>NC_135194.1:3278032-13278032 GCF_050948175.1 Xylocopa sonorina
ATCTTATCATGAAACATAGAAATGAGATGCGATATCGCGTTTTGAGAAGCATCAGAACTCTAATGCCACGATACGTAGACATCTGCAAACGATATTTCCTAGCAAGGAAGTGTCGCATTTACATCCATTTGAAGTATAGACGAGATATACATAACACTGCACATTGAATATTATATATTATCATGAAACATAGAAACGAGATGCGATATGGCTATTTAAGAAGCATTAGAACTCTATTGCTTCGATACGTAGACATCTGCAAACGCTATTTCCTAGCAAGGAATTGTCGCATTTACATCCATTTGAAGTATAGGCGAGATATACATAACACTGCACAATGAATACTATATGTTATCATGAAACATAGAAATGAGATGCGATATCGCGTTTTGAGAAGCATTAGAGCTCTAATGCTACGATACGTAGACATCTGAAACCCTATTTCCTAGCAAAGAAGTGTCGCATTTACATCCATTTTGAAGTATAGTCGAAATGTACATAACACTGCGCAATGAAGGTTATATCTCATCATGAAGCATAGAATTGAGATGCGATATGGCGATTTAAGAAGCATTAGAACTCTATTGCTTCGATACGTAGACATCTGCAAACGCTACTTAATAGCAAGGATGTGTCGCATTTACATTCATTTGAAGTATAGACGAGATATACATAACACTGCACAATGAATATTATATATTATCATGGATCATAGTAATGAGTAGCGATATCGCGTTTTGAGAAGCATTAGAACTCTATTGCTTCGATACGTAGACATCTGCAAACACTATTTCCTGGCAAGGAAGTGTCGCATTTACATTCATTTGTAGTATAGACGAGATATACATAACACTGCACAATGAATACTATATGTTATCGTGAAACATAGAAATGAGATGGGATATCGCGATTTAAGAAGCATTAAAACTCTACTGCTTCGATACGTAGACATCTGCAAACGCTATTTTCTAGCAAGGAAGTGTCGCATTTATATTCTTTTGAAGTGAATGCGAGGTATTCATAACACTGCACAATGAAAATGATATCATATCATGAAACATAGAAATGTGATGCGATATCGCGATTTAAGAAGTTTTAGACCTCTAATACCACGATACGTAGACATCTGCAAACGAAATTGCCCAGGAAGCAAGTGTCGCATTTACATTCATTTGAAGTATAGACGAGATATACATGACACTGCACAATGAATATTATATCTAATCGTGAAACATAGAAATGAGATGCGATATGGAGATTTAAGAAGCATTAGAAATCTATTGGTTCGATACGTAGATATCTGCAAACACAATTTCCTAGCAAGGAACCGTCGCATTCACATTCATTTGAAGTATATGCGAGGTATACATAACACTGCACAATGAATATTTTATCTTATCATGAAACATAGAAATGAGATGCGATATGGCGATTTATGAAGCATTAGATGGCTATAGCTTCGATACGTAGACATCTGCAAATGCTATTTCCAAGCAAGGAAGTGTCGCGTTTACATTCTTTTGAAGTGAATACGAGGTATACATAACACTCCACAATGAATATTATATCTTATCATGAAACATAGAAATGAGATGCGATATGGCGATTTAAGAAGGATTGGAAATCTATTGGTTCGATGCGTAGACATCTGCAAACGCTACTTCCTAGCAAGGAACTGTCGCATTCATATTCGTTTGAATTGTATGCGAGGTACACATGAAACTTCGCAATGAATATTATATATTATCATGAAACGAAGGTATAAGATACGTTATCGCGAATTAGCAAGCTTTAGAAATCTATTGCTTCGATACGTACACATCTGCAAACGCTATTTCCTAGCAAGGAAGTGTCGCATTTTCATGCTATTGAATTGAATGCGAGGTATACATAACACTCCACAATGAATATTATATATTATCATGAAACATAGAAATGAGATGCGATATCGCGTTTTGAGGAGCATTAGAACACTAATGCCACGATACGTAGACATCTGCAAACGCTACTTCCTAGCAAGGAAGTGTCGCATTTACATTCTTTTGAAGTGAATACGAGGTATACATAACACTGCACTCTGAATATTATATCTTATCATGAAACATAGAAATGAGATGCGATATCGCGAATTATGAAGCATTAGATGTCTATTACTTCGATACGTAGACATCTGCAAACGCTATTTCCTAGCAAGGAACTGTCGCATTCACATTCGTTTGAATTGTATGCGAGGTACACATGAAACTTCGCAATGAATATTATATATTATCATGAAACGCAGATATGAGATTCGATATCGCGAATTAGCAAGCTTTAGAAATCTATTGCTTCGATACGTACATATCTGCAAACGCTATTTCCTAGCAAGGAAGAGTCGCATTTACATTCTATTGAAATGAATACGAGGTATACATAACACTCCACAATGAATATTATATATTATCATGAAACACAGAAATGAGATGCGATATCGCGTATTGAGAAGCATTGGAACACTAATGCCACGATACGTAGACATCTGCAAACGCTACTTCCTAGCAAGGAAGTGTCGCATTTACATTCTTTTGAAGTGAACACGAGGTATACATAAGACTGCACTGTGAATATTATATCTTATCATGAAACATAGAAATGAGATGCGATTTCGCGATTTAAGAAGCATTAGAACACTATTGCTTCGATGCGTAGACATCTGCAAACGCTACTTCCTAGGAAGGAAGTGTCGCATTTACATCCATTTGAAGTATAGACGGGATATACGTAACACTGCACAATGAATATTATATCTTATCATGAAACATAGAAATGAGATGCGATATGGCTTTTTAAGAAGCATTAGAACTCTATTGCTTCGATACGTAAACATCTGCAAACTCTATTTCCTAGCAAGGAAGTGTCGCATTTACATTCTTTTGAAGTGAATACGAGGAATACATAACACTCCACAATGAATATTATATCTTATCATGAAACATAGAAATGGGATGCGATATCGCGATTTCAGAAGCATTAGAACACTATTGCTTCGATACGCAGACATCTGCAAACGCTACTTCCGAGCAAGGAAGTGTCGCATTTACATACTTTTGAGGTGAATACGAGGTATACATACACTGCACAATGAATATTATATCTTATCATGAAACATAGAAATGTGATGCGATATGGCGATTTAAGAAAAATTAGAAATCTATTGGTTCGATACGTAGACATCTGCAAACGCTACTTCCTAGCAAGGAAGTGTGGCATTCTCATTCTTTTGAATGGAATACGAGGTATACATAACACTTCGCAGTGAATATTATATATTATCATGGAACATAGAAATGATATGCGACATCGCGTTTTATGAAGCATTAGAACTATATTGCCCTCGATAGGTAAACATCCGGAAACGCTATTTCCTAGGCAGGAAGTGTGGCATTTATATTCTTTTGATGTGTAGACGAGGTGTACACGACACTTCGCAATGAAGATTATATCTTATCATGAAACATAGAAATGAGATGCGATATCGCGAATTAGAAAGCTTTAGAACCCTATTGCTACGATGCGTAGACATTTGCAAACGCTATTTCCTAGCAAGGAAGTATCGCATTTACATTCTTTTGAAGTGAATACGATCTATACATAACAATCCACGATGAATATTATACCTTATCGCGAAATATAGATATGAGATGTGATATCGCGATTTAAGAAGCATTAGAACTCTATTGCTATGATAGCTAGACATCTGCAAAAGCTATTTCCTAGCAAGGAAGTGCCGCATTTACATTCATTTGAAGTATAGACGAGATATACATAACACTGCACAATGAATATTATATCTTATCATGAAACAAAGAAATGAGATGCGATATGGCGATTTAATAAGCATTAGATGTCTATTGGTTCGATACGTAGACATCTGCAAACGCTACTTCCTGGGAAGGATGTGTCGCATTTACATTCTTTTGAAAGGAATACGAGGTATACATGACACTTCGCAATGAATATTATATCTTATCATGAAACATAGATATGAGATGCGATATGACGATTTAAGAAGCATTAGAACTCTATTGCTTCGATACGTAGACATCTGCAAACACTATTTCCTAGCAAGGAACTGCCGCATTCACATTCATTTCAAGTGTATGCGAGGTATATATGACACTTCGCTAGGGATATTATATCATATCATGAAACATAGAAATGAGACGCGATATCGCGTTTTGAGAAGCATTAGAACCCTATTGCTTGGATACGTAGATATCTGCAAGCGCTATTTCTTAGCAAGGAAGTGTTGCATTTACATTCTTCTGAAGTGAATACGAGGTATACAAAACAGTCCACAATGAATATGATATCTTATCATGAAACATCGAAGTGAGATGCGATATCGCGCTTTAAGAAGTATTAGAACTCTATTGCTTGGATACGTAGATATCTGCAGGCGCTATTTCCTAGCAAGGAAGTGTCGCATTTACATTCTTTTGAAGTAAATACGAGGTATACACGACACTTCGCAATGGATATTATATCATATCATGAAAGATAGTAATGTGATACGATATCGCGTTTTAAGAAGCATTAGAACTATATTGCTTGGATACGTAGATATCTGCAAGCCCTATTTCCTAGCAAGGAAGTGTCGCACTTACATTCTTTTCAAGTGAATACGAGGTATACATGACACTGCACAATGAATATTATATCTTATCATGAAGCATAGAAATGTGATGCAATATAGCGATATAAAAACCATTAGAACTCTATTGCTACGATACGTAGACATCTGCAAACGCAACTTCATTGCAAGGAAGCTTAGCATTTACATCCTTTTGAAGTGAATGCGAGGTATACATGCCATATCGCAATGAATATTATATCTTATCATGAAACATAGGAATGAGATGCAATATGGCGATTTAAGAAGTATTAGAACTCTATTGCTTCGATACGTAGACATCTTCAAACGCTATTTCATAGCAAGGAAGTGTCGCATTTACGTTTATTTTAAGTGTATGCGAGGTATACATAACACTGCACAATGAATATTATATCTTATTATGAAACATAGAAATGTGATGCGATATGGCGATTTATGAAGCATTAGATGTCTATTGCTTCGATACGTAGACATCTGTAAAAAGCTACTTCCTAGCAAGGAAGTGTCGCATTTACATTCTTTTGAAGTGAATACGAGGTACACATGACATTTCGCAATGAATATTATATCTTATCATGAAACATAGAAATGAGAAGCGATATGGCGATTTAAGAAGCATTAGATCCCTATTGCTTCGATACGTAGACATCTGCAAACGCTATTATACAAGCAAGGAAGTGTCGCGTTTACATTCCTTTGGAGTGAATACGAGGTATACATAACACTCCACAATGAATATTATATATTATCATGAAACATAGGAATGAGATGCAATATGGCGATTTAAGAAGCATTAGAACTCTATTGCTTCGATACGTAGACATCTTCAAACGCTATTTCATAGCAAGGTAGTGTCGCATTTACATTCATTTTAAGTGTATGCGAGGTATACATGACACTGCACAATGAATATTATATCTTATCATAAAGCATAGAAATGAGATGCGATATGGCGATTTAAGATGCATTAGAAATCTATTGGTTCGATACGTAGATATCTGCAAACACAATTTCCTAGCAAGGAACTGTCGCATTCACATTTATTTGAAGTGTATGCGAGGTATACATAACACTGCACAATGAATATTATATCTTATAATGAAACATAGAAATGAGATGCGATATGGCGATTTAAGAAGGATTAGAAATCTATTGGTTCGATACGTAGACATCTGCAAACGCTACTTCCTAGCAAGGAAGTGTTGCATTTACATTCTTTTGAAGTGAATACGAGGTACATATGACACTTCGCAATGAATATTATATCTTATCATATAACATCGAAATGAGATGCGATATGACGATTTAAGAAACATTAGAAAACTATCGCTTCGATACGTAGAAATCTGCAAACGCTATTTCCAAGCAAGGAAGTGTCGCATTTACATTCTTTTGAAAGGAATACGAGGTATACGTGACACTTCGCAATGAATATTACATCTTATCATGAAACATAGATATGTGATGCGATATGACGATTTAAGAAGCACTAGAAAACTATTGCTTCGATACGTAGATATCTGCAATCGCTATTTCCTAGCAAGGAAGTGTCGCATTTACATTCTTTTCAAGTGAATACGAGGTATACATAACACGTCGCAATGAATATTATATCTTATCATGAAACATAGAAATGAGATGCGATATCGCGATTTAAGAAGCATTAGAACTCTATTGCTTCGATCCGTAGACATCTGCAAACGCTACTTCCTAGCCAGGAAGTGTCGCATTTACATTCTTTTGAAGTGAATACGAAATATTCATAACAGTGCACAATGATTATTATATCTTATCATGAAGCATAAAAGTGAGATGCGGTATCGCGATTTAAGAAGCTTTGGAACTCTATTGCTTTGATAAGTAGACATCTGCAAACGCTACTTCCTAGCCAGGAAGTGTCGCGTTTACATTCTTTTGAAAGGAATACGAGGTATACATGGCACGTCGCAATGAATATTATATCTTATCAGGAAACGTAGAAATGGGATGCCATATGACGATTTAAGAAGCATTAGAACTCTATTGCTTCGATACGTAGACATCTGCAAAACTTATTTCCTAGCAAGGAAGTGCCGCATTTACATTCATTTGAAGTATAGACGAGATATACATAACACTGCACAATGAATATTATATCTTATCATGAAACATAGAAATGAGAGGCGATATGGCGACTTAAGAAGCATTAGAAATCTATTGGTTCGATACGTAGACATCTGCAAACGCTACTTCCTAGCAAGGAAGTGTCGCATTAACATTCTTTTGAAAGGAATACGAAGTATACATGGCACTTCACAATGAATATTATATCTTATCATGAAACATAGAAATGAGATGCGATATGACGATTTAAGAAGCATTACAACACTATTGCTTCGATGCGTACATATCTGCAAACACTATTTCCTAGCAAGGAACTGACGCATTCACATTCATTTGAAGTGTATGCGAAGGTATACACGACGCTTCGCAATGAATATTATATATTATCATGAAACATAAAAATGCGAAGCTATATCGCGTTTTGAGAAGCATTAGACCTCTAATGCCACGATACGTAGACATCTGCAAACGCTACTTCCTAGCAAGGAAGAGTCGCATTTACATTCATCTGAAGTGTAGACGAGATATACATAACACTGCACAATGAATATTATATCTTAACATGAAACATAGAAATGAGATGCGATATCGCGATCTAAGAAGCTTTGGAACTCTATTGCTTTGATACGTGGACATCTGCAAAAGCTACTTCCTAGCCAGGAAGTGTCGCGTTTACATCCTTTTGAAAGGAATACGTGGTATACATGGCACTTCGCAATGAATATTATATCTTATCAGGAAACGTAGAAATGGGATGCGATATGACGATTTAAGAAGCATTAGAACTCTATTGCTTCGATACGTAGACATCTGCAAAACCTATTTCCTAGCAAGGAAGTGTCGCATTTACATTCATTTGAAGTATAGACGAGGTACACATAACACTCCACTATGAATATTATATCTTATCGTGAAACATAGAAATGAGATGCGATATCGCGTATTAGCAAGCTTTAGAACTCTATTGCATCGATACGTAGACATCGGCAAACGCTATTTCCTAGCAAGGAAGTGTCGCATTTACAATCATTTGTAGAGTCAACGAGATATACATAACACTGCACAATGAATATTATATCTTATCATAAAACATAGAAAGGAGATGCGATATCGCGATTTGTGAAGCATTAGGAGCCTATTGCTTCGATACGTAGACATCTGCAAACGCTATTTCCTAGCAAGGAAGTGTCGCATTTACATTCACTTAAAGAGTTGTCGAGGAATACAAAACACATCGCAATGAATATCATATCTCATCATGAAACATAGAAGTGAGATGCGATATGGCGATTTATGAAGCATTAGATGTCTATTGCTTCGATACGTAGACATCTGCAAACGCCATTTCCTAGCAAGGAAGTGTCGCATTTACATTCGTTTGAAGTATAGACGAGATATACATAACACTGCACAATGAATATTATATCTTATCATAAAACATAGAAATGTGATGCGATATGGCGATTTAAGAAGCATTAGAAATCTATTGGTTCGATACGTAGACATCTGCAAACGCTATTTCCTAGCAAGGAAGTGTCGCATTTACATTCTTTCGAAAGGAATACGAGGTATACATGCCACTTCGCAGTGAATACTATATCTTATCGTGAAACGTAGAAATGAGATGCAATATGACGATTTAAGAAGCATTAGAACTCAATTGCTTCGATACGGAGACATCTGCAAACGCTATTTCCTAGCAAGAAAGTGTCGCATTTACGTTCATTTGAAGTGTATGCGAGGTATACATGACACTTGGCAATGAATACTATATCTTATCAAGAAACGTAGATATGAGATGCGATATGGCGATTTATGAAGCATTAGATGTCTATTGCTTCGATACGTAGACATCTGCAAACGCCATTTCCTAGCAAGGAAGTGTCGCATTTACATTCTTATGAAGTGAATACTAGGTATACATAACACTGCACAATGAATATTATATCTTATCATGAAACATAGAAATGAGGAGCGATTTCGCGCTTTAGAAGGCATTAGAATTCTATTGCTACGATACGTAGACATCTGCAAACGCTACTTCCTTGCAAGGATGTGTCGCAATTACATTCTTTTGAAATGAATACGAGGTAAGCATGACACTTCGCAATGAATATTATATCTTATCACGAAACATAGAAATGAGATGCGATATCGCGATTTAAGAAGCATTAGAACACTATTTCTTCGATACGCAGACATCTGCAAACGCTATTTCCTAGCAAGGTATTGTCGCATTTACTTTCTTTTGAAGTGAATACGAGGAGTACATAACACTGCACATTGAATATTATATCTTATCATGAAACATAGGAATGAGATGCGATATCGCGTTTTGAGAAGCATTAGAACTCTATTGCTTCGATACGTAGACATCTGCCAACGCTATTTGCTAGCAAGGAAGTGTCGCATTTACATTCATTTGAAGTGTATGCAAGGTGTACATAACACTGCACAATGAATATTATATCTTATCATGAAACATAGAAATGAGGAGCGATTTCGCGCTTTAGAAGGCATTAGAATTCTATTGCTACGATACGTAGACATCTGCCAACGCTACTTCCTTGCAAGGATGTGTCGCAATTACATTCTTTAGAAGTGAATACGAGGTATACATTACACCTCGCATTGAATATTATATGTATTCATGAAACATAGAAATGAGATGCGATATTGCTTCCTAAGAAGCATTAGAAACCTATTGCCACGATACGCAGACATCTGCAGACGCAATTTCCTGGCAAGGAAGTGTTGCGTTTACATTCTTTTGAAGTGAGTACGAGGTATACATGACACTTCGCAATGAATATTATATCTTAACATGATGCATAGAAATGAGATGCAATATGGCGATTTAAGGAGCATTAGAACCCTATTGCTTCGATACGTAGACATCTGCAAACGCTACATCCCAGCAAGGAAGTGTCGCATTTACATTCTTTCGAAAGGAATACGAGGTATACATGACACTTCGCAATGAATATTATAACTTAACATGAAACGTAGATATGAGATGCGATATGACGATTTAAGGAGCATTAGAACTCTATTGCTTCGATACGTAGATATCTCCAAACAATATTTCCTAGCAAGGTTCTGTCGCATTCACATTAATTTGAAGTGTATGCGAGGTATACATGACAAATCGCAATGAATATTATATACTATCATGAAACATGTATATGAGATGCGATATCGCGAATTAGCAAGCTTTAGAAACCTATTGCTTCGGTACGTGGACATATGCAAACGCTATTTCCTAGCAAGGAAGTGCCGCATTTACATTCATTTGAAGTGTATGCGAGGTATACATGGCACTTCGCAATGAATATTATATTCTTTCATGAAACATAGAAATGTAATGCGATATCTCGTTTTAAGTAGCATTAGAACTCTATTGCTCCGATACGTAGATATCTGCGAACGCTATTTCCTAGCAAGAATGTATCGCATTTACATTCATTTGAAGTGTATGCGAGGTATACATGACACTTCGCAATGAATATTATATATTATCATGAAACATAGAAATGTGATGCGATATGGCGATTTAAGAAGCATTAGAACACTATTGCTTCGATACGTAGACATCAGCAAACGCTACTTCCTAGCAAGGAAGTGTCGCATTTACATTCATTAGAAAGGAATACGAGGTATACATGACACTTCGCAATGAATATTATATCTTATCAGGAAACGTAGATATAAGATGCGTTATGACGATTTAAGAAGCATTAGAATTCTATTGCTTCGATACGTAGACATCTGCAAACGCTATTTCCTAGCAAGGAAGTGCCGCATTTACATTCATTTCAAGTGTATGCGAGGTACACATGACACTTCGCAATGAATATTATATATTATCATGAAACATGGAAATGAGAAGCGATATCGCGTTTTGAGAAGCATTTGAACTCTAATGACACGATACGTAGGTATCTGCAAACGCTATTTCCTAGCAAGGAAGTGTTGCATTTACATTCATTTGAAGTGAATACGAGGTATACATAACACTGCACAATGAATATTATATCTTGTCACGAAACATAGAAATGAGATGCGATATCGCGATTTAAGAAGCATTAGAACACTATTGCTTCGGTACGTAGACATCTGCAAACGCTACTTCCTAGCAAGGAAGTGTCGCATTTACATTATTTTGAGAGAAATACGAGGTATACATGACACTACGCAATGAATATTATATCATATCATGAAACGTAGATATGAGATGCGATATCGCGATTTAAGAAGTATTAGAACACTATTTCTTCGATACGGAGACATCTGCAAACGCTATTTCCTAGCAAGGTATTGTCGCATTTACTTTCTTTTGAAGTGAATACGAGGAGTACATAACACTGCACATTGAATATTATATCTTATCATGAAACATAGGAATGAGACGCGATATCGCTTTTTTGAGAAGCATGAGAACTCAATTGCTTCGATACGTACACATCTGCCAACGCCATTTCCTAGCAAGGAAGTGTCGCAATTACATTCATTTGTAGTGTATGCGAGGTATACGTGACACTTCGCAATGAATATTATATATTATCATGAAACATAGGAATGAGAAACGGTATCGCGTTTTGAGAAGCATTAGAACACTATTGCTTCGATACGAAGACATGTGCAAACGCTATTTCCTAGCAAGGAACTGTCGCATTTACATTATTTTGAAGTGTGTACGAGGTATACATGACACTTCGCAGTGAATATTATATCTTAACATGATGCATAGAAATGAGATGCGACATCGCGTTTTGAAAAGCATTAGAACTCTATTGCTACGATACGTAGATATCTGTAAACGCTATTTCCTAGCAAGGAAGTGACGCATTTACATTCTTTTGAAATGAATACGAGGTATACGTAACACTGCACAATGAATATTACATCTTATCATAAAACATAGAAAAGGGATGCGATAACGCGATTCAAGAAGCATTAGAACACTATTGCTTCGATACGTAGATATCTGCAAACACTATTTCCTAGCAAGGAACTGTGGCATTCGCATTCTTTTGAAGTGAATACGAGGTATACATAACACTCCACAATGAATATTATATCTTATCATGAAACATAGAAATGAGATGCGATATGGCGATTTAAGAAGCATTAGAAATCTATTGCCTCGATACGTAGACATCTGCAAACGCTATTTCCTAGCAAGGAAGTGTCGCGTTTACATTCTTTTGAAGTGAATACGAGGTATACGAATATTATATCTTATCATGAAACATAGAAATGAGATGCGATATGGCGATTTAAGAAGCATTAGAAATCTATTGGTTCGATACGTAGACATCTGCAAACGCTATTTCCAAGCAAGGAAGTGTCGCATTTACATTCTTTTGAAGTGAATACGAGGTATACATAACACTCCACAATGAATATTATATCTTATCATGAAACATAGAAATGAGATGCGATATGGCGATTTAAGAAGCATTAGAAGTCTCTTGGTTCGATACGTAGACACCTGCAAACGCTATTTCCAAGCAAGGAAGTGTCGCATTTACATTCTTTTGAAGTGAATACGAGGTATACATAACACTCCACAATGAGTATCGTATATTATCATGAAACATAGTAATGAGTAGCGATATCGGGTTTTGAGAAGCATTAGAACTCTAATGCTACGATACGTAGACATCTGCAAACGCTATTTCCTGGCAAGGGAGTGTCACGTTTACATTCTTTTGAAGTGAATACGAGGTATACATAACCCTCCACAATGAATATTATATCTTATCATGAAACATAGGAATGAGATGCGATATCTGGTTTTGAGAAGCATTAGAACTCTATTGCTTCGATGCGTAGACATATGCCAACGCTATTTCCTAGCAAGGAAGTGTCGCATTTACATTCTTTTGAAAGGAATGCGTGGTATACATGACACTTCGCAATGAATATTATATCTTATCGGGAAACGTAGATATGAGATGCGATATGACGATTTAAGAAGCATTAGAACTCTATTGCTTCGAAACGTAGACATCTGCAAACGCTATTTCCTAGCAAGGAAGTGTCGCATTTACATTCTTTTGAAGTGAATACGAGGTATTCATAACACTGCACAACGAACATTATATCTTATCATGAAACATAGAAATGAGACGCGATATCGCGATTTAAGAAGTTTTAGAACTCTATTGCTTCGATACGTAGATACCTGCAAACACTAATTCCTAGCAAGGAACTATCGCATTCACATTCATTTGAAGTGTTTGCGAGGTATACATGACACTTCGCAATGAATATTATATATTATCATGAAACATAGATTTGAGATGCGATATCGCGAATTAGCAAGCTTTAGAAATCTATTTCTTCGATACGTAGACATCTGCAAACGCTATTTCCTAGCAAGGAAGTGTCGCATTTACATTCTTTTGAAGTGAATACGAGGTATACATAACACTCCACAATGAGTATCGTATATTATCATGAAACATAGTAATGAGTAGCGATATCGGGTTTTGAGAGGCATTAGAACTCTATTGCTTCGATACGTAGACATCTGCCAACGCTCTTTCCTAGCAAGGAAGTGTCGCATTTACATTCTTTTGAAAGGAAAACGAGGTATAAATGACACTTCGCAATGAGTATTATATCTTATCATGAAACGTAGATATGAGATGCGGTATGACTATTTAAGAAGCATCAGAATACTATTGCTTCGATACGTAGACATCTGCAAACGTTATTTCCACGCAAGGAAGTGTCGCTTTTACATTCTTTTGAAGCGAATACGAGGTATTCATAACACTGCACAATGAACATTATGTCTTGTCATGAAACATAGAAATGAGATGCGATATCGCGATTTAAGAAGCTTTAGAACTCTATTGCTTCGTTACGTATATATCTGCAAACTCTATTTCCTAGCAAGGAACTGTCGCATTCACATTCATTTGAAGTGTTTGCGAGGTATACATGACACTTCGCAAAGAATATTATATATTATCATGAAACATAGATTTGAGATGCGATATCGCGAATTAGCAAGTTATTGAAATCTATTTCTTCGATACGTAGATATCTGCAAACGCTATTTCCTAGCAAGGAAGTGTCGCATTTACATTCTTCTGAAGTGAATACGAGGTATACATAACACTCCACAATGAGTATCATATATTATCATGAAACATAGTAATGTGTAGCGATATCGGGTTTTGAAAAGCATTAGAACTCCAATGCTACGATACGTAGACATCTGCTAACGCTACTTCCTAGCAAGGAAGTGTCGCATTTACAGTCTTTTCAAGTGAATACGAGGAATACATAACACTGCACAATGAATATTATATCTTATCATGAAACATAGAAATGAGATGCGATATCGCGATTTAAGAAGCATTAGAACACTATTGCTTCGATACGTGGACATCTGCAAACGCTATTTCCTAGCAAGGAAGTGTCGCATTTACATTCATTTGAAGTTTAGACGAGATATACATAACACTGCACAATGAATATTATATCTTAACATGAAACATAGAAATAAGATGCGATATGGCGATTTAAAAGGCATTAGAACTCTATTGCTTCGATACGTAGATATCTGCAAACGCTATTTCCCAGCAAGGAACTGTCGCATTCACATTCATTTGGAGTGTATGCGAGGCATACATGACACTTCGCAATGAATATTATATCTTATCATGAGACATAGAAATGGGATGCGATATGACGATTTGAGAAGCATTAGAATTCTATTGCTTCGATACGTAGACATCTGCAAACGCTCTTTCCTAGCAAGGAAGTGTCGCATTTACATTCTTTTGAAAGGAAAACAAGGTATAAATGACACTTCGCAATGAATATTATATCTTATCATTAAACGTAGATATGAGATGCGGTATGACTATTTAAGAAGCATTAGAATACTATTGCTTCGATACGTAGACATCTGCAAACGCTATTTCCACGCAAGGAAGTGTCGCACTTACATTCTTTTGAAGTGAATACGAGGTATTCAAAACACTGCACAATGAACATTATATCTTATCATGAAACATAGAAAAGAGATGCGATACCGCGATTTAAGAAGCTTTAGAACTCTATTGCTTCGACACGTAGATATCTGCAAAAACTAATTCCTAGCAAGGAACTGTCGCATTCACATTCATTTGAAGTGTTTGCGAGGTATACATGACACTTCGCAATGAATATTATATATTATCATGAAACATAGATTTGAGATGCGATATCGCGAATTAGCAAGCTTTAGAAATCTATTTCTTCGATACGTAGACATCTGCAAACGCTATTTCCTAGCAAGGAAGTGTCGCATTTACATTCTTTTGAAGTGAATACGAGGTATACATAGCACTCCACAATGAGTATCGTATATTATCATGAAACATACTAATGCGTAGCGATATCGGGTTTTGAGAAGCATTAGAACTCTAATGCTACGATACGTAGACATCTGCAAACGCTATTTCCTGCCAAGGGAGTGTCACGTTTACATTCTTTTGAAGTGAATACGAGGTATACATAACACTCCACAATGAATATTATATCTTATCATGAAACATAGATATGAGATGCGATATGACGATTTAAGAAGCATTAGAACTCTATTGCTTCGGTACGTAGACATCTGCAAACGCTACTTCCTAGCAAGGAAGTGTCGCATTTACATTCTTTTCAAGTGGATACGAGGTATACATAACACAGCACAATGAATATTATATCTTATCATGAAGCATAGAAATGAGATGCGATATCGCGATTTAAGAAGCATTAGAACTCTATTGCTTCGATACGTAGACATCTGCCAACGCTCTTTCCTAGCAAGGAAGTGTCGCATTTACATTCTTTTGAAAGGAAAACGAGGCATAAATGACACTTCGCAATGAATATTATATCTTATCATGAAACGTAGATATGAGATGCGGTATGACTATTTAAGAAGCATTAGAATACTATTGCTTCGTTACGTAGACATCTGCAAACGCTGTTTCCACGCAAGGAAGTGTCGCATTTACATTCTTTTGAAGTGAATACGAGGTATTCATAACACTGCACAATGAACACTATATCTTATCATGAAACATAGAAATGAGATGGGATATCGCGATTTAAGAAGCTTTAGAACTCTATTGCTTCGTTACGTAGATATCTGCAAACACTATTTCCTAGCAAGGAACTGTCGCATTCACATTCATTTGATGTGTTTGCGAGGTATACATGACACTTCGCAAAGAATATTATATATTATCATGAAACATAGATTTGAGATGCGATATCGCGAATTAGCAAGCTATAGAAATCTATTTCTTCGATACGTAGACATCTGCTAACGCTACTTCCTAGCAAGGAAGTGTCGCATTTACAGTCTTTTCAAGTGAATACGAGGAATACATAACACTGCACAATGAATATTATATCTTATCATGAAACATAGAAATGAGATGCGATATCGCGATTTAAGAAGCTTTAGAACTCTATTGCTTCGATACGTAGATATCTGCAAACACTAATTCCTAGCAAGGAACTGTCGCATTCACATTCATTTGAAGTGTTTGCGAGGTATACATGACACTTCGCAATGAATATTATATATTATCATGAAACATAGATTTGAGATGCGATATCGCAAATTAGCAAGCTTTAGAAACCTATTTCTTCGATACGTAGACATCTGCAAACGCTATTTCCCAGCAAGGAACTGTCGCATTCACATTCATTTGGAGTGTATGCGAGGCATACATGACACTTCGCAATGAATATTATATCTTATCATGAGACATAGAAATGGGATGCGATATGACGATTTGAGAAGCATTAGAATTCTATTGCTTCGATACGTAGACATCTGCAAACGCTCTTTCCTAGCAAGGAAGTGTCGCATTTACATTCTTTTGAAAGGAAAACAAGGTATAAATGACACTTCGCAATGAATATTATATCTTATCATTAAACGTAGATATGAGATGCGGTATGACTATTTAAGAAGCATTAGAATACTATTGCTCCGATTCGTAGACATATGCAAACGCTATTTCCACGCAAGGAAGTGTAGCATTTACATTCTTTTGAAGGGAATACGAGGTATTCATAACACTGCACAATGAACATTATATCTTATCATGAAACATAGAAATGAGATGCGATATGACGATTTAAGAAGCATTAGAACTCTATTGCTTCGGTACGTAGACATCTGCAAACGCTACTTCCTAGCAAGGAACTGTCGCATTCACATTCATTTGAAGTGTTTGCGAGGTATACATGACACTTCGCAATGAATATTATATATTATCATGAAACATAGATTTGAGATGCGATATCGCGAATTAGCAAGCTTTAGAAATCTATTTCTTCGATACGTAGACATCTGCAAACGCTATTTCCTAGCAAGGAAGTGTCGCATTTACATTCTTTTGAAGTGAATACGAGGTATACATAACACTCCACAATGAGTATCGTATATTATCATGAAACATACTAATGCGTAGCGATATCGGGTTTTGAGAAGCATTAGAACTCTAATGCTACGATACGTAGACATCTGCAAACGCTATTTCCTGCCAAGGGAGTGTCACGTTTACATTCTTTTGAAGTGAATACGAGGTATACATAACACTCCACAATGAATATTATATCTTATCATGAAACATAGATATGAGATGCGATATGACGATTTAAGAAGCATTAGAACTCTATTGCTTCGGTACGTAGACATCTGCAAACGCTACTTCCTAGCAAGGAAGTGTCGCATTTACATTCTTTTCAAGTGGATACGAGGTATACCTAACACAGCACAATGAATATTATATCTTATCATGAAGCATAGAAATGAGATGCGATATCGCGATTTAAGAAGCATTAGAACTCTATTGCTTCGATACGTAGACATCTGCCAACGCTCTTTCCTAGCAAGGAAGTGTCGCATTTACATTCTTTTGAAAGGAAAACGAGGTATAAATGACACTTCGCAATGAATATTATATCTTATCATGAAACGTAGATATGTGATGCGGTATGACTATTTAAGAAGCATTAGAATACTATTGCTTCGTTACGTAGACATCTGCAAACGCTGTTTCCACGCAAGGAAGTGTCGCATTTACATTCTTTTGAAGTGAATACGAGGTATTCATAACACTGCACAATGAACACTATATCTTATCATGAAACATAGAAATGAGATGCGATATCGCGATTTAAGAAGCTTTAGAACTCTATTGCTTCGTTACGTAGATATCTGCAAACACTATTTCCTAGCAAGGAACTGTCGCATTCACATTCATTTGATGTGTTTGCGAGGTATACATGACACTTCGCAAAGAATATTATATATTATCATGAAACATAGATTTGAGATGCGATATCGCGAATTAGCAAGCTATAGAAATCTATTTCTTCGATACGTAGACATCTGCTAACGCTACTTCCTAGCAAGGAAGTGTCGCATTTACAGTCTTTTCAAGTGAATACGAGGAATACATAACACTGCACAATGAATATTATATCTTATCATGAAACATAGAAATGAGATGCGATATCGCGATTTAAGAAGCTTTAGAACTCTATTGCTTCGATACGTAGATATCTGCAAACACTAATTCCTAGCAAGGAACTGTCGCATTCACATTCATTTGAAGTGTTTGCGAGGTATACATGACACTTCGCAATGAATATTATATATTATCATGAAACATAGATTTGAGATGCGATATCGCAAATTAGCAAGCTTTAGAAACCTATTTCTTCGATACGTAGACATCTGCAAACGCTATTTCCTGGCAAGGGAGTGTCACGTTTACATTCTTTTGAAGTGAATACTAGGTATCCATAACACTCCACAATGAATATTATATCTTATCATGAAACATAGGAATGAGATGCGATATCGCTTTTTGAGAAGCATTAGAACTCTATTGCTTCGATACGTAGACATCTGCCAACGCTCTTTCCTAGCAAGGAAGTGTCGCATTTACATTCTTTTGAAAGGAAAACGAGGTATAAATGACACTTCGCAATGAGTATTATATCTTATCAGGAAACGTAGATATGAGATGCGGTATGACTATTTAAGAAGCATTAGAATACTATTGCTCCGATTCGTAGACATATGCAAACGCTATTTCCACGCAAGGAAGTGTAGCATTTAGATTCTTTTGAAGGGAATACGAGGTATTCATAACACTGCACAATGAACATTATATCTTATCATGAAACATAGAAATGAGATGCGATATGACGATTTAAGAAGCATTAGAACTCTATTGCTTCGGTACGTAGACATCTGCAAACGCTACTTCCTAGCAAGGAAGTGTCGCATTTACTTTCTTTTGAAGTGAATACGAGGTATACATAACACTCCACAATGAGTATCGTATATTATCATGAAACATAGTAATGAGTAGCAATATCGGGTTTTGAGAAGCATTAGAACTCTAATGCTACGATACGTAGATATCTGCAAACGCTATTTCCTGGCAAGGGAGTGTCACGTTTACATTCTATTGAAGTGAAAACGAGGTATACATAACACTCCACAATGAATATTATATCTTATCTTGAAACATAGGAATGAGATGCGATATCGCTTTTTGAGAAGCATTAGAACTCTATTGCTTCGATACGTAGACATCTGCAAACGCTACTTCCTAGCAAGGAAGTGTCGCATTTACATTCTTTTCAAGTGGATACGAGGTATACATAACACAGCACAATGAATATTATATCTTATCATGAAACATAGAAATGAGATGCGATATCGCGATTTAAGAAGCATTAGAACTCTATTGCTTCGATACGTAGACATCTGCCAACGCTCTTTCCTAGCAAGGAAGTGTCGCATTTACATTCTTTTGAAAGGAAAACGAGGTATAAATGACACTTCGCAATGAATATTATATCTTATCATGAAACATAGATATGAGATGCGGTACGACTATTTAAGAAGCATTAGAATACTATTGCTTCGATACGTAGACATCTGCAAACGCTATTTCCACGCAAGGAAGTGTCGCATTTTCATTCTTTTGAAAGGAATACGAGGTATACGTGACACTTCGCAATGAATATTATATCTTATCATGAAACATAGAAATGTGATGCGACATGACGATTTAAGAAGCACTAGAAAACTATTGCTTCGATACGTAGATATCTGCAATCGCTATTTCCTAGCAAGGAAGTGTCGCATTTACATTCTTTTCAATTGAACACGAGGTATTCATAACACTGCACAATGAATATTATATCTCACCATGAAACATAGAAATGAGATGCGGTATCGCGATTTATGAAGCTTTAGAACTCTATTCCTTCGATACGTAGATATCTGCAAACACTATTTGCTAGCAAGGAACTGTCGCATTTACATTCTTTTGAAGTGAATACGAGGTATACATAACACTCCACAATGAATATTATATCTTATCACGAAACATAGGAATGAGATGCAATATGGCGATATAAGAAGCATTAGAACTCTATTGCTTCGATACGTAGAAATCTGTAAACGCTATTTCCAAGCAAGGAAGTGACGCATTTACACTCTTTTGAAGTGAATACGAGGTATTCATAACACTGCAAAATGAATATTATGTATTATCATGAAACATAGAAATGAGATGCGATATCGCGATTTAAGAAGCTTTAGAACTCTATTGCTTCGATACGTAGATATCTGCAAACACTAATTCCTAGCAAGGAACTGTCGCATTCACATTCATTTGAAGTGTTTGCGAGGTATACATGACACTTCGCAATGAATATTATATATTATCATGAAACATAGATTTGAGATGCGATATCGCAAATTAGCAAGCTTTAGAAATCTATTTCTTCGATACGTAGACATCTGCAAACGCTATTTCCTGGCAAGGGAGTGTCACGTTTACATTCTTTTGAAGTGAATACTAGGTATACATAACACTCCACAATGAATATTATATCTTATCATGAAACATAGGAATGAGATGCGATATCGCTTTTTGAGAAGCATTAGAACTCTATTGCTTCGATACGTAGACATCTGCAAACGCTATTTCCTAGCAGGGAAGTGTCGCATTTACGTTCATTTGAAGTGTATGCGAGGTATACATGACACTTCGCAGTGAATATTATATATTATCATGAAACATAGAAATGGGAAGCGATATGGCGATTTAAGAAGCATTAGATCACAATTGCTTCGATACGTAGACATCTGCAAACGCTACTTCCTAGCAAGGAAGTGTCGCATTTACATTCCTTTGAAGTGAATACGAGGTGTACATAACACTGCACAATGAATATTATATCTTATCATGAAACATAGAAATGAGATGCGATATGACGATTTGAGGAGCATTAGAAAACTATTGCTTCGATACGTAGACATCTGCAAACGCTATTTGCTAGCAAGGAAGTGTCGCATTTACATTCATTTGAAGTGTATGCGAGGAATACATGACACTTCGCAATGAGTATTATATATTATCGTGAATCATAGATATGAGATGCGATATCGCGATTTAAGAAGCATTAGAACTCTATTGCTTCGATACGTAGACATCTGCAAACGCTATTTCCTAGCATGGAAGTGTCGCATTTACATTCTTTTGAAGTGAATACGAGGTATACATAACACTCCACAATGAATATTATATATTATAATGAAACATGGTAAAGAGTAGCGATATCGCGTTTTGAAAAGCAACAGAATTCTAATGGTACGATACGTAGACATCTGCAAACGCTATTTCCAAGCAAGGAAGTGTCGCATTTACATTCCTTTGAAGTGAATACGAGGTGTACATAACACTGCACAATGAATATTATATCTTATCATGAAACGTAGATATGAGATGCTATATGACGATTTAAGAAGTATTAGAAATCTATTGCTTCGAATACGTAGACATCTGCAAAACTACTTCCTAGCAAGGAAGTGTCGCATTTGCATTCTTTTGAAGTGAATACGAGGTATACATAACACTGCACAATGAATATTATATCGTATCATGAAACTTAGAAACGAGATGCGATATCGCGATTTAAGAAGCATTAGAACACTATTGCTTCGATACGTTGACATCTGTAAACGCTACTTCCTAGCACGGAAGTGACGCATTTACATTCTTTTGAAAGGAATACGAGGTATACATGACACTTCGCAATAAATATTATATCTTATCATGAAACATGGAAATGAGATGCGGTATGACGATTTAAGAAGCATTAGAACTCTACTGCTTCGATACGTATACATCTGCAAAACTACTTCCTAGCAAGGAAGTGTCGCATTTACATTCTTTTGAAGTGAATACGAGATATACATAACACTGCACAATGAATATTATATCTTATCATGAAACATAGAAATGAGATGCGATATCGCGATTTAAGAAGCATTAGGACACTATTGCTTCGATACGTAGACATCTGCAAACGCTATTTCCTAGTGAGGAAGTCTGGCAGTTACATTCTTCTGAGGTGTGGACGAGGTATACATGACACATCGCAATGACTATTATATCTCATCAAGAAACATAGAAATGAGATACGATATCGCGATTCAAGAAGCATAAGAACTCTATTGCTACGATACTTAGACATCTGCAAACGCTATTTCCTAGCAAGGAAGTGACGCTTTTACATTCATTTGAAGTGTATGCGAGCTACACATGACACTTCGCAATGAATATTATATCTTATAATGAAACATAGAAGTGAGATGCGATATCGCGTTTCAAGATGCATTAGAACTCTATTGCTTCGATAAGTAGACATCTGCAAACGCTACTTCCTAGGAAGAAAGTGTCGCAATTATATTCATTTGAAGTGTATGCGTGGTACACATGACACTTCGTAATGAATATTATACCTTATAATGAAACATAGAAATGAGGTGCGATATCGCGATTTAAGAAGCATTAGAACTCTTCTGCTATGCTACGTAGGCATCTGCAAACGCTTTTTCCTACATTAATTTGAAGTGAATACGAGGTATACACATCGCAATGAATATTATATCCTATGATGAAACATAGAAATGAGATTCGATGTTTTGATTTACGAAGCATTAGAGCTCTATTGCATTGATACGTAGACATCTGCAAACGCTACTTCCTAGCAAGGAAGTGTCGCATTTACATTCTGTGGAAGTGAATACGAGGTATACATGACACTGTGCAATGAATGAAACCTTATCGTGAAACATTGAAATGAGATGCGATATCCCATTTTAAGAAGCATAAGAATTGTATTGCTTCGATACGAAGACATCTGCAAACGCTACTTCCTAGGAAGAAAGTGTCGCAATTATATTCATTTGAAGTGTATGCGTGGTACACATGACACTTCGCAATGAATATTATACCTTATAATGAAACATAGAAATGAGGTGCGATATCGCGATTTAAGAAGCATTAGAAGTCTTCTGCTATGCTACGTAGACATCTGCAAACGCTACTTTCTAGCAAGGAAGTGCCGCATTTACATTTATTTGAGGTGTATGCGACTTATACATGATACATCGCAATGAATATTATATCCTATGATGAAACATAGAAATGAGATACGATATCTTGATTTACGAAGCATTAGAACTCTAATGCATTGATACGTAGACATCTGCAAACGCTACTTCCTAGCAATGAAGTGTCGCATTTACATCCTTTTGTAGTGTATGCGAGCTATACATGACACCTAGGAATGAATAATATATCTTATCATGAAACATAGAAATGAGATGCAATATTTTGTTTTAAGAAGCACTGGAACTCTATTGCTTCGATACGTAGACATCTGCAATCGCTATTTCCTACCAAGGAAGTGTAGCAATTACATTCTTTTGAAGTGAATACGAGGTATACATATCACTGCACAATGAATATTATATCTTATCATGAAACATACAAATGAGGTGCGATATCGCGATTTAAGATGCATCAGAACACTATTGCTTCGATACGTAGACATCTGCAAACGCTACTTCCTAGCAAGGAAGTGTCGCGTTTACATTCTTTTGAAGTGAATACGAGGTATTCATAACACTGCACAATGAATATCATATCTCATCATGAAACATAGAAATGAGACGCGATATCGCGATCTATGAAGCTTTGAAACTCTATTGCTTCGATACGTTGATATCTGCAAACGCTACTTCCTAGCAAGGAAGTGTCGCATTTACATTCTTTTGATGTGAGTACGAGGTATACATAACACTGCACTATGAAAATTATATCTTATCATGAAACATAGAAATGAGATGCGATATCGCTATTTAAGAAGCATTTGATCTCTATTGCTTCGATTCGTAGACATTTGCAAACGCTACTACCTTGCAAGGAAGTGTCGCACTTACATTCTTTTGAAGTGAATACAATGTATACATGACACTTCGCAATGAATGTTATAACTTATCATGAAACATGGAAATGACATGGGATATCGCGTTTTAAGAATCGGTAGAACACTATTGCTACGATACGTGGACGTCTGGAAACGTAACTTCCTAGAAAGGAAGTGTCGCATTTACATTCTTTTGGAAAGAATACGAGGTATACATGACACTTCGCAATGAATATTATATATTATCACGAAACATAGATATGAGACGCGGTATCGCGAATTTGCAAGCTTTAGAAATCTATTGCTTCGATACGTAGACATCTACAAACGCTATTTCCTAGCAAGGAAGTGTCGCATTTACATTCATTTGAAGTATAGGCGAGACATACATGACACTTCGCAATGAATATTATATCTTATCATGAAACATAGAAATGAAATGCGATATCCCGTTTTAGGAAGCATTAGAACTGTACTGCTTCGATACGTAGACATCTGGAAACGTAACTTCCTAGCAAGGAAGTTTCGTAGTTACATTCTTTTGAAGTGAATACGAGGTATACATAACACTGCACAATGAATATTATGTCTTATCATGACGCATAGAAATGCGATGCGATATTGCGTTTTAAGAAGCATAAGAACTCTACTCCTACGATACGTAGACATCTGCAAATGCTATTTCCTAGCAAGGAAGTGACGCATTTACATTCACTGGAAGTGTATGCGAGGTATACATGACACTACGCAACGAATATTATATACTATCATGAAACATAGAAATGAGAAGCGATATCGCGTTTTGTGAAGCATTAGATCCCAATTGCTTCGATACGTAGACATCTGCAAACGCTACTTCCTAGCAAGGAAGTGTCGCATTTACATTCTTCTTAAAGGAATACGAGGTATACATGACACTTCGCAATGGATATTATATCTTATCATGAAACGTAGATATGAGATGCGATATGACGATTTAAGAAGCATTAGAAAACTACTGCTTCGATACGTAGACATCCGCAAACGCTATGTCCAAGCAAGGAAGTTTCGCATTTACATACTTTTGAAGTGAATACGAGGTATTCATAACACTGCACAATGATTATTATATCTTATCATGAAACATAGAAATGAGATGCGATATCGCGATTTAAGATGCATTACAACTCTATTGCTTCGATACGTAGATATCTGCAAACACTATTTCCTGGCAAGGAACAGTCGCAATGACATCCACTTGAAGTGTATGCCAGGTATACATGACACTTCGCAATGAATATTATATCAAATCATGAAACATAGAAATGGGGTGCGATATCGCTTATTAACAAGCATACGAAATCTATTGCTACGATGCGTAGATATCTGGAAATGCTATTTCCTAGCAAGGATGTGTCGCATTTACATTCCGCTGAAGTGAATACGTGTGGTATACATGACTCTTCGCAATGAATATTATATCTTATCATGAAACATAGAAATGAGATTCAATATCTCGATCTAAGAAGCATTTGAACTGTATTGCTCCGATTAGTAGACATCTGCAAACGCTACTTCCTAGCAAGGAAGTGTCGCATTTACATTGATTTGATGTGTATACGAGGTATACATGACACTTCGCTATGAATATTATATCTTATCATGAAACACAGAAATGAGATGCGATATCGCGTTTTGAGAAGCATTCGAACACTAGTGCTACGATACGTAGACGTCTGCAAACGCTATTTAATAGCAAGGAAGTGTCGCATTTACATTCATTTGAAGAGAATACGACGTATACATGACACTTCGCAATGAGTATTATATCTTATCATGAAAAACAGAAATGTGATGCGATATCCCGTTTTAAGAAGCATTAGAACTCTATTGCTACGATACGTTCACATCTGCAAACGCTATTTCCTAGCAAGGAAGTGTCGCATGTACATTCATTTGAAGTGAGTGCGAGGTACACATAACACTTCGCAATGAATATTATAAATTATCATGAAACATAGATATGAGATTCGATATCGCGAATTAGCAAGATTTAGAAATCTATTTCTTCGATACGTAGACATCTGCAAACGCTATTTCCAAGCAAGGAAGTGTCGCATTTACATTCTTTTTAAGTGAATACGAGGTATACATAACACTCCACAATGAATATTATATTTATCATGAAACATAGAAATGAGATGCGATATCGCGATTTAAAGAGCATTGGAACACTACTGCTTCGATACGGAGACAACTGCAAACGCTATTTCCTAGCATGGAAGTGTCGCACTTACCACCTTTTGAAGTGAATCCGAGTAATACATGACGCTTCGCAGCGAATATTATATCTTATCATGAAACATAGAAATAGGATGCAACATCTCGCTTTAAGATGCAATAGAAACCTATTGTTTCGATACGTAGGCGTCTGGAAACGCTTTTTCCCAGCAATGAAGTGACGCATTTACATTCTTTTCAAGTGAATACGAGGTATACATGACACTTCGCAATGAATATTATATTTTATCATGTAACATATAAATGAGATGCGATATCGCGATATAAAGAGCATAAGAACCCTATTGTTACGATACGTAGACATCTGCAAACTCTACTTCCTAGCAAAGAAGTGTCGCATTTACTTTCTTTTGAAGTGAATACGAGGCATAAGTGACACTTCGCAATGAATATTGTATCCTATCATCAAACATAGAAATGAGATGCGATATCGCGTTTTAGGAAGCATTAGAACTCTATTGCTGGGATACGTAGACATCTGCAAACGCTATTTCTTAGTAAAGAAGTGTCGCATTTAAATTCTTTTGAAGTGAATACGAGGTATACATAACAGTCCACAATGAATATGATGTCTTATCATGAAACATAGAAATGAGATGCGGTATGGCGATTTATGAAGCATTAGATGTCTATTGCTTCGATACGTAGACATCTGCAAACGCTATTTCCAAGCAAGGAAGTGTCGCGTTTACATTCTTTTGAAGTGAATACGAGGTATACATAACACTCCAGAATGAATATTATATTTATCATGAAACATAGGAATGATATGCAATATGGCGATTTAAGAAGCATTAGAACTCTAAGGCTTCGATACGTAGACATCTGCAAACGCTATTTCCAAGCAAGGACGTGTCGCATTTACATTCATTTCAAGTGTATGCGAGGTATACATGACACTACGCAACGAATATTATATACTATCATGAAACATAGAAATGAGAAGCGATATCGCGTTTTGTGAAGCATTAGATCCCAATTGCTTCGATACGTAGACATCTGCAAACGCTACTTCCTAGCAAGGAAGTGTCGCATTTACATTCTTCTTAAAGGAATACGAGGTATACATGACACTTCGCAATGGATATTATATCTTATCATGAAACGTAGATATGAGATGCGATATGACGATTTAAGAAGCATTAGAAAACTACTGCTTCGATACGTAGACATCCGCAAACGCTATGTCCAAGCAAGGAAGTTTCGCATTTACATACTTTTGAAGTGAATACGAGGTATTCATAACACTGCACAATGAATATTATATCTTATCATGAAACATAGAAATGAGATGCGATATCGCGATTTAAGATGCATTACAACTCTATTGCTTCGATACGTAGATATCTGCAAACACTATTTCCTGGCAAGGAACAGTCGCAATGACATCCACTTGAAGTGTATGCCAGGTATACATGACACTTCGCAATGAATATTATATCAAATCATGAAACATAGAAATGGGGTGCGATATCGCTTATTAACAAGCATACGAAATCTATTGCTACGATGCGTAGATATCTGGAAATGCTATTTCCTAGCAAGGATGTGTCGCATTTACATTCCGCTGAAGTGAATACGTGTGGTATACATGACTCTTCGCAATGAATATTATATCTTATCATGAAACATAGAAATGAGATTCAATATCTCGATCTAAGAAGCATTTGAACTGTATTGCTCCGATTAGTAGACATCTGCAAACGCTACTTCCTAGCAAGGAAGTGTCGCATTTACATTGATTTGATGTGTATACGAGGTATACATGACACTTCGCTATGAATATTATATCTTATCATGAAACACAGAAATGAGATGCGATATCGCGTTTTGAGAAGCATTCGAACACTATTGCTACGATACGTAGACGTCTGCAAACGCTATTTAATAGCAAGGAAGTGTCGCATTTACATTCATTTGAAGAGAATACGACGTATACATGACACTTCGCAATGAGTATTATATCTTATCATGAAAAACAGAAATGTGATGCGATATCCCGTTTTAAGAAGCATTAGAACTCTATTGCTACGATACGTTCACATCTGCAAACGCTATTTCCTAGCAAGGAAGTGTCGCATGTACATTCATTTGAAGTGAGTGCGAGGTACACATAACACTTCGCAATGAATATTATAAATTATCATGAAACATAGATATGAGATTCGATATCGCGAATTAGCAAGATTTAGAAATCTATTTCTTCGATACGTAGACATCTGCAAACGCTATTTCCAAGCAAGGAAGTGTCGCATTTACATTCTTTTTAAGTGAATACGAGGTATACATAACACTCCACAATGAATATTATATTTATCATGAAACATAGAAATGAGATGCGATATCGCGATTTAAAGAGCATTGGAACACTACTGCTTCGATACGGAGACAACTGCAAACGCTATTTCCTAGCATGGAAGTGTCGCACTTACCACCTTTTGAAGTGAATCCGAGTAATACATGACGCTTCGCAGCGAATATTATATCTTATCATGAAACATAGAAATAGGATGCAACATCTCGCTTTAAGATGCAATAGAAACCTATTGTTTCGATACGTAGGCGTCTGGAAACGCTTTTTCCCAGCAATGAAGTGACGCATTTACATTCTTTTCAAGTGAATACGAGGTATACATGACACTTCGCAATGAATATTATATTTTATCATGTAACATATAAATGAGATGCGATATCGCGATATAAAGAGCATAAGAACCCTACTGTTACGATACGTAGACATCTGCAAACTCTACTTCCTAGCAAAGAAGTGTCGCATTTACTTTCTTTTGAAGTGAATACGAGGCATAAGTGACACTTCGCAATGAATATTGTATCCTATCATCAAACATAGAAATGAGATGCGATATCGCGTTTTAGGAAGCATTAGAACTCTATTGCTGGGATACGTAGACATCTGCAAACGCTATTTCTTAGTAAAGAAGTGTCGCATTTAAATTCTTTTGAAGTGAATACGAGGTATACATAACAGTCCACAATGAATATGATGTCTTATCATGAAACATAGAAATGAGATGCGGTATGGCGATTTATGAAGCATTAGATGTCTATTGCTTCGATACGTAGACATCTGCAAACGCTATTTCCAAGCAAGGAAGTGTCGCGTTTACATTCTTTTGAAGTGAATACGAGGTATACATAACACTCCAGAATGAATATTATATTTATCATGAAACATAGGAATGATATGCAATATGGCGATTTAAGAAGCATTAGAACTCTAAGGCTTCGATACGTAGACATCTGCAAACGCTATTTCCAAGCAAGGACGTGTCGCATTTACATTCATTTCAAGTGTATGCGAGGTATACATGACACTACGCAACGAATATTATATACTATCATGAAACATAGAAATGAGAAGCGATATCGCGTTTTGTGAAGCATTAGATCCCAATTGCTTCGATACGTAGACATCTGCAAACGCTACTTCCTAGCAAGGAAGTGTCGCATTTACATTCTTCTTAAAGGAATACGAGGTATACATGACACTTCGCAATGGATATTATATCTTATCATGAAACGTAGATATGAGATGCGATATGACGATTTAAGAAGCATTAGAAAACTACTGCTTCGATACGTAGACATCCGCAAACGCTATGTCCAAGCAAGGAAGTTTCGCATTTACATACTTTTGAAGTGAATACGAGGTATTCATAACACTGCACAATGAATATTATATCTTATCATGAAACATAGAAATGAGATGCGATATCGCGATTTAAGATGCATTACAACTCTATTGCTTCGATACGTAGATATCTGCAAACACTATTTCCTGGCAAGGAACAGTCGCAATGACATCCACTTGAAGTGTATGCCAGGTATACATGACACTTCGCAATGAATATTATATCAAATCATGAAACATAGAAATGGGGTGCGATATCGCTTATTAACAAGCATACGAAATCTATTGCTACGATGCGTAGATATCTGGAAATGCTATTTCCTAGCAAGGATGTGTCGCATTTACATTCCGCTGAAGTGAATACGTGTGGTATACATGACTCTTCGCAATGAATATTATATCTTATCATGAAACATAGAAATGAGATTCAATATCTCGATCTAAGAAGCATTTGAACTGTATTGCTCCGATTAGTAGACATCTGCAAACGCTACTTCCTAGCAAGGAAGTGTCGCATTTACATTGATTTGATGTGTATACGAGGTATACATGACACTTCGCTATGAATATTATATCTTATCATGAAACACAGAAATGAGATGCGATATCGCGTTTTGAGAAGCATTCGAACACTATTGCTACGATACGTAGACGTCTGCAAACGCTATTTAATAGCAAGGAAGTGTCGCATTTACATTCATTTGAAGAGAATACGACGTATACATGACACTTCGCAATGAGTATTATATCTTATCATGAAAAACAGAAATGTGATGCGATATCCCGTTTTAAGAAGCATTAGAACTCTATTGCTACGATACGTTCACATCTGCAAACGCTATTTCCTAGCAAGGAAGTGTCGCATGTACATTCATTTGAAGTGAGTGCGAGGTACACATAACACTTCGCAATGAATATTATAAATTATCATGAAACATAGATATGAGATTCGATATCGCGAATTAGCAAGATTTAGAAATCTATTTCTTCGATACGTAGACATCTGCAAACGCTATTTCCAAGCAAGGAAGTGTCGCATTTACATTCTTTTTAAGTGAATACGAGGTATACATAACACTCCACAATGAATATTATATTTATCATGAAACATAGAAATGAGATGCGATATCGCGATTTAAAGAGCATTGGAACACTACTGCTTCGATACGGAGACAACTGCAAACGCTATTTCCTAGCATGGAAGTGTCGCACTTACCACCTTTTGAAGTGAATCCGAGTAATACATGACGCTTCGCAGCGAATATTATATCTTATCATGAAACATAGAAATAGGATGCAACATCTCGCTTTAAGATGCAATAGAAACCTATTGTTTCGATACGTAGGCGTCTGGAAACGCTTTTTCCCAGCAATGAAGTGACGCATTTACATTCTTTTCAAGTGAATACGAGGTATACATGACACTTCGCAATGAATATTATATTTTATCATGTAACATATAAATGAGATGCGATATCGCGATATAAAGAGCATAAGAACCCTATTGTTACGATACGTAGACATCTGCAAACTCTACTTCCTAGCAAAGAAGTGTCGCATTTACTTTCTTTTGAAGTGAATACGAGGCATAAGTGACACTTCGCAATGAATATTGTATCCTATCATCAAACATAGAAATGAGATGCGATATCGCGTTTTAGGAAGCATTAGAACTCTATTGCTGGGATACGTAGACATCTGCAAACGCTATTTCTTAGTAAAGAAGTGTCGCATTTAAATTCTTTTGAAGTGAATACGAGGTATACATAACAGTCCACAATGAATATGATGTCTTATCATGAAACATAGAAATGAGATGCGGTATGGCGATTTATGAAGCATTAGATGTCTATTGCTTCGATACGTAGACATCTGCAAACGCTATTTCCAAGCAAGGAAGTGTCGCGTTTACATTCTTTTGAAGTGAATACGAGGTATACATAACACTCCAGAATGAATATTATATTTATCATGAAACATAGGAATGATATGCAATATGGCGATTTAAGAAGCATTAGAACTCTAAGGCTTCGATACGTAGACATCTGCAAACGCTATTTCCAAGCAAGGACGTGTCGCATTTACATTCATTTCAAGTGTATGCGAGGTATACATGACACTACGCAACGAATATTATATACTATCATGAAACATAGAAATGAGAAGCGATATCGCGTTTTGTGAAGCATTAGATCCCAATTGCTTCGATACGTAGACATCTGCAAACGCTACTTCCTAGCAAGGAAGTGTCGCATTTACATTCTTCTTAAAGGAATACGAGGTATACATGACACTTCGCAATGGATATTATATCTTATCATGAAACGTAGATATGAGATGCGATATGACGATTTAAGAAGCATTAGAAAACTACTGCTTCGATACGTAGACATCCGCAAACGCTATGTCCAAGCAAGGAAGTTTCGCATTTACATACTTTTGAAGTGAATACGAGGTATTCATAACACTGCACAATGAATATTATATCTTATCATGAAACATAGAAATGAGATGCGATATCGCGATTTAAGATGCATTACAACTCTATTGCTTCGATACGTAGATATCTGCAAACACTATTTCCTGGCAAGGAACAGTCGCAATGACATCCACTTGAAGTGTATGCCAGGTATACATGACACTTCGCAATGAATATTATATCAAATCATGAAACATAGAAATGGGGTGCGATAGCGCTTATTAACAAGCATACGAAATCTATTGCTACGATGCGTAGATATCTGGAAATGCTATTTCCTAGCAAGGATGTGTCGCATTTACATTCCGCTGAAGTGAATACGTGTGGTATACATGACTCTTCGCAATGAATATTATATCTTATCATGAAACATAGAAATGAGATTCAATATCTCGATCTAAGAAGCATTTGAACTGTATTGCTCCGATTAGTAGACATCTGCAAACGCTACTTCCTAGCAAGGAAGTGTCGCATTTACATTGATTTGATGTGTATACGAGGTATACATGACACTTCGCTATGAATATTATATCTTATCATGAAACACAGAAATGAGATGCGATATCGCGTTTTGAGAAGCATTCGAACACTATTGCTACGATACGTAGACGTCTGCAAACGCTATTTAATAGCAAGGAAGTGTCGCATTTACATTCATTTGAAGAGAATACGACGTATACATGACACTTCGCAATGAGTATTATATCTTATCATGAAAAACAGAAATGTGATGCGATATCCCGTTTTAAGAAGCATTAGAACTCTATTGCTACGATACGTTCACATCTGCAAACGCTATTTCCTAGCAAGGAAGTGTCGCATGTACATTCATTTGAAGTGAGTGCGAGGTACACATAACACTTCGCAATGAATATTATAAATTATCATGAAACATAGATATGAGATTCGATATCGCGAATTAGCAAGATTTAGAAATCTATTTCTTCGATACGTAGACATCTGCAAACGCTATTTCCAAGCAAGGAAGTGTCGCATTTACATTCTTTTTAAGTGAATACGAGGTATACATAACACTCCACAATGAATATTATATTTATCATGAAACATAGAAATGAGATGCGATATCGCGATTTAAAGAGCATTGGAACACTACTGCTTCGATACGGAGACAACTGCAAACGCTATTTCCTAGCATGGAAGTGTCGCACTTACCACCTTTTGAAGTGAATCCGAGTAATACATGACGCTTCGCAGCGAATATTATATCTTATCATGAAACATAGAAATAGGATGCAACATCTCGCTTTAAGATGCAATAGAAACCTATTGTTTCGATACGTAGGCGTCTGGAAACGCTTTTTCCCAGCAATGAAGTGACGCATTTACATTCTTTTCAAGTGAATACGAGGTATACATGACACTTCGCAATGAATATTATATTTTATCATGTAACATATAAATGAGATGCGATATCGCGATATAAAGAGCATAAGAACCCTATTGTTACGATACGTAGACATCTGCAAACTCTACTTCCTAGCAAAGAAGTGTCGCATTTACTTTCTTTGAAGTGAATACGAGGCATAAGTGACACTTCGCAATGAATATTGTATCCTATCATCAAACATAGAAATGAGATGCGATATCGCGTTTTAGGAAGCATTAGAACTCTATTGCTGGGATACGTAGACATCTGCAAACGCTATTTCTTAGTAAAGAAGTGTCGCATTTAAATTCTTTTGAAGTGAATACGAGGTATACATAACAGTCCACAATGAATATGATGTCTTATCATGAAACATAGAAATGAGATGCGGTATGGCGATTTATGAAGCATTAGATGTCTATTGCTTCGATACGTAGACATCTGCAAACGCTATTTCCAAGCAAGGAAGTGTCGCGTTTACATTCTTTGAAGTGAATACGAGGTATACATAACACTCCAGAATGAATATTATATTTATCATGAAACATAGGAATGATATGCAATATGGCGATTTAAGAAGCATTAGAACTCTAAGGCTTCGATACGTAGACATCTGCAAACGCTATTTCCAAGCAAGGACGTGTCGCATTTACATTCATTTCAAGTGTATGCGAGGTATACATGACACTACGCAACGAATATTATATACTATCATGAAACATAGAAATGAGAAGCGATATCGCGTTTTGTGAAGCATTAGATCCCAATTGCTTCGATACGTAGACATCTGCAAACGCTACTTCCTAGCAAGGAAGTGTCGCATTTACATTCTTCTTAAAGGAATACGAGGTATACATGACACTTCGCAATGGATATTATATCTTATCATGAAACGTAGATATGAGATGCGATATGACGATTTAAGAAGCATTAGAAAACTACTGCTTCGATACGTAGACATCCGCAAACGCTATGTCCAAGCAAGGAAGTTTCGCATTTACATACTTTTGAAGTGAATACGAGGTATTCATAACACTGCACAATGAATATTATATCTTATCATGAAACATAGAAATGAGATGCGATATCGCGATTTAAGATGCATTACAACTCTATTGCTTCGATACGTAGATATCTGCAAACACTATTTCCTGGCAAGGAACAGTCGCAATGACATCCACTTGAAGTGTATGCCAGGTATACATGACACTTCGCAATGAATATTATATCAAATCATGAAACATAGAAATGGGGTGCGATATCGCTTATTAACAAGCATACGAAATCTATTGCTACGATGCGTAGATATCTGGAAATGCTATTTCCTAGCAAGGATGTGTCGCATTTACATTCCGCTGAAGTGAATACGTGTGGTATACATGACTCTTCGCAATGAATATTATATCTTATCATGAAACATAGAAATGAGATTCAATATCTCGATCTAAGAAGCATTTGAACTGTATTGCTCCGATTAGTAGACATCTGCAAACGCTACTTCCTAGCAAGGAAGTGTCGCATTTACATTGATTTGATGTGTATACGAGGTATACATGACACTTCGCTATGAATATTATATCTTATCATGAAACACAGAAATGAGATGCGATATCGCGTTTTGAGAAGCATTCGAACACTATTGCTACGATACGTAGACGTCTGCAAACGCTATTTAATAGCAAGGAAGTGTCGCATTTACATTCATTTGAAGAGAATACGACGTATACATGACACTTCGCAATGAGTATTATATCTTATCATGAAAAACAGAAATGTGATGCGATATCCCGTTTTAAGAAGCATTAGAACTCTATTGCTACGATACGTTCACATCTGCAAACGCTATTTCCTAGCAAGGAAGTGTCGCATGTACATTCATTTGAAGTGAGTGCGAGGTACACATAACACTTCGCAATGAATATTATAAATTATCATGAAACATAGATATGAGATTCGATATCGCGAATTAGCAAGATTTAGAAATCTATTTCTTCGATACGTAGACATCTGCAAACGCTATTTCCAAGCAAGGAAGTGTCGCATTTACATTCTTTTTAAGTGAATACGAGGTATACATAACACTCCACAATGAATATTATATTTATCATGAAACATAGAAATGAGATGCGATATCGCGATTTAAAGAGCATTGGAACACTACTGCTTCGATACGGAGACAACTGCAAACGCTATTTCCTAGCATGGAAGTGTCGCACTTACCACCTTTTGAAGTGAATCCGAGTAATACATGACGCTTCGCAGCGAATATTATATCTTATCATGAAACATAGAAATAGGATGCAACATCTCGCTTTAAGATGCAATAGAAACCTATTGTTTCGATACGTAGGCGTCTGGAAACGCTTTTTCCCAGCAATGAAGTGACGCATTTACATTCTTTTCAAGTGAATACGAGGTATACATGACACTTCGCAATGAATATTATATTTTATCATGTAACATATAAATGAGATGCGATATCGCGATATAAAGAGCATAAGAACCCTATTGTTACGATACGTAGACATCTGCAAACTCTACTTCCTAGCAAAGAAGTGTCGCATTTACTTTCTTTTGAAGTGAATACGAGGAATAAGTGACACTTCGCAATGAATATTGTATCCTATCATCAAACATAGAAATGAGATGCGATATCGCGTTTTAGGAAGCATTAGAACTCTATTGCTGGGATACGTAGACATCTGCAAACGCTATTTCTTAGTAAAGAAGTGTCGCATTTAAATACTTTTGAAGTGAATACGAGGTATACATAACAGTCCACAATGAATATGATGTCTTATCATGAAACATAGAAATGAGATGCGGTATGGCGATTTATGAAGCATTAGATGTCTATTGCTTCGATACGTAGACATCTGCAAACGCTATTTCCAAGCAAGGAAGTGTCGCGTTTACATTCTTTTGAAGTGAATACGAGGTATACATAACACTCCAGAATGAATATTATATTTATCATGAAACATAGGAATGATATGCAATATGGCGATTTAAGAAGCATTAGAACTCTAAGGCTTCGATACGTAGACATCTGCAAACGCTATTTCCAAGCAAGGACGTGTCGCATTTACATTCATTTCAAGTGTATGCGAGGTATACATGACACTACGCAACGAATATTATATACTATCATGAAACATAGAAATGAGAAGCGATATCGCGTTTTGTGAAGCATTAGATCCCAATTGCTTCGATACGTAGACATCTGCAAACGCTACTTCCTAGCAAGGAAGTGTCGCATTTACATTCTTCTTAAAGGAATACGAGGTATACATGACACTTCGCAATGGATATTATATCTTATCATGAAACGTAGATATGAGATGCGATATGACGATTTAAGAAGCATTAGAAAACTACTGCTTCGATACGTAGACATCCGCAAACGCTATGTCCAAGCAAGGAAGTTTCGCATTTACATACTTTTGAAGTGAATACGAGGTATTCATAACACTGCACAATGAATATTATATCTTATCATGAAACATAGAAATGAGATGCGATATCGCGATTTAAGATGCATTACAACTCTATTGCTTCGATACGTAGATATCTGCAAACACTATTTCCTGGCAAGGAACAGTCGCAATGACATCCACTTGAAGTGTATGCCAGGTATACATGACACTTCGCAATGAATATTATATATTATCATGAAACATAGGAATGAGAAGCGAAATGGCGATTTAAGAAGCATTAGATCCCAATTGCTTCGATACGTAGACATCTGCAAACGCTACTTCCTAGCAAGGAAGTGTCGCATTTACATTCTTCTTAAAGGAATACGAGGTATACATAACACTTCGCAATGGATATTATATCTTATCATGTAACGCAGATATGAGATGCGATATGACGATTTGAGAAGCATTAGAAAACTATTGCTTTGATACGTAGACATCTGCAAACGCTATTGCGTAGCAAGGAAGTGTCGCATTTACATTCTTTTGAAGTGAATACGAGGTATTCATAACACTGCACAATGAATACTATATCCTATCATGAAACATAGAAATGAAATGCGATATCGCGTTATATGAAGCATTAGGGCTCTATTGCTACGATACGCAAACATCTGCAAGAGCTATTTCCTAGCAAGGAATTGTCGCATTTACATTCATTTGAAGTGTATGCGAGGTATACATGGCACTTCGCAATGAATATTATATCTTATCATGAAACATAGAAAAGAGATGCGATATGACGATTTAAGAAGCATTAGAGATCTATTGCTTCGATACGTAGACATATGCAAACGCAACTTCCTAGCAAGGAAGTGTAGCATTTATATTCTTTTGAAGTGAATACGAGGTATTCATAACACTGCACAATGAATATGATATCTTATCATGAAAAATAGAAATGTGATGCGATATCGCGATTTAGGAAGCTTTAGAACTCTATTGCTTCGATACGTAGATATCTGCAAACACTATTTCCTAGCAAGGAACTGTCGCATTCACATTCATTTGAAGTGTATGCGAGGTATACATGACACTTCGCAATGAATATTACAAATTATTATGAAACATAGATATGGGATGCGATATCGCGTTTTGAGAAGCATTAGAACTCTATTGCTACGATACGTAGAAATTTGCAGACGCTATTTCCTGGCAAGGAAGTGTCGCGTTTACATTCTCTTGAAGTGAATACGAGGTATACATAACACTCCACAATGAATATCAAATCTTATCATGAAACATGGAAATGAGATGCAATAAGGCGATTTAAGAAGCATAAGAACTCTATTGCTTCGATACGTAGATATCTGCAAACCCTATTTCCTAGTAAGGAGCTGTCGCATTCACATTCATTTGAAGTGTATGCGAAGTATACATGACACTTCGCCATGGATATTAAATGTTATCATGAAACATAGATATGAGATGCAAAATCGCGAATTAGCAAGCTTTAGAAATCTATTGCTTCGATACGTAGACATCTGCAAACGCTATTTCCTAGAAAGTAAGTGTCGCATATACATTCAGTTGAAGTGTATGCGAGGTTTACATGACACTTCGCAATGAATATTATATATCATCATGAAACATGTAAATGAGAAGCGATATCGCGTTTTGAGATGCATTAGAACTCTAATGCCACGATACGTGGGCATCTGCAAACGCTATTTCCTCGCAAGGAAGTGTCGCATTTACATTCATTTGAAGTTCAGACGAGATACACATAACACTGCACAACGAATGTTATATCTTATCATGAAACATAGAAATGAGATACGATATGGCGATTTGAGAAGCATTAGAACTCTATTGCTTCGATACGTAGACATCTGCAAACGCTACTTCCTAACAAGGAAGTGTCGCATTTACATTCTTTTGAATGGAAAACGAGGTATACATAGCACTTCGCAAAGAATATTATATCTTATCATGAAACGTAGATATGAGATGCGATATGACGATTTAAGAAGCATTGGAAAACTATTGCTTCGATACGTAGACATCTGCAAACGCTATTTCCAAGCATGGCAGTGTCGCATTTACATTCATTTCAAGTGAATATGAGGTATACATAACACTGCACAATGAATATTATATCTTATCATGAAACATAGAAATGAGATGCGATATCGCGATTTAAGAAGCATTAGAACACTATTGCTTCGATACGGAGACATCTGCAAACACTATTTCCTAGCAAGGAAGTGTTGCATATACATTCATCCGAAAGGAATACAAGGTATACATGACACTTCGCAATGAATATTATATCTTATCATGAAACATAGACATGAGATGCAATATGGCGATTTATGAAGCATTAGATGTCTATTGCTTCGATACGTAGACATCAGCAAACGCTCTTTCCTAGCAAGGAAGTGTCGCATTTACATTCTTTTGAAGTGAATACGAGGTATACATAACACTGCACTCTGAATATTATACCTTATCATGAAACATAGAAATGAGATGCGATATGACGATTTAAGAAGCATTAGAACTCTATTGCTTCGATACGTAGACATCTGCAAACACTATTTCCCAGCAAGGAACTGTCGCATTCACATTCGTTTGAATTGTATGCGAGGTATACATGGAACTTCGCAATGAATATTATATATTATCAAGAAACATAGATATGAGATGCGATATCGCGAATTAGCAAGCTTTAGAAATCTATTGCTTCGATACGTAGACATCTGCAAACGTACTTCCTAGCAAGGAAGTGACGCATTTACATTCATTTGAAAGGAATACGAGGTATACGTGACATTTCGCAATGAATGTTATATATTATCATGAAACATAGATATGAGATGCGATATCGCGAATTTGCAAGCTTTAGAAATCCATCGCTTCGATACGTAGACATCTGCAAACGCTATTTCCTAGCAAGGAAGTGTCCCATTTACATTCATTTGAAGTATAGAGGAGATAAACATAACACAACATAATGAATATTATATCTTATCATGAAACATAGAAATGAGGTGCGATATGGCGATATATGAAGCATTTGATGTCTATTACTTCGATACGTAGACATCTGCAAACGCTATTTCGTAGCAAGAAATTGTAGCATTTTCATTCTTGTGAAGTGAATAAGAGGTATACGTGACACTTCGGAATGAGTATTATGACTTATCACGAAACATAGAAATGAGATGCGATATCGCGAATTAGCAAGCTTTAGAAATCTATTGCTTCGATACGTAGACATCTGCAAACGCTATTTCCTAGCAACGAAGTGTCGCATTTACAATCATTTGAAGTATAGATGAGATAAACATAACACTACATAATGAAAATTATATCTTATCATGAAACATAGAAATGAGGTGCGATATCGCGATTTAAGAAGCATTAGAACTCTATTGCTTCGATACGTAGACATCTGCAAACGCTATTTCCTAGCAAGGAAGATTCGCATTTACATACTTTTGAAGTGAATTCGAGGTATACATGACAGTTCGGAATGAGTATTATGACTTATTACGAAACATAGAAATGAGATGCGATATCGCGATCTAAGAAGCATAAGAACTCTATTACTACGATACGTAGACATCAGCAAACACTATTTCCTAGCAAGAAATTGTAACATTTACATTCTTTTGAAGCGAATAAGAGGTATACATAACACTGCACAAAGAATATTATATCATATCAAGAAACGTAGAAATGAAATGCGATATCGCGATTTAAGAAGCAGTAGAACACTATTGCTTCGATACGTAGACACCCTCAAACGCTATTTCCTAGCAAGGATGTGTCGCATTTACATTCATTTCAAGTGTATGCGAGGTACACATGACACTTCGCAATGAATATTAAATATTATCATAAAACATAGAAATGAGAAGCGATATCGCGTTTTGAGAAGCATTAGAACCCTAATGACACGATACGTAGACATCTGCAAACGCTATTTCCTAGCAAGGAAGTGTCGCATGTACATTCTTTTGAAAGGAATACGTGGTATACATGACACTTCGCAATGAATATTATATCTTATCATGAAACATAGAAATGAGAAGCGATATGGCGATTTAAGAAGCATTAGAATACTATTACTTCGATACGTAGACATCTGCAAACGCTACTTCCTGGTAAGGATGTATCGCATTTGCATTCCTTTGACGTGAATACGAGGTACACATGACACTTCGCAGTGATAATTATATCATATCATGAAACATAGAAATGAGATGCCATATCGCGTTTTAAGAAGCATTAGAACTATATTGCTACGATAGTCAGACATCAGCAAACGCTCTTTCCTAGCAAGGAAGTGTCGCATTTACATTCTTTTGAAGTGAATACGAGGTATACATAACACTGCACTCTGAATATTATACCTTATCATGAAACATAGAAATGAGATGCGACATGACGATTTAAGAAGCATTAGAACTCTATTGCTTCGATACGTAGACATCTGCAAACACTATTTCCCAGCAAGGAACTGTCGCATTCACATTCGTTTGAATTGTATGCGAGGTATACATGGAACTTCGCAATGAATATTATATATTATCATGAAACATAGATATGAGATGCGATATCGCGAATTAGCAAGCTTTAGAAATCTATTGCTTCGATACGTAGACATCTGCAAACGCTATTTCCTAGCAAGGAAGTGTCGCATGTACATTCTTTTGAAAGGAATACGTGGTATACATGACACTTCGCAATGAATATTATATCTTAACATGAAACATAGAAATGGGAGGCGATATGGCAATTTAAGAAGCATTAGACCCCTATTGCTTCGATACGTAGACACCCTCAAACGCTATTTCCTAGCAAGGATGTGTCGCATTTACATTCATTTCAAGTGTATGCGAGGTACACATGACACTTCGCAATGAATATTAAATATTATCATGAAACATAGAAATGAGAAGCGATATCGCGTTTTGAGAAGCATTAGAACCCTAATGACACGATACGTAGACATCTGCAAACGCTATTTCCTAGCAAGGAAGTGTCGCATGTACATTCTTTTGAAAGGAATACGTGGTATACATGACACTTCGCAATGAATATTATATCTTAACATGAAACATAGAAATGAGAAGCGATATGGCGATTTAAGAAGCATTAGAATACTATTGCTTCGTTACGTAGACATCTGCAAACGCTACTTCCTGGTAAGGATGTATCGCATTTGCATTCCTTTGACGTGAATACGAGGTACACATGACACTTCGCAGTGATAATTATATCATATCATGAAACATAGAAATGAGATGCCATATCGCGTTTTAAGAAGCATTAGAACTATATTGCTACGATAGTCAGACATCAGCAAACGCTCTTTCCTAGCAAGGAAGTGTCGCATTTACATTCTTTTGAAGTGAATACGAGGTATACATAACACTGCACTCTGAATATTATACCTTATCATGAAACATAGAAATGAGATGCGATATGACGATTTAAGAAGCATTAGAACTCTATTGCTTCGATACGTAGACATCTGCAAACACTATTTCCCAGCAAGGAACTGTCGCATTCACATTCGTTTGAATTGTATGCGAGGTATACATGGAACTTCGCAATGAATATTATATATTATCATGAAACATAGATATGAGATGCGATATCGCGAATTAGCAAGCTTTAGAAATCTATTGCTTCGATACGTAGACATCTGCAAACGCTATTTCCTAGCAAGGAAGTGTTGCATTTACATTCATTTTAAGTGTATGCGAGGCATACATGACACTTCGCAATGAATGTTATATATTGTCATGAAACATAGGAATGAAATGCGATACCGCGATTTAAGAAGCATTAGAACACTATTGCTTCGAAACGTAGATATCTGCAAACACTATTTCCTAGCAAGGAACTGTCGCATTCACATTCATTTGAAGTGCATGCGAGGTATACATAACACTCCACAATGAATATTATATGTTATCATGAAACATAGTAATGAGTAGCGATATGGCGATTTAAGAAGCATTAGAACACTATTTCTTCGATACGTAGACATCTGCAAACGCTACATCCTAGCAAGGAAGTGTCGCATTTACATTCTTTGAAAGGAATACGAGGTATACATGACACTTCCCCAATGAATACTATATCTTATCATGAAACGTAGATATGAGATGCGATATGACGATTTAAGAAGCATTAGAAAACTATTTCTTCGATACGTAGACATCTGCAAACGCTATTTCCAAGCAAGGAAGTGTCGCATTTGCATTCTTTTGAAGTGAATACGAGGTATTCGTAACACTGCACAATGAATATTATATCTTACCATGAAACATAGAAATGAGATGCGATATCGCGAATTAGGAAGCATTAGAACACTATTGCTTCGATACGTAGACATCTGCAAACGTACTTCCTAGCAAGGAAGTGACGCATTTACATTCATTTGAAAGGAATACGAGGTATACGTGACATTTCGCAATGAATGTTATATATTATCATGAAACATAGATATGAGATGCGATATCGCGAATTTGCAAGCTTTAGAAATCCATCGCTTCGATACGTAGACATCTGCAAACGCTATTTCCTAGCAAGGAAGTGTCCCATTTACATTCATTTGAAGTATAGAGGAGATAAACATAACACTACATAATGAATATTATATCTTATCATGAAACATAGAAATGAGGTGCGATATGGCGATATATGAAGCATTTGATGTCTATTACTTCGATACGTAGACATCTGCAAACGCTATTTCGTAGCAAGAAATTGTAGCATTTTCATTCTTGTGAAGTGAATAAGAGGTATACGTGACACTGCACAAAGAATATTATATCATATCAAGAAACGTAGAAATGAAATGCGATATTGCGTTTTAAGAAGCATTAGAAATCTATTGCTTTAGTACGTAGACATCTGCAAACGCTATTTCCTAGCAATGAAACGTCGCAATTTACATTCACCTGAAGTGTATGGAAGGTACAAGTGACACTTCGCAATGAATATTATATCTTATCATGAAACATAGAAACGAGATGCGTTATCGCGTTTTAGGGAGCATTAGAACACCATTGCTACGATACGTAAACATCTGGAATCGCTATTTCCTAACGGAAGTATCGCATTTACATTCCTTTGAAGTGAATACGGGGTATACATAACACTCCACAATGAACATTATACCTTATCAAGAAACATAGAAATGGGATGCGATATCGAGATTGAAGAAGCATTAGAACTCTATTGCTACGATACGTAGACATCTGCATACGCTATTTCTTAGGAAGGAAATATCGCATTTACATTCATTTGATGGGAATGCGAGGTATACATGACACTTCGCAATGAATATTATATCTAATTATGAAACATAGAAATGAAATGCGACGTCTTGTTTTAAGAAGCATTAGGACTCCATTGCTACGATACCTAGACATCTGCAAATGCTATTTCCTGGCAAGGAAGTGTCGCGTTTACATTCTTTTGAGTGAATACGAGGTATACATAAAACTCCGCTATGAATATTATATCTTATCATGAAAAGTAGATATGGGATGCGATATGACGATTTAAGAAGCATTAGAAAACTATTGCTTCGATACGTAGGCATCTGCAAACGCTATTTCCAAGCTAGGAAGTGTCGCATTTATTCTTTTGAAAGGAATACGAGGCATACATGACACTTCGCAATGAATGTTTTATCTTATCATGAAACATAGAAACGAGATGCGATATGGCGATTTATGAAGCATTAGATGTCTAGAGCTTCGATACGTAGACATCTACAAACGCTAATGCCTAGCAAGGAAGTGTCGCGTTTACACTCATTTGAAGTGAATACAAGGTATACATGACACTTCGCAATGAATATTATATCTTATCATGAAACATAGAAATGAGATGCGACATCTCGTATTGAGAAGCATTAGAACTCTATTGCTGCGATACGGAGACATCTGCAAACGCTATTACCTACCATGGAAGTGTCGAACTTACATTCTTTTGAAGTGAATACGAGGTATACATGACACTTCGCAATGAATCTTATACCTTGTCATGAAACGTAGAAATGAGAAGCGATATCGCGATTTAAAAAGCACTAGAACCCTATTGCTTCGATACGTAGACATCTCCAAACGCTATTTCGTAACATGGAAGTGTCGCATTTACATTCTTTCGAAGTGAATACGAGGTATTCATGAAACTTCGCAATTAATATTATATCATATCATGAAACAAAGAAATGAGATGCGATATTCCGTTTTAAGAAGCATTTGCACTCTATTGCTTCGATACGTAGACATCTGCAAACACTATTTCCTAGCAAGGAAGTGTCGCATTTACATTCATTTGAAGTGTATGCGAGGAATACATAACACTTCGCAATGAATATTATATCTTATCATGAAACGTAGAAATGAGATGCGATATCTCACTCCACAATGAATACTATATCTAGTCATGAAACAAAGAAATGAGATGCGATATTCCGTTTTAAGAAGCATTAGCACTCTATTGCTTCGATACGTAGACATCTGCAAACACTATTTCCTAGCATGGAATTGTCGCATTTATATTCTTTTGAAGTGAGTACGAGGTATACATGGCACCTCGCAATGAGTATTATACCTTATCATGAAACATAGAAATGGTATGCGATATCGCGTTGCAAGAAGCATTAAAGCACTATTGTTACGATACGTAGACATCTACAAACGCTAGTTACTAGCAAGGAAGTGCCGCATTTACATTCTTTTGAGGTGTATACGAGGAATACATAACACTTCGCAGTGAATATTGTATCTTATCGTGAAACACAGAACTGAGATGCGGTATCTCGTTTTAAGAAGCAATAGAACTCTATTGCTTCGATACGTAGACATCTGCAAACGCTATTTCCTTGCAAGGAAATGTCGCATTTAATTCATTTTAAGTGTATGCGAGGTATACATGACACTTGGCAATGAATATTATATATTATAAAGAGACACAGAAATGAGAAGCGATATCGCGTTTTGAGAAGCCTAGAGCACTAATGCTGCGATACGTAGACATCTGCAAACGCTACTTCCTAGCAAGGAAATGTCGCATTCACATTCATTTGAAGTATAGACGAGATATACATAACACTGCACAATGGATATTATATCTTATCATGAAACATAGAAATGAGATGCGATATCGCGAATTAGCAAGCTTTAGAAATCTATTGCTTCGATACGTAGACATCTGCAAACGCTATTTCCTAGAAAGGAAGTGTCGCATTTACATACTTTTGAAGTGAATACGAGGTACACATTACACTCCACAATGAATATTATATATTATCATGATACATAGCATTGAGTAGCGATATCGCGTTTTGAGAAGCATTAGAACACTAATGCTACGATACGTAGCCACCTGCAAATGCTATCTCCTGGCAAGGAAGTATCGCGTTTACACTCTGTTTAGTGAATTCGAGGTATACATAACACTCCGCAATGAATATTATATCTTATCATGAAACATAGAAATGAGATGCGATATTGCGATTTATGAAGCATTAGATGTCTAGAGCTTCGATACGTAGATATCTGCAAACGCTATTTCCTAGCAAGGAAGTGTCGCATTTACATTCATTTTAAGTGTATGCGTGGTGTACATGACACTTCGCAAGGAATATTATATATTATCATGATACATAGAAATGAGATGCGATATCGCGTTTTGAGAAGCTTTAGTGATCTAATGCCACGATACGTAGACACCTGCAAACGCTATTTCCGAGCAAGGAAGTGTGGCATTTACATTCATTTTAAGTATATGCGAGGTATACATGACACATCGCAATGAATATTATATATTATCATGAAACACAGAAATGAGATCCGACCTCGCGTTTTGTGAAGCATTAGAACTCTATTGCTGCGCTACGTAGGTATGTGTAAACGCTATTTCCTAGCAAGGAAGTGTCGCATTTACATTCTTTTGAAATGAATACCAGGTAAGAACGACACTTCCCAATGAATATTATATCTTATCATGAAACATAGAAATGAGATGCGATATCATTTTTTACGAAGATTTAGAAATCTACTGCTTCGATACGTAGACATCTGCAAACGCTAGTTCCTAGCAAGGAAGTGTCGCATTTACATTCTTTTGAAGTGAATACGAGGTATACATAACACTGCACAATGAATATTATATCTTATCATGAAACATGGAAATGATATGCGATATCGCGTTTTAAGAAGCGTTAGAACTCTATTGCTACGAAACGTAGACACCTGCAAACGCTATTCCCAAGCAAGGAAGTATCGCATTTACATTCATTTTATATGTATGCGAGGTATACATGACACTTCGCAATGAATATTATATATTATCATGAAACACAGGAATGAGATGCGACCTAGTGTTTTGTGAAGCAATAGAACTCTATTGCTACGATACGCAGATATCTGTAAACGCTATTACCTAGCAAAGAAGTGTCGCATTTACACTCCATTGATATGAATACCAGGTAAGCATGACACTTCCCAATGAATATTATATCTTATCATGAAACATAGAAATGTTATGCCATATCATGTTTTACGAAGATTTAGAACTCTATTGCTTCGATACGTAGGCACCTGCAAACGCTACTTCCTAACAAGGAAGAGTCGCATTTACATTCTTTTGAAAGGAATACGAGGTATACATGACACTTCGCAATGAATATTATATCTTATCATGAAACATAGAAATGAGATTCGATATGACGATTTAAGAAGCTTTAGAATTCTATTGCTTCGACACGTAGACATCTGCAAACGCTATTTCCTAGCAAGGAAGTGTCGCATTTACATTCTTTTCAAGTGAATACGAGGTATACATAACACTCCACAATGAATATTATATATTATCATGAAACATAGCATTGAGTAGCGATGTCGCGTTTTGAGAAGCATTAGAAATCTAATGCTACGATACGTGGACATCTGCAAATGCTATGTCCTGGCAAGGAAGTGTCGCGTTTACATTCTATTGGGTGAAAACGAGGTATACATAACACTCCGCAATGAATATTATATCTTATCATGAAACATAGAAATGAGATGCGATATCGCGAATTAGCTAGCTTTAGAACCCTATTTCTTCGATACGTAGACATCTGCAAACGCTATTTCCTGGCAAGGAAGTGTCGCGTTTACATTCTTTTGAAGTGAATACGGGGTATACGTAACACTCCACAATGAATATTATATCTTATTATGAAACATAGTAATGAGATGCAATATTGCGATTTAAGAAGCATTAGAACTGTATTGCTTCGATACGTAGACATCTGCAAACGCTACTTCCTAACAAGGAAGTGTCGCATTTACATTCTTTTGAAAGGAATACGAGGTATAAATGACACTTCGCTATGAATTTTATATCTTATCATGGAAAGAAGATATGGGATGCGATATGACGATTTAAGAAGCATTAGAAAACTATTGCTTCCATACGTAGACATCTGCAAACGCTATTTCCAAGCTGGGAAGTGTCGCATTTATTCTTTTGAAAGGAATACGAGGCATACATGACACTCCGCAATGAATATTATATCTTGTCATGAAACATAGAAATAAGGAGCGATTTCGCTTTTTAAGAAGCATTAGAACTCTATTGCTACGATACGTAGATATCTGCAAACCCTATTTCCTAGCAAGGAAGTGTCGCATTTACATTCTTTTGAAGATAATACGAGGTATACATAACACTTCGCAATGAATATTATATATTATAATGAAACATGGTAATGAGATGCGATATCGCGATTTAAGAAGCTTTAGAACTCTATTGCTTCGATACTAGATACGTGCAAACACTATTTCCTAGGAAGGAAATGTCGCCTTCACATTCTTTTGAAGTGGATACGAGGTATACATGACACTTCGCAATGAATATTATATCTTAACATGAAGCACAGAAATGTGATGCGATATCTCGTTTTAAGATGCATTAAAATACTATTACTTCGATACGGAGACATCTGTAAACGCTATTTCCTAGCAAGGAAGTGTCGCATGTACATTCAGTTGATGTGTTTGCGAGGTATACATGGCACTTCGCAATGAATATTATATGTTATCATGAAACATAGAAATGAGATGCGATATCGCGAATTAGCAAGCATTAGAACACTATTGCTTCGATACGTAGACATCTGCAAGCGCTATTTCCTAGCAAGGAAGTGTCGCATTTACATTCTTTTGAAGTGTATGCGAGGTATACATGACACTTCGCAATGAATATTATCTATTATCATGAGACATAGTAATGAGTAGCGATATCGCGAATGAGCAAGCTTTGGAACTCTATTGCTTCGATACGTAGACATCTGCAAGCGCTATTTCCTAGCAAGGATGTGTCGCATTTACATTCATTTGAAGTATAGACGAGATATACATAACACTGCACATTGAATATTATATCTTATCATGAAACACAGAAACGAGATGCGATAAGGCGACGTAAGAAGCATTAGAACACTATTGCTTAGATACGTCGACATCTGCAAACGCTACTTTCTAGCAGCGAAGTGTCGCATTTACATTCTTTTGAAGGGAATACGAGGTATGCAAGACACTTCGCAATGAATATTCTATCTTATCAGGAAACGTAGATATAAGATGCAAAATGACGATTTAAGAAGCATTAGAAAACTATTGCCTCGATACGTAGACATCTGCAAACGCTATTTCCAAGCAAGGAAGTGTCGCATTTACATTCTTCTGAAGTGAATACGAGGTATTCATAACACTACAAAATGAATATTATATCTTATCATGAAACATAGAAATGAGATGCGATATCGCGATTTAAGAAGCAGTAGAACTCTATTGCTTCGATACGTAGACATCTGCAAACGCTATTTCAGGGCAGGGAAGATTCGCATTTACACTCATTTGACGTGTATGCGAGGTATGCATGACACTTCTCAATGAATATTATATCTTATCATGAAACATAGAAATGGGATGCGATATCTCGTTTTAAGAAGCATTAGAACTCTATTGCTTCGATACGTAGACATCTGCAAACGCTATTTCCTAGCAAGGAAGTGTCGCATTTACATTCTTTTGAAGATAATACGAGGTATACATAACACTTCGCAATGAATATTATATATTATAATGAAACATAGAAATGAGATGCGATATCCCGTTCTAAGAAGCATTAGAACGCAATTGCTTCGATACGTAGACATCTGGAAACGCTACTTCCTAGCAAGGAAGTTTTGCAGTTACATTCTTTTGAAGTGAATACGGGGTATGCATAACACTGCAGAATGAATATTATATATTATCATGAAACATAGAAATGAGATGCGATATCGCGATTTAAGGAGCATTAGAACATTATTGCTTCGATAGGAAGACATCTGCAAACGCTATTTCGTAGGAAGGAAGTGTCGCATTTACATTATTTTGAAGTGAGTACGAGGTATACATGCCACTTCGCAATGAATATTATATATTATCATGAAACATAGAAATGAAATGCGATATCGCGGTTTAAGAAGCTTTAGAACTCTATTGCTTCGATACGTAGATATCTGCGAACGCTATTTCCTAGCAAGGAACTGTCGCATTCACATTCATTTGAAGTGTATGCGAGTTATACATGACACTTCGCAATGAATATTATAAATTATCATGAAACATATGTATGAGATAAGATATCGCGTTTTGAGAAGCATTAGAACTCTAATACCACGATACGTAGACATCTGCAAACGCTATATCCTAGCAAGGAAGTGTCGTATTTACATTCATTTGAAGTATAGACGAGATATACATAACACTGCACAATGAATATTATATCTTATCAGGAAACGTAGATATGAGATGCGATATGACGATTTATGAAGCACTAGAAATCTATTACCTCGATACGTAGACATCTGCAAACGCTATTTCCTAGCAAGGAAGTGTCGCATTTACATTCTTTTGAAGTGAATACGAGGTATTCATAACACTGCACAATGAATATTATATCTTATCATGAAACATAAAAATGAGATGCGATATCGCGATTTATGAAGCTTTAGAAATCTATTGCTTCGATACGTCGATATCTGCAAACACTATTTCCTAGCAAGGAACTGTCGCACTCACATTCATTTGAAGTGTATGCGAGGTATACATGGCACTGCACAATGGATATTATATCGTATCATGAAACATAGAAATGACATGCGATATGGCGATTTAAGAAGCATTAGAACTGTATTGCTTCGATACGTAGACATCTGCAAACGCTATTTCCTAGCAAGGAAGTGTCGCATTTAGTTTCTTTTGGAGTGAGTACGAGGTATACATAACACTGCACAGTGAATATTGTATCTCATCATGTAACATAGAAATGAGATGCGATATGGCGATTTAAGAAGCTTTAGAACTCTATTGCTTCGATACGTAGACATCTGCAAACGCTATTTCCTAGCAAGGAAGTGTCGCATTTACATTCATTTGAAGTGTATGCGAGGTATACATGACACTTCGCAGTGAATATTATATATTATCATGAAACATAGAAATGAGAAGCGATATCGCGATTTAAGAAGCATTAGATACCTATTGCTTCGATTCGTAGACATCTGCAAACACTGCTTCCTAGCAAGGAAGTGTCGCATTTACATTCTTTTGAAAGGAATGCGAGGTATACATGACACGTCGCAATGAATATTATATCTGATCATGAAACATAGAAATGAGATGCGATATGGCGATTTTTGAAGCATTAGATGTCTATTGCTTCGATACGTAGAAATCTGCAAACGCTATTTCCCAGCAAGGAATTGTCGCATTTACATTCTTTTGAAGTGAATACGAGGTATACATGCCACTTCGCAATGAATATTATATATTATCATGAAACATAGAAATGAAATGCGATATCGCGGTTTAAGAAGCTTTAGAACTCTATTGCTTCGATACGTAGATATCTGCGAACGCTATTTCCTAGCAAGGAACTGTCGCATTCACATTCATTTGAAGTGTATGCGAGTTATACATGACACTTCGCAATGAATATTATAAATTATCATGAAACATATGTATGAGATAAGATATCGCGTTTTGAGAAGCATTAGAACTCTAATACCACGATACGTAGACATCTGCAAACGCTATATCCTAGCAAGGAAGTGTCGTATTTACATTCATTTGAAGTATAGACGAGATATACATAACACTGCACAATGAATATTATATCTTATCAGGAAACGTAGATATGAGATGCGATATGACGATTTATGAAGCACTAGAAATCTATTACCTCGATACGTAGACATCTGCAAACGCTATTTCCTAGCAAGGAAGTGTCGCATTTACATTCTTTTGAAGTGAATACGAGGTATTCATAACACTGCACAATGAATATTATATCTTATCATGAAACATAAAAATGAGATGCGATATCGCGATTTATGAAGCTTTAGAAATCTATTGCTTCGATACGTCGATATCTGCAAACACTATTTCCTAGCAAGGAACTGTCGCACTCACATTCATTTGAAGTGTATGCGAGGTATACATGGCACTGCACAATGGATATTATATCGTATCATGAAACATAGAAATGACATGCGATATGGCGATTTAAGAAGCATTTGAACTGTATTGCTTCGATACGTAGACATCTGCAAAGCAAGGAAGTGTCGCATTTACATTCTTTTGAAAGGAATACGAGGTATACATGACACTTCGCAATGAATATTATATCTTATCAGGAAACGTAGATATGAGAAGCGATATGACGATTTAAGAAGCATTAGAACACAACTGCTTCGATACGTAGACATCTGCAAACGCTATTTCCTAGCAAGAAAGTGTCGCATTTACATGCTTCTCAAGTGAATACGAGGTATACATAACACTGCACAGTGAATATTATATCTTATCATAAAACATAGAAATGAGATGCGATAGGACGATTTAAGAAGCATTAGATCTCTATTCTTTCGATACGTAGACACCTGCAAACGCTATTTCCTAGCAAGGAAGTGTAGCATTTACATGCATTTGAACCGTATGCGAGGTATAGATGACACAACGCAATGAATATTATATACTATCATGAAACATAGAAATGAGAAACGATGTCGCGTTTTGAGAAGCATTAGAGCACTAATGCAACGATACGTAGACATCTGCAAACGCTATTTCCTAGCAAGGAAGTGTCGCATTTAGTTTCTTTTGGAGTGAGTACGAGGTATACATAACACTGCACAGTGAATATTGTATCTCATCATGAAACATAGAAATGAGATGCGATATGGCGATTTAAGAAGCTTTAGAACTCTATTGCTTCGATACGTAGACATCTGCAAACGCTATTTCCTAGCAAGGAAGTGTCGCATTTACATTCATTTGAAGTGTATGCGAGGTATACATGACACTTCGCAGTGAATATTATATATTAACATGAAACATAGAAATGAGAAGCGATATCGCGATTTAAGAAGCATTAGATACCTATTGCTTCGATTCGTAGACATCTGCAAACACTGCTTCCTAGCAAGGAAGTGTCGCATTTACATTCTTTTGAAAGGAATGCGAGGTATACATGACACGTCGCAATGAATATTATATCTGATCATGAAACATAGAAATGAGATGCGATATGGCGATTTTTGAAGCATTAGATGTCTATTGCTTCGATACGTAGAAATCTGCAAACGCTATTTCCTAGCAGGGAAGTGTCGCATTTACATTTATTTGACGTGTATGCGAGGTATACATGACACTTCGCAGTGAATATTATATATTATCATGAAACATAGAAATAAGAATCAATATCGCGATTTAAGAAGCATTAGATCCCTATTGCTTCGATACGTAGACATCTGCAAACGCTGCTTCCTAGCAAGGAAGTGTCGCATTTACATTCTTTTGAAAGGAATACGAGGTATACATGACACTTCGCAATGAGTATTACATCTTATTATGAAACATAGAAATGGGATACAATATGGCGATTTAAGAAGCATTAGAATTCTATTACTTCGATACGTAGATATCTGCAAACGCTATTTCCTAGCAAGGAACTGTCGCATTCACATTCATTTGAAGTGTATGCGAGGTATACATGACACCTCGCAATGAATATTAAACATTATCATGAAACATAGAAAGGAGATGCGATATCGCGAATTAGCAAGCTTTAGAACTTTATTGCTTCGATACGTAGACATCTGCAAACGCTGTTTCCTAGCAAGGAAGTGTCACATTTACATTCTTTTGTAAGTGAATACGAGGTAAGTGAATACAAGTGAATACGAGGTACACATAACACTCTACAATGAATATTATATATTATCATGAATCATAGTAATGAATAGCCATATCGCGCTTTGAGAAGCATTACAACTCTAATGCTACGACACGTAGACATCTGCAAGATCTAATTCCTAGCAAGGAAGTGTCGCATTTACATTGTTTTGAAAGGAATACGAGGTATACATGACACATCGCAATGAATATTATATCTTATCATGAAACATAGAACTGAGGTGCGATAGATAGTTTTAAGAAGTATTAGAACTCTATTCCTTCGATACGTAGATATCTGCTAACGCTACTTCCTAGCAAAGTGTCGCATTTTGTGACGTCAGGCGTATCGCCTGCCACCCTCAGACGTCGCCCCCCAACCTCGACGGCCACAGATCAGCATCCGCATCTCCTCCAGCATCCGGATCCCCTACACGCTGGCAACCCGCATACTCGCCGCCACGGAATGGGGAGGAGACGCCGCACATACGCCACGCTACGAGTATGAGGAGAGCTACGACGCCTGGAGCATCGAAAGGTAAGTTGCACGCCACTGTACCCTGTAAATCGAGTCTTGTCCCCCGACGAACCCAGCTCCGCGCAATTCGCGTCGATTTCGGGAACGGCTACGAAAAGTGTCCACGTGACGAGCGCTTTCGCGACTTCAGCACGTGACACTTCAAAAAAATGTAAATGAGACACTTCCTTGTTAGGAAATAGCCTTTGCAGATGCCTCCGTAACGAAGCAATACTGTTATAGTGCTTCCTAAAACGCGATATCGCATCTCATTTCTATGTTTCATGATAAGATATAATGTTCATTGCGAAGAGTCCTGTATACCTAGTACTCACTTCAAGGGAATGTAAATGCGACACTTCCATGATAGGAAATAGCGTTTGCAGATGTCTCCGCATTGAGAGGATATATTATTCATATATAATAAGATATATTATTAATTGAATAAGAGATATTATCTCTTAATGAGAATAAGATATATTATTCATTGCGAAGTGTCGTGTATACCTCGTATTCACTTTAAAAGAATGTAAATGCGACTATTCCTTGCTAGGATATAGCGTTTGCAAATGTCTACGTATCGAAACAATAGAGTTTTAATGTTTCTTATAACGAGATGTCGCATCTCACATCTATATTTCATGATAAGATATAATATTCATTGCGAAGTGTCATGTATATCTCGAATTCACTTCAAAAGAATGTAGATGCGACGTTTCCATTCTAGGAAATAGCGTTTGCAGATGTCTATGTATCTTGGCAGTAGAGTCCTAATGCTACTTAAATTGCGATATCACATCTCATTTCTACGTTTCGTGATAAGATATAATATTCATTGCGAAGTGTCATGTATACCTCGTATTCACTTCAAAGGAATGCAAATGCGACAATTCCTTGCTAGGAAATAGCGTTGGCAGATGTTTACGTATCGAAGAAATGGCGTCCTAATGCTTCTTATAACGCGATATCGCATCTCACTTCTAGGTTTCATGATAAGATATAATGTTCATTGCGAAGTGTCCTGTATACCACGTCTTCACTTCAAATGAATATAAATGCGAATCTTCCTTCCTAGAAAATAGCGTTTGCACATGTCTACGTACCGTAGCAACAGAGTTCTAATGCTACTCAACACGCGATATCGCATCTCATTTCTGTGTTTCATGATAAGATGTAACATTCATTGCGAAGTGTCCTGTACACCTCGTCTTCACTTCAAATGAATGTAAATGCGAAACTTCCTTCCTAGGAAATAGCGTTTGCAGATGTCTAAGTACCGTAGCAATAGGGTTCTAATGCTTCTCAAAACGCGATATCACATCTCATTTCTATGTTTCATGATAGATATAATATTAAATGCGAAGTTTCATGTATACATCGTATTCACTTCAAAAGTATGCAAGTACTACACTTCCGTGCTAGGAATAGGCGTTTGCAGAAGTCTACGTATCGTAGCAACAGAGTTCTAATGCTTCTCAAAACGCGATATCGCATATCATTTCTACGTTTCATGATAACATATAATATTCATTGCGAAGTGTCATGTATACCTCTTATTCACTTCAAAGGAATCTAAATGCGACAATTCCTTGCTAGGAAATACCGTTTGCAGATGTCTACGTATCGTAGCAATAGTGTTCTAATGCTTCTAAAATCGCGATATCGCATCTCATTTCTATGTTTCGTGATAAGTTATAATATTTATTGCGAAGTATCATGTATACCTCGTATTCACTTCTAGAGAATGTAAATGCGACACTTCTATGCTATGAAATAGCGCTTGCAGATGTCTCCGCATCGTGGCTATACGGTTCTAATGCTTCTCAAAACGCGATATCGCATCCCACTTCCATGTTTCATGACAAGATGTATTATTCATTGGGAAGTGTCGTGTATACCTCGTGTTCACTTCAAAGGACTGTAAATGCGACAATTCCTTGCTAGGAAATAGCGTTTGCAGATGTTTACGTATCGAAGAAATAACGTTCTAATGCTTCTTATAACGCGATATCACATCTCACCTCTAGGTTTCATGATAAGATATAATGTTCATTGCGAAGTGTCCTGTATACCTCGTCTTCACTTCAAATGAATGTAAATGCGAAACTTTCTTCCTAGGAAACAGCGTTTGCAGATGTCTAAGTATCGTAGCAGTAGAGATCTAATGCTTCTTAAATCGCGATATCGCATACCATTTCTATGCTTCATGATAAGATATAATATTCACTGCGATGTGTCCTGTATACCTCGTCTTCACTTCAAATGAATGTAAATGCGAAACTTCCTTCCTAGGAAATAGCGTTTGCAGATGTCTAGGTACCGTAGCAATAGAGTTCTAATGCCTCTCAAAGCGCGATATCGCATCACATTTCCGTGTTTCGTGATAAGATATAATATTCATTGCGAAGTGTCATGCATACCTCGTACTCACTTCAAAAGAATGTAAATGCTACACTTCCTTGCTAGGCATTAGCGTTTGCAGATGTCTACGTATCGAGGCAATAGGGTTCTAATGCTCCTTAAAACGCGATACCGCATCTCATTTCTATGTTTCATGATAGATATAATATTCATTGCGAAGTGTCATGTATACCTCGTATTCACTTCAGAAGAATGTAAATGCGACACTTCCTTGCTATTAAATAGCGTTTCCAGGTGTCTGCGTATCGAAGCAATAGAACTTTAATGCCTCTTAGGCATATAATAAATATTATATCTTATCATGGAACATAGAAATCAGATGCGATATCGCGTTTTAAGAAGCATTGGAACCCTATTGCTACGATACGTAGACATCTGTAACGCTATTTCCTAGCAAGGAACTATCGCATTTACATTCATTTGATGTGTAGACTAGGAATTCATAACACTTCACAATGAATATTATATCTTATCTTGAAACATAGAAATGTGATGCGATATCGCGATTTAACAAGCCTTAGAACTCCATTGCTTCCATACGTAGACATCCGCAAATGCTATTTCCTAGCAAGGAAGTGTCGCATTTACATTCTTTTGAAGCGAATACGAGGTATACATGACACTTCGCAATGAATATTATATCTTATCATGAAACATAGAAATGCGATGCGATATCGCCATTTAACAAGCGTTAGAACTCTATTGCTACGATACGTAGACACCTACAAACGCTATTTCCTAGCAAGGAAGTGTCGCATTTACATTTTTCTGATGTGGATACGAGGTATACATAACACTGCACAATGAATATTATTTGTAATCATGAAACAGAGATATGAGATCAGACATCGCGTTTTGAGAAGCATTAGAACACTATTGCTTCGATACGTAGACATCTGCAAACGCTACTTCCTAGCAAGGAAGTGTCGCATTTAAGTTCTTTTGAAGTGAATACGAGGTATTCATAACACTGCACAATGAATATGATATCTTATCATGAAACTTAGAAATGTGTTGCGATATCGCGATTTATGAAGCTTTGGAACTCTATTGCTTCGATACGTAGATGTCTGCAAACACTATTTCCTAGCAAGGAACTGTCGCATTCACATTCATTTGAAGTGTATGCGAGGTATACATAACACTGCACAATGAATATGATATCTTATCATGAAACATAGAAATGTGATGCGATATCGCGGTTTAAGGAGCTTTAGAAATCTATTTCTTCGATACGTAGATATCTGCAAACACTATTTCCTAGAAGGAAGTGTCGCATTTACATTCATTTGAAGTGTATGCGAGGTATACATGTCACTTCGCAGTGAATATTATATATTATCATGAAACATAGAAATGAGATGCGGTATCCCGTTTTAAGAAGCATTAGAACTTTATTGCTTCGATACGTAGACATCTGCAAACGCTATTTCCTAGCAAGGAAGTGTCGCATTTACATTCTTTTGAAGTGAATACAAGGTATACATAACACTCCACAATGAATAACATATATTATAATGAAACATGGTAATGAGTAGCGATATCGCGTTTTGAGAAGCATTAGAACTCTACTGGTACGATACGTAGATATCTGCAATCGCTATTTCCTAGCAAGGAAGTGTCGCACTTACATTCTTTTGAGGTGAATACGAGGTATACATAACACTGCACAATGAGTATTATATCTTATCATGAAACATAGAAATGAGATGCGATATGGCGATTTATGAAGCAGTAGATGTCTATTGCTTCGATACGTAGACATCTGCAAACGCTATTTCCTAGCAGGGAAGTGTCGCATTTACATTCATTTGAAGTGTATGCGAGGTATACATGACACTTCGCAGTGAATATTATTTATTGCCACGAAACATAGAAATGAGAAGCGATATGGCGATTTAAGAAGCATTAGATCCCTATTGCTTCGATACGTAGACATCTGCCAACGCTACTTCCTAGCAAAGAAGTGTCGCATTTACATTCTTTTGAAAGGAATACGAGGTATACATAGCACTCCACAATGAATATTATACATTATCACGAAACATATTAATGAGTAGCGATATCGCGTATTGAGAAGCATTAGAACTCTAATGCCACGATACGTAGACGTCTGCAAACGCTATTTCCTAGCAAGGAAGATTCGCATTTACATTCATTTGAAGCATAGACGAGATATACATAACACTGCACAATGAATATTATATCTTATCATGAAACATAGAAACTAGATGCGATGTGGCGATTTAAGAAGCATTAGAAGTCTATTGGCTCGATACGTAGACATCTGTAAACGCTACTTCCTAGCAAGGAAGTGTCGCATTTACATTCTTTTGAAAGGAATACGAGGTATACATGACACTTCGCAATGAATATTATATCTTATCATGAAACATAGATATGAGATGCGATATGACGATTTAAGAAGCATTAGAGGTCTATTGGTTCGATACGTAGACATCTGTAAACGCTACTTCCTAGCAAGGATGTGTCGTATTTACATTCTTTTGAAAGGAATACGAGGTATACATGACACTTCTCAATGAAGATTATATCTTATCATGAAACATAGAATTGAGATACGATATCGTGTTGATAGAAGCATTAGAACTCTATTCCTTCGATACGAAGACATCTCGAAACGCTATTTCCTGGCGAGGAAGTGTGGCATTTACATTATATTGAAGTGTAGGCGAGGCATACGTAACACTTCGCAGTGAATATTGTATCTTATCATGAAACATAGAATTGAGATGCGATATTGTTTTTAAGCAAGTATTAGAACTCTGTTGCATCGATACGCAGACATCTAGAAACTCTATTACGTCGCAAGGAAGAGTGGGATTTACATTCTTTTGACATGCAGGCGAGATATACATAACGGGTTGCATTGAATATTACATCTGATCATGAGACACAGAAATGAGATGCGATATCGCGTTTTATGAAGAATTAGAACACTATTGCTTCGACATGTAGTTTGACATGATGACGTCACAAGGCTTGCTCACCTCTCCCCCCTGCTTCGGTTAGACTATCTCGCTGATCACCACCCATGCGAGAAGCGCGACACGGACAATCCCCCCCTTGTTCTTTTTTCTCTCTCCGTTCTACGGATTAGACTCGCGAGCTGATTGAAGAAGCGACCCAGGTGACACCCCTTCGGCGAATTAAAATACCACAGGTTCTCGGAAGTACTGTGCGCCGAGGTAGCGTGACGGGCTCGACGGTGGCGGAGTCGGGAAGTGAGCAAGAACAGACCCTGAAGCCCAAGGGATACGATCCAAGGCCCTGCAACGATATGACCGTTGCCACAGTCCATGGAGACGAACAGGATGGACTCCGGGTGTGAGAAGAACCACCACCCCTCCCGTGAGCCCATGAAGAGGAAAATGCAAGGTGCGCTGCGGAACTGCAGGTGAGCCGTGGAATACGCGGCGCGCGACACGCGCCGCAGTTCAAATAATCCAGAGGACTCCCTCTAGACACACCAGAGGGGGGCGATCAGGGAAGATCACCGAAATCCACCGATCGATGCCCCGAACAATACCGAAGCATATAGTCCTACCCCACCAAGGAGCCTTAAGGAGGATCTAAGGGGATCCGAAGACCCCCAGCAAACCTATATAACCAGCTCGCCAGCATGAAGACAGCCTCTACATCTTAGCGACTTCTTAGCGACTACTTAGCGACGACTTAGCGAAGACTTAGCGAAGACATAGCGAGCAACCTAGCAAACGATTGTACGGAGCGATTTGGAGGAGAGAGAGAGAGAGAGAGAAAGAGAGAGAAGGACGGAGCGAGATCCAGAATTGTTGGAAACGAGAACGTGAGTCCTTCTACGCTAAAGCGTCCCATTTGTTCCCTGCCGCAATTGTGATATCGCGTATTGTAATTTGTATTGTATAACGGGTGGTGATCCACGGTCATTCGCGGCGTGTCGTATACCCTTTTGTAATACCGCGTCGAGGCAATCTAGAAAGAAGCCGTGAGTTCAGTATCCCGCGACCCTAATTTGCGCACTCGGCTAGAAGCAGTCGAGCGAAAGAGTATTTCGAAATTTCGAGGGTTATCTTGAACCGGGTTGCGTGGTTTACTAGTTTTTGCTACTTTTTGAGTAGCTGGCGCTCAGAAAGTCCCAACCTCGCAGCTTCGAAATACTCGCTGGATAGGAAATTTATTGTTCTGTACTTCGCGTTGCCGAATCACGCGGATATTCTGTACCCCGATATAACCCCGGATTAAGCTTCTGGATACCCCGTTATTATTGGTTCTATATACCCTTTTCTTGAGGATTGAAACGAGAAAAACCGTCACAGTACATAATTATACATGACTGCATAAGAAGGATATCATACACTTTTATAATTAATGCGATATAAGAATATAAAACGAAGAACTATCCACTCCCATCAGGAGTAAAAACAATGTTTTGTACGCAAAGTTCATTGCAAAATATAATCAAGCAGTTAATATATCAAATCACAGCACACAATAAATCACTGAATGTATAATGATATGAATAGTAAGAAAAACATATTTACCTGTTAGATGTTTATAAATTCAAATTTAAAAGTCCAAGTCACATTTAATATATTATTGTTTAACAAGGTGATTTAATGTTGTTTCAAATAGGCGTGCAGAACTAGCTCGTACTTCTGTCAATGTAATTTCACTCGAAAAATACAAAGGATAAGAGGAAATATTCTCCAATATATAACATATATAAATCAACGGATGCAAGAGAGAACACTCGATCTCGGTGTAACGAGACCGGGGCGTCATCCTGCAGTAATCGTATAACGCCTGTTCCGAGATGGTGTACAGAGGGACTGTGGAGGGTGAAAAGCATAAAATAACAACAATGTAACTAAAGAGAAAGAGAAAGAAAATATGTGGAAGCATTGCATTTATTAAGAGGAAAACCTAGAAATATCAAACAACAGATTATATACCATACTGTAAAGGTAAGATACAACCAAATAGACGTTATCGTGAGAGAAACTAAAAAAATCGAGAAACTTAAACAGAAAATAATAATTTAGATTGAGCGAATCAATATCACTGATCCCGGCAAGCTTAATGGAAAACGCATAACGATGAATCGATTAGAGTATAAGATAGATGTTGGTCGCGGTTTGAGTGGCCCTGGGAATCCTTTGCCCGCATCAGGGCAGGCAGTAGGATGGTGGAGGGCCTGCCCTCCTGTTGCTTGGATCTATAGAATTCACATTCTATTGTAGAGTAGAAGCAGATAATTATCATGCTTTTCATAGAAGATTACAGCTTACTTAATTCGAAACGTTGAAATGAGATGAGTCATGGCATTGTGTAATGCATTAGTACTCTATTGTCTCGACATGTAGACACTACGAAGGGCAATCCTGTTGCATGGAGCTGTAGAATTTACATTCTTATGAAGTTTTAAAGCAGATAAGCATAGAGCTATGCATTAGAGATTACAGCATTCTTACATTAAAACGATGAAATGGGATGCGCTAGCGCATTGCATGGAGAATTCTAGCTCGATTGCTTTAACAGACAGGCACTACGGAGCGCCATGCCGTTGCATGGAATTATATAGTTCACATTCTATTGAAGACCTCTAACAGTTAAGCATAATGTTATGGATATATGATTACAGATTCTTTGCTTTGAAACGTTGAAATGAGATGCGACATTGCGCTGCATGAAGTATTATAAATGTCTTGCTTGGACACGTAGAGATCTGGAAAAGATATTCTGTTGCAAGTAAGTATAGGATTCACATCCTTCTAAGGACTAGATGCAGACAAATGTAAGATATTGCATAGAACAATGCAATTTACCATGAATCATTGAAATGACTTGCGACATCGTGTTGAATGAAGCAATAGAACTCCATTGCTCCGATAAGTAAACAACTGGAAACGCTATTTTCTAGCAAGGAAGTGTGGCATTTACATCCTTTTGGAGTGTAGACGAGGTATACATAACACTTCGCAATGAATATTATATCTTATTATGCAACATAGAAATGAGATGCGATATCGCGTTTTAAGAAGCAATAGAACTATATTGCTTCGATACGTATGCATCTGGAAACGCATTTCCTAGCAAGCATGTGTAGCATTTACATTCCTTTGAAGTGTAGACGAGGCATACCTAAAATTTCGCAATGAATATTATGCCTTGCCATGAAACATAGAAATGTGATGCGATATCGCGTTTTAAGAAGCATTAGAACTCCATTGCTTCGATACCTAAACACATGGAAACGCATTTCCTAGCAAGGATGTGTGACGTTTAAATCCTTTTAAAGTATGGACGAGGTATACATAACACTTCGCAATAAATATTATGCCTTGTCACGAAACATAGAAATGAGATGCGATATCGCGTTTTAAGATGCATTAGAACTCTATTGGTACGATACGTAGATATTTGGAGACGCTATTTCCTAGCAAGGAAGTGTCGCATTTACATTCTTTTGAAGTAAATACGGGGTGTACGTGACACTTCGCAGTGGATATTATATCTTATCATGAAACGTAGAAGTAAGATGCGACATCACGTTTTAAGAATCACTAGAACACCATTGCTTCGATACACAAACATGTGCAAACGCTATTTCCTAGCAAGGAAGTATCGCGTTTACATTCATTTGAAGTAAATACGAGGTATACATGACACTCCGCAATGATTATTATATATTATCACGAAACATAGAAATGAGATGCGATATCGCGATTTAAGAAGCATTAGAACTCTATTGCTACGATACGTAGACATCTGCGAACGCTATTTCCTAGCAAGGAAGTGTCGCATTTACATTCTTTTGAAGTGAATAAGAGCTATACATAACACTTCGCAATTAATATTATATGTTATCATAAAACATAGAAACGAGATGCGATATCGCGTTTTAAGCAGCAATAGAACTCAATTGCATCGATACGGTGACATCTGCAAACGCTATTTCCTAGCAAGGAAGTGTCGCATTTACATTCTTTTGAAGTGAATACGATGTATACATGACACTTCACACTGAATATTATATCTTATCACGAGACATAGAAATGAAATGCGACATCTCCTTTTAAGAAGCATTAGGACTCTATTGCTACGATACATAGACATCTGCAAACGCTATTTCCTAGGATGGAAACATCGCATTTACATTCTTTTGAAGTGAATACGAGGTATGCATGACACTTCGCAATGTATATTATATCTTATCCCGAAACATAGAAATGAGATGTGATATCGCGATTTAAGAGCATTAGAACTCTATTGCTACGATTCGTAGACATCTGCAAACGCTATTCCCTAGCATGGAAGTGTCGCATTTACATTCTTTTGATGTGAATACGAGCTATACATGACACTTCGCAATGAATATTGTATCATATCATGAAACATAGAAATGAGATGCGATATCGCGTTTTGAGATGCATTAGAAGCCTACTACTACGATACGTGGATATCTGGAGACGTTATTTCCTAGCAAGGAAGTGTCGCATTTGCATTCTTTTGAAGTGAACACGATGTATACATGACACTTCGCAATGAATATTATATCTTATCTTGAAACATAGAAACGAGATGCGATATCGCGATTTAAGAAGCATTAGAACTCTATTGCTACGATACGTAAATATCTGGAGACGCTATTTCCTAGCAAGGAAGTGTCGCATTTACATTCTTTTGAAGCGAATACGAGGTATACATGACACTTTGCAATGGATATTATATCTTATCATGAAACATAGAAATGAGATGCGATATCACGTTTTAAGAAGCATTAGAACTCTATTGCTTGGGTACGTAGACATGTGCAAACGCTATTTCCTAGCAAGGAAGTGTCGCATTTACATCCATTTGAAGTGAATACGCGATATAAGTGACACTTCGCAATGGATATTATATCCTATCTTGATCAATAGTAGTGAAAAGCGATATCGCGGTTTAAGCAGTATTAGAACATTATTCCTACGATACGCAGACATCTGCAAACGCTATTTCCTAGCATGGAAGTGAAGCATTTACCTTCTTTTGAAGTGAATACGAGGTATGCATGACATTTCGCAATGAACATTATATCTTATCACGAAACAAAGAAATGATATGCGACATCTCGTTTTAAGAAGCATTGGAACTCTATTGTTTCGATACGTAGACATCTGGAAATGCTATTTCCTGGCAACGACGTGTCGCATTTACATTCTTTCGAAGTGAATTACGAGGTATACATGACACTTTGCAGTGAATATTATATCTTAGCACGAAACATAGAAATGAAATGCGACATCACGTTTTAAGAGGCATTAGGACTCTATTGCTACGATACATAGACATCTGCAAACGCTATTTCCTTGGATGGAAACGTCGCATTTACATTCTTTTGAAGTGAATACGAGGTATGCATGACACTTCGCAATGTATATTATATCTTATCCCGAAACATTGAATTGAGATACGATATCGCGATTTCAGAGCATTAGAACCCTATTGCTACGATACGTAGACATCTGCAAACGCTATTTCCTGGCAACGACGTGTCGCATTTACATTCTTTCGAAGTGAATTACGAGGTATACATGACACTTTGCAGTGAATATTATATCTTAGCACGAAACATAGAAATGAAATGCGACATCACGTTTTAAGAGGCATTAGGACTCTATTGCTACGATACATAGACATCTGCAAACGCTATTTCCTAGCATGGAAGTGTCGCAATTTCATTCTCTTGAAGTGAATTACGAGGTATACATGACACTTCGCAATGAATATTATATCTTAGCACGAAACATAGAAATGAAATGCGACATCACGTTTGAAGAAGCATTAAGACTCTATTGCTACGATTCGTAGACATCTGTAAACGCTATTTCCTAGCATGGAAGTGTCGCATTTACATTCATTTGAAGTGTATGCGAGGTATACATGACACTTCGCAATGAATATTATATCTTATCATGAAACACTGAAATGAGATGCGATATTGCGTTTTGAGAAGCGTTAGAACTCTATTGCTACGATACGTAGACATCTGCGAACGCTATTTCTTAGCAAGGAAGTGTCGCATTTACATTCTTTTGAGTTGAATACGAGGAATACATAACCCTCCTCAATGAATATTATATCTCATCATGAAGCATAGAAATGAGATACGATATGGCGAATTAAGGTGCATTAGAACTCTATTGCTTCGATACGTAGACATCTGCAAACGCTATTTAATAGCAAGGAAATGTCGCATTTACATTCTTCTGAAGTGAATACGAGGTATACATAATACTGCACAATAAATATTGTGTCTTCTCGCGAAACATAGAAATGAGATGCGATATCGCGTCTTAAGAAGCATTAGAACCCTATTGCTTCGATACGTAAACATCTGCAAACGCTATTTCCTAGCAATGAAGTGTCGCATTTACACTCTTTTGTTGTGAATTCGATGTAGACATAACACTCCACAGTGAATATTATATCTTATCAGGAAACATAGAAGTGAGATGCGATATCGCGTTCTAAGAAGCATTACAACTCCATTGCAACGATACGTACATATCTGCAAACTCTATTTCGTAACAAGGAAGTGTCGCATTTACATTTATTTGATGTGTATGCGAGGTATACATGACACTTCGCAATGAATATTATATCTTATCATGAAACATTGAAATGAGATGCGATATCGCGAATTGAGATGCATTAGAACTTTATTGGTACGATACGTAGACATCTGCAAACGCTATTTCCTAACATGAAATTGTCGCATTCACATTCCTTTCAAGTCAATACGAGATATACGTGGCACTGCACAATGTATATTATATCTTATCATGAAACATAGAAATGAGATGCGATATCGTGTTTTAAGAAGCATTAGAGCTATATTACTTCGATACCTTGACACCTGCAAACGCTATTCCTTACCAAGGAAGTGTCAAATTTACATTCTTCTGAGGTGAATATGAGGTATATATAACACTCCACAATGAATATTATATCTTATCATGAAACATAGGAATGAGATGTGATATCGCGATTTAAGATGCATTAGAAATCTATTGCTTCGATACGTAGACATGTGCAAGCGCTACTTCCCTGCAAGGAAGTGTCGCTTTTAGATTCTTCTGAAATGAATACGAGGTATACATAACACTCCACAATGAATATTATATCTTATAATGAACAATAGAAATAAGATACTATATAGCGATTTAAGAAGCATTAGAACTCTATTGCTATGATACATAGACATCTGCAAACGCTTTTTCCTAGCAAGGAAGTGTCGCATTTACATTCTTTTGAAAGGAATACGAGGTATACATAATACTCCACAACGAATATTATATATTATCATGAAACATAGTAATGATTAGCGATATCGCGTTTTGAGAAGCATTGGAACTCTAATGCTACGATACGTAGACATCTGCAAGCGCTATTTCCTGGCAAGGAAGTGTCGCGGTTACATTATTTTGAAGTGAATACGAGGTATACATAACACTCCACAATGATTATTATATATTATCATGAAATATAGTAATGAGTAGCGATATCGCGTTTTGAGAAGCATTAGAACTCTAATGCTACCATACGTAGACATCTGCAAACGCTATTTCCTTGCAGAGAGGTGTCGCGTTTACATTATTTTGAAGTGAATACGAGGTATACAGAACACTCCACAATGTATATTATATCTTATCATGAAACATAGAAATGAGATGTAATATGGCGGTTTAAGAAGCACTAGAACCCTATTGCATCGATACATAGACATCTGCAAACGCTATTTCCAAGCAAGGAAGTGTCGCATTTACATACTTTTGAAGTGAATACGAGGTATTCATAACACTGCACAATGAAAATTATATTTTATCATGAAACATAGAAATGAGATGCGATATCGCGATTTAAGAATCTTTAGAACACTATTGCCTCGATACGTTGATATCTGCAAACACTATTTCCTCGCAAGGAAGTGTCGCATTTACATTCATTTGAAGTGTATGCGAGGTATACATGTCACTTCGCAGTGAATATTATATATTATCATGAAACATAGAAATAAGAAGCGATATGGCGGTTTAAGAAGTATTACATACCTATTGCTTCGATACGTAGACATCTGGAAACGCTATTTCCTAGCATGGAAGTGACGCATCTACATTCCTTTCAAGTGAAAACAAGGTATACATGACACTTCGCAATGAATACTATATCTTATCATGAAACGTAGATGTGAGATGCGATATCGCGTCTTAAAAGCATTAGAACTCCATTGCTTCTATACGTAGACATCTGCAATTGCTGTTTTCAAACATTTAAGTGTCGCATTTACATTCATTAGAAGTATAGACGAGACATACATAACACTGCACAATGAATATTATATCTTATCATGAAATATAGAAATGAGATGCGATATGGCGATGTAAGAAGCATTAGAAGTCTATTGGTTCGATACGTAGACATCTGCAAACGCTACTTCCTAGCAAGGACGCGTCGCATTTACATCCACTTGAAGTATAGACGAGGTATACATGACACTTCGCAATGAATATTATATCTTATCATGAAACATAGATATGAGATGCGATATGACGATTTAAGAAGCATTAGAACTCTATTGCTTCGATACGTGGACATCTGCAAACGCTACTTCCTGGCAAGGAAGTGTCGCGTTTACATTCTTTTGAAGTGAATACGGGGTATACATAACACTGCACAGTGAATATTATATCTTATCATGAAACATAGAAATGGGATGCAATATAGCAATTTAAGGAGCATTGGAACTCTATTGCTACGATACGTAGACATCTGCAAACGCTATTTCCTTCCATGGAAGTGTCGCATTTACATTCACTTGAAGTGTGTGCGAGGTATAGATGAAACTTTGCAATGAATATTATGCGTCATCATGGAACATAGAAATGAGATGCGATATCGCGATTTAAAAAGCATTGGAACATTACTGCTTCGATACGGAGACAATTGCAAACGCTATTTCCTCGCATGGAAGTGTCGCGTTTACGTTCTTTTAGAAGTGAATACGAGGTATACATAACACTCCGCAAAGAATATTATATCTTATCATGAAACACAGAAATGGGATGCAATATAGCGACTTAAGAAGCATTAGAACTCTATTGCTTCGATACGTAGACATCTGCTAACTCTATTTCCTAGCAAGGAAGTGTCGCATTTACATTCACTTTATGTGTAAGCGAGGTATACATGAAACTTCGCAATGAACATTATATCTTATCATGAAACCTAGATGTGAGATGCGATATCGCTTTATAAGAAGCATTAGAACCCTATTTCTTCGATACGTAAACAACTGCAAACGCTATGTCCTAGCAAAGAAGTGTCGCATTTACACTCTTTTGAAGTGAATACGAGGTATACATGACACTTCGCAATGAATATTATAACTTATTCCAGGCGTCGTAGCTCTCCTCATTCTCGTAGCGTGGAGTGGAATCCTCCCTCGCATATGTGTGGCATTGCATCTCCGTTCCGTGGCGGCGAGTATGGGGGTTGCCAGCGTGTAGGGGATCCGGATGCTGGAGGAGATGCGGATGCTGATCTGTGGCCATCGAGGTTGGCGGGCGATGCCTGAGTGTGGCAGGCGGTACGCCTGACGTCACAAAATGCGACAATTTGCTAGGAAGTAGCGTTGGCAGATATCTACGTATCGAAGCAATAGATTTCTAATGCTTCTTCAAACGAGATATCGCATCTCATTCCCATGTTTCATGATAAGATATAATATTCACTGCGAAGTGCCATGTATACCTCGCATACACTTCAAATGAATGTAAATGCGACACTTCCTTGCTAGGAAATAGCGTTTGCAGATGTCTACGTATCGAAGAATTAGAGTTCTAATGCTTCTTAAATGGTTATGTCGCATCTCATATCTACATTTCCTGATAAGATATAATATTCATTGCGAAGTGTCAGGTATACCTCGAATTCCTTTCAAAAGAATGTAAATGCGACACTTCCTTGCTAGGAAGTAGCGTTTGCAGGTGTCTACGTATCGAAGCAATAGTATTCTAATGCTTCTCAAAACGCGATATCGCTACTCATTACTATGTTTCATGATAATATATAATACTCATTGTGGAGTGTTATGTATACCTCGTATTCACTTCCAAAGAATGTAAATGCGACACTTCCTTGCTAGGAAGTAGCGTTTGCAGATGTCTACGTATCGAAGCAATAGAATTCTAATGCTTCTTAAAACGTCATATCGCATCTCATTTCTATGTTTCATGATAAGGTATAATATTCATTGTGAAGTGCCACGTATACCTCGTACTGACTTCAAAAGAATGTAAATGCGACACTTCCTTGCTAGGAAATAACGATTGCAGATGTCCACGTATCGAAGCAGTAGATATCTAATGCTTCTTAATACGTGACATAGCATCTGATTTCTATTTTTCACCATAAGATATAATATTCATTGCGAAGTTTCAAGTATACCTAGTATTCACTTAAAAGTATGTAAACGCGACACTTCCTTGCTAGGAAGTAGCGTTTGCAGATGTCTGCGTATCGTAGCAATAGAGTTCTAATGATCCTCAAATCGCGATGTCGCATCTCATTTCTATGATTCATGATAAGATATAATATTCATTGTGCAGTGTTACGTATACCTCGTATTCACCTCAAAAGAATGTAAATGCGACACTTCCTTGCTAGGAAGTAGCGTTTGCAGATGTCTACGTATCGAAGAAATAGAATTCTAATGCTTCTTAAAACGTCATATCGCATCTCATTTCTATGTTTCATGTTAAGATATAATATTCATTGTGGAGTGTTATGTATACCTCGTATTCACTTCAAAAGAATGTAAACGCGACACTTCCTTGCCAGGAAATAGCGTTTGCAGATGTCTACGTATGGTAGCATTAGAGTTCTAATGCTTCTCAAAACGCGCTATCGCTACTCATTACTATGTTTCATGATAATATATAATACTCATTGTGGAGTGTTATGTATACCTCGGATTCACTTCCAAAGAATGTAAATGCGACACTTCCTTGCTTGGTAATAGCGTTTGCAGATATCTACGTATCGAAGCAATAGAGTTCTAATGCTTCTTAATTCGCCATATTGCATCTCATTTCTATGTTTCATGATTAGATATAATATTCATTGTGGAGTGTTATGTATACCTCGTATTCACTTCAAGAGAATGTAAACGCGACACTACCTTGCGAGGAAATAGCGTTTGCAGATGTCTACGTATCGTAGAATTAGAGTTCTAATGCTTCTCAAAACGTGATATCGTTACTCATTACTATGTTTCTTATAAGATACAATATTCATTGCGGAGGGTTATGTATACCTCGTATACACATCAAGTGAATGTAAATGCGACACTTCCGTGCTAGGAAATAGCGTTTGCAGATGTCTACGTATCGAAGAAATAGATTCCTAAAACTTGCTAATTCGCGATATCGCATCTCATATCTATGTTTCATGATAATATATAATATTCATTGCGAAGTGTAATGTATACCACGCATACACTTCAAATGAATGTGAATGCGACAGTTCCTTGCTGGGAAATAGTGTTTGCAGATGTCTACGTATCGTAGAATTAGAGTTCTAATGCTTCTCAAAACGCGCTATCGCTACTCATTACTATGTTTCATGATAATATATAATACTCATTGTGGAGTGTTATGTATACCTCGGATTCACTTCCAAAGAATGTAAATGCGACACTTCCTTGCTTGGTAATAGCGTTTGCAGATATCTACGTATCGAAGCAATAGAGTTCTAATGCTTCTTAATTCGCCATATTGCATCTCATTTCTATGTTTCATGATTAGATATAATATTCATTGTGGAGTGTTATGTATACCTCGTATTCACTTCAAGAGAATGTAAACGCGACACTACCTTGCGAGGAAATAGCGTTTGCAGATGTCTACGTATCGTAGAATTAGAGTTCTAATGCTTCTCAAAACGTGATATCGTTACTCATTACTATGTTTCTTATAAGATACAATATTCATTGCGGAGGGTTATGTATACCTCGTATACACATCAAGTGAATGTAAATGCGACACTTCCGTGCTAGGAAATAGCGTTTGCAGATGTCTACGTATCGAAGAAATAGATTCCTAAAACTTGCTAATTCGCGATATCGCATCTCATATCTATGTTTCATGATAATATATAATATTCATTGCGAAGTGTAATGTATACCACGCATACACTTCAAATGAATGTGAATGCGACAGTTCCTTGCTGGGAAATAGTGTTTGCAGATATCTACGTATCGAAGCAATAGAGTTCTAAAGCTTCTTAAATCGTCATATCGCATCTCATTCCTATGTTTCATGATAAGATATAATATTCATTGCGAAGTGTCAGGTATGCCTCGAATTCCTTTCAAAAGATTGTAAATGCGACACTTCCTTGCTAGGAAGTAGCGTTTGCAGGTGTCTACGTATCGAAGCAATAGAATTCTAATGCTTCTTAAATCGTCATATCGCATCACATTTCTATGTTTCATGTTAAGATATAATATTCATTGTGGAGTGTTATGTATACCTCGTATTCACTTCAAAGGAATGTAAACGCGACACTTCCATGCTAGGAAGTAGCGTTTGCAGATGCATACGTATGGTAGCATTAGAGTTCTAATGCTTCTCAAAACGCGATATCGCTTCATTACTATGTTTCATGATAATATATAATACTCATTGTGGAGTGTTATGTATACCTCGGATTCACTTCCAAAGAATGTAAATGCGACACTTCCTTGCGAGGAAATAGCGTTTGCAGATGTCTACGTATCGTAGAATTAGAGTTCTAATGCTTCTCAAAACGTGATATCGTTACTCATTACTATGTTTCATGATAACATATAATATTCATTGTGGAGTGTTATGTATACCTCGTATTCACATCAAAAGAATGTAAGTGCGACACTTCCCTGCTAGGAAATAGCGTTTGCAGATGCCTACGTATCGAAGCAATAGAGTTCTAATGCTTCTCAAAACGCGATATCGCATCTCATTTCTATGATTCATGATAAGATATAATATTCACTGTGCATTGTTATGTATACCTCGTATTCACTTCAAAAGAATGTAAATGCGACACTTCCTTGCTAGGAAATAGCGTTTGCAGATGTCTATGTATCGTAGAGTTAGTGCTCTAATGCTTCTCAAAACGCGACAGCGTTTCTCATTTCTATGTTTCATGATAGTATATAATATTCATCGAGTAGTGTCGTGTATACCTTGCATACACTTCAAATGAATGTAAATGCGACACTTCCTTGCTAGGAAATAGCGTTTGCTGATGTCTTCGTATCGAAGCAATAGAGTTCTAATGCTTCTTAAATCGCCATATCGCATCTCATTCCTATGTTTCATGATAAGGTATAATATTCATTGTGCAGTGTTATGTATATCTCGTCTATACTTCAAATGAATGTAACTGCGACACTTCCTTGCTAGGAAATAGAGTTTGCAGATGTCTACGTATCGATGCAATAGAGTTCTAATGCTTCTCAAATCGCCATATTGCACCTCATTCCTATGTTTCATGATAAGATATAATATTTATTGTGGAGTGTTATGTATACCTCGTATTCACATCAAATGTATGTAAATGCGACACTTCCTTGCCAGGAAATAGCGTTTGCAGATGTCTACGTATCGTAGAGTTAGTGCTCTAATGCTTCTCAAAACTCGACAGCGTTACTCATTTCTATGCTACATGATAGTATACAATATTCATCGAGTAGTGTCATGTATATCTCGCAAACACTTCAAAAGAATGTACATGCGACACTTCCTTGCTAGGAAATAGCGTTCGCAGATGTCTACGTATCGAAGCAATAGAGTTCTAATGCCTCTTAAATCGCCATATCGCATCTCATTTCTATGTTTCATGATAAGATATAATATTCACTGTGCAGTGTTATGTATACCTCGTATTCACTTCAAAAGAATGTAAATGCGACACTTCCTTGCTAGGAAATAGCGTTTGCAGATGTCTATGTATCGTAGAGATTGTGCTCTAATGCTTCTCAAAACGCGACATCGTTTCTCCTTTCTATGTTTCATGATAGTATATAATATTCATTGCGTAGTGCCATGTATACCTCGCATACACTTCAATTGAATGTAAATGCGACACTTCCTTGCTAGGAAATAGCGTTTGCTGATGTCTTCGTATCGAAACAATAAAGTTCTAAATCTTCTTAAATCGCGATATCGCATCTCATTCCTATGTTTCATGATAAGATATAATATTCATTGTGCAGTGTTATGTATACCTCATCTATACTTCAAATGATTATAAATGCGACACTTCCTTGCTAGGAAATAGCGTTTGCAGATGTCTACGTATCGTGGCATTAGAGTTCTAATGCCTCTTAAATCGCCATATCGCATCTCATTTCTATGTTTCATGATAAGATATAATATTCACTGTGCAGTGTTATGTATACCTCGTATTCACTTCAAAAGAATGTAAATGCGACACTTCCTTGCTAGGAAATAGCGTTTGCAGATGTCTACGTATCGAAGCATTAGACATCTAATGCTTCATAAATCGCGATATCGCATCTCATTTCTATGTTTCATGATAAGATATAATATTCACAGTGCAGTGTTATGTATACCTCGTATTTACGTCGAAAGAGTGTAAATGCGACACTTCCTTCCTAGGAAATAGCGTTTGCAGATGTCTACGTATCAAAGCAATAGGGTTCTAATGCTTCTTAAATCGCGATATCGCACCTCATTTCTATGTTTCATGATAAGATATGATGTTCATTGTGTAGTGTTATGTTTATCTCATCTATACTTGAAAGGAATGTAAATGCAACACTTCCTTGCTAGGAAATAGCGTTTGCAGATGTCTTCGTATCGTGGCAGTAGAGTTCTAATGCTTCTCAAAACCCGATATCCCATATCATTTCTATGTTTCATGATAAGATATAATATTCAGAGTGCAGTGTTATGTATACCTCGTATTCACTTCTAAAGAATGTAAATGCGACACTTCCTTGCTAGGAAGTAGCGTTTGCAGATGTCTACGTATCGAAGCAATAGAGTTCTAATGCTTCTCAAAACGCGATATCGCTACTCATTAGTATGTTTCATGATAATATATAAAATTCATTGTGGAGTGTTATGTATACCTCGTATTCACTTCAAAAGAATGTAAATGCGACACTTCCTTGCTAGGAAATAGCTGTTTGCAGATGTCTACTTATCGAAGCAATAGAGTTCCAAAGCTTTCTAATTCGCGATATCGCATCTCATTTCTATGTTTGATGATAAGTTATAATATTCATTGTCGAATGTTATGTATACCTCGTATTCGTTTCAGAAGAATGTAAATGCGACACTTCCTTGCTAGGAAGTAGCGTGTGCAGATGTCTACGTATCGAAGCAATAGTTTTCTAATGCTTCTTAAATCGCGATATCGCATCTCATTTCTATGTTTCATGTCAATATATAATATTCATTGCGAAGTGTCATGTATACCTCGCATACACTTCAAATGAATGTGAATGCGACAGTTTCTTGCTAGGAAATAGTATTTGCAGATATCTAGTATCGAATCAATAGAGTTCCAAAGCTTCTTAAATCGCGATATCACATCTTATTTCTATGTTTCATGATAAGATATCATATTCATTGTGCAGTGTTATGAATACCACGTATTCACATCAAAAGAATATAAATGCAACACTTCCTTGCTTGGAAATAGCGTTTGCAGATGTCTACGTATCGAAGCAATGGAGTTCTAATGCTTCTTAAAACGCGATATCCCATGTCATTTCCATGTTTCATGATAAGTTATAACATTCACTGCGAAGTGTCATGTATACATTGTATTCACTTCAAAAGAATGTAAATGCGACACTTCCTTGCAAGGTAGTAGCGTTTGCAAATGTCTACGTATCGAAGCAATAGATTTCTAAAGCTTGCTAATTCGCGATATCGCGTCTCATATCTATGTTTCATGATAATATATAATATTCATTGCTAAGTTTCATGTATACTTCGCATACAATACAAACGAATGTGAATGCGACAGTTCCTTGCTAGGAAATAGTGTTTGCAGATGTCTACGTATCGAAGAAATAGTGTTCTAATGCTTCTTATATCGCGATATCGCATCGCATTTCTATGTTTCATGATAAGATATAATACTCATTGCGAAGTGTCATGTATACCTCGTATTCCTTTCAAAAGAATGTAAATGCGACACTTCCTTGTTAGGAAGTAGCTTTAGCAGATGTCTACGTATCGAAGCAATAGAGTACTAATGCTTCTTAAATCGCCATATCGCATCTCATTTCTATGTTTCGTGATAAGATATAATATTCATTGCGAAGTGTCATGTACACCTCGTATTCCTTCCAGAAGAATGTAAATGCGACACTTCCTTTCTAGGAAGTTACGTTTCCAGACGTCTACGTATCGAAGCAAGAGAGTTCTAACGCGTCTTAAAACGCGATATCGCATATCATTTCCATGTTTCATAATAAGTTATAATATTCATTGCGAAGTGTCATGTGTACCTTGTATTCACTTCAAAAGAATGTAAATGCGACACTTCCTTGCAAGGTAGTAGCTTTTGCACATGTTTACGAATCGAAGCAATAGAGATCAAATGCTTCTTAAATAGCGATATCGCATCTCATTTCTGTGTTTCATGATAAGATACAATTTTCATTGTGCAGTGTTATGTATACCTCGTTTTCACATCAAAAGTAAGTAAATGCGACACTTCCTTGCTAGGATATAGCGATGGCAGATGTCTACGTATCGAAGCAACAGAGTTCCAATGCTTCTTTAAACGAGATATCGTAATCTCATTTCTATGTTTTATGATAGGATATAATGTTCATTACGAAATGTCAAACATTCCTCGCATATGTTAGGAAGTAGCGTTTGCAGGTGTCTACGTATCGATGCAGTAGGGTTCTAATGCTTCTTATATCGCAATATCGCATCTCAAGTGTTATGTCTAATTCGCATACACTACAAATGCATGTAAATGCGACACTTCCTTGCTATTAAATAGCGTTTGCAGATGTCTACGTATCGCAGCAATAGAGTTCTAATGCTCTTTAAATCGCAATATCGCACCTCATTTCTATGTTTCATGATAAGATATAATATTCCTTGTGCAGTGTTATGTATACCTCGTATTCACTTCAAAAGAATGTAATTGCGACACTTCCTTGCTAGAAAGTAGCGTTTGCAGATGTCTACGTATCGAAGCAATAGAGTTCTAATGCTTCTTAAATCGCGATATCGCACCTCATTTCTATGTTTCATGATAAGATATAATATTCATTATATAGTGTTATGTTTATCTCATCTATACTTCAAATGAATGTAAATGCGACACTTCCTTGCTAGGAAATAGCGTTTGCAGATGTCTGCGCATCGTGGCATTAGTGTGCTAATGCTACTCAAAACGCGATATCGCATCTCATTACTATGTTTCATGATAATATATTATATTCACTGTGCAGTGTTATGTATACCTCGTATTCACGTCAGAAGAATGTAAATGCGACACTTCCTTGCTAGGAAGTAGCGTTTGCAGATGTCTACGTATCGAAGCAACAGATTTCTAAAGCTTGCTAGTTCGCAAATTCGCATCTCATATCTATGTTTCAAGATAGTATATAATATTCATTGCGAAGTTTCATGTATACCTCGCATACAATACAAGCGAATGTGAATGCAACAGTTACCTGCTGGGAAATAGTGTTTGCAGATGTATACGTATCGGAGCAATAGAGTACTAATGCTTCTTAAATCATCATATCGCATCTCATTTCTATGTTTCATGATAAGATATAATATTCATTGCGAAGTGTCACGTATACCTCATATTCCTTTCAAAATAATGTAAATGCGACACTTCCTTACTGGGAAGTAGCGTTTGCAGATGTCTACGCATGGAAGCAATAGAGTTCTAATGCTTCTTAAATCGTCATATCGCATCTCATATCTACGTTTCAGGACAAGATATAATATTCATTGCGAAGTGTCATGAATACCTCGTATTCCTTTCAAAAGAATGAAAACGCGACACTGCCTTGCTAGGAAGTAGCGTTTACAGATGTCTACGTATCGAAGAAATAGTGTTCTAATGCTTCTTAAATCGCGATATCGCATAACATTTCTATGTTTCATGATAAGATATCATATTCATTGTGCAGTGTTATGAATACCTCATATTCACTTCAAAAGAATATAAATGCGACACTTCCTTGCTAGGAAATAGCGTTTGCAGATGCCTACGTATCGAAGCAATAGTTTTCTAATGTTTCCTAAATCGTCATATCGCATCTGATATCCACGTTTCTTGATAAGATATAATATTCATTGCGAAGTGTCACGTATACCTCGTGTTCCTTTCAAAAGAACGTAAGTACGACACTTCCTTGCTCGGAAGTAGCGGTTGCATGTGTCTACGTATCGAAGCAATAGGGATCTAATGCTTCTTAAATCGCCATATCGCTTCTCATTTCTATGTTTCATGATAATATATAATATTCACTGCGAAGTGTCATGTATACGTCGCATACACTTAAAATGAATGTAAATGCGACACTTTCTTGCTAGGAAATAGCGTTTGCAGATGTCTACGTATCGAAGCAATAGATTTCTAAAGCATGCTAATTCGCGATATCGCATCTCATATCTATGTTTCAAGATAGTATATAATATTCATTGCGAAGTTTCATGTATACCTCGCATACAATACAAGCGAATGTGAATGCAACAGTTACCTGCTGGGAAATAGTGTTTGCAGATGTATACGTATCGGAGCAATAGAGTACTAATGCTTCTTAAATCATCATATCGCATCTCATTTCTATGTTTCATGATAAGATATAATATTCATTGCGAAGTGTCACGTATACCTCATATTCCTTTCAAAATAATGTAAATGCGACACTTCCTTACTGGGAAGTAGCGTTTGCAGATGTCTACGCATGGAAGCAATAGAGTTCTAATGCTTCTTAAATCGTCATATCGCATCTCATATCTACGTTTCAGGACAAGATATAATATTCATTGCGAAGTGTCATGAATACCTCGTATTCCTTTCAAAAGAATGAAAACGCGACACTGCCTTGCTAGGAAGTAGCGTTTACAGATGTCTACGTATCGAAGAAATAGTGTTCTAATGCTTCTTAAATCGCGATATCGCATAACATTTCTATGTTTCATGATAAGATATCATATTCATTGTGCAGTGTTATGAATACCTCATATTCACTTCAAAAGAATATAAATGCGACACTTCCTTGCTAGGAAATAGCGTTTGCAGATGCCTACGTATCGAAGCAATAGTTTTCTAATGTTTCCTAAATCGTCATATCGCATCTGATATCCACGTTTCTTGATAAGATATAATATTCATTGCGAAGTGTCACGTATACCTCGTGTTCCTTTCAAAAGAACGTAAGTACGACACTTCCTTGCTCGGAAGTAGCGTTTGCATGTGTCTACGTATCGAAGCAATAGGGATCTAATGCTTCTTAAATCGCCATATCGCTTCTCATTTCTATGTTTCATGATAATATATAATATTCACTGCGAAGTGTCATGTATACGTCGCATACACTTCAAATGAATGTAAATGCGACTCTTCCTTGCTAGGAAATAGCGTTTGCAGATGTCTACGTATCGAAGCAATAGAGTTCTAATGCTTCTTAAATCGCGATATCGCACCTCATTTCTATGTTTCATGATAAAATACAATATTCATTATATAGTGTTATGTTTATCTCATCTGTACTTCAAATGAATGTAAATGCGACACTTCCTTGCTAGGAAATAGCGTTTGCAGAAGTCTGCGTATCGTGGCATTAGAGTGCTAATGCTACTCAAAACGCGATATCGCATCTCATTTCTATGTTTCATGATAAGATATAATATTCATTGTGCAGTGTTATGTATATCTCGTCTATACTTCAAATGGATGTAAATGCGACACTTCCTTGCTAGGAAATAGCGTTTGGAGATGTCTACGTATCAAAGCAATAGAGTTCTAATGCTTCTTAAATCGTCATATCGCATCTCACTTCTATGGTTCATGATAAGATACAATATTCATTGCGAAGTGTCTTGTATACCTCGTATTCCTTTCAAAAGAATGTAAATACGACACTTCCTTGCTAGGAAGTAGCGTTTGCAGATGTCTAGGTATCGAACCAATGGATTTCTAATGCTTCTTAAGTCGCCATATCGCATCTCATTTCTATGTTTTGTGATAAGATATAATATTCATTGTGCAGTGTTATATATACCTCGCATACACTTAAAATGAATGTAAATGCGACACTACCTTGCTAGGAAATAGCGATTGCAGATGTCTACGTATCGAAGCAATAGTTTTTTAATGCTTCTGAAATCGTCATATCGCATCTCATATCTACGTTTCATGATAAGATATAATATTCATTGCGAAGTGTCATGTATTCCTCGTATTCCTTTCAAAAGAATGTAAACGCGACACTTCCTTGCTAGGAACTAGCGTTTGCAGATGTCTACGTATCGAAGCAATAGGGATCTAATGCTTCTTAAATCGCCATATCACTTCTCATTTCTATGTTTCATGATAATATATAATATTCACTGCGAAGTGTCATGTATACGTCGCATACACTTCAAATGAATGTAAATGCGACACTTCCTTGCATGGAAATAGCATTTGCAGATGTCTACGTATCGAAGCAATGGTGTTCTAATGTTTCTTAAATCGCGATATCGCATCCCATTTCTATGTTTCATGATAAGATATAATATTCATTGTGCAGACTTATGTATACCTCGTATTCACTTCAAAAGAATGTAAATGCGACACTTCCTTGCAAGGAAATATCGTTTGCAGATGTCTACGTATCGAAGCAATAGGGATCTAATGCTTCTTAAATCGCCATATCGCTTCTCATTTCTATGTTTCATGATAATATATAATATTCACTGCGAAGTGTCATGTATACGTCGCATACACTTCAAATGAATGTAAATGCGACTCTTCCTTGCTGGGAAATAGCGTTTGCAGGTGTCTACGTATCGAAGCAACAGTGTTCTAATGCTTCTCAAAACGCGATATCGCTTCGCATTTTTATGTTTCATGATAATATATAATATTCATTGCGAAGTGTCATGTATATCTCGCATACACTACAAATGACTGTGAACGCGACAGTTCCTTGCTAGGATGTAGCGTTTGCAGATGTCTACGTATCGAACCAATAGATTTCTAATGCTTCTTAAATCGCCACATCGCATCTCATTCCTATGTCTCATGATAAGATATAATATTCAATGTGGAGTGTTATGTGTACCTCGTATTCACTTCAAAAGTATGTAAATGCGACACTTCCTTGCTAGGAAATAGCGTTTGCAGATGTCTACCTATCGTGGCATTAGATTTCTAATGCTTGTCAAAACGCGATATCGCTACTTATTACTATGTTTCATGATAATAAATAATATTCATTGTGGAGGGTTATGTATACCTCATATTCACTTCAAAAGAATGTAAATGCGACACTTCCTTCCTAGGAAATAGCGTTTGCAGATGTCTACGTATCGAAGCAATAGAGTTCTAAAACTTTCTAATTCGCGATATCGTCATCTCATTTCTATGTTTCATGATAAGATATAATATTCATTGTGGAGTGTTATGTATACCTCGTATTCGTTTCAAAAGAATGTAAATGTGACACTTCCTTGCTAGGAAGTAGCGTTTGCAGATGTCTACGTATCGAAGCAATAGTGTTCTAATGCTTCTTAAATAACGATATCGCATCTCATTTCTATGTTTCATGACAATATATAATATTCATTGCGAAGTGTCATGTATACCTCGCATACACTTAAAATGAATGTAAATGCGACACTTCCTGGATAGGAAATAGCGTTTGCAGATGTCTACGTATCGAAGCAACAGATTTCTAAAGCTTGCTAATTCGCGATATCGCATCTCATATCTATGTTTCATGATAATATATAATATTCATTGCGAAGTTTCATGTATACGTCGCTTACAATTCAAACGAATGTGAATGCGGCAGTTCCTTGCTGGGAAATAGTGTTTGCAGATGTCTACGTATCGAAGCAATAGTGTGCTAATGCTTCTTAAATCGCGATATCGCATCTCCTTTCTATGTTTCATGACAATATATAATATTCATTGCGAAGTGTCATGTATACCGCGCATACACTTAAAATGAATGTAAATGCGACACTTTCTTGCTAGGAAATAGCGTTTGCAGATGTGTACGTATTGAAGCAATAGATTTCCAAAGCATGCTAATTCGCGATATCGCATCTCATATCTATGTTTCAAGATAGTATATAATATTCATTGCGAAGTTTCATGTATACCTCGCATACAATACAAGCGAATGTGAATGCAACAGTTTCCTGCTGGGAAATAGTGTTTGCAGATGTCTACGTATCGGAGCAATAGAGTACTAATGCTTCTTAAATCATCATATCGCATCTCATTTCTATGTTTCATGATAAGATATAATATTCATTGCGAAGTGTCATGTATACCTCGTATTCGTTTCAAAAGAATGTAAATGCGGCACTTCCTTGCTAGGAAGTAGCGTTTGCAGATGTCTACGTATCGAAGCAATAGTTTTCTAATGTTTCTTAAATCGCGATATCGCATCCCATTTCTATGTTTCATGATAAGATATAATATTCATTGTGCAGTGTTATGTATACCTCGTATTCACTTCAAAAGAATGTAAATGCGACACTTCCTTGTTAGGAAGTAGCGATTGCAGATGTCTACGTATCGAAGCAACAGATTTCTAAAGCTTGCTAATTCGCGATATCGCATCTCATATCTATGTTTCATGATAAGATATAATATTCATTGCGAAGTGTTATGTATACCTCGTATTCGTTTCAAAAGAATGTAAATGCGACACTTCCTTGCTAGGAAGTAGCGTTTGCAGATGTCTACGTATCGAAGCAATAGTGTGCTAATGCTTCTTAAATCGCGATATCGCATCTCATTTCTATGTTTCATGACAATATATAATGTTCATTGCGAAGTGTCATCCATACCTCGCATACACTTAAAATGAATGTAAATGCGACACTTCCTGGATAGGAAATAGCGTTTGCAGTTGTCTACGTATCGAAGCAACAGATTTCTAAAGCTTGCTAATTTGCGATATCGCATCTCATATCTATGTTTCATGATAAGATATAATATTCATTGCGAAGTGTTATGTATACCTCGTATTCGTTTCAAAAGAATGTAAATGCGACACTTCCTTGCTAGGAAGTAGCGTTTGCAGATGTCTACGTATCGAAGCAATAGTGTGCTAATGCTTCTTAAATCGCGATATCGCATCTCATTTCTATGTTTCATGACAATATATAATATTCATTGCGAAGTGTCACGTATACCGCGCATACACTTAAAATGAATGTAAATGCGACACTTTCTTGCTAGGAAATAGCGTTTGCAGATGTCTGCGTATCGAAGCAATAGATTTCTAAAGCTTGCTAATTCGCGATATCGCATCTCATATCTATATTTCATGATAATATATAATATTCATTGCGAAGTGTCATGTATACCGCGCATACACTTAAAATGAATGTAAATGCGACACTTTCTTGCTAGGAAATAGCGTTTGCAGATGTCTACGTATCGAAGCAATAGATTTCCAAAGCATGCTAATTCGCGATATCGCGTCTCATATCTATGTTTCAAGATAGTATATAATATTCATTGCGAAGTTTCATGTATACCTCGCATACAATACAAGCGAATGTGAATGCAACAGTTCCCTGCTGGGAAATAGTGTTTGCAGATGTCTACGTATCGGAGCAATAGAGTACTAATGCTTCTTAAATCATCATATCGCATCTCATTTCTATGTTTCATGATAAGATATAATATTCATTGCGAAGTGTCATGTATACCTCGTATTCGTTTCAAAAGAATGTAAATGCGGCACTTCCATGCTAGGAAGTAGCGTTTGCAGATGTCTACGTATCGAAGCAATAGTTTTCTAATGCTTCTTAAATCGCGATATCGCATCCCATTTCTATGTTTCATGATAAGATATAATATTCATTGTGCAGTGTAATGTATACCTCGTATTCACTTCAAAAGAATGTAAATGCGACACTTCCTTGTTAGGAAGTAGCGATTGCAGATGTCTACGTATCGAAGCAACAGATTTCTAAAGCTTGCTAATTCGCGATATCGCATCTCATATCTATGTTTCATGATAAGATATAATATTCATTGCGAAGTGTTATGTATACCTCGTATTCGTTTCAAAAGAATGTAAATGCGACACTTCCTTGCTAGGAAGTAGCGTTTGCAGATGTCTACGTATCGAAGCAATAGTGTGCTAATGCTTCTTAAATCGCGATATCGCATCTCATTTCTATGTTTCATGACAATATATAATGTTCATTGCGAAGTGTCATCCATACCTCGCATACACTTAAAATGAATGTAAATGCGACACTTCCTGGCTAGGAAATAGCGTTTGCAGATGTCTACGTATCGAAGCAACAGATTTCTAAAGCTTGCTAATTCGCGATATCGCATCTCATATCTATGTTTCATGATAAGATATAATATTCATTGCGAAGTGTTATGTATACCTCGTATTCGTTTCAAAAGAATGTAAATGCGACACTTCCTTGCTAGGAAGTAGCGTTTGCAGATGTCTACGTATCGAAGCAATAGTGTGCTAATGCTTCTTAAATCGCGATATCGCATCTCATTTCTATGTTTCATGACAATATATAATATTCATTGCGAAGTGTCACGTATACCGCGCATACACTTAAAATGAATGTAAATGCGACACTTTCTTGCTAGGAAATAGCGTTTGCAGATGTCTGCGTATCGAAGCAATAGATTTCTAAAGCTTGCTAATTCGCGATATCGCATCTCATATCTATATTTCATGATAATATATAATATTCATTGCGAAGTTTCATGTATACCTCGCATACAATTTAAGCGAATGTGAATGCGACAGTTCCCTGCTGGGAAATAGTGTTTGCAGATGTCTACGTATCGAAGCAATAGAGTTCTAATGCTCCTTAAATCGTCATATAGCATCTCATTTCTATGTTTCATGATAAGATATAATGTTCATTGCGAAGTGTCATGTATACCTCGCGTACGCTTCAAATGAATGTAAATGCAACACTTCCTTGCTAGGAAATAGAGTTTGCAGATGTCTACTTATCGTAGCGATTGAGCTCTAATGCTTCTTAAAACACGATATCGCATCTCACTTCTATGTTTCATGATAAGATTTAATAATCATTGCGAAGTGTCATGTATACCTCGTCCACACCTCAGAAGAATGTAACTGCCACACTTCTTCACTAGGAAATAGCGTTTCCAGATGTCAACGTATCGAAGCAATAGAGTTCTAATGTTTCTCAAAACGCGATATCGCATCTCATTTCTATGTTTCATAATAAAATATAATATTCATTGCGACGTGTCATGTATACCTCGTACTCACTTCAAATGAATGTAATTCCGGCACTTCCTTGATAGGAAATAGCGTTTGCAGATGTCTACGTATCGTAGCAATAGGCTTCTAATGCTTCTCAGAACGTGATATCGCATCTCACTTCTATTTTTTCATGATAATATATAGTATTCATTGCGAAGTGCCACGTGTTCCTCGTCTACACTTCAAATGAATGTAGATGCGACACTTCCTCTCTAGGAAATAGCGTTTCCAGATGTCTACGTATCGAAGCAGAAGGGTTCTAATGCTTCTTAAATCGCGGTATCGCTTCTCATTTCTATGTTTCATGATAAGATATAATACTCATTGTGCAGTGTTATGTACACCTCGTATTCACTTCAAAAGAATGTAAATGCGACACTTCCTTGATAGGAAAATGCGTTTGCAGATGTCTACGTATCGTTGCAATAGAGTTCTAATGCTTCTTAGAACGCGATATCGCATCTCACTTCTATCTTTCATGATAAGATATAATATTCAATGCAAAGCGTCATGTATACCTCGTATTCACTTCAAAAGAATGTAAGTGCGACACTTCCTCGCTAGGAAATAGCGTCTGCCGATGTCTACTTATCGTAGCGATTGAGCTCTAATGCTTCTTAAAACACGATATCGCATCTCACTTCTATGTTTCATGATAAGATATAATATTCATTGCGAAGTGTTATGTATACCTCGTATTCGTTTCAAAAGAATGTAAATGCGACACTTCCTTGCTAGGAAGTAGCGTTTGCAGATGTCTACGTATCGAAGCAATAGTGTGCTAATGCTTCTTAAATCGCGATATCGCATCTCATTTCTATGTTTCTTGATGAGATATAATAGTCATTGCGAAGTGTCATGTGTACCTCGTCCACACCTCAGAAGAATGTAACTGCCAGACTTCCTCACTAGGAAATAGCGTTTCCAGATGTCAACGTATCGAAGCAATAGAGTTCTAATGTTTCTCAAAACACGATATCGCATCTCATTTTTATGTTTCATGATAAGATACAATATTCATTGCGAAGTGTCATGTATACCTCGTACTCACTTCAGTGGAATGTGAATGCGACTCTTCCTTGCTAGGAAATAGCGTTTGCAGATGTCTCCGTATCGAAACAATAGAGTTCTAATGCTTCTTAAAACGAAATGTCGCATATCATTTCGATGTTTCATGATAAGATATATTATTCATAGCGAAGTGTCATGTATACTTCGTATTGACTTCAAAAGAATATAAATGCAACACTTCCTCACTAGGAAATAGCGTTTCCAGATGTCAACGTTTCGAAGCAATGGAGTTCTAATGTTTCTCAAAACGCGATATCGCATCTCATTTCTATGTTTCATGGTAAGATACAATATTCATTGCGAAGTGTCATGTATACCTCGCATACACTTAAAATGAATGTAAATGCGACACTTCCTTGCTAGGAAATAGCGTTTGCAGATGTCTACGTATCGAAGCAATAGACATCTAATGCTTCATAAATCGCCATATCACATCTCATTTCTATGTCTCATGATAAGATATAATATGCATTGCGATGTGTCATGTATACCTCGTATTCTGTTCAAAAGAATGTAAATGCGACACTTCCTTGCTACGAAATAGCGATTGCAGATGTCTACGTATCGAAGCAATAGGGATCTAATGCATCTCAAATCGCCATATCGCATCTCATTTCTATGTTTCATGATAAGATATAATATTCATTGCGAAGTGTCATGTATACCTCGTACTCACTTCAAAAGAATGTAAATGCGACACTTCCTTGCTAGGAAATATCGTTTGCAGATGTCTACGTATCGTAGCAATAGAATTCTAAAGCTTCTTAAATCGCGATATCCCTCCTAATTTTTATGTTTCATGACAAGATATAATATTCATTGCGAAGTGTCATGTATACCTCGTATTCACTTAAAAAGAATAAAATGCGACACTTCCTTGCTAGGAAGTAGCATTTGCAGATGTCTACGTAACATAGCAATAGATTTCTAGTGCTTCTTAAATCGCGATATCGCATCTCATTTCTACGTTTCATGATAAGATATAGTATTCATTGCGAAGTGTCATGTATACCTCGTAATCACTTCAAAGGAACGTAAACGCGATACTTCCTTGCTAGGAAATGTCGTTGCAGATGTCTACGTATCGTAGCAATAGAATTCTCATGCTTCTTAAATCGCGATATCTCTCCTAATTTTTATGTTTCATGATAAGATGTAATATTCATTGCGAAGTGTCATGTATACCTCGTATTCACTTCAAAAGAATGTAAATGCGACACTTCTTTCCTAGGAAATAGCGTTTGTAGATGTCTACGTATCGAAGCAATAGAGTTCTAACGCTTCTTCTAACACGATATCGCATCTCTTTTCTATGTTTCATGATAAGATATAGTATTCATTGCGAAATTTCATGTATACCTCGTAATCACTTCGAAAGAATGTAAATGCGAATCTTCCTTGCTAGGAAATATCGCTTGCAGATGTCCACGTATCGTAGCAATAGAGTTCTAATGCTTCTTAAATCGCGATATCCCTCTTAATTTCTATGTTTCATGACAAGATATAATATTCATTGCGAAGTGTCATGTATACCTCGTATTCACTTAAAATGAATTAAGTGCGACACTTCCTTGCTTGGAAATAGCGTTTGCAGATGTTTACGTATCGTAGCAATAGAGTTCTAATGCTTCTTAAAACGCGATATCGCATCTCATTTCTATGTTTCATAATAAGATATAATATTCAATGCGAAGTGTTATCTATACCTCGTATTCATTTCAAAAGAATGTAAATGCGACACTTCCATGCTAGGAAATGTCGTTTGCAGATGCCTACGTATCGTAGCAGTAGAGTTCTAATGCTCCCTAAAACGCGATATCTCATCTCATTTCTATGTTTCACGATAAGATATAATATTCATTGCGAAATGTCACTTATACCTCGCATACACTTCAAACGAATGTAATTGCTACACTTCCTTGCTAGGAAATAGTGTTTGCAGATGTCTACGTATCGAAGCAGCGGAGTTCTAATGCTTCTTATAACGGGATACCGCATCTCTTTTCTGTGTTTCGTGATAAGGTATAATATTCATTTCGAAGTGTCATGTATACCTCGTATTCACTTCAAAAAAAAGTACATCCGACACTTCCTTCCTAGGAAATAGCGTTTGCAGATGTCTACGTATCTTAGCAGTACTGTTCAAATGCTTCTTAAAACGCGATATCGCATCTCATTTCTATGTTTCATAATATGGTAAAATATTCATTGGGAAGTGTCATGTACACCTCGTATTCACTTCGAAAGAATGTAAATGCGACACTTCCTTGCTAGGAAATAGCGTTAGGAGATGTCTCCGTATCGTAGCAATAATGTTCTAATGCTTCTTAAAACGCGATATCGCATCTCATTTCTATCTTTCATAATAAGATATAATATTCAATGCGAAGTGTCATGGATACCTCGTATTCATTTCAAAAGAATGTAAATGCGACACTTCCATGCTAGGAAATAGCGTTTGCAGATGTCTACGTATCGTAGCAATAGATTTCTAATGCTTCTTAAAACGCGATATCGCATCTCAATTCTATGTTTCATGATAACACATAATAGTCATTGCGAAATGTAACTTATACCTCGCATACACTTCAGAAGAATGTAAATGCGACACTTCCTGGCTATGGAATTGCGTTTGCAGATGTCTACGTATCGAAGCAATAGAGTTCTAATGCTTCTTATAACGGCATATCGCATCTATTTCTATGTTTCATAATAAGATATAATATTCATTATGGATTGTAATGTATACCTCGTATTCACTTCGAAAGAATGTCAATGCGACATTTCCTTGCTAGGAAATAGATATATTATTCATTGCGAAGTGTCATGTATACCTCGTATTCACTTCAAATGAATGCAAATGCGACACCTCCTTTCTAGGAAATAGTGTTTCCAGATATCAACGTACCGTAGCTATAGAGTTCTAAAGCTTCTTAAAACAAGATATCGCATCTCATTTCTATGTTTCATGATAAGATATAGTATTCATTGCGAAGTGTCATGTATACCTCGTAATCACTACAAAAGAATGTAAACGCGACACTTCCTTGCTATGAAATGTCGTTTGCAGATGTCTACGTATCGTAGCAATAGAATTCTAATGCTTCTTAAATCGCGATATCGCTCCTAATTTCTATGTTTCATGATAAGATATAATATTCAATGCGAAGTGTCATGTATACCTCGTATTCACTTAAAAAGGATGTAAATGCGACACTTCCTTGCTATTAACACGTTGAACGCCACGTCACCCTGATCTGGGTGACGGCTATATTTCCACAGGGGCCCCGTCACCCGTAAACGAGTGACGCTATTTTTCGTCCAATTAAAACAGGATTTATGGGGTAATTTATAATAGTTTTATTTATAACATAATTATTATGAGTATAAACAACAGAAAGTAACAATAAACTATAAAATAACCAAAAAAAAATTATATAAATAATATTTATATTTGGTTTTATATTATATACTATTTGGTTCTGAAATATTATAATATTTTATTAGTTATGGTATTCGTTAAAACAGTTTAAATATAATTGAGGTGACTGTGGACACTCTGGACAATATGTTATAGTCTTTCGCACATTTTTTTTGCGCCCTGGCGTTCGAGAGTTTCCCTCTGTTTTGCGTAGCACCGAACGCACATTCTTCTAGTAGATTTGCCCTGAGGATTTTTGCGAATTTGCAGGCGCTGAGATGCTTTCTTTACTGCTTGGTGTCTTGCTTTTTCGGATTCCAACCACTCCCGAAATATAAGCTCTCGGAATTTTCTTATTTGTATATTCCGGTGCGTTGCTTTTTGATAAACAGCGTGTGCATTCACTACAGAAGTACCTATTAGGAAATGAATTGCTAGTTTCCGATACCATTTTATGCTCTTTCGAATTGTCGTTGCATATGATGCCATTTGGTCACTTCTGTCAATGCCAGACTTTCCAGTATTGTAAGCTATGACTGTTAAAGGTTTTATTTTTGGAGGACGTCCGCGAAGAGTGGACGAGTTCGAAACTGGTACCATAATAGGTGCATGTTTCGATGATAATATTCTGATAATGCTATTATCGTTCTCCCGTGATATTATTTCACCTGTCTTCAGTGGGTGAAGCATAACAGCTTTTGGCATAAATTTCCTATTATGGCGTACCGTTCCGACAACATGGGTTTTAAAATTTAACAATTTTACTGCTAATTCGTAGCTAGTATAGAAATTGTCGATAAACAAAATTCGCCCTTCGTTCAACAGCTTGTTTATGAGTTCGAAGCAAACGTTTTCGGCCATGCCAACTCGCTGAATTCTGCTGGAATCGCGTCCAGCATATATTTTAGTGGACCACGTATATCCTTCTGTAGAATACAATTTGAAGAGTTTTATCCCATATTTGTGTGATTTTGTCGGTATGTACTGCCTGAATATGAGCCTTCCTCTCCAAGGAACCATAGTCTCATCAACTACAATTTCTGCGCCGGGTAAGAATATTTGTTGGTAATTATTTGTAAGTATCTCCACTAATGGCAATACACTTTCCCAAGTCGATTATTACACTGTATGGCTTCGTTGTTTGCGAAATGTAAATTCGACAACAATAATTCGAATTGATTGCGAGACATTTTACTTCGAGGAAACGGAAAATTATAAAGAATCCGTTTACCAATATTTAGTTAGTGGCACTTCCACTAAACTCATCCAAAGCAACAGTCCAAGAAATATTTTGATTTCTTCGGAATTTGTAGGTTTCCATCTGTTCATTCGAGCGTGTTCGCTGCTTGCATTGTGATCTAATTTGTTTTCTGCATACCTGTTTGTTTCTTTCACCATAAGGTCTATCACTTGTTCATTCAGGAAGAGAGAAAGGGCTTCACCCGCTGTAATATTGGAAGGTAGTTCCACAAGAAGTCCACTTTTTCCGGTGAACTCGAATGATTTTTGTTTTCCGGTGAACTCCTTCCACTGGATATTGTCAGATGAACCGACAGTATCAATCTGTTCATCCTCTTCTTCTACAGCCAGGATTGCTAATAGTTCTTCAAAATCTTCACTCTCATACAAATCCTCATTTTTCGAGCTTGAACTTCACACAACAATAATTCTGACTTTTCTTGGAAACCTGAATAATTCTTCGTCACTATTCGGCTCACTTTCATCTACACTTTTGCGCTGTCTAACGAACATTTTAGGGATCAAGAAGTAAATAAAAATGTCAAAAATATGCAAAAAGTACTGTTTGACTGACTGATTTGAAGAAACTGAAAGTTCTGAGACAACTAAAGGTTCTGAGGAGACTGAAAGTTCTAGTGTAAATGCCATGAGATCTGTCCTAGTGAATTTTGTCCGGAACGCTGATCGCATTCCCCACTTCGAGGCCCTTTATACTTTGTAAGCACTTTCTACAAAGTTATCTTCTAAAACACTTTCAAAAAAATAAACTGTGGTTATATTTATACGACGCATTGCATTGTATCGCTCTTCCTTGCCGCGCTGTTTACACTCCCGGATTTGGGCCCCGGGAGAAACTCCACCGATTTACGCTGGGCGTTCAACGTGTTAAATAGCGTTTGCAGATGTCTACGTATCGAAGCAATAGAGTTCTAATGCTTCTTATAACGGGATATCGCATTTCATTTTTGTGTTTCGTGATAAGATATATTATTCATTGCGAAATATTATATATACCTCGTCTACACTTCAAAAGAATGTAAATGCCGCACTTCCTTGCTACGATATGCGTATCCAGATGTCTACGTTTGGAGGCAATATTTTTCTAATGTTTCTTAAAACGCGATATCGCTTCAGATTTTTATGATTCATGATGAGATATAGTATTCGTTCCGAAGTGTTATGTATATTTCCTCTATGCTTCAAAAGAATGTAAATGCCACACATCCTTGCTAGGAAATGCGTTTCCTGATGTCTACGTATGGAAGCTGTAGAGTTCTAATGCTTCTTAAGACGCGATATCGCATCTCATTTCTATGTTTCACGATAAGATATACTATTCATTGCGAAGTGTTATGTATACCTAGTCTACACATCAAAAGAATGTAAATGCCACACTTCTTTGCTAGGAAATAGCGTTTCCAGATGTCTACGTATCGAAGCAATAGATTTCTAGTGCTTCTTAAAACGCGATATCGAATCGCAGTTCTATGCTTCATGATAGGATATAATATTCATTGCGAAGTGCTATGTATACCTCGTCTACACTTCAAAAGAATGTAAATACCACACTTCCTTGCTAGGAAATTGCGTTTCTAGATGTCTACGCATCGAAGCAATAGATTTCTAACTCTTTATTAAACGCGATATCGAATGTCAGTTCTAAGTCACATGATAAGATGTAATTTCAATGCAACGCGTTATTTATATCTCCTCTACACTTCAAATGAATGTAAATGCATCACTTCCTTGCTACGGAATATCGTTTCTATATCTGAAGGTTTAGAAGCAATAGAGTTATAATGCTTCGTAAAGCGTGGCTGCGCATCTTACTTCTATATTTCATGATAAGATGTAATATTCATAGCATCGCTTTATGTTTATCTGCTTCTGCACATGAATTGAGTGTGAACCCTACACTTTCTTGCCCGGGGATAGCGTTTCTAGATATCCTGGTGCCGAAGCAATTAATTTGTCATGCTTCATGCACCGCAATATCGCATTTCATATAAGCAGTTCAAAGTAAGTTAGAAGGTTGTAAAGCTCTATGCATCGCATTATGCTTATCTGCTTCCGTACTTTATAATGCTCTGGGATGTGAGAAGGTCCTCAACCATCCTTAATCCTCTAAAGAGAAGTCAAAAGTCCAGCGGCCCTGCAGGTGGGCCATGGGAGCGCGGCGCGCGAGGCGCTACGCAATTTAAATTATCAGGAGGATCCCCTCAGGGACACCCAAGGGGGCGAGAAGAGGAAGTCGCCGAAATCCACTGACCGATGGACCCGAACAATGCCGAAGCCTACAGCCCACTCCACCAAGGAGCCCCGAGGAGGATCCAGGAGACCTGAGGACCACCAGCGAATTCAAGGAACCTGAAGAAGAGAACGTGAGAGCTTATTCGCTAAAGCGTCCTATTTCTTGTGTCGCATATTGTATATTGCATCTTATATCGTGAAGCGAGTTATGATACCCGGTAATTCGCGGCGTGTTGCGTAGTTTTCCGTAGCCCTTGTTAGTTAAACCCACGTCGAGACCGTAAATAAACATGCCGTGACTTCAGTATCTCGCGACCTGAGTGTGTTTACTTGGCTAGGCGTACTCGAGAGGAGGAGCATTTCGAAGTTTCAAGGGTTGTTCCGCCTCACGGTTCCCGGTGTCGTGCAGTCTATCCCTTTGCTACTTTCTGAGCAGCTGGCGCCCAAGAAAAGTTGTACGTGAGCGGATACCTTGGAACGATAGATCGCTTTAGATTAAAGTACGTTTTACTCCTTAAAGCATTTAGATAATTAACCCCTTCGAGCTTCCCTGACTTACTATATATAGGTTTCCGTCACAACTAATAGGAACCATCACTTTACATAGATATATAGAACACACATAGTTTTAAACGTAGAACTGAGAATTTGAGAACTTACTTTGAACGTTAGTAGTGAGGAATTCCATCGGATTTCATAGAAATTCAGAACTTACTTGCCATGAAACATAGGCAAATAAGGGCCATAGCGTTGCTTAGGACTTTAGAACTTGCTTACTTCAACAAAGTTTTCTATTGGCTTCGTCCGTTCTTTTAGAAGAGTTTTTGATAAACCACATACTTTTCACGCTTCTGATATCTTTGAAAGTTCGTGAGATGTAATCGTTTAAGTTTTAAAATGATTACTTAGTGTGGATTATTATTTAGTAACTCGCTCATAAACGAGTCTGCATAGGATTTAATCCATAAGTTTTTAAGCCTGGAATTTATGCAGTTATTTGTTATTCACTTATTGCTCAAACGACAAAGATTCTGACCACTTCAAAATGGTTGACTTTCATCAATTTGATTAAAAATTGAAATACTGCCCAACTGCTTGCATTAAAGACTGTAATTAAAGCTTTCAAAACATTTTACCTCTTATAGATGAATTCTGGAATTGAAATTGAATGTTTGACTTTTCTAACTCCTGTTTAGACATCTTTCTATTGGAATGTTCAAGTATTTTTCATATTCATAATTATTAAAAATGTTTTACTTGATTCTTTAATTTAATATTTAGAATTTTCTGAGAAATATTTTTTATCGTAATGAACTATATAATTGCAATTATAATTCTTTATGAAATACTAATAACAGAAAGGTATGTATCCATTCTTGTAATTTTGTAAAGAGTATTTAATCTTACTATCTAAAATGAAACATTGAGATCTGTTTACAATCTAATGGAATTTAATTACCTTTTGATTCAAATTCACAATGATAATCTTCCATAGTTCAACAATTTTGTGAGCTGTCCTCAGGAATCCGCAGCTCAGTACTTATAAAATGAACGACACAAAGAACAGCCTAACCAAACGTATTCGAACCGATTTTTCAATACTAATCTTATCATGTTTAACTTATGCTGCAAACTATTGAAATGCCCTTCGAAAAGTGTTTATTCACAGTGAAGTAAACGGTAAGTATTACGCCTTCCACCACTGTTTACAATACGTATGTTTCATTTACTATCAAAACCGTGAGTATTATCGCCTTTCTTTACTTTTTGTAACCTTCAATGCCTTCATGTTACAGATCGTTAAACTTGCTTTAAAATGCTCTATTACGGAAGAATGGACATACCAATTCATTTTAAAAAAGAAGGAAACCTTCATATGTCCAACATAACTCCACTTAGCAACAACTTCTATGAAACTTATAGTTTCGTGGATATCTGAGGTGCTAATTATTACTGCCCCACCCTGTATATTGTTATGGATGTGTCCAATAAGGCAACGATGAACAGAGTTAAATTTAATATTATGATGCTTATTATTTTACTTATAGTATATTTGTTTTTCTGGAATTTTGCCAAAAAACAATGTTCACGATGTCGACAGATGAATATATTTGCCTTAGAATTACAAGAGCCAACAATTTCGAAAGTAGAATATTACTTTACTTCGCTAACCGAATCATTTCAAACGTTAAGTAAGGTGCGTGCCTTTCAAAACAGTCAGATGCAAATTACGATACAACGTTTCCAAGAAATGGTACGTGCCACTGTTTTTTAATTTCCGTTTATTTAATCAAAGGAAATTTAATTGAAATATCCGCAAAATTTGAGGACAAAAAGTTATTGTAATTTTACGCAACATATATGATGGTGATAAAGGATAAGTATACGGAACTGAAAATGGAAAGTAGCGAGCAGAAAAAGAAACTGATAGAGCTACAAAGTAGATTGATACATCCGTCAAATGATGATTCTAGGTTAATACAATCTGTTAATCAAAGAACTATTGCAAAAATCAAGTATAATCAATATTACTTCTGCTCAAAGGCTATAATAGAATTGGACCGAAATGGGTACAAAACAGGCAATTATATCTATACGTTCTATTCTATGCAAAGGCAAATATTTCAAAGAGAAAAGATGTGTTACTTACAAATTACTTATGTTCCTAGATATCTCACTAATTCAGGCTTCTTGTCTTGCAGAACTAATCATTCATTTAACATGTAAAGGGGTCGAAGAATAGTAAAAGATTTTTATATTTCATAGCCTCACTCGATACGTCAATTCGATCACGTAAAATATCGGACATTAATTGCATCTACATCTTCAGACTTGTAATTTGTATTGTATAACGGGTGGTGATCCACGGTCATATTTCGAAATTTCGAGGGTTATCTTGAACCGGGTTGCGTGGTTTACTAGTTTTTGCTACTTTTTTAGTAGCTGGCGCTCAGAAAGTCCCAACCTCGCAGCTTCGAAATACTCGCTGGATAGGAAATTTATTGTTCTGTACTTCGCGTTGCCGAATCACGCGGATATTCTGTACCCCGATATAACCCCGGATTAAACTTCTGGATACCCCGTTATTATTGGTTCTATATACCCTTTTCTTGAGGATTGAAACGAGAAAAACCGTCACAGTACATAATTATACATGACTGCATAAGAAGGATATCATACACTTTTATAATGAATGCGATATAAGAATATAAAACGAAGAACTATCCACTCCCATCAGGAGTAAAAACAATGTTTTGTACGCAAAGTTCATTGCAAAATATAATCAAGCAGTTAATATATCAAATCACAGCACACAATAAATCACTGAATGTATAATGATATGAATAGTAAGAAAACCATATTTACCTGTTAGATGTTTATAAATTCAAATTTAAAAGTCCAAGTCACATTTAATATATTATTGTTTAACAAGGTGATTTAATGTTGTTTCAAATAGGCGTGCAGAACTAGCTCGTACTTCTGTCAATGTAATTCCATTCGAAAAATACAAAGGATAAGAGGAAATATTCTCCAATATATAACATATATAAATCAACGGATGCAAGAGAGAACACTCGATCTCGGTGTAAAGAGACCGGGGCGTCATCCTGCAGTAATCGTATAAAGCTTGTTCCGAGATGGTGTAGAGAGGGAATGTGGAGGGTGAAAAGCATAAAATAACAAAAATGTAACTAAAGAGAAAGAGAAAGAAAATATGTGGAAGCATTGCATTTATTAAGAGGAAATCCTAGAAATATCAAACAACAGATTATATACCATACTGTAAGGATAAGGTACAACGAAATAGACGATATCGTGAGAGAAACTAAAAAAATCGAGAAACTTAAACAGAAAATAATAATTTAGATTGAGCGAATCAATATCACTGATCCCGGCAAGCTTAATGGAAAACGCATAACGATGAATCGGTTAGAGTATAAGATAGATGTTGGTCGCGGTTTGAGTGGCCCTGGGAATCCTTTGCCCGCATCAGGGCAGGCAGTAGGATGGTGGAGGGCCTGCCCTCCTGTTGCTTGGATCTATAGAATTCACATTCTATTGTAGAGTAGAAGCAGATAATTATAATGCTTTTCATAGAATATTACAGCTTACTTAATTCGAAACGTTGAAATGAGATGAGTCATGGCATTGTATAATGCATTAGTACTCTATTGTCTCGACATGTAGACACTACGAAGGGCAATCCTGTTGCATGGAGCTGTAGAATTTACATTCTTATGAAGTTTTAAAGCAGATAAGCATAGAGCTATGCATAAGAGATTACAGCATTCTTACTTTAAAACGATGAAATGGGATGCGCCAGCGCATTGCATGGAGAATTCTAGCTCGATTGCTCTAACAGACAGACACTACGGAGCGCCATGCCGTTGCATGGAATTATATAGTTCACACTCTATTGAAGACCTCTAACAGTTAAGCATAATGTTATGGATATATGATTACAGATTCTTTGCTTTGAAACGTTGAAATGAGATGCGACATTGCGCTGCATGAAGTATTATAAATGTCTTGCTTGGACACGTAGAGATCTGGAAAAGATATTCTGTTGCAAGTAAGTATAGGATTCACATCCTTCTAAGGACTAGATGCAGACAAATGTAAGATATTGCATAGAACAATGCAATTTACTATGAATCATTGAAATGACTTGCGACATCGTGTTGAATGAAGCAATAGAACTCCATTGCTCCGATAAGTAAACAACTGGAAACGCTATATCCTAGCAAGGAAGTGTGGCACTTACATCCTTTTGGAGTGTAGCCGAGGTATACATAACACTTCGCAATGAATATTATATCTTATCATGAAACATGGAAATGAGATGCGGAATCTCGTTTTAAGAAGTGTCTACTTCGAAACGCAGACATCTGCAAACGCTATATCCTGGCAAGGAACTGTCGCATTTACAATTATTTGAAGTGTGCGCGATGTACACATAACACTGCACAACGAATATTATATCTTATCGTTAAACATTGAAGTGAGATGCGATATCTCGTTATAAGAAGCAATAGAACACTATTATTTCGATACGTAGACATCTGGAAGCGCTATTTCCTAGCATGGAAGAGTCGCATTTACATTCCTTTGAAGTGAATACGAGCTATATATGACACTTCGCAATGAATATTATATCTTATCATGAAACATAGAAATGTGATGCGATATGGGGTTTAAGAAGAATTATAACTCTATTGCTTCGACACGTAGACATCTGCAAACGCTATTTCCTAGGAAGAAAGTGTCTCATTTACAATCATTTGAAGTGAATACGAGGTATAAGTGGCACTTCGCAATGGATATTATATCTTATCATGAAACATAGAAATGAGGTGCGATATCGCGTTTTAAGAAGCATTAGAACTATTTTGCTACGATACGTAGACATCTGCAAACGCCTTCTCCTAACGCGGAAGTGTAGCATTTTCATTCATTTGAAGTGTATGGGAGGTATAAATGACACTTCGCTATGAATATTATACCTTATCGCGAAACATTGAAGAGAGATGCGATATTGTGATTTAATAAGTATTAGAAATCTATTGCTACGATACGTCGACATTTGCTATTTCCTAGCATGGAAGTGTCGCATTTACTTTCTTTTGAAGTGAATACGAGGTATGCATGACACTTCGCAATCAACATTATATCTTATCATGAAACATAGAAATGTGATGCGATGTCGCGTTTTGAGAAGCATTAGAACTCTATTGCTACGGCACGTAGACATCTGCAAACGGTATTTCCTAGGAAGGAAGTTTCGCATTTACATTCATTTGAAGTGCAGACGAGGTATACAGGATACTACGCAATGAATATTATATCTTATCATGAAGCATAGAAATGAGATGCAACATCTCGTTTTAAGAAGCATTAGAACTCTATTGTTTCCATACGTAGACATCTGCAGACGCTATTTCCTAGCAAAGGAAATCTCGCATTTACGTTCATTTGAAGTGAGTACGAGGTATGCATGACACATCGCAATGAATATTATATCTTATCATGAAACATAGAAATGGGATGCGATATCGCGTTTTGAGAAGCATTAGAACTCTATTGCTACGGTACGTAGACATCTGCAAACCCTATTTTCTAGGAAGGAAGTTTCGCGTTTACATTCATTTGAAGTGAAGACGAGGTATACAGGACACTTCGCAATGAATATTATATCTTATTATGAAGCATAGAAATGAGATGCGATATCACGTTTTGAGAAGCATTAGAACTCTACTGCTACAAGACGTAGATATTTTCAATCGTAATTTCCTAGCAAGGAAGTATCGCACTTACATTCTTTTGAACGGAATACGAGGTATACATGACACATCGCAATGAATACTATATCTTACCACGAAACATAGAAATGGTATGCGATATCGCGATTTAAGAAGCATTAGATCTCTATTGCTACGATACTTAGACATATGCAAACGCTATTTCCTAGCAAAGGAAATGTCGCATTTACGTTCATTTGAAGTGTATTCGCGGTATACATGACACTTTACACTGAATATTATATCTTATCATGAAACGTAGAAATGAGATGCAACATCTCGTTATAAGAAGCATTAGAACTCTATTTCTTCCATACGTAGACATCTGAAAACGCTATTTCCTAGCAAAGAAGTGTCGCACTTACATTCTTTTGAAGTGAGTACGAGGTATGCATGACACTTCGCAATGAATATTATATCTTATCACAAAACATAGAAAGGACTTACGATATCGCGTTTTAAGAAGCATTAGAACTCTATTGCTTCGATACGTAGACATCCGCAAACGCTATTTCTAGCAAGGAAATGTCGCATTTACATTCATTTGAAGTGTATGCGAGGAATAAATGACACTTCGCAATGAATATTATATATTATCGTGAAGCATTGAAATGAGATGTGATGTCGCGTTTTAAGAAGCATTGGAACTCCATTGCTTCGATACGTAGAAATCTGCAAACACTATTTCCCAGCAAGGAAGTGGCGCATTTACATTCTTTTGAAGTGAGTACGAGGTATACATGACACTTCGCAATGAATATTATATCTTATCATGAAACATAGAAGTGAGATGCGACATCTCGTTTTAAGCACTAGAAATCAATTGTTCTGATACGTAGACATCTGGATAGGCTATTTCCTAGCAAGGAAGTGTCTCATTTACATTGTTTTTAAGTGAATACGAGGTATACATGACACTTCGCAATGAATATTATATCATATCATGAAACATAGAAATGTGAAGCGATATCGCGTTCTAAGAAGCATTAGGACTCTATTGCTTCGATATGTTGACATCTGGAAACGTAGTTTCCTAGAAATGAAATGACGCATTTACATTCATTGTAAGTGTAGTGGAGGAATACATAACTCTTCGATATTAGTATTATATCTTATAATGAGACATAGAAATGAGATGCGATAACCCGTTTTAGGAATCATTTGAACACTATAGCTTCGATACGTGGACATCTGTCAACGCTATTTCCTAGAAAGGAAGTGTGGCATTTACATTCATCTGAAGTGCAGACGAGGAATACATAACACTTCGCAATGAATATTATATCTTATCATGAATCATAGAAATGAGATGCTATATCGCGTTTTAAGAAGCTCTAGAACCCTATTTCTACGATGCATAGACGATACATCTACAGACGCTATTTCCTAGCAAGGAAGTGTCGCATTTACATTCATTTGAAGTCAATGCGAGGTATAGATAACACTCAACAATGAATATTATATCTTATCACGAAACATAGAAATGAGATGCGATATGGCGTTTTAAGGGGCATTAGTACTCTATAGCTTCGATTCAGAGATATCTGGGAACGTAATTTCTTAGAAAGGAACCTCCTCGCACCCCCCAGCATCAACCCCTGGACGTATGCAACTAGCCAAACTCGCCTGCAGAACCAGCAACTGGAAGTGTTCGTGCGCGCATACCTGCACGCGCTCACTCACACCGAATTTCGCTGCCTCACTCGCACCGTCGAATATACCTGTCTCGCTCGTACCGGGCACCAGTGTCTCACTCGCACCACCGAGTATACCTGTCTCGCCCGCACCAAGGACGGGCAGCCCTATCTCCCTCGCACCGAGGATTCTGTCCTGCAGGAAGACGTAGCCGCAGCCCATCACCTGAATGGGGCCTTTTCCAATTCCGGGAACGGGATCTGCTAGAACCTATATATTACTTCTAAGCTAGGACATACATACCATATCATGACGAATATATAAGAATTCCTAGATGTAAGTTACACTAAGTAAGATGCGTCCGGCCAGCGGCATACGCCAGAGCCGCGAGTCCCCACTCGCTGGACCGCGCGCTCTCCGCCTCGAGACGTGAGTCCCCCACTCGCGGGTGCCACGATCTCCCTACCACGAGCCTCCGCGACCGTAGCGCACCGCGAACCGAGGAGGTCAGAGACGCGTCTCCAGAGCACACACTCTGACTCGAGATCTCCTAGCAAGGAGTCGAAACCTCTAGTTCTAGATCGTTAGCCACCTCATTGTGGGGTTCAGGCATTGTATTTCTATCTCCATTTTAACTTAGTCTTAGTCTTAGAAGAATTCCAGTTCTTGTATACTTTAAACCTAGAATATATTTTATTTTTACTTTTACTATATCCAAGTACAAGTTCTTTTACCAAGTCTACTATCTCCACATCCATTAATTTTATCAAGTGTTTACAATACTAGTTCTACTTTTAACATTACATTTAACTACGAATTCTTCCACGGGTTCTTCCATACAACTGGGGTTGCTCTTCATCAACTTGAAGGAGTATAGAAATCGGCTTTGTGACGTTGAGACCGCCGCCTATCCTTCAGATCTTAGTCGAAAGTACAGAAAAACCTGGTGAATGAATCGTGCTTCCGGTTTGCGAAGAACGCGACGTGCGAGTAGGAAGAACTTCATACGATCACTTGTGCGTGAATATTTGGAGGGCGTTCCGAGAGTCCTCGTATACTAGCGACCTGCCATCGCACCAGCCCAGACGCCGCTTTCCGAAGCGACCGTCGACGCTTCCGATCCAGACACCACGACGCATCACGCCGATTCTGCCACATTCAGCATCATCGCTGTGTTCCGACCGCCGTCCTCCTCTTCGCTGGCGACTGATCGAGATTTCCGTAGCAGCCAACAGAACGTAATCCGCTACGATCCCAGCGAACGATCCTCCACGCTGTATCTACGTACAAATGGAGAGAGAAGTCATCGAAAGGCAGGGTCATTCCCTTATTATCGCGAGTGTTTTCGCTAGTGTCGCGTCAGCCGAAATTGTCGGTCCCGGTCTTAACGCGTTCCCGCAGACCGAATTACGGGAAAATAGGCTCGTGTCGTAAAGCCACCGGAGCAATGGAAAATAGTTTCGCCGGACGTGACATCTCGTATTCACTTCAAAAGAATGTAACTGCGACACTTCCCTGCTAGGAAATAGGGTTTGCTGATTTCTACGTATATTAGCAATAGAGTTCTAACGCTTCTCAAAACGCGATATCGCAACTCAGTTTTGTGTTTCATGATGAGATATAATATTCATTCCGAAGTGTTATGTATACGTCGTGTACACTACAAAAGAAAGTAAATTGCACACTTCCTTCCTAGGACATGCTTTTCCAGATGTCTACGTATCGAAGCAATGGAGTTCTAATGCTTCTTAAAACGCGATATCGCATCTCATTTCTGTATTTCATGATAAGATATAATATGCATCGCGATTTGCTATGTATACCTCGTCTACACTTCAATAGAATGTAAATGTCACACTTCCTTACTAGGAAATAGCGTTTCCTGTTGTCCACGTACCGAAGCAATGAAGTCCTAATGCTTCTTAAAACACGACATCGCATCTCACTTCTGTATTTCATCATAAGATATAGTATGCATCGCGAAGTGCTATGTATACCTCGTCTACACTTCAATAGAATGTAAATGTCACACGTCCTTGCTAGGAATTAGCATTTCTAGATGTCTAGGTATCGAAGGAATAGAGTTCTATTTCTTCTTAAAACGCGAGATCGCATCTCATTTCTATGTTTCATGATGTAATATAATATTCATTGCGATGTGCTATGTATACCTCGTCTACACTTCAAAGGAATGTGAATATCACACTTCCTTGCTTGGAAATGCGTTTTCAGATGTATACGTATCGGAGCAATAGAGTTCTAATGCTCCTTTAAACGCGATATCGCATCACAATTTTGTGTTTCATGATAAGATATAGTATTCATTGCGAAGTGTTATGTATACGTCGTGTACACTTCAAAGGAATGTAAATTGTACACATCATTCCTAGGAAATGCGTTTCCTCTTGTCCACGTATCGGAGCAATGGAGTTCTAATGCTTCTTAAATCGCGATATCGCATCTCAATTCTGTGTTTCATGTTGAGATATAATATTCAATGTGAAGTGTTATGTGTACGTCGTTTACACTTCAAAAGAATGTAAATTGCACACTTCCTTCCTAGGAAATGCGTTTCCTGTTGTCCACGTATCGAAGCAATGGAGTTCTAATACTTCTTAAATCGCGATAACGCATCTCATTTCTATGTTTCATGATAAGACATAATATTCATCGCGAACTGTTATGTATACCTCGCATACACTCAACAGAATGTAAATGTCATATGTGCTTTCTAGGAAATAGCGTTTCCAGATGTCTACGTATCGAAGAAATAGAGTTGTAACGCTTTTTAAAACGCGATATAGCATCTCATTTCTATGTTTCATGATATGATGTAATATTCATTGCGAAGTGTTATGTATACGTCGTGTACACTTCAAAAGAATGTAAATTGCACACTTCCTTTCTAGGAAATGCGTTTCCAGCTGTCCATCTATCGAAGCTATAGAGCTTAGAAGCTAATGCTTCTTAAAACGCTATATCGCATCCCGTTTCTATGTCCCATGGTAAGATATAATATTGATCGCGAAGTGCTATGTATACTTCGTCTACACATCAATAGAATGTAAATGTCACAGGTCCTTGCTAGGAAATAGCGTTTCCATATATCTACGTATCGAAGCAATAGAGTTGTAACGCTTTCTAAAACGCGACATCGCATCTCATTTCTATTTTTCATGATATGATATAATATCCATTGCGAAGTGCTATGTATACATCGTCTACACTTCAAAGGAACATGAATGCCACACCTCCATTCTAGGAAATGCGTTTCCAGATATCTACGTATAGAAGCAATAGTGTTCCAATGTTTCTTAAAACGCGATATAGAATCTCGTTTCTATGTTCCATGATATGATATAGTATTCATTACGAAGTGCTATGTATTGCTCGTCAACACTTCAAAAGCATGTAAATGCCACACTTCCTTGCTAGGAAATGCGTTTCCAGATGTCTACGTATCGAAGCAATAGTTTTGTAATGCTTCTTAAAACGCGATATCGCGTCTCATTTCTATGCTTCATGATATGGTATAAAATTCAATGTGAAGTGTTATGTATACCTCGTCTACACATCAAACGAATGTAAATGCCACATTTCCTTGCTAGGCAATAGCGTTTCCAGATTTCTACGTATCGAAGCTATAGGGTTGTAATGCATCTTAAAACGCGATATCGTATCTCAGTTCTATGTTTCATTATAAGTTATAATATTTATTGCGAAGTGTTATGTATACCTCGTATACACTTCAAATGGATGTAAATGCCACACTTCCTTGCTAGGAAATAGCGTTTCCAGATGGCTAGGTATCGAAGAAATAGAGTTGTAACGCTTTTTAAAACGCGATATCGCATCTCATTTCTATGTTTCATGATATGATATAATATACATTGCGAAGTGTTATGTATACGTCGTGTACACTTCAAAAGAATGTAAATTGCACACTTCCTTTCTAGGAAATGCGTTTCCAGCTGTCTATCTATCGAAGCAATAGAGTGCTAATGCTTCTTAAAACGCTATATCGCATCTCGTTTCTATGTCCCACGGTAAGATATAATATTCATTGCGCAGTGCTATGTATACCTCGTCTACACCTCACATTTACAAATGTAAATGCCACATTTCCTTGTTAGGAAATAGCGTTTGCAGATCTCTACATATCGTAGCAATGGAGTTCTAATGCTTCTCAAAACGCGATATCGCATCTCATTTCCATGTTTCATGATAAGTTATAATGTTCATTGCGAAGTGTCACTTATACCTCGCATACACTTCAAATGAATGTAAGTGCGACACTTCGTTGCTAGGAAATAGCGTTAGCAGATGTCTACGTATCGTAGCAATAGAGTTCTAACGCTTCTTAAAACGCGATATCGCATTTCATTTCTATGTTTCACGATAAGATATAATATTCATTGCGAAGTGCCATGTATACCTCGTATTCACTTCTAAAGAATGTAAATGCGTCACTTCCTTGCTAGGAAATAGCGTTTCCAGATGTCTACGTATCGAAGCAGCAGAGTTCTAATGATTCCTAAATCCGGATATCGCATTTCATTACTATGTTTCGTGATATGGTATAATATTCATTGTGGAGTGTTATATATACCTCGTATTCACATCAAAAGAATGTTAGTGCGACACTTCCATGCTAGGAAATAGCGTTTGCAGATAAAAAATAATAGGAAATAGGTTTCTAATGCTTCTCAAAACGCGCTATCGCATCTCGTCTCTATGCTTCATGATAGGATATAATATTCATTGCGAAGTGTCATGTATACCTCGCATTCACTTCAAAAGAATGTAAATGCGACACTTCCTTGCTAGGAAATAGCGTTTCCAGATGTCTCCGCTTCGAGGCCATAGAGCTCTAATGCTTCTTAAACGCGATATCGCATCTCTCTTCTATATTTCATGATAAGATATAATATTCACTGCGAAGTGACATGTACACCTCGCATTCACTTCAGAAGAATGTAAATGCGACTACTCCTTGCTAGGAAATACCGTTTGCAGATGTCTACGTATCGAAGCAATAGAGTTCTAGTGCTTCTTATAACGCGATATCGCATCGCACTTCTATGTTATTGATAAGATATAATGTTCAGTGCGATGTGTCATGTATACCTCGTATTCACTTCAAAATAATGTAAACGTGACACTTCCATGCTAGGAAATAGCGTCTGCAGATGTCTACGTATCGTAGCAATAGAGTTTTAATGCTTCTCAAAACGCGATATCGCATCTCATTTCTATGTTTCATGATATGATATAACATTCATTGCGAAGTGTCATGTATACCTCGTATTCACTCCAAAAGATTGTAAATGCGAAACTTCTATGCCAGGAAATAGCGTTTGCAGATGTCTCCGCATCGAGGCAATAGGGTTCTAAAGCCCCTTAAAACGCGATATCGCATCTCACTTCTATGTTTCATGTTAAGATATAATGTTCATTGCCAAGTGTCAAGGTATACCTCGTATACACGTCAAAAGAATGTAAATACGACTCATCCTTGCTAGGAAATAGCGTTTCCAGATGTCTACGTATCGAAGCAGTGGAGTTCTAATGCTTCTTAAATCATGATATCGCAACTCATTTCTATGTTTCACGATATGGTATAATATTCATTGCGAAGTGTTATGTATACCTCGTTTACACGTCAAAAGAATGTAAATGCCACAATGCCTTGTTAGGAAATGCGTTTCCAGATGTCTACATACCGAAGCATTAGAACTCTGGTGCTACTTAATACGCGATATCGCATCTCATTCCTATGCTTCATGATAAGATATGATATTCATTGCGAAGTGTTATGTATACCTCATCTACACTTCAAAGAGGTATAAATGCCACATTTCCTTGCTAGGTAATGCGTTTCCAGATGTCTGCGTATCGATGCAAGTGGGTTCTAATGCTTCTTAAGACTCGATATCGCATCTCATTCCTACGTTTCATGATAGGATGTAATATTCATTGCGAAGTGATATGTATACCTCGTCTACACATCAAAAGAATGTAAATGCCAGGCTTCCTTGGTAGGAAATGCGTTTCCTGGAGTCCACGTATCGAAGCAATAAAGTTCTAATGCTTCTTAAAACGCGATAACGCATCTCAGTTTTATGTTTCATGATAAGATATAATATTCATTGCGAAGTGTTATGTTTACCTCGTCTACACTTCAAAAGATTGTAAATGCCACACATCCTTGTTAGGAAAGGCGTTTCCAGATATCTACGTATCGGAGCAAAAGAGTTCTATTGGTCCTTGAAACGCGATAACGCACCTCATTTCTATGTTTCATGATGAGATGGTGAGGTTTCATGATAATATTCATGATGAGGTTTCATGATAATATTCATCGCGAAGTGTTATGTATACCTCGTCTACACTTCAAATGAATGTTAATGTCACACATCCTTGCTAGGATATAGCATTTCCAGATGTCTAAGTATCGGAGCAAAAGAGTTCTATTGTTTCTTAAAACACGATATCGCATCTCCTTCCTATGTTGCATGATAAGATATAATGTTCATTGCGAAGTGTTATGTATACGTCGTGTACACTTCAAAAGAATGTAAATTGCACACTTCCATCCTAGGAAATGTGTTTCCTGTTGTCCACGTATCGAAGCAATGGTGGAATATTTCCCAGCAAGGAAGTGTGGCATTTACTTTCATTCGGAGTATAGACGAAGTATACATAATACGTCGCAGTGAATGTTATATCTTATCATGAAGCATAGAAATGAGATGCGATATCGCGATTTAAGTAGTATTAGAACACTATTGCTACGATAGATAGACATATGCAGACGCTATTTCTTAGCAAGGAAGTGTCGCTTTTACATTCGTTTGGAGTGAATACGAGGTATACATGACACTTCGCAATGAATATTATATCTTATCATGAAGCATAAAAATGAGATGCGTTATCGCGTTTTGAGAAGCATTAGAACTCCATTGCTACGATACGTAGACATCTGCAAACGCTATTTCCTAGCAAGGAAGATTCGCATTTACATTCGTTTGGAGTGAATAGGAGGTATACATGACACTTCGCAATGAATATTATACCTTATCACGAAACATAGAAATGAAATACGACTTCTCGTTTTAAGAAGCATTAGGACTCTATTGCTACGATACGTAGACATCTGCGAACGCTCTTTCCTAGGATGGAAACGTCGCATTAACATTCTTTTGAAGTGAATACGAGGTATACATGACAATTCGCAATGAACATTATATCTTATCACGAAACATATAAATGAGATGCGATATCGCGATTTAAGTAGCATTAGAACTCTATTGCTACGATACGTAGATATCTGCAAACGCTATCTCCTAGCAAGCAATAGTCTCATTTACATTCTTTTGAAGTGAATTCGAGGTGTACATGACACTTCGCAATGAATATTATATCTTATCACGAAACATAGAAATGAGATGCGATATCGCGATCTAAAAAGCATTAGAACCCTATTGCTACGATACGTAGGCATCTGCAAACTCTATTACCTAGCATGGATGTGTCGCACTTACATTCTTTTGAAGTGAATACGTTCATTTCGCAATGAACATTATATCTTATCATGTAACATAGAAGTGAGATGCGATATCGCTGTCTTAGAAGCATTAGAACCCTATTGCCTCGATGCGGAGATATCTGCAAACGCTATTTCCTAGCGTGGAAGTGTCGCACTTACATTCTTTTGAAGTGAATTCGAGGTATGCATGACACTTCGGAATGAATATTATATCTTATCGCGAAACATGGAAATGAGATGCGAAATCGCGATTTAAGAAGCATTATAGCTCTATGGCCTCGATGCGGAGACATCTGGAAACGCTATTTCCTAGCAAGGAAGTGTCTCATTTACATTCTTTTGAAGTGAATGCGAGGTATACATGACACTTCGCAATGAATATTATATCCTATCATGAAGCATAGAAATGAAATGCGATATCGCGTTTTAAGAAGCATTAGAACCCTATTGCCTCGATGCGGAGATATCTGCAAACGCTATTTCCTAGCGTGGAAGTGTAGCATTTACATTCTTTTGAAGTGAATACGAGGTATACGTGACACTCCGCATTGAATATAATATCTTATCATGAAGCACAGAAATGGGATGCGATATCGCGTTATAAGAAGCAATAGAACACTACTGCTACGATACGTAGTTATCTGGAAACGCTACTTCCTAGCAAGGAAGTGTCGCCTTTAAATTCTTTTGAAGTGAATACGAGGTATACGTGACACTTCGCATTGAATATAGTATCTTATCATGAAACATTGAAATGTGATGCGACATCTCGCTTTAAGAAGTATTAGAACGCTCTTCTTTCGATACGTGGTCATCTGGAAACGCTACTTCCTAGCAAGGAAGTGTCGCTTTTACATTCTGTTGAAGTGAATACGAGGTATACATAACATTCCACATTGCATATTATATATTATTACGTAACATAGATTCTACATTGAATATTATATCTTATTACGAAACATAGAAATGAAATACGACTTCTCATTTTAAGAAGCATTAGAACTCTATTATTACGATACATAGACATCTGCAAACGCTATTACCTAGCATGGAAGTGCTGCATTCACATTTGTTTGAAGTGAATACGAGGTATGCATGACACTTTGCAATGAATACTATATCTTATCATGAAACATAGAAATGACGTGCTATATCGCGTATTGAGAAACATTAGAACTCTCTTGCTAATATACCTAGACATCTGCAAACTATATTTCCTAGCAAGGAAATGTCGCATTTACATCCCATTGAAGTGAATACGAGGTATACATGACACTTCGCAGTGGATAGTACATCTTATCGTGAAACATAGCAGCGAGATGCGATATCGCGTTTTAAGAAGCATTAGAACCCTATTCCTACGATGCGTAGACATCTGCAAATGTTATTTGCTAGCAAGGAAGTGTCGCATTTACATTCTTTTGAAGTGAATACGAGGTATACATAACATTCCACAATGAATATCATATCTTATTACGAAACATAGAAATGCAATGCGACTTCTCATTTTAAGCAGCATTAGAACTCTATTGCTACGATACGTAGACACCTGCAAACAATATTTCCTGGCAAGGAAGTGTCGCATTTACATTCTTGTGAAGTGAAATCGAGGTATACATAACACTCCACAATGGATATTATATCTTATCACGAAACATGGAAATGAAATGCGACATCTCGTTTTAAGAAGCATTAGAACTCTATTGCTACGACACGTAGACATCTGCAAACGCTATTTCCTAGCATGGAAGTGTCGCATTTACATTCCTTTGAAGTGAATACGAGGTATACACGACACTTCGCAATGAATATTAAATCTTGTCATGAAACATAGAAATGTTGCGATATCGCTTTTTAATAAGTAATGGAAATCTATTGCTACGGTGCATAGACATTCTCAAACGCTATTTCCTAGGAAGGATGTGTCGCATTTACATTTATTTTAAGTGTATGCGAGGTATGCATGACACATCGCACTGTATATTATATCTTATCATAAAGCATAGGAATTAGATGCGATATCTCGTTCTAAGAAGCATTAGAACTCCATTGCTTCGATACGTATTGATCTGCAAACGCTATTTCCTAGCAAGGAAGTGTCGCATTTACATTCATTTGCGGTGTATGCGAAGTACAAGTGACGCATCGCAATGTATACTATATCTAATCATGAGCGATAGAAATGAGATGCGATATCGCATTTCAAGAAGCATTAGAACTCTATTGCTACGAAACGTAGATATCTGGAAATGCTGTTTCCTAGCATGGAAGTGTCGCATTTATATTCTTTTGAAGTGAATACGAGGTATAAATAACACTCCACAATGAATATTATATATCATCATGAAACATAGAAATGAGATGCGGCCTCCCGTTTTAATAAGCATTAGAACTCTCCTTCGATACGTAGACATCTGCAAACGCTATTTCCTAGGAAGGAAGTGTCGCACTTACATTCATTTGAAGTGTATGCGACGTTTAATTGACATTTCGCAACGAATATTATATTCTATCATGAAACATAAAAATGGGATGCGATATCCCGTTTTAAGAAGCATTAGAACTCTATTGCTTCGATACGTAGAGATCTACAAACGCTATTTCATAGCAAGGAAGCGACGCATTTACATTCATTTCAAGTGTATGCGAGGTATAAGTGACATTTCGCAACGAATATTATATCTTATTTGAAACATAGAAATGAGATGCGACATCGCGTTTTAAGAAGCATTAGAACTATATTGCAACGATACGTAGACATACGCAAACGCTATTTCCTAGCAAGGATGTATCGCAATTATATTCATTTGAAGTGTATGCGAGGTATACATGACACATCACAATGAATATTATACCCTATTACGAAACACAGAAATGAAATGCGATATCGGGATTTAAGAAGCGTTAGAACTCTACTGCTTCGATACGGAGACATCTGCAAACGCTATTTAATAGGAAGAATGTGTCGCATTTACATCCTTTTGAAGTGAATACGAGGTATACTTAACACTCCACAATGAATATTATACCATATCACGAAACATAGAAATGAATTGCGATATCGGTATTTAAGAGGCATTAGAACTCTACTGCTTCGATACGTAGATATCTGGAGACGCTATTTCCTAGCAAGCAAGTGTCGCATTTACATTCCCTTGTAGTGAATACGAGGTATACATGACGTTCGCAATGTATATTAACTATTATTATGAAGCATAGAAATGAAATGCGATATCGCGTTCCGAGACGCATTAGAACATTATTGCTTCGATACGTAGGCATCTGCAAACGCTATTTCCTAGCAAGGAAGTGCCGCATTTACATACTATTGAAGTGAGTACGAGGTATACATGACACTTCGCAATGAATATTATATCTTGTCATGAAACATAGAAATCAGATGCGATATCGCGTTTTAACAAGCATTGGAAATGCATTGCACGATACGTAGATATCTGGAGACGCTATTTCCTAGCACGGAAGTATCGCATTTACATTCTTTTGAAGTGAATACGTGGTATACATGACACTTCGCAATCAATATTATATCTCTTCATGAAACATAAAAATGAGATGCGATATCGCGTTTTAAGAAGCATTAGAACTCTATTGCTACGATACATAGACAGCTGCCAACGCTATTTCCTATGACGGAAACGTCGCATTTACTTTCTTTTGAAGTGAATACGAGGTATACATGACACTTCCCATGAATATTATACCTTATCACGAAACATAGAAATGAGATGTGATATCGCGATTTAGGTAGCATTAGAACTCTATTGCTACAATAATTAGACATCTGCAAGCGCTATTTCCTAACAAGGAATATTCGCTTTTACATTCTTTGAAGTGAATACGAGGTATACATGACACTTCGCAATGAATATTATATCTTATCACGAAATATAGAAATGAAATGCGACATCTCGTTTTAAGAAGCATTAGGACTCTATTGCTACGATACATAGACAGCTGCCAACGCTATTTCCTAGGACGGAAACGTCGCATTTACTTTCTTTTGAAATGAATACGAGGTATACATGACACATCGCACTGAATATTATATCTTATCATGAAACATAGAAATGAGATGCGATACCGCGTTTTATAAAGCGTCAGGACACTATTGCTACGATACGTAGATATCTGCAAGCGCTATTTCCTAGCAAGGAAGCGTCGCATTTACATTGATTAGAAGTGAATACGAGGTATACATGGCACATCGCAATGAATATTATACCCTATCACGAAACATAGAAATGAGATGTGATGTCGCGATTTCAGTAGCATTAGGACTCTATTGCTACGACACGTAGACAGCTGCCAACGCTATTTCCTAGGACGGAAACGTTGCATTTACTTTCTTTTGAAGTGAATACGAGGTATACATGACACTTCCCATGAATATTATGCCCTATCACGAAACATGGAAATGAGATGTGATATCGCGATTTAAGTAGCATTAGATGTCTACTGCTACAATACGTAGACATCTGCAAACGCTATTTCCTAGCAAGGAGGTGCCGCATTTACATTCTTTTGAACGGAATACGAGGTATACATGACACTACGCAATGAATATTATACCTTATCACGAAACATAGAAATGAAATACGGACATCTCGTTTGAAGAAGCATTAGGACTCTATTGCTACGATACATAGACATCTGCCAACGCTATTTCCCGGACGGAAACGTCGCATTTACTTTCTTTTGAAGTGAAAACGAGGTACACATGACACTTCGCAATGAATATTATATTTTATCATGAAACATAGTAGTGAGATGCGATATCGCATTTTAAGAAGCATTAGAACACTATTGCTACGATACATAGACATCTGCAAACGCTATTTCCTAGCAAGGAAGTGGCGCATTTGCATTCTTTTGAAGTGAATACGAGGCATACATGACACTTTGCTATGAATATTATATCTTATCATGAAACACAGAAATGCGATGCGATATCGCGATTTAGAAAGCATTAGAACATTATTCCTGCGATACGTAGGCATCTGCAAACGCTATTTAATAGCAAGGAAGTGTCGTATTTACATTCCTTTGAAGTGAAAACGTGGTATACATAACTCTCCACAATGATTATTATATCTTATCATGAAACATAGAAATGAGATGCGACATCCCGTTTTAAGAAGCTTTAGAATTCTATTGCTTCGATACGCAGACATCTGCAATCGCTATTTCCTAACAAGGAAGTGTCGCGTTTACACTCATTTGAAGTGTATGCGAGGTATACATATCACTTCGCAATTAATATTATATCTTATCGAGAAACATAGAAATGAGTTGCGATATCGCGTTTTAAGATGCATTAGAACCCTATTGTTTTGATGCGGAAACATCTGCAAACGCGATTTCCTAGCATGGAAGTGTCGCATTTACATGCTTTTGAAGTGAACTCGAGGTATACATGACACTTCGCAGTGAATATTATATCTTGTCATGACACATAGAAGTGAGATGCGACATATCGTTTTAGGAAGCACTAGAACCATGTTGCTTCGATACGTAGAGATCAGCAACCGCTATTTCCTAGCAAGGAAGTGTCGCATTTACATTCTTTTGAAGTGACTACGAGGTATACATGACACTTCGCAATGAATATTATATCTTATCATGAAACATAGAAGTGTGGTGCGACATCTCGTTTTAGGAAGCACTGGAACCCTATTGTTTCGATACGTAGAGATCAGCAAACGCTATTTCCTAGCAAGGAAGTGGGGCATTTACATTCTCTTGAAGTGAATACGAGTTATACATGACCCTTCGCAATGAATATTATAACTTATCACGTAACAGAGAAATGAGATGCGATATCGTGATTTAAAAAGCATTAGAACTCTATTGCTACGATACGCAGACATCTGCAAACGCTATTTCCTAGCATGGAAGTGTCGCTTTTATATTCTTTTGAAGCGAATACGAGGTATACATGGCACTTCGCACTGAATATTATAACTTATCACGAAACATAGAAATGAGATGCGTTATCGCGATTTAAGAAGCATTAGAATTCTATTGCTACGATACGTAGACATCTACAATCGCTATTTCCTAGCAAGGAAGTGTCGAATTCGCATTCTTTGGAAGTGAGTAAGAGATATACGTGACACTTCGCAATGAATATTATATCTTATCATGAAGCATAGAAATGAGATGCGATATCGCGTTTTGAGAAGCATTAGAACTATATTGCTACGATGCATAGACATCTGCAAACGCTATTTCCTAGGAAGGAAGTCTCGCATTTATATTCTTTTGAAGTGAATACGAGGTATACATGACACTTCGCAATGAACATTATATCTTATCATGAAACATAGAAGTGAGATGCGATATCGCGTTATAAGAAGCATGAGAACTCTATTGCTTCCATACGTAGAGATCTGCAAACGCTATTTCCTAGCAAGCAAGTGTCGCATTTTCATTCCTTTGAAGTGAATACGAGGTACACATGACACTTCGCAATCAATATTATATCTTATCATGAAACATAGAAGTGTGATGCGACATCTCGGTTTAAGAAGCACTAGAAATCTCTTGTTTTGATACGTAGACATCTGGATACGCTATTTCCTGCTAGGGAAGTGTCGCACTTACATTCTTTTGAAGTGAATTCGAGGTATACATGACCCTTCGCAATGAATATTATAACTTATCACGTAACATAGAAATGAGATGCGATATCGCGATTTAAAAAGCATTAGAACTCTATTGCTACGATACGTAGACATCTGCAAACGCTATTTACTAGGAAGGAAGTCTTGCATTTACATTCTATTGAAGTGAATACGAGGTATACATGACACTTCGCAATGAACATAATATCTTATCATGAAACATAGAAGTGAGATGCGATATCGCGTGATAAGATGCATGAGAACTCTATTGCTTCCATACGTAGACATCTACAATCGCTAATTCCTAGCAAGGAAGTGTCGCATTCTCATTCCTTGGAAGTGAGTACGAGGTATACATGAGACTTCGCAATGAATATTATATCTTTTCATGACACATAGGAGTGAGATGCGACATCTCGTTTTAGGAAGCACTAGATCCCTATTGTTTCGACACGTAGAGATCTGCAAACGCTATTTCCTAGCAAGGAAGTGTCGCATTTACTTTCTTTTGAAGTGAATACGAGGTATACATGACACTTTGCAATGAATATTATATCTTATCATGAAACGTAGAAATGAGATGCGATATCGCGATTTAAGAAGCATTAGAACTCTATTGCATCGATACGTAGACTTCTGCAAACTCTACTACCTAGCAAGGAAGTGTCGCATTTACATTCTTTTAATGTGAATACTAGGTATACATGACTCTTCGCAATGAATATTATATCTTATCATGAAACATAGAAATGAGGAGCTATATCGCGTTTTGTGAAGCACTATATCTCTATAGCTTCGATACAGAGATATCTGGGAACGTAATTTCCTAGAAAGTAAGTGTCGCGTTTACATTCATTTGAAATGTAGACGAGGAATACATAACACTTCGCAATGAATAATATATCTTATCATGAGACATAGAGGTGAGATGCGATATCCCGTTTTAAGAATCATTAGAACTCTATTGCTTCGATAAGTAGACATATGGAAACGTAATTTCCTAAAAGGAAGTGTCACATTTACATTCTTTTGAAGCGAATAGGAGGTATACATAACACTCCACAATGAATATTATATCCTATCATGAGACATAGAAATGAGATGCGATACCCCGTTTTAAGAAGCATTAGAACTCGATTGCTTCGATACGTAGATATCTGCAAACGCCTAGCAAGGAAGTGTCGCCTTTTGTGACGTCAGGCGTACCGCCTGCCACCCTCAGACGCTGCCCGCCACCCTCGACGGCCACAGATCAGCATCCGCATCTCCTCCAACATCCTGATCCACAACACGCTGGCAACCCGCATACTCGCCGCCACGGGACGTGGAGGCGACGCCACACATACGCGAGGGAGGATTTCACCCCACGCTACGAGGATGAGGAGAGCTACGACGCTTACGAACTGGATTCTCCTGCAATCAAGTATCCGTACACGCTATTCTCGTACCGACGATATTAGGATAAGCACACTACACACTCATGTACATACATAAACCACAGTCACATCGAAATAAGCAAAGATCTGTAAATATGTATTTATAAATGCGATATAGATTAAGACGCGCACGCTCGAGCTTGCGGCCCACGCGCGTGGCTCACCGCGTAACGCGGGCGACCCCACCACGAGTAGTCTCCCCGCTCTCCGCCCACGCGCCGTCCTCACTCTGGGGCCAAGCGACTCGCGCGCCGCGCGAACCGACGAGGTCGCGGACGCGCCGATCCGACATCAGTATCATTCTTCGATCCGAACAGAGCAATTGGCTCTCAGGAATACGAGCTCGCATCTCAATGCACCGAACTCATTCGCATCTCCCATAGTGGAGTCTTTATTTTATTCAACTTCCAGTTCTCTTATTATACATTACGTAGTAACTTAGATTTAGTGTATTAGGGTATTCAAGTAAGAATATATCTTAGTTTATAACAAGTCAAAGTGTTTATTCTGTTTCAATTACAAATTCATTTTACATTCCATTCCACGGGTACGCTCGCGATTAGTTACTATTTCTATTAAACCATCCTCAACGGTTTTATGGCTGGACGGTTAGAGCGAACCAACGCTTAGCCGCTCTTACTTTATTTCTGTTGTGTCAAGGTATATTGCGCCTAGGTGTATCCGGTAAGCTAGAGTGAACCAGCGCTTAGCCGTGCCGTGCTTTACCGAAGTGCAAGGACTTTCGATGAGCTTCGATTCTCGGGTAAAGCGTACACGACGCGCGGGGAGGAAGGAATTCATCCGTCGGCTTGCGCGTGAATACATGGGTGGTGCACCCAAATATCCGGACCGTCGCAGAGCTCTTCCGTATGCTGCCAAGGAAGTCTTCACCGCCGTACGTCCCGTACGAGCCTCCGAGCACCCGATTCCAGCTTCAATACCGGTTAGCCGGGATCTGCCTACCTGGCGCCTGATTCCAGTCTCCATTCCGCCGTTCCAGCCGTACGCCACCGTTATCCGGGTCACCGATCCTCGGCGCCTACACTACCTGGACCGAGAAAGAAGTCAATGAATCAAGAGCATCGAAAGGTAAGTTGCACGTCTTTGTACCCGGTAAATCGAGTCTTCTCCGCCGACGAACCCAGCTCCGCGCAATTCGCGTCGATTTAGAGAACGGCTAAGAAAAGTGTCCACGTGACGAGCGCTTTCGCAACTTCAGGACGTGACACTTCAAAAGAATGTAAATGCGACACTTCCCTGCTAGAAAATAGCGTTTGCAGATGTCTCCGTATCGTAGCAACAGAGTTCTAAAGCTTCTTAAATCGCGATATCGCATCCCATTTCTATTTTTCATGATACGATGTAATATTCATTGCGAAGTGTCATGTACACCTCGCGTACACTTTAAATGAATGTAAATGCGTCACATCCTTCCTAGGAAATAGCGTTAGATGTCTGCGTATCGTAGCAATAGATTTCTAATGCTTCTTAAAACGCGATATCTCATCTCATTTCTATGTTTCGAGATAAGAGATACTATTCATTGCGAAGTGTCACGTATACCTCGCATTCACTTCAAAAGAATGTAAATGCGACACTTCCTTTCTAGGAAATAGCGTTTGCAGATGTCGACGTATCGTAGCAATAAAGTTCTAATGCTTCTTAAATGCGATATCGCATCACATTTCTATGATACATGATAAGATGTGATATTCATTGTGGAGTGTTATGTATACCTCATATTCAATTCAAAACAATGTAAATGAGACACTTGCTTGCTAGGAACTAGCGTTTACAGATTTCTACGTATCGAAGCAATAGGGTTCTAATGCTTCTTAAAACGCGATATCTCATCTCTCTTCTATGTTTCATGATAAGATATAGTATTCATCGCGAAGTGTCATGAATACCTCGTACTCTCTCCAAACGAATGTAAATGCGACACTTCCTTGCTAGGAAATGGCGTATTCAGATGTCTACGTATCGTACCAATAGAGTTCTAATGCTACTTATATCGCGATATCGCATCTCATATCTATGTTTCGTGATAAGATATAATATTCATTGCGAAATGTCCTGTACACTTCGTATTCACTTCAAAAGAATGTAAATGCGACACTTCCATGCTAGGAAATAGCATCTGCAGATCTCTACGCGTCGATGCAAAGTAGTTCAAATGCTTCTTATATCGCGATATCGCATCTCACTTCTATGTTTCATGATAAGATATAATATGCATTGTGGTGTGTGATGTATACCTCGTATTCACCTCAAATGAATGTAAATGCGACACTTCCTTGCTTGGAAATAGCGTTTGCAGATGTCTCCGCATTGAGGCCATAGAGTTCTAATGCTTCTTACAACGCGATATCGCAACTCTCTTCTATGTTTCATGATAAGATATAATATTCATTGCGAAGTGTCATGTATACCTCAAATTCACTTCAAAAGAATGTAAGTGCGACACTTCAATGCTAGGAAATAGCGTTTGCAGATGTCTCCGCATCGAGGCCATAGAGTTCCAATGCTTCTTAAAACGCGATATCTCATCTCTCTTCTATGTTTCATGATAAGATATAATATTCATTACGAAGTGGCATGTATACCTCGTATTCACTTCAAAAGAATTTAAAAGCGACACTTCCTTGCTAAGAAATAGCGTTTGCAGAAGTCTACGTATCGTAGCAATATAGTTCTAATGCTTCTCAAAACGAGATGTCGCATCTCATTCCTATGTTTCATGATAAGATATAATATTCATTGCGAAGTGTCATGTATACTTCGTATTCACTTCAAAAGATTGCAGATGCGACACTACCTTCCCAGGCAATAGCGTTTCCAGATATCTACGTATCATAGCAATAGAGTTCTAATGCATCTTAAGACGCGATATCGCATCTCATTTCTATGTTTCGTGATAACATACAATATTCATTGCGAAGTATCATGTATACCTTGTATTCACTTCAAATGTATGTAAACGCGACACTTCCTTGGTAAGATTTAGCGTTTGCAGATGTGTACGTATCGGGGCAGTGGGGTTCTAATGCTTCTTAAAACGCGGTATCGCATCTCATTTCTATGTTTCATGATAGATATAATATTCATTGCAAAGTGTCATGTATACCTCGTATTCACTTCAAAAGAATGCAAATGCTACACTTCCATGATAGGAAATAGCGTTTGCAGAAGTCTACGTATCGTAGCAATGGAGTTCTAATGCTTCTCAAAACGCGATATCGCATTTCATTTCTATGTTTCATGATAAGATATAATATTCATTGCTAAGTGTCATGTATACCTCGTATTCTCTTCAAAGGAATGTAAAAGCGACACTTTCTTGCTAGGAAATAGCGTTCGCAGAAGTCTACGTATCGTAGCAATAGAGTTTTAATGCCTCTCAAAACGAGATGTCGCATCTCATTTCTATGTTTCGTAATAAGATATAATATTCATTGCGAAGTGTCATGTATACCTCGTACTCACATCACAAGAATGTAGATGCGACACTTCTATGCTAGGAAATAGCGTTTGCAGATGTCTACGTATCGCAGCAATAGAGTTCTAATGCACCTTAGAACGCGATATCGCATCTCATTTCTATGTTTCATGATAACAAATAATACTTATTGCGAAGTGTCATGTACACCTCGTATTCACTTCAAAAGAATGTAAGTGCAACACTTCCATGCTAGGAAATAGCGTTTGCAGATGTCAACGAATTGTAGCAATAGATTTCTAATGCTTCTTAAAACGAGATGTCGCATTTCATTTCTATGTTTCGTAGTAAGATATAATATTCATTGTGGAGTATCATGTATACCTCGCACTCACATCACAAGAATGTAAATGCGACACTTCCATGCTAGGATATAGCGTTTGCAGATGTCTATGTATCGTAGCAATGGAGTTCTAATTCATCTCAAAACGCGATATAGCAACTCATTCCTATGTTTCATGATAAGATATAATATTCATTGCAAAGTGTCATGTATACCTCGTATTCTCTTCAAAAGAATGTAAATGCGACACTTCCATGCTAGGAAATAGCATTTGCAGATGTCAATGTATCGTAGCAACAGAGTTCTAATGCTTCTTAAAACGAGATGTCGCATTTCATTTCTATGTTTCGTAATAAGATATAATATTCATTGTGGAGTGTCATGTATACCTCGCACTCACTTCAAAAGAATGTAAATGCGACACTACCTTGCTAGGAAATAGCGTTTGCAGATGTCTACCTATCGTAGCAATAGAGTTCTAATGCTACTTAAATCGCGATATCACATCTCATTTATATGTTTCGTGATAAGATATAATATTCATTGCGATGTGTCATGTATACCTCGTATTCACTTCAAAAGAATGTAAGTACGACACTTTCATGCTAGGAAATAGCGTCTGCAGATCTCTACCCGTCGAGGCAATAGAGTTCTAATGCCTCTTAAAACGCGATATCGCATCGCAATTCTATGTCACATAACAAGATATAATGTTCATTGCGAAGTGTCATGTATACCCCGAATTCACTTCAAAAGAATGTAACTGCGACACTTCCATGCAAGGAAATAGCGTTTGCAGATATTTCCGCATCGAGGCAAAAGGGTTCTAGTGCTTCTCAAAACGCGATATCGCATTTCAATTCTATGTCACATAATAAGATATAATGTTCATTGCGAAGTGTCATGTATACCTCGTATTCACTTCAAAAGAATGTATATGCGAATCTTCCTTGCTAGGAAATAGCGTTTGCAGATCTCTACGTATCGTAGCAATAGAGTTCTAATTCATCTCAAAACGCGATATAGCAACTCATTCCTATGTTTCATGATAAGATATAATACTCATTGCGAAGTGTCATGTATATCTCGTATTCACTTCAAAAGAATGTAAATGCGACACTTCCATGCTAGGAAATAGAGCTTGCAGATGTCTACGTATCGCAGCAATAGAGTTCTAATGCTTCTTAGAACGCGATATCGCATCTCATTTCTATGTTTCATGATAACAAATAATACTTATTGCGAAGTGTCATGTATACCTCGTATTCACTTCAAAAGAATGTAAGTGCAACACTTCCATGCTAGGAAATAGCGTTTGCAGATGTCAACGTATCGTAGCAATAGATTTCTAATGCTTCTTAAAACGAGATGTCGCATTTCATTTCTATGTTTCGTAGTAAGATATAATATTCATTGTGGAGTATCATGTATACCTCGTACTCACATCACAAGAATGTAAATGCGACACTTCCATGCTAGGATATAGCGTTTGCAGATGTCTATGTATCGCAGCAACAGAGTTCTAGTGCTTCTTAAAACGAGATGTCGCATTTCATTTCTATGTTTCGTAATAAGATATAATATTCATTGTGGCGTGCCATGTATACCTCGTACTCACATCACAAGAATGTAAATGCGACACTTCCATGCTAGGATATAGCGTTTGCAGATGTCTACGTATCGTAGCAATAGAGTTCTAATTCATCTCAAAACGCGATATAGCAACTCATTCCTATGTTTCATGATAAGATATAATACTCATTGCGAAGTGTCATGTATATCTCGTATTCACTTCAAAAGAATGTAAATGCGACACTTCCATGCTAGGAAATAGAGCTTGCAGATGTCTACATATCGTACGAATAGTGTTCTAATGCTTCTTAGAACGCGATATCGCATCTCACTTCTATGATTCATGATAAAATATAATATTTATTGCGAAGTGTCATGTATACCTCGTATTCACTTCAAAAGGATGTAAGTGCGACATATCCTTGCTAGAAAATATTGTTTGCAGATGTCTACGTATCGTAGCAATAGAGTTTTAGTGCTCCTTAAATCACGATATCGAATCTCATTTCTATGTTTCGTGATAAGGTATAATATTCATTGCGAAGTGTCATGTATACCTCGTATTCACTTCAATGGAATGTAAGTGCGATATTTCCTTGCTAGGAAATAGAGTTTGCAGATGTCTACGTATATTAGCAATAGAGATCTAATGCTTCTCAAAACGCGATATCGCATCTCATTCCTATGTTTCATGGTAAGATATAATACTCATTGCGAAGTGTCATGTATATCTCGTATTCAATTCAAAAGGAAGTAAGTACGACACTTCGTTGCTAGGAAATATTGTATGCAGATGTCTACGTATCGTAGCAATAGAGTTCTCGTGCTTCTTAAATCACGATTTCGAATCTCATTTCTATGTTTCGTGATAAGGTATAATATTCATTGCGAAGTGTCATGTATACCTCGTATTCACTTCAAAAGAATGTAAATGCGACACTACCTTGCTAGGAAATAGCGTTTGCAGATGTCTACCTATCGTAGCAATAGAGTTCTAATGCTACTTAAATCGCGATATCACATCTCATTTATTGGTTTCGTGATAAGATATAATATTCATTGCGATGTGTCATGTGTACCTCGTATTCACTTCAAAAGAATGTAAGTACGACACTTTCATGCTAGGAAATAGCGTCTGCAGATCTCTACGCGTCGGGGCAATAGAGTTCTAATGCCTCTTAAAACGCGATATCGCATCTCAATTCTATGTCACATAACAAGATATAATGTTCATTGCGAAGTGTCATGTATACCTCGAATTCACTTCAAAAGAATGTAACTGCGACACTTCCATGCGAGGAAATAGCGTTTGCAGATATTTCCGCATCGAGGCAATAGGGTTCTAGTGCTTCTTAAAACGCGATATCGCATTTCAATTCTATGTCACATAATAAGATATAATGTTCATTGCGAAGTGTCATGTATACCTCGTATTCACTTCAAAAGAATGTATATGCGAATCTTCCTTGCTAGGAAATAGCTTTTGCAGATCTCTACGTATCGTAGCAATAGAGTCCTAATGCTTCTTAAAACGAGATGTCGCATTTCATTTCTATGTTTCGTGATAAGATATAATATTCATGGCGAAGTGTCATGTATACCTCCTATTCACTCCAAACGAATGTGAATGCGACACTTGCTTGCTAGGGAATAGCGTATTCAGACGTCTACGTATCGTAGCAATAGCGTTCTAATGCTTCTTAGATCTCGATGTAGCATCTCATTTCTATGATTCGTGATAAGATATAATGTTCATTGCGATGTGTCATGTATACCTCGAATTCACTTCAAAAGAATGTGAATGCGACACTTCCTTGCTAGGGAATAGCGTTTGCGGATGTCTACGTATCGTAGCAATAGTGTTCTAACGGCCCTTAAGCCGCGAAATCCCATCTCATTTCTATCTTTCATGATAGGATATAATATTAATTGCGAAGAGTCATGTATACCTGTCTACACATCAAACGAATGTAAATGCGACACTTCCTTGCTAGGAAATAGCGTATTCAGACGTCTACGTATCGTAGCAATAGCGCTCTAATGCTTCTTAAAACGCGATACCGCATCTCACTTCTATGTTTCATGATAAGATATAATGTTCTTTGCGAAGTGTTATGTCTACCTCGTATTCACACCAAACGAATGTAAATGCGACACTTCCTTGCTCGGAAATAGCGTACTCAGATGTCTACGTATCGTAGCAATAGAGTTCTAATGCTACTTAAATCGCGATATCGCATCTCATTTCTATGTTTCGTGATAAGATATAATATTCATTGCGAAGTGTCATGTATACCTCGTATTCACTTCAAAAGAATGTAAATGCGACTATTGCATGCTAGGAAATGGCGTTTGCAGATGTCTACGTATCGTAGCAATAGCGTTCTAATGCTACTTAAATCGCGATATCACATCTCATTTATATGTTTCGTGATAAGATATAATATTCATTGCGAAGAGTCATGTATACCTCGTATTCACTTCAAAAGAATGGAAAAGCGAATCTTCCTTGCAAGGAAATATCGTTTGCAGATGTCTACGTATCGAAACTATAGGGTTCTAGTGCTTCCTAAAACGAGATGTCGCATTTCACTTCTATGTGTCATGACAAGGTATAATATTCATTGCGAACTGCCATGTATACCTCGTATTCACTTCAAAAGAATGTAAATGCGACACTTCCATGCTAGGAAATCGCGTTTGCGGATGTTTCCGCATCGAAACAATAGGGTTCTAATACATCTTAAAACGCGATATCGCATCTCACTTCTATGATTCATGATAAGATATAATGCTCATTGCGAAGTGTCATGTATACCTCGTATTCACTTCAAAAGAATGTAAATGCGACACTTCCTTGCTAGGAAATAGCGTTTGCAGATGTCTACGCATCGTAGCAATATAGATCTAATGCTTCTCAAAACGCGATATCGCATCTCATTTCTATGCTTCATGACAAGATATAATATTCATTGCGAAGTGTCATGAATACCTCGTAGTCACTTCAAAACAATGTAAATGCGACACTTCCTTGCTAGGAAATAGAGTTTGCAGATCTCTACGTATCGAAACTATAAGGTTCTAGTGCTTCGTAAAACGAGATGTCGCAACTCACTTCTATGTGTCATGACAAGGTATAATATTCATTGCCAACTGCCATGTATACCTCGTATTCACTTCAAAAGAATGTAATCGCGACACTTCCATGCTAGGAAATCGCGTTTGCAGATGTTTCCGCATCGAAACAATAGGGTTCTAATGCATCTTAAAACGCGATATCGCATCTCACTTCTATGTTCCATGACAAGCTATAATATTCATTGCGAAGTGTCATGTATACCTCGTATTCACCTCAAAAGAATGTAAATGCGACACTACCTTGCTAGGAAATAGCGTTTGCCGAAGTCTACGTATCGTAGCAATAGAGTTCTAATGCTTCTCAAAACGCTATATCGGATCCCATTTCTACATTTCATGATAAGATATAATATTCATTACGAAGTGTCATGTATACCTCGTATTCACTTCAAAAGAATTTAAAAGCGACACTTCCTTGCTAAGAAATAGCGTTTGCAGAAGTCTACGTATCGTAGCAATATAGTTCTAATGCTTCTCAAAACGAGATGTCGCATCTCATTCCTATGTTTCATGATAAGATATAATATTCATTGCGAAGTGTCATGTATACTTCGTATTCACTTCAAGAGATTGCAGATGCGACACTACCTTCCCAAGCAATAGCGTTTCCAGATATCTACGTATCGTTGCAATAGAGTTCTAGTGCATCTTAAGACGCGATATCGCATCTCATTTCTATGTTTCGTGATAACATACAATATTCATTGCGAAGTGTCATGTATACCTTGTATTCACTTCAAATGTATGTAAACGCGACACTTCCTAGGTAAGGTTTAGCGTTTGCAGATGTGTACGTATCGGGGCAGTGGGGTTCTAATGCTTCTTAAAACGCGGTATCGCATCTCATTTCTATGTTTCATGATAGATATAATATTCATTGCGAAGTGTCATGTATACCTCGTATTCACTTCAAAGGAATGCAAATGCTACACTTCCATGATAGGAAATAGCGTTTGCAGAAGTCTACGTATCGTAGCAATGGAGTTCTAATGCTTCTCAAAACGCGATATCGCATCTCATTTCTATGTTTCATGACAAGATATAATATTCATTGCTAAGTGTCATGTATACCTCGTATTCTCTTCAAAGGAATGTAAAAGCGACACTTTCTTGCGAGGAAATAGCGTTCGCAGAAGTCTACGTATCGTAGCAATAGAGTTTTAATGCCTCTCAAAACGAGATGTCGCATCTCATTTCTATGTTTCGTAATGAGATATAATATTCATTGCGAAGTGTCATGTATACCTCGTACTCACATCACAAGAATGTAGATGCGACACTTCTATGCTAGGAAATAGCGTTTGCAGATGTCTACGTATCGCAGCAGTAGAGTCCTAATGCTTCTTAGAACGCGATATCGCATCTCATTTCTATGTTTCATGATAACAAATAATACTTATTGCGAAGTGTCATGTGTACCTCGTATTCACTTCAAAAGAATGTAAATGCAACACTTCCATGCTAGGAAATAGCGTTTGCAGATGTCAACGTATCGTAGCAATAGATTTCTAATGCTTCTTAAAACGAGATGTCGCATTTCATTTCTATGTTTCGTAGTAAGATATAATATTCATTGTGGAGTATCATGTATACCTCGTACTCACATCACAAGAATGTAAATGCGACACTTCCATGCTAGGATATCGCGTTTGCAGATGTCTATGTATCGTAGCAATAGAGTTCTAATTCATCTCAAAACGCGATATAGCAACTCATTCCTATGTTTCATGATAAGATATAATATTCATTGCAAAGTGTCATGTATACCTCGTATTCTCTTCAAAAGAATGTAAATGCGACACTTCCATGCTAGGAAATAGCATTTGCAGATGTCAATGTATCGAAGCAACAGAGTTCTAATGCTTCTTAAAACGAGATGTCGCATTTCATTTCTATGTTTCGTAATAAGATATAATATTCATTGTGGAGTGTCATGTATACCTCGCACTCACTTCAAAAGAATGTAAATGCGACACTACCTTGCTAGGAAATAGCGTTTGCAGATGTCTACCTATCGTAGCAATAGAGTTCTAATGCTACTTAAATCGCGATATCACATCTCATTTATATGTTTCCTGATAAGATATAATATTCATTGCGATGTGTCATGTATACCTCGTATTCACTTCAAAAGAATGTAAGTACGACACTTTCATGCTAGGAAATAGCGTCTGTAGATCTCTACGCGTCGAGGCAATAGAGTTCTAATGCCTCTTAAAACGCGATATCGCATCTCAATTCTATGTCACATAACAAGATATAATGTTCATTGCGAAGTGTCATGTATACCCCGAATTCACTTCAAAAGAATGTAACTGCGACACTTCCATGCAAGGAAATAGCGTTTGCAGATATTTCCGCATCGAGGCAAAAGGGTTCTAGTGCTTCTTAAAACGCGATATCGCATTTCAATTCTATGTCACATAATAAGATATAATGTTCATTGCGAAGTGTCATGTATACCTCGTATTCACTTCAAAAGAATGTATATACGAATCTTCCTTGCTAGGAAATAGCGTTTGCAGATCTCTACGTATCGTAGCAATAGAGTCCTAATGCTTCTTAAAACGAGATGTCGCATTTCATTTCTATGTTTCGTGATAAGATATAATATTCATTGCGAAGTGTCATGTATACCTCCTATTCACTCCAAACGAATGTGAATGCGACACTTCCTTGCTAGGGAATAGCGTTTGCGGATGTCTACGTATCGTAGCAATAGAGTCCTAATGCTTCTTAAAACGAGATGTCGCATTTCATTTCTATGTTTCGTGATAAGATATAATATTCATTGTGAAGTGTCATGTATACCTCGTATTCACTCCAAACGAATGTAAATGCGACACTTCCTTGCTAGGAAATAGCGTATTGAGATGTCTACGTATCGTAGCAATAGAGTTCTAATGCTACTTAAATCGCGATATCACATCTCATTTATATGTTTCGTGATAAGATGTAATATTCATTGCGATGTGTCATGTACACCTCGTATTCACTTCAAAAGAATGTAAGTACGACACTTTCATGCTAGGAAATAGCGTCTGCAGATCTCTACGCGTCGTGGCAATAGAGTTCTAATGCCTCTTAAAACGCGATATCGCATCTCAATTCTATGTCACATAACAAGATATAATGTTCATTGCGAAGTGTCATGTATACCTCGAATTCACTTCAAAAGAATGTAACTGCGACACTTCCATGCAAGGAAATAGCGTTTGCAGATATTTCCGCATCGAGGCAATAGGGTTCTAGTGCTTCTTAAAACGCGATATCGCATTTCAATTCTATGTCACATAATAAGATATAATACTCATTGCGAAGTGTCATGTATATCTCGTATTCACTTCAAAAGGAAGTAAGTGCGTCACTACCTTGCTAGGAAATATTGTTTGCAGATGTCTGCGCATCGTAGCAATAGAGTTCTATTGCTTCTTAAAACGAGAAGTCGTATTTCATTTCTATGTTTCGTAATAAGATATAATATTCATTGTGGAATGTTATTTATACCTCGTATTCACTTCCAAAGAATGTAAATGCAACACTTCCTTGCTAGGAAAGAACGTTTACAGATGTCTTTGTATATTAGCAATAGAGTTCTAATGCTTCTCAGAACGCGATATCGCATCTCATTTCTATGTTTCATGATAAGATATAATATTCATTGCGAAGTGTCATATATACCTCGTATTCACTCCAAAAGAATGTAAATGCGACACTTCCTTGCTAGGAAATAGCGTTTGCAGATGTCTACACATCGTAGCAATATAGATCTAATGCTTCTCAAAACGCGATATCGCATCTCATTTCTATGCTTCATGATAAGATATAATATTCATTGCGAAGTGTCATGTATACCTCGTATTCACTTCAAAAGAATGTAAATGCGACACTTCCATGCTAGGAAATAGCGTTCGCAGAAGTCTGCGTATCGTAGCAATAGAGTTTTAATGCTTCTCAAAACGAGATGTCGCATTTCATTTCTATGTTTCAAAATAAGATATAATATTCATTGCGAAGTGTCATGTATACCTCGTACTCACATCACAAGAATGTAAGTGCGACACTTCTATGCTAGGAAATAGCGTCTGCAGATGTCTACGTATCGTCGAAATAGAGTTCTAATTCATCTCAAAACGCGATATCGCAACTCATTCCTATGTTCCATGATAAGCTATAATATTCATTGCGAAGTGTCATGTATACCTCGTATTCACCTCAAAAGAATGTAAATGCGACACTACCTTGCTAGGAAATAGCGTTTGCCGAAGTCTACGTATCGTAGCAATAGAGTTCTAATGCTTCTCAAAACGAGAGGTCGTATTTCATTTCTATGTTTCGTAATAAGACATAATATTCATTGTGGAGTGTTATTTATACCTCGTATTCACTTCAAAAGGGTGTAAGTGCGACACTTCCTTGCTAGGAAATATTGTTTGCAGAGTTCTAATGCTTCTTGAAACGCGATATCGCACCTCATTAATATGTTTCATGATAACAAACAATATTTATTGCGATGTGTCATGTATACCTCGTATTCACTTCAAAAGAATGTAAATGCGAAACTTCCATGCTAGGAAATAGTGTTTGCAGATGTCTGCGTATCGCAGACTAACACTTCTTAAAACGAGATGTCGCATTTCATTTCTATGTTTCGTAATAAGATGTAATATTCATTGTGGAGTGTTATGTGTACCTCGTATTCACTTCAAAAGAATGTAAATGCGACACTTCCATGCTAAGAAATAGCGTTTGCAGATGTCTACGTATCGTAGCAATAGTGTTCTGTTACTTCTTAGAACGCGATATCGCGTCTCACTTCTATGTTTCATGATAAAATATAATATTTATTGCGAAGTGTCACGTATACCTCGTATTTACTTCAAAAGGATGTAAATGCGACACTTCCATGCTAGGAAATATTGTTTGCAGATGTCTACGTATCGTAGCAGTAGTGTTCTAATGCTTCTTAATACGAGATGTCGTATTTCATTTCTATGTTTCGCAATAAGATATAATATTCATTGTGTAATGTTATGTATACCTCGTATTTACTTCAATGAAGTGTAAGTGCGACATTTCCATGCTACGATATAGAGTTTGCAGATGTCTACGTATATTAGCAATAGAGATCTAATGCTTCTCAAAACGCGATATCGCATCTCATTCCTATGTTTCGTGATAAGATATTAGATTCATTGTGGAGTGTTATGTATACCTCGTATTCACATCAAGAGAATGTAAATGCGACATTTCCTTCCTATGAATTAGGGTTTGCAGATGTCTACGTATGTTAGCAATAGAGTACTAATGCTTCTCAAAACGCGATATAGCACCTCATTCCTATGTTTCATGATAGGATATAATATTCATTGCGAAGTGTCATGTATACCTCTCATACACTTCAAATGAATGTAAAAGCGCAGCTACCTTGCTAGGAAATAGCGTTTGCAGAAATCTACGTATCGTAGCAATAGAATTCTAATGCGTCCCAAAACGAGATGTCGCATCTCATTTCTATGTTTCATGATAAGATATAATATTCATTGCGAAGTGTCATGTATACCTTGTATTCACTTCAAATGTATGTAAGCGCGACACTTCCTTGTTAGGAAATATTGTTTGCAGATGTCTACGTAACGTAGCAATAGAGTTCTAAGGCTTCTTAAAACGAGATGTTTCATTTCATTTCTATGTTTCGTGATAAGATATATTATTCATTGTGGAGTGTTATGTATAGCTCGTATTCACATCAAAAGAATGTAAATGCGACACTTCCTTGCTAGGAAATATTGTTTGCAGATGTTTACGTATCGTGGCAATAGAGTTCTAATGCTTCTTAGAACGCGATATCGCATCTCACTTCAATGCTTCATGATAAGATATAATATTCATTGTGAAGAGTCGTGTCTACCTCGTATTAACTTCAAAAGAATGTAAATGCGACACTTCCATGCTAGGAAATATCCTTCGCAGGTGTCTACGTATCGTAGCATTAGATTTCTAATGCTTCTTAAAACGACATGTTGCATTTCAATTCCATATTTCGTGATAAGGTATAATATTCATTGTGGAGTGTTATGTATACCTCGTATTCACTTCAAAAAAATGTAAATACGAAACTTCCTTGTTAGGAAATATTGTTTGCAGATGTCTACGTAACGTAGCAATAGAGTTCTAAGGCTTCTTAAAACGAGATGTTTCATTTCATTTCTATGTTTCGTGATAAGATATATTATTCATTGTGGAGTGTTATGTATACCTCGTATTCACATCAAAAGAATGTAAATGCGACACTTGCATGCTAGGAAATAGCGTTTGCAGATGTCTACGTATCGAAGCAATAGAGTTCTAATGCTTCTCATAACGCGATATCGAATCTCACTTCTATGTTTCATGATAAGATATTATATTCATTGCGAAGTGTCATGTATACCTCGTATTCACTTCAAAGGAATGTAAATGCGACACTTCCATGCTAGGAAATAGCGTTTGCAGATGTCTACGTATCGTAGCAATAGAGTTCTAATCATTCTTAAAACGAGATGTCGCATTTCATTTCTATCCTTCGCGATAAGATATAATATTCATTATGGAATATTATGTATACCTAGTATTCACTTCAAAAGAATGTAAATGCGACACTTCCATGCTAGGAAATAGCGTCTGCAGATGTCTACGTATCGTAGCAATAGAGTTCTAATGCTTCTTAAAACGAGATGTCGCATTTCATTTCTATGTTTCGTGATAAGATATTATATTCATTGTGGAGTGTTATGTATACCTCGTATTCACTTCAAAAGAATGTAAGTGCGACACTTGCATGCTAGGAAATAGCGTTTGCAGATGTCTACGTATCGAAGCAATAGAGTTCTAATGCTTCTTAAAACGCGATATCGAATTTCACTTTTATGTTTCATGATAAGATATTATATTCATTGTGGAGTGTTATGTATACCTCGTATTCACTTCAAAAGAATGTAAGTGCGACACTTGCATGCTAGGAAATAGCGTTTGCAGATGTCTACGTATCGAAGCAATAGAGTTCTAATGCTTCTTAGAACGCGATATCGAATTTCGCATCCATGTTTCATGATAAGATATAATATTCATTGCGAAGTGTCATGTATACCTCGTATTCACATCAAGAGAATGTAAATGCGACATTTCCTTCCTATGAAATAGAGTTTGCAGATGTCTACGTATGTTAGCAATAGAGTACTAATGCTTCTCAAAACGCGATATAGCACCTCATTCCTATGTTTCATGATAGGATATAATATTCATTGCGAAGTGTCATGTATACCTCTCATACACTTCAAATGAATGTAAATGCGCCGCTACCTTGCTAGGAAATAGCGTTTGCAGAAATCTACGAATCGTAGCAATAGAATTCTAATGCGTCCCAAAACGAGATGTCGCATCTCATTTCTATGTTTCATGATAAGATATAATATTCATTGCGAAGTGTCATGTATACCTTGTATTCACTTCAGATGTATGTAAGCGCGACACTTCCTTGTTAGGAAATATTGTTTGCAGATGTCTACGTAACGTAGAAATAGAGTTCTAAGGCTTCTTAAAACGAGATGTTTCATTTTATTTCTATGTTTCGTGATAAGATATATTATTCATTGTGGAGTGTTATGTATAGCTCGTATTCACATCAAAAGAATGTAAATGCGACACTTGCATGCTAGGAAATTGCGTTTGCAGATGCCTACGTATCGAAGCAATAGGGTTCTAATGCTTCTTAAAACGCGATATCGAATCTCACTTCTATGTTTCATGATAAGATATTATATTCATTGCGAAGTGTCATATACACCTCGTATTCACTTGAAAAGAATGTAAATGTGACACTTACATGCTAGGAAATAGCGTTTGCGGATGTCTACGTATCGTAGCAATAGAGTTCTAGTGCTTCTTAAATAGCGATATCGCATCTCACTTCTGTGTTTCATGATAAGATATAATATTCATTGCGAAGTGTCATATACACCTCGTATTCACTTGAAAAGAATGTAAATGTGACACTTACATGCTAGGAAATAGCGTTTGCGGATGTATACGTATCGTAGCAATAGAGTTCCAATGCTTCTTAAAACGAGATGTCGCATTTCATTTCTATTTTTCGTGATAAGATATAATATTCATTGTGGAGTGTTATGTATACCTCGTATTCACTTCAAGAGAATGTAAATGCGAAACTTCCTTGCTAGTAAATATTGTTTGCAGATGTCTACCTATCGAAGCAATAGGGTTCTAATACTTCTTAAAACGCGATATCGAATCTCACTTCTATGTTTCATGATAAGATATAATATTCATTGTGAAGAGTCATGTCTACCTCGTATTAACTTCAAAAGAATGTAAATGCGACACTTCCATGCTAGGAAATATCCTTCGCAGATGTCTACGTATCGTAGCATTAGATTTCTAATGCTTCTTAAAACGACATGTTGCATTTCATTTCTATATTTCGTGATAAGGTATAATATTCATTGTGGAGTGTTTTGTATACCTCGTATTCACTTCAAAAAAATGTAAATACGACACTTCCTTGTTAGAAAATATTGTTTGCAGATGTCTACGTATCGAAGCAATAGTGTTCTAATGTTTCTTAAAACCCGATATCGCATCTCACTTCTATGTTTCATGATAAGATATATTTTTCATTGCGAAGTGTCATGTCTACCTCGTATTCACATCAAAACAATGTAAATGCGACACTTCCATGCTAGGAAATATCGTTTGCAGATGTCTTCGTATCGTAGCAATAGAGTTCTAGTGCTTCTTAAATTGAGCAGTCGTATTTCATTTCTATGATTCGTAATAAGATATAATATACATGGTGGTATGTTATGTATACCTCGTATTCACTTCAAAAGAATGTGAATGCGACACTCCCTTGCTAGGAAATATTGTTTGCAGATGTTTACATATCGTAGCAATAGAGTTCTAATGCTTCTTAAAACGCGATACCGCATCACAATTCTATGTTTCATGATAGGATATAATATCCATTGCGAAGTGCCATGTATACCTCGTATTCACTTCTAAGGAATGTAAACGCGACACTTCCTTGCTAGGAAATAACATTTGCAGATGTCTACGCATCGTAGCAACAGAGTTCTAGTGCTTCTTAAATAGCGATATCGCATCTCACTTCTGTGTTTCATGATAAGATATAATATTCATTGCGAAGTGTCATATACACCTCGTATTCACTTGAAAAGAATGTAAATGTGACACTTACATGCTAGGAAATAGCGTTTGCGGATGTCTACGTATCGTAGCAATAGAGTTCTAATGCTTCTTAAAACGAGATGTCGCATTTCATTTCTATTTTTCGTGATAAGATATAATATTCATTGTGGAGTGCTATGTATACCTCGTATTCACATCAAGAGAATGTAAATGTGACACTTCCTTGCTAGGAAATATTGTTTGCAGATGTCTACGTATCGTAGCAATAGAGTTCTAATGCTTCTTAAAACGCGATACCGCATCACACTACTATGTTTCGTGATAAGATATAATATCCATTGCGAAGTGCCATGTATACCTCGTATTCACTTCAAAAGAATGTAAATGCGACACTTCCATGCTAGCAAATAGCGTTTGCAGATGTCTACGTATCGTAGCAATAGAGTTCTAATGCTTCTTAAAACGAGATGTCGCATTTCATTTCTATGTTTCGTGATAAGATATAATATTCATTGCGAAGTGTAATGTATACCCCGTATTCACTTCAAATGAATGTAAATGCGACACTTCCATGCTAGGAAATAGCGTTTTCAGGTGTCTACGTATCGTAGCAATAGAGTTCTAATGCTTCTTAAAATAAGCAGTCGTATTTCATTTCTATGTTTCGTAATAAGATATAATATACATGGTGGAATGTTCTGTATACCTCGTATTCACTTCAAAAGAATGTAAATGCGGCACTTCCTTGCTAGGAAATATTGTTTGCAGATGTCTACGTATCGTAGTAATAGAGTTCTAATGCTTCTTAAAACGGGATGTCGCATTTCATTTCTATGTTTCGTGATAAGTTATAATATTCATTTTGGAGTGTTATGTATACCTAGTATTCACTTCAAGAGAATGTAAATGCGACACTTACATGCTAGGAAATAGCGTTTGCGGATGTCTACGTATCGTAGCAATAGAGTTCTAATGCTTCTTAAAACGAGATGTCGCATTTCATTTCTATTTTTCGTGATAAGATATAATATTCATTGTGGAGTGTTATGTATACCTCGTATTCACTTCAAAAGAATGTAAATGCGGCACTTCCATGCTAGGAAATAGCGTTTGCAGATGTCTTCGTATCGTAGAAATAGAGTTCTAATGCTTCTTAAAACGCGATATCGAATCTCACTTCTATGTTTCATGATAAGATATTATATTCAATGCGAAGTGTCATGCATACCTCGTATTCACTTCAAAAGAATGTAAATGCGACACTTTCATGCTAGGAAATAGCGTTTGCAGATGTCTACGTATCGTAGCAATAGAGGGCTAATGCTTCTTAGAACGAGATGTTGCACTTCATTTCAATGTCTCGTGAGAAGATATAATATTCATTGTGGAATGTCATGTATACCTGGTATTAACTTCAAAAGAATGTAAATGCGACACTTCCATGCTATGAAATGGCGTTTGCAGATGTCTACGTATCGTAGCAACAGAGTTCAAATGCTTCTTAAAACGAGATATCGCATCTCAATACTATGTTTCATGATAAGATATCATATTCATTGCGAAGTGTTGTGTATGCTTCGTCTACACTTCAGAAGAATGTAAATGCCTCACTTCGTTGCTAGGAAATATCGTTTCCAGATGTCTACGTATCGAAGAAGTAGAGTTCTAATGCTTCTTAGAACGCGATATCGCATCTCAATTCTATGTTTCATGATAAGATATAATATTCATTGCGAAGCGTTATGTATACCTCGTCAACACTTCAAAAGAATGTAAATGCCACACTTCCTTGTATATCTCGTCAGCACTTCAAAAGAATTGAAATGCCACACTTCTTGGCTACGAAATAGCGTTTCCAGGTGTCTACGTATCGAAGCAAAAGAATTCTAATGCTTCTTAAAACGCGATATCGCATTTCATTCCTATGTATCATGATAAGATATAATATTCATTGCGAAGTGTTATGTATACCTCGTCTACACTTCAAAAGAATGTAAATGCCACACTTCTTGGCTAGGAAATAGCGTTTCCAGATGTCTGCGCATCGAAGCGATAGAGTTGTAATGCTTTTTAAAACGCGATATCGCAGCGCTTTTCTATGATTGATGGTAAGATATAATATTCATTACGAAGTGTTATGTATACCACGCCACACTCCAAAAATGCCACACTTCCTTGCGACGGAATAGCGTTTCTAGATGTCTACGCATCGAAGCAATAGATTTCTAACTCTTTATAAAACGCGATATCGCATATCAGTTCTATGTCACATGATAAGATGTAATTTCAATGCAGCGCGTTATGTATATCTCCTCTACACTTCAAATGAATGTAAATGCATCACTTCCTTACTACGGAATATCGTTTTTATATAAACAGTTCAAAGTAAGTTAGAAGGTTGTAAAGCTCCTTCTAAAGGTTTTAAAGCATATCTGCTTCTCTGCTTTATAATGCTCTGGGATGTGAGAAGATCCTCAACCATCCTTAACCCCCTATAGAGAAGTCAAAAGTCCAGGGGCCCTGCAGGTGGGCCATGGGAGCGTGGCGTGCGAGGCGCTACGCAATTTAAATGATCAGGGGGATCCCCACAAGGACACCCAAGGGGGCGAGTGGAGGAAATCGCCGAAGTCCACTGATCGATGGACCCGAACAATACAGAAGCCTACAACCCACTCCTCCAAGGAGCCCCGAGGAGGATCCAGGAGACCCGAGGACCACCAGCGAATTCAATGAACCTGATGAAGAGAACGTGAGAGCTTATTCGCTAAAGCGTTCCGTTTCTTGTGTCGCATATTGTATATTGTATCCTATATCGTGAAGCGAGTTATGATACCCGGTAATTCGCGGCTTGTTGCGTAGTTTCCCGTAGCGCTTGTTAGTTAAACCCACGACGAGACCATAAATAAACATGCCGTGACTTCAGTATCTCGCGACCTGAGTGTGTGTACTTGGCTAGGCGTAGTCGAGAGGAGGAGCATTTCGAAGTTTCAGGGGTTGTTCCGCCCCAGGGTTCCCGGGGTCGTGTAGTCTATCCCTTTGCTACTTTCTGAGCAGCTGGCGCCCAAGAAAAGTTGTACGTGAGCGGATACCTTGGAACGATAGATCGCTTCAGATTAAAGTACGTTTTACACCTTAAAGCATTTAGATAATTAACCCCTTCGAGCTTCCCTGACTTACTACATATAGGTTTCCTTCACAACTAATAGGAACCATCACTTTACATAGATATATAGAACACACATAGTTTTAAACGTAGAACTGAGAATTTGAGAACTTACTTTGAAACATTAGTAGTGAGGAATTCCATCGGATTTCATAGAAATTCAGAACTTACTTGCTATGAAACATAGGCAGATAAGGGCCATCGTGTTGCTTAGAACTTTAGAACTTGCTTACTTCAACAAAGATTTCTATTGGCTTCGTCCGTTCTTTTAGAAGAGTTTTTGATAAACCACATACTTTTCACACTTCTGATATCTTCGAAAGTTCGCGAGATGTAATCGTTTAAGTTTTAAAATGATTACTTAGTGTGGATTATTATTTAGTAACTCGCTCATAAACGAGTCTGCATAGGATATAATCCATAAGTTTTTAAGCCTGGAATTTATGCAGTTATTTGTTATTCACTTATTGCTCAAGCGACAAAGATTCTGACCACTTCAAAATGGTTGACTTTCATCAATTTTCTTAAAAATTGAAATACTGCCCAACTGCTTGCATTAAAGACTGTAATTAAAGCTTTCAAAACATTTTACCTCTTATAGATGAATTCTGGAATTGAAATTGAATGTTTGATTTTTTTAACTCCTGTTTAGACATCTTTCTATTGGAATGTTCAAGTATTTTTCATATTCGTAATTATTAAAAATGTTTTACTTGATTCTTTAATTTAATATTTAGAATTTTCTGAGAAATATTTTTTATCGTAATGAACTATATAATTGCAATTATAATTCTTTATGAAATAATAATAACAGAAAGGTATGTATCCATTCTTGTAGTTTTGTAAAGAGTATTTAATCTTACTATCTTAAATGAAACATTGAGATCTGTTTACAATCTAATGGAATTTAATTACCTTTTGATTCAAATTCACAATGATAATCTTCCATAGTTCAACAATTTTGTGAGCTGTCCTCAGGAATCCGCAGCTCAGTACTTATAAAATGAACGACACAAATAACAGCCTAACCAAACGTATTCGAACCGATTTTTCAATACTAATCTTATCATGTTTAACTTATGCTGCAAACTATTGAAATGCCCTTCGAACAGTGCTTATTCACAGTGAAGTAAACGGTAAGTATTACGCCTTCCACCACTGTTTACAATACGTATGTTTCACTTCCTATCAAAACCGTGAGTATTATCGCCTTTCTTTACTTTTTGTAACCTTCAATGCTTTCATGTTACAGATCGTTAAACTTGCTTTAAAATGCTCTATCGTATTACGGTGGAATGGACATACCAATTCATTTTAAAAAATGAAGGTAACCTTCATATGTCCAACATAACTCCACTTACAAAAAAACTATTTTCATCAATGGTCTTTGTACTATGCAATTTTATATTAGCAAAATCTTCTATGAAACTTATAGTTTCGTGGATATCTGAGGTGCTAATTATTACTGCCCCACCCTGTATATTGTTATGGATGTGTCCAACAAGGCAACGATGAACAGAGTTAAATTTAATATTATGATGTTTATTATTTTACTTATAGTATATTTGTTTTTCTGGAATTTTGCCAAAAAACAATGTTCACGATGTCGACAGATGAATATATTTGCCTTAGAATTACAAGAGCCAACAATTTCGAAAGTAGAATATTTCTTTACTTCGCTAACCGAATCATTGCAAACTTTAAGTAAAGTGCGTGCCTTTCAAAACAGTCAGATGCAAATTACGATACAACGTTTCCAAGAAATGGTACATGCCACTGTTTTTTAATTTCCGTTTATTTAATCAAAGGAAATTTAATTGAAATATCCGCAAAATTTGAGGACAAAAAGTTATTGTAACTTTACGCAACATATATGATGGTAATAAAGGATAAGTATACGGAACTGAAAATGGAAAGTAGCGAGCAGAAAAAGAAACTGATGGAGCTACAAAGTAGATTGATAAATCCGTCAAATAATGATTCTAGGTTAATAAAATCTGTTAATCACAGAACTATTGCAAAAATCAAGTATAATCAATATTACTTCTGCTCAAAGGCTATAATAGAATTGGACCGAAATGGGTACAAAACAGGCAATTATATCTATACGTTCTATTCTATGCAAAGGCAAATATTTCGAAGAGAAAAGATGTATTACTTACAAATTACTTATGTTCCTAGATATCTCACTAATTCAGGCTTCTTGTCTTGCAGAACTTATCATTCATGTAACATGTAAAGGGGTCGAAGAATAGTAGAAGATTTTTATATTTCATAGCCTCACTTGATACGTCGATTGGATCACGTAAAGTATCGGACATTAATTGCATCTACATCTTCAGACCTTAAGTATATAATTGCAACAACATATTTAATAGCGTTTTAATAACATTTTTCTAATTGTTTATATCTATGTCTAATAAATATATATTAATCGAATAAGTTGCTTTACCAAAGAATAAAAGTATCTGAGGCTTACAAATCGGAGCATTACATAACAAACGTGCATCACATATATAATATTACATGTAACAAAAGATGAAGACCAAAAAGATCGTACATAAGATGAATCCACAATGCGGTCATAGAGATACAGAAACGGCAAAAATTCCAAACAATAATGTAAAAAATTCAAAAAGGGGGGAGTGAAAATCCATCTCCTTGACGATGATAAGGAAGAAGTCTGCCTCATGCACTACAATATCCCAAACAGCCAGCGATTGGCACGCCAATGACAACGGATGGAACGAATTCCGTGACAGAAATGTGCTAACAAAGTGGCATACTGTTAGTGCTGGGGCGGCATTCGTATCACGGCACTATTAAAGCACCGAGATATAGCACACGGGCTACACGGCCGTGACAATGACACTATCAGCTCACCATAGCTACACGCGTGGTTGTGGCGTAGGCTGACATTTACTAATGGGGAAGCTGTTTCCATAAAAATTATAAGTAAATATGAAAAATGACTAAACTGCGCAATTTATTTATTTTGATTCCAAAATAGATACACCGGCACAAAACAAAGATATAAGAACTCGATTTTATTATTTTCTATAAACTAGCTCGATAGGGCGATTCTTTCCATAAAGTCGATAATTACTTTGTCATAAAAATATATACACTTATTTTATATGTATTTTCTTCAATTTATTGTTACAAATTCATGCAATTGAGTGTTACATTAAATACGATGACAGCATGTTATTGCAAAAATTACACAAGGCGAAGTTAGGGACGCAACAGCATGAATTTTTATTTTATAAGTAATATTTTTTTATAAATAATATTTTTAGTCTATGATGGGTTGAAAGAAATATATACGACTCGCTCAATAACTATAAATATAGGAAAACGACCATCAAAATGTCTATCAATAGTCATATGCTGAACATCTATTGACATCTAACGGTTCTAATTTGTATGAAAGCACAGGTTCCCCATTGCTAAATGTGATCCTGCGTCATTGCTGAGGAGATTCATGAATGGAGCGATGATACGCGTGTCACCATGGTGCTGGTGCTGCGCGATTCGCTTGTCTAGAACGTGCTGGTAACACGTTCTGGCATTTTAGTTAACGAATCCGGTCACAGATGACTACGAATCAGTTGACACTCCTCGGAAGTGGCAATATAGTGCCAGCATGGTGTCGCTACCATCTTGCCGTTTGTTATCTGGGATGCTTTTTAGTGCATTATTCGGAATTGAATTTGAACACATAGCTACTTAATCGCGAATTTGTATGTACATAATTATACATGACTGCATAAAAAGGATATCATATACTTTTATAATCAGTGCGATATAAGAATATAAAACGAAGAACTATCCACTCCCATCAGGAGTAAAAACAATGTTTGGTACGCAAAGTTCATTGTAAAATATAATCAAGCAGTTAATATATCAAATCACAGCACACAATAAATCACTGAATGTATAACGATATGAATAGTAAGAAAAACATATTTACCTGTTAGATGTTTATAAATTCAAATTTAAAAGTCCAAGTCACATTTAATATATTATTGTTTAACAAGGTGATTTAATGTTGTTTCAAATAGGCAGAACTAACTTGTACTTCTGTCAATGTAATTTCATTCGAAAAATACAAAGGATAAGAGGAAATATTCTCCAATATATAACATATATAAATCAACGGATGCAAGAGAGAACACTCGATCTCGGTGTAACGAGACCAGGGCGTCATCCTGCAGTAATCGTATAACGCCTGTTCCGAGATGGTGTAGATAGGGAATGTGGAGGGTGAAAAGCATAAAATAACAACAATGTAACTAAAGAGAAAGAGAAAGAAAATATGTGGAAGCATTGCATTTATTAAGAGGAAATCCTAGAAATATCAAACAACAGATTATATACCATACTGTAAGGGTAAGGTACCACGAAATAGACGATATCGTGAGAGAAACTAAAAAAATCGAGAAACTTAAAGAGAAAATAATAATTTAGATTGAGCGAATCAATGTCACTGATCCCGGCAAGCTTAATGGAAAACGCATAACGATGAATCGGTTAGAGTATAAGATAGATGTTGGTCGCGGTTTGAGTGGTCCTGGGAATTCTTTGCCCGCATCAGGGCAGGCAGTAGGATGGTGGAGGGCCTGCCCTCCTGTTGCTTGGATCTATAGAATTCACATTCAATTGTAGAGTAGAAGCAGATAATTATAATGCTTTTCATAGAAGATTACAGCTTACTTAATTCGAAACGTTGAAATGAAATGAGTCATGGCATTGTATAATGCATTAGTACTCTATTGTCTCGACATGTAGACACTACGAAGGGCAATCCTGTTGCATAGAGCTGTAGAATTTACATTCTTATGAAATTTTAAAGCAGATAAGCATAGAGCTATGCATAAGAGATTACAGCATTCTTACTTTGAAACGATGAAATGGGATGCGCCAGCGCATTGCATGGAGAATTCTAGCTCGATTGCTTTAACAGACAGACACTACGGAGCGCCATGCCGTTGCATGGAATTATATAGTTCACATTCTATTGAAGACCTCTAACAGTTAAGCATAATGTTATGGATATATGATTATAGATTCTTTGCATTGAAACGTGTAAATGAGATGCGTCATTGCGCTGCATGAAGTATTAGAAATGTCTTGCTTGGACACGTAGAGATCTGGAAACGATATTCTGTTGCAGGCAAGTATAGGATTCACATCCTTCTAAGGTCTAGATGCAGACAAATGTAACATATTGCATAGAACATTGCAATTTACCATGAATCATTGAAATGACTAGCGACATCGTGTTGAATGAAGCAATAGAACTCTATTTCTTCGAAAAGTAGACATCTAAGAACGCAATTCCCTTGCAAGGAAGTGTAGAAATCACAGTCTTTTGGCGTGTATATGCAGACAAGCATAACGAGATGTGTAGAGTATTTTTATCTACTTACATACTTCGAACAGTTGATATCAAATGCGATATCGCGTTTTATATAGCATTAGAAATCTATTGCTTCAATACGAGCACATCTAGAAACGCTACCTTCTGGCAAGATATTGTAGGATTTTTATACTGTTGACGTGTAGAAGCAGATAAACGAAACGAGTTTCATTGAATATTAAATCTCAACACGCGGCATTGAAATGAGATGCGACATCGATCTGAATAAAGTAATAGAACTTTATTGCCCCGACAAGTAGATATCTAAAAACGCTATTCCCCTGCAAGGAAGTGTAGGGTTCATATTCGCTAGAAGTGTTGAAGAGTTAAACGTAACGCGCTGCATTGAATATTACATCTTACATTACACATTGAAATGTGATGCGCGATCGCGATGAATGATGTATTAGAACTCTATTGCTTCGACACATTTACATACAGAATCGCTATCCTCTTGTCAGGAAGTGTGGAAACCACACTTTTGGGGCGCAGAAGCAGATGAGCATAATGATATATACAGTGCATGAAAATCTACATACATACCTCGAACTCTTGATGTGAAATGCTATATCGCATTCCATGAAGCATTAGAACTCCTATGCCTCGATTCGTAGACATCTAGAAACACTGCTCCGTAGCAAGCAAGTGCGGTATTTACATTATTTTGAAGTCTAGATGAGACATACATAACTTGTTGCAATGAATAGTACATCTTATTGGGAGACATAGAAATGAGATGTGATATCGCGTTTTATGAAGCATTAGAACTCTAATGCTTCGATACCTAGACATTTGGAAACGCATTTCCTAGCAAGGAAGTGTGGCATTTACATTCTTTTGATGTGTAGACGAGCTATACATAACACTTCGTAATGAATACTATATCATATCATGGAACCTAGAAACGAGATTCTATATCGCGTTTTAAGAAATATTGGAACACTATTGGTTCTATACGTAGATATCTGGATACGAATTTCCTAGAAAGGAGGTGTGGCATTTACATTCTTTTGAAGTGTAGACTAGGTGTACATAACACTTCGCAATGAATATTATATCTTATCATGAAACATACAAATGAGATGCGATATCGCGCTTGAAGAAGTAATAGAATTCTATTGCTTCGGTACGGAGACATCTGCAAACGCTATTTCCTAGCAAGGAAGTTTCGCATTTACATTCATTTGAACTGTAGGCGAGGAATACATAACACTTCGCAATGAATATTATATCTCATCATGAGACATAGGAATGAGATGCGATATCGCGTTTTAAGAAGCATTGGAACTCTATTGCATCGATACGTAGACATCTGCAGACGCTACTTCCTAGCAAGGAAGTGTCGCATTTACATTCTTTTGAAGTGAAATCGAGGTATAAGTGACACTTCGCAATGAATATTATACCTTGTCATGAAACATAGAAATGAGATGCGATATCGCGTTTTAAGAAGCATTAGAACCCTATTGCCTCGACGCGTAGACATCTGTAGACGCTATTTCCTAGCATGGAAGTGTCGCATTTACATTCTTTTGAAGTGAATACGAGGTGTACATGACACTTCGCAATGAATATTACATCTTATCACGAATCATAGATATGAGATTTAACATCTCGGTTTAAGGAGCATTAGGACTCTTTTCCTACGATACGTAGACATCTGCAAATGCTATTTCCTAGGATGGAAACGTTGCATTTACATTCTTTTGAAGTGAATACGAGGTATACATGACACTTCGGAATGAATATTATATCTTATCACGAAACATAGAAATGAGATGCGATATCGCGATATAAGAAGCATTAGAACTCTATTGCTACGATACGTAGACATCTGCAAACGCTATTTCCTAGCAAGCAATAGTCGCATTTACATTCTTTTGAAGTGAATTCGAGGTTTACATGACACTTCGCAATGAATATTATACCTTGTCATGAAACATAGAAATGAGATGCGATATCGCGTTTTAAGAGGCGTTAGAACACTATTGCTACGTTACGTACACAACTGCAAACGCTATTTCCTAGGAAGGAAGTGTCGCATTTACATTCATTTGAAGTGAATACGAGGTATACATGACACTTCGGAATGGATATTATATCTTATCATTAAACATAGAAACGAGATGCGATATTTCGTTTTAAGAAGCATTAGAACTCTATTGCTTCGATACGTAGACATCTGGAAACGTAATTTCCTAGCAAGGAAGTGTCACATTTACATTCCACTTAAGTGTAGACGATATATACATAACACTTCGCAATGAATATTATGTCTTATCATGAAACATACAAATGTGGCGCGATTTCGCATTCTTAGAAGCATTAGAACACCAATGCTACGATATGTAGGCATCTGCGAACGCTATTTCCTAGCAAGGAAGTGTCGCATATGCATTCTTTTGAAGTAATTACGGGGTATACATAAAACTCCACAAGGAACATTATACCTTATCATGAAACATAGAAATGATATGCGATATCGCGATTTATCAAGATTTAGAACTCTGTTGTTTCGATACATAGACATCTGCAAACGCTACTTCCTAGCAGGGAAGTGTCGCATTTACATTCTTTTGAACTGAATAAGAGGTATACATGACACTTCGCAACGAATATTATATCTTATCTTGAAACATAGAAATGAGGACTGATTTCGCGTTTTAAGAAGCATTAGAATTCCATTGCTACGATACGTCGACATCTGCAAACGCTATTTCCAAGCAAGGAAGTGTCGCATTTACATTCTTTTGAAGTGTATGCAAGGTATACATGACACGTCACAGTCAATATTATATATTATCATGAAACATAGAAATGAGAAGCGATATGGCGATTTAAGAAGCATTAGATCCCAATTGCTTCGATACGTAGACATCTGCAAACGCTACTTCCTAGCAAGGAAGTGTCGCATTTACATTCTTTTGGAAGGAATACGAGGTATACATGACACTTCGCAATGAATATTATATCTTATCGTGAAACGTAGATATGAAATGCGATATGACGATTTAAGAAGTATTAGAAAACCATTTCTTCGATACGTAGACATCTGCAAACGCTATTTCTTAGCAAGGAAGTGTCGCAATTACATTCTTTTGAGGTGAATACGAGGTATACATAACACTGCACAATGAATATTATATCTTATCATGAAACATAGAAATGAGATGTGATATGGCGATTTATGAAGTATTAGATGTCTATTTCTTCTATACGTAGACATCTGCAAACGCTATTTCCTAGGACGGAAGTGTCGCTTTTACATTCATTTTAAGTGTATGCGAGGTATACATGACACTTCGCAACGAATATTATATATTATTATGAAACATAGATATGAGATGCGATATCGTGAATTAGCAAGCTTTAGAAATCTATTGCTTCGATATGTAGACATCTGCAAACGCTAATGCCTAGCAAGGAAGTGTCGCATTTACATTCATTGGTGGTATAGACGAGATATACATAATACTGCACAATGAATATTATATCTCATCATGAAAGGTAGTAATGAGATGTGATATTGCGAGTTAAGAATCATTAGAACTCTATTGCTTCGATACGGAGACATCTGCAAACGCTATTTCCTAGCAGGGAAGTGTCGCATTTACATTCATTTGAAGTGGATGCGTTGTATAATTGACACTTCGCAATGAATATTATATCTTATCATTGAAAATAGAAATGAGATGCGATATCGCGTTTTGCGAAGCATTAGAGCTCTAATGCTAAGATACGTAGACATCTGCAAACGCTATTTCCTAGAAAGGAAGTGTCGCAGTTACATTCCTTTGAAGTGGATGCGAGGTATACATGACACTTCGCAATGAATATGATATCTTATCACGAAACATAGAAATGGGATACGATATCGCGATTTAAGAAGCATTAGAACTCTATTGCTTGGATACGTAGACATCTGCAAACGCTATTTCCTAGCAAGGAAGTGTCGCATTTACATTCTTTTGAAGTGAATACGAGGTATACATAACACTGCACAGTGAATATTATATCTTGTCACGAAACATAGAAATGAGATGCGATATCACGATTTAAGAAGCTTTAGAACTCTTTTGCTTCGATACGTAGACATCTGCAAACGCTACTTCCTAGCAAGGCAGTGTCGCATTTACATTCATTTTAAGTGTATGAGAGGTATACATGACACTTCGCGATGAATATTATATATTATCATGAAACATAGAAATGAGAAGCGATATCGCGTTTTAAGAAGCATTGGAATTCAATTGCTACATACGTAGACATCTGCAGATGCAATTTCCTAGCAAGAAAGTGTCGGATTTACATTCATTTGAGTGTATGCGAGGTATACATGCCACTTTGCAACGAGTATTATATCTTATCATGAAACATAGAAATGGCAGGCTATATCGCGTTTTAAGGAGCAATAGAACTTTATTGCTTCGACACGTAGACAACTGGTAACGTAATTTCCTAGAAAGGAAGTGTCGCATTTACCTTCATTTGAAGTGTAGACGAGGGATGCATAACACTTAGCAATGAATGTTATATCTTATCATGAGACAAATAAATGAGATGCGATATCGATCTCGAGAAGCTAGGAAATAGCGTTTGCAGATGTCTACGTATCGATGCAATAGAGTTCTAATGCTTGTTAAAACGCGATATCGCACCTTATTTCTATGTTTCATGATAAGATATAATAGTCATTGCGCAGTGTCATGTATACCTCGTATTCACTTCAAAAGAATGTAAATGCGACACTTCCTTGCCATTAAATAGCGTTTGCAGATGTCTACGTATCGTAGCATCAGTGTTCTAATGCTTCTTAAAACGAGGTATCGCATCTCATTTCTATGTTCATGTATACCTCGTTTTCACTTCAAAAGAATGAATATGCGACACTTCCTGGCTAGCAAACAGCGTCTGCTGATGTCTACGTATGGCAGCAATTGAATTCTAATGCTTCCTAAAACGCGATATCATATCTCATTTCTATGTTTCGTAATAAGATATAATATTCATGGCGGAGTGTATTGTATACCTCGCATACACTACAAATGAATGTAAATGCGACACTTCCTTGCCAGGAAATAACGTTTGCAGATGTCTACGTTTCGTAGCAATAGAGTTCTAATGCTTCTTAAATCGCGAAAACGCATCTCACTTCTATGTCTCATGATGAAATATATTTTTCATTGCGAAGTGTTATGTATTCCTCGTATTCACTTCTAAAGAATGTAAATACGACACTTTCTTGCCAGGAAACAGCGTCTGCAGATGACTAGGCATGGTAGCAATAGTGTTCAAATGCATCTTCAAACAAGATATCGCATCTCACTTCTATGTATCATGATAAGATATAATATTCATTGCGAAGTGTTATGTATTCCTCGTCTACGTTTCAAATGAATGTAAATTCGACACTTCCTTTCCAGGAAATAGCGTTTCCAGATGTCTACGTATCCTAGCAATAGAGTTCTAATGCTTCTTAAAACGCGATATCGCATCTCTCTTCTATGTTTCATGATAAGATATAATATTCATTGCGAAGTGTCATGTATACCTCGTATTCTCTCCAAACGAATGTAAATGCGACACTTCCTTGCTAGGAAATGGCGTACTCAGATGTCTACGTATCGTAGCAAAAGAGCTCTAATGCTTCTTCAAACGCGATATCGCATCTCATTTCTGTTCCATGATAAGATATAATATCCATTCCGAAGTGTCATGTATACCTCGCATAAACTTACAATGAAGGTAAATGCGACACTTCCTTGCTAGGACATGGCGATGGCAGATGTCTACGTATCGAAGCAACAGAGTTCTAATGCTTCCCAAAACGCGATATCACATCTCATTTCTATGTTTCATGATAAGATATAATATTCATTGCGGAGTGTCATGTTTACCTCGTATTAACTTCAAATGAATGTAAATGCGACACTTCATTCCTAGGAAATAGCGTTTGCACATGTCTACGTAACGAAGCAATAGATTTCTAATGCTTCTTAAAACGGGATGCCGTATCTCATTATTATGTTTCGTGATAAGGAATAATATTCATTTCGAAGTGTCACGTATACCTCGCATTCACTTGAATGGAATGTAAATGCGATACTTCCTTGCTCGGAAGTAGCGTTTGCAGTTGTCTAGGTATCGAAGCAATAGAGTTCTGATGCTGCTTATAAATCGATATCGCATCTCATTTCTATGTTTCATGATAAGATATGATATTCTTTGCAGAGTGTTATGTATACCTCGTATACACTTCAAATGAATGTAAATGCCACTCTTCCTTGCTGGGAAATACCGTTTGCAGATATCTACGTATCGAAGCAATAGAGTTCTAATGCTTCTCAAAACGCCATATCGCATCTGATTTCTATGTTTCATGATATGATACAATATTCACTGCGAAGTGTCATGTATACCTCGGATGCACTTCAAATGATTGTAAATGCGACACTTCCTTGCTAGGAAATAGCGTTTGCAGATGTCTAAGTATCGAAGCAATAGTGTTCTAATGTAACGTAAAACGCGATATCGCATCTCATTTCTATGTTTCATGATAAGATATAATATTCATTGCGAAGTCTTATGTATACCTCGCATACACTTGATATGAATGTAAGTGCGACACTTCCTTGCTATGAAATAGCATTTGCAGATGTCTACGTATCTAAACAATAGAGTTCTAATGCTTCTTAATACGCGATATCGCATCTCATTTCTATGTCCCATGATAAGATATAATATTCATTGCGGAGTGTTATGTATATCTCGTCTACACTTCAGAAGCATGTAAATGCCAAACTACTTTGCCACGGAATAGTAATTCTAGAAGTCTACGGTAACGTCAGGCGTGACGCCTGCCACCCTCCGGCGTGCTCCAGGTCCAGCAACCGCTCATCCGTCAGCATCTGGAACCGCAGCATACGTGCGAGGACCGCACGGCGTCCCGGCGCCTCAGGACGAGGAGACAGAGCTACAAGGACGTAGAGTACAGCAGCACGTACCCACATACTTACCCTCCATACGTGTAACCTTAGGTTAAGCACGCTACACGACTGTGTACATACACACAACAACACACACGTCGAATTCTAAGTTCGATTAGAGATAATCTGTGATGCGCTCGCGCGCACACTCGACGCTCGCAGCTCACGCTCAACGTGAGCCGCACCCCACTCCGACCGGCCGCCCCATCACGAGGGCCGAGTGGCCGCCCTACTCCACCGTCTGCCCCACCGCGAGGGCCCAGAGACTCGCGCGCGGCCCGACCCGAGGAGGTGGCGAACGTGCTTCCGATACGAGACTTCTAATCCGAGCGCCGAACCGAGCAGATCGAATCTGCCTCCGTTGTATCCTGCAGCGAGCTACCAGCTCCAATGCAGTCGTTTCTATTCCATCTCCCATAGAGGAGTCTTTATTATAACTTAGTCTCATCTCTATTTCATTTTGTACTCATATTTAGTAACATAGTCTTAGTGTTTGTATTAGGATAGTATTCATAGAATATACACTAATTTTACCCGATTCGATGTCTCTTTATTATACTACAATCTCCTTCGACTCTATTCCACGGGTACGCTCGCGTATTATTACTATTTCGCACTATTTCATCTGCGACAGTCTTGAAGCTGGACGGTTAGAGCGCACCAACGCTTAGCCGCTCTTACTTCACCTCTGCCGTAACAACGGTGTCTTGACCAGCGCTTAGGCGTGCCGTCGTCCTCCTGTGTGCAAGTACCCACGATGAACTCTGAGCTTTCTATGAAGCGTACTCGACGCGCGGAGAGGAAAGAGTTCCTACGTCGTCTCGTCCGCTAATACGTGGGCAGTGCCTCATGCCCTTTTATGTCTCATGATAAGATGTAATATTCAATGAAACGCTTTAATTATCAACAATTCAAAAGAATGTAAAGCCCACTCTTCCTTGCAACGTAATAGCGTCCCTAAATGTCTACGTATCGAAGCAATAGAGTTGTAATGCTTCACAAGACGCGATATCGTATCTCATTTCTATGTCCAATGATTATATGTAATATTCAATGCAGTGCGGTATGTATATCTCCTCAATACTTCAAGAGAACGTAAATCCCACATTTCCATGCGACGGACTAACGTTTCTGGATGTCTGCGCATCGAAGGAGTAGAGTTCTAATGTTTCATAAAACGCGATATCGCATCTCATTTCTATGTTTTCTGATAAGATGTAATTCAATGCAACGCGTTAATTATATCTCGTCAACATTTCAAAAGGTTGTAAAGCCCACTCTTCCTTGCAATGGAATAGCATCTCTAGATGTCTCCAAATCGAAGTAATAGAGTTCTAACGCTTCATGAAACGCGATATGGCATTTCGTCTCTATGTCTCATGATAAGATGTACTATCAACGCTACGTACTTTGTATATCTAACACATCAAACGGATGTAAATCCTACACTTCCATGTTACGGAATAGCGTTCCTTGATGTTTACGTACCGAAGAAGTATTGTTCTATTCCTTTATAGAACGCGATATCGCATCTCACTTCTATGTCCCATGATAAGATGTAACATTCAATGGAACTCTTTAAGTATATCACGTCTACACTTAAAAAGAATGTAAATGCCACACTTCCTTGTTACGGAATAGCTTTCCTAGATGTCTATGTATCGAAGCAATACAGCTCTAGTCCATCGTATAACGTGATATCGCAACTCATTTCAATTTTTCATGATATGATGTAATTCAATGCAACACGTTATGTACATCCCGTCAACACTTGCCCAAGCTAGTCCGAGCCACATTCATAGAGCAAAATTGAATGATACTGAGGCTGGCAGTCTGCATCATCTACGAATTTGGCCAAACCGATCTATCCTAATTCAAAAAGGGTCAGAGTGAGCGAATCGCGTACACGAAGTGAGTTCGCCTCCCCGTGGTTCCCCGTGGGTACTCCGGCGGTTAAGATTCGTCCCCACCAACGGAGTAGCTAAAGGACGCACCCGCGGGAAAGGCGCCGCGGCACATCTGGATTCTTCAATCGCCCGCTTCAGTGAGGTGGGTGTAACTGGTTGGAAGATGGTAGATTCAGTCTAGGTATACCAGTCTGGGCCATGAACCACGCCCGATCACCGTCCTGGTGCAGGGCAGATAATATCTTGTAAGCACTTCAAAAGAATGTAAAGCACCACACATCTTTGCTACGGAATAGAGTATTAGATGTCTACATATCGAAACAATAGAGTTCTAATGCCTCATGAAACACGATATCTCATATCATTTCTATGTCTCATGAGAAGATGTAACATCAATGCAACGCGTTATGTATATCTCGTCAGCACTTCAATCGAATGAAAGTGCCACACTTCCTTGCGACGGAATAGCGCTTCCCGATGTCTACATATGGAAGAAATAGAGTTCTAATGATTACTAAAACGCGATATGGCATCTCATTTCTATGACTCATGATAAGATGCAATATTCAATGCAGCACGTTATGTACATCTCGTCAACACTTCAAGAGAATGTAAATCCCACACATCCTTGCGGTCGATGAGCGTTTCCATACGTCTACGTATCGAAGCAATACAGTTCTAATTCTTTATAAAACCGGATATCGCAAATCATTTCGATGTTTCATGGCCAGATGCAACTCAATGCAACGCGTTATGTATTTATAGTCGATAATTCTAAAGAATGTAAATGCAACGCCTCCTAGCTCCGGAACAGAGTTCCTAGGTGCCTATGTTTCGAAGCAATAGAATTCAAACCCTTTATGAAGCGCGATATCGCACATCATTTCTATGTCTCACGATAGGATGTAATATTCAGTGCAACGCGTTATGTATGTCTCGTCTACACCTGTAGAGAATGTAAATGTCGCCCTTCCTTGCTACGCAACAGGGTTACTAGATGTCTACGTATCGAAGCAATAGTGTTCTAACTCTTCATAAAACGCCATGTCGCATCTCATTTCTATGTCTCATCATAAGATGTAATATTCAATGCAATGCGTTATGTGTACCTCGTCTGCACTTCAAAAGAATGTAAATGCGACTCTACCTTGCAACGGAATAGTGCTTCCAGGTGTCTACGAATCGAAGCAGTACAGTTCCAATTCTTCATAAAACGCGATTTCGTATCTCAAGTCTATGGTTCACGTTATGATGTAATTCAATGCAACGCGTTATCTATTTTTCGTCATTACTTCAAGAGAATGTAAATCCCACACTTCCTAGCGACGGAATAGCGTTACTAGATGTCAAGTAATCGAAGCAATAGAGTTATAATGCTTGGTAAAACGCGATATCGCATCTAGATGTCCACGTATCGAAGCAATAGATATATTTACGAAATTACTTAAAACGTCTTAATCTCAAAAATAGCCTTTTCATCACAAACGTGTAATAAATAAAGTCTTCGAAGGCCCCACGTTTTATTTGTTCCATCGGTCGGAACATGTTCTCCCCGTTGAGAGACCGTGACGATCAATCTAAATCGGTTTGATCTGAATATCGCCTCGACGTCGATGGTTCACGCTATCGTCTCGGATGTGGGCAGCTCCGCTAACTGCTTGACGTTGCGATTGTAGACCCCCTGGCTGGTCCGTACGGTGACCGTTCGGGTGATCTTGTCTGGACCTGGGTGCACCTCTTCGACTCGACCGCAGTGCCACTGCAAAGGCAGGACGTAGTCATCCCTTAAGACTACGAGGGATCTTTTCTTGATCTCGTGGTAGCCCTTGGTCCATTTTTTTCGCTCGTTCAGATGGTGGATATACTCCTTGTGCCACCTGGTTCAAAATTCCTGCTGGACGTTCTGGATGTGTTGCTAGTGTGACAATCAGTTACGAGGAGTATCGCTGAAATCAGTCTCGGGCAAACTACGTGCCGATCAGGAAGTGGGTCGGAGTTAGGGACCATTAGGATCGGATGATAATGGAGTAAGCGGGCGGGAGTTTAGGATCGCTTCGATTTCGATCGCGAACGTATTGAACTATTCGAATGTATCCCGTATCTTCCCCGATGACTCGTTTGACGTGGTGTTTAAGCGATTTCACAGCTGCCTCCCAAAGGCCGCCGAAATTGGGAGAAGGAGCTGGCATGAAATGCCATGATATTCCTTTGCCCGTGAGGAAGTGTCTTACCTTATCGTCCGTTTGCAGTTTTTGGTACAGTGCGCTTAATTCGTTATTCACTCCAACGAAATTTTGTCCCGTTGTCGGAATAAATGTTCCGACAGATGCCCCTACGACCGATGAAGCGTTTCAATGCCGCGATGAACGCTTCGGTAGTCATGTCACCGACGATCTCAAGATAGACCGCTCTCGTTGCAAAGCACACAAACACTGCTACATATATTTTTACTCGCGCACAATTTCGGAAACGTTTTTCCTTGATATAAAAAGGACCGTAATAATCTGTTCCGCAATTATAAAAGGATCGGCATTCGGATTCGCGTGACGCAGGTAGAGTGCCCATTACGTATTTCACGGCCGGTGGTTTTACGCGGAAGCACCAGATATACTTCTTACCATCAATGGGCCAATACCTCTGCCTTAGTGTCGCCAGCGTGGTATTGATACCCGAATGATGTCCCTCTAATTGCGTGTGACGAATGATCAGATCGGTGATGTGATGCGATCTTGGAAGCAGGATCGGATGTTTCTGTCCGCAGGGAATGTTTGCGTTTTGTAGTCGACCGCCTACCTGTAGAATTCCCGTTTCGTCTAAGAATGGCTGCAGCGAGAGCCGGTTACTGTTTGGATGCAGCTCTGTACCGTTCTTCAAATTTCGGATCTCTTTTTCGAACGCGAAGGCTTTCACGAGCCTCAAGATCCGATCATTAGCGTCGTGGACCTCTCGTACGGTTAGAGGTCCTGTGTTACAATGATTTTTGCGAAATCGGAGGCAATACGCGACGGTCCTCCTTAATTTCGCGATGTCTGAATAGCGGCCGAGAATTTCGTTGCTACGGATGGTCGTTGCCAAGCATGTATGGGGATGAATATCGGGTATTTCCAAATCGAGGTTGAACGTAGATTTCGGCCAATCCCTGTTATCGTCGGCAAACCACGATGGTCCATAACGTCAGATGGAGGACTTCAAGAATTCCGCCGGTGTTTGTCCTCTCTATATGAGGTCCGCTGGATTGTCGTTTGACCCGACGTGCCGCTATCGGTCCTCGTTTGAATTTCGGCCACTCTATTTGCCACGAATGTTCTTAGCGTGGCTGGTTCGAGTTGCAGCCAATTTAAAACTATCGTGGAATGCGTCCAGAAGTTAATCGAGTCGAATCGGCGTGCATTATTATCTCGGACGTTAGACAATAATGACGTCAGTAGCACCGCACCGCAAAGTTCGAGACGTGCGAGGCTGACAACTTTTACTGGTGCTACCCGAAATTTCGCGCATAATAGTCTCGTTTTAATTCGTCCGCGATTGTCGACTGACCGTAGATACACGCACGCTCCGTATGCTCGTTCGCTCGCGTCGCAGAACCTGTGCAATTCCACCCTTCGCACCTTCGATTGGCATACGTGTCACTCGAAGAATGTTTCGTTATATAACTGCATTTCCTTCACGTACGTGGACCATTCTGTATGGAGGATAGTTGGTAACGATTCGTCCCAGGCCAATTGCAGTTTCCAAAGGTGTTGCATAAATATTTTTGCCGTTATTATTACTGGCGCCAGTAAACCTAACGGGTCGAATATTTTTGTCATGGAGGATAAGATCATGCGTTTGGTGATCCTCGTATCGATGTTTGGATCCACGGAATAGATGATTCGGTCGTTCTACGCGTGCCCCGAAACGCCAAGAGATTTCATTGTGGCGTCTCCAAAATACTTTGGGTGAATTTCGCCTTCCGGAAGTCCTACTAAAAGTTTCGGTTCGTTCGAGACCCATTGTTGAATGTGGAGGTTGCCGCCGTTAAGTAGCTTTATTACCTGGTCCCGTAGTTGTCTAGCGTCTTCGTAATTATCTGTGCCAGTTAAGAGATCGTCGACGTATAGATCTCGCTGGAGCACGGTCGATGCGAAAGGAGCATTCACCTTTTCGTCGTCCGCTAGCTGATGAATATACCTGATGACGAGGAAAGGCGCTGAAGATAGTCCGAACGCGATCGTGTTCAGCTCGTACGTTTTCACCTTTCCCTTGTTATCTCGTCACAATATCGGCTGGTATCGCCGGTCTTCCGGTCTTACGAGGAACTGCCGATACATCTTCTCGATATGACTCCGGTTAAGACATAGGTGTGTTGACGGAACCTTATGAGAAAAGCGAATATGTCGTCCTGTATCGTTGGTCCTGCCAAAAGCGTATCGTTCAATGTCAGTCTACTGCTCGATCTTGCAGATCCATCGAAGACGATGCGAACATTCGTTGTAGAGCTGGACAGTTTGATGACGGCGTAGTGGATGAGGTAGAAGCCATCCGAATCGCGTGGCCCTACCTGGCTCATGTGTCCCATCTCGAGATATTCCTCGGTGACGGTGGAGTATTCTCGTTTCAGCTCTGGATCTTTCATGAATTTTCGTTCGAGCGAAACAAGAAGGTTCAGGGCGCGCGACCGAGTTTCGCCTAACTGCATCTTCTTTTCACTGAACGGCAGTGCGACAATGAAACGACCGGTTCGTGTCTGTTTAACGTGGTCGTGAAAATACTGCTCGCATTCCTGCTTCGCGGAAAATAGCTGTCGTACGTGTGGACCCTCTACTAGCACCCAGAATTTTTGAAGTTCGAAATTCAGAGTTGTAACGAACGTTTGATGTCACCTCCACGACGCCGATGTGGATACGCTCCTCCCGATGATCCGTCCAAATTGGGTCCTTTGGAGGATTAATTCAGAATCGTTGCGAGGAGAAAGATTGTACTGGCCGATGCTAAGGGATGATAAAGCGGGGCCGGTGCCGATTAATATATCCACATTTGCCGGTCGATGAAATTGTGAATCTGCTAGTTTTACGTTTGCTGGAGTCGGAATTCACATTCTGTTGTTGGTTGCAAACACGTCGTCCTCTGGTTCTGCAGCGCATACAATTCAATACAATGTAAATGCCACACTTGCTACGGAACAGGGTTTCTAGATGTCTACATATCGGAGCAATGGAGTTCTAATGCTTCATAGAAAGCAATATGGCTTATAAATTCTATGTCTCATGATAAGATGTAATCTTCAATGCAACGCGTTTTGTATATCTCGTCAACACTTAAAAAGAATATAAATCCCACACTTCCATGCTACGTAAAGCGTTTCTAGATGTATACGTTTCGAAGCAATAGAGATCTAATGCTTCATTTAACGCGATACCGCATCTCATTTCTATGTTTCATGATAAGATATAATATTCATTGCGAAGTGTCATGTATACCTCGTATTCACTTCAACGGAATGTAAATGCGACACTTCCTTTCTAGGAAATAGCGTTCGCAGATGTCTACGTATCGTAGCAATAGAGATCTAATGCTTCTTAGAACGCGATATCGCATCACACTACTGTGTTTCATGATATGATATAATATTCACTGCGAAGTGTTATGTATTCCTCGTCTACACTTCAAATGGATGTAAATGCAACACTTCCTTGCTAGGATATAGCTGGTCCAGATGTCTACGTATCGAAGCAGTAGAGTTCTAATGCTTCTTAAAACGCGGCATCGCATTTCATTTCTATGTTTCGTGATAAGATATAATATTCAATGTGCAGTGTTATGTATTCGTCGCCTACACTTCAAAAGAATGTAAATGCGACACTTCCTTGCTAGGAAATAGCGTTTGCACATGTCTACTTATCGAAGCAATAGAGTTCTAATGCTTCTTAAAACTGGATATCGCGTCTAATTACTATGTTAAATGATAAGACATAATATTCATTGCGACGTGTCATGTATACCTCGTATTCACTTCAAATGAATGTAAGTGCGACACTACCTTGCTAGGAAATAGCGTTTGCAGATGTCTACGTATTGTAGCAATAGAGTTCTAATGCTTCTTAAAATGCGGCATTGCATCTCATTTCTATGTTTCGTGATAAGATATAATATTCAATATGCAGTGTTATGTATTCGTCGTCTACACATCAAAGGAATGTAAATGCGACACTTCCTTGCTAGGAAATAGCGTTTGCAGATGTCTACGTATCGAAGCAATAGAATTCTAATGCTTCTTAAACCGTCATATCGCATCTCATTTCTATGTTTCATGATAAGATACAATATTCATTGCGAAGTGTCATGTATACCTCGTATTCCTTTCAAAAGAATGTAAATGCGACACTTCCTTGCTAGGAAGTAGCGTCTGCAGATGTCTACGTATCGAAGCAATAGTGTTCTAATGCTTCTTAAAGCGCGATATCGCATCTCATTTCTATGTTTCATGATAAGATATAATATTCATTGCGAAGTGTCATGTACACCTCGTATTCACTTCAAAAGAATGTAAATGCAACACTTCTATGCTAGGAAATAGCGTTTGCAGATGTCTCCGCATCGGGGCCAGCGATTCCTAATGGCTCTTAAAACGCGATATCGCTTCTCTCTCCTCTGTTTCATGATAAGATATAATATTCATTGCGAAGTGTCATATATATCTCGTATTCTCTCCAAGCGAATGTAAATGCGACACTTCCTTGCTATGAAATAGCATATTCAGATGTCTACGTATCATAACAATAGAGTTCTAATGCTACTTAAATCGCGATATCGCATCTCTTTTCTATGTTTCGTGATAAGATATAATATTCATTGCGAAGTGTCATGTACACTTCGTATTCACTTCAAAAGGATGTAAATGCGACACTTCCATACTAGGAAATTGCGTCTGCAGATCTCTACGCGTCGAGGCAATAGAGTTCTAATGCTTCTCCAAACGCGATACCGCATCTCATTTCTATGTTTCAAGATAAGATATAATATTCATTGCGAAGTGTCACTTATACCTTGCATACACATCAAATGAATGTAAATGCGACACTTCCTTGCTAGGAAATAGCTTTTGCAGATGTCTACGTATCGAAGCAATAGGCATCTAATGCTTCATAAATCGCCATATCGCATCTCATTCCAATGTTTCATGATGAGATATAATATTCATTGTGCAGTGTTATGAATACCTCGTATTCACTTCAAAAGAATGTAAATGCGACACTTCCTAGCTAGGAAGTAGCGTTTGCAGATGTCTACCTATCGAAGCAATAGGGATCTAATGCATCTTAAATCGAGTTATCGCTTCTCATTTCTATGTTTCATGATAATATATAATATTCATTGCGAAGTGTCATGTATACCACGCATACACTTCAAATGAATGTGAATGCGACAGTTCCTTGATAGGAAATAGCGTTTGCAGATGTCTACGTATCGAAGCAATAGTGTTCTAATGCTTCTTAATTCGTCATATCGCATCTCATATCTACGTTTCCAGATAAGATATAATATTCATTGCGAAGTGTCATGTATACCTCTTATTCCTTTCAAAAGAATGAAAATGCGACACTTCCTTGCTAGGAAGTAGCGTTTGTGGATGTCCACGTATCGAAGCAATAGAGATCTAATGCTTCTTAAATCACCCTATCGCATCTCATTTCTATGATTCATAATAAGATATAATACTCATTGCGAAGTGCCATGTATACAACGCATACACTTCAATTTTATGTAGATGCGACTCTTCCTTGCTAGGAAGTAGCGTTTGCAGATGTCTACGTATCGAAGCAATAGGCATCTAATGCTTCATAAATCGCCATATCGCATCTCATTTCAATGTTTCATGATGAGATATAATATTCATTGTGCAGTGTTATGAATACCTCGTATTCACTTCAAAAGAATGTAAATGCGACACTTCCTAGCTAGGAAGTAGCGTTTGCAGATGTCTACGTATCGAAGCAATAGGGATCTAATGCTTCTTAAATCGAGTTATCGCTTCTCATTTCTATGTTTCATGATAATATATAATATTCATTGCGAAGTGTCATGTATACCACGCATACACTTCAAATGAATGTGAATGCGACAGTTCCTTGATAGGAAATAGCGTTTGCAGATGTCTACGTATCGAAGCAATAGTGTTCTAATGCTTCTTAAATCGTCATATCGCATCTCATATCTACGTTTCCAGATAAGATATAATATTCATTGCGAAGTGTCATGTATACCTCTTATTCCTTTCAAAAGAATGAAAATGCGACACTTCCTTGCTAGGAAGTAGCGTTTGCGGATGTCCACGTATCGAAGCAATAGGGATCTAATGCTTCTTAAATCACCCTATCGCATCTCATTTCTATGATTCATAATAAGATATAATATTCATTGCGAAGAGCCATGTATACCTCGCATACACTACAATTGAATGTACATGCGACACTTCCTTGCTAGGAAATAGCGTTTGCAGATGTCTACGTATCGAAGCAATAGAATTCTAATGCTTCTTAAATCGCCATATTACATCTCATTTCTATGTTATAAGATAAGATATAATATTCATTGTGGAGTGTTATGTATACCTCGTATTCACTTCAAGGGAATGTAAATGCGACACTTCCTTGCAAGGAAATATCGTTTGCAAAAGTCTACGTATACAAGCAATAGATTTCTAGAGCTTGCTAATTCGCCATATCGCATCTCATATCTATGTTTCATGATAATATATAATATTCAATGCGAAGTGTCATGTACACCTCGCATACACTTCAAGTGAATGTGAATGCGACAGTTCCATGCTAGGAAATAGTGTTTGCAGATATCTACGTATCGAAGCAATAGAGTTCTATAGCTTCATAAACCGCGATATCGCATCTCGTTTCATTGTTTCATGATGAGATATAATATTCATTGTCCAGTGTTATGAATACCTCGTACTCACATCAGAAGAAAGTAAATGCGACACTTGCTTGCTAGGAAGTAGCGTTTGCAGATGTCTACGTATCGAAGCAATAAAGTTCTAATCCTTCTTAAATCGCCATACCGCATCTCATTTCTATGTTTCATGATAAGATGTAATATTCATTGCGAAGTGTCATGTATACCTCGTATTCACTCCAAGCGAATGTAAATGCGACACTTCCTTGCTATTAAATAGCTTCTTCAGATGTCTACGTGTCGCAGCAATAGAGTTCTAATGCTTCCTAACATCTCATTTGTTTGTTTCATGATATGATATAATATTAATTGCGAAGTGTCATGAATACCTCGTATTCACTTCAAAAGTATGTAAACGCGACACTTCCATGCTAGGAAATTGCGTTTGGAGATGTCTACGTATCGTAGCAATAGAGTCCTAATGCTTCTTAAAACGAGATATCGCATCTCATACCTGTTTCATGATAAGATATAATATTCATTGCGAAGTGTCATGTATACCTCCTATTCACTCCAAACGAATGTAAATGAGAATCTTCCTTGCTAGGAAATAGCGTTTGCAGATTTCTACGTATATTAGCAATAGGGTTCTAATGCTTCTCAAAACGCGATATCGCATCTCATTTCTATGTTTCAAGATAAGATATAATATTCATTGCGAAGTGTCACTTATACCTTGCATACACATCAAATGAATGTAAATGCGACACTTCCTTGCTAGGAAATAGCTTTTGCAGATGTCTACGTATCGAAGCAATAGGCATCTAATGCTTCATAAATCGCCATATCGCATCTCATTCCAATGTTTCATGATGAGATATAATATTCATTGTGCAGTGTTATGAATACCTCGTATTCACTTCAAAAGAATGTAAATGCGACACTTCCTAGCTAGGAAGTAGCGTTTGCAGATGTCTACGTATCGAAGCAATAGGGATCTAATGCATCTTAAATCGAGTTATCGCTTCTCATTTCTATGTTTCATGATAATATATAATATTCATTGCGAAGTGTCATGTATACCACGCATACACTTCAAATGAATGTGAATGCGACAGTTCCTTGATAGGAAATAGCGTTTGCAGATGTCTACGTATCGAAGCAATAGTGTTCTAATGCTTCTTAATTCGTCATATCGCATCTCATATCTACGTTTCCAGATAAGATATAATATTCATTGCGAAGTGTCATGTATACCTCTTATTCCTTTCAAAAGAATGAAAATGCGACACTTCCTTGCTAGGAAGTAGCGTTTGTGGATGTCCACGTATCGAAGCAATAGAGATCTAATGCTTCTTAAATCACCCTATCGCATCTCATTTCTATGATTCATAATAAGATATAATACTCATTGCGAAGTGCCATGTATACAACGCATACACTTCAATTTTATGTAGATGCGACTCTTCCTTGCTAGGAAGTAGCGTTTGCAGATGTCTACGTATCGAAGCAATAGGCATCTAATGCTTCATAAATCGCCATATCGCATCTCATTTCAATGTTTCATGATGAGATATAATATTCATTGTGCAGTGTTATGAATACCTCGTATTCACTTCAAAAGAATGTAAATGCGACACTTCCTAGCTAGGAAGTAGCGTTTGCAGATGTCTACGTATCGAAGCAATAGGGATCTAATGCTTCTTAAATCGAGTTATCGCTTCTCATTTCTATGTTTCATGATAATATATAATATTCATTGCGAAGTGTCATGTATACCACGCATACACTTCAAATGAATGTGAATGCGACAGTTCCTTGATAGGAAATAGCGTTTGCAGATGTCTACGTATCGAAGCAATAGTGTTCTAATGCTTCTTAAATCGTCATATCGCATCTCATATCTACGTTTCCAGATAAGATATAATATTCATTGCGAAGTGTCATGTATACCTCTTATTCCTTTCAAAAGAATGAAAATGCGACACTTCCTTGCTAGGAAGTAGCGTTTGCGGATGTCCACGTATCGAAGCAATAGGGATCTAATGCTTCTTAAATCACCCTATCGCATCTCATTTCTATGATTCATAATAAGATATAATATTCATTGCGAAGAGCCATGTATACCTCGCATACACTACAATTGAATGTACATGCGACACTTCCTTGCTAGGAAATAGCGTTTGCAGATGTCTACGTATCGAAGCAATAGAATTCTAATGCTTCTTAAATCGCCATATTACATCTCATTTCTATGTTATAAGATAAGATATAATATTCATTGTGGAGTGTTATGTATACCTCGTATTCACTTCAAGGGAATGTAAATGCGACACTTCCTTGCAAGGAAATATCGTTTGCAAAAGTCTACGTATACAAGCAATAGATTTCTAGAGCTTGCTAATTCGCCATATCGCATCTCATATCTATGTTTCATGATAATATATAATATTCAATGCGAAGTGTCATGTACACCTCGCATACACTTCAAGTGAATGTGAATGCGACAGTTCCATGCTAGGAAATAGTGTTTGCAGATATCTACGTATCGAAGCAATAGAGTTCTATAGCTTCATAAACCGCGATATCGCATCTCGTTTCATTGTTTCATGATGAGATATAATATTCATTGTCCAGTGTTATGAATACCTCGTACTCACATCAGAAGAAAGTAAATGCGACACTTGCTTGCTAGGAAGTAGCGTTTGCAGATGTCTACGTATCGAAGCAATAAAGTTCTAATCCTTCTTAAATCGCCATACCGCATCTCATTTCTATGTTTCATGATAAGATGTAATATTCATTGCGAAGTGTCATGTATACCTCGTATTCACTCCAAGCGAATGTAAATGCGACACTTCCTTGCTATTAAATAGCTTCTTCAGATGTCTACGTGTCGCAGCAATAGAGTTCTAATGCTTCCTAACATCTCATTTGTTTGTTTCATGATATGATATAATATTAATTGCGAAGGGTCATGAATACCTCGTATTCACTTCAAAAGTATGTAAACGCGACACTTCCATGCTAGGAAATTGCGTTTGGAGATGTCTACGTATCGTAGCAATAGAGTCCTAATGCTTCTTAAAACGAGATGTCGCATTTCATTTCTATGTTTCGTGATAAGATATAATACTCATTGCGAAGTGTCATGTATACCTCCTATTCACTCCAAACGAATGTAAATGAGAATCTTCCTTGCTAGGAAATAGCGTTTGCAGATTTCTACGTATATTAGCAATAGGGTTCTAATGCTTCTCAAAACGCGATATCGCATCTCATTTCTATGTTTCATGATAAGATGTAATATTCATTGCGAAGTGTCATGTATACCTCGCATTCACTCCAAGCGAATGTAAATGCGACACTTCCTTCCTGGGAAATAGCGTATTCGGATGTCTACGTACCGTAGCAATAGAGTTCTAATGCTACTTAAATCGCGATATCGCATCTCACTTACATGTTTCGTGATAAGATATAATATTCGTTGGGAACTGTCATGTATACATCGTATTCACTTCAGAAGAATGTAAATGCGACACTTCCATCCTAGGAAATAGCGTTTGCAGATGTCTACGTATCGTAGCAATAGAATTCTAATGTTTCTCAAAACGCGATATCGCATCTCATTTCTGTGCTTCATGATAAGATATAATATTGATTGCGAAGCGTCATGTATACCTCGTATTCACTCCAAACGAATGTAAATGCGACATTTCCTTGCTGGGAAATAGCGTATTCAGATGTCTACGTATCGTAGCAATAGAGTTCTAATACTACTTAAATCGCGATATCGCATCTCATTTCTATGTTTCGTGATAAAATATAATATTCATTGCGAAGTGTCATGCATCCCTCGTATTCACTTCAAAAGAATGTAAATGCGACTATTCCTTGCTAGGAAATAGCGTTTGCAGATGTCTACGTATCGTAGCGACAGAGTTCTGATGCTACTTGGTCCGCGATATTGCATCTCATTTCTATGTTTCGTGATAAGATATAATATTGATTGCGGAGTGTCATGTATACCTAGTATTCACTTCAAAAGAATGTAAATGCAACTATTGCTTGCTAGGAAATAGCGTTTGCAGATGTCTACGTATCGTAGCAATAGCGTTTTACTGCTACTTAAATCGCGATATCACATCTCATATATTGTAACGTCAGGCGTACCGCCTGCCACCCTCCGGCGTCCAACTCATCATCCCCAGCATCCGTATCCGGAGCCCCTGCACACGGGCCACCCACCGACTCGCCGTCCTTACAGAAGGAGACAAAGGTACGAGAGGGAAGAAGGATGCAGCATGCCGCGCCCACGCGCGATCTCCACACACGAGGGGGAGGACTTCACCCCGTATTACGAGGGCGAGGAGCTCTCCGACACATACTGGGTCGAATCCCCAGCGATCACGAAGCCCTATACGTACTTCTCGTACATGTGGGATTAGAATAAGGACACTACTCACCTATGTACATACACACCAACACACACCTAGATTTAAGTGAATATATGTATATATTTCATTCATGCACGGCTATGTTCCGTGCACTCGCGCGCACACTCGACGCTCGCGGCTCACGCTTAACGCGGGCCGCGCCCCACTCCGAACGGCCGCCCCACCACGAGGGCCGAGCGGCCGCCCTACTCCGACCGTCCGCCCCACCGCGAGGGCCCAGCGACTCGCGCGCCGCGCGACCCGAGGAGGTCGCGGACGCGAGATCCGAGAGTCAGTTCCAATCTCACCTCCGAACGGGAGAGTTCGTAACTCATCTCCGAACTGGAGAGTTCCAATCTCATCTCCGAACTGGAGAGTTGGTATCTCATCTCCGAACCGAGGAGTTCTAATCCAGCATCCGAACGATGCACTTCCGATCCGAGCAATAGGCTCATTCGCAACGAGCAATTAGCTCTAATGCATTCGTCTCTATCCATACTCCCATAGCGGAGTCCATTCGATACTTTATACTATTTTTAATTCTCATTGTAATCGCTAGTCAGTAACTTAGAACTTAGTCAAGTGTATTTAGTATAGTGAAATCATAGAATATAGTTTATTTTTACCAGATTCAAAGTATCTTTATTCGAGTCCAAATACAATTCCTTAATTCTACTCCACGGGTACGCTCGCGATTATTCTATTTCTATATCTCATCTGCGATAGTCTTGAGGCTCGACGACTAGAGCGAACCAGCGCTTAGTTGCTCCATCCTCACTTCTACCGTGTACAGAATATCTTGCGCCCAGGTCGATCCCGGTAAGCTAGAGCGAACCAACGCTTAGCCGTGCCGTACTCAACCGAAGTTCAAGTATTCTCGACGAGCCTTGCACCTCCGACAAAGCGTACACGACGCGCGGGGAGGAGAGAGTTTATTCGTCGTCTCGCTCGGGAATACGTGGGTGATGCACCAGAATATTCAATTTCCTGCGTTCGAGTCCTGGTTCCTGTGAAGGAGGTTTCCTTCGCCGCACGACCCGTACCTCCGTTCCAACCGTACGCCGCCGCCATCCCGGTTGCGGATCCAAGGCGCTCCAGGTACCTGGAAAGAGAAATCAGACAGTAGAATCAAGCCATCACAAGGTAAGTTTCGTGTTAATTACCGTTTTATCGAGTCCGAAACGCCAACGAACCCGGTCCGGACGCAATTCGCGTTATTTTCGGGAACGGTTACGACTTTGTGCCACCGTTGCGAGCGCAACCGCACCTCGGGACGTGACAATATATGCTTCGTGATAAGATAAAATATTCAGTGCGAAGTGTCAACTATACCTCGTATTCACTTCAAAAGTATGTAAGTGCGACACTTCGATGCTAGGAAATAGCGTTTCCAGAGGTCTCCGCATCGAGGCCATATAGTTCTAATGTTTCTCTTCTATTTTTCATGATAAGATATAATATTCATTGTGAAGTGTCATGTATACCTCGTGTTCCCCCCAAACGAATGTAAAAGCGACACTTCCCTGCTAGGAAATGGCGTTTTCAGATGCCTACGTACCGTAGCAATAGATTTCTGATGCTACTTAAATCGCGATATCGCATATCATTTCTATGTTTCGGGATAAGATATAATATTCATTGCGAAGTGTCATGTACACCTCGTATTCAATCCAAAGGAAACTAAATGCGACTATTGGTTGCTAGGAAATAGCGTTTGCAGATGTCTACGTATCGTAGCAATAGACATGTAATGCTTCATAAATCGTCATATCGCATCTCATTTCCATGTTTCATGATAAGATATAATATTCATTGTGGTGTGTTATGTATACCTCGTATTCACTTCAAGAGAATGTAAATGCGACACCTCCTTGCTAGGAAGTAGCGTTTGCAGATGTCTACGTATCGAAGCAATAGAGATCTAATGCTACTTAAATCGAAATATCGCATCTCATTTCCATGTTTCATGATAAGATATAATATTCATTGTGGTGTGTTATGTATCCCTCGTATTCACTTCAAGAGAATGTAAATGCGCCACTTCCTTGCTAGGAAATAGCGATTGCAGATATCTACGTATCGTAGCAATAGAGTTCTAATGCTTCTCAAAACGCGATATAGCTTTACATTTCTATGTCTCATTATAAGATATAATATTCAGTGCGAAGTGCCATGTATACCACGCCTACACTTCAAATGAATGTAAAGGTGACACATCCTTGCAGAGAAATAGCGTTTGAAGATCTCTCCGTATCAAAGCAATAGTGTTCTAACGCTTCTTAAAACGCGATATCGCATGTCATTTCCATGTTTCACGATAAGATATAACATTCATTGTGCAATGTTATGATTACCTCGCATACACTTCAAATGAATGTAAATGCGACACTTCCATGCTAGGAAATAGCGTTTCCAGATATCTACGTACCGTAGCAATAGAGTTCTAATGCATCATAGAACGCGATATCGCATCTCATTTCTATGTTTCATGATAGATATAATATTAAATGCCAAGTGTCATGTATACCTCGTATTCACTTCAAAAGAATGCAAATGCTACACTTCCGCGCTAGGAGAACGCGTTTGCAGATGTCTACGTATCGTAGCAATAGAGTTCTATTGCCTCTTGAGACGGGATGTCGCATCTCATTTCTATGTTACATTATAAGATATAATATTCATTGCGATGTGTCATGAATACCTCGTATTCACTTCAGCATAATGTAAATGCAACACTTCCTTTCTAGGAAATGGCGTTTACAGGTTTCTACTTATCGTAGCAATAGTGTTCTAACGCTTCTTAGAACGAGATATCGCATCTCATATCTACGTTTCATGTTAAGATATAATACACATTGCGAAGTGTCACTTATACCTCGCATACATTTCAAATGAATGTAAATACGACACTTCCTTCCTAGGAAATAGCGTTTGCAGATATCTACGTATTGAAGCAATAGAGCTCTAAAGCTTCTTAAAACAAGATATCGCATCTCATTTCTATGATTCGTGACAAGATATAATATTCATTGCGAAGTGTCATGTATACCTCGTATTCACTTCAAAAGAAAGTAAATGCGACACTTCATTGCTAGGAAATAGCGTTTGCAGAAGTCTAAGTATCGTAGCAATGGAGTTCTAATGCTTCTCAAATCGCGATATCGCATCTCATTTCTATGTTTCGCGATAAGGTATAATATTCATTGTGGAGTGTTATGTATAAATCGTACTCACTTCAAGAGAATGTAAATGCGACACTTCCTAGCTAGGAAATAGCGTTTGGAGATATCTACGTATCGTAGCATTACAGTTCTAATCCTTCTTAGAACGTGATATCGCATCTCATTTCTATGATTCACGATAAGATATAATATTCTTTCCGAAATGTTATGTATTCCTCGTCTACACTTCAAAAGAATGTAAATGCCACACTTAATTTCTAGAAAGCTACGTTTCCAGATATCTCTGCATCGAAGCAATAGAGTTCTAATGCTTCTTAAAACGCGATATCGCATCTCATTCGTATGTATCATGATAAGATATAATATTCATTGTGGAGTGTTACGTATACCTCGCACTCACTTCAAAAGAATGTAAATGCGACACATCCTTGCTAGGAAATAGCGTTTGCAGATGTCTACGTATCGAAGCAATAGAGTTGTAGTGCTTCTTAAAACGCGATATCGCATCTCAGGTCTATGTTGCATGATAAGATATAATGTTCATTGCGAAGTGAGACATAGAAATGAGATGCGATATCGCGTTTTAACAAGCACTACAACACTATTGCTTCGATGCGCAGACATCTGGAAACGCATTTCCTAGCAAGGAAGTGTGGCATTTATGTTCTTTTGAAGTGTAGAAAAGATATACGTAACGTGTTGCTTTGACTATTACATCTCATCATGAAACATAGAAATGAGATGCGATATCGCGTTTTAAGGAGCATTAGAACTCCATTGCTTCGATACCCAGACATCTGCAAACGCTACGTCCTAGCAAGGAACAGTCGCATTTACATTCTTTTGAATTAATACGAGGTATACATGACGCATCGCAATGAATATTATATCTTATCATGAAACATAGCAATGAGATGCGATTTCGCGTTTTGCGAAGCATTAGAACCCTATTGCAATGATACGTAGACATCTGCAAACGCAAATTCCTAGCAAGGAAGTGTCTCATTTACATTCTTTTAAAGTGAATGCGGGGTATACATGACACTTCGCAATGGATATTATATCTTATCATGAAACATAGAACTGAGATGCGATATCGCGATTTAAGAAGCATTAGAACTCTATTGCTACGATACGTAGACATCTGCAAACGCTTTTTCCTAGCAAGGAAGTGTCGCATTTACATTCTGTTGATGTGAATACGAGGTATACATAACACTTCGCAAATGGATATTATATTTTATTATGAAACATAGAACTGAGATGTGATATCGCGTTTTAAGCACTATAAGAACACTATTACTACGATACGTAGACATCTGCAAACGCTATTTCCCAGCAAGGAAGTGTCGCATTTACATTCTCTTCAAGTGAATACGAGGTATACGTGACATATCGCAATGAATATTATACCTTGTCGCGAAACATAGAAATGGAATGCGACATCTCGTTTAAGATGCATTAGATCTCTATTGCTACGATACGTAGACATCTGCAAACGCTATTTCCTAGGATGGAAAGGTCGCATTTACATTCATTTGAAGTGAATACGATGTATACATGACACTTCGCAATGAATATTATATCTTACCATGGAACATAGAAATGAGTTGCGATATCGCCATTTAAGAAGCACTAGAACTCTATTGATACGATACGTAGACATCTGGAAACGCTATTTCCTAGCAAGGAAGTGTCGCATTTACATTCCATTGAGGTGAATACGAGACATACATAGCACTCCACAATGAATATTATATCTTATCATGAAACATAGAAACGAGGTGCGATATCGCGTTTTAAGAAGCAATAGAACACTATTATTTCGATACGTAGACATCTGGAGACGCTATTTCCTAGGAAGGAAGTGTCGCATTTACAGTCTTTTGAAGTGAATACGGTTATACATGACAATTCGCAATGGATATTGTATCTTATCATGAAACATAGAAGTGAGATACGATATCGCGTTTTAAGCGGTATTGGAACACTGTTGCTTCGATACGTAGACATGTGCTAACGCTATTTCCTAGCAAGGAAGTGTCGCATTTACATTCTTTTGAAGTGAATACGATGTATACATGACATTTCGCAAAGAATATTATCTCTTATCATGAAACAAGAAATGAGGTGCGACATCTCGTTTTGAGACGCATTAGAACCCTATTGCTACGATACGTAGACTTCTACAAACGCCATTTCCTAGCAAGGAAGTGTCGCATTTACATACTTTTGAAGTGAATACGAGGTATACATCACACTTCGCAATGAATATTATATCTTAAGATTAAACATAGAAATGAGATGCGATATCCAGTTTTAAGAAGCATTAGAAATCTATTGCTTCGATACGTAGACATCTGCAAACGCTATTTGCTAGCATCGAAGTGTCGCATTTAAATTCTTTAGAAGTGAATACGAGGCACACATGACACTTCGCAATGAATATTATATCGTATCATGAAACATAGGAACCAAATACGATATCTCGTTTTAAGAAGCACTAGAACAGTATTGCTTCGTTGCGGAGACATCTGCAAACGCTATTTCCTAGCAAGGACGTGTCGTATTTACATTTTTTTGAAGTGTCACGTCCTGAAGTCGCGAAAGCGCTCGTCACATGGACACTTTTCGTAGCCGTTCCCGAAATCGGCGTGAATTGCGCGGAGCTGGGTTCGTCGGCGGACAAGACTCGATTTACATGGTACAGTGACGTGCAACTTACCTTTCGATGCTCCAGGCGTCGTAGCTCTCCTCATCCTCGTAGCGTGGAGTGGAATCCTCCCTCGCGTATATGTGGCGTCTCCTCCCCGTTCCGTGGCGGCGAGTATGCGGGTTGCCAGCGTGTAGGGCATCCGGATGCTGGAGGAGATGTGGATGCTGATCCGTGGCCGTCGAGGTTGGCGGGCGACGTCTGAGTGTGGCAGGCGGTACGCCTGACGTCACAAAATGCGACACTTTGCCAGGAAGTAGCGTTAGCAGATATCTACGTATTGAAGTAATAGGGTTCTAATGCTCCTTAAAACGAGATATCGCATTTCAGTTCTATGTTTCATGATAAGATATAATATTCATTGCGAAGTGCCATGTATACCTCGCATACACTTCAATTGAATATACATGCGACACTTCCTTGCAAGGAAATAGCGTTTGCAGATGTCCACGTATCGTAGCAACAGTGTTCTAATGCTTCTCAGAACGCGATATAGCATCTCATTTCTATGTCTCATTATAAGATATAATATTCATTGCGAAGTGTCATGTATACCTCGCATACACTTCAAATGAATCTGAATGCGACAGTTCCTTGCTAGGAAATAGCGTTTGCAGGTGTCTACGCTTCGTAGCAATAGAGTTCTAATTCTTCTTAAATCGTTATATCGCATCTCATTTCTATTACATTATGATAAGATATAATATTCATTGTGCAGTGTTATGTATATCTCGTATTCACTTGAAAAGAATGTAAATGCGATACTTCCTTGCTAGGAAATAGCGTTTGAAGATGTCTACGTATCGAAGCAATAGAGTGCTAATGCTTCTCAAAACGTGATATCGCATCTCGATAACGCACCTCAATTCTATGTTTCATGATAAGATATAATATTCATTGCGAAGTGGCATGTGTACCTCGCATACACTTCAAATGTATGTAAATACGATACATCCTTGCTAGGAAATAGCGTTTGCAGATGTCTACTTATTGAAGCAATAGTGTTCTAATGCTTCTTCAAACGGGATATCGCATCTCATTTCTATGTTTCATGATGAGATATAATATTCATTGCGAAGTGTTATGCAGAGCACGCATACACTTCAAATGAATGCAAATGCGACACTTCCTTGCTAGGAAATAGTGTTTGCAGATGTCTAAGTACCGAAGCAACAGATTGCTAATGCTTCTTTAAACGGGATATCGCATCTCATTTCTATGGTTCATGGTAAGATGTAATATGATTTGCGAAGTGTTATTTATTCCTCGTCTACACTTCAAATGAATGTAAATGCGACACTTCCTTGCTAGGAAATAGCGTTTGCAGATGTCTACGTATCGTAGCAATAGCGTTCTTATGATTCTTAAAACGCGATATCGCATCTCATTTCTATGGTTCATGGTAAGATATAAAATGATTTGCGAAGTGTTATGTATTCCTCGTCTACACCTCAAATGAATGTAAATGCGACACTTCCTCGCTAGGAAATAGCGTTTGCAGATGTCTACGTATCGTAGCAATAGAGTTCTCATGATTCTTAAAACGCGATATCGCATCTCATTTCTATGGTTCATGGTACGATATAATATGATTTGCGAAGTGTTATGTTATTCCTCGTCTACACTTCAAATGAATGTAAATGCGACACTTCCTTGCTAGGAAATAGCGTCTGCAGATGTCTAGGTATCGTAGCGATGGAGTTCTAATGCTTCTTAAAACACGATATCGCATCTCATTTCTATGTTTCATGGTAAGATATAATATGATTTGCGAAGTGTTATGTATTCCTCGTCTACACTTCAAATGAATGTAAATGCGACACTTCCTTGCTAGGAAATAGCGTCTGCAGTTGTCTAGGTATCGTAGCAATAGAGTTCAAATGCTTCTTAAAACGAGATATTGCATCTCATATCTATGTTTCATGATAAGATATAATATTCATTGCGAAGTGTTATGTATTCCTCGTCTACGATTCAAATGAATGTAAATGCGACACTTCCTTGCAAGGAAATAGTGTTTGCAGATGTCTACGTATCGTAGCAATAGAGTTCTAATGCTACTTAAAACGCGATATCGCATCTCATTTCTATGGTTCATGGTAAGATATAATATGAATTGCGAAGTGTTATGTTATTCCTCGTCTACACTTCAAATGAATGTAAATGCGACACTTCCTTGCTAGGAAATAGCGTCTGCAGATGTCTACGTATCGTAGCGATAGAGTTCTGATGCTTCTTAAAACGCGATATCGCAACTCATTTCTATGTTTCATGGTAAGATATAATATGATTTGCGAAGTGTAATGTATTCCTCGTCTACACTTCAAATGAATGTAAATGCGACACTTCCTTGCAAGAAAATAGCGTTTGCAGATGTCTATGTATCGTAGCAATAGAGCTCTTATGATTCTTAAAGCGCGATATCGCATCTTATTTCTATGTTTCATGGTAATATATAATATGATTTGCGAAGTGTCATGTATTCCTTGTCTACACTTCAAATGAATGTAAATGCGACACTTCCTTGCTAGGAAATAGCGTCTGCAGTTGTCTAGGTATCGTAGCAATAGCGTTCAAATGCTTCTTAAAACGAGATATTGCATCTCATATCTATGTTTAATGATAAGATATAATATTCATTGCGAAGTGTTATGCATTCCTCGTCTACGATTCAAATGAATGTAAATGCGACACTTCCTGGCAAGGAAATAGCGTTTGCAGATGTCTACCTATCGTAGCAATAGAGTTCTAATGCTTCTTAAATCGCGATATCGCATCTCATTTCTATGTTTCATGGTAAGATATAATATGATTTGCGAAGTGTTATGTTATTCCTCGTCTACACTTCAAATGAATGTAAATGCGACACTTCCTTGCAAGGAAATAGCGTTTGCAGATGTCTACGTATCGTAGCAATAGAGTTCAAATGCTTCTTAAAGCGACATATTGCATCTCATATCTATGTTTCATGATAAGATATAATATTCATTGCGAAGTGTTATGCATTCCTCGTCTACGATTCAAATGAATGTAAATGCGACACTTCCGTGCTAGGAAATAGCGTCTGCAGATGTCTAGGTATCGTAGCGATAGAGTTCTAATGCTTCTTAAAACGCGATATCGCATCTCATTTCTATGTTTCATGGTAAAATATAATATGATTTGCGATGTGTTATTTATTCCTCGTCTATACTTCAAATGAATGTAAATGCGACACTTCCTTGCAAGGTAATAGCGTTTGCAGATGTCTACCTACCGTAGCAATAGAGTTCTAATGCTTCTTAAAACGCGATATCGCATCTCATTTCTATGTTTCATGGTAAGATATAATATGATTTGCGAAGTGTTATGTATTCCTCGTCTACACCTCAAATGAATGTAAATGCGACACTTCCTCGCTAGGAAATAGCGTTTGCAGATGTCTACGTATCGTAGCAATAGAGTTCTTCTGATTCTTGAAACGCGATATCGCATCGCATTTCTATGTTTCATGGTAAGATATAATATGATTTGCGAAGTGTTACGTATTCCTCGCCTACACATCAAATGAATGTGAATGCGACACTTCCTCGCTAGGAAATAGCGTTTGCAGATGTCTACGTATCGTAGCAATAGAGTTCTCATGATTCTTAAAACGCGATATCGCATCTCATTTCTATGGTTCAGGGTACGATATAATATGATTTGCGAAGTGTTATGTTATTCCTCGTCTACACTTCAAATGAATGTAAATGCGACACTTCCTTGCTAGGAAATAGCGTCTGCAGATGTCTAGGTATCGTAGCGATAGAGTTCTAATGCTTCTTAAAACGCGATATCGCAACTCATTTCTATGTTTCATGGTAAGATATAATATGATTTGCGAAGTGTTATGTATTCCTCGTCTACACTTCAAATGAATGTAAATGCGACACTTCCTTGCTAGGAAATAGCGTCTGCAGTTGTCTAGGTATCGTAGCAATAGCGTTCAAATGCTTCTTAAAACGAGATATTGCATCTCATATCTATGTTTAATGATAAGATATAATATTCATTGCGAAGTGTTATGCATTCCTCGTCTACGATTCAAATGAATGTAAATGCGACACTTCCTGGCAAGGAAATAGCGTTTGCAGATGTCTACCTATCGTAGCAATAGAGTTCTAATGCTTCTTAAATCGCGATATCGCATCTCATTTCTATGTTTCATGGTAAGATATAATATGATTTGCGAAGTGTTATGTTATTCCTCGTCTACACTTCAAATGAATGTAAATGCGACACTTCCTTGCAAGGAAATAGCGTTTGCAGATGTCTACGTATCGTAGCAATAGAGTTCAAATGCTTCTTAAAGCGACATATTGCATCTCATATCTATGTTTCATGATAAGATATAATATTCATTGCGAAGTGTTATGCATTCCTCGTCTACGATTCAAATGAATGTAAATGCGACACTTCCTTGCAAGGAAATAGTGTTCGCAGATGTCTACGTATCGTAGCAATAGAGTTCTAATGCTACTTAAAACGCGATATCGCATCTCATTTCTATGTTTCATGGTAAGATATAATATGATTTGCGAAGTGTTATGTATTCCTTGTCTACACCTCAAATGAATGTAAATGCGACACTTCCTCGCTAGGAAATAGCGTTTGCAGATGTCTACGTATCGTAGCAACAGAGTTCTCATGATTCTTAAAACGCGATATCGCATCTCATTTATATGTTTCATGGTACGATATAATATGATTTGCGAAGTGTTATGTTATTCCTCGTCTACACTTCAAATGAATGTAAATGCGACACTTCCTTGTTAGGAAATAGCGTCTGCAGATGTCTAGGTATCGTAGCGATAGAGTTCTAATGCTTCTTAAAACGCGATATCGCATCTCATTTCTATGTGTCATGGTAAGATATAATATGATTTGCGAAGTGTTATGCATTCCTCGTCTACGATTCAAATGAATGTAAATGCGACACTTCCTTGCAAGGAAATAGCGTTTGCAGATGTCTACGTATCGTAGCAATAGAGTTCAAATGCTTCTTAAAGCGACATATTGCATCTCATATCTATGTTTCATGATAAGATATAATATTCATTGCGAAGTGTTATGCATTCCTCGTCTACGATTCAAATGAATGTAAATGCGACACTTCCTTGCAAGGAAATAGTGTTTGCAGATGCCTACGTATCGTAGCAATAGAGTTCTAGTGCTACTTAAAACGCGATATCGCATCTCATTTCTATGTTTCGTGGTAAGATATAATATGATTTGCGAAGTGTTATGTATTCCTCGTCTACACTTCAAATGAATGAAAATGCGACACTTCCTTGCAAGGAAATAGCGTTTGCAGATGTCTAGGTATCGTAGCAATAGAGTTCTAATGCTTCTTAAAACGCGATATCGCATCTCATTTCTATGTTTCGTGGTAAGATATAATATGATTTGCGAAGTGTTATGCATTCCTCGTCTACGATTCAAATGAATGTAAATGCGACACTTCCTTGCAAGGAAATAGCGTTTGCAGATGTCTACGTATCGTAGCAATAGAGTTCAAATGCTTCTTAAAGCGACATATTGCATCTCATATCTATGTTTCATGATAAGATATAATATTCATTGCGAAGTGTTATGCATTCCTCGTCTACGATTCAAATGAATGTAAATGCGACACTTCCTTGCAAGGAAATAGCGTTTGCAGATGTCTACGTATCGTAGCAATAGAGTTCTTATGATTCTTAAAACGCGATATCGCATCTCATTTCTATGTTTCATGGTGAGATATAATATGATTTGCGAAATGTTACGTATTCCTCGTCTACACTTCAAATGAATGTGAATGCGACACTTCCTCGCTAGGAAATAGCGTTTGCAGATGTCTACGTATCGTAGCAATAGCGTTCTTATGATTCTTAAAACGCGATATCGCATCTCATTTCTATGGTTCATGGTACGATATAATATGATTTGCGAAGTGTTATGTTATTCCTCGTCTACACTTCAAATGAATGTAAATGCGACACTTCCTTGCTAGGAAATAGCGTCTGCAGATGTCTACGTATCGTAGCAATAGAGTTCTAATGCTACTTAAAACGCGATATCGCATCTCATTTCTATGTTTCGTGGTAAGATATAATATGATTTGCGAAGTGTTATGTATTCCTCGTCTACACTTCAAATGAATGAAAATGCGACACTTCCTTGCAAGGAAATAGCGTTTGCAGATGTCTAGGTATCGTAGCAATAGAGTTCTAATGCTTCTTAAAACGCGATATCGCATCTCATTTCTATGTTTCATGGTAAAATATAATATGATTTGCGAAGTGTTATGTATTCCTTGTCTACACCTCAAATGAATGTAAATGCGACACTTCCTCGCTAGGAAATAGCGTTTGCAGATGTCTACGTATCGTAGCAACAGAGTTCTCATGATTCTTAAAACGCGATATCGCATCTCATTTATATGTTTCATGGTACGATATAATATGATTTGCGAAGTGTTATGTTATTCCTCGTCTACACTTCAAATGAATGTAAATGCGACACTTCCTTGTTAGGAAATAGCGTCTGCAGATGTCTAGGTATCGTAGCGATAGAGTTCTAATGCTTCTTAAAACGCGATATCGCATCTCATTTCTATGTGTCATGGTAAGATATAATATGATTTGCGAAGTGTTATGCATTCCTCGTCTACGATTCAAATGAATGTAAATGCGACACTTCCTTGCAAGGAAATAGCGTTTGCAGATGTCTACGTATCGTAGCAATAGAGTTCAAATGCTTCTTAAAGCGACATATTGCATCTCATATCTATGTTTCATGATAAGATATAATATTCATTGCGAAGTGTTATGCATTCCTCGTCTACGATTCAAATGAATGTAAATGCGACACTTCCTTGCAAGGAAATAGTGTTTGCAGATGTCTACGTATCGTAGCAATAGAGTTCTAGTGCTACTTAAAACGCGATATCGCATCTCATTTCTATGTTTCGTGGTAAGATATAATATGATTTGCGAAGTGTTATGTATTCCTCGTCTACACTTCAAATGAATGAAAATGCGACACTTCCTTGCAAGGAAATAGCGTTTGCAGATGTCTAGGTATCGTAGCAATAGAGTTCTAATGCTTCTTAAAACGCGATATCGCATCTCATTTCTATGTTTCGTGGTAAGATATAATATGATTTGCGAAGTGTTATGCATTCCTCGTCTACGATTCAAATGAATGTAAATGCGACACTTCCTTGCAAGGAAATAGCGTTTGCAGATGTCTACGTATCGTAGCAATAGAGTTCAAATGCTTCTTAAAGCGACATATTGCATCTCATATCTATGTTTCATGATAAGATATAATATTCATTGCGAAGTGTTATGCATTCCTCGTCTACGATTCAAATGAATGTAAATGCGACACTTCCTTGCAAGGAAATAGCGTTTGCAGATGTCTACGTATCGTAGCAATAGAGTTCTTATGATTCTTAAAACGCGATATCGCATCTCATTTCTATGTTTCATGGTGAGATATAATATGATTTGCGAAATGTTACGTATTCCTCGTCTACACTTCAAATGAATGTGAATGCGACACTTCCTCGCTAGGAAATAGCGTTTGCAGATGTCTACGTATCGTAGCAATAGCGTTCTTATGATTCTTAAAACGCGATATCGCATCTCATTTCTATGGTTCATGGTACGATATAATATGATTTGCGAAGTGTTATGTTATTCCTCGTCTACACTTCAAATGAATGTAAATGCGACACTTCCTTGCTAGGAAATAGCGTCTGCAGATGTCTACGTATCGTAGCAATAGAGTTCTAATGCTACTTAAAACGCGATATCGCATCTCATTTCTATGTTTCGTGGTAAGATATAATATGATTTGCGAAGTGTTATGTATTCCTCGTCTACACTTCAAATGAATGAAAATGCGACACTTCCTTGCAAGGAAATAGCGTTTGCAGATGTCTAGGTATCGTAGCAATAGAGTTCTAATGCTTCTTAAAACGCGATATCGCATCTCATTTCTATGTTTCATGGTAAAATATAATATGATTTGCGAAGTGTTATGTATTCCTCGTCTACACCTCAAATGAATGCAAATGCGACACTTCCTCGCTAGGAAATAGCGTTTGCAGATGTCTACGTATCGTAGCAATAGAGTTCTAGTGCTACTTAAAACGCGATATCGCATCTCATTTCTATGTTTCATGGTAAGATATAATATGATTTGCGAAGTGTTATGTATTCCTCGTCTACACTTCAAATGAATGTAAATGCGACACGTCCTTGCTAGGAAATAGCGTCTGCAGTTGTCTAGGTATCGTAGCAATAGAGTTCAAATGCTTCTTAAAACGAGATATTGCATCTCATATCTATGTTTCATGATAAGATATAATATTCATTGCGAAGTGCTATGCATTCTTCGTCTACGATTCAAATGAATGTAGATGCGACACTTCCTTGCAAGGAAATTGCATTTGCAGATGTCTACGTATCGTAGCAATAGAGTTCTTATGATTCTTAAAACGCGATATCGCATCTCATTTCTATGTTTCATGGTGAGATATAATATGATTTGCGAAATGTTACGTATTCCTCGTCTACACTTCAAATGAATGTGAATGCGACACTTCCTCGCTAGGAAATAGCGTTTGCAGATGTCTACGTATCGTAGCAATAGCGTTCTTATGATTCTTAAAACGCGATATCGCATCTCATTTCTATGGTTCATGGTACGATATAATATGATTTGCGAAGTGTTATGTTATTCCTCGTCTACACTTCAAATGAATGTAAATGCGACACTTCCTTGCTAGGAAATAGCGTCTGCAGATGTCTACGTATCGTAGCAATAGAGTTCTAATGCTACTTAAAACGCGATATCGCATCTCATTTCTATGTTTCGTGGTAAGATATAATATGATTTGCGAAGTGTTATGTATTCCTCGTCTACACTTCAAATGAATGAAAATGCGACACTTCCTTGCAAGGAAATAGCGTTTGCAGATGTCTAGGTATCGTAGCAATAGAGTTCTAATGCTTCTTAAAACGCGATATCGCATCTCATTTCTATGTTTCATGGTAAAATATAATATGATTTGCGAAGTGTTATGTATTCCTCGTCTACACCTCAAATGAATGCAAATGCGACACTTCCTCGCTAGGAAATAGCGTTTGCAGATGTCTACGTATCGTAGCAATAGAGTTCTCATGATTCTTAAAACGCGATATCGCATCTCATTTCTATGGTTCATGGTACGATATAATATGATTTGCGAAGTGTTATGTTATTCCTCGTCTACACTTCAAATGAATGTAAATGCGACACTTCCTTGCTAGGAAATAGCGTCTGCAGATGTCTACGTATCGTAGCAATAGAGTTCTAATGCTACTTAAAACGCGATATCGCATCTCATTTCTATGTTTCGTGGTAAGATATAATATGATTTGCGAAGTGTTATGTATTCCTCGTCTACACTTCAAATGAATGAAAATGCGACAATTCCTTGCTAGGAAATAGCGTCTGCAGTTGTCTAGGTATCGTAGCAATAGAGTTCAAATGCTTCTTAAAACGAGATATTGCATCTCATATCTATGTTTAATGATAAGATATAATATTCATTGCGAAGTGTTATGCATTCTTCATCTACGACTCAAATGAATGTAAATGCGACACTTCCTTGCAAGGAAATAGCATTTGCAGATGTCTACGTATCGTAGCAATAGAGTTCTTATGATTCTTAAAACGCGATATCGCATCTCATTTCTATGTTTCATGGTAAGATATAATATGATTTGCGAAGTGTTACGTATTCCTCGTCTACACTTCAAATGAATGTGAATGCGACACTACCTCGCTAGGAAATAGCGTTTGCAGATGTCTACGTATCGTAGCGATAGAGTTCTAATGCTTCTTAAAACGCGATATCGCATCTCATTTCTATGTTTCATGGTAAGATATAATATGATTAGCGAAGTGTTACGTATTCCTCGTCTACACTTCAAATGAATGTGAATGCGACACTTCCTCGCTAGGAAATAGCGTTTGCAGATGTCTACGTATCGTAGCAATAGAGTTCTTATGATTCTTAAAACGCGACATCGCATCTCATTTCTATGTTTCATGGTAAGATATAATATGATTTGCGAAGTGTTATGTATTCCTCGTCTACACATCAAAATGAATGTAAATACGACACTTCCTTGCTAGGAAATAGCGTCTGCAGTTGTCTAGGTATCGTAGCAATAGAGTTCAAATGCTTCTTAAAACGAGATATTGCATCTCATATCTATGTTTAATGATAAGATATAATATTCATTGCGAAGTGTTATGCATTCTTCATCTACGACTCAAATGAATGTAAATGCGACACTTCCTTGCAAGGAAATAGCATTTACAGATGTCTACGTATCGTAGCAATAGAGTTCTTATGATTCTTAAAACGCGATATGGCATCTCATTTCTATGTTTCACGGTAAGATATAATATTCATTGCGAAGTGTTGTGCATTCCTCGTCTACGATTCAAATGAATGTAAATGCGACACTTCCGTGCTAGGAAATAGCGTCTGCAGATGTCTAGGTATCGTAGCGATAGAGTTCCAATGCTTCTTAAAACGCGATATCGCATCTCATTTCTATGTTTCATGGTAAGATATAATATGATTTGCGAAGTGTTATGTATTCCTCGTCTACACCTCAAATGAATGTAAATGCGACACTTCCTCGCTAGGAAATAGCGTTTGCAGATGTCTACGTATCGTAGCAATAGAGTTCTCATGATTCTTAAAACGCGATATCGCATCTCATTTCTATGTTTCATGGTAAGATATAATATGATTTGCGAAGTGTTATGTATTCCTCGTCTACACTTCAAATGAATGTAAATGCGACAATTCCTTGCTAGGAAATAGCGTCTGCAGTTGTCTAGGTATCGTAGCAATAGAGTTCAAATGCTTCTTAAAACGAGATATTGCATCTCATATCTATGTTTAATGATAAGATATAATATTCATTGCGAAGTGTTATGCATTCTTCATCTACGACTCAAATGAATGTAAATGCGACACTTCCTTGCAAGGAAATAGCATTTGCAGATGTCTACGTATCGTAGCAATAGAGTTCTTATGATTCTTAAAACGCGATATGGCATCTCATTTCTATGTTTCATGGTAAGATATAATATGATTTGCGAAGTGTTATGTATTCCTCGTCTACACTTCAAATGAATGTAAATGCGACACGTCCTTGCTAGGAAATAGCGTCTGCAGTTGTCTAGGTATCGTAGCAATAGAGTTCAAATGCTTCTTAAAACGAGATATTGCATCTCATATCTATGTTTCATGATAAGATATAATATCCATTGCGAAGTGTTATGCATTCTTCGTCTACGATTCAAATGAATGTAGATGCGACACTTCCTTGCAAGGAAATAGCATTTGCAGATGTCTACGTATCGTAGCAATAGAGTTCTTATGATTCTTAAAACGCGATATCGCATCTCATTTCTATGTTTCATGGTAAGATATAATATGATTTGCGAAGTGTTACGTATTCCTCGTCTACACTTCAAATGAATGTGAATGCGACACTTCCTCGCTAGGAAATAGCGTTTGCAGATGTCTACGTATCGTAGCAATAGCGTTCTTATGATTCTTAAAACGCGATATCGCATCTCATTTCTATGGTTCATGGTAAGATATAAAATGATTTGCGAAGTGTTATGTATTCCTCGTCTACACTTCAAATGAATGTAAATGCGACACTTCCGTGCTAGGAAATAGTGTCTGCAGATGTCTAGGTATTGTAGCGATAGAGTTCTAATGCTTTTTAAAACGCGATATCGCATCTCATTTCTATGTTTCATGGTAAAATATAATATGATTTGCGAAGTGTTATGTATTCCTCGTCTACACCTCAAATGAATGTAAATGCGACACTTCCTCGCTAGGAAATAGCGTTTGCAGATGTCTACGTATCGTAGCAATAGAGTTCTCATGATTCTTAAAACGCGATATCGCATCTCATTTCTATGGTTCATGGTACGATATAATATGATTTGCGAAGTGTTATGTTATTCCTCGTCTACACTTCAAATGAATGTAAATGCGACACTTCCTTGCTAGGAAATAGCGTCTGCAGATGTCTACGTATCGTAGCAATAGAGTTCTAATGCTACTTAAAACGCGATATCGCATCTCATTTCTATGTTTCATGGTAAGATATAATATGATTTGCGAAGTGTTATGTATTCCTCGTCTACACTTCAAATGAATGTAAATGCGACAATTCCTTGCTAGGAAATAGCGTCTGCAGTTGTCTAGGTATCGTAGCAATAGAGTTCAAATTCTTCTTAAAACGAGATATTGCATCTCATATCTATGTTTAATGATAAGATATAATATTCATTGCGAAGTGTTATGCATTCTTCGTCTACGATTCAAATGAATGTAAATGCGACACTTCCTTGCAAGGAAATAGCATTTGCAGATGTCTACGTATCGTAGCAATAGAGTTCTTATGATTCTTAAAACGCGATATCGCATCTCATTTCTATGGTTCATGGTAAGATATAAAATGATTTGCGAAGTGTTATGTATTCCTCGTCTACACTTCAAATGAATGTAAATGCGACACTTCCGTGCTAGGAAATAGTGTCTGCAGATGTCTAGGTATCGTAGCGATAGAGTTCTAATGCTTCTTAAAACGAGATATTGCATCTCATATCTATGTTTCATGACAAGATATAATATTCATTGCGAAGTGTTATGCATTCCTCGTCTACAATTCAAATGAATGTAAATGCGACACTTCCTTGCAAGGAAATAGCGTTTGCAGATGTCTAGGTATCGTAGCAATAGAGTTCTAATGCTTCTTAAAACGCGATATCGCTTCTCATTTCTATGTTTCATGGTAAAATATAATATGATTTGCGAAGTGTTATGTATTCCTCGTCTACACCTCAAATGAATGTAAATGCGACACTTCCCCGCTAGGAAATAGCGTTTGCAGATGTCTACGTATCGTAGCAATAGAGTTCTCATGATTCTTAAAACGCGATATCGCATCTCATTTCTATGGTTCATGGTACGATATAATATGATTTGCGAAGTGTTATGTTATTCCTCGTCTACACTTCAAATGAATGTAAATGCGACACTTCCTTGCTAGGAAATAGCGTCTGCAGATGTCTACGTCTCGTAGCAATAGAGTTCTAATGCTACTTAAAACGCGATATCGCATCTCATTTCTATGTTTCATGGTAAGATATAATATGATTTGCGAAGTGTTATGTATTCCTCGTCTACACTTCAAATGAATGTAAATGCGACAATTCCTTGCTAGGAAATAGCGTCTGCAGTTGTCTAGGTATCGTAGCAATAGAGTTCAAATGCTTCTTAAAACGAGATATTGCATCTCATATCTATGTTTAATGATAAGATATAATATTCATTGCGAAGTGTTATGCATTCTTCATCTACGACACAAATGAATGTAAATGCGACACTTCCTTGCAAGGAAATAGCATTTACAGATGTCTACGTATCGTAGCAATAGAGTTCTTATGATTCTTAAAACGCGATATGGCATCTCATTTCTATGTTTCACGGTAAGATATAATATTCATTGCGAAGTGTTGTGCATTCCTCGTCTACGATTCAAATGAATGTAAATGCGACACTTCCGTGCTAGGAAATAGCGTCTGCAGATGTCTAGGTATCGTAGCGATAGAGTTCCAATGCTTCTTAAAACGCGATATCGCATCTCATTTCTATGTTTCATGGTACGATATAATATGATTTGCGAAGTGTTATGTATTCCTCGTCTACACCTCAAATGAATGTAAATGCGACACTTCCTCGCTAGGAAATAGCGTTTGCAGATGTCTACGTATCGTAGCAATAGAGTTCTCATGATTCTTAAAACGCGATATCGCATCTCATTTCTATGTTTCATGGTAAGATATAATATGATTTGCGAAGTGTTATGTATTCCTCGTCTACACTTCAAATGAATGTAAATGCGACAATTCCTTGCTAGGAAATAGCGTCTGCAGTTGTCTAGGTATCGTAGCAATAGAGTTCAAATGCTTCTTAAAACGAGATATTGCATCTCATATCTATGTTTAATGATAAGATATAATATTCATTGCGAAGTGTTATGCATTCTTCATCTACGACTCAAATGAATGTAAATGCGACACTTCCTTGCAAGGAAATAGCATTTGCAGATGTCTACGTATCGTAGCAATAGAGTTCTTATGATTCTTAAAACGCGATATGGCATCTCATTTCTATGTTTCATGGTAAGATATAATATGATTTGCGAAGTGTTATGTATTCCTCGTCTACACTTCAAATGAATGTAAATGCGACACGTCCTTGCTAGGAAATAGCGTCTGCAGTTGTCTAGGTATCGTAGCAATAGAGTTCAAATGCTTCTTAAAACGAGATATTGCATCTCATATCTATGTTTCATGATAAGATATAATATCCATTGCGAAGTGTTATGCATTCTTCGTCTACGATTCAAATGAATGTAGATGCGACACTTCCTTGCAAGGAAATAGCATTTGCAGATGTCTACGTATCGTAGCAATAGAGTTCTTATGATTCTTAAAACGCGATATCGCATCTCATTTCTATGTTTCATGGTAAGATATAATATGATTTGCGAAGTATTACGTATTCCTCGTCTACACTTCAAATGAATGTGAATGCGACACTTCCTCGCTAGGAAATAGCGTTTGCAGATGTCTACGTATCGTAGCAATAGCGTTCTTATGATTCTTAAAACGCGATATCGCATCTCATTTCTATGGTTCATGGTAAGATATAAAATGATTTGCGAAGTGTTATGTATTCCTCGTCTACACTTCAAATGAATGTAAATGCGACACTTCCGTGCTAGGAAATAGTGTCTGCAGATGTCTAGGTATTGTAGCGATAGAGTTCTAATGCTTTTTAAAACGCGATATCGCATCTCATTTCTATGTTTCATGGTAAAATATAATATGATTTGCGAAGTGTTATGTATTCCTCGTCTACACCTCAAATGAATGTAAATGCGACACTTCCTCGCTAGGAAATAGCGTTTGCAGATGTCTACGTATCGTAGCAATAGAGTTCTAATGCTACTTAAAACGCGATATCGCATCTCATTTCTATGTTTCATGGTAAGATATAATATGATTTGCGAAGTGTTATGTATTCCTCGTCTACACTTCAAATGAATGTAAATGCGACAATTCCTTGCTAGGAAATAGCGTCTGCAGTTGTCTAGGTATCGTAGCAATAGAGTTCAAATTCTTCTTAAAACGAGATATTGCATCTCATATCTATGTTTAATGATAAGATATAATATTCATTGCGAAGTGTTATGCATTCTTCATCTACGACTCAAATGAATGTAAATGCGACACTTCCTTGCAAGGAAATAGCATTTGCAGATGTCTACGTATCGTAGCAATAGAGTTCTTATGATTCTTAAAACGCGATATCGCATCTCATTTCTATGTTTCATGGTAAGATATAATATGATTAGCGAAGTGTTACGTATTCCTCGTCTACACTTCAAATGAATGTGAATGCGACACTTCCTCGCTAGGAAATAGCGTTTGCAGATGTCTACGTATCGTAGCGATAGAGTTCTAATGCTTCTTAAAACGCGATATCGCATCTTATTTCTATGTTTCATGGTAAGATATAATATGATTAGCGAAGTGTTACGTATTCCTCGTCTACACTTAAAATGAATGTGAATACGACACTTCCTCGCTAGGAAATAGCGTTTGCAGATGTCTACGTATCGTAGCAATAGAGTTCTTATGATTCTTAAAACGCGACATCGCATCTCATTTCTATGTTTCATGGTAAGATATAATATGATTTGCGAAGTGTTATGTATTCCTCGTCTACACATCAAATGAATGTAAATACGACACTTCCTTGCTAGGAAATAGCGTCTGCAGTTGTCTAGGTATCGTAGCAATAGAGTTCAAATGCTTCTTAAAACGAGATATTGCATCTCATATCTATGTTTAATGATAAGATATAATATTCATTGCGAAGTGTTATGCATTCTTCGTCTACGATTCAAATGAATGTAAATGCGACACTTCCTTGCAAGGAAATAGCATTTGCAGATGTCTACGTATCGTAGCAATAGAGTTCTTATGATTCTTAAAATGCGATATCGCATCTCATTTCTATGTTTCATGGTAAGATATAATATGATTTGCGAAGTGTTATGTATTGTAACGTCAGGCGTACCGCCTGCCACCCTCCGGCGTCCAACTCATCATCCCCAGCATCCGTATCCGGAGCCCCTGCACACGGGCCACCCGCCGACTCGCCGTCCTTACAGAAGGAGACAAAGGTACGAGAGGGAAGAAGTATGCAGCATGCCGCGCCCACGCGCGATCTCCACACACGAGGGGGAGGACTTCAGGGGAGAGTCAGTCAGCTGCTAACTCATCTCCGAACTGGAGAGTTCGTATCTCATCTCCGAACCGAGGAGTTCTAATCCAGCATCCGAACGATGCACTTCCGATCCGAGCAATAGGCTCATTCGCAACGAGCAATTAGCTCTAATGCATTCGTCTCTATCCATACTCCCATAGCGGAGTCCATTCGATACTTTATACTATTTCTAATTCTCATTGTAATCACTAGTCAGTAACTTAGAACTTAGTCAAGTGTATTTAGTATAGTGAAATCATAGAATATAGTTTATTTTTACCAGATTCAAAGTATCTTTATTCGAGTTCAAATACAATTCCTTAATTCTACTCCACGGGTACGCTCGCGATTATTCTATTTCTATATCTCATCTGCGATAGTCTTGAGGCTCGACGACTAGAGCGAACCAGCGCTTAGTTGCTCCATCCTCACTTCTACCGTGTACAGAATATCTTGCGCCCAGGTCGATCCCGGTAAGCTAGAGCGAACCAACGCTTAGCCGTGCCGTACTCAACCGAAGTTCAAGTATTCTCGACGAGCCTTGCACCTCCGACAAAGCGTACACGACGCGCGGGGAGGAGAGAGCTTATTCGTCGTCTCGCTCGGGAATACGTGGGTGATGCACCAGAATATTCAATTTCCTGCGTTCGAGTCCCGGTTCCTGTGAAGGAGGTTTCCTTCGCCGCACGACCCGTACGAGTCGCCAATCGTCAGGGCCAAACGCCGATACCTGCCAGCCGGAGTCAACCCGCCTGGACGCTTATTCCCGTAGACGTACCTCCGTTCCAGCCGTACGCCGCCGCCATCCCGGTTGCGGATCCAAGGCGCTCCAGGTACCTGGAAAGAAAAATCAGACAGCGGAATCAAGCCTTCGCAAGGTAAGTTTAGTGTTAATTACCGTTTTATCGAGTCCGAAACGCCAACGAACCCGGTCCGGACGCAATTCGCGTTATTTTCGGGAACGGTTACGACTTTGTGCCACCGTTGCGAGCGCAACCGCACCTCGGGACGTGACACGAAAGTTATTTTTGGTGACAGCGGTGGGATAGCCACGCGTTTCCTCCGGAAATTCCGCCGAAAGGAACCGCGAAACTAGATATGGCAACCCGGACTCCGACAAAAACGCGCCAGCAGACACAGCGAGCTGCCGCGATGGCCGATTCCGAACGCGAAAAACGCACTAGCAGAACGCTTGATTTCCAAGACGCTATCGCCGAGCCTCTTCCTAGTACCGCGCAACAAAATACTTCCGCGAAAAATACGAAAACGGCCGATCCGAGTAATGCCGCGTTGCTCCAGCAAATAGAAATTTTACGCCGTGAATTAGAATCTATTCGCAGAACGCCTGATTTAACGCGCGACGAAACTGTTTCTCTGGATATTCCTCGGGGAAATCCGCTTTCCGGACATAATTCGAGCTCCGATTCCAATACAAATAGTTCGCAACACGACGAGCTATCGCTTAAGCAGGCCCTCGAAGCCGTGCCGACATTCGATGGTCAGAACATTCCCATTCTTCAGTTTACCCGAGCGTGTAAACGCGCTTATGAGCTTATCCCTAATGGGTGCGAGCGAACTTTCACACGCCTGCTTAAGGGAAAACTCAAGGGTCGTGCCTACGCCGCGCTAGAAGACGAGCCATGTTACACAATACTCGAATTAACGGACGTTCTTCGCAGCACTTTTTGCTCCGTAAAATCAGCTCATCATTATCGGGGTGAACTTGCAAATATATTTATGCGCGCGAACGAGCACATTCTAGATTACATCGGTCGAGTAAAAGATCTTAGAACCGCTATAATTGATTGCGAGAGGCTTGCTCGACGAGACACACCGGAATCGCTCGATGACGTAGACGCGCTCACTCTACAATGTTTTAAAGACGGTCTCATTCCGGAAATTCGAATGCAAATGACTGTAAATTCATTCGGTACGTTGCGAGAAACGTTCGCTCGAGCGCGAGAGCTTTACCAAATGCACGAACGTGATTGCAACCGACTAGGTAGATCGCGTGCCGCGCGACCAGAATCGCGCGAAAAACCAGCCGAAATTATTTGCCGAAAATGCAATAATATCGGACATTACGCGACCGAGTGTCGGCTCAGACCGCCATCGCCGTACCGACCGCAGGAATACTTGCGATCCAGGGACGTACCGCCTCCTACTCGAGGCCCCGCGTACGAACAACCGAGACAAATCGTAGCCAGGGACGCGCCCAAATTTTGTCGCTATTGCAAGACCCCGGGGCACGAAATAGGCGAGTGCCGCAAAAGACAGTACAACAACGCGGTAAATAAAAATTCGGGAAACGACAATGGCCTCCGCACCCGCCGCGAGACAGGTGGCGAGGCCGCGCACCAAGTCCGTCCTCTCGCCGCGAACAACTCCAACGCGGAAATCGACGAAACGCCGCGATAAACATAACCGGAAAAACTAGCACGCCAAACGTAATTTTAAAATCCGATCTTCTAATTTCACCAACTCGCTTCATGGTGGACACTGGGGCGGAAATAAATATTATAAAACGTTCGGCTCTAAAAGCATCCGCGCGAATCGATAAGTCCGAGATCGTCATAATAACAGGGGTAACCGATGGCAAAACCGCAACCTTAGGGACGGTGAATCTTGTCATTTTCGGTCGCGTCGTTCCTTTTAATGTGGTCGAGGATGATTTTCCCCTTAAACCAAGCGGGATCCTCGGCTCCGGGTTCTGTATGGACGCAGAAATCTCTTTTCCAAATAAAATAATCAAATGGAATGGTAAGAGAATTCCTTTCGAAGACGATATCGAAGCACTCGAGGAACCGTCACCGGACTCGAAAATAAAGCCTCTCCTATCGCCGAAACGTAAACAAGCGCCGCGCACGGAATCTATTCCCCCTCCGCCGCCGCGCCCGCCGCGTAAATCATCGCCTCCGCTGAAACGCGATGCAGCAACGAAATCGAAGCTTCGAACGCAAGACAAAGCAGCTTCTCCGAAGTCAGGAGACCGTATCTCCATTCCGCCGAGATCAAATATCGGTATCAAGGTCCGCGTAGTTAATACGAACCTCGCGGAAGGTATAATTCCTCGTATCGATCTTGCGCCGGGTATATTTTTCGGAAACGCTCTCGTCAGAGTAATTCGGGGCAAAGCGGTAACTCGAATAATTAATTCATCCGACCGCGCCGTCGAAATCGCGTTACCAGAGATCATACTTGAGCCCGCGCAAATCATGACTCCCCTCCATAAGGAGGAAAGTCCATCGCTCTATCCGGTTTTTTCTAAATCCAACGTATCCGCCGTACCGATCGGCTCATCCCAAAAAGGGAAAACTTCTATTTCTTTCTCGAATCAGACACCATATTCGACAATCGAAACTCCTCCTTCGCGTTGCAAAATCGCGAATGTTCAGCAAATCTCCTATGCTCAGGCGGTTAAAAATAATGTACAACAGGCGCCGTTAAAACAAACATCAAAATCCGCCAATCTTTCGAAATCTCGCTTAGATCGAATTCTTAGTCTCCTCCGTCTCGACCACCTCAACGCAGAGGAAAGAGAGCACGTCGTCCGTCTCGTTCAAAGCACGCAGGAGCTTTTTCACATTGAGGGGGATAAATTAGGGCATACGTCAGCAACCACGTACAAGATTCCAACCGTCGACGACCGCCCCGTCAATGTGAAACAATACCGTTTCCCACCAGCTCATAAGGAGGAGATTCGACGACAAGTCGACAAATTTTTACAAAATGGTGTCATCTCTCCGTCAAAATCACCATATAATTCGCCATTGTGGGTTGTCCCAAAGAAACCGGACTCCTTGGGCAACAAGCAATGGCGCGTCGTCATCGACTACCGCGCACTCAATGAGAAATCTGTCGCCGATGCCTATCCCCTCCCTTGCATTACCGAGATACTTGATCAGCTCGGGAGCGCGAAGTATTTTAGTACATTCGATCTCGCGAGCGGATTTCACCAGATCCCAATGGAGCCCGCCGATGCTCCCAAAACCGCTTTTTCGACGCCTCACGGGCATTATGAATTTAAAAGAATGCCATTCGGATTAAAAAATGCGCCAGCGACGTTCCAACGACTTATGGACAATGTCCTGTCCGGTCTCCAGGGGAACGAAATTTTCGTCTATTTGGACGACATTGTTATCTACGCTAGCTCTCTTCAAGAACATCGACTTAAATTCGAGAAATTAACTCAACGGCTCAAAGAAGCTAATTTAGTATTGCAGCCGGATAAGTGCGAATTCTTGAGGAGAGAAGTAAGCTATTTGGGTCATATTATCAGTGAGCATGGTGTAAAACCTGACCCTGCGAAAATTAGCGTCGTCACAAATTTTCCGCGCCCGCGCAACACGAAACAGATCAAACAATTCCTCGGGCTCGCGGGGTACTACAGGCGGTTCATCGCAAATTTTTCTAACATTGCTAAGCCTCTAACGAATTTGTTAAAAAAGGACGCGCCCTTTGTATGGCGTAACGAGCATGAGAATTCATTCGTCAAACTCCGAGATTGCCTATGCGAAGCGCCTATCTTGCAGTACCCCAACTTTAAACAACCATTCGTGATAACGATCGACGCGTCCGCCGAAGCTATTGGTGCTATCTTGAGTCAAGGACCAATAGGCCGCGACTTGCCAATCGCGTACACGTCGCGACTGTTAAACGCTGCGGAGAAAAACTACTCCACGATCGAGAAGGAGTGTCTGGCGATTGTCTACGCCGTCCATTACTTTCGTCCATACATATACGGTAATCAATTCAAACTCGTTACCGACCATCGACCGTTAGTGTGGATGAATTCGGTCAAGGACCCGTCAAGTAGACTCGTACGGTGGAGGCTTAAGTTAGCGGAATTTGACTACGAGATGGTCTATAAAAGTGGAAAAATGAACCTTAATGCGGACGCATTGTCGCGAAATCCCGCTCAAATTTTTCCGCTCTCGTATTCAGAAAACTCGGAGGACGACATCTTCGATGTGCCTCCGGAAACCCGTAAAAAGTATACCACACTAGCGCCTCCTCCTACCCCGGTAACATCAGAACCTGAATTACCGACTCCAGGCACGTCCTTCTGTACCAACACAGCATCACCTCCGCAAGCCGCCAGCGACAGCACCGACTTTTATACTCCTGCTCCAAATGAATTTATCCGACGCGAACCTCTATTTAATTTCAGCCGTGACGCATTATCAACGCGACGAGACAATGTAGTTGTCTTCGTCACGCAATCTGGGCACCCCTATGACACGGGCGCCAAAGATCTAGCGAACGCTGAAAAATTCCTCCTAAACAAAAATCACGTCCTTACCAAAGCCAAAGTCATAAAAATCGAAAACGAATTCCAAATCCAGCTTCCAATCATCGAACATTCCACCAGATCAATCAATTTCCAGACCGTAATAGAAACATTCAGATCCTTGTGCGACGTTGTAAACGAATTACAATTACAAACATTTAGTATCGCACAAACCTATCTAGACTCCGTATCCTGGTCCCGAATCCAGAAAATCCTTCAGGACCTGTTCTACGAAACAACTGTCCAGATTACGGTCTGCCAGGGCCTCATTAAAACCCCTTCGGTCGAAGAGCGACTGAAAATAATAAGAGAAAACCACGACTCCCCTGTGGGAGGTCACAAAGGGGTTAATAAAACTTATTCTCGCATCAGACAACAATACTTTTGGCCAAACATGAAAACACAAATACAAGAATATATTGGCAAATGTAAAAGTTGTCAGACAGAGAAACTGGTCCGGGTGAAGACCAGACAGCCTCTCACTTTAACCGACACCCCTGGCAGGGCATTCGATAAGATTTCAATGGACGTAATGGGTCCTCTTCCCGAAACTTCCGACGGTTATACAAGTATCCTCACGATCCAAGATCTCCTCACTAAATACTCAGTCGCAGTTGCTCTCAAAACCACCACCGCAGTAGACATTGCCGAAGCTTTAATAAAAGAATTCATTTGTAAGTTCGGATGCCCGAAAGGCATACTCACGGACCAAGGTTCGAACTTTATAAATAGCTTGATTAAAGCCATAGCAATCAAATTCCGTATTAAACAATACAAGTCCACTGCGTTCCATCCACAGACAAACGGGTCCGTTGAACGATCTCACCACGTCCTGGCCGAATATCTGAAGCATTACATAGAGTCGAGTAACGATTGGGTGAATTGGTTACCGTATGCAATGTTTTCATACAACACCAGTGTGCACGAGGGTACATTATACACCCCACACGAACTAGTGTTCGGCAGGATAGCTAGGACGCCGTCAGCCACTCCTTTTCAGGACAGCTCTGATAACGAAACCTATAGCGACTATCTTATACAACTTCAGGAGAAAATCTCGAAATCTCAGGATTTGGCCAAAGCCAATCTAGACAATGCGAAACGCCGTTCTAAATATTATTATGACCGAAATCTCAATGTCCAAAACTTCGAGGTAGGCCAATGGGTCTATCTTTTAAAAGAGCCGAACAAACATAAGTTCCAGGCACAGTATTCTGGACCGTACCGTATCCTCGAAATTTTGGGAAATTGTAATGTTAAGCTGAATGTAAAAGGGCGCCATAAAATTGTTCATACGAACAAATTCAAAATTTGTAACCGAATGCATAGTATGCAGAGTATGGATGCTAGTGAAAGAAAAGTGCAAAAAACTGAAAATGAAGCCAGTGAGAGCAGTGACATTCAAACGAACGCTGAAAGTGAAAGCGACGAAAGTGCCTGCAATCCGAAGGAAGCCCGCAGCCACGGTCCAAACTTCAAACGTTATCGCCAGGATCAACCAGGCGAAAAACCTCAGATTCCGCAGCATCCAGCCGACAGGACCAAGAGAAGGATCCAGCATCCCGAAATCTACCCAACAGACAAGAGATCTCGGCATGGCCGAGATTCTTTTTCCAAGGGGGGTGGTGTAACGTCAGGCGTACCGCCTGCCACCCTCCGGCGTCCAACTCATCATCCCCAGCATCCGTATCCGGAGCCCCTGCACACGGGCCACCCGCCGACTCGCCGTCCTTACAGAAGGAGACAAAGGTACGAGAGGGAAGAAGGATGCAGCATGCCGCGCCCACGCGCGATCTCCACACACGAGGGGGAGGACTTTACCCCGTATTACGAGGGCGAGGAGCTCTCCGACACATACTGGGTCGAATCCCCAGCGATCACGAAGCCCTATACGTACTTCTCGTACATGTGGGATTAGAATAAGGACACTACTCACCTATGTACATACACACCAACACACACCTAGATTTAAGTGAATATATGTATATATTTCATTCATGCACGGCTATGTTCCGTGCACTCGCGCGCACACTCGACGCTCGCGGCTCACGCTTAACGCGGGCCGCGCCCCACTCCGAACGGCCGCCCCACCACGAGGGCCGAGCGGGCGCCCTACTCCGACCGTCCGCCCCACCGCGAGGGCCCAGCGACTCGCGCGCCGCGCGACCCGAGGAGGTCGCGGACGCGAGATCCGAGAGTCAGTTGCTAACTCATCTCCGAACTGGAGAGTTCGTATCTCATCTCCGAACCGAGGAGTTCTAATCCAGCATCCGAACGATGCACTTCCGATCCGAGCAATAGGCTCATTCGCAACGAGCAATTAGCTCTAATGCATTCGTCTCTATCCATACTCCCATAGCGGAGTCCATTCGATACTTTATACTATTTCTAATTCTCATTGTAATCACTAGTCAGTAACTTAGAACTTAGTCAAGTGTATTTAGTATAGTGAAATCATAGAATATAGTTTATTTTTACCAGATTCAAAGTATCTTTATTCGAGTTCAAATACAATTCCTTAATTCTACTCCACGGGTACGCTCGCGATTATTCTATTTCTATATCTCATCTGCGATAGTCTTGAGGCTCGACGACTAGAGCGAACCAGCGCTTAGTTGCTCCATCCTCACTTCTACCGTGTACAGAATATCTTGCGCCCAGGTCGATCCCGGTAAGCTAGAGCGAACCAACGCTTAGCCGTGCCGTACTCAACCGAAGTTCAAGTATTCTCGACGAGCCTTGCACCTCCGACAAAGCGTACACGACGCGCGGGGAGGAGAGAGTTTATTCGTCGTCTCGCTCGGGAATACGTGGGTGATGCACCAGAATATTCAATTTCCTGCGTTCGAGTCCCGGTTCCTGTGAAGGAGGTTTCCTTCGCCGCACGACCCGTACGAGTCGCCAATCGTCAGGGCCAAACGCCGATACCTGCCAGCCGGAGTCAACCCGCCTGGACGCTTATTCCCGTAGACGTACCTCCGTTCCAGCCGTACGCCGCCGCCATCCCGGTTGCGGATCCAAGGCGCTCCAGGTACCTGGAAAGAGAAATCAGACAGCGGAATCAAGCCTTCGCAAGGTAAGTTTAGTGTTAATTACCGTTTTATCGAGTCCGAAACGCCAACGAACCCGGTCCGGACGCAATTCGCGTTATTTTCGGGAACGGTTACGACTTTGTGCCACCGTTGCGAGCGCAACCGCACCTCGGGACGCGACAGTATTCCTCGTCTACACTTCAAATGAATGTAAATGCGACACTTCCTTGCAAGGAAATATCGTTTGCAGATGTCTACGTATCGTAGCCATAGAGCTCTTATGATTCTTAAAACGCGATATCGCATCTCATTTCTATGGTTCATGGTAAGATATAATATGATTTGCGAAGTGTTACGTATTCCTCGTCTACACTTCAAATGAATGTGAATGCGACACTTCCTCGCTAGTGTCACGTCCCGAGGTGCGGTTGCGCTCGCAACGGTGGCACAAAGTCGTAACCGTTCCCGAAAATAACGCGAATTGCGTCCGGACCGGGTTCGTTGGCGTTTCGGACTCGATAAAACGGTAATTAACACTAAACTTACCTTGCACAGGCTTGATTCCGCTGTCTGATTTCTCTTTCCAGGTACCTGGAGCGCCTTGGATCCGCAACCGGGATGGCGGCGGCGTACGGCTGGAACGGAGGTACGGGTCGTGCGGCGAAGGAAACCTCCTTCACAGGAACCAGGACTCGAACGCAGGAAATTGAATATTCTGGTGCATCACCCACGTATTCCCGAGCGAGACGACGAATCAACTCTCTCCTCCCCGCGCGTCGTGTACGCTTTGTCGGAGGTGCAAGGCTCGTCGAGAATACTTGAACTTCGGTTGAGTACGGCACGGCTAAGCGTTGGTTCGCTCTAGCTTACCGGGATCGACCTGGGCGCAAGATATTCTGTACACGGTAGAAGTGAGGATGGAGCAACTAAGCGCTGGTTCGCTCTAGTCGTCGAGCCTCAAGACTATCGCAGATGAGATATAGAAATAGAATAATCGCGAGCGTACCCGTGGAGTAGAATTAAGGAATTGTATTTGAACTCGAATAAAGATACTTTGAATCTGGTAAAAATAAACTATATTCTATGATTTCACTATACTAAATACACTTGACTAAATTCTAAGTTACTGACTAACGATTACAATGAGAATTAGAAATAGTATAAAGTATCGACTGGACTCCGCTATGGGAGTATGTATAGAGACGAATGCATTAGAGCTAATTGCTCGTTGCGAATGAGCCTATTGCTCGAAAGTGCATCGTTCGGATGCTGGAGGCGAGTTAGGAACTCGTCGGTTCGGAGATGAGATAGGAACTCTCCAGTTCTGAGATGAGTTACGAACTCTCCCGTTCGGAGGTGAGATTGGAACTGACTCTCGGATCTCGCGTCCGCGACCTCCTTGGGTCGCGCGGCGCGCGAGTCGCTGGGCCCTCGCGGTGGGGCGGACGGTCGGAGTAGGGCGGCCGCTCGGCCCTCGTGGTGGGGCGGCCGGTCGGAGTGGGGCGCGGCCCGCGTTAAGCGTGAGCCGCGAGCGTCGAGTGTGCGCGCGAGTGCACGGAACATAACCGTGCATGAATAAAATATATACATATATTTACTTAAATCTAGGTGTGTGTTGGTGTGTATGTACATATATGAGTAGTGTGCTTATTCTAATCCCACATGTACGAGAAGTACGTATAGGGCTTCGTGATCGCTGGGGATTCGACCCAGTATGTGTCGGAGAGCTCCTCGCCCTCGTAATACGGGGTGAAGTCCTCCCCCTCATGTGTGGAGATCGCGCGTGGGCGCGGCATGCTGCATCCTTCTTCCCTCTCGTACCTTTGTCTCCTTCTGTAGGGACGGCGAGTCGGCGGGTGGCCCGTGTGCAGGGGCTCCGGATACGGATGCTGGGGATGATGAGGTGGACGCCGGAGGGTGGCAGGCGGTACGCCTGACGTTACACTAGGAAATAGCGTTTGCAGATGTCTACGTATCGTAGCAATAGCGTTCTTATGATTCTTAAAACGCGATATCGCATCTCATTTCTATGGTTCATGGTAAGATATAAAATGATTTGCGAAGTGTTATGTATTCCTCGTCTACACTTCAAATGAATGTAAATGCGACACTTCCTCGCTAGGAAATAGCGTTTGCAGATGTCTACGTATCGTAGCAATAGAGTTCTTATGATTCTTAAAACGCGATATCGCATCTCATTTCTATGTTTCATGGTAAGATATAATATGATTTGCGAAGTGTTACGTATTCCTCGTCTACACTTCAAATGAATGTGAATGCGACACTTCCTCGCTAGGAAATAGCGTTTGCAGATGTCTACGTATCGTAGCGATAGAGTTCTAATGCTTTTTAAAACGCGATATCGCATCTCATTTCTATGTTTCATGGTAAGATATAATATGATTAGCGAAGTGTTACGTATTCCTCGTCTACACTTCAAATGAATGTGAATGCGACACTTCCTCGCTAGGAAATAGCGTTTGCAGATGTCTACGTATCGTAGCCATAGAGTTCTTATGATTCTTAAAACGCGACATCGCATCTCATTTCTATGTTTCATGGTAAGATATAATATGATTTGCGAAGTGTTATGTATTCCTCGTCTACACATCAAATGAATGTAAATACGACACTTCCTTGCTAGGAGATAGCGTCTGCAGTTGTCTAGGTATCGTAGCAATAGAGTTCAAATACTTCTTAAAACGAGATATTGCATCTCATATCTATGTTTAATGATAAGATATAATATTCATTGCGAAGTGTTATGCATTCTTCGTCTACGATTCAAATGAATGTAAATGCGACACTTCCTTGCAAGGAAATAGCATTTGCAGATGTCTACGTATCGTAGCAATAGAGTTCTTATGATTCTTAAAACGCGATATCGCATCTCATTTCTATGTTTCATGGTAAGATATAATATGATTTGCGAAGTGTTATGTATTCCTCGTCTACACTTCAAATGAATGTAAATGCGACACTTCCTTGCAAGGAAATAGCGCTTGCAGATGTCTACGTATCGTAGCCATAGTGCTCTTATGATTCTTAAAACGCGATATCGCATCTCATTTCTATGGTTCATGGTAAGATATAATATGATTTGCGAAGTGTTACGTATTCCTCGTCTACACTTCAAATGAATGTGAATGCGACACTTCCTCGCTAGGAAATAGCGTTTGCAGATGTCTACGTATCGTAGCAATAGCGTTCTTATGATTCTTAAAACTCGATATCGCATCTCATTTCTATGTTTCATGGTAAGATATAATATGATTTGCGAAGTGTTATGTATTCCTCGTCTACACTTCAAATGAATGTGAATGCGACACTTCCTCGCTAGGAAATAGCGTTTGCAGATGTCTACGTATCGTAGCGATAGAGTTCTAATGCTTCTTAAAACGCGATATCGCATCTCATTTTTATGTTTCATGGTAAGATATAATATGATTAGCGAAGTGTTACGTATTCCTCGTCTACACTTCAAATGAATGTGAATGCGACACTTCCTCGCTAGGAAGTAGCGTTTGCAGATGTCTACGTATCGTAGCAATAGAGTTCTTATGATTCTTAAAACGCGATATCGCATCTCATTTCTATGGTTCATGGTACGATATAATATGATTTGCGAAGTGTTATGTTATTCCTCGTCTACACTTCAAATGAATGTGAATGCGACACTTCCTCGCTAGGAAATAGCGTTTGCAGATGTCTACGTATCGTAGCAATAGCGTTCTTATGATTCTTAAAACGCGATATCGCATCTCATTTCTATGGTTCATGGTAAGATATAAAATGATTTGCGAAGTGTTATGTATTCCTCGTCTACACTTCAAATGAATGTAAATGCGACACTTCCGTGCTAGGAAATAGTGTCTGCAGATGTCTAGGTATCTTAGCGATAGAGTTCTAATGCTTCTTAAAACGAGATATTGCATCTCATATCTATGTTTCATGACAAGATATAATATTCATTGCGAAGTGTTATGCATTCCTCGTCTACAATTCAAATGAATGTAAATGCGACACTTCCTTGCAAGGAAATAGCGTTTGCAGATGTCTAGGTATCGTAGCAATAGAGTTCTAATGCTTCTTAAAACGCGATATCGCATCTCATTTCTATGTTTCATGGTAAAATATAATATGATTTGCGAAGTGTTATGTATTCCTCGTCTACACCTCAAATGAATGTAAATGCGACACTTCCTCGCTAGGAAATAGCGTTTGCAGATGTCTACGTATCGTAGCAATAGAGTTCTCATGATTCTTAAAACGCGATATCGCATCTCATTTCTATGGTTCATGGTACGATATAATATGATTTGCGAAGTGTTATGTTATTCCTCGTCTACACTTCAAATGAATGTAAATGCGACACTTCCTTGCTAGGAAATAGCGTCTGCAGATGTCTACGTATCGTAGCAATAGAGTTCTAATGCTACTTAAAACGCGATATCGCATCTCATTTCTATGTTTCATGGTAAGATATAATATGATTTGCGAAGTGTTATGTATTCCTCGTCTACACTTCAAATGAATGTAAATGCGACAATTCCTTGCTAGGAAATAGCGTCTGCAGTTGTCTAGGTATCGTAGCAATAGAGTTCAAATGCTTCTTAAAACGAGATATTGCATCTCATATCTATGTTTAATGATAAGATATAATATTCATTGCGAAGTGTTATGCATTCTTCATCTACGACTCAAATGAATGTAAATGCGACACTTCCTTGCAAGGAAATAGCATTTGCAGATGTCTACGTATCGTAGCAATAGAGTTCTTATGATTCTTAAAACGCGATATCGCATCTCATTTCTATGTTTCATGGTAAGATATAATATGATTTGCGAAGTGTTATGTATTCCTCGTCTACACTTCAAATGAATGTAAATGCGACACTTCCTTGCAAGGAAATAGCGCTTGCAGATGTCTACGTATCGTAGCCATAGAGCTCTTATGATTCTTAAAACGCGATATCGCATCTCATTTCTATGTTTCATGGTAAGATATAATATGATTTGCGATGTGTTACGTATTCCTCGTCTACACTTCAAATGAATGTGAATGCGACACTTCCTCGCTAGGAAATAGCGTTTGCAGATGTCTACGTATCGTAGCGATAGAGTTCTAATGCTTCTTAAAACGCGATATCGCATCTCATTCTTATGTTTCATGGTAAGATATAATATGATTAGCGAAGTGTTACGTATTCCTCGTCTACACTTCAAATGAATGTGAATGAGACACTTCCTCGCTAGGAAATAGCGTTTGCAGATGTCTACGTATCGTAGCAATAGAGTTCTTATTATTCTTAAAACGCGATATCGCATCTCATTTCTATGGTTCATGGTACGATATAATATGATTTGCGAAGTGTTATGTATTCCTCGTCTACACTTCAAATGAATGTAAATGCGACACTTCCTTGCTAGGAAATAGCGTCTGCAGTTGTCTAGGTATCGTAGCAATAGAGTTCAAATGCTTCTTAAAACGAGATATTGCATCTCATATCTATGTTTCATGATAAGATATAATATTCATTGCGAAGTGTTATGCATTCCTCGTCTACGATTCAAATGAATGTAGATGCGACACTTCCTTGCAAGGAAATAGCATTTGCAGATGTCTACGTATCGTAGCAATAGAGTTCTTATGATTCTTAAAACGCGATATCGCATCTCATTTCTATGTTTCATGGTAAGATATAATATGATTTGCGAAGTGTTACGTATTCCTCGTCTACACTTCAAATGAATGTGAATGCGACACTTCCTCGCTAGGAAATAGCGTTTGCAGATGTCTACGTATCGTAGCAATAGCGTTCTTATGATTCTTAAAACGCGATATCGCACCTCATTTCTATGGTTCATGGTAAGATATAAAATGATTTGCGAAGTGTTATGTATTCCTTGTCTACACTTCAAATGAATGTAAATGCGACACTTCCGTGCTAGGAAATAGTGTCTGCAGATGTCTAGGTATCGTAGCGATAGAGTTCTAATGCTTCTTAAAACGAGATATTGCATCTCATATCTATGTTTCATGACAAGATATAATATTCATTGCGAAGTGTTATGCATTCCTCGTCTACAATTCAAATGAATGTAAATGCGACACTTCCTTGCAAGGAAAGAGCGTTTGCAGATGTCTAGGTATCGTAGCAATAGAGTTCTAATGCTTCTTAAAACGCGATATCGCATCTCATTTCTATGTTTCATGGTAAAATATAATATGATTTGCGAAGTGTTATGTATTCCTCGTCTACACCTCAAATGAATGTAAATGCGACACTTCCTCGCTAGGAAATAGCGTTTGCAGATGTCTACGTATCGTAGCAATAGAGTTCTCATGATTCTTAAAACGCGATGTCGCATCTCATTTCTATGGTTCATGGTACGATATAATATGATTTGCGAAGTGTTATGTTATTCCTCGTCTACACTTCAAATGAATGTGAATGCGACACTTCCTCGCTAGGAAATAGCGTTTGCAGATGTCTACGTATCGTAGCAATAGCGTTCTTATGATTCTTAAAACGCGATATCGCATCTCATTTCTATGGTTCATGGTAAGATATAAAATGAATTGCGAAGTGTTATGTATTCCTCGTCTACACTTCAAATGAATGTAAATGCGACACTTCCTTGCAAGGAAATAGCGCTTGCAGATGTCTACGTATCGTAGCCATAGAGCTCTTATGATTCTTAAAACCCGATATCGCATCTCATTTCTATGTTTCATGGTAAGATATAATATGATTAGCGAAGTGTTACGTATTCCTCGTCTACACTTCAAATGAATGTGAATGCGACACTTCCTCGCTAGGAAATAGCGTTTGCAGATGTCTACGTATCGTAGCAATAGAGTTCTTATGATTCTTAAAACGCGATATCGCATCTCATTTCTATGGTTCATGGTACGATATAACATGGTTTGCGAAGTGTTATGTTATTCCTCGTCTACACTTCAAATGAATGTAAATGCGACACTTCCTTGCAAGGAAATAGCGTTTGCAGATGTCTACCTATCGTAGCAATAGAGTTCTAATGCTTCTTAAAACGCGATATCGCATCTCATTTCTATGTTTCATGGTAAGATATAATATGATTTGCGAAGTGTTATGTATTCCTCGTCTACACTTCAAATGAATGTAAATGCGACACTTCCTTGCTAGGAAATAGCGTCTCCAGTTGTCTAGGTATCGTAGCAATAGAGTTCAAATGCTTCTTAAAACGAGATATTGCATCTCATATCTATGTTTCATGATAAGATATAATATTCATTGCGAAGTGTTATGCATTCCTCGTCTACGATTCAAATGAATGTAGATGCGACACTTCCTTGCAAGGAAATAGCATTTGCAGATGTCTACGTATCGTAGCAATAGAGTTCTTATGATTCTTAAAACGCGATATCGCATCTCATTTCTATGTTTCATGGTAAGATATAATATGATTTGCGAAGTGTTACGTATTCCTCGTCTACACTTCAAATGAATGTGAATGCGACACTTCCTCGCTAGGACATAGCGTTTGCAGATGTCTACGTATCGTAGCAATAGCGTTCTTATGATTCTTAAAACGCGATATCGCACCTCATTTCTATGGTTCATGGTAAGATATAAAATGATTTGCGAAGTGTTATGTATTCCTCGTCTACACTTCAAATGAATGTAAATGCGACACTTCCGTGCTAGGAAATAGTGTCTGCAGATGTCTAGGTATCGTAGCGATAGAGTTCTAATGCTTCTTAAAACGAGATATTGCATCTCATATCTATGTTTCATGACAAGATATAATATTCATTGCGAAGTGTTATGCATTCCTCGTCTACAATTCAAATGAATGTAAATGCGACACTTCCTTGCAAGGAAAGAGCGTTTGCAGATGTCTAGGTATCGTAGCAATAGAGTTCTAATGCTTCTTAAAACGCGATATCGCATCTCATTTCTATGTTTCATGGTAAAATATAATATGATTTGCGAAGTGTTATGTATTCCTCGTCTACACCTCAAATGAATGTAAATGCGACACTTCCTCGCTAGGAAATAGCGTTTGCAGATGTCTACGTATCGTAGCAATAGAGTTCTCATGATTCTTAAAACGCGATGTCGCATCTCATTTCTATGGTTCATGGTACGATATAATATGATTTGCGAAGTGTTATGTTATTCCTCGTCTACACTTCAAATGAATGTGAATGCGACACTTCCTCGCTAGGAAATAGCGTTTGCAGATGTCTACGTATCGTAGCAATAGCGTTCTTATGATTCTTAAAACGCGATATCGCAACTCATTTCTATGTTTCATGGTAAGATATAATATGATTTGCGAAGTGTAATGTATTCCTCGTCTACACTTCAAATGAATGTAAATGCGACACTTCCTTGCAAGAAAATAGCGTTTGCAGATGTCTATGTATCGTAGCAATAGAGCTCTTATGATTCTTAAAGCGCGATATCGCATCTTATTTCTATGTTTCATGGTAATATATAATATGATTTGCGAAGTGTCATGTATTCCTCGTCTACACTTCAAATGAATGTAAATGCGACACTTCCTTGCTAGGAAATAGCGTCTGCAGTTGTCTAGGTATCGTAGCAATAGCGTTCAAATGCTTCTTAAAACGAGATATTGCATCTCATATCTATGTTTAATGATAAGATATAATATTCATTGCGAAGTGTTATGCATTCCTCGTCTACGATTCAAATGAATGTAAATGCGACACTTCCTGGCAAGGAAATAGCGTTTGCAGATGTCTACCTATCGTAGCAATAGAGTTCTAATGCTTCTTAAAACGCGATATCGCATCTCATTTCTATGTTTCATGGTAAGATATAATATGATTTGCGAAGTGTTATGTATTCCTCGTCTACACTTCAAATGGATGTAAATGCGACACTTCCTTGCAAGAAAATAGCGTTTGCAGATGTCTATGTATCGTGGCAATAGAACTCCTATGATTCTTAAAGCGCGATATCGCATCTCATTACTATGTTTCATGGTAATATATAATATGATTTGCGAAGTGTCATGTATTCCTCGTCTACACTTCAAATGAATGTAAATGCGACACTTCCTTGCTAGGAAATAGCGTCTGCAGTTGTCTAGGTATCGTAGCAATAGAGTTCAAATGCTTCTTAAAACGAGATATTGCATCTCATATCTATGTTTAATGATAAGATATAATATTCATTGCGAAGAGTTATGCATTCCTCGTCTACGATTCAAATGAATGTAAATGCGACACTTCCTTGCAGGGAAATAGCGTTTGCAGATGTCTACCTATCGTAGCAATAGAGTTCTAATGCTTCTTAAAACGCGATATCGCATCTCATTTCTATGTTTCATGGTAAGATATAATATGATTTGCGAAGTGTTATGTATTCCTCGTCTACACCTCAAATGAATGTAAATGCGACACTTCCTCGCTAGGAAATAGCGTTTGCAGATGTCTACGTATCGTAGCAATAGAGTTCTCATGATTCTTAAAACGCGATATCGCATCTCATTTCTATGGTTCATGGTACGATATAATATGATTTGCGAAGTGTTATGTTATTCCTCGTCTACACTTCAAATGAATGTAAATGCGACACTTCCTGGCAAGGAAATAGCGTTTGCAGATGTCTAGGTATCGTAGCGATAGAGTTCTAATGCTTCTTAAAACGCGATATCGCATCTCATTTCTATGTTTCATGGTAAGATATAATTTGATTTGCGAAGTGTTATGTATTCCTCGTCTACACTTCAAATGAATGTAAATGCGACACTTCCTTGCAAGAAAATAGCGTTTACAGATGTCTATGTATCGTAGCAATAGAGCTCTTATGATTCTTAAAGCGCGATATCGCATCTTATTTCTATGTTTCATGGTAATATATAATATGATTTGCGAAGTGTCATGTATTTCTCGTCTACACTTCAAATGAATGTAAATGCGACACTTCCTTGCTAGGAAATAGCGTCTGCAGTTGTCTAGGTATCGTAGCAATAGCGTTCAAATGCTTCTTAAAACGAGATATCGCAACTCATTTCTATGTTTCATGGTAAGATATAATATGATTTGCGAAGTGTAATGTATTCCTCGTCTACACTTCAAATGAATGTAAATGCGACACTTCCTTGCAAGAAAATAGCGTTTACAGATGTCTATGTATCGTAGCAATAGAGCTCTTATGATTCTTAAAGCGCGATATCGCATCTTATTTCTATGTTTCATGGTAATATATAATATGATTTGCGAAGTGTCATGTATTTCTCGTCTACACTTCAAATGAATGTAAATGCGACACTTCCTTGCTAGGAAATAGCGTCTGCAGTTGTCTAGGTATCGTAGCAATAGCGTTCAAATGCTTCTTAAAACGAGATATTGCATCTCATATCTATGTTTAATGATAAGATATAATATTCATTGCGAAGTGTTATGCATTCCTCGTCTACGATTCAAATGAATGTAAATGCGACACTTCCTGGCAAGGAAATAGCGTTTGCAGATGTCTACCTATCGTAGCAATAGAGTTCTAATGCTTCTTAAAACGCGATATCGCATCTCATTTCTATGTTTCATGGTAAGATACAATATGATTTGCGAAGTGTTATGTATTCCTCGTCTACACTTCAAATGAATGTAAATGCGACACTTCCTTGCAAGAAAATAGCGCTTGCAGATGTCTATGTATCGTAGCAATAGAGCTCTTATGATTCTTAAAGCGCGATATCGCATCTCATTACTATGTTTCATGGTAATATATAATATGATTTGCGAAGTGTCATGTATTCCTCGTCTACACTTCAAATGAATCTAAATGCGACACTTCCTTGCTAGGAAATAGCGTCTGCAGTTGTCTAGGTATCGTAGCAATAGAGTTCAAATGCTTCTTAAAACGAGATATTGCATCTCATATCTATGTTTAATGATAAGATATAATATTCATTGCGAAGAGTTATGCATTCCTCGTCTACGATTCAAATGAATGTAAATGCGATACTTCCTTGCAGGGAAATAGCGTTTGCAGATGTCTACCTATCGTAGCAATAGAGTTTTAATGCTTCTTAAAACGCGATATCGCATCTCATTTCTATGTTTCATGGTAAGATATAATATGATTTGCGAAGTGTTATGTATTCTTCGTCTACACCTCAAATGAATGTAAATGCGACACTTCCTCGCTAGGAAATAGCGTTTGCAGATGTCTACGTATCGTAGCAATAGAGTTCTCATGATTCTTAAAACGCGATATCGCATCTCATTTCTATGGTTCATGGTACGATATAATATGATTTGCGAAGTGTTATGTTATTCCTCGTCTACACTTCAAATGAATGTAAATGCGACACTTCCTTGCTAGGAAATAGCGTCTGCAGATGTCTAGGTATCGTAGCGATAGAGTTCTAATGCTTCTTAAAACGCGATATCGCATATCATTTCTATGTTTCATGGTAAGATATAATTTGAGATGCGAAGTGTTATGTATTCCTCGTCTACACTTCAAATGAATGTAAATGCGACACTTCCTTGCAAGGAAATAGCGTTTGCAGATGTCTACGTATCGTAGAAATAGAGCTCTTATGATTCTTAAAACGCGATATCGCATCTCATTTCTATGGTTCATGGTAAGATATAATATGAATTGCGAAGTGTTATGTTATTCCTCGTCTACACTTCAAATGAATGTAAATGCGACACTTCCTTGCTAGGAAATAGCGTCTGCAGATGTCTACGTATCGTAGCGATAGAGTTCTGATGCTTCTTAAAACGCGATATCGCAACTCATTTCTATGTTTCATGGTAAGATATAATATGATTTGCGAAGTGTAATGTATTCCTCGTCTACACTTCAAATGAATGTAAATGCGACACTTCCTTGCAAGAAAATAGCGTTTGCAGATGTCTATGTATCGTAGCAATAGAGCTCTTATGATTCTTAAAGAGCGATATCGCATCTTATTTCTATGTTTCATGGTAATATATAATATGATTTGCGAAGTGTCATGTATTCCTCGTCTACACTTCAAATGAATGTAAATGCGACACTTCCTTGCTAGGAAATAGCGTCTGCAGTTGTCTAGGTATCGTAGCAATAGCGTTCAAATGCTTCATAAAACGAGATATTGCATCTCATATCTATGTTTAATGATAAGATATAATATTCATTGCGAAGTGTTATGCATTCCTCGTCTACGATTCAAATGAATGTAAATGCGACACTTCCTGGCAAGGAAATAGCGTTTGCAGATGTCTACCTATCGTAGCAATAGAGTTCTAATGCTTCTTAAAACGCGATATCGCATCTCATTTCTATGTTTCATGGTAAGATATAATATGATTTGCGAAGTGTTATGTATTCCTCGTCTACACCTCAAATGAATGTAAATGCGACACTTCCTCGCTAGGAAATAGCGTTTGCAGATGTCTACGTATCGTAGCAATAGAGTTCTCATGATTCTTAAAACGCGATATCGCATCTCATTTCTATGGTTCATGGTACGATATAATATGATTTGCGAAGTTTTATGTTATTCCTCGTCTACACTTCAAATGAATGTAAATGCGACACTTCCTGGCAAGGAAATAGCGTTTGCAGATGTCTAGGTATCGTAGCGATAGAGTTCTAATGCTTCTTAAAACGCGATATCGCATCTCATTTCTATGTTTCATGGTAAGATATAATTTGATTTGCGAAGTGTTATGTATTCCTCGTCTACACTTCAAATGAATGTAAATGCGACACTTCCTTGCAAGGAAATAGCGTTTGCAGATGTCTACGTATCGTAGCAATAGAGCTCTTATGATTCTTAAAACGCGATATCGCATCTCATTTCTATGGTTCATGGTAAGATATAATATGAATTGCGAAGTGTTATGTTATTCCTCGTCTACACTTCAAATGAATGTAAATGCGACACTTCCTTGCTAGGAAATAGCGTCTGCAGATGTCTACGTATCGTAGCGATAGAGTTCTGATGCTTCTTAAAACGCGATATCGCAACTCATTTCTATGTTTCTTGGTAAGATATAATATGATTTGCGAAGTGTAATGTATTCCTCGTCTACACTTCAAATGAATGTAAATGCGACACTTCCTTGCAAGAAAATAGCGTTTGCAGATGTCTATGTATCGTAGCAATAGAGCTCTTATGATTCTTAAAGCGCGATATCGCATCTTATTTCTATGTTTCATGGTAATATATAATATGATTTGCGAAGTGTCATGTATTCCTCGTCTACACTTCAAATGAATGTAAATGCGACACTTCCTTGCTAGGAAATAGCGTCTGCAGATGTCTAGGTATCGTAGCGATAGAGTTCTAATGCTTCTTAAAACGCGATATCGCATCTCATTTCTATGTTTCGTGGTAAGATATAATATGATTTGCGAAGTGTTATGCATTCCTCGTCTACGATTCAAATGAATGTAAATGCGACACTTCCTTGCAAGGAAATAGCGTTTGCAGATGTCTACGTATCGTAGCAATAGAGTTCAAATGCTTCTTAAAGCGACATATTGCATCTCATATCTATGTTTCATGATAAGATATAATATTCATTGCGAAGTGTTATGCATTCCTCGTCTACGATTCAAATGAATGTAAATGCGACACTTCCTTGCTAGGAAATAGCGTCTGCAGTTGTCTAGGTATCGTAGCAATACAGTTCAAATGCTTCTTAAAACGAGATATTGCATCTCATATCTATGTTTAATGATAAGATATATTATTCATTGCGAAGTGTTATGCATTCTTCGTCTACGATTCAAATGAATGTAGATGCGACACTTCCTTGCAAGGAAATAGCATTTGCAGATGTCTACGTATCGTAGCAATAGAGTTCTTATGATTCTTAAAACGCGATATCGCATCTCATTTCTATGTTTCATGGTAAGATACAATATGATTTGCGAAGTGTTACGTATTCCTCGTCTACGATTCAAATGAATGTGAATGCGACACTTCCTCGCTAGGAAATAGCGTTTGCAGATGTCTACGTATCGTAGCAATAGCGTTCTTATGATTCTTAAAACGCGATATCGCATCTCATTTCTATGGTTCATGGTAAGATACAATATGATTTGCGAAGTGTTACGTATTCCTCGTCTACACTTCAAATGAATGTGAATGCGACACTTCCTCGCTAGGAAATAGCGTTTGCAGATGTCTACGTATCGTAGCAATAGCGTTCTTATGATTCTTAAAACGCGATATCGCATCTCATTTCTATGGTTCATGGTAAGATATAAAATGATTTGCGAAGTGTTATGTATTCCTCGTCTACACTTCAAATGAATGTAAATGCGACACTTCCGTGCTAGGAAATAGCGTCTGCAGATGTCTAGGTATCGTAGCGATAGAGTTCTAATGCTTCTTAAAACGAGATATTGCATCTCATATCTATGTTTCATGACAAGATATAATATTCATTGCGAAGTGTTATGCATTCCTCGTCTACAATTCAAATGAATGTAAATGCGACACTTCCTTGCAAGGAAATAGCGTTTGCAGATGTCTAGGTACCGTAGCAATAGAGTTCTAATGCTTCTTAAAACGCGATATCGCATCTCATTTCTATGTTTCATGGTAAAATATAATATGATTTGCAATGTGTTATTTATTCCTCGTCTATACTTCAAATGAATGAAAATGCGACACTTTCTTGCAAGGAAATAGCGTTTGCAGATGTCTACCTACCGTAGCAATAGAGTTCTAATGCTTCTTAAAACGCGATATCGCATCTCATTTCTATGTTTCATGGTAAGATATAATATGATTTGCGAAGTGTTATGCATTCCTCGTCTACGATTCAAACGAATGTAAATGCGACACTTCCTTGCAAGGAAATAGCGTTTGCAGATGTCTAGGTATCGTAGCAATAGAGTTCTAATGCTTCTTAAAACGCGATATCGCATCTCATTTCTATGTTTCATGGTAAAATATAATATGATTTGCAATGTGTTATTTATTCCTCGTCTATACTTCAAATGAATGTAAATGCGACACTTCCTTGCAAGGAAATAGCGTTTGCAGATGTCTACCTACCGTAGCAATAGAGTTCTAATGCTTCTTAAAACGCGATATCGCATCTCATTTCTATGTTTCATGGTAAGATATAATATGATTTGCGAAGTGTTATGCATTCCTCGTCTACGATTCAAATGAATGTAAATGCGACACTTCCTTGCAAGGAAATAGCGTTTGCAGATGTCTACGTATCGTAGCAATAGAGTTCAAATGCTTCTTAAAACGAGATATTGCATCTCATATCTATGTTTAATGATAAGATATAATATTCATTGCGAAGTGTTATGCATTCTTCGTCTACGTTTCAAATGAATGTAAATGCGACACTTCCTTGCAAGGAAATAGCATTTGCAGATGTCTACGTATCGTAGCAATAGAGTTCTTATGATTCTTAAAACGCGATATCGCATCTCATTTCTATGTTTCATGGTAAGATATAATATGATTTGCGAAGTGTTACGTATTCCTCGTCTACACTTCAAATGAATGTGAATGCGACACTTCCTCGATAGGAAATAGCGTTTGCAGATGTCTACGTATCGTAGCAATAGCGTTCTTATGATTCTTAAAACGCGATATCGCATCTCATTTCTATGGTTCATGGTAAGATACAATATGATTTGCGAAGTGTTACGTATTCCTCGTCTACACTTCAAATGAATGTGAATGCGACACTTCCTCGCTAGGAAATAGCGTTTGCAGATGTCTACGTATCGTAGCAATAGCGTTCTTATGATTCTTAAAACGCGATATCGCATCTCATTTCTATGGTTCATGGTAAGATATAAAATGATTTGCGAAGTGTTATGTATTCCTCGTCTACACTTCAAATGAATGTAAATGCGACACTTCCGTGCTAGGAAATAGCGTCTGCAGATGTCTAGGTATCGTAGCGATAGAGTTCTAATGCTTCTTAAAACGAGATATTGCATCTCATATCTATGTTTCATGACAAGATATAATATTCATTGCGAAGTGTTATGCATTCCTCGTCTACAATTCAAATGAATGTAAATGCGACACTTCCTTGCAAGGAAATAGCGTTTGCAGATGTCTAGGTACCGTAGCAATAGAGTTCTAATGCTTCTTAAAACGCGATATCGCATCTCATTTCTATGTTTCATGGTAAAATATAATATGATTTGCAATGTGTTATTTATTCCTCGTCTATACTTCAAATGAATGAAAATGCGACACTTTCTTGCAAGGAAATAGCGTTTGCAGATGTCTACCTACCGTAGCAATAGAGTTCTAATGCTTCTTAAAACGCGATATCGCATCTCATTTCTATGTTTCATGGTAAGATATAATATGATTTGCGAAGTGTTATGCATTCCTCGTCTACGATTCAAACGAATGTAAATGCGACACTTCCTTGCAAGGAAATAGCGTTTGCAGATGTCTAGGTATCGTAGCAATAGAGTTCTAATGCTTCTTAAAACGCGATATCGCATCTCATTTCTATGTTTCATGGTAAAATATAATATGATTTGCAATGTGTTATTTATTCCTCGTCTATACTTCAAATGAATGTAAATGCGACACTTCCTTGCAAGGAAATAGCGTTTGCAGATGTCTACCTACCGTAGCAATAGAGTTCTAATGCTTCTTAAAACGCGATATCGCATCTCATTTCTATGTTTCATGGTAAGATATAATATGATTTGCGAAGTGTTATGCATTCCTCGTCTACGATTCAAATGAATGTAAATGCGACACTTCCTTGCAAGGAAATAGCGTTTGCAGATGTCTACGTATCGTAGCAATAGAGTTCAAATGCTTCTTAAAACGAGATATTGCATCTCATATCTATGTTTAATGATAAGATATAATATTCATTGCGAAGTGTTATGCATTCTTCGTCTACGATTCAAATGAATGTAAATGCGACACTTCCTTGCAAGGAAATAGCATTTGCAGATGTCTACGTATCGTAGCAATAGAGTTCTTATGATTCTTAAAACGCGATATCGCATCTCATTTCTATGTTTCATGGTAAGATATAATATGATTTGCGAAGTGTTACGTATTCCTCGTCTACACTTCAAATGAATGTGAATGCGACACTTCCTCGATAGGAAATAGCGTTTGCAGATGTCTACGTATCGTAGCAATAGCGTTCTTATGATTCTTAAAACGCGATATCGCATCTCATTTCTATGGTTCATGGTAAGATATAATATGATTTGCGAAGTGTTATGCATTCTTCATCTACGACTCAAATGAATGTAAATGCGACACTTCCTTGCAAGGAAATAGCATTTGCAGATATCTAGGTATCGTAGCAATAGAGTTCTAATGCTTCTTAAAACGCGATATCGCATCTCATTTCTATGTTTCATGGTAAGATATAATATGATTTGCGAAGTGTTATGTATTCCTCGTCTACACCTCAAATGAATGTAAATGCGACACTCCCTCGCTAGGAAATAGCGTTTGCAGATGTCTACGTATCGTAGCAATAGAGTTCTCATGATTCTTAAAACGCGATATTGTCACGTCCCGAGGTGCGGTTGCGCTCGCAACGGTGGCACAAAGTCGTAACCGTTCCCGAAAATAACGCGAATTGCGTCCGGACCGGGTTCGTTGGCGTTTCGGACTCGATAAAACGGTAATTAACACTAAACTTACCTTGCGAAGGCTTGATTCCGCTGTCTGATTTTTCTTTCCAGGTACCTGGAGCGCCTTGGATCCGCAACCGGGATGGCGGCGGCGTACGGCTGGAACGGAGGTACGTCTACGGGAATAAGCGTCCAGGCGGGTTGACTCCGGCTGGCAGGTATCGGCGTTTGGCCCTGACGATTGGCGACTCGTACGGGTCGTGCGGCGAAGGAAACCTCCTTCACAGGAACCGGGACTCGAACGCAGGAAATTGAATATTCTGGTGCATCACCCACGTATTCCCGAGCGAGACGACGAATAAACTCTCTCCTCCCCGCGCGTCGTGTACGCTTTGTCGGAGGTGCAAGGCTCGTCGAGAATACTTGAACTTCGGTTGAGTACGGCACGGCTAAGCGTTGGTTCGCTCTAGCTTACCGGGATCGACCTGGGCGCAAGATATTCTGTACACGGTAGAAGTGAGGATGGAGCAACTAAGCGCTGGTTCGCTCTAGTCGTCGAGCCTCAAGACTATCGCAGATGAGATATAGAAATAGAATAATCGCGAGCGTACCCGTGGAGTAGAATTAAGGAATTGTATTTGAACTCGAATAAAGATACTTTGAATCTGGTAAAAATAAACTATATTCTATGATTTCACTATACTAAATACACTTGACTAAGTTCTAAGTTACTGACTAGTGATTAAAATGAGAATTAGAAATAGTATAAAGTATCGAATGGACTCCGCTATGGGAGTATGGATAGAGACGAACGCATTAGAGCTAATTGCTCGTTGCGAATGAGCCTATTGCTCGGATCGGAAGTGCATCGTTCGGATGCTGGATTAGAACTCCTCGGTTCGGAGATGAGATACGAACTCTCCAGTTCGGAGATGAGTTAGCAACTGACTCTCGGATCTCGCGTCCGCGACCTCCTTGGGTCGCGCGGCGCGCGAGTCGCTGGGCCCTCGCGGTGGGGCGGACGGTCGGAGTAGGGCGCCCGCTCGGCCCTCGTGGTGGGGCGGCCGTTCGGAGTGGGGCGCGGCCCGCGTTAAGCGTGAGCCGCGAGCGTCGAGTGTGCGCGCGAGTGCACGGAACATAGCCGTGCATGAATGAAATATATACATATATTCACTTAATTCTAGGTGTGTGTTGGTGTGTATGTACATAGGTGAGTAGTGTCCTTATTCTAATCCCACATGTACGAGAAGTACGTATAGGGCTTCGTGATCGCTGGGGATTCGACCCAGTATGTGTCGGAGAGCTCCTCGCCCTCGTAATACGGGGTGAAGTCCTCCCCCTCGTGTGTGGAGATCGCGCGTGGGCGCGGCATGCTGCATCCTTCTTCCCTCTCGTACCTTTATCTCCTTCTGTAAGGACGGCGAGTCGGCGGGTGGCCCGTGTGCAGGGGCTCCGGATACGGATGCTGGGGATGATGAGTTGGACGCCGGAGGGTGGCAGGCGGTACGCCTGACGTTACAATATCGCATCTCATTTCTATGGTTCATGGTACGATATAATATGATTTGCGAAGTGTTATGTTATTCCTCGTCTACACTTCAAATGAATGTAAATGCGACACTTCCTTGCTAGGAAATAGCGTCTGCAGTTGTCTAGGTATCGTAGCAATAGAGCTCAAATGCTTCTTAAAACGAGATATTGCATCTCATATTTATGTTTAATGATAAGATATAATATTCATTGCGAAGTGTTATGCATTCTTCATCTACGACTCAAATGAATGTAAATGCGACACTTCCTTGCAAGGAAATAGCATTTGCAGATATCTAGGTATCGTAGCAATAGAGTTCTAATGCTTCTTAAAACGCGATATCGCATCTCATTTCTATGTTTCATGGTAAGATATAATATGATTTGCGAAGTGTTATGTATTCCTCGTCTACACTTCAAATGAATGTAAATGCGACACTTCCTTGCTAGGAAATAGCGTCTGCAGTTGTCTAGGTATCGTAGCAATAGAGTTCTTATGATTCTTAAAACGCGATATCGCATCTCATTTCTATGTTTCATGGTAAGATATAATATGATTTGCGAAGTGTTACGTATTCCTCGTCTACACTTCAAATGAATGTAAATGCGACACTTCCTTGCTAGGAAATAGCGTCTGCAGATGTCTAGGTATCGTAGCGATAGAGTTCTAATGCTTCTTAAAACGCGATATCGCATCTCATTTCTATGTTTCATGCTAAGATATAATTTGATTTGCGAAGTGTTATGTATTCCTCGTCTACACTTCAAATGAATGTAAATGCGACACTTCCTTGCAAGGAAATAGCGTTTGCAGATGTCTACGTATCGTAGCAATAGAGCTCTTATGATTCTTAAAACGCGATATCGCATCTCATTTCTATGGTTCATGGTAAGATATAATATGAATTGCGAAGTGTTATGTTATTCCTCGTCTACACTTCAAATGAATGTAAATGCGACACTTCCTTGCTAGGAAATAGCGTCTGCAGATGTCTACGTATCGTAGCGATAGAGTTCTGATGCTTCTTAAAACGCGATATCGCAACTCATTTCTATGTTTCATGGTAAGATATAATATGATTTGCGAAGTGTAATGTATTCCTCGTCTACACTTCAAATGAATGTAAATGCGACACTTCCTTGCAAGAAAATAGCGTTTGCAGATGTCTATGTATCGTAGCAATAGAGCTCTTATGATTCTTAAAGAGCGATATCGCATCTTATTTCTATGTTTCATGGTAATATATAATATGATTTGCGAAGTGTCATGTATTCCTCGTCTACACTTCAAATGAATGTAAATGCGACACTTCCTTGCTAGGAAATAGCGTCTGCAGTTGTCTAGGTATCGTAGCAATAGCGTTCAAATGCTTCATAAAACGAGATATTGCATCTCATATCTATGTTTAATGATAAGATATAATATTCATTGCGAAGTGTTATGCATTCCTCGTCTACGATTCAAATGAATGTAAATGCGACACTTCCTGGCAAGGAAATAGCGTTTGCAGATGTCTACCTATCGTAGCAATAGAGTTCTAATGCTTCTTAAAACGCGATATCGCATCTCATTTCTATGTTTCATGGTAAGATATAATATGATTTGCGAAGTGTTATGTATTCCTCGTCTACACCTCAAATGAATGTAAATGCGACACTTCCTCGCTAGGAAATAGCGTTTGCAGATGTCTACGTATCGTAGCAATAGAGTTCTCATGATTCTTAAAACGCGATATCGCATCTCATTTCTATGGTTCATGGTACGATATAATATGATTTGCGAAGTGTTATGTTATTCCTCGTCTACACTTCAAATGAATGTAAATGCGACACTTCCTGGCAAGGAAATAGCGTTTGCAGATGTCTAGGTATCGTAGCGATAGAGTTCTAATGCTTCTTAAAACGCGATATCGCATCTCATTTCTATGTTTCATGGTAAGATATAATTTGATTTGCGAAGTGTTATGTATTTCTCGTCTACACTTCAAATGAATGTAAATGCGACACTTCCTTGCAAGGAAATAGCGTTTGCAGATGTCTACGTATCGTAGCAATAGAGCTCTTATGATTCTTAAAACGCGATATCGCATCTCATTTCTATGGTTCATGGTAAGATATAATATGAATTGCGAAGTGTTATGTTATTCCTCGTCTACACTTCAAATGAATGTAAATGCGACACTTCCTTGCTAGGAAATAGCGTCTGCAGATGTCTACGTATCGTAGCGATAGAGTTCTGATGCTTCTTAAAACGCGATATCGCAACTCATTTCTATGTTTCATGGTAAGATATAATATGATTTGCGAAGTGTAATGTATTCCTCGTCTACACTTCAAATGAATGTAAATGCGACACTTCCTTGCAAGAAAATAGCGTTTGCAGATGTCTATGTATCGTAGCAATAGAGCTCTTATGATTCTTAAAGCGCGATATCGCATCTTATTTCTATGTTTCATGGTAATATATAATATGATTTGCGAAGTGTCATGTATTCCTCGTCTACACTTCAAATGAATGTAAATGCGACACTTCCTTGCTAGGAAATAGCGTCTGCAGTTGTCTAGGTATCGTAGCAATAGCGTTCAAATGCTTCTTAAAACGAGATATTGCATCTCATATCTATGTTTAATGATAAGATATAATATTCATTGCGAAGTGTTATGCATTCCTCGTCTACGATTCAAATGAATGTAAATGCGACACTTCCTGGCAAGGAAATAGCGTTTGCAGATGTCTACCTATCGTAGCAATAGAGTTCTAATGCTTCTTAAAACGCGATATCGCATCTCATTTCTATGTTTCATGGTAAGATATAATATGATTTGCGAAGTGTTATGTATTCCTCGTCTACACTTCAAATGAATGTAAATGCGACACTTCCTTGCAAGAAAATAGCGTTTGCAGATGTCTATGTATCGTAGCAATAGAGCTCTTATGATTCTTAAAGCGCGATATCGCATCTCATTTCTATGTTTCATGGTAATATATAATATGATTAGCGAAGTGTCATGTATTCCTCGTCTACACTTCAAATGAATGTAAATGCGACACTTCCTTGCTAGGAAATAACGTCTGCAGTTGTCTAGGTATCGTAGCAATAGAGTTCAAATGCTTCTTAAAACGAGATATTGCATCTCATATCTATGTTTAATGATAAGATATAATATTCATTGCGAAGAGTTATGCATTCCTCGTCTACGATTCAAATGAATGTAAATGCGATACTTCCTTGCAGGGAAATAGCGTTTGCAGATGTCTACCTATCGTAGCAATAGAGTTCTAATGCTTCTTAAAACGCGATATCGCATCTCATTTCTATGGTTCATGGTACGATATAATATGATTTGCGAAGTGTTATGTTATTCCTCGTCTACACTTCAAATGAATGTAAATGCGACACTTCCTTGCTAGGAAATAGCGTCTGCAGATGTCTAGGTATCGTAGCGATAGAGTTCTAATGCTTCTTAAAACGCGATATCGCATCTCATTTCTATGTTTCATGGTAAGATATAATTTGATTTGCGAAGTGTTATGTATTCCTCGTCTACACTTCAAATAAATGTAAATGCGACACTTCCTTGCAAGGAAATGGCGTTTGCAGATGTCTACGTATAGTAGCAATAGAGCCCTTATGATTCTTAAAACGCGATATCGCATCTCATTTCTATGGTTCATTGTAAGATATAATATGAATTCCGAAGTGTTATGTTATTCCTCGTCTACACTTCAAATGAATGTAAATGCGACACTTACTTGCTAGGAAATAGCGTCTGCAGATGTCTACGTATCGTAGCGATAGAGTTCTGATGCTTCTTAAAACGCGATATCGCAACTCATTTCTATGTTTCATGGTAAGATATAATATGATTTGCGAAGTGTTATGTATTCCTCGTCTACACCTCAAATGAATGTAAATGCGACACTTCCTCGCTAGGAAATAGCGTTTGCAGATGTCTACGTATCGTAGCAATAGAGTTCTCATGATTCTTAAAACGCGATATCGCATCTCATTTCTATGGTTCATGGTACGATATAATATGATTTGCGAAGTGTTATGTTATTCCTCGTCTACACTTCAAATGAATGTAAATGCGACACTTCCTGGCAAGGAAATAGCGTTTGCAGATGTCTAGGTATCGTAGCGATAGAGTTCTAATGCTTCTTAAAACGCGATATCGCATCTCATTTCTATGTTTCATGGTAAGATATAATTTGATTTGCGAAGTGTTATGTATTCCTCGTCTACACTTCAAATGAATGTAAATGCGACACTTCCTTGCAAGGAAATAGCGTTTGCAGATGTCTACGTATCGTAGCAATAGAGCTCTTATGATTCTTACAACGCGATATCGCATCTCATTTCTATGGTTCATGGTAAGATATAATATGAATTGCGAAGTGTTATGTTATTCCTCGTCTACACTTCAAATGAATGTAAATGCGACACTTCCTTGCTAGGAAATAGCGTCTGCAGATGTCTACGTATCGTAGCGATAGAGCTCTTATGATTCTTAAAACGCGATATCGCATCTCATTTCTATGGTTCATGGTAAGATATAATATGAATTGCGAAGTGTTATGTTATTCCTCGTCTACACTTCAAATGAATGTAAATGCGACACTTCCTTGCTAGGAAATAGCGTCTGCAGATGTCTACGTATCGTAGCGATAGAGTTCTGATGCTTCTTAAAACGCGATATCGCAACTCATTTCTATGTTTCATGGTAAGATATAATATGATTTGCGAAGTGTAATGTATTCCTCGTCTACACTTCAAATGAATTTAATGCGACACTTCCTTGCAAGAAAATAGCGTTTGCAGATGTCTATGTATCGTAGCAAAAGAGCTCTTATGATTCTTAAAGCGCGATATCGCATCTTATTTCTATGTTTCATGGTAATATATAATATGATTTGCGAAGTGTCATGTATTCCTCGTCTACACTTGAAATGAATGTAAATGCGACACTTCCTGGCAAGGAAATAGCGTTTGCAGATGTCTACCTATCGTAGCAATAGAGTTCTAATGCTTCTTAAAACGCGATATCGCATCTCATTTCTATGTTTCATGGTAAGATATAATATGATTTGCGAAGTGTTATGTATTCCTCGTCTACACTTCAAATGAATGTAAATGCGACACTTCCTTGCAAGAAAATAGCGTTTGCAGATGTCTATGTATCGTAGCAATAGAGCTCTTATGATTCTTAAAGCGCGATATCGCATCTCATTTCTATGTTTCATGGTAATATATAATATGATTTGCGAAGTGTCATGTATTCCTCGTCTACACTTCAAATGAATGTAAATGCGACACTTCCTTGCTAGGAAATAGCGTCTGCAGTTGTCTAGGTATCGTAGCAATAGAGTTCAAATGCTTCTTAAAACGAGATATTGCATCTCATATCTATGTTTAATGATAAGATATAATATTCATTGCGAAGAGTTATGCATTCCTCGTCTACGATTCAAATGAATGTAAATGCGACACTTCCTTGCAAGGAAATAGCGTTTGCAGATGTCTACCTATCGTAGCAATAGAGTTCTAATGCTTCTTAAAACGCGATATCGCATCTCATTTCTGTGTTTCATGGTAAGATATAATATGATTTGCGAAGTGTTATGTTATTCCTCGTCTACACTTCAAATGAATGTAAATGCGACACTTCCGTGCTAGGAAATAGCGTCTGCAGATGTCTAGGTATCGTAGCGATAGAGTTCTAATGCTTCCTAAAACGCGATATCGCATCTCATTTCTATGTTTCATGGTAAGATATAAAATGATTTGCGAAGTGTTATGTATTCCTCGTCTACACTCAAATGAATGTAAATGCGACACTTCCGTGCTAGGAAATAGCGTCTGCAGATGTCTAGGTATCGTAGCGATAGAGTTCTAATGCTTCTTAAAACGCGATATCGCATCTCATTTCTATGTTTCATGGTAAGATATAATATTCATTGCGAAGTGTTATGCATTCCTCGTCTACGATTCAAGTGAATGTAAATGCGACACTTCCTTGCAAGGAAATAGCGTTTGCAGATGTCTACCTATCGTAGCAATAGAGTTCTAATGCTTCTTAAAACGCGATATCGCATCTCATTTCTATGTTTCATGGTAAGATATAATATGATTTGCGAAGTGTTATGTATTCCTCGACTACACCTCAAATGAATGTAAATGCGACACTTCCTCGCTAGGAAATAGCGTTTGCAGATGTCTACGTATCGTAGCAATAGAGTTCTAATGCTACTTAAAACGCGATATCGCATCTCATTTCTATGTTTCGTGGTAAGATATAATATGATTTGCGAAGTGTTATGCATTCCTCGTCTACGATTCAAATGAATGTAAATGCGACACTTCCTTGCAAGGAAATAGCGTTTGCAGATGTCTACGTATCGTAGCAATAGAGTTCAAATGCTTCTTAAAGCGACATATTGCATCTCATATCTATGTTTCATGATAAGATATAATATTCATTGCGAAGTGTTATGCATTCCTCGTCTACGATTCAAATGAATGTAAATGCGACACTTCCTTGCTAGGAAATAGCGTCTGCAGTTGTCTAGGTATCGTAGCAATACAGTTCAAATGCTTCTTAAAACGAGATATTGCATCTCATATCTATGTTTAATGATAAGATATATTATTCATTGCGAAGTGTTATGCATTCTTCGTCTACGATTCAAATGAATGTAGATGCGACACTTCCTTGCAAGGAAATAGCATTTGCAGATGTCTACGTATCGTAGCAATAGAGTTCTTATGATTCTTAAAACGCGATATCGCATCTCATTTCTATGTTTCATGGTAAGATACAATATGATTTGCGAAGTGTTACGTATTCCTCGTCTACACTTCAAATGAATGTGAATGCGACACTTCCTCGCTAGGAAATAGCGTTTGCAGATGTCTACGTATCGTAGCAATAGCGTTCTTATGATTCTTAAAACGCGATATCGCATCTCATTTCTATGGTTCATGGTAAGATATAAAATGATTTGCGAAGTGTTATGTATTCCTCGTCTACACTTCAAATGAATGTAAATGCGACACTTCCGTGCTAGGAAATAGCGTCTGCAGATGTCTAGGTATCGTAGCGATAGAGTTCTAATGCTTCTTAAAACGAGATATTGCATCTCATATCTATGTTTCATGACAAGATATAATATTCATTGCGAAGTGTTATGCATTCCTCGTCTACAATTCAAATGAATGTAAATGCGACACTTCCTTGCAAGGAAATAGCGTTTGCAGATGTCTAGGTATCGTAGCAATAGAGTTCTAATGCTTCTTAAAACGCGATATCGCATCTCATTTCTATGTTTCATGGTAAAATATAATATGATTTGCAATGTGTTATTTATTCCTCGTCTATACTTCAAATGAATGAAAATGCGACACTTTCTTGCAAGGAAATAGCGTTTGCAGATGTCTACCTACCGTAGCAATAGAGTTCTAATGCTTCTTAAAACGCGATATCGCATCTCATTTCTATGTTTCATGGTAAGATATAATATGATTTGCGAAGTGTTATGCATTCCTCGTCTACGATTCAAACGAATGTAAATGCGACACTTCCTTGCAAGGAAATAGCGTTTGCAGATGTCTAGGTATCGTAGCAATAGAGTTCTAATGCTTCTTAAAACGCGATATCGCATCTCATTTCTATGTTTCATGGTAAAATATAATATGATTTGCAATGTGTTATTTATTCCTCGTCTATACTTCAAATGAATGTAAATGCGACACTTCCTTGCAAGGAAATAGCGTTTGCAGATGTCTACCTACCGTAGCAATAGAGTTCTAATGCTTCTTAAAACGCGATATCGCATCTCATTTCTATGTTTCATGGTAAGATATAATATGATTTGCGAAGTGTTATGCATTCCTCGTCTACGATTCAAATGAATGTAAATGCGACACTTCCTTGCAAGGAAATAGCGTTTGCAGATGTCTACGTATCGTAGCAATAGAGTTCAAATGCTTCTTAAAACGAGATATTGCATCTCATATCTATGTTTAATGATAAGATATAATATTCATTGCGAAGTGTTATGCATTCTTCGTCTACGATTCAAATGAATGCGAATGCGACACTTCCTCGCTACGAAATAGCGTTTGCAGATGTCTACGTATCGTAGCGATAGAGTTCTAATGCTTCTTAAAACGCGATATCGCATCTCATTTCTATGTTTCATGGTAAGATATAATATGATTTGAGAAGTGTTACGTATTCCTCGTCTACACTTCAAATGAATGTGAATGCGACACTTCCTCGGTAGGAAATAGCGTTTGCAGATGTCTACGTATCGTAGCAATAGAGTTCTTATGATTCTTAAAACGCGACATCGCATCTCATTTCTATGGTTCATGGTAAGATATAATATGATTTGCGAGGTGTTATTTATTGCTCGTCTACGATTCAAATGAATGTAAATGCGACACTTCCTTGCAAGGAAATAGCGTTTGCAGATATCTAGGTATCGTAGCAATAGAGTTCTAATGCTTCTTAAAACGCGATATCGCATCTCATTTCTATGTTTCATGGTAAGATATAATATGATTTGCGAAGTGTAATGTATTCCTCGTCTACACTTCAAATGAATGTAAATGCGACACTTCCTTGCAAGGAAATAGCGTTTGCAGATGTCTACGTATCGTAGCCATAGAGCTCTTATGATTCTTAAAACGCGATATCGCATCTCATTTCTATGGTTCATGGTAAGATATAATATGATTTGCGAAGTGTTATGTTATTTCTCGTCTACACTTCAAATGAATGTAAATGCGACACTTCCTTGCTAGGAAATAGCGTCTGCAGATGTCTACGTATCGTAGCGATAGAGTTCTGATGCTTCTTAAAACGCGATATCGCAACTCATTTCTATGTTTCATGGTAAGATATAATATGATTTGCGAAGTGTTATGTATTCCTCGTCTACACTTCAAATGAATGTAAATGCGACACTTCCTTGCAAGAAAATAGCGTTTGCAGATGTCTATGTATCGTAGCAATAGAGCTCTTATGATTCTTAAAACGCGATATCGCATCTCATTTCTATGTTTCATGGTAAGATATAATATGATTTGCGAAGTGTTACGTATTCCTCGTCTACACTTCAAATGAATGTGAACGCGACACTTCCTTGCTAGGAAATAGCGTCTGCAGTTGTCTAGGTATCGTAGCAATAGAGTTCAAATGCTTCTTAAAACGAGATATTGCATCTCATATCTATGTTTAATGATAAGATATAATATTCATTGCGAAGTGTTATGCATTCTTCGTCTACGATTCAAATGAATGTAGATGCGACACTTCCTTGCAAGGAAATAGCATTTGCAGATGTCTACGTATCGTAGCAATAGAGTTCTTATGATTCTTAAAACGCGATATCGCATCTCATTTCTATGTTTCATGGTAAGATATAATATGATTTGCGAAGTGTTACGTATTCCTCGTCTACACTTCAAATGAATGTGAATGCGACACTTCCTCGCTAGGAAATAGCGTTTGCAGATGTCTACGTATCGTAGCAATAGCGTTCTTATGATTCTTAAAACGCGATATCGCATCTCATTTCTATGGTTCATGGTAAGATATAAAATGATTTGCGAAGTGTTATGTATTCCTCGTCTACACTTCAAATGAATGTAAATGCGACACTTCCGTGCTAGGAAATAGCGTCTGCAGATGTCTAGGTGTCGTAGCGATAGAGTTCTAATGCTTCTTAAAACGAGATATTGCATCTCACATCTATGTTTCATGAAAAGATATAATATTCATTGCGATGTGTTATGCATTCCTCGTCTACAATTCAAATGAATGTAAATGCGACACTTCCTTGCAAGGAAATAGCGTTTGCAGATGTCTAGGTATCGTAGCAATAGAGTTCTAATGCTTCTTAAAACGCGATATCGCATCTCATTTCTATGTTTCATGGAAAGATATAATATGATTTGCGAAGTGTCATGTATTCCTCGTCTACACTTCAAATGAATGTAAATGCGACACTTCCTTGCAAGGAAATAGCGTTTGCAGATGTCTACCTACCGTAGCAATAGAGTTCTAATGCTTCTTAAAACGCGATATCGCATCTCATTTCTATGTTTCATGGTAAGATATAATATGATTAGCGAAGTGTTACGTATTCCTCGTCTACACTTCAAATGAATGTGAATGCGACACTTCCTCGCTAGGAAATAGCGTTTGCAGATGTCTACGTATCGTAGCAATATAGTTCTTATGATTCTTAAAACGCGACATCGCATCTCATTTCTATGTTTCATGGTAAGATATAATATGATTTGCGAAGTGTTATGTATTCCTCGTCTACACTTCAAATGAATGTAAATGCGACACTTCCTTGCAAGGAAATAGTGTTTGCAGATGTCTACGTATCGTAGCCATAGAGCTCTTATGATTCTTAAAACGCGATATCGCATCTCATTTCTATGGTTCATGGTAAGATATAATATGAATTGCGAAGTTTTATGTTATTCCTCGTCTACACTTCAAATGAATGTAAATGCGACACTTCCTTGCTTGGAAATAGCGTCTGCAGATGTCTACGTATCGTAGCGATAGAGTTCTGATGCTTCTTAGAACGCGATATCGCAACTCATTTCTATGTTTCATGGTAAGATATAATATGATTTGCGAAGTGTTATGTATTCCTCGTCTACACTTCAAATGAATGTAAATGCGACACTTCCTTGCAAGAAAATAGCGTTTGCAGATGTCTAGGTATCGTAGCAATAGAGTTCTAATGCTTCTTAAAACGCGATATCGCATCTCATTTCTATGTTTCATGGTAAGATATAATATGATTTGCGAAGTGTTATGTATTCCTCGTCTACACCTCAAATGAATGTAATTGCGACACTTCCTCGCTAGGAAATAGCGTTTGCAGATGTCTACGTATCGTAGCAATAGAGTTCTTATGATTCTTAAAACGCGACATCGCATCTCATTTCTATGGTTCATGGTAAGATATAATATTCATTGCGAAGTGTTATGCATTCCTCGTCTACGATTCAAATGAATGTAAATGCGACACTTCCTTGCAAGGAAATAGCGTTTGCAGATGTCTACCTATCGTAGCAATAGAGTTCTAATGCTTCTTAAAACGCGATATCGCATCTCATTTCTATGTTTCATGGTAAGATATAATATGATTTGCGAAGTGTTACGTATTCCTCGTCTACACTTCAAATGAATGTGAATGCGACACTTCCTCGCTAGGAAATAGCGTTTGCAGATGTCTACATATCGTAGCAATAGCGTTCTTATGATTCTTAAAACGCGATATCGCATCTCATTTCTATGGTTCATGGTAAGATATAAAATGATTTGCGAAGTGTTATGTATTCCTCGTCTACACTTCAAATGAATGTAAATGCGACACTTCCGTGCTAGGAAATAGCGTCTGCAGATGTCTAGGTGTCGTAGCGATAGAGTTCTAATGCTTCTTAAAACGAGATATTGCATCTCATATCTATGTTTCATGAAAAGATCTAATATTCATTGCGAAGTGTTATGCATTTCTCGTCTACAATTCAAATGAATGTAAATGCGACACTTCCTTGCAAGGAAATAGCGTTTGCAGATGTCTAGGTATCGTAGCAATAGAGTTCTAATGCTTCTTAAAACGCGATATCGCATCTCATTTCTATGTTTCATGGTAAAATATAATATGATTTGCGATGTGTTATTTATTCCTCGTCTATACTTCAAATGAATGTAAATGCGACACTTCCTTGCAAGGAATTAGCGTTTGCAGATGTCTACCTACCGTAGCAATAGAGTTCTAATGCTTCTTAAAACGCGATATCGCATCTCATTTCTATGTTTCATGGTAAGATATAATATGATTTGCGAAGTGTTAGGTATTCCTCGTCTACACCTCAAATGAATGTAAATGCGACACTTCCTCGCTAGGAAATAGCGTTTGCAGATGTCTACGTATCGTAGCAATAGAGTTCTAATGCTTCTTAAAACGCGATATCGCATCTCATTTCTATGTTTCATGGTAAGATATAATATGATTAGCGAAGTGTTACGTATTCCTCGTCTACACTTCAAATGAATGTGAATGCGACACTTCCTTGCTAGGAAATAGCGTTTGCAGATGTCTACGTATCGTAGCAATAGAGTTCTTATGATTCTTAAAACGCGACATCGCATCTCATTTCTATGTTTCATGGTAAGATATAATATGATTTGCGAAGTGTTATGTATTCCTCGTCTACACTTCAAATGAATGTAAATGCGACACTTCCTTGCAAGGAAATAGCGTTTGCAGATGTCTACGTATCGTAGCCATAGAGCTCTTATGATTCTTAAAACGCGATATCGCATCTCATTTCTATGGTTCATGGTAAGATATAATATGAATTGCGAAGTGTTATGTTATTCCTCGTCTACACTTCAAATGAATGTAAATGCGACACTTCCTTGCTTGGAAATAGCGTCTGCAGATGTCTACGTATCGTAGCGATAGAGTTCTGATGCTTCTTAGAACGCGATATCGCAACTCATTTCTATGTTTCATGGTAAGATATAATATGATTTGCGAAGTGTTATGTATTCCTCGTCTACACTTCAAATGAATGTAAATGCGACACTTCCTTGCAAGAAAATAGCGTTTGCAGATGTCTATGTATCGTAGCAATAGAGCTCTTATGATTCTTAAAGCGCGATATCGCATCTCATTTCTATGTTTCATGGTAATATATAATATGATTTGCGAAGTGTCATGTATTCCTCGTCTACACTTCAAATGAATGTAAATGCGACACTTCCTCGCTAGGAAATAGCGTCTGCAGTTGTCTAGGTATCGTAGCAATAGAGTTCAAATGCTTCTTAAAACGAGATATTGCATCTCATATCTATGTTTAATGATAAGATATAATATTCATTGCGAAGTGTTATGCATTCCTCGTCTACGATTCAACTGAATGTAAATGCGACACTTCCTTGCAAGGAAATAGCGTTTGCAGATGTCTACCTATCGTAGCAATAGAGTTCTAATGCTTCTTAAAACGCGATATCGCATCTCATTTCTATGTTTCATGGTAAGATATAATATGATTTGCGAAGTGTTATGTATTCCTCGTCTACACCTCAAATGAATGTAAATGCGACACTTCCTCGCTAGGAAATAGCGTTTGCAGATGTCTACGTATCGTAGCAATAGACTTCTCATGATTCTTAAAACGCGATATCGCATCTGATTTCTATGTTTTATGGTACGATATAATATGATTTGCGAAGTGTTATGTTATTCCTCGTCTACACTTCAAATGAATATAAATGCGACACTTCCTTGTTAGGAAATAGCGTCTGCATATGTCTAGGTATCGTAGCGATAGAGTTCTAATGCTTCTTAAAACGCGATATCGCATCTCATTTCTATGTTTCATGGTAAGATATAATATGATTTGCGAAGTGTTATGCATTCCTCGTCTACGATTCAAATGAATGCAAATGCGACACTTCCTTGCAAGGAAATAGCGTTTGCAGATGTCTAGGTATCGTACCAATAGAGTTCTAATGCTTCTTAAAACGCGATATCGCATCTCATTTCTATGGTTCATGGTACGATATGATATGATTTGCGAAGTGTTATGTTATTCCTCGTCTACACTTCAAATGAATGTAAATGCGACACTTCCTTGCTAGGAAATAGCGTCTGCAGATGTCTACGTATCGTAGCAATAGAGTTCTAATGCTACTTAAAACGCGATATCGCATCTCATTTCTATGTTTCTTGGTAAGATATAATATGATTTGCGAAGTGTTATGTATTCCTCGTCTACACCTCAAATGAATGTAAATACGACACTTCCTCGCTAGGAAATAGCGTTTGCAGATGTCTACGTATCGTAGCAATAGAGTTCTCATGATTCTTAAAACGCGATATCGCATCTCATTTCTATGGTTCATGGTACGATATAATATGATTTGCGAAGTATTATGCTATTCCTCGTCTACACCTCAAATGAATGTAAATGCGACACTTCCTCGCTAGGAAATAGCGTTTGCAGATGTCTACGTATCGTAGCAATAGAGTTCTCATGATTCTTAAAACGCGATATCGCATCTCATTTCTATGGTTCATGGTACGATATAATATGATTTACGAAGTGTTATGTTATTCCTCGTCTACACTTCAAATGAATGTAAATGCGACACTTCCTTGCTAGGAAATAGCGTCTGCAGATGTCTACGTATCGTAGCAATAGAGTTCTAATGCTACTTAAAACGCGATATCGCATCTCATTTCTATGTTTCATGGTAAGATATAATATGATTTGCGAAGTGTTATGTATTCCTCGTCTACACATCAAATGAATGTAAATGCGACACTTCCTCGCTAGGAAATAGCGTTTGCAGATGTCTACGTATCGTAGCAATAGAGTTCTCGTGATTCTTAAAACGCGATATCGCATCTCATTTCTATGGTTCATGGTACGATATAATATGATTTGCGAAGTGTTATGTTATTCCTCGTCTACACTTCAAATGAATGTAAATGCGACACTTCCTTGCTAGGAAATAGTGTTTGCAGATGTCTACGTATCGTAGCCATAGAGCTCTTATGATTCTTAAAACGCGATATCGCATCTCATTTCTATGGTTCATGGTAAGATATAATATGAATTGCGAAGTGTTATGTTATTCCTCGTCTACACTTCAAATGAATGTAAATGCGACACTTCCTTGCTTGGAAATGGCGTCTGCAGATGTCTACGTATCGTAGCGATGGAGTTCTGATGCTTCTTAGAACGCGATATCGCAACTCATTTCTATGTTTCATGGTAAGATATAATATGATTTGCGAAGTGTTATGTATTCCTCGTCTACACTTCAAATGAATGTAAATGCGACACTTCCTTGCAAGAAAATAGCGTTTGCAGATGTCTATGTATCGTAGCAATAGAGCTCTTATGATTCTTAAAGCGCGATATCGCATCTCATTTCTATGTTTCATGGTAATATATAATATGATTTGCGAAGTGTCATGTATTCCTTGTCTACACTTCAAATGAATGTAAATGCGACACTTCCTTGCTAGGAAATAGCGTCTGCAGTTGTCTAGGTATCGTAGCAATAGAGTTCAAATGCTTCTTAAAACGAGATATTGCATCTCATATCTATGTTTAATGATAAGATATAATATTCATTGCGAAGTGTTATGCATTCCTCGTCTACGATTCAAATGAATGTAAATGCGACACTTCCTTGCAAGGAAATAGCGTTTGCAGATGTCTACCTATCGTAGCAATAGAGTTCTAATGCTTCTTAAAACGCGATATCGCATCTCATTTCTATGTTTCATGGTAAGATATAATATGATTTGCGAAGTGTTACGTATTCCTCGTCTACACTTCAAATGAATGTGAATGCGACACTTCCTCGCTAGGAAATAGCGTTTGCAGATGTCTACGTATCGTAGCAATAGCGTTCTTATGATTCTTAAAACGCGATATCGCATCTCATTTCTATGGTTCATGGTAAGATATAAAATGATTTGCGAAGTGTTATGTATTCCTCGTCGACACTTCAAATGAATGTAAATGCGACACTTCCGTGCTAGGAAATAGCGTCTGCAGATGTCTAGGTGTCGTAGCGATAGAGTTCTAATGCTTCTTAAAACGAGATATTGCATCTCATATCTATGTTTCATGAAAAGATCTAATATTCATTGCGAAGTGTTATGCATTTCTCGTCTACAATTCAAATGAATGTAAATGCGACACTTCCTTGCAAGGAAATAGCGTTTGCAGATGTCTAGGTATCGTAGCAATAGAGTTCTAATGCTTCTTAAAACGCGATATCGCATCTCATTTCTATGTTTCATGGTAAAATATAATATGATTTGCGATGTGTTATTTATTCCTCGTCTATATTTCAAATGAATGTAAATGCGACACTTCCTTGCAAGGAATTAGCGTTTGCAGATGTCTACCTACCGTAGCAATAGAGTTCTAATGCTTCTTAAAACGCGATATCGCATCTCATTTCTATGTTTCATGGTAAGATATAATATGATTTGCGAAGTGTTATGTATTCCTCGTCTACACCTCAAATGAATGTAAATGCGACACTTCCTCGCTAGGAAATAGCGTTTGCAGATGTCTACGTATCGTAGCAATAGAGTTCTAATGCTTCTTAAAACGCGATATCGCATCTCATTTCTATGTTTCATGGTAAGATATAATATGATTAGCGAAGTGTTACGTATTCCTCGTCTACACTTCAAATGAATGTGAATGCGACACTTCCTCGCTAGGAAATAGCGTTTGCAGATGTCTACGTATCGTAGCAATAGAGTTCTAATGCTTCTTAAAACGCGATATCGCATCTCATTTCTATGTTTCATGGTAAGATATAATATGATTAGCGAAGTGTTACGTATTCCTCGTCTACACTTCAAATGAATGTAAATGCGACACTTCCTTGCAAGAAAATAGCGTTTGCAGATGTCTATGTATCGTAGCAATAGAGCTCTTATGATTCTTAAAGCGCGATATCGCATCTCATTTCTATGTTTCATGGTAATATATAATATGATTTGCGAAGTGTCATGTTTTCCTCGTCTACACTTCAAATGAATGTAAATGCGACACTTCCTTGCTAGGAAATAGCGTCTGCAGTTGTCTAGGTATCGTAGCAATAGAGTTCAAATGCTTCTTAAAACGAGATATTGCATCTCATATCTATGTTTAATGATAAGATATAATATTCATTGCGAAGTGTTATGCATTCCTCGTCTGCGATTCAAATGAATGTAAATGCGACACTTCCTTGCAAGGAAATAGCGTTTGCAGATGTCTACCTACCGTAGCAATAGAGTTCTAATGCTTCTTAAAACGCGATATCGCATCTCATTTCTATGTTTCATGGTAAGATATAATATGATTTGCGAAGTGTTACGTATTCCTCGTCTACACTTCAAATGAATGTGAATGCGACACTTCCTCGCTAGGAAATAGCGTTTGCAGATGTCTACGTATCGTAGCGATAGAGTTCTAATGCTTCTTAAAACGCGATATCGCATCTCATTTCTATGTTTCATGGTAAGATATAATATGATTAGCGAAGTGTTACGTATTCCTCGTCTACACTTCAAATGAATGTGAATGCGACACTTCCTCGCTAGTAAATAGCGTTTGCAGATGTCTACGTATCGTAGCAATAGAGTTCTTATGATTCTTAAAACGCGACATCGCATCTCATTTCTATGTTTCATGGTAAGATATAATATGATTTGCGAAGTGTTATGTATTCCTCGTCTACACTTCAAATGAATGTAAATGCGACACTTCCTTGCAAGGAAATAGCGTTTGCAGATGTCTACGTATCGTAGCCATAGAGCTCTTATGATTCTTAAAACGCGATATCGCATCTCATTTCTATGGTCCATGGTAAGATATAATATGATTTGCGAAGTGTAATGTATTCCTCGTCTACACTTCAAATGAATGTAAATGCGACACTTCCTTGCAAGGAAATAGCGTTTGCAGATGTCTACGTATCGTAGCCATAGAGCTCTTATGATTCTTAAAACGCGATATCGCATCTCATTTCTATGGTTCATGGTAAGATATAATATGATTTGCGAAGTGTTATGTTATTTCTCGTCTACACTTCAAATGAATGTAAATGCGACACTTCCTTGCTAGGAAATAGCGTCTGCAGATGTCTACGTATCGTAGCGATAGAGTTCTGATGCTTCTTAAAACGCGATATCGCAACTCATTTCTATGTTTCATGGTAAGATATAATATGATTTGCGAAGTGTTATGTATTCCTCGTCTACACTTCAAATGAATGTAAATGCGACACTTCCTTGCAAGAAAATAGCGTTTGCAGATGTCTATGTATCGTAGCAATAGAGCTCTTATGATTCTTAAAACGCGATATCGCATCTCATTTCTATGTTTCATGGTAAGATATAATATGATTTGCGAAGTGTTACGTATTCCTCGTCTACACTTCAAATGAATGTGAACGCGACACTTCCTTGCTAGGAAATAGCGTCTGCAGTTGTCTAGGTATCGTAGCAATAGAGTTCAAATGCTTCTTAAAACGAGATATTGCATCTCATATCTATGTTTAATGATAAGATATAATATTCATTGCGAAGTGTTATGCATTCTTCGTCTACGATTCAAATGAATGTAGATGCGACACTTCCTTGCAAGGAAATAGCATTTGCAGATGTCTACGTATCGTAGCAATAGAGTTCTTATGATTCTTAAAACGCGATATCGCATCTCATTTCTATGTTTCATGGTAAGATATAATATGATTTGCGAAGTGTTACGTATTCCTCGTCTACACTTCAAATGAATGTGAATGCGACACTTCCTCGCTAGGAAATAGCGTTTGCAGATGTCTACGTATCGTAGCAATAGCGTTCTTATGATTCTTAAAACGCGATATCGCATCTCATTTCTATGGTTCATGGTAAGATATAAAATGATTTGCGAAGTGTTATGTATTCCTCGTCTACACTTCAAATGAATGTAAATGCGACACTTCCGTGCTAGGAAATAGCGTCTGCAGATGTCTAGGTGTCGTAGCGATAGAGTTCTAATGCTTCTTAAAACGAGATATTGCATCTCACATCTATGTTTCATGAAAAGATATAATATTCATTGCGATGTGTTATGCATTCCTCGTCTACAATTCAAATGAATGTAAATGCGACACTTCCTTGCAAGGAAATAGCGTTTGCAGATGTCTAGGTATCGTAGCAATAGAGTTCTAATGCTTCTTAAAACGCGATATCGCATCTCATTTCTATGTTTCATGGAAAGATATAATATGATTTGCGAAGTGTCATGTATTCCTCGTCTACACTTCAAATGAATGTAAATGCGACACTTCCTTGCAAGGAAATAGCGTTTGCAGATGTCTACCTACCGTAGCAATAGAGTTCTAATGCTTCTTAAAACGCGATATCGCATCTCATTTCTATGTTTCATGGTAAGATATAATATGATTAGCGAAGTGTTACGTATTCCTCGTCTACACTTCAAATGAATGTGAATGCGACACTTCCTCGCTAGGAAATAGCGTTTGCAGATGTCTACGTATCGTAGCAATATAGTTCTTATGATTCTTAAAACGCGACATCGCATCTCATTTCTATGTTTCATGGTAAGATATAATATGATTTGCGAAGTGTTATGTATTCCTCGTCTACACTTCAAATGAATGTAAATGCGACACTTCCTTGCAAGGAAATAGTGTTTGCAGATGTCTACGTATCGTAGCCATAGAGCTCTTATGATTCTTAAAACGCGATATCGAATCTCATTTCTATGGTTCATGGTAAGATATAATATGAATTGCGAAGTATTATGTTATTCCTCGTCTACACTTCAAATGAATGTAAATGCGACACTTCCTTGCTTGGAAATAGCGTCTGCAGATGTCTACGTATCGTAGCGATAGAGTTCTGATGCTTCTTAGAACGCGATATCGCAACTCATTTCTATGTTTCATGGTAAGATATAATATGATTTGCGAAGTGTTATGTATTCCTCGTCTACACTTCAAATGAATGTAAATGCGACACTTCCTTGCAAGAAAATAGCGTTTGCAGATGTCTAGGTATCGTAGCAATAGAGTTCTAATGCTTCTTAAAACGCGATATCGCATCTCATTTCTATGTTTCATGGTAAGATATAATATGATTTGCGAAGTGTTATGTATTCCTCGTCTACACCTCAAATGAATGTAATTGCGACACTTCCTCGCTAGGAAATAGCGTTTGCAGATGTCTACGTATCGTAGCAATAGAGTTCTTATGATTCTTAAAACGCGACATCGCATCTCATTTCTATGGTTCATGGTAAGATATAATATTCATTGCGAAGTGTTATGCATTCCTCGTCTACGATTCAAATGAATGTAAATGCGACACTTCCTTGCAAGGAAATAGCGTTTGCAGATGTCTACCTATCGTAGCAATAGAGTTCTAATGCTTCTTAAAACGCGATATCGCATCTCATTTCTATGTTTCATGGTAAGATATAATATGATTTGCGAAGTGTTACGTATTCCTCGTCTACACTTCAAATGAATGTGAATGCGACACTTCCTCGCTAGGAAATAGCGTTTGCAGATGTCTACATATCGTAGCAATAGCGTTCTTATGATTCTTAAAACGCGATATCGCATCTCATTTCTATGGTTCATGGTAAGATATAAAATGATTTGCGAAGTGTTATGTATTCCTCGTCCACACTTCAAATGAATGTAAATGCGACACTTCCGTGCTAGGAAATAGCGTCTGCAGATGTCTAGGTGTCGTAGCGATAGAGTTCTAATGCTTCTTAAAACGAGATATTGCATCTCATATCTATGTTTCATGAAAAGATCTAATATTAATTGCGAAGTGTTATGCATTTCTCGTCTACAATTCAAATGAATGTAAATGCGACACTTCCTTGCAAGGAAATAGCGTTTGCAGATGTCTATGTATCGTAGCAATAGAGCTCTTATGATTCTTAAAGCGCGATATCGCATCTCATTTCTATGTTTCATGGTAATATATAATATGATTTGCGAAGTGTCATGTATTCCTCGTCTACACTTCAAATGAATGTAAATGCGACACTTCCTCGCTAGGAAATAGCGTCTGCAGTTGTCTAGGTATCGTAGCAATAGAGTTCAAATGCTTCTTAAAACGAGATATTGCATCTCATATCTATGTTTAATGATAAGATATAATATTCATTGCGAAGTGTTATGCATTCCTCGTCTACGATTCAACTGAATGTAAATGCGACACTTCCTTGCAAGGAAATAGCGTTTGCAGATGTCTACCTATCGTAGCAATAGAGTTCTAATGCTTCTTAAAACGCGATATCGCATCTCATTTCTATGTTTCATGGTAAGATATAATATGATTTGCGAAGTGTTATGTATTCCTCGTCTACACCTCAAATGAATGTAAATGCGACACTTCCTCGCTAGGAAATAGCGTTTGCAGATGTCTACGTATCGTAGCAATAGACTTCTCATGATTCTTAAAACGCGATATCGCATCTGATTTCTATGTTTTATGGTACGATATAATATGATTTGCGAAGTGTTATGTTATTCCTCGTCTACACTTCAAATGAATATAAATGCGACACTTCCTTGTTAGGAAATAGCGTCTGCATATGTCTAGGTATCGTAGCGATAGAGTTCTAATGCTTCTTAAAACGCGATATCGCATCTCATTTCTATGTTTCATGGTAAGATATAATATGATTTGCGAAGTGTTATGCATTCCTCGTCTACGATTCAAATGAATGCAAATGCGACACTTCCTTGCAAGGAAATAGCGTTTGCAGATGTCTAGGTATCGTACCAATAGAGTTCTAATGCTTCTTAAAACGCGATATCGCATCTCATTTCTATGGTTCATGGTACGATATGATATGATTTGCGAAGTGTTATGTTATTCCTCGTCTACACTTCAAATGAATGTAAATGCGACACTTCCTTGCTAGGAAATAGCGTCTGCAGATGTCTACGTATCGTAGCAATAGAGTTCTAATGCTACTTAAAACGCGATATCGCATCTCATTTCTATGTTTCATGGTAAGATATAATATGATTTGCGAAGTGTTATGTATTCCTCGTCTACACCTCAAATGAATGTAAATGCGACACTTCCTCGCTAGGAAATAGCGTTTGCAGATGTCTACGTATCGTAGCAATAGAGTTCTCATGATTCTTAAAACGCGATATCGCATCTCATTTCTATGGTTCATGGTACGATATAATATGATTTACGAAGTGTTATGTTATTCCTCGTCTACACTTCAAATGAATGTAAATGCGACACTTCCTTGCTAGGAAATAGCGTCTGCAGATGTCTACGTATCGTAGCAATAGAGTTCTAATGCTACTTAAAACGCGATATCGCATCTCATTTCTATGTTTCATGGTAAGATATAATATGATTTGCGAAGTGTTATGTATTCCTCGTCTACACATCAAATGAATGTAAATGCGACACTTCCTCGCTAGGAAATAGCGTTTGCAGATGTCTACGTATCATAGCAATAGAGTTCTCGTGATTCTTAAAACGCGATATCGCATCTCATTTCTATGGTTCATGGTACGATATAATATGATTTGCGAAGTGTTATGTTATTCCTCGTCTACACTTCAAATGAATGTAAATGCGACACTTCCTTGCTAGGAAATAGTGTTTGCAGATGTCTACGTATCGTAGCCATAGAGCTCTTATGATTCTTAAAACGCGATATCGCATCTCATTTCTATGGTTCATGGTAAGATATAATATGAATTGCGAAGTGTTATGTTATTCCTCGTCTACACTTCAAATGAATGTAAATGCGACACTTCCTTGCTTGGAAATGGCGTCTGCAGATGTCTACGTATCGTAGCGATAGAGTTCTGATGCTTCTTAGAACGCGATATCGCAACTCATTTCTATGTTTCATGGTAAGATATAATATGATTTGCGAAGTGTTATGTATTCCTCGTCTACACTTCAAATGAATGTAAATGCGACACTTCCTTGCAAGAAAATAGCGTTTGCAGATGTCTATGTATCGTAGCAATAGAGCTCTTATGATTCTTAAAGCGCGATATCGCATCTCATTTCTATGTTTCATGGTAATATATAATATGATTTGCGAAGTGTCATGTATTCCTTGTCTACACTTCAAATGAATGTAAATGCGACACTTCCTTGCTAGGAAATAGCGTCTGCAGTTGTCTAGGTATCGTAGCAATAGAGTTCAAATGCTTCTTAAAACGAGATATTGCATCTCATATCTATGTTTAATGATAAGATATAATATTCATTGCGAAGTGTTATGCATTCCTCGTCTACGATTCAAATGAATGTAAATGCGACACTTCCTTGCAAGGAAATAGCGTTTGCAGATGTCTACCTATCGTAGCAATAGAGTTCTAATGCTTCTTAAAACGCGATATCGCATCTCATTTCTATGTTTCATGGTAAGATATAATATGATTTGCGAAGTGTTACGTATTCCTCGTCTACACTTCAAATGAATGTGAATGCGACACTTCCTCGCTAGGAAATAGCGTTTGCAGATGTCTACGTATCGTAGCAATAGCGTTCTTATGATTCTTAAAACGCGATATCGCATCTCATTTCTATGGTTCATGGTAAGATATAAAATGATTTGCGAAGTGTTATGTATTCCTCGTCGACACTTCAAATGAATGTAAATGCGACACTTCCGTGCTAGGAAATAGCGTCTGCAGATGTCTAGGTGTCGTAGCGATAGAGTTCTAATGCTTCTTAAAACGAGATATTGCATCTCATATCTATGTTTCATGAAAAGATCTAATATTCATTGCGAAGTGTTATGCATTTCTCGTCTACAATTCAAATGAATGTAAATGCGACACTTCCTTGCAAGAAAATAGCGTTTGCAGATGTCTAGGTATCGTAGCAATAGAGTTCTAATGCTTCTTAAAACGCGATATCGCATCTCATTTCTATGTTTCATGGTAAAATATAATATGATTTGCGATGTGTTATTTATTCCTCGTCTATATTTCAAATGAATGTAAATGCGACACTTCCTTGCAAGGAATTAGCGTTTGCAGATGTCTACCTACCGTAGCAATAGAGTTCTAATGCTTCTTAAAACGCGATATCGCATCTCATTTCTATGTTTCATGGTAAGATATAATATGATTTGCGAAGTGTTATGTATTCCTCGTCTACACCTCAAATGAATGTAAATGCGACACTTCCTCGCTAGGAAATAGCGTTTGCAGATGTCTACGTATCGTAGCAATAGAGTTCTAATGCTTCTTAAAACGCGATATCGCATCTCATTTCTATGTTTCATGGTAAGATATAATATGATTAGCGAAGTGTTACGTATTCCTCGTCTACACTTCAAATGAATGTGAATGCGACACTTCCTCGCTAGGAAATAGCGTTTGCAGATGTCTACGTATCGTAGCAATAGAGTTCTAATGCTTCTTAAAACGCGATATCGCATCTCATTTCTATGTTTCATGGTAAGATATAATATGATTAGCGAAGTGTTACGTATTCCTCGTCTACACTTCAAATGAATGTAAATGCGACACTTCCTTGCAAGAAAATAGCGTTTGCAGATGTCTATGTATCGTAGCAATAGAGCTCTTATGATTCTTAAAGCGCGATATCGCATCTCATTTCTATGTTTCATGGTAATATATAATATGATTTGCGAAGTGTCATGTTTTCCTCGTCTACACTTCAAATGAATGTAAATGCGACACTTCCTTGCTAGGAAATAGCGTCTGCAGTTGTCTAGGTATCGTAGCAATAGAGTTCAAATGCTTCTTAAAACGAGATATTGCATCTCATATCTATGTTTAATGATAAGATATAATATTCATTGCGAAGTGTTATGCATTCCTCGTCTGCGATTCAAATGAATGTAAATGCGACACTTCCTTGCAAGGAAATAGCGTTTGCAGATGTCTACCTATCGTAGCAATAGAGTTCTAATGCTTCTTAAAACGCGATATCGCATCTCATTTCTATGTTTCATGGTAAGATATAATATGATTTGCGAAGTGTTACGTATTCCTCGTCTACACTTCAAATGAATGTGAATGCGACACTTCCTCGCTAGGAAATAGCGTTTGCAGATGTCTACGTATCGTAGCAATAGCGTTCTTACGATTCTTAAAACGCGATATCGCATCTCATTTCTATGGTTCATGGTAAGATATAAAATGATTTGCGAAGTGTTATGTATTCCTCGTCTACACTTCAAATGAATGTAAATGCGACACTTCCGTGCTAGGAAATAGCGTCTGCAGATGTCTAGGTATCGTAGCGATAGAGTTCTAATGCTTCTTAAAACGCGATATCGCATCTCATTTCTATGTTTCATGGTAAGATATAATATGATTTGCGAAGTGTTATGCATTCCTCGTCTACAATTCAAATGAATGTAAATGCGACACTTCCTTGCAAGGAAATAGCGTTTGCAGATGTCTAGGTATCGTAGCAATAGAGTTCTAATGCTTCTTAAAACGCGATATCGCATCTCATTTCTATGTTTCATGGTAAAATATAATATGATTTGCGATGTGTTATTTATTCCTCGTCTATACTTCAAATGAATGTAAATGCGACACTTCCTTGCAAGGAAATAGCGTTTGCAGATGTCTACCTACCGTAGCAATAGAGTTCTAATGCTTCTTAAAACGCGATATCGCATCTCATTTCTATGTTTCATGGTAAGATATAATATGATTTGCGAAGTGTTATGTATTCCTCGTCTACACCTCAAATGAATGTAAATGCGACACTTCCTCGCTAGGAAATAGCGTTTGCAGATGTCTACGTATCGTAGCAATAGAGTTCTCATGATTCTTAAAACGCGATATCGCATCTCATTTCTATGGTTCATGGTACGATATAATATGATTTGCGAAGTGTTATGTTATTCCTCGTCTACACTTCAAATGAATGTAAATGCGACACTTCCTTGCTAGGAAATAGCGTCTGCAGATGTCTACGTATCGTAGCAATAGTGTTCTAATGCTACTTAAAACGCGATATCGCATCTCATTTCTATGTTTCATGGTAAGATATAATATGATTTGCGAAGTGTTACGTATTCCTCGTCTACACTTCAAATGAATGTGAATGCGACACTTCCTCGCTAGGAAATAGCGTTTGCAGATGTCTACGTATCGTAGCGATAGAGTTCTAATGCTTCTTAAAACGCGATATCGCATCTCATTTCTATGTTTCATGGTAAGATATAATATGATTAGCGAAGTGTTACGTATTCCTCGTCTACACTTCAAATGAATGTGAATGCGACACTTCCTCGCTAGTAAATAGCGTTTGCAGATGTCTACGTATCGTAGCAATAGAGTTCTTATGATTCTTAAAACGCGACATCGCATCTCATTTCTATGTTTCATGGTAAGATATAATATGATTTGCGAAGTGTTATGTATTCCTCGTCTACACTTCAAATGAATGTAAATGCGACACTTCCTTGCAAGGAAATAGCGTTTGCAGATGTCTACGTATCGTAGCCATAGAGCTCTTATGATTCTTAAAACGCGATATCGCATCTCATTTCTATGGTCCATGGTAAGATATAATATGAATTGCGAAGTGTTATGTTATTCCTCGTCTACACTTCAAATGAATGTAAATGCGACACTTCCTTGCTTGGAAATAGCGTCTGCAGATGTCTACGTATCGTAGCGATAGAGTTCTGATGCTTCTTAGAACGCGATATCGCAACTCATTTCTATGTTTCATGGTAAGATATAATATGATTTGCGAAGTGTTATGTATTCCTCGTCTACACTTCAAATGAATGTAAATGCGACACTTCCTTGCAAGAAAATAGCGTTTGCAGATGTCTATGTATCGTAGCAATAGAGCTCTTATGATTCTTAAAGCGCGATATCGCATCCATTTCTATGTTTCATGGTAATATATAATATGATTTGCGAAGTGTCATGTATTCCTCGTCTACACTTCAAATGAATGTAAATGCGACACTTCCTCGCTAGGAAATAGCGTCTGCAGTTGTCTAGGTATCGTAGCAATAGAGTTCAAATGCTTCTTAAAACGAGATATTGCATCTCATATCTATGTTTAATCATAAGATATAATATTCATTGCGAAGTGTTATGCATTCCTCGTCTACGATTCAACTGAATGTAAATGCGACACTTCCTTGCAAGGAAATAGCGTTTGCAGATGTCTACCTATCGTAGCAATAGAGTTCTAATGCTTCTTAAAACGCGATATCGCATCTCATTTCTATGTTTCATGGTAAGATATAATATGATTTGCGAAGTGTTATGCATTCCTCGTCTACAATTCAAATGAATGTAAATGCGACACTTCCTTGCAAGGAAATAGCGTTTGCAGATGTCTAGGTATCGTAGCAATAGAGTTCTAATGCTTCTTAGAACGCGATATCGCATCTCATTTCTATGTTTCATGGTAAAATATAATATGATTTGCGATGTGTTATTTATTCCTCGTCTATACTTCAAATGAATGTAAATGCGACACTTCCTTGCAAGGAAATAGCGTTTGCAGATGTCTACCTACCGTAGCAATAGAGTTCTAATGCTTCTTAAAACGCGATATCGCATCTCATTTCTATGTTTCATGGTAAGATATAATATGATTTGCGAAGTGTTATGTATTCCTCGTCTACACCTCAAATGAATGTAAATGCGACACTTCCTCGCTAGGAAATAGCGTTTGCAGATGTCTACGTATCGTAGCAATAGAGTTCTCATGATTCTTAAAACGCGATATCGCACCTCATTTCTATGGTTCATGGTACGATATAATATTCATTGCGAAGTGTTATGCATTCCTCGTCTGCGATTCAAATGAATGTAAATGCGACACTTCCTTGCAAGGAAATAGCGTTTGCAGATGTCTACCTATCGTAGCAATAGAGTTCTAATGCTTCTTAAAACGCGATATCGCATCTCATTTCTATGTTTCATGGTAAGATATAATATGATTTGCGAAGTGTTACGTATTCCTCGTCTACACTTCAAATGAATGTGAATGCGACACTTCCTCGCTAGGAAATAGCGTTTGCAGATGTCTACGTATCGTAGCGATAGAGTTCTAATGCTTCTTAAAACGCGATATCGCATCTCATTTCTATGTTTCATGGTAAGATATAATATGATTAGCGAAGTGTTACGTATTCCTCGTCTACACTTCAAATGAATGTGAATGCGACACTTCCTCGCTAGTAAATAGCGTTTGCAGATGTCTACGTATCGTAGCAATAGAGTTCTTATAATTCTTAAAACGCGACATCGCATCTCATTTCTATGTTTCATGGTAAGATATAATATGATTTGCGAAGTGTTATGTATTCCTCGTCTACACTTCAAATGAATGTAAATGCGACACTTCCTTGCAAGGAAATAGCGTTTGCAGATGTCTACGTATCGTAGCCATAGAGCTCTTATGATTCTTAAAACGCGATATCGCATCTCATTTCTATGGTCCATGGTAAGATATAATATGAATTGCGAAGTGTTATGTTATTCCTCGTCTACACTTCAAATGAATGTAAATGCGACACTTCCTTGCTTGGAAATAGCGTCTGCAGATGTCTACGTATCGTAGCGATAGAGTTCTGATGCTTCTTAGAACGCGATATCGCAACTCATTTCTATGTTTCATGGTAAGATATAATATGATTTGCGAAGTGTTATGTATTCCTCGTCTACACTTCAAATGAATGTAAATGCGACACTTCCTTGCAAGAAAATAGCGTTTGCAGATGTCTATGTATCGTAGCAATAGAGCTCTTATGATTCTTAAAGCGCGATATCGCATCTCATTTCTATGTTTCATGGTAATATATAATATGATTTGCGAAGTGTCATGTATTCCTCGTCTACACTTCAAATGAATGTAAATGCGACACTTCCTCGCTGGGAAATAGCGTCTGCAGTTGTCTAGGTATCGTAGCAATAGAGTTCAAATGCTTCTTAAAACGAGATATTGCATCTCATATCTATGTTTAATCATAAGATATAATATTCATTGCGAAGTGTTATGCATTCCTCGTCTACGATTCAACTGAATGTAAATGCGACACTTCCTTGCAAGGAAATAGCGTTTGCAGATGTCTACCTATCGTAGCAATAGAGTTCTAATGCTTCTTAAAACGCGATATCGCATCTCATTTCTATGTTTCATGGTAAGATATAATATGATTTGCGAAGTGTTATGTATTCCTCGTCTACACCTCAAATGAATGTAAATGCGACACCTCCTCGCTAGAAAATAGCGTTTGCAGATGTCTACGTATCGTAGCAATAGACTTCTCATGATTCTTAAAACGCGATATCGCATCTGATTTCTATGTTTTATGGTACGATATAATATGATTTGCGAAGTGTTATGTTATTCCTCGTCTGCACTTCAAATGAATATAAATGCGACACTTCCTTGTTAGGAAATAGCGTCTGCATATGTCTAGGTATCGTAGCGATAGAGTTCTAATGCTTCTTAAAACGCGATATCGCATCTCATTTCTATGTTTCATGGTAAGATATAAAATGATTTGCGAAGTGTTATGTATTCCTCGTCTACACTTCAAATGAATGTAAATGCGACACTTCCGTGCTAGGAAATAGCGTCTGCAGATGTCTAGGTATCGTAGCGATAGAGTTCTAATGCTTCTTAAAACGCGATATCGCATCTCATTTCTATGTTTCATGGTAAGATATAATATTCATTGCGAAGTGTTATGCATTCCTCGTCTACGATTCAAATGAATGTAAATGCGACACTTCCTTGCAAGGAAATAGCGTTTGCAGATGTCTACCTATCGTAGCAATAGAGTTCTAATGCTTCTTAAAACGCGACATCGCATCTCATTTCTATGTTTCATGGTAAGATATAATATGATTTGCGAAGTGTTATGTATTCCTCGTCTACACCTCAAATGAATGTAATTGCGACACTTCCTCGCTAGGAAATAGCGTTTGCAGATGTCTACGTATCGTAGACATAGAGCTCTTATGATTCTTAAAACGCGATATCGCATCTCATTTCTATGGTTCATGGTAAGATATAATATGATTTGCGAAGTGTTATGTTATTTCTCGTCTACACTTCAAATGAATGTAAATGCGACACTTCCTTGCAAGGAAATAGCGTTTGCAGATATCTAGGTATCGTAGCAATAGAGTTCTAATGCTTCTTAAAACGCGATATCGCATCTCATTTCTATGTTTCATGATAAGATATAATATGATTTGCGAAGTGTTATGTATTCCTCGTCTACACTTCAAATGAATGTAAATGCGACACTTCCTTGCAAGGAAATAGCGTTTGCAGATGTCTACGTATCGTAGCCATAGAGCTCTTATGATTCTTAAAACGCGATATCGCATCTCATTTCTATGTTTCATGGTAAGATATAATATGATTTGCGAAGTGTTACGTATTCCTCGTCTACACTTCAAATGAATGTGAATGCAACACTTCCTCGCTAGGAAATAGCGTTTGCAGATGTCTACGTATCGTAGCAATAGCGTTCTTATGATTCTTAAAACGCGATATCGCATCTCATTTCTATGGTTCATGGTAAGATATAAAATGATTTGCGAAGTGTTATGTATTCCTCGTCTACACTTCAAATGAATGTAAATGCGACACTTCCGTGCTAGGAAATAGCGTCTGCAGTTGTCTAGGTATCGTAGCAATAGAGTTCAAATGCTTCTTAAAACGAGATATTGCATCTCATATCTATGCTTAATGATAAGATATAATATTCATTGCGAAGTGTTATGCATTCCTCGTCTACGATTCAAATGAATGTAAATGCGACTCTTCCTTGCAAGGAAATAGCGTTTGCAGATGTCTACCTATCGTAGCAATAGAGTTCTAATGCTTCTTAAAACGCGATATCGCATCTCATTTCTATGTTTCATGGTAAGATATAATATGATTTGCGAAGTGTTACGTATTCCTCGTCTACACTTCAAATGAATGTAAATGCGACACTTCCGTGCTAGGAAATAGCGTCTGCAGATGTCTAGGTATCGTAGCGATAGAGTTCTAATGCTTCTTAAAACGCGATATCGCATCTCATTTCTATGTTTCATGGTAAGATATAATATTCATTGCGAAGTGTTATGCATTCCTCGTCTACGATTCAAATGAATGTAAATGCGACACTTCCTTGCAAGGAAATAGCGTTTGCAGATGTCTACCTATCGTAGCAATAGAGTTCTAATGCTTCTTAAAACGCGATATCGCATCTCATTTCTATGTTTCATGGTAAGATATAATATGATTTGCGAAGTGTTATGTATTCCTCGTCTACACCTCAAATGAATGTAATTGCGACACTTCCTCGCTAGGAAATAGCGTTTGCAGATGTCTACGTATCGTAGCAATAGAGTTCTTATGATTCTAAAAACGCGACATCGCATCTCATTTCTATGGTTCATGGTAAGATATAATATGATTTGCGAAGTGTTATTTATTGCTCGTCTACGATTCAAATGAATGTAAATGCGACACTTCCTTGCAAGGAAATAGCCTTTGCAGATATCTAGGTATCGTAGCAATAGAGTTCTAATGCTTCTTAAAACGCGATATCGCATCTCATTTCTATGTTTCATGGTAAGATATAATATGATTTGCGAAGTGTTATGTATTCCTCGTCTACACTTCAAATGAATGTAAATGCGACACTTCCTTGCAAGGAAATAGCGTTTGCAGATGTCTACGTATCGTAGCCATAGAGCTCTTATGATTCTTAAAACGCGATATCGCATCTCATTTCTATGTTTCATGGTAAGATATAATATGATTTGCGAAGTGTTACGTATTCCTCGTCTACACTTCAAATGAATGTGAATGCAACACTTCCTCGCTAGGAAATAGCGTTTGCAGATGTCTACGTATCGTAGCAATAGCGTTCTTATGATTCTTAAAACGCGATATCGCATCTCATTTCTATGGTTCATGGTAAGATATAAAATGATTTGCGAAGTGTTATGTATTCCTCGTCTACACTTCAAATGAATGTAAATGCGACACTTCCGTGCTAGGAAATAGCGTCTGCAGATGTCTAGGTATCGTAGCGATAGAGGTCTAATGCTTCTTAAAACGCGATATCGCATCTCATTTCTATGTTTCATGGTAAGATATAATATTCATTGCGAAGTGTTATGCATTCCTCGTCTACGATTCAAATGAATGTAAATGCGACACTTCCTTGCAAGGAAATAGCGTTTGCAGATGTCTACCTATCGTAGCAATAGAGTTCTAATGCTTCTTAAAACGCGATATCGCATCTCATTTCTATGTTTCATGGTAAGATATAATATGATTTGCGAAGTGTTATGTATTCCTCGTCTACACCTCAAATGAATGTAATTGCGACACTTCCTCGCTAGGAAATAGCGTTTGCAGATGTCTACGTATCGTAGCAATAGAGTTCTTATGATTCTTAAAACGCGACATCGCATCTCATTTCTATGGTTCATGGTAAGATATAATATGATTTGCGAAGTGTTATTTATTGCTCGTCTACGATTCAAATGAATGTAAATGCGACACTTCCTTGCAAGGAAATAGCGTCTGCATATGTCTAGGTATCGTAGCAATAGAGTTCTAATGCTTCTTAAAACGCGATATCGCATCTCATTTCTATGTTTCATGGTAAGATATAATATGATTTGCGAAGTGTTACGTATTCCTCGTCTACACTTCAAATGAATGTAAATGCGACACTTCCGTGCTAGGAAATAGCGTCTGCAGATGTCTAGGTATCGTAGCGATAGAGTTCTAATGCTTCTTAAAACGCGATATCGCATCTCATTTCTATGTTTCATGATAAGATATAATATGATTTGCGAAGTGTTATGTATTCCTCGTCTACACTTCAAATGAATGTAAATGCGACACTTCCTTGCAAGGAAATAGCGTTTGCAGATGTCTACGTATCGTAGCCATAGAGCTCTTATGATTCTTAAAACGCGATATCGCATCTCATTTCTATGTTTCATGGTAAGATATAATATGATTTGCGAAGTGTTACGTATTCCTCGTCTACACTTCAAATGAATGTGAATGCAACACTTCCTCGCTAGGAAATAGCGTTTGCAGATGTCTACGTATCGTAGCAATAGCGTTCTTATAATTCTTAAAACGCGATATCGCATCTCATTTCTATGGTTCATGGTAAGATATAAAATGATTTGCGAAGTGTTATGTATTCCTCGTCTACACTTCAAATGAATGTAAATGCGACACTTCCGTGCTAGGAAATAGCGTCTGCAGTTGTCTAGGTATCGTAGCAATAGAGTTCAAATGCTTCTTAAAACGAGATATTGCATCTCATATCTATGCTTAATGATAAGATATAATATTCATTGCGAAGTGTTATGCATTCCTCGTCTACGATTCAAATGAATGTAAATGCGACTCTTCCTTGCAAGGAAATAGCGTTTGCAGATGTCTACCTATCGTAGCAATAGAGTTCTAATGCTTCTTAAAACGCGATATCGCATCTCATTTCTATGTTTCATGGTAAGATATAATATGATTTGCGAAGTGTTACGTATTCCTCGTCTACACTTCAAATGAATGTAAATGCGACACTTCCGTGCTAGGAAATAGCGTCTGCAGATGTCTAGGTATCGTAGCGATAGAGTTCTAATGCTTCTTAAAACGCGATATCGCATCTCATTTCTATGTTTCATGGTAAGATATAATATTCATTGCGAAGTGTTATGCATTCCTCGTCTACGATTCAAATGAATGTAAATGCGACACTTCCTTGCAAGGAAATAGCGTTTGCAGATGTCTACCTATCGTAGCAATAGAGTTCTAATGCTTCTTAAAACGCGATATCGCATCTCATTTCTATGTTTCATGGTAAGATATAATATGATTTGCGAAGTGTTATGTATTCCTCGTCTACACCTCAAATGAATGTAATTGCGACACTTCCTCGCTAGGAAATAGCGTTTGCAGATGTCTACGTATCGTAGCAATAGAGTTCTTATGATTCTAAAAACGCGACATCGCATCTCATTTCTATGGTTCATGGTAAGATATAATATGATTTGCGAAGTGTTATTTATTGCTCGTCTACGATTCAAATGAATGTAAATGCGACACTTCCTTGCAAGGAAATAGCCTTTGCAGATATCTAGGTATCGTAGCAATAGAGTTCTAATGCTTCTTAAAACGCGATATCGCATCTCATTTCTATGTTTCATGGTAAGATATAATATGATTTGCGAAGTGTTATGTATTCCTCGTCTACACTTCAAATGAATGTAAATGCGACACTTCCTTGCAAGGAAATAGCGTTTGCAGATGTCTACGTATCGTAGCCATAGAGCTCTTATGATTCTTAAAACGCGATATCGCATCTCATTTCTATGGTTCATGGTAAGATATAATATGATTTGCGAAGTGTTACGTATTCCTCGTCTACACTTCAAATGAATGTGAATGCGACACTTCCTCGCTAGGAAATAGCGTTTGCAGATGTCTACGTATCGTAGCAATAGAGTTCAAATGCTTCTTAAAACGCGATATCGCATCTCATTTCTATGTTTCATGGTAAGATATAATATGATTTGCGAAGTGTTATGTAGTCCTCGTCTACACTTCAAATGAATGTAAATGCGACACTTCCTTGCTAGGAAATAGCGTCTGCAGTTGTCTAGGTATCGTAGCAATAGAGTTCAAATGCTTCTTAAAACGAGATATTGCATCTCATATATATGTTTAATGATAAGATATAATATTCATTGCGAAGTGTTATGCATTCCTCGTCTACGATTCAAATGAATGTAAATGCGACACTTCCTTGCAAGGAAATAGCGTTTGCAGATGTCTACCTATCGTAGCAATAGAGTTCTAATGCTTCTTAAAACGCGATATCGCATCTCATTTCTATGTTTCATGGTAAGATATAATATGATTTGCGAAGTGTTACGTATTCCTCGTCTACACTTCAAATGAATGTGAATGCGACACTTTCTTGCAAGGAAATAGCGTTTGCAGATGTCTACGTATCGTAGCAATAGAGTTCTCATGATTCTTAAAGCGCGATATCGCATCTCATTTCTATGTTTCATGGTACGATATAATATGATTTGCGAAGTGTTATGTTATTCCTCGTCTACACTTCAAATGAATGTAAATGCGACACTTCCTTGTTAGGAAATAGCGTCTGCAGATGTCTAGGTATCGTAGCGATAGAGTTCTAATGTAACGTCAGGCGTACCGCCTGCCACCCTCCGGCGTCCACCTCATCATCCCCAGCATCCGTATCCGGAGCCCCTGCACACGGGCCACCCGCCGACTCGCCGTCCCTACAGAAGGAGACAAAGGTACGAGAGGGAAGAAGGATGCAGCATGCCGCGCCCACGCGCGATCTCCACACATGAGGGGGAGGACTTCACCCCGTATTACGAGGGCGAGGAGCTCTCCGACACGTACTGGGTCGAATCCCCAGCGATCACGAAGCCCTATACGTACTTCTCGTACATGTGGGATTAGAATAAGCACACTACTCACATTTGTACATACACACCAACACACACCTAGATTTAAGTAAATATATGTATATATTTTATTCATGCACGGCTATGTTCCGTGCACTCGCGCGCACACTCGACGCTCGCGGCTCACGCTTAACACGGGCCGCGCCCCACTCCGAACGGCCGCCCCACCACGAGGGCCGAGCGGCCGCCCTACTCCGACCGTCCGCCCCACCGCGAGGGACCAGCGACTCGCGCGCCGCGCGACCCGAGGAGGTCGCGGACGCGAGATCCGAGAGTCAGTTCCAATCTCACCTCCGAACGGGAGAGTTCGTAACTCATCTCCGAACTGGAGAGTTCCTATCTCATCTCCGAACCGATGAGTTCCTAACTCGCCACCAGCATCCGATCGATGCACTTTCGAGCAATAGGCTCATTCGCAACGAGCAATTAGCTCTAATGCATTCGTCTCTATCCATACTCCCATAGCGGAGTCCAGTCGATACTTTATACTATTTCTAATTCTCATTGTAATCGTTAGTCAGTAACTTAGAATTATAATATAAAGTAGTATAAAGTAAGATATAATATGATTTGCGAAGTGTTATGTATTCCTCGTCTACACTTCAAATGAATGTAAATGCGACACTTCCTTGCTAGGAAATAGCGTCTGCAGTTGTCTAGGTATCGTAGCAATAGAGTTCAAATGCTTCTTAAATCGAGATATTGCATCTCATATCTATGTTTAATGATAAGATATAATATTCATTGCGAAGTGTTATGCATTCCTCGTCTACACTTCAAATGAATGTAAATGCGACACTTCCTTGCAAGGATATAGCGTTTGCAGATGTCTACCTACCGTAGCAATAGAGTTCTAATGCTTCTTAAAACGCGATATCGCATCTCATTTCTATGTTTCATGGTAAGATATAATATGATTTGCGAAGTGTTACGTATTCCCCGTCTACACTTCAAATGAATGTGAATGCAACACTTCCTCGCTAGGAAATAGCGTTTGCAGATGTCTACGTATCGTAGCAATAGCGTTCTTATGATTCTTAAAACGCGATATCGCATCTCATTTCTATGGTTCATGGTAAGATATAAAATGATTTGCGAAGTGTTATGTATTCCTCGTCTACACTTCAAATGAATGTAAATGCGACACTTCCGTGCTAGGAAATAGCGTCTGCAGATGTCTAGGTATCGTAGCGATAGAGTTCTAATGCTTCTTAAAACGCGATATCGCATCTCATTTCTATGTTTCATGGTAAGATATAATATTCATTGCGAAGTTTTATGCATTCCTCGTCTACGATTCAAATGAATGTAAATGCGACACTTCCTTGCAAGGAAATAGTGTTTGCAGATGTCTACGTATCGTAGCAATAGAGTTCTAGTGCTACTTAAAACGCGATATCGCATCTCATTTCTATGTTTCATGGTAAGATATAATATGATTTGCGAAGTGTTATGTATTCCTCGTCTACACCCCAAATGAATGTAATTGCGACACTTCCTCGCTAGGAAATAGCGTTTGCAGATGTCTACGTAACGTAGCAATAAAGTTCTCATGATTCTTAAAACGCGATATCGCATCTCATTTCTATGTTTCATGGTACGATATAATATGATTTGCGAAGTGTTATGTTATTCCTCGTCTACACTTCAAATGAATGTAAATGCGACACTTCCTTGTTAGGAAATAGCGTCTGCAGATGTCTAGGTATCGTAGCGATAGAGTTCTAATGCTTCTTAAAACGCGATATCGCATCTCATTTCTATGTTTCATGGTAAGATATAATATGATTTGCGAAGTGTTATGCATTCCTCGTCTACGATTCAAATGAATGTAAATGCGACACTTCCTTGCAAGGAAATAGCGTTTGCAGATGTCTTCGTATCGTAGCAATAGCGTTCTTATGATTCTTAAAACGCGATATCGCATCTCATTTCTATGGTTCATGGTAAGATATAAAATGATTTGGGAAGTGTTATGTATTCCTCGTCTACACTTCAAATGAATGTAAATGCGACACTTCCGTGCTAGGAAATAGCGTCTGCAGATGTCTAGGTATCGTAGCGATAGAGTTCTAATGCTTCTTAAAACGAGATATTGCATCTCATATCTATGTTTCATGACAAGATATAATATTCATTGCGAAGTGTTATGCATTCCTCGTCTACAATTCAAATGAATGTAGATGCGACACTTCCTTGCAAGGAAATAGCATTTGCAGATGTCTAGGTATCGTAGCAATAGAGTTCTTATGATTCTTAAAACGCGATATCGCATCTCATTTCTATGGTTCATGGTACGATATAATATGATTTGCGAAGTGTTATGTTATTCCTCGTCTACACTTCAAATGAATGTAAATGCGACACTTCCTTGCTAGGAAATAGCGTCTGCAGATGTCTACGTATCGTAGCGATAGAGTTCTGATGCTTCTTAGAACGCGATATCGCAACTCATTTCTATGTTTCATGGTAAGATATAATATGATTTGCGAAGTGTTATGTATTCCTCGTCTACACTTCAAACGAATGTAAATGCGACACTTCCTTGCAAGAAAATAGCGTTTGCAGATGTCTATGTATCGTAGCAATAGAGCTCTTATGATTCTTAAAGCGCGATATCGCATCTCATTTCTATGTTTCATGGTAATATATAATATGATTTGCGAAGTGTCATGCATTCCTCGTCTACACTTCAAATGAATGTAAATGCGATACTTCCTTGCTAGGAAATAGCGTCTGCAGTTGTCTAGGTATCGTAGCAATAGAGTTCAAATGCTTCTTAAAACGAGATATTGCATCTCATATCTATGTTTAATGATAAGATATAATATTCATTGCGAAGTGTTATGCATTCCTCGTCTACGATTCAAATGAATGTAAATGCGACACTTTCTTGCAAGGAAATAGCGTTTGCAGATGTCTACCTATCGTAGCAATAGAGTTCTAATGCTTCTTAAAACGCGATATCGCATCTCATTTCTATGTTTCATGGTAAGATATAATATGATTTGCGAAGTGTTATTTATTCCTCGTCTACGATTCAAATGAATGTAAATGCGACACTTCCTTGCAAGGAAATAGCGTTTGCAGATATCTAGGTATCGTAGCAATAGAGTTCTATTGCTTCTTAAAACGCGATATCGCATCTCATTTCTATGTTTCATGGTAAGATATAATATGATTTGCGAAGTGTTATGTATTCCTCGTCTACACTTCAAATGAAAGTAAATGCGACACTTCCTTGCAACGAAATAGCGTTTGCAGATGTCTACGTATCGTAGCCATAGAGCTCTTATGATTCTTAAAACGCGATATCGCATCTCATTTCTATGGTTCATGGTAAGATATAATATGAATTGCGAAGTGTTATGTTATTCCTCGTCTACACTTCAAATGAATGTAAATGCGACACTTCCTTGCTAGGATATAGCGTCTGCAGATGTCTACGTATCGTAGCGATAGAGTTCTGATGCTTCTTAAAACGCGATATCGCAACTCATTTCTATGTTTCATGGTAAGATATAATATGATTTGCGAAGTGTTATGTATTCCTCGTCTACACCCCAAATGAATGTAATTGCGACACTTCCTCGCTAGGAAATAGCGTTTGCAGATGTCTACGTAACGTAGCAATAAAGTTCTCATGATTCTTAAAACGCGATATCGCATCTCATTTCTATGTTTCATGGTACGATATAATATGATTTGCGAAGTGTTATGTTATTCCTCGTCTACACTTCAAATGAATGTAAATGCGACACTTCCTTGTTAGGAAATAGCGTCTGCAGATGTCTAGGTATCGTAGCGATAGAGTTCTAATGCTTCTTAAAACGCGATATCGCATCTCATTTCTATGTTTCATGGTAAGATATAATATGATTTGCGAAGTGTTATGCATTCCTCGTCTACGATTCAAATGAATGTAAATGCGACACTTCCTTGCAAGGAAATAGCGTTTGCAGATGTCTTCGTATCGTAGCAATAGCGTTCTTATGATTCTTAAAACGCGATATCGCATCTCATTTCTATGGTTCATGGTAAGATATAAAATGATTTGCGAAGTGTTATGTATTCCTCGTCTACACTTCAAATGAATGTAAATGCGACACTTCCGTGCTAGGAAATAGCGTCTGCAGATGTCTAGGTATCGTAGCGATAGAGTTCTAATGCTTCTTAAAACGAGATATTGCATCTCATATCTATGTTTCATGACAAGATATAATATTCATTGCGAAGTGTTATGCATTCCTCGTCTACAATTCAAATGAATGTAGATGCGACACTTCCTTGCAAGGAAATAGCATTTGCAGATGTCTACGTATCGTAGCAATAGAGTTCTTATGATTCTTAAAACGCGATATCGCATCTCATTTCTATGTTTCATGGTAAGATATAATATGATTTGCGAAGTGTTACGTATTCCTCGTCTACACTTCAAATGAATGTGAATGCGACACTTCCTCGCTAGGAAATAGCGTTTGCAGATGTCTACGTATCGTAGCAATAGAGTTCTCATGATTCTTAAAACGCGATATAGCATCTCATTTCTATGGTTCGTGGTACGATATAATATGATTTGCGAAGTGTTATGTTATTCCTCGTCTACACTTCAAATGAATGTAAATGCGACACTTCCTTGCTAGGAAATAGCGTCTGCAGATGTCTACGTATCGTAGCGATAGAGTTCTGATGCTTCTTAGAACGCGATATCGCAACTCATTTCTATGTTTCATGGTAAGATATAATATGATTTGCGAAGTGTTATGTATTCCTCGTCTACACTTCAAATGAATGTAAACGCGACACTTCCTTGCAAGAAAATAGCGTTTGCAGATGTCTATGTATCGTAGCAATAGAGCTCTTATGATTCTTAAAGCGCGATATCGCATCTCATTTCTATGTTTCATGGTAATATATAATATGATTTGCGAAGTGTCATGCATTCCTCGTCTACACTTCAAATGAATGTAAATGCGATACTTCCTTGCTAGGAAATAGCGTCTGCAGTTGTCTAGGTATCGTAGCAATAGAGTTCAAATGCTTCTTAAAACGAGATATTGCATCTCATACCTATGTTTAACACGTTGAGTGCCACGTCAGTCACCGGTGACTGACACCGACTTTTCCGTTCAGGCCGCGTCAGTCACCAGTGACTGACAGTATAAAATATGATAGTAAAAGTAAAAATTTTTTCCCTTTCTTCTTCTTCCTCTGATGAAGAAACAATGCGCACTCTATGCCGCCTTTTAGCAAAAATAATTTCGCTATTGTCACTTTCTGAATCTTGAACTGACATTCTGAGGGCTAAGAAATAACATTGCTGTTCCAAGATATCTGTGCACGCGGCCTGACGGGGAAGTCGCTATAAAACCGCGTGGCACTCAACGTGTTAATGATAAGATATAATATTCATTGCGAAGTGTTATGCATTCCTCGTCTACGATTCAAATGAATGTAAATGCGACACTTCCTTGCAAGGAAATAGCGTTTGCAGATGTCTACCTATCGTAGCAATAGAGTTCTAATGCTTCTTAAAACGCGATATCGCATCTCATTTCTATGTTTCATGGTAAGATATAATATGATTTGCGAAGTGTTATTTATTCCTCGTCTACGATTCAAATGAATGTAAATGCGACACTTCCTTCCAAGGAAATAGCGTTTGCAGATATCTAGGTATCGTAGCAATAGAGTTCTAATGCTTCTTAAAACGCGATATCGCATCTCATTTCTATGTTTCATGGTAAGATATAATATGATTTGCGAAGTGTTATGTATTCCTCGTCTACACTTCAAATGAAAGTAAATGCGACACTTCCTTGCAACGAAATAGCGTTTGCAGATGTCTACGTATCGTAGCCATAGAGCTCTTATGATTCTTAAAACGCGATATCGCATCTCATTTCTATGGTTCATGGTAAGATATAATATGAATTGCGAAGTGTTATGTTATTCCTCGTCTACACTTCAAATGAATGTAAATGCGACACTTCCTTGCTAGGATATAGCGTCTGCAGATGTCTACGTATCGTAGCGATAGAGTTCTGATGCTTCTTAAAACGCGATATCGCAACTCATTTCTATGTTTCATGGTAAGATATAATATGATTTGCGAAGTGTTATGTATTCCTCGTCTACACTTCAAATGAATGTAAATGCGACACTTCCTTGCAAGAAAATAGCGTTTGCAGATGTCTATGTATCGTAGCAATAGAGCTCTTATGATTCTTAAAACGCGATACCGCATCCCATTTCTATGTTTCATGGTAAGATATAATATGATTTGCGAAGTGTTACGTATTCCTTGTCTACACTTCAAATGAATGTAAATGCGACACTTCCTTCCAAGGAAATAGCGTTTGCAGATATCTAGGTATCGTAGCAATAGAGTTCTAATGCTTCTTAAAACGCGATATCGCATCTCATTTCTATGTTTCATGGTAAGATATAATATGATTTGCGAAGTGTTACGTATTCCTCGTCTACACTTCAAATGAATGTGAATGCGACACTACCTCGCTAGGAAATAGCGTTTGCAGATGTCTACGTATCGTAGCAATAGAGTTCTTATGATTCTTAAAACGCGACATCGCATCTCATTTCTATGGTTCATGGTAAGATATAATATGATTTGCGAAGTGTTATGTATTCCTCGTCTACACTTCAAATGAATGTAAATGCGACACTTCCTTGCAAGGAAATAGCGTTTGCAGATGTCTACGTATCGTAGCCATAGAGCTCTTATGATTCTTAAAACGCGATATCGCATCTCATTTCTATGGTTCATGGTAAGATATAATATGAATTGCGAAGTGTTATGTTATTCCTCGTCTACACTTCAAATGAATGTAAATGCGACACTTCCTTGCTAGGAAATAGCGTCTGCAGATGTCTACCTATCGTAGCGATAGAGTTCTGATGCTTCTTAAAACGCGATATCGCAACTCATTTCTATGTTTCATGGTAAGATATAATATGATTTGCGAAGTGTTATGTATTCCTCGTCTACACTTCAAATGAATGTAAATGCGACACTTCCTTGCAAGGAAATAGCGTTTGCAGATGTCTATGTATCGTAGCAATAGAGCTCTTATGATTCTTAAAACGCGATACCGCATCTCATTTCTATGTTTCATGGTAAGATATAATATGATTTGCGAAGTGTTACGTATTCCTTGTCTACACTTCAAATGAATGTGAATGCGACACTTCCTCGCTAGGAAATAGCGTCTGCAGATGTCTACGTATCGTAGCGATAGAGTTCTAATGCTTCATAAAACGCGATATCGCATCTCATTTCTATGTTTCATGGTAAGATATAATATGATTTGCGAAGTGTTACGTATTCCTCGTCTACACTTCAAATGAATGTGAATGCGACACTTCCTCGCTAGGAAATAGCGTTTGCAGATGTCTACGTATCGTAGCAATAGAGTTCTTATGATTCTTAAAACGCGACATCGCATCTCATTTCTATGGTTCATGGTAAGATATAATATGATTTGCGAAGTGTTATTTATTCCTCGTCTACGATTCAAATGAATGTAAATGCGACACTTCCTTACAAGGAAATAGCGTTTGCAGATATCTAGGTATCGTAGCAATAGAGTTCTAATGCTTCTTAAAACGCGATATCGCATCTCATTTCTATGTTTCATGGTAAGATATAATATGATTTGCGAAGTGTTATGTATTCCTCGTCTACACTTCAAATGAAAGTAAATGCGACACTTCCTTGCAAGAAAATAGCGTTTGCAGATGTCTATGTATCGTAGCAATAGAGCTCTTATGATTCTTAAAACGCGATATCGCATCTCATTTCTATGTTTCATGGTAAGATATAATATGATTTGCGAAGTGTTACGTATTCCTCGTCTACACTTCAAATAAATGTGAATGCGACACTTCCTCGCTAGGAAATAGCGTTTGCAGATGTCTACGTATCGTAGTGATAGAGTTCTAATGCTTCTTAAAACGCGATATCGCATCTCATTTCTATGTTTCATGGTAAGATATAATATGATTTGCGAAGTGTTACGTATTCCTCGTCTACACTTCAAATGAATGTGAATGCGACACTTCCTCGCTAGGAAATAGCGTTTGCAGATGTCTACGTATCGTAGCGATAGAGTTCTAATGCTACTTAAAACGCGATATCGCATCTCATTTCTATGTTTCATGGTAAGATATAATATGATTTGCGAAGTGTTATGTATTCCTCGTCTACACTTCAAATGAATGTAAATGCGACACTTCCATGCAAGAAAATAGCGTTTGCAGATGTCTATGTATCGTAGCAATAGAGCTCTTATGATTCTTAAAACGCGATATCGCATCTCATTTCTATGTTTCATGGTAAGATATAATATGATTTGCGAAGTGTTACGTATTCCTCGTCTACACTTCAAATAAATGTGAATGCGACACTTCCTCGCTAGGAAATAGCGTTTGCAGATGTCTACGTATCGTAGTGATAGAGTTCTAATGCTTCTTAAAACGCGATATCGCATCTCATTTCTATGTTTCATGGTAAGATATAATATGATTTGCGAAGTGTTACGTATTCCTCGTCTACACTTCAAATGAATGTGAATGCGACACTTCCTCGCTAGGAAATGGCGTTTGCAGATGTCTACGTATCGTAGCGATAGAGTTCTAATGCTTCTTAAAACGCGATATCGCATCTCATTTCTATGTTTCATGGTAAGATATAATATGATTTGCGAAGTGTTACGTATTCCTCGTCTACACTTCAAATGAATGTGAATGCGACACTACCTCGCTAGGAAATAGCGTTTGCAGATGTCTACGTATCGTAGCAATAGAGTTCTTATGATTCTTAAAACGCGACATCGCATCTCATTTCTATGGTTCATGGTAAGATATAATATGATTTGCGAAGTGTTATGTATTCCTCGTCTACACTTCAAATGAATGTAAATGCGACACTTCCTTGCAAGGAAATAGCGTTTGCAGATGTCTACGTATCGTAGCCATAGAGCTCTTATGATTCTTAAAACGCGATATCGCATCTCATTTCTATGGTTCATGGTAAGATATAATATGAATTGCGAAGTGTTATGTTATTCCTCGTCTACACTTCAAATGAATGTAAATGCGACACTTCCTTGCTAGGAAATAGCGTCTGCAGATGTCTACCTATCGTAGCGATAGAGTTCTGATGCTTCTTAAAACGCGATATCGCAACTCATTTCTATGTTTCATGGTAAGATATAATATGATTTGCGAAGTGTTATTTATTCCTCGTCTACGATTCAAATGAATGTAAATGCGACACTTCCTTGCAAGGAAATAGCGTTTGCAGATATCTAGGTATCGTAGCAATAGAGTTCTAATGCTTCTTAAAACGCGATATCGCATCTCATTTCTATGTTTCATGGTAAGATATAATATGATTTGCGAAGTGTTATGTATTCCTCGTCTACACTTCAAATGAAAGTAAATGCGACACTTCCTTGCAAGAAAATAGCGTTTGCAGATGTCTATGTATCGTAGCAATAGAGCTCTTATGATTCTTAAAACGCGATATCGCATCTCATTTCTATGTTTCATGGTAAGATATAATATGATTTGCGAAGTGTTACGTATTCCTCGTCTACACTTCAAATAAATGTGAATGCGACACTTCCTCGCTAGGAAATAGCGTTTGCAGATGTCTACGTATCGTAGTGATAGAGTTCTAATACTTCTTAAAACGCGATATCGCATCTCATTTCTATGTTTCATGGTAAGATATAATATGATTTGCGAAGTGTTACGTATTCCTCGTCTACACTTCAAATAAATGTGAATGCGACACTTCCTCGCTAGGAAATAGCGTTTGCAGATGTCTACGTATCGTAGTGATAGAGTTCTAATGCTTCTTAAAACGCGATATCGCATCTCATTTCTATGTTTCATGGTAAGATATAATATGATTTGCGAAGTGTTACGTATTCCTCGTCTACACTTCAAATGAATGTGAATGCGACACTTCCTCGCTAGGAAATAGCGTTTGCAGATGTCTACGTATCGTAGCGATAGAGTTCTAATGCTACTTAAAACGCGATATCGCATCTCATTTCTATGTTTCATGGTAAGATATAATATGATTTGCGAAGTGTTATGTATTCCTCGTCTACACTTCAAATGAATGTAAATGCGACACTTCCTTGCAAGGAAATAGCGTTTGCAGATATCTAGGTATCGTAGCAATAGAGTTCTAATGCTTCTTAAAACGCGATATCGCATCTCATTTCTATGTTTCATGGTAAGATATAATATGATTTGCGAAGTGTTATGTATTCCTCGTCTACACTTCAAATGAAAGTAAATGCGACACTTCCTTGCAAGAAAATAGCGTTTGCAGATGTCTATGTATCGTAGCAATAGAGCTCTTATGATTCTTAAAACGCGATATCGCATCTCATTTCTATGTTTCATGGTAAGATATAATATGATTTGCGAAGTGTTATGTATTCCTCGTCTACACTTCAAATGAATATGAATGCCACACTTCCTCGCTAGGAAATAGCGTTTGCAGATGTCTACGTATCGTAGCAATAGAGTTCTTATGATTCTTAAAACGCGACATCGCATCTCATTTCTATGGTTCATGGTAAGATATAATATGATTTGCGAAGTGTTATTTATTCCTCGTCTACGATTCAAATGAATGTAAATGCGACACTTCCTTGCAAGGAAATAGCGTTTGCAGATATCTAGGTATCGTAGCGATAGAGTTCTGATGCTTCTTAAAACGCGATATCGCAACTCATTTCTATGTTTCATGGTAAGATATAATATGATTTGCGAAGTGTTATGTATTCCTCGTCTACACTTCAAATGAAAGTAAATGCGACACTTCCTTGCAAGAAAATAGCGTTTGCAGATGTCTATGTATCGTAGCAATAGAGCTCTTATGATTCTTAAAACGCGATATCGCATCTCATTTCTATGTTTCATGGTAAGATATAATATGATTTGCGAAGTGTTACGTATTCCTCGTCTACACTTCAAATAAATGTGAATGCGACACTTTCTCGCTAGGAAATAGCGTTTGCAGATGTCTACGTATCGTAGCGATAGAGTTCTAATGCTTCTTAAAACGCGATATCGCATCTCATTTCTATGTTTCATGGTAAGATATAATATGATTTGCGAAGTGTTACGTATTCCTCGTCTACACTTCAAATAAATGTGAATGCGACACTTTCTCGCTAGGAAATAGCGTTTGCAGATGTCTACGTATCGTAGCCATAGAGCTCTTATGATTCTTAAAACGCGATATCGCATCTCATTTCTATGGTTCATGGTAAGATATAATATGAATTACGAAGTGTTATGTTATTCCTCGTCTACACTTCAAATGAATGTAAATGCGACACTTCCTTGCTAGGAAATAGCGTCTGCAGATGTCTACGTATCGTAGCGATAGAGTTCTGATGCTTCTTAAAACGCGATATCGCAACTCATTTCTATGTTTCATGGTAAGATATAATATGATTTGCGAAGTGTTATGTATTCCTCGTCTACACTTCAAATGAATGTGAATGCGACACTTCCTCGCTAGGAAATAGCGTTTGCAGATGTCTACGTATCGTAGCGATAGAGTTCTAATGCTACTTAAAACGCGATATCGCATCTCATTTCTATGTTTCATGGTAAGATATAATATGATTTGCGAAGTGTTATGTATTCCTCGTCTACACTTCAAATGAATGTAAATGCGACACTTCCATGCAAGAAAATAGCGTTTGCAGATGTCTATGTATCGTAGCAATAGAGCTCTTATGATTCTTAAAACGCGATATCGCATCTCATTTCTAGGTTTCATGGTAAGATATAATATGATTTGCGAAGTGTTACGTATTCCTCGTCTACACTTCAAATAAATGTGAATGCGACACTTCCTCGCTAGGAAATAGCGTTTGCAGATGTCTACGTATCGTAGTGATAGAGTTCTAATGCTTCTTAAAACGCGATATCGCATCTCATATCTATGTTTCATGGTAAGATATAATATGATTTGCGAAGTGTTACGTATTCCTCGTCTACACTTCAAATGAATGTGAATGCGACACTTCCTCGCTAGGAAATAGCGTTTGCAGATGTCTACGTATCGTAGCGATAGAGTTCTAATGCTACTTAAAACGCGATATCGCATCTCATTTCTATGTTTCATGGTAAGATATAATATGATTTGCGAAGTGTTATGTATTCCTCGTCTACACTTCAAATGAATGTAAATGCGACACTTCCTTGCAAGGAAATAGCGTTTGCAGATATCTAGGTATCGTAGCAATAGAGTTCTAATGCTTCTTAAAACGCGATATCGCATCTCATTTCTATGTTTCATGGTAAGATATAATATGATTTGCGAAGTGTTATGTATTCCTCGTCTACACTTCAAATGAAAGTAAATGCGACACTTCCTTGCAAGAAAATAGCGTTTGCAGATGTCTATGTATCGTAGCAATAGAGCTCTTATGATTCTTAAAACGCGATATCGCATCTCATTTCTATGTTTCATGGTAAGATATAATATGATTTGCGAAGTGTTACGTATTCCTCGTCTACACTTCAAATAAATGTGAATGCGACACTTCCTCGCTAGGAAATAGCGTTTGCAGATGTCTACGTATCGTAGCGATAGAGTTCTAATGCTACTTAAAACGCGATATAGCATCTCATTTCTATGTTTCATGGTAAGATATAATATGATTTGCGAAGTGTTATGTATTCCTCGTCTACACTTCAAATGAATATGAATGCGACACTTCCTCGCTAGGAAATAGCGTTTGCAGATGTCTACGTATCGTAGCAATAGAGTTCTTATGATTCTTAAAACGCGACATCGCATCTCATTTCTATGGTTCATGGTAAGATATAATATGATTTGCGAAGTGTTATTTATTCCTCGTCTACGATTCAAATGAATGTAAATGCGACACTTCCTTGCAAGGAAATAGCGTTTGCAGATATCTAGGTATCGTAGCGATAGAGTTCTGATGCTTCTTAAAACGCGATATCGCAACTCATTTCTATGTTTCATGGTAAGATATAATATGATTTGCGAAGTGTTATGTATTCCTCGTCTACACTTCAAATGAAAGTAAATGCGACACTTCCTTGCAAGAAAATAGCGTTTGCAGATGTCTATGTATCGTAGCAATAGAGCTCTTATGATTCTTAAAACGCGATATCGCATCTCATTTCTATGTTTCATGGTAAGATATAATATGATTTGCGAAGTGTTACGTATTCCTCGTCTACACTTCAAATAAATGTGAATGCGACACTTTCTCGCTAGGAAATAGCGTTTGCAGATGTCTACGTATCGTAGCGATAGAGTTCTAATGCTTCTTAAAACGCGATATCGCATATCATTTCTATGTTTCATGGTAAGATATAATATGATTTGCGAAGTGTTATGTATTCCTCGTCTACACTTCAAATGAATGTAAATGCGACACTTCCTTGCAAGAAAATAGCGTTTGCAGATGTCTATGTATCGTAGCAATAGAGCTCTTATGATTCTTAAAACGCGATATCGCATCTCATTTCTATGTTTCATGGTAAGATATAATATGATTTGCGAAGTGTTACGTATTCCTCGTCTACACTTCAAATGAATGTGAATGCGACACTTCCTCGCTAGGAAATAGCGTTTGCAGATGTCTACGTATCGTAGCGATAGAGTTCTAATGCTACTTAAAACGCGATATCGCATCTCATTTCTATGTTTCATGGTAAGATATAATATGATTTGCGAAGTGTTATGTATTCCTCGTCTACACTTCAAATGAATGTAAATGCGACACTTCCTTGCAAGAAAATAGCGTTTGCAGATGTCTATGTATCGTAGCAATAGAGCTCTTATGATTCTTAAAACGCGATATCGCATCTCATTTCTATGTTTCATGGTAAGATATAATATGATTTGCGAAGTGTTATGTATTCCTCGTCTACACTTCAAATGAAAGTAAATGCGACACTTCCTTGCAAGAAAATAGCGTTTGCAGATGTCTATGTATCGTAGCAATAGAGCTCTTATGATTCTTAAAACGCGATATCGCATCTCATTTCTATGTTTCATGGTAAGATATAATATGATTTGCGAAGTGTTACGTATTCCTCGTCTACACTTCAAATAAATGTGAATGCGACACTTCCTCGCTAGGAAATAGCGTTTGCAGATGTCTACGTATCGTAGCGATAGAGTTCTAATGCTACTTAAAACGCGATATCGCATCTCATTTCTATGTTTCATGGTAAGATATAATATGATTTGCGAAGTGTTATGTATTCCTCGTCTACACTTCAAATGAATATGAATGCGACACTTCCTCGCTAGGAAATAGCGTTTGCAGATGTCTACGTATCGTAGCAATAGAGTTCTTATGATTCTTAAAACGCGACATCGCATCTCATTTCTATGGTTCATGGTAAGATATAATATGATTTGCGAAGTGTTATTTATTCCTCGTCTACGATTCAAATGAATGTAAATGCGACACTTCCTTGCAAGGAAATAGCGTTTGCAGATATCTAGGTATCGTAGCGATAGAGTTCTGATGCTTCTTAAAACGCGATATCGCAACTCATTTCTATGTTTCATGGTAAGATATAATATGATTTGCGAAGTGTTATGTATTCCTCGTCTACACTTCAAATGAAAGTAAATGCGACACTTCCTTGCAAGAAAATAGCGTTTGCAGATGTCTATGTATCGTAGCAATAGAGCTCTTATGATTCTTAAAACGCGATATCGCATCTCATTTCTATGTTTCATGGTAAGATATAATATGATTTGCGAAGTGTTACGTATTCCTCGTCTACACTTCAAATAAATGTGAATGCGACACTTTCTCGCTAGGAAATAGCGTTTGCAGATGTCTACGTATCGTAGCGATAGAGTTCTAATGCTTCTTAAAACGCGATATCGCATCTCATTTCTATGTTTCATGGTAAGATATAATATGATTTGCGAAGTGTTACGTATTCCTCGTCTACACTTCAAATAAATGTGAATGCGACACTTTCTCGCTAGGAAATAGCGTTTGCAGATGTCTACGTATCGTAGCATTAGAGATCTTATGATTCTTAAAACGCGATATCGCATCTCATTTCTATGGTTCATGGTAAGATATAATATGAATTGCGAAGTGTTATGTTATTCCTCGTCTACACTTCAAATGAATGTAAATGCGACACTTCCTTGCTAGGAAATAGCGTCTGCAGATGTCTACGTATCGTAGCGATAGAGTTCTGATGCTTCTTAAAACGCTATATCGCAACTCATTTCTATGTTTCATGGTAAGATATAATATGATTTGCGAATTGTTATGTATTCCTCGTCTACACTTCAAATGAATGTAAATGCGACACTTCCTTGCAAGGAAATAGCGTTTGCAGATGTCTACGTATCGTAGCCATAGAGCTCTTATGATTCTTAAAACGCGATATCGCATCTCATTTCTATGGTTCATGGTAAGATATAATATGAATTACGAAGTGTTATGTTATTCCTCGTCTACACTTCAAATGAATGTAAATGCGACACTTCCTTGCTAGGAAATAGCGTCTGCAGATGTCTACGTATCGTAGCGATAGAGTTCTGATGCTTCTTAAAACGCGATATCGCAACTCATTTCTATGTTTCATGGTAAGATATAATATGATTTGCGAAGTGTTATGTATTCCTCGTCTACACTTCAAATGAATGTAAATGCGACACTTCCTTGCAAGAAAATAGCGTTTGCAGATGTCTATGTATCGTAGCAATAGAGCTCTTATGATTCTTAAAACGCGATATCGCATCTCATTTCTATGTTTCATGGTAAGATATAATATGATTTGCGAAGTGTTACGTATTCCTCGTCTACACTTCAAATGAATGTGAATGCGACACTTCCTCGCTAGGAAATAGCGTTTGCAGATGTCTACGTATCGTAGCGATAGAGTTCTAATGCTACTTAAAACGCGATATCGCATCTCATTTCTATGTTTCATGGTAAGATATAATATGATTTGCGAAGTGTTATGTATTCCTCGTCTACACTTCAAATGAATGTAAATGCGACACTTCCTTGCAAGAAAATAGCGTTTGCAGATGTCTATGTATCGTAGCAATAGAGCTCTTATGATTCTTAAAACGCGATATCGCATCTCATTTCTATGTTTCATGGTAAGATATAATATGATTTGCGAAGTGTTACGAATTCCTCGTCTACACTTCAAATGAATGTGAATGCGACACTTCCTCGCTAGGAAATAGCGTTTGCAGATGTCTACGTATCGTAGCGATAGAGTTCTAATGCTTCTTAAAACGCGATATCGCATCTCATTTCTATGTTTCATGGTAGGATGTAATATGATTTGCGAAGTGTTACGTATTCCTCGTCTACACTTCAAATGAATGTGAATGCGACACTTCCTCGCTAGGAAATAGCGTTTGCAGATGTCTACGTATCGTAGCAATAGAGTTCTTATGATTCTTAAAACGCGACATCGCATCTCATTTCTATGGTTCATGGTAAGATGTAATATGATTTGCGAAGTGTTATTTATTCCTCGTCTACGATTCAAATGAATGTAAATGCGACACTTCCTTGCTAGGAAATAGCGTCTGCAGTTGTCTAGGTATCGTAGCAATAGAGTTCAAATGCTTCTTAAAACGAGATATTGCATCTCATATATATGTTTAATGATAAGATATAATATTCATTGCGAAGTGTTATGCATTCTTCATCTACGACTCAAATGAATGTAAATGCGACACTTCCTTGCAAGGAAATAGCATTTGCAGATGTCTACGTATCGTAGCAATAGAGTTCTTATGATTCTTAAAACGCGATATCGCATCTCATTTCTATGTTTCATGGTAAGATATAATATGATTTGCGAAGTGTTACGTATTCCTCGTCTACACTTCAAATGAATGTGAATCCGACACTTCCTCGCTAGGAAATAGCGTTTGCAGATGTCTACGTATCGTAGCGATAGAGTTCTAATGCTTCTTAAAACGCGATATCGCATCTCATTTCTATGTTTCATGGTAAGATATAATATGATTTGCGAAGTGTTACGTATTCCTCGTCTACACTTCAAATGAATATGAATGCGACACTTCCTCGCTAGGAAATAGCGTTTGCAGATGTCTACGTATCGTAGCAATAGAGTTCTTATGATTCTTAAAACGCGACATCGCATCTCATTTCTATGGTTCATGGTAAGATATAATATGATTTGCGAAGTGTTATTTATTCCTCGTCTACGATTCAAATGAATGTAAATGCGACACTTCCTTGCAAGGAAATAGCGTTTGCAGATATCTAGGTATCGTAGCAATAGAGTTCTAATGCTTCTTAAAACGCGATATCGCATCTCATTTCTATGTTTCATGGTAAGATATAATATTATTTGCGAAGTGTTATGTATTCCTCGTCTACACTTCAAATGAATGTAAATGCGACACTTCCTTGCAAGGAAATAGCGTTTGCAGATGTCTACGTATCGTAGCCATAGAGCTCTTATGATTCTTAAAACGCGATATCGCATCTCATTTCTATGGTTCATGGTGTCACGTCCCGAGGTGCGGTTGCGCTCGCAACGGTGGCACAAAGTCGTAACCGTTCCCGAAAATAACGCGAATTGCGTCCGGACCGGGTTCGTTGGCGTTTCGGACTCGATAAAACGGTAATTAACACTAAACTTACCTTGCGAAGGCTTGATTCCGCTGTCTGATTTTTCTTTCCAGGTACCTGGAGCGCCTTGGATCCGCAACCGGGATGGCGGCGGCGTACGGCTGGAACGGAGGTACGTCTACGGGAATAAGCGTCCAGGCGGGTTGACTCCGGCTGGCAGGTATCGGCGTTTGGCCCTGACGATTGGCGACTCGTACGGGTCGTGCGGCGAAGGAAACCTCCTTCACAGGAACCGGGACTCGAACGCAGGAAATTGAATATTCTGGTGCATCACCCACGTATTCCCGAGCGAGACGACGAATAAACTCTCTCCTCCCCGCGCGTCGTGTACGCTTTGTCGGAGGTGCAAAGCTCGTCGAGAATACTTGAACTTCGGTTGAGTACGGCACGGCTAAGCGTTGGTTCGCTCTAGCTTACCGGGATCGACCTGGGCGCAAGATATTCTGTACACGGTAGAAGTGAGGATGGAGCAACTAAGCGCTGGTTCGCTCTAGTCGTCGAGCCTCAAGACTATCGCAGATGAGATATAGAAATAGAATAATCGCGAGCGTACCCGTGGAGTAGAATTAAGGAATTGTATTTGAACTCGAATAAAGATACTTTGAATCTGGTAAAAATAAACTATATTCTATGATTTCACTATACTAAATACACTTGACTAAGTTCTAAGTTACTGACTAGTGATTACAATGAGAATTAGAAATAGTATAAAGTATCGAATGGACTCCGCTATGGGAGTATGGATAGAGACGAATGCATTAGAGCTAATTGCTCGTTGCGAATGAGCCTATTGCTCGGATCGGAAGTGCATCGTTCGGATGCTGGATTAGAACTCCTCGGTTCGGAGATGAGATACGAACTCTCCAGTTCGGAGATGAGTTAGCAACTCTCCCGTTCGGAGGTGAGATTGGAACTGACTCTCGGATCTCGCGTCCGCGACCTCCTTGGGTCGCGCGGCGCGCGAGTCGCTGGGCCCTCGCGGTGGGGCGGACGGTCGGAGTAGGGCGGCCGCTCGGCCCTCGTGGTGGGGCGGCCGGTCGGAGTGGGGCGCGGCCCGCGTTAAGCGTGAGCCGCGAGCGTCGAGTGTGCGCGCGAGTGCACGGAACATAGCCGTGCATGAATAAAATATATACATTTATTTACTTAAATCTAGGTGTGTGTTGGTGTGTATGTACATATATGAGTAGTGTGCTTATTCTAATCCCACATGTACGAGAAGTACGTATAGGGCTTCGTGATCGCTGGGGATTCGACCCAGTATGTGTCGGAGAGCTCCTCGCCCTCGTAATACGGGGTGAAGACCTCCCCCTCGTGTGTGGAGATCGCGCGTGGGCGCGGCATGCTGCATCCTTCTTCCCTCTCGTACCTTTGTCTCCTTCTGTAAGGACGGCGAGTCGGCGGGTGGCCCGTGTGCAGGGGCTCCGGATACGGATGCTGGGGATGATGAGTTGGACGCCGGAGGGTGGCAGGCGGTACGCCTGACGTTACATGCGACACTTCCTTGCTAGGAAATAGCGTCTGCAGTTGTCTAGGTATCGTAGCAATAGAGTTCAAATGCTTCTTAAAACGAGATATTGCATCTCATATCTATGTTTAATGATAAGATATAATATTCATTGCGAAGTGTTATGCATTCTTCATCTACGACTCAAATGAATGTAAATGCGACACTTCCTTGCAAGGAAATAGCGTTTGCAGATGTCTACGTATCGTAGCCATAGAGCTCTTATGATTCTTAAAACGCGATATCGCATCTCATTTCTATGTTTCATGGTAAGATATAATATGATTTGCGAAGTGTTATGTATTCCTCGTCTACACTTCAAATGAAAGTAAATGCGACACTTCCTTGCAAGAAAATAGCGTTTGCAGATGTCTATGTATCGTAGCAATAGAGCTCTTATGATTCTTAAAACGCGATATCGCATCTCATTTCTATGTTTCATGGTAAGATATAATATGATTTGCGAAGTGTTATGTATTCCTCGTCTACACTTCAAATGAATATGAATGCCACACTTCCTCGCTAGGAAATAGCGTTTGCAGATGTCTACGTATCGTAGCAATAGAGTTCTTATGATTCTTAAAACGCGACATCGCATCTCATTTCTATGGTTCATGGTAAGATATAATATGATTTGCGAAGTGTTATTTATTCCTCGTCTACGATTCAAATGAATGTAAATGCGACACTTCCTTGCAAGGAAATAGCGTTTGCAGATATCTAGGTATCGTAGCGATAGAGTTCTGATGCTTCTTAAAACGCGATATCGCAACTCATTTCTATGTTTCATGGTAAGATATAATATGATTTGCGAAGTGTTATGTATTCCTCGTCTACACTTCAAATGAAAGTAAATGCGACACTTCCTTGCAAGAAAATAGCGTTTGCAGATGTCTATGTATCGTAGCAATAGAGCTCTTATGATTCTTAAAACGCGATATCGCATCTCATTTCTATGTTTCATTGTAAGATATAATATGATTTGCGAAGTGTTACGTATTCCTCGTCTACACTTCAAATAAATGTGAATGCGACACTTTCTCGCTAGGAAATAGCGTTTGCAGATGTCTACGTATCGTAGCGATAGAGTTCTAATGCTTCTTAAAACGCGATATCGCATCTCATTTCTATGTTTCATGGTAAGATATAATATGATTTGCGAAGTGTTACGTATTCCTCGTCTACACTTCAAATGAATGTGAATGCGACACTTCCTCGCTAGGAAATAGCGTTTGCAGATGTCTACGTATCGTAGCGATAGAGTTCTAATGCTACTTAAAACGCGATATCGCATCTCATTTCTATGTTTCATGGTAAGATATAATATGATTTGCGAAGTGTTATGTATTCCTCGTCTACACTTCAAATGAATGTAAATGCGACACTTCCTTGCAAGGAAATAGCGTTTGCAGATATCTAGGTATCGTAGCAATAGAGTTCTAATGCTTCTTAAAACGCGATATCGCATCTCATTTCTATGTTTCATGGTAAGATATAATATGATTTGCGAAGTGTTATGTATTCCTCGTCTACACTTCAAATGAAAGTAAATGCGACACTTCCTTGCAAGAAAATAGCGTTTGCAGATGTCTATGTATCGTAGCAATAGAGCTCTTATGATTCTTAAAACGCGATATCGCATCTCATTTCTATGTTTCATGGTAAGATATAATATGATTTGCGAAGTGTTACGTATTCCTCGTCTACACTTCAAATAAATGTGAATGCGACACTTCCTCGCTAGGAAATAGCGTTTGCAGATGTCTACGTATCGTAGCGATAGAGTTCTAATGCTACTTAAAACGCGATATAGCATCTCATTTCTATGTTTCATGGTAAGATATAATATGATTTGCGAAGTGTTATGTATTCCTCGTCTACACTTCAAATGAATATGAATGCGACACTTCCTCGCTAGGAAATAGCGTTTGCAGATGTCTACGTATCGTAGCAATAGAGTTCTTATGATTCTTAAAACGCGACATCGCATCTCATTTCTATGGTTCATGGTAAGATATAATATGATTTGCGAAGTGTTATTTATTCCTCGTCTACGATTCAAATGAATGTAAATGCGACACTTCCTTGCAAGGAAATAGCGTTTGCAGATATCTAGGTATCGTAGCGATAGAGTTCTGATGCTTCTTAAAACGCGATATCGCAACTCATTTCTATGTTTCATGGTAAGATATAATATGATTTGCGAAGTGTTATGTATTCCTCGTCTACACTTCAAATGAAAGTAAATGCGACACTTCCTTGCAAGAAAATAGCGTTTGCAGATGTCTATGTATCGTAGCAATAGAGCTCTTATGATTCTTAAAACGCGATATCGCATCTCATTTCTATGTTTCATGGTAAGATATAATATGATTTGCGAAGTGTTACGTATTCCTCGTCTACACTTCAAATAAATGTGAATGCGACACTTTCTCGCTAGGAAATAGCGTTTGCAGATGTCTACGTATCGTAGCGATAGAGTTCTAATGCTTCTTAAAACGCGATATCGCATATCATTTCTATGTTTCATGGTAAGATATAATATGATTTGCGAAGTGTTATGTATTCCTCGTCTACACTTCAAATGAATGTAAATGCGACACTTCCTTGCAAGAAAATAGCGTTTGCAGATGTCTATGTATCGTAGCAATAGAGCTCTTATGATTCTTAAAACGCGATATCGCATCTCATTTCTATGTTTCATGGTAAGATATAATATGATTTGCGAAGTGTTACGTATTCCTCGTCTACACTTCAAATGAATGTGAATGCGACACTTCCTCGCTAGGAAATAGCGTTTGCAGATGTCTACGTATCGTAGCGATAGAGTTCTAATGCTACTTAAAACGCGATATCGCATCTCATTTCTATGTTTCATGGTAAGATATAATATGATTTGCGAAGTGTTATGTATTCCTCGTCTACACTTCAAATGAATGTAAATGCGACACTTCCTTGCAAGAAAATAGCGTTTGCAGATGTCTATGTATCGTAGCAATAGAGCTCTTATGATTCTTAAAACGCGATATCGCATCTCATTTCTATGTTTCATGGTAAGATATAATATGATTTGCGAAGTGTTATGTATTCCTCGTCTACACTTCAAATGAAAGTAAATGCGACACTTCCTTGCAAGAAAATAGCGTTTGCAGATGTCTATGTATCGTAGCAATAGAGCTCTTATGATTCTTAAAACGCGATATCGCATCTCATTTCTATGTTTCATGGTAAGATATAATATGATTTGCGAAGTGTTACGTATTCCTCGTCTACACTTCAAATAAATGTGAATGCGACACTTCCTCGCTAGGAAATAGCGTTTGCAGATGTCTACGTATCGTAGCGATAGAGTTCTAATGCTACTTAAAACGCGATATCGCATCTCATTTCTATGTTTCATGGTAAGATATAATATGATTTGCGAAGTGTTATGTATTCCTCGTCTACACTTCAAATGAATATGAATGCGACACTTCCTCGCTAGGAAATAGCGTTTGCAGATGTCTACGTATCGTAGCAATAGAGTTCTTATGATTCTTAAAACGCGACATCGCATCTCATTTCTATGGTTCATGGTAAGATATAATATGATTTGCGAAGTGTTATTTATTCCTCGTCTACGATTCAAATGAATGTAAATGCGGCACTTCCTTGCAAGGAAATAGCGTTTGCAGATATCTAGGTATCGTAGCGATAGAGTTCTGATGCTTCTTAAAACGCGATATCGCAACTCATTTCTATGTTTCATGGTAAGATATAATATGATTTGCGAAGTGTTATGTATTCCTCGTCTACACTTCAAATGAAAGTAAATGCGACACTTCCTTGCAAGAAAATAGCGTTTGCAGATGTCTATGTATCGTAGCAATAGAGCTCTTATGATTCTTAAAACGCGATATCGCATCTCATTTCTATGTTTCATGGTAAGATATAATATGATTTGCGAAGTGTTACGTATTCCTCGTCTACACTTCAAATAAATGTGAATGCGACACTTTCTCGCTAGGAAATAGCGTTTGCAGATGTCTACGTATCGTAGCGATGGAGTTCTAATGCTTCTTAAAACGCGATATCGCATCTCATTTCTATGTTTCATGGTAAGATATAATATGATTTGCGAAGTGTTACGTATTCCTCGTCTACACTTCAAATAAATGTGAATGCGACACTTTCTCGCTAGGAAATAGCGTTTGCAGATGTCTACGTATCGTAGCATTAGAGATCTTATGATTCTTAAAACGCGATATCGCATCTCATTTCTATGGTTCATGGTAAGATATAATATGAATTGCGAAGTGTTATGTTATTCCTCGTCTACACTTCAAATGAATGTAAATGCGACACTTCCTTGCTAGGAAATAGCGTCTGCAGATGTCTACGTATCGTAGCGATAGAGTTCTGATGCTTCTTAAAACGCTATATCGCAACTCATTTCTATGTTTCATGGTAAGATATAATATGATTTGCGAAGTGTTATGTATTCCTCGTCTACACTTCAAATGAATGTAAATGCGACACTTCCTTGCAAGGAAATAGCGTTTGCAGATGTCTACGTATCGTAGCCATAGAGCTCTTATGATTCTTAAAACGCGATATCGCATCTCATTTCTATGGTTCATGGTAAGATATAATATGAATTACGAAGTGTTATGTTATTCCTCGTCTACACTTCAAATGAATGTAAATGCGACACTTCCTTGCTAGGAAATAGCGTCTGCAGATGTCTACGTATCGTAGCGATAGAGTTCTGATGCTTCTTAAAACGCGATATCGCAACTCATTTCTATGTTTCATGGTAAGATATAATATGATTTGCGAAGTGTTATGTATTCCTCGTCTACACTTCAAATGAATGTAAATGCGACACTTCCTTGCAAGAAAATAGCGTTTGCAGATGTCTATGTATCGTAGCAATAGAGCTCTTATGATTCTTAAAACGCGATATCGCATCTCATTTCTATGTTTCATGGTAAGATATAATATGATTTGCGAAGTGTTACGTATTCCTCGTCTACACTTCAAATGAATGTGAATGCGACACTTCCTCGCTAGGAAATAGCGTTTGCAGATGTCTACGTATCGTAGCGATAGAGTTCTAATGCTACTTAAAACGCGATATCGCATCTCATTTCTATGTTTCATGGTAAGATATAATATGATTTGCGAAGTGTTATGTATTCCTCGTCTACACTTCAAATGAATGTAAATGCGACACTTCCTTGCAAGAAAATAGCGTTTGCAGATGTCTATGTATCGTAGCAATAGAGCTCTTATGATTCTTAAAACGCGATATCGCATCTCATTTCTATGTTTCATGGTAAGATATAATATGATTTGCGAAGTGTTACGAATTCCTCGTCTACACTTCAAATGAATGTGAATGCGACACTTCCTCGCTAGGAAATAGCGTTTGCAGATGTCTACGTATCGTAGCGATAGAGTTCTAATGCTTCTTAAAACGCGATATCGCATCTCATTTCTATGTTTCATGGTAGGATGTAATATGATTTGCGAAGTGTTACGTATTCCTCGTCTACACTTCAAATGAATGTGAATGCGACACTTCCTCGCTAGGAAATAGCGTTTGCAGATGTCTACGTATCGTAGCAATAGAGTTCTTATGATTCTTAAAACGCGACATCGCATCTCATTTCTATGGTTCATGGTAAGATGTAATATGATTTGCGAAGTGTTATTTATTCCTCGTCTACGATTCAAATGAATGTAAATGCGACACTTCCTTGCTAGGAAATAGCGTCTGCAGTTGTCTAGGTATCGTAGCAATAGAGTTCAAATGGTTCTTAAAACGAGATATTGCATCTCATATATATGTTTAATGATAAGATATAATATTCATTGCGAAGTGTTATGCATTCTTCATCTACGACTCAAATGAATGTAAATGCGACACTTCCTTGCAAGGAAATAGCATTTGCAGATGTCTACGTATCGTAGCAATAGAGTTCTTATGATTCTTAAAACGCGATATCGCATCTCATTTCTATGTTTCATGGTAAGATATAATATGATTTGCGAAGTGTTACGTATTCCTCGTCTACACTTCAAATGAATGTGAATCCGACACTTCCTCGCTAGGAAATAGCGTTTGCAGATGTCTACGTATCGTAGCGATAGAGTTCTAATGCTTCTTAAAACGCGATATCGCATCTCATTTCTATGTTTCATGGTAAGATATAATATGATTTGCGAAGTGTTACGTATTCCTCGTCTACACTTCAAATGAATATGAATGCGACACTTCCTCGCTAGGAAATAGCGTTTGCAGATGTCTACGTATCGTAGCAATAGAGTTCTTATGATTCTTAAAACGCGACATCGCATCTCATTTCTATGGTTCATGGTAAGATATAATATGATTTGCGAAGTGTTATTTATTCCTCGTCTACGATTCAAATGAATGTAAATGCGACACTTCCTTGCAAGGAAATAGCGTTTGCAGATATCTAGGTATCGTAGCAATAGAGTTCTAATGCTTCTTAAAACGCGATATCGCATCTCATTTCTATGTTTCATGGTAAGATATAATATTATTTGCGAAGTGTTATGTATTCCTCGTCTACACTTCAAATGAATGTAAATGCGACACTTCCTTGCAAGGAAATAGCGTTTGCAGATGTCTACGTATCGTAGCCATAGAGCTCTTATGATTCTTAAAACGCGATATCGCATCTCATTTCTATGGTTCATGGTGTCACGTCCCGAGGTGCGGTTGCGCTCGCAACGGTGGCACAAAGTCGTAACCGTTCCCGAAAATAACGCGAATTGCGTCCGGACCGGGTTCGTTGGCGTTTCGGACTCGATAAAACGGTAATTAACACTAAACTTACCTTGCGAAGGCTTGATTCCGCTGTCTGATTTTTCTTTCCAGGTACCTGGAGCGCCTTGGATCCGCAACCGGGATGGCGGCGGCGTACGGCTGGAACGGAGGTACGTCTACGGGAATAAGCGTCCAGGCGGGTTGACTCCGGCTGGCAGGTATCGGCGTTTGGCCCTGACGATTGGCGACTCGTACGGGTCGTGCGGCGAAGGAAACCTCCTTCACAGGAACCGGGACTCGAACGCAGGAAATTGAATATTCTGGTGCATCACCCACGTATTCCCGAGCGAGACGACGAATAAACTCTCTCCTCCCCGCGCGTCGTGTACGCTTTGTCGGAGGTGCAAAGCTCGTCGAGAATACTTGAACTTCGGTTGAGTACGGCACGGCTAAGCGTTGGTTCGCTCTAGCTTACCGGGATCGACCTGGGCGCAAGATATTCTGTACACGGTAGAAGTGAGGATGGAGCAACTAAGCGCTGGTTCGCTCTAGTCGTCGAGCCTCAAGACTATCGCAGATGAGATATAGAAATAGAATAATCGCGAGCGTACCCGTGGAGTAGAATTAAGGAATTGTATTTGAACTCGAATAAAGATACTTTGAATCTGGTAAAAATAAACTATATTCTATGATTTCACTATACTAAATACACTTGACTAAGTTCTAAGTTACTGACTAGTGATTACAATGAGAATTAGAAATAGTATAAAGTATCGAATGGACTCCGCTATGGGAGTATGGATAGAGACGAATGCATTAGAGCTAATTGCTCGTTGCGAATGAGCCTATTGCTCGGATCGGAAGTGCATCGTTCGGATGCTGGATTAGAACTCCTCGGTTCGGAGATGAGATACGAACTCTCCAGTTCGGAGATGAGTTAGCAACTCTCCCGTTCGGAGGTGAGATTGGAACTGACTCTCGGATCTCGCGTCCGCGACCTCCTTGGGTCGCGCGGCGCGCGAGTCGCTGGGCCCTCGCGGTGGGGCGGACGGTCGGAGTAGGGCGGCCGCTCGGCCCTCGTGGTGGGGCGGCCGGTCGGAGTGGGGCGCGGCCCGCGTTAAGCGTGAGCCGCGAGCGTCGAGTGTGCGCGCGAGTGCACGGAACATAGCCGTGCATGAATAAAATATATACATTTATTTACTTAAATCTAGGTGTGTGTTGGTGTGTATGTACATATATGAGTAGTGTGCTTATTCTAATCCCACATGTACGAGAAGTACGTATAGGGCTTCGTGATCGCTGGGGATTCGACCCAGTATGTGTCGGAGAGCTCCTCGCCCTCGTAATACGGGGTGAAGACCTCCCCCTCGTGTGTGGAGATCGCGCGTGGGCGCGGCATGCTGCATCCTTCTTCCCTCTCGTACCTTTGTCTCCTTCTGTAAGGACGGCGAGTCGGCGGGTGGCCCGTGTACAGGGGCTCCGGATACGGATGCTGGGGATGATGAGTTGGACGCCGGAGGGTGGCAGGCGGTACGCCTGACGTTACATGCGACACTTCCTTGCTAGGAAATAGCGTCTGCAGTTGTCTAGGTATCGTAGCAATAGAGTTCAAATGCTTCTTAAAACGAGATATTGCATCTCATATCTATGTTTAATGATAAGATATAATATTCATTGCGAAGTGTTATGCATTCTTCATCTACGACTCAAATGAATGTAAATGCGACACTTCCTTGCAAGGAAATAGCGTTTGCAGATGTCTACGTATCGTAGCCATAGAGCTCTTATGATTCTTAAAACGCGATATCGCATCTCATTTCTATGTTTCATGGTAAGATATAATATGATTTGCGAAGTGTTATGTATTCCTCGTCTACACTTCAAATGAATGTAAATGCGACACTTCCTTGCAAGAAAATAGCGTTTGCAGATGTCTATGTATCGTAGCAATAGAGCTCTTATGATTCTTAAAACGCGATATCGCATCTCATTTCTATGTTTCATGGTAAGATATAATATGATTTGCGAAGTGTTACGTATTCCTCGTCTACACTTCAAATGAATGTGAATGCGACACTTCCTCGCTAGGAAATAGCGTTTGCAGATGTCTACGTATCGTAGCGATAGAGTTCTAATGCTACTTAAAACGCGATATCGCATCTCATTTCTATGTTTCATGGTAAGATATAATATGATTTGCGAAGTGTTATGTATTCCTCGTCTACACTTCAAATGAATGTAAATGCGACACTTCCTTGCAAGAAAATAGCGTTTGCAGATGTCTATGTATCGTAGCAATAGAGCTCTTATGATTCTTAAAACGCGATATCGCATCTCATTTCTATGTTTCATGGTAAGATATAATATGATTTGCGAAGTGTTACGTATTCCTCGTCTACACTTCAAATTAATGTGAATGCGACACTTCCTCGCTAGGAAATAGCGTTTGCAGATGTCTACGTATCGTAGCAATAGAGTTCTTATGATTCTTAAAACGCGACATCGCATCTCATTTCTATGGTTCATGGTAAGATATAATATGATTTGCGAAGTGTTATGTATTCCTCGTCTACACTTCAAATGAATGTAAATGCGACACTTCCTTGCTAGGAAATAGCGTCTGCAGATGTCTACGTATCGTAGCGATAGAGTTCTGATGCTTCTTAAAACGCGATATCGCAACTCATTTCTATGTTTCATGGTAAGATATAATATGATTTGCGAAGTGTTATGTATTCCTCGTCTACACTTCAAATGAATGTAAATGCGACACTTCCTTGCAAGAAAATAGCGTTTGCAGATGTCTATGTATCGTAGCAATAGAGCTCTTATGATTCTTAAAACGCGATATAGCATCTCATTTCTATGTTTCATGGTAAGATATAATATGATTTGCGAAGTGTTTCGTATTCCTCGTCTACACTTCAAATGAATGTGAATGCGACACTTCCTCGCTAGGAAATAGCGTTTGCAGATGTCTACGTATCGTAGCGATAGAGTTCTAATGCTTCTTAAAACGCGATATCGCACCTCATTTCTATGTTTCATGGTAAGATATAATATGATTTGCGAAGTGTTACGTATTCCTCGTCTACACTTCAAATGAATGTGAATGCGACACTTTCTCGCTAGGAAATAGCGTTTGCAGATGTCTACGTATCGTAGCAATAGAGTTCTTATGATTCTTAAAACGCGACATCGCATCTCATTTCTATGGTTCATGGTAAGATATAATATGATTTGCGAAGTGTTATTTATTCCTCGTCTACACTTCAAATGAATGTAAATGCGACACTTCCTTGCAAGGAAATAGCGTTTGCAGATATCTAGGTATCGTAGCAATAGAGTTCTAATGCTTCTTAAAGCGCGATATCGCATCTCATTTCTATGTTTCATGGTAAGATATAATATGATTTGCGAAGTGTTATGTATTCCTCGTCTACACTTCAAATGAATGTAAATGCGACACTTCCTTGCAAGGAAATAGCGTTTGCAGATATCTAGGTATCGTAGCAATAGAGTTCTAATGCTTCTTAAAACGCGATATCGCATCTCATTACTATGTTTCATGGTAAGATATAATATGATTTGCGAAGTGGTATGTATTCCTCGTCTACACTTCAAATGAATGTAAATGCGACACTTCCTTGCTAGGAAATAGCGTCTGCAGATGTCTACGTATCGTAGCGATAGAGTTCTGATGCTTCTTAAAACGCGATATCGCAACTCATTTCTATGTTTCATGGTAAGATATAATATGATTTGCGAAGTGTTATGTATTCCTCGTCTACACTTCAAATGAATGTAAATGCGACACTTCCTTGCAAGAATATAGCGTTTGCAGATGTCTATGTATCGTAGCAATAGAGCTCTTATGATTCTTAAAGCGCGATATCGCATCTCATTTCTATGTTTCATGGTAAGATATAATATGTTTTGCGAAGTGTTATGCATTCCTCGTCTACGATTCAAATGAATGTAAATGCGACACTTCCTTGCAAGGAAATAGTGTTTGCAGATGTCTACGTATCGTAGCAATAGAGTTCTAATGCTACTTAAAACGCGATATCGCATCTCATTTCTATGTCTCATGGTAAGATATAATATGATTTGCGAAGTGTTATGTATTCCTCGTCTACACCTCAAATGAATGTAAATGCGACACTTCCTCGCTAGGAAATAGCGTTTGCAGATGTCTACGTATCGTAGCAATAGAGTTCTCATGATTCTTAAAACGCGATATCGCATCTCATTTCTATGGTTCATGGTACGATATAATATGATTTGCGAAGTGTTATGTATTCCTCGTCTACACTTCAAATGAATGTAAATGCGACACTTCCTTGCTAGGAAATAGCGTCTGCAGTTGTCTAGGTATCGTAGCAATAGAGTTCTAATGCTTCTTAAAACGAGATATTGCATCTCATATCTATGTTTAATGATAAGATATAATATTCATTGCGAAGTGTTATGCATTCCTCGTCTACACTTCAAATGAATGTAAATGCGACACTTCCTTGCAAGGAAATAGCGTTTGCAGATGTCTACGTATCGTAGACATAGAGCTCTTATGATTCTTAAAACGCGATATCGCATCTCATTTCTATGGTTCATGGTAAGATATAATATGATTTGCGAAGTGTTACGTATTCCTCGTCTACACTTCAAATGAATGTGAATGCGACACTTCCTCGCTAGGAAATAGCGTTTGCAGATGTCTACGTATCGTAGCAATAGCGTTCTTATGATTCTTAAAACGCGATATCGCATCTCATTTCTATGGTTCATGGTAAGATATAAAATGATTTGCGAAGTGTTATGTATTCCTCGTCTACACTTCAAATGAATGTAAATGCGACACTTCCGTGCTAGGAAATAGCGTCTGCAGATGTCTAGGTATCGTAGCGATAGAGTTCTAATGCTTCTTAAAACGAGATATTGCATCTCATATCTATGTTTCATGACAAGATATAATATTCATTGCGAAGTGTTATGCATTCCTCGTCTACAATTCAAATGAATGTAAATGCGACACTTCCTTGCAAGGAAATAGCGTTTGCAGATGCCTAGGTATCGTAGCAATAGAGTTCTAATGCTTCCTAAAACGCGATATCGCATCTCATATCTATGTTTCATGGTAAAATATAATATGATTTGCGATGTGTTATTTATTCCCCGTCTATACTTCAAATGAATGTAAATGGGACACTTCCTTGCAAGGAAATAGCGTTTGCAGATGTCTACCTACCGTAGCAATAGAGTTCTAATGCTTCTTAAAACGCGATATCGCATCTCATTTCTATGTTTCATGGTAAGATATAATATGATTTGCGAAGTGTAATGTATTCCTCGTCTACACTTCAAATGAATGTAAATGCGTCACTTCCTTGCTAGGAAATAGCGTCTGCAGTTGTCTAGGTATCGTAGCAATAGAGTTCAAATGCTTCTTAAAACGAGATATTGCATCTCATATCTATGTTTAATGATAAGATATAATATTCATTGCGAAGTGTTATGCATTCCTCGTCTACGATTCAAATGAATGTAAATGCGACACTTCCTTGCAAGGAAATAGCGTTTGCAGATGTCTACGTATCGTAGCAATAGAGTTCAAATGCTTCTTAAAGCGACATATTGCATCTCATATCTATGTTTCATGATAAGATATAATATTCATTGCGAAGTGTTATGCATTCCTCGTCTACGATTCAAATGAATGTAAATGCGACACTTCCTTGCAAGGAAATAGTGTTTGCAGATGTCTACGAATCGTAGCAATAGAGTTCTAATGCTACTTAAAACGCGATATCGCATCTCATTTCTATGTCTCATGGTAAGATATAATATGATTTGCGAAGTGTTATGTATTCCTCGTCTACACCTCAAATGAATGTAAATGCGACACTTCCTCGCTAGGAAATAGCGTTTGCAGATGTCTACGTATCGTAGCCATAGAGTTCTCATGATTCTTAAAACGCGATATCGCATCTCATTTCTATGGTTCATGGTACGATATAATATGATTTGCGAAGTGTTATGTATTCCTCGTCTACACTTCAAATGAATGTAAATGCGACACTTCCTTGCTGGGAAATAGCGTCTGCAGTTGTCTAGGTATCGTAGCAATAGAGTTCTAATGCTTCTTAAAACGAGATATTGCATCTCATATCTATGTTTAATGATAAGATATAATATTCATTGCGAAGTGTTATGCATTCCACGTCTACACTTCAAATGAATGTAAATGCGACACTTCCTTGCAAGGAAATAGCGTTTGCAGATGTCTACGTATCGTAGACATAGAGCTCTTATGATTCTTAAAACGCGATATCGCATCTCATTTCTATGGTTCATGGTAAGATATAATATGATTTGCGAAGTGTTACGTATTCCTCGTCTACACTTCAAATGAATGTGAATGCGACACTTCCTCGCTAGGAAATAGCGTTTGCAGATGTCTACGTATCGTAGCAATAGCGTTCTTATGATTCTTAAAACGCGATATCGCATCTCATTTCTATGGTTCATGGTAAGATATAAAATGATTTGCGAAGTGTTATGTATTCCTCGTCTACACTTCAAATGAATGTAAATGCGACACTTCCGTGCTAGGAAAAAGCGTCTGCAGATGTCTAGGTATCGTAGCGATAGAGTTCTAATGCTTCTTAAAACGAGATAATGCATCTCATATCTATGTTTCATGACAAGATATAATATTCATTGCGAAGTGTTATGCATTCCTCGTCTACAATTCAAATGAATGTAAATGCGACACTTCCTTGCAAGGAAATAGCGTTTGCAGATGCCTAGGTATCGTAGCAATAGAGTTCTAATGCTTCTTAAAACGCGATATCGCATCTCATATCTATGTTTCATGGTAAAATATAATATGATTTGCGATGTGTTATTTATTCCCCGTTTATACTTCAAATGAATGTAAATGCGACACTTCCTTGCAAGGAAATAGCGTTTGCAGATGTCTATCTACCGTAGCAATAGAGTTCTAATGCTTCTTAAAACGCGATATCGCATCTCATTTCTATGTTTCATGGTAAGATATAATATGATTTGCGAAGTGTTATGTATTCCTCGTCTACACCTCAAATGAATGTAAATGCGACACTTCCTTGCTAGGAAATAGCGTCTGCAGTTGTCTAGGTATCGTAGCAATAGAGTTCAAATGCTACTTAAAGCGACATATTGCATCTCATATCTATGTTTAATGATAAGATATAATATTCATTGCGAAGTGTTATGCATTCCTCGTCTACGATTCAAATGAATGTAAATGCGACACTTCCTTGCAAGGAAATAGCGTTTGCAGATGTCTACGTATCGTAGCAATAGAGTTCAAATGCTTCTTAAAGCGACATATTGCATCTCATATCTATGTTTCATGATAAGATATAATATTCATTGCGAAGTGTTATGCATTCCTCGTCTACGATTCAAATGAATGTAAATGCGACACTTCCTTGCAAGGAAATAGTGTTTGCAGATGTCTACGTATCGTAGCAATAGAGTTCTAATGCTACTTAAAACGCGATATCGCATCTCATTTCTATGTCTCATGGTAAGATATAATATGATTAGCGAAGTGTTATGTATTCCTCGTCTACACCTCAAATGAATGTAAATGCGACACTTCCTCGCTAGGAAATAGCGTTTGCAGATGTCTACGTATCGTAGCCATAGAGTTCTCATGATTCTTAAAACGCGATATCGCATCTCATTTCTATGGTTCATGGTACGATATAATATGATTTGCGAAGTGTTATGTATTCCTCGTCTACACTTCAAATGAATGTAAATGCGACACTTCCTTGCTAGGAAATAGCGTCTGCAGTTGTCTAGGTATCGTAGCAATAGAGTTCTAATGCTTCTTAAAACGAGATATTGCATCTCATATCTATGTTTAATGATAAGATATAATATTCATTGCGAAGTGTTATGCATTCCTCGTCTACACTTCAAATGAATGTAAATGCGACACTTCCTTGCAAGGAAATAGCGTTTGCAGATGTCTACGTATCGTAGACATAGAGCTCTTATGATTCTTAAAACGCGATATCGCATCTCATTTCTATGGTTCATGGTAAGATATAATATGATTTGCGAAGTGTTACGTATTCCTCGTCTACACTTCAAATGAATGTGAATGCAACACTTCCTCGCTAGGAAATAGCGTTTGGAGATGTCTACGTATCGTAGCAATAGCGTTCTTATGATTCTTAAAACGCGATATCGCATCTCATTTCTATGGTTCATGGTAAGATATAAAATGATTTGCGAAGTGTTATGCATTCCTCGTCTACGATTCAAATGAATGTAAATGCGACACTTCCTTGCAAGGAAATAGCGTTTGCAGATGTCTACGTATCGTAGCAATAGAGTTCAAATGCTTCTTAAAGCGACATATTGCATCTCATACCTATGTTTCATGATAAGATATAATATTCATTGCGAAGTGTTATGCATTCCTCGTCTACGATTCAAACGAATGTAAATGCGACACTTCCTTGCAAGGAAATAGTGTTTGCAGATGCCTAGGTATCGTAGCAATAGAGTTCTAATGCTTCTTAAAACGCGATATCGCATCTCATATCTATGTTTCATGGTAAAATATAATATGATTTGCGATGTGTTATTTATTCCCCGTCTATACTTCAAATGAATGTAAATGCGACACTTCCTTGCAAGGAAATAGCGTTTGCAGATGTCTACCTACCGTAGCAATAGAGTTCTAATGCTTCTTAAAACGCGATATCGCATCTCATTTCTATGTTTCATGGTAAGATATAATATGATTTGCGAAGTGTTATGTATTCCTCGTCTACACCTCAAATGAATGTAAATGCGACACCTCCTTGCTACGAAATAGCGTCTGCAGTTGTCTAGGTATCGTAGCAATAGAGTTCAAATGCTTCTTAAAACGAGATATTGCATCTCATATCTATGTTTAATGATGAGATATAATATTCATTGCGAAGTGTTATGCATTCCTCGTCTACGATTCAAATGAATGTAAATGCGACACTTCCTTGCAAGGAAATAGCGTTTGCAGATGTCTACCTATCGTAGCAATAGAGTTCTAATGCTTCTTAAAACGCGATATCGCATCTCATTTCTATGTTTCATGGTAAGATATAATATGATTTGCGAAGTGTTATGTATTCCTCGTCTACACCTCAAATGAATGTAAATGCGACACTTCCTCGCTAGGAAATAGCGTTTGCAGATGTCTACGTATCGTAGCAATAGAGTTCTCATGATTCTTAAAACGCGATATCGCATCTCATTTCTATGGTTCATGGTACGATATAATATGATTTGCGAAGTGTTATGTTATTCCTCGTCTACACTTCAAATGAATGTAAATGCGACACTTCCTTGCTAGGATATAGCGTCTGCAGATGTCTACGTATCGTAGCAATAGAGTTCTAATGCTACTTAAAACGCGATATCGCATCTCATTTCTATGTTTCATGGTAAGATATAATATGATTTGCGAAGTGTTATGTATTCCTCGTCTACACTTCAAATGAATGTAAATGCGACACTTCCTTGCTAGGAAATAGCGTCTGCAGTTGTCTAGGTATCGTAGCAATAGAGTTCAAATGCTTCTTAAAACGAGATATTGCATCTCATATCTATGTTTAATGATAAGATATAATATTCATTGCGAAGTGTTATGCATTCTTCATCTACGACTCAAATGAATGTAAATGCGACACTTCCTTGCAAGGAAATAGCATTTGCAGATGTCTACGTATCGTAGCAATAGAGTTCTTATGATTCTTAAAACGCGATATCGCATCTCATTTCTATGATTCATGGTAAGATATAATATGATTTGCGAAGTGTTACGTATTCCTCGTCTACACTTCAAATGAATGTGAATGCGACACTTCCTCGCTAGGAAATAGCGTTTGCAGATGTCTACGTATCGTAGCGATAGAGTTCTAATGCTTCTTAAAACGCGATATCGCATCTCATTTCTATGTTTCATGGTAAGATACAATATGATTTGCGAAGTGTCATGTATTCCTCGTCTACACTTCAAATGAATGTAAATGCGACACTTCCTTGCTAGGAAATAGCGTCTGCAGTTGTCTAGGTATCGTAGCAATAGAGTTCTAATGCTTCTTAAAACGAGATATTGCATCTCATATCTATGTTTAATGATAAGATATAATATTCATTGCGAAGTGTTATGCATTCCTCGTCTACACTTCAAATGAATGTAAATGCGACACTTCCTTGCAAGGAAATAGCGTTTGCAGATGTCTACGTATCGTAGACATAGAGCTCTTATGATTCTTAAAACGCGATATCGCATCTCATTTCTATGGTTCATGGTAAGATATAATATGATTTGCGAAGTGTTACGTATTCCTCGTCTACACTTCAAATGAATGTGAATGCGACACTTCCTCGCTAGGAAATAGCGTTTGCAGATGTCTACGTATCGTAGCAATAGCGTTCTTATGATTCTTAAAACGCGATATCGCATCTCATTTCTATGGTTCATGGTAAGATATAAAATGATTTGCGAAGTGTTATGTATTCCTCGTCTACACTTCAAATGAATGTAAATGCGACACTTCCGTGCTAGGAAAAAGCGTCTGCAGATGTCTAGGTATCGTAGCGATAGAGTTCTAATGCTTCTTAAAACGAGATATTGCATCTCATATCTATGTTTAATGATAAGATATAATATTCATTGCGAAGTGTTATGCATTCCTCGTCTACACTTCAAATGAATGTAAATGCGACACTTCCTTGCAAGGAAATAGCGTTTGCAGATGTCTACGTATCGTAGACATAGAGCTCTTATGATTCTTAAAACGCGATATCGCATCTCATTTCTATGGTTCATGGTAAGATATAATATGATTTGCGAAGTGTTACGTATTCCTCGTCTACACTTCAAATGAATGTGAATGCGACACTTCCTCGCTAGGAAATAGCGTTTGCAGATGTCTACGTATCGTAGCAATAGCGTTCTTATGATTCTTAAAACGCGATATCGCATCTCATTTCTATGGTTCATGGTAAGATATAAAATGATTTGCGAAGTGTTATGTATTCCTCGTCTACACTTCAAATGAATGTAAATGCGACACTTCCGTGCTAGGAAAAAGCGTCTGCAGATGTCTAGGTATCGTAGCGATAGAGTTCTAATGCTTCTTAAAACGAGATATTGCATCTCATATCTATGTTTCATGACAAGATATAATATTCATTGCGAAGTGTTATGCATTCCTCGTCTACACTTCAAATGAATGTAAATGCGACACTTCCTTGCAAGGAAATAGCGTTTGCAGATGTCTACGTATCGTAGCCATAGGGCTCTTATGATTCTTAAAACGCGATATCGCATCTCATTTCTATGGTTCATGGTAAGATATAATATGAATTGCGAAGTGTTATGTTATTCCTCGTCTACACTTCAAATGAATGTAAATGCGACACTTCCTTGCAAGGAAATAGCGTTTGCAGATGTCTACCTACCGTAGCAATAGAGTTCTAATGCTTCTTAAAACGCGATATCGCATCTCATTTCTATGTTTCATGGTAAGATATAATATGATTTGCGAAGTGTTATGTATTCCTCGTCTACACCTCAAATGAATGTAAATGCGACACTTCCTTGCTAGGAAATAGCGTCTGCAGTTGTCTAGGTATCGTAGCAATAGAGTTCAAATGCTTCTTAAAACGAGATATTGCATCTCATATCTATGTTTAATGATGAGATATAATATTCATTGCGAAGTGTTATGCATTCCTCGTCTACGATTCAAATGAATGTAAATGCGACACTTCCTTGCAAGGAAATAGCGTTTGCAGATGTCTACCTATCGTAGCAATAGAGTTCTAATGCTTCTTAAAACGCGATATCGCATCTCATTTCTATGTTTCATGGTAAGATATAATATGATTTGCGAAGTGTTATGTATTCCTCGTCTACACCTCAAATGAATGTAAATGCGACACTTCCTCGCTAGGAAAAAGCGTTTGCAGATGTCTACGTATCGTAGCAATAGAGTTCTCATGATTCTTAAAACGCGATATCGCATCTCATTTCTATGGTTCATGGTACGATATAATATGATTTGCGAAGTGTTATGTTATTCCTCGTCTACACTTCAAATGAATGTAAATGCGACACTTCCTTGCTAGGATATAGCGTCTGCAGATGTCTACGTATCGTAGCAATAGAGTTCTAATGCTACTTAAAACGCGATATCGCATCTCATTTCTATGTTTCATGGTAAGATATAATATGATTTGCGAAGTGTTATGTATTCCTCGTCTACACTTCAAATGAATGTAAATGCGACACTTCCTTGCTAGGAAATAGCGTCTGCAGTTGTCTAGGTATCGTAGCAATAGAGTTCAAATGGTTCTTAAAACGAGATATTGCATCTCATATCTATGTTTAATGATAAGATATAATATTCATTGCGAAGTGTTATGCATTCTTCATCTACGACTCAAATGAATGTAAATGCGACACTTCCTTGCAAGGAAATAGCATTTGCAGATGTCTACGTATCGTAGCAATAGAGTTCTTATGATTCTTAAAACGCGATATCGCAGCTCATTTCTATGATTCATGGTAAGATATAATATGATTTGCGAAGTGTTACGTATTCCTCGTCTACACTTCAAATGAATGTGAATGCGACACTTCCTCGCTAGGAAATAGCGTTTGCAGATGTCTACGTATCGTAGCGATAGAGTTCTAATGCTTCTTAAAACGCGATATCGCATCTCATTTCTATGTTTCATGGTAAGATATAATATGATTTGCGAAGTGTCATGTATTCCTCGTCTACACTTCAAATGAATGTAAATGCGACACTTCCTTGCTAGGAAATAGCGTCTGCAGTTGTCTAGGTATCGTAGCAATAGAGTTCAAATGCTTCTTAAAACGAGATATTGCATCTCATATCTATGTTTAATGATAAGATATAATATTCATTGCGAAGTGTTATGCATTCCTCGTCTACGATTCAAATGAATGTAAATGCGACACTTCCTTGCAAGGAAATAGCGTTTGCAGATGTCTACGTATCGTAGCAATAGAGTTCAAATGCTTCTTAAAGCGACATATTGCATCTCATACCTATGTTTCATGATAAGATATAATATTCATTGCGAAGTGTTATGCATTCCTCGTCTACGATTCAAATGAATGTAAATGCGACACTTCCTTGCAAGGAAATAGTGTTTGCAGATGTCTACGTATCGTAGGCAATAGAGTTCTAATGCTACTTAAAACGCGATACCGCATCTCATTTCTATGTCTCATGGTAAGATATAATATGATTTGCGAAGTGTTATGTAATCCTCGTCTACACCTCAAATGAATGTAAATGCGACACTTCCTCGCTAGGAAATAGCGTTTGCAGATGTCTACGTATCGTAGCCATAGAGTTCTCATGATTCTTAAAACGCGATATCGCATCTCATTTCTATGGTTCATGGTACGATATAATATGATTTGCGAAGTGTTATGTATTCCTCGTCTACACTTCAAATGAATGTAAATGCGACACTTCCTTGCTAGGAAATAGCGTCTGCAGTTGTCTAGGTATCGTAGCAATAGCGTTCTAATGCTTCTTAAAACGAGATATTGCATCTCATATCTATGTTTAATGATAAGATATAATATTCATTGCGAAGTGTTATGCATTCCTCGTCTACGATTCAAATGAATGTAAATGCGACACTTCCTTGCAAGGAAATAGTGTTTGCAGATGTCTACGTATCGTAGGCAATAGAGTTCTAATGCTACTTAAAACGCGATACCGCATCTCATTTCTATGTCTCATGGTAAGATATAATATGATTTGCGAAGTGTTATGTATTCCTCGTCTACACCTCAAATGAATGTAAATGCGACACTTCCTCGCTAGGAAATAGCGTTTGCAGATGTCTACGTATCGTAGCCATAGAGTTCTCATGATTCTTAAAACGCGATATCGCATCTCATTTCTATGGTTCATGGTACGATATAATATGATTTGCGAAGTGTTATGTATTCCTCGTCTACACTTCAAATGAATATAAATGCGACACTTCCTTGCTAGGAAATAGCGTCTGCAGTTGTCTAGGTATCGTAGCAATAGCGTTCTAATGCTTCTTAAAACGAGATATTGCATCTCATATCTATGTTTAATGATAAGATATAATATTCATTGCGAAGTGTTATGCATTCCTCGTCTACACTTCAAATGAATGTAAATGCGACACTTCCTTGCAAGGAAATAGCGTTTGCAGATGTCTACGTATCGTAGACATAGAGCTCTTATGATTTTTAAAACGCGATATCGCATCTCATTTCTATGGTTCATGGTAAGATATAATATGATTTGCGAAGTGTTACGTATTCCTCGTCTACACTTCAAATGAATGTGAATGCGACACTTCCTCGCTAGGAAATAGCGTTTGCAGATGTCTACGTATCGTAGCAATAGCGTTCTTATGATTCTTAAAACGCGATATCGCATCTCATTTCTATGGTTCATGGTAAGATATAAAATGATTTGCGAAGTGTTATGTATTCCTCGTCTACACTTCAAATGAATGTAAATGCGACACTTCCGTGCTAGGAAAAAGCGTCTGCAGATGTCTAGGTATCGTAGCGATAGAGTTCTAATGCTTCTTAAAACGAGATATTGCATCTCATATCTATGTTTCATGACAAGATATAATATTCATTGCGAAGTGTTATGCATTCCTCGTCTACACTTCAAATGAATGTAAATGCGACACTTCCTTGCAAGGAAATAGCGTTTGCAGATGTCTACGTATCGTAGCCATAGGGCTCTTATGATTCTTAAAACGCGATATCGCATCTCATTTCTATGGTTCATGGTAAGATATAATATGAATTGCGAAGTGTTATGTTATTCCTCGTCTACACTTCAAATGAATGTAAATGCGACACTTCCTTGCAAGGAAATAGCGTTTGCAGATGTCTACCTACCGTAGCAATAGAGTTCTAATGCTTCTTAAAACGCGATATCGCATCTCATTTCTATGTTTCATGGTAAGATATAATATGATTTGCGAAGTGTTATGTATTCCTCGTCTACACCTCAAATGAATGTAAATGCGACACTTCCTTGCTAGGAAATAGCGTCTGCAGTTGTCTAGGTATCGTAGCAATAGAGTTCAAATGCTTCTTAAAACGAGATATTGCATCTCATATCTATGTTTAATGATGAGATATAATATTCATTGCGAAGTGTTATGCATTCCTCGTCTACGATTCAAATGAATGTAAATGCGACACTTCCGTGCTAGGAAAAAGCGTCTGCAGATGTCTAGGTATCGTAGCGATAGAGTTCTAATGCTTCTTAAAACGAGATATTGCATCTCATATCTATGTTTCATGACAAGATATAATATTCATTGCGAAGTGTTATGCATTCCTCGTCTACAATTCAAATGAATGTAAATGCGACACTTCCTTGCAAGGAAATAGCGTTTGCAGATGCCTAGGTATCGTAGCAATAGAGTTCTAATGCTTCTTAAAACGCGATATCGCATCTCATATCTATGTTTCATGGTAAAATATAATATAATTTGCGATGTGTTATTTATTCCCCGTCTATACTTCAAATGAATGTAAATGCGACACTTCCTTGCAAGGAAATAGCGTTTGCAGATGTCTACCTACCGTAGCAATAGAGTTCTAATGCTTCTTAAAACGCGATATCGCATCTCATTTCTATGTTTCATGGTAAGATATAATATGATTTGCGAAGTGTTATGTATTCCTCGTCTACACTTCAAATGAATGTAAATGCGACACTTCCTTGCAAGGAAATAGCGTCTGCAGTTGTCTAGGTATCGTAGCAATAGAGTTCAAATGCTTCTTAAAACGAGATATTGCATCTCATATCTATGTTTAATGATAAGATATAATATTCATTGCGAAGTGTTATGCATTCTTCATCTACGACTCAAATGAATGTAAATGCGACACTTCCTTGCAAGGAAATAGCATTTGCAGATGTCTACGTATCGTAGCAATAGAGTTGTTATGATTCTTAAAACGCGATATCGCATCTCATTTCTATGATTCATGGTAAGATATAATATGATTTGCGAAGTGTTACGTATTCCTCGACTACACTTCAAATGAATGTGAATGCGACACTTCCTCGCTAGGAAATAGCGTTTGCAGATGTCTACCTATCGTAGCAATAGAGTTCTAATGCTTCTTAAAACGCGATATCGCATCTCATTTCTATGGTTCATGGTAAGATATAATATGATTTGCGAAGTGCTATGCATTCCTCGTCTACGATTCAAATGATTGTGAATGCGACACTTCCTTGCAAGGAAATAGCGTTTGCAGATGTCTAGGTATCGTAGCGATAGAGTTTTAATGCTTCTTAAAACGCGATATCGCATCTCATTTCTATGTTTCATGGTAAGATATAATATGATTTGCGAAGTGTTATGCATTCCTCGTCTACGATTCAAATGAATGTGAATGCGACACTTCCTTGCAAGGAAATAGCGTCTGCAGATGTCTAGGTATCGTAGCGATAGAGTTCTAATGCTTCTTAAAACGCGATATCGCATCTCATTTCCATGCTTCATGGTAAGATATAATATGATTTGCGAAGTGTTATTTATTCCTCGTCTACACTTCAAATGAATGTAAATGCGACACTTCCTTGCAAGGAAATAGCGTTTGCAGTTGTCTAGGTATCGTAGCAATCGAGGTCAAATGCTTCTTAAAGCGAGATATCGCATCTCAAATCTATGTTTCATGGTAAGATATAATATGATTTGCGAAGTGTCATGTATTCCTCGTCTACACTTCAAATGAATGTAAATGCGACACTTCCTTGCTAGGAAATAGCGTCTGCAGATGCCTACCTATCGTAGCAATAGAGTTCTAATGCTCCTTAAAACGCGATATCGCATCTCATTTCCATGTTTCATGGTAAGATATAATATTTGTTGCGAAGTGTTATGTATTCCTCGTCTACACTTCAAATGAATGTGAATGCGACACTTCCTTGCAAAGAAATAGCGTTTGCAGATGTCTACGTATCGAAGCAATAGAGTTCCTATGATTCTTAAAACGCGATATCGCATCTCATTTCTATGTTTCATGGCAAGATGTAATATGATTTGCGATGTGTTACGCATTCCCCGTCTACGATTCAAATGAATGTAAATGCGACACTTCCTTGCAAGGAAATAGCGTTTGCAGACGTCTACCTATCGTAGCAATAGGGTTCTAATGTTTCTTAAAACGCGATATCGCATCTCATTTCTATGTTTCATGGTAAGATATAATATGATATGCGAAGTGTTATGTATTCCTCGTCTACACTTCAAATGAATGTAAATGCGACATTTCCTTGCAAGGAAATATCGTTTGCAGATGTCTACCTATCGTAGCAATATGGTTCTAATGCTTCTTAAAACGCGATATCGCATCTCATTTCTATGGTTCATGGTAAGATATAATATGATTTGCGAAGTGTTATGTATTCCTCGTCTACACTTCAAGTGAATGTAAATGCGACACTTCCTTGCTAGGAAATAGCGTCTGCAGATGTCTAGGTATCGTAGCAATAGAGTTCAAATGCTTCTTAAAGCGAGATATTGCATCTCATATCTATGTTTCATGATAAGATATAATATTCATTGCGAAGTGTTATGTATTCCTCGTCTACACTTCAAATGAATGTGAATGCGACACTTCCTTGCAAAGAAATAGCGTTTGCAGATGTCTACGTATCGAAGCAATAGAGTTCCTATGATTCTTAAAACGCGATATCGCATCTCATTTCTATGTTTCATGGCAAGATATAATATGATTTGCGATGTGTTACGCATTCCCCGTCTACGATTCAAATGAATGTAAATGCGACACTTCCTTGCAAGGAAATAGCGTTTGCAGTTGTCTACGTATCGTAGCAATAGAGTTTTTATGATTTTTAAAACGCGATATCGCATCTCATTTCTATGTTTCATGATAAGATATAATATTCATTGCGATGTGTTATGCATTCCTCGTATACGATTCAAATGAATGTAAATGCGACACTTCCTTGCAAGGAAATAGCGTTTGCAGATGTCTAGGTATCGTAGCGATAGAGTTTTAATGCTTCTTAAAACGCGATATCGCATCTCATATCTATGTTTCATGGTAAGATATAATATGATTTGCGAAGTGTTATGTATTCCTCGTCAGCACTTCAAATGAATGTAAATGCGACACTTCCTTGCAAGGAAATAGCGTTTGCCGATGTCTAGGTATCGTATGTAACGTCAGGCGTACCGCCTGCCACCCTCCGGCGTCCACCTCATCATCCCCAGCATCCGTATCCGGAGCCCCTGCACACGGGCCACCCGCCGACTCGCCGTCCCTACAGAAGGAGACAAAGGTACGAGAGGGAAGAGGGATGCAGCATGCCGCGCCCACGCGCTATCTCCACACACGAGGGGGAGGACTTCACCCCGTATTACGAGGGCGAGGAGCTCTCCGACACATACTGGGTCGAATCCCCAGCGATCACGAAGCCCTATACGTACTTCTCGTACATGTGGGATTAGAATAAGCACACTACTCATATATGTACATACACACCAACACACACCTAGATTTAAGTAAATATATGTATATATTTTATTCATGCACGGTTACGTTCCGTGCACTCGCGCGCACACTCGACGCTCGCGGCTCACGCTTAACGCGGGCCGCGCCCCACTCCGAACGGCCGCCCCACCACGGGGGCCGAGCGGCCGCCCTACTCCGACCGTCCGCCCCACCGCGAGGGCCCAGCGACTCGCGCGCCGCGCGACCCGAGGAGGTCGCGGACGCGAGATCGGAGAGCCAGTTCCAATCTCATCTCCGAACTGGAGAGTTCGCACCTCATCTCCGAACCGAGGAGTTCTAATCCAGCATCCGAACGATGCACCTCCGATCCGAGCAATAGGCTCATTCGCAACGAGCAATTAGCTCTAATGCATTCGTCTCTATCCATACTCCCATAGCGGAGTCCATTCGATACTTTATACTATTTCTAATTCTCATTGTAATCGCTAGTCAGTAACTTAGAACTTAGTCAAGTGTATTTAGTATAGTGAAATCATAGAATATAGTTTATTTTTACCAGATTCAAAGTATCTTTATTCGAGTTCAAATACAATTCCTTAATTCTACTCCACGGGTACGCTCGCGATTATTCTATTTCTATATCTCATCTGCGATAGTCTTGAGGCTCGACGACTAGAGCGAACCAGCGCTTAGTTGCTCCATCCTCACTTCTACCGTATACAGAATATCTTGCGCCCAGGTTGATCCCGGTAAGCTAGAGCGAACCAACGCTTAGCCGCGCCGTACTCGACCGAAGTTCAAGTATTCTCGACGAGCCTTGCACCTCCGACAAAGCGTACACGACGCGCGGGGAGGAGAGAGTTTATTCGTCGTCTCGCTCGGGAATACGTGGGTGATGCACCGGAATATTCAATTTCCTGCGTTCGAGTCCTGGTTCCTGTGAAGGAGGTTTCCTTCGCCGCACGACCCGTACCTCCGTTCCAGCCGTACGCCGCCGCCATCCCGGTTGCGGATCCAAGGCGCTCCAGGTACCTGGAAAGAGAAATCAGACAGCGAAATCAAGCCTTCGCAAGGTAAGTTTAGTGTTAGTTACCGTTTTATCGAGTCCGAAACGCCAACGAACCCGGTCCGGACGCAATTCGCGTTATTTTCGGGAACGGTTACGACTTTGTGCCACCGTTGCGAGCGCAACCGCACCTCGGGACGTGACACGAAAGTTATTTTTGGTGACAGCGGTGGGATAGCCCCGCGTTTCCTCCGGAAATTCCGCCGAAAGGAACCGCGAAACTAGATATGGCAACCCGGACTCCGACAAAAACGCGCCAGCAGACACAGCGAGCCGCCGCGATGGCCGATTCCGAACGCGAAAAACGCACTAGCAGAACGCTCGACTTCCAAGACGCTATCGCCGAGCCTCTTCCTAGTACCGCGCAACAAAATACTTCCGCGAAAAATACGAAAACGACCGATCCTAGTAATGCCGCGTTGCTCCAGCAAATAGAAATTCTACGTCGTGAAATAGAATCTATCCGCAGAACGCCTGATTTAACGCGCGACGATACCGTTTCGCTGGATATTCCTCGGGGAAATCCGCTTTCCGGACATAATTCGAGCTCCGATTTTAATACAAATAGTTCGCAACACGACGAGCTATCGCTTAAGCAGGCCCTCGAAGCCGTGCCGACATTCGATGGTCAGAACATTCCAATTCTTCAGTTTACCCGAGCGTGTAAACGCGCTTATGAGCTTATCCCTAATGGGTGCGAGCGAACTTTCACACGCCTGCTTAAGGGAAAACTCAAGGGTCGTGCCTACGCCGCGCTAGAAGACGAGCCGTGTTACACAATACTCGAATTAACGGACGTTCTTCGCAGCACTTTTTGCTCCGTAAAATCAGCTCATCATTATCGGGGTGAACTTGCTAATATATTTATGCGCGCGAACGAGCACATTCTAGATTACATCGGTCGAGTAAAAGATCTTAGAACCGCTATAATTGATTGCGAAAGGCTTGCTCGACGAGACACACCGGAATCGCTCGATGACGTAGACGCGCTCACATTTCAATGTTTTAAAGACGGTCTCATTCCAGAAATTCGAATGCAAATGACGGTAAATTCATTCGGCACATTGCGAGAAACGTTCGCTCGAGCGCGAGAGCTTTACCAAATGCACGAACGTGATTGCAACCGACTAGGTAGATCGCGTGCCGCGCGACCAGAATCGCGCGAAAAACCAGCCGAAATTATTTGCCGAAAATGCAATAATATCGGACATTACGCGACCGAGTGTCGGCTCAGACCGCCATCGCCGTACCGACCGCAGGAATACTTGCGATCCAGGGACGTACCGCCTCCTACTCGAGGCCCCGCGTACGAACAACCGAGACAAATCGTAGCCAGGGACGCGCCCAAATTTTGTCGCTATTGCAAGACCCCGGGGCACGAAATAGGCGAGTGCCGCAAAAGGCAGTACAACAACGCGGTAAATAAAAATTCGGGAAACGACAATGGCCTCCGCACCCGCCGCGAGACAGGTGGCGAGGCCGCGCACCAAGTCCGTCCTCTCGCCGCGAACAACTCCAACGCGGAAATCGACGAAACGCCGCGATAAACATAACCGGAAAAACTAGCACGCCAAACGTAATTTTAAAGTCCGACCTTCTAATTTCACCAACTCGCTTCATGGTGGACACTGGGGCGGAAATAAATATTATAAAACGTTCGGCTCTAAAAGCATCCGCGCGAATCGATAAGTCCGAGATCGTCATAATAACAGGGGTAACCGATGGCAAAACCGCAACCTTAGGGACGGTGAATCTTGTCATTTTCGGTCGCGTCGTTCCTTTTAATGTGGTCGAGGATGATTTTCCCCTTAAACCAAGCGGGATCCTCGGCTCCGGGTTCTGTATGGACGCAGAAATCTCTTTTCCAAATAAAATAATCAAATGGAATGGTAAGAGAATTCCTTTCGAAGACGATATCGAAGCACTCGAGGAACCGTCACCGGAGTCGAAAATAAAGCCTCTCCTATCGCCGAAACGTAAACAAGCGCCGCGCACGGAATCTATTCCCCCTCCGCCGCCGCGCCCGCCGCGTAAATCATCGCCTCCGCTGAAACGCGATGCAACAACGAAATCGAAGCTTCGAACGCAAGACAAAGCAGCTTCTCCGAAGTCAGGAGACCGTATCTCCATTCCGCCGAGATCAAATATCGGTATCAAGGTCCGCGTAGTTAATTCGAATCTCGCGGAAGGTATAATTCCTCGTATCGATCTTGCGCCGGGCATATTTTTCGGAAACGCTCTCGTCAGAGTAATTCGGGGCAAAGCGGTAACTCGAATAATTAATTCATCCGACCGCGCCGTCGAAATCGCGTTACCAGAGATCATACTCGAGCCCGCGCAAATCATGACTCCCCTCCACGAGGAGGATAGTCCGTCGCTCTATCCGGTTTTTTCTAAATCTACTAAATCTAACGTATCCGCCGTACCGATCGGCTCATCCCAAAAAGGGAAAACTTCTATTTCTTTCTCGAGTCAGACACCATACTCGACAATCGAAACTCCTCCTTCGCGTTGCAAAATCGCGAATACTCAGCAAATCTCCTATGCTCAGGCGGTTAAAAATAATGTACAACAGGCGCCGTTAAAACAAACATCGAAATCCGCCAACCTTTCGAAATCTCGCTTAGATCGAATTCTTAGTCTCCTCCGTCTCGACCACCTCAACGCAGAGGAAAGAGAGCACGTCGTCCGTCTCGTTCAAAGCACGCAGGAGCTTTTTCACATTGAGGGGGATAAATTAGGGCATACGTCAGCAACCACGCACAAGATTCCAACCGTCGACGACCGCCCCGTCAATGTGAAACAATACCGTTTCCCACCAGCTCATAAGGAGGAGATTCGACGACAAGTCGACAAATTTTTACAAAATGGTGTCATCTCTCCGTCAAAATCACCATATAATTCGCCATTGTGGGTTGTCCCAAAGAAACCGGACTCCTTGGGCAACAAGCAATGGCGCGTCGTCATCGACTACCGCGCACTCAATGAGAAATCTGTCGCCGATGCCTATCCCCTCCCTTGCATTACCGAGATACTTGATCAGCTCGGGAGCGCGAAGTATTTTAGTACATTCGATCTCGCGAGCGGATTTCACCAGATCCCAATGGAGCCCGCCGATGCTCCCAAAACCGCTTTTTCGACGCCTCACGGGCATTATGAATTTAAAAGAATGCCATTCGGATTAAAAAATGCGCCAGCGACGTTCCAACGACTTATGGACAATGTCCTGTCCGGTCTCCAGGGGAACGAAATTTTCGTCTATTTGGACGATATTGTTATCTACGCTAGCTCTCTTCAAGAACATCGACTTAAATTCGAGAAATTAACTCAACGGCTCAAAGAAGCTAATTTAGTATTGCAGCCGGATAAGTGCGAATTCTTGAGGAGAGAAGTAAGCTATTTGGGTCATATTATCAGTGAGCACGGTGTAAAACCTGACCCTGCGAAAATTAGCGCCGTCAAAAATTTTCCGCGCCCGCGCAACGCGAAACAGATCAAACAATTCCTCGGGCTCGCGGGATACTACAGGCGGTTCATCGCAAATTTTTCCAATATTGCTAAGCCACTTACAAATTTGTTAAAAAAAGACGCGCCCTTTGTATGGCGTAACGAGCAAGAGAATTCATTCGTCAAACTCCGAGATTGCCTATGCGAAGCGCCTATCTTGCAGTACCCCAACTTCAAACAACCATTCGTGATAACGACCGACGCGTCCGCCGAAGCTATTGGTGCTATCTTGAGTCAAGGACCAATAGGCCGCGACTTGCCAATCGCGTACACGTCGCGACTGTTAAACGCTGCGGAGAAAAACTACTCCACGATCGAGAAGGAGTGTCTGGCGATTGTCTACGCCGTCCATTACTTTCGTCCATACATATACGGTAATCAATTCAAACTCGTTACCGACCATCGACCGTTAGTGTGGATGAATTCGGTCAAGGACCCGTCAAGTAGACTCGTACGGTGGAGGCTTAAGTTAGCGGAATTTGACTACGAGATGGTCTATAAAAGTGGAAAAACGAACCTTAATGCGGACGCATTGTCGCGGAATCCCGCTCAAATTTTTCCGCTCTCGTATTCAGAAAACTCGGAGGACGACATCTTCGATGTGCCTCCGGAAACCCGTAAAAAGTATACCACACTAGCGCCTCCTCCTACTCCGGTAACATCAGAACCTGAATTACCGACTCCAGGCACGTCCTTCCGTACCAACACAGCACCACCTCCGCAAGTCGCCAGCGACAGCACCGACTTCTATACTCCTGCTCCAAATGAATTTTTCCGACGCGAACCTCTATTTAATTTCAGCCGTGACGCATTATCAACGCGACGAGACAATGTAGTTGTCTTCGTCACGCAATCTGGGCACCCCTATGACACGGGCGCCAAAGATCTAGCGAACGCTGAAAAATTCCTTCCAAACAAAAATCACGTTCTTACCAAAGCCAAAGTCATACAAATCGGAAACGAATTCCAAATCCAGCTTCCAATCATCGAACATTCCACCAGATCAATCAATTTCCAGACCGTAATAGAAACATTCAGATCCTTGTGCGACGTTGTAAACGAATTACAATTACAAACATTTAGTATCGCACAAACCTATCTAGACTCCGTATCCTGGTCCCGAATCCAGAAAATCCTTCAGGACCTGTTTTATGAAACAACTGTCCAGATTACGGTCTGCCAGGGCCTCATTAAAACCCCTTCGGTCGAAGAGCGACTGAAAATAATAAGAGAAAACCACGACTCCCCTGTGGGAGGTCACAAAGGGGTTAATAAAACTTATTCTCGCATCAGACAACAATACTTTTGGCCAAACATGAAAACACAAATACAAGAATATATTGGCAAATGTAAAAGTTGTCAGACAGAGAAACTGGTCCGGGTAAAGACCAGACAGCCTCTCACTTTAACCGACACCCCTGGCAGGGCATTCGATAAGATTTCAATGGACGTAATGGGTCCTCTTCCCGAAACTTCCGACGGTTATACGAGTATCCTCACGATCCAAGATCTCCTCACTAAATACTCAATCGCAATTCCTCTCAAAACCACCACCGCAGTAGACATTGCCGAAGCTTTAATAAAAGAATTCATTTGTAAGTTCGGATGCCCGAAAGGCATACTCACGGACCAAGGTTCGAACTTTATAAATAGCTTGATTAAAGCCATAGCAATCAAATTCCGTATTAAGCAATACAAGTCCACTGCGTTCCATCCACAGACAAACGGGTCCGTTGAACGATCTCACCACGTCCTGGCCGAATATCTGAAGCATTACATAGAGTCGAGTAACGATTGGGTGAATTGGTTACCGTATGCAATGTTTTCATACAACACCAGTGTGCACGAGGGTACATTATACACCCCACACGAACTAGTGTTCGGCAGGATAGCTAGGACGCCGTCAGCCACTCCTTTTCAAGACAGCTCTGATAACGAAACATATAGCGACTATCTTATACAACTTCAGGAGAAAATCTCGAAATCTCAGGATTTGGCTAAAGCTAATCTAGACAATGCGAAACGCCGTTCTAAATATTATTATGACCGAAATCTCAATGTCCAAAACTTCGAGGTAGGCCAATGGGTCTATCTTTTAAAAGAGCCGAACAAACATAAGTTCCAGGCACAGTATTCTGGACCGTACCGTATCCTCGAAATTTTGGACAATTGTAATGTTAAGCTGAATGTAAAAGGGCGCCATAAAATTGTTCATACGAACAAAATCAAAATTTGTAAACGAATGCATAGTATGCAGAGTGTGGATGCTAGTGAAAGAAAAGTGCGAAAAACTGAAAATGAAGTCAGTGAGAGCAGTGACATTCAAACGAACGCTGAAAGTGAAAGCGACGAAAGTGCCTGCAATCCGAAGGAAGCCCGCAGTCACGGTCCAATCTCCAAACGTTATCGCCAGGATCAACCAGGCGAAAAACCTCAGATTCCGCAGCATCCAGCCGACAGGACCAAGAGAAGGATCCAGCATCCCGAAATCTACCCAACAGACAAGAGATCTCGGCATGGCCGAGATTCTTTTTCCAAGGGGGGTGGTGTAACGTCAGGCGTACCGCCTGCCACCCTCCGGCGTCCACCTCATCATCCCCAGCATCCGTATCCGGAGCCCCTGCACACGGGCCACCCGCCGACTCGCCGTCCTTACAGAAGGAGACAAAGGTACGAGAGGGAAGAAGGATGCAGCATGCCGCGCCCACGCGCGATCTCCACACACGAGGGGGAGGACTTCACCCCGTATTACGAGGGCGAGGAGCTCTCCGACACATACTGGGTCGAATCCCCAGCGATCACGAAGCCCTATACGTACTTCTCGTACATGTGGGATTAGAATAAGCACACTACTCATATATGTACATACACACCAACACACACCTAGATTTAAGTAAATATATGTATATATTTTATTCATGCACGGTTATGTTCCGTGCACTCGCGCGCACACTCGACGCTCGCGGCTCACGCTTAACGCGGGCCGCGCCCCACTCCGAACGGCCGCCCCACCACGAGGGCCGAGCGGCCGCCCTACTCCGACAGTCCGCCCCACCGCGAGGGCCCAGCGACTCGCGCGCCGCGCGACCCGAGGAGGTCGCGGACGCGAGATCCGAGAGTCAGTTCCAATCTCATCTCCGAACTGGAGAGTTCGCACCTCATCTCCGAACCGAGGAGTTCTAATCCAGCATCCGAACGATGCACCTCCGATCCGAGCAATAGGCTCATTCGCAACGAGCAATTAGCTCTAATGCATTCGTCTCTATCCATACTCCCATAGCGGAGTCCATTCGATACTTTATACTATTTCTAATTCTCATTGTAATCGCTAGTCAGTAACTTAGAACTTAGTCAAGTGTATTTAGTATAGTGAAATCATAGAATATAGTTTATTTTTACCAGATTCAAAGTATCTTTATTCGAGTTCAAATACAATTCCTTAATTCTACTCCACGGGTACGCTCGCGATTATTCTATTTCTATATCTCATCTGCGATAGTCTTGAGGCTCGACGACTAGAGCGAACCAGCGCTTAGTTGCTCCATCCTCACTTCTACCGTATACAGAATATCTTGCGCCCAGGTTGATCCCGGTAAGCTAGAGCGAACCAACGCTTAGCCGCGCCGTACTCGACCGAAGTTCAAGTATTCTCGACGAGCCTTGCACCTCCGACAAAGCGTACACGACGCGCGGGGAGGAGAGAGTTTATTCGTCGTCTCGCTCGGGAATACGTGGGTGATGCACCGGAATATTCAATTTCCTGCGTTCGAGTCCTGGTTCCTGTGAAGGAGGTTTCCTTCGCCGCACGACCCGTACCTCCGTTCCAGCCGTACGCCGCCGCCATCCCGGTTGCGGATCCAAGGCGTTCCAGGTACCTGGAAAGAGAAATCAGACAGCGGAATCAAGCCTTCGCAAGGTAAGTTTAGTGTTAGTTACCGTTTTACCGAGTCCGAAACGCCAACGAACCCGGTCCGGACGCAATTCGCGTTATTTTCGGGAACGGTTACGACTTTGTGCCACCGTTGCGAGCGCAACCGCACCTCGGGACGTGACAATATCGCATCTCATTTCTATGGTTCATGGTAAGATATAATATGATTTGCGAAGTGTTATGCATTCCACGTCTACGATTCAAATGAATGTAAATGCGACACTTCCTTGCAAGGAAATAGCGTTTGCAGATGTCTAGGTATCGTAGCGATAGAGTTTTAATGCTTCTTAAAACGCGATATCGCATCTCATTTCCGTGTTTCATGGTAAGATATAATATGATTTGCGAAGTGTTATGTATTCCTCGTCTACACTTCAAATGAATGTAAATGCGACACTTCCTTGCAAGGAAATAGCGTTTGCAGATGTCTACCTATCGTAGCAATAGGGTTCTAATGCTTCTTAAAACGCGATATCGCATCTCATTTCTATGTTTCATGGTAAGATATAATATGATTTGCGAAGTGTCATGTATTCCTCGTCTCCACTTCAAATGAATGTAAATGCGACACTTCCTTGCAAAGAAATAGCGTGTGCAGATGTCTACGTATCGTAGCAATAGAGTTCTTAAGATTCGTAAAACGCGATATCGCATCTCATTTCTATGGTTCATGGTAAGATATAATATGATTTGCGAAGTGTTATGTATTCCTCGTCTACGCTTCAAATGAATGTAAATGCAACACTTCCTTGCAAGGAAATAGCGTTTGCAGATGTCTACCTATCGTAGCAATAGGGTTCTAATGCTTCTTAAAACGCGATATCGCAACTCATTTCTATGTTTCATGGTAAGATATTATATGATTTGCGAAGTGTTATGTATTCCTCGTCTACACTTCAAATGAATGTAAATGCGACACTTCCTTGCAAGGAAATAGCGTTTGGAGATGTCTACGCATCGTAGCAACAGATTTCTAATGCTTCTTAAAACGCGATATCGCATCTCATTTCTATGTTTCATGGTAAGATATAATATGATTTGCGAAGTGTTATGTATTCCTCGTCAGCACTTCAAATGAATGTAAATGCGACACTTCCTTGCAAGGAAATAGCGTTTGCCGATGTCTAGGTATCGTAGCAATCGAGTTAAAATGCTTCTTAAAGCGAGATATCGCATCTCATATCTATGTTTCATGGTAAGATATAATATTCATTGCGAAGTGTTATGTATTCCTCGTCTACACTTCAAATGAATGTGAATGCGACACTTCCTCGCTAGGAAATAGCGATTGCAGATGTCTACGTATCGTAGCAATAGATTTCTAATGCTTCTTAAAACGCGATATCGCATCTCATTTCTATGGTTCATGGTAAGATATAATATTCATTGCGAAGTGTTATGCATTCCCCGTCTACGATTCAAATGAATGTAAATGCGACACTTCCTTGCAAGGAAATAGCGTTTGCCGATGTCTAGGTATCGTAGCAATTGAGTTCAAATGCTTCTAAAAGCGAGATATCGCATCTCATTTCTATGTTTCATGGTAAGATATAATATGATTTGCGAAGTGTCATATATTCCTCGTCTCCACTTCAAATGAATGTAAATGCGACACTTCCTTGCAAAGAAATAGAGTGTGCAGATGTCTACGTATCGTAGCAATAGAGTTCTTAAGATTCGTAAAACGCGATATCGCATCTCATTTCTATGGTTCATGGTAAGATATAATATGATTTGCGAAGTGTTATGTATTCCTCGTCTACGCTTCAAATGAATGTAAATGCAACACTTCCTTGCAAGGAAATAGCGTTTGCAGATGTCTACCTATCGTAGCAATAGGGTTCTAATGCTTCTTAAAACGCGATATCGCAACTCATTTCTATGTTTCATGGTAAGATATTATATGATTTGCGAAGTGTTATGTATTCCTCGTCTACACTTCAAATGAATGTAAATGCGACACTTCCTTGCAAGGAAATAGCGTTTGGAGATGTCTACGCATCGTAGCAACAGATTTCTAATGCTTCTTAAAACGCGATATCGCATCTCATTTCTATGTTTCATGGTAAGATATAATATGATTTGCGAAGTGTTATGTATTCCTCGTCAGCACTTCAAATGAATGTAAATGCGACACTTCCTTGCAAGGAAATAGCGTTTGCCGATGTCTAGGTATCGTAGCAATCGAGTTAAAATGCTTCTTAAAGCGAGATATCGCATCTCATATCTATGTTTCATGGTAAGATATAATATTCATTGCGAAGTGTTATGTATTCCTCGTCTACACTTCAAATGAATGTGAATGCGACACTTCCTCGCTAGGAAATAGCGATTGCAGATGTCTACGTATCGTAGCAATAGATTTCTAATGCTTCTTAAAACGCGATATCGCATCTCATTTCTATGGTTCATGGTAAGATATAATATTCATTGCGAAGTGTTATGCATTCCCCGTCTACGATTCAAATGAATGTAAATGCGACACTTCCTTGCAAGGAAATAGCGTTTGCCGATGTCTAGCTATCGTAGCAATTGAGTTCAAATGCTTCTAAAAGCGAGATATCGCATCTCATTTCTATGTTTCATGGTAAGATATAATATGATTTGCGAAGTGTCATGTATTCCTCGTCTCCACTTCAAATGAATGTAAATGCCACACTTCCTTGCAAAGAAATAGAGTGTGCAGATGTCTACGTATCGTAGCAATAGAGTTCTTAAGATTCGTAAAACGCGATATCGCATCTCATTTCTATGGTTCATGGTAAGATATAATATGGTTTGCGAAGTGTTATGTATTCCTCGTCTACGCTTCAAATGAATGTAAATGCAACACTTCCTTGCAAGGAAATAGCGTTTGCAGATGTCTACCTATCGTAGCAATAGGGTTCTAATGCTTCTTAAAACGCGATATCGCAACTCATTTCTATGTTTCATGGTAAGATATTATATGATTTGCGAAGTGTTACGTATTCCTCGTTACACTTCAAATGAATGTAAATGCGACACTTCCTTGCAAAGAAATAGCGTTTGGAGATGTCTACGCATCGTAGCAATAGATTTCTAATGCTTCTTAAAACGCGATATCGCATCTCATTTCTATGTTTCATGGTAAGATATAATATGATTTGCGAAGTGTCATGTATTCCTCGTCTACACTTCAAATGAATGTAAATGCGACACTTCCTTGCTAGGAAATAGCGTTTGCAGATGTCTACGTATCGTAGCAATAGATTTCTAGTGCTTCTTAAAACGCGATATCGCATCTCATTTCTATGGTTCATGGTAAGATATAATATGATTTGCGAAGTGTTATGTATTCCTCGTCTACACTTCAAATGAATGTAAATGCGACACTTCCTTGCTAGGAAATAGCGTCTGCAGATGTCTACCTATCGTAGCAATAGAGTTCTAATGCTCCTTAAAACGCGATATCGCATCTCATTCCTATGTTTCATGGAAAGATATAATATGATTTGCGAAGTGTTATGTATTCCTCGTCTACACTTCAAATGAATATAAATGCGACACTTCCTTGCAAGGAAATAGCGTTTGCAGATGTCTAGGTATCGTAGCAATAGAGTTCAAATGCTTCTTAAAGCGAGATATTGCATCTCATATCTATGTTTCATGATAAGATATAATATTCATTGCGTAGTTTTATGCATTCCTCGTATACGATTCAAATGAATGTAAATGCGACACTTCCTTGCAAGGAAATAGCGTTTGCAGATGTCTAGGTATCGCAGCGATAGAGTTTTAATGCTTCTTAAAACGCGATATCGCATCTCATTTCCATGTTTCATGGTAAGATATAATATTCATTGCGAAGTGTTATGTATTCCTCGTCTACACTTCAAATGAATGTAAATGCGACAGTTCCTTGCAAAGAAATAGCGTTTGCAGATGTCTACGTATCGTAGCAATAGATTTCTAATGCTTCTTAAAACGCGATATCGCATCTCATTTCTATGTTTCATGGCAAGATATAATATGATTTGCGATGTTACGCATTCCCCGTCTACGATTCAAATGAATGTAAATGCGACACTTCCTTGCTAGGAAATAGCGTCTGCTGATGTCTGGGTATCGTAGCGATAGAGTTTTAATGCTTCTTAAAACGCGATATCGCATCTCATTTCCATGTTTCATGGTAAGATATAATATTCATTGCGAAGTGTTATGTATTCCTCGTCTACACTTCAAATGAATGTGAATGCGACACTTCCTTGCAAAGAAATAGCGTTTGCAGATGTCTATGTATCGTAGCAATAGAGTTCTTATGATTCGTAAAACGCGATATCGCATCTCATTTCTATGGTTCATGGTAAGATATAATATGATTTGCGAAGTGTTATGTATTCCTCGTCTACGCTTCAAATGAATGTAAATGCGACACTTCCTTGCAAGGAAATAGCGTTTGCAGATGTCTACCTATCGTAGCAATAGGGTTCTAATGCTTCTTAAAACGCGATATCGCATCTCATTTCTATGTTTCATGGTAAGATATTATATGATTTGCGAAATGTTATGTATTCCTCGTCTGCACTTCAAATGAATGTAAATGCGACACTTCCTTGCAAGGAAATAGCGTTTGCCGATGTCTAGGTATCGTAGCAATCGAGTTCAAATGCTTCTTAAAGCGAGATATCGCATCTCATATCTATGTTTCATGGTAAGATATAATATTCATTGCGAAGTGTTATGCATTCCTCGTATACGATTCAAATGAATGTAAATGCGACACTTCCTTGCAAGGAAATAGCGTTTGCAGATGTCTAGGTATCGTAGCGATAGAGTTTTAATGCTTCTTAAAACGCGATACCGCATCTCATATCTATGTTTCATGGTAAGATATAATATGATTTGCGAAGTGTTATGTCACGTCCCGAGGTGCGGTTGCGCTCGCAACGGTGGCACAAAGTCGTAACCGTTCCCGAAAATAACGCGAATTGCGTCCGGACCGGGTTCGTTGGCGTTTCGGACTCGATAAAACGGTAATTAACACTAAACTTACCTTGCGAAGGCTTGATTCCGCTGTCTGATTTCTCTTTCTAGGTACCTGGAGCGCCTTGGATCCGCAACCGGGATGGCGGCGGCGTACGGCTGGAACGGAGGTACGGGTCGTGCGGCGAAGGAAACCTCCTTCACAGGTACCAGGACTCGAACGCAGGATATTGAATATTCTGGTGCATCACCCACGTATTCCCGAGCGAGACGACGAATAAACTCTCTCCTCCCCGCGCGTCGTGTACGCTTTGTCGGAGGTGCAAGGCTCGTCGAGAATACTTGAACTTCGGTCGAGTACGGCGCGGCTAAGCGTTGGTTCGCTCTAGCTTACCGGGATCAACCTGGGCGCAAGATATTCTGTCTACGGTAGAAGTGAGGATGGAGCAACTAAGCGCTGGTTCGCTCTAGTCGTCGAGCCTCAAGACTATCGCAGATGAGATATAGAAATAGAATAATCGCGAGCGTACCCGTGGAGTAGAATTAAGGAATTGTATTTGGACTCGAATAAAGATACTTTGAATCTGGTAAAAATAAACTATATTCTATGATTTCACTATACTAAATACACTTGACTAAGTTCTAAGTTACTGACTAGCGATTACAATGAGAATTAGAAATAGTATAAAGTATCGAATGGACTCCGCTATGGGAGTATGGATAGAGACGAATGCATTAGAGCTAATTGCTCGTTGCGAATGAGCCTATTGCTCGGATCGGAAGTGCATCGTTCGGATGCTGGATTAGAACTCCTCGGTTCGGAGATGAGGTACCAACTCTCCAGTTCGGAGATGAGATTGGAACTCTCCCGTTCGGAGGTGAGATTGGAACTGACTCTCGGATCTCGCGTCCGCGACCTCCTCGGGTCGCGCGGCGCGCGAGTCGCTGGGCCCTCGCGGTGGGGCGGACGGTCGGAGTAGGGCGGCCGCTCGGCCCTCGTGGTGGGGCGGCCGTTCGGAGTGGGGCGCGGCCCGCGTTAAGCGTGAGCCGCGAGCGTCGAGTGTGCGCGCGAGTGCACGGAACATAACCGTGCATGAATAAAATATATACATATATTTACTTAAATCTAGGTGTGTGTTGGTGTGTATGTACATATATGAGTAGTGTGCTTATTCTAATCCCACATGTACGAGAAGTACGTATAGGGCTTCGTGATCGCTGGGGATTCGACCCAGTATGTGTCGGAGAGCTCCTCGCCCTCGTAATACGGGGTGAAGTCCTCCCCCTCGTGTGTGGAGATCGCGCGTGGGCGCGGCATGCTGCATCCTTCTTCCCTCTCGTACCTTTGTCTCCTTCTGTAAGGACGGCGAGTCGGCGGGTGGCCCGTGTGCAGGGGCTCCGGATACGGATGCTGGGGATGATGAGGTGGACGCCGGAGGGTGGCAGGCGGTACGCCTGACGTTACAATATCGCGTTTTAAAAATCATAAAAACTCTATTGCTACGATACGTAGACAACTGCAAACGCTATTTCCTTGCAAGGAAGTGTCGCATTTACATTCATTTGAATCGTAGACGGGGAATGCGTAACACATCGCAAATCATATTATATCTTGCCATGAAACATAGAAATGAGATTCGATATCGCGTTTTAAGAATCATAGGAACTCTATTGCTTCGATACGTAGACATCTGCAAACGATATTTCCTTGCAAGGAAGTGTCGCATTTACATTCATTTGAAGTGTAGCCGCGGAATACATAACTGTAACGTCAGGCGTACCGCCTGCCACCCTCCGGCGTCCACCTCATCATCCCCAGCATCCGTATCCGGAGCCCCTGCACACGGGCCACCCGCCGACTCGCCGTCCTTACAGAAGGAGACAAAGGTACGAGAGGGAAGAAGGATGCAGCATGCCGCGCCCACGCGCGATCTCCACACACGAGGGGGAGGACTTCACCCCGTATTACGAGGGCGAGGAGCTCTCCGACACATACTGGGTCGAATCCCCAGCGATCACGAAGCCCTATACGTACTTCTCGTACATGTGGGATTAGAATAAGCACACTACTCATATATGTACATACACACCAACACACACCTAGATTTAAGTAAATATATGTATATATTTTATTCATGCACGGTTATGTTCCGTGCACTCGCGCGCACACTCGACGCTCGCGGCTCACGCTTAACGCGGGCCGCGCCCCACTCCGAACGGCCGCCCCACCACGAGGGCCGAGCGGCCGCCCTACTCCGACCGTCCGCCCCACCGCGAGGGCCCAGCGACTCGCGCGCCGCGCGACCCGAGGAGGTCGCGGACGCGAGATCCGAGAGTCAGTTCGTATCTCATCTCCGAACGGGAGAGTTCCAATCTCACCTCCGAACTGGAGAGTTGCTAACTCATCTCCGAACCGGAGAGTTCCCATCTCATCTCCGAACCGAGGAGTTCTAATCCAGCATCCGAACGATGCACTTCCGATCCGAGCAATAGGCTCATTCGCAACGAGCAATTAGCTCTAATGCATTCGTCTCTATCCATACTCCCATAGCGGAGTCCATTCGATACTTTATACTATTTCTAATTCTCATTGTAATCGCTAGTCAGTAACTTAGAATTTAGTCAAGTGTATCTAGTATAGTGAAATCATAGAATATAGTTTATTTTTACCAGATTCAAAGTATCTTTATTCGAGTTCAAATACAATTCCTTAATTCTAATCCACGGGTACGCTCGCGATTATTCTAATTCTATATCTCATCTACGATAGTCTTGAGGCTCGACGACTAGAGCGAACCAGCGCTTAGTTGCTCCATCCTCACTTCTACCGTATACAGAATATCTTGCGCCCAGGTTGATCCCGGTAAGCTAGAGCGAACCAACGCTTAGCCGCGCCGTACTCGACCGAAGTTCAAGTATTCTCGACGAGCCTTGCACCTCCGACAAAGCGTACACGACGCGCGGGGAGGAGAGAGTTTATTCGTCGTCTCGCTCGGGAATACGTGGGTGATGCACCGGAATATTCAATTTCCTGCGTTCGAGTCCTGGTTCCTGTGAAGGAGGTTTCCTTCGCCGCACGACCCGTACCTCCGTTCCAGCCGTACGCCGCCGCCATCCCGGTTGCGGATCCAAGGCGTTCCAGGTACCTGGAAAGAGAAATCAGACAGCGGAATCAAGCCTTCGCAAGGTAAGTTTAGTGTTAGTTACCGTTTTACCGAGTCCGAAACGCCAACGAACCCGGTCCGGACGCAATTCGCGTTATTTTCGGGAACGGTTACGACTTTGTGCCACCGTTGCGAGCGCAACCGCACCTCGGGACGTGACACGAAAGTTATTTTTGGTGACAGCGGTGGGATAGCCCCGCGTTTCCTCCGGAAATTCTGCCGAAAGGAACCGCGAAACTAGATATGGCAACCCGGACTCCGACAAAAACGCGCCAGCAGACACAGCGAGCCGCCGCGATGGCCGATTCCGAACGCGAAAAACGCATTAGCAGAACGCTCGACTTCCAAGACGCTATCGCCGAGCCTCTTCCTAGTACCGCGCAACAAAATACTTCAGCGAAAAATACGAAAGCGACCGATCCGAGTAATGCCGCGTTGCTCCAGCAAATAGAAATTTTACGTCGTGAAATAGAATCTATTCGCAGAACGCCTGATTTAACGCGCGACGATACCGTTTCGCTGGATATTCCTCGGGGAAATCCGCTTTCCGGACATAATTCGAGCTCCGATTTTAATACAAATAGTTCGCAACACGACGAGCTATCGCTTAAGCAGGCCCTCGAAGCCGTGCCGACATTCGATGGTCAGAACATTCCAATTCTTCAGTTTACCCGAGCGTGTAAACGCGCTTATGAGCTTATCCCTAATGGGTGCGAGCGAACTTTCACACGCCTGCTTAAGGGAAAACTCAAGGGTCGTGCCTACGCCGCGCTAGAAGACGAGCCATGTTACACAATACTCGAATTAACGGACGTTCTTCGCAGCACTTTTTGCTCCGTAAAATCAGCTCATCATTATCGGGGTGAACTTGCTAATATATTTATGCGCGCGAACGAGCACATTCTAGATTACATCGGTCGAGTAAAAGATCTTAGAACCGCTATAATTGATTGCGAGAGGCTTGCTCGACGAGACACACCGGAATCGCTCGATGACGTAGACGCGCTCACATTACAATGTTTTAAAGACGGTCTCATTCCGGAAATTCGAATGCAAATGACGATAAATTCATTCGGCACATTGCGAGAAACGTTCGCTCGAGCGCGAGAGCTTTACCAAATGCACGAACGTGATTGCAACCGACTAGGTAGATCGCGTGTCGCGCGACCAGAATCGCGCGAAAAACCAGCCGAAGTTATTTGCCGAAAATGTAATAATATCGGACATTACGCGACCGAGTGTCGGCTCAGACCGCCATCGCCGTACCGACCGCAGGAATACCGTGACGCTTACTTGCGATCCAGGGACGTACCGCCTCCTACTCGAGGCCCCGCGTACGAACAACCGAGACAAATCGTAGCCAGGGACGCGCCCAAATTTTGTCGCTATTGCAAGACCCCGGGGCACGAAATAGGCGAGTGCCGCAAAAGGCAGTACAACAACGCGGTAAATAAAAATTCGGGAAACGACAATGGCCTCCGCACCCGCCGCGAGACAGGTGGCGAGGCCGCGCACCAAGTCCGTCCTCTCGCCGCGAACAACTCCAACGCGGAAATCGACGAAACGCCGCGATAAACATAACCGGAAAAACTAGCACGCCAAACGTAATTTTAAAATCCGATCTTCTAATTTCACCAACTCGCTTCATGGTGGACACTGGGGCGGAAATAAATATTATAAAACGTTCGGCTCTAAAAGCATCCGCGCGAATCGATAAGTCCGAGATCGTCATAATAACAGGGGTAACCGATGGCAAAACCGCAACCTTAGGGACGGTGAATCTTGTCATTTTCGGTCGCGTCGTTCCTTTTAATGTGGTCGAGGATGATTTTCCCCTTAAACCAAGCGGGATCCTCGGCTCCGGGTTCTGTATGGACGCAGAAATCTCTTTTCCAAATAAAATAATCAAATGGAATGGTAAGAGAATTCCTTTCGAAGACGATATCGAAGCACTCGAGGAACCGTCACCGGAGTCGAAAATAAAGCCTCTCCTATCGCCGAAACGTAAACAAGCGCCGCGCACGGAATCTATTCCCCCTCCGCCGCCGCGCCCGCCGCGTAAATCATCGCCTCCGCTGAAACGCGATGCAACAACGAAATCGAAGCTTCGAACGCAAGACAAAGCAGCTTCTCCGAAGTCAGGAGACCGTATCTCCATTCCGCCGAGATCAAATATCGGTATCAAGGTCCGCGTAGTTAATTCGAATCTCGCGGAAGGTATAATTCCTCGTATCGATCTTGCGCCGGGCATATTTTTCGGAAACGCTCTCGTCAGAGTAATTCGGGGCAAAGCGGTAACTCGAATAATTAATTCATCCGACCGCGCCGTCGAAATCGCGTTACCAGAGATCATACTCGAGCCCGCGCAAATCATGACCCCCCTCCACGAGGAGGATAGTCCGTCGCTCTATCCGGTTTTTTCTAAATCTACTAAATCTAACGTATCCGCCGTACCGATCGGCTCATCCCAAAAAGGGAAAACTTCTATTTCTTTCTCGAGTCAGACACCATACTCGACAATCGAAACTCCTCCTTCGCGTTGCAAAATCGCGAATGTTCAACAGATCTCTTATGCTCAGGCGGTTAAAAATAATGTACAACAGGCGCCGTTAAAACAAACATCGAAATCCGCCAACCTTTCGAAATCTCGCTTAGATCGAATTCTTAGTCTCCTCCGTCTCGACCACCTCAACGCAGAGGAAAGAGAGCACGTCGTCCGTCTCGTTCAAAGCACGCAGGAGCTTTTTCACATTGAGGGGGATAAATTAGGGCATACGTCAGCAACCACGCACAAGATTCCAACCGTCGACGACCGCCCCGTCAATGTGAAACAATACCGTTTCCCACCAGCTCATAAGGAGGAGATTCGACGACAAGTCGACAAATTTTTACAAAATGGTGTCATCTCTCCGTCAAAATCACCATATAATTCGCCATTGTGGGTTGTCCCAAAGAAACCGGACTCCTTGGGCAACAAGCAATGGCGCGTCGTCATCGACTACCGCGCACTCAATGAGAAATCTGTCGCCGATGCCTATCCCCTCCCTTGCATTACCGAGATACTTGATCAGCTCGGGAGCGCCAAGTATTTTAGTACATTCGATCTCGCGAGCGGATTTCACCAGATCCCAATGGAGCCCGCCGATGCTCCCAAAACCGCTTTTTCGACGCCTCACGGGCATTATGAATTTAAAAGAATGCCATTCGGATTAAAAAATGCGCCAGCGACGTTCCAACGACTTATGGACAATGTCCTGTCCGGTCTCCAGGGGAACGAAATTTTCGTCTATTTGGACGACATTGTTATCTACGCTAGCTCTCTTCAAGAACATCGACTTAAATTCGATAAATTAACTCAACGGCTCAAAGAAGCTAATTTAGTATTGCAGCCGGATAAGTGCGAATTCTTGAGGAGAGAAGTAAGCTATTTGGGTCATATTATCAGTGAGCACGGTGTAAAACCTGACCCTGCGAAAATTAGCGCCGTCAAAAATTTTCCGCGCCCGCGCAACGCGAAACAGATCAAACAATTCCTCGGGCTCGCGGGATACTACAGGCGGTTCATCGCAAATTTTTCCAATATTGCTAAGCCACTTACAAATTTGTTAAAAAAAGACGCGCCCTTTGTATGGCGTAACGAGCAAGAGAATTCATTCGTCAAACTCCGAGATTGCCTATGCGAAGCGCCTATCTTGCAGTACCCCAACTTCAAACAACCATTCGTGATAACGACCGACGCGTCCGCCGAAGCTATTGGTGCTATCTTGAGTCAAGGACCAATAGGCCGCGACTTGCCAATCGCGTACACGTCGCGACTGTTAAACGCTGCGGAGAAAAACTACTCCACGATCGAGAAGGAGTGTCTGGCGATTGTCTACGCCGTCCATTACTTTCGTCCATACATATACGGTAATCAATTCAAACTCGTTACCGACCATCGACCGTTAGTGTGGATGAATTCGGTCAAGGACCCGTCAAGTAGACTCGTACGGTGGAGGCTTAAGTTAGCGGAATTTGACTACGAGATGGTCTATAAAAGTGGAAAAACGAACCTTAATGCGGACGCATTGTCGCGGAATCCCGCTCAAATTTTTCCGCTCTCGTATTCAGAAAACTCGGAGGACGACATCTTCGATGTGCCTCCGGAAACCCGTAAAAAGTATACCACACTAGCGCCTCCTCCTACTCCGGTAACATCAGAACCTGAATTACCGACTCCAGGCACATCCTTCCGTACCAACACAGCATCTCCTCCGCAAGTCGCCAGCGACAGCACCGACTTCTATACTCCTGCTCCAAATGAATTTTTCCGACGCGAACCTCTGTTTAATTTCAGCCGTGACGCATTATCAACGCGACGAGACAATGTAGTTGTCTTCGTCACGCAATCTGGGCACCCCTATGACACGGGCGCCAAAGATCTAGCGAACACTGAAAAATTCCTCCTAAACAAAAATCACGTCCTTACCAAAGCCAAAGTCATAAAAATCGGAAACGAATTCCAAATCCAGCTTCCAATCATCGAACATTCCACCAGATCAATCAATTTCCAGACCGTAATAGAAACATTCAGATCCTTGTGCGACGTTGTAAACGAAGTACAATTACAAACATTTAGTATCGCACAAACCTATCTAGACTCCGTATCCTGGTCCCGAATCCAGAAAATCCTTCAGGACCTGTTTTATGAAACAACTGTCCAGATTACGGTCTGCCAGGGCCTCATTAAAACCCCTTCGGTCGAAGAGCGACTGAAAATAATAAGAGAAAACCACGACTCCCCTGTGGGAGGTCACAAAGGGGTTAATAAAACTTATTCTCGCATCAGACAACAATACTTTTGGCCAAACATGAAAACACAAATACAAGAATATATTGGCAAATGTAAAAGTTGTCAGACAGAGAAACTGGTCCGGGTAAAGACCAGACAGCCTCTCACTTTAACCGACACCCCTGGCAGGGCATTCGATAAGATTTCAATGGACGTAATGGGTCCTCTTCCCGAAACTTCCGACGGTTATACAAGTATCCTCACGATCCAAGATCTCCTCACTAAATACTCAGTCGCAGTTCCTCTCAAAACCACCACCGCAGTAGACATTGCCGAAGCTTTAATAAAAGAATTCATTTGTAAGTACGGATGCCCGAAAGGCATACTCACGGACCAAGGTTCGAACTTTATAAATAGCTTGATTAAAGCCATAGCAATCAAATTCCGTATTAAGCAATACAAGTCCACTGCGTTCCATCCACAGACAAACGGGTCCGTTGAACGATCTCACCACGTCCTGGCCGAATATCTGAAGCATTACATAGAGTCGAGTAACGATTGGGTGAATTGGTTACCGTATGCAATGTTTTCATACAACACCAGTGTGCACGAGGGTACATTATACACCCCACACGAACTAGTGTTCGGCAGGATAGCTAGGACGCCGTCAGCCACTCCTTTTCAAGACAGCTCTGATAACGAAACATATAGCGACTATCTTATACAACTTCAGGAGAAAATCTCGAAATCTCAGGATTTGGCTAAAGCTAATCTAGACAATGCGAAACGCCGTTCTAAATATTATTATGACCGAAATCTCAATGTCCAAAACTTCGAGGTAGGCCAATGGGTCTATCTTTTAAAAGAGCCGAACAAACATAAGTTCCAGGCACAGTATTCTGGACCGTACCGTATCCTCGAAATTTTGGGAAATTGTAATGTTAAGCTGAATGTAAAAGGGCGCCATAAAATTGTTCATACGAACAAAATCAAAATTTGTAAACGAATGCATAGTATGCAGAGTGTGGATGCTAGTGAAAGAAAAGTGCGAAAAACTGAAAATGAAGTCAGTGAGAGCAGTGACATTCAAACGAACGCTGAAAGTGAAAGCGACGAAAGTGCCTGCAATCCGAAGGAAGCCCGCAGTCACGGTCCAATCTCCAAACGTTATCGCCAGGATCAACCAGGCGAAAAACCTCAGATTCCGCAGCATCCAGCCGACAGGACCAAGAGAAGGATCCAGCATCCCGAAATCTACCCAACAGACAAGAGATCTCGGCATGGCCGAGATTCTTTTTCCAAGGGGGGTGGTGTAACCTCAGGCGTACCGCCTGCCACCCTCCGGCGTCCACCTCATCATCCCCAGCATCCGTATCCGGAGCCCCTGCACACGGGCCACCCGCCGACTCGCCGTCCTTACAGAAGGAGACAAAGGTACGAGAGGGAAGAAGGATGCAGCATGCCGCGCCCACGCGCGATCTCCACACACGAGGGGGAGGACTTCACCCCGTATTACGAGGGCGAGGAGCTCTCCGACACATACTGGGTCGAATCCCCAGCGATCACGAAGCCCTATACGTACTTCTCGTACATGTGGGATTAGAATAAGCACACTACTCATATATGTACATACACACCAACACACACCTAGATTTAAGTAAATATATGTATATATTTTATTCATGCACGGTTATGTTCCGTGCACTCGCGCGCACACTCGACGCTCGCGGCTCACGCTTAACGCGGGCCGCGCCCCACTCCGAACGGCCGCCCCACCACGAGGGCCGAGCGGCCGCCCTACTCCGACCGTCCGCCCCACCGCGAGGGCCCAGCGACTCGCGCGCCGCGCGACCCGAGGAGGTCGCGGACGCGAGATCCGAGAGTCAGTTCGTATCTCATCTCCGAACGGGAGAGTTCCAATCTCACCTCCGAACTGGAGAGTTGCTAACTCATCTCCGAACCGGAGAGTTCCCATCTCATCTCCGAACCGAGGAGTTCTAATCCAGCATCCGAACGATGCACTTCCGATCCGAGCAATAGGCTCATTCGCAACGAGCAATTAGCTCTAATGCATTCGTCTCTATCCATACTCCCATAGCGGAGTCCATTCGATACTTTATACTATTTCTAATTCTCATTGTAATCGCTAGTCAGTAACTTAGAATTTAGTCAAGTGTATCTAGTATAGTGAAATCATAGAATATAGTTTATTTTTACCAGATTCAAAGTATCTTTATTCGAGTTCAAATACAATTCCTTAATTCTAATCCACGGGTACGCTCGCGATTATTCTAATTCTATATCTCATCTACGATAGTCTTGAGGCTCGACGACTAGAGCGAACCAGCGCTTAGTTGCTCCATCCTCACTTCTACCGTATACAGAATATCTTGCGCCCAGGTTGATCCCGGTAAGCTAGAGCGAACCAACGCTTAGCCGCGCCGTACTCGACCGAAGTTCAAGTATTCTCGACGAGCCTTGCACCTCCGACAAAGCGTACACGACGCGCGGGGAGGAGAGAGTTTATTCGTCGTCTCGCTCGGGAATACGTGGGTGATGCACCGGAATATTCAATTTCCTGCGTTCGAGTCCTGGTTCCTGTGAAGGAGGTTTCCTTCGCCGCACGACCCGTACCTCCGTTCCAGCCGTACGCCGCCGCCATCCCGGTTGCGGATCCAAGGCGTTCCAGGTACCTGGAAAGAGAAATCAGACAGCGGAATCAAGCCTTCGCAAGGTAAGTTTAGTGTTAGTTACCGTTTTACCGAGTCCGAAACGCCAACGAACCCGGTCCGGACGCAATTCGCGTTATTTTCGGGAACGGTTACGACTTTGTGCCACCGTTGCGAGCGCAACCGCACCTCGGGACGTGACAATATCGCATCTCATTTCTATGTTTCATGATAAGATATAATATTCATTGCGATGTGTTATGCATTCCTCGTATACGATTCAAATGAATGTAAATGCGACACTTCCTTGCAAGGAAATAGCGTTTGCAGATGTCTACGTATCGTTGCAATAGATTTCTAATGCTTCTTAAAACGCGATATCGCATCTCATTTCTATGGTTCATGGTAAGATATAATATGATTTGCGAAGTGTTATGCATTCCACGTCTACGATTCAAATGAATGTAAATGCGACACTTCCTTGCAAGGAAATAGCGTTTGCAGATGTCTAGGTATCGTAGCGATAGAGTTTTAATGCTTCTTAAAACGCGATATCGCATCTCATTTCCGTGTTTCATGGTAAGATATAATATGATTTGCGAAGTGTTATGTATTCCTCGTCTACACTTCAAATGAATGTAAATGCGACACTTCCTTGCAAGGAAATAGCGTTTGCAGATGTCTACCTATCGTAGCAATAGGGTTCTAATGCTTCTTAAAACGCGATATCGCATCTCATTTCTATGTTTCATGGTAAGATATAATATGATTTGCGAAGTGTCATGTATTCCTCGTCTCCACTTCAAATGAATGTAAATGCGACACTTCCTTGCAAAGAAATAGCGTGTGCAGATGTCTACGTATCGTAGCAATAGAGTTCTTAAGATTCGTAAAACGCGATATCGCATCTCATTTCTATGGTTCATGGTAAGATATAATATGATTTGCGAAGTGTTATGTATTCCTCGTCTACGCTTCAAATGAATGTAAATGCAACACTTCCTTGCAAGGAAATAGCGTTTGCAGATGTCTACCTATCGTAGCAATAGGGTTCTAATGCTTCTTAAAACGCGATATCGCAACTCATTTCTATGTTTCATGGTAAGATATTATATGATTTGCGAAGTGTTATGTATTCCTCGTCTACACTTCAAATGAATGTAAATGCGACACTTCCTTGCAAGGAAATAGCGTTTGGAGATGTCTACGCATCGTAGCAACAGATTTCTAATGCTTCTTAAAACGCGATATCGCATCTCATTTCTATGTTTCATGGTAAGATATAATATGATTTGCGAAGTGTTATGTATTCCTCGTCAGCACTTCAAATGAATGTAAATGCGACACTTCCTTGCAAGGAAATAGCGTTTGCCGATGTCTAGGTATCGTAGCAATCGAGTTAAAATGCTTCTTAAAGCGAGATATCGCATCTCATATCTATGTTTCATGGTAAGATATAATATTCATTGCGAAGTGTTATGTATTCCTCGTCTACACTTCAAATGAATGTGAATGCGACACTTCCTCGCTAGGAAATAGCGATTGCAGATGTCTACGTATCGTAGCAATAGATTTCTAATGCTTCTTAAAACGCGATATCGCATCTCATTTCTATGGTTCATGGTAAGATATAATATTCATTGCGAAGTGTTATGCATTCCCCGTCTACGATTCAAATGAATGTAAATGCGACACTTCCTTGCAAGGAAATAGCGTTTGCCGATGTCTAGGTATCGTAGCAATTGAGTTCAAATGCTTCTAAAAGCGAGATATCGCATCTCATTTCTATGTTTCATGGTAAGATATAATATGATTTGCGAAGTGTCATGTATTCCTCGTCTCCACTTCAAATGAATGTAAATGCGACACTTCCTTGCAAAGAAATAGAGTGTGCAGATGTCTACGTATCGTAGCAATAGAGTTCTTAAGATTCGTAAAACGCGATATCGCATCTCATTTCTATGGTTCATGGTAAGATATAATATGGTTTGCGAAGTGTTATGTATTCCTCGTCTACGCTTCAAATGAATGTAAATGCAACACTTCCTTGCAAGGAAATAGCGTTTGCAGATGTCTACCTATCGTAGCAATAGGGTTCTAATGCTTCTTAAAACGCGATATCGCAACTCATTTCTATGTTTCATGGTAAGATATTATATGATTTGCGAAGTGTTACGTATTCCTCGTTACACTTCAAATGAATGTAAATGCGACACTTCCTTGCAAAGAAATAGCGTTTGGAGATGTCTACGCATCGTAGCAATAGATTTCTAATGCTTCTTAAAACGCGATATCGCATCTCATTTCTATGTTTCATGGTAAGATATAATATGATTTGCGAAGTGTCATGTATTCCTCGTCTACACTTCAAATGAATGTAAATGCGACACTTCCTTGCTAGGAAATAGCGTTTGCAGATGTCTACGTATCGTAGGAATAGATTTCTAGTGCTTCTTAAAACGCGATATCGCATCTCATTTCTATGGTTCATGGTAAGATATAATATGATTTGCGAAGTGTTATGTATTCCTCGTCTACACTTCAAATGAATGTAAATGCGACACTTCCTTGCTAGGAAATAGCGTCTGCAGATGTCTACCTATCGTAGCAATAGAGTTCTAATGCTCCTTAAAACGCGATATCGCATCTCATTCCTATGTTTCATGGAAAGATATAATATGATTTGCGAAGTGTTATGTATTCCTCGTCTACACTTCAAATGAATATAAATGCGACACTTCCTTGCAAGGAAATAGCGTTTGCAGATGTCTAGGTATCGTAGCAATAGAGTTCAAATGCTTCTTAAAGCGAGATATTGCATCTCATATCTATGTTTCATGATAAGATATAATATTCATTGCGAAGTGTTATGCATTCCTCGTATACGATTCAAATGAATGTAAATGCGACACTTCCTTGCAAGGAAATAGCGTTTGCAGATGTCTACGTATCGTAGCAATAGAGTTCAAATGCTTCTTAAAGCGAGATATTGCATCTCATATCTATGTTTCATGATAAGATATAATATTCATTGCGAAGTGTTATGTATTCCTCGTCTACACTTCAAATGAATGTGAATGCGACACTTCCTCGCTAGGAAATAGCGATTGCAGATGTCTACGTATCGTAGCAATAGATTTCTAATGCTTCTTAAAACGCGATATCGCATCTCATTTCTATGGTTCATGGTAAGATATAATATGATTTGCGAAGTGTCATGTATTCCTCGTCTACACTTCAAATGAATGTAAATGCGACACTTCCTTGCTAGGAAATTGCGTCTGCTGATGTCTAGGTATCGTAGCAATAGAGTTCTTATGATTCTTAAAACGCGATATCGCATCTCATTTCTATGATTCATGGAAAGATATAATATGATTTGCGAAGTGTTATGCATTCCTCGTATACGATTCAAATGAATGTAAATGGGACACTTCCTTGCCAGGAAATAGCGTTTGCAGATGTCTAGGTATCGTAGCAATAGAGTTCAAATGCTTCTTAAAGCGAGATATTGCATCTCATATCTGTGTTTCATGGTAAGATATAATATGATTTGCAAAGTGTTATGCATTCCTCGTATACGATTCAAATGAATGTAAATGTAGCGTTTGCAGATGTCTACGTATCGTAGCAATAGAGTTCAAATGCATCTTAAAGCGAGATATTGCAACTCATATCCATGTTTCATGATAAGATATAATATTCATTGCGAAGTGTTATGCATTCCTCGTACACGATTCAAATGAATGTAAATGAGACACTTCCTTGCTAGGAAATAGCGTTTGCAGATGTCTAGGTATCGTAGCAATAGAGCTCAAATGCTTCTTAATGCGAGATATTGCATCTCATATCTGTGTTTCATGGTAAGATATAATATGATTTGCAAAGTGTTATGCATTCCTCGTATACGATTCAAATGAATGTAAATGCGACACTTCCTTGCAAGGAAATAGCGTTTGCAGATGTCTAGGTATCGTATGTAACGTCAGGCGTACCGCCTGCCACCCTCCGGCGTCCACCTCATCATCCCCAGCATCCGTATCCGGAGCCCCTGCACACGGGCCACCCGCCGACTCGCCGTCCTTACAGAAGGAGACAAAGGTACGAGAGGGAAGAAGGATGCAGCATGCCGCGCCCACGCGCGATCTCCACACACGAGGGGGAGGACTTCACCCCGTATTACGAGGGCGAGGAGCTCTCCGACACATACTGGGTCGAATCCCCAGCGATCACGAAGCCCTATACGTACTTCTCGTACATGTGGGATTAGAATAAGCACACTACTCATATATGTACATACACACCAACACACACCTAGATTTAAGTAAATATATGTATATATTTTATTCATGCACGGTTATGTTCCGTGCACTCGCGCGCACACTCGACGCTCGCGGCTCACGCTTAACGCGGGCCGCGCCCCACTCCGAACGGCCGCCCCACCACGAGGGCCGAGCGGCCGCCCTACTCCGACCGTCCGCCCCACCGCGAGGGCCCAGCGACTCGCGCGCCGCGCGACCCGAGGAGGTCGCGGACGCGAGATCCGAGAGTCAGTTCGTATCTCATCTCCGAACGGGAGAGTTCCAATCTCACCTCCGAACGGGAGAGTTGGTATCTCATCTCCGAACTGGAGAGTTCGTATCTCATCTCCGAACCGAGGAGTTCTAATCCAGCATCCGAACGATGCACTTCCGATCCGAGCAATAGGCTCATTCGCAACGAGCAATTAGCTCTAATGCATTCGTCTCTATCCATACTCCCATAGCGGAGTCCATTCGATACTTTATACTATTTCTAATTCTCATTGTAATCGCTAGTCAGTAACTTAGAATTTAGTCAAGTGTATCTAGTATAGTGAAATCATAGAATATAGTTTATTTTTACCAGATTCAAAGTATCTTTATTCGAGTTCAAATACAATTCCTTAATTCTAATCCACGGGTACGCTCGCGATTATTCTAATTCTATATCTCATCTACGATAGTCTTGAGGCTCGACGACTAGAGCGAACCAGCGCTTAGTTGCTCCATCCTCACTTCTACCGTGTACAGAATATCTTGCGCCCAGGTCGATCCCGGTAAGCTAGAGCGAACCAACGCTTAGCCGTGCCGTATTCAACCGAAGTTCAAGTATTCTCGATGAGCCTTGCACCTCCGACAAAGCGTACACGACGCGCGGGGAGGAGAGAGTTTATTCGTCGTCTCGCTCGGGAATACGTGGGTGATGCACCAGAATATTCAATTTCCTACGTTCGAGTCCTGGTTCCTGTGAAGGAGGTTTCCTTCGCCGCACGACCCGTACGAGTCGCCAATCGTCAGGGCCAAACGCCGATACCTGCCAGCCGGAGTCAACCCGCCTGGACGCTTATTCCCGTAGACGTACCTCCGTTCCAGCCGTACGCCGCCGCCATCCCGGTTGCGGATCCAAGGCGTTCCAGGTACCTGGAAAGAGAAATCAGACAGTAGAATCAAGCCATCACAAGGTAAGTTTCGTGTTAATTACCGTTTTATCGAGTCCGAAACGCCAACGAACCCGGTCCGGACGCAATTCGCGTTATTTTCGGGAACGGTTACGACTTTGTGCCACCGTTGCGAGCGCAACCGCACCTCGGGACGTGACATTATGTATTCCTCGTCTACGCTTCAAATGAATGTAAATGCGACACTTCCTTGCAAGGAAATAGCGTTTGCAGATGTCTACCTATCGTAGCAATAGGGTTCTAATGCTTCTTAAAACGCGATATCGCATCTCATTTCTATGTTTTATGGTAAGATATTATATGATTTGCGAAATGTTATGTATTCCTCGTCTGCACTTCAAATGAATGTAAATGCGAGACTTCCTTGCAAGGAAATAGCGTTTGCAGTTGTCTACGTATCGTAGCAATAGAGTTCTTATGATTCTTAAAACGCGATATCGCATCTCATTTCTATGTTTCATGGTAAGATATAATATTCATTGCGAAGTGTTATGCATTCCTCGTATACGATTCAAATGAATGTAAATGCGACACTTCCTTGCAAGGAAATAGCGTTTGCAGATGTCTAGGTATCGTAGCGATAGAGTTTTAATGCTTCTTAAAACGCGATATCGCATCTCATATCTATGTTTCATGGTAAGATATAATATGATTTGCGAAGTGTTATGTATTCCTCGGCTACACTTCAAATGAATGTAAATGCGACACTTCCTTGCAAGGAAATATCGTTTGCAGATGTCTACCTATCGTAGCAATAGGGTTCTAATGCTTCTTAAAACGCGATATCGCATCTCATTTCCATGTTTCATGGTAAGATATAATATGATTTGCGAAGTGTTATGTATTCCTCGTCTACGCTTCAAATGAATGTAAATGCGACACTTCCTTGCAAGGAAATAGCGTTTGCAGATGTCTACCTATCGTAGCAATAGGGTTCTAATGCTTCTTAAAACGCGATATCGCATCTCATTTCTATGTTTCATGGTAAGATATTATATGATTTGCGAAATGTTATGTATTCCTCGTCTGCACTTCAAATGAATGTAAATGCGAGACTTCCTTGCAAGGAAATAGCGTTTGCCGATGTCTAGGTATCGTAGCAATCGAGTTCAAATGCTTCTTAAAGCGAGATATCGCATCTCATATCTATGTTTCATGGTAAGATATAATATTCATTGCGAAGTGTTATGCATTCCTCGTATACGATTCAAATGAATGTAAATGCGACACTTCCTTGCAAGGAAATAGCGTTTGCAGATGTCTAGGTATCGTAGCGATAGAGTTTTAATGCTTCTTAAAACGCGATATCGCATCTCATATCTATGTTTCATGGTAAGATATAATATGATTTGCGAAGTGTTATGTATTCCTCGGCTACACTTCAAATGAATGTAAATGCGACACTTCCTTGCAAGGAAATATCGTTTGCAGATGTCTACCTATCGTAGCAATAGGGTTCTAATGCTTCTTAAAACGCGATATCGCATCTCATTTCCATGTTTCATGGTAAGATATAATATGATTTGCGAAGTGTTATGTATTCCTCGTCTACACTTCATATGAATGTAAATGCGACACTTCCTTGCTAGGAAATAGCGTTTGCAGTTGTCTACGTATCGTAGCAATAGAGTTCTTATGATTCTTAAAACGCGATATCGCATCTCATTTCTATGTTTCATGGTAAGATATAATATGATTTGCGAAGTGTCATGTATTCCTCGTCTGCACTTCAAATGAATGTAAATGCGACACTTCCTTGCAAGGAAATAGCGTTTGCAGATGTCTAGGTATCGTAGCAATCGAGTTCAAATGCTTCTTAAAGCGAGATATCGCATCTCATTTCTATGTTTCATGGTAAGATATAATATGATTTGCGATGTTACGCATTCCCCGTCTACGATTCAAATGAATGTAAATGCGACACTTCCTTGCTAGGAAATAGCGTCTGCTGATGTCTGGGTATCGTAGCAATAGAGTTCAAATGCTTCTTAAAGCGAGATATTGCATCCCATGTCTATGTTTCATGATAAGATATAATATTCATTGCGAAGTGTTATGCATTCCTCGTATACGATTCAAATGAATGTAAATGCGACACTTCCTTGCAAGGAAATAGCGTTTGCAGATGTCTAGATATCGTAGCGATAGAGTTTTAATGCTTCTTAAAACGCGATATCGCATCTCATTTCCATGTTTCATGGTAAGATATAATATTCATTGCGAAGTGTTATGTATTCCTCTTCTACACTTCAAATGAATGTGAATGCGACACTTCCTTGCAAAGAAATAGCGTTTGCAGATGTCTACCTATCGTAGCAATAGAGTTCTAATGCTCCTTAAAACGCGATATCGCATCTCATTTCCATGTTTCATGGTAAGATATAATATGATTTGCGAAGTGTTATGTATTCCTCGTCTACACTTCATATGAATGTAAATGCGACACTTCCTTGCAAGGAAATAGCGTTTGCAGATGTCTACCTATCGTAGCAATAGGGTTCTAATGTTTCTTAAAACGCGATATCGCATCTCATATCTATGTTTCATGGTAAGATATAATATGATTTGCGAAGTGTTATGTATTCCTCGACTACACTTCAAATGAATGTAAATGCGACACTTCCTTGCAAGGAAATATCGTTTGCAGATGTCTACCTATCGTAGCAATAGGGTTCTAATGCTTCTTAAAACGCGATATCGCATCTCATTTCCATGTTTCATGGTAAGATATAATATGATTTGCGAAGTGTTATGTATTCCTCGTCTACACTTCATATGAATGTAAATGCGACACTTCCTTGCAAGGAAATAGCGTTTGCATATGTCTACCTATCGTAGCAATAGGGTTCTAATGTTTCTTAAAACGCGATATCGCATTTCATATCTATGTTTCATGGTAAGATATAATATGATTTGCGAAGTGTTATGTATTCCTCGTCTACACTTCAAATGAATGTAAATGCGACACTTCCTTGCAAGGAAATATCGTTTGCAGATGTCTACCTATCGTAGCAATAGGGTTCTAATGCTTCTTAAAACGCGATATCGCATCTCATTTCCATGTTTCATGGTAAGATATAATATGATTTGCGAAGTGTTATGTATTCCTCGTCTACACTTCATATGAATGTAAATGCGACACTTCCTTGCAAGGAAATAGCGTTTGCAGATGTCTACCTATCGTAGCAATAGGGTTCTAATGTTTCTTAAAACGCGATATCGCATTTCATATCTATGTTTCATGGTAAGATATAATATGATTTGCGAAGTGTTATGTATTCCTCGTCTACACTTCAAATGAATGTAAATGCGACACTTCCTTGCAAGGAAGTATCGTTTGCAGATGTCTACCTATCGTAGCAATAGGGTTCTAATGCTTCTTAAAACGCGATATCGCATCTCATTTCCATGTTTCATGGTAAGATATAATATGATTTGCGAAGTGTTATGTATTCCTCGTCTACACTTCATATGAATGTAAATGCGACACTTCCTTGCTAGGAAATAGCGTTTGCAGTTGTCTACGTATCGTAGCAATAGAGTTCTTATGATTCTTAAAACGCGATATCGCATCTCATTTCTATGTTTCATGGTAAGATATAATATTCATTGCGAAGTGTTATGCATTCCTCGTATACGATTCAAATGAATGTAAATGCGACACTTCCTTGCAAGGAAATAGCGTTTGCAGATGTCTAGGTATCGTAGCAATCGAGTTCAAATGCTTCTTAAAGCGAGATATCGCATCTCATTTCTATGTTTCATGGTAAGATATAATATGATTTGCGATGTTACGCATTCCCCGTCTACGATTCAAATGAATGTAAATGCGACACTTCCTTGCTAGGAAATAGCGTCTGCTGATGTCTGGGTATCGTAGCAATAGAGTTCAAATGCTTCTTAAAGCGAGATATTGCATCCCATGTCTATGTTTCATGATAAGATATAATATTCATTGCGAAGTGTTATGCATTCCTCGTATACGATTCAAATGAATGTAAATGCGACACTTCCTTGCAAGGAAATAGCGTTTGCAGATGTCTAGATATCGTAGCGATAGAGTTTTAATGCTTCTTAAAACGCGATATCGCATCTCATTTCCATGTTTCATGGTAAGATATAATATTCATTGCGAAGTGTTATGTATTCCTCTTCTACACTTCAAATGAATGTGAATGCGACACTTCCTTGCAAAGAAATAGCGTTTGCAGATGTCTACCTATCGTAGCAATAGAGTTCTAATGCTCCTTAAAACGCGATATCGCATCTCATTTCCATGTTTCATGGTAAGATATAATATGATTTGCGAAGTGTTATGTATTCCTCGTCTACACTTCATATGAATGTAAATGCGACACTTCCTTGCAAGGAAATAGCGTTTGCAGATGTCTACCTATCGTAGCAATAGGGTTCTAATGTTTCTTAAAACGCGATATCGCATCTCATATCTATGTTTCATGGTAAGATATAATATGATTTGCGAAGTGTTATGTATTCCTCGACTACACTTCAAATGAATGTAAATGCGACACTTCCTTGCAAGGAAATATCGTTTGCAGATGTCTACCTATCGTAGCAATAGGGTTCTAATGCTTCTTAAAACGCGATATCGCATCTCATTTCCATGTTTCATGGTAAGATATAATATGATTTGCGAAGTGTTATGTATTCCTCGTCTACACTTCATATGAATGTAAATGCGACACTTCCTTGCAAGGAAATAGCGTTTGCAGATGTCTACCTATCGTAGCAATAGGGTTCTAATGTTTCTTAAAACGCGATATCGCATTTCATATCTATGTTTCATGGTAAGATATAATATGATTTGCGAAGTGTTATGTATTCCTCGTCTACACTTCAAATGAATGTAAATGCGACACTTCCTTGCAAGGAAGTATCGTTTGCAGATGTCTACCTATCGTAGCAATAGGGTTCTAATGCTTCTTAAAACGCGATATCGCATCTCATTTCCATGTTTCATGGTAAGATATAATATGATTTGCGAAGTGTTATGTATTCCTCGTCTACACTTCATATGAATGTAAATGCGACACTTCCTTGCTAGGAAATAGCGTTTGCAGTTGTCTACGTATCGTAGCAATAGAGTTCTTATGATTCTTAAAACGCGATATCGCATCTCATTTCTATGTTTCATGGTAAGATATAATATGATTTGCGAAGTGTCATGTATTCCTCGTCTGCACTTCAAATGAATGTAAATGCGACACTTCCTTGCAAGGAAATAGCGTTTGCAGATGTCTAGGTATCGTAGCAATCGAGTTCAAATGCTTCTTAAAGCGAGATATCGCATCTCATTTCTATGTTTCATGGTAAGATATAATATGATTTGCGATGTTACGCATTCCCCGTCTACGATTCAAATGAATGTAAATGCGACACTTCCTTGCTAGGAAATAGCGTCTGCTGATGTCTGGGTATCGTAGCAATAGAGTTCAAATGCTTCTTAAAGCGAGATATTGCATCCCATGTCTATGTTTCATGATAAGATATAATATTCATTGCGAAGTGTTATGCATTCCTCGTATACGATTCAAATGAATGTAAATGCGACACTTCCTTGCAAGGAAATAGCGTTTGCAGATGTCTAGTGTCACGTCCCGAGGTGCGGTTGCGCTCGCAACGGTGGCACAAAGTAGTAACCGTTCCCGAAGATAACGCGAATTGCGTCCGGACCGGGTTCGTTGGCGTTTCGGACTCGATAAAACGGTAATTAACACTAAACTTACCTTGCGAAGGCTTGATTCCGCTGTCTGATTTCTCTTTCCAGGTACCTGGAGCGCCTTGGATCCGCAACCGGGATGGCGGCGGCGTACGGCTGGAACGGAGGTACGGGTCGTGCGGCGAAGGAAACCTCCTTCACAGGAACCAGGACTCGAACGCAGGAAATTGAATATTCCGGTGCATCACCCACGAATTCCCGAGCGAGACGACGAATAAACTCTCTCCTCCCCGCGCGTCGTGTACGCTTTGTCGGAGGTGCAAGGCTCGTCGAGAATACTTGAACTTCGGTCGAGTACGGCGCGGCTAAGCGTTGGTTCGCTCTAGCTTACCGGGATCAACCTGGGCGCAAGATATTCTGTATACGGTAGAAGTGAGGATGGAGCAACTAAGCGCTGGTTCGCTCTAGTCGTCGAGCCTCAAGACTATCGCAGATGAGATATAGAAATAGAATAATCGCGAGCGTACCCGTGGAGTAGAATTAAGGAATTGTATTTGAACTCGAATAAAGATACTTTGAATCTGGTAAAAATAAACTATATTCTATGATTTCACTATACTAGATACACTTGACTAAATTCTAAGTTACTGACTAGCGATTACAATGAGAATTAGAAATAGTATAAGGTATCGAATGGACTCCGCTATGGGAGTATGGATAGAGACGAATGCATTAGAGCTAATTGCTCGTTGCGAATGAGCCTATTGCTCGGATCGGAGGTGCATCGTTCGGATGCTGGATTAGAACTCCTCGGTTCGGAGATGAGATGCGAACTCTCCAGTTCGGAGATGAGATGAGAACTCTCCCGTTCGGAGGTGAGATTGGAACTGACTCTCGGATCTCGCGTCCGCGACCTCCTCGGGTCGCGCGGCGCGCGAGTCGCTGGGCCCTCGCGGTGGGGCGGACTGTCGGAGTAGGGCGGCCGCTCGGCCCTCGTGGTGGGGCGGCCGTTCGGAGTGGGGCGCGGCCCGCGTTAAGCGTGAGCCGCGAGCGTCGAGTGTGCGCGCGAGTGCACGGAACATAACCGTGCATGAATAAAATATATACATATATTTACTTAAATCTAGGTGTGTGTTGGTGTGTATGTACATATATGAGTAGTGTGCTTATTCTAATCCCACATGTACGAGAAGTACGTATAGGGCTTCGTGATCGCTGGGGATTCGACCCAGTATGTGTCGGAGAGCTCCTCGCCCTCGTAATACGGGGTGAAGTCCTCCCCCTCGTGTGTGGAGATCGCGCGTGGGCGCGGCATGCTGCATCCCTCTTCCCTCTCGTACCTTTGTCTCCTTCTGTAGGGACGGCGAGTCGGCGGGTGGCCCGTGTGCAGGGGCTCCGGATACGGATGCTGGGGATGATGAGGTGGACGCCGGAGGGTGGCAGGCGGTACGCCTGACGTTACACCACCCCCCTTGGAAAAAGAATCTCGGCCATGCCGAGATCTCTTGTCTGTTGGGTAGATTTCGGGATGCTGGATCCTTCTCTTGGTCCTGTCGGCTGGATGCTGCGGAATCTGAGGTTTTTCGCCTGGTTGATCCTGGCGATAACGTTTGGAGATTGGACCGTGACTGCGGGCTTCCTTCGGATTGCAGGCACATTCGTCGCTTTCACTTTCAGCGTTCGTTTGAATGTCACTGCTCTCACTGACTTCATTTTCAGTTTTTCGCACTTTTCTTTCACTAGCATCCACACTCTGCATACTATGCATTCGTTTACAAATTTTGATTTTGTTCGTATGAACAATTTTATGGCGCCCTTTTACATTCAGCTTAACATTACAATTGCCCAAAATTTCGAGGATACGGTACGGTCCAGAATACTGTGCCTGGAACTTATGTTTGTTCGGCTCTTTTAAAAGATAGACCCATTGGCCTACCTCGAAGTTTTGGACATTGAGATTTCGGTCATAATAATATTTAGGACGGCGTTTCGCATTGTCTAGATTGGCTTTAGCCAAATCCTGAGATTTCGAGATTTTCTCCTGAAGTTGTATAAGATAGTCGCTATAAGTTTCGTTATCAGAGCTGTCCTGAAAAGGAGTGGCTGACGGCGTCCTAGCTATCCTGCCGAACACTAGTTCGTGTGGGGTGTATAATGTACCCTCGTGCACACTGGTGTTGTATGAAAACATTGCGTACGGTAACCAATTCACCCAATCGTTACTCGACTCTATGTAATGCTTCAGATATTCGGCCAGGACGTGGTGAGATCGTTCAACGGACCCGTTTGTCTGTGGATGGAACGCAGTGGACTTGTATTGCTTAATACGGAATTTGATTGCTATGGCTTTAATCAAGCTATTTATAAAGTTCGAACCTTGGTCCGTGAGTATGCCTTTCGGGCATCCGTACTTACAAATGAATTCTTTTATTAAAGCTTCGGCAATGTCTACTGCGGTGGTGGTTTTGAGAGGAACTGCGACTGAGTATTTAGTGAGGAGATCTTGGATCGTGAGGATACTTGTATAACCGTCGGAAGTTTCGGGAAGAGGACCCATTACGTCCATTGAAATCTTATCGAATGCCCTGCCAGGGGTGTCGGTTAAAGTGAGAGGCTGTCTGGTCTTTACCCGGACCAGTTTCTCTGTCTGACAACTTTTACATTTGCCAATATATTCTTGTATTTGTGTTTTCATGTTTGGCCAAAAGTATTGTTGTCTGATGCGAGAATAAGTTTTATTAACCCCTTTGTGACCTCCCACAGGGGAGTCGTGGTTTTCCCTTATTATTTTCAGTCGCTCTTCGACCGAAGGGGTTTTAATGAGGCCCTGGCAGACCGTAATCTGGATAGTTGTTTCATAAAACAGGTCCTGAAGGATTTTCTGGATTCGGGACCAGGATACGGAGTCTAGATAGGTTTGTGCGATACTAAATGTTTGTAATTGTAATTCGTTTACAACGTCGCACAAGGATCTGAATGTTTCTATTACGGTCTGGAAATTGATTGATCTGGTGGAATGTTCGATGATTGGAAGCTGGATTTGGAATTCGTTTCCGATTTGTATGACTTTGGCTTTGGTAAGAACGTGATTTTTGTTTGGAAGGAATTTTTCAGCGTTCGCTAGATCTTTGGCGCCCGTGTCATAGGGGTGCCCAGATTGCGTGACGAAGACAACTACATTGTCTCGTCGCGTTGATAATGCGTCACGGCTGAAATTAAATAGAGGTTCGCGTCGGAAAAATTCATTTGGAGCAGGAGTATAGAAGTCGGTGCTGTCGCTGGCGACTTGCGGAGGTGGTGCTGTGTTGGTACGGAAGGACGTGCCTGGAGTCGGTAATTCAGGTTCTGATGTTACCGGAGTAGGAGGAGGCGCTAGTGTGGTATACTTTTTACGGGTTTCCGGAGGCACATCGAAGATGTCGTCCTCCGAGTTTTCTGAATACGAGAGCGGAAAAATTTGAGCGGGATTCCGCGACAATGCGTCCGCATTAAGGTTCGTTTTTCCACTTTTATAGACCATCTCGTAGTCAAATTCCGCTAACTTAAGCCTCCACCGTACGAGTCTACTTGACGGGTCCTTGACCGAATTCATCCACACTAACGGTCGATGGTCGGTAACGAGTTTGAATTGATTACCGTATATGTATGGACGAAAGTAATGGACGGCGTAGACAATCGCCAGACACTCCTTCTCGATCGTGGAGTAGTTTTTCTCCGCAGCGTTTAACAGTCGCGACGTGTACGCGATTGGCAAGTCGCGGCCTATTGGTCCTTGACTCAAGATAGCACCAATAGCTTCGGCGGACGCGTCGGTCGTTATCACGAATGGTTGTTTGAAGTTGGGGTACTGCAAGATAGGCGCTTCGCATAGGCAATCTCGGAGTTTGACGAATGAATTCTCTTGCTCGTTACGCCATACAAAGGGCGCGTCTTTTTTTAACAAATTTGTAAGTGGCTTAGCAATATTAGAAAAATTTGCGATGAACCGCCTGTAGTATCCCGCGAGCCCGAGGAATTGTTTGATCTGTTTCGCGTTGCGCGGGCGCGGAAAATTTTTGACGGCGCTAATTTTCGCAGGGTCAGGTTTTACACCGTGCTCACTGATAATATGACCCAAATAGCTTACTTCTCTCCTCAAGAATTCGCACTTATCCGGCTGCAATACTAAATTAGCTTCTTTGAGCCGTTGAGTTAATTTATCGAATTTAAGTCGATGTTCTTGAAGAGAGCTAGCGTAGATAACAATGTCGTCCAAATAGACGAAAATTTCGTTCCCCTGGAGACCGGACAGGACATTGTCCATAAGTCGTTGGAACGTCGCTGGCGCATTTTTTAATCCGAATGGCATTCTTTTAAATTCATAATGCCCGTGAGGCGTCGAAAAAGCGGTTTTGGGAGCATCGGCGGGCTCCATTGGGATCTGGTGAAATCCGCTCGCGAGATCGAATGTACTAAAATACTTCGCGCTCCCGAGCTGATCAAGTATCTCGGTAATGCAAGGGAGGGGATAGGCATCGGCGACAGATTTCTCATTGAGTGCGCGGTAGTCGATGACGACGCGCCATTGCTTGTTGCCCAAGGAGTCCGGTTTCTTTGGGACAACCCACAATGGCGAATTATATGGTGATTTTGACGGAGAGATGACACCATTTTGTAAAAATTTGTCGACTTGTCGTCGAATCTCCTCCTTATGAGCTGGTGGGAAACGGTATTGTTTCACATTGACGGGGCGGTCGTCAACGGTTGGAATCTTGTGCGTGGTTGCTGACGTATGCCCTAATTTATCCCCCTCAATGTGAAAAAGCTCCTGCGTGCTTTGAACGAGACGGACGACGTGCTCTCTTTCCTCTGCGTTGAGGTGGTCGAGACGGAGGAGACTAAGAATTCGATCTAAGCGAGATTTCGAAAGGTTGGCGGATTTCGATGTTTGTTTTAACGGCGCCTGTTGTACATTATTTTTAACCGCCTGAGCATAAGAGATCTGTTGAACATTCGCGATTTTGCAACGCGAAGGAGGAGTTTCGATTGTCGAGTATGGTGTCTGACTCGAGAAAGAAATAGAAGTTTTCCCTTTTTGGGATGAGCCGATCGGTACGGCGGATACGTTAGATTTAGTAGATTTAGAAAAAACCGGATAGAGCGACGGACTATCCTCCTCGTGGAGGGGAGTCATGATTTGCGCGGGCTCGAGTATGATCTCTGGTAACGCGATTTCGACGGCGCGGTCGGATGAATTAATTATTCGAGTTACCGCTTTGCCCCGAATTACTCTGACGAGAGCGTTTCCGAAAAATATGCCCGGCGCAAGATCGATACGAGGAATTATACCTTCCGCGAGATTCGAATTAACTACGCGGACCTTGATACCGATATTTGATCTCGGCGGAATGGAGATACGGTCTCCTGACTTCGGAGAAGCTGCTTTGTCTTGCGTTCGAAGCTTCGATTTCGTTGTTGCATCGCGTTTCAGCGGAGGCGATGATTTACGCGGCGGGCGCGGCGGCGGAGGGGGAATAGATTCCGTGCGCGGCGCTTGTTTACGTTTCGGCGATAGGAGAGGCTTTATTTTCGACTCCGGTGACGGTTCCTCGAGTGCTTCGATATCGTCTTCGAAAGGAATTCTCTTACCATTCCATTTGATTATTTTATTTGGAAAAGAGATTTCTGCGTCCATACAGAACCCGGAGCCGAGGATCCCGCTTGGTTTAAGGGGAAAATCATCCTCGACCACATTAAAAGGAACGACGCGACCGAAAATGACAAGATTCACCGTCCCTAGGGTTGCGGTTTTGCCATCGGTTACCCCTGTTATTATTACGATCTCGGACTTATCGATTCGCGCGGATGCTTTTAGAGCCGAACGTTTTATAATATTTATTTCCGCCCCAGTGTCCACCATGAAGCGAGTTGGTGAAATTAGAAGGTCGGACTTTAAAATTACGTTTGGCGTGCTAGTTTTTCCGGTTATGTTTATCGCGGCGTTTCGTCGATTTCCGCGTTGGAGTTGTTCGCGGCGAGAGGACGGACTTGGTGCGCGGCCTCGCCACCTGTCTCGCGGCGGGTGCGGAGGCCATTGTCGTTTCCCGAATTTTTATTTACCGCGTTGTTGTACTGCCTTTTGCGGCACTCGCCTATTTCGTGCCCCGGGGTCTTGCAATAGCGACAAAATTTGGGCGCGTCCCTGGCTACGATTTGTCTCGGTTGTTCGTACGCGGGGCCTCGAGTAGGAGGCGGTACGTCCCTGGATCGCAAGTATTCCTGCGGTCGGTACGGCGATGGCGGTCTGAGCCGACACTCGGTCGCGTAATGTCCGATATTATTGCATTTTCGGCAAATAATTTCGGCTGGTTTTTCGCGCGATTCTGGTCGCGCGGCACGCGATCTACCTAGTCGGTTGCAATCACGTTCGTGCATTTGGTAAAGCTCTCGCGCTCGAGCGAACGTTTCTCGCAATGTGCCGAATGAATTTACCGTCATTTGCATTCGAATTTCTGGAATGAGACCGTCTTTAAAACATTGAAATGTGAGCGCGTCTACGTCATCGAGCGATTCCGGTGTGTCTCGTCGAGCAAGCCTTTCGCAATCAATTATAGCGGTTCTAAGATCTTTTACTCGACCGATGTAATCTAGAATGTGCTCGTTCGCGCGCATAAATATATTAGCAAGTTCACCCCGATAATGATGAGCTGATTTTACGGAGCAAAAAGTGCTGCGAAGAACGTCCGTTAATTCGAGTATTGTGTAACACGGCTCGTCTTCTAGCGCGGCGTAGGCACGACCCTTGAGTTTTCCCTTAAGCAGGCGTGTGAAAGTTCGCTCGCACCCATTAGGGATAAGCTCATAAGCGCGTTTACACGCTCGGGTAAACTGAAGAATTGGAATGTTCTGACCATCGAATGTCGGCACGGCTTCGAGGGCCTGCTTAAGCGATAGCTCGTCGTGTTGCGAACTATTTGTATTAAAATCGGAGCTCGAATTATGTCCGGAAAGCGGATTTCCCCGAGGAATATCCAGCGAAACGGTATCGTCGCGCGTTAAATCAGGCGTTCTGCGGATAGATTCTATTTCACGACGTAGAATTTCTATTTGCTGGAGCAACGCGGCATTACTAGGATCGGTCGTTTTCGTATTTTTCGCGGAAGTATTTTGTTGCGCGGTACTAGGAAGAGGCTCGGCGATAGCGTCTTGGAAGTCGAGCGTTCTGCTAGTGCGTTTTTCGCGTTCGGAATCGGCCATCGCGGCGGCTCGCTGTGTCTGCTGGCGCGTTTTTGTCGGAGTCCGGGTTGCCATATCTAGTTTCGCGGTTCCTTTCGGCGGAATTTCCGGAGGAAACGCGGGGCTATCCCACCGCTGTCACCAAAAATAACTTTCGTGTCACGTCCCGAGGTGCGGTTGCGCTCGCAACGGTGGCACAAAGTAGTAACCGTTCCCGAAGATAACGCGAATTGCGTCCGGACCGGGTTCGTTGGCGTTTCGGACTCGATAAAACGGTAATTAACACTAAACTTACCTTGCGAAGGCTTGATTCCGCTGTCTGATTTCTCTTTCCAGGTACCTGGAGCGCCTTGGATCCGCAACCGGGATGGCGGCGGCGTACGGCTGGAACGGAGGTACGGGTCGTGCGGCGAAGGAAACCTCCTTCACAGGAACCAGGACTCGAACGCAGGAAATTGAATATTCCGGTGCATCACCCACGAATTCCCGAGCGAGACGACGAATAAACTCTCTCCTCCCCGCGCGTCGTGTACGCTTTGTCGGAGGTGCAAGGCTCGTCGAGAATACTTGAACTTCGGTCGAGTACGGCGCGGCTAAGCGTTGGTTCGCTCTAGCTTACCGGGATCAACCTGGGCGCAAGATATTCTGTATACGGTAGAAGTGAGGATGGAGCAACTAAGCGCTGGTTCGCTCTAGTCGTCGAGCCTCAAGACTATCGCAGATGAGATATAGAAATAGAATAATCGCGAGCGTACCCGTGGAGTAGAATTAAGGAATTGTATTTGAACTCGAATAAAGATACTTTGAATCTGGTAAAAATAAACTATATTCTATGATTTCACTATACTAGATACACTTGACTAAATTCTAAGTTACTGACTAGCGATTACAATGAGAATTAGAAATAGTATAAGGTATCGAATGGACTCCGCTATGGGAGTATGGATAGAGACGAATGCATTAGAGCTAATTGCTCGTTGCGAATGAGCCTATTGCTCGGATCGGAGGTGCATCGTTCGGATGCTGGATTAGAACTCCTCGGTTCGGAGATGAGATGCGAACTCTCCAGTTCGGAGATGAGATGAGAACTCTCCCGTTCGGAGGTGAGATTGGAACTGACTCTCGGATCTCGCGTCCGCGACCTCCTCGGGTCGCGCGGCGCGCGAGTCGCTGGGCCCTCGCGGTGGGGCGGACTGTCGGAGTAGGGCGGCCGCTCGGCCCTCGTGGTGGGGCGGCCGTTCGGAGTGGGGCGCGGCCCGCGTTAAGCGTGAGCCGCGAGCGTCGAGTGTGCGCGCGAGTGCACGGAACATAACCGTGCATGAATAAAATATATACATATATTTACTTAAATCTAGGTGTGTGTTGGTGTGTATGTACATATATGAGTAGTGTGCTTATTCTAATCCCACATGTACGAGAAGTACGTATAGGGCTTCGTGATCGCTGGGGATTCGACCCAGTATGTGTCGGAGAGCTCCTCGCCCTCGTAATACGGGGTGAAGTCCTCCCCCTCGTGTGTGGAGATCGCGCGTGGGCGCGGCATGCTGCATCCCTCTTCCCTCTCGTACCTTTGTCTCCTTCTGTAGGGACGGCGAGTCGGCGGGTGGCCCGTGTGCAGGGGCTCCGGATACGGATGCTGGGGATGATGAGGTGGACGCCGGAGGGTGGCAGGCGGTACGCCTGACGTTACACTAGATATCGTAGCGATAGAGTTTTAATGCTTCTTAAAACGCGATATCGCATCTCATTTCCATGTTTCATGGTAAGATATAATATTCATTGCGAAGTGTTATGTATTCCTCTTCTACACTTCAAATGAATGTGAATGCGACACTTCCTTGCAAAGAAATAGCGTTTGCAGATGTCTACCTATCGTAGCAATAGAGTTCTAATGCTCCTTAAAACGCGATATCGCATCTCATTTCCATGTTTCATGGTAAGATATAATATGATTTGCGAAGTGTTATGTATTCCTCGTCTACACTTCATATGAATGTAAATGCGACACTTCCTTGCAAGGAAATAGCGTTTGCAGATGTCTACCTATCGTAGCAATAGGGTTCTAATGTTTCTTAAAACGCGATATCGCATCTCATATCTATGTTTCATGGTAAGATATAATATGATTTGCGAAGTGTTATGTATTCCTCGACTACACTTCAAATGAATGTAAATGCGACACTTCCTTGCAAGGAAATATCGTTTGCAGATGTCTACCTATCGTAGCAATAGGGTTCTAATGCTTCTTAAAACGCGATATCGCATCTCATTTCCATGTTTCATGGTAAGATATAATATGATTTGCGAAGTGTTATGTATTCCTCGTCTACACTTCATATGAATGTAAATGCGACACTTCCTTGCAAGGAAATATCGTTTGCAGATGTCTACCTATCGTAGCAATAGGGTTCTAATGCTTCTTAAAACGCGATATCGCATCTCATTTCCATGTTTCATGGTAAGATATAATATGATTTGCGAAGTGTTATGTATTCCTCGTCTACACTTCATATGAATGTAAATGCGACACTTCCTTGCAAGGAAATAGCGTTTGCATATGTCTACCTATCGTAGCAATAGGGTTCTAATGTTTCTTAAAACGCGATATCGCATTTCATATCTATGTTTCATGGTAAGATATAATATGATTTGCGAAGTGTTATGTATTCCTCGTCTACACTTCAAATGAATGTAAATGCGACACTTCCTTGCAAGGAAATATCGTTTGCAGATGTCTACCTATCGTAGCAATAGGGTTCTAATGCTTCTTAAAACGCGATATCGCATCTCATTTCCATGTTTCATGGTAAGATATAATATGATTTGCGAAGTGTTATGTATTCCTCGTCTACACTTCATATGAATGTAAATGCGACACTTCCTTGCAAGGAAATAGCGTTTGCAGATGTCTACCTATCGTAGCAATAGGGTTCTAATGTTTCTTAAAACGCGATATCGCATTTCATATCTATGTTTCATGGTAAGATATAATATGATTTGCGAAGTGTTATGTATTCCTCGTCTACTGTCACGTCCCGAGGTGCGGTTGCGCTCGCAACGGTGGCACAAAGTCGTAACCGTTCCCGAAAATAACGCGAATTGCGTCCGGACCGGGTTCGTTGGCGTTTCGGACTCGATAAAACGGTAATTAACACGAAACTTACCTTGTGATGGCTTGATTCTACTGTCTGATTTCTCTTTCCAGGTACCTGGAACGCCTTGGATCCGCAACCGGGATGGCGGCGGCGTACGGCTGGAACGGAGGTACGTCTACGGGAATAAGCGTCCAGGCGGGTTGACTCCGGCTGGCAGGTATCGGCGTTTGGCCCTGACGATTGGCGACTCGTACGGGTCGTGCGGCGAAGGAAACCTCCTTCACAGGAACCAGGACTCGAACGTAGGAAATTGAATATTCTGGTGCATCACCCACGTATTCCCGAGCGAGACGACGAATAAACTCTCTCCTCCCCGCGCGTCGTGTACGCTTTGTCGGAGGTGCAAGGCTCATCGAGAATACTTGAACTTCGGTTGAATACGGCACGGCTAAGCGTTGGTTCGCTCTAGCTTACCGGGATCGACCTGGGCGCAAGATATTCTGTACACGGTAGAAGTGAGGATGGAGCAACTAAGCGCTGGTTCGCTCTAGTCGTCGAGCCTCAAGACTATCGTAGATGAGATATAGAATTAGAATAATCGCGAGCGTACCCGTGGATTAGAATTAAGGAATTGTATTTGAACTCGAATAAAGATACTTTGAATCTGGTAAAAATAAACTATATTCTATGATTTCACTATACTAGATACACTTGACTAAATTCTAAGTTACTGACTAGCGATTACAATGAGAATTAGAAATAGTATAAAGTATCGAATGGACTCCGCTATGGGAGTATGGATAGAGACGAATGCATTAGAGCTAATTGCTCGTTGCGAATGAGCCTATTGCTCGGATCGGAAGTGCATCGTTCGGATGCTGGATTAGAACTCCTCGGTTCGAAGATGAGATGGGAACTCTCCGGTTCGGAGATGAGTTAGCAACTCTCCAGTTCGGAGGTGAGATTGGAACTCTCCCGTTCGGAGATGAGATACGAACTGACTCTCGGATCTCGCGTCCGCGACCTCCTCGGGTCGCGCGGCGCGCGAGTCGCTGGGCCCTCGCGGTGGGGCGGACGGTCGGAGTAGGGCGGCCGCTCGGCCCTCGTGGTGGGGCGGCCGTTCGGAGTGGGGCGCGGCCCGCGTTAAGCGTGAGCCGCGAGCGTCGAGTGTGCGCGCGAGTGCACGGAACATAACCGTGCATGAATAAAATATATACATATATTTACTTAAATCTAGGTGTGTGTTGGTGTGTATGTACATATATGAGTAGTGTGCTTATTCTAATCCCACATGTACGAGAAGTACGTATAGGGCTTCGTGATCGCTGGGGATTCGACCCAGTATGTGTCGGAGAGCTCCTCGCCCTCGTAATACGGGGTGAAGTCCTCCCCCTCGTGTGTGGAGATCGCGCGTGGGCGCGGCATGCTGCATCCTTCTTCCCTCTCGTACCTTTGTCTCCTTCTGTAAGGACGGCGAGTCGGCGGGTGGCCCGTGTGCAGGGGCTCCGGATACGGATGCTGGGGATGATGAGGTGGGCGCCGGAGGGTGGCAGGCGGTACGCCTGACGTTACACCACCCCCCTTGGAAAAAGAATCTCGGCCATGCCGAGATCTCTTGTCTGTTGGGTAGATTTCGGGATGCTGGATCCTTCTCTTGGTCCTGTCGGCTGGATGCTGCGGAATCTGAGGTTTTTCGCCTGGTTGATCCTGGCGATAACGTTTGGAGATTGGACCGTGACTGCGGGCTTCCTTCGGATTGCAGGCACTTTCGTCGCTTTCACTTTCAGCGTTCGTTTGAATGTCACTGCTCTCACTGACTTCATTTTCAGTTTTTCGCACTTTTCTTTCACTAGCATCCACACTCTGCATACTATGCATTCGTTTACAAATTTTGATTTTGTTCGTATGAACAATTTTATGGCGCCCTTTTACATTCAGCTTAACATTACAATTGCCCAAAATTTCGAGGATACGGTACGGTCCAGAATACTGTGCCTGGAACTTATGTTTGTTCGGCTCTTTTAAAAGATAGACCCATTGGCCTACCTCGAAGTTTTGGACATTGAGATTTCGGTCATGATAATATTTAGAACGGCGTTTCGCATTGTCTAGATTGGCTTTAGCCAAATCCTGAGATTTCGAGATTTTCTCCTGAAGTTGTATAAGATAGTCGCTATAAGTTTCGTTATCAGAGCTGTCCTGAAAAGGAGTGGCTGACGGCGTCCTAGCTATCCTGCCGAACACTAGTTCGTGTGGGGTGTATAATGTACCCTCGTGCACACTGGTGTTGTATGAAAACATTGCGTACGGTAACCAATTCACCCAATCGTTACTCGACTCTATGTAATGCTTCAGATATTCGGCCAGGACGTGGTGAGATCGTTCAACGGACCCGTTTGTCTGTGGATGGAACGCAGTGGACTTGTATTGCTTAATACGGAATTTGATTGCTATGGCTTTAATCAAGCTATTTATAAAGTTCGAACCTTGGTCCGTGAGTATGCCTTTCGGGCATCCGTACTTACAAATGAATTCTTTTATTAAAGCTTCGGCAATGTCTACTGCGGTGGTGGTTTTGAGAGGAACTGCGACTGAGTATTTAGTGAGGAGATCTTGGATCGTGAGGATACTTGTATAACCGTCGGAAGTTTCGGGAAGAGGACCCATTACGTCCATTGAAATCTTATCGAATGCCCTGCCAGGGGTGTCGGTTAAAGTGAGAGGCTGTCTGGTCTTTACCCGGACCAGTTTCTCTGTCTGACAACTTTTACATTTGCCAATATATTCTTGTATTTGTGTTTTCATGTTTGGCCAAAAGTATTGTTGTCTGATGCGAGAATAAGTTTTATTAACCCCTTTGTGACCTCCCACAGGGGAGTCGTGGTTTTCCCTTATTATTTTCAGTCGCTCTTCGACCGAAGGGGTTTTAATGAGGCCCTGGCAGACCGTAATCTGGATAGTTGTTTCATAAAACAGGTCCTGAAGGATTTTCTGGATTCGGGACCAGGATACGGAGTCTAGATAGGTTTGTGCGATACTAAATGTTTGTAATTGTAATTCGTTTACAACGTCGCACAAGGATCTGAATGTTTCTATTACGGTCTGGAAATTGATTGATCTGGTGGAATGTTCGATGATTGGAAGCTGGATTTGGAATTCGTTTCCGATTTGTATGACTTTGGCTTTGGTAAGAACGTGATTTTTGTTTGGAAGGAATTTTTCAGCGTTCGCTAGATCTTTGGCGCCCGTGTCATAGGGGTGCCCAGATTGCGTGACGAAGACAACTACATTGTCTCGTCGCGTTGATAATGCGTCACGGCTGAAATTAAATAGAGGTTCGCGTCGGAAAAATTCATTTGGAGCAGGAGTATAGAAGTCGGTGCTGTCGCTGGCGACTTGCGGAGGTGGTGCTGTGTTGGTACGGAAGGACGTGCCTGGAGTCGGTAATTCAGGTTCTGATGTTACCGGAGTAGGAGGAGGCGCTAGTGTGGTATACTTTTTACGGGTTTCCGGAGGCACATCGAAGATGTCGTCCTCCGAGTTTTCTGAATACGAGAGCGGAAAAATTTGAGCGGGATTCCGCGACAATGCGTCCGCATTAAGGTTCGTTTTTCCACTTTTATAGACCATCTCGTAGTCAAATTCCGCTAACTTAAGCCTCCACCGTACGAGTCTACTTGACGGGTCCTTGACCGAATTCATCCACACTAACGGTCGATGGTCGGTAACGAGTTTGAATTGATTACCGTATATGTATGGACGAAAGTAATGGACGGCGTAGACAATCGCCAGACACTCCTTCTCGATCGTGGAGTAGTTTTTCTCCGCAGCGTTTAACAGTCGCGACGTGTACGCGATTGGCAAGTCGCGGCCTATTGGTCCTTGACTCAAGATAGCACCAATAGCTTCGGCGGACGCGTCGGTCGTTATCACGAATGGTTGTTTGAAGTTGGGGTACTGCAAGATAGGCGCTTCGCATAGGCAATCTCGGAGTTTGACGAATGAATTCTCTTGCTCGTTACGCCATACAAAGGGCGCGTCTTTTTTTAACAAATTTGTAAGTGGCTTAGCAATATTAGAAAAATTTGCGATGAACCGCCTGTAGTATCCCGCGAGCCCGAGGAATTGTTTGATCTGTTTCGCGTTGCGCGGGCGCGGAAAATTTTTGACGGCGCTAATTTTCGCAGGGTCAGGTTTTACACCGTGCTCACTGATAATATGACCCAAATAGCTTACTTCTCTCCTCAAGAATTCGCACTTATCCGGCTGCAATACTAAATTAGCTTCTTTGAGCCGTTGAGTTAATTTATCGAATTTAAGTCGATGTTCTTGAAGAGAGCTAGCGTAGATAACAATGTCGTCCAAATAGACGAAAATTTCGTTCCCCTGGAGACCGGACAGGACATTGTCCATAAGTCGTTGGAACGTCGCTGGCGCATTTTTTAATCCGAATGGCATTCTTTTAAATTCATAATGCCCGTGAGGCGTCGAAAAAGCGGTTTTGGGAGCATCGGCGGGCTCCATTGGGATCTGGTGAAATCCGCTCGCGAGATCGAATGTACTAAAATACTTCGCGCTCCCGAGCTGATCAAGTATCTCGGTAATGCAAGGGAGGGGATAGGCATCGGCGACAGATTTCTCATTGAGTGCGCGGTAGTCGATGACGACGCGCCATTGCTTGTTGCCCAAGGAGTCCGGTTTCTTTGGGACAACCCACAATGGCGAATTATATGGTGATTTTGACGGAGAGATGACACCATTTTGTAAAAATTTGTCGACTTGTCGTCGAATCTCCTCCTTATGAGCTGGTGGGAAACGGTATTGTTTCACATTGACGGGGCGGTCGTCAACGGTTGGAATCTTGTGCGTGGTTGCTGACGTATGCCCTAATTTATCCCCCTCAATGTGAAAAAGCTCCTGCGTGCTTTGAACGAGACGGACGACGTGCTCTCTTTCCTCTGCGTTGAGGTGGTCGAGACGGAGGAGACTAAGAATTCGATCTAAGCGAGATTTCGAAAGGTTGGCGGATTTCGATGTTTGTTTTAACGGCGCCTGTTGTACATTATTTTTAACCGCCTGAGCATAAGAGATCTGTTGAACATTCGCGATTTTGCAACGCGAAGGAGGAGTTTCGATTGTCGAGTATGGTGTCTGACTCGAGAAAGAAATAGAAGTTTTCCCTTTTTGGGATGAGCCGATCGGTACGGCGGATACGTTAGATTTAGTAGATTTAGAAAAAACCGGATAGAGCGACGGACTATCCTCCTCGTGGAGGGGAGTCATGATTTGCGCGGGCTCGAGTATGATCTCTGGTAACGCGATTTCGACGGCGCGGTCGGATGAATTAATTATTCGAGTTACCGCTTTGCCCCGAATTACTCTGACGAGAGCGTTTCCGAAAAATATGCCCGGCGCAAGATCGATACGAGGAATTATACCTTCCGCGAGATTCGAATTAACTACGCGGACCTTGATACCGATATTTGATCTCGGCGGAATGGAGATACGGTCTCCTGACTTCGGAGAAGCTGCTTTGTCTTGCGTTCGAAGCTTCGATTTCGTTGTTGCATCGCGTTTCAGCGGAGGCGATGATTTACGCGGCGGGCGCGGCGGCGGAGGGGGAATAGATTCCGTGCGCGGCGCTTGTTTACGTTTCGGCGATAGGAGAGGCTTTATTTTCGACTCCGGTGACGGTTCCTCGAGTGCTTCGATATCGTCTTCGAAAGGAATTCTCTTACCATTCCATTTGATTATTTTATTTGGAAAAGAGATTTCTGCGTCCATACAGAACCCGGAGCCGAGGATCCCGCTTGGTTTAAGGGGAAAATCATCCTCGACCACATTAAAAGGAACGACGCGACCGAAAATGACAAGATTCACCGTCCCTAGGGTTGCGGTTTTGCCATCGGTTACCCCTGTTATTATTACGATCTCGGACTTATCGATTCGCGCGGATGCTTTTAGAGCCGAACGTTTTATAATATTTATTTCCGCCCCAGTGTCCACCATGAAGCGAGTTGGTGAAATTAGAAGGTCGGACTTTAAAATTACGTTTGGCGTGCTAGTTTTTCCGGTTATGTTTATCGCGGCGTTTCGTCGATTTCCGCGTTGGAGTTGTTCGCGGCGAGAGGACGGACTTGGTGCGCGGCCTCGCCACCTGTCTCGCGGCGGGTGCGGAGGCCATTGTCGTTTCCCGAATTTTTATTTACCGCGTTGTTGTACTGCCTTTTGCGGCACTCGCCTATTTCGTGCCCCGGGGTCTTGCAATAGCGACAAAATTTGGGCGCGTCCCTGGCTACGATTTGTCTCGGTTGTTCGTACGCGGGGCCTCGAGTAGGAGGCGGTACGTCCCTGGATCGCAAGTATTCCTGCGGTCGGTACGGCGATGGCGGTCTGAGCCGACACTCGGTCGCGTAATGTCCGATATTATTGCATTTTCGGCAAATAATTTCGGCTGGTTTTTCGCGCGATTCTGGTCGCGCGGCACGCGATCTACCTAGTCGGTTGCAATCACGTTCGTGCATTTGGTAAAGCTCTCGCGCTCGAGCGAACGTTTCTCGCAATGTGCCGAATGAATTTACCGTCATTTGCATTCGAATTTCTGGAATGAGACCGTCTTTAAAACATTGAAATGTGAGCGCGTCTACGTCATCGAGCGATTCCGGTGTGTCTCGTCGAGCAAGCCTTTCGCAATCAATTATAGCGGTTCTAAGATCTTTTACTCGACCGATGTAATCTAGAATGTGCTCGTTCGCGCGCATAAATATATTAGCAAGTTCACCCCGATAATGATGAGCTGATTTTACGGAGCAAAAAGTGCTGCGAAGAACGTCCGTTAATTCGAGTATTGTGTAACACGGCTCGTCTTCTAGCGCGGCGTAGGCACGACCCTTGAGTTTTCCCTTAAGCAGGCGTGTGAAAGTTCGCTCGCACCCATTAGGGATAAGCTCATAAGCGCGTTTACACGCTCGGGTAAACTGAAGAATTGGAATGTTCTGACCATCGAATGTCGGCACGGCTTCGAGGGCCTGCTTAAGCGATAGCTCGTCGTGTTGCGAACTATTTGTATTAAAATCGGAGCTCGAATTATGTCCGGAAAGCGGATTTCCCCGAGGAATATCCAGCGAAACGGTATCGTCGCGCGTTAAATCAGGCGTTCTGCGAATAGATTCTATTTCACGACGTAAAATTTCTATTTGCTGGAGCAACGCGGCATTACTAGGATCGGTCGTTTTCGTATTTTTCGCGGAAGTATTTTGTTGCGCGGTACTAGGAAGAGGCTCGGCGATAGCGTCTTGGAAGTCGAGCGTTCTGCTAGTGCGTTTTTCGCGTTCGGAATCGGCCATCGCGGCGGCTCGCTGTGTCTGCTGGCGCGTTTTTGTCGGAGTCCGGGTTGCCATATCTAGTTTCGCGGTTCCTTTCGGCGGAATTTCCGGAGGAAACGCGGGGCTATCCCACCGCTGTCACCAAAAATAACTTTCGTGTCACGTCCCGAGGTGCGGTTGCGCTCGCAACGGTGGCACAAAGTAGTAACCGTTCCCGAAGATAACGCGAATTGCGTCCGGACCGGGTTCGTTGGCGTTTCGGACTCGATAAAACGGTAATTAACACTAAACTTACCTTGCGAAGGCTTGATTCCGCTGTCTGATTTCTCTTTCCAGGTACCTGGAGCGCCTTGGATCCGCAACCGGGATGGCGGCGGCGTACGGCTGGAACGGAGGTACGGGTCGTGCGGCGAAGGAAACCTCCTTCACAGGAACCAGGACTCGAACGCAGGAAATTGAATATTCCGGTGCATCACCCACGAATTCCCGAGCGAGACGACGAATAAACTCTCTCCTCCCCGCGCGTCGTGTACGCTTTGTCGGAGGTGCAAGGCTCGTCGAGAATACTTGAACTTCGGTCGAGTACGGCGCGGCTAAGCGTTGGTTCGCTCTAGCTTACCGGGATCAACCTGGGCGCAAGATATTCTGTATACGGTAGAAGTGAGGATGGAGCAACTAAGCGCTGGTTCGCTCTAGTCGTCGAGCCTCAAGACTATCGCAGATGAGATATAGAAATAGAATAATCGCGAGCGTACCCGTGGAGTAGAATTAAGGAATTGTATTTGAACTCGAATAAAGATACTTTGAATCTGGTAAAAATAAACTATATTCTATGATTTCACTATACTAGATACACTTGACTAAATTCTAAGTTACTGACTAGCGATTACAATGAGAATTAGAAATAGTATAAGGTATCGAATGGACTCCGCTATGGGAGTATGGATAGAGACGAATGCATTAGAGCTAATTGCTCGTTGCGAATGAGCCTATTGCTCGGATCGGAGGTGCATCGTTCGGATGCTGGATTAGAACTCCTCGGTTCGGAGATGAGATGCGAACTCTCCAGTTCGGAGATGAGATGAGAACTCTCCCGTTCGGAGGTGAGATTGGAACTGACTCTCGGATCTCGCGTCCGCGACCTCCTCGGGTCGCGCGGCGCGCGAGTCGCTGGGCCCTCGCGGTGGGGCGGACTGTCGGAGTAGGGCGGCCGCTCGGCCCTCGTGGTGGGGCGGCCGTTCGGAGTGGGGCGCGGCCCGCGTTAAGCGTGAGCCGCGAGCGTCGAGTGTGCGCGCGAGTGCACGGAACATAACCGTGCATGAATAAAATATATACATATATTTACTTAAATCTAGGTGTGTGTTGGTGTGTATGTACATAGGTGAGTAGTGTGCTTATTCTAATCCCACATGTACGAGAAGTACGTATAGGGCTTCGTGATCGCTGGGGATTCGACCCAGTATGTGTCGGAGAGCTCCTCGCCCTCGTAATACGGGGTGAAGTCCTCCCCCTCGTGTGTGGAGATCGCGCGTGGGCGCGGCATGCTGCATCCCTCTTCCCTCTCGTACCTTTGTCTCCTTCTGTAGGGACGGCGAGTCGGCGGGTGGCCCGTGTGCAGGGGCTCCGGATACGGATGCTGGGGATGATGAGGTGGGCGCCGGAGGGTGGCAGGCGGTACGCCTGACGTTACAACGTATCGTAGCAATAGAGTTCTTATGATTCTTAAAACGCGATATCGCATCTCATTTCTATGTTTCATGGTAAGATATAATATGATTTGCGAAGTGTCATGTATTCCTCGTCTGCACTTCAAATGAATGTAAATGCGACACTTCCTTGCAAGGAAATAGCGTTTGCAGATGTCTAGGTATCGTAGCAATCGAGTTCAAATGCTTCTTAAAGCGAGATATCGCATCTCATTTCTATGTTTCATGGTAAGATATAATATGATTTGCGAAGTGTTATGTATTCCTCGTCTACACTTCAAATGAATGTAAATGCGACAGTTCCTTGCAATGAAATAGCGTTTGCAGATGTCTACGTATCGTAGCAATAGATTTCTAATGCTTCTTAAAACGCGATATCGCATCTCATTTCTATGTTTCATGGCAAGATATAATATGATTTGCGATGTTACGCATTCCCCGTCTACGATTCAAATGAATGTAAATGCGACACTTCCTTGCTAGGAAATAGCGTCTGCTGATGTCTGGGTATCGTAGCAATAGAGTTCAAATGCTTCTTAAAGCGAGATATTGCATCTCATGTCTATGTTTCATGATAAGATATAATATTCATTGCGAAGTGTTATGCATTCCTCGTATACGATTCAAATGAATGTAAATGCGACACTTCCTTGCAAGGAAATAGCGTTTGCAGATGTCTAGGTATCGTAGCGATAGAGTTTTAATGCTTCTTAAAACGCGATATCGCATCTCATTTCCATGTTTCATGGTAAGATATAATATTCATTGCGAAGTGTTATGTATTCCTCGTCTACACTTCAAATGAATGTGAATGCGACACTTCCTTGCAAAGAAATAGCGTTTGCAGATGTCTACTGTAACGTCAGGCGTACCGCCTGCCACCCTCCGGCGCCCACCTCATCATCCCCAGCATCCGTATCCGGAGCCCCTGCACACGGGCCACCCGCCGACTCGCCGTCCCTACAGAAGGAGACAAAGCTACGAGAGGGAAGAGGGATGCAGCATGCCGCGCCCACGCGCGATCTCCACACACGAGGGGGAGGACTTCACCCCGTATTACGAGGGCGAGGAGCTCTCCGACACATACTGGGTCGAATCCCCAGCGATCACGAAGCCCTATACGTACTTCTCGTACATGTGGGATTAGAATAAGCACACTACTCACCTATGTACATACACACCAACACACACCTAGATTTAAGTAAATATATGTATATATTTTATTCATGCACGGTTATGTTCCGTGCACTCGCGCGCACACTCGACGCTCGCGGCTCACGCTTAACGCGGGCCGCGCCGCACTCCGAACGGCCGCCCCACCACGAGGGCCGAGCGGCCGCCCTACTCCGACAGTCCGCCCCACCGCGAGGGCCCAGCGACTCGCGCGCCGCGCGACCCGAGGAGGTCGCGGACGCGAGATCCGAGAGTCAGTTCCAATCTCACCTCCGAACGGGAGAGTTCTCATCTCATCTCCGAACTGGAGAGTTCGCATCTCATCTCCGAACCGAGGAGTTCTAATCCAGCATCCGAACGATGCACCTCCGATCCGAGCAATAGGCTCATTCGCAACGAGCAATTAGCTCTAATGCATTCGTCTCTATCCATACTCCCATAGCGGAGTCCATTCGATACCTTATACTATTTCTAATTCTCATTGTAATCGCTAGTCAGTAACTTAGAATTTAGTCAAGTGTATCTAGTATAGTGAAATCATAGAATATAGTTTATTTTTACCAGATTCAAAGTATCTTTATTCGAGTTCAAATACAATTCCTTAATTCTACTCCACGGGTACGCTCGCGATTATTCTATTTCTATATCTCATCTGCGATAGTCTTGAGGCTCGACGACTAGAGCGAACCAGCGCTTAGTTGCTCCATCCTCACTTCTACCGTATACAGAATATCTTGCGCCCAGGTTGATCCCGGTAAGCTAGAGCGAACCAACGCTTAGCCGCGTCGTACTCGACCGAAGTTCAAGTATTCTCGACGAGCCTTGCACCTCCGACAAAGCGTACACGACGCGCGGGGAGGAGAGAGTTTATTCGTCGTCTCGCTCGGGAATTCGTGGGTGATGCACCGGAATATTCAATTTCCTGCGTTCGAGTCCTGGTTCCTGTGAAGGAGGTTTCCTTCGCCGCACGACCCGTACCTCCGTTCCAGCCGTACGCCGCCGCCATCCCGGTTGCGGATCCAAGGCGCTCCAGGTACCTGGAAAGAGAAATCAGACAGCGGAATCAAGCCTTCGCAAGGTAAGTTTAGTGTTAATTACCGTTTTATCGAGTCCGAAACGCCAACGAACCCGGTCCGGACGCAATTCGCGTTATCTTCGGGAACGGTTACTACTTTGTGCCACCGTTGCGAGCGCAACCGCACCTCGGGACGTGACACGAAAGTTATTTTTGGTGACAGCGGTGGGATAGCCCCGCGTTTCCTCCGGAAATTCTGCCGAAAGGAACCGCGAAACTAGATATGGCAACCCGGACTCCGACAAAAACGCGCCAGCAGACACAGCGAGCCGCCGCGATGGCCGATTCCGAACGCGAAAAACGCATTAGCAGAACGCTCGACTTCCAAGACGCTATCGCCGAGCCTCTTCCTAGTATCGCGCAACAAAATACTTCAGCGAAAAATACGAAAGCGACCGATCCGAGTAATGCCGCGTTGCTCCAGCAAATAGAAATTTTACGTCGTGAAATAGAATCTATTCGCAGAACGCCTGATTTAACGCGCGACGATACCGTTTCGCTGGATATTCCTCGGGGAAATCCGCTTTCCGGACATAATTCGAGCTCCGATTTTAATACAAATAGTTCGCAACACGACGAGCTATCGCTTAAGCAGGCCCTCGAAGCCGTGCCGACATTCGATGGTCAGAACATTCCAATTCTTCAGTTTACCCGAGCGTGTAAACGCGCTTATGAGCTTATCCCTAATGGGTGCGAGCGAACTTTCACACGCCTGCTTAAGGGAAAACTCAAGGGTCGTGCCTACGCCGCGCTAGAAGACGAGCCATGTTACACAATACTCGAATTAACGGACGTTCTTCGCAGCACTTTTTGCTCCGTAAAATCAGCTCATCATTATCGGGGTGAACTTGCTAATATATTTATGCGCGCGAACGAGCACATTCTAGATTACATCGGTCGAGTAAAAGATCTTAGAACCGCTATAATTGATTGCGAGAGGCTTGCTCGACGAGACACACCGGAATCGCTCGATGACGTAGACGCGCTCACATTACAATGTTTTAAAGACGGTCTCATTCCGGAAATTCGAATGCAAATGACGATAAATTCATTCGGCACATTGCGAGAAACGTTCGCTCGAGCGCGAGAGCTTTACCAAATGCACGAACGTGATTGCAACCGACTAGGTAGATCGCGTGTCGCGCGACCAGAATCGCGCGAAAAACCAGCCGAAGTTATTTGCCGAAAATGTAATAATATCGGACATTACGCGACCGAGTGTCGGCTCAGACCGCCATCGCCGTACCGACCGCAGGAATACCGTGACGCTTACTTGCGATCCAGGGACGTACCGCCTCCTACTCGAGGCCCCGCGTACGAACAACCGAGACAAATCGTAGCCAGGGACGCGCCCAAATTTTGTCGCTATTGCAAGACCCCGGGGCACGAAATAGGCGAGTGCCGCAAAAGGCAGTACAACAACGCGGTAAATAAAAATTCGGGAAACGACAATGGCCTCCGCACCCGCCGCGAGACAGGTGGCGAGGCCGCGCACCAAGTCCGTCCTCTCGCCGCGAACAACTCCAACGCGGAAATCGGCGAAACGCCGCGATAAACATAACCGGAAAAACTAGCACGCCAAACGTAATTTTAAAATCCGATCTTCTAATTTCACCAACTCGCTTCATGGTGGACACTGGGGCGGAAATAAATATTATAAAACGTTCGGCTCTAAAAGCATCCGCGCGAATCGATAAGTCCGAGATCGTCATAATAACAGGGGTAACCGATGGCAAAACCGCAACCTTAGGGACGGTGAATCTTGTCATTTTCGGTCGCGTCGTTCCTTTTAATGTGGTCGAGGATGATTTTCCCCTTAAACCAAGCGGGATCCTCGGCTCCGGGTTCTGTATGGACGCAGAAATCTCTTTTCCAAATAAAATAATCAAATGGAATGGTAAGAGAATTCCTTTCGAAGACGATATCGAAGCACTCGAGGAACCGTCACCGGAGTCGAAAATAAAGCCTCTCCTATCGCCGAAACGTAAACAAGCGCCGCGCACGGAATCTATTCCCCCTCCGCCGCCGCGCCCGCCGCGTAAATCATCGCCTCCGCTGAAACGCGATGCAACAACGAAATCGAAGCTTCGAACGCAAGACAAAGCAGCTTCTCCGAAGTCAGGAGACCGTATCTCCATTCCGCCGAGATCAAATATCGGTATCAAGGTCCGCGTAGTTAATTCGAATCTCGCGGAAGGTATAATTCCTCGTATCGATCTTGCGCCGGGCATATTTTTCGGAAACGCTCTCGTCAGAGTAATTCGGGGCAAAGCGGTAACTCGAATAATTAATTCATCCGACCGCGCCGTCGAAATCGCGTTACCAGAGATCATACTCGAGCCCGCGCAAATCATGACCCCCCTCCACGAGGAGGATAGTCCGTCGCTCTATCCGGTTTTTTCTAAATCTACTAAATCTAACGTATCCGCCGTACCGATCGGCTCATCCCAAAAAGGGAAAACTTCTATTTCTTTCTCGAGTCAGACACCATACTCGACAATCGAAACTCCTCCTTCGCGTTGCAAAATCGCGAATGTTCAACAGATCTCTTATGCTCAGGCGGTTAAAAATAATGTACAACAGGCGCCGTTAAAACAAACATCGAAATCCGCCAACCTTTCGAAATCTCGCTTAGATCGAATTCTTAGTCTCCTCCGTCTCGACCACCTCAACGCAGAGGAAAGAGAGCACGTCGTCCGTCTCGTTCAAAGCACGCAGGAGCTTTTTCACATTGAGGGGGATAAATTAGGGCATACGTCAGCAACCACGCACAAGATTCCAACCGTCGACGACCGCCCCGTCAATGTGAAACAATACCGTTTCCCACCAGCTCATAAGGAGGAGATTCGACGACAAGTCGACAAATTTTTACAAAATGGTGTCATCTCTCCGTCAAAATCACCATATAATTCGCCATTGTGGGTTGTCCCAAAGAAACCGGACTCCTTGGGCAACAAGCAATGGCGCGTCGTCATCGACTACCGCGCACTCAATGAGAAATCTGTCGCCGATGCCTATCCCCTCCCTTGCATTACCGAGATACTTGATCAGCTCGGGAGCGCGAAGTATTTTAGTACATTCGATCTCGCGAGCGGATTTCACCAGATCCCAATGGAGCCCGCCGATGCTCCCAAAACCGCTTTTTCGACGCCTCACGGGCATTATGAATTTAAAAGAATGCCATTCGGATTAAAAAATGCGCCAGCGACGTTCCAACGACTTATGGACAATGTCCTGTCCGGTCTCCAGGGGAACGAAATTTTCGTCTATTTGGACGACATTGTTATCTACGCTAGCTCTCTTCAAGAACATCGACTTAAATTCGATAAATTAACTCAACGGCTCAAAGAAGCTAATTTAGTATTGCAGCCGGATAAGTGCGAATTCTTGAGGAGAGAAGTAAGCTATTTGGGTCATATTATCAGTGAGCACGGTGTAAAACCTGACCCTGCGAAAATTAGCGCCGTCAAAAATTTTCCGCGCCCGCGCAACGCGAAACAGATCAAACAATTCCTCGGGCTCGCGGGATACTACAGGCGGTTCATCGCAAATTTTTCTAATATTGCTAAGCCACTTACAAATTTGTTAAAAAAAGACGCGCCCTTTGTATGGCGTAACGAGCAAGAGAATTCATTCGTCAAACTCCGAGATTGCCTATGCGAAGCGCCTATCTTGCAGTACCCCAACTTCAAACAACCATTCGTGATAACGACCGACGCGTCCGCCGAAGCTATTGGTGCTATCTTGAGTCAAGGACCAATAGGCCGCGACTTGCCAATCGCGTACACGTCGCGACTGTTAAACGCTGCGGAGAAAAACTACTCCACGATCGAGAAGGAGTGTCTGGCGATTGTCTACGCCGTCCATTACTTTCGTCCATACATATACGGTAATCAATTCAAACTCGTTACCGACCATCGACCGTTAGTGTGGATGAATTCGGTCAAGGACCCGTCAAGTAGACTCGTACGGTGGAGGCTTAAGTTAGCGGAATTTGACTACGAGATGGTCTATAAAAGTGGAAAAACGAACCTTAATGCGGACGCATTGTCGCGGAATCCCGCTCAAATTTTTCCGCTCTCGTATTCAGAAAACTCGGAGGACGACATCTTCGATGTGCCTCCGGAAACCCGTAAAAAGTATACCACACTAGCGCCTCCTCCTACTCCGGTAACATCAGAACCTGAATTACCGACTCCAGGCACGTCTTTCCGTACCAACACAGCACCACCTCCGCAAGTCGCCAGCGACAGCACCGACTTCTATACTCCTGCTCCAAATGAATTTTTCCGACGCGAACCTCTATTTAATTTCAGCCGTGACGCATTATCAACGCGACGAGACAATGTAGTTGTCTTCGTCACGCAATCTGGGCACCCCTATGACACGGGCGCCAAAGATCTAGCGAACGCTGAAAAATTCCTTCCAAACAAAAATCACGTTCTTACCAAAGCCAAAGTCATACAAATCGGAAACGAATTCCAAATCCAGCTTCCAATCATCGAACATTCCACCAGATCAATCAATTTCCAGACCGTAATAGAAACATTCAGATCCTTGTGCGACGTTGTAAACGAATTACAATTACAAACATTTAGTATCGCACAAACCTATCTAGACTCCGTATCCTGGTCCCGAATCCAGAAAATCCTTCAGGACCTGTTTTATGAAACAACTGTCCAGATTACGGTCTGCCAGGGCCTCATTAAAACCCCTTCGGTCGAAGAGCGACTGAAAATAATAAGAGAAAACCACGACTCCCCTGTGGGAGGTCACAAAGGGGTTAATAAAACTTATTCTCGCATCAGACAACAATACTTTTGGCCAAACATGAAAACACAAATACAAGAATATATTGGCAAATGTAAAAGTTGTCAGACAGAGAAACTGGTCCGGGTAAAGACCAGACAGCCTCTCACTTTAACCGACACCCCTGGCAGGGCATTCGATAAGATTTCAATGGACGTAATGGGTCCTCTTCCCGAAACTTCCGACGGTTATACAAGTATCCTCACGATCCAAGATCTCCTCACTAAATACTCAGTCGCAGTTCCTCTCAAAACCACCACCGCAGTAGACATTGCCGAAGCTTTAATAAAAGAATTCATTTGTAAATTCGGATGCCCGAAAGGCATACTCACGGACCAAGGTTCGAACTTTATAAACAGCTTGATTAAAGCCATAGCAATCAAATTCCGTATTAAGCAATACAAGTCCACTGCGTTCCATCCACAGACAAACGGGTCCGTTGAACGATCTCACCACGTCCTGGCCGAATATCTGAAGCATTACATAGAGTCGAGTAACGATTGGGTGAATTGGTTACCGTATGCAATGTTTTCATACAACACCAGTGTGCACGAGGGTACATTATATACCCCACACGAACTAGTGTTCGGCAGGATAGCTAGGACGCCGTCAGCCACTCCTTTTCAAGACAGCTCTGATAACGAAACATATAGCGACTATCTTATACAACTTCAGGAGAAAATCACGAAATCTCAGGATTTGGCTAAAGCCAATCTAGACAATGCGAAACGCCGTTCTAAATATTATTATGACCGAAATCTCAATGTCCAAAACTTCGAGGTAGGCCAATGGGTCTATCTTTTAAAAGAGCCGAACAAACATAAGTTCCAGGCACAGTATTCTGGACCGTACCGTATCCTCGAAATTTTGGGCAATTGTAATGTTAAGCTGAATGTAAAAGGGCGCCATAAAATTGTTCATACGAACAAAATCAAAATTTGTAAACGAATGCATAGTATGCAGAGTGTGGATGCTAGTGAAAGAAAAGTGCGAAAAACTGAAAATGAAGTCAGTGAGAGCAGTGACATTCAAACGAACGCTGAAAGTGAAAGCGACGAAAGTGCCTGCAATCCGAAGGAAGCCCGCAGTCACGGTCCAATCTCCAAACGTTATCGCCAGGATCAACCAGGCGAAAAACCTCAGATTCCGCAGCATCCAGCCGACAGGACCAAGAGAAGGATCCAGCATCCCGAAATCTACCCAACAGACAAGAGATCTCGGCATGGCCGAGATTCTTTTTCCAAGGGGGGTGGTGTAACGTCAGGCGTACCGCCTGCCACCCTCCGGCGCCCACCTCATCATCCCCAGCATCCGTATCCGGAGCCCCTGCACACGGGCCACCCGCCGACTCGCCGTCCCTACAGAAGGAGACAAAGGTACGAGAGGGAAGAGGGATGCAGCATGCCGCGCCCACGCGCGATCTCCACACACGAGGGGGAGGACTTCACCCCGTATTACGAGGGCGAGGAGCTCTCCGACACATACTGGGTCGAATCCCCAGCGATCACGAAGCCCTATACGTACTTCTCGTACATGTGGGATTAGAATAAGCACACTACTCACCTATGTACATACACACCAACACACACCTAGATTTAAGTAAATATATGTATATATTTTATTCATGCACGGTTATGTTCCGTGCACTCGCGCGCACACTCGACGCTCGCGGCTCACGCTTAACGCGGGCCGCGCCCCACTCCGAACGGCCGCCCCACCACGAGGGCCGAGCGGCCGCCCTACTCCGACAGTCCGCCCCACCGCGAGGGCCCAGCGACTCGCGCGCCGCGCGACCCGAGGAGGTCGCGGACGCGAGATCCGAGAGTCAGTTCCAATCTCACCTCCGAACGGGAGAGTTCTCATCTCATCTCCGAACTGGAGAGTTCGCATCTCATCTCCGAACCGAGGAGTTCTAATCCAGCATCCGAACGATGCACCTCCGATCCGAGCAATAGGCTCATTCGCAACGAGCAATTAGCTCTAATGCATTCGTCTCTATCCATACTCCCATAGCGGAGTCCATTCGATACCTTATACTATTTCTAATTCTCATTGTAATCGCTAGTCAGTAACTTAGAATTTAGTCAAGTGTATCTAGTATAGTGAAATCATAGAATATAGTTTATTTTTACCAGATTCAAAGTATCTTTATTCGAGTTCAAATACAATTCCTTAATTCTACTCCACGGGTACGCTCGCGATTATTCTATTTCTATATCTCATCTGCGATAGTCTTGAGGCTCGACGACTAGAGCGAACCAGCGCTTAGTTGCTCCATCCTCACTTCTACCGTATACAGAATATCTTGCGCCCAGGTTGATCCCGGTAAGCTAGAGCGAACCAACGCTTAGCCGCGCCGTACTCGACCGAAGTTCAAGTATTCTCGACGAGCCTTGCACCTCCGACAAAGCGTACACGACGCGCGGGGAGGAGAGAGTTTATTCGTCGTCTCGCTCGGGAATTCGTGGGTGATGCACCGGAATATTCAATTTCCTGCGTTCGAGTCCTGGTTCCTGTGAAGGGGGTTTCCTTCGCCGCACGACCCGTACCTCCGTTCCAGCCGTACGCCGCCGCCATCCCGGTTGCGGATCCAAGGCGCTCCAGGTACCTGGAAAGAGAAATCAGACAGCGGAATCAAGCCTTCGCAAGGTAAGTTTAGTGTTAATTACCGTTTTATCGAGTCCGAAACGCCAACGAACCCGGTCCGGACGCAATTCGCGTTATCTTCGGGAACGGTTACTACTTTGTGCCACCGTTGCGAGCGCAACCGCACCTCGGGACGTGACACTACGTATCGTAGCAATAGAGTTCTTATGATTCGTAAAACGCGATATCGCATCTCATTTCTATGGTTCATGGTAAGATATAATATGATTTGCGAAGTGTTATGTATTCCTCGTCTACGCTTCAAATGAATGTAAATGCGACACTTCCTTGCAAGGAAATAGCGTTTGCAGATGTCTACCTATCGTAGCAATAGGGTTCTAATGCTTCTTAAAACGCGATATCGCATCTCATTTCTATGTTTCATGGTAAGATATTATATGATTTGCGAAATGTTATGTATTCCTCGTCTGCACTTCAAATGAATGTAAATGCGAGACTTCCTTCCAAGGAAATAGCGTTTGCCGATGTCTAGGTATCGTAGCAATCGAGTTCAAATGCTTCTTAAAGCGAGATATCGCATCTCATATCTATGTTTCATGGTAAGATATAATATTCATTGCGAAGTGTTATGCATTCCTCGTATACGATTCAAATGAATGTAAATGCGACACTTCCTTGCAAGGAAATAGCGTTTGCAGATGTCTAGGTATCGTAGCGATAGAGTTTTAATGCTTCTTAAAACGCGATATCGCATCTCATATCTATGTTTCATGGTAAGATATAATATGATTTGCGAAGTGTTATGTATTCCTCGGCTACACTTCAAATGAATGTAAATGCGACACTTCCTTGCAAGGAAATATCGTTTGCAGATGTCTACCTATCGTAGCAATAGGGTTCTAATGCTTCTTAAAACGCGATATCGCATCTCATTTCCATGTTTCATGGTAAGATATAATATGATTTGCGAAGTGTTATGTATTCCTCGTCTACACTTCATATGAATGTAAATGCGACACTTCCTTGCTAGGAAATAGCGTTTGCAGTTGTCTACGTATCGTAGCAATAGAGTTCTTATGATTCTTAAAACGCGATATCGCATGTCATTTCTATGTTTCATTGTAAGATATAATATGATTTGCGAAGTGTCATGTATTCCTCGTCTGCACTTCAAATGAATGTAAATGCGACACTTCCTTGCAAGGAAATAGCGTTTGCAGATGTCTAGGTATCGTAGCAATCGAGTTCAAATGCTTCTTAAAGCGAGATATCGCATCTCATTTCTATGTTTCATGGTAAGATATAATATGATTTGCGATGTTACGCATTCCCCGTCTACGATTCAAATGAATGTAAATGCGACACTTCCTTGCTAGGAAATAGCGTCTGCTGATGTCTGGGTATCGTAGCAATAGAGTTCAAATGCTTCTTAAAGCGAGATATTGCATCCCATGTCTATGTTTCATGATAAGATATAATATTCATTGCGAAGTGTTATGCATTCCTCGTATACGATTCAAATGAATGTAAATGCGACACTTCCTTGCAAGGAAATAGCGTTTGCAGATGTCTAGATATCGTAGCGATAGAGTTTTAATGCTTCTTAAAACGCGATATCGCATCTCATTTCCATGTTTCATGGTAAGATATAATATTCATTGCGAAGTGTTATGTATTCCTCTTCTACACTTCAAATGAATGTGAATGCGACACTTCCTTGCAAAGAAATAGCGTTTGCAGACGTCTACCTATCGTAGCAATAGAGTTCTAATGCTCCTTAAAACGCGATATCGCAGCTCATTTCTATGTTTCATGGTAAGATATAATGTGATTTGCGAAGTGTTATGTATTCCTCGTATACGATTCAAATGAATGTAAATGCGACACTTCCTTGCAAGGAAATAGCGTTTGCAGATGTCTACCTATCGTAGCAATAGGGTTCTAATGCTTCTTAAAACGCGATATCGCATCTCATTTCTATGTTTCATGGTAAGATATAATATGATTTGCGAAGTGTCATGTATTCCTCGTCTACACTTCAAATGAATGTAAATGCGAGACTTCCTTGCTAGGAAGTAGCGTCTGCTGATGTCTAGGTATCGTAGCGATAGAGTTCTAATGCTTCTTAAAACGCGATATCGCATCTCATTTCCATGTTTCATGGTAAGATATAATATGATTTGCGAAGTGTTATGTATTCCTCGTCTATACTTCATATGAATGTAAATGCGACACTTCCTTGCAAGGAAATAGCGCTTGCAGATGTCTACCTATCGTAGCAATAGGGTTCTAATGTTTCTTAAAACGCGATATCGCATTTCATATCTATGTTTCATGGTAAGATATAATATGATTTGCGAAGTGTTATGTATTCCTCGTCTACACTTCAAATGAATGTAAATGCGACACTTCCTTGCAAGGAAATATCGTTTGCAGATGTCTACCTATCGTAGCAATAGGGTTCTAATGCTTCTTAAAACGCGATATCGCATCTCATTTCCATGTTTCATGGTAAGGTATAATATGATTTGCGAAGTGTTATGTATTCCTCGTCTACACTTCATATGAATGTAAATGCGACACTTCCTTGCTAGGAAATAGCGTTTGCAGTTGTCTACGTATCGTAGCAATAGAGTTCTTATGATTCTTAAAACGCGATATCGCATCTCATTTCTATGTTTCATGGTAAGATATAATATGATTTGCGAAGTGTCATGTATTCCTCGTCTGCACTTCAAATGAATGTAAATGCGACACTTCCTTGCAAGGAAATAGCGTTTGCAGATATCTAGGTATCGTAGCAATCGAGTTCAAATGCTTCTTAAAGCGAGATATCGCATCTCATTTCTATGTTTCATGGTAAGATATAATATGATTTGCGAAGTGTTATGTATTCCTCGTCTACACTTCAAGTGAATGTAAATGCGACAGTTCCTTGCAAAGAAATAGCGTTTGCAGATGTCTACGTATCGTAGCAATAGATTTCTAATGCTTCTTAAAACGTGATATCGCATCTCATTTCTATGTTTCATGGCAAGATATAATATGATTTGCGATGTTACGCATTCCCCGTCTACGATTCAAATGAATGTAAATGCGACACTTCCTTGCTAGGAAATAGCGTTTGCAGATGTCTACGTATCGTAGCAATAGAGTTCTTATGATTCGTAAAACGCGATATCGCATCTCATTTCTATGGTTCATGGTAAGATATAATATGATTTGCGAAGTGTTATGTATTCCTCGTCTAAGCTTCAAATGAATGTAAATGCGACACTTCCTTGCAAGGAAATAGCGTTTGCAGATGTCTACCTATCGTAGCAATAGTGTTCTAATGCTTCTTAAAACGCGATATCGCATCTCATTTCTATGTTTCATGGTAAGATATTATATGATTTGCGAAATGTTATGTATTCCTCGTCTGCACTTCAAATGAATGTAAATGCGACACTTCCTTGCAAGGAAATAGCGTTTGCCGATGTCTAGGTATCGTAGCAATCGAGTTCAAATGCTTCTTAAAGCGAGATATCGCATCTCATATCTATGTTTCATGGTAAGATATAATATTCATTGCGAAGTGTTATGCATTCCTCGTATACGATTCAAATGAATGAAAATGCGACACTTCCTTGCAAGGAAATAGCGTTTGCAGATGTCTAGGTATCGTAGCGATAGAGTTTTAATGCTTCTTAAAACGCGATATCGCATCTCATTTCCATGTTTCATGGTAAGATATAATATGATTTGCGAAGTGTTATGTATTCCTCGTCTACACTTCAAATGAATGTAAATGCGACACTTCCTTGCAAGGAAATAGCGTTTGCAGATGTCTACGTATCGTAGCAATAGATTTCTAATGCTTCTTAAAACGCGATATCGCATCTCATTTCTATGGTTCATGGTAAGATATAATATTCATTGCGAAGTGTTATGCATTCCCCGTCTACGATTCAAATGATTGTAAATGCGACTCTTCCTTGCAAGGAAATAGCGTTTGCCGATGTCTAGGTATCGTAGCAATCGAGTTCAAATGCTTCTTAAAGCGAGATATCGCATCTCATTTCTATGTTTCATGGTAAGATATAATATGATTTGCGAAGTGTGATGTATTCCTCGTCTAGACTTCAAATGAATGTAAATGCGACACTTCCTTGCAAGGAAATAGCGTCTGCTGATGTCTAGGTATCGTAGCAATAGAGTTCTTATGATTCTTAAAACGCGATATCGCATCTCATTTCTATGTTTCATGGTAAGATATAATATGATTTGCGAAGTGTCATGTATTCCTCGTCTACACTTCAAATGAATGTAAATGCGAGACTTCCTTGCTAGGAAGTGGCGTCTGCTGATGTCTAGGTATCGTAGCGATAGAGTTCTAATGCTTCTTAAAACGCGATATCGCATCTCATTTCCATGTTTCATGGTAAGATATAATATGATTTGCGAAGTGTTATGTATTCCTCGTCTACACTTCAAATGAATGTGAATGCGACACTTCCTTGCAAAGAAATAGCGTTTGCAGATGTCTACCTATCGTAGCAATAGAGTTCTAATGCTCCTTAAAACGCGATATCGCATCTCATTTCTATGTTTCATGGTAAGATATAATATGATTTGCGAAGTGTCATGTATTCCTCGTCTCCACTTCAAATGAATGTAAATGCGACATTTCCTTGCAAAGAAATAGCGTTTGCAGATGTCTACGTATCGTAGCAATAGAGTTCTTATGATTCGTAAAATGCGATATCGCATCTCATTTCTATGGTTCATGGTAAGATATTATTTGATATGCGAAATGTTATGTATTCCTCGTCTGCACTTCAAATGAATGTAAATGCGACACTTCCTTGCAAGGAAATAGCGTTTGCCGATGTCTACGTATCGTAGCAATAGAGTTCAAATGCTTCTTAAAGCGAGATATTGCATCTCATATCTGTTTCATGGTAAGATATAATATTCATTGCGAAGTGGTATGTATTCCTCGTCTACACTTCAAATGAATGTGAATGCGACACTTCCTCGCTAGGAAATAGCGATTGCAGATGTCTACGTATCGTAGCAATAGATTTCTAATGCATCTTAAAACGCGATATCGCATCTCATTTCCATGTTTCATGGTAAGATATAATATGATTTGCGAAGTGTTATGTATTCCTCGTCTACACTACATATGAATGTAAATGCGACACTTCCTTGCAAGGAAATATCGTTTGCAGATGTCTACCTATCGTAGCAATAGGGTTCTAATGCTTCTTAAAACGCGATATCGCATCTCATTTCTATGTTTCATGGTAAGATATAATATGATTTGCGAAGTGTCATGTATTCCTCGTCTACACTTCAAATGAATGTAAATGCGACACTACCTTGCAAAGAAATAGCGTTTGCCGATGTCTACGTATCGAAGCAATAGAGTTCTAATGCTTCTTAAAACGCGATATCGCATCTCATTTCCATGTTTCATGGTAAGATATAATATGATTTGCGAAGTGTTATGTATTCCTCGTCTACACTTCAAATGAATGTAAATGCGACACTTCCTTACAAGGAAATAGCGTTTGCAGATGTCTACGTATCGAAGCAATAGAGTTCAAAAGCTTCTTAAAACGAGATATTGCATCTCATATCTATGTTTCATGATAAGATATAATATTCATTGCGAAGTGTTATGCATTCCTCGTATACGATTCAAATGAATGTAAATGCGACACTTCCTTGCAAGGAAATAGCGTTTGCAGATGTCTACGTATCGTAGCAATGGAGTTCAAATGCTTCTTAAAGCGAGATATCGCATCTCATTCCTATGGTTCATGGTAAGATATTATATGATTTGCGAAATGTTATGTATTCCTCGTCTGCACTTCAAATGAATGTAAATGCGACACTTCCTTGCAAGGAAATAGCGTTTGCCGATGTCTAGGTATCGTAGCAATCGAGTTCAAATGCTTCTTAAAGCGAGATATCGCATCTCATATCTATGTTTCATGGTAAGATATAATATTCATTGCGATGTGTTATGCATTCCTCGTATACGATTCAAATGAATGTAAATGCGACACTTCCTTGCAAGGAAATAGCGTTTGCAGATGTCTACGTATCGTAGCAATAGAGTTCAAATGCTTCTTAAAGCGAGATATTGCATCTCATGTCTATGTTTCATGATAAGATATAATATTCATTGCGAAGTGTTATGTAACGTCAGGCGTACCGCCTGCCACCCTCCGGCGCCCACCTCATCATCCCCAGCATCCGTATCCGGAGCCCCTGCACACGGGCCACCCGCCGACTCGCCGTCCCTACAGAAGGAGACAAAGGTACGAGAGGGAAGAGGGATGCAGCATGCCGCGCCCACGCGCGATCTCCACACACGAGGGGGAGGACTTCACCCCGTATTACGAGGGCGAGGAGCTCTCCGACACATACTGGGTCGAATCCCCAGCGATCACGAAGCCCTATACGTACTTCTCGTACATGTGGGATTAGAATAAGCACACTACTCACCTATGTACATACACACCAACACACACCTAGATTTAAGTAAATATATGTATATATTTTATTCATGCACGGTTATGTTCCGTGCACTCGCGCGCACACTCGACGCTCGCGGCTCACGCTTAACGCGGGCCGCGCCCCACTCCGAACGGCCGCCCCACCACGAGGGCCGAGCGGCCGCCCTACTCCGACAGTCCGCCCCACCGCGAGGGCCCAGCGACTCGCGCGCCGCGCGACCCGAGGAGGTCGCGGACGCGAGATCCGAGAGTCAGTTCCAATCTCACCTCCGAACGGGAGAGTTCTCATCTCATCTCCGAACTGGAGAGTTCGTATCTCATCTCCGAACGGGAGAGTTCCAATCTCATCTCCGAACTGGAGAGTTCGCACCTCATCTCCGAACCGAGGAGTTCTAATCCAGCATCCGAACGATGCACCTCCGATCCGAGCAATAGGCTCATTCGCAACGAGCAATTAGCTCTAATGCATTCGTCTCTATCCATACTCCCATAGCGGAGTCCATTCGATACTTTATACTATTTCTAATTCTCATTGTAATCGCTAGTCAGTAACTTAGAACTTAGTCAAGTGTATTTAGTATAGTGAAATCATAGAATATAGTTTATTTTTACCAGATTCAAAGTATCTTTATTCGAGTTCAAATACAATTCCTTAATTCTACTCCACGGGTACGCTCGCGATTATTCTATTTCTATATCTCATCTGCGATAGTCTTGAGGCTCGACGACTAGAGCGAACCAGCGCTTAGTTGCTCCATCCTCACTTCTACCGTATACAGAATATCTTGCGCCCAGGTTGATCCCGGTAAGCTAGAGCGAACCAACGCTTAGCCGCGCCGTACTCGACCGAAGTTCAAGTATTCTCGACGAGCCTTGCACCTCCGACAAAGCGTACACGACGCGCGGGGAGGAGAGAGTTTATTCGTCGTCTCGCTCGGGAATACGTGGGTGATGCACCGGAATATTCAATTTCCTGCGTTCGAGTCCTGGTTCCTGTGAAGGAGGTTTCCTTCGCCGCACGACCCGTACCTCCGTTCCAGCCGTACGCCGCCGCCATCCCGGTTGCGGATCCAAGGCGTTCCAGGTACCTGGAAAGAGAAATCAGACAGCGGAATCAAGCCTTCGCAAGGTAAGTTTAGTGTTAGTTACCGTTTTATCGAGTCCGAAACGCCAACGAACCCGGTCCGGACGCAATTCGCGTTATTTTCGGGAACGGTTACGACTTTGTGCCACCGTTGCGAGCGCAACCGCACCTCGGGACGTGACACGAAAGTTATTTTTGGTGACAGCGGTGGGATAGCCACGCGTTTCCTCCGGAAATTCCGCCGAAAGGAACCGCGAAACTAGATATGGCAACCCGGACTCCGACAAAAACGCGCCAGCAGACACAGCGAGCCGCCGCGATAGCCGATTCCGAACGCGAAAAACGCACTAGCAGAACGCTTGATTTCCAAGACGCTATCGCCGAGCCTCTTCCTAGTACCGCGCAACAAAATACTTCCGCGAAAAATACGAAAGCGACCGATCCGAGTAATGCCGCGTTGCTCCAGCAAATAGAAATTTTACGCCGTGAATTAGAATCTATTCGCAGAACGCCTGATTTAACGCGCGACGATACCGTTTCGCTGGATATTCCTCGGGGAAATCCGCTTTACGCACATAATTCGAGCTCTGATTTCAATACAAATAGTTCGCAACACGACGAGCTATCGCTTAAGCAGGCCCTCGAAGCCGTGCCGACATTCGATGGTCAGAACATTCCTATTCTTCAGTTTACCCGAGCGTGTAAACGCGCTTATGAGCTTATCCCTAATGGGTGCGAGCGAACTTTCACACGCCTGCTTAAGGGAAAACTCAAGGGTCGTGCCTACGCCGCGCTAGAAGACGAGCCGTGTTACACAATACTCGAATTAACGGACGTTCTTCGCAGCACATTTTGCTCCGTAAAATCAGCTCATCATTATCGGGGTGAACTTGCAAATATATTTATGCGCGCGAACGAGCACATTCTAGATTACATCGGTCGAGTAAAAGATCTTAGAACCGCTATAATTGATTGCGAGAGGCTTGCTCGACGAGACACACCGGAATCGCTCGATGACGTAGACGCGCTCACTCTACAATGTTTTAAAGACGGTCTCATTCCGGAAATTCGAATGCAAATGACTATAAATTCATTCGGTACATTGCGAGAAACGTTCGCTCGAGCGCGGGAGCTCTATCAAATGCACGAACGTGATTGCAACCGACTAGGTAGATCGCGTGTCGCGCGACCAGAATCGCGTGAAAAACCAGCCGAGATTATTTGCCGAAAATGTAATAATATCGGACATTACGCGACCGAGTGTCGGTTCAGACCGCCATCGCCGTACCGACCGCAGGAATACCGTGACGCTTACTTGCGATCCAGGGACGTACCGCCTCCTACTCGAGGCCCCGCGTACGAACAACCGAGACAAATCGTAGCCAGGGACGCGCCCAAATTTTGTCGCTATTGCAAGACCCCGGGGCACGAAATAGGCGAGTGCCGCAAAAGGCAGTACAACAACGCGGTAAATAAAAATTCGGGAAACGACAATGGCCTCCGCACCCGCCGCGAGACAGGTGGCGAGGCCGCGCACCAAGTCCGTCCTCTCGCCGCGAACAACTCCAACGCGGAAATCGACGAAACGCCGCGATAAACATAACCGGAAAAACTAGCACGCCAAACGTAATTTTAAAGTCCGACCTTCTAATTTCACCAACTCGCTTCATGGTGGACACTGGGGCGGAAATAAATATTATAAAACGTTCGGCTCTAAAAGCATCCGCGCGAATCGATAAGTCCGAGATCGTCATAATAACAGGGGTAACCGATGGCAAAACCGCAACCTTAGGGACGGTGAATCTTGTCATTTTCGGTCGCGTCGTTCCTTTTAATGTGGTCGAGGATGATTTTCCCCTTAAACCAAGCGGGATCCTCGGCTCCGGGTTCTGTATGGACGCAGAAATCTCTTTTCCAAATAAAATAATCAAATGGAATGGTAAGAGAATTCCTTTCGAAGACGATATCGAAGCACTCGAGGAACCGTCACCGGAGTCGAAAATAAAGCCTCTCCTATCGCCGAAACGTAAACAAGCGCCGCGCACGGAATCTATTCCCCCTCCGCCGCCGCGCCCGCCGCGTAAATCATCGCCTCCGCTGAAACGCGATGCAACAACGAAATCGAAGCTTCGAACGCAAGACAAAGCAGCTTCTCCGAAGTCAGGAGACCGTATCTCCATTCCGCCGAGATCAAATATCGGTATCAAGGTCCGCGTAGTTAATTCGAACCTCGCGGAAGGTATAATTCCTCGTATCGATCTTGCGCCGGGTATATTTTTCGGAAACGCTCTCGTCAGAGTAATTCGGGGCAAAGCGGTAACTCGAATAATTAATTCATCCGACCGCGCCGTCGAAATCGCGTTACCAGAAATCGTACTTGAGCCCGCGCAAATCATGACTCCCCTCCATAAGGAGGAAAGTCCATCGCTCTATCCGGTTTTTTCTAAATCCAACGTATCCGCCGTACCGATCGGCTCATCCCAAAAGGGAAAACCTTCTAATTCTTTCTCGAGTCAGACACCATATTCGACACTCGAAACTCCTCCATCGCGTTGCAAAATCGCGAATGTTCAACAGATCTCCTATGCTCAGGCGGTTAAAAATAATGTACAACAGGCGCCGTTAAAACAAACATCGAAATCCGCCAACCTTTCGAAATCTCGCTTAGATCGAATTCTTAGTATCCTCCGTCTCGACCACCTCAACGCAGAGGAAAGAGAGCACGTCGTCCGTCTCGTTCAAAGCACGCAGGAGCTTTTTCACATTGAGGGGGATAAATTAGGGCATACGTCAGCAACCACGCACAAGATTCCAACCGTCGACGACCGCCCCGTCAATGTGAAACAATACCGTTTCCCACCAGCTCATAAGGAGGAGATTCGACGACAAGTCGACAAATTTTTACAAAATGGTGTCATCTCTCCGTCAAAATCACCATATAATTCGCCATTGTGGGTTGTCCCAAAGAAACCGGACTCCTTGGGCAACAAGCAATGGCGCGTCGTCATCGACTACCGCGCACTCAATGAGAAATCTGTCGCCGATGCCTATCCCCTCCCTTGCATTACCGAGATACTTGATCAGCTCGGGAGCGCGAAATATTTTAGTACATTCGATCTCGCGAGCGGATTTCACCAGATCCCAATGGAGCCCGCCGATGCTCCCAAAACCGCTTTTTCGACGCCTCACGGGCATTATGAATTTAAAAGAATGCCATTCGGATTAAAAAATGCGCCAGCGACGTTCCAACGACTTATGGACAATGTCCTGTCCGGTCTCCAGGGGAACGAAATTTTCGTCTATTTGGACGACATTGTTATCTACGCTAGCTCTCTTCAAGAACATCGACTTAAATTCGATAAATTAACTCAACGGCTCAAAGAAGCTAATTTAGTATTGCAGCCGGATAAGTGCGAATTCTTGAGGAGAGAAGTAAGCTATTTGGGTCATATTATCAGTGAGCACGGTGTAAAACCTGACCCTGCGAAAATTAGCGCCGTCAAAAATTTTCCGCGCCCGCGCAACGCGAAACAGATCAAACAATTCCTCGGGCTCGCGGGATACTACAGGCGGTTCATCGCAAATTTTTCTAATATTGCTAAGCCACTTACAAATTTGTTAAAAAAAGACGCGCCCTTTGTATGGCGTAACGAGCAAGAGAATTCATTCGTCAAACTCCGAGATTGCCTATGCGAAGCGCCTATCTTGCAGTACCCCAACTTCAAACAACCATTCGTGATAACGACCGACGCGTCCGCCGAAGCTATTGGTGCTATCTTGAGTCAAGGACCAATAGGCCGCGACTTGCCAATCGCGTACACGTCGCGACTGTTAAACGCTGCGGAGAAAAACTACTCCACGATCGAGAAGGAGTGTCTGGCGATTGTCTACGCCGTCCATTACTTTCGTCCATACATATACGGTAATCAATTCAAACTCGTTACCGACCATCGACCGTTAGTGTGGATGAATTCGGTCAAGGACCCGTCAAGTAGACTCGTACGGTGGAGGCTTAAGTTAGCGGAATTTGACTACGAGATGGTCTATAAAAGTGGAAAAACGAACCTTAATGCGGACGCATTGTCGCGGAATCCCGCTCAAATTTTTCCGCTCTCGTATTCAGAAAACTCGGAGGACGACATCTTCGATGTGCCTCCGGAAACCCGTAAAAAGTATACCACACTAGCGCCTCCTCCTACTCCGGTAACATCAGAACCTGAATTACCGACTCCAGGCACGTCTTTCCGTACCAACACAGCACCACCTCCGCAAGTCGCCAGCGACAGCACCGACTTCTATACTCCTGCTCCAAATGAATTTTTCCGACGCGAACCTCTATTTAATTTCAGCCGTGACGCATTATCAACGCGACGAGACAATGTAGTTGTCTTCGTCACGCAATCTGGGCACCCCTATGACACGGGCGCCAAAGATCTAGCGAACGCTGAAAAATTCCTTCCAAACAAAAATCACGTTCTTACCAAAGCCAAAGTCATACAAATTGGAAACGAATTCCAAATCCAGCTTCCAATCATCGAACATTCCACCAGATCAATCAATTTCCAGACCGTAATAGAAACATTCAGATCCTTGTGCGACGTTGTAAACGAATTACAATTACAAACATTTAGTATCGCACAAACCTATCTAGACTCCGTATCCTGGTCCCGAATCCAGAAAATCCTTCAGGACCTGTTTTATGAAACAACTGTCCAGATTACGGTCTGCCAGGGCCTCATTAAAACCCCTTCGGTCGAAGAGCGACTGAAAATAATAAGAGAAAACCACGACTCCCCTGTGGGAGGTCACAAAGGGGTTAATAAAACTTATTCTCGCATCAGACAACAATACTTTTGGCCAAACATGAAAACACAAATACAAGAATATATTGGCAAATGTAAAAGTTGTCAGACAGAGAAACTGGTCCGGGTAAAGACCAGACAGCCTCTCACTTTAACCGACACCCCTGGCAGGGCATTCGATAAGATTTCAATGGACGTAATGGGTCCTCTTCCTGAAACTTCCGACGGTTATACAAGTATCCTCACGATCCAAGATCTCCTCACTAAATACTCAGTCGCAGTTCCTCTCAAAACCACCACCGCAGTAGACATTGCCGATGCTCTAATAAAAGAATTCATTTGTAAGTTCGGATGCCCGAAAGGCATACTCACGGACCAAGGTTCGAACTTTATAAATAGCTTGATTAAAGCCATAGCAATCAAATTCCGTATTAAGCAATACAAGTCCACTGCGTTCCATCCACAGACAAACGGGTCCGTTGAACGATCTCACCACGTCCTGGCCGAATATCTGAAGCATTACATAGAGTCGAGTAACGATTGGGTGAATTGGTTACCGTATGCAATGTTTTCATACAACACCAGTGTGCACGAGGGTACATTATACACCCCACACGAACTAGTGTTCGGCAGGATAGCTAGGACGCCGTCAGCCACTCCTTTTCAGGACAGCTCTGATAACGAAACTTATAGCGACTATCTTATACAACTTCAGGAGAAAATCTCGAAATCTCAGGATTTGGCTAAAGCCAATCTAGACAATGCGAAACGCCGTCCTAAATATTATTATGACCGAAATCTCAATGTCCAAAACTTCGAGGTAGGCCAATGGGTCTATCTTTTAAAAGAGCCGAACAAACATAAGTTCCAGGCACAGTATTCTGGACCGTACCGTATCCTCGAAATTTTGGGCAATTGTAATGTTAAGCTGAATGTAAAAGGGCGCCATAAAATTGTTCATACGAACAAAATCAAAATTTGTAAACGAATGCATAGTATGCAGAGTGTGGATGCTAGTGAAAGAAAAGTGCGAAAAACTGAAAATGAAGTCAGTGAGAGCAGTGACATTCAAACGAACGCTGAAAGTGAAAGCGACGAAAGTGCCTGCAATCCGAAGGAAGCCCGCAGTCACGGTCCAATCTCCAAACGTTATCGCCAGGATCAACCAGGCGAAAAACCTCAGATTCCGCAGCATCCAGCCGACAGGACCAAGAGAAGGATCCAGCATCCCGAAATCTACCCAACAGACAAGAGATCTCGGCATGGCCGAGATTCTTTTTCCAAGGGGGGTGGTGTAACGTCAGGCGTACCGCCTGCCACCCTCCGGCGTCCACCTCATCATCCCCAGCATCCGTATCCGGAGCCCCTGCACACGGGCCACCCGCCGACTCGCCGTCCCTACAGAAGGAGACAAAGGTACGAGAGGGAAGAGGGATGCAGCATGCCGCGCCCACGCGCGATCTCCACACACGAGGGGGAGGACTTCACCCCGTATTACGAGGGCGAGGAGCTCTCCGACACATACTGGGTCGAATCCCCAGCGATCACGAAGCCCTATACGTACTTCTCGTACATGTGGGATTAGAATAAGCACACTACTCACCTATGTACATACACACCAACACACACCTAGATTTAAGTAAATATATGTATATATTTTATTCATGCACGGTTATGTTCCGTGCACTCGCGCGCATACTCGACGCTCGCGGCTCACGCTTAACGCGGGCCGCGCCCCACTCCGAACGGCCGCCCCACCACGAGGGCCGAGCGGCCGCCCTACTCCGACAGTCCGCCCCACCGCGAGGGCCCAGCGACTCGCGCGCCGCGCGACCCGAGGAGGTCGCGGACGCGAGATCCGAGAGTCAGTTCCAATCTCACCTCCGAACGGGAGAGTTCTCATCTCATCTCCGAACTGGAGAGTTCGTATCTCATCTCCGAACGGGAGAGTTCCAATCTCATCTCCGAACTGGAGAGTTCGCACCTCATCTCCGAACCGAGGAGTTCTAATCCAGCATCCGAACGATGCACCTCCGATCCGAGCAATAGGCTCATTCGCAACGAGCAATTAGCTCTAATGCATTCGTCTCTATCCATACTCCCATAGCGGAGTCCATTCGATACTTTATACTATTTCTAATTCTCATTGTAATCGCTAGTCAGTAACTTAGAACTTAGTCAAGTGTATTTAGTATAGTGAAATCATAGAATATAGTTTATTTTTACCAGATTCAAAGTATCTTTATTCGAGTTCAAATACAATTCCTTAATTCTACTCCACGGGTACGCTCGTGATTATTCTATTTCTATATCTCATCTGCGATAGTCTTGAGGCTCGACGACTAGAGCGAACCAGCGCTTAGTTGCTCCATCCTCACTTCTACCGTATACAGAATATCTTGCGCCCAGGTTGATCCCGGTAAGCTAGAGCGAACCAACGCTTAGCCGCGCCGTACTCGACCGAAGTTCAAGTATTCTCGACGAGCCTTGCACCTCCGACAAAGCGTACACGACGCGCGGGGAGGAGAGAGTTTATTCGTCGTCTCGCTCGGGAATACGTGGGTGATGCACCGGAATATTCAATTTCCTGCGTTCGAGTCCTGGTTCCTGTGAAGGAGGTTTCCTTCGCCGCACGACCCGTACCTCCGTTCCAGCCGTACGCCGCCGCCATCCCGGTTGCGGATCCAAGGCGTTCCAGGTACCTGGAAAGAGAAATCAGACAGCGGAATCAAGCCTTCGCAAGGTAAGTTTAGTGTTAGTTACCGTTTTATCGAGTCCGAAACGCCAACGAACCCGGTCCGGACGCAATTCGCGTTATTTTCGGGAACGGTTACGACTTTGTGCCACCGTTGCGAGCGCAACCGCACCTCGGGACGTGACAGTTATGTATTCCTCGTCTACACTTCAAATGAATGCGAACGCGACACTTCCTTGCAAAGAAATAGCGTTTGCAGATGTCTACCTATCGTAGCAATAGAGTTCTAATGCTCCTTAAAACGCGATATCGCAGCTCATTTCTATGTTTCATGGTAAGATATAATGTGATTTGCGAAGTGTTATGTATTCCTCGTATACGATTCAAATGAATGTAAATGCGACACTTCCTTGCAAGGAAATAGCGTTTGCAGATGTCTACCTATCGTAGCAATAGGGTTCTAATGCTTCTTAAAACGCGATATCGCATCTCATTTCTATGTTTCATGGTAAGATATAATATGATTTGCGAAGTGTCATGTATTCCTCGTCTCCACTTCAAATGAATGTAAATGCGACATTTCCTTGCAAGGAAATAGCGTTTGCAGATGTCTACGTATCGTAGCAATAGATTTCTAATGCTTCTTAAAACGCGATATCGCATCTCATTTCTATGTTTCATGGTAAGATATAATATGATTTGCGAAGTGTCATGCATTCCTCGTCTACACTTCAAATGAATGTAAATGCGACACTACCTTGCAAAGAAATAGCGTTTGCAGATGTCTACGTATCGAAGCAATAGAGTTCTTATGATTCTTAAAACGCGATATCGCATCTCATTTCTATGTTTCATGGCAAGATATAATATGATTTGCGAAGTGTGATGTATTCCTCGTCTACACTTCAAATGAATGTAAATGCGACACTTCCTTACAAGGAAATAGCGTTTGCAGATGTCTACGTATCGAAGCAATAGAGTTCAAAAGCTTCTTAAAACGAGATATTGCATCTCATATCTATGTTTCATGATAAGATATAATATTCATTGCGAAGTGTTATGCATTCCTCGTATACGATTCAAATGAATGTAAGTGCGACACTTCCTCGCTAGGAAATAGCGATTGCAGATGTCTACGTATCGTAGCAATAGATTTCTAATGCTTCTTAAAACGCGATATCGCATCTCATTTCTATGGTTCATGTTAAGATATAATATTCATTGCGAAGTGTTATGCATTCCCCGTCTACGATTCAAATGAATGTAAATGCGACACTTCCTTGCAAGGAAATAGCGTTTGCAGTTGTCTACGTATCGTAGCAATAGAGTTCTTATGATTCTTAAAACGCGATATCGCATCTCATTTCTATGTTTCATGGTAAGATATAATATGATTTGCGAAGTGTGATGTATTCCTCGTCTACACTTCAAATGAATGTAAATGCGACACTTCCTTACAAGGAAATAGCGTTTGCAGATGTCTACGTATCGAAGCAATAGAGTTCAAAAGCTTCTTAAAACGAGATATTGCATCTCATATCTATGTTTCATGATAAGATATAATATTCATTGCGAAGTGTTATGCATTCCTCGTATACGATTCAAATGAATGTAAATGCGACACTTCCTTGCTAGGAAATAGCGTTTGCAGATGTCTAGGTATCGTAACAATAGAGTTCAATTGCTTCTTAAGGAGAGATATTGCATCTCATATCTATGTTTCATGGTAAGATATAATATGATTTGCAAAGTATTATGCATTCCTCGTATACGATTCAAATGAATGTAAATGCGACACTTCCTTGCAAGGAAATAGCGTTTGCAGATGTCTACGTATCGTAGCAATAGAGTTCAAATGCATCTTAAAGCGAGATATTGCATCTCATATCTATGTTTCATGATAAGATATAATATTCATTGCGATGTGTTATGCATTCCTCGTATACGATTCAAATGAATGTAAATGCGACACTTCCTTGCAAGGATATAGCCTTTGCAGATGTCTAGGTATCGTAGCGATAGAGTTCTAATGCTTCTTAAAACGCGATATCGCATCTCATTTCCACGTTTCATGGTAAGATATAATATGATTTGCGAAGTGTTATGTATTCCTCGTCTGCACTTCAAATGAATGTAAATGCGACACGCCCTAGCTAGGAAATAGCGTCTGCAGATGTCTAGGTATCGTAGCGATAGAGTTCTAATGCTTCTTAAAACGCGATATCGCATCTCATTTCTATGTTTCATGGCAAGATATAATATTCATTGCGAAGTGTTATGCATTCCTCGTCTACGATTCAAATGAATGTAAATGCGACACTTCCTTGCAAGGAAATAGCGTTTGCAGATGTCTACGTATCGTAGCAATAGAGTTCTTATGATTCTTAAAACGCGATATCGCATCTCATTTCTATGTTTCATGGTAAGATATAATATGATTTGCGAAGTGTGATGTATCCTCGTCTACACTTCAAATGAATGTAAATGCGACACTTCCTTACAAGGAAATAGCGTTTGCAGATGTCTACGTATCGAAGCAATTGAGTTCAAAAGCTTCTTAAAACGAGATATTGCATCTCATATCTATGTTTCATGATAAGATATAATATTCATTGCGAAGTGTTATGCATTCCTCGTATACGATTCAAATGAATGTAAATGCGACACTTCCTTGCTAGGAAATAGCGTTTGCAGATGTCTAGGTATCGTAGCAATAGAGTTCAAATGCTTCTTAAGGCGAGATATTGCATCTCATATCTATGTTTCATGGTAAGATATAATATGATTTGCAAAGTGTTATGCATTCCTCGTATACGATTCAAATGAATGTAAATGCGACACTTCCTTGCAAGGAAATAGCGTTTGCAGATGTCTACGTATCGTAGCAATAGAGTTCAAATGCATCTTAAAGCGAGATATTGCATCTCATATCTATGTTTCATGATAAGATATAATATTCATTGCGATGTGTTATGCATTCCTCGTATACGATTCAAATGAATGTAAATGCGACACTTCCTTGCAAGGAAATAGCGTTTGCAGATGTCTACGTATCGTAGCAATGGAGTTCAAATGCTTCTTAAAGCGAGATATTGCATCTCATATCTATGTTTCATGATAAGATATAATATTCATTGCGAAGTGTTATGCATTCCTCGTATACGATTCAAATGAATGTAAATGCGACAGTTCCCCGCTAGGAAATAGCGATTGCAGATGTCTACGTATAGTAGCAATAGATTTCTAATGCTTCTTAAAACGCGATATCGCATCTCATTTCCATGTTTCATGGTAAGATATAATATGATTTGCGAAGTGTTATGTATTCCTCGTCTACACTTCATATGAATGTAAATGCGACACTTCCTTGCGAGGAAATAGCGTTTGCAGATGTCTACTGTCACGTCCCGAGGTGCGGTTGCGCTCGCAACGGTGGCACAAAGTAGTAACCGTTCCCGAAGATAACGCGAATTGCGTCCGGACCGGGTTCGTTGGCGTTTCGGACTCGATAAAACGGTAATTAACACTAAACTTACCTTGCGAAGGCTTGATTCCGCTGTCTGATTTCTCTTTCCAGGTACCTGGAGCGCCTTGGATCCGCAACCGGGATGGCGGCGGCGTACGGCTGGAACGGAGGTACGGGTCGTGCGGCGAAGGAAACCTCCTTCACAGGAACCAGGACTCGAACGCAGGAAATTGAATATTCCGGTGCATCACCCACGAATTCCCGATCGAGACGACGAATAAACTCTCTCCTCCCCGCGCGTCGTGTACGCTTTGTCGGAGGTGCAAGGCTCGTCGAGAATACTTGAACTTCGGTCGAGTACGGCGCGGCTAAGCGTTGGTTCGCTCTAGCTTACCGGGATCAACCTGGGCGCAAGATATTCTGTATACGGTAGAAGTGAGGATGGAGCAACTAAGCGCTGGTTCGCTCTAGTCGTCGAGCCTCAAGACTATCGCAGATGAGATATAGAAATAGAATAATCGCGAGCGTACCCGTGGAGTAGAATTAAGGAATTGTATTTGAACTCGAATAAAGATACTTTGAATCTGGTAAAAATAAACTATATTCTATGATTTCACTATACTAGATACACTTGACTAAATTCTAAGTTACTGACTAGCGATTACAATGAGAATTAGAAATAGTATAAGGTATCGAATGGACTCCGCTATGGGAGTATGGATAGAGACGAATGCATTAGAGCTAATTGCTCGTTGCGAATGAGCCTATTGCTCGGATCGGAGGTGCATCGTTCGGATGCTGGATTAGAACTCCTCGGTTCGGAGATGAGATACGAACTCTCCAGTTCGGAGATGAGATACCAACTCTCCCGTTCGGAGGTGAGATTGGAACTCTCCCGTTCGGAGGTGAGATTGGAACTCTCCCGTTCGGAGGTGAGATTGGAACTGACTCTCGGATCTCGCGTCCGCGACCTCCTCGGGTCGCGCGGCGCGCGAGTCGCTGGGCCCTCGCGGTGGGGCGGACGGTCGGAGTAGGGCGGCCGCTCGGCCCTCGTGGTGGGGCGGCCGTTCGGAGTGGGGCGCGGCCCGCGTTAAGCGTGAGCCGCGAGCGTCGAGTGTGCGCGCGAGTGCACGGAACATAACCGTGCATGAATAAAATATATACATATATTTACTTAAATCTAGGTGTGTGTTGGTGTGTATGTACATATATGAGTAGTGTGCTTATTCTAATCCCACATGTACGAGAAGTACGTATAGGGCTTCGTGATCGCTGGGGATTCGACCCAGTATGTGTCGGAGAGCTCCTCGCCCTCGTAATACGGGGTGAAGTCCTCCCCCTCGTGTGTGGAGATCGCGCGTGGGCGCGGCATGCTGCATCCCTCTTCCCTCTCGTACCTTTGTCTCCTTCTGTAGGGACGGCGAGTCGGCGGGTGGCCCGTGTGCAGGGGCTCCGGATACGGATGCTGGGGATGATGAGGTGGACGCCGGAGGGTGGCAGGCGGTACGCCTGACGTTACACCACCCCCCTTGGAAAAAGAATCTCGGCCATGCCGAGATCTCTTGTCTGTTGGGTAGATTTCGGGATGCTGGATCCTTCTCTTGGTCCTGTCGGCTGGATGCTGCGGAATCTGAGGTTTTTCGCCTGGTTGATCCTGGCGATAACGTTTGGAGATTGGACCGTGACTGCGGGCTTCCTTCGGATTGCAGGCACTTTCGTCGCTTTCACTTTCAGCGTTCGTTTGAATGTCACTGCTCTCACTGACTTCATTTTCAGTTTTTCGCACTTTTCTTTCACTAGCATCCACACTCTGCATACTATGCATTCGTTTACAAATTTTGATTTTGTTCGTATGAACAATTTTATGGCGCCCTTTTACATTCAGCTTAACATTACAATTGCCCAAAATTTCGAGGATACGGTACGGTCCAGAATACTGTGCCTGGAACTTATGTTTGTTCGGCTCTTTTAAAAGATAGACCCATTGGCCTACCTCGAAGTTTTGGACGTTGAGATTTCGGTCATAATAATATTTAGAACGGCGTTTCGCATTGTCTAGATTGGCTTTAGCCAAATCCTGAGATTTCGAGATTTTCTCCTGAAGTTGTATAAGATAGTCGCTATATGTTTCGTTATCAGAGCTGTCTTGAAAAGGAGTGGCTGACGGCGTCCTAGCTATCCTGCCGAACACTAGTTCGTGTGGGGTGTATAATGTACCCTCGTGCACACTGGTGTTGTATGAAAACATTGCATACGGTAACCAATTCACCCAATCGTTACTCGACTCTATGTAATGCTTCAGATATTCGGCCAGGACGTGGTGAGATCGTTCAACGGACCCGTTTGTCTGTGGATGGAACGCAGTGGACTTGTATTGCTTAATACGGAATTTGATTGCTATGGCTTTAATCAAGCTATTTATAAAGTTCGAACCTTGGTCCGTGAGTATGCCTTTCGGGCATCCGAACTTACAAATGAATTCTTTTATTAAAGCTTCGGCAATGTCTACTGCGGTGGTGGTTTTGAGAGGAATTGCGATTGAGTATTTAGTGAGGATATCTTGGATCGTGAGGATACTCGTATAACCGTCGGAAGTTTCGGGAAGAGGACCCATTACGTCCATTGAAATCTTATCGAATGCCCTGCCAGGGGTGTCGGTTAAAGTGAGAGGCTGTCTGGTCTTTACCCGGACCAGTTTCTCTGTCTGACAACTTTTACATTTGCCAATATATTCTTGTATTTGTGTTTTCATGTTTGGCCAAAAGTATTGTTGTCTGATGCGAGAATAAGTTTTATTAACCCCTTTGTGACCTCCCACAGGGGAGTCGTGGTTTTCTCTTATTATTTTCAGTCGCTCTTCGACCGAAGGGGTTTTAATGAGGCCCTGGCAGACCGTAATCTGGACAGTTGTTTCATAAAACAGGTCCTGAAGGATTTTCTGGATTCGGGACCAGGATACGGAGTCTAGATAGGTTTGTGCGATACTAAATGTTTGTAATTGTAATTCGTTTACAACGTCGCACAAGGATCTGAATGTTTCTATTACGGTCTGGAAATTGATTGATCTGGTGGAATGTTCGATGATTGGAAGCTGGATTTGGAATTCGTTTCCGATTTGTATGACTTTGGCTTTGGTAAGAACGTGATTTTTGTTTGGAAGGAATTTTTCAGCGTTCGCTAGATCTTTGGCGCCCGTGTCATAGGGGTGCCCAGATTGCGTGACGAAGACAACTACATTGTCTCGTCGCGTTGATAATGCGTCACGGCTGAAATTAAATAGAGGTTCGCGTCGGAAAAATTCATTTGGAGCAGGAGTATAGAAGTCGGTGCTGTCGCTGGCGACTTGCGGAGGTGGTGCTGTGTTGGTACGGAAGGACGTGCCTGGAGTCGGTAATTCAGGTTCTGATGTTACCGGAGTAGGAGGAGGCGCTAGTGTGGTATACTTTTTACGGGTTTCCGGAGGCACATCGAAGATGTCGTCCTCCGAGTTTTCTGAATACGAGAGCGGAAAAATTTGAGCGGGATTCCGCGACAATGCGTCCGCATTAAGGTTCGTTTTTCCACTTTTATAGACCATCTCGTAGTCAAATTCCGCTAACTTAAGCCTCCACCGTACGAGTCTACTTGACGGGTCCTTGACCGAATTCATCCACACTAACGGTCGATGGTCGGTAACGAGTTTGAATTGATTACCGTATATGTATGGACGAAAGTAATGGACGGCGTAGACAATCGCCAGACACTCCTTCTCGATCGTGGAGTAGTTTTTCTCCGCAGCGTTTAACAGTCGCGACGTGTACGCGATTGGCAAGTCGCGGCCTATTGGTCCTTGACTCAAGATAGCACCAATAGCTTCGGCGGACGCGTCGGTCGTTATCACGAATGGTTGTTTGAAGTTGGGGTACTGCAAGATAGGCGCTTCGCATAGGCAATCTCGGAGTTTGACGAATGAATTCTCTTGCTCGTTACGCCATACAAAGGGCGCGTCTTTTTTTAACAAATTTGTAAGTGGCTTAGCAATATTAGAAAAATTTGCGATGAACCGCCTGTAGTATCCCGCGAGCCCGAGGAATTGTTTGATCTGTTTCGCGTTGCGCGGGCGCGGAAAATTTTTGACGGCGCTAATTTTCGCAGGGTCAGGTTTTACACCGTGCTCACTGATAATATGACCCAAATAGCTTACTTCTCTCCTCAAGAATTCGCACTTATCCGGCTGCAATACTAAATTAGCTTCTTTGAGCCGTTGAGTTAATTTATCGAATTTAAGTCGATGTTCTTGAAGAGAGCTAGCGTAGATAACAATGTCGTCCAAATAGACGAAAATTTCGTTCCCCTGGAGACCGGACAGGACATTGTCCATAAGTCGTTGGAACGTCGCTGGCGCATTTTTTAATCCGAATGGCATTCTTTTAAATTCATAATGCCCGTGAGGCGTCGAAAAAGCGGTTTTGGGAGCATCGGCGGGCTCCATTGGGATCTGGTGAAATCCGCTCGCGAGATCGAATGTACTAAAATACTTCGCGCTCCCGAGCTGATCAAGTATCTCGGTAATGCAAGGGAGGGGATAGGCATCGGCGACAGATTTCTCATTGAGTGCGCGGTAGTCGATGACGACGCGCCATTGCTTGTTGCCCAAGGAGTCCGGTTTCTTTGGGACAACCCACAATGGCGAATTATATGGTGATTTTGACGGAGAGATGACACCATTTTGTAAAAATTTGTCGACTTGTCGTCGAATCTCCTCCTTATGAGCTGGTGGGAAACGGTATTGTTTCACATTGACGGGGCGGTCGTCGACGGTTGGAATCTTGTGCGTGGTTGCTGACGTATGCCCTAATTTATCCCCCTCAATGTGAAAAAGCTCCTGCGTGCTTTGAACGAGACGGACGACGTGCTCTCTTTCCTCTGCGTTGAGGTGGTCGAGACGGAGGAGACTAAGAATTCGATCTAAGCGAGATTTCGAAAGGTTGGCGGATTTCGATGTTTGTTTTAACGGCGCCTGTTGTACATTATTTTTAACCGCCTGAGCATAGGAGATCTGTTGAACATTCGCGATTTTGCAACGCGATGGAGGAGTTTCGAGTGTCGAATATGGTGTCTGACTCGAGAAAGAAATAGAAGGTTTTCCCTTTTGGGATGAGCCGATCGGTACGGCGGATACGTTGGATTTAGAAAAAACCGGATAGAGCGATGGACTTTCCTCCTTATGGAGGGGAGTCATGATTTGCGCGGGCTCAAGTACGATTTCTGGTAACGCGATTTCGACGGCGCGGTCGGATGAATTAATTATTCGAGTTACCGCTTTGCCCCGAATTACTCTGACGAGAGCGTTTCCGAAAAATATACCCGGCGCAAGATCGATACGAGGAATTATACCTTCCGCGAGGTTCGAATTAACTACGCGGACCTTGATACCGATATTTGATCTCGGCGGAATGGAGATACGGTCTCCTGACTTCGGAGAAGCTGCTTTGTCTTGCGTTCGAAGCTTCGATTTCGTTGTTGCATCGCGTTTCAGCGGAGGCGATGATTTACGCGGCGGGCGCGGCGGCGGAGGGGGAATAGATTCCGTGCGCGGCGCTTGTTTACGTTTCGGCGATAGGAGAGGCTTTATTTTCGACTCCGGTGACGGTTCCTCGAGTGCTTCGATATCGTCTTCGAAAGGAATTCTCTTACCATTCCATTTGATTATTTTATTTGGAAAAGAGATTTCTGCGTCCATACAGAACCCGGAGCCGAGGATCCCGCTTGGTTTAAGGGGAAAATCATCCTCGACCACATTAAAAGGAACGACGCGACCGAAAATGACAAGATTCACCGTCCCTAGGGTTGCGGTTTTGCCATCGGTTACCCCTGTTATTATTACGATCTCGGACTTATCGATTCGCGCGGATGCTTTTAGAGCCGAACGTTTTATAATATTTATTTCCGCCCCAGTGTCCACCATGAAGCGAGTTGGTGAAATTAGAAGATCGGATTTTAAAATTACGTTTGGCGTGCTAGTTTTTCCGGTTATGTTTATCGCGGCGTTTCGTCGATTTCCGCGTTGGAGTTGTTCGCGGCGAGAGGACGGACTTGGTGCGCGGCCTCGCCACCTGTCTCGCGGCGGGTGCGGAGGCCATTGTCGTTTCCCGAATTTTTATTTACCGCGTTGTTGTACTGCCTTTTGCGGCACTCGCCTATTTCGTGCCCCGGGGTCTTGCAATAGCGACAAAATTTGGGCGCGTCCCTGGCTACGATTTGTCTCGGTTGTTCGTACGCGGGGCCTCGAGTAGGAGGCGGTACGTCCCTGGATCGCAAGTATTCCTGCGGTCGGTACGGCGATGGCGGTCTGAGCCGACACTCGGTCGCGTAATGTCCGATATTATTACATTTTCGGCAAATAACTTCGGCTGGTTTTTCGCGCGATTCTGGTCGCGCGACACGCGATCTACCTAGTCGGTTGCAATCACGTTCGTGCATTTGGTAAAGCTCTCGCGCTCGAGCGAACGTTTCTCGCAATGTGCCGAATGAATTTATCGTCATTTGCATTCGAATTTCCGGAATGAGACCGTCTTTAGAACATTGTAATGTGAGCGCGTCTACGTCATCGAGCGATTCCGGTGTGTCTCGTCGAGCAAGCCTTTCGCAATCAATTATAGCGGTTCTAAGATCTTTTACTCGACCGATGTAATCTAGAATGTGCTCCTTCGCGCGCATAAATATATTAGCAAGTTCACCCCGATAATGATGAGCTGATTTTACGGAGCAAAAAGTGCTGCGAAGAACGTCCGTTAATTCGAGTATTGTGTAACACGGCTCGTCTTCTAGCGCGGCGTAGGCACGACCCTTGAGTTTTCCCTTAAGCAGGCGTGTGAAAGTTCGCTCGCACCCATTAGGGATAAGCTCATAAGCGCGTTTACACGCTCGGATAAACTGAAGAATAGGAATGTTCTGACCATCGAATGTCGGCACGGCTTCGAGGGCCTGCTTAAGCGATAGCTCGTCGTGTTGCGAACTATTTGTATTGAAATCAGAGCTCGAATTATGTGCGTAAAGCGGATTTCCCCGAGGAATATCCAGCGAAACGGTATCGTCGCGCGTTAAATCAGGCGTTCTGCGAATAGATTCTATTTCACGACGTAAAATTTCTATTTGCTGGAGCAACGCGGCATTACTCGGATCGGTCGCTTTCGTATTTTTCGCGGAAGTATTTTGTTGCGCGGTACTAGGAAGAGGCTCGGCGATAGCGTCTTGGAAATCAAGCGTTCTGCTAGTGCGTTTTTCGCGTTCAGAATCGGCCATCGCGGCGGCTCGCTGTGTCTGCTGGCGCGTTTTTGTCGGAGTCCGGGTTGCCATATCTAGTTTCGCGGTTCCTTTCGGCGGAATTTCCGGAGGAAACGCGTGGCTATCCCACCGCTGTCACCAAAAATAACTTTCGTGTCACGTCCCGAGGTGCGGTTGCGCTCGCAACGGTGGCACAAAGTAGTAACCGTTCCCGAAGATAACGCGAATTGCGTCCGGACCGGGTTCGTTGGCGTTTCGGACTCGATAAAACGGTAATTAACACTAAACTTACCTTGCGAAGGCTTGATTCCGCTGTCTGATTTCTCTTTCCAGGTACCTGGAGCGCCTTGGATCCGCAACCGGGATGGCGGCGGCGTACGGCTGGAACGGAGGTACGGGTCGTGCGGCGGAGGAAACCTCCTTCACAGGAACCAGGACTCGAACGCAGGAAATTGAATATTCCGGTGCATCACCCACGAATTCCCGAGCGAGACGACGAATAAACTCTCTCCTCCCCGCGCGTCGTGTACGCTTTGTCGGAGGTGCAAGGCTCGTCGAGAATACTTGAACTTCGGTCGAGTACGGCGCGGCTAAGCGTTGGTTCGCTCTAGCTTACCGGGATCAACCTGGGCGCAAGATATTCTGTATACGGTAGAAGTGAGGATGGAGCAACTAAGCGCTGGTTCGCTCTAGTCGTCGAGCCTCAAGACTATCGCAGATGAGATATAGAAATAGAATAATCGCGAGCGTACCCGTGGAGTAGAATTAAGGAATTGTATTTGAACTCGAATAAAGATACTTTGAATCTGGTAAAAATAAACTATATTCTATGATTTCACTATACTAGATACACTTGACTAAATTCTAAGTTACTGACTAGCGATTACAATGAGAATTAGAAATAGTATAAGGTATCGAATGGACTCCGCTATGGGAGTATGGATAGAGACGAATGCATTAGAGCTAATTGCTCGTTGCGAATGAGCCTATTGCTCGGATCGGAGGTGCATCGTTCGGATGCTGGATTAGAACTCCTCGGTTCGGAGATGAGATACGAACTCTCCAGTTCGGAGATGAGATACCAACTCTCCCGTTCGGAGGTGAGATTGGAACTCTCCCGTTCGGAGGTGAGATTGGAACTCTCCCGTTCGGAGGTGAGATTGGAACTGACTCTCGGATCTCGCGTCCGCGACCTCCTCGGGTCGCGCGGCGCGCGAGTCGCTGGGCCCTCGCGGTGGGGCGGACGGTCGGAGTAGGGCGGCCGCTCGGCCCTCGTGGTGGGGCGGCCGTTCGGAGTGGGGCGCGGCCCGCGTTAAGCGTGAGCCGCGAGCGTCGAGTGTGCGCGCGAGTGCACGGAACATAACCGTGCATGAATAAAATATATACATATATTTACTTAAATCTAGGTGTGTGTTGGTGTGTATGTACATATATGAGTAGTGTGCTTATTCTAATCCCACATGTACGAGAAGTACGTATAGGGCTTCGTGATCGCTGGGGATTCGACCCAGTATGTGTCGGAGAGCTCCTCGCCCTCGTAATACGGGGTGAAGTCCTCCCCCTCGTGTGTGGAGATCGCGCGTGGGCGCGGCATGCTGCATCCCTCTTCCCTCTCGTACCTTTGTCTCCTTCTGTAGGGACGGCGAGTCGGCGGGTGGCCCGTGTGCAGGGGCTCCGGATACGGATGCTGGGGATGATGAGGTGGACGCCGGAGGGTGGCAGGCGGTACGCCTGACGTTACACTACCTATCGTAGCAATAGGGTTCTAATGCTTCTTAAAACGCGATATCGCATCTCATTTCTATGTTTCATGGTAAGATATAATATGATTTGCGAAGTGTTATGTATTCCTCGTCTACACTTCAAATGAATGTAAATGCGACACTTCCTTGCAAGGAAATATCGTTTGCAGATGTCTACCTATCGTAGCAATAGGGTTCTAATGCTTCTTAAAACGCGATATCGTATCTCATTTCTATGTTTCATGGTAAGATATAATATGATTTGCGAAGTGTCATGTATTCCTCGTCTACACTTCAAATGAATGTAAATGCGACACTACCTTGCAAAGAAATAGCGTTTGCAGATGTCTACGTATCGTAGCAATGGAGTTCAAATGCTTCTTAAAGCGAGATATTGCATCTCATATCTATGTTTCATGATAAGATATAATATTCATTGCGAAGTGTTATGCATTCCTCGTATACGATTCAAATGAATGTAAATGCGACAGTTCCCCGCTAGGAAATAGCGATTGCAGATGTCTACGTATAGTAGCAATAGATTTCTAATGCTTCTTAAAACGCGATATCGCATCTCATTTCCATGTTTCATGGTAAGATATAATATGATTTGCGAAGTGTTATGTATTCCTCGTCTACACTTCATATGAATGTAAATGCGACACTTCCTTGCAAGGAAATAGCGTTTGCAGATGTCTACCTATCGTAGCAATAGGGTTCTAATGCTTCTTAAAACGCGATATCGCATCTCATTTCTATGTTTCATGGTAAGATATAATATGATTTGCGAAGTGTTATGTATTCCTCGTCTACACTTCAAATGAATGTAAATGCGACACTTCCTTGCAAGGAAATATCGTTTGCAGATGTCTACCTATCGTAGCAATAGGGTTCTAATGCTTCTTAAAACGCGATATCGTATCTCATTTCTATGTTTCATGGTAAGATATAATATGATTTGCGAAGTGTCATGTATTCCTCGTCTACACTTCAAATGAATGTAAATGCGACACTACCTTGCAAAGAAATAGCGTTTGCAGATGTCTACGTATCGAAGCAATAGAGTTCTAATGCTTCTTAAAACGCGATATCGCATCTCATTTCCATGTTTCATGGTAAGATATAATATGATTTGCGAAGTGTTATGCATTCCCCGTCTGCGATTCAAATGAATGTAAATGCGACACTTCCTTGCAAGGAAATAGCGTTTGCAGTTGTCTACGTATCGTAGCAATAGAGTTCAAATGCATCTTAAAGCGAGATATTGCATCTCATATCTATGTTTCATGATAAGATATAATATTCATTGCGATGTGTTATGCATTCCTCGTATACGATTCAAATGAATGTAAATGCGACACTTCCTTGCAAGGAAATAGCCTTTGCAGATGTCTAGGTATCGTAGCGATAGAGTTCTAATGCTTCTTAAAACGCGATATCGCATCTCATTTCCATGTTTCATGGTAAGATATAATATTCATTGCGAAGTGTTATGCATTCCTCGTATACGATTCAAATGAATGTAAGTGCGACACTTCCTCGCTAGGAAATAGCGATTGCAGATGTCTACGTATCGTAGCAATAGATTTCTAATGCTTCTTAAAACGCGATATCGCATCTCATTTCTATGGTTCATGTTAAGATATAATATTCATTGCGAAGTGTTATGCATTCCCCGTCTACGATTCAAATGAATGTAAATGCGACACTTCCTTGCAAGGAAATAGCGTTTGCAGATGTCTACGTATCGTAGCAATAGAGTTCTTATGATTCTTAAAACGCGATATCGCATCTCATTTCTATGTTTCATGGTAAGATATAATATGATTTGCGAAGTGTGATGTATCCTCGTCTACACTTCAAATGAATGTAAATGCGACACTTCCTTACAAGGAAATAGCGTTTGCAGATGTCTACGTATCGAAGCAATAGAGTTCAAAAGCTTCTTAAAACGAGATATTGCATCTCATATCTATGTTTCATGATAAGATATAATATTCATTGCGAAGTGTTATGCATTCCTCGTATACGATTCAAATGAATGTAAATGCGACACTTCCTTGCTAGGAAATAGCGTTTGCAGATGTCTAGGTATCGTAGCAATAGAGTTCAAATGCTTCTTAAGGCGAGATATTGCATCTCATATCTATGTTTCATGGTAAGATATAATATGATTTGCAAAGTGTTATGCATTCCTCGTATACGATTCAAATGAATGTAAATGCGACACTTCCTTGCAAGGAAATAGCGTTTGCAGATGTCTACGTATCGTAGCAATAGAGTTCAAATGCATCTTAAAGCGAGATATTGCATCTCATATCTATGTTTCATGATAAGATATAATATTCATTGCGATGTGTTATGCATTCCTCGTATACGATTCAAATGAATGTAAATGCGACACTTCCTTGCAAGGATATAGCCTTTGCAGATGTCTAGGTATCGTAGCGATAGAGTTCTAATGCTTCTTAAAACGCGATATCGCATCTCATTTCCACGTTTCATGGTAAGATATAATATGATTTGCGAAGTGTTATGTATTCCTCGTCTGCACTTCAAATGAATGTAAATGCGACACGCCCTAGCTAGGAAATAGCGTCTGCAGATGTCTAGGTATCGTAGCGATAGAGTTCTAATGCTTCTTAAAACGCGATATCGCATCTCATTTCTATGTTTCATGGCAAGATATAATATGATTTGCGATGTTACGCATTCCCCGTCTACGATTCAAATGAATGTAAGTGCGACACTTCCTTGCAAGGAAATAGCGTTTGCAGTTGTCTACGTATCGTAGCAATAGAGATCTTATGATTTTTAAAACGCGATATCGCTTCTCATTTCTATGTTTCATGATAAGATATAATATTCATTGCGATGTGTTATGCATTCCTCGTATACGATTCAAATGAATGTAAATGCGACACTTCCTTGCAAGGAAATAGCGTTTGCAGATATCTACGTATCGTAGCAATAGATTTCTAATGCTTCTTAAAACGCGATACCGCATCTCATTTCTATGGTTCATGGTAAGATATAATATGATTTGCGAAGTGTTATGTATTCCTCGTCTACACTTCAAATGAATGTAAATGCGACATTTCCTTGCAAGGAAGTATCGTTTGCAGATGTCTACCTATCGTAGCAATAGGGTTCTAATGCTTCTTAAAACGCGATATCGCATCTCATTTCTATGTTTCATGGTAAGATATAATATGATTTGCGAAGTGTTATGTATTCCTCGTCTACACTTCAAATGAATGTAAATGCGACACTTCCTTGCAAGGAAATATCGTTTGCAGATGTCTACCTATCGTAGCAATAGGGTTCTAATGCTTCTTAAAACGCGATATCGTATCTCATTTCTATGTTTCATGGTAAGATATAATATGATTTGCGAAGTGTCATGTATTCCTCGTCTACACTTCAAATGAATGTAAATGCGACACTACCTTGCAAAGAAATAGCGTTTGCAGATGTCTACGTATCGAAGCAATAGAGTTCTAATGCTTCTTAAAACGCGATATCGCATCTCATTTCCATGTTTCATGGTAAGATATAATATGATTTGCGAAGTGTTATGTATTCCTCGTCTACACTTCATGTGAATGTAAATGCGACACTTCCTTGCAAGGAAATAGCGTTTGCAGATGTCTACGTATCGTAGCAATGGAGTTCAAATGCTTCTTAAAGCGAGATATTGCATCTCATATCTATGTTTCATGATAAGATATAATATTCATTGCGAAGTGTTATGCATTCCTCGTATACGATTCAAATGAATGTAAATGCGACAGTTCCCCGCTAGGAAATAGCGATTGCAGATGTCTACGTATAGTAGCAATAGATTTCTAATGCTTCTTAAAACGCGATATCGCATCTCATTTCTATGGTTCATGGTAAGATATAATATTCATTGCGAAGTGTTATGCATTCCCCGTCTGCGATTCAAATGAATGTAAATGCGACACTTCCTTGCAAGGAAATAGCGTTTGCAGTTGTCTACGTATCGTAGCAATAGAGTTCAAATGCATCTTAAAGCGAGATATTGCATCTCATATCTATGTTTCATGATAAGATATAATATTCATTGCGATGTGTTATGCATTCCTCGTATACGATTCAAATGAATGTAAATGCGACACTTCCTTGCAAGGAAATAGCCTTTGCAGATGTCTAGGTATCGTAGCGATAGAGTTCTAATGCTTCTTAAAACGCGATATCGCATCTCATTTCCATGTTTCATGGTAAGATATAATATGATTTGCGAAGTGTCATGTATTCCTCGTCTACACTTCAAATGAATGTAAATGCGACACTTCCTTGCAAGGAAATATCGTTTGTAGATGTCTAGGTATCGTAGCAATAGAGTTCAAATGCTTCTTAAGGCGAGATATTGCATCTCATATCTATGTTTCATGATAAGATATAATATTCATTGCGAAGTGTTATGTATTCCTCGTCTACACTTCAAATGAATGTGAATGCGACACTTCCTTGCAAAGAAATAGCGTTTGCAGATGTCTACCTATCGTAGCAATAGAGTTCTAATGCTCCTTAAAACGCGATATCGCAGCTCATTTCTATGGTTCATGGTAAGATATAATATTCATTGCGAAGTGTTATGCATTCCCCGTCTGCGATTCAAATGAATGTAAATGCGACACTTCCTTGCAAGGAAATAGCGTTTGCAGTTGTCTACGTATCGTAGCAATAGAGTTCAAATGCATCTTAAAGCGAGATATTGCATCTCATATCTATGTTTCATGATAAGATATAATATTCATTGCGATGTGTTATGCATTCCTCGTATACGATTCAAATGAATGTAAATGCGACACTTCCTTGCAAGGAAATAGCCTTTGCAGATGTCTAGGTATCGTAGCGATAGAGTTCTAATGCTTCTTAAAACGCGATATCGCATCTCATTTCCATGTTTCATGGTAAGATATAATATGATTTGCGAAGTGTCATGTATTCCTCGTCTACACTTCAAATGAATGTAAATGCGACACTTCCTTGCAAGGAAATATCGTTTGTAGATGTCTAGGTATCGTAGCAATAGAGTTCAAATGCTTCTTAAGGCGAGATATTGCATCTCATATCTATGTTTCATGATAAGATATAATATTCATTGCGAAGTGTTATGTATTCCTCGTCTACACTTCAAATGAATGTGAATGCGACACTTCCTTGCAAAGAAATAGCGTTTGCAGATGTCTACCTATCGTAGCAATAGAGTTCTAATGCTCCTTAAAACGCGATATCGCAGCTCATTTCTATGTTTCATGGTAAGATATAATGTGATTTGCGAAGTGTTATGTATTCCTCGTCTACACTTCAAATGAATGTAAATGCGACACTTCCTTGCAAGGAAATAGCGTTTGCAGATGTCTACCTATCGTAGCAATAGGGTTCAAATGCTTCTTAAAGCGAGATATTGCATCTCATATCTATGTTTCATGATAAGATATAATATTCATTGCGAAGTGTTATGTATTCCTCGTCTGCACTTCAAATGAATGTAAATGCGACACTTCCTTGCAAGGAAATAGCGTTTGCAGATGTCTGCGTACCGTACCAATAGAGTTCTTATGATTCTTAAAACGCGATATCGCATCTCATTTCTATGTTTCATGGTAAGATATAATATGATTTGCGAAGTGTTATGTATTCCTCCTCTACAGTTCATATGAATGTAAATGCGACACTTCCTTGCAAGGAAATAGCGTTTGCAGATGTCTACCTATCGTAGCGATAGAGTTCTAATGCTTCTTAAAACGCGATATCGCATCTCATTTCTATGTTTCATGGTAAGATATAATATGGTTTGCGAAGTGTTATTTGTTCCTCGTCTACACTTCAAATGAATGTAAATGCAACACTTCCTTGCAAGGAAATAGCGTTTGCAGATGTCTAGGTATCGTAGCAATAGGGTTCAAATGCTTCTTAAAGCGAGATATTGCATCTCATATCTATGTTTCATGATAAGATATAATATTCATTGCGAAGTGTTATGCATTCCTCGTATACGATTCAAATGAATGTAAATGCGACACTTCCTTGCAAGGAAATAGAGTTTGCAGATGTCTACGTATCGTGGCAATAGAGTTCTTATGGTTCTTAAAACGCGATATCGCATCTCATTTCTATGTTTCATGGCAAGATATAATATGATTTGCGAAGTGTTATGTATTCCTCGTCTACACTTCAAATGAATGTGAATGCGACACTTCCTCGCTAGGAAATAGCGTTTGCAGAAGTCTACGTATCGTTGCAATAGAGATCTTATGATTCTTAAAACGCGATATCGCATCTCATTTCTATGGTTCATGGTAAGATATAATATGATTTGCGAATTGTTATGTATTCCTCGTCTACACTTCAAATGAATCTAATTGCGACACTTCCTTGCTAGGAAATAGCGTCTACAGATGTCTAGGTATCGTAGCGATAGAGTTCTAATGCTTCTTAAAACGAGATATCGCATCTCATTTCTATGTTTCATGGTAAGATATAATATGATTTGCGAAGTGTTATGAATTCCTCGTCTACGCTTCAAATGAATGTAAATGCGACACTTCCTTGCTAGGAAATAGCGTCTGCAGATGTCTAGGTATCGTAGCGATAGAGTTCTAATGCTTCTAAAACGAGATATTGCATCTCATATCTATGTTTTATGATAAGATATAATATTCATTGCGAAGTGTTATGCATTCCTCGTATACGATTCAAATGAATGTAAATGCGACACTTCCTTGCAAGGAAATTGCGTTTGCAGATGTCTAGGTATCGTAGCAATAGAGTTCTAATGCTTCTTAAAACGGGATATTGCATCTCATATCTATGTTTCATGATAAGATATAGTATGATTTGCGAAGTGTTATGTATTCCTCGTCTACACTTCATATGAATGTAAATGCGACACTTCCTTGCAAGGAAATAGCGTTTGCAGATGTCTACCTATCGTAGCAATAGAGTTCTAATGCTTCCTAAAACGCGATATCGCATCTCATTTCTATGTTTCATGGTATGATATAATATGATTTTCGAAGTGTTATGTATTCCTCGTCTACACTTCAAATGAATGTAAATGCGACACTTCCTTGCTAGGAAATAGCGTCTGCAGATGTCTAGGTATCGTAGCGATAGAGTTCTAATGCTTCTTAAAACGAGATATTGCATCTCATACCTATGTTTCATGATAAGATATAATATGATTTGCGAAGTGTTATGTATTCCTCGTCTACACTTCATATGAATGTAAATGCGACACTTCCTTGCAAGGAAATAGCGTTCGCAGATGTCTACCTATCGTAGCAATAGAGTTCTTATGATTCTTAAAACGCGATATCGCATCTCATTTCTATGGTTCATGGTAAGATATAATATGATTTGCGAAGTGTTATGAATTCCTCGTCTACGCTTCAAATGAATGTAAATGCGACACTTCCTTGCTAGGAAATAGCGTCTGCAGATGTCTAGGTATCGTAGCGATAGAGTTCTAATGCTTCTTAAAACGAGATATTGCATCTCATATCTATGTTTCATGATAAGATATAGTGTGATTTGCGAAGTGTTATGTATTCCTCGTCTACACTTCATATGAATGTAAATGCGACACTTCCTTGCAAGGAAATAGCGTTTGCAGATGTCTACCTATCGTAGCAATAGAGTTCTAATGCTTCCTAAAACGCGATATCGCATCTCATTTCTATGTTTCATGGTATGATATAATATGATTTTCGAAGTGTTATGTATTCCTCGTCTACATTTCACATGAATGTAAATGCGACCCTTCCTTGCTAGGAAATAGCGTCTGCAGATGTCTAGGTATCGTAGCGATAGAGTTCTAATGCTTCTTAAAACGAGATATTGCATCTCATATCTATGGTTCATGGTAAGATATAATATGATTTGCGAAGTGTTATGTATTCCTCGTCTACACTTCAAATCATTGTGAATGCGACACTTCCTCGCTAGGAAATAGCGTTTGCAGAAGTCTACGTATCGTAGCAATAGAGTTCTTATGATTCTTAAAACGCGATATCGTATCTCATTTCTATTGTTCATGGTATGATATAATATGATTTGCGAAGTGTTATGTATTCCTCGTCTACACTTCAAATGAATGTAAATACGACACTTCCTTGCTAGGAAATAGCGTCTGCAGATGTCTAGGTATCATAGCGATAGAGTTCTAATGCTTCTTAAAACGCGATATCGCATCTCATTTCTATGTTTTATGGTAAGATATAATATGATTTGCGAAGTGTCATGTATTCCTCGTCTACACTTCAAATGAATGTGAATGCGACACTTCCTCGCTAGGAAATAGCGTTTGCAGATGTCTACGTATCGTAGCAATAGAGTTCTTATGATTCTTAAAACGCGATATCGCATCTCATTTCTATGGTTCATGGTAAGATATAATATGATTTGCGAAGTGTTATGAATTCCTCGTCTACGCTTCAAATGAATGTAAATGCGACACTTCATTGCTAGGAAATAGCGTCTGCAGATGTCTAGGTATCGTAGCGATAGAGTTCTAATGCTTCTAAAACGAGATATTGCATCTCATATCTATGTTTTATGATAAGATATAATATTCATTGCGAAGTGTTATGCATTCCTCGTATACGATTCAAATGAATGTAAATGCGACACTTCCTTGCAAGGAAATTGCGTTTGCAGATGTCTAGGTATCGTAGCAATAGAGTTCTAATGCTTCTTAAAACGAGATATTGCATCTCATATCTATGTTTCATGATAAGATATAGTATGATTTGCGAAGTGTTATGTATTCCTCGTCTACACTTCATATGAATGTAAATGCGACACTTCCTTGCAAGGAAATAGCGTTTGCAGATGTCTACCTATCGTAGCAATAGAGTTCTAATGCTTCCTAAAACGCGATATCGCATCTCATTTCTATGTTTCATGGTATGATATAATATGATTTTCGAAGAGTTATGTATTCCTCGTCTACACTTCAAATGAATGTAAATGCGACACTTCCTTGCTAGGAAATAGCGTCTGCGGATGTCTAGGTATCGTAGCGATAGAGTTCTAATGCTTCTTAAAACGAGATATTGCATCTCATACCTATGTTTCATGATAAGATATAATATGATTTGCGAAGTGTTATGTATTCTTCGTCTACACTTCATATGAATGTAAATGCGACACTTCCTTGCAAGGAAATAGCGTTCGCAGATGTCTACCTATCGTAGCAATAGAGTTCTTATGATTCTTAAAACGCGATATCGCATCTCATTTCTATGGTTCATGGTAAGATATAATATGATTTGCGAAGTGTTATGAATTCCTCGTCTACGCTTCAAATGAATGTAAATGCGACACTTCCTTGCTAGGAAATAGCGTCTGCAGATGTCTAGGTATCGTAGCGATAGAGTTCTAATGCTTCTTAAAACGAGATATTGCATCTCATATCTATGGTTCATGGTAAGATATAATATTCATTGCGAAGTGTTATGCATTCCTCGTATACGATTCAAATGAATGTAAATGCGACACTTCCTTGCAAGGAAATTGCGTTTGCAGATGTCTAGGTATCGTAGCAATAGAGTTCTAATGCTTCTTAAAACGAGATATTGCATCTCATATCTATGTTTCATGATAAGATATAGTATGATTTGCGAAGTGTTATGTATTCCGCGTCTACACTTCATATGAATGTAAATGCGACCCTTCCTTGCTAGGAAATAGCGTTTGCAGATGTCTAGGTATCGTAGCGATAGAGTTCTAATGCTTCTTAAAACGAGATATTGCATCTCATATCTATGGTTCATGGTAAGATATAATATGATTTGCGAAGTGTTATGTATTCCTCGTCTACACTTCAAATGAATGTAAATGCGACCCTTCCTTGCTAGGAAATAGCGTCTGCAGATGTCTAGGTATCGTAGCGATAGATTTCTAATGCTTCTTAAAACGAGATATTGCATCTCATATCTATGTTTCATGATAAGATATAATATTCATTGCGAAGTGTTATATATTTCTCGTCTACACTTCAAATGATTGTGAATGAGACACTTCCTCGCTAGGAAGTAGCGTTTGCAGAAGTCTACGTATCGTAGCAATAAGAGTTCTTATGATTCTTAAAACGCGATATCGCATCTCATTTCTATGGTTCATGGCAAGATATAATATGATTTGCGAATTGTTATGTATTCCTCGTCTACACTTCAAATGAATCTAATTGCGACACTTCCTTGCTAGGAAATAGCGTCTGCAGATGTCTAGGTATCGTAGCAATAGAGTTCTTATGATTCTTAAAACGCGATATCGCATCTCATTTCTATGTTTCATGGTAAGATATAATATGATTTGCGAAGTGTTATGTATTCCTCGTCTACACTTCAAATGAATGTGAATGCGACACTTCCCCGCTAGGAAATAGCGTTTGCAGAAGTCTACGTATCGTAGCAATAGAGTTCTTATGATTCTTAAAACACGATATCGCATCTCATTTCTATGGTTCATGGTTAGACATAATATGATTTGCGAAGTGTTTTGTATTCCTCGTCTACACTTCCTATGAATGTAAATGCGACACTTCCTTGCAAGGAAATAGCGTTTGCAGATGTCTACCTATCGTAGCAATAGAGTTCTAATGCTTCCTAAAACGCGATATCGCATCTCATTTCTATGTTTCATGGTATGATATAATATGATTTGCGAAGTGTTATGTATTCCTCGTCTACACTTCATATGAATGTAAATGCGACCCTTCCTTGCTAGGAAATTGCGTCTGCAGATGACTAGGTATCGTAGCGATAGAGTTCTAATGCTTCTTAAAACGAGATATTGCATCTCATATCTATGTTTCATGATAAGATATAATATTCATTGCGAAGTGTTATATATTTCTCGTCTACACTTCAAATGATTGTGAATGAGACACTTCCTCGCTAGGAAGTAGCGTTTGCAGAAGTCTACGTATCGTAGCAATAAGAGATCTTATGATTCTTAAAACGCGATATCGCATCTCATTTCTATGGTTCATGGCAAGATATAATATGATTTGCGAATTGTTATGTATTCCTCGTCTACACTTCAAATGAATCTAATTACGACACTTCCTTGCTAGGAAATAGCGTCTGCAGATGTCTAGGTATCGTAGCAATAGAGTTCTTATGATTCTTAAAACGCGATATCGCATCTCATTTCTATGTTTCATGGTAAGATATAATATGATTTGCGAAGTGTTATGTATTCCTCGTCTACACTTCAAATGAATGTGAATGCGACACTTCCCCGCTAGGAAATAGCGTTTGCAGAAGTCTACGTATCGTAGCAATAGAGTTCTTATAATTCTTAAAACACGATATCGCGTCTCATTTCTATGGTTCATGGTAAGACATAATATGATTTGCGAAGTGTTATGTATTCCTCGTCTACACTTCCTATGAATGTAAATGCGACACTTCCTTGCAAGGAAATAGCGTTTGCAGATGTCTACCTATCGTAGCAATAGAGTTCTAATGCTTCCTAAAACGCGATATCGCATCTCATTTCTATGTTTCATGGTATGATATAATATGATTTGCGAAGTGTTATGTATTCCTCGTCTACACTTCGTATGAATGTAAATGCGACCCTTCCTTGCTAGGAAATTGCGTCTGCAGATGTCTAGGTATCGTAGCGATAGAGTTCTAATGCTTCTTAAAACGAGATATTGCATCTCATATCTATGGTTCATGGTAAGATATAATATGATTTTCGAAGTGTTATGTATTCCTCGTCTTCACTTCAAATGAAAGTAAATGCGACACTTCTTTGCTAGGAAATAGCGTCTGCAGATGTCTAGGTATCGTAGCGATGGAGTTCTAATGCTTCTTAAAACGCGATATCGCATCTCATTTCTATGTTTCATGGTAAGATATAATATGGTTTGCGAAGTGTTATTTGTTCCTCGTCTACACTTCAAATGAATGTAAATGCAACACTTCCTTGCAAGGAAATAGCGTTTGCAGATGTCTAGGTATCGTAGCAATAGGGTTCAAATGCTTCTTAAAGCGAGATATTGCATCTCATATCTATGTTTCATGATAAGATATAATATTCATTGCGAAGTGTTATGCATTCCTCGTATACGATTCAAATGAATGTAAATGCGACACTTCCTTGCAAGGAAATAGCGTTTGCAGATGTCTACCTATCGTAGCAATAGGATTCAAATGCTTCTTAAAGCGAGATATTGCATCTCATATCTATGTTTCATGATAAGATATAATATTCATTGCGAAGTGTTATGCATTCCTCGTATACGATTCAAATGAATGTAAATGCGACACTTCCTTGCAAGGAAATAGCGTTTGCAGATGTCTACGTATCGTGGCAATAGAGTTCTTATGGTTCTTAAAACGCGATATCGCATCTCATTTCTATGTTCCATGGTAAGATATAATATGATTTGCGAAGTGTTATGTATTCCTCGTCTACACTTCAAATGATTGTGAATGCGACACTTCCTCGCTAGGAAATAGCGTTTGCAGAAGTCTAGGTATCGTAGCAATAGAGTTCTTATGATTCCTAAAACGCGATATCGCATCTCATTTCTATGGTTCATGGTATGATATAATATGATTTGCGAAGTGTTATGTATTCCTCGTCTACACTTCAAATGAATGAAAATGCGACACTTCCTTGCTAGGAAATAGCGTCTGCAGATGTCTAGGTATCGTAGCGATAGAGTTCTAGTGCTTCTTAAAACGCGATATCGCATCTCATTTCTATGTTTCATGGTAACATATAATATGATTTGCGAAGTGTTATGTATTCCTCGTCTACACTTCAAATTAATGTAAATGCGACACTTCCTTGCAAAGTAATAGCGTTTGCAGATATACACGTATCGTAGCAATAGATTTCTAATGCTTCTTAAAACGCGATATCGCATCTCATTTCTATGTTTCATGGTAAGATTTAATATGATTTGCGACGTGTTATGAATTCCTCGTCTACGCTTCAAATGAATGTAAATGCGACACTTCCTTGCTAGGAAATAGCGTCTGCAGATGTCTAGGTATCGTAGCGATAGAGTTCTAATGCTTCTTAAAACGAGATATTGCATCTCATATCTATGGTTCATGGTAAGATATAATATGATTTGCGAAGTGTTATGTATTCCTCGTCTACACTTCAAATGAATGTAAATGCGACACTTCCTCGCTAGGAAATAGCGTTTGCAGAAGTCTACGTATCGTAGCAATAGAGTTCTTATGATTCTTAAAACGCGATATCGCATCTCATTTCCATGGTTCATGGTAAGATATAATATGATTAGCGAATTGTTATGTGTTCCTCGTCTACACTTCAAATGAATCTAATTGCGACACTTCCTTGCTAGGAAATAGCGTCTGCAGATGTCTAGGTATCGTAGCGATAGAGTTCTAATGCTTCTTATAACGAGATATTGCATCTCATATCTATGTTTCATGATAAGATATAATATGATTTGCGAAGTGTTATGTATTCCTCGTCTACACTTCAAATGAATGTAAATGCGACACTTCCTTGCTAGGAAATAGCGTCTGCAGATGTCTGGGTATCGTAACGATAGAGTTCTAATGCTTCTTAAAACGCGATATCGCAACTCATTTCTATGTTTCATGGTAAGATATAATATGATTTGCGAAGTGTTATGTATTCCTCGTCTACACTTCATATGAATGTAAATGCGACACTTCCTTGCAAGGAAATAGCGTTTGCAGATGTCTACCTATTGTAGCAATAGAGTTCTAATGCTTCTTAAAACGCGATATCGCATCTCATTTCTATGGTTCATGGTATGATATAATATGATTTGCGAAGTGTTATGTATTCCTCGTCTACACTTCAAATGAATGAAAATGCGACACTTCCTTGCTAGGAAATAGCGTCTGCAGATGTCTAGGTATCGTAGCGATAGAGTTCTAATGCTTCTTAAAACGCGATATCGCATCTCATTTCTATGTTTCATGGTAACATATAATATGATTTGCGAAGTGTTATGTATTCCTCGTCTACACTTCAAATGAATGTAAATGCGACACTTCCTTGCAAAGTAATAGCGTTTGCAGATATACACGTATCGTAGCAATAGATTTCTAATGCTTCTTAAAACGCGATATCGCATCTCATTTCTATGGTTCATGGTAAGATATAATATGATTTGCGATGTGTTATGTATTCCTCGTCTACACTTCAAATGAATGTAAATGCGACACTTCCTTGCAAAGAAATAGCGTTTGCAGATGTCTACCTATCGTAGCAATAGAGTTCTTATGATTCTTAAAACGCGATATCGCATCTCATTTCTATGGTTCATGGTATGATATAATATGATTTGCGAAGTGTTATGTATTCCTCGTCTACACTTCAAATGAATGTAAATGCGACACTTCCTTGCTAGGAAATAGCGTCTGCGGATGTCTAGGTATCGTAGCGATAGAGTTCTAATGCTTCTTAAAACGCGATATCGCATCTCATTTCTATGTTTCATGGTAAGATATAATATGATTTGCGAAGTGTTATGTATTCCTCGTCTACACTTCAAATGAATGTAAATGCGACACTTCCTTGCAAGGAAATAGCGTTTGCAGATGTCTACCTATCGTAGCAATAGAGTTCTAATGCTTCTTAAAACGCGATATCGCATCTCATTTCTATGTTTCATGGCAAGATATTATATGATTTGCGAAGTGTTATGTATTCCTCGTCTACACTTCAAATGAATGTAAATGCGACACTTCCTTGCTAGGAAATAGCGTCTGCAGATGTCTAGGTATCGTAGCGATAGAGTTCTAATGCTTCTTAAAACGAGATATTGCATCTCATATCTATGGTTCATGGTAAGATATAATATGATTTGCGAAGTGTTATGTATTCCTCGTCTACACTTCAAATCATTGTGAATGCGACACTTCCTCGCTAGGAAATAGCGTTCGCAGAAGTCTACGTATCGTAGCAATAGAGTTCTTATGATTCTTAAAACGCGATATCGTATCTCATTTCTATTGTTCATGGTATGATATAATATGATTTGCGAAGTGTTATGTATTCCTCGTCTACACTTCAAATGAATGTAAATGCGACACTTCCTTGCTAGGAAATAGCGTCTGCAGATGTCTAGGTATCATAGCGATAGAGTTCTAATGCTTCTTAAAACGCGATATCGCATCTCATTTCTATGTTTTATGGTAAGATATAATATGATTTGCGAAGTGTCATGTATTCCTCGTCTACACTTCAAATGAATGTGAATGCGACACTTCCTCGCTAGGAAATAGCGTTTGCAGATGTCTACGTATCGTAGCAATAGAGTTCTTATGATTCTTAAAACGCGATATCGCATCTCATTTCTATGGTTCATGGTAAGATATAATATGATTTGCGAAGTGTTATGAATTCCTCGTCTACGCTTCAAATGAATGTAAATGCGACACTTCCTTGCTAGGAAATAGCGTCTGCAGATGTCTAGGTATCGTAGCGATAGAGTTCTAATGCTTCTAAAACGAGATATTGCATCTCATATCTATGTTTTATGATAAGATATAATATTCATTGCGAAGTGTTATGCATTCCTCGTATACGATTCAAATGAATGTAAATGCGACACTTCCTTGCAAGGAAATTGCGTTTGCAGATGTCTAGGTATCGTAGCAATAGAGTTCTAATGCTTCTTAAAACGAGATATTGCATCTCATATCTATGTTTCATGATAAGATATAGTATGATTTGCGAAGTGTTATGTATTCCTCGTCTACACTTCATATGAATGTAAATGCGACACTTCCTTGCAAGGAAATAGCGTTTGCAGATGTCTACCTATCGTAGCAATAGAGTTCTAATGCTTCCTAAAACGCGATATCGCATCTCATTTCTATGTTTCATGGTATGATATAATATGATTTTCGAAGAGTTATGTATTCCTCGTCTACACTTCAAATGAATGTAAATGCGACACTTCCTTGCTAGGAAATAGCGTCTGCAGATGTCTAGGTATCGTAGCGATAGAGTTCTAATGCTTCTTAAAACGAGATATTGCATCTCATACCTATGTTTCATGATAAGATATAATATGATTTGCGAAGTGTTATGTATTCTTCGTCTACACTTCATATGAATGTAAATGCGACACTTCCTTGCAAGGAAATAGCGTTCGCAGATGTCTACCTATCGTAGCAATAGAGTTCTTATGATTCTTAAAACGCGATATCGCATCTCATTTCTATGGTTCATGGTAAGATATAATATGATTTGCGAAGTGTTATGAATTCCTCGTCTACGCTTCAAATGAATGTAAATGCGACACTTCCTTGCTAGGAAATAGCGTCTGCAGATGTCTAGGTATCGTAGCGATAGAGTTCTAATGCTTCTTAAAACGAGATATTGCATCTCATATCTATGGTTCATGGTAAGATATAATATTCATTGCGAAGTGTTATGCATTCCTCGTATACGATTCAAATGAATGTAAATGCGACACTTCCTTGCAAGGAAATTGCGTTTGCAGATGTCTAGGTATCGTAGCGATAGAGTTCTAATGCTTCTTAAAACGAGATATTGCATCTCATATCTATGGTTCATGGTAAGATATAATATGATTTGCGAAGTGTTATGTATTCCTCGTCTACACTTCAAATGAATGTAAATGCGACCCTTCCTTGCTAGGAAATAGCGTCTGCAGATGTCTAGGTATCGTAGCGATAGATTTCTAATGCTTCTTAAAACGAGATATTGCATCTCATATCTATGTTTCATGATAAGATATAATATTCATTGCGAAGTGTTATATATTTCTCGTCTACACTTCAAATGATTGTGAATGAGACACTTCCTCGCTAGGAAGTAGCGTTTGCAGAAGTCTACGTATCGTAGCAATAAGAGTTCTTATGATTCTTAAAACGCGATATCGCATCTCATTTCTATGGTTCATGGCAAGATATAATATGATTTGCGAATTGTTATGTATTCCTCGTCTACACTTCAAATGAATCTAATTGCGACACTTCCTTGCTAGGAAATAGCGTCTGCAGATGTCTAGGTATCGTAGCAATAGAGTTCTTATGATTCTTAAAACGCGATATCGCATCTCATTTCTATGTTTCATGGTAAGATATAATATGATTTGCGAAGTGTTATGTATTCCTCGTCTACACTTCAAATGAATGTGAATGCGACACTTCCCCGCTAGGAAATAGCGTTTGCAGAAGTCTACGTATCGTAGCAATAGAGTTCTTATGATTCTTAAAACACGATATCGCATCTCATTTCTATGGTTCATGGTTAGACATAATATGATTTGCGAAGTGTTTTGTATTCCTCGTCTACACTTCCTATGAATGTAAATGCGACACTTCCTTGCAAGGAAATAGCGTTTGCAGATGTCTACCTATCGTAGCAATAGAGTTCTAATGCTTCCTAAAACGCGATATCGCATCTCATTTCTATGTTTCATGGTATGATATAATATGATTTGCGAAGTGTTATGTATTCCTCGTCTACACTTCATATGAATGTAAATGCGACCCTTCCTTGCTAGGAAATTGCGTCTGCAGATGACTAGGTATCGTAGCGATAGAGTTCTAATGCTTCTTAAAACGAGATATTGCATCTCATATCTATGTTTCATGATAAGATATAATATTCATTGCGAAGTGTTATATATTTCTCGTCTACACTTCAAATGATTGTGAATGAGACACTTCCTCGCTAGGAAGTAGCGTTTGCAGAAGTCTACGTATCGTAGCAATAAGAGTTCTTATGATTCTTAAAACGCGATATCGCATCTCATTTCTATGGTTCATGGCAAGATATAATATGATTTGCGAATTGTTATGTATTCCTCGTCTACACTTCAAATGAATCTAATTGCGACACTTCCTTGCTAGGAAATAGCGTCTGCAGATGTCTAGGTATCGTAGCAATAGAGTTCTTATGATTCTTAAAACGCGATATCGCATCTCATTTCTATGTTTCATGGTAAGATATAATATGATTTGCGAAGTGTTATGTATTCCTCGTCTACACTTCAAATGAATGTGAATGCGACACTTCCCCGCTAGGAAATAGCGTTTGCAGAAGTCTACGTATCGTAGCAATAGAGTTCTTATAATTCTTAAAACACGATATCGCGTCTCATTTCTATGGTTCATGGTAAGACATAATATGATTTGCGAAGTGTTATGTATTCCTCGGCTACACTTCCTATGAATGTAAATGCGACACTTCCTTGCAAGGAAATAGCGTTTGCAGATGTCTACCTATCGTAGCAATAGAGTTCTAATGCTTCCTAAAACGCGATATCGCATCTCATTTCTATGTTTCATGGTATGATATAATATGATTTGCGAAGTGTTATGTATTCCTCGTCTACACTTCGTATGAATGCAAATGCGACCCTTCCTTGCTAGGAAATTGCGTCTGCAGATGTCTAGGTATCGTAGCGATAGAGTTCTAATGCTTCTTAAAACGAGATATTGAATCTCATATCTATGGTTCATGGTAAGATATAATATGATTTTCGAAGTGTTATGTATTCCTCGTTTACACTTCAAATGAATGTAAATGCGACACTTCCTTGCTAGGAAATAGCGTCTGCAGATGTCTAGGTATCGTAGCAATAGAGTTCTAATGCTTCTTAAAACGCGATATCGCATCTCATTTCTATGTTTCATGGTAAGATATAATGTGATTTGCGAAGTGTTATGTATTCCTCGTTTACACTTCAAATGAATGTAAATGCGACACTTCCTTGCTAGGAAATAGCGTCTGCAGATGTCTAGGTATCGTAGCAATAGGGTTCAAATGCTTCTTAAAGCGAGATATTGCATCTCATATCTATGTTTCATGATAAGATATAATATTCATTGCGAAGTGTTATGCATTCCTCGTATACGATTCAAATGAATGTAAATGCGACACTTCCTTGCAAGGAAATAGCGTTTGCAGATGTCTACGTATCGTGGCAATAGAGTTCTTATGGTTCTTAAAACGCGATATCGCATCTCATTTCTATGTTTCATGGTAAGATATAATATGATTTGCGAAGTGTTATGTATTCCTCGTCTACACTTCATATGAATGTAAATGCGACACTTCCTTGCAAGGAAATAGCGTTTGCAGATGTCTACGTATCGTAGCAATAGAGTTCTTATGATTCTTAAAACGCGATATCGCAACTCATTTCTATGGTTCATGGTAAGATATAATATGATTTGCGATGTGTTATGTATTCCTCGTCTACACTTCAAATGAATGAAAATGCGACACTTCCTTGCTAGGAAATAGCGTCTGCAGATGTCTAGGTATCGTAGCGATAGAGTTCTAGTGCTTCTTAAAACGCGATATCGCATCTCATTTCTATGTTTCATGGTAACATATAATATGATTTGCGAAGTGTTATGTATTCCTCGTCTACACTTCAAATTAATGTAAATGCGACACTTCCTTGCAAAGTAATAGCGTTTGCAGATATACACGTATCGTAGCAATAGATTTCTAATGCTTCTTAAAACGCGATATCGCATCTCATTTCTATGTTTCATGGTAAGATTTAATATGATTTGCGACGTGTTATGAATTCCTCGTCTACGCTTCAAATGAATGTAAATGCGACACTTCCTTGCTAGGAAATAGCGTCTGCAGATGTCTAGGTATCGTAGCGATAGAGTTCTAATGCTTCTTAAAACGAGATATTGCATCTCATATCTATGGTTCATGGTTAGATATAATATGATTTGCGAAGTGTTATGTATTCCTCGTCTACACTTCAAATGAATGTAAATGCGACACTTCCTCGCTAGGAAATAGCGTTTGCAGAAGTCTACGTATCGTAGCAATAGAGTTCTTATGATTCTTAAAACGCGATATCGCATCTCATTTCCATGGTTCATGGTAAGATATAATATGATTAGCGAATTGTTATGTGTTCCTCGTCTACACTTCAAATGAATCTAATTGCGACACTTCCTTGCTAGGAAATAGCGTCTGCAGATGTCTAGGTATCGTAGCGATAGAGTTCTAATGCTTCTTATAACGAGATATTGCATCTCATATCTATGTTTCATGATAAGATATAATATGATTTGCGAAGTGTTAAGTATTCCTCGTCTACACTTCAAATGAATGTAAATGCGACACTTCCTTGCTAGGAAATAGCGTCTGCAGATGTCTGGGTATCGTAACGATAGAGTTCTAATGCTTCTTAAAACGCGATATCGCAACTCATTTCTATGTTTCATGGTAAGATATAATATGATTTGCGAAGTGTTATGTATTCCTCGTCTACACTTCATATGAATGTAAATGCGACACTTCCTTGCAAGGAAATAGCGTTTGCAGATGTCTACCTATCGTAGCAATAGAGTTCTAATGCTTCTTAAAACGCGATATCGCATCTCATTTCTATGGTTCATGGTATGATATAATATGATTTGCGAAGTGTTATGTATTCCTCGTCTACACTTCAAATGAATGAAAATGCGACACTTCCTTGCTAGGAAATAGCGTCTGCAGATGTCTAGGTATCGTAGCGATAGAGTTCTAATGCTTCTTAAAACGCGATATCGCATCTCATTTCTATGTTTCATGGTAACATATAATATGATTTGCGAAGTGTTATGTATTCCTCGTCTACACTTCAAATGAATGTAAATGCGACACTTCCTTGCAAAGTAATAGCGTTTGCAGATATACACGTATCGTAGCAATAGATTTCTAATGCTTCTTAAAACGCGATATCGCATCACATTTCTATGGTTCATGGTAAGATATAATATGATTTGCGATGTGTTATGTATTCCTCGTCTACACTTCAAATGAATGTAAATGCGACACTTCCTTGCAAAGAAATAGCGTTTGCAGATGTCTACCTATCGTAGCAATAGAGTTCTTATGATTCTTAAAACGCGATATCGCATCTCATTTCTATGGTTCATGGTATGATATAATATGATTTGCGAAGTGTTATGTATTCCTCGTCTACACTTCAAATGAATGTAAATGCGACACTTCCTTGCTAGGAAATAGCGTCTGCGGATGTCTAGGTATCGTAGCGATAGAGTTCTAATGCTTCTTAAAACGCGATATCGCATCTCATTTCTATGTTTCATGGTAAGATATAATATGATTTGCGAAGTGTTATGTATTCCTCGTCTACACTTCAAATGAATGTAAATGCGACACTTCCTTGCAAGGAAATAGCGTTTGCAGATGTCTACCTATCGTAGCAATAGAGTTCTAATGCTTCTTAAAACGCGATATCGCATCTAATTTCTATGTTTCATGGTAAGATATAATATGATTTGCGACGTGTTATGAATTCCTCGTCTACGCTTCAAATGAATGTAAATGCGACACTTCCTTGCTAGGAAATAGCGTCTGCAGATGTCTAGGTATCGTAGCGATAGAGTTCTAATGCTTCTTAAAACGAGATATTGCATCGCATATCTATGTTTCATGATAAGATATAATATGATTTGCGAAGTGTTATGTATTCCTCGTCTACACTTCATATGAATGTAAATGCGACACTTCCTTGCAAGGAAATAGCGTTTGCAGATGTCTACCTATCGTAGCAATAGAGTTCTAATGCTTCTTAAAACGCGATATCGCATCTCATTTCTATGTTTCATGGTAAGATATAATATGATTTGCGAAGTGTTATGTATTCCTCGTCTTCACTTCAAATGAATGTAAATGCGACACTTCTTTGCTAGGAAATAGCGTCTGCAGATGTCTAGGTATCGTAGCGATGGAGTTCTAATGCTTCTTAAAACGCGATATCGCATCTCATTTCTATGTTTCATGGTAAGATATAATATGGTTTGCGAAGTGTTATTTGTTCCTCGTCTACACTTCAAATGAATGTAAATGCAACACTTCCTTGCAAGGAAATAGCGTTTGCAGATGTCTAGGTGTCGTAGCAATAGGGTTCAAATGCTTCTTAAAGCGAGATATTGCATCTCATATCTATGTTTCATGATAAGATATAATATTCATTGCGAAGTGTTATGCATTCCTCGTATACGATTCAAATGAATGTAAATGCGACACTTCCTTGCAAGGAAATAGCGTCTGCAGATGTCTACGTATCGTAGCAATAGAGTTCTTATGATTCTTAAAACGCGATATCGCAACTCATTTCTATGGTTCATGGTAAGATATAATATGATTTGCGATGTGTTAAGTATTCCTCGTCTACACTTCAAATGAATGTAAATGCGACACTTCCTTGCAAGGAAATAGCGTTTGCAGATGTCTACCTATCGTAGCAATAGAGTTCTAATGCTTCTTCAAACGCGATATCGCATCTCATTTCTATGTTCCATGGTAAGATATAATATGATTTGCGAAGTGTTATGTATTCCTCGTCTACACTTCAAATGATTGTGAATGCGACACTTCCTCGCTAGGAAATAGCGTTTGCAGAAGTCTACGTATCGTAGCAATAGAGTTCTTATGATTCTTAAAACGCGATATCGCATCTCATTTCTATGGTTCATGGTATGATATAATATGATTTGCGAAGTGTTATGTATTCCTCGTCTACACTTCAAATGAATGAAAATGCGACACTTCCTTGCTAGGAAATAGCGTCTGCAGATGTCTAGGTATCGTAGCGATAGAGTTCTAATGCTTCTTAAAACGCGATATCGCATCTCATTTCTATGTTTCATGGTAACATATAATATGATTTGCGAAGTGTTATGTATTCCTCGTCTACGCTTCAAATGAATGTAAATGCGACACTTCCTTGCAAAGTAATAGCGTTTGCAGATATACACGTATCGTAGCAATAGATTTCTAATGCTTCTTAAAACGCGATATCGCATCTCATTTCTATGTTTCATGGTAAGATTTAATATGATTTGCGAAGTGTCATGTATTCCTCGTCTACACTTCAAATGAATGTAAATGCGACGCTTCCTTGCAAGGAAATAGCGTTTGCAGATGTCTACGTATCGTAGCGATAGAGTTCTAATGCTTCTTAAAACGAGATATTGCATTTCATATCTATGTTTCATGATAAGATATAATATGATTTGCGAAGTGTTATGTATTCCTCGTCTACACTTCATATGAATGTAAATGCGACACTTCCTTGCAAGGAAATAGCGTTTGCAGATGTCTACCTATCGTAGCAATAGAGTTCTAATGCTTCTTAAAACGCGATATCGCATCTCATTTCTATGTTCCATGGTAAGGTATAATATGATTTGCGAAGTGTTATGTATTCCTCGTCTACACTTCAAATGATTGTGAATGCGACACTTCCTCGCTAGGAAATAGTGTTTGCAGAAGTCTACGTATCGTAGCAATAGAGTTCTTATGATTCTTAAAACGCGATATCGCATCTCATTTCTATGGTTCATGGCATGATATAATATGATTTGCGAAGTGTTATGTATTCCTCGTCTACACTTCAAATGAATGTAAATGCGACACTTCCTTGCTAGGAAATAGCGTCTGCGGATGTCTAGGTATCGTAGCGATAGAGTTCTAATGCTTCTTAAAACGCGATATCGCATCTCATTTCTATGTTTCATGGTAAGATATAATATGATTTGCGAAGTGTTATGTACTCCTCGTCTACACTTCAAATGAATGTAAATGCGACACTTCCTTGCAAGGAAATAGCGTTTGCAGATGTCTACCTATCGTAGCAATAGGGTTCTAATGCTTCTTAAAACGCGATATCGCATCTCATTTCTATGGTTCATGGTAAGATATAATATGATTTGCGAAGTGTTATGAATTCCTCGTCTACGCTTCAAATGAATGTAAATGCGACACTTCCTTGCTAGGAAATAGCGTCTGCAGATGTCTAGGTATCGTAGCGATAGAGTTCTAATGCTTCTTAAAACGAGATATTGCATCTCATATCTATGGTTCATGGTAAGATATAATATGATTTGCGAAGTGTTATGTATTCCTCGTCTACACTTCAAATGAATGTAAATGCGACACTTCCTCGCTAGGAAATAGCGTTTGCAGAAGTCTACGTATCGTAGCAATAGAGTTCTTATGATTCTTAAAACGCGATATCGCATCTCATTTCTATGGTTCATGGTAAGATATAATATGATTTGCGAATTGTTATGTATTCCTCGTCTACACTTCAAATGAATCTAATTGCGACACTTCCTTGCTAGGAAATAGCGTCTGCAGATGTCTAGGTATCGTAGCGATAGAGTTCTAATGCTTCTTAAAACGCGATATCGCATCTCATTTCTATGTTTCATGGTAAGATATAATATGATTTGCGAAGTGTTATGTATTCCTCGTCTACACTTCAAATGAATGTAAATGCGACACTTCCTTGCAAGGAAATAGCGTTTGCAGATGTCTACCTATCGTAGCAATAGGGTTCTAATGCTTCTTAAAACGCGATATCGCATCTCATTTCTATGTTTCATGGTAAGATATAATATGATTTGCGAAGTGTTATGTATTCCTCGTCTACACTTCAAATGAATGTAAATGCGACACTTCCTTGCAAGGAAATAGCGTTTGCAGATGTCTACCTATCGTAGCAATAGGGTTCTAATGCTTCTTAAAACGCGATATCGCATCTCATTTCTATGTTTCATGGTAAGATATAATATGATTTGCGAAGTGTTATGTATTCCTCGTCTACACTTCAAATGAATGTAAATGCGACACTTCCTTGCAAGGAAATAGCGTTTGCAGATGTCTACCTATCGTAGCAATAGGGTTCTATTGCTTCTTAAAACGCGATATCGCATCTCATTTCTATGTTTCATGGTAAGATATAATATGATTTGCGAAGTGTTATGTATTCCTCGTCTACACTTCAAATGAATGTAAATGCGACACTTCCTTGCAAAGTAATAGCGTTTGCAGATATCTACGTATAGTAGCAATAGATTTCTAATGCTTCTTAAAACGCGATATCGCATCTCATTTCTATGTTTCATGGTAAGATTTAATATGATTTGCGAAGTGTCATGTATTCCTCGTCTACACTTCAAATGAATGTGAATGCGACACTTCCTCGCTAGGAAATAGCGTTTGCAGATGTCTAGGTATCGTAGCGATAGAGTTCTAATGCTTCTTAAAACGAGATATTGCATCTCATATCTATGTTTTATGATAAGATATAATTTTCATTGCGAAGTGTCATGTATTCCTCGTCTACGATTCAAATGAATGTAAATGCGACACTTCCTTGCAAGGAAATAGCGTTTGCAGATGTCTAGGTATCGTAGCAATAGAGTTCTAATGCTTCTTAAAAAGCGATATCGCATCTCATTTCTATGTTTCATGGTAAGATATAATATGATTTGCGAAGTGTTATGTATTCCTCGTCTACACTTCAAATGAATGTGAATGCGACACTTCCCCGCTAGGAAATAGCGTTTGCAGAAGTCTACGTATCGTAGCAATAGAGTTCTTATGATTCTTAAAACGCGATATCGCATCTCATTTCTATGTTTCATGGTAAGATATAATATGATTTGCGAAGTGTTATGTATTCCTCGTCTACACTTCAAATGAATGTAAATGCGACACTTCCTTGTTAGGAAATAGCGTCTGCAGATGTCTAGGTATCGTAGCGATAGAGTTCTAATGCTTCTTAAAAAGCGATATCGCATGTCATTTCTATGTTTCATGGTAAGATATAATATGATTTGCGAAGTGTTACTTATTCCTCGTCTACACTTCAAATGAATGTAAATGCAACACTTCCTTGCTAGGAAATAGCGTTTGCAGATGTCTAGGTATCGTAGCAATGGAGTTCAAATGCTTCTTAAAGCGAGATATTGCATCTCATATCTATGTTTTATGATAAGATATAATATTCATTGCGAAGTGTTATGCATTCCTCGTATACGATTCAAATGAATGTAAATGCGACACTTCCTTGCAAGGAAATAGCGTTTGCAGATGTCTACGTATCGTGGCAATAGAGTTCTTATGGTTCTTAAAACGCGATATCGCATCTCATTTCTATGTTTCATGGCAAGATATAATATGATTTGCGAAGTGTTATGTATTCCTCGTCTACACTTCAAATGAATGTAAATGCCACACTTCCTTGCTAGGAAATAGCGTCTGCAGATGTCTAGGTATCGTAGCGATAGAGTTCTAATGCTTCTTAAAACGAGATATTGCATCTCATATCTATGTTTTATGATAAGATATAATATTCATTGCGAAGTGTTATGCATTCCTCGTATACGATTCAAATGAAAGTAAATGCGACACTTCCTTGCAAGGAAATTGCGTTTGCAGATGTCTAGGTATCGTAGCAATAGAGTTCTAATGCTTCTTAAAACGCGATATCGCATCTCATTTCTATGTTTCATGGTAAGATATAATATGATTTGCGAAGTGTTATGTATTCCTCGTCTACACTTCATATGAATGTAAATGCGACACTTCCTTGCAAGGAAATAGCGTTTGCAGATGTCTACCTATCGTAGCAATAGAGTTCTAATGCTTCTTAAAACGCGATATCGCATCTCATTTCTATGTTTCATGGTAAGATATAATATGATTTGCGAAGTGTTATGTATTCCTCGTCTACACTTCAAATGAATGTAAATGCGACACTTCCTTGCAAGGAAATAGCGTTTGCAGATGTCTACCTATCGTAGCAATAGGGTTCTAATGCTTCTTAAAACGCGATATCGCATCTCATTTCTATGTTTCATGGTAAGATATAATATGATTTGCGAAGTGTTATGTATTCCTCGTCTACACTTCAAATGAATGTAAATGCGACACTTCCTTGCAAGGAAATAGCGTTTGCAGATGTCTACCTATCGTAGCAATAGGGTTCTAATGCTTCTTAAAACGCGATATCGCATCTCATTTCTATGTTTCATGGTAAGATATAATATGATTTGCGAAGTGTTATGTATTCCTCGTCTACACTTCAAATGAATGTAAATGCGACACTTCCTTGCAAAGTAATAGCGTTTGCAGATATCTACGTATAGTAGCAATAGATTTCTAATGCTTCTTAAAACGCGATATCGCATCTCATTTCTATGTTTCATGGTAAGATTTAATATGATTTGCGAAGTGTCATGTATTCCTCGTCTACACTTCAAATGAATGTGAATGCGACACTTCCTCGCTAGGAAATAGCGTTTGCAGATGTCTACGTATCGTAGCAATAGAGTTCTTATGATTCTTAAAACGCGATATCGCATCTCATTTCTATGGTTCATGGTAAGATATAATATGATTTGCGAAGTGTTATGTATTCCTCGTCTACACTTCAAATGAATGTAAATGCCACACTTCCTTGCTAGGAAATAGCGTCTGCAGATGTCTAGGTATCGTAGCGATATAGTTCTAATGCTTCTTAAAACGAGATATTGCATCTCATATCTATGTTTCATGATAAGATATAATATTCATTGCGAAGTGTTATGCATTCCTCGTCTACGATTCAAATGAATGTAAATGCGACACTTCCTTGCAAGGAAATAGCGTTTGCAGATGTCTAGGTATCGTAGCAATAGAGTTCTAATGCTTCTTAAAACGCGATATCGCATCTCATTTCTATGTTTCATGGTAAGATATAATATGATTTGCAAAGTGTTATGTATTCCTCGTCTGCACTTCAAATGAATGTAAATGCGACACTTCTTTGCAAGGAAATAGCGTTTGCAGATGTCTACGTATCGTAGCGATAGAGTTCTAATGCTTCTTAAAACGTGATATTGCATCTCATATCTATGGTTCATGGTAAGATATAATATGATTTGCGAAGTGATATGTATTCCTCGTCTACACTTCAGATGAATGTAAATGCGACACTTCCTTGCTAGGAAATAGCGTCTGCAGATGTCTAGGTATCGTAGCGATAGAGTTCTAATGCTTCTTAAAACGAGATATTGCATCTCATATCTATGTTTTATGATAAGATATAATTTTCATTGCGAAGTGTCATGTATTCCTCGTCTACGATTCAAATGAATGTAAATGCGACACTTCCTTGCAAGGAAATAGCGTTTGCAGATGTCTAGGTATCGTAGCAATAGAGTTCTAATGCTTCTTAAAAAGCGATATCGCATCTCATTTCTATGTTTCATGGTAAGATATAATATGATTTGCGAAGTGTTATGTATTCCTCGTCTACACTTCAAATGAATGTGAATGCGACACTTCCCCGCTAGGAAATAGCGTTTGCAGAAGTCTACGTATCGTAGCAATAGAGTTCTTATGATTCTTAAAACGCGATATCGCATCTCATTTCTATGTTTCATGGTAAGATATAATATGATTTGCGAAGTGTTATGTATTCCTCGTCTACACTTCAAATGAATGTAAATGCGACACTTCCTTGTTAGGAAATAGCGTCTGCAGATGTCTAGGTATCGTAGCGATAGAGTTCTAATGCTTCTTAAAAAGCGATATCGCATGTCATTTCTATGTTTCATGGTAAGATATAATATGATTTGCGAAGTGTTACTTATTCCTCGTCTACACTTCAAATGAATGTAAATGCAACACTTCCTTGCTAGGAAATAGCGTTTGCAGATGTCTAGGTATCGTAGCAATAGAGTTCAAATGCTTCTTAAAGCGAGATATTGCATCTCATATCTATGTTTTATGATAAGATATAATATTCATTGCGAAGTGTTATGCATTCCTCGTATACGATTCAAATGAATGTAAATGCGACACTTCCTTGCAAGGAAATAGCGTTTGCAGATGTCTACGTATCGTGGCAATAGAGTTCTTATGGTTCTTAAAACGCGATATCGCATCTCATTTCTATGTTTCATGGCAAGATATAATATGATTTGCGAAGTGTTATGTATTCCTCGTCTACACTTCAAATGAATGTAAATGCCACACTTCCTTGCTAGGAAATAGCGTCTGCAGATGTCTAGGTATCGTAGCGATAGAGTTCTAATGCTTCTTAAAACGAGATATTGCATCTCATATCTATGTTTTATGATAAGATATAATATTCATTGCGAAGTGTTATGCATTCCTCGTATACGATTCAAATGAATGTAAATGCGACACTTCCTTGCAAGGAAATTGCGTTTGCAGATGTCTAGGTATCGTAGCAATAGAGTTCTAATGCTTCTTAAAACGCGATATCGCATCTCATTTCTATGTTTCATGGTAAGATATAATATGATTTGCGAAGTGTTATGTATTCCTCGTCTACACTTCATATGAATGTAAATGCGACACTTCCTTGCAAGGAAATAGCGTTTGCAGATGTCTACCTATCGTAGCAATAGAGTTCTAATGCTTCTTAAAACGCGATATCGCATCTCATTTCTATGTTTCATGGTAAGATATAATATGATTTGCGAAGTGTTATGTATTCCTCGTCTACACTTCAAATGAATGTAAATGCGACACTTCCTTGCAAGGAAATAGCGTTTGCAGATGTCTACCTATCGTAGCAATAGGGTTCTAATGCTTCTTAAAACGCGATATCGCATCTCATTTCTATGTTTCATGGTAAGATATAATATGATTTGCGAAGTGTTATGTATTCCTCGTCTACACTTCAAATGAATGTAAATGCGACACTTCCTTGCAAGGAAATAGCGTTTGCAGATGTCTACCTATCGTAGCAATAGGGTTCTAATGCTTCTTAAAACGCGATATCGCATCTCATTTCTATGTTTCATGGTAAGATATAATATGATTTGCGAAGTGTTATGTATTCCTCGTCTACACTTCAAATGAATGTAAATGCGACACTTCCTTGCAAAGTAATAGCGTTTGCAGATATCTACGTATAGTAGCAATAGATTTCTAATGCTTCTTAAAACGCGATATCGCATCTCATTTCTATGTTTCATGGTAAGATTTAATATGATTTGCGAAGTGTCATGTATTCCTCGTCTACACTTCAAATGAATGTGAATGCGACACTTCCTCGCTAGGAAATAGCGTTTGCAGATGTCTACGTATCGTAGCAATAGAGTTCTTATGATTCTTAAAACGCGATATCGCATCTCATTTCTATGGTTCATGGTAAGATATAATATGATTTGCGAAGTGTTATGTATTCCTCGTCTACACTTGAAATGAATGTAAATGCCACACTTCCTTGCCAGGAAATAGCGTCTGCAGATGTCTAGGTATCGTAGCGATAGAGTTCTAATGCTTCTTAAAACGAGATATTGCATCTCATATCTATGTTTCATGATAAGATATAATATTCATTGCGAAGTGTTATGCATTCCTCGTCTACGATTCAAATGAATGTAAATGCGACACTTCCTTGCAAGGAAATAGCGTTTGCAGATGTCTAGGTATCGTAGCAATAGAGTTCTAATGCTTCTTAAAACGCGATATCGCATCTCATTTCTATGTTTCATGGTAAGATATAATATGATTTGCGAAGTGTTATGTACTCCTCGTCTACACTTCAAATGAATGTAAATGCGACACTTCCTTGCAAGGAAATAGCGTTTGCAGATGTCTACCTATCGTAGCAATAGGGTTCTAATGCTTCTTAAAACGCGATATCGCATCTCATTTCTATGGTTCATGGTAAGATATAATATGATTTGCGAAGTGTTATGAATTCCTCGTCTACGCTTCAAATGAATGTAAATGCGACACTTCCTTGCTAGGAAATAGCGTCTGCAGATGTCTAGGTATCGTAGCGATAGAGTTCTAATGCTTCTTAAAACGAGATATTGCATCTCATATCTATGGTTCATGGTAAGATATAATATGATTTGCGAAGTGTTATGTATTCCTCGTCTACACTTCAAATGAATGTAAATGCGACACTTCCTCGCTAGGAAATAGCGTTTGCAGAAGTCTACGTATCGTAGCAATAGAGTTCTTATGATTCTTAAAACGCGATATCGCATCTCATTTCTATGGTTCATGGTAAGATATAATATGATTTGCGAATTGTTATGTATTCCTCGTCTACACTTCAAATGAATCTAATTGCGACACTTCCTTGCTAGGAAATAGCGTCTGCAGATGTCTAGGTATCGTAGCGATAGAGTTCTAATGCTTTTTAAAACGCGATATCGCATCTCATTTCTATGTTTCATGGTAAGATATAATATGATTTGCGAAGTGTTACTTATTCCTCGTCTACACTTCAAATGAATGTAAATGCAACACTTCCTTGCTAGGAAATAGCGTTTGCAGATGTCTAGGTATCGTAGCAATAGAGTTCAAATGCTTCTTAAAGCGAGATATTGCATCTCATATCTATGTTTTATGATAAGATATAATATTCATTGCGAAGTGTTATGCATTCCTCGTATACGATTCAAATGAATGTAAATGCGACACTTCCTTGCAAGGAAATAGCGTTTGCAGATGTCTACGTATCGTGGCAATAGAGTTCTTATGGTTCTTAAAACGCGATATCGCATCTCATTTCTATGTTTCATGGCAAGATATAATATGATTTGCGAAGTGTTATGTATTCCTCGTCTACACTTCAAATGAATGTAAATGCCACACTTCCTTGCTAGGAAATAGCGTCTGCAGATGTCTAGGTATCGTAGCGATAGAGTTCTAATGCTTCTTAAAACGAGATATTGCATCTCATATCTATGTTTTATGATAAGATATAATATTCATTGCGAAGTGTTATGCATTCCTCGTATACGATTCAAATGAATGTAAATGCGACACTTCCTTGCAAGGAAATTGCGTTTGCAGATGTCTAGGTATCGTAGCAATAGAGTTCTAATGCTTCTTAAAACGCGATATCGCATCTCATTTCTATGTTTCATGGTAAGATATAATATGATTTGCGAAGTGTTATGTATTCCTCGTCTACACTTCATATGAATGTAAATGCGACACTTCCTTGCAAGGAAATAGCGTTTGCAGATGTCTACCTATCGTAGCAATAGAGTTCTAATGCTTCTTAAAACGCGATATCGCATCTCATTTCTATGTTTCATGGTAAGATATAATATGATTTGCGAAGTGTTATGTATTCCTCGTCTACACTTCAAATGAATGTAAATGCGACACTTCCTTGCAAGGAAATAGCGTTTGCAGATGTCTACCTATCGTAGCAATAGGGTTCTAATGCTTCTTAAAACGCGATATCGCATCTCATTTCTATGTTTCATGGTAAGATATAATATGATTTGCGAAGTGTTATGTATTCCTCGTCTACACTTCAAATGAATGTAAATGCGACACTTCCTTGCAAGGAAATAGCGTTTGCAGATGTCTACCTATCGTAGCAATAGGGTTCTAATGCTTCTTAAAACGCGATATCGCATCTCATTTCTATGTTTCATGGTAAGATATAATATGATTTGCGAAGTGTTATGTATTCCTCGTCTACACTTCAAATGAATGTAAATGCGACACTTCCTTGCAAAGTAATAGCGTTTGCAGATATCTACGTATAGTAGCAATAGATTTCTAATGCTTCTTAAAACGCGATATCGCATCTCATTTCTATGTTTCATGGTAAGATTTAATATGATTTGCGAAGTGTCATGTATTCCTCGTCTACACTTCAAATGAATGTGAATGCGACACTTCCTCGCTAGGAAATAGCGTTTGCAGATGTCTACGTATCGTAGCAATAGAGTTCTTATGATTCTTAAAACGCGATATCGCATCTCATTTCTATGGTTCATGGTAAGATATAATATGATTTGCGAAGTGTTATGTATTCCTCGTCTACACTTCAAATGAATGTAAATGCCACACTTCCTTGCTAGGAAATAGCGTCTGCAGATGTCTAGGTATCGTAGCGATATAGTTCTAATGCTTCTTAAAACGAGATATTGCATCTCATATCTATGTTTCATGATAAGATATAATATTCATTGCGAAGTGTTATGCATTCCTCGTCTACGATTCAAATGAATGTAAATGCGACACTTCCTTGCAAGGAAATAGCGTTTGCAGATGTCTAGGTATCGTAGCAATAGAGTTCTAATGCTTCTTAAAACGCGATATCGCATCTCATTTCTATGTTTCATGGTAAGATATAATATGATTTGCAAAGTGTTATGTATTCCTCGTCTGCACTTCAAATGAATGTAAATGCGACACTTCTTTGCAAGGAAATAGCGTTTGCAGATGTCTACGTATCGTAGCGATAGAGTTCTAATGCTTCTTAAAACGTGATATTGCATCTCATATCTATGGTTCATGGTAAGATATAATATGATTTGCGAAGTGATATGTATTCCTCGTCTACACTTCAGATGAATGTAAATGCGACACTTCCTTGCTAGGAAATAGCGTCTGCAGATGTCTAGGTATCGTAGCGATAGAGTTCTAATGCTTCTTAAAACGAGATATTGCATCTCATATCTATGTTTTATGATAAGATATAATTTTCATTGCGAAGTGTCATGTATTCCTCGTCTACGATTCAAATGAATGTAAATGCGACACTTCCTTGCAAGGAAATAGCGTTTGCAGATGTCTAGGTATCGTAGCAATAGAGTTCTAATGCTTCTTAAAAAGCGATATCGCATCTCATTTCTATGTTTCATGGTAAGATATAATATGATTTGCGAAGTGTTATGTATTCCTCGTCTACACTTCAAATGAATGTGAATGCGACACTTCCCCGCTAGGAAATAGCGTTTGCAGAAGTCTACGTATCGTAGCAATAGAGTTCTTATGATTCTTAAAACGCGATATCGCATCTCATTTCTATGTTTCATGGTAAGATATAATATGATTTGCGAAGTGTTATGTATTCCTCGTCTACACTTCAAATGAATGTAAATGCGACACTTCCTTGTTAGGAAATAGCGTCTGCAGATGTCTAGGTATCGTAGCGATAGAGTTCTAATGCTTCTTAAAAAGCGATATCGCATGTCATTTCTATGTTTCATGGTAAGATATAATATGATTTGCGAAGTGTTACTTATTCCTCGTCTACACTTCAAATGAATGTAAATGCAACACTTCCTTGCTAGGAAATAGCGTTTGCAGATGTCTAGGTATCGTAGCAATAGAGTTCAAATGCTTCTTAAAGCGAGATATTGCATCTCATATCTATGTTTTATGATAAGATATAATATTCATTGCGAAGTGTTATGCATTCCTCGTATACGATTCAAATGAATGTAAATGCGACACTTCCTTGCAAGGAAATAGCGTTTGCAGATGTCTACGTATCGTGGCAATAGAGTTCTTATGGTTCTTAAAACGCGATATCGCATCTCATTTCTATGTTTCATGGCAAGATATAATATGATTTGCGAAGTGTTATGTATTCCTCGTCTACACTTCAAATGAATGTAAATGCCACACTTCCTTGCTAGGAAATAGCGTCTGCAGATGTCTAGGTATCGTAGCGATAGAGTTCTAATGCTTCTTAAAACGAGATATTGCATCTCATATCTATGTTTTATGATAAGATATAATATTCATTGCGAAGTGTTATGCATTCCTCGTATACGATTCAAATGAATGTAAATGCGACACTTCCTTGCAAGGAAATTGCGTTTGCAGATGTCTAGGTATCGTAGCAATAGAGTTCTAATGCTTCTTAAAACGCGATATCGCATCTCATTTCTATGTTTCATGGTAAGATATAATATGATTTGCGAAGTGTTATGTATTCCTCGTCTACACTTCATATGAATGTAAATGCGACACTTCCTTGCAAGGAAATAGCGTTTGCAGATGTCTACCTATCGTAGCAATAGAGTTCTAATGCTTCTTAAAACGCGATATCGCATCTCATTTCTATGTTTCATGGTAAGATATAATATGATTTGCGAAGTGTTATGTATTCCTCGTCTACACTTCAAATGAATGTAAATGCGACACTTCCTTGCAAGGAAATAGCGTTTGCAGATGTCTACCTATCGTAGCAATAGGGTTCTAATGCTTCTTAAAACGCGATATCGCATCTCATTTCTATGTTTCATGGTAAGATATAATATGATTTGCGAAGTGTTATGTATTCCTCGTCTACACTTCAAATGAATGTAAATGCGACACTTCCTTGCAAGGAAATAGCGTTTGCAGATGTCTACCTATCGTAGCAATAGGGTTCTAATGCTTCTTAAAACGCGATATCGCATCTCATTTCTATGTTTCATGGTAAGATATAATATGATTTGCGAAGTGTTATGTATTCCTCGTCTACACTTCAAATGAATGTAAATGCGACACTTCCTTGCAAAGTAATAGCGTTTGCAGATATCTACGTATAGTAGCAATAGATTTCTAATGCTTCTTAAAACGCGATATCGCATCTCATTTCTATGTTTCATGGTAAGATTTAATATGATTTGCGAAGTGTCATGTATTCCTCGTCTACACTTCAAATGAATGTGAATGCGACACTTCCTCGCTAGGAAATAGCGTTTGCAGATGTCTACGTATCGTAGCAATAGAGTTCTTATGATTCTTAAAACGCGATATCGCATCTCATTTCTATGGTTCATGGTAAGATATAATATGATTTGCGAAGTGTTATGTATTCCTCGTCTACACTTGAAATGAATGTAAATGCCACACTTCCTTGCCAGGAAATAGCGTCTGCAGATGTCTAGGTATCGTAGCGATAGAGTTCTAATGCTTCTTAAAACGAGATATTGCATCTCATATCTATGTTTCATGATAAGATATAATATTCATTGCGAAGTGTTATGCATTCCTCGTCTACGATTCAAATGAATGTAAATGCGACACTTCCTTGCAAGGAAATAGCGTTTGCAGATGTCTAGGTATCGTAGCAATAGAGTTCTAATGCTTCTTAAAACGCGATATCGCATCTCATTTCTATGTTTCATGGTAAGATATAATATGATTTGCGAAGTGTTATGTACTCCTCGTCTACACTTCAAATGAATGTAAATGCGACACTTCCTTGCAAGGAAATAGCGTTTGCAGATGTCTACCTATCGTAGCAGTAGGGTTCTAATGCTTCTTAAAACGCGATATCGCATCTCATTTCTATGGTTCATGGTAAGATATAATATGATTTGCGAAGTGTTATGAATTCCTCGTCTACGCTTCAAATGAATGTAAATGCGACACTTCCTTGCTAGGAAATAGCGTCTGCAGATGTCTAGGTATCGTAGCGATAGAGTTCTAATGCTTCTTAAAACGAGATATTGCATCTCATATCTATGGTTCATGGTAAGATATAATATGATTTGCGAAGTGTTATGTATTCCTCGTCTACACTTCAAATGAATGTAAATGCGACACTTCCTCGCTAGGAAATAGCGTTTGCAGAAGTCTACGTATCGTAGCAATAGAGTTCTTATGATTCTTAAAACGCGATATCGCATCTCATTTCTATGGTTCATGGTAAGATATAATATGATTTGCGAATTGTTATGTATTCCTCGTCTACACTTCAAATGAATCTAATTGCGACACTTCCTTGCTAGGAAATAGCGTCTGCAGATGTCTAGGTATCGTAGCGATAGAGTTCTAATGCTTTTTAAAACGCGATATCGCATCTCATTTCTATGTTTCATGGTAAGATATAATATGATTTGCGAAGTGTTACTTATTCCTCGTCTACACTTCAAATGAATGTAAATGCAACACTTCCTTGCTAGGAAATAGCGTTTGCAGATGTCTAGGTATCGTAGCAATAGAGTTCAAATGCTTCTTAAAGCGAGATATTGCATCTCATATCTATGTTTTATGATAAGATATAATATTCATTGCGAAGTGTTATGCATTCCTCGTATACGATTCAAATGAATGTAAATGCGACACTTCCTTGCAAGGAAATAGCGTTTGCAGATGTCTACGTATCGTGGCAATAGAGTTCTTATGGTTCTTAAAACGCGATATCGCATCTCATTTCTATGTTTCATGGCAAGATATAATATGATTTGCGAAGTGTTATGTATTCCTCGTCTACACTTCAAATGAATGTAAATGCCACACTTCCTTGCTAGGAAATAGCGTCTGCAGATGTCTAGGTATCGTAGCGATAGAGTTCTAATGCTTCTTAAAACGAGATATTGCATCTCATATCTATGTTTTATGATAAGATATAATATTCATTGCGAAGTGTTATGCATTCCTCGTATACGATTCAAATGAATGTAAATGCGACACTTCCTTGCAAGGAAATTGCGTTTGCAGATGTCTAGGTATCGTAGCAATAGAGTTCTAATGCTTCTTAAAACGCGATATCGCATCTCATTTCTATGTTTCATGGTAAGATATAATATGATTTGCGAAGTGTTATGTATTCCTCGTCTACACTTCATATGAATGTAAATGCGACACTTCCTTGCAAGGAAATAGCGTTTGCAGATGTCTACCTATCGTAGCAATAGAGTTCTAATGCTTCTTAAAACGCGATATCGCATCTCATTTCTATGTTTCATGGTAAGATATAATATGATTTGCGAAGTGTTATGTATTCCTCGTCTACACTTCAAATGAATGTAAATGCGACACTTCCTTGCAAGGAAATAGCGTTTGCAGATGTCTACCTATCGTAGCAATAGGGTTCTAATGCTTCTTAAAACGCGATATCGCATCTCATTTCTATGTTTCATGGTAAGATATAATATGATTTGCGAAGTGTTATGTATTCCTCGTCTACACTTCAAATGAATGTAAATGCGACACTTCCTTGCAAGGAAATAGCGTTTGCAGATGTCTACCTATCGTAGCAATAGGGTTCTAATGCTTCTTAAAACGCGATATCGCATCTCATTTCTATGTTTCATGGTAAGATATAATATGATTTGCGAAGTGTTATGTATTCCTCGTCTACACTTCAAATGAATGTAAATGCGACACTTCCTTGCAAAGTAATAGCGTTTGCAGATATCTACGTATAGTAGCAATAGATTTCTAATGCTTCTTAAAACGCGATATCGCATCTCATTTCTATGTTTCATGGTAAGATTTAATATGATTTGCGAAGTGTCATGTATTCCTCGTCTACACTTCAAATGAATGTGAATGCGACACTTCCTCGCTAGGAAATAGCGTTTGCAGATGTCTACGTATCGTAGCAATAGAGTTCTTATGATTCTTAAAACGCGATATCGCATCTCATTTCTATGGTTCATGGTAAGATATAATATGATTTGCGAAGTGTTATGTATTCCTCGTCTACACTTGAAATGAATGTAAATGCCACACTTCCTTGCTAGGAAATAGCGTCTGCAGATGTCTAGGTATCGTAGCGATAGAGTTCTAATGCTTCTTAAAACGAGATATTGCATCTCATATCTATGTTTCATGATAAGATATAATATTCATTGCGAAGTGTTATGCATTCCTCGTCTACGATTCAAATGAATGTAAATGCGACACTTCCTTGCAAGGAAATAGCGTTTGCAGATGTCTAGGTATCGTAGCAATAGAGTTCTAATGCTTCTTAAAACGCGATATCGCATCTCATTTCTATGTTTCATGGTAAGATATAATATGATTTGCGAAGTGTTATGTACTCCTCGTCTACACTTCAAATGAATGTAAATGCGACACTTCCTTGCAAGGAAATAGCGTTTGCAGATGTCTACCTATCGTAGCAATAGGGTTCTAATGCTTCTTAAAACGCGATATCGCATCTCATTTCTATGGTTCATGGTAAGATATAATATGATTTGCGAAGTGTTATGAATTCCTCGTCTACGCTTCAAATGAATGTAAATGCGACACTTCCTTGCTAGGAAATAGCGTCTGCAGATGTCTAGGTATCGTAGCGATAGAGTTCTAATGCTTCTTAAAACGAGATATTGCATCTCATATCTATGGTTCATGGTAAGATATAATATGATTTGCGAAGTGTTATGTATTCCTCGTCTACACTTCAAATGAATGTAAATGCGACACTTCCTCGCTAGGAAATAGCGTTTGCAGAAGTCTACGTATCGTAGCAATAGAGTTCTTATGATTCTTAAAACGCGATATCGCATCTCATTTCTATGGTTCATGGTAAGATATAATATGATTTGCGAATTGTTATGTATTCCTCGTCTACACTTCAAATGAATCTAATTGCGACACTTCCTTGCTAGGAAATAGCGTCTGCAGATGTCTAGGTATCGTAGCGATAGAGTTCTAATGCTTTTTAAAACGCGATATCGCATCTCATTTCTATGTTTCATGGTAAGATATAATATGATTTGCGAAGTGTTATGTATTCCTCGTCTACACTTCAAATGAATGTAAATGCGACACTTCCTTGCAAGGAAATAGCGTTTGCAGATGTCTACCTATCGTAGCAATAGGGTTCTAATGCTTCTTAAAACGCGATATCGCATCTCATTTCTATGTTTCATGGTAAGATATAATATGATTTGCGAAGTGTTATGTATTCCTCGTCTACACTTCATATGAATGTAAATGCGACACTTCCTTGCTAGGAAATAGCGTCTGCAGATGTCTAGGTATCGTAGCGATAGAGTTCTAATGCTTCTTAAAACGAGATATTGCATCTCATATCTATGTTTTATGATAAGATATAATATTCATTGCGAAGTGTTATGCATTCCTCGTATACGATTCAAATGAATGTAAATGCGACACTTCCTTGCAAGGAAATTGCGTTTGCAGATGTCTAGGTATCGTAGCAATAGAGTTCTAATGCTTCTTAAAACGCGATATCGCATCTCATTTCTATGTTTCATGGTAAGATATAATATGATTTGCGAAGTGTTATGTATTCCTCGTCTACACTTCAAATGAATGTAAATGCGACACTTCCTTGCAAGGAAATAGCGTTTGCAGATGTCTACCTATCGTAGCAATAGGGTTCTAATGCTTCTTAAAACGCGATATCGCATCTCATTTCTATGTTTCATGGTAAGATATAATATGATTTGCGAAGTGTTATGTATTCCTCGTCTACACTTCAAATGAATGTAAATGCGACACTTCCTTGCAAAGTAATAGCGTTTGCAGATATCTACGTATAGTAGCAATAGATTTCTAATGCTTCTTAAAACGCGATATCGCATCTCATTTCTATGTTTCATGGTAAGATTTAATATGATTTGCGAAGTGTCATGTATTCCTCGTCTACACTTCAAATGAATGTGAATGCGACACTTCCTCGCTAGGAAATAGCGTTTGCAGATGTCTACGTATCGTAGCAATAGAGTTCTTATGATTCTTAAAACGCGATATCGCATCTCATTTCTATGGTTCATGGTAAGATATAATATGATTTGCGAAGTGTTATGTATTCCTCGTCTACACTTCAAATGAATGTAAATGCCACACTTCCTTGCTAGGAAATAGCGTCTGCAGATGTCTAGGTATCGTAGCGATAGAGTTCTAATGCTTCTTAAAACGAGATATTGCATCTCATATCTATGTTTCATGATAAGATATAATATTCATTGCGAAGTGTTATGCATTCCTCGTCTACGATTCAAATGAATGTAAATGCGACACTTCCTTGCAAGGAAATAGCGTTTGCAGATGTCTAGGTATCGTAGCAATAGAGTTCTAATGCTTCTTAAAACGCGATATCGCATCTCATTTCTATGTTTCATGGTAAGATATAATATGATTTGCAAAGTGTTATGTATTCCTTGTCTGCACTTCAAATGAATGTAAATGCGACACTTCCTTGCAAGGAAATAGCGTTTGCAGATGTCTACGTATCGTAGCGATAGAGTTCTAATGCTTCTTAAAACGAGATATTGCATCTCATATCTATGGTTCATGGTAAGATATAATATGATTTGCGAAGTGATATGTATTCCTCGTCTACACTTCAGATGAATGTAAATGCGACACTTCCTTGCTAGGAAATAGCGTCTGCATATGTCTAGGTATCGTAGCGATAGAGTTCTAATGCTTCTTAAAACGAGATATTGCATCTCATATCTATGTTTTATGATAAGATATAATTTTCATTGCGAAGTGTCATGTATTCCTCGTCTACGATTCAAATGAATGTAAATGCGACACTTCCTTGCAAGGAAATAGCGTTTGCAGATGTCTAGGTATCGTAGCAATAGAGTTCTAATGCTTCTTAAAAAGCGATATCGCATCTCATTTCTATGTTTCATGGTAAGATATAATATGATTTGCGAAGTGTTATGTATTCCTCGTCTACACTTCAAATGAATGTGAATGCGACACTTCCCCGCTAGGAAATAGCGTTTGCAGAAGTCTACGTATCGTAGCAATAGAGTTCTTATGATTCTTAAAACGCGATATCGCATCTCATTTCTATGTTTCATGGTAAGATATAATATGATTTGCGAAGTGTTATGTATTCCTCGTCTACACTTCAAATGAATGTAAATGCGACACTTCCTTGTTAGGAAATAGCGTCTGCAGATGTCTAGGTATCGTAGCGATAGTGTTCTAATGCTTCTTAAAAAGCGATATCGCATGTCATTTCTATGTTTCATGGTAAGATATAATATGATTTGCGAAGTGTTACTTATTCCTCGTCTACACTTCAAATGAATGTAAATGCAACACTTCCTTGCTAGGAAATAGCGTTTGCAGATGTCTAGGTATCGTAGCAATAGAGTTCAAATGCTTCATAAAGCGAGATATTGCATCTCATATCTATGTTTTATGATAAGATATAATATTCATTGCGAAGTGTTATGCATTCCTCGTATACGATTCAAATGAATGTAAATGCGACACTTCCTTGCAAGGAAATAGCGTTTGCAGATGTCTACGTATCGTGGCAATAGAGTTCTTATGGTTCTTAAAACGCGATATCGCATCTCATTTCTATGTTTCATGGCAAGATATAATATGATTTGCGAAGTGTTATGTATTCCTCGTCTACACTTCAAATGAATGTAAATGCCACACTTCCTTGCTAGGAAATAGCGTCTGCAGATGTCTAGGTATCGTAGCGATAGAGTTCTAATGCTTCTTAAAACGAGATATTGCATCTCATATCTATGTTTTATGATAAGATATAATATTCATTGCGAAGTGTTATGCATTCCTCGTATACGATTCAAATGAATGTAAATGCGACACTTCCTTGCAAGGAAATTGCGTTTGCAGATGTCTAGGTATCGTAGCAATAGAGTTCTAATGCTTCTTAAAACGCGATATCGCATCTCATTTCTATGTTTCATGGTAAGATATAATATGATTTGCGAAGTGTTATGTATTCCTCGTCTGCACTTCAAATGAATGTAAATGCGACACTTCCTTGCAAGGAAATAGCGTTTGCAGATGTCTACATATCGTAGCAATAGAGTTCTTATGATTCCTAAAACGCGATATCGCATCTCATTTCTATGTTTCATGGTAAGATATAATATGATTTGCGAAGTGTTATGTATTCCTCGTCTACACTTCAGATGAATGTAAATGCGACACTTCCTTGCTAGGAAATAGCGTTTGCAGATGTCTAGGTATCGTAGCAATAGAGTTCTAATGCTTCTTAAAACGCGATATCGCATCTCATTTCTATGTTTCATGGTAAGATATAATATGATTTGCGAAGTGTTATGTATTCCTCGTCTACACTTGAAATGAATGTAAATGCCACACTTCCTTGCTAGGAAATAGCGTCTGCAGATGTCTAGGTATCGTAGCGATAGAGTTCTTATGATTCTTAAAACGCGATATCGCATCTCATTTCTATGGTTCATGGTAAGATATAATATGATTTGCGAATTGTTATGTATTCCTCGTCTACACTTCAAATGAATCTAATTGCGACACTTCCTTGCTGGGAAATGGCGTCTGCAGATGTCTAGGTATCGTAGCGATAGAGTTCTAATGCTTTTTAAAACGCGATATCGCATCTCATTTCTATGTTTCATGGTAAGATATAATATGATTTGCGAAGTGTTATGTATTCCTCGTCTACACTTCAAATGAATGTAAATGCGACACTTCCTTGCAAGGAAATAGCGTTTGCAGATGTCTACCTATCGTAGCAATAGGGTTCTAATGCTTCTTAAAACGCGATATCGCATCTCATTTCTATGTTTCATGGTAAGATATAATATGATTTGCGAAGTGTTATGTATTCCTCGTCTACACTTCATATGAATGTAAATGCGACACTTCCTTGCTAGGAAATAGCGTCTGCAGATGTCTAGGTATCGTAGCGATAGAGTTCTAATGCTTCTTAAAACGAGATATTGCATCTCATATCTATGTTTTATGATAAGATATAATATTCATTGCGAAGTGTTATGCATTCCTCGTATACGATTCAATTGAATGTAAATGCGACACTTCCTTGCAAGGAAATTGCGTTTGCAGATGTCTAGGTATCGTAGCAATAGAGTTCTAATGCTTCTTAAAACGCGATATCGCATCTCATTTCTATGTTTCATGGTAAGATATAATATGATTTGCGAAGTGTTATGTATTCCTCGTCTACACTTCAAATGAATGTAAATGCGACACTTCCTTGCAAGGAAATAGCGTTTGCAGATGTCTACCTATCGTAGCAATAGGGTTCTAATGCTTCTTAAAACGCGATATCGCATCTCATTTCTATGTTTCATGGTAAGATATAATATGATTTGCGAAGTGTTATGTATTCCTCGTCTACACTTCAAATGAATGTAAATGCTACACTTCCTTGCAAAGTAATAGCGTTTGCAGATATCTACGTATAGTAGCAATAGATTTCTAATGCTTCTTAAAACGCGATATCGCATCTCATTTCTATGTTTCATGGTAAGATTTAATATGATTTGCGAAGTGTCATGTATTCCTCGTCTACACTTCAAATGAATGTGAATGCGACACTTCCTCGCTAGGAAATAGCGTTTGCAGATGTCTACGTATCGTAGCAATAGAGTTCTTATGATTCTTAAAACGCGATATCGCATCTCATTTCTATGGTTCATGGTAAGATATAATATGATTTGCGAAGTGTTATGTATTCCTCGTCTACACTTCAAATGAATGTAAATGCCACACTTCCTTGCTAGGAAATAGCGTCTGCAGATGTCTAGGTATCGTAGCGATAGAGTTCTAATGCTTCTTAAAACGAGATATTGCATCTCATATCTATGTTTCATGATAAGATATAATATTCATTGCGAAGTGTTATGCATTCCTCGTCTACGATTCAAATGAATGTAAATGCGACACTTCCTTGCAAGGAAATAGCGTTTGCAGATGTCTAGGTATCGTAGCAATAGAGTTCTAATGCTTCTTAAAACGCGATATCGCATCTCATTTCTATGTTTCATGGTAAGATATAATATGATTTGCAAAGTGTTATGTATTCCTCGTCTGCACTTCAAATGAATGTAAATGCGACACTTCCTTGCAAGGAAATAGCGTTTGCAGATGTCTACGTATCGTAGCGATAGAGTTCTAATGCTTCTTAAAACGAGATATTGCATCTCATATCTATGGTTCATGGTAAGATATAATATGATTTGCGAAGTGATATGTATTCCTCGTCTACACTTCAGATGAATGTAAATGCGACACTTCCTTGCTAGGAAATAGCGTCTGCAGATGTCTAGGTATCGTAGCGATAGAGTTCTAATGCTTCTTAAAACGAGATATTGCATCTCATATCTATGTTTTATGATAAGATATAATTTTCATTGCGAAGTGTCATGTATTCCTCGTCTACGATTCAAATGAATGTAAATGCGACACTTCCTTGCAAGGAAATAGCGTTTGCAGATGTCTACGTATCGTGGCAATAGAGTTCTTATGGTTCTTAAAACGCGATATCGCATCTCATTTCTATGTTTCATGGCAAGATATAATATGATTTGCGAAGTGTTATGTATTCCTCGTCTACACTTCAAATGAATGTAAATGCCACACTTCCTTGCTAGGAAATAGCGTCTGCAGATGTCTAGGTATCGTAGCGATAGAGTTCTAATGCTTCTTAAAACGAGATATTGCATCTCATACCTATGTTTTATGATAAGATATAATATTCATTGCGAAGTGTTATGCATTCCTCGTATACGATTCAAATGAATGTAAATGCGACACTTCCTTGCAAGGAAATTGCGTTTGCAGATGTCTAGGTATCGTAGCAATAGAGTTCTAATGCTTCTTAAAACGCGATATCGCATCTCATTTCTATGTTTCATGGTAAGATATAATATGATTTGCGAAGTGTTATGTATTCCTCGTCTGCACTTCAAATGAATGTAAATGCGACACTTCCTTGCAAGGAAATAGCGTTTGCAGATGTCTACCTATCGTAGCAATAGAGTTCTTATGATTCCTAAAACGCGATATCGCATCTCATTTCTATGTTTCATGGTAAGATATAATATGATTTGCGAAGTGTTATGTATTCCTCGTCTACACTTCAAATGAATGTAAATGCGACACTTCCTTGTTAGGAAATAGCGTCTGCAGATGTCTAGGTATCGTAGCGATAGAGTTCTAATGCTTCTTAAAAAGCGATATCGCATCTCATTTCTATGTTTCATGGTAAGATATAATATGATTTGCGAAGTGTTACTTATTCCTCGTCTACACTTCAAATGAATGTAAATGCAACACTTCCTTGCTAGGAAATAGCGTTTGCAGATGTCTAGGTATCGTAGCAATAGAGTTCAAATGCTTCTTAAAGCGAGATATTGCATCTCATTTCTATGTTTCATGGTAAGATATAATATGATTTGCGAAGTGTTATGTATTCCTCGTCTACACTTCAGATGAATGTAAATGCGACACTTCCTTGCTAGGAAATAGCGTCTGCAGATGTCTAGGTATCGTAGCGATAGAGTTCTAATGCTTCTTAAAACGAGATATTGCATCTCAGATCTATGTTTCATGATAAGATATAATATTCATTGCGAAGTGTTATGCATTCCTCGTCTACGATTCAAATGAATGTAAATGCGACACTTCCTTGCAAGGAAATAGCGTTTGCAGATGTCTAGGTATCGTAGCAATAGAGTTCTAATGCTTCTTAAAACGCGATATCGCATCTCATTTCTATGTTTCATGGTAAGATATAATATGATTTGCGAAGTGTTATGTATTCCTCGTCTACACTTCAAATGAAAGTGAATGCGACACTTCCCCGCTAGGAAATAGCGTTTGCAGAAGTCTACGTATCGTAGCAATAGAGTTCTTATGATTCTTAAAACGCGATATCGCATCTCATTTCTATGGTTCATGGTAAGATATAATATGATTTGCGAAGTGTTATGTATTCCTCGTCTACACTTCAAATGAATGTAAATGCGACACTTCCTTGCAAGGAAATAGCGTTTGCAGATGTCTAGGTATCGTAGCGATAGAGTTCTAATGCTTCTTAAAACGCGATATCGCACCTCATTTCTATGTTTCATGGTAAGATATAATATGATTTGCGAAGTGTTACGTATTCCTCGTCTGCACTTCAAATGAATGTAAATGCGACACTTCCTTGCAAGGAAATAGCGTTTCCAGATGTCTACGTATCGTAGCGATAGAGTTCTAATGCCTCTTAAAGCGAGATATTGCATCTCATATCTATGATTCATGATAAGATATAATATTCATTGCGAAGTGTTATGTATTCCTCGTCTACACTTCAAATGAATGTAAATGCCACACTTCCTTGCTAGGAAATAGCGTCTGCAGATGTCTAGGTATCGTAGCGATAGAGTTCTAATGTTTCTTAAAACGAGATATTGCATCTCATATCTATGTTTTATGATAAGATATAATATTCATTGCGAAGTGTTATGCATTCCTCGTATACGATTCAAATGAATGTAAATGCGACACTTCCTTGCAAGGAAATTGCGTTTGCAGATGTCTAGGTATCGTAGCAATAGAGTTCTAATGCTTCTTAAAACGCGATATCGCATCTCATTTCTATGGTTCATGGTAAGATATAATATGATTTGCGAATTGTTATGTATTCCTCGTCTACACTTCAAATGAATCTAATTGCGACACTTCCTTGCTAGGAAATAGCGTCTGCAGATGTCTAGGTATCGTAGCGATAGAGTTCTAATGCTTCTTAAAACGAGATATTGCATCTCATATCTATGTTTCATGATAAGATATAATATGATATGCGAAGTGTTATGTATTCCTCGTCTACACTTCATATGAATGTAAATGCGACACTTCCTTGCAAGGAAGTAGCGTTTGCAGATGCCTACCTATCGTAGCAATAGAGTTCTAATGCTTCTTAAAACGCGATATCGCATCTCATTTCTATGTTTCATGGTAAGATATAATATGATTTGCGAAGTGTTATGTATTCCTCGTCTACACTTCAAATGATTGTGAATGCGACACTTCCTCGCTAGGAAATAGCGTTTGCAGAAGTCTACGTATCGTAGCAATAGAGTTCTTATGATTCTTAAAACGCGATATCGTATCTCATTTCTATGTTTCATGGTAAGATATAATATGATTTGCGAAGTGTTACTTATTCCTCGTCTACACTTCAAATGAATGTAAATGCAACACTTCCTTGCAAGGAAATAGCGTTTGCAGATGTCTAGGTATCGTAGCAATAGAGTTCAAATGCTTCTTAAAGCGAGATATTGCATCTCATATCTATGTTTTATGATAAGATATAATATTCATTGCGAAGTGTTATGCATTCCTCGTATACGATTCAAATGAATGTAAATGCGACACTTCCTTGCAAGGAAATAGCGTTTGCAGATGTCTACGTATCGTGGCAATAGAGTTCTTATGGTTCTTAAAACGCGATATCGCATCTCATTTCTATGTATCATGGCAAGATATAATATGATTTGCGAAGTGTTATGTATTCCTCGTCTACACTTCAAATGAATGTAAATGCGACACTTCCTTGTTAGGAAATAGCGTCTGCAGATGTCTAGGTATCGTAGCGATAGAGTTCTAATGCTTCTTAAAACGCGATATCGCATCTCATTTCTATGTTTCATGGTAAGATATAATATGATTTGCGAAGTGTTATGTATTCCTCGTCTACACTTCAAATGAATGTGAATGCGACACTTCCTCGCTAGGAAATAGCGTTTGCAGAAGTCTACGTATCGTCGCAATAGAGTTCTTATGATTCTTAAAACGCGATATCGCATCTCATTTCTATGGTTCATGGTAAGATATAATATGATTTGCGAATTGTTATGTATTCCTCGTCTACACTTCAAATGAATCTAATTGCGACACTTCCTTGCTAGGAAATAGCGTCTGCAGATGTCTAGGTATCGTAGCGATAGAGTTCTAATGCTTCTTAAAACGAGATATTGCACCTCATATCTATGTTTCATGATAAGATATAGTATGATTTGCGAAGTGTTATGTATTCCTCGTCTGCACTTCATATGAATGTAAATGCGATACATCCTTGCAAGGAAATAGCGTTTGCAGATGTCTACCTATCGTTGCAATAGAGTTCTAATGCTTCTTAAAACGCGATAACGCATCTCATTTCTATGTTTCATGGTAAGATATAATATGATTTGCGAAGTGTTATGTATTCCTCGTCTACACTTCAAATGATTGTGAATGCGACACTTCCTCGCTAGGAAATAGCGTTTGCAGAAGTCTACGTATCGTAGCAATAGAGTTCTTATGATTCTTAAAACGCGATATCGCATCTCATTTCTATGGTTCATGGTAAGATATAATATGATTTGCGAATTGTTATGCATTCCTCGTCTACACTTCAAATGAATCTAATTGCGACACTTCCTTGCTAGGAAATAGCGTCTGCAGATGTCTAGGTATCGTAGCGATAGAGTTCTAATGCTTCTTAAAACGAGATATTGCATCTCATATCTATGTTTCATGATAAGATATAGTATGATTTGCGAAGTGTTATGTATTCCTCGTCTGCACTTCATATGAATGTAAATGCGATACTTTCTTGCAAGGAAATAGCGTTTGCAGATGTCTACCTATCGTAGCAATAGAGTTCTAATGCTTCTTAAAACGCGATATCGCATCTCATTTCTATGTTTCATGGTAAGATATAATATGATTTGCGAAGTGTTATGTATTCCTCGTCTACACTTCAAATGATTGTGAATGCGACACTTCCTCGCTAGGAAATAGCGTTTGCAGAAGTCTACGTATCGTAGCAATAGAGTTGTTATGATTCTTAAAACGCGATATCGCATCTCATTTCTATGGTTCATGGTAAGATATAATATGATTTGCGAATTGTTATGTATTCCTCGTCTACACTTCAAATGAATCTAATTGCGACACTTCCTTGCTAGGAAATAGCGTCTGCAGATGTCTAGGTATCGTAGCGATAGAGTTCTAATGCTTCTTAAAACGAGATATTGCATCTCATATCTATGTTTCATGATAAGATATAATATGATATGCGAAGTGTTATGTATTCCTCGTCTACACTTCATATGAATGTAAATGCGACACTTCCTTGCAAGGAAATAGCGTTTGCAGATGTCTAGGTATCGTAGCAATAGAGTTCAAATGCTTCTTAAAGCGAGATATTGCATCTCATATCTATGTTTTATGATAAGATATAATATTCATTGCGAAGTGTTATGCATTCCTCGTATACGATTCAAATGAATGTAAATGCGACACTTCCTTGCAAGGAAATAGCGTTTGCAGATGTCTACGTATCGTGGCAATAGAGTTCTTATGGTTCTTAAAACGCGATATCGCATCTCATTTCTATGTATCATGGCAAGATATAATATGATTTGCGAAGTGTTATGTATTCCTCGTCTACACTTCAAATGAATGTGAATGCGACACTTCCTCGCTAGGAAATAGCGTTTGCAGAAGTCTACGTATCGTCGCAATAGAGTTCTTATGATTCTTAAAACGCGATATCGCATCTCATTTCTATGGTTCATGGTAAGATATAATATGATTTGCGAATTGTTATGTATTCCTCGTCTACACTTCAAATGAATCTAATTGCGACACTTCCTTGGTAGGAAATAGCGTCTGCAGATGTCTAGGTATCGTAGCGATAGAGTTCTAATGCTTCTTAAAACGAGATATTGCATCTCATATCTATGTTTCATGATAAGATATAATATGATTTGCGAAGTGTTATGTATTCCTCGTCTACACTTCATATGAATGTAAATGCGACACTTCCTTGCAAGGAAATAGCGTTTGCAGATGTCTACCTATCGTAGCAATAGAGTTCTAATGCTTCTTAAAACGCGATATCGCATCTCATTTCTATGTTTCATGGTAAGATATAATATGATTTGCGAAGTGTTATGTATTCCTCGTCTACACTTCAAATGAATGTAAATGCGACACTTCCTTGCAAGGAAATAGCGTTTGCAGATGTCTACCTATCGTAGCAATACGGTTCTAATGCTTCTTAAAACGCGATATCGCATCTCATTTCTGTGTTTCATGGTAAGATATAATATGATTTGCGAAGTGTTACGTATTCCTCGTCTGCACTTCAAATGAATGTAAATGCGACACTTCCTTGCAAGGAAATAGCGTTTGCAGATGTCTACGTATCGTAGCGATAGAATTCTAATGCCTCTTAAAGCGAGATATTGCATCTCATATCTATGTTTCATGATAAGATATAATATTCATTGCGAAGTGTTATGCATTCCTCGTATACGATTCAAATGAATGTAAATGCGACACTTCCTTGCAAGGAAATAGCGTTTGCAGATGTCTACGTATCGTGGCAATAGAGTTCTTATGGTTCTTAAAACGCGATATCGCATATCATTTCTATGTTTCATGGTAAGATATAATATGATTTGCGAAGGTTTATGTATTCCTCGTCTACACTTCATATGAATGTAAATGCGACACTTCCTTGCAAGGAAATAGCGTTTGCAGATGTCTACCTATCGCAGCAATAGAGTTCTAATGCTTCTTAAAACGCGATATCGCATCTCATTTCTATGTTTCATGGTAAGATATAATATGATTTGCGAAGTGTTATGTATTCCTCGTCTACACTTCAAATGATTGTGAATGCGACACTTCCTCGCTAGGAAATAGCGTTTGCAGAAGTCTACGTATCGTAGCAATAGAGTTCTTATGATTCTTAAAACGCGATATCGCATCCCATTTCTATGGTTCATGGTAAGATATAATATGATTTGCGAAGTGTTACTTATTCCTCGTCTACACTTCAAATGAATGTAAATGCGACACTTCCTTGCAAGGAAATAGCGTTTGCAGATGTCTACCTATCGTAGCTATACGGTTCTAATGCTTCTTAAAACGCGATATCGCATCTCATTTCTGTGTTTCATGGTAAGATATAATATGATTTGCGAAGTGTTACGTATTCCTCGTCTGCACTTCAAATGAATGTAAATGCGACACTTCCTTGCAAGGAAATAGCGTTTGCAGATGTCTACGTATCGTAGCGATAGAGTTCTAATGCCTCTTAAAGCGAGATATTGCATCTCATATCTATGTTTCATGATAAGATATAATATTCATTGCGAAGTGTTATGCATTCCTCGTATACGATTCAAATGAATGTAAATGCGACACTTTCTTGCAAGGAAATAGCGTTTGCAGATGTCTACGTATCGTGGCAATAGAGTTCTTATGGTTCTTAAAACGCGATATCGCATCTCATTTCTATGTTTCATGGCAAGATATAATATGATTTGCGAAGTGTTATGTATTCCTCGTCTACACTTCATATGAATGTAAATGCGACACTTCCTTGCAAGGAAATAGCGTTTGCAGATGTCTACCTATCGTAGCAATAGAGTTCTAATGCTTCTTAAAACGCGATATCGCATCACATTTCAATGTTTCATGGTAAGATATAATATGATTTGCGAAGTGTTATGTATTCCTCGTCTACACTTCAAATGATTGTGAATGCGACACTTCCTCGCTAGGAAATAGCGTTTGCAGAAGTCTACGTATCGTAGCAATAGAGTTCTTATGATTCTTAAAACGCGATATCGCATCCCATTTCTATGGTTCATGGTAAGATATAATATGATTTGCGAAGTGTTATGTATTCCTCGTCTACACTTCAAATGAATGTAAATGCGACACTTCCTTGTAAGGAATTAGCGTTTGCAGAAGTCTACGTATCGTCGCAATAGAGTTCTTATGATTCTTAAAACGCGATATCGCATCTCATTTCTATGGTTCATGGTAAGATATAATATGATTTGCGAAGTGTTATGTATTCCTCGTCTACACTTCATATGAATGTAAATGCGACACTTCCTTGCAAGGAAATAGCGTTTGCAGATGTCTACCTATCGTAGCAATATTGTTCTTATGATTCTTAAAACGCGATATCGTATCTCATTTCTATGTTTCATGGTAAGATATAATATGATTTGCGAAGTGTTACTTATTCCTCGTCTACACTTCAAATGAATGTAAATGCAACACTTCCTTGCAAGGAAATAGCGTTTGCAGATGTCTAGGTATCGTAGCAATAGAGTTCTTATGATTCTTAAAACGCGATATCGCATCTCATTTCTATGGTTCATGGTAAGATATAATATGATTTGCGAATTGTTATGTATTCCTCGTCTACACTTCAAATGAATCTAATTGCGACACTTCCTTGCCAGGAAATAGCGTTTGCAGAAGTCTACGTATCGTAGCAATAGAGTTCTTATGATTCTTAAAACGCGATATCGCATCCCATTTCTATGGTTCATGGTAAGATATAATATGATTTGCGAAGTGTTATGTATTCCTCGTCTACACTTCAAATGAATGTAAATGCGACACTTCCTTGTAAGGAATTAGCGTTTGCAGATGTCTACGTATCGTAGCAATAGAGTTCTTATGATTCTTAAAACGCGATATCGCAACTCATTTCTATGGTTCATGGTAAGATATAATATGATTTGCGAACTGTTATGTATTCCTCGTCTACACTTCAAATGAATGTGAATGCGACACTTCCTCGCTAGGAAATAGCGTTTGCAGAAGTCTACGTATCGTAGCAAAAGAGTTCTTATGATTCTTAAAACGCGATATCGCATCTCATTTCTATAGTTCATGATAAGATATAATATGATTTGCGAAGTGTTATGTATTCCTCGTCTACACTTCAAATGATTGTGAATGCGACACTTCCTCGCTAGGAAATAGCGTTTGCAGAAGTCTACGCATCGTAGCAATAGAGTTCTTATGATTCTTAAAACGCGATATCGCATCTCATATCTATGTTTCATGATAAGATATAATATGATATGCGAAGTGTTATGTATTCCTCGTCTACACTTCATATGAATGTAAATGCGACACTTCCTTGCAAGGAAATAGCGTTTGCAGATGTCTACCTATCGTAGCAATAGAGTTCTAATGCTTCTTAAAACGCGATATCGCATCTCATTTCTATGTTTCATGGTAAGATATAATATGATTTGCGAAGTGTTATGTATTCCTCGTCTACACTTCCAATGATTGTGAATGCGACACTTCCTCGCTAGGAAATAGCGTTTGCAGAAGTCTACGTATCGTAGCAATAGAGTTCTTATGATTCTTAAAACGCGATATCGTATCTCATTTCTATGTTTCATGGTAAGATATAATATGATTTGCGAAGTGTTACTTATTCCTCGTCTACACTTCAAATGAATGTAAATGCAACACTTCCTTGCAAGGAAATAGCGTTTGCAGATGTCTAGGTATCGTAGCAATAGAGTTCAAATGCTTCTTAAAGCGAGATATTGCATCTCATATCTATGTTTTATGATAAGATATAATATTCATTGCGAAGTGTTATGCATTCCTCGTATACACTTCAAATGATTGTGAATGCGACACTTCCTCGCTAGGAAATAGCGTTTGCAGAAGTCTACGTATCGTAGCAATAGAGTTCTTATGATTCTTAAAACGCGATATCGCATCCCATTTCTATGGTTCATGGTAAGATATAATATGATTTGCGAAGTGTTACTTATTCCTCGTCTACACTTCAAATGAATGTAAATGCGACACTTCCTTGCAAGGAAATAGCGTTTGCAGATGTCTACCTATCGTAGCTATACGGTTCTAATGCTTCTTAAAACGCGATATCGCATCTCATTTCTGTGTTTCATGGTAAGATATAATATGATTTGCGAAGTGTTACGTATTCCTCGTCTGCACTTCAAATGAATGTAAATGCGACACTTCCTTGCAAGGAAATAGCGTTTGCAGATGTCTACGTATCGTAGCGATAGAGTTCTAATGCCTCTTAAAGCGAGATATTGCATCTCATATCTATGTTTCATGATAAGATATAATATTCATTGCGAAGTGTTATGCATTCCTCGTATACGATTCAAATGAATGTAAATGCGACACTTTCTTGCAAGGAAATAGCGTTTGCAGATGTCTACGTATCGTGGCAATAGAGTTCTTATGGTTCTTAAAACGCGATATCGCATCTCATTTCTATGTTTCATGGCAAGATATAATATGATTTGCGAAGTGTTATGTATTCCTCGTCTACACTTCATATGAATGTAAATGCGACACTTCCTTGCAAGGAAATAGCGTTTGCAGATGTCTACCTATCGTAGCAATAGAGTTCTAATGCTTCTTAAAACGCGATATCGCATCACATTTCTATGTTTCATGGTAAGATATAATATGATTTGCGAAGTGTTATGTATTCCTCGTCTACACTTCAAATGATTGTGAATGCGACACTTCCTCGCTAGGAAATAGCGTTTGCAGAAGTCTACGTATCGTAGCAATAGAGTTCTTATGATTCTTAAAACGCGATATCGCATCCCATTTCTATGGTTCATGGTAAGATATAATATGATTTGCGAAGTGTTATGTATTCCTCGTCTACACTTCAAATGAATGTAAATGTGACACTTCCTTGTAAGGAATTAGCGTTTGCAGAAGTCTACGTATCGTCGCAATAGAGTTCTTATGATTCTTAAAACGCGATATCGCATCTCATTTCTATGGTTCATGGTAAGATATAATATGATTTGCGAAGTGTTATGTATTCCTCGTCTACACTTCATATGAATGTAAATGCGACACTTCCTTGCAAGGAAATAACGTTTGCAGATGTCTACCTATCGTAGCAATAGAGTTCTTATGATTCTTAAAACGCGATATCGTATCTCATTTCTATGTTTCATGGTAAGATATAATATGATTTGCGAAGTGTTACTTATTCCTCGTCTACACTTCAAATGAATGTAAATGCAACACTTCCTTGCAAGGAAATAGCGTTTGCAGATGTCTAGGTATCGTAGCAATAGAGTTCTTATGATTCTTAAAACGCGATATCGCATCTCATTTCTATGGTTCATGGTAAGATATAATATGATTTGCGAATTGTTATGTATTCCTCGTCTACACTTCAAATGAATCTAATTGCGACACTTCCTTGCCAGGAAATAGCGTTTGCAGAAGTCTACGTATCGTAGCAATAGAGTTCTTATGATTCTTAAAACGCGATATCGCATCCCATTTCTATGGTTCATGGTAAGATATAATATGATTTGCGAAGTGTTATGTATTCCTCGTCTACACTTCAAATGAATGTAAATGCGACACTTCCTTGTAAGGAATTAGCGTTTGCAGATGTCTACGTATCGTAGCAATAGAGTTCTTATGATTCTTAAAACGCGATATCGCAACTCATTTCTATGGTTCATGGTAAGATATAATATGATTTGCGAACTGTTATGTATTCCTCGTCTACACTTCAAATGAATGTGAATGCGACACTTCCTCGCTAGGAAATAGCGTTTGCAGAAGTCTACGTATCGTAGCAAAAGAGTTCTTATGATTCTTAAAACGCGATATCGCATCTCATTTCTATAGTTCATGATAAGATATAATATGATTTGCGAAGTGTTATGTATTCCTCGTCTACACTTCAAATGATTGTGAATGCGACACTTCCTCGCTAGGAAATAGCGTTTGCAGAAGTCTACGCATCGTAGCAATAGAGTTCTTATGATTCTTAAAACGCGATATCGCATCTCATATCTATGTTTCATGATAAGATATAATATGATATGCGAAGTGTTATGTATTCCTCGTCTACACTTCATATGAATGTAAATGCGACACTTCCTTGCAAGGAAATAGCGTTTGCAGATGTCTACCTATCGTAGCAATAGAGTTCTAATGCTTCTTAAAACGCGATATCGCATCTCATTTCTATGTTTCATGGTAAGATATAATATGATTTGCGAAGTGTTATGTATTCCTCGTCTACACTTCAAATGATTGTGAATGCGACACTTCCTCGCTAGGAAATAGCGTTTGCAGAAGTCTACGTATCGTAGCAATAGAGTTCTTATGATTCTCAAAACGCGATATCGTATCTCATTTCTATGTTTCATGGTAAGATATAATATGATTTGCGAAGTGTTACTTATTCCTCGTCTACACTTCAAATGAATGTAAATGCAACACTTCCTTGCAAGGAAATAGCGTTTGCAGATGTCTAGGTATCGTAGCAATAGAGTTCAAATGCTTCTTAAAGCGAGATATTGCATCTCATATCTATGTTTTATGATAAGATATAATATTCATTGCGAAGTGTTATGCATTCCTCGTATACACTTCAAATGATTGTGAATGCGACACTTCCTCGCTAGGAAATAGCGTTTGCAGAAGTCTACGTATCGTAGCAATAGAGTTCTTATGATTCTTAAAACGCGATATCGCATCCCATTTCTATGGTTCATGGTAAGATATAATATGATTTGCGAAGTGTTACTTATTCCTCGTCTACACTTCAAATGAATGTAAATGCGACACTTCCTTGCAAGGAAATAGCGTTTGCAGATGTCTACCTATCGTAGCTATACGGTTCTAATGCTTCTTAAAACGCGATATCGCATCTCATTTCTGTGTTTCATGGTAAGATATAATATGATTTGCGAAGTGTTACGTATTCCTCGTCTGCACTTCAAATGAATGTAAATGCGACACTTCCTTGCAAGGAAATAGCGTTTGCAGATGTCTACGTATCGTAGCGATAGAGTTCTAATGCCTCTTAAAGCGAGATATTGCATCTCATATCTATGTTTCATGATAAGATATAATATTCATTGCGAAGTGTTATGTATTCCTCGTCTACACTTCATACGAATGTAAATGCGACACTTCCTTGCAAGGAAATAGCGTTTGCAGATGTCTACGTATCGTGGCAATAGAGTTCTTATGGTTCTTAAAACGCGATATCGCATCTCATTTCTATGTTTCATGGCAAGATATAATATGATTTGCGAAGTGTTATGTATTCCTCGTCTACACTTCATATGAATGTAAATGCGACACTTCCTTGCAAGGAAATAGCGTTTGCAGATGTCTACCTATCGTAGCAATAGAGTTCTAATGCTTCTTAAAACGCGATATCGCATCACATTTCTATGTTTCATGGTAAGATATAATATGATTTGCGAAGTGTTATGTATTCCTCGTCTACACTTCAAATGATTGTGAATGCGACACTTCCTCGCTAGGAAATAGCGTTTGCAGAAGTCTACGTATCGTAGCAATAGAGTTCTTATGATTCTTAAAACGCGATATCGCATCCCATTTCTATGGTTCATGGTAAGATATAATATGATTTGCGAAGTGTTATGTATTCCTCGTCTACACTTCAAATGAATGTAAATGCGACACTTCCTTGTAAGGAATTAGCGTTTGCAGAAGTCTACGTATCGTCGCAATAGAGTTCTTATGATTCTTAAAACGCGATATCGCATCTCATTTCTATGGTTCATGGTAAGATATAATATGATTTGCGAAGTGTTATGTATTCCTCGTCTACACTTCATATGAATGTAAATGCGACACTTCCTTGCAAGGAAATAGCGTTTGCAGATGTCTACCTATCGTAGCAATAGAGTTCTTATGATTCTTAAAACGCGATATCGTATCTCATTTCTATGTTTCATGGTAAGATATAATATGATTTGCGAAGTGTTACTTATTCCTCGTCTACACTTCAAATGAATGTAAATGCAACACTTCCTTGCAAGGAAATAGCGTTTGCAGATGTCTAGGTATCGTAGCAATAGAGTTCTTATGATTCTTAAAACGCGATATCGCATCTCATTTCTATGGTTCATGGTAAGATATAATATGATTTGCGAATTGTTATGTATTCCTCGTCTACACTTCAAATGAATCTAATTGCGACACTTCCTTGCCAGGAAATAGCGTTTGCAGAAGTCTACGTATCGTAGCAATAGAGTTCTTATGATTCTTAAAACGCGATATCGCATCCCATTTCTATGGTTCATGGTAAGATATAATATGATTTGCGAAGTGTTATGTATTCCTCGTCTACACTTCAAATGAATGTAAATGCGACACTTCCTTGTAAGGAATTAGCGTTTGCAGATGTCTACGTATCGTAGCAATAGAGTTCTTATGATTCTTAAAACGCGATATCGCAACTCATTTCTATGGTTCATGGTAAGATATAATATGATTTGCGAACTGTTATGTATTCCTCGTCTACACTTCAAATGAATGTGAATGCGACACTTCCTCGCTAGGAAATAGCGTTTGCAGAAGTCTACGTATCGTAGCAAAAGAGTTCTTATGATTCTTAAAACGCGATATCGCATCTCATTTCTATAGTTCATGATAAGATATAATATGATTTGCGAAGTGTTATGTATTCCTCGTCTACACTTCAAATGATTGTGAATGCGACACTTCCTCGCTAGGAAATAGCGTTTGCAGAAGTCTACGCATCGTAGCAATAGAGTTCTTATGATTCTTAAAACGCGATATCGCATCTCATATCTATGTTTCATGATAAGATATAATATGATATGCGAAGTGTTATGTATTCCTCGTCTACACTTCATATGAATGTAAATGCGACACTTCCTTGCAAGGAAATAGCGTTTGCAGATGTCTACCTATCGTAGCAATAGAGTACTAATGCTTCTTAAAACGCGATATCGCATCTCATTTCTATGTTTCATGGTAAGATATAATATGATTTGCGAAGTGTTATGTATTCCTCGTCTACACTTCAAATGATTGTGAATGCGACACTTCCTCGCTAGGAAATAGCGTTTGCAGAAGTCTACGTATCGTAGCAATAGAGTTCTTATGATTCTTAAAACGCGATATCGTATCTCATTTCTATGTTTCATGGTAAGATATAATATGATTTGCGAAGTGTTACTTATTCCTCGTCTACACTTCAAATGAATGTAAATGCAACACTTCCTTGCAAGGAAATAGCGTTTGCAGATGTCTAGGTATCGTAGCAATAGAGTTCAAATGCTTCTTAAAGCGAGATATTGCATCTCATATCTATGTTTTATGATAAGATATAATATTCATTGCGAAGTGTTATGCATTCCTCGTATACACTTCAAATGATTGTGAATGCGACACTTCCTCGCTAGGAAATAGCGTTTGCAGAAGTCTACGTATCGTAGCAATAGAGTTCTTATGATTCTTAAAACGCGATATCGCATCCCATTTCTATGGTTCATGGTAAGATATAATATGATTTGCGAAGTGTTACTTATTCCTCGTCTACACTTCAAATGAATGTAAATGCGACACTTCCTTGCAAGGAAATAGCGTTTGCAGATGTCTACCTATCGTAGCTATACGGTTCTAATGCTTCTTAAAACGCGATATCGCATCTCATTTCTGTGTTTCATGGTAAGATATAATATGATTTGCGAAGTGTTACGTATTCCTCGTCTGCACTTCAAATGAATGTAAATGCGACACTTCCTTGCAAGGAAATAGCGTTTGCAGATGTCTACGTATCGTAGCGATAGAGTTCTAATGCCTCTTAAAGCGAGATATTGCATCTCATATCTATGTTTCATGATAAGATATAATATTCATTGCGAAGTGTTATGTATTCCTCGTCTACACTTCATACGAATGTAAATGCGACACTTCCTTGCAAGGAAATAGCGTTTGCAGATGTCTACGTATCGTGGCAATAGAGTTCTTATGGTTCTTAAAACGCGATATCGCATCTCATTTCTATGTTTCATGGCAAGATATAATATGATTTGCGAAGTGTTATGTATTCCTCGTCTACACTTCATATGAATGTAAATGCGACACTTCCTTGCAAGGAAATAGCGTTTGCAGATGTCTACCTATCGTAGCAATAGAGTTCTAATGCTTCTTAAAACGCGATATCGCATCACATTTCTATGTTTCATGGTAAGATATAATATGATTTGCGAAGTGTTATGTATTCCTCGTCTACACTTCAAATGATTGTGAATGCGACACTTCCTCGCTAGGAAATAGCGTTTGCAGAAGTCTACGTATCGTAGCAATAGAGTTCTTATGATTCTTAAAACGCGATATCGCATCCCATTTCTATGGTTCATGGTAAGATATAATATGATTTGCGAAGTGTTATGTATTCCTCGTCTACACTTCAAATGAATGTAAATGCGACACTTCCTTGTAAGGAATTAGCGTTTGCAGAAGTCTACGTATCGTCGCAATAGAGTTCTTATGATTCTTAAAACGCGATATCGCATCTCATTTCTATGGTTCATGGTAAGATATAATATGATTTGCGAAGTGTTATGTATTCCTCGTCTACACTTCATATGAATGTAAATGCGACACTTCCTTGCAAGGAAATAGCGTTTGCAGATGTCTACCTATCGTAGCAATAGAGTTCTTATGATTCTTAAAACGCGATATCGTATCTCATTTCTATGTTTCATGGTAAGATATAATATGATTTGCGAAGTGTTACTTATTCCTCGTCTACACTTCAAATGAATGTAAATGCAACACTTCCTTGCAAGGAAATAGCGTTTGCAGATGTCTAGGTATCGTAGCAATAGAGTTCTTATGATTCTTAAAACGCGATATCGCATCTCATTTCTATGGTTCATGGTAAGATATAATATGATTTGCGAATTGTTATGTATTCCTCGTCTACACTTCAAATGAATCTAATTGCGACACTTCCTTGCCAGGAAATAGCGTTTGCAGAAGTCTACGTATCGTAGCAATAGAGTTCTTATGATTCTTAAAACGCGATATCGCATCCCATTTCTATGGTTCATGGTAAGATATAATATGATTTGCGAAGTGTTATGTATTCCTCGTCTACACTTCAAATGAATGTAAATGCGACACTTCCTTGTAAGGAATTAGCGTTTGCAGATGTCTACGTATCGTAGCAATAGAGTTCTTATGATTCTTAAAACGCGATATCGCAACTCATTTCTATGGTTCATGGTAAGATATAATATGATTTGCGAACTGTTATGTATTCCTCGTCTACACTTCAAATGAATGTGAATGCGACACTTCCTCGCTAGGAAATAGCGTTTGCAGAAGTCTACGTATCGTAGCAAAAGAGTTCTTATGATTCTTAAAACGCGATATCGCATCTCATTTCTATAATTCATGATAAGATATAATATGATTTGCGAAGTGTTATGTATTCCTCGTCTACACTTCAAATGATTGTGAATGCGACACTTCCTCGCTAGGAAATAGCGTTTGCAGAAGTCTACGCATCGTAGCAATAGAGTTCTTATGATTCTTAAAACGCGATATCGCATCTCATATCTATGTTTCATGATAAGATATAATATGATATGCGAAGTGTTATGTATTCCTCGTCTACACTTCATATGAATGTAAATGCGACACTTCCTTGCAAGGAAATAGCGTTTGCAGATGTCTACCTATCGTAGCAATAGAGTACTAATGCTTCTTAAAACGCGATATCGCATCTCATTTCTATGTTTCATGGTAAGATATAATATGATTTGCGAAGTGTTATGTATTCCTCGTCTACACTTCAAATGATTGTGAATGCGACACTTCCTCGCTAGGAAATAGCGTTTGCAGAAGTCTACGTATCGTAGCAATAGAGTTCTTATGATTCTTAAAACGCGATATCGTATCTCATTTCTATGTTTCATGGTAAGATATAATATGATTTGCGAAGTGTTACTTATTCCTCGTCTACACTTCAAATGAATGTAAATGCAACACTTCCTTGCAAGGAAATAGCGTTTGCAGATGTCTAGGTATCGTAGCAATAGAGTTCAAATGCTTCTTAAAGCGAGATATTGCATCTCATATCTATGTTTTATGATAAGATATAATATTCATTGCGAAGTGTTATGCATTCCTCGTATACACTTCAAATGATTGTGAATGCGACACTTCCTCGCTAGGAAATAGCGTTTGCAGAAGTCTACGTATCGTAGCAATAGAGTTCTTATGATTCTTAAAACGCGATATCGCATCCCATTTCTATGGTTCATGGTAAGATATAATATGATTTGCGAAGTGTTACTTATTCCTCGTCTACACTTCAAATGAATGTAAATGCGACACTTCCTTGCAAGGAAATAGCGTTTGCAGATGTCTACCTATCGTAGCTATACGGTTCTAATGCTTCTTAAAACGCGATATCGCATCTCATTTCTGTGTTTCATGGTAAGATATAATATGATTTGCGAAGTGTTACGTATTCCTCGTCTGCACTTCAAATGAATGTAAATGCGACACTTCCTTGCAAGGAAATAGCGTTTGCAGATGTCTACGTATCGTAGCGATAGAGTTCTAATGCCTCTTAAAGCGAGATATTGCATCTCATATCTATGTTTCATGATAAGATATAATATTCATTGCGAAGTGTTATGTATTCCTCGTCTACACTTCATACGAATGTAAATGCGACACTTCCTTGCAAGGAAATAGCGTTTGCAGATGTCTACGTATCGTGGCAATAGAGTTCTTATGGTTCTTAAAACGCGATATCGCATCTCATTTCTATGTTTCATGGCAAGATATAATATGATTTGCGAAGTGTTATATATTCCTCGTCTACACTTCATATGAATGTAAATGCGACACTTCCTTGCAAGGAAATAGCGTTTGCAGATGTCTACCTATCGTAGCAATAGAGTTCTAATGCTTCTTAAAACGCGATATCGCATCACATTTCTATGTTTCATGGTAAGATATAATATGATTTGCGAAGTGTTATGTATTCCTCGTCTACACTTCAAATGATTGTGAATGCGACACTTCCTCGCTAGGAAATAGCGTTTGCAGAAGTCTACGTATCGTAGCAATTGAGTTCTTATGATTCTTAAAACGCGATATCGCATCCCATTTCTATGGTTCATGGTAAGATATAATATGATTTGCGAAGTGTTATGTATTCCTCGTCTACACTTCAAATGAATGTAAATGCGACACTTCCTTGTAAGGAATTAGCGTTTGCAGAAGTCTACGTATCGTCGCAATAGAGTTCTTATGATTCTTAAAACGCGATATCGCATCTCATTTCTATGGTTCATGGTAAGATATAATATGATTTGCGAAGTGTTATGTATTCCTCGTCTACACTTCATATGAATGTAAATGCGACACTTCCTTGCAAGGAAATAGCGTTTGCAGATGTCTACCTATCGTAGCAATAGAGTTCTTATGATTCTTAAAACGCGATATCGTATCTCATTTCTATGTTTCATGGTAAGATATAATATGATTTGCGAAGTGTTACTTATTCCTCGTCTACACTTCAAATGAATGTAAATGCAACACTTCCTTGCAAGGAAATAGCGTTTGCAGATGTCTAGGTATCGTAGCAATAGAGTTCTTATGATTCTTAAAACGCGATATCGCATCTCATTTCTATGGTTCATGGTAAGATATAATATGATTTGCGAATTGTTATGTATTCCTCGTCTACACTTCAAATGAATCTAATTGCGACACTTCCTTGCCAGGAAATAGCGTTTGCAGAAGTCTGCGTATCGTAGCAATAGAGTTCTTATGATTCTTAAAACGCGATATCGCATCCCATTTCTATGGTTCATGGTAAGATATAATATGATTTGCGAAGTGTTATGTATTCCTCGTCTACACTTCAAATGAATGTAAATGCGACACTTCCTTGTAAGGAATTAGCGTTTGCAGATGTCTACGTATCGTAGCAATAGAGTTCTTATGATTCTTAAAACGCGATATCGCAACTCATTTCTATGGTTCATGGTAAGATATAATATGATTTGCGAACTGTTATGTATTCCTCGTCTACACTTCAAATGAATGTGAATGCGACACTTCCTCGCTAGGAAATAGCGTTTGCAGAAGTCTACGTATCGTAGCAAAAGAGTTCTTATGATTCTTAAAACGCGATATCGCATCTCATTTCTATAGTTCATGATAAGATATAATATGATTTGCGAAGTGTTATGTATTCCTCGTCTACACTTCAAATGATTGTGAATGCGACACTTCCTCGCTAGGAAATAGCGTTTGCAGAAGTCTACGCATCGTAGCAATAGAGTTCTTATGATTCTTAAAACGCGATATCGCATCTCATATCTATGTTTCATGATAAGATATAATATGATATGCGAAGTGTTATGTATTCCTCGTCTACACTTCATATGAATGTAAATGCGACACTTCCTTGCAAGGAAATAGCGTTTGCAGATGTCTACCTATCGTAGCAATAGAGTTCTAATGCTTCTTAAAACGCGATATCGCATCTCATTTCTATGTTTCATGGTAAGATATAATATGATTTGCGAAGTGTTATGTATTCCTCGTCTACACTTCAAATGATTGTGAATGCGACACTTCCTCGCTAGGAAATAGCGTTTGCAGAAGTCTACGTATCGTAGCAATAGAGTTCTTATGATTCTTAAAACGCGATATCGTATCTCATTTCTATGTTTCATGGTAAGATATAATATGATTTGCGAAGTGTTACTTATTCCTCGTCTACACTTCAAATGAATGTAAATGCAACACTTCCTTGCAAGGAAATAGCGTTTGCAGATGTCTAGGTATCGTAGCAATAGAGTTCAAATGCTTCTTAAAGCGAGATATTGCATCTCATATCTATGTTTTATGATAAGATATAATATTCATTGCGAAGTGTTATGCATTCCTCGTATACACTTCAAATGATTGTGAATGCGACACTTCCTCGCTAGGAAATAGCGTTTGCAGAAGTCTACGTATCGTAGCAATAGAGTTCTTATGATTCTTAAAACGCGATATCGCATCCCATTTCTATGGTTCATGGTAAGATATAATATGATTTGCGAAGTGTTACTTATTCCTCGTCTACACTTCAAATGAATGTAAATGCGACACTTCCTTGCAAGGAAATAGCGTTTGCAGATGTCTACCTATCGTAGCTATACGGTTCTAATGCTTCTTAAAACGCGATATCGCATCTCATTTCTGTGTTTCATGGTAAGATATAATATGATTTGCGAAGTGTTACGTATTCCTCGTCTGCACTTCAAATGAATGTAAATGCGACACTTCCTTGCAAGGAAATAGCGTTTGCAGATGTCTACGTATCGTAGCGATAGAGTTCTAATGCCTCTTAAAGCGAGATATTGCATCTCATATCTATGTTTCATGATAAGATATAATATTCATTGCGAAGTGTTATGTATTCCTCGTCTACACTTCATACGAATGTAAATGCGACACTTCCTTGCAAGGAAATAGCGTTTGCAGATGTCTACGTATCGTGGCAATAGAGTTCTTATGGTTCTTAAAACGCGATATCGCATCTCATTTCTATGTTTCATGGCAAGATATAATATGATTTGCGAAGTGTTATGTATTCCTCGTCTACACTTCATATGAATGTAAATGCGACACTTCCTTGCAAGGAAATAGCGTTTGCAGATGTCTACCTATCGTAGCAATAGAGTTCTAATGCTTCTTAAAACGCGATATCGCATCACATTTCTATGTTTCATGGTAAGATATAATATGATTTGCGAAGTGTTATGTATTCCTCGTCTACACTTCAAATGATTGTGAATGCGACACTTCCTCGCTAGGAAATAGCGTTTGCAGAAGTCTACGTATCGTAGCAATAGAGTTCTTATGATTCTTAAAACGCGATATCGCATCCCATTTCTATGGTTCATGGTAAGATATAATATGATTTGCGAAGTGTTATGTATTCCTCGTCTACACTTCAAATGAATGTAAATGCGACACTTCCTTGTAAGGAATTAGCGTTTGCAGAAGTCTACGTATCGTCGCAATAGAGTTCTTATGATTCTTAAAACGCGATATCGCATCTCATTTCTATGGTTCATGGTAAGATATAATATGATTTGCGAAGTGTTATGTATTCCTCGTCTACACTTCATATGAATGTAAATGCGACACTTCCTTGCAAGGAAATAGCGTTTGCAGATGTCTACCTATCGTAGCAATAGAGTTCTTATGATTCTTAAAACGCGATATCGTATCTCATTTCTATGTTTCATGGTAAGATATAATATGATTTGCGAAGTGTTACTTATTCCTCGTCTACACTTCAAATGAATGTAAATGCAACACTTCCTTGCAAGGAAATAGCGTTTGCAGATGTCTAGGTATCGTAGCAATAGAGTTCTTATGATTCTTAAAACGCGATATCGCATCTCATTTCTATGGTTCATGGTAAGATATAATATGATTTGCGAATTGTTATGTATTCCTCGTCTACACTTCAAATGAATCTAATTGCGACACTTCCTTGCCAGGAAATAGCGTTTGCAGAAGTCTACGTATCGTAGCAATAGAGTTCTTATGATTCTTAAAACGCGATATCGCATCCCATTTCTATGGTTCATGGTAAGATATAATATGATTTGCGAAGTGTTATGTATTCCTCGTCTACACTTCAAATGAATGTAAATGCGACACTTCCTTGTAAGGAATTAGCGTTTGCAGATGTCTACGTATCGTAGCAATAGAGTTCTTATGATTCTTAAAACGCGATATCGCAACTCATTTCTATGGTTCATGGTAAGATATAATATGATTTGCGAACTGTTATGTATTCCTCGTCTACACTTCAAATGAATGTGAATGCGACACTTCCTCGCTAGGAAATAGCGTTTGCAGAAGTCTACGTATCGTAGCAAAAGAGTTCTTATGATTCTTAAAACGCGATATCGCATCTCATTTCTATAATTCATGATAAGATATAATATGATTTGCGAAGTGTTATGTATTCCTCGTCTACACTTCAAATGATTGTGAATGCGACACTTCCTCGCTAGGAAATAGCGTTTGCAGAAGTCTACGCATCGTAGCAATAGAGTTCTTATGATTCTTAAAACGCGATATCGCATCTCATATCTATGTTTCATGATAAGATATAATATGATATGCGAAGTGTTATGTATTCCTCGTCTACACTTCATATGAATGTAAATGCGACACTTCCTTGCAAGGAAATAGCGTTTGCAGATGTCTACCTATCGTAGCAATAGAGTACTAATGCTTCTTAAAACGCGATATCGCATCTCATTTCTATGTTTCATGGTAAGATATAATATGATTTGCGAAGTGTTATGTATTCCTCGTCTACACTTCAAATGATTGTGAATGCGACACTTCCTCGCTAGGAAATAGCGTTTGCAGAAGTCTACGTATCGTAGCAATAGAGTTCTTATGATTCTTAAAACGCGATATCGTATCTCATTTCTATGTTTCATGGTAAGATATAATATGATTTGCGAAGTGTTACTTATTCCTCGTCTACACTTCAAATGAATGTAAATGCAACACTTCCTTGCAAGGAAATAGCGTTTGCAGATGTCTAGGTATCGTAGCAATAGAGTTCAAATGCTTCTTAAAGCGAGATATTGCATCTCATATCTATGTTTTATGATAAGATATAATATTCATTGCGAAGTGTTATGCATTCCTCGTATACACTTCAAATGATTGTGAATGCGACACTTCCTCGCTAGGAAATAGCGTTTGCAGAAGTCTACGTATCGTAGCAATAGAGTTCTTATGATTCTTAAAACGCGATATCGCATCCCATTTCTATGGTTCATGGTAAGATATAATATGATTTGCGAAGTGTTACTTATTCCTCGTCTACACTTCAAATGAATGTAAATGCGACACTTCCTTGCAAGGAAATAGCGTTTGCAGATGTCTACCTATCGTAGCTATACGGTTCTAATGCTTCTTAAAACGCGATATCGCATCTCATTTCTGTGTTTCATGGTAAGATATAATATGATTTGCGAAGTGTTACGTATTCCTCGTCTGCACTTCAAATGAATGTAAATGCGACACTTCCTTGCAAGGAAATAGCGTTTGCAGATGTCTACGTATCGTAGCGATAGAGTTCTAATGCCTCTTAAAGCGAGATATTGCATCTCATATCTATGTTTCATGATAAGATATAATATTCATTGCGAAGTGTTATGTATTCCTCGTCTACACTTCATACGAATGTAAATGCGACACTTCCTTGCAAGGAAATAGCGTTTGCAGATGTCTACGTATCGTGGCAATAGAGTTCTTATGGTTCTTAAAACGCGATATCGCATCTCATTTCTATGTTTCATGGCAAGATATAATATGATTTGCGAAGTGTTATATATTCCTCGTCTACACTTCATATGAATGTAAATGCGACACTTCCTTGCAAGGAAATAGCGTTTGCAGATGTCTACCTATCGTAGCAATAGAGTTCTAATGCTTCTTAAAACGCGATATCGCATCACATTTCTATGTTTCATGGTAAGATATAATATGATTTGCGAAGTGTTATGTATTCCTCGTCTACACTTCAAATGATTGTGAATGCGACACTTCCTCGCTAGGAAATAGCGTTTGCAGAAGTCTACGTATCGTAGCAATTGAGTTCTTATGATTCTTAAAACGCGATATCGCATCCCATTTCTATGGTTCATGGTAAGATATAATATGATTTGCGAAGTGTTATGTATTCCTCGTCTACACTTCAAATGAATGTAAATGCGACACTTCCTTGTAAGGAATTAGCGTTTGCAGAAGTCTACGTATCGTCGCAATAGAGTTCTTATGATTCTTAAAACGCGATATCGCATCTCATTTCTATGGTTCATGGTAAGATATAATATGATTTGCGAAGTGTTATGTATTCCTCGTCTACACTTCATATGAATGTAAATGCGACACTTCCTTGCAAGGAAATAGCGTTTGCAGATGTCTACCTATCGTAGCAATAGAGTTCTTATGATTCTTAAAACGCGATATCGTATCTCATTTCTATGTTTCATGGTAAGATATAATATGATTTGCGAAGTGTTACTTATTCCTCGTCTACACTTCAAATGAATGTAAATGCAACACTTCCTTGCAAGGAAATAGCGTTTGCAGATGTCTAGGTATCGTAGCAATAGAGTTCTTATGATTCTTAAAACGCGATATCGCATCTCATTTCTATGGTTCATGGTAAGATATAATATGATTTGCGAATTGTTATGTATTCCTCGTCTACACTTCAAATGAATCTAATTGCGACACTTCCTTGCCAGGAAATAGCGTTTGCAGAAGTCTGCGTATCGTAGCAATAGAGTTCTTATGATTCTTAAAACGCGATATCGCATCCCATTTCTATGGTTCATGGTAAGATATAATATGATTTGCGAAGTGTTATGTATTCCTCGTCTACACTTCAAATGAATGTAAATGCGACACTTCCTTGTAAGGAATTAGCGTTTGCAGATGTCTACGTATCGTAGCAATAGAGTTCTTATGATTCTTAAAACGCGATATCGCAACTCATTTCTATGGTTCATGGTAAGATATAATATGATTTGCGAACTGTTATGTATTCCTCGTCTACACTTCAAATGAATGTGAATGCGACACTTCCTCGCTAGGAAATAGCGTTTGCAGAAGTCTACGTATCGTAGCAAAAGAGTTCTTATGATTCTTAAAACGCGATATCGCATCTCATTTCTATAGTTCATGATAAGATATAATATGATTTGCGAAGTGTTATGTATTCCTCGTCTACACTTCAAATGATTGTGAATGCGACACTTCCTCGCTAGGAAATAGCGTTTGCAGAAGTCTACGCATCGTAGCAATAGAGTTCTTATGATTCTTAAAACGCGATATCGCATCTCATATCTATGTTTCATGATAAGATATAATATGATATGCGAAGTGTTATGTATTCCTCGTCTACACTTCATATGAATGTAAATGCGACACTTCCTTGCAAGGAAATAGCGTTTGCAGATGTCTACCTATCGTAGCAATAGAGTTCTAATGCTTCTTAAAACGCGATATCGCATCTCATTTCTATGTTTCATGGTAAGATATAATATGATTTGCGAAGTGTTATGTATTCCTCGTCTACACTTCAAATGATTGTGAATGCGACACTTCCTCGCTAGGAAATAGCGTTTGCAGAAGTCTACGTATCGTAGCAATAGAGTTCTTATGATTCTTAAAACGCGATATCGTATCTCATTTCTATGTTTCATGGTAAGATATAATATGATTTGCGAAGTGTTACTTATTCCTCGTCTACACTTCAAATGAATGTAAATGCAACACTTCCTTGCAAGGAAATAGCGTTTGCAGATGTCTAGGTATCGTAGCAATAGAGTTCAAATGCTTCTTAAAGCGAGATATTGCATCTCATATCTATGTTTTATGATAAGATATAATATTCATTGCGAAGTGTTATGCATTCCTCGTATACACTTCAAATGATTGTGAATGCGACACTTCCTCGCTAGGAAATAGCGTTTGCAGAAGTCTACGTATCGTAGCAATAGAGTTCTTATGATTCTTAAAACGCGATATCGCATCCCATTTCTATGGTTCATGGTAAGATATAATATGATTTGCGAAGTGTTACTTATTCCTCGTCTACACTTCAAATGAATGTAAATGCAACACTTCCTTGCAAGGAAATAGCGTTTGCAGATGTCTAGGTATCGTAGCAATAGAGTTCTTATGATTCTTAAAACGCGATATCGCATCTCATTTCTATGGTTCATGGTAAGATATAATATGATTTGCGAATTGTTATGTATTCCTCGTCTACACTTCAAATGAATCTAATTGCGACACTTCCTTGCCAGGAAATAGCGTTTGCAGAAGTCTGCGTATCGTAGCAATAGAGTTCTTATGATTCTTAAAACGCGATATCGCATCCCATTTCTATGGTTCATGGTAAGATATAATATGATTTGCGAAGTGTTATGTATTCCTCGTCTACACTTCAAATGAATGTAAATGCGACACTTCCTTGTAAGGAATTAGCGTTTGCAGATGTCTACGTATCGTAGCAATAGAGTTCTTATGATTCTTAAAACGCGATATCGCAACTCATTTCTATGGTTCATGGTAAGATATAATATGATTTGCGAACTGTTATGTATTCCTCGTCTACACTTCAAATGAATGTGAATGCGACACTTCCTCGCTAGGAAATAGCGTTTGCAGAAGTCTACGTATCGTAGCAAAAGAGTTCTTATGATTCTTAAAACGCGATATCGCATCTCATTTCTATAGTTCATGATAAGATATAATATGATTTGCGAAGTGTTATGTATTCCTCGTCTACACTTCAAATGATTGTGAATGCGACACTTCCTCGCTAGGAAATAGCGTTTGCAGAAGTCTACGCATCGTAGCAATAGAGTTCTTATGATTCTTAAAACGCGATATCGCATCTCATATCTATGTTTCATGATAAGATATAATATGATATGCGAAGTGTTATGTATTCCTCGTCTACACTTCATATGAATGTAAATGCGACACTTCCTTGCAAGGAAATAGCGTTTGCAGATGTCTACCTATCGTAGCAATAGAGTTCTAATGCTTCTTAAAACGCGATATCGCATCTCATTTCTATGTTTCATGGTAAGATATAATATGATTTGCGAAGTGTTATGTATTCCTCGTCTACACTTCAAATGATTGTGAATGCGACACTTCCTCGCTAGGAAATAGCGTTTGCAGAAGTCTACGTATCGTAGCAATAGAGTTCTTATGATTCTTAAAACGCGATATCGTATCTCATTTCTATGTTTCATGGTAAGATATAATATGATTTGCGAAGTGTTACTTATTCCTCGTCTACACTTCAAATGAATGTAAATGCAACACTTCCTTGCAAGGAAATAGCGTTTGCAGATGTCTAGGTATCGTAGCAATAGAGTTCAAATGCTTCTTAAAGCGAGATATTGCATCTCATATCTATGTTTTATGATAAGATATAATATTCATTGCGAAGTGTTATGCATTCCTCGTATACACTTCAAATGATTGTGAATGCGACACTTCCTCGCTAGGAAATAGCGTTTGCAGAAGTCTACGTATCGTAGCAATAGAGTTCTTATGATTCTTAAAACGCGATATCGCATCCCATTTCTATGGTTCATGGTAAGATATAATATGATTTGCGAAGTGTTACTTATTCCTCGTCTACACTTCAAATGAATGTAAATGCGACACTTCCTTGCAAGGAAATAGCGTTTGCAGATGTCTACCTATCGTAGCTATACGGTTCTAATGCTTCTTAAAACGCGATATCGCATCTCATTTCTGTGTTTCATGGTAAGATATAATATGATTTGCGAAGTGTTACGTATTCCTCGTCTGCACTTCAAATGAATGTAAATGCGACACTTCCTTGCAAGGAAATAGCGTTTGCAGATGTCTACGTATCGTAGCGATAGAGTTCTAATGCCTCTTAAAGCGAGATGTTGCATCTCATATATATGTTTCATGATAAGATATAATATTCATTGCGAAGTGTTATGTATTCCTCGTCTACACTTCATACGAATGTAAATGCGACACTTCCTTGCAAGGAAATAGCGTTTGCAGATGTCTACGTATCGTGGCAATAGAGTTCTTATGGTTCTTAAAACGCGATATCGCAACTCATTTCTATGGTTCATGGTAAGATATAATATGATTTGCGAACTGTTATGTATTCCTCGTCTACACTTCAAATGAATGTGAATGCGACACTTCCTCGCTAGGAAATAGCGTTTGCAGAAGTCTACGTATCGTAGCAAAAGAGTTCTTATGATTCTTAAAACGCGATATCGCATCTCATTTCTATAGTTCATGATAAGATATAATATGATTTGCGAAGTGTTATGTATTCCTCGTCTACACTTCAAATGATTGTGAATGCGACACTTCCTCGCTAGGAAATAGCGTTTGCAGAAGTCTACGCATCGTAGCAATAGAGTTCTTATGATTCTTAAAACGCGATATCGCATCTCATATCTATGTTTCATGATAAGATATAATATGATATGCGAAGTGTTATGTATTCCTCGTCTACACTTCATATGAATGTAAATGCGACACTTCCTTGCAAGGAAATAGCGTTTGCAGATGTCTACCTATCGTAGCAATAGAGTTCTAATGCTTCTTAAAACGCGATATCGCATCTCATTTCTATGTTTCATGGTAAGATATAATATGATTTGCGAAGTGTTATGTATTCCTCGTCTACACTTCAAATGATTGTGAATGCGACACTTCCTCGCTAGGAAATAGCGTTTGCAGAAGTCTACGTATCGTAGCAATAGAGTTCTTATGATTCTTAAAACGCGATATCGTATCTCATTTCTATGTTTCATGGTAAGATATAATATGATTTGCGAAGTGTTACTTATTCCTCGTCTACACTTCAAATGAATGTAAATGCAACACTTCCTTGCAAGGAAATAGCGTTTGCAGATGTCTAGGTATCGTAGCAATAGAGTTCAAATGCTTCTTAAAGCGAGATATTGCATCTCATATCTATGTTTTATGATAAGATATAATATTCATTGCGAAGTGTTATGCATTCCTCGTATACACTTCAAATGATTGTGAATGCGACACTTCCTCGCTAGGAAATAGCGTTTGCAGAAGTCTACGTATCGTAGCAATAGAGTTCTTATGATTCTTAAAACGCGATATCGCATCCCATTTCTATGGTTCATGGTAAGATATAATATGATTTGCGAAGTGTTACTTATTCCTCGTCTACACTTCAAATGAATGTAAATGCGACACTTCCTTGCAAGGAAATAGCGTTTGCAGATGTCTACCTATCGTAGCTATACGGTTCTAATGCTTCTTAAAACGCGATATCGCATCTCATTTCTGTGTTTCATGGTAAGATATAATATGATTTGCGAAGTGTTACGTATTCCTCGTCTGCACTTCAAATGAATGTAAATGCGACACTTCCTTGCAAGGAAATAGCGTTTGCAGATGTCTACGTATCGTAGCGATAGAGTTCTAATGCCTCTTAAAGCGAGATGTTGCATCTCATATCTATGTTTCATGATAAGATATAATATTCATTGCGAAGTGTTATGTATTCCTCGTCTACACTTCATACGAATGTAAATGCGACACTTCCTTGCAAGGAAATAGCGTTTGCAGATGTCTACGTATCGTGGCAATAGAGTTCTTATGGTTCTTAAAACGCGATATCGCATCTCATTTCTATGTTTCATGGCAAGATATAATATGATTTGCGAAGTGTTATGTATTCCTCGTCTACACTTCATATGAATGTAAATGCGACACTTCCTTGCAAGGAAATAGCGTTTGCAGATGTCTACCTATCGTAGCAATAGAGTTCTAATGCTTCTTAAAACGCGATATCGCATCACATTTCTATGTTTCATGGTAAGATATAATATGATTTGCGAAGTGTTATGTATTCCTCGTCTACACTTCAAATGATTGTGAATGCGACACTTCCTCGCTATGAAATAGCGTTTGCAGAAGTCTACGTATCGTAGCAATAGAGTTCTTATGATTCTTAAAACGCGATATCGCATCCCATTTCTATGGTTCATGGTAAGATATAATATGATTTGCGAAGTGTTATGTATTCCTCGTCTACACTTCAAATGAATGTAAATGCGACACTTCCTTGTAAGGAATTAGCGTTTGCAGAAGTCTACGTATCGTCGCAATAGAGTTCTTATGATTCTTAAAACGCGATATCGCATCTCATTTCTATGGTTCATGGTAAGATATAATATGATTTGCGAAGTGTTATGTATTCCTCGTCTACACTTCATATGAATGTAAATGCGACACTTCCTTGCAAGGAAATAGCGTTTGCAGATGTCTACCTATCGTAGCAATAGAGTTCTTATGATTCTTAAAACGCGATATCGTATCTCATTTCTATGTTTCATGGTAAGATATAATATGATTTGCGAAGTGTTACTTATTCCTCGTCTACACTTCAAATGAATGTAAATGCAACACTTCCTTGCAAGGAAATAGCGTTTGCAGATGTCTAGGTATCGTAGCAATAGAGTTCTTATGATTCTTAAAACGCGATATCGCATCTCATTTCTATGGTTCATGGTAAGATATAATATGATTTGCGAATTGTTATGTATTCCTCGTCTACACTTCAAATGAATCTAATTGCGACACTTCCTTGCCAGGAAATAGCGTTTGCAGAAGTCTACGTATCGTAGCAATAGAGTTCTTATGATTCTTAAAACGCGATATCGCATCCCATTTCTATGGTTCATGGTAAGATATAATATGATTTGCGAAGTGTTATGTATTCCTCGTCTACACTTCAAATGAATGTAAATGCGACACTTCCTTGTAAGGAATTAGCGTTTGCAGATGTCTACGTATCGTAGCAATAGAGTTCTTATGATTCTTAAAACGCGATATCGCAACTCATTTCTATGGTTCATGGTAAGATATAATATGATTTGCGAACTGTTATGTATTCCTCGTCTACACTTCAAATGAATGTGAATGCGACACTTCCTCGCTAGGAAATAGCGTTTGCAGAAGTCTACGTATCGTAGCAAAAGAGTTCTTATGATTCTTAAAACGCGATATCGCATCTCATTTCTATAGTTCATGATAAGATATAATATGATTTGCGAAGTGTTATGTATTCCTCGTCTACACTTCAAATGATTGTGAATGCGACACTTCCTCGCTAGGAAATAGCGTTTGCAGAAGTCTACGCATCGTAGCAATAGAGTTCTTATGATTCTTAAAACGCGATATCGCATCTCATATCTATGTTTCATGATAAGATATAATATGATTTGCGAAGTGTTATGTATTCCTCGTCTACACTTCAAATGATTGTGAATGCGACACTTCCTCGCTAGGAAATAGCGTTTGCAGAAGTCTACGTATCGTAGCAATAGAGTTCTTATGATTCTTAAAACGCGATATCGTATCTCATTTCTATGTTTCATGGTAAGATATAATATGATTTGCGAAGTGTTACTTATTCCTCGTCTACACTTCAAATGAATGTAAATGCAACACTTCCTTGCAAGGAAATAGCGTTTGCAGATGTCTAGGTATCGTAGCAATAGAGTTCTTATGATTCTTAAAACGCGATATCGCATCTCATTTCTATGGTTCATGGTAAGATATAATATGATTTGCGAATTGTTATGTATTCCTCGTCTACACTTCAAATGAATCTAATTGCGACACTTCCTTGCTAGGAAATAGCGTTTGCAGAAGTCTACGTATCGTAGCAATAGAGTTCTTATGATTCTTAAAACGCGATATCGCATCCCATTTCTATGGTTCATGGTAAGATATAATATGATTTGCGAAGTGTTATGTATTCCTCGTCTACACTTCAAATGAATGTAAATGCGACACTTCCTCGCTAGGAAATAGCGTTTGCAGAAGTCTACGCATCGTAGCAATAGAGTTCTTATGATTCTTAAAACGCGATATCGCATCTCATTTCTATGGTTCATGGTAAGATATAATATGATTTGCGAATTGTTATGTATTCCTCGTCTACACTTCAAATGAATCTAATTGCGACACTTCCTTGCTAGGAAATAGCGTCTGCAGATGTCTAGGTATCGTAGCGATAGAGTTCTAATGCTTCTTAAAACGAGATATTGCATCTCATATCTATGTTTCATGATAAGATATAATATGATATGCGAAGTGTTATGTATTCCTCGTCTACACTTCATATGAATGTAAATGCGACACTTCCTTGCAAGGAAATAGCGTTTACAGATGTCTACCTATCGTAGCAATAGAGTTCTAATGCTTCTTAAAACGCGATATCGCATCTCATTTCTATGTTTCATGGTAAGATATAATATGATTTGCGAAGTGTTATGTATTCCTCGTCTACACTTCAAATGATTGTGAATGCGACACTTCCTCGCTAGGAAATAGCGTTTGCAGAAGTCTACGTATCGTAGCAATAGAGTTCTAATGCTTCTTAAAACGAGATATTGCATCTCATATCTATGTTTCATGATAAGATATAATATGATTTGCGAAGTATTATGTATTCCTCGTCTACACTTCAAATGAATGTAAATGCGACACTTCCTTGCTAGGAAATAGCGTCTGCAGATGTCTAGGTATCGTAACGATAGAGTTCTAATGCTTCTTAAAACGCGATATCGCATCTCATTTCTATGTTTCATGGTAAGATATAATATGATTTGCGAAGTGTTATGTATTCCTCGTCTACACTTCATATGAATGTAAATGCGACACTTCCTTGCAAGGAAATAGCGTTTGCAGATGTCTACCTATCGTAGCAATAGAGTTCTAATGCTTCTTAAAACGCGATATCGCATCTCATTTCTATGTTTCATGGTAAGATATAATATGATTTGCGAAGTGTTATGTATTCCTCGTCTACACTTCAAATGAATGTAAATGCGACATTTCCTTGCAAGGAAATAGCGTTTGCAGATGTCTACGTATCGTAGCAATAGAGTTCTTATGATTCTTAAAACGCGATATCGCAACTCATTTCTATGGTTCATGGTAAGATATAATATGATTTGCGAAGTGTTATGTATTCCTCGTCTACACTTCATATGAATGTAAATGCGACACTTCCTTGCAAGGAAATAGCGTTTGCAGATGTCTACCTATCGTAGCAATAGAGTTCTAATGCTTCTTAAAGCGCGATATCGCATCTCATTTCTATGTTTCATGGTAAGATATAATATGATTTGCGAAGTGTTATGTATTCCTCGTCTACACTTCAAATGATTGTGAATGCGACACTTCCTCGCTAGGAAATAGCGTTTGCAGAAGTCTACGTATCGTAGCAATAGAGTTCTTATGATTCTTAAAACGCGATATCGTATCTCATTTCTATGTTTCATGGTAAGATATAATATGATTTGCGAAGTGTTACTTATTCCTCGTCTACACTTCAAATGAATGTAAATGCAACACTTCCTTGCAAGGAAATAGCGTTTGCAGATGTCTAGGTATCGTAGCAATAGAGTTCTTATGATTCTTAAAACGCGATATCGCATCTCATTTCTATGGTTCATGGTAAGATATAATATGATTTGCGAATTGCTATGTATTTCTCGTCTACACTTCAAATGAATCTGATTGCGACACTTCCTTGCTAGGAAATAGCGTTTGCAGAAGTCTACGTTTCGTAGCAATAGAGTTCTTATGATTCTTAAAACGCGATATCGCATCCCATTTCTATGGTTCATGGTAAGATATAATATGATTTGCGAAGTGTTATGTATTCCTCGTCTACACTTCAAATGAATGTAAATGCGACACTTCCTTGTAAGGAATTAGCGTTTGCAGATGTCTACGTATCGTAGCAATAGAGTTCTTATGATTCTTAAAACGCGATATCGCAACTCATTTCTATGGTTCATGGTAAGATATAATATGGTTTGCGAACTGTTATGTATTCCTCGTCTACACTTCAAATGAATGTGAATGCGACACTTCCTCGCTAGGAAATAGCGTTTGCAGAAGTCTACGTATCGTAGCAATAGAGTTCTTATGATTCTTAAAACGCGATATCGTATCTCATTTCTATGTTTCATGGTAAGATATAATATGATTTGCGAAGTGTTACTTATTCCTCGTCTACACTTCAAATGAATGTAAATGCGACACTTCCTTGCAAGGAAATAGCGTTTGCAGATGTCTACGTATCGTGGCAATAGAGTTCTTATGGTTCTTAAAACGCGATATCGCATCTCATTTCTATGTTTCATGGCAAGATATAATATGATTTGCGAAGTGTTATGTATTCCTCGTCTACACTTCAAATGATTGTGAATGCGACACTTCCTCACTAGGAAATAGCGTTTGCAGAAGTCTACGTATCGTAGCAATAGATTTCTTATGATTCTTAAAACGCGATATCGCATCTCATTTCTATGGTTCATGGTAAGATATAATATGATTTGCGAAGTGTTATGTATTCCTCGTCTACACTTCAAATGAATGTAAATGCGACACTTCCTTGTAAGGAAATAGCGTTTGCAGAAGTCTACGTATCGTAGCAATAGAGTTCTTATGATTCTTAAAACGCGATATCGCATCTCATTTCTATGGTTCTTGGTAAGATATAATATGATTTGCGAAGTGTTATGTATTCCTCGTCTACACTTCAAATGATTGTGAATGCGACACTTCCTCGCTAGGAAATAGCGTTTGCAGAAGTCTACGTATCGTAGCAATAGAGTTCTTATGATTCTTAAAACGCGATATCGCATCTCATATCTATGTTTCATGATAAGATATAATATGATATGCGAAGTGTTATGTATTCCTCGTCTACACTTCATATGAATGTAAATGCGACACTTCCTTGCAAGGAAATAGCGTTTGCAGATGTCTACCTATCGTAGCAATAGAGTTCTTATGATTCTTAAAACGCGATATCGTATCTCATTTCTATGTTTCATGGTAAGATATAATATGATTTGCGAAGTGTTACTTATTCCTCGTCTACACTTCAAATGAATGTAAATGCAACACTTCCTTGCAAGGAAATAGCGTTTGCAGATGTCTAGGTATCGTAGCAATGGAGTTCAAATGCTTCTTAAAGCGAGATATTGCATCTCACATCTATGTTTTATGATAAGATATAATATTCATTGCGAAGTGTTATGCATTCCTCGTATACGATTCAAATGAATGTAAATGCGACACTTCCTTGCAAGGAAATAGCGTTTGCAGATGTCTGCGTATCGTGGCAATAGAGTTCTTATGGTTCTTAAAACGCGATATCGCATCTCATTTCTATGTTTCATGGCAAGATATAATATGATTTGCGAAGTGTTATGTATTCCTCGTCTACACTTCAAATGATTGTGAATGCGACACTTCCTCGCTAGGAAATAGCGTTTGCAGAAGTCCACGTATCGTAGCAATAGAGTTCTTATGATTCTTAAAACGCGATATCGCATCTCATTTCTATGGTTCATGGTAAGATATAATATGATTTGCGAATTGTTATGTATTCCTCGTCTACACTTCAAATGAATCTAATTGCGACACTTCCTTGCTAGGAAATAGCGTCTGCAGATGTCTAGGTATCGTAGCGATAGAGTTCTAATGCTTCTTAAAACGCGATATCGCATCTCATTTCTATGTTTCATGGTAAGATATAATATGATTTGCGAAGTGTTATGTATTCCTCGTCTACACTTCAAATGATTGTGAATGCGACACTTCCTCGCTAGGAAATAGCGTTTGCAGAAGTCTACGTATCGTGGCAATAGAGTTCTTATGCTTCTTAAAACGCGATATCGCATCTCATTTCTATGTTTCATGGTAAGATATAATATGATTTGCGAAGTGTTATGTATTCCTCGTCTACACTTCAAATGATTGTGAATGCGACACTTCCTCGCTAGGAAATAGCGTTTGCAGAAGTCTACGTATCGTAGCAATAGAGTTCTTATGATTCTTAAAACGCGATATCGTATCTCATTTCTATGTTTCATGGTAAGATATAATATGATTTGCGAAGTGTTACTTATTCCTCGTCTACACTTCAAATGAATGTAAATGCAACACTTCCTTGCAAGGAAATAGCGTTTGCAGATGTCTAGGTATCGTAGCAATAGAGTTCTTATGATTCTTAAAACGCGATATCGCATCTCATTTCTATGGTTCATGGTAAGATATAATATGATTTGCGAATTGTTATGTATTCCTCGTCTACACTTCAAATGAATCTAATTGCGACACTTCCTTGCTAGGAAATAGCGTTTGCAGAAGTCTACGTATCGTAGCAATAGAGTTCTTATGATTCTTAAAACGCGATATCGTATCTCATTTCTATGTTTCATGGTAAGATATAATATGATTTGCGAAGTGTTACTTATTCCTCGTCTACACTTCAAATGAATGTAAATGCAACACTTCCTTGCAAGGAAATAGCGTTTGCAGATGTCTAGGTATCGTAGCAATAGAGTTCTTATGATTCTTAAAACGCGATATCGCATCTCATTTCTATGGTTCATGGTAAGATATAATATGATTTGCGAATTGCTATGTATTTCTCGTCTACACTTCAAATGAATCTGATTGCGACACTTCCTTGCTAGGAAATAGCGTTTGCAGAAGTCTACGTTTCGTAGCAATAGAGTTCTTATGATTCTTAAAACGCGATATCGCATCCCATTTCTATGGTTCATGGTAAGATATAATATGATTTGCGAAGTGTTATGTATTCCTCGTCTACACTTCAAATGAATGTAAATGCGACACTTCCTTGTAAGGAATTAGCGTTTGCAGATGTCTACGTATCGTAGCAATAGAGTTCTTATGATTCTTAAAACGCGATATCGCAACTCATTTCTATGGTTCATGGTAAGATATAATATGATTTGCGAACTGTTATGTATTCCTCGTCTACACTTCAAATGAATGTGAATGCGACACTTCCTCGCTAGGAAATAGCGTTTGCAGAAGTCTACGTATCGTAGCAATAGAGTTCTTATGATTCTTAAAACGCGATATCGTATCTCATTTCTATGTTTCATGGTAAGATATAATATGATTTGCGAAGTGTTACTTATTCCTCGTCTACACTTCAAATGAATGTAAATGCGACACTTCCTTGCAAGGAAATAGCGTTTGCAGATGTCTACGTATCGTGGCAATAGAGTTCTTATGGTTCTTAAAACGCGATATCGCATCTCATTTCTATGTTTCATGGCAAGATATAATATGATTTGCGAAGTGTTATGTATTCCTCGTCTACACTTCAAATGATTGTGAATGCGACACTTCCTCACTAGGAAATAGCGTTTGCAGAAGTCTACGTATCGTAGCAATAGAGTTCTTATGATTCTTAAAACGCGATATCGCATCTCATTTCTATGGTTCATGGTAAGATATAATATGATTTGCGAAGTGTTATGTATTCCTCGTCTACACTTCAAATGAATGTAAATGCGACACTTCCTTGTAAGGAAATAGCGTTTGCAGAAGTCTACGTATCGTAGCAATAGAGTTCTTATGATTCTTAAAACGCGATATCGCATCTCATTTCTATGGTTCTTGGTAAGATATAATATGATTTGCGAAGTGTTATGTATTCTGCGTCTACACTTCAAATGATTGTGAATGCGACACTTCCTCGCTAGGAAATAGCGTTTGCAGAAGTCTACGTATCGTAGCAATAGAGTTCTTATGATTCTTAAAACGCGATATCGCATCTCATATCTATGTTTCATGATAAGATATAATATGATATGCGAAGTGTTATGTATTCCTCGTCTACACTTCATATGAATGTAAATGCGACACTTCCTTGCAAGGAAATAGCGTTTGCAGATGTCTACCTATCGTAGCAATAGAGTTCTTATGATTCTTAAAACGCGATATCGTATCTCATTTCTATGTTTCATGGTAAGATATAATATGATTTGCGAAGTGTTACTTATTCCTCGTCTACACTTCAAATGAATGTAAATGCAACACTTCCTTGCAAGGAAATAGCGTTTGCAGATGTCTAGGTATCGTAGCAATGGAGTTCAAATGCTTCTTAAAGCGAGATATTGCATCTCACATCTATGTTTTATGATAAGATATAATATTCATTGCGAAGTGTTATGCATTCCTCGTATACGATTCAAATGAATGTAAATGCGACACTTCCTTGCAAGGAAATAGCGTTTGCAGATGTCTGCGTATCGTGGCAATAGAGTTCTTATGGTTCTTAAAACGCGATATCGCATCTCATTTCTATGTTTCATGGCAAGATATAATATGATTTGCGAAGTGTTATGTATTCCTCGTCTACACTTCAAATGATTGTGAATGCGACACTTCCTCGCTAGGAAATAGCGTTTGCAGAAGTCCACGTATCGTAGCAATAGAGTTCTTATGATTCTTAAAACGCGATATCGCATCTCATTTCTATGGTTCATGGTAAGATATAATATGATTTGCGAATTGTTATGTATTCCTCGTCTACACTTCAAATGAATCTAATTGCGACACTTCCTTGCTAGGAAATAGCGTCTGCAGATGTCTAGGTATCGTAGCGATAGAGTTCTAATGCTTCTTAAAACGCGATATCGCATCTCATTTCTATGTTTCATGGTAAGATATAATATGATTTGCGAAGTGTTATGTATTCCTCGTCTACACTTCAAATGATTGTGAATGCGACACTTCCTCGCTAGGAAATAGCGTTTGCAGAAGTCTACGTATCGTGGCAATAGAGTTCTTATGCTTCTTAAAACGCGATATCGCATCTCATTTCTATGTTTCATGGTAAGATATAATATGATTTGCGAAGTGTTATGTATTCCTCGTCTACACTTCAAATGATTGTGAATGCGACACTTCCTCGCTAGGAAATAGCGTTTGCAGAAGTCTACGTATCGTAGCAATAGAGTTCTTATGATTCTTAAAACGCGATATCGTATCTCATTTCTATGTTTCATGGTAAGATATAATATGATTTGCGAAGTGTTACTTATTCCTCGTCTACACTTCAAATGAATGTAAATGCAACACTTCCTTGCAAGGAAATAGCGTTTGCAGATGTCTAGGTATCGTAGCAATAGAGTTCTTATGATTCTTAAAACGCGATATCGCATCTCATTTCTATGGTTCATGGTAAGATATAATATGATTTGCGAATTGTTATGTATTCCTCGTCTACACTTCAAATGAATCTAATTGCGACACTTCCTTGCTAGGAAATAGCGTTTGCAGAAGTCTACGTATCGTAGCAATAGAGTTCTTATGATTCTTAAAACGCGATATTGCATCTCATATCTATGTTTCATGATAAGATATAGTATGATTTGCGAAGTGTTATGTATTCCTCGTCTACACTTCATATGAATGTAAATGCGACACTTCCTTGCAAGGAAATAGCGTTTGCAGATGTCTACCTATCGTAGCAATAGTGTTCTAATGCTTCTTAAAACGCGATATCGCATCTCATTTCTATGTTTCATGGTAAGATATAATATGATTTGCGAAGTATTATGTATTCCTCGTCTACACTTCAAATGATTGTGAATGCGACACTTCCTCGCTAGGAAATAGCGTTTGCAGAAGTCTACGTATCGTAGCAATAGAGTTCTTATGATTCTTAAAACGCGATATCGTATCTCATTTCTATGGTTCATGGTATGATATAATATGATTTGCGAAGTGTTATGTATTCCTCGTCTACACTTCAAATGAATGTAAATGCGACACTTCCTTGCTAGGAAATAGCGTCTGCAGATGTCTAGGTATCATAGCGATAGAGTTCTAATGCTTCTTAAAACGCGATATCGCATCTCATTTCTATGTTTCATGGTAAGATATAATATGATTTGCGAAGTGTTATGTATTCCTCGTCTACACTTCATATGAATGTAAATGCGACACTTCCTTGCAAGGAAATAGCGTTTGCAGATGTCTACCTATCGTAGCAATAGAGTTCTAATGCTTCTTAAAACGCGATATCGCATCTCATTTCTATAGTTCATGATAAGATATAATATGATATGCGAAGTGTTATGTATTCCTCGTCTACACTTCATATGAATGTAAATGCGACACTTCCTTGCAAGGAAATAGCGTTTGCAGATGTCTACCTATCGTAGCAATAGAGTTCTAATGCTTCTTAAAACGCGATATCGCATCTCATTTCTATGTTTCATGGTAAGATATAATATGATTTGCGAAGTGTTATGTATTCCTCGTCTACACTTCAAATGATTGTGAATGCGACACTTCCTCGTTAGGAAATAGCGTTTGCAGAAGTCTACGTATCGTACCAATAGAGTTCTTATGATTCTTAAAACGCGATATCGTATCTCATTTCTATGGTTCATGCTATGATGTAATATGATTTGCGAAGTGTTATGTATTCCTCGTCTACACTTCAAATGAATGTAAATGCGACACTTCCTTGCTAGGAAATAGCGTCTGCAGATGTCTACCTATCGTAGCAATAGAGTTCTAATGCTTCTTAAAACGCGATATCGCATCTCATTTCTATGTTTCATGGTAAGATATAATATGATTTGCGAAGTGTTATGTATTCCTCGTCTACACTTCAAATGAATGTAAATGCGACACTTCCTTGCAAGGAAATAGCGTTTGCAGATGTCTACCTATCGTAGCAATAGGGTTCTAATGCTTCTTAAAACGCGATATCGCATCTCATTTCTATGTTTCATGGTAAGATATAATATGATTTGCGAAGTGTTATGTATTCCTCGTCTACACTTCAAATGAATGTAAATGCGACACTTCCTTGCTAGGAAATAGCGTCTGCAGATGTCTAGGTATCGTAGCGATAGAGTTCTAATGCATCTTAAAACGCGATATCGCATCTCATTTCTATGGTTCATGGTATGATATAATATGATTTGCGAAGTGTTATGTATTCCTCGTCTACACTTCAAATGAATGTAAATGCGACACTTCCTTGCTAGGAAATAGCGTCTGCAGATGTCTACCTATCGTAGCAATAGAGTTCTAATGCTTCTTAAAACGCGATATCGCATCTCATTTCTATGTTTCATGGTAAGATATAATATGATTTGCGAAGTGTTATGTATTCCTCGTCTACACTTCAAATGAATGTAAATGCGACACTTCCTTGCTAGGAAATAGCGTCTGCAGATGTCTACCTATCGTAGCAATAGAGTTCTAATGCTTCTTAAAACGCGATATCGCATCTCATTTCTATGTTTCATGGTAAGATATAATATGATTTGCGAAGTGTTATGTATTCCTCGTCTACACTTCAAATGAATGTGAATGCGACACTTCCTCGCTAGGAAGTAGCGTTTGCAGAAGTCTACGTATCGTAGCAGTAAGAGTTCTTATGATTCTTAAAACGCGATATCGCATCTCATTTCTATGTTTCATGGTAAGATATAATATGATTTGCGAAGTGTTATGTATTCCTCGTCTACACTTCAAATGAATGTAAATGCGACACTTCCTTGCTAGGAAATAGCGTCTGCAGATGTCTACCTATCGTAGCAATAGAGTTCTAATGCTTCTTAAAACGCGATATCGCATCTCATTTCTATGTTTCATGGTAAGATATAATATGATTTGCGAAGTGTTATGTATTCCTCGTCTACACTTCAAATGAATGTAAATGCAACACTTCCTTGCAAGGAAATAGCGTTTGCAGATGTCTAGGTATCGTAGCAATAAGGTTCAAATGCTTCTTAAAGCGAGATATTGCATTTCATATCTATGTTTCATGATAAGATATAATATTCATTGCGAAGTGTTATGCATTCCTCGTATACGATTCAGATGAATGTAAATGCGACACTTCCTTGCAAGGAAATAGCGTTTGCAGATGTCTAGGTATCGTAGCGATAGAGTTCTAATGCTTCTTAAAACGCGATATCGCATCTCATTTCTATGTTTCATGGTAACATATAATATGATTTGCGAAGTGTTATGTATTCCTCGTCTACACTTCCTATGAATGTAAATGCGACACTTCCTTGCAAGGAAATAGCGTTTGTAGATGTCTACCTATCGTAGCAATAGAGTTCTAATGCTTCCTAAAACGCGATATCGCATCTCATTTCTATGTTTCATGGTATGATATAATATGATTTGCGAAGTGTTATGTATTCCTCGTCTACACTTCATATGAATGTAAATGCGACCCTTCCTTGCTAGGAAATAGCGTTTGCAGATGTCTAGGTATCGTAGCGATAGAGTTCTAATGCTTCTTAAAACGAGATATTGCATCTCATATCTATGGTTCATGGTAAGATATAATATGATTTGCGAAGTGTTATGTATTCCTCGTCTACACTTCAAATGAATGTAAATGCGACACTTCCTTGCTAGGAAATAGCGTCTGCAGATGTCTAGGTATCGTAGCGATAGAGTTCTAATGCTTCTTAAAACGAGATATTGCATCTCATATCTATGTTTCATGATAAGATATAATATTCATTGCGAAGTGTTATGCATTCCTCGTCTACGATTCAAATGAATGTAAATGCGACACTTCCTTGCAAGGAAATAGCGTCTGCAGATGTCTACCTATCGTAGCAATAGAGTTCTAATGCTTCTTAAAACGCGATATCGCATCTCATTTCTATGTTTCATGGTAAGATATAATATGATTTGCGAAGTGTTATGTATTCCTCGTCTACACTTCAAATGAATGTAAATGCGACACTTCCTTGCAAGGAAATAGCGTTTGCAGATGTCTACCTATCGTAGCAATAGGGTTCTAATGCTTCTTAAAACGCGATATCGCATCTCATTTCTATGTTTCATGGTAAGATATAATATGATTTGCGAAGTGTTATGTATTCCTCGTCTACACTTCAAATGAATGTAAATGCGACACTTCCTTGCTAGGAAATAGCGTCTGCAGATGTCTAGGTATCGTAGCGATAGAGTTCTAATGCTTCTTAAAACGCGATATCGCATCTCATTTCTATGGTTCATGGTATGATATAATATGATTTGCGAAGTGTTATGTATTCCTCGTCTACACTTCAAATGAATGTAAATGCGACACTTCCTTGCTAGGAAATAGCGTCTGCAGATGTCTACCTATCGTAGCAATAGAGTTCTAATGCTTCTTAAAACGCGATATCGCATCTCATTTCTATGTTTCATGGTAAGATATAATATGATTTGCGAAGTGTTATGCATTCCTCGTATACGATTCAGATGAATGTAAATGCGACACTTCCTTGCAAGGAAATAGCGTTTGCAGATGTCTACGTATCGTGGCAATAGAGTTCTTATGGTTCTTAAAACGCGATATCGCATCTCATTTCTATGTTTCATGGCAAGATATAATATGATTTGCGAAGTGTTATGTATTCCTCGTCTACACTTCAAATGAATGTGAATGCGACACTTCCTCGCTAGGAAGTAGCGTTTGCAGAAGTCTACGTATCGTAGCAGTAAGAGTTCTTATGACTCTTAAAACGCGATATCGCATCTCATTTCTATGTTTCATGGTAAGATATAATATGATTTGCGAAGTGTTATGTATTCCTCGTCTACACTTCAAATGAATGTAAATGCGACACTTCCTTGCTAGGAAATAGCGTCTGCAGATGTCTACCTATCGTAGCAATAGAGTTCTAATGCTTCTTAAAACGCGATATCGCATCTCATTTCTATGTTTCATGGTAAGATATAATATGATTTGCGAAGTGTTATGTATTCCTCGTCTACACTTCAAATGAATGTAAATGCAACACTTCCTTGCAAGGAAATAGCGTTTGCAGATGTCTAGGTATCGTAGCAATAAGGTTCAAATGCTTCTTAAAGCGAGATATTGCATCTCATATCTATGTTTCATAATAAGATATAATATTCATTGCGAAGTGTTATGCATTCCTCGTATACGATTCAGATGAATGTAAATGCGACACTTCCTTGCAAGGAAATAGCGTTTGCAGATGTCTAGGTATCGTAGCGATAGAGTTCTAATGCTTCTTAAAACGCGATATCGCATCTCATTTCTATGTTTCATGGTAACATATAATATGATTTGCGAAGTGTTATGTATTCCTCGTCTACACTTCCTATGAATGTAAATGCGACACTTCCTTGCAAGGAAATAGCGTTTGTAGATGTCTACCTATCGTAGCAATAGAGTTCTAATGCTTCCTAAAACGCGATATCGCATCTCATTTCTATGTTTCATGGTATGATATAATATGATTTGCGAAGTGTTATGTATTCCTCGTCTACACTTCATATGAATGTAAATGCGACCCTTCCTTGCTAGGAAATAGCGTTTGCAGATGTCTAGGTATCGTAGCGATAGAGTTCTAATGCTTCTTAAAACGAGATATTGCATCTCATATCTATGGTTCATGGTAAGATATAATATGATTTGCGAAGTGTTATGTATTCCTCGTCTACACTTCAAATGAATGTAAATGCGACACTTCCTTGCTAGGAAATAGCGTCTGCAGATGTCTAGGTATCGTAGCGATAGAGTTCTAATGCTTCTTAAAACGAGATATTGCATCTCATATCTATGTTTCATGATAAGATATAATATTCATTGCGAAGTGTTATGCATTCCTCGTCTACGATTCAAATGAATGTAAATGCGACACTTCCTTGCAAGGAAATAGCGTCTGCAGATGTCTACCTATCGTAGCAATAGAGTTCTAATGCTTCTTAAAACGCGATATCGCATCTCATTTCTATGTTTCATGGTAAGATATAATATGATTTGCGAAGTGTTATGTATTCCTCGTCTACACTTCAAATGAATGTAAATGCGACACTTCCTTGCAAGGAAATAGCGTTTGCAGATGTCTACCTATCGTAGCAATAGGGTTCTAATGCTTCTTAAAACGCGATATCGCATCTCATTTCCATGTTTCATGGTAAGATATAATATGATTTGCGAAGTGTTATGTATTCCTCGTCTACACTTCAAATGAATGTAAATGCGACACTTCCTTGCTAGGAAATAGCGTCTGCAGATGTCTAGGTATCGTAGCGATAGAGTTCTAATGCTTCTTAAAACGCGATATCGCATCTCATTTCTATGGTTCATGGTATGATATAATATGATTTGCGAAGTGTTATGTATTCCTCGTCTACACTTCAAATGAATGTAAATGCGACACTTCCTTGCTAGGAAATAGCGTCTGCAGATGTCTACCTATCGTAGCAATAGAGTTCTAATGCTTCTTAAAACGCGATATCGCATCTCATTTCTATGTTTCATGGTAAGATATAATATGATTTGCGAAGTGTTATGTATTCCTCGTCTACACTTCAAATGAATGTAAATGCAACACTTCCTTGCAAGGAAATAGCGTTTGCAGATGTCTAGGTATCGTAGCAATAAGGTTCAAATGCTTCTTAAAGCGAGATATTGCATCTCATATCTATGTTTCATGATAAGATATAATATTCATTGCGAAGTGTTATGCATTCCTCGTATACGATTCAGATGAATGTAAATGCGACACTTCCTTGCAAGGAAATAGCGTTTGCAGATGTCTACGTATCGTGGCAATAGAGTTCTTATGGTTCTTAAAACGCGATATCGCATCTCATTTCTATGTTTCATGGCAAGATATAATATGATTTGCGAAGTGTTATGTATTCCTCGTCTACACTTCAAATGAATGTGAATGCGACACTTCCTCGCTAGGAAGTAGCGTTTGCAGAAGTCTACGTATCGTAGCAGTAAGAGTTCTTGTGATTCTTAAAACGCGATATCGCATCTCATTTCTATGTTTCATGGTAAGATATAATATGATTTGCGAAGTGTTATGCATTCCTCGTCTACACTTCAAATGAATGTAAATGCGACACTTCCTTGCTAGGAAATAGCGTCTGCAGATGTCTACCTATCGTAGCAATAGAGTTCTAATGCTTCTTAAAACGCGATATCGCATCTCATTTCTATGTTTCATGGTAAGATATAATATGATTTGCGAAGTGTTATGTATTCCTCGCCTACACTTCAAATGAATGTAAATGCGACACTTCCTTGCAAGGAAATAGCGTTTGCAGATGTCTACCTATCGTAGCAATAGGGTTCTAATGCTTCTTAAAACGCGATATCGCATCTCATTTCTATGTTTCATGGTAAGATATAATATGATTTGCGAAGTGTTATGTATTCCTCGTCTACACTTCAAATGAATGTAAATGCGACACTTCCTTGCTAGGAAATAGCGTCTGCAGATGTCTAGGTATCGTAGCGATAGAGTTCTAATGCTTCTTAAGACGCGATATCGCATCTCATTTCTATGGTTCATGGTATGATATAATATGATTTGCGAAGTGTTATGTATTCCTCGTCTACACTTCAAATGAATGTAAATGCGACACTTCCTTGCTAGGAAATAGCGTCTGCAGATGTCTACCTATCGTAGCAATAGAGTTCTAATGCTTCTTAAAGCGCGATATCGCATCTCATTTCTATGTTTCATGGTAAGATATAATATGATTTGCGAAGTGTTATGTATTCCTCGTCTACACTTCAAATGAATGTAAATGCAACACTTCCTTGCAAGGAAATAGCGTTTGCAGATGTCTAGGTATCGTAGCAATAAGGTTCAAATGCTTCTTAAAGCGAGATATTGCATCTCATATCTATGTTTCATGATAAGATATAATATTCATTGCGAAGTGTTATGCATTCCTCGTATACGATTCAGATGAATGTAAATGCGACACTTCCTTGCAAGGAAATAGCGTTTGCAGATGTCTACGTATCGTGGCAATAGAGTTCTTATGGTTCTTAAAACGCGATATCGCATCTCATTTCTATGTTTCATGGCAAGATATAATATGATTTGCGAAGTGTTATGTATTCCTCGTCTACACTTCAAATGAATGTGAATGCGACACTTCCTCGCTAGGAAGTAGCGTTTGCAGAAGTCTACGTATCGTAGCAGTAAGAGTTCTTATGATTCTTAAAACGCGATATCGCATCTCATTTCTATGTTTCATGGTAAGATATAATATGATTTGCGAAGTGTTATGCATTCCTCGTCTACACTTCAAATGAATGTAAATGCGACACTTCCTTGCTAGGAAATAGCGTCTGCAGATGTCTACCTATCGTAGCAATAGAGTTCTAATGCTTCTTAAAACGCGATATCGCATCTCATTTCTATGTTTCATGGTAAGATATAATATGATTTGCGAAGTGTTATGTATTCCTCGTCTACACTTCAAATGAATGTAAATGCGACACTTCCTTGCAAGGAAATAGCGTTTGCAGATGTCTACCTATCGTAGCAATAGGGTTCTAATGCTTCTTAAAACGCGATATCGCATCTCATTTCTATGTTTCATGGTAAGATATAATATGATTTGCGAAGTGTTATGTATTCCTCGTCTACACTTCAAATGAATGTAAATGCGACACTTCCTTGCTAGGAAATAGCGTCTGCAGATGTCTAGGTATCGTAGCGATAGAGTTCTAATGCTTCTTAAAACGCGATATCGCATCTCATTTCTATGGTTCATGGTATGATATAATATGATTTGCGAAGTGTTATGTATTCCTCGTCTACACTTCAAATGAATGTAAATGCGACACTTCCTTGCTAGGAAATAGCGTCTGCAGATGTCTACCTATCGTAGCAATAGAGTTCTAATGCTTCTTAAAACGCGATATCGCATCTCATTTCTATGTTTCATGGTAAGATATAATATGATTTGCGAAGTGTTATGTATTCCTCGTCTACACTTCAAATGAATGTAAATGCAACACTTCCTTGCAAGGAAATAGCGTTTGCAGATGTCTAGGTATCGTAGCAATAAGGTTCAAATGCTTCTTAAAGCGAGATATTGCATCTCATATCTATGTTTCATGATAAGATATAATATTCATTGCGAAGTGTTATGCATTCCTCGTATACGATTCAGATGAATGTAAATGCGACACTTCCTTGCAAGGAAATAGCGTTTGCAGATGTCTACGTATCGTGGCAATAGAGTTCTTATGGTTCTTAAAACGCGATATCGCATCTCATTTCTATGTTTCATGGCAAGATATAATATGATTTGCGAAGTGTTATGTATTCCTCGTCTACACTTCAAATGAATGTGAATGCGACACTTCCTCGCTAGGAAGTAGCGTTTGCAGAAGTCTACGTATCGTAGCAGTAAGAGTTCTTATGATTCTTAAAACGCGATATCGCATCTCATTTCTATGTTTCATGGTAAGATATAATATGATTTGCGAAGTGTTATGTATTCCTCGTCTACACTTCAAATGAATGTAAATGCGACACTTCCTTGCTAGGAAATAGCGTCTGCAGATGTCTACCTATCGTAGCAATAGAGTTCTAATGCTTCTTAAAACGCGATATCGCATCTCATTTCTATGTTTCATGGTAAGATATAATATGATTTGCGAAGTGTTATGTATTCCTCGTCTACACTTCAAATGAATGTAAATGCAACACTTCCTTGCAAGGAAATAGCGTTTGCAGATGTCTAGGTATCGTAGCAATAAGGTTCAAATGCTTCTTAAAGCGAGATATTGCATTTCATATCTATGTTTCATGATAAGATATAATATTCATTGCGAAGTGTTATGCATTCCTCGTATACGATTCAGATGAATGTAAATGCGACACTTCCTTGCAAGGAAATAGCGTTTGCAGATGTCTAGGTATCGTAGCGATAGAGTTCTAATGCTTCTTAAAACGCGATATCGCATCTCATTTCTATGTTTCATGGTAACATATAATATGATTTGCGATGTGTTATGTATTCCTCGTCTACACTTCCTATGAATGTAAATGCGACACTTCCTTGCAAGGAAATAGCGTTTGTAGATGTCTACCTATCGTAGCAATAGAGTTCTAATGCTTCCTAAAACGCGATATCGCATCTCATTTCTATGTTTCATGGTATGATATAATATGATTTGCGAAGTGTTATGTATTCCTCGTCTACACTTCATATGAATGTAAATGCGACCCTTCCTTGCTAGGAAATAGCGTTTGCAGATGTCTAGGTATCGTAGCGATAGAGTTCTAATGCTTCTTAAAACGAGATATTGCATCTCATATCTATGGTTCATGGTAAGATATAATATGATTTGCGAAGTGTTATGTATTCCTCGTCTACACTTCAAATGAATGTAAATGCGACACTTCCTTGCTAGGAAATAGCGTCTGCAGATGTCTAGGTATCGTAGCGATAGAGTTCTAATGCTTCTTAAAACGAGATATTGCATCTCATATCTATGTTTCATGATAAGATATAATATTCATTGCGAAGTGTTATGCATTCCTCGTCTACGATTCAAATGAATGTAAATGCGACACTTCCTTGCAAGGAAATAGCGTCTGCAGATGTCTACCTATCGTAGCAATAGAGTTCTAATGCTTCTTAAAACGCGATATCGCATCTCATTTCTATGTTTCATGGTAAGATATAATATGATTTGCGAAGTGTTATGTATTCCTCGTCTACACTTCAAATGAATGTAAATGCGACACTTCCTTGCAAGGAAATAGCGTTTGCAGATGTCTACCTATCGTAGCAATAGGGTTCTAATGCTTCTTAAAACGCGATATCGCATCTCATTTCTATGTTTCATGGTAAGATATAATATGATTTGCGAAGTGTTATGTATTCCTCGTCTACACTTCAAATGAATGTAAATGCGACACTTCCTTGCTAGGAAATAGCGTCTGCAGATGTCTAGGTATCGTAGCGATAGAGTTCTAATGCTTCTTAAAACGCGATATCGCATCTCATTTCTATGGTTCATGGTATGATATAATATGATTTGCGAAGTGTTATGTATTCCTCGTCTACACTTCAAATGAATGTAAATGCGACACTTCCTTGCTAGGAAATAGCGTCTGCAGATGTCTACCTATCGTAGCAATAGAGTTCTAATGCTTCTTAAAACGCGATATCGCATCTCATTTCTATGTTTCATGGTAAGATATAATATGATTTGCGAAGTGTTATGCATTGCTCGTATACGATTCAGATGAATGTAAATGCGACACTTCCTTGCAAGGAAATAGCGTTTGCAGATGTCTACGTATCGTGGCAATAGAGTTCTTATGGTTCTTAAAACGCGATATCGCATCTCATTTCTATGTTTCATGGCAAGATATAATATGATTTGCGAAGTGTTATGTATTCCTCGTCTACACTTCAAATGAATGTGAATGCGACACTTCCTCGCTAGGAAGTAGCGTTTGCAGAAGTCTACGTATCGTAGCAGTAAGAGTTCTTATGATTCTTAAAACGCGATATCGCATCTCATTTCTATGTTTCATGGTAAGATATAATATGATTTGCGAAGTGTTATGTATTCCTCGTCTACACTTCAAATGAATGTAAATGCGACACTTCCTTGCTAGGAAATAGCGTCTGCAGATGTCTACCTATCGTAGCAATAGAGTTCTAATGCTTCTTAAAACGCGATATCGCATCTCATTTCTATGTTTCATGGTAAGATATAATATGATTTGCGAAGTGTTATGTATTCCTCGTCTACACTTCAAATGAATGTAAATGCAACACTTCCTTGCAAGGAAATAGCGTTTGCAGATGTCTAGGTATCGTAGCAATAAGGTTCAAATGCTTCTTAAAGCGAGATATTGCATCTCATATCTATGTTTCATGATAAGATATAATATTCATTGCGAAGTGTTATGCATTCCTCGTATACGATTCAGATGAATGTAAATGCGACACTTCCTTGCAAGGAAATAGCGTTTGCAGATGTCTAGGTATCGTAGCGATAGAGTTCTAATGCTTCTTAAAACGCGATATCGCATCTCATTTCTATGTTTCATGGTAACATATAATATGATTTGCGATGTGTTATGTATTCCTCGTCTACACTTCCTATGAATGTAAATGCGACACTTCCTTGCAAGGAAATAGCGTTTGTAGATGTCTACCTATCGTAGCAATAGAGTTCTAATGCTTCCTAAAACGCGATATCGCATCTCATTTCTATGTTTCATGGTATGATATAATATGATTTGCGAAGTGTTATGTATTCCTCGTCTACACTTCATATGAATGTAAATGCGACCCTTCCTTGCTAGGAAATAGCGTTTGCAGATGTCTAGGTATCGTAGCGATAGAGTTCTAATGCTTCTTAAAACGAGATATTGCATCTCATATCTATGGTTCATGGTAAGATATAATATGATTTGCGAAGTGTTATGTATTCCTCGTCTACACTTCAAATGAATGTAAATGCGACACTTCCTTGCTAGGAAATAGCGTCTGCAGATGTCTAGGTATCGTAGCGATAGAGTTCTAATGCTTCTTAAAACGAGATATTGCATCTCATATCTATGTTTCATGATAAGATATAATATTCATTGCGAAGTGTTATGCATTCCTCGTCTACGATTCAAATGAATGTAAATGCGACACTTCCTTGCAAGGAAATAGCGTCTGCAGATGTCTACCTATCGTAGCAATAGAGTTCTAATGCTTCTTAAAACGCGATATCGCATCTCATTTCTATGTTTCATGGTAAGATATAATATGATTTGCGAAGTGTTATGTATTCCTCGTCTACACTTCAAATGAATGTAAATGCGACACTTCCTTGCAAGGAAATAGCGTTTGCAGATGTCTACCTATCGTAGCAATAGGGTTCTAATGCTTCTTAAAACGCGATATCGCATCTCATTTCTATGTTTCATGGTAAGATATAATATGATTTGCGAAGTGTTATGTATTCCTCGTCTACACTTCAAATGAATGTAAATGCAACACTTCCTTGCAAGGAAATAGCGTTTGCAGATGTCTAGGTATCGTAGCAATAAGGTTCAAATGCTTCTTAAAGCGAGATATTGCATCTCATATCTATGTTTCATGATAAGATATAATATTCATTGCGAAGTGTTATGCATTCCTCGTATACGATTCAGATGAATGTAAATGCGACACTTCCTTGCAAGGAAATCGCGTTTGCAGATGTCTACGTATCGTGGCAATAGAGTTCTTATGGTTCTTAAAACGCGATATCGCATCTCATTTCTATGTTTCATGGCAAGATATAATATGATTTGCGAAGTGTTATGTATTCCTCGTCTACACTTCAAATGAATGTGAATGCGACACTTCCTCGCTAGGAAGTAGCGTTTGCAGAAGTCTACGTATCGTAGCAGTAAGAGTTCTTATGATTCTTAAAACGCGATATCGCATCTCATTTCTATGTTTCATGGTAAGATATAATATGATTTGCGAAGTGTTATGTATTCCTCGTCTACACTTCAAATGAATGTAAATGCGACACTTCCTTGCTAGGAAATAGCGTCTGCAGATGTCTACCTATCGTAGCAATAGAGTTCTAATGCTTCTTAAAACGCGATATCGCATCTCATTTCTATGTTTCATGGTAAGATATAATATGATTTGCGAAGTGTTATGTATTCCTCGTCTACACTTCAAATGAATGTAAATGCAACACTTCCTTGCAAGGAAATAGCGTTTGCAGATGTCTAGGTATCGTAGCAATAAGGTTCAAATGCTTCTTAAAGCGAGATATTGCATCTCATATCTATGTTTCATGATAAGATATAATATTCATTGCGAAGTGTTATGCATTCCTCGTATACGATTCAGATGAATGTAAATGCGACACTTCCTTGCAAGGAAATAGCGTTTGCAGATGTCTAGGTATCGTAGCGATAGAGTTCTAATGCTTCTTAAAACGCGATATCGCATCTCATTTCTATGTTTCATGGTAACATATAATATGATTTGCGAAGTGTTATGTATTCCTCGTCTACACTTCCTATGAATGTAAATGCGACACTTCCTTGCAAGGAAATAGCGTTTGTAGATGTCTACCTATCGTAGCAATAGAGTTCTAATGCTTCCTAAAACGCGATATCGCATCTCATTTCTATGTTTCATGGTATGATATAATATGATTTGCGAAGTGTTATGTATTCCTCGTCTACACTTCATATGAATGTAAATGCGACCCTTCCTTGCTAGGAAATAGCGTTTGCAGATGTCTAGGTATCGTAGCGATAGAGTTCTAATGCTTCTTAAAACGAGATATTGCATCTCATATCTATGGTTCATGGTAAGATATAATATGATTTGCGAAGTGTTATGTATTCCTCGTCTACACTTCAAATGAATGTAAATGCGACACTTCCTTGCTAGGAAATAGCGTCTGCAGATGTCTAGGTATCGTAGCGATAGAGTTCTAATGCTTCTTAAAACGAGATATTGCATCTCATATCTATGTTTCATGATAAGATATAATATTCATTGCGAAGTGTTATGCATTCCTCGTCTACGATTCAAATGAATGTAAATGCGACACTTCCTTGCAAGGAAATAGCGTCTGCAGATGTCTACCTATCGTAGCAATAGAGTTCTAATGCTTCTTAAAACGCGATATCGCATCTCATTTCTATGTTTCATGGTAAGATATAATATGATTTGCGAAGTGTTATGTATTCCTCGTCTACACTTCAAATGAATGTAAATGCGACACTTCCTTGCAAGGAAATAGCGTTTGCAGATGTCTACCTATCGTAGCAATAGGGTTCTAATGCTTCTTAAAACGCGATATCGCATCTCATTTCTATGTTTCATGGTAAGATATAATATGATTTGCGAAGTGTTATGTATTCCTCGTCTACACTTCAAATGAATGTAAATGCAACACTTCCTTGCAAGGAAATAGCGTTTGCAGATGTCTAGGTATCGTAGCAATAAGGTTCAAATGCTTCTTAAAGCGAGATATTGCATCTCATATCTATGTTTCATGATAAGATATAATATTCATTGCGAAGTGTTATGCATTCCTCGTATACGATTCAGATGAATGTAAATGCGACACTTCCTTGCAAGGAAATCGCGTTTGCAGATGTCTACGTATCGTGGCAATAGAGTTCTTATGGTTCTTAAAACGCGATATCGCATCTCATTTCTATGTTTCATGGCAAGATATAATATGATTTGCGAAGTGTTATGTATTCCTCGTCTACACTTCAAATGAATGTGAATGCGACACTTCCTCGCTAGGAAGTAGCGTTTGCAGAAGTCTACGTATCGTAGCAGTAAGAGTTCTTATGATTCTTAAAACGCGATATCGCATCTCATTTCTATGTTTCATGGTAAGATATAATATGATTTGCGAAGTGTTATGTATTCCTCGTCTACACTTCAAATGAATGTAAATGCGACACTTCCTTGCTAGGAAATAGCGTCTGCAGATGTCTACCTATCGTAGCAATAGAGTTCTAATGCTTCTTAAAACGCGATATCGCATCTCATTTCTATGTTTCATGGTAAGATATAATATGATTTGCGAAGTGTTATGTATTCCTCGTCTACACTTCAAATGAATGTAAATGCAACACTTCCTTGCAAGGAAATAGCGTTTGCAGATGTCTAGGTATCGTAGCAATAAGGTTCAAATGCTTCTTAAAGCGAGATATTGCATCTCATATCTATGTTTCATGATAAGATATAATATTCATTGCGAAGTGTTATGCATTCCTCGTATACGATTCAGATGAATGTAAATGCGACACTTCCTTGCAAGGAAATAGCGTTTGCAGATGTCTAGGTATCGTAGCGATAGAGTTCTAATGCTTCTTAAAACGCGATATCGCATCTCATTTCTATGTTTCATGGTAACATATAATATGATTTGCGAAGTGTTATGTATTCCTCGTCTACACTTCCTATGAATGTAAATGCGACACTTCCTTGCAAGGAAATAGCGTTTGTAGATGTCTACCTATCGTAGCAATAGAGTTCTAATGCTTCCTAAAACGCGATATCGCATCTCATTTCTATGTTTCATGGTATGATATAATATGATTTGCGAAGTGTTATGTATTCCTCGTCTACACTTCATATGAATGTAAATGCGACCCTTCCTTGCTAGGAAATAGCGTTTGCAGATGTCTAGGTATCGTAGCGATAGAGTTCTAATGCTTCTTAAAACGAGATATTGCATCTCATATCTATGGTTCATGGTAAGATATAATATGATTTGCGAAGTGTTATGTATTACTCGTCTACACTTCAAATGAATGTAAATGCGACACTTCCTTGCTAGGAAATAGCGTCTGCAGATGTCTAGGTATCGTAGCGATAGAGTTCTAATGCTTCTTAAAACGAGATATTGCATCTCATATCTATGTTTCATGATAAGATATAATATTCATTGCGAAGTGTTATGCATTCCTCGTCTACGATTCAAATGAATGTAAATGCGACACTTCCTTGCAAGGAAATAGCGTCTGCAGATGTCTACCTATCGTAGCAATAGAGTTCTAATGCTTCTTAAAACGCGATATCGCATCTCATTTCTATGTTTCATGGTAAGATATAATATGATTTGCGAAGTGTTATGTATTCCTCGTCTACACTTCAAATGAATGTAAATGCGACACTTCCTTGCAAGGAAATAGCGTTTGCAGATGTCTACCTATCGTAGCAATAGGGTTCTAATGCTTCTTAAAACGCGATATCGCATCTCATTTCTATGTTTCATGGTAAGATATAATATGATTTGCGAAGTGTTATGTATTCCTCGTCTACACTTCAAATGAATGTAAATGCAACACTTCCTTGCAAGGAAATAGCGTTTGCAGATGTCTAGGTATCGTAGCAATAAGGTTCAAATGCTTCTTAAAGCGAGATATTGCATCTCATATCTATGTTTCATGATAAGATATAATATTCATTGCGAAGTGTTATGCATTCCTCGTATACGATTCAGATGAATGTAAATGCGACACTTCCTTGCAAGGAAATAGCGTTTGCAGATGTCTACGTATCGTGGCAATAGAGTTCTTATGGTTCTTAAAACGCGATATCGCATCTCATTTCTATGTTTCATGGCAAGATATAATATGATTTGCGAAGTGTTATGTATTCCTCGTCTACACTTCAAATGAATGTGAATGCGACACTTCCTCGCTAGGAAGTAGCGTTTGCAGAAGTCTACGTATCGTAGCAGTAAGAGTTCTTATGATTCTTAAAACGCGATATCGCATCTCATTTCTATGTTTCATGGTAAGATATAATATGATTTGCGAAGTGTTATGTATTCCTCGTCTACACTTCAAATGAATGTAAATGCGACACTTCCTTGCTAGGAAATAGCGTCTGCAGATGTCTACCTATCGTAGCAATAGAGTTCTAATGCTTCTTAAAACGCGATATCGCATCTCATTTCTATGTTTCATGGTAAGATATAATATGATTTGCGAAGTGTTATGTATTCCTCGTCTACACTTCAAATGAATGTAAATGCAACACTTCCTTGCAAGGAAATAGCGTTTGCAGATGTCTAGGTATCGTAGCAATAAGGTTCAAATGCTTCTTAAAGCGAGATATTGCATCTCATATCTATGTTTCATGATAAGATATAATATTCATTGCGAAGTGTTATGCATTCCTCGTATACGATTCAGATGAATGTAAATGCGACACTTCCTTGCAAGGAAATAGCGTTTGCAGATGTCTAGGTATCGTAGCGATAGAGTTCTAATGCTTCTTAAAACGCGATATCGCATCTCATTTCTATGTTTCATGGTAACATATAATATGATTTGCGAAGTGTTATGTATTCCTCGTCTACACTTCCTATGAATGTAAATGCGACACTTCCTTGCAAGGAAATAGCGTTTGTAGATGTCTACCTATCGTAGCAATAGAGTTCTAATGCTTCCTAAAACGCGATATCGCATCTCATTTCTATGTTTCATGGTATGATATAATATGATTTGCGAAGTGTTATGTATTCCTCGTCTACACTTCATATGAATGTAAATGCGACCCTTCCTTGCTAGGAAATAGCGTTTGCAGATGTCTAGGTATCGTAGCGATAGAGTTCTAATGCTTCTTAAAACGAGATATTGCATCTCATATCTATGGTTCATGGTAAGATATAATATGATTTGCGAAGTGTTATGTATTCCTCGTCTATACTTCAAATGAATGTAAATGCGACACTTCCTTGCTAGGAAATAGCGTCTGCAGATGTCTAGGTATCGTAGCGATAGTGTTCTAATGCTTCTTAAAACGAGATATTGCATCTCATATCTATGTTTCATGATAAGATATAATATTCATTGCGAAGTGTTATGCATTCCTCGTCTACGATTCAAATGAATGTAAATGCGACACTTCCTTGCAAGGAAATAGCGTTTGCAGATGTCTGCGTACCGTAGCAATAGAGTTCTTATGATTCTTAAAACGCGATATCGCATCTCATTTCTATGGTTCATGGTAAGATATAATATGATTTGCGAAATGTTATGTATTCCTCGTCTACACTTCAAATGAATGAAAATGCGACACTTCCTTGCTAGGAAATAGCGTCTGCAGATGTCTAGGTATCGTAGCAATAGGGTTCTAATGCTTCTTAAAACGCGATATCGCATCTCATTTCTATGTTTCATGGTAAGATATAATATGATTTGCGAAGTGTTATGTATTCCTCGTCTACACTTCAAATGAATGTAAATGCGACACTTCCTTGCTAGGAAATAGCGTCTGCAGATGTCTAGGTATCGTAGCGATAGAGTTCTAATGCTTCTTAAAACGCGATATCGCATCTCATTTCTATGTTTCATGGTAAGATATAATATGGTTTGCGAAGTGTTATTTGTTCCTCGTCTACACTTCAAATGAATGTAAATGCAACACTTCCTTGCAAGGAAATAGCGTTTGCAGATGTCTAGGTATCGTAGCAATAGGGTTCAAATGCTTCTTAAAGCGAGATATTGCATCTCATATCTATGTTTCATGATAAGATATAATATTCATTGCGAAGTGTTATGCATTCCTCGTATACGATTCAAATGAATGTAAATGCGTCACTTCCTTGCAATTAAATAGCGTTTGCAGATGTCTACGTATCGTGGCAATAGAGTTCTTATGGTTCTTAAAACGCGATATCGCATCACATTTCTATGGTTCATGGTAAGATATAATATGATTTGCGAAGTGTTATGTATTCCTCGTCTACACTTCAAATGAATGAAAATGCGACACTTCCTTGCTAGGAAATAGCGTCTGCAGATGACTAGGTATCGTAGCGATAGAGTTCTAATGCTTCTTAAAACGCGATATCGCATCTCATTTCTATGTTTCATGGTAAGATATAATGTGATTTGCGAAGTGTTCTGTATTCCTCGTCTGCACTTCAAATGAATGTAAATGCGACACTTCCTTGCAAGGAAATAGCGTTTGCAGATGTCTGCGTACCGTAGCAATAGAGTTCTTATGATTCTTAAAACGCGATATCGCATCTCATTTCTATGGTTCATGGTAAGATATAATATGATTTGCGAAGTGTTATGTATTCCTCGTCTACACTTCAAATGAATGAAAATGCGACACTTCCTTGCTAGGAAATAGCGTCTGCAGATGTCTAGGTATCGTAGCAATAGGGTTCTAATGCTTCTTAAAACGCGATATCGCATCTCATTTCTATGTTTCATGGTAAGATATAATATGATTTGCGAAGTGTTATGTATTCCTCGTCTACACTTCAAATGAATGTAAATGCAACACTTCCTTGCAAGGAAATAGCGTTTGCAGATGTCTAGGTATCGTAGCAATAGGGTTCAAATGCTTCTTAAAGCGAGATATTGCATCTCATATCTATGTTTCATGATAAGATATAATATTCATTGCGAAGTGTTATGCATTCCTCGTATACGATTCAAATGAATGTAAATGCGACACTTCCTTGCAAGGAAATAGCGTTTGCAGATGTCTACGTATCGTGGCAATAGAGTTCTTATGGTTCTTAAAACGCGATATCGCATCTCATTTCTATGTTTCATGGTAAGATATAATATGATTTGCGAAGTGTTATGTATTCCTCGTCTACACTTCAAATGAATGTGAATGCGACACTTCCCCGCTAGGAAATAGCGTTTGCAGAAGTCTACGCATCGTAGCAATAGAGTTCTTATGATTCTTAAAACGCGATATCGCATCTCATTTCTATGGTTCATGGTAAGATATAATATGATTTGCGAAGTGTTATGTATTCCTCGTCTAAACTTCAAATGAATGAAAATGCGACACTTCCTTGCTAGGAAATAGCGTCTGCAGATGTCTAGGTATCGTAGCGATAGAGTTCTAATGCTTCTTAAAACGCGATATCGCATCTCATTTCTATGTTTCATGATAACATATAATATGATTTGCGAAGTGTTATGTATTCCTCGTCTACACTTCCTATGAATGTAAATGCGACACTTCCTTGCAAGGAAATAGCGTTTGCAGATGTCTACCTATCGTAGCAATAGAGTTCTAATGCTTCTTAAAACGCGATATCGCATCTCATTTCAATGTTTCATGGTAAGATATAATATGATTTGCGAAGTGTTATGTATTCCTCGTCTACACTTCAAATAAATGTAAATGCGACACTTCCTTGCAAGGAAATAGCGTTTGCAGATGTCTACCTATCGTAGCAATTGGGTTCTAATGCTTCTTAAAACGCGATATCGCATCTCATTTCTATGTTTCATGGTAAGATATAATATGATTTGCGAAGTGTTATGTATTCCTCGTCTAAACTTCAAATGAATGAAAATGCGACACTTCCTTGCTAGGAAATAGCGTCTGCAGATGTCTAGGTATCGTAGCGATAGAGTTCTAATGCTTCTTAAAACGCGATATCGCATCTCATTTCTATGTTTCATGATAACATATAATATGATTTGCGAAGTGTTATGTATTCCTCGTCTACACTTCCTATGAATGTAAATGCGACACTTCCTTGCAAGGAAATAGCGTTTGCAGATGTCTACCTATCGTAGCAATAGAGTTCTAATGCTTCTTAAAACGCGATATCGCATCTCATTTCAATGTTTCATGGTAAGATATAATATGATTTGCGAAGTGTTATGTATTCCTCGTCTACACTTCAAATAAATGTAAATGCGACACTTCCTTGCAAGGAAATAGCGTTTGCAGATGTCTACCTATCGTAGCAATTGGGTTCTAATGCTTCTTAAAACGCGATATCGCATCTCATTTCTATGTTTCATGGTAAGATATAATATGATTTGCGAAGTGTTATGTATTCCTCGTCTACACTTCAAATGAATGTGAATGCGACACTTCCCCGCTAGGAAATAGCGTCTGCAGATGTCTAGGTATCGTAGCGATAGAGTTCTAATGCTTCTTAAAACGAGATATTGCATCTCATATCTATGTTTCATGATAAGATATAATATTCATTGCGAAGTGTTATGCATTCCTCGTCTACGATTCAAATGAATGTAAATGCGACACTTCCTTGCAAGGAAATTGCGTTTGCAGATGTCTAGGTATCGTAGCAATAGTGTTCTAATGCTTCTTAAAACGCGATATCGCATCTCATTTCTATGTTTCATGGTAAGATATAATATGATTTGCGAAGTGTTATGTATTCCTCGTCTACACTTCAAATGAATGTGAATGCGACACTTCCACGCTAGGAAATAGCGTCTGCAGATGTCTAGGTATCGTAGCGATAGAGTTCTAATGCTTCTTAAAACGAGATATTGCATCTCATATCTATGTTTCATGATAAGATATAATATTCATTGCGAAGTGTTATGCATTCCTCGTATACGATTCAAATGAATGTAAATGCGACACTTCCTTGCAAGGAAATAGCGTTTGCAGATGTCTACGTATCGTGGCAATAGAGTTCTTATGGTTCTTAAAACGCTATATCGCATCTCATTTCTATGTTTCATGGTAAGATATAATATGATTTGCGAAGTGTTATGTATTCCTCGTCTACACTTCAAATGAATGTGAATGCGACACTTCCCCGCTAGGAAATAGCGTTTGCAGATGTCTAGGTATCGTAGCGATAGAGTTCTAATGCTTCTTAAAACGCGATATCGCATCTCATTTCTATGTTTCATGGTAACATATAATATGATTTGCGAAGTGTTATGCATTCCTCGTCTACGATTCAAATGAATGTAAATGCGACACTTCGTTGCAAGGAAATAGCGTTTGCAGATGTCTAGGTATCGTAGCAATAGAGTTCTAATGCTTCTTAAAACGCGATATCGCATCTCATTTCTATGTTTCATGGTAAGATATAATATGATTTGCGAAGTGTTATGTATTCCTCGTCTACACTTCAAATGAATGTAAATGCGACACTTCCTTGCTAGGAAATAGCGTCTGCAGATGTCTAGGTATCGTAGCGATAGATTTCTAATGCTTCTTAAAACGCGATATCGCATCTCATTTCTATGTTTCATGGTAAGATATAATATGATTTGCGAAGTGTTATGTATTCCTCGTCTACACTTCAAATGAATGTAAATGCGACACTTCCTTGCTAGGAAATAGCGTCTGCAGATGTCTAGGTATCGTAGCGATAGAGTTCTAATGCTTCTTAAAACGCGATATCGCATCTCATTTCTATGGTTCATGGTAAGATATAATATGATTTGCGAAGTGTTATGTAGTCCTCGTCTACACTTCAAATGAATGAAAATGCGACACTTCCTTGCTAGGAAATAGCGTCTGCAGATGTCTAGGTATCGTAGCGATAGAGTTCTAATGCTTCTTAAAACGCGATATCGCATCTCATTTCTATGTTTCATGGTAACATATAATATGATTTGCGAAGTGTTATGTATTCCTCGTCTACATTTCCTATGAATGTAAATGCGACACTTCCTTGCAAGGAAATAGCGTTTGCAGAAGTCTACGTATCGTAGCAATAAGAGTTCTTATGATTCTTAAAACGCGATATCGCATCTCATTTCTATGGTTCATGGTATGATATAATATGATTTGCGAAGCGTTATGTATTCCTCGTCTACACTTCAAATGAATGTAAATGCAACACTTCCTTGCAAGGAAATAGCGTTTGCAGATGTCTAGGTATCGTAGCAATAGGGTTCAAATGCTTCTTAAAGCGAGATATTGCATCTCATATCTATGTTTCATGATAAGATATAATATTCATTGCGAAGTGTTATGCATTCCTCGTATACGATTCAAATGAATGTAAATGCGACACTTCCTTGCAAGGAAATAGCGTTTGCAGATGTCTACGTATCGTGGCAATAGAGTTCTTATGGTTCTTAAAACGCGATATCGCATCTCATTTCTATGTTTCATGGCAAGATATAATATGATTTGCGAAGTGTTATGTATTCCTCGTCTACACTTCAAATGAATGTGAATGCGACACTTCCTCGCTAGGAAATAGCGTTTGCAGAAGTCTACGTATCGTAGCAATAGAGTTCTTATGATTCTTAAAACGCGATATCGCATCTCATTTCTATGGTTCATAGTAAGATATAATATGATTTGCGAATTGTTCTGTATTCCTCGTCTACACTTCAAATGAATCTAATTGCGACACTTCCTTGCTAGGAAATAGCGTCTGCAGATGTCTAGGTATCGTAGCGATAGAGTTCTAATGCTTCTTAAAACGAGATATTGCATCTCATATCTATGTTTCATGATAAGATATAATATTCATTGCGAAGTGTTATGCATTCCTCGTCTACGATTCAAATGAATGTAAATGCGACACTTCCTTGCAAGGAAATAGCGTTTGCAGATGTCTAGGTATCGTAGCAATAGAGTTCTAATGCTTCTTAAAACGCGATATCGCATCTCATTTCTATGTTTCATGGTAAGATATAATATGATTTGCGAAGTGTTATGTATTCCTCGTCTACACTTCAAATGAATGTGAATGCGACACTTCCCCGCTAGGAAATAGCGTTTGCAGAAGTCTACGTATCGTAGCAATAGAGTTCTTATGATTCTTAAAACGCGATATCGCATCTCATTTCTATGTTTCATGGTAAGATATAATGTGATTTGCGAAGTGTTATGTATTCCTCGTCTACACTTCAAATGAATGTAAATGCGACACTTCCTTTCTAGGAAATAGCGTCTGCAGATGTCTAGGTATCGTAGCGATAGAGTTCTAATGCTTCTTAAAACGCGATATCGCATCTCATTTCTATGGTTCATGGTAAGATATAATATGATTTGCGAAGTGTTATGTAGTCCTCGTCTACACTTCGAATGAATGAAAATGCGACACTTCCTTGCTAGGAAATAGCGTCTGCAGATGTCTAGGTATCGTAGCGATAGAGTTCTAATGCTTCTTAAAACGCGATATCGCATGTCATTTCTATGTTTCATGGTAACATATAATATGATTTGCGAAGTGTTATGCATTCCTCGTCTACGATTCAAATGAATGTAAATGCGACACTTCGTTACAAGGAAATAGCGTTTGCAGATGTCTAGGTATCGTAGCAATAGAGTTCTAATGCTTCTTAAAACGCGATATCGCATCTCATTTCTATGTTTCATGGTAAGATATAATATGATTTGCGAAGTGTTATGTATTCCTCGTCTACACTTCAAATGAATGTAAATGCGACACTTCCTTGCTAGGAAATAGCGTCTGCAGATGTCTAGGTATCATAGCGATAGAGTTCTAATGCTTCTTAAAACGCGATATCGCATCTCATTTCTATGTTTCATGGTAAGATATAATATGATTTGCGAATTGTTATGTATTCCTCGTCTACACTTCAAATGAATCTAATTGCGACACTTCCTTGCAAGGAAATAGCGTTTGCAGATGTCTACGTATCGTAGCGATAGAGTTCTAATGCTTCTTAAAACGAGATATTGCATCTCATATCTATGTTTCATGATAAGATATAATATGATTTGCGAAGTGTTATGTATTCCTCGTCTACACTTCAAATGAATGTGAATGCGACACTTCCTCGCTAGGAAATAGCGTTTGCAGAAGTCTACGTATCGTAGCAATAGAGTTCTTATGATTCTTAAAACGCGATATCGCATCTCATTTCTATGGTTCATGGTAAGATATAATATGATTTGCGAATTGTTATGTATTCCTCGTCTACACTTCATATGAATGTAAATGCGACACTTCCTTGCAAGGAAATAGCGTTTGCAGATGTCTACCTATCGTAGCAATAGGGTTCTAATGCTTCTTAAAACGCGATATCGCATCTCATTTCTATGTTTCATGGTAAGATATAATATGATTTGCGAAGTGTTATGTATTCCTCGTCTACACTCCAAATGATTGTGAATGCGACACTTCCTCGCTAGGAAATAGCGTTTGCAGAAGTCTACGTATCGTAGCAATAGAGTTCCTGTGATTCTTAAAACGCGATATCGCATCTCATTTCTATGGTTCATGGTATGATATAATATGATTTGCGAAGTGTTATGTGTTCCTCGTCTACACTTCAAATGAATGTAAATGCGACACTTCCTTGCTAGGAAATAGCGTCTGCAGATGTCTAGGTATCGTAGCGATAGAGTTCTAATGCTTCTTAAAACGAGATACTGCATCTCATATCTATGGTTCATGGTAAGATATAATATGGTTTGCGAAGTGTTATTTGTTCCTCGTCTACACTTCAAATGAATGTAAATGCAACACTTCCTTGCAAGGAAATAGCGTTCGCAGATGTCTAGGTATCGTAGCAATAGTGTTCAAATGCTTCTTAAAGCGAGATATTGCATCTCATATCTATGTTTCATGATAAGATATAATATTCATTGCGAAGTGTTATGCATTCCTCGTATACGATTCAAATGAATGTAAATGCGACACTTCCTTGCAAGGAAATAGCGTTTGCAGATGTCTACGTATCGTGGCAATAGAGTTCTTATGGTTCTTAAAACGCGATATCGCATCTCATTTCTATGTTTCATGGTAAGATATAATATGATTTGCGAAGTGTTATGTATTCCTCGTCTACACTTCAAATGAATGTGAATGCGACACTTCCCCGCTAGGAAATAGCGTTTGCAGATGTCTAGGTATCGTAGCGATAGAGTTCTAATGCTTTTTAAAACGCGATATCGCATCTCATTTCTATGTTTCATGGTAACATATAATATGATTTGCGAAGTGTTATGCATTCCTCGTCTACGATTCAAATGAATGTAAATGCGACACTTCGTTGCAAGGAAATAGCGTTTGCAGATGTCTAGGTATCGTAGCAATAGAGTTCTAATGCTTCTTAAAACGCGATATCGCATCTCATTTCTATGTTTCATGGTAAGATATAATATGATTTGCGAAGTGTTATGTATTCCTCGTCTACACTTCAAATGAATGTAAATGCGACACTTCCTTGCTAGGAAATAGCGTCTGCAGATGTCTAGGTATCGTAGCGATAGATTTCTAATGCTTCTTAAAACGCGATATCGCATCTCATTTCTATGTTTCATGGTAAGATATAATATGATTTGCGAAGTGTTATGTACTCCTCGTCTACACTTCAAATGAATGAAAATGCGACACTTCCTTGCTAGGAAATAGCGTCTGCAGATGTCTAGGTATCGTAGCGATAGAGTTCTAATGCTTCTTAAAACGAGATATTGCATCTCATATCTATGTTTCATGATAAGATATAATATGATTTGCGAAGTGTTATGTATTCCTCGTCTACACTTCAAATGAATGAAAATGCGACACTTCCTTGCTAGGAAGTAGCGTTTGCAGAAGTCTACGTATCGTAGCAATAGAGTTCTTATGATTCTTAAAACGCGATATCGCATCTCATTTCTATGGTTCATGGTAAGATATAATATGATTTGCGAATTGTTATGTATTCCTCGTCTACACTTCATATGAATGTAAATGCGACACTTCCTTGCAAGGAAATAGCGTTTGCAGATGTCTACCTATCGTAGCAATAGGGTTCTAATGCTTCTTAAAACGCGATATCGCATCTCATTTCTATGTTTCATGGTAAGATATAATATGATTTGCGAAGTGTTATGTATTCCTCGTCTACACTCCAAATGATTGTGAATGCGACACTTCCTCGCTAGGAAATAGCGTTTGCAGAAGTCTACGTATCGTAGCAATAGAGTTCTTATGATTCTTAAAACGCGATATCGCATCTCATTTCTATGGTTCATGGTATGATATAATATGATTTGCGAAGTGTTATGTGTTCCTCGTCTACACTTCAAATGAATGTAAATGCGACACTTCCTTGCTAGGAAATAGCGTCTGCAGATGTCTAGGTATCGTAGCGATAGAGTTCTAATGCTTCTTAAAACGAGATACTGCATCTCATATCTATGGTTCATGGTAAGATATAATATGGTTTGCGAAGTGTTATTTGTTCCTCGTCTACACTTCAAATGAATGTAAATGCAACACTTCCTTGCAAGGAAATAGCGTTCGCAGATGTCTAGGTATCGTAGCAATAGTGTTCAAATGCTTCTTAAAGCGAGATATTGCATCTCATATCTATGTTTCATGATAAGATATAATATTCATTGCGAAGTGTTATGCATTCCTCGTATACGATTCAAATGAATGTAAATGCGACACTTCCTTGCAAGGAAATAGCGTTTGCAGATGTCTACGTATCGTGGCAATAGAGTTCTTATGGTTCTTAAAACGCGATATCGCATCTCATTTCTATGTTTCATGGTAAGATATAATATGATTTGCGAAGTGTTATGTATTCCTCGTCTACACTTCAAATGAATGTGAATGCGACACTTCCCCGCTAGGAAATAGCGTTTGCAGATGTCTAGGTATCGTAGCGATAGAGTTCTAATGCTTTTTAAAACGCGATATCGCATCTCATTTCTATGTTTCATGGTAACATATAATATGATTTGCGAAGTGTTATGCATTCCTCGTCTACGATTCAAATGAATGTAAATGCGACACTTCGTTGCAAGGAAATAGCGTTTGCAGATGTCTAGGTATCGTAGCAATAGAGTTCTAATGCTTCTTAAAACGCGATATCGCATCTCATTTCTATGTTTCATGGTAAGATATAATATGATTTGCGAAGTGTTATGTATTCCTCGTCTACACTTCAAATGAATGTAAATGCGACACTTCCTTGCTAGGAAATAGCGTCTGCAGATGTCTAGGTATCGTAGCGATAGATTTCTAATGCTTCTTAAAACGCGATATCGCATCTCATTTCTATGTTTCATGGTAAGATATAATATGATTTGCGAAGTGTTATGTACTCCTCGTCTACACTTCAAATGAATGAAAATGCGACACTTCCTTGCTAGGAAATAGCGTCTGCAGATGTCTAGGTATCGTAGCGATAGAGTTCTAATGCTTCTTAAAACGAGATACTGCATCTCATATCTATGTTTCATGATAAGATATAATATGATTTGCGAAGTGTTATGTATTCCTCGTCTACACTTCAAATGAATGAAAATGCGACACTTCCTTGCTAGGAAGTAGCGTTTGCAGAAGTCTACGTATCGTAGCAATAGAGTTCTTATGATTCTTAAAACGCGATATCGCATCTCATTTCTATGGTTCATGGTAAGATATAATATGATTTGCGAATTGTTATGTATTCCTCGTCTACACTTCATATGAATGTAAATGCGACACTTCCTTGCAAGGAAATAGCGTTTGCAGATGTCTACCTATCGTAGCAATAGGGTTCTAATGCTTCTTAAAACGCGATATCGCATCTCATTTCTATGTTTCATGGTAAGATATAATATGATTTGCGAAGTGTTATGTATTCCTCGTCTACACTCCAAATGATTGTGAATGCGACACTTCCTCGCTAGGAAATAGCGTTTGCAGAAGTCTACGTATCGTAGCAATAGAGTTCTTATGATTCTTAAAACGCGATATCGCATCTCATTTCTATGGTTCATGGTATGATATAATATGATTTGCGAAGTGTTATGTGTTCCTCGTCTACACTTCAAATGAATGTAAATGCGACACTTCCTTGCTAGGAAATAGCGTCTGCAGATGTCTAGGTATCGTAGCGATAGAGTTCTAATGCTTCTTAAAACGAGATACTGCATCTCATATCTATGGTTCATGGTAAGATATAATATGGTTTGCGAAGTGTTATTTGTTCCTCGTCTACACTTCAAATGAATGTAAATGCAACACTTCCTTGCAAGGAAATAGCGTTCGCAGATGTCTAGGTATCGTAGCAATAGTGTTCAAATGCTTCTTAAAGCGAGATATTGCATCTCATATCTATGTTTCATGATAAGATATAATATTCATTGCGAAGTGTTATGCATTCCTCGTATACGATTCAAATGAATGTAAATGCGACACTTCCTTGCAAGGAAATAGCGTTTGCAGATGTCTACGTATCGTGGCAATAGAGTTCTTATGGTTCTTAAAACGCGATATCGCATCTCATTTCTATGTTTCATGGTAAGATATAATATGATTTGCGAAGTGTTATGTATTCCTCGTCTACACTTCAAATGAATGTGAATGCGACACTTCCCCGCTAGGAAATAGCGTTTGCAGATGTCTAGGTATCGTAGCGATAGAGTTCTAATGCTTTTTAAAACGCGATATCGCATCTCATTTCTATGTTTCATGGTAACATATAATATGATTTGCGAAGTGTTATGCATTCCTCGTCTACGATTCAAATGAATGTAAATGCGACACTTCGTTGCAAGGAAATAGCGTTTGCAGATGTCTAGGTATCGTAGCAATAGAGTTCTAATGCTTCTTAAAACGCGATATCGCATCTCATTTCTATGTTTCATGGTAAGATATAATATGATTTGCGAAGTGTTATGTATTCCTCGTCTACACTTCAAATGAATGTAAATGCGACACTTCCTTGCTAGGAAATAGCGTCTGCAGATGTCTAGGTATCGTAGCGATAGATTTCTAATGCTTCTTAAAACGCGATATCGCATCTCATTTCTATGTTTCATGGTAAGATATAATATGATTTGCGAAGTGTTATGTACTCCTCGTCTACACTTCAAATGAATGAAAATGCGACACTTCCTTGCTAGGAAATAGCGTCTGCAGATGTCTAGGTATCGTAGCGATAGAGTTCTAATGCTTCTTAAAACGAGATATTGCATCTCATATCTATGTTTCATGATAAGATATAATATGATTTGCGAAGTGTTATGTATTCCTCGTCTACACTTCAAATGAATGAAAATGCGACACTTCCTTGCTAGGAAGTAGCGTCTGCAGATGTCTAGGTATCCTAGCAATAGGGTTCTAATGCTTCTTAAAACGCGATATCGCATCTCATTTCTATGTTTCATGGTAAGATATAATATGATTTGCGAAGTGTTATGTATTCCTCGTCTACACTTCAAATGAATGTAAATGCGACACTTCCTTGCTAGGAAATAGCGTCTGCAGATGTCTAGGTATCGTAGCGATAGAGTTCTAATGCTTCTTAAAACGCGATATCGCATCTCATTTCTATGGTTCATGGTAAGATATAATATGATTTGCGAAGTGTTATGTAGTCCTCGTCTACACTTCAAATGAATGAAAATGCGACACTTCCTTGCTAGGAAATAGCGTCTGCAGATGTCTAGGTATCGTAGCGATAGAGTTCTAATGCTTCTTAAAACGCGATATCGCATCTCATTTCTATGTTTCATGGTAACATATAATATGATTTGCGAAGTGTTATGTATTCCTCGTCTACATTTCCTATGAATGTAAATGCGACACTTCCTTGCAAGGAAATAGCGTTTGCAGAAGTCTACGTATCGTAGCAATAAGAGTTCTTATGATTCTTAAAACGCGATATCGCATCTCATTTCTATGGTTCATGGTATGATATAATATGATTTGCGAAGCGTTATGTATTCCTCGTCTACACTTCAAATGAATGTAAATGCAACACTTCCTTGCAAGGAAATAGCGTTTGCAGATGTCTAGGTATCGTAGCAATAGGGTTCAAATGCTTCTTAAAGCGAGATATTGCATCTTATATCTATGTTTCATGATAAGATATAATATTCATTGCGAAGTGTTATGCATTCCTCGTATACGATTCAAATGAATGTAAATGCGACACTTCCTTGCAAGGAAATAGCGTTTGCAGATGTCTACGTATCGTGGCAATAGAGTTCTTATGATTCTTAAAACGCGATATCGCATCTCATTTCTATGGTTCATGGTAAGATATAATATGATTTGCGAATTGTTATGTATTCCTCGTCTACACTTCATATGAATGTAAATGCGACACTTCCTTGCAAGGGAATAGCGTTTGCAGATGTCTACCTATCGTAGCAATAGGGTTCTAATGCTTCTTAAAACGCGATATCGCATCTCATTTCTATGGTTCATGGTATGATATAATATGATTTGCGAAGTGTTATGTGTTCCTCGTCTACACTTCAAATGAATGTAAATGCGACACTTCCTTGCTAGGAAATAGCGTCTGCAGATGTCTAGGTATCACAGGGATAGAGTTCTAATGCTTCTTAAAACGCGATATCGCATCTCATTTCTATGGTTCATGGTAAGATATAATATGATTTGCGAAGTGTTATGTATTCCTCGTCTACACTTCAAATGAATGTAAATGCGACACTTCCTTGCTAGGAAATAGCGTCTGCAGATGTCTAGGTATCGTAGCGATAGAGTTCTAATGCTTCTTAAAACTAGATATTGCATCTCATATCTATGTTTCATGATAAGATACAATATTCATTGCGAAGTGTTATGCATTCCTCGTCTACGATTCAAATGAATGTAAATGCGACACTTCCTTGCAAGGAAATTGCGTTTGCAGATGTCTAGGTATCGTAGCAATAGAGTTCTAATGCTTCTTAAAACGCGATATCGCATCTCATTTCTATGTTTCATGGTAAGATATAATGTGATTTGCGAAGTGTTATGTATTCCTCGTCTGCACTTCAAATGAATGTAAATGCGACACTTCCTTGCAAGGAAATAGCGTTTGCAGATGTCTGCGTACCGTAGCAATAGAGTTCTCATGATTCTTAAAACGCGATATCGCATCTCATTTCTATGTTTCATGGTAAGATATAATATGATTTGCGAAGTGTTATGTATTCCTCGTCTACACTTCAAATGAATGTAAATGCGACACTTCCTTGCTAGGAAATAGCGTCTGCAGATGTCTAGGTATCGTAGCGATAGAGTTCTAATGCTTCTTAAAACGAGATACTGCATCTCATATCTATGGTTCATGGTAAGATATAATATGGTTTGCGAAGTGTTATTTGTTCCTCGTCTACACTTCAAATGAATGTAAATGCAACACTTCCTTGCAAGGAAATAGCGTTTGCAGATGTCTAGGTATCGTAGCAATAGGGTTCAAATGCTTCTTAAAGCGAGATATTGCATCTCATATCTATGTTTCATGATAAGATATAATATTCATTGCGAAGTGTTATGCATTCCTCGTATACGATTCAAATGAATGTAAATGCGACACTTCCTTGCAAGGAAATAGCGTTTGCAGATGTCTACGTATCGTAGCAATAGAGTTCTTATGATTCTTAAAACGCGATATCGCATCTCATTTCTATGGTTCATAGTAAGATATAATATGATTTGCGAATTGTTCTGTATTCCTCGTCTACACTTCAAATGAATCTAATTGCGACACTTCCTTGCTAGGAAATAGCGTCTGCAGATGTCTAGGTATCGTAGCGATAGAGTTCTAATGCTTCTTAAAACGAGATATTGCATCTCATATCTATGTTTCATGATAAGATATAATATTCATTGCGAAGTGTTATGCATTCCTCGTCTACGATTCAAATGAATGTAAATGCGACACTTCCTTGCAAGGAAATAGCGTTTGCAGATGTCTAGGTATCGTAGCAATAGAGTTCTAATGCTTCTTAAAACGCGATATCGCATCTCATTTCTATGTTTCATGGTAAGATATAATATGATTTGCGAAGTGTTATGTATTCCTCGTCTACACTTCAAATGAATGTGAATGCGACACTTCCCCGCTAGGAAATAGCGTTTGCAGAAGTCTACGTATCGTAGCAATAGAGTTCTTATGATTCTTAAAACGCGATATCGCATCTCATTTCTATGTTTCATGGTAAGATATAATGTGATTTGCGAAGTGTTATGTATTCCTCGTCTACACTTCAAATGAATGTAAATGCGACACTTCCTTGCTAGGAAATAGCGTCTGCAGATGTCTAGGTATCGTAGCGATAGAGTTCTAATGCTTCTTAAAACGCGATATCGCATCTCATTTCTATGGTTCATGGTAAGATATAATATGATTTGCGAAGTGTTATGTAGTCCTCGTCTACACTTCGAATGAATGAAAATGCGACACTTCCTTGCTAGGAAATAGCGTCTGCAGATGTCTAGGTATCGTAGCGATAGAGTTCTAATGCTTCTTAAAACGCGATATCGCATGTCATTTCTATGTTTCATGGTAACATATAATATGATTTGCGAAGTGTTATGCATTCCTCGTCTACGATTCAAATGAATGTAAATGCGACACTTCGTTGCAAGGAAATAGCGTTTGCAGATGTCTAGGTATCGTAGCAATAGAGTTCTAATGCTTCTTAAAACGCGATATCGCATCTCATTTCTATGGTTCATGGTAAGATATAATATGATTTGCGAATTGTTATGTATTCCTCGTCTACACTTCATATGAATGTAAATGCGACACTTCCTTGCAAGGGAATAGCGTTTGCAGATGTCTACCTATCGTAGCAATAGGGTTCTAATGCTTCTTAAAACGCGATATCGCATCTCATTTCTATGGTTCATGGTATGATATAATATGATTTGCGAAGTGTTATGTGTTCCTCGTCTACACTTCAAATGAATGTAAATGCGACACTTCCTTGCTAGGAAATAGCGTCTGCAGATGTCTAGGTATCACAGGGATAGAGTTCTAATGCTTCTTAAAACGCGATATCGCATCTCATTTCTATGGTTCATGGTAAGATATAATATGATTTGCGAAGTGTTATGTATTCCTCGTCTACACTTCAAATGAATGTAAATGCGACACTTCCTTGCTAGGAAATAGCGTCTGCAGATGTCTAGGTATCGTAGCGATAGAGTTCTAATGCTTCTTAAAACTAGATATTGCATCTCATATCTATGTTTCATGATAAGATACAATATTCATTGCGAAGTGTTATGCATTCCTCGTCTACGATTCAAATGAATGTAAATGCGACACTTCCTTGCAAGGAAATTGCGTTTGCAGATGTCTAGGTATCGTAGCAATAGAGTTCTAATGCTTCTTAAAACGCGATATCGCATCTCATTTCTATGTTTCATGGTAAGATATAATGTGATTTGCGAAGTGTTATGTATTCCTCGTCTGCACTTCAAATGAATGTAAATGCGACACTTCCTTGCAAGGAAATAGCGTTTGCAGATGTCTGCGTACCGTAGCAATAGAGTTCTTATGATTCTTAAAACGCGATATCGCATCTCATTTCTATGTTTCATGGTAAGATATAATATGATTTGCGAAGTGTTATGTATTCCTCGTCTACACTTCAAATGAATGTAAATGCGACACTTCCTTGCTAGGAAATAGCGTCTGCAGATGTCTAGGTATCGTAGCGATAGAGTTCTAATGCTTCTTAAAACGAGATACTGCATCTCATATCTATGGTTCATGGTAAGATATAATATGGTTTGCGAAGTGTTATTTGTTCCTCGTCTACACTTCAAATGAATGTAAATGCAACACTTCCTTGCAAGGAAATAGCGTTTGCAGATGTCTAGGTATCGTAGCAATAGGGTTCAAATGCTTCTTAAAGCGAGATATTGCATCTCATATCTATGTTTCATGATAAGATATAATATTCATTGCGAAGTGTTATGCATTCCTCGTATACGATTCAAATGAATGTAAATGCGACACTTCCTTGCAAGGAAATAGCGTTTGCAGATGTCTACGTATCGTAGCAATAGAGTTCTTATGATTCTTAAAACGCGATATCGCATCTCATTTCTATGGTTCATAGTAAGATATAATATGATTTGCGAATTGTTCTGTATTCCTCGTCTACACTTCAAATGAATCTAATTGCGACACTTCCTTGCTAGGAAATAGCGTCTGCAGATGTCTAGGTATCGTAGCAATAGAGTTCTAATGCTTCTTAAAACGCGATATCGCATCTCATTTCTATGTTTCATGGTAAGATGTAATATGATTTGCGAAGTGTTATGTATTCCCCGTCTACACTTCAAATGAATGTGAATGCGACACTTCCCCGCTAGGAAATAGCGTTTGCAGAAGTCTACGTATCGTAGCAATAGAGTTCTTATGATTCTTAAAACGCGATATCGCATCTCATTTCTATGTTTCATGGTAAGATATAATGTGATTTGCGAAGTGTTATGTATTCCTCGTCTACACTTCAAATGAATGAAAATGCGACACTTCCTTGCTAGGAAATAGCGTCTGCAGATGTCTAGGTATCGTAGCGATAGAGTTCTAATGCTTCTTAAAACGCGATATCGCATGTCATTTCTATGTTTCATGGTAACATATAATATGATTTGCGAAGTGTTATGCATTCCTCGTCTACGATTCAAATGAATGTAAATGCGACACTTCGTTGCAAGGAAATAGCGTTTGCAGATGTCTAGGTATCGTAGCAATAGAGTTCTAATGCTTCTTAAAACGCGATATCGCATCTCATTTCTATGTTTCATGGTAAGATATAATATGATTTGCGAAGTGTTATGTATTCCTCGTCTACACTTCAAATGAATGTAAATGCGACACTTCCTTGCTAGGTAATAGCGTCTGCAGATGTCTAGGTATCGTAGCGATAGAGTTCTAATGCTTCTTAAAACGCGATATCGCATCTCATTTCTATGTTTCATGGTAAGATATAATATGGTTTGCGAAGTGTTATTTGTTCCTCGTCTACACTTCAAATGAATGTAAATGCGACACTTCCTTGCAAGGAAATAGCGTTTGCAGATGTCTAGGTGTCGTAGCAATAGGGTTCAAATGCTTCTTAAAACGAGATATTGCATCTCATATCTATGTTTCATGATAAGATATAATATTCATTGCGAAGTGTTATGCATTCCTCGTCTACGATTCAAATGAATGTAAATGCGACACTTCCTTGCAAGGAAATAGCGTTTGCAGATGTCTAGGTATCGTAGCAATAGAGTTCTAATGCTTCTTAAAACGCGATATCGCATCTCATTTCTATGTTTCATGGTAAGATATAATATGATTTGCGAAGTGTTATGTATTCCTCGTCTACACTTCAAATGAATGTGAATGCGACACTTCCCCGCTAGGAAATAGCGTTTGCAGAAGTCTACGTATCGTAGCAATAGAGTTCTTATGATTCTTAAAACGCGATATCGCATCTCATTTCTATGTTTCATGGTAAGATATAATGTGATTTGCGAAGTGTTATGTATTCCTCGTCTACACTTCAAATGAATGTAAATGCGACACTTCCTTGCTAGGAAATAGCGTCTGCAGATGTCTAGGTATCGTAGCGATAGAGTTCTAATGCTTCTTAAAACGCGATATCGCATCTCATTTCTATGGTTCATGGTAAGATATAATATGATTTGCGAAGTGTTATGTAGTCCTCGTCTACACTTCGAATGAATGAAAATGCGACACTTCCTTGCTAGGAAATAGCGTCTGCAGATGTCTAGGTATCGTAGCGATAGAGTTCTAATGCTTCTTAAAACGCGATATCGCATGTCATTTCTATGTTTCATGGTAACATATAATATGATTTGCGAAGTGTTATGCATTCCTCGTCTACGATTCAAATGAATGTAAATGCGACACTTCGTTGCAAGGAAATAGCGTTTGCAGATGTCTAGGTATCGTAGCAATAGAGTTCTAATGCTTCTTAAAACGCGATATCGCATCTCATTTCTATGTTTCATGGTAAGATATAATATGATTTGCGAAGTGTTATGTATTCCTCGTCTACACTTCAAATGAATGTAAATGCGACACTTCCTTGCTAGGTAATAGCGTCTGCAGATGTCTAGGTATCGTAGCGATAGAGTTCTAATGCTTCTTAAAACGCGATATCGCATCTCATTTCTATGTTTCATGGTAAGATATAATATGGTTTGCGAAGTGTTATTTGTTCCTCGTCTACACTTCAAATGAATGTAAATGCGACACTTCCTTGCAAGGAAATAGCGTTTGCAGATGTCTAGGTGTCGTAGCAATAGGGTTCAAATGCTTCTTAAAGCGAGATATTGCATCTCATATCTATGTTTCATGATAAGATATAATATTCATTGCGAAGTGTTATGCATTCCTCGTATACGATTCAAATGAATGTAAATGCGACACTTCCTTGCAAGGAAATAGCGTTTGCAGATGTCTACGTATCGTGGCAATAGAGTTCTTATGGTTCTTAAAACGCGATATCGCATCTCATTTCTATGTTTCATGGCAAGATATAATATGATTTGCGAAGTGTTATGTATTCCGCGTCTACACTTCAAATGAATGTGAATGCGACACTTCCTCGCTAAGAAGTAGCGTTTGCAGAAGTCTACGTATCGTAGCAATAAGAGTTCTTATGATTCTTAAAACGCGATATCGCATCTCATTTCTATGGTTCATGGTATGATATAATATGATTTGCGAAGTGTTATGTATTCCTCGTCTACACTTCAAATGAATGTAAATGCGACACTTCCTTGCTAGGAAATAGCGTCTGCAGATGTCTAGGTATCGTAGCGATAGAGTTCTAATGCTTCTTAAAACGCGATATCGCATCTCATTTCTATGGTTCATGGTAAGATATAATATGATTTGCGAAGTGTTATGTAGTCCTCGTCTACACTTCAAATGAATGAAAATGAGACACTTCCTTGCTAGGAAATAGCGCCTGCAGATGTCTAGGTATCGTAGCGATAGAGTTCTAATGCTTCTTAAAACGCGATATCGCATCTCATTTCTATGTTTCATGGTAACATATAATATGATTTGCGAAGTGTTATGCATTCCTCGTCTACGATTCAAATGAATGTAAATGCGACACTTCGTTGCAAGGAAATAGCGTTTGCAGATGTCTAGGTATCGTAGCAATAGAGTTCTAATGCTTCTTAAAACGCGATATCGCATCTCATTTCTATGTTTCATGGTAAGATATAATATGATTTGCGAAGTGTTATGTATTCCTCGTCTACACTTCAAATGAATGTGAATGCGACACTTCCTTGCTAGGAAATAGCGGCTGCAGATGTCTAGGTATTGTCACGTCTCAAGTTCGGGAAAATTTCCTATTTGACCGTGATCGACACGTAGCCGTCTCCGAAATCTGCGCGCTGAATTGCGGCGGACGCCGGGTTCTTTATGGCTCGCGAAACACTGGTACGAAACGCGGACGCGGTGAACAAGGACGTTCACCTACCTTTTGATGGCTTGAGTGGCTGCTTTAATCGGCTTTCCTTTGTAGATACCGCTGGAAACGTGGATCCCCCTCCGGAATGGTCCCAGTATACGGGCTGTGAGGCGGAATCGTCAAAGGGATGAGTTTCCAGCGAGACTGCTCGGTGGTGTTGGACTTCTCTGTACTCTGCGGTGAAGACGGCTGTGCAGGACGGCCGGTGTGCGGAGGAGCCACGGCGAGGATGGCTGAATAGCTGAAGATCGGTACTTGACTTTCCAGGCCCGCGTATTCTCGCACCAATCGACGTATGAAATTCTTCCTTCCCGCGCGTCGAGTTCTTTTCCTACCGTCGGCACAACGCATTCAGCCTACTTCCTCAAAGTCCGGATACGGGTCCACTAAGCGGCGGTCCGCTCTAGTTTGCCGGTCCGTAAGAGTGGAAGGTCGACGTAGATTCGCTCGTAGTGAGACAATGGGTCGATCCAGCTAAGCGGCGGTCCTCTCTAACCGATCGATTACCAAGCCTCGACTACGGTGAAACTCGAATGTGTTTAATACGCGAGAACTCGTGGAAGACTTCGTATTATACTCGACCCTGTTGCAAGGAATTGTATTAACGAGAGATATTAATTCTGATAAAATAAAGATATATTCTAAATAATCCTACGCTTACACTTACTGTCCCTATCGAGCTAAGTTAAAATTAGTTTAATATTAGAAATAGAATAACAAGACTTTAGAATTAGAATTGACTTTGATTTAGAAGTTGTAATACCTCCAAGTGAGGCAGAGACTGGCCCGAAGGCATGAGGCTGAAGACCGTTCAGCTTGAGCGACAGACGATTACTGATCTCTGACTTGCGTGTCCGCGACCTCCTCGGATCGCGCGGCGCGCGAGTCGTTGGGCCCCAGAGTGGGGCGGCCGCTCGGCCCGCGAAGTGGGGCGGCCGGTCGTGGAGGGGCGCGGCTCGCGTTGAGCGTGAGCCGGGCGCGTCGGACGCTTGTTCGAGCGTATCGTAGCGGATTATAATGTAATTTAGAAATTAGTATTCAACATAGATTTGCCTTAAAATTATTCGTGTGTGTTGTTTCTGTATATACATGGTCGTGTAGTGTGCTTACTAGCTACGGACTTAAGATATCTTATGAGTAGACATTAGAGAAGTATATATAATGGAGATTTACAGCTGCTGACTCTGTGCAGTGTGCGATGGCGTCTTCGTGCTGCGGCTGGGGGTTGCGTACCCTCCAACTTCGTCGAGGTCGCGCGTCGTGGCGCGGTCGAGTGGTCGAATCCCCGGGTGTGTAGATGGCTGCCTTGGCTCGGCGATCGGGCTGGTTGCCCGTGTACAGGGGCGCTCGTCCCTTGTGGCTACGTGCGGCTGGCGGTGCGTATGGACCTGCCGGGTGCTGCGGGAGGCGTTGGGGGGTGGAAGGCGGTACGCCGGACGTCACACCTCCCCCCTTAAAAAAGGAATCTTGGCGTTGCCAAGATCTCCTGACTGCTAGGTGCGTCTGTGGAGAAGACTGCATTTTCGAGATTTTGCCGGTTAGTTGCCGTACTTCGAGATTGTCCTCGTCGGATGTGTTGCAGCGGGCTCGCTTCGTTCCTGTAGGATGACCCTGGTTGGAGTTGCTTTCCCTCGATGGCCTGTTTTTTGCACTATGCGCTCTCACACTACTGTCACTGCTGTGTTTAATGTTTTTGGTACGCGGTTTTTCAGTTTTTTCACTTTTCGCGTTAGCACTATCAGTCTTTGTCTCTCTCACGTTACTCATTCTCTTACAAAGTTTTAGCTTATTTGTATGTACGATCTTATATCTACCTTTAATATCTAATTTGGCGTTGTTATTATTCAGAATTTCGACGATTCTGTAAGGTCCCACGTACTGGGACTGAAATTTGTGTTTGTTGGGTTCTCTTAGCAAGAAAACCCATTGTCCTGCTTCGAATTTCTGAATATTTACCTTCTTATCATAATAAAATTTTGCGCGGCGTTTTGCGTTTTCGAGATTTTCCCTTGCGATTTTCTGAGACTTGGTGATTTTATCGTTGAGGTTAATAAGATAATCTGAATATGTTTCATTTTCTGTGTTATCTTGAAACGGTGTGTCTGACGGAACCCTCGCAATACGGCCAAAAACCAATTCGTGAGGTGTATACAGCGTGCCCTCGTGGACGCTGGTATTATAGGAAAGCATGGCATACGGGAGCCATCTTTCCCAATCGTTACTGGTGTGGATGAAGTGTTTCAGGTACTCCGCGAGAACATGATGGGAGCGTTCCACCGAGCCGTTGGTCTGTGGGTGGAAGGCGGTGGACTTGTATTGTTTTATTTTAAACTTAATCGCGATTGCCTTAATCAAACTGTTAATAAAGTTAGAACCTTGGTCTGTTAGGATGCCCTTTGGGCAACCGAATCTGCATATAAATCCAGTAATTAGTGCGTCTGCAATATCGACCGCTGATGTTTGCTTCAAGGGTATAGCTACTGAGTACTTAGTCAAAAGATCCTGGATGGTTAGGATATTCGTGTAACCGTCGGGGGTAGTCGGGAGAGGACCCATCACGTCCATGGAAATCTTGTCGAAAGCACATCCCGGAGTGTCTGTTAATGTCAAGGGTTGCTTTGTCTTAACGCGAACTAGTTTTTCTAACTGACAGCTCCTGCACTTGCTGATATAATCTTGGATTTGTGATTTCATGTTCGACCAATAGTATTTTTCTCTAATCCGCGAGTAAGTTTTATTTACACCTTTATGACCTCCCACGGGTGTGTCGTGATTATCCTGAATTATTTTTAATCTTTTTTCTTCGGGTGGGATATGAATTAAACCCTGGCATACTGTTATTTGAATCGGTTGTTCGTAAAATAGGTCCTGTAACGCTCTCTGAATCTGAGACCATGGCAGTGAATCGAGCGAGGTTTGTGCTATGCTAAAGGATTTTAGTTGGAGTTCGGTAGTTACGTCGAACAATGAGCGTAGTGATTCAATAATAATTTGATAATCGATGGATCGACTTGCGTGTTCTATTATGGGCAGTTGAATTTGATAATGGTCGTCTATCTTGGTTACCCTGGCTTTCGCGAGATTTATGTCCTTTTTGTTAAATAAAAATTTTCCGGATTTTTCGATTTCTTTGGCGCCGGCGTCGTATGGATGTCCCGATTGCGTGATAAAAATTACATTGTTGTCGCGTCTAGTCGCTATGGTGTCTCTAGTGAATTTAAATAACGGTTCGTAACGTACGTGTTCGTGTGGCATTGGTGTGTACATTTCTGTTTTTGAGCTGGAAGTCGGTAATGGCGCCGGTAATGAAGGACTTGGTTTTGGTATAGTAGGAACCTGTGTAGGACGGTTATCGTCGGAACTCGGAGAAGGTGGTGATGGAGGAGGAACTACGTGTTTTTTCCGTTGGTAGCGTTTCGGTAGTGGGTCAAATATATTTTCGTCGGAAGATGATGATAGCGTAATAGGAAGAACTTTGACTGGATTGCGAGAAAGCGCATCTGCGTTTAAATTAGTTTTTCCGGTTTTATATATCATCTCGTAATCGTATTCAGCTAATTTGAGCCTCCACCTCACAAGACGGCTGGATGGATCCTTCACGGAATTCATCCACACCAGTGGACGGTGGTCAGTGACTAATTTAAATTGGTTGCCGTAAATGTACGGCCTGAAATGGTGTACAGCGTAAATAATGGCCAAACATTCCTTTTCGATGGTTGAGTAATTTTTTTCGGCGGAATTCAGAAGTCGTGACGTGTATGCGATCGGTAAATCGCGGCCTATCGGTCCTTGACTCAGGACAGCGCCTATAGCATCCGCTGATGCGTCGGTTGTAATTACGAATGGTAATTTAAAATTCGGGTATTGTAAGATGGGCGCCTCGCATAGCGCGTCTCGTAGTTTCACAAATGCATTTTCTTGTTCATTTCGCCAGATAAATTGAACATCTTTCTTCAATAGGTTGGTTAAAGGTTTCGAAATGTTTGAGAAGTTAGAAATAAAGCGTCTATAGTATCCTGCTAGGCCTAAGAACTGTTTTATTTGTTTAGAATTGGTCGGACGGGGAAAATCTCGAACAGCGCTTACTTTAGCGGGATCCGGTTTCACGCCACTCTCACTGATTATGTGCCCGAGGTAACTCACTTCGCGCCTCAAGAACTCGCACTTATCCGGCTGGAGGACCAGGTTGGCCTCTCTCAGACGGCGCGTTAGTTTATCGAACTTGACTTGGTGTTCTTGTAGCGAGCTTGCGTAAATTACGATATCGTCTAAGTAAACGAAAAGTTCGTTACCTTGGAGTCCCGCGAGCACATTGTCCATGAGTCGCTGGAATGTGGCGGGCGCATTTTTTAAACCAAACGGCATCCTCGTAAACTCAAAGTGGCCATGCGGTGTGGAGAATGCCGTTTTGTGCGCGTCAGCGGGTTCCATTGGAATTTGATGAAACCCGCTGGCTAAATCAAACGTGCTGAAATACTTGGCACTGCCAAGCTGGTCAAGTATTTCAGTGATGCATGGCAAGGGATAAGCGTCGGCGATAGATTTTTCGTTCAATGCCCGATAATCTATTACGACGCGCCAGCGCTTATTCCCTTGCGAGTCTGCTTTTTTTGGAACAACCCACAACGGCGAGTTATAGGGTGACTTTGAATCTCGAATGATACCGTTTTGCAAGAGTTTCCCTACCTGGTCACGAATCTCCTCTTTGTGCGCAGGGGGAAATCTATATTGCTTGACATTAATCGGTCTATCGTCGACCGTCGGAATTTTGTGAGTGGTAGCTGTTGTATATCCTAACGTGTCTCCTTCGATGTAAAATAGGTCTTGCGTTTTTTCTACCAACCCGATAACATATTGCCTTTCCTCGTCGTTGAGGTGATTCAGCCTTAATAGTTCGATTAATTGGTTTAATCGAGGTTTCGACGCGGTTACAGGATTTTGCGACGGACGTTTATTTTCGATCGGTGTGGCTTTTATAACGGATTTTGCTACTTGTGCATATGTTAAAGATCTCGTGCTTCTAGAGCAAAGGGGAGGTTCGTAACCGGGATACGGTGTCGAACGCGAACTTGAATTTAATATTTTCCCTTTTTGGGAAGAACCCAACAGCGCGGATTGGGCGATATTTGGAGCTAGATTTGCATTTGATTTTGTATTAACGGGCGGATTTGGATTATGAAAGACCGGGAAGAGCGCGGGGCAATCTTCCTCGGGTATCGGAGATATGACCTGCACTGGTTCCAGTTTCACGGCAGGTAAAGCGATTTTGACCGTCCTATCGGTTGAGTTAATTACTCGCGTAATCGCTTCACCTTCGTTAACCTTTACCAGCGCGTTTCCGAGAAACACGCCAGGCGCGATGTCGAGTCGAGGAATTATCCCCTCTGAAATTTGTGAGTTGATTACTCGTATTTTTAACCCGACGTTCATTCGCGGCGGCAGAGAGACCTTTTCCGAGGGTTTTGAAAAATTTTGTGGCGTTGAGGAGTATTTATCGGCGATTTTCGGAGCGTTTTTCGACGATCGATATACCTTCTCGGCGGTCTTTAGAATGTTTCTCGGCGTAGAGTTTTCTTTTTCAGCGATTTTCGATGTCGTCACGAACGGAACCGGCGGAGGCTTATTTTCGATACGTTCGATCTCACATTTGAATGGGATTGTTTTCCCGTACCACTTTATTAATCCCTTTGGAAATGATATTTCCGCGTCGGCGCAGAAACCCGAACCTAAAATGCCGTCTGGTCCGAGGGGAAAATCATCGCTTACGACATTAAACGGCACTACGCGGTCAAACAAGACTATGTTCACGGTACCGATCGTAGTAGTTTTCCCGTTAGTGACCCCCGTGATTACCACTGTTTCCGACGGGTCGATGCGAGCGAGGGTGGAAAGCGCGGAATGCTTAATAACATTTATTTCAGCACCGGTGTCGATCATAAATTCGGTGGGCTCAATTAGCGCACTCGAAGTTAGTACGACACTCGGCGTGTTTGTTTTCCCTGTTAAATTTATTGCGGCACCCGCTCCACGATTTCCGCGGGGATATCGTTCGTCGCGAGAGAGCGGATGTTCGGATGGGCCTCGCGTCCTGTCTCGCGGCGCGGCGGGAGGCCACTCTCGTTTCCCGAATATCGAGTATTATTATAATATTGACGTTTCCGGCATTCGTCAATCTCGTGGCCGGGAGTCTTGCAGTACCTACAGTATTTCTCCCGCACTGCAGGCGGTCGTGGTTGTTCGATAACGGGTCTCGGGGTCGAGGTATACCTGCTATGGGTATTAACGGTACGCGGGTAATATTCGCGTTGATCGGTCGGCGGTTCTCGTTGCGGAAGCGGCCTGGATCGGCAATCCCTCGCATAGTGGCCGGAATTGTTGCAAATAGAACATATTATTTCGGGACGTCTTTCCCGAGGATCTGCGCGCGGGCGAGGATTGCGTAACCTATCGCAATCCAGCTCGTGTCTCTTATGCAATTCGCGAGCGCGTGCAAACGCGTCCCTATGTGACTCAAAAGAATTTATTGGCATCTGGATGCGAATTTCGGGTATAAGACCGTCGATAAAGCATCTGAGTGTTAGTTCGTCGACGTTCGAGAAGCTGCCGTGAGACGCGTACGGCGTTAGTCGCTCGCAGTCTATGATGGCGGTACGCAAATCTTTCACGCGGCTAATGTACTCTAAGATGTGTTCTCCCGGCTTCATAAAAATGTTTGTAAGTTCTCCGCGGTAGTGGTCAGCGGAGCGGATAGCGCCAAACGAATTCCTAAGTATATCGGTAAATTCCAAAATAGTATGGCACGGCTCGTCCTCGAGTGCCAGGTATGCGCGACCTTTTAATTTAGATTTCAGTAAACGCGTGAATGCCCTTTCGCAACCGTTTGGGATTAGGTCGTATGCCCGTTTACACGCCCGGGTAAATTGGAGGACAGGCATATTTTGCCCGTCATAATTCGGTACCGCTTCTAGAGCTTGCTTTAAGGAAAGTTCATCGTGGTGCGAACTCGGAGTTTCTATTTGTGAATTAGGCGATGTTGTTTGTAACAGAGGAAGCGTATCGGTACGCGATACGTCCTGAGAACGGCGAAGAGCCTCTAGTTCACGACGCATTTGCTCGATCTGTTGCATAAGCGAGATTGTATTGTCGGGCGTCTTATTAACGGTCGCGGTATCGGATGTACGTGGTAACGGATCGGCGAGCGCGTCTTGGAAATCAATTGCTCGAGTTACGCGTTTATCGCGGTCGGCATCTACGCCGGCGGCGACGGCTCGAGGTGGTTGGTGTCGCGTTTTTGTTGGCGTTCGCGTAGCCATGGTTTATCGTATTCCTTACGCGGCTGAATTTCCGGAATGAAACACGAGATATCCCACCGCTGTCACCAAAAATACGTGTCACGTCTCAAGTTCGGGAAAATTTCCTATTTGACCGTGATCGACACGTAGCCGTCTCCGAAATCTGCGCGCTGAATTGCGGCGGACGCCGGGTTCTTTATGCCTCGCGAAACACTGGTACGAAACGCGGACGCGGTGAACAAGGACGTTCACCTACCTTTTGATGGCTTGAGTGGCTGCTTTAATCGGCTTTCCTTTGTAGATACCGCTGGAAACGTGGATCCCCCTCCGGAATGGTCCCAGTATACGGGCTGTGAGGCGGAATCGTCAAAGGGATGAGTTTCCAGCGAGACTGCTCGGTGGTGTTGGACTTCTCTGTACTCTGCGGTGAAGACGGCTGTGCAGGACGGCCGGTGTGCGGAGGAGCCACGGCGAGGATGGCTGAATAGCTGAAGATCGGTACTTGACTTTCCAGGCCCGCGTATTCTCGCACCAATCGACGTATGAAATTCTTCCTTCCCGCGCGTCGAGTTCTTTTCCTACCGTCGGCACAACGCATTCAGCCTACTTCCTCAAAGTCCGGATACGGGTCCACTAAGCGGCGGTCCGCTCTAGTTTGCCGGTCCGTAAGAGTGGAAGGTCGACGTAGATTCGCTCGTAGTGAGACAATGGGTCGATCCAGCTAAGCGGCGGTCCTCTCTAACCGATCGATTACCAAGCCTCGACTACGGTGAAACTCGAATGTGTTTAATACGCGAGAACTCGTGGAAGACTTCGTATTATACTCGAGTGTTGCAAGGAATTGTATTAACGAGAGATATTAATTCTGATAAAATAAAGATATATTCTAAATAATCCTACGCTTACACTTACTGTCCCTATCGAGCTAAGTTAAAATTAGTTTAATATTAGAAATAGAATAACAAGACTTTAGAATTAGAATTGACTTTGATTTAGAAGTTGTAATACCTCCAAGTGAGGCAGAGACTGGCCCGAAGGCATGAGGCTGAAGACCGTTCAGCTTGAGCGACAGACGATTACTGATCTCTGACTTGCGTGTCCGCGACCTCCTCGGATCGCGCGGCGCGCGAGTCGTTGGGCCCCAGAGTGGGGCGGCCGCTCGGCCCGCGAAGTGGGGCGGCCGGTCGTGGAGGGGCGCGGCTCGCGTTGAGCGTGAGCCGGGCGCGTCGGACGCTTGTTCGAGCGTATCGTAGCGGATTATAATGTAATTTAGAAATTAGTATTCAACATAGATTTGCCTTAAAATTATTCGTGTGTGTTGTTTCTGTATATACATGGTCGTGTAGTGTGCTTACTAGCTACGGACTTAAGATATCTTATGAGTAGACATTAGAGAAGTATATATAATGGAGATTTACAGCTGCTGACTCTGTGCAGTGTGCGATGGCGTCTTCGTGCTGCGGCTGGGGGTTGCGTACCCTCCAACTTCGTCGAGGTCGCGCGTCGTGGCGCGGTCGAGTGGTCGAATCCCCGGGTGTGTAGATGGCTGCCTTGGCTCGGCGATCGGGCTGGTTGCCCGTGTACAGGGGCGCTCGTCCCTTGTGGCTACGTGCGGCTGGCGGTGCGTATGGACCTGCCGGGTGCTGCGGGAGGCGTTGGGGGGTGGAAGGCGGTACGCCGGACGTCACAGTATCATAGCAATAGAGTTCTAATGCTTCTTAAAACGCGATATCGCATCTCATTTCTATGTTTCATGGTAAGATATAATATGATTTGCGAAGTGTTATGTATTCCTCGTCTACACTCCAAATGATTGTGAATGCGACACTTCCTCGCTAGGAAATAGCGTTTGCAGAAGTCTACGTATCGTAGCAATAGAGTTCTTATGATTCTTAAAACGCGATATCGCATCTCATTTCTATGGTTCATGGTATGATATAATATGATTTGCGAAGTGTTATGTGTTCCTCGTCTACACTTCAAATGAATGTAAATGCGACACTTCCTTGCTAGGAAATAGCGTCTGCAGATGTCTAGGTATCATAGCGATAGAGTTCTAATGCTTCTTAAAACGCGATATCGCATCTCATTTCTATGTTTCATGGTAAGATATAATATGATTTGCGAATTGTTATGTATTCCTCGTCTACACTTCAAATGAATCTAATTGCGACACTTCCTTGCAAGGAAATAGCGTTTGCAGATGTCTACGTATCGTAGCGATAGAGTTCTAATGCTTCTTAAAACGAGATATTGCATCTCATATCTATGTTTCATGATAAGATATAATATGATTTGCGAAGTGTTATGTATTCCTCGTCTACACTTCAAATGAATGTGAATGCGACACTTCCTCGCTAGGAAATAGCGTTTGCAGAAGTCTACGTATCGTAGCAATAGAGTTCTTATGATTCTTAAAACGCGATATCGTATCTCATTTCTATGGTTCATGGTAAGATATAATATGATTTGCGAATTGTTATGTATTCCTCGTCTACACTTCATATGAATGTAAATGCGACACTTCCTTGCAAGGAAATAGCGTTTGCAGATGTCTACCTATCGTAGCAATAGGGTTCTAATGCTTCTTAAAACGCGATATCGCATCTCATTTCTATGTTTCATGGTAAGATATAATATGATTTGCGAAGTGTTATGTATTCCTCGTCTACACTCCAAATGATTGTGAATGCGACACTTCCTCGCTAGGAAATAGCGTTTGCAGTAGTCTACGTATCGTAGCAATAGAGTTCTTATGATTCTTAAAACGCGATATCACATCTCATTTCTATGGTTCATGGTATGATATAATATGATTTGCGAAGTGTTATGTGTTCCTCGTCTACACTTCAAATGAATGTAAATGCGACACTTCCTTGCTAGGAAATAGCGTCTGCAGATGTCTAGGTATCATAGCGATAGAGTTCTAATGCTCCTTAAAACGCGATATCGCATCTCATTTCTATGTTTCATGGTAAGATATAATATGATTTGCGAAGTGTTATGTATTCCTCGTCTACACTTCATATGAATGTAAATGCGACACTTCCTTGCAAGGAAATAGCGTTTGCAGATGTCTACGTATCGTAGCGATAGAGTTCTAATGCTTCTTAAAACGAGATATTGCATCTCATATCTATGGTTCATGGTAAGATATAAAATGATTTGCGAAGTGTTATGTATTCCTCGTCTACACTTCAAATGAATGTAAATGCGACACTTCCTTGCTAGGAAATAGCGTCTGCAGATGTCTAGGTATCGTAGCGATAGAGTTCTAATGCTTCTTAAAACGAGATATTGCATCTCATATCTATGTTTCATGATAAGATATAATATTCATTGCGAAGTGTTATGCATTCCTCGTCTACGATTCAAATGAATGTAAATGCGACACTTCCTTGCAAGGAAATTGCGTTTGCAGATGTCTAGGTATCGTAGCAATAGAGTTCTAATGCTTCTTAAAACGCGATATCGCATCTCATTTCTATGTTTCATGGTAAGATATAATATGATTTGCGACTTGTTATGTATTCCTCGTCTACACTTCAAATGAATCTAATTGCGACACTTCCTTGCTAGGAAATAGCGTCTGCAGATGTCTAGGTATCGTAGCGATAGAGTTCTAATGCTCCTTAAAACGAGATATTGCATCTCATACCTATGTTTCATGATAAGATATAATATGATTTGCGAAGTGTTATGTATTCCTCGTCTACACTTCATATGAATGTAAATGCGACACTTCCTTGCAAGGAAATAGCGTTTGCAGATGTCTACCTATCGTAGCAATAGAGTTCTAATGCTTCTTAAAACGCGATATCGCATCTCATTTTTATGTTTCATGGTAAGATATAATATGACTTGCGAAGTGTTATGTATTCCTCGTCTACACTCCAAATGATTGTGAATGCGACACTTCCTCGCTAGGAAATAGCGTTTGCAGAAGTCTACGTATCGTAGCAATAGAGTTCTTATGATTCTTAAAACGCGATATCGCATCTCATTTCTATGGTTCATGGTATGATATAATATGATTTGCGAAGTGTTATGTGTTCCTCGTCTACACTTCAAATGAATGTAAATGCGACACTTCCTTGCAAGGAAATAGCGTTTGCAGATGTCTAGGTGTCGTAGCAATAGGGTTCAAATGCTTCTTAAAGCGAGATATTGCATCTCATATCTATGTTTCATGATAAGATATAATATTCATTGCGAAGTGTTATGCATTCCTCGTATACGATTCAAATGAATGTAAATGCGACACTTCCTTGCAAGGAAATAGCGTTTGCAGATGTCTACGTATCGTGGCAATAGAGTTCTTATGGTTCTTAAAACGCGATATCGCATCTCATTTCTATGTTTCATGGCAAGATATAATATGATTTGCGAAGTGTTATGTATTCCGCGTCTACACTTCAAATGAATGTGAATGCGACACTTCCTCGCTAAGAAGTAGCGTTTGCAGAAGTCTACGTATCGTAGCAATAAGAGTTCTTATGATTCTTAAAACGCGATATCGCATCTCATTTCTATGGTTCATGGTATGATATAATATGATTTGCGAAGTGTTATGTATTCCTCGTCTACACTTCAAATGAATGTAAATGCGACACTTCCTTGCTAGGAAATAGCGTCTGCAGATGTCTAGGTATCGTAGCGATAGAGTTCTAATGCTTCTTAAAACGCGATATCGCATCTCATTTCTATGGTTCATGGTAAGATATAATATGATTTGCGAAGTGTTATGTAGTCCTCGTCTACACTTCAAATGAATGAAAATGAGACACTTCCTTGCTAGGAAATAGCGCCTGCAGATGTCTAGGTATCGTAGCGATAGAGTTCTAATGCTTCTTAAAACGCGATATCGCATCTCATTTCTATGTTTCATGGTAACATATAATATGATTTGCGAAGTGTTATGCATTCCTCGTCTACGATTCAAATGAATGTAAATGCGACACTTCGTTGCAAGGAAATAGCGTTTGCAGATGTCTAGGTATCGTAGCAATAGAGTTCTAATGCTTCTTAAAACGCGATATCGCATCTCATTTCTATGTTTCATGGTAAGATATAATATGATTTGCGAAGTGTTATGTATTCCTCGTCTACACTTCAAATGAATGAAAATGCGACACTTCCTTGCTAGGAAGTAGCGTCTGCAGATGTCTAGGTATCCTAGCAATAGGGTTCTAATGCTTCTTAAAACGCGATATCGCATCTCATTTCTATGGTTCATGGTATGATATAATATGATTTGCGATGTGTTATGTGTTCCTCGTCTACACTTCAAATGAATGTAAATGCGACACTTCCTTGCTAGGAAATAGCGTCTGCAGATGTCTAGGTATCATAGCAATAGAGTTCTAATGCTTCTTAAAACGCGATATCGCATCTCATTTCTATGTTTCATGGTAAGATATAATATGATTTGCGAATTGTTATGTATTCCTCGTCTACACTTCATATGAATGTAAATGCGACACTTCCTTGCTAGGAAATAGCGTCTGCAGATGTCTAGGTATCGTAGCGATAGAGTTCTAATGCTTCTTAAAACGAGATATTGCATCTCATATCTATGTTTCATGATAAGATATAATATTCATTGCGAAGTGTTATGCATTCCTCGTCTACGATTCAAATGAATGTAAATGCGACACTTCCTTGCAAGGAAATTGCGTTTGCAGATGTCTAGGTATCGTAGCAATAGAGTTCTAATGCTTCTTAAAACGCGATATCGCATCTCATTTCTATGTTTCATGGTAAGATATAATATGATTTGCGACTTGTTATGTATTCCTGGTCTACACTTCAAATGAATCTAATTGCGACACTTCCTTGCTAGGAAATAGCGTCTGCAGATGTCTAGGTATCGTAGCGATAGAGTTCTAATGCTCCTTAAAACGAGATATTGCATCTCATACCTATGTTTCATGATAAGATATAATATGATTTGCGAAGTGTTATGTATTCCTCGTCTACACTTCATATGAATGTAAATGCGACACTTCCTTGCAAGGAAATAGCGTTTGCAGATGTCTACCTATCGTAGCAATAGAGTTCTAATGCTTCTTAAAACGCGATATCGCATCTCATTTTTATGTTTCATGGTAAGTTATAATATGATTTGCGAAGTGTTATGTATTCCTCGTCTACACTCCAAATGATTGTGAATGCGACACTTCCTCGCTAGGAAATAGCGTTTGCAGAAGTCTACGTATCGTAGCAATAGAGTTCTTATGATTCTTAAAACGCGATATCGCATCTCATTTCTATGGTTCATGGTATGATATAATATGATTTGCGAAGTGTTATGTGTTCCTCGTCTACACTTCAAATGAATGTAAATGCGACACTTCCTTGCTAGGAAATAGCGTCTGCAGATGTCTAGGTATCATAGCAATAGAGTTCTAATGCTTCTTAAAACGCGATATCGCATCTCATTTCTATGTTTCATGGTAAGATATAATATGATTTGCGAAGTGTTATGTATTCCTCGTCTACACTCCAAATGATTGTGAATGCGACACTTCCTCGCTAGGAAATAGCGTTTGCAGAAGTCTACGTATCGTAGCAATAGAGTTCTTATGATCCTTAAAACGCGATATCGCATCTCATTTCTATGGTTCATGGTATGATATAATATGATTTGCGAAGTGTTATGTGTTCCTCGTCTACACTTCAAATGAATGTAAATGCGACACTTCCTTGCTAGGAAATAGCGTCTGCAGATGTCTAGGTATCATAGCGATTGAGTTCTAATGCTTCTTAAAACGCGATATCGCATCTCATTTCTATGTTTCATGGTAAGATATAATATGATTTGCGAATTGTTATGTATTCCTCGTCTACACTTCAAATGAATCTAATTGCGACACTTCCTTGCTAGGAAATAGCGTCTGCAGATGTCTAGGTATCGTAGCGACAGAGTTCTAATGCTTCTTAAAACGAGATATTGCATCTCATACCTATGTTTCATGGTAAGATATAATATGATTTGCGAATTGTTATGTATTCCTCGTCTACACTTCAAATGAATCTAATTGCGACACTTCCTTGCTAGGAAATAGCGTCTGCAGATGTCTAGGTATCGTAGCGATAGAGTTCTAATGCTTCTTAAAACGAGATATTGCATCTCATACCCATGTTTCATGATAAGATATAATATGATTTGCGAAGTGTTATGTATTCCTCATCTACACTTCATATGAATGTAAATGCGACACTTCCTTGCAAGGAAATAGCGTTTGCAGATGTCTACCTATCGTAGCAATAGAGTTCTAATGCTTCTTAAAACGCGATATCGCATCTCATTTCTATGTTTCATGGTAAGATATAATATGATTTGCGAAGTGTTATGTATTCCTCGTCTACACTCCAAATGATTGTGAATGCGACACTTCCTCGCAAGGAAATAGCGTTTGCAGAAGTCTACGTATCGTAGCAATAGAGTTCTTATGATTCTTAAAACGCGATATCGCATCTCATTTCTATGGTTCATGGTATGATATAACATGATTTGCGAAGTGTTATGTGTTCCTCGTCTACACTTCAAATGAATGTAAATGCGACACTTCTTTGCTAGGAAATAGCGTCTGCAGATGTCTAGGTATCATAGCAATAGAGTTCTAATGCTTCTTAAAACGCGATATCGCATCTCATTTCTATGTTTCATGGTAAGATATAATATGATTTGCGAAGTGTTATGTATTCCTCGTCTACACTCCAAATGATTGTGAATGCGACACTTCCTCGCTAGGAAATAGCGTTTGCAGAAGTCTACGTATCGTAGCAATAGAGTTCTTATGATTCTTAAAACGCGATATCGCATCTCATTTCTATGGTTCATGGTATGATATAATATGATTTGCGAAGTGTTATGTGTTCCTCGTCTACACTTCAAATGAATGTAAATGCGACACTTCCTTGCTAGGAAATAGCGTCTGCAGATGTCTAGGTATCATAGCAATAGAGTTCTAATGCTTCTTAAAACGCGATATCGCATCTCATTTCTATGTTTCATGGTAAGATATAATATGATTTGCGAAGTGTTATGTATTCCTCGTCTACACTCCAAATGATTGTGAATGCGACACTTCCTCGCTAGGAAATAGCGTTTGCAGAAGTCTACGTATCGTAGCAATAGAGTTCTTATGATCCTTAAAACGCGATATCGCATCTCATTTCTATGGTTCATGGTATGATATAATATGATTTGCGAAGTGTTATGTGTTCCTCGTCTACACTTCAAATGAATGTAAATGCGACACTTCCTTGCTAGGAAATAGCGTCTGCAGATGTCTAGGTATCATAGCGATAGAGTTCTAATGCTTCTTAAAACGCGATATCGCATCTCATTTCTATGTTTCATGGTAAGATATAATATGATTTGCGAATTGTTATGTATTCCTCGTCTACACTTCAAATGAATCTAATTGCGACACTTCCTTGCTAGGAAATAGCGTCTGCAGATGTCTAGGTATCGTAGCGATAGAGTTCTAATGCTTCTTAAAACGAGATATTGCATCTCATACCTATGTTTCATGGTAAGATATAATATGATTTGCGAATTGTTATGTATTCCTCGTCTACACTTCAAATGAATCTAATTGCGACACTTCCTTGCTAGGAAATAGCGTCTGCAGATGTCTAGGTATCGTAGCGATAGAGTTCTAATGCTTCTTAAAACGAGATATTGCATCTCATATCTATGGTTCATGGTAAGATATAATATGATTTGCGAAGTGTTATGTATTCCTCGTCTACACTTCATAAGAATGTAAATGCGACACTTCCTTGCAAGGAAATAGCGTTTGCAGATGTCTACCTATCGTAGCAATAGAGTTCTAATGCTTCTTAAAACGCGATATCGCATCTCATTTCTATGTTTCATGGTAAGATATAATATGATTTGCGAAGTGTTATGTATTCCTCGTCTACACTCCAAATGATTGTGAATGCGACACTTCCTCGCTAGGAAATAGCGTTTGCAGATGTCTGCGTACCGTAGCAATAGAGTTCTAATGCTTCTTAAAACGCGATATCGCATCTCATTTCTATGTTTCATGGTAAGATATAATATGATTTGCGAAGTGTTATGTATTCCTCGTCTACACTTCATATGAATGTAAATGCGACACTTCCTTGCTAGGAAATAGCGTCTGCAGATGTCTAGGTATCATAGCGATAGAGTTCTAATGCTTCTTAAAACGCGATATCGCATCTCATTTCTATGTTTCATGGTAAGATATAATATGATTTGCGAATTGTTATGTATTCCTCGTCTACACTTCAAATGAATCTAATTGCGACACTTCCTTGCTAGGAAATAGCGTCTGCAGATGTCTAGGTATCGTAGCGATAGAGTTCTAATGCTTCTTAAAACGAGATATTGCATCTCATACCTATGTTTCATGGTAAGATATAATATGATTTGCGAAGTGTTATGTATTCCTCGTCTACACTTCAAATGAATGTAAATGCGACACTTCCTTGCTAGGAAATAGCGTCTGCAGATGTCTAGGTATCGTAGCGATAGAGTTCTAATGCTTCTTAAAACGCGATATCGCATCTCATTTCTATGGTTCATGGTAAGATATAATATGATTTGCGAAGTGTTATGTAGTCCTCGTCTACACTTCAAATGAATGAAAATGCGACACTTCCTTGCTAGGAAATAGCGTCTGCAGATGTCTAGGTATCGTAGCGATAGAGTTCTAATGCTTCTTAAAACGCGATATCGCATCTCATTTCTATGTTTCATGGTAACATATAATATGATTTGCGAAGTGTTATGTATTCCTCGTCTACACTTCCTATGAATGTAAATGCGACACTTCCTTGCAAGGAAATAGCGTTTGCAGAAGTCTACGTATCGTAGCAATAAGAGTTCTTATGATTCTTAAAACGCGATATCGCATCTCATTTCTATGGTTCATGGTATGATATAATATGATTTGCGAAGTGTTATGTATTCCTCGTCTACACTTCAAATGAATGTAAATGCGACACTTCCTTGCTAGGAAATAGCGCCTGCAGATGTCTAGGTATCGTAGCGATAGAGTTCTAATGCTTCTTAAAACGCGATATCGCATCTCATTTCTATGTTTCATGGTAACATATAATATGATTTGCGAAGTGTTATGCATTCCTCGTCTACGATTCAAATGAATGTAAATGCGACACTTCGTTGCAAGGAAATAGCGTTTGCAGATGTCTAGGTATCGTAGCAATAGAGTTCTAATGCTTCTTAAAACGCGATATCGCATCTCATTTCTATGTTTCATGGTAAGATATAATATGATTTGCGAATTGTTATGTATTCCTCGTCTACACTTCAAATGAATCTAATTGCGACACTTCCTTGCAAGGAAATAGCGTTTGCAGATGTCTACGTATCGTAGCGATAGAGTTCTAATGCTTCTTAAAACGAGATATTGCATCTCATATCTATGTTTCATGATAAGATATAATATGATTTGCGAAGTGTTATGTATTCCTCGTCTACACTTCAAATGAATGTGAATGCGACACTTCCTCGCTAGGAAATAGCGTTTGCAGAAGTCTACGTATCGTAGCAATAGAGTTCTTATGATTCTTAAAACGCGATATCGCATCTCATTTCTATGGTTCATGGTAAGATATAATATGATTTGCGAATTGTTATGTATTCCTCGTCTACACTTCATATGAATGTAAATGCGACACTTCCTTGCAAGGAAATAGCGTTTGCAGATGTCTACCTATCGTAGCAATAGGGTTCTAATGCTTCTTAAAACGCGATATCGCATCTCATTTCTATGTTTCATGGTAAGATATAATATGATTTGCGAAGTGTTATGTATTCCTCGTCTACACTCCAAATGATTGTGAATGCGACACTTCCTCGCTAGGAAATAGCGTTTACAGAAGTCTACGTATCGTAGCAATAGAGTTCTTATGATTCTTAAAACGCGATATCGCATCTCATTTCTATGGTTCATGGTATGATATAATATGATTTGCGAAGTGTTATGTGTTCCTCGTCTACACTTCAAATGAATGTAAATGCGACACTTCCTTGCTAGGAAATAGCGTCTGCAGATGTCTAGGTATCATAGCGATAGTGTTCTAATGCTCCTTAAAACGCGATATCGCATCTCATTTCTATGTTTCATGGTAAGATATAATATGATTTGCGACTTGTTATGTATTCCTCGTCTACACTTCAAATGAATCTAATTGCGACACTTCCTTGCTAGGAAATAGCGTCTGCAGATGTCTAGGTATCGTAGCGATAGAGTTCTAATGCTCCTTAAAACGAGATATTGCATCTCATACCTATGTTTCATGATAAGATATAATATGATTTGCGAAGTGTTATGTATTCCTCGTCTACACTTCATATGAATGTAAATGCGACACTTCCTTGCAAGGAAATAGCGTTTGCAGATGTCTACCTATCGTAGCAATAGAGTTCTAATGCTTCTTAAAACGCGATATCGCATCTCATTTTTATGTTTCATGGTAAGATATAATATGATTTGCGAAGTGTTATGTATTCCTCGTCTACACTTCAAATGAATCTAATTGCGACACTTCCTTGCTAGGAAATAGCGTCTGCAGATGTCTAGGTATCGTAGCGACAGAGTTCTAATGCTTCTTAAAACGAGATATTGCATCTCATACCTATGTTTCATGGTAAGATATAATATGATTTGCGAATTGTTATGTATTCCTCGTCTACACTTCAAATGAATCTAATTGCGACACTTCCTTGCTAGGAAATAGCGTTTGCAGATGTCTACCTATCGTAGCAATAGAGTTCTAATGCTTCTTAAAACGCGATATCGCATCTCATTTCTATGTTTCATGGTAAGATATAATATGATTTGCGCAGTGTTATGTATTCCTCGTCTACACTCCAAATGATTGTGAATGCGACACTTCCTCGCTAGGAAATAGCGTTTGCAGAAGTCTACGTATCGTAGCAATAGAGTTCTTATGATTCTTAAAACGCGATATCGCATCTCATTTCTATGGTTCATGGTATGATATAACATGATTTGCGAAGTGTTATGTGTTCCTCGTCTACACTTCAAATGAATGTAAATGCGACACTTCTTTGCTAGGAAATAGCGTCTGCAGATGTCTAGGTATCATAGCAATAGAGTTCTAATGCTTCTTAAAACGCGATATCGCATCTCATTTCTATGTTTCATGGTAAGATATAATATGATTTGCGAAGTGTTATGTATTCCTCGTCTACACTCCAAATGATTGTGAATGCGACACTTCCTCGCTAGGAAATAGTGTTTGCAGAAGTCTACGTATCGTAGCAATAGAGTTCTTATGATTCTTAAAACGCGATATCGCATCTCATTTCTATGGTTCATGGTATGATATAATATGATTTGCGAAGTGTTATGTGTTCCTCGTCTACACTTCAAATGAATGTAAATGCGACACTTCCTTGCTAGGAAATAGCGTCTGCAGATGTCTAGGTATCATAGCAATAGAGTTCTAATGCTTCTTAAAACGCGATATCGCATCTCATTTCTATGTTTCATGGTAAGATATAATATGATTTGCGAAGTGTTATGTATTCCTCGTCTACACTCCAAATGATTGTGAATGCGACACTTCCTCGCTAGGAAATAGCGTTTGCAGAAGTCTACGTATCGTAGCAATAGAGTTCTTATGATCCTTAAAACGCGATATCGCATCTCATTTCTATGGTTCATGGTATGATATAATATGATTTGCGAAGTGTTATGTGTTCCTCGTCTACACTTCAAATGAATGTAAATGCGACACTTCCTTGCTAGGAAATAGCGTCTGCAGATGTCTAGGTATCATAGCGATAGAGTTCTAATGCTTCTTAAAACGCGATATCGCATCTCATTTCTATGTTTCATGGTAAGATATAATATGATTTGCGAATTGTTATGTATTCCTCGTCTACACTTCAAATGAATCTAATTGCGACACTTCCTTGCTAGGAAATAGCGTCTGCAGATGTCTAGGTATCGTAGCGATAGAGTTCTAATGCTTCTTAAAACGAGATATTGCATCTCATACCTATGTTTCATGATAAGATATAATATGATTTGCGAAGTGTTATGTATTCCTCATCTACACTTCATATGAATGTAAATGCGACACTTCCTTGCAAGGAAATAGCGTTTGCAGATGTCTACCTATCGTAGCAATAGAGTTCTAATGCTTCTTAAAACGCGATATCGCATCTCATTTCTATGTTTCATGGTAAGATATAATATGATTTGCGAAGTGTTATGTATTCCTCGTCTACACTCCAAATGATTGTGAATGCGACACTTCCTCGCTAGGAAATAGCGTTTGCAGAAGTCTACGTATCGTAGCAATAGAGTTCTTATGATTCTTAAAACGCGATATCGCATCTCATTTCTATGGTTCATGGTATGATATAATATGATTTGCGAAGTGTTATGTGTTCCTCGTCTACACTTCAAATGAATGTAAATGCGACACTTCCTTGCTAGGAAATAGCGTCTGCAGATGTCTAGGTATCATAGCGATAGAGTTCTAATGCTTCTTAAAACGCGATATCGCATCTCATATCTATGGTTCATGGTAAGATATAAAATGATTTGCGAAGTGTTATGTATTCCTCGTCAACACTTCAAATGAATGTAAATGCGACACTTCCTTGCTAGGAAATAGCGTCTGCAGATGTCTAGGTATCGTAGCGATAGAGTCCTAATGCTTCTTAAAACGAGATATTGCATCTCATATCTATGTTTCATGATAAGATATAATATTCATTGCGAAGTGTTATGCATTCCTCGTCTACGATTCAAATGAATGTAAATGCGACACTTCCTTGCAAGGAAATAGCGTTTGCAGATGTCTAGGTATCGTAGCAATAGAGTTCTAATGCTTCTTAAAACGCGATATCGCATCTCATTTCTATGTTTCATGGTAAGATATAATATGATTTGCGAAGTATTATGTATTCCTCGTCTACACTTCAAATGAATGTGAATGCGACACTTCCCCGCTAGGAAATAGCGTTTGCAGAAGTCTACGTACCGTAGCAATAGAGTTCTTATGATTCTTAAAACTCGATATCGCATCTCATTTCTATGGTTCATGGTAAGATATAATATGATTTGCGAAGTGTTATGTATTCCTCGTCTACACTTCAAATGAATGTAAATGCGACACTTCCTTGCTAGGAAATAGCGTCTGCAGATGTCTAGGTATCGTAGCGATAGAGTTCTAATGCTTCTTAAAACGAAATACTGCATCTCATATCTATGGTTCATGGTAAGATATAATATGATTTGCGAAGTGTTATGTATTCCTCGTCTACACTTCAAATGAATGTAAATGCGACACTTCCTTGCTAGGAAATAGCGTCTGCAGATGTCTAGGTATCGTAGCAATAGAGTTCTTATGATTCTTAAAACGCGATATCGCATCTCATTTCTATGTTTCATGGTAAGATATAATATGATTTGCGAAGTGTTATGTATTCCTCGTCTACACTTCAAATGAATGTGAATGCGACACTTCCCCGCTAGGAAATAGCGTTTGCAGAAGTCTACGTATCGTAGCAATAGAGTTCTTATGATTCTTAAAACGCGATACCGCATCTCATTTCTATGGTTCATGGTAAGATATAATATGATTTGCGAAGTGTTATGTATTCCTCGTCTACACTTCCTATGAATTTAAATGCGACACTTCCTTGCAAGGAAATAGCGTTTGCAGATGTCTACCTATCGTAGCAATAGAGTTCTAATGCTTCCTAAAACGCGATATCGCATCTCATTTCTATGTTTCATGGTGTGATATGATATGATTTGCGAAGTGTTATGTATTCCTCGTCTACACTTCATGTGAATGTAAATGCGACCCTTCCTTGCTAGGAAATAGCGTCTGCAGATGTCTAGGTATCGTAGCGATAGAGTTCTAATGCTTCTTAAAACGAGATATTGCATCTCATATCTATGGTTCATGGTAAGATATAATATGATTTGCGAAGTGTTATGTATTCCTCGTCTACACTTCATATGAATGTAAATGCGACACTTCCTTGCAAGGAAATAGCGTTTGCAGATGTCTACCTATCGTAGCAATAGAGTTCTAATGCTTCTTAAAACGCGATATCGCATCTCATTTCTATGTTTCATGGTAAGATATAATATGATTTGCGAAGTGTTATGTATTCCTCGTCTACACTCCAAATGATTGTGAATGCGACACTTCCTCGCTAGGAAATTGCGTTTGCAGATGTCTGCGTACCGTAGCAATAGAGTTCTTATGATCCTTAAAACGCGATATCGCATCTCATTTCTATGGTTCATGGTATGATATAATATGATTTGCGAATTGTTATGTATTCCTCGTCTACACTTCAAATGAATCTAATTGCGACACTTCCTTGCTAGGAAATAGCGTCTGCAGATGTCTAGGTATCGTAGCGATAGAGTTCTAATGCTTCTTAAAACGAGATATTGCATCTCATACCTATGTTTCATGATAAGATATAATATGATTTGCGAAGTGTTATGTATTCCTCGTCTACACTTCATATGAATGTAAATGCGACACTTCCTTGCAAGGAAATAGCGTTTGCAGATGTCTACCTATCGTAGCAATAGAGTTCTAATGCTTCTTAAAACGCGATATCGCATCTCATTTCTATGTTTCATGGTAAGATATAATATGATTTGCGAAGTGTTATGTATTCCTCGTCTACACTTCATATGAATGTAAATGCGACACTTCCTTGCTAGGAAATAGCGTCTGCAGATGTCTAGGTATCATAGCGATAGAGTTCTAATGCTTCTTAAAACGCGATATCGCATCTCATTTCTATGTTTCATGGTAAGATATAATATGATTTGCGAATTGTTATGTATTCCTCGTCTACACTTCAAATGAATCTAATTGCGACACTTCCTTGCTAGGAAATAGCGTCTGCAGATGTCTAGGTATCGTAGCGATAGAGTCCTAATGCTTCTTAAAACGAGATATTGCATCTCATATCTATGTTTCATGATAAGATATAATATTCATTGCGAAGTGTTATGCATTCCTCGTCTACGATTCAAATGAATGTAAATGCGACACTTCCTTGCAAGGAAATAGCGTTTGCAGATGTCTAGGTATCGTAGCAATAGAGTTCTAATGCTTCTTAAAACGCGATATCGCATCTCATTTCTATGTTTCATGGTAAGATATAATATGATTTGCGAAGTATTATGTATTCCTCGTCTACACTTCAAATGAATGTGAATGCGACACTTCCCCGCTAGGAAATAGCGTTTGCAGAAGTCTACGTACCGTAGCAATAGAGTTCTTATGATTCTTAAAACTCGATATCGCATCTCATTTCTATGGTTCATGGTAAGATATAATATGATTTGCGAAGTGTTATGTATTCCTCGTCTACACTTCAAATGAATGTAAATGCGACACTTCCTTGCTAGGAAATAGCGTCTGCAGATGTCTAGGTATCGTAGCGATAGAGTTCTAATGCTTCTTAAAACGAAATACTGCATCTCATATCTATGGTTCATGGTAAGATATAATATGATTTGCGAAGTGTTATGTATTCCTCGTCTACACTTCAAATGAATGTAAATGCGACACTTCCTTGCTAGGAAATAGCGTCTGCAGATGTCTAGGTATCGTAGCAATAGAGTTCTTATGATTCTTAAAACGCGATATCGCATCTCATTTCTATGTTTCATGGTAAGATATAATATGATTTGCGAAGTGTTATGTATTCCTCGTCTACACTTCAAATGAATGTGAATGCGACACTTCCCCGCTAGGAAATAGCGTTTGCAGAAGTCTACGTATCGTAGCAATAGAGTTCTTATGATTCTTAAAACGCGATACCGCATCTCATTTCTATGGTTCATGGTAAGATATAATATGATTTGCGAAGTGTTATGTATTCCTCGTCTACACTTCCTATGAATTTAAATGCGACACTTCCTTGCAAGGAAATAGCGTTTGCAGATGTCTACCTATCGTAGCAATAGAGTTCTAATGCTTCCTAAAACGCGATATCGCATCTCATTTCTATGTTTCATGGTGTGATATGATATGATTTGCGAAGTGTTATGTATTCCTCGTCTACACTTCATGTGAATGTAAATGCGACCCTTCCTTGCTAGGAAATAGCGTCTGCAGATGTCTAGGTATCGTAGCGATAGAGTTCTAATGCTTCTTAAAACGAGATATTGCATCTCATATCTATGGTTCATGGTAAGATATAATATGATTTGCGAAGTGTTATGTATTCCTCGTCTACACTTCATATGAATGTAAATGCGACACTTCCTTGCAAGGAAATAGCGTTTGCAGATGTCTACCTATCGTAGCAATAGAGTTCTAATGCTTCTTAAAACGCGATATCGCATCTCATTTCTATGTTTCATGGTAAGATATAATATGATTTGCGAAGTGTTATGTATTCCTCGTCTACACTCCAAATGATTGTGAATGCGACACTTCCTCGCTAGGAAATAGCGTTTGCAGATGTCTGCGTACCGTAGCAATAGAGTTCTTATGATCCTTAAAACGCGATATCGCATCTCATTTCTATGGTTCATGGTATGATATAATATGATTTGCGAATTGTTATGTATTCCTCGTCTACACTTCAAATGAATCTAATTGCGACACTTCCTTGCTAGGAAATAGCGTCTGCAGATGTCTAGGTATCGTAGCGATAGAGTTCTAATGCTTCTTAAAACGAGATATTGCATCTCATACCTATGTTTCATGATAAGATATAATATGATTTGCGAAGTGTTATGTATTCCTCGTCTACACTTCATATGAATGTAAATGCGACACTTCCTTGCAAGGAAATAGCGTTTGCAGATGTCTACCTATCGTAGCAATAGAGTTCTAATGCTTCTTAAAACGCGATATCGCATCTCATTTCTATGTTTCATGGTAAGATATAATATGATTTGCGAAGTGTTATGTATTCCTCGTCTACACTTCATATGAATGTAAATGCGACACTTCCTTGCTAGGAAATAGCGTCTGCAGATGTCTAGGTATCATAGCGATAGAGTTCTAATGCTTCTTAAAACGCGATATCGCATCTCATTTCTATGTTTCATGGTAAGATATAATATGATTTGCGAATTGTTATGTATTCCTCGTCTACACTTCAAATGAATCTAATTGCGACACTTCCTTGCTAGGAAATAGCGTCTGCAGATGTCTAGGTATCGTAGCGATAGAGTTCTAATGCTTCTTAAAACGAGATATTGCATCTCATACCTATGTTTCATGGTAAGATATAATATGATTTGCGAAGTGTTATGTATTCCTCGTCTACACTTCAAATGAATGTAAATGCGACACTTCCTTGCTAGGAAATAGCGTCTGCAGATGTCTAGGTATCGTAGCGATAGAGTTCTAATGCTTCTTAAAACGCGATATCGCATCTCATTTCTATGGTTCATGGTAAGATATAATATGATTTGCGAAGTGTTATGTAGTCCTCGTCTACACTTCAAATGAATGAAAATGCGACACTTCCTTGCTAGGAAATAGCGTCTGCAGATGTCTAGGTATCGTAGCGATAGAGTTCTAATGCTTCTTAAAACGCGATATCGCATCTCATTTCTATGTTTCATGGTAACATATAATATGATTTGCGAAGTGTTATGTATTCCTCGTCTACACTTCCTATGAATGTAAATGCGACACTTCCTTGCAAGGAAATAGCGTTTGCAGAAGTCTACGTATCGTAGCAATAAGAGTTCTTATGATTCTTAAAACGCGATATCGCATCTCATTTCTATGGTTCATGGTAAGATATAATATGAATTGCGAAGTGTTATGTATTCCTCGTCTACACTCCAAATGATTGTGAATGCGACACTTCCTCGCTAGGAAATAGCGTTTGCAGAAGTCTACGTATCGTAGCAATAGAGTTCTTATGATCCTTAAAACGCGATATCGCATCTCATTTCTATGGTTCATGGTATGATATAATATGATTTGCGAATTGTTATGTATTCCTCGTCTACACTTCAAATGAATCTAATTGCGACACTTCCTTGCTAGGAAATAGCGTCTGCAGATGTCTAGGTATCGTAGCGATAGAGTTCTAATGCTTCTTAAAACGAGATATTGCATCTCATACCTATGTTTCATGATAAGATATAATATGATTTGCGAAGTGTTATGTATTCCTCATCTACACTTCATATGAATGTAAATGCGACACTTCCTTGCAAGGAAATAGCGTTTGCAGATGTCTACCTATCGTAGCAATAGAGTTCTAATGCTTCTTAAAACGCGACATCGCATCTCATTTCTATGTTTCATGGTAAGATATAATATGATTTGCGAAGTGTTATGTATTCCTCGTCTACACTCCAAATGATTGTGAATGCGACACTTCCTCGCTAGGAAATAGCGTTTGCAGAAGTCTACGTATCGTAGCAATAGAGTTCTTATGATTCTTAAAACGCGATATCGCATCTCATTTCTATGGCTCATGGTATGATATAATATGATTTGCGAAGTGTTATGTGTTCCCCGTCTACACTTCAAATGAATGTAAATGCGACACTTCCTTGCTAGGAAATAGCGTCTGCAGATGTCTAGGTATCATAGCGATAGAGTTCTAATGCTTCTTAAAACGCGATATCGCATCTCATATCTATGGTTCATGGTAAGATATAAAATGATTTGCGAAGTGTTATGTATTCCTCGTCAACACTTCAAATGAATGTAAATGCGACACTTCCTTGCTAGGAAATAGCGTCTGCAGATGTCTAGGTATCGTAGCGATAGAGTTCTAATGCTTCTTAAAACGAGATATTGCATCTCATATCTATGTTTCATGATAAGATATAATATTCATTGCGAAGTGTTATGCATTCCTCGTCTACGATTCAAATGAATGTAAATGCGACACTTCCTTGCAAGGAAATAGCGTTTGCAGATGTCTAGGTATCGTAGCAATAGAGTTCTAATGCTTCTTAAAACGCGATATCGCATCTCATTTTTATGTTTCATGGTAAGATATAATATGACTTGCGAAGTGTTATGTATTCCTCGTCTACACTCCAAATGATTGTGAATGCGACACTTCCTCGCTAGGAAATAGCGTTTGCAGAAGTCTACGTATCGTAGCAATAGAGTTCTTATGATTCTTAAAACGCGATATCGCATCTCATTTCTATGGTTCATGGTATGATATAATATGATTTGCGAAGTGTTATGTGTTCCTCGTCTACACTTCAAATGAATGTAAATGCGACACTTCCTTGCAAGGAAATAGCGTTTGCAGATGTCTAGGTGTCGTAGCAATAGGGTTCAAATGCTTCTTAAAGCGAGATATTGCATCTCATATCTATGTTTCATGATAAGATATAATATTCATTGCGAAGTGTTATGCATTCCTCGTATACGATTCAAATGAATGTAAATGCGACACTTCCTTGCAAGGAAATAGCGTTTGCAGATGTCTACGTATCGTGGCAATAGAGTTCTTATGGTTCTTAAAACGCGATATCGCATCTCATTTCTATGTTTCATGGCAAGATATAATATGATTTGCGAAGTGTTATGTATTCCGCGTCTACACTTCAAATGAATGTGAATGCGACACTTCCTCGCTAAGAAGTAGCGTTTGCAGAAGTCTACGTATCGTAGCAATAAGAGTTCTTATGATTCTTAAAACGCGATATCGCATCTCATTTCTATGGTTCATGGTATGATATAATATGATTTGCGAAGTGTTATGTATTCCTCGTCTACACTTCAAATGAATGTAAATGCGACACTTCCTTGCTAGGAAATAGCGTCTGCAGATGTCTAGGTATCGTAGCGATAGAGTTCTAATGCTTCTTAAAACGCGATATCGCATCTCATTTCTATGGTTCATGGTAAGATATAATATGATTTGCGAAGTGTTATGTAGTCCTCGTCTACACTTCAAATGAATGAAAATGAGACACTTCCTTGCTAGGAAATAGCGCCTGCAGATGTCTAGGTATCGTAGCGATAGAGTTCTAATGCTTCTTAAAACGCGATATCGCATCTCATTTCTATGTTTCATGGTAACATATAATATGATTTGCGAAGTGTTATGCATTCCTCGTCTACGATTCAAATGAATGTAAATGCGACACTTCGTTGCAAGGAAATAGCGTTTGCAGATGTCTAGGTATCGTAGCAATAGAGTTCTAATGCTTCTTAAAACGCGATATCGCATCTCATTTCTATGTTTCATGGTAAGATATAATATGATTTGCGAAGTGTTATGTATTCCTCGTCTACACTTCAAATGAATGAAAATGCGACACTTCCTTGCTAGGAAGTAGCGTCTGCAGATGTCTAGGTATCCTAGCAATAGGGTTCTAATGCTTCTTAAAACGCGATATCGCATCTCATTTCTATGGTTCATGGTATGATATAATATGATTTGCGATGTGTTATGTGTTCCTCGTCTACACTTCAAATGAATGTAAATGCGACACTTCCTTGCTAGGAAATAGCGTCTGCAGATGTCTAGGTATCATAGCAATAGAGTTCTAATGCTTCTTAAAACGCGATATCGCATCTCATTTCTATGTTTCATGGTAAGATATAATATGATTTGCGAATTGTTATGTATTCCTCGTCTACACTTCAAATGAATCTAATTGCGACACTTCCTTGCAAGGAAATAGCGTTTGCAGATGTCTACGTATCGTAGCGATAGAGTTCTAATGCTTCTTAAAACGAGATATTGCATCTCATATCTATGTTTCCTGATAAGATATAATATGATTTGCGAAGTGTTATGTATTCCTCGTCTACACTTCAAATGAATGTGAATGCGACACTTCCTCGCTAGGAAATAGCGTTTGCAGAAGTCTACGTATCGTAGCAATAGAGTTCTTATGATTCTTAAAACGCGATATCGCATCTCATTTCTATGGTTCATGGTAAGATATAATATGATTTGCGAATTGTTATGTATTCCTCGTCTACACTTCATATGAATGTAAATGCGACACTTCCTTGCTAGGAAATAGCGTCTGCAGATGTCTAGGTATCGTAGCGATAGAGTTCTAATGCTTCTTAAAACGAGATATTGCATCTCATATCTATGTTTCATGATAAGATATAATATTCATTGCGAAGTGTTATGCATTCCTCGTCTACGATTCAAATGAATGTAAATGCGACACTTCCTTGCAAGGAAATTGCGTTTGCAGATGTCTAGGTATCGTAGCAATAGAGTTCTAATGCTTCTTAAAACGCGATATCGCATCTCATTTCTATGTTTCATGGTAAGATATAATATGATTTGCGACTTGTTATGTATTCCTGGTCTACACTTCAAATGAATCTAATTGCGACACTTCCTTGCTAGGAAATAGCGTCTGCAGATGTCTAGGTATCGTAGCGATAGAGTTCTAATGCTCCTTAAAACGAGATATTGCATCTCATACCTATGTTTCATGATAAGATATAATATGATTTGCGAAGTGTTATGTATTCCTCGTCTACACTTCATATGAATGTAAATGCGACACTTCCTTGCAAGGAAATAGCGTTTGCAGATGTCTACCTATCGTAGCAATAGAGTTCTAATGCTTCTTAAAACGCGATATCGCATCTCATTTTTATGTTTCATGGTAAGTTATAATATGATTTGCGAAGTGTTATGTATTCCTCGTCTACACTCCAAATGATTGTGAATGCGACACTTCCTCGCTAGGAAATAGCGTTTGCAGAATTCTACGTATCGTAGCAATAGAGTTCTTATGATTCTTAAAACGCGATATCGCATCTCATTTCTATGGTTCATGGTATGATATAATATGATTTGCGAAGTGTTATGTGTTCCTCGTCTACACTTCAAATGAATGTAAATGCGACACTTCCTTGCTAGGAAATAGCGTCTGCAGATGTCTAGGTATCATAGCAATAGAGTTCTAATGCTTCTTAAAACGCGATATCGCATCTCATTTCTATGTTTCATGGTAAGATATAATATGATTTGCGAAGTGTTATGTATTCCTCGTCTACACTCCAAATGATTGTGAATGCGACACTTCCTCGCTAGGAAATAGCGTTTGCAGAAGTCTACGTATCGTAGCAATAGAGTTCTTATGATCCTTAAAACGCGATATCGCATCTCATTTCTATGGTTCATGGTATGATATAATATGATTTGCGAAGTGTTATGTGTTCCTCGTCTACACTTCAAATGAATGTAAATGCGACACTTCCTTGCTAGGAAATAGCGTCTGCAGATGTCTAGGTATCATAGCGATTGAGTTCTAATGCTTCTTAAAACGCGATATCGCATCTCATTTCTATGTTTCATGGTAAGATATAATATGATTTGCGAATTGTTATGTATTCCTCGTCTACACTTCAAATGAATCTAATTGCGACACTTCCTTGCTAGGAAATAGCGTCTGCAGATGTCTAGGTATCGTAGCGACAGAGTTCTAATGCTTCTTAAAACGAGATATTGCATCTCATACCTATGTTTCATGGTAAGATATAATATGATTTGCGAATTGTTATGTATTCCTCGTCTACACTTCAAATGAATCTAATTGCGACACTTCCTTGCTAGGAAATAGCGTCTGCAGATGTCTAGGTATCGTAGCGATAGAGTTCTAATGCTTCTTAAAACGAGATATTGCATCTCATACCCATGTTTCATGATAAGATATAATATGATTTGCGAAGTGTTATGTATTCCTCATCTACACTTCATATGAATGTAAATGCGACACTTCCTTGCAAGGAAATAGCGTTTGCAGATGTCTACCTATCGTAGCAATAGAGTTCTAATGCTTCTTAAAACGCGATATCGCATCTCATTTCTATGTTTCATGGTAAGATATAATATGATTTGCGAAGTGTTATGTATTCCTCGTCTACACTCCAAATGATTGTGAATGCGACACTTCCTCGCAAGGAAATAGCGTTTGCAGAAGTCTACGTATCGTAGCAATAGAGTTCTTATGATTCTTAAAACGCGATATCGCATCTCATTTCTATGGTTCATGGTATGATATAACATGATTTGCGAAGTGTTATGTGTTCCTCGTCTACACTTCAAATGAATGTAAATGCGACACTTCTTTGCTAGGAAATAGCGTCTGCAGATGTCTAGGTATCATAGCAATAGAGTTCTAATGCTTCTTAAAACGCGATATCGCATCTCATTTCTATGTTTCATGGTAAGATATAATATGATTTGCGAAGTGTTATGTATTCCTCGTCTACACTCCAAATGATTGTGAATGCGACACTTCCTCGCTAGGAAATAGCGTTTGCAGAAGTCTACGTATCGTAGCAATAGAGTTCTTATGATTCTTAAAACGCGATATCGCATCTCATTTCTATGGTTCATGGTATGATATAATATGATTTGCGAAGTGTTATGTGTTCCTCGTCTACACTTCAAATGAATGTAAATGCGACACTTCCTTGCTAGGAAATAGCGTCTGCAGATGTCTAGGTATCATAGCAATAGAGTTCTAATGCTTCTTAAAACGCGATATCGCATCTCATTTCTATGTTTCATGGTAAGATATAATATGATTTGCGAAGTGTTATGTATTCCTCGTCTACACTCCAAATGATTGTGAATGCGACACTTCCTCGCTAGGAAATAGCGTTTGCAGAAGTCTACGTATCGTAGCAATAGAGTTCTTATGATCCTTAAAACGCGATATCGCATCTCATTTCTATGGTTCATGGTATGATATAATATGATTTGCGAAGTGTTATGTGTTCCTCGTCTACACTTCAAATGAATGTAAATGCGACACTTCCTTGCTAGGAAATAGCGTCTGCAGATGTCTAGGTATCATAGCGATAGAGTTCTAATGCTTCTTAAAACGCGATATCGCATCTCATTTCTATGTTTCATGGTAAGATATAATATGATTTGCGAATTGTTATGTATTCCTCGTCTACACTTCAAATGAATCTAATTGCGACACTTCCTTGCTAGGAAATAGCGTCTGCAGATGTCTAGGTATCGTAGCGATAGAGTTCTAATGCTTCTTAAAACGAGATATTGCATCTCATACCTATGTTTCATGGTAAGATATAATATGATTTGCGAATTGTTATGTATTCCTCGTCTACACTTCAAATGAATCTAATTGCGACACTTCCTTGCTAGGAAATAGCGTCTGCAGATGTCTAGGTATCGTAGCGATAGAGTTCTAATGCTTCTTAAAACGAGATATTGCATCTCATATCTATGGTTCATGGTAAGATATAATATGATTTGCGAAGTGTTATGTATTCCTCGTCTACACTTCATAAGAATGTAAATGCGACACTTCCTTGCAAGGAAATAGCGTTTGCAGATGTCTACCTATCGTAGCAATAGAGTTCTAATGCTTCTTAAAACGCGATATCGCATCTCATTTCTATGTTTCATGGTAAGATATAATATGATTTGCGAAGTGTTATGTATTCCTCGTCTACACTCCAAATGATTGTGAATGCGACACTTCCTCGCTAGGAAATAGCGTTTGCAGATGTCTGCGTACCGTAGCAATAGAGTTCTAATGCTTCTTAAAACGCGATATCGCATCTCATTTCTATGTTTCATGGTAAGATATAATATGATTTGCGAAGTGTTATGTATTCCTCGTCTACACTTCATATGAATGTAAATGCGACACTTCCTTGCTAGGAAATAGCGTCTGCAGATGTCTAGGTATCATAGCGATAGAGTTCTAATGCTTCTTAAAACGCGATATCGCATCTCATTTCTATGTTTCATGGTAAGATATAATATGATTTGCGAATTGTTATGTATTCCTCGTCTACACTTCAAATGAATCTAATTGCGACACTTCCTTGCTAGGAAATAGCGTCTGCAGATGTCTAGGTATCGTAGCGATAGAGTTCTAATGCTTCTTAAAACGAGATATTGCATCTCATACCTATGTTTCATGGTAAGATATAATATGATTTGCGAAGTGTTATGTATTCCTCGTCTACACTTCAAATGAATGTAAATGCGACACTTCCTTGCTAGGAAATAGCGTCTGCAGATGTCTAGGTATCGTAGCGATAGAGTTCTAATGCTTCTTAAAACGCGATATCGCATCTCATTTCTATGGTTCATGGTAAGATATAATATGATTTGCGAAGTGTTATGTAGTCCTCGTCTACACTTCAAATGAATGAAAATGCGACACTTCCTTGCTAGGAAATAGCGTCTGCAGATGTCTAGGTATCGTAGCGATAGAGTTCTAATGCTTCTTAAAACGCGATATCGCATCTCATTTCTATGTTTCATGGTAACATATAATATGATTTGCGAAGTGTTATGTATTCCTCGTCTACACTTCCTATGAATGTAAATGCGACACTTCCTTGCAAGGAAATAGCGTTTGCAGAAGTCTACGTATCGTAGCAATAAGAGTTCTTATGATTCTTAAAACGCGATATCGCATCTCATTTCTATGGTTCATGGTATGATATAATATGATTTGCGAAGTGTTATGTATTCCTCGTCTACACTTCAAATGAATGTAAATGCGACACTTCCTTGCTAGGAAATAGCGCCTGCAGATGTCTAGGTATCGTAGCGATAGAGTTCTAATGCTTCTTAAAACGCGATATCGCATCTCATTTCTATGTTTCATGGTAACATATAATATGATTTGCGAAGTGTTATGCATTCCTCGTCTACGATTCAAATGAATGTAAATGCGACACTTCGTTGCAAGGAAATAGCGTTTGCAGATGTCTAGGTATCGTAGCAATAGAGTTCTAATGCTTCTTAAAACGCGATATCGCATCTCATTTCTATGTTTCATGGTAAGATATAATATGATTTGCGAATTGTTATGTATTCCTCGTCTACACTTCAAATGAATCTAATTGCGACACTTCCTTGCAAGGAAATAGCGTTTGCAGATGTCTACGTATCGTAGCGATAGAGTTCTAATGCTTCTTAAAACGAGATATTGCATCTCATATCTATGTTTCATGATAAGATATAATATGATTTGCGAAGTGTTATGTATTCCTCGTCTACACTTCAAATGAATGTGAATGCGACACTTCCTCGCTAGGAAATAGCGTTTGCAGAAGTCTACGTATCGTAGCAATAGAGTTCTTATGATTCTTAAAACGCGATATCGCATCTCATTTCTATGGTTCATGGTAAGATATAATATGATTTGCGAATTGTTATGTATTCCTCGTCTACACTTCATATGAATGTAAATGCGACACTTCCTTGCAAGGAAATAGCGTTTGCAGATGTCTACCTATCGTAGCAATAGGGTTCTAATGCTTCTTAAAACGCGATATCGCATCTCATTTCTATGTTTCATGGTAAGATATAATATGATTTGCGAAGTGTTATGTATTCCTCGTCTACACTCCAAATGATTGTGAATGCGACACTTCCTCGCTAGGAAATAGCGTTTACAGAAGTCTACGTATCGTAGCAATAGAGTTCTTATGATTCTTAAAACGCGATATCGCATCTCATTTCTATGGTTCATGGTATGATATAATATGATTTGCGAAGTGTTATGTGTTCCTCGTCTACACTTCAAATGAATGTAAATGCGACACTTCCTTGCTAGGAAATAGCGTCTGCAGATGTCTAGGTATCATAGCGATAGTGTTCTAATGCTCCTTAAAACGCGATATCGCATCTCATTTCTATGTTTCATGGTAAGATATAATATGATTTGCGACTTGTTATGTATTCCTCGTCTACACTTCAAATGAATCTAATTGCGACACTTCCTTGCTAGGAAATAGCGTCTGCAGATGTCTAGGTATCGTAGCGATAGAGTTCTAATGCTCCTTAAAACGAGATATTGCATCTCATACCTATGTTTCATGATAAGAAATAATATGATTTGCGAAGTGTTATGTATTCCTCGTCTACACTTCATATGAATGTAAATGCGACACTTCCTTGCAAGGAAATAGCGTTTGCAGATGTCTACCTATCGTAGCAATAGAGTTCTAATGCTTCTTAAAACGCGATATCGCATCTCATTTTTATGTTTCATGGTAAGATATAATATGATTTGCGAAGTGTTATGTATTCCTCGTCTACACTTCAAATGAATCTAATTGCGACACTTCCTTGCTAGGAAATAGCGTCTGCAGATGTCTAGGTATCGTAGCGACAGAGTTCTAATGCTTCTTAAAACGAGATATTGCATCTCATACCTATGTTTCATGGTAAGATATAATATGATTTGCGAATTGTTATGTATTCCTCGTCTACACTTCAAATGAATCTAATTGCGACACTTCCTTGCTAGGAAATAGCGTTTGCAGATGTCTACCTATCGTAGCAATAGAGTTCTAATGCTTCTTAAAACGCGATATCGCATCTCATTTCTATGTTTCATGGTAAGATATAATATGATTTGCGCAGTGTTATGTATTCCTCGTCTACACTCCAAATGATTGTGAATGCGACACTTCCTCGCTAGGAAATAGCGTTTGCAGAAGTCTACGTATCGTAGCAATAGAGTTCTTATGATTCTTAAAACGCGATATCGCATCTCATTTCTATGGTTCATGGTATGATATAACATGATTTGCGAAGTGTTATGTGTTCCTCGTCTACACTTCAAATGAATGTAAATGCGACACTTCTTTGCTAGGAAATAGCGTCTGCAGATGTCTAGGTATCATAGCAATAGAGTTCTAATGCTTCTTAAAACGCGATATCGCATCTCATTTCTATGTTTCATGGTAAGATATAATATGATTTGCGAAGTGTTATGTATTCCTCGTCTACACTCCAAATGATTGTGAATGCGACACTTCCTCGCTAGGAAATAGTGTTTGCAGAAGTCTACGTATCGTAGCAATAGAGTTCTTATGATTCTTAAAACGCGATATCGCATCTCATTTCTATGGTTCATGGTATGATATAATATGATTTGCGAAGTGTTATGTGTTCCTCGTCTACACTTCAAATGAATGTAAATGCGACACTTCCTTGCTAGGAAATAGCGTCTGCAGATGTCTAGGTATCATAGCAATAGAGTTCTAATGCTTCTTAAAACGCGATATCGCATCTCATTTCTATGTTTCATGGTAAGATATAATATGATTTGCGAAGTGTTATGTATTCCTCGTCTACACTCCAAATGATTGTGAATGCGACACTTCCTCGCTAGGAAATAGCGTTTGCAGAAGTCTACGTATCGTAGCAATAGAGTTCTTATGATCCTTAAAACGCGATATCGCATCTCATTTCTATGGTTCATGGTATGATATAATATGATTTGCGAAGTGTTATGTGTTCCTCGTCTACACTTCAAATGAATGTAAATGCGACACTTCCTTGCTAGGAAATAGCGTCTGCAGATGTCTAGGTATCATAGCGATAGAGTTCTAATGCTTCTTAAAACGCGATATCGCATCTCATTTCTATGTTTCATGGTAAGATATAATATGATTTGCGAATTGTTATGTATTCCTCGTCTACACTTCAAATGAATCTAATTGCGACACTTCCTTGCTAGGAAATAGCGTCTGCAGATGTCTAGGTATCGTAGCGATAGAGTTCTAATGCTTCTTAAAACGAGATATTGCATCTCATACCTATGTTTCATGATAAGATATAATATGATTTGCGAAGTGTTATGTATTCCTCATCTACACTTCATATGAATGTAAATGCGACACTTCCTTGCAAGGAAATAGCGTTTGCAGATGTCTACCTATCGTAGCAATAGAGTTCTAATGCTTCTTAAAACGCGATATCGCATCTCATTTCTATGTTTCATGGTAAGATATAATATGATTTGCGAAGTGTTATGTATTCCTCGTCTACACTCCAAATGATTGTGAATGCGACACTTCCTCGCTAGGAAATAGCGTTTGCAGAAGTCTACGTATCGTAGCAATAGAGTTCTTATGATTCTTAAAACGCGATATCGCATCTCATTTCTATGGTTCATGGTATGATATAATATGATTTGCGAAGTGTTATGTGTTCCTCGTCTACACTTCAAATGAATGTAAATGCGACACTTCCTTGCTAGGAAATAGCGTCTGCAGATGTCTAGGTATCATAGCGATAGAGTTCTAATGCTTCTTAAAACGCGATATCGCATCTCATATCTATGGTTCATGGTAAGATATAAAATGATTTGCGAAGTGTTATGTATTCCTCGTCAACACTTCAAATGAATGTAAATGCGACACTTCCTTGCTAGGAAATAGCGTCTGCAGATGTCTAGGTATCGTAGCGATAGAGTCCTAATGCTTCTTAAAACGAGATATTGCATCTCATATCTATGTTTCATGATAAGATATAATATTCATTGCGAAGTGTTATGCATTCCTCGTCTACGATTCAAATGAATGTAAATGCGACACTTCCTTGCAAGGAAATAGCGTTTGCAGATGTCTAGGTATCGTAGCAATAGAGTTCTAATGCTTCTTAAAACGCGATATCGCATCTCATTTCTATGTTTCATGGTAAGATATAATATGATTTGCGAAGTATTATGTATTCCTCGTCTACACTTCAAATGAATGTGAATGCGACACTTCCCCGCTAGGAAATAGCGTTTGCAGAAGTCTACGTACCGTAGCAATAGAGTTCTTATGATTCTTAAAACTCGATATCGCATCTCATTTCTATGGTTCATGGTAAGATATAATATGATTTGCGAAGTGTTATGTATTCCTCGTCTACACTTCAAATGAATGTAAATGCGACACTTCCTTGCTAGGAAATAGCGTCTGCAGATGTCTAGGTATCGTAGCGATAGAGTTCTAATGCTTCTTAAAACGAAATACTGCATCTCATATCTATGGTTCATGGTAAGATATAATATGATTTGCGAAGTGTTATGTATTCCTCGTCTACACTTCAAATGAATGTAAATGCGACACTTCCTTGCTAGGAAATAGCGTCTGCAGATGTCTAGGTATCGTAGCAATAGAGTTCTTATGATTCTTAAAACGCGATATCGCATCTCATTTCTATGTTTCATGGTAAGATATAATATGATTTGCGAAGTGTTATGTATTCCTCGTCTACACTTCAAATGAATGTGAATGCGACACTTCCCCGCTAGGAAATAGCGTTTGCAGAAGTCTACGTATCGTAGCAATAGAGTTCTTATGATTCTTAAAACGCGATACCGCATCTCATTTCTATGGTTCATGGTAAGATATAATATGATTTGCGAAGTGTTATGTATTCCTCGTCTACACTTCCTATGAATGTAAATGCGACACTTCCTTGCAAGGAAATAGCGTTTGCAGATGTCTACCTATCGTAGCAATAGAGTTCTAATGCTTCCTAAAACGCGATATCGCATCTCATTTCTATGTTTCATGGTGTGATATGATATGATTTGCGAAGTGTTATGTATTCCTCGTCTACACTTCATGTGAATGTAAATGCGACCCTTCCTTGCTAGGAAATAGCGTCTGCAGATGTCTAGGTATCGTAGCGATAGAGTTCTAATGCTTCTTAAAACGAGATATTGCATCTCATATCTATGGTTCATGGTAAGATATAATATGATTTGCGAAGTGTTATGTATTCCTCGTCTACACTTCATATGAATGTAAATGCGACACTTCCTTGCAAGGAAATAGCGTTTGCAGATGTCTACCTATCGTAGCAATAGAGTTCTAATGCTTCTTAAAACGCGATATCGCATCTCATTTCTATGTTTCATGGTAAGATATAATATGATTTGCGAAGTGTTATGTATTCCTCGTCTACACTCCAAATGATTGTGAATGCGACACTTCCTCGCTAGGAAATAGCGTTTGCAGATGTCTGCGTACCGTAGCAATAGAGTTCTTATGATCCTTAAAACGCGATATCGCATCTCATTTCTATGGTTCATGGTATGATATAATATGATTTGCGAATTGTTATGTATTCCTCGTCTACACTTCAAATGAATCTAATTGCGACACTTCCTTGCTAGGAAATAGCGTCTGCAGATGTCTAGGTATCGTAGCGATAGAGTTCTAATGCTTCTTAAAACGAGATATTGCATCTCATACCTATGTTTCATGATAAGATATAATATGATTTGCGAAGTGTTATGTATTCCTCGTCTACACTTCATATGAATGTAAATGCGACACTTCCTTGCAAGGAAATAGCGTTTGCAGATGTCTACCTATCGTAGCAATAGAGTTCTAATGCTTCTTAAAACGCGATATCGCATCTCATTTCTATGTTTCATGGTAAGATATAATATGATTTGCGAAGTGTTATGTATTCCTCGTCTACACTTCATATGAATGTAAATGCGACACTTCCTTGCTAGGAAATAGCGTCTGCAGATGTCTAGGTATCATAGCGATAGAGTTCTAATGCTTCTTAAAACGCGATATCGCATCTCATTTCTATGTTTCATGGTAAGATATAATATGATTTGCGAATTGTTATGTATTCCTCGTCTACACTTCAAATGAATCTAATTGCGACACTTCCTTGCTAGGAAATAGCGTCTGCAGATGTCTAGGTATCGTAGCGATAGAGTTCTAATGCTTCTTAAAACGAGATATTGCATCTCATACCTATGTTTCATGGTAAGATATAATATGATTTGCGAAGTGTTATGTATTCCTCGTCTACACTTCAAATGAATGTAAATGCGACACTTCCTTGCTAGGAAATAGCGTCTGCAGATGTCTAGGTATCGTAGCGATAGAGTTCTAATGCTTCTTAAAACGCGATATCGCATCTCATTTCTATGGTTCATGGTAAGATATAATATGATTTGCGAAGTGTTATGTAGTCCTCGTCTACACTTCAAATGAATGAAAATGCGACACTTCCTTGCTAGGAAATAGCGTCTGCAGATGTCTAGGTATCGTAGCGATAGAGTTCTAATGCTTCTTAAAACGCGATATCGCATCTCATTTCTATGTTTCATGGTAACATATAATATGATTTGCGAAGTGTTATGTATTCCTCGTCTACACTTCCTATGAATGTAAATGCGACACTTCCTTGCAAGGAAATAGCGTTTGCAGAAGTCTACGTATCGTAGCAATAAGAGTTCTTATGATTCTTAAAACGCGATATCGCATCTCATTTCTATGGTTCATGGTAAGATATAATATGAATTGCGAAGTGTTATGTATTCCTCGTCTACACTCCAAATGATTGTGAATGCGACACTTCCTCGCTAGGAAATAGCGTTTGCAGAAGTCTACGTATCGTAGCAATAGAGTTCTTATGATCCTTAAAACGCGATATCGCATCTCATTTCTATGGTTCATGGTATGATATAATATGATTTGCGAATTGTTATGTATTCCTCGTCTACACTTCAAATGAATCTAATTGCGACACTTCCTTGCTAGGAAATAGCGTCTGCAGATGTCTAGGTATCGTAGCGATAGAGTTCTAATGCTTCTTAAAACGAGATATTGCATCTCATACCTATGTTTCATGATAAGATATAATATGATTTGCGAAGTGTTATGTATTCCTCATCTACACTTCATATGAATGTAAATGCGACACTTCCTTGCAAGGAAATAGCGTTTGCAGATGTCTACCTATCGTAGCAATAGAGTTCTAATGCTTCTTAAAACGCGACATCGCATCTCATTTCTATGTTTCATGGTAAGATATAATATGATTTGCGAAGTGTTATGTATTCCTCGTCTACACTCCAAATGATTGTGAATGCGACACTTCCTCGCTAGGAAATAGCGTTTGCAGAAGTCTACGTATCGTAGCAATAGAGTTCTTATGATTCTTAAAACGCGATATCGCATCTCATTTCTATGGCTCATGGTATGATATAATATGATTTGCGAAGTGTTATGTGTTCCCCGTCTACACTTCAAATGAATGTAAATGCGACACTTCCTTGCTAGGAAATAGCGTCTGCAGATGTCTAGGTATCATAGCGATAGAGTTCTAATGCTTCTTAAAACGCGATATCGCATCTCATATCTATGGTTCATGGTAAGATATAAAATGATTTGCGAAGTGTTATGTATTCCTCGTCAACACTTCAAATGAATGTAAATGCGACACTTCCTTGCTAGGAAATAGCGTCTGCAGATGTCTAGGTATCGTAGCGATAGAGTTCTAATGCTTCTTAAAACGAGATATTGCATCTCATATCTATGTTTCATGATAAGATATAATATTCATTGCGAAGTGTTATGCATTCCTCGTCTACGATTCAAATGAATGTAAATGCGACACTTCCTTGCAAGGAAATAGCGTTTGCAGATGTCTAGGTATCGTAGCAATAGAGTTCTAATGCTTCTTAAAACGCGATATCGCATCTCATTTCTATGTTTCATGGTAAGATATAATATGATTTGCGAAGTGTTATGTATTCCTCGTCTACACTTCAAATGAATGTGAATGCGACACTTCCCCGCTAGGAAATAGCGTTTGCAGAAGTCTACGTACCGTAGCAATAGAGTTCTTATGATTCTTAAAACTCGATATCGCATCTCATTTCTATGGTTCATGGTAAGATATAATATGATTTGCGAAGTGTTATGTATTCCTCGTCTACACTTCAAATGAATGTAAATGCGACACTTCCTTGCTAGGAAATAGCGTCTGCAGATGTCTAGGTATCGTAGCGATAGAGTTCTAATGCTTCTTAAAACGAAATACTGCATCTCATATCTATGGTTCATGGTAAGATGTAATATGATTTGCGAAGTGTTATGTATTCCTCGTCTACACTTCAAATGAATGTAAATGCGACACTTCCTTGCTAGGAAATTGCGTCTGCAGATGTCTAGGTATCGTAGCAATAGAGTTCTTATGATTCTTAAAACGCGATATCGCATCTCATTTCTATGTTTCATGGTAAGATATAATATGATTTGCGAAGTGTTATGTATTCCTCGTCTACACTTCAAATGAATGTGAATGCGACACTTCCCCGCTAGGAAATAGCGTTTGCAGAAGTCTGCGTATCGTAGCAATAGAGTTCTTATGATTCTTAAAACGCGATACCGCATCTCATTTCTATGGTTCATGGTAAGATATAATATGATTTGCGAAGTGTTATGTATTCCTCGTCTACACTTCCTATGAATGTAAATGCGACACTTCCTTGCAAGGAAATAGCGTTTGCAGATGTCTACCTATCGTAGCAATAGAGTTCTAATGCTTCCTAAATCGCGATATCGCATCTCATTTCTATGTTTCATGGTATGATATGATATGATTTGCGAAGTGTTATGTATTCCTCGTCTACACTTCATGTGAATGTAAATGCGACCCTTCCTAGCTAGGAAATAGCGTCTGCAGATGTCTAGGTATCGTAGCGATAGAGTTTTAATGCTTCTTAAAACGAGATATTGCATCTCATATCTATGGTTCATGGTAAGATATAATATGATTTTCGAAGTGTTATGTATTCCTCGTCTACACTTCAAATGAATGTAAATGCGACACTTCCTTGCTAGGAAATAGCGTCTGCAGATGTCTAGGTATCGTAGCGATAGAGTTCTAATGCTTCTTAAAACGCGATATCGCATCTCATTTCTATGGTTCATGGTATGATATAATATGATTTGCGAAGTGTTATGTATTCCTCGTCTACACTTCAAATGAATGTAAATGCGACACTTCCTTGCTAGGAAATAGCGTCTGCAGATGTCTACCTATCGTAGCAATAGAGTTCTAATGCTTCTTAAAACGCGATATCGCATCTCATTTCTATGTTTCATGGTAAGATATAATATGATTTGCGAAGTGTTATGCATTCCTCGTATACGATTCAGATGAATGTAAATGCCACACTTCCTTGCAAGGAAATAGCGTTTGCAGATGTCTACGTATCGTGGCAATAGAGTTCTTATGGTTCTTAAAACGCGATATCGCATCTCATTTCTATGTTTCATGGCAAGATATAATATGATTTGCGAAGTGTTATGTATTCCTCGTCTACACTTCAAATGAATGTGAATGCGACACTTCCTCGCTAGGAAGTAGCGTTTGCAGAAGTCTACGTATCGTAGCAGTAAGAGTTCTTATGATTCTTAAAACGCGATATCGCATCTCATTTCTATGTTTCATGGTAAGATATAATATGATTTGCGAAGTGTTATGTATTCCTCGTCTACACTTCAAATGAATGTAAATGCGACACTTCCTTGCTAGGAAATAGCGTCTGCAGATGTCTACCTATCGTAGCAATAGAGTTCTAATGCTTCTTAAAACGCGATATCGCATCTCATTTCTATGTTTCATGGTAAGATATAATATGATTTGCGAAGTGTTATGTATTCCTCGTCTACACTTCAAATGAATGTAAATGCAACACTTCCTTGCAAGGAAATAGCGTTTGCAGATGTCTAGATATCGTAGCAATAAGGTTCAAATGCTTCTTAAAGCGAGATATTGCATCTCATATCTATGTTTCATGATAAGATATAATATTCATTGCGAAGTGTTATGCATTCCTCGTATACGATTCAGATGAATGTAAATGCGACACTTCCTTGCAAGGAAATAGCGTTTGCAGATGTCTAGGTATCGTAGCGATAGAGTTCTAATGCTTCTTAAAACGCGATATCGCATCTCATTTCTATGTTTCATGGTAACATATAATATGATTTGCGAAGTGTTATGTATTCCTCGTCTACACTTCCTATGAATGTAAATGCGACACTTCCTTGCAAGGAAATAGCGTTTGTAGATGTCTACCTATCGTAGCAATAGAGTTCTAATGCTTCCTAAAACGCGATATCGCATCTCATTTCTATGTTTCATGGTATGATATAATATGATTTGCGAAGTGTTATGTATTCCTCGTCTACACTTCATATGAATGTAAATGCGACCCTTCCTTGCTAGGAAATAGCGTTTGCAGATGTCTAGGTATCGTAGCGATAGAGTTCTAATGCTTCTTAAAACGAGATATTGCATCTCATATCTATGTTTCATGATAAGATATAATATTCATTGCGAAGTGTTATGCATTCCTCGTCTACGATTCAAATGAATGTAAATGCGACACTTCCTTGCAAGGAAATAGCGTCTGCAGATGTCTACCTATCGTGGCAATAGAGTTCTAATGCTTCTTAAAACGCGATATCGCATCTCATTTCTATGTTTCATGGTAAGATATAATATGATTTGCGAAGTGTTATGTATTCCTCGTCTACACTTCAAATGAATGTAAATGCGACACTTCCTTGCAAGGAAATAGCGTTTGCAGATGTCTACCTATCGTAGCAATAGGGTTCTAATGCTTCTTAAAACGCGATATCGCATCTCATTTCTATGTTTCATGGTAAGATATAATATGATTTGCGAAGTGTTATGTATTCCTCGTCTACACTTCAAATGAATGTAAATGCGACACTTCCTTGCTAGGAAATAGCGTCTGCTGATGTCTAGGTATCGTAGCGATAGAGTTCTAATGCTTCTTAAAACGCGATATCGCATCTCATTTCTATGGTTCATGGTATGATATAATATGATTTGCGAAGTGTTATGTATTCCTCGTCTACACTTCAAATGAATGTAAATGCGACACTTCCTTGCTAGGAAATAGCGTCTGCAGATGTCTACCTATCGTAGCAATAGAGTTCTAATGCTTCTTAAAACGCGATATCGCATCTCATTTCTATGTTTCATGGTAAGATATAATATGATTTGCGAAGTGTTATGTATTCCTCGTCTACACTTCAAATGAATGTAAATGCGACACTTCCTTGCTAGGAAATAGCGTCTGCAGATGTCTACCTATCGTAGCAATAGAGTTCTAATGCTTCTTAAAACGCGATATCGCATCTCATTTCTATGTTTCATGGTAAGATATAATATGATTTGCGAAGTGTTATGTATTCCTCGTCTACACTTCAAATGAATGTAAATGCAACACTTCCTTGCAAGGAAATAGCGTTTGCAGATGTCTAGGTATCGTAGCAATAAGGTTCAAATGCTTCTTAAAGCGAGATATTGCATCTCATATCTATGTTTCATGATAAGATATAATATTCATTGCGAAGTGTTATGCATTCCTCGTATACGATTCAGATGAATGTAAATGGGACACTTCCTTGCAAGGAAATAGCGTTTGCAGATGTCTAGGTATCGTAGCGATAGAGTTCTAATGCTTCTTAAAACGCGATATCGCATCTCATTTCTATGTTTCATGGTAACATATAATATGATTTGCGAAGTGTTATGTATTCCTCGTCTACACTTCCTATGAATGTAAATGCGACACTTCCTTGCAAGGAAATAGCGTTTGTAGATGTCTACCTATCGTAGCAATAGAGTTCTAATGCTTCCTAAAACGCGATATCGCATCTCATTTCTATGTTTCATGGTATGATATAATATGATTTGCGAAGTGTTATGTATTCCTCGTCTACACTTCATATGAATGTAAATGCGACCCTTCCTTGCTAGGAAATAGCGTTTGCAGATGTCTAGGTATCGTAGCGATAGAGTTCTAATGCTTCTTAAAACGAGATATTGCATCTCATATCTATGGTTCATGGTAAGATATAATATGATTTGCGAAGTGTTATGTATTCCTCGTCTACACTTCAAATGAATGTAAATGCGACACTTCCTTGCTAGGAAATAGCGTCTGCAGATGTCTAGGTATCGTAGCGATAGTGTTCTAATGCTTCTTAAAACGAGATATTGCATCTCATATCTATGTTTCATGATAAGATATAATATTCATTGCGAAGTGTTATGCATTCCTCGTCTACGATTCAAATGAATGTAAATGCGACACTTCCTTGCAAGGAAATAGCGTTTGCAGATGTCTGCGTACCGTAGCAATAGAGTTCTTATGATTCTTAAAACGCGATATCGCATCTCATTTCTATGGTTCATGGTAAGATATAATATGATTTGCGAAGTGTTATGTATTCCTCGTCTACACTTCAAATGAATGAAAATGCGACACTTCCTTGCTAGGAAATAGCGTCTGCAGATGTCTAGGTATCGTAGCAATAGGGTTCTAATGCTTCTTAAAACGCGATATCGCATCTCATTTCTATGTTTCATGGTAAGATATAATATGATTTGCGAAGTGTTATGTATTCCTCGTCTACACTTCAAATGAATGTAAACGCGACACTTCCTTGCTAGGAAATAGCGTCTGCAGATGTCTAGGTATCGTAGCGATAGAGTTCTAATGCTTCTTAAAACGCGATATCGCATCTCATTTCTATGTTTCATGGTAAGATATAATATGGTTTGCGAAGTGTTATTTGTTCCTCGTCTACACTTCAAATGAATGTAAATGCGACACTTCCTTGCTAGGAAATAGCGTCTGCAGATGTCTAGGTATCGTAGCGATAGAGTTCTAATGCTTCTTAAAACGCGATATCGCATCTCATATCTATGTTTCATGATAAGATATAATATTCATTGCGAAGTGTTATGCATTCCTCGTATACGATTCAAATGAATGTAAATACGTCACTTCCTTGCAAGGAAATAGCGTTTGCAGATGTCTACGTATCGTGGCAATAGAGTTCTTATGGTTCTTAAAACGCGATATCGCATCACATTTCTATGGTTCATGGTAAGATATAATATGATTTGCGAAGTGTTATGTATTCCTCGTCTACACTTCAAATGAATGAAAATGCGACACTTCCTTGCTAGGAAATAGCGTCTGCAGATGACTAGGTATCGTAGCGATAGAGTTCTAATGCTTCTTAAAACGCGATATCGCATCTCATTTCTATGTTTCATGGTAAGATATAATGTGATTTGCGAAGTGTTATGTATTCCTCGTCTGCACTTCAAATGAATGTAAATGCGACACTTCCTTGCAAGGAAATAGCGTTTGCAGATGTCTGCGTACCGTAGCAATAGAGTTCTTATGATTCTTAAAACGCGATATCGCATCTCATTTCTATGGTTCATGGTAAGATATAATATGATTTGCGAAGTGTTATGTATTCCTCGTCTACACTTCAAATGAATGAAAATGCGACACTTCCTTGCTAGGAAATAGCGTCTGCAGATGTCTAGGTATCGTAGCAATAGGGTTCTAATGCTTCTTAAAACGCGATATCGCATCTCATTTCTATGTTTCATGGTAAGATATAATATGATTTGCGAAGTGTTATGTATTCCTCGTCTACACTTCAAATGAATGTAAATGCGACACTTCCTTGCGAGGAAATAGCGTCTGCAGATGTCTAGGTATCGTAGCGATAGAGTTCTAATGCTTCTTAAAACGCGATATCGCATCTCATTTCTATGTTTCATGGTAAGATATAATATGGTTTGCGAAGTGTTATTTGTTCCTCGTCTACACTTCAAATGAATGTAAATGCAACACTTCCTTGCAAGGAAATAGCGTTTGCAGATGTCTAGGTATCGTAGCAATAGGGTTCAAATGCTTCTTAAAGCGAGATATTGCATCCCATATCTATGTTTCATGATAAGATATAATATTCATTGCGAAGTGTTATGCATTCCTCGTATACGATTCAAATGAATGTAAATGCGACACTTCCTTGCAAGGAAATAGCGTCTGCAGATGTCTAGGTATCGTAGCGATAGAGTTCTAATGCTTCTTAAAACGCGATATCGCATCTCATTTCTATGTTTCATGATAACATATAATATGATTTGCGAAGTGTTATGTATTCCTCGTCTACACTTCCTATGAATGTAAATGCGACACTTCCTTGCAAGGAAATAGCGTTTGCAGATGTCTACCTATCGTAGCAATAGAGTTCTAATGCTTCTTAAAACGCGATATCGCATCTCATTTCAATGTTTCATGGTAAGATATAATATGATTTGCGAAGTGTTATGTATTCCTCGTCTACACTTCAAATAAATGTAAATGCGACACTTCCTTGCAAGGAAATAGCGTTTGCAGATGTCTACCTATCGTAGCAATTGGGTTCTAATGCTTCTTAAAACGCGATATCGCATCTCATTTCTATGTTTCATGGTAAGATATAATATGATTTGCGAAGTGTTATGTATTCCTCGTCTACACTTCAAATGAATGTGAATGCGACACTTCCCCGCTAGGAAATAGCGTCTGCAGATGTCTAGGTATCGTAGCGATAGAGTTCTAATGCTTCTTAAAACGAGATATTGCATCTCATATCTATGTTTCATGATAAGATATAATATTCATTGCGAAGTGTTATGCATTGCTCGTCTACGATTCAAATGAATGTAAATGCGACACTTCCTTGCAAGGAAATTGCGTTTGCAGATGTCTAGGTATCGTAGCAATAGAGTTCTAATGCTTCTTAAAACGCGATATCGCATCTCATTTCTATGTTTCATGGTAAGATATAATATGATTTGCGAAGTGTTATGTATTCCTCGTCTACACTTCAAATGAATGTGAATGCGACACTTCCCCGCTAGGAAATAGCGTCTGCAGATGTCTAGGTATCGTAGCGATAGAGTTCTAATGCTTCTTAAAACGAGATATTGCATCTCATATCTATGTTTCATGATAAGATATAATATTCATTGCGAAGTGTTATGCATTCCTCGTATACGATTCAAATGAATGTAAATGCGACACTTCCTTGCAAGGAAATAGCGTTTGCAGATGTCTAGGTATCGTAGCAATAGAGTTCTAATGCTTCTTAAAACGCGATATCGCATCTCATTTCTATGTTTCATGGTAAGATATAATGTGATTTGCGAAATGTTATGTATTCCTCGTCTGCACTTCAAATGAATGTAAATGCGACACTTCCTTGCAAGGAAATAGCGTTTGCAGATGTCTAGGTATCGTAGCGATAGAGTTCTAATGCTTCTTAAAACGAGATACTGCATCTCATATCTATGGTTCATGGTAAGATATAATATGGTTTGCGAAGTGTTATTTGTTCCTCGTCTACACTTCAAATGAATGTAAATGCAACACTTCCTTGCAAGGAAATAGCGTTCGCAGATGTCTAGGTATCGTAGCAATAGTGTTCAAATGCTTCTTAAAGCGAGATATTGCATCTCATATCTATGTTTCATGATAAGATATAATATTCATTGCGAAGTGTTATGCATTCCTCGTATACGATTCAAATGAATGTAAATGCGACACTTCCTTGCAAGGAAATAGCGTTTGCAGATGTCTACGTATCGTGGCAATAGAGTTCTTATGGTTCTTAAAACGCGATATCGCATCTCATTTCTATGTTTCATGGTAAGATATAATATGATTTGCGAAGTGTTATGTATTCCTCGTCTACACTTCAAATGAATGTGAATGCGACACTTCCCCGCTAGGAAATAGCGTTTGCAGAAGTCTACGTATCGTAGCAATAGAGTTCTTATGATTCTTAAAACGCGATATCGCATCTCATTTCTATGGTTCATGGTAAGATATAATATGATTTGCGAAGTGTTATGTATTCCTCGTCTACACTTCAAATGAATGAAAATGCGACACTTCCTTGCTAGGAAATAGCGTCTGCAGATGTCTAGGTATCGTAGCGATAGAGTTCTAATGCTTCTTAAAACGCGATATCGCATCTCATTTCTATGTTTCATGGTAACATATAATATGATTTGCGAAGTGTTATGTATTCCTCGTCTACACTTCCTATGAATGTAAATGCGACACTTCCTTGCAAGGAAATAGCGTTTGCAGATGTCTACCTATCGTAGCAATAGAGTTCTAATGCTTCTTAAAACGCGATATCGCATCTCATTTCTATGTTTCATGGTAAGATATAATATGATTTGCGAAGTGTTATGTATTCCTCGTCTACACTTCAAATGAATGAAAATGCGACACTTCCTTGCTAGGAAGTAGCGTCTGCAGATGTCTAGGTATCGTAGCAATAGGGTTCTAATGCTTCTTAAAACGCGATATTGCATCTCATATCTATGGTTCATGGTAAGATATAATATGATTTGCGAAGTGTTATGTATTCCTCGTCTACACTTCAAATGAATGTAAATGCGACACTTCCTTGCTAGGAAATAGCGTTTGCAGTTGTCTACGTATCGTAGCAATAGAGTTCTAATGCTTCTTAAAACGAGATATTGCATCTCATATCTATGGTTCATGGTAAGATATAATATGATTTGCGAAGTGTTATGTATTCCTCGTCTACACTTCAAATGAATGTAAATGCGACACTTCCTTGCTAGGAAATAGCGTCTGCAGATGTCTAGGTATCGTAGCGATAGTGTTCTAATGCTTCTTAAAACGAGATATTGCATCTCATATCTATGTTTCATGATAAGATATAATATTCATTGCGAAGTGTTATGCATTCCTCGTCTACGATTCAAATGAATGTAAATGCGACACTTCCTTGCAAGGAAATAGCGTTTGCAGATGTCTGCGTACCGTAGCAATAGAGTTCTTATGATTCTTAAAACGCGATATCGCATCTCATTTCTATGGTTCATGGTAAGATATAATATGATTTGCGAAGTGTTATGTATTCCTCGTCTACACTTCAAATGAATGAAAATGCGACACTTCCTTGCTAGGAAATAGCGTCTGCAGATGTCTAGGTATCGTAGCAATAGGGTTCTAATGCTTCTTAAAACGCGATATCGCATCTCATTTCTATGTTTCATGGTAAGATATAATATGATTTGCGAAGTGTTATGTATTCCTCGTCTACACTTCAAATGAATGTAAATGCGACACTTCCTTGCTAGGAAATAGCGTTTGCAGATGTCTAGGTATCGTAGCGATAGAGTTCTAATGCTTCTTAAAATGAGATGTTGCATCTCATATCTATGTTTCATGATAAGATATAATATGATTTGCGAAGTGTTATGTATTCCTCGTCTACACTTCAAATGAATGAAAATGCGACACTTCCTTGCTAGGAAGTAGCGTCTGCAGATGTCTAGGTATCGTGGCAATAGGGTTCTAATGCTTCTTAAAACGCGATATCGCATCTCATTTCTATGTTTCATGGTAAGATATAATATGATTTGCGAAGTGTTATGTATTCCTCGTCTACACTTCAAATGAATGTAAATGCGACACTTCCTTGCAAGGAAATAGCGTCTGCAGATGTCTAGGTATCGTAGCGATAGAGTTCTAATGCTTCTTAAAACGCGATATTGCATCTCATATCTATGGTTCATGGTAAGATATAATATGATTTGCGAAGTGTTATGTATTCCTCGTCTACACTTCAAATGAATGTAAATGCGACACTTCCTTGCTAGGAAATAGCGTCTGCAGATGTCTAGGTATCGTAGCGATAGAGTTCTAATGCTTCTTAAAACGAGATATTGCATCTCATATCTATGTTTCATGATAAGATATAATATTCATTGCGAAGTGTTATGCATTCCTCGTCTACGATTCAAATGAATGTATATGCGACACTTCCTTGCAAGGAAATTGCGTTTGCAGATGTCTAGGTATCGTAGCAATAGAGTTCTAATGCTTCTTAAAACGCGATATCGCATCTCATTTCTATGTTTCATGGTAAGATATAATGTGATTTGCGAAGTGTTATGTATTCCTCGTCTGCACTTCAAATGAATGTAAATGCGACACTTCCTTGCAAGGAAATAGCGTTTGCAGATGTCTGCGTACCGTAGCAATAGAGTTCTTATGATTCTTAAAACGCGATATCGCATCTCATTTCTATGTTTCATGGTAAGATATAATATGATTTGCGAAGTGTTATGTATTCCTCGTCTACACTTCAAATGAATGTAAATGCGACACTTCCTTGCTAGGAAATAGCGTCTGCAGATGTCTAGGTATCGTAGCGATAGAGTTCTAATGCTTCTTAAAACGAGATACTGCATCTCATATCTATGGTTCATGGTAAGATATAATATGGTTTGCGAAGTGTTATTTGTTCCTCGTCTACACTTCAAATGAATGTAAATGCAACACTTCGTTGAAAGGAAATAGCGTTTGCAGATGTCTAGGTATCGTAGCAATAGGGTTCAAATGCTTCTTAAAGCGAGATATTGCATCTCATATCTATGTTTCATGATAAGATATAATATTCATTGCGAAGTGTTATGCATTCCTCGTATACGATTCAAATGAATGTAAATGCGACACTTCCTTGCAAGGAAATAGCGTTTGCAGATGCTTACGTATCGTAGCAATAGAGTTCTTATGATTCTTAAAACGCGATATCGCATCTCATTTCTATGGTTCATGGTAAGATATAATATGATTTGCGAATTGTTATGTATTCCTCGTCTACACTTCAAATGAATCTAATTGCGACACTTCCTTGCTAGGAAATAGCGTCTGCAGATGTCTAGGTATCGTAGCGATAGAGTTCTAATGCTTCTTAAAACGAGATATTGCATCTCATATCTATGTTTCATGATAAGATATAATATTCATTGCGAAGTGTTATGTATTCCTCGTCTGCACTTCAAATGAATGTAAATGCGACATTTCCTTGCAAGGAAATAGCGTTTGCAGATGTCTGCGTACCGTAACAATAGAGTTCTTATGGTTCTTAAAACGCGATATCGCATCTCATTTCTATGTTTCATGGCAAGATATAATATGATTTGCGAAGTGTTATGTATTCCGCGTCTACACTTCAAATGAATGTGAATGCGACACTTCCTCGCTAAGAAGTAGCGTTTGCAGAAGTCTACGTATCGTAGCAATAAGAGTTCTTATGATTCTTAAAACGCGATATCGCATCTCATTTCTATGGTTCATGGTATGATATAATATGATTTGCGAAGTGTTATGTATTCCTCGTCTACACTTCAAATGAATGTAAATGCGACACTTCCTTGCTAGGAAATAGCGTCTGCAGATGTCTAGGTATCGTAGCGATAGAGTTCTAATGCTTCTTAAAACGCGATATCGCATCTCATTTCTATGGTTCATGGTAAGATATAATATGATTTGCGAAGTGTTATGTACTCCTCGTCTACACTTCAAATGAATGAAAATGCGACACTTCCTTGCTAGGAAATAGCGTCTGCAGATGTCTAGGTATCGTAGCGATAGAGTTCTAATGCTTCTTAAAACGAGATATTGCATCTCATATCTATGTTTCATGATAAGATATAATATGATTTGCGAAGTGTTATGTATTCCTCGTCTACACTTCAAATGAATGAAAATGCGACACTTCCTTGCTAGGAAGTAGCGTCTGCAGATGTCTAGGTATCGTAGCATTAGGGTTCTAATGCTTCTTAAAACGCGATATCGCATCTCATTTCTATGTTTCATGGTAAGATATAATATGATTTGCGAAGTGTTATGTATTCCTCGTCTACACTTCAAATGAATGTAAATGCGACACTTCCTTGCTAGGAAATAGCGTCTGCAGATGTCTAGGTATCGTAGCGATAGAGTTCTAATGCTTCTTAAAACGCGATATCGCATCTCATTTCTATGGTTCATGGTAAGATATAATATGATTTGCGAAGTGTTATGTAGTCCTCGTCTACACTTCAAATGAATGAAAATGCGACACTTCCTTGCTAGGAAATAGCGTCTGCAGATGTCTAGGTATCGTAGCGATAGAGTTCTAATGCTTCTTAAAACGCGATATCGCATCTCATTTCTATGTTTCATGGTAACATATAATATGATTTGCGAAGTGTTATGTATTCCTCGTCTACACTTCCTATGAATGTAAATGCGACACTTCCTTGCAAGGAAATAGCGTTTGCAGAAGTCTACGTATCGTAGCAATAAGAGTTCTTATGATTCTTAAAACGCGATATCGCATCTCATTTCTATGGTTCATGGTATGATATAATATGATTTGCGAAGCGTTATGTATTCCTCGTCTACACTTCAAATGAATGTAAATGCAACACTTCCTTGCAAGGAAATAGCGTTTGCAGATGTCTAGGTATCGTAGCAATAGGGTTCAAATGCTTCTTAAAGCGAGATATTGCATCTCATATCTATGTTTCATGATATGATATAATATTCATTGCGAAGTGTTATGCATTCCTCGTATACGATTCAAATGAATGTAAATGCGACACTTCCTTGCAAGGAAATAGCGTTTGCAGATGTCTACGTATCGTGGCAATAGAGTTCTTATGGTTCTTAAAACGCGATATCGCATCTCATTTCTATGTTTCATGGCAAGATATAATATGATTTGCGAAGTGTTATGTATTCCTCGTCTACACTTCAAATGAATGTGAATGCGACACTTCCTCGCTAGGAAATAGCGTTTGCAGAAGTCTACGTATCGTAGCAATAGAGTTCTTATGATTCTTAAAACGCGATATCGCATCTCATTTCTATGGTTCATGGTAAGATATAATATGATTTGCGAATTGTTATGTATTCCTCGTCTACACTTCATATGAATGTAAATGCGACACTTCCTTGCAAGGGAATAGCGTTTGCAGATGTCTACCTATCGTAGCAATAGGGTTCTAATGCTTCTTAAAACGCGATATCGCATCTCATTTCTATGTTTCATGGTAAGATATAATATGATTTGCGAAGTGTTATGTATTCCTCGTCTACACTCCAAATGATTGTGAATGCGACACTTCCTCGCTAGGAAATAGCGTTTGCAGAAGTCTACGTATCGTAGCAATAGAGTTCTTATGATTCTTAAAACGCGATATCGCATCTCATTTCTATGGTTCATGGTATGATATAATATGATTTGCGAAGTGTTATGTGTTCCTCGTCTACACTTCAAATGAATGTAAATGCGACACTTCCTTGCTAGGAAATAGCGTCTGCAGATGTCTAGGTATCACAGGGATAGAGTTCTAATGCTTCTTAAAACGCGATATCGCATCTCATTTCTATGGTTCATGGTAAGATATAATATGATTTGCGAAGTGTTATGTATTCCTCGTCTACACTTCAAATGAATGTAAATGCGACACTCCCTTGCTAGGAAATAGCGTCTGCAGATGTCTAGGTATCGTAGCGATAGAGTTCTAATGCTTCTTAAAACTAGATATTGCATCTCATATCTATGTTTCATGATAAGATACAATATTCATTGCGAAGTGTTATGCATTCCTCGTCTACGATTCAAATGAATGTAAATGCGACACTTCCTTGCAAGGAAATTGCGTTTGCAGATGTCTAGGTATCGTAGCAATAGAGTTCTAATGCTTCTTAAAACGCGATATCGCATCTCATTTCTATGTTTCATGGTAAGATATAATGTGATTTGCGAAGTGTTATGTATTCCTCGTCTGCACTTCAAATGAATGTAAATGCGACACTTCCTTGCAAGGAAATAGCGTTTGCAGATGTCTGCGTACCGTAGCAATAGAGATCTTATGATTCTTAAAACGCGATATCGCATCTCATTTCTATGTTTCATGGTAAGATATAATATGATTTGCGAAGTGTTATGTATTCCTCGTCTACACTTCAAATGAATGTAAATGCGACACTTCCTTGCTAGGAAATAGCGTCTGCAGATGTCTAGGTATCGTAGCGATAGAGTTCTAATGCTTCTTAAAACGAGATACTGCATCTCATATCTATGGTTCATGGTAAGATATAATATGGTTTGCGAAGTGTTATTTGTTCCTCGTCTACACTTCAAATGAATGTAAATGCAACACTTCCTTGCAAGGAAATAGCGTTTGCAGATGTCTAGGTATCGTAGCAATAGGGTTCAAATGCTTCTTAAAGCGAGATATTGCATCTCATATCTATGTTTCATGATAAGATATAATATTCATTGCGAAGTGTTATGCATTCCTCGTCTACGATTCAAATGAATGTAAATGCGACACTTCCTTGCAAGGAAATAGCGTTTGCAGATGTCTAGGTATCGTAGCAATAGAGTTCTAATGCTTCTTAAAACGCGATATCGCATCTCATTTCTATGTTTCATGGTAAGATATAATATGATTTGCGAAGTGTTATGTATTCCTCGTCTACACTTCAAATGAATGTGAATGCGACACTTCCCCGCTAGGAAATAGCGTTTGCAGAAGTCTACGTATCGTAGCAATAGAGTTCTTATGATTCTTAAAACGCGATATCGCATCTCATTTCTATGTTTCATGGTAAGATATAATGTGATTTGCGAAGTGTTATGTATTCCTCGTCTACACTTCAAATGAATGTAAATGCGACACTTCCTTGCTAGGAAATAGCGTCTGCAGATGTCTAGGTATCGTAGCGATAGAGTTCTAATGCTTCTTAAAACGAGATACTGCATCTCATATCTATGGTTCATGGTAAGATATAATATGGTTTGCGAAGTGTTATTTGTTCCTCGTCTACACTTCAAATGAATGTAAATGCAACACTTCCTTGCAAGGAAATAGCGTTTGCAGATGTCTAGGTATCGTAGCAATAGGGTTCAAATGCTTCTTAAAGCGAGATATTGCATCTCATATCTATGTTTCATGATAAGATATAATATTCATTGCGAAGTGTTATGCATTCCTCGTATACGATTCAAATGAATGTAAATGCGACACTTCCTTGCAAGGAAATAGCGTTTGCAGATGTCTAGGTATCGTAGCAATAGAGTTCTAATGCTTCTTAAAACGCGATATCGCATCTCATTTCTATGTTTCATGGTAAGATATAATGTGATTTGCGAAATGTTATGTATTCCTCGTCTGCACTTCAAATGAATGTAAATGCGACACTTCCTTGCTAGGAAATAGCGTCTGCAGATGTCTAGGTATCGTAGCGATAGAGTTCTAATGCTTCTTAAAACGAGATACTGCATCTCATATCTATGGTTCATGGTAAGATATAATATGGTTTGCGAAGTGTTATTTGTTCCTCGTCTACACTTCAAATGAATGTAAATGCAACACTTCCTTGCAAGGAAATAGCGTTTGCAGATGTCTAGGTATCGTAGCAATAGGGTTCAAATGCTTCTTAAAGCGAGATATTGCATCTCATATCTATGTTTCATGATAAGATATAATATTCATTGCGAAGTGTTATGCATTCCTCGTCTACGATTCAAATGAATGTAAATGCGACACTTCCTTGCAAGGAAATAGCGTTTGCAGATGTCTAGGTATCGTAGCAATAGAGTTCTAATGCTTCTTAAAACGCGATATCGCATCTCATTTCTATGTTTCATGGTAAAATATAATATGATTTGCGAAGTGTTATGTATTCCTCGTCTACACTTCAAATGAATGTGAATGCGACACTTCCCCGCTAGGAAATAGCGTTTGCAGAAGTCTACGTATCGTAGCAATAGAGTTCTTATGATTCTTAAAACGCGATATCGCATCTCATTTCTATGTTTCATGGTAAGATATAATATTCATTGCGAAGTGTTATGCATTCCTCGTATACGATTCAAATGAATGTAAATACGTCACTTCCTTGCAAGGAAATAGCGTTTGCAGATGTCTACGTATCGTGGCAATAGAGTTCTTATGGTTCTTAAAACGCGATATCGCATCACATTTCTATGGTTCATGGTAAGATATAATATGATTTGCGAAGTGTTATGTATTCCTCGTCTACACTTCAAATGAATGAAAATGCGACACTTCCTTGCTAGGAAATAGCGTCTGCAGATGACTAGGTATCGTAGCGATAGAGTTCTAATGCTTCTTAAAACGCGATATCGCATCTCATTTCTATGTTTCATGGTAAGATATAATGTGATTTGCGAAGTGTTATGTATTCCTCGTCTGCACTTCAAATGAATGTAAATGCGACACTTCCTTGCAAGGAAATAGCGTTTGCAGATGTCTGCGTACCGTAGCAATAGAGTTCTAATGCTTCTTAAAACGCGATATCGCATCTCATTTCTATGTTTCATGGTAAGATATAATATGGTTTGCGAAGTGTTATTTGTTCCTCGTCTACACTTCAAATGAATGTAAATGCAACACTTCCTTGCAAGGAAATAGCGTTTGCAGATGTCTAGGTATCGTAGCAATAGGGTTCAAATGCTTCTTAAAGCGAGATATTGCATCCCATATCTATGTTTCATGATAAGATATAATATTCATTGCGAAGTGTTATGCATTCCTCGTATACGATTCAAATGAATGTAAATGCGACACTTCCTTGCAAGGAAATAGCGTCTGCAGATGTCTAGGTATCGTAGCGATAGAGTTCTAATGCTTCTTAAAACGCGATATCGCATCTCATTTCTATGTTTCATGATAACATATAATATGATTTGCGAAGTGTTATGTATTCCTCGTCTACACTTCCTATGAATGTAAATGCGACACTTCCTTGCAAGGAAATAGCGTTTGCAGATGTCTACCTATCGTAGCAATAGAGTTCTAATGCTTCTTAAAACGCGATATCGCATCTCATTTCAATGTTTCATGGTAAGATATAATATGATTTGCGAAGTGTTATGTATTCCTCGTCTACACTTCAAATAAATGTAAATGCGACACTTCCTTGCAAGGAAATAGCGTTTGCAGATGTCTACCTATCGTAGCAATTGGGTTCTAATGCTTCTTAAAACGCGATATCGCATCTCATTTCTATGTTTCATGGTAAGATATAATATGATTTGCGAAGTGTTATGTATTCCTCGTCTACACTTCAAATGAATGTGAATGCGACACTTCCCCGCTAGGAAATAGCGTCTGCAGATGTCTAGGTATCGTAGCGATAGAGTTCTAATGCTTCTTAAAACGAGATATTGCATCTCATATCTATGTTTCATGATAAGATATAATATTCATTGCGAAGTGTTATGCATTCCTCGTCTACGATTCAAATGAATGTAAATGCGACACTTCCTTGCAAGGAAATTGCGTTTGCAGATGTCTAGGTATCGTAGCAATAGAGTTCTAATGCTTCTTAAAACGCGATATCGCATCTCATTTCTATGTTTCATGGTAAGATATAATATGATTTGCGAAGTGTTATGTATTCCTCGTCTACACTTCAAATGAATGTGAATGCGACACTTCCCCGCTAGGAAATAGCGTCTGCAGATGTCTAGGTATCGTAGCGATAGAGTTCTAATGCTTCTTAAAACGAGATATTGCATCTCATATCTATGTTTCATGATAAGATATAATATTCATTGCGAAGTGTTATGCATTCCTCGTATACGATTCAAATGAATGTAAATGCGACACTTCCTTGCAAGGAAATTGCGTTTGCAGATGTCTAGGTATCGTAGCAATAGAGTTCTAATGCTTCTTAAAACGCGATATCGCATCTCATTTCTATGTTTCATGGTAAGATATAATGTGATTTGCGAAATGTTATGTATTCCTCGTCTGCACTTCAAATGAATGTAAATGCGACACTTCCTTGCAAGGAAATAGCGTTTGCAGATGTCTGCGTACCGTAGCAATAGAGTTCTTATGATTCTTAAAACGCGATATCGCATCTCATTTCTATGGTTCATGGTAAGATATAATAAGATTTGCGAAGTGTTATGTATTCCTCGTCTACACTTCAGATGAATGAAAATGCGACACTTCCTTGCTAGGAAATAGCGTCTGCAGATGTCTAGGTATCGTAGCGATAGAGTTCTAATGCTTCTTAAAACGAGATACTGCATCTCATATCTATGGTTCATGGTAAGATATAATATGGTTTGCGAAGTGTTATTTGTTCCTCGTCTACACTTCAAATGAATGTAAATGCAACACTTCCTTGCAAGGAAATAGCGTTCGCAGATGTCTAGGTATCGTAGCAATAGTGTTCAAATGCTTCTTAAAGCGAGATATTGCATCTCATATCTATGTTTCATGATAAGATATAATATTCATTGCGAAGTGTTATGCATTCCTCGTATACGATTCAAATGAATGTAAATGCGACACTTCCTTGCAAGGAAATAGCGTTTGCAGATGTCTACGTATCGTGGCAATAGAGTTCTTATGGTTCTTAAAACGCAATATCGCATCTCATTTCTATGTTTCATGGTAAGATATAATATGATTTGCGAAGTGTTATGTATTCCTCGTCTACACTTCAAATGAATGTGAATGCGACACTTCCCCGCTAGGAAATAGCGTTTGCAGAAGTCTACGTATCGTAGCAATAGAGTTCTTATGATTCTTAAAACGCGATATCGCATCTCATTTCTATGGTTCATGGTAAGATATAATATGATTTGCGAAGTGTTATGTATTCCTCGTCTACACTTCAAATGAATGAAAATGCGACACTTCCTTGCTAGGAAATAGCGTCTGCAGATGTCTAGGTATCGTAGCGATAGAGTTCTAATGCTTCTTAAAACGCGATATCGCATCTCATTTCTATGTTTCATGGTAACATATAATATGATTTGCGAAGTGTTATGTATTCCTCGTCTACACTTCCTATGAATGTAAATGCGACACTTCCTTGCAAGGAAATAGCGTTTGCAGATGTCTACCTATCGTAGCAATAGAGTTCTAATGCTTCTTAAAACGCGATATCGCATCTCATTTCTATGTTTCATGGTAAGATATAATATGATTTGCGAAGTGTTATGTATTCCTCGTCTACACTTCAAATGTATGTAAATGCGACACTTCCTTGCTAGGAAATAGCGTCTGCAGATGTCTAGGTATCGTAGCGATAGAGTTCTAATGCCTCTTAAAACGCGATATCGCATCTCATTTCTATGTTTCATGGCAAGATATAATATGATTTGCGAAGTGTTATGTATTCCTCGTCTACACTTCAAATGAATGAAAATGCGACACTTCCTTGCTAGGAAGTAGCGTCTGCAGATGTCTAGGTATCGTAGCAATAGGGTTCTAATGCTTCTTAAAACGCGATATTGCATCTCATATCTATGGTTCATGGTAAGATATAATATGATTTGCGAAGTGTTATGTATTCCTCGTCTACACTTCAAATGAATGTAAATGCGACACTTCCTTGCTAGGAAATAGCGTTTGCAGTTGTCTACGTATCGTAGCAATAGAGTTCTAATGCTTCTTAAAACGAGATATTGCATCTCATATCTATGGTTCATGGTAAGATATAATATGATTTGCGAAGTGTTATGTATTCCTCGTCTACACTTCAAATGAATGTAAATGCGACACTTCCTTGCTAGGAAATAGCGTCTGCAGATGTCTAGGTATCGTAGCGATAGTGTTCTAATGCTTCTTAAAACGAGATATTGCATCTCATATCTATGTTTCATGATAAGATATAATATTCATTGCGAAGTGTTATGCATTCCTCGTCTACGATTCAAATGAATGTAAATGCGACACTTCCTTGCAAGGAAATAGCGTTTGCAGATGTCTGCGTACCGTAGCAATAGAGTTCTTATGATTCTTAAAACGCGATATCGCATCTCATTTCTATGGTTCATGGTAAGATATAATATGATTTGCGAAGTGTTATGTATTCCTCGTCTACACTTCAAATGAATGAAAATGCGACACTTCCTTGCTAGGAAATAGCGTCTGCAGATGTCTAGGTATCGTAGCAATAGGGTTCTAATGCTTCTTAAAACGCGATATCGCATCTCATTTCTATGTTTCATGGTAAGATATAATATGATTTGCGAAGTGTTATGTATTCCTCGTCTACACTTCAAATGAATGTAAATGCGACACTTCCTTGCTAGGAAATAGCGTCTGCAGATGTCTAGGTATCGTAGCGATAGAGTTCTAATGCTTCTTAAAACGCGATATCGCATCTCATTTCTATGTTTCATGGTAAGATATAATATGGTTTGCGAAGTGTTATTTGTTCCTCGTCTACACTTCAAATGAATGTAAATGCAACACTTCCTTGCAAGGAAATAGCGTTTGCAGATGTCTAGGTATCGTAGCAATAGGGTTCAAATGCTTCTTAAAGCGAGATATTGCATCCCATATCTATGTTTCATGATAAGATATAATATTCATTGCGAAGTGTTATGCATTCCTCGTATACGATTCAAATGAATGTAAATGCGACACTTCCTTGCAAGGAAATAGCGTCTGCAGATGTCTAGGTATCGTAGCGATAGAGTTCTAATGCTTCTTAAAACGCGATATCGCATCTCATTTCTATGTTTCATGATAACATATAATATGATTTGCGAAGTGTTATGTATTCCTCGTCTACACTTCCTATGAATGTAAATGCGACACTTCCTTGCAAGGAAATAGCGTTTGCAGATGTCTACCTATCGTAGCAATAGAGTTCTAATGCTTCTTAAAACGCGATATCGCATCTCATTTCAATGTTTCATGGTAAGATATAATATGATTTGCGAAGTGTTATGTATTCCTCGTCTACACTTCAAATAAATGTAAATGCGACACTTCCTTGCAAGGAAATAGCGTTTGCAGATGTCTACCTATCGTAGCAATTGGGTTCTAATGCTTCTTAAAACGCGATATCGCATCTCATTTCTATGTTTCATGGTAAGATATAATATGATTTGCGAAGTGTTATGTATTCCTCGTCTACACTTCAAATGAATGTGAATGCGACACTTCCCCGCTAGGAAATAGCGTCTGCAGATGTCTAGGTATCGTAGCGATAGAGTTCTAATGCTTCTTAAAACGAGATATTGCATCTCATATCTATGTTTCATGATAAGATATAATATTCATTGCGAAGTGTTATGCATTCCTCGTCTACGATTCAAATGAATGTAAATGCGACACTTCCTTGCAAGGAAATTGCGTTTGCAGATGTCTAGGTATCGTAGCAATAGAGTTCTAATGCTTCTTAAAACGCGATATCGCATCTCATTTCTATGTTTCATGGTAAGATATAATATGATTTGTGAAGTGTTATGTATTCCTCGTCTACACTTCAAATGAATGTGAATGCGACACTTCCCCGCTAGGAAATAGCGTCTGCAGATGTCTAGGTATCGTAGCGATAGAGTTCTAATGCTTCTTAAAACGAGATATTGCATCTCATATCTATGTTTCATGATAAGATATAATATTCATTGCGAAGTGTTATGCATTCCTCGTATACGATTCAAATGAATGTAAATGCGACACTTCCTTGCAAGGAAATTGCGTTTGCAGATGTCTAGGTATCGTAGCAATAGAGTTCTAATGCTTCTTAAAACGCGATATCGCATCTCATTTCTATGTTTCATGGTAAGATATAATGTGATTTGCGAAATGTTATGTATTCCTCGTCTGCACTTCAAATGAATGTAAATGCGACACTTCCTTGCAAGGAAATAGCGTTTGCAGATGTCTGCGTACCGTAGCAATAGAGTTCTTATGATTCTTAAAACGCGATATCGCATCTCATTTCTATGGTTCATGGTAAGATATAATAAGATTTGCGAAGTGTTATGTATTCCTCGTCTACACTTCAGATGAATGAAAATGCGACACTTCCTTGCTAGGAAATAGCGTCTGCAGATGTCTAGGTATCGTAGCGATAGAGTTCTAATGCTTCTTAAAACGAGATACTGCATCTCATATCTATGGTTCATGGTAAGATATAATATGGTTTGCGAAGTGTTATTTGTTCCTCGTCTACACTTCAAATGAATGTGAATGCAACACTTCCTTGCAAGGAAATAGCGTTCGCAGATGTCTAGGTATCGTAGCAATAGTGTTCAAATGCTTCTTAAAGCGAGATATTGCATCTCATATCTATGTTTCATGATAAGATATAATATTCATTGCGAAGTGTTATGCATTCCTCGTATACGATTCAAATGAATGTAAATGCGACACTTCCTTGCAAGGAAATAGCGTTTGCAGATGTCTACGTATCGTGGCAATAGAGTTCTTATGGTTCTTAAAACGCGATATCGCATCTCATTTCTATGTTTCATGGTAAGATATAATATGATTTGCGAAGTGTTATGTATTCCTCGTCTACACTTCAAATGAATGTGAATGCGACACTTCCCCGCTAGGAAATAGCGTTTGCAGAAGTCTATGTATCGTAGCAATAGAGTTCTTATGATTCTTAAAACGCGATATCGCATCTCATTTCTATGGTTCATGGTAAGATATAATATGATTTGCGAAGTGTTATGTATTCCTCGTCTACACTTCAAATGAATGAAAATGCGACACTTCCTTGCTAGGAAATAGCGTCTGCAGATGTCTAGGTATCGTAGCGATAGAGTTCTAATGCTTCTTAAAACGCGATATCGCATCTCATTTCTATGTTTCATGGTAACATATAATATGATTTGCGAAGTGTTATGTATTCCTCGTCTACACTTCCTATGAATGTAAATGCGACACTTCCTTGCAAGGAAATAGCGTTTGCAGATGTCTACCTATCGTAGCAATAGAGTTCTAATGCTTCTTAAAACGCGATATCGCATCTCATTTCTATGTTTCATGGTAAGATATAATATGATTTGCGAAGTGTTATGTATTCCTCGTCTACACTTCAAATGTATGTAAATGCGACACTTCCTTGCTAGGAAATAGCGTCTGCAGATGTCTAGGTATCGTAGCGATAGAGTTCTAATGCCTCTTAAAACGCGATATCGCATCTCATTTCTATGTTTCATGGCAAGATATAATATGATTTGCGAAGTGTTATGTATTCCTCGTCTACACTTCAAATGAATGAAAATGCGACACTTCCTTGCTAGGAAGTAGCGTCTGCAGATGTCTAGGTATCGTAGCAATAGGGTTCTAATGCTTCTTAAAACGCGATATTGCATCTCATATCTATGGTTCATGGTAAGATATAATATGATTTGCGAAGTGTTATGTATTCCTCGTCTACACTTCAAATGAATGTAAATGCGACACTTCCTTGCTAGGAAATAGCGTTTGCAGTTGTCTACGTATCGTAGCAATAGAGTTCTAATGCTTCTTAAAACGAGATATTGCATCTCATATCTATGGTTCATGGTAAGATATAATATGATTTGCGAAGTGTTATGTATTCCTCGTCTACACTTCAAATGAATGTAAATGCGACACTTCCTTGCTAGGAAATAGCGTCTGCAGATGTCTAGGTATCGTAGCGATAGTGTTCTAATGCTTCTTAAAACGAGATATTGCATCTCATATCTATGTTTCATGATAAGATATAATATTCATTGCGAAGTGTTATGCATTCCTCGTCTACGATTCAAATGAATGTAAATGCGACACTTCCTTGCAAGGAAATAGCGTTTGCAGATGTCTGCGTACCGTAGCAATAGAGTTCTTATGATTCTTAAAACGCGATATCGCATCTCATTTCTATGGTTCATGGTAAGATATAATATGATTTGCGAAGTGTTATGTATTCCTCGTCTACACTTCAAATGAATGAAAATGCGACACTTCCTTGCTAGGAAATAGCGTCTGCAGATGTCTAGGTATCGTAGCAATAGGGTTCTAATGCTTCTTAAAACGCGATATCGCATCTCATTTCTATGTTTCATGGTAAGATATAATATGATTTGCGAAGTGTTATGTATTCCTCGTCTACACTTCAAATGAATGTAAATGCGACACTTCCTTGCTAGGAAATAGCGTTTGCAGATGTCTAGGTATCGTAGCGATAGAGTTCTAATGCTTCCTAAAATGAGATGTTGCATCTCATATCTATGTTTCATGATAAGATATAATATGATTTGCGAAGTGTTATGTATTCCTCGTCTACACTTCAAATGAATGAAAATGCGACACTTCCTTGCTAGGAAGTAGCGTCTGCAGATGTCTAGGTATCGTGGCAATAGGGTTCTAATGCTTCTTAAAACGCGATATCGCATCTCATTTCTATGTTTCATGGTAAGATATAATATGATTTGCGAAGTGTTATGTATTCCTCGTCTACACTTCAAATGAATGTAAATGCGACACTTCCTTGCAAGGAAATAGCGTCTGCAGATGTCTAGGTATCGTAGCGATAGAGTTCTAATGCTTCTTAAAACGCGATATTGCATCTCATATCTATGGTTCATGGTAAGATATAATATGATTTGCGAAGTGTTATGTATTCCTCGTCTACACTTCAAATGAATGTAAATGCGACACTTCCTTGCTAGGAAATAGCGTCTGCAGATGTCTAGGTATCGTAGCGATAGAGTTCTAATGCTTCTTAAAACGAGATATTGCATCTCATATCTATGTTTCATGATAAGATATAATATTCATTGCGAAGTGTTATGCATTCCTCGTCTACGATTCAAATGAATGTATATGCGACACTTCCTTGCAAGGAAATTGCGTTTGCAGATGTCTAGGTATCGTAGCAATAGAGTTCTAATGCTTCTTAAAACGCGATATCGCATCTCATTTCTATGTTTCATGGTAAGATATAATGTGATTTGCGAAGTGTTATGTATTCCTCGTCTGCACTTCAAATGAATGTAAATGCGACACTTCCTTGCAAGGAAATAGCGTTTGCAGATGTCTGCGTACCGTAGCAATAGAGTTCTTATGATTCTTAAAACGCGATATCGCATCTCATTTCTATGTTTCATGGTAAGATATAATATGATTTGCGAAGTGTTATGTATTCCTCGTCTACACTTCAAATGAATGTAAATGCGACACTTCCTTGCTAGGAAATAGCGTCTGCAGATGTCTAGGTATCGTAGCGATAGAGTTCTAATGCTTCTTAAAACGAGATACTGCATCTCATATCTATGGTTCATGGTAAGATATAATATGGTTTGCGAAGTGTTATTTGTTCCTCGTCTACACTTCAAATGAATGTAAATGCAACACTTCGTTGCAAGGAAATAGCGTTTGCAGATGTCTAGGTATCGTAGCAATAGGGTTCAAATGCTTCTTAGAGCGAGATATTGCATCTCATATCTATGTTTCATGATAAGATATAATATTCATTGCGAAGTGTTATGCATTCCTCGTATACGATTCAAATGAATGTAAATGCGACACTTCCTTGCAAGGAAATAGCGTTTGCAGATGCTTACGTATCGTAGCAATAGAGTTCTTATGATTCTTAAAACGCGATATCGCATCTCATTTCTATGGTTCATGGTAAGATATAATATGATTTGCGAATTGTTATGTATTCCTCGTCTACACTTCAAATGAATCTAATTGCGACACTTCCTTGCTAGGAAATAGCGTCTGCAGATGTCTAGGTATCGTAGCGATAGAGTTCTAATGCTTCTTAAAACGAGATATTGCATCTCATATCTATGTTTCATGATAAGATATAATATTCATTGCGAAGTGTTATGTATTCCTCGTCTGCACTTCAAATGAATGTAAATGCGACATTTCCTTGCAAGGAAATAGCGTTTGCAGATGTCTGCGTACCGTAACAATAGAGTTCTTATGGTTCTTAAAACGCGATATCGCATCTCATTTCTATGTTTCATGGCAAGATATAATATGATTTGCGAAGTGTTATGTATTCCGCGTCTACACTTCAAATGAATGTGAATGCGACACTTCCTCGCTAAGAAGTAGCGTTTGCAGAAGTCTACGTATCGTAGCAATAAGAGTTCTTATGATTCTTAAAACGCGATATCGCATCTCATTTCTATGGTTCATGGTATGATATAATATGATTTGCGAAGTGTTATGTATTCCTCGTCTACACTTCAAATGAATGTAAATGCGACACTTCCTTGCTAGGAAATAGCGTCTGCAGATGTCTAGGTATCGTAGCGATAGAGTTCTAATGCTTCTTAAAACGCGATATCGCATCTCATTTCTATGGTTCATGGTAAGATATAATATGATTTGCGAAGTGTTATGTACTCCTCGTCTACACTTCAAATGAATGAAAATGCGACACTTCCTTGCTAGGAAATAGCGTCTGCAGATGTCTAGGTATCGTAGCGATAGAGTTCTAATGCTTCTTAAAACGAGATATTGCATCTCATATCTATGTTTCATGATAAGATATAATATGATTTGCGAAGTGTTATGTATTCCTCGTCTACACTTCAAATGAATGAAAATGCGACACTTCCTTGCTAGGAAGTAGCTTCTGCAGATGTCTAGGTATCGTAGCATTAGGGTTCTAATGCTTCTTAAAACGCGATATCGCATCTCATTTCTATGTTTCATGGTAAGATATAATATGATTTGCGAAGTGTTATGTATTCCTCGTCTACACTTCAAATGAATGTAAATGCGACACTTCCTTGCTAGGAAATAGCGTCTGCAGATGTCTAGGTATCGTAGCGATAGAGTTCTAATGCTTCTTAAAACGCGATATCGCATCTCATTTCTATGGTTCATGGTAAGATATAATATGATTTGCGAAGTGTTATGTAGTCCTCGTCTACACTTCAAATGAATGAAAATGCGACACTTCCTTGCTAGGAAATAGCGTCTGCAGATGTCTAGGTATCGTAGCGATAGAGTTCTAATGCTTCTTAAAACGCGATATCGCATCTCATTTCTATGTTTCATGGTAACATATAATATGATTTGCGAAGTGTTATGTATTCCTCGTCTACACTTCCTATGAATGTAAATGCGACACTTCCTTGCAAGGAAATAGCGTTTGCAGAAGTCTACGTATCGTAGCAATAAGAGTTCTTATGATTCTTAAAACGCGATATCGCATCTCATTTCTATGGTTCATGGTATGATATAATATGATTTGCGAAGCGTTATGTATTCCTCGTCTACACTTCAAATGAATGTAAATGCAACACTTCCTTGCAAGGAAATAGCGTTTGCAGATGTCTAGGTATCGTAGCAATAGGGTTCAAATGCTTCTTAAAGCGAGATATTGCATCTCATATCTATGTTTCATGATATGATATAATATTCATTGCGAAGTGTTATGCATTCCTCGTATACGATTCAAATGAATGTAAATGCGACACTTCCTTGCAAGGAAATAGCGTTTGCAGATGTCTACGTATCGTGGCAATAGAGTTCTTATGGTTCTTAAAACGCGATATCGCATCTCATTTCTATGTTTCATGGCAAGATATAATATGATTTGCGAAGTGTTATGTATTCCTCGTCTACACTTCAAATGAATGTGAATGCGACACTTCCTCGCTAGGAAATAGCGTTTGCAGAAGTCTACGTATCGTAGCAATAGAGTTCTTATGATTCTTAAAACGCGATATCGCATCTCATTTCTATGGTTCATGGTATGATATAATATGATTTGCGAAGTGTTATGTGTTCCTCGTCTACACTTCAAATGAATGTAAATGCGACACTTCCTTGCTAGGAAATAGCGTCTGCAGATGTCTAGGTATCACAGGGATAGAGATCTAATGCTTCTTAAAACGCGATATCGCATCTCATTTCTATGTTTCATGGTAAGATATAATGTGATTTGCGAAGTGTTATGTATTCCTCGTCTACACTTCAAATGAATGTAAATGCGACACTTCCTTGCTAGGAAATAGCGTCTGCAGATGTCTAGGTATCGTAGCGATAGAGTTCTAATGCTTCTTAAAACGAGATACTGCATCTCATATCTATGGTTCATGGTAAGATATAATATGGTTTGCGAAGTGTTATTTGTTCCTCGTCTACACTTCAAATGAATGTAAATGCAACACTTCCTTGCAAGGAAATAGCGTTTGCAGATGTCTAGGTATCGTAGCAATAGGGTTCAAATGCTTCTTAAAGCGAGATATTGCATCTCATATCTATGTTTCATGATAAGATATAATATTCATTGCGAAGTGTTATGCATTCCTCGTATACGATTCAAATGAATGTAAATGCGACACTTCCTTGCAAGGAAATAGCGTTTGCAGATGTCTACGTATCGTAGCAATAGAGTTCTTATGATTCTTAAAACGCGATATCGCATCTCATTTCTATGGTTCATGGTAAGATATAATATGATTTGCGAATTGTTATGTATTCCTCGTCTACACTTCAAATGAATCTAATTGCGACACTTCCTTGCTAGGAAATAGCGTCTGCAGATGTCTAGGTATCATAGCGATAGAGTTCTAATGCTTCTTAAAACGAGATATTGCATCTCATATCTATGTTTCATGATAAGATATAATATTCATTGCGATGTGTTATGCATTCCTCGTCTACGATTCAAATGAATGTAAATGCGACACTTCCTTGCAAGGAAATAGCGTTTGCAGATGTCTAGGTATCGTAGCGATAGAGTTCTAATGCTTCTTAAAATGAGATGTTGCATCTCATATCTATGTTTCATGATAAGATATAATATGATTTGCGAAGTGTTATGTATTCCTCGTCTACACTTCAAATGAATGAAAATGCGACACTTCCTTGCTAGGAAGTAGCGTCTGCAGATGTCTAGGTATCGTGGCAATAAGAGTTCTTATGATTCTTAAAACGCGATATCGCATCTCATTTCTATGGTTCATGGTATGATATAATATGATTTGCGAAGTGTTATGTATTCCTCGTCTACACTTCAAATGAATGTAAATGCGACACTTCCTTGCTAGGAAATAGCGTCTGCAGATGTCTAGGTATCGTAGCGATAGAGTTCTAATGCTTCTTAAAACGCGATATCGCATCTCATTTCTATGGTTCATGGTAAGATATAATATGATTTGCGAAGTGTTATGTAGTCCTCGTCTACACTTCGAATGAATGAAAATGCGACACTTCCTTGCTAGGAAATAGCGTCTGCAGATGTCTAGGTATCGTAGCGATAGAGTTCTAATGCCTCTTAAAACGCGATATCGCATCTCATTTCTATGGTTCATGGTATGATATAATATGATTTGCGAAGTGTTATGTATTCCTCGTCTACACTTCAAATGAATGTAAATGCGACACTTCCTTGCTAGGAAATAGCGTCTGCAGATGTCTAGGTATCGTAGCGATAGAGTTCTAATGCTTCTTAAAACGCGATATCGCATCTCATTTCTATGGTTCATGGTAAGATATAATATGATTTGCGAAGTGTTATGTACTCCTCGTCTACACTTCAAATGAATGAAAATGCGACACTTCCTTGCTAGGAAATAGCGTCTGCAGATGTCTAGGTATCGTAGCGATAGAGTTCTAATGCTTCTTAAAACGAGATATTGCATCTCATATCTATGTTTCATGATAAGATATAATATGATTTGCGAAGTGTTATGTATTCCTCGTCTACACTTCAAATGAATGAAAATGCGACACTTCCTTGCTAGGAAGTAGCTTCTGCAGATGTCTAGGTATCGTAGCATTAGGGTTCTAATGCTTCTTAAAACGCGATATCGCATCTCATTTCTATGTTTCATGGTAAGATATAATATGATTTGCGAAGTGTTATGTATTCCTCGTCTACACTTCAAATGAATGTAAATGCGACACTTCCTTGCTAGGAAATAGCGTCTGCAGATGTCTAGGTATCGTAGCGATAGAGTTCTAATGCTTCTTAAAACGCGATATCGCATCTCATTTCTATGGTTCATGGTAAGATATAATATGATTTGCGAAGTGTTATGTAGTCCTCGTCTACACTTCAAATGAATGAAAATGCGACACTTCCTTGCTAGGAAATAGCGTCTGCAGATGTCTAGGTATCGTAGCGATAGAGTTCTAATGCTTCTTAAAACGCGATATCGCATCTCATTTCTATGTTTCATGGTAACATATAATATGATTTGCGAAGTGTTATGTATTCCTCGTCTACACTTCCTATGAATGTAAATGCGACACTTCCTTGCAAGGAAATAGCGTTTGCAGAAGTCTACGTATCGTAGCAATAAGAGTTCTTATGATTCTTAAAACGCGATATCGCATCTCATTTCTATGGTTCATGGTATGATATAATATGATTTGCGAAGCGTTATGTATTCCTCGTCTACACTTCAAATGAATGTAAATGCAACACTTCCTTGCAAGGAAATAGCGTTTGCAGATGTCTAGGTATCGTAGCAATAGGGTTCAAATGCTTCTTAAAGCGAGATATTGCATCTCATATCTATGTTTCATGATATGATATAATATTCATTGCGAAGTGTTATGCATTCCTCGTATACGATTCAAATGAATGTAAATGCGACACTTCCTTGCAAGGAAATAGCGTTTGCAGATGTCTACGTATCGTGGCAATAGAGTTCTTATGGTTCTTAAAACGCGATATCGCATCTCATTTCTATGTTTCATGGCAAGATATAATATGATTTGCGAAGTGTTATGTATTCCTCGTCTACACTTCAAATGAATGTGAATGCGACACTTCCTCGCTAGGAAATAGCGTTTGCAGAAGTCTACGTATCGTAGCAATAGAGTTCTTATGATTCTTAAAACGCGATATCGCATCTCATTTCTATGGTTCATGGTAAGATATAATATGATTTGCGAATTGTTATGTATTCCTCGTCTACACTTCATATGAATGTAAATGCGACACTTCCTTGCAAGGGAATAGCGTTTGCAGATGTCTACCTATCGTAGCAATAGGGTTCTAATGCTTCTTAAAACGCGATATCGCATCTCATTTCTATGTTTCATGGTAAGATATAATATGATTTGCGAAGTGTTATGTATTCCTCGTCTACACTCCAAATGATTGTGAATGCGACACTTCCTCGCTAGGAAATAGCGTTTGCAGAAGTCTACGTATCGTAGCAATAGAGTTCTTATGATTCTTAAAACGCGATATCGCATCTCATTTCTATGGTTCATGGTATGATATAATATGATTTGCGAAGTGTTATGTGTTCCTCGTCTACACTTCAAATGAATGTAAATGCGACACTTCCTTGCTAGGAAATAGCGTCTGCAGATGTCTAGGTATCACAGGGATAGAGTTCTAATGCTTCTTAAAACGCGATATCGCATCTCATTTCTATGGTTCATGGTAAGATATAATATGATTTGCGAAGTGTTATGTATTCCTCGTCTACACTTCAAATGAATGTAAATGCGACACTCCCTTGCTAGGAAATAGCGTCTGCAGATGTCTAGGTATCGTAGCGATAGAGTTCTAATGCTTCTTAAAACTAGATATTGCATCTCATATCTATGTTTCATGATAAGATACAATATTCATTGCGAAGTGTTATGCATTCCTCGTCTACGATTCAAATGAATGTAAATGCGACACTTCCTTGCAAGGAAATTGCGTTTGCAGATGTCTAGGTATCGTAGCAATAGAGTTCTAATGCTTCTTAAAACGCGATATCGCATCTCATTTCTATGTTTCATGGTAAGATATAATGTGATTTGCGAAGTGTTATGTATTCCTCGTCTGCACTTCAAATGAATGTAAATGCGACACTTCCTTGCAAGGAAATAGCGTTTGCAGATGTCTGCGTACCGTAGCAATAGAGATCTTATGATTCTTAAAACGCGATATCGCATCTCATTTCTATGTTTCATGGTAAGATATAATATGATTTGCGAAGTGTTATGTATTCCTCGTCTACACTTCAAATGAATGTAAATGCGACACTTCCTTGCTAGGAAATAGCGTCTGCAGATGTCTAGGTATCGTAGCGATAGAGTTCTAATGCTTCTTAAAACGAGATACTGCATCTCATATCTATGGTTCATGGTAAGATATAATATGGTTTGCGAAGTGTTATTTGTTCCTCGTCTACACTTCAAATGAATGTAAATGCAACACTTCCTTGCAAGGAAATAGCGTTTGCAGATGTCTAGGTATCGTAGCAATAGGGTTCAAATGCTTCTTAAAGCGAGATATTGCATCTCATATCTATGTTTCATGATAAGATATAATATTCATTGCGAAGTGTTATGCATTCCTCGTCTACGATTCAAATGAATGTAAATGCGACACTTCCTTGCAAGGAAATAGCGTTTGCAGATGTCTAGGTATCGTAGCAATAGAGTTCTAATGCTTCTTAAAACGCGATATCGCATCTCATTTCTATGTTTCATGGTAAGATATAATATGATTTGCGAAGTGTTATGTATTCCTCGTCTACACTTCAAATGAATGTGAATGCGACACTTCCCCGCTAGGAAATAGCGTTTGCAGAAGTCTACGTATCGTAGCAATAGAGTTCTTATGATTCTTAAAACGCGATATCGCATCTCATTTCTATGTTTCATGGTAAGATATAATGTGATTTGCGAAGTGTTATGTATTCCTCGTCTACACTTCAAATGAATGTAAATGCGACACTTCCTTGCTAGGAAATAGCGTCTGCAGATGTCTAGGTATCGTAGCGATAGAGTTCTAATGCTTCTTAAAACGAGATACTGCATCTCATATCTATGGTTCATGGTAAGATATAATATGGTTTGCGAAGTGTTATTTGTTCCTCGTCTACACTTCAAATGAATGTAAATGCAACACTTCCTTGCAAGGAAATAGCGTTTGCAGATGTCTAGGTATCGTAGCAATAGGGTTCAAATGCTTCTTAAAGCGAGATATTGCATCTCATATCTATGTTTCATGATAAGATATAATATTCATTGCGAAGTGTTATGCATTCCTCGTATACGATTCAAATGAATGTAAATGCGACACTTCCTTGCAAGGAAATAGCGTTTGCAGATGTCTACGTATCGTAGCAATAGAGTTCTTATGATTCTTAAAACGCGATATCGCATCTCATTTCTATGGTTCATGGTAAGATATAATATGATTTGCGAATTGTTATGTATTCCTCGTCTACACTTCAAATGAATCTAATTGCGACACTTCCTTGCTAGGAAATAGCGTCTGCAGATGTCTAGGTATCATAGCGATAGAGTTCTAATGCTTCTTAAAACGAGATATTGCATCTCATATCTATGTTTCATGATAAGATATAATATTCATTGCGATGTGTTATGCATTCCTCGTCTACGATTCAAATGAATGTAAATGCGACACTTCCTTGCAAGGAAATAGCGTTTGCAGATGTCTAGGTATCGTAGCGATAGAGTTCTAATGCTTCTTAAAATGAGATGTTGCATCTCATATCTATGTTTCATGATAAGATATAATATGATTTGCGAAGTGTTATGTATTCCTCGTCTACACTTCAAATGAATGAAAATGCGACACTTCCTTGCTAGGAAGTAGCGTCTGCAGATGTCTAGGTATCGTGGCAATAAGAGTTCTTATGATTCTTAAAACGCGATATCGCATCTCATTTCTATGGTTCATGGTATGATATAATATGATTTGCGAAGTGTTATGTATTCCTCGTCTACACTTCAAATGAATGTAAATGCGACACTTCCTTGCTAGGAAATAGCGTCTGCAGATGTCTAGGTATCGTAGCGATAGAGTTCTAATGCTTCTTAAAACGCGATATCGCATCTCATTTCTATGGTTCATGGTAAGATATAATATGATTTGCGAAGTGTTATGTAGTCCTCGTCTACACTTCGAATGAATGAAAATGCGACACTTCCTTGCTAGGAAATAGCGTCTGCAGATGTCTAGGTATCGTAGCGATAGAGTTCTAATGCCTCTTAAAACGCGATATCGCATGTCATTTCTATGTTTCATGGTAACATATAATATGATTTGCGAAGTGTTATGCATTCCTCGTCTACGATTCAAATGAATGTAAATGCGACACTTCGTTGCAAGGAAATAGCGTTTGCAGATGTCTAGGTATCGTAGCAATAGAGTTCTAATGCTTCTTAAAAGGCGATATCGCATCTCATTTCTATGTTTCATGGTAAGATATAATATGATTTGCGAAGTGTTATGTATTCCTCGTCTACACTTCAAATGAATGTAAATGCGACACTTCCTTGCTAGGTAATAGCGTCTGCAGATGTCTAGGTATCGTAGCAATAGAGTTCTAATGCTTCTTAAAAGGCGATATCGCATCTCATTTCTATGTTTCATGGTAAGATATAATATGATTTGCGAAGTGTTATGTATTCCTCGTCTACACTTCAAATGAATGTAAATGCGACACTTCCTTGCTAGGTAATAGCGTCTGCAGATGTCTAGGTATCGTAGCGATAGAGTTCTAATGCTTCTTAAAACGCGATATCGCATCTCATTTCTATGTTTCATGGTAAGATATAATATGGTTTGCGAAGTGTTATTTGTTCCTCGTCTACACTTCAAATGAATGTAAATGCGACACTTCCTTGGAAGGAAATAGCGTTTGCAGATGTCTAGGTGTCGTAGCAATAGGGTTCAAATGCTTCTTAAAGCGAGATATTGCATCTCATTTCTATGTTTCATGGTAAGATATAATATGATTTGCGAAGTGTTATGTATTCCTCGTCTACACTCCAAATGATTGTGAATGCGACACTTCCTCGCTAGGAAATAGCGTTTGCAGAAGTCTACGTATCGTAGCAATAGAGTTCTTATGATTCTTAAAACGCGATATCGCATCTCATTTCTATGGTTCATGGTATGATATAACATGATTTGCGAAGTGTTATGTGTTCCTCGTCTACACTTCAAATGAATGTAAATGCGACACTTCTTTGCTAGGAAATAGCGTCTGCAGATGTCTAGGTATCATAGCAATAGAGTTCTAATGCTTCTTAAAACGCGATATCGCATCTCATTTCTATGTTTCATGGTAAGATATAATATGATTTGCGAAGTGTTATGTATTCCTCGTCTACACTCCAAATGATTGTGAATGCGACACTTCCTCGCTAGGAAATAGCGTTTGCAGAAGTCTGCGTATCGTAGCAATAGAGTTCTTATGATTCTTAAAACGCGATATCGCATCTCATTTCTATGGTTCATGGTATGATATAATATGATTTGCGAAGTGTTATGTGTTCCTCGTCTACACTTCAAATGAATGTAAATGCGACACTTCCTTGCTAGGAAATAGCGTCTGCAGATGTCTAGGTATCATAGCAATAGAGTTCTAATGCTTCTTAAAACGCGATATCGCATCTCATTTCTATGTTTCATGGTAAGATATAATATGATTTGCGAAGTGTTATGTATTCCTCGTCTACACTCCAAATGATTGTGAATGCGACACTTCCTCGCTAGGAAATAGCGTTTGCAGAAGTCTACGTATCGTAGCAATAGAGTTCTTATGATCCTTAAAACGCGATATCGCATCTCATTTCTATGGTTCATGGTATGATATAATATGATTTGCGAAGTGTTATGTGTTCCTCGTCTACACTTCAAATGAATGTAAATGCGACACTTCCTTGCTAGGAAATAGCGTCTGCAGATGTCTAGGTATCATAGCGATAGAGTTCTAATGCTTCTTAAAACGCGATATCGCATCTCATTTCTATGTTTCATGGTAAGATATAATATGATTTGCGAATTGTTATGTATTCCTCGTCTACACTTCAAATGAATCTAATTGCGACACTTCCTTGCTAGGAAATAGCGTCTGCAGATGTCTAGGTATCGTAGCGATAGAGTTCTAATGCTTCTTAAAACGAGATATTGCATCTCATACCTATGTTTCATGGTAAGATATAATATGATTTGCGAATTGTTATGTATTCCTCGTCTACACTTCAAATGAATCTAATTGCGACACTTCCTTGCTAGGAAATAGCGTCTGCAGATGTCTAGGTATCGTAGCGATAGAGTTCTAATGCTTCTTAAAACGAGATATTGCATCTCATACCCATGTTTCATGATAAGATATAATATGATTTGCGAAGTGTTATGTATTCCTCATCTACACTTCATATGAATGTAAATGCGACACTTCCTTGCAAGGAAATAGCGTTTGCAGATGTCTACCTATCGTAGCAATAGAGTTCTAATGCTTCTTAAAACGCGATATCGCATCTCATTTCTATGTTTCATGGTAAGATATAATATGAATTGCGAAGTGTTATGTATTCCTCGTCTACACTCCAAATGATTGTGAATGCGACACTTCCTCGCTAGGAAATAGCGTTTGCAGAAGTCTACGTATCGTAGCAATAGAGTTCTTATGATTCTTAAAACGCGATATCGCATCTCATTTCTATGGTTCATGGTATGATATAATATGATTTGCGAATTGTTATGTATTCCTCGTCTACACTTCAAATGAATTTAATTGCGACACTTCCTTGCTAGGAAATAGCGCCTGCAGATGTCTAGGTATCGTAGCGATAGAGTTCTAATGCTTCTTAAAACGAGATATTGCATCTCATACCTATGTTTCATGATAAGATATAATATGATTTGCGAAGTGTTATGTATTCCTCATCTACACTTCATATGAATGTAAATGCGACACTTCCTTGCAAGGAAATAGCGTTTGCAGATGTCTACCTATCGTAGCAATAGAGTTCTAATGATTCTTAAAACGCGATATCGCATCTCATTTCTATGTTTCATGGTAACATATAATATGATTTGCGAAGTGTTATGCATTCCTCGTCTACGATTCAAATGAATGTAAATGCGACACTTCGTTGCAAGGAAATAGCGTTTGCAGATGTCTAGGTATCGTAGCAATAGAGTTCTAATGCTTCTTAAAAGGCGATATCGCATCTCATTTCTATGTTTCATGGTAAGATATAATATGATTTGCGAAGTGTTATGTATTCCTCGTCTACACTTCAAATGAATGTAAATGCGACACTTCCTTGCTAGGTAATAGCGTCTGCAGATGTCTAGGTATCGTAGCGATAGAGTTCTAATGCTTCTTAAAACGCGATATCGCATCTCATTTCTATGTTTCATGGTAAGATATAATATGGTTTGCGAAGTGTTATTTGTTCCTCGTCTACACTTCAAATGAATGTAAATGCGACACTTCCTTGGAAGGAAATAGCGTTTGCAGATGTCTAGGTGTCGTAGCAATAGGGTTCAAATGCTTCTTAAAGCGAGATATTGCATCTCATTTCTATGTTTCATGGTAAGATATAATATGATTTGCGAAGTGTTATGTATTCCTCGTCTACACTCCAAATGATTGTGAATGCGACACTTCCTCGCTAGGAAATAGCGTTTGCAGAAGTCTACGTATCGTAGCAATAGAGTTCTTATGATTCTTAAAACGCGATATCGCATCTCATTTCTATGGTTCATGGTATGATATAACATGATTTGCGAAGTGTTATGTGTTCCTCGTCTACACTTCAAATGAATGTAAATGCGACACTTCTTTGCTAGGAAATAGCGTCTGCAGATGTCTAGGTATCATAGCAATAGAGTTCTAATGCTTCTTAAAACGCGATATCGCATCTCATTTCTATGTTTCATGGTAAGATATAATATGATTTGCGAAGTGTTATGTATTCCTCGTCTACACTCCAAATGATTGTGAATGCGACACTTCCTCGCTAGGAAATAGCGTTTGCAGAAGTCTACGTATCGTAGCAATAGAGTTCTTATGATTCTTAAAACGCGATATCGCATCTCATTTCTATGGTTCATGGTATGATATAATATGATTTGCGAAGTGTTATGTGTTCCTCGTCTACACTTCAAATGAATGTAAATGCGACACTTCCTTGCTAGGAAATAGCGTCTGCAGATGTCTAGGTATCATAGCAATAGAGTTCTAATGCTTCTTAAAACGCGATATCGCATCTCATTTCTATGTTTCATGGTAAGATATAATATGATTTGCGAAGTGTTATGTATTCCTCGTCTACACTCCAAATGATTGTGAATGCGACACTTCCTCGCTAGGAAATAGCGTTTGCAGAAGTCTACGTATCGTAGCAATAGAGTTCTTATGATCCTTAAAACGCGATATCGCATCTCATTTCTATGGTTCATGGTATGATATAATATGATTTGCGAAGTGTTATGTGTTCCTCGTCTACACTTCAAATGAATGTAAATGCGACACTTCCTTGCTAGGAAATAGCGTCTGCAGATGTCTAGGTATCATAGCGATAGAGTTCTAATGCTTCTTAAAACGCGATATCGCATCTCATTTCTATGTTTCATGGTAAGATATAATATGATTTGCGAATTGTTATGTATTCCTCGTCTACACTTCAAATGAATCTAATTGCGACACTTCCTTGCTAGGAAATAGCGTCTGCAGATGTCTAGGTATCGTAGCGATAGAGTTCTAATGCTTCTTAAAACGAGATATTGCATCTCATACCTATGTTTCATGGTAAGATATAATATGATTTGCGAATTGTTATGTATTCCTCGTCTACACTTCAAATGAATCTAATTGCGACACTTCCTTGCTAGGAAATAGCGTCTGCAGATGTCTAGGTATCGTAGCGATAGAGTTCTAATGCTTCTTAAAACGAGATATTGCATCTCATACCCATGTTTCATGATAAGATATAATATGATTTCCGAAGTGTTATGTATTTCTCATCTACACTTCATATGAATGTAAATGCGACACTTCCTTGCAAGGAAATAGCGTTTGCAGATGTCTACCTATCGTAGCAATAGAGTTCTAATGCTTCTTAAAACGCGATATCGCATCTCATTTCTATGTTTCATGGTAAGATATAATATGAATTGCGAAGTGTTATGTATTCCTCGTCTACACTCCAAATGATTGTGAATGCGACACTTCCTCGCTAGGAAATAGCGTTTGCAGAAGTCTACGTATCGTAGCAATAGAGTTCTTATGATTCTTAAAACGCGATATCGCATCTCATTTCTATGGTTCATGGTATGATATAATATGATTTGCGAATTGTTATGTATTCCTCGTCTACACTTCAAATGAATTTAATTGCGACACTTCCTTGCTAGGAAATAGCGCCTGCAGATGTCTAGGTATCGTAGCGATAGAGTTCTAATGCTTCTTAAAACGAGATATTGCATCTCATACCTATGTTTCATGATAAGATATAATATGATTTGCGAAGTGTTATGTATTCCTCATCTACACTTCATATGAATGTAAATGCGACACTTCCTTGCAAGGAAATAGCGTTTGCAGATGTCTACCTATCGTAGCAATAGAGTTCTAATGATTCTTAAAACGCGATATCGCATCTCATTTCTATGGTTCATGGTATGATATAATATGATTTGCGAAGTGTTATGTGTTCCTCGTCTACACTTCAAATGAATGTAAATGCGACACTTCCTTGCTAGGAAATAGCGTCTGCAGATGTCTAGGTATCATAGCGATAGAGTTCTAATGCTTCTTAAAACGCGATATCGCATCTCATATCTATGGTTCATGGTAAGATATAAAATGATTTGCGAAGTGTTATGTATTCCTCGTCAACACTTCAAATGAATGTAAATGCGACACTTCCTTGCTAGGAAATAGCGTCTGCAGATGTCTAGGTATCGTAGCAATAGAGTTCTTATGATTCTTAAAACGCGATATCGCATCTCATTTCTATGTTTCATGGTAAGATATAATATGATTTGCGAAGTGTTATGTATTCCTCGTCTACACTTCAAATGAATGTGAATGCGACACTTCCCCGCTAGGAAATAGCGTTTGCAGAAGTCTACGTATCGTAGCAATAGAGTTCTTATGATTCTTAAAACGCGATACCGCATCTCATTTCTATGGTTCATGGTAAGATATAATATGATTTGCGAAGTGTTATGTATTCCTCGTCTACACTTCCTATGAATGTAAATGCGACACTTCCTTGCAAGGAAATAGCGTTTGCAGATGTCTACCTATCGTAGCAATAGAGTTCTAATGCTTCCTAAAACGCGATATCGCATCTCATTTCTATGTTTCATGGTGTGATATGATATGATTTGCGAAGTGTTATGTATTCCTCGTCTACACTTCATGTGAATGTAAATGCGACCCTTCCTTGCTAGGAAATAGCGTCTGCAGATGTCTAGGTATCGTAGCGATAGAGTTCTAATGCTTCTTAAAACGAGATATTGCATCTCATATCTATGGTTCATGGTAAGATATAATATGATTTTCGAAGTGTTATGTATTCCTCGTCTACACTTCAAATGAATGTAAATGCGACACTTCCTTGCTAGGAAATAGCGTCTGCAGATGTCTAGGTATCGTAGCAATAGAGTTCTAACGCTTCTTAAAACGCGATATCGCATCTCATTTCAATGTTTCATGGTAAGATATAATATGATTTGCGAAGTGTTATGTATTCCTCGTCTACACTTCAAATGAATGTAAATGCGACACTTCCTTGCAAGGAAATAGCGTTTGCAGATGTCTACCTATCGTAGCAATTGGGTTCTAATGCTTCTTAAAACGCGATATCGCATCTCATTTCTATGTTTCATGGTAAGATATAATGTGATTTGCGAAGTGTTATGTATTCCTCGTCTGCACTTCAAATGAATGCAAATGCGACACTTCCTTGCAAGGAAATAGCGTTTGCAGATGTCTGCGTACCGTAGCAATAGAGTTCTTATGATTCTTAAAACGCGATATCGCATCTCCTTTCTATGTTTCATGGTAAGATATAATATGATTTGCGAATTGTTATGTATTCCTCGTCTACACTTCAAATGAATCTAATTGCGACACTTCCTTGCTAGGAAATAGCGTCTGCAGATGTCTAGGTATCGTAGCGATAGAGTTCTAATGCTTCTTAAAACGAGATATTGCATCTCATACCTATGTTTCATGATAAGATATAATATGATTTGCGAAGTGTTATGTATTCCTCGTCTACACTTCATATGAATGTAAATGCGACACTTCCTTGCAAGGAAATAGCGTTTGCAGATGTCTACCTATCGTAGCAATAGAGTTCTAATGCTTCTTAAAACGCGATATTGCATCTCATTTCTATGTTTCATGGTAAGATATAATATGATTTGCGAAGTGTTATGTATTCCTCGTCTACACTTCATATGAATGTAAATGCGACACTTCCTTGCTAGGAAATAGCGTCTGCAGATGTCTAGGTATCATAGCGATAGAGTTCTAATGCTTCTTAAAACGCGATATCGCATCTCATTTCTATGTTTCATGGTAAGATATAATATGATTTGCGAATTGTTATGTATTCCTCGTCTACACTTCAAATGAATCTAATTGCGACACTTCCTTGCTAGGAAATAGCGTCTGCAGATGTCTAGGTATCGTAGCGATAGAGTTCTAATGCTTCTTAAAACGAGATATTGCATCTCATACCTATGTTTCATGGTAAGATATAATATGATTTGCGAATTGTTATGTATTCCTCGTCTACACTTCGAATGAATCTAATTGCGACACTTCCTTGCTAGGAAATAGCGTCTGCAGATGTCTAGGTATCGTAGCGATAGAGTTCTAATGCTTCTTAAAACGAGATATTGCATCTCATACCTATGTTTCATGATAAGATATAATATGATTTGCGAAGTGTTATGTATTCCTCATCTACACTTCATATGAATGTAAATGCGACACTTCCTTGCAAGGAAATAGCGTTTGCAGATGTCTACCTATCGTAGCAATAGAGTTCTAATGCTTCTTAAAACGCGATATCGCATCTCATTTCTATGTTTCATGGCAAGATATAATATGATTTGCGAAGTGTTATGTATTCCTCGTCTACACTTCAAATGAATGTGAATGCGACACTTCCTCGCTAGGAAATAGCGTTTGCAGAAGTCTACGTATCGTAGCAATAGAGTTCTTATGATTCTTAAAACGCGATATCGCATCTCATTTCTATGGTTCATGGTAAGATATAATATGATTTGCGAATTGTTATGTATTCCTCGTCTACACTTCAAATGAATCTAATTGCGACACTTCCTTGCTAGGAAATAGCGTCTGCAGATGTCTAGGTATCGTAGCGATAGAGTTCTAATGCTTCTTAAAACGAGATATTGCATCTCATACCTATGTTTCATGGTAAGATATAATATGATTTGCGAATTGTTATGTATTCCTCGTCTACACTTCAAATGAATCTAATTGCGACACTTCCTTGCTAGGAAATAGCGTCTGCAGATGTCTAGGTATCGTAGCGATAGAGTTCTAATGCTTCTTAAAACGAGATATTGCATCTCATACCCATGTTTCATGATAAGATATAATATGATTTGCGAAGTGTTATGTATTCCTCATCTACACTTCATATGAATGTAAATGCGACACTTCCTTGCAAGGAAATAGCGTTTGCAGATGTCTACCTATCGTAGCAATTGGGTTCCAATGCTTCTTAAAACGCGATATCGCATCTCATTTCTATGTTTCATGGTAAGATATAATGTGATTTGCGAAGTGTTATGTATTCCTCGTCTGCACTTCAAGTGAATGCAAATGCGACACTTCCTTGCAAGGAAATAGCGTTTGCAGATGTCTGCGTACCGTAGCAATAGAGTTCTTATGATTCTTAAAACGCGATATCGCATCTCCTTTCTATGTTTCATGGTAAGATATAATATGATTTGCGAATTGTTATGTATTCCTCGTCTACACTTCAAATGAATCTAATTGCGACACTTCCTTGCTAGGAAATAGCGTCTGCAGATGTCTAGGTATCGTAGCGATAGAGTTCTAATGCTTCTTAAAACGAGATATTGCATCTCATACCTATGTTTCATGGTAAGATATAATATGATTTGCGAATTGTTATGTATTCCTCGTCTACACTTCAAATGAATCTAATTGCGACACTTCCTTGCTAGGAAATAGCGTCTGCAGATGTCTAGGTATCGTAGCGATAGAGTTCTAATGCTTCTTAAAACGAGATATTGCATCTCATACCCATGTTTCATGATAAGATATAATATGATTTGCGAAGTGTTATGTATTCCTCATCTACACTTCATATGAATGTAAATGCGACACTTCCTTGCAAGGAAATAGCGTTTGCAGATGTCTACCTATCGTAGCAATAGAGTTCTAATGCTTCTTAAAACGCGATATCGCATCTCATTTCTATGTTTCATGGTAAGATATAATATGAATTGCGAAGTGTTATGTATTCCTCGTCTACACTCCAAATGATTGTGAATGCGACACTTCCTCGCTAGGAAATAGCGTTTGCAGAAGTCTACGTATCGTAGCAATAGAGTTCTTATGATTCTTAAAACGCGATATCGCATCTCATTTCTATGGTTCATGGTATGATATAATATGATTTGCGAAGTGTTATGTGTTCCTCGTCTACACTTCAAATGAATGTAAATGCGACACTTCCTTGCTAGGAAATAGCGTCTGCAGATGTCTAGGTATCATAGCAATAGAGTTCTAATGCTTCTTAAAACGCGATATCGCATCTCATTTCTATGTTTCATGGTAAGATATAATATGATTTGCGAAGTGTTATGTATTCCTCGTCTACACTCCAAATGATTGTGAATGCTACACTTCCTCGCTAGGAAATAGCGTTTGCAGAAGTCTACGTATCGTAGCAATAGAGTTCTTATGATCCTTAAAACGCGGTATCGCATCTCATTTCTATGGTTCATGGTATGATATAATATGATTTGCGAATTGTTATGTATTCCTCGTCTACACTTCAAATGAATCTAATTGCGACACTTCCTTGCTAGGAAATAGCGTCTGCAGATGTCTAGGTATCGTAGCGATAGAGTTCTAATGCTTCTTAAAACGAGATATTGCATCTCATACCTATGTTTCATGATAAGATATAATATGATTTGCGAAGTGTTATGTATTCCTCATCTACACTTCATATGAATGTAAATGCGACACTTCCTTGCAAGGAAATAGCGTTTGCAGATGTCTACCTATCGTAGCAATAGAGTTCTAATGCTTCTTAAAACGCGATATCGCATCTCATTTCTATGTTTCATGGTAAGATATAATATGATTTGCGAAGTGTTATGTATTCCTCGTCTACACTCCAAATGATTGTGAATGCGACACTTCCTCGCTAGGAAATAGCGTTTGCAGAAGTCTACGTATCGTAGCAATAGAGTTCTTATGATTCTTAAAACGCGATATCGCATCTCATTTCTATGTTTCATGGTAAGATATAATATGATTTGCGAAGTGTTATGTATTCCTCGTCTACACTTCAAATGAATGTGAATGCGACACTTCCCCGCTAGGAAATAGCGTTTGCAGAAGTCTACGTACCGTAGCAATAGAGTTCTTATGATTCTTAAAACTCGATATCGCACCTCATTTCTATGGTTCATGGTAAGATATAATATGATTTGCGAAGTGTTATGTATTCCTCGTCTACACTTCAAATGAATGTAAATGCGACACTTCCTTGCTAGGAAATAGCGTCTGCAGATGTCTAGGTATCGTAGCGATAGAGTTCTAATGCTTCTTAAAACGAAATACTGCATCTCATATCTATGGTTCATGGTAAGATATAATATGATTTGCGAAGTGTTATGTATTCCTCGTCTACACTTCAAATGAATGTAAATGCGACACTTCCTTGCTAGGAAATAGCGTCTGCAGATGTCTAGGTATCGTAGCAATAGAGTTCTTATGATTCTTAAAACGCGATATCGCATCTCATTTCTATGTTTCATGGTAAGATATAATATGATTTGCGAAGTGTTATGTATTCCTCGTCTACACTTCAAATGAATGTGAATGCGACACTTCCCCGCTAGGAAATAGCGTTTGCAGAAGTCTACGTATCGTAGCAATAGAGTTCTTATGATTCTTAAAACGCGATACCGCATCTCATTTCTATGGTTCATGGTAAGATATAATATGATTTGCGAAGTGTTATGTATTCCTCATCTACACTTCATATGAATGTAAATGCGACACTTCCTTGCAAGGAAATAGCGTTTGCAGATGTCTACCTATCGTAGCAATAGAGTTCTAATGCTTCTTAAAACGCGATATCGCATCTCATTTCTATGTTTCATGGTAAGATATAATATGAATTGCGAAGTGTTATGTATTCCTCGTCTACACTCCAAATGATTGTGAATGCGACACTTCCTCGCTAGGAAATAGCGTTTGCAGAAGTCTACGTATCGTAGCAATAGAGTTCTTATGATTCTTAAAACGCGATATCGCATCTCATTTCTATGGTTCATGGTATGATATAATATGATTTGCGAAGTGTTATGTGTTCCTCGTCTACACTTCAAATGAATGTAAATGCGACACTTCCTTGCTAGGAAATAGCGTCTGCAGATGTCTAGGTATCATAGCAATAGAGTTCTAATGCTTCTTAAAACGCGATATCGCATCTCATACCTATGTTTCATGATAAGATATAATATTCATTGCGAAGTGTTATGCATTCCTCGTCTACGATTCAAATGAATGTAAATGCGACACTTCCTTGCAAGGAAATAGCGTTTGCAGATGTCTAGGTATCGTAGCAATAGAGTTCTAATGCTTCTTAAAACGCGATATCGCATCTCATATCTATGTTTCATGATAAGATATAATATTCATTGCGAAGTGTTATGCATTCCTCGTCTACGATTCAAATGAATGAAAATGCGACACTTCCTTGCTAGGAAATAGCGTCTGCAGATGTCTAGGTATCGTAGCGATAGAGTTCTAATGCTTCTTAAAACGAGATATTGCATCTCATACCTATGTTTCATGGTAAGATATAATATGATTTGCGAATTGTTATGTATTCCTCGTCTACACTTCAAATGAATCTAATTGCGACACTTCCTTGCTAGGAAATAGCGTCTGCAGATGTCTAGGTATCGTAGCGATAGAGTTCTAATGCTTCTTAAAACGAGATATTGCATCTCATACCCATGTTTCATGATAAGATATAATATGATTTGCGAAGTGTTATGTATTCCTCATCTACACTTCATATGAATGTAAATGCGACACTTCCTTGCAAGGAAATAGCGTTTGCAGATGTCTACCTATCGTAGCAATAGAGTTCTAATGCTTCTTAAAACGCGATATCGCATCTCATTTCTATGTTTCATGGTAAGATATAATATGAATTGCGAAGTGTTATGTATTCCTCGTCTACACTCCAAATGATTGTGAATGCGACACTTCCTCGCTAGGAAATAGCGTTTGCAGAAGTCTACGTATCGTAGCAATAGAGTTCTTATGATTCTTAAAACGCGATATCGCATCTCATTTCTATGGTTCATGGTATGATATAATATGATTTGCGAAGTGTTATGTGTTCCTCGTCTACACTTCAAATGAATGTAAATGCGACACTTCCTTGCTAGGAAATAGCGTCTGCAGATGTCTAGGTATCATAGCAATAGAGTTCTAATGCTTCTTAAAACGCGATATCGCATCTCATTTCTATGTTTCATGGTAAGATATAATATGATTTGCGAAGTGTTATGTATTCCTCGTCTACACTCCAAATGATTGTGAATGCGACACTTCCTCGCTAGGAAATAGCGTTTGCAGAAGTCTACGTATCGTAGCAATAGAGTTCTTATGATCCTTAAAACGCGATATCGCATCTCATTTCTATGGTTCATGGTATGATATAATATGATTTGCGAATTGTTATGTATTCCTCGTCTACACTTCAAATGAATCTAATTGCGACACTTCCTTGCTAGGAAATAGCGTCTGCAGATGTCTAGGTATCGTAGCGATAGAGTTCTAATGCTTCTTAAAACGAGATATTGCATCTCATACCTATGTTTCATGATAAGATATAATATGATTTGCGAAGTGTTATGTATTCCTCATCTACACTTCATATGAATGTAAATGCGACACTTCCTTGCAAGGAAATAGCGTTTGCAGATGTCTACCTATCGTAGCAATAGAGTTCTAATGCTTCTTAAAACGCGATATCGCATCTCATTTCTATGTTTCATGGTAAGATATAATATGATTTGCGAAGTGTTATGTATTCCTCGTCTACACTCCAAATGATTGTGAATGCGACACTTCCTCGCTAGGAAATAGCGTTTGCAGAAGTCTACGTATCGTAGCAATAGAGTTCTTATGATTCTTAAAACGCGATATCGCATCTCATTTCTATGGTTCATGGTATGATATAATATGATTTGCGAAGTGTTATGTGTTCCTCGTCTACACTTCAAATGAATGTAAATGCGACACTTCCTTGCTAGGAAATAGCGTCTGCAGATGTCTAGGTATCATAGCGATAGAGTTCTAATGCTTCTTAAAACGCGATATCGCATCTCATATCTATGGTTCATGGTAAGATATAAAATGATTTGCGAAGTGTTATGTATTCCTCGTCAACACTTCAAATGAATGTAAATGCGACACTTCCTTGCTAGGAAATAGCGTCTGCAGATGTCTAGGTATCGTAGCGATAGAGTTCTAATGCTTCTTAAAACGAGATATTGCATCTCATATCTATGTTTCATGATAAGATATAATATGATTTGCGAAGTGTTATGCATTCCTCGTCTACGATTCAAATGAATGTAAATGCGACACTTCCTTGCAAGGAAATAGCGTTTGCAGATGTCTAGGTATCGTAGCAATAGAGTTCTAGTGCTTCTTAAAACGCGATATCGCATCTCATTTCTATGTTTCATGGTAAGATATAATATGATTTGCGAAGTGTTATGTATTCCTCGTCTACACTTCAAATGAATGTGAATGCGACACTTCCCCGCTAGGAAATAGCGTTTGCAGAAGTCTACGTACCGTAGCAATAGAGTTCTTATGATTCTTAAAACTCGATATCGCATCTCATTTCTATGGTTCATGGTAAGATATAATATGATTTGCGAAGTGTTATGTATTCCTCGTCTACACTTCAAATGAATGTAAATGCGACACTTCCTTGCTAGGAAATAGCGTCTGCAGATGTCTAGGTATCGTAGCGATAGAGTTCTAATGCTTCTTAAAACGAGATATTGCATCTCATACCCATGTTTCATGATAAGATATAATATGATTTGCGAAGTGTTATGTATTCCTCATCTACACTTCATATGAATGTAAATGCGACACTTCCTTGCAAGGAAATAGCGTTTGCAGATGTCTACCTATCGTAGCAATAGAGTTCTAATGCTTCTTAAAACGCGATATCGCATCTCATTTCTATGTTTCATGGTAAGATATAATATGAATTGCGAAGTGTTATGTATTCCTCGTCTACACTCCAAATGATTGTGAATGCGACACTTCCTCGCTAGGAAATAGCGTTTGCAGAAGTCTACGTATCGTAGCAATAGAGTTCTTATGATTCTTAAAACGCGATATCGCATCTCATTTCTATGGTTCATGGTATGATATAATATGATTTGCGAAGTGTTATGTGTTCCTCGTCTACACTTCAAATGAATGTAAATGCGACACTTCCTTGCTAGGAAATAGCGTCTGCAGAAGTCTAGGTATCATAGCAATAGAGTTCTAATGCTTCTTAAAACGCGATATCGCATCTCATTTCTATGTTTCATGGTAAGATATAATATGATTTGCGAAGTGTTATGTATTCCTCGTCTACACTCCAAATGATTGTGAATGCGACACTTCCTCGCTAGGAAATAGCGTTTGCAGAAGTCTACGTATCGTAGCAATAGAGTTCTTATGATCCTTAAAACGCGATATCGCATCTCATTTCTATGGTTCATGGTATGATATAATATGATTTGCGAATTGTTATGTATTCCTCGTCTACACTTCAAATGAATCTAATTGCGACACTTCCTTGCTAGGAAATAGCGTCTGCAGATGTCTAGGTATCGTAGCGATAGAGTTCTAATGCTTCTTAAAACGAGATATTGCATCTCATACCTATGTTTCATGATAAGATATAATATGATTTGCGAAGTGTTATGTATTCCTCATCTACACTTCATATGAATGTAAATGCGACACTTCCTTGCAAGGAAATAGCGTTTGCAGATGTCTACCTATCGTAGCAATAGAGTTCTAATGCTTCTTAAAACGCGATATCGCATCTCATTTCTATGTTTCATGGTAAGATATAATATGATTTGCGAAGTGTTATGTATTCCTCGTCTACACTCCAAATGATTGTGAATGCGACACTTCCTCGCTAGGAAATAGCGTTTGCAGAAGTCTACGTATCGTAGCAATAGAGTTCTTATGATTCTTAAAACGCGATATCGCATCTCATTTCTATGGTTCATGGTATGATATAATATGATTTGCGAAGTGTTATGTGTTCCTCGTCTACACTTCAAATGAATGTAAATGCGACACTTCCTTGCTAGGAAATAGCGTCTGCAGATGTCTAGGTATCATAGCGATAGAGTTCTAATGCTTCTTAAAACGCGATATCGCATCTCATATCTATGGTTCATGGTAAGATATAAAATGATTTGCGAAGTGTTATGTATTCCTCGTCAACACTTCAAATGAATGTAAATGCGACACTTCCTTGCTAGGAAATAGCGTCTGCAGATGTCTAGGTATCGTAGCGATAGAGTTCTAATGCTTCTTAAAACGAGATATTGCATCTCATATCTATGTTTCATGATAAGATATAATATGATTTGCGAAGTGTTATGCATTCCTCGTCTACGATTCAAATGAATGTAAATGCGACACTTCCTTGCAAGGAAATAGCGTTTGCAGATGTCTAGGTATCGTAGCAATAGAGTTCTAGTGCTTCTTAAAACGCGATATCGCATCTCATTTCTATGTTTCATGGTAAGATATAATATGATTTGCGAAGTGTTATGTATTCCTCGTCTACACTTCAAATGAATGTGAATGCGACACTTCCCCGCTAGGAAATAGCGTTTGCAGAAGTCTACGTACCGTAGCAATAGAGTTCTTATGATTCTTAAAACTCGATATCGCATCTCATTTCTATGGTTCATGGTAAGATATAATATGATTTGCGAAGTGTTATGTATTCCTCGTCTACACTTCAAATGAATGTAAATGCGACACTTCCTTGCTAGGAAATAGCGTCTGCAGATGTCTAGGTATCGTAGCGATAGAGTTCTAATGCTTCTTAAAACGAAATACTGCATCTCATATCTATGGTTCATGGTAAGATATAATATGATTTGCGAAGTGTTATGTATTCCTCGTCTACACTTCAAATGAATGTAAATGCGACACTTCCTTGCTAGGAAATAGCGTCTGCAGATGTCTAGGTATCGTAGCAATAGAGTTCTTATGATTCTTAAAACGCGATATCGCATCTCATTTCTATGTTTCATGGTAAGATATAATATGATTTGCGAAGTGTTATGTATTCCTCGTCTACACTTCAAATGAATGTGAATGCGACACTTCCCCGCTAGGAAATAGCGTTTGCAGAAGTCTACGTATCGTAGCAATAGAGTTCTTATGATTCTTAAAACGCGATACCGCATCTCATTTCTATGGTTCATGGTAAGATATAATATGATTTGCGAAGTGTTATGTATTCCTCATCTACACTTCATATGAATGTAAATGCGACACTTCCTTGCAAGGAAATAGCGTTTGCAGATGTCTACCTATCGTAGCAATAGAGTTCTAATGCTTCTTAAAACGCGATATCGCATCTCATTTCTATGTTTCATGGTAAGATATAATATGAATTGCGAAGTGTTATGTATTCCTCGTCTACACTCCAAATGATTGTGAATGCGACACTTCCTCGCTAGGAAATAGCGTTTGCAGAAGTCTACGTATCGTAGCAATAGAGTTCTTATGATTCTTAAAACGCGATATCGCATCTCATTTCTATGGTTCATGGTATGATATAATATGATTTGCGAAGTGTTATGTGTTCCTCGTCTACACTTCAAATGAATGTAAATGCGACACTTCCTTGCTAGGAAATAGCGTCTGCAGATGTCTAGGTATCATAGCAATAGAGTTCTAATGCTTCTTAAAACGCGATATCGCATCTCATACCTATGTTTCATGATAAGATATAATATTCATTGCGAAGTGTTATGCATTCCTCGTCTACGATTCAAATGAATGTAAATGCGACACTTCCTTGCAAGGAAATAGCGTTTGCAGATGTCTAGGTATCGTAGCAATAGAGTTCTAATGCTTCTTAAAACGCGATATCGCATCTCATTTCTATGTTTCATGATAAGATATAATATTCATTGCGAAGTGTTATGCATTCCTCGTCTACGATTCAAATGAATGAAAATGCGACACTTCCTTGCTAGGAAATAGCGTCTGCAGATGTCTAGGTATCGTAGCGATAGAGTTCTAATGCTTCTTAAAACGCGATATCGCATCTCATTTCTATGTTTCATGGTAACATATAATATGATTTGCGAAGTGTTATGCATTCCTCGTCTACGATTCAAATGAATGTAAATGCGACACTTCGTTGCAAGGAAATAGCGTTTGCAGATGTCTAGGTATCGTAGCAATAGAGTTCTAATGCTTCTTAAAACGCGATATCGCATCACATTTCTATGTTTCATGGTAAGATATAATATGATTTGCGAAGTGTTATGTATTCCTCGTCTACACTTCAAATGAATGTAAATGCGACACTTCCTTGCTAGGAAATAGCGTCTGCAGATGTCTAGGTATCGTAGCGATAGATTTCTAATGCTTCTTAAAACGCGATATCGCATCTCATTTCTATGTTTCATGGTAAGATATAATATGATTTGCGAAGTGTTATGTATTCCTCGTCTACACTTCAAATGAATGTGAATGCGACACTTCCCCGCTAGGAAATAGCGTTTGCAGAAGTCTACGTATCGTAGCAATAGAGTTCTTATGATTCTTAAAACGTGATACCGCATCTCATTTCTATGGTTCATGGTAAGATATAATATGATTTGCGAAGTGTTATGTATTCCTCGTCTACACTTCAAATGAATGAAAATGCGACACTTCCTTGCTAGGAAGTAGCGTCTGCAGATGTCTAGGTATCGTAGCAATAGGGTTCTAATGCTTCTTAAAACGCGATATCGCATCTCATTTCTATGTTTCATGGTAAGATATAATATGATTTGCGAAGTGTTATGTATTCCTCGTCTACACTTCAAATGAATGTAAATGCGACACTTCCTTGCTAGGAAATAGCGTCTGCAGATGTCTAGGTATCGTAGCGATAGAGTTCTAATGCTTCTTAAAACGCGATATCGCATCTCATTTCTATGTTTCATGGTAAGATATAATATGATTTGCGAAGTGTTATGTATTCCTCGTCTACACTTCAAATGAATGTAAATGCGACACTTCCTTGCTAGGAAATAGCGTCTGCAGATGTCTAGGTATCGTAGCGATAGATTTCTAATGCTTCTTAAAACGCGATATCGCATCTCATTTCTATGTTTCATGGTAAGATATAATATGATTTGCGAAGTGTTATGTATTCCTCGTCTACACTTCCTATGAATGTAAATGCGACACTTCCTTGCAAGGAAATAGCGTTTGCAGATGTCTACCTATCGTAGCAATAGAGTTCTAATGCTTCCTAAATCGCGATATCGCATCTCATTTCTATGTTTCATGGTATGATATGATATGATTTGCGAAGTATTATGTATTCCTCGTCTACACTTCATGTGAATGTAAATGCGACCCTTCCTTGCTAGGAAATAGCGTCTGCAGATGTCTAGGTATCGTAGCGATAGAGTTTTAATGCTTCTTAAAACGAGATATTGCATCTCATATCTATGGTTCATGGTAAGATATAATATGATTTTCGAAGTGTTATGTATTCCTCGTCTACACTTCAAATGAATGTAAATGCGACACTTCCTTGCTAGGAAATAGCGTCTGCAGATGTCTAGGTATCGTAGCAATAGAGTTCTTATGATTCTTAAAACGCGATATCGCATCTCCTTTCTATGTTTCATGGTAAGATATAATATGATTTGCGAATTGTTATGTATTCCTCGTCTACACTTCAAATGAATCTAATTGCGACACTTCCTTGCTAGGAAATAGCGTCTGCAGATGTCTAGGTATCGTAGCGATAGAGTTCTAATGCTTCTTAAAACGAGATATTGCATCTCATACCTATGTTTCATGATAAGATATAATATTCATTGCGAAGTGTTATGCATTCCTCGTCTACGATTCAAATGAATGTAAATGCGACACTTCCTTGCAAGGAAATAGCGTTTGCAGATGTCTAGGTATCGTAGCAATAGAGTTCTAATGCTTCTTAAAACGCGATATCGCATCTCATATCTATGTTTCATGATAAGATATAATATTCATTGCGAAGTGTTATGCATTCCTCGTCTACGATTCAAATGAATGCAAATGCGACACTTCCTTGCTAGGAAATAGCGTCTGCAGATGTCTAGGTATCGTAGCGATAGAGTTCTAATGCTTCTTAAAACGCGATATCGCATCTCATTTCTATGTTTCATGGTAACATATAATATGATTTGCGAAGTGTTATGCATTCCTCGTCTACGATTCAAATGAATGTAAATGCGACACTTCGTTGCAAGGAAATAGCGTTTGCAGATGTCTAGGTATCGTAGCAATAGAGTTCTAATGCTTCTTAAAACGCGATATCGCATCTCATTTCTATGTTTCATGGTAAGATATAATATGATTTGCGAAGTGTTATGTATTCCTCGTCTACACTTCAAATGAATGTAAATGCGACACTTCCTTGCTAGGAAATAGCGTCTGCAGATGTCTAGGTATCGTAGCGATAGATTTCTAATGCTTCTTAAAACGCGATATCGCATCTCATTTCTATGTTTCATGGTAAGATATAATATGATTTGCGAAGTGTTATGTATTCCTCGTCTACACTTCAAATGAATGAAAATGCGACACTTCCTTGCTAGGAAATAGCGTCTGCAGGTGTCTAGGTATCGTAGCGATAGAGTTCTAATGCTTCTTAAAACGAGATATTGCATCTCATATCTATGTTTCATGATAAGATATAATATGATTTGCGAAGTGTTATGTATTCCTCGTCTACACTTCAAATGAATGAAAATGCGACACTTCCTTGCTAGGAAGTAGCGTCTGCAGATGTCTACGTATCGTAGCAATAGAGTTCTTATGATTCTTAAAACGTGATACCGCATCTCATTTCTATGGTTCATGGTAAGATATAATATGATTTGCGAAGTGTTATGTATTCCTCGTCTACACTTCAAATGAATGAAAATGCGACACTTCCTTGCTAGGAAGTAGCGTCTGCAGATGTCTAGGTATCGTAGCAATAGGGTTCTAATGCTTCTTAAAACGCGATATCGCATCTCATTTCTATGTTTCATGGTAAGATATAATATGATTTGCGAAGTGTTATGTATTCCTCGTCTACACTTCAAATGAATGTAAATGCGACACTTCCTTGCTAGGAAATAGCGTCTGCAGATGTCTAGGTATCGTAGCGATAGAGTTCTAATGCTTCTTAAAACGCGATATCGCATCTCATTTCTATGTTTCATGGTAAGATATAATATGATTTGCGAAGTGTTATGTATTCCTCGTCTACACTTCAAATGAATGTAAATGCGACACTTCCTTGCTAGGAAATAGCGTCTGCAGATGTCTAGGTATCGTAGCGATAGATTTCTAATGCTTCTTAAAACGCGATATCGCATCTCATTTCTATGTTTCATGGTAAGATATAATATGATTTGCGAAGTGTTATGTATTCCTCGTCTACACTTCCTATGAATGTAAATGCGACACTTCCTTGCAAGGAAATAGCGTTTGCAGATGTCTACCTATCGTAGCAATAGAGTTCTAATGCTTCCTAAATCGCGATATCGCATCTCATTTCTATGTTTCATGGTATGATATGATATGATTTGCGAAGTGTTATGTATTCCTCGTCTACACTTCATGTGAATGTAAATGCGACCCTTCCTTGCTAGGAAATAGCGTCTGCAGATGTCTAGGTATCGTAGCGATAGAGTTTTAATGCTTCTTAAAACGAGATATTGCATCTCATATCTATGGTTCATGGTAAGATATAATATGATTTTCGAAGTGTTATGTATTCCTCGTCTACACTTCAAATGAATGTAAATGCGACACTTCCTTGCTAGGAAATAGCGTCTGCAGATGTCTAGGTATCGTAGCAATAGAGTTCTTATGATTCTTAAAACGCGATATCGCATCTCCTTTCTATGTTTCATGGTAAGATATAATATGATTTGCGAATTGTTATGTATTCCTCGTCTACACTTCAAATGAATCTAATTGCGACACTTCCTTGCTAGGAAATAGCGTCTGCAGATGTCTAGGTATCGTAGCGATAGAGTTCTAATGCTTCTTAAAACGAGATATTGCATCTCATACCTATGTTTCATGATAAGATATAATATTCATTGCGAAGTGTTATGCATTCCTCGTCTACGATTCAAATGAATGTAAATGCGACACTTCCTTGCAAGGAAATAGCGTTTGCAGATGTCTAGGTATCGTAGCAATAGAGTTCTAATGCTTCTTAAAACGCGATATCGCATCTCATATCTATGTTTCATGATAAGATATAATATTCATTGCGAAGTGTTATGCATTCTTCGTCTACGATTCAAATGAATGCAAATGCGACACTTCCTTGCTAGGAAATAGCGTCTGCAGATGTCTAGGTATCGTAGCGATAGAGTTCTAATGCTTCTTAAAACGCGATATCGCATCTCATTTCTATGTTTCATGGTAACATATAATATGATTTGCGAAGTGTTATGCATTCCTCGTCTACGATTCAAATGAATGTAAATGCGACACTTCGTTGCAAGGAAATAGCGTTTGCAGATGTCTAGGTATCGTAGCAATAGAGTTCTAATGCTTCTTAAAACGCGATATCGCATCTCATTTCTATGTTTCATGGTAAGATATAATATGATTTGCGAAGTGTTATGTATTCCTCGTCTACACTTCAAATGAATGTAAATGCGACACTTCCTTGCTAGGAAATAGCGTCTGCAGATGTCTAGGTATCGTAGCGATAGATTTCTAATGCTTCTTAAAACGCGATATCGCATCTCATTTCTATGTTTCATGGTAAGATATAATATGATTTGCGAAGTGTTATGTATTCCTCGTCTACACTTCAAATGAATGAAAATGCGACACTTCCTTGCTAGGAAATAGCGTCTGCAGGTGTCTAGGTATCGTAGCGATAGAGTTCTAATGCTTCTTAAAACGAGATATTGCATCTCATATCTATGTTTCATGATAAGATATAATATGATTTGCGAAGTGTTATGTATTCCTCGTCTACACTTCAAATGAATGAAAATGCGACACTTCCTTGCTAGGAAGTAGCGTCTGCAGATGTCTACGTATCGTAGCAATAGAGTTCTTATGATTCTTAAAACGTGATACCGCATCTCATTTCTATGGTTCATGGTAAGATATAATATGATTTGCGAAGTGTTATGTATTCCTCGTCTACACTTCAAATGAATGAAAATGCGACACTTCCTTGCTAGGAAGTAGCGTCTGCAGATGTCTAGGTATCGTAGCAATAGGGTTCTAATGCTTCTTAAAACGCGATATCGCATCTCATTTCTATGTTTCATGGTAAGATATAATATGATTTGCGAAGTGTTATGTATTCCTCGTCTACACTTCAAATGAATGTAAATGCGACACTTCCTTGCTAGGAAATAGCGTCTGCAGATGTCTAGGTATCGTAGCGATAGAGTTCTAATGCTTCTTAAAACGCGATATCGCATCTCATTTCTATGTTTCATGGTAAGATATAATATGATTTGCGAAGTGTTATGTATTCCTCGTCTACACTTCAAATGAATGTAAATGCGACACTTCCTTGCTAGGAAATAGCGTCTGCAGATGTCTAGGTATCGTAGCGATAGATTTCTAATGCTTCTTAAAACGCGATATCGCATCTCATTTCTATGTTTCATGGTAAGATATAATATGATTTGCGAAGTGTTATGTATTCCTCGTCTACACTTCCTATGAATGTAAATGCGACACTTCCTTGCAAGGAAATAGCGTTTGCAGATGTCTACCTATCGTAGCAATAGAGTTCTAATGCTTCCTAAATCGCGATATCGCATCTCATTTCTATGTTTCATGGTATGATATGATATGATTTGCGAAGTGTTATGTATTCCTCGTCTACACTTCATGTGAATGTAAATGCGACCCTTCCTTGCTAGGAAATAGCGTCTGCAGATGTCTAGGTATCGTAGCGATAGAGTTTTAATGCTTCTTAAAACGAGATATTGCATCTCATATCTATGGTTCATGGTAAGATATAATATGATTTTCGAAGTGTTATGTATTCCTCGTCTACACTTCAAATGAATGTAAATGCGACACTTCCTTGCTAGGAAATAGCGTCTGCAGATGTCTAGGTATCGTAGCAATAGAGTTCTTATGATTCTTAAAACGCGATATCGCATCTCCTTTCTATGTTTCATGGTAAGATATAATATGATTTGCGAATTGTTATGTATTCCTCGTCTACACTTCAAATGAATCTAATTGCGACACTTCCTTGCTAGGAAATAGCGTCTGCAGATGTCTAGGTATCGTAGCGATAGAGTTCTAATGCTTCTTAAAACGAGATATTGCATCTCATACCTATGTTTCATGATAAGATATAATATTCATTGCGAAGTGTTATGCATTCCTCGTCTACGATTCAAATGAATGTAAATGCGACACTTCCTTGCAAGGAAATAGCGTTTGCAGATGTCTAGGTATCGTAGCAATAGAGTTCTAATGCTTCTTAAAACGCGATATCGCATCTCATATCTATGTTTCATGATAAGATATAATATTCATTGCGAAGTGTTATGCATTCCTCGTCTACGATTCAAATGAATGCAAATGCGACACTTCCTTGCTAGGAAATAGCGTCTGCAGATGTCTAGGTATCGTAGCGATAGAGTTCTAATGCTTCTTAAAACGCGATATCGCATCTCATTTCTATGTTTCATGGTAACATATAATATGATTTGCGAAGTGTTATGCATTCCTCGTCTACGATTCAAATGAATGTAAATGCGACACTTCGTTGCAAGGAAATAGCGTTTGCAGATGTCTAGGTATCGTAGCAATAGAGTTCTAATGCTTCTTAAAACGCGATATCGCATCTCATTTCTATGTTTCATGGTAAGATATAATATGATTTGCGAAGTGTTATGTATTCCTCGTCTACACTTCAAATGAATGTAAATGCGACACTTCCTTGCTAGGAAATAGCGTCTGCAGATGTCTAGGTATCGTAGCGATAGATTTCTAATGCTTCTTAAAACGCGATATCGCACCTCATTTCTATGTTTCATGGTAAGATATAATATGATTTGCGAAGTGTTATGTATTCCTCGTCTACACTTCAAATGAATGAAAATGCGACACTTCCTTGCTAGGAAATAGCGTCTGCAGGTGTCTAGGTATCGTAGCGATAGAGTTCTAATGCTTCTTAAAACGAGATATTGCATCTCATATCTATGTATCATGATAAGATATAATATGATTTGCGAAGTGTTATGTATTCCTCGTCTACACTTCAAATGAATGAAAATGCGACACTTCCTTGCTAGGAAGTAGCGTCTGCAGATGTCTAGGTATCGTAGCAATAGGGTTCTAATGCTTCTTAAAACGCGATATCGCATCTCATTTCTATGGTTCATGGTAAGATATAATATGATTTGCGAAGTGTTATGTAGTCCTCGTCTACACTTCAAATGAATGAAAATGCGACACTTCCTTGCTAGGAAATAGCGTCTGCAGATGTCTAGGTATCATAGCGATAGAGTTCTAATGCTTCTTAAAACGATATATTGCATCTCATACCCATGTTTCATGATAAGATATAATATGATTTGCGAAGTGTTATGTATTCCTCATCTACACTTCATATGAATGTAAATGCGACACTTCCTTGCAAGGAAATAGCGTTTGCAGATGTCTACCTATCGTAGCAATAGAGTTCTAATGCTTCTTAAAACGCGATATCGCATCTCATTTCTATGTTTCATGGTAAGATATAATATGAATTGCGAAGTGTTATGTATTCCTCGTCTACACTCCAAATGATTGTGAATGCAACACTTCCTCGCTAGGAAATAGCGTTTGCAGAAGTCTACGTATCGTAGCGATAGAGTTCTAATGCTTCTTAAAACGAAATACTGCATCACATATCCATGGTTCATGGTAAGATATAATATGATTTGCGAAGTGTTATGTATTCCTCGTCTACACTTCAAATGAATGTAAATGCGACACTTCCTTGCTAGGAAATAGCGTCTGCAGATGTCTAGGTATCGTAGCAATAGAGTTCTTATGATTCTTAAAACGCGATATCGCATCTCATTTCTATGTTTCATGGTAAGATATAATATGATTTGCGAAGTGTTATGTATTCCTCGTCTACACTTCAAATGAATGAAAATGCGACACTTCCTTGCTAGGAAATAGCGTCTGCAGGTGTCTAGGTATCGTAGCGATAGAGTTCTAATGCTTCTTAAAACGAGATATTGCATCTCATATCTATGTATCATGATAAGATATAATATGATTTGCGAAGTGTTATGTATTCCTCGTCTACACTTCAAATGAATGAAAATGCGACACTTCCTTGCTAGGAAGTAGCGTCTGCAGATGTCTAGGTATCGTAGCAATAGGGTTCTAATGCTTCTTAAAACGCGATATCGCATCTCATTTCTATGTTTCATGGTAAGATATAATATGATTTGCGAAGTGTTATGTATTCCTCGTCTACACTTCAAATGAATGTAAATGCGACACTTCCTTGCTAGGAAATAGCGTCTGCAGATGTCTAGGTATCGTAGCGATAGAGTTCTAATGCTTCTTAAAACGCGATATCGCATCTCATTTCTATGGTTCATGGTAAGATATAATATGATTTGCGAAGTGTTATGTAGTCCTCGTCTACACTTCAAATGAATGAAAATGCGACACTTCCTTGCTAGGAAATAGCGTCTGCAGATGTCTAGGTATCATAGCGATAGAGTTCTAATGCTTCTTAAAACGATATATTGCATCTCATACCCATGTTTCATGATAAGATATAATATGATTTGCGAAGTGTTATGTATTCCTCATCTACACTTCATATGAATGTAAATGCGACACTTCCTTGCAAGGAAATAGCGTTTGCAGATGTCTACCTATCGTAGCAATAGAGTTCTAATGCTTCTTAAAACGCGATATCGCATCTCATTTCTATGTTTCATGGTAAGATATAATATGAATTGCGAAGTGTTATGTATTCCTCGTCTACACTCCAAATGATTGTGAATGCAACACTTCCTCGCTAGGAAATAGCGTTTGCAGAAGTCTACGTATCGTAGCGATAGAGTTCTAATGCTTCTTAAAACGAAATACTGCATCACATATCCATGGTTCATGGTAAGATATAATATGATTTGCGAAGTGTTATGTATTCCTCGTCTACACTTCAAATGAATGTAAATGCGACACTTCCTTGCTAGGAAATAGCGTCTGCAGATGTCTAGGTATCGTAGCAATAGAGTTCTAGTGCTTCTTAAAACGCGATATCGCATCTCATTTCTATGTTTCATGGTAAGATATAATATGAATTGCGAAGTGTTATGTATTCCTCGTCTACACTCCAAATGATTGTGAATGCGACACTTCCTCGCTAGGAAATAGCGTTTGCAGAAGTCTACGTATCGTAGCAATAGAGTTCTTATGATTCTTAAAACGCGATATCGCATCTCATTTCTATGGTTCATGGTATGATATAATATGATTTGCGAAGTGTTATGTGTTCCTCGTCTACACTTCAAATGAATGTAAATGCGACACTTCCTTGCTAGGAAATAGCGTCTGCAGATGTCTAGGTATCATAGCAATAGAGTTCTAATGCTTCTTAAAACGCGATATCGCATCTCATTTCTATGTTTCATGGTAAGATATAATATGATTTGCGAAGTGTTATGTATTCCTCGTCTACACTCCAAATGATTGTGAATGCGACACTTCCTCGCTAGGAAATAGCGTTTGCAGAAGTCTACGTATCGTAGTAATAGAGTTCTCATGATCCTTAAAACGCGATATCGCATCTCATTTCTATGGTTCATGGTATGATATAATATGATTTGCGAATTGTTATGTATTCCTCGTCTACACTTCAAATGAATCTAATTGCGACACTTCCTTGCTAGGAAATAGCGTCTGCAGATGTCTAGGTATCGTAGCGATAGAGTTCTAATGCTTCTTAAAACGAGATATTGCATCTCATACCTATGTTTCATGATAAGATATAATATGATTTGCGAAGTGTTATGTATTCCTCATCTACACTTCATATGAATGTAAATGCGACACTTCCTTGCAAGGAAATAGCGTTTGCAGATGTCTACCTATCGTAGCAATAGAGTTCTAATGCTTCTTAAAACGCGATATCGCATCTCATTTCTATGTTTCATGGTAAGATATAATATGATTTGCGAAGTGTTATGTATTCCTCGTCTACACTCCAAATGATTGTGAATGCGACACTTCCTCGCTAGGAAATAGCGTCTGCAGATGTCTAGGTATCGTAGCAATAGAGTTCTTATGATTCTTAAAACGCGATATCGCATCTCATTTCTATGTTTCATGGTAAGATATAATATGATTTGCGAAGTGTTATGTATTCCTCGTCTACACTTCAAATGAATGTGAATGCGACACTTCCTTGCAAGGAAATAGCGTTTGCAGATGTCTACGTATCGTGGCAATAGAGTTCTTATGGTTCTTAAAACGCGATATCGCATCTCATTTCTATGTTTCATGGCAAGATATAATATGATTTGCGAAGTGTTATGTATTCCTCGTCTACACTTCAAATGAATGTGAATGCGACACTTCCCCGCTAGGAAATAGCGTTTGCAGAAGTCTACGTATCGTAGCAATAGAGTTCTTATGATTCTTAAAACGCGATACCGCATCTCATTTCTATGGTTCATGGTAAGATATAATATGATTTGCGAAGTGTTATGTATTCCTCGTCTACACTTCCTATGAATGTAAATGCGACACTTCCTTGCAAGGAAATAGCGTTTGCAGATGTCTACCTATCGTAGCAATAGAGTTCTAATGCTTCCTAAAACGCGATATCGCATCTCATTTCTATGTTTCATGGTATGATATGATATGATTTGCGAAGTGTTATGTATTCCTCGTCTACACTTCATGTGAATGTAAATGCGACCCTTCCTTGCTAGGAAATAGCGTCTGCAGATGTCTAGGTATCGTAGCGATAGAGTTTTAATGCTTCTTAAAACGAGATATTGCATCTCATATCTATGGTTCATGGTAAGATATAATATGATTTTCGAAGTGTTATGTATTCCTCGTCTACACTTCAAATGAATCTAATTGCGACACTTCCTTGCTAGGAAATAGCGTCTGCAGATGTCTAGGTATCGTAGCGATAGAGTTCTAATGCTTCTTAAAACGAGATATTGCATCTCATACCTATGTTTCATGATAAGATATAATATTCATTGCGAAGTGTTATGCATTCCTCGTCTACGATTCAAATGAATGTAAATGCGACACTTCCTTGCAAGGAAATAGCGTTTGCAGATGTCTAGGTATCGTAGCAATAGAGTTCTAATGCTTCTTAAAACGCGATATCGCATCTCATATCTATGTTTCATGATAAGATATAATATTCATTGCGAAGTGTTATGCATTCCTCGTCTACGATTCAAATGAATGAAAATGCGACACTTCCTTGCTAGGAAATAGCGTCTGCAGATGTCTAGGTATCGTAGCGATAGAGTTCTAATGCTTCTTAAAACGCGATATCGCATCTCATTTCTATGTTTCATGGTAACATATAATATGATTTGCGAAGTGTTATGCATTCCTCGTCTACGATTCAAATGAATGTAAATGCGACACTTCGTTGCAAGGAAATAGCGTTTGCAGATGTCTAGGTATCGTAGCAATAGAGTTCTAGTGCTTCTTAAAACGCGATATCGCATCTCATTTCTATGTTTCATGGTAAGATATAATATGATTTGCGAAGTGTTATGTATTCCTCGTCTACACTTCAAATGAATGTAAATGCGACACTTCCTTGCTAGGAAATAGCGTCTGCAGATGTCTAGGAATCGTAGCGATAGATTTCTAATGCTTCTTAAAACGCGATATCGCATCTCATTTCTATGTTTCATGGTAAGATATAATATGATTTGCGAAGTGTTATGTATTCCTCGTCTACACTTCAAATGAATGAAAATGCGACACTTCCTTGCTAGGAAATAGCGTCTGCAGATGTCTAGGTATCGTAGCGATAGAGTTCTAATGCTTCTTAAAACGAGATATTGCATCTCATATCTATGTTTCATGATAAGATATAATATGATTTGCGAAGTGTTATGTATTCCTCGTCTACACTTCAAATGAATGAAAATGCGACACTTCCTTGCTAGGAAGTAGAGTCTGCAGATGTCTAGGTATCGTAGCAATAGGGTTCTAATGCTTCTTAAAACGCGATATCGCATCTCATTTCTATGTTTCATGGTAAGATATAATATGATTTGCGAAGTGTTATGTATTCCTCGTCTACACTTCAAATGAATGTAAATGCGACACTTCCTTGCTAGGAAATAGCGTCTGCAGATGTCTAGGTATCGTAGCGATAGAGTTCTAATGCTTCTTAAAACGCGATATCGCATCTCATTTCTATGGTTCATGGTAAGATATAATATGATTTGCGAAGTGTTATGTAGTCCTCGTCTACACTTCAAATGAATGAAAATGCGACACTTCCTTGCTAGGAAATAGCGTCTGCAGATGTCTAGGTATCGTAGCGATAGAGTTCTAATGCTTCTTAAAACGCGATATCGCATCTCATTTCTATGTTTCATGGTAACATATAATATGATTTGCGAAGTGTTATGTATTCCTCGTCTACACTTCAAATGAATGTAAATGCAACACTTCCTTGCAAGGAAATAGCGTTTGCAGAAGTCTACGTATCGTAGCAATAGAGTTCTTATGATTCTTAAAACGCGATATCGCATCTCATTTCTATGGTTCATGGTAAGATATAATATGATTTGCGAATTGTTATGTATTCCTCGTCTACACTTCATATGAATGTAAATGCGACACTTCCTTGCAAGGAAATAGCGTTTGCAGATGTCTACCTATCGTAGCAATAGGGTTCTAATGCTTCTTAAAACGCGATATCGCATCTCATTTCTATGTTTCATGGTAAGATATAATATGATTTGCGAAGTGTTATGTATTCCTCGTCTACACTCCAAATGATTGTGAATGCGACACTTCCTCGCTAGGAAATAGCGTTTGCAGAAGTCTACGTATCGTAGCAATAGAGTTCTTATGATTCTTAAAACGCGATATCGCATCTCATTTCTATGGTTCATGGTAAGATATAATATGATTTGCGAATTGTTATGTATTCCTCGTCTACACTTCAAATGAATCTAATTGCGACACTTCCTTGCTAGGAAATAGCGTCTGCAGATGTCTAGGTATCGTAGCGATAGAGTTCTAATGCTTCTTAAAACGAGATATTGCATCTCATATCTATGTTTCATGATAAGATATAATATTCATTGCGAAGTGTTATGCATTCCTCGTCTACGATTCAAATGAATGTAAATGCGACACTTCCTTGCAAGGAAATAGCGTTTGCAGATGTCTTGGTATCGTATCAATAGAGTTCTAATGCTTCTTAAAACGCGATATCGCATTTCATTTCTATGTTTCATGGTAAGATATAATATGATTTGCGAAGTGTTATGTATTCCTCGTCTACACTTCAAATGAATGTGAATGCGACACTTCCTCGCTAAGAAGTAGCGTTTGCAGAAGTCTACGTATCGTAGCAATAAGAGTTCTTATGATTCTTAAAACGCGATATCGCATCTCATTTCTATGGTTCATGGTATGATATAATATGATTTGCGAAGTGTTATGTATTCCTCGTCTACACTTCAAATGAATGTAAATGCGACACTTCCTTGCTAGGAAATAGCGTCTGCAGATGTCTAGGTATCGTAGCGATAGAGTTCTAATGCTTCTTAAAACGCGATATCGCATCTCATTTCTATGGTTCATGGTAAGATATAATATGATTTGCGAAGTGTTATGTAGTCCTCGTCTACACTTCAAATGAATGAAAATGCGACACTTCCTTGCTAGGAAATAGCGTTTGCAGATGTCTAGGTATCGTAGCAATAGAGTTCTAATGCTTCTTAAAACGCGATATCGCATCTCATTTCTATGTTTCATGGCAAGATATAATATGATTTGCGAAGTGTTATGTATTCCTCGTCTACACTTCAAATGAATGTGAATGCGACACTTCCTCGCTAGGAAATAGCGTTTGCAGAAGTCTACGTATCGTAGCAATAGAGTTCTTATGATTCTTAAAACGCGATATCGCATCTCATTTCTATGGTTCATAGTATGATATAATATGATTTGCGAAGTGTTATGTGTTCCTCGTCTACACTTCAAATGAATGTAAATGCGACACTTCCTTGCTAGGAAATAGCGTCTGCAGATGTCTAGGTATCACAGGGATAGAGTTCTAATGCTTCTTAAAACGCGATATCGCATCTCATTTCTATGTTTCATGGTAAGATATAATATGATTTGCGAAGTGTTATGTATTCCTCGTCTACACTTCATATGAATGTAAATGCGATACTTCCTTGCAAGGAAATAGCGTTTGCAGATGTCTACGTGTCGTAGCGATAGAGTTCTAATGCTTCTTAAAACGAGATATTGCATCTCATATCTATGGTTCATGGTAAGATATAAAATGATTTGCGAAGTGTTATGTATTCCTCGTCTACACTTCAAATGAATGTAAATGCGACACTTCCTTGCAAGGAAATTGCGTTTGCAGATGTCTAGGTATCGTAGCAATAGAGTTCTAATGCTTCTTAAAACGCGATATCGCATCTCATTTCTATGTTTCATGGTATGATATAATGTGATTTGCGAAGTGTTATGTATTCCTCGTCTACACTTCAAATGAATGTAAATGCGACACTTCCTTGCAAGGAAATAGCGTTTGCAGATGTCTACCTATCGTAGCAATTGGGTTCTAATGCTTCTTAACACGCGATATCGCATCTCATTTCTATGTTTCATGGTAAGATATAATATGATTTGCGAAGTGTTATGTATTCCTCGTCTACACTTCAAATGAATGTGAATGCGACACTTCCCCGCTAGGAAATAGCGTCTGCAGATGTCTAGGTATAGTAGCGATAGAGTTCTAATGCTTCTTAAAACGAGATATTGCATCTCATATCTATGTTTCATGATAAGATATAATATTCATTGCGAAGTGTTATGCATTCCTCGTCTACGATTCAAATGAATGTAAATGCGACACTACCTTGCAAGGAAATTGCGTTTGCAGATGTCTAGGTATCGTAGCAATAGAGTTCTAATGCTTCTTAAAACGCGATATCGCATCTCATTTCTATGTTTCAAGGTATGATATAATGTGATTTGCGAAGTGTTATGTATTCCTCGTCTGCACTTCAAATGAATGTAAATGCGACACTTCCTTGCAAGGAAATAGCGTTTGCAGATGTCTGCGTACCGTAGCAATAGAGTTCTTATGATTCTTAAAACGCGATATCGCATCTCATTTCTATGTTTCATGGTAAGATATAATATGATTTGCGAATTGTTATGTATTCCTCGTCTACACTTCAAATGAATCTAATTGCGACACTTCCTTGCTAGGAAATAGCGTCTGCAGATGTCTATGTATCGTAGCGATAGAGTTCTAATGCTTCTTAAAACGAGATATTGCATCTCATACCTATGTTTCATGATAAGATATAATATGATTTGCGAAGTGTTATGTATTCCTCGTCTACACTTCATATGAATGTAAATGCGACACTTCCTTGCAAGGAAATAGCGTTTGCAGATGTCTACCTATCGTAGCAATAGAGTTCTAATGCTTCTTAAAACGCGATATCGCATCTCATTTCTATGTTTCATGGTAAGATATAATATGATTTGCGAAGTGATATGTATTCCTCGTCTACACTCCAAATGATTGTGAATGCGACACTTCCTCGCTAGGAAATAGCGTTTGCAGAAGTCTACGTATCGTAGCAATAGAGTTCTTATGATTCTTAAAACGCGATATCGCATCTCATTTCTATGGTTCATGGTATGATATAAAATGATTTGCGAAGTGTTATGTGTTCCTCGTCTACACTTCAAATGAATGTAAATGCGACACTTCCTTGCTAGGAAATAGCGTCTGCAGATGTCTAGGTATCATAGCAATAGAGTTCTAATGCTTCTTAAAACGCGATATCGCATCTCATTTCTATGTTTCATGGTAAGATATAATATGATTTGCGAAGTGTTATGTATTCCTCGTCTACACTCCAAATGATTGTGAATGCGACACTTCCTCGCTAGGAAATAGCGTTTGCAGAAGTCTACGTATCGTAGCAATAGAGTTCTTATGATTCTTAAAACGCGATATCGCATCTCATTTCTATGGTTCATGGTATGATATAAAATGATTTGCGAAGTGTTATGTATTCCTCGTCTACACTTCAAATGAATGAAAATGCGACACTTCCTTGCTAGGAAATAGCGTCTGCAGATGTCTAGGTATCGTAGCGATAGAGTTCTAATGCTTCTTAAAACGCGATATCGCATCTCATTTCTATGTTTCATGGTAACATATAATATGATTTGCGAAGTGTTATGTATTCCTCGTCTACACTTCCTACGAATGTAAATGCGACACTTCCTTGCAAGGAAATAGCGTTTGCAGATGTCTACCTATCGTAGCAATAGAGTTCTAATGCTTCTTAAAACGCGATATCGCATCTCATTTCAATGTTTCATGGTAAGATATAATATGATTTGCGAAGTGTTATGTATTCCTCGTCTACACTTCAAATGAATGTAAATGCGACACTTCCTTGCAAGGAAATAGCGTCTGCAGATGTCTAGGTATCGTAGCGATAGATTTCTAATGCTTCTTAAAACGCGATATCGCATCTCATTTCTATGTTTCATGGTAAGATATAATATGATTTGCGAAGTGTTATGTATTCCTCGTCTACACTTCAAATGAATGAAAATGCGACACTTCCTTGCTAGGAAATAGCGTCTGCAGGTGTCTAGGTATCGTAGCGATAGAGTTCTAATGCTTCTTAAAACGAGATATTGCATCTCATATCTATGTTTCATGATAAGATATAATATGATTTGCGAAGTGTTATGTATTCCTCGTCTACACTTCAAATGAATGAAAATGCGACACTTCCTTGCTAGGAAGTAGCGTCTGCAGATGTCTAGGTATCGTAGCAATAGGGTTCTAATGCTTCTTAAAACGCGATATCGCATCTCATTTCTATGTTTCATGGTAAGATATAATATGATTTGCGAAGTGTTATGTATTCCTCGTCTACACTTCAAATGAATGTAAATGCGACACTTCCTTGCTAGGAAATAGCGTCTGCAGATGTCTAGGTATCGTAGCGATAGAGTTCTAATGCTTCTTAAAACGCGATATCGCATCTCATTTCTATGGTTCATGGTAAGATACAATATGATTTGCGAAGTGTTATGTAGTCCTCGTCTACACTTCAAATGAATGAAAATGCGACACTTCCTTGCTAGGAAATAGCGTCTGCAGATGTCTAGGTATCATAGCGATAGAGTTCTAATGCTTCTTAAAACGAGATATTGCATCTCATACCCATGTTTCATGGTAAGATATAATATGAATTGCGAAGTGTTATGTATTCCTCGTCTACACTCCAAATGATTGTGAATGCGACACTTCCTCGCTAGGAAATAGCGTTTGCAGAAGTCTACGTATCGTAGCGATAGAGTTCTAATGCTTCTTAAAACGAAATACTGCATCACATATCTATGGTTCATGGTAAGATATAATATGATTTGCGAAGTGTTATGTATTCCTCGTCTACAATTCAAATGAATGTAAATGCGACACTTCCTTGCTAGGAAATAGCGTCTGCAGATGTCTAGGTATCGTAGCAATAGAGTTCTTATGATTCTTAAAACGCGATATCGCATCTCATTTCTATGTTTCATGGTAAGATATAATATGATTTGCGAAGTGTTATGTATTCCTCGTCAACACTTCAAATGAATGTGAATGCGACACTTCCCCGCTAGGAAATAGCGTTTGCAGAAGTCTACGTATCGTAGCAATAGAGTTCTTATGATTCTTAAAACGCGATACCGCATCTCATTTCTATGGTTCATGGTAAGATATAATATGATTTGCGAAGTGTTATGTATTCCTCATCTACACTTCATATGAATGTAAATGCGACACTTCCTTGCAAGGAAATAGCGTTTGCAGATGTCTACCTATCGTAGCAATAGAGTTCTTATGATTCTTAAAACGCGATATCGCATCTCATTTCTATGGTTCATGGTAAGATATAATATGATTTGCGAATTGTTATGTATTCCTCGTCTACACTTCATATGAATGTAAATGCGACACTTCCTTGCAAGGAAATAGCGTTTGCAGATGTCTACCTATCGTAGCAATAGGGTTCTAATGCTTCTTAAAACGCGATATCGCATCTCATTTCTATGTTTCATGGTAAGATATAATATGATTTGCGAAGTGTTATGTATTCCTCGTCTACACTCCAAATGATTGTGAATGCGACACTTCCTCGCTAGGAAATAGCGTTTGCAGAAGTCTACGTATCGTAGCAATAGAGTTCTTATGATTCTTAAAACGCGATATCGCATCTCATTTCTATGGTTCATGGTAAGATATAATATGATTTGCGAATTGTTATGTATTCCTCGTCTACACTTCAAATGAATCTAATTGCGACACTTCCTTGCTAGGAAATAGCGTCTGCAGATGTCTAGGTATCGTAGCGATAGAGTTCTAATGCTTCTTAAAACGAGATATTGCATCTCATATCTATGTTTCATGATAAGATATAATATTCATTGCGAAGTGTTATGCATTCCTCGTCTACGATTCAAATGAATGTAAATGCGACACTTCCTTGCAAGGAAATAGCGTTTGCAGATGTCTTGGTATCGTATCAATAGAGTTCTAATGCTTCTTAAAACGCGATATCGCATTTCATTTCTATGTTTCATGGTAAGATATAATATGATTTGCGAAGTGTTATGTATTCCTCGTCTACACTTCAAATGAATGTGAATGCGACACTTCCCCGCTAGGAAATAGCGTTTGCAGAAGTCTACGTATCGTAGCAATAGAGTTCTTATGATTCTTAAAACGCGATATCGCATCTCATTTCTATGTTTCATGGTAAGATATAATGTGATTTGCGAAGTGTTATGTATTCCTCGTCTACACTTCAAATGAATGTAAATGCGACACTTCCTTGCTAGGAAATAGCGTCTGCAGATGTCTAGGTATCGTAGCGATAGAGTTCTAATGCTTCTTAAAACGAGATACTGCATCTCATATCTATGGTTCATGGTAAGATATAATATGGTTTGCGAAGTGTTATTTGTTCCTCGTCTACACTTCAAATGAATGTAAATGCAACACTTCCTTGCAAGGAAATAGCGTTTGCAGATGTCTAGGTATCGTAGCAATAGGGTTCAAATGCTTCTTAAAGCGAGATATTGCATCTCATATCTGTGTTTCATGATAAGATATAATATTCATTGCGAAGTGTTATGCATTCCTCGTATACGATTCAAATGAATGTAAATGCGACACTTCCTTGCAAGGAAATAGCGTTTGCAGATGTCTACGTATCGTAGCAATAGAGTTCTTATGATTCTTAAAACGCGATATCGCATCTCATTTCTATGGTTCATGGTAAGATATAATATGATTTGCGAATTGTTATGTATTCCTCGTCTACACTTCAAATGAATCTAATTGCGACACTTCCTTGCTAGGAAATAGCGTCTGCAGATGTCTAGGTATCGTAGCGATAGAGTTCTAATGCTTCTTAAAACGAGATATTGCATCTCATATCTATGTTTCATGATAAGATATAATATTCATTGCGAAGTGTTATGCATTCCTCGTCTACGATTCAAATGAATGTAAATGCGACACTTCCTTGCTAGGAAGTAGCGTCTGCAGATGTCTAGGTATCGTGGCAATAGGGTTCTAATGCTTCTTAAAACGCGATATCGCATCTCATTTCTATGTTTCATGGTAAGATATAATATGAATTGCGAAGTGTTATGTATTCCGCGTCTACACTTCAAATGAATGTGAATGCGACACTTCCTCGCTAAGAAGTAGCGTTTGCAGAAGTCTACGTATCGTAGCAATAAGAGTTCTTATGATTCTTAAAACGCGATATCGCATCTCATTTCTATGGTTCATGGTATGATATAATATGATTTGCGAAGTGTTATGTATTCCTCGTCTACACTTCAAATGAATGTAAATGCGACACTTCCTTGCTAGGAAATAGCGTCTGCAGATGTCTAGGTATCGTAGCGATAGAGTTCTAATGCTTCTTAAAACGCGATATCGCATCTCATTTCTATGGTTCATGGTAAGATATAATATGATTTGCGAAGTGTTATGTAGTCCTCGTCTACACTTCAAATGAATGAAAATGCGACACTTCCTTGCTAGGAAATAGCGTCTGCAGATGTCTAGGTATCGTAGCGATAGAGTTCTAATGCTTCTTAAAACGCGATATCGCATCTCATTTCTATGTTTCATGGTAACATATAATATGATTTGCGAAGTGTTATGCATTCCTCGTCTACGATTCAAATGAATGTAAATGCGACACTTCGTTGCAAGGAAATAGCGTTTGCAGATGTCTAGGTATCGTAGCAATAGAGTTCTAATGCTTCTTAAAACGCGATATCGCATCTCATTTCTATGTTTCATGGTAAGATATAATATGATTTGCGAAGTGTTATGTATTCCTCGTCTACACTTCAAATGAATGTAAATGCGACACTTCCTTGCTAGGAAATAGCGTCTGCAGATGTCTAGGTATCGTAGCGATAGATTTCTAATGCTTCTTAAAACGCGATATCGCATCTCATTTCTATGTTTCATGGTAAGATATAATATGATTTGCGAAGTGTTATGTATTCCTCGTCTACACTTCAAATGAATGAAAATGCGACACTTCCTTGCTAGGAAATAGCGTCTGCAGATGTCTAGGTATCGTAGCGATAGAGTTCTAATGCTTCCTAAAACGAGATATTGCATCTCATATCTATGTTTCATGATAAGATATAATATGATTTGCGAAGTGTTATGTATTCCTCGTCTACACTTCAAATGAACGAAAATGCGACACTTCCTTGCTAGGAAGTAGCGTCTGCAGATGTCTAGGTATCGTAGCAATAGGGTTCTAATGCTTCTTAAAACGCGATATCGCATCTCATTTCTATGTTTCATGGTAAGATATAATATGATTTGCGAAGTGTTATGTATTCCTCGTCTACACTTCAAATGAATGTAAATGCGACACTTCCTTGCTAGGAAATAGCGTCTGCAGATGTCTAGGTATCGTAGCGATAGAGTTCTAATGCTTCTTAAAACGCGATATCGCATCTCATTTCTATGATTCATGGTAAGATATAATATGATTTGCGAAGTGTTATGTATTCCTCGTCTACACTTCAAATGAATGTAAATGCGACACTTCCTTGCTAGGTAATAGCGTCTGCAGATGTCTAGGTATCGTAGCGATAGAGTTCTAATGCTTCTTAAAACGCGATATCGCATCACATTTCTATGTTTCATGGTAAGATATAATATGGTTTGCGAAGTGTTATTTGTTCCTCGTCTACACTTCAAATGAATGTAAATGCGACACTTCCTTGCAAGGAAATAGCGTTTGCAAATGTCTAGGTGTCGTAGCAATAGGGTTCAAATGCTTCTTAAAGCGAGATATTGCATCTCATATCTATGTTTCATGATAAGATATAATATTCATTGCGAAGTGTTATGCATTCCTCGTATACGATTCAAATGAATGTAAATGCGACACTTCCTTGCAAGGAAATAGCGTTTGCAGATGTCTACGTATCGTGGCAATAGAGTTCTTATGGTTCTTAAAACGCGATATCGCATCTCATTTCTATGTTTCATGGCAAGATATAATATGATTTGCGAAGTGTTATGTATTCCGCGTCTACACTTCAAATGAATGTGAATGCGACACTTCCTCGCTAAGAAGTAGCGTTTGCAGAAGTCTACGTATCGTAGCAATAAGAGTTCTTATGATTCTTAAAACGCGATATCGCATCTCATTTCTATGGTTCATGGTATGATATAATATGATTTGCGAAGTGTTATGTATTCCTCGTCTACACTTCAAATGAATGTAAATGCGACACTTCCTTGCTAGGAAATAGCGTCTGCAGATGTCTAGGTATCGTAGCGATAGAGTTCTAATGCTTCTTAAAACGCGATATCGCATCTCATTTCTATGGTTCATGGTAAGATATAATATGATTTGCGAAGTGTTATGTAGTCCTCGTCTACACTTCAAATGAATGAAAATGCGACACTTCCTTGCTAGGAAATAGCGTTTGCAGATGTCTAGGTATCGTAGCAATAGAGTTCTAATGCTTCTTAAAACGCGATATCGCATCTCATTTCTATGTTTCATGGCAAGATATAATATGATTTGCGAAGTGTTATGTATTCCTCGTCTACACTTCAAATGAATGTGAATGCGACACTTCCTCGCTAGGAAATAGCGTTTGCAGAAGTCTACGTATCGTAGCAATAGAGTTCTTATGATTCTTAAAACGCGATATCGCATCTCATTTCTATGGTTCATAGTATGATATAATATGATTTGCGAAGTGTTATGTGTTCCTCGTCTACACTTCAAATGAATGTAAATGCGACACTTCCTTGCTAGGAAATAGCGTCTGCAGATGTCTAGGTATCACAGGGATAGAGTTCTAATGCTTCTTAAAACGCGATATCGCATCTCATTTCTATGTTTCATGGTAAGATATAATATGATTTGCGAAGTGTTATGTATTCCTCGTCTACACTTCATATGAATGTAAATGCGACACTTCCTTGCAAGGAAATAGCGTTTGCAGATGTCTACGTATCGTAGCGATAGAGTTCTAATGCTTCTTAAAACGAGATATTGCATCTCATATCTATGGTTCATGGTAAGATATAAAATGATTTGCGAAGTGTTATGTATTCCTCGTCTACACTTCAAATGAATGTAAATGCGACACTTCCTTGCTAGGAAATAGCGTCTGCAGATGTCTAGGTATCGTAGCGATAGAGTTCTAATGCTTCTTAAAACGAGATATTGCATCTCATATCTATGTTTCATGATAAGATATAATATTCATTGCGAAGTGTTATGCATTCCTCGTCTACGATTCAAATGAATGCAAATGCGACACTTCCTTGCAAGGAAATAGCGTTTGCAGATGTCTAGGTATCGTAGCAATAGAGTTCTAATGCTTCTTAAAACGCGATATCGCATCTCATTTCTATGTTTCATGGTAAGATATAATATGATTTGCGAAGTGTTATGTATTCCTCGTCTACACTTCAAATGAATGTGAATGCGACACTTCCCCGCTAGGAAATAGCGTCTGCAGATGTCTAGGTATCGTAGCGATAGAGTTCTAATGCTTCTTAAAACGAGATATTGCATCTCATATCTATGTTTCATGATAAGATATAATATTCATTGCGAAGTGTTATGCATTCCTCGTCTACGATTCAAATGAATGTAAATGCGACACTTCCTTGCAAGGAAATTGCGTTTGCAGATGTCTAGGTATCGTAGCAATAGAGTTCTAATGCTTCTTAAAACGCGATATCGCATCTCATTTCTATGTTTCATGGTATGATATAATGTGATTTGCGAAGTGTTATGTATTCCTCGTCTGCACTTCAAATGAATGTAAATGCGACACTTCCTTGCAAGGAAATAGCGTTTGCAGATGTCTGCGTACCGTAGCAATAGAGTTCTTATGATTCTTAAAACGCGATATCGCATCTCATTTCTATGTTTCATGGTAAGATATAATATGATTTGCGAATTGTTATGTATTCCTCGTCTACACTTCAAATGAATCTAATTGCGACACTTCCTTGCTAGGAAATAGCGTCTGCAGATGTCTATGTATCGTAGCGATAGAGTTCTAATGCTTCTTAAAACGAGATATTGCATCTCATACCTATGTTTCATGATAAGATATAATATGATTTGCGAAGTGTTATGTATTCCTCGTCTACACTTCATATGAATGTAAATGCGACACTTCCTTGCAAGGAAATAGCGTTTGCAGATGTCTACCTATCGTAGCAATAGAGTTCTAATGCTTCTTAAAACGCGATATCGCATCTCATTTCTATGTTTCATGGTAAGATATAATATGATTTCCGAAGTGATATGTATTCCTCGTCTACACTCCAAATGATTGTGAATGCGACACTTCCTCGCTAGGAAATAGCGTTTGCAGAAGTCTACGTATCGTAGCAATAGAGTTCTTATGATTCTTAAAACGCGATATCGCATCTCATTTCTATGGTTCATGGTATGATATAAAATGATTTGCGAAGTGTTATGTGTTCCTCGTCTACACTTCAAATGAATGTAAATGCGACACTTCCTTGCTAGGAAATAGCGTCTGCAGATGTCTAGGTATCATAGCAATAGAGTTCTAATGCTTCTTAAAACGCGATATCGCATCTCATTTCTATGTTTCATGGTAAGATATAATATGATTTGCGATGTGTTATGTATTCCTCGTCTACACTCCAAATGATTGTGAATGCGACACTTCCTCGCTAGGAAATAGCGTTTGCAGAAGTCTACGTATCGTAGCAATAGAGTTCTTATGATTCTTAAAACGCGATATCGCATCTCATTTCTATGGTTCATGGTATGATATAAAATGATTTGCGAAGTGTTATGTATTCCTCGTCTACACTTCAAATGAATGAAAATGCGACACTTCCTTGCTAGGAAATAGCGTCTGCAGATGTCTAGGTATCGTAGCGATAGAGTTCTAATGCTTCTTAAAACGCGATATCGCATCTCATTTCTATGTTTCATGGTAACATATAATATGATTTGCGAAGTGTTATGTATTCCTCGTCTACACTTCCTACGAATGTAAATGCGACACTTCCTTGCAAGGAAATAGCGTTTGCAGATGTCTACCTATCGTAGCAATAGAGTTCTAATGCTTCTTAAAACGCGATATCGCATCTCATTTCAATGTTTCATGGTAAGATATAATATGATTTGCGAAGTGTTATGTATTCCTCGTCTACACTTCAAATGAATGTAAATGCGACACTTCCTTGCAAGGAAATAGCGTCTGCAGATGTCTAGGTATCGTAGCGATAGATTTCTAATGCTTCTTAAAACGCGATATCGCATCTCATTTCTATGTTTCATGGTAAGATATAATATGATTTGCGAAGTGTTATGTATTCCTCGTCTACACTTCAAATGAATGAAAATGCGACACTTCCTTGCTAGGAAATAGCGTCTGCAGGTGTCTAGGTATCGTAGCGATAGAGTTCTAATGCTTCTTAAAACGAGATATTGCATCTCATATCTATGTTTCATGATAAGATATAATATGATTTGCGAAGTGTTATGTATTCCTCGTCTACACTTCAAATGAATGAAAATGCGACACTTCCTTGCTAGGAAGTAGCGTCTGCAGATGTCTAGGTATCGTAGCAATAGGGTTCTAATGCTTCTTAAAACGCGATATCGCATCTCATTTCTATGTTTCATGGTAAGATATAATATGATTTGCGAAGTGTTATGTATTCCTCGTCTACACTTCAAATGAATGTAACTGCGACACTTCCTTGCTAGGAAATAGCGTCTGCAGATGTCTAGGTATCGTAGCGATAGAGTTCTAATGCTTCTTAAAACGCGATATCGCATCTCATTTCTATGGTTCATGGTAAGATATAATATGATTTGCGAAGTGTTATGTAGTCCTCGTCTACACTTCAAATGAATGAAAATGCGACACTTCCTTGCTAGGAAATAGCGTCTGCAGATGTCTAGGTATCATAGCGATAGAGTTCTAATGCTTCTTAAAACGAGATATTGCATCTCATACCCATGTTTCATGATAAGATATAATATGATTTGCGAAGTGTTATGTATTCCTCATCTACACTTCATATGAATGTAAATGCGACACTTCCTTGCAAGGAAATAGCGTTTGCAGATGTCTACCTATCGTAGCAATAGAGTTCTAATGCTTCTTAAAACGCGATATCGCATCTCATTTCTATGTTTCATGGTAAGATATAATATGAATTGCGAAGTGTTATGTATTCCTCGTCTACACTCCAAATGATTGTGAATGCGACACTTCCTCGCTAGGAAATAGCGTTTGCAGAAGTCTACGTATCGTAGCGATAGAGTTCTAATGCTTCTTAAAACGAAATACTGCATCACATATCTATGGTTCATGGTAAGATATAATATGATTTGCGAAGTGTTATGTATTCCTCATCTACACTTCATATGAATGTAAATGCGACACTTCCTTGCAAGGAAATAGCGTTTGCAGATGTCTACCTATCGTAGCAATAGAGTTCTTATGATTCTTAAAACGCGATATCGCATCTCATTTCTATGGTTCATGGTATGATATAATATGATTTGCGAAGTGTTATGTGTTCCTCGTCTACACTTCAAATGAATGTAAATGCGACACTTCCTTGCTAGGAAATAGCGTCTGCAGATGTCTAGGTATCATAGCAATAGAGTTCTAATGCTTCTTAAAACGCGATATCGCATCTCATTTCTATGTTTCATGGTAAGATATAATATGATTTGCGAAGTGTTATGTATTCCTCGTCTACACTCCAAATGATTGTGAATGCGACACTTCCTCGCTAGGAAATAGCGTTTGCAGAAGTCTACGTATCGTAGTAATAGAGTTCTTATGATCCTTAAAACGCGATATCGCATCTCATTTCTATGGTTCATGGTATGATATAATATGATTTGCGAATTGTTATGTATTCCTCGTCTACACTTCAAATGAATCTAATTGCGACACTTCCTTGCTAGGAAATAGCGTCTGCAGATGTCTAGGTATCGTAGCGATAGAGTTCTAATGCTTCTTAAAACGAGATATTGCATCTCATACCTATGTTTCATGATAAGATATAATATGATTTGCGAAGTGTTATGTATTCCTCATCTACACTTCATATGAATGTAAATGCGACACTTCCTTGCAAGGAAATAGCGTTTGCAGATGTCTACCTATCGTAGCAATAGAGTTCTAATGCTTCTTAAAACGCGATATCGCATCTCATTTCTATGTTTCATGGTAAGATATAATATTCATTGCGAAGTGTTATGCATTCCTCGTCTACGATTCAAATGAATGTAAATGCGACACTTCCTTGCAAGGAAATAGCGTTTGCAGATGTCTAGGTATCGTAGCAATAGAGTTCTAATGCTTCTTAAAACGCGATATCGCATCTCATTTCTATGTTTCATGGTAAGATATAATATGATTTGCGAAGTGTTATGTATTCCTCGTCTACACTTCAAATGAATGTGAATGCGACACTTCCCCGCTAGGAAATAGCGTTTGCAGAAGTCTACGTACCGTAGCAATAGAGTTCTTATGATTCTTAAAACGCGATATCGCATCTCATTTCTATGGTTCATGGTATGATATAATATGATTTGCGAAGTGTTATGTGTTCCTCGTCTACACTTCAAATGAATGTAAATGCGACACTTCCTTGCTAGGAAATAGCGTCTGCAGATGTCTAGGTATCATAGCGATAGAGTTCTAATGCTTCTTAAAACGCGATATCGCATCTCATATCTATGGTTCATGGTAAGATATAAAATGATTTGCGAAGTGTTATGTATTCCTCGTCAACACTTCAAATGAATGTAAATGCGACACTTCCTTGCTAGGAAATAGCGTCTGCAGATGTCTAGGTATCGTAGCGATAGAGTTCTAATGCTTCTTAAAACGAGATATTGCATCTCATATCTATGTTTCATGATAAGATATAATATTCATTGCGAAGTGTTATGCATTCCTCGTCTACGATTCAAATGAATGTAAATGCGACACTTCCTTGCAAGGAAATAGCGTTTGCAGATGTCTAGGTATCGTAGCAATAGAGTTCTAATGCTTCTTAAAACGCGATATCGCATCTCATTTCTATGTTTCATGGTAAGATATAATATGATTTGCGAAGTGTTATGTATTCCTCGTCTACACTTCAAATGAATGTGAATGCGACACTTCCCCGCTAGGAAATAGCGTTTGCAGAAGTCTACGTACCGTAGCAATAGAGTTCTTATGATTCTTAAAACTCGATATCGCATCTCATTTCTATGGTTCATGGTAAGATATAATATGATTTGCGAAGTGTTATGTATTCCTCGTCTACACTTCAAATGAATGTAAATGCGACACTTCCTTGCTAGGAAATAGCGTCTGCAGATGTCTAGGTATCGTAGCGATAGAGTTCTAATGCTTCTTAAAACGAAATACTGCATCTCATATCTATGGTTCATGGTAAGATATAATATGATTTGCGAAGTGTTATGTATTCCTCGTCTACACTTCAAATGAATGTAAATGCGACACTTCCTTGCTAGGAAATAGCGTCTGCAGATGTCTAGGTATCGTAGCAATAGAGTTCTTATGATTCTTAAAACGCGATATCGCATCTCATTTCTATGTTTCATGGTAAGATATAATATGATTTGCGAAGTGTTATGTATTCCTCGTCTACACTTCAAATGAATGTGAATGCGACACTTCCTTGCAAGGAAATAGCGTTTGCAGATGTCTACGTATCGTGGCAATAGAGTTCTTATGGTTCTTAAAACGCGATATCGCATCTCATTTCTATGTTTCATGGCAAGATATAATATGATTTGCGAAGTGTTATGTATTCCTCGTCTACACTTCAAATGAATGTGAATGCGACACTTCCCCGCTAGGAAATAGCGTTTGCAGAAGTCTACGTATCGTAGCAATAGAGTTCTTATGATTCTTAAAACGCGATACCGCATCTCATTTCTATGGTTCATGGTAAGATATAATATGATTTGCGAAGTGTTATGTATTCCTCGTCTACACTTCCTATGAATGTAAATGCGACACTTCCTTGCATGGAAATAGCGTTTGCAGATGTCTACCTATCGTAGCAATAGAGTTCTAATGCTTCCTAAAACGCGATATCGCATCTCATTTCTATGTTTCATGGTATGATATGATATGATTTGCGAAGTGTTATGTATTCCTCGTCTACACTTCATGTGAATGTAAATGCGACCCTTCCTTGCTAGGAAATAGCGTCTGCAGATGTCTAGGTATCGTAGCGATAGAGTTCTAATGCTTCTTAAAACGCGATATCGCATCTCATTTCTATGTTTCATGGTAACATATAATATGATTTGCGAAGTGTTATGTATTCCTCGTCTACACTTCAAATGAATGAAAATGCGACACTTCCTTGCTAGGAAATAGCGTCTGCAGATGTCTAGGTATCGTAGCGATAGAGTTCTAATGCTTCCTAAAACGAGATATTGCATCTCATATCTATGTTTCATGATAAGATATAATATGATTTGCGAAGTGTTATGTATTCCTCGTCTACACTTCAAATGAACGAAAATGCGACACTTCCTTGCTAGGAAGTAGCGTCTGCAGATGTCTAGGTATCGTAGCAATAGGGTTCTAATGCTTCTTAAAACGCGATATCGCATCTCATTTCTATGTTTCATGGTAAGATATAATATGATTTGCGAAGTGTTATGTATTCCTCGTCTACACTTCAAATGAATGTAAATGCGACACTTCCTTGCTAGGAAATAGCGTCTGCAGATGTCTAGGTATCGTAGCGATAGAGTTCTAATGCTTCTTAAAACGCGATATCGCATCTCATTTCTATGATTCATGGTAAGATATAATATGATTTGCGAAGTGTTATGTATTCCTCGTCTACACTTCAAATGAATGTAAATGCGACACTTCCTTGCTAGGTAATAGCGTTTGCAGATGTCTAGGTGTCGTAGCAATAGGGTTCAAATGCTTCTTAAAGCGAGATATTGCATCTCATATCTATGTTTCATGATAAGATATAATATTCATTGCGAAGTGTTATGCATTCCTCGTATACGATTCAAATGAATGTAAATGCGACACTTCCTTGCAAGGAAATAGCGTTTGCAGATGTCTACGTATCGTGGCAATAGAGTTCTTATGGTTCTTAAAACGCGATATCGCATCTCATTTCTATGTTTCATGGCAAGATATAATATGATTTGCGAAGTGTTATGTATTCCGCGTCTACACTTCAAATGAATGTGAATGCGACACTTCCTCGCTAAGAAGTAGCGTTTGCAGAAGTCTACGTATCGTAGCAATAAGAGTTCTTATGATTCTTAAAACGCGATATCGCATCTCATTTCTATGGTTCATGGTATGATATAATATGATTTGCGAAGTGTTATGTATTCCTCGTCTACACTTCAAATGAATGTAAATGCGACACTTCCTTGCTAGGAAATAGCGTTTGCAGATGTCTAGGTATCGTAGCAATAGAGTTCTAATGCTTCTTAAAACGCGATATCGCATCTCATTTCTATGTTTCATGGCAAGATATAATATGATTTGCGAAGTGTTATGTATTCCTCGTCTACACTTCAAATGAATGTGAATGCGACACTTCCTCGCTAGGAAATAGCGTTTGCAGAAGTCTACGTATCGTAGCAATAGAGTTCTTATGATTCTTAAAACGCGATATCGCATCTCATTTCTATGGTTCATAGTATGATATAATATGATTTGCGAAGTGTTATGTGTTCCTCGTCTACACTTCAAATGAATGTAAATGCGACACTTCCTTGCTAGGAAATAGCGTCTGCAGATGTCTAGGTATCACAGGGATAGAGTTCTAATGCTTCTTAAAACGCGATATCGCATCTCATTTCTATGTTTCATGGTAAGATATAATATGATTTGCGAAGTGTTATGTATTCCTCGTCTACACTTCATATGAATGTAAATGCGACACTTCCTTGCAAGGAAATAGCGTTTGCAGATGTCTACGTATCGTAGCGATGGAGTTCTAATGCTTCTTAAAACGAGATATTGCATCTCATATCTATGGTTCATGGTAAGATATAAAATGATTTGCGAAGTGTTATGTATTCCTCGTCTACACTTCAAATGAATGTAAATGCGACACTTCCTTGCTAGGAAATAGCGTCTGCAGATGTCTAGGTATCGTAGCGATAGAGTTCTAATGCTTCTTAAAACGCGATATCGCATCTCATTTCTATGTTTCATGGTAAGATATAATATGATTTGCGAAGTGTTATGTATTCCTCGTCTACACTTCATATGAATGTAAATGCGACACTTCCTTGCAAGGAAATAGCGTTTGCAGATGTCTACGTATCGTAGCGATAGAGTTCTAATGCTTCTTAAAACGAGATATTGCATCTCATATCTATGGTTCATGGTAAGATATAAAATGATTTGCGAAGTGTTATGTATTCCTCGTCTACACTTCAAATGAATGAAAATGCGACACTTCCTTGCTAGGAAATAGCGTCTGCAGATGTCTAGGTATCGTAGCGATAGAGTTCTAATGCAGCTTAAAACGCGATATCCCATCTCATTTCTATGTTTCATGGTAACATATAATATGATTTGCGAAGTGTTATGTATTCCTCGTCTACACTTCCTACGAATGTAAATGCGACACTTCCTTGCAAGGAAATAGCGTTTGCAGATGTCAACCTATCGTAGCAATAGAGTTCTAATGCTTCTTAAAACGCGATATCGCATCTCATTTCATTGTTTCATGGTAAGATATAATATGATTTGCGAAGTGTTATGTATTCCTCGTCTACACTTCAAATGAATGTAAATGCGACACTTCCTTGCAAGGAAATAGCGTTTGCAGATGTCTACCTATCGTAGCAATTGGGTTCTAATGCTTCTTAACACGCGATATCGCATCTCATTTCTATGTTTCATGGTAAGATACAATATGATTTGCGAAGTGTTATGTATTCCTCGTCTACACTTCAAATGAATGTGAATGCGACACTTCCCCGCTAGGAAATAGCGTCTGCAGATGTCTAGGTATCGTAGCGATAGAGTTCTAATGCTTCTTAAAACGAGATATTGCATCTCATATCTATGTTTCATGATAAGATATAATATTCATTGCGAAGTGTTATGCATTCCTCGTCTACGATTCAAATGAATGTAAATGCGACACTTCCTTGCAAGGAAATTGCGTTTGCAGATGTCTAGGTATCGTAGCAATAGAGTTCTAATGCTTCTTAAAACGCGATATCGCATCTCATTTCTATGTTTCATGGTATGATATAATGTGATTTGCGAAGTGTTATGTATTCCTCGTCTGCACTTCAAATGAATGTAAATGCGACACTTCCTTGCAAGGAAATAGCGTTTGCAGATGTCTGCGTACCGTAGCAATAGAGTTCTTATGATTCTTAAAACGCGATATCGCATCTCATTTCTATGTTTCATGGTAAGATATAATATGATTTGCGAATTGTTATGTATTCCTCGTCTACACTTCAAATGAATCTAATTGCGACACTTCCTTGCTAGGAAATAGCGTCTGCAGATGTCTATGTATCGTAGCGATAGAGTTCTAATGCTTCTTAAAACGAGATATTGCATCTCATACCTATGTTTCATGATAAGATATAATATGATTTGCGAAGTGTTATGTATTCCTCGTCTACACTTCATATGAATGTAAATGCGACACTTCCTTGCAAGGAAATAGCGTTTGCAGATGTCTACCTATCGTAGCAATAGAGTTCTAATGCTTCTTAAAACGCGATATCGCATCTCATTTCTATGTTTCATGGTAAGATATAATATGATTTGCGAAGTGATATGTATTCCTCGTCTACACTCCAAATGATTGTGAATGCGACACTTCCTCGCTAGGAAATAGCGTTTGCAGAAGTCTACGTATCGTAGCAATAGAGTTCTTATGATTCTTAAAACGCGATATCGCATCTCATTTCTATGGTTCATGGTATGATATAAAATGATTTGCGAAGTGTTATGTGTTCCTCGTCTACACTTCAAATGAATGTAAATGCGACACTTCCTTGTTAGGAAATAGCGTCTGCAGATGTCTAGGTATCATAGCAATAGAGTTCTAATGCTTCTTAAAACGCGATATCGCATCTCATTTCTATGTTTCATGGTAAGATATAATATGATTTGCGAAGTGTTATGTATTCCTCGTCTACACTCCAAATGATTGTGAATGCGACACTTCCTCGCTAGGAAATAGCGTTTGCAGAAGTCTACGTATCGTTGCAATAGAGTTCTTATGATTCTTAAAACGCGATATCGCATCTCATTTCTATGGTTCATGGTATGATATAATATGATTTGCGAAGTGTTATGTATTCCTCGTCTACACTTCAAATGAATGAAAATGCGACACTTCCTTGCTAGGAAATAGCGTCTGCAGATGTCTAGGTATCGTAGCGATAGAGTTCTAATGCTTCTTAAAACGCGATATCGCATCTCATTTCTATGTTTCATGGTAACATATAATATGATTTGCGAAGTGTTATGTATTCCTCGTCTACACTTCCTACGAATGTAAATGCGACACTTCCTTGCAAGGAAATAGCGTTTGCAGATGTCAACCTATCGTAGCAATAGAGTTCTAATGCTTCTTAAAACGCGATATCGCATCTCATTTCATTGTTTCATGGTAAGATATAATATGATTTGCGAAGTGTTATGTATTCCTCGTCTACACTTCAAATGAATGTAAATGCGACACTTCCTTGCAAGGAAATAGCGTTTGCAGATGTCTACCTATCGTAGCAATTGGGTTCTAATGCTTCTTAACACGCGATATCGCATCTCATTTCTATGTTTCATGGTAAGATATAATATGATTTGCGAAGTGTTATGTATTCCTCGTCTACACTTCAAATGAATGTGAATGCGACACTTCCCCGCTAGGAAATAGCGTCTGCAGATGTCTAGGTATCGTAGCGATAGAGTTCTAATGCTTCTTAAAACGAGATATTGCATCTCATATCTATGTTTCATGATAAGATATAATATTCATTGCGAAGTGTTATGCATTCCTCGTCTACGATTCAAATGAATGTAAATGCGACACTTCCTTGCAAGGAAATTGCGTTTGCAGATGTCTAGGTATCGTAGCAATAGAGTTCTAATGCTTCTTAAAACGCGATATCGCATCTCATTTCTATGTTTCATGGTATGATATAATATGATTTGCGAAGTGATATGTATTCCTCGTCTACACTCCAAATGATTGTGAATGCGACACTTCCTCGCTAGGAAATAGCGTTTGCAGAAGTCTACGTATCGTAGCAATAGAGTTCTTATGATTCTTAAAACGCGATATCGCATCTCATTTCTATGGTTCATGGTATGATATAAAATGATTTGCGAAGTGTTATGTGTTCCTCGTCTACACTTCAAATGAATGTAAATGCGACACTTCCTTGTTAGGAAATAGCGTCTGCAGATGTCTAGGTATCATAGCAATAGAGTTCTAATGCTTCTTAAAACGCGATATCGCATCTCATTTCTATGTTTCATGGTAAGATATAATATGATTTGCGAAGTGTTATGTATTCCTCGTCTACACTCCAAATGATTGTGAATGCGACACTTCCTCGCTAGGAAATAGCGTTTGCAGAAGTCTACGTATCGTAGCAATAGAGTTCTTATGATTCTTAAAACGCGATATCGCATCTCATTTCTATGGTTCATGGTATGATATAATATGATTTGCGAAGTGTTATGTATTCCTCGTCTACACTTCAAATGAATGAAAATGCGACACTTCCATGCTAGGAAATAGCGTCTGCAGATGTCTAGGTATCGTAGCGATAGAGTTCTAATGCTTCTTAAAACGCGATATCGCATCTCATTTCTATGTTTCATGGTAACATATAATATGATTTGCGAAGTGTTATGTATTCCTCGTCTACACTTCCTACGAATGTAAATGCGACACTTCCTTGCAAGGAAATAGCGTTTGCAGATGTCTACCTATCGTAGCAATAGAGTTCTAATGCTTCTTAAAACGCGATATCGCATCTCATTTCAATGTTTCATGGTAAGATATAATATGATTTGCGAAGTGTTATGTATTCCTCGTCTACACTTCAAATGAATGTAAATGCGACACTTCCTTGCAAGGAAATAGCGTTTGCAGATGTCTACCTATCGTAGCAATTGGGTTCTAATGCTTCTTAAAACGCGATATCGCATCTCATATCTATGTTTCATGGTATGATATAATGTGATTTGCGAAGTGTTATGTATTCCTCGTCTGCACTTCAAATGAATGTAAATGCGACACTTCCTTGCAAGGAAATAGCGTTTGCAGATGTCTGCGTACCGTAGCAATAGAGTTCTTATGATTCTTAAAACGCGATATCGCATCTCATTTCTATGTTTCATGGTAAGATATAATATGATTTGCGAATTGTTATGTATTCCTCGTCTACACTTCAAATGAATCTAATTGCGACACTTCCATGCTAGGAAATAGCGTCTGCAGATGTCTAGGTATCGTAGCGATAGAGTTCTAATGCTTCTTAAAACGAGATATTGCATCTCATACCTATGTTTCATGATAAGATATAATATGATTTGCGAAGTGTTATGTATTCCTCGTCTACACTTCATATGAATGTAAATGCGACACTTCCTTGCAAGGAAATAGCGTTTGCAGATGTCTACCTATCGTAGCAATAGAGTTCTAATGCTTCTTAAAACGCGATATCGCATCTCATTTCTATGTTTCATGGTAAGATATAATATGATTTGCGAAGTGATATGTATTCCTCGTCTACACTCCAAATGATTGTGAATGCGACACTTCCTTGCTAGGAAATAGCGTTTGCAGAAGTCTACGTATCGTAGCAATAGAGTTCTTATGATTCTTAAAACGCGATATCGCATCTCATTTCTATGGTTCATGGTATGATATAATATGATTTGCGAAGTGTTATGTGTTCCTCGTCTACACTTCAAATGAATGTAAATGCGACACTTCCTTGCTAGGAAATAGCGTCTGCAGATGTCTAGGTATCATAGCAATAGAGTTCTAATGCTTCTTAAAACGCGATATCGCATCTCATTTCTATGTTTCATGGTAAGATATAATATGATTTGCGAAGTGTTATGTATTCCTCGTCTACACTCCAAATGATTGTGAATGCGACACTTCCTCGCTAGGAAATAGCGTTTGCAGAAGTCTACGTATCGTAGCAATAGAGTTCTTATGATTCTTAAAACGCGATATCGCATCTCATTTCTATGGTTCATGGTAAGATATAATATGATTTGCGAAGTGTTATGTATTCCTCGTCTACACTTCAAATGAATGTGAATGCGACACTTCCCCGCTAGGAAATAGCGTCTGCAGATGTCTAGGTATCGTAGCGATAGAGTTCTAATGCTTCTTAAAACGAGATATTGCATCTCATATCTATGTTTCATGATAAGATATAATATTCATTGCGAAGTGTTATGCATTCCTCGTCTACGATTCAAATGAATGTAAATGCGACACTTCCTTGCAAGGAAATTGCGTTTGCAGATGTCTAGGTATCGTAGCAATAGAGTTCTAATGCTTCTTAAAACGCGATATCGCATCTCATTTCTATGTTTCATGGTATGATATAATATGATTTGCGAAGTGATATGTATTCCTCGTCTACACTCCAAATGATTGTGAATGCGACACTTCCTCGCTAGGAAATAGCGTTTGCAGAAGTCTACGTATCGTAGCAATAGAGTTCTTATGATTCTTAAAACGCGATATCGCATCTCATTTCTATGGTTCATGGTATGATATAAAATGATTTGCGAAGTGTTATGTGTTCCTCGTCTACACTTCAAATGAATGTAAATGCGACACTTCCTTGTTAGGAAATAGCGTCTGCAGATGTCTAGGTATCATAGCAATAGAGTTCTAATGCTTCTTAAAACGCGATATCGCATCTCATTTCTATGTTTCATGGTAAGATATAATATGATTTGCGAAGTGTTATGTATTCCTCGTCTACACTCCAAATGATTGTGAATGCGACACTTCCTCGCTAGGAAATAGCGTTTGCAGAAGTCTACGTATCGTAGCAATAGAGTTCTTATGATTCTTAAAACGCGATATCGCATCTCATTTCTATGGTTCATGGTATGATATAATATGATTTGCGAAGTGTTATGTATTCCTCGTCTACACTTCAAATGAATGAAAATGCGACACTTCCATGCTAGGAAATAGCGTCTGCAGATGTCTAGGTATCGTAGCGATAGAGTTCTAATGCTTCTTAAAACGCGATATCGCATCTCATTTCTATGTTTCATGGTAACATATAATATGATTTGCGAAGTGTTATGTATTCCTCGTCTACACTTCCTACGAATGTAAATGCGACACTTCCTTGCAAGGAAATAGCGTTTGCAGATGTCTACCTATCGTAGCAATAGAGTTCTAATGCTTCTTAAAACGCGATATCGCATCTCATTTCAATGTTTCATGGTAAGATATAATATGATTTGCGAAGTGTTATGTATTCCTCGTCTACACTTCAAATGAATGTAAATGCGACACTTCCTTGCAAGGAAATAGCGTTTGCAGATGTCTACCTATCGTAGCAATTGGGTTCTAATGCTTCTTAAAACGCGATATCGCATCTCATATCTATGTTTCATGGTATGATATAATGTGATTTGCGAAGTGTTATGTATTCCTCGTCTGCACTTCAAATGAATGTAAATGCGACACTTCCTTGCAAGGAAATAGCGTTTGCAGATGTCTGCGTACCGTAGCAATAGAGTTCTTATGATTCTTAAAACGCGATATCGCATCTCATTTCTATGTTTCATGGTAAGATATAATATGATTTGCGAATTGTTATGTATTCCTCGTCTACACTTCAAATGAATCTAATTGCGACACTTCCATGCTAGGAAATAGCGTCTGCAGATGTCTAGGTATCGTAGCGATAGAGTTCTAATGCTTCTTAAAACGAGATATTGCATCTCATACCTATGTTTCATGATAAGATATAATATGATTTGCGAAGTGTTATGTATTCCTCGTCTACACTTCATATGAATGTAAATGCGACACTTCCTTGCAAGGAAATAGCGTTTGCAGATGTCTACCTATCGTAGCAATAGAGTTCTAATGCTTCTTAAAACGCGATATCGCATCTCATTTCTATGTTTCATGGTAAGATATAATATGATTTGCGAAGTGATATGTATTCCTCGTCTACACTCCAAATGATTGTGAATGCGACACTTCCTTGCTAGGAAATAGCGTTTGCAGAAGTCTACGTATCGTAGCAATAGAGTTCTTATGATTCTTAAAACGCGATATCGCATCTCATTTCTATGGTTCATGGTATGATATAATATGATTTGCGAAGTGTTATGTGTTCCTCGTCTACACTTCAAATGAATGTAAATGCGACACTTCCTTGCTAGGAAATAGCGTCTGCAGATGTCTAGGTATCATAGCAATAGAGTTCTAATGCTCCTTAAAACGCGATATCGCATCTCATTTCTATGTTTCATGGTAAGATATAATATGATTTGCGAAGTGTTATGTATTCCTCGTCTACACTCCAAATGATTGTGAATGCGACACTTCCTCGCTAGGAAATAGCGTTTGCAGAAGTCTACGTATCGTAGCAATAGAGTTCTTATGATTCTTAAAACGCGATATCGCAACTCATTTCTATGGTTCATGGTATGATATAATATGATTTGCGAAGTGTTATGTGTTCCTCGTCTACACTTCAAATGAATGTAAATGCGACACTTCCTTGCTAGGAAATAGCGTCTGCAGATGTCTAGGTATCATAGCGATAGAGTTCTAATGCTTCTTAAAACGCGATATCGCATCTCATTTCTATGTTTCATGGCAAGATATAATATGGTTTGCGAAGTGTTATTTGTTCCTCGTCTACACTTCAAATGAATGTAAATGCAACACTTCCTTGCAAGGAAATAGCGTTCGCAGATGTCTAGGTATCGTAGCAATAGTGTTCAAATGCTTCTTAAAGCGAGATATTGCATCTCATATCTATGTTTCATGATAATATATAATATTCATTGCGAAGTGTTATGCATTCCTCGTATACGATTCAAATGAATGTAAATGCGACACTTCCTTGCAAGGAAATAGCGTTTGCAGATGTCTACGTATCGTGGCAATAGGGTTCTTATGGTTCTTAAAACGCGATATCGCATCTCATTTCTATGTTTCATGGTAAGATATAATATGATTTGCGAAGTGTTATGTATTCCTCGTCTACACTTCAAATGAATGTGAATGCGACACTTCCCCGCTAGGAAATAGCGTTTGCAGAAGTCTACGTATCGTAGCAATAGAGTTCTTATGATTCTTAAAACGCGATATCGCATCTCATTTCTATGGTTCATGGTAAGATATAATATGATTTGCGAAGTGTTATGTATTCCTCGTCTACACTTCAAATGAATGAAAATGCGACACTTCCTTGCTAGGAAATAGCGTCTGCAGATGTCTAGGTATCGTAGCGATAGAGTTCTAATGCTTCTTAAAACGCGATATCGCATCTCATTTCTATGTTTCATGGTAACATATAATATGATTTGCGAAGTGTTATGTATTCCTCGTCTACACTTCCTATGAATGTAAATGCGACACTTCCTTGCAAGGAAATAGCGTTTGCAGATGTCTACCTATCGTAGCAATAGAGTTCTAATGCTTCTTAAAACGCGATATCGCATCTCATTTCTATGTTTCATGGTAAGATATAATATGATTTGCGAAGTGTTATGTATTCCTCGTCTACACTTCAAATGTATGTAAATGCGACACTTCCTTGCTAGGAAATAGCGTCTGCAGATGTCTAGGTATCGTAGCGATAGAGTTCTAATGCCTCTTAAAACGCGATATCGCATCTCATTTCTATGTTTCATGGCAAGATATAATATGATTTGCGAAGTGTTATGTATTCCTCGTCTACACTTCAAATGAATGAAAATGCGACACTTCCTTGCTAGGAAGTAGCGTCTGCAGATGTCTAGGTATCGTAGCAATAGGGTTCTAATGCTTCTTAAAACGCGATATCGCATCTCATTTCTATGTTTCATGGTAAGATATAATATGATTTGCGAAGTGTTATGTATTCCTCGTCCACACTCCAAATGATTGTGAATGCGACACTTCCTCGCTAGGAAATAGCGTTTGCAGAAGTCTACGTATCGTAGCAATAGAGTTCTTATGATTCTTAAAACGCGATATCGCATCTCATTTCTATGGTTCATGGTATGATATAATATGATTTGCGAAGTGTTATGTGTTCCTCGTCTACACTTCAAATGAATGTAAATGCGACACTTCCTTGCTAGGAAATAGCGTCTGCAGATGTCTAGGTATCATAGCGATAGAGTTCTAATGCTTCTTAAAACGCGATATCGCATCTCATTTCTATGTTTCATGGTAAGATATAATATGATTTGCGAAGTGTTATGTATTCCTCGTCTACACTTCATATGAATGTAAATGCGACACTTCCTTGCAAGGAAATAGCGTTTGCAGATGTCTACGTATCGTAGCGATAGAGTTCTAATGCTTCTTAAAACGAGATATTGCATCTCATATCTATGGTTCATGGTAAGATATAAAATGATTTGCGAAGTGTTATGTATTCCTCGTCTACACTTCAAATGAATGTAAATGCGACACTTCCTTGCTAGGAAATAGCGTCTGCAGATGTCTAGGTATCGTAGCGATAGAGTTCTAATGCTTCTTAAAACGAGATATTGCATCTCATACCTATGTTTCATGATAAGATATAATATGATTTGCGAAGTGTTATGTATTCCTCGTCTACACTTCATATGAATGTAAATGCGACACTTCCTTGCAAGGAAATAGCGTTTGCAGATGTCTACCTGTCGTAGCAATAGAGTTCTAATGCTTCTTAAAACGCGATATCGCATCTCATTTCTATGTTTCATGGTAAGATATAATATGATTTGCGAAGTGTTATGTATTCCTCGTCTACATTACAAATGATTGTGAATGCGACACTTCCTCGCTAGGAAATAGCGTTTGCAGAAGTCTACGTATCGTAGCAATAGAGTTCTTATGATTCTTAAAACGCGATATCGCATCTCATTTCTATGGTTCATGGTATGATATAATATGATTTGCGAAGTGTTATGTGTTCCTCGTCTACACTTCAAATGAATGTAAATGCGACACTTCCTTGCTAGGAAATAGCGTCTGCAGATGTCTAGGTATCATAGCCATAGAGTTCTAATGCTTCTTAAAACGCGATATCGCATCTCATTTCTATGTTTCATGATAAGATATAATATTCATTGCGAAGTGTTATGCATTCCTCGTCTACGATTCAAATGAATGTAAATGCGACACTTCCTTGCAAGGAAATAGCGTTTGCAGATGTCTAGGTATCGTAGCAATAGAGTTCTAATGCTTCTTAAAACGCGATATCGCATCTCATTTCTATGTTTCATGGTAAGATATAATATGATTTGCGAAGTGTTATGTATTCCTCGTCTACACTTCAAATGAATGTGAATGCGACACTTCCCCTCTAGGAAATAGCGTTTGCAGAAGTCTACGTACCGTAGCAATAGAGTTCTTATGATTCTTAAAACTCGATATCGCATCTCATTTCTATGGTTAATGGTAAGATATAATATGATTTGCGAAGTGTTATGTATTCCTCGTCTACACTTCAAATGAATGTAAATGCGACACTTCCTTGCTAGGAAATAGCGTCTGCAGATGTCTAGGTATCGTAGCGATAGAGTTCTAATGCTTCTTAAAACGAAATACTGCATCTCATATCTATGGTTCATGGTAAGATATAATATGATTTGCGAAGTGTTATGTATTCCTCGTCTACACTTCAAATGAATGTAAATGCGACACTTCCTTGCTAGGAAATAGCGTCTGCAGATGTCTAGGTATCGTAGCAATAGAGTTCTTATGATTCTTAAAACGCGATATCGCACCTCATTTCTATGTTTCATGGTAAGATATAATATGATTTGCGAAGTGTTATGTATTCCTCGTCTACACTTCAAATGAATGTGAATGCGACACTTCCTTGCTAGGAAATAGCGTCTGCAGATGTCTAGGTATCGTAGCGATAGAGTTCTAATGCTTCTTAAAACGAGATATTGCATCTCATACCTATGTTTCATGATAAGATATAATATGATTTGCGAAGTGTTATGTATTCCTCGTCTACACTTCATATGAATGTAAATGCGACACTTCCTTGCAAGGAAATAGCGTTTGCAGATGTCTACCTGTCGTAGCAATAGAGTTCTAATGCTTCTTAAAACGCGATATCGCATCTCATTTCTATGTTTCATGGTAAGATATAATATGATTTGCGAAGTGTTATGTATTCCTCGTCTACACTACAAATGATTGTGAATGCGACACTTCCTCGCTAGGAAATAGCGTTTGCAGAAGTCTACGTATCGTAGCAATAGAGTTCTTATGATTCTTAAAACGCGATATCGCATCTCATTTCTATGGTTCATGGTATGATATAATATGATTTGCGAAGTGTTATGTGTTCCTCGTCTACACTTCAAATGAATGTAAATGCGACACTTCCTTGCTAGGAAATAGCGTCTGCAGATGTCTAGGTATCATAGCCATAGAGTTCTAATGCTTCTTAAAACGCGATATCGCGTCTCATTTCTATGTTTCATGATAAGATATAATATTCATTGCGAAGTGTTATGCATTCCTCGTCTACGATTCAAATGAATGTAAATGCGACACTTCCTTGCAAGGAAATAGCGTTTGCAGATGTCTAGGTATCGTAGCAATAGAGTTCTAATGCTTCTTAAAACGCGATATCGCATCTCATTTCTATGTTTCATGGTAAGATATAATATGATTTGCGAAGTGTTATGTATTCCTCGTCTACACTTCAAATGAATGTGAATGCGACACTTCCCCGCTAGGAAATAGCGTTTGCAGAAGTCTACGTACCGTAGCAATAGAGTTCTTATGATTCTTAAAACTCGATATCGCATCTCATTTCTATGGTTAATGGTAAGATATAATATGATTTGCGAAGTGTTATGTATTCCTCGTCTACACTTCAAATGAATGTAAATGCGACACTTCCTTGCTAGGAAATAGCGTCTGCAGATGTCTAGGTATCGTAGCGATAGAGTTCTAATGCTTCTTAAAACGAAATACTGCATCTCATATCTATGGTTCATGGTAAGATATAATATGATTTGCGAAGTGTTATGTATTCCTCGTCTACACTTCAAATGAATGTAAATGCGACACTTCCTTGCTAGGAAATAGCGTCTGCAGATGTCTAGGTATCGTAGCAATAGAGTTCTTATGATTCTTAAAACGCGATATCGCATCTCATTTCTATGGTTCATGGTAAGATATAATATGATTTGCGAAGTGTTATGAATTCCTCGTCTACGCTTCAAATGAATGTAAATGCGACACTTCCTTGCTAGGAAATAGCGTCTGCAGATGTCTAGGTATCGTAGCGATAGAGTTCTAATGCTTCTAAAACGAGATATTGCATCTCATATCTATGTTTTGTGATAAGATATAATATTCATTGCGAAGTGTTATGCATTCCTCGTATACGATTCAAATGAATGTAAATGCGACACTTCCTTGCAAGGAAATTGCGTTTGCAGATGTCTAGGTATCGTAGCAATAGAGTTCTAATGATTCTTAAAACGCGATATCGCATCTCATTTCTATGGTTCATGGTATGATATAATATGATTTGCGAAGTGTTATGTGTTCCTCGTCTACACTTCAAATGAATGTAAATGCGACACTTCCTTGCTAGGAAATAGCGTCTGCAGATATCTAGGTATCATAGCGATAGAGTTCTAATGCTTCTTAAAACGCGATATCGCATCTCATTTCTATGTTTCATGGTAAGATATAATATTCATTGCGAAGTGTTATGCATTCCTCGTCTACGATTCAAATGAATGTAAATGCGACACTTCCTTGCAAGGAAATTGCGTTTGCAGATGTCTAGGTATCGTAGCAATAGAGTTCTAATGCTTCTTAAAACGCGATATCGCATCTCATTTCTATGTTTCATGGTAAGATATAATATGATTTGCGAAGTGTTATGTATTCCTCGTCTACACTCCAAATGATTGTGAATGCGACACTTCCTCGCTAGGAAATAGCGTTTGCAGAAGTCTACGTATCGTAGCAATAGAGTTCTTATGATTCTTAAAACGCGATATCGCACCTCATTTCTATGGTTCATGGTATGATATAATATGATTTGCGAAGTGTTATGTGTTCCTCGTCTACACTTCAAATGAATGTAAATGCGACACTTCCTTGCTAGGAAATAGCGTCTGCAGATGTCTAGGTATCATAGCAATAGAGTTCTAATGCTTCTTAAAACGCGATATCGCATCTCATTTCTATGTTTCATGGTAAGATATAATATGATTTTCGAAGTGTTATGTATTCCTCGTCTACACTCCAAATGATTGTGAATGCGACACTTCCTCGCTAGGAAATAGCGTTTGCAGAAGTCTACGTATCGTAGCAATAGAGTTCTTATGATCCTTAAAACGCGATATCGCATCTCATTTCTATGGTTCATGGTATGATATAATATGATTTGCGAAGTGTTATGTGTTCCTCGTCTACACTTCAAATGAATGTAAATGCGACACTTCCTTGCTAGGAAATAGCGTCTGCAGATGTCTAGGTATCATAGCGATAGAGTTCTAATGCTTCTTAAAACGCGATATCGCATCTCATTTCTATGTTTCATGGTAAGATATAATATGATTTGCGAATTGTTATGTATTCCTCGTCTACACTTCAAATGAATCTAATTGCGACACTTCCTTGCTAGGAAATAGCGTCTGCAGATGTCTAGGTATCGTAGCGATAGAGTTCTAATGCTTCTTAAAACGAGATATTGCATCTCATACCTATGTTTCATGGTAAGATATAATATGATTTGCGAATTGTTATGTATTCCTCGTCTACACTTCAAATGAATCTAATTGCGACACTTCCTTGCTAGGAAATAGCGTCTGCAGATGTCTAGGTATCGTAGCGATAGAGTTCTAATGCTTCTTAAAACGAGATATTGCATCTCATACCCATGTTTCATGATAAGATATAATATGATTTGCGAAGTGTTATGTATTCCTCATCTGCACTTCATATGAATGTAAATGCGACACTTCCTTGCAAGGAAATAGCGTTTGCAGATGTCTACGTATCGTAGCGATAGAGTTCTAATGCTTCTTAAAACGAGATATTGCATCTCATATCTATGGTTCATGGTAAGATATAAAATGATTTGCGAAGTGTTATGTATTCCTCGTCTACACTTCAAATGAATGTAAATGCGACACTTCCTTGCTAGGAAATAGCGTCTGCAGATGTCTAGGTATCGTAGCGATAGAGTTCTAATGCTTCTTAAAACGAGATATTGCATCTCATACCTATGTTTCATGATAAGATATAATATGATTTGCGAAGTGTTATGTATTCCTCGTCTACACTTCATATGAATGTAAATGCGACACTTCCTTGCAAGGAAATAGCGTTTGCAGATGTCTACCTATCGTAGCAATAGAGTTCTAATGCTTCTTAAAACGCGATATCGCATCTCATTTCTATGTTTCATGGTAAGATATAATATGATTTGCGAAGTGTTATGTATTCCTCGTCTACACTCCAAATGATTGTGAATGCGACACTTCCTCGCTAGGAAATAGCGTTTGCAGAAGTCTACGTATCGTAGCAATAGAGTTCTTATGATTCTTAAAACGCGATATCGCATCTCATTTCTATGGTTCATGGTATGATATAATATGATTTGCGAAGTGTTATGTGTTCCTCGTCTACACTTCAAATGAATGTAAATGCGACACTTCCTTGCTAGGAAATAGCGTCTGCAGATGTCTAGGTATCATAGCAATAGAGTTCTAATGCTTCTTAAAACGCGATATCGCATCTCATTTCTATGTTTCATGATAAGATATAATATTCATTGCGAAGTGTTATGCATTCCTCGTCTACGATTCAAATGAATGTAAATGCGACACTTCCTTGCAAGGAAATAGCGTTTGCAGATGTCTAGGTATCGTAGCAATAGAGTTCTAATGCTTCTTAAAACGCGATATCGCATCTCATTTCTATGTTTCATGGTAAGATATAATATGATTTGCGAAGTGTTATGTATTCCTCGTCTACACTTCAAATGAATGTGAATGCGACACTTCCCCGCTAGGAAATAGCGTTTGCAGAAGTCTACGTACCGTAGCAATAGAGTTCTTATGATTCTTAAAACTCGATATCGCATCTCATTTCTATGGTTAATGGTAAGATATAATATGAGTTGCGAAGTGTTATGTATTCCTCGTCTACACTTCAAATGAATGTAAATGCGACACTTCCTTGCTAGGAAATAGCGTCTGCAGATGTCTAGGTATCGTAGCGATAGAGTTCTAATGCTTCTTAAAACGAAATACTGCATCTCATATCTATGGTTCATGGTAAGATATAATATGATTTGCGAAGTGTTATGTATTCCTCGTCTACACTTCAAATGAATGTAAATGCGACACTTCCTTGCTAGGAAATAGCGTCTGCAGATGTCTAGGTATCGTAGCAATAGAGTTCTTATGATTCTTAAAACGCGATATCGCATCTCATTTCTATGTTTCATGGTAAGATATAATATGATTTGCGAAGTGTTATGTATTCCTCGTCTACACTTCAAATGAATGTGAATGCGACACTTCCTTGCTAGGAAATAGCGTCTGCAGATGTCTAGGTATCATAGCAATAGAGTTCTAATGCTTCTTAAAACGCGATATCGCATCTCATTTCTATGTTTCATGGTAAGATATAATATGATTTGCGAAGTGTTATGTATTCCTCGTCTACACTCCAAATGATTGTGAATGCGACACTTCCTCGCTAGGAAATAGCGTTTGCAGAAGTCTACGTATCGTAGCAATAGAGTTCTTATGATTCTTAAAACGCGATATCGCATCTCATTTCTATGGTTCATGGTATGATATAATATGATTTGCGAAGTGTTATGTGTTCCTCGTCTACACTTCAAATGAATGTAAATGCGACACTTCCTTGCTAGGAAATAGCGTCTGCAGATGTCTAGGTATCATAGCGATAGAGTTCTAATGCTTCTTAAAACGCGATATCGCATCTCATTTCTATGTTTCATGGTAAGATATAATATGATTTGCGAAGTGTTATGTATTCCTCGTCTACACTTCATATGAATGTAAATGCGACACTTCCTTGCAAGGAAATAGCGTTTGCAGATGTCTACGTATCGTAGCGATAGAGTTCTAATGCTTCTTAAAACGAGATATTGCATCTCATATCTATGGTTCATGGTAAGATATAAAATGATTTGCGAAGTGTTATGTATTCCTCGTCTACACTTCAAATGAATGTAAATGCGACACTTCCTTGCTAGGAAATAGCGTCTGCAGATGTCTAGGTATCGTAGCGATAGAGTTCTAATGCTTCTTAAAACGAGATATTGCATCTCATACCTATGTTTCATGATAAGATATAATATGATTTGCGAAGTGTTATGTATTCCTCGTCTACACTTCATATGAATGTAAATGCGACACTTCCTTGCAAGGAAATAGCGTTTGCAGATGTCTACCTGTCGTAGCAATAGAGTTCTAATGCTTCTTAAAACGCGATATCGCATCTCATTTCTATGTTTCATGGTAAGATATAATATGATTTGCGAAGTGTTATGTATTCCTCGTCTACACTCCAAATGATTGTGATTGCGACACTTCCTCGCTAGGAAATAGCGTTTGCAGAAGTCTACGTATCGTAGCAATAGAGTTCTTATGATTCTTAAAACGCGATATCGCATCTCATTTCTATGGTTCATGGTATGATATAATATGATTTGCGAAGTGTTATGTGTTCCTCGTCTACACTTCAAATGAATGTAAATGCGACACTTCCTTGCTAGGAAATAGCGTCTGCAGATGTCTAGGTATCATAGCCATAGAGTTCTAATGCTTCTTAAAACGCGATATCGCATCTCATTTCTATGTTTCATGATAAGATATAATATTCATTGCGAAGTGTTATGCATTCCTCGTCTACGATTCAAATGAATGTAAATGCGACACTTCCTTGCAAGGAAATAGCGTTTGCAGATGTCTAGGTATCGTAGCAATAGAGTTCTAATGCTTCTTAAAACGCGATATCGCATCTCATTTCTATGTTTCATGGTAAGATATAATATGATTTGCGAAGTGTTATGTATTCCTCGTCTACACTTCAAATGAATGTGAATGCGACACTTCCCCGCTAGGAAATAGCGTTTGCAGAAGTCTACGTACCGTAGCAATAGAGTTCTTATGATTCTTAAAACTCGATATCGCATCTCATTTCTATGGTTAATGGTAAGATATAATATGATTTGCGAAGTGTTATGTATTCCTCGTCTACACTTCAAATGAATGTAAATGCGACACTTCCTTGCTAGGAAATAGCGTCTGCAGATGTCTAGGTATCGTAGCGATAGAGTTCTAATGCTTCTTAAAACGAAATACTGCATCTCATATCTATGGTTCATGGTAAGATATAATATGATTTGCGAAGTGTTATGTATTCCTCGTCTACACTTCAAATGAATGTAAATGCGACACTTCCTTGCTAGGAAATAGCGTCTGCAGATGTCTAGGTATCGTAGCAATAGAGTTCTTATGATTCTTAAAACGCGATATCGCATCTCATTTCTATGTTTCATGGTAAGATATAATATGATTTGCGAAGTGTTATGTATTCCTCGTCTACACTTCAAATGAATGTGAATGCGACACTTCCTTGCTAGGAAATAGCGTCTGCAGATGTCTAGGTATCATAGCAATAGAGTTCTAATGCTTCTTAAAACGCGATATCGCATCTCATTTCTATGTTTCATGGTAAGATATAATATGATTTGCGAAGTGTTATGTATTCCTCGTCTACACTCCAAATGATTGTGAATGCGACACTTCCTCGCTAGGAAATAGCGTTTGCAGAAGTCTACGTATCGTAGCAATAGAGTTCTTATGATTCTTAAAACGCGATATCGCATCTCATTTCTATGGTTCATGGTAAGATATAATATGATTTGCGAATTGTTATGTATTCCTCGTCTACACTTCATATGAATGTAAATGCGACACTTCCTTGCAAGGAAATAGCGTTTGCAGATGTCTACCTATCGTAGCAATAGGGTTCTAATGCTTCTTAAAACGCGATATCGCATCTCATTTCTATGTTTCATGGTAAGATATAATATGATTTGCGAAGTGTTATGTATTCCTCGTCTACACTCCAAATGATTGTGAATGCGACACTTCCTCGCTAGGAAATAGCGTTTGCAGAAGTCTACGTATCGTAGCAATAGAGTTCTTATGATTCTTAAAACGCGATATCGCATCTCATTTCTATGGTTCATGGTATGATATAATATGATTTGCGAAGTGTTATGTGTTCCTCGTCTACACTTCAAATGAATGTAAATGCGACACTTCCTTGCTAGGAAATAGCGTCTGCAGATGTCTAGGTATCATAGCGATAGAGTTCTAATGCTTCTTAAAACGCGATATCGCATCTCATTTCTATGTTTCATGGTAAGATATAATATTCATTGCGAAGTGTTATGCATTCCTCGTCTACGATTCAAATGAATGTAAATGCGACACTTCCTTGCAAGGAAATTGCGTTTGCAGATGTCTAGGTATCGTAGCAATAGAGTTCTTATGATTCTTAAAACGCGATATCGCATCTCATTTCTATGGTTCATGGTATGATATAATATGATTTGCGAAGTGTTATGTGTTCCTCGTCTACACTTCAAATGAATGTAAATGCGACACTTCCTTGCTAGGAAATAGCGTCTGCAGATGTCTAGGTATCATAGCAATAGAGTTCTAATGCTTCTTAAAACGCGATATCGCATTTCATTTCTATGTTTCATGGTAAGATATAATATGATTTTCGAAGTGTTATGTATTCCTCGTCTACACTCCAAATGATTGTGAATGCGACACTTCCTCGCTAGGAAATAGCGTTTGCAGAAGTCTACGTATCGTAGCAATAGAGTTCTTATGATCCTTAAAACGCGATATCGCATCTCATTTCTATGGTTCATGGTATGATATAATATGATTTGCGAAGTGTTATGTGTTCCTCGTCTACACTTCAAATGAATGTAAATGCGACACTTCCTTGCTAGGAAATAGCGTCTGCAGATGTCTAGGTATCATAGCGATAGAGTTCTAATGCTTCTTAAAACGCGATATCGCATCTCATTTCTATGTTTCATGGTAAGATATAATATGATTTGCGAATTGTTATGTATTCCTCGTCTACACTTCAAATGAATCTAATTGCGACACTTCCTTGCTAGGAAATAGCGTCTGCAGATGTCTAGGTATCGTAGCGATAGAGTTCTAATGCTTCTTAAAACGAGATATTGCATCTCATACCTATGTTTCATGGTAAGATATAATATGATTTGCGAATTGTTATGTATTCCTCGTCTACACTTCAAATGAATCTAATTGCGACACTTCCTTGCTAGGAAATAGCGTCTGCAGATGTCTAGGTATCGTAGCGATAGAGTTCTAATGCTTCTTAAAACGAGATATTGCATCTCATACCCATGTTTCATGATAAGATATAATATGATTTGCGAAGTGTTATGTGTTCCTCGTCTACACTTCAAATGAATGTAAATGCGACACTTCCTTGCTAGGAAATAGCGTCTGCAGATGTCTAGGTATCATAGCAATAGAGTTCTAATGCTTCTTAAAACGCGATATCGCATCTCATTTCTATGTTTCATGGTAAGATATAATATGATTTGCGAAGTGTTATGTATTCCTCGTCTACACTCCAAATGATTGTGAATGCGACACTTCCTCGCTAGGAAATAGCGTTTGCAGAAGTCTACGTATCGTAGCAATAGAGTTCTTATGATCCTTAAAACGCGATATCGCATCTCATTTCTATGGTTCATGGTATGATATAATATGATTTGCGAAGTGTTATGTGTTCCTCGTCTACACTTCAAATGAATGTAAATGCGACACTTCCTTGCTAGGAAATAGCGTCTGCAGATGTCTAGGTATCATAGCGATAGAGTTCTAATGCTTCTTAAAACGCGATATCGCATCTCATTTCTATGTTTCATGGTAAGATATAATATTCATTGCGAAGTGTTATGCATTCCTCGTCTACGATTCAAATGAATGTAAATGCGACACTTCCTTGCAAGGAAATTGCGTTTGCAGATGTCTAGGTATCGTAGCGATAGAGTTCTAATGCTTCTTAAAACGCGATATCGCATCTCATTTCTATGTTTCATGGTAAGATATAATATGATTTGCGAAGTGTTATGTATTCCTCGTCTACACTCCAAATGATTGTGAATGCGACACTTCCTCGCTAGGAAATAGCGTTTGCAGAAGTCTACGTATCGTAGCAATAGAGTTCTTATGATTCTTAAAACGCGATATCGCATCTCATTTCTATGGTTCATGGTATGATATAATATGATTTGCGAAGTGTTATGTGTTCCTCGTCTACACTTCAAATGAATGTAAATGCGACACTTCCTTGCTAGGAAATAGCGTCTGCAGATGTCTAGGTATCATAGCAATAGAGTTCTAATGCTTCTTAAAACGCGATATCGCATCTCATTCCTATGTTTCATGGTAAGATATAATATGATTTTCGAAGTGTTATGTATTCCTCGTCTACACTCCAAATGATTGTGAATGCGACACTTCCTCGCTAGGAAATAGCGTTTGCAGAAGTCTACGTATCGTAGCAATAGAGTTCTTATGATCCTTAAAACGCGATATCGCATCTCATTTCTATGGTTCATGGTATGATATAATATGATTTGCGAAGTGTTATGTGTTCCTCGTCTACACTTCAAATGAATGTAAATGCGACACTTCCTTGCTAGGAAATAGCGTCTGCAGATGTCTAGGTATCATAGCGATAGAGTTCTAATGCTTCTTAAAACGCGATATCGCATCTCATTTCTATGTTTCATGGTAAGATATAATATGATTTGCGAATTGTTATGTATTCCTCGTCTACACTTCAAATGAATCTAATTGCGACACTTCCTTGCTAGGAAATAGCGTCTGCAGATGTCTAGGTATCGTAGCGATAGAGTTCTAATGCTTCTTAAAACGAGATATTGCATCTCATACCTATGTTTCATGGTAAGATATAATATGATTTGCGAATTGTTATGTATTCCTCGTCTACACTTCAAATGAATCTAATTGCGACACTTCCTTGCTAGGAAATAGCGTCTGCAGATGTCTAGGTATCGTAGCGATAGAGTTCTAATGCTTCTTAAAACGAGATATTGCATCTCATACCCATGTTTCATGATAAGATATAATATGATTTGCGAAGTGTTATGCATTCCTCGTCTACGATTCAAATGAATGTAAATGCGACACTTCCTTGCAAGGAAATTGCGTTTGCAGATGTCTAGGTATCGTAGCGATAGAGTTCTAATGCTTCTTAAAACGCGATATCGCATCTCATTTCTATGTTTCATGGTAAGATATAATATGATTTGCGAAGTGTTATGTATTCCTCGTCTACACTCCAAATGATTGTGAATGCGACACTTCCTCGCTAGGAAATAGCGTTTGCAGAAGTCTACGTATCGTAGCAATAGAGTTCTTATGATTCTTAAAACGCGATATCGCATCTCATTTCTATGGTTCATGGTATGATATAATATGATTTGCGAAGTGTTATGTGTTCCTCGTCTACACTTCAAATGAATGTAAATGCGACACTTCCTTGCTAGGAAATAGCGTCTGCAGATGTCTAGGTATCATAGCAATAGAGTTCTAATGCTTCTTAAAACGCGATATCGCATCTCATTCCTATGTTTCATGGTAAGATATAATATGATTTTCGAAGTGTTATGTATTCCTCGTCTACACTCCAAATGATTGTGAATGCGACACTTCCTCGCTAGGAAATAGCGTTTGCAGAAGTCTACGTATCGTAGCAATAGAGTTCTTATGATCCTTAAAACGCGATATCGCATCTCATTTCTATGGTTCATGGTATGATATAATATGATTTGCGAAGTGTTATGTGTTCCTCGTCTACACTTCAAATGAATGTAAATGCGACACTTCCTTGCTAGGAAATAGCGTCTGCAGATGTCTAGGTATCATAGCGATAGAGTTCTAATGCTTCTTAAAACGCGATATCGCATCTCATTTCTATGTTTCATGGTAAGATATAATATGATTTGCGAATTGTTATGTATTCCTCGTCTACACTTCAAATGAATCTAATTGCGACACTTCCTTGCTAGGAAATAGCGTCTGCAGATGTCTAGGTATCGTAGCGATAGAGTTCTAATGCTTCTTAAAACGAGATATTGCATCTCATACCTATGTTTCATGGTAAGATATAATATGATTTGCGAATTGTTATGTATTCCTCGTCTACACTTCAAATGAATCTAATTGCGACACTTCCTTGCTAGGAAATAGCGTCTGCAGATGTCTAGGTATCGTAGCGATAGAGTTCTAATGCTTCTTAAAACGAGATATTGCATCTCATACCCATGTTTCATGATAAGATATAATATGATTTGCGAAGTGTTATGTGTTCCTCGTCTACACTTCAAATGAATGTAAATGCGACACTTCCTTGCTAGGAAATAGCGTCTGCAGATGTCTAGGTATCATAGCAATAGAGTTCTAATGCTTCTTAAAACGCGATATCGCATCTCATTTCTATGTTTCATGGTAAGATATAATATGATTTGCGAAGTGTTATGTATTCCTCGTCTACACTCCAAATGGTTGTGAATGCGACACTTCCTCGCTAGGAAATAGCGTTTGCAGAAGTCTACGTATCGTAGCAATAGAGTTCTTATGATCCTTAAAACGCGATATCGCATCTCATTTCTATGGTTCAATGTATGATATAATATGATTTGCGAAGTGTTATGTGTTCCTCGTCTACACTTCAAATGAATGTAAATGCGACACTTCCTTGCTAGGAAATAGCGTCTGCAGATGTCTAGGTATCATAGCGATAGAGTTCTAATGCTTCTTAAAACGCGATATCGCATCTCAATTCTATGTCTCATGGTAAGATATAATATGATTTGCGAATTGTTATGTATTCCTCGTCTACACTTCAAATGAATCTAATTGCGACACTTCCCTGCTAGGAAATAGCGTCTGCAGATGTCTAGGTATCGTAGCGATAGAGTTCTAATGCTTCTTAAAACGAGATATTGCATCTCATACCTATGTTTCATGGTAAGATATAATATGATTTGCGAATTGTTATGTATTCCTCGTCTACACTTCAAATGAATCTAATTGCGACACTTCCTTGCTAGGAAATTGCGTCTGCAGATGTCTAGGTATCGTAGCGATAGAGTTCTAATGCTTCTTAAAACGAGATATTGCATCTCATACCCATGTTTCATGATAAGATATAATATGATTTGCGAAGTGTTATGTATTCCTCATCTACACTTCATATGAATGTAAATGCGACACTTCCTTGCAAGGAAATAGCGTTTGCAGATGTCTACCTATCGTAGCAATAGAGTTCTAATGCTTCTTAAAACGCGATATCGCATCTCATTTCTATGTTTCATGGTAAGATATAATATGATTTGCGAAGTGTTATGTATTCCTCGTCTACACTCCAAATGATTGTGAATGCGACACTTCCTCGCTAGGAAATAGCGTTTGCAGAAGTCTACGTATCGTAGCAATAGAGTTCTTATGATTCTTAAAACGCGATATCGCATCTCATTTCTATGGTTCATGGTATGATATAATATGATTTGCGAAGTGTTATGTGTTCCTCGTCTACACTTCAAATGAATGTAAATGCGACACTTCCTTGCTAGGAAATAGCGTCTGCAGATGTCTAGGTATCATAGCAATAGAGTTCTAGTGCTTCTTAAAACGCGATATCGCATCTCATTTCTATGTTTCATGGTAAGATATAATATGATTTTCGAAGTGTTATGTATTCCTCGTCTACACTCCAAATGATTGTGAATGCGACACTTCCTCGCTAGGAAATAGCGTTTGCAGAAGTCTACGTATCGTAGCAATAGAGTTCTTATGATCCTTAAAACGCGATATCGCATCTCATTTCTATGGTTCATGGTATGATATAATATGATTTGCGAAGTGTTATGTGTTCCTCGTCTACACTTCAAATGAATGTAAATGCGACACTTCCTTGCTAGGAAATAGCGTCTGCAGATGTCTAGGTATCATAGCGATAGAGTTCTAATGCTTCTTAAAACGCGATATCGCATCTCATTTCTATGTTTCATGGTAAGATATAATATGATTTGCGAATTGTTATGTATTCCTCGTCTACACTTCAAATGAATCTAATTGCGACACTTCCTTGCTAGGAAATAGCGTCTGCAGATGTCTAGGTATCGTAGCGATAGAGTTCTAATGCTTCTTAAAACGAGATATTGCATCTCATACCTATGTTTCATGGTAAGATATAATATGATTTGCGAATTGTTATGTATTCCTCGTCTACACTTCAAATGAATCTAATTGCGACACTTCCTTGCTAGGAAATAGCGTCTGCAGATGTCTAGGTATCGTAGCGATAGAGTTCTAATGCTTCTTAAAACGAGATATTGCATCTCATACCCATGTTTCATGATAAGATATAATATGATTTGCGAAGTGTTATATATTCCTCATCTACACTTCATATGAATGTAAATGCGACACTTCCTTGCAAGGAAATAGCGTTTGCAGATGTCTACCTATCGTAGCAATAGAGTTCTAATGCTTCTTAAAACGCGATATCGCATCTCATTTCTATGTTTCATGGTAAGATATAATATGATTTGCGAAGTGTTATGTATTCCTCGTCTACACTCCAAATGATTGTGAATGCGACACTTCCTCGCTAGGAAATAGCGTTTGCAGAAGTCTACGTATCGTAGCAATAGAGTTCTTATGATTCTTAAAACGCGATATCGCATCTCATTTCTATGGTTCATGGTATGATATAATATGAATTGCGAAGTGTTATGTGTTCCTCGTCTACACTTCAAATGAATGTAAATGCGACACTTCCTTGCTAGGAAATAGCGTCTGCAGATGTCTAGGTATCATAGCAATAGAGTTCTAATGCTTCTTAAAACGCGATATCGCATCTCATTTCTATGTTTCATGGTAAGATATAATATGATTTGCGAAGTGTTATGTATTCCTCGTCTACACTCCAAATGATTGTGAATGCGACACTTCCTCGCTAGGAAATAGCGTTTGCAGAAGTCTACGTATCGTAGCAATAGAGTTCTTATGATCCTTAAAACGCGATATCGCATCTCATTTCTATGTTTCATGGTAAGATATAATATGATTTGCGAAGTGTTATGTATTCCTCGTCTACACTCCAAATGATTGTGAATGCGACACTTCCTCGCTAGGAAATAGCGTTTGCAGAAGTCTACGTATCGTAGCAAGAGAGTTCTTATGATTCTTAAAACGCGATATCGCATCTCATTTCTATGGTTCATGGTATGATATAATATGATTTGCGAAGTGTTATGTGTTCCTCGTCTACACTTCAAATGAATGTAAATGCGACACTTCCTTGCTAGGAAATAGCGTCTGCAGATGTCTAGGTATCATAGCAATAGAGTTCTTATGATTCTTAAAACGCGATATCGCATCTCATTTCTATGGTTCATGGTATGATATAATATGATTTGCGAAGTGTTATGTGTTCCTCGTCTACACTTCAAATGAATGTAAATGCGACACTTCCTTGCTAGGAAATAGCGTCTGCAGATGTCTAGGTATCATAGCAATAGAGTTCTAATGCTTCTTAAAACGCGATATCGCATCTCATTTCTATGTTTCATGGTAAGATATAATATGATTTGCGATGTGTTATGTATTCCTCGTCTACACTCCAAATGATTGTGAATGCGACACTTCCTCGCTAGGAAATAGCGTTTGCAGAAGTCTACGTATCGTAGCAATAGAGTTCTTATGATCCTTAAAACGCGATATCGCATCTCATTTCTATGGTTCATGGTATGATATAATATGATTTGCGAAGTGTTATGTGTTCCTCGTCTACACTTCAAATGAATGTAAATGCGACACTTCCTTGCTAGGAAATAGCGTCTGCAGATGTCTAGGTATCATAGCGATAGAGTTCTAATGCTTCTTAAAACGCGATATCGCATCTCATTTCTATGTTTCATGGTAAGATATAATATGATTTGCGAAGTGTTATGTATTCCTCGTCTACACTCCAAATGATTGTGAATGCGACACTTCCTCGCTAGGAAATAGCGTTTGCAGAAGTCTACGTATCGTAGCAATAGAGTTCTTATGATCCTTAAAACGCGATATCGCATCTCATTTCTATGTTTCATGGTAAGATATAATATGATTTGCGAAGTGTTAAGTATTCCTCGTCTACACTCCAAATGATTGTGAATGCGACACTTCCTCGCTAGGAAATAGCGTTTGCAGAAGTCTACGTATCGTAGCAATAGAGTTCTTATGATTCTTAAAACGCGATATCGCATCTCATTTCTATGGTTCATGGTATGATATAATATGATTTGCGAAGTGCTATGTGTTCCTCGTCTACACTTCAAATGAATGTAAATGCGACACTTCCTTGCTAGGAAATAGCGTCTGCAGATGTCTAGGTATCATAGCAATAGAGTTCTTATGATTCTTAAAACGCGATATCGCATCTCATTTCTATGGTTCATGGTATGATATAATATGATTTGCGAAGTGTTATGTGTTCCTCGTCTACACTTCAAATGAATGTAAATGCGACACTTCCTTGCTAGGAAATAGCGTCTGCAGATGTCTAGGTATCATAGCAATAGAGTTCTAATGCTTCCTAAAACGCGATATCGCATCTCATTTCTATGTTTCATGGTAAGATATAATATGATTTGCGATGTGTTATGTATTCCTCGTCTACACTCCAAATGATTGTGAATGCGACACTTCCTCGCTAGGAAATAGCGTTTGCAGAAGTCTACGTATCGTAGCAATAGAGTTCTTATGATCCTTAAAACGCGATATCGCATCTCATTTCTATGGTTCATGGTATGATATAATATGATTTGCGAAGTGTTATGTGTTCCTCGTCTACACTTCAAATGAATGTAAATGCGACACTTCCTTGCTAGGAAATAGCGTCTGCAGATGTCTAGGTATCATAGCGATAGAGTTCTAATGCTTCTTAAAACGCGATATCGCATCTCATTTCTATGTTTCATGGTAAGATATAATATGATTTGCGAATTGTTACGTATTCCTCGTCTACACTTCAAATGAATCTAATTGCGACACTTCCTTGCTAGGAAATAGCGTCTGCAGATGTCTAGGTATCGTAGCGATAGAGTTCTAATGCTTCTTAAAACGAGATATTGCATCTCATACCTATGTTTCATGGTAAGATATAATATGATTTGCGAATTGTTATGTATTCCTCGCCTACACTTCAAATGAATCTAATTGCGACACTTCCTTGCTAGGAAATAGCGTCTGCAGATGTCTAGGTATCGTAGCGATAGAGTTCTAATGCTTCTTAAAACGAGATATTGCATCTCATACCCATGTTTCATGATAAGATATAATATGATTTGCGAAGTGTTATGTATTCCTCATCTACACTTCATATGAATGTAAATGCGACACTTCCTTGCAAGGAAATAGCGTTTGCAGATGTCTACCTATCGTAGCAATAGAGTTCTAATGCTTCTTAAAACGCGATATCGCATCTCATTTCTATGTTTCATGGTAAGATATAATATGATTTGCGAAGTGTTATGTATTCCTCGTCTACACTCCAAATGATTGTGAATGCGACACTTCCTCGCTAGGAAATAGCGTTTGCAGAAGTCTACGTATCGTAGCAATAGAGTTCTTACGATTCTTAAAACGCGATATCGCATCTCATTTCTATGGTTCATGGTATGATATAATATGATTTGCGAAGTGTTATGTGTTCCTCGTCTACACTTCAAATGAATGTAAATGCGACACTTCCTTGCTAGGAAATAGCGTCTGCAGATGTCTACCTATCGCAGCAATAGAGTTCTTACGATTCTTAAAACGCGATATCGCATCTCATTTCTATGGTTCATGGTATGATATAATATGATTTGCGAAGTGTTATGTGTTCCTCGTCTACACTTCAAATGAATGTAAATGCGACACTTCCTTGCTAGGAAATAGCGTCTGCAGATGTCTACCTATCGCAGCAATAGAGTTCTAATGCTTCTTAAAACGCGATATCGCATCTCATTTCTATGTTTCATGGTAAGATATAATATGATTTGCGAAGTGTTATGTATTCCTCGTCTACACTCCAAATGATTGTGAATGCGACACTTCCTCGCTAGGAAATAGCGTTTGCAGAAGTCTACGTATCGTAGCAATAGAGTTCTTATGATTCTTAAAACGCGATATCGCTTCTCATTTCTATGGTTCATGGTATGATATAATATGATTTGCGAAGTGTTATGTGTTCCTCGTCTACACTTCAAATGAATGTAAATGCGACACTTCCTTGCTAGGAAATAGCGTCTGCAGATGTCAAGGTATCATAGCAATAGAGTTCTAATGCTTCTTAAAACGCGATATCGCATCTCATTTCTATGTTTCATGGTAAGATATAATATGATTTTCGAAGTGTTATGTATTCCTCGTCTACACTCCAAATGATTGTGAATGCGACACTTCCTCGCTAGGAAATGGCGTTTGCAGAAGTCTACGTATCGTAGCAATAGAGTTCTTATGATCCTTAAAACGCGATATCGCATCTCATTTCTATGGTTCATGGTATGATATAATATGATTTGCGAAGTGTTATGTGTTCCTCGTCTACACTTCAAATGAATGTAAATGCGACACTTCCTTGCTAGGAAATAGCGTCTGCAGATGTCTAGGTATCATAGCGATAGAGTTCTAATGCTTCTTAAAACGCGATATCGCATCTCATTTCTATGTTTCATGGTAAGATATAATATGATTTGCGAATTGTTATCTATTCCTCGTCTACACTTCAAATGAATCTAATTGCGACACTTCCTTGCTAGGAAATAGCGTCTGCAGATGTCTAGGTATCGTAGCGATAGAGTTCTAATGCTTCTTAAAACGAGATATTGCATCTCATACCTATGTTTCATGGTAAGATATAATATGATTTGCGAATTGTTATGTATTCCTCGTCTACACTTCAAATGTATCTAATTGCGACACTTCCTTGCTAGGAAATAGCGTCTGCAGATGTCTAGGTATCGTAGCGATAGAGTTCTAATGCTTCTTAAAACGAGATATTGCATCTCATACCCATGTTTCATGATAAGATATAATATGATTTGCGAAGTGTTATGTATTCCTCATCTACACTTCATATGAATGTAAATGCGACACTTCCTTGCAAGGAAATAGCGTTTGCAGATGTCTACCTATCGTAGCAATAGAGTTCTAATGCTTCTTAAAACGCGATATCGCATCTCATTTCTATGTTTCATGGTAAGATATAATATGATTTGCGAAGTGTTATGTATTCCTCGTCTTCACTTCAAATGAATCTAGTTGCGACACTTCCTTGCTAGGAAATAGCGTCTGCAGATGTCTAGGTATCGTAGCGATAGAGTTCTAATGCTTCTTAGAACGAGATATTGCATCTCATACCTATGTTTCATGGTAAGATATAATATGATTTGCGAATTGTTATGTATTCCTCGTCTACACTTCAAATGAATCTAATTGCGACACTTCCTTGCTAGGAAATAGCGTCTGCAGATGTCTAGGTATCGTAGCGATAGAGTTCTAATGCTTCTTAAAACGAGATATTGCATCTCATACCCATGTTTCATGATAAGATATAATATGATTTGCGAAGTGTTATGTATTCCTCATCTACACTTCATATGAATGTAAATGCGACACTTCCTTGCAAGGAAATAGCGTTTGCAGATGTCTACCTATCGTAGCAATAGAGTTCTAATGCTTCTTAAAACGCGATATCGCATCTCATTTCTATGTTTCATGGTAAGATATAATATGATTTGCGAAGTGTTATGTATTCCTGGTCTACACTCCAAATGATTGTGAATGCGACACTTCCTCGCTAGGAAATAGCGTTTGCAGAAGTCTACGTATCGTAGCAATAGAGTTCTTATGATTCTTAAAACGCGATATCGCATCTCATTTCTATGGTTCATGGTATGATATAATATGATTTGCGAAGTGTTATGTGTTCCTCGTCTACACTTCAAATGAATGTAAATGCGACACTTCCTTGCTAGGAAATAGCGTCTGCAGATGTCTAGGTATCATAGCAATAGAGTTCTTATGATTCTTAAAACGCGATATCGCATCTCATTTCTATGGTTCATGGTATGATATAATATGATTTGCGAAGTGTTATGTGTTCCTCGTCTACACTTCAAATGAATGTAAATGCGACACTTCCTTGCTAGGAAATAGCGTCTGCAGATGTCTAGGTATCATAGCAATAGAGTTCTAATGCTTCTTAAAACGCGATATCGCATCTCATTTCTATGTTTCATGGTAAGATATAATATAATTTGCGAAGTGTTATGTATTCCTCGTCTACACTCCAAATGATTGTGAATGCGACACTTCCTCGCTAGGAAATAGCGTTTGCAGAAGTCTACGTATCGTAGCAATAGAGTTCTTATGATCCTTAAAACGCGATATCGCATCTCATTTCTATGGTTCATGGTATGATATAATATGATTTGCGAAGTGTTATGTGTTCCTCGTCTACACATCAAATGAATGTAAATGCGACACTTCCTTGCTAGGAAATAGCGTCTGCAGATGTCTAGGTATCATAGCGATAGAGTTCTAATGCTTCTTAAAACGCGATATCGCATCTCATTTCTATGTTTCATGGTAAGATATAATATGATTTGCGAATTGTTATGTATTCCTCGTCTACACTTCAAATGAATCTAATTGCGACACTTCCTTGCTAGGAAATAGCGTCTGCAGATGTCTAGGTATCGTAGCGATAGAGTTCTAATGCTTCTTAAAACGAGATATTGCATCTCATACCTATGTTTCATGGTAAGATATAATATGATTTGCGAATTGTTATGTATTCCTCGTCTACACTTCAAATGAATCTAATTGCGACACTTCCTTGCTAGGAAATAGCGTCTGCAGATGTCTAGGTATCGTAGCGATAGAGTTCTAATGCTTCTTAAAACGAGATATTGCATCTCATACCCATGTTTCATGATAAGATATAATATGATTTGCGAAGTGTTATGTATTCCTCATCTACACTTCATATGAATGTAAATGCGACACTTCCTTGCAAGGAAATAGCGTTTGCAGATGTCTACCTATCGTAGCAATAGAGTTCTAATGCTTCTTAAAACGCGATATCGCATCTCATTTCTATGTTTCATGGTAAGATATAATATGATTTGCGAAGTGTTATGTATTCCTCGTCTACACTCCAAATGATTGTGAATGCGACACTTCCTCGCTAGGAAATAGCGTTTGCAGAAGTCTACGTATCGTAGCAATAGAGTTCTTATGATTCTTAAAACGCGATATCGCATCTCATTTCTATGGTTCATGGTATGATATAATATGATTTGCGAAGTGTTATGTGTTCCTCGTCTACACTTCAAATGAATGTAAATGCGACACTTCCTTGCTAGGAAATAGCGTCTGCAGATGTCTAGGTATCATAGCAATAGAGTTCTAATGCTTCTTAAAACGCGATATCGCATCTCATTTCTATGTTTCATGGTAAGATATAATATGATTTGCGAAGTGTTATGTATTCCTCGTCTACACTCCAAATGATTGTGAATGCGACACTTCCTCGCTAGGAAATAGCGTTTGCAGAAGTCTACGTATCGTAGCAATAGAGTTCTTATGATTCTTAAAACGCGATATCGCATCTCATTTCTATGGTTCATGGTATGATATAATATGATTTGCGAAGTGTTATGTGTTCCTCGTCTACACTTCAAATGAATGTAAATGCGACACTTCCTTGCTAGGAAATAGCGTCTGCAGATGTCTAGGTATCATAGCAATAGAGTTCTAATGCTTCTTAAAACGCGATAACGCATCTCATTTCTATGTTTCATGGTAAGATATAATATGATTTGCGAAGTGTTATGTATTCCTCGTCTACACTCCAAATGATTGTGAATGCGACACTTCCTCGCTAGGAAATAGCGTTTGCAGAAGTCTACGTATCGTAGCAATAGAGTTCTTATGATCCTTAAAACGCGATATCGCATCTCATTTCTATGTTTCATGGTAAGATATAATATGATTTGCGAAGTGTTATGTATTCCTCGTCTACACTCCAAATGATTGTGAATGCGACACTTCCTCGCTAGGAAATAGCGTTTGCAGAAGTCTACGTATCGTAGCAATAGAGTTCTTATGATTCTTAAAACGCGATATCGCATCTCATTTCTATGGTTCATGGTATGATATAATATGATTTGCGAAGTGTTATGTGTTCCTCGTCTACACTTCAAATGAATGTAAATGCGACACTTCCTTGCTAGGAAATAGCGTCTGCAGATGTCTAGGTATCATAGCAATAGAGTTCTTATGATTCTTAAAACGCGATATCGCATCTCATTTCTATGGTTCATGGTATGATATAATATGATTTGCGAAGTGTTATGTGTTCCTCGTCTACACTTCAAATGAATGTAAATGCGACACTTCCTTGCTAGGAAATAGCGTCTGCAGATGTCTAGGTATCATAGCAATAGAGTTCTAATGCTTCTTAAAACGCGATATCGCATCTCATTTCTATGTTTCATGGTAAGATATAATATGATTTGCGAAGTGTTATGTATTCCTCGTCTACACTCCAAATGATTGTGAATGCGACACTTCCTCGCTAGGAAATAGCGTTTGCAGAAGTCTACGTATCGTAGCAATAGAGTTCTTATGATCCTTAAAACGCGATATCGCATCTCATTTCTATGTTTCATGGTAAGATATAATATGATTTGCGAATTGTTATGTATTCCTCGTCTACACTTCAAATGAATCTAATTGCGACACTTCCTTGCTAGGAAATAGCGTCTGCAGATGTCTAGGTATCGTAGGGATAGAGTTCTAATGCTTCTTAAAACGAGATATTGCATCTCATACCTATGTTTCATGGTAAGATATAATATGATTTGCGAATTGTTATGTATTCCTCGTCTACACTTCAAATGAATCTAATTGCGACACTTCCTTGCTAGGAAATAGCGTCTGCAGATGTCTAGGTATCGTAGCGATAGAGTTCTAATGCTTCTTAAAACGAGATATTGCATCTCATACCCATGTTTCATGATAAGATATAATATGATTTGCGAAGTGTTATGTATTCCTCATCTACACTTCATATGAATGTAAATGCGACACTTCCTTGCAAGGAAATAGCGTTTGCAGATGTCTACCTATCGTAGCAATAGAGTTCTAATGCTTCTTAAAACGCGATATCGCATCTCATTTCTATGTTTCATGGTAAGATATAATATGATTTGCGAAGTGTTATGTATTCCTCGTCTACACTCCAAATGATTGTGAATGCGACACTTCCTCGCTAGGAAATAGCGTTTGCAGAAGTCTACGTATCGTAGCAATAGAGTTCTTATGATTCTTAAAACGCGATATCGCATCTCATTTCTATGGTTCATGGTATGATATAATATGATTTGCGAAGTGTTATGTGTTCCTCGTCTACACTTCAAATGAATGTAAATGCGACACTTCCTTGCTAGGAAATAGCGTCTGCAGATGTCTAGGTATCATAGCGATAGAGTTCTAATGCTTCTTAAAACGCGATATCGCATCTCATTTCTATGTTTCATGGTAAGATATAATATGATTTGCGAATTGTTATGTATTCCTCGTCTACACTTCAAATGAATCTAATTGCGACACTTCCTTGCTAGGAAATAGCGTCTGCAGATGTCTAGGTATCGTAGCGATAGAGTTCTAATGCTTCTTAAAACGAGATATTGCATCTCATACCTATGTTTCATGGTAAGATATAATATGATTTGCGAATTGTTATGTATTCCTCGTCTACACTTCAAATGAATCTAATTGCGACACTTCCTTGCTAGGAAATAGCGTCTGCAGATGTCTAGGTATCGTAGCGATAGAGTTCTAATGCTTCTTAAAACGAGATATTGCATCTCATACCCATGTTTCATGATAAGATATAATATGATTTGCGAAGTGTTATGTATTCCTCATCTACACTTCATATGAATGTAAATGCGACACTTCCTTGCAAGGAAATAGCGTTTGCAGATGTCTACCTATCGTAGCAATAGAGTTCTAATGCTTCTTAAAACGCGATATCGCATCTCATTTCTATGTTTCATGGTAAGATATAATATGATTTGCGAAGTGTTATGTATTCCTCGTCTACACTCCAAATGATTGTGAATGCGACACTTCCTCGCTAGGAAATAGCGTTTGCAGAAGTCTACGTATCGTAGCAATAGAGTTCTTATGATTCTTAAAACGCGATATCGCATCTCATTTCTATGGTTCATGGTATGATATAATATGATTTGCGAAGTGTTATGTGTTCCTCGTCTACACTTCAAATGAATGTAAATGCGACACTTCCTTGCTAGGAAATAGCGTCTGCAGATGTCTAGGTATCATAGCAATAGAGTTCTAATGCTTCTTAAAACGCGATATCGCATCTCATTTCTATGTTTCATGGTAAGATATAATATGATTTTCGAAGTGTTATGTATTCCTCGTCTACACTCCAAATGATTGTGAATGCGACACTTCCTCGCTAGGAAATAGCGTTTGCAGAAGTCTACGTATCGTAGCAATAGAGTTCTTATGATCCTTAAAACGAGATATTGCATCTCATACCCATGTTTCATGATAAGATATAATATGATTTGCGAAGTGTTATGTATTCCTCATCTACACTTCATATGAATGTAAATGCGACACTTCCTTGCAAGGAAATAGCGTTTGCAGATGTCTACCTATCGTAGCAATAGAGTTCTAATGCTTCTTAAAACGCGATATCGCATCTCATTTCTATGTTTCATGGTAAGATATAATATGATTTGCGAAGTGTTATGTATTCCTCGTCTACACTCCAAATGATTGTGAATGCGACACTTCCTCGCTAGGAAATAGCGTTTGCAGAAGTCTACGTATCGTAGCAATAGAGTTCTTATGATTCTTAAAACGCGATATCGCATCTCATTTCTATGGTTCATGGTATGATATAATATGATTTGCGAAGTGTTATGTGTTCCTCGTCTACACTTCAAATGAATGTAAATGCGACACTTCCTTGCTAGGAAATAGCGTCTGCAGATGTCTAGGTATCACAGCGATAGAGTTCTAATGCTTCTTAAAACGCGATATCGCATCTCATTTCTATGTTTCATGGTAAGATATAATATGATTTGCGAATTGTTATGTATTCCTCGTCTACACTTCAAATGAATCTAATTGCGACACTTCCTTGCTAGGAAATAGCGTCTGCAGATGTCTAGGTATCGTAGCGATAGAGTTCTAATGCTTCTTAAAACGAGATATTGCATCTCATACCTATGTTTCATGGTAAGATATAATATGATTTGCGAATTGTTATGTATTCCTCGTCTACACTTCAAATGAATCTAATTGCGACACTTCCTTGCTAGGAAATAGCGTCTGCAGATGTCTAGGTATCGTAGCGATAGAGTTCTAATGCTTCTTAAAACGAGATATTGCATCTCATACCCATGTTTCATGATAAGATATAATATGATTTGCGAAGTGTTATGTATTCCTCATCTACACTTCATATGAATGTAAATGCGACACTTCCTTGCAAGGAAATAGCGTTTGCAGATGTCTACCTATCGTAGCAATAGAGTTCTAATGCTTCTTAAAACGCGATATCGCATCTCATTTCTATGTTTCATGGTAAGATATAATATGATTTGCGAAGTGTTATGTATTCCTCGTCTACACTCCAAATGATTGTGAATGCGACACTTCCTCGCTAGGAAATAGCGTTTGCAGAAGTCTACGTATCGTAGCAATAGAGTTCTTATGATTCTTAAAACGCGATATCGCATCTCATTTCTATGGTTCATGGTATGATATAATATGATTTGCGAAGTGTTATGTGTTCCTCGTCTACACTTCAAATGAATGTAAATGCGACACTTCCTTGCTAGGAAATAGCGTCTGCAGATGTCTAGGTATCATAGCAATAGAGTTCTAATGCTTCTTAAAACGCGATATCGCATCTCATTTCTATGTTTCATGGTAAGATATAATATGATTTTCGAAGTGTTATGTATTCCTCGTCTACACTCCAAATGATTGTGAATGCGACACTTCCTCGCTAGGAAATAGCGTTTGCAGAAGTCTACGTATCGTAGCAATAGAGTTCTTATGATCCTTAAAACGAGATATTGCATCTCATACCCATGTTTCATGATAAGATATAATATGATTTGCGAAGTGTTATGTATTCCTCATCTACACTTCATATGAATGTAAATGCGACACTTCCTTGCAAGGAAATAGCGTTTGCAGATGTCTACCTATCGTAGCAATAGAGTTCTAATGCTTCTTAAAACGCGATATCGCATCTCATTTCTATGTTTCATGGTAAGATATAATATGATTTGCGAAGTGTTATGTATTCCTCGTCTACACTCCAAATGATTGTGAATGCGACACTTCCTCGCTAGGAAATAGCGTTTGCAGAAGTCTACGTATCGTAGCAATAGAGTTCTTATGATTCTTAAAACGCGATATCGCATCTCATTTCTATGGTTCATGGTATGATATAATATGATTTGCGAAGTGTTATGTGTTCCTCGTCTACACTTCAAATGAATGTAAATGCGACACTTCCTTGCTAGGAAATAGCGTCTGCAGATGTCTAGGTATCATAGCAATAGAGTTCTAATGCTTCTTAAAACGCGATATCGCATCTCATTTCTATGTTTCATGGTAAGATATAATATGATTTTCGAAGTGTTATGTATTCCTCGTCTACACTCCAAATGATTGTGAATGCGACACTTCCTCGCTAGGAAATAGCGTTTGCAGAAGTCTACGTATCGTAGCAATAGAGTTCTTATGATCCTTAAAACGCGATATCGCATCTCATTTCTATGGTTCATGGTATGATATAATATGATTTGCGAAGTGTTATGTGTTCCTCGTCTACACTTCAAATGAATGTAAATGCGACACTTCCTTGCTAGGAAATAGCGTCTGCAGATGTCTAGGTATCATAGCGATAGAGTTCTAATGCTTCTTAAAACGCGATATCGCATCTCATTTCTATGTTTCATGGTAAGATATAATATGATTTGCGAAGTGTTATGTATTCCTCGTCTACACTCCAAATGATTGTGAATGCGACACTTCCTCGCTAGGAAATAGCGTTTGCAGAAGTCTACGTATCGTAGCAATAGAGTTCTTATGATCCTTAAAACGAGATATTGCATCTCATACCCATGTTTCATGATAAGATATAATATGATTTGCGAAGTGTTATGTATTCCTCATCTACACTTCATATGAATGTAAATGCGACACTTCCTTGCAAGGAAATAGCGTTTGCAGATGTCTACCTATCGTAGCAATAGAGTTCTAATGCTTCTTAAAACGCGATATCGCATCTCATTTCTATGTTTCATGGTAAGATATAATATGATTTGCGAAGTGTTATGTATTCCTCGTCTACACTCCAAATGATTGTGAATGCGACACTTCCTCGCTAGGAAATAGCGTTTGCAGAAGTCTACGTATCGTAGCAATAGAGTTCTTATGATTCTTAAAACGCGATATCGCATCTCATTTCTATGGTTCATGGTATGATATAATATGATTTGCGAAGTGTTATGTGTTCCTCGTCTACACTTCAAATGAATGTAAATGCGACACTTCCTTGCTAGGAAATAGCGTCTGCAGATGTCTAGGTATCATAGCAATAGAGTTCTAATGCTTCTTAAAACGCGATATCGCATCTCATTTCTATGTTTCATGGTAAGATATAATATGATTTTCGAAGTGTTATGTATTCCTCGTCTACACTCCAAATGATTGTGAATGCGACACTTCCTCGCTAGGAAATAGCGTTTGCAGAAGTCTACGTATCGTAGCAATAGAGGTCTTATGATCCTTAAAACGCGATATCGCATCTCATTTCTATGGTTCATGGTATGATATAATATGATTTGCGAAGTGTTATGTGTTCCTCGTCTACACTTCAAATGAATGTAAATGCGACACTTCCTTGCTAGGAAATAGCGTCTGCAGATGTCTAGGTATCATAGCGATAGAGTTCTAATGCTTCTTAAAACGCGATATCGCATCTCATTTCTATGTTTCATGGTAAGATATAATATGATTTGCGAATTGTTATGTATTCCTCGTCTACACTTCAAATGAATCTAATTGCGACACTTCCTTGCTAGGAAATAGCGTCTGCAGATGTCTAGGTATCGTAGCGATAGAGTTCTAATGCTTCTTAAAACGAGATATTGCATCTCATACCTATGTTTCATGGTAAGATATAATATGATTTGCGAATTGTTATGTATTCCTCGTCTACACTTCAAATGAATCTAATTGCGACACTTCCTTGCTAGGAAATAGCGTCTGCAGATGTCTAGGTATCGTAGCGATAGAGTTCTAATGCTTCTTAAAACGAGATATTGCATCTCATACCCATGTTTCATGATAAGATATAATATGATTTGCGAAGTGTTATGTATTCCTCATCTACACTTCATATGAATGTAAATGCGACACTTCCTTGCAAGGAAATAGCGTTTGCAGATGTCTACCTATCGTAGCAATAGAGTTCTAATGCTTCTTAAAACGCGATATCGCATCTCATTTCTATGTTTCATGGTAAGATATAATATGATTTGCGAAGTGTTATGTATTCCTCGTCTACACTCCAAATGATTGTGAATGCGACACTTCCTCGCTAGGAAATAGCGTTTGCAGAAGTCTACGTATCGTAGCAATAGAGTTCTTATGATTCTTAAAACGCGATATCGCATCTCATTTCTATGGTTCATGGTATGATATAATATGATTTGCGAAGTGTTATGTGTTCCTCGTCTACACTTCAAATGAATGTAAATGCGACACTTCCTTGCTAGGAAATAGCGTCTGCAGATGTCTAGGTATCATAGCAATAGAGTTCTAATGCTTCTTAAAACGCGATATCGCATCTCATTTCTATGTTTCATGGTAAGATATAATATGATTTGCGAAGTGTTATGTATTCCTCGTCTACACTCCAAATGATTGTGAATGCGACACTTCCTCGCTAGGAAATAGCGTTTGCAGAAGTCTACGTATCGCAGCAATAGAGTTCTTATGATTCTTAAAACGCGATATCGCATCTCATTTCTATGGTTCATGGTATGATATAATATGATTTGCGAAGTGTTATGTGTTCCTCGTCTACACTTCAAATGAATGTAAATGCGACACTTCCTTGCTAGGAAATAGCGTCTGCAGATGTCTAGGTATCATAGCAATAGAGTTCTAATGCTTCTTAAAACGCGATATCGCATCTCATTTCTATGTTTCATGGTAAGATATATTATGATTTGCGAAGTGTTATGTATTCCTCGTCTACACTCCAAATGATTGTGAATGCGACACTTCCTCGCTAGGAAATAGCGTTTGCAGAAGTCTACGTATCGTAGCAATAGAGTTCTTATGATCCTTAAAACGCGATATCGCATCTCATTTCTATGGTTCATGGTATGATATAATATGATTTGCGAAGTGTTATGTGTTCCTCGTCTACACTTCAAATGAATGTAAATGCGACACTTCCTTGCTAGGAAATAGCGTCTGCAGATGTCTAGGTATCATAGCGATAGAGTTCTAATGCTTCTTAAAACGCGATATCGCATCTCATTTCTATGTTTCATGGTAAGATATAATATGATTTGCGAATTGTTATGTATTCCTCGTCTACACTTCAAATGAATCTAGTTGCGACACTTCCTTGCTAGGAAATAGCGTCTGCAGATGTCTAGGTATCGTAGCGATAGAGTTCTAATGCTTCTTAAAACGAGATATTGCATCTCATACCTATGTTTCATGGTAAGTTATAATATGGTTTGCGAATTGTTATGTATTCCTCGTCTACACTTCAAATGAATCTAATTGCGACACTTCCTTGCTAGGAAATAGCGTCTGCAGATGTCTAGGTATCGTAGCGATAGAGTTCTAATGCTTCTTAAAACGAGATATTGCATCTCATACCCATGTTTCATGATAAGATATAATATGATTTGCGAAGTGTTATGTATTCCTCATCTACACTTCATATGAATGTAAATGCGACACTTCCTTGCAAGGAAATAGCGTTTGCAGATGTCTACCTATCGTAGCAATAGAGTTCTAATGCTTCTTAAAACGCGATATCGCATCTCATTTCTATGTTTCATGGTAAGATATAATATGATTTGCGAAGTGTTATGTATTCCTCGTCTACACTCCAAATGATTGTGAATGCGACACTTCCTCGCTAGGAAATAGCGTTTGCAGAAGTCTACGTATCGTAGCAATAGAGTTCTTATGATCCTTAAAACGCGATATCGCATCTCATTTCTATGGTTCATGGTATGATATAATATGATTTGCGAAGTGTTATGTGTTCCTCGTCTACACTTCAAATGAATGTAAATGCGACACTTCCTTGCTAGGAAATAGCGTCTGCAGATGTCTAGGTATCGTAGCGATAGAGTTCTAATGCTTCTTAAAACGCGATATCGCATCTCATTTCTATGTTTCATGGTAAGATATAATATGATTTGCGAATTGTTATGTATTCCTCGTCTACACTTCAAATGAATCTAGTTGCGACACTTCCTTGCTAGGAAATAGCGTCTGCAGATGTCTAGGTATCGTAGCGATAGAGTTCTAATGCTTCTTAAAACGAGATATTGCATCTCATACCTATGTTTCATGGTAAGTTATAATATGGTTTGCGAATTGTTATGTATTCCTCGTCTACACTTCAAATGAATCTAATTGCGACACTTCCTTGCTAGGAAATAGCGTCTGCAGATGTCTAGGTATCGTAGCGATAGAGTTCTAATGCTTCTTAAAACGAGATATTGCATCTCATACCCATGTTTCATGATAAGATATAATATGATTTGCGAAGTGTTATGTATTCCTCATCTACACTTCATATGAATGTAAATGCGACACTTCCTTGCAAGGAAATAGCGTTTGCAGATGTCTACCTATCGTAGCAATAGAGTTCTAATGCTTCTTAAAACGCGATATCGCATCTCATTTCTATGTTTCATGGTAAGATATAATATGATTTGCGAAGTGTTATGTATTCCTCGTCTACACTCCAAATGATTGTGAATGCGACACTTCCTCGCTAGGAAATAGCGTTTGCAGAAGTCTACGTATCGTAGCAATAGAGTTCTTATGATCCTTAAAACGCGATATCGCATCTCATTTCTATGGTTCATGGTATGATATAATATGATTTGCGAAGTGTTATGTGTTCCTCGTCTACACTTCAAATGAATGTAAATGCGACACTTCCTTGCTAGGAAATAGCGTCTGCAGATGTCTAGGTATCATAGCGATAGAGTTCTAATGCTTCTTAAAACGCGATATCGCATCTCATTTCTATGTTTCATGGTAAGATATAATATGATTTGCGAATTGTTATGTATTCCTCGTCTACACTTCAAATGAATCTAGTTGCGACACTTCCTTGCTAGGAAATAGCGTCTGCAGATGTCTAGGTATCGTAGCGATAGAGTTCTAATGCTTCTTAAAACGAGATATTGCATCTCATACCCATGTTTCATGATAAGATATAATATGATTTGCGAATTGTTATGTATTCCTCGTCTACACTTCAAATGAATCTAATTGCGACACTTCCTTGCTAGGAAATAGCGTCTGCAGATGTCTAGGTATCGTAGCGATAGAGTTCTAATGCTTCTTAAAACGAGATATTGCATCTCATACCCATGTTTCATGATAAGATATAATATGATTTGCGAAGTGTTATGTATTCCTCATCTACACTTCATATGAATGTAAATGCGACACTTCCTTGCAAGGAAATAGCGTTTGCAGATGTCTACCTATCGTAGCAATAGAGTTCTAATGCTTCTTAAAACGCGATATCGCATCTCATTTCTATGTTTCATGGTAAGATATAATATGATTTGCGAAGTGTTATGTATTCCTCGTCTACACTCCAAATGATTGTGAATGCGACACTTCCTCGCTAGGAAATAGCGTTTGCAGAAGTCTACGTATCGTAGCAATAGAGTTCTTATGATTCTTAAAACGCGATATCGCATCTCATTTCTATGTTTCATGGTAAGATATAATATGATTTGCGAAGTGTTATGTATTCCTCGTCTACACTCCAAATGGTTGTGAATGCGACACTTCCTCGCTAGGAAATGGCGTTTGCAGAAGTCTACGTATCGTAGCAATAGAGTTCTTATGATCCTTAAAACGCGATATCGCATCTCATTTCTATGGTTCATGGTATGATATAATATGATTTGCGAATTGTTATGTATTCCTCGTCTACACTTCAAATGAATCTAATTGCGACACTTCCTTGCTAGGAAATAGCGTCTGCAGATGTCTAGGTATCGTAGCGATAGAGTTCTAATGCTTCTTAAAACGAGATATTGCATCTCATACCTATGTTTCATGATAAGATATAATATGATTTGCGAAGTGTTATGTATTCCTCATCTACACTTCATATGAATGTAAATGCGACACTTCCTTGCAAGGAAATAGCGTTTGCAGATGTCTACCTATCGTAGCAATAGAGTTCTAATGCTTCTTAAAACGCGATATCGCATCTCATTTCTATGTTTCATGGTAAGATATAATATGATTTGCGAAGTGTTATGTATTCCTCGTCTACACTCCAAATGATTGTGAATGCGACACTTCCTCGCTAGGAAATAGCGTTTGCAGAAGTCTACGTATCGTAGCAATAGAGTTCTTATGATTCTTAAAACGCGATATCGCATCTCATTTCTATGGTTCATGGTATGATATAATATGATTTGCGAAGTGTTATGTGTTCCTCGTCTACACTTCAAATGAATGTAAATGCGACACTTCCTTGCTAGGAAATAGCGTCTGCAGATGTCTAGGTATCATAGCGATAGAGTTCTAATGCTTCTTAAAACGCGATATCGCATCTCATATCTATGCTTCATGGTAAGATATAAAATGATTTGCGAAGTTTTATGTATTCCTCGTCAACACTTCAAATGAATGTAAATGCGACACTTCCTTGCTAGGAAATAGCGTCTGCAGATGTCTAGGTATCGTAGCGATAGAGTTCTAATGCTTCTTAAAACGAGATATTGCATCTCATATCTATGTTTCATGATAAGATATAATATTCATTGCGAAGTGTTATGCATTCCTCGTCTACGATTCAAATGAATGTAAATGCGACACTTCCTTGCAAGGAAATAGCGTTTGCAGATGTCTAGGTATCGTAGCAATAGAGTTCTAATGCTTCTTAAAACGCGATATCGCATCTCATTTCTATGTTTCATGGTAAGATATAATATGATTTGCGAAGTGTTATGTATTCCTCGTCTACACTTCAAATGAATGTGAATGCGACACTTCCCCGCTAGGAAATAGCGTTTGCAGAAGTCTACGTACCGTAGCAATAGAGTTCTTATGATTCTTAAAACTCGATATCGCATCTCATTTCTATGGTTCATGGTAAGATATAATATGATATGCGAAGTGTTATGTATTCCTCGTCTACACTTCAAATGAATGTAAATGCGACACTTCCTTGCTAGGAAATAGCGTCTGCAGATGTCTAGGTATCGTAGCGATAGAGTTCTAATGCTTCTTAAAACGAAATACTGCATCTCATATCTATGGTTCATGGTAAGATATAATATGATTTGCGAAGTGTTATGTATTCCTCGTCTACACTTCAAATGAATGTAAATGCGACACTTCCTTGCTAGGAAATAGCGTCTGCAGATGTCTAGGTATCGTAGCAATAGAGTTCTTATGATTCTTAAAACGCGATATCGCATCTCATTTCTATGTTTCATGGTAAGATATAATGTGATTTGCGAAGTGTTATGTATTCCTCGTCTGCACTTCAAATGAATGTAAATGCGACACTTCCTTGCAAGGAAATAGCGTTTGCAGATGTCTGCGTACCGTAGCAATAGAGTTCTTATGATTCTTAAAACGCGATATCGCATCTCCTTTCTATGTTTCATGGTAAGATATAATATGATTTGCGAATTGTTATGTATTCCTCGTCTACACTTCAAATGAATCTAATTGCGACACTTCCTTGCTAGGAAATAGCGTCTGCAGATGTCTAGGTATCGTAGCGATAGAGTTCTAATGCTTCTTAAAACGAGATATTGCATCTCATACCTATGTTTCATGATAAGATATAATATGATTTGCGAAGTGTTATGTATTCCTCGTCTACACTTCATATGAATGTAAATGCGACACTTCCTTGCAAGGAAATAGCGTTTGCAGATGTCTACCTATCGTAGCAATAGAGTTCTAATGCTTCTTAAAACGCGATATCGCATCTCATTTCTATGTTTCATGGTAAGATATAATATGATTTGCGAAGTGTTATGTATTCCTCGTCTACACTTCATATGAATGTAAATGCGACACTTCCTTGCTAGGAAATAGCGTCTGCAGATGTCTAGGTATCATAGCGATAGAGTTCTAATGCTTCTTAAAACGCGATATCGCATCTCATTTCTATGTTTCATGGTAAGATATAATATGATTTGCGAATTGTTATGTATTCCTCGTCTACACTTCAAATGAATCTAATTGCGACACTTCCTTGCTAGGAAATAGCGTCTGCAGATGTCTAGGTATCGTAGCGATAGAGTTCTAATGCTTCTTAAAACGAGATATTGCATCTCATACCTATGTTTCATGGTAAGATATAATATGATTTGCGAATTGTTATGTATTCCCCGTCTACACTTCGAATGAATCTAATTGCGACACTTCCTTGCTAGGAAATAGCGTCTGCAGATGTCTAGGTATCGTAGCGATAGAGTTCTAATGCTTCTTAAAACGAGATATTGCATCTCATACCTATGTTTCATGATAAGATATAATATGATTTGCGAAGTGTTATGTATTCCTCATCTACACTTCATATGAATGTAAATGCGACACTTCCTTGCAAGGAAATAGCGTTTGCAGATGTCTACCTATCGTAGCAATAGAGTTCTAATGCTTCTTAAAACGCGATATCGCATCTCATTTCTATGTTTCATGGTAAGATATAATATGATTTGCGAAGTGTTATGTATTCCTCGTCTACACTCCAAATGATTGTGAATGCGACACTTCCTCGCTAGGAAATAGCGTTTGCAGAAGTCTACGTATCGTAGCAATAGAGTTCTTATGATTCTTAAAACGCGATATCGCATCTCATTTCTATGGTTCATGGTATGATATAATATGATTTGCGAAGTGTTATGTGTTCCTCGTCTACACTTCAAATGAATGTAAATGCGACACTTCCTTGCTAGGAAATAGCGTCTGCATATGTCTAGGTATCATAGCGATAGAGTTCTAATGCTTCTTAAAACGCGATATCGCATCTCATATCTATGGTTCATGGTAAGATATAAAATGATTTGCGAAGTGTTATGTATTCCTCGTCAACACTTCAAATGAATGTAAATGCGACACTTCCTTGCTAGGAAATAGCGTCTGCAGATGTCTAGGTATCGTAGCGATAGAGTTCTAATGCTTCTTAAAACGAGATATTGCATCTCATATCTATGTTTCATGATAAGATATAATATTCATTGCGAAGTGTTATGCATTCCTCGTCTACGATTCAAATGAATGTAAATGCGACACTTCCTTGCAAGGAAATAGCGTTTGCAGATGTCTAGGTATCGTAGCAATAGAGTTCTAAAGCTACTTAAAACGCGATATCGCATCTCATTTCTATGTTTCATGGTAAGATATAATATGATTTGCGAAGTGTTATGTATTCCTCGTCTACACTTCAAATGAATGTGAATGCGACACTTCCCCGCTAGGAAATAGCGTTTGCAGAAGTCTACGTACCGTAGCAATAGAGTTCTTATGATTCTTAAAACTCGATATCGTATCTCATTTCTATGGTTCATGGTAAGATATAATATGATTTGCGAAGTGTTATGTATTCCTCGTCTACACTTCAAATGAATGTAAATGCGACACTTCCTTGCTAGGAAATAGCGTCTGCAGATGTCTAGGTATCGTAGCGATAGAGTTCTAATGCTTCTTAAAACGAAATACTGCATCCCATATCTATGGTTCATGGTAAGATATAATATGATTTGCGAAGTGTTATGTATTCCTCGTCTACACTTCAAATGAATGTAAATGCGACACTTCCTTGCTAGGAAATAGCGTCTGCAGATGTCTAGGTATCGTAGCAATAGAGTTCTTATGATTCTTAAAACGCGATATCGCATCTCATTTCTATGTTTCATGGTAAGATATAATATGATTTGCGAAGTGTTATGTATTCCTCGTCTACACTTCAAATGAATGTGAATGCGACACTTCCCCGCTAGGAAATAGCGTCTGCAGATGTCTAGGTATCGTAGCAATAGAGTTCTAATGCTTCTTAAAACGCGATATCGCATCTCATTTCTATGTTTCATGGTAAGATATAATATGATTTGCGAAGTGTTATGTATTCCTCGTCTACACTCCAAATGATTGTGAATGCGACACTTCCTCGCTAGGAAATAGCGTTTGCAGAAGTCTACGTATCGTAGCAATAGAGTTCTTATGATTCTTAAAACGCGATATCGCATCTCATTTCTATGGTTCATGGTATGATATAATATGATTTGCGAAGTGTTATGTGTTCCTCGTCTACACTTCAAATGAATGTAAATGCGACACTTCCTTGCTAGGAAATAGCGTCTGCAGATGTCTAGGTATCATAGCGATAGAGTTCTAATGCTTCTTAAAACGCGATATCGCATCTCATATCTATGCTTCATGGTAAGATATAAAATGATTTGCGAAGTTTTATGTATTCCTCGTCAACACTTCAAATGAATGTAAATGCGACACTTCCTTGCTAGGAAATAGCGTCTGCAGATGTCTAGGTATCGTAGCGATAGAGTTCTAATGCTTCTTAAAACGAGATATTGCATCTCATATCTATGTTTCATGATAAGATATAATATTCATTGCGAAGTGTTATGCATTCCTCGTCTACGATTCAAATGAATGTAAATGCGACACTTCCTTGCAAGGAAATAGCGTTTGCAGATGTCTAGGTATCGTAGCAATAGAGTTCTAATGCTTCTTAAAACGCGATATCGCATCTCATTTCTATGTTTCATGGTAAGATATAATATGATTTGCGAAGTGTTATGTATTCCTCGTCTACACTTCAAATGAATGTGAATGCGACACTTCCCCGCTAGGAAATAGCGTTTGCAGAAGTCTACGTACCGTAGCAATAGAGTTCTTATGATTCTTAAAACTCGATATCGCATCTCATTTCTATGGTTCATGGTAAGATATAATATGATATGCGAAGTGTTATGTATTCCTCGTCTACACTTCAAATGAATGTAAATGCGACACTTCCTTGCTAGGAAATAGCGTCTGCAGATGTCTAGGTATCGTAGCGATAGAGTTCTAATGCTTCTTAAAACGAAATACTGCATCTCATATCTATGGTTCATGGTAAGATATAATATGATTTGCGAAGTGTTATGTATTCCTCGTCTACACTTCAAATGAATGTAAATGCGACACTTCCTTGCTAGGAAATAGCGTCTGCAGATGTCTAGGTATCGTAGCAATAGAGTTCTTATGATTCTTAAAACGCGATATCGCATCTCATTTCTATGTTTCATGGTAAGATATAATGTGATTTGCGAAGTGTTATGTATTCCTCGTCTGCACTTCAAATGAATGTAAATGCGACACTTCCTTGCAAGGAAATAGCGTTTGCAGATGTCTGCGTACCGTAGCAATAGAGTTCTTATGATTCTTAAAACGCGATATCGCATCTCCTTTCTATGTTTCATGGTAAGATATAATATGATTTGCGAATTGTTATGTATTCCTCGTCTACACTTCAAATGAATCTAATTGCGACACTTCCTTGCTAGGAAATAGCGTCTGCAGATGTCTAGGTATCGTAGCGATAGAGTTCTAATGCTTCTTAAAACGAGATATTGCATCTCATACCTATGTTTCATGATAAGATATAATATGATTTGCGAAGTGTTATGTATTCCTCGTCTACACTTCATATGAATGTAAATGCGACACTTCCTTGCAAGGAAATAGCGTTTGCAGATGTCTACCTATCGTAGCAATAGAGTTCTAATGCTTCTTAAAACGCGATATCGCATCTCATTTCTATGTTTCATGGTAAGATATAATATGATTTGCGAAGTGTTATGTATTCCTCGTCTACACTTCATATGAATGTAAATGCGACACTTCCTTGCTAGGAAATAGCGTCTGCAGATGTCTAGGTATCATAGCGATAGAGTTCTAATGCTTCTTAAAACGCGATATCGCATCTCATTTCTATGTTTCATGGTAAGATATAATATGATTTGCGAATTGTTATGTATTCCTCGTCTACACTTCAAATGAATCTAATTGCGACACTTCCTTGCTAGGAAATAGCGTCTGCAGATGTCTAGGTATCGTAGCGATAGAGTTCTAATGCTTCTTAAAACGAGATATTGCATCTCATACCTATGTTTCATGGTAAGATATAATATGATTTGCGAATTGTTATGTATTCCCCGTCTACACTTCGAATGAATCTAATTGCGACACTTCCTTGCTAGGAAATAGCGTCTGCAGATGTCTAGGTATCGTAGCGATAGAGTTCTAATGCTTCTTAAAACGAGATATTGCATCTCATACCTATGTTTCATGATAAGATATAATATGATTTGCGAAGTGTTATGTATTCCTCATCTACACTTCATATGAATGTAAATGCGACACTTCCTTGCAAGGAAATAGCGTTTGCAGATGTCTACCTATCGTAGCAATAGAGTTCTAATGCTTCTTAAAACGCGATATCGCATCTCATTTCTATGTTTCATGGTAAGATATAATATGATTTGCGAAGTGTTATGTATTCCTCGTCTACACTCCAAATGATTGTGAATGCGACACTTCCTCGCTAGGAAATAGCGTTTGCAGAAGTCTACGTATCGTAGCAATAGAGTTCTTATGATTCTTAAAACGCGATATCGCATCTCATTTCTATGGTTCATGGTATGATATAATATGATTTGCGAAGTGTTATGTGTTCCTCGTCTACACTTCAAATGAATGTAAATGCGACACTTCCTTGCTAGGAAATAGCGTCTGCATATGTCTAGGTATCATAGCGATAGAGTTCTAATGCTTCTTAAAACGCGATATCGCATCTCATATCTATGGTTCATGGTAAGATATAAAATGATTTGCGAAGTGTTATGTATTCCTCGTCAACACTTCAAATGAATGTAAATGCGACACTTCCTTGCTAGGAAATAGCGTCTGCAGATGTCTAGGTATCGTAGCGATAGAGTTCTAATGCTTCTTAAAACGAGATATTGCATCTCATATCTATGTTTCATGATAAGATATAATATTCATTGCGAAGTGTTATGCATTCCTCGTCTACGATTCAAATGAATGTAAATGCGACACTTCCTTGCAAGGAAATAGCGTTTGCAGATGTCTAGGTATCGTAGCAATAGAGTTCTAAAGCTACTTAAAACGCGATATCGCATCTCATTTCTATGTTTCATGGTAAGATATAATATGATTTGCGAAGTGTTATGTATTCCTCGTCTACACTTCAAATGAATGTGAATGCGACACTTCCCCGCTAGGAAATAGCGTTTGCAGAAGTCTACGTACCGTAGCAATAGAGTTCTTATGATTCTTAAAACTCGATATCGTATCTCATTTCTATGGTTCATGGTAAGATATAATATGATTTGCGAAGTGTTATGTATTCCTCGTCTACACTTCAAATGAATGTAAATGCGACACTTCCTTGCTAGGAAATAGCGTCTGCAGATGTCTAGGTATCGTAGCGATAGAGTTCTAATGCTTCTTAAAACGAAATACTGCATCCCATATCTATGGTTCATGGTAAGATATAATATGATTTGCGAAGTGTTATGTATTCCTCGTCTACACTTCAAATGAATGTAAATGCGACACTTCCTTGCTAGGAAATAGCGTCTGCAGATGTCTAGGTATCGTAGCAATAGAGTTCTTATGATTCTTAAAACGCGATATCGCATCTCATTTCTATGTTTCATGGTAAGATATAATATGATTTGCGAAGTGTTATGTATTCCTCGTCTACACTTCAAATGAATGTGAATGCGACACTTCCCCGCTAGGAAATAGCGTCTGCAGATGTCTAGGTATCGTAGCAATAGAGTTCTAATGCTTCTTAAAACGCGATATCGCATCTCATTTCTATGTTTCATGGTAAGATATAATATGATTTGCGAAGTGTTATGTATTCCTCGTCTACACTCCAAATGATTGTGAATGCGACACTTCCTCGCTAGGAAATAGCGTTTGCAGAAGTCTACGTATCGTAGCAATAGAGTTCTTATGATTCTTAAAACGCGATATCGCATCTCATTTCTATGGTTCATGGTATGATATAATATGATTTGCGAAGTGTTATGTGTTCCTCGTCTACACTTCAAATGAATGTAAATGCGACACTTCCTTGCTAGGAAATAGCGTCTGCAGATGTCTAGGTATCATAGCGATAGAGTTCTAATGCTTCTTAAAACGCGATATCGCATCTCATATCTATGGTTCATGGTAAGATATAAAATGATTTGCGAAGTGTTATGTATTCCTCGTCAACACTTCAAATGAATGTAAATGCGACACTTCCTTGCTAGGAAATAGCGTCTGCAGATGTCTAGGTATCGTAGCGATAGAGTTCTAATGCTTCTTAAAACGAGATATTGCATCTCATATCTATGTTTCATGATAAGATATAATATTCATTGCGAAGTGTTATGCATTCCTCGTCTACGATTCAAATGAATGAAAATGCGACACTTCCTTGCTAGGAAATAGCGTCTGCAGATGTGTAGGTATCGTAGCGATAGAGTTCTAATGCTTCTTAAAACGAGATATTGCATCTCATATCTATGGTTCATGGTAAGATATAATATGATTTTCGAAGTGTTATGTATTCCTCGTCTACACTTCAAATGAATGTAAATGCGACACTTCCTTGCTAGGAAATAGCGTCTGCAGATGTCTAGGTATCGTAGCAATAGAGTTCTTATGATTCTTAAAACGCGATATCGCATCTCCTTTCTATGTTTCATGGTAAGATATAATATGATTTGCGAATTGTTATGTATTCCTCGTCTACACTTCAAATGAATCTAATTGCGACACTTCCTTGCTAGGAAATAGCGTCTGCAGATGTCTAGGTATCGTAGCGATAGAGTTCTAATGCTTCTTAAAACGAGATATTGCATCTCATACCTATGTTTCATGATAAGATATAATATGATTTGCGAAGTGTTATGTATTCCTCGTCTACACTTCATATGAATGTAAATGCGACACTTCCTTGCAAGGAAATAGCGTATGCAGATGTCTACGTATCGTAGCGATAGAGTTCTAATGCTTCTTAAAACGAGATATTGCATCTCATATCTATGGTTCATGGTAAGATATAAAATGATTTGCGAAGTGTTATGTATTCCTCGTCTACACTTCAAATGAATGTAAATGCGACACTTCCTTGCTAGGAAATAGCGTCTGCAGATGTCTAGGTATCGTAGCGATAGAGTTCTAATGCTTCTTAAAACGAGATATTGCATCTCATATCTATGTTTCATGATAAGATATAATATTCATTGCGAAGTGTTATGCATTCCTCGTCTACGATTCAAATGAATGAAAATGCGACACTTCCTTGCTAGGAAATAGCGTCTGCAGATGTCTAGGTATCGTACCGATAGAGTTCTAATGCTTCTTAAAACGCGATATCGCATCTCATTTCTATGTTTCATGGTAACATATAATATGATTTGCGAAGTGTTATGCATTCCTCGTCTACGATTCAAATGAATGTAAATGCGACACTTCGTTGCAAGGAAATAGCGTTTGCAGATGTCTAGGTATCGTAGCAATAGAGTTCTAATGCTTCTTAAAACGCGATATCGCATCTCATTTCTATGTTTCATGGTAAGATATAATATGATTTGCGAAGTGTTATGTATTCCTCGTCTACACTTCAAATGAGTGTAAATGCGACACTTCCTTGCTAGGAAATAGCGTCTGCAGATGTCTAGGTATCGTAGCGATAGATTTCTAATGCTTCTTAAAACGCGATATCGCATCTCATTTCTATGTTTCATGGTAAGATATAATATGATTTGCGAAGTGTTATGTATTCCTCGTCTACACTTCAAATGAATGAAAATGCGACACTTCCTTGCTAGGAAATAGCGTCTGCAGATGTCTAGGTATCGTAGCGATAGAGTTCTAATGCTTCTTAAAACGAGATATTGCATCTCATATCTATGTTTCATGATAAGATATAATATGATTTGCGAAGTGTTATGTATTCCTCGTCTACACTTCAAATGAATGAAAATGCGACACTTCCTTGCTAGGAAGTAGCGTCTGCAGATGTCTAGGTATCGTAGCAATAGGGTTCTAATGCTTCTTAAAACGCGATATCGCCTCTCATTTCTATGTTTCATGGTAAGATATAATATGATTTGCGAAGTGTTATGTATTCCTCGTCTACACTTCAAATGAATGTAAATGCGACACTTCCTTGCTAGGAAATAGCGTCTGCAGATGTCTAGGTATCGTAGCGATAGAGTTCTAATGCTTCTTAAAACGCGATATCGCATCTCATTTCTATGGTTCATGGTAAGATATAATATGATTTGCGAAGTGTTATGTAGTCCTCGTCTACACTTCAAATGAATGAAAATGCGACACTTCCTTGCTAGGAAATAGCGTCTGCAGATGTCTAGGTATCGTAGCGATAGAGTTCTAATGCTTCTTAAAACGCGATATCGCATCTCATTTCTATGTTTCATGGTAACATATAATATGATTTGCGAAGTGTTATGTATTCCTCGTCTACAGTTCCTATGAATGTAAATGCGACACTTCCTTGCAAGGAAATAGCGTTTGCAGAAGTCTACGTATCGTAGCAATAAGAGTTCTTATGATTCTTAAAACGCGATATCGCATCTCATTTCTATGGTTCATGGTATGATATAATATGATTTGCGAAGCGTTATGTATTCCTCGTCTACACTTCAAATGAATGTAAATGCGACACTTCCTTGCTAGGAAATAGCGTCTGCAGATGTCTAGGTATCGTAGCAATAGAGTTCTTATGATTCTTAAAACGCGATATCGCATCTCCTTTCTATGTTTCATGGTAAGATATAATATGATTTGCGAATTGTTATGTATTCCTCGTCTACACTTCAAATGAATCTAATTGCGACACTTCCTTGCTAGGAAATAGCGTCTGCAGATGTCTAGGTATCGTAGCGATAGAGTTCTAATGCTTCTTAAAACGAGATATTGCATCTCATACCTATGTTTCATGATAAGATATAATATGATTTGCGAAGTGTTATGTATTCCTCGTCTACACTTCATATGAATGTAAATGCGACACTTCCTTGCAAGGAAATAGCGTATGCAGATGTCTACGTATCGTAGCGATAGAGTTCTAATGCTTCTTAAAACGAGATATTGCATCTCATATCTATGGTTCATGGTAAGATATAAAATGATTTGCGAAGTGTTATATATTCCTCGTCTACACTTCAAATGAATGTAAATGCGACACTTCCTTGCTAGGAAATAGCGTCTGCAGATGTCTAGGTATCGTAGCGATAGAGTTCTAATGCTTCTTAAAACGAGATATTGCATCTCATATCTATGTTTCATGATAAGATATAATATTCATTGCGAAGTGTTATGCATTCCTCGTCTACGATTCAAATGAATGAAAATGCGACACTTCCTTGCTAGGAAATAGCGTCTGCAGATGTCTAGGTATCGTACCGATAGAGTTCTAATGCTTCTTAAAACGCGATATCGCATCTCATTTCTATGTTTCATGGTAACATATAATATGATTTGCGAAGTGTTATGCATTCCTCGTCTACGATTCAAATGAATGTAAATGCGACACTTCGTTGCAAGGAAATAGCGTTTGCAGATGTCTAGGTATCGTAGCAATAGAGTTCTAATGCTTCTTAAAACGCGATATCGCATCTCATTTCTATGTTTCATGGTAACATATAATATGATTTGCGAAGTGTTATGCATTCCTCGTCTACGATTCAAATGAATGTAAATGCGACACTTCGTTGCAAGGAAATAGCGTTTGCAGATGTCTAGGTATCGTAGCAATAGAGTTCTAATGCTTCTTAAAACGCGATATCGCATCTCATTTCTATGTTTCATGGTAAGATATAATATGATTTGCGAAGTGTTATGTATTCCTCGTCTACACTTCAAATGAATGTAAATGCGACACTTCCTTGCTAGGAAATAGCGTCTGCAGATGTCTAGGTATCGTAGCGATAGAGTTCTAATGCTTCTTAAAACGAGATATTGCATCTCATATCTATGTTTCATGATAAGATATAATATTCATTGCGAAGTGTTATGTATTCCTCGTCTACACTTCAAATGAATGAAAATGCGACACTTCCTTGCTAGGAAGTAGCGTCTGCAGATGTCTAGGTATCGTAGCAATAGGGTTCTAATGCTTCTTAAAACGCGATATCGCCTCTCATTTCTATGTTTCATGGTAAGATATAATATGATTTGCGAAGTGTTATGTATTCCTCGTCTACACTTCAAATGAATGTAAATGCGACACTTCCTTGCTAGGAAATAGCGTCTGCAGATGTCTAGGTATCGTAGCGATAGAGTTCTAATGCTTCTTAAAACGCGATATCGCATCTCATTTCTATGGTTCATGGTAAGATATAATATGATTTGCGAAGTGTTATGTAGTCCTCGTCTACACTTCAAATGAATGAAAATGCGACACTTCCTTGCTAGGAAATAGCGTCTGCAGATGTCTAGGTATCGTAGCGATAGAGTTCTAATGCTTCTTAAAACGCGATATCGCATCTCATTTCTATGTTTCATGGTAACATATAATATGATTTGCGAAGTGTTATGTATTCCTCGTCTACAGTTCCTATGAATGTAAATGCGACACTTCCTTGCAAGGAAATAGCGTTTGCAGAAGTCTACGTATCGTAGCAATAAGAGTTCTTATGATTCTTAAAACGCGATATCGCATCTCATTTCTATGGTTCATGGTATGATATAATATGATTTGCGAAGCGTTATGTATTCCTCGTCTACACTTCAAATGAATGTAAATGCGACACTTCCTTGCTAGGAAATAGCGTCTGCAGATGTCTAGGTATCGTAGCAATAGAGTTCTTATGATTCTTAAAACGCGATATCGCATCTCCTTTCTATGTTTCATGGTAAGATATAATATGATTTGCGAATTGTTATGTATTCCTCGTCTACACTTCAAATGAATCTAATTGCGACACTTCCTTGCTAGGAAATAGCGTCTGCAGATGTCTAGGTATCGTAGCGATAGAGTTCTAATGCTTCTTAAAACGAGATATTGCATCTCATACCTATGTTTCATGATAAGATATAATATGATTTGCGAAGTGTTATGTATTCCTCGTCTACACTTCATATGAATGTAAATGCGACACTTCCTTGCAAGGAAATAGCGTATGCAGATGTCTACGTATCGTAGCGATAGAGTTCTAATGCTTCTTAAAACGAGATATTGCATCTCATATCTATGGTTCATGGTAAGATATAAAATGATTTGCGAAGTGTTATGTATTCCTCGTCTACACTTCAAATGAATGTAAATGCGACACTTCCTTGCTAGGAAATAGCGTCTGCAGATGTCTAGGTATCGTAGCGATAGAGTTCTAATGCTTCTTAAAACGAGATATTGCATCTCATATCTATGTTTCATGATAAGATATAATATTCATTGCGAAGTGTTATGCATTCCTCGTCTACGATTCAAATGAATGAAAATGCGACACTTCCTTGCTAGGAAATAGCGTCTGCAGATGTCTGGGTATCGTAGCGATAGAGTTCTAATGCTTCTTAAAACGCGATATCGCATCTCATTTCTATAGTTCATGGTATGATATAATATGATTTGCGAAGCGTTATGTATTCCTCGTCTACACTTCAAATGAATGTAAATGCAACACTTCCTTGCAAGGAAATAGCGTTTGCAGATGTCTAGGTATCGTAGCAATAGGGTTCAAATGCTTCTTAAAGCGAGATATTGCATCTCATATCTATGTTTCATGATAAGATATAATATTCATTGCGAAGTGTTATGCATTCCTCGTATACGATTCAAATGAATGTAAATGCGACACTTCCTTGCAAGGAAATAGCGTTTGCAGATGTCTACGTATCGTGGCAATAGAGTTCTTATGGTTCTTAAAACGCGATATCGCATCTCATTTCTATGTTTCATGGCAAGATATAATATGATTTGCGAAGTGTTATGTATTCCTCGTCTACACTTCAAATGAATGTGAATGCGACACTTCCTCGCTAGGAAATAGCGTTTGCAGAAGTCTACGTATCGTAGCAATAGAGTTCTTATGATTCTTAAAACGCGATATCGCATCTCATTTCTATGGTTCATGGTAAGATATAATATGATTTGCGAATTGTTATGTATTCCTCGTCTACACTTCATATGAATGTAAATGCGACACTTCCTTGCAAGGAAATAGCGTTTGAAGAAGTCTACGTATCGTAGCAATAAGAGTTCTTATGATTCTTAAAACGCGATATCGCATCTCATTTCTATGGTTCATGGTATGATATAATATGATTTGCGAAGCGTTATGTATTCCTCGTCTACACTTCAAATGAATGTAAATGCGACACTTCCTTGCTAGGAAATAGCGTCTGCAGATGTCTAGGTATCGTAGCAATAGAGTTCTTATGATTCTTAAAACGCGATATCGCATCTCATTTCTATGGTTCATGGTATGATATAATATGATTTGCGAAGTGTTATGTGTTCCTCGTCTACACTTCAAATGAATGTAAATGCGACACTTCCTTGCTAGGAAATAGCGTCTGCAGATGTCTAGGTATCACAGGGATAGAGTTCTAATGCTTCTTAAAACGCGATATCGCATCTCATTTCTATGTTTCATGGTAAGATATAATATGATTTGCGAAGTGTTATGTATTCCTCGTCTACACTTCATATGAATGTAAATGCGACACTTCCTTGCAAGGAAATAGCGTTTGCAGATGTCTACGTATCGTAGCGATAGAGTTCTAATGCTTCTTAAAACGAGATATTGCATCTCATATCTATGGTTCATGGTAAGATATAATATGATTTGCGAAGTGTTATGTATTCCTCGTCTACACTTCAAATGAATGTAAATGCGACACTTCCTTGCTAGGAAATAGCGTCTGCAGATGTCTAGGTATCGTAGCGATAGAGTTCTAATGCTTCTTAAAACGAGATATTGCATCTCATATCTATGTTTCATGATAAGATACAATATTCATTGCGAAGTGTTATGCATTCCTCGTCTACGATTCAAATGAATGTAACTGCGACACTTCCTTGCAAGGAAATTGCGTTTGCAGATGTCTAGGTATCGTAGCAATAGAGTTCTAATGCTTCTTAAAACGCGATATCGCATCTCATTTCTATGTTTCATGGTAAGATATAATGTGATTTGCGAAGTGTTATGTATTCCTCGTCTGCACTTCAAATGAATGTAAATGCGACACTTCCTTGCAAGGAAATAGCGTTTGCAGAAGTCTACGTATCGTAGCAATAGAGTTCTTATGATTCTTAAAACGCGATATCGCATCTCATTTCTATGTTTCATGGTAAGATATAATGTGATTTGCGAAGTGTTATGTATTCCTCGTCTACACTTCAAATGAATGTAAATGCGACACTTCCTTGCTAGGAAATAGCGTCTGCAGATGTCTAGGTATCGTAGCGATAGAGTTCTAATGCTTCTTAAAACGAGATACTGCATCTCATATCTATGGTTCATGGTAAGATATAATATGGTCTGCGAAGTGTTATTTGTTCCTCGTCTACACTTCAAATGAATGTAAATGCAACACTTCCTTGCAAGGAAATAGCGTTTGCAGATGTCTAGGTATCGTAGCAATAGGGTTCAAATGCTTCTTAAAGCAAGATATTGCATCTCATATCTGTGTTTCATGATAAGATATAATATTCATTGCGAAGTGTTATGCATTCCTCGTATACGATTCAAATGAATGTAAATGCGACACTTCCTTCCAAGGAAATAGCGTTTGCAGATGTCTACGTATCGTAGCAATAGAGTTCTTATGATTCTTAAAACGCGATATCGCATCTCATTTCTATGGTTCATGGTAAGATATAATATGATTTGCGAATTGTTATGTATTCCTCGTCTACACTTCAAATGAATCTAATTGCGACACTTCCTTGCTAGGAAATAGCGTCTGCAGATGTCTAGGTATCGTAGCGATAGAGTTCTAATGCTTCTTAAAACGAGATATTGCATCTCATATCTATGTTTCATGATAAGATATAATATTCATTGCGAAGTGTTATGCATTCCTCGTCTACGATTCAAATGAATGTAAATGCGACACTTCCTTGCTAGGAAGTAGCGTCTGCAGATGTCTAGGTATCGTGGCAATAGGGTTCTAATGCTTCTTAAAACGCGATATCGCATCTCATTTCTATGTTTCATGGTAAGATATAATATGATTTGCGAAGTGTTATGTATTCCGCGTCTACTCTTCAAATGAATGTGAATGCGACACTTCCTCGCTAAGAAGTAGCGTTTGCAGAAGTCTACGTATCGTAGCAATAAGAGTTCTTATGATTCTTAAAACGCGATATCGCATCTCATTTCTATGGTTCATGGTATGATATAATATGATTTGCGAAGTGTTATGTATTCCTCGTCTACACTTCAAATGAATGTAAATGCGACACTTCCTTGCTAGGAAATAGCGTCTGCAGATGTCTAGGTATCGTAGCGATAGAGTTCTAATGCTTCTTAAAACGCGATATCGCATCTCATTTCTATGGTTCATGGTAAGATATAATATGATTTGCGAAGTGTTATGTAGTCCTCGTCTACACTTCAAATGAATGAAAATGCGACACTTCCTTGCTAGGAAATAGCGTCTGCAGATGTCTAGGTATCGTAGCGATAGAGTTCTAATGCTTCTTAAAACGCGATATCGCATCTCATTTCTATGTTTCATGGTAACATATAATATGAATTGCGAAGTGTTATGCATTCCTCGTCTACGATTCAAATGAATGTAAATGCGACACTTCGTTGCAAGGAAATAGCGTTTGCAGATGTCTAGGTATCGTAGCAATAGAGTTCTAATGCTTCTTAAAACGCGATATCGCATCTCATTTCTATGTTTCATGGTAAGATATAATATGATTTGCGAAGTGTTATGTATTCCTCGTCTACACTTCAAATGAATGTAAATGCGACACTTCCTTGCTAGGAAATAGCGTTTGCAGATGTCTAGGTATCGTAGCGATAGATTTCTAATGCTTCTTAGAACGCGATATCGCATCTCATTTCTATGTTTCATGGTAAGATATAATATGATTTGCGAAGTGTTATGTATTCCTCGTCTACACTTCAAATGAATGAAAATGCGACACTTCCTTGCTAGGAAATAGCGTCTGCAGATGTCTAGGTATCGTAGCGATAGAGTTCTAATGCTTCTTAAAACGAGATATTGCATCTCATATCTATGTTTCATGATAAGATATAATATGATTTGCGAAGTGTTATGTATTCCTCGTCTACACTTCAAATGAACGAAAATGCGACACTTCCTTGCTAGGAAGTAGCGTCTGCAGATGTCTAGGTATCGTAGCAATAGGGTTCTAATGCTTCTTAAAACGCGATATCGCATCTCATTTCTATGTTTCATGGTAAGATATAATATGATTTGCGAAGTGTTATGTATTCCTCGTCTACACTTCAAATGAATGTAAATGCGACACTTCCTTGCTAGGAAATAGCGTCTGCAGATGTCTAGGTATCGTAGCGATAGAGTTCTAATGCTTCTTAAAACGCGATATCGCATCTCATTTCTATGTTTCATGGTAAGATATAATATGATTTGCGAAGTGTTATGTATTCCTCGTCTACACTTCAAATGAATGTAAATGCGACACTTCCTTGCTAGGTAATAGCGTCTGCAGATGTCTAGGTATCGTAGCGATAGAGTTCTAATGTTTCTTAAAACGCGATATCGCATCTCATTTCTATGTTTCATGGTAAGATATAATATGGTTTGCGAAGTGTTATTTGTTCCTCGTCTACACTTCAAATGAATGTAAATGCGACACTTCCTTGCAAGGAAATAGCGTTTGCAGATGTCTAGGTGTCGTAGCAATAGGGTTCAAATGCTTCTTAAAGCGAGATATTGCATCTCATATCTATGTTTCATGATAAGATATACTATTCATTGCGAAGTGTTATGCATTCCTCGTATACGATTCAAATGAATGTAAATGCGACACTTCCTTGCAAGGAAATAGCGTTTGCAGATGTCTACGTATCGTGGCAATAGAGTTCTTATGGTTCTTAAAACGCGATATCGCATCTCATTTCTATGTTTCATGGCAAGATATAATATGATTTGCGAAGTGTTATGTATTCCGCGTCTACACTTCAAATGAATGTGAATGCGACACTTCCTCGCTAAGAAGTAGCGTTTGCAGAAGTCTACGTATCGTAGCAATAAGAGTTCTTATGATTCTTAAAACGCGATATCGCATCTCATTTCTATGGTTCATGGTATGATATAATATGATTTGCGAAGTGTTATGTATTCCTCGTCTACACTTCAAATGAATGTAAATGCGACACTTCCTTGCTAGGAAATAGCGTCTGCAGATGTCTAGGTATCGTAGCGATAGAGTTCTAATGCTTCTTAAAACGCGATATCGCATCTCATTTCTATGGTTCATGGTAAGATATAATATGATTTGCGAAGTGTTATGTAGTCCTCGTCTACACTTCAAATGAATGAAAATGCGACACTTCCTTGCTAGGAAATAGCGTCTGCAGATGTCTAGGTATCGTAGCGATAGAGTTCTAATGCTTCTTAAAACGCGATATCGCATCTCATTTCTATGTTTCATGGTAACATATAATATGATTTGCGAAGTGTTATGCATTCCTCGTCTACGATTCAAATGAATGTAAATGCGACACTTCGTTGCAAGGAAATAGCGTTTGCAGATGTCTAGGTATCGTAGCAATAGAGTTCTAATGCTTCTTAAAACGCGATATCGCATCTCATTTCTATGTTTCATGGTAAGATATAATATGATTTGCGAAGTGTTATGTATTCCTCGTCTACACTTCAAATGAATGTAAATGCGACACTTCCTTGCTAGGAAATAGCGTCTGCAGATGTCTAGGTATCGTAGCGATAGATTTCTAATGCTTCTTAAAACGCGATATCGCATCTCATTTCTATGTTTCATGGTAAGATATAATATGATTTGCGAAGTGTTATGTATTCCTCGTCTACACTTCAAATGAATGAAAATGCGACACTTCCTTGCTAGGAAATAGCGTCTGCAGATGTCTAGGTATCGTAGCGATAGAGTTCTAATGCTTCTTAAAACGAGATATTGCATCTCATATCTATGTTTCATGATAAGATATAATATGATTTGCGAAGTGTTATGTATTCCTCGTCTACACTTCAAATGAATGAAAATGCGACACTTCCTTGCTAGGAAGTAGCGTCTGCAGATGTCTAGGTATCGTAGCAATAGGGTTCTAATGCTTCTTAAAACGCGATATCGCATCTCATTTCTATGTTTCATGGTAAGATATAATATGATTTGCGAAGTGTTATGTATTCCTCGTCTACACTTCAAATGAATGTAAATGCGACACTTCCTTGCTAGGAAATAGCGTCTGCAGATGTCTAGGTATCGTAGCGATAGAGTTCTAATGCTTCTTAAAACGCGATATCGCATCTCATTTCTATGGTTCATGGTAAGATATAATATGATTTGCGAAGTGTTATGTAGTCCTCGTCTACACTTCAAATGAATGAAAATGCGACACTTCCTTGCTAGGAAATAGCGTCTGCAGATGTCTAGGTATCGTAGCGATAGAGTTCTAATGCTTCTTAAAACGCGATATCGCATCTCATTTCTATGTTTCATGGTAACATATAATATTCATTGCGAAGTGTTATGCATTCCTCGTATACGATTCAAATGAATGTAAATGCGACACTTCCTTGCAAGGAAATAGCGTTTGCAGATGTCTACGTATCGTGGCAATAGAGTTCTTATGGTTCTTAAAACGCGATATCGCATCTCATTTCTATGTTTCATGGCAAGATATAATATGATTTGCGAAGTGTTATGTATTCCTCGTCTACACTTCAAATGAATGTGAATGCGACACTTCCTCGCTAGGAAATAGCGTTTGCAGAAGTCTACGTATCGTAGCAATAGAGTTCTTATGATTCTTAAAACGCGATATCGCATCTCATTTCTATGGTTCATGGTAAGATATAATATGATTTGCGAAGTGTTATGTATTCCTCGTCTACACTTCTTATGAATGTAAATGCGACACTTCCTTGCAAGGAAATAGCGTTTGCAGATGTCTACCTATCGTAGCAATAGGGTTCTAATGCTTCTTAAAACGCGATATCGCATCTCATTTCTATGTTTCATGGTAAGATATAATATGATTTGCGAAGTGTTATGTATTCCTCGTCTACACTCCAAATGATTGTGAATGCGACACTTCCTCGCTAGGAAATAGCGTTTGCAGAAGTCTACGTATCGTAGCAATAGAGTTCTTATGATTCTTAAGACGCGATATCGCATCTCATTTCTATGGTTCATAGTATGATATAATATGATTTGCGAAGTGTTATGTGTTCCTCGTCTACACTTCAAATGAATGTAAATGCGACACTTCCTTGCTAGGAAATAGCGTCTGCAGATGTCTAGGTATCACAGGGATAGAGTTCTAATGCTTCTTAAAACGCGATATCGCATCTCATTTCTATGTTTCATGGTAAGATATAATATGATTTGCGAAGTGTTATGTATTCCTCGTCTACACTTCATATGAATGTAAATGCGACACTTCCTTGCAAGGAAATAGCGTTTGCAGATGTCTACGTATCGTAGCGATAGAGTTCTAATGCTTCTTAAAACGAGATATTGCATCTCATATCGATGGTTCATGGTAAGATATAAAATGATTTGCGAAGTGTTATGTATTCCTCGTCTACACTTCAAATGAATGTAAATGCGACACTTCCTTGCTAGGAAATAGCGTCTGCAGATGTCTAGGTATCGTAGCGATAGAGTTCTAATGCTTCTTAAAACGAGATATTGCATCTCATATCTATGTTTCATGATAAGATATAATATTCATTGCGAAGTGTTATGCATTCCTCGTCTACGATTCAAATGAATGTAAATGCGACACTTCCTTGCAAGGAAATAGCGTTTGCAGATGTCTAGGTATCGTAGCAATAGAGTTCTAATGCTTCTTAAAACGCGATATCGCATCTCATTTCTATGTTTCATGGTAAGATATAATATGATTTGCGAAGTGTTATGTATTCCTCGTCTACACTTCAAATGAATGAAAATGCGACACTTCCTTGCTAGGAAATAGCGTCTGCAGATGTCTAGGTATCGTAGCGATAGAGTTCTAATGCATCTTAAAACGCGATATCGCATCTCATTTCTATGTTTCATGGTAACATATAATATGATTTGCGAAGTGTTATGTATTCCTCGTCTACACTTCCTACGAATGTAAATGCGACACTTCCTTGCAAGGAAATAGCGTTTGCAGATGTCAACCTATCGTAGCAATAGAGTTCTAATGCTTCTTAAAACGCGATATCGCATCTCATTACAATGTTTCATGGTAAGATATAATATGATTTGCGAAGTGTTATGTATTCCTCGTCTACACTTCAAATGAATGTAAATGCGACACTACCTTGCAAGGAAATAGCGTTTGCAGATGTCTACCTATCGTAGCAATTGGGTTCTAATGCTTCTTAAAACGCGATATCGCATCTCATTTCTATGTTTCATGGTAAGATATAATATGATTTGCGAAGTGTTATGTATTCCTCGTCTACACTTCAAATGAATGTGAATGCGACACTTCCCCGCTAGGAAATAGCGTCTGCAGATGTCTAGGTATCGTAGCGATAGAGTTCTAATGCTTCTTAAAACGAGATATTGCATCTCATATCTATGTTTCATGATAAGATATAATATTCATTGCGAAGTGTTATGCATTCCTCGTCTACGATTCAAATGAATGTAAATGCGACACTTCCTTGCAAGGAAATTGCGTTTGCAGATGTCTAGGTATCGTAGCAATAGAGTTCTAATGCTTCTTAAAACGAGATATTGCATCTCATATCTATGGTTCATGGTAAGATATAATATGATTTGCGAAGTGTTATGTATTCCTCGTCTACACTTCAAATGAATGAAAATGCGACACTTCCTTGCTAGGAAATAGCGTCTGCAGATGTCTAGGTATCGTAGCGATAGAGTTCTAATGCATCTTAAAACGCGATATCGCATCTCATTTCTATGTTTCATGGTAACATATAATATGATTTGCGAAGTGTTATGTATTCCTCGTCTACACTTCCTACGAATGTAAATGCGACACTTCCTTGCAAGGAAATAGCGTTTGCAGATGTCAACCTATCGTAGCAATAGAGTTCTAATGCTTCTTAAAACGCGATATCGCATCTCATTTCAATGTTTCATGGTAAGATATAATATGATTTGCGAAGTGTTATGTATTCCTCGTCTACACTTCAAATGAATGTAAATGCGACACTACCTTGCAAGGAAATAGCGTTTGCAGATGTCTACCTATCGTAGCAATTGGGTTCTAATGCTTCTTAAAACGCGATATCGCATCTCATTTCTATGTTTCATGGTAAGATATAATATGATTTGCGAAGTGTTATGTATTCCTCGTCTACACTTCAAATGAATGTGAATGCGACACTTCCCCGCTAGGAAATAGCGTCTGCAGATGTCTAGGTATCGTAGCGATAGAGTTCTAATGCTTCTTAAAACGAGATATTGCATCTCATATCTATGTTTCATGATAAGATATAATATTCATTGCGAAGTGTTATGCATTCCTCGTCTACGATTCAAATGAATGTAAATGCGACACTTCCTTGCAAGGAAATTGCGTTTGCAGATGTCTAGGTATCGTAGCAATAGAGTTCTAATGCTTCTTAAAACGCGATATCGCATCTCATTTCTATGTTTCATGGTATGATATAATGTGATTTGCGAAGTGTTATGTATTCCTCGTCTGCACTTCAAATGAATGTAAATGCGACACTTCCTTGCAAGGAAATAGCGTTTGCAGATGTCTGCGTACCGTAGCAATAGAGTTCTTATGATTCTTAAAACGCGATATCGCATCTCATTTCTATGTTTCATGGTAACATATAATATGATTTGCGAAGTGTTATGTATTCCTCGTCTACACTTCAAATGAATCTAATTGCGACACTTCCTTGCTAGGAAATAGCGTCTGCAGATGTCTAGGTATCGTAGCGATAGGGTTCTAATGCTTCTTAAAACGAGATATTGCATCTCATACCTATGTTTCATGATAAGATATAATATGATTTGCGAAGTGTTATGTATTCCTCGTCTACACTTCATATGAATGTAAATGCGACACTTCCTTGCAAGGAAATAGCGTTTGCAGATGTCTACCTATCGTAGCAATAGAGTTCTAATGCTTCTTAAAACGCGATATCGCATCTCATTTCTATGTTTCATGGTAAGATATAATATGATTTGCGAAGTGACATGTATTCCTCGTCTACACTCCAAATGATTGTGAATGCGACACTTCCTCGCTAGGAAATAGCGTTTGCAGAAGTCTACGTATCGTAGCAATAGAGTTCTTATGATTCTTAAAACGCGATATCGCATCTCATTTCCATGGTTCATGGTATGATATAATATGATTTGCGAAGTGTTATGTGTTCCTCGTCTACACTTCAAATGAATGTAAATGCGACACTTCCTTGCTAGGAAATAGCGTCTGCAGATGTCTAGGTATCATAGCAATAGAGTTCTAATGCTTCTTAAAACGCGATATCGCATCTCATTTCTATGTTTCATGGTAAGATATAATATGATTTGCGAAGTGTTATGTATTCCTCGTCTACACTCCAAATGATTGTGAATGCGACACTTCCTCGCTAGGAAATAGCGTTTGCAGAAGTCTACGTATCGTAGCAATAGAGTTCTTATGATTCTTAAAACGCGATATCGCATCTCATTTCTATGGTTCATGGTATGATATAATATGATTTGCGAAGTGTTATGTGTTCCTCGTCTACACTTCAAATGAATGTAAATGCGACACTTCCTTGCTAGGAAATAGCGTCTGCAGATGTCTAGGTATCATAGCAATAGAGTTCTAATGCTTCTTAAAACGCGATATCGCATCTCATTTCTATGTTTCATGGTAAGATATAATATGATTTGCGAAGTGTTATGTATTCCTCGTCTACACTCCAAATGATTGTGAATGCGACACTTCCTCGCTAGGAAATAGCGTTTGCAGAAGTCTACGTATCGTAGCAATTGAGTTCTTATGATTCTTAAAACGCGATATCGCATCTCATTTCTATGGTTCATGGTATGATATAATATGATTTGCGAAGTGTTATGTGTTCCTCGTCTACACTTCGAATGAATGTAAATGCGACACTTCCTTGCTAGGAAATAGCGTCTGCAGATGTCTAGGTATCATAGCGATAGAGTTCTAATGCTTCTTAAAACGCGATATCGCATCTCATTTCTATGTTTCATGGTAAGATATAATATGATTTGCGAATTGTTATGTATTCCTCGTCTACACTTCAAATGAATCTAATTGCGACACTTCCTTGCAAGGAAATAGCGTTTGCAGATGTCTACGTATCGTAGCGATAGAGTTCTAATGCTTCTTAAAACGAGATATTGCATCTCATATCTATGTTTCATGATAAGATATAATATGATTTGCGAAGTGTTATGTATTCCTCGTCTACACTTCAAATGAATGTGAATGCGACACTTCCTCGCTAGGAAATAGCGTTTGCAGAAGTCTACGTATCGTAGCAATAGAGTTCTTATGATTCTTAAAACGCGATATCGCATCTCATTTCTATGGTTCATGGTAAGATATAATATGATTTGCGAATTGTTATGTATTCCTCGTCTACACTTCATATGAATGTAAATGCGACACTTCCTTGCAAGGAAATAGCGTTTGCAGATGTCTACCTATCGTAGCAATAGGGTTCTAATGCTTCTTAAAACGCGATATCGCATCTCATTTCTATGTTTCATGGTAAGATATAATATGATTTGCGAAGTGTTATGTATTCGTCGTCTACACTCCAAATGATTGTGAATGCGACACTTCCTCGCTGGGAAATAGCGTTTGCAGAAGTCTACGTATCGTAGCAATAGAGTTCTTATGATTCTTAAAACGCGATATCGCATCTCATTTCTATGGTTCATGGTATGATATAATATGATTTGCGAAGTGTTATGTGTTCCTCGTCTACACTTCAAATGAATGTAAATGCGACACTTCCTTGCTAGGAAATAGCGTCTGCAGATATCTAGGTATCAAAGCGATAGAGTTCTAATGCTTCTTAAAACGCGATATCGCATCTCATTTCTATGTTTCATGGTAAGATATAATATGATTTGCGAAGTGTTATGTATTCCTCGTCTACACTTCATATGAATGTAAATGCGACACTTCCTTGCAAGGAAATAGCGTTTGCAGATGTCTACGTATCGTAGCGATAGAGTTCTAATGCTTCTTAAAACGAGATATTGCATCACATATCTATGGTTCATGGTAAGATATAAAATGATTTGCGAAGTGTTATGTATTCCTCGTCTACACTTCAAATGAATGTAAATGCGACACTTCCTTGCTAGGAAATAGCGTCTGCAGATGTCTAGGTATCGTAGCGATAGAGTTCTAATGCTTCTTAAAACGAGATATTGCATCTCATATCTATGTTTCATGATAAGATATAATATTCATTGCGAAGTGTTATGCATTCCTCGTCTACGATTCAAATGAATGTAAATGCGACACTTCCTTGCAAGGAAATTGCGTTTGCAGATGTCTAGGTATCGTAGCAATAGAGTTCTAATGCTTCTTAAAACGCGATATCGCATCTCATTTCTATGTTTCATGGTAAGATATAATGTGATTTGCGAAGTGTTATGTATTCCTCGTCTGCACTTCAAATGAATGTAAATGCGACACTTCCTTGCAAGGAAATAGCGTTTGCAGATGTCTGCGTACCGTAGCAATAGAGTTCTTATGATTCTTAAAACGCGATATCGCATATCATTTCTATGTTTCATGGTAAGATATAATATGATTTGCGAATTGTTATGTATTCCTCGTCTACACTTCAAATGAATCTAATTGCGACACTTCCTTGCTAGGAAATAGCGTCTGCAGATGTCTATGTATCGTAGCGATAGAGTTCTAATGCTTCTTAAAACGAGATATTGCATCTCATACCTATGTTTCATGATAAGATATAATATGATTTGCGAAGTGTTATGTATTCCTCGTCTACACTTCATATGAATGTAAATGCGACACTTCCTTGCAAGGAAATAGCGTTTGCAGATGTCTACCTATCGTAGCAATAGAGTTCTAATGCTTCTTAAAACGCGATATCGCATCTCATTTCTATGTTTCATGGTAAGATATAATATGATTTGCGAAGTGTTATGTATTCCTCGTCTACACTCCAAATGATTGTGAATGCGACACTTCCTCGCTAGGAAATAGCGTTTGCAGAAGTCTACGTATCGTAGCAATAGAGTTCTTATGATTCTTAAAACGCGATATCGCATCTCATTTCTATGGTTCATGGTATGATATAATATGATTTGCGAAGTGTTATGTGTTCCTCGTCTACACTTCGAATGAATGTAAATGCGACACTTCCTTGCTAGGAAATAGCGTCTGCAGATGTCTAGGTATCATAGCGATAGAGTTCTAATGCTTCTTAAAACGCGATATCGCATCTCATTTCTATGTTTCATGGTAAGATATAATATGATTTGCGAATTGTTATGTATTCCTCGTCTACACTTCAAATGAATCTAATTGCGACACTTCCTTGCAAGGAAATAGCGTTTGCAGATGTCTACGTATCGTAGCGATAGAGTTCTAATGCTTCTTAAAACGAGATATTGCATCTCATATCTATGTTTCATGATAAGATATAATATGATTTGCGAAGTGTTATGTATTCCTCGTCTACACTTCAAATGAATGTGAATGCGACACTTCCTCGCTAGGAAATAGCGTTTGCAGAAGTCTACGTATCGTAGCAATAGAGTTCTTATGATTCTTAAAACGCGATATCGCATCTCATTTCTATGGTTCATGGTAAGATATAATATGATTTGCGAATTGTTATGTATTCCTCGTCTACACTTCATATGAATGTAAATGCGACACTTCCTTGCAAGGAAATAGCGTTTGCAGATGTCTACCTATCGTAGCAATAGGGTTCTAATGCTTCTTAAAACGCGATATCGCATCTCATTTCTATGTTTCATGGTAAGATATAATATGATTTGCGAAGTGTTATGTATTCGTCGTCTACACTCCAAATGATTGTGAATGCGACACTTCCTCGCTGGGAAATAGCGTTTGCAGAAGTCTACGTATCGTAGCAATAGAGTTCTTATGATTCTTAAAACGCGATATCGCATCTCATTTCTATGGTTCATGGTATGATATAATATGATTTGCGAAGTGTTATGTGTTCCTCGTCTACACTTCAAATGAATGTAAATGCGACACTTCCTTGCTAGGAAATAGCGTCTGCAGATATCTAGGTATCAAAGCGATAGAGTTCTAATGCTTCTTAAAACGCGATATCGCATCTCATTTCTATGTTTCATGGTAAGATATAATATGATTTGCGAAGTGTTATGTATTCCTCGTCTACACTTCATATGAATGTAAATGCGACACTTCCTTGCAAGGAAATAGCGTTTGCAGATGTCTACGTATCGTAGCGATAGAGTTCTAATGCTTCTTAAAACGAGATATTGCATCACATATCTATGGTTCATGGTAAGATATAAAATGATTTGCGAAGTGTTATGTATTCCTCGTCTACACTTCAAATGAATGTAAATGCGACACTTCCTTGCTAGGAAATAGCGTCTGCAGATGTCTAGGTATCGTAGCGATAGAGTTCTAATGCTTCTTAAAACGAGATATTGCATCTCATATCTATGTTTCATGATAAGATATAATATTCATTGCGAAGTGTTATGCATTCCTCGTCTACGATTCAAATGAATGTAAATGCGACACTTCCTTGCAAGGAAATTGCGTTTGCAGATGTCTAGGTATCGTAGCAATAGAGTTCTAATGCTTCTTAAAACGCGATATCGCATCTCATTTCTATGTTTCATGGTAAGATATAATGTGATTTGCGAAGTGTTATGTATTCCTCGTCTGCACTTCAAATGAATGTAAATGCGACACTTCCTTGCAAGGAAATAGCGTTTGCAGATGTCTACCTATCGTAGCAATAGGGTTCTAATGCTTCTTAAAACGCGATATCGCATCTCATTTCTATGTTTCATGGTAAGATATAATATGATTTGCGAAGTGTTATGTATTCGTCGTCTACACTCCAAATGATTGTGAATGCGACACTTCCTCGCTGGGAAATAGCGTTTGCAGAAGTCTACGTATCGTAGCAATAGAGTTCTTATGATTCTTAAAACGCGATATCGCATCTCATTTCTATGGTTCATGGTATGATATAATATGATTTGCGAAGTGTTATGTGTTCCTCGTCTACACTTCAAATGAATGTAAATGCGACACTTCCTTGCTAGGAAATAGCGTCTGCAGATATCTAGGTATCAAAGCGATAGAGTTCTAATGCTTCTTAAAACGCGATATCGCATCTCATTTCTATGTTTCATGGTAAGATATAATATGATTTGCGAATTGTTATGTATTCCTCGTCTACACTTCAAATGAATCTAATTGCGACACTTCCTTGCTAGGAAATAGCGTCTGCAGATGTCTATGTATCGTAGCGATAGAGTTCTAATGCTTCTTAAAACGAGATATTGCATCTCATACCTATGTTTCATGATAAGATATAATATGATTTGCGAAGTGTTATGTATTCCTCGTCTACACTTCATATGAATGTAAATGCGACACTTCCTTGCAAGGAAATAGCGTTTGCAGATGTCTACCTATCGTAGCAATAGAGTTCTAATGCTTCTTAAAACGCGATATCGCATCTCATTTCTATGTTTCATGGTAAGATATAATATGATTTGCGAAGTGTTATGTATTCCTCGTCTACACTCCAAATGATTGTGAATGCGACACTTCCTCGCTAGGAAATAGCGTTTGCAGAAGTCTACGTATCGTAGCAATAGAGTTCTTATGATTCTTAAAACGCGATATCGCATCTCATTTCTATGGTTCATGGTATGATATAATATGATTTGCGAAGTGTTATGTGTTCCTCGTCTACACTTCGAATGAATGTAAATGCGACACTTCCTTGCTAGGAAATAGCGTCTGCAGATGTCTAGGTATCATAGCGATAGAGTTCTAATGCTTCTTAAAACGCGATATCGCATCTCATTTCTATGTTTCATGGTAAGATATAATATGATTTGCGAATTGTTATGTATTCCTCGTCTACACTTCAAATGAATCTAATTGCGACACTTCCTTGCAAGGAAATAGCGTTTGCAGATGTCTACGTATCGTAGCGATAGAGTTCTAATGCTTCTTAAAACGAGATATTGCATCTCATATCTATGTTTCATGATAAGATATAATATGATTTGCGAAGTGTTATGTATTCCTCGTCTACACTTCAAATGAATGTGAATGCGACACTTCCTCGCTAGGAAATAGCGTTTGCAGAAGTCTACGTATCGTAGCAATAGAGTTCTTATGATTCTTAAAACGCGATATCGCATCTCATTTCTATGGTTCATGGTAAGATATAATATGATTTGCGAATTGTTATGTATTCCTCGTCTACACTTCATATGAATGTAAATGCGACACTTCCTTGCAAGGAAATAGCGTTTGCAGATGTCTACCTATCGTAGCAATAGGGTTCTAATGCTTCTTAAAACGCGATATCGCATCTCATTTCTATGTTTCATGGTAAGATATAATATGATTTGCGAAGTGTTATGTATTCCTCGTCTACACTCCAAATGATTGTGAATGCGACACTTCCTCGCTAGGAAATAGCGTTTGCAGAAGTCTACGTATCGTAGCAATAGAGTTCTTATGATCCTTAAAACGCGATATCGCATCTCATTTCTATGGTTCATGGTATGATATAATATGATTTGCGAAGTGTTATGTGTTCCTCGTCTACACTTCAAATGAATGTAAATGCGACACTTCCTTGCTAGGAAATAGCGTCTGCAGATGTCTAGGTTTCGTAGCGATAGAGTTCTAATGCTTCTTAAAACGAGATATTGCATCTCATACCTATGTTTCATGGTAAGATATAATATGATTTGCGAATTGTTATGTATTCCTCGTCTACACTTCAAATGAATCTAATTGCGACACTTCCTTGCTAGGAAATAGCGTCTGCAGATGTCTAGGTATCGTAGCGATAGAGTTCTAATGCTTCTTAAAACGAGATATTGCATTTCATACCTATGTTTCATGATAAGATATAATATGATTTGCGAAGTGTTATGTATTCCTCATCTACACTTCATATGAATGTAAATGCGACACTTCCTTGCAAGGAAATAGCGTTTGCAGATGTCTACCTATCGTAGCAATAGAGTTCTAATGCTTCTTAAAACGCGATATCGCATCTCATTTCTATGTTTCATGGTAAGATATAATATGATTTGCGAAGTGTTATGTATTCCTCGTCTACACTCCAAATGATTGTGAATGCGACACTTCCTCGCTAGGAAATAGCGTTTGCAGAAGTCTACGTATCGTAGCAATAGAGTTCTTATGATTCTTAAAACGCGATATCGCATCTCATTTCTATGGTTCATGGTATGATATAATATGATTTGCGAAGTGTTATGTTTTCCTCGTCTACACTTCAAATGAATGTAAATGCGACACTTCCTTGCTAGGAAATAGCGTCTGCAGATGTCTAGGTATCATAGCAATAGAGTTCTAATGCTTCTTAAAACGCGATATCGCATCTCATTTCTATGTTTCATGGTAAGATATAATATGATTTGCGAAGTGTTATGTATTCCTCGTCTACACTCCAAATGATTGTGAATGCGACACTTCCTCGCTAGGAAATAGAGTTTGCAGAAGTCTACGTATCGTAGCAATAGAGTTCTTATGATCCTTAAAACGCGATATCGCATCTCATTTCTATGGTTCATGGTATGATATAATATGATTTGCGAAGTGTTATGTGTTCCTCGTCTACACTTCAAATGAATGTAAATGCGACACTTCCTTGCTAGGAAATAGCGTCTGCAGATGTCTAGGTATCGTAGCGATAGAGTTCTAATGCTTCTTAAAACGAGATATTGCATCTCATACCTATGTTTCATGGTAAGATATAATATGATTTGCGAATTGTTATGTATTCCTCGTCTACACTTCAAATGAATCTAATTGCGACACTTCCTTGCTAGGAAATAGCGTCTGCAGATATCTAGGTATCGTAGCGATAGAGTTCTAATGCTTCTTAAAACGAGATATTGCATCTCATACCTATGTTTCATGATAAGATATAATATGATTTGCGAAGTGTTATGTATTCCTCATCTACACTTCATATGAATGTAAATGCGACACTTCCTTGCAAGGAAATAGCGTTTGCAGATGTCTACCTATCGTAGCAATAGAGTTCTAATGCTTCTTAAAACGCGATATCGCATCTCATTTCTATGTTTCATGGTAAGATATAATATGATTTGCGAAGTGTTATGTATTACTCGTCTACACTCCAAATGATTGTGAATGCGACACTTCCTCGCTAGGAAATAGCGTTTGCAGAAGTCTACGTATCGTAGCAATAGAGTTCTTATGATTCTTAAAACGCGATATCGCATCTCATTTCTATGGTTCATGGTAAGATATAATATGATTTGCGAATTGTTATGTATTCCTCGTCTACACTTCATACGAATGTAAATGCGACACTTCCTTGCAAGGAAATAGCGTTTGCAGATGTCTACGTATCGTAGCGATAGAGTTCTAATGCTTCTTAAAACGAGATATTGCATCACATATCTATGGTTCATGGTAAGATATAAAATGATTTGCGAAGTGTTATGTATTCCTCGTCTACACTTCAAATGAATGTAAATGCGACACTTCCTTGCTAGGAAATAGCGTCTGCAGATGTCTAGGTATCGTAGCGATAGAGTTCTAATGCTTCTTAAAACGAGATATTGCATCTCATATCTATGTTTCATGATAAGATATAATATTCATTGCGAAGTGTTATGCATTCCTCGTCTACGATTCAAATGAATGTAAATGCGACACTTCCTTGCAAGGAAATTGCGTTTGCAGATGTCTAGGTATCGTAGCAATAGAGTTCTAATGCTTCTTAAAACGCGATATCGCATCTCATTTCTATGTTTCATGGTAAGATATAATGTGATTTGCGAAGTGTTATGTATTCCTCGTCTGCACTTCAAATGAATGTAAATGCGACACTTCCTTGCAAGGAAATAGCGTTTGCAGATGTCTGCGTACCGTAGCAATAGAGTTCTTATGATTCTTAAAACGCGATATCGCATCTCATTTCTATGTTTCATGGTAAGATATAATATGATTTGCGAATTGTTATGTATTCCTCGTCTACACTTCAAATGAATGTAAATGCGACACTTCCTTGCTAGGAAATAGCGTCTGCAGATGTCTAGGTATCATAGCGATAGAGTTCTAATGCTTCTTAAAACGCGATATCGCATCTCATATCTATGGTTCATGGTAAGATATAAAATGATTTGCGAAGTGTTATGTATTCCTCGTCAACACTTCAAATGAATGTAAATGCGACACTTCCTTGCTAGGAAATAGCGTCTGCAGATGTCTAGGTATCGTAGCGATAGAGTTCTAATGCTTCTTAAAACGAGATATTGCATCTCATATCTATGTTTCATGATAAGATATAATATTCATTGCGAAGTGTTATGCATTCCTCGTCTACGATTCAAATGAATGTAAATGCGACACTTCCTTGCAAGGAAATTGCGTTTGCAGATGTCTAGGTATCGTAGCAATAGAGTTCTAATGCTTCTTAAAACGCGATATCGCATCACATTTCTATGTTTCATGGTAAGATATAATGTGATTTGCGAAGTGTTATGTATTCCTCGTCTGCACTTCAAATGAATGTAAATGCGACACTTCCTTGCAAGGAAATAGCGTTTGCAGATGTCTGCGTACCGTAGCAATAGAGTTCTTATGATTCTTAAAACGCGATATCGCATCTCATTTCTATGTTTCATGGTAAGATATAATATGATTTGCGAATTGTTATGTATTCCTCGTCTACACTTCAAATGAATCTAATTGCGACACTTCCTTGCTAGGAAATAGCGTCTGCAGATGTCTATGTATCGTAGCGATAGAGTTCTAATGCTTCTTAAAACGAGATATTGCATCTCATACCTATGTTTCATGATAAGATATAATATGATTTGCGAAGTGTTATGTATTCCTCGTCTACACTTCATATGAATGTAAATGCGACACTTCCTTGCAAGGAAATAGCGTTTGCAGATGTCTACCTATCGTAGCAATAGAGTTCTAATGCTTCTTAAAACGCGATATCGCATCTCATTTCTATGTTTCATGGTAAGATATAATATGATTTGCGAAGTGTTATGTATTCCTCGTCTACACTCCAAATGATTGTGAATGCGACACTTCCTCGCTAGGAAATAGCGTTTGCAGAAGTCTACGTATCGTAGCAATAGAGTTCTTATGATTCTTAAAACGCGATATCGCATCTCATTTCTATGGTTCATGGTATGATATAATATGATTTGCGAAGTGTTATGTGTTCCTCGTCTACACTTCAAATGAATGTAAATGCGACACTTCCTTGCTAGGAAATAGCGTCTGCAGATGTCTAGGTATCATAGCAATAGAGTTCTAATGCTTCTTAAAACGCGATATCGCATCTCATTTCTATGTTTCATGGTAAGATATAATATGATTTGCGAAGTGTTATGTATTCCTCGTCTACACTCCAAATGATTGTGAATGCGACACTTCCTCGCTAGGAAATAGCGTTTGCAGAAGTCTACGTATCGTAGCAATAGAGTTCTTATGATTCTTAAAACGCGATATCGCATCTCATTTCTATGGTTCATGGTATGATATAATATGATTTGCGAAGTGTTATGTGTTCCTCGTCTACACTTCAAATGAATGTAAATGCGACACTTCCTTGCTAGGAAATAGCGTCTGCAGATGTCTAGGTATCATAGCGATAGAGTTCTAATGCTTCTTAAAACGCGATATCGCATCTCATATCTATGGTTCATGGTAAGATATAAAATGATTTGCGAAGTGTTATGTATTCCTCGTCAACACTTCAAATGAATGTAAATGCGACACTTCCTTGCTAGGAAATAGCGTCTGCAGATGTCTAGGTATCGTAGCGATAGAGTTCTAATGCTTCTTAAAACGAGATATTGCATCTCATATCTATGTTTCATGATAAGATATAATATTCATTGCGAAGTGTTATGCATTCCTCGTCTACGATTCAAATGAATGTAAATGCGACACTTCCTTGCAAGGAAATAGCGTTTGCAGATGTCTAGGTATCGTAGCAATAGAGTTCTAATGCTTCTTAAAACGCGATATCGCATCTCATTTCTATGTTTCATGGTAAGATATAATATGATTTGCGAAGTGTTATGTATTCCTCGTCTACACTTCAAATGAATGTGAATGCGACACTTCCCCGCTAGGAAATAGCGTTTGCAGAAGTCTACGTACCGTAGCAATAGAGTTCTTATGATTCTTAAAACGCGATATCGCATCTCATTTCTATGTTTCATGGTAAGATATAATATGATTTGCGAATTGTTATGTATTCCTCGTCTACACTTCAAATGAATCTAATTGCGACACTTCCTTGCTAGGAAATAGCGTCTGCAGATGTCTATGTATCGTAGCGATAGAGTTCTAATGCTTCTTAAAACGAGATATTGCATCTCATACCTATGTTTCATGGTAAGATATAATATGATTTGCGAAGTGTTATGTATTCCTCGTCTACACTCCAAATGATTGTGAATGCGACACTTCCTCGCTAGGAAATAGCGTTTGCAGAAGTCTACGTATCGTAGCAATAGAGTTCTTATGATTCTTAAAACGCGATATCGCATCTCATTTCTATGGTTCATGGTATGATATAATATGATTTGCGAAGTGTTATGTGTTCCTCGTCTACACTTCAAATGAATGTAAATGCGACACTTCCTTGCTAGGAAATAGCGTCTGCAGATGTCTAGGTATCATAGCGATAGAGTTCTAATGCTTCTTAAAACGCGATATCGCATCTCATATCTATGGTTCATGGTAAGATATAAAATGATTTGCGAAGTGTTATGTATTCCTCGTCAACACTTCAAATGAATGTAAATGCGACACTTCCTTGCTAGGAAATAGCGTCTGCAGATGTCTAGGTATCGTAGCGATAGAGTTCTAATGCTTCTTAAAACGAGATATTGCATCTCATATCTATGTTTCATGATAAGATATAATATTCATTGCGAAGTGTTATGCATTCCTCGTCTACGATTCAAATGAATGTAAATGCGACACTTCCTTGCAAGGAAATAGCGTTTGCAGATGTCTAGGTATCGTAGCAATAGAGTTCTAATGCTTCTTAAAACGCGATATCGCATCTCATTTCTATGTTTCATGGTAAGATATAATATGATTTGCGAAGTGTTATGTATTCCTCGTCTACACTTCAAATGAATGTGAATGCGACACTTCCCCGCTAGGAAATAGCGTTTGCAGAAGTCTACGTACCGTAGCAATAGAGTTCTTATGATTCTTAAAACGCGATATCGCATCTCATTTCTATGTTTCATGGTAAGATATAATATGATTTGCGAATTGTTATGTATTCCTCGTCTACACTTCAAATGAATCTAATTGCGACACTTCCTTGCTAGGAAATAGCGTCTGCAGATGTCTATGTATCGTAGCGATAGAGTTCTAATGCTTCTTAAAACGAGATATTGCATCTCATACCTATGTTTCATGATAAGATATAATATGATTTGCGAAGTGTTATGTATTCCTCGTCTACACTTCATATGAATGTAAATGCGACACTTCCTTGCAAGGAAATAGCGTTTGCAGATGTCTACCTATCGTAGCAATAGAGTTCTAATGCTTCTTAAAACGCGATATCGCATCTCATTTCTATGTTTCATGGTAAGATATAATATGATTTGCGAAGTGTTATGTATTCCTCGTCTACACTCCAAATGATTGTGAATGCGACACTTCCTCGCTAGGAAATAGCGTTTGCAGAAGTCTACGTATCGTAGCAATAGAGTTCTTATGATTCTTAAAACGCGATATCGCATCTCATTTCTATGGTTCATGGTATGATATAATATGATTTGCGAAGTGTTATGTGTTCCTCGTCTACACTTCAAATGAATGTAAATGCGACACTTCCTCGCTAGGAAATAGCGTTTGCAGAAGTCCACGTATCGTAGCAATAGAGTTCTTATGATTCTTAAAACGCGATATCGCATCTCATTTCTATGGTTCATGGTATGATATAATATGATTTGCGAAGTGTTATGTGTTCCTCGTCTACACTTCAAATGAATGTAAATGCGACACTTCCTTGCTAGGAAATAGCGTCTGCAGATGTCTAGGTATCATAGCGATAGAGTTCTAATGCTTCTTAAAACGCGATATCGCATCTCATATCTATGGTTCATGGTAAGATATAAAATGATTTGCGAAGTGTTATGTATTCCTCGTCAACACTTCAAATGAATGTAAATGCGACACTTCCTTGCTAGGAAATAGCGTCTGCAGATGTCTAGGTATCGTAGCGATAGAGTTCTAATGCTTCTTAAAACGAGATATTGCATCTCATATCTATGTTTCATGATAAGATATAATATTCATTGCGAAGTGTTATGCATTCCTCGTCTACGATTCAAATGAATGTAAATGCGACACTTCCTTGCAAGGAAATTGCGTTTGCAGATGTCTAGGTATCGTAGCAATAGAGTTCTAATGCTTCTTAAAACGCGATATCGCATCTCATTTCTATGTTTCATGGTAAGATATAATGTGATTTGCGAAGTGTTATGTATTCCTCGTCTGCACTTCAAATGAATGTAAATGCGACACTTCCTTGCAAGGAAATAGCGTTTGCAGATGTCTGCGTACCGTAGCAATAGAGTTCTTATGATTCTTAAAACGCGATATCGCATCTCATTTCTATGTTTCATGGTAAGATATAATATGATTTGCGAATTGTTATGTATTCCTCGTCTACACTTCAAATGAATCTAATTGCGACACTTCCTTGCTAGGAAATAGCGTCTGCAGATGTCTATGTATCGTAGCGATAGAGTTCTAATGCTTCTTAAAACGAGATATTGCATCTCATACCTATGTTTCATGATAAGATATAATATGATTTGCGAAGTGTTATGTATTCCTCGTCTACACTTCATATGAATGTAAATGCGACACTTCCTTGCAAGGAAATAGCGTTTGCAGATGTCTACCTATCGTAGCAATAGAGTTCTAATGCTTCTTAAAACGCGATATCGCATCTCATTTCTATGTTTCATGGTAAGATATAATATGATTTGCGAAGTGTTATGTATTCCTCGTCTACACTCCAAATGATTGTGAATGCGACACTTCCTCGCTAGGAAATAGCGTTTGCAGAAGTCTACGTATCGTAGCAATAGAGTTCTTATGATTCTTAAAACGCGATATCGCATCTCATTTCTATGGTTCATGGTATGATATAATATGATTTGCGAAGTGTTATGTGTTCCTCGTCTACACTTCAAATGAATGTAAATGCGACACTTCCTTGCTAGGAAATAGCGTCTGCAGATGTCTAGGTATCATAGCAATAGAGTTCTAATGCTTCTTAAAACGCGATATCGCATCTCATTTCTATGTTTCATGGTAAGATATAATATGATTTGCGAAGTGTTATGTATTCCTCGTCTACACTCCAAATGATTGTGAATGCGACACTTCCTCGCTAGGAAATAGCGTTTGCAGAAGTCTACGTATCGTAGCAATAGAGTTCTTATGATTCTTAAAACGCGATATCGCATCTCATTTCTATGGTTCATGGTATGATATAATATGATTTGCGAAGTGTTATGTGTTCCTCGTCTACACTTCAAATGAATGTAAATGCGACACTTCCTTGCTAGGAAATAGCGTCTGCAGATGTCTAGGTATCATAGCGATAGAGTTCTAATGCTTCTTAAAACGCGATATCGCATCTCATATCTATGGTTCATGGTAAGATATAAAATGATTTGCGAAGTGTTATGTATTCCTCGTCAACACTTCAAATGAATGTAAATGCGACACTTCCTTGCTAGGAAATAGCGTCTGCAGATGTCTAGGTATCGTAGCGATAGAGTTCTAATGCTTCTTAAAACGAGATATTGCATCTCATATCTATGTTTCATGATAAGATATAATATTCATTGCGAAGTGTTATGCATTCCTCGTCTACGATTCAAATGAATGTAAATGCGACACTTCCTTGCAAGGAAATAGCGTTTGCAGATGTCTAGGTATCGTAGCAATAGAGTTCTAATGCTTCTTAAAACGCGATATCGCATCTCATTTCTATGTTTCATGGTAAGATATAATATGATTTGCGAAGTGTTATGTATTCCTCGTCTACACTTCAAATGAATGTGAATGCGACACTTCCCCGCTAGGAAATAGCGTTTGCAGAAGTCTACGTACCGTAACAATAGAGTTCTTATGATTCTTAAAACTCGATATCGCATCTCATTTCTATGGTTCATGGTAAGATATAATATGATTTGCGAAGTGTTATGTATTCCTCGTCTACACTTCAAATGAATGTAAATGCGACACTTCCTTGCTAGGAAATAGCGTCTGCAGATGTCTAGGTATCGTAGCAATAGAGTTCTTATGATTCTTAAAACGCGATATCGCATCTCATTTCTATGTTTCATGGTAAGATATAATATGATTTGCGAAGTGTTATGTACCCCTCGTCTACACTTCAAATGAATGTGAATGCGACACTTCCTTGCTAGGAAATAGCGTCTGCAGATGTCTAGGTATCATAGCAATAGAGTTCTAATGCTTCTTAAAACGCGATATCGCATCTCATTTCTATGTTTCATGGTAAGATATAATATGATTTGCGAAGTGTTATGTGTTCCTCGTCTACACTTCAAATGAATGTAAGTAAATGCGACACTTCCTTGCTAGGAAATAGCGTCTGCAGATGTCTAGGTATCATAGCGATAGAGTTCTAATGCTTCTTAAAACGCGATATCGCATCTCATTTCTATGTTTCATGGTAAAATATAATATGATTTGCGAATTGTTATGTATTCCTCGTCTACACTTCAAATGAATCTAATTGCGACACTTCCTTGCAAGGAAATAGCGTTTGCAGATGTCTACGTATCGTAGCGATAGAGTTCTAATGCTTCTTAAAACGAGATATTGCATCTCATATCTATGTTTCATGATAAGATATAATATGATTTGCGAAGTGTTATGTATTCCTCGTCTACACTTCAAATGAATGTGAATGCGACACTTCCTCGCTAGGAAATAGCGTTTGCAGAAGTCTACGTATCGTAGCAATAGAGTTCTTATGATTCTTAAAACGCGATATCGCATCTCATTTCTATGGTTCATGGTAAGATATAATATGATTTGCGAATTGTTATGTATTCCTCGTCTACACTTCATATGAATGTAAATGCGACACTTCCTTGCAAGGAAATAGCGTTTGCAGATGTCTACCTATCGTAGCAATAGGGTTCTAATGCTTCTTAAAACGCGATATCGCATCTCATTTCTATGTTTCATGGTAAGATATAATATGATTTGCGAAGTGTTATGTATTCCTCGTCTACACTCCAAATGATTGTGAATGCGACACTTCCTCGCTAGGAAATAGCGTTTGCAGAAGTCTACGTATCGTAGCAATAGAGTTCTTATGATTCTTAAAACGCGATATCGCATCTCATTTCTATGGTTCATGGTATGATATAATATGATTTGCGAAGTGTTATGTGTTCCTCGTCTACACTTCAAATGAATGTAAATGCGACACTTCCTTGCTAGGAAATAGCGTCTGCAGATGTCTAGGTATCATAGCGATAGAGTTCTAATGCTTCTTAAAACGCGATATCGCATCTCATTTCTATGTTTCATGGTAAGATATAATATGATTTGCGAAGTGTTATGTATTCCTCGTCTACACTTCATATGAATGTAAATGCGACACTTCCTTGCAAGGAAATAGCGTTTGCAGATGTCTACGTATCGTAGCGATAGAGTTCTAATGCTTCTTAAAACGAGATATTGCATCTCATATCTATGTTTCATGATAAGATATAATATTCATTGCGAAGTGTTATGCATTCCTCGTCTACGATTCAAATGAATGTAAATGCGACACTTCCTTGCAAGGAAATTGCGTTTGCAGATGTCTAGGTATCGTAGCAATAGAGTTCTAATGCTTCTTAAAACGCGATATCGCATCTCATTTCTATGTTTCATGGTAAGATATAATGTGATTTGCGAAGTGTTATGTATTCCTCGTCTGCACTTCAAATGAATGTAAATGCGACACTTCCTTGCAAGGAAATAGCGTTTGCAGATGTCTGCGTACCGTAGCAATAGAGTTCTTATGATTCTTAAAACGCGATATCGCATCTCATTTCTATGTTTCATGGTAAGATATAATATGATTTGCGAATTGTTATGTATTCCTCGTCTACACTTCAAATGAATCTAATTGCGACACTTCCTTGCTAGGAAATAGCGTCTGCAGATGTCTATGTATCGTAGCGATAGAGTTCTAATGCTTCTTAAAACGAGATATTGCATCTCATACCTATGTTTCATGATAAGATATAATATGATTTGCGAAGTGTTATGTATTCCTCGTCTACACTTCATATGAATGTAAATGCGACACTTCCTTGCAAGGAAATAGCGTTTGCAGATGTCTACCTATCGTAGCAATAGAGTTCTAATGCTTCTTAAAACGCGATATCGCATCTCATTTCTATGTTTCATGGTAAGATATAATATGATTTGCGAAGTGTTATGTATTCCTCGTCTACACTCCAAATGATTGTGAATGCGACACTTCCTCGCTAGGAAATAGCGTTTGCAGAAGTCTACGTATCGTAGCAATAGAGTTCTTATGATTCTTAAAACGCGATATCGCATCTCATTTCTATGGTTCATGGTATGATATAATATGATTTGCGAAGTGTTATGTGTTCCTCGTCTACACTTCAAATGAATGTAAATGCGACACTTCCTTGCTAGGAAATAGCGTCTGCAGATGTCTAGGTATCATAGCAATAGAGTTCTAATGCTTCTTAAAACGCGATATCGCATCTCATTTCTATGTTTCATGGTAAGATATAATATGATTTGCGAAGTGTTATGTATTCCTCGTCTACACTCCAAATGATTGTGAATGCGACACTTCCTCGCTAGGAAATAGCGTTTGCAGAAGTCTACGTATCGTAGCAATAGAGTTCTTATGATTCTTAAAACGCGATATCGCATCTCATTTCTATGGTTCATGGTATGATATAATATGATTTGCGAAGTGTTATGTGTTCCTCGTCTACACTTCAAATGAATGTAAATGCGACACTTCCTTGCTAGGAAATAGCGTCTGCAGATGTCTAGGTATCATAGCGATAGAGTTCTAATGCTTCTTAAAACGCGATATCGCATCTCATATCTATGGTTCATGGTAAGATATAAAATGATTTGCGAAGTGTTATGTATTCCTCGTCAACACTTCAAATGAATGTAAATGCGACACTTCCTTGCTAGGAAATAGCGTCTGCAGATGTCTAGGTATCGTAGCGATAGAGTTCTAATGCTTCTTAAAACGAGATATTGCATCTCATATCTATGTTTCATGATAAGATATAATATTCATTGCGAAGTGTTATGCATTCCTCGTCTACGATTCAAATGAATGTAAATGCGACACTTCCTTGCAAGGAAATAGCGTTTGCAGATGTCTAGGTATCGTAGCAATAGAGTTCTAATGCTTCTTAAAACGCGATATCGCATCTCATTTCTATGTTTCATGGTAAGATATAATATGATTTGCGAAGTGTTATGTATTCCTCGTCTACACTTCAAATGAATGTGAATGCGACACTTCCCCGCTAGGAAATAGCGTTTGCAGAAGTCTACGTACCGTAACAATAGAGTTCTTATGATTCTTAAAACTCGATATCGCATCTCATTTCTATGGTTCATGGTAAGATATAATATGATTTGCGAAGTGTTATGTATTCCTCGTCTACACTTCAAATGAATGTAAATGCGACACTTCCTTGCTAGGAAATAGCGTCTGCAGATGTCTAGGTATCGTAGCAATAGAGTTCTTATGATTCTTAAAACGCGATATCGCATCTCATTTCTATGTTTCATGGTAAGATATAATATGATTTGCGAAGTGTTATGTACCCCTCGTCTACACTTCAAATGAATGTGAATGCGACACTTCCTTGCTAGGAAATAGCGTCTGCAGATGTCTAGGTATCATAGCAATAGAGTTCTAATGCTTCTTAAAACGCGATATCGCATCTCATTTCTATGTTTCATGGTAAGATATAATATGATTTGCGAAGTGTTATGTGTTCCTCGTCTACACTTCAAATGAATGTAAGTAAATGCGACACTTCCTTGCTAGGAAATAGCGTCTGCAGATGTCTAGGTATCATAGCGATAGAGTTCTAATGCTTCTTAAAACGCGATATCGCATCTCATTTCTATGTTTCATGGTAAAATATAATATGATTTGCGAATTGTTATGTATTCCTCGTCTACACTTCAAATGAATCTAATTGCGACACTTCCTTGCAAGGAAATAGCGTTTGCAGATGTCTACGTATCGTAGCGATAGAGTTCTAATGCTTCTTAAAACGAGATATTGCATCTCATATCTATGTTTCATGATAAGATATAATATGATTTGCGAAGTGTTATGTATTCCTCGTCTACACTTCAAATGAATGTGAATGCGACACTTCCTCGCTAGGAAATAGCGTTTGCAGAAGTCTACGTATCGTAGCAATAGAGTTCTTATGATTCTTAAAACGCGATATCGCATCTCATTTCTATGGTTCATGGTAAGATATAATATGATTTGCGAATTGTTATGTATTCCTCGTCTACACTTCATATGAATGTAAATGCGACACTTCCTTGCAAGGAAATAGCGTTTGCAGATGTCTACCTATCGTAGCAATAGGGTTCTAATGCTTCTTAAAACGCGATATCGCATCTCATTTCTATGTTTCATGGTAAGATATAATATGATTTGCGAAGTGTTATGTATTCCTCGTCTACACTCCAAATGATTGTGAATGCGACACTTCCTCGCTAGGAAATAGCGTTTGCAGAAGTCTACGTATCGTAGCAATAGAGTTCTTATGATTCTTAAAACGCGATATCGCATCTCATTTCTATGGTTCATGGTATGATATAATATGATTTGCGAAGTGTTATGTGTTCCTCGTCTACACTTCAAATGAATGTAAATGCGACACTTCCTTGCTAGGAAATAGCGTCTGCAGATGTCTAGGTATCATAGCGATAGAGTTCTAATGCTTCTTAAAACGCGATATCGCATCTCATTTCTATGTTTCATGGTAAGATATAATATGATTTGCGAAGTGTTATGTATTCCTCGTCTACACTTCATATGAATGTAAATGCGACACTTCCTTGCAAGGAAATAGCGTTTGCAGATGTCTACGTATCGTAGCGATAGAGTTCTAATGCTTCTTAAAACGAGATATTGCATCTCATATCTATGTTTCATGATAAGATATAATATTCATTGCGAAGTGTTATGCATTCCTCGTCTACGATTCAAATGAATGTAAATGCGACACTTCCTTGCAAGGAAATTGCGTTTGCAGATGTCTAGGTATCGTAGCAATAGAGTTCTAATGCTTCTTAAAACGCGATATCGCATCTCATTTCTATGTTTCATGGTAAGATATAATGTGATTTGCGAAGTGTTATGTATTCCTCGTCTGCACTTCAAATGAATGTAAATGCGACACTTCCTTGCAAGGAAATAGCGTTTGCAGATGTCTACGTATCGTAGCGATAGAGTTCTAATGCTTCTTAAAACGAGATATTGCATTGAGATGCATAGATATGAGTATCTATGTTTCATGATAAGATATAATATTCATTGCGAAGTGTTATGCATTCCTCGTCTACGATTCAAATGAATGTAAATGCGACACTTCCTTGCAAGGAAATTGCGTTTGCAGATGTCTAGGTATCGTAGCAATAGAGTTCTAATGCTTCTTAAAACGCGATATCGCATCTCATTTCTATGTTTCATGGTAAGATATAATATGATCTGCGAAGTGTTATGTATTCCTCGTCTACACTCCAAATGATTGTGAATGCGACACTTCCTCGCTAGGAAATAGCGTTTGCAGAAGTCTACGTATCGTAGCAATAGAGTTCTTATGATTCTTAAAACGCGATATCGCATCTCATTTCTATGGTTCATGGTATGATATAATATGATTTGCGAAGTGTTATGTGTTCCTCGTCTGCACTTCAAATGAATGTAAATGCGACACTTCCTTGCAAGGAAATAGCGTTTGCAGATGTCTAGGTATCGTAGCAATAGAGTTCTAATGCTTCTTAAAACGCGATATCGCATCTCATTTCTATGTTTCATGGTAAGATATAATATGATTTGCGAAGTGTTATGTATTCCTCGTCTACACTTCAAATGAATGTGAATGCGACACTTCCCCGCTAGGAAATAGCGTTTGCAGAAGTCTACGTACCGTAACAATAGAGTTCTTATGATTCTTAAAACTCGATATCGCATCTCATTTCTATGGTTCATGGTAAGATATAATATGATTTGCGAAGTGTTATGTATTCCTCGTCTACACTTCAAATGAATGTAAATGCGACACTTCCTTGCTAGGAAATAGCGTCTGCAGATGTCTAGGTATCGTAGCGATAGAGTTCTAATGCTTCTTAAAACGAAATATTGCATCTCATATCTATGGTTCATGGTAAGATATAATATGATTTGCGAAGTGTTATGTATTGCTCGTCTACACTTCAAATGAATGTAAATGCGACACTTCCTTGCTAGGAAATAGCGTCTGCAGATGTCTAGGTATCGTAGCAATAGAGTTCTTATGATTCTTAAAACGCGATATCGCATCTCATTTCTATGTTTCATGGTAAGATATAATATGATTTGCGAAGTGTTATGTACCCCTCGTCTACACTTCAAATGAATGTGAATGCGACACTTCCTTGCTAGGAAATAGCGTCTGCAGATGTCTAGGTATCATAGCAATAGAGTTCTAATGCTTCTTAAAACGAGATATTGCATCTCATATCTATGTTTCATGATAAGATATAATATTCATTGCGAAGTGTTATGCATTCCTCGTCTACGATTCAAATGAATGTAAATGCGACACTTCCTTGCAAGGAAATTGCGTTTGCAGATGTCTAGGTATCGTAGCAATAGAGTTCTAATGCTTCTTAAAACGCGATATCGCATCTCATTTCTATGTTTCATGGTAAGATATAATGTGATTTGCGAAGTGTTATGTATTCCTCGTCTGCACTTCAAATGAATGTAAATGCGACACTTCCTTGCAAGGAAATAGCGTTTGCAGATGTCTACGTATCGTAGCGATAGAGTTCTAATGCTTCTTAAAACGAGATATTGCATCTCATATCTATGTTTCATGATAAGATATAATATGATTTGCGAAGTGTTATGTATTCCTCGTCTACACTTCATATGAATGTAAATGCGACACTTCCTTGCAAGGAAATAGCGTTTGCAGATGTCTACCTATCGTAGCAATAGAGTTCTAATGCTTCTTAAAACGCGATATCGCATCTCATTTCTATGTTTCATGGTAAGATATAATATGATTTGCGAAGTGTTATGTATTCCTCGTCTACACTCCAAATGATTGTGAATGCGACACTTCCTCGCTAGGAAATAGCGTTTGCAGAAGTCTACGTATCGTAGCAATAGAGTTCTTATGATTCTTAAAACGCGATATCGCATCTCATTTCTATGGTTCATGGTATGATATAATATGATTTGCGAAGTGTTATGTGTTCCTCGTCTACACTTCAAATGAATGTAAATGCGACACTTCCTTGCTAGGAAATAGCGTCTGCAGATGTCTAGGTATCATAGCAATAGAGCTCTAATGCTTCTTAAAACGCGATATCGCATCTCATTTCTATGTTTCATGGTAAGATATAATATGATTTGCGAAGTGTTATGTATTCCTCGTCTACACTCCAAATGATTGTGAATGCGACACTTCCTCGCTAGGAAATAGCGTTTGCAGAAGTCTACGTATCGTAGCAATAGAGTTCTTATGATCCTTAAAACGCGATATCGCATCTCATTTCTATGGTTCATGGTATGATATAATATGATTTGCGAAGTGTTATGTGTTCCTCGTCTACACTTCAAATGAATGTAAATGCGACACTTCCTTGCTAGGAAATAGCGTCTGCAGATGTCTAGGTATCGTAGCGATAGAGTTCTAATGCTTCTTAAAACGAGATATTGCATCTCATACCTATGTTTCATGGTAAGATATAATATGATTTGTGAATTGTTATGTATTCCTCGTCTACACTTCAAATGAATCTAATTGCGACACTTCCTTGCTAGGAAATAGCGTCTGCAGATGTCTAGGTATCGTAGCGATAGAGTTCTAATGCTTCTTAAAACGAGATATTGCATCTCATACCTATGTTTCATGATAAGATATAATATGATTTGCGAAGTGTTATGTATTCCTCGTCAACACTTCAAATGAATGTAAATGCGACACTTCTTTGCTAGGAAATAGCGTCTGCAGATGTCTAGGTATCGTAGCGATAGAGTTCTAATGCTTCTTAAAACGAAATATTGCATCTCATATCTATGGTTCACGGTAAGATATAATATGATTTGCGAAGTGTTATGTATTGCTCGTCTACACTTCAAATGAATGTAAATGCGACACTTCCTTGCTAGGAAATAGCGTCTGCAGATGTCTAGGTATCGTAGCAATAGAGTTCTTATGATTCTTAAAACGCGATATCGCATCTCATTTCTATGTTTCATGGTAAGATATAATATGATTTGCGAAGTGTTATGTACCCCTCGTCTACACTTCAAATGAATGTGAATGCGACACTTCCTTGCTAGGAAATAGCGTCTGCAGATGTCTAGGTATCATAGCAATAGAGTTCTAATGCTTCTTAAAACGAGATATTGCATCTCATATCTATGTTTCATGATAAGATATAATATGATTTGCGAAGTGTTATGTATTCCTCGTCTACACTTCAAATGAATGTGAATGCGACACTTCCTCGCTAGGAAATAGCGTTTGCAGAAGTCTACGTATCGTAGCAATAGAGTTCTTATGATTCTTAAAACGCGATATCGCATCTCATTTCTATGGTTCATGGTAAGATATAATATGATTTGCGAATTGTTATGTATTCCTCGTCTACACTTCATATGAATGTAAATGCGACACTTCCTTGCAAGGAAATAGCGTTTGCAGATGTCTACCTATCGTAGCAATAGGGTTCTAATGCTTCTTAAAACGCGATATCGCATCTCATTTCTATGTTTCATGGTAAGATATAATATGATTTGCGAAGTGTTATGTATTCCTCGTCTACACTCCAAATGATTGTGAATGCGACACTTCCTCGCTAGGAAATAGCGTTTGCAGAAGTCTACGTATCGTAGCAATAGAGTTCTTATGATTCTTAAAACGCGATATCGCATCTCATTTCTATGGTTCATGGTATGATATAATATGATTTGCGAAGTGTTATGTGTTCCTCGTCTACACTTCAAATGAATGTAAATGCGACACTTCCTTGCTAGGAAATAGCGTCTGCAGATGTCTAGGTATCATAGCGATAGAGTTCTAATGCTTCTTAAAACGCGATATCGCATCTCATTTCTATGTTTCATGGTAAGATATAATATGATTTGCGAAGTGTTATGTATTCCTCGTCTACACTTCATATGAATGTAAATGCGACACTTCCTTGCAAGGAAATAGCGTTTGCAGATGTCTACGTATCGTAGCGATAGAGTTCTAATGCTTCTTAAAACGAGATATTGCATCTCATATCTATGTTTCATGATAAGATATAATATTCATTGCGAAGTGTTATGCATTCCTCGTCTACGATTCAAATGAATGTAAATGCGACACTTCCTTGCAAGGAAATTGCGTTTGCAGATGTCTAGGTATCGTAGCAATAGAGTTCTAATGCTTCTTAAAACGCGATATCGCATCTCATTTCTATGGTTCATGGTATGATATAATATGATTTGCGAAGTGTTATGTGTTCCTCGTCTACACTTCAAATGAATGTAAATGCGACACTTCCTTGCTAGGAAATAGCGTCTGCAGATGTCTAGGTATCATAGCAATAGAGCTCTAATGCTTCTTAAAACGCGATATCGCATCTCATTTCTATGTTTCATGGTAAGATATAATATGATTTGCGAAGTGTTATGTATTCCTCGTCAACACTTCAAATGAATGTAAATGCGACACTTCCTTGCTAGGAAATAGCGTCTGCAGATGTCTAGGTATCGTAGCAATAGAGTTCTAATGCTTCTTAAAACGCGATATCGCATCTCATTTCTATGTTTCATGGTAAGATATAATGTGATTTGCGAAGTGTTATGTATTCCTCGTCTGCACTTCAAATGAATGTAAATGCGACACTTCCTTGCAAGGAAATAGCGTTTGCAGATGTCTGCGTACCGTAGCAAAAGAGTTCTTATGATTCTTAAAACGCGATATCGCATCTCATTTCTATGTTTCATGGTAAGATATAATATGATTTGCGAATTGTTATGTATTCCTCGTCTACACTTCAAATGAATCTAATTGCGACACTTCCTTGCTAGGAAATAGCGTCTGCAGATGTCTAGGTATCGTAGCGATAGAGTTTTAATGCTTCTTAAAACGAGATATTGCATCTCATACCTATGTTTCATGATAAGATATAATATGATTTGCGAAGTGTTATGTATTCCTCGTCTACACTTCATATGAATGTAAATGCGACACTTCCTTGCAAGGAAATAGCGTTTGCAGATGTCTACCTATCGTAGCAATAGAGTTCTAATGCTTCTTAAAACGCGATATCGCATCTCATTTCTATGTTTCATGGTAAGATATAATATGATTTGCGAAGTGTTATGTATTCCTCGTCTACACTCCAAATGATTGTGAATGCGACACTTCCTCGCTAGGAAATAGCGTTTGCAGAAGTCTACGTATCGTAGCAATAGAGTTCTTATGATTCTTAAAACGCGATATCGCATCTCATTTCTATGGTTCATGGTTTGATATAATATGATTTGCGAAGTGTTATGTGTTCCTCGTCTACACTTCAAATGAATGTAAATGCGACACTTCCTTGCTAGGAAATAGCGTCTGCAGATGTCTAGGTATCATAGCAATAGAGTTCTAATGCTTCTTAAAACGCGATATCGCATCTCATTTCTATGTTTCATGGTAAGATATAATATGATTTGCGAAGTGTTATGTATTCCTCGTCTACACTCCAAATGATTGTGAATGCGACACTTCCTCGCTAGGAAATAGCGTTTGCAGAAGTCTACGTATCGTAGCAATAGAGTTCTTATGATCCTTAAAACGCGATATCGCATCTCATTTCTATGGTTCATGGTATGATATAATATGATTTGCGAAGTGTTATGTGTTCCTCGTCTACACTTCAAATTAATGTAAATGCGACACTTCCTTGCTAGGAAATAGCGTCTGCAGATGTCTAGGTATCGTAGCGATAGAGTTCTAATGCTTCTTAAAACGAGATATTGCATCTCATACCTATGTTTCATGGTAAGATATAATATGATTTGTGAATTGTTATGTATTCCTCGTCTACACTTCAAATGAATGTAATTGCGACACTTGCTTGCTAGGAAATAGCGTCTGCAGATGTCTAGGTATCGTAGCGATAGAGTTCTAATGCTTCTTAAAACGAGATATTGCATCTCATACCTATGTTTCATGATAAGATATAATATGATTTGCGAAGTGTTATGTATTCCTCATCTACACTTCATATGAATGTAAATGCGACACTTCCTTGCAAGGAAATAGCGTTTGCAGATGTCTACCTATCGTAGCAATAGAGTTCTAATGCTTCTTAAAACGCGATATCGCATCTCATTTCTATGTTTCATGGTAAGATATAATATGATTTGCGAAGTGTTATGTATTCCTCGTCTACACTCCAAATGATTGTGAATGCGACACTTCCTCGCTAGGAAATAGCGTTTGCAGAAGTCTACGTATCGTAGCCATAGAGTTCTTATGATTCTTAAAACGCGATATCGCATCTCATTTCTATGGTTCATGGTATGATATAATATGATTTGCGAAGTGTTATGTGTTCCTCGTCTACACTTCAAATGAATGTAAATGCGACACTTCCTTGCTAGGAAATAGCGTCTGCAGATGTCTAGGTATCATAGCGATAGAGTTCTAATGCTTCTTAAAACGCGATATCGCATCTCATATCTATGGTTCATGGTAAGATATAAAATGATTTGCGAAGTGTTATGTATTCCTCGTCTACACTTCAAATGAATGTAAATGCGACACTTCCTTGCTAGGAAATAGCGTCTGCAGATGTCTAGGTATCGTAGCGATAGATTTCTAATGCTTCTTAAAACGCGATATCGCATCTCATTTTTATGTTTCATGGTAAGATATAATATGATTTGCGAAGTGTTATGTATTCCTCGTCTACACTTCAAATGAATGAAAATGCGACACTTCCTTGCTAGGAAGTAGCGTCTGCAGATGTCTAGGTATCGTAGCAATAGGGTTCTAATGCTTCTTAAAACGCGATATCGCATCTCATTTCTATGTTTCATGGTAAGATATAATATGATTTGCGAAGTGTTATGTATTCCTCGTCTACACTTCAAATGAATGTAAATGCGACACTTCCTTGCTAGGAAATAGCGTCTGCTGATGTCTAGGTATCGTAGCGATAGAGTTCTAATGCTTCTTAAAACGCGATATTGCATCTCATATCTATGGTTCATGGTAAGATATAATATGATTTGCGAAGTGTTATGTATTCCTCGTCTACACTTCAAATGAATGTAAATGCGACACTTCCTTGCTAGGAAATAGCGTCTGCAGATGTCTAGGTATCGTAGCGATAGAGTTCTAATGCTTCTTAAAACGAGATATTGCATCTCATATCTATGTTTCGTGATAAGATATAATATTCATTGCGAAGTGTTATGTATTCCTCGTCTACACTTCAAATGAATGTGAATGCGACACTTCCCCGCTAGGAAATAGCGTTTGCAGAAGTCTATGTATCGTAGCAATAGAGTTCTTATGATACTTAAAACGCGATATCGCATCTCATTTCTATGGTTCATGGTAAGATATAATATGATTTGCGAAGTGTTATGTATTCCTCGTCTACACTCCAAATGATTGTGAATGCGACACTTCCTCGCTAGGAAATAGCGTTTGCAGAAATCTACGTATCGTAGCAATAGAGTTCTTATGATTCTTAAAACGCGATATCGCATCTCATTTCTATGGTTCATCGTATGATATAATATGATTTGCGAAGTGTTATGTATTCCTCGTCTACACTTCAAATGAATGTAAATGCGACACTTCCTTGCTAGGAAATAGCGTCTGCAGATGTCTAGGTATCATAGCGATAGAGTTCTAATGCTTCTTAAAACGCGATATCGCATCTCATTTCTATGTTTCATGGTAAGATATAATATGATTTGCGAAGTGTTATGTATTCCTCGTCTACACTTCATATGAATGTAAATGCGACACTTCCTTGCAAGGAAATAGCGTTTGCAGAAGTCTACGTATCGTAGCAATAAGAGTTCTTATGATTCTTAAAACGCGATATCGCATCTCATTTCTATGGTTCATGGTATGATATAATATGATTTGCGAAGTGTTATGTATTCCTCGTCTACACTTCAAATGAATGTAAATGCGACACTTCCTTGCTAGGAAATAGCGTCTGCAGATGTCTAGGTATCGTAGCGATAGATTTCTAATGCTTCTTAAAACGCGATATCGCATCTCATTTTTATGTTTCATGGTAAGATATAATATGATTTGCGAAGTGTTATGTATTCCTCGTCTACACTTCAAATGAATGAAAATGCGACACTTCCTTGCTAGGAAGTAGCGTCTGCAGATGTCTAGGTATCGTAGCAATAGGGTTCTAATGCTTCTTAAAACGCGATATCGCATCTCATTTCTATGTTTCATGGTAAGATATAATATGATTTGCGAAGTGTTATGTATTCCTCGTCTACACTTCAAATGAATGTAAATGCGACACTTCCTTGCTAGGAAATAGCGTCTGCTGATGTCTAGGTATCGTAGCGATAGAGTTCTAATGCTTCTTAAAACGCGATATTGCATCTCATATCTATGGTTCATGGTAAGATATAATATGATTTGCGAAGTGTTATGTATTCCTCGTCTACACTTCAAATGAATGTAAATGCGACACTTCCTTGCTAGGAAATAGCGTCTGCAGATGTCTAGGTATCGTAGCGATAGAGTTCTAATGCTTCTTAAAACGAGATATTGCATCTCATATCTATGTTTCGTGATAAGATATAATATTCATTGCGAAGTGTTATGTATTCCTCGTCTACACTTCAAATGAATGTGAATGCGACACTTCCCCGCTAGGAAATAGCGTTTGCAGAAGTCTATGTATCGTAGCAATAGAGTTCTTATGATACTTAAAACGCGATATCGCATCTCATTTCTATGGTTCATGGTAAGATATAATATGATTTGCGAAGTGTTATGTATTCCTCGTCTACACTCCAAATGATTGTGAATGCGACACTTCCTCGCTAGGAAATAGCGTTTGCAGAAATCTACGTATCGTAGCAATAGAGTTCTTATGATTCTTAAAACGCGATATCGCATCTCATTTCTATGGTTCATCGTATGATATAATATGATTTGCGAAGTGTTATGTATTCCTCGTCTACACTTCAAATGAATGTAAATGCGACACTTCCTTGCTAGGAAATAGCGTCTGCAGATGTCTAGGTATCATAGCGATAGAGTTCTAATGCTTCTTAAAACGCGATATCGCATCTCATTTCTATGTTTCATGGTAAGATATAATATGATTTGCGAAGTGTTATGTATTCCTCGTCTACACTTCATATGAATGTAAATGCGACACTTCCTTGCAAGGAAATAGCGTTTGCAGATGTCTACGTATCGTAGCGATAGAGTTCTAATGCTTCTTAAAACGAGATATTGCATCTCATATCTATGTTTCATGATAAGATATAATATTCATTGCGAAGTGTTATGCATTCCTCGTCTACGATTCAAGCGAATGTAAATGCGACACTTCCTTGCAAGGAAATAGCGTTTGCAGATGTCTAGGTATCGTAGCAATAGAGTTCTAATGCTTCTTAAAACGCGATATCGCATCTCATTTCTATGTTTCATGGTAAGATATAATATGATTTGCGAAGTGTTATGTATTCCTCGTCTACACTTCAAATGATTGTGAATGCGACACTTCCCCGCTAGGAAATAGCGTTTGCAGAAATCTACGTATCGTAGCAATAGAGTTCTTATGATTCTTAAAACGCGATATCGCATCTCATTTCTATGGTTCATGGTAAGATATAATATGATTTGCGAAGTGTTATGTATTCCTCGTCTACACTTCAAATGAATGAAAATGCGACACTTCCTTGCTAGGAAATAGCGTCTGCAGATGTCTAGGTATCGTAGCGATAGAGTTCTAATGCTTCTTAAAACGCGATATCGCATCTCATTTCTATGTTTCATGGTAAGATATAATATGATTTGCGAAGTGTTATGTATTCCTCGTCTACACTTCAAATGAATGTAAATGCGACACTTCCTTGCTAGGAAATAGCGTTTGCAGAAGTCTACGTATCGTAGCAATAGAGTTCTTATGATTCTTAAAACGCGATATCGCATCTCATTTCTATGGTTCATGGTATGATATAATATGATTTGCGAAGTGTTATGTATTCCTCGTCTACACTCCAAATGATTGTGAATGCGACACTTCCTCGCTAGGAAATAGCGTTTGCAGAATTCTACGTATCGTAGCAATAGAGTTCTTATGATTCTTAAAACGCGATATCGCATCTCATTTCTATGGTTCATGGTATGATATAATATGATTTGCGAAGTGTTATGTGTTCCTCGTCTACACTTCAAATGAATGTAAATGCGACACTTCCTTGCTAGGAAATAGCGTCTGCAGATGTCTAGGTATCATAGCGATAGAGTTCTAATGCTTCTTAAAACGCGATATCGCATCTCATTTCTATGTTTCATGGTAAGATATAATATGATTTGCGAAGTGTTATGTATTCCTCGTCTACACTTCATATGAATGTAAATGCGACACTTCCTTGCAAGGAAATAGCGTTTGCAGATGTCTAGGTATCGTAGCGATAGAGTTCTAATGCTTCTTAAAACGCGATATCGCATCTCATTTCTATGTTTCATGGTAAGATATAATATGATTTGCGAAGTGTTATGTATTCCTCGTCTACACTTCAAATGAATGTAAATGCGACACTTCCTTGCTAGGAAATAGCGTTTGCAGAAGTCTACGTATCGTAGCAATAGAGTTCTTATGATTCTTAAAACGCGATATCGCATCTCATTTCTATGGTTCATCGTATGATATAATATGATTTGCGAAGTGTTATGTATTCCTCGTCTACACTTCAAATGAATGTAAATGCGACACTTCCTTGCTAGGAAATAGCGTCTGCAGATGTCTAGGTATCATAGCGATAGAGTTCTAATGCTTCTTAAAACGCGATATCGCATCTCATTTCTATGTTTCATGGTAAGATATAATATGATTTGCGAAGTGTTATGTATTCCTCGTCTACACTTCATATGAATGTAAATGCGACACTTCCTTGCAAGGAAATAGCGTTTGCAGATGTCTACGTATCGTAGCGATAGAGTTCTAATGCTTCTTAAAACGAGATATTGCATCTCATATCTATGTTTCATGATAAGATATAATATTCATTGCGAAGTGTTATGCATTCCTCGTCTACGATTCAAGCGAATGTAAATGCGACACTTCCTTGCAAGGAAATAGCGTTTGCAGATGTCTAGGTATCGTAGCAATAGAGTTCTAATGCTTCTTAAAACGCGATATCGCATCTCATTTCTATGTTTCATGGTAAGATATAATATGATTTGCGAAGTGTTATGTATTCCTCGTCTACACTTCAAATGATTGTGAATGCGACACTTCCCCGCTAGGAAATAGCGTTTGCAGAAATCTACGTATCGTAGCAATAGAGTTCTTATGATTCTTAAAACGCGATATCGCATCTCATTTCTATGGTTCATGGTAAGATATAATATGATTTGCGAAGTGTTATGTATTCCTCGTCTACACTTCAAATGAATGAAAATGCGACACTTCCTTGCTAGGAAATAGCGTCTGCAGATGTCTAGGTATCGTAGCGATAGAGTTCTAATGCTTCTTAAAACGCGATATCGCATCTCATTTCTATGTTTCATGGTAAGATATAATATGATTTGCGAAGTGTTATGTATTCCTCGTCTACACTTCAAATGAATGTAAATGCGACACTTCCTTGCTAGGAAATAGCGTTTGCAGAAGTCTACGTATCGTAGCAATAGAGTTCTTATGATTCTTAAAACGCGATATCGCATCTCATTTCTATGGTTCATGGTATGATATAATATGATTTGCGAAGTGTTATGTATTCCTCGTCTACACTCCAAATGATTGTGAATGCGACACTTCCTCGCTAGGAAATAGCGTTTGCAGAATTCTACGTATCGTAGCAATAGAGTTCTTATGATTCTTAAAACGCGATATCGCATCTCATTTCTATGGTTCATGGTATGATATAATATGATTTGCGAAGTGTTATGTGTTCCTCGTCTACACTTCAAATGAATGTAAATGCGACACTTCCTTGCTAGGAAATAGCGTCTGCAGATGTCTAGGTATCATAGCGATAGAGTTCTAATGCTTCTTAAAACGCGATATCGCATCTCATTTCTATGTTTCATGGTAAGATATAATATGATTTGCGAAGTGTTATGTATTCCTCGTCTACACTTCATATGAATGTAAATGCGACACTTCCTTGCAAGGAAATAGCGTTTGCAGATGTCTACGTATCGTAGCGATAGAGTTCTAATGCTTCTTAAAACGCGATATCGCATCTCATTTCTATGTTTCATGGTAAGATATAATATGATTTGCGAAGTGTTATGTATTCCTCGTCTTCACTTCAAATGAATGTAAATGCGACACTTCCTTGCTAGGAAATAGCGTCTGCAGATGTCTAGGTATCGTAGCAATAGGGTTCTTATGATTCTTAAAACGCGATATCGCATCTCCTTTCTATGTTTCATGGTAAGATATAATATGATTTGCGAATTGTTATGTATTCCTCGTCTACACTTCAAATGAATCTAATTGCGACACTTCCTTGCTAGGAAATAGCGTCTGCAGATGTCTAGGTATCGTAGCGATAGAGTTCTAATGCTTCTTAAAACGAGATATTGCATCTCATACCTATGTTTCATGATAAGATATAATATGATTTGCGAAGTGTTATGTATTCCTCGTCTACACTTCATATGAATGTAAATGCGACACTTCCTTGCAAGGAAATAGCGTTTGCAGAAGTCTACGTATCGTAGCAATAAGAGTTCTTATGATTCTTAAAACGCGATATCGCATCTCATTTCTATGGTTCATGGTATGATATAATATGATTTGCGAAGTGTTATGTATTCCTCGTCTACACTTCAAATGAATGTAAATGCGACACTTCCTTGCTAGGAAATAGCGTCTGCAGATGTCTAGGTATCGTAGCGATAGATTTCTAATGCTTCTTAAAACGCGATATCGCATCTCATTTTTATGTTTCATGGTAAGATATAATATGATTTGCGAAGTGTTATGTATTCCTCGTCTACACTTCAAATGAATGAAAATGCGACACTTCCTTGCTAGGAAGTAGCGTCTGCAGATGTCTAGGTATCGTAGCAATAGGGTTCTAATGCTTCTTAAAACGCGATATCGCATCTCATTTCTATGTTTCATGGTAAGATATAATATGATTTGCGAAGTGTTATGTATTCCTCGTCTACACTTCAAATGAATGTAAATGCGACACTTCCTTGCTAGGAAATAGCGTCTGCTGATGTCTAGGTATCGTAGCGATAGAGTTCTAATGCTTCTTAAAACGCGATATTGCATCTCATATCTATGGTTCATGGTAAGATATAATATGATTTGCGAAGTGTTATGTATTCCTCGTCTACACTTCAAATGAATGTAAATGCGACACTTCCTTGCTAGGAAATAGCGTCTGCAGATGTCTAGGTATCGTAGCGATAGAGTTCTAATGCTTCTTAAAACGAGATATTGCATCTCATATCTATGTTTCGTGATAAGATATAATATTCATTGCGAAGTGTTATGTATTCCTCGTCTACACTTCAAATGAATGTGAATGCGACACTTCCCCGCTAGGAAATAGCGTTTGCAGAAGTCTATGTATCGTAGCAATAGAGTTCTTATGATACTTAAAACGCGATATCGCATCTCATTTCTATGGTTCATGGTAAGATATAATATGATTTGCGAAGTGTTATGTATTCCTCGTCTACACTCCAAATGATTGTGAATGCGACACTTCCTCGCTAGGAAATAGCGTTTGCAGAAATCTACGTATCGTAGCAATAGAGTTCTTATGATTCTTAAAACGCGATATCGCATCTCATTTCTATGGTTCATCGTATGATATAATATGATTTGCGAAGTGTTATGTATTCCTCGTCTACACTTCAAATGAATGTAAATGCGACACTTCCTTGCTAGGAAATAGCGTCTGCAGATGTCTAGGTATCATAGCGATAGAGTTCTAATGCTTCTTAAAACGCGATATCGCATCTCATTTCTATGTTTCATGGTAAGATATAATATGATTTGCGAAGTGTTATGTATTCCTCGTCTACACTTCATATGAATGTAAATGCGACACTTCCTTGCAAGGAAATAGCGTTTGCAGATGTCTACGTATCGTAGCGATAGAGTTCTAATGCTTCTTAAAACGAGATATTGCATCTCATATCTATGTTTCATGATAAGATATAATATTCATTGCGAAGTGTTATGCATTCCTCGTCTACGATTCAAGCGAATGTAAATGCGACACTTCCTTGCAAGGAAATAGCGTTTGCAGATGTCTAGGTATCGTAGCAATAGAGTTCTAATGCTTCTTAAAACGCGATATCGCATCTCATTTCTATGTTTCATGGTAAGATATAATATGATTTGCGAAGTGTTATGTATTCCTCGTCTACACTTCAAATGATTGTGAATGCGACACTTCCCCGCTAGGAAATAGCGTTTGCAGAAATCTACGTATCGTAGCAATAGAGTTCTTATGATTCTTAAAACGCGATATCGCATCTCATTTCTATGGTTCATGGTAAGATATAATATGATTTGCGAAGTGTTATGTATTCCTCGTCTACACTTCAAATGAATGAAAATGCGACACTTCCTTGCTAGGAAATAGCGTCTGCAGATGTCTAGGTATCGTAGCGATAGAGTTCTAATGCTTCTTAAAACGCGATATCGCATCTCATTTCTATGTTTCATGGTAAGATATAATATGATTTGCGAAGTGTTATGTATTCCTCGTCTACACTTCAAATGAATGTAAATGCGACACTTCCTTGCTAGGAAATAGCGTTTGCAGAAGTCTACGTATCGTAGCAATAGAGTTCTTATGATTCTTAAAACGCGATATCGCATCTCATTTCTATGGTTCATGGTATGATATAATATGATTTGCGAAGTGTTATGTATTCCTCGTCTACACTCCAAATGATTGTGAATGCGACACTTCCTCGCTAGGAAATAGCGTTTGCAGAATTCTACGTATCGTAGCAATAGAGTTCTTATGATTCTTAAAACGCGATATCGCATCTCATTTCTATGGTTCATGGTATGATATAATATGATTTGCGAAGTGTTATGTGTTCCTCGTCTACACTTCAAATGAATGTAAATGCGACACTTCCTTGCTAGGAAATAGCGTCTGCAGATGTCTAGGTATCATAGCGATAGAGTTCTAATGCTTCTTAAAACGCGATATCGCATCTCATTTCTATGTTTCATGGTAAGATATAATATGATTTGCGAAGTGTTATGTATTCCTCGTCTACACTTCATATGAATGTAAATGCGACACTTCCTTGCAAGGAAATAGCGTTTGCAGATGTCTAGGTATCGTAGCGATAGAGTTCTAATGCTTCTTAAAACGCGATATCGCATCTCATTTCTATGTTTCATGGTAAGATATAATATGATTTGCGAAGTGTTATGTATTCCTCGTCTACACTTCAAATGAATGTAAATGCGACACTTCCTTGCTAGGAAATAGCGTTTGCAGAAGTCTACGTATCGTAGCAATAGAGTTCTTATGATTCTTAAAACGCGATATCGCATCTCATTTCTATGGTTCATCGTATGATATAATATGATTTGCGAAGTGTTATGTATTCCTCGTCTACACTTCAAATGAATGTAAATGCGACACTTCCTTGCTAGGAAATAGCGTCTGCAGATGTCTAGGTATCATAGCGATAGAGTTCTAATGCTTCTTAAAACGCGATATCGCATCTCATTTCTATGTTTCATGGTAAGATATAATATGATTTGCGAAGTGTTATGTATTCCTCGTCTACACTTCATATGAATGTAAATGCGACACTTCCTTGCAAGGAAATAGCGTTTGCAGATGTCTACGTATCGTAGCGATAGAGTTCTAATGCTTCTTAAAACGAGATATTGCATCTCATATCTATGTTTCATGATAAGATATAATATTCATTGCGAAGTGTTATGCATTCCTCGTCTACGATTCAAGCGAATGTAAATGCGACACTTCCTTGCAAGGAAATAGCGTTTGCAGATGTCTAGGTATCGTAGCAATAGAGTTCTAATGCTTCTTAAAACGCGATATCGCATCTCATTTCTATGTTTCATGGTAAGATATAATATGATTTGCGAAGTGTTATGTATTCCTCGTCTACACTTCAAATGATTGTGAATGCGACACTTCCCCGCTAGGAAATAGCGTTTGCAGAAATCTACGTATCGTAGCAATAGAGTTCTTATGATTCTTAAAACGCGATATCGCATCTCATTTCTATGGTTCATGGTAAGATATAATATGATTTGCGAAGTGTTATGTATTCCTCGTCTACACTTCAAATGAATGAAAATGCGACACTTCCTTGCTAGGAAATAGCGTCTGCAGATGTCTAGGTATCGTAGCGATAGAGTTCTAATGCTTCTTAAAACGCGATATCGCATCTCATTTCTATGTTTCATGGTAAGATATAATATGATTTGCGAAGTGTTATGTATTCCTCGTCTACACTTCAAATGAATGTAAATGCGACACTTCCTTGCTAGGAAATAGCGTTTGCAGAAGTCTACGTATCGTAGCAATAGAGTTCTTATGATTCTTAAAACGCGATATCGCATCTCATTTCTATGGTTCATGGTATGATATAATATGATTTGCGAAGTGTTATGTATTCCTCGTCTACACTCCAAATGATTGTGAATGCGACACTTCCTCGCTAGGAAATAGCGTTTGCAGAATTCTACGTATCGTAGCAATAGAGTTCTTATGATTCTTAAAACGCGATATCGCATCTCATTTCTATGGTTCATGGTATGATATAATATGATTTGCGAAGTGTTATGTGTTCCTCGTCTACACTTCAAATGAATGTAAATGCGACACTTCCTTGCTAGGAAATAGCGTCTGCAGATGTCTAGGTATCATAGCGATAGAGTTCTAATGCTTCTTAAAACGCGATATCGCATCTCATTTCTATGTTTCATGGTAAGATATAATATGATTTGCGAAGTGTTATGTATTCCTCGTCTACACTTCATATGAATGTAAATGCGACACTTCCTTGCAAGGAAATAGCGTTTGCAGATGTCTACGTATCGTAGCGATAGAGTTCTAATGCTTCTTAAAACGCGATATCGCATCTCATTTCTATGTTTCATGGTAAGATATAATATGATTTGCGAAGTGTTATGTATTCCTCGTCTTCACTTCAAATGAATGTAAATGCGACACTTCCTTGCTAGGAAATAGCGTCTGCAGATGTCTAGGTATCGTAGCAATAGGGTTCTTATGATTCTTAAAACGCGATATCGCATCTCCTTTCTATGTTTCATGGTAAGATATAATATGATTTGCGAATTGTTATGTATTCCTCGTCTACACTTCAAATGAATCTAATTGCGACACTTCCTTGCTAGGAAATAGCGTCTGCAGATGTCTAGGTATCGTAGCGATAGAGTTCTAATGCTTCTTAAAACGAGATATTGCATCTCATACCTATGTTTCATGATAAGATATAATATGATTTGCGAAGTGTTATGTATTCCTCGTCTACACTTCATATGAATGTAAATGCGACACTTCCTTGCAAGGAAATAGCGTTTGCAGATGTCTACGTATCGTAGCGATAGAGTTCTAATGCTTCTTAAAACGAGATATTGCATCTCATATCTATGTTTCATGATAAGATATAATATTCATTGCGAAGTGTTATGCATTCCTCGTCTACGATTCAAACGAATGTAAATGCGACACTTCCTTGCAAGGAAATAGCGTTTGCAGATGTCTAGGTATCGTAGCAATAGAGTTCTAATGCTTCTTAAAACGCGATATCGCATCTCATTTCTATGTTTCATGGTAAGATATAATATGATTTGCGAAGTGTTATGTATTCCTCGTCTACACTTCAAATGATTGTGAATGCGACACTTCCCCGCTAGGAAATAGCGTTTGCAGAAATCTACGTATCGTAGCAATAGAGTTCTTATGATTCTTAAAACGCGATATCGCATCTCATTTCTATGGTTCATGGTAAGATATAATATGATTTGCGAAGTGTTATGTATTCCTCGTCTACACTTCAAATGAATGAAAATGCGACGCTTCCTTGCTAGGAAATAGCGTCTGCAGATGTCTAGGTATCGTAGCGATAGAGTTCTAATGCTTCTTAAAACGCGATATCGCATCTCATTTCTATGTTTCATGGTAAGATATAATATGATTTGCGAAGTGTTATGTATTCCTCGTCTACACTTCAAATGATTGTGAATGCGACACTTCCTCGCTAGGAAATAGTGTTTGCAGAAGTCTACGTATCGTAGCAATAGAGTTCTTATGATTCTTAAAACGCGATATCGCATCTCATTTCTATGGTTCATGGTATGATATAATATGATTTGCGAAGTGTTATGTATTCCTCGTCTACACTCCAAATGATTGTGAATGCGACACTTCCTCGCTAGGAAATAGCGTTTGCAGAAGTCTACGTATCGTAGCAATAGAGTTCTTATGATTCTTATAACGCGATATCGCATCTCATTTCTATGGTTCATGGTATGATATAATATGATTTGCGAAGTGTTATGTGTTCCTCGTCTACACTTCAAATGAATGTAAATGCGACACTTCCTTGCTAGGAAATAGCGTCTGCAGATGTCTAGGTATCATAGCGATAGAGTTCTAATGCTTCTTAAAACGCGATATCGCATCTCATTTCTATGTTTCATGGTAAGATATAATATGATTTGCGAAGTGTTATGTATTCCTCGTCTACACTTCATATGAATGTAAATGCGACACTTCCTTGCAAGGAAATAGCGTTTGCAGATGTCTACGTATCGTAGCGATAGAGTTCTAATGCTTCTTAAAACGCGATATCGCATCTCATTTCTATGTTTCATGGTAAGATATAATATGATTTGCGAAGTGTTATGTATTCCTCGTCTTCACTTCAAATGAATGTAAATGCGACACTTCCTTGCAAGGAAATAGCGTTTGCAGATGTCTAGGTATCGTAGCAATAGAGTTCTAATGCTTCTTAAAACGCGATATCGCATCTCATTTCTATGTTTCATGGTAAGATATAATATGATTTGCGAAGTGTTATGTATTCCTCGTCTACACTTCAAATGAATGTAAATGCGACACTTCCTTGCTAGGAAATAGCGTTTGCAGAAGTCTACGTATCGTAGCAATAGAGTTCTTATGATTCTTAAAACGCGATATCGCATCTCATTTCTATGGTTCATGGTATGATATAATATGATTTGCGAAGTATTATGTATTCCTCGTCTACACTCCAAATGATTGTGAATGCGACACTTCCTCGCTAGGAAATAGCGTTTGCAGAATTCTACGTATCGTAGCAATAGAGTTCTTATGATTCTTAAAACGCGATATCGCATCTCATTTCTATGGTTCATGGTATGATATAATATGATTTGCGAAGTGTTATGTGTTCCTCGTCTACACTTCAAATGAATGTTAATGCGACACTTCCTTGCTAGGAAATAGCGTCTGCAGATGTCTAGGTATCATAGCGATAGAGTTCTAATGCTTCTTAAAACGCGATATCGCATCTCATTTCTATGTTTCATGGTAAGATATAATATGATTTGCGAAGTGTTATGTATTCCTCGTCTACACTTCATATGAATGTAAATGCGACACTTCCTCGCTAGGAAATAGCGTTTGCAGAAGTCTACGTATCGTAGCAATAGAGTTCTTATGATTCTTAAAACGCGATATCGCATCTCATTTCTATGGTTCATGGTATGATATAATATGATTTGCGAAGTGTTATGTATTCCTCGTCTACACTTCAAATGAATGTAAATGCGACACTTCCTTGCTAGGAAATAGCGTCTGCAGATGTCTAGGTATCATAGCGATAGAGTTCTAATGCTTCTTAAAACGCGATATCGCATCTCATTTCTATGTTTCATGGTAAGATATAATATGATTTGCGAATTGTTATGTATTCCTCGTCTACACTTCAAATGAATCTAATTGCGACACTTCCTTGCAAGGAAATAGCGTTTGCAGATGTCTACGTATCGTAGCGATAGAGTTCTAATGCTTCTTAAAACGAGATATTGCATCTCATATCTATGTTTCATGATAAGATATAATATGATTTGCGAAGTGTTATGTATTCCTCGTCTACACTTCAAATGAATGTGAATGCGACACTTCCTCGCTAGGAAATAGCGTTTGCAGAAGTCTACGTATCGTAGCAATAGAGTTCTTATGATTCTTAAAACGCGATATCGCATCTCATTTCTATGGTTCATGGTAAGATATAATATGATTTGCGAATTGTTATGTATCCCTCGTCTACACTTCATATGAATGTAAATGCGACACTTCCTTGCAAGGAAATAGCGTTTGCAGATGTCTACCTATCGTAGCAATAGGGTTCTAATGCTTCTTAAAACGCGATATCGCATCTCATTTCTATGTTTCATGGTAAGATATAATATGATTTGCGAAGTGTTATGTATTCCTCGTCTACACTCCAAATGATTGTGAATGCGACACTTCCTCGCTAGGAAATAGCGTTTGCAGAAGTCTACGTATCATAGCAATAGAGTTCTTATGATTCTTAAAACGCGATATCGCATCTCATTTCTATGGTTCATGGTATGATATAATATGATTTGCGAAGTGTTATGTGTTCCTCGTCTACACTTCAAATGAATGTAAATGCGACACTTCCTTGCTAGGAAATAGCGTCTGCAGATGTCTAGGTATCATAGCGATAGAGTTCTAATGCTTCTTAAAACGCGATATCGCATCTCATTTCTATGTTTCATGGTAAGATATAATATGATTTGCGAAGTGTTATGTATTCCTCGTCTACACTTCATATGAATGTAAATGCGACACTTCCTTGCAAGGAAATAGCGTTTGCAGATGTCTACGTATCGTAGCGATAGAGTTCTAATGCTTCTTAAAACGAGATATTGCATCTCATATCTATGTTTCATGATAAGATATAATATTCATTGCGAAGTGTTATGCATTCCTCGTCTACGATTCAAATGAATGTAAATGCGACACTTCCTTGCAAGGAAATTGCGTTTGCAGATGTCTAGGTATCGTAGCAATAGAGTTCTAATGCTTCTTAAAACGCGATATCGCATCTCATTTCTATGGTTCATGGTATGATATAATATGATTTGCGAAGTGTTATGTGTTCCTCGTCTACACTTCAAATGAATGTAAATGCGACACTTCCTTGCTAGGAAATAGCGTCTGCAGATGTCTAGGTATCATAGCAATAGAGTTCTAATGCTTCTTAAAACGCGATATCGCATCTCATTTCTATGTTTCATGGTAAGATATAATATGATTTGCGAAGTGTTATGTATTCCTCGTCTACACTCCAAATGATTGTGAATGCGACACTTCCTCGCTAGGAAATAGCGTTTGCAGAAGTCTACGTATCGTAGCAATAGAGTTCTTATGATTCTTAAAACGCGATATCGCATCTCATTTCTATGGTTCATGGTATGATATAATATGATTTGCGAAGTGTTATGTGTTCCTCGTCTACACTTCAAATGAATGTAAATGCGACACTTCCTTGCTAGGAAATAGCGTCTGCAGATGTCTAGGTATCATAGCGATAGAGTTCTAATGCTTCTTAAAACGCGATATCGCATCTCATATCTATGGTTCATGGTAAGATATAAAATGATTTGCGAAGTGTTATGTATTCCTCGTCAACACTTCAAATGAATGTAAATGCGACACTTCCTTGCTAGGAAATAGCGTCTGCAGATGTCTAGGTATCGTAGCGATAGAGTTCTAATGCTTCTTAAAACGAGATATTGCATCTCATATCTATGTTTCATGATAAGATATAATATTCATTGCGAAGTGTTATGCATTCCTCGTCTACGATTCAAATGAATGTAAATGCGACACTTCCTTGCAAGGAAATAGCGTTTGCAGATGTCTAGGTATCGTAGCAATAGAGTTCTAATGCTTCTTAAAACGCGATATCGCATCTCATTTCTATGTTTCATGGTAAGATATAATATGATTTGCGAAGTGTTATGTATTCCTCGTCTACACTTCAAATGAATGTGAATGCGACACTTCCCCGCTAGGAAATAGCGTTTGCAGAAGTCTACGTACCGTAACAATAGAGTTCTTATGATTCTTAAAACTCGATATCGCATCTCATTTCTATGGTTCATGGTAAGATATAATATGATTTGCGAAGTGTTATGTATTCCTCGTCTACACTTCAAATGAATGTAAATGCGACACTTCCTTGCTAGGAAATAGCGTCTGCAGATGTCTAGGTATCGTAGCGATAGAGTTCTAATGCTTCTTAAAACGAAATATTGCATCTCATATCTATGGTTCATGGTAAGATATAATATGATTTGCGAAGTGTTATGTATTGCTCGTCTACACTTCAAATGAATGTAAATGCGACACTTCCTTGCTAGGAAATAGCGTCTGCAGATGTCTAGGTATCGTAGCAATAGAGTTCTTATGATTCTTAAAACGCGATATCGCATCTCATTTCTATGTTTCATGGTAAGGTATAATATGATTTGCGAAGTGTTATGTACCCCTCGTCTACACTTCAAATGAATGTGAATGCGACACTTCCTTGCTAGGAAATAGCGTCTGCAGATGTCTAGGTATCATAGCAATAGAGTTCTAATGCTTCTTAAAACGCGATATCGCATCTCATTTCTATGTTTCATGGTAAGATATAATATGATTTGCGAAGTGTTATGTGTTCCTCGTCTACACTTCAAATGAATGTAAATGCGACACTTCCTTGCTAGGAAATAGCGTCTGCAGATGTCTAGGTATCATAGCGATAGAGTTCTAATGCTTCTTAAAACGCGATATCGCATCTCATTTCTATGTTTCATGGTAAGATATAATATGATTTGCGAATTGTTATGTATTCCTCGTCTACACTTCAAATGAATCTAATTGCGACACTTCCTTGCAAGGAAATAGCGTTTGCAGATGTCTACGTATCGTAGCGATAGAGTTCTAATGCTTCTTAAAACGAGATATTGCATCTCATATCTATGTTTCATGATAAGATATAATATGATTTGCGAAGTGTTATGTATTCCTCGTCTACACTTCAAATGAATGTGAATGCGACACTTCCTCGCTAGGAAATAGCGTTTGCAGAAGTCTACGTATCGTAGCAATAGAGTTCTTATGATTCTTAAAACGCGATATCGCATCTCATTTCTATGGTTCATGGTAAGATATAATATGATTTGCGAATTGTTATGTATTCCTCGTCTACACTTCATATGAATGTAAATGCGACACTTCCTTGCAAGGAAATAGCGTTTGCAGATGTCTACCTATCGTAGCAATAGGGTTCTAATGCTTCTTAAAACGCGATATCGCATCTCATTTCTATGTTTCATGGTAAGATATAATATGATTTGCGAAGTGTTATGTATTCCTCGTCTACACTCCAAATGATTGTGAATGCGACACTTCCTCGCTAGGAAATAGCGTTTGCAGAAGTCTACGTATCGTAGCAATAGAGTTCTTATGATTCTTAAAACGCGATATCGCATCTCATTTCTATGGTTCATGGTATGATATAATATGATTTGCGAAGTGTTATGTGTTCCTCGTCTACACTTCAAATGAATGTAAATGCGACACTTCCTTGCTAGGAAATAGCGTCTGCAGATGTCTAGGTATCATAGCGATAGAGTTCTAATGCTTCTTAAAACGCGATATCGCATCTCATTTCTATGTTTCATGGTAAGATGTAATATGATTTGCGAAGTGTTATGTATTCCTCGTCTACACTTCAAATGAATGTAAATGTGACACTTCCTTGCAAAGAAATAGCGTTTGCAGTTGTCTACGTATCGTTGCAATAGATTTCTAATGCTTCTTAAAACGCGATGTCGCATCTCATTTCTATGTTTCATGGTAAGATATAATATGATTTGCGAAGTGTCTTGTATTCCTCGTCTACACTTCAAATGAATGTAAATGCGACACTTCCTAGCAAGGAAATAGCGTTTGCAGATGTCTGCGTATCGTAGCAATAGATTTCTAATGCTTCTTAAAACGCGATATCGCATCTCATTTCTATGTTTCATGGTAAGATATAATACTCATTGCGAAGTGTTATACATTCCTCGTCTACGATTCAAATGAACGTAAATGCGACACTTCCTTACAAGGAAATTGCGTTTGCAGATGTCTAGGTATCGTAGCAATAGAGTTCTAATGCTTCTTAAAACGCGATATCGCATCTCATTTCTATGTTTCATGGTAAGATATAATGTGATTTGCGAAGTGTTATGTATTCCTCGTCTGCACTTCAAATGAATGTAAATGCGACACTTCCTTGCAAGGAAATAGCGTTTGCAGATGTCTGCGTACCGTAGCAATAGAGTTCTTATGATTCTTAAAACGCGATATCGCATCTCATTTCTATGTTTCATGGTAAGATATAATATGATTTGCGAATTGTTATGTATTCCTCGTCTACACTTCAAATGAATCTAATTGCGACACTTCCTTGCTAGGAAATAGCGTCTGCAGATGTCTAGGTATCGTAGCGATAGAGTTTTAATGCTTCTTAAAACGAGATATTGCATCTCATACCTATGTTTCATGATAAGATATAATATGATTTGCGAAGTGTTATGTATTCCTCGTCTACACTTCATATGAATGTAAATGCGACACTTCCTTGCAAGGAAATAGCGTTTGCAGATGTCTACCTATCGTAGCAATAGAGTTCTAATGCTTCTTAAAACGCGATATCGCATCTCATTTCTATGTTTCATGGTAAGATATAATATGATTTGCGAAGTGTTATGTATTCCTCGTCTACACTCCAAATGATTGTGAATGCGACACTTCCTCGCTAGGAAATAGCGTTTGCAGAAGTCTACGTATCGTAGCAATAGAGTTCTTATGATTCTTAAAACGCGATATCGCATCTCATTTCTATGGTTCATGGTATGATATAATATGTTTTGCGAAGTGTTATGTGTTCCTCGTCTACACTTCAAATGAATGTAAATGCGACACTTCCTTGCTAGGAAATAGCGTCTGCAGATGTCTAGGTATCATAGCAATAGAGTTCTAATGCTTCTTAAAACGCGATATCGCATCTCATTTCTATGTTTCATGGCAAGATATAATATGATTTGCGAAGTGTTATGTATTCCTCGTCTACACTTCAAATGAATGTGAATGCGACACTTCCTCGCTAGGAAGTAGCGTTTGCAGAAGTCTACGTATCGTAGCAATAAGAGTTCTTATGATTCTTAAAACGCGATATCGCATCTCATTACTATGGTTCATGGTATGATATAATATGATTTGCGAAGTGTTATGTATTCCTCGTCTACACTTCAAATGAATGTGAATGCGACACTTCCTCGCTAGGAAGTAGCGTTTGCAGAAGTCTACGTATCGTAGCAATAAGAGTTCTTATGATTCTTAAAACGCGATATCGCATCTCATTTCTATGGTTCATGGTATGATATAATATGATTTGCGAAGTGTTATGTATTCCTCGTCTACACTTCAAATGAATGTAAATGCGACACTTCCTTGCTAGGAAATAGCGTCTGCAGATGTCTAGGTATCGTAGCGATAGATTTCTAATGCTTCTTAAAACGCGATATCGCATCTCATTTTTATGTTTCATGGTAAGATATAATATGATTTGCGAAGTGTTATGTATTCCTCGTCTACACTTCAAATGAATGAAAATGCGACACTTCCTTGCTAGGAAGTAGCGTCTGCAGATGTCTAGGTATCGTAGCAATAGCGTTCTAATGCTTCTTAAAACGCGATATCGCATCTCATTTCTATGTTTCATGGTAAGATATAATATGATTTGCGAAGTGTTATGTATTCCTCGTCTACACTTCAAATGAATGTAAATGCGACACTTCCTTGCTAGGAAATAGCGTCTGCTGATGTCTAGGTATCGTAGCGATAGAGTTCTAATGCTTCTTAAAACGCGATATTGCATCTCATATCTATGGTTCATGGTAAGATATAATATGATTTGCGAAGTGTTATGTATTCCTCGTCTACACTTCAAATGAATGTAAATGCGACACTTCCTTGCTAGGAAATAGCGTCTGCAGATGTCTAGGTATCGTAGCGATAGAGTTCTAATGCTTCTTAAAACGAGATATTGCATCTCATATCTATGTTTCGTGATAAGATATAATATTCATTGCGAAGTGTTATGTATTCCTCGTCTACACTTCAAAGGAATGTGAATGCGACACTTCCCCGCTAGGAAATAGCGTTTGCAGAAGTCTATGTATCGTAGCAATAGAGTTCTTATGATACTTAAAACGCGATATCGCATCTCATTTCTATGGTTCATGGTAAGATATAATATGATTTGCGAAGTGTTATGTATTCCTCGTCTACACTCCAAATGATTGTGAATGCGACACTTCCTCGCTAGGAAATAGCGTTTGCAGAAATCTACGTATCGTAGCAATAGAGTTCTTATGATTCTTAAAACGCGATATCGCATCTCATTTCTATGGTTCATCGTATGATATAATATGATTTGCGAAGTGTTATGTATTCCTCGTCTACACTTCAAATGAATGTAAATGCGACACTTCCTTGCTAGGAAATAGCGTCTGCAGATGTCTAGGTATCATAGCGATAGAGTTCTAATGCTTCTTAAAACGCGATATCGCATCTCATTTCTATGTTTCATGGTAAGATATAATATGATTTGCGAAGTGTTATGTATTCCTCGTCTACACTTCATATGAATGTAAATGCGACACTTCCTTGCAAGGAAATAGCGTTTGCAGAAGTCTACGTATCGTAGCAATAAGAGTTCTTATGATTCTTAAAACGCGATATCGCATCTCATTTCTATGGTTCATGGTATGATATAATATGATTTGCGAAGTGTTATGTATTCCTCGTCTACACTTCAAATGAATGTAAATGCGACACTTCCTTGCTAGGAAATAGCGTCTGCAGATGTCTAGGTATCGTAGCGATAGATTTCTAATGCTTCTTAAAACGCGATATCGCATCTCATTTTTATGTTTCATGGTAAGATATAATATGATTTGCGAAGTGTTATGTATTCCTCGTCTACACTTCAAATGAATGAAAATGCGACACTTCCTTGCTAGGAAGTAGCGTCTGCAGATGTCTAGGTATCGTAGCAATAGGGTTCTAATGCTTCTTAAAACGCGATATCGCATCTCATTTCTATGTTTCATGGTAAGATATAATATGATTTGCGAAGTGTTATGTATTCCTCGTCTACACTTCAAATGAATGTAAATGCGACACTTCCTTGCTAGGAAATAGCGTCTGCTGATGTCTAGGTATCGTAGCGATAGAGTTCTAATGCTTCTTAAAACGCGATATTGCATCTCATATCTATGGTTCATGGTAAGATATAATATGATTTGCGAAGTGTTATGTATTCCTCGTCTACACTTCAAATGAATGTAAATGCGACACTTCCTTGCTAGGAAATAGCGTCTGCAGATGTCTAGGTATCGTAGCGATAGAGTTCTAACGCTTCTTAAAACGAGATATTGCATCTCATATCTATGTTTCGTGATAAGATATAATATTCATTGCGAAGTGTTATGTATTCCTCGTCTACACTTCAAATGAATGTGAATGCGACACTTCCCCGCTAGGAAATAGCGTTTGCAGAAGTCTATGTATCGTAGCAATAGAGTTCTTATGATACTTAAAACGCGATATCGCATCTCATTTCTATGGTTCATGGTAAGATATAATATGATTTGCGAAGTGTTATGTATTCCTCGTCTACACTCCAAATGATTGTGAATGCGACACTTCCTCGCTAGGAAATAGCGTTTGCAGAAATCTACGTATCGTAGCAATAGAGTTCTTATGATTCTTAAAACGCGATATCGCATCTCATTTCTATGGTTCATCGTATGATATAATATGATTTGCGAAGTGTTATGTATTCCTCGTCTACACTTCAAATGAATGTAAATGCGACACTTCCTTGCTAGGAAATAGCGTCTGCAGATGTCTAGGTATCATAGCGATAGAGTTCTAATGCTTCTTAAAACGCGATATCGCATCTCATTTCTATGTTTCATGGTAAGATATAATATGATTTGCGAAGTGTTATGTATTCCTCGTCTACACTTCATATGAATGTAAATGCGACACTTCCTTGCAAGGAAATAGCGTTTGCAGATGTCTACGTATCGTAGCGATAGAGTTCTAATGCTTCTTAAAACGAGATATTGCATCTCATATCTATGTTTCATGATAAGATATAATATTCATTGCGAAGTGTTATGCATTCCTCGTCTACGATTCAAGCGAATGTAAATGCGACACTTCCTTGCAAGGAAATAGCGTTTGCAGATGTCTAGGTATCGTAGCAATAGAGTTCTAATGCTTCTTAAAACGCGATATCGCATCTCATTTCTATGTTTCATGGTAAGATATAATATGATTTGCGAAGTGTTATGTATTCCTCGTCTACACTTCAAATGATTGTGAATGCGACACTTCCCCGCTAGGAAATAGCGTTTGCAGAAATCTACGTATCGTAGCAATAGAGTTCTTATGATTCTTAAAACGCGATATCGCATCTCATTTCTATGGTTCATGGTAAGATATAATATGATTTGCGAAGTGTTATGTATTCCTCGTCTACACTTCAAATGAATGAAAATGCGACACTTCCTTGCTAGGAAATAGCGTCTGCAGATGTCTAGGTATCGTAGCGATAGAGTTCTAATGCTTCTTAAAACGCGATATCGCATCTCATTTCTATGTTTCATGGTAAGATATAATATGATTTGCGAAGTGTTATGTATTCCTCGTCTACACTTCAAATGAATGTAAATGCGACACTTCCTTGCTAGGAAATAGCGTTTGCAGAAGTCTACGTATCGTAGCAATAGAGTTCTTATGATTCTTAAAACGCGATATCGCATCTCATTTCTATGGTTCATGGTATGATATAATATGATTTGCGAAGTGTTATGTATTCCTCGTCTACACTCCAAATGATTGTGAATGCGACACTTCCTCGCTAGGAAATAGCGTTTGCAGAATTCTACGTATCGTAGCAATAGAGTTCTTATGATTCTTAAAACGCGATATCGCATCTCATTTCTATGGTTCATGGTATGATATAATATGATTTGCGAAGTGTTATGTGTTCCTCGTCTACACTTCAAATGAATGTAAATGCGACACTTCCTTGCTAGGAAATAGCGTCTGCAGATGTCTAGGTATCATAGCGATAGAGTTCTAATGCTTCTTAAAACGCGATATCGCATCTCATTTCTATGTTTCATGGTAAGATATAATATGATTTGCGAAGTGTTATGTATTCCTCGTCTACACTTCATATGAATGTAAATGCGACACTTCCTTGCAAGGAAATAGCGTTTGCAGATGTCTAGGTATCGTAGCGATAGAGTTCTAATGCTTCTTAAAACGCGATATCGCATCTCATTTCTATGTTTCATGGTAAGATATAATATGATTTGCGAAGTGTTATGTATTCCTCGTCTACACTTCAAATGAATGTAAATGCGACACTTCCTTGCTAGGAAATAGCGTTTGCAGAAGTCTACGTATCGTAGCAATAGAGTTCTTATGATTCTTAAAACGCGATATCGCATCTCATTTCTATGGTTCATCGTATGATATAATATGATTTGCGAAGTGTTATGTATTCCTCGTCTACACTTCAAATGAATGTAAATGCGACACTTCCTTGCTAGGAAATAGCGTCTGCAGATGTCTAGGTATCATAGCGATAGAGTTCTAATGCTTCTTAAAACGCGATATCGCATCTCATTTCTATGTTTCATGGTAAGATATAATATGATTTGCGAAGTGTTATGTATTCCTCGTCTACACTTCATATGAATGTAAATGCGACACTTCCTTGCAAGGAAATAGCGTTTGCAGATGTCTACGTATCGTAGCGATAGAGTTCTAATGCTTCTTAAAACGAGATATTGCATCTCATATCTATGTTTCATGATAAGATATAATATTCATTGCGAAGTGTTATGCATTCCTCGTCTACGATTCAAGCGAATGTAAATGCGACACTTCCTTGCAAGGAAATAGCGTTTGCAGATGTCTAGGTATCGTAGCAATAGAGTTCTAATGCTTCTTAAAACGCGATATCGCATCTCATTTCTATGTTTCATGGTAAGATATAATATGATTTGCGAAGTGTTATGTATTCCTCGTCTACACTCCAAATGATTGTGAATGCGACACTTCCCCGCTAGGAAATAGCGTTTGCAGAAATCTACGTATCGTAGCAATAGAGTTCTTATGATTCTTAAAACGCGATATCGCATCTCATTTCTATGGTTCATGGTAAGATATAATATGATTTGCGAAGTGTTATGTATTCCTCGTCTACACTTCAAATGAATGAAAATGCGACACTTCCTTGCTAGGAAATAGCGTCTGCAGATGTCTAGGTATCGTAGCGATAGAGTTCTAATGCTTCTTAAAACGCGATATCGCATCTCATTTCTATGTTTCATGGTAAGATATAATATGATTTGCGAAGTGTTATGTATTCCTCGTCTACACTTCAAATGAATGTAAATGCGACACTTCCTTGCTAGGAAATAGCGTTTGCAGAAGTCTACGTATCGTAGCAATAGAGTTCTTATGATTCTTAAAACGCGATATCGCATCTCATTTCTATGGTTCATGGTATGATATAATATGATTTGCGAAGTGTTATGTATTCCTCGTCTACACTCCAAATGATTGTGAATGCGACACTTCCTCGCTAGGAAATAGCGTTTGCAGAATTCTACGTATCGTAGCAATAGAGTTCTTATGATTCTTAAAACGCGATATCGCATCTCATTTCTATGGTTCATGGTATGATATAATATGATTTGCGAAGTGTTATGTGTTCCTCGTCTACACTTCAAATGAATGTAAATGCGACACTTCCTTGCTAGGAAATAGCGTCTGCAGATGTCTAGGTATCATAGCGATAGAGTTCTAATGCTTCTTAAAACGCGATATCGCATCTCATTTCTATGTTTCATGGTAAGATATAATATGATTTGCGAAGTGTTATGTATTCCTCGTCTACACTTCATATGAATGTAAATGCGACACTTCCTTGCAAGGAAATAGCGTTTGCAGATGTCTACGTATCGTAGCGATAGAGTTCTAATGCTTCTTAAAACGCGATATCGCATCTCATTTCTATGTTTCATGGTAAGATATAATATGATTTGCGAAGTGTTATGTATTCCTCGTCTTCACTTCAAATGAATGTAAATGCGACACTTCCTTGCTAGGAAATAGCGTCTGCAGATGTCTAGGTATCGTAGCAATAGGGTTCTTATGATTCTTAAAACGCGATATCGCATCTCCTTTCTATGTTTCATGGTAAGATATAATATGATTTGCGAATTGTTATGTATTCCTCGTCTACACTTCAAATGAATCTAATTGCGACACTTCCTTGCTAGGAAATAGCGTCTGCAGATGTCTAGGTATCGTAGCGATAGAGTTCTAATGCTTCTTAAAACGAGATATTGCATCTCATACCTATGTTTCATGATAAGATATAATATGATTTGCGAAGTGTTATGTATTCCTCGTCTACACTTCATATGAATGTAAATGCGACACTTCCTTGCAAGGAAATAGCGTTTGCAGATGTCTACGTATCGTAGCGATAGAGTTCTAATGCTTCTTAAAACGAGATATTGCATCTCATATCTATGTTTCATGATAAGATATAATATTCATTGCGAAGTGTTATGCATTCCTCGTCTACGATTCAAACGAATGTAAATGCGACACTTCCTTGCAAGGAAATAGCGTTTGCAGATGTCTAGGTATCGTAGCAATAGAGTTCTAATGCTTCTTAAAACGCGATATCGCATCTCATTTCTATGTTTCATGGTAAGATATAATATGATTTGCGAAGTGTTATGTATTCCTCGTCTACACTTCAAATGATTGTGAATGCGACACTTCCCCGCTAGGAAATAGCGTTTGCAGAAATCTACGTATCGTAGCAATAGAGTTCTTATGATTCTTAAAACGCGATATCGCATCTCATTTCTATGGTTCATGGTAAGATATAATATGATTTGCGAAGTGTTATGTATTCCTCGTCTACACTTCAAATGAATGAAAATGCGACGCTTCCTTGCTAGGAAATAGCGTCTGCAGATGTCTAGGTATCGTAGCGATAGAGTTCTAATGCTTCTTAAAACGCGATATCGCATCTCATTTCTATGTTTCATGGTAAGATATAATATGATTTGCGAAGTGTTATGTATTCCTCGTCTACACTTCAAATGATTGTGAATGCGACACTTCCTCGCTAGGAAATAGTGTTTGCAGAAGTCTACGTATCGTAGCAATAGAGTTCTTATGATTCTTAAAACGCGATATCGCATCTCATTTCTATGGTTCATGGTATGATATAATATGATTTGCGAAGTGTTATGTATTCCTCGTCTACACTCCAAATGATTGTGAATGCGACACTTCCTCGCTAGGAAATAGCGTTTGCAGAAGTCTACGTATCGTAGCAATAGAGTTCTTATGATTCTTATAACGCGATATCGCATCTCATTTCTATGGTTCATGGTATGATATAATATGATTTGCGAAGTGTTATGTGTTCCTCGTCTACACTTCAAATGAATGTAAATGCGACACTTCCTTGCTAGGAAATAGCGTCTGCAGATGTCTAGGTATCATAGCGATAGAGTTCTAATGCTTCTTAAAACGCGATATCGCATCTCATTTCTATGTTTCATGGTAAGATATAATATGATTTGCGAAGTGTTATGTATTCCTCGTCTACACTTCATATGAATGTAAATGCGACACTTCCTTGCAAGGAAATAGCGTTTGCAGATGTCTACGTATCGTAGCGATAGAGTTCTAATGCTTCTTAAAACGCGATATCGCATCTCATTTCTATGTTTCATGGTAAGATATAATATGATTTGCGAAGTGTTATGTATTCCTCGTCTTCACTTCAAATGAATGTAAATGCGACACTTCCTTGCAAGGAAATAGCGTTTGCAGATGTCTAGGTATCGTAGCAATAGAGTTCTAATGCTTCTTAAAACGCGATATCGCATCTCATTTCTATGTTTCATGGTAAGATATAATATGATTTGCGAAGTGTTATGTATTCCTCGTCTACACTTCAAATGAATGTAAATGCGACACTTCCTTGCTAGGAAATAGCGTTTGCAGAAGTCTACGTATCGTAGCAATAGAGTTCTTATGATTCTTAAAACGCGATATCGCATCTCATTTCTATGGTTCATGGTATGATATAATATGATTTGCGAAGTATTATGTATTCCTCGTCTACACTCCAAATGATTGTGAATGCGACACTTCCTCGCTAGGAAATAGCGTTTGCAGAATTCTACGTATCGTAGCAATAGAGTTCTTATGATTCTTAAAACGCGATATCGCATCTCATTTCTATGGTTCATGGTATGATATAATATGATTTGCGAAGTGTTATGTGTTCCTCGTCTACACTTCAAATGAATGTTAATGCGACACTTCCTTGCTAGGAAATAGCGTCTGCAGATGTCTAGGTATCATAGCGATAGAGTTCTAATGCTTCTTAAAACGCGATATCGCATCTCATTTCTATGTTTCATGGTAAGATATAATATGATTTGCGAAGTGTTATGTATTCCTCGTCTACACTTCATATGAATGTAAATGCGACACTTCCTTGCAAGGAAATAGCGTTTGCAGATGTCTAGGTATCGTAGCGATAGAGTTCTAATGCTTCTTAAAACGCGATATCGCATCTCATTTCTATGTTTCATGGTAAGATATAATATGATTTGCGAAGTGTTATGTATTCCTCGTCTTCACTTCAAATGAATGTAAATGCGACACTTCCTTGCTAGGAAATAGCGTCTGCAGATGTCTAGGTATCGTAGCAATAGGGTTCTTATGATTCTTAAAACGCGATATCGCATCTCCTTTCTATGTTTCATGGTAAGATATAATATGATTTGCGAATTGTTATGTATTCCTCGTCTACACTTCAAATGAATCTAATTGCGACACTTCCTTGCTAGGAAATAGCGTCTGCAGATGTCTAGGTATCGTAGCGATAGAGTTCTAATGCTTCTTAAAACGAGATATTGCATCTCATACCTATGTTTCATGATAAGATATAATATGATTTGCGAAGTGTTATGTATTCCTCGTCTACACTTCATATGAATGTAAATGCGACACTTCCTTGCAAGGAAATAGCGTTTGCAGATGTCTACGTATCGTAGCGATAGAGTTCTAATGCTTCTTAAACGAGATATTGCATCTCATATCTATGTTTCATGATAAGATATAATATTCATTGCGAAGTGTTATGCATTCCTCGTCTACGATTCAAACGAATGTAAATGCGACACTTCCTTGCAAGGAAATAGCGTTTGCAGATGTCTAGGTATCGTAGCAATAGAGTTCTAATGCTTCTTAAAACGCGATATCGCATCTCATTTCTATGTTTCATGGTAAGATATAATATGATTTGCGAAGTGTTATGTATTCCTCGTCTACACTTCAAATGATTGTGAATGCGACACTTCCCCGCTAGGAAATAGCGTTTGCAGAAATCTACGTATCGTAGCAATAGAGTTCTTATGATTCTTAAAACGCGATATCGCATCTCATTTCTATGGTTCATGGTAAGATATAATATGATTTGCGAAGTGTTATGTATTCCTCGTCTACACTTCAAATGAATGAAAATGCGACACTTCCTTGCTAGGAAATAGCGTCTGCAGATGTCTAGGTATCGTAGCGATAGAGTTCTAATGCTTCTTAAAACGCGATATCGCATCTCATTTCTATGTTTCATGGTAAGATATAATATGATTTGCGAAGTGTTATGTATTCCTCGTCTACACTTCATATGAATGTAAATGCGACACTTCCTTGCAAGGAAATAGCGTTTGCAGATGTCTACGTATCGTAGCGATAGAGTTCTAATGCTTCTTAAAACGAGATATTGCATCTCATATCTATGTTTCATGATAAGATATAATATTCGTTGCGAAGTGTTATGCATTCCTCGTCTACGATTCAAACGAATGTAAATGCGACACTTCCTTGCAAGGAAATAGCGTTTGCAGATGTCTAGGTATCGTAGCAATAGAGTTCCAATGCTTCTTAAAATGCGATATCGCATCTCATTTCTATGTTTCATGGTAAGATATAATATGATTTGCGAAGTGTTATGTATTCCTCGTCTACACTTCAAATGATTGTGAATGCGACACTTCCCCGCTAGGAAATAGCGTTTGCAGAAATCTACGTATCGTAGCAATAGAGTTCTTATGATTCTTAAAACGCGATATCGCATCTCATTTCTATGGTTCATGGTAAGATATAATATGATTTGCGAAGTGTTATGTATTCCTCGTCTACACTTCAAATGAATGTAAATGCGACACTTCCTTGCTAGGAAATAGCGTTTGCAGAAGTCTACGTATCGTAGCAATAGAGTTCTTATGATTCTTAAAACGCGATATCGCATCTCATTTCTATGGTTCATGGTATGATATAATATGATTTGCGAAGTATTATGTATTCCTCGTCTACACTCCAAATGATTGTGAATGCGACACTTCCTCGCTAGGAAATAGCGTTTGCAGAATTCTACGTATCGTAGCAATAGAGTTCTTATGATTCTTAAAACGCGATATCGCATCTCATTTCTATGGTTCATGGTATGATATAATATGATTTGCGAAGTGTTATGTGTTCCTCGTCTACACTTCAAATGAATGTAAATGCGACACTTCCTTGCTAGGAAATAGCGTCTGCAGATGTCTAGGTATCATAGCGATAGAGTTCTAATGCTTCTTAAAACGCGATATCGCATCTCATTTCTATGTTTCATGGTAAGATATAATATGATTTGCGAAGTGTTATGTATTCCTCGTCTACACTTCATATGAATGTAAATGCGACACTTCCTTGCAAGGAAATAGCGTTTGCAGATGTCTACGTATCGTAGCGATAGAGTTCTAATGCTTCTTAAAACGCGATATCGCATCTCATTTCTATGTTTCATGGTAAGATATAATATGATTTGCGAAGTGTTATGTATTCCTCGTCTTCACTTCAAATGAATGTAAATGCGACACTTCCTTGCTAGGAAATAGCGTCTGCAGATGTCTAGGTATCGTAGCAATAGGGTTCTTATGATTCTTAAAACGCGATATCGCATCTCCTTTCTATGTTTCATGGTAAGATATAATATGATTTGCGAATTGTTATGTATTCCTCGTCTACACTTCAAATGAATCTAATTGCGACACTTCCTTGCTAGGAAATAGCGTCTGCAGATGTCTAGGTATCGTAGCGATAGAGTTCTAATGCTTCTTAAAACGAGATATTGCATCTCATACCTATGTTTCATGATAAGATATAATATGATTTGCGAAGTGTTATGTATTCCTCGTCTACACTTCATATGAATGTAAATGCGACACTTCCTTGCAAGGAAATAGCGTTTGCAGATGTCTACGTATCGTAGCGATAGAGTTCTAATGCTTCTTAAAACGAGATATTGCATCTCATATCTATGTTTCATGATAAGATATAATATTCATTGCGAAGTGTTATGCATTCCTCGTCTACGATTCAAACGAATGTAAATGCGACACTTCCTTGCAAGGAAATAGCGTTTGCAGATGTCTAGGTATCGTAGCAATAGAGTTCTAATGCTTCTTAAAACGCGATATCGCATCTCATTTCTATGTTTCATGGTAAGATATAATATGATTTGCGAAGTGTTATGTATTCCTCGTCTACACTTCAAATGATTGTGAATGCGACACTTCCCCGCTAGGAAATAGCGTTTGCAGAAATCTACGTATCGTAGCAATAGAGTTCTTATGATTCTTAAAACGCGATATCGCATCTCATTTCTATGGTTCATGGTAAGATATAATATGATTTGCGAAGTGTTATGTATTCCTCGTCTACACTTCAAATGAATGAAAATGCGACGCTTCCTTGCTAGGAAATAGCGTCTGCAGATGTCTAGGTATCGTAGCGATAGAGTTCTAATGCTTCTTAAAACGCGATATCGCATCTCATTTCTATGTTTCATGGTAAGATATAATATGATTTGCGAAGTGTTATGTATTCCTCGTCTACACTTCAAATGATTGTGAATGCGACACTTCCTCGCTAGGAAATAGTGTTTGCAGAAGTCTACGTATCGTAGCAATAGAGTTCTTATGATTCTTAAAACGCGATATCGCATCTCATTTCTATGGTTCATGGTATGATATAATATGATTTGCGAAGTGTTATGTATTCCTCGTCTACACTCCAAATGATTGTGAATGCGACACTTCCTCGCTAGGAAATAGCGTTTGCAGAAGTCTACGTATCGTAGCAATAGAGTTCTTATGATTCTTATAACGCGATATCGCATCTCATTTCTATGGTTCATGGTATGATATAATATGATTTGCGAAGTGTTATGTGTTCCTCGTCTACACTTCAAATGAATGTAAATGCGACACTTCCTTGCTAGGAAATAGCGTCTGCAGATGTCTAGGTATCATAGCGATAGAGTTCTAATGCTTCTTAAAACGCGATATCGCATCTCATTTCTATGTTTCATGGTAAGATATAATATGATTTGCGAAGTGTTATGTATTCCTCGTCTACACTTCATATGAATGTAAATGCGACACTTCCTTGCAAGGAAATAGCGTTTGCAGATGTCTACGTATCGTAGCGATAGAGTTCTAATGCTTCTTAAAACGCGATATCGCATCTCATTTCTATGTTTCATGGTAAGATATAATATGATTTGCGAAGTGTTATGTATTCCTCGTCTTCACTTCAAATGAATGTAAATGCGACACTTCCTTGCAAGGAAATAGCGTTTGCAGATGTCTAGGTATCGTAGCAATAGAGTTCTAATGCTTCTTAAAACGCGATATCGCATCTCATTTCTATGTTTCATGGTAAGATATAATATGATTTGCGAAGTGTTATGTATTCCTCGTCTACACTTCAAATGAATGTAAATGCGACACTTCCTTGCTAGGAAATAGCGTTTGCAGAAGTCTACGTATCGTAGCAATAGAGTTCTTATGATTCTTAAAACGCGATATCGCATCTCATTTCTATGGTTCATGGTATGATATAATATGATTTGCGAAGTATTATGTATTCCTCGTCTACACTCCAAATGATTGTGAATGCGACACTTCCTCGCTAGGAAATAGCGTTTGCAGAATTCTACGTATCGTAGCAATAGAGTTCTTATGATTCTTAAAACGCGATATCGCATCTCATTTCTATGGTTCATGGTATGATATAATATGATTTGCGAAGTGTTATGTGTTCCTCGTCTACACTTCAAATGAATGTTAATGCGACACTTCCTTGCTAGGAAATAGCGTCTGCAGATGTCTAGGTATCATAGCGATAGAGTTCTAATGCTTCTTAAAACGCGATATCGCATCTCATTTCTATGTTTCATGGTAAGATATAATATGATTTGCGAAGTGTTATGTATTCCTCGTCTACACTTCATATGAATGTAAATGCGACACTTCCTTGCAAGGAAATAGCGTTTGCAGATGTCTAGGTATCGTAGCGATAGAGTTCTAATGCTTCTTAAAACGCGATATCGCATCTCATTTCTATGTTTCATGGTAAGATATAATATGATTTGCGAAGTGTTATGTATTCCTCGTCTTCACTTCAAATGAATGTAAATGCGACACTTCCTTGCTAGGAAATAGCGTCTGCAGATGTCTAGGTATCGTAGCAATAGGGTTCTTATGATTCTTAAAACGCGATATCGCATCTCCTTTCTATGTTTCATGGTAAGATATAATATGATTTGCGAATTGTTATGTATTCCTCGTCTACACTTCAAATGAATCTAATTGCGACACTTCCTTGCTAGGAAATAGCGTCTGCAGATGTCTAGGTATCGTAGCGATAGAGTTCTAATGCTTCTTAAAACGAGATATTGCATCTCATACCTATGTTTCATGATAAGATATAATATGATTTGCGAAGTGTTATGTATTCCTCGTCTACACTTCATATGAATGTAAATGCGACACTTCCTTGCAAGGAAATAGCGTTTGCAGATGTCTACGTATCGTAGCGATAGAGTTCTAATGCTTCTTAAACGAGATATTGCATCTCATATCTATGTTTCATGATAAGATATAATATTCATTGCGAAGTGTTATGCATTCCTCGTCTACGATTCAAACGAATGTAAATGCGACACTTCCTTGCAAGGAAATAGCGTTTGCAGATGTCTAGGTATCGTAGCAATAGAGTTCTAATGCTTCTTAAAACGCGATATCGCATCTCATTTCTATGTTTCATGGTAAGATATAATATGATTTGCGAAGTGTTATGTATTCCTCGTCTACACTTCAAATGATTGTGAATGCGACACTTCCCCGCTAGGAAATAGCGTTTGCAGAAATCTACGTATCGTAGCAATAGAGTTCTTATGATTCTTAAAACGCGATATCGCATCTCATTTCTATGGTTCATGGTAAGATATAATATGATTTGCGAAGTGTTATGTATTCCTCGTCTACACTTCAAATGAATGAAAATGCGACACTTCCTTGCTAGGAAATAGCGTCTGCAGATGTCTAGGTATCGTAGCGATAGAGTTCTAATGCTTCTTAAAACGCGATATCGCATCTCATTTCTATGTTTCATGGTAAGATATAATATGATTTGCGAAGTGTTATGTATTCCTCGTCTACACTTCATATGAATGTAAATGCGACACTTCCTTGCAAGGAAATAGCGTTTGCAGATGTCTACGTATCGTAGCGATAGAGTTCTAATGCTTCTTAAAACGAGATATTGCATCTCATATCTATGTTTCATGATAAGATATAATATTCGTTGCGAAGTGTTATGCATTCCTCGTCTACGATTCAAACGAATGTAAATGCGACACTTCCTTGCAAGGAAATAGCGTTTGCAGATGTCTAGGTATCGTAGCAATAGAGTTCCAATGCTTCTTAAAATGCGATATCGCATCTCATTTCTATGTTTCATGGTAAGATATAATATGATTTGCGAAGTGTTATGTATTCCTCGTCTACACTTCAAATGATTGTGAATGCGACACTTCCTCGCTAGGAAATAGCGTTTGCAGAAGTCTACGTATCGTAGCAATAGAGTTCTTATGATTCTTATAACGCGATATCGCATCTCATTTCTATGGTTCATGGTATGATATAATATGATTTGCGAAGTGTTATGTGTTCCTCGTCTACACTTCAAATGAATGTAAATGCGACACTTCCTTGCTAGGAAATAGCGTCTGCAGATGTCTAGGTATCATAGCGATAGAGTTCTAATGCTTCTTAAAACGCGATATCGCATCTCATTTCTATGTTTCATGGTAAGATATAATATGATTTGCGAAGTGTTATGTATTCCTCGTCTACACTTCATATGAATGTAAATGCGACACTTCCTTGCAAGGAAATAGCGTTTGCAGATGTCTACGTATCGTAGCGATAGAGTTCTAATGCTTCTTAAAACGCGATATCGCATCTCATTTCTATGTTTCATGGTAAGATATAATATGATTTGCGAAGTGTTATGTATTCCTCGTCTTCACTTCAAATGAATGTAAATGCGACACTTCCTTGCAAGGAAATAGCGTTTGCAGATGTCTAGGTATCGTAGCAATAGAGTTCTAATGCTTCTTAAAACGCGATATCGCATCTCATTTCTATGTTTCATGGTAAGATATAATATGATTTGCGAAGTGTTATGTATTCCTCGTCTACACTTCAAATGAATGTAAATGCGACACTTCCTTGCTAGGAAATAGCGTTTGCAGAAGTCTACGTATCGTAGCAATAGAGTTCTTATGATTCTTAAAACGCGATATCGCATCTCATTTCTATGGTTCATGGTATGATATAATATGATTTGCGAAGTATTATGTATTCCTCGTCTACACTCCAAATGATTGTGAATGCGACACTTCCTCGCTAGGAAATAGCGTTTGCAGAATTCTACGTATCGTAGCAATAGAGTTCTTATGATTCTTAAAACGCGATATCGCATCTCATTTCTATGGTTCATGGTATGATATAATATGATTTGCGAAGTGTTATGTGTTCCTCGTCTACACTTCAAATGAATGTTAATGCGACACTTCCTTGCTAGGAAATAGCGTCTGCAGATGTCTAGGTATCATAGCGATAGAGTTCTAATGCTTCTTAAAACGCGATATCGCATCTCATTTCTATGTTTCATGGTAAGATATAATATGATTTGCGAAGTGTTATGTATTCCTCGTCTACACTTCATATGAATGTAAATGCGACACTTCCTTGCAAGGAAATAGCGTTTGCAGATGTCTAGGTATCGTAGCGATAGAGTTCTAATGCTTCTTAAAACGCGATATCGCATCTCATTTCTATGTTTCATGGTAAGATATAATATGATTTGCGAAGTGTTATGTATTCCTCGTCTTCACTTCAAATGAATGTAAATGCGACACTTCCTTGCTAGGAAATAGCGTCTGCAGATGTCTAGGTATCGTAGCAATAGGGTTCTTATGATTCTTAAAACGCGATATCGCATCTCCTTTCTATGTTTCATGGTAAGATATAATATGATTTGCGAATTGTTATGTATTCCTCGTCTACACTTCAAATGAATCTAATTGCGACACTTCCTTGCTAGGAAATAGCGTCTGCAGATGTCTAGGTATCGTAGCGATAGAGTTCTAATGCTTCTTAAAACGAGATATTGCATCTCATACCTATGTTTCATGATAAGATATAATATGATTTGCGAAGTGTTATGTATTCCTCGTCTACACTTCATATGAATGTAAATGCGACACTTCCTTGCAAGGAAATAGCGTTTGCAGATGTCTACGTATCGTAGCGATAGAGTTCTAATGCTTCTTAAACGAGATATTGCATCTCATATCTATGTTTCATGATAAGATATAATATTCATTGCGAAGTGTTATGCATTCCTCGTCTACGATTCAAACGAATGTAAATGCGACACTTCCTTGCAAGGAAATAGCGTTTGCAGATGTCTAGGTATCGTAGCAATAGAGTTCTAATGCTTCTTAAAACGCGATATCGCATCTCATTTCTATGTTTCATGGTAAGATATAATATGATTTGCGAAGTGTTATGTATTCCTCGTCTACACTTCAAATGATTGTGAATGCGACACTTCCCCGCTAGGAAATAGCGTTTGCAGAAATCTACGTATCGTAGCAATAGAGTTCTTATGATTCTTAAAACGCGATATCGCATCTCATTTCTATGGTTCATGGTAAGATATAATATGATTTGCGAAGTGTTATGTATTCCTCGTCTACACTTCAAATGAATGAAAATGCGACACTTCCTTGCTAGGAAATAGCGTCTGCAGATGTCTAGGTATCGTAGCGATAGAGTTCTAATGCTTCTTAAAACGCGATATCGCATCTCATTTCTATGTTTCATGGTAAGATATAATATGATTTGCGAAGTGTTATGTATTCCTCGTCTACACTTCATATGAATGTAAATGCGACACTTCCTTGCAAGGAAATAGCGTTTGCAGATGTCTACGTATCGTAGCGATAGAGTTCTAATGCTTCTTAAAACGAGATATTGCATCTCATATCTATGTTTCATGATAAGATATAATATTCGTTGCGAAGTGTTATGCATTCCTCGTCTACGATTCAAACGAATGTAAATGCGACACTTCCTTGCAAGGAAATAGCGTTTGCAGATGTCTAGGTATCGTAGCAATAGAGTTCCAATGCTTCTTAAAATGCGATATCGCATCTCATTTCTATGTTTCATGGTAAGATATAATATGATTTGCGAAGTGTTATGTATTCCTCGTCTACACTTCAAATGATTGTGAATGCGACACTTCCCCGCTAGGAAATAGCGTTTGCAGAAATCTACGTATCGTAGCAATAGAGTTCTTATGATTCTTAAAACGCGATATCGCATCTCATTTCTATGGTTCATGGTAAGATATAATATGATTTGCGAAGTGTTATGTATTCCTCGTCTACACTTCAAATGAATGTAAATGCGACACTTCCTTGCTAGGAAATAGCGTTTGCAGAAGTCTACGTATCGTAGCAATAGAGTTCTTATGATTCTTAAAACGCGATATCGCATCTCATTTCTATGGTTCATGGTATGATATAATATGATTTGCGAAGTATTATGTATTCCTCGTCTACACTCCAAATGATTGTGAATGCGACACTTCCTCGCTAGGAAATAGCGTTTGCAGAATTCTACGTATCGTAGCAATAGAGTTCTTATGATTCTTAAAACGCGATATCGCATCTCATTTCTATGGTTCATGGTATGATATAATATGATTTGCGAAGTGTTATGTGTTCCTCGTCTACACTTCAAATGAATGTTAATGCGACACTTCCTTGCTAGGAAATAGCGTCTGCAGATGTCTAGGTATCATAGCGATAGAGTTCTAATGCTTCTTAAAACGCGATATCGCATCTCATTTCTATGTTTCATGGTAAGATATAATATGATTTGCGAAGTGTTATGTATTCCTCGTCTACACTTCATATGAATGTAAATGCGACACTTCCTTGCAAGGAAATAGCGTTTGCAGATGTCTACGTATCGTAGCGATAGGGTTCTAATGCTTCTTAAAACGCGATATCGCATCTCATTTCTATGTTTCATGGTAAGATATAATATGATTTGCGAAGTGTTATGTATTCCTCGTCTTCACTTCAAATGAATGTAAATGCGACACTTCCTTGCTAGGAAATAGCGTCTGCAGATGTCTAGGTATCGTAGCAATAGGGTTCTTATGATTCTTAAAACGCGATATCGCATCTCCTTTCTATGTTTCATGGTAAGATATAATATGATTTGCGAATTGTTATGTATTCCTCGTCTACACTTCAAATGAATCTAATTGCGACACTTCCTTGCTAGGAAATAGCGTCTGCAGATGTCTAGGTATCGTAGCGATAGAGTTCTAATGCTTCTTAAAACGAGATATTGCATCTCATACCTATGTTTCATGATAAGATATAATATGATTTGCGAAGTGTTATGTATTCCTCGTCTACACTTCATATGAATGTAAATGCGACACTTCCTTGCAAGGAAATAGCGTTTGCAGATGTCTACGTATCGTAGCGATAGAGTTCTAATGCTTCTTAAAACGAGATATTGCATCTCATATCTATGTTTCATGATAAGATATAATATTCATTGCGAAGTGTTATGCATTCCTCGTCTACGATTCAAACGAATGTAAATGCGACACTTCCTTGCAAGGAAATAGCGTTTGCAGATGTCTAGGTATCGTAGCAATAGAGTTCTAATGCTTCTTAAAACGCGATATCGCATCTCATTTCTATGTTTCATGGTAAGATATAATATGATTTGCGAAGTGTTATGTATTCCTCGTCTACACTTCAAATGATTGTGAATGCGACACTTCCCCGCTAGGAAATAGCGTTTGCAGAAATCTACGTATCGTAGCAATAGAGTTCTTATGATTCTTAAAACGCGATATCGCATCTCATTTCTATGGTTCATGGTAAGATATAATATGATTTGCGAAGTGTTATGTATTCCTCGTCTACACTTCAAATGAATGAAAATGCGACACTTCCTTGCTAGGAAATAGCGTCTGCAGATGTCTAGGTATCGTAGCGATAGAGTTCTAATGCTTCTTAAAACGCGATATCGCATCTCATTTCTATGTTTCATGGTAAGATATAATATGATTTGCGAAGTGTTATGTATTCCTCGTCTACACTTCAAATGATTGTGAATGCGACACTTCCTCGCTAGGAAATAGTGTTTGCAGAAGTCTACGTATCGTAGCAATAGAGTTCTTAAGATTCTTAAAACGCGATATCGCATCTCATTTCTATGGTTCATGGTATGATATAATATGATTTGCGAAGTGTTATGTATTCCTCGTCTACACTCCAAATGATTGTGAATGCGATACTTCCTCGCTAGGAAATAGCGTTTGCAGAAGTCTACGTATCGTAGCAATAGAGTTCTTATGATTCTTAAAACGCGATATCGCATCTCATTTCTATGGTTCATGGTATGATATAATATGATTTGCGAAGTGTTATGTGTTCCTCGTCTACACTTCAAATGAATGTAAATGCGACACTTCCTTGCTAGGAAATAGCGTCTGCAGATGTCTAGGTATCATAGCGATAGAGTTCTAATGCTTCTTAAAACGCGATATCGCATCTCATTTCTATGTTTCATGGTAAGATATAATATGATTTGCGAAGTGTTATGTATTCCTCGTCTACACTTCATATGAATGTAAATGCGACACTTCCTTGCAAGGAAATAGCGTTTGCAGATGTCTACGTATCGTAGCGATAGAGTTCTAATGCTTCTTAAAACGCGATATCGCATCTCATTTCTATGTTTCATGGTAAGATATAATATGATTTGCGAAGTGTTATGTATTCCTCGTCTTCACTTCAAATGAATGTAAATGGGACACTTCCTTGCTAGGAAATAGCGTCTGCAGATGTCTAGGTATCGTAGCAATAGGGTTCTTATGATTCTTAAAACGCGATATCGCATCTCATTTCTATGGTTCATGGTAAGATATAATATGATTTGCGAATTGTTATGTATTCCTCGTCTACACTTCAAATGAATCTAATTGCGACACTTCCTTGCTAGGAAATAGCGTCTGCAGATGTCTAGGTATCGTAGCGATAGAGTTCTAATGCTTCTTAAAACGAGATATTGCATCTCATACCTATGTTTCATGATAAGATATAATATGATTTGCGAAGTGTTATGTATTCCTCGTCTACACTTCAAATGAATCTAATTGCGACACTTCCTTGCTAGGAAATAGCGTCTGCAGATGTCTAGGTATCGTAGCGATAGAGTTCTAATGCTTCTTAAAACGAGATATTGCATCTCATACCTATGTTTCATGATAAGATATAATATGATTTGCGAAGTGTTATGTATTCCTCGTCTACACTTCATATGAATGTAAATGCGACACTTCCTTGCAAGGAAATAGCGTTTGCAGATGTCTACCTATCGTAGCAATAGAGTTCTAATGCTTCTTAAAAAGGCGATATCGCATCTCATTTCTATGTTTCATGGTAAGATATAATATGATTTGCGAAGTGTTATGTATTCCTCGTCTACACTCCAAATGATTGTGAATGCGACACTTCCTCGCTAGGAAATAGCGTTTGCAGAAGTCTACGTATCGTAGCAATAGAGTTCTTATGATTCTTAAAACGCGATATCGCATCTCATTTCTATGGTTCATCGTATGATATAATATGATTTGCGAAGTGTTATGTATTCCTCGTCTACACTTCAAATGAATGTAAATGCGACACTTCCTTGCTAGGAAATAGCGTCTGCAGATGTCTACCTATCGTAGCAATAGAGTTTCTAATGCTTCTTAAAACGCGATATCGCATCTCATTTCTATGTTTCATGGTAAGATATAATATGATTTGCGAAGTGTTATGTATTCCTCGTCTACACTTCAAATGATTGTGAATGCGACACTTCCTCGCTAGGAAATAGTGTTTGCAGAAGTCTACGTATCGTAGCAATAGAGTTCTTATGATTCTTAAAACGCGATATCGCATCTCATTTCTATGGTTCATGGTATGATATAATATGATTTGCGAAGTGTTATGTATTCCTCGTCTACACTTCATATGAATGTAAATGCGACACTTTCTTGCAAGCAAATAGCGATTGCAGATGTCTACCTATCGTAGCAATAGAGTTTCTAATGCTTCTTAAAACGCGATATCGCATCTCATTTCTATGTTTCATGGTAAGATATAATATGATTTGCGAAGTGTTATGTATTCCTCGTCTACACTTCAAATGATTGTGAATGCGACACTTCCTCGCTAGGAAATAGTGTTTGCAGAAGTCTACGTATCGTAGCAATAGAGTTCTTATGATTCTTAAAACGCGATATCGCATCTCATTTCTATGGTTCATGGTATGATATAATATGATTTGCGAAGTGTTATGTATTCCTCGTCTACACTTCAAATGAATGTAAATGCGACACTTCCTTGCAAGGAAATAGCGTTTGCAGATGTCTACCTATCGTAGCAATAGAGTTCTAATGCTTCTTAAAACGCGATATCGCATCTCATTTCTATGTTCCATGGTAAGATATAATATGATTTGCGAAGTGTTATGTATTCCTCGTCTACACTTCAAATGATTGTGAATGCGACACTTCCTCGCTAGGAAATAGTGTTTGCAGAAGTCTACGTATCGTAGCAATAGAGTTCTTATGATTCTTAAAACGCGATATCGCATCTCATTTCTATGGTTCATGGTATGATATAATATGATTTGCGAAGTGTTATGTATTCCTCGTCTACACTCCAAATGATTGTGAATGCGACACTTCCTCGCTAGGAAATAGCGTTTGCAGAAGTCTACGTATCGTAGCAATAGAGTTCTTATGATTCTTAAAACGCGATATCGCATCTCATTTCTATGGTTCATGGTATGATATAATATGATTTGCGAAGTGTTATGTGTTCCTCGTCTACACTTCAAATGAATGTAAATGCGACACTTCCTTGCTAGGAAATAGCGTCTGCAGATGTCTAGGTATCATAGCGATAGAGTTCTAATGCTTCTTAAAACGCGATATCGCATCTCATTTCTATGTTTCATGGTAAGATATAATATGATTTGCGAAGTGTTATGTATTCCTCGTCTACACTTCATATGAATGTAAATGCGACACTTCCTTGCAAGGAAATAGCGTTTGCAGATGTCTACGTATCGTAGCGATAGAGTTCCAATGCTTCTTAAAACGCGATATCGCATCTCATTTCTATGTTTCATGGTAAGATATAATATGATTTGCGAAGTGTTATGTATTCCTCGTCTTCACTTCAAATGAATGTAAATGCGACACTTCCTTGCTAGGAAATAGCGTCTGCAGATGTCTAGGTATCGTAGCAATAGGGTTCTTATGATTCTTAAAACGCGATATCGCATCTCATTTCTATGGTTCATGGTAAGATATAATATGATTTGCGAAGTGTTATGTATTCCTCGTCTACACTTCAAATGATTGTGAATGCGACACTTCCCCGCTAGGAAATAGCGTTTGCAGAAATCTACGTATCGTAGCAATAGAGTTCTTATGATTCTTAAAACGCGATATCGCATCTCATTTCTATGGTTCATGGTAAGATATAATATGATTTGCGAAGTGTTATGTATTCCTCGTCTACACTTCAAATGAATGAAAATGCGACACTTCCTTGCTAGGAAATAGCGTCTGCAGATGTCTAGGTGTCGTAGCGATAGAGTTCTAATGCTTCTTAAAACGCGATATCGCATCTCATTTCTATGTTTCATGGTAAGATATAATATGATTTGCGAAGTGTTATGTATTCCTCGTCTACACTTCAAATGAATGTAAATGCGACACTTCCTTGCTAGGAAATAGCGTTTGCAGAAGTCTACGTATCGTAGCAATAGAGTTCTTATGATTCTTAAAACGCGATATCGCATCTCATTTCTATGGTTCATGGTAAGATATAATATGATTTGCGAAGTGTTATGTATTCCTCGTCTACACTTCATATGAATGTAAATGCGACACTTCCTTGCAAGCAAATAGCGATTGCAGATGTCTACCTATCGTAGCAATAGAGTTTCTAATGCTTCTTAAAACGCGATATCGCATCTCATTTCTATGTTTCATGGTAAGATATAATATGATTTGCGAAGTGTTATGTATTCCTCGTCTACACTTCAAATGATTGTGAATGCGACACTTCCTCGCTAGGAAATAGTGTTTGCAGAAGTCTACGTATCGTAGCAATAGAGTTCTTATGATTCTTAAAACGCGATATCGCATCTCATTTCTATGGTTCATGGTATGATATAATATGATTTGCGAAGTGTTATGTATTCCTCGTCTACACTTCAAATGAATGTAAATGCGACACTTCCTTGCAAGGAAATAGCGTTTGCAGATGTCTACCTATCGTAGCAATAGAGTTCTAATGCTTCTTAAAACGCGATATCGCATCTCATTTCTATGTTCCATGGTAAGATATAATATGATTTGGGAAGTGTTATGTATTCCTCGTCTACACTTCAAATGATTGTGAATGCGACACTTCCTCGCTAGGAAATAGTGTTTGCAGAAGTCTACGTATCGTAGCAATAGAGTTCTTATGATTCTTAAAACGCGATATCGCATCTCATTTCTATGGTTCATGGTATGATATAATATGATTTGCGAAGTGTTATGTATTCCTCGTCTACACTCCAAATGATTGTGAATGCGATACTTCCTCGCTAGGAAATAGCGTTTGCAGAAGTCTACGTATCGTAGCAATAGAGTTCTTATGATTCTTAAAACGCGATATCGCATCTCATTTCTATGGTTCATGGTATGATATAATATGATTTGCGAAGTGTTATGTGTTCCTCGTCTACACTTCAAATGAATGTAAATGCGACACTTCCTTGCTAGGAAATAGCGTCTGCAGATGTCTAGGTATCATAGCGATAGAGTTCTAATGCTTCTTAAAACGCGATATCGCATCTCATTTCTATGTTTCATGGTAAGATATAATATGATTTGCGAAGTGTTATGTATTCCTCGTCTACACTTCATATGAATGTAAATGCGACACTTCCTTGCAAGGAAATAGCGTTTGCAGATGTCTACGTATCGTAGCGATAGAGTTCTAATGCTTCTTAAAACGCGATATCGCATCTCATTTCTATGTTTCATGGTAAGATATAATATGATTTGCGAAGTGTTATGTATTCCTCGTCTTCACTTCAAATGAATGTAAATGGGACACTTCCTTGCTAGGAAATAGCGTCTGCAGATGTCTAGGTATCGTAGCAATAGGGTTCTTATGATTCTTAAAACGCGATATCGCATCTCATTACTATGGTTCATGGTAAGATATAATATGATTTGCGAATTGTTATGTATTCCTCGTCTACACTTCAAATGAATCTAATTGCGACACTTCCTTGCTAGGAAATAGCGTCTGCAGATGTCTAGGTATCGTAGCGATAGAGTTCTAATGCTTCTTAAAACGAGATATTGCATCTCATACCTATGTTTCATGATAAGATATAATATGATTTGCGAAGTGTTATGTATTCCTCGTCTACACTTCAAATGAATCTAATTGCGACACTTCCTTGCTAGGAAATAGCGTCTGCAGATGTCTAGGTATCGTAGCGATAGAGTTCTAATGCTTCTTAAAACGAGATATTGCATCTCATACCTATGTTTCATGATAAGATATAATATGATTTGCGAAGTGTTATGTATTCCTCGTCTACACTTCATATGAATGTAAATGCGACACTTCCTTGCAAGGAAATAGCGTTTGCAGATGTCTACCTATCGTAGCAATAGAGTTCTAATGCTTCTTAAAAAGGCGATATCGCATCTCATTTCTATGTTTCATGGTAAGATATAATATGATTTGCGAAGTGTTATGTATTCCTCGTCTACACTCCAAATGATTGTGAATGCGACACTTCCTCGCTAGGAAATAGCGTTTGCAGAAGTCTACGTATCGTAGCAATAGAGTTCTTATGATTCTTAAAACGCGATATCGCATCTCATTTCTATGGTTCATCGTATGATATAATATGATTTGCGAAGTGTTATGTATTCCTCGTCTACACTTCAAATGAATGTAAATGCGACACTTCCTTGCTAGGAAATAGCGTCTGCAGATGTCTACCTATCGTAGCAATAGAGTTTCTAATGCTTCTTAAAACGCGATATCGCATCTCATTTCTATGTTTCATGGTAAGATATAATATGATTTGCGAAGTGTTATGTATTCCTCGTCTACACTTCAAATGATTGTGAATGCGACACTTCCTCGCTAGGAAATAGTGTTTGCAGAAGTCTACGTATCGTAGCAATAGAGTTCTTATGATTCTTAAAACGCGATATCGCATCTCATTTCTATGGTTCATGGTATGATATAATATGATTTGCGAAGTGTTATGTATTCCTCGTCTACACTTCATATGAATGTAAATGCGACACTTTCTTGCAAGCAAATAGCGATTGCAGATGTCTACCTATCGTAGCAATAGAGTTTCTAATGCTTCTTAAAACGCGATATCGCATCTCATTTCTATGTTTCATGGTAAGATATAATATGATTTGCGAAGTGTTATGTATTCCTCGTCTACACTTCAAATGATTGTGAATGCGACACTTCCTCGCTAGGAAATAGTGTTTGCAGAAGTCTACGTATCGTAGCAATAGAGTTCTTATGATTCTTAAAACGCGATATCGCATCTCATTTCTATGGTTCATGGTATGATATAATATGATTTGCGAAGTGTTATGTATTCCTCGTCTACACTTCAAATGAATGTAAATGCGACACTTCCTTGCAAGGAAATAGCGTTTGCAGATGTCTACCTATCGTAGCAATAGAGTTCTAATGCTTCTTAAAACGCGATATCGCATCTCATTTCTATGTTCCATGGTAAGATATAATATGATTTGCGAAGTGTTATGTATTCCTCGTCTACACTTCAAATGATTGTGAATGCGACACTTCCTCGCTAGGAAATAGTGTTTGCAGAAGTCTACGTATCGTAGCAATAGAGTTCTTATGATTCTTAAAACGCGATATCGCATCTCATTTCTATGGTTCATGGTATGATATAATATGATTTGCGAAGTGTTATGTATTCCTCGTCTACACTCCAAATGATTGTGAATGCGACACTTCCTCGCTAGGAAATAGCGTTTGCAGAAGTCTACGTATCGTAGCAATAGAGTTCTTATGATTCTTAAAACGCGATATCGCATCTCATTTCTATGGTTCATGGTATGATATAATATGATTTGCGAAGTGTTATGTGTTCCTCGTCTACACTTCAAATGAATGTAAATGCGACACTTCCTTGCTAGGAAATAGCGTCTGCAGATGTCTAGGTATCATAGCGATAGAGTTCTAATGCTTCTTAAAACGCGATATCGCATCTCATTTCTATGTTTCATGGTAAGATATAATATGATTTGCGAAGTGTTATGTATTCCTCGTCTACACTTCATATGAATGTAAATGCGACACTTCCTTGCAAGGAAATAGCGTTTGCAGATGTCTACGTATCGTAGCGATAGAGTTCCAATGCTTCTTAAAACGCGATATCGCATCTCATTTCTATGTTTCATGGTAAGATATAATATGATTTGCGAAGTGTTATGTATTCCTCGTCTTCACTTCAAATGAATGTAAATGCGACACTTCCTTGCTAGGAAATAGCGTCTGCAGATGTCTAGGTATCGTAGCAATAGGGTTCTTATGATTCTTAAAACGCGATATCGCATCTCATTTCTATGGTTCATGGTAAGATATAATATGATTTGCGAAGTGTTATGTATTCCTCGTCTACACTTCAAATGATTGTGAATGCGACACTTCCCCGCTAGGAAATAGCGTTTGCAGAAATCTACGTATCGTAGCAATAGAGTTCTTATGATTCTTAAAACGCGATATCGCATCTCATTTCTATGGTTCATGGTAAGATATAATATGATTTGCGAAGTGTTATGTATTCCTCGTCTACACTTCAAATGAATGAAAATGCGACACTTCCTTGCTAGGAAATAGCGTCTGCAGATGTCTAGGTGTCGTAGCGATAGAGTTCTAATGCTTCTTAAAACGCGATATCGCATCTCATTTCTATGTTTCATGGTAAGATATAATATGATTTGCGAAGTGTTATGTATTCCTCGTCTACACTTCAAATGAATGTAAATGCGACACTTCCTTGCTAGGAAATAGCGTTTGCAGAAGTCTACGTATCGTAGCAATAGAGTTCTTATGATTCTTAAAACGCGATATCGCATCTCATTTCTATGGTTCATGGTAAGATATAATATGATTTGCGAAGTGTTATGTATTCCTCGTCTACACTTCATATGAATGTAAATGCGACACTTCCTTGCAAGCAAATAGCGATTGCAGATGTCTACCTATCGTAGCAATAGAGTTTCTAATGCTTCTTAAAACGCGATATCGCATCTCATTTCTATGTTTCATGGTAAGATATAATATGATTTGCGAAGTGTTATGTATTCCTCGTCTACACTTCAAATGATTGTGAATGCGACACTTCCTCGCTAGGAAATAGTGTTTGCAGAAGTCTACGTATCGTAGCAATAGAGTTCTTATGATTCTTAAAACGCGATATCGCATCTCATTTCTATGGTTCATGGTATGATATAATATGATTTGCGAAGTGTTATGTATTCCTCGTCTACACTTCAAATGAATGTAAATGCGACACTTCCTTGCAAGGAAATAGCGTTTGCAGATGTCTACCTATCGTAGCAATAGAGTTCTAATGCTTCTTAAAACGCGATATCGCATCTCATTTCTATGTTCCATGGTAAGATATAATATGATTTGGGAAGTGTTATGTATTCCTCGTCTACACTTCAAATGATTGTGAATGCGACACTTCCTCGCTAGGAAATAGTGTTTGCAGAAGTCTACGTATCGTAGCAATAGAGTTCTTATGATTCTTAAAACGCGATATCGCATCTCATTTCTATGGTTCATGGTATGATATAATATGATTTGCGAAGTGTTATGTATTCCTCGTCTACACTCCAAATGATTGTGAATGCGACACTTCCTCGCTAGGAAATAGCGCTTGCAGAAGTCTACGTATCGTAGCAATAGAGTTCTTATGATTCTTAAAACGCGATATCGCATCTCATTTCTATGGTTCATGGTATGATATAATATGATTTGCGAAGTGTTATGTGTTCCTCGTCTACACTTCAAATGAATGTAAATGCGACACTTCCTTGCTAGGAAATAGCGTCTGCAGATGTCTAGGTATCATAGCGATAGAGTTCTAATGCTTCTTAAAACGCGATATCGCACCTCATTTCTATGTTTCATGGTAAGATATAATATGATTTCCGAAGTGTTATGTATTCCTCGTCTACACTTCATATGAATGTAAATGCCACACTTCCTTGCAAGGAAATAGCGTTTGCAGATGTCTACGTATCGTAGCGACAGAGTTCTAATGCTTCTTAAAACGCGATATCGCATCTCATTTATATGTTTCATGGTAAGATATAATATGATTTGCGAAGTGTTATGTATTCCTCGTCTACACTTCATATGAATGTAAATGCGACACTTCCTTGCAAGGAAATAGCGTTTGCAGATGTCTACCTATCGTAGCAATAGAGTTCTAATGCTTCTTAAAAAGGCGATATCGCATCTCATTTCTATGTTTCATGGTAAGATATAATATGATTTGCGAAGTGTTATGTATTCCTCGTCTACACTCCAAATGATTGTGAATGCGACACTTCCTCGCTAGGAAATAGCGTTTGCAGAAGTCTACGTATCGTAGCAATAGAGTTCTTATGATTCTTAAAACGCGATATCGCATCTCATTTCTATGGTTCATCGTATGATATAATATGATTTGCGAAGTGTTATGTATTCCTCGTCTACACTTCAAATGAATGTAAATGCGACACTTCCTTGCTAGGAAATAGCGTCTGCAGATGTCTACCTATCGTAGCAATAGAGTTTCTAATGCTTCTTAAAACGCGATATCGCATCTCATTTCTATGTTTCATGGTAAGATATAATATGATTTGCGAAGTGTTATGTATTCCTCGTCTACACTTCAAATGATTGTGAATGCGACACTTCCTCGCTAGGAAATAGTGTTTGCAGAAGTCTACGTATCGTAGCAATAGAGTTCTTATGATTCTTAAAACGCGATATCGCATCTCATTTCTATGGTTCATGGTATGATATAATATGATTTGCGAAGTGTTATGTATTCCTCGTCTACACTTCATATGAATGTAAATGCGACACTTTCTTGCAAGCAAATAGCGATTGCAGATGTCTACCTATCGTAGCAATAGAGTTTCTAATGCTTCTTAAAACGCGATATCGCATCTCATTTCTATGTTTCATGGTAAGATATAATATGATTTGCGAAGTGTTATGTATTCCTCGTCTACACTTCAAATGATTGTGAATGCGACACTTCCTCGCTAGGAAATAGTGTTTGCAGAAGTCTACGTATCGTAGCAATAGAGTTCTTATGATTCTTAAAACGCGATATCGCATCTCATTTCTATGGTTCATGGTATGATATAATATGATTTGCGAAGTGTTATGTATTCCTCGTCTACACTTCAAATGAATGTAAATGCGACACTTCCTTGCAAGGAAATAGCGTTTGCAGATGTCTACCTATCGTAGCAATAGAGTTCTAATGCTTCTTAAAACGCGATATCGCATCTCATTTCTATGTTCCATGGTAAGATATAATATGATTTGCGAAGTGTTATGTATTCCTCGTCTACACTTCAAATGATTGTGAATGCGACACTTCCTCGCTAGGAAATAGTGTTTGCAGAAGTCTACGTATCGTAGCAATAGAGTTCTTATGATTCTTAAAACGCGATATCGCATCTCATTTCTATGGTTCATGGTATGATATAATATGATTTGCGAAGTGTTATGTATTCCTCGTCTACACTCCAAATGATTGTGAATGCGACACTTCCTCGCTAGGAAATAGCGTTTGCAGAAGTCTACGTATCGTAGCAATAGAGTTCTTATGATTCTTAAAACGCGATATCGCATCTCATTTCTATGGTTCATGGTATGATATAATATGATTTGCGAAGTGTTATGTATTCCTCGTCTACACTTCAAATGAATGTAAATGCGACACTTCCTTGCAAGGAAATAGCGTTTGCAGATGTCTACCTATCGTAGCAATAGAGTTCTAATGCTTCTTAAAACGCGATATCGCATCTCATTTCTATGTTCCATGGTAAGATATAATATGATTTGGGAAGTGTTATGTATTCCTCGTCTACACTTCAAATGATTGTGAATGCGACACTTCCTCGCTAGGAAATAGTGTTTGCAGAAGTCTACGTATCGTAGCAATAGAGTTCTTATGATTCTTAAAACGCGATATCGCATCTCATTTCTATGGTTCATGGTATGATATAATATGATTTGCGAAGTGTTATGTATTCCTCGTCTACACTCCAAATGATTGTGAATGCGACACTTCCTCGCTAGGAAATAGCGCTTGCAGAAGTCTACGTATCGTAGCAATAGAGTTCTTATGATTCTTAAAACGCGATATCGCATCTCATTTCTATGGTTCATGGTATGATATAATATGATTTGCGAAGTGTTATGTGTTCCTCGTCTACACTTCAAATGAATGTAAATGCGACACTTCCTTGCTAGGAAATAGCGTCTGCAGATGTCTAGGTATCATAGCGATAGAGTTCTAATGCTTCTTAAAACGCGATATCGCACCTCATTTCTATGTTTCATGGTAAGATATAATATGATTTCCGAAGTGTTATGTATTCCTCGTCTACACTTCATATGAATGTAAATGCCACACTTCCTTGCAAGGAAATAGCGTTTGCAGATGTCTACGTATCGTAGCGACAGAGTTCTAATGCTTCTTAAAACGCGATATCGCATCTCATTTATATGTTTCATGGTAAGATATAATATGATTTGCGAAGTGTTATGTATTCCTCGTCTACACTTCATATGAATGTAAATGCGACACTTCCTTGCAAGGAAATAGCGTTTGCAGATGTCTACCTATCGTAGCAATAGAGTTCTAATGCTTCTTAAAAAGGCGATATCGCATCTCATTTCTATGTTTCATGGTAAGATATAATATGATTTGCGAAGTGTTATGTATTCCTCGTCTACACTCCAAATGATTGTGAATGCGACACTTCCTCGCTAGGAAATAGCGTTTGCAGAAGTCTACGTATCGTAGCAATAGAGTTCTTATGATTCTTAAAACGCGATATCGCATCTCATTTCTATGGTTCATCGTATGATATAATATGATTTGCGAAGTGTTATGTATTCCTCGTCTACACTTCAAATGAATGTAAATGCGACACTTCCTTGCTAGGAAATAGCGTCTGCAGATGTCTACCTATCGTAGCAATAGAGTTTCTAATGCTTCTTAAAACGCGATATCGCATCTCATTTCTATGTTTCATGGTAAGATATAATATGATTTGCGAAGTGTTATGTATTCCTCGTCTACACTTCAAATGATTGTGAATGCGACACTTCCTCGCTAGGAAATAGTGTTTGCAGAAGTCTACGTATCGTAGCAATAGAGTTCTTATGATTCTTAAAACGCGATATCGCATCTCATTTCTATGGTTCATGGTATGATATAATATGATTTGCGAAGTGTTATGTATTCCTCGTCTACACTTCATATGAATGTAAATGCGACACTTTCTTGCAAGCAAATAGCGATTGCAGATGTCTACCTATCGTAGCAATAGAGTTTCTAATGCTTCTTAAAACGCGATATCGCATCTCATTTCTATGTTTCATGGTAAGATATAATATGATTTGCGAAGTGTTATGTATTCCTCGTCTACACTTCAAATGATTGTGAATGCGACACTTCCTCGCTAGGAAATAGTGTTTGCAGAAGTCTACGTATCGTAGCAATAGAGTTCTTATGATTCTTAAAACGCGATATCGCATCTCATTTCTATGGTTCATGGTATGATATAATATGATTTGCGAAGTGTTATGTATTCCTCGTCTACACTTCAAATGAATGTAAATGCGACACTTCCTTGCAAGGAAATAGCGTTTGCAGATGTCTACCTATCGTAGCAATAGAGTTCTAATGCTTCTTAAAACGCGATATCGCATCTCATTTCTATGTTCCATGGTAAGATATAATATGATTTGCGAAGTGTTATGTATTCCTCGTCTACACTTCAAATGATTGTGAATGCGACACTTCCTCGCTAGGAAATAGTGTTTGCAGAAGTCTACGTATCGTAGCAATAGAGTTCTTATGATTCTTAAAACGCGATATCGCATCTCATTTCTATGGTTCATGGTATGATATAATATGATTTGCGAAGTGTTATGTATTCCTCGTCTACACTCCAAATGATTGTGAATGCGACACTTCCTCGCTAGGAAATAGCGTTTGCAGAAGTCTACGTATCGTAGCAATAGAGTTCTTATGATTCTTAAAACGCGATATCGCATCTCATTTCTATGGTTCATGGTATGATATAATATGATTTGCGAAGTGTTATGTGTTCCTCGTCTACACTTCAAATGAATGTAAATGCGACACTTCCTTGCTAGGAAATAGCGTCTGCAGATGTCTAGGTATCATAGCGATAGAGTTCTAATGCTTCTTAAAACGCGATATCGCATCTCATTTCTATGTTTCATGGTAAGATATAATATGATTTGCGAAGTGTTATGTATTCCTCGTCTACACTTCATATGAATGTAAATGCGACACTTCCTTGCAAGGAAATAGCGTTTGCAGATGTCTACGTATCGTAGCGATAGAGTTCCAATGCTTCTTAAAACGCGATATCGCATCTCATTTCTATGTTTCATGGTAAGATATAATATGATTTGCGAAGTGTTATGTATTCCTCGTCTTCACTTCAAATGAATGTAAATGCGACACTTCCTTGCTAGGAAATAGCGTCTGCAGATGTCTAGGTATCGTAGCAATAGGGTTCTTATGATTCTTAAAACGCGATATCGCATCTCATTTCTATGGTTCATGGTAAGATATAATATGATTTGCGAAGTGTTATGTATTCCTCGTCTACACTTCAAATGATTGTGAATGCGACACTTCCCCGCTAGGAAATAGCGTTTGCAGAAATCTACGTATCGTAGCAATAGAGTTCTTATGATTCTTAAAACGCGATATCGCATCTCATTTCTATGGTTCATGGTAAGATATAATATGATTTGCGAAGTGTTATGTATTCCTCGTCTACACTTCAAATGAATGAAAATGCGACACTTCCTTGCTAGGAAATAGCGTCTGCAGATGTCTAGGTGTCGTAGCGATAGAGTTCTAATGCTTCTTAAAACGCGATATCGCATCTCATTTCTATGTTTCATGGTAAGATATAATATGATTTGCGAAGTGTTATGTATTCCTCGTCTACACTTCAAATGAATGTAAATGCGACACTTCCTTGCTAGGAAATAGCGTTTGCAGAAGTCTACGTATCGTAGCAATAGAGTTCTTATGATTCTTAAAACGCGATATCGCATCTCATTTCTATGGTTCATGGTAAGATATAATATGATTTGCGAAGTGTTATGTATTCCTCGTCTACACTTCATATGAATGTAAATGCGACACTTCCTTGCAAGCAAATAGCGATTGCAGATGTCTACCTATCGTAGCAATAGAGTTTCTAATGCTTCTTAAAACGCGATATCGCATCTCATTTCTATGTTTCATGGTAAGATATAATATGATTTGCGAAGTGTTATGTATTCCTCGTCTACACTTCAAATGATTGTGAATGCGACACTTCCTCGCTAGGAAATAGTGTTTGCAGAAGTCTACGTATCGTAGCAATAGAGTTCTTATGATTCTTAAAACGCGATATCGCATCTCATTTCTATGGTTCATGGTATGATATAATATGATTTGCGAAGTGTTATGTATTCCTCGTCTACACTTCAAATGAATGTAAATGCGACACTTCCTTGCAAGGAAATAGCGTTTGCAGATGTCTACCTATCGTAGCAATAGAGTTCTAATGCTTCTTAAAACGCGATATCGCATCTCATTTCTATGTTCCATGGTAAGATATAATATGATTTGGGAAGTGTTATGTATTCCTCGTCTACACTTCAAATGATTGTGAATGCGACACTTCCTCGCTAGGAAATAGTGTTTGCAGAAGTCTACGTATCGTAGCAATAGAGTTCTTATGATTCTTAAAACGCGATATCGCATCTCATTTCTATGGTTCATGGTATGATATAATATGATTTGCGAAGTGTTATGTATTCCTCGTCTACACTCCAAATGATTGTGAATGCGACACTTCCTCGCTAGGAAATAGCGCTTGCAGAAGTCTACGTATCGTAGCAATAGAGTTCTTATGATTCTTAAAACGCGATATCGCATCTCATTTCTATGGTTCATGGTATGATATAATATGATTTGCGAAGTGTTATGTGTTCCTCGTCTACACTTCAAATGAATGTAAATGCGACACTTCCTTGCTAGGAAATAGCGTCTGCAGATGTCTAGGTATCATAGCGATAGAGTTCTAATGCTTCTTAAAACGCGATATCGCACCTCATTTCTATGTTTCATGGTAAGATATAATATGATTTCCGAAGTGTTATGTATTCCTCGTCTACACTTCATATGAATGTAAATGCCACACTTCCTTGCAAGGAAATAGCGTTTGCAGATGTCTACGTATCGTAGCGACAGAGTTCTAATGCTTCTTAAAACGAGATATCGCATCTCATTTATATGTTTCATGGTAAGATATAATATGATTTGCGAAGTGTTATGTATTCCTCGTCTTCACTTCAAATGAATGTAAATGCGACACTTCCTTGCTAGGAAATAGCGTCTGCAGATGTCTAGGTATCGTAGCAATAGGGTTCTTATGATTCTTAAAACGCGATATCGCATCTCATTTCTATGGTTCATGGTAAGATATAATATGATTTGCGAATTGTTATGTATTCCTCGTCTACACTTCAAATGAATCTAATTGCGACACTTCCTTGCAAGGAAATAGCGTTTGCAGATGTCTACCTATCGTAGCAATAGAGTTCTAATGCTTCTTAAAACGCGATATCGCATCTCATTTCTATGTTTCATGGTAAGATATAATATGATTTGCGAAGTGTTATGTATTCCTCGTCTACACTCCAAATGATTGTGAATGCGACACTTCCTCGCTAGGAAATAGCGTTTGCAGAAGTCTACGTATCGTAGCAATAGAGTTCTTATGATTCTTAAAACGCGATATCGCATCTCATTTCTATGGTTCATCGTATGATATAATATGATTTGCGAAGTGTTATGTATTCCTCGTCTACACTTCAAATGAATGTAAATGCGACACTTCCTTGCTAGGAAATAGCGTCTGCAGATGTCTAGGTATCGTAGCGATAGAGTTCTATTGCTTCTTAAAACGAGGTGTTGCATCTCATATCTATGTTTCATGATAAGATATAATATTCAATGCGAAGTGTTATGCATTCCTCGTCTACGATTCAAATGAATGTAAATGCGACACTTCCTTGCAAGGAAATAGCGTTTGCAGATGTCTAGGTATCGTAGCAATAGAGTTCTAATGCTTCTTGAAACGCGATATCGCATCTCATTTCTATGTTTCATGGTAAGATATAATATGATTTGCGAAGTGTTATGTATTCCTCGTCTACACTTCAAATGAATGTGAATGCGACACTTCCCCGCTAGGAAATAGCGTTTGCAGAAGTCTACGTATCGTAGCAATAGAGTTCTTATGATTCTTATAACGCGATATCGCATCTCATTTCTATGGTTCATGGTAAGATATAATATGATTTGCGAAGTGTTATGTATTCCTCGTCTACACTTCAAATGAATGAAAATGCGACACTTCCTTGCTAGGAAATAGCGTCTGCAGATGTCTAGGTATCGTAGCGATAGAGTTCTAATGCTTCTTAAAACGCGATATCGCATCTCATTTCTATGTTTCATGGTATGATATAATATGATTTGCGAAGTGTTATGTATTCCTCGTCTACACTTCAAATGAATGTAAATGCGACACTTCCTTGCTAGGAAGTAGCGTCTGCGGATGTCTAGGTATCATAGCGATAGAGTTCTAATGCTTCTTAAAACGCGATATCCCATCTCATTTCTATGTTTCATGGTAAGATATAATATGATTTGCGAAGTGTTATGTATTCCTCGTCTACACTTCATATGAATGTAAATGCGACACTTCGTTGCAAGGAAATATGGTTTGCAGATGTCTACGTATCGTAGCGATAGAGTTCTAATGCTTCTTAAAACGAGATATTGCATCTCATATCTATGGTTCATGGTAAGATATAAAATGATTTGCGAAGTGTTATGTATTCCTCGTCTACACTTCAAATGAATGTAAATGCGACACATCCTTGCTAGGAAATAGCGTCTGCAGATGTCTAGGTATCGTAGCGATAGAGTTCTAATGCTTCTTAAAACGAGATATTGCATCTCATATCTATGTTTCATGATAAGATAGAATATTCAATGCGAAGTGTTATGCATTCCTCGTCTACGATTCAAATGATTGTGAATGCGACACTTCCTTGCCAGGAAATAGCGTCTGCAGATGTCTAGGTATCATAGCGATAGAGTTCTAATGCTTCTTAAAACGCGATATCGCATCTCATTTCTATGTTTCATGGTAAGATATAATATGATTTGCGAAGTGTTATGTATTCCTCGTCTACACTTCATATGAATGTAAATGCGACACTTCCTTGCAAGGAAATAGCGTTTGCAGATGTCTACCTATCGTAGCAATAGAGTTCTAATGCTTCTTAAAACGCGATATCGCATCTCATTTCTATGTTTCATGGTAAGATATAATATGATTTGCGAAGTGTTATGTATTCCTCGTCTACACTTCAAATGAATGTAAATGCGACACTTCCTTGCAAGGAAATAGCGTTTGCAGATGTCTACCTATCGTAGCAATAGGGTTCTAATGCTTCTTAAAACGCGATATCGCATCTCATTTCTATGGTTCATGGTAAGATATAATATGATTTGCGAAGTGTTATGAATTCCTCGTCTACGCTTCAAATGAATGTAAATGCGACACTTCCTTGCTAGGAAATAGCGTCTGCAGATGTCTAGGTATCGTAGCGATAGAGTGCTAATGCTTCTTAAAACGAGATATTGCATCTCATATCTATGGTTCATGGTAAGATATAATATGATTTGCGAAGTGTTATGTATTCCTCGTCTGCACTTCAAATGAATGTAAATGCGACACTTCCTTGCTAGGAAATAGCGTTTGCAGAAGTCTACGTATCGTAGCAATTGAGTTCTTATGATTCTTAAAACGCGATATCGCATCTCATTTCAATGTTTCATGGTAAGATTTAATATGATTTGCGAAGTGTCATGTATTCCTCGTCTACACTTCAAATGAATGTGAATGCGACACTTCCTCGCTAGGAAATAGCGTTTGCAGATGTCTACGTATCGTAGCAATAGAGTTCTTATGATTCTTAAAACGCGATATCGCATCTCATTTCTATGGTTCATGGTAAGATATAATATGATTTGTGAATTGTTATGTATTCCTCGTCTACACTTCAAATGAATCTAATTGCGACACTTCCTTGCTAGGAAATAGCGTTTGCAGATGTCTAGGTATCGTAGCGATAGAGTTCTATTGCTTCTTAAAACGAGGTATTGCATCTCATATCTATGTTTCATGATAAGATATAATATTCAATGCGAAGTGTTATGCATTCCTCGTCTACGATTCAAATGAATGTAAATGCGACACTTCCTTGCAAGGAAATAGCGTTTGCAGATGTCTAGGTATCGTAGCAATAGAGTTCTAATGCTTCTTAAAACGCGATATCGCATCTCATTTCTATGTTTCATGGTAAGATATAATATGATTTGCGAAGTGTTATGTATTCCTCGTCTACACTTCAAATGAATGTAAATGCGACACTTCCTTGCAAGGAAATAGCGTTTGCAGATGTCTACCTATCGTAGCAATAGGGTTCTAATGCTTCTTAAAACGCGATATCGCATCTCATTTCTATGGTTCATGGTAAGATATAATATGATTTGCGAAGTGTTATGAATTCCTCGTCTACGCTTCAAATGAATGTAAATGCGACACTTCCTTGCTAGGAAATAGCGTCTGCAGATGTCTAGGTATCGTAGCGATAGAGTTCTAATGCTTCTTAAAACGAGATATTGCATCTCATATCTATGGTTCATGGTAAGATATAATATGATTTGCGAAGTGTTATGTATTCCTCGTCTGCACTTCAAATGAATGTAAATGCGACACTTCCTCGCTAGGAAATAGCGTTTGCAGAAGTCTACGTATCGTAGCAATTGAGTTCTTATGATTCTTAAAACGCGATATCGCATCTCATTTCAATGTTTCATGGTAAGATTTAATATGATTTGCGAAGTGTCATGTATTCCTCGTCTACACTTCAAATGAATGTGAATGCGACACTTCCTCGCTAGGAAATAGCGTTTGCAGATGTCTACGTATCGTAGCAATAGAGTTCTTATGATTCTTAAAACGCGATATCGCATCTCATTTCTATGGTTCATGGTAAGATATAATATGATTTGCGAATTGTTATGTATTCCTCGTCTACACTTCAAATGAATCTAATTGCGACACTTACTTGCTAGGAAATAGCGTTTGCAGATGTCTAGGTATCGTAGCGATAGAGTTCTATTGCTTCTTAAAACGAGGTATTGCATCTCATATCTATGTTTCATGATAAGATATAATATTCAATGCGAAGTGTTATGCATTCCTCGTCTACGATTCAAATGAATGTAAATGCGACACTTCCTTGCAAGGAAATAGCGTTTGCAGATGTCTAGGTATCGTAGCAATAGAGTTCTAATGCTTCTTAAAACGCGATATCGCATCTCATTTCTATGTTTCATGGTAAGATATAATATGATTTGCGAAGTGTTATGTATTCCTCGTCTACACTTCAAATGAATGTGAATGCGACACTTCCCCGCTAGGAAATAGCGTTTGCAGAAGTCTACGTATCGTAGCAATAGAGTTCTTATGATTCTTATAACGCGATATCGCATCTCATTTCTATGGTTCATGGTAAGATATAATATGATTTGCGAAGTGTTATGTATTCCTCGTCTACACTTCAAATGAATGAAAATGCGACACTTCCTTGCTAGGAAATAGCGTCTGCAGATGTCTAGGTATCGTAGCGATAGAGTTCTAATGCTTCTTAAAACGCGATATCGCATCTCATTTCTATGTTTCATGGTATGATATAATATGATTTGCGAAGTGTTATGTATTCCTCGTCTACACTTCAAATGAATGTAAATGCGACACTTCCTTGCTAGGAAGTAGCGTCTGCGGATGTCTAGGTATCATAGCGATAGAGTTCTAATGCTTCTTAAAACGCGATATCCCATCTCATTTCTATGTTTCATGGTAAGATATAATATGATTTGCGAAGTGTTATGTATTCCTCGTCTACACTTCATATGAATGTAAATGCGACACTTCGTTGCAAGGAAATATGGTTTGCAGATGTCTACGTATCGTAGCGATAGAGTTCTAATGCTTCTTAAAACGAGATATTGACTCTCATATCTATGGTTCATGGTAAGATATAAAATGATTTGCGAAGCGTTATGTATTCCTCGTCTACACTTCAAATGAATGTAAATGCGACACATCCTTGCTAGGAAATAGCGTCTGCAGATGTCTAGGTATCGTAGCGATAGAGTTCTAATGCTTCTTAAAACGAGATATTGCATCTCATATCTATGTTTCATGATAAGATAGAATATTCAATGCGAAGTGTTATGCATTCCTCGTCTACGATTCAAATGATTGTGAATGCGACACTTCCTTGCCAGGAAATAGCGTCTGCAGATGTCTAGGTATCATAGCGATAGAGTTCTAATGCTTCTTAAAACGCGATATCGCATCTCATTTCTATGTTTCATGGTAAGATATAATATGATTTGCGAAGTGTTATGTATTCCTCGTCTACACTTCATATGAATGTAAATGCGACACTTCCTTGCAAGGAAATAGCGTTTGCAGATGTCTACCTATCGTAGCAATAGAGTTCTAATGCTTCTTAAAACGCGATATCGCATCTCATTTCTATGTTTCATGGTAAGATATAATATGATTTGCGAAGTGTTATGTATTCCTCGTCTACACTTCAAATGAATGTAAATGCGACACTTCCTTGCAAGGAAATAGCGTTTGCAGATGTCTACCTATCGTAGCAATAGGGTTCTAATGCTTCTTAAAACGCGATATCGCATCTCATTTCTATGGTTCATGGTAAGATATAATATGATTTGCGAAGTGTTATGAATTCCTCGTCTACGCTTCAAATGAATGTAAATGCGACACTTCCTTGCTAGGAAATAGCGTCTGCAGATGTCTAGGTATCGTAGCGATAGAGTTCTAATGCTTCTTAAAACGAGATATTGCATCTCATATCTATGGTTCATGGTAAGATATAATATGATTTGCGAAGTGTTATGTATTCCTCGTCTGCACTTCAAATGAATGTAAATGCGACACTTCCTCGCTAGGAAATAGCGTTTGCAGAAGTCTACGTATCGTAGCAATTGAGTTCTTATGATTCTTAAAACGCGATATCGCATCTCATTTCAATGTTTCATGGTAAGATTTAATATGATTTGCGAAGTGTCATGTATTCCTCGTCTACACTTCAAATGAATGTGAATGCGACACTTCCTCGCTAGGAAATAGCGTTTGCAGATGTCTACGTATCGTAGCAATAGAGTTCTTATGATTCTTAAAACGCGATATCGCATCTCATTTCTATGGTTCATGGTAAGATATAATATGATTTGCGAATTGTTATGTATTCCTCGTCTACACTTCAAATGAATCTAATTGCGACACTTCCTTGCTAGGAAATAGCGTCTGCAGATGTCTAGGTATCGTAGCGATAGAGTTCTAATGCTTCTTATAACGAGATATTGCATCTCATATCTATGTTTCATGATAAGATATAATATGATTTGCGAAGTGTTATGCATTCCTCGTCTACACTTCAAATGATTGTGAATGCGACACTTCCCCGCTAGGAAATAGCGTTTGCAGAAATCTACGTATCGTAGCAATAGAGTTCTTATGATTCTTAAAACGCGATATCGCATCTCATTTCTATGGTTCATGGTAAGATATAATATGATTTGTGAAGTGTTATGTATTCCTCGTCTACACTTCAAATGAATGAAAATGCGACACTTCCTTGCTAGGAAATAGCGTCTGCAGATGTCTAGGTATCGTAGCGATAGAGTTCTAATGCTTCTTAAAACGCGATATCGCATCTCATTTCTATGTTTCATGGTAAGATATAATATGATTTGCGAAGTGTTATGTATTCCTCGTCTACACTTCAAATGAATGTAAATGCGACACTTCCTTGCTAGGAAATAGCGTTTGCAGAAGTCTACGTATCGTAGCAATAGAGTTCTTATGATTCTTAAAACGCGATATCGCATCTCATTTCTATGGTTCATGGTAAGATATAATATGATTTGCGAAGTGTTATGTATTCCTCGTCTACACTTCATATGAATGTAAATGCGACACTTCCTTGCAAGCAAATAGCGATTGCAGATGTCTACCTATCGTAGCAATAGAGTTTCTAATGCTTCTTAAAACGCGATATCGCATCTCATTTCTATGTTTCATGGTAAGATATAATATGATTTGCGAAGTGTTATGTATTCCTCGTCTACATTTCAAATGATTGTGAATGCGACACTTCCTCGCTAGGAAATAGTGTTTGCAGAAATCTACGTATCGTAGCAATAGAGTTCTTATGACTCTTAAAACGCGATATCGCATCTCATTTCTATGGTTCATGGTATGATATAATATGATTTGCGAAGTGTTATGTATTCCTCGTCTACACTTCAAATGAATGTAAATGCGACACTTCCTTGCAAGGAAATAGCGTTTGCAGATGTCTACCTATCGTAGCAATAGAGTTCTAATGCTTCTTAAAACGCGATATCGCATCTCATTTCTATGTTCCATGGTAAGATATAATATGATTTGCGAAGTGTTATGTATTCCTCGTCTACACTTCAAATGATTGTGAATGCGACACTTCCTCGCTAGGAAATAGGGTTTGCAGAAGTCTACGTATCGTAGCAATAGAGTTTTTATGATTCTTAAAACGCGATATCGCATCTCATTTCTATGGTTCATGGTATGATATAATATGATTTGCGAAGTGTTATGTATTCCTCGTCTACACTCCAAATGATTGTGAATGCGACACTTCCTCGCTAGGAAATAGCGTTTGCAGAAGTCTACGTATCGTAGCAATAGAGTTCTTATGATTCTTAAAACGCGATATCGCATCTCATTTCTATGGTTCATGGTATGATATAATATGATTTGCGAAGTGTTATGTGTTCCTCGTCTACACTTCAAATGAATGTAAATGCGACACTTCCTTGCTAGGAAATAGCGTCTGCAGATGTCTAGGTATCATAGCGATAGAGTTCTAATGCTTCTTAAAACGCGATATCGCATCTCATTTCTATGTTTCATGGTAAGATATAATATGATTTGCGAAGTGTTATGTATTCCTCGTCTACACTTCATATGAATGTAAATGCCACACTTCCTTGCAAGGAAATAGCGTTTGCAGATGTCTAGGTATCGTAGCAATAGAGTTCTAATGCTTCTTAAAACGCGATATCGCATCTCATTTCTATGTTTCATGGTAAGATATAATATGATTTGCGAAGTGTTATGTATTCCTCGTCTACACTTCAAATGAATGTGAATGCGACACTTCCCCGCTAGGAAATAGCGTTTGCAGAAGTCTACGTATCGTAGCAATAGAGTTCTTATGATTCTTATAACGCGATATCGCATCTCATTTCTATGTTTCATGGTAAGATATAATATGATTTGCGAAGTGTTATGTATTCCTCGTCTACACTTCATATGAATGTAAATGCGACACTTCGTTGCAAGGAAATATGGTTTGCAGATGTCTACGTATCGTAGCGATAGAGTTCTAATGCTTCTTAAAACGAGATATTGCATCTCATATCTATGGTTCATGGTAAGATATAAAATGATTTGCGAAGTGTTATGTATTCCTCGTCTACACTTCAAATGAATGTAAATGCGACACATCCTTGCTAGGAAATAGCGTCTGCAGATGTCTAGGTATCGTAGCGATAGAGTTCTAATGCTTCTTAAAACGAGATATTGCATCTCATATCTATGTTTCATGATAAGATAGAATATTCAATGCGAAGTGTTATGCATTCCTCGTCTACGATTCAAATGATTGTGAATGCGACACTTCCTTGCCAGGAAATAGCGTCTGCAGATGTCTAGGTATCATAGCGATAGAGTTCTAATGCTTCTTAAAACGCGATATCGCATCTCATTTCTATGTTTCATGGTAAGATATAATATGATTTGCGAAGTGTTATGTATTCCTCGTCTACACTTCATATGAATGTAAATGCGACACTTCCTTGCAAGGAAATAGCGTTTGCAGATGTCTACCTATCGTAGCAATAGAGTTCTAATGCTTCTTAAAACGCGATATCGCATCTCATTTCTATGTTTCATGGTAAGATATAATATGATTTGCGAAGTGTTATGTATTCCTCGTCTACACTTCAAATGAATGTAAATGCGACACTTCCTTGCAAGGAAATAGCGTTTGCAGATGTCTACCTATCGTAGCAATAGGGTTCTAATGCTTCTTAAAACGCGATATCGCATCTCATTTCTATGGTTCATGGTAAGATATAATATGATTTGCGAAGTGTTATGAATTCCTCGTCTACACTTCAAATGAATGTAAATGCGACACTTCCTTGCTAGGAAGTAGCGTCTGCGGATGTCTAGGTATCATAGCGATAGAGTTCTAATGCTTCTTAAAACGCGATATCCCATCTCATTTCTATGTTTCATGGTAAGATATAATATGATTTGCGAAGTGTTATGTATTCCTCGTCTACACTTCATATGAATGTAAATGCGACACTTCGTTGCAAGGAAATATGGTTTGCAGATGTCTACGTATCGTAGCGATAGAGTTCTAATGCTTCTTAAAACGAGATATTGACTCTCATATCTATGGTTCATGGTAAGATATAAAATGATTTGCGAAGCGTTATGTATTCCTCGTCTACACTTCAAATGAATGTAAATGCGACACATCCTTGCTAGGAAATAGCGTCTGCAGATGTCTAGGTATCGTAGCGATAGAGTTCTAATGCTTCTTAAAACGAGATATTGCATCTCATATCTATGTTTCATGATAAGATAGAATATTCAATGCGAAGTGTTATGCATTCCTCGTCTACGATTCAAATGATTGTGAATGCGACACTTCCTTGCCAGGAAATAGCGTCTGCAGATGTCTAGGTATCATAGCGATAGAGTTCTAATGCTTCTTAAAACGCGATATCGCATCTCATTTCTATGTTTCATGGTAAGATATAATATGATTTGCGAAGTGTTATGTATTCCTCGTCTACACTTCATATGAATGTAAATGCGACACTTCCTTGCAAGGAAATAGCGTTTGCAGATGTCTACCTATCGTAGCAATAGAGTTCTAATGCTTCTTAAAACGCGATATCGCATCTCATTTCTATGTTTCATGGTAAGATATAATATGATTTGCGAAGTGTTATGTATTCCTCGTCTACACTTCAAATGAATGTTAATGCGACACTTCCTTGCAAGGAAATAGCGTTTGCAGATGTCTACCTATCGTAGCAATAGGGTTCTAATGCTTCTTAAAACGCGATATCGCATCTCATTTCTATGGTTCATGGTAAGATATAATATGATTTGCGAAGTGTTATGAATTCCTCGTCTACGCTTCAAATGAATGTAAATGCGACACTTCCTTGCTAGGAAATAGCGTCTGCAGATGTCTAGGTATCGTAGCGATAGAGTTCTAATGCTTCTTAAAACGAGATATTGCATCTCATATCTATGGTTCATGGTAAGATATAATATGATTTGCGAAGTGTTATGTATTCCTCGTCTGCACTTCAAATGAATGTAAATGCGACACTTCCTCGCTAGGAAATAGCGTTTGCAGAAGTCTACGTATCGTAGCAATTGAGTTCTTATGATTCTTAAAACGCGATATCGCATCTCATTTCAATGTTTCATGGTAAGATTTAATATGATTTGCGAAGTGTCATGTATTCCTCGTCTACACTTCAAATGAATGTGAATGCGACACTTCCTCGCTAGGAAATAGCGTTTGCAGATGTCTACGTATCGTAGCAATAGAGTTCTTATGATTCTTAAAACGCGATATCGCATCTCATTTCTATGGTTCATGGTAAGATATAATATGATTTGCGAATTGTTATGTATTCCTCGTCTACACTTCAAATGAATCTAATTGCGACACTTCCTTGCTAGGAAATAGCGTCTGCAGATGTCTAGGTATCGTAGCGATAGAGTTCTAATGCTTCTTATAACGAGATATTGCATCTCATATCTATGTTTCATGATAAGATATAATATGATTTGCGAAGTGTTATGCATTCCTCGTCTACACTTCAAATGATTGTGAATGCGACACTTCCCCGCTAGGAAATAGCGTTTGCAGAAGTCTACGTATCGTAGCAATAGAGTTCTTATGATTCTTAAAACGCGATATCGCATCTCATTTCTATGGTTCATGGTAAGATATAATATGATTTGCGAAGTGTTATGTATTCCTCGTCTACACTTCATATGAATGTAAATGCGACACTTCCTTGCAAGCAAATAGCGATTGCAGATGTCTACCTATCGTAGCAATAGAGTTTCTAATGCTTCTTAAAACGCGATATCGCATCTCATTTCTATGTTTCATGGTAAGATATAATATGATTTGCGAAGTGTTATGTATTCCTCGTCTACATTTCAAATGATTGTGAATGCGACACTTCCTCGCTAGGAAATAGTGTTTGCAGAAATCTACGTATCGTAGCAATAGAGTTCTTATGATTCTTAAAACGCGATATCGCATCTCATTTCTATGGTTCATGGTATGATATAATATGATTTGCGAAGTGTTATGTATTCCTCGTCTACACTTCAAATGAATGTAAATGCGACACTTCCTTGCAAGGAAATAGCGTTTGCAGATGTCTACCTATCGTAGCAATAGAGTTCTAATGCTTCTTAAAACGCGATATCGCATCTCATTTCTATGTTCCATGGTAAGATATAATATGATTTGCGAAGTGTTATGTATTCCTCGTCTACACTTCAAATGATTGTGAATGCGACACTTCCTCGCTAGGAAATAGGGTTTGCAGAAGTCTACGTATCGTAGCAATAGAGTTCTTATGATTCTTAAAACGCGATATCGCATCTCATTTCTATGGTTCATGGTATGATATAATATGATTTGCGTAGTGTTATGTATTCCTCGTCTACACTCCAAATGATTGTGAATGCGACACTTCCTCGCTAGGAAATAGCGTTTGCAGAAGTCTACGTATCGTAGCAATAGAGTTCTTATGATTCTTAAAACGCGATATCGCATCTCATTTCTATGGTTCATGGTATGATATAATATGATTTGCGAAGTGTTATGTGTTCCTCGTCTACACTTCAAATGAATGTAAATGCGACACTTCCTTGCTAGGAAATAGCGTCTGCAGATGTCTAGGTATCATAGCGATAGAGTTCTAATGCTTCTTAAAACGCGATATCGCATCTCATTTCTATGTTTCATGGTAAGATATAATATGATTTGCGAAGTGTTATGTATTCCTCGTCTACACTTCATATGAATGTAAATGCCACACTTCCTTGCAAGGAAATAGCGTTTGCAGATGTCTAGGTATCGTAGCAATAGAGTTCTAATGCTTCTTAAAACGCGATATCGCATCTCATTTCTATGTTTCATGGTAAGATATAATATGATTTGCGAAGTGTTATGTATTCCTCGTCTACACTTCAAATGAATGTGAATGCGACACTTCCCCGCTAGGAAATAGCGTTTGCAGAAGTCTACGTATCGTAGCAATAGAGTTCTTATGATTCTTATAACGCGATATCGCATCTCATTTCTGTGGTTCATGGTAAGATATAATATGATTTGCGAAGTGTTATGTATTCCTCGTCTACACTTCAAATGAATGAAAATGCGACACTTCCTTGCTAGGAAATAGCGTCTGCAGATGTCTAGGTATCGTAGCGATAGAGTTCTAATGCTTCTTAAAACGCGATATCGCATCTCATTTCTATGTTTCATGGTATGATATAATATGATTTGCGAAGTGTTATGTATTCCTCGTCTACACTTCAAATGAATGTAAATGCGACACTTCCTTGCTAGGAAGTAGCGTCTGCGGATGTCTAGGTATCATAGCGATAGAGTTCTAATGCTTCTTAAAACGCGATATCCCATCTCATTTCTATGTTTCATGGTAAGATATAATATGATTTGCGAAGTGTTATGTATTCCTCGTCTACACTTCATATGAATGTAAATGCGACACTTCGTTGCAAGGAAATATGGTTTGCAGATGTCTACGTATCGTAGCGATAGAGTTCTAATGCTTCTTAAAACGAGATATTGCATCTCATATCTATGGTTCATGGTAAGATATAAAATGATTTGCGAAGTGTTATGTATTCCTCGTCTACACTTCAAATGAATGTAAATGCGACACATCCTTGCTAGGAAATAGCGTCTGCAGATGTCTAGGTATCGTAGCGATAGAGTTCTAATGCTTCTTAAAACGAGATATTGCATCTCATATCTATGTTTCATGATAAGATAGAATATTCAATGCGAAGTGTTATGCATTCCTCGTCTACGATTCAAATGATTGTGAATGCGACACTTCCTTGCCAGGAAATAGCGTCTGCAGATGTCTAGGTATCGTAGCGATAGAGTTCTAATGCTTCTTAAAACGAGATATTGCATCTCATATCTATGTTTCATGATAAGATAGAATATTCAATGCGAAGTGTTATGCATTCCTCGTCTACGATTCAAATGATTGTGAATGCGACACTTCCTTGCCAGGAAATAGCGTCTGCAGATGTCTAGGTATCATAGCGATAGAGTTCTAATGCTTCTTAAAACGCGATATCGCATCTCATTTCTATGTTTCATGGTAAGATATAATATGATTTGCGAAGTGTTATGTATTCCTCGTCTACACTTCATATGAATGTAAATGCGACACTTCCTTGCAAGGAAATAGCGTTTGCAGATGTCTACCTATCGTAGCAATAGAGTTCTAATGCTTCTTAAAACGCGATATCGCATCTCATTTCTATGTTTCATGGTAAGATATAATATGATTTGCGAAGTGTTATGTATTCCTCGTCTACACTTCAAATGAATGTAAATGCGACACTTCCTTGCAAGGAAATAGCGTTTGCAGATGTCTACCTATCGTAGCAATAGGGTTCTATTGCTTCTTAAAACGCGATATCGCATCTCATTTCTATGGTTCATGGTAAGATATAATATGATTTGCGAAGTGTTATGAATTCCTCGTCTACGCTTCAAATGAATGTAAATGCGACACTTCCTTGCTAGGAAATAGCGTCTGCAGATGTCTAGGTATCGTAGCGATAGAGTTCTAATGCTTCTTAAAACGAGATATTGCATCTCATATCTATGGTTCATGGTAAGATATAATATGATTTGCGAAGTGTTATGTATTCCTCGTCTACACTTCAAATGAATGTAAATGCGACACTTCCTCGCTAGGAAATAGCGTTTGCAGAAGTCTACGTATCGTAGCAATTGAGTTCTTATGATTCTTAAAACGCGATATCGCATCTCATTTCAATGTTTCATGGTAAGATTTAATATGATTTGCGAAGTGTCATGTATTCCTCGTCTACACTTCAAATGAATGTGAATGCGACACTTCCTCGCTAGGAAATAGCGTTTGCAGATGTCTACGTATCGTAGCAATAGAGTTCTTATGATTCTTAAAACGCGATAGCGCATCTCATTTCTATGGTTCATGGTAAGATATAATATGATTTGCGAATTGTTATGTATTCCTCGTCTACACTTCAAATGAATCTAATTGCGACACTTCCTTGCTAGGAAATAGCGTCTGCAGATGTCTAGGTATCGTAGCGATAGAGTTCTAATGCTTCTTATAACGAGATATTGCATCTCATATCTATGTTTCATGATAAGATATAATATGATTTGCGAAGTGTTATGCATTCCTCGTCTACACTTCAAATGATTGTGAATGCGACACTTCCCCGCTAGGAAATAGCGTTTGCAGAAATCTACGTATCGTAGCAATAGAGTTCTTATGATTCTTAAAACGCGATATCGCATCTCATTTCTATGGTTCATGGTAAGATATAATATGATTTGTGAAGTGTTATGTATTCCTCGTCTACACTTCAAATGAATGAAAATGCGACACTTCCTTGCTAGGAAATAGCGTCTGCAGATGTCTAGGTATCGTAGCGATAGAGTTCTAATGCTTCTTAAAACGCGATATCGCATCTCATTTCTATGTTTCATGGTAAGATATAATATGATTTGCGAAGTGTTATGTATTCCTCGTCTACACTTCAAATGAATGTAAATGCGACACTTCCTTGCTAGGAAATAGCGTTTGCAGAAGTCTACGTATCGTAGCAATAGAGTTCTTATGATTCTTAAAACGCGATATCGCATCTCATTTCTATGGTTCATGGTAAGATATAATATGATTTGCGAAGTGTTATGTATTCCTCGTCTACACTTCATATGAATGTAAATGCGACACTTCCTTGCAAGCAAATAGCGATTGCAGATGTCTACCTATCGTAGCAATAGAGTTTCTAATGCTTCTTAAAACGCGATATCGCATCTCATTTCTATGTTTCATGGTAAGATATAATATGATTTGCGAAGTGTTATGTATTCCTCGTCTACATTTCAAATGATTGTGAATGCGACACTTCCTCGCTAGGAAATAGTGTTTGCAGAAATCTACGTATCGTAGCAATAGAGTTCTTATGATTCTTAAAACGCGATATCGCATCTCATTTCTATGGTTCATGGTATGATATAATATGATTTGCGAAGTGTTATGTATTCCTCGTCTACACTTCAAATGAATGTAAATGCGACACTTCCTTGCAAGGAAATAGCGTTTGCAGATGTCTACCTATCGTAGCAATAGAGTTCTAATGCTTCTTAAAACGCGATATCGCATCTCATTTCTATGTTCCATGGTAAGATATAATATGATTTGCGAAGTGTTATGTATTCCTCGTCTACACTTCAAATGATTGTGAATGCGACACTTCCTCGCTAGGAAATAGGGTTTGCAGAAGTCTACGTATCGTAGCAATAGAGTTCTTATGATTCTTAAAACGCGATATCGCATCTCATTTCTATGGTTCATGGTATGATATAATATGATTTGCGAAGTGTTATGTATTCCTCGTCTACACTCCAAATGATTGTGAATGCGACACTTCCTCGCTAGGAAATAGCGTTTGCAGAAGTCTACGTATCGTAGCAATAGAGTTCTTATGATTCTTAAAACGCGATATCGCATCTCATTTCTATGGTTCATGGTATGATATAATATGATTTGCGAAGTGTTATGTGTTCCTCGTCTACACTTCAAATGAATGTAAATGCGACACTTCCTTGCTAGGAAATAGCGTCTGCAGATGTCTAGGTATCATAGCGATAGAGTTCTAATGCTTCTTAAAACGCGATATCGCATCTCATTTCTATGTTTCATGGTAAGATATAATATGATTTGCGAAGTGTTATGTATTCCTCGTCTACACTTCATATGAATGTAAATGCCACACTTCCTTGCAAGGAAATAGCGTTTGCAGATGTCTAGGTATCGTAGCAATAGAGTTCTAATGCTTCTTAAAACGCGATATCGCATCTCATTTCTATGTTTCATGGTAAGATATAATATGATTTGCGAAGTGTTATGTATTCCTCGTCTACACTTCAAATGAATGTGAATGCGACACTTCCCCGCTAGGAAATAGCGTTTGCAGAAGTCTACGTATCGTAGCAATAGAGTTCTTATGATTCTTATAACGCGATATCGCATCTCATTTCTGTGGTTCATGGTAAGATATAATATGATTTGCGAATTGTTATGTATTCCTCGTCTACACTTCAAATGAATGAAAATGCGACACTTCCTTGCTAGGAAATAGCGTCTGCAGATGTCTAGGTATCGTAGCGATAGAGTTCTAATGCTTCTTAAAACGCGATATCGCATCTCATTTCTATGTTTCATGGTATGATATAATATGATTTGCGAAGTGTTATGTATTCCTCGTCTACACTTCAAATGAATGTAAATGCGACACTTCCTTGCTAGGAAGTAGCGTCTGCGGATGTCTAGGTATCATAGCGATAGAGTTCTAATGCTTCTTAAAACGCGATATCCCATCTCATTTCTATGTTTCATGGTAAGATATAATATGATTTGCGAAGTGTTATGTATTCCTCGTCTACACTTCATATGAATGTAAATGCGACACTTCGTTGCAAGGAAATATGGTTTGCAGATGTCTACGTATCGTAGCGATAGAGTTCTAATGCTTCTTAAAACGAGATATTGCATCTCATATCTATGGTTCATGGTAAGATATAAAATGATTTGCGAAGTGTTATGTATTCCTCGTCTACACTTCAAATGAATGTAAATGCGACACATCCTTGCTAGGAAATAGCGTCTGCAGATGTCTAGGTATCGTAGCGATAGAGTTCTAATGCTTCTTAAAACGAGATATTGCATCTCATATCTATGTTTCATGATAAGATAGAATATTCAATGCGAAGTGTTATGCATTCCTCGTCTACGATTCAAATGATTGTGAATGCGACACTTCCTTGCCAGGAAATAGCGTCTGCAGATGTCTAGGTATCGTAGCGATAGAGTTCTAATGCTTCTTAAAACGAGATATTGCATCTCATATCTATGTTTCATGATAAGATAGAATATTCAATGCGAAGTGTTATGCATTCCTCGTCTACGATTCAAATGATTGTGAATGCGACACTTCCTTGCCAGGAAATAGCGTCTGCAGATGTCTAGGTATCATAGCGATAGAGTTCTAATGCTTCTTAAAACGCGATATCGCATCTCATTTCTATGTTTCATGGTAAGATATAATATGATTTGCGAAGTGTTATGTATTCCTCGTCTACACTTCATATGAATGTAAATGCGACACTTCCTTGCAAGGAAATAGCGTTTGCAGATGTCTACCTATCGTAGCAATAGAGTTCTAATGCTTCTTAAAACGCGATATCGCATCTCATTTCTATGTTTCATGGTAAGATATAATATGATTTGCGAAGTGTTATGTATTCCTCGTCTACACTTCAAATGAATGTAAATGCGACACTTCCTTGCAAGGAAATAGCGTTTGCAGATGTCTACCTATCGTAGCAATAGGGTTCTATTGCTTCTTAAAACGCGATATCGCATCTCATTTCTATGGTTCATGGTAAGATATAATATGATTTGCGAAGTGTTATGAATTCCTCGTCTACGCTTCAAATGAATGTAAATGCGACACTTCCTTGCTAGGAAATAGCGTCTGCAGATGTCTAGGTATCGTAGCGATAGAGTTCTAATGCTTCTTAAAACGAGATATTGCATCTCATATCTATGGTTCATGGTAAGATATAATATGATTTGCGAAGTGTTATGTATTCCTCGTCTACACTTCAAATGAATGTAAATGCGACACTTCCTCGCTAGGAAATAGCGTTTGCAGAAGTCTACGTATCGTAGCAATTGAGTTCTTATGATTCTTAAAACGCGATATCGCATCTCATTTCAATGTTTCATGGTAAGATTTAATATGATTTGCGAAGTGTCATGTATTCCTCGTCTACACTTCAAATGAATGTGAATGCGACACTTCCTCGCTAGGAAATAGCGTTTGCAGATGTCTACGTATCGTAGCAATAGAGTTCTTATGATTCTTAAAACGCGATATCGCATCTCATTTCTATGGTTCATGGTAAGATATAATATGATTTGCGAATTGTTATGTATTCCTCGTCTACACTTCAAATGAATCTAATTGCGACACTTCCTTGCTAGGAAATAGCGTCTGCAGATGTCTAGGTATCGTAGCGATAGAGTTCTAATGCTTCTTATAACGAGATATTGCATCTCATATCTATGTTTCATGATAAGATATAATATGATTTGCGAAGTGTTATGCATTCCTCGTCTACACTTCAAATGAATGTAAATGCGACACTTCCTTGCTAGGAAATAGCGTCTGCAGATGTCTAGGTATCGTAACGATAGAGTTCTAATGCTTCTTAAAACGCGATATCGCATCTCATTTCTATGTTTCATGGTAAGATATAATATGATTTGCGAAGTGTTATGTATTCCTCGTCTACACTTCATATGAATGTAAATGCGACACTTCCTTGCAAGGAAATAGCGTTTGCAGATGTCTACCTATCGTAGCAATAGAGTTCTAATGCTTCTTAAAACGCGATATCGCATCTCATTTCTATGTTTCATGGTAAGATATAATATGATTTGCGAAGTGTTATGTATTCCCCGTCTACACCTCAAATGAATGTAAATGCGACACTTCCTTGCAAGGAAATAGCGTTTGCAGATGTCTACGTATCGTAGCAATAGAGTTCTAATGCTTCTTAAAACGCGATATCGCATCTCATTTCTATGTTCCATGGTAAGATATAATATGATTTGCGAAGTGTTGTGTATTCCTCGTCTACACTTCAAATGATTGTGAATGCGACACTTCCTCGCTAGGAAATAGCGTTTGCAGAAGTCTACGTATCGTAGCAATAGAGTTCTTATGATTCTTAAAACGCGATATCGCATCTCATTTCTATGGTTCATGGTATGATATAATATGATTTGCGAAGTGTTATGTATTGCTCGTCTACACTTCAAATGAATATAAATGCGACACTTCCTTGCTAGGAAATAGCGTCTGCAGATGTCTAGATATCATAGCGATAGAGTTCTAATGCTTCTTAAAACGCGATATCCCATCTCATTTCTATGTTTCATGGTAAGATATAATATGATTTGCGAAGTGTTATGTATTCCTCGTCCACACTTCAAATGAATGTAAATGCGACACTTCCTTGCAAAGTAATAGCGTTTGCAGATATACACGTATCGTAGCAATAGATTTCTAATGCTTCTTAAAACGCGATATAGCATCTCATTTCTATGTTTCATGGTAAGATATAATATGATTTGCGAAGTGACTTGTATTCCTCGTCTACACTTCAAATGAATGTAAATCCGACACTTCCTAGCAAGGAAATAGCGTTTGCAGATGTCTACGTATCGTAGCAATAGATTTCTAATGCTTCTTAAAACGCGATATCGCATCTCATTTCTATGTTTCATGGTAAGATATAATATGATTTGCGAAGTGTTATGTATTCCTCGTCTACACTTCAAATGAATGTAAATGCGACACTTCCTTGCTAGGAAATAGCGTTTGCAGAAGTCTACGTATCGTAGCAATAGAGTTCTTATGATTCTTAAAACGCGATATCGCATCTCATTTCTATGGTTCATGGTAAGATATAATATGATTTGCGAAGTGTTATGTATTCCTCGTCTACACTTCATATGAATGTAAATGCGACACTTCCTTGCAAGCAAATAGCGATTGCAGATGTCTACCTATCGTAGCAATAGAGTTTCTAATGCTTCTTAAAACGCGATATCGCATCTCATTTCTATGTTTCATGGTAAGATATAATATGATTTGCGAAGTGTTATGTATTCCTCGTCTACATTTCAAATGATTGTGAATGCGACACTTCCTCGCTAGGAAATAGTGTTTGCAGAAATCTACGTATCGTAGCAATAGAGTTCTTATGATTCTTAAAACGCGATATCGCATCTCATTTCTATGGTTCATGGTATGATATAATATGATTTGCGAAGTGTTATGTATTCCTCGTCTACACTTCAAATGAATGTAAATGCGACACTTCCTTGCAAGGAAATAGCGTTTGCAGATGTCTACCTATCGTAGCAATAGAGTTCTAATGCTTCTTAAAACGCGATATCGCATCTCATTTTTATGTTCCATGGTAAGATATAATATGATTTGCGAAGTGTTATGTATTCCTCGTCTACACTTCAAATGATTGTGAATGCGACACTTCCTCGCTAGGAAATAGGGTTTGCAGAAGTCTACGTATCGTAGCAATAGAGTTCTTATGATTCTTAAAACGCGATATCGCATCTCATTTCTATGGTTCATGGTATGATATAATATGATTTGCGAAGTGTTATGTATTCCTCGTCTACACTCCAAATGATTGTGAATGCGACACTTCCTCGCTAGGAAATAGCGTTTGCAGAAGTCTACGTATCGTAGCAATAGAGTTCTTATGATTCTTAAAACGCGATATCGCATCTCATTTCTATGGTTCATGGTATGATATAATATGATTTGCGAAGTGTTATGTGTTCCTCGTCTACACTTCAAATGAATGTAAATGCGACACTTCCTTGCTAGGAAATAGCGTCTGCAGATGTCTAGGTATCATAGCGATAGAGTTCTAATGCTTCTTAAAACGCGATATCGCATCTCATTTCTATGTTTCATGGTAAGATATAATATGATTTGCGAAGTGTTATGTATTCCTCGTCTACACTTCATATGAATGTAAATGCCACACTTCCTTGCAAGGAAATAGCGTTTGCAGATGTCTAGGTATCGTAGCAATAGAGTTCTAATGCTTCTTAAAACGCGATATCGCATCTCATTTCTATGTTTCATGGTAAGATATAATATGATTTGCGAAGTGTTATGTATTCCTCGTCTACACTTCAAATGAATGTGAATGCGACACTTCCCCGCTAGGAAATAGCGTTTGCAGAAGTCTACGTATCGTAGCAATAGAGTTCTTATGATTCTTATAACGCGATATCGCATCTCATTTCTGTGGTTCATGGTAAGATATAATATGATTTGCGAATTGTTATGTATTCCTCGTCTACACTTCAAATGAATGAAAATGCGACACTTCCTTGCTAGGAAATAGCGTCTGCAGATGTCTAGGTATCGTAGCGATAGAGTTCTAATGCTTCTTAAAACGCGATATCGCATCTCATTTCTATGTTTCATGGTATGATATAATATGATTTGCGAAGTGTTATGTATTCCTCGTCTACACTTCAAATGAATGTAAATGCGACACTTCCTTGCTAGGAAGTAGCGTCTGCGGATGTCTAGGTATCATAGCGATAGAGTTCTAATGCTTCTTAAAACGCGATATCCCATCTCATTTCTATGTTTCATGGTAAGATATAATATGATTTGCGAAGTGTTATGTATTCCTCGTCTACACTTCATATGAATGTAAATGCGACACTTCGTTGCAAGGAAATATGGTTTGCAGATGTCTACGTATCGTAGCGATAGAGTTCTAATGCTTCTTAAAACGAGATATTGCATCTCATATCTATGGTTCATGGTAAGATATAAAATGATTTGCGAAGTGTTATGTATTCCTCGTCTACACTTCAAATGAATGTAAATGCGACACATCCTTGCTAGGAAATAGCGTCTGCAGATGTCTAGGTATCGTAGCGATAGAGTTCTAATGCTTCTTAAAACGAGATATTGCATCTCATATATATGTTTCATGATAAGATAGAATATTCAATGCGAAGTGTTATGCATTCCTCGTCTACGATTCAAATGATTGTGAATGCGACACTTCCTTGCCAGGAAATAGCGTCTGCAGATGTCTAGGTATCGTAGCGATAGAGTTCTAATGCTTCTTAAAACGAGATATTGCATCTCATATCTATGTTTCATGATAAGATAGAATATTCAATGCGAAGTGTTATGCATTCCTCGTCTACGATTCAAATGATTGTGAATGCGACACTTCCTTGCCAGGAAATAGCGTCTGCAGATGTCTAGGTATCATAGCGATAGAGTTCTAATGCTTCTTAAAACGCGATATCGCATCTCATTTCTATGTTTCATGGTAAGATATAATATGATTTGCGAAGTGTTATGTATTCCTCGTCTACACTTCATATGAATGTAAATGCGACACTTCCTTGCAAGGAAATAGCGTTTGCAGATGTCTACCTATCGTAGCAATAGAGTTCTAATGCTTCTTAAAACGCGATATCGCATCTCATTTCTATGTTTCATGGTAAGATATAATATGATTTGCGAAGTGTTATGTATTCCTCGTCTACACTTCAAATGAATGTAAATGCGACACTTCCTTGCAAGGAAATAGCGTTTGCAGATGTCTACCTATCGTAGCAATAGGGTTCTATTGCTTCTTAAAACGCGATATCGCATCTCATTTCTATGGTTCATGGTAAGATATAATATGATTTGCGAAGTGTTATGAATTCCTCGTCTACGCTTCAAATGAATGTAAATGCGACACTTCCTTGCTAGGAAATAGCGTCTGCAGATGTCTAGGTATCGTAGCGATAGAGTTCTAATGCTTCTTAAAACGAGATATTGCATCTCATATCTATGGTTCATGGTAAGATATAATATGATTTGCGAAGTGTTATGTATTCCTCGTCTACACTTCAAATGAATGTAAATGCGACACTTCCTCGCTAGGAAATAGCGTTTGCAGAAGTCTACGTATCGTAGCAATTGAGTTCTTATGATTCTTAAACCGCGATATCGCATCTCATTTCAATGTTTCATGGTAAGATTTAATATGATTTGCGAAGTGTCATGTATTCCTCGTCTACACTTCAAATGAATGTGAATGCGACACTTCCTCGCTAGGAAATAGCGTTTGCAGATGTCTACGTATCGTAGCAATAGAGTTCTTATGATTCTTAAAACGCGATATCGCATCTCATTTCTATGGTTCATGGTAAGATATAATATGATTTGCGAATTGTTATGTATTCCTCGTCTACACTTCAAATGAATCTAATTGCGACACTTCCTTGCTAGGAAATAGCGTCTGCAGATGTCTAGGTATCGTAGCGATAGAGTTCTAATGCTTCTTATAACGAGATATTGCATCTCATATCTATGTTTCATGATAAGATATAATATGATTTGCGAAGTGTTATGCATTCCTCGTCTACACTTCAAATGAATGTAAATGCGACACTTCCTTGCTAGGAAATAGCGTCTGCAGATGTCTAGGTATCGTAACGATAGAGTTCTAATGCTTCTTAAAACGCGATATCGCATCTCATTTCTATGTTTCATGGTAAGATATAATATGATTTGCGAAGTGTTATGTATTCCTCGTCTACACTTCATATGAATGTAAATGCGACACTTCCTTGCAAGGAAATAGCGTTTGCAGATGTCTACCTATCGTAGCAATAGAGTTCTAATGCTTCTTAAAACGCGATATCGCATCTCATTTCTATGTTTCATGGTAAGATATAATATGATTTGCGAAGTGTTATGTATTCCCCGTCTACACCTCAAATGAATGTAAATGCGACACTTCCTTGCAAGGAAATAGCGTTTGCAGATGTCTACGTATCGTAGCAATAGAGTTCTAATGCTTCTTAAAACGCGATATCGCATCTCATTTCTATGTTCCATGGTAAGATATAATATGATTTGCGAAGTGTTGTGTATTCCTCGTCTACACTTCAAATGATTGTGAATGCGACACTTCCTCGCTAGGAAATAGCGTTTGCAGAAGTCTACGTATCGTAGCAATAGAGTTCTTATGATTCTTAAAACGCGATATCGCATCTCATTTCTATGGTTCATGGTATGATATAATATGATTTGCGAAGTGTTATGTATTGCTCGTCTACACTTCAAATGAATATAAATGCGACACTTCCTTGCTAGGAAATAGCGTCTGCAGATGTCTAGATATCATAGCGATAGAGTTCTAATGCTTCTTAAAACGCGATATGCCATCTCATTTCTATGTTTCATGGTAAGATATAATATGATTTGCGAAGTGTTATGTATTCCTCGTCCACACTTCAAATGAATGTAAATGCGACACTTCCTTGCAAAGTAATAGCGTTTGCAGATATACACGTATCGTAGCAATAGATTTCTAATGCTTCTTAAAACGCGATATAGCATCTCATTTCTATGTTTCATGGTAAGATATAATATGATTTGCGAAGTGACTTGTATTCCTCGTCTACACTTCAAATGAATGTAAATCCGACACTTCCTAGCAAGGAAATAGCGTTTGCAGATGTCTACGTATCGTAGCAATAGATTTCTAATGCTTCTTAAAACGCAATATCGCATTTCATTTCTATGTTTCATGGTAAGATATAATATGATTTGCGAAGTGACTTGTATTCCTCGTCTACACTTCAAGTAAATGTAAAAGCGACACTTCCTTGCTAGGAAATAGCGTCTGCAGATGTCTAGGTATCGTAGCAATAGAGTTCAAATGCTTCTTAAAACGAGATATTGCATCTCATTTCTATGTTTCATGATAAGATATAATATTCATTGCGATGTGTTATGTATTCTTCGTCTACACTTCAAATGAATGTAAATGCGACACTTCCTTGCAAAGAAATAGCGTTTGCAGATGTCTACGTATCGTAGCAATAGAGTTCTTATGATTCTTAAAACGCGATATCGCATCTCATTTCTATGTTTCATGGTAAGATATAATATGATTTGCGAAGTGTTATGTATTCCTCGTCTACACTTCAAATGAATGTAAATGCGACACTTCCTTGCAAGGAAATAGCGTTTGCAGATGTCTACGTATCGTAGCAATAGAGTTCTAATGCTTCTTAAAACGCGATATCGCATCTCATTTCTATGTTTCATGGTAAGATGTAATATGATTTGCGAAGTGTTATGTATTCCTCGCCTACACTTCAAATGAATGTAAATGCGACACTTCCTTGCAAAGAAATAGCGTTTGCAGTTGTCTACGTATCGTAGCAATAGATTTCTAATGCTTCTTAAAACGCGATGTCGCATCACATTTCTATGTTTCATGGTAAGATATAATATGATTTGCGAAGTGACTTGTATTCCTCGTCTACACTTCAAATGAATGTAAATCCGACACTTCCTAGCAAGGAAATAGCGTTTGCAGATGTCTACGTATCGTAGCAATAGATATCTAATGCTTCTTAAAACGCGATATCGCATTTCATTTCTATGTTTCATGGTAAGATATAATATGATTTGCGAAGTGACTTGTATTCCTCGTCTACACTTCAAGTAAATGTAAAAGCGACACTTCCTTGCTAGGAAATAGCGTCTGCAGATGTCTAGGTATCGTAGCAATAGAGTTCAAATGCTTCTTAAAACGAGATATTGCAACTCATTTCTATGTTTCATGATAAGATATAATATTCATTGCGATGTGTTATGTATTCTTCGTCTACACTTCAAATGAATGTAAATGCGACACTTCCTTGCAAAGAAATAGCGTTTGCAGATGTCTACGTATCGTAGCAATAGAGTTCTTATGATTCTTAAAACGCGATATCGCATCTCATTTCTATGTTTCATGGTAAGATATAATATGATTTGCGAAGTGTTATGTATTCCTCGTCTACACTTCAAATGAATGTAAATGCGACACTTCCTTGCAAGGAAATAGCGTTTGCAGATGTCTACGTATCGTAGCAATAGAGTTCTAATGCTTCTTAAAACGCGATATCGCATCTCATTTCTATGTTTCATGGTAAGATGTAATATGATTTGCGAAGTGTTATGTATTCCTCGCCTACACTTCAAATGAATGTAAATGCGACACTTCCTTGCAAAGAAATAGCGTTTGCAGTTGTCTACGTATCGTAGCAATAGATTTCTAATGCTTCTTAAAACGCGATGTCGCATCACATTTCTATGTTTCATGGTAAGATATAATATGATTTGCGAAGTGACTTGTATTCCTCGTCTACACTTCAAATGAATGTAAATCCGACACTTCCTAGCAAGGAAATAGCGTTTGCAGATGTCTACGTATCGTAGCAATAGATATCTAATGCTTCTTAAAACGCGATATCGCATTTCATTTCTATGTTTCATGGTAAGATATAATATGATTTGCGAAGTGACTTGTATTCCTCGTCTACACTTCAAGTAAATGTAAAAGCGACACTTCCTTGCTAGGAAATAGCGTCTGCAGATGTCTAGGTATCGTAGCAATAGAGTTCAAATGCTTCTTAAAACGAGATATTGCATCTCATTTCTATGTTTCATGATAAGATATAATATTCATTGCGAAGTGTTATGCAGTCCTCGTCTACGATTCAAATGAAAGTAAATGCGACACTTCCTTCCAAGGAAATAGCGTTTGCAGATGTCTACGTATCGTAGCAATAGAGTTCTTATGATTCTTAAAACGCGATATCGCATCTCATTTCTATGTTTCATGGTAAGATATAATATTCATTGCGAAGTGTTATACATTCCTCGTCTACGATTCAAATGAATGTAAATGCGACACTTCCTTGCAAGGAAATAGCGTTTGCAGATGTCTGCGTATCGTAGCAATAGATTTCTAATGCTTCTTAAAACGCGATATCGCATCTCATTTCTATGTTTCATGGTAAGATATAATATGATTTGCGAAGTGTTATGTGTTCCTCGTCTACACTTCATATGAATGTAAATGCGACACTTCCTTGCAAGGAAATAGCGTTTGCAGATGTCTACCTATCGTAGCAATAGAGTTCTAATGCTTCTTAAAACGCGATATCGCATCTCATTTCTATGTTTCATGGTAAGATGTAATATGTTTTGCGAAGTGTTATGTATTCCTCGCCTACACTTCAAATGAATGTAAATGCGACACTTCCTTGCAAAGAAATAGCGTTTGCAGTTGTCTACGTATCGTAGCAATAGATTTCTAATGCTTCTTAAAACGCGATGTCGCATCTCATTTTTATGTTTCATGGTAAGATATAATATGATTTGCGAAGTGTCATGTATTCCTCGTCTACACTTCAAATGATTGTGAATGCGATACTTCCTCGCTAGTAAATAGCGTTTGCAGATGTCTACGTATCGTAGCAATAGCTCTCTAATGCTTCTTAAAACGCGATATCGCATCTCATTTCTATGTGTCATGGTAAGATATAATATTCATTGCGAAGCGTTATGCATTCCTCGTCTACGATTCAAATGAATGTAAATACGACACTTCCTTGCAAGGAAATAGCGTTTGCAGATGCCTACGTATCGTAGCAATAGAGTTCTTATGATTCTTAAAACGAGATATTCCATCTCATATCTATGTTTCATGTTAGGATATAATATTCATTGCGAAGTGTTATGCATTCCTCGTCTACGATTCAAATGAATGTAAATGCGACACTTCCTTGCAAGGAAATAGCGTTTGCAGATGTCTGCGTATCGTAGCAATAGATTTCTAATGCTTCTTAAAACGCGATATCGCATCTCATTTCAATGTTTCATGGTAAGATTTAATATGATTTGCGAAGTGTCATGTATTCCTTGCCTACACTTCAAATGAATGTAAATGCGACACTTCCTTGCAAAGAAATAGCGTTTGCAGTTGTCTACGTATCGTAGCAATAGATTTCTAATGCTTCTTAAAACGCGATGTCGCATCTCATTTCTATGTTTCATGGTAAGATATAATATGATTTGCGAAGTGACTTGTATTCCTCGTCTACACTTCAAATGAATGTAAATCCGACACTTCCTAGCAAGGAAATAGCGTTTGCAGATGTCTACGTATCGTAGCAATAGATTTCTAATGCTTCTTAAAACGCGATATCGCATTTCATTTCTATGTTTCATGGTAAGATATAATATGATTTGCGAAGTGACTTGTATTCCTCGTCTACACTTCAAATAAATGTAATAGCGACACTTCCTTGCTAGGAAATAGCGTCTGCAGATGTCTAGGTATCGTAGCAATAGAGTTCAAATGCTTCTTAAAACGAGATATTGCATCTCATTTCTATGTTTCATGATAAGATATAATATTCATTGCGAAGTGTTATGCAGTCCTCGTCTACGATTCAAATGAAAGTAAATGCGACACTTCCTTGCAAGGAAATAGCGTTTGCAGATGTCTACGTATCGTAGCAATAGAGTTCTAATGCTTCTTAAAACGCGATATCGCATCTCATTTCTATGTTTCATGGTAAGATGTAATATGATTTGCGAAGTGTTATGTATTCCTCGCCTACACTTCAAATGAATGTAAATGCGACACTTCCTTGCAAAGAAATAGCGTTTGCAGTTGTCTACGTATCGTAGCAATAGATTTCTAATGCTTCTTAAAACGCGATGTCGCATCACATTTCTATGTTTCATGGTAAGATATAATATGATTTGCGAAGTGACTTGTATTCCTCGTCTACACTTCAAATGAATGTAAATCCGACACTTCCTAGCAAGGAAATAGCGTTTGCAGATGTCTACGTATCGTAGCAATAGATATCTAATGCTTCTTAAAACGCGATATCGCATTTCATTTCTATGTTTCATGGTAAGATATAATATGATTTGCGAAGTGACTTGTATTCCTCGTCTACACTTCAAGTAAATGTAAAAGCGACACTTCCTTGCTAGGAAATAGCGTCTGCAGATGTCTAGGTATCGTAGCAATAGAGTTCAAATGCTTCTTAAAACGAGATATTGCATCTCATTTCTATGTTTCATGATAAGATATAATATTCATTGCGAAGTGTTATGCAGTCCTCGTCTACGATTCAAATGAAAGTAAATGCGACACTTCCTTGCAAAGAAATAGCGTTTGCAGTTGTCTACGTATCGTAGCAATAGATTTCTAATGCTTCTTAAAACGCGATGTCGCATCACATTTCTATGTTTCATGGTAAGATATAATATGATTTGCGAAGTGTTATGTGTTCCTCGTCTACACTTCATATGAATGTAAATGCGACACTTCCTTGCAAGGAAATAGCGTTTGCAGATGTCTACCTATCGTAGCAATAGAGTTCTAATGCTTCTTAAAACGCGATATCGCATCTCATTTCTATGTTTCATGGTAAGATGTAATATGTTTTGCGAAGTGTTATGTATTCCTCGCCTACACTTCAAATGAATGTAAATGCGACACTTCCTTGCAAAGAAATAGCGTTTGCAGTTGTCTACGTATCGTAGCAATAGATTTCTAATGCTTCTTAAAACGCGATGTCGCATCTCATTTTTATGTTTCATGGTAAGATATAATATGATTTGCGAAGTGTCATGTATTCCTCGTCTACACTTCAAATGATTGTGAATGCGATACTTCCTCGCTAGTAAATAGCGTTTGCAGATGTCTACGTATCGTAGCAATAGCTCTCTAATGCTTCTTAAAACGCGATATCGCATCTCATTTCTATGTGTCATGGTAAGATATAATATTCATTGCGAAGCGTTATGCATTCCTCGTCTACGATTCAAATGAATGTAAATACGACACTTCCTTGCAAGGAAATAGCGTTTGCAGATGTCTACGTATCGTAGCAATAGAGTTCTTATGATTCTTAAAACGAGATATTCCATCTCATATCTATGTTTCATGTTAGGATATAATATTCATTGCGAAGTGTTATGCATTCCTCGTCTACGATTCAAATGAATGTAAATGCGACACTTCCTTGCAAGGAAATAGCGTTTGCAGATGTCTGCGTATCGTAGCAATAGATTTCTAATGCTTCTTAAAACGCGATATCGCATCTCATTTCTATGTTTCATGGTAAGATATAATATGATTTGCGAAGTGTTATGTGTTCCTCGTCTACACTTCATATGAATGTAAATGCGACACTTCCTTGCAAGGAAATAGCGTTTGCAGATGTCTACCTATCGTAGCAATAGAGTTCTAATGCTTCTTAAAACGCGATATCGCATCTCATTTCTATGTTTCATGGTAAGATGTAATATGATTTGCGAAGTGTTATGTATTCCTCGCCTACACTTCAAATGAATGTAAATGCGACACTTCCTTGCAAAGAAATAGCGTTTGCAGTTGTCTACGTATCGTAGCAATAGATTTCTAATGCTTCTTAAAACGCGATGTCGCATCTCATTTCTATGTTTCATGGTAAGATATAATATGATTTGCGAAGTGACTTGTATTCCTCGTCTACACTTCAAATGAATGTAAATCCGACACTTCCTAGCAAGGAAATAGCGTTTGCAGATGTCTACGTATCGTAGCAATAGATTTCTAATGCTTCTTAAAACGCGATATCGCATTTCATTTCTATGTTTCATGGTAAGATATAATATGATTTGCGAAGTGACTTGTATTCCTCGTCTACACTTCAAATAAATGTAAAAGCGACACTTCCTTGCTAGGAAATAGCGTCTGCAGATGTCTAGGTATCGTAGCAATAGAGTTCAAATGCTTCTTAAAACGAGATATTGCATCTCATTTCTATGTTTCATGATAAGATATAATATTCATTGCGAAGTGTTATGCAGTCCTCGTCTACGATTCAAATGAAAGTAAATGCGACACTTCCTTGCAAGGAAATAGCGTTTGCAGATGTCTACGTATCGTAGCAATAGAGTTCTAATGCTTCTTAAAACGCGATATCGCATCTCATTTCTATGTTTCATGGTAAGATATAATATGATTTGCGAAGTGTTATGCATTCCTCGTCTACGATTCAAATGAATGTAAATGCGACACTTCCTTGCAAGGAAATAGCGTTTGCAGATGTCTAGGTATCGTAGCGATAGAGTTCTAATGCTTCTTAAAACGCGATATCGCATCTCATTTCCATGTTTCATGGTAAGATATAATGTGATTTGCGAAGTGTTATGTATTCCTCGTCTACACTTCATATGAATGTAAATGCGACACTTCCTTGCAAGGAAATAGCGTTTGCAGATGTCTACGTATCGTAGCAATAGAGTTCAAATGCTTCTTAAAACGAGATATTGCATCTCATTTCTATGTTTCATGATAAGATATAATATTCATTGCGAAGTGTTATGCAGTCCTCGTCTACGATTCAAATGAAAGTAAATACGACACTTCCTTGCAAGGAAATAGCGTTTGCAGATGTCTACGTATCGTAGCAGTAGAGTTCTTATGATTCTTAAAACGCGATATCGCATCTCATTTCTATGTTTCATGGTAAGATATAATATGATTTGCGATGTGTCATGTATTCCTCGTCTACACTTCAAATGAATGTGAATGCCACACTTGCTCGCTGGGAAATAGCGTTTGCAGATGTCTACGTATCGTAGCAATAGATTTCTAATGCTTCTTAAAACGCGATATCGCATTTCATTTCTATGTTTCATGGTAAGATATAATATGATTTGCGAAGTGACTTGTATTCCTCGTCTACACTTCAAGTAAATGTAAAAGCGACACTTCCTTGCTAGGAAATAGCGTCTGCAGATGTCTAGGTATCGTAGCAATAGAGTTCAAATGCTTCTTAAAACGAGATATTGCATCTCATTTCTATGTTTCATGATAAGATATAATATTCATTGCGAAGTGTTATGCAGTCCTCGTCTACGATTCAAATGAAAGTAAATGCGACACTTCCTTGCAAGGAAATAGCGTTTGCAGATGTCTACGTATCGTAGTAATAGAGTTCTTATGATTCTTAAAACGCGATATCGCATCTCATTTCTATGTTTCATGGTAAGATATAATATTCATTGCGAAGTGTTATACATTCCTCGTCTACGATTCAAATGAACGTAAATGCGACACTTCCTTACAAGGAAATAGCGTTTGCAGATGTCTACGTATCGTAGCAATAGAGTTCTTATGATTCTTAAAACGCGATATCGCATCTCATTTCTATGTTTTATGGTAAGATATAATATGATTTGCGAAGTGTTATGTATTCCTCGTCTACACTTCAAATGAATGTAAATGCGACACTTCCTTGCTAGGAAATAGCGTCTGCAGATGTCTAGGTATCGTAGCGATAGAGTTCTAATGCTTCTTAAAACGCGATATCGCATCTCATTTCTATGTTTCATGGTAAGATATAATATGATTTGCGAAGTGACTTGTATTCCTCGTCTACACTTCAAATGAATGTAAATGCGACACTTCCTTGCTAGGATATAGCGTCTGCAGATGTCTAGGTATCGTAGCAATAGAGTTCAAATGTTTCTTAAAACGAGATATTGCATCTCATTTCTATGTTTCATGATAAGATATAATATTCATTGCGAAGTGTTATGCAGTCCTCGTCTACACTTCAAATGAATGTGAATACGACACTTCCTCGCAAGGAAATGGCGCATGCAGATGTCTACGTATCGTAGCAATAGTGTTCAAGTGCTTCATAAAACGAGATATTGCATCTCATTTCTATGTTTCATGATAAGATATAATATTCAGTGCGAAGTGTTATGCAGTCCTCGTCTACGATTCAAATGAAAGTAAATGCGACACTTCCTTGCAAGGAAATAGCGTTTGCAGATGTCTCCGTATCGTAGCAATAGAGTTCTTATGATTCTTAAAACGCGATATCGCATCTCATTTCTATGTTTCATGGTAAGATATAATATGATTTGCGAAGTGTTATGTATTCCTCGTCTACACTTCAAATGAATGTAAATGCGACACTTCCTTGCTAGGAAATAGCGTCTGCAGATGTCTAGGTATCGTAGCGATAGAATTCTAATGCTTCTTAAAACGCGATATCGCATCTCATTTCTATGTTTCATGGTAAGATATAATATGATTTGCGAAGTGTTATGCATTCCTCGTCTACGATTCAAATGAACGTAAATGCGACACTTCCTTGCAAGGAAATAGCGTTTGCAGATGTCTACGTATCGAAGCAATAGAGTTCAAATGCTTCTTAAAACGAGATATTGCATCTGATATCTATGTTTCATGTTAGGATATAATATTCATTGCGAAGTGTTATGCATTCCTCGTCTACGATTCAAATGAATGTAAATGCGACACTTCCTTGCAAGGAAATAGCGTTTGCAGATGTCTGCGTATCGTAGCAATAGATTTCTAATGCTTCTTAAAACGCGATATCGCATCTCATTTCTATGTTTCATGGTAAGATATAATATGATTTGCGAAGTGTTATGTGTTCCTCGTCTACACTTCATATGAATGTAAATGCGACACTTCCTTGCAAGGAAATAGCGTTTGCAGATGTCTACCTATCGTAGCAATAGAGTTCTAATGCTTCTTAAAACGCGATATCGCATCTCATTTCTATGTTTCATGGTAAGATGTAATATGATTTGCGAAGTGTTATGTATTTCTCGCCTACACTTCAAATGAATGTAAATGCGACACTTCCTTGCAAAGAAATAGCGTTTGCAGTTGTCTACGTATCGTAGCAATAGATTTCTAATGCTTCTTAAAACGCGATGTCGCATCTCATTTCTATGTTTCATGGTAAGATATAATATGATTTGCGAAGTGACTTGTATTCCTCGTCTACACTTCAAATGAATGTAAATCCGACACTTCCTAGCAAGGAAATAGCGTTTGCAGATGTCTACGTATCGTGGCAATAGATTTCTAATGCTTCTTAAAACGCGATATCGCATTTCATTTCTATGTTTCATGGTAAGATATAATATGATTTGCGAAGTGACTTGTATTCCTCGTCTACACTTCAAATAAATGTAAAAGCGACACTTCCTTGCTAGGAAGTAGCGTCTGCAGATGTCTAGGTATCGTAGCAATAGAGTTCAAATGCTTCTTAAAACGAGATATTGCATCTCATTTCTATGTTTCATGATAAGATATAATATTCATTGCGAAGTGTTATGCAGTCCTCGTCTACGATTCAAATGAAAGTAAATGCGACACTTCCTTGCAAGGAAATAGCGTTTGCAGATGTCTACGTATCGTAGCAATAGATTTCTAATGCTTCTTAAAACGCGATATCGCATCTCATTTCTATGTTTCATGGTAAGATATAATATGATTTGCGAAGTGTTATGCATTCCTCGTCTACGATTCAAATGAATGTAAATGCGACACTTCCTTGCAAGGAAATAGCGTTTGCAGATGTCTAGGTATCGTAGCGATAGTGTTCTAATGCTTCTTAAAACGCGATATCGCATCTCATTTCCATGTTTCATGGTAAGATATAATGTGATTTGCGAAGTGTTATGTATTCCTCGTCTACACTTCATATGAATGTAAATGCGACACTTCCTTGCAAGGAAATAGCGTTTGCAGATGTCTACGTATCGTAGCAATAGAGTTCAAATGCTTCTTAAAACGAGATATTGCATCTCATTTCTATGTTTCATGATAAGATATAATATTCATTGCGAAGTGTTATGCAGTCCTCGTCTACGATTCAAATGAAAGCAAATACGACACTTCCTTGCAAGGAAATAGCGTTTGCAGATGTCTACGTATCGTAGCAGTAGAGTTCTTATGATTCTTAAAACGCGATATCGCATCTCATTTCTATGTTTCATGGTAAGATATAATATGATTTGCGATGTGTCATGTATTCCTCGTCTACACTTCAAATGAATGTGAATGCCACACTTGCTCGCTAGGAAATAGCGTTTGCAGATGTCTACGTATCGTAGCAATAGATTTCTAATGCTTCTTAAAACGCGATATCGCATCTCATTTCTATGTTTCATGGTAAGATGTAATATGATTTGCGAAGTGTTTATTCCTCGCCTACACTTCAAATGGATGTAAATGCGACACTTCCTTGCAAAGAAATAGCGTTTGCAGTTGTCTACGTATCGTAGCAATAGATTTCTAATGCTTCTTAAAACGCGATGTCGCATCTCATTTCTATGTTTCATGGTAAGATATAATATGATTTGCGAAGTGACTTGTATTCCTCGTCTACACTTCAAATGAATGTAAATCCGACACTTCCTAGCAAGGAAATAGCGTTTGCAGATGTCTACGTATCGTAGCAATAGATTTCTAATGCTTCTTAAAACGCGATATCGCATTTCATTTCTATGTTTCATGGTAAGATATAATATGATTTGCGAAGTGACTTGTATTCCTCGTCTACACTTCAAATAAATGTAAAAGCGACACTTCCTTGCTAGGAAATAGCGTCTGCAGATGTCTAGGTATCGTAGCAATAGAGTTCAAATGCTTCTTAAAACGAGATATTGCATCTCATTTCTATGTTTCATGATAAGATATAATATTCATTGCGAAGTGTTATGCAGTCCTCGTCTACGATTCAAATGAAAGTAAATGCGACACTTCCTTGCAAGGAAATAGCGTTTGCAGATGTCTACGTATCGTAGCAATAGAGTTCTTATGATTCTTAAAACGCGATATCGCATCTCATTTCTATATTTCATGGTAAGATATAATATGAGTTGCGAAGTGTTATGTATTCCTCGTCTACACTTCAAATGAATGTAAATGCGACACTTCCTTGCAAAGAAATAGCGTTTGCAGATGTCTACGTGTCGTAGCAATAGATTTCTAATGCTTCTTAAAACGCGATACCGCATCTCATTTCTATGTTTCATGGTAAGATATAATATGATCTGCGAAGTGTTATGTATTCCTCGTCTACACTTCAAATGAATGTGAATGCCACACTTCCTCGCTAGGAAATAGCGTTTGCAGATGTCTACGTATCGTAGCAATAGATTTCTAATGCTTCTTAAAACGCGATATCGCATCTCATTTCTATGTTTCATGGTAAGATGTAATATGATTTGCGAAGTGTTATGTATTCCTCGTCTACACTTCAAATGAATGTAAATGTGACACTTCCTTGCAAAGAAATAGCGTTTGCAGTTGTCTACGTATCGTTGCAATAGATTTCTAATGCTTCTTAAAACGCGATGTCGCATCTCATTTCTATGTTTCATGGTAAGATATAATATGATTTGCGAAGTGTCTTGTATTCCTCGTCTACACTTCAAATGAATGTAAATGCGACACTTCCTAGCAAGGAAATAGCGTTTGCAGATGTCTGCGTATCGTAGCAATAGATTTCTAATGCTTCTTAAAACGCGATATCGCATCTCATTTCTATGTTTCATGGTAAGATATAATACTCATTGCGAAGTGTTATGCAGTCCTCGTCTACGATTCAAATGAAAGTAAATGCGACACTTCCTTGCAAGGAAATAGCGTTTGCAGATGTTTCCGTATCGTAGCAATAGAGTTCTTATGATTCTTAAAACGCGATATCGCATCTCATTTCTATGTTTCATGGTAAGATATAATATGATTTGCGATGTGTTATGTATTCTTCGTCTACACTTCAAATGAATGTAAATGCGACACTTCCTTGCAAAGAAATAGCGTTTGCAGTTGTCTACGTATCGAAGCAATAGAGTTCATATGCTGCTTAAAACGAGATATTGCATCTCATATCTATGTTTCATGATAAGATATAATATAATTTTGCGAAGTGTCATGTATTCCTCGTCTACACTTCAAATGAATGTGAATGCGATACTTCCTCGCTAGGAAATAGCGTTTGCAGATGTCTACGTATCGAAGCAATAGAGTTCAAATGCTTCTTAAAACGAGATATTGCATCTCATATCTATGTTTCATGATAGGATATAATATTCATTGCGAAGTGTTATGCATTCCTCGTCTACGATTCAAATGAATGTAAATGCGACACTTCCTTGCAAGGAAATAGCGTTTGCAGATGTCTGCGTATCGTAGCAATAGAGTTCTTATGATTCTTAAAACGCGATATCGCATCTCATTTCTATGTTTCATTGTAAGATATAATATGATTTGCGAAGTGACTTGTATTCCTCGTCTACACTTCAAATAAATGTAAAAGCGACACTTCCTTGCTAGGAAATAGCGTCTGCAAATGTCTAGGTATCGTAGCAATAGAGTTCAAATGCTTCTTAAAACGAGATATTGCATCTCATTTCTATGTTTCATGATAAGATATAATATTCATTGCGAAGTGCTATGCAGTCCTCGTCTACGATTCAAATGAAAGTAAATGCGACACTTCCTTGCAAGGAAATAGCGTTTGCAGATGTCTACGTATCGTAGCAATAGAGTTCTAATGCTTCTTAAAACGCAATATCGCATCTCATTTCTATGTTTCATGGTAAGATATAATATGATTTGCGAAGTGTTATGCATTCCTCGTCTACGATTCAAATGAATGTAAATGCGACACTTCCTTGCAAGGAAATAGCGTTTGCAGATGTCTAGGTATCGTAGCGATAGAGTTCTTATGATTCTTAAAACGCGATATCGCATCTCATTTCTATGTTTCATGGTAAGATATAATATGATTTGCGAAGTGTTATGCATTCCTCGTCTACGATTCAAATGAATGTAAATGCGACACTTCCTTGCAAGGAAATAGCGTTTGCAGATGTCTAGGTATCGTAGCGATAGAGTTCTAATGCTTCTTAAAACGCGATATCGCATCTCATTTCCATGTTTCATGGTAAGATATTATGTGATTTGCGAAGTGTTATGTATTCCTCGTCTACACTTCATATGAATGTAAATGCGACACTTCCTTGCAAGGAAATAGCGTTTGCAGATGTCTACGTATCGTAGCAATAGCTCTCTAATGCTTCTTAAAACGTGATATCGCATCTCATTTCTATGTGTCATGGTAAGATATAATATTCATTGCGAAGCGTTATGCATTCCTCGTCTACGATTCAAATGAATGTAAATGCGACACTTCCTTGCAAGGAAATAGTGTTTGCAGATGTCTACGTATCGTAGCAATAGAGTTCTTATGATTCTTAAAACGCGATATCGCATCTCATTTCTATGTTTCATGGTAAGATATAATATGATTTGCGATGTGTCATGTATTCCTCGTCTACACTTCAAATGAATGTGAATGCGACACTTCCTCGCTAGGAAATAGCGTTTGCAGATGTCTACGTATCGTAGCAATAGAGTTCTTATGATTCTTAAAACGCGATATCGCATCTCATTTCTATGTTTCATGGTAAGATATAATATGATTTGCGATGTGTTATGTATTCTTCGTCTACACTTCATATGAATGTAAATGCGACACTTCCTTGCAAGGAAATAGCGTTTGCAGATGTCTACCTATCGTAGCAATAGATTTCTAATGCTTCTTAAAACGCGATATCGCATCTCATTTCTATGTTTCATGGTAAGATGTAATATGATTTGCGAAGTGTTACGTATTCCTCGCCTACACTTCAAATGAATGTAAATGCGACACTTCCTTGCAATGAAATAGCGTTTGCAGTTGTCTACGTATCGTAGCAATAGATTTCTAATGCTTCTTAAAACGCGATGTCGCATCTCATTTCTATGTTTCATGGTAAGATATAATATGATTTGCGAAGTGACTTGTATTCCTCGTCTACACTTCAAATGAATGTAAATCCGACACTTCCTAGCAAGGAAATAGCGTTTGCAGATGTCTACGTATCGTAGCAATAGATTTCTAATGCTTCTTAAGACGCGATATCGCATTTCATTTCTATGTTTCATGGTAAGATATAATATGATTTGCGAAGTGACTTGTATTCCTCGTCTACACTTCAAATAAATGTAAAAGCGACACTTCCTTGCTAGGAAATAGCGTCTGCAGATGTCTAGGTATCGTAGCAATAGAGTTCAAATGCTTCTTAAAACGAGATATTGCATCTCATTTCTATGTTTCATGGTAAGATGTAATATGATTTGCGAAGTGTTATGTATTCCTCGTCTACACTTCAAATGAATGTAAATGCGACACTTCCTTGCTAGGAAATAGCGTCTGCAGATGTCTAGGTATCGTAGCGATAGAGTTCTAATGCTTCTTAAAACGCGATATCGCATCTCATTTCTATGTTTCATGGTAAGATATAATATGATTTGCGAAGTGTTATGCATTTCTCGTCTACGATTCAAATGAACATAAATGCGACACTTCCTTGCAAGGAAATAGCGTTTGCAGATGTCTACGTATCGAAGCAATAGAGTTCAAATGCTTCTTAAAACGAGATATTGCATCTCATATCTATGTTTCATGATAGGATATAATATTCATTGCGAAGTGTTATGCATTCCTCGTCTACGATTCAAATGAATGTAAATGCGACACTTCCTTGCAAGGAAATAGCGTTTGCAGATGTCTGCGTATCGTAGCAATAGAGTTCTTATGATTCTTAAAACGCGATATCGCATCTCATTTCTATGTTTCATTGTAAGATATAATATGATTTGCGAAATGACTTGTATTCCTCGTCTACACTTCAAATAAATGTAAAAGCGACACTTCCTTGCTAGGAAATAGCGTCTGCAGATGTCTAGGTATCGTAGCAATAGAGTTCAAATGCTTCTTAAAACGAGATATTGCATCTCATTTCTATGTTTCATGATAAGATATAATATTCATTGCGAAGTGCTATGCAGTCCTCGTCTACGATTCAAATGAAAGTAAATGCGACACTTCCTTGCAAGGAAATAGCGTTTGCAGATGTCTACGTATCGTAGCAATAGAGTTCTTATGATTCTTAAAACGCGATATCGCATCTCATTTCTATGTTTCATGGTAAGATATAATATGATTTGCGAAGTGTTATGTATTCCTCGTCTACACTTCAAATGAATGTAAATGCGACACTTCCTTGCAAAGAAATAGCGTTTGCAGTTGTCTACGTATCGAAGCAATAGAGTTCATATGCTGCTTAAAACGAGATATTGCATCTCATATCTATGTTTCATGATAAGATATAATATAATTTTGCGAAGTGTCATGTATTCCTCGTCTACACTTCAAATGAATGTGAATGCGATACTTCCTCGCTAGGAAATAGCGTTTGCAGATGTCTACGTATCGTAGCAATAGAGTTCTAATGCTTCTTAAAACGCGATATCGCATCTCATTTCTATGTTTCATGGTAAGATATAATATGATTTGCGAAGTGTTATGCATTCCTCGTCTACGATTCAAATGAATGTAAATGCGACACTTCCTTGCAAGGAAATAGCGTTTGCAGATGTCTGGGTATCGTAGCGATAGAGTTCTAATGCTTCTTAAAACGCGATATCGCATCTCATTTCCATGTTTCATGGTAAGATATTATGTGATTTGCGAGGTGTTATGTATTCCTCGTCTACACTTCATATGAATGTAAATGCGACACTTCCTTGCAAGGAAATAGCGTTTGCAGATGTCTACGTATCGTAGCAATAGAGTTCAAATGCTTCTTAAAACGAGATATTGCATCTCATTTCTATGTTTCATGATAAGATATAATATTCATTGCGAAGTGTTATGCAGTCCTCGTCTACGATTCAAATGAAAGTAAATACGACACTTCCTTGCAAGGAAATAGCGTTTGCAGATGTCTACGTATCGTAGCAGTAGAGTTCTTATGATTCTTAAAACGCGATATCGCATCTCATGTCTATGTTTCATGGTAAGATATAATATGATTTGCGATGTGTTATGTATTCTTCGTCTACACTTCAAATGAATGTAAATGCGACACTTCCTTGCAAAGAAATAGCGTTTGCAGTTGTCTACGTATCGAAGCAATAGAGTTCAAATGCTGCTTAAAACGAGATATTGCATCTCATATCTATGTTTCATGATAAGATATAATATAATTTTGCGAAGTGTCATGTATTCCTCGTGTACACTTCAAATGAATGTGAATGCGATACTTCCTCGCTAGGAAATAGCGTTTGCAGATGTCTACGTATCGTAGCAATAGAGTTCTAATGCTTCTTAAAACGCGATATCGCATCTCATTTCTATGTTTCATGGTAAGATATAATATGATTTGCGAAGTGTCATGTATTCCTCGTCTACACTTCAAATGATTGTGAATGCGATACTTCCTCGCTAGTAAATAGCGTTTGCAGATGTCTACGTATCGTAGCAATAGCTCTCTAATGCTTCTTAAAACGCGATATCGCATCTCATTTCTATGTGTCATGGTAAGATATAATATTCATTGCGAAGCGTTATGCATTCCTCGTCTACGATTCAAATGAATGTAAATGCGACACTTCCTTGCAAGGAAATAGTGTTTGCAGATGTCTACGTATCGTAGCAATAGAGTTCTTATGATTCTTAAAACGCGATATCGCATCTCATTTCTATGTTTCATGGTAAGATATAATATGATTTGCGATGTGTCATGTATTCCTCGTCTACACTTCAAATGAATGTGAATGCGACACTTCCTCGCTAGGAAATAGCGTTTGCAGATGTCTACGTATCGTAGCAATAGAGTTCTTATGATTCTTAAAACGCGATATCGCATCTCATTTCTATGTTTCATGGTAAGATATAATATGATTTGCGATGTGTCATGTATTCCTCGTCTACACTTCAAATGAATGTGAATGCGACACTTCCTCGCTAGGAAATAGCGTTTGCAGATGTCTACGTATCGTAGCAATAGAGTTCTTATGATTCTTAAAACGCGATATCGCATCTCATTTCTATGTTTCATGGTAAGATATAATATGATTAGCCAAGTGTTATGTATTCCTCGTCTACACTTCATATGAATGTAAATGCGACACTTCCTTGCAAGGAAATAGCGTTTGCAGATGTCTACCTATCGTAGCAATAGAGTTCTAATGCTTCTTAAAACGCGATATCGCATCTCATTTCTATGTTTCATGGTAAGATATAATATGATTTGCGAAGTGTTATGCATTCCTCGTCTACGATTCAAATGAATGTAAATGCGACAGTTCCTTGCAAGGAAATAGCGTTTGCAGATGTCTAGGTATCGTAGCGATAGAGTTCTAATGCTTCTTAAAACGCGATATCGCATCTCATTTCCATGTTTCATGGTAAGATATTATGTGATTTGCGAAGTGTTATGTATTCCTCGTCTGCACTTCATATGAATGTAAATGCGACACTTCCTTGCAAGGAAATAGCGTTTACAGATGTCTACGTATCGTAGCAATAGATTTCTTATTATTCATAAAACGCGATATCGCATCTCATTTCTATGTTTTATGGTAAGATATAATATTCATTGCGAAGTGTTATGCAGTCCTCGTCTACGATTCAAATGAAAGTAAATACGACACTTCCTTGCAAGGAAATAGCGTTTGCAGATGTCTACGTATCGTAGCAGTAGAGTTCTTATGATTCTTAAAACGCGATATCGCATCTCCTTTCTATGTATCATGGTAAGATATAATATGATTTGCGATGTGTCATGTATTCCTCGTCTACACTTCAAATGAATGTGAATGCCACACTTGCTCGCTAGGAAATAGCGTTTGCAGATGTCTACGTATCGTAGCAATAGATTTCTAATGCTTCTTAAAACGCGATATCGCATCTCATTTCTATGTTTCATGGTAAGATGTAATATGATTTGCGAAGTGTTATGTATTCCTCGCCTACACTTCAAATGAATGTAAATGCGACACTTCCTTGCAAAGAAATAGCGTTTGCAGTTGTCTACGTATCGTAGCAATAGATTTCTAATGCTTCTTAAAACGCGATGTCGCATCTCATTTCTATGTTTCATGGTAAGATATAATATGATTTGCGAAGTGACTTGTATTCCTCGTCTACACTTCAAATGAATGTAAATCCGACACTTCCTAGCAAGGAAATAGCGTTTGCAGATGTCTACGTATCGTAGCAATAGATTTCTAATGCTTCTTAAAACGCGATATCGCATTTCATTTCTATGTTTCATGGTAAGATATAATATGATTTGCGAAGTGACTTGTATTCCTCGTCTACACTTCAAATAAATGTAAAAGCGACACTTCCTTGCTAGGAAATAGCGTCTGCAGATGTCTAGGTATCGTAGCAATAGAGTTCAAATGCTTCTTAAAACGAGATATTGCATCTCATTTCTATGTTTCATGATAAGATATAATATTCATTGCGAAGTGTTATGCAGTCCTCGTCTACGATTCAAATGGAAGTAAATCCGACACTTCCTTGCAAGGAAATAGCGTTTGCAGATGTCTACGTATCGTAGCAATAGAGTTCTTATGATTCTTAAAACGCGATATCGCATCTCATTTCTATGTTTCATGGTAAGATATAATATGATTTGCGAAGTGTTATGTATTCCTCGTCTACACTTCAAATGAATGTAAATGCGACACTTCCTTGCAAAGAAATAGCGTTTGCAGATGTCTACGTGTCGTAGCAATAGATTTCTAATGCTTCTTAAAACGCGATACCGCATCTCATTTCTATGTTTCATGGTAAGATGTAATATGATTTGCGAAGTGTTATGTATTCCTCGTCTACACTTCAAATGAATGTAAATGCGACACTTCCTAGCTAGGAAATAGCGTCTGCAGATGTCTAGGTATCGTAGCGATAGAGTTCTAATGCTTCTTAAAACGCGATATCGCATCTCATTTCTATGTTTCATGGTAAGATATAATATGATTTGCGAAGTGTTATGCATTTCTCGTCTACGATTCAAATGAACGTAAATGCGACACTTCCTTGCAAGGAAATAGCGTTTGCAGATGTCTACGTATCGAAGCAATAGAGTTCAAATGCTTCTTAAAACGAGATATTGCATCTCATATCTATGTTTCATGATAGGATATAATATTCATTGCGAAGTGTTATGCATTCCTCGTCTACGATTCAAATGAATGTAAATGCGACACTTCCTTGCAAGGAAATAGCGTTTGCAGATGTCTGCGTATCGTAGCAACAGAGTTCTTATGATTCTTAAAACGCGATATCGCATCTCATTTCTATGTTTCATTGTAAGATATAATATGATTTGCGAAGTGCCATGTATTCCTCGTCTACACTTCAAATGAATGTAAATGCGACACTTCCTTGCAAGGAAATAGCGTTTGCAAATGTCTATCTAACTTAGCAATAGTGTTCTAATGCTCCTTAAAACGCGATACCGCATCTCATTTCTATGTTTCATGGTAAGATATAGTATGATTTGCGAAGTGTTATGTATTCCTCGTCTACACTTCAAATGAATGTAAATGCAACACTTCCTTGCAAGGAAATAGCGTCTGCAGATGTCTACGTATCGTAGCAATAGTGTTTAAATGCTTCATAAAACGAGATATTGCATCTCATTTCTATGTTTCATGATAAGATATAATATTCAGTGCGAAGTGTTATGCAGTCCTCGTCTACGATTCAAATGAAAGTAAATGCGACACTTCCTTGCAAGGAAATAGCGTTTGCAGATGTCTCCGTATCGTAGCAATAGAGTTCTTATGATTCTTAAAACGCGATATCGCATCTCATTTCTATGTTTCATGGTAAGATATAATATGATTTGCGATGTGTTATGTATTCTTCGTCTACACTTCAAATGAATGTAAATGCGACACTTCCTTGCAAAGAAATAGCGTTTGCAGTTGTCTACGTATCGAAGCAATAGAGTTCAAATGCTGCTTAAAACGAGATATTGCATCTCATATCTATGTTTCATGATAAGATATAATATAATTTTGCGAAGTGTCATGTATTCCTCGTGTACACTTCAAATGAATGTGAATGCGATACTTCCTCGCTAGGAAATAGCGTTTGCAGATGTTTACGTATCGTAGCAATAGAGTTCTAATGCTTCTTAAAACGCGATATCGCATCTCATTTCTATGTTTCATGGTAAGATATAATATGATTTGCGAAGTGTCATGTATTCCTCGTCTACACTTCAAATGATTGTGAATGCGATACTTCCTCGCTAGTAAATAGCGTTTGCAGATGTCTACGTATCGTAGCAATAGCTCTCTAATGCTTCTTAAAACGCGATATCGCATCTCATTTCTATGTGTCATGGTAAGATATAATATTCATTGCGAAGCGTTATGCATTCCTCGTCTACGATTCAAATGAATGTAAATGCGACACTTCCTTGCAAGGAAATAGCATTTGTAGATGTCTACGTATCGTAGCAATAGAGTTCTTATGATTCTTAAAACGCGATATCGCATCTCATTTCTATGTTTCATGGTAAGATATAATATGATTTGCGAAGTGTCATGTATTCCTTGTCTACACTTCAAATGAATGTGAATGCGACACTTCCTCGCTAGGAAATAGCGTTTGCAGATGTCTACGTATGGTAGCAATAGATTTCTAATGCTTCTTAAAACGCGAGATCGCATCTCATTTCTATGTTTCATGGTAAGATGTAATATGATTTGCGAAGTGTTATGTATTCCTCGTCTAGACTTCAAATGAATGTAAATGTGACACTTCCTCGCAAAGAAATAGCGTTTGCAGTTGTCTACGTATCGTTGCAATAGATTTCTAATGCTTCTTAAAACGCGAAGTCGCATCTCATTTCTATGTTTCATGGTAAGATATAATATGATTTGCGAAGTGTCTTGTATTCCTCGTCTACACTTCAAATGAATGTAAATGCGACACTTCCTAGCAAGGAAATAGCGTTTGCAGATGTCTGCGTATCGTAGCAATAGATTTCTAATGCTTCTTAAAACGCGATATCGCATCTCATTTCTATGTTTCATGGTAAGATATAATATTCATTGCGAAGTGTTATACATTCCTCGTCTACGATTCAAATGAACGTAAATGCGACACTTCCTTACAAGGAAATAGCGTTTGCAGATGTCTACGTATCGTAGCAATAGAGTTCTTATGATTCTTAAAACGCGATATCGCATCTCATTTCTATGTTTTATGGTAAGATATAATATGATTTGCGAAGTGTTATGTATTCCTCGTTTACACTTCATATGAATGTAAATGCGACACTTCCTTGCTAGGAAATAGCGTCTGCAGATGTCTAGGTATCGTAGCGATAGAGTTCTAATGCTTCTTAAAACGCGATATCGCATCTCATTTCTATGTTTCATGGTAAGATATAATATGATTTGCGAAGTGTTATGCATTCCTCGTCTACGATTCAAATGAATGTAAATGCGACACTTCCTTGCAAGGAAATAGCGTTTGCAGATGTCTGCGTATCGTAGCAATAGAGTTCGTATGATTCTTAAAACGCGATATCGCATCTCATTTCTATGTTTCATGGTAAGATATAATATGATTTGCGAAGTGTCATGTGTTCCTCGTCTACACTTCAAATGAATGTAAATGCGACACTTCCTTGCAAGGAAATAGCGTTTGCAAATGTCTATCTAACTTAGCAATAGTGTTCTAATGCTCCTTAAAACGCGATATCGCATCTCATTTCTATGTTTCATGGTAAGATATAATATGATTTGCGAAGTGTTATGTATTCCTCGTCTACACTTCAAATGAATGTAAATGCGACACTTCCTTGCAAGGAAATAGCGTTTGTAGATGTCTACGTATCGTAGCAATAGAGTTCTTATGATTCTTAAAACGCGATATCGCATCTCGTTTCTATGTTTCATGGTAAGATATAATATGATTTGCGATGTGTCATGTATTCCTCGTCTACACTTCAAATGAATGTGAATGCGACACTTCCTCGCTAGGAAATAGCGTTTGCAGATGTCTACGTATCGTAGCAATAGAGTTCTTATGATTCTTAAAACGCGATATCGCATCTCATTTCTATGTTTCATGGTAAGATATAATATGATTTGCCAAGAGTTATGTATTCCTCGTCTACACTTCATATGAATGTAAATGCGACACTTCCTTGCAAGGAAATAGCGTTTGCAGATGTCTAGGTATCGTAGCGATAGAGTTCTAATGCTTCTTAAAACGCGATATCGCATCTCATTTCCATGTTTCATGGTAAGATATAATGTGATTTGCGAAGTGTTATGTATTCCTCGTCTACACTTCATATGAATGTAAATGCGACACTTCCTTGCAAGGAAATAGCGTTTGCAGATGTCTACGTATCGTAGCAATAGATTTCTTATTATTCATAAAACGCGATATCGCATCTCATTTCTATGTTTTATGGTAAGATATAATATTCATTGCGAAGCGTTATGTATTCCTCGTCTACACTTCAAATGAATGTAAATGCGACACTTCCTTGCTAGGAAATAGCGTCTGCAGATGTCTAGGTATCGTAGCGATAGAGTTCTAATGCTTCTCAAAACGCGATATCGCATCTCACTTCTATGTTTCATGGTAAGATATAATATGATTTGCGAAGTGTTATGCAATCCTCGTCTACGATTCAAATGAACGTAAATGCGACATTTCCTTGCAAGGAAATAGCGTTTGCAGATGTCTACGTATCGAAGCAATAGAGTTCAAATGCTTCTTAAAACGAGATATTGCATCTCATATCTATGTTTCATGTTAGGATATAATATTCATTGCGAAGTGTTATGCATTCCTCGTCTACGATTCAAATGAATGTAAATGCGACACTTCCTTGCAAGGAAATAGCGTTTGCAGATGTCTGCGTATCGTAGCAATAGATTTCTAATGCTTCTTAAAACGCGATATCGCATCACATTTCTATGTTTCATGGTAAGATATAATATGATTTGCGAAGTGTTATGTGTTCCTTGTCTACACTTCATATGAATGTAAATGCGACACTTCCTTGCAAGGAAATAGCGTTTGCAGATGTCTACCTATCGTAGCAATAGAGTTCTAATGCTTCTTAAAACGCGATATCGCATCTCATTTCTATGTTTCATGGTAAGATATAATATGATTTGCGAAGTGTTATGCATTCCTCGTCTACGATTCAAATGAATGTAAATGCGACACTTCCTTGCAAGGAAATAGCGTTTGCAGATGTTTACGTATCGTAGCAATAGAGTTCTAATGCTTCTTAAAACGCGATATCGCATCTCATTTCTATGTTTCATGGTAAGATATAATATGATTTGCGAAGTGTCATGTATTCCTCGTCTACACTTCAAATGATTGTGAATGCGATACTTCCTCGCTAGTAAATAGCGTTTGCAGATGTCTACGTATCGTAGCAATAGCTCTCTAATGCTTCTTAAAACGCGATATCGCATCTCATTTCTATGTGTCATGGTAAGATATAATATTCATTGCGAAGCGTTATGCATTCCTCGTCTACGATTCAAATGAATGTAAATGCGACACTTCCTTGCAAGGAAATAGCATTTGTAGATGTCTACGTATCGTAGCAATAGAGTTCTTATGATTCTTAAAACGCGATATCGCATCTCATTTCTATGTTTCATGGTAAGATATAATATGATTTGCGAAGTGTCATGTATTCCTTGTCTACACTTCAAATGAATGTGAATGCGACACTTCCTCGCTAGGAAATAGCGTTTGCAGATGTCTACGTATCGTAGCAATAGATTTCTAATGCTTCTTAAAACGCGAGATCGCATCTCATTTCTATGTTTCATGGTAAGATGTAATATGATTTGCGAAGTGTTATGTATTCCTCGTCTAGACTTCAAATGAATGTAAATGTGACACTTCCTCGCAAAGAAATAGCGTTTGCAGTTGTCTACGTATCGTTGCAATAGATTTCTAATGCTTCTTAAAACGCGAAGTCGCATCTCATTTCTATGTTTCATGGTAAGATATAATATGATTTGCGAAGTGTCTTGTATTCCTCGTCTACACTTCAAATGAATGTAAATGCGACACTTCCTAGCAAGGAAATAGCGTTTGCAGATGTCTGCGTATCGTAGCAATAGATTTCTAATGCTTCTTAAAACGCGATATCGCATCTCATTTCTATGTTTCATGGTAAGATATAATATTCATTGCGAAGTGTTATACATTCCTCGTCTACGATTCAAATGAACGTAAATGCGACACTTCCTTACAAGGAAATAGCGTTTGCAGATGTCTACGTATCGTAGCAATAGAGTTCTTATGATTCTTAAAACGCGATATCGCATCTCATTTCTATGTTTTATGGTAAGATATAATATGATTTGCGAAGTGTTATGTATTCCTCGTTTACACTTCATATGAATGTAAATGCGACACTTCCTTGCTAGGAAATAGCGTCTGCAGATGTCTAGGTATCGTAGCGATAGAGTTCTAATGCTTCTTAAAACGCGATATCGCATCTCATTTCTATGTTTCATGGTAAGATATAATATGATTTGCGAAGTGTTATGCATTCCTCGTCTACGATTCAAATGAATGTAAATGCGACACTTCCTTGCAAGGAAATAGCGTTTGCAGATGTCTGCGTATCGTAGCAATAGAGTTCGTATGATTCTTAAAACGCGATATCGCATCTCATTTCTATGTTTCATGGTAAGATATAATATGATTTGCGAAGTGTCATGTGTTCCTCGTCTACACTTCAAATGAATGTAAATGCGACACTTCCTTGCAAGGAAATAGCGTTTGCAAATGTCTATCTAACTTAGCAATAGTGTTCTAATGCTCCTTAAAACGCGATATCGCATCTCATTTCTATGTTTCATGGTAAGATATAATATGATTTGCGAAGTGTTATGTATTCCTCGTCTACACTTCAAATGAATGTAAATGCGACACTTCCTTGCAAGGAAATAGCGTTTGTAGATGTCTACGTATCGTAGCAATAGAGTTCTTATGATTCTTAAAACGCGATATCGCATCTCATTTCTATGTTTCATGGTAAGATATAATATGATTTGCGATGTGTCATGTATTCCTCGTCTACACTTCAAATGAATGTGAATGCGACACTTCCTCGCTAGGAAATAGCGTTTGCAGATGTCTACGTATCGTAGCAATAGAGTTCTTATGATTCTTAAAACGCGATATCGCATCTCATTTCTATGTTTCATGGTAAGATATAATATGATTTGCCAAGAGTTATGTATTCCTCGTCAACACTTCATATGAATGTAAATGCGACACTTCCTTGCAAGGAAATAGCGTTTGCAGATGTCTAGGTATCGTAGCGATAGAGTTCTAATGCTTCTTAAAACGCGATATCGCATCTCATTTCCATGTTTCATGGTAAGATATAATGTGATTTGCGAAGTGTTATGTATTCCTCGTCTACACTTCATATGAATGTAAATGCGACACTTCCTTGCAAGGAAATAGCGTTTGCAGATGTCTACGTATCGTAGCAATAGATTTCTTATTATTCATAAAACGCGATATCGCATCTCATTTCTATGTTTCATGGTAAGATATAATATGATTTGCGAAGTGTTATGCAATCCTCGTCTACGATTCAAATGAACGTAAATGCGACATTTCCTTGCAAGGAAATAGCGTTTGCAGATGTCTACGTATCGAAGCAATAGAGTTCAAATGCTTCTTAAAACGAGATATTGCATCTCATATCTATGTTTCATGTTAGGATATAATATTCATTGCGAAGTGTTATGCATTCCTCGTCTACGATTCAAATGAATGTAAATGCGACACTTCCTTGCAAGGAAATAGCGTTTGCAGATGTCTGCGTATCGTAGCAATAGATTTCTAATGCTTCTTAAAACGCGATATCGCATCTCATTTCTATGTTTCATGGTAAGATATAATATGATTTGCGAAGTGTTATGTGTTCCTTGTCTACACTTCATATGAATGTAAATGCGACACTTCCTTGCAAGGAAATAGCGTTTGCAGATGTCTACCTATCGTAGCAATAGAGTTCTAATGCTTCTTAAAACGCGATATCGCATCTCATTTCTATGTTTCATGGTAAGATATAATATGATTTGCGAAGTGTTATGCATTCCTCGTCTACGATTCAAATGAATGTAAATGCGACACTTCCTTGCAAGGAAATAGCGTTTGCAGATGTCTAGGTATCGTAGCGATAGAGTTCTAATGCTTCTTAAAACGCGATATCGCATCTCATTTCCATGTTTCATGGTAAGATATAATGTGATTTGCGAAGTGTTATGTATTCCTCGTCTACACTTCATATGAATGTAAATGCGACACTTCCTTGCAAGGAAATAGCGTTTGCAGATGTCTACGTATCGTAGCAATAGATTTCTTATTATTCTTAAAACGCGATATCGCATCTCATTTCTATGTTTCATGGTAAGATATAATATTCATTGCGAAGCGTTATGCATTCCTCGTCTACGATTCAAATGAATGTAAATGCGACACTTCCTTGCAAGGAAGTAGCGTTTGCAGATGTCTACGTATCGTAGCAATAGAGTTCTAATGCTTCTTAAAACGCGATATCGCATCTCATTTCTATGTTTCATGGTAAGATATAATATGACTTGCGAAGTGTCATGTATTCCTCCTCTACACTTCAAATGAATGTAAGTGCGACACTTCCTTGCTAGGAAATAGCGTCTGCAGATGTCTAGGTATCGTAGCAATAGAGTTCAAATGCTTCTTAAAGCGAGATATTGCATCTCATATCTATGTTTCATGATAAGATATAATTATCATTGCGAAGTGTTATGTATTCCTCGTCTGCACTTCAAATGAATGTAAATGCGACACTTCCTTGCAAAGAAATAGCGTTTGCAGATGTCTACGTAACGTAGCAATAGATTTTTAATGCTTCTTAAAACGCGATATCGCATCTCATTTCTATGTTTCATGGTAAGATGTAATATGATTTGCGAAGTGTTATGTATTCCTCGTCTACACTTCAAATGAATGTAAATGAGACACTTCCTTGCAAAGAAATAGCGTTTGCAGATGTCTACGTGTCGTAGCAATAGATTTCTAATGCTTCTTAAAACGCGATATCGCATCTCATTTCTATGTTTCATGGTAAGATATAATATGATCTGCGAAGTGTTATGTATTCCTCGTCTACACTTCAAATGAATGTGAATGCCACACTTCCTCGCTAGGAAATAGCGTTTGCAGATGTCTACGTATCGTAGCAATAGATTTTTAATGCTTCTTAAAACGCGATATCGCATCTCATTTCTATGTTTCATGGTAAGATGTAATATGATTTGCGAAGTGTTATGTATTCCTCGTCTACACTTCAAATGAATGTAAATGTGACACTTCCTTGCAAAGAAATAGCGTTTGCAGATGTCTACGTATCGTAGCAATAGAGTTCTTATGATTCTTAAAACGCGATATCGCATCTCATTTCTATGTTTCATGGTATGATATAATATGATTTGCCAAGTGTTATGTATTCCTCGTCTACACTTCATATGAATGTAAATGCGACACTTCCTTGCAAGGAAATAGCGTTTGCAGATGTCTACCTATCGTAGCAATAGAGTTCTAATGCTTCTTAAAACGCGATATCGCATCTCATTTCTATGTTTCATGGTAAGATATAATATGATTTGCGAAGTGTTATGTATTCCTCGTCTACACTTGAAATGAATGTAAATGCGACTCTTCCTTGCAAGGAAATAGCGTTTGCAGATGTCTAGGTATCGTAGCAATAGAGTTCTAATGCTTCTTAAAACGCGATATCGCATCTTATTTCTATGTTTCATGGTAAGATATAATATGATTTGCGAAGTGTTATGTATTCCTCGTCTACACTTCAAATGAATGTGAATGCCACACTTCCTTGCAAGGAAATAGCGTCTGCAGATGTCTAGGTATCGTAGCGATAGAGTTCTAATGCTTCTTAATACGAAATATTGCATCTCATATCTGTTTCATGATAAGATATAATATTCATTGCGATGTGTTATGCATTCCTCGTCTACGATTCAAATGAATGTAAATGCGACACTTCCTTGCAAGGAAATAGCGTTTGCAGATGTCTACGTATCGTAGCAATAGAGTTCTTATGATTCTTAAATCGCGATATCGCATCTCATTTCTATGTTTCATGGTAAGATATAATATGATTTGCGAAGTGTTATGCATTCCTCGTCTACGATGCAAATGAATGTAAATGCGACACTTCCTTGCAAGGGAATAGCGTTTGCAGATGTCTAGGTATCGTAGCGATAGAGTTCTAATGCTTCTTAAAACGCGATATCGCATCTCATTTCCATGTTTCATGGTAAGATATAATATGATTTGCGAAGTGTTATGTATTCCCCGTCTACACTTCAAATGAATGTAAATGCGACACTTCCTCGCTAGGAAATAGCGTTTGCAGATGTCTACGTGTCGTAGCAATAGATTTCTAATGCTTTTTAAAACGAGATATAGCATCTTATATCTATGTTTCATAATAAGATATAATATTCATTGCGAAGTGTTAAGCATTCCTCGTCTACGATTCAAATGAATGTAAATGCGACACTTTCTCGCTAGGAAATAGCGTTTGCAGATGTCACGTATCGTAGCAATGGAGTTCTTATGATTCTTAAAACGCGATATCGCATCTCAATTCTATGTTTCATGGTAAGATATAATATGATTTGCGAAGTGTTATGTATTCCTCGTCTACACTTCAAATGAATGTAAATGCGACACTTCCTTGCAAAGAAATAGCGTTTGCAGATGTCTACGTGTCGTAGCAATAGATTTCTAATGCTTCTTAAAACGCGATATCGCATCTCATTTCTATGTTTCATGGTAAGATATAATATGATCTGCGAAGTGTTATGTATTCCTCGTCTACACTTCAAATGAATGTGAATGCCACACTTCCTCGCTAGTAAATAGCGTTTGCAGATGTCTACGTATCGTAGCAATAGCTCTCTAATGCTTCTTAAAACGCGATATCGCATCTCATTTCTATGTGTCATGGTAAGATATAATATTCATTGCGAAGTGTTATGTACTCCTCGTCTACACTTCAAATGAATGTAAATGCGACTCTTCCTTGCAAGGAAATTGCGTTTGCAGATGTCTAGGTATCGTAGCAATAGAGTTCTAATGCTTCTTAAAACGCGATATCGCATCTTATTTCTATGTTTCATGGTAAGATATAATATGATTTGCGAAGTGTTATGTATTCCTCGTCTACACTTCAAATGAATGTAAATGCCACACTTCCTTGCAAGGAAATAGCGTCTGCAGATGTCTAGGTATCGTAGCAATAGAGTTCTAATGCTTCTTAAAACGCGATATCGCATCTCATTTCTATGTTTCATGGTAAGATATAATATGACTTGCGAAGTGTCATGTATTCCTCGTCTACACTTCAAATGAATGTAAATGCCACACTTCCTTGCAAGGAAATAGCGTCTGCAGATGTCTAGGTATCGTAGCAATAGAGTTCTAATGCTTCTTAAAACGCGATATCGCATCTCATTTCTATGTTTCATGGTAAGATATAATATGACTTGCGAAGTGTCATGTATTCCTCGTCTACACTTCAAATGAATGTAAGTGCGACACTTCCTTGCTAGGAAATAGCGTCTGCAGATGTCTAGGTATCGTAGCAATAGAGTTCAAATGCTTCTTAAAGCGAGATATTGCATCTCATATCTATGTTTCATGATAAGATATAATTATCATTGCGAAGTGTTATGTATTCCTCGTCTGCACTTCAAATGAATGTAAACGCGACACTTCCTTGCAAGGAAATAGCGTTTGCAGATGTCTACCTATCGTAGCAATAGAGTTCTAATGCTTCTTAAAACGCGATATCGCATCTCATTTCTATGCTTCATGGTAAGATATAATATGATTTGCGAAGTGTTATGTATTCCTCGTCTACACTTCAAATGAATGTAAATGCGACTCTTCCTTGCAAGGAAATTGCGTTTGCAGATATCTAGGTATCGTAGCAATAAGGTTCTAATGCTTCTTAAAACGCGATATCGCATCTTATTTCTATGTTTCATGGTAAGATATAATATGATTTGCGAAGTGTTATGTATTCCTCGTCTACACTTCAAATGAATGTAAATGCCACACTTCCTTGCAAGGAAATAGCGTCTGCAGATGTCTAGGTATCGTAGCGATAGAGTTCTAATGCTTCTTAATACGAAATATTGCATCTCATATCTGTTTCATGATAAGATATAATATTCATTGCGATGTGTTATGCATTCCTCGTCTACGATTCAAATGAATGTAAATGCGACACTTCCTTGCAGGGAAATAGCGTTTGCAGATGTCTAGGTATCGTAGCAATAGAGTTCTTATGAATCTTAAAACGCGATATCGCATCTCATTGCTATGTTTCATGGTAAGATATAATATGATTTGCGAAGTGTTATGTATTCCTCGTCTACACTTCAAATGAATGTAAATGCGACACTTCCTTGCTAGGAAATAGCGTCTGCAGATGTCTAGGTATCGTAGCGATAGAGTTCTAATGCTTCTTAAAACGCGATATCGCATCTCAGTTCTATGTTTCATGGTAAGAAGTAATATGATTTGCGAAGTGTTATTTATTCCTCGTCTACACTTCAAATGAATTTAAATGCGACAGTTCCTTGCAAGGAAATAGCGTTTGCAGATGTCTACGTATCGTAGCAATAGAGTTCTTATGATCCTTAAAACACGATATCGCATCTCGTTTCTATGGTTCATGGTAAGATATAATATGATTTGCGAAGTGTTATGCATTCCTCGTCTACGATGCAAATGAATGTAAATGCGACACTTCCTTGCAAGGAAATAGCGTTTGCAGATGTCTAGGTACCGTAGCGATAGAGTTCTAATGCTTCTTAATACGAAGTATTTCATCTCATATCTATGTTTCATGATAAGATATAATATTCATTGCGAAGTGTTATGCATTCCTCGTCTACGATTCAAATGAATGTAAATGCGACACTTCCTTGCAAGGAAATAGCGTTTGCAGATGTCTAGGTATCGTAGCAATAGAGTTCTAATGCTTCTTAAAACGCGATATCGCATCTCAGTTCTATGTTTCATGGCAAGATATAATATGATTTGCGAAGTGTTATGTATTCCTCGTCTACACTTCATACGAATGTAAATGCGACACTTCCTTGCAAGGAAATAGCGTTTGCAGATGTCTAGGTATCGTAGCGATAGAGTTCTAATGCTTCTTAAAACGCGATATCGCATCTCATTTCCATGTTTCATGGTAAGATATAATATGATTTGCGAAGTGTTATGTATTCCTCGTCTACACTTCATATGAATGTAAATGCGACACTTCCTTGCAAGGAAATAGCGTTTGCAGATGTCTACGTATCGTAGCAATAGAGTTCTTATGATACTTAAAACGCGATATCGCATCTCATTTCTATGTTTCATGGTAAGATATAATATGATTTGCGAAGTGTTATGTATTCCTCGTCTGCACTTCAAATGAATGTAAATGCGACACTTCCTTGCAAGGAAATAGCGTTTGCAGATGTCTAGGTATCGTAGCAATAGAGTTCTAATGCTTCTTAAAACGCGATATCGCATCTCATTTCTATGTTTCATGGTAAGATATAATATGATTTGCGAAGTGTTATGTATTCCTCGTCTACACTTCAAATGATTGTGAATGCGACACTTCCCCGCTAGGAAATAGCGTTTGCAGAAATCTACGTATCGTAGCAATAGAGTTCTTATGATTCTTAAAACGCGATATCGCATCTCATTTCTATGGTTCATGGTAAGATATAATATGATTTGCGAAGTGTTATGTATTCCTCGTCTACACTTCAAATGAATGAAAATGCGACACTTCCTTGCTAGGAAATAGCGTCTGCAGATGTCTAGGTATCGTAGCGATAGAGTTCTAATGCTTCTTAAAACGCGATATCGCATCTCATTTCTATGTTTCATGGTAAGATATAATATGATTTGCGAAGTGTTATGTATTCCTCGTCTACACTTCAAATGAATGTAAATGCGACACTTCCTTGCTAGGAAATAGCGTTTGCAGAAGTCTACGTATCGTAGCAATAGAGTTCTTATGATTCTTAAAACGCGATATCGCATCTCATTTCTATGGTTCATGGTATGATATAATATGATTTGCGAAGTGTTATGTATTCCTCGTCTACACTCCAAATGATTGTGAATGCGACACTTCCTCGCTAGGAAATAGCGTTTGCAGAATTCTACGTATCGTAGCAATAGAGTTCTTATGATTCTTAAAACGCGATATCGCATCTCATTTCTATGGTTCATGGTATGATATAATATGATTTGCGAAGTGTTATGTGTTCCTCGTCTACACTTCAAATGAATGTAAATGCGACACTTCCTTGCTAGGAAATAGCGTCTGCAGATGTCTAGGTATCATAGCGATAGAGTTCTAATGCTTCTTAAAACGCGATATCGCATCTCATTTCTATGTTTCATGGTAAGATATAATATGATTTGCGAAGTGTTATGTATTCCTCGTCTACACTTCATATGAATGTAAATGCGACACTTCCTTGCAAGGAAATAGCGTTTGCAGATGTCTAGGTATCGTAGCGATAGAGTTCTAATGCTTCTTAAAACGCGATATCGCATCTCATTTCTATGTTTCATGGTAAGATATAATATGATTTGCGAAGTGTTATGTATTCCTCGTCTACACTTCAAATGAATGTAAATGCGACACTTCCTTGCTAGGAAATAGCGTTTGCAGAAGTCTACGTATCGTAGCAATAGAGTTCTTATGATTCTTAAAACGCGATATCGCATCTCATTTCTATGGTTCATCGTATGATATAATATGATTTGCGAAGTGTTATGTATTCCTCGTCTACACTTCAAATGAATGTAAATGCGACACTTCCTTGCTAGGAAATAGCGTCTGCAGATGTCTAGGTATCATAGCGATAGAGTTCTAATGCTTCTTAAAACGCGATATCGCATCTCATTTCTATGTTTCATGGTAAGATATAATATGATTTGCGAAGTGTTATGTATTCCTCGTCTACACTTCATATGAATGTAAATGCGACACTTCCTTGCAAGGAAATAGCGTTTGCAGATGTCTACGTATCGTAGCGATAGAGTTCTAATGCTTCTTAAAACGAGATATTGCATCTCATATCTATGTTTCATGATAAGATATAATATTCATTGCGAAGTGTTATGCATTCCTCGTCTACGATTCAAGCGAATGTAAATGCGACACTTCCTTGCAAGGAAATAGCGTTTGCAGATGTCTAGGTATCGTAGCAATAGAGTTCTAATGCTTCTTAAAACGCGATATCGCATCTCATTTCTATGTTTCATGGTAAGATATAATATGATTTGCGAAGTGTTATGTATTCCTCGTCTACACTCCAAATGATTGTGAATGCGACACTTCCCCGCTAGGAAATAGCGTTTGCAGAAATCTACGTATCGTAGCAATAGAGTTCTTATGATTCTTAAAACGCGATATCGCATCTCATTTCTATGGTTCATGGTAAGATATAATATGATTTGCGAAGTGTTATGTATTCCTCGTCTACACTTCAAATGAATGAAAATGCGACACTTCCTTGCTAGGAAATAGCGTCTGCAGATGTCTAGGTATCGTAGCGATAGAGTTCTAATGCTTCTTAAAACGCGATATCGCATCTCATTTCTATGTTTCATGGTAAGATATAATATGATTTGCGAAGTGTTATGTATTCCTCGTCTACACTTCAAATGAATGTAAATGCGACACTTCCTTGCTAGGAAATAGCGTTTGCAGAAGTCTACGTATCGTAGCAATAGAGTTCTTATGATTCTTAAAACGCGATATCGCATCTCATTTCTATGGTTCATGGTATGATATAATATGATTTGCGAAGTGTTATGTATTCCTCGTCTACACTCCAAATGATTGTGAATGCGACACTTCCTCGCTAGGAAATAGCGTTTGCAGAATTCTACGTATCGTAGCAATAGAGTTCTTATGATTCTTAAAACGCGATATCGCATCTCATTTCTATGGTTCATGGTATGATATAATATGATTTGCGAAGTGTTATGTGTTCCTCGTCTACACTTCAAATGAATGTAAATGCGACACTTCCTTGCTAGGAAATAGCGTCTGCAGATGTCTAGGTATCATAGCGATAGAGTTCTAATGCTTCTTAAAACGCGATATCGCATCTCATTTCTATGTTTCATGGTAAGATATAATATGATTTGCGAAGTGTTATGTATTCCTCGTCTACACTTCATATGAATGTAAATGCGACACTTCCTTGCAAGGAAATAGCGTTTGCAGATGTCTACGTATCGTAGCGATAGAGTTCTAATGCTTCTTAAAACGCGATATCGCATCTCATTTCTATGTTTCATGGTAAGATATAATATGATTTGCGAAGTGTTATGTATTCCTCGTCTTCACTTCAAATGAATGTAAATGCGACACTTCCTTGCTAGGAAATAGCGTCTGCAGATGTCTAGGTATCGTAGCAATAGGGTTCTTATGATTCTTAAAACGCGATATCGCATCTCCTTTCTATGTTTCATGGTAAGATATAATATGATTTGCGAATTGTTATGTATTCCTCGTCTACACTTCAAATGAATCTAATTGCGACACTTCCTTGCTAGGAAATAGCGTCTGCAGATGTCTAGGTATCGTAGCGATAGAGTTCTAATGCTTCTTAAAACGAGATATTGCATCTCATACCTATGTTTCATGATAAGATATAATATGATTTGCGAAGTGTTATGTATTCCTCGTCTACACTTCATATGAATGTAAATGCGACACTTCCTTGCAAGGAAATAGCGTTTGCAGATGTCTACGTATCGTAGCGATAGAGTTCTAATGCTTCTTAAAACGAGATATTGCATCTCATATCTATGTTTCATGATAAGATATAATATTCATTGCGAAGTGTTATGCATTCCTCGTCTACGATTCAAACGAATGTAAATGCGACACTTCCTTGCAAGGAAATAGCGTTTGCAGATGTCTAGGTATCGTAGCAATAGAGTTCTAATGCTTCTTAAAACGCGATATCGCATCTCATTTCTATGTTTCATGGTAAGATATAATATGATTTGCGAAGTGTTATGTATTCCTCGTCTACACTTCAAATGATTGTGAATGCGACACTTCCCCGCTAGGAAATAGCGTTTGCAGAAATCTACGTATCGTAGCAATAGAGTTCTTATGATTCTTAAAACGCGATATCGCATCTCATTTCTATGGTTCATGGTAAGATATAATATGATTTGCGAAGTGTTATGTATTCCTCGTCTACACTTCAAATGAATGAAAATGCGACGCTTCCTTGCTAGGAAATAGCGTCTGCAGATGTCTAGGTATCGTAGCGATAGAGTTCTAATGCTTCTTAAAACGCGATATCGCATCTCATTTCTATGTTTCATGGTAAGATATAATATGATTTGCGAAGTGTTATGTATTCCTCGTCTTCACTTCAAATGAATGTAAATGCGACACTTCCTTGCTAGGAAATAGCGTCTGCAGATGTCTAGGTATCGTAGCAATAGGGTTCTTATGATTCTTAAAACGCGATATCGCATCTCCTTTCTATGTTTCATGGTAAGATATAATATGATTTGCGAAGTGTTATGTGTTCCTCGTCTACACTTCAAATGAATGTAAATGCGACACTTCCTTGCTAGGAAATAGCGTCTGCAGATGTCTAGGTATCATAGCGATAGAGTTCTAATGCTTCTTAAAACGCGATATCGCATCTCATTTCTATGTTTCATGGTAAGATATAATATGATTTGCGAAGTGTTATGTATTCCTCGTCTACACTTCATATGAATGTAAATGCGACACTTCCTTGCAAGGAAATAGCGTTTGCAGATGTCTACGTATCGTAGCGATAGAGTTCTAATGCTTCTTAAAACGCGATATCGCATCTCATTTCTATGTTTCATGGTAAGATATAATATGATTTGCGAAGTGTTATGTATTCCTCGTCTTCACTTCAAATGAATGTAAATGCGACACTTCCTTGCAAGGAAATAGCGTTTGCAGATGTCTAGGTATCGTAGCAATAGAGTTCTAATGCTTCTTAAAACGCGATATCGCATCTCATTTCTATGTTTCATGGTAAGATATAATATGATTTGCGAAGTGTTATGTATTCCTCGTCTACACTTCAAATGAATGTAAATGCGACACTTCCTTGCTAGGAAATAGCGTTTGCAGAAGTCTACGTATCGTAGCAATAGAGTTCTTATGATTCTTAAAACGCGATATCGCATCTCATTTCTATGGTTCATGGTATGATATAATATGATTTGCGAAGTATTATGTATTCCTCGTCTACACTCCAAATGATTGTGAATGCGACACTTCCTCGCTAGGAAATAGCGTTTGCAGAATTCTACGTATCGTAGCAATAGAGTTCTTATGATTCTTAAAACGCGATATCGCATCTCATTTCTATGGTTCATGGTATGATATAATATGATTTGCGAAGTGTTATGTGTTCCTCGTCTACACTTCAAATGAATGTTAATGCGACACTTCCTTGCTAGGAAATAGCGTCTGCAGATGTCTAGGTATCATAGCGATAGAGTTCTAATGCTTCTTAAAACGCGATATCGCATCTCATTTCTATGTTTCATGGTAAGATATAATATGATTTGCGAAGTGTTATGTATTCCTCGTCTACACTTCATATGAATGTAAATGCGACACTTCCTTGCAAGGAAATAGCGTTTGCAGATGTCTAGGTATCGTAGCGATAGAGTTCTAATGCTTCTTAAAACGCGATATCGCATCTCATTTCTATGTTTCATGGTAAGATATAATATGATTTGCGAAGTGTTATGTATTCCTCGTCTTCACTTCAAATGAATGTAAATGCGACACTTCCTTGCTAGGAAATAGCGTCTGCAGATGTCTAGGTATCGTAGCAATAGGGTTCTTATGATTCTTAAAACGCGATATCGCATCTCCTTTCTATGTTTCATGGTAAGATATAATATGATTTGCGAATTGTTATGTATTCCTCGTCTACACTTCAAATGAATCTAATTGCGACACTTCCTTGCTAGGAAATAGCGTCTGCAGATGTCTAGGTATCGTAGCGATAGAGTTCTAATGCTTCTTAAAACGAGATATTGCATCTCATACCTATGTTTCATGATAAGATATAATATGATTTGCGAAGTGTTATGTATTCCTCGTCTACACTTCATATGAATGTAAATGCGACACTTCCTTGCAAGGAAATAGCGTTTGCAGATGTCTACGTATCGTAGCGATAGAGTTCTAATGCTTCTTAAACGAGATATTGCATCTCATATCTATGTTTCATGATAAGATATAATATTCATTGCGAAGTGTTATGCATTCCTCGTCTACGATTCAAACGAATGTAAATGCGACACTTCCTTGCAAGGAAATAGCGTTTGCAGATGTCTAGGTATCGTAGCAATAGAGTTCTAATGCTTCTTAAAACGCGATATCGCATCTCATTTCTATGTTTCATGGTAAGATATAATATGATTTGCGAAGTGTTATGTATTCCTCGTCTACACTTCAAATGATTGTGAATGCGACACTTCCCCGCTAGGAAATAGCGTTTGCAGAAATCTACGTATCGTAGCAATAGAGTTCTTATGATTCTTAAAACGCGATATCGCATCTCATTTCTATGGTTCATGGTAAGATATAATATGATTTGCGAAGTGTTATGTATTCCTCGTCTACACTTCAAATGAATGAAAATGCGACACTTCCTTGCTAGGAAATAGCGTCTGCAGATGTCTAGGTATCGTAGCGATAGAGTTCTAATGCTTCTTAAAACGCGATATCGCATCTCATTTCTATGTTTCATGGTAAGAAGTAATATGATTTGCGAAGTGTTATTTATTCCTCGTCTACACTTCAAATGAATTTAAATGCGACAGTTCCTTGCAAGGAAATAGCGTTTGCAGATGTCTACGTATCGTAGCAATAGAGTTCTTATGATCCTTAAAACACGATATCGCATCTCGTTTCTATGGTTCATGGTAAGATATAATATGATTTGCGAAGTGTTATGCATTCCTCGTCTACGATGCAAATGAATGTAAATGCGACACTTCCTTGCAAGGAAATAGCGTTTGCAGATGTCTAGGTACCGTAGCGATAGAGTTCTAATGCTTCTTAATACGAAGTATTTCATCTCATATCTATGTTTCATGATAAGATATAATATTCATTGCGAAGTGTTATGCATTCCTCGTCTACGATTCAAATGAATGTAAATGCGACACTTCCTTGCAAGGAAATAGCGTTTGCAGATGTCTAGGTATCGTAGCAATAGAGTTCTAATGCTTCTTAAAACGCGATATCGCATCTCATTTCTATGTTTCATGGTAAGATATAATATGACTTGCGAAGTGTCATGTATTCCTCGTCTACACTTCAAATGAATGTAAGTGCGACACTTCCTTGCTAGGAAATAGCGTCTGCAGATGTCTAGGTATCGTAGCAATAGAGTTCAAATGCTTCTTAAAGCGAGATATTGCATCTCATATCTATGTTTCATGATAAGATATAATTATCATTGCGAAGTGTTATGTATTCCTCGTCTGCACTTCAAATGAATGTAAACGCGACACTTCCTTGCAAGGAAATAGCGTTTGCAGATGTCTACCTATCGTAGCAATAGAGTTCTAATGCTTCTTAAAACGCGATATCGCATCTCATTTCTATGCTTCATGGTAAGATATAATATGATTTGCGAAGTGTTATGTATTCCTCGTCTACACTTCAAATGAATGTAAATGCGACTCTTCCTTGCAAGGAAATTGCGTTTGCAGATATCTAGGTATCGTAGCAATAAGGTTCTAATGCTTCTTAAAACGCGATATCGCATCTTATTTCTATGTTTCATGGTAAGATATAATATGATTTGCGAAGTGCTATGTATTCCTCGTCTACACTTCAAATGAATGTAAATGCCACACTTCCTTGCAAGGAAATAGCGTCTGCAGATGTCTAGGTATCGTAGCGATAGAGTTCTAATGCTTCTTAATACGAAATATTGCATCTCATATCTGTTTCATGATAAGATATAATATTCATTGCGATGTGTTATGCATTCCTCGTCTACGATTCAAATGAATGTAAATGCGACACTTCCTTGCAGGGAAATAGCGTTTGCAGATGTCTAGGTATCGTAGCAATAGAGTTCTTATGAATCTTAAAACGCGATATCGCATCTCATTGCTATGTTTCATGGTAAGATATAATATGATTTGCGAAGTGTTATGTATTCCTCGTCTACACTTCAAATGAATGTAAATGCGACACTTCCTTGCTAGGAAATAGCGTCTGCAGATGTCTAGGTATCGTAGCGATAGAGTTCTAATGCTTCTTAAAACGCGATATCGCATCTCAGTTCTATGTTTCATGGTAAGAAGTAATATGATTTGCGAAGTGTTATTTATTCCTCGTCTACACTTCAAATGAATTTAAATGCGACAGTTCCTTGCAAGGAAATAGCGTTTGCAGATGTCTACGTATCGTAGCAATAGAGTTCTTATGATCCTTAAAACACGATATCGCATCTCGTTTCTATGGTTCATGGTAAGATATAATATGATTTGCGAAGTGTTATGCATTCCTCGTCTACGATGCAAATGAATGTAAATGCGACACTTCCTTGCAAGGAAATAGCGTTTGCAGATGTCTAGGTACCGTAGCGATAGAGTTCTAATGCTTCTTAATACGAAGTATTTCATCTCATATCTATGTTTCATGATAAGATATAATATTCATTGCGAAGTGTTATGCATTCCTCGTCTACGATTCAAATGAATGTAAATGCGACACTTCCTTGCAAGGAAATAGCGTTTGCAGATGTCTAGGTATCGTAGCAATAGAGTTCTAATGCTTCTTAAAACGCGATATCGCATCACAGTTCTATGTTTCATGGCAAGATATAATATGATTTGCGAAGTGTTATGTATTCCTCGTCTACACTTCATATGAATGTAAATGCGACATTTCCTTGCAAGGAAATAGCGTTTGCAGATGTCTACGTATCGTAGCATTAGAGTTCTTATGATTCTTAAAACGCGATATCGCATCTCATTTCTATGTTTCATGGTAAGATATAATATGATTTGCGAAGTGTTATGTATTCCTCGTCTGCACTTCAAATGAATGTAAATGCGACACTTCCTTGCAAGGAAATAGCGTTTGCAGATGTCTAGGTATCGTAGCAATAGAGTTCTAATGCTTCTTAAAACGCGATATCGCATCTCAGTTCTATGTTTCATGGCAAGATATAATATGATTTGCGAAGTGTTATGTATTCCTCGTCTACACTTCATACGAATGTAAATGCGACACTTCCTTGCAAGGAAATAGCGTTTGCAGATGTCTAGGTATCGTAGCGATAGAGTTCTAATGCTTCTTAAAACGCGATATCGCATCTCATTTCCATGTTTCATGGTAAGATATAATATGATTTGCGAAGTGTTATGTATTCCTCGTCTACACTTCATATGAATGTAAATGCGACACTTCCTTGCAAGGAAATAGCGTTTGCAGATGTCTACGTATCGTAGCAATAGAGTTCTTATGATACTTAAAACGCGATATCGCATCTCATTTCTATGTTTCATGGTAAGATATAATATGATTTGCGAAGTGTTATGTATTCCTCGTCTGCACTTCAAATGAATGTAAATGCGACACTTCCTTGCAAGGAAATAGCGTTTGCAGATGTCTAGGTATCGTAGCAATAGAGTTCTAATGCTTCTTAAAACGCGATATCGCATCTCAGTTCTATGTTTCGTGGTAAGGTATAATATGATTTGCGAAGTGTCATGTATTCCTCGTCTACACTTCAAATGAATGTAAATGCGACACTTCCTTGCAAGGAAATAGCGTTTGCAGAAGTCTACGTATCGTAGCAATAAGAGTTCTTATGATTCTTAAAACGCGATATCGCATCTCATTTCTATGGTTCATGGTATGATATAATATGATTTGCGAAGTGTTATGTATTCCTCGTCTACACTTCAAATGAATGTAAATGCGACACTTCCTTGCTAGGAAATAGCGTCTGCAGATGTCTAGGTATCGTAGCGATAGATTTCTAATGCTTCTTAAAACGCGATATCGCATCTCATTTTTATGTTTCATGGTAAGATATAATATGATTTGCGAAGTGTTATGTATTCCTCGTCTACACTTCAAATGAATGAAAATGCGACACTTCCTTGCTAGGAAGTAGCGTCTGCAGATGTCTAGGTATCGTAGCAATAGGGTTCTAATGCTTCTTAAAACGCGATATCGCATCTCATTTCTATGTTTCATGGTAAGATATAATATGATTTGCGAAGTGTTATGTATTCCTCGTCTACACTTCAAATGAATGTAAATGCGACACTTCCTTGCTAGGAAATAGCGTCTGCTGATGTCTAGGTATCGTAGCGATAGAGTTCTAATGCTTCTTAAAACGCGATATTGCATCTCATATCTATGGTTCATGGTAAGATATAATATGATTTGCGAAGTGTTATGTATTCCTCGTCTACACTTCAAATGAATGTAAATGCGACACTTCCTTGCTAGGAAATAGCGTCTGCAGATGTCTAGGTATCGTAGCGATAGAGTTCTAACGCTTCTTAAAACGAGATATTGCATCTCATATCTATGTTTCGTGATAAGATATAATATTCATTGCGAAGTGTTATGTATTCCTCGTCTACACTTCAAATGAATGTGAATGCGACACTTCCCCGCTAGGAAATAGCGTTTGCAGAAGTCTATGTATCGTAGCAATAGAGTTCTTATGATACTTAAAACGCGATATCGCATCTCATTTCTATGGTTCATGGTAAGATATAATATGATTTGCGAAGTGTTATGTATTCCTCGTCTACACTCCAAATGATTGTGAATGCGACACTTCCTCGCTAGGAAATAGCGTTTGCAGAAATCTACGTATCGTAGCAATAGAGTTCTTATGATTCTTAAAACGCGATATCGCATCTCATTTCTATGGTTCATCGTATGATATAATATGATTTGCGAAGTGTTATGTATTCCTCGTCTACACTTCAAATGAATGTAAATGCGACACTTCCTTGCTAGGAAATAGCGTCTGCAGATGTCTAGGTATCATAGCGATAGAGTTCTAATGCTTCTTAAAACGCGATATCGCATCTCATTTCTATGTTTCATGGTAAGATATAATATGATTTGCGAAGTGTTATGTATTCCTCGTCTACACTTCATATGAATGTAAATGCGACACTTCCTTGCAAGGAAATAGCGTTTGCAGATGTCTACGTATCGTAGCGATAGAGTTCTAATGCTTCTTAAAACGAGATATTGCATCTCATATCTATGTTTCATGATAAGATATAATATTCATTGCGAAGTGTTATGCATTCCTCGTCTACGATTCAAGCGAATGTAAATGCGACACTTCCTTGCAAGGAAATAGCGTTTGCAGATGTCTAGGTATCGTAGCAATAGAGTTCTAATGCTTCTTAAAACGCGATATCGCATCTCATTTCTATGTTTCATGGTAAGATATAATATGATTTGCGAAGTGTTATGTATTCCTCGTCTACACTTCAAATGATTGTGAATGCGACACTTCCCCGCTAGGAAATAGCGTTTGCAGAAATCTACGTATCGTAGCAATAGAGTTCTTATGATTCTTAAAACGCGATATCGCATCTCATTTCTATGGTTCATGGTAAGATATAATATGATTTGCGAAGTGTTATGTATTCCTCGTCTACACTTCAAATGAATGAAAATGCGACACTTCCTTGCTAGGAAATAGCGTCTGCAGATGTCTAGGTATCGTAGCGATAGAGTTCTAATGCTTCTTAAAACGCGATATCGCATCTCATTTCTATGTTTCATGGTAAGATATAATATGATTTGCGAAGTGTTATGTATTCCTCGTCTACACTTCAAATGAATGTAAATGCGACACTTCCTTGCTAGGAAATAGCGTTTGCAGAAGTCTACGTATCGTAGCAATAGAGTTCTTATGATTCTTAAAACGCGATATCGCATCTCATTTCTATGGTTCATGGTATGATATAATATGATTTGCGAAGTGTTATGTATTCCTCGTCTACACTCCAAATGATTGTGAATGCGACACTTCCTCGCTAGGAAATAGCGTTTGCAGAATTCTACGTATCGTAGCAATAGAGTTCTTATGATTCTTAAAACGCGATATCGCATCTCATTTCTATGGTTCATGGTATGATATAATATGATTTGCGAAGTGTTATGTGTTCCTCGTCTACACTTCAAATGAATGTAAATGCGACACTTCCTTGCTAGGAAATAGCGTCTGCAGATGTCTAGGTATCATAGCGATAGAGTTCTAATGCTTCTTAAAACGCGATATCGCATCTCATTTCTATGTTTCATGGTAAGATATAATATGATTTGCGAAGTGTTATGTATTCCTCGTCTACACTTCATATGAATGTAAATGCGACACTTCCTTGCAAGGAAATAGCGTTTGCAGATGTCTAGGTATCGTAGCGATAGAGTTCTAATGCTTCTTAAAACGCGATATCGCATCTCATTTCTATGTTTCATGGTAAGATATAATATGATTTGCGAAGTGTTATGTATTCCTCGTCTACACTTCAAATGAATGTAAATGCGACACTTCCTTGCTAGGAAATAGCGTTTGCAGAAGTCTACGTATCGTAGCAATAGAGTTCTTATGATTCTTAAAACGCGATATCGCATCTCATTTCTATGGTTCATCGTATGATATAATATGATTTGCGAAGTGTTATGTATTCCTCGTCTACACTTCAAATGAATGTAAATGCGACACTTCCTTGCTAGGAAATAGCGTCTGCAGATGTCTAGGTATCATAGCGATAGAGTTCTAATGCTTCTTAAAACGCGATATCGCATCTCATTTCTATGTTTCATGGTAAGATATAATATGATTTGCGAAGTGTTATGTATTCCTCGTCTACACTTCATATGAATGTAAATGCGACACTTCCTTGCAAGGAAATAGCGTTTGCAGATGTCTACGTATCGTAGCGATAGAGTTCTAATGCTTCTTAAAACGAGATATTGCATCTCATATCTATGTTTCATGATAAGATATAATATTCATTGCGAAGTGTTATGCATTCCTCGTCTACGATTCAAGCGAATGTAAATGCGACACTTCCTTGCAAGGAAATAGCGTTTGCAGATGTCTAGGTATCGTAGCAATAGAGTTCTAATGCTTCTTAAAACGCGATATCGCATCTCATTTCTATGTTTCATGGTAAGATATAATATGATTTGCGAAGTGTTATGTATTCCTCGTCTACACTCCAAATGATTGTGAATGCGACACTTCCCCGCTAGGAAATAGCGTTTGCAGAAATCTACGTATCGTAGCAATAGAGTTCTTATGATTCTTAAAACGCGATATCGCATCTCATTTCTATGGTTCATGGTAAGATATAATATGATTTGCGAAGTGTTATGTATTCCTCGTCTACACTTCAAATGAATGAAAATGCGACACTTCCTTGCTAGGAAATAGCGTCTGCAGATGTCTAGGTATCGTAGCGATAGAGTTCTAATGCTTCTTAAAACGCGATATCGCATCTCATTTCTATGTTTCATGGTAAGATATAATATGATTTGCGAAGTGTTATGTATTCCTCGTCTACACTTCAAATGAATGTAAATGCGACACTTCCTTGCTAGGAAATAGCGTTTGCAGAAGTCTACGTATCGTAGCAATAGAGTTCTTATGATTCTTAAAACGCGATATCGCATCTCATTTCTATGGTTCATGGTATGATATAATATGATTTGCGAAGTGTTATGTATTCCTCGTCTACACTCCAAATGATTGTGAATGCGACACTTCCTCGCTAGGAAATAGCGTTTGCAGAATTCTACGTATCGTAGCAATAGAGTTCTTATGATTCTTAAAACGCGATATCGCATCTCATTTCTATGGTTCATGGTATGATATAATATGATTTGCGAAGTGTTATGTGTTCCTCGTCTACACTTCAAATGAATGTAAATGCGACACTTCCTTGCTAGGAAATAGCGTCTGCAGATGTCTAGGTATCATAGCGATAGAGTTCTAATGCTTCTTAAAACGCGATATCGCATCTCATTTCTATGTTTCATGGTAAGATATAATATGATTTGCGAAGTGTTATGTATTCCTCGTCTACACTTCATATGAATGTAAATGCGACACTTCCTTGCAAGGAAATAGCGTTTGCAGATGTCTACGTATCGTAGCGATAGAGTTCTAATGCTTCTTAAAACGCGATATCGCATCTCATTTCTATGTTTCATGGTAAGATATAATATGATTTGCGAAGTGTTATGTATTCCTCGTCTTCACTTCAAATGAATGTAAATGCGACACTTCCTTGCTAGGAAATAGCGTCTGCAGATGTCTAGGTATCGTAGCAATAGGGTTCTTATGATTCTTAAAACGCGATATCGCATCTCCTTTCTATGTTTCATGGTAAGATATAATATGATTTGCGAATTGTTATGTATTCCTCGTCTACACTTCAAATGAATCTAATTGCGACACTTCCTTGCTAGGAAATAGCGTCTGCAGATGTCTAGGTATCGTAGCGATAGAGTTCTAATGCTTCTTAAAACGAGATATTGCATCTCATACCTATGTTTCATGATAAGATATAATATGATTTGCGAAGTGTTATGTATTCCTCGTCTACACTTCATATGAATGTAAATGCGACACTTCCTTGCAAGGAAATAGCGTTTGCAGATGTCTACGTATCGTAGCGATAGAGTTCTAATGCTTCTTAAAACGAGATATTGCATCTCATATCTATGTTTCATGATAAGATATAATATTCATTGCGAAGTGTTATGCATTCCTCGTCTACGATTCAAACGAATGTAAATGCGACACTTCCTTGCAAGGAAATAGCGTTTGCAGATGTCTAGGTATCGTAGCAATAGAGTTCTAATGCTTCTTAAAACGCGATATCGCATCTCATTTCTATGTTTCATGGTAAGATATAATATGATTTGCGAAGTGTTATGTATTCCTCGTCTACACTTCAAATGATTGTGAATGCGACACTTCCCCGCTAGGAAATAGCGTTTGCAGAAATCTACGTATCGTAGCAATAGAGTTCTTATGATTCTTAAAACGCGATATCGCATCTCATTTCTATGGTTCATGGTAAGATATAATATGATTTGCGAAGTGTTATGTATTCCTCGTCTACACTTCAAATGAATGAAAATGCGACGCTTCCTTGCTAGGAAATAGCGTCTGCAGATGTCTAGGTATCGTAGCGATAGAGTTCTAATGCTTCTTAAAACGCGATATCGCATCTCATTTCTATGTTTCATGGTAAGATATAATATGATTTGCGAAGTGTTATGTATTCCTCGTCTACACTTCAAATGATTGTGAATGCGACACTTCCTCGCTAGGAAATAGTGTTTGCAGAAGTCTACGTATCGTAGCAATAGAGTTCTTATGATTCTTAAAACGCGATATCGCATCTCATTTCTATGGTTCATGGTATGATATAATATGATTTGCGAAGTGTTATGTATTCCTCGTCTACACTCCAAATGATTGTGAATGCGACACTTCCTCGCTAGGAAATAGCGTTTGCAGAAGTCTACGTATCGTAGCAATAGAGTTCTTATGATTCTTATAACGCGATATCGCATCTCATTTCTATGGTTCATGGTATGATATAATATGATTTGCGAAGTGTTATGTGTTCCTCGTCTACACTTCAAATGAATGTAAATGCGACACTTCCTTGCTAGGAAATAGCGTCTGCAGATGTCTAGGTATCATAGCGATAGAGTTCTAATGCTTCTTAAAACGCGATATCGCATCTCATTTCTATGTTTCATGGTAAGATATAATATGATTTGCGAAGTGTTATGTATTCCTCGTCTACACTTCATATGAATGTAAATGCGACACTTCCTTGCAAGGAAATAGCGTTTGCAGATGTCTACGTATCGTAGCGATAGAGTTCTAATGCTTCTTAAAACGCGATATCGCATCTCATTTCTATGTTTCATGGTAAGATATAATATGATTTGCGAAGTGTTATGTATTCCTCGTCTTCACTTCAAATGAATGTAAATGCGACACTTCCTTGCAAGGAAATAGCGTTTGCAGATGTCTAGGTATCGTAGCAATAGAGTTCTAATGCTTCTTAAAACGCGATATCGCATCTCATTTCTATGTTTCATGGTAAGATATAATATGATTTGCGAAGTGTTATGTATTCCTCGTCTACACTTCAAATGAATGTAAATGCGACACTTCCTTGCTAGGAAATAGCGTTTGCAGAAGTCTACGTATCGTAGCAATAGAGTTCTTATGATTCTTAAAACGCGATATCGCATCTCATTTCTATGGTTCATGGTATGATATAATATGATTTGCGAAGTATTATGTATTCCTCGTCTACACTCCAAATGATTGTGAATGCGACACTTCCTCGCTAGGAAATAGCGTTTGCAGAATTCTACGTATCGTAGCAATAGAGTTCTTATGATTCTTAAAACGCGATATCGCATCTCATTTCTATGGTTCATGGTATGATATAATATGATTTGCGAAGTGTTATGTGTTCCTCGTCTACACTTCAAATGAATGTTAATGCGACACTTCCTTGCTAGGAAATAGCGTCTGCAGATGTCTAGGTATCATAGCGATAGAGTTCTAATGCTTCTTAAAACGCGATATCGCATCTCATTTCTATGTTTCATGGTAAGATATAATATGATTTGCGAAGTGTTATGTATTCCTCGTCTACACTTCATATGAATGTAAATGCGACACTTCCTTGCAAGGAAATAGCGTTTGCAGATGTCTAGGTATCGTAGCGATAGAGTTCTAATGCTTCTTAAAACGCGATATCGCATCTCATTTCTATGTTTCATGGTAAGATATAATATGATTTGCGAAGTGTTACGTATTCCTCGTCTTCACTTCAAATGAATGTAAATGCGACACTTCCTTGCTAGGAAATAGCGTCTGCAGATGTCTAGGTATCGTAGCAATAGGGTTCTTATGATTCTTAAAACGCGATATCGCATCTCCTTTCTATGTTTCATGGTAAGATATAATATGATTTGCGAATTGTTATGTATTCCTCGTCTACACTTCAAATGAATCTAATTGCGACACTTCCTTGCTAGGAAATAGCGTCTGCAGATGTCTAGGTATCGTAGCGATAGAGTTCTAATGCTTCCTAAAACGAGATATTGCATCTCATACCTATGTTTCATGATAAGATATAATATGATTTGCGAAGTGTTATGTATTCCTCGTCTACACTTCATATGAATGTAAATGCGACACTTCCTTGCAAGGAAATAGCGTTTGCAGATGTCTACGTATCGTAGCGATAGAGTTCTAATGCTTCTTAAACGAGATATTGCATCTCATATCTATGTTTCATGATAAGATATAATATTCATTGCGAAGTGTTATGCATTCCTCGTCTACGATTCAAACGAATGTAAATGCGACACTTCCTTGCAAGGAAATAGCGTTTGCAGATGTCTAGGTATCGTAGCAATAGAGTTCTAATGCTTCTTAAAACGCGATATCGCATCTCATTTCTATGTTTCATGGTAAGATATAATATGATTTGCGAAGTGTTATGTATTCCTCGTCTACACTTCAAATGATTGTGAATGCGACACTTCCCCGCTAGGAAATAGCGTTTGCAGAAATCTACGTATCGTAGCAATAGAGTTCTTATGATTCTTAAAACGCGATATCGCATCTCATTTCTATGGTTCATGGTAAGATATAATATGATTTGCGAAGTGTTATGTATTCCTCGTCTACACTTCAAATGAATGTAAATGCGACACTTCCTTGCTAGGAAATAGCGTTTGCAGAAGTCTACGTATCGTAGCAATAGAGTTCTTATGATTCTTAAAACGCGATATCGCATCTCATTTCTATGGTTCATGGTATGATATAATATGATTTGCGAAGTATTATGTATTCCTCGTCTACACTCCAAATGATTGTGAATGCGACACTTCCTCGCTAGGAAATAGCGTTTGCAGAATTCTACGTATCGTAGCAATAGAGTTCTTATGATTCTTAAAACGCGATATCGCATCTCATTTCTATGGTTCATGGTATGATATAATATGATTTGCGAAGTGTTATGTGTTCCTCGTCTACACTTCAAATGAATGTTAATGCGACACTTCCTTGCTAGGAAATAGCGTCTGCAGATGTCTAGGTATCATAGCGATAGAGTTCTAATGCTTCTTAAAACGCGATATCGCATCTCATTTCTATGTTTCATGGTAAGATATAATATGATTTGCGAAGTGTTATGTATTCCTCGTCTACACTTCATATGAATGTAAATGCGACACTTCCTTGCAAGGAAATAGCGTTTGCAGATGTCTACGTATCGTAGCGATAGGGTTCTAATGCTTCTTAAAACGCGATATCGCATCTCATTTCTATGTTTCATGGTAAGATATAATATGATTTGCGAAGTGTTATGTATTCCTCGTCTTCACTTCAAATGAATGTAAATGCGACACTTCCTTGCTAGGAAATAGCGTCTGCAGATGTCTAGGTATCGTAGCAATAGGGTTCTTATGATTCTTAAAACGCGATATCGCATCTCCTTTCTATGTTTCATGGTAAGATATAATATGATTTGCGAATTGTTATGTATTCCTCGTCTACACTTCAAATGAATCTAATTGCGACACTTCCTTGCTAGGAAATAGCGTCTGCAGATGTCTAGGTATCGTAGCGATAGAGTTCTAATGCTTCTTAAAACGAGATATTGCATCTCATACCTATGTTTCATGATAAGATATAATATGATTTGCGAAGTGTTATGTATTCCTCGTCTACACTTCATATGAATGTAAATGCGACACTTCCTTGCAAGGAAATAGCGTTTGCAGATGTCTACGTATCGTAGCGATAGAGTTCTAATGCTTCTTAAAACGAGATATTGCATCTCATATCTATGTTTCATGATAAGATATAATATTCATTGCGAAGTGTTATGCATTCCTCGTCTACGATTCAAACGAATGTAAATGCGACACTTCCTTGCAAGGAAATAGCGTTTGCAGATGTCTAGGTATCGTAGCAATAGAGTTCTAATGCTTCTTAAAACGCGATATCGCATCTCATTTCTATGTTTCATGGTAAGATATAATATGATTTGCGAAGTGTTATGTATTCCTCGTCTACACTTCAAATGATTGTGAATGCGACACTTCCCCGCTAGGAAATAGCGTTTGCAGAAATCTACGTATCGTAGCAATAGAGTTCTTATGATTCTTAAAACGCGATATCGCATCTCATTTCTATGGTTCATGGTAAGATATAATATGATTTGCGAAGTGTTATGTATTCCTCGTCTACACTTCAAATGAATGAAAATGCGACACTTCCTTGCTAGGAAATAGCGTCTGCAGATGTCTAGGTATCGTAGCGATAGAGTTCTAATGCTTCTTAAAACGCGATATCGCATCTCATTTCTATGTTTCATGGTAAGATATAATATGATTTGCGAAGTGTTATGTATTCCTCGTCTACACTTCAAATGATTGTGAATGCGACACTTCCTCGCTAGGAAATAGTGTTTGCAGAAGTCTACGTATCGTAGCAATAGAGTTCTTAAGATTCTTAAAACGCGATATCGCATCTCATTTCTATGGTTCATGGTATGATATAATATGATTTGCGAAGTGTTATGTATTCCTCGTCTACACTCCAAATGATTGTGAATGCGATACTTCCTCGCTAGGAAATAGCGTTTGCAGAAGTCTACGTATCGTAGCAATAGAGTTCTTATGATTCTTAAAACGCGATATCGCATCTCATTTCTATGGTTCATGGTATGATATAATATGATTTGCGAAGTGTTATGTGTTCCTCGTCTACACTTCAAATGAATGTAAATGCGACACTTCCTTGCTAGGAAATAGCGTCTGCAGATGTCTAGGTATCATAGCGATAGAGTTCTAATGCTTCTTAAAACGCGATATCGCATCTCATTTCTATGTTTCATGGTAAGATATAATATGATTTGCGAAGTGTTATGTATTCCTCGTCTACACTTCATATGAATGTAAATGCGACACTTCCTTGCAAGGAAATAGCGTTTGCAGATGTCTACGTATCGTAGCGATAGAGTTCTAATGCTTCTTAAAACGCGATATCGCATCTCATTTCTATGTTTCATGGTAAGATATAATATGATTTGCGAAGTGTTATGTATTCCTCGTCTTCACTTCAAATGAATGTAAATGGGACACTTCCTTGCTAGGAAATAGCGTCTGCAGATGTCTAGGTATCGTAGCAATAGGGTTCTTATGATTCTTAAAACGCGATATCGCATCTCATTTCTATGGTTCATGGTAAGATATAATATGATTTGCGAATTGTTATGTATTCCTCGTCTACACTTCAAATGAATCTAATTGCGACACTTCCTTGCTAGGAAATAGCGTCTGCAGATGTCTAGGTATCGTAGCGATAGAGTTCTAATGCTTCTTAAAACGAGATATTGCATCTCATACCTATGTTTCATGATAAGATATAATATGATTTGCGAAGTGTTATGTATTCCTCGTCTACACTTCAAATGAATCTAATTGCGACACTTCCTTGCTAGGAAATAGCGTCTGCAGATGTCTAGGTATCGTAGCGATAGAGTTCTAATGCTTCTTAAAACGAGATATTGCATCTCATACCTATGTTTCATGATAAGATATAATATGATTTGCGAAGTGTTATGTATTCCTCGTCTACACTTCATATGAATGTAAATGCGACACTTCCTTGCAAGGAAATAGCGTTTGCAGATGTCTACCTATCGTAGCAATAGAGTTCTAATGCTTCTTAAAAAGGCGATATCGCATCTCATTTCTATGTTTCATGGTAAGATATAATATGATTTGCGAAGTGTTATGTATTCCTCGTCTACACTCCAAATGATTGTGAATGCGACACTTCCTCGCTAGGAAATAGCGTTTGCAGAAGTCTACGTATCGTAGCAATAGAGTTCTTATGATTCTTAAAACGCGATATCGCATCTCATTTCTATGGTTCATCGTATGATATAATATGATTTGCGAAGTGTTATGTATTCCTCGTCTACACTTCAAATGAATGTAAATGCGACACTTCCTTGCTAGGAAATAGCGTCTGCAGATGTCTACCTATCGTAGCAATAGAGTTTCTAATGCTTCTTAAAACGCGATATCGCATCTCATTTCTATGTTTCATGGTAAGATATAATATGATTTGCGAAGTGTTATGTATTCCTCGTCTACACTTCAAATGATTGTGAATGCGACACTTCCTCGCTAGGAAATAGTGTTTGCAGAAGTCTACGTATCGTAGCAATAGAGTTCTTATGATTCTTAAAACGCGATATCGCATCTCATTTCTATGGTTCATGGTATGATATAATATGATTTGCGAAGTGTTATGTATTCCTCGTCTACACTTCATATGAATGTAAATGCGACACTTTCTTGCAAGCAAATAGCGATTGCAGATGTCTACCTATCGTAGCAATAGAGTTTCTAATGCTTCTTAAAACGCGATATCGCATCTCATTTCTATGTTTCATGGTAAGATATAATATGATTTGCGAAGTGTTATGTATTCCTCGTCTACACTTCAAATGATTGTGAATGCGACACTTCCTCGCTAGGAAATAGTGTTTGCAGAAGTCTACGTATCGTAGCAATAGAGTTCTTATGATTCTTAAAACGCGATATCGCATCTCATTTCTATGGTTCATGGTATGATATAATATGATTTGCGAAGTGTTATGTATTCCTCGTCTACACTTCAAATGAATGTAAATGCGACACTTCCTTGCAAGGAAATAGCGTTTGCAGATGTCTACCTATCGTAGCAATAGAGTTCTAATGCTTCTTAAAACGCGATATCGCATCTCATTTCTATGTTCCATGGTAAGATATAATATGATTTGCGAAGTGTTATGTATTCCTCGTCTACACTTCAAATGATTGTGAATGCGACACTTCCTCGCTAGGAAATAGTGTTTGCAGAAGTCTACGTATCGTAGCAATAGAGTTCTTATGATTCTTAAAACGCGATATCGCATCTCATTTCTATGGTTCATGGTATGATATAATATGATTTGCGAAGTGTTATGTATTCCTCGTCTACACTTCAAATGAATGTAAATGCGACACTTCCTTGCAAGGAAATAGCGTTTGCAGATGTCTACCTATCGTAGCAATAGAGTTCTAATGCTTCTTAAAACGCGATATCGCATCTCATTTCTATGTTCCATGGTAAGATATAATATGATTTGCGAAGTGTTATGTATTCCTCGTCTACACTTCAAATGATTGTGAATGCGACACTTCCTCGCTAGGAAATAGTGTTTGCAGAAGTCTACGTATCGTAGCAATAGAGTTCTTATGATTCTTAAAACGCGATATCGCATCTCATTTCTATGTTTCATGGTAAGATATAATATGATTTGCGAAGTGTTATGTATTCCTCGTCTACACTTCAAATGAATGTAAATGCGACACTTCCTTGCTAGGAAATAGCGTCTGCAGATGTCTAGGTATCGTAGCAATAGGGTTCTTATGATTCTTAAAACGCGATATCGCATCTCATTTCTATGGTTCATGGTAAGATATAATATGATTTGCGAATTGTTATGTATTCCTCGTCTACACTTCAAATGAATCTAATTGCGACACTTCCTTGCTAGGAAATAGCGTCTGCAGATGTCTAGGTATCGTAGCGATAGAGTTCTAATGCTTCTTAAAACGAGATATTGCATCTCATACCTATGTTTCATGATAAGATATAATATGATTTGCGAAGTGTTATGTATTCCTCGTCTACACTTCAAATGAATCTAATTGCGACACTTCCTTGCTAGGAAATAGCGTCTGCAGATGTCTAGGTATCGTAGCGATAGAGTTCTAATGCTTCTTAAAACGAGATATTGCATCTCATACCTATGTTTCATGATAAGATATAATATGATTTGCGAAGTGTTATGTATTCCTCGTCTACACTTCATATGAATGTAAATGCGACACTTCCTTGCAAGGAAATAGCGTTTGCAGATGTCTACCTATCGCAGCAATAGAGTTCTAATGCTTCTTAAAAAGGCGATATCGCATCTCATTTCTATGTTTCATGGTAAGATATAATATGATTTGCGAAGTGTTATGTATTCCTCGTCTACACTCCAAATGATTGTGAATGCGACACTTCCTCGCTAGGAAATAGCGTTTGCAGAAGTCTACGTATCGTAGCAATAGAGTTCTTATGATTCTTAAAACGCGATATCGCATCTCATTTCTATGGTTCATCGTATGATATAATATGATTTGCGAAGTGTTATGTATTCCTCGTCTACACTTCAAATGAATGTAAATGCGACACTTCCTTGCTAGGAAATAGCGTCTGCAGATGTCTACCTATCGTAGCAATAGAGTTTCTAATGCTTCTTAAAACGCGATATCGCATCTCATTTCTATGTTTCATGGTAAGATATAATATGATTTGCGAAGTGTTATGTATTCCTCGTCTACACTTCAAATGATTGTGAATGCGACACTTCCTCGCTAGGAAATAGTGTTTGCAGAAGTCTACGTATCGTAGCAATAGAGTTCTTATGATTCTTAAAACGCGATATCGCATCTCATTTCTATGGTTCATGGTATGATATAATATGATTTGCGAAGTGTTATGTATTCCTCGTCTACACTTCATATGAATGTAAATGCGACACTTTCTTGCAAGCAAATAGCGATTGCAGATGTCTACCTATCGTAGCAATAGAGTTTCTAATGCTTCTTAAAACGCGATATCGCATCTCATTTCTATGTTTCATGGTAAGATATAATATGATTTGCGAAGTGTTATGTATTCCTCGTCTACACTTCAAATGATTGTGAATGCGACACTTCCTCGCTAGGAAATAGTGTTTGCAGAAGTCTACGTATCGTAGCAATAGAGTTCTTATGATTCTTAAAACGCGATATCGCATCTCATTTCTATGGTTCATGGTATGATATAATATGATTTGCGAAGTGTTATGTATTCCTCGTCTACACTTCAAATGAATGTAAATGCGACACTTCCTTGCAAGGAAATAGCGTTTGCAGATGTCTACCTATCGTAGCAATAGAGTTCTAATGCTTCTTAAAACGCGATATCGCATCTCATTTCTATGTTCCATGGTAAGATATAATATGATTTGCGAAGTGTTATGTATTCCTCGTCTACACTTCAAATGATTGTGAATGCGACACTTCCTCGCTAGGAAATAGTGTTTGCAGAAGTCTACGTATCGTAGCAATAGAGTTCTTATGATTCTTAAAACGCGATATCGCATCTCATTTCTATGGTTCATGGTATGATATAATATGATTTGCGAAGTGTTATGTATTCCTCGTCTACACTCCAAATGATTGTGAATGCGACACTTCCTCGCTAGGAAATAGCGTTTGCAGAAGTCTACGTATCGTAGCAATAGAGTTCTTATGATTCTTAAAACGCGATATCGCATCTCATTTCTATGGTTCATGGTATGATATAATATGATTTGCGAAGTGTTATGTGTTCCTCGTCTACACTTCAAATGAATGTAAATGCGACACTTCCTTGCTAGGAAATAGCGTCTGCAGATGTCTAGGTATCATAGCGATAGAGTTCTAATGCTTCTTAAAACGCGATATCGCATCTCATTTCTATGTTTCATGGTAAGATATAATATGATTTGCGAAGTGTTATGTATTCCTCGTCTACACTTCATATGAATGTAAATGCGACACTTCCTTGCAAGGAAATAGCGTTTGCAGATGTCTACGTATCGTAGCGATAGAGTTCCAATGCTTCTTAAAACGCGATATCGCATCTCATTTCTATGTTTCATGGTAAGATATAATATGATTTGCGAAGTGTTATGTATTCCTCGTCTTCACTTCAAATGAATGTAAATGCGACACTTCCTTGCTAGGAAATAGCGTCTGCAGATGTCTAGGTATCGTAGCAATAGGGTTCTTATGATTCTTAAAACGCGATATCGCATCTCATTTCTATGGTTCATGGTAAGATATAATATGATTTGCGAAGTGTTATGTATTCCTCGTCTACACTTCAAATGATTGTGAATGCGACACTTCCCCGCTAGGAAATAGCGTTTGCAGAAATCTACGTATCGTAGCAATAGAGTTCTTATGATTCTTAAAACGCGATATCGCATCTCATTTCTATGGTTCATGGTAAGATATAATATGATTTGCGAAGTGTTATGTATTCCTCGTCTACACTTCAAATGAATGAAAATGCGACACTTCCTTGCTAGGAAATAGCGTCTGCAGATGTCTAGGTGTCGTAGCGATAGAGTTCTAATGCTTCTTAAAACGCGATATCGCATCTCATTTCTATGTTTCATGGTAAGATATAATATGATTTGCGAAGTGTTATGTATTCCTCGTCTACACTTCAAATGAATGTAAATGCGACACTTCCTTGCTAGGAAATAGCGTTTGCAGAAGTCTACGTATCGTAGCAATAGAGTTCTTATGATTCTTAAAACGCGATATCGCATCTCATTTCTATGGTTCATGGTAAGATATAATATGATTTGCGAAGTGTTATGTATTCCTCGTCTACACTTCATATGAATGTAAATGCGACACTTCCTTGCAAGCAAATAGCGATTGCAGATGTCTACCTATCGTAGCAATAGAGTTTCTAATGCTTCTTAAAACGCGATATCGCATCTCATTTCTATGTTTCATGGTAAGATATAATATGATTTGCGAAGTGTTATGTATTCCTCGTCTACACTTCAAATGATTGTGAATGCGACACTTCCTCGCTAGGAAATAGTGTTTGCAGAAGTCTACGTATCGTAGCAATAGAGTTCTTATGATTCTTAAAACGCGATATCGCATCTCATTTCTATGGTTCATGGTATGATATAATATGATTTGCGAAGTGTTATGTATTCCTCGTCTACACTTCAAATGAATGTAAATGCGACACTTCCTTGCAAGGAAATAGCGTTTGCAGATGTCTACCTATCGTAGCAATAGAGTTCTAATGCTTCTTAAAACGCGATATCGCATCTCATTTCTATGTTCCATGGTAAGATATAATATGATTTGGGAAGTGTTATGTATTCCTCGTCTACACTTCAAATGATTGTGAATGCGACACTTCCTCGCTAGGAAATAGTGTTTGCAGAAGTCTACGTATCGTAGCAATAGAGTTCTTATGATTCTTAAAACGCGATATCGCATCTCATTTCTATGGTTCATGGTATGATATAATATGATTTGCGAAGTGTTATGTATTCCTCGTCTACACTCCAAATGATTGTGAATGCGACACTTCCTCGCTAGGAAATAGCGCTTGCAGAAGTCTACGTATCGTAGCAATAGAGTTCTTATGATTCTTAAAACGCGATATCGCATCTCATTTCTATGGTTCATGGTATGATATAATATGATTTGCGAAGTGTTATGTGTTCCTCGTCTACACTTCAAATGAATGTAAATGCGACACTTCCTTGCTAGGAAATAGCGTCTGCAGATGTCTAGGTATCATAGCGATAGAGTTCTAATGCTTCTTAAAACGCGATATCGCACCTCATTTCTATGTTTCATGGTAAGATATAATATGATTTCCGAAGTGTTATGTATTCCTCGTCTACACTTCATATGAATGTAAATGCCACACTTCCTTGCAAGGAAATAGCGTTTGCAGATGTCTACGTATCGTAGCGACAGAGTTCTAATGCTTCTTAAAACGCGATATCGCATCTCATTTATATGTTTCATGGTAAGATATAATATGATTTGCGAAGTGTTATGTATTCCTCGTCTTCACTTCAAATGAATGTAAATGCGACACTTCCTTGCTAGGAAATAGCGTCTGCAGATGTCTAGGTATCGTAGCAATAGGGTTCTTATGATTCTTAAAACGCGATATCGCATCTCATTTCTATGGTTCATGGTAAGATATAATATGATTTGCGAATTGTTATGTATTCCTCGTCTACACTTCAAATGAATCTAATTGCGACACTTCCTTGCAAGGAAATAGCGTTTGCAGATGTCTACCTATCGTAGCAATAGAGTTCTAATGCTTCTTAAAACGCGATATCGCATCTCATTTCTATGTTTCATGGTAAGATATAATATGATTTGCGAAGTGTTATGTATTCCTCGTCTACACTCCAAATGATTGTGAATGCGACACTTCCTCGCTAGGAAATAGCGTTTGCAGAAGTCTACGTATCGTAGCAATAGAGTTCTTATGATTCTTAAAACGCGATATCGCATCTCATTTCTATGGTTCATCGTATGATATAATATGATTTGCGAAGTGTTATGTATTCCTCGTCTACACTTCAAATGAATGTAAATGCGACACTTCCTTGCTAGGAAATAGCGTCTGCAGATGTCTAGGTATCGTAGCGATAGAGTTCTATTGCTTCTTAAAACGAGGTGTTGCATCTCATATCTATGTTTCATGATAAGATATAATATTCAATGCGAAGTGTTATGCATTCCTCGTCTACGATTCAAATGAATGTAAATGCGACACTTCCTTGCAAGGAAATAGCGTTTGCAGATGTCTAGGTATCGTAGCAATAGAGTTCTAATGCTTCTTGAAACGCGATATCGCATCTCATTTCTATGTTTCATGGTAAGATATAATATGATTTGCGAAGTGTTATGTATTCCTCGTCTACACTTCAAATGAATGTGAATGCGACACTTCCCCGCTAGGAAATAGCGTTTGCAGAAGTCTACGTATCGTAGCAATAGAGTTCTTATGATTCTTATAACGCGATATCGCATCTCATTTCTATGGTTCATGGTAAGATATAATATGATTTGCGAAGTGTTATGTATTCCTCGTCTACACTTCAAATGAATGAAAATGCGACACTTCCTTGCTAGGAAATAGCGTCTGCAGATGTCTAGGTATCGTAGCGATAGAGTTCTAATGCTTCTTAAAACGCGATATCGCATCTCATTTCTATGTTTCATGGTATGATATAATATGATTTGCGAAGTGTTATGTATTCCTCGTCTACACTTCAAATGAATGTAAATGCGACACTTCCTTGCTAGGAAGTAGCGTCTGCGGATGTCTAGGTATCATAGCGATAGAGTTCTAATGCTTCTTAAAACGCGATATCCCATCTCATTTCTATGTTTCATGGTAAGATATAATATGATTTGCGAAGTGTTATGTATTCCTCGTCTACACTTCATATGAATGTAAATGCGACACTTCGTTGCAAGGAAATATGGTTTGCAGATGTCTACGTATCGTAGCGATAGAGTTCTAATGCTTCTTAAAACGAGATATTGCATCTCATATCTATGGTTCATGGTAAGATATAAAATGATTTGCGAAGTGTTATGTATTCCTCGTCTACACTTCAAATGAATGTAAATGCGACACATCCTTGCTAGGAAATAGCGTCTGCAGATGTCTAGGTATCGTAGCGATAGAGTTCTAATGCTTCTTAAAACGAGATATTGCATCTCATATCTATGTTTCATGATAAGATAGAATATTCAATGCGAAGTGTTATGCATTCCTCGTCTACGATTCAAATGATTGTGAATGCGACACTTCCTTGCCAGGAAATAGCGTCTGCAGATGTCTAGGTATCATAGCGATAGAGTTCTAATGCTTCTTAAAACGCGATATCGCATCTCATTTCTATGTTTCATGGTAAGATATAATATGATTTGCGAAGTGTTATGTATTCCTCGTCTACACTTCATATGAATGTAAATGCGACACTTCCTTGCAAGGAAATAGCGTTTGCAGATGTCTACCTATCGTAGCAATAGAGTTCTAATGCTTCTTAAAACGCGATATCGCATCTCATTTCTATGTTTCATGGTAAGATATAATATGATTTGCGAAGTGTTATGTATTCCTCGTCTACACTTCAAATGAATGTAAATGCGACACTTCCTTGCAAGGAAATAGCGTTTGCAGATGTCTACCTATCGTAGCAATAGGGTTCTAATGCTTCTTAAAACGCGATATCGCATCTCATTTCTATGGTTCATGGTAAGATATAATATGATTTGCGAAGTGTTATGAATTCCTCGTCTACGCTTCAAATGAATGTAAATGCGACACTTCCTTGCTAGGAAATAGCGTCTGCAGATGTCTAGGTATCGTAGCGATAGAGTGCTAATGCTTCTTAAAACGAGATATTGCATCTCATATCTATGGTTCATGGTAAGATATAATATGATTTGCGAAGTGTTATGTATTCCTCGTCTGCACTTCAAATGAATGTAAATGCGACACTTCCTTGCTAGGAAATAGCGTTTGCAGAAGTCTACGTATCGTAGCAATTGAGTTCTTATGATTCTTAAAACGCGATATCGCATCTCATTTCAATGTTTCATGGTAAGATTTAATATGATTTGCGAAGTGTCATGTATTCCTCGTCTACACTTCAAATGAATGTGAATGCGACACTTCCTCGCTAGGAAATAGCGTTTGCAGATGTCTACGTATCGTAGCAATAGAGTTCTTATGATTCTTAAAACGCGATATCGCATCTCATTTCTATGGTTCATGGTAAGATATAATATGATTTGTGAATTGTTATGTATTCCTCGTCTACACTTCAAATGAATCTAATTGCGACACTTCCTTGCTAGGAAATAGCGTTTGCAGATGTCTAGGTATCGTAGCGATAGAGTTCTATTGCTTCTTAAAACGAGGTATTGCATCTCATATCTATGTTTCATGATAAGATATAATATTCAATGCGAAGTGTTATGCATTCCTCGTCTACGATTCAAATGAATGTAAATGCGACACTTCCTTGCAAGGAAATAGCGTTTGCAGATGTCTAGGTATCGTAGCAATAGAGTTCTAATGCTTCTTAAAACGCGATATCGCATCTCATTTCTATGTTTCATGGTAAGATATAATATGATTTGCGAAGTGTTATGTATTCCTCGTCTACACTTCAAATGAATGTGAATGCGACACTTCCCCGCTAGGAAATAGCGTTTGCAGAAGTCTACGTATCGTAGCAATAGAGTTCTTATGATTCTTATAACGCGATATCGCATCTCATTTCTATGGTTCATGGTAAGATATAATATGATTTGCGAAGTGTTATGTATTCCTCGTCTACACTTCAAATGAATGAAAATGCGACACTTCCTTGCTAGGAAATAGCGTCTGCAGATGTCTAGGTATCGTAGCGATAGAGTTCTAATGCTTCTTAAAACGCGATATCGCATCTCATTTCTATGTTTCATGGTATGATATAATATGATTTGCGAAGTGTTATGTATTCCTCGTCTACACTTCAAATGAATGTAAATGCGACACTTCCTTGCTAGGAAGTAGCGTCTGCGGATGTCTAGGTATCATAGCGATAGAGTTCTAATGCTTCTTAAAACGCGATATCCCATCTCATTTCTATGTTTCATGGTAAGATATAATATGATTTGCGAAGTGTTATGTATTCCTCGTCTACACTTCATATGAATGTAAATGCGACACTTCGTTGCAAGGAAATATGGTTTGCAGATGTCTACGTATCGTAGCGATAGAGTTCTAATGCTTCTTAAAACGAGATATTGACTCTCATATCTATGGTTCATGGTAAGATATAAAATGATTTGCGAAGTGTTATGTATTCCTCGTCTACACTTCAAATGAATGTAAATGCGACACATCCTTGCTAGGAAATAGCGTCTGCAGATGTCTAGGTATCGTAGCGATAGAGTTCTAATGCTTCTTAAAACGAGATATTGCATCTCATATCTATGTTTCATGATAAGATAGAATATTCAATGCGAAGTGTTATGCATTCCTCGTCTACGATTCAAATGATTGTGAATGCGACACTTCCTTGCCAGGAAATAGCGTCTGCAGATGTCTAGGTATCATAGCGATAGAGTTCTAATGCTTCTTAAAACGCGATATCGCATCTCATTTCTATGTTTCATGGTAAGATATAATATGATTTGCGAAGTGTTATGTATTCCTCGTCTACACTTCATATGAATGTAAATGCGACACTTCCTTGCAAGGAAATAGCGTTTGCAGATGTCTACCTATCGTAGCAATAGAGTTCTAATGCTTCTTAAAACGCGATATCGCATCTCATTTCTATGTTTCATGGTAAGATATAATATGATTTGCGAAGTGTTATGTATTCCTCGTCTACACTTCAAATGAATGTAAATGCGACACTTCCTTGCAAGGAAATAGCGTTTGCAGATGTCTACCTATCGTAGCAATAGGGTTCTAATGCTTCTTAAAACGCGATATCGCATCTCATTTCTATGGTTCATGGTAAGATATAATATGATTTGCGAAGTGTTATGAATTCCTCGTCTACGCTTCAAATGAATGTAAATGCGACACTTCCTTGCTAGGAAATAGCGTCTGCAGATGTCTAGGTATCGTAGCGATAGAGTTCTAATGCTTCTTAAAACGAGATATTGCATCTCATATCTATGGTTCATGGTAAGATATAATATGATTTGCGAAGTGTTATGTATTCCTCGTCTGCACTTCAAATGAATGTAAATGCGACACTTCCTCGCTAGGAAATAGCGTTTGCAGAAGTCTACGTATCGTAGCAATTGAGTTCTTATGATTCTTAAAACGCGATATCGCATCTCATTTCAATGTTTCATGGTAAGATTTAATATGATTTGCGAAGTGTCATGTATTCCTCGTCTACACTTCAAATGAATGTGAATGCGACACTTCCTCGCTAGGAAATAGCGTTTGCAGATGTCTACGTATCGTAGCAATAGAGTTCTTATGATTCTTAAAACGCGATATCGCATCTCATTTCTATGGTTCATGGTAAGATATAATATGATTTGCGAATTGTTATGTATTCCTCGTCTACACTTCAAATGAATCTAATTGCGACACTTCCTTGCTAGGAAATAGCGTCTGCAGATGTCTAGGTATCGTAGCGATAGAGTTCTAATGCTTCTTATAACGAGATATTGCATCTCATATCTATGTTTCATGATAAGATATAATATGATTTGCGAAGTGTTATGCATTCCTCGTCTACACTTCAAATGATTGTGAATGCGACACTTCCCCGCTAGGAAATAGCGTTTGCAGAAATCTACGTATCGTAGCAATAGAGTTCTTATGATTCTTAAAACGCGATATCGCATCTCATTTCTATGGTTCATGGTAAGATATAATATGATTTGTGAAGTGTTATGTATTCCTCGTCTACACTTCAAATGAATGAAAATGCGACACTTCCTTGCTAGGAAATAGCGTCTGCAGATGTCTAGGTATCGTAGCGATAGAGTTCTAATGCTTCTTAAAACGCGATATCGCATCTTATTTCTATGTTTCATGGTAAGATATAATATGATTTGCGAAGTGTTATGTATTCCTCGTCTACACTTCAAATGAATGTAAATGCGACACTTCCTTGCTAGGAAATAGCGTTTGCAGAAGTCTACGTATCGTAGCAATAGAGTTCTTATGATTCTTAAAACGCGATATCGCATCTCATTTCTATGTTTCATGGTAAGATATAATATGATTTGCGAAGTGTTATGTATTCCTCGTCTACACTTCATATGAATGTAAATGCGACACTTCGTTGCAAGGAAATATGGTTTGCAGATGTCTACGTATCGTAGCGATAGAGTTCTAATGCTTCTTAAAACGAGATATTGCATCTCATATCTATGGTTCATGGTAAGATATAATATGATTTGCGAAGTGTTATGTATTCCTCGTCTGCACTTCAAATGAATGTAAATGCGACACTTCCTCGCTAGGAAATAGCGTTTGCAGAAGTCTACGTATCGTAGCAATTGAGTTCTTATGATTCTTAAAACGCGATATCGCATCTCATTTCAATGTTTCATGGTAAGATTTAATATGATTTGCGAAGTGTCATGTATTCCTCGTCTACACTTCAAATGAATGTGAATGCGACACTTCCTCGCTAGGAAATAGCGTTTGCAGATGTCTACGTATCGTAGCAATAGAGTTCTTATGATTCTTAAAACGCGATATCGCATCTCATTTCTATGGTTCATGGTAAGATATAATATGATTTGCGAATTGTTATGTATTCCTCGTCTACACTTCAAATGAATCTAATTGCGACACTTACTTGCTAGGAAATAGCGTTTGCAGATGTCTAGGTATCGTAGCGATAGAGTTCTATTGCTTCTTAAAACGAGGTATTGCATCTCATATCTATGTTTCATGATAAGATATAATATTCAATGCGAAGTGTTATGCATTCCTCGTCTACGATTCAAATGAATGTAAATGCGACACTTCCTTGCAAGGAAATAGCGTTTGCAGATGTCTAGGTATCGTAGCAATAGAGTTCTAATGCTTCTTAAAACGCGATATCGCATCTCATTTCTATGTTTCATGGTAAGATATAATATGATTTGCGAAGTGTTATGTATTCCTCGTCTACACTTCAAATGAATGTGAATGCGACACTTCCCCGCTAGGAAATAGCGTTTGCAGAAGTCTACGTATCGTAGCAATAGAGTTCTTATGATTCTTATAACGCGATATCGCATCTCATTTCTATGGTTCATGGTAAGATATAATATGATTTGCGAAGTGTTATGTATTCCTCGTCTACACTTCAAATGAATGAAAATGCGACACTTCCTTGCTAGGAAATAGCGTCTGCAGATGTCTAGGTATCGTAGCGATAGAGTTCTAATGCTTCTTAAAACGCGATATCGCATCTCATTTCTATGTTTCATGGTATGATATAATATGATTTGCGAAGTGTTATGTATTCCTCGTCTACACTTCAAATGAATGTAAATGCGACACTTCCTTGCTAGGAAGTAGCGTCTGCGGATGTCTAGGTATCATAGCGATAGAGTTCTAATGCTTCTTAAAACGCGATATCCCATCTCATTTCTATGTTTCATGGTAAGATATAATATGATTTGCGAAGTGTTATGTATTCCTCGTCTACACTTCATATGAATGTAAATGCGACACTTCGTTGCAAGGAAATATGGTTTGCAGATGTCTACGTATCGTAGCGATAGAGTTCTAATGCTTCTTAAAACGAGATATTGACTCTCATATCTATGGTTCATGGTAAGATATAAAATGATTTGCGAAGCGTTATGTATTCCTCGTCTACACTTCAAATGAATGTAAATGCGACACATCCTTGCTAGGAAATAGCGTCTGCAGATGTCTAGGTATCGTAGCGATAGAGTTCTAATGCTTCTTAAAACGAGATATTGCATCTCATATCTATGTTTCATGATAAGATAGAATATTCAATGCGAAGTGTTATGCATTCCTCGTCTACGATTCAAATGATTGTGAATGCGACACTTCCTTGCCAGGAAATAGCGTCTGCAGATGTCTAGGTATCATAGCGATAGAGTTCTAATGCTTCTTAAAACGCGATATCGCATCTCATTTCTATGTTTCATGGTAAGATATAATATGATTTGCGAAGTGTTATGTATTCCTCGTCTACACTTCATATGAATGTAAATGCGACACTTCCTTGCAAGGAAATAGCGTTTGCAGATGTCTACCTATCGTAGCAATAGAGTTCTAATGCTTCTTAAAACGCGATATCGCATCTCATTTCTATGTTTCATGGTAAGATATAATATGATTTGCGAAGTGTTATGTATTCCTCGTCTACACTTCAAATGAATGTAAATGCGACACTTCCTTGCAAGGAAATAGCGTTTGCAGATGTCTACCTATCGTAGCAATAGGGTTCTAATGCTTCTTAAAACGCGATATCGCATCTCATTTCTATGGTTCATGGTAAGATATAATATGATTTGCGAAGTGTTATGAATTCCTCGTCTACGCTTCAAATGAATGTAAATGCGACACTTCCTTGCTAGGAAATAGCGTCTGCAGATGTCTAGGTATCGTAGCGATAGAGTTCTAATGCTTCTTAAAACGAGATATTGCATCTCATATCTATGGTTCATGGTAAGATATAATATGATTTGCGAAGTGTTATGTATTCCTCGTCTGCACTTCAAATGAATGTAAATGCGACACTTCCTCGCTAGGAAATAGCGTTTGCAGAAGTCTACGTATCGTAGCAATTGAGTTCTTATGATTCTTAAAACGCGATATCGCATCTCATTTCAATGTTTCATGGTAAGATTTAATATGATTTGCGAAGTGTCATGTATTCCTCGTCTACACTTCAAATGAATGTGAATGCGACACTTCCTCGCTAGGAAATAGCGTTTGCAGATGTCTACGTATCGTAGCAATAGAGTTCTTATGATTCTTAAAACGCGATATCGCATCTCATTTCTATGGTTCATGGTAAGATATAATATGATTTGCGAATTGTTATGTATTCCTCGTCTACACTTCAAATGAATCTAATTGCGACACTTCCTTGCTAGGAAATAGCGTCTGCAGATGTCTAGGTATCGTAGCGATAGAGTTCTAATGCTTCTTATAACGAGATATTGCATCTCATATCTATGTTTCATGATAAGATATAATATGATTTGCGAAGTGTTATGCATTCCTCGTCTACACTTCAAATGATTGTGAATGCGACACTTCCCCGCTAGGAAATAGCGTTTGCAGAAATCTACGTATCGTAGCAATAGAGTTCTTATGATTCTTAAAACGCGATATCGCATCTCATTTCTATGGTTCATGGTAAGATATAATATGATTTGTGAAGTGTTATGTATTCCTCGTCTACACTTCAAATGAATGAAAATGCGACACTTCCTTGCTAGGAAATAGCGTCTGCAGATGTCTAGGTATCGTAGCGATAGAGTTCTAATGCTTCTTAAAACGCGATATCGCATCTCATTTCTATGTTTCATGGTAAGATATAATATGATTTGCGAAGTGTTATGTATTCCTCGTCTACACTTCAAATGAATGTAAATGCGACACTTCCTTGCTAGGAAATAGCGTTTGCAGAAGTCTACGTATCGTAGCAATAGAGTTCTTATGATTCTTAAAACGCGATATCGCATCTCATTTCTATGGTTCATGGTAAGATATAATATGATTTGCGAAGTGTTATGTATTCCTCGTCTACACTTCATATGAATGTAAATGCGACACTTCCTTGCAAGCAAATAGCGATTGCAGATGTCTACCTATCGTAGCAATAGAGTTTCTAATGCTTCTTAAAACGCGATATCGCATCTCATTTCTATGTTTCATGGTAAGATATAATATGATTTGCGAAGTGTTATGTATTCCTCGTCTACATTTCAAATGATTGTGAATGCGACACTTCCTCGCTAGGAAATAGTGTTTGCAGAAATCTACGTATCGTAGCAATAGAGTTCTTATGACTCTTAAAACGCGATATCGCATCTCATTTCTATGGTTCATGGTATGATATAATATGATTTGCGAAGTGTTATGTATTCCTCGTCTACACTTCAAATGAATGTAAATGCGACACTTCCTTGCAAGGAAATAGCGTTTGCAGATGTCTACCTATCGTAGCAATAGAGTTCTAATGCTTCTTAAAACGCGATATCGCATCTCATTTCTATGTTCCATGGTAAGATATAATATGATTTGCGAAGTGTTATGTATTCCTCGTCTACACTTCAAATGATTGTGAATGCGACACTTCCTCGCTAGGAAATAGGGTTTGCAGAAGTCTACGTATCGTAGCAATAGAGTTTTTATGATTCTTAAAACGCGATATCGCATCTCATTTCTATGGTTCATGGTATGATATAATATGATTTGCGAAGTGTTATGTATTCCTCGTCTACACTCCAAATGATTGTGAATGCGACACTTCCTCGCTAGGAAATAGCGTTTGCAGAAGTCTACGTATCGTAGCAATAGAGTTCTTATGATTCTTAAAACGCGATATCGCATCTCATTTCTATGGTTCATGGTATGATATAATATGATTTGCGAAGTGTTATGTGTTCCTCGTCTACACTTCAAATGAATGTAAATGCGACACTTCCTTGCTAGGAAATAGCGTCTGCAGATGTCTAGGTATCATAGCGATAGAGTTCTAATGCTTCTTAAAACGCGATATCGCATCTCATTTCTATGTTTCATGGTAAGATATAATATGATTTGCGAAGTGTTATGTATTCCTCGTCTACACTTCATATGAATGTAAATGCCACACTTCCTTGCAAGGAAATAGCGTTTGCAGATGTCTAGGTATCGTAGCAATAGAGTTCTAATGCTTCTTAAAACGCGATATCGCATCTCATTTCTATGTTTCATGGTAAGATATAATATGATTTGCGAAGTGTTATGTATTCCTCGTCTACACTTCAAATGAATGTGAATGCGACACTTCCCCGCTAGGAAATAGCGTTTGCAGAAGTCTACGTATCGTAGCAATAGAGTTCTTATGATTCTTATAACGCGATATCGCATCTCATTTCTATGTTTCATGGTAAGATATAATATGATTTGCGAAGTGTTATGTATTCCTCGTCTACACTTCATATGAATGTAAATGCGACACTTCGTTGCAAGGAAATATGGTTTGCAGATGTCTACGTATCGTAGCGATAGAGTTCTAATGCTTCTTAAAACGAGATATTGCATCTCATATCTATGGTTCATGGTAAGATATAAAATGATTTGCGAAGTGTTATGTATTCCTCGTCTACACTTCAAATGAATGTAAATGCGACACATCCTTGCTAGGAAATAGCGTCTGCAGATGTCTAGGTATCGTAGCGATAGAGTTCTAATGCTTCTTAAAACGAGATATTGCATCTCATATCTATGTTTCATGATAAGATAGAATATTCAATGCGAAGTGTTATGCATTCCTCGTCTACGATTCAAATGATTGTGAATGCGACACTTCCTTGCCAGGAAATAGCGTCTGCAGATGTCTAGGTATCATAGCGATAGAGTTCTAATGCTTCTTAAAACGCGATATCGCATCTCATTTCTATGTTTCATGGTAAGATATAATATGATTTGCGAAGTGTTATGTATTCCTCGTCTACACTTCATATGAATGTAAATGCGACACTTCCTTGCAAGGAAATAGCGTTTGCAGATGTCTACCTATCGTAGCAATAGAGTTCTAATGCTTCTTAAAACGCGATATCGCATCTCATTTCTATGTTTCATGGTAAGATATAATATGATTTGCGAAGTGTTATGTATTCCTCGTCTACACTTCAAATGAATGTAAATGCGACACTTCCTTGCAAGGAAATAGCGTTTGCAGATGTCTACCTATCGTAGCAATAGGGTTCTAATGCTTCTTAAAACGCGATATCGCATCTCATTTCTATGGTTCATGGTAAGATATAATATGATTTGCGAAGTGTTATGAATTCCTCGTCTACACTTCAAATGAATGTAAATGCGACACTTCCTTGCTAGGAAGTAGCGTCTGCGGATGTCTAGGTATCATAGCGATAGAGTTCTAATGCTTCTTAAAACGCGATATCCCATCTCATTTCTATGTTTCATGGTAAGATATAATATGATTTGCGAAGTGTTATGTATTCCTCGTCTACACTTCATATGAATGTAAATGCGACACTTCGTTGCAAGGAAATATGGTTTGCAGATGTCTACGTATCGTAGCGATAGAGTTCTAATGCTTCTTAAAACGAGATATTGACTCTCATATCTATGGTTCATGGTAAGATATAAAATGATTTGCGAAGCGTTATGTATTCCTCGTCTACACTTCAAATGAATGTAAATGCGACACATCCTTGCTAGGAAATAGCGTCTGCAGATGTCTAGGTATCGTAGCGATAGAGTTCTAATGCTTCTTAAAACGAGATATTGCATCTCATATCTATGTTTCATGATAAGATAGAATATTCAATGCGAAGTGTTATGCATTCCTCGTCTACGATTCAAATGATTGTGAATGCGACACTTCCTTGCCAGGAAATAGCGTCTGCAGATGTCTAGGTATCATAGCGATAGAGTTCTAATGCTTCTTAAAACGCGATATCGCATCTCATTTCTATGTTTCATGGTAAGATATAATATGATTTGCGAAGTGTTATGTATTCCTCGTCTACACTTCATATGAATGTAAATGCGACACTTCCTTGCAAGGAAATAGCGTTTGCAGATGTCTACCTATCGTAGCAATAGAGTTCTAATGCTTCTTAAAACGCGATATCGCATCTCATTTCTATGTTTCATGGTAAGATATAATATGATTTGCGAAGTGTTATGTATTCCTCGTCTACACTTCAAATGAATGTTAATGCGACACTTCCTTGCAAGGAAATAGCGTTTGCAGATGTCTACCTATCGTAGCAATAGGGTTCTAATGCTTCTTAAAACGCGATATCGCATCTCATTTCTATGGTTCATGGTAAGATATAATATGATTTGCGAAGTGTTATGAATTCCTCGTCTACGCTTCAAATGAATGTAAATGCGACACTTCCTTGCTAGGAAATAGCGTCTGCAGATGTCTAGGTATCGTAGCGATAGAGTTCTAATGCTTCTTAAAACGAGATATTGCATCTCATATCTATGGTTCATGGTAAGATATAATATGATTTGCGAAGTGTTATGTATTCCTCGTCTGCACTTCAAATGAATGTAAATGCGACACTTCCTCGCTAGGAAATAGCGTTTGCAGAAGTCTACGTATCGTAGCAATTGAGTTCTTATGATTCTTAAAACGCGATATCGCATCTCATTTCAATGTTTCATGGTAAGATTTAATATGATTTGCGAAGTGTCATGTATTCCTCGTCTACACTTCAAATGAATGTGAATGCGACACTTCCTCGCTAGGAAATAGCGTTTGCAGATGTCTACGTATCGTAGCAATAGAGTTCTTATGATTCTTAAAACGCGATATCGCATCTCATTTCTATGGTTCATGGTAAGATATAATATGATTTGCGAATTGTTATGTATTCCTCGTCTACACTTCAAATGAATCTAATTGCGACACTTCCTTGCTAGGAAATAGCGTCTGCAGATGTCTAGGTATCGTAGCGATAGAGTTCTAATGCTTCTTATAACGAGATATTGCATCTCATATCTATGTTTCATGATAAGATATAATATGATTTGCGAAGTGTTATGCATTCCTCGTCTACACTTCAAATGATTGTGAATGCGACACTTCCCCGCTAGGAAATAGCGTTTGCAGAAGTCTACGTATCGTAGCAATAGAGTTCTTATGATTCTTAAAACGCGATATCGCATCTCATTTCTATGGTTCATGGTAAGATATAATATGATTTGCGAAGTGTTATGTATTCCTCGTCTACACTTCATATGAATGTAAATGCGACACTTCCTTGCAAGCAAATAGCGATTGCAGATGTCTACCTATCGTAGCAATAGAGTTTCTAATGCTTCTTAAAACGCGATATCGCATCTCATTTCTATGTTTCATGGTAAGATATAATATGATTTGCGAAGTGTTATGTATTCCTCGTCTACATTTCAAATGATTGTGAATGCGACACTTCCTCGCTAGGAAATAGTGTTTGCAGAAATCTACGTATCGTAGCAATAGAGTTCTTATGATTCTTAAAACGCGATATCGCATCTCATTTCTATGGTTCATGGTATGATATAATATGATTTGCGAAGTGTTATGTATTCCTCGTCTACACTTCAAATGAATGTAAATGCGACACTTCCTTGCAAGGAAATAGCGTTTGCAGATGTCTACCTATCGTAGCAATAGAGTTCTAATGCTTCTTAAAACGCGATATCGCATCTCATTTCTATGTTCCATGGTAAGATATAATATGATTTGCGAAGTGTTATGTATTCCTCGTCTACACTTCAAATGATTGTGAATGCGACACTTCCTCGCTAGGAAATAGGGTTTGCAGAAGTCTACGTATCGTAGCAATAGAGTTCTTATGATTCTTAAAACGCGATATCGCATCTCATTTCTATGGTTCATGGTATGATATAATATGATTTGCGTAGTGTTATGTATTCCTCGTCTACACTCCAAATGATTGTGAATGCGACACTTCCTCGCTAGGAAATAGCGTTTGCAGAAGTCTACGTATCGTAGCAATAGAGTTCTTATGATTCTTAAAACGCGATATCGCATCTCATTTCTATGGTTCATGGTATGATATAATATGATTTGCGAAGTGTTATGTGTTCCTCGTCTACACTTCAAATGAATGTAAATGCGACACTTCCTTGCTAGGAAATAGCGTCTGCAGATGTCTAGGTATCATAGCGATAGAGTTCTAATGCTTCTTAAAACGCGATATCGCATCTCATTTCTATGTTTCATGGTAAGATATAATATGATTTGCGAAGTGTTATGTATTCCTCGTCTACACTTCATATGAATGTAAATGCCACACTTCCTTGCAAGGAAATAGCGTTTGCAGATGTCTAGGTATCGTAGCAATAGAGTTCTAATGCTTCTTAAAACGCGATATCGCATCTCATTTCTATGTTTCATGGTAAGATATAATATGATTTGCGAAGTGTTATGTATTCCTCGTCTACACTTCAAATGAATGTGAATGCGACACTTCCCCGCTAGGAAATAGCGTTTGCAGAAGTCTACGTATCGTAGCAATAGAGTTCTTATGATTCTTATAACGCGATATCGCATCTCATTTCTGTGGTTCATGGTAAGATATAATATGATTTGCGAAGTGTTATGTATTCCTCGTCTACACTTCAAATGAATGAAAATGCGACACTTCCTTGCTAGGAAATAGCGTCTGCAGATGTCTAGGTATCGTAGCGATAGAGTTCTAATGCTTCTTAAAACGCGATATCGCATCTCATTTCTATGTTTCATGGTATGATATAATATGATTTGCGAAGTGTTATGTATTCCTCGTCTACACTTCAAATGAATGTAAATGCGACACTTCCTTGCTAGGAAGTAGCGTCTGCGGATGTCTAGGTATCATAGCGATAGAGTTCTAATGCTTCTTAAAACGCGATATCCCATCTCATTTCTATGTTTCATGGTAAGATATAATATGATTTGCGAAGTGTTATGTATTCCTCGTCTACACTTCATATGAATGTAAATGCGACACTTCGTTGCAAGGAAATATGGTTTGCAGATGTCTACGTATCGTAGCGATAGAGTTCTAATGCTTCTTAAAACGAGATATTGCATCTCATATCTATGGTTCATGGTAAGATATAAAATGATTTGCGAAGTGTTATGTATTCCTCGTCTACACTTCAAATGAATGTAAATGCGACACATCCTTGCTAGGAAATAGCGTCTGCAGATGTCTAGGTATCGTAGCGATAGAGTTCTAATGCTTCTTAAAACGAGATATTGCATCTCATATCTATGTTTCATGATAAGATAGAATATTCAATGCGAAGTGTTATGCATTCCTCGTCTACGATTCAAATGATTGTGAATGCGACACTTCCTTGCCAGGAAATAGCGTCTGCAGATGTCTAGGTATCGTAGCGATAGAGTTCTAATGCTTCTTAAAACGAGATATTGCATCTCATATCTATGTTTCATGATAAGATAGAATATTCAATGCGAAGTGTTATGCATTCCTCGTCTACGATTCAAATGATTGTGAATGCGACACTTCCTTGCCAGGAAATAGCGTCTGCAGATGTCTAGGTATCATAGCGATAGAGTTCTAATGCTTCTTAAAACGCGATATCGCATCTCATTTCTATGTTTCATGGTAAGATATAATATGATTTGCGAAGTGTTATGTATTCCTCGTCTACACTTCATATGAATGTAAATGCGACACTTCCTTGCAAGGAAATAGCGTTTGCAGATGTCTACCTATCGTAGCAATAGAGTTCTAATGCTTCTTAAAACGCGATATCGCATCTCATTTCTATGTTTCATGGTAAGATATAATATGATTTGCGAAGTGTTATGTATTCCTCGTCTACACTTCAAATGAATGTAAATGCGACACTTCCTTGCAAGGAAATAGCGTTTGCAGATGTCTACCTATCGTAGCAATAGGGTTCTATTGCTTCTTAAAACGCGATATCGCATCTCATTTCTATGGTTCATGGTAAGATATAATATGATTTGCGAAGTGTTATGAATTCCTCGTCTACGCTTCAAATGAATGTAAATGCGACACTTCCTTGCTAGGAAATAGCGTCTGCAGATGTCTAGGTATCGTAGCGATAGAGTTCTAATGCTTCTTAAAACGAGATATTGCATCTCATATCTATGGTTCATGGTAAGATATAATATGATTTGCGAAGTGTTATGTATTCCTCGTCTACACTTCAAATGAATGTAAATGCGACACTTCCTCGCTAGGAAATAGCGTTTGCAGAAGTCTACGTATCGTAGCAATTGAGTTCTTATGATTCTTAAAACGCGATATCGCATCTCATTTCAATGTTTCATGGTAAGATTTAATATGATTTGCGAAGTGTCATGTATTCCTCGTCTACACTTCAAATGAATGTGAATGCGACACTTCCTCGCTAGGAAATAGCGTTTGCAGATGTCTACGTATCGTAGCAATAGAGTTCTTATGATTCTTAAAACGCGATATCGCATCTCATTTCTATGGTTCATGGTAAGATATAATATGATTTGCGAATTGTTATGTATTCCTCGTCTACACTTCAAATGAATCTAATTGCGACACTTCCTTGCTAGGAAATAGCGTCTGCAGATGTCTAGGTATCGTAGCGATAGAGTTCTAATGCTTCTTATAACGAGATATTGCATCTCATATCTATGTTTCATGATAAGATATAATATGATTTGCGAAGTGTTATGCATTCCTCGTCTACACTTCAAATGATTGTGAATGCGACACTTCCCCGCTAGGAAATAGCGTTTGCAGAAATCTACGTATCGTAGCAATAGAGTTCTTATGATTCTTAAAACGCGATATCGCATCTCATTTCTATGGTTCATGGTAAGATATAATATGATTTGTGAAGTGTTATGTATTCCTCGTCTACACTTCAAATGAATGAAAATGCGACACTTCCTTGCTAGGAAATAGCGTCTGCAGATGTCTAGGTATCGTAGCGATAGAGTTCTAATGCTTCTTAAAACGCGATATCGCATCTCATTTCTATGTTTCATGGTAAGATATAATATGATTTGCGAAGTGTTATGTATTCCTCGTCTACACTTCAAATGAATGTAAATGCGACACTTCCTTGCTAGGAAATAGCGTTTGCAGAAGTCTACGTATCGTAGCAATAGAGTTCTTATGATTCTTAAAACGCGATATCGCATCTCATTTCTATGGTTCATGGTAAGATATAATATGATTTGCGAAGTGTTATGTATTCCTCGTCTACACTTCATATGAATGTAAATGCGACACTTCCTTGCAAGCAAATAGCGATTGCAGATGTCTACCTATCGTAGCAATAGAGTTTCTAATGCTTCTTAAAACGCGATATCGCATCTCATTTCTATGTTTCATGGTAAGATATAATATGATTTGCGAAGTGTTATGTATTCCTCGTCTACATTTCAAATGATTGTGAATGCGACACTTCCTCGCTAGGAAATAGTGTTTGCAGAAATCTACGTATCGTAGCAATAGAGTTCTTATGATTCTTAAAACGCGATATCGCATCTCATTTCTATGGTTCATGGTATGATATAATATGATTTGCGAAGTGTTATGTATTCCTCGTCTACACTTCAAATGAATGTAAATGCGACACTTCCTTGCAAGGAAATAGCGTTTGCAGATGTCTACCTATCGTAGCAATAGAGTTCTAATGCTTCTTAAAACGCGATATCGCATCTCATTTCTATGTTCCATGGTAAGATATAATATGATTTGCGAAGTGTTATGTATTCCTCGTCTACACTTCAAATGATTGTGAATGCGACACTTCCTCGCTAGGAAATAGGGTTTGCAGAAGTCTACGTATCGTAGCAATAGAGTTCTTATGATTCTTAAAACGCGATATCGCATCTCATTTCTATGGTTCATGGTATGATATAATATGATTTGCGAAGTGTTATGTATTCCTCGTCTACACTCCAAATGATTGTGAATGCGACACTTCCTCGCTAGGAAATAGCGTTTGCAGAAGTCTACGTATCGTAGCAATAGAGTTCTTATGATTCTTAAAACGCGATATCGCATCTCATTTCTATGGTTCATGGTATGATATAATATGATTTGCGAAGTGTTATGTGTTCCTCGTCTACACTTCAAATGAATGTAAATGCGACACTTCCTTGCTAGGAAATAGCGTCTGCAGATGTCTAGGTATCATAGCGATAGAGTTCTAATGCTTCTTAAAACGCGATATCGCATCTCATTTCTATGTTTCATGGTAAGATATAATATGATTTGCGAAGTGTTATGTATTCCTCGTCTACACTTCATATGAATGTAAATGCCACACTTCCTTGCAAGGAAATAGCGTTTGCAGATGTCTAGGTATCGTAGCAATAGAGTTCTAATGCTTCTTAAAACGCGATATCGCATCTCATTTCTATGTTTCATGGTAAGATATAATATGATTTGCGAAGTGTTATGTATTCCTCGTCTACACTTCAAATGAATGTGAATGCGACACTTCCCCGCTAGGAAATAGCGTTTGCAGAAGTCTACGTATCGTAGCAATAGAGTTCTTATGATTCTTATAACGCGATATCGCATCTCATTTCTGTGGTTCATGGTAAGATATAATATGATTTGCGAATTGTTATGTATTCCTCGTCTACACTTCAAATGAATGAAAATGCGACACTTCCTTGCTAGGAAATAGCGTCTGCAGATGTCTAGGTATCGTAGCGATAGAGTTCTAATGCTTCTTAAAACGCGATATCGCATCTCATTTCTATGTTTCATGGTATGATATAATATGATTTGCGAAGTGTTATGTATTCCTCGTCTACACTTCAAATGAATGTAAATGCGACACTTCCTTGCTAGGAAGTAGCGTCTGCGGATGTCTAGGTATCATAGCGATAGAGTTCTAATGCTTCTTAAAACGCGATATCCCATCTCATTTCTATGTTTCATGGTAAGATATAATATGATTTGCGAAGTGTTATGTATTCCTCGTCTACACTTCATATGAATGTAAATGCGACACTTCGTTGCAAGGAAATATGGTTTGCAGATGTCTACGTATCGTAGCGATAGAGTTCTAATGCTTCTTAAAACGAGATATTGCATCTCATATCTATGGTTCATGGTAAGATATAAAATGATTTGCGAAGTGTTATGTATTCCTCGTCTACACTTCAAATGAATGTAAATGCGACACATCCTTGCTAGGAAATAGCGTCTGCAGATGTCTAGGTATCGTAGCGATAGAGTTCTAATGCTTCTTAAAACGAGATATTGCATCTCATATCTATGTTTCATGATAAGATAGAATATTCAATGCGAAGTGTTATGCATTCCTCGTCTACGATTCAAATGATTGTGAATGCGACACTTCCTTGCCAGGAAATAGCGTCTGCAGATGTCTAGGTATCGTAGCGATAGAGTTCTAATGCTTCTTAAAACGAGATATTGCATCTCATATCTATGTTTCATGATAAGATAGAATATTCAATGCGAAGTGTTATGCATTCCTCGTCTACGATTCAAATGATTGTGAATGCGACACTTCCTTGCCAGGAAATAGCGTCTGCAGATGTCTAGGTATCATAGCGATAGAGTTCTAATGCTTCTTAAAACGCGATATCGCATCTCATTTCTATGTTTCATGGTAAGATATAATATGATTTGCGAAGTGTTATGTATTCCTCGTCTACACTTCATATGAATGTAAATGCGACACTTCCTTGCAAGGAAATAGCGTTTGCAGATGTCTACCTATCGTAGCAATAGAGTTCTAATGCTTCTTAAAACGCGATATCGCATCTCATTTCTATGTTTCATGGTAAGATATAATATGATTTGCGAAGTGTTATGTATTCCTCGTCTACACTTCAAATGAATGTAAATGCGACACTTCCTTGCAAGGAAATAGCGTTTGCAGATGTCTACCTATCGTAGCAATAGGGTTCTATTGCTTCTTAAAACGCGATATCGCATCTCATTTCTATGGTTCATGGTAAGATATAATATGATTTGCGAAGTGTTATGAATTCCTCGTCTACGCTTCAAATGAATGTAAATGCGACACTTCCTTGCTAGGAAATAGCGTCTGCAGATGTCTAGGTATCGTAGCGATAGAGTTCTAATGCTTCTTAAAACGAGATATTGCATCTCATATCTATGGTTCATGGTAAGATATAATATGATTTGCGAAGTGTTATGTATTCCTCGTCTACACTTCAAATGAATGTAAATGCGACACTTCCTCGCTAGGAAATAGCGTTTGCAGAAGTCTACGTATCGTAGCAATTGAGTTCTTATGATTCTTAAAACGCGATATCGCATCTCATTTCAATGTTTCATGGTAAGATTTAATATGATTTGCGAAGTGTCATGTATTCCTCGTCTACACTTCAAATGAATGTGAATGCGACACTTCCTCGCTAGGAAATAGCGTTTGCAGATGTCTACGTATCGTAGCAATAGAGTTCTTATGATTCTTAAAACGCGATATCGCATCTCATTTCTATGGTTCATGGTAAGATATAATATGATTTGCGAATTGTTATGTATTCCTCGTCTACACTTCAAATGAATCTAATTGCGACACTTCCTTGCTAGGAAATAGCGTCTGCAGATGTCTAGGTATCGTAGCGATAGAGTTCTAATGCTTCTTATAACGAGATATTGCATCTCATATCTATGTTTCATGATAAGATATAATATGATTTGCGAAGTGTTATGCATTCCTCGTCTACACTTCAAATGAATGTAAATGCGACACTTCCTTGCTAGGAAATAGCGTCTGCAGATGTCTAGGTATCGTAACGATAGAGTTCTAATGCTTCTTAAAACGCGATATCGCATCTCATTTCTATGTTTCATGGTAAGATATAATATGATTTGCGAAGTGTTATGTATTCCTCGTCTACACTTCATATGAATGTAAATGCGACACTTCCTTGCAAGGAAATAGCGTTTGCAGATGTCTACCTATCGTAGCAATAGAGTTCTAATGCTTCTTAAAACGCGATATCGCATCTCATTTCTATGTTTCATGGTAAGATATAATATGATTTGCGAAGTGTTATGTATTCCCCGTCTACACCTCAAATGAATGTAAATGCGACACTTCCTTGCAAGGAAATAGCGTTTGCAGATGTCTACGTATCGTAGCAATAGAGTTCTAATGCTTCTTAAAACGCGATATCGCATCTCATTTCTATGTTCCATGGTAAGATATAATATGATTTGCGAAGTGTTGTGTATTCCTCGTCTACACTTCAAATGATTGTGAATGCGACACTTCCTCGCTAGGAAATAGCGTTTGCAGAAGTCTACGTATCGTAGCAATAGAGTTCTTATGATTCTTAAAACGCGATATCGCATCTCATTTCTATGGTTCATGGTATGATATAATATGATTTGCGAAGTGTTATGTATTGCTCGTCTACACTTCAAATGAATATAAATGCGACACTTCCTTGCTAGGAAATAGCGTCTGCAGATGTCTAGATATCATAGCGATAGAGTTCTAATGCTTCTTAAAACGCGATATCCCATCTCATTTCTATGTTTCATGGTAAGATATAATATGATTTGCGAAGTGTTATGTATTCCTCGTCCACACTTCAAATGAATGTAAATGCGACACTTCCTTGCAAAGTAATAGCGTTTGCAGATATACACGTATCGTAGCAATAGATTTCTAATGCTTCTTAAAACGCGATATAGCATCTCATTTCTATGTTTCATGGTAAGATATAATATGATTTGCGAAGTGACTTGTATTCCTCGTCTACACTTCAAATGAATGTAAATCCGACACTTCCTAGCAAGGAAATAGCGTTTGCAGATGTCTACGTATCGTAGCAATAGATTTCTAATGCTTCTTAAAACGCGATATCGCATCTCATTTCTATGTTTCATGGTAAGATATAATATGATTTGCGAAGTGTTATGTATTCCTCGTCTACATTTCAAATGATTGTGAATGCGACACTTCCTCGCTAGGAAATAGTGTTTGCAGAAATCTACGTATCGTAGCAATAGAGTTCTTATGATTCTTAAAACGCGATATCGCATCTCATTTCTATGGTTCATGGTATGATATAATATGATTTGCGAAGTGTTATGTATTCCTCGTCTACACTTCAAATGAATGTAAATGCGACACTTCCTTGCAAGGAAATAGCGTTTGCAGATGTCTACCTATCGTAGCAATAGAGTTCTAATGCTTCTTAAAACGCGATATCGCATCTCATTTTTATGTTCCATGGTAAGATATAATATGATTTGCGAAGTGTTATGTATTCCTCGTCTACACTTCAAATGATTGTGAATGCGACACTTCCTCGCTAGGAAATAGGGTTTGCAGAAGTCTACGTATCGTAGCAATAGAGTTCTTATGATTCTTAAAACGCGATATCGCATCTCATTTCTATGGTTCATGGTATGATATAATATGATTTGCGAAGTGTTATGTATTCCTCGTCTACACTCCAAATGATTGTGAATGCGACACTTCCTCGCTAGGAAATAGCGTTTGCAGAAGTCTACGTATCGTAGCAATAGAGTTCTTATGATTCTTAAAACGCGATATCGCATCTCATTTCTATGGTTCATGGTATGATATAATATGATTTGCGAAGTGTTATGTGTTCCTCGTCTACACTTCAAATGAATGTAAATGCGACACTTCCTTGCTAGGAAATAGCGTCTGCAGATGTCTAGGTATCATAGCGATAGAGTTCTAATGCTTCTTAAAACGCGATATCGCATCTCATTTCTATGTTTCATGGTAAGATATAATATGATTTGCGAAGTGTTATGTATTCCTCGTCTACACTTCATATGAATGTAAATGCCACACTTCCTTGCAAGGAAATAGCGTTTGCAGATGTCTAGGTATCGTAGCAATAGAGTTCTAATGCTTCTTAAAACGCGATATCGCATCTCATTTCTATGTTTCATGGTAAGATATAATATGATTTGCGAAGTGTTATGTATTCCTCGTCTACACTTCAAATGAATGTGAATGCGACACTTCCCCGCTAGGAAATAGCGTTTGCAGAAGTCTACGTATCGTAGCAATAGAGTTCTTATGATTCTTATAACGCGATATCGCATCTCATTTCTGTGGTTCATGGTAAGATATAATATGATTTGCGAATTGTTATGTATTCCTCGTCTACACTTCAAATGAATGAAAATGCGACACTTCCTTGCTAGGAAATAGCGTCTGCAGATGTCTAGGTATCGTAGCGATAGAGTTCTAATGCTTCTTAAAACGCGATATCGCATCTCATTTCTATGTTTCATGGTATGATATAATATGATTTGCGAAGTGTTATGTATTCCTCGTCTACACTTCAAATGAATGTAAATGCGACACTTCCTTGCTAGGAAGTAGCGTCTGCGGATGTCTAGGTATCATAGCGATAGAGTTCTAATGCTTCTTAAAACGCGATATCGCATCTCATTTCTATGTTTCATGGTAAGATATAATATGATTTGCGAAGTGTTATGTATTCCTCGTCTACACTTCATATGAATGTAAATGCGACACTTCCTTGCAAGGAAATAGCGTTTGCAGATGTCTACCTATCGTAGCAATAGAGTTCTAATGCTTCTTAAAACGCGATATCGCATCTCATTTCTATGTTTCATGGTAAGATATAATATGATTTGCGAAGTGTTATGTATTCCTCGTCTACACTTCAAATGAATGTAAATGCGACACTTCCTTGCAAGGAAATAGCGTTTGCAGATGTCTACCTATCGTAGCAATAGGGTTCTATTGCTTCTTAAAACGCGATATCGCATCTCATTTCTATGGTTCATGGTAAGATATAATATGATTTGCGAAGTGTTATGAATTCCTCGTCTACGCTTCAAATGAATGTAAATGCGACACTTCCTTGCTAGGAAATAGCGTCTGCAGATGTCTAGGTATCGTAGCGATAGAGTTCTAATGCTTCTTAAAACGAGATATTGCATCTCATATCTATGGTTCATGGTAAGATATAATATGATTTGCGAAGTGTTATGTATTCCTCGTCTACACTTCAAATGAATGTAAATGCGACACTTCCTCGCTAGGAAATAGCGTTTGCAGAAGTCTACGTATCGTAGCAATTGAGTTCTTATGATTCTTAAAACGCGATATCGCATCTCATTTCAATGTTTCATGGTAAGATTTAATATGATTTGCGAAGTGTCATGTATTCCTCGTCTACACTTCAAATGAATGTGAATGCGACACTTCCTCGCTAGGAAATAGCGTTTGCAGAAGTCTACGTATCGTAGCAATAGAGTTCTTATGATTCTTAAAACGCGATATCGCATCTCATTTCTATGGTTCATGGTATGATATAATATGATTTGCGAAGTGTTATGTGTTCCTCGTCTACACTTCAAATGAATGTAAATGCGACACTTCCTTGCTAGGAAATAGCGTCTGCAGATGTCTAGGTATCATAGCGATAGAGTTCTAATGCTTCTTAAAACGCGATATCGCATCTCATTTCTATGTTTCATGGTAAGATATAATATGATTTGCGAAGTGTTATGTATTCCTCGTCTACACTTCATATGAATGTAAATGCCACACTTCCTTGCAAGGAAATAGCGTTTGCAGATGTCTAGGTATCGTAGCAATAGAGTTCTAATGCTTCTTAAAACGCGATATCGCATCTCATTTCTATGTTTCATGGTAAGATATAATATGATTTGCGAAGTGTTATGTATTCCTCGTCTACACTTCAAATGAATGTGAATGCGACACTTCCCCGCTAGGAAATAGCGTTTGCAGAAGTCTACGTATCGTAGCAATAGAGTTCTTATGATTCTTATAACGCGATATCGCATCTCATTTCTGTGGTTCATGGTAAGATATAATATGATTTGCGAATTGTTATGTATTCCTCGTCTACACTTCAAATGAATGAAAATGCGACACTTCCTTGCTAGGAAATAGCGTCTGCAGATGTCTAGGTATCGTAGCGATAGAGTTCTAATGCTTCTTAAAACGCGATATCGCATCTCATTTCTATGTTTCATGGTATGATATAATATGATTTGCGAAGTGTTATGTATTCCTCGTCTACACTTCAAATGAATGTAAATGCGACACTTCCTTGCTAGGAAGTAGCGTCTGCGGATGTCTAGGTATCATAGCGATAGAGTTCTAATGCTTCTTAAAACGCGATATCGCATCTCATTTCTATGTTTCATGGTAAGATATAATATGATTTGCGAAGTGTTATGTATTCCTCGTCTACACTTCATATGAATGTAAATGCGACACTTCCTTGCAAGGAAATAGCGTTTGCAGATGTCTACCTATCGTAGCAATAGAGTTCTAATGCTTCTTAAAACGCGATATCGCATCTCATTTCTATGTTTCATGGTAAGATATAATATGATTTGCGAAGTGTTATGTATTCCTCGTCTACACTTCAAATGAATGTAAATGCGACACTTCCTTGCAAGGAAATAGCGTTTGCAGATGTCTACCTATCGTAGCAATAGGGTTCTATTGCTTCTTAAAACGCGATATCGCATCTCATTTCTATGGTTCATGGTAAGATATAATATGATTTGCGAAGTGTTATGAATTCCTCGTCTACGCTTCAAATGAATGTAAATGCGACACTTCCTTGCTAGGAAATAGCGTCTGCAGATGTCTAGGTATCGTAGCGATAGAGTTCTAATGCTTCTTAAAACGAGATATTGCATCTCATATCTATGGTTCATGGTAAGATATAATATGATTTGCGAAGTGTTATGTATTCCTCGTCTACACTTCAAATGAATGTAAATGCGACACTTCCTCGCTAGGAAATAGCGTTTGCAGAAGTCTACGTATCGTAGCAATTGAGTTCTTATGATTCTTAAAACGCGATATCGCATCTCATTTCAATGTTTCATGGTAAGATTTAATATGATTTGCGAAGTGTCATGTATTCCTCGTCTACACTTCAAATGAATGTGAATGCGACACTTCCTCGCTAGGAAATAGCGTTTGCAGATGTCTACGTATCGTAGCAATAGAGTTCTTATGATTCTTAAAACGCGATATCGCATCTCATTTCTATGGTTCATGGTAAGATATAATATGATTTGCGAATTGTTATGTATTCCTCGTCTACACTTCAAATGAATCTAATTGCGACACTTCCTTGCTAGGAAATAGCGTCTGCAGATGTCTAGGTATCGTAGCGATAGAGTTCTAATGCTTCTTATAACGAGATATTGCATCTCATATCTATGTTTCATGATAAGATATAATATGATTTGCGAAGTGTTATGCATTCCTCGTCTACACTTCAAATGAATGTAAATGCGACACTTCCTTGCTAGGAAATAGCGTCTGCAGATGTCTAGGTATCGTAACGATAGAGTTCTAATGCTTCTTAAAACGCGATATCGCATCTCATTTCTATGTTTCATGGTAAGATATAATATGATTTGCGAAGTGTTATGTATTCCTCGTCTACACTTCATATGAATGTAAATGCGACACTTCCTTGCAAGGAAATAGCGTTTGCAGATGTCTACCTATCGTAGCAATAGAGTTCTAATGCTTCTTAAAACGCGATATCGCATCTCATTTCTATGTTTCATGGTAAGATATAATATGATTTGCGAAGTGTTATGTATTCCCCGTCTACACCTCAAATGAATGTAAATGCGACACTTCCTTGCAAGGAAATAGCGTTTGCAGATGTCTACGTATCGTAGCAATAGAGTTCTAATGCTTCTTAAAACGCGATATCGCATCTCATTTCTATGTTCCATGGTAAGATATAATATGATTTGCGAAGTGTTGTGTATTCCTCGTCTACACTTCAAATGATTGTGAATGCGACACTTCCTCGCTAGGAAATAGCGTTTGCAGAAGTCTACGTATCGTAGCAATAGAGTTCTTATGATTCTTAAAACGCGATATCGCATCTCATTTCTATGGTTCATGGTATGATATAATATGATTTGCGAAGTGTTATGTATTGCTCGTCTACACTTCAAATGAATATAAATGCGACACTTCCTTGCTAGGAAATAGCGTCTGCAGATGTCTAGATATCATAGCGATAGAGTTCTAATGCTTCTTAAAACGCGATATCCCATCTCATTTCTATGTTTCATGGTAAGATATAATATGATTTGCGAAGTGTTATGTATTCCTCGTCCACACTTCAAATGAATGTAAATGCGACACTTCCTTGCAAAGTAATAGCGTTTGCAGATATACACGTATCGTAGCAATAGATTTCTAATGCTTCTTAAAACGCGATATAGCATCTCATTTCTATGTTTCATGGTAAGATATAATATGATTTGCGAAGTGACTTGTATTCCTCGTCTACACTTCAAATGAATGTAAATCCGACACTTCCTAGCAAGGAAATAGCGTTTGCAGATGTCTACGTATCGTAGCAATAGATTTCTAATGCTTCTTAAAACGCAATATCGCATTTCATTTCTATGTTTCATGGTAAGATATAATATGATTTGCGAAGTGACTTGTATTCCTCGTCTACACTTCAAGTAAATGTAAAAGCGACACTTCCTTGCTAGGAAATAGCGTCTGCAGATGTCTAGGTATCGTAGCAATAGAGTTCAAATGCTTCTTAAAACGAGATATTGCATCTCATTTCTATGTTTCATGATAAGATATAATATTCATTGCGATGTGTTATGTATTCTTCGTCTACACTTCAAATGAATGTAAATGCGACACTTCCTTGCAAAGAAATAGCGTTTGCAGATGTCTACGTATCGTAGCAATAGAGTTCTTATGATTCTTAAAACGCGATATCGCATCTCATTTCTATGTTTCATGGTAAGATATAATATGATTTGCGAAGTGTTATGTATTCCTCGTCTACACTTCAAATGAATGTAAATGCGACACTTCCTTGCAAGGAAATAGCGTTTGCAGATGTCTACGTATCGTAGCAATAGAGTTCTAATGCTTCTTAAAACGCGATATCGCATCTCATTTCTATGTTTCATGGTAAGATGTAATATGATTTGCGAAGTGTTATGTATTCCTCGCCTACACTTCAAATGAATGTAAATGCGACACTTCCTTGCAAAGAAATAGCGTTTGCAGTTGTCTACGTATCGTAGCAATAGATTTCTAATGCTTCTTAAAACGCGATGTCGCATCACATTTCTATGTTTCATGGTAAGATATAATATGATTTGCGAAGTGACTTGTATTCCTCGTCTACACTTCAAATGAATGTAAATCCGACACTTCCTAGCAAGGAAATAGCGTTTGCAGATGTCTACGTATCGTAGCAATAGATATCTAATGCTTCTTAAAACGCGATATCGCATTTCATTTCTATGTTTCATGGTAAGATATAATATGATTTGCGAAGTGACTTGTATTCCTCGTCTACACTTCAAGTAAATGTAAAAGCGACACTTCCTTGCTAGGAAATAGCGTCTGCAGATGTCTAGGTATCGTAGCAATAGAGTTCAAATGCTTCTTAAAACGAGATATTGCAACTCATTTCTATGTTTCATGATAAGATATAATATTCATTGCGATGTGTTATGTATTCTTCGTCTACACTTCAAATGAATGTAAATGCGACACTTCCTTGCAAAGAAATAGCGTTTGCAGATGTCTACGTATCGTAGCAATAGAGTTCTTATGATTCTTAAAACGCGATATCGCATCTCATTTCTATGTTTCATGGTAAGATATAATATGATTTGCGAAGTGTTATGTATTCCTCGTCTACACTTCAAATGAATGTAAATGCGACACTTCCTTGCAAGGAAATAGCGTTTGCAGATGTCTACGTATCGTAGCAATAGAGTTCTAATGCTTCTTAAAACGCGATATCGCATCTCATTTCTATGTTTCATGGTAAGATGTAATATGATTTGCGAAGTGTTATGTATTCCTCGCCTACACTTCAAATGAATGTAAATGCGACACTTCCTTGCAAAGAAATAGCGTTTGCAGTTGTCTACGTATCGTAGCAATAGATTTCTAATGCTTCTTAAAACGCGATGTCGCATCACATTTCTATGTTTCATGGTAAGATATAATATGATTTGCGAAGTGACTTGTATTCCTCGTCTACACTTCAAATGAATGTAAATCCGACACTTCCTAGCAAGGAAATAGCGTTTGCAGATGTCTACGTATCGTAGCAATAGATATCTAATGCTTCTTAAAACGCGATATCGCATTTCATTTCTATGTTTCATGGTAAGATATAATATGATTTGCGAAGTGACTTGTATTCCTCGTCTACACTTCAAGTAAATGTAAAAGCGACACTTCCTTGCTAGGAAATAGCGTCTGCAGATGTCTAGGTATCGTAGCAATAGAGTTCAAATGCTTCTTAAAACGAGATATTGCATCTCATTTCTATGTTTCATGATAAGATATAATATTCATTGCGAAGTGTTATGCAGTCCTCGTCTACGATTCAAATGAAAGTAAATGCGACACTTCCTTCCAAGGAAATAGCGTTTGCAGATGTCTACGTATCGTAGCAATAGAGTTCTTATGATTCTTAAAACGCGATATCGCATCTCATTTCTATGTTTCATGGTAAGATATAATATTCATTGCGAAGTGTTATACATTCCTCGTCTACGATTCAAATGAATGTAAATGCGACACTTCCTTGCAAGGAAATAGCGTTTGCAGATGTCTGCGTATCGTAGCAATAGATTTCTAATGCTTCTTAAAACGCGATATCGCATCTCATTTCTATGTTTCATGGTAAGATATAATATGATTTGCGAAGTGTTATGTGTTCCTCGTCTACACTTCATATGAATGTAAATGCGACACTTCCTTGCAAGGAAATAGCGTTTGCAGATGTCTACCTATCGTAGCAATAGAGTTCTAATGCTTCTTAAAACGCGATATCGCATCTCATTTCTATGTTTCATGGTAAGATGTAATATGTTTTGCGAAGTGTTATGTATTCCTCGCCTACACTTCAAATGAATGTAAATGCGACACTTCCTTGCAAAGAAATAGCGTTTGCAGTTGTCTACGTATCGTAGCAATAGATTTCTAATGCTTCTTAAAACGCGATGTCGCATCTCATTTTTATGTTTCATGGTAAGATATAATATGATTTGCGAAGTGTCATGTATTCCTCGTCTACACTTCAAATGATTGTGAATGCGATACTTCCTCGCTAGTAAATAGCGTTTGCAGATGTCTACGTATCGTAGCAATAGCTCTCTAATGCTTCTTAAAACGCGATATCGCATCTCATTTCTATGTGTCATGGTAAGATATAATATTCATTGCGAAGCGTTATGCATTCCTCGTCTACGATTCAAATGAATGTAAATACGACACTTCCTTGCAAGGAAATAGCGTTTGCAGATGCCTACGTATCGTAGCAATAGAGTTCTTATGATTCTTAAAACGAGATATTCCATCTCATATCTATGTTTCATGTTAGGATTGTCACGTCCCGAGGTGCGGTTGCGCTCGCAACGGTGGCACAAAGTCGTAACCGTTCCCGAAAATAACGCGAATTGCGTCCGGACCGGGTTCGTTGGCGTTTCGGACTCGATAAAACGGTAACTAACACTAAACTTACCTTGCGAAGGCTTGATTCCGCTGTCTGATTTCTCTTTCCAGGTACCTGGAGCGCCTTGGATCCGCAACCGGGATGGCGGCGGCGTACGGCTGGAACGGAGGTACGGGTCGTGCGGCGAAGGAAACCTCCTTCACAGGTACCAGGACTCGAACGCAGGAAATTGAATATTCTGGTGCATCACCCACGTATTCCCGAGCGAGACGACGAATAAACTCTCTCCTCCCCGCGCGTCGTGTACGCTTTGTCGGAGGTGCAAGGCTCGTCGAGAATACTTGAACTTCGGTCGAGTACGGCGCGGCTAAGCGTTGGTTCGCTCTAGCTTACCGGGATCAACCTGGGCGCAAGATATTCTGTATACGGTAGAAGTGAGGATGGAGCAACTAAGCGCTGGTTCGCTCTAGTCGTCGAGCCTCAAGACTATCGCAGATGAGATATAGAAATAGAATAATCGCGAGCGTACCCGTGGAGTAGAATTAAGGAATTATATTTGGACTCGAATAAAGATACTTTGAATCTGGTAAAAATAAACTATATTCTATGATTTCACTATACTAAATACACTTGACTAAGTTCTAAGTTACTGACTAGCGATTACAATGAGAATTAGAAATAGTATAAAGTATCGAATGGACTCCGCTATGGGAGTATGGATAGAGACGAATGCATTAGAGCTAATTGCTCGTTGCGAATGAGCCTATTGCTCGGATCGGAAGTGCATCGTTCGGATGCTGGATTAGAACTCCTCGGTTCGGAGATGAGGTACGAACTCTCCAGTTCGGAGATGAGATTGGAACTCCTCCGTTCGGAGGCGAGATTGGAACTCCTCCGTTCGGAGGCGAGATTGGAACTCTCCGGTTCGGAGATGAGACGCGAACTGACTCTCGGATCTCGCGTCCGCGACCTCCTCGGGTCGCGCGGCGCGCGAGTCGCTGGGCCCTCGCGGTGGGGCGGACGGTCGGAGTAGGGCGGCCGCTCGGCCCTCGTGGTGGGGCGGCCGTTCGGAGTGGGGCGCGGCCCGCGTTAAGCGTGAGCCGCGAGCGTCGAGTGTGCGCGCGAGTGCACGGAACATAGCCGTGCATGAATGAAATATATACATATATTCACTTAAATCTAGGTGTGTGTTGGTGTGTATGTACATAGGTGAGTAGTGTCCTTATTCTAATCCCACATGTACGAGAAGTACGTATAGGGCTTCGTGATCGCTGGGGATTCGACCCAGTATGTGTCGGAGAGCTCCTCGCCCTCGTAATACGGGGTGAAGTCCTCCCCCTCGTGTGTGGAGATCGCGCGTGGGCGCGGCATGCTGCATCCCTCTTCCCTCTCGTACCTTTGTCTCCTTCTGTAGGGACGGCGAGTCGGCGGGTGGCCCGTGTGCAGGGGCTCCGGATACGGATGCTGGGGATGATGAGGTGGACGCCGGAGGGTGGCAGGCGGTACGCCTGACGTTACACCACCCCCCTTGGAAAAAGAATCTCGGCCATGCCGAGATCTCTTGTCTGTTGGGTAGATTTCGGGATGCTGGATCCTTCTCTTGGTCCTGTCGGCTGGATGCTGCGGAATCTGAGGTTTTTCGCCTGGTTGATCCTGGCGATAACGTTTGGAGATTGGACCGTGACTGCGGGCTTCCTTCGGATTGCAGGCACTTTCGTCGCTTTCACTTTCAGCGTTCGTTTGAATGTCACTGCTCTCACTGACTTCATTTTCAGTTTTTCGCACTTTTCTTTCACTAGCATCCACACTCTGCATACTATGCATTCGTTTACAAATTTTGATTTTGTTCGTATGAACAATTTTATGGCGCCCTTTTACATTCAGCTTAACATTACAATTGCCCAAAATTTCGAGGATACGGTACGGTCCAGAATACTGTGCCTGGAACTTATGTTTGTTCGGCTCTTTTAAAAGATAGACCCATTGGCCTACCTCGAAGTTTTGGACATTGAGATTTCGGTCATAATAATATTTGGAACGGCGTTTCGCGTTGTCTAGATTGGCTTTAGCCAAATCCTGAGATTTCGAGATTTTCTCCTGAAGTTGTATAAGATAGTCGCTATAAGTTTCGTTATCAGAGCTGTCCTGAAAAGGAGTGGCTGACGGCGTCCTAGCTATCCTGCCGAACACTAGTTCGTGTGGGGTGTATAATGTACCCTCGTGCACACTGGTGTTGTATGAAAACATTGCATACGGTAACCAATTCACCCAATCGTTACTCGACTCTATGTAATGCTTCAGATATTCGGCCAGGACGTGGTGAGATCGTTCAACGGACCCGTTTGTCTGTGGATGGAACGCAGTGGACTTGTATTGCTTAATACGGAATTTGATTGCTATGGCTTTAATCAAGCTATTTATAAAGTTCGAACCTTGGTCCGTGAGTATGCCTTTCGGGCATCCGAACTTACAAATGAATTCTTTTATTAAAGCTTCGGCAATGTCTACTGCGGTGGTGGTTTTGAGAGGAACTGCGACTGAGTATTTAGTGAGGAGATCTTGGATCGTGAGGATACTTGTATAACCGTCGGAAGTTTCGGGAAGAGGACCCATTACGTCCATTGAAATCTTATCGAATGCCCTGCCAGGGGTGTCGGTTAAAGTGAGAGGCTGTCTGGTCTTTACCCGGACCAGTTTCTCTGTCTGACAACTTTTACATTTGCCAATATATTCTTGTATTTGTGTTTTCATGTTTGGCCAAAAGTATTGTTGTCTGATGCGAGAATAAGTTTTATTAACCCCTTTGTGACCTCCCACAGGGGAGTCGTGGTTTTCCCTTATTATTTTCAGTCGCTCTTCGACCGAAGGGGTTTTAATGAGGCCCTGGCAGACCGTAATCTGGACAGTTGTTTCGTAGAACAGGTCCTGAAGGATTTTCTGGATTCGGGACCAGGATACGGAGTCTAGATAGGTTTGTGCGATACTAAATGTTTGTAATTGTAATTCGTTTACAACGTCGCACAAGGATCTAAATGTTTCTATTACGGTCTGGAAATTGATTGATCTGCTGGAATGTTCGACGATTGGAAGCTGGATTTGGAATTCGTTTCCGATTTTTATGACTTTGGCTTTGGTAAGGACGTGATCTTTGTTTGGAAGGAATTTTTCAGCGTTCGCTAGATCTTTGGCGCCCGTGTCATAGGGGTGCCCAGATTGCGTGACGAAGACAACTACATTGTCTCGTCGCGTTGATAATGCGTCACGGCTGAAATTAAATAGAGGTTCGCGTCGGAAAAATTCATTTGGAGCAGGAGTATAGAAGTCGGTGCTGTCGCTGGCGACTTGCGGAGGTGGTGCTGTGTTGGTACGGAAGGACGTGCCTGGAGTCGGTAATTCAGGTTCTGATGTTACCGGAGTAGGAGGAGGCGCTAGTGTGGTATACTTTTTACGGGTTTCCGGAGGCACATCGAAGATGTCGTCCTCCGAATTTTCTGAATACGAGAGCGGAAAAATTTGAGCGGGATTCCGCGACAATGCGTCCGCATTGAGGTTCGTTTTTCCACTTTTATAGACCATCTCGTAGTCAAATTCCGCTAACTTAAGCCTCCACCGTACGAGTCTACTTGACGGGTCCTTGACCGAATTCATCCACACTAACGGTCGATGGTCGGTAACGAGTTTGAATTGATTACCGTATATGTATGGACGAAAGTAATGGACGGCGTAGACAATCGCCAGACACTCCTTCTCGATCGTGGAGTAGTTTTTCTCCGCAGCGTTTAACAGTCGCGACGTGTACGCGATTGGCAAGTCGCGGCCTATTGGTCCTTGACTCAAGATAGCACCAATAGCTTCGGCGGACGCGTCGGTCGTTATCACGAATGGTTGTTTGAAGTTGGGGTACTGCAAGATAGGCGCTTCGCATAGGCAATCTCGGAGTTTGACGAATGAATTCTCTTGCTCGTTACGCCATACAAAGGGCGCGTCTTTTTTTAACAAATTCGTTAGAGGCTTAGCAATGTTAGAAAAATTTGCGATGAACCGCCTGTAGTACCCCGCGAGCCCGAGGAATTGTTTGATCTGTTTCGCGTTGCGCGGGCGCGGAAAATTTTTGACGGCGCTAATTTTCGCAGGGTCAGGTTTTACACCGTGCTCACTGATAATATGACCCAAATAGCTTACTTCTCTCCTCAAGAATTCGCACTTATCCGGCTGCAATACTAAATTAGCTTCTTTGAGCCGTTGAGTTAATTTATCGAATTTAAGTCGATGTTCTTGAAGAGAGCTAGCGTAGATAACAATGTCGTCCAAATAGACGAAAATTTCGTTCCCCTGGAGACCGGACAGGACATTGTCCATAAGTCGTTGGAACGTCGCTGGCGCATTTTTTAATCCGAATGGCATTCTTTTAAATTCATAATGCCCGTGAGGCGTCGAAAAAGCGGTTTTGGGAGCATCGGCGGGCTCCATTGGGATCTGATGAAATCCGCTCGCGAGATCGAATGTACTAAAATACTTCGCACTCCCGAGCTGATCAAGTATCTCGGTAATGCAAGGGAGGGGATAGGCATCGGCGACAGATTTCTCATTGAGTGCGCGGTAGTCGATGACGACGCGCCATTGCTTGTTGCCCAAGGAGTCCGGTTTCTTTGGGACAACCCACAATGGCGAATTATATGGTGATTTTGACGGAGAGATGACACCATTTTGTAAAAATTTGTCGACTTGTCGTCGAATCTCCTCCTTATGAGCTGGTGGGAAACGGTATTGTTTCACATTGACGGGGCGGTCGTCGACGGTTGGAATCTTGTGCGTGGTTGCTGACGTATGCCCTAATTTATCCCCCTCAATGTGAAAAAGCTCCTGCGTGCTTTGAACGAGACGGACGACGTGCTCTTTTTCCTCTGCGTTGAGGTGGTCGAGACGGAGGAGACTAAGAAGTCGATCTAGACGAGATTTCGAAGGATTGGCGGATTTCGATGTTTGTTTTAACGGCGACTGTTGTACATTATTTTTAACCGCCTGAGCATAAGAGATCTGTTGAACATTCGCGATTTTGCAACGCGAAGGAGGAGTTTCGATTGTCGAATATGGTGTCTGATTCGAGAAAGAAATAGAAGTTTTCCCTTTTTGGGATGAGCCGATCGGTACGGCGGATACGTTGGATTTAGTAGATTTAGAAAAAACCGGATACAGCGACGGACTATCCTCCTCGTGGAGGGGAGTCATGATTTGCGCGGGCTCGAGTATGATCTCTGGTAACGCGATTTCGACGGCGCGGTCGGATGAATTAATTATTCGAGTTACCGCTTTGCCCCGAATTACTCTGACGAGAGCGTTTCCGAAAAATATGCCCGGCGCAAGATCGATACGAGGAATTATACCTTCCGCGAGATTCGAATTAACTACGCGGACCTTGATACCGATATTTGATCTCGGCGGAATGGAGATACGGTCTCCTGACTTCGGAGAAGCTGCTTTGTCTTGCGTTCGAAGCTTCGATTTCGTTGTTGCATCGCGTTTCAGCGGAGGCGATGATTTACGCGGCGGGCGCGGCGGCGGAGGGGGAATAGATTCCGTGCGCGGCGCTTGTTTACGTTTCGGCGATAGGAGAGGCTTTATTTTCGACTCCGGTGACGGTTCCTCGAGTGCTTCGATATCGTCTTCGGAAGGGATTCTCTTACCATTCCATTTGATTATTTTATTTGGAAAAGAGATTTCTGCGTCCATACAGAACCCGGAGCCGAGGATCCCGCTTGGTTTAAGGGGAAAATCATCCTCGACCACATTAAAAGGAACGACGCGACCGAAAATGACAAGATTCACCGTCCCTAAGGTTGCGGTTTTGCCATCGGTTACCCCTGTTATTATGACGATCTCGGACTTATCGATTCGCGCGGATGCTTTTAGAGCCGAACGTTTTATAATATTTATTTCCGCCCCAGTGTCCACCATGAAGCGAGTTGGTGAAATTAGAAGATCGGATTTTAAAATTACGTTTGGCGTGCTAGTTTTTCCGGTTATGTTTATCGCGGCGTTTCGTCGATTTCCGCGTTGGAGTTGTTCGCGGCGAGAGGACGGACTTGGTGCGCGGCCTCGCCACCTGTCTCGCGGCGGGTGCGGAGGCCATTGTCGTTTCCCGAATTTTGATTTACAGCGTTGTTGTACTGCCTTTTTCGGCACTCGCCTATTTCGTGCCCCGGGGTCTTGCAATAGCGACAAAATTTGGGCGCGTCCCTGGCTACGATTTGTCTCGGTTGTTCGTACGCGGGGCCTCGAGTAGGAGGCGGTACGTCCCTGGATCGCAAGTATTCCTGCGGTCGGTACGGCGATGGCGGTCTGAGCCGACACTCGGTCGCGTAATGTCCGATATTATTACATTTTCGGCAAATAACTTCGGCTGGTTTTTCGCGCGATTCTGGTCGCGCGGCACGCGATCTACCTAGTCGGTTGCAATCACGTTCGTGCATTTGGTAAAGCTCTCGCGCTCGAGCGAACGTTTCTCGCAATGTGCCGAATGAATTTATCGTCATTTGCATTCGAATTTCCGGAATGAGACCGTCTTTAAAACATTGTAATGTGAGCGCGTCTACGTCATCGAGCGATTCCGGTGTGTCTCGTCGAGCAAGCCTCTCGCAATCAATTATAGCGGTTCTAAGATCTTTTACTCGACCGATGTAATCTAGAATGTGCTCGTTCGCGCGCATAAATATATTAGCAAGTTCACCCCGATAATGATGAGCTGATTTTACGGAGCAAAAAGTGCTGCGAAGAACGTCCGTTAATTCGAGTATTGTGTAACATGGCTCGTCTTCTAGCGCGGCGTAGGCACGACCCTTGAGTTTTCCCTTAAGCAGGCGTGTGAAAGTTCGCTCGCACCCATTAGGGATAAGCTCATAAGCGCGTTTACACGCTCGGGTAAACTGAAGAATTGGAATGTTCTGACCATCGAATGTCGGCACGGCTTCGAGGGCCTGCTTAAGCGATAGCTCGTCGTGTTGCGAACTATTTGTATTGAAATCAGAGCTCGAATTATGTGCGGAAAGCGGACTTCCCCGAGGAATATCCAGAGAAACGGTATCGTCGCGCGTTAAATCAGGCGTTCTGCGGATAGATTCTATTTCACGACGTAGAATTTCTATTTGCTGGAGCAACGCGGCATTACTAGGATCGGTCGTTTTCGTATTTTTCGCGGAAGTATTTTGTTGCGCGGTACTAGGAAGAGGCTCGGAGATAGCGTCTTGGAAGTCGAGCGTTCTGCTAGTGCGTTTTTCGCGTTCGGAATCGGCCATCGCGGCGGCTCGCTGTGTCTGCTGGCGCGTTTTTGTCGGAGTCCGGGTTGCCATATCTAGTTTCGCGGTTCCTTTCGGCAGAATTTCCGGAGGAAACGCGTGGCTATCCCACCGCTGTCACCAAAAATAACTTTCGTGTCACGTCCCGAGGTGCGGTTGCGCTCGCAACGGTGGCACAAAGTCGTAACCGTTCCCGAAAATAACGCGAATTGCGTCCGGACCGGGTTCGTTGGCGTTTCGGACTCGATAAAACGGTAACTAACACTAAACTTACCTTGCGAAGGCTTGATTCCGCTGTCTGATTTCTCTTTCCAGGTACCTGGAGCGCCTTGGATCCGCAACCGGGATGGCGGCGGCGTACGGCTGGAACGGAGGTACGGGTCGTGCGGCGAAGGAAACCTCCTTCACAGGTACCAGGACTCGAACGCAGGAAATTGAATATTCTGGTGCATCACCCACGTATTCCCGAGCGAGACGACGAATAAACTCTCTCCTCCCCGCGCGTCGTGTACGCTTTGTCGGAGGTGCAAGGCTCGTCGAGAATACTTGAACTTCGGTCGAGTACGGCGCGGCTAAGCGTTGGTTCGCTCTAGCTTACCGGGATCAACCTGGGCGCAAGATATTCTGTATACGGTAGAAGTGAGGATGGAGCAACTAAGCGCTGGTTCGCTCTAGTCGTCGAGCCTCAAGACTATCGCAGATGAGATATAGAAATAGAATAATCGCGAGCGTACCCGTGGAGTAGAATTAAGGAATTGTATTTGGACTCGAATAAAGATACTTTGAATCTGGTAAAAATAAACTATATTCTATGATTTCACTATACTAAATACACTTGACTAAGTTCTAAGTTACTGACTAGCGATTACAATGAGAATTAGAAATAGTATAAAGTATCGAATGGACTCCGCTATGGGAGTATGGATAGAGACGAATGCATTAGAGCTAATTGCTCGTTGCGAATGAGCCTATTGCTCGGATCGGAAGTGCATCGTTCGGATGCTGGATTAGAACTCCTCGGTTCGGAGATGAGGTACGAACTCTCCAGTTCGGAGATGAGATTGGAACTCCTCCGTTCGGAGGCGAGATTGGAACTCCTCCGTTCGGAGGCGAGATTGGAACTCTCCGGTTCGGAGATGAGACGCGAACTGACTCTCGGATCTCGCGTCCGCGACCTCCTCGGGTCGCGCGGCGCGCGAGTCGCTGGGCCCTCGCGGTGGGGCGGACGGTCGGAGTAGGGCGGCCGCTCGGCCCTCGTGGTGGGGCGGCCGTTCGGAGTGGGGCGCGGCCCGCGTTAAGCGTGAGCCGCGAGCGTCGAGTGTGCGCGCGAGTGCACGGAACATAGCCGTGCATGAATGAAATATATACATATATTCACTTAAATCTAGGTGTGTGTTGGTGTGTATGTACATAGGTGAGTAGTGTCCTTATTCTAATCCCACATGTACGAGAAGTACGTATAGGGCTTCGTGATCGCTGGGGATTCGACCCAGTATGTGTCGGAGAGCTCCTCGCCCTCGTAATACGGGGTGAAGTCCTCCCCCTCGTGTGTGGAGATCGCGCGTGGGCGCGGCATGCTGCATCCCTCTTCCCTCTCGTACCTTTGTCTCCTTCTGTAGGGACGGCGAGTCGGCGGGTGGCCCGTGTGCAGGGGCTCCGGATACGGATGCTGGGGATGATGAGGTGGACGCCGGAGGGTGGCAGGCGGTACGCCTGACGTTACAGGATATAATATTCATTGCGAAGTGTTATGCATTCCTCGTCTACGATTCAAATGAATGTAAATGCGACACTTCCTTGCAAGGAAATAGCGTTTGCAGATGTCTGCGTATCGTAGCAATAGATTTCTAATGCTTCTTAAAACGCGATATCGCATCTCATTTCAATGTTTCATGGTAAGATTTAATATGATTTGCGAAGTGTCATGTATTCCTTGCCTACACTTCAAATGAATGTAAATGCGACACTTCCTTGCAAAGAAATAGCGTTTGCAGTTGTCTACGTATCGTAGCAATAGATTTCTAATGCTTCTTAAAACGCGATGTCGCATCTCATTTCTATGTTTCATGGTAAGATATAATATGATTTGCGAAGTGACTTGTATTCCTCGTCTACACTTCAAATGAATGTAAATCCGACACTTCCTAGCAAGGAAATAGCGTTTGCAGATGTCTACGTATCGTAGCAATAGATTTCTAATGCTTCTTAAAACGCGATATCGCATTTCATTTCTATGTTTCATGGTAAGATATAATATGATTTGCGAAGTGACTTGTATTCCTCGTCTACACTTCAAATAAATGTAAAAGCGACACTTCCTTGCTAGGAAATAGCGTCTGCAGATGTCTAGGTATCGTAGCAATAGAGTTCAAATGCTTCTTAAAACGAGATATTGCATCTCATTTCTATGTTTCATGATAAGATATAATATTCATTGCGAAGTGTTATGCAGTCCTCGTCTACGATTCAAATGAAAGTAAATGCGACACTTCCTTGCAAGGAAATAGCGTTTGCAGATGTCTACGTATCGTAGCAATAGAGTTCTAATGCTTCTTAAAACGCGATATCGCATCTCATTTCTATGTTTCATGGTAAGATGTAATATGATTTGCGAAGTGTTATGTATTCCTCGCCTACACTTCAAATGAATGTAAATGCGACACTTCCTTGCAAAGAAATAGCGTTTGCAGTTGTCTACGTATCGTAGCAATAGATTTCTAATGCTTCTTAAAACGCGATGTCGCATCACATTTCTATGTTTCATGGTAAGATATAATATGATTTGCGAAGTGACTTGTATTCCTCGTCTACACTTCAAATGAATGTAAATCCGACACTTCCTAGCAAGGAAATAGCGTTTGCAGATGTCTACGTATCGTAGCAATAGATATCTAATGCTTCTTAAAACGCGATATCGCATTTCATTTCTATGTTTCATGGTAAGATATAATATGATTTGCGAAGTGACTTGTATTCCTCGTCTACACTTCAAGTAAATGTAAAAGCGACACTTCCTTGCTAGGAAATAGCGTCTGCAGATGTCTAGGTATCGTAGCAATAGAGTTCAAATGCTTCTTAAAACGAGATATTGCATCTCATTTCTATGTTTCATGATAAGATATAATATTCATTGCGAAGTGTTATGCAGTCCTCGTCTACGATTCAAATGAAAGTAAATGCGACACTTCCTTGCAAAGAAATAGCGTTTGCAGTTGTCTACGTATCGTAGCAATAGATTTCTAATGCTTCTTAAAACGCGATGTCGCATCACATTTCTATGTTTCATGGTAAGATATAATATGATTTGCGAAGTGTTATGTGTTCCTCGTCTACACTTCATATGAATGTAAATGCGACACTTCCTTGCAAGGAAATAGCGTTTGCAGATGTCTACCTATCGTAGCAATAGAGTTCTAATGCTTCTTAAAACGCGATATCGCATCTCATTTCTATGTTTCATGGTAAGATGTAATATGTTTTGCGAAGTGTTATGTATTCCTCGCCTACACTTCAAATGAATGTAAATGCGACACTTCCTTGCAAAGAAATAGCGTTTGCAGTTGTCTACGTATCGTAGCAATAGATTTCTAATGCTTCTTAAAACGCGATGTCGCATCTCATTTTTATGTTTCATGGTAAGATATAATATGATTTGCGAAGTGTCATGTATTCCTCGTCTACACTTCAAATGATTGTGAATGCGATACTTCCTCGCTAGTAAATAGCGTTTGCAGATGTCTACGTATCGTAGCAATAGCTCTCTAATGCTTCTTAAAACGCGATATCGCATCTCATTTCTATGTGTCATGGTAAGATATAATATTCATTGCGAAGCGTTATGCATTCCTCGTCTACGATTCAAATGAATGTAAATACGACACTTCCTTGCAAGGAAATAGCGTTTGCAGATGTCTACGTATCGTAGCAATAGAGTTCTTATGATTCTTAAAACGAGATATTCCATCTCATATCTATGTTTCATGTTAGGATATAATATTCATTGCGAAGTGTTATGCATTCCTCGTCTACGATTCAAATGAATGTAAATGCGACACTTCCTTGCAAGGAAATAGCGTTTGCAGATGTCTGCGTATCGTAGCAATAGATTTCTAATGCTTCTTAAAACGCGATATCGCATCTCATTTCTATGTTTCATGGTAAGATATAATATGATTTGCGAAGTGTTATGTGTTCCTCGTCTACACTTCATATGAATGTAAATGCGACACTTCCTTGCAAGGAAATAGCGTTTGCAGATGTCTACCTATCGTAGCAATAGAGTTCTAATGCTTCTTAAAACGCGATATCGCATCTCATTTCTATGTTTCATGGTAAGATGTAATATGATTTGCGAAGTGTTATGTATTCCTCGCCTACACTTCAAATGAATGTAAATGCGACACTTCCTTGCAAAGAAATAGCGTTTGCAGTTGTCTACGTATCGTAGCAATAGATTTCTAATGCTTCTTAAAACGCGATGTCGCATCTCATTTCTATGTTTCATGGTAAGATATAATATGATTTGCGAAGTGACTTGTATTCCTCGTCTACACTTCAAATGAATGTAAATCCGACACTTCCTAGCAAGGAAATAGCGTTTGCAGATGTCTACGTATCGTAGCAATAGATTTCTAATGCTTCTTAAAACGCGATATCGCATTTCATTTCTATGTTTCATGGTAAGATATAATATGATTTGCGAAGTGACTTGTATTCCTCGTCTACACTTCAAATAAATGTAAAAGCGACACTTCCTTGCTAGGAAATAGCGTCTGCAGATGTCTAGGTATCGTAGCAATAGAGTTCAAATGCTTCTTAAAACGAGATATTGCATCTCATTTCTATGTTTCATGATAAGATATAATATTCATTGCGAAGTGTTATGCAGTCCTCGTCTACGATTCAAATGAAAGTAAATGCGACACTTCCTTGCAAGGAAATAGCGTTTGCAGATGTCTACGTATCGTAGCAATAGAGTTCTAATGCTTCTTAAAACGCGATATCGCATCTCATTTCTATGTTTCATGGTAAGATATAATATGATTTGCGAAGTGTTATGCATTCCTCGTCTACGATTCAAATGAATGTAAATGCGACACTTCCTTGCAAGGAAATAGCGTTTGCAGATGTCTAGGTATCGTAGCGATAGAGTTCTAATGCTTCTTAAAACGCGATATCGCATCTCATTTCCATGTTTCATGGTAAGATATAATGTGATTTGCGAAGTGTTATGTATTCCTCGTCTACACTTCATATGAATGTAAATGCGACACTTCCTTGCAAGGAAATAGCGTTTGCAGATGTCTACGTATCGTAGCAATAGAGTTCAAATGCTTCTTAAAACGAGATATTGCATCTCATTTCTATGTTTCATGATAAGATATAATATTCATTGCGAAGTGTTATGCAGTCCTCGTCTACGATTCAAATGAAAGTAAATACGACACTTCCTTGCAAGGAAATAGCGTTTGCAGATGTCTACGTATCGTAGCAGTAGAGTTCTTATGATTCTTAAAACGCGATATCGCATCTCATTTCTATGTTTCATGGTAAGATATAATATGATTTGCGATGTGTCATGTATTCCTCGTCTACACTTCAAATGAATGTGAATGCCACACTTGCTCGCTGGGAAATAGCGTTTGCAGATGTCTACGTATCGTAGCAATAGATTTCTAATGCTTCTTAAAACGCGATATCGCATTTCATTTCTATGTTTCATGGTAAGATATAATATGATTTGCGAAGTGACTTGTATTCCTCGTCTACACTTCAAGTAAATGTAAAAGCGACACTTCCTTGCTAGGAAATAGCGTCTGCAGATGTCTAGGTATCGTAGCAATAGAGTTCAAATGCTTCTTAAAACGAGATATTGCATCTCATTTCTATGTTTCATGATAAGATATAATATTCATTGCGAAGTGTTATGCAGTCCTCGTCTACGATTCAAATGAAAGTAAATGCGACACTTCCTTGCAAGGAAATAGCGTTTGCAGATGTCTACGTATCGTAGTAATAGAGTTCTTATGATTCTTAAAACGCGATATCGCATCTCATTTCTATGTTTCATGGTAAGATATAATATTCATTGCGAAGTGTTATACATTCCTCGTCTACGATTCAAATGAACGTAAATGCGACACTTCCTTACAAGGAAATAGCGTTTGCAGATGTCTACGTATCGTAGCAATAGAGTTCTTATGATTCTTAAAACGCGATATCGCATCTCATTTCTATGTTTTATGGTAAGATATAATATGATTTGCGAAGTGTTATGTATTCCTCGTCTACACTTCAAATGAATGTAAATGCGACACTTCCTTGCTAGGAAATAGCGTCTGCAGATGTCTAGGTATCGTAGCGATAGAGTTCTAATGCTTCTTAAAACGCGATATCGCATCTCATTTCTATGTTTCATGGTAAGATATAATATGATTTGCGAAGTGACTTGTATTCCTCGTCTACACTTCAAATGAATGTAAATGCGACACTTCCTTGCTAGGATATAGCGTCTGCAGATGTCTAGGTATCGTAGCAATAGAGTTCAAATGTTTCTTAAAACGAGATATTGCATCTCATTTCTATGTTTCATGATAAGATATAATATTCATTGCGAAGTGTTATGCAGTCCTCGTCTACACTTCAAATGAATGTGAATACGACACTTCCTCGCAAGGAAATGGCGCATGCAGATGTCTACGTATCGTAGCAATAGTGTTCAAGTGCTTCATAAAACGAGATATTGCATCTCATTTCTATGTTTCATGATAAGATATAATATTCAGTGCGAAGTGTTATGCAGTCCTCGTCTACGATTCAAATGAAAGTAAATGCGACACTTCCTTGCAAGGAAATAGCGTTTGCAGATGTCTCCGTATCGTAGCAATAGAGTTCTTATGATTCTTAAAACGCGATATCGCATCTCATTTCTATGTTTCATGGTAAGATATAATATGATTTGCGAAGTGTTATGTATTCCTCGTCTACACTTCAAATGAATGTAAATGCGACACTTCCTTGCTAGGAAATAGCGTCTGCAGATGTCTAGGTATCGTAGCGATAGAATTCTAATGCTTCTTAAAACGCGATATCGCATCTCATTTCTATGTTTCATGGTAAGATATAATATGATTTGCGAAGTGTTATGCATTCCTCGTCTACGATTCAAATGAACGTAAATGCGACACTTCCTTGCAAGGAAATAGCGTTTGCAGATGTCTACGTATCGAAGCAATAGAGTTCAAATGCTTCTTAAAACGAGATATTGCATCTGATATCTATGTTTCATGTTAGGATATAATATTCATTGCGAAGTGTTATGCATTCCTCGTCTACGATTCAAATGAATGTAAATGCGACACTTCCTTGCAAGGAAATAGCGTTTGCAGATGTCTGCGTATCGTAGCAATAGATTTCTAATGCTTCTTAAAACGCGATATCGCATCTCATTTCTATGTTTCATGGTAAGATATAATATGATTTGCGAAGTGTTATGTGTTCCTCGTCTACACTTCATATGAATGTAAATGCGACACTTCCTTGCAAGGAAATAGCGTTTGCAGATGTCTACCTATCGTAGCAATAGAGTTCTAATGCTTCTTAAAACGCGATATCGCATCTCATTTCTATGTTTCATGGTAAGATGTAATATGATTTGCGAAGTGTTATGTATTTCTCGCCTACACTTCAAATGAATGTAAATGCGACACTTCCTTGCAAAGAAATAGCGTTTGCAGTTGTCTACGTATCGTAGCAATAGATTTCTAATGCTTCTTAAAACGCGATGTCGCATCTCATTTCTATGTTTCATGGTAAGATATAATATGATTTGCGAAGTGACTTGTATTCCTCGTCTACACTTCAAATGAATGTAAATCCGACACTTCCTAGCAAGGAAATAGCGTTTGCAGATGTCTACGTATCGTGGCAATAGATTTCTAATGCTTCTTAAAACGCGATATCGCATTTCATTTCTATGTTTCATGGTAAGATATAATATGATTTGCGAAGTGACTTGTATTCCTCGTCTACACTTCAAATAAATGTAAAAGCGACACTTCCTTGCTAGGAAGTAGCGTCTGCAGATGTCTAGGTATCGTAGCAATAGAGTTCAAATGCTTCTTAAAACGAGATATTGCATCTCATTTCTATGTTTCATGATAAGATATAATATTCATTGCGAAGTGTTATGCAGTCCTCGTCTACGATTCAAATGAAAGTAAATGCGACACTTCCTTGCAAGGAAATAGCGTTTGCAGATGTCTACGTATCGTAGCAATAGATTTCTAATGCTTCTTAAAACGCGATATCGCATCTCATTTCTATGTTTCATGGTAAGATATAATATGATTTGCGAAGTGTTATGCATTCCTCGTCTACGATTCAAATGAATGTAAATGCGACACTTCCTTGCAAGGAAATAGCGTTTGCAGATGTCTAGGTATCGTAGCGATAGTGTTCTAATGCTTCTTAAAACGCGATATCGCATCTCATTTCCATGTTTCATGGTAAGATATAATGTGATTTGCGAAGTGTTATGTATTCCTCGTCTACACTTCATATGAATGTAAATGCGACACTTCCTTGCAAGGAAATAGCGTTTGCAGATGTCTACGTATCGTAGCAATAGATTTCTAATGCTTCTTAAAACGCGATATCGCATCTCATTTCTATGTTTCATGGTAAGATGTAATATGATTTGCGAAGTGTTATGTATTCCTCGTCTACACTTCAAATGAATGTAAATGTGACACTTCCTTGCAAAGAAATAGCGTTTGCAGTTGTCTACGTATCGTTGCAATAGATTTCTAATGCTTCTTAAAACGCGATGTCGCATCTCATTTCTATGTTTCATGGTAAGATATAATATGATTTGCGAAGTGTCTTGTATTCCTCGTCTACACTTCAAATGAATGTAAATGCGACACTTCCTAGCAAGGAAATAGCGTTTGCAGATGTCTGCGTATCGTAGCAATAGATTTCTAATGCTTCTTAAAACGCGATATCGCATCTCATTTCTATGTTTCATGGTAAGATATAATACTCATTGCGAAGTGTTATGCAGTCCTCGTCTACGATTCAAATGAAAGTAAATGCGACACTTCCTTGCAAGGAAATAGCGTTTGCAGATGTTTCCGTATCGTAGCAATAGAGTTCTTATGATTCTTAAAACGCGATATCGCATCTCATTTCTATGTTTCATGGTAAGATATAATATGATTTGCGATGTGTTATGTATTCTTCGTCTACACTTCAAATGAATGTAAATGCGACACTTCCTTGCAAAGAAATAGCGTTTGCAGTTGTCTACGTATCGAAGCAATAGAGTTCATATGCTGCTTAAAACGAGATATTGCATCTCATATCTATGTTTCATGATAAGATATAATATAATTTTGCGAAGTGTCATGTATTCCTCGTCTACACTTCAAATGAATGTGAATGCGATACTTCCTCGCTAGGAAATAGCGTTTGCAGATGTCTACGTATCGAAGCAATAGAGTTCAAATGCTTCTTAAAACGAGATATTGCATCTCATACCTATGTTTCATGATAGGATATAATATTCATTGCGAAGTGTTATGCATTCCTCGTCTACGATTCAAATGAATGTAAATGCGACACTTCCTTGCAAGGAAATAGCGTTTGCAGATGTCTGCGTATCGTAGCAATAGAGTTCTTATGATTCTTAAAACGCGATATCGCATCTCATTTCTATGTTTCATTGTAAGATATAATATGATTTGCGAAGTGACTTGTATTCCTCGTCTACACTTCAAATAAATGTAAAAGCGACACTTCCTTGCTAGGAAATAGCGTCTGCAAATGTCTAGGTATCGTAGCAATAGAGTTCAAATGCTTCTTAAAACGAGATATTGCATCTCATTTCTATGTTTCATGATAAGATATAATATTCATTGCGAAGTGCTATGCAGTCCTCGTCTACGATTCAAATGAAAGTAAATGCGACACTTCCTTGCAAGGAAATAGCGTTTGCAGATGTCTACGTATCGTAGCAATAGAGTTCTAATGCTTCTTAAAACGCAATATCGCATCTCATTTCTATGTTTCATGGTAAGATATAATATGATTTGCGAAGTGTTATGCATTCCTCGTCTACGATTCAAATGAATGTAAATGCGACACTTCCTTGCAAGGAAATAGCGTTTGCAGATGTCTAGGTATCGTAGCGATAGAGTTCTTATGATTCTTAAAACGCGATATCGCATCTCATTTCTATGTTTCATGGTAAGATATAATATGATTTGCGAAGTGTTATGCATTCCTCGTCTACGATTCAAATGAATGTAAATGCGACACTTCCTTGCAAGGAAATAGCGTTTGCAGATGTCTAGGTATCGTAGCGATAGAGTTCTAATGCTTCTTAAAACGCGATATCGCATCTCATTTCCATGTTTCATGGTAAGATATTATGTGATTTGCGAAGTGTTATGTATTCCTCGTCTACACTTCATATGAATGTAAATGCGACACTTCCTTGCAAGGAAATAGCGTTTGCAGATGTCTACGTATCGTAGCAATAGCTCTCTAATGCTTCTTAAAACGTGATATCGCATCTCATTTCTATGTGTCATGGTAAGATATAATATTCATTGCGAAGCGTTATGCATTCCTCGTCTACGATTCAAATGAATGTAAATGCGACACTTCCTTGCAAGGAAATAGTGTTTGCAGATGTCTACGTATCGTAGCAATAGAGTTCTTATGATTCTTAAAACGCGATATCGCATCTCATTTCTATGTTTCATGGTAAGATATAATATGATTTGCGATGTGTCATGTATTCCTCGTCTACACTTCAAATGAATGTGAATGCGACACTTCCTCGCTAGGAAATAGCGTTTGCAGATGTCTACGTATCGTAGCAATAGAGTTCTTATGATTCTTAAAACGCGATATCGCATCTCATTTCTATGTTTCATGGTAAGATATAATATGATTTGCGATGTGTTATGTATTCTTCGTCTACACTTCATATGAATGTAAATGCGACACTTCCTTGCAAGGAAATAGCGTTTGCAGATGTCTACCTATCGTAGCAATAGATTTCTAATGCTTCTTAAAACGCGATATCGCATCTCATTTCTATGTTTCATGGTAAGATGTAATATGATTTGCGAAGTGTTACGTATTCCTCGCCTACACTTCAAATGAATGTAAATGCGACACTTCCTTGCAATGAAATAGCGTTTGCAGTTGTCTACGTATCGTAGCAATAGATTTCTAATGCTTCTTAAAACGCGATGTCGCATCTCATTTCTATGTTTCATGGTAAGATATAATATGATTTGCGAAGTGACTTGTATTCCTCGTCTACACTTCAAATGAATGTAAATCCGACACTTCCTAGCAAGGAAATAGCGTTTGCAGATGTCTACGTATCGTAGCAATAGATTTCTAATGCTTCTTAAGACGCGATATCGCATTTCATTTCTATGTTTCATGGTAAGATATAATATGATTTGCGAAGTGACTTGTATTCCTCGTCTACACTTCAAATAAATGTAAAAGCGACACTTCCTTGCTAGGAAATAGCGTCTGCAGATGTCTAGGTATCGTAGCAATAGAGTTCAAATGCTTCTTAAAACGAGATATTGCATCTCATTTCTATGTTTCATGGTAAGATGTAATATGATTTGCGAAGTGTTATGTATTCCTCGTCTACACTTCAAATGAATGTAAATGCGACACTTCCTTGCTAGGAAATAGCGTCTGCAGATGTCTAGGTATCGTAGCGATAGAGTTCTAATGCTTCTTAAAACGCGATATCGCATCTCATTTCTATGTTTCATGGTAAGATATAATATGATTTGCGAAGTGTTATGCATTTCTCGTCTACGATTCAAATGAACATAAATGCGACACTTCCTTGCAAGGAAATAGCGTTTGCAGATGTCTACGTATCGAAGCAATAGAGTTCAAATGCTTCTTAAAACGAGATATTGCATCTCATATCTATGTTTCATGATAGGATATAATATTCATTGCGAAGTGTTATGCATTCCTCGTCTACGATTCAAATGAATGTAAATGCGACACTTCCTTGCAAGGAAATAGCGTTTGCAGATGTCTGCGTATCGTAGCAATAGAGTTCTTATGATTCTTAAAACGCGATATCGCATCTCATTTCTATGTTTCATTGTAAGATATAATATGATTTGCGAAATGACTTGTATTCCTCGTCTACACTTCAAATAAATGTAAAAGCGACACTTCCTTGCTAGGAAATAGCGTCTGCAGATGTCTAGGTATCGTAGCAATAGAGTTCAAATGCTTCTTAAAACGAGATATTGCATCTCATTTCTATGTTTCATGATAAGATATAATATTCATTGCGAAGTGCTATGCAGTCCTCGTCTACGATTCAAATGAAAGTAAATGCGACACTTCCTTGCAAGGAAATAGCGTTTGCAGATGTCTACGTATCGTAGCAATAGAGTTCTTATGATTCTTAAAACGCGATATCGCATCTCATTTCTATGTTTCATGGTAAGATATAATATGATTTGCGAAGTGTTATGTATTCCTCGTCTACACTTCAAATGAATGTAAATGCGACACTTCCTTGCAAAGAAATAGCGTTTGCAGTTGTCTACGTATCGAAGCAATAGAGTTCATATGCTGCTTAAAACGAGATATTGCATCTCATATCTATGTTTCATGATAAGATATAATATAATTTTGCGAAGTGTCATGTATTCCTCGTCTACACTTCAAATGAATGTGAATGCGATACTTCCTCGCTAGGAAATAGCGTTTGCAGATGTCTACGTATCGTAGCAATAGAGTTCTAATGCTTCTTAAAACGCGATATCGCATCTCATTTCTATGTTTCATGGTAAGATATAATATGATTTGCGAAGTGTTATGCATTCCTCGTCTACGATTCAAATGAATGTAAATGCGACACTTCCTTGCAAGGAAATAGCGTTTGCAGATGTCTGGGTATCGTAGCGATAGAGTTCTAATGCTTCTTAAAACGCGATATCGCATCTCATTTCCATGTTTCATGGTAAGATATTATGTGATTTGCGAGGTGTTATGTATTCCTCGTCTACACTTCATATGAATGTAAATGCGACACTTCCTTGCAAGGAAATAGCGTTTGCAGATGTCTACGTATCGTAGCAATAGAGTTCAAATGCTTCTTAAAACGAGATATTGCATCTCATTTCTATGTTTCATGATAAGATATAATATTCATTGCGAAGTGTTATGCAGTCCTCGTCTACGATTCAAATGAAAGTAAATACGACACTTCCTTGCAAGGAAATAGCGTTTGCAGATGTCTACGTATCGTAGCAGTAGAGTTCTTATGATTCTTAAAACGCGATATCGCATCTCATGTCTATGTTTCATGGTAAGATATAATATGATTTGCGATGTGTTATGTATTCTTCGTCTACACTTCAAATGAATGTAAATGCGACACTTCCTTGCAAAGAAATAGCGTTTGCAGTTGTCTACGTATCGAAGCAATAGAGTTCAAATGCTGCTTAAAACGAGATATTGCATCTCATATCTATGTTTCATGATAAGATATAATATAATTTTGCGAAGTGTCATGTATTCCTCGTGTACACTTCAAATGAATGTGAATGCGATACTTCCTCGCTAGGAAATAGCGTTTGCAGATGTCTACGTATCGTAGCAATAGAGTTCTAATGCTTCTTAAAACGCGATATCGCATCTCATTTCTATGTTTCATGGTAAGATATAATATGATTTGCGAAGTGTCATGTATTCCTCGTCTACACTTCAAATGATTGTGAATGCGATACTTCCTCGCTAGTAAATAGCGTTTGCAGATGTCTACGTATCGTAGCAATAGCTCTCTAATGCTTCTTAAAACGCGATATCGCATCTCATTTCTATGTGTCATGGTAAGATATAATATTCATTGCGAAGCGTTATGCATTCCTCGTCTACGATTCAAATGAATGTAAATGCGACACTTCCTTGCAAGGAAATAGTGTTTGCAGATGTCTACGTATCGTAGCAATAGAGTTCTTATGATTCTTAAAACGCGATATCGCATCTCATTTCTATGTTTCATGGTAAGATATAATATGATTTGCGATGTGTCATGTATTCCTCGTCTACACTTCAAATGAATGTGAATGCGACACTTCCTCGCTAGGAAATAGCGTTTGCAGATGTCTACGTATCGTAGCAATAGAGTTCTTATGATTCTTAAAACGCGATATCGCATCTCATTTCTATGTTTCATGGTAAGATATAATATGATTTGCGATGTGTCATGTGTCACGTCCCGAGGTGCGGTTGCGCTCGCAACGGTGGCACAAAGTCGTAACCGTTCCCGAAAATAACGCGAATTGCGTCCGGACCGGGTTCGTTGGCGTTTCGGACTCGATAAAACGGTAACTAACACTAAACTTACCTTGCGAAGGCTTGATTCCGCTGTCTGATTTCTCTTTCCAGGTACCTGGAACGCCTTGGATCCGCAACCGGGATGGCGGCGGCGTACGGCTGGAACGGAGGTACGTCTACGGGAATAAGCGTCCAGGCGGGTTGACTCCGGCCGGCAGGTATCGGCGTTTGGCCCTGACGATTGGCGACTCGTACGGGTCGTGCGGCGAAGGAAACCTCCTTCACAGGAACCAGGACTCGAACGTAGGAAATTGAATATTCTGGTGCATCACCCACGTATTCCCGAGCGAGACGACGAATAAACTCTCTCCTCCCCGCGCGTCGTGTACGCTTTGTCGGAGGTGCAAGGCTCGTCGAGAATACTTGAACTTCGGTCGAGTACGGCGCGGCTAAGCGTTGGTTCGCTCTAGCTTACCGGGATCAACCTGGGCGCAAGATATTCTGTATACGGTAGAAGTGAGGATGGAGCAACTAAGCGCTGGTTCGCTCTAGTCGTCGAGCCTCAAGACTATCGCAGATGAGATATAGAAATAGAATAATCGCGAGCGTACCCGTGGAGTAGAATTAAGGAATTGTATTTGGACTCGAATAAAGATACTTTGAATCTGGTAAAAATAAACTATATTCTATGATTTCACTATACTAAATACACTTGACTAAGTTCTAAGTTACTGACTAGCGATTACAATGAGAATTAGAAATAGTATAAAGTATCGAATGGACTCCGCTATGGGAGTATGGATAGAGACGAATGCATTAGAGCTAATTGCTCGTTGCGAATGAGCCTATTGCTCGGATCGGAAGTGCATCGTTCGGATGCTGGATTAGAACTCCTCGGTTCGGAGATGAGGTACGAACTCTCCAGTTCGGAGATGAGATTGGAACTCCTCCGTTCGGAGGCGAGATTGGAACTCCTCCGTTCGGAGGCGAGATTGGAACTCTCCGGTTCGGAGATGAGACGCGAACTGCCTCTCGGATCTCGCGTCCGCGACCTCCTCGGGTCGCGCGGCGCGCGAGTCGCTGGGCCCTCGCGGTGGGGCGGACGGTCGGAGTAGGGCGGCCGCTCGGCCCTCGTGGTGGGGCGGCCGTTCGGAGTGGGGCGCGGCCCGCGTTAAGCGTGAGCCGCGAGCGTCGAGTGTGCGCGCGAGTGCACGGAACATAACCGTGCATGAATAAAATATATACATATATTTACTTAAATCTAGGTGTGTGTTGGTGTGTATGTACATGTATGAGTAGTGTGCTTATTCTAATCCCACATGTACGAGAAGTACGTATAGGGCTTCGTGATCGCTGGGGATTCGACCCAGTATGTGTCGGAGAGCTCCTCGCCCTCGTAATACGGGGTGAAGTCCTCCCCCTCGTGTGTGGAGATCGCGCGTGGGCGCGGCATGCTGCATCCCTCTTCCCTCTCGTATCTTTGTCTCCTTCTGTAGGGACGGCGAGTCGGCGGGTGGCCCGTGTGCAGGGGCTCCGGATGCGGATGCTGGGGATGATGAGGTGGGCGTCGGAGGGTGGCAGGCGGTACGCCTGACGTTACACCACCCCCCTTGGAAAAAGAATCTCGGCCATGCCGAGATCTCTTGTCTGTTGGGTAGATTTCGGGATGCTGGATCCTTCTCTTGGTCCTGTCGGCTGGATGCTGCGGAATCTGAGGTTTTTCGCCTGGTTGATCCTGGCGATAACGTTTGGAGATTGGACCGTGACTGCGGGCTTCCTTCGGATTGCAGGCACTTTCGTCGCTTTCACTTTCAGCGTTCGTTTGAATGTCACTGCTCTCACTGACTTCATTTTCAGTTTTTCGCACTTTTCTTTCACTAGCATCCACACTCTGCATACTATGCATTCGTTTACAAATTTTGATTTTGTTCGTATGAACAATTTTATGGCGCCCTTTTACATTTAGCTTAACATTACAGTTGCCCAAAATTTCGAGGATACGGTACGGTCCAGAGTATTGTGCCTGGAACTTATGTTTGTTCGGCTCTTTTAAAAGATAGACCCATTGGCCTACCTCGAAGTTTTGGACATTGAGATTTCGGTCATAATAATATTTAGAACGGCGTTTCGCATTGTCTAGATTGGCTTTAGCCAAATCCTGAGATTTCGAGATTTTCTCCTGAAGTTGTATAAGATAGTCGCTATAAGTTTCGTTATCAGAGCTGTCCTGAAAAGGAGTGGCTGACGGCGTCCTAGCTATCCTGCCGAACACTAGTTCGTGTGGGGTGTATAATGTACCCTCGTGCACACTGGTGTTGTATGAAAACATTGCATACGGTAACCAATTCACCCAATCGTTACTCGACTCTATGTAATGCTTCAGATATTCGGCCAGGACGTGGTGAGATCGTTCAACGGACCCGTTTGTCTGTGGATGGAACGCAGTGGACTTGTATTGCTTAATACGGAATTTGATTGCTATGGCTTTAATCAAGCTATTTATAAAGTTCGAACCTTGGTCCGTGAGTATGCCTTTCGGGCATCCGAACTTACAAATGAATTCTTTTATTAGAGCATCGGCAATGTCTACTGCGGTGGTGGTTTTGAGAGGAACTGCGACTGAGTATTTAGTGAGGAGATCTTGGATCGTGAGGATACTTGTATAACCGTCGGAAGTTTCGGGAAGAGGACCCATTACGTCCATTGAAATCTTATCGAATGCCCTGCCAGGGGTGTCGGTTAAAGTGAGAGGCTGTCTGGTCTTTACCCGGACCAGTTTCTCTGTCTGACAACTTTTACATTTGCCAATATATTCTTGTATTTGTGTTTTCATGTTTGGCCAAAAGTATTGTTGTCTGATGCGAGAATAAGTTTTATTAATCCCTTTGTGACCTCCCACAGGGGAGTCGTGGTTTTCTCTTATTATTTTCAGTCGCTCTTCGACCGAAGGGGTTTTAATGAGGCCCTGGCAGACCGTAATCTGGACAGTTGTTTCATAAAACAGGTCCTGAAGGATTTTCTGGATTCGGGACCAGGATACGGAGTCTAGATAGGTTTGTGCGATACTAAATGTTTGTAATTGTAATTCGTTTACAACGTCGCACAAGGATCTGAATGTTTCTATTACGGTCTGGAAATTGATTGATCTGGTGGAATGTTCGATGATTGGAAGCTGGATTTGGAATTCGTTTCCGATTTGTATGACTTTGGCTTTGGTAAGGACGTGATTTTTGTTTAGGAGGAATTTTTCAGTGTTCGCTAGATCTTTGGCGCCCGTGTCATAGGGGTGCCCAGATTGCGTGACGAAGACAACTACATTGTCTCGTCGCGTTGATAATGCGTCACGGCTGAAATTAAATAGGGGTTCGCGTCGGAAAAATTCATTTGGAGCAGGAGTATAGAAGTCGGTGCTGTCGCTGGCGACTTGCGGAGGAGATGCTGTGTTGGTACGGAAAGACGTGCCTGGAGTCGGTAATTCAGGTTCTGATGTTACCGGAGTAGGAGGAGGCGCTAGTGTGGTATACTTTTTACGGGTTTCCGGAGGCACATCGAAGATGTCGTCCTCCGAGTTTTCTGAATACGAGAGCGGAAAAATTTGAGCGGGATTCCGCGACAATGCGTCCGCATTAAGGTTCGTTTTTCCACTTTTATAGACCATCTCGTAGTCAAATTCCGCTAACTTAAGCCTCCACCGTACGAGTCTACTTGACGGGTCCTTGACCGAATTCATCCACACTAACGGTCGATGGTCGGTAACGAGTTTGAATTGATTACCGTATATGTATGGACGAAAGTAATGGACGGCGTAGACAATCGCCAGACACTCCTTCTCGATCGTGGAGTAGTTTTTCTCCGCAGCGTTTAACAGTCGCGACGTGTACGCGATTGGCAAGTCGCGGCCTATTGGTCCTTGACTCAAGATAGCACCAATAGCTTCGGCGGACGCGTCGGTCGTTATCACGAATGGTTGTTTGAAGTTGGGGTACTGCAAGATAGGCGCTTCGCATAGGCAATCTCGGAGTTTGACGAATGAATTCTCTTGCTCGTTACGCCATACAAAGGGCGCGTCTTTTTTTAACAAATTTGTAAGTGGCTTAGCAATATTAGAAAAATTTGCGATGAACCGCCTGTAGTATCCCGCGAGCCCGAGGAATTGTTTGATCTGTTTCGCGTTGCGCGGACGCGGAAAGTTTTTGACAGCGCTAATTTTCGCAGGGTCAGGTTTTACACCGTGCTCACTGATAATATGACCCAAATAGCTTACTTCTCTCCTCAAGAATTCGCACTTATCCGGCTGCAATACTAAATTAGCTTCTTTGAGCCGTTGAGTTAATTTATCGAATTTAAGTCGATGTTCTTGAAGAGAGCTAGCGTAGATAACAATGTCGTCCAAATAGACGAAAATTTCGTTCCCCTGGAGACCGGACAGGACATTGTCCATAAGTCGTTGGAACGTCGCTGGCGCATTTTTTAATCCGAATGGCATTCTTTTAAATTCATAATGCCCGTGAGGCGTCGAAAAAGCGGTTTTGGGAGCATCGGCGGGCTCCATTGGGATCTGATGAAATCCGCTCGCGAGATCGAATGTACTAAAATACTTCGCGCTCCCGAGCTGATCAAGTATCTCGGTAATGCAAGGGAGGGGATAGGCATCGGCGACAGATTTCTCATTGAGTGCGCGGTAGTCGATGACGACGCGCCATTGCTTGTTGCCCAAGGAGTCCGGTTTCTTTGGGACAACCCACAATGGCGAATTATATGGTGATTTTGACGGAGAGATGACACCATTTTGTAAAAATTTGTCGACTTGTCGTCGAATCTCCTCCTTATGAGCTGGTGGGAAACGGTATTGTTTCACATTGACGGGGCGGTCGTCGACGGTTGGAATCTTGTGCGTGGTTGCTGACGTATGTCCTAATTTATCCCCCTCAATGTGAAAAAGCTCCTGCGTGCTTTGAACGAGACGGACGACGTGCTCTCTTTCCTCTGCGTTGAGGTGGTCGAGACGGAGGAGACTAAGAATTCGGTCTAGGCGAGATTTCGAAGGATTGGCGGATTTCGATGTTTGTTTTAACGGCGCCTGTTGTATATTATTTTTAACCGCCTGAGCATAAGAGATCTGTTGAACATTCGCGATTTTGCAACGCGAAGGAGGAGTTTCGATTGTCGAGTATGGTGTCTGACTCGAGAAAGAAATAGAAGTTTTCCCTTTTTGGGATGAGCCGATCGGTACGGCGGATACGTTAGATTTAGTAGATTTAGAAAAAACCGGATACAGCGACGGACTATCCTCCTCGTGGAGGGGAGTCATGATTTGCGCGGGCTCAAGTACGATTTCTGGTAACGCGATTTCGACGGCGCGGTCGGATGAATTAATTATTCGAGTTACCGCTTTGCCCCGAATTACTCTGACGAGAGCGTTTCCGAAAAATATACCCGGCGCAAGATCGATACGGGGAATTATACCTTCCGCGAGGTTCGAATTAACTACGCGGACCTTGATACCGATATTTGATCTCGGCGGAATGGAGATACGGTCTCCTGACTTCGGAGAAGCTGCTTTGTCTTGCGTTCGAAGCTTCGATTTCGTTGCTGCATCGCGTTTCAGCGGAGGCGATGATTTACGCGGCGGGCGCGGCGGCGGAGGGGGAATAGATTCCGTGCGCGGCGCTTGTTTACGTTTCGGCGATAGGAGAGGCTTTATTTTCGAGTCCGGTGACGGTTCCTCGAGTGCTTCGATATCGTCTTCGAAAGGAATTCTCTTACCATTCCATTTGATTATTTTATTTGGAAAAGAGATTTCTGCGTCCATACAGAACCCGGAGCCGAGGATCCCGCTTGGTTTAAGGGGAAAATCATCCTCGACCACATTAAAAGGAACGACGCGACCGAAAATGACAAGATTCACCGTCCCTAAGGTTGCGGTTTTGCCATCGGTTACCCCTGTTATTATTACGATCTCGGACTTATCGATTCGCGCGGATGCTTTTAGAGCCGAACGTTTTATAATATTTATTTCCGCCCCAGTGTCCACCATGAAGCGAGTTGGTGAAATTAGAAGATCGGATTTTAGAATTACGTTTGGCGTGCTAGTTTTTCCGGTTATGTTTATCGCGGCGTTTCGTCGATTTCCGCGTTGGAGTTGTTCGCGGCGAGAGGACGGACTTGGTGCGCGGCCTCGCCACCTGTCTCGCGGCGGGTGCGGAGGCCATTGTCGTTTCCCGAATTTTTATTTACCGCGTTGTTGTACTGCCTTTTTCGGCACTCGCCTATTTCGTGCCCCGGGGTCTTGCAATAGCGACAAAATTTGGGCGCGTCCCTGGCTACGATTTGTCTCGGTTGTTCGTACGCGGGGCCTCGAGTAGGAGGCGGTACGTCCCTGGATCGCAAGTATTCCTGCGGTCGGTACGGCGATGGCGGTCTGAGCCGACACTCGGTCGCGTAATGTCCGATATTATTACATTTTCGGCAAATAACTTCGGCTGGTTTTTCGCGCGATTCTGGTCGCGCGGCACGCGATCTACCTAGTCGGTTGCAATCACGTTCGTGCATTTGGTAAAGCTCTCGCGCTCGAGCGAACGTTTCTCGCAATGTGCCGAATGAATTTATCGTCATTTGCATTCGAATTTCCGGAATGAGACCGTCTTTAAAACATTGTAATGTGAGCGCGTCTACGTCATCGAGCGATTCCGGTGTGTCTCGTCGAGCAAGCCTTTCGCAATCGATTATGGCGGTTCTAAGATCTTTTACTCGACCGATGTAATCTAGAATGTGCTCGTTCGCGCGCATGAATATATTTGCAAGTTCACCCCGATAATGATGAGCTGATTTTACGGAGCAAAATGTGCTGCGAAGAACGTCCGTTAATTCGAGTATTGTGTAACATGGCTCGTCTTCTAGCGCGGCGTAGGCACGACCCTTGAGTTTTCCCTTAAGCAGGCGTGTGAAAGTTCGCTCGCACCCATTAGGGATAAGCTCATAAGCGCGTTTACACGCTCGGGTAAACTGAAGAATGGGAATGTTCTGACCATCGAATGTCGGCACAGCTTCGAGGGCCTGCTTAAGTGATAGCTCGTCGTGTTGCGAACTATTTGTATTGAAATCGGAGCTCGAATTATGTCCGGAAAGCGGATTTCCCCGAGGAATATCTAGAGAAACAGTATCGTCGCGCGTTAAATCAGGCGTTCTGCGAATAGATTCTAATTCACGACGTAGAATTTCTATTTGCTGGAGCAACGCGGCATTACTCGGATCGGTCGCTTTCGTATTTTTCGCGGAAGTATTTTGTTGCGCGGTACTAGGAAGAGGCTCGGCGATAGCGTCTTGGAAATCAAGCGTTCTGCTAGTGCGTTTTTCGCGTTCGGAATCGGCCATCGCGGCGGCTCGCTGTGTCTGCTGGCGCGTTTTTGTCGGAGTCCGGGTTGCCATATCTAGTTTCGCGGTTCCTTTCGGCGGAATTTCCGGAGGAAACGCGTGGCTATCCCACCGCTGTCACCAAAAATAACTTTCGTGTCACGTCCCGAGGTGCGGTTGCGCTCGCAACGGTGGCACAAAGTCGTAACCGTTCCCGAAAATAACGCGAATTGCGTCCGGACCGGGTTCGTTGGCGTTTCGGACTCGATAAAACGGTAACTAACACTAAACTTACCTTGCGAAGGCTTGATTCCGCTGTCTGATTTCTCTTTCCAGGTACCTGGAACGCCTTGGATCCGCAACCGGGATGGCGGCGGCGTACGGCTGGAACGGAGGTACGTCTACGGGAATAAGCGTCCAGGCGGGTTGACTCCGGCCGGCAGGTATCGGCGTTTGGCCCTGACGATTGGCGACTCGTACGGGTCGTGCGGCGAAGGAAACCTCCTTCACAGGAACCAGGACTCGAACGTAGGAAATTGAATATTCTGGTGCATCACCCACGTATTCCCGAGCGAGACGACGAATAAACTCTCTCCTCCCCGCGCGTCGTGTACGCTTTGTCGGAGGTGCAAGGCTCGTCGAGAATACTTGAACTTCGGTCGAGTACGGCGCGGCTAAGCGTTGGTTCGCTCTAGCTTACCGGGATCAACCTGGGCGCAAGATATTCTGTATACGGTAGAAGTGAGGATGGAGCAACTAAGCGCTGGTTCGCTCTAGTCGTCGAGCCTCAAGACTATCGCAGATGAGATATAGAAATAGAATAATCGCGAGCGTACCCGTGGAGTAGAATTAAGGAATTGTATTTGGACTCGAATAAAGATACTTTGAATCTGGTAAAAATAAACTATATTCTATGATTTCACTATACTAAATACACTTGACTAAGTTCTAAGTTACTGACTAGCGATTACAATGAGAATTAGAAATAGTATAAAGTATCGAATGGACTCCGCTATGGGAGTATGGATAGAGACGAATGCATTAGAGCTAATTGCTCGTTGCGAATGAGCCTATTGCTCGGATCGGAAGTGCATCGTTCGGATGCTGGATTAGAACTCCTCGGTTCGGAGATGAGGTACGAACTCTCCAGTTCGGAGATGAGATTGGAACTCCTCCGTTCGGAGGCGAGATTGGAACTCCTCCGTTCGGAGGCGAGATTGGAACTCTCCGGTTCGGAGATGAGACGCGAACTGCCTCTCGGATCTCGCGTCCGCGACCTCCTCGGGTCGCGCGGCGCGCGAGTCGCTGGGCCCTCGCGGTGGGGCGGACGGTCGGAGTAGGGCGGCCGCTCGGCCCTCGTGGTGGGGCGGCCGTTCGGAGTGGGGCGCGGCCCGCGTTAAGCGTGAGCCGCGAGCGTCGAGTGTGCGCGCGAGTGCACGGAACATAACCGTGCATGAATAAAATATATACATATATTTACTTAAATCTAGGTGTGTGTTGGTGTGTATGTACATGTATGAGTAGTGTGCTTATTCTAATCCCACATGTACGAGAAGTACGTATAGGGCTTCGTGATCGCTGGGGATTCGACCCAGTATGTGTCGGAGAGCTCCTCGCCCTCGTAATACGGGGTGAAGTCCTCCCCCTCGTGTGTGGAGATCGCGCGTGGGCGCGGCATGCTGCATCCCTCTTCCCTCTCGTATCTTTGTCTCCTTCTGTAGGGACGGCGAGTCGGCGGGTGGCCCGTGTGCAGGGGCTCCGGATGCGGATGCTGGGGATGATGAGGTGGGCGTCGGAGGGTGGCAGGCGGTACGCCTGACGTTACACATGTATTCCTCGTCTACACTTCAAATGAATGTGAATGCGACACTTCCTCGCTAGGAAATAGCGTTTGCAGATGTCTACGTATCGTAGCAATAGAGTTCTTATGATTCTTAAAACGCGATATCGCATCTCATTTCTATGTTTCATGGTAAGATATAATATGATTAGCCAAGTGTTATGTATTCCTCGTCTACACTTCATATGAATGTAAATGCGACACTTCCTTGCAAGGAAATAGCGTTTGCAGATGTCTACCTATCGTAGCAATAGAGTTCTAATGCTTCTTAAAACGCGATATCGCATCTCATTTCTATGTTTCATGGTAAGATATAATATGATTTGCGAAGTGTTATGCATTCCTCGTCTACGATTCAAATGAATGTAAATGCGACAGTTCCTTGCAAGGAAATAGCGTTTGCAGATGTCTAGGTATCGTAGCGATAGAGTTCTAATGCTTCTTAAAACGCGATATCGCATCTCATTTCCATGTTTCATGGTAAGATATTATGTGATTTGCGAAGTGTTATGTATTCCTCGTCTGCACTTCATATGAATGTAAATGCGACACTTCCTTGCAAGGAAATAGCGTTTACAGATGTCTACGTATCGTAGCAATAGATTTCTTATTATTCATAAAACGCGATATCGCATCTCATTTCTATGTTTTATGGTAAGATATAATATTCATTGCGAAGTGTTATGCAGTCCTCGTCTACGATTCAAATGAAAGTAAATACGACACTTCCTTGCAAGGAAATAGCGTTTGCAGATGTCTACGTATCGTAGCAGTAGAGTTCTTATGATTCTTAAAACGCGATATCGCATCTCCTTTCTATGTATCATGGTAAGATATAATATGATTTGCGATGTGTCATGTATTCCTCGTCTACACTTCAAATGAATGTGAATGCCACACTTGCTCGCTAGGAAATAGCGTTTGCAGATGTCTACGTATCGTAGCAATAGATTTCTAATGCTTCTTAAAACGCGATATCGCATCTCATTTCTATGTTTCATGGTAAGATGTAATATGATTTGCGAAGTGTTATGTATTCCTCGCCTACACTTCAAATGAATGTAAATGCGACACTTCCTTGCAAAGAAATAGCGTTTGCAGTTGTCTACGTATCGTAGCAATAGATTTCTAATGCTTCTTAAAACGCGATGTCGCATCTCATTTCTATGTTTCATGGTAAGATATAATATGATTTGCGAAGTGACTTGTATTCCTCGTCTACACTTCAAATGAATGTAAATCCGACACTTCCTAGCAAGGAAATAGCGTTTGCAGATGTCTACGTATCGTAGCAATAGATTTCTAATGCTTCTTAAAACGCGATATCGCATTTCATTTCTATGTTTCATGGTAAGATATAATATGATTTGCGAAGTGACTTGTATTCCTCGTCTACACTTCAAATAAATGTAAAAGCGACACTTCCTTGCTAGGAAATAGCGTCTGCAGATGTCTAGGTATCGTAGCAATAGAGTTCAAATGCTTCTTAAAACGAGATATTGCATCTCATTTCTATGTTTCATGATAAGATATAATATTCATTGCGAAGTGTTATGCAGTCCTCGTCTACGATTCAAATGGAAGTAAATCCGACACTTCCTTGCAAGGAAATAGCGTTTGCAGATGTCTACGTATCGTAGCAATAGAGTTCTTATGATTCTTAAAACGCGATATCGCATCTCATTTCTATGTTTCATGGTAAGATATAATATGATTTGCGAAGTGTTATGTATTCCTCGTCTACACTTCAAATGAATGTAAATGCGACACTTCCTTGCAAAGAAATAGCGTTTGCAGATGTCTACGTGTCGTAGCAATAGATTTCTAATGCTTCTTAAAACGCGATACCGCATCTCATTTCTATGTTTCATGGTAAGATATAATATGATCTGCGAAGTGTTATGTATTCCTCGTCTACACTTCAAATGAATGTGAATGCCACACTTCCTCGCTAGGAAATAGCGTTTGCAGATGTCTACGTATCGTAGCAATAGATTTCTAATGCTTCTTAAAACGCGATATCGCATCTCATTTCTATGTTTCATGGTAAGATGTAATATGATTTGCGAAGTGTTATGTATTCCTCGTCTACACTTCAAATGAATGTAAATGCGACACTTCCTAGCTAGGAAATAGCGTCTGCAGATGTCTAGGTATCGTAGCGATAGAGTTCTAATGCTTCTTAAAACGCGATATCGCATCTCATTTCTATGTTTCATGGTAAGATATAATATGATTTGCGAAGTGTTATGCATTTCTCGTCTACGATTCAAATGAACGTAAATGCGACACTTCCTTGCAAGGAAATAGCGTTTGCAGATGTCTACGTATCGAAGCAATAGAGTTCAAATGCTTCTTAAAACGAGATATTGCATCTCATATCTATGTTTCATGATAGGATATAATATTCATTGCGAAGTGTTATGCATTCCTCGTCTACGATTCAAATGAATGTAAATGCGACACTTCCTTGCAAGGAAATAGCGTTTGCAGATGTCTGCGTATCGTAGCAACAGAGTTCTTATGATTCTTAAAACGCGATATCGCATCTCATTTCTATGTTTCATTGTAAGATATAATATGATTTGCGAAGTGCCATGTATTCCTCGTCTACACTTCAAATGAATGTAAATGCGACACTTCCTTGCAAGGAAATAGCGTTTGCAAATGTCTATCTAACTTAGCAATAGTGTTCTAATGCTCCTTAAAACGCGATACCGCATCTCATTTCTATGTTTCATGGTAAGATATAGTATGATTTGCGAAGTGTTATGTATTCCTCGTCTACACTTCAAATGAATGTAAATGCAACACTTCCTTGCAAGGAAATAGCGTCTGCAGATGTCTACGTATCGTAGCAATAGTGTTTAAATGCTTCATAAAACGAGATATTGCATCTCATTTCTATGTTTCATGATAAGATATAATATTCAGTGCGAAGTGTTATGCAGTCCTCGTCTACGATTCAAATGAAAGTAAATGCGACACTTCCTTGCAAGGAAATAGCGTTTGCAGATGTCTCCGTATCGTAGCAATAGAGTTCTTATGATTCTTAAAACGCGATATCGCATCTCATTTCTATGTTTCATGGTAAGATATAATATGATTTGCGATGTGTTATGTATTCTTCGTCTACACTTCAAATGAATGTAAATGCGACACTTCCTTGCAAAGAAATAGCGTTTGCAGTTGTCTACGTATCGAAGCAATAGAGTTCAAATGCTGCTTAAAACGAGATATTGCATCTCATATCTATGTTTCATGATAAGATATAATATAATTTTGCGAAGTGTCATGTATTCCTCGTGTACACTTCAAATGAATGTGAATGCGATACTTCCTCGCTAGGAAATAGCGTTTGCAGATGTTTACGTATCGTAGCAATAGAGTTCTAATGCTTCTTAAAACGCGATATCGCATCTCATTTCTATGTTTCATGGTAAGATATAATATGATTTGCGAAGTGTCATGTATTCCTCGTCTACACTTCAAATGATTGTGAATGCGATACTTCCTCGCTAGTAAATAGCGTTTGCAGATGTCTACGTATCGTAGCAATAGCTCTCTAATGCTTCTTAAAACGCGATATCGCATCTCATTTCTATGTGTCATGGTAAGATATAATATTCATTGCGAAGCGTTATGCATTCCTCGTCTACGATTCAAATGAATGTAAATGCGACACTTCCTTGCAAGGAAATAGCATTTGTAGATGTCTACGTATCGTAGCAATAGAGTTCTTATGATTCTTAAAACGCGATATCGCATCTCATTTCTATGTTTCATGGTAAGATATAATATGATTTGCGAAGTGTCATGTATTCCTTGTCTACACTTCAAATGAATGTGAATGCGACACTTCCTCGCTAGGAAATAGCGTTTGCAGATGTCTACGTATCGTAGCAATAGATTTCTAATGCTTCTTAAAACGCGAGATCGCATCTCATTTCTATGTTTCATGGTAAGATGTAATATGATTTGCGAAGTGTTATGTATTCCTCGTCTAGACTTCAAATGAATGTAAATGTGACACTTCCTCGCAAAGAAATAGCGTTTGCAGTTGTCTACGTATCGTTGCAATAGATTTCTAATGCTTCTTAAAACGCGAAGTCGCATCTCATTTCTATGTTTCATGGTAAGATATAATATGATTTGCGAAGTGTCTTGTATTCCTCGTCTACACTTCAAATGAATGTAAATGCGACACTTCCTAGCAAGGAAATAGCGTTTGCAGATGTCTGCGTATCGTAGCAATAGATTTCTAATGCTTCTTAAAACGCGATATCGCATCTCATTTCTATGTTTCATGGTAAGATATAATATTCATTGCGAAGTGTTATACATTCCTCGTCTACGATTCAAATGAACGTAAATGCGACACTTCCTTACAAGGAAATAGCGTTTGCAGATGTCTACGTATCGTAGCAATAGAGTTCTTATGATTCTTAAAACGCGATATCGCATCTCATTTCTATGTTTTATGGTAAGATATAATATGATTTGCGAAGTGTTATGTATTCCTCGTTTACACTTCATATGAATGTAAATGCGACACTTCCTTGCTAGGAAATAGCGTCTGCAGATGTCTAGGTATCGTAGCGATAGAGTTCTAATGCTTCTTAAAACGCGATATCGCATCTCATTTCTATGTTTCATGGTAAGATATAATATGATTTGCGAAGTGTTATGCATTCCTCGTCTACGATTCAAATGAATGTAAATGCGACACTTCCTTGCAAGGAAATAGCGTTTGCAGATGTCTGCGTATCGTAGCAATAGAGTTCGTATGATTCTTAAAACGCGATATCGCATCTCATTTCTATGTTTCATGGTAAGATATAATATGATTTGCGAAGTGTCATGTGTTCCTCGTCTACACTTCAAATGAATGTAAATGCGACACTTCCTTGCAAGGAAATAGCGTTTGCAAATGTCTATCTAACTTAGCAATAGTGTTCTAATGCTCCTTAAAACGCGATATCGCATCTCATTTCTATGTTTCATGGTAAGATATAATATGATTTGCGAAGTGTTATGTATTCCTCGTCTACACTTCAAATGAATGTAAATGCGACACTTCCTTGCAAGGAAATAGCGTTTGTAGATGTCTACGTATCGTAGCAATAGAGTTCTTATGATTCTTAAAACGCGATATCGCATCTCGTTTCTATGTTTCATGGTAAGATATAATATGATTTGCGATGTGTCATGTATTCCTCGTCTACACTTCAAATGAATGTGAATGCGACACTTCCTCGCTAGGAAATAGCGTTTGCAGATGTCTACGTATCGTAGCAATAGAGTTCTTATGATTCTTAAAACGCGATATCGCATCTCATTTCTATGTTTCATGGTAAGATATAATATGATTTGCCAAGAGTTATGTATTCCTCGTCTACACTTCATATGAATGTAAATGCGACACTTCCTTGCAAGGAAATAGCGTTTGCAGATGTCTAGGTATCGTAGCGATAGAGTTCTAATGCTTCTTAAAACGCGATATCGCATCTCATTTCCATGTTTCATGGTAAGATATAATGTGATTTGCGAAGTGTTATGTATTCCTCGTCTACACTTCATATGAATGTAAATGCGACACTTCCTTGCAAGGAAATAGCGTTTGCAGATGTCTACGTATCGTAGCAATAGATTTCTTATTATTCATAAAACGCGATATCGCATCTCATTTCTATGTTTTATGGTAAGATATAATATTCATTGCGAAGCGTTATGTATTCCTCGTCTACACTTCAAATGAATGTAAATGCGACACTTCCTTGCTAGGAAATAGCGTCTGCAGATGTCTAGGTATCGTAGCGATAGAGTTCTAATGCTTCTCAAAACGCGATATCGCATCTCATTTCTATGTTTCATGGTAAGATATAATATGATTTGCGAAGTGTTATGCAATCCTCGTCTACGATTCAAATGAACGTAAATGCGACATTTCCTTGCAAGGAAATAGCGTTTGCAGATGTCTACGTATCGAAGCAATAGAGTTCAAATGCTTCTTAAAACGAGATATTGCATCTCATATCTATGTTTCATGTTAGGATATAATATTCATTGCGAAGTGTTATGCATTCCTCGTCTACGATTCAAATGAATGTAAATGCGACACTTCCTTGCAAGGAAATAGCGTTTGCAGATGTCTGCGTATCGTAGCAATAGATTTCTAATGCTTCTTAAAACGCGATATCGCATCTCATTTCTATGTTTCATGGTAAGATATAATATGATTTGCGAAGTGTTATGTGTTCCTTGTCTACACTTCATATGAATGTAAATGCGACACTTCCTTGCAAGGAAATAGCGTTTGCAGATGTCTACCTATCGTAGCAATAGAGTTCTAATGCTTCTTAAAACGCGATATCGCATCTCATTTCTATGTTTCATGGTAAGATATAATATGATTTGCGAAGTGTTATGCATTCCTCGTCTACGATTCAAATGAATGTAAATGCGACACTTCCTTGCAAGGAAATAGCGTTTGCAGATGTTTACGTATCGTAGCAATAGAGTTCTAATGCTTCTTAAAACGCGATATCGCATCTCATTTCTATGTTTCATGGTAAGATATAATATGATTTGCGAAGTGTCATGTATTCCTCGTCTACACTTCAAATGATTGTGAATGCGATACTTCCTCGCTAGTAAATAGCGTTTGCAGATGTCTACGTATCGTAGCAATAGCTCTCTAATGCTTCTTAAAACGCGATATCGCATCTCATTTCTATGTGTCATGGTAAGATATAATATTCATTGCGAAGCGTTATGCATTCCTCGTCTACGATTCAAATGAATGTAAATGCGACACTTCCTTGCAAGGAAATAGCATTTGTAGATGTCTACGTATCGTAGCAATAGAGTTCTTATGATTCTTAAAACGCGATATCGCATCTCATTTCTATGTTTCATGGTAAGATATAATATGATTTGCGAAGTGTCATGTATTCCTTGTCTACACTTCAAATGAATGTGAATGCGACACTTCCTCGCTAGGAAATAGCGTTTGCAGATGTCTACGTATCGTAGCAATAGATTTCTAATGCTTCTTAAAACGCGAGATCGCATCTCATTTCTATGTTTCATGGTAAGATGTAATATGATTTGCGAAGTGTTATGTATTCCTCGTCTAGACTTCAAATGAATGTAAATGTGACACTTCCTCGCAAAGAAATAGCGTTTGCAGTTGTCTACGTATCGTTGCAATAGATTTCTAATGCTTCTTAAAACGCGAAGTCGCATCTCATTTCTATGTTTCATGGTAAGATATAATATGATTTGCGAAGTGTCTTGTATTCCTCGTCTACACTTCAAATGAATGTAAATGCGACACTTCCTAGCAAGGAAATAGCGTTTGCAGATGTCTGCGTATCGTAGCAATAGATTTCTAATGCTTCTTAAAACGCGATATCGCATCTCATTTCTATGTTTCATGGTAAGATATAATATTCATTGCGAAGTGTTATACATTCCTCGTCTACGATTCAAATGAACGTAAATGCGACACTTCCTTACAAGGAAATAGCGTTTGCAGATGTCTACGTATCGTAGCAATAGAGTTCTTATGATTCTTAAAACGCGATATCGCATCTCATTTCTATGTTTCATGGTAAGATATAATATGATTTGCCAAGAGTTATGTATTCCTCGTCTACACTTCATATGAATGTAAATGCGACACTTCCTTGCAAGGAAATAGCGTTTGCAGATGTCTAGGTATCGTAGCGATAGAGTTCTAATGCTTCTTAAAACGCGATATCGCATCTCATTTCCATGTTTCATGGTAAGATATAATGTGATTTGCGAAGTGTTATGTATTCCTCGTCTACACTTCATATGAATGTAAATGCGACACTTCCTTGCAAGGAAATAGCGTTTGCAGATGTCTACGTATCGTAGCAATAGATTTCTTATTATTCATAAAACGCGATATCGCATCTCATTTCTATGTTTTATGGTAAGATATAATATTCATTGCGAAGCGTTATGTATTCCTCGTCTACACTTCAAATGAATGTAAATGCGACACTTCCTTGCTAGGAAATAGCGTCTGCAGATGTCTAGGTATCGTAGCGATAGAGTTCTAATGCTTCTCAAAACGCGATATCGCATCTCATTTCTATGTTTCATGGTAAGATATAATATGATTTGCGAAGTGTTATGCAATCCTCGTCTACGATTCAAATGAACGTAAATGCGACATTTCCTTGCAAGGAAATAGCGTTTGCAGATGTCTACGTATCGAAGCAATAGAGTTCAAATGCTTCTTAAAACGAGATATTGCATCTCATATCTATGTTTCATGTTAGGATATAATATTCATTGCGAAGTGTTATGCATTCCTCGTCTACGATTCAAATGAATGTAAATGCGACACTTCCTTGCAAGGAAATAGCGTTTGCAGATGTCTGCGTATCGTAGCAATAGATTTCTAATGCTTCTTAAAACGCGATATCGCATCTCATTTCTATGTTTCATGGTAAGATATAATATGATTTGCGAAGTGTTATGTGTTCCTTGTCTACACTTCATATGAATGTAAATGCGACACTTCCTTGCAAGGAAATAGCGTTTGCAGATGTCTACCTATCGTAGCAATAGAGTTCTAATGCTTCTTAAAACGCGATATCGCATCTCATTTCTATGTTTCATGGTAAGATATAATATGATTTGCGAAGTGTTATGCATTCCTCGTCTACGATTCAAATGAATGTAAATGCGACACTTCCTTGCAAGGAAATAGCGTTTGCAGATGTCTAGGTATCGTAGCGATAGAGTTCTAATGCTTCTTAAAACGCGATATCGCATCTCATTTCCATGTTTCATGGTAAGATATAATGTGATTTGCGAAGTGTTATGTATTCCTCGTCTACACTTCATATGAATGTAAATGCGACACTTCCTTGCAAGGAAATAGCGTTTGCAGATGTCTACGTATCGTAGCAATAGATTTCTTATTATTCTTAAAACGCGATATCGCATCTCATTTCTATGTTTCATGGTAAGATATAATATTCATTGCGAAGCGTTATGCATTCCTCGTCTACGATTCAAATGAATGTAAATGCGACACTTCCTTGCAAGGAAGTAGCGTTTGCAGATGTCTACGTATCGTAGCAATAGAGTTCTAATGCTTCTTAAAACGCGATATCGCATCTCATTTCTATGTTTCATGGTAAGATATAATATGACTTGCGAAGTGTCATGTATTCCTCCTCTACACTTCAAATGAATGTAAGTGCGACACTTCCTTGCTAGGAAATAGCGTCTGCAGATGTCTAGGTATCGTAGCAATAGAGTTCAAATGCTTCTTAAAGCGAGATATTGCATCTCATATCTATGTTTCATGATAAGATATAATTATCATTGCGAAGTGTTATGTATTCCTCGTCTGCACTTCAAATGAATGTAAATGCGACACTTCCTTGCAAAGAAATAGCGTTTGCAGATGTCTACGTAACGTAGCAATAGATTTTTAATGCTTCTTAAAACGCGATATCGCATCTCATTTCTATGTTTCATGGTAAGATGTAATATGATTTGCGAAGTGTTATGTATTCCTCGTCTACACTTCAAATGAATGTAAATGAGACACTTCCTTGCAAAGAAATAGCGTTTGCAGATGTCTACGTGTCGTAGCAATAGATTTCTAATGCTTCTTAAAACGCGATATCGCATCTCATTTCTATGTTTCATGGTAAGATATAATATGATCTGCGAAGTGTTATGTATTCCTCGTCTACACTTCAAATGAATGTGAATGCCACACTTCCTCGCTAGGAAATAGCGTTTGCAGATGTCTACGTATCGTAGCAATAGATTTTTAATGCTTCTTAAAACGCGATATCGCATCTCATTTCTATGTTTCATGGTAAGATGTAATATGATTTGCGAAGTGTTATGTATTCCTCGTCTACACTTCAAATGAATGTAAATGTGACACTTCCTTGCAAAGAAATAGCGTTTGCAGATGTCTACGTATCGTAGCAATAGAGTTCTTATGATTCTTAAAACGCGATATCGCATCTCATTTCTATGTTTCATGGTATGATATAATATGATTTGCCAAGTGTTATGTATTCCTCGTCTACACTTCATATGAATGTAAATGCGACACTTCCTTGCAAGGAAATAGCGTTTGCAGATGTCTACCTATCGTAGCAATAGAGTTCTAATGCTTCTTAAAACGCGATATCGCATCTCATTTCTATGTTTCATGGTAAGATATAATATGATTTGCGAAGTGTTATGTATTCCTCGTCTACACTTGAAATGAATGTAAATGCGACTCTTCCTTGCAAGGAAATAGCGTTTGCAGATGTCTAGGTATCGTAGCAATAGAGTTCTAATGCTTCTTAAAACGCGATATCGCATCTTATTTCTATGTTTCATGGTAAGATATAATATGATTTGCGAAGTGTTATGTATTCCTCGTCTACACTTCAAATGAATGTGAATGCCACACTTCCTTGCAAGGAAATAGCGTCTGCAGATGTCTAGGTATCGTAGCGATAGAGTTCTAATGCTTCTTAATACGAAATATTGCATCTCATATCTGTTTCATGATAAGATATAATATTCATTGCGATGTGTTATGCATTCCTCGTCTACGATTCAAATGAATGTAAATGCGACACTTCCTTGCAAGGAAATAGCGTTTGCAGATGTCTACGTATCGTAGCAATAGAGTTCTTATGATTCTTAAATCGCGATATCGCATCTCATTTCTATGTTTCATGGTAAGATATAATATGATTTGCGAAGTGTTATGCATTCCTCGTCTACGATGCAAATGAATGTAAATGCGACACTTCCTTGCAAGGGAATAGCGTTTGCAGATGTCTAGGTATCGTAGCGATAGAGTTCTAATGCTTCTTAAAACGCGATATCGCATCTCATTTCCATGTTTCATGGTAAGATATAATATGATTTGCGAAGTGTTATGTATTCCCCGTCTACACTTCAAATGAATGTAAATGCGACACTTCCTCGCTAGGAAATAGCGTTTGCAGATGTCTACGTGTCGTAGCAATAGATTTCTAATGCTTTTTAAAACGAGATATAGCATCTTATATCTATGTTTCATAATAAGATATAATATTCATTGCGAAGTGTTAAGCATTCCTCGTCTACGATTCAAATGAATGTAAATGCGACACTTTCTCGCTAGGAAATAGCGTTTGCAGATGTCACGTATCGTAGCAATGGAGTTCTTATGATTCTTAAAACGCGATATCGCATCTCAATTCTATGTTTCATGGTAAGATATAATATGATTTGCGAAGTGTTATGTATTCCTCGTCTACACTTCAAATGAATGTAAATGCGACACTTCCTTGCAAAGAAATAGCGTTTGCAGATGTCTACGTGTCGTAGCAATAGATTTCTAATGCTTCTTAAAACGCGATATCGCATCTCATTTCTATGTTTCATGGTAAGATATAATATGATCTGCGAAGTGTTATGTATTCCTCGTCTACACTTCAAATGAATGTGAATGCCACACTTCCTCGCTAGTAAATAGCGTTTGCAGATGTCTACGTATCGTAGCAATAGCTCTCTAATGCTTCTTAAAACGCGATATCGCATCTCATTTCTATGTGTCATGGTAAGATATAATATTCATTGCGAAGTGTTATGTACTCCTCGTCTACACTTCAAATGAATGTAAATGCGACTCTTCCTTGCAAGGAAATTGCGTTTGCAGATGTCTAGGTATCGTAGCAATAGAGTTCTAATGCTTCTTAAAACGCGATATCGCATCTTATTTCTATGTTTCATGGTAAGATATAATATGATTTGCGAAGTGTTATGTATTCCTCGTCTACACTTCAAATGAATGTAAATGCCACACTTCCTTGCAAGGAAATAGCGTCTGCAGATGTCTAGGTATCGTAGCAATAGAGTTCTAATGCTTCTTAAAACGCGATATCGCATCTCATTTCTATGTTTCATGGTAAGATATAATATGACTTGCGAAGTGTCATGTATTCCTCGTCTACACTTCAAATGAATGTAAATGCCACACTTCCTTGCAAGGAAATAGCGTCTGCAGATGTCTAGGTATCGTAGCAATAGAGTTCTAATGCTTCTTAAAACGCGATATCGCATCTCATTTCTATGTTTCATGGTAAGATATAATATGACTTGCGAAGTGTCATGTATTCCTCGTCTACACTTCAAATGAATGTAAGTGCGACACTTCCTTGCTAGGAAATAGCGTCTGCAGATGTCTAGGTATCGTAGCAATAGAGTTCAAATGCTTCTTAAAGCGAGATATTGCATCTCATATCTATGTTTCATGATAAGATATAATTATCATTGCGAAGTGTTATGTATTCCTCGTCTGCACTTCAAATGAATGTAAACGCGACACTTCCTTGCAAGGAAATAGCGTTTGCAGATGTCTACCTATCGTAGCAATAGAGTTCTAATGCTTCTTAAAACGCGATATCGCATCTCATTTCTATGCTTCATGGTAAGATATAATATGATTTGCGAAGTGTTATGTATTCCTCGTCTACACTTCAAATGAATGTAAATGCGACTCTTCCTTGCAAGGAAATTGCGTTTGCAGATATCTAGGTATCGTAGCAATAAGGTTCTAATGCTTCTTAAAACGCGATATCGCATCTTATTTCTATGTTTCATGGTAAGATATAATATGATTTGCGAAGTGTTATGTATTCCTCGTCTACACTTCAAATGAATGTAAATGCCACACTTCCTTGCAAGGAAATAGCGTCTGCAGATGTCTAGGTATCGTAGCGATAGAGTTCTAATGCTTCTTAATACGAAATATTGCATCTCATATCTGTTTCATGATAAGATATAATATTCATTGCGATGTGTTATGCATTCCTCGTCTACGATTCAAATGAATGTAAATGCGACACTTCCTTGCAGGGAAATAGCGTTTGCAGATGTCTAGGTATCGTAGCAATAGAGTTCTTATGAATCTTAAAACGCGATATCGCATCTCATTGCTATGTTTCATGGTAAGATATAATATGATTTGCGAAGTGTTATGTATTCCTCGTCTACACTTCAAATGAATGTAAATGCGACACTTCCTTGCTAGGAAATAGCGTCTGCAGATGTCTAGGTATCGTAGCGATAGAGTTCTAATGCTTCTTAAAACGCGATATCGCATCTCAGTTCTATGTTTCATGGTAAGAAGTAATATGATTTGCGAAGTGTTATTTATTCCTCGTCTACACTTCAAATGAATTTAAATGCGACAGTTCCTTGCAAGGAAATAGCGTTTGCAGATGTCTACGTATCGTAGCAATAGAGTTCTTATGATCCTTAAAACACGATATCGCATCTCGTTTCTATGGTTCATGGTAAGATATAATATGATTTGCGAAGTGTTATGCATTCCTCGTCTACGATGCAAATGAATGTAAATGCGACACTTCCTTGCAAGGAAATAGCGTTTGCAGATGTCTAGGTACCGTAGCGATAGAGTTCTAATGCTTCTTAATACGAAGTATTTCATCTCATATCTATGTTTCATGATAAGATATAATATTCATTGCGAAGTGTTATGCATTCCTCGTCTACGATTCAAATGAATGTAAATGCGACACTTCCTTGCAAGGAAATAGCGTTTGCAGATGTCTAGGTATCGTAGCAATAGAGTTCTAATGCTTCTTAAAACGCGATATCGCATCTCAGTTCTATGTTTCATGGCAAGATATAATATGATTTGCGAAGTGTTATGTATTCCTCGTCTACACTTCATACGAATGTAAATGCGACACTTCCTTGCAAGGAAATAGCGTTTGCAGATGTCTAGGTATCGTAGCGATAGAGTTCTAATGCTTCTTAAAACGCGATATCGCATCTCATTTCCATGTTTCATGGTAAGATATAATATGATTTGCGAAGTGTTATGTATTCCTCGTCTACACTTCATATGAATGTAAATGCGACACTTCCTTGCAAGGAAATAGCGTTTGCAGATGTCTACGTATCGTAGCAATAGAGTTCTTATGATACTTAAAACGCGATATCGCATCTCATTTCTATGTTTCATGGTAAGATATAATATGATTTGCGAAGTGTTATGTATTCCTCGTCTGCACTTCAAATGAATGTAAATGCGACACTTCCTTGCAAGGAAATAGCGTTTGCAGATGTCTAGGTATCGTAGCAATAGAGTTCTAATGCTTCTTAAAACGCGATATCGCATCTCAGTTCTATGTTTCGTGGTAAGGTATAATATGATTTGCGAAGTGTCATGTATTCCTCGTCTACACTTCAAATGAATGTAAATGCGACACTTCCTTGCAAGGAAATAGCGTCTGCAGATGTCTACGTATCGTAGCAATAGATTTCTAATGCTTCTTAAAACGCGATATCGCATCTCATTTCTATGGTTCATGGTAAGATATAATATGATTTGCGAAGTGTTATGTATTCCTCGTCTGCACTTCAAATGAATGTAAATGCGACACTCCCTTGCAAAGAAATAGCGTTTGCAGATGTCTAGGTATCGTAGCAATAGAGTTCTAATGCTTCTTATAACGCGATATCGCATATCATTTCTATGTTTCATGGTAAGATATAATATGACTTGCGAAGTGTCATGTATTCCTCGTCTACACTTCAAATGAATGTAAGTGCGACACTTCCTTGCTAGGAAATAGCGTCTGCAGATGTCTAGGTATCGTAGCAATAGATTTCTAATGCTTCTTAAAACGCGATATCGCATCTCATTTCTATGTTTCATGATAAGATATAATATGATTTGCGAAGTGTCATGTATTCCTCGTCTACACTTCAAATGAATGTGAATGCGACACTTCCTCGCTAGGAAATAGCGTTTGTAGATATCTACGTATCGTAGCAATAGAGTTCTTATGATTCTTAAAACGCGATATCGCATCTCATTTCTATGGTTCATGGTAAGATATAATATGATTTGCGAAGTGTTATGTATTCCTCGTCTAGACTTCAAATGAATGTAAATGTGACACTTCCTTGCAAGGAAATAGCGTTTGCAGATGTCTACGTATCGTTGCAATGGAGTTCTTATGATTCTTAAAACGCGATATCGCATCTCATTTCTATGGTTCATGGTAAGATATAATATGATTTGCGAAGTGTTATGCATTCCTCGTCTACGATTCAAATGAATGCAAATGCGACACTTCCTTGCAAGGAAATAGCGTTTGCAGATGTCTAGGTATCGTAGCAATAGAGTTCAAATGCTTCTTAAAACGAGATATTGCATCTCATATCTATGTTTAATGATAAGATATAATATTCATTGCGAAGTGTTATGCATTCCTCGTCTACGATTCAAATGAATGTAAATGCGACACTTCCTTGCAAGGAAGTAGCGTTTGCAGATGTCTACGTATCGTAGCAATAGAGTTCTTATGATTCTTAAAACGCGATATCGCATCTCATTTCTATAATTCATGGTAAGATATAATATGATTTGCGAAGTGTCATGTATTCCTCGTCTACACATCAAATGAATGTGAATGCGACACTTCCTCGCTAGGAAATAGCGTTTGCAGATGTCTACGTATCGTAGCAATAGAGTTCTTATGATTCTTAAAACGCGATATCGTATCTCATTTCTATGGTTCATGGTAAGATATAATATGATTTGCGAAGTGTTATGTATTCCTCGTCTACACTTCAAATGAATGTAAATGCGACACTTCCTTGCTAGGAAATAGCGTCTGCAGATGTCTAGGTATCGTAGCGATAGAGTTCTAATGCTTCTTAAAACGCGATATCGCATCTCAGTTCTATGTTTCATGGTAAGAAGTAATATGATTTGCGAAGTGTTATTTATTCCTCGTCTACACTTCAAATGAATTTAAATGCGACAGTTCCTTGCAAGGAAATAGCGTTTGCAAATGTCTACGTATCGTAGCAATAGAGTTCTTATGATCCTTAAAACGCGATATCGCATCTCATTTCTATGGTTCATGGTAAGATATAATATGATTTGCGAAGTGTTATGCATTCCTCGTCTACGATGCAAATGAATGTAAATGCGACACTTCCTTGCAAGGAAATAGCGTTTGCAGATGTCTAGGTATCGTAGCGATAGAGTTCTAATGCTTCTTAAAACGCGATATCGCATCTCAGTTCTATGTTTCATGGTAAGAAGTAATATGATTTGCGAAGTGTTATTTATTCCTCGTCTACACTTCAAATGAATTTAAATGCGACAGTTCCTTGCAAGGAAATAGCGTTTGCAGATGTCTACGTATCGTAGCAATAGAGTTCTTATGATTCTTAAAACGCGATATCGCATCTCATTTCTATGTTTCATGGTAAGATATAATATGATTTGCCAAGTGTTATGTATTCCTCGTCTACACTTCATATGAATGTAAATGCGACACTTCCTTGCAAGGAAATAGCGTTTGCAGATGTCTACCTATCGTAGCAATAGAGTTCTAATGCTTCTTAAAACGCGATATCGCATCTCATTTCTATGTTTCATGGTAAGATATAATATGATTTGCGAAGTGTTATGTACTCCTCGTCTACACTTCAAATGAATGTAAATGCGACTCTTCCTTGCAAGGAAATTGCGTTTGCAGATGTCTAGGTATCGTAGCAATAGAGTTCTAATGCTTCTTAAAACGCGATATCGCATCTTATTTCTATGTTTCATGGTAAGATATAATATGATTTGCGAAGTGTTATGTATTCCTCGTCTACACTTCAAATGAATGTAAATGCCACACTTCCTTGCAAGGAAATAGCGTCTGCAGATGTCTAGGTATCGTAGCAATAGAGTTCTAATGCTTCTTAAAACGCGATATCGCATCTCATTTCTATGTTTCATGGTAAGATATAATATGACTTGCGAAGTGTCATGTATTCCTCGTCTACACTTCAAATGAATGTAAGTGCGACACTTCCTTGCTAGGAAATAGCGTCTGCAGATGTCTAGGTATCGTAGCAATAGAGTTCAAATGCTTCTTAAAGCGAGATATTGCATCTCATATCTATGTTTCATGATAAGATATAATTATCATTGCGAAGTGTTATGTATTCCTCGTCTGCACTTCAAATGAATGTAAACGCGACACTTCCTTGCAAGGAAATAGCGTTTGCAGATGTCTACCTATCGTAGCAATAGAGTTCTAATGCTTCTTAAAACGCGATATCGCATCTCATTTCTATGCTTCATGGTAAGATATAATATGATTTGCGAAGTGTTATGTATTCCTCGTCTACACTTCAAATGAATGTAAATGCGACTCTTCCTTGCAAGGAAATTGCGTTTGCAGATATCTAGGTATCGTAGCAATAAGGTTCTAATGCTTCTTAAAACGCGATATCGCATCTTATTTCTATGTTTCATGGTAAGATATAATATGATTTGCGAAGTGCTATGTATTCCTCGTCTACACTTCAAATGAATGTAAATGCCACACTTCCTTGCAAGGAAATAGCGTCTGCAGATGTCTAGGTATCGTAGCGATAGAGTTCTAATGCTTCTTAATACGAAATATTGCATCTCATATCTGTTTCATGATAAGATATAATATTCATTGCGATGTGTTATGCATTCCTCGTCTACGATTCAAATGAATGTAAATGCGACACTTCCTTGCAGGGAAATAGCGTTTGCAGATGTCTAGGTATCGTAGCAATAGAGTTCTTATGAATCTTAAAACGCGATATCGCATCTCATTGCTATGTTTCATGGTAAGATATAATATGATTTGCGAAGTGTTATGTATTCCTCGTCTACACTTCAAATGAATGTAAATGCGACACTTCCTTGCTAGGAAATAGCGTCTGCAGATGTCTAGGTATCGTAGCGATAGAGTTCTAATGCTTCTTAAAACGCGATATCGCATCTCAGTTCTATGTTTCATGGTAAGAAGTAATATGATTTGCGAAGTGTTATTTATTCCTCGTCTACACTTCAAATGAATTTAAATGCGACAGTTCCTTGCAAGGAAATAGCGTTTGCAGATGTCTACGTATCGTAGCAATAGAGTTCTTATGATCCTTAAAACACGATATCGCATCTCGTTTCTATGGTTCATGGTAAGATATAATATGATTTGCGAAGTGTTATGCATTCCTCGTCTACGATGCAAATGAATGTAAATGCGACACTTCCTTGCAAGGAAATAGCGTTTGCAGATGTCTAGGTACCGTAGCGATAGAGTTCTAATGCTTCTTAATACGAAGTATTTCATCTCATATCTATGTTTCATGATAAGATATAATATTCATTGCGAAGTGTTATGCATTCCTCGTCTACGATTCAAATGAATGTAAATGCGACACTTCCTTGCAAGGAAATAGCGTTTGCAGATGTCTAGGTATCGTAGCAATAGAGTTCTAATGCTTCTTAAAACGCGATATCGCATCACAGTTCTATGTTTCATGGCAAGATATAATATGATTTGCGAAGTGTTATGTATTCCTCGTCTACACTTCATATGAATGTAAATGCGACATTTCCTTGCAAGGAAATAGCGTTTGCAGATGTCTACGTATCGTAGCATTAGAGTTCTTATGATTCTTAAAACGCGATATCGCATCTCATTTCTATGTTTCATGGTAAGATATAATATGATTTGCGAAGTGTTATGTATTCCTCGTCTGCACTTCAAATGAATGTAAATGCGACACTTCCTTGCAAGGAAATAGCGTTTGCAGATGTCTAGGTATCGTAGCAATAGAGTTCTAATGCTTCTTAAAACGCGATATCGCATCTCAGTTCTATGTTTCATGGCAAGATATAATATGATTTGCGAAGTGTTATGTATTCCTCGTCTACACTTCATACGAATGTAAATGCGACACTTCCTTGCAAGGAAATAGCGTTTGCAGATGTCTAGGTATCGTAGCGATAGAGTTCTAATGCTTCTTAAAACGCGATATCGCATCTCATTTCCATGTTTCATGGTAAGATATAATATGATTTGCGAAGTGTTATGTATTCCTCGTCTACACTTCATATGAATGTAAATGCGACACTTCCTTGCAAGGAAATAGCGTTTGCAGATGTCTACGTATCGTAGCAATAGAGTTCTTATGATACTTAAAACGCGATATCGCATCTCATTTCTATGTTTCATGGTAAGATATAATATGATTTGCGAAGTGTTATGTATTCCTCGTCTGCACTTCAAATGAATGTAAATGCGACACTTCCTTGCAAGGAAATAGCGTTTGCAGATGTCTAGGTATCGTAGCAATAGAGTTCTAATGCTTCTTAAAACGCGATATCGCATCTCAGTTCTATGTTTCGTGGTAAGGTATAATATGATTTGCGAAGTGTCATGTATTCCTCGTCTACACTTCAAATGAATGTAAATGCGACACTTCCTTGCAAGGAAATAGCGTCTGCAGATGTCTACGTATCGTAGCAATAGATTTCTAATGCTTCTTAAAACGCGATATCGCATCTCATTTCTATGGTTCATGGTAAGATATAATATGATTTGCGAAGTGTTATGTATTCCTCGTCTGCACTTCAAATGAATGTAAATGCGACACTCCCTTGCAAAGAAATAGCGTTTGCAGATGTCTAGGTATCGTAGCAATAGAGTTCTAATGCTTCTTATAACGCGATATCGCATATCATTTCTATGTTTCATGGTAAGATATAATATGACTTGCGAAGTGTCATGTATTCCTCGTCTACACTTCAAATGAATGTAAGTGCGACACTTCCTTGCTAGGAAATAGCGTCTGCAGATGTCTAGGTATCGTAGCAATAGATTTCTAATGCTTCTTAAAACGCGATATCGCATCTCATTTCTATGTTTCATGATAAGATATAATATGATTTGCGAAGTGTCATGTATTCCTCGTCTACACTTCAAATGAATGTGAATGCGACACTTCCTCGCTAGGAAATAGCGTTTGTAGATATCTACGTATCGTAGCAATAGAGTTCTTATGATTCTTAAAACGCGATATCGCATCTCATTTCTATGGTTCATGGTAAGATATAATATGATTTGCGAAGTGTTATGTATTCCTCGTCTAGACTTCAAATGAATGTAAATGTGACACTTCCTTGCAAGGAAATAGCGTTTGCAGATGTCTACGTATCGTTGCAATGGAGTTCTTATGATTCTTAAAACGCGATATCGCATCTCATTTCTATGGTTCATGGTAAGATATAATATGATTTGCGAAGTGTTATGCATTCCTCGTCTACGATTCAAATGAATGCAAATGCGACACTTCCTTGCAAGGAAATAGCGTTTGCAGATGTCTAGGTATCGTAGCAATAGAGTTCAAATGCTTCTTAAAACGAGATATTGCATCTCATATCTATGTTTAATGATAAGATATAATATTCATTGCGAAGTGTTATGCATTCCTCGTCTACGATTCAAATGAATGTAAATGCGACACTTCCTTGCAAGGAAGTAGCGTTTGCAGATGTCTACGTATCGTAGCAATAGAGTTCTTATGATTCTTAAAACGCGATATCGCATCTCATTTCTATGGTTCATGGTAAGATATAATATGATTTGCGAAGTGTTATGCATTCCTCGTCTACGATGCAAATGAATGTAAATGCGACACTTCCTTGCAAGGAAATAGCGTTTGCAGATGTCTAGGTATCGTAGCGATAGAGTTCTAATGCTTCTTAAAACGCGATATCGCATCTCATTTCCATGTTTCATGGTAAGATATAATATGATTTGCGAAGTGTTATGTATTCCTCGTCTACGAGTCAAATGAATGTAAATGCGACACTTCCTTGCAAGGAAATAGCGTTTGCAGATGTCTAGGTACCGTAGCGATAGAGTTCTAATGCTTCTTAATACGAAATATTTCATCTCATATCTATGTTTCATGATAAGATATAATATTCATTGCGAAGTGTTATGCATTCCTCGTCTACGATTCAAATGAATGTAAATGCGACACTTCCTTGCAAGGAAATAGCGTTTGCAGATGTCTAGGTATCGTAGCAATAGAGTTCTAATGCTTCTTAAAACGCGATATCGCATCTCATTTCTATGTTTCATGGTAAGATATAATATGATTTGCCAAGTGTTATGTATTCCTCGTCTACACTTCAAATGAATGTAAATGCGACTCTTCCTTGCAAGGAAATAGCGTTTGCAGATGTCTAGGTATCGTAGCAATAGAGTTCTAATGCTTCTTAAAACGCGATATCGCATCTTATTTCTATGTTTCATGGTAAGATATAATATGATTTGCGAAGTGTTATGTATTCCTCGTCTACACTTCAAATGAATGTAAATGCCACACTTCCTTGCAAGGAAATAGCGTCTGCAGATGTCTAGGTATCGTAGCGATAGAGTTCTAATGCTTCTTAATACGAAATATTGCATCTCATATCTGTTTCATGATAAGATATAATATTCATTGCGATGTGTTATGCATTCCTCGTCTACGATTCAAATGAATGTAAATGCGACACTTCCTTGCAGGGAAATAGCGTTTGCAGATGTCTAGGTATCGTAGCAATAGAGTTCTTATGATTCTTAAAACGCGATATCGCATCTCATTTCTATGTTTCATGGTAAGATATAATATGATTTGCGAAGTGTTATGTATTCCTCGTCTACACTTCAAATGAATGTAAATGCGACACTTCCTTGCTAGGAAATAGCGTCTGCAGATGTCTAGGTATCGTAGCGATAGAGTTCTAATGCTTCTTAAAACGCGATATCGCATCTCAGTTCTATGTTTCATGGTAAGAAGTAATATGATTTGCGAAGTGTTATTTATTCCTCGTCTACACTTCAAATGAATTTAAATGCGACAGTTCCTTGCAAGGAAATAGCGTTTGCAGATGTCTACGTATCGTAGCAATAGAGTTCTTATGATCCTTAAAACACGATATCGCATCTCGTTTCTATGGTTCATGGTAAGATATAATATGATTTGCGAAGTGTTATGCATTCCTCGTCTACGATGCAAATGAATGTAAATGCGACACTTCCTTGCAAGGAAATAGCGTTTGCAGATGTCTAGGTACCGTAGCGATAGAGTTCTAATGCTTCATAAAACGAGATATTGCATCTCATTTCTATGTTTCATGATAGGATATAATATTCAGTGCGAAGTGTTATGCAGTCCTCGTCTACGTTTCAAATGAAAGTAAATGCGACACTTCCTTGCTAGGAAATAGCGTCTGCAGATGTCTAGGTATCGTAGCAATAGAGTTCTTGTGATTCTTAAAACGTGATATCGCATCTCATTACTATGTTTCATGGTAAGATATAATATGATTTGCGATGTGTCATGTATTCCTCGTCTACACTTCAAATGAATGTGAATGCGACACTTCCTCGCTAGGAAATAGCGTTTGCAGATGTCTACGTATCGTAGCAATAGAGTTCTTATGATTCTTAAAACGCGATATCGCATCTCATTTCTATGTTTCATGGTAAGATATAATATGATTTGCCAAGTGCTATGTATTCCTCGTCTACACTTCATATGAATGTAAATGCGACACTTCCTTGCAAGGAAATAGCGTTTGCAGATGTCTACCTATCGTAGCAATAGAGTTCTAATGCTTCTTAAAACGCGATATCGCATCTCATTTCTATGTTTCATGGTAAGATATAATATGATTTGCGAAGTGTTATGTATTCCTCGTCTACACGTCAAATGAATGTAAATGCGACTCTTCCTTGCAAGGAAATAGCGTTTGTAGATGTCTAGGTATCGTAGCAATAGAGTTCTAATGCTTCTTAAAACGCGATATCGCATCTTATTTCTATGTTTCATGGTAAGATATAATATGATTTGCGAAGTGTCATGTATTCCTCGTCTACACTTCAAATGAATGTAAATGCCACATTTCCTTGCAAGGAAATAGCGTCTGCAGATGTCTAGGTATCGTAGCGATAGAGTTCTAATGCTTCTTAAAACGCGATATCGCATCTCATTTCCATGTTTCATGGTAAGATATAATATGATTTGCGAAGTGTTATGTATTCCTCGTCTACACTTCATATGAATGTAAATGCGACACTTCCTTGCAAGGAAATAGCGTTTGCAGATGTCTACGTATCGTAGCAATAGAGTTCTTATGATTCTTAAAACGCGATATCGCATCTCATTTCTATGTTTCATGGTAAGATATAATATTCATTGCGAAGCGTTATGCATTCCTCGTCTACGATTCAAATGAATGTAAATGCGACACTTCCTTGCAAGGAAATAGCGTTTGCAGATGTCTACGTATCGTCGCAATAGAGTTCTTATGATACTTAAAACGCGATATCGTATCTCATTTCTATGTTTCATGGTAAGATATAATATGATTTGCGAAGTGTCATGTATTCCTCGTCTACACTTCAAATGAATGTGAATGCGACACTTCCTTGCAAGGAAATAGCGTCTGCAGATGTCTACGTATCGTAGCAATAGATTTCTAATGCTTCTTAAAACGCGATATCGCATCTCATTTCTATGTTTCATGGTAAGATATAATATGATTTGCGAAGTGTCATGTATTCCTCGTCTACACTTCATATGAATGTAAATGCGACACTTCCTTGCATGGAAATAGCGTTTGCAGATGTCTACCTATCGTAGCAATAGAGTTCTAATGCTTCTTAAAACGCGATATCGCATCTCATTTCTATGTTTCATGGTAAGATATAATATGATTTGCGAAGTGTTATGTATTCCTCGTCTACACTTCAAATGAATGTAAATGCGACTCTTCCTTGCAAGGAAATTGCGTTTGCAGATGTCTAGGTATCGTAGCAATAGAGTTCTAATGCTTCTTAAAACGCGATATCGCATCTTATTTCTATGTTTCATGGTAAGATATAATATGATTTGCGAAGTGTTATGTATTCCTCGTCTACACTTCAAATGAATGTAAATGCCACACTTCCTTGCAAGGAAATAGCGTCTGCAGATGTCTAGGTATCGTAGCGATAGAGTTCTAATGCTTCTTAATACGAAATATTGCATCTCATATCTGTTTCATGATAAGATATAATATTCATTGCGATGTGTTATGCATTCCTCGTCTACGATTCAAATGAATGTAAATGCGACACTTCCTTGCAGGGAAATAGCGTTTGCAGATGTCTAGGTATCGTAGCAATAGAGTTCTTATGATTCTTAAAACGCGATATCGCATCTCATTGCTATGTTTCATGGCAAGATATAATATGATTTGCGAAGTGTTATGTATTCCTCGTCTACACTTCAAATGAATGTAAATGCGACACTTCCTTGCTAGGAAATAGCGTCTGCAGATGTCTAGGTATCGTAGCGATAGAGTTCTAATGCTTCTTAAAACGCGATATCGCATCTCAGTTCTATGTTTCATGGTAAGAAGTAATATGATTTGCGAAGTGTTATTTATTCCTCGTCTACACTTCAAATGAATTTAAATGCGACAGTTCCTTGCAAGGAAATAGCGTTTGCAGATGTCTAGGTATCGTAGCGATAGAGTTCTAATGCTTCTTAAAACGCGATATCGCATCTCAGTTCTATGTTTCATGGTAAGAAGTAATATGATTTGCGAAGTGTTATTTATTCCTCGTCTACACTTCAAATGAATTTAAATGCGACAGTTCCTTGCAAGGAAATAGCGTTTGCAGATGTCTACGTATCGTAGCAATAGAGTTCTTATGATCCTTAAAACACGATATCGCATCTCGTTTCTATGGTTCATGGTAAGATATAATATGATTTGCGAAGTGTTATGCATTCCTCGTCTACGATGCAAATGAATGTAAATGCGACACTTCCTTGCAAGGAAATAGCGTTTGCAGATGTCTAGGTACCGTAGCGATAGAGTTCTAATGCTTCTTAATACGAAGTATTTCATCTCATATCTATGTTTCATGATAAGATATAATATTCATTGCGAAGTGTTATGCATTCCTCGTCTACGATTCAAATGAATGTAAATGCGACACTTCCTTGCAAGGAAATAGCGTTTGCAGATGTCTAGGTATCGTAGCAATAGAGTTCTAATGCTTCTTAAAACGCGATATCGCATCTCAGTTCTATGTTTCATGGCAAGATATAATATGATTTGCGAAGTGTTATGTATTCCTCGTCTACACTTCATATGAATGTAAATGCGACATTTCCTTGCAAGGAAATAGCGTTTGCAGATGTCTACATATCGTAGCATTAGAGTTCTTATGATTCTTAAAACGCGATATCGCATCTCATTTCTATGTTTCATGGTAAGATATAATATGATTTGCGAAGTGTTATGTATTCCTCGTCTGCACTTCAAATGAATGTAAATGCGACACTTCCTTGCAAGGAAATAGCGTTTGCAGATGTCTACGTATCGTAGCAATAGAGTTCTTATGATTCTTAAAACGCGATATCGCATCTCATTTCTATGGTTCATGGTAAGATATAATATGATTTGCGAAGTGTTATGTATTCCTCGTCTACACTTCAAATGAATGTAAATGCGACACTTCCTTGCTAGGAAATAGCGTCTGCAGATGTCTAGGTATCGTAGCGATAGAGTTCTAATGCTTCTTAAAACGCGATATCGCATCTCAGTTCTATGTTTCATGGTAAGAAGTAATATGATTTGCGAAGTGTTATTTATTCCTCGTCTACACTTCAAATGAATTTAAATGCGACAGTTCCTTGCAAGGAAATAGCGTTTGCAGATGTCTACGTATCGTAGCAATAGAGTTCTTATGATCCTTAAAACGCGATATCGCATCTCATTTCTATGGTTCATGGTAAGATATAATATGATTCGCGAAGTGTTATGCATTCCTCGTCTACGATGCAAATGAATGTAAATGCGACACTTCCTTGCAAGGAAATAGCGTTTGCAGATGTCTAGGTATCGTAGCGATAGAGTTCTAATGCTTCTTAAAACGCGATATCGCATCTCATTTCCATGTTTCATGGTAAGATATAATATGATTTGCGAAGTGTTATGTATTCCTCGTCTACGAGTCAAATGAATGTAAATGCGACACTTCCTTGCAAGGAAATAGCGTCTGCAGATGTCTAGGTACCGTAGCGATAGAGTTCTAATGCTTCTTAATACGAAATATTTCATCTCATATCTATGTTTCATGATAAGATATAATATTCATTGCGAAGTGTTATGCATTCCTCGTCTACGATTCAAATGAATGTAAATGCGACACTTCCTTGCAAGGAAATAGCGTTTGCAGATGTCTAGGTATCGTAGCAATAGAGTTCTAATGCTTCTTAAAACGCGATATCGCATCTCATTTCTATGTTTCATGGTAAGATATAATATGATTTGCCAAGTGTTATGTATTCCTCGTCTACACTTCAAATGAATGTAAATGCGACTCTTCCTTGCAAGGAAATAGCGTTTTGTAACGTCAGGCGTACCGCCTGCCACCCTCCGGCGTCCACCTCATCATCCCCAGCATCCGTATCCGGAGCCCCTGCACACGGGCCACCCGCCGACTCGCCGTCCCTACAGAAGGAGACAAAGGTACGAGAGGGAAGAGGGATGCAGCATGCCGCGCCCACGCGCGATCTCCACACACGAGGGGGAGGACTTCACCCCGTATTACGAGGGCGAGGAGCTCTCCGACACATACTGGGTCGAATCCCCAGCGATCACGAAGCCCTATACGTACTTCTCGTACATGTGGGATTAGTATAAGCACACTACTCATATATGTACATACACACCAACACACACCTAGATTTAAGTAAATATATGTATATATTTTATTCATGCACGGTTATGTTCCGTGCACTCGCGCGCACACTCGACGCTCGCGGCTCACGCTTAACGCGGGCCGCGCCCCACTCCGAACGGCCGCCCCACCCAGAGGGCCGAGCGGCCGCCCTACTCCGACCGTCCGCCCCACCGCGAGGGCCCAGCGACTCGCGCGCCGCGCGACCCGAGGAGGTCGCGGACGCGAGATCCGAGAGTCAGTTCGCGTCTCATCTCCGAACCGGAGAGTTGCTAACTCATCTCCGAACTGGAGAGTTCCAATCTCATCTCCGAACTGGAGAGTTCATATCTCATCTCCGAACCGAGGAGTTCTAATCCAGCATCCGAACGATGCACTTCCGATCCGAGCAATAGGCTCATTCGCAACGAGCAATTAGCTCTAATGCATTCGTCTCTATCCATACTCCCATAGCGGAGTCCGTTCGATACTTTATACTATTTCTAATTCTCATTGTAATCGCTAGTCAGTAACTTAGAATTTAGTCAAGTGTATCTAGTATAGTGAAATCATAGAATATAGTTTATTTTTACCAGATTCAAAGTATCTTTATTCGAGTTCAAATACAATTCCTTAATTCTAATCCACGGGTACGCTCGCGATTATTCTAATTCTATATCTCATCTACGATAGTCTTGAGGCTCGACGACTAGAGCGAACCAGCGCTTAGTTGCTCCATCCTCACTTCTACCGTGTACAGAATATCTTGCGCCCAGGTCGATCCCGGTAAGCTAGAGCGAACCAACGCTTAGCCGTGCCGTATTCAACCGAGGTTCAAGTATTCTCGATGAGCCTTGCACCTCCGACAAAGCGTACACGACGCGCGGGGAGGAGAGAGTTCATTCGTCGTCTCGCTCGGGAATACGTGGGTGATGCACCAGAATATTCAACTTCCTACGTTCGAGTCCTGGTTCCTGTGAAGGAGGTTTCCTTCGCCGCACGACCCGTACGAGTCGCCAATCGTCAGGGCCAAACGCCGATACCTGCCAGCCGGAGTCAACCCGCCTGGACGCTTATTCCCGTAGACGTACCTCCGTTCCAGCCGTACGCCGCCGCCATCCCGGTTGCGGATCCAAGGCGCTCCAGGTACCTGGAAAGAGAAATCAGACAGCGGAATCAAGCCTTCGCAAGGTAAGTTTAGTGTTAGTTACCGTTTTATCGAGTCCGAAACGCCAACGAACCCGGTCCGGACGCAATTCGCGTTATTTTCGGGAACGGTTACGACTTTGTGCCACCGTTGCGAGCGCAACCGCACCTCGGGACGTGACACGAAAGTTATTTTTGGTGACAGCGGTGGGATTGCCACGCGTTTCCTCCGGAAATTCCGCCGAAAGGAACCGCGAAACTAGATATGGCAACCCGGACTCCGACAAAAACGCGCCAGCAGACACAGCGAGCCGCCGCGATGGCCGATTCCGAACGCGAAAAACGCACTAGCAGAACGCTTGATTTCCAAGACGCTATCGCCGAGCCTCTTCCTAGTACCGCGCAACCAAATACTTCCGCGAAAAATACGAAAGCGACCGATCCGAGTAATGCCGCGTTGCTCCAGCAAATAGAAATTTTACGTCGTGAATTAGAATCTATTCGCAGAACGCCTGATTTAACGCGCGACGATACCGTTTCGCTGGATATTCCTCGGGGAAATCCGCTTTCCGGACATAATTCGAGCTCCGATTTCAATACAAATAGTTCGCAACACGACGAGCTATCGCTTAAGCAGGCCCTCGAAGCCGTGCCGACATTCGATGGTCAGAACATTCCCATTCTTCAGTTTACCCGAGCGTGTAAACGCGCTTATGAGCTTATCCCTAATGGGTGCGAGCGAACTTTCACACGCCTGCTTAAGGGAAAACTCAAGGGTCGTGCCTACGCCGCGCTAGAAGACGAGCCGTGTTACACAATACTCGAATTAACGGACGTTCTTCGCAGCACATTTTGCTCCGTAAAATCAGCTCATCATTATCGGGGTGAACTTGCTAATATATTTATGCGCGTGAACGAGCACATTCTAGATTACATCGGTCGAGTAAAAGATCTTAGAACCGCTATAATTGATTGCGAGAGGCTTGCTCGACGAGACACACCGGAATCGCTCGATGACGTAGACGCGCTCACTCTACAATGTTTTAAAGACGGTCTCATTCCGGAAATTCGAATGCAAATGACTATAAGTTCATTCGGTACATTGCGAGAAACGTTCGCTCGAGCGCGGGAGCTCTATCAAATGCACGAACGTGATTGCAACCGGCTAGGTAGATCGCGTGTCGCGCGACCAGAATCGCGCGAAAAACCAGCCGAAATTATTTGCCGAAAATGCAATAATATCGGACATTACGCGACCGAGTGTCGGCTCAGACCGCCATCGCCGTACCGACCGCAGGAATACTTGCGATCCAGGGACGTACCGCCTCCTACTCGAGGCCCCGCGTACGAACAACCGAGACAAATCGTAGCCAGGGACGCGCCCAAATTTTGTCGCTATTGCAAGACCCCGGGGCACGAAATAGGCGAGTGCCGAAAAAGGCAGTACAACAACGCGGTAAATAAAAATTCGGGAAACGACAATGGCCTCCGCACCCGCCGCGAGACAGGTGGCGAGGCCGCGCACCAAGTCCGTCCTCTCGCCGCGAACAACTCCAACGCGGAAATCGACGAAACGCCGCGATAAACATAACCGGAAAAACTAGCACGCCAAACGTAATTCTAAAATCCGATCTTCTAATTTCACCAACTCGCTTCATGGTGGACACTGGGGCGGAAATAAATATTATAAAACGTTCGGCTCTAAAAGCATCCGCGCGAATCGATAAGTCCGAGATCGTAATAATAACAGGGGTAACCGATGGCAAAACCGCAACCCTAGGGACGGTGAATCTTGTCATTTTCGGTCGCGTCGTTCCTTTTAATGTGGTCGAGGATGATTTTCCCCTTAAACCAAGCGGGATCCTCGGCTCCGGGTTCTGTATGGACGCAGAAATCTCCTTTCCAAATAAAATAATCAAATGGAATGGTAAGAGAATTCCTTTCGAAGACGATATCGAAGCACTCGAGGAACCGTCACCGGAGTCGAAAATAAAGCCTCTCCTATCGCCGAAACGTAAACAAGCGCCGCGCACGGAATCTATTCCCCCTCCGCCGCCGCGCCCGCCGCGTAAATCATCGCCTCCGCTGAAACGCGATGCAACAACGAAATCGAAGCTTCGAACGCAAGACAAAGCAGCTTCTCCGAAGTCAGGAGACCGTATCTCCATTCCGCCGAGATCAAATATCGGTATCAAGGTCCGCGTAGTTAATTCGAACCTCGCGGAAGGTATAATTCCTCGTATCGATCTTGCGCCGGGCATATTTTTCGGAAACGCTCTCGTCAGAGTAATTCGGGGCAAAGCGGTAACTCGAATAATTAATTCATCCGACCGCGCCGTCGAAATCGCGTTACCAGAGATCATACTCGAGCCCGCGCAAATCATGACTCCCCTCCATAAGGAGGAAAGTCCATCGCTCTATCCGGTTTTTTCTAAATCCAACGTATCCGCCGTACCGATCGGCTCATCCCAAAAAGGGAAAACTTCTATTTCTTTCTCGAGTCAGACACCATACTCGACAATCGAAACTCCTCCTTCGCGTTGCAAAATCGCGAATACTCAGCAAATCTCCTATGCTCAGGCGGTTAAAAATAATGTACAACAGGCGCCGTTAAAACAAACATCGAAATCCGCCAACCTTTCGAAATCTCGCTTAGATCGAATTCTTAGTCTCCTCCGTCTCGACCACCTCAACGCAGAGGAAAGAGAGCACGTCGTCCGTCTCGTTCAAAGCACGCAGGAGCTTTTTCACATTGAGGGGGATAAATTAGGACATACGTCAGCAACCACGCACAAGATTCCAACCGTCGACGACCGCCCCGTCAATGTGAAACAATACCGTTTCCCACCAGCTCATAAGGAGGAGATTCGACGACAAGTCGACAAATTTTTACAAAATGGTGTCATCTCTCCGTCAAAATCACCATATAATTCGCCATTGTGGGTTGTCCCAAAGAAACCGGACTCCTTGGGCAACAAGCAATGGCGCGTCGTCATCGACTACCGCGCACTCAATGAGAAATCTGTCGCCGATGCCTATCCCCTCCCTTGCATTACCGAGATACTTGATCAGCTCGGGAGTGCGAAGTATTTTAGTACATTCGATCTCGCGAGCGGATTTCACCAGATCCCAATGGAGCCCGCCGATGCTCCTAAAACTGCTTTTTCGACGCCTCACGGGCATTATGAATTTAAAAGAATGCCATTCGGATTAAAAAATGCGCCAGCGACGTTCCAACGACTTATGGACAATGTCCTGTCCGGTCTCCAGGGGAACGAAATTTTCGTCTATTTGGACGACATTGTTATCTACGCTAGCTCTCTTCAAGAACATCGACTTAAATTCGATAAATTAACTCAACGGCTCAAAGAAGCTAATTTAGTATTGCAGCCGGATAAGTGCGAATTCTTGAGGAGAGAAGTAAGCTATTTGGGTCATATTATCAGTGAGCACGGTGTAAAACCTGACCCTGCGAAAATTAGCGCCGTCAAAAATTTTCCGCGCCCGCGCAACGCGAAACAGATCAAACAATTCCTCGGGCTCGCGGGATACTACAGGCGGTTCATCGCAAATTTTTCCAATATTGCTAAGCCTCTAACGAATTTGTTAAAAAAGGACGCGCCCTTTGTATGGCGTAACGAGCAAGAGAATTCATTCGTCAAACTCCGAGATTGCCTATGCGAAGCGCCTATCTTGCAGTACCCCAACTTCAAACAACCATTCGTGATAACGACCGACGCGTCCGCCGAAGCTATTGGTGCTATCTTGAGTCAAGGACCAATAGGCCGCGACTTGCCAATCGCGTACACGTCGCGACTGTTAAACGCTGCGGAGAAAAACTACTCCACGATCGAGAAGGAGTGTCTGGCGATTGTCTACGCCGTCCATTACTTTCGTCCATACATATACGGTAATCAATTCAAACTCGTTACCGACCATCGACCGTTAGTGTGGATGAATTCGGTCAAGGACCCGTCAAGTAGACTCGTACGGTGGAGGCTTAAGTTAGCGGAATTTGACTACGAGATGGTCTATAAAAGTGGAAAAACGAACCTTAATGCGGACGCATTGTCGCGGAATCCCGCTCAAATTTTTCCGCTCTCGTATTCAGAAAACTCGGAGGACGACATCTTCGATGTGCCTCCGGAAACCCGTAAAAAGTATACCACACTAGCGCCTCCTCCTACTCCGGTAACATCAGAACCTGAATTACCGACTCCAGGCACGTCCTTCCGTACCAACACAGCACCACCTCCGCAAGTCGCCAGCGACAGCACCGACTTCTATACTCCTGCTCCAAATGAATTTTTCCGACGCGAACCTCTGTTTAATTTCAGCCGTGACGCATTATCAACGCGACGAGACAATGTAGTTGTCTTCGTCACGCAATCTGGGCACCCCTATGACACGGGCGCCAAAGATCTAGCGAACACTGAAAAATTCCTCCTAAACAAAAATCACGTCCTTACCAAAGCCAAAGTCATAAAAATCGGAAACGAATTCCAAATCCAGCTTCCAATCATCGAACATTCCACCAGATCAATCAAATTCCAGACCGTAATAGAAACATTCAGATCCTTGTGCGACGTTGTAAACGAATTACAATTACAAACATTTAGTATCGCACAAACCTATCTAGACTCCGTATCCTGGTCCCGAATCCAGAAAATCCTTCAAGACCTGTTTTACGAAACAACTGTCCAGATTACGGTCTGCCAGGGCCTCATTAAAACCCCTTCGGTCGAAGAGCGACTGAAAATAATAAGAGAAAACCACGACTCCCCTGTGGGAGGTCACAAAGGGGTTAATAAAACTTATTCTCGCATCAGACAACAATACTTTTGGCCAAACATGAAAACACAAATACAAGAATATATTGGCAAATGTAAAAGTTGTCAGACAGAGAAACTGGTCCGGGTGAAGACCAGACAGCCTCTCACTTTAACCGACACCCCTGGCAGGGCATTCGATAAGATTTCAATGGACGTAATGGGTCCTCTTCCCGAAACTTCCGACGGTTATACAAGTATCCTCACGATCCAAGATCTCCTCACTAAATACTCAGTCGCAGTTCCTCTCAAAACCACCACCGCAGTAGACATTGCCGAAGCTTTAATAAAAGAATTCATTTGTAAGTACGGATGCCCGAAAGGCATACTCACGGACCAAGGTTCGAACTTTATAAATAACTTGATTAAAGCCATAGCAATCAAATTCCGTATTAAGCAATACAAGTCCACTGCGTTCCATCCACAAACAAACGGGTCCGTTGAACGATCTCACCACGTCCTGGCCGAATATCTGAAGCATTACATAGAGTCGAGTAACGATTGGGTGAATTGGTTACCGTATGCAATGTTTTCATACAACACCAGTGTGCACGAGGGTACATTATACACCCCACACGAACTAGTGTTCGGCAGGATAGCTAGGACGCCGTCAGCCACTCCTTTTCAGGACAGCTCTGATAACGAAACCTATAGCGACTATCTTATACAACTTCAGGAGAAAATCTCGTAATCTCAGGATTTGGCTAAAGCCAATCTAGACAATGCGAAACGCCGTTCTAAATATTATTATGACCGAAATCTCAATGTCCAAAACTTCGAGGTAGGCCAATGGGTCTATCTTTTAAAAGAGCCGAACAAACATAAGTTCCAGGCACAATACTCTGGACCGTACCGTATCCTCGAAATTTTGGGCAACTGTAATGTTAAGCTAAATGTAAAAGGGCGCCATAAAATTGTTCATACGAACAAAATCAAAATTTGTAAACAAATGCATAGTATGCAGAGTGTGGATGCTAGTGAAAGAAAAGTGCGAAAAACTGAAAATGAAGTCAGTGAGAGCAGTGACATTCAAACGAACGCTGAAAGTGAAAGCGACGAAAGTGCCTGCAATCCGAAGGAAGCCCGCAGTCACGGTCCAATCTCCAAACGTTATCGCCAGGATCAACCAGGCGAAAAACCTCAGATTCCGCAGCATCCAGCCGACAGGACCAAGAGAAGGATCCAGCATCCCGAAATCTACCCAACAGACAAGAGATCTCGGCATGGCCGAGATTCTTTTTCCAAGGGGGGTGGTGTAACGTCAGGCGTACCGCCTGCCACCCTCCGGCGTCCACCTCATCATCCCCAGCATCCGTATCCGGAGCCCCTGCACACGGGCCACCCGCCGACTCGCCGTCCCTACAGAAGGAGACAAAGGTACGAGAGGGAAGAGGGATGCAGCATGCCGCGCCCACGCGCGATCTCCACACACGAGGGGGAGGACTTCACCCCGTATTACGAGGGCGAGGAGCTCTCCGACACATACTGGGTCGAATCCCCAGCGATCACGAAGCCCTATACGTACTTCTCGTACATGTGGGATTAGTATAAGCACACTACTCATATATGTACATACACACCAACACACACCTAGATTTAAGTAAATATATGTATATATTTTATTCATGCACGGTTATGTTCCGTGCACTCGCGCGCACACTCGACGCTCGCGGCTCACGCTTAACGCGGGCCGCGCCCCACTCCGAACGGCCGCCCCACCCAGAGGGCCGAGCGGCCGCCCTACTCCGACCGTCCGCCCCACCGCGAGGGCCCAGCGACTCGCGCGCCGCGCGACCCGAGGAGGTCGCGGACGCGAGATCCGAGAGTCAGTTCGCGTCTCATCTCCGAACCGGAGAGTTGCTAACTCATCTCCGAACTGGAGAGTTCCAATCTCATCTCCGAACTGGAGAGTTCATATCTCATCTCCGAACCGAGGAGTTCTAATCCAGCATCCGAACGATGCACTTCCGATCCGAGCAATAGGCTCATTCGCAACGAGCAATTAGCTCTAATGCATTCGTCTCTATCCATACTCCCATAGCGGAGTCCGTTCGATACTTTATACTATTTCTAATTCTCATTGTAATCGCTAGTCAGTAACTTAGAATTTAGTCAAGTGTATCTAGTATAGTGAAATCATAGAATATAGTTTATTTTTACCAGATTCAAAGTATCTTTATTCGAGTTCAAATACAATTCCTTAATTCTAATCCACGGGTACGCTCGCGATTATTCTAATTCTATATCTCATCTACGATAGTCTTGAGGCTCGACGACTAGAGCGAACCAGCGCTTAGTTGCTCCATCCTCACTTCTACCGTGTACAGAATATCTTGCGCCCAGGTCGATCCCGGTAAGCTAGAGCGAACCAACGCTTAGCCGTGCCGTATTCAACCGAGGTTCAAGTATTCTCGATGAGCCTTGCACCTCCGACAAAGCGTACACGACGCGCGGGGAGGAGAGAGTTCATTCGTCGTCTCGCTCGGGAATACGTGGGTGATGCACCAGAATATTCAACTTCCTACGTTCGAGTCCTGGTTCCTGTGAAGGAGGTTTCCTTCGCCGCACGACCCGTACGAGTCGCCAATCGTCAGGGCCAAACGCCGATACCTGCCAGCCGGAGTCAACCCGCCTGGACGCTTATTCCCGTAGACGTACCTCCGTTCCAGCCGTACGCCGCCGCCATCCCGGTTGCGGATCCAAGGCGCTCCAGGTACCTGGAAAGAGAAATCAGACAGCGGAATCAAGCCTTCGCAAGGTAAGTTTAGTGTTAGTTACCGTTTTATCGAGTCCGAAACGCCAACGAACCCGGTCCGGACGCAATTCGCGTTATTTTCGGGAACGGTTACGACTTTGTGCCACCGTTGCGAGCGCAACCGCACCTCGGGACGTGACAGTTTGCAGATGTCTAGGTATCGTAGCAATAGAGTTCTAATGCTTCTTAAAACGCGATATCGCATCTTATTTCTATGTTTCATGGTAAGATATAATATGATTTGCGAAGTGTTATGTATTCCTCGTCTACACTTCAAATGAATGCAAATGCGACACTTCCTTGCTAGGAAATAGCGTCTGCAGATGTCTAGGTATCGTAGCGATAGAGTTCTAATGCTTCTTAAAACGCGATATCGCATCTCAGTTCTATGTTTCATGGTAAGAAGTAATATGATTTGCGAAGTGTTATTTATTCCTCGTCTACACTTCAAATGAATTTAAATGCGACAGTTCCTTGCAAGGAAATAGCGTTTGCAGATGTCTACGTATCGTAGCAATAGAGTTCTTATGATCCTTAAAACACGATATCGCATCTCGTTTCTATGGTTCATGGTAAGATATAATATGATTTGCGAAGTGTTATGCATTCCTCGTCTACGATGCAAATGAATGTAAATGCGACACTTCCTTGCAAGGAAATAGCGTTTGCAGATGTCTAGGTACCGTAGCGATAGAGTTCTAATGCTTCATAAAACGAGATATTGCATCTCATTTCTATGTTTCATGATAGGATATAATATTCAGTGCGAAGTGTTATGCAGTCCTCGTCTACGATTCAAATGAAAGTAAATGCGACACTTCCTTGCTAGGAAATAGCGTCTGCAGATGTCTAGGTATCGTAGCAATAGAGTTCTTATGATTCTTAAAACGCGATATCGCATCTCATTTCTATGTTTCATGGTAAGATATAATATTCATTGCGAAGCGTTATGCATTCCTCGTCTACGATTCAAATGAATGTAAATGCGACACTTCCTTGCAAGGAAATAGCGTTTGCAGATGTCTACGTATCGTAGCAATAGAGTTCTTATGATTCTTAAAACGCGATGTCGTATCTCATTTCTATGTTTCATGGTAAGATATAATATGATTTGCGAAGTGTCATGTATTCCTCGTCTACACTTCAAATGAATGTGAATGCGACACTTCCTTGCAAGGAAATAGCGTCTGCAGATGTCTACGTATCGTAGCAATAGATTTCTAATGCTTCTTAAAACGCGATATAGCATCTCATTTCTATGTTTCATGGTAAGATATAATATGATTTGCGAAGTGTCATGTATTCCTCGTCTACACTTCAAATGAATGTAAATGCGACTCTTCCTTGCAAGGAAATAGCGTTTGCAGATGTCTAGGTATCGTAGCAATAGAGTTCTTATGATTCTTAAAACGCGATATTGCATCTCATTTCTATGTTTCATGGTAAGATATAATATGATTTGCGAAGTGTTATGTATTCCTCGTCTGCACTTCAAATGAATGTAAATGCGACACTTCCTTGCAAAGAAATAGCGTTTGCAGATGTCTACGTATCGTAGCAATAGAGTTCTTATGATTCTTAAAACGCGATATCGCATCTCATTTCTATGGTTTATGGTAAGATATAATATGATTTGCGAAGTGTTATGTATTCCTCGTCTACACTTCAAATGAATGTAAATGCGACACTTCCTTGCAAGGAAATAGCGTTTGCAGATGTCTACGTATCGTAGCAATAGATTTCTAATGCTTCTTAAAACGCGATATCGCATCTCATTTCTATGTTTCATGGTAAGATATAATATGATTTGCGAAGTGTCATGTATTCCTCGTCTACACTTCAAATGAATGTGAATGCGACACTTCCTCGCTAGGAAATAGCGTTTGTAGATATCTACGTATCGTAGCAGTAGAGTTCTTATGATTCTTAAAACGCGATATCGCATCTCATTTCTATGGTTCATGGTAAGATATAATATGATTTGCGAAGTGTTATGTATTCCTCGTCTGCACTTCAAATGAATGTAAATGCGACACTCCCTTGCAAAGAAATAGCGTTTGCAGATGTCTAGGTATCGTAGCAATAGAGTTCTAATGCTTCTTAAAACGCGATATCGCATCTCATTTCTATGTTTCATGGTAAGATATAATATGACTTGCGAAGTGTCATGTATTCCTCGTCTACACTTCAAATGAATGTAAGTGCGACACTTCCTTGCTAGGAAATAGCGTCTGCAGATGTCTAGGTATCGTAGCAATAGAGTTCTCATGATTCTTAAAACGCGATATCGCATCTCATTTCTATGGTTCATGGTAAGATATAATATGATTTGCGAAGTGTTATGTATTCCTCGTCTACACTTCAAATGAATGTAAATGCGACACTTCCTTGCTAGGAAATAGCGTCTGCAGATGTCTAGGTATCGTAGCGATAGAGTTCTAATGCTTCTTAAAACGCGATATCGCATCTCACTTCTATGTTTCGTGGTAAGGTATAATATGATTTGCGAAGTGTCATGTATTCCTCGTCTACACTTCAAATGAATGTAAATGCGACTCTTCCTTGCAAGGAAATAGCGTTTGCAGATGTCTAGGTATCGTAGCAATAGAGTTCTTATGATTCTTAAAACGCGATATTGCATCTCATTTCTATGTTTCATGGTAAGATATAATATGATTTGCGAAGTGTTATGTATTCCTCGTCTGCACTTCAAATGAATGTAAATGCGACACTTCCTTGCAAAGAAATAGCGTTTGCAGATGTCTACGTATCGTAGCAATAGATTTCTAATGCTTCTTAAAACGCGATATCGCATCTCATTTCTATGTTTCATGGTAAGATATAATATGATTTGCGAAGTGTCATGTATTCCTCGTCTACACTTCAAATGAATGTGAATGCGACACTTCCTGGCTAGGAAATAGCGTTTGTAGATATCTACGTATCGTAGCAATAGAGTTCTTATGATTCTTAAAACGCGATATCGCATCTCATTTCTATGGTTCATGGTAAGATATAATATGATTTGCGAAGTGTTATGTATTCCTCGTCTACACTTCAAATGAATGTAAATGCGACACTTCCTTGCAAGGAAATAGCGTTTGCAGATGTCTACGTATCGTAGCAATAGATTTCTAATGCTTCTTAAAACGCGATATCGCATCTCATTTCTATGTTTCATGGTAAGATATAATATGATTTGCGAAGTGTCATGTATTCCTCGTCTACACTTCAAATGAATGTGAATGCGACACTTCCTCGCTAGGAAATAGCGTTTGTAGATATCTACGTATCGTAGCAGTAGAGTTCTTATGATTCTTAAAACGCGATATCGCATCTCATTTCTATGGTTCATGGTAAGATATAATATGATTTGCGAAGTGTTATGTATTCCTCGTCTGCACTTCAAATGAATGTAAATGCGACACTCCCTTGCAAAGAAATAGCGTTTGCAGATGTCTAGGTATCGTAGCAATAGAGTTCTAATGCTTCTTAAAACGCGATATCGCATCTCATTTCTATGTTTCATGGTAAGATATAATATGACTTGCGAAGTGTCATGTATTCCTCGTCTACACTTCAAATGAATGTAAGTGCGACACTTCCTTGCTAGGAAATAGCGTCTGCAGATGTCTAGGTATCGTAGCAATAGAGTTCTCATGATTCTTAAAACGCGATATCGCATCTCATTTCTATGGTTCATGGTAAGATATAATATGATTTGCGAAGTGTTATGTATTCCTCGTCTACACTTCAAATGAATGTAAATGCGACACTTCCTTGCTAGGAAATAGCGTCTGCAGATGTCTAGGTATCGTAGCGATAGAGTTCTAATGCTTCTTAAAACGCGATATCGCATCTCACTTCTATGTTTCGTGGTAAGGTATAATATGATTTGCGAAGTGTCATGTATTCCTCGTCTACACTTCAAATGAATGTAAATGCGACTCTTCCTTGTAAGGAAATAGCGTTTGCAGATGTCTAGGTATCGTAGCAATAGAGTTCTTATGATTCTTAAAACGCGATATTGCATCTCATTTCTATGTTTCATGGTAAGATATAGTATGATTTGCGAAGTGTTATGTATTCCTCGTCTGCACTTCAAATGAATGTAAATGCGACACTTCCTTGCAAAGAAATAGCGTTTGCAGATGTCTACGTATCGTAGCAATAGATTTCTAATGCTTCTTAAAACGCGATATCGCATCTCATTTCTATGTTTCATGGTAAGATATAATATGATTTGCGAAGTGTCATGTATTCCTCGTCTACACTTCAAATGAATGTGAATGCGACACTTCCTCGCTAGGAAATAGCGTTTGTAGATATCTACGTATCGTAGCAATAGAGTTCTTATGATTCTTAAAACGCGATATCGCATCTCATTTCTATGGTTCATGTGTAACGTCAGGCGTACCACCTGCCACCCTCCGGCGTCCACCTCATCATCCCCAGCATCCGTATCCGGAGCCCCTGCACACGGGCCACCCGCCGACTCGCCGTCCCTACAGAAGGAGACAAAGGTACGAGAGGGAAGAGGGATGCAGCATGCCGCGCCCACGCGCGATCTCCACACACGAGGGGGAGGACTTCACCCCGTATTACGAGGGCGAGGAGCTCTCCGACACATACTGGGTCGAATCCCCAGCGATCACGAAGCCCTATACGTACTTCTCGTACATGTGGGATTAGAATAAGCACACTACTCATATATGTACATACACACCAACACACACCTAGATTTAAGTAAATATATGTATATATTTTATTCATGCACGGCTATGTTCCGTGCACTCGCGCGCACACTCGACGCTCGCGGCTCACGCTTAACGCGGGCCGCGCCCCACTCCGAACGGCCGCCCCACCACGAGGGCCGAGCGGCCGCCCTACTCCGACCGTCCGCCCCACCGCGAGGGCCCAGCGACTCGCGCGCCGCGCGACCCGAGGAGGTCGCGGACGCGAGATCCGAGAGTCAGTTCGTATCTCATCTCCGAACGGGAGAGTTCCAAACTCATCTCCGAACTGGAGAGTTCGTATCTCATCTCCGAACCGAGGAGTTCTAATCCAGCATCCGAACGATGCACCTCCGATCCGAGCAATAGGCTCATTCGCAACGAGCAATTAGCTCTAATGCATTCGTCTCTATCCATACTCCCATAGCGGAGTCCATTCGATACTTTATACTATTTCTAATTCTCATTGTAATCGCTAGTCAGTAACTTAGAATTTAGTCAAGTGTATCTAGTATAGTGAAATCATAGAATATAGTTTATTTTTACCAGATTCAAAGTATCTTTATTCGAGTTCAAATACAATTCCTTAATTCTAATCCACGGGTACGCTCGCGATTATTCTAATTCTATATCTCATCTACGATAGTCTTGAGGCTCGACGACTAGAGCGAACCAGCGCTTAGTTGCTCCATCCTCACTTCTACCGTGTACAGAATATCTTGCGCCCAGGTCGATCCCGGTAAGCTAGAGCGAACCAACGCTTAGCCGTGCCGTATTCAACCGAAGTTCAAGTACTCTCGATGAGCCTTGCACCTCCGACAAAGCGTACACGACGCGCGGGGAGAAGAGAGTTCATTCGTCGTCTCGCTCGGCAATACGTGGGTGATGCACCAGAATATTCAATTTCCTACGTTCGAGTCCTGGTTCCTGTGAAGGAGGTTTCCTTCGCCGCACGACCCGTACGAGTCGCCAATCGTCAGGGCCAAACGCCGATACCTGCCAGCCGGAGTCAACCCGCCTGGACGCTTATTCCCGTAGACGTACCTCCGTTCCAGCCGTACGCCGCCGCCATCCCGGTTGCGGATCCAAGGCGTTCCAGGTACCTGGAAAGAGAAATCAGACAGCGGAATCAAGCCTTCGCAAGGTAAGTTTAGTGTTAGTTACCGTTTTATCGAGTCCGAAACGCCAACGAACCCGGTCCGGACGCAATTCGCGTTATTTTCGGGAACGGTTACGACTTTGTGCCACCGTTGCGAGCGCAACCGCACCTCGGGACGTGACACATGGTAAGATATAATATGATTTGCGAAGTGTTATGTATTCCTCGTCTGCACTTCAAATGAATGTAAATGCGACACTTCCTTGCAAAGAAATAGCGTTTGCAGATGTCTACGTATCGTAGCAATAGATTTCTAATGCTTCTTAAAACGCGATATCGCATCTCATTTCTATGTTTCATGGTAAGATATAATATGATTTGCGAAGTGTCATGTATTCCTCGTCTACACTTCAAATGAATGTGAATGCGACACTTCCTCGCTAGGAAATAGCGTTTGTAGATATCTACGTATCGTAGCAGTAGAGTTCTTATGATTCTTAAAACGCGATATCGTATCTCATTTCTATGTTTCATGGTAAGATATAATATGATTTGCGAAGTGTCATGTATTCCTCGTCTACACTTCAAATGAATGTGAATGCGACACTTCCTTGCAAGGAAATAGCGTCTGCAGATGTCTACGTATCGTAGCAATAGATTTCTAATGCTTCTTAAAACGCGATATCGCATCTCATTTCTATGTTTCATGGTAAGATACAATATGATTTGCGAAGTGTCATGTATTCCTCGTCTACACTTCAAATGAATGTAAATGCGACTCTTCCTTGCAAGGAAATAGCGTTTGCAGATGTCTAGGTATCGTAGCAATAGAGTTCTTATGATTCTTAAAACGCGATATTGCATCTCATTTCTATGTTTCATGGTAAGATATAATATGATTTGCGAAGTGTTATGTATTCCTCGTCTGCACTTCAAATGAATGTAAATGCGACACTTCCTTGCAAAGAAATAGCGTTTGCAGATGTCTACGTATCGTAGCAATAGATTTCTAATGCTTCTTAAAACGCGATATCGCATCTCATTTCTATGTTTCATGGTAAGATATAATATGATTTGCGAAGTGTCATGTATTCCTCGTCTACACTTCAAATGAATGTGAATGCGACACTTCCTCGCTAGGAAATAGCGTTTGTAGATATCTACGTATCGTAGCAATAGAGTTCTTATGATTCTTAAAACGCGATATCGCATCTCATTTCTATGGTTTATGGTAAGATATAATATGATTTGCGAAGTGTTATGTATTCCTCGTCTACACTTCAAATGAATGTAAATGCGACACTTCCTTGCAAGGAAATAGCGTTTGCAGATGTCTACGTATCGTAGCAATAGATTTCTAATGCTTCTTAAAACGCGATATCGCATCTCATTTCTATGTTTCATGGTAAGATATAATATGATTTGCGAAGTGTCATGTATTCCTCGTCTACACTTCAAATGAATGTGAATGCGACACTTCCTCGCTAGGAAATAGCGTTTGTAGATATCTACGTATCGTAGCAGTAGAGTTCTTATGATTCTTAAAACGCGATATCGCATCTCATTTCTATGGTTCATGGCAAGATATAATATGATTTGCGAAGTGTCATGTATTCCTCGTCTACACTTCAAATGAATGTGAATGCGACACTTCCTCGCTAGGAAATAGCGTTTGTAGATATCTACGTATCGTAGCAGTAGAGTTCTTATGATTCTTAAAACGCGATATCGCATCTCATTTCTATGGTTCATGGTAAGATATAATATGATTTGCGAAGTGTTATGTATTCCTCGTCTGCACTTCAAATGAATGTAAATGCGACACTCCCTTGCAAAGAAATAGCGTTTGCAGATGTCTAGGTATCGTAGCAATAGAGTTCTAATGCTTCTTAAAACGCGATATCGCATCTCATTTCTATGCTTCATGGTAAGATATAATATGACTTGCGAAGTGTCATGTATTCCTCGTCTACACTTCAAATGAATGTAAGTGCGACACTTCCTTGCTAGGAAATAGCGTCTGCAGATGTCTAGGTATCGTAGCAATAGAGTTCTTATGATTCTTAAAACGCGATATCGGATCTCATTTCTATGGTTCATGGTAAGATATAATATGATTTGCGAAGTGTTATGTATTCCTCGTCTACACTTCAAATGAATGTAAATGCGACACTTCCTTGCTAGGAAATAGCGTCTGCAGATGTCTAGGTATCGTAGCGATAGAGTTCTAATGCTTCTTAAAACGCGATATCGCATCTCACTTCTATGTTTCGTGGTAAGGTATAATATGATTTGCGAAGTGTCATGTATTCCTCGTCTACACTTCAAATGAATGTAAATGCGACTCTTCCTTGTAAGGAAATAGCGTTTGCAGATGTCTAGGTATCGTAGCAATAGAGTTCTTATGATTCTTAAAACGCGATATTGCATCTCATTTCTATGTTTCATGGTAAGATATAATATGATTTGCGAAGTGTTATGTATTCCTCGTCTGCACTTCAAATGAATGTAAATGCGACACTTCCTTGCAAAGAAATAGCGTTTGCAGATGTCTACGTATCGTAGCAATAGATTTCTAATGCTTCTTAAAACGCGATATCGCATCTCATTTCTATGTTTCATGGTAAGATATAATATGATTTGCGAAGTGTCATGTATTCCTCGTCTACACTTCAAATGAATGTGAATGCGACACTTCCTCGCTAGGAAATAGCGTTTGTAGATATCTACGTATCGTAGCAGTAGAGTTCTTATGATTCTTAAAACGCGATATCGCATCTCATTTCTATGGTTCATGGTAAGATATAATATGATTTGCGAAGTGTTATGTATTCCTCGTCTACACTTCAAATGAATGTAAATGCCACACTTCCTTGCAAGGAAATAGCGTCTGCAGATGTCTAGGTATCGTAGCGATAGAGTTCTAATGCTTCCTAAAACGCGATATCGCATCTCATTTCCATGTTTCATGGTAAGATATAATATGATTTGCGAAGTGTTATGTATTCCTCGTCTACACTTCATATGAATGTAAATGCGACACTTCCTTGCAAGGAAATAGCGTTTGCAGATGTCTACGTATCGTAGCAATAGAGTTCTTATGATTCTTAAAACGCGATATCGCATCTCATTTCTATGTTTCATGGTAAGATATAATATTTATTGCGAAGCGTTATGCATTCCTCGTCTACGATTCAAATGAATGTAAATGCGACACTTCCTTGCAAGGAAATAGCGTTTGCAGATGTGCTACGTATCGTAGCAATAGAGTTCTTATGATTCTTAAAACGCGATATCGTATCTCATTTCTATGTTTCATGGTAAGATATAATATGATTTGCGAAGTGTCATGTATTCCTCGTCTACACTTCAAATGAATGTGAATGCGACACTTCCTTGCAAGGAAATAGCGTCTGCAGATGTCTACGTATCGTAGCAATAGATTTCTAATGCTTCTTAAAACGCGATATCGCATCTCATTTCTATGTTTCATGGTAAGATATAATATGATTTGCGAAGTGTCATGTATTCCTCGTCTACACTTCAAATGAATGTGAATGCGACACTTCCTCGCTAGGAAATAGCGTTTGTAGATATCTACGTATCGTAGCAATAGAGTTCTAATGCTTCTTAAAACGCGATATCGCATCTCATTTCTATGTTTCATGGTAAGATATAATATGACTTGCGAAGTGTCATGTATTCCTCGTCTACACTTCAAATGAATGTAAGTGCGACACTTCCTTGCTAGGAAATAGCGTCTGCAGATGTCTAGGTATCGTAGCAATAGAGTTCTCATGATTCTTAAAACGCGATATCGCATCTCATTTCTATGGTTCATGGTAAGATATAATATGATTTGCGAAGTGTTATGTATTCCTCGTCTACACTTCAAATGAATGTAAATGCGACACTTCCTTGCTAGGAAATAGCGTCTGCAGATGTCTAGGTATCGTAGCGATAGAGTTCTAATGCTTCTTAAAACGCGATATCGCATCTCACTTCTATGTTTCGTGGTAAGGTATAATATGATTTGCGAAGTGTCATGTATTCCTCGTCTACACTTCAAATGAATGTAAATGCGACTCTTCCTTGCAAGGAAATAGCGTTTGCAGATGTCTAGGTATCGTAGCAATAGAGTTCTTATGATTCTTAAAACGCGATATTGCATCTCATTTCTATGTTTCATGGTAAGATATAATATGATTTGCGAAGTGTTATGTATTCCTCGTCTACACTTCAAATGAATGTAAATGCGACACTTCCTTGCAAGGAAATAGCGTTTGCAGATGTCTACGTATCGTAGCAATAGATTTCTAATGCTTCTTAAAACGCGATATCGCATCTCATTTCTATGTTTCATGGTAAGATATAATATGATTTGCGAAGTGTCATGTATTCCTCGTCTACACTTCAAATGTATGTGAATGCGACACTTCCTCGCTAGGAAATAGCGTTTGTAGATATCTACGTATCGTAGCAGTAGAGTTCTTATGATTCTTAAAACGCGATATCGCATCTCATTTCTATGGTTCATGGTAAGATATAATATGATTTGCGAAGTGTTATGTATTCCTCGTCTGCACTTCAAATGAATGTAAATGCGACACTCCCTTGCAAAGAAATAGCGTTTGCAGATGTCTAGGTATCGTAGCAATAGAGTTCTAATGCTTCTTAAAACGCGATATCGCATCTCATTTCTATGTTTCATGGTAAGATATAATATGACTTGCGAAGTGTCATGTATTCCTCGTCTACACTTCAAATGAATGTAAGTGCGACACTTCCTTGCTAGGAAATAGCGTCTGCAGATGTCTAGGTATCGTAGCAATAGAGTTCTCATGATTCTTAAAACGCGATATCGCATCTCATTTCTATGGTTCATGGTAAGATATAATATGATTTGCGAAATGTTATGTATTCCTCGTCTACACTTCAAATGAATGTAAATGCGACACTTCCTTGCTAGGAAATAGCGTCTGCAGATGTCTAGGTATCGTAGCGATAGAGTTCTAATGCTTCTTAAAACGCGATATCGCATCTCACTTCTATGTTTCGTGGTAAGGTATAATATGATTTGCGAAGTGTCATGTATTCCTCGTCTACACTTCAAATGAATGTAAATGCGACTCTTCCTTGCAAGGAAATAGCGTTTGCAGATGTCTAGGTATCGTAGCAATAGAGTTCTTCTGATTCATAAAACGCGATATCGCATCTCATTTCTATGGTTCATGGTAAGATATAATATGATTTGCGAAGTGTTATGTATTCCTCGTCTGCACTTCAAATGAATGTAAATGCGACACTCCCTTGCAAAGAAATAGCGTTTGCAGATTTCTAGGTATCGTAGCAATAGAGTTCTAATGCTTCTTAAAACGCGATATCGCATCTCATTTCAATGTTTCATGGTAAGATATAATATGATTTGCGAAGTGTCATGTATTCCTCGTCTACACTTAAAATGAATGTGAATGCGACACTTCCTCGCTAGGAAATAGCGTCTGCAGATGTCTAGGTATCGTAGCAATAGATTTCTAATGCTTTTTAAAACGCGATATCGCATCTCATTTCTATGTTTCATGGTAAGATATAATATGATTTGCGAAGTGTCATGTATTCCTCGTCTACACTTAAAATGAATGTGAATGCGACACTTCCTCGCTAGGAAATAGCGTCTGCAGATGTCTAGGTATCGTAGCAATAGAGTTCAAATGCTTCTTAAAGCGAGATATTGCATCTCATATCTATGTTTCATGATAAGATATAATTATCATTGCGAAGTGTTATGTATTCCTCGTCTACACTTCAAATGAATGTAAATGCGACACTTCCTTGCAAGGAAATAGCGTTTGCAGATGTCTACGTATCGTAGCAATAGAGTTCTTATGATTCTTAAAACGCGATATCGCATCTCATTTCTATGGTTCATGGTAAGATATAATATGATTTGCGAAGTGTTATGCATTCCTCGTCTACGATTCAAATGAATGCAAATGTGACACTTCCTTGCAAGGAAATAGCGTTTGCAGATGTCTAGGTATCGTACCAATAGAGTTCAAATGCTTCTTAAAACGAGATATTGCATCTCATATCTATGTTTAATGATAAGATATAATATTCATTGCGAAGTGTTATGCATTCCTCGTCTACGATTCAAATGAATGTAAATGCGACACTTCCTTGCAAGGAAGTAGCGTTTGCAGATGTCTACGTATCGTAGCAATAGAGTTCTAATGCTTCTTAAAACGCGATATCGCATCTCATTTCTATGTTTCATGGTAAGATATAATATGACTTGCGAAGTGTCATGTATTCCTCGTCTACACTTCAAATGAATGTAAGTGCGACACTTCCTTGCTTGGAAATAGCGTCTGCAGATGTCTAGGTATCGTAGCAATAGATTTCTAATGCTTCTTAAAACGCGATATCGCATCTCATTTCTATGTTTCATGGTAAGATATAATATTATTTGCGAAGTGTCATGTATTCCTCGTCTACACTTCAAATGAATGTGAATGCGACACTTCCTCGCTAGGAAATAGCGTTTGCAGATGTCTACGTATCGTAGCAATAGAGTTCTTATGATTCTTAAAACGCGATATTGCATCTCATTTCTATGTTTCATGGTAAGATATAATATGATTTGCGAAGTGTTATGTATTCCTCGTCTGCACTTCAAATGAATGTAAATGCGACACTTCCTTGCAAAGAAATAGCGTTTGCAGATGTCTACGTATCGTAGCAATAGATTTCTAATGCTTCTTAAAACGCGATATCGCATCTCATTTCTATGTTTCATGGTAAGATATAATATGATTTGCGAAGTGTCATGTATTCCTCGTCTACACTTCAAATGAATGTGAATGCGACACTTCCTCGCTAGGAAATAGCGTCTGCAGATGTCTAGGTATCGTAGCAATAGATTTCTAATGCTTCTTAAAACGCGATATCGCATCTCATTTCTATGTTTCATGGTAAGATATAATATGATTTGCGAAGTGTCATGTATTCCTCGTCTACACTTCAAATGAATGTAAATGCCACACTTCCTTGCAAGGAAATAGCGTCTGCAGATGTCTAGGTATCGTAGCGATAGAGTTCTAATGCTTCCTAAAACGCGATATCGCATCTCATTTCCATGTTTCATGGTAAGATATAATATGATTTGCGAAGTGTTATGTATTCCTCGTCTACACTTCATATGAATGTAAATGCGACACTTCCTTGCAAGGAAATAGCGTTTGCAGATGTCTACGTATCGTAGCAATAGAGTTCTTATGATTCTTAAAACGCGATATCGCATCTCATTTCTATGTTTCATGGTAAGATATAATATTCATTGCGAAGCGTTATGCATTCCTCGTCTACGATTCAAATGAATGTAAATGCGACACTTCCTTGCAAGGAAATAGCGTTTGCAGATGTCTACGTATCGTAGCAATAGAGTTCTTATGATTCTTAAAACGCGATATCGCATCTCATTTCTATGGTTCATGGTAAGATATAATATGATTTGCGAAGTGTTATGCATTCCTCGTCTACGATTCAAATGAATGCAAATGTGACACTTCCTTGCAAGGAAATAGCGTTTGCAGATGTCTAGGTATCGTATGTAACGTCAGGCGTACCGCCTGCCACCCTCCGGCGTCCACCTCATCATCCCCAGCATCCGTATCCGGAGCCCCTGCACACGGGCCACCCGCCGACTCGCCGTCCCTACAGAAGGAGACAAAGGTACGAGAGGGAAGAGGGATGCAGCATGCCGCGCCCACGCGCGATCTCCACACACGAGGGGGAGGACTTCACCCCGTATTACGAGGGCGAGGAGCTCTCCGACACATACTGGGTCGAATCCCCAGCGATCACGAAGCCCTATGCGTACTTCTCGTACATGTGGGATTAGAATAAGCACACTACTCATACATGTACATACACACCAACACACACCTAGATTTAAGTAAATATATGTATATATTTTAGTCATGCACGGTTATGTTCCGTGCACTCGCGCGCACACTCGACGCTCGCGGCTCACGCTTAACGCGGGCCGCGCCCCACTCCGAACGGCCGCCCCACCACGAGGGCCGAGCGGCCGCCCTACTCCGACCGTCCGCCCCACCGCGAGGGCCCAGCGACTCGCGCGCCGCGCGACCCGAGGAGGTCGCGGACGCGAGATCCGAGAGTCAGTTCCAATCTCACCTCCGAACGGGAGAGTTGGTATCTCATCTCCGAACTGGAGAGTTCGCATCTCATCTCCGAACCGAGGAGTTCTAATCCAGCATCCGAACGATGCACCTCCGATCCGAGCAATAGGCTCATTCGCAACGAGCAATTAGCTCTAATGCATTCGTCTCTATCCATACTCCCATAGCGGAGTCCATTCGATACTTTATACTATTTCTAATTCTCATTGTAATCGCTAGTCAGTAACTTAGAATTTAGTCAAGTGTATCTAGTATAGTGAAATCATAGAATATAGTTTATTTTTACCAGATTCAAAGTATCTTTATTCGAGTTCAAATACAATTCCTTAATTCTAATCCACGGGTACGCTCGCGATTATTCTAATTCTATATCTCATCTACGATAGTCTTGAGGCTCGACGACTAGAGCGAACCAGCGCTTAGTTGCTCCATCCTCACTTCTACCGTGTACAGAATATCTTGCGCCCAGGTCGATCCCGGTAAGCTAGAGCGAACCAACGCTTAGCCGTGCCGTATTCAACCGAAGTTCAAGTATTCTCGATGAGCCTTGCACCTCCGACAAAGCGTACACGACGCGCGGGGAGGAGAGAGTTCATTCGTCGTCTCGCTCGGGAATACGTGGGTGATGCACCAGAATATTCAATTTCCTACGTTCGAGTCCTGGTTCCTGTGAAGGAGGTTTCCTTCGCCGCACGACCCGTACGAGTCGCCAATCGTCAGGGCCAAACGCCGATACCTGCCGGCCGGAGTCAACCCGCCTGGACGCTTATTCCCGTAGACGTACCTCCGTTCCAGCCGTACGCCGCCGCCATCCCGGTTGCGGATCCAAGGCGTTCCAGGTACCTGGAAAGAGAAATCAGACAGCGGAATCAAGCCTTCGCAAGGTAAGTTTAGTGTTAGTTACCGTTTTATCGAGTCCGAAACGCCAACGAACCCGGTCCGGACGCAATTCGCGTTATTTTCGGGAACGGTTACGACTTTGTGCCACCGTTGCGAGCGCAACCGCACCTCGGGACGTGACACGAAAGTTATTTTTGGTGACAGCGGTGGGATAGCCACGCGTTTCCTCCGGAAATTCCGCCGAAAGGAACCGCGAAACTAGATATGGCAACCCGGACTCCGACAAAAACGCGCCAGCAGACACAGCGAGCCGCCGCGATGGCCGATTCCGAACGCGAAAAACGCACTAGCAGAACGCTTGATTTCCAAGACGCTATCGCCGAGCCTCTTCCTAGTACCGCGCAACAAAATACTTCCGCGAAAAATACGAAAGCGACCGATCCGAGTAATGCCGCGTTGCTCCAGCAAATAGAAATTCTACGTCGTGAATTAGAATCTATTCGCAGAACGCCTGATTTAACGCGCGACGATACTGTTTCTCTAGATATTCCTCGGGGAAATCCGCTTTCCGGACATAATTCGAGCTCCGATTTCAATACAAATAGTTCGCAACACGACGAGCTATCACTTAAGCAGGCCCTCGAAGCTGTGCCGACATTCGATGGTCAGAACATTCCCATTCTTCAGTTTACCCGAGCGTGTAAACGCGCTTATGAGCTTATCCCTAATGGGTGCGAGCGAACTTTCACACGCCTGCTTAAGGGAAAACTCAAGGGTCGTGCCTACGCCGCGCTAGAAGACGAGCCATGTTACACAATACTCGAATTAACGGACGTTCTTCGCAGCACATTTTGCTCCGTAAAATCAGCTCATCATTATCGGGGTGAACTTGCAAATATATTCATGCGCGCGAACGAGCACATTCTAGATTACATCGGTCGAGTAAAAGATCTTAGAACCGCCATAATCGATTGCGAAAGGCTTGCTCGACGAGACACACCGGAATCGCTCGATGACGTAGACGCGCTCACATTACAATGTTTTAAAGACGGTCTCATTCCGGAAATTCGAATGCAAATGACGATAAATTCATTCGGCACATTGCGAGAAACGTTCGCTCGAGCGCGAGAGCTTTACCAAATGCACGAACGTGATTGCAACCGACTAGGTAGATCGCGTGCCGCGCGACCAGAATCGCGCGAAAAACCAGCCGAAGTTATTTGCCGAAAATGTAATAATATCGGACATTACGCGACCGAGTGTCGGCTCAGACCGCCATCGCCGTACCGACCGCAGGAATACTTGCGATCCAGGGACGTACCGCCTCCTACTCGAGGCCCCGCGTACGAACAACCGAGACAAATCGTAGCCAGGGACGCGCCCAAATTTTGTCGCTATTGCAAGACCCCGGGGCACGAAATAGGCGAGTGCCGAAAAAGGCAGTACAACAACGCGGTAAATAAAAATTCGGGAAACGACAATGGCCTCCGCACCCGCCGCGAGACAGGTGGCGAGGCCGCGCACCAAGTCCGTCCTCTCGCCGCGAACAACTCCAACGCGGAAATCGACGAAACGCCGCGATAAACATAACCGGAAAAACTAGCACGCCAAACGTAATTTTAAAGTCCGACCTTCTAATTTCACCAACTCGCTTCATGGTGGACACTGGGGCGGAAATAAATATTATAAAACGTTCGGCTCTAAAAGCATCCGCGCGAATCGATAAGTCCGAGATCGTCATAATAACAGGGGTAACCGATGGCAAAACCGCAACCTTAGGGACGGTGAATCTTGTCATTTTCGGTCGCGTCGTTCCTTTTAATGTGGTCGAGGATGATTTTCCCCTTAAACCAAGCGGGATCCTCGGCTCCGGGTTCTGTATGGACGCAGAAATCTCTTTTCCAAATAAAATAATCAAATGGAATGGTAAGAGAATTCCTTTCGAAGACGATATCGAAGCACTCGAGGAACCGTCACCGGAGTCGAAAATAAAGCCTCTCCTATCGCCGAAACGTAAACAAGCGCCGCGCACGGAATCTATTCCCCCTCCGCCGCCGCGCCCGCCGCGTAAATCATCGCCTCCGCTGAAACGCGATGCAACAACGAAATCGAAGCTTCGAACGCAAGACAAAGCAGCTTCTCCGAAGTCAGGAGACCGTATCTCCATTCCGCCGAGATCAAATATCGGTATCAAGGTCCGCGTAGTTAATTCGAATCTCGCGGAAGGTATAATTCCTCGTATCGATCTTGCGCCGGGCATATTTTTCGGAAACGCTCTCGTCAGAGTAATTCGGGGCAAAGCGGTAACTCGAATAATTAATTCATCCGACCGCGCCGTCGAAATCGCGTTACCAGAAATCGTACTTGAGCCCGCGCAAATCATGACTCCCCTCCACGAGGAGGATAGTCCGTCGCTGTATCCGGTTTTTTCTAAATCTACTAAATCTAACGTATCCGCCGTACCGATCGGCTCATCCCAAAAAGGGAAAACTTCTATTTCTTTCTCGAGTCAGACACCATATTCGACACTCGAAACTCCTCCTTCGCGTTGCAAAATCGCGAATGTTCAACAAATCTCCTATGCTCAGGCGGTTAAAAATAATATACAACAGGCGCCGTTAAAACAGACATCGAAATCCGCCAATCCTTCGAAATCTCGCCTAGATCGAATTCTTAGTCTCCTCCGTCTCGACCACCTCAACGCAGAGGAAAGAGAGCACGTCGTCCGTCTCGTTCAAAGCACGCAGGAGCTTTTTCACATTGAGGGGGACAAATTAGGGCATACGTCAGCAACCACGCACAAGATTCCAACCGTCGACGACCGCCCCGTCAATGTGAAACAATACCGTTTCCCACCAGCTCATAAGGAGGAGATTCGACGACAAGTCGACAAATTTTTACAAAATGGTGTCATCTCTCCGTCAAAATCACCATATAATTCGCCATTGTGGGTTGTCCCAAAGAAACCGGACTCCTTGGGCAACAAGCAATGGCGCGTCGTCATCGACTACCGCGCACTCAATGAGAAATCTGTCGCCGATGCCTATCCCCTCCCTTGCATTACCGAGATACTTGATCAGCTCGGGAGTGCGAAGTATTTTAGTACATTCGATCTCGCGAGCGGATTTCACCAGATCCCAATGGAGCCCGCCGATGCTCCTAAAACTGCTTTTTCGACGCCTCACGGGCATTATGAATTTAAAAGAATGCCATTCGGATTAAAAAATGCGCCAGCGACGTTCCAACGACTTATGGACAATGTCCTGTCCGGTCTCCAGGGGAACGAAATTTTCGTCTATTTGGACGACATTGTTATCTACGCTAGCTCTCTTCAAGAACATCGACTTAAATTCGATAAATTAACTCAACGGCTCAAAGAAGCTAATTTAGTATTGCAGCCGGATAAGTGCGAATTCTTGAGGAGAGAAGTAAGCTATTTGGGTCATATTATCAGTGAGCACGGTGTAAAACCTGACCCTGCGAAAATTAGCGCCGTCAAAAATTTTCCGCGCCCGCGCAACGCGAAACAGATCAAACAATTCCTCGGGCTCGCGGGATACTACAGGCGGTTCATCGCAAATTTTTCTAATATTGCTAAGCCACTTACAAATTTGTTAAAAAAAGACGCGCCCTTTGTATGGCGTAACGAGCAAGAGAATTCATTCGTCAAACTCCGAGATTGCCTATGCGAAGCGCCTATCTTGCAGTACCCCAACTTCAAACAACCATTCGTGATAACGACCGACGCGTCCGCCGAAGCTATTGGTGCTATCTTGAGTCAAGGACCAATAGGCCGCGACTTGCCAATCGCGTACACGTCGCGACTGTTAAACGCTGCGGAGAAAAACTACTCCACGATCGAGAAGGAGTGTCTGGCGATTGTCTACGCCGTCCATTACTTTCGTCCATACATATACGGTAATCAATTCAAACTCGTTACCGACCATCGACCGTTAGTGTGGATGAATTCGGTCAAGGACCCGTCAAGTAGACTCGTACGGTGGAGGCTTAAGTTAGCGGAATTTGACTACGAGATGGTCTATAAAAGTGGAAAAACGAACCTTAATGCGGACGCATTGTCGCGGAATCCCGCTCAAATTTTTCCGCTCTCGTATTCAGAAAACTCGGAGGACGACATCTTCGATGTGCCTCTGGAAACCCGTAAAAAGTATACCACACTAGCGCCTCCTCCTACTCCGGTAACATCAGAACCTGAATTACCGACTCCAGGCACGTCCTTCCGTACCAACACAGCACCACCTCCGCAAGTCGCCAGCGACAGCACCGACTTCTATACTCCTGCTCCAAATGAATTTTTCCGACGCGAACCTCTATTTAATTTCAGCCGTGACGCATTATCAACGCGACGAGACAATGTAGTTGCCTTCGTCACGCAATCTGGGCACCCCTATGACACGGGCGCCAAAGATCTAGCAAACGCTGAAAAATTCCTCCTAAACAAAAATCACGTCCTTACCAAAGCCAAAGTCATACAAATCGGAAACGAATTCCAAATCCAGCTTCCAATCATCGAACATTCCACCAGATCAATCAATTTCCAGACCGTAATAGAAACATTCAGATCCTTGTGCGACGTTGTAAACGAATTACAATTACAAACATTTAGTATCGCACAAACCTATCTAGACTCCGTATCCTGGTCCCGAATCCAGAAAATCCTTCAAGACCTGTTTTACGAAACAACTGTCCAGATTACGGTCTGCCAGGGCCTCATTAAAACCCCTTCGGTCGAAGAGCGACTGAAAATAATAAGAGAAAACCACGACTCCCCTGTGGGAGGTCACAAAGGGGTTAATAAAACTTATTCTCGCATCAGACAACAATACTTTTGGCCAAACATGAAAACACAAATACAAGAATATATTGGCAAATGTAAAAGTTGTCAGACAGAGAAACTGGTCCGGGTAAAGACCAGACAGCCTCTCACTTTAACCGACACCCCTGGCAGGGCATTCGATAAGATTTCAATGGACGTAATGGGTCCTCTTCCCGAAACTTCCGACGGTTATACGAGTATCCTCACGATCCAAGATCTCCTCACTAAATACTCAGTCGCAGTTCCTCTCAAAACCACCACCGCAGTAGACATTGCCGAAGCTTTAATAAAAGAATTCATTTGTAAGTTCGGATGCCCGAAAGGCATACTCACGGACCAAGGTTCGAACTTTATAAACAGCTTGATTAAAGCCATAGCAATCAAATTCCGTATTAAGCAATACAAGTCCACTGCGTTCCATCCACAGACAAACGGGTCCGTTGAACGATCTCACCACGTCCTGGCCGAATATCTGAAGCATTACATAGAGTCGAGTAACGATTGGGTGAATTGGTTACCGTATGCAATGTTTTCATACAACACCAGTGTGCACGAGGGTACATTATACACCCCACACGAACTAGTGTTCGGCAGGATAGCTAGGACGCCGTCAGCCACTCCTTTTCAGGACAGCTCTGATAACGAAACTTATAGCGACTATCTTATACAACTTCAGGAGAAAATCTCGAAATCTCAGGATTTGGCTAAAGCCAATCTAGACAATGCGAAACGCCGTTCTAAATATTATTATGACCGAAATCTCAATGTCCAAAACTTCGAGGTAGGCCAATGGGTCTATCTTTTAAAAGAGCCGAACAAACATAAGTTCCAGGCACAGTATTCTGGACCGTACCGTATCCTCGAAATTTTGGGCAATTGTAATGTTAAGCTGAATGTAAAAGGGCGCCATAAAATTGTTCATACGAACAAAATCAAAATTTGTAAACGAATGCATAGTATGCAGAGTGTGGATGCTAGTGAAAGAAAAGTGCGAAAAACTGAAAATGAAGTCAGTGAGAGCAGTGACATTCAAACGAACGCTGAAAGTGAAAGCGACGAAAGTGCCTGCAATCCGAAGGAAGCCCGCAGTCACGGTCCAATCTCCAAACGTTATCGCCAGGATCAACCAGGCGAAAAACCTCAGATTCCGCAGCATCCAGCTGACAGGACCAAGAGAAGGATCCAGCATCCCGAAATCTACCCAACAGACAAGAGATCTCGGCATGGCCGAGATTCTTTTTCCAAGGGGGGTGGTGTAACGTCAGGCGTACCGCCTGCCACCCTCCGGCGTCCACCTCATCATCCCCAGCATCCGTATCCGGAGCCCCTGCACACGGGCCACCCGCCGACTCGCCGTCCCTACAGAAGGAGACAAAGGTACGAGAGGGAAGAGGGATGCAGCATGCCGCGCCCACGCGCGATCTCCACACACGAGGGGGAGGACTTCACCCCGTATTACGAGGGCGAGGAGCTCTCCGACACATACTGGGTCGAATCCCCAGCGATCACGAAGCCCTATGCGTACTTCTCGTACATGTGGGATTAGAATAAGCACACTACTCATACATGTACATACACACCAACACACACCTAGATTTAAGTAAATATATGTATATATTTTAGTCATGCACGGTTATGTTCCGTGCACTCGCGCGCACACTCGACGCTCGCGGCTCACGCTTAACGCGGGCCGCGCCCCACTCCGAACGGCCGCCCCACCACGAGGGCCGAGCGGCCGCCCTACTCCGACCGTCCGCCCCACCGCGAGGGCCCAGCGACTCGCGCGCCGCGCGACCCGAGGAGGTCGCGGACGCGAGATCCGAGAGTCAGTTCCAATCTCACCTCCGAACGGGAGAGTTGGTATCTCATCTCCGAACTGGAGAGTTCGCATCTCATCTCCGAACCGAGGAGTTCTAATCCAGCATCCGAACGATGCACCTCCGATCCGAGCAATAGGCTCATTCGCAACGAGCAATTAGCTCTAATGCATTCGTCTCTATCCATACTCCCATAGCGGAGTCCATTCGATACTTTATACTATTTCTAATTCTCATTGTAATCGCTAGTCAGTAACTTAGAATTTAGTCAAGTGTATCTAGTATAGTGAAATCATAGAATATAGTTTATTTTTACCAGATTCAAAGTATCTTTATTCGAGTTCAAATACAATTCCTTAATTCTAATCCACGGGTACGCTCGCGATTATTCTAATTCTATATCTCATCTACGATAGTCTTGAGGCTCGACGACTAGAGCGAACCAGCGCTTAGTTGCTCCATCCTCACTTCTACCGTGTACAGAATATCTTGCGCCCAGGTCGATCCCGGTAAGCTAGAGCGAACCAACGCTTAGCCGTGCCGTATTCAACCGAAGTTCAAGTATTCTCGATGAGCCTTGCACCTCCGACAAAGCGTACACGACGCGCGGGGAGGAGAGAGTTCATTCGTCGTCTCGCTCGGGAATACGTGGGTGATGCACCAGAATATTCAATTTCCTACGTTCGAGTCCTGGTTCCTGTGAAGGAGGTTTCCTTCGCCGCACGACCCGTACGAGTCGCCAATCGTCAGGGCCAAACGCCGATACCTGCCGGCCGGAGTCAACCCGCCTGGACGCTTATTCCCGTAGACGTACCTCCGTTCCAGCCGTACGCCGCCGCCATCCCGGTTGCGGATCCAAGGCGTTCCAGGTACCTGGAAAGAGAAATCAGACAGCGGAATCAAGCCTTCGCAAGGTAAGTTTAGTGTTAGTTACCGTTTTATCGAGTCCGAAACGCCAACGAACCCGGTCCGGACGCAATTCGCGTTATTTTCGGGAACGGTTACGACTTTGTGCCACCGTTGCGAGCGCAACCGCACCTCGGGACGTGACACGTACCAATAGAGTTCAAATGCTTCTTAAAACGAGATATTGCATCTCATATCTATGTTTAATGATAAGATATAATATTCATTGCGAAGTGTTATGCATTCCTCGTCTACGATTCAAATGAATGTAAATGCGACACTTCCTTGCAAGGAAGTAGCGTTTGCAGATGTCTACGTATCGTAGCAATAGAGTTCTAATGCTTCTTAAAACGCGATATCGCATCTCACTTCTATGTTTCGTGGTAAGGTATAATATGATTTGCGAAGTGTCATGTATTCCTCGTCTACACTTCAAATGAATGTAAATGCGACTCTTCCTTGCAAGGAAATAGCGTTTACAGATGTCTAGGTATCGTAGCAATAGAGTTCTTCTGATTCATAAAACGCGATATCGCATCTCATTTCTATGGTTCATGGTAAGATATAATATGATTTGCGAAGTGTTATGTATTCCTCGTCTGCACTTCAAATGAATGTAAATGCGACACTCCCTTGCAAAGAAATAGCGTTTGCAGATTTCTAGGTATCGTAGCAATAGAGTTCTAATGCTTCTTAAAACGCGATATCGCATCTCATTTCAATGTTTCATGGTAAGATATAATATGATTTGCGAAGTGTCATGTATTCCTCGTCTACACTTAAAATGAATGTGAATGCGACACTTCCTCGCTAGGAAATAGCGTCTGCAGATGTCTAGGTATCGTAGCAATAGATTTCTAATGCTTCTTAAAACGCGATATCGCATCTCATTTCTATGTTTCATGGTAAGATGTAATATAATTTGCCAAGTGTTATGTATTCCTCGTCTACACTTCAAATGAATGTAAATGTGACACTTCCTTGCAAAGAAATAGCGTTTGCAGATGTCTACGTATCGTAGCAATAGTGTTCTAATGCTTCTTAAAACGCGATATCGCATCCCATTTCTATGTTTCATGGTAAGATATTATATGATTTGCGATGTGTTATGTATTCCTCGTCTACACTTCAAATGAATATAAATGCGACACTTCCTTGCAAGGAAATAGCGTTTGCAGATGTCTACGTATCGAAGCAATAGAGTTCAAATGCTGCTTAAAACGAGATATTGCATCTCATATCTATGTTTCATGATAAGATATAATATAATTTTGCGAAGTGTCATGTATTCCTCGTTTACACTTCAAATGAATGTGAATGCGATACTTCCTCGTTAGGAAATAGAGTTCTAATGCTTCTTAAAACGCGATATCGCATCTCATTTCTATGTTTCATGGTAAGATATAATATGATTTGCGAAGTGTCATGTATTCCTCGTCTACACTTCAAATGATTGTGAATGCGATACTTCCTCGCTAGTAAATAGCGTTTGCAGATGTCTACGTATCGTAGCAATAGTGTTCTAATGCTTCTTAAAACGCGATATCGCATCCCATTTCTATGTTTCATGGTAAGATATTATATGATTTGCGATGTGTTATGTATTCCTCGTCTACACTTCAAATGAATATAAATGCGACACTTCCTTGCAAGGAAATAGCGTTTGCAGATGTCTACGTATCGAAGCAATAGAGTTCAAATGCTGCTTAAAACGAGATATTGCATCTCATATCTATGTTTCATGATAAGATATAATATAATTTTGCGAAGTGTCATGTATTCCTCGTTTACACTTCAAATGAATGTGAATGCGATACTTCCTCGCTAGGAAATAGAGTTCTAATGCTTCTTAAAACGCGATATCGCATCTCATTTCTATGTTTCATGGTAAGATATAATATGATTTGCGAAGTGTCATGTATTCCTCGTCTACACTTCAAATGATTGTGAATGCGATACTTCCTCGCTAGTAAATAGCGTTTGCAGATGTCTACGTATCGTAGCAATAGCTCTCTAATGCTTCTTAAAACGCGATATCGCATCTCATTTCTATGTGTCATGGTAAGATATAATATTCATTGCGAAGCGTTATGCATTCCTCGTCTACGATTCAAATGAATGTAAATGCGACACTTCCTTGCAAGGAAATAGCGTTTGCAGATGTCTACGTATCGAAGCAATAGAGTTCAAATGCTGCTTAAAACGAGATATTGCATCTCATATCTATGTTTCATGATAAGATATAATATAATTTTGCGAAGTGTCATGTATTCCTCGTTTACACTTCAAATGAATGTGAATGCGATACTTCCTCGCTAGGAAATAGAGTTCTAATGCTTCTTAAAACGCGATATCGCATCTCATTTCTATGTTTCATGGTAAGATATAATATGATTTGCGAAGTGTCATGTATTCCTCGTCTACACTTCAAATGATTGTGAATGCGATACTTCCTCGCTAGTAAATAGCGTTTGCAGATGTCTACGTATCGTAGCAATAGCTCTCTAATGCTTCTTGAAACGCGATATCGCATCTCATTTCTATGTGTCATGGTAAGATATAATATTCATTGCGAAGCGTTATGCATTCCTCGTCTACGATTCAAATGAATGTAAATGCGACACTTCCTTGCAAGGAAATAGCGTTTGCAGATGTCTACGTATCGTAGCAATAGAGTTCTTATGATTCTTAAAACGCGATATCGCATCTCATTTCTATGTTTCATGGTAAGATATAATATGATTTGCGATGTGTCATGTATTCCTCGTGTACACTTCAAATGAATGTGAATGCGACACTTCCTCGACAGGAAATAGCGTTTGCAGATGTCTACGTATCGTAGCAATAGAGTTCTTATGATTCTTAAAACGCGATATCGCATCTCATTTCTATGTTTCATGGTATGATATAATATGATTTGCCAAGTGTTATGTATTCCTCGTCTACACTTCATATGAATGTAAATGCGACACTTCCTTGCAAGGAAATAGCGTTTGCAGATGTCTACCTATCGTAGCAATAGAGTTCTAATGCTTCTTAAAACGCGATATCGCATCTCATTTCTATGTTTCATGGTAAGATATAATATTATTTGCGAAGTGTTATGTATTCCTCGTCTACACTTCAAATGAATGTAAATGCGACTCTTCCTTGCAAGGAAATAGCGTTTGCAGATGTCACGTATCGTAGCAATGGAGTTCTTATGATTCTTAAAACGCGATATCGCATCTCAATTCTATGCTTCATGGTAAGATATAATATGATTTGCGAAGTGTTATGTATTCTTCGTCTACACTTCAAATGAATGTAAATGCGACACTTCCTTGCAAAGAAATAGCGTCTGCAGATGTCTAGGTATCGTAGCAATAATGTTCAAATGCTTTTTAAAACGAGATATAGCATCTTATATCTATGTTTCATAATAAGATATAATATTCATTGCGAAGTGTTAAGCATTCCTCGTCTACGATTCAAATGAATGTAAATGCGACACTTCCTCGCTAGGAAATAGCGTTTGCAGATGTCACGTATCGTAGCAATGGAGTTCTTATGATTCTTAAAACGCGATATCGCATCTCAATTCTATGTTTCATGGTAAGATATAGTATGATTTGCGAAGTGTTATGTATTCCTCGTCTACACTTCAAATGAATGTAAATGCGACACTTCCTTGCAAAGAAATAGCGTTTGCAGATGTCTACGTGTCGTAGCAATAGATTTCTAATGCTTCTTAAAACGCGATATCGCATCTCATTTCTATGTTTCATGGTAAGATATAATATGATCTGCGAAGTGTTATGTATTCCTCGTCTACACTTCAAATGAATGTGAATGCCACACTTCCTCGCTAGAAAATAGCGTTTGCAGATGTCTACGTATCGTAGCAATAGATTTTTAATGCTTCTTAAAACGCGATATCGCATCTCATTTCTATGTTTCATGGTAAGATGTAATATGATTTGCGAAGTGTTATGTATTCCTCGTCTACACTTCAAATGAATGTAAATGTGACACTTCCTTGCAAAGAAATAGCGTTTGCAGATGTCTACGTATCGTAGCAATAGTGTTCTAATGCTTCTTAAAACGCGATATCGCATCCCATTTCTATGTTTCATGGTAAGATATTATATGATTTGCGATGTGTTATGTATTCCTCGTCTACACTTCAAATGAATATAAATGCGACACTTCCTTGCAAGGAAATAGCGTTTGCAGATGTCTACGTATCGAAGCAATAGAGTTCAAATGCTGCTTAAAACGAGATATTGCATCTCATATCTATGTTTCATGATAAGATATAATATAATTTTGCGAAGTGTCATGTATTCCTCGTCTACACTTCAAATGAATGTGAATGCGACACTTCCTCGCTAGGAAATAGCGTTTGCAGATGTCACGTATCGTAGCAATGGAGTTCTTATGATTCTTAAAACGCGATATCGCATCTCAATTCTATGCTTCATGGTAAGATATAATATGGTTTGCGAAGTGTCATGTATTCCTCGTCTACACTTCAAATGAATGTGAATGCGATACTTCCTCGCTAGGAAATAGCGTTTGCAGATGTCTACGTATCGTAGCAATAGAGTTCTAATGCTTCTTAAAACGCGATATCGCATCTCATTTCTATGTTTCATGGTAAGATATAATATTCATTGCGATGTGTTATGCATTCCTCGTCTACGATTCAAATGAATGTAAATGCGACACTTCCTTGCAAGGAAATAGCGTTTGCAGATGTCTAGGTATCGTAGCAATAGAGTTCTTATGATTCTTAAAACGCGATATCGCATCTCATTTCTATGTTTCATGGTAAGATATAATATGATTTGCGAAGTGTTATGTATTCCTCGTCTACACTTCAAACGAATGTAAATGCGACACTTCCTTGCTAGGAAATAGCGTCTGCAGATGTCTAGGTATCGTAGCGATAGAGTTCTAATGCTTCTTAAAACGCGATATCGCATCTCAGTTCTATGCTTCGTGGTAAGAAGTAATATGATTTGCGAAGTGTTATTTATTCCTCGTCTACACTTCAAATGAATTTAAATGCGACAGTTCCTTGCAAGGAAATAGCGTTTGCAGATGTCTACGTATCGTAGCAATAGAGTTCTTATGATTCTTAAAACGCGATATCGCATCTCATTTCTATGGTTCATGGTAAGATATAATATGATTTGCGAAGTGTTATGCATTCCTCGTCTACGATGCAAATGAATGTAAATGCGACACTTCCTTGCAAGGGAATAGCGTTTACAGATGTCTAGGTATCGTAGCGATAGAGTTCTAATGCTTCTTAAAACGCGATATCGCATCTCATTTCCATGTTTCATGGTAAGATATAATATGATTTGCGAAGTGTTATGTATTCCTCGTCTACGAGTCAAATGAATGTAAATGCGACACTTCCTTGCAAGGAAATAGCGTCTATAGATGTCTAGGTACCGTAGCGATAGAGTTCTAATGCTTCTTAATACGAAATATTGCATTTCATATCTATGTTTCATGATAAGATATAATATTCATTGCGAAGTGTTATGTATTCCTCGTCTACGAGTCAAATGAATGTAAATGCGACACTTCCTTGCAAGGAAATAGCGTCTGCAGATGTCTAGGTACCGTAGCGATAGAGTTCTAATGCTTCTTAATACGAAATATTGCATCTCATATCTATGTTTCATGATAAGATATAATATTCATTGCGAAGTGTTAAGCATTCCTCGTCTACGATTCAAATGAATGTAAATGCGACACTTCCTTGCAAGGAAATAGCGTTTGCAGATGTCACGTATCGTAGCAATGGAGTTCTTATGATTCTTCAAACGCGATATCGCATCTCAATTCTATGCTTCATGGTAAGATATAATATGATTTGCGAAGTGTTATGTATTCTTCGTCTACACTTCAAATGAATGTAAATGCGACACTTCCTTGCAAAGAAATAGCGTTTGCAGTTGTCTACGTATCGTAGCAATAGATTTCTAATGCTTCTTAAAACGCGATGTCGCATCTCATTTCTATGTTTCATGGTAAGATATAATATGATATGCGAAGTGTTATGTATTCCTCGTCTACACTTCATATGAATGTAAATGCGACACTTCCTCGCTAGGAAATAGCGTTTGCAGATGTCTACGTATCGTAGCAATAGCTTTCTAATGCTTCTTAAACCGCGATATCGCATCTCATTTCTATGTTTCATGGTAAGATATAATATGATTTGCGAAGTGTCATGCATTCCTCGTCTACGCTTCAAATGAATGTAAATGCGACACTTCCTTGCTAGGAAATAGCGTCTGCAGATGTCTAGGAATCGTAGCAATAATGTTCAAATGCTTTTTAAAACGAGATATAGCATCTTATATCTATGTTTCATAATAAGATATAATATTCATTGCGAAGTGTTAAGCATTCCTCGTCTACGATTCAAATGAATGTAAATGCGACACTTCCTCGTTAGGAAATAGCGTTTGCAGATGTCACGTATCGTAGCAATGGAGTTCTTATGATTCTTAAAACGCGATATCGCATCTCAATTCTATGTTTCATGGTAAGATATAGTATGATTTGCGAAGTGTTATGTATTCCTCGTCTACACTTCAAATGAATGTAAATGCGACACTTCCTTGCAAAGAAATAGCGTTTGCAGATGTCTACGTGTCGTAGCAATAGATTTCTAATGCTTCTTAAAACGCGATATCGCATCTCATTTCTATGTTTCATGGTAAGATATAATATGATCTGCGAAGTGTTATGTATTCCTCGTCTACACTTCAAATGAATGTGAATGCCACACTTCCTCGCTAGGAAATAGCGTTTGCAGATGTCTACGTATCGTAGCAATAGATTTTTAATGCTTCTTAAAACGCGATATCGCATCTCATTTCTATGTTTCATGGTAAGATGTAATATGATTTGCGAAGTGTTATGTATTCCTCGTCTACACTTCAAATGAATGTAAATGTGACACTTCCTTGCAAAGAAATAGCGTTTGCAGATGTCTACGTATCGTAGCAATAGTGTTCTAATGCTTCTTAAAACGCGATATCGCATCCCATTTCTATGTTTCATGGTAAGATATTATATGATTTGCGATGTGTTATGTATTCCTCGTCTACACTTCAAATGAATATAAATGCGACACTTCCTTGCAAGGAAATAGCGTTTGCAGATGTCTACGTATCGAAGCAATAGAGTTCAAATGCTGTTTAAAACGAGATATTGCATCTCATATCTATGTTTCATGATAAGATATAATATAATTTTGCGAAGTGTCATGTATTCCTCGTCTACACTTCAAATGAATGTGAATGCGACACTTCCTCGCTAGGAAATAGCGTTTGCAGATGTCACGTATCGTAGCAATGGAGTTCTTATGATTCTTAAAACGCGATATCGCATCTCAATTCTATGCTTCATGGTAAGATATAATATGATTTGCGAAGTGTTATGTATTCTTCGTCTACACTTCAAATGAATGTAAATGCGACACTTCCTTGCAAAGAAATAGCGTTTGCAGTTGTCTACGTATCGTAGCAATAGATTTCTAATGCTTCTTAAAACGCGATGTCGCATCTCATTTCTATGTTTCATGGTAAGATATAATATGATATGCGAAGTGTTATGTATTCCTCGTCTACACTTCATATGAATGTAAATGCGACACTTCCTCGCTAGGAAATAGCGTTTGCAGATGTCTACGTATCGTAGCAATAGCTTTCTAATGCTTCTTAAACCGCGATATCGCATCTCATTTCTATGTTTCATGGTAAGATATAATATGATTTGCGAAGTGTCATGCATTCCTCGTCTACGCTTCAAATGAATGTAAATGCGACACTTCCTTGCTAGGAAATAGCGTCTGCAGATGTCTAGGAATCGTAGCAATAATGTTCAAATGCTATTTAAAACGAGATATAGCATCTTATATCTATGTTTCATAATAAGATATAATATTCATTGCGAAGTGTTAAGCATTCCTCGTCTACGATTCAAATGAATGTAAATGCGACACTTCCTCGCTAGGAAATAGCGTTTGCAGATGTCACGTATCGTAGCAATGGAGTTCTTATGATTCTTAAAACGCGATATCGCATCTCAATTCTATGTTTCATGGTAAGATATAGTATGATTTGCGAAGTGTTATGTATTCCTCGTCTACACTTCAAATGAATGTAAATGCGACACTTCCTTGCAAAGAAATAGCGTTTGCAGATGTCTACGTGTCGTAGCAATAGATTTCTAATGCTTCTTAAAACGCGATATCGCATCTCATTTCTATGTTTCATGGTAAGATATAATATGATCTGCGAAGTGTTATGTATTCCTCGTCTACACTTCAAATGAATGTGAATGCCACACTTCCTCGCTAGGAAATAGCGTTTGCAGATGTCTACGTATCGTAGCAATAGATTTTTAATGCTTCTTAAAACGCGATATCGCATCTCATTTCTATGTTTCATGGTAAGATGTAATATGATTTGCGAAGTGTTATGTATTCCTCGTCTACACTTCAAATGAATGTAAATGTGACACTTCCATGCAAAGAAATAGCGTTTGCAGATGTCTACGTATCGTAGCAATAGTGTTCTAATGCTTCTTAAAACGCGATATCGCATCCCATTTCTATGTTTCATGGTAAGATATTATATGATTTGCGATGTGTTATGTATTCCTCGTCTACACTTCAAATGAATATAAATGCGACACTTCCTTGCAAGGAAATAGCGTTTGCAGATGTCTACGTATCGAAGCAATAGAGTTCAAATGCTGCTTAAAACGAGATATTGCATCTCATATCTATGTTTCATGATAAGATATAATATAATTTTGCGAAGTGTCATGTATTCCTCGTCTACACTTCAAATGAATGTGAATGCGACACTTCCTCGCTAGGAAATAGCGTTTGCAGATGTCACGTATCGTAGCAATGGAGTTCTTATGATTCTTAAAACGCGATATCGCATCTCAATTCGATGCTTCATGGTAAGATATAATATGGTTTGCGAAGTGTTATGTATTCCTCGTCTACACTTCAAATGAATGTAAATGCGACACTTCCTTGCAAAGAAATAGCGTTTGCAGATGTCTACGTGTCGTAGCAATAGATTTCTAATGCTTCTTAAAACGCGATATCGCATCTCATTTCTATGTTTCATGGTAAGATATAATATGATCTGCGAAGTGTTATGTATTCCTCGTCTACACTTCAAATGAATGTGAATGCCACACTTCCTCGCTAGGAAATAGCGTTTGCAGATGTCTACGTATCGAAGCAATAGAGTTCAAATGCTGCTTAAAACGAGATATTGCATCTCATATCTATGTTTCATGATAAGATATAATATAATTTTGCGAAGTGTCATGTATTCCTCGTCTACACTTCAAATGAATGTGAATGCGACACTTCCTCGCTAGGAAATAGCGTTTGCAGATGTCACGTATCGTAGCAATGGAGTTCTTATGATTCTTAAAACGCGATATCGCATCTCAATTCGATGCTTCATGGTAAGATATAATATGGTTTGCGAAGTGTTATGTATTCCTCGTCTACACTTCAAATGAATGTAAATGCGACACTTCCTTGCAAGGAAATAGCGTTTGCAGATGTCTACGTATCGTAGCAATAGAGTTCTTATGATTCTTAAAACGCGATATCGCATCTCATTTCTATGGTTCATGGTAAGATATAATATGATTTGCGAAGTGTTATGCATTCCTCGTCTACGATGCAAATGAATGTAAATGCGACACTTCCTTGCAAGGAAATAGCGTTTGCAGATGTCTAGGTATCGTAGCAATAGAGTTCTAATGCTTCTTAAAACGCGATATCGCATCTCAGTTCTATGTTTCATGGCAAGATATAATATGATTTGCGAAGTGTTATGTATTCCTCGTCTACACTTCATATGAATGTAAATGCGACATTTCCTTGCAAGGAAATAGCGTTTGCAGATGTCTACGTATCGTAGCATTAGAGTTCTTATGATTCTTAAAACGCGATATCGCATCTCATTTCTATGTTTCATGGTAAGATATAATATGATTTGCGATGTGTCATGTATTCCTCGTGTACACTTCAAATGAATGTGAATGCCACACTTCCTCGCTAGGAAATAGCGTTTGCAGATGTCTACGTATCGTAGCAATAGAGTTCTTATGATTCTTAAAACGCGATATCGCATCTCATTTCTATGGTTCATGGTAAGATATAATATGATTAGCGAAGTGTTATGCATTCCTCGTCTACGATTCAAATGAATGTAAATGCGACACTTCTTTGCAAGGAAATAGCGTTTGCAGATGTCTAGGTATCGTAGCGATAGAGTTCTAATGCTTCTTAAAACGCGATATCGCATCTCATTTCCATGTTTCATGGTAAGATATAATATGATTTGCGAAGTGTTATGTATTCCTCGTCTACACTTCATATGAATGTAAATGCGACACTTCCTTGCAAGGAAATAGCGTTTGCAGATGTCTACGTATCGTAGCAATAGAGTTCTTATGATTCTTAAAACGCGATATCGCATCTCATTTCTATGGTTCATGGTAAGATATAATATGATTTGCGAAGTGTTATGCATTCCTCGTCTACGATGCAAATGAATGTTAATGCGACACTTCCTTGCAAGGAAATAGCGTTTGCAGATGTCTAGGTACCGTAGCGATAGAGTTCTAATGCTTCTTAATACGAAATATTTCATCTCATATCTATGTTTCATGATAAGATATAATATTCATTGCGAAGTGTTATGCATTCCTCGTCTACGATTCAAATGAATGTAAATGCGACACTTCCTTGCAAGGAAATAGCGTTTGCAGATGTCTAGGTATCGTAGCAATAGAGTTCTAATGCTTCTTAAAACGCGATATCGCATCTCATTTCTATGTTTCATGGTAAGATATAATATGATTTGCGAAGTGTTATGTATTCCTCGTCTACACTTCAAATGATTGTGAATGCGACACTTCCTCGCTAGGAAATAGCGTTTGCAGAAGTCTACGTATCGTAGCAATAGAGTTCTTATGATTCTTAAAACGCGATATCGTATCTCATTTCTATGTTTCATGGTAAGATATAATATGACTTGCGAAGTGTTACTTATTCCTCGTCTACACTTCAAATGAATGTAAATGCAACACTTCCTTGCAAGGAAATAGCGTTTGCAGATGTCTAGGTATCGTAGCAATAGAGTTCTTATGATTCTTAAAACGCGATATCGCATCTCATTTCTATGGTTCATGGTAAGATATAATATGATTTGTGAATTGTTATGTATTTCTCGTCTACACTTCAAATGAATCTAATTGCGACACTTCCTTGCTAGGAAATAGCGTTTGCAGAAGTCTACGTTTCGTAGCAATAGAGTTCTTATGATTCTTAAAACGCGATATCGCATCCCATTTCTATGGTTCATGGTAAGATATAATATGATTTGCGAAGTGTTATGTATTCCTCGTCTACACTTCAAATGAATGTAAATGCGACACTTCCTTGTAAGGAATTAGCGTTTGCAGATGTCTACGTATCGTAGCAATAGAGTTCTTATGATTCTTAAAACGCGATATCGCAACTCATTTCTATGGTTCATGGTAAGATATAATATGATTTGCGAACTGTTATGTATTCCTCGTCTACACTTCAAATGAATGTGAATGCGACACTTCCTCGCTAGGAAATAGCGTTTGCAGAAGTCTACGTATCGTAGCAATAGAGTTCTTATGATTCTTAAAACGCGATATCGTATCTCATTTCTATGTTTCATGGTAAGATATAATATGATTTGCGAAGTGTTACTTATTCCTCGTCTACACTTCAAATGAATGTAAATGCGACACTTCCTTGCAAGGAAATAGCGTTTGCAGATGTCTACGTATCGTGGCAATAGAGTTCTTATGGTTCTTAAAACGCGATATCGCATCTCATTTCTATGTTTCATGGCAAGATATAATATGATTTGCGAAGTGTTATGTATTCCTCGTCTACACTTCAAATGATTGTGAATGCGACACTTCCTCGCTAGGAAATAGCGTTTGCAGAAGTCTACGTATCGTAGCAATAGAGTTCTTATGATTCTTAAAACGCGATATCGCATCTCATTTCTATGGTTCATGGTAAGATATAATATGATTTGCGAATTGTTATGTATTCCTCGTCTACACTTCAAATGAATCTAATTGCGACACTTCCTTGCTAGGAAATAGCGTCTGCAGATGTCTAGGTATCGTAGCGATAGAGTTCTAATGCTTCTTAAAACGAGATATTGCATCTCATATCTATGTTTCATGATAAGATATAATATGATATGCGAAGTGTTATGTATTCCTCGTCTACACTTCATATGAATGTAAATGCTACACTTCCTTGCAAGGAAATAGCGTTTGCAGATGTCTACCTATCGTAGCAATAGAGTTCTAATGCTTCTTAAAACGCGATATCGCATCTCATTTCTATGTTTCATGGTAAGATATAATATGATTTGCGAAGTGTTATGTATTCCTCGTCTACACTTCAAATGATTGTGAATGCGACACTTCCTCGCTAGGAAATAGCGTTTGCAGAAGTCTACGTATCGTAGCAATAGAGTTCTTATGATTCTTAAAACGCGATATCGTATCTCATTTCTATGTTTCATGGTAAGATATAATATGACTTGCGAAGTGTTACTTATTCCTCGTCTACACTTCAAATGAATGTAAATGCAACACTTCCTTGCAAGGAAATAGCGTTTGCAGATGTCTAGGTATCGTAGCAATAGAGTTCCAATGCTTCTTAAAGCGAGATATTGCATCTCATATCTATGTTTTATGATAAGATATAATATTCATGGCGAAGTGTTATGCATTCCTCGTATACGATTCAAATGAAGGTAAATGCGACACTTCCTTGCAAGGAAATAGCGTTTGCAGATGTCTACGTATCGTGGCAATAGAGTTCTTATGGTTCTTAAAACGCGATATCGCATCTCATTTCTATGTTTCATGGCAAGATATAATATGATTTGCGAAGTGTTATGTATTCCTCGTCTACACTTCAAATGAATGTGAATGCGACACTTACTCGCTAGGAAATAGCGTTTGCAGAAGTCTACGTATCGTCGCAATAGAGTTCTTATGATTCTTAAAACGCGATATCGCATCTCATTTCTATGGTTCATAGTAAGATATAATATGATTTGCGAATTGTTATGTATTCCTCGTCTACACTTCAAATGAATCTAATTGCGACACTTCCTTGCTAGGAAATAGCGTCTGCAGATGTCTAGGTATCGTAGCGATAGAGTTCTAATGCTTCTTAAAACGAGATATTGCATCTCATATCTATGTTTCATGATAAGATATAGTATGAGTTGCGAAGTGTTATGTATTCCTCGTCTACACTTCATATGAATGTAAATGCGACACTTCCTTGCAAGGAAATAGCGTTTGCAGATGTCTACCTATCGTAGCAATAGAGTTCTAATGCTTCTTAAAACGCGATATCGCATCTCATTTCTATGTTTCATGGTAAGATATAATATGATTTGCGAAGTGTTATGTATTCCTCGTCTACACTTCAAATGATTGTGAATGCGACACTTCCTTGCTAGGAAATAGCGTCTGCAGATGTCTAGGTATCATAGCGATAGAGTTCTAATGCTTCTTAAAACGCGATATCGCATCTCATTTCTATGTTTCATGGTAAGATATAATATGATTTGCGAAGTGTTATGTATTCCTCGTCTACACTTCATATGAATGTAAATGCGACACTTCCTTGCAAGGAAATAGCGTTTGCAGATGTCTACCTATCGTAGCAATAGAGTTCTAATGCTTCTTAAAACGCGATATCGCATCTCATTTCTATAGTTCATGATAAGATATAATATGATTTGCGAATTGTTCTGTATTCATCGTCTACACTTCAAATGAATCTAATTGCGACACTTCCTTGCTAGGAAATAGCGTCTGCAGATGTCTAGGTATCGTAGCGATAGAGTTCTAATGCTTCTTAAAACGAGATATTGCATCTCATATCTATGTTTCATGATAAGATATAATATGATTTGCGAAGTGTTATGTATTCCTCGTCTACACTTCATATGAATGTAAATGCGACACTTCCTTGCAAGGAAATAGCGTTTGCAGATGTCTACCTATCGTAGCAATAGAGTTCTAATGCTTCTTAAAACGCGATATCGCATCCCATTTCTATGGTTCATGGTAAGATATAATATGATTTGCGAAGTGTTATGTATTCCTCGTCTACACTTCAAATGAATGTAAATGCGACACTTCCTTGTAAGGAATTAGCGTTTGCAGATGTCTACGTATCGTAGCAATAGAGTTCTTATGATTCTTAAAACGCGATATCGCAACACATTTCTATGGTTCATGGTAAGATATAATATGATTTGCGAACTGTTATGTATTCCTCGTCTACACTTCAAATGAATGTGAATGCGACACTTCCTCGCTAGGAAATAGCGTTTGCAGAAGTCTACGTATCGTAGCAAAAGAGTTCTTATGATTCTTAAAACGCGATATCGCATCTCATTTCTATAGTTCATGATAAGATATAATATGATTTGCGAAGTGTTATGTATTCCTCGTCTACACTTCAAATGATTGTGAATGCGACACTTCCTCGCTAGGAAATAGCGTTTGCAGAAGTCTACGCATCGTAGCAATAGAGTTCTTATGATTCTTAAAACGCGATATCGCATCTCATTTCTATGGTTCATGGTAAGATATAATATGATTTGCGAATTGTTATGTATTCCTCGTATACACTTCAAATGAATCTAATTGCGACACTTCCTTGCCAGGAAATAGCGTTTGCAGAAGTCTACGTATCGTAGCAATAGAGTTCTTATGATTCTTAGAACGCGATATCGCATCCCATTTCTATGGTTCATGGTAAGATATAATATGATTTGCGAAGTGTTATGTATTCCTCGTCTACACTTCAAATGAATGTAAATGCGACACTTCCTTGTAAGGAATTAGCGTTTGCAGATGTCTACGTATCGTAGCAATAGAGTTCTTATGATTCTTAAAACGCGATATCGCAACACATTTCTATGGTTCATGGTAAGATATAATATGATTTGCGAACTGTTATGTATTCCTCGTCTACACTTCAAATGAATGTGAATGCGACACTTCCTCGCTAGGAAATAGCGTTTGCAGAAGTCTACGTATCGTAGCAAAAGAGTTCTTATGATTCTTAAAACGCGATATCGCATCTCATTTCTATAGTTCATGATAAGATATAATATGATTTGCGAAGTGTTATGTATTCCTCGTCTACACTTCAAATGATTGTGAATGCGACACTTCCTCGCTAGGAAATAGCGTTTGCAGAAGTCTACGCATCGTAGCAATAGAGTTCTTATGATTCTTAAAACGCGATATCGCATCTCATTTCTATGTTTCATGGTAAGATATAATATGATTTGCGATGTGTCATGTATTCCTCGTCTACACTTCAAATGAATGTGAATGCGACACTTCCTCGCTAGGAAATAGCGTTTGCAGATGTCTACGTATCGTAGCAATAGAGTTCTTATGATTCTTAAAACGCGATATCGCATCTCATTTCTATGTTTCATGGTAAGATATAATATGATTTGCCAGGTGTTATGTATTCCTCGTCTACACTTCATATGAATGTAAATGCGACACTTCCTTGCAAGGAAATAGCGTTTGCAGATGTCTACCTATCGTAGCAATAGAGTTCTAATGCTTCTTAAAACGCGATATCGCATCTCATTTCTATGTTTCATGGTAAGCAATAATATGATTTGCGAAGTGTTATGTATTCCTCGTCTACACTTCAAATGAATGTAAATGCGACTCTTCCTTGCAAGGAAATAGCGTTTGCAGATGTCTAGGTATCGTAGCAATAGAGTTCTAATGCTTCTTAAAACGCGATATCGCATCTTATTTCTATGTTTCATGGTAAGATATAATATGATTTGCGAAGTGTTATGTATTCCTCGTCTACACTTCAAATGAATGTAAATGCGACACTTCCTTGCAAGGAAATAGCGTTTGCAGATGTCTACGTATCGTAGCAATAGAGTTCTTATGATTCTTAAAACGCGATATCGCATCTCATTTCTATGTTTCATGGTAAGATATAATATGATTTGCGAAGTGTTATGCATTCCTCGTCTACGATGCAAATGAATGTAAATGCGACACTTCCTTGCAAGGAAATAGCGTTTGCAGATGTCTAGGTACCGTAGCGATAGAGTTCTAATGCTTCTTAATACGAAATATTTCATCTCATATCTATGTTTCATGATAAGATATAATATTCATTGCGAAGTGTTATGCATTCCTCGTCTACGATTCAAATGAATCTAATTGCGACACTTCCTTGCTAGGAAAAAGCGTCTGCAGATGTCTAGGTATCGTAGCGATAGAGTTCTAATGCTTCTTAAAACGAGATATTGCATTTCATATCTATGTTTCATGATAAGATATAATATGATATGCGAAGTGTTATGTATTCCTCGTCTACACTTCATATGAATGTAAATGCGACACTTCCTTGCAAGGAAATAGCGTTTGCAGATGTCTACCTATCGTAGCAATAGAGTTCTAATGCTTCTTAAAACGCGATATCGCATCTCATTTCTATGTTTCATGGTAAGATATAATATGATTTGCGAAGTGTTATGTATTCGTCGTCTACACTTCAAATGATTGTGAATGCGACACTTCCTCGCTAGGAAATAGCGTTTGCAGAAGTCTACGTATCGTAGCAATAGAGTTCTTATGATTCTTAAAACGCGATATCGTATCTCATTTCTATGTTTCATGGTAAGATATAATATGATTTGCGAAGTGTTACTTATTCCTCGTCTACACTTCAAATGAATGTAAATGCAACACTTCCTTGCAAGGAAATAGCGTTTGCAGATGTCTAGGTATCGTAGCAATAGAGTTCTTATGATTCTTAAAACGCGATATTGTAACGTCAGGCGTACCGCCTGCCACCCTCCGACGCCCACCTCATCATCCCCAGCATCCGCATCCGGAGCCCCTGCACACGGGCCACCCGCCGACTCGCCGTCCCTACAGAAGGAGACAAAGATACGAGAGGGAAGAGGGATGCAGCATGCCGCGCCCACGCGCGATCTCCACACACGAGGGGGAGGACTTCACCCCGTATTACGAGGGCGAGGAGCTCTCCGACACATACTGGGTCGAATCCCCAGCGATCACGAAGCCCTATACGTACTTCTCGTACATGTGGGATTAGAATAAGCACACTACTCATACATGTACATACACACCAACACACACCTAGATTTAAGTGAATATATGTATATATTTTATTCATGCACGGTTATGTTCCGTGCACTCGCGCGCACACTCGACGCTCGCGGCTCACGCTTAACGCGGGCCGCGCCCCACTCCGAACGGCCGCCCCACCACGAGGGCCGAGCGGCCGCCCTACTCCGACCGTCCGCCCCACCGCGAGGGCCCAGCGACTCGCGCGCCGCGCGAACCGAGGAGGTCGCGGACGCGAGATCCGAGAGTCAGTTCATATCTCATCTCCGAACCGAGGAGTTCTAATCCAGCATCCGAACGATGCACTTCCGATCCGAGCAATAGGCTCATTCGCAACGAGCAATTAGCTCTAATGCATTCGTCTCTATCCATACTCCCATAGCGGAGTCCGTTCGATACTTTATACTATTTCTAATTCTCATTGTAATCGCTAGTCAGTAACTTAGAATTTAGTCAAGTGTATCTAGTATAGTGAAATCATAGAATATAGTTTATTTTTACCAGATTCAAAGTATCTTTATTCGAGTTCAAATACAATTCCTTAATTCTAATCCACGGGTACGCTCGCGATTATTCTAATTCTATATCTCATCTACGATAGTCTTGAGGCTCGACGACTAGAGCGAACCAGCGCTTAGTTGCTCCATCCTCACTTCTACCGTGTACAGAATATCTTGCGCCCAGGTCGATCCCGGTAAGCTAGAGCGAACCAACGCTTAGCCGTGCCGTATTCAACCGAGGTTCAAGTATTCTCGATGAGCCTTGCACCTCCGACAAAGCGTACACGACGCGCGGGGAGGAGAGAGTTCATTCGTCGTCTCGCTCGGGAATACGTGGGTGATGCACCAGAATATTCAACTTCCTACGTTCGAGTCCTGGTTCCTGTGAAGGAGGTTTCCTTCGCCGCACGACCCGTACGAGTCGCCAATCGTCAGGGCCAAACGCCGATACCTGCCAGCCGGAGTCAACCCGCCTGGACGCTTATTCCCGTAGACGTACCTCCGTTCCAGCCGTACGCCGCCGCCATCCCGGTTGCGGATCCAAGGCGCTCCAGGTACCTGGAAAGAGAAATCAGACAGCGGAATCAAGCCTTCGCAAGGTAAGTTTAGTGTTAGTTACCGTTTTATCGAGTCCGAAACGCCAACGAACCCGGTCCGGACGCAATTCGCGTTATTTTCGGGAACGGTTACGACTTTGTGCCACCGTTGCGAGCGCAACCGCACCTCGGGACGTGACACGAAAGTTATTTTTGGTGACAGCGGTGGGATAGCCACGCGTTTCCTCCGGAAATTCCGCCGAAAGGAACCGCGAAACTAGATATGGCAACCCGGACTCCGACAAAAACGCGCCAGCAGACACAGCGAGCCGCCGCGATGGCCGATTCCGAACGCGAAAAACGCACTAGCAGAACGCTCGACTTCCAAGACGCTATCGCCGAGCCTCTTCCTAGTACCGCGCAACCAAATACTTCCGCGAAAAATACGAAAGCGACCGATCCGAGTAATGCCGCGTTGCTCCAGCAAATAGAAATTTTACGTCGTGAATTAGAATCTATTCGCAGAACGCCTGATTTAACGCGCGACGATACCGTTTCGCTGGATATTCCTCGGGGAAATCCGCTTTCCGCACATAATTCGAGCTCTGATTTCAATACAAATAGTTCGCAACACGACGAGCTATCGCTTAAGCAGGCCCTCGAAGCCGTGCCGACATTCGATGGTCAGAACATTCCAATTCTTCAGTTTACCCGAGCGTGTAAACGCGCTTATGAGCTTATCCCTAATGGGTGCGAGCGAACTTTCACACGCCTGCTTAAGGGAAAACTCAAGGGTCGTGCCTACGCCGCGCTAGAAGACGAGCCATGTTACACAATACTCGAATTAACGGACGTTCTTCGCAGCACATTTTGCTCCGTAAAATCAGCTCATCATTATCGGGGTGAACTTGCTAATATATTCATGCGCGCGAACGAGCACATTCTAGATTATATCGGTCGAGTAAAAGATCTTAGAACCGCCATAATTGATTGCGAAAGGCTTGCTCGACGAGACACACAGGAATCGCTCGATGACGTAGACGCGCTCACTCTACAATGTTTTAAAGACGGTCTCATTCCGGAAATTCGTATGCAAATGACGATAAATTCATTCGGCACATTGCGAGAAACGTTCGCTCGAGCGCGGGAGCTCTATCAAATGCACGAACGTGATTGCAACCGACTAGGTAGATCGCGTGCCGCGCGACCAGAATCGCGCGAAAAACCAGCCGAAATTATTTGCCGAAAATGCAATAATATCGGACATTACGCGACCGAGTGTCGGTTCAGACCGCCATCGCCGTACCGACCGCAGGAATACTTGCGATCCAGGGACGTACCGCCTCCTACTCGAGGCCCCGCGTACGAACAACCAAGACAAATCGTAGCCAGGGACGCGCCCAAATTTTGTCGCTATTGCAAGACCCCGGGGCACGAAATAGGCGAGTGCCGCAAAAGGCAGTACAACAACGCGGTAAATAAAAATTCGGGAAACGACAATGGCCTCCGCACCCGCCGCGAGACAGGTGGCGAGGCCGCGCACCAAGTCCGTCCTCTCGCCGCGAACAACTCCAACGCGGAAATCGACGAAACGCCGCGATAAACATAACCGGAAAAACTAGCACGCCAAACGTAATTTTAAAGTCCGACCTTCTAATTTCACCAACTCGCTTCATGGTGGACACTGGGGCGGAAATAAATATTATAAAACGTTCGGCTCTAAAAGCATCCGCGCGAATCGATAAGTCCGAGATCGTCATAATAACAGGGGTAACCGATGGCAAAACCGCAACCTTAGGGACGGTGAATCTTGTCATTTTCGGTCGCGTCGTTCCTTTTAATGTGGTCGAGGATGATTTTCCCCTTAAACCAAGCGGGATCCTCGGCTCCGGGTTCTGTATGGACGCAGAAATCTCTTTTCCAAATAAAATAATCAAATGGAATGGTAAGAGAATTCCTTTCGAAGACGATATCGAAGCACTCGAGGAACCGTCACCGGAGTCGAAAATAAAGCCTCTCCTATCGCCGAAACGTAAACAAGCGCCGCGCACGGAATCTATTCCCCCTCCGCCGCCGCGCCCGCCGCGTAAATCATCGCCTCCGCTGAAACGCGATGCAACAACGAAATCGAAGCTTCGAACGCAAGACAAAGCAGCTTCTCCGAAGTCAGGAGACCGTATCTCCATTCCGCCGAGATCAAATATCGGTATCAAGGTCCGCGTAGTTAATTCGAATCTCGCGGAAGGTATAATTCCTCGTATCGATCTTGCGCCGGGCATATTTTTCGGAAACGCTCTCGTCAGAGTAATTCGGGGCAAAGCGGTAACTCGAATAATTAATTCATCCGACCGCGCCGTCGAAATCGCGTTACCAGAAATCGTACTTGAGCCCGCGCAAATCATGACTCCCCTCCACGAGGAGGATAGTCCGTCGCTGTATCCGGTTTTTTCTAAATCTACTAAATCTAACGTATCCGCCGTACCGATCGGCTCATCCCAAAAAGGGAAAACTTCTATTTCTTTCTCGAGTCAGACACCATATTCGACACTCGAAACTCCTCCTTCGCGTTGCAAAATCGCGAATGTTCAACAAATCTCCTATGCTCAGGCGGTTAAAAATAATATACAACAGGCGCCGTTAAAACAGACATCGAAATCCGCCAATCCTTCGAAATCTCGCCTAGATCGAATTCTTAGTCTCCTCCGTCTCGACCACCTCAACGCAGAGGAAAGAGAGCACGTCGTCCGTCTCGTTCAAAGCACGCAGGAGCTTTTTCACATTGAGGGGGACAAATTAGGGCATACGTCAGCAACCACGCACAAGATTCCAACCGTCGACGACCGCCCCGTCAATGTGAAACAATACCGTTTCCCACCAGCTCATAAGGAGGAGATTCGACGACAAGTCGACAAATTTTTACAAAATGGTGTCATCTCTCCGTCAAAATCACCATATAATTCGCCATTGTGGGTTGTCCCAAAGAAACCGGACTCCTTGGGCAACAAGCAATGGCGCGTCGTCATCGACTACCGCGCACTCAATGAGAAATCTGTCGCCGATGCCTATCCCCTCCCTTGCATTACCGAGATACTTGATCAGCTCGGGAGTGCGAAGTATTTTAGTACATTCGATCTCGCGAGCGGATTTCACCAGATCCCAATGGAGCCCGCCGATGCTCCTAAAACTGCTTTTTCGACGCCTCACGGGCATTATGAATTTAAAAGAATGCCATTCGGATTAAAAAATGCGCCAGCGACGTTCCAACGACTTATGGACAATGTCCTGTCCGGTCTCCAGGGGAACGAAATTTTCGTCTATTTGGACGACATTGTTATCTACGCTAGCTCTCTTCAAGAACATCGACTTAAATTCGATAAATTAACTCAACGGCTCAAAGAAGCTAATTTAGTATTGCAGCCGGATAAGTGCGAATTCTTGAGGAGAGAAGTAAGCTATTTGGGTCATATTATCAGTGAGCACGGTGTAAAACCTGACCCTGCGAAAATTAGCGCCGTCAAAAATTTTCCGCGCCCGCGCAACGCGAAACAGATCAAACAATTCCTCGGGCTCGCGGGATACTACAGGCGGTTCATCGCAAATTTTTCTAATATTGCTAAGCCACTTACAAATTTGTTAAAAAAAGACGCGCCCTTTGTATGGCGTAACGAGCATGAGAATTCATTCGTCAAACTCCGAGATTGCCTATGCGAAGCGCCTATCTTGCAGTACCCCAACTTTAAACAACCATTCGTGATAACGACCGACGCGTCCGCCGAAGCTATTGGTGCTATCTTGAGTCAAGGACCAATAGGCCGCGACTTGCCAATCGCGTACACGTCGCGACTGTTAAACGCTGCGGAGAAAAACTACTCCACGATCGAGAAGGAGTGTCTGGCGATTGTCTACGCCGTCCATTACTTTCGTCCATACATATACGGTAATCAATTCAAACTCGTTACCGACCATCGACCGTTAGTGTGGATGAATTCGGTCAAGGACCCGTCAAGTAGACTCGTACGGTGGAGGCTTAAGTTAGCGGAATTTGACTACGAGATGGTCTATAAAAGTGGAAAAACGAACCTTAATGCGGACGCATTGTCGCGGAATCCCGCTCAAATTTTTCCGCTCTCGTATTCAGAAAACTCGGAGGACGACATCTTCGATGTGCCTCCGGAAACCCGTAAAAAGTATACCACACTAGCGCCTCCTCCTACTCCGGTAACATCAGAACCTGAATTACCGACTCCAGGCACGTCCTTCCGTACCAACACAGCACCACCTCCGCAAGTCGCCAGCGACAGCACCGACTTCTATACTCCTGCTCCAAATGAATATTTCCGACGCGAACCTCTATTTAATTTCAGCCGTGACGCATTATCAACGCGACGAGACAATGTAGTTGTCTTCGTCACGCAATCTGGGCACCCCTATGACACGGGCGCCAAAGATCTAGCAAACGCTGAAAAATTCCTCCTAAACAAAAATCACGTCCTTACCAAAGCCAAAGTCATACAAATCGGAAACGAATTCCAAATCCAGCTTCCAATCATCGAACATTCCACCAGATCAATCAATTTCCAGACCGTAATAGAAACATTCAGATCCTTGTGCGACGTTGTAAACGAATTACAATTACAAACATTTAGTATCGCACAAACCTATCTAGACTCCGTATCCTGGTCCCGAATCCAGAAAATCCTTCAAGACCTGTTTTACGAAACAACTGTCCAGATTACGGTCTGCCAGGGCCTCATTAAAACCCCTTCGGTCGAAGAGCGACTGAAAATAATAAGAGAAAACCACGACTCCCCTGTGGGAGGTCACAAAGGGGTTAATAAAACTTATTCTCGCATCAGACAACAATACTTTTGGCCAAACATGAAAACACAAATACAAGAATATATTGGCAAATGTAAAAGTTGTCAGACAGAGAAACTGGTCCGGGTAAAGACCAGACAGCCTCTCACTTTAACCGACACCCCTGGCAGGGCATTCGATAAGATTTCAATGGACGTAATGGGTCCTCTTCCCGAAACTTCCGACGGTTATACGAGTATCCTCACGATCCAAGATCTCCTCACTAAATACTCAGTCGCAGTTCCTCTCAAAACCACCACCGCAGTAGACATTGCCGAAGCTTTAATAAAAGAATTCATTTGTAAGTTCGGATGCCCGAAAGGCATACTCACGGACCAAGGTTCGAACTTTATAAACAGCTTGATTAAAGCCATAGCAATCAAATTCCGTATTAAGCAATACAAGTCCACTGCGTTCCATCCACAGACAAACGGGTCCGTTGAACGATCTCACCACGTCCTGGCCGAATATCTGAAGCATTACATAGAGTCGAGTAACGATTGGGTGAATTGGTTACCGTATGCAATGTTTTCATACAACACCAGTGTGCACGAGGGTACATTATACACCCCACACGAACTAGTGTTCGGCAGGATAGCTAGGACGCCGTCAGCCACTCCTTTTCAGGACAGCTCTGATAACGAAACTTATAGCGACTATCTTATACAACTTCAGGAGAAAATCTCGAAATCTCAGGATTTGGCTAAAGCCAATCTAGACAATGCGAAACGCCGTTCTAAATATTATTATGACCGAAATCTCAATGTCCAAAACTTCGAGGTAGGCCAATGGGTCTATCTTTTAAAAGAGCCGAACAAACATAAGTTCCAGGCACAATACTCTGGACCGTACCGTATCCTCGAAATTTTGGGCAACTGTAATGTTAAGCTAAATGTAAAAGGGCGCCATAAAATTGTTCATACGAACAAAATCAAAATTTGTAAACGAATGCATAGTATGCAGAGTGTGGATGCTAGTGAAAGAAAAGTGCGAAAAACTGAAAATGAAGTCAGTGAGAGCAGTGACATTCAAACGAACGCTGAAAGTGAAAGCGACGAAAGTGCCTGCAATCCGAAGGAAGCCCGCAGCCACGGTCCAATCTCCAAACGTTATCGCCAGGATCAACCAGGCGAAAAACCTCAGATTCCGCAGCATCCAGCCGACAGGACCAAGAGAAGGATCCAGCATCCCGAAATCTACCCAACAGACAAGAGATCTCGGCATGGCCGAGATTCTTTTTCCAAGGGGGGTGGTGTAACGTCAGGCGTACCGCCTGCCACCCTCCGACGCCCACCTCATCATCCCCAGCATCCGCATCCGGAGCCCCTGCACACGGGCCACCCGCCGACTCGCCGTCCCTACAGAAGGAGACAAAGATACGAGAGGGAAGAGGGATGCAGCATGCCGCGCCCACGCGCGATCTCCACACACGAGGGGGAGGACTTCACCCCGTATTACGAGGGCGAGGAGCTCTCCGACACATACTGGGTCGAATCCCCAGCGATCACGAAGCCCTATACGTACTTCTCGTACATGTGGGATTAGAATAAGCACACTACTCATACATGTACATACACACCAACACACACCTAGATTTAAGTGAATATATGTATATATTTTATTCATGCACGGTTATGTTCCGTGCACTCGCGCGCACACTCGACGCTCGCGGCTCACGCTTAACGCGGGCCGCGCCCCACTCCGAACGGCCGCCCCACCACGAGGGCCGAGCGGCCGCCCTACTCCGACCGTCCGCCCCACCGCGAGGGCCCAGCGACTCGCGCGCCGCGCGAACCGAGGAGGTCGCGGACGCGAGATCCGAGAGTCAGTTCATATCTCATCTCCGAACCGAGGAGTTCTAATCCAGCATCCGAACGATGCACTTCCGATCCGAGCAATAGGCTCATTCGCAACGAGCAATTAGCTCTAATGCATTCGTCTCTATCCATACTCCCATAGCGGAGTCCGTTCGATACTTTATACTATTTCTAATTCTCATTGTAATCGCTAGTCAGTAACTTAGAATTTAGTCAAGTGTATCTAGTATAGTGAAATCATAGAATATAGTTTATTTTTACCAGATTCAAAGTATCTTTATTCGAGTTCAAATACAATTCCTTAATTCTAATCCACGGGTACGCTCGCGATTATTCTAATTCTATATCTCATCTACGATAGTCTTGAGGCTCGACGACTAGAGCGAACCAGCGCTTAGTTGCTCCATCCTCACTTCTACCGTGTACAGAATATCTTGCGCCCAGGTCGATCCCGGTAAGCTAGAGCGAACCAACGCTTAGCCGTGCCGTATTCAACCGAGGTTCAAGTATTCTCGATGAGCCTTGCACCTCCGACAAAGCGTACACGACGCGCGGGGAGGAGAGAGTTCATTCGTCGTCTCGCTCGGGAATACGTGGGTGATGCACCAGAATATTCAACTTCCTACGTTCGAGTCCTGGTTCCTGTGAAGGAGGTTTCCTTCGCCGCACGACCCGTACGAGTCGCCAATCGTCAGGGCCAAACGCCGATACCTGCCAGCCGGAGTCAACCCGCCTGGACGCTTATTCCCGTAGACGTACCTCCGTTCCAGCCGTACGCCGCCGCCATCCCGGTTGCGGATCCAAGGCGCTCCAGGTACCTGGAAAGAGAAATCAGACAGCGGAATCAAGCCTTCGCAAGGTAAGTTTAGTGTTAGTTACCGTTTTATCGAGTCCGAAACGCCAACGAACCCGGTCCGGACGCAATTCGCGTTATTTTCGGGAACGGTTACGACTTTGTGCCACCGTTGCGAGCGCAACCGCACCTCGGGACGTGACAATATCGCATCTCATTTCTATGGTTCATGGTAAGATATAATATGATTTGCGAATTGTTATGTATTCCTCGTCTACACTTCAAATGAATCTAATTGCGACACTTCCTTGCCAGGAAATAGCGTTTGCAGAAGTCTACGTATCGTAGCAATAGAGTTCTTATGATTCTTAAAACGCGATATCGCATCCCATTTCTATGGTTCATGGTAAGATATAATATGATTTGCGAAGTGTTATGTATTCCTCGTCTACACTTCAAATGAATGTAAATGCGACACTTCCTTGTAAGGAATTAGCGTTTGCAGATGTCTACGTATCGTAGCAATAGAGTTCTTATGATTCTTAAAACGCGATATCGCAACACATTTCTATGGTTCATGGTAAGATATAATATGATTTGCGAAGTGTTATGTATTCCTCGTCTACACTTCAAATGATTGTGAATGCGACACTTCCTCGCTAGGAAATAGCGTTTGCAGAAGTCTACGCATCGTAGCAATAGAGTTCTTATGATTCTTAAAACGCGATATCGCATCTCATTTCTATGTTTCATGGTAAGATATAATATGATTTGCGATGTGTCATGTATTCCTCGTCTACACTTCAAATGAATGTGAATGCGACACTTCCTCGCTAGGAAATAGCGTTTGCAGATGTCTACGTATCGTAGCAATAGAGTTCTTATGATTCTTAAAACGCGATATCGCATCTCATTTCTATGTTTCATGGTAAGATATAATATGATTTGCCAGGTGTTATGTATTCCTCGTCTACACTTCATATGAATGTAAATGCGACACTTCCTTGCAAGGAAATAGCGTTTGCAGATGTCTACCTATCGTAGCAATAGAGTTCTAATGCTTCTTAAAACGCGATATCGCATCTCATTTCTATGTTTCATGGTAAGATATAATATGATTTGCGAAGTGTTATGTATTCCTCGTCTACACTTCAAATGAATGTAAATGCGACTCTTCCTTGCAAGGAAATAGCGTTTGCAGATGTCTAGGTATCGTAGCAATAGAGTTCTAATGCTTCTTAAAACGCGATATCGCATCTTATTTCTATGTTTCATGGTAAGATATAATATGATTTGCGAAGTGTTATGTATTCCTCGTCTACACTTCAAATGAATGTAAATGCGACACTTCCTTGCAAGGAAATAGCGTTTGCAGATGTCTACGTATCGTAGCAATAGAGTTCTTATGATTCTTAAAACGCGATATCGCATCTCATTTCTATGTTTCATGGTAAGATATAATATGATTTGCGAAGTGTTATGCATTCCTCGTCTACGATGCAAATGAATGTAAATGCGACACTTCCTTGCAAGGAAATAGCGTTTGCAGATGTCTAGGTACCGTAGCGATAGAGTTCTAATGCTTCTTAATACGAAATATTTCATCTCATATCTATGTTTCATGATAAGATATAATATTCATTGCGAAGTGTTATGCATTCCTCGTCTACGATTCAAATGAATCTAATTGCGACACTTCCTTGCTAGGAAATAGCGTCTGCAGATGTCTAGGTATCGTAGCGATAGAGTTCTAATGCTTCTTAAAACGAGATATTGCATTTCATATCTATGTTTCATGATAAGATATAATATGATATGCGAAGTGTTATGTATTCCTCGTCTACACTTCATATGAATGTAAATGCGACACTTCCTTGCAAGGAAATAGCGTTTGCAGATGTCTACCTATCGTAGCAATAGAGTTCTAATGCTTCTTAAAACGCGATATCGCATCTCATTTCTATGTTTCATGGTAAGATATAATATGATTTGCGAAGTGTTATGTATTCGTCGTCTACACTTCAAATGATTGTGAATGCGACACTTCCTCGCTAGGAAATAGCGTTTGCAGAAGTCTACGTATCGTAGCAATAGAGTTCTTATGATTCTTAAAACGCGATATCGTATCTCATTTCTATGTTTCATGGTAAGATATAATATGATTTGCGAAGTGTTACTTATTCCTCGTCTACACTTCAAGTGAATGTAAATGCAACACTTCCTTGCAAGGAAATAGCGTTTGCAGATGTCTAGGTATCGTAGCAATAGAGTTCTTATGATTCTTAAAACGCGATATCGCATCTCATTTCTATGGTTCATGGTAAGATATAATATGATTTGCGAATTGTTATGTATTCCTCGTCTACACTTCAAATGAATCTAATTGCGACACTTCCTTGCCAGGAAATAGCGTTTGCAGAAGTCTACGTATCGTAGCAATAGAGTTCTTATGATTCTTAAAACGCGATATCGCATCCCATTTCTATGGTTCATGGTAAGATATAATATGATTTGCGAAGTGTTATGTATTCCTCGTCTACACTTCAAATGAATGTAAATGCGACACTTCCTTGTAAGGAATTAGCGTTTGCAGATGTCTACGTATCGTAGCAATAGAGTTCTTATGATTCTTAAAACGCGATATCGCAACACATTTCTATGGTTCATGGTAAGATATAATATGATTTGCGAACTGTTATGTATTCCTCGTCTACACTTCAAATGAATGTGAATGCGACACTTCCTCGCTAGGAAATAACGTTTGCAGAAGTCTACGTATCGTAGCAAAAGAGTTCTTATGATTCTTAAAACGCGATATAGCATCTCATTTCTATGTTTCATGGCAAGATATAATATGATTTGCGAAGTGTTATGTATTCCTCGTCTACACTTCAAATGAATGTGAATGCGACACTTCCTCGCTAGGAAATAGCGTTTGCAGAAGTCTACGTATCGTCGCAATAGAGTTCTTATGATTCTTAAAACGCGATATCGCATCTCATTTCTATGGTTCATGGTAAGATATAATATGATTTGCGAATTGTTATGTGTTCCTCGTCTACACTTCAAATGAATCTAATTGCGACACTTCCTTGCTAGGAAATAGCGTCTGCAGATGTCTAGGTATCGTAGCGATAGAGTTCTAATGCTTCTTAAAACGAGATATTGCATCTCATATCTATGTTTCATGATAAGATATAGTATGAGTTGCGAAGTGTTATGTATTCCTCGTCTACACTTCATATGAATGTAAATGCGACACTTCCTTGCAAGGAAATAGCGTTTGCAGATGTCTACCTATCGTAGCAATAGAGTTCTAATGCTTCTTAAAACGCGATATCGCATCTCATTTCTATGTTTCATGGTAAGATATAATATGATTTGCGAAGTGTTATGTATTCCTCGTCTACACTTCAAATGATTGTGAATGCGACACTTCCTCGCTAGGAAATAGCGTTTGCAGAAGTCTACGTATCGTCGCAATAGAGTTCTTATGATTCTTAAAACGCGATATCGCATCTCATTTCTATGGTTCATGGTAAGATATAATATGATTTGCGAATTGTTATGTATTCCTCGTCTACACTTCAAATGAATCTAATTGCGACACTTCCTTGCTGGGAAATAGCGTCTGCAGATGTCTAGGTATCGTAGCGATAGAGTTCTAATGCTTCTTAAAACGCGATATCGCATCTCATTTCTATGTTTCATGGTAAGATATAATATGATTTGCGAAGTGTTATGTATTCCTCGTCTACACTTCATATGAATGTAAATGCGACACTTCCTTGCAAGGAAATAGCGTTTGCAGATGTCTACCTATCTTAGCAATAGAGTTCTAATGCTTCTTAAAACGCGATATCGCATCTCATTTCTATGGTTCATGGTAAGATTTAATATGATTAGCGAAGTGTTATGCATTCCTCGTCTACGATTCAAATGAATGTAAATGCGACACTTCCTTGCAAGGAAATAGCGTTTGCAGATGTCTGGGTATCGTAGCGATAGTGTTCTAATGCTTCTTAAAACGCGATATCGCATCTCGTTTCCATGTTTCATGGTAAGATATAATATGATTTGCGAAGTGTTATGTATTCCTCGTCTACACTTCATATGAATGTAAATGCGACACTTCCTTGCAAGGAAATAGCGTTTGCAGATGTCTACGTATCGTAGCAATAGAGTTCTTATGATTCTTAAAACGCGATATCGTATCTCATTTCTATGTTTCCTGGTAAGATATAATATGATTTGCGAAGTGTCATGTATTCCTAGTCTGCACTTCAAATGAATGTAAATGCGACACTCCCTTGCAAAGAAATAGCGTTTGCAGATGTCTAGGTATCGTAGCAATAGAGTTCTAATGCTTCTTAAAACGCGATATCGCATCTCATTTCTATGTTTCATGGTAAGATATAATATGATTTGCGAAGTGTTATGTATTCCTCGTCTGCACTTCAAATGAATGTAAATGCGACACTTCCTTGCAAGGAAATAGCGTTTGCAGATGTCTAGGTATCGTAGCAATAGAGTTCTAATGCTTCTTAAAACGCGATATCGTATCTCATTTCTATGTTTCCTGGTAAGATATAATATGATCTGCGAAGTGTTATGTATTCCTCGTCTACACTTCAAATGAATGTGAATGCCACACTTCCTCGCTAGGAAATAGCGTTTGCAGATGTGTACGTATCGTAGCAATAGATTTTTAATGCTTCTTAAAACGCGATATCGCATCTCATTTCTATGTTTCATGGTAAGATATTATATGATTTGCGATGTGTTATGTATTCCTCGTCTACACTTCAAATGAATATAAATGCGACACTTCCTTGCAAGGAAATAGCGTTTGCAGATGTCTACGTATCGAAGCAATAGAGTTCAAATGCTGCTTAAAACGAGATATTGCATCTCATATCTATGTTTCATGATAAGATATAATATGATATGCGAAGTGTTATGTATTCCTCGTCTACACTTCAAATGATTGTGAATGCGACACTTCCTCGCTAGGAAATAGCGTTTGCAGATGTCTAGGTATCGTAGCAATAGAGTTCAAATGCTTCTTAAAGCGAGATATTGCATCTCATATCTATGTTTTATGATAAGATATAATATTCATTGCGAAGTGTTATGCATTCCTCGTCTACGATTCAAATGAATGTAAATGCGACACTTCCTTGCAAGGAAATAGCGTTTGCGGATGTCTACGTATCGTAGCAATAGAGTTCTTATGATTCTTAAAACGCGATATCGCATCTCATTTCTATGTTTCATGGTAAGATATAATATGATTTGCGATGTGTCATGTATTCCTCGTCTACACTTCAAATGAATGTGAATGCGACACTTCCTCGCTAGGAAATAGCGTTTGCAGATGTCTACGTATCGTAGCAATAGAGTTCTTATGATTCTTAAAACGCGATATCGCATCTTATTTCTATGTTTCATGGTAAGATATAATATGATTTGCGAAGTGTTATGCATTCCTCGTCTACGATGCAAATGAATGTAAATGCGACACTTCCTTGCAAGGAAATAGCGTTTGCAGATGTCTAGGTACCGTAGCGATAGAGTTCTAATGCTTCTTAATACGAAATATTTCATCTCATATCTATGTTTCATGATAAGATATAATATTCATTGCGAAGTGTTATGCATTCCTCGTCTACGATTCAAATGAATCTAATTGCGACACTTCCTTGCTAGGAAATAGCGTCTGCAGATGTCTAGGTATCGTAGCGATAGAGTTCTAATGCTTCTTAAAACGAGATATTGCATTTCATATCTATGTTTCATGATAAGATATAATATGATATGCGAAGTGTTATGTATTCCTCGTATACACTTCATATGAATGTAAATGCGACACTTCCTTGCAAGGAAATAGCGTTTGCAGATGTCTACCTATCGTAGCAATAGAGTTCTAATGCTTCTTAAAACGCGATATCGCATCTCATTTCTATGTTTCATGGTAAGATATAATATGATTTGCGAAGTGTTATGTATTCGTCGTCTACACTTCAAATGATTGTGAATGCGACACTTCCTCGCTAGGAAATAGCGTTTGCAGAAGTCTACGTATCGTAGCAATAGAGTTCTTATGATTCTTAAAACGCGATATCGTATCTCATTTCTATGTTTCATGGTAAGATATAATATGATTTGCGAAGTGTTACTTATTCCTCGTCTACACTTCAAATGAATGTAAATGCAACACTTCCTTGCAAGGAAATAGCGTTTGCAGATGTCTAGGTATCGTAGCAATAGAGTTCTTATGATTCTTAAAACGCGATATCGCATCTCATTTCTATGGTTCATGGTAAGATATAATATGATTTGCGAATTGTTATGTATTCCTCGTCTACACTTCAAATGAATCTAATTGCGACACTTCCTTGCCAGGAAATAGCGTTTGCAGAAGTCTACGTATCGTAGCAATAGAGTTCTTATGATTCTTAAAACGCGATATCGCATCCCATTTCTATGGTTCATGGTAAGATATAATATGATTCGCGAAGTGTTATGTATTCCTCGTCTACACTTCAAATGAATGTAAATGCGACACTTCCTTGTAAGGAATTAGCGTTTGCAGATGTCTACGTATCGTAGCAATAGAGTTCTTATGATTCTTAAAACGCGATATCGCAACACATTTCTATGGTTCATGGTAAGATATAATATGATTTGCGAACTGTTATGTATTCCTCGTCTACACTTCAAATGAATGTGAATACGACACTTCCTCGCTAGGAAATAGCGTTTGCAGAAGTCTACGTATCGTAGCAAAAGAGTTCTTATGATTCTTAAAACGCGGTATCGCATCTCATTTCTATAGTTCATGATAAGATATAATATGATTTGCGAAGTGTTATGTATTCCTCGTCTACACTTCAAATGATTGTGAATGCGACACTTCCTCGCTAGGAAATAGCGTTTGCAGAAGTCTACGCATCGTAGCAATAGAGTTCTTATGATTCTTAAAACGCGATATCGCATCTCATATCTATGTTTCATGAAAAGATATAATATGATATGCGAAGTGTTATGTATTCCTCGTCTACACTTCATATGAATGTAAATGCGACACTTCCTTGCAAGGAAATAGCGTTTGCAGATGTCTACCTATCGTAGCAATAGAGTTCTAATGCTTCTTAAAACGCGATATCGCATCTCATTTCTATGTTTCATGGTAAGATATAATATGATATGCGAAGTGTTATGTATTCCTCGTCTACACTTCAAATGATTGTGAATGCGACACTTCCTCGCTAGGAAATAGCGTTTGCAGATGTCTAGGTATCGTAGCAATAGAGTTCAAATGCTTCTTAAAGCGAGATATTGCATCTCATATCTATGTTTTATGATAAGATATAATATTCATTGCGAAGTGTTATGCATTCCTCGTCTACGATTCAAATGAATGTAAATGCGACACTTCCTTGCAAGGAAATAGCGTTTGCGGATGTCTACGTATCGTAGCAATAGAGTTCTTATGATTCTTAAAACGCGATATCGCATCTCATTTCTATGTTTCATGGTAAGATATAATATGATTTGCGATGTGTCATGTATTCCTCGTCTACACTTCAAATGAATGTGAATGCGACACTTCCTCGCTAGGAAATAGCGTTTGCAGATGTCTACGTATCGTAGCAATAGAGTTCTTATGATTCTTAAGACGCGATATCGCATCTCATTTCTATGTTTCATGGTAAGATATAATATGATTTGCCAGGTGTTATGTATTCCTCGTCTACACTTCATATGAATGTAAATGCGACACTTCCTTGCAAGGAAATAGCGTTTGCAGATGTCTACCTATCGTAGCAATAGAGTTCTAATGCTTCTTAAAACGCGATATCGCATCTCATTTCTATGTTTCATGGTAAGATATAATATGATTTGCGAAGTGTTATGTATTCCTCGTCTACACTTCAAATGAATGTAAATGCGACTCTTCCTTGCAAGGAAATAGCGTTTGCAGATGTCTAGGTATCGTAGCAATAGAGTTCTAATGCTTCTTAAAACGCGATATCGCATCTTATTTCTATGTTTCATGGTAAGATATAATATGATTTGCGAAGTGTTATGCATTCCTCGTCTACGATGCAAATGAATGTAAATGCGACACTTCCTTGCAAGGAAATAGCGTTTGCAGATGTCTAGGTACCGTAGCGATAGAGTTCTAATGCTTCTTAATACGAAATATTTCATCTCATATCTATGTTTCATGATAAGATATAATATTCATTGCGAAGTGTTATGCATTCCTCGTCTACGATTCAAATGAATCTAATTGCGACACTTCCTTGCTAGGAAATAGCGTCTGCAGATGTCTAGGTATCGTAGCGATAGAGTTCTAATGCTTCTTAAAACGAGATATTGCATTTCATATCTATGTTTCATGATAAGATATAATATGATATGCGAAGTGTTATGTATTCCTCGTATACACTTCATATGAATGTAAATGCGACACTTCCTTGCAAGGAAATAGCGTTTGCAGATGTCTACCTATCGTAGCAATAGAGTTCTAATGCTTCTTAAAACGCGATATCGCATCTCATTTCTATGTTTCATGGTAAGATATAATATGATTTGCGAAGTGTTATGTATTCGTCGTCTACACTTCAAATGATTGTGAATGCGACACTTCCTCGCTAGGAAATAGCGTTTGCAGAAGTCTACGTATCGTAGCAATAGAGTTCTTATGATTCTTAAAACGCGATATCGTATCTCATTTCTATGTTTCATGGTAAGATATAATATGATTTGCGAAGTGTTACTTATTCCTCGTCTACACTTCAAATGAATGTAAATGCAACACTTCCTTGCAAGGAAATAGCGTTTGCAGATGTCTAGGTATCGTAGCAATAGAGTTCTTATGATTCTTAAAACGCGATATCGCATCTCATTTCTATGGTTCATGGTAAGATATAATATGATTTGCGAATTGTTATGTATTCCTCGTCTACACTTCAAATGAATCTAATTGCGACACTTCCTTGCCAGGAAATAGCGTTTGCAGAAGTCTACGTATCGTAGCAATAGAGTTCTTATGATTCTTAAAACGCGATATCGCATCCCATTTCTATGGTTCATGGTAAGATATAATATGATTCGCGAAGTGTTATGTATTCCTCGTCTACACTTCAAATGAATGTGAATGCGACACTTCCTCGCTAGGAAATAGCGTTTGCAGAAGTCTACGTATCGTAGCAAAAGAGTTCTTATGATTCTTAAAACGCGATATCGCATCTCATTTCTATAGTTCATGATAAGATATAATATGATTTGCGAAGTGTTATGTATTCCTCGTCTACACTTCAAATGATTGTGAATGCGACACTTCCTCGCTAGGAAATAGCGTTTGCAGAAGTCTACGCATCGTAGCAATAGAGTTCTTATGATTCTTAAAACGCGATATCGCATCTCATATCTATGTTTCATGAAAAGATATAATATGATATGCGAAGTGTTATGTATTCCTCGTCTACACTTCATATGAATGTAAATGCGACACTTCCTTGCAAGGAAATAGCGTTTGCAGATGTCTACCTATCGTAGCAATAGAGTTCTAATGCTTCTTAAAACGCGATATCGCATCTCATTTCTATGTTTCATGGTAAGATATAATATGATTTGCGAAGTGTTATGTATTCCTCGTCTACACTTCAAATGATTGTGAATGCGACACTTCCTCGCTAGGAAATAGCGTTTGCAGAAGTCTACGTATCGTAGCAATAGAGTTCTTATGATTCTTAAAACGCGATATCGTATCTCATTTCTATGTTTCATGGTAAGATATAATATGATTTGCGAAGTGTTACTTATTCCTCGTCTACACTTCAAATGAATGTAAATGCAACACTTCCTTGCAAGGAAATAGCGTTTGCAGATGTCTAGGTATCGTAGCAATAGAGTTCAAATGCTTCTTAAAGCGAGATATTGCATCTCATATCTATGTTTTATGATAAGATATAATATTCATTGCGAAGTGTTATGCATTCCTCGTATACGATTCAAATGAATGTAAATGCGACACTTCCTTGCAAGGAAATAGCGTTTGCAGATGTCTACGTATCGTGGCAATAGAGTTCTTATGCTTCTTAAAACGCGATATCGCATCTCATTTCTATGTTTCATGGTAAGATATAATATGATTTGCGAAGTGTTATGTATTCCTCGTCTACACTTCAAATGATTGTGAATGCGACACTTCCTCGCTAGGAAATAGCGTTTGCAGAAGTCTACGTATCGTAGCAATAGAGTTCTTATGATTCTTAAAACGCGATATCGTATCTCATTTCTATGTTTCATGGTAAGATATAATATGATTTTTGAAGTGTTACTTATTCCTCGTCTACACTTCAAATGAATGTAAATGCAACACTTCCTTGCAAGGAAATAGCGTTTGCAGATGTCTAGGTATCGTAGCAATAGAGTTCTTATGATTCTTAAAACGCGATATCGCATCTCATTTCTATGGTTCATGGTAAGATATAATATGATTTGCGAATTGTTATGTATTCCTCGTCTACACTTCAAATGAATCTAATTGCGACACTTCCTTGCTAGGAAATAGTGTTTGCAGAAGTCTACGTATCGTAGCAATAGAGTTCTTATGATTCTTAAAACGCGATATCGCATCCCATTTCTATGGTTCATGGTAAGATATAATATGATTTGCGAAGTGTTATGTATTCCTCGTCTACACTTCAAATGAATGTAAATGCGACACTTCCTTGTAAGGAATTAGCGTTTGCAGATGTCTACGTATCGTAGCAATAGAGTTCTTATGATTCTTAAAACGCGATATCGCAACTCATTTCTATGGTTCATGGTAAGATATAATATGATTTGCGAACTGTTATGTATTCCTCGTCTACACTTCAAATGAATGTGAATGCGACACTTCCTCGCTAGGAAATAGCGTTTGCAGAAGTCTACGTATCGTAGCAATAGAGTTCTTATGATTCTTAAAACGCGATATCGGATCTCATTTCTATAGTTCATGATAAGATATAATATGATTTGCGAAGTGTTACTTATTCCTCGTCTACACTTCAAATGAATCTAATTGCGACACTTCCTTGCTGGGAAATAGCGTCTGCAGATGTCTAGGTATCGTAGCGATAGAGTTCTAATGCTTCTTAAAACGCGATATCGCATCTCATTTCTATGTTTCATGGTAAGATATAATATGATTTGCGAAGTATTATGTATTCCTCGTCTACACTTCAAATGATTGTGAATGCGACACTTCCTCGCTAGGAAATAGCGTTTGCAGAAGTCTACGTATCGTAGCAATAGAGTTCTTATGATTCTTAAAACGCGATATCGTATCTCATTTCTATGGTTCATGGTATGATATAATATGATTTGCGAAGTGTTATGTATTCCTCGTCTACACTTCAAATGAATGTAAATGCGACACTTCCTTGCTAGGAAATAGCGTCTGCAGATGTCTAGGTATCATAGCGATAGAGTTCTAATGCTTCTTAAAACGCGATATCGCATCTCATTTCTATGTTTCATGGTAAGATATAATATGATTTGCGAAGTGTTATGTATTCCTCGTCTACACTTCATATGAATGTAAATGCGACCCTTCCTTGCTAGGAAATAGCGTTTGCAGATGTCTAGGTATCGTAGCGATAGAGTTCTAATGCTTCTTAAAACGAGATATTGCATCTCATATCTATGGTTCATGGTAAGATATAATATGATTTGCGAAGTGTTATGTATTCCTCGTCTACACTTCAAATGAATGTAAATGCGACACTTCCTTGCTAGGAAATAGCGTCTGCAGATGTCTAGGTATCGTAGCGATAGAGTTCTAATGCTTCTTAAAACGAGATATTGCATCTCATATCTATGTTTCATGATAAGATATAATATTCATTGCGAAGTGTTATGCATTCCTCGTCTACGATTCAAATGAATGTAAATGCGACACTTCCTTGTGTCACGTCCCGAGGTGCGGTTGCGCTCGCAACGGTGGCACAAAGTCGTAACCGTTCCCGAAAATAACGCGAATTGCGTCCGGACCGGGTTCGTTGGCGTTTCGGACTCGATAAAACGGTAATTAACACTAAACTTACCTTGCGAAGGCTTGATTCCGCTGTCTGATTTCTCTTTCTAGGTACCTGGAGCGCCTTGGATCCGCAACCGGGATGGCGGCGGCGTACGGCTGGAACGGAGGTACGGGTCGTGCGGCGAAGGAAACCTCCTTCACAGGTACCAGGACTCGAACGCAGGAAATTGAATATTCTGGTGCATCACCCACGTATTCCCGAGCGAGACGACGAATAAACTCTCTCCTCCCCGCGCGTCGTGTACGCTTTGTCGGAGGTGCAAGGCTCGTCGAGAATACTTGAACTTCGGTCGAGTACGGCGCGGCTAAGCGTTGGTTCGCTCTAGCTTACCGGGATCAACCCGGGCGCAAGATATTCTGTATACGGTAGAAGTGAGGATGGAGCAACTAAGCGCTGGTTCGCTCTAGTCGTCGAGCCTCAAGACTATCGCAGATGAGATATAGAAATAGAATAATCGCGAGCGTACCCGTGGGGTAGAATTAAGGAATTGTATTTGGACTCGAATAAAGATACTTTGAATCTGGTAAAAATAAACTATATTCTATGATTTCACTATACTAAATACACTTGACTAAGTTCTAAGTTACTGACTAGCGATTACAATGAGAATTAGAAATAGTATAAAGTATCGAATGGACTCCGCTATGGGAGTATGGATAGAGACGAATGCATTAGAGCTAATTGCTCGTTGCGAATGAGCCTATTGCTCGGATCGGAAGTGCATCGTTCGGATGCTGGATTAGAACTTCTCGGTTCGGAGATGAGATACGAACTCTCCAGTTCGGAGATGAGATACCAACTCTCCCGTTCGGAGGTGAGATTGGAACTCTCCGGTTCGGAGATGAGACGCGAACTGCCTCTCGGATCTCGCGTCCGCGACCTCCTCGGGTCGCGCGGCGCGCGAGTCGCTGGGCCCTCGCGGTGGGGCGGACGGTCGGAGTAGGGCGGCCGCTCGGCCCTCGTGGTGGGGCGGCCGTTCGGAGTGGGGCGCGGCCCGCGTTAAGCGTGAGCCGCGAGCGTCGAGTGTGCGCGCGAGTGCACGGAACATAACCGTGCATGAATAAAATATATACATATATTTACTTAAATCTAGGTGTGTGTTGGTGTGTATGTACATGTATGAGTAGTGTGCTTATTCTAATCCCACATGTACGAGAAGTACGTATAGGGCTTCGTGATCGCTGGGGATTCGACCCAGTATGTGTCGGAGAGCTCCTCGCCCTCGTAATACGGGGTGAAGTCCTCCCCCTCGTGTGTGGAGATCGCGCGTGGGCGCGGCATGCTGCATCCCTCTTCCCTCTCGTATCTTTGTCTCCTTCTGTAGGGACGGCGAGTCGGCGGGTGGCCCGTGTGCAGGGGCTCCGGATGCGGATGCTGGGGATGATGAGGTGGGCGTCGGAGGGTGGCAGGCGGTACGCCTGACGTTACACCACCCCCCTTGGAAAAAGAATCTCGGCCATGCCGAGATCTCTTGTCTGTTGGGTAGATTTCGGGATGCTGGATCCTTCTCTTGGTCCTGTCGGCTGGATGCTGCGGAATCTGAGGTTTTTCGCCTGGTTGATCCTGGCGATAACGTTTGGAGATTGGACCGTGACTGCGGGCTTCCTTCGGATTGCAGGCACTTTCGTCGCTTTCACTTTCAGCGTTCGTTTGAATGTCACTGCTCTCACTGACTTCATTTTCAGTTTTTCGCACTTTTCTTTCACTAGCATCCACACTCTGCATACTATGCATTCGTTTACAAATTTTGATTTTGTTCGTATGAACAATTTTATGGCGCCCTTTTACATTTAGCTTAACATTACAGTTGCCCAAAATTTCGAGGATACGGTACGGTCCAGAGTATTGTGCCTGGAACTTATGTTTGTTCGGCTCTTTTAAAAGATAGACCCATTGGCCTACCTCGAAGTTTTGGACATTGAGATTTCGGTCATAATAATATTTAGAACGGCGTTTCGCATTGTCTAGATTGGCTTTAGCCAAATCCTGAGATTTCGAGATTTTCTCCTGAAGTTGTATAAGATAGTCGCTATAAGTTTCGTTATCAGAGCTGTCCTGAAAAGGAGTGGCTGACGGCGTCCTAGCTATCCTGCCGAACACTAGTTCGTGTGGGGTGTATAATGTACCCTCGTGCACACTGGTGTTGTATGAAAACATTGCATACGGTAACCAATTCACCCAATCGTTACTCGACTCTATGTAATGCTTCAGATATTCGGCCAGGACATGGTGAGATCGTTCAACGGACCCGTTTGTCTGTGGATGGAACGCAGTGGACTTGTATTGCTTAATACGGAATTTGATTGCTATGGCTTTAATCAAGCTATTTATAAAGTTCGAACCTTGGTCCGTGAGTATGCCTTTCGGGCATCCGAACTTACAAATGAATTCTTTTATTAGAGCATCGGCAATGTCTACTGCGGTGGTGGTTTTGAGAGGAACTGCGACTGAGTATTTAGTGAGGAGATCTTGGATCGTGAGGATACTTGTATAACCGTCGGAAGTTTCGGGAAGAGGACCCATTACGTCCATTGAAATCTTATCGAATGCCCTGCCAGGGGTGTCGGTTAAAGTGAGAGGCTGTCTGGTCTTTACCCGGACCAGTTTCTCTGTCTGACAACTTTTACATTTGCCAATATATTCTTGTATTTGTGTTTTCATGTTTGGCCAAAAGTATTGTTGTCTGATGCGAGAATAAGTTTTATTAATCCCTTTGTGACCTCCCACAGGGGAGTCGTGGTTTTCTCTTATTATTTTCAGTCGCTCTTCGACCGAAGGGGTTTTAATGAGGCCCTGGCAGACCGTAATCTGGACAGTTGTTTCATAAAACAGGTCCTGAAGGATTTTCTGGATTCGGGACCAGGATACGGAGTCTAGATAGGTTTGTGCGATACTAAATGTTTGTAATTGTAATTCGTTTACAACGTCGCACAAGGATCTGAATGTTTCTATTACGGTCTGGAAATTGATTGATCAGGTGGAATGTTCGATGATTGGAAGCTGGATTTGGAATTCGTTTCCGATTTGTATGACTTTGGCTTTGGTAAGGACGTGATTTTTGTTTAGGAGGAATTTTTCAGTGTTCGCTAGATCTTTGGCGCCCGTGTCATAGGGGTGCCCAGATTGCGTGACGAAGACAACTACATTGTCTCGTCGCGTTGATAATGCGTCACGGCTGAAATTAAATAGGGGTTCGCGTCGGAAAAATTCATTTGGAGCAGGAGTATAGAAGTCGGTGCTGTCGCTGGCGACTTGCGGAGGAGATGCTGTGTTGGTACGGAAAGACGTGCCTGGAGTCGGTAATTCAGGTTCTGATGTTACCGGAGTAGGAGGAGGCGCTAGTGTGGTATACTTTTTACGGGTTTCCGGAGGCACATCGAAGATGTCGTCCTCCGAGTTTTCTGAATACGAGAGCGGAAAAATTTGAGCGGGATTCCGCGACAATGCGTCCGCATTAAGGTTCGTTTTTCCACTTTTATAGACCATCTCGTAGTCAAATTCCGCTAACTTAAGCCTCCACCGTACGAGTCTACTTGACGGGTCCTTGACCGAATTCATCCACACTAACGGTCGATGGTCGGTAACGAGTTTGAATTGATTACCGTATATGTATGGACGAAAGTAATGGACGGCGTAGACAATCGCCAGACACTCCTTCTCGATCGTGGAGTAGTTTTTCTCCGCAGCGTTTAACAGTCGCGACGTGTACGCGATTGGCAAGTCGCGGCCTATTGGTCCTTGACTCAAGATAGCACCAATAGCTTCGGCGGACGCGTCGGTCGTTATCACGAATGGTTGATTAAAGTTGGGGTACTGCAAGATAGGCGCTTCGCATAGGCAATCTCGGAGTTTGACGAATGAATTCTCTTGCTCGTTACGCCATACAAAGGGCGCGTCTTTTTTTAACAAATTTGTAAGTGGCTTAGCAATATTAGAAAAATTTGCGATGAACCGCCTGTAGTATCCCGCGAGCCCGAGGAATTGTTTGATCTGTTTCGCGTTGCGCGGGCGCGGAAAATTTTTGACGGCGCTAATTTTCGCAGGGTCAGGTTTTACACCGTGCTCACTGATAATATGACCCAAATAGCTTACTTCTCTCCTCAAGAATTCGCACTTATCCGGCTGCAATACTAAATTAGCTTCTTTGAGCCGTTGAGTTAATTTATCGAATTTAAGTCGATGTTCTTGAAGAGAGCTAGCGTAGATAACAATGTCGTCCAAATAGACGAAAATTTCGTTCCCCTGGAGACCGGACAGGACATTGTCCATAAGTCGTTGGAACGTCGCTGGCGCATTTTTTAATCCGAATGGCATTCTTTTAAATTCATAATGCCCGTGAGGCGTCGAAAAAGCGGTTTTGGGAGCATCGGCGGGCTCCATTGGGATCTGGTGAAATCCGCTCGCGAGATCGAATGTACTAAAATACTTCGCGCTCCCGAGCTGATCAAGTATCTCGGTAATGCAAGGGAGGGGATAGGCATCGGCGACAGATTTCTCATTGAGTGCGCGGTAGTCGATGACGACGCGCCATTGCTTGTTGCCCAAGGAGTCCGGTTTCTTTGGGACAACCCACAATGGCGAATTATATGGTGATTTTGACGGAGAGATGACACCATTTTGTAAAAATTTGTCGACTTGTCGTCGAATCTCCTCCTTATGAGCTGGTGGGAACCGGTATTGTTTCACATTGACGGGGCGGTCGTCGACGGTTGGAATCTTGTGCGTGGTTGCTGACGTATGCCCTAATTTATCCCCCTCAATGTGAAAAAGCTCCTGCGTGCTTTGAACGAGACGGACGACGTGCTCTCTTTCCTCTGCATTGAGGTGGTCGAGACGGAGGAGACTAAGAATTCGGTCTAGGCGAGATTTCGAAGGATTGGCGGATTTCGATGTTTGTTTTAACGGCGCCTGTTGTATATTATTTTTAACCGCCTGAGCATAAGAGATCTGTTGAACATTCGCGATTTTGCAACGCGAAGGAGGAGTTTCGATTGTCGAGTATGGTGTCTGACTCGAGAAAGAAATAGAAGTTTTCCCTTTTTGGGATGAGCCGATCGGTACGGCGGATACGTTAGATTTAGTAGATTTAGAAAAAACCGGATACAGCGACGGACTATCCTCCTCGTGGAGGGGAGTCATGATTTGCGCGGGCTCAAGTACGATTTCTGGTAACGCGATTTCGACGGCGCGGTCGGATGAATTAATTATTCGAGTTACCGCTTTGCCCCGAATTACTCTGACGAGAGCGTTTCCGAAAAATATACCCGGCGCAAGATCGATACGGGGAATTATACCTTCCGCGAGGTTCGAATTAACTACGCGGACCTTGATACCGATATTTGATCTCGGCGGAATGGAGATACGGTCTCCTGACTTCGGAGAAGCTGCTTTGTCTTGCGTTCGAAGCTTCGATTTCGTTGCTGCATCGCGTTTCAGCGGAGGCGATGATTTACGCGGCGGGCGCGGCGGCGGAGGGGGAATAGATTCCGTGCGCGGCGCTTGTTTACGTTTCGGCGATAGGAGAGGCTTTATTTTCGAGTCCGGTGACGGTTCCTCGAGTGTTTCGATATCGTCTTCGAAAGGAATTCTCTTACCATTCCATTTGATTATTTTATTTGGAAAAGAGATTTCTGCGTCCATACAGAACCCGGAGCCGAGGATCCCGCTTGGTTTAAGGGGAAAATCATCCTCGACCACATTAAAAGGGACGACGCGACCGAAAATGACAAGATTCACCGTCCCTAAGGTTGCGGTTTTGCCATCGGTTACCCCTGTTATTATTACGATCTCGGACTTATCGATTCGCGCGGATGCTTTTAGAGCTGAACGTTTTATAATATTTATTTCCGCCCCAGTGTCCACCATGAAGCGAGTTGGTGAAATTAGAAGATCGGATTTTAGAATTACGTTTGGCGTGCTAGTTTTTCCGGTTATGTTTATCGCGGCGTTTCGTCGATTTCCGCGTTGGAGTTGTTCGCGGCGAGAGGACGGACTTGGTGCGCGGCCTCGCCACCTGTCTCGCGGCGGGTGCGGAGGCCATTGTCGTTTCCCGAATTTTTATTTACCGCGTTGTTGTACTGCCTTTTGCGGCACTCGCCTATTTCGTGCCCCGGGGTCTTGCAATAGCGACAAAATTTGGGCGCGTCCCTGGCTACGATTTGTCTCGGTTGTTCGTACGCGGGGCCTCGAGTAGGAGGCGGTACGTCCCTGGATCGCAAGTATTCCTGCGGTCGGTACGGCGATGGCGGTCTGAACCGACACTCGGTCGCGTAATGTCCGATATTATTGCATTTTCGGCAAATAATTTCGGCTGGTTTTTCGCGCGATTCTGGTCGCGCGGCACGCGATCTACCTAGTCGGTTGCAATCACGTTCGTGCATTTGGTAAAGCTCTCGCGCTCGAGCGAACGTTTCTCGCAATGTGCCGAATGAATTTATCGTCATTTGCATTCGAATTTCCGGAATGAGACCGTCTTTAAAACATTGTAATGTGAGCGCGTCTACGTCATCGAGCGATTCCGGTGTGTCTCGTCGAGCAAGCCTCTCGCAATCAATTATAGCGGTTCTAAGATCTTTTACTCGACCGATGTAATCTAGAATGTGCTCGTTCGCGCGCATGAATATATTTGCAAGTTCACCCCGATAATGATGAGCTGATTTTACGGAGCAAAATGTGCTGCGAAGAACGTCCGTTAATTCGAGTATTGTGTAACACGGCTCGTCTTCTAGCGCGGCGTAGGCACGACCCTTGAGTTTTCCCTTAAGCAGGCGTGTGAAAGTTCGCTCGCACCCATTAGGGATAAGCTCATAAGCGCGTTTACACGCTCGGGTAAACTGAAGAATAGGAATGTTCTGACCATCGAATGTCGGCACGGCTTCGAGGGCCTGCTTAAGCGATAGCTCGTCGTGTTGCGAACTATTTGTATTGAAATCAGAGCTCGAATTATGTGCGGAAAGCGGATTTCCCCGAGGAATATCCAGCGAAACGGTATCGTCGCGCGTTAAATCAGGCGTTCTGCGAATAGATTCTAATTCACGGCGTAAAATTTCTATTTGCTGGAGCAACGCGGCATTACTCGGATCGGTCGCTTTCGTATTTTTCGCGGAAGTATTTTGTTGCGCGGTACTAGGAAGAGGCTCGGCGATAGCGTCTTGGAAATCAAGCGTTCTGCTAGTGCGTTTTTCGCGTTCGGAATCGGCCATCGCGGCGGCTCGCTGTGTCTGCTGGCGCGTTTTTGTCGGAGTCCGGGTTGCCATATCTAGTTTCGCGGTTCCTTTCGGCGGAATTTCCGGAGGAAACGCGTGGCTATCCCACCGCTGTCACCAAAAATAACTTTCGTGTCACGTCCCGAGGTGCGGTTGCGCTCGCAACGGTGGCACAAAGTCGTAACCGTTCCCGAAAATAACGCGAATTGCGTCCGGACCGGGTTCGTTGGCGTTTCGGACTCGATAAAACGGTAATTAACACTAAACTTACCTTGCGAAGGCTTGATTCCGCTGTCTGATTTCTCTTTCTAGGTACCTGGAGCGCCTTGGATCCGCAACCGGGATGGCGGCGGCGTACGGCTGGAACGGAGGTACGGGTCGTGCGGCGAAGGAAACCTCCTTCACAGGTACCAGGACTCGAACGCAGGAAATTGAATATTCTGGTGCATCACCCACGTATTCCCGAGCGAGACGACGAATAAACTCTCTCCTCCCCGCGCGTCGTGTACGCTTTGTCGGAGGTGCAAGGCTCGTCGAGAATACTTGAACTTCGGTCGAGTACGGCGCGGCTAAGCGTTGGTTCGCTCTAGCTTACCGGGATCAACCCGGGCGCAAGATATTCTGTATACGGTAGAAGTGAGGATGGAGCAACTAAGCGCTGGTTCGCTCTAGTCGTCGAGCCTCAAGACTATCGCAGATGAGATATAGAAATAGAATAATCGCGAGCGTACCCGTGGGGTAGAATTAAGGAATTGTATTTGGACTCGAATAAAGATACTTTGAATCTGGTAAAAATAAACTATATTCTATGATTTCACTATACTAAATACACTTGACTAAGTTCTAAGTTACTGACTAGCGATTACAATGAGAATTAGAAATAGTATAAAGTATCGAATGGACTCCGCTATGGGAGTATGGATAGAGACGAATGCATTAGAGCTAATTGCTCGTTGCGAATGAGCCTATTGCTCGGATCGGAAGTGCATCGTTCGGATGCTGGATTAGAACTTCTCGGTTCGGAGATGAGATACGAACTCTCCAGTTCGGAGATGAGATACCAACTCTCCCGTTCGGAGGTGAGATTGGAACTCTCCGGTTCGGAGATGAGACGCGAACTGCCTCTCGGATCTCGCGTCCGCGACCTCCTCGGGTCGCGCGGCGCGCGAGTCGCTGGGCCCTCGCGGTGGGGCGGACGGTCGGAGTAGGGCGGCCGCTCGGCCCTCGTGGTGGGGCGGCCGTTCGGAGTGGGGCGCGGCCCGCGTTAAGCGTGAGCCGCGAGCGTCGAGTGTGCGCGCGAGTGCACGGAACATAACCGTGCATGAATAAAATATATACATATATTTACTTAAATCTAGGTGTGTGTTGGTGTGTATGTACATGTATGAGTAGTGTGCTTATTCTAATCCCACATGTACGAGAAGTACGTATAGGGCTTCGTGATCGCTGGGGATTCGACCCAGTATGTGTCGGAGAGCTCCTCGCCCTCGTAATACGGGGTGAAGTCCTCCCCCTCGTGTGTGGAGATCGCGCGTGGGCGCGGCATGCTGCATCCCTCTTCCCTCTCGTATCTTTGTCTCCTTCTGTAGGGACGGCGAGTCGGCGGGTGGCCCGTGTGCAGGGGCTCCGGATGCGGATGCTGGGGATGATGAGGTGGGCGTCGGAGGGTGGCAGGCGGTACGCCTGACGTTACACTTGCAAGGAAATAGCGTTTGCAGATGTCTGCGTACCGTAGCAATAGAGTTCTTATGATTCTTAAAACGCGATATCGCATCTCATTTCTATGGTTCATGGTAAGATATAATATGATTTGCGAAGTGTTATGTATTCCTCGTCTACACTTCAAATGAATGAAAATGCGACACTTCCTTGCTAGGAAATAGCGTCTGCAGATGTCTAGGTATCGTAGCAATAGGGTTCTAATGCTTCTTAAAACGCGATATCGCATCTCATTTCTATGTTTCATGGTAAGATATAATATGATTTCCGAAGTGTTATGTATTCCTCGTCTACACTTCAAATGAATGTAAATGCGACACTTCCTTGCTAGGAAATAGCGTCTGCAGATGTCTAGGTATCGTAGCGATAGAGTTCTAATGCTTCTTAAAACGCGATATCGCATCTCATTTCTATGTTTCATGGTAAGATATAATATGATTTGCGAAGTGTTATGTATTCCTCGTCTACACTTCAAATGAATGTAAATGCAACACTTCCTTGCAAGGAAATAGCGTTTGCAGATGTCTAGGTATCGTAGCAATAAGGTTCAAATGCTTCTTAAAGCGAGATATTGCATCTCATATCTATGTTTCATGATAAGATATAATATTCATTGCGAAGTGTTATGCATTCCTCGTATACGATTCAGATGAATGTAAATGCGACACTTCCTTGCAAGGAAATAGCGTTTGCAGATGTCTACGTATCGTGGCAATAGAGTTCTTATGGTTCTTAAAACGCGATATCGCATCTCATTTCTATGTTTCATGGCAAGATATAATATGATTTGCGAAGTGTTATGTATTCCTCGTCTACACTTCAAATGAATGTGAATGCGACACTTCCTCGCTAGGAAGTAGCGTTTGCAGAAGTCTACGTATCGTAGCAGTAAGAGTTCTTATGATTCTTAAAACGCGATATCGCCTCTCATTTCTATGTTTCATGGTAAGATATAATATGATTTGCGAAGTGTTATGTATTCCTCGTCTACACTTCAAATGAATGTAAATGCGACACTTCCTTGCTAGGAAATAGCGTCTGCAGATGTCTACCTATCGTAGCAATAGAGTTCTAATGCTTCTTAAAACGCGATATCGCATCTCATTTCTATGTTTCATGGTAAGATATAATATGATTTGCGAAGTGTTATGTATTCCTCGTCTACACTTCAAATGAATGTAAATGCAACACTTCCTTGCAAGGAAATAGCGTTTGCAGATGTCTAGGTATCGTAGCAATAAGGTTCAAATGCTTCTTAAAGCGAGATATTGCATTTCATATCTATGTTTCATGATAAGATATAATATTCATTGCGAAGTGTTATGCATTCCTCGTATACGATTCAGATGAATGTAAATGCGACACTTCCTTGCAAGGAAATAGCGTTTGCAGATGTCTAGGTATCGTAGCAATAGAGTTCTAAGGCTTCTTAAAACGCGATATCGCATCTCATTTCTATGTTTCATGGTAAGATATAATATGATTTGCGAAGTGTTATGTATTCCTCGTCTACACTTCAAATGAATGTGAATGCGACACTTCCCCGCTAGGAAATAGCGTTTGTAGATGTCTAGGTATCATAGCGATAGAGTTCTAATGCTTCTTAAAACGCGATATCGCATCTCATTTCTATGTTTCATGGTAAGATATAATATGATTTGCGAAGTGTTATGTATTCCTCGTCTACACTTCATATGAATGTAAATGCGACCCTTCCTTGCTAGGAAATAGCGTTTGCAGATGTCTAGGTATCGTAGCGATAGAGTTCTAATGCTTCTTAAAACGAGATATTGCATCTCATATCTATGGTTCATGGTAAGATATAATATGATTTGCGAAGTGTTATGTATTCCTCGTCTACACTTCAAATGAATGTAAATGCGACACTTCCTTGCTAGGAAATAGCGTCTGCAGATGTCTAGGTATCGTAGCGATAGAGGTCTAATGCTTCTTAAAACGAGATATTGCATCTCATATCTATGTTTCATGATAAGATATAATATTCATTGCGAAGTGTTATGCATTCCTCGTCTACGATTCAAATGAATGTAAATGCGACACTTCCTTGCAAGGAAATAGCGTCTGCAGATGTCTACCTATCGTAGCAATAGAGTTCTAATGCTTCTTAAAACGCGATATCGCATCTCATTTCTATGTTTCATGGTAAGATATAATATGATTTGCGAAGTGTTATGTATTCCTCGTCTACACTTCAAATGAATGTAAATGCGACACTTCCTTGCAAGGAAATAGCGTTTGCAGATGTCTACCTATCGTAGCAATAGGGTTCTAATGCTTCTTAAAACGCGATATCGCATCTCATTTCTATGTTTCATGGTAAGATATAATATGATTTGCGAAGTGTTATGTATTCCTCGTCTACACTTCAAATGAATGTAAATGCGACACTTCCTTGCTAGGAAATAGCGTCTGCAGATGTCTAGGTATCGTAGCGATAGAGTTCTAATGCTTCTTAAAACGCGATATCGCATCTCATTTCTATGGTTCATGGTATGATATAATATGATTTGCGAAGTGTTATGTATTCCTCGTCTACACTTCAAATGAATGTAAATGCGACACTTCCTTGCAAGGAAATAGCGTTTGCAGATGTCTAGGTATCGTAGCAATAAGGTTCAAATGCTTCTTAAAGCGAGATATTGCATCTCATATCTATGTTTCATGATAAGATATAATATTCATTGCGAAGTGTTATGCATTCCTCGTATACGATTCAGATGAATGTAAATGCGACACTTCCTTGCAAGGAAATAGCGTTTGCAGATGTCTACGTATCGTGGCAATAGAGTTCTTATGGTTCTTAAAACGCGATATCGCATCTCATTTCTATGTTTCATGGCAAGATATAATATGATTTGCGAAGTGTTATGTATTCCTCGTCTACACTTCAAATGAATGTGAATGCGACACTTCCTCGCTAGGAAGTAGCGTTTGCAGAAGTCTACGTATCGTAGCAGTAAGAGTTCTTATGATTCTTAAATCGCGATATCGCATCTCATTTCTATGTTTCATGGTAAGATATAATATGATTTGCGAAGTGTTATGTATTCCTCGTCTACACTTCAAATGAATGTAAATGCGACACTTCGTTGCTAGGAAATAGCGTCTGCAGATGTCTACCTATCGTAGCAATAGAGTTCTAATGCTTCTTAAAACGCGATATCGCATCTCATTTCTATGTTTCATGGTAAGATATAATATGATTTGCGAAGTGTTATGTATTCCTCGTCTACACTTCAAATGAATGTAAATGCAACACTTCCTTGCAAGGAAATAGCGTTTGCAGATGTCTAGGTATCGTAGCAATAAGGTTCAAATGCTTCTTAAAGCGAGATATTGCATCTCATATCTATGTTTCATGATAAGATATAATATTCATTGCGAAGTGTTATGTGTAACGTCAGGCGTACCGCCTGCCACCCTCCGGCGTCCACCTCATCATCCCCAGCATCCGTATCCGGAGCCCCTGCACACGGGCCACCCGCCGACTCGCCGTCCCTACAGAAGGAGACAAAGGTACGAGAGGGAAGAGGGATGCAGCATGCCGCGCCCACGCGCGATCTCCACACACGAGGAGGAGGACTTCACCCCGTATTACGAGGGCGAGGAGCTCTCCGACACATACTGGGTCGAATCCCCAGCGATCACGAAGCCCTATACGTACTTCTCGTACATGTGGGATTAGAATAAGGACACTACTCACCTATGTACATACACACCAACACACACCTAGATTTAAGTGAATATATGTATATATTTCATTCATGCACGGCTATGTTCCGTGCACTCGCGCGCACACTCGACGCACGCGGCTCACGCTTAACGCGGGCCGCGCCCCACTCCGAACGGCCGCCCCACCACGGGGGCCGAGCGGCCGCCCTACTCCGACCGTCCGCCCCACCGCGAGGGCCTAGCGACTCGCGCGCCGCGCGACCCGAGGAGGTCGCGGACGCGAGATCCGAGAGTCAGTTCCAAACTCATCTCCGAACTGGAGAGTTCGTATCTCACCTCCGAACGGGAGAGTTGCTAACTCATCTCCGAACCGAGGAGTTCTAATCCAGCATCCGAACGATGCACTTCCGATCCGAGCAATAGGCTCATTCGCAACGAGCAATTAGCTCTAATGCATTCGTCTCTATCCATACTCCCATAGCGGAGTCCATTCGATACTTTATACTATTTCTAATTCTCATTGTAATCGCTAGTCAGTAACTTAGAATTTAGTCAAGTGTATCTAGTATAGTGAAATCATAGAATATAGTTTATTTTTACCAGATTCAAAGTATCTTTATTCGAGTTCAAATACAATTCCTTAATTCTAATCCACTCGTACGCTCGCGATTATTCTATTTCTATATCTCATCTGCGATAGTCTTGAGGCTCGACGACTAGAGCGAACCAGCGCTTAGTTGCTCCATCCTCACTTCTACCGAATACAGAATATCTTGCGCCCAGGTTGATCCCGGTAAGCTAGAGCGAACCAACGCTTAGCCGTGCCGTACTCGACCGAAGTTCAAGTATTCTCGACGAGCCTTGCACCTCCGACAAAGCGTACACGACGCGCGGGGAGGAGAGAGTTTATTCGTCGTCTCGCTCGGGAATACGTGGGTGATGCACCAGAATATTCAATTTCCTGCGTTCGAGTCCTGGTACCTGTGAAGGAGGTTTCCTTCGCCGCACGACCCGTACCTCCGTTCCAGCCGTACGCCGCCGCCATCCCGGTTGCGGATCCAAGGCGCTCCAGGTACCTAGAAAGAGAAATCAGACAGCGGAATCAAGCCTTCGCAAGGTAAGTTTAGTGTTAATTACCGTTTTATCGAGTCCGAAACGCCAACGAACCCGGTCCGGACGCAATTCGCGTTATTTTCGGGAACGGTTACGACTTTGTGCCACCGTTGCGAGCGCAACCGCACCTCGGGACGTGACATATGCATTCCTCGTATACGATTCAGATGAATGTAAATGCGACACTTCCTTGCTAGGAAATAGCGTCTGCAGATGTCTAGGTATCGTAGCGATAGAGTTCTAATGCTTCTTAAAACGCGATATCGCATCTCATTTCTATGGTTCATGGTATGATATAATATGATTTGCGAAGTGTTATGTATTCCTCGTCTACACTTCAAATGAATGTAAATACGACACTTCCTTGCTAGGAAATAGCGTCTGCAGATGTCTACCTATCGTAGCAATAGAGTTCTAATGCTTCTTAAAACGCGATATCGCATCTCATTTCTATGTTTCATGGTAAGATATAATATGATTTGCGAAGTGTTATGTATTCCTCGTCTACACTTCAAATGAATGTAAATGCGACACTTCCTTGCTAGGAAATAGCGTCTGCAGATGTCTACCTATCGTAGCAATAGAGTTCTAATGCTTCTTAAAACGCGATATCGCATCTCATTTCTATGTTTCATGGTAAGATATAATATGATTTGCGAAGTGTTATGCATTCCTCGTATACGATTCAGATGAATGTAAATGCGACACTTCCTTGCAAGGAAATAGCGTTTGTAGATGTCTACCTATCGTAGCAATAGAGTTCTAATGCTTCCTAAAACGCGATATCGCATCTCATTTCTATGTTTCATGGTATGATATAATATGATTTGCGAAGTGTTATGTATTCCTCGTCTACACTTCATATGAATGTAAATGCGACCCTTCCTTGCTAGGAAATAGCGTTTGCAGATGTCTAGGTATCGTAGAGATAGAGTTCTAATGCTTCTTAAAACGAGATATTGCATCTCATATCTATGGTTCATGGTAAGATATAATATGATTTGCGAAGTGTTATGTATTCCTCGTCTACACTTCAAATGAATGTAAATGCGACACTTCCTTGCTAGGAAATAGCGTCTGCAGATGTCTAGGTATCGTAGCGATAGAGTTCTAATGCTTCTTAAAACGAGATATTGCATCTCATATCTATGTTTCATGATAAGATATAATATTCATTGCGAAGTGTTATGCATTCCTCGTCTACGATTCAAATGAATGTAAATGCGACACTTCCTTGCAAGGAAATAGCGTTTGCAGATGTCTGCGTACCGTAGCAATAGAGTTCTTATGATTCTTAAAACGCGATATCGCATCTCATTTCTATGGTTCATGGTAAGATATAATATGATTTGCGAAGTGTTATGTATTCCTCGTCTACACTTCAAATGAATGAAAATGCGACACTTCCTTGCTAGGAAATAGCGTCTGCAGATGTCTAGGTATCGTAGCAATAGGGTTCTAATGCTTCTTAAAACGCGATATCGCATCTCATTTCTATGGTTCATGGTATGATATAATATGATTTGCGAAGTGTTATGTATTCCTCGTCTACACTTCAAATGAATGTAAATACGACACTTCCTTGCTAGGAAATAGCGTCTGCAGATGTCTACCTATCGTAGCAATAGAGTTCTAATGCTTCTTAAAACGCGATATCGCATCTCATTTCTATGTTTCATGGTAAGATATAATATGATTTGCGAAGTGTTATGTATTCCTCGTCTACACTTCAAATGAATGTAAATGCGACACTTCCTTGCTAGGAAATAGCGTCTGCAGATGTCTACCTATCGTAGCAATAGAGTTCTAATGCTTCTTAAAACGCGATATCGCATCTCATTTCTATGTTTCATGGTAAGATATAATATGATTTGCGAAGTGTTATGTGTCACGTCCCGAGGTGCGGTTGCGCTCGCAACGGTGGCACAAAGTCGTAACCGTTCCCGAAAATAACGCGAATTGCGTCCGGACCGGGTTCGTTGGCGTTTCGGACTCGATAAAACGGTAATTAACACTAAACTTACCTTGCGAAGGCTTGATTCCGCTGTCTGATTTCTCTTTCTAGGTACCTGGAGCGCCTTGGATCCGCAACCGGGATGGCGGCGGCGTACGGCTGGAACGGAGGTACGGGTCGTGCGGCGAAGGAAACCTCCTTCACAGGTACCAGGACTCGAACGCAGGAAATTGAATATTCTGGTGCATCACCCACGTATTCCCGAGCGAGACGACGAATGAACTCTCTCCTCCCCGCGCGTCGTGTACGCTTTGTCGGAGGTGCAAGGCTCATCGAGAATACTTGAACTTCGGTTGAATACGGCACGGCTAAGCGTTGGTTCGCTCTAGCTTACCGGGATCGACCTGGGCGCAAGATATTCTGTACACGGTAGAAGTGAGGATGGAGCAACTAAGCGCTGGTTCGCTCTAGTCGTCGAGCCTCAAGACTATCGTAGATGAGATATAGAATTAGAATAATCGCGAGCGTACCCGTGGATTAGAATTAAGGAATTGTATTTGAACTCGAATAAAGATACTTTGAATCTGGTAAAAATAAACTATATTCTATGATTTCACTATACTAGATACACTTGACTAAATTCTAAGTTACTGACTAGCGATTACAATGAGAATTAGAAATAGTATAAAGTATCGAATGGACTCCGCTATGGGAGTATGGATAGAGACGAATGCATTAGAGCTAATTGCTCGTTGCGAATGAGCCTATTGCTCGGATCGGAGGTGCATCGTTCGGATGCTGGATTAGAACTCCTCGGTTCGGAGATGAGATACGAACTCTCCAGTTCGGAGATGAGATGAGAACTCTCCAGTTCGGAGATGAGATACCAACTCTCCCGTTCGGAGGTGAGATTGGAACTGACTCTCGGATCTCGCGTCCGCGACCTCCTCGGGTCGCGCGGCGCGCGAGTCGCTGGGCCCTCGCGGTGGGGCGGACGGTCGGAGTAGGGCGGCCGCTCGGCCCTCGTGGTGGGGCGGCCGTTCGGAGTGGGGCGCGGCCCGCGTTAAGCGTGAGCCGCGAGCGTCGAGTGTGCGCGCGAGTGCACGGAACATAACCGTGCATGAATAAAATATATACATATATTCACTTAAATCTAGGTGTGTGTTGGTGTGTATGTACATAGGTGAGTAGTGTGCTTATTCTAATCCCACATGTACGAGAAGTACGTATAGGGCTTCGTGATCGCTGGGGATTCGACCCAGTATGTGTCGGAGAGCTCCTCGCCCTCGTAATACGGGGTGAAGTCCTCCCCCTCGTGTGTGGAGATCGCGCGTGGGCGCGGCATGCTGCATCCCTCTTCCCTCTCGTACCTTTGTCTCCTTCTGTAGGGACGGCGAGTCGGCGGGTGGCCCGTGTGCAGGGGCTCCGGATACGGATGCTGGGGATGATGAGGTGGACGCCGGAGGGTGGCAGGCGGTACGCCTGACGTTACACCACCCCCCTTGGAAAAAGAATCTCGGCCATGCCGAGATCTCTTGTCTGTTGGGTAGATTTCGGGATGCTGGATCCTTCTCTTGGTCCTGTCGGCTGGATGCTGCGGAATCTGAGGTTTTTCGCCTGGTTGATCCTGGCGATAACGTTTGGAGATTGGACCGTGACTGCGGGCTTCCTTCGGATTGCAGGCACTTTCGTCGCTTTCACTTTCAGCGTTCGTTTGAATGTCACTGCTCTCACTGACTTCATTTTCAGTTTTTCGCACTTTTCTTTCACTAGCATCCACACTCTGCATACTATGCATTCGTTTACAAATTTTGATTTTGTTCGTATGAACAATTTTATGGCGCCCTTTTACATTCAGCTTAACATTACAATTGCCCAAAATTTCGAGGATACGGTACGGTCCAGAATACTGTGCCTGGAACTTATGTTTGTTCGGCTCTTTTAAAAGATAGACCCATTGGCCTACCTCGAAGTTTTGGACATTGAGATTTCGGTCATAATAATATTTGGAACGGCGTTTCGCATTGTCTAGATTGGCTTTAGCCAAATCCTGAGATTTCGAGATTTTCTCCTGAAGTTGTATAAGATAGTCGCTATAGGTTTCGTTATCAGAGCTGTCCTGAAAAGGAGTGGCTGACGGCGTCCTAGCTATCCTGCCGAACACTAGTTCGTGTGGGGTGTATAATGTACCCTCGTGCACACTGGTGTTGTATGAAAACATTGCATACGGTAACCAATTCACCCAATCGTTACTCGACTCTATGTAATGCTTCAGATATTCGGCCAGGACGTGGTGAGATCGTTCAACGGACCCGTTTGTCTGTGGATGGAACGCAGTGGACTTGTATTGCTTAATACGGAATTTGATTGCTATGGCTTTAATCAAGCTATTTATAAAGTTCGAACCTTGGTCCGTGAGTATGCCTTTCGGGCATCCGAACTTACAAATGAATTCTTTTATTAGAGCATCGGCAATGTCTACTGCGGTGGTGGTTTTGAGAGGAACTGCGACTGAGTATTTAGTGAGGAGATCTTGGATCGTGAGGATACTTGTATAACCGTCGGAAGTTTCGGGAAGAGGACCCATTACGTCCATTGAAATCTTATCGAATGCCCTGCCAGGGGTGTCGGTTAAAGTGAGAGGCTGTCTGGTCTTTACCCGGACCAGTTTCTCTGTCTGACAACTTTTACATTTGCCAATATATTCTTGTATTTGTGTTTTCATGTTTGGCCAAAAGTATTGTTGTCTGATGCGAGAATAAGTTTTATTAATCCCTTTGTGACCTCCCACAGGGGAGTCGTGGTTTTCTCTTATTATTTTCAGTCGCTCTTCGACCGAAGGGGTTTTAATGAGGCCCTGGCAGACCGTAATCTGGACAGTTGTTTCGTAAAACAGGTCTTGAAGGATTTTCTGGATTCGGGACCAGGATACGGAGTCTAGATAGGTTTGTGCGATACTAAATGTTTGTAATTGTAATTCGTTTACAACGTCGCACAAGGATCTGAATGTTTCTATTACGGTCTGGAAATTGATTGATCTGGTGGAATGTTCGATGATTGGAAGCTGGATTTGGAATTCGTTTCCGATTTGTATGACTTTGGCTTTGGTAAGGACGTGATTTTTGTTTAGGAGGAATTTTTCAGTGTTCGCTAGATCTTTGGCGCCCGTGTCATAGGGGTGCCCAGATTGCGTGACGAAGACAACTACATTGTCTCGTCGCGTTGATAATGCGTCACGGCTGAAATTAAATAGGGGTTCGCGTCGGAAAAATTCATTTGGAGCAGGAGTATAGAAGTCGGTGCTGTCGCTGGCGACTTGCGGAGGAGATGCTGTGTTGGTACGGAAAGACGTGCCTGGAGTCGGTAATTCAGGTTCTGATGTTACCGGAGTAGGAGGAGGCGCTAGTGTGGTATACTTTTTACGGGTTTCCGGAGGCACATCGAAGATGTCGTCCTCCGAGTTTTCTGAATACGAGAGCGGAAAAATTTGAGCGGGATTCCGCGACAATGCGTCCGCATTAAGGTTCGTTTTTCCACTTTTATAGACCATCTCGTAGTCAAATTCCGCTAACTTAAGCCTCCACCGTACGAGTCTACTTGACGGGTCCTTGACCGAATTCATCCACACTAACGGTCGATGGTCGGTAACGAGTTTGAATTGATTACCGTATATGTATGGACGAAAGTAATGGACGGCGTAGACAATCGCCAGACACTCCTTCTCGATCGTGGAGTAGTTTTTCTCCGCAGCGTTTAACAGTCGCGACGTGTACGCGATTGGCAAGTCGCGGCCTATTGGTCCTTGACTCAAGATAGCACCAATAGCTTCGGCGGACGCGTCGGTCGTTATCACGAATGGTTGTTTGAAGTTGGGGTACTGCAAGATAGGCGCTTCGCATAGGCAATCTCGGAGTTTGACGAATGAATTCTCTTGCTCGTTACGCCATACAAAGGGCGCGTCTTTTTTTAACAAATTTGTAAGTGGCTTAGCAATATTAGAAAAATTTGCGATGAACCGCCTGTAGTATCCCGCGAGCCCGAGGAATTGTTTGATCTGTTTCGCGTTGCGCGGACGCGGAAAGTTTTTGACAGCGCTAATTTTCGCAGGGTCAGGTTTTACACCGTGCTCACTGATAATATGACCCAAATAGCTTACTTCTCTCCTCAAGAATTCGCACTTATCCGGCTGCAATACTAAATTAGCTTCTTTGAGCCGTTGAGTTAATTTATCGAATTTAAGTCGATGTTCTTGAAGAGAGCTAGCGTAGATAACAATGTCGTCCAAATAGACGAAAATTTCGTTCCCCTGGAGACCGGACAGGACATTGTCCATAAGTCGTTGGAACGTCGCTGGCGCATTTTTTAATCCGAATGGCATTCTTTTAAATTCATAATGCCCGTGAGGCGTCGAAAAAGCGGTTTTGGGAGCATCGGCGGGCTCCATTGGGATCTGATGAAATCCGCTCGCGAGATCGAATGTACTAAAATACTTCGCGCTCCCGAGCTGATCAAGTATCTCGGTAATGCAAGGGAGGGGATAGGCATCGGCGACAGATTTCTCATTGAGTGCGCGGTAGTCGATGACGACGCGCCATTGCTTGTTGCCCAAGGAGTCCGGTTTCTTTGGGACAACCCACAATGGCGAATTATATGGTGATTTTGACGGAGAGATGACACCATTTTGTAAAAATTTGTCGACTTGTCGTCGAATCTCCTCCTTATGAGCTGGTGGGAAACGGTATTGTTTCACATTGACGGGGCGGTCGTCGACGGTTGGAATCTTGTGCGTGGTTGCTGACGTATGTCCTAATTTATCCCCCTCAATGTGAAAAAGCTCCTGCGTGCTTTGAACGAGACGGACGACGTGCTCTCTTTCCTCTGCGTTGAGGTGGTCGAGACGGAGGAGACTAAGAATTCGGTCTAGGCGAGATTTCGAAGGATTGGCGGATTTCGATGTTTGTTTTAACGGCGCCTGTTGTATATTATTTTTAACCGCCTGAGCATAAGAGATCTGTTGAACATTCGCGATTTTGCAACGCGAAGGAGGAGTTTCGATTGTCGAGTATGGTGTCTGACTCGAGAAAGAAATAGAAGTTTTCCCTTTTTGGGATGAGCCGATCGGTACGGCGGATACGTTAGATTTAGTAGATTTAGAAAAAACCGGATACAGCGACGGACTATCCTCCTCGTGGAGGGGAGTCATGATTTGCGCGGGCTCAAGTACGATTTCTGGTAACGCGATTTCGACGGCGCGGTCGGATGAATTAATTATTCGAGTTACCGCTTTGCCCCGAATTACTCTGACGAGAGCGTTTCCGAAAAATATACCCGGCGCAAGATCGATACGGGGAATTATACCTTCCGCGAGGTTCGAATTAACTACGCGGACCTTGATACCGATATTTGATCTCGGCGGAATGGAGATACGGTCTCCTGACTTCGGAGAAGCTGCTTTGTCTTGCGTTCGAAGCTTCGATTTCGTTGCTGCATCGCGTTTCAGCGGAGGCGATGATTTACGCGGCGGGCGCGGCGGCGGAGGGGGAATAGATTCCGTGCGCGGCGCTTGTTTACGTTTCGGCGATAGGAGAGGCTTTATTTTCGAGTCCGGTGACGGTTCCTCGAGTGCTTCGATATCGTCTTCGAAAGGAATTCTCTTACCATTCCATTTGATTATTTTATTTGGAAAAGAGATTTCTGCGTCCATACAGAACCCGGAGCCGAGGATCCCGCTTGGTTTAAGGGGAAAATCATCCTCGACCACATTAAAAGGAACGACGCGACCGAAAATGACAAGATTCACCGTCCCTAAGGTTGCGGTTTTGCCATCGGTTACCCCTGTTATTATTACGATCTCGGACTTATCGATTCGCGCGGATGCTTTTAGAGCCGAACGTTTTATAATATTTATTTCCGCCCCAGTGTCCACCATGAAGCGAGTTGGTGAAATTAGAAGATCGGATTTTAGAATTACGTTTGGCGTGCTAGTTTTTCCGGTTATGTTTATCGCGGCGTTTCGTCGATTTCCGCGTTGGAGTTGTTCGCGGCGAGAGGACGGACTTGGTGCGCGGCCTCGCCACCTGTCTCGCGGCGGGTGCGGAGGCCATTGTCGTTTCCCGAATTTTTATTTACCGCGTTGTTGTACTGTCTTTTGCGGCACTCGCCTATTTCGTGCCCCGAGGTCTTGCAATAGCGACAAAATTTGGGCGCGTCCCTGGCTACGATTTGTCTCGGTTGTTCGTACGCGGGGCCTCGAGTAGGAGGCGGTACGTCCCTGGATCGCAAGTATTCCTGCGGTCGGTACGGCGATGGCGGTCTGAATCGACACTCGGTCGCGTAATGTCCGATATTATTGCATTTTCGGCAAATAATTTCGGCTGGTTTTTCGCGCGATTCTGATCGCGCGGCACGCGATCTACCTAGTCGGTTGCAATCACGTTCGTGCATTTGATAGAGCTCCCGCGCTCGAGCGAACGTTTCTCGCAATGTACCGAATGAACTTATAGTCATTTGCATTCGAATTTCCGGAATGAGACCGTCTTTAAAACATTGTAGGGTGAGCGCGTCTACGTCATCGAGCGATTCCGGTGTGTCTCGTCGAGCAAGCCTCTCGCAATCAATTATAGCGGTTCTAAGATCTTTTACTCGACCGATGTAATCTAGAATGTGCTCGTTCGCGCGCATAAATATATTAGCAAGTTCACCCCGATAATGATGAGCTGATTTTACGGAGCAAAATGTGCTGCGAAGAACGTCCGTTAATTCGAGTATTGTGTAACATGGCTCGTCTTCTAGCGCGGCGTAGGCACGACCCTTGAGTTTTCCCTTAAGCAGGCGTGTGAAAGTTCGCTCGCACCCATTAGGGATAAGCTCATAAGCGCGTTTACACGCTCGGGTAAACTGAAGAATGGGAATGTTCTGACCATCGAATGTCGGCACGGCTTCGAGGGCCTGCTTAAGCGATAGCTCGTCGTGTTGCGAACTATTTGTATTGAAATCGGAGCTCGAATTATGTCCGGAAAGCGGATTTCCCCGAGGAATATCCAGCGAAACGGTATCGTCGCGCGTTAAATCAGGCGTTCTGCGAATAGATTCTAATTCACGACGTAAAATTTCTATTTGCTGGAACAACGCGGCATTACTCGGATCGGTCGCTTTCGTATTTTTCGCGGAAGTATTTGGTTGCGCGGTACTAGGAAGAGGCTCGGCGATAGCGTCTTGGAAATCAAGCGTTCTGCTAGTGCGTTTTTCGCGTTCGGAATCGGCCATCGCGGCGGCTCGCTGTGTCTGCTGGCGCGTTTTTGTCGGAGTCCGGGTTGCCATATCTAGTTTCGCGGTTCCTTTCGGCGGAATTTCCGGAGGAAACGCGTGGCTATCCCACCGCTGTCACCAAAAATAACTTTCGTGTCACGTCCCGAGGTGCGGTTGCGCTCGCAACGGTGGCACAAAGTCGTAACCGTTCCCGAAAATAACGCGAATTGCGTCCGGACCGGGTTCGTTGGCGTTTCGGACTCGATAAAACGGTAATTAACACTAAACTTACCTTGCGAAGGCTTGATTCCGCTGTCTGATTTCTCTTTCTAGGTACCTGGAGCGCCTTGGATCCGCAACCGGGATGGCGGCGGCGTACGGCTGGAACGGAGGTACGGGTCGTGCGGCGAAGGAAACCTCCTTCACAGGTACCAGGACTCGAACGCAGGAAATTGAATATTCTGGTGCATCACCCACGTATTCCCGAGCGAGACGACGAATGAACTCTCTCCTCCCCGCGCGTCGTGTACGCTTTGTCGGAGGTGCAAGGCTCATCGAGAATACTTGAACTTCGGTTGAATACGGCACGGCTAAGCGTTGGTTCGCTCTAGCTTACCGGGATCGACCTGGGCGCAAGATATTCTGTACACGGTAGAAGTGAGGATGGAGCAACTAAGCGCTGGTTCGCTCTAGTCGTCGAGCCTCAAGACTATCGTAGATGAGATATAGAATTAGAATAATCGCGAGCGTACCCGTGGATTAGAATTAAGGAATTGTATTTGAACTCGAATAAAGATACTTTGAATCTGGTAAAAATAAACTATATTCTATGATTTCACTATACTAGATACACTTGACTAAATTCTAAGTTACTGACTAGCGATTACAATGAGAATTAGAAATAGTATAAAGTATCGAATGGACTCCGCTATGGGAGTATGGATAGAGACGAATGCATTAGAGCTAATTGCTCGTTGCGAATGAGCCTATTGCTCGGATCGGAGGTGCATCGTTCGGATGCTGGATTAGAACTCCTCGGTTCGGAGATGAGATACGAACTCTCCAGTTCGGAGATGAGATGAGAACTCTCCAGTTCGGAGATGAGATACCAACTCTCCCGTTCGGAGGTGAGATTGGAACTGACTCTCGGATCTCGCGTCCGCGACCTCCTCGGGTCGCGCGGCGCGCGAGTCGCTGGGCCCTCGCGGTGGGGCGGACGGTCGGAGTAGGGCGGCCGCTCGGCCCTCGTGGTGGGGCGGCCGTTCGGAGTGGGGCGCGGCCCGCGTTAAGCGTGAGCCGCGAGCGTCGAGTGTGCGCGCGAGTGCACGGAACATAACCGTGCATGAATAAAATATATACATATATTCACTTAAATCTAGGTGTGTGTTGGTGTGTATGTACATAGGTGAGTAGTGTGCTTATTCTAATCCCACATGTACGAGAAGTACGTATAGGGCTTCGTGATCGCTGGGGATTCGACCCAGTATGTGTCGGAGAGCTCCTCGCCCTCGTAATACGGGGTGAAGTCCTCCCCCTCGTGTGTGGAGATCGCGCGTGGGCGCGGCATGCTGCATCCCTCTTCCCTCTCGTACCTTTGTCTCCTTCTGTAGGGACGGCGAGTCGGCGGGTGGCCCGTGTGCAGGGGCTCCGGATACGGATGCTGGGGATGATGAGGTGGACGCCGGAGGGTGGCAGGCGGTACGCCTGACGTTACATATGCATTCCTCGTATACGATTCAGATGAATGTAAATGCGACACTTCCTTGCAAGGAAATAGCGTTTGTAGATGTCTACCTATCGTAGCAATAGAGTTCTAATGCTTCCTAAAACGCGATATCGCATCTCATTTCTATGTTTCATGGTATGATATAATATGATTTGCGAAGTGTTATGTATTCCTCGTCTACACTTCATATGAATGTAAATGCGACCCTTCCTTGCTAGGAAATAGCGTCTGCAGATGTCTAGGTATCGTAGCGATAGAGTTCTAATGCTTCTTAAAACGAGATATTGCATCTCATATCTATGTTTCATGATAAGATATAATATTCATTGCGAAGTGTTATGCATTCCTCGTCTACGATTCAAATGAATGTAAATGCGACACTTCCTTGCAAGGAAATAGCGTTTGCAGATGTCTGCGTACCGTAGCAATAGAGTTCTTATGATTCTTAAAACGCGATATCGCATCTCATTTCTATGGTTCATGGTAAGATATAATATGATTTGCGAAGTGTTATGTATTCCTCGTCTACACTTCAAATGAATGAAAATGCGACACTTCCTTGCTAGGAAATAGCGTCTGCAGATGTCTAGGTATCGTAGCAATAGGGTTCTAATGCTTCTTAAAACGCGATATCGCATCTCATTTCTATGTTTCATGGTAAGATATAATATGATTTGCGAAGTGTTATGCATTCCTCGTATACGATTCAGATGAATGTAAATGCGACACTTCCTTGCAAGGAAATAGCGTTTGTAGATGTCTACCTATCGTAGCAATAGAGTTCTAATGCTTCCTAAAACGCGATATCGCATCTCATTTCTATGTTTCATGGTATGATATAATATGATTTGCGAAGTGTTATGTATTCCTCGTCTACACTTCATATGAATGTAAATGCGACCCTTCCTTGCTAGGAAATAGCGTTTGCAGATGTCTAGGTATCGTAGAGATAGAGTTCTAATGCTTCTTAAAACGAGATATTGCATCTCATATCTATGGTTCATGGTAAGATATAATATGATTTGCGAAGTGTTATGTATTCCTCGTCTACACTTCAAATGAATGTAAATGCGACACTTCCTTGCTAGGAAATAGCGTCTGCAGATGTCTAGGTATCGTAGCGATAGAGTTCTAATGCTTCTTAAAACGAGATATTGCATCTCATATCTATGTTTCATGATAAGATATAATATTCATTGCGAAGTGTTATGCATTCCTCGTCTACGATTCAAATGAATGTAAATGCGACACTTCCTTGCAAGGAAATAGCGTTTGCAGATGTCTGCGTACCGTAGCAATAGAGTTCTAATGCTTCTTAAAACGCGATATCGCATCTCATTTCTATGTTTCATGGTAAGATATAATATGGTTTGCGAAGTGTTATTTGTTCCTCGTCTACACTTCAAATGAATGTAAATGCAACACTTCCTTGCAAGGAAATAGCGTTTGCAGATGTCTAGGTATCGTAGCAATAGGGTTCAAATGCTTCTTAAAGCGAGATATTGCATCTCATATCTATGTTTCATGATAAGATATAATATTCATTGCGAAGTGTTATGCATTCCTCGTATACGATTCAAATGAATGTAAATGCGTCACTTCCTTGCAAGGAAATAGCGTTTGCACATGTCTACGTATCGTGGCAATAGAGTTCTTATGGTTCTTAAAACGCGATATCGCATCACATTTCTATGGTTCATGGTAAGATATAATATGATTTGCGAAGTGTTATGTATTCCTCGTCTACACTTCAAATGAATGAAAATGCGACACTTCCTTGCTAGGAAATAGCGTCTGCAGATGACTAGGTATCGTAGCGATAGAGTTCTAATGCTTCTTAAAACGCGATATCGCATCTCATTTCTATGTTTCATGGTAAGATATAATGTGATTTGCGAAGTGTTATGTATTCCTCGTCTACACTTCAAATGAATGAAAATGCGACACTTCCTTGCTAGGAAATAGCGTCTGCAGATGTCTAGGTATCGTAGCAATAGGGTTCTAATGCTTCTTAAAACGCGATATCGCATCTCATTTCTATGTTTCATGGTAAGATATAATATGATTTGCGAAGTGTTATGTATTCCTCGTCTACACTTCAAATGAATGTAAATGCGACACTTCCTTGCTAGGAAATAGCGTCTGCAGATGTCTAGGTATCGTAGCGATAGAGTTCTAATGCTTCTTAAAACGCGATATCGCATCTCATTTCTATGTTTCATGGTAAGATATAATATGGTTTGCGAAGTGTTATTTGTTCCTCGTCTACACTTCAAATGAATGTAAATGCAACACTTCCTTGCAAGGAAATAGCGTTTGCAGATGTCTAGGTATCGTAGCAATAGGGTTCAAATGCTTCTTAAAGCGAGATATTGCATCTCATATCTATGTTTCATGATAAGATATAATATTCATTGCGAAGTGTTATGCATTCCTCGTATACGATTCAAATGAATGTAAATGCGTCACTTCCTTGCAAGGAAATAGCGTTTGCAGATGTCTGCGTACCGTAGCAATAGAGTTCTTATGATTCTTAAAACGCGATATCGCATCTCATTTCTATGGTTCATGGTAAGATATAATATGATTTGCGAAGTGTTATGTATTCCTCGTCTACACTTCAAATGAATCTAATTGCGACACTTCCTTGCTAGGAAATAGCGTCTGCAGATGTCTAGGTATCGTAGCGATAGAGTTCTAATGCTTCTTAAAACGCGATATCGCATCTCATTTCTATGTTTCATGGTAAGATATAATATGGTTTGCGAAGTGTTATTTGTTCCTCGTCTACACTTCAAATGAATGTAAATGCAACACTTCCTTGCAAGGAAATAGCGTTTGCAGATGTCTAGGTATCGTAGCAATAGGGTTCAAATGCTTCTTAAAGCGAGATATTGCATCTCATATCTATGTTTCATGATAAGATATAATATTCATTGCGAAGTGTTATGCATTCCTCGTCTACACTTCCTATGAATGTAAATGCGACACTTCCTTGCAAGGAAATAGCGTTCGCAGATGTCTACCTATCGTAGCAATAGAGTTCTAATTCTTCTTAAAACGCGATATCGCATCTCATTTCAATGTTTCATGGTAAGATATAATATGATTTGCGAAGTGTTATGTATTCCTCGTCTACACTTCAAATAAATGTAAATGCGACACTTCCTTGCAAGGAAATAGCGTTTGCAGATGTCTACCTATCGTAGCAATTGGGTTCTAATGCTTCTTAAAACGCGATATCGCATCTCATTTCTATGTTTCATGGTAAGATATAATATGATTTGCGAAGTGTTATGCATTCCTCGTCTACGATTCAAATGAATGTAAATGCGACACTTCCTTGCAAGGAAATTGCGTTTGCAGATGTCTAGGTATCGTAGCAATAGAGTTCTAATGCTTCTTAAAACGCGATATCGCATCTCATTTCTATGTTTCATGGTAAGATATAATGTGATTTGCGAAGTGTTATGTATTCCTCGTCTGCACTTCAAATGAATGTAAATGCGACACTTCCTTGCAAGGAAATAGCGTTTGCAGATGTCTGCGTACCGTAGCAATAGAGTTCTTATGATTCTTAAAACGCGATATCGCATCTCATTTCTATGGTTCATGGTAAGATATAATAAGATTTGCGAAGTGTTATGTATTCCTCGTCTACACTTCAAATGAATGAAAATGCGACACTTCCTTGCTAGGAAATAGCGTCTGCAGATGTCTAGGTATCGTAGCGATAGAGTTCTAATGCTTCTTAAAACGAGATACTGCATCTCATATCTATGGTTCATGGTAAGATATAATATGGTTTGCGAAGTGTTATTTGTTCCTTGTCTACACTTCAAATGAATGTAAATGCAACACTTCCTTGCAAGGAAATAGCGTTCGCAGATGTCTAGGTATCGTAGCAATAGTGTTCAAATGCTTCTTAAAGCGAGATATTGCATCTCATATCTATGTTTCATGATAAGATATAATATTCATTGCGAAGTGTTATGCATTCCTCGTATACGATTCAAATGAATGTAAATGCGACACTTCCTTGCAAGGAAATAGCGTTTGCAGATGTCTACGTATCGTGGCAATAGAGTTCTTATGGTTCTTAAAACGCGATATCGCATCTCATTTCTATGTTTCATGGTAAGATATAATATGATTTGCGAAGTGTTATGTATTCCTCGTCTACACTTCAAATGAATGTGAATGCGACACTTCCCCGCTAGGAAATAGCGTTTGCAGAAGTCTACGTATCGTAGCAATAGAGTTCTTATGATTCTTAAAACGCGATATCGCATCTCATTTCTATGGTTCATGGTAAGATATAATATGATTTGCGAAGTGTTATGTATTCCTCGTCTACACTTCAAATGAATGAAAATGCGACACTTCCTTGCTAGGAAATAGCGTCTGCAGATGTCTAGGTATCGTAGCGATAGAGTTCTAATGCTTCTTAAAACGCGATATCGCATCTCATTTCTATGTTTCATGGTAACATATAATATGATTTGCGAAGTGTTATGTATTCCTCGTCTACACTTCCTATGAATGTAAATGCGACACTTCCTTGCAAGGAAATAGCGTTTGCAGATGTCTACCTATCGTAGCAATAGAGTTCTAATGCTTCTTAGAACGCGATATCGCATCTCATTTCTATGTTTCATGGTAAGATATAATATGATTTGCGAAGTGTTATGTATTCCTCGTCTACACTTCAAATGTATGTAAATGCGACACTTCCTTGCTAGGAAATAGCGTCTGCAGATGTCTAGGTATCGTAGCGATAGAGTTCTAATGCCTCTTAAAACGCGATATCGCATCTCATTTCTATGTTTCATGGCAAGATATAATATGATTTGCGAAGTGTTATGTATTCCTCGTCTACACTTCAAATGAATGAAAATGCGACACTTCCTTGCTAGGAAGTAGCGTCTGCAGATGTCTAGGTATCGTAGCAATAGGGTTCTAATGCTTCTTAAAACGCGATATTGCATCTCATATCTATGGTTCATGGTAAGATATAATATGATTTGCGAAGTGTTATGTATTCCTCGTCTACACTTCAAATGAATGTAAATGCGACACTTCCTTGCTAGGAAATAGCGTCTGCAGATGTCTAGGTATCGTAGCGATAGAGTTCTAATGCTTCTTAAAACGAGATATTGCATCTCATATCTATGTTTCATGATAAGATACAATATTCATTGCGAAGTGTTATGCATTCCTCGTCTACGATTCAAATGAATGTAAATGCGACACTTCCTTGCAAGGAAATTGCGTTTGCAGATGTCTAGGTATCGTAGCAATAGAGTTCTAATGCTTCTTAAAACGCGACATCGCATCTCATTTCTATGTTTCATGGTAGGATATAATGTGATTTGCGAAGTGTTATGTATTCCTCGTCTGCACTTCAAATGAATGTAAATGCGACACTTCCTTGCAAGGAAATAGCGTTTGCAGATGTCTGCGTACCGTAGCAATAGAGTTCTTATGATTCTTAAAACGCGATATCGCATCTCATTTCTATGTTTCATGGTAAGATATAATATGATTTGCGAAGTGTTATGTATTCCTCGTCTACACTTCAAATGAATGTAAATGCGACACTTCCTTGCTAGGAAATAGCGTCTGCAGATGTCTAGGTATCGTAGCGATAGAGTTCTAATGCTTCTTAAAACGAGATACTGCATCTCATATCTATGGTTCATGGTAAGATATAATATGGTTTGCGAAGTGTTACTTGTTCCTCGTCTACACTTCAAATGAATGTAAATGCAACACTTCCTTGCAAGGAAATAGCGTTTGCAGATGTCTAGGTATCGTAGCAATAGGGTTCAAATGCTTCTTAAAGCGAGATATTGCATCTCATATCTATGTTTCATGATAAGATATAATATTCATAGCGAAGTGTTATGCATTCCTCGTATACGATTCAAATGAATGTAAATGCGACACTTCCTTGCAAGGAAATAGCGTTTGCAGATGTCTACGTATCGTAGCAATAGAGTTCTTATGATTCTTAAAACGCGATATCGCATCTCATTTCTATGGTTCATGGTAAGATATAATATGATTTGCGAATTGTTATGTATTCCTCGTCTACACTTCAAATGAATGTAAATGCGACACTTCCTTGCTAGGAAATAGCGTCTGCAGATGTCTAGGTATCGTAGCGATAGAGTTCTAATGCTTCTTAAAACGAGATATTGCATCTCATATCTATGGTTCATGGTAAGATATAATATGGTTTGCGAAGTGTTATTTGTTCCTCGTCTACACTTCAAATGAATGTAAATGCGACACTTCCTTGCTAGGAAATAGCGTCTGCAGATGTCTAGGTATCGTAGCGATAGAGTTCTAATGCTTCTTAAAACGAGATATTGCATCTCATATCTATGTTTCATGATAAGATATAATATTCATTGCGAAGTGTTATGCATTCCTCGTCTACGATTCAAATGAATGTAAATGCGACACTTCCTTGCAAGGAAATAGCGTTTGCAGATGTTTAGGTATCGTAGCGATAGAGTTCTAATGCTTCTTAAAATGAGATGTTGCATCTCATATCTATGTTTCATGATAAGATATAATATGATTTGCGAAGTGTTATGTATTCCTCGTCTACACTTCAAATGAATGAAAATGCGACACTTCCTTGCTAGGAAGTAGCGTCTGCAGATGTCTAGGTATCGTGGCAATAGGGTTCTAATGCTTCTTAAAACGCGATATCGCATCTCATTTCTATGTTTCATGGTAAGATATAATGTGATTTGCGAAGTGTTATGTATTCCTCGTCTGCACTTCAAATGAATGTAAATGCGACACTTCCTTGCAAGGAAATAGCGTTTGCAGATGTCTGCGTACCGTAGCAATAGAGTTCTTATGATTCTTAAAACGCGATATCGCATCTCATTTCTATGTTTCATGGTAAGATATAATATGATTTGCGAAGTGTTATGTATTCCTCGTCTACACTTCAAATGAATGTAAATGCGACACTTCCTTGCTGGGAAATAGCGTCTGCAGATGTCTAGGTATCGTAGCGATAGAGTTCTAATGCTTCTTAAAACGAGATACTGCATCTCATATCTATGGTTCATGGTAAGATATAATATGGTTTGCGAAGTGTTATTTGTTCCTCGTCTACACTTCAAATGAATGTAAATGCAACACTTCGTTGCAAGGAAATAGCGTTTGCAGATGTCTAGGTATCGTAGCAATAGGGTTCAAATGCTTCTTAAAGCGAGATATTGCATCTCATACCTATGTTTCATGATAAGATATAATATTCATTGCGAAGTGTTATGCATTCCTCGTATACGATTCAAATGAATGTAAATGCGACACTTCCTTGCAAGGAAATAGCGTTTGCAGATGTTTACGTATCGTAGCAATAGAGTTCTTATGATTCTTAAAACGCGATATCGCATCTCATTTCTATGGTTCATGGTAAGATATAATATGATTTGCGAATTGTTATGTATTCCTCGTCTACACTTCAAATGAATCTAATTGCGACACTTCCTTGCTAGGAAATAGCGTCTGCAGATATCTAGGTATCGTAGCGATAGAGTTCTAATGCTTCTTAAAACGAGATATTGCATCTCATATCTATGTTTCATGATAAGATATAATATTCATTGCGAAGTGTTATTTGTTCCTCGTCTACACTTCAAATGAATGTAAATGCAACACTTCCTTGCAAGGAAATAGCGTTTGCAGATGTCTAGGTGTCGTAGCAATAGGGTTCAAATGCTTCTTAAAGCGAGATATTGCATCTCATATCTATGTTTCATGATAAGATATAATATTCATTGCGAAGTGTTATGCATTCCTCGTATACGATTCAAATGAATGTAAATGCGACACTTCCTTGCAAGGAAATTGCGTTTGCAGATGTCTAGGTATCGTAGCAATAGAGTTCTAATGCTTCTTAAAACGCGATATCGCATCTCATTTCTATGTTTCATGGTAAGATATAATGTGATTTGCGAAGTGTTATGTATTCCTCGTCTGCACTTCAAATGAATGTAAATGCGACACTTCCCTGCAAGGAAATAGCGTTTGCAGATGTCTGCGTACCGTAGCAATAGAGTTCTTATGATTCTTAAAACGCGATATCGCATCTCATTTCTATGGTTCATGGTAAGATATAATAAGATTTGCGAAGTGTTATGTATTCCTCGTCTACACTTCAAATGAATGAAAATGCGACACTTCCTTGCTAGGAAATAGCGTCTGCAGATGTCTAGGTATCGTAGCGATAGAGTTCTAATGCTTCTTAAAACGAGATACTGCATCTCATATCTATGGTTCATGGTAAGATATAATATGGTTTGCGAAGTGTTATTTGTTCCTCGTCTACACTTCAAATGAATGTAAATGCAACACTTCCTTGCAAGGAAATAGCGTTCGCAGATGTCTAGGTATCGTAGCAATAGTGTTCAAATGCTTCTTAAAGCGAGATATTGCATCTCATATCTATGTTTCATGATAAGATATAATATTCATTGCGAAGTGTTATGCATTCCTCGTATACGATTCAAATGAATGTAAATGCGACACTTCCTTGCAAGGAAATAGCGTTTGCAGATGTCTACGTATCGTGGCAATAGAGTTCTTATGGTTCTTAAAACGCGATATCGCATCTCATTTCTATGTTTCATGGTAAGATATAATATGATTTGCGAAGTGTTATGTATTCCTCGTCTACACTTCAAATGAATGTGAATGCGACACTTCCCCGCTAGGAAATAGCGTTTGCAGAAGTCTACGTATCGTAGCAATAGAGTTCTTATGATTCTTAAAACGCGATATCGCATCTCATTTCTATGGTTCATGGTAAGATATAATATGATTTGCGAAGTGTTATGTATTCCTCGTCTACACTTCAAATGAATGAAAATGCGACACTTCCTTGCTAGGAAATAGCGTCTGCAGATGTCTAGGTATCGTAGCGATAGAGTTCTAATGCTTCTTAAAACGCGATATCGCATCTCATTTCTATGTTTCATGGTAACATATAATATGATTAGCGAAGTGTTATGTATTCCTCGTCTACACTTCCTATGAATGTAAATGCGACACTTCCTTGCAAGGAAATAGCGTTTGCAGATGTCTACCTATCGTAGCAATAGAGTTCTAATGCTTCTTAGAACGCGATATCGCATCTCATTTCTATGTTTCATGGTAAGATATAATATGATTTGCGAAGTGTTATGTATTCCTCGTCTACACTTCAAATGTATGTAAATGCGACACTTCCTTGCTAGGAAATAGCGTCTGCAGATGTCTAGGTATCGTAGCGATAGAGTTCTAATGCTTCTTAAAACGCGATATCGCATCTCATTTCTATGTTTCATGGTAAGATATAATATGATTTGCGAAGTGTTATGTATTCCTCGTCTACACTTCAAATGTATGTAAATGCGACACTTCCTTGCTAGGAAATAGCGTCTGCAGATGTCTAGGTATCGTAGCAATAGAGTTCTTATGATTCTTAAAACGCGATATCGCATCTCATTTCTATGGTTCATGGTATGATATAATATGATTTGCGAAGTGTTATGTTTTCCTCGTCTACACTTCAAATGAATGTAAATGCGACACTTCCTTGCTAGGAAATAGCGTCTGCAGATGTCTAGGTATCACAGGGATAGAGTTCTAATGCTTCTTAAAACGCGATATCGCATCTCATTTCTATGGTTCATGGTAAGATATAATATGATTTGCGAAGTGTTATGTATTCCTCGTCTACACTTCAAATGAATGTAAATGCGACACTTCCTTGCTAGGAAATAGCGTCTGCAGATGTCTAGGTATCGTAGCGATAGAGTTCTAATGCTTCTTAAAACGAGATATTGCATCTCATATCTATGTTTCATGATAAGATACAATATTCATTGCGAAGTGTTATGCATTCCTCGTCTACGATTCAAATGAATGTAAATGCGACACTTCCTTGCAAGGAAATTGCGTTTGCAGATGTCTAGGTATCGTAGCAATAGAGTTCTAATGCTTCTTAAAACGCGACATCGCATCTCATTTCTATGTTTCATGGTAGGATATAATGTGATTTGCGAAGTGTTATGTATTCCTCGTCTGCACTTCAAATGAATGTAAATGCGACACTTCCTTGCAAGGAAATAGCGTTTGCAGATGTCTGCGTACCGTAGCAATAGAGTTCTTATGATTCTTAAAACGCGATATCGCATCTCATTTCTATGTTTCATGGTAAGATATAATATGATTTGCGAAGTGTTATGTATTCCTCGTCTACACTTCAAATGAATGTAAATGCGACACTTCCTTGCTAGGAAATAGCGTCTGCAGATGTCTAGGTATCGTAGCGATAGAGTTCTAATGCTTCTTAAAACGAGATACTGCATCTCATATCTATGGTTCATGGTAAGATATAATATGGTTTGCGAAGTGTTATTTGTTCCTCGTCTACACTTCAAATGAATGTAAATGCAACACTTCCTTGCAAGGAAATAGCGTTTGCAGATGTCTAGGTATCGTAGCAATAGGGTTCAAATGCTTCTTAAAGCGAGATATTGCATCTCATATCTATGTTTCATGATAAGATATAATATTCATAGCGAAGTGTTATGCATTCCTCGTATACGATTCAAATGAATGTAAATGCGACACTTCCTTGCAAGGAAATAGCGTTTGCAGATGTCTACGTATCGTAGCAATAGAGTTCTTATGATTCTTAAAACGCGATATCGCATCTCATTTCTATGGTTCATGGTAAGATATAATATGATTTGCGAATTGTTATGTATTCCTCGTCTACACTTCAAATGAATCTAATTGCGACACTTCCTTGCTAGGAAATAGCGTCTGCAGATGTCTAGGTATCGTAGCGATAGAGTTCTAATGCTTCTTAAAACGAGATATTGCATCTCATATCTATGTTTCATGATAAGATATAATATTCATTGCGAAGTGTTATGCATTCCTCGTCCACGATTCAAATGAATGTAAATGCGACACTTCCTTGCAAGGAAATAGCGTTTGCAGATGTCTAGGTATCGTAGCAATAGAGTTCTAAGGCTTCTTAAAACGCGATATCGCATCTCATTTCTATGTTTCATGGTAAGATATAATATGATTTGCGAAGTGTTATGTATTCCTCGTCTACACTTCAAATGAATGTGAATGCGACACTTCCCCGCTAGGAAATAGCGTTTGCAGAAGTCTACGTATCGTAGCAATAGAGTTCTTATGATTCTTAAAACGCGATATCGCATCTCATTTCTATGTTTCATGGTAAGATATAATGTGATTTGCGAAGTGTTATGTATTCCTCGTCTACACTTCAAATGAATGTAAATGCGACACTTCTTTGCTAGGAAATAGCGTCTGCAGATGTCTAGGTATCGTAGCGATAGAGTTCTAATGCTTCTTAAAACGAGATACTGCATCTCATATCTATGGTTCATGGTAAGATATAATATGGTTTGCGAAGTGTTATTTGTTCCTCGTCTACACTTCAAATGAATGTAAATGCGACACTTCCTTGCTAGGAAATAGCGTCTGCAGATGTCTAGGTATCGTAGCGATAGAGTTCTAATGCTTCTTAAAACGAGATATTGCATCTCATATCTATGTTTCATGATAAGATATAATATTCATTGCGAAGTGTTATGCATTCCTCGTCTACGATTCAAATGAATGTAAATGCGACACTTCCTTGCAAGGAAATAGCGTTTGCAGATGTTTAGGTATCGTAGCGATAGAGTTCTAATGCTTCTTAAAATGAGATGTTGCATCTCATATCTATGTTTCATGATAAGATATAATATGATTTGCGAAGTGTTATGTATTCCTCGTCTACACTTCAAATGAATGAAAATGCGACACTTCCTTGCTAGGAAGTAGCGTCTGCAGATGTCTAGGTATCGTGGCAATAGGGTTCTAATGCTTCTTAAAACGCGATATCGCATCTCATTTCTATGTTTCATGGTAAGATATAATGTGATTTGCGAAGTGTTATGTATTCCTCGTCTGCACTTCAAATGAATGTAAATGCGACACTTCCTTGCAAGGAAATAGCGTTTGCAGATGTCTGCGTACCGTAGCAATAGAGTTCTTATGATTCTTAAAACGCGATATCGCATCTCATTTCTATGTTTCATGGTAAGATATAATATGATTTGCGAAGTGTTATGTATTCCTCGTCTACACTTCAAATGAATGTAAATGCGACACTTCCTTGCTAGGAAATAGCGTCTGCAGATGTCTAGGTATCGTAGCGATAGAGTTCTAATGCTTCTTAAAACGAGATACTGCATCTCATATCTATGGTTCATGGTAAGATATAATATGGTTTGCGAAGTGTTATTTGTTCCTCGTCTACACTTCAAATGAATGTAAATGCAACACTTCGTTGCAAGGAAATAGCGTTTGCAGATGTCTAGGTATCGTAGCAATAGGGTTCAAATGCTTCTAGAAGCGAGATATTGCATCTCATACCTATGTTTCATGATAAGATATAATATTCATTGCGAAGTGTTATGCATTCCTCGTATACGATTCAAATGAATGTAAATGCGACACTTCCTTGCAAGGAAATAGCGTTTGCAGATGTTTACGTATCGTAGCAATAGAGTTCTTATGATTCTTAAAACGCGATATCGCATCTCATTTCTATGGTTCATGGTAAGATATAATATGATTTGCGAATTGTTATGTATTCCTCGTCTACACTTCAAATGAATCTAATTGCGACACTTCCTTGCTAGGAAATAGCGTCTGCAGATATCTAGGTATCGTAGCGATAGAGTTCTAATGCTTCTTAAAACGAGATATTGCATCTCATATCTATGTTTCATGATAAGATATAATATTCATTGCGAAGTGTTATTTGTTCCTCGTCTACACTTCAAATGAATGTAAATGCAACACTTCCTTGCAAGGAAATAGCGTTTGCAGATGTCTAGGTGTCGTAGCAATAGGGTTCAAATGCTTCTTAAAGCGAGATATTGCATCTCATATCTATGTTTCATGATAAGATATAATATTCATTGCGAAGTGTTATGCATTCCTCGTATACGATTCAAATGAATGTAAATGCGACACTTCCTTGCAAGGAAATAGCGTTTGCAGATGTCTACGTATCGTGGCAATAGAGTTCTTATGGTTCTTAAAACGCGATATCGCATCTCATTTCTATGTTTCATGGCAAGATATAATATGATTTGCAAAGTGTTATGTATTCCGCGTCTACACTTCAAATGAATGTGAATGCGACACTTCCTCGCTAAGAAGTAGCGTTTGCAGAAGTCTACGTATCGTAGCAATAAGAGTTCTTATGATTCTTAAAACGCGATATCGCATCCCATTTCTATGGTTCATGGTATGATATAATATGATTTGCGAAGTGTTATGTATTCCTCGTCTACACTTCAAATGAATGTAAATGCGACACTTCCTTGCTAGGAAATAGCGTCTGCAGATGTCTAGGTATCGTAGCGATAGAGTTCTAATGCTTGTTAAAACGCGATATCGCATCTCATTTCTATGGTTCATGGTAAGATATAATATGATTTGCGAAGTGTTATGTAGTCCTCGTCTACACTTCAAATGAATGAAAATGCGACACTTCCTTGCTAGGAAATAGCGTCTGCAGATGTCTAGGTATCGTAGCGATAGAGTTCTAATGCTTCTTAAAACGCGATATCGCATCTCATTTCTATGTTTCATGGTAACATATAATATGATTTGCGAAGTGTTATGCATTCCTCGTCTGCGATTCAAATGAATGTAAATGCGACACTTCGTTGCAAGGAAATAGCGTTTGCAGATGTCTAGGTATCGTAGCAATAGAGTTCTAATGCTTCTTAAAACGCGATATCGCATCTCATTTCTATGTTTCATGGTAAGATATAATATGATTTGCGAAGTGTTATGTATTCCTCGTCTACACTTCAAATGAATGTAAATGCGACACTTCCTTGCTAGGAAATAGCGTCTGCAGATGTCTAGGTATCGTAGCGATAGATTTCTAATGCTTCTTAAAACGCGATATCGCATCTCATTTCTATGTTTCATGGTAAGATATAATATGATTTGCGAAGTGTTATGTACTCCTCGTCTACACTTCAAATGAATGAAAATGCGACACTTCCTTGCTAGGAAATAGCGTCTGCAGATGTCTAGGTATCGTAGCGATAGAGTTCTAATGCTTCTTAAAACGAGATATTGCATCTCATATCTATGTTTCATGATAAGATATAATATGATTTGCGAAGTGTTATGTATTCCTCGTCTACACTTCAAATGAATGAAAATGCGACACTTCCTTGCTAGGAAGTAGCGTCTGCAGATGTCTAGGTATCGTAGAAATAGGGTTCTAATGCTTCTTAAAACGCGATATCGCATCTCATTTCTATGTTTCATGGTAAGATATAATATGATTTGCGAAGTGTTATGTATTCCTCGTCTACACTTCAAATGAATGTAAATGCGACACTTCCTTGCTAGGAAATAGCGTCTGCAGATGTCTAGGTATCGTAGCGATAGAGTTCTAATGCTTCTTAAAACGCGATATCGCATCTCATTTCTATGGTTCATGGTATGATATAATATGATTTGCGAAGCGTTATGTATTCCTCGTCTACACTTCAAATGAATGTAAATGCAACACTTCCTTGCAAGGAAATAGCGTTTGCAGATGTCTAGGTATCGTAGCAATAGGGTTCAAATGCTTCTTAAAGCGAGATATTGCATCTCATATCTATGTTTCATGATAAGATATAATATTCATTGCGAAGTGTTATGCATTCCTCGCATACGATTCAAATGAATGTAAATGCGACACTTCCTTGCAAGGAAATAGCGTTTGCAGATGTCTACGTATCGTGGCAATAGAGTTCTTATGGTTCTTAAAACGCGATATCGCATCTCATTTCTATGTATCATGGCAAGATATAATATGATTTGCGAAGTGTTATGTATTCCTCGTCTACACTTCAAATGAATGTGAATGCGACACTTCCTCGCTAGGAAATAGCGTTTGCAGAAGTCTACGTATCGTAGCAATAGAGTTCTTATGATTCTTAAAACGCGATATCGCATCTCATTTCTATGGTTCATGGTAAGATATAATATGATTTGCGAATTGTTATGTATTCCTCGTCTACACTTCATATGAATGTAAATGCGACACTTCCTTGCAAGGAAATAGCGTTTGCAGATGTCTACCTATCGTAGCAATAGGGTTCTAATGCTTCTTAAAACGCGATATCGCATCTCATTTCTATGTTTGATGGTATGATATAATATGATTTGCGAAGTGTTATGTATTCCTCGTCTACACTCCAAATGATTGTGAATGCGACACTTCCTCGCTAGGAAATAGCGTTTGCAGAAGTCTACGTATCGTAGCAATAGAGTTCTTATGATTCTTAAAACGCGATATCGCATCTCATTTCTATGGTTCATGGTATGATATAATATGATTTGCGAAGTGTTATGTTTTCCTCGTCTACACTTCAAATGAATGTAAATGCGACACTTCCTTGCTAGGAAATAGCGTCTGCAGATGTCTAGGTATCACAGGGATAGAGTTCTAATGCTTCTTAAAACGCGATATCGCATCTCATTTCTATGGTTCATGGTAAGATATAATATGATTTGCGAAGTGTTATGTATTCCTCGTCTACACTTCAAATGAATGTAAATGCGACACTTCCTTGCTAGGAAATAGCGTCTGCAGATGTCTAGGTATCGTAGCGATAGAGTTCTAATGCTTCTTAAAACGAGATATTGCATCTCATATCTATGTTTCATGATAAGATACAATATTCATTGCGAAGTGTTATGCATTCCTCGTCTACGATTCAAATGAATGTAAATGCGACACTTCCTTGCAAGGAAATTGCGTTTGCAGATGTCTAGGTATCGTAGCAATAGAGTTCTAATGCTTCTTAAAACGCGATATCGCATCTCATTTCTATGTTTCATGGTAAGATATAATGTGATTTGCGAAGTGTTATGTATTCCTCGTCTGCACTTCAAATGAATGTAAATGCGACACTTCCTTGCAAGGAAATAGCGTTTGCAGATGTCTGCGTACCGTAGCAATAGAGTTCTTATGATTCTTAAAACGCGATATCGCATCTCATTTCTATGTTTCATGGTAAGATATAATATGATTTGCAAAGTGTTATGTATTCCGCGTCTACACTTCAAATGAATGTGAATGCGACACTTCCTCGCTAAGAAGTAGCGTTTGCAGAAGTCTACGTATCGTAGCAATAAGAGTTCTTATGATTCTTAAAACGCGATATCGCATCTCATTTCTATGGTTCATGGTATGATATAATATGATTTGCGAAGTGTTATGTATTCCTCGTCTACACTTCAAATGAATGTAAATGCGACACTTCCTTGCTAGGAAATAGCGTCTGCAGATGTCTAGGTATCGTAGCGATAGAGTTCTAATGCTTGTTAAAACGCGATATCGCATCTCATTTCTATGGTTCATGGTAAGATATAATATGATTTGCGAAGTGTTATGTAGTCCTCGTCTACACTTCAAATGAATGAAAATGCGACACTTCCTTGCTAGGAAATAGCGTCTGCAGATGTCTAGGTATCGTAGCGATAGAGTTCTAATGCTTCTTAAAACGCGATATCGCATCTCATTTCTATGTTTCATGGTAACATATAATATGATTTGCGAAGTGTTATGCATTCCTCGTCTGCGATTCAAATGAATGTAAATGCGACACTTCGTTGCAAGGAAATAGCGTTTGCAGATGTCTAGGTATCGTAGCAATAGAGTTCTAATGCTTCTTAAAACGCGATATCGCATCTCATTTCTATGTTTCATGGTAAGATATAATATGATTTGCGAAGTGTTATGTATTCCTCGTCTACACTTCAAATGAATGTAAATGCGACACTTCCTTGCTAGGAAATAGCGTCTGCAGATGTCTAGGTATCGTAGCGATAGATTTCTAATGCTTCTTAAAACGCGATATCGCATCTCATTTCTATGTTTCATGGTAAGATATAATATGATTTGCGAAGTGTTATGTACTCCTCGTCTACACTTCAAATGAATGAAAATGCGACACTTCCTTGCTAGGAAATAGCGTCTGCAGATGTCTAGGTATCGTAGCGATAGAGTTCTAATGCTTCTTAAAACGAGATATTGCATCTCATATCTATGTTTCATGATAAGATATAATATGATTTGCGAAGTGTTATGTATTCCTCGTCTACACTTCAAATGAATGAAAATGCGACACTTCCTTGCTAGGAAGTAGCGTCTGCAGATGTCTAGGTATCGTAGAAATAGGGTTCTAATGCTTCTTAAAACGCGATATCGCATCTCATTTCTATGTTTCATGGTAAGATATAATATGATTTGCGAAGTGTTATGTATTCCTCGTCTACACTTCAAATGAATGTAAATGCGACACTTCCTTGCTAGGAAATAGCGTCTGCAGATGTCTAGGTATCGTAGCGATAGAGTTCTAATGCTTCTTAAAACGCGATATCGCATCTCATTTCTATGGTTCATGGTATGATATAATATGATTTGCGAAGCGTTATGTATTCCTCGTCTACACTTCAAATGAATGTAAATGCAACACTTCCTTGCAAGGAAATAGCGTTTGCAGATGTCTAGGTATCGTAGCAATAGGGTTCAAATGCTTCTTAAAGCGAGATATTGCATCTCATATCTATGTTTCATGATAAGATATAATATTCATTGCGAAGTGTTATGCATTCCTCGCATACGATTCAAATGAATGTAAATGCGACACTTCCTTGCAAGGAAATAGCGTTTGCAGATGTCTACGTATCGTGGCAATAGAGTTCTTATGGTTCTTAAAACGCGATATCGCATCTCATTTCTATGTATCATGGCAAGATATAATATGATTTGCGAAGTGTTATGTATTCCTCGTCTACACTTCAAATGAATGTGAATGCGACACTTCCTCGCTAGGAAATAGCGTTTGCAGAAGTCTACGTATCGTAGCAATAGAGTTCTTATGATTCTTAAAACGCGATATCGCATCTCATTTCTATGGTTCATGGTAAGATATAATATGATTTGCGAATTGTTATGTATTCCTCGTCTACACTTCATATGAATGTAAATGCGACACTTCCTTGCAAGGAAATAGCGTTTGCAGATGTCTACCTATCGTAGCAATAGGGTTCTAATGCTTCTTAAAACGCGATATCGCATCTCATTTCTATGTTTGATGGTATGATATAATATGATTTGCGAAGTGTTATGTATTCCTCGTCTACACTCCAAATGATTGTGAATGCGACACTTCCTCGCTAGGAAATAGCGTTTGCAGAAGTCTACGTATCGTAGCAATAGAGTTCTTATGATTCTTAAAACGCGATATCGCATCTCATTTCTATGGTTCATGGTATGATATAATATGATTTGCGAAGTGTTATGTTTTCCTCGTCTACACTTCAAATGAATGTAAATGCGACACTTCCTTGCTAGGAAATAGCGTCTGCAGATGTCTAGGTATCACAGGGATAGAGTTCTAATGCTTCTTAAAACGCGATATCGCATCTCATTTCTATGGTTCATGGTAAGATATAATATGATTTGCGAAGTGTTATGTATTCCTCGTCTACACTTCAAATGAATGTAAATGCGACACTTCCTTGCTAGGAAATAGCGTCTGCAGATGTCTAGGTATCGTAGCGATAGAGTTCTAATGCTTCTTAAAACGAGATATTGCATCTCATATCTATGTTTCATGATAAGATACAATATTCATTGCGAAGTGTTATGCATTCCTCGTCTACGATTCAAATGAATGTAAATGCGACACTTCCTTGCAAGGAAATTGCGTTTGCAGATGTCTAGGTATCGTAGCAATAGAGTTCTAATGCTTCTTAAAACGCGATATCGCATCTCATTTCTATGTTTCATGGTAAGATATAATGTGATTTGCGAAGTGTTATGTATTCCTCGTCTGCACTTCAAATGAATGTAAATGCGACACTTCCTTGCAAGGAAATAGCGTTTGCAGATGTCTGCGTACCGTAGCAATAGAGTTCTTATGATTCTTAAAACGCGATATCGCATCTCATTTCTATGTTTCATGGTAAGATATAATATGATTTGCGAAGTGTTATGTATTCCTCGTCTACACTTCAAATGAATGTAAATGCGACACTTCCTTGCTAGGAAATAGCGTCTGCAGATGTCTAGGTATCGTAGCGATAGAGTTCTAATGCTTCTTAAAACGAGATATTGCATCTCATATCTATGTTTCATGATAAGATACAATATTCATTGCGAAGTGTTATGAATTCCTCGTCTACGATTCAAATGAATGTAAATGCGACACTTCCTTGCAAGGAAATTGCGTTTGCAGATGTCTAGGTATCGTAGCAATAGAGTTCTAATGCTTCTTAAAACGCGATATCGCATCTCATTTCTATGTTTCATGGTAAGATATAATGTGATTTGCGAAGTGTTATGTATTCCTCGTCTGCACTTCAAATGAATGTAAATGCGACACTTCCTTGCAAGGAAATAGCGTTTGCAGATGTCTGCGTACCGTAGCAATAGAGTTCTTATGATTCTTAAAACGCGATATCGCATCTCATTTCTATGTTTCATGGTAAGATATAATATGGTTTGCGAAGTGTTATTTGTTCCTCGTCTACACTTCAAATGAATGTAAATGCAACACTTCCTTGCAAGGAAATAGCGTTTGCAGATGTCTAGGTATCGTAGCAATAGGGTTCAAATGCTTCTTAAAGCGAGATATTGCATCTCATATCTATGTTTCATGATAAGATATAATATTCATTGCGAAGTGTTATGCATTCCTCGTATACGATTCAAATGAATGTAAATGCGACACTTCCTTGCAAGGAAATAGCGTTTGCAGATGTCTACGTATCGTAGCAATAGAGTTCTTATGATTCTTAAAACGCGATATCGCATCTCATTTCTATGGTTCATGGTAAGATATAATATGATTTGCGAATTGTTCTGTATTCCTCGTCTACACTTCAAATGAATCTAATTGCGACACTTCCTTGCTAGGAAATAGCGTCTGCAGATGTCTAGGTATCGTAGCGATAGAGTTCTAATGCTTCTTAAAACGATATATTGCATCTCATATCTATGTTTCATGATAAGATATAATATTCATTGCGAAGTGTTATGCATTCCTCGTCTACGATTCAAATGAATGTAAATGCGACACTTCCTTGCAAGGAAATAGCGTTTGCAGATGTCTAGGTATCGTAGCAATAGAGTTCTAATGCTTCTTAAAACGCGATATCGCATCTCATTTCTATGTTTCATGGTAAGATATAATATGATTTGCGAAGTGTTATGTATTCCTCGTCTACACTTCAAATGAATGTGAATGCGACACTTCCCCGCTAGGAAATAGCGTTTGCAGAAGTCTACGTATCGTAGCAATAGAGTTCTTATGATTCTTAAAACGCGATATCGCATCTCATTTCTATGTTTCATGGTAAGATATAATGTGATTTGCGAAGTGTTATGTATTCCTCGTCTACACTTCAAATGAATGTAAATGCGACACTTCCTTGCTAGGAAATAGCGTCTGCAGATGTCTAGGTATCGTAGCGATAGAGTTCTAATGCTTCTTAAAACGAGATACTGCATCTCATATCTATGGTTCATGGTAAGATATAATATGGTTTGCGAAGTGTTATTTGTTCCTCGTCTACACTTCAAATGAATGTAAATGCAACACTTCCTTGCAAGGAAATAGCGTTTGCAGATGTCTAGGTATCGTAGCAATAGGGTTCAAATGCTTCTTAAAGCGAGATATTGCATCTCATATCTATGTTTCATGATAAGATATAATATTCATTGCGAAGTGTTATGCATTCCTCGTATACGATTCAAATGAATGTAAATGCGACACTTCCTTGCAAGGAAATAGCGTTTGCAGATGTCTACGTATCGTAGCAATAGAGTTCTTATGATTCTTAAAACGCGATATCGCATCTCATTTCTATGGTTCATGGTAAGATATAATATGATTTGCGAATTGTTATGTATTCCTCGTCTACACTTCAAATGAATCTAATTGCGACACTTCCTTGCTAGGAAATAGCGTCTGCAGATGTCTAGGTATCGTAGCGATAGAGTTCTAATGCTTCTTAAAACGAGATATTGCATCTCATATCTATGTTTCATGATAAGATATAATATTCATTGCGAAGTGTTATGCATTCCTCGTCTACGATTCAAATGAATGTAAATGCGACACTTCCTTGCAAGGAAATAGCGTTTGCAGATGTCTAGGTATCGTAGCGATAGAGTTCTAATGCTTCTTAAAATGAGATGTTGTATCTCATATCTATGTTTCATGATAAGATATAATATGATTTGCGAAGTGTTATGTATTCCTCGTCTACACTTCAAATGAATGAAAATGCGACACTTCCTTGCTAGGAAGTAGCGTCTGCAGATGTCTAGGTATCGTGGCAATAGGGTTCTAATGCTTCTTAAAACGCGATATCGCATCTCATTTCTATGTTTCATGGTAAGATATAATATGATTTGCGAAGTGTTATGTATTCCTCGTCTACACTTCAAATGAATGTAAATGCGACACTTCCTTGCTAGGAAATAGCGTCTGCAGATGTCTAGGTATCGTAGCGATAGAGTTCTAATGCTTCTTAAAACGCGATATTGCATCTCATATCTATGGTTCATGGTAAGATATAATATGATTTGCGAAGTGTTATGTATTCCTCGTCTACACTTCAAATGAATGTAAATGCGACACTTCCTTGCTAGGAAATAGCGTCTGCAGATGTCTAGGTATCGTAGCGATAGAGTTCTAATGCTTCTTAAAACGAGATATTGCATCTCATATCTATGGTTCATGGTAAGATATAATATGATTTGCGAAGTGTTATGTATTCCTCGTCTACACTTCAAATGAATATAAATGCGACACTTCCTTGCTAGGAAATAGCGTCTGCAGATGTCTAGGTATCGTAGCGATAGAGTTCTAATGCTTCTTAAAACGAGATATTGCATCTCATATCTATGTTTCATGATAAGATATAATATTCATTGCGAAGTGTTATGCATTCCTCGTCTACGATTCAAATGAATGTAAATGCGACACTTCCTTGCAAGGAAATTGCGTTTGCAGATGTCTAGGTATCGTAGCAATAGAGTTCTAATGCTTCTTAAAACGCGATATCGCATCTCATTTCTATGTTTCATGGTAAGATATAATGTGATTTGCGAAGTGTTATGTATTCCTCGTCTGCACTTCAAATGAATGTAAATGCGACACTTCCTTGCAAGGAAATAGCGTTTGCAGATGTCTGCGTACCGTAGCAATAGAGTTCTTATGATTCTTAAAACGCGATATCGCATCTCATTTCTATGTTTCATGGTAAGATATAATATGATTTGCGAAGTGTTATGTATTCCTCGTCTACACTTCAAATGAATGTAAATGCGACACTTCCTTGCTAGGAAATAGCGTCTGCAGATGTCTAGGTATCGAAGCAATAGGATTCTAATGCTTCTTAAAACGCGATATCGCATCTCATTTCTATGTTTCATGGTAAGATATAATATGATTCGCGAAGTGTTATGTATTCCTCGTCTACACTTCAAATGAATGAAAATGCGACACTTCCTTGCAAGGAAATAGCGTTTGCAGATGTCTAGGTGTCGTAGCAATAGGGTTCAAATGCTTCTTAAAGCGAGATATTGCATCTCATATCTATGTTTCATGATAAGATATATTATTCATTGCGAAGTGTTATGCATTCCTCGTATACGATTCAAATGAATGTAAATGCGACACTTCCTTGCTAGGAAATAGCGTCTGCAGATGTCTAGGTATCGTAGCGATAGAGTTCTAATGCTTCTTAAAACGCGATATCGCATCTCATTTCTATGGTTCATGGTAAGATATAATATGATTTGCGAAGTGTTATGTAGTCCTCGTCTACACTTCAAATGAATGAAAATGCGACACTTCCTTGCTAGGAAATAGCGTCTGCAGATGTCTAGGTATCGTAGCGATAGAGTTCTAATGCTTCTTAAAACGCGATATCGCATCTCATTTCTATGTTTCATGGTAACATATAATATGATTTGCGAAGTGTTATGTATTCCTCGTCTACACTTCCTATGAATGTAAATGCGACACTTCCTTGCAAGGAAATAGCGTTTGCAGAAGTCTACGTATCGTAGCAATAAGAGTTCTTATGATTCTTAAAACGCGATATCGCATCTCATTTCTATGGTTCATGGTATAATATAATATGATTTGCGAGGCGTTATGTATTCCTCGTCTACACTTCAAATGAATGTAAATGCAACACTTCCTTGCAAGGAAATAGCGTTTGCAGATGTCTAGGTATCGTAGCAATAGGGTTCAAATGCTTCTTAAAGCGAGATATTGCATCTCATATCTATGTTTCATGATAAGATATAATATTCATTGCGAAGTGTTATGCATTCCTCGTATACACTTCAAATGAATGAAAATGCGACACTTCCTTGCTAGGAAGTAGCGTCTGCAGATGTCTAGGTGTCGTAGCAATAGGGTTCTAATGCTTCTTAAAACGCGATATCGCATCTCATTTCTATGTTTCATGGTAAGATATAATATGATTTGCGAAGTGTTATGTATTCCTCGTCTACACTTCAAATGAATGTGAATGCGACACTTCCTCGCTAGGAAATAGCGTTTGCAGAAGTCTACGTATCGTAGCAATAGAGTTCTTATGATTCTTAAAACGCGATATTGCATCTCATATCTATGGTTCATGGTAAGATATAAAATGATTTGCGATGTGTTATGTATTCCTCGTCTACACTTCAAATGAATGTAAATGCAACACTTCGTTGCAAGGAAATAGCGTTTGCAGATGTCTAGGTATCGTAGCAATAGGGTTCAAATGCTTCTTAAAGCGAGTTATTGCATCTCATATCTATGTTTCATGATAAGATATAATATTCATTGCGAAGTGTTATGCATTCCTCGTATACGATTCAAATGAATGTAAATGCGACACTTCCTTGCAAGGAAATAGAGTTTGCAGATGTTTACGTATCGTAGCAATAGAGTTCTTATGATTCTTAAAACGCGATATCGCATCTCATTTCTATGGTTCATGGTAAGATATAATATGATTTGCGAATTGTTATGTATTCCCGTCTACACTTCAAATGAATCTAATTGCGACACTTCCTTGCTAGGAAATAGCGTCTGCAGATGTCTAGGTATCGTAGCGATAGAGTTCTAATGCTTCTTAAAACGAGATATTGCATCTCATATCTATGTTTCATGATAAGATATAATATTCATTGCGAAGTGTTATGTATTCCTCGTCTGCACTTCAAATGAATGTAAATGCGACATTTCCTTGCAAGGAAATAGCGTTTGCAGATGTCTGCGTACCGTAGCAATAGAGTTCTTATGATTCTTAAAACGCGATATCGCATCTCATTTCTATGGTTCTTGGTAAGATATAATATGATTTGCGAAGTGTTATGTATTCCTCGTCTACACTTCAAATGAATGAAAATGCGACACTTCCTTGCTAGGAAATAGCGTCTGCAGATGTCTAGGTATCGAAGCAATAGGATTCTAATGCTTCTTAAAACGCGATATCGCATCTCATTTCTATGTTTCATGGTAAGATATAATATGATTCGCGAAGTGTTATGTATTCCTCGTCTACACTTCACATGAATGTAAATGCGACACTTCCTTGCTAGGTAATAGCGTCTGCAGATGTCTAGGTATCGTAGCGATAGAGTTCTAATGCTTCTTAAAACGCGATATCGCATCTCATTTCTATGTTTCATGGTAAGATATAATATGGTTTGCGAAGTGTTATTTGTTCCTCGTCTACACTTCAAATGAATGTAAATGCAACACTTCCTTGCAAGGAAATAGCGTTTGCAGATGTCTAGGTGTCGTAGCAATAGGGTTCAAATGCTTCTTAAAGCGAGATATTGCATCTCATATCTATGTTTCATGATAAGATATATTATTCATTGCGAAGTGTTATGCATTCCTCGTATACGATTCAAATGAATGTAAATGCGACACTTCCTTGCAAGGAAATAGCGTTTGCAGATGTCTACGTATCGTGGCAATAGAGTTCTTATGGTTCTTAAAACGCGATATCGCATCTCATTTCTATGTTTCATGGCAAGATATAATATGATTTGCGAAGTGTTATGTATTCCGCGTCTACACTTCAAATGAATGTGAATGCGACACTTCCTCGCTAAGAAGTAGCGTTTGCAGAAGTCTACGTATCGTAGCAATAAGAGTTCTTATGATTCTTAAAACGCGATATCGCATCTCATTTCTATGGTTCATGGTATGATATAATATGATTTGCGAAGTGTTATGTATTCCGCGTCTACACTTCAAATGAATGTGAATGCGACACTTCCTCGCTAAGAAGTAGCGTTTGCAGAAGTCTACGTATCGTAGCAATAAGAGTTCTTATGATTCTTAAAACGCGATATCGCATCTCATTTCTATGGTTCATGGTATGATATAATATGATTTGCGAAGTGTTATGTATTCCTCGTCTACACTTCAAATGAATGTAAATGCGACACTTCCTTGCAAGGAAATAGCGTCTGCAGATGTCTAGGTATCGTAGCGATAGAGTTCTAATGCTTCTTAAAACGCGATATCGCATCTCATTTCTATGGTTCATGGTAAGATATAATATGATTTGCGAAGTGTTATGTAGTCCTCGTCTACACTTCAAATGAATGAAAATGAGACACTTCCTTGCTAGGAAATAGCGTCTGCAGATGTCTAGGTATCGTAGCGATAGAGTTCTAATGCTTCTTAAAACGCGATATCGCATCTCATTTCTATGGTTCATGGTAAGATATAATATGATTTGCGAAGTGTTATGTAGTCCTCGTCTACACTTCAAATGAATGAAAATGCGACACTTCCTTGCTAGGAAATAGCGTCTGCAGATGTCTAGGTATCGTAGCGATAGAGTTCTAATGCTTCTTAAAACGCGATATCGCATCTCATTTCTATGTTTCATGGTAACATATAATATGATTTGCGAAGTGTTATGTATTCCTCGTCTACACTTCCTATGAATGTAAATGCGACACTTCCTTGCAAGGAAATAGCGTTTGCAGAAGTCTACGTATCGTAGCAATAAGAGTTCTTATGATTCTTAAAACGCGATATCGCATCTCATTTCTATGGTTCATGGTATAATATAATATGATTTGCGAGGCGTTATGTATTCCTCGTCTACACTTCAAATGAATGTAAATGCAACACTTCCTTGCAAGGAAATAGCGTTTGCAGATGTCTAGGTATCGTAGCAATAGGGTTCAAATGCTTCTTAAAGCGAGATATTGCATCTCATATCTATGTTTCATGATAAGATATAATATTCATTGCGAAGTGTTATGCATTCCTCGTATACACTTCAAATGAATGAAAATGCGACACATCCTTGCTAGGAAGTAGCGTCTGCAGATGTCTAGGTATCACAGGGATAGAGTTCTAATGCTTCTTAAAACGCGATATCGCATCTCATTTCTATGTTTCATGGTAAGATATAATATGATTTGCGAAGTGTTATGTATTCCTCGTCTACACTTCATATGAATGTAAATGCGACACTTCCTTGCAAGGAAATAGCGTTTGCAGATGTCTACGTATCGTAGCGATAGAGTTCTAATGCTTCTTAAAACGAGATATTGCATCTCATATCTATGGTTCATGGTAAGATATAAAATGATTTGCGATGTGTTATGTATTCCTCGTCTACACTTCAAATGAATGTAAATGCAACACTTCCTTGCAAGGAAATAGCGTTTGCAGATGTCTAGGTATCGTAGCAATAGGGTTCAAATGCTTCTTAAAGCGAGATATTGCATCTCATATCTATGTTTCATGATAAGATATAATATTCATTGCGAAGTGTTATGCATTCCTCGTATACACTTCAAATGAATGAAAATGCGACACTTCCTTGCTAGGAAGTAGCGTCTGCAGATGTCTAGGTATCGTAGCAATAGGGTTCTAATGCTTCTTAAAACGCGATATCGCATCTCATTTCTATGTTTCATGGTAAGATATAATATGATTTGCGAAGTGTTATGTATTCCTCGTCTACACTTCAAATGAATGTGAATGCGACACTTCCTCGCTAGGAAATAGCGTTTGCAGAAGTCTACGTATCGTAGCAATAGAGTTCTTATGATTCTTAAAACGCGATATCGCATCTCATTTCTATGGTTCATGGTAAGATATAATATGATTTGCGAATTGTTATGTATTCCTCGTCTACACTTCATATGAATGTAAATGCGACACTTCCTTGCAAGGAAATAGCGTTTGCAGATGTCTACCTATCGTAGCAATAGGGTTCTAATGCTTCTTAAAACGCGATATCGCATCTCATTTCTATGTTTCATGGTAAGATATAATATGATTTGCGAAGTGTTATGTATTCCTCGTCTACACTCCAAATGATTGTGAATGCGACACTTCCTCGCTAGGAAATAGCGTTTGCAGAAGTCTACGTATCGTAGCAATAGAGTTCTTATGATTCTTAAAACGCGATATCGCATCTCATTTCTATGGTTCATAGTATGATATAATATGATTTGCGAAGTGTTATGTGTTCCTCGTCTACACTTCAAATGAATGTAAATGCGACACTTCCTTGCTAGGAAATAGCGTCTGCAGATGTCTAGGTATCACAGGGATAGAGTTCTAATGCTTCTTAAAACGCGATATCGCATCTCATTTCTATGTTTCATGGTAAGATATAATATGATTTGCGAAGTGTTATGTATTCCTCGTCTACACTTCATATGAATGTAAATGCGACACTTCCTTGCAAGGAAATAGCGTTTGCAGATGTCTACGTATCGTAGCGATAGAGTTCTAATGCTTCTTAAAACGAGATATTGCATCTCATATCTATGGTTCATGGTAAGATATAAAATGATTTGCGATGTGTTATGTATTCCTCGTCTACACTTCAAATGAATGTAAATGCGACACTTCCTTGCTAGGAAATAGCGTCTGCAGATGTCTAGGTATCGTAGCGATAGAGTTCTAATGCTTCTTAAAACGAGATATTGCATCTCATATCTATGTTTCATGATAAGATATAATATTCATTGCGAAGTGTTATGCATTCCTCGTCTACGATTCAAATGAATGTAAATGCGACACTTCCTTGCAAGGAAATAGCGTTTGCAGATGTCTAGGTATCGTAGCAATAGAGTTCTAATGCTTCTTAAAACGCGATATCGCATCTCATTTCTATGTTTCATGGTAAGATATAATATGATTTGCGAAGTGTTATGTATTCCTCGTCTACACTTCAAATGAATGAAAATGCGACACTTCCTTGCTAGGAAATAGCGTCTGCAGATGTCTAGGTATCGTAGCGATAGAGTTCTAATGCATCTTAAAACGCGATATCGCATCTCATTTCTATGTTTCATGGTAACATATAATATGATTTGCGAAGTGTTATGTATTCCTCGTCTAAACTTCCTACGAATGTAAATGCGACACTTCCTTGCAAGGAAATAGCGTTTGCAGATGTCTGCGTACCGTAGCAATAGAGTTCTTATGATTCTTAAAACGCGATATCGCATCTCATTTCTATGTTTCATGGTAAGATATAATATGATTTGCGAATTGTTATGTATTCCTCGTCTACACTTCAAATGAATCTAATTGCGACACTTCCTTGCTAGGAAATAGCGTCTGCAGATGTCTAGGTATCGTAGCGATAGAGTTCTAATGCTTCTTAAAACGAGATATTGCATCTCATACCTATGTTTCATGATAAGATATAATATGATTTGCGAAGTGTTATGTATTCCTCGTCTACACTTCATATGAATGTAAATGCGACACTTCCTTGCAAGGAAATAGCGTTTGCAGATGTCTGCCTATCGTAGCAATAGAGTTCTAATGCTTCTTAAAACGCGATATCGCATCTCATTTCTATGTTTCATGGTAAGATATAATATGATTTGCGAAGTGTTATGTATTCCTCGTCTACACTTCAAATGAATGTGAATGCGACACTTCCCCGCTAGGAAATAGCGTCTGCAGATGTCTAGGTATCGTAGCGATAGAGTTCTAATGCTTCTTAAAACGAGATATTGCATCTCATATCTATGTTTCATGATAAGATATAATATTCATTGCGAAGTGTTATGCATTCCTCGTCTACGATTCAAATGAATGTAAATGCGACACTTCCTTGCAAGGAAATTGCGTTTGCAGATGTCTAGGTATCGTAGCAATAGAGTTCTAATGCTTCTTAAAACGCGATATCGCATCTCATTTCTATGTTTCATGGTAAGATATAATATGATTTGCGAATTGTTATGTATTCCTCGTCTACACTTCAAATGAATCTAATTGCGACACTTCCTTGCAAGGAAATAGCGTTTGCAGATGTCTACGTATCGTAGCGATAGAGTTCTAATGCTTCTTAAAACGAGATATTGCATCTCATATCTATGTTTCATGATAAGATATAATATGATTTGCGAAGTGTTATGTATTCCTCGTCTACACTTCAAATGAATGTGAATGCGACACTTCCTCGCTAGGAAATAGCGTTTGCAGAAGTCTACGTATCGTAGCAATAGAGTTCTTATGATTCTTAAAACGCGATATCGCATCTCATTTCTATGGTTCATGGTAAGATATAATATGATTTGCGAATTGTTATGTATTCCTCGTCTACGATTCAAATGAATGTAAATGCGACACTTCCTTGCAAGGAAATAGCGTTTGCAGATGTCTAGGTATCGTAGCAATAGAGTTCTAATGCTTCTTAATACGCGATATCGCATCTCATTTCTATGTTTCATGGTAAGATATAATATGATTTGCGAAGTGTTATGTATTCCTCGTCTACACTTCAAATGAATGTGAATGCGACACTTCCCCGCTAGGAAATAGCGTTTGCAGAAGTCTACGTACCGTAGCAATAGAGTTCTTATGATTCTTAGAACTCGATATCGCATCTCATTTCTATGGTTAATGGTAAGATATAATATGATTTGCGAAGTGTTATGTATTCCTCGTCTACACTTCCTATGAATGTAAATGCGACACTTCCTTGCAAGGAAATAGCGTTTGCAGATGTCTACCTATCGTAGCAATAGAGTTCTAATGCTTCCTAAAACGCGATATCGCATCTCATTTCTATGTTTCATGGTATGATATGATATGATTTGCGAAGTGTTATGTATTCCTCGTCTACACTTCATGTGAATGTAAATGCGACCCTTCCTTGCTAGGAAATAGCGTCTGCAGATGTCTAGGTATCGTAGCGATAGAGTTTTAATGCTTCTTAAAACGAGATATTGCATCTCATATCTATGGTTCATGGTAAGATATAATATGATTTTCGAAGTGTTATGTATTCCTCGTCTACACTTCAAATGAATGTAAATGCGACACTTCCTTGCTAGGAAATAGCGTCTGCAGATGTCTAGGTATCGTAGCAATAGAGTTCTTATGATTCTTAAAACGCGATATCGCATCTCCTTTCTATGTTTCATGGTAAGATATAATATGATTTGCGAATTGTTATGTATTCCTCGTCTACACTTCAAATGAATCTAATTGCGACACTTCCTTGCTAGGAAATAGCGTCTGCAGATGTCTAGGTATCGTAGCGATAGAGTTCTAATGCTTCTTAAAACGAGATATTGCATCTCATACCTATGTTTCATGATAAGATATAATATTCATTGCGAAGTGTTATGCATTCCTCGTCTACGATTCAAATGAATGTAAATGCGACACTTCCTTGCAAGGAAATAGCGTTTGCAGATGTCTAGGTATCGTAGCAATAGAGTTCTAATGCTTCTTAAAACGCGATATCGCATCTCATATCTATGTTTCATGATAAGATATAATATTCATTGCGAAGTGTTATGCATTCCTCGTCTACGATTCAAATGAATGAAAATGCGACACTTCCTTGCTAGGAAATAGCGTCTGCAGATGTCTAGGTATCGTAGCGATAGAGTTCTAATGCTTCTTAAAACGCGATATCGCATCTCATTTCTATGTTTCATGGTAACATATAATATGATTTGCGAAGTGTTATGCATTCCTCGTCTACGATTCAAATGAATGTAAATGCGACACTTCGTTGCAAGGAAATAGCGTTTGCAGATGTCTAGGTATCGTAGCAATAGAGTTCTAATGCTTCTTAAAACGCGATATCGCATCTCATTTCTATGTTTCATGGTAAGATATAATATGATTTGCGAAGTGTTATGTATTCCTCGTCTACACTTCCTATGAATGTAAATGCGACACTTCCTTGCAAGGAAATAGCGTTTGCAGAAGTCTACGTATCGTAGCAATAAGAGTTCTTATGATTCTTAAAACGCGATATCGCATCTCATTTCTATGGTTCATGGTATGATATAATATGATTTGCGAAGCGTTATGTATTCCTCGTCTACACTTCAAATGAATGTAAATGCAACACTTCCTTGCAAGGAAATAGCGTTTGCAGATGTCTAGGTATCGTAGCAATAGGGTTCAAATGCTTCTTAAAGCGAGATATTGCATCTCATTTCTATGTTTCATGATAAGATATAATATTCATTGCGAAGTGTTATGCATTCCTCGTATACGATTCAAATGAATGTAAATGCGACACTTCCTTGCAAGGAAATAGCGTTTGCAGATGTCTACGTATCGTGGCAATAGAGTTCTTATGGTTCTTAAAACGCGATATCGCATCTCATTTCTATGTTTCATGGCAAGATATAATATGATTTGCGAAGTGTTATGTATTCCTCGTCTACACTTCAAATGAATGTGAATGCGACACTTCCTCGCTAGGAAATAGCGTTTGCAGAAGTCTACGTATCGTAGCAATAGAGTTCTTATGATTCTTAAAACGCGATATCGCATCTCATTTCTATGGTTCATGGTAAGATATAATATGATTTGCGAATTGTTATGTATTCCTCGTCTACACTTCATATGAATGTAAATGCGACACTTCCTTGCAAGGAAATAGCGTTTGCAGATGTCTACCTATCGTAGCAATAGGGTTCTAATGCTTCTTAAAACGCGATATCGCATCTCATTTCTATGTTTCATGGTAAGATATAATATGATTTGCGAAGTGTTATGTATTCCTCGTCTACACTCCAAATGATTGTGAATGCGACACTTCCTCGCTAGGAAATAGCGTTTGCAGAAGTCTACGTATCGTAGCAATAGAGTTCTTATGATTCTTAAAACGCGATATCGCATCTCATTTCTATGGTTCATGGTAAGATATAATATGATTTGCGAATTGTTATGTATTCCTCGTCTACACTTCAAATGAATCTAATTGCGACACTTCCTTGCTAGGAAATAGCGACTGCAGATGTCTAGGTATCGTAGCGATAGAGTTCTAATGCTTCTTAAAACGAGATATTGCATCTCATATCTATGTTTCATGATAAGATATAATATTCATTGCGAAGTGTTATGCATTCCTCGTATACGATTCAAATGAATGTAAATGCGACACTTCCTTGCAAGGAAATAGCGTTTGCAGATGTCTACGTATCGTAGCAATAGAGTTCTTATGATTCTTAAAACGCGATATCGCATCTCATTTCTATGGTTCATGGTAAGATATAATATGATTTGCGAATTGTTATGTATTCCTCGTCTACACTTCAAATGAATCTAATTGCGACACTTCCTTGCTAGGAAATAGCGTCTGCAGATGTCTAGGTATCGTAGCGATAGAGTTCTAATGCTTCTTAAAACGAGATATTGCATCTCATATCTATGTTTCATGATAAGATATAATATTCATTGCGAAGTGTTATGCATTCCTCGTCTACGATTCAAATGAATGTAAATGCGACACTTCCTTGCTAGGAAGTAGCGTCTGCAGATGTCTAGGTATCGTGGCAATAGGGTTCTAATGCTTCTTAAAACGCGATATCGCATCTCATTTCTATGTTTCATGGTAAGATATAATATGATTTGCGAAGTGTTATGTATTCCGCGTCTACACTTCAAATGAATGTGAATGCGACACTTCCTCGCTAAGAAGTAGCGTTTGCAGAAGTCTACGTATCGTAGCAATAAGAGTTCTTATGATTCTTAAAACGCGATATCGCATCTCATTTCTATGGTTCATGGTATGATATAATATGATTTGCGAAGTGTTATGTATTCCTCGTCTACACTTCAAATGAATGTAAATGCGACACTTCCTTGCTAGGATATAGCGTCTGCAGATGTCTAGGTATCGTAGCGATAGAGTTCTAATGCTTCTTAAAACGCGATATCGCATCTCATTTCTATGGTTCATGGTAAGATATAATATGATTTGCGAAGTGTTATGTAGTCCTCGTCTACACTTCAAATGAATGAAAATGCGACACTTCCTTGCTAGGAAATAGCGTCTGCAGATGTCTAGGTATCGTAGCGATAGAGTTCTAATGCTTCTTAAAACGCGATATCGCATCTCATTTCTATGTTTCATGGTAACATATAATATGATTTGCGAAGTGTTATGCATTCCTCGTCTACGATTCAAATGAATGTAAATGCGACACTTTGTTGCAAGGAAATAGCGTTTGCAGATGTCTAGGTATCGTAGCAATAGAGTTCTAATGCTTCTTAAAACGCGATATCGCATCTCATTTCTATGTTTCATGGTAAGATATAATATGATTTGCGAAGTGTTATGTATTCCTCGTCTACACTTCAAATGAATGTAAATGCGACACTTCCTTGCTAGGAAATAGCGTCTGCAGATGTCTAGGTATCGTAGCGATAGATTTCTAATGCTTCTTAAAACGCGATATCGCATCTCATTTCTATGTTTCATGGTAAGATATAATATGATTTGCGAAGTGTTATGTATTCCTCGTCTACACTTCAAATGAATGAAAATGCGACACTTCCTTGCTAGGAAATAGCGTCTGCAGATGTCTAGGTATCGTAGCGATAGAGTTCTAATGCTTCTTAAAACGAGATATTGCATCTCATATCTATGTTTCATGATAAGATATAATATGATTTGCGAAGTGTTATGTATTCCTCGTCTACACTTCAAATGAACGAAAATGCGACACTTCCTTGCTAGGAAGTAGCGTCTGCAGATGTCTAGGTATCGTAGCAATAGGGTTCTAATGCTTCTTAAAACGCGATATCGCATCTCATTTCTATGTTTCATGGTAAGATATAATATGATTTGCGAAGTGTTATGTATTCCTCGTCTACACTTCAAATGAATGTAAATGCGACACTTCCTTGCTAGGAAATAGCGTCTGCAGATGTCTAGGTATCGTAGCGATAGAGTTCTAATGCTTCTTAAAACGCGATATCGCATCTCATTTCTATGATTCATGGTAAGATATAATATGATTTGCGAAGTGTTATGTATTCCTCGTCTACACTTCAAATGAATGTAAATGCGACACTTCCTTGCTAGGTAATAGCGTCTGCAGATGTCTAGGTATCGTAGCGATAGAGTTCTAATGCTTCTTAAAACGCGATATCGCATCTCATTTCTATGTTTCATGGTAAGATATAATATGGTTTGCGAAGTGTTATTTGTTCCTCGTCTACACTTCAAATGAATGTAAATGCGACACTTCCTTGCAAGGAAATAGCGTTTGCAGATGTCTAGGTGTCGTAGCAATAGGGTTCAAATGCTTCTTAAAGCGAGATATTGCATCTCATATCTATGTTTCATGATAAGATATAATATTCATTGCGAAGTGTTATGCATTCCTCGTATACGATTCAAATGAATGTAAATGCGACACTTCCTTGCAAGGAAATAGCGTTTGCAGATGTCTACGTATCGTGGCAATAGAGTTCTTATGGTTCTTAAAACGCGATATCGCATCTCATTTCTATGTATCATGGCAAGATATAATATGATTTGCGAAGTGTTATGTATTCCGCGTCTACACTTCAAATGAATGTGAATGCGACACTTCCTCGCTAAGAAGTAGCGTTTGCAGAAGTCTACGTATCGTAGCAATAAGAGTTCTTATGATTCTTAAAACGCGATATCGCATCTCATTTCTATGGTTCATGGTATGATATAATATGATTTGCGAAGTGTTATGTATTCCTCGTCTACACTTCAAATGAATGTAAATGCGACACTTCCTTGCTAGGAAATAGCGTCTGCAGATGTCTAGGTATCGTAGCGATAGAGTTCTAATGCTTCCTAAAACGCGATATCGCATCTCATTTCTATGGTTCATGGTAAGATATAATATGATTTGCGAAGTGTTATGTAGTCCTCGTCTACACTTCAAATGAATGAAAATGCGACACTTCCTTGCTAGGAAATAGCGTCTGCAGATGTCTAGGTATCGTAGCGATAGAGTTCTAATGCTTCTTAAAACGCGATATCGCATCTCATTTCTATGTTTCATGGTAACATATAATATGATTTGCGAAGTGTTATGCATTCCTCGTCTACGATTCAAATGAATGTAAATGCGACACTTCGTTGCAAGGAAATAGCGTTTGCAGATGTCTAGGTATCGTAGCAATAGAGTTCTAATGCTTCTTAAAACGCGATATCGCATCTCATTTCTATGTTTCATGGTAAGATATAATATGATTTGCGAAGTGTTATGTATTCCTCGTCTACACTTCAAATGAATGTAAATGCGACACTTCCTTGCTAGGAAATAGCGTCTGCAGATGTCTAGGTATCGTAGCGATAGATTTCTAATGCTTCTTAAAACGCGATATCGCATCTCATTTCTATGTTTCATGGTAAGATATAATATGATTTGCGAAGTGTTATGTATTCCTCGTCTACACTTCAAATGAATGAAAATGCGACACTTCCTTGCTAGGAAATAGCGTCTGCAGATGTCTAGGTATCGTAGCGATAGAGTTCTAATGCTTCTTAAAACGAGATATTGCATCTCATATCTATGTTTCATGATAAGATATAATATGATTTGCGAAGTGTTATGTATTCCTCGTCTACACTTCATATGAATGTAAATGCGACACTTCCTTGCAAGGAAATAGCGTTTGCAGATGTCTACCTATCGTAGCAATAGAGTTCTAATGCTTCTTAAAACGCGATATCGCATCTCATTTCTATGTTTCATGGTAAGATATAATATGATTTGCGAAGTGATATGTATTCCTCGTCTACACTCCAAATGATTGTGAATGCGACACTTCCTCGCTAGGAAATTGCGTTTGCAGAAGTCTACGTATCGTAGCAATAGAGTTCTTATGATTCTTAAAACGCGATATCGCATCTCATTTCTATGGTTCATGGTATGATATAAAATGATTTGCGAAGTGTTATGTGTTCCTCGTCTACACTTCAAATGAATGTAAATGCGACACTTCCTTGCAAGGAAATAGCGTTTGCAGATGTCTAGGTATCGTAGCAATAGAGTTCTAATGCTTCTTAAAACGTGATATCGCATCTCATATCTATGTTTCATGATAAGATATAATATTCATTGCGAAGTGTTATGCATTCCTCGTCTACGATTCAAATGAATGAAAATGCGACACTTCCTTGCTAGGAAATAGCGTCTGCAGATGTCTAGGTATCGTAGCGATAGAGTTCTAATGCTTCTTAAAACGCGATATCGCATCTCATTTCTATGTTTCATGGTAACATATAATATGATTTGCGAAGTGTTATGCATTCCTCGTCTACGATTCAAATGAATGTAAATGCGACACTTCGTTGCAAGGAAATAGCGTTTGCAGATGTCTAGGTATCGTAGCAATAGAGTTCTAATGCTTCTTAAAACGCGATATCGCATCTCATTTCTATGTTTCATGGTAAGATATAATATGATTTGCGAAGTGTTATGTATTCCTCGTCTACACTTCAAATGAATGTAAATGCGACACTTCCTTGCTAGGTAATAGCGTCTGCAGATGTCTAGGTATCGTAGCGATAGATTTCTAATGCTTCTTAAAACGCGATATCGCATCTCATTTCTATGTTTCATGGTAAGATATAATATGATTTGCGAAGTGTTATGTATTCCTCGTCTACACTTCCTATGAATGTAAATGCGACACTTCCTTGCAAGGAAATAGCGTTTGCAGAAGTCTACGTATCGTAGCAATAAGAGTTCTTATGATTCTTAAAACGCGATATCGCATCTCATTTCTATGGTTCATGGTATGATATAATATGATTTGCGAAGCGTTATGTATTCCTCGTCTACACTTCAAATGAATGTAAATGCAACACTTCCTTGCAAGGAAATAGCGTTTGCAGATGTCTAGGTATCGTAGCAATAGGGTTCAAATGCTTCTTAAAGCGAGATATTGCATCTCATTTCTATGTTTCATGATAAGATATAATATTCATTGCGAAGTGTTATGCATTCCTCGTATACGATTCAAATGAATGTAAATGCGACACTTCCTTGCAAGGAAATAGCGTTTGCAGATGTCTACGTATCGTGGCAATAGAGTTCTTATGGTTCTTAAAACGCGATATCGCATCTCATTTCTATGTTTCATGGCAAGATATAATATGATTTGCGAAGTGTTATGTATTCCTCGTCTACACTTCAAATGAATGTGAATGCGACACTTCCTCGCTAGGAAATAGCGTTTGCAGAAGTCTACGTATCGTAGCAATAGAGTTCTTATGATTCTTAAAACGCGATATCGCATCTCATTTCTATGGTTCATGGTAAGATATAATATGATTTGCGAATTGTTATGTATTCCTCGTCTACACTTCATATGAATGTAAATGCGACACTTCCTTGCAAGGAAATAGCGTTTGCAGATGTCTACCTATCGTAGCAATAGGGTTCTAATGCTTCTTAAAACGCGATATCGCATCTCATTTCTATGTTTCATGGTAAGATATAATATGATTTGCGAAGTGTTATGTATTCCTCGTCTACACTCCAAATGATTGTGAATGCGACACTTCCTCGCTAGGAAATAGCGTTTGCAGAAGTCTACGTATCGTAGCAATAGAGTTCTTATGATTCTTAAAACGCGATATCGCATCTCATTTCTATGGTTCATGGTAAGATATAATATGATTTGCGAATTGTTATGTATTCCTCGTCTACACTTCAAATGAATCTAATTGCGACACTTCCTTGCTAGGAAATAGCGACTGCAGATGTCTAGGTATCGTAGCGATAGAGTTCTAATGCTTCTTAAAACGAGATATTGCATCTCATATCTATGTTTCATGATAAGATATAATATTCATTGCGAAGTGTTATGCATTCCTCGTATACGATTCAAATGAATGTAAATGCGACACTTCCTTGCAAGGAAATAGCGTTTGCAGATGTCTACGTATCGTAGCAATAGAGTTCTTATGATTCTTAAAACGCGATATCGCATCTCATTTCTATGGTTCATGGTAAGATATAATATGATTTGCGAATTGTTATGTATTCCTCGTCTACACTTCAAATGAATCTAATTGCGACACTTCCTTGCTAGGAAATAGCGTCTGCAGATGTCTAGGTATCGTAGCGATAGAGTTCTAATGCTTCTTAAAACGAGATATTGCATCTCATATCTATGTTTCATGATAAGATATAATATTCATTGCGAAGTGTTATGCATTCCTCGTCTACGATTCAAATGAATGTAAATGCGACACTTCCTTGCTAGGAAGTAGCGTCTGCAGATGTCTAGGTATCGTGGCAATAGGGTTCTAATGCTTCTTAAAACGCGATATCGCATCTCATTTCTATGTTTCATGGTAAGATATAATATGATTTGCGAAGTGTTATGTATTCCGCGTCTACACTTCAAATGAATGTGAATGCGACACTTCCTCGCTAAGAAGTAGCGTTTGCAGAAGTCTACGTATCGTAGCAATAAGAGTTCTTATGATTCTTAAAACGCGATATCGCATCTCATTTCTATGGTTCATGGTATGATATAATATGATTTGCGAAGTGTTATGTATTCCTCGTCTACACTTCAAATGAATGTAAATGCGACACTTCCTTGCTAGGATATAGCGTCTGCAGATGTCTAGGTATCGTAGCGATAGAGTTCTAATGCTTCTTAAAACGCGATATCGCATCTCATTTCTATGGTTCATGGTAAGATATAATATGATTTGCGAAGTGTTATGTAGTCCTCGTCTACACTTCAAATGAATGTAAATGCGACACTTCCTTGCTAGGAAATAGCGTCTGCAGATGTCTAGGTATCGTAGCGATAGATTTCTAATGCTTCTTAAAACGCGATATCGCATCTCATTTCTATGATTCATGGTAAGATATAATATGATTTGCGAAGTGTTATGTATTCCTCGTCTACACTTCAAATGAATGTAAATGCGACACTTCCTTGCTAGGTAATAGCGTCTGCAGATGTCTAGGTATCGTAGCGATAGAGTTCTAATGCTTCTTAAAACGCGATATCGCATCTCAATTCTATGTTTCATGGTAAGATATAATATGGTTTGCGAAGTGTTATTTGTTCCTCGTCTACACTTCAAATGAATGTAAATGCGACACTTCCTTGCAAGGAAATAGCGTTTGCAGATGTCTAGGTGTCGTAGCAATAGGGTTCAAATGCTTCTTAAAGCGAGATATTGCATCTCATATCTATGTTTCATGATAAGATATAATATTCATTGCGAAGTGTTATGCATTCCTCGTATACGATTCAAATGAATGTAAATGCGACACTTCCTTGCAAGGAAATAGCGTTTGCAGATGTCTACGTATCGTGGCAATAGAGTTCTTATGGTTCTTAAAACGCGATATCGCATCTCATTTCTATGTATCATGGCAAGATATAATATGATTTGCGAAGTGTTATGTATTCCGCGTCTACACTTCAAATGAATGTGAATGCGACACTTCCTCGCTAAGAAGTAGCGTTTGCAGAAGTCTACGTATCGTAGCAATAAGAGTTCTTATGATTCTTAAAACGCGATATCGCATCTCATTTCTATGGTTCATGGTATGATATAATATGATTTGCGAAGTGTTATGTATTCCTCGTCTACACTTCAAATGAATGTAAATGCGACACTTCCTTGCTAGGAAATAGCGTCTGCAGATGTCTAGGTATCGTAGCGATAGAGTTCTAATGCTTCTTAAAACGCGATATCGCATCTCATTTCTATGGTTCATGGTAAGATATAATATGATTTGCGAAGTGTTATGTAGTCCTCGTCTACACTTCAAATGAATGAAAATGCGACACTTCCTTGCTAGGAAATAGCGTCTGCAGATGTCTAGGTATCGTAGCGATAGAGTTCTAATGCTTCTTAAAACGCGATATCGCATCTCATTTCTATGTTTCATGGTAACATATAATATGATTTGCGAAGTGTTATGCATTCCTCGTCTACGATTCAAATGAATGTAAATGCGACACTTCGTTGCAAGGAAATAGCGTTTGCAGATGTCTAGGTATCGTAGCAATAGAGTTCTAATGCTTCTTAAAACGCGATATCGCATCTCATTTCTATGTTTCATGGTAAGATATAATATGATTTGCGAAGTGTTATGTATTCCTCGTCTACACTTCAAATGAATGTAAATGCGACACTTCCTTGCTAGGAAATAGCGTCTGCAGATGTCTAGGTATCGTAGCGATAGATTTCTAATGCTTCTTAAAACGCGATATCGCATCTCATTTCTATGTTTCATGGTAAGATATAATATGATTTGCGAAGTGTTATGTATTCCTCGTCTACACTTCAAATGAATGAAAATGCGACACTTCCTTGCTAGGAAATAGCGTCTGCAGATGTCTAGGTATCGTAGCGATAGAGTTCTAATGCTTCTTAAAACGAGATATTGCATCTCATATCTATGTTTCATGATAAGATATAATATGATTTGCGAAGTGTTATGTATTCCTCGTCTACACTTCATATGAATGTAAATGCGACACTTCCTTGCAAGGAAATAGCGTTTGCAGATGTCTACCTATCGTAGCAATAGAGTTCTAATGCTTCTTAAAACGCGATATCGCATCTCATTTCTATGTTTCATGGTAAGATATAATATGATTTGCGAAGTGATATGTATTCCTCGTCTACACTCCAAATGATTGTGAATGCGACACTTCCTCGCTAGGAAATTGCGTTTGCAGAAGTCTACGTATCGTAGCAATAGAGTTCTTATGATTCTTAAAACGCGATATCGCATCTCATTTCTATGGTTCATGGTATGATATAAAATGATTTGCGAAGTGTTATGTGTTCCTCGTCTACACTTCAAATGAATGTAAATGCGACACTTCCTTGCTAGGAAATAGCGTCTGCAGATGTCTAGGTATCATAGCAATAGAGTTCTAATGCTTCTTAAAACGCGATATCGCATCTCATTTCTATGTTTCATGGTAAGATATAATATGATTTGCGAAGTGTTATGTATTCCTCGTCTACACTCCAAATGATTGTGAATGCGACACTTCCTCGCTAGCAAATAGCGTTTGCAGAAGTCTACGTATCGTAGCAATAGAGTTCTTATGATTCTTAAAACGCGATATCGCATCTCATTTCTATGGTTCATGGTATGATATAATATGATTTGCGAAGTGTTATGTATTCCTCGTCTACACTTCAAATGAATGAAAATGCGACACTTCCTTGCTAGGAAATAGCGTCTGCAGATGTCTAGGTATCGTAGCGATAGAGTTCTAATGCTTCTTAAAACGCGATATCGCATCTCATTTCTATGTTTCATGGTAACATATAATATGATTTGCGAAGTGTTATGTATTCCTCGTCTACACTTCCTACGAATGTAAATGCGACACTTCCTTGCAAGGAAATAGCGTTTGCAGATGTCTACCTATCGTAGCAATAGAGTTCTAATGCTTCTTAAAACGCGATATCGCATCTCATTTCAATGTTTCATGGTAAGATATAATATGATTTGCGAAGTGTTATGTATTCCTCGTCTACACTTCAAATGAATGTAAATGCGACACTTCCTTGCAAGGAAATAGCGTTTGCAGATGTCTACCTATCGTAGCAATTGGGTTCTAATGCTTCTTAAAACGCGATATCGCATCTCATTTCTATGTTTCATGGTAAGATATAATATGATTTGCGAAGTGTTATGTATTCCTCGTCTACACTTCATATGAATGTAAATGCGACACTTCCTTGCAAGGAAATAGCGTTTGCAGATGTCTACCTATCGTAGCAATAGAGTTCTAATGCTTCTTAAAACGCGATATCGCATCTCATTTCTATGTTTCATGGTAAGATATAATATGATTTGCGAAGTGATATGTATTCCTCGTCTACACTCCAAATGATTGTGAATGCGACACTTCCTCGCTAGGAAATAGCGTTTGCAGAAGTCTACGTATCGTAGCAATAGAGTTCTTATGATTCTTAAAACGCGATATCGCATCTCATTTCTATGGTTCATGGTATGATATAAAATGATTTGCGAAGTGTTATGTGTTCCTCGTCTACACTTCAAATGAATGTAAATGCGACACTTCCTTGCTAGGAAATAGCGTCTGCAGATGTCTAGGTATCATAGCAATAGAGTTCTAATGCTTCTTAAAACGCGATATCGCATCTCATTTCTATGTTTCATGGTAAGATATAATATGATTTGCGAAGTGTTATGTATTCCTCGTCTACACTCCAAATGATTGTGAATGCGACACTTCCTCGCTAGCAAATAGCGTTTGCAGAAGTCTACGTATCGTAGCAATAGAGTTCTTATGATTCTTAAAACGCGATATCGCATCTCATTTCTATGGTTCATGGTATGATATAATATGATTTGCGAAGTGTTATGTATTCCTCGTCTACACTTCAAATGAATGAAAATGCGACACTTCCTTGCTAGGAAATAGCGTCTGCAGATGTCTAGGTATCGTAGCGATAGAGTTCTAATGCTTCTTAAAACGCGATATCGCATCTCATTTCTATGTTTCATGGTAACATATAATATGATTTGCGAAGTGTTATGTATTCCTCGTCTACACTTCCTACGAATGTAAATGCGACACTTCCTTGCAAGGAAATAGCGTTTGCAGATGTCTACCTATCGTAGCAATAGAGTTCTAATGCTTCTTAAAACGCGATATCGCATCTCATTTCAATGTTTCATGGTAAGATATAATATGATTTGCGAAGTGTTATGTATTCCTCGTCTACACTTCAAATGAATGTAAATGCGACACTTCCTTGCAAGGAAATAGCGTTTGCAGATGTCTACCTATCGTAGCAATTGGGTTCTAATGCTTCTTAAAACGCGATATCGCATCTCATTTCTATGTTTCATGGTAAGATATAATATGATTTGCGAAGTGTTATGTATTCCTCGTCTACACTTCAAATGAATGTGAATGCGACACTTCCCCGCTAGGAAATAGCGTCTGCAGATGTCTAGGTATCGTAGCGATAGAGTTCTAATGCTTCTTAAAACGAGATATTGCATCTCATATCTATGTTTCATGATAAGATATAATATTCATTGCGAAGTGTTATGCATTCCTCGTCTACGATTCAAATGAATGTAAATGCGACACTTCCTTGCAAGGAAATTGCGTTTGCAGATGTCTAGGTATCGTAGCAATAGAGTTCTAATGCTTCTTAAAACGCGATATCGCATCTCATTTCTATGTTTCATGGTATGATATAATGTGATTTGCGAAGTGTTATGTATTCCTCGTCTGCACTTCAAATGAATGTAAATGCGACACTTCCTTGCAAGGAAATAGCGTTTGCAGATGTCTGCGTACCGTAGCAATAGAGTTCTTATGATTCTTAAAACGCGATATCGCATCTCATTTCTATGTTTCATGGTAAGATATAATATGATTTGCGAATTGTTATGTATTTCTCGTCTACACTTCAAATGAATCTAATTGCGACACTTCCTTGCTAGGAAATAGCGTCTGCAGATGTCTAGGTATCGTAGCGATAGAGTTCTAATGCTTCTTAAAACGAGATATTGCATCTCATACCTATGTTTCATGATAAGATATAATATGATATGCGAAGTGTTATGTATTCCTCGTCTACACTTCATATGAATGTAAATGCGACACTTCCTTGCAAGGAAATAGCGTTTGCAGATGTCTACCTATCGTAGCAATAGAGTTCTAATGCTTCTTAAAACGCGATATCGCATCTCATTTCTATGTTTCATGGTAAGATATAATATGATTTGCGAAGTGATATGTATTCCTCGTCTACACTCCAAATGATTGTGAATGCGACACTTCCTCGCTAGGAAATAGCGTTTGCAGAAGTCTACGTATCGTAGCAATAGAGTTCTTATGATTCTTAAAACGCGATATCGCATCTCATTTCTATGGTTCATGGTATGATATAAAATGATTTGCGAAGTGTTATGTGTTCCTCGTCTACACTTCAAATGAATGTAAATGCGACACTTCCTTGCTAGGAAATAGTGTCTGCAGATGTCTAGGTATCATAGCAATAGAGTTCTAATGCTTCTTAAAACGTGATATCGCATCTCATTTCTATGTTTCATGGTAAGATATAATATGATTTGCGAAGTGTTATGTATTCCTCGTCTACACTCCAAATGATTGTGAATGCGACACTTCCTCGCTAGGAAATAGCGTTTGCAGAAGTCTACGTATCGTAGCAATAGAGTTCTTATGATTCATAAAACGCGATATCGCATCTCATTTCTATGGTTCATGGTATGATATAATATGATTTGCGAAGTGTTATGTATTCCTCGTCTACACTTCAAATGAATGAAAATGCGACACTTCCTTGCTAGGAAATAGCGTCTGCAGATGTCTAGGTATCGTAGCGATAGAGTTCTAATGCTTCTTAAAACGCGATATCGCATCTCATTTCTATGTTTCATGGTAACATATAATATGATTTGCGAAGTGTTATGTATTCCTCGTCTACACTTCCTACGAATGTAAATGCGACACTTCCTTGCAAGGAAATAGCGTTTGCAGATGTCTACCTATCGTGGCAATAGAGTTCTAATGCTTCTTAAAACGCGATATCGCATCTCATTTCAATGTTTCATGGTAAGATATAATATGATTTGCGAAGTGTTATGTATTCCTCGTCTACACTTCAAATGAATGTAAATGCGACACTTCCTTGCAAGGAAATAGCGTTTGCAGATGTCTACCTATCGTAGCAATTGGGTTCTAATGCTTCTTAAAACGCGATATCGCATCTCATTTCTATGTTTCATGGTAAGATATAATATGATTTGCGAAGTGTTATGTATTCCTCGTCTACACTTCAAATGAATGTGAATGCGACACTTCCCCGCTAGGAAATAGCGTCTGCAGATGTCTAGGTATCGTAGCGATAGAGTTCTAATGCTTCTTAAAACGAGATATTGCATCTCATATCTATGTTTCATGATAAGATATAATATTCATTGCGAAGTGTTATGCATTCCTCGTCTACGATTCAAATGAATGTAAATGCGACACTTCCTTGCAAGGAAATTGCGTTTGCAGATGTCTAGGTATCGTAGCAATAGAGTTCTAATGCTTCTTAAAACGCGATATCGCATCTCATTTCTATGTTTCATGGTATGATATAATGTGATTTGCGAAGTGTTATGTATTCCTCGTCTGCACTTCAAATGAATGTAAATGCGACACTTCCTTGCAAGGAAATAGCGTTTGCAGATGTCTGCGTACCGTAGCAATAGAGTTCTTATGATTCTTAAAACGCGATATCGCATCTCATTTCTATGGTTCATGGTATGATATAATATGATTTGCGAAGTGTTATGTATTCCTCGTCTACACTTCAAATGAATGAAAATGCGACACTTCCTTGCTAGGAAATAGCGTCTGCAGATGTCTAGGTATCGTAGCGATAGAGTTCTAATGCTTCTTAAAACGCGATATCGCATCTCATTTCTATGTTTCATGGTAACATATAATATGATTTGCGAAGTGTTATGTATTCCTCGTCTACACTTCCTACGAATGTAAATGCGACACTTCCTTGCAAGGAAATAGCGTTTGCAGATGTCTACCTATCGTAGCAATAGAGTTCTAATGCTTCTTAAAACGCGATATCGCATCTCATTTCTATGTTTCATGGTAAGATATAATATGATTTGCGAAGTGATATGTATTCCTCGTCTACACTCCAAATGATTGTGAATGCGACACTTCCTCGCTAGGAAATAGCGTTTGCAGAAGGCTACGTATCGTAGCAATAGAGTTCTTATGATTCTTAAAACGCGATATCGCATCTCATTTCTATGGTTCATGGTATGATATAATATGATTTGCGAAGTGTTATGTGTTCCTCGTCTACACTTCAAATGAATGTAAATGCGACACTTCCTTGCTAGGAAATAGCGTCTGCAGATGTCTAGGTATCATAGCAATAGAGTTCTAATGCTTCTTAAAACGCGATATCGCATCTCATTTCTATGTTTCATGGTAAGATATAATATGATTTGCGAAGTGTTATGTATTCCTCGTCTACACTGCAAATGATTGTGAATGCGACACTTCCTCGCTAGGAAATAGCGTTTGCAGAAGTCTACATATCGTAGCAATAGAGTTCTTATGATTCTTAAAACGCGATATCGCATCTCATTTCTATGGTTCATGGTATGATATAATATGATTTGCGAAGTGTTATGTGTTCCTCGTCTACACTTCAAATGAATGTAAATGCGACACTTCCTTGCTAGGAAATAGCGTCTGCAGATGTCTAGGTATCATAGCGATAGAGTTCTAATGCTTCTTAAAACGCGATATCGCATCTCATTTCTATGTTTCATGGTAAGATATAATATGGTTTGCGAAGTGTTATTTGTTCCTCATCTACACTTCAAATGAATGTAAATGCAACACTTCCTTGCAAGGAAATAGCGTTCGCAGATGTCTAGGTATCGTAGCAATAGTGTTCAAATGCTTCTTAAAGCGAGATATTGCATCTCATATCTATGGTTCATGGTAAGATATAATATGATTTGCGAAGTGTTATGTATTCCTCGTCTACACTTCAAATGAATGTAAATGCGACACTTCCTTGCTAGGAAATAGCGTCTGCAGATGTCTAGGTATCGTAGCGATAGAGTTCTAATGCTTCTTAAAACGAGATATTGCATCTCATATCTATGTTTCATGATAAGATACAATATTCATTGCGAAGTGTTATGCATTCCTCGTCTACGATTCAAATGAATGTAAATGCGACACTTCCTTGCAAGGAAATTGCGTTTGCAGATGTCTAGGTATCGTAGCAATAGAGTTCTAATGCTTCTTAAAACGCGATATCGCATCTCATTTCTATGTTTCATGGTAAGATATAATATGATTTGCGAAGTGATATGTATTCCTCGTCTACACTCCAAATGATTGTGAATGCGACACTTCCTCGCTAGGAAATAGCGTTTGCAGAAGTCTACGTATCGTAGCAATAGAGTTCTTATGATTCTTAAAACGCGATATCGCATCTCATTTCTATGGTTCATGGTATGATATAATATGATTTGCGAAGTGTTATGTGTTCCTCGTCTACACTTCAAATGAATGTAAATGCGACACTTCCTTGCTAGGAAATAGCGTCTGCAGATGTCTAGGTATCATAGCAATAGAGTTCTAATGCTTCTTAAAACGCGATATCGCATCTCATTTCTATGTTTCATGGTAAGATATAATATGATTTGCGAAGTGTTATGTATTCCTCGTCTACACTCCAAATGATTGTGAATGCGACACTTCCTCGCTAGGAAATAGCGTTTGCAGAAGTCTACGTATCGTAGCAATAGAGTTCTTATGATTCTTAAAACGCGATATCGCATCTCATTTCTATGGTTCATGGTATGATATAATATGATTTGCGAAGTGTTATGTATTCCTCGTCTACACTTCAAATGAATGAAAATGCGACACTTCCTTGCTAGGAAATAGCGTCTGCAGATGTCTAGGTATCGTAGCAATAGAGTTCTAATGCTTCTTAAAACGCGATATCGCATCTCATTTCTATGTTTCATGGTAACATATAATATGATTTGCGAAGTGTTATGTATTCCTCGTCTACACTTCCTACGAATGTAAATGCGACACTACCTTGCAAGGAAATAGCGTTTGCAGATGTCTACCTATCGTAGCAATAGAGTTCTAATGCTTCTTAAAACGCGATATCGCATCTCATTTCAATGTTTCATGGTAAGATATAATATGATTTGCGAAGTGTTATGTATTCCTCGTCTACACTTCAAATGAATGTAAATGCGACACTTCCTTGCAAGGAAATAGCGTTTGCAGATGTCTACCTATCGTAGCAATTGGGTTCTAATGCTTCTTAAAACGCGATATCGCATCTCATTTCTATGTTTCATGGTAAGATATAATATGATTTGCGAAGTGTTATGTATTCCTCGTCTACACTTCAAATGAATGTGAATGCGACACTTCCCCGCTAGGAAATAGCGTCTGCAGATGTCTAGGTATCGTAGCGATAGAGTTCTAATGCTTCTTAAAACGAGATATTGCATCTCATATCTATGTTTCATGATAAGATATAATATTCATTGCGAAGTGTTATGCATTCCTCGTCTACGATTCAAATGAATGTAAATGCGACACTTCCTTGCAAGGAAATTGCGTTTGCAGATGTCTAGGTATCGTAGCAATAGAGTTCTAATGCTTCTTAAAACGCGATATCGCATCTCATTTCTATGTTTCATGGTATGATATAATGTGATTTGCGAAGTGTTATGTATTCCTCGTCTGCACTTCAAATGAATGTAAATGCGACACTTCCTTGCAAGGAAATAGCGTTTGCAGATGTCTGCGTACCGTAGCAATAGAGTTCTTATGATTCTTAAAACGCGATATCGCATCTCATTTCTATGTTTCATGGTAAGATATAATATGATTTGCGAATTGTTATGTATTCCTCGTCTACACTTCAAATGAATCTATTTGCGACACTTCCTTGCTAGGAAATAGCGTCTGCAGATGTCTAGGTATCGTAGCGATAGAGTCCTAATGCTTCTTAAAACGAGATATTGCATCTCATACCTATGTTTCATGATAAGATATAATATGATTTGCGAAGTGTTATGTATTCCTCGTCTACACTTCATATGAATGTAAATGCGACACTTCCTTGCAAGGAAATAGCGTTTGCAGATGTCTACCTATCGTAGCAATAGAGTTCTGATGCTTCTTAAAACGCGATATCGCATCTCATTTCTATGTTTCATGGTAAGATATAATATGATTTGCGAAGTGATATGTATTCCTCGTCTACACTCCAAATGATTGTGAATGCGACACTTCCTCGCTAGGAAATAGCGTTTGCAGAAGTCTACGTATCGTAGCAATAGAGTTCTTATGATTCCTAAAACGCGATATCGCATCTCATTTCTATGGTTCATGGTATGATATAATATGATTTGCGAAGTGTTATGTGTTCCTCGTCTACACTTCAAATGAATGTAAATGCGACACTTCCTTGCTAGGAAATAGCGTCTGCAGATGTCTTGGTATCATAGCAATAGAGTTCTAATGCTTCTTAAATCGCGATATCGCATCTCATTTCTATGTTTCATGGTAAGATATAATATGATTTGCGAAGTGTTATGTATTCCTCGTCTACACTCCAAATGATTGTGAATGCGACACTTCCCCGCTAGGAAATAGCGTTTGCAGAAGTCTACGTACCGTAGCAATAGAGTTCTTATGATTCTTAAAACTCGATATCGCATCTCATTTCTATGGTTCATGGTAAGATATAATATGATTTGCGAAGTGTTATGTATTCCTCGTCTACACTTCAAATGAATGTAAATGCGACACTTCCTTGCTAGGAAATAGCGTCTGCAGATGTCTAGGTATCGTAGCAATAGAGTTCTTATGATTCTTAAAACGCGATATCGCATCTCATTTCTATGTTTCATGGTAAGATATAATATGATTTGCGAAGTGTTATGTATTCCTCGTCTACACTTCAAATGAATGTAAATGCGACACTTCCTTGCTAGGAAATAGCGTCTGCAGATGTCTAGGTATCGTAGCGATAGAGTTCTAATGCTTCTTAAAACGAGATATTGCATCTCATATCTATGTTTCATGATAAGATATAATATTCATTGCGAAGTGTTATGCATTCCTCGTATACGATTGAAATGAATGTAAATGCGACACTTCCTTGCAAGGAAATAGCGTTTGCAGATGTCTGCGTATCGTGGCAATAGAGTTCTTATGGTTCTTAAAACGCGATATCGCATCTCATTTCTATGTTTCATGGCAAGATATAATATGATTTGCGAAGTGTTATGTATTCCTCGTCTACACTTCAAATGAATGTGAATGCGACACTTCCTCGCTAGGAAATAGCGTTTGCAGAAGTCTACGTATCGTAGCAATGGAGTTCTTATGATTCTTAAAACGCGATATCGCATCTCATTTCTATGGTTCATGGTAAGATATAATATGATTTGCGAATTGTTATGTATTCCTCGTCTACACTTCATATGAATGTAAATGCGACACTTCCTTGCAAGGAAATAGCGTTTGCAGATGTCTACCTATCGTAGCAATAGGGTTCTAATGCTTCTTAAAACGCGATATCGCATCTCATTTCTATGTTTCATGGTAAGATATAATATGATTTGCGAAGTGTTATGTATTCCTCGTCTACACTCCAAATGATTGTGAATGCGACACTTCCTCGCTAGGAAATAGCGTTTGCAGAAGTCTACGTATCGTAGCAATAGAGTTCTTATGATTCTTAAAACGCGATATCGCATCTCATTTCTATGGTTCATGGTATGATATAATATGATTTGCGAAGTGTTATGTGTTCCTCGTCTACACTTCAAATGAATGTAAATGCGACACTTCCTTGCTAGGAAATAGCGTCTGCAGATGTCTAGGTATCACAGGGATAGAGTTCTAATGCTTCTTAAAACGCGATATCGCATCTCATTTCTATGTTTCATGGTAAGATATAATATGATTTGCGAAGTGTTATGTATTCCTCGTCTACACTTCATATGAATGTAAATGCGACACTTCCTTGCAAGGAAATAGCGTTTGCAGATGTCTACGTATCGTAGCGATAGAGTTCTAATGCTTCTTAAAACGAGATATTGCATCTCATATCTATGGTTCATGGTAAGATATAATATGATTTGCGAAGTGTTATGTATTCCTCGTCTACACTTCAAATGAATGAAAATGCGACACTTCCTTGCTAGGAAATAGCGTCTGCAGATGTCTAGGTATCGTAGCGATAGAGTTCTAATGCTTCTTTAAACGAGATATTGCATCTCATATCTATGTTTCATGATAAGATATAATATGATTTGCGAAGTGTTATGTATTCCTCGTCTACACTTCAAATGAATGAAAATGCGACACTTCCTTGCTAGGAAGTAGCGTCTGCAGATGTCTAGGTATCGTAGCAATAGGGTTCTAATGCTTCTTAAAACGCGATATCGCATCTCATTTCTATGTTTCATGGTAAGATATAATATGATTTGCGAAGTGTTATGTATTCCTCGTCTACACTTCAAATGAATGTAAATGCGACACTTCCTTGCTAGGAAATAGCGTCTGCAGATGTCTAGGTATCGTAGCGATAGAGTTCTAATGCTTCTTAAAACGCGATATCGCATCTCATTTCTATGGTTCATGGTAAGATATAATATGATTTGCGAAGTGTTATGTATTCCTCGTCTACACTTCCTATGAATGTAAATGCGACACTTCCTTGCAAGGAAATAGCGTTTGCAGAAGTCTACGTATCGTAGCAATAAGAGTTCTTATGATTCTTAAAACGCGATATCGCATCTCATTTCTATGGTTCATGGTATGATATAATATGATTTGCGAAGCGTTATGTATTCCTCGTCTACACTTCAAATGAATGTAAATGCAACACTTCCTTGCAAGGAAATAGCGTTTGCAGATGTCTAGGTATCGTAGCAATAGGGTTCAAATGCTTCTTAAAGCGAGATATTGCATCTCATATCTATGTTTCATGATAAGATATAATATTCATTGCGAAGTGTTATGCATTCCTCGTATACGATTGAAATGAATGTAAATGCGACACTTCCTTGCAAGGAAATAGCGTTTGCAGATGTCTGCGTATCGTGGCAATAGAGTTCTTATGATTCTTAAAACTCGATATCGCATCTCATTTCTATGGTTCATGGTAAGATATAATATGATTTGCGAAGTGTTATGTATTCCTCGTCTACACTTCAAATGAATGTGAATGCGACACTTCCACGCTAGGAAATAGCGTTTGCAGAAGTCTACGTATCGTAGCAATAGAGTTCTTATGATTCTTAAAACGCGATATCGCATCTCATTTCTATGTTTCATGGTAAGATATAATATGATTTGCGAATTGTTATGTATTCCTCGTCTACACTTCAAATGAATCTAATTGCGACACTTCCTTGCTAGGAAATAGCGTCTGCAGATGTCTAGGTATCGTAGCGATAGAGTTCTAATGCTTCTTAAAACGAGATATTGCATCTCATACCTATGTTTCATGGTAAGATATAATATGATTTGCGAATTGTTATGTATTCCTCGTCTACACTTCGAATGAATCTAATTGCGACACTTCCTTGCTAGGAAATAGCGTCTGCAGATGTCTAGGTATCGTAGCGATAGAGTTCTAATGCTTCTTAAAACGAGATATTGCATCTCATACCTATGTTTCATGATAAGATATAATATGATTTGCGAAGTGTTATGTATTCCTCATCTACACATCATATGAATGTAAATGCGACACTTCCTTGCAAGGAAATAGCGTTTGCAGATGTCTACCTATCGTAGCAATAGAGTTCTAATGCTTCTTAAAACGCGATATCGCATCTCATTTCTATGTTTCATGGTAAGATATAATATGATTTGCGAAGTGTTATGTATTCCTCGTCTACACTCCAAATGATTGTGAATGCGACACTTCCTCGCTAGGAAATAGCGTTTGCAGAAGTCTACGTATCGTAGCAATAGAGTTCTTATGATTCTTAAAACGCGATATCGCATCTCATTTCTATGGTTCATGGTATGATATAATATGATTTGCGAAGTGTTATGTGTTCCTCGTCTACACTTCAAATGAATGTAAATGCGACACTTCCTTGCTAGGAAATAGCGTCTGCAGATGTCTAGGTATCATAGCGATAGAGTTCTAATGCTTCTTAAAACGCGATATCGCATCTCATATCTATGGTTCATGGTAAGATATAAAATGATTTGCGAAGTGTTATGTATTCCTCGTCAACACTTCAAATGAATGTAAATGCGACACTTCCTTGCTAGGAAATAGCGTCTGCAGATGTCTAGGTATCGTAGCGATAGAGTTCTAATGCTTCTTAAAACGAGATATTGCATCTCATATCTATGTTTCATGATAAGATATAATATTCATTGCGAAGTGTTATGCATTCCTCGTCTACGATTCAAATGAATGTAAATGCGACACTTCCTTGCAAGGAAATAGCGTTTGCAGATGTCTAGGTATCGTAGCAATAGAGTTCTAATGCTTCTTAAAACGCGATATCGCATCTCATTTCTATGTTTCATGGTAAGATATAATATGATTTGCGAAGTGTTATGTATTCCTCGTCTACACTTCAAATGAATGTGAATGCGACACTTCCCCGCTAGGAAATAGCGTTTGCAGAAGTCTACGTACCGTAGCAATAGAGTTCTTATGATTCTTAAAACTCGATATCGCATCTCATTTCTATGGTTCATGGTAAGATATAATATGATTTGCGAAGTGTTATGTATTCCTCGTCTACACTTCAAATGAATGTAAATGCGACACTTCCTTGCTAGGAAATAGCGTCTGCAGATGTCTAGGTATCGTAGCGATAGAGTTCTAATGCTTCTTAAAACGAAATACTGCATCTCATATCTATGGTTCATGGTAAGATATAATATGATTTGCGAAGTGTTATGTATTCCTCGTCTACACTTCAAATGAATGTAAATGCGACACTTCCTTGCTAGGAAATAGCGTCTGCAGATGTCTAGGTATCGTAGCAATAGAGTTCTTATGATTCTTAAAACGCGATATCGCATCTCATTTCTATGTTTCATGGTAAGATATAATATGATTTGCGAAGTGTTATGTATTCCTCGTCTACACTTCAAATGAATGTGAATGCGACACTTCCCCGCTAGGAAATAGCGTTTGCAGAAGTCTACGTATCGTAGCATTAGAGTTCTTATGATTCTTAAAACGCGATACCGCATCTCATTTCTATGGTTCATGGTAAGATATAATATGATTTGCGAAGTGTTATGTATTCCTCGTCTACACTTCCTATGAATGTAAATGCGACACTTCCTTGCAAGGAAATAGCGTTTGCAGATGTCTACCTATCGTAGCAATAGAGTTCTAATGCTTCCTAAAACGCGATATAGCATCTCATTTCTATGTCTCATGGTATGATATGATATGATTTGCGAAGTGTTATGTATTCCTCGTCTACACTTCATGTGAATGTAAATGCGACCCTTCCTTGCTAGGAAATAGCGTCTGCAGATGTCTAGGTATCGTAGCGATAGAGTTCTAATGCTTCTTAAAACGAGATATTGCATCTCATATCTATGGTTCATGGTAAGATATAATATGATTTTCGAAGTGTTATGTATTCCTCGTCTACACTTCAAATGAATGTAAATGCGACACTTCCTTGCTAGGAAATAGCGTCTGCAGATGCCTAGGTATCGTAGCAATAGAGTTCTTATGATTCTTAAAACGCGATATCGCATCTCCTTTCTATGTTTCATGGTAAGATATAATATGATTTGCGAATTGTTATGTATTCCTCGTCTACACTTCAAATGAATCTAATTGCGACACTTCCTTGCTAGGAAATAGCGTCTGCAGATGTCTAGGTATCGTAGCGATAGAGTTCTAATGCTTCTTAAAACGAGATATTGCATCTCATACCTATGTTTCATGATAAGATATAATATGATTTGCGAAGTGTTATGTATTCCTCGTCTACACTTCATATGAATGTAAATGCGACACTTCCTTGCAAGGAAATAGCGTATGCAGATGTCTACGTATCGTAGCGATAGAGTTCTAATGCTTCTTAAAACGAGATATTGCATCTCATATCTATGGTTCATGGTAAGATATAAAATGATTTGCGAAGTGTTATGTATTCCTCGTCTACACTTCAAATGAATGTAAATGCGACACTTCCTTGGTAGGAAATAGCGTCTGCAGATGTCTAGGTATCGTAGCGATAGAGTTCTAATGCTTCTTAAAACGAGATATTGCATCTCATATCTATGTTTCATGATAAGATATAATATTCATTGCGAAGTGTTATGCATTCCTCGTCTACGATTCAAATGAATGAAAATGCGACACTTCCTTGCTAGGAAATAGCGTCTGCAGATGTCTAGGTATCGTAGCGATAGAGTTCTAATGCTTCTTAAAACGCGATATCGCATCTCATTTCTATGTTTCATGGTAACATATAATATGATTTGCGAAGTGTTATGCATTCCTCGTCTACGATTCAAATGAATGTAAATGCGACACTTCGTTGCAAGGAAATAGCGTTTGCAGATGTCTAGGTATCGTAGCAATAGAGTTCTAATGCTTCTTATAACGCGATATCGCATCTCATTTCTATGTTTCATGGTAAGATATAATATGATTTGCGAAGTGTTATGTATTCCTCGTCTACACTTCAAATGAATGTAAATGCGACACTTCCTTGCTAGGAAATAGCGTCTGCAGATGTCTAGGTATCGTAGCGATAGATTTCTAATGCTTCTTAAAACGCGATATCGCATCTCATTTCTATGTTTCATGGTAAGATATAATATGATTTGCGAAGTGTTATGTATTCCTCGTCTACACTTCAAATGAATGAAAATGCGACACTTCCTTGCTAGGAAATAGCGTCTGCAGATGTCTAGGTATCGTAGCGATAGAGTTCTAATGCTTCTTAAAACGAGATATTGCATCTCATATCTATGTTTCATGATAAGATATAATATGATTTGCGAAGTGTTATGTATTCCTCGTCTACACTTCAAATGAATGAAAATGCGACACTTCCTTGCTAGGAAGTAGCGTCTGCAGATGTCTAGGTATCGTAGCAATAGGGTTCTAATGCTTCTTAAAACGCGATATCGCATCTCATTTCTATGTTTCATGGTAAGATATAATATGATTTGCGAAGTGTTATGTATTCCTCGTCTACACTTCAAATGAATGTAAATGCGACACTTCCTTGCTAGGAAATAGCGTCTGCAGATGTCTAGGTATCGTAGCGATAGAGTTCTAATGCTTCTTAAAACGCGATATCGCATCTCATTTCTATGGTTCATGGTAAGATATAATATGATTTGCGAAGTGTTATGTAGTCCTCGTCTACACTTCAAATGAATGAAAATGCGACACTTCCTTGCTAGGAAATAGCGTCTGCAGATGTCTAGGTATCGTAGCGATAGAGTTCTAATGCTTCTTAAAACGCGATATCGCATCTCATTTCTATGTTTCATGGTAACATATAATATGATTTGCGAAGTGTTATGTATTCCTCGTCTACACTTCCTATGAATGTAAATGCGACACTTCCTTGCAAGGAAATAGCGTTTGCAGAAGTCTACGTATCGTAGCAATAAGAGTTCTTATGATTCTTAAAACGCGATATCGCATCTCATTTCTATGGTTCATGGTATGATATAATATGATTTGCGAAGCGTTATGTATTCCTCGTCTACACTTCAAATGAATGTAAATGCAACACTTCCTTGCAAGGAAATAGCGTTTGCAGATGTCTAGGTATCGTAGCAATAGGGTTCAAATGCTTCTTAAAGCGAGATATTGCATCTCATATCTATGTTTCATGATAAGATATAATATTCATTGCGAAGTGTTATGCATTCCTCGTATACGATTGAAATGAATGTAAATGCGACACTTCCTTGCAAGGAAATAGCGTTTGCAGATGTCTGCGTATCGTGGCAATAGAGTTCTTATGATTCTTAAAACGCGATATCGCATCTCATTTCTATGTTTCATGGTAAGATATAATATGATTTGCGAAGTGTTATGTATTCCTCGTCTACACTTCAAATGAATGTGAATGCGACACTTCCCCGCTAGGAAATAGCGTTTGCAGAAGTCTACGTATCGTAGCAATAGAGTTCTTATGATTCTTAAAACGCGATACCGCATCTCATTTCTATGGTTCATGGTAAGATATAATATGATTTGCGAAGTGTTATGTATTCCTCGTCTACACTTCCTATGAATGTAAATGCGACACTTCCTTGCAAGGAAATAGCGTTTGCAGATGTCTACCTATCGTAGCAATAGAGTTCTAATGCTTCCTAAAACGCGATATCGCATCTCATTTCTATGTCTCATGGTATGATATGATATGATTTGCGAAGTGTTACGTATTCCTCGTCTACACTTCATGTGAATGTAAATGCGACCCTTCCTTGCTAGGAAATAGCGTCTGCAGATGTCTAGGTATCGTAGCGATAGAGTTCTAATGCTTCTTAAAACGAGATATTGCATCTCATATCTATGGTTCATGGTAAGATATAATATGATTTTCGAAGTGTTATGTATTCCTCGTCTACACTTCAAATGAATGTAAATGCGACACTTCCTTGCTAGGAAATAGCGTCTGCAGATGTCTAGGTATCGTAGCAATAGAGTTCTTATGATTCTTAAAACGCGATATCGCATCTCCTTTCTATGTTTCATGGTAAGATATAATATGATTTGCGAATTGTTATGTATTCCTCGTCTACACTTCAAATGAATCTAATTGCGACACTTCCTTGCTAGGAAATAGCGTCTGCAGATGTCTAGGTATCGTAGCGATAGAGTTCTAATGCTTCTTAAAACGAGATATTGCATCTCATACCTATGTTTCATGATAAGATATAATATGATTTGCGAAGTGTTATGTATTCCTCGTCTACACTTCATATGAATGTAAATGCGACACTTCCTTGCAAGGAAATAGCGTATGCAGATGTCTACGTATCGTAGCGATAGAGTTCTAATGCTTCTTAAAACGAGATATTGCATCTCATATCTATGGTTCATGGTAAGATATAAAATGATTTGCGAAGTGTTATGTATTCCTCGTCTACACTTCAAATGAATGTAAATGCGACACTTCCTTGCTAGGAAATAGCGTCTGCAGATGTCTAGGTATCGTAGCGATAGAGTTCTAATGCTTCTTAAAACGAGATATTGCATCTCATATCTATGTTTCATGATAAGATATAATATTCATTGCGAAGTGTTATGCATTCCTCGTCTACGATTCAAATGAATGAAAATGCGACACTTCCTTGCTAGGAAATAGCGTCTGCAGATGTCTAGGTATCGTAGCGATAGAGTTCTAATGCTTCTTAAAACGCGATATCGCATCTCATTTCTATGTTTCATGGTAACATATAATATGATTTGCGAAGTGTTATGCATTCCTCGTCTACGATTCAAATGAATGTAAATGCGACACTTCGTTGCAAGGAAATAGCGTTTGCAGATGTCTAGGTATCGTAGCAATAGAGTTCTAATGCTTCTTATAACGCGATATCGCATCTCATTTCTATGTTTCATGGTAAGATATAATATGATTTGCGAAGTGTTATGTATTCCTCGTCTACACTTCAAATGAATGTAAATGCGACACTTCCTTGCTAGGAAATAGCGTCTGCAGATGTCTAGGTATCGTAGCGATAGATTTCTAATGCTTCTTAAAACGCGATATCACATCTCATTTCTATGTTTCATGGTAAGATATAATATGATTTGCGAAGTGTTATGTATTCCTCGTCTACACTTCAAATGAATGAAAATGCGACACTTCCTTGCTAGGAAATAGCGTCTGCAGATGTCTAGGTATCGTAGCGATAGAGTTCTAATGCTTCTTAAAACGCGATATCGCATCTCATTTCTATGTTTCATGGCAAGATATAATATGATTTGCGAAGTGTTATGTATTCCTCGTCTACACTTCAAATGAATGTGAATGCGACACTTCCTCGCTAGGAAATAGCGTTTGCAGAAGTCTACGTATCGTAGCAATAGAGTTCTTATGATTCTTAAAACGCGATATCGCATCTCATTTCTATGGTTCATGGTAAGATATAATATGATTTGCGAATTGTTATGTATTCCTCGTCTACACTTCATATGAATGTAAATGCGACACTTCCTTGCAAGGAAATAGCGTTTGCAGATGTCTACCTATCGTAGCAATAGGGTTCTAATGCTTCTTAAAACGCGATATCGCATCTCATTTCTATGTTTCATGGTAAGATATAATATGATTTGCGAAGTGTTATGTATTCCTCGTCTACACTCCAAATGATTGTGAATGCGACACTTCCTCGCTAGGAAATAGCGTTTGCAGAAGTCTACGTATCGTAGCAATAGAGTTCTTATGATTCTTAAAACGCGATATCGCATCTCATTTCTATGGTTCATGGTATGATATAATATGATTTGCGAAGTGTTATGTGTTCCTCGTCTACACTTCAAATGAATGTAAATGCGACACTTCCTTGCTAGGAAATAGCGTCTGCAGATGACTAGGTATCACAGGGATGGAGTTCTAATGCTTCTTAAAACGCGATATCGCATCTCATTTCTATGTTTCATGGTAAGATATAATATGATTTGCGAAGTGTTATGTATTCCTCGTCTACACTTCATATGAATGTAAATGCGACACTTCCTTGCAAGGAAATAGCGTTTGCAGATGTCTACGTATCGTAGCGATAGAGTTCTAATGCTTCTTAAAACGAGATATTGCATCTCATATCTATGGTTCATGGTAAGATATAATATGATTTGCGAAGTGTTATGTATTCCTCGTCTACACTTCAAATGAATGTAAATGCGACACTTCCTTGCTAGGAAATAGCGTCTGCAGATGTCTAGGTATCGTAGCGATAGAGTTCTAATGCTTCTTAAAACGAGATATTGCATCTCATATCTATGTTTCATGATAAGATACAATATTCATTGCGAAGTGTTATGCATTCCTCGTCTACGATTCAAATGAATGTAAATGCGACACTTCCTTGCAAGGAAATTGCGTTTGCAGATGTCTAGGTATCGTAGCAATAGAGTTCTTATGCTTCTTAAAACGCGATATCGCATCTCATTTCTATGTTTCATGGTAAGATATAATGTGATTTGCGAAGTGTTATGTATTCCTCGTCTGCACTTCAAATGAATGTAAATGCGACACTTCCTTGCAAGGAAATAGCGTTTGCAGATGTCTGCGTACCGTAGCAATAGAGTTCTTATGATTCTTAAAACGCGATATCGCATCTCATTTCTATGTTTCATGGTAAGATATAGTATGATTTGCGAAGTGTTATGTATTCCTCGTCTACACTTCAAATGAATGAAAATGCGACACTTCCTTGCTAGGAAATAGCGTCTGCAGATGTCTAGGTATCGTAGCGATAGAGTTCTAATGCTTCTTAAAACGCGATATCGCATCTCATTTCTATGTTTCATGGTAAGATATAATATGATTTGCGAAGTGTTATGTATTCCTCGTCTACACTTCAAATGAATGTGAATGCGACACTTCCCCGCTAGGAAATAGCGTTTGCAGAAGTCTACGTATCGTAGCAATAGAGTTCTTATGATTCTTAAAACGCGATACCGCATCTCATTTCTATGGTTCATGGTAAGATATAATATGATTTGCGAAGTGTTATGTATTCCTCGTCTACACTTCCTATGAATGTAAATGCGACACTTCCTTGCAAGGAAATAGCGTTTGCAGATGTCTACCTATCGTAGCAATAGAGTTCTAATGCTTCCTAAAACGCGATATCGCATCTCATTTCTATGTTTCATGGTATGATATGATATGATTTGCGAAGTGTTATGTATTCCTCGTCTACACTTCATGTGAATGTAAATGCGACCCTTCCTTGCTAGGAAATAGCGTCTGCAGATGTCTAGGTATCGTAGCGATAGAGTTCTAATGCTTCTTAAAACGAGATATTGCATCTCATATCTATGGTTCATGGTAAGATATAATATGATTTTCGAAGTGTTATGTATTCCTCGTCTACACTTCAAATGAATGTAAATGCGACACTTCCTTGCTAGGAAATAGCGTCTGCAGATGTCTAGGTATCGTAGCAATAGAGTTCTTATGATTCTTAAAACGCGATATCGCATCTCCTTTCTATGTTTCATGGTAAGATATAATATGATTTGCGAATTGTTATGTATTCCTCGTCTACACTTCAAATGAATCTAATTGCGACACTTCCTTGCTAGGAAATAGCGTCTGCAGATGTCTAGGTATCGTAGCGATAGAGTTCTAATGCTTCTTAAAACGAGATATTGCATCTCATACCTATGTTTCATGATAAGATATAATATGATTTGCGAAGTGTTATGTATTCCTCGTCTACACTTCATATGAATGTAAATGCGACACTTCCTTGCAAGGAAATAGCATATGCAGATGTCTACGTATCGTAGCGATAGAGTTCTAATGCTTCTTAAAACGAGATATTGCATCTCATATCTATGGTTCATGGTAAGATATAAAATGATTTGCGAAGTGTTATGTATTCCTCGTCTACACTTCAAATGAATGTAAATGCGACACTTCCTTGCTAGGAAATAGCGTCTGCAGATGTCTAGGTATCGTAGCGATAGAGTTCTAATGCTTCTTAAAACGAGATATTGCATCTCATATCTATGTTTCATGATAAGATATAATATTCATTGCGAAGTGTTATGCATTCCTCGTCTACGATTCAAATGAATGAAAATGCGACACTTCCTTGCTAGGAAATAGCGTCTGCAGATGTCTAGGTATCGTAGCGATAGAGTTCTAATGCTTCTTAAAACGCGATATCGCATCTCATTTCTATGTTTCATGGTAACATATAATATGATTTGCGAAGTGTTATGCATTCCTCGTCTACGATTCAAATGAATGTAAATGCGACACTTCGTTGCAAGGAAATAGCGTTTGCAGATGTCTAGGTATCGTAGCAATAGAGTTCTAATGCTTCTTATAACGCGATATCGCATCTCATTTCTATGTTTCATGGTAAGATATAATATGATTTGCGAAGTGTTATGTATTCCTCGTCTACACTTCAAATGAATGTAAATGCGACACTTCCTTGCTAGGAAATAGCGTCTGCAGATGTCTAGGTATCGTAGCGATAGATTTCTAATGCTTCTTAAAACGCGATATCGCATCTCATTTCTATGTTTCATGGTAAGATATAATATGATTTGCGAAGTGTTATGTATTCCTCGTCTACACTTCAAATGAATGAAAATGCGACACTTCCTTGCTAGGAAATAGCGTCTGCAGATGTCTAGGTATCGTAGCGATAGAGTTCTAATGCTTCTTAAAACGAGATATTGCATCTCATATCTATGTTTCATGATAAGATATAATATGATTTGCGAAGTGTTATGTATTCCTCGTCTACACTTCAAATGAATGAAAATGCGACACTTCCTTGCTAGGAAGTAGCGTCTGCAGATGTCTAGGTATCGTAGCAATAGGGTTCTAATGCTTCTTAAAACGCGATATCGCATCTCATTTCTATGTTTCATGATAAGATATAATATGATTTGCGAAGTGTTATGTATTCCTCGTCTACACTTCAAATGAATGTAAATGCGACACTTCCTTGCTAGGAAATAGCGTCTGCAGATGTCTAGGTATCGTAGCGATAGAGTTCTAATGCTTCTTAAAACGCGATATCGCATCTCATTTCTATGGTTCATGGTAAGATATAATATGATTTGCGAAGCGTTATGTATTCCTCGTCTACACTTCAAATGAATGTAAATGCAACACTTCCTTGCAAGGAAATAGCGTTTGCAGATGTCTAGGTATCGTAGCAATAGGGTTCAAATGCTTCTTAAAGCGAGATATTGCATCTCATATCTATGTTTCATGATAAGATATAATATTCATTGCGAAGTGTTATGCATTCCTCGTATACGATTGAAATGAATGTAAATGCGACACTTCCTTGCAAGGAAATAGCGTTTGCAGATGTCTACCTATCGTAGCAATAGGGTTCTAATGCTTCTTAAAACGCGATATCGCATCTCATTTCTATGTTTCATGGTAAGATATAATATGATTTGCGAAGTGTTATGTATTCCTCGTCTACACTCCAAATGATTGTGAATGCGACACTTCCTCGCTAGGAAATAGCGTTTGCAGAAGTCTACGTATCGTAGCAATAGAGTTCTTATGATTCTTAAAACGCGATATCGCATCTCATTTCTATGGTTCATGGTATGATATAATATGATTTGCGAAGTGTTATGTGTTCCTCGTCTACACTTCAAATGAATGTAAATGCGACACTTCCTTGCTAGGAAATGGCGTCTGCAGATGTCTAGGTATCACAGGGATAGAGTTCTAATGCTTCTTAAAACGCGATATCGCATCTCATTTCTATGTTTCATGGTAAGATATAATATGATTTGCGAAGTGTTATGTATTCCTCGTCTACACTTCATATGAATGTAAATGCGACACTTCCTTGCAAGGAAATAGCGTTTGCAGATGTCTACGTATCGTAGCGATAGAGTTCTAATGCTTCTTAAAACGAGATATTGCATCTCATATCTATGGTTCATGGTAAGATATAATATGATTTGCGAAGTGTTATGTATTCCTCGTCTACACTTCAAATGAATGTAAATGCGACACTTCCTTGCTAGGAAATAGCGTCTGCAGATGTCTAGGTATCGTAGCGATAGAGTTCTAATGCTTCTTAAAACGAGATATTGCATCTCATATCTATGTTTCATGATAAGATACAATATTCATTGCGAAGTGTTATGCATTCCTCGTCTACGATTCAAATGAAAGTAAATGCGACACTTCCTTGCAAGGAAATTGCGTTTGCAGATGTCTAGGTATCGTAGCAATAGAGTTCTAATGCTTCTTAAAACGCGATATCGCATCTCATTTCTATGTTTCATGGTAAGATATAATGTGATTTGCGAAGTGTTATGTATTCCTCGTCTGCACTTCAAATGAATGTAAATGCGACACTTCCTTGCAAGGAAATAGCGTTTGCAGATGTCTGCGTACCGTAGCAATAGAGTTCTTATGATTCTTAAAACGCGATATCGCATCTCATTTCTATGTTTCATGGTAAGATATAATATGATTTGCGAAGTGTTATGTATTCCTCGTCTACACTTCAAATGAATCTAATTGCGACACTTCCTTGCTAGGAAATAGCGTCTGCAGATGTCTAGGTATCGTAGCGATAGAGTTCTAATGCTTCTTAAAACGAGATATTGCATCTCATATCTATGTTTCATGATAAGATATAATATTCATTGCGAAGTGTTATGCATTCCTCGTCTACGATTCAAATGAATGTAAATGCGACACTTCCTTGCAAGGAAATAGCGTTTGCAGATGTCTTGGTATCGTAGCAATAGAGTTCTAATGCTTCTTAAAACCCGATATCGCATCTCATTTCTATGTTTCATGGTAAGATATAATATGATTTGCGAAGTGTTATGTATTCCTCGTCTACACTTCAAATGAATGTGAATGCGACACTTCCCCGCTAGGAAATAGCGTTTGCAGAAGTCTACGTATCGTAGCAATAGAGTTCTTATGATTCTTAAAACGCGATATCGCATCTCATTTCTATGGTTCATGGTAAGATATAATATGATTTGCGAATTGTTATGTATTCCTCGTCTACACTTCAAATGAATCTAATTGCGACACTTCCTTGCTAGGAAATAGCGTCTGCAGATGTCTAGGTATCGTAGCGATAGAGTTCTAATGCTTCTTAAAACGAGATATTGCATCTCATATCTATGTTTCATGATAAGATATAATATTCATTGCGAAGTGTTATGCATTCCTCGTCTACGATTCAAATGAATGTAAATGCGACACTTCCTTGCTAGGAAGTAGCGTCTGCAGATGTCTAGGTATCGTGGCAATAGGGTTCTAATGCTTCTTCAAACGCGATATCGCATCTCATTTCTATGTTTCATGGTAAGATATAATATGATTTGCGAAGTGTTATGTATTCCGCGTCTACACTTCAAATGAATGTGAATGCGACACTTCCTCGCTAAGAAGTAGCGTTTGCAGAAGTCTACGTATCGTAGCAATAAGAGTTCTTATGATTCTTAAAACGCGATATCGCATCTCATTTCTATGGTTCATGGTATGATATAATATGATTTGCGAAGTGTTATGTGTTCCTCGTCTACACTTCAAATGAATGTAAATGCGACACTTCCTTGCTAGGAAATGGCGTCTGCAGATGTCTAGGTATCACAGGGATAGAGTTCTAATGCTTCTTAAAACGCGATATCGCATCTCATTTCTATGTTTCATGGTAAGATATAATATGATTTGCGAAGTGTTATGTATTCCTCGTCTACACTTCATATGAATGTAAATGCGACACTTCCTTGCAAGGAAATAGCGTTTGCAGATGTCTACGTATCGTAGCGATAGAGTTCTAATGCTTCTTAAAACGAGATATTGCATCTCATATCTATGGTTCATGGTAAGATATAATATGATTTGCGAAGTGTTATGTATTCCTCGTCTACACTTCAAATGAATGTAAATGCGACACTTCCTTGCTAGGAAATAGCGTCTGCAGATGTCTAGGTATCGTAGCGATAGAGTTCTAATGCTTCTTAAAACGAGATATTGCATCTCATATCTATGTTTCATGATAAGATACAATATTCATTGCGAAGTGTTATGCATTCCTCGTCTACGATTCAAATGAAAGTAAATGCGACACTTCCTTGCAAGGAAATTGCGTTTGCAGATGTCTAGGTATCGTAGCAATAGAGTTCTAATGCTTCTTAAAACGCGATATCGCATCTCATTTCTATGTTTCATGGTAAGATATAATGTGATTTGCGAAGTGTTATGTATTCCTCGTCTGCACTTCAAATGAATGTAAATGCGACACTTCCTTGCAAGGAAATAGCGTTTGCAGATGTCTGCGTACCGTAGCAATAGAGTTCTTATGATTCTTAAAACGCGATATCGCATCTCATTTCTATGTTTCATGGTAAGATATAATATGATTTGCGAAGTGTTATGTATTCCTCGTCTACACTTCAAATGAATCTAATTGCGACACTTCCTTGCTAGGAAATAGCGTCTGCAGATGTCTAGGTATCGTAGCGATAGAGTTCTAATGCTTCTTAAAACGAGATATTGCATCTCATATCTATGTTTCATGATAAGATATAATATTCATTGCGAAGTGTTATGCATTCCTCGTCTACGATTCAAATGAATGTAAATGCGACACTTCCTTGCAAGGAAATAGCGTTTGCAGATGTCTTGGTATCGTAGCAATAGAGTTCTAATGCTTCTTAAAACCCGATATCGCATCTCATTTCTATGTTTCATGGTAAGATATAATATGATTTGCGAAGTGTTATGTATTCCTCGTCTACACTTCAAATGAATGTGAATGCGACACTTCCCCGCTAGGAAATAGCGTTTGCAGAAGTCTACGTATCGTAGCAATAGAGTTCTTATGATTCTTAAAACGCGATATCGCATCTCATTTCTATGGTTCATGGTAAGATATAATATGATTTGCGAATTGTTATGTATTCCTCGTCTACACTTCAAATGAATCTAATTGCGACACTTCCTTGCTAGGAAATAGCGTCTGCAGATGTCTAGGTATCGTAGCGATAGAGTTCTAATGCTTCTTAAAACGAGATATTGCATCTCATATCTATGTTTCATGATAAGATATAATATTCATTGCGAAGTGTTATGCATTCCTCGTCTACGATTCAAATGAATGTAAATGCGACACTTCCTTGCTAGGAAGTAGCGTCTGCAGATGTCTAGGTATCGTGGCAATAGGGTTCTAATGCTTCTTCAAACGCGATATCGCATCTCATTTCTATGTTTCATGGTAAGATATAATATGATTTGCGAAGTGTTATGTATTCCGCGTCTACACTTCAAATGAATGTGAATGCGACACTTCCTCGCTAAGAAGTAGCGTTTGCAGAAGTCTACGTATCGTAGCAATAAGAGTTCTTATGATTCTTAAAACGCGATATCGCATCTCATTTCTATGGTTCATGGTATGATATAATATGATTTGCGAAGTGTTATGTATTCCTCGTCTACACTTCAAATGAATGTAAATGCGACACTTCCTTGCTAGGAAATAGCGTCTGCAGATGTCTAGGTATCGTAGCGATAGAGTTCTAATGCTTCTTAAAACGCGATATCGCATCTCATTTCTATGGTTCATGGTAAGATATAATATGATTTGCGAAGTGTTATGTAGTCCTCGTCTACACTTCAAATGAATGAAAATGCGACACTTCCTTGCTAGGAAATAGCGTCTGCAGATGTCTAGGTATCGTAGCGATAGAGTTCTAATGCTTCTTAAAACGCGATATCGCATCTCATTTCTATGTTTCATGGTAACATATAATATGATTTGCGAAGTGTTATGTATTCCTCGTCTACACTTCAAATGAATGTAAATGCGACACTTCCTTGCTAGGAAATAGCGTCTGCAGATGTCTAGGTATCGTAGCGATAGAGTTCTAATGCTTCTTAAAACGCGATATCGCATATCATTTCTATGGTTCATGGTAAGATATAATATGATTTGCGAAGTGTTATGTAGTCCTCGTCTACACTTCAAATGAATGAAAATGCGACACTTTCTTGCTAGGAAATAGCGTCTGCAGATGTCTAGGTATCGTAGCGATAGAGTTCTAATGCTTCTTAAAACGCGATATCGCATTTCATTTCTATGTTTCATGGTAACATATAATATGATTTGCGAAGTGTTATGTATTCCTCGTCTACACTTCCTATGAATGTAAATGCGACACTTCCTTGCAAGGAAGTAGCGTTTGCAGAAGTCTACGTATCGTAGCAATAAGAGTTCTTATGATTCTTAAAACGCGATATCGCATCTCATTTCTATGGTTCATGGTATGATATAATATGATTTGCGAAGCGTTATGTATTCCTCGTCTACACTTCAAATGAATGTAAATGCAACACTTCCTTGCAAGGAAATAGCGTTTGCAGATGTCTAGGTATCGTAGCAATAGGGTTCAAATGCTTCTTAAAGCGAGATATTGCATCTCATATCTATGTTTCATGATAAGATATAATATTCATTGCGAAGTGTTATGCATTCCTCGTATACGATTCAAATGAATGTAAATGCGACACTTCCTTGCAAGGAAATAGCGTTTGCAGATGTCTACGTATCGTGGCAATAGAGTTCTTATGGTTCTTAAAACGCGATATCGCATCTCATTTCTATGTTTCATGGCGAGATATAATATGATTTGCGAAGTGTTATGTATTCCTCGTCTACACTTCAAATGAATGTGAATGCGACACTTCCTCGCTAGGAAATAGCGTTTGCAGAAGTCTACGTATCGTAGCAATAGAGTTCTTATGATTCTTAAAACGCGATATCGCATCTCATTTCTATGGTTCATGGTAAGATATAATATGATTTGCGAATTGTTATGTATTCCTCGTCTACACTTCATATGAATGTAAATGCGACACTTCCTTGCAAGGAAATAGCGTTTGCAGATGTCTACCTATCGTAGCAATAGGGTTCTAATGCTTCTTAAAACGCGATATCGCATCTCATTTCTATGTTTCATGGTAAGATATAATATGATTTGCGAAGTGTTATGTATTCCTCGTCTACACTCCAAATGATTGTGAATGCGACACTTCCTCGCTAGGAAATAGCGTTTGCAGAAGTCTACGTATCGTAGCAATAGAGTTCTTATGATTCTTAAAACGCGATATCGCATCTCATTTCTATGGTTCATGGTATGATATAATATGATTTGCGAAGTGTTATGTGTTCCTCGTCTACACTTCAAATGAATGTAAATGCGACACTTCCTTGCAAGGAAATAGCGTTTGCAGATGTCTACCTATCGTAGCAATTGGGTTCTAATGCTTCTTAAAACGAGATATTGCATCTCATATCTATGTTTCATGATAAGATATAATATTCATTGCGAAGTGTTATGCATTCCTCGTCTACGATTCAAACGAATGTAAATTCGACACTTCCTTGCAAGGAAATAGCGTTTGCAAATGTCTAGGTATCGTAGCAATAGAGTTCCAATGCTTCTTAAAACGCGATATCGCATCTCATTTCTATGTTTCATGGTAAGATATAATATGATTTGCGAAGTGATATGTATTCCTCGTCTACACTCCAAATGATTGTGAATGCGACACTTCCTCGCTAGGAAATAGCGTTTGCAGAAGTCTACGTATCGTAGCAATAGAGTTCTTATGATTCTTAAAACGCGATATCGCATCTCATTTCTATGTTTCATGGTAAGATATAATATGATTTGCGAAGTGTTATGTATTCCTCGTCTACACTTCATATGAATGTAAACGCGACACTTCCTTGCAAGGAAATAGCGTTTGCAGATGTCTACGTATCGTAGCGATAGAGTTCTAATGCTTCTTAAAACGAGATATTGCATCACATATCTATGGTTCATGGTAAGATATAAAATGATTTGCGAAGTGTTATGTATTCCTCGTCTACACTTCAAATGAATGTAAATGCGACACTTCCTTGCTAGGAAATAGCGTCTGCAGATGTCTAGGTATCGTAGCGATAGAGTTCTAATGCTTCTTAAAACGCGATATCGCATCTCATTTCTATGTTTCATGGTAAGATATAATATGATTTGCGAAGTGTTATGTATTCGTCGTCTACACTCCAAATGATTGTGAATGCGACACTTCCTCGCTAGGAAATAGCGTTTGCAGAAGTCTACGTATCGTAGCAATAGAGTTCTTATGATTCTTAAAACGCGATATCGCATCTCATTTCTATGGTTCATGGTATGATATAATATGATTTGCGAAGTGTTATGTGTTCCTCGTCTACACTTCAAATGAATGTAAATGCGACACTTCCTTGCTAGGAAATAGCGTCTGCAGATGTCTAGGTATCATAGCGATAGAGTTCTAATGCTTCTTAAAACGCGATATCGCATCTCATTTCTATGTTTCATGGTAAGATATAATATGATTTGCGAAGTGTTATGTATTCCTCGTCTACACTTCATATGAATGTAAATGCGACACTTCCTTGCAAGGAAATAGCGTTTGCAGATGTCTACGTATCGTAGCGATAGAGTTCTAATGCTTCTTAAAACGAGATATTGCATCACATATCTATGGTTCATGGTAAGATATAAAATGATTTGCGAAGTGTTATGTATTCCTCGTCTACACTTCAAATGAATGTAAATGCGACACTTCCTTGCTAGGAAATAGCGTCTGCAGATGTCTAGGTATCGTAGCGATAGAGTTCTAATGCTTCTTAAAACGAGATATTGCATCTCATATCTATGTTTCATGATAAGATATAATATTCATTGCGAAGTGTTATGCATTCCTCGTCTACGATTCAAATGAATGTAAATGCGACACTTCCTTGCAAGGAAATTGCGTTTGCAGATGTCTAGGTATCGTAGCAATAGAGTTCTAATGCTTCTTAAAACGCGATATCGCATCTCATTTCTATGTTTCATGGTAAGATATAATGTGATTTGCGAAGTGTTATGTATTCCTCGTCTGCACTTCAAATGAATGTAAATGCGACACTTCCTTGCAAGGAAATAGCGTTTGCAGATGTCTGCGTACCGTAGCAATAGAGTTCTTATGATTCTTAAAACGCGATATCGCATCTCATTTCTATGATTCATGGTAAGATATAATATGATTTGCGAATTGTTATGTATTCCTCGTCTACACTTCAAATGAATCTAATTGCGACACTTCCTTGCTAGGAAATAGCGTCTGCAGATGTCTAGGTATCGTAGCGATAGAGTTCTAATGCTTCTTAAAACGAGATATTGCATCTCATACCTATGTTTCATGATAAGATATAATATGATTTGCGAAGTGTTATGTATTCCTCGTCTACACTTCATATGAATGTAAATGCGACACTTCCTTGCAAGGAAATAGCGTTTGCAGATGTCTACCTATCGTAGCAATAGAGTTCCAATGCTTCTTAAAACGCGATATCGCATCTCATTTCTATGTTTCATGGTAAGATATAATATGATTTGCGGAGTGATATGTATTCCTCGTCTACACTCCAAATGATTGTGAATGCGACACTTCCTCGCTAGGAAATAGCGTTTGCAGAAGTCTACGTATCGTAGCAATAGAGTTCTTATGATTCTTAAAACGCGATATCGCATCTCATTTCTATGGTTCATGGTATGATATAATATGATTTGCGAAGTGTTATGTATTCCTCGTCTACACTTCAAATGAATGAAAATGCGACACTTCCTTGCTAGGAAATAGCGTCTGCAGATGTCTAGGTATCGTAGCGATAGAGTTCTAATGCTTCTTAAAACGCGATATCGCATCTCATTTCTATGTTTCATGGTAAGATATAATATGATTTGCGAAGTGTTATGTATTCCTCGTCTACACTCCAAATGATTGTGAATGCGACACTTCCTCGCTAGGAAATAGCGCTTGCAGAAGTCTACGTATCGTAGCAATAGAGTTCTTATGATCCTTAAAACGCGATATCGCATCTCATTTCTATGGTTCATGGTATGATATAATATGATTTGCGAAGTGTTATGTGTTCCTCGTCTACACTTCAAATGAATGTAAATGCGACACTTCCTTGCTAGGAAATAGCGTCTGCAGATGTCTAGGTGTCATAGCGATAGAGTTCTAATGCTTCTTAAAACGCGATATCGCATCTCATTTCTATGTTTCATGGTAAGATATAATATGAATTGCGAATTGTTATGTATTCCTCGTCTACACTTCAAATGAATCTAATTGCGACACTTCCTTGCTAGGAAATAGCGTCTGCAGATGTCTAGGTATCGTAGCGATAGAGTTCTAATGCTTCTTAAAACGAGATATTGCATCTGATACCTATGTTTCATGGTAAGATATAAAATGATTTGCGAATTGTTATGTATTCCTCGTCTACACTTCAAATGAATCTAATTGCGACACTTCCTTGCTAGGAAATAGCGTCTGCAGATGTCTAGGTATCGTAGCGATAGAGTTCTAATGCTTCTTAAAACGAGATATTGCATCTCATACACATGTTTCATGATAAGATATAATATGATTTGCGAAGTGTTATGTATTCCTCATCTACACTTCATATGAATGTAAATGCGACACTTCCTTGCAAGGAAATAGCGTTTGCAGATGTCTACCTATCGTAGCAATAGAGTTCTAATGCTTCTTAAAACGCGATATCGCATCTCATTTCTATGTTTCATGGTAAGATATAATATGATTTGCGAAGTGTTATGTATTCCTCGTCTACACTCCAAATGATTGTGAATGCGACACTTCCTCGCTAGGAAATAGCGTTTGCAGAAGTCTACGTATCGTAGCAATAGAGTTCTTATGATTCTTAAAACGCGATATCGCATCTCATTTCTATGGTTCATGGTATGATATAATATGATTTGCGAAGTGTTATGTGTTCCTCGTCTACACTTCAAATGAATGTAAATGCGACACTTCCTTGCTAGGAAATAGCGTCTGCTGATGTCTAGGTATCATAGCAATAGAGTTCTAATGCTTCTTAAAACGCGATATCGCATCTCATTTCTATGTTTCATGGTAAGATATAATATGATTTGCGAAGTGTTATGTATTCCTCGTCTACACTCCAAATGATTGTGAATGCGACACTTCCTCGCTAGGAAATAGCGTTTGCAGAAGTCTACGTATCGTAGCAATAGAGTTCTTATGATTCTTAAAACGCGATATCGCATCTCATTTCTATGGTTCATGGTATGATATAATATGATTTGCGAAGTGTTATGTGTTCCTCGTCTACACTTCAAATGAATGTAAATGCGACACTTCCTTGCTAGGAAATAGCGTCTGCAGATGTCTAGGTATCATAGCGATAGAGTTCTAATGCTTCTTAAAACGCGATATCGCATCTCATTTCTATGTTTCATGGTAAGATATAATATGATTTGCGAAGTGTTATGTATTCCTCGTCTACACTTCATATGAATGTAAATGCGACACTTCCTTGCAAGGAAATAGCGTTTGCAGATGTCTACGTATCGTAGCGATAGAGTTCTAATGCTTCTTAAAACGAGATATTGCATCACATATCTATGGTTCATGGTAAGATATAAAATGATTTGCGAAGTGTTATGTATTCCTCGTCTACACTTCAAATGAATGTAAATGCGACACTTCCTTGCTAGGAAATAGCGTCTGCAGATGTCTAGGTATCGTAGCGATAGAGTTCTAATGCTTCTTAAAACGAGATATTGCATCTCATATCTATGTTTCATGATAAGATATAATATTCATTGCGAAGTGTTATGCATTCCTCGTCTACGATTCAAATGAATGTAAATGCGACACTTCCTTGCAAGGAAATTGCGTTTGCAGATGTCTAGGTATCGTAGCAATAGAGTTCTAATGCTTCTTAAAACGCGATATCGCATCTCATTTCTATGTTTCATGGTAAGATATAATGTGATTTGCGAAGTGTTATGTATTCCTCGTCTGCACTTCAAATGAATGTAAATGCGACACTTCCTTGCAAGGAAATAGCGTTTGCAGATGTCTGCGTACCGTAGCAATAGAGTTCTTATGATTCTTAAAACGCGATATCGCATCTCATTTCTATGTTTCATGGTAAGATATAATATGATTTGCGAATTGTTATGTATTCCTCGTCTACACTTCAAATGAATCTAATTGCGACACTTCCTTGCTAGGAAATAGCGTCTGCAGATGTCTAGGTATCGTAGCGATAGAGTTCTAATGCTTCTTAAAACGAGATATTGCATCTCATACCTATGTTTCATGATAAGATATAATATGATTTGCGAAGTGTTATGTATTCCTCGTCTACACTTCATATGAATGTAAATGCGACACTTCCTTGCAAGGAAATAGCGTTTGCAGATGTCTACCTATCGTAGCAATAGAGTTCCAATGCTTCTTAAAACGCGATATCGCATCTCATTTCTATGTTTCATGGTAAGATATAATATGATTTGCGGAGTGATATGTATTCCTCGTCTACACTCCAAATGATTGTGAATGCGACACTTCCTCGCTAGGAAATAGCGTTTGCAGAAGTCTACGTATCGTAGCAATAGAGTTCTTATGATTCTTAAAACGCGATATCGCATCTCATTTCTATGGTTCATGGTATGATATAATATGATTTGCGAAGTGTTATGTATTCCTCGTCTACACTTCAAATGAATGAAAATGCGACACTTCCTTGCTAGGAAATAGCGTCTGCAGATGTCTAGGTATCGTAGCGATAGAGTTCTAATGCTTCTTAAAACGCGATATCGCATCTCATTTCTATGTTTCATGGTAAGATATAATATGATTTGCGAAGTGTTATGTATTCCTCGTCTACACTCCAAATGATTGTGAATGCGACACTTCCTCGCTAGGAAATAGCGCTTGCAGAAGTCTACGTATCGTAGCAATAGAGTTCTTATGATCCTTAAAACGCGATATCGCATCTCATTTCTATGGTTCATGGTATGATATAATATGATTTGCGAAGTGTTATGTGTTCCTCGTCTACACTTCAAATGAATGTAAATGCGACACTTCCTTGCTAGGAAATAGCGTCTGCAGATGTCTAGGTGTCATAGCGATAGAGTTCTAATGCTTCTTAAAACGCGATATCGCATCTCATTTCTATGTTTCATGGTAAGATATAATATGAATTGCGAATTGTTATGTATTCCTCGTCTACACTTCAAATGAATCTAATTGCGACACTTCCTTGCTAGGAAATAGCGTCTGCAGATGTCTAGGTATCGTAGCGATAGAGTTCTAATGCTTCTTAAAACGAGATATTGCATCTGATACCTATGTTTCATGGTAAGATATAATATGATTTGCGAATTGTTATGTATTCCTCGTCTACACTTCAAATGAATCTAATTGCGACACTTCCTTGCTAGGAAATAGCGTCTGCAGATGTCTAGGTATCGTAGCGATAGAGTTCTAATGCTTCTTAAAACGAGATATTGCATCTCATACACATGTTTCATGATAAGATATAATATGATTTGCGAAGTGTTATGTATTCCTCATCTACACTTCATATGAATGTAAATGCGACACTTCCTTGCAAGGAAATAGCGTTTGCAGATGTCTACCTATCGTAGCAATAGAGTTCTAATGCTTCTTAAAACGCGATATCGCATCTCATTTCTATGTTTCATGGTAAGATATAATATGATTTGCGAAGTGTTATGTATTCCTCGTCTACACTCCAAATGATTGTGAATGCGACACTTCCTCGCTAGGAAATAGCGTTTGCAGAAGTCTACGTATCGTAGCAATAGAGTTCTTATGATTCTTAAAACGCGATATCGCATCTCATTTCTATGGTTCATGGTATGATATAATATGATTTGCGAAGTGTTATGTGTTCCTCGTCTACACTTCAAATGAATGTAAATGCGACACTTCCTTGCTAGGAAATAGCGTCTGCTGATGTCTAGGTATCATAGCAATAGAGTTCTAATGCTTCTTAAAACGCGATATCGCATCTCATTTCTATGTTTCATGGTATGATATAATATGATTTGCGAATTGTTATGTATTCCTCGTCTACACTTCAAATGAATGTAAATGCGACACATCCTTGCTAGGAAATAGCGTCTGCACATGTCTAGGTATCGTAGCGATAGAGTTCTAATGCTTCTTAAAACGAGATATTGCATCTCATATCTATGTTTCATGATAAGATATAATATTCATTTGGAAGTGTTATGCATTCCTCGTCTACGATTCAAATGAATGTAAATGCGACACTTCCTTGCAAGGAAATAGCGTTTGCAGATGTTTAGGTATCGTAGCAATAGAGTTCTAATGCTTCTTAAAACGCGATATCGCATCTCATTTCTATGTTTCATGGTAAGATATAATATGATTTGCGAAGTGTTATGTATTCCTCGTCTACACTTCAAATGAATGTGAATGCGACACTTCCCCGCTAGGAAATAGCGTTTGCAGAAGTCTACGTACCGTAGCAATAGAGTTCTTATGATTCTTAAAACTCGATATCGCATCTCATTTCTATGGTTCATGGTAAGATATAATATGATTTGCGAAGTGTTATGTTTTCCTCGTCTACACTTCAAATGAATGTAAATGCGACACTTCCTTGCTAGGAAATAGCGTCTGCAGATGTCTAGGTATCGTAGCGATAGAGTTCTAATGCTTCTTAAAACGAAATACTGCATCTCATATCTATGGTTCATGGTAAGATATAATATGATTTGCGAAGTGTTATATATTCCTCGTCTACACTTCAAATGAATGTAAATGCGACACTTCCTTGCTAGGAAATAGCGTCTGCAGATGTCTAGGTATCGTAGCAATAGAGTTCTTATGATTCTTAAAACGCGATATCGCATCTCATTTCTATGTTTCATGGTAAGATATAATATGATTTGCGAAGTGTTATGTATTCCTCGTCTACACTTCAAATGAATGTGAATGCGACACTTCCCCGCTAGGAAATAGCGTTTGCAGAAGTCTACGTATCGTAGCAATAGAGTTCTTATGATTCTTAAAACGCGATACCGCATCTCATTTCTATGGTTCATGGTAAGATATAATATGATTTGCGAAGTGTTATGTATTCCTCGTCTACACTTCCTATGAATGTAAATGCGACACTTCCTTGCAAGGAAATAGCGTTTGCAGATGTCTACCTATCGTAGCAATTGAGTTCTAATGCTTCCTAAAACGCGATATCGCATCTCATTTCTATGTTTCATGGTATGATATGATATGATTTGCGAAGTGTTATGTATTCCTCGTCTACACTTCATGTGAATGTAAATGCGACCCTTCCTTGCTAGGAAATAGCGTCTGCAGATGTCTAGGTATCGTAGCGATAGAGTTCTAATGCTTCTTAAAACGAGATATTGCATCTCATATCTATGGTTCATGGTAAGATATAATATGATTTTCGAAGTGTTATGTATTCCTCGTCTACACTTCAAATGAATGTAAATGCGACACTTCCTTGCTAGGAAATAGCGTCTGCAGATGTCTAGGTATCGTAGCAATAGAGTTCTAACGCTTCTTAAAACGCGATATCGCATCTCATTTCAATGTTTCATGGTAAGATATAATATGATTTGCGAAATGTTATGTATTCCTCGTCTACACTTCCAATGAATGTAAATGCGACACTTCCTTGCAAGGAAATAGCGTTTGCAGATGTCTACCTATCGTAGCAATTGGGTTCTAATGCTTCTTAAAACGCGATATCGCATCTCATTTCTATGTTTCATGGTAAGATATAATGTGATTTGCGAAGTGTTATGTATTCCTCGTCTGCACTTCAAATGAATGTAAATGCGACACTTCCTTGCAAGGAAATAGCGTTTGCAGATGTCTGCGTACCGTAGCAATAGAGTTCTTATGATTCTTAAAACGCGATATCGCATCTCCTTTCTATGTTTCATGGTAAGATATAATATGATTTGCGAATTGTTATGTATTCCTCGTCTACACTTCAAATGAATGTGAATGCGACACTTCCCCGCTAGGAAATAGCGTTTGCAGAAGTCTACGTACCGTAGCAATAGAGTTCTTGTGATTCTTAAAACTCGATATCGCATCTCATTTCTATGGTTCATGGTAAGATATAATATGATTTGCGAAGTGTTATGTATTCCTCGTCTACACTTCAAATGAATGTAAATGCGACACTTCCTTGCTAGGAAATAGCGTCTGCAGATGTCTAGGTATCGTAGCGATAGAGTTCTAATGCTTCTTAAAACGAAATACTGCATCTCATATCTATGGTTCATGGTAAGATATAATATGATTTGCGAAGTGTTATGTATTCCTCGTCTACACTTCAAATGAATGTAAAGTCGACACTTCCTTGCTAGGAAATAGCGTCTGCAGATGTCTAGGTATCGTAGCAATAGAGTTCTTATGATTCTTAAAACGCGATATCGCATCTCATTTCTATGTTTCATGGTAAGATATAATATGATTTGCGAAGTGTTATGTATTCCTCGTCTACACTTCAAATGAATGTGAATGCGACACTTCCCCGCTAGGAAATAGCGTTTGCAGAAGTCTACGTATCGTAGCAATAGAGTTCTTATGATTCTTAAAACGCGATACCGCATCTCATTTCTATGGTTCATGGTAAGATATAATATGATTTGCGAAGTGTTATGTATTCCTCGTCTACACTTCCTATGAATGTAAATGCGACACTTCCTTGCAAGGAAATAGCGTTTGCAGATGTCTACCTATCGTAGCAATAGAGTTCTAATGCTTCCTAAAACGCGATATCGCATCTCATTTCTATGTTTCATGGTATGATATGATATGATTTGCGAAGTGTTATGTATTCCTCGTCTACACTTCATGTGAATGTAAATGCGACCCTTCCTTGCTAGGAAATAGCGTCTGCAGATGTCTAGGTATCGTAGCGATAGAGTTCTAATGCTTCTTAAAACGAGATATTGCATCTCATATCTATGGTTCATGGTAAGATATAATATGATTTTCGAAGTGTTATGTATTCCTCGTCTACACTTCAAATGAATGTAAATGCGACACTTCCTTGCTAGGAAATAGCGTCTGCAGATGTCTAGGTATCGTAGCAATAGAGTTCTAACGCTTCTTAAAACGCGATATCGCATCTCATTTCAATGTTTCATGGTAAGATATAATATGATTTGCGAAGTGTTATGTATTCCTCGTCTACACTTCAAATGAATGTAAATGCGACACTTCCTTGCAAGGAAATAGCGTTTGCAGATGTCTACCTATCCTAGCAATTGGGTTCTAATGCTTCTTAAAACGCGATATCGCATCTCATTTCTATGTTTCATGGTAAGATATAATGTGATTTGCGAAGTGTTATGTATTCCTCGTCTGCACTTCAAATGAATGTAAATGCGACACTTCCTTGCAAGGAAATAGCGTTTGCAGATGTCTGCGTACCGTAGCAATAGAGTTCTTATGATTCTTAAAACGCGATATCGCATCTCCTTTCTATGTTTCATGGTAAGATATAATATGATTTGCGAATTGTTATGTATTCCTCGTCTACACTTCAAATGAATCTAATTGCGACACTTCCTTGCTAGGAAATAGCGTCTGCAGATGTCTAGGTATCGTAGCGATAGAGTTCTAATGCTTCTTAAAACGAGATATTGCATCTCATACCTATGTTTCATGATAAGATATAATGTGATTTGCGAAGTGTTATGTATTCCTCATCTACACTTCATATGAATGTAAATGCGACACTTCCTTGCAAGGAAATAGCGTTTGCTGATGTCTACCTATCGTAGCAATAGAGTTCTAATGCTTCTTAAAACGCGATATCGCATCTCATTTCTATGTTTCATGGTAAGATATAATATGATTTGCGAAGTGTTATGTATTCCTCGTCTACACTCCAAATGATTGTGAATGCGACACTTCCTCGCTAGGAAATAGCGTTTGCAGAAGTCTACGTATCGTAGCAATAGAGTTCTTATGATTCTTAAAACGCGATATCGCATCTCATTTCTATGGTTCATGGTATGATATAATATGATTTGCGAAGTGTTATGTGTTCCTCGTCTACACTTCAAATGAATGTAAATGCGACACATCCTTGCTAGGAAATAGCGTCTGCAGATGTCTAGGTATCATAGCGATAGAGTTCTAATGCTTCTTAAAACGCGATATCGCATCTCATATCTATGGTTCATGGTAAGATATAAAATGATTTGCGAAGTGTTATGTATTCCTCGTCAACACTTCAAATGAATGTAAATGCGACACTTCCTTGCTAGGAAATAGCGTCTGCACATGTCTAGGTATCGTAGCGATAGAGTTCTAATGCTTCTTAAAACGAGATATTGCATCTCATATCTATGTTTCATGATAAGATATAATATTCATTTGGAAGTGTTATGCATTCCTCGTCTACGATTCAAATGAATGTAAATGCGACACTTCCTTGCAAGGAAATAGCGTTTGCAGATGTTTAGGTATCGTAGCAATAGAGTTCTAATGCTTCTTAAAACGCGATATCGCATCTCATTTCTATGTTTCATGGTAAGATATAATATGATTTGCGAAGTGTTATGTATTCCTCGTCTACACTTCAAATGAATGTGAATGCGACACTTCCCCGCTAGGAAATAGCGTTTGCAGAAGTCTACGTACCGTAGCAATAGAGTTCTTATGATTCTTAAAACTCGATATCGCATCTCATTTCTATGGTTCATGGTAAGATATAATATGATTTGCGAAGTGTTATGTTTTCCTCGTCTACACTTCAAATGAATGTAAATGCGACACTTCCTTGCTAGGAAATAGCGTCTGCAGATGTCTAGGTATCGTAGCGATAGAGTTCTAATGCTTCTTAAAACGAAATACTGCATCTCATATCTATGGTTCATGGTAAGATATAATATGATTTGCGAAGTGTTATATATTCCTCGTCTACACTTCAAATGAATGTAAATGCGACACTTCCTTGCTAGGAAATAGCGTCTGCAGATGTCTAGGTATCGTAGCAATAGAGTTCTTATGATTCTTAAAACGCGATATCGCATCTCATTTCTATGTTTCATGGTAAGATATAATATGATTTGCGAAGTGTTATGTATTCCTCGTCTACACTTCAAATGAATGTGAATGCGACACTTCCCCGCTAGGAAATAGCGTTTGCAGAAGTCTACGTATCGTAGCAATAGAGTTCTTATGATTCTTAAAACGCGATACCGCATCTCATTTCTATGGTTCATGGTAAGATATAATATGATTTGCGAAGTGTTATGTATTCCTCGTCTACACTTCCTATGAATGTAAATGCGACACTTCCTTGCAAGGAAATAGCGTTTGCAGATGTCTACCTATCGTAGCAATTGAGTTCTAATGCTTCCTAAAACGCGATATCGCATCTCATTTCTATGTTTCATGGTATGATATGATATGATTTGCGAAGTGTTATGTATTCCTCGTCTACACTTCATGTGAATGTAAATGCGACCCTTCCTTGCTAGGAAATAGCGTCTGCAGATGTCTAGGTATCGTAGCGATAGAGTTCTAATGCTTCTTAAAACGAGATATTGCATCTCATATCTATGGTTCATGGTAAGATATAATATGATTTTCGAAGTGTTATGTATTCCTCGTCTACACTTCAAATGAATGTAAATGCGACACTTCCTTGCTAGGAAATAGCGTCTGCAGATGTCTAGGTATCGTAGCAATAGAGTTCTAACGCTTCTTAAAACGCGATATCGCATCTCATTTCAATGTTTCATGGTAAGATATAATATGATTTGCGAAATGTTATGTATTCCTCGTCTACACTTCCAATGAATGTAAATGCGACACTTCCTTGCAAGGAAATAGCGTTTGCAGATGTCTACCTATCGTAGCAATTGGGTTCTAATGCTTCTTAAAACGCGATATCGCATCTCATTTCTATGTTTCATGGTAAGATATAATGTGATTTGCGAAGTGTTATGTATTCCTCGTCTGCGCTTCAAATGAATGTAAATGCGACACTTCCTTGCAAGGAAATAGCGTTTGCAGATGTCTGCGTACCGTAGCAATAGAGTTCTTATGATTCTTAAAACGCGATATCGCATCTCCTTTCTATGTTTCATGGTAAGATATAATATGATTTGCGAATTGTTATGTATTCCTCGTCTACACTTCAAATGAATGTGAATGCGACACTTCCCCGCTAGGAAATAGCGTTTGCAGAAGTCTACGTACCGTAGCAATAGAGTTCTTGTGATTCTTAAAACTCGATATCGCATCTCATTTCTATGGTTCATGGTAAGATATAATATGATTTGCGAAGTGTTATGTATTCCTCGTCTACACTTCAAATGAATGTAAATGCGACACTTCCTTGCTAGGAAATAGCGTCTGCAGATGTCTAGGTATCGTAGCGATAGAGTTCTAATGCTTCTTAAAACGAAATACTGCATCTCATATCTATGGTTCATGGTAAGATATAATATGATTTGCGAAGTGTTATGTATTCCTCGTCTGCACTTCAAATGAATGTAGATGCGACACTTCCTTGCAAGGAAATAGCGTTTGCAGATGTCTGCGTACCGTAGCAATAGAGTTCTTATGATTCTTAAAACGCGATATCGCATCTCCTTTCTATGTTTCATGGTAAGATATAATATGATTTGCGAATTGTTATGTATTCCTCGTCTACACTTCAAATGAATGTGAATGCGACACTTCCCCGCTAGGAAATAGCGTTTGCAGAAGTCTACGTACCGTAGCAATAGAGTTCTTGTGATTCTTAAAACTCGATATCGCATCTCATTTCTATGGTTCATGGTAAGATATAATATGATTTGCGAAGTGTTATGTATTCCTCGTCTACACTTCAAATGAATGTAAATGCGACACTTCCTTGCTAGGAAATAGCGTCTGCAGATGTCTAGGTATCGTAGCGATAGAGTTCTAATGCTTCTTAAAACGAAATACTGCATCTCATATCTATGGTTCATGGTAAGATATAATATGATTTGCGAAGTGTTATGTATTCCTCGTCTACACTTCAAATGAATGTAAAGTCGACACTTCCTTGCTAGGAAATAGCGTCTGCAGATGTCTAGGTATCGTAGCAATAGAGTTCTTATGATTCTTAAAACGCGATATCGCATCTCATTTCTATGTTTCATGGTAAGATATAATATGATTTGCGAAGTGTTATGTATTCCTCGTCTACACTTCAAATGAATGTAAATGCGACACTTCCTTGCAAGGAAATAGCGTTTGCAGATGTCTGCGTACCGTAGCAATAGAGTTCTTATGATTCTTAAAACGCGATATCGCATCTCCTTTCTATGTTTCATGGTAAGATATAATATGATTTGCGAATTGTTATGTATTCCTCGTCTACACTTCAAATGAATCTAATTGCGACACTTCCTTGCTAGGAAATAGCGTCTGCAGATGTCTAGGTATCGTAGCGATAGAGTTCTAATGCTTCTTAAAACGAGATATTGCATCTCATACCTATGTTTCATGATAAGATATAATATGATTTGCGAAGTGTTATGTATTCCTCGTCTACACTTCATATGAATGTAAATGCGACACTTCCTTGCAAGGAAATAGCGTTTGCAGATGTCTACGTATCGTAGCGATAGAGTTCTAATGCTTCTTAAAACGAGATATTGCATCTCATATCTATGGTTCATGGTAAGATATAAAATGATTTGCGAAGTGTTATGTATTCCTCGTCTACACTTCAAATGAATGTAAATGCGACACTTCCTTGCTAGGAAATAGCGTCTGCAGATGTCTAGGTATCGTAGCGATAGAGTTCTAATGCTTCTTAAAACGAGATATTGCATCTCATATCTATGTTTGATGATAAGATATAATATTCATTGCGAAGTGTTATGCATTCCTCGTCTACGATTCAAATGAATGTAAATGCGACACTTCCTTGCAAGGAAATAGCGTTTGCAGATGTCTAGGTATCGTAGCAATAGAGTTCTAATGCTTCTTAAAACGCGATATCGCATCTCATTTCTATGTTTCATGGTAAGATATAATATGATTTGCGAAGTGTTATGTATTCCTCGTCTACACTTCAAATGAATGTGAATGCGACACTTCCCCGCTAGGAAATAGCGTTTGCAGAAGTCTACGTACCGTAGCAATAGAGTTCTTATGATTCTTAAAACTCGATATCGCATCTCATTTCTATGGTTCATGGTAAGATATAATATGATTTGCGAAGTGTTATGTATTCCTCGTCTACACTTCAAATGTATGTAAATGCGACACTTCCTTGCAAGGAAATAGCGTTTGCAGATGTCTGCGTACCGTAGCAATAGAGTTCTAATGCTTCTTAAAACGCGATATCGCATCTCATTTCTATGATTCATGGTAAGATATAATATGGTTTGCGAAGTGTTATTTGTTCCTCGTCTACACTTCAAATGAATGTAAATGCAACACTTCCTTGCAAGGAAATAGCGTTTGCAGATGTCTAGGTATCGTAGCAATAGTGTTCAAATGCTTCTTAAAGCGAGATATTGCATCTCATATCTATGTTTCATGATAAGATATAATATTCATTGCGAAGTGTTATGCATTCCTCGTATACGATTCAAATGAATGTAAATGCGTCACTTCCTTGCAAGGAAATAGCGTTCGCAGATGTCTACGTATCGTGGCAATAGAGTTCTTATGGTTCTTAAAACGCGATATCGCATCTCATTTCTATGTTTCATGGCAAGATATAATATGATTTGCGAAGTGTTATGTATTCCTCGTCTACACTTCAAATGAATGTGAATGCGACACTTCCTCGCTAGGAAGTAGCGTTTGCAGAAGTCTACGTATCGTAGCAATAAGAGTTCTTATGATTCTTAAAACGCGATATCGCATCTCATTTCTATGGTTCATGGTATGATATAATATGATTTGCGAAGTGTTATGTATTCCTCGTCTACACTTCAAATGAATGTAAATGCGACACTTCCTTGCTAGGAAATAGCGTCTGCAGATGTCTAGGTATCGTAGCGATAGATTTCTAATGCTTCTTAAAACGCGATATCGCATCTCATTTCTATGTTTCATGGTAAGATATAATATGATTTGCGAAGTGTTATGTATTCCTCGTCTACACTTCAAATGAATGAAAATGCGACACTTCCTTGCTAGGAAATAGCGTCTGCAGATGTCTAGGTATCGTAGCGATAGAGTTCTAATGCTTCTTAAAACGAGATATTGCATCTCATATCTATGTTTCATGATAAGATATAATATGATTTGCGAAGTGTTATGTATTCCTCGTCTACACTTCAAATGAATGTAAATGCGACACTTCCTTGCTAGGAAATAGCGTCTGCAGATGTCTAGGTATCGTAGCGATAGAGTTCTAATGCTTCTTAAAACGCGATATCGCATCTCATTTCTATGTTTCATGGTAAGATATAATATGATTTGCGAAGTGTTATGTATTCCTCGTCTGCACTTCAAATGAATGTAAATGCGACACTTCCTTGCAAGGAAATAGCGTTTGCAGATGTCTGCGTACCGTAGCAATAGAGTTCTTATGATTCTTAAAACGCGATATCGCATCTCCTTTCTATGTTTCATGGTAAGATATAATATGATTTGCGAATTGTTATGTATTCCTCGTCTACACTTCAAATGAATGTGAATGCGACACTTCCCCGCTAGGAAATAGCGTTTGCAGAAGTCTACGTACCGTAGCAATAGAGTTCTTGTGATTCTTAAAACTCGATATCGCATCTCATTTCTATGGTTCATGGTAAGATATAATATGATTTGCGAAGTGTTACGTATTCCTCGTCTACACTTCAAATGAATGTAAATGCGACACTTCCTTGCTAGGAAATAGCGTCTGCAGATGTCTAGGTATCGTAGCGATAGAGTTCTAATGCTTCTTAAAACGAAATACTGCATCTCATATCTATGGTTCATGGTAAGATATAATATGATTTGCGAAGTGTTATGTATTCCTCGTCTGCACTTCAAATGAATGTAAATGCGACACTTCCTTGCAAGGAAATAGCGTTTGCAGATGTCTGCGTACCGTAGCAATAGAGTTCTTATGATTCTTAAAACGCGATATCGCATCTCCTTTCTATGTTTCATGGTAAGATATAATATGATTTGCGAATTGTTATGTATTCCTCGTCTACACTTCAAATGAATGTGAATGCGACACTTCCCCGCTAGGAAATAGCGTTTGCAGAAGTCTACGTACCGTAGCAATAGAGTTCTTGTGATTCTTAAAACTCGATATCGCATCTCATTTCTATGGTTCATGGTAAGATATAATATGATTTGCGAAGTGTTATGTATTCCTCGTCTACACTTCAAATGTATGTAAATGCGACACTTCCTTGCAAGGAAATAGCGTTTGCAGATGTCTGCGTACCGTAGCAATAGAGTTCTAATGCTTCTTAAAACGCGATATCGCATCTCATTTCTATGATTCATGGTAAGATATAATATGGTTTGCGAAGTGTTATTTGTTCCTCGTCTACACTTCAAATGAATGTAAATGCAACACTTCCTTGCAAGGAAATAGCGTTTGCAGATGTCTAGGTATCGTAGCAATAGGGTTCAAATGCTTCTTAAAGCGAGATATTGCATCTCATATCTATGTTTCATGATAAGATATAATATTCATTGCGAAGTGTTATGCATTCCTCGTATACGATTCAAATGAATGTAAATGCGTCACTTCCTTGCAAGGAAATAGCGTTCGCAGATGTCTACGTATCGTGGCAATAGAGTTCTTATGGTTCTTAAAACGCGATATCGCATCTCATTTCTATGTTTCATGGCAAGATATAATATGATTTGCGAAGTGTTATGTATTCCTCGTCTACACTTCAAATGAATGTGAATGCGACACTTCCTCGCTAGGAAGTAGCGTTTGCAGAAGTCTACGTATCGTAGCAATAAGAGTTCTTATGATTCTTAAAACGCGATATCGCATCTCATTTCTATGGTTCATGGTATGATATAATATGATTTGCGAAGTGTTATGTATTCCTCGTCTACACTTCAAATGAATGTAAATGCGACACTTCCTTGCTAGGAAATAGCGTCTGCAGATGTCTAGGTATCGTAGCGATAGAGTTCTAATGCTTCTTAAAACGAAATACTGCATCTCATATCTATGGTTCATGGTAAGATATAATATGATTTGCGAAGTGTTATGTATTCCTCGTCTACACTTCAAATGAATGTAAAGTCGACACTTCCTTGCTAGGAAATAGCGTCTGCAGATGTCTAGGTATCGTAGCAATAGAGTTCTTATGATTCTTAAAACGCGATATCGCATCTCATTTCTATGTTTCATGGTAAGATATAATATGATTTGCGAAGTGTTATGTATTCCTCGTCTACACTTCAAATGAATGTAAATGCGACACTTCCTTGCAAGGAAATAGCGTTTGCAGATGTCTGCGTACCGTAGCAATAGAGTTCTTATGATTCTTAAAACGCGATATCGCATCTCCTTTCTATGTTTCATGGTAAGATATAATATGATTTGCGAATTGTTATGTATTCCTCGTCTACACTTCAAATGAATCTAATTGCGACACTTCCTTGCTAGGAAATAGCGTCTGCAGATGTCTAGGTATCGTAGCGATAGAGTTCTAATGCTTCTTAAAACGAGATATTGCATCTCATACCTATGTTTCATGATAAGATATAATATGATTTGCGAAGTGTTATGTATTCCTCGTCTACACTTCATATGAATGTAAATGCGACACTTCCTTGCAAGGAAATAGCGTTTGCAGATGTCTACGTATCGTAGCGATAGAGTTCTAATGCTTCTTAAAACGAGATATTGCATCTCATATCTATGGTTCATGGTAAGATATAAAATGATTTGCGAAGTGTTATGTATTCCTCGTCTACACTTCAAATGAATGTAAATGCGACACTTCCTTGCTAGGAAATAGCGTCTGCAGATGTCTAGGTATCGTAGCGATAGAGTTCTAATGCTTCTTAAAACGAGATATTGCATCTCATATCTATGTTTGATGATAAGATATAATATTCATTGCGAAGTGTTATGCATTCCTCGTCTACGATTCAAATGAATGTAAATGCGACACTTCCTTGCAAGGAAATAGCGTTTGCAGATGTCTAGGTATCGTAGCAATAGAGTTCTAATGCTTCTTAAAACGCGATATCGCATCTCATTTCTATGTTTCATGGTAAGATATAATATGATTTGCGAAGTGTTATGTATTCCTCGTCTACACTTCAAATGAATGTGAATGCGACACTTCCCCGCTAGGAAATAGCGTTTGCAGAAGTCTACGTACCGTAGCAATAGAGTTCTTATGATTCTTAAAACTCGATATCGCATCTCATTTCTATGGTTCATGGTAAGATATAATATGATTTGCGAAGTGTTATGTATTCCTCGTCTACACTTCAAATGTATGTAAATGCGACACTTCCTTGCAAGGAAATAGCGTTTGCAGATGTCTGCGTACCGTAGCAATAGAGTTCTAATGCTTCTTAAAACGCGATATCGCATCTCATTTCTATGATTCATGGTAAGATATAATATGGTTTGCGAAGTGTTATTTGTTCCTCGTCTACACTTCAAATGAATGTAAATGCAACACTTCCTTGCAAGGAAATAGCGTTTGCAGATGTCTAGGTATCGTAGCAATAGTGTTCAAATGCTTCTTAAAGCGAGATATTGCATCTCATATCTATGTTTCATGATAAGATATAATATTCATTGCGAAGTGTTATGCATTCCTCGTATACGATTCAAATGAATGTAAATGCGTCACTTCCTTGCAAGGAAATAGCGTTCGCAGATGTCTACGTATCGTGGCAATAGAGTTCTTATGGTTCTTAAAACGCGATATCGCATCTCATTTCTATGTTTCATGGCAAGATATAATATGATTTGCGAAGTGTTATGTATTCCTCGTCTACACTTCAAATGAATGTGAATGCGACACTTCCTCGCTAGGAAGTAGCGTTTGCAGAAGTCTACGTATCGTAGCAATAAGAGTTCTTATGATTCTTAAAACGCGATATCGCATCTCATTTCTATGGTTCATGGTATGATATAATATGATTTGCGAAGTGTTATGTATTCCTCGTCTACACTTCAAATGAATGTAAATGCGACACTTCCTTGCTAGGAAATAGCGTCTGCAGATGTCTAGGTATCGTAGCGATAGATTTCTAATGCTTCTTAAAACGCGATATCGCATCTCATTTCTATGTTTCATGGTAAGATATAATATGATTTGCGAAGTGTTATGTATTCCTCGTCTACACTTCAAATGAATGAAAATGCGACACTTCCTTGCTAGGAAATAGCGTCTGCAGATGTCTAGGTATCGTAGCGATAGAGTTCTAATGCTTCTTAAAACGAGATATTGCATCTCATATCTATGTTTCATGATAAGATATAATATGATTTGCGAAGTGTTATGTATTCCTCGTCTACACTTCAAATGAATGTAAATGCGACACTTCCTTGCTAGGAAATAGCGTCTGCAGATGTCTAGGTATCGTAGCGATAGAGTTCTAATGCTTCTTAAAACGCGATATCGCATCTCATTTCTATGTTTCATGGTAAGATATAATATGATTTGCGAAGTGTTATGTATTCCTCGTCTGCACTTCAAATGAATGTAAATGCGACACTTCCTTGCAAGGAAATAGCGTTTGCAGATGTCTGCGTACCGTAGCAATAGAGTTCTTATGATTCTTAAAACGCGATATCGCATCTCCTTTCTATGTTTCATGGTAAGATATAATATGATTTGCGAATTGTTATGTATTCCTCGTCTACACTTCAAATGAATGTGAATGCGACACTTCCCCGCTAGGAAATAGCGTTTGCAGAAGTCTACGTACCGTAGCAATAGAGTTCTTGTGATTCTTAAAACTCGATATCGCATCTCATTTCTATGGTTCATGGTAAGATATAATATGATTTGCGAAGTGTTATGTATTCCTCGTCTACACTTCAAATGAATGTAAATGCGACACTTCCTTGCTAGGAAATAGCGTCTGCAGATGTCTAGGTATCGTAGCGATAGAGTTCTAATGCTTCTTAAAACGAAATACTGCATCTCATATCTATGGTTCATGGTAAGATATAATATGATTTGCGAAGTGTTATGTATTCCTCGTCTGCACTTCAAATGAATGTAAATGCGACACTTCCTTGCAAGGAAATAGCGTTTGCAGATGTCTGCGTACCGTAGCAATAGAGTTCTTATGATTCTTAAAACGCGATATCGCATCTCCTTTCTATGTTTCATGGTAAGATATAATATGATTTGCGAATTGTTATGTATTCCTCGTCTACACTTCAAATGAATGTGAATGCGACACTTCCCCGCTAGGAAATAGCGTTTGCAGAAGTCTACGTACCGTAGCAATAGAGTTCTTGTGATTCTTAAAACTCGATATCGCATCTCATTTCTATGGTTCATGGTAAGATATAATATGATTTGCGAAGTGTTATGTATTCCTCGTCTACACTTCAAATGTATGTAAATGCGACACTTCCTTGCAAGGAAATAGCGTTTGCAGATGTCTGCGTACCGTAGCAATAGAGTTCTAATGCTTCTTAAAACGCGATATCGCATCTCATTTCTATGATTCATGGTAAGATATAATATGGTTTGCGAAGTGTTATTTGTTCCTCGTCTACACTTCAAATGAATGTAAATGCAACACTTCCTTGCAAGGAAATAGCGTTTGCAGATGTCTAGGTATCGTAGCAATAGGGTTCAAATGCTTCTTAAAGCGAGATATTGCATCTCATATCTATGTTTCATGATAAGATATAATATTCATTGCGAAGTGTTATGCATTCCTCGTATACGATTCAAATGAATGTAAATGCGTCACTTCCTTGCAAGGAAATAGCGTTCGCAGATGTCTACGTATCGTGGCAATAGAGTTCTTATGGTTCTTAAAACGCGATATCGCATCTCATTTCTATGTTTCATGGCAAGATATAATATGATTTGCGAAGTGTTATGTATTCCTCGTCTACACTTCAAATGAATGTGAATGCGACACTTCCTCGCTAGGAAGTAGCGTTTGCAGAAGTCTACGTATCGTAGCAATAAGAGTTCTTATGATTCTTAAAACGCGATATCGCATCTCATTTCTATGGTTCATGGTATGATATAATATGATTTGCGAAGTGTTATGTATTCCTCGTCTACACTTCAAATGAATGTAAATGCGACACTTCCTTGCTAGGAAATAGCGTCTGCAGATGTCTAGGTATCGTAGCGATAGATTTCTAATGCTTCTTAAAACGCGATATCGCATCTCATTTCTATGTTTCATGGTAAGATATAATATGATTTGCGAAGTGTTATGTATTCCTCGTCTACACTTCAAATGAATGAAAATGCGACACTTCCTTGCTAGGAAATAGCGTCTGCAGATGTCTAGGTATCGTAGCGATAGAGTTCTAATGCTTCTTAAAACGAGATATTGCATCTCATATCTATGTTTCATGATAAGATATAATATGATTTGCGAAGTGTTATGTATTCCTCGTCTACACTTCAAATGAATGTAAATGCGACACTTCCTTGCTAGGAAATAGCGTCTGCAGATGTCTAGGTATCGTAGCGATAGAGTTCTAATGCTTCTTAAAACGAGATATTGCATCTCATATCTATGTTTCGTGATAAGATATAATATTCATTGCGAAGTGTTATGTATTCCTCGTCTACACTTCAAATGAATGTGAATGCGACACTTCCCCGCTAGGAAATAGCGTTTGCAGAAGTCTATGTATCGTAGCAATAGAGTTCTTATGATACTTAAAACGCGATATCGCATCTCATTTCTATGGTTCATGGTAAGATATAATATGATTTGCGAAGTGTTATGTATTCCTCGTCTACACTCCAAATGATTGTGAATGCGACACTTCCTCGCTAGGAAATAGCGTTTGCAGAAGTCTACGTATCGTAGCAATAGAGTTCTTATGATTCTTAAAACGCGATATCGCATCTCATTTCTATGGTTCATCGTATGATATAATATGATTTGCGAAGTGTTATGTATTCCTCGTCTACACTTCAAATGAATGTAAATGCGACACTTCCTTGCTAGGAAATAGCGTCTGCAGATGTCTAGGTATCATAGCGATAGAGTTCTAATGCTTCTTAAAACGCGATATCGCATCTCATTTCTATGTTTCATGGTAAGATATAATATGATTTGCGAAGTGTTATGTATTCCTCGTCTACACTTCAAATGAATCTAATTGCGACACTTCCTTGCTAGGAAATAGCGTCTGCAGATGTCTAGGTATCGTAGCGATAGAGTTCTAATGCTTCTTAAAACGAGATATTGCATCTCATACCTATGTTTCATGATAAGATATAATATGATTTGCGAAGTGTTATGTATTCCTCGTCTACACTTCAAATGATTGTGAATGCGACACTTCCTCGCTAGGAAATAGTGTTTGCAGAAGTCTACGTATCGTAGCAATAGAGTTCTTATGATTCTTAAAACGCGATATCGCATCTCATTTCTATGGTTCATGGTATGATATAATATGATTTGCGAAGTGTTATGTATTCCTCGTCTACACTCCAAATGATTGTGAATGCGACACTTCCTCGCTAGGAAATAGCGTTTGCAGAAGTCTACGTATCGTAGCAATAGAGTTCTTATGATTCTTAAAACGCGATATCGCATCTCATTTCTATGGTTCATGGTATGATATAATATGATTTGCGAAGTGTTATGTGTTCCTCGTCTACACTTCAAATGAATGTAAATGCGACACTTCCTTGCTAGGAAATAGCGTCTGCAGATGTCTAGGTATCATAGCGATAGAGTTCTAATGCTTCTTAAAACGCGATATCGCATCTCATTTCTATGTTTCATGGTAAGATATAATATGATTTGCGAAGTGTTATGTATTCCTCGTCTACACTTCATATGAATGTAAATGCGACACTTCCTTGCAAGGAAATAGCGTTTGCAGATGTCTACGTATCGTAGCGATAGAGTTCTAATACTTCTTAAAACGCGATATCGCATCTCATTTCTATGTTTCATGGTAAGATATAATATGATTTGCGAAGTGTTATGTATTCCTCGTCTTCACTTCAAATGAATGTAAATGCGACACTTCCTTGCTAGGAAATAGCGTCTGCAGATGTCTAGGTATCGTAGCAATAGGGTTCTTATGATTCTTAAAACGCGATATCGCATCTCATTTCTATGGTTCATGGTAAGATATAATATGATTTGCGAATTGTTATGTATTCCTCGTCTACACTTCAAATGAATCTAATTGCGACACTTCCTTGCTAGGAAATAGCGTCTGCAGATGTCTAGGTATCGTAGCGATAGAGTTCTAATGCTTCTTAGAACGAGATATTGCATCTCATACCTATGTTTCATGATAAGATATAATATGATTTGCGAAGTGTTATGTATTCCTCGTCTACACTTCATATGAATGTAAATGCGACACTTCCTTGCAAGGAAATAGCGTTTGCAGATGTCTACCTATCGTAGCAATAGAGTTCTAATGCTTCTTAAAACGCGATATCGCATCTCATTTCTATGTTTCATGGTAAGATATAATATGATTTGCGAAGTGTTATGTATTCCTCGTCTACACTCCAAATGATTGTGAATGCGACACTTCCTCGCTAGGAAATAGCGTTTGCAGAAGTCTACGTATCGTAGCAATAGAGTTCTTATCATTCTTAAAACGCGATATCGCATCTCATTTCTATGGTTCATCGTATGATATAATATGATTTGCGAAGTGTTATGTATTCCTCGTCTACACTTCAAATGAATGTAAATGCGACACTTCCTTGCTAGGAAATAGCGTCTGCAGATGTCTAGGTATCATAGCGATAGATTTCTAATGCTTCTTAAAACGCGATATCGCATCTCATTTCTATGTTTCATGGTAAGATATAATATGATTTGCGAAGTGTTATGTATTCCTCGTCTACACTTCATATGAATGTAAATGCGACACTTCCTTGCAAGGAAATAGCGTTTGCAGATGTCTACGTATCGTAGCGATAGAGTTCTAATGCTTCTTAAAACGAGATATTGCATCTCATATCTATGTTTCATGATAAGATATAATATTCATTGCGAAGTGTTATGCATTCCTCGTCTACGATTCAAACGAATGTAAATTCGACACTTCCTTGCAAGGAAATAGCGTTTGCAGATGTCTAGGTATCGTAGCAATAGAGTTCCGATGCTTCTTAAAATGCGATATCGCATCTCATTTCTATGTTTCATGGTAAGATATAATATGATTTGCGAAGTGTTATGTATTCCTCGCCTACACTTCAAATGATTGTGAATGCGACACTTCCCCGCTAGGAAATAGCGTTTGCAGAAATCTACGTATCGTAGCAATAGAGTTCTTATGATTCTTAAAACGCGATATCGCATCTCATTTCTATGGTTCATGGTAAGATATAATATGATTTGCGAAGTGTTATGTATTCCTCGTCTACACTTCAAATGAATGAAAATGCGACACTTCCTTGCTAGGAAATAGCGTCTGCAGATGTCTAGGTATCGTAGCGATAGAGTTCTAATGCTTCTTAAAACGCGATATCGCATCTCATTTCTATGTTTCATGGTAAGATATAATATGATTTGCGAAGTGTTATGTATTCCTCGTTTACACTTCAAATGATTGTGAATGCGACACTTCCTCGCTAGGAAATAGTGTTTGCAGAAGTCTACGTATCGTAGCAAGAGAGTTCTTATGATTCTTAAAACGCGATATCGCATCTCATTTCTATGGTTCATGGTATGATATAATATGATTTGCGAAGTGTTATGTATTCCTCGTCTACACTCCAAATGATTGTGAATGCGACACTTCCTCGCTAGGAAATAGCGTTTGCAGAAGTCTACGTATCGTAGCAATAGAGTTCTTATGATTCTTAAAACGCGATATCGCATCTCATTTCTATGGTTCATGGTATGATATAATATGATTTGCGAAGTGTTATGTGTTCCTCGTCTACACTTCAAATGAATGTAAATGCGACACTTCCTTGCTAGGAAATAGCGTCTGCAGATGTCTAGGTATCATAGCGATAGAGTTCTAATGCTTCTTAAAACGCGATATTGCATCTCATTTCTATGTTTCATGGTAAGATATAATATGATTTGCGAAGTGTTATGTATTCCTCGTCTACACTTCATATGAATGTAAATGCGACACTTCCTTGCAAGGAAATAGCGTTTGCAGATGTCTACGTATCGTAGCGATAGAGTTCTAATGCTTCTTAAAACGCGATATCGCATCTCATTTCTATGTTTCATGGTAAGATATAATATGATTTGCGAAGTGTTATGTATTCCTCGTCTTCACTTCAAATGAATGTAAATGCGACACTTCCTTGCTAGGAAATAGCGTCTGCAGATGTCTAGGTATCGTAGCAATAGGGTTCTTATGATTCTTAAAACGCGATATCGCATCTCATTTCTATGGTTCATGGTAAGATATAATATGATTTGCGAATTGTTATGTATTCCTCGTCTACACTTCAAATGAATCTAATTGCGACACTTCCTTGCTAGGAAATAGCGTCTGCAGATGTCTAGGTATCGTAGCGATAGAGTTCTAATGCTTCTTAAAACGAGATATTGCATCTCATACCTATGTTTCATGATAAGATATAATATGATTTGCGAAGTGTTATGTATTCCTCGTCTACACTTCATATGAATGTAAATGCGACACTTCCTTGCAAGGAAATAGCGTTTGCAGATGTCTACGTATCGTAGCGATAGAGTTCTAATGCTTCTTAAAACGAGATATTGCATCTCATATCTATGTTTCATGATAAGATATAATATTCATTGCGAAGTATTATGCATTCCTCGTCTACGATTCAAACGAATGTAAATTCGACACTTCCTTGCAAGGAAATAGCGTTTGCAAATGTCTAGGTATCGTAGCAATAGAGTTCCAATGCTTCTTAAAATGCGATATCGCATCTCATTTCTATGTTTCATGGTAAGATATAATATGATTTGCGAAGTGTTATGTATTCCTCGTCTACACTTCAAATGATTGTGAATGCGACACTTCCCCGCTAGGAAATAGCGTTTGCAGAAATCTACGTATCGTAGCAATAGAGTTCTTATGATTCTTAAAACGCGATATCGCATCTCATTTCTATGGTTCATGGTAAGATATAATATGATTTGCGAAGTGTTATGTATTCCTCGTCTACACTTCAAATGAATGAAAATGCGACACTTCCTTGCTAGGAAATAGCGTCTGCAGATGTCTAGGTATCGTAGCGATAGAGTTCTAATGCTTCTTAAAACGCGATATCGCATCTCATTTCTATGTTTCATGGTAAGATATAATATGATTTGCGAAGTGTTATGTATTCCTCGTCTACACTTCAAATGATTGTGAATGCGACACTTCCCCGCTAGGAAATAGCGTTTGCAGAAATCTACGTATCGTAGCAATAGAGTTCTTATGATTCTTAAAACGCGATATCGCATCTCATTTCTATGGTTCATGGTAAGATATAATATGATTTGCGAAGTGTTATGTATTCCTCGTCTACACTTCAAATGAATGAAAATGCGACACTTCCTTGCTAGGAAATAGCGTCTGCAGATGTCTAGGTATCGTAGCGATAGAGTTCTAATGCTTCTTAAAACGCGATATCGCATCTCATTTCTATGTTTCATGGTAAGATATAATATGATTTGCGAAGTGTTATGTATTCCTCGTCTACACTTCAAATGATTGTGAATGCGACACTTCCTCGCTAGGAAATAGTGTTTGCAGAAGTCTACGTATCGTAGCAATAGAGTTCTTATGATTCTTAAAACGCGATATCGCATCTCATTTCTATGGTTCATGGTATGATATAATATGATTTGCGAAGTGTTATGTATTCCTCGTCTACACTCCAAATGATTGTGAATGCGACACTTCCTCGCTAGGAAATAGCGTTTGCAGAAGTCTACGTATCGTAGCAATAGAGTTCTTATGATTCTTAAAACGCGATATCGCATCTCATTTCTATGGTTCATGGTATGATATAATATGATTTGCGAAGTGTTATGTGTTCCTCGTCTACACTTCAAATGAATGTAAATGCGATACTTCCTTGCTAGGAAATATCGTCTGCAGATGTCTAGGTATCATAGCGATAGAGTTCTAATGCTTCTTAAAACGCGATATCGCATCTCATTTCTATGTTTCATGGTAAGATATAATATGATTTGCGAAGTGTTATGTATTCCTCGTCTACACTTCATATGAATGTAAATGCGACACTTCCTTGCAAGGAAATAGCGTTTGCAGGTGTCTACGTATCGTAGCGATAGAGTTCTAATGCTTCTTAAAACGCGATATCGCATCTCATTTCTATGTTTCATGGTAAGATATAATATGATTTGCGAAGTGTTATGTATTCCTCGTCTTCACTTCAAATGAATGTAAATGCGACACTTCCTTGCTAGGAAATAGCGTCTGCAGATGTCTAGGTATCGTAGCAATAGGGTTCTTATGATTCTTAAAACGCGATATCGCATCTCATTTCTATGGTTCATGGTAAGATATAATATGATTTGCGAATTGTTATGTATTCCTCGTCTACACTTCAAATGAATCTAATTGCGACACTTCCTTGCTAGGAAATAGCGTCTGCAGATGTCTAGGTATCGTAGCGATAGAGTTCTAATGCTTCTTAAAACGAGATATTGCATCTCATACCTATGTTTCATGATAAGATATAATATGATTTGCGAAGTGTTATGTATTCCTCGTCTACACTTCATATGAATGTAAATGCGACACTTCCTTGCAAGGAAATAGCGTTTGCAGATGTCTACCTATCGTAGCAATAGAGTTCTAATGCTTCTTAAAACGCGATATCGCATCTCATTTCTATGTTTCATGGTAAGATATAATATGATTTGCGAAGTGTTATGTATTCCTCGTCTACACTCCAAATGATTGTGAATGCGACACTTCCTCGCTAGGAAATAGCGTTTGCAGAAATCTACGTATCGTAGCAATAGAGTTCTTATGATTCTTAAAACGCGATATCGCATCTCATTTCTATGGTTCATCGTATGATATAATATGATTTGCGAAGTGTTATGTATTCCTCGTCTACACTTCAAATGAATGTAAATGCGACACTTCCTTGCTAGGAAATAGCGTCTGCAGATGTCTAGGTATCATAGCGATAGAGTTCTAATGCTTCTTAAAACGCGATATCGCATCTCATTTCTATGTTTCATGGTAAGATATAATATGATTTGCGAAGTGTTATGTATTCCTCGTCTACACTTCATATGAATGTAAATGCGACACTTCCTTGCAAGGAAATAGCGTTTGCAGATGTCTACGTATCGTAGCGATAGAGTTCTAATGCTTCTTAAAACGAGATATTGCATCTCATATCTATGTTTCATGATAAGATATAATATTCATTGCGAAGTGTTATGCATTCCTCGTCTACGATTCAAACGAATGTAAATTCGACACTTCCTTGCAAGGAAATAGCGTTTGCAGATGTCTAGGTATCGTAGCAATAGAGTTCCAATGCTTCTTAAAATGCGATATCGCATCTCATTTCTATGTTTCATGGTAAGATATAATATGATTTGCGAAGTGTTATGTATTCCTCGTCTACACTTCAAATGATTGTGAATGCGACACTTCCCCGCTAGGAAATAGCGTTTGCAGAAATCTACGTATCGTAGCAATAGAGTTCTTATGATTCTTAAAACGCGATATCGCATCTCATTTCTATGGTTCATGGTAAGATATAATATGATTTGCGAAGTGTTATGTATTCCTCGTCTACACTTCAAATGAATGAAAATGCGACACTTCCTTGCTAGGAAATAGCGTCTGCAGATGTCTAGGTATCGTAGCGATAGAGTTCTAATGCTTCTTAAAACGCGATATCGCATCTCATTTCTATGTTTCATGGTAAGATATAATATGATTTGCGAAGTGTTATGTATTCCTCGTCTACACTTCAAATGAATGTAAATGCGACACTTCCTTGCTAGGAAATAGCGTTTGCAGAAGTCTACGTATCGTAGCAATAGAGTTCTTATGATTCTTAAAACGCGATATCGCATCTCATTTCTATGGTTCATGGTAAGATATAATATGATTTGCGAAGTGTTATGTATTCCTCGTCTACACTTCATATGAATGTAAATGCGACACTTCCTTGCAAGCAAATAGCGATTGCAGATGTCTACCTATCGTAGCAATAGAGTTTCTAATGCTTCTTAAAACGCGATATCGCATCTCATTACTATGTTTCATGGTAAGATATAATATGATTTGCGAAGTGTTATGTATTCCTCGTCTACACTTCAAATGATTGTGAATGCGACACTTCCTCGCTAGGAAATAGTGTTTGCAGAAGTCTACGTATCGTAGCAATAGAGTTCTTATGATTCTTAAAACGCGATATCGCATCTCATTTCTATGGTTCATGGTATGATATAATATGATTTGCGAAGTGTTATGTATTCCTCGTCTACACTTCAAATGAATGTAAATGCGACACTTCCTTGCAAGGAAATAGCGTTTGCAGATGTCTACCTATCGTAGCAATAGAGTTCTAATGCTTCTTAAAACGCGATATCGCATCTCATTTCTATGTTCCATGGTAGGATATAATATGATTTGCGAAGTGTTATGTATTCCTCGTCTACACTTCAAATGATTGTGAATGCGACACTTCCTCGCTAGGAAATAGTGTTTGCAGAAGTCTACGTATCGTAGCAATAGAGTTCTTATGATTCTTAAAACGCGATATCGCATCTCATTTCTATGGTTCATGGTATGATATAATATGATTTGCGAAGTGTTATGTATTCCTCGTCTACACTCCAAATGATTGTGAATGCGACACTTCCTCGCTAGGAAATAGCGTTTGCAGAAGTCTACGTATCGTAGCAATAGAGTTCTTATGATTCTTAAAACGCGATATCGCATCTCATTTCTATGGCTCATGGTATGATATAATATGATTTGCGAAGTGTTATGTGTTCCTCGTCTACACTTCAAATGAATGTAAATGCGACACTTCCTTGCTAGGAAATAGCGTCTGCAGATGTCTAGGTATCATAGCGATAGAGTTCTAATGCTTCTTAAAACGCGATATCGCATCTCATTTCTATGTTTCATGGTAAGATATAATATGATTTGCGAAGTGTTATGTATTCCTCGTCTACACTTCATATGAATGTAAATGCGACACTTCCTTGCAAGGAAATAGCGTTTGCAGATGTCTACGTATCGTAGCGATAGAGTTCTAATGCTTCTTAAAACGCGATATCGCATCTCATTTCTATGTTTCATGGTAAGATATAATATGATTTGCGAAGTGTTATGTATTCCTCGTCTTCACTTCAAATGAATGTAAATGCGACACTTCCTTGCTAGGAAATAGCGTCTGCAGATGTCTAGGTATCGTAGCAATAGGGTTCTTATGATTCTTAAAACGCGATATCGCATCTCATTTCTATGGTTCATGGTAAGATATAATATGATTTGCGAATTGTTATGTATTCCTCGTCTACACTTCAAATGAATCTAATTGCGACACTTCCTTGCTAGGAAATAGCGTCTGCAGATGTCTAGGTATCGTAGCGATAGAGTTCTAATGCTTCTTAAAACGAGATATTGCATCTCATACCTATGTTTCATGATAAGATATAATATGATTTGCGAAGTGTTATGTATTCCTCGTCTACACTTCATATGAATGTAAATGCGACACTTCCTTGCAAGGAAATAGCGTTTGCAGATGTCTACCTATCGTAGCAATAGAGTTCTAATGCTTCTTAAAACGCGATATCGCATCTCATTTCTATGGTTCATGGTATGATATAATATGATTTGCGAAGTGTTATGTGTTCCTCGTCTACACTTCAAATGAATGTAAATGCGACACTTCCTTGCTAGGAAATAGCGTCTGCAGATGTCTAGGTATCATAGCGATAGAGTTCTAATGCTTCTTAAAACGCGATATCGCATCTCATTTCTATGTTTCATGGTAAGATATAATATGATTTGCGAAGTGTTATGTATTCCTCGTCTACACTTCATATGAATGTAAATGCGACACTTCCTTGCAAGGAAATAGCGTTTGCAGATGTCTACGTATCGTAGCGATAGAGTTCTAATGCTTCTTAAAACGCGATATCGCATCTCATTTCTATGTTTCATGGTAAGATATAATATGATTTGCGAAGTGTTATGTATTCCTCGTCTTCACTTCAAATGAATGTAAATGCGACACTTCCTTGCTAGGAAATAGCGTCTGCAGATGTCTAGGTATCGTAGCAATAGGGTTCTTATGATTCTTAAAACGCGATATCGCATCTCATTTCTATGGTTCATGGTAAGATATAATATGATTTGCGAATTGTTATGTATTCCTCGTCTACACTTCAAATGAATCTAATTGCGACACTTCCTTGCTAGGAAATAGCGTCTGCAGATGTCTAGGTATCGTAGCGATAGAGTTCTAATGCTTCTTAAAACGAGATATTGCATCTCATACCTATGTTTCATGATAAGATATAATATGATTTGCGAAGTGTTATGTATTCCTCGTCTACACTTCATATGAATGTAAATGCGACACTTCCTTGCAAGGAAATAGCGTTTGCAGATGTCTACCTATCGTAGCAATAGAGTTCTAATGCTTCTTAAAACGCGATATCGCATCTCATTTCTATGTTTCATGGTAAGATATAATATGATTTGCGAAGTGTTATGTATTCCTCGTCTACACTTCAAATGATTGTGAATGCGACACTTCCCCGCTAGGAAATAGCGTTTGCAGAAATCTACGTATCGTAGCAATAGAGTTCTTATGATTCTTAAAACGCGATATCGCATCTCATTTCTATGGTTCATGGTAAGATATAATATGATTTGCGAAGTGTTATGTATTCCTCGTCTACACTTCAAATGAATGAAAATGCGACACTTCCTTGCTAGGAAATAGCGTCTGCAGATGTCTAGGTATCATAGCGATAGAGTTCTAATGCTTCTTAAAACGGGATATCGCATCTCATTTCTATGTTTCATGGTAAGATATAATATGATTTGCGAAGTGTTATGTATTCCTCGTCTACACTTCAAATGATTGTGAATGCGACACTTCCCCGCTAGGAAATAGCGTTTGCAGAAATCTACGTATCGTAGCAATAGAGTTCTTATGATTCTTAAAACGCGATATCGCATCTCATTTCTATGGTTCATGGTAAGATATAATATGATTTGCGAAGTGTTATGTATTCCTCGTCTACACTTCAAATGAATGAAAATGCGACACTTCCTTGCTAGGAAATAGCGTCTGCAGATGTCTAGGTATCGTAGCGATAGAGTTCTAATGCTTCTTAAAACGCGATATCGCATCTCATTTCTATGTTTCATGGTAAGATATAATATGATTTGCGAAGTGTTATGTGTCACGTCCTGGCCCGAGAGAATTTCTCGTGTGGGAGACGGACGACACGTAGCCGAAACGCGGAACCGATCACTCGATTGTGATGGGTGCCGTGGTTCCTTTAATGGGACGCGAACACTATAAGCACACGCGGACGCGATTTAGTATGTAGATTCTCTTACCTTTCGTCGTCTTGAGCTCTCGGTTGAATTAATACTTCTGTTCCAGGTATCGCTGTTTCCTGGGATCGCCTTCCGGAATGGTAGCTGCGTAGAAGCTGCGGAACGGAAACGTCAGCGGAATGAGGCTCCACTGGCCTTGGCAGGAATGCTGATCCCGCTTGGAAGAACTGGCCGAGGAGTGAAGAGACTGGATGCGGAAGCGAGAGTCCTGGCTCGCCCTGGATTCGGTGTATTCACGCACTAATCGTCGGAGCTGATTCTTTCGACCCGCACGTCGCGTTCTTTTCGAGACGGCGCGGCACATTCAAAAGCGACCTTCGACTAACTGGATTCGAGTTGGTAAGCGGCGGTCCTCTCTATCCGTGTCGGTCCAGCAGAACGAAGATCGATTGTCACTTCGAATAGTACGGAGCTGTAGTTCCACAAGGTTAAGCGGCGGTCCTCTCTAACCAAGTAGAATTTCCAGGCAACTGTACTAATTCAAAGAGTGAACGTGACAGTATGAATACGCGAGAACCGTATGTAAACGCGAGGATAAATGGAATAAAATAAAGTTGATTGTAGGTAAAAGTGAAAATATATTCTAAGTATAAAACCTATCTTACACTGATACTTTCCCTAAGCTAGATATAAGTACTTAATAAACTAGAACTTGAACTTAACTAGAAACAGAGAACACCTCGAAGAGGTGGCAGACAGCCCTAAGGCATGGATCAGAGATTAGAATCGCGGGTACTCGGAAGGAGTCCCGGAGAGATCGAGTCGGAACGAGTGTCGGAGTACGAACTGACGATCCTGTCGCGTGCACGGGACCTCCTCGGTTCCCGTGGCGCGCGAGTCGCTGAGCCCTCGCGGTGGGGCGTACGTTCGAGTGGGGCGCGCCTCGCGGTGGGGCGGCCGGTCGGAGTGGGAGCGCTCGCGTTACGCGTGAGCCGCGAGCGTCGAATGCGCGCGGGCGCGCGTCGCTACTTATGAATTAGGATATATATATGTACGTCGGTCTTAAAATTATATGTGTGTGTTGTTCGTATTACAATGTTTGAGTCGTGTACTTAGAACTAGGATTTGAGTATTTATCGGTATACGCATGAGAAGAGTGAATACGGGCGAATACTGGCGGGAGATTCTGGTCGTTGCTCTGGTGGTGCCTCGTATGGTGCTGGGTACGCGCGATAGCGCGGTCGGCTCGTCCATCTCCTAGGCGGATGTAGCGGATCGGCTGCCTTAGCTCGGCCAAAGGGCGGTTCGCCCGTGCGGTAGGATGCAGGTAGACGCAGGTAGTTGGTCGTTGCGTGCTGCGGGAGGCGCCGGGGGGTGGAAGGCGATACGCCGGACGTTACACCTCCCCCCTTAGAAAAGGAATCTTGGCGGTGCCAAGATCTCCTGACTGGTGGGCACGACTGTGGGCGTTCCTCCGAATTTATTGCGCTGCCGGTTGGCTGCCGTAGTTCCGCCGAGTCTCTGCTCTCATTGGTGTAGCGGACTCGCTTCGCTTTTGGGGAGTGGCCTCTGTGACTGGTGAATGGACCCTCGGGGTTGATTGGCCTGTTGCTGGCACTGTCATCACTTTCATCACTAGCACTGAGTTTATTGGCACTCGCATTAATGTTTTCCGCACTAAATTCGCACTCATTCAACTGTTTATCAGTCTCTTTCTGTTTTAAACCACTCATGCGCTTACATATTTTTATCTTATTCGAATGGACAATCTTAACTTTTCCCTTAACAGATAACTTTACATTGTTGTTACCCAGAATTTCGAGTATTTTATATGGACCCACATATTGTGACTGAAATTTATGTTTGTAGGGTTCTCGCAGTAAATAAACCCACTGACCAACTTCGAATTTCTGGATATTTTGCTTACGGTCGTAGTAGTATTTTGCACGGCGCTTTGCGTTATCTAAATTCTCTTTTGCAATTCTTTGGGAACTTGTGATTTTATCATTTAAATCTATTAAATAATCTGAGTATGTTTCATTTTCTGAGATGTCCTGGAATGGATTTTCGGATGGCGTTCTCGCGATACGCCCGAATACGAGTTCATGGGGTGTGTATAATGTTCCCTCATGTACGCTCGTATTATAGGAGAACATGGCGTACGGTAGCCATTTCTCCCAATCGCCACTGGTGTCGATGTAGTGTCTCAAATATTCTGCTAAAACATGGTGTGACCTTTCCACCGAGCCGTTCGTTTGCGGGTGGAAAGCTGTGGATTTATATTGTTTTATACGGAATTTTATGGCGATTGCTTTTATTAAACTATTGATGAAATTCGACCCTTGATCGGTCAAAATTCCTTTAGGACATCCGAACTTGCATATAAAGCCGGTGATAAGGGCATCTGCTATATCGACTGCTGTGGTTTGCTTTAGCGGGATCGCGACGGAATATTTTGTGAGTAAGTCTTGGATTGTCAGGATGTTGGTGAACCCGTCGGGTGTAGTGGGGAGGGGTCCCATAACATCCATGGATATTTTATCAAATGCGCTACCTGGTGTGTCCGTTAACGTGAGAGGTTGCCGTGTCTTTACGCGAACTAATTTTTCGGTTTGACAACTTTTGCACTTACTAATGTAATTTTGAATATCGGATTTCATATTCGGCCAATAAAATCTTTCCCTAATTCGCGAATAAGTTTTGTTGACACCTTTGTGTCCGCCAACTGGTGTATCATGATTTTCTTTAATGATTTTTTCTCTATGTTGTTCTGGCGGTATATGAATTAAGCCCTGACAAACGGTGATTTGTAGTGGAGTTTCGTAAAATAGGTCTTGGAGTATTCTTTGAACCTGAGACCAAGGGATTTTATCTAATGAGACTTGTGCCATGCTAATTGATGTGATTTGGAGTTCCGATATTACGTCATACAATGAACGAAGAGTCTCTACTACCATTTGAAAATCTATTGCTCGTTTTTCGTGCTCGATTACCGGCAGTTGTATATGGTAAAAGTTTTCTACTTTAACGACTTTAGCTTTCGTAAGATTTATGTCGGACTTGTGAATGAAGAATTTTCCTGCTTTACTTAACTGGCTGGCGCCAGAATCATAAGGATGTCCAGCTTTGGTGATAAAAGTGACTAGATTATCGCGCCTAGTGGCGATAGTATCGCGCGTGAATTTAAATAAGGGTTCGTATCGAATGTGTTCGGTCGGTAACTGATCAACCGTTGTGCGAATATCTTCCGATTCGGGCGAAGGTGGAGGCGGAGGAGGAGGCGGAGGCGGCATTGTGGATTTCTTTGAACGGTAAGGCTTCGGAACTGGATCAAAAATGTCCTCGTCGGATGAGGAGATTGGATTGAGAGGACAGATTTTAGCAGGATTGCGTGATAAAGCGTCTGCGTTTAGATTTGTCTTACCGGTTTTATACACAATCTCGTAGTCGTACTCCGCTAGTTTTAGTCGCCACCTCACAAGTCGGCTGGATGGGTCTTTAACGGAATTCATCCACACCAGTGGACGATGGTCTGTTACAAGCTTGAATTGGTTCCCGTAAACGTAAGGTCTGAATTGGTGCACGGCGTAGATAATTGCGAGACATTCCTTTTCTATTGTCGAATAATTCTTTTCTGCGGAATTAAGGAGTCTCGATGTATATGCGATTGGAAGGTCGCGGCCTATCGGGCCTTGACTTAAGACTGCACCGATAGCGTCTATTGATGCGTCTGTTGTAATTATAAACGGGATTTTGAAATTCGGATACTGCAAAATAGGCGCTTCGCAGAGCGCGTCTCGCAGTTGGACGAACGCGTTTTCCTGTTCGTTCCGCCAGGCGAATGGAATATCTTTCTTTAAGAGGTTCGTAAGAGGTTTCGCAGTGTTCGAGAAATTTTGTATGAAACGCCTATAATAGCCTGCGAGTCCCAAGAATTGCTTTATTTGTTTTGGGTTCGACGGACGCGGGAAGTTTCGGACGGCGCTGACTTTGGAAGGATCCGGTTTCACGCCACTTTCACTAATGATGTGGCCCAGATAGCTAACTTCGCGACGAAGAAACTCACACTTATCGGGTTGCAGTGATAAATTTGACTCTCGAAGTTTGTTTGTGAGTTTTAGATATTTTGTGGCGTGCTCTTGGAGGGAACTGGCGTATACGACGATATCGTCCAAATATACAAATAATTCGTTACCCTGCAAGCCGGCAAGTACGCTGTCCATTAGGCGTTGGAAAGTGGCGGGCGCATTTTTCAGGCCGAATGGCATACGCGTGAACTCAAAGTGTCCGTACGGTGTCGAAAACGCGGTTTTATGCGCGTCAGCGGGTTCCATTGGAATTTGGTGGAACCCGCTGGCTAAGTCGAACGTACTGAAATACTTGGCGCTTCCGAGCTGGTCCAGTATTTCAGTTATACACGGTAGCGGGTATGCATCAGCAACGGACTTTTCGTTTAACGCTCTGTAATCTATGACGACTCTCCACCTTTTCTTTCCCTGTGAGTCGGCCTTTTTCGGGACGACCCAAAGAGGAGAGTTGTAGGGGGATTTCGAGTCTCGAATAACGCCATTCTGCAATAAAGTTTCGATCTGATTCCGGATCTCCTCTTTATGTGCGGGTGGAAAACGATACTGTTTCACATTTATCGGTTTGTCGTCGACAGTAGGAATTTTATGCGTTGTTGCTGTGGTATGACCCAGTTTATCGCCCTCGATGTAAAATAGATCTTGGCTCTTATCAATCAAGTCTATTACGTGATTTTTCTCTTCCTCGTTAAGATGTTCGAGCCTTAAGAGATCGATAATACGTTCGAGGCGGGATTTCACTGGCTGTGCGGATTTCGCGGCGGATTTTGTAACTTGCGCATAAGTTAGTTTCTGTTTTGCGCACGGAGAAGATCCTTGATCAGGACGTGGCGTTTTACGTGAAATTGAACGATCTAGATTTCCCTTCTGGGGATTGCCGGACGTATCGGCGGAAATTGAATTTGAATTCGACGTTCTAGAGAATGTCGTGAATAACGCGGAACTGTCTTCCTTCGAACATTTTGAGATATCGACTGGTTCCAATTCGATCGGAGGTAGAGCGATTTTTACAGTTTTATCTGTAGAGTTTATTACTCTTGTTATCACTGTATCTCCGGTAACTTTCACCAGCGCATTTCCAAAATAAATTCCTGGCGCTATGTCCATGCGCGGAATTATTCCTTCGGCAAGGTGTGAATTAATTATCCGAACCTTTACCCCGATGTTCATGCGCGGTGGTACTACGAATTGATGAAGTTTATTGAAAAAATTTTTCGCGGTTTCTCGCGATTCTTTCGGCGGTTTCGCAGCGCGTTTCGCTTTTTCATGGAGTTTCGACGATTTTTGAATTATTGGTTTCGTTACTTCGGAGGTTTCTGGGACCGTTTTTTCTAAATTAGAATCTGGTTTAGCCTCCGACGAAACTATATCGCGGCAGAAAGGAATAGTCATACCGTGCCATCTGATTTCCTTTTTCAGGAAGGAAATTTCTGCGTCGGCACAGAAGCCCGAGCCCAAAATTCCGTCTGGGCCTAATGGAAAATTATCGTCGACGACATTGAACGGCACGACGCGCCCGAACAAAACGATATTGACTGTCCCTACCGTGGAAACTTGCCCATTAGTAACTCCCGTAATCACGAGTATTTCGGACGTGTCTACGCGCGCGTGTGGGGACAAAGCGGAACGTTTGATTACGTTTATTTCCGCGCCAGTATCAATCATGAATTCGGTCTTCTTTAGGAGAGCGGCCGAATTCAGTATGACGCTTGGAGTGTTTGTCTTGCCCGTAAGATTTACAGCTGCACCGAGTCGTTGTCTTCGGTGGCTGGGTCGTTCGTCGCGAGAGATCTGATATTGCGATTGGCCTCGCGTCCTGTCTCGCGGCGTGGCGGGAGGCCATTCCCGTTTCCCGACTGCCTAATATTATTATTAAATTGTCTTCGGCGACATTCTTCTATTTCGTGACCCTCGCTTTTGCAATATCTGCAAAACTTAATTCGCGGCGCGATCGGTCGTGGATTTTCGTAACCGGCTCTATTCATAGGAGTTTCGCGAGGGGTAGCGGGGTACCACGTATTCGGCGATTGCCGCGGTGGCGCTAACCTGAACCGACAATCTCTGGCGTAATGCCCGGGGTTATTGCATTTCGAGCAAATAACATTGTCGCGGTTGGATTTAGGTTCTACGCGCGAACGAGATTTTGATAATCGCTCACGGTCTAGTTCGTGGCGTTTGTACAGCTCACGGGCGCGTGTGTATGCTTCCTGCGGTGAATGGACCTGATTTACGGGGAACGGAATTCGAATGTCTGGAATCAACCCGTCAATGAAGCAACGTAATGTGAGCTCTTCGACGTCTGAAGAGCTTCGCGACGCGTACGGCGAAAGTCGCTCGCAGTCAACGATTGCGGATCTCAGGTCTTTTACTCTACTAATGTAATCGAGTATGTGTTCATCCTCCCTCATAAATATGTTAGTGAGTTGTCCGCGATAGTGATCCGCGGATCGTAAGGTGCTGAAGGTTTGCCTGAGTATGTCTGTTAACTCTAAAATTGAACTGCATTGTTCGTCCTCGAGGGCTGAATACGCGCGTCCCTTTAATTTTCCCTTAACTAGACGCGTGAAAGTCCGTTCGCAGCCGTTGGGTATTAGGTCGTACGCGCGTTTACAGGCTCGCGTAAACTGTAGAACAGGAATATTTTCACCGTCGAAGTGAGGAACGGCTTCCAATGCCTGTTTTAAAGATAATTCATCGTGACCATTTCCGAGATCGGCTTGCGCGCTCTGTGGCGTAGTGTAATTTAATCGCGGTAATTCGAGAGAAGCGGTATCGTTATGCGTTATGGTTTGAGATCGGCGGACGGCGTCTAACTCGCGGCGAAGTTCGTCGATCTGTTGCAATAACAAAAGGGTGTTATCGGCGGATTTATCACCTACACTAGCGTCGGCGGTTCTTGGAAGCGGTTCGGCGAGCGCGTCTTGGAAATCGATAGCGCGTGAGACAGGGTGATTCTTTTCGGCGTCGGTATTCGCGGCTGTACCGCGCGGCGGCTGGTGGCGTGTCTTAACTGGCGTTCGCGTCGCCATAGCTGGTCGCGTATTCGAGCTAGCAGAATTTCTAGAGAAACGCGAATCTATCCCACCGCTGTCACCAAATTCGTGTCACGTCCTGGCCCGAGAGAATTTCTCGTGTGGGAGACGGACGACACGTAGCCGAAACGCGGAACCGATCACTCGATTGTGATGGGTGCCGTGGTTCCTTTAATGGGACGCGAACACTATAAGCACACGCGGACGCGATTTAGTATGTAGATTCTCTTACCTTTCGTCGTCTTGAGCTCTCGGTTGAATTAATACTTCTGTTCCAGGTATCGCTGTTTCCTGGGATCGCCTTCCGGAATGGTAGCTGCGTAGAAGCTGCGGAACGGAAACGTCAGCGGAATGAGGCTCCACTGGCCTTGGCAGGAATGCTGATCCCGCTTGGAAGAACTGGCCGAGGAGTGAAGAGACTGGATGCGGAAGCGAGAGTCCTGGCTCGCCCTGGATTCGGTGTATTCACGCACTAATCGTCGGAGCTGATTCTTTCGACCCGCACGTCGCGTTCTTTTCGAGACGGCGCGGCACATTCAAAAGCGACCTTCGACTAACTGGATTCGAGTTGGTAAGCGGCGGTCCTCTCTATCCGTGTCGGTCCAGCAGAACGAAGATCGATTGTCACTTCGAATAGTACGGAGCTGTAGTTCCACAAGGTTAAGCGGCGGTCCTCTCTAACCAAGTAGAATTTCCAGGCAACTGTACTAATTCAAAGAGTGAACGTGACAGTATGAATACGCGAGAACCGTATGTAAACGCGAGGATAAATGGAATAAAATAAAGTTGATTGTAGGTAAAAGTGAAAATATATTCTAAGTATAAAACCTATCTTACACTGATACTTTCCCTAAGCTAGATATAAGTACTTAATAAACTAGAACTTGAACTTAACTAGAAACAGAGAACACCTCGAAGAGGTGGCAGACAGCCCTAAGGCATGGATCAGAGATTAGAATCGCGGGTACTCGGAAGGAGTCCCGGAGAGATCGAGTCGGAACGAGTGTCGGAGTACGAACTGACGATCCTGTCGCGTGCACGGGACCTCCTCGGTTCCCGTGGCGCGCGAGTCGCTGAGCCCTCGCGGTGGGGCGTACGTTCGAGTGGGGCGCGCCTCGCGGTGGGGCGGCCGGTCGGAGTGGGAGCGCTCGCGTTACGCGTGAGCCGCGAGCGTCGAATGCGCGCGGGCGCGCGTCGCTACTTATGAATTAGGATATATATATGTACGTCGGTCTTAAAATTATATGTGTGTGTTGTTCGTATTACAATGTTTGAGTCGTGTACTTAGAACTAGGATTTGAGTATTTATCGGTATACGCATGAGAAGAGTGAATACGGGCGAATACTGGCGGGAGATTCTGGTCGTTGCTCTGGTGGTGCCTCGTATGGTGCTGGGTACGCGCGATAGCGCGGTCGGCTCGTCCATCTCCTAGGCGGATGTAGCGGATCGGCTGCCTTAGCTCGGCCAAAGGGCGGTTCGCCCGTGCGGTAGGATGCAGGTAGACGCAGGTAGTTGGTCGTTGCGTGCTGCGGGAGGCGCCGGGGGGTGGAAGGCGATACGCCGGACGTTACATATGTATTCCTCGTCTACACTTCAAATGAATGTAAATGCGACACTTCCTTGCTAGGAAATAGCGTTTGCAGAAGTCTACGTATCGTAGCAATAGAGTTCTTATGATTCTTAAAACGCGATATCGCATCTCATTTCTATGGTTCATGGTAAGATATAATATGATTTGCGAAGTGTTATGTATTCCTCGTCTACACTTCATATGAATGTAAATGCGACACTTCCTTGCAAGCAAATAGCGATTGCAGATGTCTACCTATCGTAGCAATAGAGTTTCTAATGCTTCTTAAAACGCGATATCGCATCTCATTTCTATGTTTCATGGTAAGATATAATATGATTTGCGAAGTGTTATGTATTCCTCGTCTACACTTCAAATGATTGTGAATGCGACACTTCCTCGCTAGGAAATAGTGTTTGCAGAAGTCTACGTATCGTAGCAATAGAGTTCTTATGATTCTTAAAACGCGATATCGCATCTCATTTCTATGGTTCATGGTATGATATAATATGATTTGCGAAGTGTTATGTATTCCTCGTCTACACTCCAAATGATTGTGAATGCGACACTTCCTCGCTAGGAAATAGCGTTTGCAGAAGTCTACGTATCGTAGCAATAGAGTTCTTATGATTCTTAAAACGCGATATCGCATCTCATTTCTATGTTTCATGGTAAGATATAATATGATTTGCGAAGTGTCATGTATTCCTCGTCTACACTTCAAATGATTGTGAAAGCGATACTTCCTCGCTAGTAAATAGCGTTTGCAGATGTCTACGTATCGTAGCAATAGCTCTCTAATGCTTCTTAAAACGCGATATCGCATCTCATTTCTATGTGTCATGGTAAGATATAATATTCATTGCGAAGCGTTATGCATTCCTCGTCTACGATTCAAATGAATGTAAATGCGACACTTCCTTGCAAGGAAATAGTGTTTGCAGATGTCTACGTATCGTAGCAATAGATTTTTAATGCTTCTTAAAACGCGATATCGCATCTCATTTCTATGTTTCATGGTAAGATGTAATATGATTTGCGAAGTGTTATGTATTCCTCGTCTACACTTCAAATGAATGTAAATGCGACACTTCCTTGCAAAGAAATAGCGTTTGCAGATGTCTACGTGTCGTAGCAATAGATTTCTAATGCTTCTTAAAACGCGATATCGCATCTCATTTCTATGTTTCATGGTAAGATATAATATGATCTGCGAAGTGTTATGTATTCCTCGTCTACACTTCAAATGAATGTGAATGCCACACTTCCTCGCTAGGAAATAGCGTTTGCAGATGTCTACGTATCGTAGCAATAGATTTTTAATGCTTCTTAAAACGCGATATCGCATCTCATTTCTATGTTTCATGGTAAGATGTAATATGATTTGCGAAGTGTTATGTATTCCTCGTCTACACTTCAAATGAATGTAAATGTGACACTTCCTTGCAAAGAAATAGCGTTTGCAGATGTCTACGTATCGTAGCAATAATGTTCTAATGCTTCTTAAAACGCGATATCGCATCCCATTTCTATGTTTCATGGTAAGATATTATATGATTTGCGATGTGTTATGTATTCCTCGTCTACACTTCAAATGAATATAAATGCGACACTTCCTTGCAAGGAAATAGCGTTTGCAGATGTCTACGTTTCGAAGCAATAGAGTTCAAATGCTGCTTAAAACGAGATATTGCATCTCATATCTATGTTTCATGATAAGATATAATATGATTTGCGAAGTGTTATGTATTCCTAGTCTGCACTACAAATGAATGTAAATGCGACACTCCCTTGCAAAGAAATAGCGTTTGCAGATGTCACGTATCGTAGCAATGGAGTTCTTATGATTCTTAAAACGCGATATCACATCTCAATTCTATGCTTCATGGTAAGATATAATATGATTTGCGAAGTGTTACGTATTCCTCGTCTACACTTCAAATGAATGTAAATGCGACACTTCCTTGCAAAGAAATAGCGTTTGCAGATTTCTACGTATCGTAGCAATAGATTTTTAATGCTTCTTAAAACGCGATATCGCATCTCATTTCTATGTTTCATGGTAAGATGTAATATGATTTGCGAAGTGTTATGTATTCCTCGTCTACACTTCAAATGAATGTAAATGTGACACTTCCTTGCAAAGAAATAGCGTTTGCAGATGTCTACGTATCGTAGCAATAGTGTTCTAATGCTTCTTAAAACGCGATATCGCATCCCATTTCTATGTTTCATGGTAAGATATTATATGATTTGCGATGTGTTATGTATTCCTCGTCTACACTTCAAATGATTGTGAATGCGATACTTCCTCGCTAGTAAATAGCGTTTGCAGATGTCTACGTATCGTAGCAATAGGTCTCTAATGCTTCTTAAAACGCGATATCGCATCTCATTTCTATGTGTCATGGTAAGATATAATATTCATTGCGAAGCGTTATGCATTCCTCGTCTACGATTCAAATGAATGTAAATGCGACACTTCCTTGCAAGGAAATAGCGTTTGCAGATGTCTACGTATCGTAGCAATAGAGTTCTTATGATTCTTAAAACGCGATATCGCATCTCATTTCTATGTTTCATGGTAAGATATAATATGATTTGCGATGTGTCATGTATTCCTCGTCTACACTTCAAATGAATGTGAATGCGACACTTCCTCGCTAGGAAATAGCGTTTGCAGATGTCTACGTATCGTAGCAATAGAGTTCTTATGATTCTTAAAACGCGATATCGCATCTCATTTCTATGTTTCATGGTATGATATAATATGATTTGCCAAGTGTTATGTATTCCTCGTCTACACTTCATATGAATGTAAATGCGACACTTCCTTGCAAGGAAATAGCGTTTGCAGATGTCTACCTATCGTAGCAATAGAGTTCTAATGCTTCTTAAAACGCGATATCGCATCTCATTTCTATGTTTCGTGGTAAGATATAATATGATTTGCGAAGTGTTATGTATTCCTCGTCTACACTTGAAATGAATGTAAATGCGACTCTTCCTTGCAAGGAAATAGCGTTTGCAGATGTCTAGGTATCGTAGCAATAGAGTTCTAATGCTTCTTAAAACGCGATATCGCATCTTATTTCTATGTTTCATGGTAAGATATAATATGATTTGCGAAGTGTTATGTATTCCTCGTCTACACTTCAAATGAATGTGAATGCCACACTTCCTTGCAAGGAAATAGCGTCTGCAGATGTCTAGATATCGTAGCGATAGAGTTCTAATGCTTCTTAATACGAAATATTGCATCTCATATCTGTTTCATGATAAGATATAATATTCATTGCGATGTGTTATGCATTCCTCGTCTACACTTCAAATGAATGTAAATGCGACACTTCCTTGCAAGGAAATAGCGTTTGCAGATGTCTAGGTATCGTAGCGATAGAGTTCTAATGCTTCTTAAAACGCGATATCGCATCTCATTTCCATGTTTCATGGTAAGATATAATATGATTTGCGAAGTGTTATGTATTCCTCGTCTACACTTCATATGAATGTAAATGCGACACTTCCTTGCAAGGAAATAGCGTTTGCAGATGTCTACGTATCGTAGCAATAGAGTTCTTATGATTCTTAAAACGCGATATCGCATCTCATTTCTATGTTTCATGGTAAGATATAATATGATTTGGAAAGTGTTATGCATTCCTCGTCTACGATGCAAATGAATGTAAATGCGACACTTCCTTGCAAGGGAATAGCGTTTGCAGATGTCTAGGTATCGTAGCGATAGAGTTCTAATGCTTCTTAAAACGCGATATCGCATCTCATTTCCATGTTTCATGGTAAGATATAATATGATTTGCGAAGTGTTATGTATTCCTCGTCTACACTTCAAATGAATGTAAATGCGACACTTCCTTGCTAGGAAATAGCGTCTGCAGATGTCTAGGTACCGTAGCGATAGAGTTCTAATGCTTCTTAATACGAAATATTGCATCTCATATCTATGTTTCATGATAAGATATAATATTCATTGCGAAGTGTTAAGCATTCCTCGTCTACGATTCAAATGAATGTAAATGCGACACTTCCTTGCAAGGAAATAGCGTTTGCAGATGTCACGTATCGTAGCAATGGAGTTCTTATGATTCTTCAAACGCGATATCGCATCTCAATTCTATGCTTCATGGTAAGATATAATATGATTTGCGAAGTGTTATGTATTCTTCGTCTACACTTCAAATGAATGTAAATGCGACACTTCCTTGCAAAGAAATAGCGTTTGCAGTTGTCTAGGTATCGTAGCAATAGATTTCTAATGCTTCTTAAAACGCGATGTCGCATCTCATTTCTATGTTTCATGGTAAGATATAATATGATATGCGAAGTGTTATGTATTCCTCGTCTACACTTCATATGAATGTAAATGCGACACTTCCTCGCTAGGAAATAGCGTTTGCAGATGTCTACGTATCGTAGCAATAGCTTTCTAATGCTTCTTAAACCGCGATATCGCATCTCATTTCTATGTTTCATGGTAAGATATAATATGATTTGCGAAGTGTCATGCATTCCTCGTCTACGCTTCAAATGAATGTAAATGCGACACTTCCTTGCTAGGAAATAGCGTCTGCAGATGTCTAGGAATCGTAGCAATAATGTTCAAATGCTTTTTAAAACGAGATATAGCATCTTATATCTATGTTTCATAATAAGATATAATATTCATTGCGAAGTGTTAAGCATTCCTCGTCTACGATTCAAATGAATGTAAATGCGACACTTCCTCGTTAGGAAATAGCGTTTGCAGATGTCACGTATCGTAGCAATGGAGTTCTTATGATTCTTAAAACGCGATATCGCATCTCAATTCTATGTTTCATGGTAAGATATAGTATGATTTGCGAAGTGTTATGTATTCCTCGTCTACACTTCAAATGAATGTAAATGCGACACTTCCTTGCAAAGAAATAGCGTTTGCAGATGTCTACGTGTCGTAGCAATAGATTTCTAATGCTTCTTAAAACGCGATATCGCATCTCATTTCTATGTTTCATGGTAAGATATAATATGATCTGCGAAGTGTTATGTATTCCTCGTCTACACTTCAAATGAATGTGAATGCCACACTTCCTCGCTAGGAAATAGCGTTTGCAGATGTCTACGTATCGTAGCAATAGATTTTTAATGCTTCTTAAAACGCGATATCGCATCTCATTTCTATGTTTCATGGTAAGATGTAATATGATTTGCGAAGTGTTATGTATTCCTCGTCTACACTTCAAATGAATGTAAATGTGACACTTCCTTGCAAAGAAATAGCGTTTGCAGATGTCTACGTATCGTAGCAATAGTGTTCTAATGCTTCTTAAAACGCGATATCGCATCCCATTTCTATGTTTCATGGTAAGATATTATATGATTTGCGATGTGTTATGTATTCCTCGTCTACACTTCAAATGAATATAAATGCGACACTTCCTTGCAAGGAAATAGCATTTGCAGATGTCTACGTATCGAAGCAATAGAGTTCAAATGCTGTTTAAAACGAGATATTGCATCTCATATCTATGTTTCATGATAAGATATAATATAATTTTGCGAAGTGTCATGTATTCCTCGTCTACACTTCAAATGAATGTGAATGCGACACTTCCTCGCTAGGAAATAGCGTTTGCAGATGTCACGTATCGTAGCAATGGAGTTCTTATGATTCTTAAAACGCGATATCGCATCTCAATTCTATGCTTCATGGTAAGATATAATATGATTTGCGAAGTGTTATGTATTCTTCGTCTACACTTCAAATGAATGTAAATGCGACACTTCCCTGCAAAGAAATAGCGTTTGCAGTTGTCTACGTATCGTAGCAATAGATTTCTAATGCTTCTTAAAACGCGATGTCGCATCTCATTTCTATGTTTCATGGTAAGATATAATATGATATGCGAAGTGTTATGTATTCCTCGTCTACACTTCATATGAATGTAAATGCGACACTTCCTCGCTAGGAAATAGCGTTTGCAGATGTCTACGTATCGTAGCAATAGCTTTCTAATGCTTCTTAAACCGCGATATCGCATCTCATTTCTATGTTTCATGGTAAGATATAATATGATTTGCGAAGTGTCATGCATTCCTCGTCTACGCTTCAAATGAATGTAAATGCGACACTTCCTTGCTAGGAAATAGCGTCTGCAGATGTCTAGGAATCGTAGCAATAATGTTCAAATGCTATTTAAAACGAGATATAGCATCTTATATCTATGTTTCATAATAAGATATAATATTCATTGCGAAGTGTTAAGCATTCCTCGTCTACGATTCAAATGAATGTAAATGCGACACTTCCTCGCTAGGAAATAGCGTTTGCAGATGTCACGTATCGTAGCAATGGAGTTCTTATGATTCTTAAAACGCGATATCGCATCTCAATTCTATGTTTCATGGTAAGATATAGTATGATTTGCGAAGTGTTATGTATTCCTCGTCTACACTTCAAATGAATGTAAATGCGACACTTCCTTGCAAAGAAATAGCGTTTGCAGATGTCTACGTGTCGTAGCAATAGATTTCTAATGCTTCTTAAAACGCGATATCGCATCTCATTTCTATGTTTCATGGTAAGATATAATATGATCTGCGAAGTGTTATGTATTCCTCGTCTACACTTCAAATGAATGTGAATGCCACACTTCCTCGCTAGGAAATAGCGTTTGCAGATGTCTACGTATCGTAGCAATAGATTTTTAATGCTTCTTAAAACGCGATATCGCATCTCATTTCTATGTTTCATGGTAAGATGTAATATGATTTGCGAAGTGTTATGTATTCCTCGTCTACACTTCAAATGAATGTAAATGTGACACTTCCTTGCAAAGAAATAGCGTTTGCAGATGTCTACGTATCGTAGCAATAGTGTTCTAATGCTTCTTAAAACGCGATATCGCATCCCATTTCTATGTTTCATGGTAAGATATTATATGATTTGCGATGTGTTATGTATTCCTCGTCTACACTTCAAATGAATATAAATGCGACACTTCCTTGCAAGGAAATAGCGTTTGCAGATGTCTACGTATCGAAGCAATAGAGTTCAAATGCTGCTTAAAACGAGATATTGCATCTCATATCTATGTTTCATGATAAGATATAATATAATTTTGCGAAGTGTCATGTATTCCTCGTCTACACTTCAAATGAATGTGAATGCGACACTTCCTCGCTAGGAAATAGCGTTTGCAGATGTCACGTATCGTAGCAATGGAGTTCTTATGATTCTTAAAACGCGATATCGCATCTCAATTCTATGCTTCATGGTAAGATGTAATATGATTTGCGAAGTGTTATGTATTCCTCGCCTACACTTCAAATGAATGTAAATGCGACACTTCCTTGCAAAGAAATAGCGTTTGCAGATGTCTACGTGTCGTAGCAATAGATTTCTAATGCTTCTTAAAACGCGATATCGCATCTCATTTCTATGTTTCATGGTAAGATATAATATGATCTGCGAAGTGTTATGTATTCCTCGTCTACACTTCAAATGAATGTGAATGCCACACTTCCTCGCTAGGAAATAGCGTTTGCAGATGTCTACGTATCGTAGCAATAGATTTTTAATGCTTCTTAAAACGCGATATCGCATCTCATTTCTATGTTTCATGGTAAGATGTAATATGATTTGCGAAGTGTTATGTATTCCTCGTCTACACTTCAAATGAATGTAAATGTGACACTTCCTTGCAAAGAAATAGCGTTTGCAGATGTCTACGTATCGTAGCAATAGTGTTCTAATGCTTCTTAAAACGCGATATCGCATCCCATTTCTATGTTTCATGGTAAGATATTATATGATTTGCGATGTGTTATGTATTCCTCGTCTACACTTCAAATGAATATAAATGCGACACTTCCTTGCAAGGAAATAGCGTTTGCAGATGTCTACGTATCGAAGCAATAGAGTTCAAATGCTGCTTAAAACGAGATATTGCATCTCATATCTATGTTTCATGATAAGATATAATATAATTTTGCGAAGTGTCATGTATTCCTCGTCTACACTTCAAATGAATGTGAATGCGATACTTCCTCGCTAGGAAATAGCGTTTGCAGATGTCTACGTATCGTAGCAATAGAGTTCTTATGATTCTTAAAACGCGATATCGCATCTCATTTCTATGTTTCATGGTAAGATATAATATGATTTGCGATGTGTCATGTATTCCTCGTCTACACTTCAAATGAATGTGAATGCGACACTTCCTCGCTAGGAAATAGCGTTTGCAGATATCTACGTATCGTAGCAATAGAGTTCTTATGATTCTTAAAACGCGATATCGCATCTCATTTCTATGTTTCATGGTATGATATAATATGATTTGCCAAGTGTTATGTATTCCTCGTCTACACTTCATATGAATGTAAATGCGACACTTCTTTGCAAGGAAATAGCGTTTGCAGATGTCTACCTATCGTAGCAATAGAGTTCTAATGCTTCTTAAAACGCGATATCGCATCTCATTTCTATGTTTCATGGTAAGATATAATATGATTTGCGAAGTGTTATGTATTCCTCGTCAACACTTCAAATGAATGTAAATGCGACACTTCCTTGCAAGGAAATAGCGTTTGCAGATGTCTACGTATCGTAGCAATAGAGTTCTTATGATTCTTAAAACGCGATATCGCATCTCATTTCTATGTTTCATGATAAGATATAATATTCATTGCGATGTGTTATGCATTCCTCGTCTACGATTCAAATGAATGTAAATGCGACACTTCCTTGCAAGGAAATAGCGTTTGCAGATGTCTAGGTATCGTAGCAATAGAGTTCTTATGATTCTTAAAACGCGATATCGCATCTCATTTCTATGTTTCATGGTAGGATATAATATGATTTGCGAAGTGTTATGTATTCCTCGTCTACACTTCAAATGAATGTAAATGCGACACTTCCTTGCTAGGAAATAGCGTCTGCAGATGTCTAGGTATCGTAGCGATAGAGTTCTAATGCTTCTTAAAACGCCATATCGCATCTCAGTTCTATGCTTCCTGGTAAGAAGTAATATGATTTGCGAAGTGTTATTTATTCCTCGTCTACACTTCAAATGAATTTAAATGCGACAGTTCCTTGCAAGGAAATAGCGTTTGCAGATGTCTACGTATCGTAGCAATAGAGTTCTTATGATTCTTAAAACGCGATATCGCATCTCATTTCTATGGTTCATGGTAAGATATAATATGATTTGCGAAGTGTTATGCATTCCTCGTCTACGATGCAAATGAATGTAAATGCGACACTTCCTTGCAAGGGAATAGCGTTTGCAGATGTCTAGGTATCGTAGCGATAGAGTTCTAATGCTTCTTAAAACGCGATATCGCATCTCATTTCCATGTTTCATGGTAAGATATAATATGATTTGCGAAGTGTTATGTATTCCTCGTCTACGAGTCAAATGAATGTAAATGCGACACTTCCTTGCAAGGAAATAGCGTCTGCAGATGTCTAGGTACCGTAGCGATAGAGTTCTAATGCTTCTTAATACGAAATATTGCATCTCATATCTATGTTTCATGATAAGATATAATATTCATTGCGAAGTGTTATGCATTCCTCGTCTACGATTCAAATGAATGTAAATGCGATACTTCCTTGCAAGGAAATAGCGTTTGCAGATGTCTAGGTATCGTAGCAATAGAGTTCTAATGCTTCTTAAAACGCGATATCGCATCTCAGTTCTATGTTTCATGGCAAGATATAATATGATTTGCGAAGTGTTATGTATTCCTCGTCTACACTTCATATGAATGTAAATGCGACATTTCCTTGCAAGGAAATAGCGTTTGCAGATGTCTACGTATCGTAGCATTAGAGTTCTTATGATTCTTAAAACGCGATATCGCATCTCATTTCTATGTTTCATGGTAAGATATAATATGATTTGCGAAGTGTTATGTATTCCTCGTTTACACTTCATATGAATGTAAATGCGACACTTCCTTGCAAGGAAATAGCGTTTGCAGATGTCTACCTATCTTAGCAATAGAGTTCTAATGCTTCTTAAAACGCGATATCGCATCTCATTTCTATGGTTCATGGTAAGATATAATATGATTAGCGAAGTGTTATGCATTCCTCGTCTACGATTCAAATGAATGTAAATGCGACACTTCCTTGCAAGGAAATAGCGTTTGCAGATGTCTAGGTATCGTAGCGATAGAGTTCTAATGCTTCTTAAAACGCGATATCGCATCTCATTTCCATGTTTCATGGTAAGATATAATATGATTTGCGAAGTGTTATGTATTCCTCGTCTACACTTCATATGAATGTAAATGCGACACTTCCTTGCAAGGAAATAGCGTTTGCAGATGTCTACGTATCGTAGCAATAGAGTTCTTATGATTCTTAAAACGCGATATCGCATCTCATTTCTATGTTTCATGATAAGATATAATATTCATTGCGATGTGTTATGCATTCCTCGTCTACGATTCAAATGAATGTAAATGCGACACATCCTTGCAAGGAAATAGCGTTTGCAGATGTCTAGGTATCGTAGCAATAGAGTTCTTATGATTCTTAAAACGCGATATCGCATCTCATTTCTATGTTTCATGGTAAGATATAATATGATTTGCGAAGTGTTATGTATTCCTCGTCTACACTTCAAATGAATGTAAATGCGACACTTCCTTGCTAGGAAATAGCGTCTGCAGATGTCTAGGTATCGTAGCGATAGAGTTCTAATGCTTCTTAAAACGCCATATCGCATCTCAGTTCTATGCTTCCTGGTAAGAAGTAATATGATTTGCGAAGTGTTATTTATTCCTCGTCTACACTTCAAATGAATTTAAATGCGACAGTTCCTTGCAAGGAAATAGCGTTTGCAGATGTCTACGTATCGTAGCAATAGAGTTCTTATGATTCTTAAAACGCGATATCGCATCTCATTTCTATGGTTCATGGTAAGATATAATATGATTTGCGAAGTGTTATGCATTCCTCGTCTACGATGCAAATGAATGTAAATGCGACACTTCCTTGCAAGGGAATAGCGTTTGCAGATGTCTAGGTATCGTAGCGATAGAGTTCTAATGCTTCTTAAAACGCGATATCGCATCTCATTTCCATGTTTCATGGTAAGATATAATATGATTTGCGAAGTGTTATGTATTCCTGGTCTACGAGTCAAATGAATGTAAATGCGACACTTCCTTGCAAGGAAATAGCGTCTACAGATGTCTAGGTACCGTAGCGATAGAGTTCTAATGCTTCTTAATACGAAATATTGCATCTCATATCTATGTTTCATGATAAGATATAATATTCATTGCGAAGTGTTATGCATTCCTCGTCTACGATTCAAATGAATGTAAATGCGACACTTCCTTGCAAGGAAATAGCGTTTGCAGATGTCTAGGTATCGTAGCAATAGAGTTCTAATGCTTCTTAAAACGCGATATCGCATCTCAGTTCTATGTTTCATGGCAAGATATAATATGATTTGCGAAGTGTTATGTATTCCTCGTCTACACTTCATATGAATGTAAATGCGACATTTCCTTGCAAGGAAATAGCGTTTGCAGATGTCTACGTATCGTAGCATTAGAGTTCTTATGATTCTTAAAACGCGATATCGCATCTCATTTCTATGTTTCATGGTAAGATATAATATGATTTGCGAAGTGATATGTATTCCTCGTTTACACTTCATATGAATGTAAATGCGACACTTCCTTGCAAGGAAATAGCGTTTGCAGATGTCTACCTATCTTAGCAATAGAGTTCTAATGCTTCTTAAAACGCGATATCGCATCTCATTTCTATGGTTCATGGTAAGATATAATATGATTAGCGAAGTGTTATGCATTCCTCGTCTACGATTCAAATGAATGTAAATGCGACACTTCCTTGCAAGGAAATAGCGTTTGCAGATGTCTAGGTATCGTAGCAATAGAGTTCTTATGATTCTTAAAACGCGATATCGCATCTCATTTCTATGTTTCATGGTAAGATATAATATGATTTGCGAAGTGTTATGTATTCCTCGTCTACACTTCAAATGAATGTAAATGCGACACTTCCTTGCTAGGAAATAGCGTCTGCAGATGTCTAGGTATCGTAGCGATAGAGTTCTAATGCTTCTTAAAACGCCATATCGCATCTCAGTTCTATGCTTCCTGGTAAGAAGTAATATGATTTGCGAAGTGTTATTTATTCCTCGTCTACACTTCAAATGAATTTAAATGCGACAGTTTCTTGCAAGGAAATAGCGTTTGCAGATGTCTACGTATCGTAGCAATAGAGTTCTTATGATTCTTAAAACGCGATATCGCATCTCATTTCTATGGTTCATGGTAAGATATAATATGATTTGCGAAGTGTTATGCATTCCTCGTCTACGATGCAAATGAATGTAAATGCGACACTTCCTTGCAAGGGAATAGCGTTTGCAGATGTCTAGGTATCGTAGCAATAGAGTTCTAATGCTTCTTAAAACGCGATATCGCATCTCAGTTCTATGTTTCATGGCAAGATATAATATGATTTGCGAAGTGTTATGTATTCCTCGTCTACACTTCATATGAATGTAAATGCGACATTTCCTTGCAAGGAAATAGCGTTTGCAGATGTCTACGTATCGTAGCATTAGAGTTCTTATGATTCTTAAAACGCGATATCGCATCTCATTTCTATGTTTCATGGTAAGATATAATATGATTTGCGAAGTGTTATGTATTCCTCGTTTACACTTCATATGAATGTAAATGCGACACTTCCTTGCAAGGAAATAGCGTTTGCAGATGTCTACCTATCTTAGCAATAGAGTTCTAATGCTTCTTAAAACGCGATATCGCATCTCATTTCTATGGCTCATGGTAAGATATAATATGATTAGCGAAGTGTTATGCATTCCTCGTCTACGATTCAAATGAATGTAAATGCGACACTTCCTTGCAAGGAAATAGCGTTTGCAGATGTCTAGGTATCGTAGCAATAGAGTTCTTATGATTCTTAAAACGCGATATCGCATCTCATTTCTATGTTTCATGGTAAGATATAATATGATTTGCGAAGTGTTATGTATTCCTCGTCTACACTTCAAATGAATGTAAATGCGACACTTCCTTGCTAGGAAATAGCGTCTGCAGATGTCTAGGTATCGTAGCGATAGAGTTCTAATGCTTCTTAAAACGCCATATCGCATCTCAGTTCTATGCTTCCTGGTAAGAAGTAATATGATTTGCGAAGTGTTATTTATTCCTCGTCTACACTTCAAATGAATTTAAATGCGACAGTTCCTTGCAAGGAAATAGCGTTTGCAGATGTCTACGTATCGTAGCAATAGAGTTCTTATGATTCTTAAAACGCGATATCGCATCTCATTTCTATGGTTCATGGTAAGATATAATATGATTTGCGAAGTGTTATGCATTCCTCGTCTACGATGCAAATGAATGTAAATGCGACACTTCCTTGCAAGGGAATAGCGTTTGCAGATGTCTAGGTATCGTAGCGATAGAGTTCTAATGCTTCTTAAAACGCGATATCGCATCTCATTTCCATGTTTCATGGTAAGATATAATATGATTTGCGAAGTGTTATGTATTCCTCGTCTACGAGTCAAATGAATGTAAATGCGACACTTCCTTGCAAGGAAATAGCGTCTACAGATGTCTAGGTACCGTAGCGATAGAGTTCTAATGCTTCTTAATACGAAATATTGCATCTCATATCTATGTTTCATGATAAGATATAATATTCATTGCGAAGTGTTATGCATTCCTCGTCTACGATTCAAATGAATGTAAATGCGACACTTCCTTGCAAGGAAATAGCGTTTGCAGATGTCTAGGTATCGTAGCAATAGAGTTCTAATGCTTCTTAAAACGCGATATCGCATCTCAGTTCTATGTTTCATGGCAAGATATAATATGATTTGCGAAGTGTTATGTATTCCTCGTCTACACTTCATATGAATGTAAATGCGACATTTCCTTGCAAGGAAATAGCGTTTGCAGATGTCTACGTATCGTAGCATTAGAGTTCTTATGATTCTTAAAACGCGATATCGCATCTCATTTCTATGTTTCATGGTAAGATATAATATGATTTGCGAAGTGTTATGTATTCCTCGTTTACACTTCATATGAATGTAAATGCGACACTTCCTTGCAAGGAAATAGCGTTTGCAGATGTCTACCTATCTTAGCAATAGAGTTCTAATGCTTCTTAAAACGCGATATCGCATCTCATTTCTATGGTTCATGGTAAGATATAATATGATTAGCGAAGTGTTATGCATTCCTCGTCTACGATTCAAATGAATGTAAATGCGACACTTCCTTGCAAGGAAATAGCGTTTGCAGATGTCTAGGTATCGTAGCGATAGAGTTCTAATGCTTCTTAAAACGCGATATCGCATCTCATTTCCATGTTTCATGGTAAGATATAATATGATTTGCGAAGTGTTATGTATTCCTCGTCTACACTTCAAATGAATGTGAATGCCACACTTCCTCGCTAGGAAATAGCGTTTGCAGATGTCTACGTATCGTAGCAATAGATTTTTAATGCTTCTTAAAACGCGATATCGCATCTCATTTCTATGTTTCATGGTAAGATGTAATATGATTTGCGAAGTGTTATGTATTCCTCGTCTACACTTCAAATGAATGTAAATGTGACACTTCCTTGCAAAGAAATAGCGTTTGCAGATGTCTACGTATCGTAGCAATAATGTTCTAATGCTTCTTAAAACGCGATATCGCATCCCATTTCTATGTTTCATGGTAAGATATTATATGATTTGCGATGTGTTATGTATTCCTCGTCTACACTTCAAATGAATATAAATGCGACACTTCCTTGCAAGGAAATAGCGTTTGCAGATGTCTACGTATCGAAGCAATAGAGTTCAAATGCTGCTTAAAACGAGATATTGCATCTCATATCTATGTTTCATGATAAGATATAATATGATTTGCGAAGTGTTATGTATTCCTAGTCTGCACTTCAAATGAATGTAAATGCGACACTCCCTTGCAAAGAAATAGCGTTTGCAGATGTCACGTATCGTAGCAATGGAGTTCTTATGATTCTTAAAACGCGATATCACATCTCAATTCTATGCTTCATGGTAAGATATAATATGATTTGCGAAGTGTTACGTATTCCTCGTCTACACTTCAAATGAATGTAAATGCGACACTTCCTTGCAAAGAAATAGCGTTTGCAGATGTCTACGTGTCGTAGCAATAGATTTCTAATGCTTCTTAAAACGCGATATCGCATCTCATTTCTATGTTTCATGGTAAGATATAATATGATCTGCGAAGTGTTATGTATTCCTCGTCTACACTTCAAATGAATGTGAATGCCACACTTCCTCGCTAGGAAATAGCGTTTGCAGATGTCTACGTATCGTAGCAATAGATTTTTAATGCTTCTTAAAACGCGATATCGCATCTCATTTCTATGTTTCATGGTAAGATGTAATATGATTTGCGAAGTGTTATGTATTCCTCGTCTACACTTCAAATGAATGTAAATGTGACACTTCCTTGCAAAGAAATAGCGTTTGCAGATGTCTACGTATCGTAGCAATAGTGTTCTAATGCTTCTTAAAACGCGATATCGCATCCCATTTCTATGTTTCATGGTAAGATATTATATGATTTGCGATGTGTTATGTATTCCTCGTCTACACTTCAAATGATTGTGAATGCGATACTTCCTCGCTAGTAAATAGCGTTTGCAGATGTCTACGTATCGTAGCAATAGGTCTCTAATGCTTCTTAAAACGCGATATCGCATCTCATTTCTATGTGTCATGGTAAGATATAATATTCATTGCGAAGCGTTATGCATTCCTCGTCTACGATTCAAATGAATGTAAATGCGACACTTCCTTGCAAGGAAATAGCGTTTGCAGATGTCTACGTATCGTAGCAATAGAGTTCTTATGATTCTTAAAACGCGATATCGCATCTCATTTCTATGTTTCATGGTAAGATATAATATGATTTGCGATGTGTCATGTATTCCTCGTCTACACATCAAATGAATGTGAATGCGACACTTCCTCGCTAGGAAATAGCGTTTGCAGATGTCTACGTATCGTAGCAATAGAGTTCTTATGATTCTTAAAACGCGATATCGCATCTCATTTCTATGTTTCATGGTATGATATAATATGATTTGCCAAGTGTTATGTATTCCTCGTCTACACTTCATATGAATGTAAATGCGACACTTCCTTGCAAGGAAATAGCGTTTGCAGATGTCTACCTATCGTAGCAATAGAGTTCTAATGCTTCTTAAAACGCGATATCGCATCTCATTTCTATGTTTCGTGGTAAGATATAATATGATTTGCGAAGTGTTATGTATTCCTCGTCTACACTTGAAATGAATGTAAATGCGACTCTTCCTTGCAAGGAAATAGCGTTTGCAGATGTCTAGGTATCGTAGCAATAGAGTTCTAATGCTTCTTAAAACGCGATATCGCATCTTATTTCTATGTTTCATGGTAAGATATAATATGATTTGCGAAGTGTTATGTATTCCTCGTCTACACTTCAAATGAATGTGAATGCCACACTTCCTTGCAAGGAAATAGCGTCTGCAGATGTCTAGGTATCGTAGCGATAGAGTTCTAATGCTTCTTAATACGAAATATTGCATCTCATATCTGTTTCATGATAAGATATAATATTCATTGCGATGTGTTATGCATTCCTCGTCTACACTTCAAATGAATGTAAATGCGACACTTCCTTGCAAGGAAATAGCGTTTGCAGATGTCTAGGTATCGTAGCGATAGAGTTCTAATGCTTCTTAAAACGCGATATCGCATCTCATTTCCATGTTTCATGGTAAGATATAATATGATTTGCGAAGTGTTATGTATTCCTCGTCTACACTTCATATGAATGTAAATGCGACACTTCCTTGCAAGGAAATAGCGTTTGCAGATGTCTACGTATCGTAGCAATAGAGTTCTTATGATTCTTAAAACGCGATATCGCATCTCATTTCTATGTTTCATGGTAAGATATAATATGATTTGGAAAGTGTTATGCATTCCTCGTCTACGATGCAAATGAATGTAAATGCGACACTTCCTTGCAAGGGAATAGCGTTTGCAGATGTCTAGGTATCGTAGCGATAGAGTTCTAATGCTTCTTAAAACGCGATATCGCATCTCATTTCCATGTTTCATGGTAAGATATAATATGATTTGCGAAGTGTTATGTATTCCTCGTCTACACTTCAAATGAATGTAAATGCGACACTTCCTTGCTAGGAAATAGCGTCTGCAGATGTCTAGGTACCGTAGCGATAGAGTTCTAATGCTTCTTAATACGAAATATTGCATCTCATATCTATGTTTCATGATAAGATATAATATTCATTGCGAAGTGTTAAGCATTCCTCGTCTACGATTCAAATGAATGTAAATGCGACACTTCCTTGCAAGGAAATAGCGTTTGCAGATGTCACGTATCGTAGCAATGGAGTTCTTATGATTCTTCAAACGCGATATCGCATCTCAATTCTATGCTTCATGGTAAGATATAATATGATTTGCGAAGTGTTATGTATTCTTCGTCTACACTTCAAATGAATGTAAATGCGACACTTCCTTGCAAAGAAATAGCGTTTGCAGTTGTCTAGGTATCGTAGCAATAGATTTCTAATGCTTCTTAAAACGCGATGTCGCATCTCATTTCTATGTTTCATGGTAAGATATAATATGATATGCGAAGTGTTATGTATTCCTCGTCTACACTTCATATGAATGTAAATGCGACACTTCCTCGCTAGGAAATAGCGTTTGCAGATGTCTACGTATCGTAGCAATAGCTTTCTAATGCTTCTTAAACCGCGATATCGCATCTCATTTCTATGTTTCATGGTAAGATATAATATGATTTGCGAAGTGTCATGCATTCCTCGTCTACGCTTCAAATGAATGTAAATGCGACACTTCCTTGCTAGGAAATAGCGTCTGCAGATGTCTAGGAATCGTAGCAATAATGTTCAAATGCTTTTTAAAACGAGATATAGCATCTTATATCTATGTTTCATAATAAGATATAATATTCATTGCGAAGTGTTAAGCATTCCTCGTCTACGATTCAAATGAATGTAAATGCGACACTTCCTCGTTAGGAAATAGCGTTTGCAGATGTCACGTATCGTAGCAATGGAGTTCTTATGATTCTTAAAACGCGATATCGCATCTCAATTCTATGTTTCATGGTAAGATATAGTATGATTTGCGAAGTGTTATGTATTCCTCGTCTACACTTCAAATGAATGTAAATGCGACACTTCCTTGCAAAGAAATAGCGTTTGCAGATGTCTACGTGTCGTAGCAATAGATTTCTAATGCTTCTTAAAACGCGATATCGCATCTCATTTCTATGTTTCATGGTAAGATATAATATGATCTGCGAAGTGTTATGTATTCCTCGTCTACACTTCAAATGAATGTGAATGCCACACTTCCTCGCTAGGAAATAGCGTTTGCAGATGTCTACGTATCGTAGCAATAGATTTTTAATGCTTCTTAAAACGCGATATCGCATCTCATTTCTATGTTTCATGGTAAGATGTAATATGATTTGCGAAGTGTTATGTATTCCTCGTCTACACTTCAAATGAATGTAAATGTGACACTTCCTTGCAAAGAAATAGCGTTTGCAGATGTCTACGTATCGTAGCAATAGTGTTCTAATGCTTCTTAAAACGCGATATCGCATCCCATTTCTATGTTTCATGGTAAGATATTATATGATTTGCGATGTGTTATGTATTCCTCGTCTACACTTCAAATGAATATAAATGCGACACTTCCTTGCAAGGAAATAGCATTTGCAGATGTCTACGTATCGAAGCAATAGAGTTCAAATGCTGTTTAAAACGAGATATTGCATCTCATATCTATGTTTCATGATAAGATATAATATAATTTTGCGAAGTGTCATGTATTCCTCGTCTACACTTCAAATGAATGTGAATGCGACACTTCCTCGCTAGGAAATAGCGTTTGCAGATGTCTACGTATCGTAGCAATGGAGTTCTTATGATTCTTAAAACGCGATATCGCATCTCAATTCTATGCTTCATGGTAAGATATAATATGATTTGCGAAGTGTTATGTATTCTTCGTCTACACTTCAAATGAATGTAAATGCGACACTTCCCTGCAAAGAAATAGCGTTTGCAGTTGTCTACGTATCGTAGCAATAGATTTCTAATGCTTCTTAAAACGCGATGTCGCATCTCATTTCTATGTTTCATGGTAAGATATAATATGATATGCGAAGTGTTATGTATTCCTCGTCTACACTTCATATGAATGTAAATGCGACACTTCCTCGCTAGGAAATAGCGTTTGCAGATGTCTACGTATCGTAGCAATAGCTTTCTAATGCTTCTTAAACCGCGATATCGCATCTCATTTCTATGTTTCATGGTAAGATATAATATGATTTGCGAAGTGTCATGCATTCCTCGTCTACGCTTCAAATGAATGTAAATGCGACACTTCCTTGCTAGGAAATAGCGTCTGCAGATGTCTAGGAATCGTAGCAATAATGTTCAAATGCTATTTAAAACGAGATATAGCATCTTATATCTATGTTTCATAATAAGATATAATATTCATTGCGAAGTGTTAAGCATTCCTCGTCTACGATTCAAATGAATGTAAATGCGACACTTCCTCGCTAGGAAATAGCGTTTGCAGATGTCACGTATCGTAGCAATGGAGTTCTTATGATTCTTAAAACGCGATATCGCATCTCAATTCTATGTTTCATGGTAAGATATAGTATGATTTGCGAAGTGTTATGTATTCCTCGTCTACACTTCAAATGAATGTAAATGCGACACTTCCTTGCAAAGAAATAGCGATTGCAGATGTCTACGTGTCGTAGCAATAGATTTCTAATGCTTCTTAAAACGCGATATCGCATCTCATTTCTATGTTTCATGGTAAGATATAATATGATCTGCGAAGTGTTATGTATTCCTCGTCTACACTTCAAATGAATGTGAATGCCACACTTCCTCGCTAGGAAATAGCGTTTGCAGATGTCTACGTATCGTAGCAATAGATTTTTAATGCTTCTTAAAACGCGATATCGCATCTCATTTCTATGTTTCATGGTAAGATGTAATATGATTTGCGAAGTGTTATGTATTCCTCGTCTACACTTCAAATGAATGTAAATGTGACACTTCCTTGCAAAGAAATAGCGTTTGCAGATGTCTACGTATCGTAGCAATAGTGTTCTAATGCTTCTTAAAACGCGATATCGCATCCCATTTCTATGTTTCATGGTAAGATATTATATGATTTGCGATGTGTTATGTATTCCTCGTCTACACTTCAAATGAATATAAATGCGACACTTCCTTGCAAGGAAATAGCGTTTGCAGATGTCTACGTATCGAAGCAATAGAGTTCAAATGCTGCTTAAAACGAGATATTGCATCTCATATCTATGTTTCATGATAAGATATAATATAATTTTGCGAAGTGTCATGTATTCCTCGTCTACACTTCAAATGAATGTGAATGCGACACTTCCTCGCTAGGAAATAGCGTTTGCAGATGTCACGTATCGTAGCAATGGAGTTCTTATGATTCTTAAAACGCGATATCGCATCTCAATTCGATGCTTCATGGTAAGATATAATATGGTTTGCGAAGTGTTATGTATTCCTCGTCTACACTTCAAATGAATGTAAATGCGACACTTCCTTGCAAAGAAATAGCGTTTGCAGATATCTACGTGTCGTAGCAATAGATTTCTAATGCTTCTTAAAACGCGATATCGCATCTCATTTCTATGTTTCATGGTAAGATATAATATGATCTGCGAAGTGTTATGTATTCCTCGTCTACACTTCAGATGAATGTGAATGCCACACTTCCTCGCTAGGAAATAGCGTTTGCAGATGTCTACGTATCGTAGCAATAGATTTTTAATGCTTCTTAAAACGCGATATCGCATCTCATTTCTATGTTTCATGGTAAGATGTAATATGATTTGCGAAGTGTTATGTATTCCTCGTCTACACTTCGAATGAATGTAAATGTGACACTTCCTTGCAAAGAAATAGCGTTTGCAGATGTCTACGTATCATAGCAATAGTGTTCTAATGCTTCTTAAAACGCGATATCGCATCCCATTTCTATGTATCATGGTAAGATATTATATATTTTGCGATGTGTTATGTATTCCTCGTCTACACTTCAAATGAATATAAATGCGACACTTCCTTGCAAGGAAATAGCGTTTGCAGATGTCTACGTATCGAAGCAATAGAGTTCAAATGCTGCTTAAAACGAGATATTGCATCTCATATCTATGTTTCATGATAAGATATAATATAATTTTGCGAAGTGTCATGTATTCCTCGTCTACACTTCAAATGAATGTGAATGCGACACTTCCTCGCTAGGAAATAGCGTTTGCAGATGTCACGTATCGTAGCAATGGAGTTCTTATGATTCTTAAAACGCGATATCGCATCTCAATTCTATGCTTCATGGTAAGATGTAATATGATTTGCGAAGTGTTATGTATTCCTCGCCTACACTTCAAATGAATGTAAATGCGACACTTCCTTGCAAAGAAATAGCGTTTGCAGATGTCTACGTGTCGTAGCAATAGATTTCTAATGCTTCTTAAAACGCGATATCGCATCTCATTTCTATGTTTCATGGTAAGATATAATATGATCTGCGAAGTGTTATGTATTCCTCGTCTACACTTCAAATGAATGTGAATGCCACACTTCCTCGCTAGGAAATAGCGTTTGCAGATGTCTACGTATCGTAGCAATAGATTTTTAATGCTTCTTAAAACGCGATATCGCATCTCATTTCTATGTTTCATGGTAAGATGTAATATGATTTGCGAAGTGTTATGTATTCCTCGTCTACACTTCAAATGAATGTAAATGTGACACTTCCTTGCAAAGAAATAGCGTTTGCAGATGTCTACGTATCGTAGCAATAGTGTTCTAATGCTTCTTAAAACGCGATATCGCATCCCATTTCTATGTTTCATGGTAAGATATTATATGATTTGCGATGTGTTATGTATTCCTCGTCTACACTTCAAATGAATATAAATGCGACACTTCCTTGCAAGGAAATAGCGTTTGCAGATGTCTACGTATCGAAGCAATAGAGTTCAAATGCTGCTTAAAACGAGATATTGCATCTCATATCTATGTTTCATGATAAGATATAATATAATTTTGCGAAGTGTCATGTATTCCTCGTCTACACTTCAAATGAATGTGAATGCGATACTTCCTCGCTAGGAAATAGCGTTTGCAGATGTCTACGTATCGTAGCAATAGAGTTCTTATGATTCTTAAAACGCGATATCGCATCTCATTTCTATGTTTCATGGTAAGATATAATATGATTTGCGATGTGTCATGTATTCCTCGTCTACACTTCAAATGAATGTGAATGCGACACTTCCTCGCTAGGAAATAGCGTTTGCAGATATCTACGTATCGTAGCAATAGAGTTCTTATGATTCTTAAAACGCGATATCGCATCTCATTTCTATGTTTCATGGTATGATATAATATGATTTGCCAAGTGTTATGTATTCCTCGTCTACACTTCATATGAATGTAAATGCGACACTTCTTTGCAAGGAAATAGCGTTTGCAGATGTCTACCTATCGTAGCAATAGAGTTCTAATGCTTCTTAAAACGCGATATCGCATCTCATTTCTATGTTTCATGGTAAGATATAATATGATTTGCGAAGTGTTATGTATTCCTCGTCAACACTTCAAATGAATGTAAATGCGACACTTCCTTGCAAGGAAATAGCGTTTGCAGATGTCTACGTATCGTAGCAATAGAGTTCTTATGATTCTTAAAACGCGATATCGCATCTCATTTCTATGTTTCATGATAAGATATAATATTCATTGCGATGTGTTATGCATTCCTCGTCTACGATTCAAATGAATGTAAATGCGACACTTCCTTGCAAGGAAATAGCGTTTGCAGATGTCTAGGTATCGTAGCAATAGAGTTCTTATGATTCTTAAAACGCGATATCGCATCTCATTTCTATGTTTCATGGTAGGATATAATATGATTTGCGAAGTGTTATGTATTCCTCGTCTACACTTCAAATGAATGTAAATGCGACACTTCCTTGCTAGGAAATAGCGTCTGCAGATGTCTAGGTATCGTAGCGATAGAGTTCTAATGCTTCTTAAAACGCCATATCGCATCTCAGTTCTATGCTTCCTGGTAAGAAGTAATATGATTTGCGAAGTGTTATTTATTCCTCGTCTACACTTCAAATGAATTTAAATGCGACAGTTCCTTGCAAGGAAATAGCGTTTGCAGATGTCTACGTATCGTAGCAATAGAGTTCTTATGATTCTTAAAACGCGATATCGCATCTCATTTCTATGGTTCATGGTAAGATATAATATGATTTGCGAAGTGTTATGCATTCCTCGTCTACGATGCAAATGAATGTAAATGCGACACTTCCTTGCAAGGGAATAGCGTTTGCAGATGTCTAGGTATCGTAGCGATAGAGTTCTAATGCTTCTTAAAACGCGATATCGCATCTCATTTCCATGTTTCATGGTAAGATATAATATGATTTGCGAAGTGTTATGTATTCCTCGTCTACGAGTCAAATGAATGTAAATGCGACACTTCCTTGCAAGGAAATAGCGTCTGCAGATGTCTAGGTACCGTAGCGATAGAGTTCTAATGCTTCTTAATACGAAATATTGCATCTCATATCTATGTTTCATGATAAGATATAATATTCATTGCGAAGTGTTATGCATTCCTCGTCTACGATTCAAATGAATGTAAATGCGATACTTCCTTGCAAGGAAATAGCGTTTGCAGATGTCTAGGTATCGTAGCAATAGAGTTCTAATGCTTCTTAAAACGCGATATCGCATCTCAGTTCTATGTTTCATGGCAAGATATAATATGATTTGCGAAGTGTTATGTATTCCTCGTCTACACTTCATATGAATGTAAATGCGACATTTCCTTGCAAGGAAATAGCGTTTGCAGATGTCTACGTATCGTAGCATTAGAGTTCTTATGATTCTTAAAACGCGATATCGCATCTCATTTCTATGTTTCATGGTAAGATATAATATGATTTGCGAAGTGTTATGTATTCCTCGTTTACACTTCATATGAATGTAAATGCGACACTTCCTTGCAAGGAAATAGCGTTTGCAGATGTCTACCTATCTTAGCAATAGAGTTCTAATGCTTCTTAAAACGCGATATCGCATCTCATTTCTATGGTTCATGGTAAGATATAATATGATTAGCGAAGTGTTATGCATTCCTCGTCTACGATTCAAATGAATGTAAATGCGACACTTCCTTGCAAGGAAATAGCGTTTGCAGATGTCTAGGTATCGTAGCGATAGAGTTCTAATGCTTCTTAAAACGCGATATCGCATCTCATTTCCATGTTTCATGGTAAGATATAATATGATTTGCGAAGTGTTATGTATTCCTCGTCTACACTTCATATGAATGTAAATGCGACACTTCCTTGCAAGGAAATAGCGTTTGCAGATGTCTACGTATCGTAGCAATAGAGTTCTTATGATTCTTAAAACGCGATATCGCATCTCATTTCTATGTTTCATGATAAGATATAATATTCATTGCGATGTGTTATGCATTCCTCGTCTACGATTCAAATGAATGTAAATGCGACACATCCTTGCAAGGAAATAGCGTTTGCAGATGTCTAGGTATCGTAGCAATAGAGTTCTTATGATTCTTAAAACGCGATATCGCATCTCATTTCTATGTTTCATGGTAAGATATAATATGATTTGCGAAGTGTTATGTATTCCTCGTCTACACTTCAAATGAATGTAAATGCGACACTTCCTTGCTAGGAAATAGCGTCTGCAGATGTCTAGGTATCGTAGCGATAGAGTTCTAATGCTTCTTAAAACGCCATATCGCATCTCAGTTCTATGCTTCCTGGTAAGAAGTAATATGATTTGCGAAGTGTTATTTATTCCTCGTCTACACTTCAAATGAATTTAAATGCGACAGTTCCTTGCAAGGAAATAGCGTTTGCAGATGTCTACGTATCGTAGCAATAGAGTTCTTATGATTCTTAAAACGCGATATCGCATCTCATTTCTATGGTTCATGGTAAGATATAATATGATTTGCGAAGTGTTATGCATTCCTCGTCTACGATGCAAATGAATGTAAATGCGACACTTCCTTGCAAGGGAATAGCGTTTGCAGATGTCTAGGTATCGTAGCGATAGAGTTCTAATGCTTCTTAAAACGCGATATCGCATCTCATTTCCATGTTTCATGGTAAGATATAATATGATTTGCGAAGTGTTATGTATTCCTGGTCTACGAGTCAAATGAATGTAAATGCGACACTTCCTTGCAAGGAAATAGCGTCTACAGATGTCTAGGTACCGTAGCGATAGAGTTCTAATGCTTCTTAATACGAAATATTGCATCTCATATCTATGTTTCATGATAAGATATAATATTCATTGCGAAGTGTTATGCATTCCTCGTCTACGATTCAAATGAATGTAAATGCGACACTTCCTTGCAAGGAAATAGCGTTTGCAGATGTCTAGGTATCGTAGCAATAGAGTTCTAATGCTTCTTAAAACGCGATATCGCATCTCAGTTCTATGTTTCATGGCAAGATATAATATGATTTGCGAAGTGTTATGTATTCCTCGTCTACACTTCATATGAATGTAAATGCGACATTTCCTTGCAAGGAAATAGCGTTTGCAGATGTCTACGTATCGTAGCATTAGAGTTCTTATGATTCTTAAAACGCGATATCGCATCTCATTTCTATGTTTCATGGTAAGATATAATATGATTTGCGAAGTGTTATGTATTCCTCGTTTACACTTCATATGAATGTAAATGCGACACTTCCTTGCAAGGAAATAGCGTTTGCAGATGTCTACCTATCTTAGCAATAGAGTTCTAATGCTTCTTAAAACGCGATATCGCATCTCATTTCTATGGTTCATGGTAAGATATAATATGATTAGCGAAGTGTTATGCATTCCTCGTCTACGATTCAAATGAATGTAAATGCGACACTTCCTTGCAAGGAAATAGCGTTTGCAGATGTCTAGGTATCGTAGCAATAGAGTTCTTATGATTCTTAAAACGCGATATCGCATCTCATTTCTATGTTTCATGGTAAGATATAATATGATTTGCGAAGTGTTATGTATTCCTCGTCTACACTTCAAATGAATGTAAATGCGACACTTCTTTGCAAGGAAATAGCGTTTGCAGATGTCTACCTATCGTAGCAATAGAGTTCTAATGCTTCTTAAAACGCGATATCGCATCTCATTTCTATGTTTCATGGTAAGATATAATATGATTTGCGAAGTGTTATGTATTCCTCGTCAACACTTCAAATGAATGTAAATGCGACACTTCCTTGCAAGGAAATAGCGTTTGCAGATGTCTACGTATCGTAGCAATAGAGTTCTTATGATTCTTAAAACGCGATATCGCATCTCATTTCTATGTTTCATGATAAGATATAATATTCATTGCGATGTGTTATGCATTCCTCGTCTACGATTCAAATGAATGTAAATGCGACACTTCCTTGCAAGGAAATAGCGTTTGCAGATGTCTAGGTATCGTAGCAATAGAGTTCTTATGATTCTTAAAACGCGATATCGCATCTCATTTCTATGTTTCATGGTAGGATATAATATGATTTGCGAAGTGTTATGTATTCCTCGTCTACACTTCAAATGAATGTAAATGCGACACTTCCTTGCTAGGAAATAGCGTCTGCAGATGTCTAGGTATCGTAGCGATAGAGTTCTAATGCTTCTTAAAACGCCATATCGCATCTCAGTTCTATGCTTCCTGGTAAGAAGTAATATGATTTGCGAAGTGTTATTTATTCCTCGTCTACACTTCAAATGAATTTAAATGCGACAGTTCCTTGCAAGGAAATAGCGTTTGCAGATGTCTACGTATCGTAGCAATAGAGTTCTTATGATTCTTAAAACGCGATATCGCATCTCATTTCTATGGTTCATGGTAAGATATAATATGATTTGCGAAGTGTTATGCATTCCTCGTCTACGATGCAAATGAATGTAAATGCGACACTTCCTTGCAAGGGAATAGCGTTTGCAGATGTCTAGGTATCGTAGCGATAGAGTTCTAATGCTTCTTAAAACGCGATATCGCATCTCATTTCCATGTTTCATGGTAAGATATAATATGATTTGCGAAGTGTTATGTATTCCTCGTCTACGAGTCAAATGAATGTAAATGCGACACTTCCTTGCAAGGAAATAGCGTCTGCAGATGTCTAGGTACCGTAGCGATAGAGTTCTAATGCTTCTTAATACGAAATATTGCATCTCATATCTATGTTTCATGATAAGATATAATATTCATTGCGAAGTGTTATGCATTCCTCGTCTACGATTCAAATGAATGTAAATGCGATACTTCCTTGCAAGGAAATAGCGTTTGCAGATGTCTAGGTATCGTAGCAATAGAGTTCTAATGCTTCTTAAAACGCGATATCGCATCTCAGTTCTATGTTTCATGGCAAGATATAATATGATTTGCGAAGTGTTATGTATTCCTCGTCTACACTTCATATGAATGTAAATGCGACATTTCCTTGCAAGGAAATAGCGTTTGCAGATGTCTACGTATCGTAGCATTAGAGTTCTTATGATTCTTAAAACGCGATATCGCATCTCATTTCTATGTTTCATGGTAAGATATAATATGATTTGCGAAGTGTTATGTATTCCTCGTTTACACTTCATATGAATGTAAATGCGACACTTCCTTGCAAGGAAATAGCGTTTGCAGATGTCTACCTATCTTAGCAATAGAGTTCTAATGCTTCTTAAAACGCGATATCGCATCTCATTTCTATGGTTCATGGTAAGATATAATATGATTAGCGAAGTGTTATGCATTCCTCGTCTACGATTCAAATGAATGTAAATGCGACACTTCCTTGCAAGGAAATAGCGTTTGCAGATGTCTAGGTATCGTAGCGATAGAGTTCTAATGCTTCTTAAAACGCGATATCGCATCTCATTTCCATGTTTCATGGTAAGATATAATATGATTTGCGAAGTGTTATGTATTCCTCGTCTACACTTCATATGAATGTAAATGCGACACTTCCTTGCAAGGAAATAGCGTTTGCAGATGTCTACGTATCGTAGCAATAGAGTTCTTATGATTCTTAAAACGCGATATCGCATCTCATTTCTATGTTTCATGATAAGATATAATATTCATTGCGATGTGTTATGCATTCCTCGTCTACGATTCAAATGAATGTAAATGCGACACATCCTTGCAAGGAAATAGCGTTTGCAGATGTCTAGGTATCGTAGCAATAGAGTTCTTATGATTCTTAAAACGCGATATCGCATCTCATTTCTATGTTTCATGGTAAGATATAATATGATTTGCGAAGTGTTATGTATTCCTCGTCTACACTTCAAATGAATGTAAATGCGACACTTCCTTGCTAGGAAATAGCGTCTGCAGATGTCTAGGTATCGTAGCGATAGAGTTCTAATGCTTCTTAAAACGCCATATCGCATCTCAGTTCTATGCTTCCTGGTAAGAAGTAATATGATTTGCGAAGTGTTATTTATTCCTCGTCTACACTTCAAATGAATTTAAATGCGACAGTTCCTTGCAAGGAAATAGCGTTTGCAGATGTCTACGTATCGTAGCAATAGAGTTCTTATGATTCTTAAAACGCGATATCGCATCTCATTTCTATGGTTCATGGTAAGATATAATATGATTTGCGAAGTGTTATGCATTCCTCGTCTACGATGCAAATGAATGTAAATGCGACACTTCCTTGCAAGGGAATAGCGTTTGCAGATGTCTAGGTATCGTAGCGATAGAGTTCTAATGCTTCTTAAAACGCGATATCGCATCTCATTTCCATGTTTCATGGTAAGATATAATATGATTTGCGAAGTGTTATGTATTCCTGGTCTACGAGTCAAATGAATGTAAATGCGACACTTCCTTGCAAGGAAATAGCGTCTACAGATGTCTAGGTACCGTAGCGATAGAGTTCTAATGCTTCTTAATACGAAATATTGCATCTCATATCTATGTTTCATGATAAGATATAATATTCATTGCGAAGTGTTATGCATTCCTCGTCTACGATTCAAATGAATGTAAATGCGACACTTCCTTGCAAGGAAATAGCGTTTGCAGATGTCTAGGTATCGTAGCAATAGAGTTCTAATGCTTCTTAAAACGCGATATCGCATCTCAGTTCTATGTTTCATGGCAAGATATAATATGATTTGCGAAGTGTTATGTATTCCTCGTCTACACTTCATATGAATGTAAATGCGACATTTCCTTGCAAGGAAATAGCGTTTGCAGATGTCTACGTATCGTAGCATTAGAGTTCTTATGATTCTTAAAACGCGATATCGCATCTCATTTCTATGTTTCATGGTAAGATATAATATGATTTGCGAAGTGTTATGTATTCCTCGTTTACACTTCATATGAATGTAAATGCGACACTTCCTTGCAAGGAAATAGCGTTTGCAGATGTCTACCTATCTTAGCAATAGAGTTCTAATGCTTCTTAAAACGCGATATCGCATCTCATTTCTATGGTTCATGGTAAGATATAATATGATTAGCGAAGTGTTATGCATTCCTCGTCTACGATTCAAATGAATGTAAATGCGACACTTCCTTGCAAGGAAATAGCGTTTGCAGATGTCTAGGTATCGTAGCAATAGAGTTCTTATGATTCTTAAAACGCGATATCGCATCTCATTTCTATGTTTCATGGTAAGATATAATATGATTTGCGAAGTGTTATGTATTCCTCGTCTACACTTCAAATGAATGTAAATGCGACACTTCCTTGCTAGGAAATAGCGTCTGCAGATGTCTAGGTATCGTAGCGATAGAGTTCTAATGCTTCTTAAAACGCCATATCGCATCTCAGTTCTATGCTTCCTGGTAAGAAGTAATATGATTTGCGAAGTGTTATTTATTCCTCGTCTACACTTCAAATGAATTTAAATGCGACAGTTCCTTGCAAGGAAATAGCGTTTGCAGATGTCTACGTATCGTAGCAATAGAGTTCTTATGATTCTTAAAACGCGATATCGCATCTCATTTCTATGGTTCATGGTAAGATATAATATGATTTGCGAAGTGTTATGCATTCCTCGTCTACGATGCAAATGAATGTAAATGCGACACTTCCTTGCAAGGGAATAGCGTTTGCAGATGTCTAGGTATCGTAGCAATAGAGTTCTAATGCTTCTTAAAACGCGATATCGCATCTCAGTTCTATGTTTCATGGCAAGATATAATATGATTTGCGAAGTGTTATGTATTCCTCGTCTACACTTCATATGAATGTAAATGCGACATTTCCTTGCAAGGAAATAGCGTTTGCAGATGTCTACGTATCGTAGCATTAGAGTTCTTATGATTCTTAAAACGCGATATCGCATCTCATTTCTATGTTTCATGGTAAGATATAATATGATTTGCGAAGTGTTATGTATTCCTCGTTTACACTTCATATGAATGTAAATGCGACACTTCCTTGCAAGGAAATAGCGTTTGCAGATGTCTACCTATCTTAGCAATAGAGTTCTAATGCTTCTTAAAACGCGATATCGCATCTCATTTCTATGGCTCATGGTAAGATATAATATGATTAGCGAAGTGTTATGCATTCCTCGTCTACGATTCAAATGAATGTAAATGCGACACTTCCTTGCAAGGAAATAGCGTTTGCAGATGTCTAGGTATCGTAGCAATAGAGTTCTTATGATTCTTAAAACGCGATATCGCATCTCATTTCTATGTTTCATGGTAAGATATAATATGATTTGCGAAGTGTTATGTATTCCTCGTCTACACTTCAAATGAATGTAAATGCGACACTTCCTTGCTAGGAAATAGCGTCTGCAGATGTCTAGGTATCGTAGCGATAGAGTTCTAATGCTTCTTAAAACGCCATATCGCATCTCAGTTCTATGCTTCCTGGTAAGAAGTAATATGATTTGCGAAGTGTTATTTATTCCTCGTCTACACTTCAAATGAATTTAAATGCGACAGTTCCTTGCAAGGAAATAGCGTTTGCAGATGTCTACGTATCGTAGCAATAGAGTTCTTATGATTCTTAAAACGCGATATCGCATCTCATTTCTATGGTTCATGGTAAGATATAATATGATTTGCGAAGTGTTATGCATTCCTCGTCTACGATGCAAATGAATGTAAATGCGACACTTCCTTGCAAGGGAATAGCGTTTGCAGATGTCTAGGTATCGTAGCAATAGAGTTCTTATGATTCTTAAAACGCGATATCGCATCTCATTTCTATGTTTCATGGTAAGATATAATATGATTTGCGAAGTGTTATGTATTCCTCGTCTACACTTCAAATGAATGTAAATGCGACACTTCCTTGCTAGGAAATAGCGTCTGCAGATGTCTAGGTATCGTAGCGATAGAGTTCTAATGCTTCTTAAAACGCCATATCGCATCTCAGTTCTATGCTTCCTGGTAAGAAGTAATATGATTTGCGAAGTGTTATTTATTCCTCGTCTACACTTCAAATGAATTTAAATGCGACAGTTCCTTGCAAGGAAATAGCGTTTGCAGATGTCTACGTATCGTAGCAATAGAGTTCTTATGATTCTTAAAACGCGATATCGCATCTCATTTCTATGGTTCATGGTAAGATATAATATGATTTGCGAAGTGTTATGCATTCCTCGTCTACGATGCAAATGAATGTAAATGCGACACTTCCTTGCAAGGGAATAGCGTTTGCAGATGTCTAGGTATCGTAGCGATAGAGTTCTAATGCTTCTTAAAACGCGATATCGCATCTCATTTCCATGTTTCATGGTAAGATATAATATGATTTGCGAAGTGTTATGTATTCCTGGTCTACGAGTCAAATGAATGTAAATGCGACACTTCCTTGCAAGGAAATAGCGTCTACAGATGTCTAGGTACCGTAGCGATAGAGTTCTAATGCTTCTTAATACGAAATATTGCATCTCATATCTATGTTTCATGATAAGATATAATATTCATTGCGAAGTGTTATGCATTCCTCGTCTACGATTCAAATGAATGTAAATGCGACACTTCCTTGCAAGGAAATAGCGTTTGCAGATGTCTAGGTATCGTAGCAATAGAGTTCTAATGCTTCTTAAAACGCGATATCGCATCTCAGTTCTATGTTTCATGGCAAGATATAATATGATTTGCGAAGTGTTATGTATTCCTCGTCTACACTTCATATGAATGTAAATGCGACATTTCCTTGCAAGGAAATAGCGTTTGCAGATGTCTACGTATCGTAGCATTAGAGTTCTTATGATTCTTAAAACGCGATATCGCATCTCATTTCTATGTTTCATGGTAAGATATAATATGATTTGCGAAGTGTTATGTATTCCTCGTTTACACTTCATATGAATGTAAATGCGACACTTCCTTGCAAGGAAATAGCGTTTGCAGATGTCTACCTATCTTAGCAATAGAGTTCTAATGCTTCTTAAAACGCGATATCGCATCTCATTTCTATGGTTCATGGTAAGATATAATATGATTAGCGAAGTGTTATGCATTCCTCGTCTACGATTCAAATGAATGTAAATGCGACACTTCCTTGCAAGGAAATAGCGTTTGCAGATGTCTAGGTATCGTAGCAATAGAGTTCTTATGATTCTTAAAACGCGATATCGCATCTCATTTCTATGTTTCATGGTAAGATATAATATGATTTGCGAAGTGTTATGTATTCCTCGTCTACACTTCAAATGAATGTAAATGCGACACTTCCTTGCTAGGAAATAGCGTCTGCAGATGTCTAGGTATCGTAGCGATAGAGTTCTAATGCTTCTTAAAACGCCATATCGCATCTCAGTTCTATGCTTCCTGGTAAGAAGTAATATGATTTGCGAAGTGTTATTTATTCCTCGTCTACACTTCAAATGAATTTAAATGCGACAGTTCCTTGCAAGGAAATAGCGTTTGCAGATGTCTACGTATCGTAGCAATAGAGTTCTTATGATTCTTAAAACGCGATATCGCATCTCATTTCTATGGTTCATGGTAAGATATAATATGATTTGCGAAGTGTTATGCATTCCTCGTCTACGATGCAAATGAATGTAAATGCGACACTTCCTTGCAAGGGAATAGCGTTTGCAGATGTCTAGGTATCGTAGCAATAGAGTTCTAATGCTTCTTAAAACGCGATATCGCATCTCAGTTCTATGTTTCATGGCAAGATATAATATGATTTGCGAAGTGTTATGTATTCCTCGTCTACACTTCATATGAATGTAAATGCGACATTTCCTTGCAAGGAAATAGCGTTTGCAGATGTCTACGTATCGTAGCATTAGAGTTCTTATGATTCTTAAAACGCGATATCGCATCTCATTTCTATGTTTCATGGTAAGATATAATATGATTTGCGAAGTGTTATGTATTCCTCGTTTACACTTCATATGAATGTAAATGCGACACTTCCTTGCAAGGAAATAGCGTTTGCAGATGTCTACCTATCTTAGCAATAGAGTTCTAATGCTTCTTAAAACGCGATATCGCATCTCATTTCTATGGCTCATGGTAAGATATAATATGATTAGCGAAGTGTTATGCATTCCTCGTCTACGATTCAAATGAATGTAAATGCGACACTTCCTTGCAAGGAAATAGCGTTTGCAGATGTCTAGGTATCGTAGCAATAGAGTTCTTATGATTCTTAAAACGCGATATCGCATCTCATTTCTATGTTTCATGGTAAGATATAATATGATTTGCGAAGTGTTATGTATTCCTCGTCTACACTTCAAATGAATGTAAATGCGACACTTCCTTGCTAGGAAATAGCGTCTGCAGATGTCTAGGTATCGTAGCGATAGAGTTCTAATGCTTCTTAAAACGCCATATCGCATCTCAGTTCTATGCTTCCTGGTAAGAAGTAATATGATTTGCGAAGTGTTATTTATTCCTCGTCTACACTTCAAATGAATTTAAATGCGACAGTTCCTTGCAAGGAAATAGCGTTTGCAGATGTCTACGTATCGTAGCAATAGAGTTCTTATGATTCTTAAAACGCGATATCGCATCTCATTTCTATGGTTCATGGTAAGATATAATATGATTTGCGAAGTGTTATGCATTCCTCGTCTACGATGCAAATGAATGTAAATGCGACACTTCCTTGCAAGGGAATAGCGTTTGCAGATGTCTAGGTATCGTAGCGATAGAGTTCTAATGCTTCTTAAAACGCGATATCGCATCTCATTTCCATGTTTCATGGTAAGATATAATATGATTTGCGAAGTGTTATGTATTCCTCGTCTACGAGTCAAATGAATGTAAATGCGACACTTCCTTGCAAGGAAATAGCGTCTACAGATGTCTAGGTACCGTAGCGATAGAGTTCTAATGCTTCTTAATACGAAATATTGCATCTCATATCTATGTTTCATGATAAGATATAATATTCATTGCGAAGTGTTATGCATTCCTCGTCTACGATTCAAATGAATGTAAATGCGACACTTCCTTGCAAGGAAATAGCGTTTGCAGATGTCTAGGTATCGTAGCAATAGAGTTCTAATGCTTCTTAAAACGCGATATCGCATCTCAGTTCTATGTTTCATGGCAAGATATAATATGATTTGCGAAGTGTTATGTATTCCTCGTCTACACTTCATATGAATGTAAATGCGACATTTCCTTGCAAGGAAATAGCGTTTGCAGATGTCTACGTATCGTAGCATTAGAGTTCTTATGATTCTTAAAACGCGATATCGCATCTCATTTCTATGTTTCATGGTAAGATATAATATGATTTGCGAAGTGTTATGTATTCCTCGTTTACACTTCATATGAATGTAAATGCGACACTTCCTTGCAAGGAAATAGCGTTTGCAGATGTCTACCTATCTTAGCAATAGAGTTCTAATGCTTCTTAAAACGCGATATCGCATCTCATTTCTATGGTTCATGGTAAGATATAATATGATTAGCGAAGTGTTATGCATTCCTCGTCTACGATTCAAATGAATGTAAATGCGACACTTCCTTGCAAGGAAATAGCGTTTGCAGATGTCTAGGTATCGTAGCGATAGAGTTCTAATGCTTCTTAAAACGCGATATCGCATCTCATTTCCATGTTTCATGGTAAGATATAATATGATTTGCGAAGTGTTATGTATTCCTCGTCTACACTTCAAATGAATGTGAATGCCACACTTCCTCGCTAGGAAATAGCGTTTGCAGATGTCTACGTATCGTAGCAATAGATTTTTAATGCTTCTTAAAACGCGATATCGCATCTCATTTCTATGTTTCATGGTAAGATGTAATATGATTTGCGAAGTGTTATGTATTCCTCGTCTACACTTCAAATGAATGTAAATGTGACACTTCCTTGCAAAGAAATAGCGTTTGCAGATGTCTACGTATCGTAGCAATAATGTTCTAATGCTTCTTAAAACGCGATATCGCATCCCATTTCTATGTTTCATGGTAAGATATTATATGATTTGCGATGTGTTATGTATTCCTCGTCTACACTTCAAATGAATATAAATGCGACACTTCCTTGCAAGGAAATAGCGTTTGCAGATGTCTACGTATCGAAGCAATAGAGTTCAAATGCTGCTTAAAACGAGATATTGCATCTCATATCTATGTTTCATGATAAGATATAATATGATTTGCGAAGTGTTATGTATTCCTAGTCTGCACTTCAAATGAATGTAAATGCGACACTCCCTTGCAAAGAAATAGCGTTTGCAGATGTCACGTATCGTAGCAATGGAGTTCTTATGATTCTTAAAACGCGATATCACATCTCAATTCTATGCTTCATGGTAAGATATAATATGATTTGCGAAGTGTTACGTATTCCTCGTCTACACTTCAAATGAATGTAAATGCGACACTTCCTTGCAAAGAAATAGCGTTTGCAGATGTCTACGTGTCGTAGCAATAGATTTCTAATGCTTCTTAAAACGCGATATCGCATCTCATTTCTATGTTTCATGGTAAGATATAATATGATCTGCGAAGTGTTATGTATTCCTCGTCTACACTTCAAATGAATGTGAATGCCACACTTCCTCGCTAGGAAATAGCGTTTGCAGATGTCTACGTATCGTAGCAATAGATTTTTAATGCTTCTTAAAACGCGATATCGCATCTCATTTCTATGTTTCATGGTAAGATGTAATATGATTTGCGAAGTGTTATGTATTCCTCGTCTACACTTCAAATGAATGTAAATGTGACACTTCCTTGCAAAGAAATAGCGTTTGCAGATGTCTACGTATCGTAGCAATAGTGTTCTAATGCTTCTTAAAACGCGATATCGCATCCCATTTCTATGTTTCATGGTAAGATATTATATGATTTGCGATGTGTTATGTATTCCTCGTCTACACTTCAAATGATTGTGAATGCGATACTTCCTCGCTAGTAAATAGCGTTTGCAGATGTCTACGTATCGTAGCAATAGGTCTCTAATGCTTCTTAAAACGCGATATCGCATCTCATTTCTATGTGTCATGGTAAGATATAATATTCATTGCGAAGCGTTATGCATTCCTCGTCTACGATTCAAATGAATGTAAATGCGACACTTCCTTGCAAGGAAATAGCGTTTGCAGATGTCTACGTATCGTAGCAATAGAGTTCTTATGATTCTTAAAACGCGATATCGCATCTCATTTCTATGTTTCATGGTAAGATATAATATGATTTGCGATGTGTCATGTATTCCTCGTCTACACTTCAAATGAATGTGAATGCGACACTTCCTCGCTAGGAAATAGCGTTTGCAGATGTCTACGTATCGTAGCAATAGAGTTCTTATGATTCTTAAAACGCGATATCGCATCTCATTTCTATGTTTCATGGTATGATATAATATGATTTGCCAAGTGTTATGTATTCCTCGTCTACACTTCATATGAATGTAAATGCGACACTTCCTTGCAAGGAAATAGCGTTTGCAGATGTCTACCTATCGTAGCAATAGAGTTCTAATGCTTCTTAAAACGCGATATCGCATCTCATTTCTATGTTTCGTGGTAAGATATAATATGATTTGCGAAGTGTTATGTATTCCTCGTCTACACTTGAAATGAATGTAAATGCGACTCTTCCTTGCAAGGAAATAGCGTTTGCAGATGTCTAGGTATCGTAGCAATAGAGTTCTAATGCTTCTTAAAACGCGATATCGCATCTTATTTCTATGTTTCATGGTAAGATATAATATGATTTGCGAAGTGTTATGTATTCCTCGTCTACACTTCAAATGAATGTGAATGCCACACTTCCTTGCAAGGAAATAGCGTCTGCAGATGTCTAGGTATCGTAGCGATAGAGTTCTAATGCTTCTTAATACGAAATATTGCATCTCATATCTGTTTCATGATAAGATATAATATTCATTGCGATGTGTTATGCATTCCTCGTCTACACTTCAAATGAATGTAAATGCGACACTTCCTTGCAAGGAAATAGCGTTTGCAGATGTCTAGGTATCGTAGCGATAGAGTTCTAATGCTTCTTAAAACGCGATATCGCATCTCATTTCCATGTTTCATGGTAAGATATAATATGATTTGCGAAGTGTTATGTATTCCTCGTCTACACTTCATATGAATGTAAATGCGACACTTCCTTGCAAGGAAATAGCGTTTGCAGATGTCTACGTATCGTAGCAATAGAGTTCTTATGATTCTTAAAACGCGATATCGCATCTCATTTCTATGTTTCATGGTAAGATATAATATGATTTGGAAAGTGTTATGCATTCCTCGTCTACGATGCAAATGAATGTAAATGCGACACTTCCTTGCAAGGGAATAGCGTTTGCAGATGTCTAGGTATCGTAGCGATAGAGTTCTAATGCTTCTTAAAACGCGATATCGCATCTCATTTCCATGTTTCATGGTAAGATATAATATGATTTGCGAAGTGTTATGTATTCCTCGTCTACACTTCAAATGAATGTAAATGCGACACTTCCTTGCTAGGAAATAGCGTCTGCAGATGTCTAGGTACCGTAGCGATAGAGTTCTAATGCTTCTTAATACGAAATATTGCATCTCATATCTATGTTTCATGATAAGATATAATATTCATTGCGAAGTGTTAAGCATTCCTCGTCTACGATTCAAATGAATGTAAATGCGACACTTCCTTGCAAGGAAATAGCGTTTGCAGATGTCACGTATCGTAGCAATGGAGTTCTTATGATTCTTCAAACGCGATATCGCATCTCAATTCTATGCTTCATGGTAAGATATAATATGATTTGCGAAGTGTTATGTATTCTTCGTCTACACTTCAAATGAATGTAAATGCGACACTTCCTTGCAAAGAAATAGCGTTTGCAGTTGTCTAGGTATCGTAGCAATAGATTTCTAATGCTTCTTAAAACGCGATGTCGCATCTCATTTCTATGTTTCATGGTAAGATATAATATGATATGCGAAGTGTTATGTATTCCTCGTCTACACTTCATATGAATGTAAATGCGACACTTCCTCGCTAGGAAATAGCGTTTGCAGATGTCTACGTATCGTAGCAATAGCTTTCTAATGCTTCTTAAACCGCGATATCGCATCTCATTTCTATGTTTCATGGTAAGATATAATATGATTTGCGAAGTGTCATGCATTCCTCGTCTACGCTTCAAATGAATGTAAATGCGACACTTCCTTGCTAGGAAATAGCGTCTGCAGATGTCTAGGAATCGTAGCAATAATGTTCAAATGCTTTTTAAAACGAGATATAGCATCTTATATCTATGTTTCATAATAAGATATAATATTCATTGCGAAGTGTTAAGCATTCCTCGTCTACGATTCAAATGAATGTAAATGCGACACTTCCTCGTTAGGAAATAGCGTTTGCAGATGTCACGTATCGTAGCAATGGAGTTCTTATGATTCTTAAAACGCGATATCGCATCTCAATTCTATGTTTCATGGTAAGATATAGTATGATTTGCGAAGTGTTATGTATTCCTCGTCTACACTTCAAATGAATGTAAATGCGACACTTCCTTGCAAAGAAATAGCGTTTGCAGATGTCTACGTGTCGTAGCAATAGATTTCTAATGCTTCTTAAAACGCGATATCGCATCTCATTTCTATGTTTCATGGTAAGATATAATATGATCTGCGAAGTGTTATGTATTCCTCGTCTACACTTCAAATGAATGTGAATGCCACACTTCCTCGCTAGGAAATAGCGTTTGCAGATGTCTACGTATCGTAGCAATAGATTTTTAATGCTTCTTAAAACGCGATATCGCATCTCATTTCTATGTTTCATGGTAAGATGTAATATGATTTGCGAAGTGTTATGTATTCCTCGTCTACACTTCAAATGAATGTAAATGTGACACTTCCTTGCAAAGAAATAGCGTTTGCAGATGTCTACGTATCGTAGCAATAGTGTTCTAATGCTTCTTAAAACGCGATATCGCATCCCATTTCTATGTTTCATGGTAAGATATTATATGATTTGCGATGTGTTATGTATTCCTCGTCTACACTTCAAATGAATATAAATGCGACACTTCCTTGCAAGGAAATAGCATTTGCAGATGTCTACGTATCGAAGCAATAGAGTTCAAATGCTGTTTAAAACGAGATATTGCATCTCATATCTATGTTTCATGATAAGATATAATATAATTTTGCGAAGTGTCATGTATTCCTCGTCTACACTTCAAATGAATGTGAATGCGACACTTCCTCGCTAGGAAATAGCGTTTGCAGATGTCTACGTATCGTAGCAATGGAGTTCTTATGATTCTTAAAACGCGATATCGCATCTCAATTCTATGCTTCATGGTAAGATATAATATGATTTGCGAAGTGTTATGTATTCTTCGTCTACACTTCAAATGAATGTAAATGCGACACTTCCCTGCAAAGAAATAGCGTTTGCAGTTGTCTACGTATCGTAGCAATAGATTTCTAATGCTTCTTAAAACGCGATGTCGCATCTCATTTCTATGTTTCATGGTAAGATATAATATGATATGCGAAGTGTTATGTATTCCTCGTCTACACTTCATATGAATGTAAATGCGACACTTCCTCGCTAGGAAATAGCGTTTGCAGATGTCTACGTATCGTAGCAATAGCTTTCTAATGCTTCTTAAACCGCGATATCGCATCTCATTTCTATGTTTCATGGTAAGATATAATATGATTTGCGAAGTGTCATGCATTCCTCGTCTACGCTTCAAATGAATGTAAATGCGACACTTCCTTGCTAGGAAATAGCGTCTGCAGATGTCTAGGAATCGTAGCAATAATGTTCAAATGCTATTTAAAACGAGATATAGCATCTTATATCTATGTTTCATAATAAGATATAATATTCATTGCGAAGTGTTAAGCATTCCTCGTCTACGATTCAAATGAATGTAAATGCGACACTTCCTCGCTAGGAAATAGCGTTTGCAGATGTCACGTATCGTAGCAATGGAGTTCTTATGATTCTTAAAACGCGATATCGCATCTCAATTCTATGTTTCATGGTAAGATATAGTATGATTTGCGAAGTGTTATGTATTCCTCGTCTACACTTCAAATGAATGTAAATGCGACACTTCCTTGCAAAGAAATAGCGTTTGCAGATGTCTACGTGTCGTAGCAATAGATTTCTAATGCTTCTTAAAACGCGATATCGCATCTCATTTCTATGTTTCATGGTAAGATATAATATGATCTGCGAAGTGTTATGTATTCCTCGTCTACACTTCAAATGAATGTGAATGCCACACTTCCTCGCTAGGAAATAGCGTTTGCAGATGTCTACGTATCGTAGCAATAGATTTTTAATGCTTCTTAAAACGCGATATCGCATCTCATTTCTATGTTTCATGGTAAGATGTAATATGATTTGCGAAGTGTTATGTATTCCTCGTCTACACTTCAAATGAATGTAAATGTGACACTTCCTTGCAAAGAAATAGCGTTTGCAGATGTCTACGTATCGTAGCAATAGTGTTCTAATGCTTCTTAAAACGCGATATCGCATCCCATTTCTATGTTTCATGGTAAGATATTATATGATTTGCGATGTGTTATGTATTCCTCGTCTACACTTCAAATGAATATAAATGCGACACTTCCTTGCAAGGAAATAGCGTTTGCAGATGTCTACGTATCGAAGCAATAGAGTTCAAATGCTGCTTAAAACGAGATATTGCATCTCATATCTATGTTTCATGATAAGATATAATATAATTTTGCGAAGTGTCATGTATTCCTCGTCTACACTTCAAATGAATGTGAATGCGACACTTCCTCGCTAGGAAATAGCGTTTGCAGATGTCACGTATCGTAGCAATGGAGTTCTTATGATTCTTAAAACGCGATATCGCATCTCAATTCGATGCTTCATGGTAAGATATAATATGGTTTGCGAAGTGTTATGTATTCCTCGTCTACACTTCAAATGAATGTAAATGCGACACTTCCTTGCAAAGAAATAGCGTTTGCAGATATCTACGTGTCGTAGCAATAGATTTCTAATGCTTCTTAAAACGCGATATCGCATCTCATTTCTATGTTTCATGGTAAGATATAATATGATCTGCGAAGTGTTATGTATTCCTCGTCTACACTTCAGATGAATGTGAATGCCACACTTCCTCGCTAGGAAATAGCGTTTGCAGATGTCTACGTATCGTAGCAATAGATTTTTAATGCTTCTTAAAACGCGATATCGCATCTCATTTCTATGTTTCATGGTAAGATGTAATATGATTTGCGAAGTGTTATGTATTCCTCGTCTACACTTCAAATGAATGTAAATGTGACACTTCCTTGCAAAGAAATAGCGTTTGCAGATGTCTACGTATCATAGCAATAGTGTTCTAATGCTTCTTAAAACGCGATATCGCATCCCATTTCTATGTTTCATGGTAAGATATTATATATTTTGCGATGTGTTATGTATTCCTCGTCTACACTTCAAATGAATATAAATGCGACACTTCCTTGCAAGGAAATAGCGTTTGCAGATGTCTACGTATCGAAGCAATAGAGTTCAAATGCTGCTTAAAACGAGATATTGCATCTCATATCTATGTTTCATGATAAGATATAATATAATTTTGCGAAGTGTCATGTATTCCTCGTCTACACTTCAAATGAATGTGAATGCGACACTTCCTCGCTAGGAAATAGCGTTTGCAGATGTCACGTATCGTAGCAATGGAGTTCTTATGATTCTTAAAACGCGATATCGCATCTCAATTCTATGCTTCATGGTAAGATGTAATATGATTTGCGAAGTGTTATGTATTCCTCGCCTACACTTCAAATGAATGTAAATGCGACACTTCCTTGCAAAGAAATAGCGTTTGCAGATGTCTACGTGTCGTAGCAATAGATTTCTAATGCTTCTTAAAACGCGATATCGCATCTCATTTCTATGTTTCATGGTAAGATATAATATGATCTGCGAAGTGTTATGTATTCCTCGTCTACACTTCAAATGTATGTGAATGCCACACTTCCTCGCTAGGAAATAGCGTTTGCAGATGTCTACGTATCGTAGCAATAGATTTTTAATGCTTCTTAAAACGCGATATCGCATCTCATTTCTATGTTTCATGGTAAGATGTAATATGATTTGCGAAGTGTTATGTATTCCTCGTCTACACTTCAAATGAATGTAAATGTGACACTTCCTTGCAAAGAAATAGCGTTTGCAGATGTCTACGTATCGTAGCAATAGTGTTCTAATGCTTCTTAAAACGCGATATCGCATCCCATTTCTATGTTTCATGGTAAGATATTATATGATTTGCGATGTGTTATGTATTCCTCGTCTACACTTCAAATGAATATAAATGCGACACTTCCTTGCAAGGAAATAGCGTTTGCAGATGTCTACGTATCGAAGCAATAGAGTTCAAATGCTGCTTAAAACGAGATATTGCATCTCATATCTATGTTTCATGATAAGATATAATATAATTTTGCGAAGTGTCATGTATTCCTCGTCTACACTTCAAATGAATGTGAATGCGATACTTCCTCGCTAGGAAATAGCGTTTGCAGATGTCTACGTATCGTAGCAATAGAGTTCTTATGATTCTTAAAACGCGATATCGCATCTCATTTCTATGTTTCATGGTAAGATATAATATGATTTGCGATGTGTCATGTATTCCTCGTCTACACTTCAAATGAATGTGAATGCGACACTTCCTCGCTAGGAAATAGCGTTTGCAGATATCTACGTATCGTAGCAATAGAGTTCTTATGATTCTTAAAACGCGATATCGCATCTCATTTCTATGTTTCATGGTATGATATAATATGATTTGCCAAGTGTTATGTATTCCTCGTCTACACTTCATATGAATGTAAATGCGACACTTCTTTGCAAGGAAATAGCGTTTGCAGATGTCTACCTATCGTAGCAATAGAGTTCTAATGCTTCTTAAAACGCGATATCGCATCTCATTTCTATGTTTCATGGTAAGATATAATATGATTTGCGAAGTGTTATGTATTCCTCGTCAACACTTCAAATGAATGTAAATGCGACACTTCCTTGCAAGGAAATAGCGTCTGCAGATGTCTAGGTATCGTAGCGATAGAGTTCTAATGCTTGTTAAAACGCGATATCGCATCTCATTTCTATGTTTCATGATAAGATATAATATTCATTGCGATGTGTTATGCATTCCTCGTCTACGATTCAAATGAATGTAAATGCGACACTTCCTTGCAAGGAAATAGCGTTTGCAGATGTCTAGGTATCGTAGCAATAGAGTTCTTATGATTCTTAAAACGCGATATCGCATCTCATTTCTATGTTTCATGGTAGGATATAATATGATTTGCGAAGTGTTATGTATTCCTCGTCTACACTTCAAATGAATGTAAATGCGACACTTCCTTGCTAGGAAATAGCGTCTGCAGATGTCTAGGTATCGTAGCGATAGAGTTCTAATGCTTCTTAAAACGCCATATCGCATCTCAGTTCTATGCTTCCTGGTAAGAAGTAATATGATTTGCGAAGTGTTATTTATTCCTCGTCTACACTTCAAATGAATTTAAATGCGACAGTTCCTTGCAAGGAAATAGCGTTTGCAGATGTCTACGTATCGTAGCAATAGAGTTCTTATGATTCTTAAAACGCGATATCGCATCTCATTTCTATGGTTCATGGTAAGATATAATATGATTTGCGAAGTGTTATGCATTCCTCGTCTACGATGCAAATGAATGTAAATGCGACACTTCCTTGCAAGGGAATAGCGTTTGCAGATGTCTAGGTATCGTAGCGATAGAGTTCTAATGCTTCTTAAAACGCGATATCGCATCTCATTTCCATGTTTCATGGTAAGATATAATATGATTTGCGAAGTGTTATGTATTCCTCGTCTACGAGTCAAATGAATGTAAATGCGACACTTCCTTGCAAGGAAATAGCGTCTGCAGATGTCTAGGTACCGTAGCGATAGAGTTCTAATGCTTCTTAATACGAAATATTGCATCTCATATCTATGTTTCATGATAAGATATAATATTCATTGCGAAGTGTTATGCATTCCTCGTCTACGATTCAAATGAATGTAAATGCGATACTTCCTTGCAAGGAAATAGCGTTTGCAGATGTCTAGGTATCGTAGCAATAGAGTTCTAATGCTTCTTAAAACGCGATATCGCATCTCAGTTCTATGTTTCATGGCAAGATATAATATGATTTGCGAAGTGTTATGTATTCCTCGTCTACACTTCATATGAATGTAAATGCGACATTTCCTTGCAAGGAAATAGCGTTTGCAGATGTCTACGTATCGTAGCATTAGAGTTCTTATGATTCTTAAAACGCGATATCGCATCTCATTTCTATGTTTCATGGTAAGATATAATATGATTTGCGAAGTGTTATGTATTCCTCGTTTACACTTCATATGAATGTAAATGCGACACTTCCTTGCAAGGAAATAGCGTTTGCAGATGTCTACCTATCTTAGCAATAGAGTTCTAATGCTTCTTAAAACGCGATATCGCATCTCATTTCTATGGTTCATGGTAAGATATAATATGATTAGCGAAGTGTTATGCATTCCTCGTCTACGATTCAAATGAATGTAAATGCGACACTTCCTTGCAAGGAAATAGCGTTTGCAGATGTCTAGGTATCGTAGCGATAGAGTTCTAATGCTTCTTAAAACGCGATATCGCATCTCATTTCCATGTTTCATGGTAAGATATAATATGATTTGCGAAGTGTTATGTATTCCTCGTCTACACTTCATATGAATGTAAATGCGACACTTCCTTGCAAGGAAATAGCGTTTGCAGATGTCTACGTATCGTAGCAATAGAGTTCTTATGATTCTTAAAACGCGATATCGCATCTCATTTCTATGTTTCATGATAAGATATAATATTCATTGCGATGTGTTATGCATTCCTCGTCTACGATTCAAATGAATGTAAATGCGACACATCCTTGCAAGGAAATAGCGTTTGCAGATGTCTAGGTATCGTAGCAATAGAGTTCTTATGATTCTTAAAACGCGATATCGCATCTCATATCTATGTTTCATGGTAAGATATAATATGATTTGCGAAGTGTTATGTATTCCTCGTCTACACTTCAAATGAATGTAAATGCGACACTTCCTTGCTAGGAAATAGCGTCTGCAGATGTCTAGGTATCGTAGCGATAGAGTTCTAATGCTTCTTAAAACGCCATATCGCATCTCAGTTCTATGCTTCCTGGTAAGAAGTAATATGATTTGCGAAGTGTTATTTATTCCTCGTCTACACTTCAAATGAATTTAAATGCGACAGTTCCTTGCAAGGAAATAGCGTTTGCAGATGTCTACGTATCGTAGCAATAGAGTTCTTATGATTCTTAAAACGCGATATCGCATCTCATATCTATGGTTCATGGTAAGATATAATATGATTTGCGAAGTGTTATGCATTCCTCGTCTACGATGCAAATGAATGTAAATGCGACACTTCCTTGCAAGGGAATAGCGTTTGCAGATGTCTAGGTATCGTAGCGATAGAGTTCTAATGCTTCTTAAAACGCGATATCGCATCTCATTTCCATGTTTCATGGTAAGATATAATATGATTTGCGAAGTGTTATGTATTCCTGGTCTACGAGTCAAATGAATGTAAATGCGACACTTCCTTGCAAGGAAATAGCGTCTACAGATGTCTAGGTACCGTAGCGATAGAGTTCTAATGCTTCTTAATACGAAATATTGCATCTCATATCTATGTTTCATGATAAGATATAATATTCATTGCGAAGTGTTATGCATTCCTCGTCTACGATTCAAATGAATGTAAATGCGACACTTCCTTGCAAGGAAATAGCGTTTGCAGATGTCTAGGTATCGTAGCAATAGAGTTCTAATGCTTCTTAAAACGCGATATCGCATCTCAGTTCTATGTTTCATGGCAAGATATAATATGATTTGCGAAGTGTTATGTATTCCTCGTCTACACTTCATATGAATGTAAATGCGACATTTCCTTGCAAGGAAATAGCGTTTGCAGATGTCTACGTATCGTAGCATTAGAGTTCTTATGATTCTTAAAACGCGATATCGCATCTCATTTCTATGTTTCATGGTAAGATATAATATGATTTGCGAAGTGTTATGTATTCCTCGTTTACACTTCATATGAATGTAAATGCGACACTTCCTTGCAAGGAAATAGCGTTTGCAGATGTCTACCTATCTTAGCAATAGAGTTCTAATGCTTCTTAAAACGCGATATCGCATCTCATTTCTATGGTTCATGGTAAGATATAATATGATTAGCGAAGTGTTATGCATTCCTCGTCTACGATTCAAATGAATGTAAATGCGACACTTCCTTGCAAGGAAATAGCGTTTGCAGATGTCTAGGTATCGTAGCAATAGAGTTCTTATGATTCTTAAAACGCGATATCGCATCTCATTTCTATGTTTCATGGTAAGATATAATATGATTTGCGAAGTGTTATGTATTCCTCGTCTACACTTCAAATGAATGTAAATGCGACACTTCCTTGCTAGGAAATAGCGTCTGCAGATGTCTAGGTATCGTAGCGATAGAGTTCTAATGCTTCTTAAAACGCCATATCGCATCTCAGTTCTATGCTTCCTGGTAAGAAGTAATATGATTTGCGAAGTGTTATTTATTCCTCGTCTACACTTCAAATGAATTTAAATGCGACAGTTTCTTGCAAGGAAATAGCGTTTGCAGATGTCTACGTATCGTAGCAATAGAGTTCTTATGATTCTTAAAACGCGATATCGCATCTCATTTCTATGGTTCATGGTAAGATATAATATGATTTGCGAAGTGTTATGCATTCCTCGTCTACGATGCAAATGAATGTAAATGCGACACTTCCTTGCAAGGGAATAGCGTTTGCAGATGTCTAGGTATCGTAGCAATAGAGTTCTAATGCTTCTTAAAACGCGATATCGCATCTCAGTTCTATGTTTCATGGCAAGATATAATATGATTTGCGAAGTGTTATGTATTCCTCGTCTACACTTCATATGAATGTAAATGCGACATTTCCTTGCAAGGAAATAGCGTTTGCAGATGTCTACGTATCGTAGCATTAGAGTTCTTATGATTCTTAAAACGCGATATCGCATCTCATTTCTATGTTTCATGGTAAGATATAATATGATTTGCGAAGTGTTATGTATTCCTCGTTTACACTTCATATGAATGTAAATGCGACACTTCCTTGCAAGGAAATAGCGTTTGCAGATGTCTACCTATCTTAGCAATAGAGTTCTTATGATTCTTAAAACGCGATATCGCATCTCATTTCTATGGTTCATGGTAAGATATAATATGATTTGCGAAGTGTTATGCATTCCTCGTCTACGATGCAAATGAATGTAAATGCGACACTTCCTTGCAAGGGAATAGCGTTTGCAGATGTCTAGGTATCGTAGCGATAGAGTTCTAATGCTTCTTAAAACGCGATATCGCATCTCATTTCCATGTTTCATGGTAAGATATAATATGATTTGCGAAGTGTTATGTATTCCTCGTCTACGAGTCAAATGAATGTAAATGCGACACTTCCTTGCAAGGAAATAGCGTCTGCAGATGTCTAGGTACCGTAGCGATAGAGTTCTAATGCTTCTTAATACGAAATATTGCATCTCATATCTATGTTTCATGATAAGATATAATATTCATTGCGAAGTGTTATGCATTCCTCGTCTACGATTCAAATGAATGTAAATGCGATACTTCCTTGCAAGGAAATAGCGTTTGCAGATGTCTAGGTATCGTAGCAATAGAGTTCTAATGCTTCTTAAAACGCGATATCGCATCTCAGTTCTATGTTTCATGGCAAGATATAATATGATTTGCGAAGTGTTATGTATTCCTCGTCTACACTTCATATGAATGTAAATGCGACATTTCCTTGCAAGGAAATAGCGTTTGCAGATGTCTACGTATCGTAGCATTAGAGTTCTTATGATTCTTAAAACGCGATATCGCATCTCATTTCTATGTTTCATGGTAAGATATAATATGATTTGCGAAGTGTTATGTATTCCTCGTTTACACTTCATATGAATGTAAATGCGACACTTCCTTGCAAGGAAATAGCGTTTGCAGATGTCTACCTATCTTAGCAATAGAGTTCTAATGCTTCTTAAAACGCGATATCGCATCTCATTTCTATGGTTCATGGTAAGATATAATATGATTAGCGAAGTGTTATGCATTCCTCGTCTACGATTCAAATGAATGTAAATGCGACACTTCCTTGCAAGGAAATAGCGTTTGCAGATGTCTAGGTATCGTAGCGATAGAGTTCTAATGCTTCTTAAAACGCGATATCGCATCTCATTTCCATGTTTCATGGTAAGATATAATATGATTTGCGAAGTGTTATGTATTCCTCGTCTACACTTCATATGAATGTAAATGCGACACTTCCTTGCAAGGAAATAGCGTTTGCAGATGTCTACGTATCGTAGCAATAGAGTTCTTATGATTCTTAAAACGCGATATCGCATCTCATTTCTATGTTTCATGATAAGATATAATATTCATTGCGATGTGTTATGCATTCCTCGTCTACGATTCAAATGAATGTAAATGCGACACATCCTTGCAAGGAAATAGCGTTTGCAGATGTCTAGGTATCGTAGCAATAGAGTTCTTATGATTCTTAAAACGCGATATCGCATCTCATATCTATGTTTCATGGTAAGATATAATATGATTTGCGAAGTGTTATGTATTCCTCGTCTACACTTCAAATGAATGTAAATGCGACACTTCCTTGCTAGGAAATAGCGTCTGCAGATGTCTAGGTATCGTAGCGATAGAGTTCTAATGCTTCTTAAAACGCCATATCGCATCTCAGTTCTATGCTTCCTGGTAAGAAGTAATATGATTTGCGAAGTGTTATTTATTCCTCGTCTACACTTCAAATGAATTTAAATGCGACAGTTCCTTGCAAGGAAATAGCGTTTGCAGATGTCTACGTATCGTAGCAATAGAGTTCTTATGATTCTTAAAACGCGATATCGCATCTCATATCTATGGTTCATGGTAAGATATAATATGATTTGCGAAGTGTTATGCATTCCTCGTCTACGATGCAAATGAATGTAAATGCGACACTTCCTTGCAAGGGAATAGCGTTTGCAGATGTCTAGGTATCGTAGCGATAGAGTTCTAATGCTTCTTAAAACGCGATATCGCATCTCATTTCCATGTTTCATGGTAAGATATAATATGATTTGCGAAGTGTTATGTATTCCTGGTCTACGAGTCAAATGAATGTAAATGCGACACTTCCTTGCAAGGAAATAGCGTCTACAGATGTCTAGGTACCGTAGCGATAGAGTTCTAATGCTTCTTAATACGAAATATTGCATCTCATATCTATGTTTCATGATAAGATATAATATTCATTGCGAAGTGTTATGCATTCCTCGTCTACGATTCAAATGAATGTAAATGCGACACTTCCTTGCAAGGAAATAGCGTTTGCAGATGTCTAGGTATCGTAGCAATAGAGTTCTAATGCTTCTTAAAACGCGATATCGCATCTCAGTTCTATGTTTCATGGCAAGATATAATATGATTTGCGAAGTGTTATGTATTCCTCGTCTACACTTCATATGAATGTAAATGCGACATTTCCTTGCAAGGAAATAGCGTTTGCAGATGTCTACGTATCGTAGCATTAGAGTTCTTATGATTCTTAAAACGCGATATCGCATCTCATTTCTATGTTTCATGGTAAGATATAATATGATTTGCGAAGTGTTATGTATTCCTCGTTTACACTTCATATGAATGTAAATGCGACACTTCCTTGCAAGGAAATAGCGTTTGCAGATGTCTACCTATCTTAGCAATAGAGTTCTAATGCTTCTTAAAACGCGATATCGCATCTCATTTCTATGGTTCATGGTAAGATATAATATGATTAGCGAAGTGTTATGCATTCCTCGTCTACGATTCAAATGAATGTAAATGCGACACTTCCTTGCAAGGAAATAGCGTTTGCAGATGTCTAGGTATCGTAGCAATAGAGTTCTTATGATTCTTAAAACGCGATATCGCATCTCATTTCTATGTTTCATGGTAAGATATAATATGATTTGCGAAGTGTTATGTATTCCTCGTCTACACTTCAAATGAATGTAAATGCGACACTTCCTTGCTAGGAAATAGCGTCTGCAGATGTCTAGGTATCGTAGCGATAGAGTTCTAATGCTTCTTAAAACGCCATATCGCATCTCAGTTCTATGCTTCCTGGTAAGAAGTAATATGATTTGCGAAGTGTTATTTATTCCTCGTCTACACTTCAAATGAATTTAAATGCGACAGTTCCTTGCAAGGAAATAGCGTTTGCAGATGTCTACGTATCGTAGCAATAGAGTTCTTATGATTCTTAAAACGCGATATCGCATCTCATTTCTATGGTTCATGGTAAGATATAATATGATTTGCGAAGTGTTATGCATTCCTCGTCTACGATGCAAATGAATGTAAATGCGACACTTCCTTGCAAGGGAATAGCGTTTGCAGATGTCTAGGTATCGTAGCGATAGAGTTCTAATGCTTCTTAAAACGCGATATCGCATCTCATTTCCATGTTTCATGGTATGATATAATATGATTTGCGAAGTGTTATGTATTCCTCGTCTACGAGTCAAATGAATGTAAATGCGACACTTCCTTGCAAGGAAATAGCGTCTACAGATGTCTAGGTACCGTAGCGATAGAGTTCTAATGCTTCTTAATACGAAATATTGCATCTCATATCTATGTTTCATGATAAGATATAATATTCATTGCGAAGTGTTATGCATTCCTCGTCTACGATTCAAATGAATGTAAATGCGACACTTCCTTGCAAGGAAATAGCGTTTGCAGATGTCTAGGTATCGTAGCAATAGAGTTCTAATGCTTCTTAAAACGCGATATCGCATCTCAGTTCTATGTTTCATGGCAAGATATAATATGATTTGCGAAGTGTTATGTATTCCTCGTCTACACTTCATATGAATGTAAATGCGACATTTCCTTGCAAGGAAATAGCGTTTGCAGATGTCTACGTATCGTAGCATTAGAGTTCTTATGATTCTTAAAACGCGATATCGCATCTCATTTCTATGTTTCATGGTAAGATATAATATGATTTGCGAAGTGTTATGTATTCCTCGTTTACACTTCATATGAATGTAAATGCGACACTTCCTTGCAAGGAAATAGCGTTTGCAGATGTCTACCTATCTTAGCAATAGAGTTCTAATGCTTCTTAAAACGCGATATCGCATCTCATTTCTATGGTTCATGGTAAGATATAATATGATTAGCGAAGTGTTATGCATTCCTCGTCTACGATTCAAATGAATGTAAATGCGACACTTCCTTGCAAGGAAATAGCGTTTGCAGATGTCTAGGTATCGTAGCAATAGAGTTCTTATGATTCTTAAAACGCGATATCGCATCTCATTTCTATGTTTCATGGTAAGATATAATATGATTTGCGAAGTGTTATGTATTCCTCGTCTACACTTCAAATGAATGTAAATGCGACACTTCCTTGCTTGGAAATAGCGTCTGCAGATGTCTGGGTATCGTAGCGATAGAGTTCTAATGCTTCTTAAAACGCCATATCGCATCTCAGTTCTATGCTTCCTGGTAAGAAGTAATATGATTTGCGAAGTGTTATTTATTCCTCGTCTACACTTCAAATGAATTTAAATGCGACAGTTCCTTGCAAGGAAATAGCGTTTGCAGATGTCTACGTATCGTAGCAATAGAGTTCTTATGATTCTTAAAACGCGATATCGCATCTCATTTCTATGGTTCATGGTAAGATATAATATGATTTGCGAAGTGTTATGCATTCCTCGTCTACGATGCAAATGAATGTAAATGCGACACTTCCTTGCAAGGGAATAGCGTTTGCAGATGTCTAGGTATCGTAGCGATAGAGTTCTAATGCTTCTTAAAACGCGATATCGCATCTCATTTCCATGTTTCATGGTAAGATATAATATGATTTGCGAAGTGTTATGTATTCCTCGTCTACGAGTCAAATGAATGTAAATGCGACACTTCCTTGCAAGGAAATAGCGTCTACAGATGTCTAGGTACCGTAGCGATAGAGTTCTAATGCTTCTTAATACGAAATATTGCATCTCATATCTATGTTTCATGATAAGATATAATATTCATTGCGAAGTGTTATGCATTCCTCGTCTACGATTCAAATGAATGTAAATGCGACACTTCCTTGCAAGGAAATAGCGTTTGCAGATGTCTAGGTATCGTAGCAATAGAGTTCTAATGCTTCTTAAAACGCGATATCGCATCTCAGTTCTATGTTTCATGGCAAGATATAATATGATTTGCGAAGTGTTATGTATTCCTCGTCTACACTTCATATGAATGTAAATGCGACATTTCCTTGCAAGGAAATAGCGTTTGCAGATGTCTACGTATCGTAGCATTAGAGTTCTTATGATTCTTAAAACGCGATATCGCATCTCATTTCTATGTTTCATGGTAAGATATAATATGATTTGCGAAGTGTTATGTATTCCTCGTTTACACTTCATATGAATGTGAATGCGACACTTCCTTGCAAGGAAATAGCGTTTGCAGATGTCTACCTATCTTAGCAATAGAGTTCTAATGCTTCTTAAAACGCGATATCGCATCTCATTTCTATGGTTCATGGTAAGATATAATATGATTAGCGAAGTGTTATGCATTCCTCGTCTACGATTCAAATGAATGTAAATGCGACACTTCCTTGCAAGGAAATAGCGTTTGCAGATGTCTAGGTATCGTAGCGATAGAGTTCTAATGCTTCTTAAAACGCGATATCGCATCTCATTTCCATGTTTCATGGTAAGATATAATATGATTTGCGAAGTGTTATGTATTCCTCGTCTACACTTCATATGAATGTAAATGCGACACTTCCTTGCAAGGAAATAGCGTTTGCAGATGTCTACGTATCGTAGCAATAGAGTTCTTATGATTCTTAAAACGCGATATCGCATCTCATTTCTATGTTTCATGGTAAGATATAATATTCATTGCGAAGCGTTATGCATTCCTCGTCTACGATTCAAATGAATGTAAATGCGACACTTCCTTGCAGGGAAATAGCGTTTGCAGATGTCTACGTATCGTAGCAATAGAGTTCTTATGATTCTTAAAACGCGATATCGCATCTCATTTCTATGTTTCATGGTAAGATATAATATGATTTGCGAAGTGTCATGTATTCCTCGTCTACACTTCAAATGAATGTGAATGCGACACTTCCTCGCTAGGAAATAGCGTTTGCAAATGTCTACGTATCGTAGCAATAGAGTTCTTATGATTCTTAAAACGCGATATCGCATCTCATTTCTATGTTTCATGGTAAGATATAATATGACTTGCGAAGTGTCATGTATTCCTCGTCTACACTTCAAATGAATGTAAGTGCGACACTTCCTTGCTAGGAAATAGCGTCTGCAGATGTCTAGGTATAGTAGCAATAGAGTTCTTATGATTCTTAAAACGCGATATCGCATCTCATTTCTATGGTTCATGGTAAGATATAATATGATTTGCGAAGTGTTATGTATTCCTCGTCTACACTTCAAATGAATGTAAATGCGACACTTCCTTGCTAGGAAATAGCGTCTGTAGACGTCTAGGTATCGTAGCGATAGAGTTCTAATGCTTCTTAAAACGCGATATCGCATCTCACTTCTATGTTTCATGATAAGATATAATATTCATTGCGAAGTGTTATGCATTCCTCGTCTACGATTCAAATGAATGTAAATGCGACACTTCCTTGCAAGGAAATAGCGTTTGCAGATGTCTAGGTATCGTAGCAATAGAGTTCTAATGCTTCTTAAAACGCGATATCGCATCTCATTTCGATGTTTCATGGTAAGATATAATATGATTTGCGAAGTGTTATGTATTCCTCGTCTACACTTCAAATGAATCTAATTGCGACACTTCCTTGCTAGGAAATAGCGTCTGCAGATGTCTAGGTATCGTAGCGATAGAGTTCTAATGCTTCTTAAAACGAGATATTGCATCTCATACACATGTTTCATGATAAGATATAATATGATTTGCGAAGTGTTATGTATTCCTCATCTACACTTCATATGAATGTAAATGCGACACTTCCTTGCAAGGAAATAGCGTTTGCAGATGTCTACCTATCGTAGCAATAGAGTTCTAATGCTTCTTAAAACGCGATATCGCATCTCATTTCTATGTTTCATGGTAAGATATAATATGATTTGCGAAGTGTTATGTATTCTTCGTCTACACTTCAAATGAATGTAAATGCGACACTTCCTTGCAAAGAAATAGCGTTTGCAGTTGTCTACGTATCGTAGCAATAGATTTCTAATGCTTCTTAAAACGCGATGTCGCATCTCATTTCTATGTTTCATGGTAAGATATAATATGATATGCGAAGAGTTATGTATTCCTCGTCTACACTTCATATGAATGTAAATGTGACACTTCCTCGCTAGGAGATAGCGTTTGCAGATGTCTACGTATCGTAGCAATAGCTTTCTAATGCTTCTTAAAACGCGATATCGCATCTCATTTCGATGTTTCATGGTAAGATATAATATGACTTGCGATGTGTCATGTATTCCTCGTCTACACTTCAAATGAATGTAAGTGCGACACTTCCTTGCTAGGAAATAGCGTCTGCAGATGTCTAGGTATCGTAGCAATAGAGTTCTTATGATTCTTAAAACGCGATATCGCATCTCATTTCTATGGTTCATGGTAAGATATAATATGATTTGCGAAGTGTTATGTATTCCTCGTCTACACTTCAAATGAATGTAAATGCGACACTTCCTTGCTAGGAAATAGCGTCTGTAGACGTCTAGGTATCGTAGCGATAGAGTTCTAATGCTTCTTAAAACGCGATATCGCATCTCACTTCTATGTTTCATGATAAGATATAATATTCATTGCGAAGTGTTATGCATTCCTCGTCTACGATTCAAATGAATGTAAATGCGACACTTCCTTGCAAGGAAATAGCGTTTGCAGATGTCTAGGTATCGTAGCAATAGAGTTCTAATGCTTCTTAAAACGCGATATCGCATCTCATTTCCATGTTTCATGGTAAGATATAATATGATTTGCGAAGTGTTATGTATTCCTCGTCTACACTTCATATGAATGTAAATGCGACACTTCCTTGCAAGGAAATAGCGTTTGCAGATGTCTACGTATCGTAGCAATAGAGTTCTATTGATTCTTAAAACGCGATATCGCATCTCATTTCTATGTTTCATGGTAAGATATAATATTCATTGCGAAGCGTTATGCATTCCTCGTCTACACTTCAAATGAATGTGAATGCGACACTTCCTCGCTAGGAAATAGCGTTTGCAGATGTCTACGTATCGTAGCAATAGAGTTCTTATGATTCTTAAAACGCGATATCGCATCTCATTTCTATCTTTCATGGTAAGATATAATATGATTTGCGAAGTGTCATGTATTCCTCGTCTACACTTCAAATGAATGTAAATGCAACACTTCCTTGCAAGGAAATAGCGTCTGCAGATGTCTACGTATCGTAGCAATAGTGTTCAAATGCTTCATAAAACGAGATATTGCATCTCATTTCTATGTTTCATGATAGGATATAATATTCAGTGCGAAGTGTTATGCAGTCCTCGTCTACGATTCAAATGAAAGTAAATGCGACACTTCCCTGCTAGGAAATAGCGTCTGGAGATGTCTAGGTATCGTAGCAATAGAGTTCTTATGATTCTTTAAACGCGATATCGCATCTCATTTCTATGTTTCATGGTAAGATATAATATGATTTGCGATGTGTTATGTATTCTTCGTCTACACTTCAAATGAATGTAAATGCGACACTTCCTTGCAAAGAAATAGCGTTTGCAGTTGTCTACGTAACGTAGCAATAGATTTCTAATGCTTCTTAAAACGCGATGTCGCATCTCATTTCTATGTTTCATGGTAAGATATAATATGATATGCGAAGTGTTATGTATTCCTCGTCTACACTTCAAATGAATGTAAATGCGACACTTCCTCGCTAGGAAATAGCGTTTGCAGATGTCTACGTATCGTAGCAATAGCTTTCTAATGCTTCTTAAACCGCGATATCGCATCTCATTTCTATGTTTCATGGTAAGATATAATATGATGTGCGAAGTGTCATGCATTCCTCGTCTACGCTTCAAATGAATGTAAATGCGACACTTCCTTGCTAGGAAATAGCGTCTGCAGATGTCCTGGTATCGTAGCAATAATGTTCAAATGCTTTTTAATACGAGATATAGCATCTTATATCTATGTTTCATAATAAGATATAATATTCATTGCGAAGTGTTAAGCATTCCTCGTCTACGATTCAAATGAATGTAAATGCGACACTTTCTCGCTAGGAAATAGCGTTTGCAGATGTCACGTATCGTAGCAATGGAGTTCTTATGATTCTTAAAACGCGATATCGCATCTCAGTTCTATGTTTCATGGTAAGAAGTAATATGATTTGCGAAGTGTTATTTATTCCTCGTCTACACTTCAAATGAATTTATATGCGACAGTTCCTTGCAAGGAAATAGCGTTTGCAGATGTCTACGTATCGTAGCAATAGAGTTCTTATGATCCTTAAAACGCGATATCGCATCTCATTTCTATGGTTCATGGTAAGATATAATATGATTTGCGAAGTGTTATGCATTCCTCGTCTACGATGCAAATGAATGTAAATGCGACACTTCCTTGCAAGGAAATAGCGTTTGCAGATGTCTAGGTACCGTAGCGATAGAGTTCTAATGCTTCTTAATACGAAATATTTCATCTCATATCTATGTTTCATGATAAGATATAATATTCATTGCGAAGTGTTATGCATTCCTCGTATACGATTCAAATGAAGGTAAATGCGACACTTCCTTGCAAGGAAATAGCGTTTGCAGATGTCTACGTATCGTGGCAATAGAGTTCTTATGGTTCTTAAAACGCGATATCGCATCTCATTTCTATGTTTCATGGCAAGATATAATATGATTTGCGAAGTGTTATGTATTCCTCGTCTACACTTCAAATGAATGTGAATGCGACACTTCCTTGCTAGGAAATAGCGTCTGCAGATGTCTAGGTATCGTAGCGATAGGGTTCTAATGCTTCTTAAAACGAGATATTGCATCTCATATCTATGTTTCATGATAAGATATAGTATGAGTTGCGAAGTGTTATGTATTCCTCGTCTACACTTCATATGAATGTAAATGCGACACTTCCTTGCAAGGAAATAGCGTTTGCAGATGTCTACCTATCGTAGCAATAGAGTTCTAATGCTTCTTAAAACGCGATATCGCATCTCATTTCTATGTTTCATGGTAAGATATAATATGATTTGCGAAGTGTTATGTATTCCTCGTCTACACTTCAAATGATTGTGAATGCGACACTTCCTTGCTAGGAAATAGCGTCTGCAGATGTCTAGGTATCATAGCGATAGAGTTCTAATGCTTCTTAAAACGCGATATCGCATCTCATTTCTATGTTTCATGGTAAGATATAATATGATTTGCGAAGTGTTATGTATTCCTCGTCTACACTTCATATGAATGTAAATGCGACACTTCCTTGCAAGGAAATAGCGTTTGCAGATGTCTACCTATCGTAGCAATAGAGTTCTAATGCTTCTTAAAACGCGATATCGCATCTCATTTCTATAGTTCATGATAAGATATAATATGATTTGCGAATTGTTCTGTATTCCTCGTCTACACTTCAAATGAATCTAATTGCGACACTTCCTTGCTAGGAAATAGCGTCTGCAGATGTCTAGGTATCGTAGCGATAGAGTTCTAATGCTTCTTAAAACGAGATATTGCATCTCATTTCTATGTTTCATTATAAGATATAATATGATTTGCGAAGTGTTATGTATTCCCCGTCTACACTTCATATGAATGTAAATGCGACACTTCCTTGCAAGGAAATAGCGTTTGCAGATGTCTACCTATCGTAGCAATAGAGTTCTAATGCTTCTTAAAACGCGATATCGCATCTCATTTCTATGTTTCATGGTAAGATATAATATGATTTGCGAAGTGTTATGTATTCCTCGTCTACACTTCAAATGATTGTGAATGCGACACTTCCTCGCTAGGAAATAGCGTTTGCAGAAGTCTACGTATCGTAGCAATAGAGTTCTTTCGATTCTTAAAACGCGATATCGCATCTCATTTCTATGGTTCATGGTAAGATATAATATGATTTGCGAATTGTTATGTATTCCTCGTCTACACTTCAAATGAATCTAATTGCGACACTTCCTTGCTAGGAAATAGCGTCTGCAGATGTCTAGGTATCGTAGCGATAGAGTTCTAATGCTTCTTAAAACGAGATATTGCATCTCATATCTATGTTTCATGATAAGATATAATATGATATGCGAAGTGTTATGTATTCCTCGTCTACACTTCATATGAATGTAAATGCGACACTTCCTTGCAAGGAAATAGCGTTTGCAGATGTCTACCTATCGTAGCAATAGTGTTCTAATGCTTCTTAAAACGCGATATCGCATCTCATTTCTATGTTTCATGGTAAGATATAATATGATTTGCGAAGTGTTATGTATTCCTCGTCTACACTTCAAATGATTGTGAATGCGACACTTCCTCGCTAGGAAATAGCGTTTGCAGAAGTCTACGTATCGTCGCAATAGAGTTCTTATGATTCTTAAAACGCGATATCGCATCTCATTTCTATGTTTCATGGTAAGATATAATATGATTTGCGAAGTGTCATGTATTCCTCGTCTACACTTCATATGAATGTAAATGCGACACTTCCTTGCAAGGAAATAGCGTTTGCAGAAGTCTACGTATCGTCGCAATAGAGTTCTTATGATTCTTAAAACGCGATATCGCATCTCATTTCTATGGTTCATGGTAAGATATAATATGATTAGCGAAGTGTTATGCATTCCTCGTCTACGATTCAAATGAATGTAAATGCGACACTTCCTTGCAAGGAAATAGCGTTTGCAGATGTCTAGGTATCGTAGCGATAGTGTTCTAATGCTTCTTAAAACGCGATATCGCATCTCGTTTCCATGTTTCATGGTAAGATATAATATGATTTGCGAAATGTTATGTATTCCTCGTCTACACTTCATATGAATGTAAATGCGACACTTCCTTGCAAGGAAATAGCGTTTGCAGATGTCTACGTATCGTAGCAATAGAGTTCTTATGATTCTTAAAACGCGATATCGTATCTCATTTCTATGTTTCCTGGTAAGATATAATATGATTTGCGAAGTGTCATGTATTCCTCGTCTACACTTCAAATGAATGTGAATGCGACACTTCCTCGCTAGGAAATAGCGTTTGCAGATGTCTACGTATCGTAGCAATAGAGTTCTTATGATTCTTAAAACGCGATATCGCATCTCATTTCTATGTTTCATGGTAAGATATAATATGATTTGCGAAGTGTTATGTATTCCTAGTCTGCACTTCAAATGAATGTAAATGCGACACTCCCTTGCAAAGAAATAGCGTTTGCAGATGTCTAGGTATCGTAGCAATAGAGTTCTAATGCTTCTTAAAACGCGATATCGCGTCTCATTTCTATGTTTCATGGTAAGATATAATATGATTTGCGAAGTGTTATGTATTCCTAGTCTGCACTTCAAATGAATGTAAATGCGACACTCCCTTGCAAAGAAATAGCGTTTGCAGATGTCTAGGTATCGTAGCAATAGAGTTCTAATGCTTCTTAAAACGCGATATCGCGTCTCATTTCTATGTTTCATGGTAAGATATAATATGATTTGCGAAGTGTTATGTATTCCTCGTCTGCACTTCAAATGAATGTAAATGCGACACTTCCTTGCAAGGAAATAGCGTTTGCAGATGTCTACGTATCGAAGCAATAGAGTTCAAATGCTGCTTAAAACGAGATATTGCATCTCATATCTATGTTTCATGATAAGATATAATATGATTTGCGAATTGTTATGTATTCCTCGTCTACACTTCAAATGAATCTAATTGCGACACTTCCTTGCCAGGAAATAGCGTTTGCAGAAGTCTACGTATCGTAGCAATAGAGTTCTTATGATTCTTAAAACGCGATATCGCATCTCATTTCTATGGTTCATGGTAAGATATAATATGATTTGCGAAGTGTTATGTATTCCTCGTCTACACTTCAAATGAATGTAAATGCGACACTTCCTTGTAAGGAATTAGCGTTTGCAGATGTCTACGTATCGTAGCAATAGAGTTCTTATGATTCTTAAAACGCGATATCGCAACACATTTCTATGGTTCATGGTAAGATATAATATGATTTGCGAACTGTTATGTATTCCTCGTCTACACTTCAAATGAATGTGAATGCGACACTTCCTCGCTAGGAAATAGCGTTTGCAGAAGTCTACGTATCGTAGCAAAAGAGTTCTTATGATTCTTAAAACGCGATATCGCATCTCATTTCTATAGTTCATGATAAGATATAATATGATTTGCGAAGTGTTATGTATTCCTCGTCTACACTTCAAATGATTGTGAATGCGACACTTCCTCGCTAGGAAATAGCGTTTGCAGAAGTCTACGCATCGTAGCAATAGAGTTCTTATGATTCTTAAAACGCGATATCGCATCTCATATCTATGTTTCATGATAAGATATAATATGATATGCGAAGTGTTATGTATTCCTCGTCTACACTTCAAATGATTGTGAATGCGACACTTCCTCGCTAGGAAATAGCGTTTGCAGAAGTCTACGTATCGTAGCAATAGAGTTCTTATGATTCTTAAAACGCGATATCACAACACATTTCTATGGTTCATGGTAAGATATAATATGATTTGCGAACTGTTATGTATTCCTCGTCTACACTTCAAATGAATGTGAATGCGACACTTCCTCGCTAGGAAATAGCGTTTGCAGAAGTCTACGTATCGTAGCAAAAGAGTTCTTATGATTCTTAAAACGCGATATCGCATCTCATTTCTATAGTTCATGATAAGATATAATATGATTTGCGAAGTGTTATGTATTCCTCGTCTACACTTCAAATGATTGTGAATGCGACACTTCCTCGCTAGGAAATAGCGTTTGCAGAAGTCTACGCATCGTAGCAATAGAGTTCTTATGATTCTTAAAACGCGATATCGCATCTCATATCTATGTTTCATGATAAGATATGATATGATATGCGAAGTGTTATGTATTCCTCGTCTACACTTCATATGAATGTAAATGCGACACTTCCTTGCAAGGAAATAGCGTTTGCAGATGTCTACCTATCGTAGCAATAGAGTTCTAATGCTTCTTAAAACGCGATATCGCATCTCATTTCTATGTTTCATGGTAAGATATAATATGATTTGCGAAGTGTTATGTATTCCTCGTCTACACTTCAAATGATTGTGAATGCGACACTTCCTCGCTAGGAAATAGCGTTTGCAGAAGTCTACGTATCGTAGCAATAGAGTTCTTATGATTCTTAAAACGCGATATCGTATCTCATTTCTATGTTTCATGATAAGATATAATATAATTTTGCGAAGTGTCATGTATTCCTCGTCTACACTTCAAATGAATGTGAATGCGACACTTCCTCGCTAGGAAATAGCGTTTGCAGATGTCTACGTATCGTAGCAATAGCTCTCTAATGCTTCTTAAAACGCGATATCGCATCTCATTTCTATGTGTCATGGTAAGATATAATATTCATTGCGAAGCGTTATGCATTCCTCGTCTACGATTCAAATGAATGTAAATGCGACACTTCCTTGCAAGGAAATAGCGTTTGCAGATGTCTACGTATCGTAGCAATAGAGTTCTTATGATTCTTAAAACGCGATATCGCATCTCATTTCTATGTTTCATGGTAAGATATAATATGATTTGCGATGTGTCATGTATTCCTCGTCTACACTTCAAATGAATGTGAATGCGACACTTCCTCGCTAGGAAATAGCGTTTGCAGATGTCTACGTATCGTAGCAATAGAGTTCTTATGATTCTTAAAACGCGATATCGCATCTCATTTCTATGTTTCATGGTAAGATATAATATGATTTGCCAGGTGTTATGTATTCCTCGTCTACACTTCATATGAATGTAAATGCGACACTTCCTTGCAAGGAAATAGCGTTTGCAGATGTCTACCTATCGTAGCAATAGAGTTCTAATGCTTCTTAAAACGCGATATCGCATCTCATTTCTATGTTTCATGGTAAGATATAATATGATTTGCGAAGTGTTATGTATTCCTCGTCTACACTTCAAATGAATGTAAATGCGACTCTTCCTTGCAAGGAAATTGCGTTTGCAGATGTCTAGGTATCGTAGCAATAGAGTTCTAATGCTTCTTAAAACGCGATATCGCATCTTATTTCTATGTTTCATGGTAAGATATAATATGATTTGCGAAGTGTTATGTATTCCTCGTCTACACTTCAAATGAATGTAAATGCGACACTTCCTTGCAAGGAAATAGCGTTTGCAGATGTCTACCTATCGTAGCAATAGAGTTCTAATGCTTCTTAAAACGCGATATCGCATCTCATTTCTATGTTTCATGGTAAGATATAATATGATTTGCGAAGTGTTATGTATTCGTCGTCTACACTTCAAATGATTGTGAATGCGACACTTCCTCGCTAGGAAATAGCGTTTGCAGAAGTCTACGTATCGTAGCAATAGAGTTCTTATGATTCTTAAAACGCGATATCGTATCTCATTTCTATGTTTCATGGTAAGATATAATATGATTTGCGAAGTGTTACTTATTCCTCGTCTACACTTCAAATGAATGTAAATGTAACACTTCCTTGCAAGGAAATAGCGTTTGCAGATGTCTAGGTATCGTAGCAATAGAGTTCTTATGATTCTTAAAACGCGATATCGCATCTCATTTCTATGGTTCATGGTAAGATATAATATGATTTGCGAATTGTTATGTATTCCTCGTCTACACTTCAAATGAATCTAATTGCGACACTTCCTTGCCAGGAAATAGCGTTTGCAGAAGTCTACGTATCGTAGCAATAGAGTTCTTATGATTCTTAAAACGCGATATCGCATCCCATTTCTATGGTTCATGGTAAGATATAATATGATTTGCGAAGTGTTATGTATTCCTCGTCTACACTTCAAATGAATGTAAATGCGACACTTCCTTGTAAGGAATTAGCGTTTGCAGATGTCTACGTATCGTAGCAATAGAGTTCTTATGATTCTTAAAACGCGATATCGCAACACATTTCTATGGTTCATGGTAAGATATAATATGATTTGCGAACTGTTATGTATTCCTCGTCTACACTTCAAATGAATGTGAATGCGACACTTCCTCGCTAGGAAATAGCGTTTGCAGAAGTCTACGTATCGTAGCAAAAGAGTTCTTATGATTCTTAAAACGCGATATCGCATCTCATTTCTATAGTTCATGATAAGATATAATATGATTTGCGAAGTGTTATGTATTCCTCGTCTACACTTCAAATGAATGTGAATGCGACACTTCCTCGCTAGGAAATAGCGTTTGCAGAAGTCTACGCATCGTAGCAATAGAGTTCTTATGATTCTTAAAACGCGATATCGCATCTCATTTCTATGGTTCATGGTAAGATATAATATGATTTGCGAATTGTTATGTATTCCTCGTCTACACTTCAAATGAATCTAATTGCGACACTTCCTTGCTAGGAAATAGCGTCTGCAGATGTCTAGGTATCGTAGCGATAGAGTTCTAATGCTTCTTAAAACGAGATATTGCATCTCATATCTATGTTTCATGATAAGATATAATATGATATGCGAAGTGTTATGTATTCCTCGTCTACACTTCATATGAATGTAAATGCGACACTTCCTTGCAAGGAAATAGCGTTTGCAGATGTCTACCTATCGTAGCAATAGAGTTCTAATGCTTCTTAAAACGCGATATCGCATCTCATTTCTATGTTTCATGGTAAGATATAATATGATTTGCGAAGTGTTATGTATTCCTCGTCTACACTTCAAATGATTGTGAATGCGACACTTCCTCGCTAGGAAATAGCGTTTGCAGAAGTCTACGTATCGTAGCAATAGAGTTCTTATGATTCTTAAAACGCGATATCGTATCTCATTTCTATGTTTCATGGTAAGATATAATATGATTTGCGAATTGTTATGTATTCCTCGTCTACACTTCAAATGAATCTAATTGCGACACTTCCTTGCTAGGAAATAGCGTCTGCAGATGTCTATGTATCGTAGCGATAGAGTTCTAATGCTTCTTAAAACGAGATATTGCATCTCATATCTATGTTTCATGATAAGATATAATATGATTTGCGAAGTATTATGTATTCCTCGTCTACACTTCAAATGAATGTAAATGCGACACTTCCTTGCTAGGAAATAGCGTCTGCAGATGTCTAGGTATCGTAACGATAGAGTTCTAATGCTTCTTAAAACGCGATATCGCATCTCATTTCTATGTTTCATGGTAAGATATAATATGATTTGCGAAGTGTTATGTATTCCTCGTCTACACTTCATATGAATGTAAATGCGACACTTCCTTGCAAGGAAATAGCGTTTGCAGATGTCTACCTATCGTAGCAATAGAGTTCTAATGCTTCCTAAAACGCGATATCGCTTCTCATTTCTATGTTTCATGGTAAGATATAATATGATTTGCGAAGTGTTATGTATTCCTCGTCTATACTTCAAATGAATGTAAATGCGACATTTCCTTGCAAGGAAATAGCGTTTGCAGATGTCTACGTATCGTAGCAATAGAGTTCTTATGATTCTTAAAACGCGATATCGCAACTCATTTCTATGGTTCATGGTAAGATATAATATGATTTGCGAAGTGTTATGTATTCCTCGTCTACACTTCAAATGAATGTAAATGCGACACTTCCTTGTAAGGAATTAGCGTTTGCAGATGTCTACGTATCGTAGCAATAGAGTTCTTATGATTCTTAAAACGCGATATCGCAACTCATTTCTATGGTTCATGGTAAGATATAATATGATTTGCGAACTGTTATGTATTCCTCGTCTACACATCAAATGAATGTGAATGCGACACTTCCTCGCTAGGAAATAGCGTTTGCAGAAGTCTACGTATCGTAGCAATAGAGTTCTTATGATTCTTAAAACGCGATATCGTATCTCATTTCTATGTTTCATGGTAAGATATAATATGATTTGCGAAGTGTTACTTATTCCTCGTCTACACTTCAAATGAATGTAAATGCGACACTTCCTTGCAAGGAAATAGCGTTTGCAGATGTCTACGTATCGTGGCAATAGAGTTCTTATGGTTCTTAAAACGCGATATCGCATCTCATTTCTATGTTTCATGGCAAGATATAATATGATTTGCGAAGTGTTATGTATTCCTCGTCTACACTTCAAATGAATGTGAATGCGACACTTCCTCGCTAGGAAATAGCGTTTGCAGAAGTCTACGTATCGTCGCAATAGAGTTCTTATGTGTAACGTCAGGCGTACCGCCTGCCACCCTCCGGCGTCCACCTCATCATCCCCAGCATCCGTATCCGGAGCCCCTGCACACGGGCCACCCGCCGACTCGCCGTCCCTACAGAAGGAGACAAAGGTACGAGAGGGAAGAGGGATGCAGCATGCCGCGCCCACGCGCGATCTCCACACACGAGGGGGAGGACTTCACCCCGTATTACGAGGGCGAGGAGCTCTCCGACACGTACTGGGTCGAATCCCCAGCGATCACGAAGCCCTATACGTACTTCTCGTACATGTGGGATTAGAATAAGCACACTACTCATATATGTACATACACACCAACACACACCTAGATTTAAGTAAATATATGTATATATTTTATTCATGCACGGTTATGTTCCGTGCACTCGCGCGCACACTCGACGCTCGCGGCTCACGCTTAACGCGGGGCCGCGCCCCACTCCGAACGGCCGCCCCACCACGAGGGCCGAGCGGCCGCCCTACTCCGACCGTCCGCCCCACCGCGAGGGCCCAGCGACTCGCGCGCCGCGCGACCCGAGGAGGTCGCGGACGCGAGATCCGAGAGTCAGTTCCAATCTCACCTCCGAACGGGAGAGTTGGTATCTCATCTCCGAACTGGAGAGTTCTCATCTCATCTCCGAACTGGAGAGTTGCTAACTCATCTCCGAACCGAGGAGTTCTAATCCAGCATCCGAACGATGCACTTCCGATCCGAGCAATAAGCTCATTCGCAACGAGCAATTAGCTCTAATGCATTCGTCTCTATCCATACTCCCATAGCGGAGTCCATTCGATACTTTATACTATTTCTAATTCTCATTGTAATCGCTAGTCAGTAACTTAGAACTTAGTCAAGTGTATTTAGTATAGTGAAATCATAGAATATAGTTTATTTTTACCAGATTCAAAGTATCTTTATTCGAGTTCAAATACAATTCCTTAATTCTACTCCACGGGTACGCTCGCGATTATTCTATTTCTATATCTCATCTGCGATAGTCTTGAGGCTCGACGACTAGAGCGAACCAGCGCTTAGTTGCTCCATCCTCACTTCTACCGTATACAGAATATCTTGCGCCCAGGTTGATCCCGGTAAGCTAGAGCGAACCAACGCTTAGCCGCGCCGTACTCAACCGAAGTTCAAGTATTCTCGACGAGCCTTGCACCTCCGACAAAGCGTACACGACGCGCGGGGAGGAGAGAGTTTATTCGTCGTCTCGCTCGGGAATACGTGGGTGATGCACCGGAATATTCAATTTCCTGCGTTCGAGTCCTGGTTCCTGTGAAGGAGGTTTCCTTCGCCGCACGACCCGTACCTCCGTTCCAGCCGTACGCCGCCGCCATCCCGGTTGCGGATCCAAGGCGCTCCAGGTACCTGGAAAGAGAAATCAGACAGCGAAATCAAGCCTTCGCAAGGTAAGTTTAGTGTTAGTTACCGTTTTATCGAGTCCGAAACGCCAACGAACCCGGTCCGGACGCAATTCGCGTTATTTTCGGGAACGGTTACGACTTTGTGCCACCGTTGCGAGCGCAACCGCACCTCGGGACGTGACACGAAAGTTATTTTTGGTGACAGCGGTGGGATAGCCACGCGTTTCCTCCGGAAATTCCGCCGAAAGGAACCGCGAAACTAGATATGGCAACCCGGACTCCGACAAAAACGCGCCAGCAGACACAGCGAGCCGCCGCGATGGCCGATTCCGAACGCGAAAAACGCACTAGCAGAACGCTTGATTTCCAAGACGCTATCGCCGAGCCTCTTCCTAGTACCGCGCAACCAAATACTTCCGCGAAAAATACGAAAGCGACCGATCCGAGTAATGCCGCGTTGCTCCAGCAAATAGAAATTTTACGTCGTGAATTAGAATCTATTCGCAGAACGCCTGATTTAACGCGCGACGATACCGTTTCGCTGGATATTCCTCGGGGAAATCCGCTTTCCGCACATAATTCGAGCTCTGATTTCAATACAAATAGTTCGCAACACGACGAGCTATCGCTTAAGCAGGCCCTCGAAGCCGTGCCGACATTCGACGGTCAGAACATTCCCATTCTTCAGTTTACCCGAGCGTGTAAACGCGCTTATGAGCTTATCCCTAATGGGTGCGAGCGAACCTTCACACGCCTGCTTAAGGGAAAACTCAAGGGTCGTGCCTACGCCGCGCTAGAAGACGAGCCGTGTTACACAATACTCGAATTAACGGACGTTCTTCGCAGCACATTTTGCTCCGTAAAATCAGCTCATCATTATCGGGGTGAACTTGCCAATATATTTATGCGCGCGAACGAGCACATTCTAGATTACATCGGTCGAGTAAAAGATCTTAGAACCGCTATAATTGATTGCGAAAGGCTTGCTCGACGAGACACACCGGAATCGCTCGATGACGTAGACGCGCTCACATTACAATGTTTTAAAGACGGTCTCATTCCAGAAATTCGGATGCAAATGACGGTAAATTCATTCGGTACATTGCGAGAAACGTTCGCTCGAGCGCGGGAGCTCTATCAAATGCACGAACGTGATTGCAACCGGCTAGGTAGATCGCGTGTCGCGCGACCAGAATCGCGCGAAAAACCAGCCGAAATTATTTGCCGAAAATGCAATAATATCGGACATTACGCGACCGAGTGTCGGCTCAGACCGCCATCGCCGTACCGACCGCAGGAATACTTGCGATCCAGGGACGTACCGCCTCCTACTCGAGGCCCCGCGTACGAACAACCGAGACAAATCGTAGCCAGGGACGCGCCCAAATTTTGTCGCTATTGCAAGACCCCGGGGCACGAAATAGGCGAGTGCCGAAAAAGGCAGTACAACAACGCGGTAAATAAAAATTCGGGAAACGACAATGGCCTCCGCACCCGCCGCGAGACAGGTGGCGAGGCCGCGCACCAAGTCCGTCCTCTCGCCGCGAACAACTCCAACGCGGAAATCGACGAAACGCCGCGATAAACATAACCGGAAAAACTAGCACGCCAAACGTAATTCTAAAATCCGATCTTCTAATTTCACCAACTCGCTTCATGGTGGACACTGGGGCGGAAATAAATATTATAAAACGTTCGGCTCTAAAAGCATCCGCGCGAATCGATAAGTCCGAGATCGTAATAATAACAGGGGTAACCGATGGCAAAACCGCAACCTTAGGGACGGTGAATCTTGTCATTTTCGGTCGCGTCGTCCCTTTTAATGTGGTCGAGGATGATTTTCCCCTTAAACCAAGCGGGATCCTCGGCTCCGGGTTCTGTATGGACGCAGAAATCTCTTTTCCAAATAAAATAATCAAATGGAATGGTAAGAGAATTCCTTTCGAAGACGATACCGAAACACTCGAGGAACCGTCACCGGACTCGAAAATAAAGCCTCTCCTATCGCCGAAACGTAAACAAGCGCCGCGCACGGAATCTATTCCCCCTCCGCCGCCGCGCCCGCCGCGTAAATCATCGCCTCCGCTGAAACGCGATGCAGCAACGAAATCGAAGCTTCGAACGCAAGACAAAGCAGCTTCTCCGAAGTCAGGAGACCGTATCTCCATTCCGCCGAGATCAAATATCGGTATCAAGGTCCGCGTAGTTAATTCGAACCTCGCGGAAGGTATAATTCCCCGTATCGATCTTGCGCCGGGTATATTTTTCGGAAACGCTCTCGTCAGAGTAATTCGGGGCAAAGCGGTAACTCGAATAATTAATTCATCCGACCGCGCCGTCGAAATCGCGTTACCAGAAATCGTACTTGAGCCCGCGCAAATCATGACTCCCCTCCACGAGGAGGATAGTCCGTCGCTGTATCCGGTTTTTTCTAAATCTACTAAATCTAACGTATCCGCCGTACCGATCGGCTCATCCCAAGAAGGGAAAACTTCTATTTCTTTCTCGGGTCAGACACCATATTCGACACTCGAAACTCCTCCTTCGCGTTGCAAAATCGCGAATGTTCAACAGATCTCTTATGCTCAGGCGGTTAAAAATAATGTACAACAGGCGCCGTTAAAACAAACATCGAAATCCGCCAACCTTTCGAAATCTCGCTTAGATCGAATTCTTAGTCTCCTCCGTCTCGACCACCTCAACGCAGAAGAAAGAGAGCACGTCGTCCGTCTCGTTCAAAGCACGCAGGAGCTTTTTCACATTGAGGGGGATAAATTAGGGCATACGTCAGCAACCACGCACAAGATTCCAACCGTCGACGACCGCCCCGTCAATGTGAAACAATACCGATTCCCACCAGCTCATAAGGAGGAGATTCGACGACAAGTCGACAAATTTTTACAAAATGGTGTCATCTCTCCGTCAAAATCACCATATAATTCGCCATTGTGGGTTGTCCCAAAGAAACCGGACTCCTTGGGCAACAAGCAATGGCGCGTCGTCATCGACTACCGCGCACTCAATGAGAAATCTGTCGCCGATGCCTATCCCCTCCCTTGCATTACCGAGATACTTGATCAGCTCGGGAGTGCGAAGTATTTTAGTACATTCGATCTCGCGAGCGGATTTCACCAGATCCCAATGGAGCCCGCCGATGCTCCTAAAACTGCTTTTTCGACGCCTCACGGGCATTATGAATTTAAAAGAATGCCATTCGGATTAAAAAATGCGCCAGCGACGTTCCAACGACTTATGGACAATGTCCTGTCCGGTCTCCAGGGGAACGAAATTTTCGTCTATTTGGACGACATTGTTATCTACGCTAGCTCTCTTCAAGAACATCGACTTAAATTCGATAAATTAACTCAACGGCTCAAAGAAGCTAATTTAGTATTGCAGCCGGATAAGTGCGAATTCTTGAGGAGAGAAGTAAGCTATTTGGGTCATATTATCAGTGAGCACGGTGTAAAACCTGACCCTGCGAAAATTAGCGCCGTCAAAAATTTTCCGCGCCCGCGCAACGCGAAACAGATCAAACAATTCCTCGGGCTCGCGGGATACTACAGGCGGTTCATCGCAAATTTTTCTAATATTGCTAAGCCACTTACAAATTTGTTAAAAAAAGACGCGCCCTTTGTATGGCGTAACGAGCAAGAGAATTCATTCGTCAAACTCCGAGATTGCCTATGCGAAGCGCCTATCTTGCAGTACCCCAACTTCAAACAACCATTCGTGATAACGACCGACGCGTCCGCCGAAGCTATTGGTGCTATCTTGAGTCAAGGACCAATAGGCCGCGACTTGCCAATCGCGTACACGTCGCGACTGTTAAACGCTGCGGAGAAAAACTACTCCACGATCGAGAAGGAGTGTCTGGCGATTGTCTACGCCGTCCATTACTTTCGTCCATACATATACGGTAATCAATTCAAACTCGTTACCGACCATCGACCGTTAGTGTGGATGAATTCGGTCAAGGACCCGTCAAGTAGACTCGTACGGTGGAGGCTTAAGTTAGCGGAATTTGACTACGAGATGGTCTATAAAAGTGGAAAAACGAACCTTAATGCGGACGCATTGTCGCGGAATCCCGCTCAAATTTTTCCGCTCTCGTATTCAGAAAACTCGGAGGACGACATCTTCGATGTGCCTCCGGAAACCCGTAAAAAGTATACCACACTAGCGCCTCCTCCTACTCCGGTAACATCAGAACCTGAATTACCGACTCCAGGCACGTCCTTCCGTACCAACACAGCACCACCTCCGCAAGTCGCCAGCGACAGCACCGACTTCTATACTCCTGCTCCAAATGAATTTTTCCGACGCGAACCTCTATTTAATTTCAGCCGTGACGCATTATCAACGCGACGAGACAATGTAGTTGTCTTCGTCACGCAATCTGGGCACCCCTATGACACGGGCGCCAAAGATCTAGCAAACGCTGAAAAATTCCTCCTAAACAAAAATCACGTCCTTACCAAAGCCAAAGTCATACAAATCGGAAACGAATTCCAAATCCAGCTTCCAATCATCGAACATTCCACCAGATCAATCAATTTCCAGACCGTAATAGAAACATTCAGATCCTTGTGCGACGTTGTAAACGAATTACAATTACAAACATTTAGTATCGCACAAACCTATCTAGACTCCGTATCCTGGTCCCGAATCCAGAAAATCCTTCAAGACCTGTTTTACGAAACAACTGTCCAGATTACGGTCTGCCAGGGCCTCATTAAAACCCCTTCGGTCGAAGAGCGACTGAAAATAATAAGAGAAAACCACGACTCCCCTGTGGGAGGTCACAAAGGGGTTAATAAAACTTATTCTCGCATCAGACAACAATACTTTTGGCCAAACATGAAAACACAAATACAAGAATATATTGGCAAATGTAAAAGTTGTCAGACAGAGAAACTGGTCCGGGTAAAGACCAGACAGCCTCTCACTTTAACCGACACCCCTGGCAGGGCATTCGATAAGATTTCAATGGACGTAATGGGTCCTCTTCCCGAAACTTCCGACGGTTATACGAGTATCCTCACGATCCAAGATCTCCTCACTAAATACTCAGTCGCAGTTCCTCTCAAAACCACCACCGCAGTAGACATTGCCGAAGCTTTAATAAAAGAATTCATTTGTAAGTTCGGATGCCCGAAAGGCATACTCACGGACCAAGGTTCGAACTTTATAAACAGCTTGATTAAAGCCATAGCAATCAAATTCCGTATTAAGCAATACAAGTCCACTGCGTTCCATCCACAGACAAACGGGTCCGTTGAACGATCTCACCACGTCCTGGCCGAATATCTGAAGCATTACATAGAGTCGAGTAACGATTGGGTGAATTGGTTACCGTATGCAATGTTTTCATACAACACCAGTGTGCACGAGGGTACATTATACACCCCACACGAACTAGTGTTCGGCAGGATAGCTAGGACGCCGTCAGCCACTCCTTTTCAGGACAGCTCTGATAACGAAACTTATAGCGACTATCTTATACAACTTCAGGAGAAAATCTCGAAATCTCAGGATTTGGCTAAAGCCAATCTAGACAATGCGAAACGCCGTTCTAAATATTATTATGACCGAAATCTCAATGTCCAAAACTTCGAGGTAGGCCAATGGGTCTATCTTTTAAAAGAGCCGAACAAACATAAGTTCCAGGCACAATACTCTGGACCGTACCGTATCCTCGAAATTTTGGGCAACTGTAATGTTAAGCTAAATGTAAAAGGGCGCCATAAAATTGTTCATACGAACAAAATCAAAATTTGTAAACGAATGCATAGTATGCAGAGTGTGGATGCTAGTGAAAGAAAAGTGCGAAAAACTGAAAATGAAGTCAGTGAGAGCAGTGACATTCAAACGAACGCTGAAAGTGAAAGCGACGAAAGTGCCTGCAATCCGAAGGAAGCCCGCAGTCACGGTCCAATCTCCAAACGTTATCGCCAGGATCAACCAGGCGAAAAACCTCAGATTCCGCAGCATCCAGCCGACAGGACCAAGAGAAGGATCCAGCATCCCGAAATCTACCCAACAGACAAGAGATCTCGGCATGGCCGAGATTCTTTTTCCAAGGGGGGTGGTGTAACGTCAGGCGTACCGCCTGCCACCCTCCGGCGTCCACCTCATCATCCCCAGCATCCGTATCCGGAGCCCCTGCACACGGGCCACCCGCCGACTCGCCGTCCCTACAGAAGGAGACAAAGGTACGAGAGGGAAGAGGGATGCAGCATGCCGCGCCCACGCGCGATCTCCACACACGAGGGGGAGGACTTCACCCCGTATTACGAGGGCGAGGAGCTCTCCGACACGTACTGGGTCGAATCCCCAGCGATCACGAAGCCCTATACGTACTTCTCGTACATGTGGGATTAGAATAAGCACACTACTCATATATGTACATACACACCAACACACACCTAGATTTAAGTAAATATATGTATATATTTTATTCATGCACGGTTATGTTCCGTGCACTCGCGCGCACACTCGACGCTCGCGGCTCACGCTTAACGCGGGGCCGCGCCCCACTCCGAACGGCCGCCCCACCACGAGGGCCGAGCGGCCGCCCTACTCCGACCGTCCGCCCCACCGCGAGGGCCCAGCGACTCGCGCGCCGCGCGACCCGAGGAGGTCGCGGACGCGAGATCCGAGAGTCAGTTCCAATCTCACCTCCGAACGGGAGAGTTGGTATCTCATCTCCGAACTGGAGAGTTCTCATCTCATCTCCGAACTGGAGAGTTGCTAACTCATCTCCGAACCGAGGAGTTCTAATCCAGCATCCGAACGATGCACTTCCGATCCGAGCAATAAGCTCATTCGCAACGAGCAATTAGCTCTAATGCATTCGTCTCTATCCATACTCCCATAGCGGAGTCCATTCGATACTTTATACTATTTCTAATTCTCATTGTAATCGCTAGTCAGTAACTTAGAACTTAGTCAAGTGTATTTAGTATAGTGAAATCATAGAATATAGTTTATTTTTACCAGATTCAAAGTATCTTTATTCGAGTTCAAATACAATTCCTTAATTCTACTCCACGGGTACGCTCGCGATTATTCTATTTCTATATCTCATCTGCGATAGTCTTGAGGCTCGACGACTAGAGCGAACCAGCGCTTAGTTGCTCCATCCTCACTTCTACCGTATACAGAATATCTTGCGCCCAGGTTGATCCCGGTAAGCTAGAGCGAACCAACGCTTAGCCGCGCCGTACTCAACCGAAGTTCAAGTATTCTCGACGAGCCTTGCACCTCCGACAAAGCGTACACGACGCGCGGGGAGGAGAGAGTTTATTCGTCGTCTCGCTCGGGAATACGTGGGTGATGCACCGGAATATTCAATTTCCTGCGTTCGAGTCCTGGTTCCTGTGAAGGAGGTTTCCTTCGCCGCACGACCCGTACCTCCGTTCCAGCCGTACGCCGCCGCCATCCCGGTTGCGGATCCAAGGCGCTCCAGGTACCTGGAAAGAGAAATCAGACAGCGAAATCAAGCCTTCGCAAGGTAAGTTTAGTGTTAGTTACCGTTTTATCGAGTCCGAAACGCCAACGAACCCGGTCCGGACGCAATTCGCGTTATTTTCGGGAACGGTTACGACTTTGTGCCACCGTTGCGAGCGCAACCGCACCTCGGGACGTGACATATGATTCTTAAAACGCGATATCGCATCTCATTTCTATGGTTCATGGTAAGATATAATATGATTTGCGACTTGTTATGTATTCCTCGTCTACACTTCAAATGAATCTAATTGCGACACTTCCTTGCTAGGAAATAGCGTCTGCAGATGTCTAGGTATCGTAGCGATAGAGTTCTAATGCTTCTTAAAACGAGATATTGCATCTCATATCTATGTTTCATGATAAGATATAGTATGAGTTGCGAAGTGTTATGTATTCCTCGTCTACACTTCATATGAATGTAAATGCGACATTTCCTTGCAAGGAAATAGCGTTTGCAGATGTCTACCTATCGTAGCAATAGAGTTCTAATGCTTCTTAAAACGCGATATCGCATCTCATTTCTATGTTTCATGGTAAGATATAATATGATTTGCGAAGTGTTATGTATTCCTCGTCTACACTTCAAATGATTGTGAATGCGACACTTCCTTGCTAGGAAATAGCGTCTGCAGATGTCTAGGTATCATAGCGATAGAGTTCTAATGCTTCTTAAAACGCGATATCGCACCTCATTTCTATGTTTCATGGTAAGATATAATATGATTTGCGAAGTGTTATGTATTCCTCGTCTACACTTCATATGAATGTAAATGCGACACTTCCTTGCAAGGAAATAGCGTTTGCAGATGTCTACCTATCGTAGCAATAGAGTTCTAATGCTTCTTAAAACGCGATATCGCATCTCATTTCTATAGTTCATGATAAGATATAATATGATTTGCGGATTGTTCTGTATTCCTCGTCTACACTTCAAATGAATCTAATTGCGACACTTCCTTGCTAGGAAATAGCGTCTGCAGATGTCTAGGTATCGTAGCGATAGAGTTCTAATGCTTCTTAAAACGAGATATTGCATCTCATATCTATGTTTCATGATAAGATATAATATGATTTGCGAAGTGTTATGTATTCCTCGTCTACACTTCATATGAATGTAAATGCGACACTTCCTTGCAAGGAAATAGCGTTTGCAGATGTCTACCTATCGTAGCAATAGAGTTCTAATGCTTCTTAAAACGCGATATCGCATCTCATTTCTATGTTTCATGGTAAGATATAATATGATTTGCGAAGTGTTATGTATTCCTCGTCTACACTTCAAATGATTGTGAATGCGACACTTCCTCGCTAGGAAATAGCGTTTGCAGAAGTCTACGTATCGTAGCAATAGAGTTCTTTCGATTCTTAAAACGCGATATCGCATCTCATTTCTATGGTTCATGGTAAGATATAATATGATTTGCGAATTGTTATGTATTCCTCGTCTACACTTCAAATGAATCTAATTGCGACACTTCCTTGCTAGGAAATAGCGTCTGCAGATGTCTAGGTATCGTAGCGATAGAGTTCTAATGCTTCTTAAAACGAGATATTGCATCTCATATCTATGTTTCATGATAAGATATAATATGATATGCGAAGTGTTATGTATTCCTCGTCTACACTTCATATGAATGTAAATGCGACACTTCCTTGCAAGGAAATAGCGTTTGCAGATGTCTACCTATCGTAGCAATAGTGTTCTAATGCTTCTTAAAACGCGATATCGCATCTCATTTCTATGTTTCATGGTAAGATATAATATGATTTGCGAAGTGTTATGTATTCCTCGTCTACACTTCAAATGATTGTGAATGCGACACTTCCTCGCTAGGAAATAGCGTTTGCAGAAGTCTACGTATCGTCGCAATAGAGTTCTTATGATTCTTAAAACGCGATATCGCATCTCATTTCTATGGTTCATGGTAAGATATAATATGATTTGCGAATTGTTATGTATTCCTCGTCTACACTTCAAATGAATCTAATTGCGACACTTCCTTGCTGGGAAATAGCGTCTGCAGATGTCTAGGTATCGTAGCGATAGAGTTCTAATGCTTCTTAAAACGCGATATCGCATCTCATTTCTATGTTTCATGGTAAGATATAATATGATTTGCGAAGTATTATGTATTCCTCGTCTACACTTCAAATGATTGTGAATGCGACACTTCCTCGCTAGGAAATAGCGTTTGCAGAAGTCTACGTATCGTAGCAATAGAGTTCTTATGATTCTTAAAACGCGATATCGTATCTCATTTCTATGGTTCATGGTATGATATAATATGATTTGCGAAGTGTTATGTATTCCTCGTCTACACTTCAAATGAATGTAAATGCGACACTTCCTTGCTAGGAAATAGCGTCTGCAGATGTCTAGGTATCATAGCGATAGAGTTCTAATGCTTCTTAAAACGCGATATCGCATCTCATTTCTATGTTTCATGGTAAGATATAATATGATTTGCGAAGTGTTATGTATTCCTCGTCTACACTTCATATGAATGTAAATGCGACACTTCCTTGCAAGGAAATAGCGTTTGCAGATGTCTACCTATCGTAGCAATAGAGTTCTAATGCTTCTTAAAACGCGATATCGCATCTCATTTCTATAGTTCATGATAAGATATAATATGATTTGCGAATTGTTATGTATTCCTTGTCTACACTTCAAATGAATCTAATTGCGACACTTCCTTGCTAGGAAATAGCGTCTGCAGATGTCTAGGTATCGTAGCGATAGAGTTCTAATGCTTCTTAAAACGAGATATTGCATCTCATATCTATGTTTCATGATAAGATATAATATGATATGCGAAGTGTTATGTATTCCTCGTCTACACTTCATATGAATGTAAATGCGACACTTCCTTGCAAGGAAATAGCGTTTGCAGATGTCTACCTATCGTAGCAATAGAGTTCTAATGCTTCTTAAAACGCGATATCGCATCTCATTTCTATGTTTCATGGTAAGATATAATATGATTTGCGAAGTGTTATGTATTCCTCGTCTACACTTCAAATGATTGTGAATGCGACACTTCCTCGTTAGGAAATAGCGTTTGCAGAAGTCTACGTATCGTACCAATAGAGTTCTTATGATTCTTAAAACGCGATATCGTATCTCATTTCTATGGTTCATGGTATGATGTAATATGATTTGCGAAGTGTTATGTATTCCTCGTCTACACTTCAAATGAATGTAAATGCGACACTTCCTTGCTAGGAAATAGCGTCTGCAGATGTCTACCTATCGTAGCAATAGAGTTCTAATGCTTCTTAAAACGCGATATCGCATCTCATTTCTATGTTTCATGGTAAGATATAATATGATTTGCGAAGTGTTATGTATTCCTCGTCTACACTTCAAATGAATGTAAATGCGACACTTCCTTGCTAGGAAATAGCGTCTGCAGATGTCTACCTATCGTAGCAATAGAGTTCTAATGCTTCTTAAAACGCGATATCGCATCTCATTTCTATGTTTCATGGTAAGATATAATATGATTGCGTTGCGAAGTGTTATGTATTCCTCGTCTACACTTCAAATGAATGTAAATGCAACACTTCCTTGCAAGGAAATAGCGTTTGCAGATGTCTAGGTATCGTAGCAATAAGGTTCAAATGCTTCTTAAAGCGAGATATTGCATCTCATATCTATGTTTCATGATAAGATATAATATTCATTGCGAAGTGTTATGCATTCCTCGTATACGATTCAGATGAATGTAAATGCGACACTTCCTTGCAAGGAAATAGCGTTTGCAGATGTCTACGTATCGTGGCAATAGAGTTCTTATGGTTCTTAAAACGCGATATCGCATCTCATTTCTATGTTTCATGGCAAGATATAATATGATTTGCGAAGTGTTATGTATTCCTCGTCTACACTTCAAATGAATGTGAATGCGACACTTCCTCGCTAGGAAGTAGCGTTTGCAGAAGTCTACGTATCGTAGCAGTAAGAGTTCTTATGATTCTTAAAACGCGATATCGCCTCTCATTTCTATGTTTCATGGTAAGATATAATATGATTTGCGAAGTGTTATGTATTCCTCGTCTACACTTCAAATGAATGTAAATGCGACACTTCCTTGCTAGGAAATAGCGTCTGCAGATGTCTACCTATCGTAGCAATAGAGTTCTAATGCTTCTTAAAACGCGATATCGCATCTCATTTCTATGTTTCATGGTAAGATATAATATGATTTGCGAAGTGTTATGTATTCCTCGTCTACACTTCAAATGAATGTAAATGCGACACTTCCTTGCTAGGAAATAGCGTCTGCAGATGTCTACCTATCGTAGCAATAGAGTTCTAATGCTTCTTAAAACGCGATATCGCATCTCATTTCTATGTTTCATGGTAAGATATAATATGATTTGCGAAGTGTTATGTATTCCTCGTCTACACTTCAAATGAATGTAAATGCAACACTTCCTTGCAAGGAAATAGCGTTTGCAGATGTCTAGGTATCGTAGCAATAAGGTTCAAATGCTTCTTAAAGCGAGATATTGCATCTCATATCTATGTTTCATGATAAGATATAATATTCATTGCGAAGTGTTATGTGTAACGTCAGGCGTACCGCCTGCCACCCTCCGGCGTCCACCTCATCATCCCCAGCATCCGTATCCGGAGCCCCTGCACACGGGCCACCCGCCGACTCGCCGTCCCTACAGAAGGAGACAAAGGTACGAGAGGGAAGAGGGATGCAGCATGCCGCGCCCACGCGCGATCTCCACACACGAGGAGGAGGACTTCACCCCGTATTACGAGGGCGAGGAGCTCTCCGATCCATACTGGGTCGAATCCCCAGCGATCACGAAGCCCTATACGTACTTCTCGTACATGTGGGATTAGAATAAGGACACTACTCACCTATGTACATACACACCAACACACACCTAGATTTAAGTGAATATATGTATATATTTCATTCATGCACGGCTATGTTCCGTGCACTCGCGCGCACACTCGACGCACGCGGCTCACGCTTAACGCGGGCCGCGCCCCACTCCGAACGGCCGCCCCACCACGGGGGCCGAGCGGCCGCCCTACTCCGACCGTCCGCCCCACCGCGAGGGCCCAGCGACTCGCGCGCCGCGCGACCCGAGGAGGTCGCGGACGCGAGATCCGAGAGTCAGTTCCAAACTCATCTCCGAACTGGAGAGTTCGTATCTCACCTCCGAACGGGAGAGTTGCTAACTCATCTCCGAACCGAGGAGTTCTAATCCAGCATCCGAACGATGCACTTCCGATCCGAGCAATAGGCTCATTCGCAACGAGCAATTAGCTCTAATGCATTCGTCTCTATCCATACTCCCATAGCGGAGTCCATTCGATACTTTATACTATTTCTAATTCTCATTGTAATCGCTAGTCAGTAACTTAGAATTTATTCAAGTGTATCTAGTATAGTGAAATCATAGAATATAGTTTATTTTTACCAGATTCAAAGTATCTTTATTCGAGTTCAAATACAATTCCTTAATTCTAATCCACGGGTACGCTCGCGATTATTCTATTTCTATATCTCATCTGCGATAGTCTTGAGGCTCGACGACTAGAGCGAACCAGCGCTTAGTTGCTCCATCCTCACTTCTACCGTATACAGAATATCTTGCGCCCAGGTTGATCCCGGTAAGCTAGAGCGAACCAACGCTTAGCCGCGCCGTACTCGACCGAAGTTCAAGTATTCTCGACGAGCCTTGCACCTCCGACAAAGCGTACACGACGCGCGGGGAGGAGAGAGTTTATTCGTCGTCTCGCTCGGGAATACGTGGGTGATGCACCAGAATATTCAATTTCCTGCGTTCGAGTCCTGGTACCTGTGAAGGAGGTTTCCTTCGCCGCACGACCCGTACCTCCGTTCCAGCCGTACGCCGCCGCCATCCCGGTTGCGGATCCAAGGCGCTCCAGGTACCTAGAAAGAGAAATCAGACAGCGGAATCAAGCCTTCGCAAGGTAAGTTTAGTGTTAATTACCGTTTTATCGAGTCCGAAACGCCAACGAACCCGGTCCGGACGCAATTCGCGTTATTTTCGGGAACGGTTACGACTTTGTGCCACCGTTGCGAGCGCAACCGCACCTCGGGACGTGACATATGCATTCCTCGTATACGATTCAGATGAATGTAAATGCGACACTTCCTTGCTAGGAAATAGCGTCTGCAGATGTCTAGGTATCGTAGCGATAGAGTTCTAATGCTTCTTAAAACGCGATATCGCATCTCATTTCTATGGTTCATGGTATGATATAATATGATTTGCGAAGTGTTATGTATTCCTCGCCTACACTTCAAATGAATGTAAATACGACACTTCCTTGCTAGGAAATAGCGTCTGCAGATGTCTACCTATCGTAGCAATAGAGTACTAATGCTTCTTAAAACGCGATATCGCATCTCATTTCTATGTTTCATGGTAAGATATAATATGATTTGCGAAGTGTTATGTATTCCTCGTCTACACTTCAAATGAATGTAAATGCGACACTTCCTTGCTAGGAAATAGCGTCTGCAGATGTCTACCTATCGTAGCAATAGAGTTCTAATGCTTCTTAAAACGCGATATCGCATCTCATTTCTATGTTTCATGGTAAGATATAATATGATTTGCGAAGTGTTATGCATTCCTCGTATACGATTCAGATGAATGTAAATGCGACACTTCCTTGCAAGGAAATAGCGTTTGTAGATGTCTACCTATCGTAGCAATAGAGTTCTAATGCTTCCTAAAACGCGATATCGCATCTCATTTCTATGTTTCATGGTATGATATAATATGATTTGCGAAGTGTTATGTATTCCTCGTCTACACTTCATATGAATGTAAATGCGACCCTTCCTTGCTAGGAAATAGCGTTTGCAGATGTCTAGGTATCGTAGCGATAGAGTTCTAATGCTTCTTAAAACGAGATATTGCATCTCATATCTATGGTTCATGGTAAGATATAATATGATTTGCGAAGTGTTATGTATTCCTCGTCTACACTTCAAATGAATGTAAATGCGACACTTCCTTGCTAGGAAATAGCGTCTGCAGATGTCTACCTATCGTAGCAATAGAGTACTAATGCTTCTTAAAACGCGATATCGCATCTCATTTCTATGTTTCATGGTAAGATATAATATGATTTGCGAAGTGTTATGTATTCCTCGTCTACACTTCAAATGAATGTAAATGCGACACTTCCTTGCTAGGAAATAGCGTCTGCAGATGTCTACCTATCGTAGCAATAGAGTTCTAATGCTTCTTAAAACGCGATATCGCATCTCATTTCTATGTTTCATGGTAAGATATAATATGATTTGCGAAGTGTTATGCATTCCTCGTATACGATTCAGATGAATGTAAATGCGACACTTCCTTGCAAGGAAATAGCGTTTGTAGATGTCTACCTATCGTAGCAATAGAGTTCTAATGCTTCCTAAAACGCGATATCGCATCTCATTTCTATGTTTCATGGTATGATATAATATGATTTGCGAAGTGTTATGTATTCCTCGTCTACACTTCATATGAATGTAAATGCGACCCTTCCTTGCTAGGAAATAGCGTTTGCAGATGTCTAGGTATCGTAGCGATAGAGTTCTAATGCTTCTTAAAACGAGATATTGCATCTCATATCTATGTTTCATGATAAGATATAATATTCATTGCGAAGTGTTATGCATTCCTCGTCTACGATTCAAATGAATGTAAATGCGACACTTCCTCGCAAGGAAATAGCGTTTGCAGACGTCTGCGTACCCTAGCAATAGAGTTCTTATGATTCTTAAAACGCGATATCGCATCTCATTTCTATGGTTCATGGTAAGATATAATATGATTTGCGAAGTGTTATGTATTCCTCGTCTACACTTCAAATGAATGAAAATGCGACACTTCCTTGCTAGGAAATAGCGTCTGCAGATGTCTAGGTATCGTAGCAATAGGGTTCTAATGCTTCTTAAAACGCGATATCGCATCTCATTTCTATGTTTCATGGTAAGATATAATATGATTTCCGAAGTGTTATGTATTCCTCGTCTACACTTCAAATGAATGTAAATGCGACACTTCCTTGCTAGGAAATAGCGTCTGCAGATGTCTAGGTATCGTAGCGATAGGGTTCTAATGCTTCTTAAAACGCGATATCGCATCTCATTTCTATGTTTCATGGTAAGATATAATATGGTTTGCGAAGTGTTATTTGTTCCTCGTCTACACTTCAAATGAATGTAAATGCAACACTTCCTTGCAAGGAAATAGCGTTTGCAGATGTCTAGGTATCGTAGCAATAGGGTTCAAATGCTTCTTAAAGCGAGATATTGCATCTCATATCTATGTTTCATGATAAGATATAATATTCATTGCGAAGTGTTATGCATTCCTCGTATACGATTCAAATGAATGTAAATGCGTCACTTCCTTGCAAGGAAATAGCGTTTGCACATGTCTACGTATCGTGGCAATAGAGTTCTTATGGTTCTTAAAACGCGATATCGCATCACATTTCTATGGTTCATGGTAAGATATAATATGATATGCGAAGTGTTATGTATTCCTCGTCTACACTTCAAATGAATGAAAATGCGACACTTCCTTGCTAGGAAATAGCGTCTGCAGATGACTAGGTATCGTAGCGATAGAGTTCTAATGCTTCTTAAAACGCGATATCGCATCTCATTTCTATGTTTCATGGTAAGATATAATGTGATTTGCGAAGTGTTATGTATTCCTCGTCTGCACTTCAAATGAATGTAAATGCGACACTTCCTTGCAAGGAAATAGCGTTTGCAGATGTCTGCGTACCGTAGCAATAGAGTTCTTATGATTCTTAAAACGCGATATCGCATCTCATTTCTATGGTTCATGGTAAGATATAATATGATTTGCGAAGTGTTATGTATTCCTCGTCTACACTTCAAATGAATGAAAATGCGACACTTCCTTGCTAGGAAATAGCGTCTGCAGATGTCTAGGTATCGTAGCAATAGGGTTCTAATGCTTCTTAAAACGCGATATCGCATCTCATTTCTATGTTTCATGGTAAGATATAATATGATTTGCGAAGTGTTATGTATTCCTCGTCTACACTTCAAATGAATGTAAATGCGACACTTCCTTGCTAGGAAATAGCGTCTGCAGATGTCTAGGTATCGTAGCGATAGAGTTCTAATGCTTCTTAAAACGCGATATCGCATCTCATTTCTATGTTTCATGGTAAGATATAATATGGTTTGCGAAGTGTTATTTGTTCCTCGTCTACACTTCAAATGAATGTAAATGCAACACTTCCTTGCAAGGAAATAGCGTTTGCAGATGTCTAGGTATCGTAGCAATAGGGTTCAAATGCTTCTTAAAGCGAGATATTGCATCTCATATCTATGTTTCATGATAAGATATAATATTCATTGCGAAGTGTTATGCATTCCTCGTATACGATTCAAATGAATGTAAATGCGTCACTTCCTTGCAAGGAAATAGCGTTTGCAGATGTCTACGTATCGTGGCAATAGAGTTCTTATGGTTCTTAAAACGCGATATCGCATCACATTTCTATGGTTCATGGTAAGATATAATATGATTTGCGAAGTGTTATGTATTCCTCGTCTACACTTCAAATGAATCTAATTGCGACACTTCATTGCTAGGAAATAGCGTCTGCAGATGACTAGGTATCGTAGCGATAGAGTTCTAATGCTTCTTAAAACGCGATATCGCATCTCATTTCTATGTTTCATGGTAAGATATATTGTGATTTGCGAAGTGTTATGTATTCCTCGTCTGCACTTCAAATGATTGTAAATGCGACACTTCCTTGCAAGGAAATAGCGTTTGCAGATGTCTGCGTACCGTAGCAATAGAGTTCTTATGATTCTTAAAACGCGATATCGCATCTCATTTCTATGGTTCATGGTAAGATATAATATGATTTGCGAAGTGTTATGTATTCCTCGTCTACACTTCAAATGAATGAAAATGCGACACTTCCTTGCTAGGAAATAGCGTCTGCAGATGTCTAGGTATCGTAGCGATAGAGTTCTAATGCTTCTTATGTCACGTCCCGAGGTGCGGTTGCGCTCGCAACGGTGGCACAAAGTCGTAACCGTTCCCGAAAATAACGCGAATTGCGTCCGGACCGGGTTCGTTGGCGTTTCGGACTCGATAAAACGGTAACTAACACTAAACTTACCTTGCGAAGGCTTGATTCCGCTGTCTGATTTCTCTTTCCAGGTACCTGGAGCGCCTTGGATCCGCAACCGGGATGGCGGCGGCGTACGGCTGGAACGGAGGTACGTCTACGGGAATAAGCGTCCAGGCGGGTTGACTCCGGCTGGCAGGTATCGGCGTTTGGCCCTGACGATTGGCGACTCGTACGGGTCGTGCGGCGAAGGAAACCTCCTTCACAGGAACCAGGACTCGAACGTAGGAAATTGAATATTCTGGTGCATCACCCACGTATTCCCGAGCGAGACGACGAATGAACTCTCTCCTCCCCGCGCGTCGTGTACGCTTTGTCGGAGGTGCAAGGCTCATCGAGAATACTTGAACCTCGGTTGAATACGGCACGGCTAAGCGTTGGTTCGCTCTAGCTTACCGGGATCGACCTGGGCGCAAGATATTCTGTACACGGTAGAAGTGAGGATGGAGCAACTAAGCGCTGGTTCGCTCTAGTCGTCGAGCCTCAAGACTATCGTAGATGAGATATAGAATTAGAATAGTCGCGAGCGTACCCGTGGATTAGAATTAAGGAATTGTATTTGAACTCGAATAAAGATACTTTGAATCTGGTAAAAATAAACTATATTCTATGATTTCACTATACTAGATACACTTGACTAAATTCTAAGTTACTGACTAGCGATTACAATGAGAATTAGAAATAGTATAAAGTATCGAACGGACTCCGCTATGGGAGTATGGATAGAGACGAATGCATTAGAGCTAATTGCTCGTTGCGAATGAGCCTATTGCTCGGATCGGAAGTGCATCGTTCGGATGCTGGATTAGAACTCCTCGGTTCGGAGATGAGATATGAACTCTCCGGTTCGGAGGTGAGATTGGAACTCTCCGGTTCGGAGATGAGACGCGAACTCTCCAGTTCGGAGATGAGATACCAACTCTCCCGTTCGGAGGTGAGATTGGAACTGACTCTCGGATCTCGCGTCCGCGACCTCCTCGGGTCGCGCGGCGCGCGAGTCGCTGGGCCCTCGCGGTGGGGCGGACGGTCGGAGTAGGGCGGCCGCTCGGCCCTCGTGGTGGGGCGGCCGTTCGGAGTGGGGCGCGGCCCGCGTTAAGCGTGAGCCGCGAGCGTCGAGTGTGCGCGCGAGTGCACGGAACATAGCCGTGCATGAATGAAATATATACATATATTTACTTAAATCTAGGTGTGTGTTGGTGTGTATGTACATATATGAGTAGTGTGCTTATTCTAATCCCACATGTACGAGAAGTACGTATAGGGCTTCGTGATCGCTGGGGATTCGACCCAGTATGTGTCGGAGAGCTCCTCGCCCTCGTAATACGGGGTGAAGTCCTCCCCCTCGTGTGTGGAGATCGCGCGTGGGCGCGGCATGCTGCATCCCTCTTCCCTCTCGTACCTTTGTCTCCTTCTGTAGGGACGGCGAGTCGGCGGGTGGCCCGTGTGCAGGGGCTCCGGATACGGATGCTGGGGATGATGAGGTGGACGCCGGAGGGTGGCAGGCGGTACGCCTGACGTTACACCACCCCCCTTGGAAAAAGAATCTCGGCCATGCCGAGATCTCTTGTCTGTTGGGTAGATTTCGGGATGCTGGATCCTTCTCTTGGTCCTGTCGGCTGGATGCTGCGGAATCTGAGGTTTTTCGCCTGGTTGATCCTGGCGATAACGTTTGGAGTTTGGACCGTGGCTGCGGGCTTCCTTCGGATTGCAGGCACTTTCGTCGCTTTCACTTTCAGCGTTCGTTTGAATGTCACTGCTCTTACTGACTTCATTTTCAGTTTTTCGCACTTTTCTTTCACTAGCATCCACACTCTGCATACTATGCATTCGTTTACAAATTTTGATTTTGTTCGTATGAACAATTTTATGGCGCCCTTTTACATTTAGCTTAACATTACAGTTGCCCAAAATTTCGAGGATACGGTACGGTCCAGAGTATTGTGCCTGGAACTTATGTTTGTTCGGCTCTTTTAAAAGATAGACCCATTGGCCTACCTCGAAGTTTTGGACATTGAGATTTCGGTCATAATAATATTTAGAACGGCGTTTCGCATTGTCTAGATTGGCTTTAGCCAAATCCTGAGATTTCGAGATTTTCTCCTGAAGTTGTATAAGATAGTCGCTATAAGTTTCGTTATCAGAGCTGTCCTGAAAAGGAGTGGCTGACGGCGTCCTAGCTATCCTGCCGAACACTAGTTCGTGTGGGGTGTATAATGTACCCTCGTGCACACTGGTGTTGTATGAAAACATTGCATACGGTAACCAATTCACCCAATCGTTACTCGACTCTATGTAATGCTTCAGATATTCGGCCAGGACGTGGTGAGATCGTTCAACGGACCCGTTTGTCTGTGGATGGAACGCAGTGGACTTGTATTGCTTAATACGGAATTTGATTGCTATGGCTTTAATCAAGCTGTTTATAAAGTTCGAACCTTGGTCCGTGAGTATGCCTTTCGGGCATCCGAATTTACAAATGAATTCTTTTATTAAAGCTTCGGCAATGTCTACTGCGGTGGTGGTTTTGAGAGGAACTGCGACTGAGTATTTAGTGAGGAGATCTTGGATCGTGAGGATACTTGTATAACCGTCGGAAGTTTCGGGAAGAGGACCCATTACGTCCATTGAAATCTTATCGAATGCCCTGCCAGGGGTGTCGGTTAAAGTGAGAGGCTGTCTGGTCTTTACCCGGACCAGTTTCTCTGTCTGACAACTTTTACATTTGCCAATATATTCTTGTATTTGTGTTTTCATGTTTGGCCAAAAGTATTGTTGTCTGATGCGAGAATAAGTTTTATTAACCCCTTTGTGACCTCCCACAGGGGAGTCGTGGTTTTCTCTTATTATTTTCAGTCGCTCTTCGACCGAAGGGGTTTTAATGAGGCCCTGGCAGACCGTAATCTGGACAGTTGTTTCGTAAAACAGGTCTTGAAGGATTTTCTGGATTCGGGACCAGGATACGGAGTCTAGATAGGTTTGTGCGATACTAAATGTTTGTAATTGTAATTCGTTTACAACGTCGCACAAGGATCTGAATGTTTCTATTACGGTCTGGAAATTGATTGATCTGGTGGAATGTTCGATGATTGGAAGCTGGATTTGGAATTCGTTTCCGATTTGTATGACTTTGGCTTTGGTAAGGACGTGATTTTTGTTTAGGAGGAATTTTTCAGCGTTTGCTAGATCTTTGGCGCCCGTGTCATAGGGGTGCCCAGATTGCGTGACGAAGACAACTACATTGTCTCGTCGCGTTGATAATGCGTCACGGCTGAAATTAAATAGAGGTTCGCGTCGGAAAAATTCATTTGGAGCAGGAGTATAGAAGTCGGTGCTGTCGCTGGCGACTTGCGGAGGTGGTGCTGTGTTGGTACGGAAGGACGTGCCTGGAGTCGGTAATTCAGGTTCTGATGTTACCGGAGTAGGAGGAGGCGCTAGTGTGGTATACTTTTTACGGGTTTCCGGAGGCACATCGAAGATGTCGTCCTCCGAGTTTTCTGAATACGAGAGCGGAAAAATTTGAGCGGGATTCCGCGACAATGCGTCCGCATTAAGGTTCGTTTTTCCACTTTTATAGACCATCTCGTAGTCAAATTCCGCTAACTTAAGCCTCCACCGTACGAGTCTACTTGACGGGTCCTTGACCGAATTCATCCACACTAACGGTCGATGGTCGGTAACGAGTTTGAATTGATTACCGTATATGTATGGACGAAAGTAATGGACGGCGTAGACAATCGCCAGACACTCCTTCTCGATCGTGGAGTAGTTTTTCTCCGCAGCGTTTAACAGTCGCGACGTGTACGCGATTGGCAAGTCGCGGCCTATTGGTCCTTGACTCAAGATAGCACCAATAGCTTCGGCGGACGCGTCGGTCGTTATCACGAATGGTTGTTTAAAGTTGGGGTACTGCAAGATAGGCGCTTCGCATAGGCAATCTCGGAGTTTGACGAATGAATTCTCATGCTCGTTACGCCATACAAAGGGCGCGTCCTTTTTTAACAAATTCGTTAGAGGCTTAGCAATATTGGAAAAATTTGCGATGAACCGCCTGTAGTATCCCGCGAGCCCGAGGAATTGTTTGATCTGTTTCGCGTTGCGCGGGCGCGGAAAATTTTTGACGGCGCTAATTTTCGCAGGGTCAGGTTTTACACCGTGCTCACTGATAATATGACCCAAATAGCTTACTTCTCTCCTCAAGAATTCGCACTTATCCGGCTGCAATACTAAATTAGCTTCTTTGAGCCGTTGAGTTAATTTATCGAATTTAAGTCGATGTTCTTGAAGAGAGCTAGCGTAGATAACAATGTCGTCCAAATAGACGAAAATTTCGTTCCCCTGGAGACCGGACAGGACATTGTCCATAAGTCGTTGGAACGTTGCTGGCGCATTTTTTAATCCGAATGGCATTCTTTTAAATTCATAATGCCCGTGAGGCGTCGAAAAAGCAGTTTTAGGAGCATCGGCGGGCTCCATTGGGATCTGGTGAAATCCGCTCGCGAGATCGAATGTACTAAAATACTTCGCGCTCCCGAGCTGATCAAGTATCTCGGTAATGCAAGGGAGGGGATAGGCATCGGCGACAGATTTCTCGTTGAGTGCGCGGTAGTCGATGACGACGCGCCATTGCTTGTTGCCCAAGGAGTCCGGTTTCTTTGGGACAACCCACAATGGCGAATTATATGGTGATTTTGACGGAGAGATGACACCATTTTGTAAAAATTTGTCGACTTGTCGTCGAATCTCCTCCTTATGAGCTGGTGGGAACCGGTATTGTTTCACATTGACGGGGCGGTCGTCGACGGTTGGAATCTTGTGCGTGGTTGCTGACGTATGCCCTAATTTACCCCCCTCAATGTGAAAAAGCTCCTGCGTGCTTTGAACGAGACGGACGACGTGCTCTCTTTCCTCTGCGTTGAGGTGGTCGAGACGGAGGAGACTAAGAATTCGGTCTAAGCGAGATTTCGAAAGGTTGGCGGATTTCGATGTTTGTTTTAACGGCGCCTGTTGTACATTATTTTTAACCGCCTGAGCATAGGAGATTTGCTGAGTATTCGCGATTTTGCAACGCGAAGGAGGAGTTTCGAGTGTCGAATATGGTGTCTGACTCGAGAAAGAAATAGAAGTTTTCCCTTTTTGGGATGAGCCGATCGGTACGGCGGATACGTTAGATTTAGTAGATTTAGAAAAAACCGGATACAGCGACGGACTATCCTCCTCGTGGAGGGGAGTCATGATTTGCGCGGGCTCAAGTACGATTTCTGGTAACGCGATTTCGACGGCGCGGTCGGATGAATTAATTATTCGAGTTACCGCTTTGCCCCGAATTACTCTGACGAGAGCGTTTCCGAAAAATATGCCCGGCGCAAGATCGATACGAGGAATTATACCTTCCGCGAGATTCGAATTAACTACGCGGACCTTGATACCGATATTTGATCTCGGCGGAATGGAGATACGGTCTCCTGACTTCGGAGAAGCTGCTTTGTCTTGCGTTCGAAGCTTCGATTTCGTTGCTGCATCGCGTTTCAGCGGAGGCGATGATTTACGCGGCGGGCGCGGCGGCGGAGGGGGAATAGATTCCGTGCGCGGCGCTTGTTTACGTTTCGGCGATAGGAGAGGCTTTATTTTCGACTCCGGTGACGGTTCCTCGAGTGCTTCGATATCGTCTTCGAAAGGAATTCTCTTACCATTCCATTTGATTATTTTATTTGGAAAAGAGATTTCTGCGTCCATACAGAACCCGGAGCCGAGGATCCCGCTTGGTTTAAGGGGAAAATCATCCTCGACCACATTAAAAGGAACGACGCGACCGAAAATGACAAGATTCACCGTCCCTAAGGTTGCGGTTTTGCCATCGGTTACCCCTGTTATTATTACGATCTCGGACTTATCGATTCGCGCGGATGCTTTTAGAGCCGAACGTTTTATAATATTTATTTCCGCCCCAGTGTCCACCATGAAGCGAGTTGGTGAAATTAGAAGATCGGATTTTAGAACTACGTTTGGCGTGCTAGTTTTTCCGGTTATGTTTATCGCGGCGTTTCGTCGATTTCCGCGTTGGAGTTGTTCGCGGCGAGAGGACGGACTTGGTGCGCGGCCTCGCCACCTGTCTCGCGGCGGGTGCGGAGGCCATTGTCGTTTCCCGAATTTTTATTTACCGCGTTGTTGTACTGCCTTTTTCGGCACTCGCCTATTTCGTGCCCCGGGGTCTTGCAATAGCGACAAAATTTGGGCGCGTCCCTGGCTACGATTTGTCTCGGTTGTTCGTACGCGGGGCCTCGAGTAGGAGGCGGTACGTCCCTGGATCGCAAGTATTCCTGCGGTCGGTACGGCGATGGCGGTCTGAGCCGACACTCGGTCGCGTAATGTCCGATATTATTGCATTTTCGGCAAATAATTTCGGCTGGTTTTTCGCGCGATTCTGGTCGCGCGGCACGCGATCTACCTAGTCGGTTGCAATCACGTTCGTGCATTTGGTAAAGCTCTCGCGCTCGAGCGAACGTTTCTCGCAATGTACCGAATGAATTTACCGTCATTTGCATCCGAATTTCTGGAATGAGACCGTCTTTAAAACATTGTAATGTGAGCGCGTCTACGTCATCGAGCGATTCCGGTGTGTCTCGTCGAGCAAGCCTTTCGCAATCAATTATAGCGGTTCTAAGATCTTTTACTCGACCGATGTAATCTAGAATGTGCTCGTTCGCGCGCATAAATATATTGGCAAGTTCACCCCGATAATGATGAGCTGATTTTACGGAGCAAAATGTGCTGCGAAGAACGTCCGTTAATTCGAGTATTGTGTAACACGGCTCGTCTTCTAGCGCGGCGTAGGCACGACCCTTGAGTTTTCCCTTAAGCAGGCGTGTGAAGGTTCGTTCGCACCCATTAGGGATAAGCTCATAAGCGCGTTTACACGCTCGGGTAAACTGAAGAATGGGAATGTTCTGACCGTCGAATGTCGGCACGGCTTCGAGGGCCTGCTTAAGCGATAGCTCGTCGTGTTGCGAACTATTTGTATTGAAATCAGAGCTCGAATTATGTGCGGAAAGCGGATTTCCCCGAGGAATATCCAGCGAAACGGTATCGTCGCGCGTTAAATCAGGCGTTCTGCGAATAGATTCTAATTCACGACGTAAAATTTCTATTTGCTGGAGCAACGCGGCATTACTCGGATCGGTCGCTTTCGTATTTTTCGCGGAAGTATTTGGTTGCGCGGTACTAGGAAGAGGCTCGGCGATAGCGTCTTGGAAATCAAGCGTTCTGCTAGTGCGTTTTTCGCGTTCGGAATCGGCCATCGCGGCGGCTCGCTGTGTCTGCTGGCGCGTTTTTGTCGGAGTCCGGGTTGCCATATCTAGTTTCGCGGTTCCTTTCGGCGGAATTTCCGGAGGAAACGCGTGGCTATCCCACCGCTGTCACCAAAAATAACTTTCGTGTCACGTCCCGAGGTGCGGTTGCGCTCGCAACGGTGGCACAAAGTCGTAACCGTTCCCGAAAATAACGCGAATTGCGTCCGGACCGGGTTCGTTGGCGTTTCGGACTCGATAAAACGGTAACTAACACTAAACTTACCTTGCGAAGGCTTGATTCCGCTGTCTGATTTCTCTTTCCAGGTACCTGGAGCGCCTTGGATCCGCAACCGGGATGGCGGCGGCGTACGGCTGGAACGGAGGTACGTCTACGGGAATAAGCGTCCAGGCGGGTTGACTCCGGCTGGCAGGTATCGGCGTTTGGCCCTGACGATTGGCGACTCGTACGGGTCGTGCGGCGAAGGAAACCTCCTTCACAGGAACCAGGACTCGAACGTAGGAAATTGAATATTCTGGTGCATCACCCACGTATTCCCGAGCGAGACGACGAATGAACTCTCTCCTCCCCGCGCGTCGTGTACGCTTTGTCGGAGGTGCAAGGCTCATCGAGAATACTTGAACCTCGGTTGAATACGGCACGGCTAAGCGTTGGTTCGCTCTAGCTTACCGGGATCGACCTGGGCGCAAGATATTCTGTACACGGTAGAAGTGAGGATGGAGCAACTAAGCGCTGGTTCGCTCTAGTCGTCGAGCCTCAAGACTATCGTAGATGAGATATAGAATTAGAATAGTCGCGAGCGTACCCGTGGATTAGAATTAAGGAATTGTATTTGAACTCGAATAAAGATACTTTGAATCTGGTAAAAATAAACTATATTCTATGATTTCACTATACTAGATACACTTGACTAAATTCTAAGTTACTGACTAGCGATTACAATGAGAATTAGAAATAGTATAAAGTATCGAACGGACTCCGCTATGGGAGTATGGATAGAGACGAATGCATTAGAGCTAATTGCTCGTTGCGAATGAGCCTATTGCTCGGATCGGAAGTGCATCGTTCGGATGCTGGATTAGAACTCCTCGGTTCGGAGATGAGATATGAACTCTCCGGTTCGGAGGTGAGATTGGAACTCTCCGGTTCGGAGATGAGACGCGAACTCTCCAGTTCGGAGATGAGATACCAACTCTCCCGTTCGGAGGTGAGATTGGAACTGACTCTCGGATCTCGCGTCCGCGACCTCCTCGGGTCGCGCGGCGCGCGAGTCGCTGGGCCCTCGCGGTGGGGCGGACGGTCGGAGTAGGGCGGCCGCTCGGCCCTCGTGGTGGGGCGGCCGTTCGGAGTGGGGCGCGGCCCGCGTTAAGCGTGAGCCGCGAGCGTCGAGTGTGCGCGCGAGTGCACGGAACATAGCCGTGCATGAATGAAATATATACATATATTTACTTAAATCTAGGTGTGTGTTGGTGTGTATGTACATATATGAGTAGTGTGCTTATTCTAATCCCACATGTACGAGAAGTACGTATAGGGCTTCGTGATCGCTGGGGATTCGACCCAGTATGTGTCGGAGAGCTCCTCGCCCTCGTAATACGGGGTGAAGTCCTCCCCCTCGTGTGTGGAGATCGCGCGTGGGCGCGGCATGCTGCATCCCTCTTCCCTCTCGTACCTTTGTCTCCTTCTGTAGGGACGGCGAGTCGGCGGGTGGCCCGTGTGCAGGGGCTCCGGATACGGATGCTGGGGATGATGAGGTGGACGCCGGAGGGTGGCAGGCGGTACGCCTGACGTTACACTTAAAACGCGATATCGCATCTCATTTCTATGTTTCATGGTAAGATATAATATGGTTTGCGAAGTGTTATTTGTTCCTCGTCTACACTTCAAATGAATGTAAATGCAACACTTCCTTGCAAGGAAATAGCGTTTGCAGATGTCTAGGTATCGTAGCAATAGGGTTCAAATGCTTCTTAAAGCGAGATATTGCATCTCATATCTATGTTTCATGATAAGATATAATATTCATTGCGAAGTGTTATGCATTCCTCGTATACGATTCAAATGAATGTAAATGCGACACTTCCTTGCAAGGAAATAGCGTTTGCAGATGTCTACGTATCGTGGCAATAGAGTTCTTACGGTTCTTAAAACGCGATATCGCATCTCATTTCTATGTTTCATGGTAAGATATAATATGATTTGCGAAGTGTTATGTATTCCTCGTCTACACTTCAAATGAATGTGAATGCGACACTTCCCCGCTAGGAAATAGCGTTTGCAGAAGTCTACGTATCGTAGCAATAGAGTTCTTATGATTCTTAAAACGCGATATCGCATCTCATTTCTATGGTTCATGGTAAGATATAATATGATTTGCGAAGTGTTATGTATTCCTCGTCTACACTTCAAATGAATGAAAATGCGACACTTCCTTGCTAGGAAATAGCGTCTGCAGATGTCTAGGTATCGTAGCGATAGTGTTCTAATGCTTCTTAAAACGCGATATCGCATCTCATTTCTATGTTTCATGGTAAGATATAATATGGTTTGCGAAGTGTTATTTGTTCCTCGTCTACACTTCAAATGAATGTAAATGCAACACTTCCTTGCAAGGAAATAGCGTTTGCAGATGTCTAGGTATCGTAGCAATAGGGTTCAAATGCTTCTTAAAGCGAGATATTGCATCTCATATCTATGTTTCATGATAAGATATAATATTCATTGCGAAGTGTTATGCATTCCTCGTATACGATTCAAATGAATGTAAATGCGACACTTCCTTGCAAGGAAATAGCGTTTGCAGATGTCTACGTATCGTGGCAATAGAGTTCTTACGGTTCTTAAAACGCGATATCGCATCTCATTTCTATGTTTCATGGTAAGATATAATATGATTTGCGAAGTGTTATGTATTCCTCGTCTACACTTCAAATGAATGTGAATGCGACACTTCCCCGCTAGGAAATAGCGTTTGCAGAAGTCTACGTATCGTAGCAATAGAGTTCTTATGATTCTTAAAACGCAATATCGCATCTCATTTCTATGGTTCATGGTAAGATATAATATGATTTGCGAAGTGTTATGTATTCCTCGTCTACACTTCAAATGAATGAAAATGCGACACTTCCTTGCTAGGAAATAGCGTCTGCAGATGTCTAGGTATCGTAGCGATAGAGTTCTAATGCTTCTTAAAACGAGATATTGCATCTCATATCTATGTTTCATGATAAGATATAATATTCATTGCGAAGTGTTATGCATTCCTCGTCTACGATTCAAATGAATGTAAATGCGACACTTCCTTGCAAGGAAATTGCGTTTGCAGATGTCTAGGTATCGTAGCAATAGAGTTCTAATGCTTCTTAAAACGCGATATCGCATCTCATTTCTATGTTTCATGGTAAGATATAATATGATTTGCGAAGTGTTATGTATTCCTCATCTACACTTCAAATGAATGTGAATGCGACACTTCCCCGCTAGGAAATAGCGTCTGCAGATGTCTAGGTATCGTAGCGATAGAGTTCTAATGCTTCTTAAAACGAGATATTGCATCTCATATCTATGTTTCATGATAAGATATAATATTCATTGCGAAGTGTTATGCATTCCTCGTCTACGATTCAAATGAATGTAAATGCGACACTTCCTTGCAAGGAAATTGCGTTTGCAGATGTCTAGGTATCGTAGCAATAGAGTTCTAATGCTTCTTAAAACGCGATATCGCATCTCATTTCTATGTTTCATGGTAAGATATAATGTGATTTGCGAAGTGTTATGTATTCCTCGTCTGCACTTCAAATGAATGTAAATGCGACACTTCCTTGCAAGGAAATAGCGTTTGCAGATGTCTGCGTACCGTAGCAATAGAGTTCTTATGATTCTTAAAACGCGATATCGCATCTCATTTCTATGGTTCATGGTAAGATATAATAAGATTTGCGAAGTGTTATGTATTCCTCGTCTACACTTCAAATGAATGAAAATGCGACACTTCCTTGCTAGGAAATAGCGTCTGCAGATGTCTAGGTATCGTAGCGATAGAGTTCTAATGCTTCTTAAAACGAGATACTGCATCTCATATCTATGGTTCATGGTAAGATATAATATGGTTTGCGAAGTGTTATTTGTTCCTCGTCTACACTTCAAATGAATGTAAATGCAACACTTCCTTGCAAGGAAATAGCGTTCGCAGATGTCTAGGTATCGTAGCAATAGTGTTCAAATGCTTCTTAAAGCGAGATATTGCATCTCATATCTATGTTTCATGATAAGATATAATATTCATTGCGAAGTGTTATGCATTCCTCGTATACGATTCAAATGAATGTAAATGCGACACTTCCTTGCAAGGAAATAGCGTTTGCAGATGTCTACGTATCGTGGCAATAGAGTTCTTATGGTTCTTAAAACGCGATATCGCATCTCATTTCTATGTTTCATGGTAAGATATAATATGATTTGCGAAGTGTTATGTATTCCTCGTCTACACTTCAAATGAATGTGAATGCGACACTTCCCCGCTAGGAAATAGCGTTTGCAGAAGTCTACGTATCGTAGCAATAGAGTTCTTATGATTCTTAAAACGCGTAATCGCATCTCATTTCTATGGTTCATGGTAAGATATAATATGATTTGCGAAGTGTTATGTATTCCTCGTCTACACTTCAAATGAATGAAAATGCCACACTTCCTTGCTAGGAAATAGCGTCTGCAGATGTCTAGGTATCGTAGCGATAGAGTTCTAATGCTTCTTAAAACGCGATATCGCATCTCATTTCTATGTTTCATGGTAACATATAATATGATTTGCGAAGTGTTATGTATTCCTCGTCTACACTTCCTATGAATGTAAATGCGACACTTCCTTGCAAGGAAATAGCGTTTGCAGATGTCTACCTATCGCAGCAATAGGGTTCTAATGCTTCTTAAAACGCGATATCGCATCTCATTTCTATGTTTCATGGTAAGATATAATATGATTTGCGAAGTGTTATGTATTCCTCGTCTACACTTCAAATGTATGTAAATGCGACACTTCCTTGCTAGGAAATAGCGTCTGCAGATGTCTAGGTATCGTAGCGATAGAGTTCTAATGCCTCTTAAAACGCGATATCGCATCTCATTTCTATGTTTCATGGCAAGATATAATATGATTTGCGAAGTGTTATGTATTCCTCGTCTACACTTCAAATGAATGAAAATGCGACACTTCCTTGCTAGGAAGTAGCGTCTGCAGATGTCTAGGTATCGTAGCAATAGGGTTCTAATGCTTCTTAAAACGCGATATTGCATCTCATATCTATGGTTCATGGTAAGATATAATATGATTTGCGAAGTGTTATGTATTCCTCGTCTACACTTCAAATGAATGTAAATGCGACACTTCCTTGCTAGGAAATAGCGTCTGCAGATGTCTAGGTATCGTAGCGATAGAGTTCTAATGCTTCTTAAAACGAGATATTGCATCTCATATCTATGTTTCATGATAAGATACAATATTCATTGCGAAGTGTTATGCATTCCTCGTCTACGATTCAAATGAATGTAAATGCGACACTTCCTTGCAAGGAAATTGCGTTTGCAGATGTCTAGGTATCGTAGCAATAGAGTTCTAATGCTTCTTAAAACGCGACATCGCATCTCATTTCTATGTTTCATGGTAGGATATAATGTGATTTGCGAAGTGTTATGTATTCCTCGTCTGCACTTCAAATGAATGTAAATGCGACACTTCCTTGCAAGGAAATAGCGTTTGCAGATGTCTGCGTACCGTAGCAATAGAGTTCTTATGATTCTTAAAACGCGATATCGCATCTCATTTCTATGTTTCATGGTAAGATATAATATGATTTGCGAAGTGTTATGTATTCCTCGTCTACACTTCAAATGAATGTAAATGCGACACTTCCTTGCTAGGAAATAGCGTCTGCAGATGTCTAGGTATCGTAGCGATAGAGTTCTAATGCTTCTTAAAACGAGATACTGCATCTCATATCTATGGTTCATGGTAAGATATAATATGATTTGCGAAGTGTTATGTATTCCTCGTCTACACTTCCTATGAATGTAAATGCGACACTTCCTTGCAAGGAAATAGCGTTTGCAGATGTCTACCTATCGTAGCAATAGAGTTCTAATTCTTCTTAAAACGCGATATCGCATCTCATTTCAATGTTTCATGGTAAGATATAATATGATTTGCGAAGTGTTATGTATTCCTCGTCTACACTTCAAATAAATGTAAATGCGACACTTCCTTGCAAGGAAATAGCGTTTGCAGATGTCTACCTATCGTAGCAATTGGGTTCTAATGCTTCTTAAAACGCGATATCGCATCTCATTTCTATGTTTCATGGTAAGATATAATATGATTTGCGAAGTGTTATGTATTCCTCGTCTACACTTCAAATGAATCTAATTGCGACACTTCCTTGCTAGGAAATAGCGTCTGCAGATGTCTAGGTATCGTAGCGATAGAGTTCTAATGCTTCTTAAAACGAGATATTGCATCTCATATCTATGTTTCATGATAAGATATAATATTCATTGCGAAGTGTTATGCATTCCTCGTCTACGATTCAAATGAATGTAAATGCGACACTTCCTTGCAAGGAAATAGCGTTTGCAGATGTCTGCGTACCGTAGCAATAGAGTTCTTATGATTCTTAAAACGCGATATCGCATCTCATTTCTATGTTTCATGGTAAGATATAATATGATTTGCGAAGTGTTATGTATTCCTCGTCTACACTTCAAATGAATGTAAATGCGACACTTCCTTGCTAGGAAATAGCGTCTGCAGATGTCTAGGTATCGTAGCGATAGAGTTCTAATGCTTCTTAAAACGAGATACTGCATCTCATATCTATGGTTCATGGTAAGATATAATATGATTTGCGAAGTGTTATGTATTCCTCGTCTACACTTCCTATGAATGTAAATGCGACACTTCCTTGCAAGGAAATAGCGTTTGCAGATGTCTACCTATCGTAGCAATAGAGTTCTAATTCTTCTTAAAACGCGATATCGCATCTCATTTCAATGTTTCATGGTAAGATATAATATGATTTGCGAAGTGTTATGTATTCCTCGTCTACACTTCAAATAAATGTAAATGCGACACTTCCTTGCAAGGAAATAGCGTTTGCAGATGTCTACCTATCGTAGCAATTGGGTTCTAATGCTTCTTAAAACGCGATATCGCATCTCATTTCTATGTTTCATGGTAAGATATAATATGATTTGCGAAGTGTTATGTATTCCTCGTCTACACTTCAAATGAATCTAATTGCGACACTTCCTTGCTAGGAAATAGCGTCTGCAGATGTCTAGGTATCGTAGCGATAGAGTTCTAATGCTTCTTAAAACGAGATATTGCATCTCATATCTATGTTTCATGATAAGATATAATATTCATTGCGAAGTGTTATGCATTCCTCGTCTACGATTCAAATGAATGTAAATGCGACACTTCCTTGCAAGGAAATAGCGTTTGCAGATGTCTAGGTATCGTAGCAATAGAGTTCTAAGGCTTCTTAAAACGCGATATCGCATCTCATTTCTATGTTTCATGGTAAGATATAATATGATTTGCGAAGTGTTATGTATTCCTCGTCTACACTTCAAATGAATGTGAATGCGACACTTCCCCGCTAGGAAATAGCGTTTGCAGAAGTCTACGTATCGTAGCAATAGAGTTCTTATGATTCTTAAAACACGATATCGCATCTCATTTCTATGTTTCATGGTAAGATATAATGTGATTTGCGAAGTGTTATGTATTCCTCGTCTACACTTCAAATGAATGTAAATGCGACACTTCCTTGCTAGGAAATAGCGTCTGCAGATGTCTAGGTATCGTAGCGATAGAGTTCTAATGCTTCTTAAAACGAGATACTGCATCTCATATCTATGGTTCATGGTAAGATATAATATGGTTTGCGAAGTGTTATTTGTTCCTCGTCTACACTTCAAATGAATGTAAATGCGACACTTCCTTGCTAGGAAATAGCGTCTGCAGATGTCTAGGTATCGTAGCGATAGAGTTCTAATGCTTCTTAAAACGAGATATTGCATCTCATATCTATGTTTCATGATAAGATATAATATTCATTGCGAAGTGTTATGCATTCCTCGTCTACGATTCAAATGAATGTAAATGCGACACTTCCTTGCAAGGAAATAGCGTTTGCAGATGTCTAGGTATCGTAGCGATAGAGTTCTAATGCTTCTTAAAATGAGATGTTGCATCTCATATCTATGTTTCATGATAAGATATAATATGATTTGCGAAGTGTTATGTATTCCTCGTCTACACTTCAAATGAATGAAAATGCGACACTTCCTTGCTAGGAAGTAGCGTCTGCAGATGTCTAGGTATCGTGGCAATAGGGTTCTAATGCTTCTTAAAACGCGATATCGCATCTCATTTCTATGTTTCATGGTAAGATATAATGTGATTTGCGAAGTGTTATGTATTCCTCGTCTGCACTTCAAATGAATGTAAATGCGACACTTCCTTGCAAGGAAATAGCGTTTGCAGATGTCTGCGTACCGTAGCAATAGAGTTCTTATGATTCTTAAAACGCGATATCGCATCTCATTTCTATGTTTCATGGTAAGATATAATATGATTTGCGAAGTGTTATGTATTCCTCGTCTACACTTCAAATGAATGTAAATGCGACACTTCCTTGCTAGGAAATAGCGTCTGCAGATGTCTAGGTATCGTAGCGATAGAGTTCTAATGCTTCTTAAAACGAGATACTGCATCTCATATCTATGGTTCATGGTAAGATATAATATGGTTTGCGAAGTGTTATTTGTTCCTCGTCTACACTTCAAATGAATGTAAATGCAACACTTCGTTGCAAGGAAATAGCGTTTGCAGATGTCTAGGTATCGTAGCAATAGGGTTCAAATGCTTCTTAAAGCGAGATATTGCATCTCATATCTATGTTTCATGATAAGATATAATATTCATTGCGAAGTGTTATGCATTCCTCGTATACGATTCAAATGAATGTAAATGCGACACTTCCTTGCAAGGAAATAGCGTTTGCAGATGTTTACGTATCGTAGCAATAGAGTTCTTATGATTCTTAAAACGCGATATCGCATCTCATTTCTATGTTTCATGATAAGATATAATATTCATTGCGAAGTGTTATTTGTTCCTCGTCTACACTTCAAATGAATGTAAATGCAACACTTCCTTGCAAGGAAATAGCGTTTGCAGATGTCTAGGTGTCGTAGCAATAGGGTTCAAATGCTTCTTAAAGCGAGATATTGCATCTCATATCTATGTTTCATGATAAGATATAATATTCATTGCGAAGTGTTATGCATTCCTCGTATACGATTCAAATGAATGTAAATGCGACACTTCCTTGCAAGGAAATAGCGTTTGCAGATGTCTACGTATCGTGGCAATAGAGTTCTTATGGTTCTTAAAACGCGATATCGCATCTCATTTCTATGTTTCATGGCAAGATATAATATGATTTGCGAAGTGTTATGTATTCCGCGACTACACTTCAAATGAATGTGAATGCGACACTTCCTCGCTAAGAAGTAGCGTTTGCAGAAGTCTACGTATCGTAGCAATAAGAGTTCTTATGATTCTTAAAACGCGATATCGCATCTCATTTCTATGGTTCATGGTATGATATAATATGATTTGCGAAGTGTTATGTATTCCTCGTCTACACTTCAAATGAATGTAAATGCGACACTTCCTTGCTAGGAAATAGCGTCTGCAGATGTCTAGGTATCGTAGCGATAGAGTTCTAATGCTTCTTAAAACGCGATATCGCATCTCATTTCTATGGTTCATGGTAAGATATAATATGATTTGCGAAGTGTTATGTAGTCCTCGTCTACACTTCAAATGAATGAAAATGCGACACTTCCTTGCTAGGAAATAGCGTCTGCAGATGTCTAGGTATCGTAGCGATAGAGTTCTAATGCTTCTTAAAACGCGATATCGCATCTCATTTCTATGTTTCATGGTAACATATAATATGATTTGCGAAGTGTTATGCATTCCTCGTTTGCGATTCAAATGAATGTAAATGCGACACTTCGTTGCAAGGAAATAGCGTTTGCAGATGTCTAGGTATCGTAGCAATAGAGTTCTAATGCTTCTTAAAACGCGATGTCGCATCTCATTTCTATGTTTCATGGTAAGATATAATATGATTTGCGAAGTGTTATGTATTCCTCGTCTACACTTCAAATGAATGTAAATGCGACACTTCCTTGCTAGGAAATAGCGTCTGCAGATGTCTAGGTATCGTAGCGATAGATTTCTAATGCTTCTTAAAACGCGATATCGCATCTCATTTCTATGTTTCATGGTAAGATATAATATGATTTGCGAAGTGTTATGTACTCCTCGTCTACACTTCAAATGAATGAAAATGCGACACTTCCTTGCTAGGAAATAGCGTCTGCAGATGTCTAGGTATCGTAGCGATAGAGTTCTAATGCTTCTTAAAACGAGATATTGCATCTCATATCTATGTTTCATGATAAGATATAATATGATTTGCGAAGTGTTATGTATTCCTCGTCTACACTTCAAATGAATGAAAATGCGACACTTCCTTGCTAGGAAGTAGCGTCTGCAGATGTCTAGGTATCGTAGCAATAGGGTTCTAATGCTTCTTAAAACGCGATATCGCATCTCATTTCTATGTTTCATGGTAAGATATAATATGATTTGCGAAGTGTTATGTATTCCTCGTCTACACTTCAAATGAATGTAAATGCGACACTTCCTTGCTAGGAAATAGCGTCTGCAGATGTCTAGGTATCGTAGCGATAGAGTTCTAATGCTTCTTAAAACGCGATATCGCATCTCATTTCTATGGTTCATGGTAAGATATAATATGATTTGCGAAGTGTTATGTAGTCCTCGTCTACACTTCAAATGAATGAAAATGCGACACTTCCTTGCTAGGAAATAGCGTCTGCAGATGTCTAGGTATCGTAGCGATAGAGTTCTAATGCTTCTTAAAACGAGATACTGCATCTCATATCTATGGTTCATGGTAAGATATAATATGGTTTGCGAAGTGTTATTTGTTCCTCGTCTACACTTCAAATGAATGTAAATGCAACACTTCCTTGCAAGGAAATAGCGTTTGCAGATGTCTAGGTATCGTAGCAATAGGGTACAAATGCTTCTTAAAGCGAGATATTGCATCTCATATCTATGTTTCATGATAAGATATAATATTCATTGCGAAGTGTTATGCATTCCTCGTATACGATTCAAATGAATGTAAATGCGACACTTCCTTGCAAGGAAATAGCGTTTGCAGATGTCTACGTATCGTAGCAATAGAGTTCTTATGATTCTTAAAACGCGATATCGCATCTCATTTCTATGGTTCATGGTAAGATATAATATGATTTGCGAATTGTTCTGTATTCCTCGTCTACACTTCAAATGAATCTAATTGCGACACTTCCTTGCTGGGAAATAGCGTCTGCAGATGTCTAGGTATCGTAGCGATAGAGTTCTAATGCTTCTTAAAACGATATATTGCATCTCATATCTATGTTTCATGATAAGATATAATATTCATTGCGAAGTGTTATGCATTCCTCGTCTACGATTCAAATGAATGTAAATGCGACACTTCCTTGCAAGGAAATAGCGTTTGCAGATGTCTAGGTATCGTAGCAATAGAGTTCTAATGCTTCTTAAAACGCGATATCGCATCTCATTTCTATGTTTCATGGTAAGATATAATATGATTTGCGAAGTGTTATGTATTCCTCGTCTACACTTCAAATGAATGTGAATGCGACACTTCCCCGCTAGGAAATAGCGTTTGCAGAAGTCTACGTATCGTAGCAATAGAGTTCTTATGATTCTTAAAACGCGATATCGCATCTCATTTCTATGTTTCATGGTAAGATATAATGTGATTTGCGAAGTGTTATGTATTCCTCGTCTACACTTCAAATGAATGTAAATGCGACACTTCCTTGCTAGGAAATAGCGTCTGCAGATGTCTAGGTATCGTAGCGATAGAGTTCTAATGCTTCTTAAAACGAGATACTGCATCTCATATCTATGGTTCATGGTAAGATATAATATGGTTTGCGAAGTGTTATTTGTTCCTCGTCTACACTTCAAATGAATGTAAATGCAACACTTCCTTGCAAGGAAATAGCGTTTGCAGATGTCTAGGTATCGTAGCAATAGGGTTCAAATGCTTCTTAAAGCGAGATATTGCATCTCATATCTATGTTTCATGATAAGATATAATATTCATTGCGAAGTGTTATGCATTCCTCGTATACGATTCAAATGAATGTAAATGCGACACTTCCTTGCAAGGAAATAGCGTTTGCAGATGTCTACGTATCGTAGCAATAGAGTTCTTATGATTCTTAAAACGCGATATCGCATCTCATTTCTATGGTTCATGGTAAGATATAATATGATTTGCGAATTGTTATGTATTCCTCGTCTACACTTCAAATGAATCTAATTGCGACACTTCCTTGCTAGGAAATAGCGTCTGCAGATGTCTAGGTATCGTAGCGATAGAGTTCTAATGCTTCTTAAAACGAGATATTGCTTCTCATATCTATGTTTCATGATAAGATATAATATTCATTGCGAAGTGTTATGCATTCCTCGTCTACGATTCAAATGAATGTAAATGCGACACTTCCTTGCAAGGAAATAGCGTTTGCAGATGTCTAGGTATCGTAGCGATAGAGTTCTAATGCTTCTTAAAATGAGATGTTGCATCTCATATCTATGTTTCATGATAAGATATAATATGATTTGCGAAGTGTTATGTATTCCTCGTCTACACTTCAAATGAATGAAAATGCGACACTTCCTTGCTAGGAAGTAGCGTCTGCAGATGTCTAGGTATCGTGGCAATAGGGTTCTAATGCTTCTTAAAACGCGATATCGCATCTCATTTCTATGTTTCATGGTAAGATATAATATGATTTGCGAAGTGTTATGTATTCCTCGTCTACACTTCAAATGAATGTAAATGCGACACTTCCTTGCTAGGAAATAGCGTCTGCAGATGTCTAGGTATCGTAGCGATAGAGTTCTAATGCTTCTTAAAACGAGATACTGCATCTCATATCTATGGTTCATGGTAAGATATAATATGGTTTGCGAAGTGTTATTTGTTCCTCGTCTACACTTCAAATGAATGTAAATGCAACACTTCCTTGCAAGGAAATAGCGTTTGCAGATGTCTAGGTATCGTAGCAATAGGGTTCAAATGCTTCTTAAAGCGAGATATTGCATCTCATATCTATGTTTCATGATAAGATATAATATTCATTGCGAAGTGTTATGCATTCCTCGTATACGATTCAAATGAATGTAAATGCGACACTTCCTTGCAAGGAAATAGCGTTTGCAGATGTCTACGTATCGTAGCAATAGAGTTCTTATGATTCTTAAAACGCGATATCGCATCTCATTTCTATGGTTCATGGTAAGATATAATATGATTTGCGAATTGTTCTGTATTCCTCGTCTACACTTCAAATGAATCTAATTGCGACACTTCCTTGCTAGGAAATAGCGTCTGCAGATGTCTAGGTATCGTAGCGATAGAGTTCTAATGCTTCTTAAAACGAGATATTGCTTCTCATATCTATGTTTCATGATAAGATATAATATTCATTGCGAAGTGTTATGCATTCCTCGTCTACGATTCAAATGAATGTAAATGCGACACTTCCTTGCAAGGAAATAGCGTTTGCAGATGTCTAGGTATCGTAGCGATAGAGTTCTAATGCTTCTTAAAATGAGATGTTGCATCTCATATCTATGTTTCATGATAAGATATAATATGATTTGCGAAGTGTTATGTATTCCTCGTCTACACTTCAAATGAATGAAAATGCGACACTTCCTTGCTAGGAAGTAGCGTCTGCAGATGTCTAGGTATCGTGGCAATAGGGTTCTAATGCTTCTTAAAACGCGATATCGCATCTCATTTCTATGTTTCATGGTAAGATATAATGTGATTTGCGAAGTGTTATGTATTCCTCGTCTACACTTCAAATGAATGTAAATGCGACACTTCCTTGCTAGGAAATAGCGTCTGCAGATGTCTAGGTATCGTAGCGATAGAGTTCTAATGCTTCTTAAAACGAGATACTGCATCTCATATCTATGGTTCATGGTAAGATATAATATGGTTTGCGAAGTGTTATTTGTTCCTCGTCTACACTTCAAATGAATGTAAATGCAACACTTCCTTGCAAGGAAATAGCGTTTGCAGATGTCTAGGTATCGTAGCAATAGGGTTCAAATGCTTCTTAAAGCGAGATATTGCATCTCATATCTATGTTTCATGATAAGATATAATATTCATTGCGAAGTGTTATGCATTCCTCGTATACGATTCAAATGAATGTAAATGCGACACTTCCTTGCAAGGAAATAGCGTTTGCAGATGTCTACGTATCGTAGCAATAGAGTTCTTATGATTCTTAAAACGCGATATCGCATCTCATTTCTATGGTTCATGGTAAGATATAATATGATTTGCGAATTGTTATGTATTCCTCGTCTACACTTCAAATGAATCTAATTGCGACACTTCCTTGCTAGGAAATAGCGTCTGCAGATGTCTAGGTATCGTAGCGATAGAGTTCTAATGCTTCTTAAAATGAGATGTTGCATCTCATATCTATGTTTCATGATAAGATATAATATGATTTGCGAAGTGTTATGTATTCCTCGTCTACACTTCAAATGAATGAAAATGCGACACTTCCTTGCTAGGAAGTAGCGTCTGCAGATGTCTAGGTATCGTGGCAATATGGTTCTAATGCTTCTTAAAACGCGATATCGCATCTCATTTCTATGTTTCATGGTAAGATATAATATGATTTGCGAAGTGTTATGTATTCCTCGTCTACACTTCAAATGAATGTAAATGCGACACTTCCTTGCTAGGAAATAGCGTCTGCAGATGTCTAGGTATCGTAGCGATAGAGTTCTAATGCTTCTTAAAACGCGATATTGCATCTCATATCTATGGTTCATGGTAAGATATAATATGATTTGCGAAGTGTTATGTATTCCTCGTCTACACTTCAAATGAATATAAATGCGACACTTCCTTGCTAGGAAATAGCGTCTGCAGATGTCTAGGTATCGTAGCGATAGAGTTCTAATGCTTCTTAAAACGAGATATTGCATCTCATATCTATGTTTCAAGATAAGATATAATATTCATTGCGAAGTGTTATGCATTCCTCGTCTACGATTCAAATGAATGTAAATGCGACACTTCCTTGCAAGGAAATTGCGTTTGCAGATGTCTAGGTATCGTAGCAATAGAGTTCTAATGCTTCTTAAAACGCGATATCGCATCTCATTTCTATGTTTCATGGTAAGATATAATGTGATTTGCGAAGTGTTATGTATTCCTCGTCTGCACTTCAAATGAATGTAAATGCGACACTTCCTTGCAAGGAAATAGCGTTTGCAGATGTCTGCGTACCGTAGCAATAGAGTTCTTATGATTCTTAAAACGCGATATCGCATCTCATTTCTATGTTTCATGGTAAGATATAATACGATTTGCGAAGTGTTATGTATTCCTCGTCTACACTTCAAATGAATGTAAATGCGACACTTCCTTGCTAGGAAATAGCGTCTGCAGATGTCTAGGTATCGTAGCGACAGAGTTCTAATGCTTCTTAAAACGAGATACTGCATCTCATATCTATGGTTCATGGTAAGATATAATATGGTTTGCGAAGTGTTATTTGTTCCTCGTCTACACTTCAAATGAATGTAAATGCAACACTTCGTTGCAAGGAAATAGCGTTTGCAGATGTCTAGGTATCGTAGCAATAGGGTTCAAATGCTTCTTAAAGCGAGATATTGCATCTCATATCTATGTTTCATGATAAGATATAATATTCATTGCGAAGTGTTATGCATTCCTCGCATACGATTCAAATGAATGTAAATGCGACACTTCCTTGCAAGGAAATAGCGTTTGCAGATGTTTACGTATCGTAGCAATAGAGTTCTTATGATTCTTAAAACGCGATATCGCATCTCATTTCTATGGTTCATGGTAAGATATAATATGATTTGCGAATTGTTATGTATTCCCGTCTACTGTAACGTCAGGCGTACCGCCTGCCACCCTCCGGCGTCCAACTCATCATCCCCAGCATCCGTATCCGGAGCCCCTGCACACGGGCCACCCGCCGACTCGCCGTCCCTACAGAAGGAGACAAAGGTACGAGAGGGAAGAGGGATGCAGCATGCCGCGCCCACGCGCGATCTCCACACACGAGGGGGAGGACTTCACCCCGTATTACGAGGGCGAGGAGCTCTCCGACACGTACTGGGTCGAATCCCCAGCAATCACGAAGCCCTATACGTACTTCTCGTACATGTGGGATTAGAATAAGCACACTACTCACCTATGTACATACACACCAACACACACCTAGATTTAAGTGAATATATGTATATATTTTATTCATGCACGGTTATGTTCCGTGCACTCGCGCGCACACTCGACGCTCGCGGCTCACGCTTAACGCGGGCCGCGCCCCACTCCGAACGGCCGCCCCACCACGAGGGCCGAGCGGCCGCCCTACTCCGACCGTCCGCCCCACCGCGAGGGCCCAGCGACTCGCGCGCCGCGCGACCCGAGGAGGTCGCGGACGCGAGATCCGAGAGTCAGTTCGCGTCTCATCTCCGAACCGGAGAGTTCCAATCTCGCCTCCGAACGGAGGAGTTCCAATCTCACCTCCGAACGGGAGAGTTGGTATCTCATCTCCGAACTGGAGAGTTCGCATCTCATCTCCGAACCGAGGAGTTCTAATCCAGCATCCGAACGATGCACCTCCGATCCGAGCAATAGGCTCATTCGCAACGAGCAATTAGCTCTAATGCATTCGTCTCTATCCATACTCCCATAGCGGAGTCCATTCGATACCTTATACTATTTCTAATTCTCATTGTAATCGCTAGTCAGTAACTTAGAATTTAGTCAAGTGTATCTAGTATAGTGAAATCATAGAATATAGTTTATTGTTACCAGATTCAAAGTATCTTTATTCGAGTTCAAATACAATTCCTTAATTCTAATCCACGGGTACGCTCGCGATTATTCTAATTCTATATCTCATCTACGATAGTCTTGAGGCTCGACGACTAGAGCGAACCAGCGCTTAGTTGCTCCATCCTCACTTCTACCGTGTACAGAATATCTTGCGCCCAGGTCGATCCCGGTAAGCTAGAGCGAACCAACGCTTAGCCGTGCCGTATTCAACCGAAGTTCAAGTATTCTCGATGAGCCTTGCACCTCCGACAAAGCGTACACGACGCGCGGGGAGGAGAGAGTTCATTCGTCGTCTCGCTCGGGAATACGTGGGTGATGCACCAGAATATTCAATTTCCTACGTTCGAGTCCTGGTTCCTGTGAAGGAGGTTTCCTTCGCCGCACGACCCGTACGAGTCGCTAATCGTCAGGGCCAAACGCCGATACCTGCCGGCCGGAGTCAACCCGCCTGGACGCTTATTCCCGTAGACGTACCTCCGTTCCAGCCGTACGCCGCCGCCATCCCGGTTGCGGATCCAAGGCGTTCCAGGTACCTGGAAAGAGAAATCAGACAGCGGAATCAAGCCTTCGCAAGGTAAGTTTAGTGTTAGTTACCGTTTTATCGAGTCCGAAACGCCAACGAACCCGGTCCGGACGCAATTCGCGTTATTTTCGGGAACGGTTACGACTTTGTGCCACCGTTGCGAGCGCAACCGCACCTCGGGACGTGACACGAAAGTTATTTTTGGTGACAGCGGTGGGATAGCCACGCGTTTCCTCCGGAAATTCCGCCGAAAGGAACCGCGAAACTAGATATGGCAACCCGGACTCCGACAAAAACGCGCCAGCAGACACAGCGAGCCGCCGCGATGGCCGATTCCGAACGCGAAAAACGCACTAGCAGAACGCTCGACTTCCAAGACGCTATCGCCGAGCCTCTTCCTAGTACCGCGCAACCAAATACTTCCGCGAAAAATACGAAAGCGACCGATCCGAGTAATGCCGCGTTGCTCCAGCAAATAGAAATTTTACGTCGTGAATTAGAATCTATTCGCAGAACGCCTGATTTAACGCGCGACGATACCGTTTCGCTGGATATTCCTCGGGGAAATCCGCTTTCCGCACATAATTCGAGCTCTGATTTCAATACAAATAGTTCGCAACACGACGAGCTATCGCTTAAGCAGGCCCTCGAAGCCGTGCCGACATTCGACGGTCAGAACATTCCCATTCTTCAGTTTACCCGAGCGTGTAAACGCGCTTATGAGCTTATCCCTAATGGGTGCGAGCGAACCTTCACACGCCTGCTTAAGGGAAAACTCAAGGGTCGTGCCTACGCCGCGCTAGAAGACGAGCCGTGTTACACAATACTCGAATTAACGGACGTTCTTCGCAGCACATTTTGCTCCGTAAAATCAGCTCATCATTATCGGGGTGAACTTGCCAATATATTTATGCGCGCGAACGAGCACATTCTAGATTACATCGGTCGAGTAAAAGATCTTAGAACCGCTATAATTGATTGCGAGAGGCTTGCTCGACGAGACACACCGGAATCGCTCGATGACGTAGACGCGCTCACCCTACAATGTTTTAAAGACGGTCTCATTCCGGAAATTCGAATGCAAATGACTATAAGTTCATTCGGTACATTGCGAGAAACGTTCGCTCGAGCGCGGGAGCTCTATCAAATGCACGAACGTGATTGCAACCGGCTAGGTAGATCGCGTGTCGCGCGACCAGAATCGCGCGAAAAACCAGCCGAAATTATTTGCCGAAAATGCAATAATATCGGACATTACGCGACCGAGTGTCGGCTCAGACCGCCATCGCCGTACCGACCGCAGGAATACTTGCGATCCAGGGACGTACCGCCTCCTACTCGAGGCCCCGCGTACGAACAACCAAGACAAATCGTAGCCAGGGACGCGCCCAAATTTTGTCGCTATTGCAAGACCCCGGGGCACGAAATAGGCGAGTGCCGCAAAAGGCAGTACAACAACGCGGTAAATAAAAATTCGGGAAACGACAATGGCCTCCGCACCCGCCGCGAGACAGGTGGCGAGGCCGCGCACCAAGTCCGTCCTCTCGCCGCGAACAACTCCAACGCGGAAATCGACGAAACGCCGCGATAAACATAACCGGAAAAACTAGCACGCCAAACGTAATTCTAAAATCCGATCTTCTAATTTCACCAACTCGCTTCATGGTGGACACTGGGGCGGAAATAAATATTATAAAACGTTCGGCTCTAAAAGCATCCGCGCGAATCGATAAGTCCGAGATCGTAATAATAACAGGGGTAACCGATGGCAAAACCGCAACCTTAGGGACGGTGAATCTTGTCATTTTCGGTCGCGTCGTCCCTTTTAATGTGGTCGAGGATGATTTTCCCCTTAAACCAAGCGGGATCCTCGGCTCCGGGTTCTGTATGGACGCAGAAATCTCTTTTCCAAATAAAATAATCAAATGGAATGGTAAGAGAATTCCTTTCGAAGACGATATCGAAACACTCGAGGAACCGTCACCGGACTCGAAAATAAAGCCTCTCCTATCGCCGAAACGTAAACAAGCGCCGCGCACGGAATCTATTCCCCCTCCGCCGCCGCGCCCGCCGCGTAAATCATCGCCTCCGCTGAAACGCGATGCAGCAACGAAATCGAAGCTTCGAACGCAAGACAAAGCAGCTTCTCCGAAGTCAGGAGACCGTATCTCCATTCCGCCGAGATCAAATATCGGTATCAAGGTCCGCGTAGTTAATTCGAACCTCGCGGAAGGTATAATTCCCCGTATCGATCTTGCGCCGGGTATATTTTTCGGAAACGCTCTCGTCAGAGTAATTCGGGGCAAAGCGGTAACTCGAATAATTAATTCATCCGACCGCGCCGTCGAAATCGCGTTACCAGAAATCGTACTTGAGCCCGCGCAAATCATGACTCCCCTCCACGAGGAGGATAGTCCGTCGCTGTATCCGGTTTTTTCTAAATCTACTAAATCTAACGTATCCGCCGTACCGATCGGCTCATCCCAAAAAGGGAAAACTTCTATTTCTTTCTCGAGTCAGACACCATATTCGACACTCGAAACTCCTCCTTCGCGTTGCAAAATCGCGAATACTCAGCAAATCTCCTATGCTCAGGCGGTTAAAAATAATGTACAACAGGCGCCGTTAAAACCAACATCGAAATCCGCCAACCTTTCGAAATCTCGCTTAGATCGAATTCTTAGTCTCCTCCGTCTCGACCACCTCAACGCAGAGGAAAGAGAGCACGTCGTCCGTCTCGTTCAAAGCACGCAGGAGCTTTTTCACATTGAGGGGGATAAATTAGGGCATACGTCAGCAACCACGCACAAGATTCCAACCGTCGACGACCGCCCCGTCAATGTGAAACAATACCGTTTCCCACCAGCTCATAAGGAGGAGATTCGACGACAAGTCGACAAATTTTTACAAAATGGTGTCATCTCTCCGTCCAAATCGCCATATAATTCGCCATTGTGGGTCGTCCCCAAGAAACCCGACTCTTTGGGCAACAAGCAATGGCGCGTCGTCATCGACTACCGCGCACTCAATGAGAAATCTGTCGCCGATGCCTATCCCCTCCCTTGCATTACCGAGATACTTGATCAGCTCGGGAGCGCGAAGTATTTTAGTACATTCGATCTCGCGAGCGGATTTCACCAGATCCCAATGGAGCCCGCCGATGCTCCCAAAACTGCTTTTTCGACGCCTCACGGGCATTATGAATTTAAAAGAATGCCATTCGGATTAAAAAATGCGCCAGCGACGTTCCAACGACTTATGGACAATGTCCTGTCCGGTCTCCAGGGGAACGAAATTTTCGTCTATTTGGACGACATTGTTATCTACGCTAGCTCTCTTCAAGAACATCGACTTAAATTCGATAAATTAACTCAACGGCTCAAAGAAGCTAATTTAGTATTGCAGCCGGATAAGTGCGAATTCTTGAGGAGAGAAGTAAGCTATTTGGGTCATATTATCAGTGAGCACGGTGTAAAACCTGACCCTGCGAAAATTAGCGCCGTCAAAAATTTTCCGCGCCCGCGCAACGCGAAACAGATCAAACAATTCCTCGGGCTCGCGGGATACTACAGGCGGTTCATCGCAAATTTTTCTAATATTGCTAAGCCACTTACAAATTTGTTAAAAAAAAGACGCGCCCTTTGTATGGCGTAACGAGCAAGAGAATTCATTCGTCAAACTCAGAGATTGCCTATGCGAAGCGCCTATCTTGCAGTACCCCAACTTCAAACAACCATTCGTGATAACGACCGACGCGTCCGCCGAAGCTATTGGTGCTATCTTGAGTCAAGGACCAATAGGCCGCGACTTGCCAATCGCGTACACGTCGCGACTGTTAAACGCTGCGGAGAAAAACTACTCCACGATCGAGAAGGAGTGTCTGGCGATTGTCTACGCCGTCCATTACTTTCGTCCATACATATACGGTAATCAATTCAAACTCGTTACCGACCATCGACCGTTAGTGTGGATGAATTCGGTCAAGGACCCGTCAAGTAGACTCGTACGGTGGAGGCTTAAGTTAGCGGAATTTGACTACGAGATGGTCTATAAAAGTGGAAAAACGAACCTTAATGCGGACGCATTGTCGCGGAATCCCGCTCAAATTTTTCCGCTCTCGTATTCAGAAAACTCGGAGGACGACATCTTCGATGTGCCTCCGGAAACCCGTAAAAAGTATACCACACTAGCGCCTCCTCCTACTCCGGTAACATCAGAACCTGAATTACCGACTCCAGGCACGTCCTTCCGTACCAACACAGCACCACCTCCGCAAGTCGCCAGCGACAGCACCGACTTCTATACTCCTGCTCCAAATGAATTTTTCCGACGCGAACCTCTATTTAATTTCAGCCGTGACGCATTATCAACGCGACGAGACAATGTAGTTGTCTTCGTCACGCAATCTGGGCACCCCTATGACACGGGCGCCAAAGATCTAGCAAACGCTGAAAAATTCCTCCTAAACAAAAATCACGTCCTTACCAAAGCCAAAGTCATACAAATCGGAAACGAATTCCAAATCCAGCTTCCAATCATCGAACATTCCACCAGATCAATCAATTTCCAGACCGTAATAGAAACATTCAGATCCTTGTGCGACGTTGTAAACGAATTACAATTACAAACATTTAGTATCGCACAAACCTATCTAGACTCCGTATCCTGGTCCCGAATCCAGAAAATCCTTCAAGACCTGTTTTACGAAACAACTGTCCAGATTACGGTCTGCCAGGGCCTCATTAAAAACCCCTTCGGTCGAAGAGCGACTGAAAATAATAAGAGAAAACCACGACTCCCCTGTGGGAGGTCACAAAGGGGTTAATAAAACTTATTCTCGCATCAGACAACAATACTTTTGGCCAAACATGAAAACACAAATACAAGAATACATTGGCAATGTAAAAGTTGTCAGACAGAGAAACTGGTCCGGGTAAAGACCAGACAGCCTCTCACTTTAACCGACACCCCTGGCAGGGCATTCGATAAGATTTCAATGGACGTAATGGGTCCTCTTCCCGAAACTTCCGACGGTTATACAAGTATCCTCACGATCCAAGATCTCCTCACTAAATACTCAGTCGCAGTTCCTCTCAAAACCACCACCGCAGTAGACATTGCCGAAGCTTTAATAAAAGAATTCATTTGTAAATTCGGATGCCCGAAAGGCATACTCACGGACCAAGGTTCGAACTTTATAAACAGCTTGATTAAAGCCATAGCAATCAAATTCCGTATTAAGCAATACAAGTCCACTGCGTTCCATCCACAGACAAACGGGTCCGTTGAACGATCTCACCACGTCCTGGCCGAATATCTGAAGCATTACATAGAGTCGAGTAACGATTGGGTGAATTGGTTACCGTATGCAATGTTTTCATACAACACCAGTGTGCACGAGGGTACATTATACACCCCACACGAACTAGTGTTCGGCAGGATAGCTAGGACGCCGTCAGCCACTCCTTTTCAGGACAGCTCTGATAACGAAACTTATAGCGACTATCTTATACAACTTCAGGAGAAAATCTCGAAATCTCAGGATTTGGCTAAAGCCAATCTAGACAATGCGAAACGCCGTTCTAAATATTATTATGACCGAAATCTCAATGTCCAAAACTTCGAGGTAGGCCAATGGGTCTATCTTTTAAAAGAGCCGAACAAACATAAGTTCCAGGCACAATACTCTGGACCGTACCGTATCCTCGAAATTTTGGGCAACTGTAATGTTAAGCTAAATGTAAAAGGGCGCCATAAAATTGTTCATACGAACAAAATCAAAATTTGTAAACGAATGCATAGTATGCAGAGTGTGGATGCTAGTGAAAGAAAAGTGCGAAAAACTGAAAATGAAGTCAGTGAGAGCAGTGACATTCAAACGAACGCTGAAAGTGAAAGCGACGAAAGTGCCTGCAATCCGAAGGAAGCCCGCAGCCACGGTCCAAACTCCAAACGTTATCGCCAGGATCAACCAGGCGAAAAACCTCAGATTCCGCAGCATCCAGCCGACAGGACCAAGAGAAGGATCCAGCATCCCGAAATCTACCCAACAGACAAGAGATCTCGGCATGGCCGAGATTCTTTTTCCAAGGGGGGTGGTGTAACGTCAGGCGTACCGCCTGCCACCCTCCGGCGTCCAACTCATCATCCCCAGCATCCGTATCCGGAGCCCCTGCACACGGGCCACCCGCCGACTCGCCCGTCCCTACAGAAGGAGACAAAGGTACGAGAGGGAAGAGGGATGCAGCATGCCGCGCCCACGCGCGATCTCCACACACGAGGGGGAGGACTTCACCCCGTATTACGAGGGCGAGGAGCTCTCCGACACGTACTGGGTCGAATCCCCAGCAATCACGAAGCCCTATACGTACTTCTCGTACATGTGGGATTAGAATAAGCACACTACTCACCTATGTACATACACACCAACACACACCTAGATTTAAGTGAATATATGTATATATTTTATTCATGCACGGTTATGTTCCGTGCACTCGCGCGCACACTCGACGCTCGCGGCTCACGCTTAACGCGGGCCGCGCCCCACTCCGAACGGCCGCCCCACCACGAGGGCCGAGCGGCCGCCCTACTCCGACCGTCCGCCCCACCGCGAGGGCCCAGCGACTCGCGCGCCGCGCGACCCGAGGAGGTCGCGGACGCGAGATCCGAGAGTCAGTTCGCGTCTCATCTCCGAACCGGAGAGTTCCAATCTCGCCTCCGAACGGAGGAGTTCCAATCTCACCTCCGAACGGGAGAGTTGGTATCTCATCTCCGAACTGGAGAGTTCGCATCTCATCTCCGAACCGAGGAGTTCTAATCCAGCATCCGAACGATGCACCTCCGATCCGAGCAATAGGCTCATTCGCAACGAGCAATTAGCTCTAATGCATTCGTCTCTATCCATACTCCCATAGCGGAGTCCATTCGATACCTTATACTATTTCTAATTCTCATTGTAATCGCTAGTCAGTAACTTAGAATTTAGTCAAGTGTATCTAGTATAGTGAAATCATAGAATATAGTTTATTGTTACCAGATTCAAAGTATCTTTATTCGAGTTCAAATACAATTCCTTAATTCTAATCCACGGGTACGCTCGCGATTATTCTAATTCTATATCTCATCTACGATAGTCTTGAGGCTCGACGACTAGAGCGAACCAGCGCTTAGTTGCTCCATCCTCACTTCTACCGTGTACAGAATATCTTGCGCCCAGGTCGATCCCGGTAAGCTAGAGCGAACCAACGCTTAGCCGTGCCGTATTCAACCGAAGTTCAAGTATTCTCGATGAGCCTTGCACCTCCGACAAAGCGTACACGACGCGCGGGGAGGAGAGAGTTCATTCGTCGTCTCGCTCGGGAATACGTGGGTGATGCACCAGAATATTCAATTTCCTACGTTCGAGTCCTGGTTCCTGTGAAGGAGGTTTCCTTCGCCGCACGACCCGTACGAGTCGCTAATCGTCAGGGCCAAACGCCGATACCTGCCGGCCGGAGTCAACCCGCCTGGACGCTTATTCCCGTAGACGTACCTCCGTTCCAGCCGTACGCCGCCGCCATCCCGGTTGCGGATCCAAGGCGTTCCAGGTACCTGGAAAGAGAAATCAGACAGCGGAATCAAGCCTTCGCAAGGTAAGTTTAGTGTTAGTTACCGTTTTATCGAGTCCGAAACGCCAACGAACCCGGTCCGGACGCAATTCGCGTTATTTTCGGGAACGGTTACGACTTTGTGCCACCGTTGCGAGCGCAACCGCACCTCGGGACGTGACACTACACTTCAAATGAATCTAATTGCGACACTTCCTTGCTAGGAAATAGCGTCTGCAGATGTCTAGGTATCGTAGCGATAGAGTTCTAATGCTTCTTAAAACGAGATATTGCATCTCATATCTATGTTTCATGATAAGATATAATATTCATTGCGAAGTGTTATGTATTCCTCGTCTGCACTTCAAATGAATGTAAATGCGACATTTCCTTGCAAGGAAATAGCGTTTGCAGATGTCTGCGTACCGTAGCAATAGAGTTCTTATGATTCTTAAAACGCGATATCGCATCTCATTTCTATGGTTCTTGGTAAGATATAATATGATTTGCGAAGTGTTATGTATTCCTCGTCTACACTTCAAATGAATGAAAATGCGACACTTCCTTGCTAGGAAATAGCGTCTGCAGATGTCTAGGTATCGAAGCAATAGGATTCTAATGCTTCTTAAAACGCGATATCGCATCTCATTTCTATGTTTCATGGTAAGATATAATATGATTCGCGAAGTGTTATGTATTCCTCGTCTACACTTCACATGAATGTAAATGCGACACTTCCTTGCTAGGTAATAGCGTCTGCAGATGTCTAGGTATCGTAGCGATAGAGTTCTAATGCTTCTTAAAACGCGATATCGCATCTCATTTCTATGTTTCATGGTAAGATATAATATGATTTGCGAAGTGTTATGTAGTCCTCGTCTACACTTCAAATGAATGAAAATGAGACACTTCCTTGCTAGGAAATAGCGTCTGCAGATGTCTAGGTATCGTAGCGATAGTGTTCTAATGCTTCTTAAAACGCGATATCGCATCTCATTTCTATGTTTCATGGTAACATATAATATGATTTGCGAAGTGTTATGCATTCCTCGTCTACGATTCAAATGAATGTAAATGCGACACTTCGTTGCAAGGAAATAGCGTTTGCAGATGTCTAGGTATCGTAGCAATAGAGTTCTAATGCTTCTTAAAACGCGATATCGCATCTCATTTCTATGTTTCATGGTAAGATATAATATGATTTGCGAAGTGTTATGTATTCCTCGTCTACACTTCAAATGAATGTAAATGCGACACTTCCTTGCTAGGAAATAGCGTCTGCAGATGTCTAGGTATCGTAGCGATAGATTTCTAATGCTTCTTAAAACGCGATATCGCATCTCATTTCTATGTTTCATGGTAAGATATAATATGATTTGCGAAGTGTTATGTATTCCTCGTCTACACTTCAAATGAACGAAAATGCGACACTTCCTTGCTAGGAAATAGCGTCTGCAGATGTCTAGGTATCGTAGCGATAGAGTTCTAATGCTTCTTAAAACGAGATATTGCATCTCATATCTATGTTTCATGATAAGATATAATATGATTTGCGAAGTGTTATGTATTCCTCGTCTACACTTCAATTGAATGAAAATGCGACACTTCCTTGCTAGGAAGTAGCGTCTGCAGATGTCTAGGTATCGTAGCAATAGGGTTCTAATGCTTCTTAAAACGCGATATCGCATCTCATTTCTATGTTTCATGGTAAGATATAATATGATTTGCGAAGTGTTATGTATTCCTCGTCTACACTTCAAATGAATGTAAATGCGACACTTCCTTGCTAGGAAATAGCGTCTGCAGATGTCTAGGTATCGTAGCGATAGAGTTCTAATGCTTCTTAAAACGCGATATCGCATCTCATTTCTATGGTTCATGGTAAGATATAATATGATTTGCGAAGTGTTATGTAGTCCTCGTCTACACTTCAAATGAATGAAAATGCGACACTTCCTTGCTAGGAAATAGCGTCTGCAGATGTCTAGGTATCGTAGCGATAGAGTTCTAATGCTTCTTAAAACGCGATATCGCATCTCATTTCTATGTTTCATGGTAACATATAATATGATTTGCGAAGTGTTATGTATTCCTCGTCTACACTTCCTATGAATGTAAATGCGACACTTCCTTGCAAGGAAATAGCGTTTGCAGAAGTCTACGTATCGTAGCAATAAGAGTTCTTATGATTCTTAAAACGCGATATCGCATCTCATTTCTATGGTTCATGGTATAATATAATATGATTTGCGAGGCGTTATGTATTCCTCGTCTACACTTCAAATGAATGTAAATGCAACACTTCCTTGCAAGGAAATAGCGTTTGCAGATGTCTAGGTATCGTAGCAATAGGGTTCAAATGCTTCTTAAAGCGAGATATTGCATCTCATATCTATGTTTCATGATAAGATATAATATTCATTGCGAAGTGTTATGCATTCCTCGTATACACTTCAAATGAATGAAAATGCGACACTTCCTTGCTAGGAAGTAGCGTCTGCAGATGTCTAGGTATCGTAGCAATAGGGTTCTAATGCTTCTTAAAACGCGATATCGCATCTCATTTCTATGTTTCATGGTAAGATATAATATGATTTGCGAAGTGTTATGTATTCCTCGTCTACACTTCAAATGAATGTGAATGCGACACTTCCTCGCTAGGAAATAGCGTTTGCAGAAGTCTACGTATCGTAGCAATAGAGTTCTTATGATTCTTAAAACGCGATATTGCATCTCATATCTATGGTTCATGGTAAGATATAAAATGATTTGCGATGTGTTATGTATTCCTCGTCTACACTTCAAATGAATGTAAATGCAACACTTCGTTGTAAGGAAATAGCGTTTGCAGATGTCTAGGTATCGTAGCAATAGGGTTCAAATGCTTCTTAAAGCGAGATATTGCATCTCATATCTATGTTTCATGATAAGATATAATATTCATTGCGAAGTGTTATGCATTCCTCGTATACGATTCAAATGAATGTAAATGCGACACTTCCTTGCAAGGAAATAGCGTTTGCAGATGTCTGCGTACTGTAGCAATAGAGTTCTTATGATTCTTAAAACGCGATATCGCATCTCATTTCTATGGTTCTTGGTAAGATATAATATGATTTGCGAAGTGTTATGTATTCCTCGTCTACACTTCAAATGAATGAAAATGCGACACTTCCTTGCTAGGAAATAGCGTCTGCAGATGTCTAGGTATCGAAGCAATAGGATTCTAATGCTTCTTAAAACGCGATATCGCATCTCATTTCTATGTTTCATGGTAAGATATAATATGATTCGCGAAGTGTTATGTATTCCTCGTCTACACTTCACATGAATGTAAATGCGACACTTCCTTGCTAGGTAATAGCGTCTGCAGATGTCTAGGTATCGTAGCGATAGAGTTCTAATGCTTCTTAAAACGCGATATCGCATCTCATTTCTATGGTTCATGGTAAGATATAATATGATTTGCGAAGTGTTATGTAGTCCTCGTCTACACTTCAAATGAGTGAAAATGAGACACTTCCTTGCTAGGAAATAGCGTCTGCAGATGTCTAGGTATCGTAGCGATAGAGTTCTAATGCTTCTTAAAACGCGATATCGCATCTCATTTCTATGTTTCATGGTAACATATAATATGATTTGCGAAGTGTTATGCATTCCTCGTCTACGATTCAAATGAATGTAAATGCGACACTTCGTTGCAAGGAAATAGCGTTTGCAGATGTCTAGGTATCGTAGCAATAGAGTTCTAATGCTTCTTAAAACGCGATATCGCATCTCATTTCTATGTTTCATGGTAAGATATAATATGATTTGCGAAGTGTTATGTATTCCTCGTCTACACTTCAAATGAATGTAAATGCGACACTTCCTTGCTAGGAAATAGCGTCTGCAGATGTCTAGGTATCGTAGCGATAGATTTCTAATGCTTCTTAAAACGCGATATCGCATCTCATTTCTATGTTTCATGGTAAGATATAATATGATTTGCGAAGTGTTATGTATTCCTCGTCTACACTTCAAATGAATGAAAATGCGACACTTCCTTGCTAGGAAATAGCGTCTGCAGATGTCTAGGTATCGTAGCGATAGAGTTCTAATGCTTCTTAAAACGAGATATTGCATCTCATATCTATGTCTCATGATAAGATATAATATGATTTGCGAAGTGTTATGTATTCCTCGTCTACACTTCAAATGAATGAAAATGCGACACTTCCTTGCTAGGAAGTAGCGTCTGCAGATGTCTAGGTATCGTAGCAATAGGGTTCTAATGCTTCTTAAAACGCGATATCGCATCTCATTTCTATGTTTCATGGTAAGATATAATATGATTTGCGAAGTGTTATGTATTCCTCGTCTACACTTCAAATGAATGTAAATGCGACACTTCCTTGCTAGGAAATAGCGTCTGCAGATGTCTAGGTATCGTAGCGATAGAGTTCTAATGCTTCTTAAAACGCGATATCGCATCTCATTTCTATGGTTCATGGTAAGATATAATATGATTTGCGAAGTGTTATGTAGTCCTCGTCTACACTTCAAATGAATGAAAATGCGACACTTCCTTGCTAGGAAATAGCGTCTGCAGATGTCTAGGTATCGTAGCGATAGAGTTCTAATGCTTCTTAAAACGCGATATCGCATCTCATTTCTATGTTTCATGGTAACATATAATATGATTTGCGAAGTGTTATGTATTCCTCGTCTACACTTCCTATGAATGTAAATGCGACACTTCCTTGCAAGGAAATAGCGTTTGCAGAAGTCTACGTATCGTAGCAATAAGAGTTCTTATGATTCTTAAAACGCGATATCGCATCTCATTTCTATGGTTCATGGTATAATATAATATGATTTGCGAGGCGTTATGTATTCCTCGTCTACACTTCAAATGAATGTAAATGCAACACTTCCTTGCAAGGAAATAGCGTTTGCAGATGTCTAGGTATCGTAGCAATAGGGTTCAAATGCTTCTTAAAGCGAGATATTGCATCTCATATCTATGTTTCATGATAAGATATAATATTCATTGCGAAGTGTTATGCATTCCTCGTATACACTTCAAATGAATGAAAATGCGACACTTCCTTGCTAGGAAGTAGCGTCTGCAGATGTCTAGGTATCGTAGCAATAGGGTTCTAATGCTTCTTAAAACGCGATATCGCATCTCATTTCTATGTTTCATGGTAAGATATAATATGATTTGCGAAGTGTTATGTATTCCTCGTCTACACTTCAAATGAATGTGAATGCGACACTTCCTCGCTAGGAAATAGCGTTTGCAGAAGTCTACGTATCGTAGCAATAGAGTTCTTATGATTCTTAAAACGCGATATCGCATCTCATTTCTATGGTTCATGGTAAGATATAATATGATTTGCGAATTGTTATGTATTCCTCGTCTACACTTCATATGAATGTAAATGCGACACTTCCTTGCAAGGAAATAGCGTTTGCAGATGTCTACCTATCGTAGCAATAGGGTTCTAATGCTTCTTAAAACGCGATATCGCATCTCATTTCTATGTTTCATGGTAAGATATAATATGATTTGCGAAGTGTTATGTATTCCTCGTCTACACTCCAAATGATTGTGAATGCGACACTTCCTCGCTAGGAAATAGCGTTTGCAGAAGTCTACGTATCGTAGCAATAGAGTTCTTATGATTCTTAAAACGCGATATCGCATCTCATTTCTATGGTTCATAGTATGATATAATATGATTTGCGAAGTGTTATGTGTTCCTCGTCTACACTTCAAATGAATGTAAATGCGACACTTCCTTGCTAGGAAATAGCGTCTGCAGATGTCTAGGTATCACAGGGATAGAGTTCTAATGCTTCTTAAAACGCGAAATCGCATCTCATTTCTATGTTTCATGGTAAGATATAATATGATTTGCGAAGTGTTATGTATTCCTCGTCTACACTTCATATGAATGTAAATGCGACACTTCCTTGCAAGGAAATAGCGTTTGCAGATGTCTACGTATCGTAGCGATAGAGCTCTAATGCTTCCTAAAACGAGATATTGCATCTCATATCTATGGTTCATGGTAAGATATAAAATGATTTGCGATGTGTTATGTATTCCTCGTCTACACTTCAAATGAATGTAAATGCGACACTTCCTTGCTAGGAAATAGCGTCTGCAGATGTCTAGGTATCGTAGCGATAGAGTTCTAATGCTTCTTAAAACGAGATATTGCATCTCATATCTATGTTTCATGATAAGATATAATATTCATTGCGAAGTGTTATGCATTCCTCGTCTACGATTCAAATGAATGTAAATGCGACACTTCCTTGCAAGGAAATAGCGTTTGCAGATGTCTAGGTATCGTAGCAATAGAGTTCTAATGCTTCTTAAAACGCGATATCGCATCTCATTTCTATGTTTCATGGTAAGATATAATATGATTTGCGAAGTGTTATGTATTCCTCGTCTACACTTCAAATGAATGAAAATGCGACACTTCCTTGCTAGGAAATAGCGTCTGCAGATGTCTAGGTATCGTAGCGATAGAGTTCTAATGCATCTTAAAACGCGATATCGCATCTCATTTCTATGTTTCATGGTAACATATAATATGATTTGCGAAGTGTTATGTATTCCTCGTCTAAACTTCCTACGAATGTAAATGCGACACTTCCTTGCAAGGAAATAGCGTTTGCAGATGTCTACCTATCGTAGCAATAGAGTTCTAATGCTTCTTAAAACGCGATATCGCATCTCATTTCAATGTTTCATGGTAAGATATAATATGATTTGCGAAGTGTTATGTATTCCTCGTCTACACTTCAAATGAATGTAAATGCGACACTTCCTTGCAAGGAAATAGCGTTTGCAGATGTCTACCTATCGTAGCAATTGGGTTCTAATGCTTCTTAAAACGCGATATCGCATCTCATTTCTATGTTTCATGGTAAGATATAATATGATTTGCGAAGTGTTATGTATTCCTCGTCTACACTTCAAATGAATGTGAATGCGACACTTCCCCGCTAGGAAATAGCGTCTGCAGATGTCTAGGTATCGTAGCGATAGAGTTCTAATGCTTCTTAAAACGAGATATTGCATCTCATATCTATGTTTCATGATAAGATATAATATTCATTGCGAAGTGTTATGCATTCCTCGTCTACGATTCAAATGAATGTAAATGCGACACTTCCTTGCAAGGAAATTGCGTTTGGAGATGTCTAGGTATCGTAGCAATAGAGTTCTAATGCTTCTTAAAACGCGATATCGCATCTCATTTCTATGTTTCATGGTATGATATAATGTGATTTGCGAAGTGTTATGTATTCCTCGTCTGCACTTCAAATGAATGTAAATGCGACACTTCCTTGCAAGGAAATAGCGTTTGCAGATGTCTGCGTACCGTAGCAATAGAGTTCTTATGATTCTTAAAACGCGATATCGCATCTCATTTCTATGTTTCATGGTAAGATATAATATGATTTGCGAATTGTTATGTATTCCTCGTCTACACTTCAAATGAATCTAATTGCGACACTTCCTTGCTAGGAAATAGCGTCTGCAGATGTCTAGGTATCGTAGCGATAGAGTTCTAATGCTTCTTAAAACGAGATATTGCATCTCATACCTACGTTTCATGATAAGATATAATATGATTTGCGAAGTGTTATGTATTCCTCGTCTACACTTCATATGAATGTAAATGCGACACTTCCTTGCAAGGAAATAGCGTTTGCAGATGTCTACCTATCGTAGCAATAGAGTTCTAATGCTTCTTAAAACGCGATATCGCATCTCATTTCTATGTTTCATGGTAAGATATAATATGATTTGCGAAGTGATATGTATTCCTCGTCTACACTCCAAATGATTGTGAATGCGACACTTCCTCGCTAGGAAATAGCGTTTGCAGAAGTCTACGTATCGTAGCAATAGAGTTCTTATGATTCTTAAAACGCGATATCGCATCTCATTTCTATGGTTCATGGTATGATATAATATGATTTGCGAAGTGTTATGTGTTCCTCGTCTACACTTCAAATGAATGTAAATGCGACACTTCCTTGCTAGGAAATAGCGTATGCAGATGTCTAGGTATCATAGCAATAGAGTTCTAATGCTTCTTAAAACGCGATATCGCATCTCATTTCTATGTTTCATGGTAAGATATAATATGATTTGCGAAGTGTTATGTATTCCTCGTCTACACTTCAAATGAATGTGAATGCGACACTTCCCCGCTAGGAAATAGCGTCTGCAGATGTCTAGGTATCGTAGCGATAGAGTTCTAATGCTTCTTAAAACGAGATATTGCATCTCATATCTATGTTTCATGATAAGATATAATATTCATTGCGAAGTGTTATGCATTCCTCGTCTACGATTCAAATGAATGTAAATGCGACCCTTCCTTGCTAGGAAATAGCGTCTGCAGATGTCTAGGTATCGTAGCGATAGAGTTTTAATGCTTCTTAAAACGAGATATTGCATCTCATATCTATGGTTCATGGTAAGATATAATATGATTTTCGAAGTGTTATGTATTCCTCGTCTACACTTCAAATGAATGTAAATGCGACACTTCCTTGCTAGGAAATAGCGTCTGCAGATGTCTAGGTATCGTAGCAATAGAGTTCTTATGATTCTTAAAACGCGATATCGCATCTCCTTTCTATGTTTCATGGTAAGATATAATATGATTTGCGAATTGTTATGTATTCCTCGTCTACACTTCAAATGAATCTAATTGCGACACTTCCTTGCTAGGAAATAGCGTCTGCAGATGTCTAGGTATCGTAGCGATAGAGTTCTAATGCTTCTTAAAACGAGATATTGCATCTCATACCTATGTTTCATGATAAGATATAATATTCATTGCGAAGTGTTATGCATTCCTCGTCTACGATTCAAATGAATGTAAATGCGACACTTCCTTGCAAGGAAATAGCGTTTGCAGATGTCTAGGTATCGTAGCAATAGAGTTCTAATGCTTCTTAAAACGCGATATCGCATCTCATATCTATGTTTCATGATAAGATATAATATTCATTGCGAAGTGTTATGCATTCCTCGTCTACGATTCAAATGAATGAAAATGCGACACTTCCTTGCTAGGAAATAGCGTCTGCAGATGTCTAGGTATCGTAGCGATAGAGTTCTAATGCTTCTTAAAACGCGATATCGCATCTCATTTCTATGTTTCATGGTAACATATAATATGATTTGCGAAGTGTTATGCATTCCTCGTCTACGATTCAAATGAATGTAAATGCGACACTTCGTTGCAAGGAAATAGCGTTTGCAGATGTCTAGGTATCGTAGCAATAGAGTTCTAATGCTTCTTAAAACGCGATATCGCATCTCATATCTATGGTTCATGGTAAGATATAAAATGATTTGCGAAGTGTTATGTATTCCTCGTCAACACTTCAAATGAATATAAATGCGACACTTCCTTGCTAGGAAATAGCGTCTGCAGATGTCTAGGTATCGTAGCGATAGAGTTCTAATGCTTCTTAAAACGAGATATTGCATCTCATACCTACGTTTCATGATAAGATATAATATGATTTGCGAAGTGTTATGTATTCCTCGTCTACACTTCATATGAATGTAAATGCGACACTTCCTTGCAAGGAAATAGCGTTTGCAGATGTCTACCTATCGTAGCAATAGAGTTCTAATGCTTCTTAAAACGCGATATCGCATCTCATTTCTATGTTTCATGGTAAGATATAATATGATTTGCGAAGTGATATGTATTCCTCGTCTACACTCCAAATGATTGTGAATGCGACACTTCCTCGCTAGGAAATAGCGTTTGCAGAAGTCTACGTATCGTAGCAATAGAGTTCTTATGATTCTTAAAACGCGATATCGCATCTCATTTCTATGGTTCATGGTATGATATAATATGATTTGCGAAGTGTTATGTGTTCCTCGTCTACACTTCAAATGAATGTAAATGCGACACTTCCTTGCTAGGAAATAGCGTATGCAGATGTCTAGGTATCATAGCAATAGAGTTCTAATGCTTCTTAAAACGCGATATCGCATCTCATTTCTATGTTTCATGGTAAGATATAATATGATTTGCGAAGTGTTATGTATTCCTCGTCTACACTTCAAATGAATGTGAATGCGACACTTCCCCGCTAGGAAATAGCGTCTGCAGATGTCTAGGTATCGTAGCGATAGAGTTCTAATGCTTCTTAAAACGAGATATTGCATCTCATATCTATGTTTCATGATAAGATATAATATTCATTGCGAAGTGTTATGCATTCCTCGTCTACGATTCAAATGAATGTAAATGCGACCCTTCCTTGCTAGGAAATAGCGTCTGCAGATGTCTAGGTATCGTAGCGATAGAGTTTTAATGCTTCTTAAAACGAGATATTGCATCTCATATCTATGGTTCATGGTAAGATATAATATGATTTTCGAAGTGTTATGTATTCCTCGTCTACACTTCAAATGAATGTAAATGCGACACTTCCTTGCTAGGAAATAGCGTCTGCAGATGTCTAGGTATCGTAGCAATAGAGTTCTTATGATTCTTAAAACGCGATATCGCATCTCCTTTCTATGTTTCATGGTAAGATATAATATGATTTGCGAATTGTTATGTATTCCTCGTCTACACTTCAAATGAATCTAATTGCGACACTTCCTTGCTAGGAAATAGCGTCTGCAGATGTCTAGGTATCGTAGCGATAGAGTTCTAATGCTTCTTAAAACGAGATATTGCATCTCATACCTATGTTTCATGATAAGATATAATATTCATTGCGAAGTGTTATGCATTCCTCGTCTACGATTCAAATGAATGTAAATGCGACACTTCCTTGCAAGGAAATAGCGTTTGCAGATGTCTAGGTATCGTAGCAATAGAGTTCTAATGCTTCTTAAAACGCGATATCGCATCTCATATCTATGTTTCATGATAAGATATAATATTCATTGCGAAGTGTTATGCATTCCTCGTCTACGATTCAAATGAATGAAAATGCGACACTTCCTTGCTAGGAAATAGCGTCTGCAGATGTCTAGGTATCGTAGCGATAGAGTTCTAATGCTTCTTAAAACGCGATATCGCATCTCATTTCTATGTTTCATGGTAACATATAATATGATTTGCGAAGTGTTATGCATTCCTCGTCTACGATTCAAATGAATGTAAATGCGACACTTCGTTGCAAGGAAATAGCGTTTGCAGATGTCTAGGTATCGTAGCAATAGAGTTCTAATGCTTCTTAAAACGCGATATCGCATCTCATATCTATGGTTCATGGTAAGATATAAAATGATTTGCGAAGTGTTATGTATTCCTCGTCAACACTTCAAATGAATATAAATGCGACACTTCCTTGCTAGGAAATAGCGTCTGCAGATGTCTAGGTATCGTAGCGATAGAGTTCTAATGCTTCTTAAAACGAGATATTGCATCTCATATCTATGTTTCATGATAAGATATAATATTCATTGCGAAGTGTTATGCATTCCTCGTCTACGATTCAAATGAATGTAAATGCGACACTTCCTTGCAAGGGAATAGCGTTTGCAGATGTCTAGGTATCGTAGCAATAGAGTTCTAATGCTTCTTAAAACGCGATATCGCATCTCATTTCTATGTTTCATGGTAAGATATAAAATGATTTGCGAAGTGTTATGTATTCCTCGTCTACACTTCAAATGAATGTAAATGCGACACTTCCCCGCTAGGAAATAGCGTTTGCAGAAGTCTACGTACCGTAGCAATAGAGTTCTTATGATTCTTAGAACTCGATATCGCATCTCATTTCTATGGTTAATGGTAAGATATAATATGATTTGCGAAGTGTTATGTATTCCTCGTCTACACTTCAAATGAATGTAAATGCGACACTTCCTTGCTAGGAAATAGCGTCTGCAGATGTCTAGGTATCGTAGCAATAGAGTTCTTATGATTCTTAAAACGCGATATCGCATCTCATTTCTATGTTTCATGGTAAGATATAATATGATTTGCGAAGTGTTATGTATTCCTCGTCTACACTTCAAATGAATGTGAATGCGACACTTCCCCGCTAGGAAATAGCGTTTGCAGAAGTCTACGTATTGTAGCAATAGAGTTCTTATGATTCTTAAAACGCGATACCGCATCTCATTTCTATGGTTCATGGTAAGATATAATATGATTTGCGAAGTGTTATGTATTCCTCGTCTACACTTCCTATGAATGTAAATGCGACACTTCCTTGCAAGGAAATAGCGTTTGCAGATGTCTACCTATCGTAGCAATAGAGTTCTAATGCTTCCTAAAACGCGATATCGCATCTCATTTCTATGTTTCATGGTATGATATGATATGATTTGCGAAGTGTTATGTATTCCTCGTCTACACTTCATGTGAATGTAAATGCGACCCTTCCTTGCTAGGAAATAGCGTCTGCAGATGTCTAGGTATCGTAGCGATAGAGTTTTAATGCTTCTTAAAACGAGATATTGCATCTCATATCTATGGTTCATGGTAAGATATAATATGATTTTCGAAGTGTTATGTATTCCTCGTCTACACTTCAAATGAATGTAAATGCGACACTTCCTTGCTAGGAAATAGCGTCTGCAGATGTCTAGGTATCGTAGCAATAGAGTTCTTATGATTCTTAAAACGCGATATCGCATCTCCTTTCTATGTTTCATGGTAAGATATAATATGATTTGCGAATTGTTATGTATTCCTCGTCTACACTTCAAATGAATCTAATTGCGACACTTCCTTGCTAGGAAATAGCGTCTGCAGATGTCTAGGTATCGTAGCGATAGAGTTCTAATGCTTCTTAAAACGAGATATTGCATCTCATACCTATGTTTCATGATAAGATATAATATTCATTGCGAAGTGTTATGCATTCCTCGTCTACGATTCAAATGAATGTAAATGCGACACTTCCTTGCAAGGAAATAGCGTTTGCAGATGTCTAGGTATCGTAGCAATAGAGTTCTAATGCTTCTTAAAACGCGATATCGCATCTCATATCTATGTTTCATGATAAGATATAATATTCATTGCGAAGTGTTATGCATTCCTCGTCTACGATTCAAATGAATGAAAATGCGACACTTCCTTGCTAGGAAATAGCGTCTGCAGATGTCTAGGTATCGTAGCGATAGAGTTCTAATGCTTCTTAAAACGCGATATCGCATCTCATTTCTATGTTTCATGGTAACATATAATATGATTTGCGAAGTGTTATGCATTCCTCGTCTACGATTCAAATGAATGTAAATGCGACACTTCGTTGCAAGGAAATAGCGTTTGCAGATGTCTAGGTATCGTAGCAATAGAGTTCTAATGCTTCTTAAAACGCGATATCGCATCTCATTTCTATGTTTCATGGTAAGATATAATATGATTTGCGAAGTGTTATGTATTCCTCGTCTACACTTCAAATGAATGTAAATGCGACACTTCCTTGCTAGGAAATAGCGTCTGCAGATGTCTAGGTATCGTAGCGATAGATTTCTAATGCTTCTTAAAACGCGATATCGCATCTCATTTCTATGTTTCATGGTAAGATATAATATGATTTGCGAAGTGTTATGTATTCCTCGTCTACACTTCAAATGAATGAAAATGCGACACTTCCTTGCTAGGAAATAGCGTCTGCAGATGTCTAGGTATCGTAGCGATAGAGTTCTAATGCTTCTTAAAACGAGATATTGCATCTCATATCTATGTTTCATGATAAGATATAATATGATTTGCGAAGTGTTATGTATTCCTCGTCTACACTTCAAATGAATGAAAATGCGACACTTCCTTGCTAGGAAGTAGCGTCTGCAGATGTCTAGGTATCGTAGCAATAGGGTTCTAATGCTTCTTAAAACGCGATATCGCATCTCATTTCTATGTTTCATGGTAAGATATAATATGATTTGCGAAGTGTTATGTATTCCTCGTCTACACTTCAAATGAATGTAAATGCGACACTTCCTTGCTAGGAAATAGCGTCTGCAGATGTCTAGGTATCGTAGCGATAGAGTTCTAATGCTTCTTAAAACGCGATATCGCATCTCATTTCTATGGTTCATGGTAAGATATAATATGATTTGCGAAGTGTTATGTAGTCCTCGTCTACACTTCAAATGAATGAAAATGCGACACTTCCTTGCTAGGAAATAGCGTCTGCAGATGTCTAGGTATCGTAGCGATAGAGTTCTAATGCTTCTTAAAACGCGATATCGCATCTCATTTCTATGTTTCATGGTAACATATAATATGATTTGCGAAGTGTTATGTATTCCTCGTCTACACTTCCTATGAATGTAAATGCGACACTTCCTTGCAAGGAAATAGCGTTTGCAGAAGTCTACGTATCGTAGCAATAAGAGTTCTTATGATTCTTAAAACGCGATATCGCATCTCATTTCTATGGTTCATGGTATGATATAATATGATTTGCGAAGCGTTATGTATTCCTCGTCTACACTTCAAATGAATGTAAATGCAACACTTCCTCGCAAGGAAATAGCGTTTGCAGATGTCCAGGTATCGTAGCAATAGTGTTCAAATGCTTCTTAAAGCGAGATATTGCATCTCATATCTATGTTTCATGATAAGATATAATATTCATTGCGAAGTGTTATGCATTCCTCGTATACGATTCAAATGAATGTAAATGCGACACTTCCTTGCAAGGAAATAGCGTTTGCAGATGTCTACGTATCGTGGCAATAGAGTTCTTATGGTTCTTAAAACGCGATATCGCATCTCATTTCTATGTTTCATGGCAAGATATAATATGATTTGCGAAGTGTTATGTATTCCTCGTCTACACTTCAAATGAATGTGAATGCGACACTTCCTCGCTAGGAAATAGCGTTTGCAGAAGTCTACGTATCGTAGCAATAGAGTTCTTATGACTCTTAAAACGCGATATCGCATCTCATTTCTATGGTTCATGGTAAGATATAATATGATTTGCGAATTGTTATGTATTCCTCGTCTACACTTCATATGAATGTAAATGCGACACTTCCTTGCAAGGAAATAGCGTTTGCAGATGTCTACCTATCGTAGCAATAGGGTTCTAATGCTTCTTAAAACGCGATATCGCATCTCATTTCTATGTTTCATGGTAAGATATAATATGATTTGCGAAGTGTTATGTATTCCTCGTCTACACTCCAAATGATTGTGAATGCGACACTTCCTCGCTAGGAAATAGCGTTTGCAGAAGTCTACGTATCGTAGCAATAGAGTTCTTATGATTCTTAAAACGCGATATCGCATCTCATTTCTATGGTTCATGGTAAGATATAATATGATTTGCGAATTGTTATGTATTCCTCGTCTACACTTCAAATGAATCTAATTGCGACACTTCCTTGCTAGGAAATAGCGTCTGCAGATGTCTAGGTATCGTAGCGATAGAGTTCTAATGCTTCTTAAAACGAGATATTGCATCTCATATCTATGTTTCATAAGATATAATATTCATTGCGAAGTGTTATGCATTCCTCGTATACGATTCAAATGAATGTAAATGCGACACTTCCTTGCAAGGAAATAGCGTTTGCAGATGTCTACGTATCGTAGCAATAGAGTTCTTATGATTCTTAAAACGCGATATCGCATCTCATTTCTATGGTTCATGGTAAGATATAATATGATTTGCGAATTGTTATGTATTCCTCGTCTACACTTCAAATGAATCTAATTGCGACACTTCCTTGCTAGGAAATAGCGTCTGCAGATGTCTAGGTATCGTAGCGATAGAGTTCTAATGCTTCTTAAAACGAGATATTGCATCTCATATCTATGTTTCATGATAAGATATAATATTCATTGCGAAGTGTTATGCATTCCTCGTCTACGATTCAAATGAATGTAAATGCGACACTTCCTTGCTAGGAAGTAGCGTCTGCAGATGTCTAGGTATCGTGGCAATAGGTTCTAATGCTTCTTAAAACGCGATATCGCATCTCATTTCTATGTTTCATGGTAAGATATAATATGATTTGCGAAGTGTTATGTATTCCTCGTCTACACTTCAAATGAATGTAAATGCGACACTTCCCCGCTAGGAAATAGCGTTTGCAGAAGTCTACGTACCGTAGCAATAGAGTTCTTATGATTCTTAGAACTCGATATCGCATCTCATTTCTATGGTTAATGGTAAGATATAATATGATTTGCGAAGTGTTATGTATTCCTCGTCTACACTTCAAATGAATGTAAATGCGACACTTCCTTGCTAGGAAATAGCGTCTGCAGATGTCTAGGTATCGTAGCAATAGAGTTCTTATGATTCTTAAAACGCGATATCGCATCTCATTTCTATGTTTCATGGTAAGATATAATATGATTTGCGAAGTGTTATGTATTCCTCGTCTACACTTCAAATGAATGTGAATGCGACACTTCCCCGCTAGGAAATAGCGTTTGCAGAAGTCTACGTATTGTAGCAATAGAGTTCTTATGATTCTTAAAACGCGATACCGCATCTCATTTCTATGGTTCATGGTAAGATATAATATGATTTGCGAAGTGTTATGTATTCCTCGTCTACACTTCCTATGAATGTAAATGCGACACTTCCTTGCAAGGAAATAGCGTTTGCAGATGTCTACCTATCGTAGCAATAGAGTTCTAATGCTTCCTAAAACGCGATATCGCATCTCATTTCTATGTTTCATGGTATGATATGATATGATTTGCGAAGTGTTATGTATTCCTCGTCTACACTTCATGTGAATGTAAATGCGACCCTTCCTTGCTAGGAAATAGCGTCTGCAGATGTCTAGGTATCGTAGCGATAGAGTTTTAATGCTTCTTAAAACGAGATATTGCATCTCATATCTATGGTTCATGGTAAGATATAATATGATTTTCGAAGTGTTATGTATTCCTCGTCTACACTTCAAATGAATGTAAATGCGACACTTCCTTGCTAGGAAATAGCGTCTGCAGATGTCTAGGTATCGTAGCAATAGAGTTCTTATGATTCTTAAAACGCGATATCGCATCTCCTTTCTATGTTTCATGGTAAGATATAATATGATTTGCGAATTGTTATGTATTCCTCGTCTACACTTCAAATGAATCTAATTGCGACACTTCCTTGCTAGGAAATAGCGTCTGCAGATGTCTAGGTATCGTAGCGATAGAGTTCTAATGCTTCTTAAAACGAGATATTGCATCTCATACCTATGTTTCATGATAAGATATAATATTCATTGCGAAGTGTTATGCATTCCTCGTCTACGATTCAAATGAATGTAAATGCGACACTTCCTTGCAAGGAAATAGCGTTTGCAGATGTCTAGGTATCGTAGCAATAGAGTTCTAATGCTTCTTAAAACGCGATATCGCATCTCATATCTATGTTTCATGATAAGATATAATATTCATTGCGAAGTGTTATGCATTCCTCGTCTACGATTCAAATGAATGAAAATGCGACACTTCCTTGCTAGGAAATAGCGTCTGCAGATGTCTAGGTATCGTAGCGATAGAGTTCTAATGCTTCTTAAAACGCGATATCGCATCTCATTTCTATGTTTCATGGTAACATATAATATGATTTGCGAAGTGTTATGCATTCCTCGTCTACGATTCAAATGAATGTAAATGCGACACTTCGTTGCAAGGAAATAGCGTTTGCAGATGTCTAGGTATCGTAGCAATAGAGTTCTAATGCTTCTTAAAACGCGATATCGCATCTCATTTCTATGTTTCATGGTAAGATATAATATGATTTGCGAAGTGTTATGTATTCCTCGTCTACACTTCAAATGAATGTAAATGCGACACTTCCTTGCTAGGAAATAGCGTCTGCAGATGTCTAGGTATCGTAGCGATAGATTTCTAATGCTTCTTAAAACGCGATATCGCATCTCATTTCTATGTTTCATGGTAAGATATAATATGATTTGCGAAGTGTTATGTATTCCTCGTCTACACTTCAAATGAATGAAAATGCGACACTTCCTTGCTAGGAAATAGCGTCTGCAGATGTCTAGGTATCGTAGCGATAGAGTTCTAATGCTTCTTAAAACGAGATATTGCATCTCATATCTATGTTTCATGATAAGATATAATATGATTTGCGAAGTGTTATGTATTCCTCGTCTACACTTCAAATGAATGAAAATGCGACACTTCCTTGCTAGGAAGTAGCGTCTGCAGATGTCTAGGTATCGTAGCAATAGGGTTCTAATGCTTCTTAAAACGCGATATCGCATCTCATTTCTATGTTTCATGGTAAGATATAATATGATTTGCGAAGTGTTATGTATTCCTCGTCTACACTTCAAATGAATGTAAATGCGACACTTCCTTGCTAGGAAATAGCGTCTGCAGATGTCTAGGTATCGTAGCGATAGAGTTCTAATGCTTCTTAAAACGCGATATCGCATCTCATTTCTATGGTTCATGGTAAGATATAATATGATTTGCGAAGTGTTATGTAGTCCTCGTCTACACTTCAAATGAATGAAAATGCGACACTTCCTTGCTAGGAAATAGCGTCTGCAGATGTCTAGGTATCGTAGCGATAGAGTTCTAATGCTTCTTAAAACGCGATATCGCATCTCATTTCTATGTTTCATGGTAACATATAATATGATTTGCGAAGTGTTATGTATTCCTCGTCTACACTTCCTATGAATGTAAATGCGACACTTCCTTGCAAGGAAATAGCGTTTGCAGAAGTCTACGTATCGTAGCAATAAGAGTTCTTATGATTCTTAAAACGCGATATCGCATCTCATTTCTATGGTTCATGGTATGATATAATATGATTTGCGAAGCGTTATGTATTCCTCGTCTACACTTCAAATGAATGTAAATGCAACACTTCCTCGCAAGGAAATAGCGTTTGCAGATGTCCAGGTATCGTAGCAATAGTGTTCAAATGCTTCTTAAAGCGAGATATTGCATCTCATATCTATGTTTCATGATAAGATATAATATTCATTGCGAAGTGTTATGCATTCCTCGTATACGATTCAAATGAATGTAAATGCGACACTTCCTTGCAAGGAAATAGCGTTTGCAGATGTCTACGTATCGTGGCAATAGAGTTCTTATGGTTCTTAAAACACGATATCGCATCTCATTTCTATGTTTCATGGCAAGATATAATATGATTTGCGAAGTGTTATGTATTCCTCGTCTACACTTCAAATGAATGTGAATGCGACACTTCCTCGCTAGGAAATAGCGTTTGCAGAAGTCTACGTATCGTAGCAATAGAGTTCTTATGACTCTTAAAACGCGATATCGCATCTCATTTCTATGGTTCATGGTAAGATATAATATGATTTGCGAATTGTTATGTATTCCTCGTCTACACTTCATATGAATGTAAATGCGACACTTCCTTGCAAGGAAATAGCGTTTGCAGATGTCTACCTATCGTAGCAATAGGGTTCTAATGCTTCTTAAAACGCGATATCGCATCTCATTTCTATGTTTCATGGTAAGATATAATATGATTTGCGAAGTGTTATGTATTCCTCGTCTACACTCCAAATGATTGTGAATGCGACACTTCCTCGCTAGGAAATAGCGTTTGCAGAAGTCTACGTATCGTAGCAATAGAGTTCTTATGATTCTTAAAACGCGATATCGCATCTCATTTCTATGGTTCATGGTAAGATATAATATGATTTGCGAATTGTTATGTATTCCTCGTCTACACTTCAAATGAATCTAATTGCGACACTTCCTTGCTAGGAAATAGCGTCTGCAGATGTCTAGGTATCGTAGCGATAGAGTTCTAATGCTTCTTAAAACGAGATATTGCATCTCATATCTATGTTTCATAAGATATAATATTCATTGCGAAGTGTTATGCATTCCTCGTATACGATTCAAATGAATGTAAATGCGACACTTCCTTGCAAGGAAATAGCGTTTGCAGATGTCTACGTATCGTAGCAATAGAGTTCTTATGATTCTTAAAACGCGATATCGCATCTCATTTCTATGGTTCATGGTAAGATATAATATGATTTGCGAATTGTTATGTATTCCTCGTCTACACTTCAAATGAATCTAATTGCGACACTTCCTTGCTAGGAAATAGCGTCTGCAGATGTCTAGGTATCGTAGCGATAGAGTTCTAATGCTTCTTAAAACGAGATATTGCATCTCATATCTATGTTTCATGATAAGATATAATATTCATTGCGAAGTGTTATGCATTCCTCGTCTACGATTCAAATGAATGTAAATGCGACACTTCCTTGCTAGGAAGTAGCGTCTGCAGATGTCTAGGTATCGTGGCAATAGGTTCTAATGCTTCTTAAAACGCGATATCGCATCTCATTTCTATGTTTCATGGTAAGATATAATATGATTTGCGAAGTGTTATGTATTCCGCGTCTACACTTCAAATGAATGTGAATGCAACACTTCCTCGCTAAGAAGTAGCGTTTGCAGAAGTCTACGTATCGTAGCAATAAGAGTTCTTATGATTCTTAAAACGCGATATCGCATCTCATTTCTATGGTTCATGGTATGATATAATATGATTTGCGAAGTGTTATGTATTCCTCGTCTACACTTCAAATGAATGTAAATGCGACACTTCCTTGCTAGGAAATAGCGTCTGCAGATGTCTAGGTATCGTAGCGATAGAGTTCTAATGCTTCTTAAAACGCGATATCGCATCTCATTTCTATGGTTCATGGTAAGATATAATATGATTTGCGGAGTGTTATGTAGTCCTCGTCTACACTTCAAATGAATGAAAATGCGACACTTCCTTGCTAGGAAATAGCGTCTGCAGATGTCTAGGTATCGTAGCGATAGAGTTCTAATGCTTCTTAAAACGCGATATCGCATCTCATTTCTATGTTTCATGGTAACATATAATATGATTTGCGAAGTGTTATGCATTCCTCGTCTACGATTCAAATGAATGTAAATGCGACACTTCGTTGCAAGGAAATAGCGTTTGCAGATGTCTAGGTATCGTAGCAATAGAGTTCTAATGCTACTTAGAACGCGATATCGCATCTCATTTCTATGTTTCATGGTAAGATATAATATGATTTGCGAAGTGTTATGTATTCCTCGTCTACACTTCAAATGAATGTAAATGCGACACTTCCTTGCTAGGAAATAGCGTCTGCAGATGTCTAGGTATCGTAGCGATAGATTTCTAATGCTTCTTAAAACGCGATATCGCATCTCATTTCTATGTTTCATGGTAAGATATAATATGATTTGCGAAGTGTTATGTATTCCTCGTCTACACTTCAAATGAATGAAAATGCGACACTTCCTTGCTAGGAAATAGCGTCTGCAGATGTCTAGGTATCGTAGCGATAGAGTTCTAATGCTTCTTAAAACGAGATATTGCATCTCATATCTATGTTTCATGATAAGATATAATATGATTTGCGAAGTGTTATGTATTCCTCGTCTACACTTCAAATGAACGAAAATGCGACACTTCCTTGCTAGGAAATAGCGTTTGCAGATGTCTAGGTGTCGTAGCAATAGGGTTCAAATGCTTCTTAAAGCGAGATATTGCATCTCATATCTATGTTTCATGATAAGATATAATATTCATTGCGAAGTGTTATGCATTCCTCGTATACGATTCAAATGAATGTAAATGCGACACTTCCTTGCAAGGAAATAGCGTTTGCAGATGTCTACGTATCGTGGCAATAGAGTTCTTATGGTTCTTAAAACGCGATATCGCATCTCATTTCTATGTTTCATGGCAAGATATAATATGATTTGCGAAGTGTTATGTATTCCGCGTCTACACTTCAAATGAATGTGAATGCGACACTTCCTCGCTAAGAAGTAGCGTTTGCAGAAGTCTACGTATCGTAGCAATAAGAGTTCTTATGATTCTTAAAACGCGATATCGCATCTCATTTCTATGGTTCATGGTATGATATAATATGATTTGCGAAGTGTTATGTATTCCTCGTCTACACTTCAAATGAATGTAAATGCGACACTTCCTTGCTAGGAAATAGCGTCTGCAGATGTCTAGGTATCGTAGCGATAGAGTTCTAATGCTTCTTAAAACGCGATATCGCATCTCATTTCTATGGTTCATGGTAAGATATAATATGATTTGCGAAGTGTTATGTAGTCCTCGTCTACACTTCAAATGAATGAAAATGCGACACTTCCTTGCTAGGAAATAGCGTCTGCAGATGTCTAGGTATCGTAGCGATAGAGTTCTAATGCTTCTTAAACCGCGATATCGCATCTCATTTCTATGGTTCATGGTAAGATATAATATGATTTGCGAAGTGTTATGTAGTCCTCGTCTACACTTAAAATGAATGAAAATGCGACACTTCCTTGCTAGGAAATAGCGTCTGCAGATGTCTAGGTATCGTAGCGATAGAGTTCTAATGCTTCTTAAAACGCGATATCGCATCTCATTTCTATGTTTCATGGTAACATATAATATGATTTGCGAAGTGTTATGCATTCCTCGTCTACGATTCAAATGAATGTAAATGCGACACTTCGTTGCAAGGAAATAGCGTTTGCAGATGTCTAGGTATCGTAGCAATAGAGTTCTAATGCTTCTTAAAACGAGATATTGCATCTCATATCTATGTTTCATGATAAGATATAATATGATTTGCGAAGTGTTATGTATTCCTCGTCTACACTTCATATGAATGTAAATGCGACACTTCCTTGCAAGGAAATAGCGTTTGCAGATGTCTACCTATCGTAGCAATAGAGTTCTAATGCTTCCTAAAACGCGATATCGCATCTCATTTCTATGTTTCATGGTATGATATGATATGATTTGCGAAGTGTTATGTATTCCTCGTCTACACTTCATGTGAATGTAAATGCGACCCTTCCTTGCTAGGAAATAGCGTCTGCAGATGTCTAGGTATCGTAGCGATAGAGTTTTAATGCTTCTTAAAACGAGATATTGCATCTCATATCTATGGTTCATGGTAAGATATAATATGATTTTCGAAGTGTTATGTATTCCTCGTCTACACTTCAAATGAATGTAAATGCGACACTTCCTTGCTAGGAAATAGCGTCTGCAGATGTCTAGGTATCGTAGCAATAGAGTTCTTATGATTCTTAAAACGCGATATCGCATCTCCTTTCTATGTTTCATGGTAAGATATAATATGATTTGCGAATTGTTATGTATTCCTCGTCTACACTTCAAATGAATCTAATTGCGACACTTCCTTGCTAGGAAATAGCGTCTGCAGATGTCTAGGTATCGTAGCGATAGAGTTCTAATGCTTCTTAAAACGAGATATTGCATCTCATACCTATGTTTCATGATAAGATATAATATTCATTGCGAAGTGTTATGCATTCCTCGTCTACGGTTCAAATGAATGTAAATGCGACACTTCCTTGCAAGGAAATAGCGTTTGCAGATGTCTAGGTATCGTAGCAATAGAGTTCTAATGCTTCTTAAAACGCGATATCGCATCTCATATCTATGTTTCATGATAAGATATAATATTCATTGCGAAGTGTTATGCATTCCTCGTCTACGATTCAAATGAATGAAAATGCGACACTTCCTTGCTAGGAAATAGCGTCTGCAGATGTCTAGGTATCGTAGCGATAGAGTTCTAATGCTTCTTAAAACGCGATATCGCATCTCATTTCTATGTTTCATGGTAACATATAATATGATTTGCGAAGTGTTATGCATTCCTCGTCTACGATTCAAATGAATGTAAATGCGACACTTCGTTGCAAGGAAATAGCGTTTGCAGATGTCTAGGTATCGTAGCAATAGAGTTCTAATGCTTCTTAAAACGCGATATCGCATCTCATTTCTATGTTTCATGGTAAGATATAATATGATTTGCGAAGTGTTATGTATTCCTCGTCTACACTTCAAATGAATGTAAATGCGACACTTCCTTGCTAGGAAATAGCGTCTGCAGATGTCTAGGTATCGTAGCGATAGATTTCTAATGCTTCTTAAAACGCGATATCGCATCTCATTTCTATGTTTCATGGTAAGATATAATATGATTTGCGAAGTGTTATGTATTCCTCGTCTACACTTCAAATGAATGAAAATGCGACACTTCCTTGCTAGGAAATAGCGTCTGCAGATGTCTAGGTATCGTAGCGATAGAGTTCTAATGCTTCTTAAAACGAGATATTGCATCTCATATCTATGTTTCATGATAAGATATAATGTAACGTCAGGCGTACCGCCTGCCACCCTCCGACGCCCACCTCATCATCCCCAGCATCCGCATCCGGAGCCCCTGCACACGGGCCACCCGCCGACTCGCCGTCCCTACAGAAGGAGACAAAGATACGAGAGGGAAGAGGGATGCAGCATGCCGCGCCCACGCGCGATCTCCACACACGAGGGGGAGGACTTCACCCCGTATTACGAGGGCGAGGAGCTCTCCGACACATACTGGGTCGAATCCCCAGCGATCACGAAGCCCTATACGTACTTCTCGTACATGTGGGATTAGAATAAGCACACTACTCATACATGTACATACACACCAACACACACCTAGATTTAAGTAAATATATGTATATATTTTATTCATGCACGGTTATGTTCCGTGCACTCGCGCGCACACTCGACGCTCGCGGCTCACGCTTAACGCGGGCCGCGCCCCACTCCGAACGGCCGCCCCACCACGAGGGCCGAGCGGCCGCCCTACTCCGACCGTCCGCCCCACCGCGAGGGCCCAGCGACTCGCGCGCCGCGCGACCCGAGGAGGTCGCGGACGCGAGATCCGAGAGTCAGTTCGCGTCTCATCTCCGAACCGGAGAGTTCCAATCTCATCTCCGAACTGGAGAGTTCTAATCCAGCATCCGAACGATGCACTTCCGATCCGAGCAATAGGCTCATTCGCAACGAGCAATTAGCTCTAATGCATTCGTCTCTATCCATACTCCCATAGCGGAGTCCATTCGATACTTTAACTATTTCTATATCTCATTGTAACCGCTAGTCAGTAACTTAGAATTTAGTCAAGTGTATCTAGTATAGTGAAATCATAGAATATAGTTTATTTTTACCAGATTCAAAGTATCTTTATTCAAGTTCAAATACAATTCCTTAATTCTACTCCACGGGTACGCTCGCGATTATTCTATTTCTATATCTCATCTGCGATAGTCTTGAGGCTCGACGACTAGAGCGAACCAGCGCTTAGTTGCTCCATCCTCACTTCTACCGTGTACAGAATATCTTGCGCCCAGGTCGATCCCGGTAAGCTAGAGCGAACCAACGCTTAGCCGTGCCGTATTCAACCGAAGTTCAAGTATTCTCGATGAGCCTTGCACCTCCGACAAAGCGTACACGACGCGCGGGGAGGAGAGAGTTTATTCGTCGTCTCGCTCGGGAATACGTGGGTGATGCACCAGAATATTCCATTTCCTACGTTCGAGTCCTGGTTCCTGTGAAGGAGGTTTCCTTCGCCGCACGACCCGTACGAGTCGCCAATCATCAGGGCCCAACGCCGATACCTGCCAGCCGGAGTCAACCCGCCTGGACGCTTATTCCCGTAGACGTACCTCCGTTCCAGCCGTACGCCGCCGCCATCCCGGTTGCGGATCCAAGGCGCTCCAGGTACCTGGAAAGAGAAATCAGACAGCGGAATCAAGCCTTCGCAAGGTAAGTTTAGTGTTAGTTACCGTTTTATCGAGTCCGAAACGCCAACGAACCCGGTCCGGACGCAATTCGCGTTATTTTCGGGAACGGTTACGACTTTGTGCCACCGTTGCGAGCGCAACCGCACCTCGGGACGTGACACGAAAGTTATTTTTGGTGACAGCGGTGGGATAGCCACGCGTTTCCTCCGGAAATTCCGCCGAAAGGAACCGCGAAACTAGATATGGCAACCCGGACTCCGACAAAAACGCGCCAGCAGACACAGCGAGCCGCCGCGATGGCCGATTCCGAACGCGAAAAACGCACTAGCAGAACGCTTGATTTCCAAGACGCTATCGCCGAGCCTCTTCCTAGTACCGCGCAACAAAATACTTCCGCGAAAAATACGAAAGCGACCGATCCGAGTAATGCCGCGTTGCTCCAGCAAATAGAAATTCTACGTCGTGAATTAGAATCTATTCGCAGAACGCCTGATTTAACGCGCGACGATACTGTTTCTCTAGATATTCCTCGGGGAAATCCGCTTTCCGGACATAATTCGAGCTCCGATTTCAATACAAATAGTTCGCAACACGACGAGCTATCACTTAAGCAGGCCCTCGAAGCTGTGCCGACATTCGATGGTCAGAACATTCCCATTCTTCAGTTTACCCGAGCGTGTAAACGCGCTTATGAGCTTATCCCTAATGGGTGCGAGCGAACCTTCACACGCCTGCTTAAGGGAAAACTCAAGGGTCGTGCCTACGCCGCGCTAGAAGACGAGCCGTGTTACACAATACTCGAATTAACGGACGTTCTTCGCAGCACATTTTGCTCCGTAAAATCAGCTCATCATTATCGGGGTGAACTTGCCAATATATTTATGCGCGCGAACGAGCACATTCTAGATTACATCGGTCGAGTAAAAGATCTTAGAACCGCTATAATTGATTGCGAAAGGCTTGCTCGACGAGACACACCGGAATCGCTCGATGACGTAGACGCGCTCACCCTACAATGTTTTAAAGACGGTCTCATTCCGGAAATTCGAATGCAAATGACTATAAGTTCATTCGGTACATTGCGAGAAACGTTCGCTCGAGCGCGGGAGCTCTATCAAATGCACGAACGTGATTGCAACCGGCTAGGTAGATCGCGTGTCGCGCGACCAGAATCGCGCGAAAAACCAGCCGAAGTTATTTGCCGAAAATGTAATAATATCGGACATTACGCGACCGAGTGTCGGCTCAGACCGCCATCGCCGTACCGACCGCAGGAATACCGTGACGCTTACTTGCGATCCAGGGACGTACCGCCTCCTACTCGAGGCCCCGCGTACGAACAACCGAGACAAATCGTAGCCAGGGACGCGCCCAAATTTTGTCGCTATTGCAAGACCCCGGGGCACGAAATAGGCGAGTGCCGAAAAAGGCAGTACAACAACGCGGTAAATAAAAATTCGGGAAACGACAATGGCCTCCGCACCCGCCGCGAGACAGGTGGCGAGGCCGCGCACCAAGTCCGTCCTCTCGCCGCGAACAACTCCAACGCGGAAATCGCCGAAACGTAAACAAGCGCCGCGCACGGAATCTATTCCCCCTCCGCCGCCGCGCCCGCCGCGTAAATCATCGCCTCCGCTGAAACGCGATGCAACAACGAAATCGAAGCCTCGAACGCGAGACAAAGCAGCTTCTCCGAAGTCAGGAGACCGTATCTCCATTCCGCCGAGATCAAATATCGGTATCAAGGTCCGCGTAGTTAATTCGAACCTCGCGGAAGGTATAATTCCTCGTATCGATCTTGCGCCGGGTATATTTTTCGGAAACGCTCTCGTCAGAGTAATTCGGGGCAAAGCGGTAACTCGAATAATTAATTCATCCGACCGCGCCGTCGAAATCGCGTTACCAGAAATCGTACTTGAGCCCGCGCAAATCATGACTCCCCTCCATAAGGAGGAAAGTCCATCGCTCTATCCGGTTTTTTCTAAATCCAACGTATCCGCCGTACCGATCGGCTCATCCCAAAAAGGGAAAACTTCTATTTCTTTCTCGAGTCAGACACCATACTCGACAATCGAAACTCCTCCTTCGCGTTGCAAAATCGCGAATACTCAGCAAATCTCCTATGCTCAGGCGGTTAAAAATAATGTACAACAGGCGCCGTTAAAACAAACATCGAAATCCGCCAACCTTTCGAAATCTCGCTTAGATCGAATTCTTAGTCTCCTCCGTCTCGACCACCTCAACGCAGAGGAAAGAGAGCACGTCGTCCGTCTCGTTCAAAGCACGCAGGAGCTTTTTCACATTGAGGGGGATAAATTAGGACATACGTCAGCAACCACGCACAAGATTCCAACCGTCGACGACCGCCCCGTCAATGTGAAACAATACCGTTTCCCACCAGCTCATAAGGAGGAGATTCGACGACAAGTCGACAAATTTTTACAAAATGGTGTCATCTCTCCGTCAAAATCACCATATAATTCGCCATTGTGGGTTGTCCCAAAGAAACCGGACTCCTTGGGCAACAAGCAATGGCGCGTCGTCATCGACTACCGCGCACTCAATGAGAAATCTGTCGCCGATGCCTATCCCCTCCCTTGCATTACCGAGATACTTGATCAGCTCGGGAGCGCGAAGTATTTTAGTACATTCGATCTCGCGAGCGGATTTCACCAGATCCCAATGGAGCCCGCCGATGCTCCCAAAACCGCTTTTTCGACGCCTCACGGGCATTATGAATTTAAAAGAATGCCATTCGGATTAAAAAATGCGCCAGCGACGTTCCAACGACTTATGGACAATGTCCTGTCCGGTCTCCAGGGGAACGAAATTTTCGTCTATTTGGACGACATTGTTATCTACGCTAGCTCTCTTCAAGAACATCGACTTAAATTCGATAAATTAACTCAACGGCTCAAAGAAGCTAATTTAGTATTGCAGCCGGATAAGTGCGAATTCTTGAGGAGAGAAGTAAGCTATTTGGGTCATATTATCAGTGAGCACGGTGTAAAACCTGACCCTGCGAAAATTAGCGCCGTCAAAAATTTTCCGCGCCCGCGCAACGCGAAACAGATCAAACAATTCCTCGGGCTCGCGGGATACTACAGGCGGTTCATCGCAAATTTTTCTAATATTGCTAAGCCACTTACAAATTTGTTAAAAAAAGACGCGCCCTTTGTATGGCGTAACGAGCATGAGAATTCATTCGTCAAACTCCGAGATTGCCTATGCGAAGCGCCTATCTTGCAGTACCCCAACTTTAAACAACCATTCGTGATAACGACCGACGCGTCCGCCGAAGCTATTGGTGCTATCTTGAGTCAAGGACCAATAGGCCGCGACTTGCCAATCGCGTACACGTCGCGACTGTTAAACGCTGCGGAGAAAAACTACTCCACGATCGAGAAGGAGTGTCTGGCGATTGTCTACGCCGTCCATTACTTTCGTCCATACATATACGGTAATCAATTCAAACTCGTTACCGACCATCGACCGTTAGTGTGGATGAATTCGGTCAAGGACCCGTCAAGTAGACTCGTACGGTGGAGGCTTAAGTTAGCGGAATTTGACTACGAGATGGTCTATAAAAGTGGAAAAACGAACCTTAATGCGGACGCATTGTCGCGGAATCCCGCTCAAATTTTTCCGCTCTCGTATTCAGAAAACTCGGAGGACGACATCTTCGATGTGCCTCCGGAAACCCGTAAAAAGTATACCACACTAGCGCCTCCTCCTACTCCGGTAACATCAGAACCTGAATTACCGACTCCAGGCACGTCCTTCCGTACCAACACAGCACCACCTCCGCAAGTCGCCAGCGACAGCACCGACTTCTATACTCCTGCTCCAAATGAATTTTTCCGACGCGAACCTCTATTTAATTTCAGCCGTGACGCATTATCAACGCGACGAGACAATGTAGTTGTCTTCGTCACGCAATCTGGGCACCCCTATGACACGGGCGCCAAAGATCTAGCAAACGCTGAAAAATTCCTCCTAAACAAAAATCACGTCCTTACCAAAGCCAAAGTCATACAAATCGGAAACGAATTCCAAATCCAGCTTCCAATCATCGAACATTCCACCAGATCAATCAATTTCCAGACCGTAATAGAAACATTCAGATCCTTGTGCGACGTTGTAAACGAATTACAATTACAAACATTTAGTATCGCACAAACCTATCTAGACTCCGTATCCTGGTCCCGAATCCAGAAAATCCTTCAAGACCTGTTTTACGAAACAACTGTCCAGATTACGGTCTGCCAGGGCCTCATTAAAACCCCTTCGGTCGAAGAGCGACTGAAAATAATAAGAGAAAACCACGACTCCCCTGTGGGAGGTCACAAAGGGGTTAATAAAACTTATTCTCGCATCAGACAACAATACTTTTGGCCAAACATGAAAACACAAATACAAGAATATATTGGCAAATGTAAAAGTTGTCAGACAGAGAAACTGGTCCGGGTAAAGACCAGACAGCCTCTCACTTTAACCGACACCCCTGGCAGGGCATTCGATAAGATTTCAATGGACGTAATGGGTCCTCTTCCCGAAACTTCCGACGGTTATACAAGTATCCTCACGATCCAAGATCTCCTCACTAAATACTCAGTCGCAGTTCCTCTCAAAACCACCACCGCAGTAGACATTGCCGAAGCTTTAATAAAAGAATTCATTTGTAAATTCGGATGCCCGAAAGGCATACTCACGGACCAAGGTTCGAACTTTATAAACAGCTTGATTAAAGCCATAGCAATCAAATTCCGTATTAAGCAATACAAGTCCACTGCGTTCCATCCACAGACAAACGGGTCCGTTGAACGATCTCACCACGTCCTGGCCGAATATCTGAAGCATTACATAGAGTCGAGTAACGATTGGGTGAATTGGTTACCGTATGCAATGTTTTCATACAACACCAGTGTGCACGAGGGTACATTATACACCCCACACGAACTAGTGTTCGGCAGGATAGCTAGGACGCCGTCAGCCACTCCTTTTCAGGACAGCTCTGATAACGAAACTTATAGCGACTATCTTATACAACTTCAGGAGAAAATCTCGAAATCTCAGGATTTGGCTAAAGCCAATCTAGACAATGCGAAACGCCGTTCTAAATATTATTATGACCGAAATCTCAATGTCCAAAACTTCGAGGTAGGCCAATGGGTCTATCTTTTAAAAGAGCCGAACAAACATAAGTTCCAGGCACAATACTCTGGACCGTACCGTATCCTCGAAATTTTGGGCAACTGTAATGTTAAGCTAAATGTAAAAGGGCGCCATAAAATTGTTCATACGAACAAAATCAAAATTTGTAAACGAATGCATAGTATGCAGAGTGTGGATGCTAGTGAAAGAAAAGTGCGAAAAACTGAAAATGAAGTCAGTGAGAGCAGTGACATTCAAACGAACGCTGAAAGTGAAAGCGACGAAAGTGCCTGCAATCCGAAGGAAGCCCGCAGCCACGGTCCAAACTCCAAACGTTATCGCCAGGATCAACCAGGCGAAAAACCTCAGATTCCGCAGCATCCAGCCGACAGGACCAAGAGAAGGATCCAGCATCCCGAAATCTACCCAACAGACAAGAGATCTCGGCATGGCCGAGATTCTTTTTCCAAGGGGGGTGGTGTAACGTCAGGCGTACCGCCTGCCACCCTCCGACGCCCACCTCATCATCCCCAGCATCCGCATCCGGAGCCCCTGCACACGGGCCACCCGCCGACTCGCCGTCCCTACAGAAGGAGACAAAGATACGAGAGGGAAGAGGGATGCAGCATGCCGCGCCCACGCGCGATCTCCACACACGAGGGGGAGGACTTCACCCCGTATTACGAGGGCGAGGAGCTCTCCGACACATACTGGGTCGAATCCCCAGCGATCACGAAGCCCTATACGTACTTCTCGTACATGTGGGATTAGAATAAGCACACTACTCATACATGTACATACACACCAACACACACCTAGATTTAAGTAAATATATGTATATATTTTATTCATGCACGGTTATGTTCCGTGCACTCGCGCGCACACTCGACGCTCGCGGCTCACGCTTAACGCGGGCCGCGCCCCACTCCGAACGGCCGCCCCACCACGAGGGCCGAGCGGCCGCCCTACTCCGACCGTCCGCCCCACCGCGAGGGCCCAGCGACTCGCGCGCCGCGCGACCCGAGGAGGTCGCGGACGCGAGATCCGAGAGTCAGTTCGCGTCTCATCTCCGAACCGGAGAGTTCCCAACTCATCTCCGAACTGGAGAGTTCCAATCTCATCTCCGAACTGGAGAGTTCTAATCCAGCATCCGAACGATGCACTTCCGATCCGAGCAATAGGCTCATTCGCAACGAGCAATTAGCTCTAATGCATTCGTCTCTATCCATACTCCCATAGCGGAGTCCATTCGATACTTTAACTATTTCTATATCTCATTGTAACCGCTAGTCAGTAACTTAGAATTTAGTCAAGTGTATCTAGTATAGTGAAATCATAGAATATAGTTTATTTTTACCAGATTCAAAGTATCTTTATTCAAGTTCAAATACAATTCCTTAATTCTACTCCACGGGTACGCTCGCGATTATTCTATTTCTATATCTCATCTGCGATAGTCTTGAGGCTCGACGACTAGAGCGAACCAGCGCTTAGTTGCTCCATCCTCACTTCTACCGTGTACAGAATATCTTGCGCCCAGGTCGATCCCGGTAAGCTAGAGCGAACCAACGCTTAGCCGTGCCGTATTCAACCGAAGTTCAAGTATTCTCGATGAGCCTTGCACCTCCGACAAAGCGTACACGACGCGCGGGGAGGAGAGAGTTTATTCGTCGTCTCGCTCGGGAATACGTGGGTGATGCACCAGAATATTCCATTTCCTACGTTCGAGTCCTGGTTCCTGTGAAGGAGGTTTCCTTCGCCGCACGACCCGTACGAGTCGCCAATCATCAGGGCCCAACGCCGATACCTGCCAGCCGGAGTCAACCCGCCTGGACGCTTATTCCCGTAGACGTACCTCCGTTCCAGCCGTACGCCGCCGCCATCCCGGTTGCGGATCCAAGGCGCTCCAGGTACCTGGAAAGAGAAATCAGACAGCGGAATCAAGCCTTCGCAAGGTAAGTTTAGTGTTAGTTACCGTTTTATCGAGTCCGAAACGCCAACGAACCCGGTCCGGACGCAATTCGCGTTATTTTCGGGAACGGTTACGACTTTGTGCCACCGTTGCGAGCGCAACCGCACCTCGGGACGTGACAATAATATGATTTGCGAAGTGTTATGTATTCCTCGTCTACACTTCAAATGAATGAAAATGCGACACTTCCTTGCTAGGAAGTAGCGTCTGCAGATGTCTAGGTATCGTAGCAATAGGGTTCTAATGCTTCTTAAAACGCGATATCGCATCTCATTTCTATGTTTCATGGTAAGATATAATATGATTTGCGAAGTGTTATGTATTCCTCGTCTACACTTCAAATGAATGTAAATGCGACACTTCCTTGCTAGGAAATAGCGTCTGCAGATGTCTAGGTATCGTAGCGATAGAGTTCTAATGCTTCTTAAAACGCGATATCGCATCTCATTTCTATGGTTCATGGTAAGATATAATATGATTTGCGAAGTGTTATGTAGTCCTCGTCTACACTTCAAATGAATGAAAATGCGACACTTCCTTGCTAGGAAATAGCGTCTGCAGATGTCTAGGTATCGTAGCGATAGAGTTCTAATGCTTCTTAAAACGCGATATCGCATCTCATTTCTATGTTTCATGGTAACATATAATATGATTTGCGAAGTGTTATGTATTCCTCGTCTACACTTCCTATGAATGTAAATGCGACACTTCCTTGCAAGGAAATAGCGTTTGCAGAAGTCTACGTATCGTAGCAATAAGAGTTCTTATGATTCTTAAAACGCGATATCGCATCTCATTTCTATGGTTCATGGTATGATATAATATGATTTGCGAAGCGTTATGTATTCCTCGTCTACACTTCAAATGAATGTAAATGCAACACTTCCTTGCAAGGAAATAGCGTTTGCAGATGTCCAGGTATCGTAGCAATAGTGTTCAAATGCTTCTTAAAGCGAGATATTGCATCTCATATCTATGTTTCATGATAAGATATAATATTCATTGCGAAGTGTTATGCATTCCTCGTATACGATTCAAATGAATGTAAATGCGACACTTCCTTGCAAGGAAATAGCGTTTGCAGATGTCTACGTATCGTGGCAATAGAGTTCTTATGGTTCTTAAAACGCGATATCGCATCTCATTTCTATGTTTCATGGCAAGATATAATATGATTTGCGAAGTGTTATGTATTCCTCGTCTACACTTCAAATGAATGTGAATGCGACACTTCCTCGCTAGGAAATAGCGTTTGCAGAAGTCTACGTATCGTAGCAATAGAGTTCTTATGACTCTTAAAACGCGATATCGCATCTCATTTCTATGGTTCATGGTAAGATATAATATGATTTGCGAATTGTTATGTATTCCTCGTCTACACTTCATATGAATGTAAATGCGACACTTCCTTGCAAGGAAATAGCGTTTGCAGATGTCTACCTATCGTAGCAATAGGGTTCTAATGCTTCTTAAAACGCGATATCGCATCTCATTTCTATGTTTCATGGTAAGATATAATATGATTTGCGAAGTGTTATGTATTCTTCGTCTACACTCCAAATGATTGTGAATGCGACACTTCCTCGCTAGGAAATAGCGTTTGCAGAAGTCTACGTATCGTAGCAATAGAGTTCTTATGATTCTTAAAACGCGATATCGCATCTCATTTCTATGGTTCATGGTAAGATATAATATGATTTGCGAATTGTTATGTATTCCTCGTCTACACTTCAAATGAATCTAATTGCGACACTTCCTTGCTAGGAAATAGCGTCTGCAGATGTCTAGGTATCGTAGCGATAGAGTTCTAATGCTTCTTAAAACGAGATATTGCATCTCATATCTATGTTTCATGATAAGATATAATATTCATTGCGAAGTGTTATGCATTCCTCGTATACGATTCAAATGAATGTAAATGCGACACTTCCTTGCAAGGAAATAGCGTTTGCAGATGTCTACGTATCGTAGCAATAGAGTTCTTATGATTCTTAAAACGCGATATCGCATCTCATTTCTATGGTTCATGGTAAGATATAATATGATTTGCGAATTGTTATGTATTCCTCGTCTACACTTCAAATGAATCTAATTGCGACACTTCCTTGCTAGGAAATAGCGTCTGCAGATGTCTAGGTATCGTAGCGATAGAGTTCTAATGCTTCTTAAAACGAGATATTGCATCTCATATCTATGTTTCATGATAAGATATAATATTCATTGCGAAGTGTTATGCATTCCTCGTCTACGATTCAAATGAATGTAAATGCGACACTTCCTTGCTAGGAAGTAGCGTCTGCAGATGTCTAGGTATCGTGGCAATAGGTTCTAATGCTTCTTAAAACGCGATATCGCATCTCATTTCTATGTTTCATGGTAAGATATAATATGATTTGCGAAGTGTTATGTATTCCGCGTCTACACTTCAAATGAATGTGAATGCGACACTTCCTCGCTAAGAAGTAGCGTTTGCAGAAGTCTACGTATCGTAGCAATAAGAGTTCTTATGATTCTTAAAACGCGATATCGCATCTCATTTCTATGGTTCATGGTATGATATAATATGATTTGCGAAGTGTTATGTATTCCTCGTCTACACTTCAAATGAATGTAAATGCGACACTTCCTTGCTAGGAAATAGCGTCTGCAGATGTCCAGGTATCGTAGCGATAGAGTTCTAATGCTTCTTAAAACGCGATATCGCATCTCATTTCTATGGTTCATGGTAAGATATAATATGATTTGCGAAGTGTTATGTAGTCCTCGTCTACACTTCAAATGAATGAAAATGCGACACTTCCTTGCTAGGAAATAGCGTCTGCAGATGTCTAGGTATCGTAGCGATAGAGTTCTAATGCTTCTTAAAACGCGATATCGCATCTCATTTCTATGTTTCATGGTAACATATAATATGATTTGCGAAGTGTTATGCATTCCTCGTCTACGATTCAAATGAATGTAAATGCGACACTTCGTTGCAAGGAAATAGCGTTTGCAGATGTCTAGGTATCGTAGCAATAGAGTTCTAATGCTACTTAGAACGCGATATCGCATCTCATTTCTATGTTTCATGGTAAGATATAATATGATTTGCGAAGTGTTATGTATTCCTCGTCTACACTTCAAATGAATGTAAATGCGACACTTCCTTGCTAGGAAATAGCGTCTGCAGATGTCTAGGTATCGTAGCGATAGATTTCTAATGCTTCTTAAAACGCGATATCGCATCTCATTTCTATGTTTCATGGTAAGATATAATATGATTTGCGAAGTGTTATGTATTCCTCGTCTACACTTCAAATGAATGAAAATGCGACACTTCCTTGCTAGGAAATAGCGTCTGCAGATGTCTAGGTATCGTAGCGATAGAGTTCTAATGCTTCTTAAAACGAGATATTGCATCTCATATCTATGTTTCATGATAAGATATAATATGATTTGCGAAGTGTTATGTATTCCTCGTCTACACTTCAAATGAACGAAAATGCGACACTTCCTTGCTAGGAAGTAGCGTCTGCAGATGTCTAGGTATCGTAGCAATAGGGTTCTAATGCTTCTTAAAACGCGATATCGCATCTCATTTCTATGTTTCATGGTAAGATATAATATGATTTGCGAAGTGCTATGTATTCCTCGTCTACACTTCAAATGAATGTAAATGCGACACTTCCTTGCTAGGAAATAGCGTCTGCAGATGTCTAGGTATCGTAGCGATAGAGTTCTAATGCTTCTTAAAACGCGATATCGCATCTCATTTCTATGATTCATGGTAAGATATAATATGATTTGCGAAGTGTTATGTATTCCTCGTCTACACTTCAAATGAATGTAAATGCGACACTTCCTTGCTAGGTAATAGCGTCTGCAGATGTCTAGGTATCGTAGCGATAGAGTTCTAATGCTTCTTAAAACGCGATATCGCATCTCATTTCTATGTTTCATGGTAAGATATAATATGGTTTGCGAAGTGTTATTTGTTCCTCGTCTACACTTCAAATGAATGTAAATGCGACACTTCCTTGCAAGGAAATAGCGTTTGCAGATGTCTAGGTGTCGTAGCAATAGGGTTCAAATGCTTCTTAAAGCGAGATATTGCATCTCATATCTATGTTTCATGATAAGTTATAATATTCATTGCGAAGTGTTATGCATTCCTCGTATACGATTGAAATGAATGTAAATGCGACACTTCCTTGCAAGGAAATAGCGTTTGCAGATGTCTACGTATCGTGGCAATAGAGTTCTTATGGTTCTTAAAACGCGATATCGCATCTCATTTCTATGTTTCATGGCAAGATATAATATGATTTGCGAAGTGTTATGTATTCCGCGTCTACACTTCAAATGAATGTGAATGCGACACTTCCTCGCTAAGAAGTAGCGTTTGCAGAAGTCTACGTATCGTAGCAATAAGAGTTCTTATGATTCTTAAAACGCGATATCGCATCTCATTTCTATGGTTCATGGTATGATATAATATGATTTGCGAAGTGTTATGTATTCCTCGTCTACACTTCAAATGAATGTAAATGCGACACTTCCTTGCTAGGAAATAGCGTCTGCAGATGTCTAGGTATCGTAGCGATAGAGTTCTAATGCTTCTTAAAACGCGATATCGCATCTCATTTCTATGGTTCATGGTAAGATATAATATGATTTGCGAAGTGTTATGTAGTCCTCGTCTACACTTCAAATGAATGAAAATGCGACACTTCCTTGCTAGGAAATAGCGTCTGCAGATGTCTAGGTATCGTAGCGATAGAGTTCTAATGCTTCTTAAAACGCGATATCGCATCTCATTTCTATGGTTCATGGTAAGATATAATATGATTTGCGAAGTGTTATGTAGTCCTCGTCTACACTTCAAATGAATGAAAATGCGACACTTCCTTGCTAGGAAATAGCGTCTGCAGATGTCTAGGTATCGTAGCGATAGAGTTCTAATGCTTCTTAAAACGCGATATCGCATCTCATTTCTATGTTTCATGGTAACATATAATATGATTTGCGAAGTGTTATGCATTCCTCGTCTACGATTCAAATGAATGTAAATGCGACACTTCGTTGCAAGGAAATAGCGTTTGCAGATGTCTAGGTATCGTAGCAATAGAGTTCTAATGCTTCTTAAAACGAGATATTGCATCTCATATCTATGTTTCATGATAAGATATAATATGATTTGCGAAGTGTTATGTATTCCTCGTCTACACTTCATATGAATGTAAATGCGACACTTCCTTGCAAGGATATAGCGTTTGCAGATGTCTACCTATCGTAGCAATAGAGTTCTAATGCTTCTTAAAACGCGATATCGCATCTCATTTCTATGTTTCATGGTAAGATATAATATGATTTGCGAAGTGATATGTATTCCTCGTCTACACTCCAAATGATTGTGAATGCGACACTTCCTCGCTAGGAAATAGCGTTTGCAGAAGTCTACGTATCGTAGCAATAGAGTTCTTATGATTCTTAAAACGCGATATCGCATCTCATTTCTATGGTTCATGGTATGATATAAAATGATTTGCGAAGTGTTATGTGTTCCTCGTCTACACTTCAAATGAATGTAAATGCGACACTTCCTTGCTAGGAAATAGCGTCTGCAGATGTCTAGGTATCATAGCAATAGGGTTCTAATGCTTCTTAAATCGCGATATCGCATCTCATTTCTATGTTTCATGGTAAGATATAATATGATTTGCGAAGTGTTATGTATTCCTCGTCTACACTCCAAATGATTGTGAATGCGACACTTCCTCGCTAGCAAATAGCGTTTGCAGAAGTCTACGTATCGTAGCAATAGAGTTCTTATGATTCTTAAAACGCGATATCGCATCTCATTTCTATGGTTCATGGTATGATATAATATGATTTGCGAAGTGTTATGTATTCCTCGTCTACACTTCAAATGAATGAAAATGCGACACTTCCTTGCTAGGAAATAGCGTCTGCAGATGTCTAGGTATCGTAGCGATAGAGTTCTAATGCTTCTTAAAACGCGATATCGCATCTCATTTCTATGTTTCATGGTAACATATAATATGATTTGCGAAGTGTTATGTATTCCTCGTCTACACTTCAAATGAATGTAAATGCGACACTTCCTTGCAAGGAAATAGCGTTTGCAGATGTCTACCTATCGTAGCAATTGGGTTCTAATGCTTCTTAAAACGCGATATCGCATCTCATTTCTATGTTTCATGGTATGATATAATGTGATTTGCGAAGTGTTATGTATTCCTCGTCTGCACTTCAAATGAATGTAAATGCGACACTTCCTTGCAAGGAAATAGCGTTTGCAGATGTCTGCGTACCGTAGCAATAGAGTTCTTATGATTCTTAAAACGCGATATCGCATCTCATTTCTATGTTTCATGGTAAGATATAATATGATTTGCGAAGTGTTATGTAGTCCTCGTCTACACTTCAAATGAATGAAAATGCGACACTTCCTTGCTAGGAAATAGCGTCTGCAGATGTCTAGGTATCGTAGCGATAGAGTTCTAATGCTTCTTAAAACGCGATATCGCATCTCATTTCTATGGTTCATGGTAAGATATAATATGATTTGCGAAGTGTTATGTAGTCCTCGTCTACACTTCAAATGAATGAAAATGCGACACTTCCTTGCTAGGAAATAGCGTCTGCAGATGTCTAGGTATCGTAGCGATAGAGTTCTAATGCTTCTTAAAACGCGATATCGCATCTCATTTCTATGTTTCATGGTAACATATAATATGATTTGCGAAGTGTTATGCATTCCTCGTCTACGATTCAAATGAATGTAAATGCGACACTTCGTTGCAAGGAAATAGCGTTTGCAGATGTCTAGGTATCGTAGCAATAGAGTTCTAATGCTTCTTAAAACGAGATATTGCATCTCATATCTATGTTTCATGATAAGATATAATATGATTTGCGAAGTGTTATGTATTCCTCGTCTACACTTCATATGAATGTAAATGCGACACTTCCTTGCAAGGATATAGCGTTTGCAGATGTCTACCTATCGTAGCAATAGAGTTCTAATGCTTCTTAAAACGCGATATCGCATCTCATTTCTATGTTTCATGGTAAGATATAATATGATTTGCGAAGTGATATGTATTCCTCGTCTACACTCCAAATGATTGTGAATGCGACACTTCCTCGCTAGGAAATAGCGTTTGCAGAAGTCTACGTATCGTAGCAATAGAGTTCTTATGATTCTTAAAACGCGATATCGCATCTCATTTCTATGGTTCATGGTATGATATAAAATGATTTGCGAAGTGTTATGTGTTCCTCGTCTACACTTCAAATGAATGTAAATGCGACACTTCCTTGCTAGGAAATAGCGTCTGCAGATGTCTAGGTATCATAGCAATAGGGTTCTAATGCTTCTTAAATCGCGATATCGCATCTCATTTCTATGTTTCATGGTAAGATATAATATGATTTGCGAAGTGTTATGTATTCCTCGTCTACACTCCAAATGATTGTGAATGCGACACTTCCTCGCTAGCAAATAGCGTTTGCAGAAGTCTACGTATCGTAGCAATAGAGTTCTTATGATTCTTAAAACGCGATATCGCATCTCATTTCTATGGTTCATGGTATGATATAATATGATTTGCGAAGTGTTATGTATTCCTCGTCTACACTTCAAATGAATGAAAATGCGACACTTCCTTGCTAGGAAATAGCGTCTGCAGATGTCTAGGTATCGTAGCGATAGAGTTCTAATGCTTCTTAAAACGCGATATCGCATCTCATTTCTATGTTTCATGGTAACATATAATATGATTTGCGAAGTGTTATGTATTCCTCGTCTACACTTCAAATGAATGTAAATGCGACACTTCCTTGCAAGGAAATAGCGTTTGCAGATGTCTACCTATCGTAGCAATTGGCTTCTAATGCTTCTTAAAACGCGATATCGCATCTCATTTCTATGTTTCATGGTATGATATAATGTGATTTGCGAAGTGTTATGTATTCCTCGTCTGCACTTCAAATGAATGTAAATGCGACACTTCCTTGCAAGGAAATAGCGTTTGCAGATGTCTGCGTACCGTAGCAATAGAGTTCTTATGATTCTTAAAACGCGATATCGCATCTCATTTCTATGTTTCATGGTAAGATATAATATGATTTGCGAATTGTTATGTATTCCTCGTCTACACTTCAAATGAATCTAATTGCGACACTTCCTTGCTAGGAAATAGCGTCTGCAGATGTCTAGGTATCGTAGCGATAGAGTTATAATGCTTCTTAAAACGAGATATTGCATCTCATACCTATGTTTCATGATAAGATATAATATGATTTGCGAAGTGTTATGTATTCCTCGTCTACACTTCATATGAATGTAAATGCGACACTTCCTTGCAAGGAAATAGCGTTTGCAGATGTCTACCTATCGTAGCAATAGAGTTCTAATGCTTCTTAAAACGCGATATCGCATCTCATTTCTATGTTTCATGGTAAGATATAATATGATTTGCGAAGTGATATGTATTCCTCGTCTACACTCCAAATGATTGTGAATGCGACACTTCCTCGCTAGGAAATAGCGTTTGCAGAAGTCTACGTATCGTAGCAATAGAGTTCTTATGATTCTTAAAACGCGATATCGCATCTCATTTCTATGGTTCATGGTATGATATAAAATGATTTGCGAAGTGTTATGTGTTCCTTGTCTACACTTCAAATGAATGTAAATCCGACACTTCCTTGCTAGGAAATAGCGTCTGCAGATGTCTAGGTATCATAGCAATAGAGTTCTAATGCTTCTTAAAACGCGATATCGCATCTCATTTCTATGTTTCATGGTAAGATATAATATGATTTGCGAAGTGTTATGTATTCCTCGTCTACACTCCAAATGATTGTGAATGCGACACTTCCTCGCTAGGAAATAGCGTTTGCAGAAGTCTACGTATCGTAGCAATAGAGTTCTTATGATTCTTAAAACGCGATATCGCATCTCATTTCTATGGTTCATGGTATGATATAATATGATTTGCGAAGTGTTATGTATTCCTCGTCTACACTTCAAATGAATGAAAATGCGACACTTCCTTGCTAGGAAATAGCGTCTGCAGATGTCTAGGTATCGTAGCGATAGAGTTCTAATGCTTCTTAAAACGCGATATCGCATCTCATTTCTATGTTTCATGGTAACATATAATATGATTTGCGAAGTGTTATGCATTCCTCGTCTACGATTCAAATGAATGTAAATGCGACACTTCGTTGCAAGGAAATAGCGTTTGCAGATGTCTAGGTATCGTAGCAATAGAGTTCTAATGCTTCTTAAAACGCGATATCGCATCTCATTTCTATGTTTCATGGTAAGATATAATATGATTTGCGAAGTGTTATGTATTCCTCGTCTACACTTCAAATGAATGTAAATGCGACACTTCCTTGCTAGGAAATAGCGTCTGCAGATGTCTAGGTATCGTAGCGATAGAGTTCTAATGCTTCTTAAAACGAGATATTGCATCTCATATCTATGTTTCATGATAAGATACAATATTCATTGCGAAGTGTTATGCATTCCTCGTCTACGATTCAAATGAATGTAAATGCGACACTTCCTTGCAAGGAAATTGCGTTTGCAGATGTCTAGGTATCGTAGCAATAGAGTTCTAATGCTTCTTAAAACGCGATATCGCATCTCATTTCTATGTTTCATGGTAAGATATAATATGATTTGCGAAGTGATATGTATTCCTCGTCTACACTCCAAATGATTGTGAATGCGACACTTCCTTGCTAGGAAATAGCGTTTGCAGAAGTCTACGTATCGTAGCAATAGAGTTCTTATGATTCTTAAAACGCGATATCGCATCTCATTTCTATGGTTCATGGTATGATATAATATGATTTGCGAAGTGTTATGTGTTCCTCGTCTACACTTCAAATGAATGTAAATGCGACACTTCCTTGCTAGGAAATAGCGTCTGCAGATGTCTAGGTATCATAGCAATAGAGTTCTAATGCTTCTTAAAACGCGATATCGCATCTCATTTCTATGTTTCATGGTAAGATATAATATGATTTGCGAAGTGTTATGTATTCCTCGTCTACACTCCAAATGATTGTGAATGCGACACTTCCTCGCTAGGAAATAGCGTTTGCAGAAGTCTACGTATCGTAGCAATAGAGTTCTTATGATTCTTAAAACGCGATATCGCATCTCATTTCTATGGTTCATGGTATGATATAATATGATTTGCGAAGTGTTATGTATTCCTCGTCTACACTTCAAATGAATGAAAATGCGACACTTCCTTGCTAGGAAATAGCGTCTGCAGATGTCTAGGTATCGTAGCAATAGAGTTCTAATGCTTCTTAAAACGCGATATCGCATCTCATTTCTATGTTTCATGGTAACATATAATATGATTTGCGAAGTGTTATGTATTCCTCGTCTACACTTCCTACGAATGTAAATGCGACACTACCTTGCAAGGAAATAGCGTTTGCAGATGTCTACCTATCGTAGCAATAGAGTTCTAATGCTTCTTAAAACGCGATATCGCATCTCATTTCAATGTTTCATGGTAAGATATAATATGATTTGCGAAGTGTTATGTATTCCTCGTCTACACTTCAAATGAATGTAAATGCGACACTTCCTTGCAAGGAAATAGCGTTTGCAGATGTCTACCTATCGTAGCAATTGGGTTCTAATGCTTCTTAAAACGCGATATCGCATCTCATTTCTATGTTTCATGGTAAGATATAATATGATTTGCGAAGTGTTATGTATTCCTCGTCTACACTTCAAATGAATGTGAATGCGACACTTCCCCGCTAGGAAATAGCGTCTGCAGATGTCTAGGTATCGTAGCGATAGAGTTCTAATGCTTCTTAAAACGAGATATTGCATCTCATATCTATGTTTCATGATAAGATATAATATTCATTGCGAAGTGTTATGCATTCCTCGTCTACGATTCAAATGAATGTAAATGCGACACTTCCTTGCAAGGAAATTGCGTTTGCAGATGTCTAGGTATCGTAGCAATAGAGTTCTAATGCTTCTTAAAACGCGATATCGCATCTCATTTCTATGTTTCATGGTATGATATAATGTGATTTGCGAAGTGTTATGTATTCCTCGTCTGCACTTCAAATGAATGTAAATGCGACACTTCCTTGCAAGGAAATAGCGTTTGCAGATGTCTGCGTACCGTAGCAATAGAGTTCTTATGATTCTTAAAACGCGATATCGCATCTCATTTCTATGTTTCATGGTAAGATATAATATGATTTGCGAATTGTTATGTATTCCTCGTCTACACTTCAAATGAATCTAATTGCGACACTTCCTTGCTAGGAAATAGCGTCTGCAGATGTCTAGGTATCGTAGCGATAGAGTCCTAATGCTTCTTAAAACGAGATATTGCATCTCATACCTATGTTTCATGATAAGATATAATATGATTTGCGAAGTGTTATGTATTCCTCGTCTACACTTCATATGAATGTAAATGCGACACTTCCTTGCAAGGAAATAGCGTTTGCAGATGTCTACCTATCGTAGCAATAGAGTTCTGATGCTTCTTAAAACGCGATATCGCATCTCATTTCTATGTTTCATGGTAAGATATAATATGATTTGCGAAGTGATATGTATTCCTCGTCTACACTCCAAATGATTGTGAATGCGACACTTCCTCGCTAGGAAATAGCGTTTGCAGAAGTCTACGTATCGTAGCAATAGAGTTCTTATGATTCTTAAAACGCGATATCGCATCTCATTTCTATGGTTCATGGTATGATATAATATGATTTGCGAAGTGTTATGTGTTCCTCGTCTACACTTCAAATGAATGTAAATGCGACACTTCCTTGCTAGGAAATAGCGTCTGCAGATGTCTAGGTATCATAGCGATAGAGTTCTAATGCTTCTTAAAACGCGATATCGCATCTCATTTCTATGTTTCATGGTAAGATATAATATGATTTGCGAATTGTTATGTATTCCTCGTCTACACTTCAAATGAATCTAGTTGCGACACTTCCTTGCAAGGAAATAGCGTTTGCAGATGTCTACGTATCGTAGCGATAGAGTTCTAATGCTTCTTAAAACGAGATATTGCATCTCATATCTATGTTTCATGATAAGATATAATATGATTTGCGAAGTGTTATGTATTCCTCGTCTACACTTCAAATGAATGTGAATGCGACACTTCCTCGCTAGGAAATAGCGTTTGCAGAAGTCTACGTATCGTAGCAATAGAGTTCTTATGATTCTTAAAACGCGATATCGCATCTCATTTCTATGGTTCATGGTAAGATATAATATGATTTGCGAATTGTTATGTATTCCTCGTCTACACTTCATATGAATGTAAATGCGACACTTCCTTGCAAGGAAATAGCGTTTGCAGATGTCTACCTATCGTAGCAATAGGGTTCTAATGCTTCTTAAAACGCGATATCGCATCTCATTTCTATGTTTCATGGTAAGATATAATATGATTTGCGAAGTGTTATGTATTCCTCGTCTACACTCCAAATGATTGTGAATGCGACACTTCCTCGCTAGGAAATAGCGTTTGCAGAAGTCTACGTATCGTAGCAATAGAGTTCTTATGATTCTTAAAACGCGATATCGCATCTCATTTCTATGGTTCATGGTATGATATAATATGATTTGCGAAGTGTTATGTGTTCCTCGTCTACACTTCAAATGAATGTAAATGCGACACTTCCTTGCTAGGAAATAGCGTCTGCAGATGTCTAGGTATCATAGCGATAGAGTTCTAATGCTTCTTAAAACGCGATATCGCATCTCATTTCTATGTTTCATGGTAAGATATAATATGATTTGCGAAGTGTTATGTATTCCTCGTCTACACTTCATATGAATGTAAATGCGACACTTCCTTGCAAGGAAATAGCGTTTGCAGATGTCTACGTATCGTAGCGATAGAGTTCTAATGCTTCTTAAAACGAGATATTGCATCTCATATCTATGGTTCATGGTAAGATATAAAATGATTTGCGAAGTGTTATGTATTCCTCGTCTACACTTCAAATGAATGTAAATGCGACACTTCCTTGCTAGGAAATAGCGTCTGCAGATGTCTAGGTATCGTAGCGATAGAGTTCTAATGCTTCTTAAAACGAGATATTGCATCTCATACCTATGTTTCATGATAAGATATAATATGATTTGCGAAGTGTTATGTATTCCTCGTCTACACTTCAAATGAATGTAAATGCGACACTTCCTTGCAAGGAAATAGCGTTTGCAGATGTCTGCGTACCGTAGCAATAGAGTTCTTATGATTCTTAAAACGCGATATCGCATCTCATTTCTATGTTTCATGGTAAGATATAATATGATTTGCGAATTGTTATGTATTCCTCGTCCACACTTCAAATGAATCTAATTGCGACACTTCCTTGCTAGGAAATAGCGTCTGCAGATGTCTAGGTATCGTAGCGATAGAGTCCTAATGCTTCTTAAAACGAGATATTGCATCTCATACCTATGTTTCATGATAAGATATAATATGATTTGCGAAGTGTTATGTATTCCTCGTCTACACTTCATATGAATGTAAATGCGACACTTCCTTGCAAGGAAATAGCGTTTGCAGATGTCTACCTATCGTAGCAATAGAGTTCTGATGCTTCTTAAAACGCGATATCGCATCTCATTTCTATGTTTCATGGTAAGATATAATATGATTTGCGAAGTGATATGTATTCCTCGTCTACACTCCAAATGATTGTGAATGCGACACTTCCTCGCTAGGAAATAGCGTTTGCAGAAGTCTACGTATCGTAGCAATAGAGTTCTTATGATTCTTAAAACGCGATATCGCATCTCATTTCTATGGTTCATGGTATGATATAATATGATTTGCGAAGTGTTATGTTTTCCTCGTCTACACTTCAAATGAATGTAAATGCGACACTTCCTTGCTAGGAAATAGCGTCTGCAGATGTCTTGGTATCATAGCAATAGAGTTCTAATGCTTCTTAAAACGCGATATCGCATCTCATTTCTATGTTTCATGGTAAGATATAATATGATTTGCGAAGTGTTATGTATTCCTCGTCTACACTCCAAATGATTGTGAATGCGACACTTCCTCGCTAGGAAATAGCGTTTGCAGAAGTCTGCGTATCGTAGCAATAGAGTTCTTATGATTCTTAAAACGCGATATCGCATCTCATTTCTATGGTTCATGGTATGATATAATATGATTTGCGAATTGTTATGTATTCCCCGTCTACACTTCAAATGAATCTAGTTGCGACACTTCCTTGCAAGGAAATAGCGTTTGCAGATGTCTACGTATCGTAGCGATAGAGTTCTAATGCTTCTTAAAACGAGATATTGCATCTCATATCTATGTTTCATGATAAGATATAATATGATTTGCGAAGTGTTATGTATTCCTCGTCTACACTTCAAATGAATGTGAATGCGACACTTCCTCGCTAGGAAATAGCGTTTGCAGAAGTCTACGTATCGTAGCAATAGAGTTCTTATGATTCTTAAAACGCGATATCGCATCTCATTTCTATGGTTCATGGTAAGATATAATATGATTTGCGAATTGTTATGTATTCCTCGTCTACACTTCATATGAATGTAAATGCGACACTTCCTTGCAAGGAAATAGCGTTTGCAGATGTCTACCTATCGTAGCAATAGGGTTCTAATGCTTCTTAAAACGCGATATCGCATCTCATTTCTATGTTTCATGGTAAGATATAATATGATTTGCGAAGTGTTATGTATTCCTCGTCTACACTCCAAATGATTGTGAATGCGACACTTCCTCGCTAGGAAATAGCGTTTGCAGAAGTCTACGTATCGTAGCAATAGAGTTCTTATGATTCTTAAAACGCGATATCGCATCTCATTTCTATGGTTCATGGTATGATATAATATGATTTGCGAAGTGTTATGTGTTCCTCGTCTACACTTCAAATGAATGTAAATGCGACACTTCCTTGCTAGGAAATAGCGTCTGCAGATGTCTAGGTATCATAGCGATAGAGTTCTAATGCATCTTAAAACGCGATATCGCATCTCATTTCTATGTTTCATGGTAAGATATAATATGATTTGCGAAGTGTTATGTATTCCTCGTCTACACTTCATATGAATGTAAATGCGACACTTCCTTGCAAGGAAATAGCGTTTGCAGATGTCTACGTATCGTAGCGATAGAGTTCTAATGCTTCTTAAAACGAGATATTGCATCTCATATCTATGGTTCATGGTAAGATATAAAATGATTTGCGAAGTGTTATGTATTCCTCGTCTACACTTCAAATGAATGTAAATGCGACACTTCCTTGCTAGGAAATAGCGTCTGCAGATGTCTAGGTATCGTAGCGATAGAGTTCTAATGCTTCTTAAAACGAGATATTGCATCTCATACCTATGTTTCATGATAAGATATAATATGATTTGCGAAGTGTTATGTATTCCTCGTCTACACTTCATATGAATGTAAATGCGACACTTCCTTGCAAGGAAATAGCGTTTGCAGATGTCTACCTATCGTAGCAATAGAGTTCTAATGCTTCTTAAAACGCGATATCGCATCTCATTTCTATGTTTCATGGTAAGATATAATATGATTTGCGAAGTGTTATGTATTCCTCGTCTACACTCCAAATGATTGTGAATGCGACACTTCCTCGCTAGGAAATAGCGTTTGCAGAAGTCTACGTATCGTAGCAATAGAGTTCTTATGATTCTTAAAACGCGATATCGCATCTCATTTCTATGTTTCATGGTAAGATATAATATGATTTGCGAAGTGTTATGTATTCCTCGTCTACACTTCAAATGAATGTGAATGCGACACTTCCCCGCTAGGAAATAGCGTTTGCAGAAGTCTACGTACCGTAGCAATAGAGTTCTTATGATTCTTAAAACTCGATATCGCATCTCATTTCTATGGTTAATGGTAAGATATTATATGATTTGCGAAGTGTTATGTATTCCTCGTCTACACTTCAAATGAATGTAAATGCGACACTTCCTTGCTAGGAAATAGCGTCTGCAGATGTCTAGGTATCGTAGCGATAGAGTTCTAATGCTTCTTAAAACGAAATACTGCATCTCATATCTATGGTTCATGGTAAGATATAATATGATTTGCGAATTGTTATGTATTCCTCGTCTACACTTCAAATGAATCTAATTGCGACACTTCCTTGCTAGGAAATAGCGTCTGCAGATGTCTAGGTATCGTAGCGATAGAGTTCTAATGCTTCTTAAAACGAGATATTGCATCTCATACCTATGTTTCATGGTAAGATATAATATGATTTGCGAATTGTTATGTATTCCTCGTCTACACTTCAAATGAATCTAATTGCGACACTTCCTTGCTAGGAAATAGCGTCTGCACATGTCTAGGTATCGTAGCGATAGAGTTCTAATGCTTCTTAAAACGAGATATTGCATCTCATACCCATGTTTCATGATAAGATATAATATGATTTGCGAAGTGTTATGTATTCCTCATCTACACTTCATATGAATGTAAATGCGACACTTCCTTGCAAGGAAATAGCGTTTGCAGATGTCTACCTATCGTAGCAATAGAGTTCTTCTAATGCTTCTTAAAACGCGATATCGCATCTCATTTCTATGTTTCATGGTAAGATATAATATGATTTGCGAAGTGTTATGTATTCCTCGTCTACACTCCAAATGATTGTGAATGCGACACTTCCTCGCTAGGAAATAGCGTTTGCAGAAGTCTACGTATCGTAGCAATAGAGTTCTTATGATTCTTAAAACGCGATATCGCATCTCATTTCTATGGTTCATGGTATGACATAATATGATTTGCGAAGTGTTATGTGTTCCTCGTCTACACTTCAAATGAATGTAAATGCGACACTTCCTTGCTAGGAAATAGCGTCTGCAGATGTCTAGGTATCATAGCAATTGTCACGTCCCGAGGTGCGGTTGCGCTCGCAACGGTGGCACAAAGTCGTAACCGTTCCCGAAAATAACGCGAATTGCGTCCGGACCGGGTTCGTTGGCGTTTCGGACTCGATAAAACGGTAATTAACACGAAACTTACCTTGTGATGGCTTGATTCTACTGTCTGATTTCTCTTTCCAGGTACCTGGAGCGCCTTGAATCCGCAACCGGGATGGCGGCGGCGTACGGCTGGAACGGAGGTACGGGTCGTGCGGCGAAGGAAACCTCCTTCACAGGAACCAGGGCTCGAACGTAGGAAATTGAATATTCTGGTGCATCACCCACGTATTCCCGAGCGAGACGACGAATAAACTCTCTCCTCCCCGCGCGTCGTGTACGCTTTGTCGGAGGTGCAAGGCTCGTCGAGAATACTTGAACTTCGGTCGAGTACGGCGCGGCTAAGCGTTGGTTCGCTCTAGCTTACCGGGATCAACCTGGGCGCAAGATATTCTGTATACGGTAGAAGTGAGGATGGAGCAACTAAGCGCTGGTTCGCTCTAGTCGTCGAGCCTCAAGACTATCGCAGATGAGATATAGAAATAGAATAATCGCGAGCGTACCCGTGGAGTAGAATTAAGGAATTGTATTTGGACTCGAATAAAGATACTTTGAATCTGGTAAAAATAAACTATATTCTATGATTTCACTATACTAAATACACTTGACTAAGTTCTAAGTTACTGACTAGCGATTACAATGAGAATTAGAAATAGTATAAAGTATCGAATGGACTCCGCTATGGGAGTATGGATAGAGACGAATGCATTAGAGCTAATTGCTCGTTGCGAATGAGCCTATTGCTCGGAAGTGCATCGTTCGGATGCTGGATTAGAACTCCTCGGTTCGGAGATGAGATACGAACTCTCCAGTTCGGAGATGAGATGAGAACTCTCCCGTTCGGAGGTGAGATTGGAACTGACTCTCGGATCTCGCGTCCGCGACCTCCTCGGGTCGCGCGGCGCGCGAGTCGCTGGGCCCTCGCGGTGGGGCGGACGGTCGGAGTAGGGCGGCCGCTCGGCCCTCGTGGTGGGGCGGCCGTTCGGAGTGGGGCGCGGCCCGCGTTAAGCGTGAGCCGCGAGCGTCGAGTGTGCGCGCGAGTGCACGGAACATAACCGTGCATGAATAAAATATATACATATATTCACTTAAATCTAGGTGTGTGTTGGTGTGTATGTACATAGGTGAGTAGTGTGCTTATTCTAATCCCACATGTACGAGAAGTACGTATAGGGCTTCGTGATTGCTGGGGATTCGACCCAGTACGTGTCGGAGAGCTCCTCGCCCTCGTAATACGGGGTGAAGTCCTCCCCCTCGTGTGTGGAGATCGCGCGTGGGCGCGGCATGCTGCATCCCTCTTCCCTCTCGTACCTTTGTCTCCTTCTGTAGGGACGGCGAGTCGGCGGGTGGCCCGTGTGCAGGGGCTCCGGATACGGATGCTGGGGATGATGAGGTGGACGCCGGAGGGTGGCAGGCGGTACGCCTGACGTTACACCACCCCCCTTGGAAAAAGAATCTCGGCCATGCCGAGATCTCTTGTCTGTTGGGTAGATTTCGGGATGCTGGATCCTTCTCTTGGTCCTGTCGGCTGGATGCTGCGGAATCTGAGGCTTTTCGCCTGGTTGATCCTGGCGATAACGTTTGGAGTTTGGACCGTGGCTGCGGGCTTCCTTCGGATTGCAGGCACTTTCGTCGCTTTCACTTTCAGCGTTCGTTTGAATGTCACTGCTCTCACTGACTTCATTTTCAGTTTTTCGCACTTTTCTTTCACTAGCATCCACACTCTGCATACTATGCATTCGTTTACAAATTTTGATTTTGTTCGTATGAACAATTTTATGGCGCCCTTTTACATTCAGCTTAACATTACAATTGCCCAAAATTTCGAGGATACGGTACGGTCCAGAGTATTGTGCCTGGAACTTATGTTTGTTCGGCTCTTTTAAAAGATAGACCCATTGGCCTACCTCGAAGTTTTGGACATTGAGATTTCGGTCATAATAATATTTAGAACGGCGTTTCGCATTGTCTAGATTGGCTTTAGCCAAATCCTGAGATTTCGAGATTTTCTCCTGAAGTTGTATAAGATAGTCGCTATAAGTTTCGTTATCAGAGCTGTCCTGAAAAGGAGTGGCTGACGGCGTCCTAGCTATCCTGCCGAACACTAGTTCGTGTGGGGTGTATAATGTACCCTCGTGCACACTGGTGTTGTATGAAAACATTGCGTACGGTAACCAATTCACCCAATCGTTACTCGACTCTATGTAATGCTTCAGATATTCGGCCAGGACGTGGTGAGATCGTTCAACGGACCCGTTTGTCTGTGGATGGAACGCAGTGGACTTGTATTGCTTAATACGGAATTTGATTGCTATGGCTTTAATCAAGCTATTTATAAAGTTCGAACCTTGGTCCGTGAGTATGCCTTTCGGGCATCCGAACTTACAAATGAATTCTTTTATTAAAGCTTCGGCAATGTCTACTGCGGTGGTGGTTTTGAGAGGAACTGCGACTGAGTATTTAGTGAGGAGATCTTGGATCGTGAGGATACTCGTATAACCGTCGGAAGTTTCGGGAAGAGGACCCATTACGTCCATTGAAATCTTATCGAATGCCCTGCCAGGGGTGTCGGTTAAAGTGAGAGGCTGTCTGGTCTTTACCCGGACCAGTTTCTCTGTCTGACAACTTTTGCATTTGCCAATATATTCTTGTATTTGTGTTTTCATGTTTGGCCAAAAGTATTGTTGTCTGATGCGAGAATAAGTTTTATTAACCCCTTTGTGACCTCCCACAGGGGAGTCGTGGTTTTCTCTTATTATTTTCAGTCGCTCTTCGACCGAAGGTGTTTTAATGAGGCCCTGGCAGACCGTAATCTGGACAGTTGTTTCGTAAAACAGGTCTTGAAGGATTTTCTGGATTCGGGACCAGGATACGGAGTCTAGATAGGTTTGTGCGATACTAAATGTTTGTAATTGTAATTCGTTTACAACGTCGCACAAGGATCTGAATGTTTCTATTACGGTCTGGAAATTGATTGATCTGGTGGAATGTTCGATGATTGGAAGCTGGATTTGGAATTCGTTTCCGATTTGTATGACTTTGGCTTTGGTAAGGACGTGATTTTTGTTTAGGAGGAATTTTTCAGCGTTTGCTAGATCTTTGGCGCCCGTGTCATAGGGGTGCCCAGATTGCGTGACGAAGACAACTACATTGTCTCGTCGCGTTGATAATGCGTCACGGCTGAAATTAAATAGAGGTTCGCGTCGGAAAAATTCATTTGGAGCAGGAGTATAGAAGTCGGTGCTGTCGCTGGCGACTTGCGGAGGTGGTGCTGTGTTGGTACGGAAGGACGTGCCTGGAGTCGGTAATTCAGGTTCTGATGTTACCGGAGTAGGAGGAGGCGCTAGTGTGGTATACTTTTTACGGGTTTCCGGAGGCACATCGAAGATGTCGTCCTCCGAGTTTTCTGAATACGAGAGCGGAAAAATTTGAGCGGGATTCCGCGACAATGCGTCCGCATTAAGGTTCGTTTTTCCACTTTTATAGACCATCTCGTAGTCAAATTCTGCTAACTTAAGCCTCCACCGTACGAGTCTACTTGACGGGTCCTTGACCGAATTCATCCACACTAACGGTCGATGGTCGGTAACGAGTTTGAATTGATTACCGTATATGTATGGACGAAAGTAATGGACGGCGTAGACAATCGCCAGACACTCCTTCTCGATCGTGGAGTAGTTTTTCTCCGCAGCGTTTAACAGTCGCGACGTGTACGCGATTGGCAAGTCGCGGCCTATTGGTCCTTGACTCAAGATAGCACCAATAGCTTCGGCGGACGCGTCGGTCGTTATCACGAATGGTTGTTTAAAGTTGGGGTACTGCAAGATAGGCGCTTCGCATAGGCAATCTCGGAGTTTGACGAATGAATTCTCATGCTCGTTACGCCATACAAAGGGCGCGTCCTTTTTTAACAAATTCGTTAGAGGCTTAGCAATATTGGAAAAATTTGCGATGAACCGCCTGTAGTATCCCGCGAGCCCGAGGAATTGTTTGATCTGTTTCGCGTTGCGCGGGCGCGGAAAATTTTTGACGGCGCTAATTTTCGCAGGGTCAGGTTTTACACCGTGCTCACTGATAATATGACCCAAATAGCTTACTTCTCTCCTCAAGAATTCGCACTTATCCGGCTGCAATACTAAATTAGCTTCTTTGAGCCGTTGAGTTAATTTATCGAATTTAAGTCGATGTTCTTGAAGAGAGCTAGCGTAGATAACAATGTCGTCCAAATAGACGAAAATTTCGTTCCCCTGGAGGCCGGACAGGACATTGTCCATAAGTCGTTGGAACGTCGCTGGCGCATTTTTTAATCCGAATGGCATTCTTTTAAATTCATAATGCCCGTGAGGCGTCGAAAAAGCAGTTTTAGGAGCATCGGCGGGCTCCATTGGGATCTGGTGAAATCCGCTCGCGAGATCGAATGTACTAAAATACTTCGCACTCCCGAGCTGATCAAGTATCTCGGTAATGCAAGGGAGGGGATAGGCATCGGCGACAGATTTCTCATTGAGTGCGCGGTAGTCGATGACGACGCGCCATTGCTTGTTGCCCAAGGAGTCCGGTTTCTTTGGGACAACCCACAATGGCGAATTATATGGTGATTTTGACGGAGAGATGACACCATTTTGTAAAAATTTGTCGACTTGTCGTCGAATCTCCTCCTTATGAGCTGGTGGGAAACGGTATTGTTTCACATTGACGGGGCGGTCGTCGACGGTTGGAATCTTGTGCGTGGTTGCTGACGTATGTCCTAATTTATCCCCCTCAATGTGAAAAAGCTCCTGCGTGCTTTGAACGAGACGGACGACGTGCTCTCTTTCCTCTGCGTTGAGGTGGTCGAGACGGAGGAGACTAAGAATTCGGTCTAGGCGAGATTTCGAAGGATTGGCGGATTTCGATGTTTGTTTTAACGGCGCCTGTTGTATATTATTTTTAACCGCCTGAGCATAAGAGATCTGTTGAACATTCGCGATTTTGCAACGCGAAGGAGGAGTTTCGATTGTCGAGTATGGTGTCTGACTCGAGAAAGAAATAGAAGTTTTCCCTTTTTGGGATGAGCCGATCGGTACGGCGGATACGTTAGATTTAGTAGATTTAGAAAAAACCGGATAGAGCGACGGACTATCCTCCTCGTGGAGGGGAGTCATGATTTGCGCGGGCTCGAGTATGATCTCTGGTAACGCGATTTCGACGGCGCGGTCGGATGAATTAATTATTCGAGTTACCGCTTTGCCCCGAATTACTCTGACGAGAGCGTTTCCGAAAAATATGCCCGGCGCAAGATCGATACGAGGAATTATACCTTCCGCGAGATTCGAATTAACTACGCGGACCTTGATACCGATATTTGATCTCGGCGGAATGGAGATACGGTCTCCTGACTTCGGAGAAGCTGCTTTGTCTTGCGTTCGAAGCTTCGATTTCGTTGTTGCATCGCGTTTCAGCGGAGGCGATGATTTACGCGGCGGGCGCGGCGGCGGAGGGGGAATAGATTCCGTGCGCGGCGCTTGTTTACGTTTCGGCGATAGGAGAGGCTTTATTTTCGAGTCCGGTGACGGTTCCTCGAGTGTTTCGGTATCGTCTTCGAAAGGAATTCTCTTACCATTCCATTTGATTATTTTATTTGGAAAAGAGATTTCTGCGTCCATACAGAACCCGGAGCCGAGGATCCCGCTTGGTTTAAGGGGAAAATCATCCTCGACCACATTAAAAGGGACGACGCGACCGAAAATGACAAGATTCACCGTCCCTAAGGTTGCGGTTTTGCCATCGGTTACCCCTGTTATTATTACGATCTCGGACTTATCGATTCGCGCGGATGCTTTTAGAGCCGAACGTTTTATAATATTTATTTCCGCCCCAGTGTCCACCATGAAGCGAGTTGGTGAAATTAGAAGATCGGATTTTAGAATTACGTTTGGCGTGCTAGTTTTTCCGGTTATGTTTATCGCGGCGTTTCGTCGATTTCCGCGTTGGAGTTGTTCGCGGCGAGAGGACGGACTTGGTGCGCGGCCTCGCCACCTGTCTCGCGGCGGGTGCGGAGGCCATTGTCGTTTCCCGAATTTTTATTTACCGCGTTGTTGTACTGCCTTTTTCGGCACTCGCCTATTTCGTGCCCCGGGGTCTTGCAATAGCGACAAAATTTGGGCGCGTCCCTGGCTACGATTTGTCTCGGTTGTTCGTACGCGGGGCCTCGAGTAGGAGGCGGTACGTCCCTGGATCGCAAGTATTCCTGCGGTCGGTACGGCGATGGCGGTCTGAGCCGACACTCGGTCGCGTAATGTCCGATATTATTGCATTTTCGGCAAATAATTTCGGCTGGTTTTTCGCGCGATTCTGGTCGCGCGACACGCGATCTACCTAGCCGGTTGCAATCACGTTCGTGCATTTGATAGAGCTCCCGCGCTCGAGCGAACGTTTCTCGCAATGTACCGAATGAATTTACCGTCATTTGCATCCGAATTTCTGGAATGAGACCGTCTTTAAAACATTGTAATGTGAGCGCGTCTACGTCATCGAGCGATTCCGGTGTGTCTCGTCGAGCAAGCCTTTCGCAATCAATTATAGCGGTTCTAAGATCTTTTACTCGACCGATGTAATCTAGAATGTGCTCGTTCGCGCGCATAAATATATTGGCAAGTTCACCCCGATAATGATGAGCTGATTTTACGGAGCAAAATGTGCTGCGAAGAACGTCCGTTAATTCGAGTATTGTGTAACACGGCTCGTCTTCTAGCGCGGCGTAGGCACGACCCTTGAGTTTTCCCTTAAGCAGGCGTGTGAAGGTTCGCTCGCACCCATTAGGGATAAGCTCATAAGCGCGTTTACACGCTCGGGTAAACTGAAGAATGGGAATGTTCTGACCGTCGAATGTCGGCACGGCTTCGAGGGCCTGCTTAAGCGATAGCTCGTCGTGTTGCGAACTATTTGTATTGAAATCAGAGCTCGAATTATGTGCGGAAAGCGGATTTCCCCGAGGAATATCCAGCGAAACGGTATCGTCGCGCGTTAAATCAGGCGTTCTGCGAATAGATTCTAATTCACGACGTAAAATTTCTATTTGCTGGAGCAACGCGGCATTACTCGGATCGGTCGCTTTCGTATTTTTCGCGGAAGTATTTGGTTGCGCGGTACTAGGAAGAGGCTCGGCGATAGCGTCTTGGAAATCAAGCGTTCTGCTAGTGCGTTTTTCGCGTTCGGAATCGGCCATCGCGGCGGCTCGCTGTGTCTGCTGGCGCGTTTTTGTCGGAGTCCGGGTTGCCATATCTAGTTTCGCGGTTCCTTTCGGCGGAATTTCCGGAGGAAACGCGTGGCTATCCCACCGCTGTCACCAAAAATAACTTTCGTGTCACGTCCCGAGGTGCGGTTGCGCTCGCAACGGTGGCACAAAGTCGTAACCGTTCCCGAAAATAACGCGAATTGCGTCCGGACCGGGTTCGTTGGCGTTTCGGACTCGATAAAACGGTAATTAACACGAAACTTACCTTGTGATGGCTTGATTCTACTGTCTGATTTCTCTTTCCAGGTACCTGGAGCGCCTTGAATCCGCAACCGGGATGGCGGCGGCGTACGGCTGGAACGGAGGTACGGGTCGTGCGGCGAAGGAAACCTCCTTCACAGGAACCAGGGCTCGAACGTAGGAAATTGAATATTCTGGTGCATCACCCACGTATTCCCGAGCGAGACGACGAATAAACTCTCTCCTCCCCGCGCGTCGTGTACGCTTTGTCGGAGGTGCAAGGCTCGTCGAGAATACTTGAACTTCGGTCGAGTACGGCGCGGCTAAGCGTTGGTTCGCTCTAGCTTACCGGGATCAACCTGGGCGCAAGATATTCTGTATACGGTAGAAGTGAGGATGGAGCAACTAAGCGCTGGTTCGCTCTAGTCGTCGAGCCTCAAGACTATCGCAGATGAGATATAGAAATAGAATAATCGCGAGCGTACCCGTGGAGTAGAATTAAGGAATTGTATTTGGACTCGAATAAAGATACTTTGAATCTGGTAAAAATAAACTATATTCTATGATTTCACTATACTAAATACACTTGACTAAGTTCTAAGTTACTGACTAGCGATTACAATGAGAATTAGAAATAGTATAAAGTATCGAATGGACTCCGCTATGGGAGTATGGATAGAGACGAATGCATTAGAGCTAATTGCTCGTTGCGAATGAGCCTATTGCTCGGAAGTGCATCGTTCGGATGCTGGATTAGAACTCCTCGGTTCGGAGATGAGATACGAACTCTCCAGTTCGGAGATGAGATGAGAACTCTCCCGTTCGGAGGTGAGATTGGAACTGACTCTCGGATCTCGCGTCCGCGACCTCCTCGGGTCGCGCGGCGCGCGAGTCGCTGGGCCCTCGCGGTGGGGCGGACGGTCGGAGTAGGGCGGCCGCTCGGCCCTCGTGGTGGGGCGGCCGTTCGGAGTGGGGCGCGGCCCGCGTTAAGCGTGAGCCGCGAGCGTCGAGTGTGCGCGCGAGTGCACGGAACATAACCGTGCATGAATAAAATATATACATATATTCACTTAAATCTAGGTGTGTGTTGGTGTGTATGTACATAGGTGAGTAGTGTGCTTATTCTAATCCCACATGTACGAGAAGTACGTATAGGGCTTCGTGATTGCTGGGGATTCGACCCAGTACGTGTCGGAGAGCTCCTCGCCCTCGTAATACGGGGTGAAGTCCTCCCCCTCGTGTGTGGAGATCGCGCGTGGGCGCGGCATGCTGCATCCCTCTTCCCTCTCGTACCTTTGTCTCCTTCTGTAGGGACGGCGAGTCGGCGGGTGGCCCGTGTGCAGGGGCTCCGGATACGGATGCTGGGGATGATGAGGTGGACGCCGGAGGGTGGCAGGCGGTACGCCTGACGTTACACAATAGAGTTCTAATGCTTCTTAAAACGCGATATCGCATCTCATTTCTATGTTTCATGGTAAGATATAATATGATTTTCGAAGTGTTATGTATTCCTCGTCTACACTCCAAATGATTGTGAATGCGACACTTCCTCGCTAGGAAATAGCGTTTGCAGAAGTCTACATATCGTAGCAATAGAGTTCTTATGATCCTTAAAACGCGATATCGCATCTCATTTCTATGGTTCATGGTATGATATAATATGATTTGCGAAGTGTTATGTGTTCCTCGTCTACACTTCAAATGAATGTAAATGCGACACTTCCTTGCTAGGAAATAGCGTCTGCAGATGTCTAGGTATCATAGCGATAGAGTTCTAATGCTTCCTAAAACGCGATATCGCATCTCATTTCTATGTTTCATGGTAAGATATAATATGATTTGCGAATTGTTATGTATTCCTCGTCTACACTGCAAATGAATCTAATTGCGACACTTCCTTGCTAGGAAATAGCGTCTGCAGATGTCTAGGTATCGTAGCGATAGAGTTCTAATGCTTCTTAAAACGAGATATTGCATCTCATACCTATGTTTCATGGTAAGATATAATATGATTTGCGAATTGTTATGTATTCCTCGTCTACACTTCAAATGAATCTAATTGCGACACTTCCTTGCTAGGAAATAGCGTCTGCAGATGTCTAGGTATCGTAGCGATAGAGTTCTAATGCTTCTTAAAACGAGATATTGCATCTCATACCTATGTTTCATGATAAGATATAATATGATTTGCGAAGTGTTATGTATTCCTCGTCTACACTTCATATGAATGTAAATGCGACACTTCCTTGCAAGGAAATAGCGTTTGCAGATGTCTACCTATCGTAGCAATAGAGTTCTAATGCTTCTTAAAACGCGATATCGCATCTCATTTCTATGTTTCATGGTAAGATATAATATGATTTGCGAAGTGTTATGTATTCCTCGTCTACACTTCATATGAATGTAAATGCGACACTTCCTTGCTAGGAAATAGCGTCTGCAGATGTCTAGGTATCATAGCGATAGAGTTCTAATGCTTCTTAAAACGCGTTATCGCATCTCATTTCTATGTTTCATGGTAAGATATAATATGATTTGCGAATTGTTATGTATTCCTCGTCTACACTTCAAATGAATCTAATTGCGACACTTCCTTGCTAGGAAATAGCGTCTGCAGATGTCTAGGTATCGTAGCGATAGAGTTCTAATGCTTCTTAAAACGAGATATTGCATCTCATACCTATGTTTCATGGTAAGATATAATATGATTTGCGAATTGTTATGTATTCCTCGTCTACACTTCGAATGAATCTAATTGCGACACTTCCTTGCTAGGAAATAGCGTCTGCAGATGTCTAGGTAGCGTAGCGATAGAGTTCTAATGCTTCTTAAAACGAGATATTGCATCTCATACCTATGTTTCATGATAAGATATAATATGATTTGCGAAGTGTTATGTATTCCTCATCTACACTTCATATGAATGTAAATGCGACACTTCCTTGCAAGGAAATAGCGTTTGCAGATGTCTACCTATCGTAGCAATAGAGTTCTAATGCTTCTTAAAACGCGATATCGCATCTCATTTCTATGTTTCATGGTAAGATATAATATGATTTGCGAAGTGTTATGTATTCCTCGTCTACACTCCAAATGATTGTGAATGCGACACTTCCTCGCTAGGAAATAGCGTTTGCAGAAGTCTACGTATCGTAGCAATAGAGTTCTTATGATTCTTAAAACGCGATATCGCATCTCATTTCTATGGTTCATGGTATGATATAATATGATTTGCGAAGTGTTATGTGTTCCTCGTCTACACTTCAAATGAATGTAAATGCGACACTTCCTTGCTAGGAAATAGCGTCTGCAGATGTCTAGGTATCATAGCGATAGAGTTCTAATGCTTCTTAAAACGCGATATCGCATCTCATATCTATGGTTCATGGTAAGATATAAAATGATTTGCGAAGTGTTATGTATTCCTCGTCAACACTTCAAATGAATGTAAATGCGACACTTCCTTGCTAGGAAATAGCGTCTGCAGATGTCTAGGTATCGTAGCGATAGAGTTCTAATGCTTCTTAAAACGAGATATTGCATCTCATATCTATGTTTCATGATGAGATATAATATTCATTGCGAAGTGTTATGCATTCCTCGTCTACGATTCAAATGAATGTAAATGCGACACTTCCTTGCAAGGAAATAGCGTTTGCAGATGTCTAGGTATCGTAGCAATAGAGTTCTAATGCTTCTTAAAACGCGATATCGCATCTCATTTCTATGTTTCATGGTAAGATATAATATGATTTGCGAAGTGTTATGTATTCCTCGTCTACACTTCAAATGAATGTGAATGCGACACTTCCCCGCTAGGAAATAGCGTTTGCAGAAGTCTACGTACCGTAGCAATAGAGTTCTTATGATTCTTAAAACTCGATATCGCATCTCATTTCTATGGCTCATGGTAAGATATAATATGATTTGCGAAGTGTTATGTATTCCTCGTCTACACTTCATATGAATGTAAATGCGACACTTCCTTGCTAGGAAATAGCGTCTGCAGATGTCTAGGTATCATAGCGATAGAGTTCTAATGCTTCTTAAAACGCGATATCGCATCTCATTTCTATGTTTCATGGTAAGATATAATATGATTTGCGAATTGTTATGTATTCCTCGTCTACACTTCAAATGAATCTAATTGCGACACTTCCTTGCTAGGAAATAGCGTCTGCAGATGTCTAGGTATCGTAGCGATAGAGTTCTAATGCTTCTTAAAACGAGATATTGCATCTCATACCTATGTTTCATGGTAAGATATAATATGATTTGCGAATTGTTATGTATTCCTCGTCTACACTTCGAATGAATCTAATTGCGACACTTCCTTGCTAGGAAATAGCGTCTGCAGATGTCTAGGTATCGTAGCGATAGAGTTCTAATGCTTCTTAAAACGAGATATTGCATCTCATACCTATGTTTCATGATAAGATATAATATGATTTGCGAAGTGTTATGTATTCCTCATCTACACTTCATATGAATGTAAATGCGACACTTCCTTGCAAGGAAATAGCGTTTGCAGATGTCTACCTATCGTAGCAATAGAGTTCTAATGCTTCTTAAAACGCGATATCGCATCTCATTTCTATGTTTCATGGTAAGATATAATATGATTTGCGAAGTGTTATGTATTCCTCGTCTACACTCCAAATGATTGTGAATGCGACACTTCCTCGCTAGGAAATAGCGTTTGCAGAAGTCTACGTATCGTAGCAATAGAGTTCTTATGATTCTTAAAACGCGATATCGCATCTCATTTCTATGGTTCATGGTATGATATAATATGATTTGCGAAGTGTTATGTGTTCCTCGTCTACACTTCAAATGAATGTAAATGCGACACTTCCTTGCTAGGAAATAGCGTCTGCAGATGTCTAGGTATCATAGCGATAGAGTTCTAATGCTTCTTAAAACGCGATATCGCATCTCATATCTATGGTTCATGGTAAGATATAAAATGATTTGCGAAGTGTTATGTATTCCTCGTCAACACTTCAAATGAATGTAAATGCGACACTTCCTTGCTAGGAAATAGCGTCTGCAGATGTCTAGGTATCGTAGCGATAGAGTTCTAATGCTTCTTAAAACGAGATATTGCATCTCATATCTATGTTTCATGATAAGATATAATATTCATTGCGAAGTGTTATGCATTCCTCGTCTACGATTCAAATGAATGTAAATGCGACACTTCCTTGCAAGGAAATAGCGTTTGCAGATGTCTAGGCATCGTAGCAATAGAGTTCTAATGCTTCTTAAAACGCGATATCGCATCTCATTTCTATGTTTCATGGTAAGATATAATATGATTTGCGAAGTGTTATGTATTCCTCGTCTACACTTCAAATGAATGTGAATGCGACACTTCCCCGCTAGGAAATAGCGTTTGCAGAAGTCTACGTACCGTAGCAATAGAGTTCTTATGATTCTTAAAACTCGATATCGCATCTCATTTCTATGGTTCATGGTAAGATATAATATGATTTGCGAAGTGTTATGTATTCCTCGTCTACACTTCAAATGAATGTAAATGCGACACTTCCTTGCTAGGAAATAGCGTCTGCAGATGTCTAGGTATCGTAGCGATAGAGTTCTAATGCTTCTTAAAACGAAATACTGCATCTCATATCTATGGTTCATGGTAAGATATAATATGATTTGCGAAGTGTTATGTATTCCTCGTCTACACTTCAAATGAATGTAAATGCGACACTTCCTTGCTAGGAAATAGCGTCTGCAGATGTCTAGGTATCGTAGCAATAGAGTTCTTATGATTCTTAAAACGCGATATCGCATCTCATTTCTATGTTTCATGGTAAGATATAATATGATTTGCGAAGTGTTATGTATTCCTCGTCTACACTTCAAATGAATGTGAATGCGACACTTCCCCGCTAGGAAATAGCGTTTGCAGAAGTCTACGTATCGTAGCAATAGAGTTCTTATGATTCTTAAAACGCGATACCGCATCTCATTTCTATGGTTCATGGTAAGATATAATATGATTTGCGAAGTGTTATGTATTCCTCGTCTACACTTCCTATGAATGTAAATGCGACACTTCCTTGCAAGGAAATAGGGTTTGCAGATGTCTACCTATCGTAGCAATAGAGTTCTAATGCTTCCTAAAACGCGATATCGCATCTCATTTCTATGTTTCATGGTATGATATGATATGATTTGCGAAGTGTTATGTATTCCTCGTCTACACTTCATGTGAATGTAAATGCGACCCTTCCTTGCTAGGAAATAGCGTCTGCAGATGTCTAGGTATCGTAGCGATAGAGTTCTAATGCTTCTTAAAACGAGATATTGCATCTCATATCTATGGTTCATGGTAAGATATAATATGATTTTCGAAGTGTTATGTATTCCTCGTCTACACTTCAAATGAATGTAAATGCGACACTTCCTTGCTAGGAAATAGCGTCTGCAGATGTCTAGGTATCGTAGCAATAGAGTTCTTATGATTCTTAAAACGCGATATCGCATCTCCTTTCTATGTTTCATGGTAAGATATAATATGATTTGCGAATTGTTATGTATTCCTCGTCTACACTTCAAATGAATCTAATTGCGACACTTCCTTGCTAGGAAATAGCGTCTGCAGATGTCTAGGTATCGTAGCGATAGAGTTCTAATGCTTCTTAAAACGAGATATTGCATCTCATACCTATGTTTCATGATAAGATATAATATGATTTGCGAAGTGTTATGTATTCCTCGTCTACACTTCATATGAATGTAAATGCGACACTTCCTTGCAAGGAAATAGCGTATGCAGATGTCTACGTATCGTAGCGATAGAGTTCTAATGCTTCTTAAAACGAGATATTGCATCTCATATCTATGGTTCATGGTAAGATATAAAATGATTTGCGAAGTGTTATGTATTCCTCGTCTACACTTCAAATGAATGTAAATGCGACACTTCCTTGCTAGGAAATAGCGTCTGCAGATGTCTAGGTATCGTAGCGATAGAGTTCTAATGCTTCTTAAAACGAGATATTGCATCTCATATCTATGTTTCATGATAAGATATAATATTCATTGCGAAGTGTTATGTATTCCTCGTCTACACTTCATATGAATGTAAATGCGACACTTCCTTGCAAGGAAATAGCGTATGCAGATGTCTACGTATCGTAGCGATAGAGTTCTAATGCTTCTTAAAACGAGATATTGCATCTCATATCTATGGTTCATGGTAAGATATAAAATGATTTGCGAAGTGTTATGCATTCCTCGTCTACGATTCAAATGAATGAAAATGCGACACTTCCTTGCTAGGAAATAGCGTCTGCAGATGTCTAGGTATCGTAGCGATAGAGTTCTAATGCTTCTTAAAACGAGATATTGCATCTCATATCTATGTTTCATGATAAGATATAATATTCATTGCGAAGTGTTATGCATTCCTCGTCTACGATTCAAATGAATGTAAATGCGACACTTCCTTGCAAGGAAATAGCGTTTGCAGATGTCTAGGCATCGTAGCAATAGAGTTCTAATGCTTCTTAAAACGCGATATCGCATCTCATTTCTATGTTTCATGGTAAGATATAATATGATTTGCGAAGTGTTATGTATTCCTCGTCTACACTTCAAATGAATGTGAATGCGACACTTCCCCGCTAGGAAATAGCGTTTGCAGAAGTCTACGTACCGTAGCAATAGAGTTCTTATGATTCTTAAAACTCGATATCGCATCTCATTTCTATGGTTCATGGTAAGATATAATATGATTTGCGAAGTGTTATGTATTCCTCGTCTACACTTCAAATGAATGTAAATGCGACACTTCCTTGCTAGGAAATAGCGTCTGCAGATGTCTAGGTATCGTAGCGATAGAGTTCTAATGCTTCTTAAAACGAAATACTGCATCTCATATCTATGGTTCATGGTAAGATATAATATGATTTGCGAAGTGTTATGTATTCCTCGTCTACACTTCAAATGAATGTAAATGCGACACTTCCTTGCTAGGAAATAGCGTCTGCAGATGTCTAGGTATCGTAGCAATAGAGTTCTTATGATTCTTAAAACGCGATATCGCATCTCATTTCTATGTTTCATGGTAAGATATAATATGATTTGCGAAGTGTTATGTATTCCTCGTCTACACTTCAAATGAATGTGAATGCGACACTTCCCCGCTAGGAAATAGCGTTTGCAGAAGTCTACGTATCGTAGCAATAGAGTTCTTATGATTCTTAAAACGCGATACCGCATCTCATTTCTATGGTTCATGGTAAGATATAATATGATTTGCGAAGTGTTATGTATTCCTCGTCTACACTTCCTATGAATGTAAATGCGACACTTCCTTGCAAGGAAATAGGGTTTGCAGATGTCTACCTATCGTAGCAATAGAGTTCTAATGCTTCCTAAAACGCGATATCGCATCTCATTTCTATGTTTCATGGTATGATATGATATGATTTGCGAAGTGTTATGTATTCCTCGTCTACACTTCATGTGAATGTAAATGCGACCCTTCCTTGCTAGGAAATAGCGTCTGCAGATGTCTAGGTATCGTAGCGATAGAGTTCTAATGCTTCTTAAAACGAGATATTGCATCTCATATCTATGGTTCATGGTAAGATATAATATGATTTTCGAAGTGTTATGTATTCCTCGTCTACACTTCAAATGAATGTAAATGCGACACTTCCTTGCTAGGAAATAGCGTCTGCAGATGTCTAGGTATCGTAGCAATAGAGTTCTTATGATTCTTAAAACGCGATATCGCATCTCCTTTCTATGTTTCATGGTAAGATATAATATGATTTGCGAATTGTTATGTATTCCTCGTCTACACTTCAAATGAATCTAATTGCGACACTTCCTTGCTAGGAAATAGCGTCTGCAGATGTCTAGGTATCGTAGCGATAGAGTTCTAATGCTTCTTAAAACGAGATATTGCATCTCATACCTATGTTTCATGATAAGATATAATATGATTTGCGAAGTGTTATGTATTCCTCGTCTACACTTCATATGAATGTAAATGCGACACTTCCTTGCAAGGAAATAGCGTATGCAGATGTCTACGTATCGTAGCGATAGAGTTCTAATGCTTCTTAAAACGAGATATTGCATCTCATATCTATGGTTCATGGTAAGATATAAAATGATTTGCGAAGTGTTATGTATTCCTCGTCTACACTTCAAATGAATGTAAATGCGACACTTCCTTGCTAGGAAATAGCGTCTGCAGATGTCTAGGTATCGTAGCGATAGAGTTCTAATGCTTCTTAAAACGAGATATTGCATCTCATATCTATGTTTCATGATAAGATATAATATTCATTGCGAAGTGTTATGTATTCCTCGTCTACACTTCATATGAATGTAAATGCGACACTTCCTTGCAAGGAAATAGCGTATGCAGATGTCTACGTATCGTAGCGATAGAGTTCTAATGCTTCTTAAAACGAGATATTGCATCTCATATCTATGGTTCATGGTAAGATATAAAATGATTTGCGAAGTGTTATGCATTCCTCGTCTACGATTCAAATGAATGAAAATGCGACACTTCCTTGCTAGGAAATAGCGTCTGCAGATGTCTAGGTATCGTAGCGATAGAGTTCTAATGCTTCTTAAAACGAGATATTGCATCTCATATCTATGTTTCATGATAAGATATAATATTCATTGCGAAGTGTTATGCATTCCTCGTCTACGATTCAAATGAATGTAAATGCGACACTTCCTTGCAAGGAAATAGCGTTTGCAGATGTCTAGGCATCGTAGCAATAGAGTTCTAATGCTTCTTAAAACGCGATATCGCATCTCATTTCTATGTTTCATGGTAAGATATAATATGATTTGCGAAGTGTTATGTATTCCTCGTCTACACTTCAAATGAATGTGAATGCGACACTTCCCCGCTAGGAAATAGCGTTTGCAGAAGTCTACGTACCGTAGCAATAGAGTTCTTATGATTCTTAAAACTCGATATCGCATCTCATTTCTATGGTTCATGGTAAGATATAATATGATTTGCGAAGTGTTATGTATTCCTCGTCTACACTTCAAATGAATGTAAATGCGACACTTCCTTGCTAGGAAATAGCGTCTGCAGATGTCTAGGTATCGTAGCGATAGAGTTCTAATGCTTCTTAAAACGAAATACTGCATCTCATATCTATGGTTCATGGTAAGATATAATATGATTTGCGAAGTGTTATGTATTCCTCGTCTACACTTCAAATGAATGTAAATGCGACACTTCCTTGCTAGGAAATAGCGTCTGCAGATGTCTAGGTATCGTAGCAATAGAGTTCTTATGATTCTTAAAACGCGATATCGCATCTCATTTCTATGTTTCATGGTAAGATATAATATGATTTGCGAAGTGTTATGTATTCCTCGTCTACACTTCAAATGAATGTGAATGCGACACTTCCCCGCTAGGAAATAGCGTTTGCAGAAGTCTACGTATCGTAGCAATAGAGTTCTTATGATTCTTAAAACGCGATACCGCATCTCATTTCTATGGTTCATGGTAAGATATAATATGATTTGCGAAGTGTTATGTATTCCTCGTCTACACTTCCTATGAATGTAAATGCGACACTTCCTTGCAAGGAAATAGCGTTTGCAGATGTCTACCTATCGTAGCAATAGAGTTCTAATGCTTCCTAAAACGCGATATCGCATCTCATTTCTATGTTTCATGGTATGATATGATATGATTTGCGAAGTGTTATGTATTCCTCGTCTACACTTCATGTGAATGTAAATGCGACCCTTCCTTGCTAGGAAATAGCGTCTGCAGATGTCTAGGTATCGTAGCGATAGAGTTCTAATGCTTCTTAAAACGAGATATTGCATCTCATATCTATGGTTCATGGTAAGATATAATATGATTTTCGAAGTGTTATGTATTCCTCGTCTACACTTCAAATGAATGTAAATGCGACACTTCCTTGCTAGGAAATAGCGTCTGCAGATGTCTAGGTATCGTAGCAATAGAGTTCTTATGATTCTTAAAACGCGATATCGCATCTCCTTTCTATGTTTCATGGTAAGATATAATATGATTTGCGAATTGTTATGTATTCCTCGTCTACACTTCAAATGAATCTAATTGCGACACTTCCTTGCTAGGAAATAGCGTCTGCAGATGTCTAGGTATCGTAGCGATAGAGTTCTAATGCTTCTTAAAACGAGATATTGCATCTCATACCTATGTTTCATGATAAGATATAATATGATTTGCGAAGTGTTATGTATTCCTCGTCTACACTTCATATGAATGTAAATGCGACACTTCCTTGCAAGGAAATAGCGTATGCAGATGTCTACGTATCGTAGCGATAGAGTTCTAATGCTTCTTAAAACGAGATATTGCATCTCATATCTATGGTTCATGGTAAGATATAAAATGATTTGCGAAGTGTTATGTATTCCTCGTCTACACTTCAAATGAATGTAAATGCGACACTTCCTTGCTAGGAAGTAGCGTCTGCAGATGTCTAGGTATCGTAGCAATAGGGTTCTAATGCTTCTTAAAACGCGATATCGCATCTCATTTCTATGGTTCATGGTAAGATATAATATGATTTGCGAAGTGTTATGTAGTCCTCGTCTACACTTCAAATGAATGAAAATGCGACACTTCCTTGCTAGGAAATAGCGTCTGCAGATGTCTAGGTATCGTAGCGATAGAGTTCTAATGCTTCTTAAAACGCGATATCGCATCTCATTTCTATGTTTCATGGTAACATATAATATGATTTGCGAAGTTTTATGTATTCCTCGTCTACACTTCCTATGAATGTAAATGCGACACTTCCTTGCAAGGAAATAGCGTTTGCAGAAGTCTACGTATCGTAGCAATAAGAGTTCTTATGATTCTTAAAACGCGATATCGCATCTCATTTCTATGGTTCATGGTATGATATAATATGATTTGCGAAGCGTTATGTATTCCTCGTCTACACTTCAAATGAATGTAAATGCAACACTTCCTTGCAAGGAAATAGCGTTTGCAGATGTCTAGGTATCGTAGCAATAGGGTTCAAATGCTTCTTAAAGCGAGATATTGCATCTCATATCTATGTTTCATGATAAGATATAATATTCATTGCGAAGTGTTATGCATTCCTCGTATACGATTGAAATGAATGTAAATGCGACACTTCCTTGCAAGGAAATAGCGTTTGCAGATGTCTGCGTATCGTGGCAATAGAGTTCTTATGGTTCTTAAAACGCGATATCGCATCTCATTTCTATGTTTCATGGCAAGATATAATATGATTTGCGAAGTGTTATGTATTCCTCGTCTACACTTCAAATGAATGTGAATGCGACACTTCCTCGCTAGGAAATAGCGTTTGCAGAAGTCTACGTATCGTAGCAATAGAGTTCTTATGATTCTTAAAACGCGATATCGCATCTCATTTCTATGGTTCATGGTAAGATATAATATGATTTGCGAATTGTTATGTATTCCTCGTCTACACTTCATATGAATGTAAATGCGACACTTCCTTGCAAGGAAATAGCGTTTGCAGATGTCTACCTATCGTAGCAATAGGGTTCTAATGCTTCTTAAAACGCGATATCGCATCTCATTTCTATGTTTCATGGTAAGATATAATATGATTTGCGAAGTTTTATGTATTCCTCGTCTACACTTCCTATGAATGTAAATGCGACACTTCCTTGCAAGGAAATAGCGTTTGCAGAAGTCTACGTATCGTAGCAATAAGAGTTCTTATGATTCTTAAAACGCGATATCGCATCTCATTTCTATGGTTCATGGTATGATATAATATGATTTGCGAAGCGTTATGTATTCCTCGTCTACACTTCAAATGAATGTAAATGCAACACTTCCTTGCAAGGAAATAGCGTTTGCAGATGTCTAGGTATCGTAGCAATAGGGTTCAAATGCTTCTTAAAGCGAGATATTGCATCTCATATCTATGTTTCATGATAAGATATAATATTCATTGCGAAGTGTTATGCATTCCTCGTATACGATTGAAATGAATGTAAATGCGACACTTCCTTGCAAGGAAATAGCGTTTGCAGATGTCTGCGTATCGTGGCAATAGAGTTCTTATGGTTCTTAAAACGCGATATCGCATCTCATTTCTATGTTTCATGGCAAGATATAATATGATTTGCGAAGTGTTATGTATTCCTCGTCTACACTTCAAATGAATGTGAATGCGACACTTCCTCGCTAGGAAATAGCGTTTGCAGAAGTCTACGTATCGTAGCAATAGAGTTCTTATGATTCTTAAAACGCGATATCGCATCTCATTTCTATGGTTCATGGTAAGATATAATATGATTTGTGAATTGTTATGTATTCCTCGTCTACACTTCATATGAATGTAAATGCGACACTTCCTTGCAAGGAAATAGCGTTTGCAGATGTCTACCTATCGTAGCAATAGGGTTCTAATGCTTCTTAAAACGCGATATCGCATCTCATTTCTATGTTTCATGGTAAGATATAATATGATTTGCGAAGTTTTATGTATTCCTCGTCTACACTTCCTATGAATGTAAATGCGACACTTCCTTGCAAGGAAATAGCGTTTGCAGAAGTCTACGTATCGTAGCAATAAGAGTTCTTATGATTCTTAAAACGCGATATCGCATCTCATTTCTATGGTTCATGGTATGATATAATATGATTTGCGAAGCGTTATGTATTCCTCGTCTACACTTCAAATGAATGTAAATGCAACACTTCCTTGCAAGGAAATAGCGTTTGCAGATGTCTAGGTATCGTAGCAATAGGGTTCAAATGCTTCTTAAAGCGAGATATTGCATCTCATATCTATGTTTCATGATAAGATATAATATTCATTGCGAAGTGTTATGCATTCCTCGTATACGATTGAAATGAATGTAAATGCGACACTTCCTTGCAAGGAAATAGCGTTTGCAGATGTCTGCGTATCGTGGCAATAGAGTTCTTATGGTTCTTAAAACGCGATATCGCATCTCATTTCTATGTTTCATGGCAAGATATAATATGATTTGCGAAGTGTTATGTATTCCTCGTCTACACTTCAAATGAATGTGAATGCGACACTTCCTCGCTAGGAAATAGCGTTTGCAGAAGTCTACGTATCGTAGCAATAGAGTTCTTATGATTCTTAAAACGCGATATCGCATCTCATTTCTATGGTTCATGGTAAGATATAATATGATTTGCGAATTGTTATGTATTCCTCGTCTACACTTCATATGAATGTAAATGCGACACTTCCTTGCAAGGAAATAGCGTTTGCAGATGTCTACCTATCGTAGCAATAGGGTTCTAATGCTTCTTAAAACGCGATATCGCATCTCATTTCTATGTTTCATGGTAAGATATAATATGATTTGCGAAGTGTTATGTATTCCTCGTCTACACTCCAAATGATTGTGAATGCGACACTTCCTCGCTAGGAAATAGCGTTTGCAGAAGTCTACGTATCGTAGCAATAGAGTTCTTATGATTCTTAAAACGCGATATCGCATCTCATTTCTATGGTTCATGGTATGATATAATATGATTTGCGAAGTGTTATGTGTTCCTCGTCTACACTTCAAATGAATGTAAATGCGACACTTCCTTGCTAGGAAATAGCGTCTGCAGATGTCTAGGTATCACAGGAATAGAGTTCTAATGCTTCTTAAAACGCGATATCGCATCTCATTTCTATGTTTCATGGTAAGATATAATATGATTTGCGAAGTGTTATGTATTCCTCGTCTACACTTCAAATGAATGTAAATGCAACACTTCCTTGCAAGGAAATAGCGTTTGCAGAAGTCTACGTATCGTAGCAATAAGAGTTCTTATGATTCTTAAAACGCGATATCGCATCTCATTTCTATGGTTCATGGTATGATATAATATGATTTGCGAAGCGTTATGTATTCCTCGTCTACACTTCAAATGAATGTAAATGCAACACTTCCTTGCAAGGAAATAGCGTTTGCAGATGTCTAGGTATCGTAGCAATAGGGTTCAAATGCTTCTTAAAGCGAGATATTGCATCTCATATCTATGTTTCATGATAAGATATAATATTCATTGCGAAGTGTTATGCATTCCTCGTATACGATTGAAATGAATGTAAATGCGACACTTCCTTGCAAGGAAATAGCGTTTGCAGATGTCTGCGTATCGTGGCAATAGAGTTCTTATGGTTCTTAAAACGCGATATCGCATCTCATTTCTATGTTTCATGGCAAGATATAATATGATTTGCGAAGTGTTATGTATTCCTCGTCTACACTTCAAATGAATGTGAATGCGACACTTCCTCGCTAGGAAATAGCGTTTGCAGAAGTCTACGTATCGTAGCAATAGAGTTCTTATGATTCTTAAAACGCGATATCGCATCTCATTTCTATGGTTCATGGTAAGATATAATATGATTTGCGAATTGTTATGTATTCCTCGTCTACACTTCATATGAATGTAAATGCGACACTTCCTTGCAAGGAAATAGCGTTTGCAGATGTCTACCTATCGTAGCAATAGGGTTCTAATGCTTCTTAAAACGCGATATCGCATCTCATTTCTATGTTTCATGGTAAGATATAATATGATTTGCGAAGTTTTATGTATTCCTCGTCTACACTTCCTATGAATGTAAATGCGACACTTCCTTGCAAGGAAATAGCGTTTGCAGAAGTCTACGTATCGTAGCAATAAGAGTTCTTATGATTCTTAAAACGCGATATCGCATCTCATTTCTATGGTTCATGGTATGATATAATATGATTTGCGAAGCGTTATGTATTCCTCGTCTACACTTCAAATGAATGTAAATGCAACACTTCCTTGCAAGGAAATAGCGTTTGCAGATGTCTAGGTATCGTAGCAATAGGGTTCAAATGCTTCTTAAAGCGAGATATTGCATCTCATATCTATGTTTCATGATAAGATATAATATTCATTGCGAAGTGTTATGCATTCCTCGTATACGATTGAAATGAATGTAAATGCGACACTTCCTTGCAAGGAAATAGCGTTTGCAGATGTCTGCGTATCGTGGCAATAGAGTTCTTATGGTTCTTAAAACGCGATATCGCATCTCATTTCTATGTTTCATGGCAAGATATAATATGATTTGCGAAGTGTTATGTATTCCTCGTCTACACTTCAAATGAATGTGAATGCGACACTTCCTCGCTAGGAAATAGCGTTTGCAGAAGTCTACGTATCGTAGCAATAGAGTTCTTATGATTCTTAAAACGCGATATCGCATCTCATTTCTATGGTTCATGGTAAGATATAATATGATTTGCGAATTGTTATGTATTCCTCGTCTACACTTCATATGAATGTAAATGCGACACTTCCTTGCAAGGAAATAGCGTTTGCAGATGTCTACCTATCGTAGCAATAGGGTTCTAATGCTTCTTAAAACGCGATATCGCATCTCATTTCTATGTTTCATGGTAAGATATAATATGATTTGCGAAGTGTTATGTATTCCTCGTCTACACTCCAAATGATTGTGAATGCGACACTTCCTCGCTAGGAAATAGCGTTTGCAGAAGTCTACGTTTCGTAGCAATAGAGTTCTTATGATTCTTAAAACGCGATATCGCATCTCATTTCTATGGTTCATGGTATGATATAATATGATTTGCGAAGTGTTATGTGTTCCTCGTCTACACTTCAAATGAATGTAAATGCGACACTTCCTTGCTAGGAAATAGCGTCTGCAGATGTCTAGGTATCACAGGGATAGAGTTCTAATGCTTCTTAAAACGCGATATCGCATCTCATTTCTATGTTTCATGGTAAGATATAATATGATTTGCGAAGTGTTATGTATTCCTCGTCTACACTTCATATGAATGTAAATGCGACACTTCCTTGCAAGGAAATAGCGTTTGCAGATGTCTACGTATCGTAGCGATAGAGTTCTAATGCTTCTTAAAACGAGATATTGCATCTCATATCTATGGTTCATGGTAAGATATAATATGATTTGCGAAGTGTTATGTATTCCTCGTCTACACTTCAAATGAATGTAAATGCGACACTTCCTTGCTAGGAAATAGCGTCTGCAGATGTCTAGGTATCGTAGCGATAGAGTTCTAATGCTTCTTAAAACGAGATACTGCATCTCATATCTATGGTTCATGGTAGGATATAATATGGTTTGCGAAGTGTTATTTGTTCCTCGTCTACACTTCAAATGAATGTAAATGCAACACTTCCTTGCAAGGAAATAGCGTTTGCAGATGTCTAGGTATCGTAGCAATAGGGTTCAAATGCTTCTTAAAGCGAGATATTGCATCTCATATCTATGTTTCATGATAAGATATAATATTCATTGCGAAGTGTTATGCATTCCTCGTATACGATTCAAATGAATGTAAATGCGACACTTCCTTGCAAGGAAATAGCGTTTGCAGATGTCTACGTATCGTAGCAATAGAGTTCTTATGATTCTTAAAACGCGATATCGCATCTCATTTCTATGGTTCATGGTAAGATATAATATGATTTGCGAATTGTTATGTATTCCTCGTCTACACTTCAAATGAATCTAATTGCGACACTTCCTTGCTAGGAAATAGCGTCTGCAGATGTCTAGGTATCGTAGCGATAGAGTTCTAATGCTTCTTAAAACGAGATATTGCATCTCATATCTATGTTTCATGATAAGATATAATATTCATTGCGAAGTGTTATGCATTCCTCGTCTACGATTCAAATGAATGTAAATGCGACACTTCCTTGCAAGGAAATAGCGTTTGCAGATGTCTTGGTATCGTAGCAATAGAGTTCTAATGCTTCTTAAAACGCGATATCGCATCTCATTTCTATGTTTCATGGTAAGATATAATATGATTTGCGAAGTGTTATGTATTCCTCGTCTACACTTCAAATGAATGTGAATGCGACACTTCCCCGCTAGGAAATAGCGTTTGCAGAAGTCTACGTATCGTAGCAATAGAGTTCTTATGATTCTTAAAACGCGATATCGCATCTCATTTTTATGTTTCATGGTAAGATATAATGTGATTTGCGAAGTGTTATGTATTCCTCGTCTACACTTCAAATGAATGTAAATGCGACACTTCCTTGCTAGGAAATAGCGTCTGCAGATGTCTAGGTATCGTAGCGATAGAGTTCTAATGCTTCTTAAAACGAGATACTGCATCTCATATCTATGGTTCATGGTAAGATATAATATGGTTTGCGAAGTGTTATTTGTTCCTCGTCTACACTTCAAATGAATGTAAATGCAACACTTCCTTGCAAGGAAATAGCGTTTGCAGATGTCTAGGTATCGCAGCAATAGGGTTCAAATGCTTCTTAAAGCGAGATATTGCATCTCATATCTGTGTTTCATGATAAGATATAATATTCATTGCGAAGTGTTATGCATTCCTCGTATACGATTCAAATGAATGTAAATGCGACACTTCCTTGCAAGGAAATAGCGTTTGCAGATGTCTACGTATCGTAGCAATAGAGTTCTTATGATTCTTAAAACGCGATATCGCATCTCATTTCTATGGTTCATGGTAAGATATAATATGATTTGCGAATTGTTATGTATTCCTCGTCTACACTTCAAATGAATCTAATTGCGACACTTCCTTGCTAGGAAATAGCGTCTGCAGATGTCTAGGTATCGTAGCGATAGAGTTCTAATGCTTCTTAAAACGAGATATTGCATCTCATATCTATGTTTCATGATAAGATATAATATTCATTGCGAAGTGTTATGCATTCCTCGTCTACGATTCAAATGAATGTAAATGCGACACTTCCTTGCTAGGAAGTAGCGTCTGCAGATGTCTAGGTATCGTGGCAATAGGGTTCTAATGCTTCTTCAAACGCGATATCGCATCTCATTTCTATGTTTCATGGTAAGATATAATATGATTTGCGAAGTGTTATGTATTCCGCGTCTACACTTCAAATGAATGTGAATGCGACACTTCCTCGCTAAGAAGTAGCGTTTGCAGAAGTCTACGTATCGTAGCAATAAGAGTTCTTATGATTCTTAAAACGCGATATCGCATCTCATTTCTATGGTTCATGGTATGATATAATATGATTTGCGAAGTGTTATGTATTCCTCGTCTACACTTCAAATGAATGTAAATGCGACACTTCCTTGCTAGGAAATAGCGTCTGCAGATGTCTAGGTATCGTAGCGATAGAGTTCTAATGCTTCTTAAAACGCGATATCGCATCTCATTTCTATGGTTCATGGTAAGATATAATATGATTTGCGAAGTGTTATGTAGTCCTCGTCTACACTTCAAATGAATGAAAATGCGACACTTCCTTGCTAGGAAATAGCGTCTGCAGATGTCTAGGTATCGTAGCGATAGAGTTCTAATGCTTCTTAAAACGCGATATCGCATCTCATTTCTATGTTTCATGGTAACATATAATATGATTTGCGAAGTGTTATGCATTCCTCGTCTACGATTCAAATGAATGTAAATGCGACACTTCGTTGCAAGGAAATAGCGTTTGCAGATGTCTAGGTATCGTAGCAATAGGGTTCTAATGCTTCTTAAAACGCGATATCGCATCTCATTTCTATGTTTCATGGTAAGATATAATATGATTTGCGAAGTGTTATGTATTCCTCGTCTACACTTCAAATGAATGTAAATGCGACACTTCCTTGCTAGGAAATAGCGTCTGCAGATGTCTAGGTATCGTAGCGATAGATTTCTAATGCTTCTTAAAACGCGATATCGCATCTCATTTCTATGTTTCATGGTAAGATATAATATGATTTGCGAAGTGTTATGTATTCCTCGTCTACACTTCAAATGAATGAAAATGCGACACTTCCTTGCTAGGAAATAGCGTCTGCAGATGTCTAGGTATCGTAGCAATAGGGTTCTAATGCTTCTTAAAACGCGATATCGCATCTCATTTCTATGGTTCATGGTAAGATATAATATGATTTGCGAAGTGTTATGTAGTCCTCGTCTACACTTCAAATGAATGAAAATGCGACACTTCCTTGCTAGGAAATAGCGTCTGCAGATGTCTAGGTATCGTAGCGATAGAGTTCTAATGCTTCTTAAAACGCGATATCGCATCTCATTTCTATGTTTCATGGCAACATATAATATGATTTGCGAAGTTTTATGTATTCCTCGTCTACACTTCCTATGAATGTAAATGCGACACTTCCTTGCAAGGAAATAGCGTTTGCAGAAGTCTACGTATCGTAGCAATAAGAGTTCTTATGATTCTTAAAACGCGATATCGCATCTCATTTCTATGGTTCATGGTATGATATATTATGATTTGAGAAGCGTTATGTATTCCTCGTCTACACTTCAAATGAATGTAAATGCAACACTTCCTTGCAAGGAAATAGCGTTTGCAGATGTCTAGGTATCGTAGCAATAGGGTTCAAATGCTTCTTAAAGCGAGATATTGCATCTCATATCTATGTTTCATGATAAGATATAATATTCATTGCGAAGTGTTATGCATTCCTCGTATACGATTGAAATGAATGTAAATGCGACACTTCCTTGCAAGGAAATAGCGTTTGCAGATGTCTGCGTATCGTGGCAATAGAGTTCTTATGGTTCTTAAAACGCGATATCGCATCTCATTTCTATGTTTCATGGCAAGATATAATATGATTTGCGAAGTGTTATGTATTCCTCGTCTACACTTCAAATGAATGTGAATGCGACACTTCCTCGCTAGGAAATAGCGTTTGCAGAAGTCTACGTATCGTAGCAATAGAGTTCTTATGATTCTTAAAACGCGATATCGCATCTCATTTCTATGGTTCATGGTAAGATATAATATGATTTGCGAATTGTTATGTATTCCTCGTCTACACTTCATATGAATGTAAATGCGACACTTCCTTGCAAGGAAATAGCGTTTGCAGATGTCTACCTATCGTAGCAATAGGGTTCTAATGCTTCTTAAAACGCGATATCGCATCTCATTTCTATGTTTCATGGTAAGATATAATATGATTTGCGAAGTTTTATGTATTCCTCGTCTACACTTCCTATGAATGTAAATGCGACACTTCCTTGCAAGGAAATAGCGTTTGCAGAAGTCTACGTATCGTAGCAATAAGAGTTCTTATGATTCTTAAAACGCGATATCGCATCTCATTTCTATGGTTCATGGTATGATATAATATGATTTGCGAAGCGTTATGTATTCCTCGTCTACACTTCAAATGAATGTAAATGCAACACTTCCTTGCAAGGAAATAGCGTTTGCAGATGTCTAGGTATCGTAGCAATAGGGTTCAAATGCTTCTTAAAGCGAGATATTGCATCTCATATCTATGTTTCATGATAAGATATAATATTCATTGCGAAGTGTTATGCATTCCTCGTATACGATTGAAATGAATGTAAATGCGACACTTCCTTGCAAGGAAATAGCGTTTGCAGATGTCTGCGTATCGTGGCAATAGAGTTCTTATGGTTCTTAAAACGCGATATCGCATCTCATTTCTATGTTTCATGGCAAGATATAATATGATTTGCGAAGTGTTATGTATTCCTCGTCTACACTTCAAATGAATGTGAATGCGACACTTCCTCGCTAGGAAATAGCGTTTGCAGAAGTCTACGTATCGTAGCAATAGAGTTCTTATGATTCTTAAAACGCGATATCGCATCTCATTTCTATGGTTCATGGTAAGATATAATATGATTTGCGAATTGTTATGTATTCCTCGTCTACACTTCATATGAATGTAAATGCGACACTTCCTTGCAAGGAAATAGCGTTTGCAGATGTCTACCTATCGTAGCAATAGGGTTCTAATGCTTCTTAAAACGCGATATCGCATCTCATTTCTATGTTTCATGGTAAGATATAATATGATTTGCGAAGTTTTATGTATTCCTCGTCTACACTTCCTATGAATGTAAATGCGACACTTCCTTGCAAGGAAATAGCGTTTGCAGAAGTCTACGTATCGTAGCAATAAGAGTTCTTATGATTCTTAAAACGCGATATCGCATCTCATTTCTATGGTTCATGGTATGATATAATATGATTTGCGAAGCGTTATGTATTCCTCGTCTACACTTCAAATGAATGTGAATGCGACACTTCCTCGCTAGGAAATAGCGTTTGCAGAAGTCTACGTATCGTAGCAATAGAGTTCTTATGATTCTTAAAACGCGATATCGCATCTCATTTCTATGGTTCATGGTAAGATATAATATGATTTGCGAATTGTTATGTATTCCTCGTCTACACTTCATATGAATGTAAATGCGACACTTCCTTGCAAGGAAATAGCGTTTGCAGATGTCTACCTATCGTAGCAATAGGGTTCTAATGCTTCTTAAAACGCGATATCGCATCTCATTTCTATGTTTCATGGTAAGATATAATATGATTTGCGAAGTGTTATGTATTCCTCGTCTACACTCCAAATGATTGTGAATGCGACACTTCCTCGCTAGGAAATAGCGTTTGCAGAAGTCTACGTATCGTAGCAATAGAGTTCTTATGATTCTTAAAACGCGATATCGCATCTCATTTCTATGGTTCATGGTATGATATAATATGATTTGCGAAGTGTTATGTGTTCCTCGTCTACACTTCAAATGAATGTAAATGCGACACTTCCTTGCTAGGAAATAGCGTCTGCAGATGTCTAGGTATCACAGGGATAGAGTTCTAATGCTTCTTAAAACGCGATATCGCATCTCATTTCTATGTTTCATGGTAAGATATAATATGATTTGCGAAGTGTTATGTATTCCTCGTCTACACTTCAAATGAATGTAAATGCAACACTTCCTTGCAAGGAAATAGCGTTTGCAGATGTCTAGGTATCGTAGCAATAGGGTTCTAATGCTTCTTAAAACGCGATATCGCATCTCATTTCTATGGTTCATGGTAAGATATAATATGATTTGCGAAGTGTTATGTAGTCCTCGTCTACACTTCAAATGAATGAAAATGCGACACTTCCTTGCTAGGAAATAGCGTCTGCAGATGTCTAGGTATCGTAGCGATAGAGTTCTAATGCTTCTTAAAACGCGATATCGCATCTCATTTCTATGTTTCATGGTAACATATAATATGATTTGCGAAGTTTTATGTATTCCTCGTCTACACTTCCTATGAATGTAAATGCGACACTTCCTTGCAAGGAAATAGCGTTTGCAGAAGTCTACGTATCGTAGCAATAAGAGTTCTTATGATTCTTAAAACGCGATATCGCATCTCATTTCTATGGTTCATGGTATGATATAATATGATTTGCGAAGCGTTATGTATTCCTCGTCTACACTTCAAATGAATGTAAATGCAACACTTCCTTGCAAGGAAATAGCGTTTGCAGATGTCTAGGTATCGTAGCAATAGGGTTCAAATGCTTCTTAAAGCGAGATATTGCATCTCATATCTATGTTTCATGATAAGATATAATATTCATTGCGAAGTGTTATGCATTCCTCGTATACGATTGAAATGAATGTAAATGCGACACTTCCTTGCAAGGAAATAGCGTTTGCAGATGTCTGCGTATCGTGGCAATAGAGTTCTTATGGTTCTTAAAACGCGATATCGCATCTCATTTCTATGTTTCATGGCAAGATATAATATGATTTGCGAAGTGTTATGTATTCCTCGTCTACACTTCAAATGAATGTGAATGCGACACTTCCTCGCTAGGAAATAGCGTTTGCAGAAGTCTACGTATCGTAGCAATAGAGTTCTTATGATTCTTAAAACGCGATATCGCATCTCATTTCTATGGTTCATGGTAAGATATAATATGATTTGCGAATTGTTATGTATTCCTCGTCTACACTTCATATGAATGTAAATGCGACACTTCCTTGCAAGGAAATAGCGTTTGCAGATGTCTACCTATCGTAGCAATAGGGTTCTAATGCTTCTTAAAACGCGATATCGCATCTCATTTCTATGTTTCATGGTAAGATATAATATGATTTGCGAAGTTTTATGTATTCCTCGTCTACACTTCCTATGAATGTAAATGCGACACTTCCTTGCAAGGAAATAGCGTTTGCAGAAGTCTACGTATCGTAGCAATAAGAGTTCTTATGATTCTTAAAACGCGATATCGCATCTCATTTCTATGGTTCATGGTATGATATAATATGATTTGCGAAGCGTTATGTATTCCTCGTCTACACTTCAAATGAATGTAAATGCAACACTTCCTTGCAAGGAAATAGCGTTTGCAGATGTCTAGGTATCGTAGCAATAGGGTTCAAATGCTTCTTAAAGCGAGATATTGCATCTCATATCTATGTTTCATGATAAGATATAATATTCATTGCGAAGTGTTATGCATTCCTCGTATACGATTGAAATGAATGTAAATGCGACACTTCCTTGCAAGGAAATAGCGTTTGCAGATGTCTGCGTATCGTGGCAATAGAGTTCTTATGGTTCTTAAAACGCGATATCGCATCTCATTTCTATGTTTCATGGCAAGATATAATATGATTTGCGAAGTGTTATGTATTCCTCGTCTACACTTCAAATGAATGTGAATGCGACACTTCCTCGCTAGGAAATAGCGTTTGCAGAAGTCTACGTATCGTAGCAATAGAGTTCTTATGATTCTTAAAACGCGATATCGCATCTCATTTCTATGGTTCATGGTAAGATATAATATGATTTGCGAATTGTTATGTATTCCTCGTCTACACTTCATATGAATGTAAATGCGACACTTCCTTGCAAGGAAATAGCGTTTGCAGATGTCTACCTATCGTAGCAATAGGGTTCTAATGCTTCTTAAAACGCGATATCGCATCTCATTTCTATGTTTCATGGTAAGATATAATATGATTTGCGAAGTGTTATGTATTCCTCGTCTACACTCCAAATGATTGTGAATGCGACACTTCCTCGCTAGGAAATAGCGTCTGCAGAAGTCTACGTATCGTAGCAATAGAGTTCTTATGATTCTTAAAACGCGATATCGCATCTCATTTCTATGGTTCATGGTATGATATAATATGATTTGCGAAGTGTTATGTGTTCCTCGTCTACACTTCAAATGAATGTAAATGCGACACTTCCTTGCTAGGAAATAGCGTCTGCAGATGTCTAGGTATCACAGGGATAGAGTTCTAATGCTTCTTAAAACGCGATATCGCATCTCATTTCTATGTTTCATGGTAAGATATAATATGATTTGCGAAGTGTTATGTATTCCTCGTCTACACTTCATATGAATGTAAATGCGACACTTCCTTGCAAGGAAATAGCGTTTGCAGATGTCTACGTATCGTAGCGATAGAGTTCTAATGCTTCTTAAAACGAGATATTGCATCTCATATCTATGGTTCATGGTAAGATATAATATGATTTGCGAAGTGTTATGTATTCCTCGTCTACACTTCAAATGAATGTAAATGCGACACTTCCTTGCTAGGAAATAGCGTCTGCAGATGTCTAGGTATCGTAGCGATAGAGTTCTGATGCTTCTTAAAACGAGATACTGCATCTCATATCTATGGTTCATGGTAAGATATAATATGGTTTGCGAAGTGTTATTTGTTCCTCGTCTACACTTCAAATGAATGTAAATGCAACACTTCCTTGCAAGGAAATAGCGTTTGCAGATGTCTAGGTATCGTAGCAATAGGGTTCAAATGCTTCTTAAAGCGAGATATTGCATCTCATATCTATGTTTCATGATAAGATATAATATTCATTGCGAAGTGTTATGCATTCCTCGTATACGATTCAAATGAATGTAAATGCGACACTTCCTTGCAAGGAAATAGCGTTTGCAGATGTCTACGTATCGTAGCAATAGAGTTCTTATGATTCTTAAAACGCGATATCGCATCTCATTTCTATGGTTCATGGTAAGATATAATATGATTTGCGAATTGTTATGTATTCCTCGTCTACACTTCAAATGAATCTAATTGCGACACTTCCTTGCTAGGAAATAGCGTCTGCAGATGTCTAGGTATCGTAGCGATAGAGTTCTAATGCTTCTTAAAACGAGATATTGCATCTCATATCTATGTTTCATGATAAGATATAATATTCATTGCGAAGTGTTATGCATTCCTCGTCTACGATTCAAATGAATGTAAATGCGACACTTCCTTGCAAGGAAATAGCGTTTGCAGATGTCTTGGTATCGTAGCAATAGAGTTCTAATGCTTCTTAAAACGCGATATCGCATCTCATTTCTATGTTTCATGGTAAGATATAATGTGATTTGCGAAGTGTTATGTATTCCTCGTCTACACTTCAAATGAATGTAAATGCGACACTTCCTTGCTAGGAAATAGCGTCTGCAGATGTCTAGGTATCGTAGCGATAGAGTTCTAATGCTTCTTAAAACGAGATACTGCATCTCATATCTATGGTTCATGGTAAGATATAATATGGTTTGCGAAGTGTTATTTGTTCCTCGTCTACACTTCAAATGAATGTAAATGCAACACTTCCTTGCAAGGAAATAGCGTTTGCAGATGTCTAGGTATCGCAGCAATAGGGTTCAAATGCTTCTTAAAGCGAGATATTGCATCTCATATCTGTGTTTCATGATAAGATATAATATTCATTGCGAAGTGTTATGCATTCCTCGTATACGATTCAAATGAATGTAAATGCGACACTTCCTTGCAAGGAAATAGCGTTTGCAGATGTCTACGAATCGTAGCAATAGATTTCTTATGATTCTTAAAACGCGATATCGCATCTCATTTCTATGGTTCATGGTAAGATATAATATGATTTGCGAATTGTTATGTATTCCTCGTCTACACTTCAAATGAATCTAATTGCGACACTTCCTTGCTAGGAAATAGCGTCTGCAGATGTCTAGGTATCGTAGCGATAGAGTTCTAATGCTTCTTAAAACGAGATATTGCATCTCATATCTATGTTTCATGATAAGATATAATATTCATTGCGAAGTGTTATGCATTCCTCGTCTACGATTCAAATGAATGTAAATGCGACACTTCCTTGCTAGGAAGTAGCGTCTGCAGATGTCTAGGTATCGTGGCAATAGGGTTCTAATGCTTCTTCAAACGCGATATCGCATCTCATTTCTATGTTTCATGGTAAGATATAATATGATTTGCGAAGTGTTATGTATTCCGCGTCTACACTTCAAATGAATGTGAATGCGACACTTCCTCGCTAAGAAGTAGCGTTTGCAGAAGTCTACGTATCGTAGCAGTAAGAGTTCTTATGATTCTTAAAACGCGATATCGCATCTCATTTCTATGGTTCATGGTATGATATAATATGATTTGCGAAGTGTTATGTATTCCTCGTCTACACTTCAAATGAATGTAAATGCGACACTTCCTTGCTAGGAAATAGCGTCTGCAGATGTCTAGGTATCGTAGCGATAGAGTTCTAATGCTTCTTAAAACGCGATATCGCATCTCATTTCTATGGTTCATGGTAAGATATAATATGATTTGCGAAGTGTTATGTAGTCCTCGTCTACACTTCAAATGAATGAAAATGCGACACTTCCTTGCTAGGAAATAGCGTCTGCAGATGTCTAGGTATTGTAACGTCAGGCGTACCGCCTGCCACCCTCCGGCGTCCACCTCATCATCCCCAGCATCCGTATCCGGAGCCCCTGCACACGGGCCACCCGCCGACTCGCCGTCCCTACAGAAGGAGACAAAGGTACGAGAGGGAAGAGGGATGCAGCATGCCGCGCCCACGCGCGATCTCCACACACGAGGGGGAGGACTTCACCCCGTATTACGAGGGCGAGGAGCTCTCCGACACGTACTGGGTCGAATCCCCAGCAATCACGAAGCCCTATACGTACTTCTCGTACATGTGGGATTAGAATAAGCACACTACTCACCTATGTACATACACACCAACACACACCTAGATTTAAGTGAATATATGTATATATTTTATTCATGCACGGTTATGTTCCGTGCACTCGCGCGCACACTCGACGCTCGCGGCTCACGCTTAACGCGGGCCGCGCCCCACTCCGAACGGCCGCCCCACCACGAGGGCCGAGCGGCCGCCCTACTCCGACCGTCCGCCCCACCGCGAGGGCCCAGCGACTCGCGCGCCGCGCGACCCGAGGAGGTCGCGGACGCGAGATCCGAGAGTCAGTTCGCGTCTCATCTCCGAACCGGAGAGTTCCCAACTCATCTCCGAACTGGAGAGTTCCAATCTCATCTCCGAACTGGAGAGTTCTAATCCAGCATCCGAACGATGCACTTCCGATCCGAGCAATAGGCTCATTCGCAACGAGCAATTAGCTCTAATGCATTCGTCTCTATCCATACTCCCATAGCGGAGTCCATTCGATACTTTATACTATTTCTAATTCTCATTGTAATCGCTAGTCAGTAACTTAGAACTTAGTCAAGTGTATTTAGTATAGTGAAATCATAGAATATAGTTTATTTTTACCAGATTCAAAGTATCTTTATTCGAGTCCAAATACAATTCCTTAATTCTACTCCACGGGTACGCTCGCGATTATTCTATTTCTATATCTCATCTGCGATAGTCTTGAGGCTCGACGACTAGAGCGAACCAGCGCTTAGTTGCTCCATCCTCACTTCTACCGTATACAGAATATCTTGCGCCCAGGTTGATCCCGGTAAGCTAGAGCGAACCAACGCTTAGCCGCGCCGTACTCGACCGAAGTTCAAGTATTCTCGACGAGCCTTGCACCTCCGACAAAGCGTACACGACGCGCGGGGAGGAGAGAGTTTATTCGTCGTCTCGCTCGGGAATACGTGGGTGATGCACCAGAATATTCAATTTCCTGCGTTCGAGTCCTGGTTCCTGTGAAGGAGGTTTCCTTCGCCGCACGACCCGTACCTCCGTTCCAGCCGTACGCCGCCGCCATCCCGGTTGCGGATCCAAGGCGCTCCAGGTACCTGGAAAGAGAACTCAGACAGCGGAATCAAGCCTTCGCAAGGTAAGTTTAGTGTTAGTTACCGTTTTATCGAGTCCGAAACGCCAACGAACCCGGTCCGGACGCAATTCGCGTTATTTTCGGGAACGGTTACGACTTTGTGCCACCGTTGCGAGCGCAACCGCACCTCGGGACGTGACACGAAAGTTATTTTTGGTGACAGCGGTGGGATAGCCCCGCGTTTCCTCCGGAAATTCCGCCGAAAGGAACCGCGAAACTAGATATGGCAACCCGGACTCCGACAAAAACGCGCCAGCAGACACAGCGAGCCGCCGCGATGGCCGATTCCGAACGCGAAAAACGCACTAGCAGAACGCTTGATTTCCAAGACGCTATCGCCGAGCCTCTTCCTAGTACCGCGCAACAAAATACTTCCGCGAAAAATACGAAAGCGACCGATCCGAGTAATGCCGCGTTGCTCCAGCAAATAGAAATTCTACGTCGTGAAATAGAATCTATTCGCAGAACGCCTGATTTAACGCGCGACGATACTGTTTCTCTAGATATTCCTCGGGGAAATCCGCTTTTCGGACATAATTCGAGCTCCGATTTCAATACAAATAGTTCGCAACACGACGAGCTATCGCTTAAGCAGGCCCTCGAAGCCGTGCCGACATTCGATGGTCAGAACATTCCTATTCTTCAGTTTACCCGAGCGTGTAAACGCGCTTATGAGCTTATCCCTAATGGGTGCGAGCGAACTTTCACACGCCTGCTTAAGGGAAAACTCAAGGGTCGTGCCTACGCCGCGCTAGAAGACGAGCCGTGTTACACAATACTCGAATTAACGGACGTTCTTCGCAGCACTTTTTGCTCCGTAAAATCAGCTCATCATTATCGGGGTGAACTTGCTAATATATTTATGCGCGCGAACGAGCACATTCTAGATTACATCGGTCGAGTAAAAGATCTTAGAACCGCTATAATTGATTGCGAGAGGCTTGCTCGACGAGACACACCGGAATCGCTCGATGACGTAGACGCGCTCACCCTACAATGTTTTAAAGACGGTCTCATTCCGGAAATTCGAATGCAAATGACTATAAGTTCATTCGGTACATTGCGAGAAACGTTCGCTCGAGCGCGGGAGCTCTATCAAATGCACGAACGTGATTGCAACCGGCTAGGTAGATCGCGTGTCGCGCGACCAGAATCGCGCGAAAAACCAGCCGAAATTATTTGCCGAAAATGCAATAATATCGGACATTACGCGACCGAGTGTCGGCTCAGACCGCCATCGCCGTACCGACCGCAGGAATACTTGCGATCCAGGGACGTACCGCCTCCTACTCGAGGCCCCGCGTACGAACAACCGAGACAAATCGTAGCCAGGGACGCGCCCAAATTTTGTCGCTATTGCAAGACCCCGGGGCACGAAATAGGCGAGTGCCGCAAAAGGCAGTACAACAACGCGGTAAACAAAAATTCGGGAAACGACAATGGCCTCCGCACCCGCCGCGAGACAGGTGGCGAGGCCGCGCACCAAGTCCGTCCTCTCGCCGCGAACAACTCCAACGCGGAAATCGACGAAACGCCGCGATAAACATAACCGGAAAAACTAGCACGCCAAACGTAATTCTAAAATCCGATCTTCTAATTTCACCAACTCGCTTCATGGTGGACACTGGGGCGGAAATAAATATTATAAAACGTTCGGCTCTAAAAGCATCCGCGCGAATCGATAAGTCCGAGATCGTAATAATAACAGGGGTAACCGATGGCAAAACCGCAACCTTAGGGACGGTGAATCTTGTCATTTTCGGTCGCGTCGTCCCTTTTAATGTGGTCGAGGATGATTTTCCCCTTAAACCAAGCGGGATCCTCGGCTCCGGGTTCTGTATGGACGCAGAAATCTCTTTTCCAAATAAAATAATCAAATGGAATGGTAAGAGAATTCCTTTCGAAGACGATATCGAAACACTCGAGGAACCGTCACCGGACTCGAAAATAAAGCCTCTCCTATCGCCGAAACGTAAACAAGCGCCGCGCACGGAATCTATTCCCCCTCCGCCGCCGCGCCCGCCGCGTAAATCATCGCCTCCGCTGAAACGCGATGCAGCAACGAAATCGAAGCTTCGAACGCAAGACAAAGCAGCTTCTCCGAAGTCAGGAGACCGTATCTCCATTCCGCCGAGATCAAATATCGGTATCAAGGTCCGCGTAGTTAATTCGAACCTCGCGGAAGGTATAATTCCCCGTATCGATCTTGCGCCGGGTATATTTTTCGGAAACGCTCTCGTCAGAGTAATTCGGGGCAAAGCGGTAACTCGAATAATTAATTCATCCGACCGCGCCGTCGAAATCGCGTTACCAGAAATCGTACTTGAGCCCGCGCAAATCATGACTCCCCTCCACGAGGAGGATAGTCCGTCGCTGTATCCGGTTTTTTCTAAATCTACTAAATCTAACGTATCCGCCGTACCGATCGGCTCATCCCAAAAAGGGAAAACTTCTATTTCTTTCTCGAGTCAGACACCATACTCGACAATCGAAACTCCTCCTTCGCGTTGCAAAATCGCGAATGTTCAACAGATCTCTTATGCTCAGGCGGTTAAAAATAATATACAACAGGCGCCGTTAAAACAAACATCGAAATCCGCCAATCCTTCGAAATCTCGCCTAGACCGAATTCTTAGTCTCCTCCGTCTCGACCACCTCAACGCAGAGGAAAGAGAGCACGTCGTCCGTCTCGTTCAAAGCACGCAGGAGCTTTTTCACATTGAGGGGGACAAATTAGGGCATACGTCAGCAACCACGCACAAGATTCCAACCGTCGACGACCGCCCCGTCAATGTGAAACAATACCGTTTCCCACCAGCTCATAAGGAGGAGATTCGACGACAAGTCGACAAATTTTTACAAAATGGTGTCATCTCTCCGTCAAAATCACCATATAATTCGCCATTGTGGGTTGTCCCAAAGAAACCGGACTCCTTGGGCAACAAGCAATGGCGCGTCGTCATCGACTACCGCGCACTCAATGAGAAATCTGTCGCCGATGCCTATCCCCTCCCTTGCATTACCGAGATACTTGATCAGCTCGGGAGTGCGAAGTATTTTAGTACATTCGATCTCGCGAGCGGATTTCACCAGATCCCAATGGAGCCCGCCGATGCTCCTAAAACTGCTTTTTCGACGCCTCACGGGCATTATGAATTTAAAAGAATGCCATTCGGATTAAAAAATGCGCCAGCGACGTTCCAACGACTTATGGACAATGTCCTGTCCGGTCTCCAGGGGAACGAAATTTTCGTCTATTTGGACGACATTGTTATCTACGCTAGCTCTCTTCAAGAACATCGACTTAAATTCGATAAATTAACTCAACGGCTCAAAGAAGCTAATTTAGTATTGCAGCCGGATAAGTGCGAATTCTTGAGGAGAGAAGTAAGCTATTTGGGTCATATTATCAGTGAGCACGGTGTAAAACCTGACCCTGCGAAAATTAGCGCCGTCAAAAATTTTCCGCGCCCGCGCAACGCGAAACAGATCAAACAATTCCTCGGGCTCGCGGGATACTACAGGCGGTTCATCGCAAATTTTTCTAATATTGCTAAGCCACTTACAAATTTGTTAAAAAAAGACGCGCCCTTTGTATGGCGTAACGAGCAAGAGAATTCATTCGTCAAACTCCGAGATTGCCTATGCGAAGCGCCTATCTTGCAGTACCCCAACTTCAAACAACCATTCGTGATAACGACCGACGCGTCCGCCGAAGCTATTGGTGCTATCTTGAGTCAAGGACCAATAGGCCGCGACTTGCCAATCGCGTACACGTCGCGACTGTTAAACGCTGCGGAGAAAAACTACTCCACGATCGAGAAGGAGTGTCTGGCGATTGTCTACGCCGTCCATTACTTTCGTCCATACATATACGGTAATCAATTCAAACTCGTTACCGACCATCGACCGTTAGTGTGGATGAATTCGGTCAAGGACCCGTCAAGTAGACTCGTACGGTGGAGGCTTAAGTTAGCGGAATTTGACTACGAGATGGTCTATAAAAGTGGAAAAACGAACCTTAATGCGGACGCATTGTCGCGGAATCCCGCTCAAATTTTTCCGCTCTCGTATTCAGAAAACTCGGAGGACGACATCTTCGATGTGCCTCCGGAAACCCGTAAAAAGTATACCACACTAGCGCCTCCTCCTACTCCGGTAACATCAGAACCTGAATTACCGACTCCAGGCACGTCCTTCCGTACCAACACAGCACCACCTCCGCAAGTCGCCAGCGACAGCACCGACTTCTATACTCCTGCTCCAAATGAATTTTTCCGACGCGAACCCCTATTTAATTTCAGCCGTGACGCATTATCAACGCGACGAGACAATGTAGTTGTCTTCGTCACGCAATCTGGGCACCCCTATGACACGGGCGCCAAAGATCTAGCGAACGCTGAAAAATTCCTTCCAAACAAAAATCACGTTCTTACCAAAGCCAAAGTCATACAAATCGGAAACGAATTCCAAATCCAGCTTCCAATCATCGAACATTCCACCAGATCAATCAATTTCCAGACCGTAATAGAAACATTCAGATCCTTGTGCGACGTTGTAAACGAATTACAATTACAAACATTTAGTATCGCACAAACCTATCTAGACTCCGTATCCTGGTCCCGAATCCAGAAAATCCTTCAGGACCTGTTTTATGAAACAACTGTCCAGATTACGGTCTGCCAGGGCCTCATTAAAACCCCTTCGGTCGAAGAGCGACTGAAAATAATAAGAGAAAACCACGACTCCCCTGTGGGAGGTCACAAAGGGGTTAATAAAACTTATTCTCGCATCAGACAACAATACTTTTGGCCAAACATGAAAACACAAATACAAGAATATATTGGCAAATGTAAAAGTTGTCAGACAGAGAAACTGGTCCGGGTAAAGACCAGACAGCCTCTCACTTTAACCGACACCCCTGGCAGGGCATTCGATAAGATTTCAATGGACGTAATGGGTCCTCTTCCCGAAACTTCCGACGGTTATACAAGTATCCTCACGATCCAAGATCTCCTCACTAAATACTCAGTCGCAGTTCCTCTCAAAACCACCACCGCAGTAGACATTGCCGAAGCTTTAATAAAAGAATTCATTTGTAAATTCGGATGCCCGAAAGGCATACTCACGGACCAAGGTTCGAACTTTATAAATAGCTTGATTAAAGCCATAGCAATCAAATTCCGTATTAAGCAATACAAGTCCACTGCGTTCCATCCACAGACAAACGGGTCCGTTGAACGATCTCACCACGTCCTGGCCGAATATCTGAAGCATTACATAGAGTCGAGTAACGATTGGGTGAATTGGTTACCGTATGCAATGTTTTCATACAACACCAGTGTGCACGAGGGTACATTATACACCCCACACGAACTAGTGTTCGGCAGGATAGCTAGGACGCCGTCAGCCACTCCTTTTCAGGACAGCTCTGATAACGAAACTTATAGCGACTATCTTATACAACTTCAGGAGAAAATCTCGAAATCTCAGGATTTGGCTAAAGCCAATCTAGACAATGCGAAATGCCGTTCTAAATATTATTATGACCGAAATCTCAATGTCCAAAACTTCGAGGTAGGCCAATGGGTCTATCTTTTAAAAGAGCCGAACAAACATAAGTTCCAGGCACAATACTCTGGACCGTACCGTATCCTCGAAATTTTGGGCAACTGTAATGTTAAGCTAAATGTAAAAGGGCGCCATAAAATTGTTCATACGAACAAAATCAAAATTTGTAAACGAATGCATAGTATGCAGAGTGTGGATGCTAGTGAAAGAAAAGTGCGAAAAACTGAAAATGAAGTCAGTGAGAGCAGTGACATTCAAACGAACGCTGAAAGTGAAAGCGACGAAAGTGCCTGCAATCCGAAGGAAGCCCGCAGTCACGGTCCAATCTCCAAACGTTATCGCCAGGATCAACCAGGCGAAAAACCTCAGATTCCGCAGCATCCAGCCGACAGGACCAAGAGAAGGATCCAGCATCCCGAAATCTACCCAACAGACAAGAGATCTCGGCATGGCCGAGATTCTTTTTCCAAGGGGGGTGGTGTAACGTCAGGCGTACCGCCTGCCACCCTCCGGCGTCCACCTCATCATCCCCAGCATCCGTATCCGGAGCCCCTGCACACGGGCCACCCGCCGACTCGCCGTCCCTACAGAAGGAGACAAAGGTACGAGAGGGAAGAGGGATGCAGCATGCCGCGCCCACGCGCGATCTCCACACACGAGGGGGAGGACTTCACCCCGTATTACGAGGGCGAGGAGCTCTCCGACACGTACTGGGTCGAATCCCCAGCAATCACGAAGCCCTATACGTACTTCTCGTACATGTGGGATTAGAATAAGCACACTACTCACCTATGTACATACACACCAACACACACCTAGATTTAAGTGAATATATGTATATATTTTATTCATGCACGGTTATGTTCCGTGCACTCGCGCGCACACTCGACGCTCGCGGCTCACGCTTAACGCGGGCCGCGCCCCACTCCGAACGGCCGCCCCACCACGAGGGCCGAGCGGCCGCCCTACTCCGACCGTCCGCCCCACCGCGAGGGCCCAGCGACTCGCGCGCCGCGCGACCCGAGGAGGTCGCGGACGCGAGATCCGAGAGTCAGTTCGCGTCTCATCTCCGAACCGGAGAGTTCCCAACTCATCTCCGAACTGGAGAGTTCCAATCTCATCTCCGAACTGGAGAGTTCTAATCCAGCATCCGAACGATGCACTTCCGATCCGAGCAATAGGCTCATTCGCAACGAGCAATTAGCTCTAATGCATTCGTCTCTATCCATACTCCCATAGCGGAGTCCATTCGATACTTTATACTATTTCTAATTCTCATTGTAATCGCTAGTCAGTAACTTAGAACTTAGTCAAGTGTATTTAGTATAGTGAAATCATAGAATATAGTTTATTTTTACCAGATTCAAAGTATCTTTATTCGAGTCCAAATACAATTCCTTAATTCTACTCCACGGGTACGCTCGCGATTATTCTATTTCTATATCTCATCTGCGATAGTCTTGAGGCTCGACGACTAGAGCGAACCAGCGCTTAGTTGCTCCATCCTCACTTCTACCGTATACAGAATATCTTGCGCCCAGGTTGATCCCGGTAAGCTAGAGCGAACCAACGCTTAGCCGCGCCGTACTCGACCGAAGTTCAAGTATTCTCGACGAGCCTTGCACCTCCGACAAAGCGTACACGACGCGCGGGGAGGAGAGAGTTTATTCGTCGTCTCGCTCGGGAATACGTGGGTGATGCACCAGAATATTCAATTTCCTGCGTTCGAGTCCTGGTTCCTGTGAAGGAGGTTTCCTTCGCCGCACGACCCGTACCTCCGTTCCAGCCGTACGCCGCCGCCATCCCGGTTGCGGATCCAAGGCGCTCCAGGTACCTGGAAAGAGAACTCAGACAGCGGAATCAAGCCTTCGCAAGGTAAGTTTAGTGTTAGTTACCGTTTTATCGAGTCCGAAACGCCAACGAACCCGGTCCGGACGCAATTCGCGTTATTTTCGGGAACGGTTACGACTTTGTGCCACCGTTGCGAGCGCAACCGCACCTCGGGACGTGACAGTATCGTAGCGATAGAGTTCTAATGCTTCTTAAAACGCGATATCGCATCTCATTTCTATGTTTCATGGTAACATATAATATGATTTGCGAAGTGTTATGCATTCCTCGTCTACGATTCAAATGAATGTAAATGCGACACTTCGTTGCAAGGAAATAGCGTTTGCAGATGTCTAGGTATCGTAGCAATAGGGTTCTAATGCTTCTTAAAACGCGATATCGCATCTCATTTCTATGTTTCATGGTAAGATATAATATGATTTGCGAAGTGTTATGTATTCCTCGTCTACACTTCAAATGAATGTAAATGCGACACTTCCTTGCTAGGAAATAGCGTCTGCAGATGTCTAGGTATCGTAGCGATAGATTTCTAATGCTTCTTAAAACGCGATATCGCATCTCATTTCTATGTTTCATGGTAAGATATAATATGATTTGCGAAGTGTTATGTATTCCTCGTCTACACTTCAAATGAATGAAAATGCGACACTTCCTTGCTAGGAAATAGCGTCTGCAGATGTCTAGGTATCGTAGCGATAGAGTTCTAATGCTTCTTAAAACGAGATATTGCATCTCATATCTATGTTTCATGATAAGATATAATATGATTTGCGAAGTGTTATGTATTCCTCGTCTACACTTCAAATGAACGAAAATGCGACACTTCCTTGCTAGGAAGTAGCGTCTGCAGATGTCTAGGTATCGTAGCAATAGGGTTCTAATGCTTCTTAAAACGCGATATCGCATCTCATTTCCATGTTTCATGGTAAGAAATAATATGATTTGCGAAGTGTTATGTATTCCTCGTCTACACTTCAAATGAATGTAAATGCGACACTTCCTTGCTAGGAAATAGCGTCTGCAGATGTCTAGGTATCGTAGCGATAGAGTTCTAATGCTTCTTAAAACGCGATATCGCATCTCATTTCTATGTTTCATGGTAAGATATAATATGGTTTGCGAAGTGTTATTTGTTCCTCGTCTACACTTCAAATGAATGTAAATGCGACACTTCCTTGCAAGGAAATAGCGTTTGCAGATGTCTAGGTGTCGTAGCAATAGGGTTCAAATGCTTCTTAAAGCGAGATATTGCATCTCATATCTATGTTTCATGATAAGATATAATATTCATTGCGAAGTGTTATGCATTCCTCGTATACGATTCAAATGAATGTAAATGCGACACTTCCTTGCAAGGAAATAGCGTTTGCAGATGTCTACGTATCGTGGCAATAGAGTTCTTATGGTTCTTAAAACGCGATATCGCATCTCATTTCTATGTTTCATGGCAAGATATAATATGATTTGCGAAGTGTTATGTATTCCGCGTCTACACTTCAAATGAATGTGAATGCGACACTTCCTCGCTAAGAAGTAGCGTTTGCAGAAGTCTACGTATCGTAGCAATAAGAGTTCTTATGATTCTTAAAACGCGATATCGCATCTCATTTCTATGGTTCATGGTATGATATAATATGATTTGCGAAGTGTTATGTATTCCTCGTCTACACTTCAAATGAATGTAAATGCGACACTTCCTCGCTAGGAAATAGCGTTTGCAGAAGTCTACGTATCGTAGCAATAGAGTTCTTATGATTCTTAAAACGCGATATCGCATCTCATTTCTATGGTTCATGGTAAGATATAATATGATTTGCGAATTGTTATGTATTCCTCGTCTACACTTCATATGAATGTAAATGCGACACTTCCTTGCAAGGAAATAGCGTTTGCAGATGTCTACCTATCGTAGCAATAGGGTTCTAATGCTTCTTAAAACGCGATATCGCATCTCATTTCTATGTTTCATGGTAAGATATAATATGATTTGCGAAGTGTTATGTATTCCTCGTCTACACTCCAAATGATTGTGAATGCGACACTTCCTCGCTAGGAAATAGCGTTTGCAGAAGTCTACGTATCGTAGCAATAGAGTTCTTATGATTCTTAAAACGCGATATCGCATCTCATTTCTATGGTTCATGGTATGATATAATATGATTTGCGAAGTGTTATGTGTTCCTCGTCTACACTTCAAATGAATGTAAATGCGACACTTCCTTGCTAGGAAATAGCGTCTGCAGATGTCTAGGTATCACAGGGATAGAGTTCTAATGCTTCTTAAAACGCGATATCGCATCTCATTTCTATGTTTCATGGTAAGATATAATATGATTTGCGAAGTGTTATGTATTCCTCGTCTACACTTCATATGAATGTAAATGCGACACTTCCTTGCAAGGAAATAGCGTTTGCAGATGTCTACGTATCGTAGCGATAGAGTTCTAATGCTTCTTAAAACGAGATATTGCATCTCATATCTATGGTTCATGGTAAGATATAAAATGATTTGCGAAGTGTTATGTATTCCTCGTCTACACTTCAAATGAATGTAAATGCGACACTTCCTTGCTAGGAAATAGCGTCTGCAGATGTCTAGGTATCGTAGCGATAGAGTTCTAATGCTTCTTAAAACGAGATATTGCATCTCATATCTATGTTTCATGATAAGATATAATATTCATTGCGAAGTGTTATGCATTCCTCGTCTACGATTCAAATGAATGTAAATGCGACACTTCCTTGCAAGGAAATAGCGTTTGCAGATGTCTAGGTATCGTAGCAATAGAGTTCTAATGCTTCTTAAAACGCGATATCGCATCTCATTTCTATGTTTCATGGTAAGATATAATATGATTTGCGAAGTGTTATGTATTCCTCGTCTACACTTCAAATGAATGAAAATGCGACACTTCCTTGCTAGGAAATAGCGTCTGCAGATGTCTAGGTATCGTAGCGATAGAGTTCTAATGCATCTTAAAACGCGATATCGCATCTCATTTCTATGTTTCATGGTAACATATAATATGATTTGCGAAGTGTTATGTATTCCTCGTCTACACTTCCTACGAATGTAAATGCGACACTTCCTTGCAAGGAAATAGCGTTTGCAGATGTCAACCTATCGTAGCAATAGAGTTCTAATGCTTCTTAAAACGCGATATCGCATCTCATTTCAATGTTTCATGGTAAGATATAATATGATTTGCGAAGTGTTATGTATTCCTCGTCTACACTTCAAATGAATGTAAATGCGACACTACCTTGCAAGGAAATAGCGTTTGCAGATGTCTACCTATCGTAGCAATTGGGTTCTAATGCTTCTTAAAACGCGATATCGCATCTCATTTCTATGTTTCATGGTAAGATATAATATGATTTGCGAAGTGTTATGTATTCCTCGTCTACACTTCAAATGAATGTAAATGCGACACTTCCTTGCTAGGAAATAGCGTCTGCAGATGTCTAGGTATCGTAGCGATAGATTTCTAATGCTTCTTAAAACGCGATATCGCATCTCATTTCTATGTTTCATGGTAAGATATAATATGATTTGTGAAGTGTTATGTATTCCTCGTCTACACTTCAAATGAATGTAAATGCGACACTTCCTTGCTAGGAAATAGCGTCTGCAGATGTCTAGGTATCGTAGCGATAGAGTTCTAATGCTTCTTAAAACGCGATATCGCATATCATTTCTATGGTTCATGGTAAGATATAATATGATTTGCGAAGTGTTATGTAGTCCTCGTCTACACTTCAAATGAATGAAAACGCGACACTTCCTTGCTAGGAAATAGCGTCTGCAGATGTCTAGGTATCGTAGCGATAGAGTTCTAATGCTTCTTAAAACGCGATATCGCATCTCATTTCTATGTTTCATGGTAACATATAATATGATTTGCGAAGTGTTATGTATTCCTCGTCTACACTTCCTATGAATGTAAATGCGACACTTCCTTGCAAGGAAATAGCGTTTGCAGAAGTCTACGTATCGTAGCAATAAGAGTTCTTATGATTCTTAAAACGCGATATCGCATCTCATTTCTATGGTTCATGGTATGATATAATATGATTTGCGAAGCGTTATGTATTCCTCGTCTACACTTCAAATGAATGTAAATGCAACACTTCCTTGCAAGGAAATAGCGTTTGCAGATGTCTAGGTATCGTGGCAATAGGGTTCAAATGCTTCTTAAAGCGAGATATTGCATCTCATATCTATGTTTCATGATAAGATATAATATTCATTGCGAAGTGTTATGCATTCCTCGTATACGATTCAAATGAATGTAAATGCGACACTTCCTTGCAAGGAAATAGCGTTTGCAGATGTCTACGTATCGTGGCAATAGAGTTCTTATGGTTCTTAAAACGCGATATCGCATCTCATTTCTATGTTTCATGGCGAGATATAATATGATTTGCGAAGTGTTATGTATTCCTCGTCTACACTTCAAATGAATGTGAATGCGACACTTCCTCGCTAGGAAATAGCGTTTGCAGAAGTCTACGTATCGTAGCAATAGAGTTCTTATGATTCTTAAAACGCGATATCGCATCTCATTTCTATGGTTCATGGTAAGATATAATATGATTTGCGAATTGTTATGTATTCCTCGTCTACACTTCATATGAATGTAAATGCGACACTTCCTTGCAAGGAAATAGCGTTTGCAGATGTCTACCTATCGTAGCAATAGGGTTCTAATGCTTCTTAAAACGCGATATCGCATCTCATTTCTATGTTTCATGGTAAGATATAATATGATTTGCGAAGTGTTATGTATTCCTCGTCTACACTCCAAATGATTGTGAATGCGACACTTCCTCGCTAGGAAATAGCGTTTGCAGAAGTCTACGTATCGTAGCAATAGAGTTCTTATGATTCTTAAAACGCGATATCGCATCTCATTTCTATGGTTCATGGTATGATATAATATGATTTGCGAAGTGTTATGTGTTCCTCGTCTACACTTCAAATGAATGTAAATGCGACACTTCCTTGCTAGGAAATAGCGTCTGCAGATGTCTAGGTATCACAGGGATAGAGTTCTAATGCTTCTTAAAACGCGATATCGCATCTCATTTCTATGTTTCATGGTAAGATATAATATGATTTGCGAAGTGTTATGTATTCCTCGTCTACACTTCATATGAATGTAAATGCGACACTTCCTTGCAAGGAAATAGCGTTTGCAGATGTCTACGTATCGTAGCGATAGAGTTCTAATGCTTCTTAAAACGAGATATTGCATCTCATATCTATGGTTCATGATAAGATATAAAATGATTTGCGAAGTGTTATGTATTCCTCGTCTACACTTCAAATGAATGTAAATGCGACACTTCCTTGCTAGGAAATAGCGTCTGCAGATGTCTAGGTATCGTAGCGATAGAGTTCTAATGCTTCTTAAAACGAGATATTGCATCTCATATCTATGTTTCATGATAAGATATAATATTCATTGCGAAGTGTTATGCATTCCTCGTCTACGATTCAAATGAATGTAAATGCGACACTTCCTTGCAAGGAAATAGCGTTTGCAGATGTCTAGGTATCGTAGCAATAGAGTTCTAATGCTTCTTAAAACGCGATATCGCATCTCATTTCTATGTTTCATGGTAAGATATAATATGATTTGCGAAGTGTTATGTATTCCTCGTCTACACTTCAAATGAATGAAAATGCGACACTTCCTTGCTAGGAAATAGCGTCTGCAGATGTCTAGGTATCGTAGCGATAGAGTTCTAATGCATCTTAAAACGCGATATCGCATCTCATTTCTATGTTTCATGGTAACATATAATATGATTTGCGAAGTGTTATGTATTCCTCGTCTACACTTCAAATGAATGTAAATGCGACACTACCTTGCAAGGAAATAGCGTTTGCAGATGTCTACCTATCGTAGCAATTGGGTTCTAATGCTTCTTAAAACGCGATATCGCATCTCATTTCTATGTTTCATGGTAAGATATAATATGATTTGCGAAGTGTTATGTATTCCTCGTCTACACTTCAAATGAATGTGAATGCGACACTTCCCCGCTAGGAAATAGCGTCTGCAGATGTCTAGGTATCGTAGCGATAGAGTTCTAATGCTTCTTAAAACGAGATATTGCATCTCATATCTATGTTTCATGATAAGATATAATATTCATTGCGAAGTGTTATGCATTCCTCGTCTACGATTCAAATGAATGTAAATGCGACACTTCCTTGCAAGGAAATTGCGTTTGCAGATGTCTAGGTATCGTAGCAATAGAGTTCTAATGCTTCTTAAAACGCGATATCGCATCTCATTTCTATGTTTCATGGTATGATATAATGTGATTTGCGAAGTGTTATGTATTCCTCGTCTGCACTTCAAATGAATGTAAATGCGACACTTCCTTGCAAGGAAATAGCGTTTGCAGATGTCTGCGTACCGTAGCAATAGAGTTCTTATGATTCTTAAAACGCGATATCGCATCTCATTTCTATGTTTCATGGTAAGATATAATATGATTTGCGAATTGTTATGTATTCCTCGTCTACACTTCAAATGAATCTAATTGCGACACTTCCTTGCTAGGAAATAGCGTCTGCAGATGTCTAGGTATCGTAGCGATAGAGTTCTAATGCTTCTTAAAACGAGATATTGCATCTCATACCTATGTTTCATGATAAGATATAATATGATTTGCGAAGGGTTATGTATTCCTCGTCTACACTTCATATGAATGTAAATGCGACACTTCCTTGCAAGGAAATAGCGTTTGCAGATTTCTACCTATCGTAGCAATAGAGTTCTAATGCTTCTTAAAACGCGATATCGCATCTCATTTCTATGTTTCATGGTAAGATATAATATGATTTGCGAAGTGATATGTATTCCTCGTCTACACTCCAAATGATTGTGAATGCGACACTTCCTCGCTAGGAAATAGCGTTTGCAGAAGTCTACGTATCGTAGCAATAGAGTTCTTATGATTCTTAAAACGCGATATCGCATCTCATTTCTATGGTTCATGGTATGATATAATATGATTTGCGAAGTGTTATGTGTTCCTCGTCTACACTTCAAATGAATGTAAATGCGACACTTCCTTGCTAGGAAATAGGGTCTGCAGATGTCTAGGTATCATAGCAATAGAGTTCTAATGCTTCTTAAAACGCGATATCGCATCTCATTTCTATGTTTCATGGTAAGATATAATATGATTTGCGAATTGTTATGTATTCCTCGTCTACACTTCAAATGAATCTAATTGCGACACTTCCTTGCAAGTGTCACGTCCCGAGGTGCGGTTGCGCTCGCAACGGTGGCACAAAGTCGTAACCGTTCCCGAAAATAACGCGAATTGCGTCCGGACCGGGTTCGTTGGCGTTTCGGACTCGATAAAACGGTAATTAACACTAAACTTACCTTGCGAAGGCTTGATTCCGCTGTCTGATTTCTCTTTCTAGGTACCTGGAGCGCCTTGGATCCGCAACCGGGATGGCGGCGGCGTACGGCTGGAACGGAGGTACGGGTCGTGCGGCGAAGGAAACCTCCTTCACAGGAACCAGGACTCGAACGCAGGAAATTGAATATTCTGGTGCATCACCCACGTATTCCCGAGCGAGACGACGAATAAACTCTCTCCTCCCCGCGCGTCGTGTACGCTTTGTCGGAGGTGCAAGGCTCGTCGAGAATACTTGAACTTCGGTCGAGTACGGCGCGGCTAAGCGTTGGTTCGCTCTAGCTTACCGGGATCAACCTGGGCGCAAGATATTCTGTATACGGTAGAAGTGAGGATGGAGCAACTAAGCGCTGGTTCGCTCTAGTCGTCGAGCCTCAAGACTATCGCAGATGAGATATAGAAATAGAATAATCGCGAGCGTACCCGTGGAGTAGAATTAAGGAATTGTATTTGAACTCGAATAAAGATACTTTGAATCTGGTAAAAATAAACTATATTCTATGATTTCACTATACTAGATACACTTGACTAAATTCTAAGTTACTGACTAGCGATTACAATGAGAGTTAGAAATAGTATAAAGTATCGAATGGACTCCGCTATGGGAGTATGGATAGAGACGAATGCATTAGAGCTAATTGCTCGTTGCGAATGAGCCTATTGCTCGGATCGGAAGTGCATCGTTCGGATGCTGGATTAGAACTCCTCGGTTCGGAGATGAGATACGAACTCTCCAGTTCGGAGATGAGATTGGAACTCTCCAGTTCGGAGATGAGATACCAACTCTCCCGTTCGGAGGTGAGATTGGAACTCTCCGGTTCGGAGGTGAGATACGAACTGACTCTCGGATCTCGCGTCCGCGACCTCCTCGGGTCGCGCGGCGCGCGAGTCGCTGGGCCCTCGCGGTGGGGCGGACGGTCGGAGTAGGGCGGCCGCTCGGCCCTCGTGGTGGGGCGGCCGTTCGGAGTGGGGCGCGGCCCGCGTTAAGCGTGAGCCGCGAGCGTCGAGTGTGCGCGCGAGTGCACGGAACATAACCGTGCATGAATAAAATATATACATATATTTACTTAAATCTAGGTGTGTGTTGGTGTGTATGTACATATATGAGTAGTGTGCTTATTCTAATCCCACATGTACGAGAAGTACGTATAGGGCTTCGTGATCGCTGGGGATTCGACCCAGTATGTGTCGGAGAGCTCCTCGCCCTTGTAATACGGGGTGAAGTCCTCCCCCTCGTGTGTGGAGATCGCGCGTGGGCGCGGCATGCTGCATCCCTCTTCCCTCTCGTACCTTTGTCTCCTTCTGTAGGGACGGCGAGTCGGCGGGTGGCCCGTGTGCAGGGGCTCCGGATACGGATGCTGGGGATGATGAGGTGGACGCCGGAGGGTGGCAGGCGGTACGCCTGACGTTACACCACCCCCCTTGGAAAAAGAATCTCGGCCATGCCGAGATCTCTTGTCTGCTGGGTAGATTTCGGGATGCTGGATCCTTCTCTTGGTCCTGTCGGCTGGATGCTGCGGAATCTGAGGTTTTTCGCCTGGTTGATCCTGGCGATAACGTTTGGAGATTGGACCGTGACTGCGGGCTTCCTTCGGATTGCAGGCACTTTCGTCGCTTTCACTTTCAGCGTTCGTTTGAATGTCACTGCTCTCACTGACTTCATTTTCAGTTTTTCGCACTTTTCTTTCACTAGCATCCACACTCTGCATACTATGCATTCGTTTACAAATTTTGATTTTGTTCGTATGAACAATTTTATGGCGCCCTTTTACATTCAGCTTAACATTACAATTGCCCAAAATTTCGAGGATACGGTACGGTCCAGAATACTGTGCCTGGAACTTATGTTTGTTCGGCTCTTTTAAAAGATAGACCCATTGGCCTACCTCGAAGTTTTGGACATTGAGATTTCGGTCATAATAATATTTAGAACGGCGTTTCGCATTGTCTAGATTGGCTTTAGCCAAATCCTGAGATTTCGAGATTTTCTCCTGAAGTTGTATAAGATAGTCGCTATAAGTTTCGTTATCAGAGCTGTCCTGAAAAGGAGTGGCTGACGGCGTCCTAGCTATCCTGCCGAACACTAGTTCGTGTGGGGTGTATAATGTACCCTCGTGCACACTGGTGTTGTATGAAAACATTGCGTACGGTAACCAATTCACCCAATCGTTACTCGACTCTATGTAATGCTTCAGATATTCGGCCAGGACGTGGTGAGATCGTTCAACGGACCCGTTTGTCTGTGGATGGAACGCAGTGGACTTGTATTGCTTAATACGGAATTTGATTGCTATGGCTTTAATCAAGCTATTTATAAAGTTCGAACCTTGGTCCGTGAGTATGCCTTTCGGGCATCCGAACTTACAAATGAATTCTTTTATTAAAGCTTCGGCAATGTCTACTGCGGTGGTGGTTTTGAGAGGAACTGCGATTGAGTATTTAGTGAGGAGATCTTGGATCGTGAGGATACTTGTATAACCGTCGGAAGTTTCGGGAAGAGGACCCATTACGTCCATTGAAATCTTATCGAATGCCCTGCCAGGGGTGTCGGTTAAAGTGAGAGGCTGTCTGGTCTTCACCCGGACCAGTTTCTCTGTCTGACAACTTTTACATTTGCCAATATATTCTTGTATTTGTGTTTTCATGTTTGGCCAAAAGTATTGTTGTCTGATGCGAGAATAAGTTTTATTAACCCCTTTGTGACCTCCCACAGGGGAGTCGTGGTTTTCTCTTATTATTTTCAGTCGCTCTTCGACCGAAGGGGTTTTAATGAGGCCCTGGCAGACCGTAATCTGGACAGTTGTTTCGTAGAACAGGTCCTGAAGGATTTTCTGGATTCGGGACCAGGATACGGAGTCTAGATAGGTTTGTGCGATACTAAATGTTTGTAATTGTAATTCGTTTACAACGTCGCACAAGGATCTAAATGTTTCTATTACGGTCTGGAAATTGATTGATCTGGTGGAATGTTCGACGATTGGAAGCTGGATTTGGAATTCGTTTCCGATTTGTATGACTTTGGCTTTGGTAAGAACGTGATTTTTGTTTGGAAGGAATTTTTCAGCGTTCGCTAGATCTTTGGCGCCCGTGTCATAGGGGTGCCCAGATTGCGTGACGAAGACAACTACATTGTCTCGTCGCGTTGATAATGCGTCACGGCTGAAATTAAATAGAGGTTCGCGTCGGAAAAATTCATTTGGAGCAGGAGTATAGAAGTCGGTGCTGTCGCTGGCGACTTGCGGAGGTGGTGCTGTGTTGGTACGGAAGGACGTGCCTGGAGTCGGTAATTCAGGTTCTGATGTTACCGGAGTAGGAGGAGGCGCTAGTGTGGTATACTTTTTACGGGTTTCCGGAGGCACATCGAAGATGTCGTCCTCCGAGTTTTCTGAATACGAGAGCGGAAAAATTTGAGCGGGATTCCGCGACAATGCGTCCGCATTAAGGTTCGTTTTTCCACTTTTATAGACCATCTCGTAGTCAAATTCCGCTAACTTAAGCCTCCACCGTACGAGTCTACTTGACGGGTCCTTGACCGAATTCATCCACACTAACGGTCGATGGTCGGTAACGAGTTTGAATTGATTACCGTATATGTATGGACGAAAGTAATGGACGGCGTAGACAATCGCCAGACACTCCTTCTCGATCGTGGAGTAGTTTTTCTCCGCAGCGTTTAACAGTCGCGACGTGTACGCGATTGGCAAATCGCGGCCTATTGGTCCTTGACTCAAGATAGCACCAATAGCTTCGGCGGACGCGTCGGTCGTTATCACGAATGGTTGTTTAAAGTTGGGGTACTGCAAGATAGGCGCTTCGCATAGGCAATCTCGGAGTTTGACGAATGAATTCTCTTGCTCGTTACGCCATACAAAGGGCGCGTCTTTTTTTAACAAATTTGTAAGTGGCTTAGCAATATTGGAAAAATTTGCGATGAACCGCCTGTAGTATCCCGCGAGCCCGAGGAATTGTTTGATCTGTTTCGCGTTGCGCGGGCGCGGAAAATTTTTGACGGCGCTAATTTTCGCAGGGTCAGGTTTTACACCGTGCTCACTGATAATATGACCCAAATAGCTTACTTCTCTCCTCAAGAATTCGCACTTATCCGGCTGCAATACTAAATTAGCTTCTTTGAGCCGTTGAGTTAATTTATCGAATTTAAGTCGATGTTCTTGAAGAGAGCTAGCGTAGATAACAATGTCGTCCAATGTAACGTCAGGCGTACCGCCTGCCACCCTCCGGCGTCCACCTCATCATCCCCAGCATCCGTATCCGGAGCCCCTGCACACGGGCCACCCGCCGACTCGCCGTCCCTACAGAAGGAGACAAAGGTACGAGAGGGAAGAGGGATGCAGCATGCCGCGCCCACGCGCGATCTCCACACACGAGGGGGAGGACTTCACCCCGTATTACGAGGGCGAGGAGCTCTCCGACACGTACTGGGTCGAATCCCCAGCAATCACGAAGCCCTATACGTACTTCTCGTACATGTGGGATTAGAATAAGCACACTACTCACCTATGTACATACACACCAACACACACCTAGATTTAAGTGAATATATGTATATATTTTATTCATGCACGGTTATGTTCCGTGCACTCGCGCGCACACTCGACGCTCGCGGCTCACGCTTAACGCGGGCCGCGCCCCACTCCGAACGGCCGCCCCACCACGAGGGCCGAGCGGCCGCCCTACTCCGACCGTCCGCCCCACCGCGAGGGCCCAGCGACTCGCGCGCCGCGCGACCCGAGGAGGTCGCGGACGCGAGATCCGAGAGTCAGTTCGCGTCTCATCTCCGAACCGGAGAGTTCCAATCTCGCCTCCGAACGGAGGAGTTCCAATCTCACCTCCGAACGGGAGAGTTGGTATCTCATCTCCGAACTGGAGAGTTCATATCTCATCTCCGAACCGAGGAGTTCTAATCCAGCATCCGAACGATGCACTTCCGATCCGAGCAATAGGCTCATTCGCAACGAGCAATTAGCTCTAATGCATTCGTCTCTATCCATACTCCCATAGCGGAGTCCGTTCGATACTTTATACTACTTCTAATTCTCATTGTAATCGCTAGTCAGTAACTTAGAATTTAGTCAAGTGTATCTAGTATAGTGAAATCATAGAATATAGTTTATTTTTACCAGATTCAAAGTATCTTTATTCGAGTTCAAATACAATTCCTTAATTCTAATCCACGGGTACGCTCGCGATTATTCTAATTCTATATCTCATCTACGATAGTCTTGAGGCTCGACGACTAGAGCGAACCAGCGCTTAGTTGCTCCATCCTCACTTCTACCGTGTACAGAATATCTTGCGCCCAGGTCGATCCCGGTAAGCTAGAGCGAACCAACGCTTAGCCGTGCCGTATTCAACCGAAGTTCAAGTATTCTCGATGAGCCTTGCACCTCCGACAAAGCGTACACGACGCGCGGGGAGGAGAGAGTTCATTCGTCGTCTCGCTCGGGAATACGTGGGTGATGCACCAGAATATTCAATTTCCTACGTTCGAGTCCTGGTTCCTGTGAAGGAAGTTTCCTTCGCCGCACGACCCGTACGAGTCGCCAATCGTCAGGGCCAAACGCCGATACCTGCCAGCCGGAGTCAACCCGCCTGGACGCTTATTCCCGTAGACGTACCTCCGTTCCAGCCGTACGCCGCCGCCATCCCAGTTGCGGATCCAAGGCGTTCCAGGTACCTGGAAAGAGAAATCAGACAGCGGAATCAAGCCTTCGCAAGGTAAGTTTAGTGTTAGTTACCGTTTTATCGAGTCCGAAACGCCAACGAACCCGGTCCGGACGCAATTCGCGTTATTTTCGGGAACGGTTACGACTTTGTGCCACCGTTGCGAGCGCAACCGCACCTCGGGACGTGACACGAAAGTTATTTTTGGTGACAGCGGTGGGATAGCCACGCGTTTCCTCCGGAAATTCCGCCGAAAGGAACCGCGAAACTAGATATGGCAACCCGGACTCCGACAAAAACGCGCCAGCAGACACAGCGAGCCGCCGCGATGGCCGATTCCGAACGCGAAAAACGCACTAGCAGAACGCTTGATTTCCAAGACGCTATCGCCGAGCCTCTTCCTAGTACCGCGCAACCAAATACTTCCGCGAAAAATACGAAAGCGACCGATCCGAGTAATGCCGCGTTGCTCCAGCAAATAGAAATTTTACGTCGTGAATTAGAATCTATTCGCAGAACGCCTGATTTAACGCGCGACGATACCGTTTCGCTGGATATTCCTCGGGGAAATCCGCTTTCCGCACATAATTCGAGCTCTGATTTCAATACAAATAGTTCGCAACACGACGAGCTATCGCTTAAGCAGGCCCTCGAAGCCGTGCCGACATTCGACGGTCAGAACATTCCCATTCTTCAGTTTACCCGAGCGTGTAAACGCGCTTATGAGCTTATCCCTAATGGGTGCGAGCGAACCTTCACACGCCTGCTTAAGGGAAAACTCAAGGGTCGTGCCTACGCCGCGCTAGAAGACGAGCCGTGTTACACAATACTCGAATTAACGGACGTTCTTCGCAGCACATTTTGCTCCGTAAAATCAGCTCATCATTATCGGGGTGAACTTGCCAATATATTTATGCGCGCGAACGAGCACATTCTAGATTACATCGGTCGAGTAAAAGATCTTAGAACCGCTATAATTGATTGCGAGAGGCTTGCTCGACGAGACACACCGGAATCGCTCGATGACGTAGACGCGCTCACCCTACAATGTTTTAAAGACGGTCTCATTCCGGAAATTCGAATGCAAATGACTATAAGTTCATTCGGTACATTGCGAGAAACGTTCGCTCGAGCGCGGGAGCTCTATCAAATGCACGAACGTGATTGCAACCGGCTAGGTAGATCGCGTGTCGCGCGACCAGAATCGCGCGAAAAACCAGCCGAAATTATTTGCCGAAAATGCAATAATATCGGACATTACGCGACCGAGTGTCGGCTCAGACCGCCATCGCCGTACCGACCGCAGGAATACTTGCGATCCAGGGACGTACCGCCTCCTACTCGAGGCCCCGCGTACGAACAACCAAGACAAATCGTAGCCAGGGACGCGCCCAAATTTTGTCGCTATTGCAAGACCCCGGGGCACGAAATAGGCGAGTGCCGCAAAAGGCAGTACAACAACGCGGTAAATAAAAATTCGGGAAACGACAATGGCCTCCGCACCCGCCGCGAGACAGGTGGCGAGGCCGCGCACCAAGTCCGTCCTCTCGCCGCGAACAACTCCAACGCGGAAATCGACGAAACGCCGCGATAAACATAACCGGAAAAACTAGCACGCCAAACGTAATTCTAAAATCCGATCTTCTAATTTCACCAACTCGCTTCATGGTGGACAATGGGGCGGAAATAAATATTATAAAACGTTCGGCTCTAAAAGCATCCGCGCGAATCGATAAGTCCGAGATCGTAATAATAACAGGGGTAACCGATGGCAAAACCGCAACCTTAGGGACGGTGAATCTTGTCATTTTCGGTCGCGTCGTCCCTTTTAATGTGGTCGAGGATGATTTTCCCCTTAAACCAAGCGGGATCCTCGGCTCCGGGTTCTGTATGGACGCAGAAATCTCTTTTCCAAATAAAATAATCAAATGGAATGGTAAGAGAATTCCTTTCGAAGACGATATCGAAACACTCGAGGAACCGTCAACGGACTCGAAAATAAAGCCTCTCCTATCGCCGAAACGTAAACAAGCGCCGCGCACGGAATCTATTCCCCCTCCGCCGCCGCGCCCGCCGCGTAAATCATCGCCTCCGCTGAAACGCGATGCAGCAACGAAATCGAAGCTTCGAACGCAAGACAAAGCAGCTTCTCCGAAGTCAGGAGACCGTATCTCCATTCCGCCGAGATCAAATATCGGTATCAAGGTTCCGCGTAGTTAATTCGAACCTCGCGGAAGGTATAATTCCCCGTATCGATCTTGCGCCGGGTATATTTTTCGGAAACGCTCTCGTCAGAGTAATTCGGGGCAAAGCGGTAACTCGAATAATTAATTCATCCGACCGCGCCGTCGAAATCGCGTTACCCAGAAATCGTACTTGAGCCACGCGCAAAATCATGACTCCCCTCCACGAGGAGGATAGTCCGTCGCTCTATCCGTTTTTTCTAAATCTACTAAATCTAACGTATCCGCCGTACCGATCGGCTCATCCCAAAAAGGGAAAACTTCTATTTCTTTCTCGAGTCAGACACCATACTCGACAATCGAAACTCCTCCTTCGCGTTGCAAAATCGCGAATGTTCAACCGATCTCTTATGCTCAGGCGGTTAAAAATAATATACAACAGGCGCCGTTAAAACAAACATCGAAATCCGCCCAATCCTTCGAAATCTCGCCTAGACCGAATTCTTAGTCTCCTCCGTCTCGACCACCTCAACGCAGAGGAAAGAGAGCACGTCGTCCGTCTCGTTCAAAGCACGCAGGAGCTTTTTCACATTGAGGGGGATAAATAGGACATACGTCAGCAACCACGCACAAGATTTCCAACCGTCGACGACCGCCCCGTCAATGTGAAACAATACGTTTCCCACCAGCTCATAAGGAGGAGATTCGACGACAAGTCGACAAATTTTTACAAAATGGTGTCATCTCTCCGTCAAAATCACCATATAATTCGCCATTGTGGGTTGTCCCAAAGAAACCGGACTCCTTGGGCAACAGCAATGGCGCGTCGTCATCGACTACCGCGCACTCAATGAGAAATCTGTCGCCGATGCCTATCCCCTCCCTTGCATTACCGAGATACTTGATCAAGCTCGGGAGTGCGAAGTATTTTAGTACATTCGATCTCGCGAGCGGATTTCACCAGATCCAAATGGAGCCCGCCGATGCTCCTAAAACTGCTTTTCGACGCCTCACGGGCATTATGAATTTAAAAGAATGCCATTCGGATTAAAAAATGCGCCAGCGACGTTCCAAACGACTTATGGACAATGTCCTGTCCGGCCTCCAGGGGAACGAAATTTTCGTCTATTTGGACGACATTGTTATCTACGCTAGCTCTCTTCAAGAACATCGACTTAAATTCGATAAATTAACTCAACGGCTCAAAGAAGCTAATTTAGTATTGCAGCCGGATAAGTGCGAATTCTTGAGGAGAGAAGTAAGCTATTTGGGTCATATTATCAGTGAGCACGGTGTAAAACCTGACCCTGCGAAATTAGCGCCGTCAAAAATTTTCCCGCGCCCCGCGCAACGCGAAACAGATCAAACAATTCCTCGGGCTCGCGGGATACTACAGGCGGTTCATCGCAAATTTTTCCAATATTGCTAAGCATCTAACGAATTTGTTAAAAAAGGACGCGCCCTTTGTATGCGTAACGAGCATGAGAATTCATTCGTCAAACTCCGAGATTGCCTATGCGAAGCGCCTATCTTGCAGTACCCCAAATTTAAACAACCATTCGTGATAACGACCGACGCGATCCCGCCGAAGCTATTGTGCTATCTTGAGTCCAAGGACCAATAGGCCGCGACTTGCCAATCGCGTACACGTCGCGACTGTTAAACGCTGCGGAGAAAAACTACTCCACGATCGAGAGGAGTATCTGGCGATTGTCTACGCCGTCCATTACTTTCGTCCATACATATACGGTAATCAATTCAAACTCGTTACCGACCATCGACCGTTAGTGTGGATGAATTCGGTCAAGGACCCGTCAAGTAGACTCGTACGGTGGAGGCTTAAGTTAGCAGAATTTGACTACGAGATGGTCTATAAAAGTGGAAAAACGAACCTTAATGCGGACGCATTGTCGCGGAATCCCGCTCAAATTTTTTCCCGCTCTCGTATTCAGAAAACTCGGAGGACGACATCTTCGATGTGCCTCCGGAAACCGTAAAAGTATACCACACTAGCGCCTCCTCCTACTCCGGTAACATCAGAACCTGATTACCGACTCCAGGCACGTCCTTCCGTACCAACACAGCACCACCTCCGCAAGTTCGCCAGCGACAGCACCGACTTCTATACTCCTGCTCCAAATGAATTTTTCCGACGCGAACCTCTATTTAATTTCAGCCGTGACGCATTATCAACGCGACGAGACAATGTAGTTGTCTTCGTCACGCAATCTGGGCACCCCTATGACACGGGCGCCAAAGATCTAGCAAACGCTGAAAAATTCCTCCTAAACAAAAATCACGTCCTTACCAAAGCCAAAGTCATACAAATCGGAAACGAATTCCAAATCCAGCTTCCAATCATCGAACATTCCACCAGATCAATCAATTTCCAGACCGTAATAGAAACATTCAGATCCTTGTGCGACGTTGTAAACGAATTACAATTACAAACATTTAGTATCGCACAAACCTATCTAGACTCCGTATCCTGGTCCCGAATCCAGAAAATCCTTCAAGACCTGTTTTACGAAACAACTGTCCAGATTACGGTCTGCCAGGGCCTCATTAAAACACCTTCGGTCGAAGAGCGACTGAAAATAATAAGAGAAAACCACGACTCCCCTGTGGGAGGTCACAAAGGGGTTAATAAAACTTATTCTCGCATCAGACAACAATACTTTTGGCCAAACATGAAAACACAAATACAAGAATATATTGGCAAATGCAAAAGTTGTCAGACAGAGAAACTGGTCCGGGTAAAGACCAGACAGCCTCTCACTTTAACCGACACCCCTGGCAGGGCATTCGATAAGATTTCAATGGACGTAATGGGTCCTCTTCCCGAAACTTCCGACGGTTATACGAGTATCCTCACGATCCAAGATCTCCTCACTAAATACTCAGTCGCAGTTCCTCTCAAAACCACCACCGCAGTAGACATTGCCGAAGCTTTAATAAAAGAATTCATTTGTAAGTTCGGATGCCCGAAAGGCATACTCACGGACCAAGGTTCGAACTTTATAAATAGCTTGATTAAAGCCATAGCAATCAAATTCCGTATTAAGCAATACAAGTCCACTGCGTTCCATCCACAGACAAACGGGTCCGTTGAACGATCTCACCACGTCCTGGCCGAATATCTGAAGCATTACATAGAGTCGAGTAACGATTGGGTGAATTGGTTACCGTACGCAATGTTTTCATACAACACCAGTGTGCACGAGGGTACATTATACACCCCACACGAACTAGTGTTCGGCAGGATAGCTAGGACGCCGTCAGCCACTCCTTTTCAGGACAGCTCTGATAACGAAACTTATAGCGACTATCTTATACAACTTCAGGAGAAAATCTCGAAATCTCAGGATTTGGCTAAAGCCAATCTAGACAATGCGAAACGCCGTTCTAAATATTATTATGACCGAAATCTCAATGTCCAAAACTTCGAGGTAGGCCAATGGGTCTATCTTTTAAAAGAGCCGAACAAACATAAGTTCCAGGCACAATACTCTGGACCGTACCGTATCCTCGAAATTTTGGGCAATTGTAATGTTAAGCTGAATGTAAAAGGGCGCCATAAAATTGTTCATACGAACAAAATCAAAATTTGTAAACGAATGCATAGTATGCAGAGTGTGGATGCTAGTGAAAGAAAAGTGCGAAAAACTGAAAATGAAGTCAGTGAGAGCAGTGACATTCAAACGAACGCTGAAAGTGAAAGCGACGAAAGTGCCTGCAATCCGAAGGAAGCCCGCAGCCACGGTCCAAACTCCAAACGTTATCGCCAGGATCAACCAGGCGAAAAGCCTCAGATTCCGCAGCATCCAGCCGACAGGACCAAGAGAAGGATCCAGCATCCCGAAATCTACCCAACAGACAAGAGATCTCGGCATGGCCGAGATTCTTTTTCCAAGGGGGGTGGTGTAACGTCAGGCGTACCGCCTGCCACCCTCCGGCGTCCACCTCATCATCCCCAGCATCCGTATCCGGAGCCCCTGCACACGGGCCACCCGCCGACTCGCCGTCCCTACAGAAGGAGACAAAGGTACGAGAGGGAAGAGGGATGCAGCATGCCGCGCCCACGCGCGATCTCCACACACGAGGGGGAGGACTTCACCCCGTATTACGAGGGCGAGGAGCTCTCCGACACGTACTGGGTCGAATCCCCAGCAATCACGAAGCCCTATACGTACTTCTCGTACATGTGGGATTAGAATAAGCACACTACTCACCTATGTACATACACACCAACACACACCTAGATTTAAGTGAATATATGTATATATTTTATTCATGCACGGTTATGTTCCGTGCACTCGCGCGCACACTCGACGCTCGCGGCTCACGCTTAACGCGGGCCGCGCCCCACTCCGAACGGCCGCCCCACCACGAGGGCCGAGCGGCCGCCCTACTCCGACCGTCCGCCCCACCGCGAGGGCCCAGCGACTCGCGCGCCGCGCGACCCGAGGAGGTCGCGGACGCGAGATCCGAGAGTCAGTTCGCGTCTCATCTCCGAACCGGAGAGTTCCAATCTCGCCTCCGAACGGAGGAGTTCCAATCTCACCTCCGAACGGGAGAGTTGGTATCTCATCTCCGAACTGGAGAGTTCATATCTCATCTCCGAACCGAGGAGTTCTAATCCAGCATCCGAACGATGCACTTCCGATCCGAGCAATAGGCTCATTCGCAACGAGCAATTAGCTCTAATGCATTCGTCTCTATCCATACTCCCATAGCGGAGTCCGTTCGATACTTTATACTACTTCTAATTCTCATTGTAATCGCTAGTCAGTAACTTAGAATTTAGTCAAGTGTATCTAGTATAGTGAAATCATAGAATATAGTTTATTTTTACCAGATTCAAAGTATCTTTATTCGAGTTCAAATACAATTCCTTAATTCTAATCCACGGGTACGCTCGCGATTATTCTAATTCTATATCTCATCTACGATAGTCTTGAGGCTCGACGACTAGAGCGAACCAGCGCTTAGTTGCTCCATCCTCACTTCTACCGTGTACAGAATATCTTGCGCCCAGGTCGATCCCGGTAAGCTAGAGCGAACCAACGCTTAGCCGTGCCGTATTCAACCGAAGTTCAAGTATTCTCGATGAGCCTTGCACCTCCGACAAAGCGTACACGACGCGCGGGGAGGAGAGAGTTCATTCGTCGTCTCGCTCGGGAATACGTGGGTGATGCACCAGAATATTCAATTTCCTACGTTCGAGTCCTGGTTCCTGTGAAGGAAGTTTCCTTCGCCGCACGACCCGTACGAGTCGCCAATCGTCAGGGCCAAACGCCGATACCTGCCAGCCGGAGTCAACCCGCCTGGACGCTTATTCCCGTAGACGTACCTCCGTTCCAGCCGTACGCCGCCGCCATCCCAGTTGCGGATCCAAGGCGTTCCAGGTACCTGGAAAGAGAAATCAGACAGCGGAATCAAGCCTTCGCAAGGTAAGTTTAGTGTTAGTTACCGTTTTATCGAGTCCGAAACGCCAACGAACCCGGTCCGGACGCAATTCGCGTTATTTTCGGGAACGGTTACGACTTTGTGCCACCGTTGCGAGCGCAACCGCACCTCGGGACGTGACACCAAATAGACGAAAATTTCGTTCCCCTGGAGACCGGACAGGACATTGTCCATAAGTCGTTGGAACGTCGCTGGCGCATTTTTTAATCCGAATGGCATTCTTTTAAATTCATAATGCCCGTGAGGCGTCGAAAAAGCGGTTTTGGGAGCATCGGCGGGCTCCATTGGGATCTGGTGAAATCCGCTCGCGAGATCGAATGTACTAAAATACTTCGCACTCCCGAGCTGATCAAGTATCTCGGTAATGCAAGGGAGGGGATAGGCATCGGCGACAGATTTCTCATTGAGTGCGCGGTAGTCGATGACGACGCGCCATTGCTTGTTGCCCAAGGAGTCCGGTTTCTTTGGGACAACCCACAATGGCGAATTATATGGTGATTTTGACGGAGAGATGACACCATTTTGTAAAAATTTGTCGACTTGTCGTCGAATCTCCTCCTTATGAGCTGGTGGGAAACGGTATTGTTTCACATTGACGGGGCGGTCGTCGACGGTTGGAATCTTGTGCGTGGTTGCTGACGTATGCCCTAATTTATCCCCCTCAATGTGAAAAAGCTCCTGCGTGCTTTGAACGAGACGGACGACGTGCTCTCTTTCCTCTGCGTTGAGGTGGTCGAGACGGAGGAGACTAAGAATTCGATCTAGTCGAGATTTCGAAGGATTGGCGGATTTCGATGTTTGTTTTAACGGCGCCTGTTGTATATTATTTTTAACCGCCTGAGCATAGGAGATCTGTTGAACATTCGCGATTTTGCAACGCGAAGGAGGAGTTTCGAGTGTCGAATATGGTGTCTGACTCGAGAAAGAAATAGAAGTTTTCCCTTTTTGGGATGAGCCGATCGGTACGGCGGATACGTTGGATTTAGTAGATTTAGAAAAAACCGGATACAGCGACGGACTATCCTCCTTATGGAGGGGAGTCATGATTTGCGCGGGCTCAAGTATGATTTCTGGTAACGCGATTTCGACGGCGCGGTCGGATGAATTAATTATTCGAGTTACCGCTTTGCCCCGAATTACTCTGACGAGAGCGTTTCCGAAAAATATACCCGGCGCAAGATCGATACGAGGAATTATACCTTCCGCGAGGTTCGAATTAACTACGCGGACCTTGATACCGATATTTGATCTCGGCGGAATGGAGATACGGTCTCCTGACTTCGGAGAAGCTGCTTTGTCTTGCGTTCGAAGCTTCGATTTCGTTGTTGCATCGCGTTTCAGCGGAGGCGATGATTTACGCGGCGGGCGCGGCGGCGGAGGGGGAATAGATTCCGTGCGCGGCGCTTGTTTACGTTTCGGCGATAGGAGAGGCTTTATTTTCGAGTCCGGTGACGGTTCCTCGAGTGCTTCGATATCGTCTTCGAAAGGAATTCTCTTACCATTCCATTTGATTATTTTATTTGGAAAAGAGATTTCTGCGTCCATACAGAACCCGGAGCCGAGGATCCCGCTTGGTTTAAGGGGAAAATCATCCTCGACCACATTGAAAGGAACGACGCGACCGAAAATGACAAGATTCACCGTCCCTAAGGTTGCGGTTTTGCCATCGGTTACCCCTGTTATTATGATGATCTCGGACTTATCGATTCGCGCGGATGCTTTTAGAGCCGAACGTTTTATAATATTTATTTCCGCCCCAGTGTCCACCATGAAGCGAGTTGGTGAAATTAGAAGATCGGATTTTAAAATTAGGTTTGGCGTGCTAGTTTTTCCGGTTATGTTTATCGCGGCGTTTCGTCGATTTCCGCGTTGGAGTTGTTCGCGGCGAGAGGACGGACTTGGTGCGCGGCCTCGCCACCTGTCTCGCGGCTGGTGCGGAGGCCATTGTCGTTTCCCGAATTTTTATTTACCGCGTTGTTGTACTGCCTTTTTCGGCACTCGCCTATTTCGTGCCCCGGGGTCTTGCAATAGCGACAAAATTTGGGCGCGTCCCTGGCTACGATTTGTCTCGGTTGTTCGTACGCGGGGCCTCGAGTAGGAGGCGGTACGTCCCTGGATCGCAAGTATTCCTGCGGTCGGTACGGCGATGGCGGTCTGAGCCGACACTCGATCGCGTAATGTCCGATATTATTACATTTTCGGCAAATAACTTCGGCTGGTTTTTCGCGCGATTCTGGTCGCGCGGCACGCGATCTACCTAGTCGGTTGCAATCACGTTCGTGCATTTGGTAAAGCTCTCGCGCTCGAGCGAACGTTTCTCGCAATGTGCCGAATGAATTTATCGTCATTTGCATTCGAATTTCTGGAATGAGACCGTCTTTAAAACATTGTAATGTGAGCGCGTCTACGTCATCGAGCGATTCCGGTGTGTCTCGTCGAGCAAGCCTTTCGCAATCAATTATAGCGGTTCTAAGATCTTTTACTCGACCGATGTAATCTAGAATGTGCTCGTTCGCGCGCATAAATATATTAGCAAGTTCACCCCGATAATGATGAGCTGATTTTACGGAGCAAAAAGTGCTGCGAAGAACGTCCGTTAATTCGAGTATTGTGTAACACGGCTCGTCTTCTAGCGCGGCGTAGGCACGACCCTTGAGTTTTCCCTTAAGCAGGCGTGTGAAAGTTCGCTCGCACCCATTAGGGATAAGCTCATAAGCGCGTTTACACGCTCGGGTAAACTGAAGAATAGGAATGTTCTGACCATCGAATGTCGGCACGGCTTCGAGGGCCTGCTTAAGTGATAGCTCGTCGTGTTGCGAACTATTTGTATTAAAATCGGAGCTCGAATTATGTCCGGAAAGCGGATTTCCCCGAGGAATATCCAGCGAAACGGTATCGTCGCGCGTCAAATCAGGCGTTCTGCGAATAGATTCTATTTCACGACGTAAAATTTCTATTTGCTGGAGCAACGCGGCATTACTCGGATCGGTCGCTTTCGTATTTTTCGCGGAAGTATTTTGTTGCGCGGTACTAGGAAGAGGCTCGGCGATAGCGTCTTGGAAATCAAGCGTTCTGCTAGTGCGTTTTTCGCGTTCGGAATCGGCCATCGCGGCGGATCGCTGTGTCTGCTGGCGCGTTTTTGTCGGAGTCCGGGTTGCCATATCTAGTTTCGCGGTTCCTTTCGGCAGAATTTCCGGAGGAAACGCGGGGCTATCCCACCGCTGTCACCAAAAATAACTTTCGTGTCACGTCCCGAGGTGCGGTTGCGCTCGCAACGGTGGCACAAAGTCGTAACCGTTCCCGAAAATAACGCGAATTGCGTCCGGACCGGGTTCGTTGGCGTTTCGGACTCGATAAAACGGTAATTAACACTAAACTTACCTTGCGAAGGCTTGATTCCGCTGTCTGATTTCTCTTTCTAGGTACCTGGAGCGCCTTGGATCCGCAACCGGGATGGCGGCGGCGTACGGCTGGAACGGAGGTACGGGTCGTGCGGCGAAGGAAACCTCCTTCACAGGAACCAGGACTCGAACGCAGGAAATTGAATATTCTGGTGCATCACCCACGTATTCCCGAGCGAGACGACGAATAAACTCTCTCCTCCCCGCGCGTCGTGTACGCTTTGTCGGAGGTGCAAGGCTCGTCGAGAATACTTGAACTTCGGTCGAGTACGGCGCGGCTAAGCGTTGGTTCGCTCTAGCTTACCGGGATCAACCTGGGCGCAAGATATTCTGTATACGGTAGAAGTGAGGATGGAGCAACTAAGCGCTGGTTCGCTCTAGTCGTCGAGCCTCAAGACTATCGCAGATGAGATATAGAAATAGAATAATCGCGAGCGTACCCGTGGAGTAGAATTAAGGAATTGTATTTGAACTCGAATAAAGATACTTTGAATCTGGTAAAAATAAACTATATTCTATGATTTCACTATACTAGATACACTTGACTAAATTCTAAGTTACTGACTAGCGATTACAATGAGAGTTAGAAATAGTATAAAGTATCGAATGGACTCCGCTATGGGAGTATGGATAGAGACGAATGCATTAGAGCTAATTGCTCGTTGCGAATGAGCCTATTGCTCGGATCGGAAGTGCATCGTTCGGATGCTGGATTAGAACTCCTCGGTTCGGAGATGAGATACGAACTCTCCAGTTCGGAGATGAGATTGGAACTCTCCAGTTCGGAGATGAGATACCAACTCTCCCGTTCGGAGGTGAGATTGGAACTCTCCGGTTCGGAGGTGAGATACGAACTGACTCTCGGATCTCGCGTCCGCGACCTCCTCGGGTCGCGCGGCGCGCGAGTCGCTGGGCCCTCGCGGTGGGGCGGACGGTCGGAGTAGGGCGGCCGCTCGGCCCTCGTGGTGGGGCGGCCGTTCGGAGTGGGGCGCGGCCCGCGTTAAGCGTGAGCCGCGAGCGTCGAGTGTGCGCGCGAGTGCACGGAACATAACCGTGCATGAATAAAATATATACATATATTTACTTAAATCTAGGTGTGTGTTGGTGTGTATGTACATATATGAGTAGTGTGCTTATTCTAATCCCACATGTACGAGAAGTACGTATAGGGCTTCGTGATCGCTGGGGATTCGACCCAGTATGTGTCGGAGAGCTCCTCGCCCTTGTAATACGGGGTGAAGTCCTCCCCCTCGTGTGTGGAGATCGCGCGTGGGCGCGGCATGCTGCATCCCTCTTCCCTCTCGTACCTTTGTCTCCTTCTGTAGGGACGGCGAGTCGGCGGGTGGCCCGTGTGCAGGGGCTCCGGATACGGATGCTGGGGATGATGAGGTGGACGCCGGAGGGTGGCAGGCGGTACGCCTGACGTTACACAAGGAAATAGCGTTTGCAGATGTCTACGTATCGTAGCGATAGAGTTCTAATGCTTCTTAAAACGAGATATTGCATCTCATATCTATGTTTCATGATAAGATATAATATGATTTGCGAAGTGTTATGTATTCCTCGTCTACACTTCAAATGAATGTGAATGCGACACTTCCTCGCTAGGAAATAGCGTTTGCAGAAGTCTACGTATCGTAGCAATAGAGTTCTTATGATTCTTAAAACGCGATATCGCATCTCATTTCTATGGTTCATGGTAAGATATAATATGATTTGCGAATTGTTATGTATTCCTCGTCTACACTTCATATGAATGTAAATGCGACACTTCCTTGCAAGGAAATAGCGTTTGCAGATGTCTACCTATCGTAGCAATAGGGTTCTAATGCTTCTTAAAACGCGATATCGCATCTCATTTCTATGTTTCATGGTAAGATATAATATGATTTGCGAAGTGTTATGTATTCGTCGTCTACACTCCAAATGATTGTGAATGCGACACTTCCTCGCTAGGAAATAGCGTTTGCAGAAGTCTACGTATCGTAGCAATAGAGTTCTTATGATTCCTAAAACGCGATATCGCATCTCATTTCTATGGTTCATGGTATGATATAATATGATTTGCGAAGTGTTATGTGTTCCTCGTCTACACTTCAAATGAATGTAAATGCGACACTTCCTTGCTAGGAAATAGCGTCTGCAGATGTCTAGGTATCATAGCAATAGAGTTCTAATGCTTCTTAAAACGCGATATCGCATCTCATTTCTATGTTTCATGGTAAGATATAATATGATTTGCGAAGTGTTATGTATTCCTCGTCTACACTCCAAATGATTGTGAATGCGACACTTCCTCGCTAGGAAATAGCGTTTGCAGAAGTCTACGTATCGTAGCAATAGAGTTCTTATGATTCTTAAAACGCGATATCGCATCTCATTTCTATGGTTCATGGTATGATATAATATGATTTGCGAAGTGTTATGTGTTCCTCGTCTACACTTCGAATGAATGTAAATGCGACACTTCCTTGCTAGGAAATAGCGTCTGCAGATGTCTAGGTATCATAGCGATAGAGTTCTAATGCTTCTTAAAACGCGATATCGCATCTCATTTCTATGTTTCATGGTAAGATATAATATGATTTGCGAATTGTTATGTATTCCTCGTCTACACTTCAAATGAATCTAATTGCGACACTTCCTTGCAAGGAAATAGCGTTTGCAGATGTCTACGTATCGTAGCGATAGAGTTCTAATGCTTCTTAAAACGAGATATTGCATCTCATATCTATGTTTCATGATAAGATATAATATGATTTGCGAAGTGTTATGTATTCCTCGTCTACACTTCAAATGAATGTGAATGCGACACTTCCTCGCTAGGAAATAGCGTTTGCAGAAGTCTACGTATCGTAGCAATAGAGTTCTTATGATTCTTAAAACGCGATATCGCATCTCATTTCTATGGTTCATGGTAAGATATAATATGATTTGCGAATTGTTATGTATTCCTCGTCTACACTTCATATGAATGTAAATGCGACACTTCCTTGCAAGGAAATAGCGTTTGCAGATGTCTACCTATCTTAGCAATAGGGTTCTAATGCTTCTTAAAACGCGATATCGCATCTCATTTCTATGTTTCATGGTAAGATATAATATGATTTGCGAAGTGTTATGTATTCGTCGTCTACACTCCAAATGATTGTGAATGCGACACTTCCTCGCTAGGAAATAGCGTTTGCAGAAGTCTACGTATCGTAGCAATAGAGTTCTTATGATTCTTAAAACGCGATATCGCATCTCATTTCTATGGTTCATGGTATGATATAATATGATTTGCGAAGTGTTATGTGTTCCTCGTCTACACTTCAAATGAATGTAAATGCGACACTTCCTTGCTAGGAAATAGCGTCTGCAGATGTCTAGGTATCATAGCGATAGAGTTCTAATGCTTCTTAGAACGCGATATCGCATCTCATTTCTATGTTTCATGGTAAGATATAATATGATTTGCGAAGTGTTATGTATTCCTCGTCTACACTTCATATGAATGTAAATGCGACACTTCCTTGCAAGGAAATAGCGTTTGCAGATGTCTACGTATCGTAGCGATAGAGTTCTAATGCTTCTTAAAACGAGATATTGCATCACATATCTATGGCTCATGGTAAGATATAAAATGATTTGCGAAGTGTTATGTATTCCTCGTCTACACTTCAAATGAATGTAAATGCGACACTTCCTTGCTAGGAAATAGCGTCTGCAGATGTCTAGGTATCGTAGCGATAGAGTTCTAATGCTTCTTAAAACGAGATATTGCATCTCATATCTATGTTTCATGATAAGATATAATATTCATTGCGAAGTGTTATGCATTCCTCGTCTACGATTCAAATGAATGTAAATGCGACACTTCCTTGCAAGGAAATTGCGTTTGCAGATGTCTAGGTATCGTAGCAATAGAGTTCTAATGCTTCTTAAAACGCGATATCGCATCTCATTTCTATGTTTCATGGTAAGATATAATGTGATTTGCGAAGTGTTATGTATTCCTTGTCTGCACTTCAAATGAATGTAAATGCGACACTTCCTTGCAAGGAAATAGCGTTTGCAGATGTCTGCGTACCGTAGCAATAGAGTTCTTATGATTCTTAAAACGCGATATCGCATCTCATTTCTATGGTTCATGGTATGATATAATATGATTTGCGAAGTGTTATGTGTTCCTCGTCTACACTTCAAATGAATGTAAATGCGACACTTCCTTGCTAGGAAATAGCGTCTGCAGATGTCTAGGTATCATAGCAATAGAGTTCTAATGCTTCTTAAAACGCGATATCGCATCTCATTTCTATGTTTCATGGTAAGATATAATATGATTTGCGAAGTGTTATGTATTCGTCGTCTACACTCCAAATGATTGTGAATGCGACACTTCCTCGCTAGGAAATAGCGTTTGCAGAAGTCTACGTATCGTAGCAATAGAGTTCTTATGATTCTTAAAACGCGATATCGCATCTCATTTCTATGGTTCATGGTATGATATAATATGATTTGCGAAGTGTTATGTGTTCCTCGTCTACACTTCAAATGAATGTAAATGCGACACTTCCTTGCTAGGAAATAGCGTCTGCAGATGTCTAGGTATCATAGCGATAGAGTTCTAATGCTTCTTAAAACGCGATATCGCATCTCATTTCTATGTTTCATGGTAAGATATAATATGATTTGCGAAGTGTTATGTATTCCTCGTCTACACTTCATATGAATGTAAATGCGACACTTCCTTGCAAGGAAATAGCGTTTGCAGATGTCTACGTATCGTAGCGATAGAGTTCTAATGCTTCTTAAAACGAGATATTGCATCACATATCTATGGTTCATGGTAAGATATAAAATGATTTGCGAAGTGTTATGTATTCCTCGTCTACACTTCAAATGAATGTAAATGCGACACTTCCTTGCTAGGAAATAGCGTCTGCAGATGTCTAGGTATCGTAGCGATAGAGTTCTAATGCTTCTTAAAACGAGATATTGCATCTCATATCTATGTTTCATGATAAGATATAATATTCATTGCGAAGTGTTATGCATTCCTCGTCTACGATTCAAATGAATGTAAATGCGACACTTCCTTGCAAGGAAATTGCGTTTGCAGATGTCTAGGTATCGTAGCAATAGAGTTCTAATGCTTCTTAAAACGCGATATCGCATCTCATTTCTATGTTTCATGGTAAGATATAATGTGATTTGCGAAGTGTTATGTATTCCTCGTCTGCACTTCAAATGAATGTAAATGCGACACTTCCTTGCAAGGAAATAGCGTTTGCAGATGTCTGCGTACCGTAGCAATAGAGTTCTTATGATTCTTAAAACGCGATATCGCATCTCATTTCTATGTTTCATGGTAAGATATAATATGATTTGCGAATTGTTATGTATTCCTCGTCTACACTTCAAATGAATCTAATTGCGACACTTCCTTGCTAGGAAATAGCGTCTGCAGATGTCTAGGTATCGTAGCGATAGAGTTCTAATGCTTCTTAAAACGAGATATTGCATCTCATACCTATGTTTCATGATAAGATATAATATGATTTGCGAAGTGTTATGTATTCCTCGTCTACACTTCATATGAATGTAAATGCGACACTTCCTTGCAAGGAAATAGCGTTTGCAGATGTCTAGGTATCGTAGCGATAGAGTTCTAATGCTTCTTAAAACGAGATATTGCATCTCATACCTATGTTTCATGATAAGATATAATATGATTTGCGAAGTGTTATGTATTCCTCGTCTACACTTCATATGAATGTAAATGCGACACTTCCTTGCAAGGAAATAGCGTTTGCAGATGTCTACCTATCGTAGCAATAGAGTTCCAATGCTTCTTAAAACGCGATATCGCATCTCATTTCTATGTTTCATGGTAAGATATAATATGATTTGCGAAGTGATATGTATTCCTCGTCTACACTCCAAATGATTGTGAATGCGACACTTCCTCGCTAGGAAATAGCGTTTGCAGAAGTCTACGTATCGTAGCAATAGAGTTCTTATGATTCTTAAAACGCGATATCGCATCTCATTTCTATGGTTCATGGTATGATATAATATGATTTGCGAAGTGTTATGTATTCCTCGTCTACACTTCAAATGAATGAAAATGCAACACTTCCTTGCTAGGAAATAGCGTCTGCAGATGTCTAGGTATCGTAGCGATAGAGTTCTAATGCTTCTTAAAACGCGATATCGCATCTCATTTCTATGTTTCATGGTAACATATAATATGATTTGCGAAGTGTTATGTATTCCTCGTCTACACTTCCTACGAATGTAAATGCGACACTTCCTTGCAAGGAAATAGCGTTTGCAGATGTCTACCTATCGTAGCAATAGAGTTCTAATGCTTCTTAAAACGCGATATCGCATCTCATTTCAATGTTTCATGGTAAGATATAATATGATTTGCGAAGTGTTATGTATTCCTCGTCTACACTTCAAATGAATGTAAATGCGACACTTCCTTGCAAGGGAATAGCGTTTGCAGATGTCTACCTATCGTAGCAATTGGGTTCTAATGCTTCTTAAAACGCGATATCGCATCTCATTTCTATGTTTCATGGTAAGATATAATATGATTTGCGAAGTGTTATGTATTCCTCGTCTACACTTCAAATGAATGTGAATGCGACACTTCCCCGCTAGGAAATAGCGTCTGCAGATGTCTAGGTATCGTAGCGATAGAGTTCTAATGCTTCTTAAAACGAGATATTGCATCTCATATCTATGTTTCATGATAAGATATAATATTCATTGCGAAGTGTTATGCATTCCTCGTCTACGATTCAAGTGAATGTAAATGCGACACTTCCTTGCAAGGAAATTACGTTTGCAGATGTCTAGGTATCGTAGCAATAGAGTTCTAATGCTTCTTAAAACGCGATGTCGCATCTCATTTCAACGTTTCATGGTAAGATATAATATGATTTGCGAAGTGTTATGTATTCCTCGTCTACACTTCAAATGAATGTAAATGCGACACTTCCTTGCTAGGAAATAGCGTCTGCAGATGTCTAGGTATCATAGCGATAGAGTTCTAATGCTTCTTAAAACGCGATATCGCATCTCATTTCTATGTTTCATGGTAAGATATAATATGATTTGCGAAGTGTTATGTATTCCTCGTCTACACTTCATATGAATGTAAATGCGACACTTCCTTGCAAGGAAATAGCGTTTGCAGATGTCTACGTATCGTAGCGATAGAGTTCTAATGCTTCTTAAAACGAGATATTGCATCTCATATCTATGTTTCATGATAAGATATAATATTCATTGCGAAGTGTTATGCATTCCTCGTCTACGATTCAAATGAATGTAAATGCGACACTTCCTTGCAAGGAAATTGCGTTTGCAGATGTCTAGGTATCGTAGCAAAAGAGTTCTAATGCTTCTTAAAACGCGATATCGCATCTCATTTCTATGTTTCATGGTAAGATATAATGTGATTTGCGAAGTGTTATGTATTCCTCGTCTGCACTTCAAATGAATGTAAATGCGACACTTCCTTGCAAGGAAATAGCGTTTGCAGATGTCTGCGTACCGTAGCAATAGAGTTCTTATGATTCTTAGAACGCGATATCGCATCTCATTTCTATGTTTCATGGTAAGATATAATATGATTTGCGAATTGTTATGTATTCCTCGTCTACACTTCAAATGAATCTAATTGCGACACTTCCTTGCTAGGAAATAGCGTCTGCAGATGTCTAGGTATCGTAGCGATAGAGTTTTAATGCTTCTTAAAACGAGATATTGCATCTCATACCTATGTTTCATGATAAGATATAATATGATTTGCGAAGTGTTATGTATTCCTCGTCTACACTTCATATGAATGTAAATGCGACACTTCCTTGCAAGGAACTAGCGTTTGCAGATGTCTACCTATCGTAGCAATAGAGTTCTAATGCTTCTTAAAACGCGATATCGCATCTCATTTCTATGTTTCATGGTAAGATATAATATGATTTGCGAAGTGTTATGTATTCCTCGTCTACACTCCAAATGATTGTGAATGCGACACTTCCTCGCTAGGAAATAGCGTTTGCAGAAGTCTACGTATCGTAGCAATAGAGTTCTTATGATTCTTAAAACGCGATATCGCATCTCATTTCTATGGTTCATGGTATGATATAATATGATTTGCGAAGTGTTATGTGTTCCTCGTCTACACTTCAAATGAATGTAAATGCGACACTTCCTTGCTAGGAAATAGCGTCTGCAGATGTCTAGGTATCATAGCAATAGAGTTCTAATGCTTCTTAAAACGCGATATCGCATCTCATTTCTATGTTTCATGGTAAGATATAATATGATTTGCGAAGTGTTATGTATTCCTCGTCTACACTCCAAATGATTGTGAATGCGACACTTCCTCGCTAGGAAATAGCGTTTGCAGAAGTCTACGTATCGTAGCAATAGAGTTCTTATGATCCTTAAAACGCGATATCGCATCTCATTTCTATGGTTCATGGTATGATATAATATGATTTGCGAAGTGTTATGTGTTCCTCGTCTACACTTCAAATGAATGTAAATGCGACACTTCCTTGCTAGGAAATAGCGTCTGCAGATGTCTAGGTATCATAGCGATAGAGTTCTAATGCTTCTTAAAACGCGATATCGCATCTCATTTCTATGTTTCATGGTAAGATATAATATGATTTGCGAATTGTTATGTATTCCTCGTCTACACTTCAAATGAATCTAATTGCGACACTTCCTTGCTAGGAAATAGCGTCTGCAGATGTCTAGGTATCGTAGCGATAGAGTTCTAATGCTTCTTAAAACGAGATATTGCATCTGATACCTATGTTTCATGGTAAGATATAATATGATTTGCGAATTGTTATGTATTCCTCGTCTACACTTCAAATGAATCTAATTGCGACACTTCCTTGCTAGGAAATAGCGTCTGCAGATGTCTAGGTATCGTAGCGATAGAGTTCTAATGCTTCTTAAAACGAGATATTGCATCTCATACACATGTTTCATGATAAGATATAATATGATTTGCGAAGTGTTATGTATTCCTCATCTACACTTCATATGAATGTAAATGCGACACTTCCTTGCAAGGAAATAGCGTTTGCAGATGTCTACCTATCGTAGCAATAGAGTTCTAATGCTTCTTAAAACGCGATATCGCATCTCATTTCTATGTTTCATGGTAAGATATAATATGATTTGCGAAGTGTTATGTATTCCTCGTCTACACTCCAAATGATTGTGAATGCGACACTTCCTCGCTAGGAAATAGCGTTTGCAGAAGTCTACGTATCGTAGCAATAGAGTTCTTATGATTCTTAAAACGCGATATCGCATCTCATTTCTATGGTTCATGGTATGATATAATATGATTTGCGAAGTGTTATGTGTTCCTCGTCTACACTTCAAATGAATGTAAATGCGACACTTCCTTGCTAGGAAATAGCGTCTGCTGATGTCTAGGTATCATAGCAATAGAGTTCTAATGCTTCTTAAAACGCGATATCGCATCTCATTTCTATGTTTCATGGTAAGATATAATATGATTTGCGAAGTGTTATGTATTCCTCGTCTACACTCCAAATGATTGTGAATGCGACACTTCCTCGCTAGGAAATAGCGTTTGCAGAAGTCTACGTATCGTAGCAATAGAGTTCTTATGATCCTTAAAACGCGATATCGCATCTCATTTCTATGGTTCATGGTATGATATAATATGATTTGCGAATTGTTATGTATTCCTCGTCTACACTTCAAATGAATCTAATTGCGACACTTCCTTGCTAGGAAATAGCGTCTGCAGATGTCTAGGTATCGTAGCGATAGAGTTCTAATGCTTCTTAAAACGAGATATTGCATCTCATACCTATGTTTCATGATAAGATATAATGTGATTTGCGAAGTGTTATGTATTCCTCATCTACACTTCATATGAATGTAAATGCGACACTTCCTTGCAAGGAAATAGCGTTTGCAGATGTCTACCTATCGTAGCAATAGAGTTCTAATGCTTCTTAAAACGCGATATCGCATCTCATTTCTATGTTTCATGGTAAGATATAATATGATTTGCGAAGTGTTATGTATTCCTCGTCTACACTCCAAATGATTGTGAATGCGACACTTCCTCGCTAGGAAATAGCGTTTGCAGAAGTCTACGTATCGTAGCAATAGAGTTCTTATGATTCTTAAAACGCGATATCGCATCTCATTTCTATGGTTCATGGTATGATATAATATGATTTGCGAAGTGTTATGTGTTCCTCGTCTACACTTCAAATGAATGTAAATGCGACACATCCTTGCTAGGAAATAGCGTCTGCAGATGTCTAGGTATCATAGCGATAGAGTTCTAATGCTTCTTAAAACGCGATATCGCATCTCATATCTATGGTTCATGGTAAGATATAAAATGATTTGCGAAGTGTTATGTATTCCTCGTCAACACTTCAAATGAATGTAAATGCGACACTTCCTTGCTAGGAAATAGCGTCTGCAGATGTCTAGGTATCGTAGCGATAGAGTTCTAATGCTTCTTAAAACGAGATATTGCATCTCATATCTATGTTTCATGATAAGATATAATATTCATTGCGAAGTGTTATGCATTCCTCGTCTACGATTCAATTGAATGTAAATGCGACACTTCCTTGCAAGGAAATAGCGTTTGCAGATGTCTGCGTACCGTAGCAATAGAGTTCTTATGATTCTTAAAACGCGATATCGCATCTCCTTTCTATGTTTCATGGTAAGATATAATATGATTTGCGAATTGTTATGTATTCCTCGTCTACACTTCAAATGAATCTAATTGCGACACTTCCTTGCTAGGAAATAGCGTCTGCAGATGTCTAGGTATCGTAGCGATAGAGTTCTAATGCTTCTTAAAACGAGATATTGCATCTCATACCTATGTTTCATGATAAGATATAATATGATTTGCGAAGTGTTATGTATTCCTCGTCTACACTTCATATGAATGTAAATGCGACACTTCCTTGCAAGGAAATAGCGTTTGCAGATGTCTAGGTATCGTAGCGATAGAGTTCTAATGCTTCTTAAAACGAGATATTGCATCTCATACCTATGTTTCATGATAAGATATAATATGATTTGCGAAGTGTTATGTATTCCTCGTCTACACTTCATATGAATGTAAATGCGACACTTCCTTGCAAGGAAATAGCGTTTGCAGATGTCTACCTATCGTAGCAATAGAGTTCCAATGCTTCTTAAAACGCGATATCGCATCTCATTTCTATGTTTCATGGTAAGATATAATATGATTTGCGAAGTGATATGTATTCCTCGTCTACACTCCAAATGATTGTGAATGCGACACTTCCTCGCTAGGAAATAGCGTTTGCAGAAGTCTACGTATCGTAGCAATAGAGTTCTTATGATTCTTAAAACGCGATATCGCATCTCATTTCTATGGTTCATGGTATGATATAATATGATTTGCGAAGTGTTATGTGTTCCTCGTCTACACTTCAAATGAATGAAAATGCGACACTTCCTTGCTAGGAAATAGCGTCTGCAGATGTCTAGGTATCGTAGCGATAGAGTTCTAATGCTTCTTAAAACGCGATATCGCATCTCATTTCTATGTTTCATGGTAACATATAATATGATTTGCGAAGTGTTATGTATTCCTCGTCTACACTTCCTACGAATGTAAATGCGACACTTCCTTGCAAGGAAATAGCGTTTGCAGATGTCTACCTATCGTAGCAATAGAGTTCTAATGCTTCTTAAAACGCGATATCGCATCTCATTTCAATGTTTCATGGTAAGATATAATATGATTTGCGAAGTGTTATGTATTCCTCGTCTACACTTCAAATGAATGTAAATGCGACACTTCCTTGCAAGGAAATAGCGTTTGCAGATGTCTACCTATCGTAGCAATTGGGTTCTAATGCTTCTTAAAACGCGATATCGCATCTCATTTCTATGTTTCATGGTAAGATATAATATGATTTGCGAAGTGTTATGTATTCCTCGTCTACACTTCAAATGAATGTGAATGCGACACTTCCCCGCTAGGAAATAGCGTCTGCAGATGTCTAGGTATCGTAGCGATAGAGTTCTAATGCTTCTTAAAACGAGATATTGCATCTCATATCTATGTTTCATGATAAGATATAATATTCATTGCGAAGTGTTATGCATTCCTCGTCTACGATTCAAGTGAATGTAAATGCGACACTTCCTTGCAAGGAAATTACGTTTGCAGATGTCTAGGTATCGTAGCAATAGAGTTCTAATGCTTCTTAAAACGCGATGTCGCATCTCATTTCAACGTTTCATGGTAAGATATAATATGATTTGCGAAGTGTTATGTATTCCTCGTCTACACTTCAAATGAATGTAAATGCGACACTTCCTTGCTAGGAAATAGCGTCTGCAGATGTCTAGGTATCATAGCGATAGAGTTCTAATGCTTCTTAAAACGCGATATCGCATCTCATTTCTATGTTTCATGGTAAGATATAATATGATTTGCGAAGTGTTATGTATTCCTCGTCTACACTTCATATGAATGTAAATGCGACACTTCCTTGCAAGGAAATAGCGTTTGCAGATGTCTACGTATCGTAGCGATAGAGTTCTAATGCTTCTTAAAACGAGATATTGCATCTCATATCTATGTTTCATGATAAGATATAATATTCATTGCGAAGTGTTATGCATTCCTCGTCTACGATTCAAATGAATGTAAATGCGACACTTCCTTGCAAGGAAATTGCGTTTGCAGATGTCTAGGTATCGTAGCGATAGAGTTCTAATGCTTCTTAAAACGAGATATTGCATCTCATACCTATGTTTCATGATAAGATATAATATGATTTGCGAAGTGTTATGTATTCCTCGTCTACACTTCATATGAATGTAAATGCGACACTTCCTTGCAAGGAAATAGCGTTTGCAGATGTCTACCTATCGTAGCAATAGAGTTCCAATGCTTCTTAAAACGCGATATCGCATCTCATTTCTATGTTTCATGGTAAGATATAATATGATTTGCGAAGTGATATGTATTCCTCGTCTACACTCCAAATGATTGTGAATGCGACACTTCCTCGCTAGGAAATAGCGTTTGCAGAAGTCTACGTATCGTAGCAATAGAGTTCTTATGATTCTTAAAACGCGATATCGCATCTCATTTCTATGGTTCATGGTATGATATAATATGATTTGCGAAGTGTTATGTGTTCCTCGTCTACACTTCAAATGAATGAAAATGCGACACTTCCTTGCTAGGAAATAGCGTCTGCAGATGTCTAGGTATCGTAGCGATAGAGTTCTAATGCTTCTTAAAACGCGATATCGCATCTCATTTCTATGTTTCATGGTAACATATAATATGATTTGCGAAGTGTTATGTATTCCTCGTCTACACTTCCTACGAATGTAAATGCGACACTTCCTTGCAAGGAAATAGCGTTTGCAGATGTCTACCTATCGTAGCAATAGAGTTCTAATGCTTCTTAAAACGCGATATCGCATCTCATTTCAATGTTTCATGGTAAGATATAATATGATTTGCGAAGTGTTATGTATTCCTCGTCTACACTTCAAATGAATGTAAATGCGACACTTCCTTGCAAGGAAATAGCGTTTGCAGATGTCTACCTATCGTAGCAATTGGGTTCTAATGCTTCTTAAAACGCGATATCGCATCTCATTTCTATGTTTCATGGTAAGATATAATATGATTTGCGAAGTGTTATGTATTCCTCGTCTACACTTCAAATGAATGTGAATGCGACACTTCCCCGCTAGGAAATAGCGTCTGCAGATGTCTAGGTATCGTAGCGATAGAGTTCTAATGCTTCTTAAAACGAGATATTGCATCTCATATCTATGTTTCATGATAAGATATAATATTCATTGCGAAGTGTTATGCATTCCTCGTCTACGATTCAAGTGAATGTAAATGCGACACTTCCTTGCAAGGAAATTACGTTTGCAGATGTCTAGGTATCGTAGCAATAGAGTTCTAATGCTTCTTAAAACGCGATGTCGCATCTCATTTCAACGTTTCATGGTAAGATATAATATGATTTGCGAAGTGTTATGTATTCCTCGTCTACACTTCAAATGAATGTAAATGCGACACTTCCTTGCTAGGAAATAGCGTCTGCAGATGTCTAGGTATCATAGCGATAGAGTTCTAATGCTTCTTAAAACGCGATATCGCATCTCATTTCTATGTTTCATGGTAAGATATAATATGATTTGCGAAGTGTTATGTATTCCTCGTCTACACTTCATATGAATGTAAATGCGACACTTCCTTGCAAGGAAATAGCGTTTGCAGATGTCTACGTATCGTAGCGATAGAGTTCTAATGCTTCTTAAAACGAGATATTGCATCTCATATCTATGTTTCATGATAAGATATAATATTCATTGCGAAGTGTTATGCATTCCTCGTCTACGATTCAAATGAATGTAAATGCGACACTTCCTTGCAAGGAAATTGCGTTTGCAGATGTCTAGGTATCGTAGCAAAAGAGTTCTAATGCTTCTTAAAACGCGATATCGCATCTCATTTCTATGTTTCATGGTAAGATATAATGTGATTTGCGAAGTGTTATGTATTCCTCGTCTGCACTTCAAATGAATGTAAATGCGACACTTCCTTGCAAGGAAATAGCGTTTGCAGATGTCTGCGTACCGTAGCAATAGAGTTCTTATGATTCTTAGAACGCGATATCGCATCTCATTTCTATGTTTCATGGTAAGATATAATATGATTTGCGAATTGTTATGTATTCCTCGTCTACACTTCAAATGAATCTAATTGCGACACTTCCTTGCTAGGAAATAGCGTCTGCAGATGTCTAGGTATCGTAGCGATAGAGTTTTAATGCTTCTTAAAACGAGATATTGCATCTCATACCTATGTTTCATGATAAGATATAATATGATTTGCGAAGTGTTATGTATTCCTCGTCTACACTTCATATGAATGTAAATGCGACACTTCCTTGCAAGGAACTAGCGTTTGCAGATGTCTACCTATCGTAGCAATAGAGTTCTAATGCTTCTTAAAACGCGATATCGCATCTCATTTCTATGTTTCATGGTAAGATATAATATGATTTGCGAAGTGTTATGTATTCCTCGTCTACACTCCAAATGATTGTGAATGCGACACTTCCTCGCTAGGAAATAGCGTTTGCAGAAGTCTACGTATCGTAGCAATAGAGTTCTTATGATTCTTAAAACGCGATATCGCATCTCATTTCTATGGTTCATGGTATGATATAATATGATTTGCGAAGTGTTATGTGTTCCTCGTCTACACTTCAAATGAATGTAAATGCGACACTTCCTTGCTAGGAAATAGCGTCTGCAGATGTCTAGGTATCATAGCAATAGAGTTCTAATGCTTCTTAAAACGCGATATCGCATCTCATTTCTATGTTTCATGGTAAGATATAATATGATTTGCGAAGTGTTATGTATTCCTCGTCTACACTCCAAATGATTGTGAATGCGACACTTCCTCGCTAGGAAATAGCGTTTGCAGAAGTCTACGTATCGTAGCAATAGAGTTCTTATGATCCTTAAAACGCGATATCGCATCTCATTTCTATGGTTCATGGTATGATATAATATGATTTGCGAATTGTTATGTATTCCTCGTCTACACTTCAAATGAATCTAATTGCGACACTTCCTTGCTAGGAAATAGCGTCTGCAGATGTCTAGGTATCGTAGCGATAGAGTTCTAATGCTTCTTAAAACGAGATATTGCATCTCATACCTATGTTTCATGATAAGATATAATGTGATTTGCGAAGTGTTATGTATTCCTCATCTACACTTCATATGAATGTAAATGCGACACTTCCTTGCAAGGAAATAGCGTTTGCAGATGTCTACCTATCGTAGCAATAGAGTTCTAATGCTTCTTAAAACGCGATATCGCATCTCATTTCTATGTTTCATGGTAAGATATAATATGATTTGCGAAGTGTTATGTATTCCTCGTCTACACTCCAAATGATTGTGAATGCGACACTTCCTCGCTAGGAAATAGCGTTTGCAGAAGTCTACGTATCGTAGCAATAGAGTTCTTATGATTCTTAAAACGCGATATCGCATCTCATTTCTATGGTTCATGGTATGATATAATATGATTTGCGAAGTGTTATGTGTTCCTCGTCTACACTTCAAATGAATGTAAATGCGACACATCCTTGCTAGGAAATAGCGTCTGCAGATGTCTAGGTATCATAGCGATAGAGTTCTAATGCTTCTTAAAACGCGATATCGCATCTCATATCTATGGTTCATGGTAAGATATAAAATGATTTGCGAAGTGTTATGTATTCCTCGTCAACACTTCAAATGAATGTAAATGCGACACTTCCTTGCTAGGAAATAGCGTCTGCAGATGTCTAGGTATCGTAGCGATAGAGTTCTAATGCTTCTTAAAACGAGATATTGCATCTCATATCTATGTTTCATGATAAGATATAATATTCATTGCGAAGTGTTATGCATTCCTCGTCTACGATTCAATTGAATGTAAATGCGACACTTCCTTGCAAGGAAATAGCGTTTGCAGATGTCTGCGTACCGTAGCAATAGAGTTCTTATGATTCTTAAAACGCGATATCGCATCTCCTTTCTATGTTTCATGGTAAGATATAATATGATTTGCGAATTGTTATGTATTCCTCGTCTACACTTCAAATGAATCTAATTGCGACACTTCCTTGCTAGGAAATAGCGTCTGCAGATGTCTAGGTATCGTAGCGATAGAGTTCTAATGCTTCTTAAAACGAGATATTGCATCTCATACCTATGTTTCATGATAAGATATAATATGATTTGCGAAGTGTTATGTATTCCTCGTCTACACTTCATATGAATGTAAATGCGACACTTCCTTGCAAGGAAATAGCGTTTGCAGATGTCTAGGTATCGTAGCGATAGAGTTCTAATGCTTCTTAAAACGAGATATTGCATCTCATACCTATGTTTCATGATAAGATATAATATGATTTGCGAAGTGTTATGTATTCCTCGTCTACACTTCATATGAATGTAAATGCGACACTTCCTTGCAAGGAAATAGCGTTTGCAGATGTCTACCTATCGTAGCAATAGAGTTCCAATGCTTCTTAAAACGCGATATCGCATCTCATTTCTATGTTTCATGGTAAGATATAATATGATTTGCGAAGTGATATGTATTCCTCGTCTACACTCCAAATGATTGTGAATGCGACACTTCCTCGCTAGGAAATAGCGTTTGCAGAAGTCTACGTATCGTAGCAATAGAGTTCTTATGATTCTTAAAACGCGATATCGCATCTCATTTCTATGGTTCATGGTATGATATAATATGATTTGCGAAGTGTTATGTGTTCCTCGTCTACACTTCAAATGAATGAAAATGCGACACTTCCTTGCTAGGAAATAGCGTCTGCAGATGTCTAGGTATCGTAGCGATAGAGTTCTAATGCTTCTTAAAACGCGATATCGCATCTCATTTCTATGTTTCATGGTAACATATAATATGATTTGCGAAGTGTTATGTATTCCTCGTCTACACTTCCTACGAATGTAAATGCGACACTTCCTTGCAAGGAAATAGCGTTTGCAGATGTCTACCTATCGTAGCAATAGAGTTCTAATGCTTCTTAAAACGCGATATCGCATCTCATTTCAATGTTTCATGGTAAGATATAATATGATTTGCGAAGTGTTATGTATTCCTCGTCTACACTTCAAATGAATGTAAATGCGACACTTCCTTGCAAGGAAATAGCGTTTGCAGATGTCTACCTATCGTAGCAATTGGGTTCTAATGCTTCTTAAAACGCGATATCGCATCTCATTTCTATGTTTCATGGTAAGATATAATATGATTTGCGAAGTGTTATGTATTCCTCGTCTACACTTCAAATGAATGTGAATGCGACACTTCCCCGCTAGGAAATAGCGTCTGCAGATGTCTAGGTATCGTAGCGATAGAGTTCTAATGCTTCTTAAAACGAGATATTGCATCTCATATCTATGTTTCATGATAAGATATAATATTCATTGCGAAGTGTTATGCATTCCTCGTCTACGATTCAAGTGAATGTAAATGCGACACTTCCTTGCAAGGAAATTACGTTTGCAGATGTCTAGGTATCGTAGCAATAGAGTTCTAATGCTTCTTAAAACGCGATGTCGCATCTCATTTCAACGTTTCATGGTAAGATATAATATGATTTGCGAAGTGTTATGTATTCCTCGTCTACACTTCAAATGAATGTAAATGCGACACTTCCTTGCTAGGAAATAGCGTCTGCAGATGTCTAGGTATCATAGCGATAGAGTTCTAATGCTTCTTAAAACGCGATATCGCATCTCATTTCTATGTTTCATGGTAAGATATAATATGATTTGCGAAGTGTTATGTATTCCTCGTCTACACTTCATATGAATGTAAATGCGACACTTCCTTGCAAGGAAATAGCGTTTGCAGATGTCTACGTATCGTAGCGATAGAGTTCTAATGCTTCTTAAAACGAGATATTGCATCTCATATCTATGTTTCATGATAAGATATAATATTCATTGCGAAGTGTTATGCATTCCTCGTCTACGATTCAAATGAATGTAAATGCGACACTTCCTTGCAAGGAAATTGCGTTTGCAGATGTCTAGGTATCGTAGCAAAAGAGTTCTAATGCTTCTTAAAACGCGATATCGCATCTCATTTCTATGTTTCATGGTAAGATATAATGTGATTTGCGAAGTGTTATGTATTCCTCGTCTGCACTTCAAATGAATGTAAATGCGACACTTCCTTGCAAGGAAATAGCGTTTGCAGATGTCTGCGTACCGTAGCAATAGAGTTCTTATGATTCTTAGAACGCGATATCGCATCTCATTTCTATGTTTCATGGTAAGATATAATATGATTTGCGAATTGTTATGTATTCCTCGTCTACACTTCAAATGAATCTAATTGCGACACTTCCTTGCTAGGAAATAGCGTCTGCAGATGTCTAGGTATCGTAGCGATAGAGTTTTAATGCTTCTTAAAACGAGATATTGCATCTCATACCTATGTTTCATGATAAGATATAATATGATTTGCGAAGTGTTATGTATTCCTCGTCTACACTTCATATGAATGTAAATGCGACACTTCCTTGCAAGGAACTAGCGTTTGCAGATGTCTACCTATCGTAGCAATAGAGTTCTAATGCTTCTTAAAACGCGATATCGCATCTCATTTCTATGTTTCATGGTAAGATATAATATGATTTGCGAAGTGTTATGTATTCCTCGTCTACACTCCAAATGATTGTGAATGCGACACTTCCTCGCTAGGAAATAGCGTTTGCAGAAGTCTACGTATCGTAGCAATAGAGTTCTTATGATTCTTAAAACGCGATATCGCATCTCATTTCTATGGTTCATGGTATGATATAATATGATTTGCGAAGTGTTATGTGTTCCTCGTCTACACTTCAAATGAATGTAAATGCGACACTTCCTTGCTAGGAAATAGCGTCTGCAGATGTCTAGGTATCATAGCAATAGAGTTCTAATGCTTCTTAAAACGCGATATCGCATCTCATTTCTATGTTTCATGGTAAGATATAATATGATTTGCGAAGTGTTATGTATTCCTCGTCTACACTCCAAATGATTGTGAATGCGACACTTCCTCGCTAGGAAATAGCGTTTGCAGAAGTCTACGTATCGTAGCAATAGAGTTCTTATGATCCTTAAAACGCGATATCGCATCTCATTTCTATGGTTCATGGTATGATATAATATGATTTGCGAAGTGTTATGTGTTCCTCGTCTACACTTCAAATGAATGTAAATGCGACACTTCCTTGCTAGGAAATAGCGTCTGCAGATGTCTAGGTATCATAGCGATAGAGTTCTAATGCTTCTTAAAACGCGATATCGCATCTCATTTCTATGTTTCATGGTAAGATATAATATGATTTGCGAATTGTTATGTATTCCTCGTCTACACTTCAAATGAATCTAATTGCGACACTTCCTTGCTAGGAAATAGCGTCTGCAGATGTCTAGGTATCGTAGCGATAGAGTTCTAATGCTTCTTAAAACGAGATATTGCATCTGATACCTATGTTTCATGGTAAGATATAATATGATTTGCGAATTGTTATGTATTCCTCGTCTACACTTCAAATGAATCTAATTGCGACACTTCCTTGCTAGGAAATAGCGTCTGCAGATGTCTAGGTATCGTAGCGATAGAGTTCTAATGCTTCTTAAAACGAGATATTGCATCTCATACACATGTTTCATGATAAGATATAATATGATTTGCGAAGTGTTATGTATTCCTCATCTACACTTCATATGAATGTAAATGCGACACTTCCTTGCAAGGAAATAGCGTTTGCAGATGTCTACCTATCGTAGCAATAGAGTTCTAATGCTTCTTAAAACGCGATATCGCATCTCATTTCTATGTTTCATGGTAAGATATAATATGATTTGCGAAGTGTTATGTATTCCTCGTCTACACTCCAAATGATTGTGAATGCGACACTTCCTCGCTAGGAAATAGCGTTTGCAGATGTCTACGTATCGTAGCAATAGAGTTCTTATGATTCTTAAAACGCGATATCGCATCTCATTTCTATGGTTCATGGTATGATATAATATGATTTGCGAAGTGTTATGTGTTCCTCGTCTACACTTCAAATGAATGTAAATGCGACACTTCCTTGCTAGGAAATAGCGTCTGCTGATGTCTAGGTATCATAGCAATAGAGTTCTAATGCTTCTTAAAACGCGATATCGCATCTCATTTCTATGTTTCATGGTAAGATATAATATGATTTGCGAAGTGTTATGTATTCCTCGTCTACACTCCAAATGATTGTGAATGCGACACTTCCTCGCTAGGAAATAGCGTTTGCAGAAGTCTACGTATCGTAGCAATAGAGTTCTTATGATCCTTAAAACGCGATATCGCATCTCATTTCTATGGTTCATGGTATGATATAATATGATTTGCGAATTGTTATGTATTCCTCGTCTACACTTCAAATGAATCTAATTGCGACACTTCCTTGCTAGGAAATAGCGTCTGCAGATGTCTAGGTATCCTAGCGATAGAGTTCTAATGCTTCTTAAAACGAGATATTGCATCTCATACCTATGTTTCATGATAAGATATAATGTGATTTGCGAAGTGTTATGTATTCCTCATCTACACTTCATATGAATGTAAATGCGACACTTCCTTGCAAGGAAATAGCGTTTGCAGATGTCTACCTATCGTAGCAATAGAGTTCTAATGCTTCTTAAAACGCGATATCGCATCTCATTTCTATGTTTCATGGTAAGATATAATATGATTTGCGAAGTGTTATGTATTCCTCGTCTACACTCCAAATGATTGTGAATGCGACACTTCCTCGCTAGGAAATAGCGTTTGCAGAAGTCTACGTATCGTAGCAATAGAGTTCTTATGATTCTTAAAACGCGATATCGCATCTCATTTCTATGGTTCATGGTATGATATAATATGATTTGCGAAGTGTTATGTGTTCCTCGTCTACACTTCAAATGAATGTAAATGCGACACATCCTTGCTAGGAAATAGCGTCTGCAGATGTCTAGGTATCATAGCGATAGAGTTCTAATGCTTCTTAAAACGCGATATCGCATCTCATATCTATGGTTCATGGTAAGATATAAAATGATTTGCGAAGTGTTATGTATTCCTCGTCAACACTTCAAATGAATGTAAATGCGACACTTCCTTGCTAGGAAATAGCGTCTGCAGATGTCTAGGTATCGTAGCGATAGAGTTCTAATGCTTCTTAAAACGAGATATTGCATCTCATATCTATGTTTCATGATAAGATATAATATTCATTGCGAAGTGTTATGCATTCCTCGTCTACGATTCAATTGAATGTAAATGCGACACTTCCTTGCAAGGAAATAGCGTTTGCAGATGTCTGCGTACCGTAGCAATAGAGTTCTTATGATTCTTAAAACGCGATATCGCATCTCCTTTCTATGTTTCATGGTAAGATATAATATGATTTGCGAATTGTTATGTATTCCTCGTCTACACTTCAAATGAATCTAATTGCGACACTTCCTTGCTAGGAAATAGCGTCTGCAGATGTCTAGGTATCGTAGCGATAGAGTTCTAATGCTTCCTAAAACGAGATATTGCATCTCATACCTATGTTTCATGATAAGATATAATATGATTTGCGAAGTGTTATGTATTCCTCGTCTACACTTCATATGAATGTAAATGCGACACTTCCTTGCAAGGAAATAGCGTTTGCAGATGTCTACGTATCGTAGCGATAGAGTTCTAATGCTTCTTAAAACGAGATATTGCATCTCATACCTATGGTTCATGGTAAGATATAAAATGATTTGCGAAGTGTTATGTATTCCTCGTCTACACTTCAAATGAATGTAAATGCGACACTTCCTTGCTAGGAAATAGCGTCTGCAGATGTCTAGGTATCGTAGCGATAGAGTTCTAATGCTTCTTAAAACGAGATATTGCATCTCATATCTATGTTTGATGATAAGATATAATATTCATTGCGAAGTGTTATGCATTCCTCGTCTACGATTCAAATGAATGTAAATGCGACACTTCCTTGCAAGGAAATAGCGTTTGCAGATGTCTAGGTATCGTAGCAATAGAGTTCTAATGCTTCTTAAAACGCGATATCGCATCTCATTTCTATGTTTCATGGTAAGATATAATATGATTTGCGAAGTGTTATGTATTCCTCGTCTACACTTCATATGAATGTAAATGCGACACTTCCTTGCAAGGAAATAGCGTTTGCAGATGTCTACGTATCGTAGCGATAGAGTTCTAATGCTTCTTAAAACGAGATATTGCATCTCATATCTATGTTTCATGATAAGATATAATATTCATTGCGAAGTGTTATGCATTCCTCGTCTACGATTCAAATGAATGTAAATGCGACACTTCCTTGCAAGGAAATTGCGTTTGCAGATGTCTAGGTATCGTAGCAAAAGAGTTCTAATGCTTCTTAAAACGCGATATCGCATCTCATTTCTATGTTTCATGGTAAGATATAATGTGATTTGCGAAGTGTTATGTATTCCTCGTCTGCACTTCAAATGAATGTAAATGCGACACTTCCTTGCAAGGAAATAGCGTTTGCAGATGTCTGCGTACCGTAGCAATAGAGTTCTTATGATTCTTAGAACGCGATATCGCATCTCATTTCTATGTTTCATGGTAAGATATAATATGATTTGCGAATTGTTATGTATTCCTCGTCTACACTTCAAATGAATCTAATTGCGACACTTCCTTGCTAGGAAATAGCGTCTGCAGATGTCTAGGTATCGTAGCGATAGAGTTTTAATGCTTCTTAAAACGAGATATTGCATCTCATACCTATGTTTCATGATAAGATATAATATGATTTGCGAAGTGTTATGTATTCCTCGTCTACACTTCATATGAATGTAAATGCGACACTTCCTTGCAAGGAACTAGCGTTTGCAGATGTCTACCTATCGTAGCAATAGAGTTCTAATGCTTCTTAAAACGCGATATCGCATCTCATTTCTATGTTTCATGGTAAGATATAATATGATTTGCGAAGTGTTATGTATTCCTCGTCTACACTCCAAATGATTGTGAATGCGACACTTCCTCGCTAGGAAATAGCGTTTGCAGAAGTCTACGTATCGTAGCAATAGAGTTCTTATGATTCTTAAAACGCGATATCGCATCTCATTTCTATGGTTCATGGTATGATATAATATGATTTGCGAAGTGTTATGTGTTCCTCGTCTACACTTCAAATGAATGTAAATGCGACACTTCCTTGCTAGGAAATAGCGTCTGCAGATGTCTAGGTATCATAGCAATAGAGTTCTAATGCTTCTTAAAACGCGATATCGCATCTCATTTCTATGTTTCATGGTAAGATATAATATGATTTGCGAAGTGTTATGTATTCCTCGTCTACACTCCAAATGATTGTGAATGCGACACTTCCTCGCTAGGAAATAGCGTTTGCAGAAGTCTACGTATCGTAGCAATAGAGTTCTTATGATCCTTAAAACGCGATATCGCATCTCATTTCTATGGTTCATGGTATGATATAATATGATTTGCGAAGTGTTATGTGTTCCTCGTCTACACTTCAAATGAATGTAAATGCGACACTTCCTTGCTAGGAAATAGCGTCTGCAGATGTCTAGGTATCATAGCGATAGAGTTCTAATGCTTCTTAAAACGCGATATCGCATCTCATTTCTATGTTTCATGGTAAGATATAATATGATTTGCGAATTGTTATGTATTCCTCGTCTACACTTCAAATGAATCTAATTGCGACACTTCCTTGCTAGGAAATAGCGTCTGCAGATGTCTAGGTATCGTAGCGATAGAGTTCTAATGCTTCTTAAAACGAGATATTGCATCTGATACCTATGTTTCATGGTAAGATATAATATGATTTGCGAATTGTTATGTATTCCTCGTCTACACTTCAAATGAATCTAATTGCGACACTTCCTTGCTAGGAAATAGCGTCTGCAGATGTCTAGGTATCGTAGCGATAGAGTTCTAATGCTTCTTAAAACGAGATATTGCATCTCATACACATGTTTCATGATAAGATATAATATGATTTGCGAAGTGTTATGTATTCCTCATCTACACTTCATATGAATGTAAATGCGACACTTCCTTGCAAGGAAATAGCGTTTGCAGATGTCTACCTATCGTAGCAATAGAGTTCTAATGCTTCTTAAAACGCGATATCGCATCTCATTTCTATGTTTCATGGTAAGATATAATATGATTTGCGAAGTGTTATGTATTCCTCGTCTACACTCCAAATGATTGTGAATGCGACACTTCCTCGCTAGGAAATAGCGTTTGCAGAAGTCTACGTATCGTAGCAATAGAGTTCTTATGATTCTTAAAACGCGATATCGCATCTCATTTCTATGGTTCATGGTATGATATAATATGATTTGCGAAGTGTTATGTGTTCCTCGTCTACACTTCAAATGAATGTAAATGCGACACTTCCTTGCTAGGAAATAGCGTCTGCTGATGTCTAGGTATCATAGCAATAGAGTTCTAATGCTTCTTAAAACGCGATATCGCATCTCATTTCTATGTTTCATGGTAAGATATAATATGATTTGCGAAGTGTTATGTATTCCTCGTCTACACTCCAAATGATTGTGAATGCGACACTTCCTCGCTAGGAAATAGCGTTTGCAGAAGTCTACGTATCGTAGCAATAGAGTTCTTATGATCCTTAAAACGCGATATCGCATCTCATTTCTATGGTTCATGGTATGATATAATATGATTTGCGAATTGTTATGTATTCCTCGTCTACACTTCAAATGAATCTAATTGCGACACTTCCTTGCTAGGAAATAGCGTCTGCAGATGTCTAGGTATCGTAGCGATAGAGTTCTAATGCTTCTTAAAACGAGATATTGCATCTCATACCTATGTTTCATGATAAGATATAATGTGATTTGCGAAGTGTTATGTATTCCTCATCTACACTTCATATGAATGTAAATGCGACACTTCCTTGCAAGGAAATAGCGTTTGCAGATGTCTACCTATCGTAGCAATAGAGTTCTAATGCTTCTTAAAACGCGATATCGCATCTCATTTCTATGTTTCATGGTAAGATATAATATGATTTGCGAAGTGTTATGTATTCCTCGTCTACACTCCAAATGATTGTGAATGCGACACTTCCTCGCTAGGAAATAGCGTTTGCAGAAGTCTACGTATCGTAGCAATAGAGTTCTTATGATTCTTAAAACGCGATATCGCATCTCATTTCTATGTTTCATGGTAAGATATAATATGATTTGCGAAGTGTTATGTATTCCTCGTCTACACTCCAAATGATTGTGAATGCGACACTTCCTCGCTAGGAAATAGCGTTTGCAGAAGTCTACGTATCGTAGCAATAGAGTTCTTATGATTCTTAAAACGCGATATCGCATCTCATTTCTATGGTTCATGGTATGATATAATATGATTTGCGAAGTGTTATGTGTTCCTCGTCTACACTTCAAATGAATGTAAATGCGACACTTCCTTGCTAGGAAATAGCGTCTGCTGATGTCTAGGTATCATAGCAATAGAGTTCTAATGCTTCTTAAAACGCGATATCGCATCTCATTTCTATGTTTCATGGTAAGATATAATATGATTTGCGAAGTGTTATGTATTCCTCGTCTACACTCCAAATGATTGTGAATGCGACACTTCCTCGCTAGGAAATAGCGTTTGCAGAAGTCTACGTATCGTAGCAATAGAGTTCTTATGATCCTTAAAACGCGATATCGCATCTCATTTCTATGGTTCATGGTATGATATAATATGATTTGCGAATTGTTATGTATTCCTCGTCTACACTTCAAATGAATCTAATTGCGACACTTCCTTGCTAGGAAATAGCGTCTGCAGATGTCTAGGTATCGTAGCGATAGAGTTCTAATGCTTCCTAAAACGAGATATTGCATCTCATACCTATGTTTCATGATAAGATATAATATGATTTGCGAAGTGTTATGTATTCCTCGTCTACACTTCATATGAATGTAAATGCGACACTTCCTTGCAAGGAAATAGCGTTTGCAGATGTCTACGTATCGTAGCGATAGAGTTCTAATGCTTCTTAAAACGAGATATTGCATCTCATACCTATGGTTCATGGTAAGATATAAAATGATTTGCGAAGTGTTATGTATTCCTCGTCTACACTTCAAATGAATGTAAATGCGACACTTCCTTGCTAGGAAATAGCGTCTGCAGATGTCTAGGTATCGTAGCGATAGAGTTCTAATGCTTCTTAAAACGAGATATTGCATCTCATATCTATGTTTGATGATAAGATATAATATTCATTGCGAAGTGTTATGCATTCCTCGTCTACGATTCAAATGAATGTAAATGCGACACTTCCTTGCAAGGAAATAGCGTTTGCAGATGTCTAGGTATCGTAGCAATAGAGTTCTAATGCTTCTTAAAACGCGATATCGCATCTCATTTCTATGTTTCATGGTAAGATATAATATGATTTGCGAAGTGTTATGTATTCCTCGTCTACACTTCATATGAATGTAAATGCGACACTTCCTTGCAAGGAAATAGCGTTTGCAGATGTCTACGTATCGTAGCGATAGAGTTCTAATGCTTCTTAAAACGAGATATTGCATCTCATATCTATGTTTCATGATAAGATATAATATTCATTGCGAAGTGTTATGCATTCCTCGTCTACGATTCAAATGAATGTAAATGCGACACTTCCTTGCAAGGAAATTGCGTTTGCAGATGTCTAGGTATCGTAGCAAAAGAGTTCTAATGCTTCTTAAAACGCGATATCGCATCTCATTTCTATGTTTCATGGTAAGATATAATGTGATTTGCGAAGTGTTATGTATTCCTCGTCTGCACTTCAAATGAATGTAAATGCGACACTTCCTTGCAAGGAAATAGCGTTTGCAGATGTCTGCGTACCGTAGCAATAGAGTTCTTATGATTCTTAGAACGCGATATCGCATCTCATTTCTATGTTTCATGGTAAGATATAATATGATTTGCTAATTGTTATGTATTCCTCGTCTACACTTCAAATGAATCTAATTGCGACACTTCCTTGCTAGGAAATAGCGTCTGCAGATGTCTAGGTATCGTAGCGATAGAGTTTTAATGCTTCTTAAAACGAGATATTGCATCTCATACCTATGTTTCATGATAAGATATAATATGATTTGCGAAGTGTTATGTATTCCTCGTCTACACTTCATATGAATGTAAATGCGACACTTCCTTGCAAGGAACTAGCGTTTGCAGATGTCTACCTATCGTAGCAATAGAGTTCTAATGCTTCTTAAAACGCGATATCGCATCTCATTTCTATGTTTCATGGTAAGATATAATATGATTTGCGAAGTGTTATGTATTCCTCGTCTACACTCCAAATGATTGTGAATGCGACACTTCCTCGCTAGGAAATAGCGTTTGCAGAAGTCTACGTATCGTAGCAATAGAGTTCTTATGATTCTTAAAACGCGATATCGCATCTCATTTCTATGGTTCATGGTATGATATAATATGATTTGCGAAGTGTTATGTGTTCCTCGTCTACACTTCAAATGAATGTAAATGCGACACTTCCTTGCTAGGAAATAGCGTCTGCAGATGTCTAGGTATCATAGCAATAGAGTTCTAATGCTTCTTAAAACGCGATATCGCATCTCATTTCTATGTTTCATGGTAAGATATAATATGATTTGCGAAGTGTTATGTATTCCTCGTCTACACTCCAAATGATTGTGAATGCGACACTTCCTCGCTAGGAAATAGCGTTTGCAGAAGTCTACGTATCGTAGCAATAGAGTTCTTATGATCCTTAAAACGCGATATCGCATCTCATTTCTATGGTTCATGGTATGATATAATATGATTTGCGAAGTGTTATGTGTTCCTCGTCTACACTTCAAATGAATGTAAATGCGACACTTCCTTGCTAGGAAATAGCGTCTGCAGATGTCTAGGTATCATAGCGATAGAGTTCTAATGCTTCTTAAAACGCGATATCGCATCTCATTTCTATGTTTCATGGTAAGATATAATATGATTTGCGAATTGTTATGTATTCCTCGTCTACACTTCAAATGAATCTAATTGCGACACTTCCTTGCTAGGAAATAGCGTCTGCAGATGTCTAGGTATCGTAGCGATAGAGTTCTAATGCTTCTTAAAACGAGATATTGCATCTGATACCTATGTTTCATGGTAAGATATAATATGATTTGCGAATTGTTATGTATTCCTCGTCTACACTTCAAATGAATCTAATTGCGACACTTCCTTGCTAGGAAATAGCGTCTGCAGATGTCTAGGTATCGTAGCGATAGAGTTCTAATGCTTCTTAAAACGAGATATTGCATCTCATACACATGTTTCATGATAAGATATAATATGATTTGCGAAGTGTTATGTATTCCTCATCTACACTTCATATGAATGTAAATGCGACACTTCCTTGCAAGGAAATAGCGTTTGCAGATGTCTACCTATCGTAGCAATAGAGTTCTAATGCTTCTTAAAACGCGATATCGCATCTCATTTCTATGTTTCATGGTAAGATATAATATGATTTGCGAAGTGTTATGTATTCCTCGTCTACACTCCAAATGATTGTGAATGCGACACTTCCTCGCTAGGAAATAGCGTTTGCAGAAGTCTACGTATCGTAGCAATAGAGTTCTTATGATTCTTAAAACGCGATATCGCATCTCATTTCTATGGTTCATGGTATGATATAATATGATTTGCGAAGTGTTATGTGTTCCTCGTCTACACTTCAAATGAATGTAAATGCGACACTTCCTTGCTAGGAAATAGCGTCTGCTGATGTCTAGGTATCATAGCAATAGAGTTCTAATGCTTCTTAAAACGCGATATCGCATCTCATTTCTATGTTTCATGGTAAGATATAATATGATTTGCGAAGTGTTATGTATTCCTCGTCTACACTCCAAATGATTGTGAATGCGACACTTCCTCGCTAGGAAATAGCGTTTGCAGAAGTCTACGTATCGTAGCAATAGAGTTCTTATGATCCTTAAAACGCGATATCGCATCTCATTTCTATGGTTCATGGTATGATATAATATGATTTGCGAATTGTTATGTATTCCTCGTCTACACTTCAAATGAATCTAATTGCGACACTTCCTTGCTAGGAAATAGCGTCTGCAGATGTCTAGGTATCGTAGCGATAGAGTTCTAATGCTTCTTAAAACGAGATATTGCATCTCATACCTATGTTTCATGATAAGATATAATGTGATTTGCGAAGTGTTATGTATTCCTCATCTACACTTCATATGAATGTAAATGCGACACTTCCTTGCAAGGAAATAGCGTTTGCAGATGTCTACCTATCGTAGCAATAGAGTTCTAATGCTTCTTAAAACGCGATATCGCATCTCATTTCTATGTTTCATGGTAAGATATAATATGATTTGCGAAGTGTTATGTATTCCTCGTCTACACTCCAAATGATTGTGAATGCGACACTTCCTCGCTAGGAAATAGCGTTTGCAGAAGTCTACGTATCGTAGCAATAGAGTTCTTATGATTCTTAAAACGCGATATCGCATCTCATTTCTATGGTTCATGGTATGATATAATATGATTTGCGAAGTGTTATGTGTTCCTCGTCTACACTTCAAATGAATGTAAATGCGACACATCCTTGCTAGGAAATAGCGTCTGCAGATGTCTAGGTATCATAGCGATAGAGTTCTAATGCTTCTTAAAACGCGATATCGCATCTCATATCTATGGTTCATGGTAAGATATAAAATGATTTGCGAAGTGTTATGTATTCCTCGTCAACACTTCAAATGAATGTAAATGCGACACTTCCTTGCTAGGAAATAGCGTCTGCAGATGTCTAGGTATCGTAGCGATAGAGTTCTAATGCTTCTTAAAACGAGATATTGCATCTCATATCTATGTTTCATGATAAGATATAATATTCATTGCGAAGTGTTATGCATTCCTCGTCTACGATTCAATTGAATGTAAATGCGACACTTCCTTGCAAGGAAATAGCGTTTGCAGATGTCTGCGTACCGTAGCAATAGAGTTCTTATGATTCTTAAAACGCGATATCGCATCTCCTTTCTATGTTTCATGGTAAGATATAATATGATTTGCGAATTGTTATGTATTCCTCGTCTACACTTCAAATGAATCTAATTGCGACACTTCCTTGCTAGGAAATAGCGTCTGCAGATGTCTAGGTATCGTAGCGATAGAGTTCTAATGCTTCCTAAAACGAGATATTGCATCTCATACCTATGTTTCATGATAAGATATAATATGATTTGCGAAGTGTTATGTATTCCTCGTCTACACTTCATATGAATGTAAATGCGACACTTCCTTGCAAGGAAATAGCGTTTGCAGATGTCTACGTATCGTAGCGATAGAGTTCTAATGCTTCTTAAAACGAGATATTGCATCTCATACCTATGGTTCATGGTAAGATATAAAATGATTTGCGAAGTGTTATGTATTCCTCGTCTACACTTCAAATGAATGTAAATGCGACACTTCCTTGCTAGGAAATAGCGTCTGCAGATGTCTAGGTATCGTAGCGATAGAGTTCTAATGCTTCTTAAAACGAGATATTGCATCTCATATCTATGTTTGATGATAAGATATAATATTCATTGCGAAGTGTTATGCATTCCTCGTCTACGATTCAAATGAATGTAAATGCGACACTTCCTTGCAAGGAAATAGCGTTTGCAGATGTCTAGGTATCGTAGCAATAGAGTTCTAATGCTTCTTAAAACGCGATATCGCATCTCATTTCTATGTTTCATGGTAAGATATAATATGATTTGCGAAGTGTTATGTATTCCTCGTCTACACTTCAAATGAATGTGAATGCGACACTTCCCCGCTAGGAAATAGCGTTTGCAGAAGTCTACGTACCGTAGCAATAGAGATCTTATGATTCTTAAAACTCGATATCGCATCTCATTTCTATGGTTCATGGTAAGATATAATATGATTTGCGAAGTGTTATGTATTCCTCGTCTACACTTCAAATGTATGTAAATGCGACACTTCCTTGCAAGGAAATAGCGTTTGCAGATGTCTGCGTACCGTAGCAATAGAGTTCTAATGCTTCTTAAAACGCGATATCGCATCTCATTTCTATGTTTCATGGTAAGATATAATATGGTTTGCGAAGTGTTATTTGTTCCTCGTCTACACTTCAAATGAATGTAAATGCAACACTTCCTTGCAAGGAAATAGCGTTTGCAGATGTCTAGGTATCGTAGCAATAGGGTTCAAATGCTTCTTAAAGCGAGATATTGCATCTCATATCTATGTTTCATGATAAGATATAATATTCATTGCGAAGTGTTATGCATTCCTCGTATACGATTCAAATGAATGTAAATGCGTCACTTCCTTGCAAGGAAATAGCGTTCGCAGATGTCTACGTATCGTGGCAATAGAGTTCTAATGGTTCTTAAAACGCGATATCGCATCTCATTTCTATGTTTCATGGCAAGATATAATATGATTTGCGAAGTGTTATGTATTCCTCGTCTACACTTCAAATGAATGTGAATGCGACACTTCCTCGCTAGGAAGTAGCGTTTGCAGAAGTCTACGTATCGTAGCAATAAGAGTTCTTATGATTCTTAAAACGCGATATCGCATCTCATATCTATGGTTCATGGTAAGATATAATATGATTTTCGAAGTGTTATGTATTCCTCGTCTACACTTCAAATGAATGTAAATGCGACACTTCCTTGCTAGGAAATAGCGTCTGCAGATGTCTAGGTATCGTAGCAATAGAGTTCTAACGCTTCTTAAAACGCGATATCGCATCTCATTTCAATGTTTCATGGTAAGATATAATATGATTTGCGAAGTGTTATGTATTCCTCGTCTACACTTCAAATGAATGTAAATGCGACACTTCCTTGCAAGGAAATAGCGTTTGCAGATGTCTACCTATCGTAGCAATTGGGTTCTAATGCTTCTTAAAACGCGATATCGCATCTCATTTCTATGTTTCATGGTAAGATATAATGTGATTTGCGAAGTGTTATGTATTCCTCGTCTGCACTTCAAATGAATGTAAATGCGACACTTCCTTGCAAGGAAATAGCGTTTGCAGATGTCTGCGTACCGTAGCAATAGTGTTCTTATGATTCTTAAAACGCGATATCGCATCTCCTTTCTATGTTTCATGGTAAGATATAATATGATTTGTGAATTGTTATGTATTCCTCGTCTACACTTCAAATGAATCTAATTGCGACACTTCCTTGCAAGGAAATAGCGTTTGCAGATGTCTACGTATCGTAGCGATAGAGTTCTAATGCTTCTTAAAACGAGATATTGCATCTCATACCTATGGTTCATGGTAAGATATAAAATGATTTGCGAAGTGTTATGTATTCCTCGTCTACACTTCAAATGAATGTAAATGCGACACTTCCTTGCTAGGAAATAGCGTCTGCAGATGTCTAGGTATCGTAGCGATAGAGTTCTAATGCTTCTTAAAACGAGATATTGCATCTCATATCTATGTTTGATGATAAGATATAATATTCATTGCGAAGTGTTATGCATTCCTCGTCTACGATTCAAATGAATGTAAATGCGACACTTCCTTGCAAGGAAATAGCGTTTGCAGATGTCTAGGTATCGTAGCAATAGAGTTCTAATGCTTCTTAAAACGCGATATCGCATCTCATTTCTATGTTTCATGGTAAGATATAATATGATTTGCGAAGTGTTATGTATTCCTCGTCTACACTTCAAATGAATGTGAAAGCGACACTTCCCCGCTAGGAAATAGCGTTTGCAGAAGTCTACGTACCGTAGCAATAGAGATCTTATGATTCTTAAAACTCGATATCGCATCTCATTTCTATGGTTCATGGTAAGATATAATATGATTTGCGAAGTGTTATGTATTCCTCGTCTACACTTCAAATGAATGTGAATGCGACACTTCCTCGCTAGGAAGTAGCGTTTGCAGAAGTCTACGTATCGTAGCAATAAGAGTTCTTATGATTCTTAAAACGCGATATCGCATCTCATTTCTATGGTTCATGGTATGATATAATATGATTTGCGAAGTGTTATGTATTCCTCGTCTACACTTCAAATGAATGTAAATGCGACACTTCCTTGCTAGGAAATAGCGTCTGCAGATGTCTAGGTATCGTAGCGATAGATTTCTAATGCTTCTTAAAACGCGATATCGCATCTCATTTCTATGTTTCATGGTAAGATATAATATGATTTGCGAAGTGTTATGTATTCCTCGTCTACACTTCAAATGAATGAAAATGCGACACTTCCTTGCTAGGAAATAGCGTCTGCAGATGTCTAGGTATCGTAGCGATAGAGTTCTAATGCTTCTTAAAACGAGATATTGCATCTCATATCTATGTTTCATGATAAGATATAATATGATTTGCGAAGTGTTATGTATTCCTCGTCTACACTTCAAATGAATGAAAATGCGACACTTCCTTGCTAGGAAGTAGCGTCTGCAGATGTCTAGGTATCGTAGCAATAGGGTTCTAATGCTTCTTAAAACGCGATATCGCATCTCATTTCTATGTTTCATGGTAAGATATAATATGATTTGCGAAGTGTTATGTATTCCTCGTCTACACTTCAAATGAATGTAAATGCGACACTTCCTTGCTAGGAAATAGCGTCTGCTGATGTCTAGGTATCGTAGCGATAGAGTTCTAATGCTTCTTAAAACGCGATATTGCATCTCATATCTATGGTTCATGGTAAGATATAATATGATTCGCGAAGTGTTATGTATTCCTCGTCTACACTTCAAATGAATGTAAATGCGACACTTCCTTGCTAGGAAATAGCGTCTGCAGATGTCTAGGTATCGTAGCGATAGAGTTCTAATGCTTCTTAAAACGAGATATTGCATCTCATATCTATGTTTCATGATAAGATATAATATGATTTGCGAAGTGTTATGTATTCCTCGTCTACACTTCAAATGAATGTGAATGCGACACTTCCCCGCTAGGAAATAGCGTTTGCAGAAGTCTATGTATCGTAGCAATAGAGTTCTTATGATACTTAAAACGCGATATCGCATCTCATTTCTATGGTTCATGGTAAGATATAATATGATTTGCGAAGTGTTATGTATTCCTCGTCTACACTCCAAATGATTGTGAATGCGACACTTCCTCGCTAGGAAATAGCGTTTGCAGAAGTCTACGTATCGTAGCAATAGAGTTCTTATGATTCTTAAAACGCGATATCGCATCTCATTTCTATGGTTCATCGTATGATATAATATGATTTGCGAAGTGTTATGTATTCCTCGTCTACACTTCAAATGAATGTAAATGCGACACTTCCTTGCTAGGAAATAGCGTCTGCAGATGTCTAGGTATCATAGCGATAGAGTTCTAATGCTTCTTAAAACGCGATATCGCATCTCATTTCTATGTTTCATGGTAAGATATAATATGATTTGCGAAGTGTTATGTATTCCTCGTCTACACTTCATATGAATGTAAATGCGACACTTCCTTGCAAGGAAATAGCGTTTGCAGATGTCTACGTATCGTAGCGATAGAGTTCTAATGCTTCTTAAAACGAGATATTGCATCTCATATCTATGTTTCATGATAAGATATAATATTCATTGCGAAGTGTTATGCATTCCTCGTCTACGATTCAAGCGAATGTAAATGCGACACTTCCTTGCAAGGAAATAGCGTTTGCAGATGCCTAGGTATCGTAGCAATAGAGTTCTAATGCTTCTTAAAACGCGATATCGCATCTCATTTCTATGTTTCATGGTAAGATATAATATGATTTGCGAAGTGTTATGTATTCCTCGTCTACACTTCAAATGATTGTGAATGCGACACTTCCCAGCTAGGAAATAGCGTTTGCAGAAATCTACGTATCGTAGCAATAGAGTTCTTATGATTCTTAAAACGCGATATCGCATCTCATTTCTATGGTTCATGGTAAGATATAATATGATTTGCGAAGTGTTATGTATTCCTCGTCTACACTTCAAATGAATGAAAATGCGACACTTCCTTGCTAGGAAATAGCGTCTGCAGATGTCTAGGTATCGTAGCGATAGAGTTCTAATGCTTCTTAAAACGCGATATCGCATCTCATTTCTATGTTTCATGGTAAGATATAATATGATTTGCGAATTGTTATGTATTCCTCGTCTACACTTCAAATGAATCTAATTGCGACACTTCCTTGCTAGGAAATAGCGTCTGCAGATGTCTAGGTATCGTAGCGATAGAGTTCTAATGCTTCTTAAAACGAGATATTGCATCTCATACCTATGTTTCATGATAAGATATAATATGATTTGCGAAGTGTTATGTATTCCTCGTCTACACTTCATATGAATGTAAATGCGACACTTCCTTGCAAGGAAATAGCGTTTGCAGATGTCTACGTATCGTAGCGATAGAGTTCTAATGCTTCTTAAAACGAGATATTGCATCTCATATCTATGTTTCATGATAAGATATAATATTCATTGCGAAGTGTTATGCATTCCTCGTCTACGATTCAAACGAATGTAAATGCGACACTTCCTTGCAAGGAAATAGCGTTTGCAGATGTCTAGGTATCGTAGCAATAGAGTTCTAATGCTTCTTAAAACGCGATATCGCATCTCATTTCTATGTTTCATGGTAAGATATAATATGATTTGCGAAGTGTTATGTATTCCTCGTCTACACTTCAAATGATTGTGAATGCGACACTTCCCCGCTAGGAAATAGCGTTTGCAGAAATCTACGTATCATAGCAATAGAGTTCTTATGATTCTTAAAACGCGATATCGCATCTCATTTCTATGGTTCATGGTAAGATATAATATGATTTGCGGAGCGTTATGTATTCCTCGTCTACACTTCAAATGAATGAAAATGCGACACTTCCTTGCTAGGAAATAGCGTCTGCAGATGTCTAGGTATCGTAGCGATAGAGTTCTAATGCTTCTTAAAACGCGATATCGCATCTCATTTCTATGTTTCATGGTAAGATATAATATGATTTGCGAAGTGTTATGTATTCCTCGTCTACACTTCAAATGATTGTGAATGCGACACTTCCTCGCTAGGAAATAGTGTTTGCAGAAGTCTACGTATCGTAGCAATAGAGTTCTTATGATTCTTAAAACGCGATATCGCATCTCATTTCTATGGTTCATGGTATGATATAATATGATTTGCGAAGTGTTATGTATTCCTCGTCTACACTCCAAATGATTGTGAATGCGACACTTCCTCGCTAGGAAATAGCGTTTGCAGAAGTCTACGTATCGTAGCAATAGAGTTCTTATGATTCTTAAAACGCGATATCGCATCTCATTTCTATGGTTCATGGTATGATATAATATGATTTGCGAAGTGTTATGTGTTCCTCGTCTACACTTCAAATGAATGTAAATGCGACACTTCCTTGCTAGGAAATAGCGTCTGCAGATGTCTAGGTATCATAGCGATAGAGTTCTAATGCTTCTTAAAACGCGATATCGCATCTCATTTCTATGTTTCATGGTAAGATATAATATGATTTGCGAAGTGTTATGTATTCCTCGTCTACACTTCATATGAATGTAAATGCGACACTTCCTTGCAAGGAAATAGCGTTTGCAGATGTCTACGTATCGTAGCGATAGAGTTCTAATGCTTCTTAAAACGCGATATCGCATCTCATTTCTATGTTTCATGGTAAGATATAATATGATTTGCGAAGTGTTATGTATTCCTCGTCTTCACTTCAAATGAATGTAAATGCGACACTTCCTTGCTAGGAAATAGCGTCTGCAGATGTCTAGGTATCGTAGCAATAGGGTTCTTATGATTCTTAAAACGCGATATCGCATCTCATTTCTATGGTTCATGGTAAGATATAATATGATTTGCGAATTGTTATGTATTCCTCGTCTACACTTCAAATGAATCTAATTGCGACACTTCCTTGCTAGGAAATAGCGTCTGCAGATGTCTAGGTATCGTAGCGATAGAGTTCTAATGCTTCTTAAAACGAGATATTGCATCTCATACCTATGTTTCATGATAAGATATAATATGATTTGCGAAGTGTTATGTATTCCTCGTCTACACTTCATATGAATGTAAATGCGACACTTCCTTGCAAGGAAATAGCGTTTGCAGATGTCTACCTATCGTAGCAATAGAGTTCTAATGCTTCTTAAAACGCGATATCGCATCTCATTTCTATGTTTCATGGTAAGATATAATATGATTTGCGAAGTGTTATGTATTCCTCGTCTACACTCCAAATGATTGTGAATGCGACACTTCCTCGCTAGGAAATAGCGTTTGCAGAAGTCTACGTATCGTAGCAATAGAGTTCTTATGATTCTTAAAACGCGATATCGCATCTCATTTCTATGGTTCATCGTATGATATAATATGATTTGCGAAGTGTTATGTATTCCTCGTCTACACTTCAAATGAATGTAAATGCGACACTTCCTTGCTAGGAAATAGCGTCTGCAGATGTCTAGGTATCATAGCGATAGAGTTCTAATGCTTCTTAAAACGCGATATCGCATCTCATTTCTATGTTTCATGGTAAGATATAATATGATTTGCGAAGTGTTATGTATTCCTCGTCTACACTTCATATGAATGTAAATGCGACACTTCCTTGCAAGGAAATAGCGTTTGCAGATGTCTACGTATCGTAGCGATAGAGTTCTAATGCTTCTTAAAACGAGATATTGCATCTCATATCTATGTTTCATGATAAGATATAATATTCATTGCGAAGTGTTATGCATTCCTCGTCTACGATTCAAACGAATGTAAATTCGACACTTCCTTGCAAGGAAATAGCGTTTGCAGATGTCTAGGTATCGTAGCAATAGAGTTCCAATGCTTCTTAAAATGCGATATCGCATCTCATTTCTATGTTTCATGGTAAGATATAATATGATTTGCGAAGTGTTATGTATTCCTCGTCTACACTTCAAATGATTGTGAATGCGACACTTCCCCGCTAGGAAATAGCGTTTGCAGAAATCTACGTATCGTAGCAATAGAGTTCTTATGATTCTTAAAACGCGATATCGCATCTCATTTCTATGGTTCATGGTAAGATATAATATGATTTGCGAAGTGTTATGTATTCCTCGTCTACACTTCAAATCAATGAAAATGCGACACTTCCTTGCTAGGAAATAGCGTCTGCAGATGTCTAGGTATCGTAGCGATAGAGTTCTAATGCTTCTTAAAACGCGATATCGCATCTCATTTCTATGTTTCATGGTAAGATATAATATGATTTGCGAAGTGTTATGTATTCCTCGTCTACACTTCAAATGAATGTAAATGCGACACTTCCTTGCTAGGAAATAGCGTTTGCAGAAGTCTACGTATCGTAGCAATAGAGTTCTTATGATTCTTAAAACGCGATATCGCATCTCATTTCTATGGTTCATGGTAAGATATAATATGATTTGCGAAGTGTTATGTATTCCTCGTCTACACTTCATATGAATGTAAATGCGACACTTCCTTGCAAGCAAATAGCGATTGCAGATGTCTACCTATCGTAGCAATAGAGTTTCTAATGCTTCTTAAAACGCGATATCGCATCTCATTTCTATGTTTCATGGTAAGATATAATATGATTTGCGAAGTGTTATGTATTCCTCGTCTACACTTCAAATGATTGTGAATGCGACACTTCCTCGCTAGGAAATAGTGTTTGCAGAAGTCTACGTATCGTAGCAATAGAGTTCTTATGATTCTTAAAACGCGATATCGCATCTCATTTCTATGGTTCATGGTATGATATAATATGATTTGCGAAGTGTTATGTGTTCCTCGTCTACACTTCAAATGAATGTAAATGCGACACTTCCTTGCTAGGAAATAGCGTCTGCAGATGTCTAGGTATCATAGCGATAGAGTTCTAATGCTTCTTAAAACGCGATATCGCATCTCATTTCTATGTTTCATGGTAAGATATAATATGATTTGCGAAGTGTTATGTATTCCTCGTCTACACTTCATATGAATGTAAATGCGACACTTCCTTGCAAGGAAATAGCGTTTGCAGATGTCTACGTATCGTAGCGATAGAGTTCTAATGCTTCTTAAAACGCGATATCGCATCTCATTTCTATGTTTCATGGTAAGATATAATATGATTTGCGAAGTGTTATGTATTCCTCGTCTTCACTTCAAATGAATGTAAATGCGACACTTCCTTGCTAGGAAATAGCGTCTGCAGATGTCTAGGTATCCAGCAATAGGGCTCTTATGATTCTTAAAACGCGATATCGCATCTCATTTCTATGGTTCATGGTAAGATATAATATGATTTGCGAATTGTTATGTATTCCTCGTCTACACTTCAAATGAATCTAATTGCGACACTTCCTTGCTAGGAAATAGCGTCTGCAGATGTCTAGGTATCGTAGCGATAGAGTTCTAATGCTTCTTAAAACGAGATATTGCATCTCATACCTATGTTTCATGATAAGATATAATATGATTTGCGAAGTGTTATGTATTCCTCGTCTACACTTCATATGAATGTAAATGCGACACTTCCTTGCAAGGAAATAGCGTTTGCAGATGTCTACCTATCGTAGCAATAGAGTTCTAATGCTTCTTAAAACGCGATATCGCATCTCATTTCTATGTTTCATGGTAAGATATAATATGATTTGCGAAGTGTTATGTATTCCTCGTCTACACTCCAAATGATTGTGAATGCGACACTTCCTCGCTAGGAAATAGCGTTTGCAGAAGTCTACGTATCGTAGCAATAGAGTTCTTATGATTCTTAAAACGCGATATCGCATCTCATTTCTATGGTTCATCGTATGATATAATATGATTTGCGAAGTGTTATGTATTCCTCGTCTACACTTCAAATGAATGTAAATGCGACACTTCCTTGCTAGGAAATAGCGTCTGCAGATATCTAGGTATCATAGCGATAGAGTTCTAATGCTTCTTAAAACGCGATATCGCATCTCATTTCTATGTTTCATGGTAAGATATAATATGATTTGCGAAGTGTTATGTATTCCTCGTCTACACTTCATATGAATGTAAATGCGACACTTCCTTGCAAGGAAATAGCGTTTGCTGATGTCTACGTATCGTAGCGATAGAGTTCTAATGCTTCTTAAAACGAGATATTGCATCTCATATCTATGTTTCATGATAAGATATAATATTCATTGCGAAGTGTTTTGCATTCCTCGTCTACGATTCAAACGAATGTAAATGCGACACTTCCTTGCAAGGAAATAGCGTTTGCAGATGTCTAGGTATCGTAGCAATAGAGTTCTAATGCTTCTTAAAATGCGATATCGCATCTCATTTCTATGTTTCATGGTAAGATATAATATGATTTGCGAAGTGTTATGTATTCCTCGTCTACACTTCAAATGAATGTAAATGCGACACTTCCTTGCTAGGAAATAGCGTTTGCAGAAGTCTACGTATCGTAGCAATAGAGTTCTTATGATTCTTAAAACGCGATATCGCATCTCATTTCTATGGTTCATGGTAAGATATAATATGATTTGCGAAGTGTTATGTATTCCTCGTCTACACTTCATATGAATGTAAATGCGACACTTCCTTGCAAGCAAATAGCGATTGCAGATGTCTACCTATCGTAGCAATAGAGTTTCTAATGCTTCTTAAAACGCGATATCGCATCTCATTTCTATGTTTCATGGTAAGATATAATATGATTTGCGAAGTGTTATGTATTCCTCGTCTACACTTCAAATGATTGTGAATGCGACACTTCCTCGCTAGGAAATAGTGTTTGCAGAAGTCTACGTATCGTAGCAATAGAGTTCTTATGATTCTTAAAACGCGATATCGCATCTCATTTCTATGGTTCATGGTATGATATAATATGATTTGCGAAGTGTTATGTATTCCTCGTCTACACTTCAAATGAATGTAAATGCGACACTTCCTTGCAAGGAAATAGCGTTTGCAGATGTCTACCTATCGTAGCAATAGAGTTCTAATGCTTCTTAAAACGCGATATCGCATCTCATTTCTATGTTCCATGGTAAGATATAATATGATTTGCGAAGTGTTATGTATTCCTCGTCTACACTTCAAATGATTGTGAATGCGACACTTCCCCGCTAGGAAATAGCGTTTGCAGAAATCTACGTATCGTAGCAATAGAGTTCTTATGATTCTTAAAACGCGATATCGCATCTCATTTCTATGGTTCATGGTAAGATATAATATGATTTGCGAAGTGTTATGTATTCCTCGTCTACACTTCAAATCAATGAAAATGCGACACTTCCTTGCTAGGAAATAGCGTCTGCAGATGTCTAGGTATCGTAGCGATAGAGTTCTAATGCTTCTTAAAACGCGATATCGCATCTCATTTCCATGTTTCATGGTAAGATATAATATGATTTGCGAAGTGTTATGTATTCCTCGTCTACACTTCAAATGAATGTAAATGCGACACTTCCTTGCTAGGAAATAGCGTTTGCAGAAGTCTACGTATCGTAGCAATAGAGTTCTTATGATTCTTAAAACGCGATATCGCATCTCATTTCTATGGTTCATGGTAAGATATAATATGATTTGCGAAGTGTTATGTATTCCTCGTCTACACTTCATATGAATGTAAATGCGACACTTCCTTGCAAGCAAATAGCGATTGCAGATGTCTACCTATCGTAGCAATAGAGTTTCTAATGCTTCTTAAAACGCGATATCGCATCTCATTTCTATGTTTCATGGTAAGATATAATATGATTTGCGAAGTGTTATGTATTCCTCGTCTACACTTCAAATGAATGTAAATGCGACACTTCCTTGCTAGGAAATAGCGTCTGCAGATGTCTAGGTATCATAGCGATAGAGTTCTAATGCTTCTTAAAACGCGATATCGCATCTCATTTCTATGTTTCATGGTAAGATATAATATGATTTGCGAAGTGTTATGTATTCCTCGTCTACACTTCATATGAATGTAAATGCGACACTTCCTTGCAAGGAAATAGCGTTTGCAGATGTCTACGTATCGTAGCGATAGAGTTCTAATGCTTCTTAAAACGCGATATCGCATCTCATTTCTATGTTTCATGGTAAGATATAATATGATTTGCGAAGTGTTATGTATTCCTCGTCTTCACTTCAAATGAATGTAAATGCGACACTTCCTTGCTAGGAAATAGCGTCTGCAGATGTCTAGGTATCCAGCAATAGGGCTCTTATGATTCTTAAAACGCGATATCGCATCTCATTTCTATGGTTCATGGTAAGATATAATATGATTTGCGAATTGTTATGTATTCCTCGTCTACACTTCAAATGAATCTAATTGCGACACTTCCTTGCTAGGAAATAGCGTCTGCAGATGTCTAGGTATCGTAGCGATAGAGTTCTAATGCTTCTTAAAACGAGATATTGCATCTCATACCTATGTTTCATGATAAGATATAATATGATTTGCGAAGTGTTATGTATTCCTCGTCTACACTTCATATGAATGTAAATGCGACACTTCCTTGCAAGGAAATAGCGTTTGCAGATGTCTACCTATCGTAGCAATAGAGTTCTAATGCTTCTTAAAACGCGATATCGCATCTCATTTCTATGTTTCATGGTAAGATATAATATGATTTGCGAAGTGTTATGTATTCCTCGTCTACACTCCAAATGATTGTGAATGCGACACTTCCTCGCTAGGAAATAGCGTTTGCAGAAGTCTACGTATCGTAGCAATAGAGTTCTTATGATTCTTAAAACGCGATATCGCATCTCATTTCTATGGTTCATCGTATGATATAATATGATTTGCGAAGTGTTATGTATTCCTCGTCTACACTTCAAATGAATGTAAATGCGACACTTCCTTGCTAGGAAATAGCGTCTGCAGATATCTAGGTATCATAGCGATAGAGTTCTAATGCTTCTTAAAACGCGATATCGCATCTCATTTCTATGTTTCATGGTAAGATATAATATGATTTGCGAAGTGTTATGTATTCCTCGTCTACACTTCATATGAATGTAAATGCGACACTTCCTTGCAAGGAAATAGCGTTTGCTGATGTCTACGTATCGTAGCGATAGAGTTCTAATGCTTCTTAAAACGAGATATTGCATCTCATATCTATGTTTCATGATAAGATATAATATTCATTGCGAAGTGTTTTGCATTCCTCGTCTACGATTCAAACGAATGTAAATGCGACACTTCCTTGCAAGGAAATAGCGTTTGCAGATGTCTAGGTATCGTAGCAATAGAGTTCTAATGCTTCTTAAAATGCGATATCGCATCTCATTTCTATGTTTCATGGTAAGATATAATATGATTTGCGAAGTGTTATGTATTCCTCGTCTACACTTCAAATGAATGTAAATGCGACACTTCCTTGCTAGGAAATAGCGTTTGCAGAAGTCTACGTATCGTAGCAATAGAGTTCTTATGATTCTTAAAACGCGATATCGCATCTCATTTCTATGGTTCATGGTAAGATATAATATGATTTGCGAAGTGTTATGTATTCCTCGTCTACACTTCAAATGAATGTAAATGCGACACTTCCTTGCAAGGAAATAGCGTTTGCAGATGTCTACCTATCGTAGCAATGGAGTTCTAATGCTTCTTAAAACGCGATATCGCATCTCATTTCTATGTTCCATGGTAAGATATAATATGATTTGCGAAGTGTTATGTATTCCTCGTCTACACTTCAAATGATTGTGAATGCGACACTTCCTCGCTAGGAAATAGTGTTTGCAGAAGTCTACGTATCGTAGCAATAGAGTTCTTATGATTCTTAAAACGCGATATCGCATCTCATTTCTATGGTTCATGGTATGATATAATATGATTTGCGAAGTGTTATGTATTCCTCGTCTACACTCCAAATGATTGTGAATGCGACACTTCCTCGCTAGGAAATAGCGTTTGCAGAAGTCTACGTATCGCAGCAATAGAGTTCTTATGATTCTTAAAACGCGATATCGCATCTCATTTCTATGGTTCATGGTATGATATAATATGATTTGCGAAGTGTTATGTGTTCCTCGTCTACACTTCAAATGAATGTAAATGCGACACTTCCTTGCTAGGAAATAGCGTCTGCAGATGTCTAGGTATCATAGCGATAGAGTTCTAATGCTTCTTAAAACGCGATATCGCATCTCATTTCTATGTTTCATGGTAAGATATAATATGATTTGCGAAGTGTTATGTATTCCTCGTCTACACTTCATATGAATGTAAATGCGACACTTCCTTGCAAGGAAATAGCGTTTGCAGATGTCTACGTATCGTAGCGATAGAGTTCTAAAGCTTCTTAAAACGCGATATCGCATCTCATTTATATGTTTCATGGTAAGATATAATATGATTTGCGAAGTGTTATGTATTCCTCGTCTTCACTTCAAATGAATGTAAATGCGACACTTCCTTGCTAGGAAATAGCGTCTGCAGATGTCTAGGTATCGTAGCAATAGGGTTCTTATGATTCTTAAAACGCGATATCGCATCTCATTTCTATGGTTCATGGTAAGATATAATATGATTTGCGAATTGTTATGTATTCCTCGTCTACACTTCAAATGAATCTAATGGCGACACTTCCTTGCAAGGAAATAGCGTTTGCAGATGTCTACCTATCGTAGCAATAGAGTTCTAATGCTTCTTAAAACGCGATATCGCATCTCATTTCTATGTTTCATGGTAAGATATAATATGATTTGCGAAGTGTTATGTATTCCTCGTCTACACTCCAAATGATTGTGAATGCGACACTTCCTCGCTAGGAAATAGCGTTTGCAGAAGTCTACGTATCGTAGCAATAGAGTTCTTATGATTCTTAAAACGCGATATCGAATCTCATTTCTATGGTTCATCATATGATATAATATGATTTGCGAAGTGTTATGTATTCCTCGTCTACACTTCAAATGAATGTAAATGCGACACTTCCTTGCTAGGAAATAGCGTCTGCAGATGTCTAGGTATCGTAGCGATAGAGTTCTATTGCTTCTTAAAACGAGGTATTGCATCTCATATCTATGTTTCATGATAAGATATAATATTCAATGCGAAGTGTTATTCATTCCTCGTCTACGATTCAAATGAATGTAAATGCGACACTTCCTTGCACGGAAATAGCGTTTGCAGATGTCTAGGTATCGTAGCAATAGAGTTCTAATGCTTCTTAAAACGCGATATCGCATCTCATTTCTATGTTTCATGGTAAGATATAATATGATTTGCGAAGTGTTATGTATTCCTCGTCTACACTTCAAATGAATGTGAATGCGACACTTCCCCGCTAGGAAATAGCGTTTGCAGAAGTCTACGTATCGTAGCAATAGAGTTCTTATGATTCTTATAACGCGATATCGCATCTCATTTCTATGGTTCATGGTAAGATATAATATGATTTGCGAAGTGTTATGTATTCCTCGTCTACACTTCAAATGAATGTAAATGCGACACTTCCTTGCAAGGAAATAGCGTTTGCAGATGTCTACCTATCGTAGCAATAGGGTTCTAATGCTTCTTAAAACGCGATATCGCATCTCATTTCTATGGTTCATGGTAAGATATAATATGATTTGCGAAGTGTTATGAATTCCTCGTCTACGCTTCAAATGAATGTAAATGCGACACTTCCTTGCTAGGAAATAGCGTCTGCAGATGTCTAGGTATCGTAGCGATAGAGTTCTAATGCTTCTTAAAACGAGATATTGCATCTCATATCTATGGTTCATGGTAAGATATAATATGATTTGCGAAGTGTTATGTATTCCTCGTCTACACTTCAAATGAATGTAAATGCGACACTTCCTCGCTAGGAAATAGCGTTTGCAGAAGTCTACGTATCGTAGCAATTGAGTTCTTATGATTCTTAAAACGCGATATCGCATCTCATTTCAATGTTTCATGGTAAGATTTAATATGATTTGCGAAGTGTCATGTATTCCTCGTCTACACTTCAAATGAATGTGAATGCGACACTTCCTCGCTAGGAAATAGCGTTTGCAGATGTCTACGTATCGTAGCAATAGAGTTCTTATGATTCTTAAAACGCGATATCGCATCTCATTTCTATGGTTCATGGTAAGATATAATATGATTTGCGAATTGTTATGTATTCCTCGTCTACACTTCAAATGAATATAAATGCGACACTTCCTTGCTAGGAAATAGCGTCTGCAGATGTCTAGATATCATAGCGATAGAGTTCTAATGCTTCTTAAAACGCGATATCCCATCTCATTTCTATGTTTCATGGTAAGGTATAATATGATTTGCGAAGTGTTATGTATTCCTCGTCTACACTTCAAATGAATGTAAATGCGACACTTCCTTGCAAAGTAATAGCGTTTGCAGATATACACGTATCGTAGCAATAGATTTCTAATGCTTCTTAAAACGCGATATAGCATCTCATTTCTATGTTTCATGGTAAGATTTAATATGATTTGCGAAGTGTCATGTATTCCTCGTCTACACTTCAAATGAATGTAAATGCGACACTTCCTTGCAAGGAAATAGCGTTTGCAGATGTTACGTATCGTAGCGATAGAGTTCTAATGCTTCTTAAAACGAGATATTGCATCTCATATCTATGTTTCATGATAAGATATAATATGATTTGCGAAGTGCTATGTATTCCTCGTCTACACTTCATATGAATGTAAATGCGACACTTCCTTGCAAGGAAATAGCGTCTGCAGATGTCTAGGTATCGTCGCAATAGAGTTCTAATGCTTCTTAAAACGCGATATCGCATCTCATTTCTATGTTTCATGGTAAGATATAATATGATTTGCGAAGTGTTATGTATTCCTCGTCTACACTTCAAATGAATCTAATTGCGACACTTCCTTGCTAGGAAATAGCGTCTGCAGATGTCTAGGTATCGTAGCGATAGAGTTCTAATGCTTCTTAAAACGAGATATTGCATCTCATATCTATGTTTCATGATAAGATATAGTATGATTTTTGCGAAGTGTTATGTATTCCTCGTCTGCACTTCAAATGAATGTAAATGCGATACTTCCTTGCAAGGAAATAGCGTCTGCAGAAGTCTACGTATCGTAGCAATAGAGTTCTTATGATTCTTAAAACGCGATATCGTATCTCATTTCTATGTTTCATGGTAAGATATAATATGATTTGCGAAGTGTTACTTATTCCTCGTCTACACTTCAAATGAATGTAAATGCAACACTTCCTTGCAAGGAAATAGCGTTTGCAGATGTCTAGGTATCGTAGCAATAGAGTTCAAATGCTTCTTAAAGCGAGATACTGCATCTCATATCTATGTTTTATGATAAGATATAATATTCATTGCGATGTGTTATGCATTCCTCGTATACGATTCAAATGAATGTAAATGCGACATTTCCTTGCAAGGAAATAGCGTTTGCAGATGTCTACGTATCGTGGCAATAGAGTTCTTATGGTTCTTAAAACGCGATATCGCATCTCATTTCTATGTTTCATGGCAAGATATAATATGATTTGCGAAGTGTTATGTATTCCTCGTCTACACTTCAAATGAATGTGAATGCGACACTTCCTCGCTAGGAAATAGCGTTTGCAGAAGTCTACGTATCGTCGCAATAGAGTTCTAATGCTTCTTAAAACGCGATATCGCATCTCATTTCCATGTTTCATGGTAAGATATAATATGATTTGCGAAGTGTTATGTATTCCTCGTCTACACTTCAAATGAATCTAATTGCGACACTTCCTTGCTAGGAAATAGCGTCTGCAGATGTCTACGTATCGTAGCATTAGATTTCTAATGCTTCTTAAAACGCGATATCGCATATCATTTCTATGTTTCATGGTAAGATGTAATATGATTTGCGAAGTGTTATGTATTCCTCGTCTACACTTCAAATGAATGTAAATGCGACACTTCCTTGCAAAGAAATAGCGTTTGCAGATGTCTACGTATCGTAGCATTAGCTTTCTAATGCTTCTTAAAACGCGATATCGCATCTCATTTCTATGTTTCATGGTGAGATATAATATGGCGAAGTGTTATGTATTCCTCGTCTACACTTCAAATGAATGTAAATGCGACACTTCCTAGCAAGGAAATAGCGTTTGCAGATGTCTACGTATCGTAGCAATAGATTTCTAATGCTTCTTAAAACGCGATATCGCATCTCATTTCTATGTTTCATGGTAAGATATAATATGATTTGCGACGTGTTATGTATTCCTCGTCTACACTTCAAATGAATGTGAATGCCACACTTCCTCGCTAGGAAATAGCGTTTGCAGATGTCTACGTATCGTAGCATTAGATTTCTAATGCTTCTTAAAACGCGATATCGCATCTCATTTCTATGTTTCATGGTAAGATGTAATATGATTTGCGAAGTGTTATGTATTCCTCGTCTACACTTCAAATGAATGTAAATGCGACACTTCCTAGCAAGGAAATAGCGTTTGCAGATGTCTACGTATCGTAGCAATAGATTTCTAATGCTTCTTAAAACTCGATATCGCATCTCATTTCTATGTTTCATGGTAAGATATAATATGATTTGCGAAGTGACTTGTATTCCTCGTCTACACTTCAAATGAATGTAAATGCGACACTTCCTTGCTGGGAAATAGCGTCTGCAGATGTCTAGGTATCGTAGCGATAGAGTTCTAATGCTTCTTAAAACGCGGTATCGCATCTCATTTCTATGTTTCATGGTAAGATATAATATGATTTGCGACGTGTTATGTATTCCTCGTCTACACTTCAAATGAATGTGAATGCCACACGTCCTCGCTAGGAAATAGCGTTTGCAGATGTCTACGTATCGTAGCAATAGATTTCTAATGCTTCTTAAAACGCGATATCGCATCTCATTTCTATGTTTCATGGTAAGATGTAATATGATTTGCGAAGTGTTATGAATTCCTCGTCTACACTTCAAATGAATGTAAATGCGACACTTCCTAGCAAGGAAATAGCGTTTGCAGATGTCTACGTATCGTAGCAATAGATTTCTAATGCTTCTTAAAACTCGATATCGCATCTCATTTCTATGTTTCATGGTAAGATATAATATGATTTGCGATGTGTTATGTATTCTTCGTCTACACTTCAAATGAATGTAAATGCGACACTTCCTTGCAAAGAAATAGCGATTGCAGTTGTCTACGTATCGTAGCAATAGATTTCTAATGCTTCTTAAAACGCGATGTCGCATCTCATTTCTATGTTTCGTGGTAAGATATAATATGATTTGCGAAGTGACTTGTATTCCTCGTCTACACTTCAAATGAATGTAAATGCGACACTTCCTTGCTAGGAAATAGCGTCTGCAGATGTCTAGGTATCGTAGCGATAGAGTTCTAATGCTTCTTAAAACGCGATATCGCATCTCATTTCTATGTTTCATGGTAAGATATAATATGATTTGCGACGTGTTATGTATTCCTCGTCTACACTTCAAATGAATGTGAATGCCACACTTCCTCGCTAGGAAATAGCGTTTGCAGATGTCTACGTATCGTAGCATTAGATTTCTAATGCTTCTTAAAACGCGATATCGCATCTCATTTCTATGTTTCATGGTAAGATGTAATATGATTTGCGAAGTGTTATGTATTCCTCGTCTACACTTCAAATGAATGTAAATGCGACACTTCCTTGCAAAGAAATAGCGTTTGCAGATGTCTACGTATCGTAGCATTAGCTTTCTAATGCTTCTTAAAACGCGATATCGCATCTCATTTCTATGTTTCATGGTGAGATATAATATGGCGAAGTGTTATGTATTCCTCGTCTACACTTCAAATGAATGTAAATGCGACACTTCCTAGCAAGGAAATAGCGTTTGCAGATGTCTACGTATCGTAGCAATAGATTTCTAATGCTTCTTAAAACGCGATATCGCATCTCATTTCTATGTTTCATGGTAAGATATAATATGATTTGCGACGTGTTATGTATTCCTCGTCTACACTTCAAATGAATGTGAATGCCACACTTCCTCGCTAGGAAATAGCGTTTGCAGATGTCTACGTATCGTAGCATTAGATTTCTAATGCTTCTTAAAACGCGATATCGCATCTCATTTCTATGTTTCATGGTAAGATGTAATATGATTTGCGAAGTGTTATGTATTCCTCGTCTACACTTCAAATGAATGTAAATGCGACACTTCCTAGCAAGGAAATAGCGTTTGCAGATGTCTACGTATCGTAGCAATAGATTTCTAATGCTTCTTAAAACTCGATATCGCATCTCATTTCTATGTTTCATGGTAAGATATAATATGATTTGCGAAGTGACTTGTATTCCTCGTCTACACTTCAAATGAATGTAAATGCGACACTTCCTTGCTGGGAAATAGCGTCTGCAGATGTCTAGGTATCGTAGCGATAGAGTTCTAATGCTTCTTAAAACGCGATATCGCATCTCATTTCTATGTTTCATGGTAAGATATAATATGATTTGCGACGTGTTATGTATTCCTCGTCTACACCTCAAATGAATGTGAATGCCACACGTCCTCGCTAGGAAATAGCGTTTGCAGATGTCTACGTATCGTAGCAATAGATTTCTAATGCTTCTTAAAACGCGATATCGCATCTCATTTCTATGTTTCATGGTAAGATGTAATATGATTTGCGAAGTGTTATGAATTCCTCGTCTACACTTCAAATGAATGTAAATGCGACACTTCCTAGCAAGGAAATAGCGTTTGCAGATGTCTACGTATCGTAGCAATAGATTTCTAATGCTTCTTAAAACTCGATATCGCATCTCATTTCTATGTTTCATGGTAAGATATAATATGATTTGCGATGTGTTATGTATTCTTCGTCTACACTTCAAATGAATGTAAATGCGACACTTCCTTGCAAAGAAATAGCGATTGCAGTTGTCTACGTATCGTAGCAATAGATTTCTAATGCTTCTTAAAACGCGATGTCGCATCTCATTTCTATGTTTCGTGGTAAGATATAATATGATTTGCGAAGTGACTTGTATTCCTCGTCTACACTTCAAATGAATGTAAATGCGACACTTCCTTGCTAGGAAATAGCGTCTGCAGATGTCTAGGTATCGTAGCGATAGAGTTCTAATGCTTCTTAAAACGCGATATCGCATCTCATTTCTATGTTTCATGGTAAGATATAATATGATTTGCGACGTGTTATGTATTCCTCGTCTACACTTCAAATGAATGTGAATGCCACACTTCCTCGCTAGGAAATAGCGTTTGCAGATGTCTACGTATCGTAGCATTAGATTTCTAATGCTTCTTAAAACGCGATATCGCATCTCATTTCTATGTTTCATGGTAAGATGTAATATGATTTGCGAAGTGTTATGTATTCCTCGTCTACACTTCAAATGAATGTAAATGCGACAATTCCTTGCAAAGAAATAGCGTTTGCAGATGTCTACGTATCGTAGCATTAGCTTTCTAATGCTTCTTAAAACGCGATATCGCATATCATTTCTATGTTTCATGGTGAGATATAATATGGCGAAGTGTTATGTATTCCTCGTCTACACTTCAAATGAATGTAAATGCGACACTTCCTAGCAAGGAAATAGCGTTTGCAGATGTCTACGTATCGTAGCAATAGATTTCTAATGCTTCTTAAAACGCGATATCGCATCTCATTTCTATGTTTCATGGTAAGATATAATATGATCTGCGAAGTGACTTGTATTCCTCGTCTACACTTCAAATGAATGTAAATGCGATACTTCCTTGCAAGGAAATAGCGTTTGCAGATGTCTACGTATCGTAGCAATAGATTTCTAATGCTTCTTAAAACGCGATATCGCATCTCATTTCTATGTTTCATGGTAAGATATAATATGATTTGCGAAGTGACTTGTATTCCTCGTCTACACTTCAAATGAATGTAAATGCGACACTTCCTCGCTAGGAAATAGCGTTTGCATATGTCTACGTATCGTAGCAATAGATTCCTAATGCTTTTTAACACGCGATATCGCATCTCATTTCTATGTTTCATGGTAAGATATAATATGGCGAAGTGTTATGTATTCCTCGTCTACACTTCAAATGAATGTAAATGCGACACTTCCTTGCAAGGAAATAGCGTTTGCAGATGTCTACGTATCGTAGCAATAGATTTCTAATGCTACTTAAAACGCGATATCGCATCTCATTTCTATGTTTCATGGAAGGATATAATATGATTCGCGAAGTGTTATGTATTCCTCGTCTACACTTCAAATGAATGTGTATGCCACACTTCCTCGCTAGGAAATAGCGTTTGCAGATGTCTACGTATCGTAGCAATAGAGTTCTAATGCTTCTTAAAACGCGATATCGCATCTCATTTCTATGTTTCATGGTAAGATATAATATGATTTGCGAAGTGTTACGCATTCCTCGTCTACGATTCAAATGAATGTAAATGCGACACTTCCTTGCAAAGAAATAGCGTTTGCAGATGTCTACGTGTCGTAGCAATAGATTTCTAATGCTTCTTAAAACGCGATACCGCATCTCATTTCTATGTTTCATGGTAAGATATAATATGATCTGCGAAGTGTTATGTATTCCTCGTCTACACTTCAAATGAATGTGAATGCCACACTTGCTCGCTAGGAAATACCGTTTGCAGATGTCTACGTATCGTAGCAATAGATTTCTAATGCTTCTTAAAACGCGATATCGCATCTCATTTCTATGTTTCATGGTAAGATATAATATGATTAGCGAAGTGTTATGTATTCCTCGTCTACACTTCAAATGAATGTAAATGCGACACTTCCTTGCAAAGAAGTAGCGTTTGCAGTTGTCTACGTATCGTAGCAATAGATTTCTAATGCTTCTTAAAACGCGATGTCGCATCACATTTCTATGTTTCATGGTAAGATATAATATGATTTGCGAAGTGACTTGTATTCCTCGTCTACACTTCAAATGAATGTAAATCCGACACTTCCTAGCAAGGAAATAGCGTTTGCAGATGTCTACGTATCGTAGCAATAGATTTCTAATGCTACTTAAAACGCGATATCGCATCTCATTTCTATGTTTCATGGAAGGATATAATATGATTCGTGAAGTGTTATGTATTCCTCGTCTACACTTCAAATGAATGTGTATGCCACACTTCCTCGCTAGGAAATAGCGTTTGCAGATGTCTACGTATCGTAGCAATAGAGTTCTAATGCTTCTTAAAACGCGATATCGCATCTCATTTCTATGTTTCATGATAAGATATAATATTCATTGCGAAGTGTTATGCAGTCCTCGTCTACGATTCAAATGAAAGTAAATGCGACACTTCCTTGCAAGGAAATAAGATGTAATATGATTTGCGAAGTGTTATGTATTCCTCGCCTGCACTTCAAATGAATGTAAATGCGACACTTCCTTGCAAAGAAATAGCGTTTGCAGTTGTCTACGTATCGTAGCAATAGATTTCTAATGCTTCTTAAAACGCGATGTCGCATCACATTTCTATGTTTCATGGTAAGATATAATATGATTTGCGAAGTGACTTGTATTCCTCGTCTACACTTCAAATGAATGTAAATCCGACACTTCCTAGCAAGGAAATAGCGTTTGCAGATGTCTACGTATCGTAGCAATAGATATCTAATGCTTCTTAAAACGCGATATCGCATTTCATTTCTATGTTTCATGGTAAGATATAATATGATTTGCGAAGTGACTTGTATTCCTCGTCTACACTTCAAGTAAATGTAAAAGCGACACTTCCTTGCTAGGAAATAGCGTCTGCAGATGTCTAGGTATCGTAGCAATAGAGTTCAAATGCTTCTTAAAACGAGATATTGCATCTCATTTCTATGTTTCATGATAAGATATAATATTCATTGCGCAGTGTTATGCAGTCCTCGTCTACGATTCAAATGAAAGTAAATGCGACACTTCCTTCCAAGGAAATAGCGTTTGCAGATGTCTACGTATCGTAGCAATAGAGTTCTTATGATTCTTAAAACGCGATATCGCATCTCATTTCTATGTTTCATGGTAAGATATAATATTCATTGCGAAGTGTTATACATTCCTCGTCTACGATTCAAATGAACGTAAATGCGACACTTCCTTACAAGGAAATAGCGTTTGCAGATGTCTACGTATCGTAGCAATAGAGTTCTTATGATTCTTAAAACGCGATATCGCATCTCATTTCTATGTTTTATGGTAAGATATAATATGATTAGCGAAGTGTTATGTATTCCTCGTCTGCACTTCAAATGAATGTAAATGCGACACTTCCTTGCTAGGAAATAGCGTCTGCAGATGTCTAGGTATCGTAGCGATAGAGTTCTAATGCTTCTTAAAACGCGATATCGCATCTCATTTCTATGTTTCATGGTAAGATATAATATGATTTGCGAAGTGTTATGCATTCCTCGTCTACGATTCAAATGAACGTAAATGCGACACTTCCTTGCAAGGAAATAGCGTTTGCAGATGTCTACGTATCGAAGCAATAGAGTTCAAATGCTTCTTAAAACGAGATATTGCATCTCATATCTATGTTTCATGCTAGGATATAATATTCATTGCGAAGTGTTATGCATTCCTCGTCTACGATTCAAATGAATGTAAATGCGACACTTCCTTGCAAGGAAATAGCGTTTGCAGATGTCTGCGTATCGTAGCAATAGATTTCTAATGCTTCTTAAAACTCGATATCGCATCTCATTTCTATGTTTCATGGTAAGATATAATATGATTTGCGATGTGTTATGTATTCTTCGTCTACACTTCAAATGAATGTAAATGCGACACTTCCTTGCAAAGAAATAGCGATTGCAGTTGTCTACGTATCGTAGCAATAGATTTCTAATGCTTCTTAAAACGCGATGTCGCATCTCATTTCTATGTTTCGTGGTAAGATATAATATGATTTGCGAAGTGACTTGTATTCCTCGTCTACACTTCAAATGAATGTAAATGCGACACTTCCTTGCTAGGAAATAGCGTCTGCAGATGTCTAGGTATCGTAGCGATAGAGTTCTAATGCTTCTTAAAACGCGATATCGCATCTCATTTCTATGTTTCATGGTAAGATATAATATGATTTGCGACGTGTTATGTATTCCTCGTCTACACTTCAAATGAATGTGAATGCCACACTTCCTCGCTAGGAAATAGCGTTTGCAGATGTCTACGTATCGTAGCATTAGATTTCTAATGCTTCTTAAAACGCGATATCGCATCTCATTTCTATGTTTCATGGTAAGATGTAATATGATTTGCGAAGTGTTATGTATTCCTCGTCTACACTTCAAATGAATGTAAATGCGACACTTCCTTGCAAAGAAATAGCGTTTGCAGATGTCTACGTATCGTAGCATTAGCTTTCTAATGCTTCTTAAAACGCGATATCGCATATCATTTCTATGTTTCATGGTGAGATATAATATGGCGAAGTGTTATGTATTCCTCGTCTACACTTCAAATGAATGTAAATGCGACACTTCCTAGCAAGGAAATAGCGTTTGCAGATGTCTACGTATCGTAGCAATAGATTTCTAATGCTTCTTAAAACGCGATATCGCATCTCATTTCTATGTTTCATGGTAAGATATAATATGATCTGCGAAGTGACTTGTATTCCTCGTCTACACTTCAAATGAATGTAAATGCGATACTTCCTTGCAAGGAAATAGCGTTTGCAGATGTCTACGTATCGTAGCAATAGATTTCTAATGCTTCTTAAAACGCGATATCGCATCTCATTTCTATGTTTCATGGTAAGATATAATATGATTTGCGAAGTGACTTGTATTCCTCGTCTACACTTCAAATGAATGTAAATGCGACACTTCCTCGCTAGGAAATAGCGTTTGCATATGTCTACGTATCGTAGCAATAGATTCCTAATGCTTTTTAACACGCGATATCGCATCTCATTTCTATGTTTCATGGTAAGATATAATATGGCGAAGTGTTATGTATTCCTCGTCTACACTTCAAATGAATGTAAATGCGACACTTCCTTGCAAGGAAATAGCGTTTGCAGATGTCTACGTATCGTAGCAATAGATTTCTAATGCTACTTAAAACGCGATATCGCATCTCATTTCTATGTTTCATGGAAGGATATAATATGATTCGCGAAGTGTTATGTATTCCTCGTCTACACTTCAAATGAATGTGTATGCCACACTTCCTCGCTAGGAAATAGCGTTTGCAGATGTCTACGTATCGTAGCAATAGAGTTCTAATGCTTCTTAAAACGCGATATCGCATCTCATTTCTATGTTTCATGGTAAGATATAATATGATTTGCGAAGTGTTATGCATTCCTCGTCTACGATTCAAATGAATGTAAATGCGACACTTCCTTGCAAAGAAATAGCGTTTGCAGATGTCTACGTGTCGTAGCAATAGATTTCTAATGCTTCTTAAAACGCGATACCGCATCTCATTTCTATGTTTCATGGTAAGATATAATATGATCTGCGAAGTGTTATGTATTCCTCGTCTACACTTCAAATGAATGTGAATGCCACACTTGCTCGCTAGGAAATACCGTTTGCAGATGTCTACGTATCGTAGCAATAGATTTCTAATGCTTCTTAAAACGCGATATCGCATCTCATTTCTATGTTTCATGGTAAGATATAATATGATTAGCGAAGTGTTATGTATTCCTCGTCTACACTTCAAATGAATGTAAATGCGACACTTCCTTGCAAAGAAGTAGCGTTTGCAGTTGTCTACGTATCGTAGCAATAGATTTCTAATGCTTCTTAAAACGCGATGTCGCATCACATTTCTATGTTTCATGGTAAGATATAATATGATTTGCGAAGTGACTTGTATTCCTCGTCTACACTTCAAATGAATGTAAATCCGACACTTCCTAGCAAGGAAATAGCGTTTGCAGATGTCTACGTATCGTAGCAATAGATTTCTAATGCTACTTAAAACGCGATATCGCATCTCATTTCTATGTTTCATGGAAGGATATAATATGATTCGCGAAGTGTTATGTATTCCTCGTCTACACTTCAAATGAATGTGTATGCCACACTTCCTCGCTAGGAAATAGCGTTTGCAGATGTCTACGTATCGTAGCAATAGAGTTCTAATGCTTCTTAAAACGCGATATCGCATCTCATTTCTATGTTTCATGGTAAGATATAATATGATTTGCGAAGTGTTATGCATTCCTCGTCTACGATTCAAATGAATGTAAATGCGACACTTCCTTGCAAAGAAATAGCGTTTGCAGATGTCTACGTGTCGTAGCAATAGATTTCTAATGCTTCTTAAAACGCGATACCGCATCTCATTTCTATGTTTCATGGTAAGATATAATATGATCTGCGAAGTGTTATGTATTCCTCGTCTACACTTCAAATGAATGTGAATGCCACACTTGCTCGCTAGGAAATACCGTTTGCAGATGTCTACGTATCGTAGCAATAGATTTCTAATGCTTCTTAAAACGCGATATCGCATCTCATTTCTATGTTTCATGGTAAGATATAATATGATTAGCGAAGTGTTATGTATTCCTCGTCTACACTTCAAATGAATGTAAATGCGACACTTCCTTGCAAAGAAGTAGCGTTTGCAGTTGTCTACGTATCGTAGCAATAGATTTCTAATGCTTCTTAAAACGCGATGTCGCATCACATTTCTATGTTTCATGGTAAGATATAATATGATTTGCGAAGTGACTTGTATTCCTCGTCTACACTTCAAATGAATGTAAATCCGACACTTCCTAGCAAGGAAATAGCGTTTGCAGATGTCTACGTATCGTAGCAATAGATTTCTAATGCTACTTAAAACGCGATATCGCATCTCATTTCTATGTTTCATGGAAGGATATAATATGATTCGCGAAGTGTTATGTATTCCTCGTCTACACTTCAAATGAATGTGTATGCCACACTTCCTCGCTAGGAAATAGCGTTTGCAGATGTCTACGTATCGTAGCAATAGAGTTCTAATGCTTCTTAAAACGCGATATCGCATCTCATTTCTATGTTTCATGATAAGATATAATATTCATTGCGAAGTGTTATGCAGTCCTCGTCTACGATTCAAATGAAAGTAAATGCGACACTTCCTTGCAAGGAAATAAGATGTAATATGATTTGCGAAGTGTTATGTATTCCTCGCCTGCACTTCAAATGAATGTAAATGCGACACTTCCTTGCAAAGAAATAGCGTTTGCAGTTGTCTACGTATCGTAGCAATAGATTTCTAATGCTTCTTAAAACGCGATGTCGCATCACATTTCTATGTTTCATGGTAAGATATAATATGATTTGCGAAGTGACTTGTATTCCTCGTCTACACTTCAAATGAATGTAAATCCGACACTTCCTAGCAAGGAAATAGCGTTTGCAGATGTCTACGTATCGTAGCAATAGATATCTAATGCTTCTTAAAACGCGATATCGCATTTCATTTCTATGTTTCATGGTAAGATATAATATGATTTGCGAAGTGACTTGTATTCCTCGTCTACACTTCAAGTAAATGTAAAAGCGACACTTCCTTGCTAGGAAATAGCGTCTGCAGATGTCTAGGTATCGTAGCAATAGAGTTCAAATGCTTCTTAAAACGAGATATTGCATCTCATTTCTATGTTTCATGATAAGATATAATATTCATTGCGAAGTGTTATGCAGTCCTCGTCTACGATTCAAATGAAAGTAAATGCGACACTTCCTTCCAAGGAAATAGCGTTTGCAGATGTCTACGTATCGTAGCAATAGAGTTCTTATGATTCTTAAAACGCGATATCGCATCTCATTTCTATGTTTCATGGTAAGATATAATATTCATTGCGAAGTGTTATACATTCCTCGTCTACGATTCAAATGAACGTAAATGCGACACTTCCTTACAAGGAAATAGCGTTTGCAGATGTCTACGTATCGTAGCAATAGAGTTCTTATGATTCTTAAAACGCGATATCGCATCTCATTTCTATGTTTTATGGTAAGATATAATATGATTAGCGAAGTGTTATGTATTCCTCGTCTGCACTTCAAATGAATGTAAATGCGACACTTCCTTGCTAGGAAATAGCGTCTGCAGATGTCTAGGTATCGTAGCGATAGAGTTCTAATGCTTCTTAAAACGCGATATCGCATCTCATTTCTATGTTTCATGGTAAGATATAATATGATTTGCGAAGTGTTATGCATTCCTCGTCTACGATTCAAATGAACGTAAATGCGACACTTCCTTGCAAGGAAATAGCGTTTGCAGATGTCTACGTATCGAAGCAATAGAGTTCAAATGCTTCTTAAAACGAGATATTGCATCTCATATCTATGTTTCATGCTAGGATATAATATTCATTGCGAAGTGTTATGCATTCCTCGTCTACGATTCAAATGAATGTAAATGCGACACTTCCTTGCAAGGAAATAGCGTTTGCAGATGTCTGCGTATCGTAGCAATAGATTTCTAATGCTTCTTAAAACGCGATATCGCATCTCATTTCTATGTTTCATGGTAAGATATAATATGATTTGCGAAGTGTTATGTGTTCCTCGTCTACACTTCATATGAATGTAAATGCGACACTTCCTTGCAAGGAAATAGCGTTTGCAGATGTCTACCTATCGTAGCAATAGAGTTCTAATGCTTCTTAAAACGCGATATCGCATCTCATTTCTATGTTTCATGGTAAGATGTAATATGTTTTGCGAAGTGTTATGTATTCCTCGCCTACACTTCAAATGAATGTAAATGCGACACTTCCTTGCAAAGAAATAGCGTTTGCAGTTGTCTACGTATCGTAGCAATAGATTTCTAATGCTTCTTAAAACGCGATGTCGCATCTCATTTTTATGTTTCATGGTAAGATATAATATGATTTGCGAAGTGACTTGTATTCCTCGTCTACACTTCAAATGAATGTAAATCCGACACTTCCTAGCAAGGAAATAGCGTTTGCAGATGTCTACGTATCGTAGCAATAGATTTCTAATGCTTCTTAAAACGCGATATCGCATTTCATTTCTATGTTTCATGGTAAGATATAATATGATTTGCGAAGTGACTTGTATTCCTCGTCTACACTTCAAATAAATGTAAAAGCGACACTTCCTTGCTAGGAAATAGCGTCTGCAGATGTCTAGGTATCGTAGCAATAGAGTTCAAATGCTTCTTAAAACGAGATATTGCATCTCATTTCTATGTTTCATGATAAGATATAATATTCATTGCGAAGTGTTATGCAGTCCTCGTCTACGATTCAAATGAAAGTAAATGCGACACTTCCTTGCAAGGAAATAGCGTTTGCAGATGTCTACGTATCGTAGCAATAGAGTTCTAATGCTTCTTAAAACGCGATATCGCATCTCATTTCTATGTTTCATGGTAAGATGTAATATGATTTGCGAAGTGTTATGTATTCCTCGCCTACACTTCAAATGAATGTAAATGCGACACTTCCTTGCAAAGAAATAGCGTTTGCAGTTGTCTACGTATCGTAGCAATAGATTTCTAATGCTTCTTAAAACGCGATGTCGCATCACATTTCTATGTTTCATGATAAGATATAATATTCATTGCGAAGTGTTATGCAGTCCTCGTCTACGATTCAAATGAAAGTAAATACGACACTTCCTTGCAAGGAGATAGCGTTTGCAGATGTCTACGTATCGTAGCAATAGAGTTCTAATGCTTCTTAAAACGCGATATCGCATCTCATTTCTATGTTTCATGGTAAGATGTAATATGATTTGCGAAGTGACTTGTATTCCTCGTCTACACTTCAAGTAAATGTAAAAGCGACACTTCCTTGCTAGGAAATAGCGTCTGCAGATGTCTAGGTATCGTAGCAATAGAGTTCAAATGCTTCTTAAAACGAGATATTGCATCTCATTTCTATGTTTCATGATAAGATATAATATTCATTGCGAAGTGTTATGCAGTCCTCGTCTACGATTCAAATGAAAGTAAATGCGACACTTCCTTCCAAGGAAATAGCGTTTGCAGATGTCTACGTATCGTAGCAATAGAGTTCTTATGATTCTTAAAACGCGATATCGCATCTCATTTCTATGTTTCATGGTAAGATATAATATTCATTGCGAAGTGTTATACATTCCTCGTCTACGATTCAAATGAACGTAAATGCGACACTTCCTTACAAGGAAATAGCGTTTGCAGATGTCTACGTATCGTAGCAATAGAGTTCTTATGATTCTTAAAACGCGATATCGCATCTCATTTCTATGTTTTATGGTAAGATATAATATGATTAGCGAAGTGTTATGTATTCCTCGTCTACACTTCAAATGAATGTAAATGCGACACTTCCTTGCTAGGAAATAGCGTCTGCAGATGTCTAGGTATCGTAACGATAGAGTTCTAATGCTTCTTAAAACGCGATATCGCATCTCATTTCTATGTTTCATGGTAAGATATAATATGATTTGCGAAGTGACTTGTATTCCTCGTCTACACTTCAAATGAATGTAAATGCGACACTTCCTTGCTAGGAAATAGCGTCTGCAGATGTCTAGGTATCGTAGCAATAGAGTTCAAATGTTTCTTAAAACGAGATATTGCATCTCATTTCTATGTTTCATGATAAGATATAATATTCATTGCGAAGTGTTATGCAGTCCTCGTCTACACTTCAAATGAATGTGAATACGACACTTCCTCGCAAGGAAATGGCGCATGCAGATGTCTACGTATCGTAGCAATAGTGTTCAAATGCTTCATAAAGCGAGATATTGCATCTCATTTCTATGTTTCATGATAAGATATAATATTCAGTGCGAAGTGTTATGCAGTCCTCGTCTACGATTCAAATGAAAGTAAATGCGACACTTCCTTGCAAGGAAATAGCGTTTGCAGATGTCTCCGTATCGTAGCAATAGAGTTCTTATGATTCTTAAAACGCGATATCGCATCTCATTTCTATGTTTCATGGTAAGATATAATATGATTTGCGATGTGTTATGTATTCTTCGTCTACACTTCAAATGAATGTAAATGCGACACTTCCTTGCAAAGAAATAGCGTTTGCAGTTGTCTACGTATCGAAGCAATAGAGTTCAAATGCTGCTTAAAACGAGATATTGCATCTCATATCTATGTTTCATGATAAGATATAATATAATTTTGCGAAGTGTCATGTCTTCCTCGTCTACACTTCAAATGAATGTGAATGCGATACTTCCTCGCTAGGAAATAGCGTTTGCAGATGTCTACGTATCGTAGCAATAGAGTTCTAATGCTTCTTAAAACGCGATATCGCATCTCATTTCTATGTTTCATGTTAAGATATAATATGATTTGCGAAGTGTCATGTATTCCTCGTCTACACTTCAAATGATTGTGAATGCGATACTTCCTCGCTAGTAAATAGCGTTTGCAGATGTCTACGTATCGTAGCAATAGCTCTCTAATGCTTCTTAAAACGCGATATCGCATCTCATTTCTATGTGTCATGGTAAGATATAATATTCATTGCGAAGCGTTATGCATTCCTCGTCTACGATTCAAATGAATGTAAATGCGACACTTCCTTGCAAGGAAATAGCGTTTGCAGATGTCTACGTATCGTAGCAATAGAGTTCTTATGATTCTTAAAACGAGATATTGCATCTCATATCTATGTTTCATGTTAGGATATAATATTCACTGCGAAGTGCTATGCATTCCTCGTCTACGATTCAAATGAATGTAAATGCGACACTTCCTTGCAAGGAAATAGCGTTTGCAGATGTCTGCGTATCGTAGCAATAGATTTCTAATGCTTCTTAAAACGCGATATCGCATCTCATTTCTATGTTTCATGGTAAGATATAATATGATTTGCGAAGTGTTATGTGTTCCTCGTCTACACTTCATATGAATGTAAATGCGACACTTCCTTGCAAGGAAATAGCGTTTGCAGATGTCTACCTATCGTAGCAATAGAGTTCTAATGCTTCTTAAAACGCGATATCGCATCTCATTTCTATGTTTCATGGTAAGATGTAATATGATTTGCGAAGTGTTATGTATTCCTCGCCTACACTTCAAATGAATGTAAATGCGACACTTCCTTGCAAAGAAATAGCGTTTGCAGTTGTCTACGTATCGTAGCAATAGATTTCTAATGCTTCTTAAAACGCGATGTCGCATCTCATTTCTATGTTTCATGGTAAGATATAATATGATTTGCGAAGTGACTTGTATTCCTCGTCTACACTTCAAATGAATGTAAATCCGACACTTCCCAGCAAGGAAATAGCGTTTGCAGATGTCTACGTATCGTAGCAATAGATTTCTAATGCTTCTTAAAACGCGATATCGCATCTCATTTCTATGTTTCATGGTAAGATATAATATGATTTGCGATGTGTCATGTATTCCTCGTCTACACTTCAAATGAATGTGAATGCCACACTTGCTCGCTAGGAAATAGCGTTTGTAGATGTCTACGTATCGTAGCAATAGATTTCTAATGCTTCTTAAAACGCGATATCGCATTTCATTTCTATGTTTCATGGTAAGATATAATATGATTTGCGAAGTGACTTGTATTCCTCGTCTACACTTCAAGTAAATGTAAAAGCGACACTTCCTTGCTAGGAAATAGCGTCTGCAGATGTCTAGGTATCGTAGCAATAGAGTTCAAATGCTTCTTAAAACGAGATATTGCATCTCATTTCTATGTTTCATGATAAGATATAATATTCATTGCGAAGTGTTATGCAGTCCTCGTCTACGATTCAAATGAAAGTAAATACGACACTTCCTTGCAAGGAAATAGCGTTTGCAGATGTCTACGTATCGTAGCAGTAGAGTTCTTATGATTCTTAAAACGCGATATCGCATCTCATTTCTATGTTTCATGGTAAGATATAATATGATTTGCGATGTGTCATGTATTCCTCGTCTACACTTCAAATGAATGTGAATGCCACACTTGCTCGCTAGGAAATAGCGTTTGCAGATGTCTACGTATCGTAGCAATAGATTTCTAATGCTTCTTAAAACGCGATATCGCATTTCATTTCTATGTTTCATGGTAAGATATAATATGATTTGCGAAGTGACTTGTATTCCTCGTCTACACTTCAAGTAAATGTAAAAGCGACACTTCCTTGCTAGGAAATAGCGTCTGCAGATGTCTAGGTATCGTAGCAATAGAGTTCAAATGCTTCTTAAAACGAGATATTGCATCTCATTTCTATGTTTCATGATAAGATATAATATTCATTGCGAAGTGTTATGCAGTCCTCGTCTACGATTCAAATGAAAGTAAATGCGACACTTCCTTGCAAGGAAATAGCGTTTGCAGATGTCTACGTATCGTAGTAATAGAGTTCTTATGATTCTTAAAACGCGATATCGCATCTCATTTCTATGTTTCATGGTAAGATATAATATTCATTGCGAAGTGTTATGCAGTCCTCGTCTACGATTCAAATGAAAGTAAATGCGACACTTCCTTGCAAGGAAATAGCGTTTGCAGATGTCTACCTATCGTAGCAATAGAGTTCTAATGCTTCTTAAAACGCGATATCGCATCTCATTTCTATGTTTCATGGTAAGATGTAATATGATTTGCGAAGTGTTATGTATTCCTCGCCTACACTTCAAATGAATGTAAATGCGACACTTCCTTGCAAAGAAATAGCGTTTGCAGTTGTCTACGTATCGTAGCAATAGATTTCTAATGCTTCTTAAAACGCGATGTCGCATCTCATTTCTATGTTTCATGGTAAGATATAATATGATTTGCGAAGTGACTTGTATTCCTCGTCTACACTTCAAATGAATGTAAATCCGACACTTCCTAGCAAGGAAATAGCGTTTGCAGCTGTCTACGTATCGTAGCAATAGATTTCTAATGCTTCTTAAAACGCGATATCGCATTTCATTTCTATGTTTCATGGTAAGATATAATATGATTTGCGAAGTGACTTGTATTCCTCGTCTACACTTCAAATAAATGTAAAAGCGACACTTCCTTGCTAGGAAATAGCGTCTGCAGATGTCTAGGTATCGTAGCAATAGAGTTCAAATGCTTCTTAAAACGAGATATTGCATCTCATTTCTATGTTTCATGATAAGATATAATATTCATTGCGAAGTGTTATGCAGTCCTCGTCTACGATTCAAATGAAAGTAAATGCGACACTTCCTTGCAAGGAAATAGCGTTTGCAGATGTCTACGTATCGTAGCAATAGAGTTCTTATGATTCTTAAAACGCGATATCGCATCTCATTTCTATATTTCATGGTAAGATATAATATGAGTTGCGAAGTGTTATGCATTCCTCGTCTACGATTCAAATGAAAGTAAATGCGACACTTCCTTGCAAGGAAATAGCGTTTGCAGATGTCTAGGTATCGTAGCGATAGTGTTCTAATGCTTCTTAAAACGCGATATCGCATCTCATTTCCATGTTTCATGGTAAGATATAATGTGATTTGCGAAGTGTTATGTATTCCTCGTCTACACTTCATATGAATGTAAATGCGACACTTCCTTGCAAGGAAATAGCGTTTGCAGATGTCTACGTATCGTAGCAATAGAGTTCAAATGCTTCTTAAAACGAGATATTGCATCTCATTTCTATGTTTCATGATAAGATATAATATTCATTGCGAAGTGTTATGCAGTCCTCGTCTACGATTCAAATGAAAGTAAATACGACACTTCCTTGCAAGGAAATAGCGTTTGCAGATGTCTACGTATCGTAGCAGTAGAGTTCTTATGATTCTTAAAACGCGATATCGCATCTCATTTCTATGTTTCATGGTAAGATATAATATGATTTGCGATGTGTCATGTATTCCTCGTCTACACTTCAAATGAATGTGAATGCCACACTTGCTCGCTAGGAAATAGCGTTTGCAGATGTCTACGTATCGTAGCAATAGATTTCTAATGCTTCTTAAAACGCGATATCGCATCTCATTTCTATGTTTCATGGTAAGATGTAATATGATTTGCGAAGTGTTATGTATTCCTCGCCTACACTTCAAATGAATGTAAATGCGACACTTCCTTGCAAAGAAATAGCGTTTGCAGTTGTCTACGTATCGTAGCAATAGATTTCTAATGCTTCTTAAAACGCGATGTCGCATCTCATTTCTATGTTTCATGGTAAGATATAATATGATTTGCGAAGTGACTTGTATTCCTCGTCTACACTTCAAATGAATGTAAATCCGACACTTCCTAGCAAGGAAATAGCGTTTGCAGATGTCTACGTATCGTAGCAATAGATTTCTAATGCTTCTTAAAACGCGATATCGCATTTCATTTCTATGTTTCATGGTAAGATATAATATGATTTGCGAAGTGACTTGTATTCCTCGTCTACACTTCAAATAAATGTAAAAGCGACACTTCCTTGCTAGGAAATAGCGTCTGCAGATGTCTAGGTATCGTAGCAATAGAGTTCAAATGCTTCTTAAAACGAGATATTGCATCTCATTTCTATGTTTCATGATAAGATATAATATTCATTGCGAAGTGTTATGCAGTCCTCGTCTACGATTCAAATGAAAGTAAATGCGACACTTCCTTGCAAGGAAATAGCGTTTGCAGATGTCTACGTATCGTAGCAATAGAGTTCTTATGATTCTTAAAACGCGATATCGCATCTCATTTCTATATTTCATGGTAAGATATAATATGAGTTGCGAAGTGTTATGTATTCCTCGTCTACACTTCAAATGAATGTAAATGCGACACTTCCTTGCAAAGAAATAGCGTTTGCAGATGTCTACGTGTCGTAGCAATAGATTTCTAATGCTTCTTAAAACGCGATACCGCATCTCATTTCTATGTTTCATGGTAAGATATAATATGATCTGCGAAGTGTTATGTATTCCTCGTCTACACTTCAAATGAATGTGAATGCCACACTTCCTCGCTAGGAAATAGCGTTTGCAGATGTCTACGTATCGTAGCAATAGATTTCTAATGCTTCTTAAAACGCGATGTCGCATCTCATTTCTATGTTTCATGGTAAGATGTAATATGATTTGCGAAGTGTTATGTATTCCTCGTCTACACTTCAAATGAATGTAAATGTGACACTTCCTTGCAAAGAAATAGCGTTTGCAGTTGTCTACGTATCGTTGCAATAGATTTCTAATGCTTCTTAAAACGCGATGTCGCATCTCATTTCTATGTTTAATGGTAAGATATAATATGATTTGCGAAGTGTCTTGTATTCCTCGTCTACACTTCAAATGAATGTAAATGCGACACTTCCTAGCAAGGAAATAGCGTTTGCAGATGTCTGCGTATCGTAGCAATAGATTTCTAATGCTTCTTAAAACGCGATATCGCATCTCATTTCTATGTTTCATGGTAAGATATAATATTCATTGCGAAGTGTTATACATTCCTCGTCTACGATTCAAATGAACGTAAATGCGACACTTCCTTACAAGGAAATAGCGTTTCAGATGTCTACGTATCGTAGCAATAGAGTTCTTATGATTCTTAAAACGCGATATCGCATCTCATTTCTATGTTTTATGGTAAGATATAATATGATTTGCGAAGTGTTATGTATTCCTCGTCTACACTTCAAATGAATGTAAATGCGACACTTCCTTGCTAGGAAATAGCGTCTGCAGATGTCTAGGTATCGTAGCGATAGAGTTCTAATGCTTCTTAAATCGCGATATCGCATCTCATTTCTATGTTTCATGGTAAGATATAATATGATTTGCGAAGTGTTATGCATTCCTCGTCTACGATTCAAATGAACGTAAATGCGACACTTCCTTGCAAGGAAATAGCGTTTGCAGATGTCTACGTATCGAAGCAATAGAGTTCAAATGCTTCTTAAAACGAGATATTGCATCTCATATCTATGTTTCATGATAGGATATAATATTCATTGCGAAGTGTTATGCATTCCTCGTCTACGATTCAAATGAATGTAAATGCGACACTTCCTTGCAAGGAAATAGCGTTTGCAGATGTCTGCGTATCGTAGCAATAGAGTTCTTATGATTCTTAAAACGCGATATCGCATCTCATTTCTATGTTTCATGGTAAGATATAATATGATTTGCGAAGTGTTATGTATTCCTCGTCTACACTTCATATGAATGTTAATGCGACACTTCCTTGAAAGGAAATAGCGTCCTGCAGATGTCTAGGTATCGTAGCAATAGAGTTCAAATGTTTCTTAAAACGAGATATTGCATCTCATTTCTATGTTTCATGATAAGATATAATATTCATTGCGAAGTGTTATGCAGTCCTCGTCTACACTTCAAATGAATGTGAATACGACACTTCCTCGCAAGGAAACGGCGCATGCAGATGTCTACGTATCGTAGCAATAGAGTTCTTATGATTCTTAAAACGCGATATCGCATCTCATTTCTATGTTTCATGGTAAGATATAATATGATTTGCGAAGTGTTATGTATTCCTCGTCTACACTTCAAATGAATGTAAATGCAACACTTCCTTGCAAGGAAATAGCGTCTGCAGATGTCTACGTATCGCAGCAATAGTGTTCAAATGCTTCATAAAGCGAGATATTGCATCTCATTTCTATGTTTCATGATAAGATATAATATTCAGTGCGAAGTGTTATGCAGTCCTCGTCTACGATTCAAATGAAAGTAAATGCGACACTTCCTTGCAAGGAAATAGCGTTTGCAGATGTCTCCGTATCGTAGCAATAGAGTTCTTATGATTCTTAAAACGCGATATCGCATCTCATTTCTATGTTTCATGGTAAGATATAATATGATTTGCGATGTGTTATGTATTCTTCGTCTACACTTCAAATGAATGTAAATGCGACACTTCCTTGCAAAGAAATAGCGTTTGCAGTTGTCTACGTATCGAAGCAATAGAGTTCATATGCTGCTTAAAACGAGATATTGCATCTCATATCTATGTTTCATGATAAGATATAATATAATTTTGCGAAGTGTCATGTATTCCTCGTCTACACTTCAAATGAATGTGAATGCGATACTTCCTCGCTAGGAAATAGCGTTTGCAGATGTCTACGTATCGTAGCAATAGAGTTCTAATGCTTCTTAAAACGCGATATCGCATCTCATTTCTATGTTTCATGGTAAGATATAATATGACTTGCGAAGTGTTATGCATTCCTCGTCTACGATTCAAATGAATGTAAATGCGACACTTCCTTGCAAGGAAATAGCGTTTGCAGATGTCTAGGTATCGTAGCGATAGAGTTCTAATGCTTCTTAAAACGCGATATCGCATCTCATTTCCATGTTTCATGGTAAGATATTATGTGATTTGCGAAGTGTTATGTATTCCTCGTCTACACTTCATATGAATGTAAATGCGACACTTCCTTGCAAGGAAATAGCGTTTGCAGATGTCTACGTATCGTAGCAATAGAGTTCAAATGCTTCTTAAAACGAGATATTGCATCTCATTTCTATGTTTCATGATAAGATATAATATTCATTGCGAAGTGTTATGCAGTCCTCGTCTACGATTCAAATGAAAGTAAATACGACACTTCCTTGCAAGGAAATAGCGTTTGCAGATGTCTACGTATCGTAGCAGTAGAGTTCTTATGATTCTTAAAACGCGATATCGCATCTCATTTCTATGTTTCATGGTAAGATATAATATGATTTGCGATGTGTCATGTATTCCTCGTCTACACTTCAAATGAATGTGAATGCCACACTTGCTCGCTAGGAAATAGCGTTTGCAGATGTCTACGTATCGTAGCAATAGATTTCTAATGCTTCTTAAAACGCGATATCGCATCTCATTTCTATGTTTCATGGTAAGATGTAATATGATTTGCGAAGTGTTATGTATTCCTCGCCTACACTTCAAATGAATGTAAATGCGACACTTCCTTGCAAAGAAATAGCGTTTGCAGTTGTCTACGTATCGTAGCAATAGATTTCTAATGCTTCTTAAAACGCGATGTCGCATCTCATTTCTATGTTTCATGGTAAGATATAATATGATTTGCGAAGTGACTTGTATTCCTCGTCTACACTTCAAATGAATGTAAATCCGACACTTCCTAGCAAGGAAATAGCGTTTGCAGATGTCTACGTATCGTAGCAATAAATTTCTAATGCTTCTTAAAACGCGATATCGCATTTCATTTCTATGTTTCATGGTAAGATATAATATGATTTGCGAAGTGACTTGTATTCCTCGTCTACACTTCAAATAAATGTAAAAGCGACACTTCCTTGCAAGGAAATAGCGTTTGCAGATGTCTAGGTATCGTAGCGATAGAGTTCTAATGCTTCTTAAAACGCGATATCGCATCTCATTTCCATGTTTCATGGTAAGATATTATGTGATTTGCGAAGTGTTATGTATTCCTCGTCTACACTTCATATGAATGTAAATGCGACACTTCCTTGCAAGGAAATAGCGTTTGCAGATGTCTACGTATCGTAGCAATAGAGTTCAAATCCTTCTTAAAACGAGATATTGCATCTCATTTCTATGTTTCATGATAAGATATAATATTCATTGCGAAGTGTTATGCAGTCCTCGTCTACGATTCAAATGAAAGTAAATACGACACTTCCTTGCAAGGAAATAGCGTTTGCAGATGTCTACGTATCGTAGCAGTAGAGTTCTTATGATTCTTAAAACGCGATATCGCATCTCATTTCTATGTTTCATGGTAAGATATAATATGATTTGCGATGTGTCATGTATTCCTCGTCTACACTTCAAATGAATGTGAATGCCACACTTGCTCGCTAGGAAATAGCGTTTGCAGATGTCTACGTATCGTAGCAATAGATTTCTAATGCTTCTTAAAACGCGATATCGCATCTCATTTCTATGTTTCATGATAAGATGTAATATGATTTGCGAAGTGTTATGTATTCCTCGCCTACACTTCAAATGAATGTAAATGCGACACTTCCTTGCAAAGAAATAGCGTTTGCAGTTGTCTACGTATCGTAGCAATAGATTTCTAATGCTTCATAAAACGCGATGTCGCATCTCATTTCTATGTTTCATGGTAAGATATAATATGATTTGCGAAGTGACTTGTATTCCTCGTCTACACTTCAAATGAATGTAAATCCGACACTTCCTAGCAAGGAAATAGCGTTTGCAGATGTCTACGTATCGTAGCAATAAATTTCTAATGCTTCTTAAAACGCGATATCGCATTTCATTTCTATGTTTCATGGTAAGATATAATATGATTTGCGAAGTGACTTGTATTCCTCGTCTACACTTCAAATAAATGTAAAAGCGACACTTCCTTGCTAGGAAATAGCGTCTGCAGATGTCTAGGTATCGTAGCAATAGAGTTCAAATGCTTCTTAAAACGAGATATTGCATCTCATTTCTATGTTTCATGATAAGATATAATATTCATTGCGAAGTGTTATGCAGTCCTCGTCTACGATTCAAATGAAAGTAAATGCGACACTTCCTTGCAAGGAAATAGCGTTTGCAGATGTCTACGTATCGTAGCAATAGAGTTCTTATGATTCTTAAAACGCGATATTGTAACGTCAGGCGTACCGCCTGCCACCCTCCGGCGTCCACCTCATCATCCCCAGCATCCGTATCCGGAGCCCCTGCACACGGGCCACCCGCCGACTCGCCGTCCTTACAGAAGGAGACAAAGGTACGAGAGGGAAGAAGGATGCAGCATGCCGCGCCCACGCGCGATCTCCACACACGAGGGGGAGGACTTCACCCCGTATTACGAGGGCGAGGAGCTCTCCGAAACATACTGGGTCGAATCCCCAGCGATCACGAAGCCCTATACGTACTTCTCGTACATGTGGGATTAGAATAAGCACACTACTCACCTATGTACATACACACCAACACACACCTAGATTTAAGTGAATATATGTATATATTTCATTCATGCACGGCTATGTTCCGTGCACTCGCGCGCACACTCGACGCTCGCGGCTCACGCTTAACGCGGGCCGCGCCCCACTCCGAACGGCCGCCCCACCACGGGGGCCGAGCGGCCGCCCTACTCCGACCGTCCGCCCCACCGCGAGGGCCCTGCGACTCGCGCGCCGCGCGACCCGAGGAGGTCGCGGACGCGAGATCAGAGAGTCAGTTCCAATCTCACCTCCGAACGGGAGAGTTGGTATCTCATCTCCGAACTGGAGAGTTCGTATCTCATCTCCGAACCGAGGAGTTCTAATCCAGCATCCGAACGATGCACTTCCGATCCGAGCAATAGGCTCATTCGCAACGAGCAATTAGCTCTAATGCATTCGTCTCTATCCATACTCCCATAGCGGAGTCCATTCGATACTTTATACTATTTCTAATTCTCATTATAATCGCTAGTCAGTAACTTAGAATTTAGTCAAGTGTATCTAGTATAGTGAAATCATAGAATATAGTTTATTTTTACCAGATTCAAAGTATCTTTATTCGAGTTCAAATACAATTCCTTAATTCTAATCCACGGGTACGCTCGCGATTATTCTAATTCTATATCTCATCTACGATAGTCTTGAGGCTCGACGACTAGAGCGAACCAGCGCTTAGTTGCTCCATCCTCACTTCTACCGTGTACAGAATATCTTGCGCCCAGGTCGATCCCGGTAAGCTAGAGCGAACCAACGCTTAGCCGTGCCGTATTCAACCGAAGTTCAAGTATTCTCGATGAGCCTTGCACCTCCGACAAAGCGTACACGACGCGCGGGGAGGAGAGAGTTTATTCGTCGTCTCGCTCGGGAATACGTGGGTGATGCACCAGAATATTCAATTTCCTACGTTCGAGTCCTGGTTCCTGTGAAGGAGGTTTCCTTCGCCGCACGACCCGTACGAGTCGCCAATCGTCAGGGCCAAACGCCGATACCTGCCAGCCGGAGTCAACCCGCCTGGACGCTTATTCCCGTAGACGTACCTCCGTTCCAGCCGTACGCCGCCGCCATCCCGGTTGCGGATCCAAGGCGCTCCAGGTACCTGGAAAGAGAAATCAGACAGCGGAATCAAGCCTTCGCAAGGTAAGTTTAGTGTTGATTACCGTTTTATCGAGTCCGAAACGCCAACGAACACGGTCCGGACGCAATTCGCGTTATTTTCGGGAACGGTTACGACTTTGTGCCACCGTTGCGAGCGCAACCGCACCTCGGGACGTGACAATATCGCATCTCATTTCTATGTTTCATGGTAAGATATAATATGATTTGCGAAGTGTTATGTATTCCTCGTCTACACTTCAAATGAATGTAAATGCGACACTTCCTTGCTAGGAAATAGCGTCTGCAGATGTCTAGGTATCGTAGCGATAGAGTTCTAATGCTTCTTAAAACGCGATATCGCATCTCATTTCTATGTTTCATGGTAAGATATAATATGATTTGCGAAGTGTTATGTATTCCTCGTCTACACTTCAAATGAATGTAAATGCGACACTTCCTTGCTAGGAAATAGCGTCTGCAGATGTCTAGGTATCGTAGCGATAGAGTTCTAATGCTTCTTAAAACGCGATATCGCATCTCATTTCTATGTTTCATGGTAAGATATAATATGATTTGCGAAGTGTTATGCATTTCTCGTCTACGATTCAAATGAACGTAAATGCGACACTTCCTTGCAAGGAAATAGCGTTTGCAGATGTCTACGTATCGAAGCAATAGAGTTCAAATGCTTCTTAAAACGAGATATTGCATCTCATATCTATGTTTCATGATAGGATATAATATTCATTGCGAAGTGTTATGCATTCCTCGTCTACGATTCAAATGAATGTAAATGCGACACTTCCTTGCAAGGAAATAGCGTTTGCAGATGTCTGCGTATCGTAGCAATAGAGTTCTTATGATTCTTAAAACGCGATATCGCATCTCATTTCTATGTTTCATTGTAAGATATAATATGATTTGCGAAGTGTCATGTATTCCTCGTCTACACTTCAAATGAATGTAAATGCGACACTTCCTTGCAAGGAAATAGCGTTTGCAAATGTCTATCTAACTTAGCAATAGTGTTCTAATGCTCCTTAAAACGCGATATCGCATCTCATTTCTATGTTTCATGGTAAGATATAATATGATTTGCGAAGTGTTATGTATTCCTCGTCTACACTTCATATGAATGTTAATGCGACACTTCCTTGAAAGGAAATAGCGTCCTGCAGATGTCTAGGTATCGTAGCAATAGAGTTCAAATGTTTCTTAAAACGAGATATTGCATCTCATTTCTATGTTTCATGATAAGATATAATATTCATTGCGAAGTGTTATGCAGTCCTCGTCTACACTTCAAATGAATGTGAATACGACACTTCCTCGCAAGGAAATGGCGCATGCAGATGTCTACGTATCGTAGCAATAGAGTTCTTATGATTCTTAAAACGCGATATCGCATCTCATGTCTATGTTTCATGGTAAGATATAATATGATTTGCGAAGTGTTATGTATTCCTCGTCTACACTTCAAATGAATGTAAATGCAACACTTCCTTGCAAGGGAATAGCGTCTGCAGATGTCTACGTATCGTAGCAATAGTGTTCAAATGCTTCATAAAACGAGATATTGCATCTCATTTCTATGTTTCATGATAAGATATAATATTCAGTGCGAAGTGTTATGCAGTCCTCGTCTACGATTCAAATGAAAGTAAATGCGACACTTCCTTGCAAGGAAATAGCGTTTGCAGATGTCTCCGTATCGTAGCAATAGAGTTCTTATGATTCTTAAAACGCGATATCGCATCTCATTTCTATGTTTCATGGTAAGATATAATATGATTTGCGATGTGTTATGTATTCTTCGTCTACACTTCAAATGAATGTAAATGCGACACTTCCTTGCAAAGAAATAGCGTTTGCAGTTGTCTACGTATCGAAGCAATAGAGTTCAAATGCTGCTTAAAACGAGATATTGCATCTCATATCTATGTTTCATGATAAGATATAATATAATTTTGCGAAGTGTCATGTATTCCTCGTGTACACTTCAAATGAATGTGAATGCGATACTTCCTCGCTAGGAAATAGCGTTTGCAGATGTCTACGTATCGTAGCAATAGAGTTCTAATGCTTCTTAAAACGCGATATCGCATCTCATTTCTATGTTTCATGGTAAGATATAATATGATTTGCGAAGTGTCATGTATTCCTCGTCTACACTTCAAATGATTGTGAATGCGATACTTCCTCGCTAGTAAATAGCGTTTGCAGATGTCTACGTATCGTAGCAATAGCTCTCTAATGCTTCTTAAAACGCGATATCGCATCTCATTTCTATGTGTCATGGTAAGATATAATATTCATTGCGAAGCGTTATGCATTCCTCGTCTACGATTCAAATGAATGTAAATGCGACACTTCCTTGCAAGGAAATAGTGTTTGCAGATGTCTACGTATCGTAGCAATAGAGTTCTTATGATTCTTAAAACGCGATATCGCATCTCATTTCTATGTTTCATGGTAAGATATAATATGATTTGCCAAGTGTTATGTATTCCTCGTCTGCACTTCAAATGAATGTAAATGCGACACTTCCTTGCAAAGAATTAGCGTTTGCAGATATCTACGTATCGTAGCAATAGATTTTTAATGCTTCTTAAAACGCGATATCGCATCTCATTTCTATGTTTCATGGTAAGATGTAATATGATTTGCGAAGTGTTATGTATTCCTCGTCTACACTTCAAATGAATGTAAATGCGACACTTCCTTGCAAAGAAATAGCGTTTGCAGATGTCTACGTGTCGTAGCAATAGATTTCTAATGCTTCTTAAAACGCGATATCGCATCTCATTTCTATGTTTCATGGTAAGATATAATATGATCTGCGAAGTGTTATGTATTCCTCGTCTACACTTCAAATGAATGTGAATGCCACACTTCCTCGCTAGGAAATAGCGTTTGCAGATGTCTACGTATCGTAGCAATAGATTTTTAATGCTTCTTAAAACGCGATATCGCATCTCATTTCTATGTTTCATGGTAAGATGTAATATGATTTGCGAAGTGTTATGTATTCCTCGTCTACACTTCAAATGAATGTAAATGTGACACTTCCTTGCAAAGAAATAGCGTTTGCAGATGTCTACGTATCGTAGCAATAATGTTCTAATGCTTCTTAAAACGCGATATCGCATCCCATTTCTATGTTTCATGGTAAGATATTATATGATTTGCGATGTGTTATGTATTCCTCGTCTACACTTCAAATGAATATAAATGCGACACTTCCTTGCAAGGAAATAGCGTTTGCAGATGTCTACGTATCGAAGCAATAGAGTTCAAATGCTGCTTAAAACGAGATATTGCATCTCATATCTATGTTTCATGATAAGATATAATATGATTTGCGAAGTGTTATGTATTCCTAGTCTGCACTTCAAATGAATGTAAATGCGACACTCCCTTGCAAAGAAATAGCGTTTGCAGATGTCACGTATCGTAGCAATGGAGTTCTTATGATTCTTAAAACGCGATATCGCATCTCAATTCTATGCTTCATGGTAAGATATAATATGATTTGCGAAGTGTTACGTATTCCCCGTCTACACTTCAAATGAATGTAAATGCGACACTTCCTTGCAAAGAAATAGCGTTTGCAGATTTCTACGTGTCGTAGCAATAGATTTCTAATGCTTCTTAAAACGCGATATCGCATCTCATTTCTATGTTTCATGGTAAGATATGATATGATCTGCGAAGTGTTATGTATTCCTCGTCTACACTTCAAATGAATGTGAATGCCACACTTCCTCGCTAGGAAATAGCGTTTGCAGATGTCTACGTATCGTAGCAATAGATTTTTAATGCTTCTTAAAACGCGATATCGCATCTCATTTCTATGTTTCATGGTAAGATGTAATATGATTTGCGAAGTGTTATGTATTCCTCGTCTACACTTCAAATGAATGTAAATGTGACACTTCCTTGCAAAGAAATAGCGTTTGCAGATGTCTACGTATCGTAGCAATAGTGTTCTAATGCTTCTTAAAACGCGATATCGCATCCCATTTCTATGTTTCATGGTAAGCTATTATATGATTTGCGATGTGTTATGTATTCCTCGTCTACACTTCAAATGATTGTGAATGCGATACTTCCTCGCTAGTAAATAGCGTTTGCAGATGTCTACGTATCGTAGCAATAGCTCTCTAATGCTTCTTAAAACGCGATATCGCATCTCATTTCTATGTGTCATGGTAAGATATAATATTCATTGCGAAGCGTTATGCATTCCTCGTCTACGATTCAAATGAATGTAAATGCGACACTTCCTTGCAAGGAAATAGCGTTTGCAGATGTCTACGTATCGTAGCAATAGAGTTCTTATGATTCTTAAAACGCGATATCGCATCTCATTTCTATGTTTCATGGTAAGATATAATATGATTTGCGATGTGTCATGTATTCCTCGTCTACACTTCAAATGAATGTGAATGCGACACTTCCTCGCTAGGAAATAGCGTTTGCAGATATCTACGTATCGTAGCAATAGAGTTCTTATGATTCTTAAAACGCGATATCGCATCTCATTTCTATGTTTCATGGTATGATATAATATGATTTGCCAAGTGTTATGTATTCCTCGTCTACACTTCATATGAATGTAAATGCGACACTTCCTTGCAAGGAAATAGCGTTTGCAGATGTCTACCTATCGTAGCAATAGAGTTCTAATGCTTCTTAAAACGCGATATCGCATCTCATTTCTATGTTTCATGGTAAGATATAATATGATTTGCGAAGTGTTATGTATTCCTCGTCTACACTTCAAATGAATGTGAATGCCACACTTCCTTGCAAGGAAATAGCGTCTGCAGATGTCTAGGTATCGTAGCGATAGAGTTCTAATGCTTCTTAATACGAAATATTGCATCTCATATCTGTTTCATGATAAGATATAATATTCATTGCGATGTGTTATGCATTCCTCGTCTACGATTCAAATGAATGTAAATGCGACACTTCCTTGCAAGGAAATAGCGTTTGCAGATGTCTAGGTATCGTAGCAAAAGAGTTCTTATGTTTCTTAAAACGCGATATCGCATCTCATTTCTATGTTTCATGGTAAGATATAATATGATTTGCGAAGTGTTATGTATTCCTCGTCTACACTTCAAATGAATGTAAATGCGACACTTCCTTGCAAGGAAATAGCGTTTGCAGATGTCTAGGTATCGTAGCGATAGAGTTCTAATGCTTCTTAAAACGCGATATCGCATCTCATTTCCATGTTTCATGGTAAGATATAATATGATTTGCGAAGTGTTATGTATTCCTCGTCTACACTTCATATGAATGTAAATGCGACACTTCCTTGCAAGGAAATAGCGTTTGCAGATGTCTACGTATCGTAGCAATAGAGTTCTTATGATTCTTAAAACGCGATATCGCATCTCATTTCTATGTTTCATGGTAAGATATAATATGATTTGCGAAGTGTTATGCATTCCTCGTCTACGATGCAAATGAATGTAAATGCGACACTTCCTTGCAAGGGAATAGCGTTTGCAGATGTCTAGGTATCGTAGCGATAGAGTTCTAATGCTTCTTAAAACGCGATATCGCATCTCATTTCCATGTTTCATGGTAAGATATAATATGATTTGCGAAGTGTTATGTATTCCTCGTCTACACTTCAAATGAATGTAAATGCGACACTTCCTCGCTAGGAAATAGCGTTTGCAGATGTCTACGTGTCGTAGCAATAGATTTCTAATGCTTTTTAAAACGAGATATAGCATCTTATATCTATGTTTCATAATAAGATATAATATTCATTGCGAAGTGTTAAGCATTCCTCGTCTACGATTCAAATGAATGTAAATGCGACACTTTCTCGCTAGGAAATAGCGTTTGCAGATGTCACGTATCGTAGCAATGGAGTTCTTATGATTCTTAAAACGCGATATCGCATCTCAATTCTATGTTTCATGGTAAGATATAATATGATTTGCGAAGTGTTATGTATTCCTCGTCTACACTTCAAATGAATGTAAATGCGACACTTCCTTGCAAAGAAATAGCGTTTGCAGATGTCTACGTGTCGTAGCAATAGATTTCTAATGCTTCTTAAAACGCGATATCGCATCTCATTTCTATGTTTCATGGTAAGATATAATATGATCTGCGAAGTGTTATGTATTCCTCGTCTACACTTCAAATGAATGTGAATGCCACACCTCCTCGCTAGGAAATAGCGTTTGTAGATGTCTACGTATCGTAGCAATAGATTTTTAATGCTTCTTAAAACGCGATATCGCACCTCATTTCTATGTTTCATGGTAAGATATTATATGATTTGCGATGTGTTATGTATTCCTCGTCTACACTTCAAATGAATATAAATGCGACACTTCCTTGCAAGGAAATAGCGTTTGCAGATGTCTACGTATCGAAGCAATAGAGTTCAAATGCTGCTTAAAACGAGATATTGCATCTCATATCTATGTTTCATGATAAGATATAATATAATTTTGCGAAGTGTCATGTATTCCTCGTCTACACTTCAAATGAATGTGAATGCGACACTTCCTCGCTAGGAAATAGCGTTTGCAGATGTCACGTATCGTAGCAATGGAGTTCTTATGATTCTTAAAACGCGATATCGCATCTCAATTCTATGTTTTATGGTAAGATATAATATGATTTGCGAAGTGTTATGTATTCCTCGTCTACACTTCAAATGAATGTAAATGCGACACTTCCTTGCAAAGAAATAGCGTTTGCAGATGTCTACGTGTCGTAGCAATAGATTTCTAATGCTTCTTAAAACGCGATATCGCATCTCATTTCTATGTTTCATGGTAAGATATAATATGATCTGCGAAGTGTTATGTATTCCTCGTCTACACTTCAAATGAATGTGAATGCCACACTTCCTCGCTAGTAAATAGCGTTTGCAGATGTCTACGTATCGTAGCAATAGCTCTCTAATGCTTCTTAAAACGCGATATCGCATCTCATTTCTATGTGTCATGGTAAGATATAATATTCATTGCGAAGCGTTATGCATACCTCGTCTACGATTCAAATGAATGTAACTGCGACACTTCCTTGCAAGGAAATAGCGTTTGCAGATGTCTACGTATCGTAGCAATAGAGTTCTTATGATTCTTAAAACGCGATATCGCATCTCATTTCTATGTTTCATGGTAAGATATAATATGATTTGCGATGTGTCATGTATTCCTCGTCTACACTTCAAATGAATGTGAATGCGACACATCCTCGCTAGGAAATAGCGTTTGCAGATGTCTACGTATCGTAGCAATAGAGTTCTTATGATTCTTAAAACGCGATATCGCATCTCATTTCTATGTTTCATGGTAAGATATAATATGATTTGCCAAGTGTTATGTATTCCTCGTCTACACTTCATATGAATGTAAATGCGACACTTCCTTGCAAGGAAATAGCGTTTGCAGATGTCTACCTATCGTAGCAATAGAGTTCTAATGCTTCTTAAAACGCGATATCGCATCTCATTTCTATGTTTCATGGTAAGATATAATATGATTTGCGAAGTGTTATGTATTCCTCGTCTACACTTCAAATGAATGTAAATGCGACTTTTCCTTGCAAGGAAATTGCGTTTGCAGATGTCTAGGTATCGTAGCGATAGAGTTCTAATGCTTCTTAATACGAAATATTGCATCTCATATCTGTTTCATGATAAGATATAATATTCATTGCGATGTGTTATGCATTCCTCGTCTACGATTCAAATGAATGTAAATGTGACACTTCCTTGCAAGGAAATAGCGTTTGCAGATGTCTAGGTATCGTAGCAATAGAGTTCTAATGCTTCTTAAAACGCGATATCGCATCTCAGTTCTATGTTTCATGGCAAGATATAATATGATTTGCGAAGTGTTATGTATTCCTCGTCTACACTTCATATGAATGTAAATGCGACATTTCCTTGCAAGGAAATAGCGTTTGCAGATGTCTACGTATCGTAGCATTAGAGTTCTTATGATTCTTAAAACGCGATATCGCATCTCATTTCTATGTTTCATGGTAAGATATAATATGATTTGCGAAGTGTTATGTATTCCTCGTCTGCACTTCAAATGAATGTAAATGCGACACTTCCTTGCAAGGAAATAGCGTTTGCAGATGTCTAGGTATCGTAGCAATAGAGTTCTAATGCTTCTTAAAACGCGATATCGCATCTCAGTTCTATGTTTCATGGCAAGATATAATATGATTTGCGAAGTGTTATGTATTCCTCGTCTACACTTCATACGAATGTAAATGCGACACTTCCTTGCAAGGAAATAGCGTTTGCAGATGTCTAGGTATCGTAGCAATAGAGTTCTAATGCTTCTTAAAACGCGATATCGCATCTCATTTCCATGTTTCATGGTAAGATATAATATGATTTTCGAAGTGTTATGTATTCCTCGTCTACACTTCATATGAATGTAAATGCGACACTTCCTTGCAAGGAAATAGAGTTTGCAGATGTCTACGTATCGTAGCAATAGAGTTCTTATGATTCTTAAAACGCGATATCGCATCTCATTTCTATGTTTCATGGTAAGATATAATATGATTTGCGAAGTGTTATGTATTCCTCGTCTGCACTTCAAATGAATGTAAATGCGACACTTCCTTGCAAGGAAATAGCGTTTGCAGATGTCTAGGTATCGTAGCAATAGAGTTCTAATGCTTCTTAAAACGCGATATCGCATCTCAGTTCTATGTTTCGTGGTAAGGTATAATATGATTTGCGAAGTGTTATGTATTCCTCGTCTACACTTCAAATGAATGTAAATGCGACTTTTCCTTGCAAGGAAATTGCGTTTGCAGATGTCTAGGTATCGTAGCGATAGAGTTCTAATGCTTCTTAATACGAAATATTGCATCTCATATCTGTTTCATGATAAGATATAATATTCATTGCGATGTGTTATGCATTCCTCGTCTACGATTCAAATGAATGTAAATGCGACACTTCCTTGCAGGGAAATAGCGTTTGCAGATGTCTAGGTATCGTAGCAATAGAGTTCTTATGATTCTTAAAACGCGATATCGCATCTCATTGCTATGTTTCATGGTAAGATATAATATGATTTGCGAAGTGTTATGTATTCCTCGTCTACACTTCAAATGAATGTAAATGCGACACTTCCTTGCTAGGAAATAGCGTCTGCAGATGTCTAGGTATCGTAGCGATAGAGTTCTAATGCTTCTTAAAACGCGATATCGCATCTCAGTTCTATGTTTCATGGTAAGAAGTAATATGATTTGCGAAGTGTTATTTATTCCTCGTCTACACTTCAAATGAATTTAAATGCGACAGTTCCTTGCAAGGAAATAGCGTTTGCAGATGTCTACGTATCGTAGCAATAGAGTTCTTATGATCCTTAAAACACGATATCGCATCTCGTTTCTATGGTTCATGGTAAGATATAATATGATTTGCGAAGTGTTATGCATTCCTCGTCTACGATGCAAATGAATGTAAATGCGACACTTCCTTGCAAGGAAATAGCGTTTGCAAATGTCTAGGTACCGTAGCGATAGAGTTCTAATGCTTCTTAATACGAAGTATTTCATCTCATATCTATGTTTCATGATAAGATATAATATTCATTGCGAAGTGTTATGCATTCCTCGTCTACGATTCAAATGAATGTAAATGCGACACTTCCTTGCAAGGAAATAGCGTTTGCAGATGTCTAGGTATCGTAGCAATAGAGTTCTAATGCTTCTTAAAACGCGATATCGCATCTCAGTTCTATGTTTCATGGCAAGATATAATATGATTTGCGAAGTGTTATGTATTCCTCGTCTACACTTCATATGAATGTAAATGCGACATTTCCTTGCAAGGAAATAGCGTTTGCAGATGTCTACGTATCGTAGCATTACAGTTCTTATGATTCTTAAAACGCGATATCGCATCTCATTTCTATGTTTCATGGTAAGATATAATATGATTTGCGAAGTGTTATGTATTCCTCGTCTGCACTTCAAATGAATGTAAATGCGACACTTCCTTGCAAGGAAATAGCGTTTGCAGATGTCTAGGTATCGTAGCAATAGAGTTCTAATGCTTCTTAAAACGCGATATCGCATCTCAGTTCTATGTTTCATGGCAAGATATAATATGATTTGCGAAGTGTTATGTATTCCTCGTCTACACTTCATACGAATGTAAATGCGACACTTCCTTGCAAGGAAATAGCGTTTGCAGATGTCTAGGTATCGTAGCGATAGAGTTCTAATGCTTCTTAAAACGCGATATCGCATCTCATTTCCATGTTTCATGGTAAGATATAATATGATTTGCGAAGTGTTATGTATTCCTCGTCTACACTTCATATGAATGTAAATGCGACACTTCCTTGCAAGGAAATAGAGTTTGCAGATGTCTACGTATCGTAGCAATAGAGTTCTTATGATTCTTAAAACGCGATATCGCATCTCATTTCTATGTTTCATGGTAAGATATAATATGATTTGCGAAGTGTTATGTATTCCTCGTCTGCACTTCAAATGAATGTAAATGCGACACTTCCTTGCAAGGAAATAGCGTTTGCAGATGTCTAGGTATCGTAGCAATAGAGTTCTAATGCTTCTTAAAACGCGATATCGCATCTCAGTTCTATGTTTCGTGGTAAGGTATAATATGATTTGCGAAGTGTCATGTATTCCTCGTCTACACTTCAAATGAATGTAAATGCGACACTTCCTTGCAAGGAAATAGCGTCTGCAGATGTCTACGTATCGTAGCAATAGATTTCTAATGCTTCTTAAAACGCGATATCGCATCTCATTTCTATGTTTCATGGTAAGATATAATATGATTTGCGAAGTGTCATGTATTCCTCGTCTACACTTCAAATGAATGTGAATGCGACACTTCCTCGCTAGGAAATAGCGTTTGTAGATATCTACGTATCGTAGCAATAGAGTTCTTATGATTCTTAAAACGCGATATCGCATCTCATTTCTATGGTTCATGGTAAGATATAATATGATTTGCGAAGTGTTATGTATTCCTCGTCTACACTTCAAATGAATGTAAATGCGACTTTTCCTTGCAAGGAAATTGCGTTTGCAGATGTCTAGGTATCGTAGCGATAGAGTTCTAATGCTTCTTAATACGAAATATTGCATCTCATATCTGTTTCATGATAAGATATAATATTCATTGCGATGTGTTATGCATTCCTCGTCTACGATTCAAATGAATGTAAATGTGACACTTCCTTGCAAGGAAATAGCGTTTGCAGATGTCTAGGTATCGTAGCAATAGAGTTCTAATGCTTCTTAAAACGCGATATCGCATCTCAGTTCTATGTTTCATGGCAAGATATAATATGATTTGCGAAGTGTTATGTATTCCTCGTCTACACTTCATATGAATGTAAATGCGACATTTCCTTGCAAGGAAATAGCGTTTGCAGATGTCTACGTATCGTAGCATTAGAGTTCTTATGATTCTTAAAACGCGATATCGCATCTCATTTCTATGTTTCATGGTAAGATATAATATGATTTGCGAAGTGTTATGTATTCCTCGTCTGCACTTCAAATGAATGTAAATGCGACACTTCCTTGCAAGGAAATAGCGTTTGCAGATGTCTAGGTATCGTAGCAATAGAGTTCTAATGCTTCTTAAAACGCGATATCGCATCTCAGTTCTATGTTTCATGGCAAGATATAATATGATTTGCGAAGTGTTATGTATTCCTCGTCTACACTTCATACGAATGTAAATGCGACACTTCCTTGCAAGGAAATAGCGTTTGCAGATGTCTAGGTATCGTAGCAATAGAGTTCTAATGCTTCTTAAAACGCGATATCGCATCTCATTTCCATGTTTCATGGTAAGATATAATATGATTTTCGAAGTGTTATGTATTCCTCGTCTACACTTCATATGAATGTAAATGCGACACTTCCTTGCAAGGAAATAGAGTTTGCAGATGTCTACGTATCGTAGCAATAGAGTTCTTATGATTCTTAAAACGCGATATCGCATCTCATTTCTATGTTTCATGGTAAGATATAATATGATTTGCGAAGTGTTATGTATTCCTCGTCTGCACTTCAAATGAATGTAAATGCGACACTTCCTTGCAAGGAAATAGCGTTTGCAGATGTCTAGGTATCGTAGCAATAGAGTTCTAATGCTTCTTAAAACGCGATATCGCATCTCAGTTCTATGTTTCGTGGTAAGGTATAATATGATTTGCGAAGTGTTATGTATTCCTCGTCTACACTTCAAATGAATGTAAATGCGACTTTTCCTTGCAAGGAAATTGCGTTTGCAGATGTCTAGGTATCGTAGCGATAGAGTTCTAATGCTTCTTAATACGAAATATTACATCTCATATCTGTTTCATGATAAGATATAATATTCATTGCGATGTGTTATGCATTCCTCGTCTACGATTCAAATGAATGTAAATGCGACACTTCCTTGCAGGGAAATAGCGTTTGCAGATGTCTAGGTATCGTAGCAATAGAGTTCTTATGATTCTTAAAACGCGATATCGCATCTCATTGCTATGTTTCATGGTAAGATATAATATGATTTGCGAAGTGTTATGTATTCCTCGTCTACACTTCAAATGAATGTAAATGCGACACTTCCTTGCTAGGAAATAGCGTCTGCAGATGAATAGGTATCGTAGCGATAGAGTTCTAATGCTTCTTAAAACGCGATATCGCATCTCAGTTCTATGTTTCATGGTAAGAAGTAATATGATTTGCGAAGTGTTATTTATTCCTCGTCTACACTTCAAATGAATTTAAATGCGACAGTTCCTTGCAAGGAAATAGCGTTTGCAGATGTCTACGTATCGTAGCAATAGAGTTCTTATGATCCTTAAAACACGATATCGCATCTCGTTTCTATGGTTCATGGTAAGATATAATATGATTTGCGAAGTGTTATGCATTCCTCGTCTACGATGCAAATGAATGTAAATGCGACACTTCCTTGCAAGGAAATAGCGTTTGCAAATGTCTAGGTACCGTAGCGATAGAGTTCTAATGCTTCTTAATACGAAGTATTTCATCTCATATTTATGTTTCATGATAAGATATAATATTCATTGCGAAGTGTTATGCATTCCTCGTCTACGATTCAAATGAATGTAAATGCGACACTTCCTTGCAAGGAAATAGCGTTTGCAGATGTCTAGGTATCGTAGCAATAGAGTTCTAATGCTTCTTAAAACGCGATATCGCATCTCAGTTCTATGTTTCATGGCAAGATATAATATGATTTGCGAAGTGTTATGTATTCCTCGTCTACACTTCATATGAATGTAAATGCGACATTTCCTTGCAAGGAAATAGCGTTTGCAGATGTCTACGTATCGCAGCATTAGAGTTCTTATGATTCTTAAAACGCGATATCGCATCTCATTTCTATGTTTCATGGTAAGATATAATATGATTTGCGAAGTGTTATGTATTCCTCGTCTGCACTTCAAATGAATGTAAATGCGACACTTCCTTGCAAGGAAATAGCGTTTGCAGATGTCTAGGTATCGTAGCAATAGAGTTCTAATGCTTCTTAAAACGCGATATCGCATCTCAGTTCTATGTTTCATGGCAAGATATAATATGATTTGCGAAGTGTTATGTATTCCTCGTCTACACTTCATACGAATGTAAATGCGACACTTCCTTGCAAGGAAATAGCGTTTGCAGATGTCTAGGTATCGTAGCGATAGAGTTCTAATGCTTCTTAAAACGCGATATCGCATCTCATTTCCATGTTTCATGGTAAGATATAATATGATTTGCGAAGTGTTATGTATTCCTCGTCTACACTTCATATGAATGTAAATGCGACACTTCCTTGCAAGGAAATAGAGTTTGCAGATGTCTACGTATCGTAGCAATAGAGTTCTTATGATTCTTAAAACGCGATATCGCATCTCATTTCTATGTTTCATGGTAAGATATAATATGATTTGCGAAGTGTTATGTATTCCTCGTCTGCACTTCAAATGAATGTAAATGCGACACTTCCTTGCAAAGAAATAGCGTTTGCAGATGTCTAGGTATCGTAGCAATAGAGTTCTTATGATTCTTAAAACGCGATATTGCATCTCATTTCTATGTTTCATGGTAAGATATAATATGATTTGCGAAGTGTTATGTATTCCTCGTCTGCACTTCAAATGAATGTAAATGCGACACTTCCTTGCAAAGAAATAGCGTTTGCAGATGTCTACGTATCGTAGCAATAGAGTTCTTATGATTCTTAAAACGCGATATCGTATCTCATTTCTATGTTTCATGGTAAGATATAATATGATTTGCGAAGTGTCATGTATTCCTCGTCTACACTTCAAATGAATGTGAATGCGACACTTCCTTGCAAGGAAATAGCGTCTGCAGATGTCTACGTATCGTAGCAATAGATTTCTAATGCTTCTTAAAACGCGATATCGCATCTCATTTCTATGTTTCATGGTAAGATATAATATGATTTGCGAAGTGTCATGTATTCCTCGTCTACACTTCAAATGAATGTAAATGCGACTCTTCCTAGCAAGGAAATAGCGTTTGCAGATGTCTAGGTATCGTAGCAATAGAGTTCTTATGATTCTTAAAACGCGATATTGCATCTCATTTCTATGTTTCATGGTAAGATATAATATGATTTGCGAAGTGTTATGTATTCCTCGTCTGCACTTCAAATGAATGTAAATGCGACACTTCCTTGCAAAGAAATAGCGTTTGCAGATGTCTACGTATCGTAGCAATAGATTTCTAATGCTTCTTAAAACGCGATATCGCATCTCATTTCTATGTTTCATGGTAAGATATAATATGATTTGCGAAGTGTCATGTATTCCTCGTCTACACTTCAAATGAATGTGAATGCGACACTTCCTCGCTAGGAAATAGCGTTTGTAGATATCTACGTATCGTAGCAATAGAGTTCTTATGATTCTTAAAACGCGATATCGCATCTCATTTCTATGGTTTATGGTAAGATATAATATGATTTGCGAAGTGTTATGTATTCCTCGTCTACACTTCAAATGAATGTAAATGCGACACTTCCTTGCTAGGAAATAGCGTCTGCAGATGTCTAGGTATCGTAGCAATAGGGTTCTCATGATTCTTAAAACGCGATATCGCATCTCATTTCTATGGTTCATGGTAAGATATAATATGATTTGCGAAGTGTTATGTATTCCTCGTCTACACTTCAAATGAATGTAAATGCGACACTTCCTTGCTAGGAAATAGCGTCTGCAGATGTCTAGGTATCGTAGCGATAGAGTTCTAATGCTTCTTAAAACGCGATATCGCATCTCACTTCTATGTTTCGTGGTAAGGTATAATATGATTTGAGAAGTGTCATGTATTCCTCGTCTACACTTCAAATGAATGTAAATGCGACTCTTCCTTGTAAGGAAATAGCGTTTGCAGATGTCTAGGTATCGTAGCAATAGAGTTCTTATGATTCTTAAAACGCGATATTGCATCTCATTTCTATGTTTCATGGTAAGATATAATATGATTTGCGAAGTGTTATGTATTCCTCGTCTGCACTTCAAATGAATGTAAATGCGACACTTCCTTGCAAAGAAATAGCGTTTGCAGATGTCTACGTATCGTAGCAATAGATTTCTAATGCTTCTTAAAACGCGATATCGCATCTCATTTCTATGTTTCATGGTAAGATATAATATGATTTGCGAAGTGTCATGTATTCCTCGTCTACACTTCAAATGAATGTGAATTCGACACTTCCTCGCTAGGAAATAGCGTTTGTAGATATCTACGTATCGTAGCAATAGAGTTCTTATGATTCTTAAAACGCGATATCGCATCTCATTTCTATGGTTTATGGTAAGATATAATATGATTTGCGAAGTGTTATGTATTCCTCGTCTACACTTCAAATGAATGTAAATGCGACACTTCCTTGCAAGGAAATAGCGTTTGCAGATGTCTACGTATCGTAGCAATAGATTTCTAATGCTTCTTAAAACGCGATATCGCATCTCATTTCTATGTTTCATGGTAAGATATAATATGACTTGCGAAGTGTCATGTATTCCTCGTCTACACTTCAAATGAATGTAAGTGCGACACTTCCTTGCTAGGAAATAGCGTCTGCAGATGTCTAGGTATCGTAGCAATAGAGTTCTCATGATTCTTAAAACGCGATATCGCATCTCATTTCTATGGTTCATGGTAAGATATAATATGATTTGCGAAGTGTTATGTATTCCTCGTCTACACTTCAAATGAATGTAAATGCGACACTTCCTTGCTAGGAAATAGCGTCTGCAGATGTCTAGGTATCGTAGCGATAGAGTTCTAATGCTTCTTAAAACGCGATATCGCATCTCACTTCTATGTTTCGTGGTAAGGTATAATATGATTTGAGAAGTGTCATGTATTCCTCGTCTACACTTCAAATGAATGTAAATGCGACTCTTCCTTGTAAGGAAATAGCGTTTGCAGATGTCTAGGTATCGTAGCAATAGAGTTCTTATGATTCTTAAAACGCGATATTGCATCTCATTTCTATGTTTCATGGTAAGATATAATATGATTTGCGAAGTGTTATGTATTCCTCGTCTGCACTTCAAATGAATGTAAATGCGACACTTCCTTGCAAAGAAATAGCGTTTGCAGATGTCTACGTATCGTAGCAATAGATTTCTAATGCTTCTTAAAACGCGATATCGCATCTCATTTCTATGTTTCATGGTAAGATATAATATGATTTGCGAAGTGTCATGTATTCCTCGTCTACACTTCAAATGAATGTGAATTCGACACTTCCTCGCTAGGAAATAGCGTTTGCAGATGTCTAGGTATCGTAGCAATAGAGTTCTTATGATTCTTAAAACGCGATATTGCATCTCATTTCTATGTTTCATGGTAAGATATAATATGATTTGCGAAGTGTTATGTATTCCTCGTCTGCACTTCAAATGAATGTAAATGCGCCACTTCCTTGCAAAGAAATAGCGTTTGCAGATGTCTACGTATCGTAGCAATAGATTTCTCATGATTCTTAAAACGCGATATCGCATCTCATTTCTATGGTTCATGGTAAGATATAATATGATTTGCGAAGTGTTATGTATTCCTCGTCTACACTTCAAATGAATGTAAATGCGACACTTCCTTGCTAGGAAATAGCGTCTGCAGATGTCTAGGTATCGTAGCGATAGAGTTCTAATGCTTCTTAAAACGCGATATCGCATCTCACTTCTATGTTTCGTGGTAAGGTATAATATGATTTGAGAAGTGTCATGTATTCCTCGTCTACACTTCAAATGAATGTAAATGCGACTCTTCCTTGTAAGGAAATAGCGTTTGCAGATGTCTAGGTATCGTAGCAATAGAGTTCTTATGATTCTTAAAACGCGATATTGCATCTCATTTCTATGTTTCATGGTAAGATATAATATGATTTGCGAAGTGTTATGTATTCCTCGTCTGCACTTCAAATGAATGTAAATGCGACACTTCCTTGCAAAGAAATAGCGTTTGCAGATGTCTACGTATCGTAGCAATAGATTTCTAATGCTTCTTAAAACGCGATATCGCATCTCATTTCTATGTTTCATGGTAAGATATAATATGATTTGCGAAGTGTCATGTATTCCTCGTCTACACTTCAAATGAATGTGAATTCGACACTTCCTCGCTAGGAAATAGCGTTTGCAGATGTCTAGGTATCGTAGCAATAGAGTTCTTATGATTCTTAAAACGCGATATTGCATCTCATTTCTATGTTTCATGGTAAGATATAATATGATTTGCGAAGTGTTATGTATTCCTCGTCTGCACTTCAAATGAATGTAAATGCGCCACTTCCTTGCAAAGAAATAGCGTTTGCAGATGTCTACGTATCGTAGCAATAGATTTCTAATGCTTCTTAAAACGCGATATCGCATCTCATTTCTATGTTTCATGGTAAGATATAATATGATTTGCGAAGTGTCATGTATTCCTCGTCTACACTTCAAATGAATGTGAATGCGACACTTCCTCGCTAGGAAATAGCGTTTGTAGATATCTACGTATCGTAGCAATAGAGTTCTTATGATTCTTAAAACGCGATATCGCATCTCATTTCTATGGTTGATGGTAAGATATAATATGATTTGCGAAGTGTTATGTATTCCTCGTCTACACTTCAAATGAATGTAAATGCGACACTTCCTTGCAAGGAAATAGCGTTTGCAGATGTCTACGTATCGTAGCAATAGATTTCTAATGCTTCTTAAAACGCGATATCGCATCTCATTTCTATGTTTCATGGTAAGATATAATATGACTTGCGAAGTGTCATGTATTCCTCGTCTACACTTCAAATGAATGTAAGTGCGACACTTCCTTGCTAGGAAATAGCGTCTGCAGATGTCTAGGTATCGTAGCAATAGAGTTCTCATGATTCTTAAAACGCGATATCGCATCTCATTTCTATGGTTCATGGTAAGATATAATATGATTTGCGAAGTGTTATGTATTCCTCGTCTACACTTCAAATGAATGTAAATGCGACACTTCCTTGCTAGGAAATAGCGTCTGCAGATGTCTAGGTATCGTAGCGATAGAGTTCTAATGCTTCTTAAAACGCGATATCGCATCTCACTTCTATGTTTCGTGGTAAGGTATAATATGATTTGCGAAGTGTCATGTATTCCTCGTCTACACTTCAAATGAATGTAAATGCGACTCTTCCTTGTAAGGAAATAGCGTTTGCAGATGTCTAGGTATCGTAGCAATAGAGTTCTTATGATTCTTAAAACGCGATATTGCATCTCATTTCTATGTTTCATGGTAAGATATAATATGATTTGCGAAGTGTTATGTATTCCTCGTCTGCACTTCAAATGAATGTAAATGCGACACTTCCTTGCAAAGAAATAGCGTTTGCAGATGTCTACGTATCGTAGCAATAGATTTCTAATGCTTCTTAAAACGCGATATCGCATCTCATTTCTATGTTTCATGGTAAGATATAATATGATTTGCGAAGTGTCATGTATTCCTCGTCTACACTTCAAATGAATGTGAATTCGACACTTCCTCGCTAGGAAATAGCGTTTGTAGATATCTACGTATCGTAGCAATAGAGTTCTTATGATTCTTAAAACGCGATATCGCATCTCATTTCTATGGTTCATGGTAAGATATAATATGATTTGCGAAGTGTTATGTATTCCTCGTCTGCACTTCAAATGAATGTAAATGCGACACTTCCTTGCAAAGAAATAGCGTTTGCAGATGTCTACGTATCGTAGCAATAGATTTCTAATGCTTCTTAAAACGCGATATCGCATCTCATTTCTATGTTTCATGGTAAGATATAATATGATTTGCGAAGTGTCATGTATTCCTCGTCTACACTTCAAATGAATGTGAATTCGACACTTCCTCGCTAGGAAATAGCGTTTGCAGATGTCTAGGTATCGTAGCAATAGAGTTCTTATGATTCTTAAAACGCGATATTGCATCTCATTTCTATGTTTCATGGTAAGATATAATATGATTTGCGAAGTGTTATGTATTCCTCGTCTGCACTTCAAATGAATGTAAATGCGACACTTCCTTGCAAAGAAATAGCGTTTGCAGATGTCTACGTATCGTAGCAATAGATTTCTAATGCTTCTTAAAACGCGATATCGCATCTCATTTCTATGTTTCATGGTAAGATATAATATGATTTGCGAAGTGTCATGTATTCCTCGTCTACACTTCAAATGAATGTGAATGCGACACTTCCTCGCTAGGAAATAGCGTTTGTAGATATCTACGTATCGTAGCAATAGAGTTCTTATGATTCTTAAAACGCGATATCGCATCTCATTTCTTTGGTTGATGGTAAGATATAATATGATTTGCGAAGTGTTATGTATTCCTCGTCTACACTTCAAATGAATGTAAATGCGACACTTCCTTGCAAGGAAATAGCGTTTGCAGATGTCTACGTATCGTAGCAATAGATTTCTAATGCTTCTTAAAACGCGATATCGCATCTCATTTCTATGTTTCATGGTAAGATATAATATGACTTGCGAAGTGTCATGTATTCCTCGTCTACACTTCAAATGAATGTAAGTGCGACACTTCCTTGCTAGGAAATAGCGTCTGCAGATGTCTAGGTATCGTAGCAATAGAGTTCTCATGATTCTTAAAACGCGATATCGCATCTCATTTCTATGGTTCATGGTAAGATATAATATGATTTGCGAAGTGTTATGTATTCCTCGTCTACACTTCAAATGAATGTAAATGCGACACTTCCTTGCTAGGAAATAGCGTCTGCAGATGTCTAGGTATCGTAGCGATAGAGTTCTAATGCTTCTTAAAACGCGATATCGCATCTCACTTCTATGTTTCGTGGTAAGGTATAATATGATTTGCGAAGTGTCATGTATTCCTCGTCTACACTTCAAATGAATGTAAATGCGACTCTTCCTTGTAAGGAAATAGCGTTTGCAGATGTCTAGGTATCGTAGCAATAGAGTTCTTATGATTCTTAAAACGCGATATTGCATCTCATTTCTATGTTTCATGGTAAGATATAATATGATTTGCGAAGTGTTATGTATTCCTCGTCTGCACTTCAAATGAATGTAAATGCGACACTTCCTTGCAAAGAAATAGCGTTTGCAGATGTCTACGTATCGTAGCAATAGATTTCTAATGCTTCTTAAAACGCGATATCGCATCTCATTTCTATGTTTCATGGTAAGATATAATATGATTTGCGAAGTGTCATGTATTCCTCGTCTACACTTCAAATGAATGTGAATTCGACACTTCCTCGCTAGGAAATAGCGTTTGTAGATATCTACGTATCGTAGCAATAGAGTTCTTATGATTCTTAAAACGCGATATCGCATCTCATTTCTATGGTTCATGGTAAGATATAATATGATTTGCGAAGTGTTATGTATTCCTCGTCTGCACTTCAAATGAATGTAAATGCGACACTTCCTTGCAAAGAAATAGCGTTTGCAGATGTCTACGTATCGTAGCAATAGAGTTCTTATGATTCTTAAAACGCGATATCGTATCTCATTTCTATGTTTCATGGTAAGATATAATATGATTTGCGAAGTGTCATGTATTCCTCGTCTACACTTCAAATGAATGTGAATGCGACACTTCCTTGCAAGGAAATAGCGTCTGCAGATGTCTACGTATCGTAGCAATAGATTTCTAATGCTTCTTAAAACGCGATATCGCATCTCATTTCTATGTTTCATGGTAAGATACAATATGATTTGCGAAGTGTCATGTATTCCTCGTCTACAATTCAAATGAATGTAAATGCGACTCTTCCTTGCAAGGAAATAGCGTTTGCAGATGTCTAGGTATCGTAGCAATAGAGTTCTTATGATTCTTAAAACGCGATATTGCATCTCATTTCTATGTTTCATGGTAAGATATAATATGATTTGCGAAGTGTTATGTATTCCTCGTCTGCACTTCAAATGAATGTAAATGCGACACTTCCTTGCAAAGAAATAGCGTTTGCAGATGTCTACGTATCGTAGCAATAGATTTCTAATGCTTCTTAAAACGCGATATCGCATCTCATTTCTATGTTTCATGGTAAGATATAATATGATTTGCGAAGTGTCATGTATTCCTCGTCTACACTTCAAATGAATGTGAATGCGACACTTCCTCGCTAGGAAATAGCGTTTGTAGATATCTACGTATCGTAGCAATAGAGTTCTTATGATTCTTAAAACGCGATATCGCATCTCATTTCTATGGTTCATGGTAAGATATAATATGATTTGCGAAGTGTTATGTATTCCTCGTCTGCACTTCAAATGAATGTAAATGCGACACTCCCTTGCAAAGAAATAGCGTTTGCAGATGTCTAGGTATCGTAGCAATAGAGTTCTAATGCTTCTTAAAACGCGATATCGCATCTCATTTCTATGTTTCATGGTAAGATATAATATGACTTGCGAAGTGTCATGTATTCCTCGTCTACACTTCAAATGAATGTAAGTGCGACACTTCCTTGCTAGGAAATAGCGTCTGCAGATGTCTAGGTATCGTAGCAATAGAGTTCTCATGATTCTTAAAACGCGATATCGCATCTCATTTCTATGGTTCATGGTAAGATATAATATGATTTGCGAAGTGTTATGTATTCCTCGTCTACACTTCAAATGAATGTAAATGCGACACTTCCTTGCTAGGAAATAGCGTCTGCAGATGTCTAGGTATCGTAGCGATAGAGTTCTTATGATTCTTAAAACGCGATATCGCATCTCATTTCTATGGTTCATGGTAAGATATAATATGATTTGCGAAGTGTTATGTATTCCTCGTCTGCACTTCAAATGAATGTAAATGCGACACTTCCTTGCAAAGAAATAGCGTTTGCAGATGTCTACGTATCGTAGCAATAGATTTCTAATGCTTCTTAAAACGAGATATCGCATCTCATTTCTATGTTTCATGGTAAGATATAATATGATTTGCGAAGTGTCATGTATTCCTCGTCTACACTTAAAATGAATGTGAATGCGACACTTCCTCGCTAGGAAATAGCGTCTGCAGATGTCTAGGTATCGTAGCAATAGAGTTCAAATGCTTCTTAAAGCGAGATGTTGCATCTCATATCTATGTTTCATGATAAGATATAATTATCATTGCGAAGTGTTATGTATTCCTCGTCTGCACTTCAAATGAATGTAAATGCGACACTGCCTTGCAAAGAAATAGCGTTTGCAGATGTCTACGTATCGTAGCAATAGATTTCTAATGCTTCTTAAAACGCGATATCGCATCTCATTTCTATGTTTCATGGTAAGATATAATATGATTTGCGAAGTGTCATGTATTCCTCGTCTACACTTCAAATGAATGTCAATGCGACACTTCCTCGCTAGGAAATAGCGTCTGCAGATGTCTACGTATCGTAGCAATAGATTTCTAATGCTTCTTAAAACGCGATATCGCATCTCATTTCTATGTTTCATGGTAAGATATAATATGATTTGCGAAGTGTTATGCATTCCTCGTCTACGATTCTAATGAATGTAAATGCGACACTTCCTTGCAAGGAAGTAGCGTTTGCAGATGTCTACGTATCGTAGCAATAGAGTTCTTATGATTCTTAAAACGCGATATTGCATCTCATTTCTATGTTTCATGGTAAGACATAATATGATTTGCGAAGTGTTATGTATTCCTCGTCTACACTTCAAATGAATGTAAATGCGACACTTCCTTGCAAGGAAATAGCGTTTGCAGATGTCTACGTATCGTAGCAATAGATTTCTAATGCTTCTTAAAACGCGATATCGCATCTCACTTCTATGTTTCATGGTAAGATATAATATGATTTGCGAAGTGTCATGTATTCCTCGTCTACACTTCAAATGTATGTGAATGCGACACTTCCTCGCTAGGAAATAGCGTTTGTAGATATCTACGTATCGTAGCAGTAGAGTTCTTATGATTCTTAAAACGCGATATCGCATCTCATTTCTATGGTTCATGGTAAGATATAATATGATTTGCGAAGTGTTATGTATTCCTCGTCTACACTTCAAATGAATGTAAATGCGACACTCCCTTGCAAAGAAATAGCGTTTGCAGATGTCTACGTATCGTAGCAATAGATTTCTAATGCTTCTTAAAACGCGATATCGCATCTCATTTCTATGTTTCATGGTAAGATATAATATGATTTGCGAAGTGTCATGTATTCCTCGTCTACACTTCAAATGTATGTGAATGCGACACTTCCTCGCTAGGAAATAGCGTTTGTAGATATCTAGGTATCGTAGCAATAGAGTTCTCATGATTCTTAAAACGCGATATCGCATCTCATTTCTATGGTTCATGGTAAGATATAATATGATTTGCGAAGTGTTATGTATTCCTCGTCTGCACTTCAAATGAATGTAAATGCGACACTCCCTTGCAAAGAAATAGCGTTTGCAGATGTCTAGGTATCGTAGCAATAGAGTTCTAATGCTTCTTAAAACGCGATATCGCATCTCATTTCTATGTTTCATGGTAAGATATAATATGACTTGCGAAGTGTCATGTATTCCTCGTCTACACTTCAAATGAATGTAAGTGCGACACTTCCTTGCTAGGAAATAGCGTCTGCAGATGTCTAGGTATCGTAGCAATAGAGTTCTCATGATTCTTAAAACGCGATATCGCATCTCATTTCTATGGTTCATGGTAAGATATAATATGATTTGCGAAGTGTTATGCATTCCTCGTCTACGATTCAAATGAATGCAAATGCGACACTTCCTTGCAAGGAAATAGCGTTTGCAGATGTCTAGGTATCGTAGCAATAGAGTCCAAATGCTTCTTAAAACGAGATATTGCATCTCATATCTATGTTTAATGATAAGATATAATATTCATTGCGAAGTGTTATGCATTCCTCGTCTACGATTCAAATGAATGTAAATGCGACACTTCCTTGCAAGGAAGTAGCGTTTGCAGATGTCTACGTATCCTAGCAATAGAGTTCTAATGCTTCTTAAAACGCGATATCGCATCTCATTTCTATGTTTCATGGTAAGATATAATATGACTTGTGAAGTGTCATGTATTCCTCGTCTACACTTCAAATGAATGTAAGTGCGACACTTCCTTGCTAGGAAATAGCGTCTGCAGATGTCTAGGTATCGTAGCAATAGAGTTCAAATGCTTCTTAAAGCGAGATATTGCATCTCATATCTATGTTTCATGATAAGATATAATTATCATTGCGAAGTGTTATGTATTCCTCGTCTGCACTTCAAATGAATGTAAATGCGACACTCCCTTGCAAAGAAATAGCGTTTGCAGATGTCTAGGTATCGTTGCAATAGAGTTCTAATGCTTCTTAAAACGCGATATCGCATCTCATTTCTATGTTTCATGGTAAGATATAATATGACTTGCGAAGTGTCATGTATTCCTCGTCTACACTTCAAATGAATGTAAGTGCGACACTTCCTTGCTAGGAAATAGCGTCTGCAGATGTCTAGGTATCGTAGCAATAGAGTTCTTATGATTCTTAAAACGCGATATCGCATCTCATTTCTATGATTCATGGTAAGATATAATATGATTTGCGAAGTGTTATGTATTCCTCGTCTACACTTCAAATGAATGTAAATGCGACACTTCCTTGCTAGGAAATAGCGTCTGCAGATGTCTAGGTATCGTAGCGATAGAGTTCTAATGCTTCTTAAAACGCGATATCGCATCTCACTTCTATGTTTCGTGGTAAGGTATAATATGATTTGCGAAGTGTAATGTATTCCTCGTCTACACTTCAAATGAATGTAAATGCGACACTTCCTTGCTAGGAAATAGCGTTTGCAGATGTCTACGTATCGTAGCAATAGAGTTCTTATGATTCTTAAAACGCGATATCGCATATCATTTCTATGGTTCATGGTAAGATATAATATGACTTGCGAAGTGTCATGTATTCCTCGTCTACACTTCAAATGAATGTAAGTGCGACACTTCCTTGCTAGGAAATAGCGTCTGCAGATGTCTAGGTATCGTAGCAATAGAGTTCTTATGATTCTTAAAACGCGATATCGCATCTCATTTCTATGATTCATGGTAAGATATAATATGATTTGCGAAGTGTTATGTATTCCTCGTCTACACTTCAAATGAATGTAAATGCGACACTTCCTTGCTAGGAAATAGCGTCTGCAGATGTCTAGGTATCGTAGCGATAGAGTTCTAATGCTTCTTAAAACGCGATATCGCATCTCACTTCTATGTTTCGTGGTAAGGTATAATATGATTTGCGAAGTGTCATGTATTCCTCGTCTACACTTCAAATGAATGTAAATGCGACACTTCCTTGCAAGGAAATAGCGTCTGCAGATGTCTACGTATCGTAGCAATAGATTTCTAATGCTTCTTAAAACGCGATATCGCATCTCATTTCTATGTTTCATGGTAAGATATAATATGATTTGCGAAGTGTCATGTATTCCTCGTCTACACTTCAAATGAATGTCAATGCGACACTTCCTCGCTAGGAAATAGCGTCTGCAGATGTCTACGTATCGTAGCAATAGATTTCTAATGCTTCTTAAAACGCGATATCGCATCTCATTTCTATGTTTCATGGTAAGATATAATATGATTTGCGAAGTGTTATGCATTCCTCGTCTACGATTCTAATGAATGTAAATGCGACACTTCCTTGCAAGGAAGTAGCGTTTGCAGATGTCTACGTATCGTAGCAATAGAGTTCTTATGATTCTTAAAACGCGATATTGCATCTCATTTCTATGTTTCATGGTAAGACATAATATGATTTGCGAAGTGTTATGTATTCCTCGTCTACACTTCAAATGAATGTAAATGCGACACTTCCTTGCAAGGAAATAGCGTTTGCAGATGTCTACGTATCGTAGCAATAGATTTCTAATGCTTCTTAAAACGCGATATCGCATCTCACTTCTATGTTTCATGGTAAGATATAATATGATTTGCGAAGTGTCATGTATTCCTCGTCTACACTTCAAATGTATGTGAATGCGACACTTCCTCGCTAGGAAATAGCGTTTGTAGATATCTACGTATCGTAGCAGTAGAGTTCTTATGATTCTTAAAACGCGATATCGCATCTCATTTCTATGGTTCATGGTAAGATATAATATGATTTGCGAAGTGTTATGTATTCCTCGTCTACACTTCAAATGAATGTAAATGCGACACTCCCTTGCAAAGAAATAGCGTTTGCAGATGTCTACGTATCGTAGCAATAGATTTCTAATGCTTCTTAAAACGCGATATCGCATCTCATTTCTATGTTTCATGGTAAGATATAATATGATTTGCGAAGTGTCATGTATTCCTCGTCTACACTTCAAATGTATGTGAATGCGACACTTCCTCGCTAGGAAATAGCGTTTGTAGATATCTAGGTATCGTAGCAATAGAGTTCTCATGATTCTTAAAACGCGATATCGCATCTCATTTCTATGGTTCATGGTAAGATATAATATGATTTGCGAAGTGTTATGTATTCCTCGTCTGCACTTCAAATGAATGTAAATGCGACACTCCCTTGCAAAGAAATAGCGTTTGCAGATGTCTAGGTATCGTAGCAATAGAGTTCTAATGCTTCTTAAAACGCGATATCGCATCTCATTTCTATGTTTCATGGTAAGATATAATATGACTTGCGAAGTGTCATGTATTCCTCGTCTACACTTCAAATGAATGTAAGTGCGACACTTCCTTGCTAGGAAATAGCGTCTGCAGATGTCTAGGTATCGTAGCAATAGAGTTCTCATGATTCTTAAAACGCGATATCGCATCTCATTTCTATGGTTCATGGTAAGATATAATATGATTTGCGAAGTGTTATGCATTCCTCGTCTACGATTCAAATGAATGCAAATGCGACACTTCCTTGCAAGGAAATAGCGTTTGCAGATGTCTAGGTATCGTAGCAATAGAGTCCAAATGCTTCTTAAAACGAGATATTGCATCTCATATCTATGTTTAATGATAAGATATAATATTCATTGCGAAGTGTTATGCATTCCTCGTCTACGATTCAAATGAATGTAAATGCGACACTTCCTTGCAAGGAAGTAGCGTTTGCAGATGTCTACGTATCCTAGCAATAGAGTTCTAATGCTTCTTAAAACGCGATATCGCATCTCATTTCTATGTTTCATGGTAAGATATAATATGACTTGTGAAGTGTCATGTATTCCTCGTCTACACTTCAAATGAATGTAAGTGCGACACTTCCTTGCTAGGAAATAGCGTCTGCAGATGTCTAGGTATCGTAGCAATAGAGTTCAAATGCTTCTTAAAGCGAGATATTGCATCTCATATCTATGTTTCATGATAAGATATAATTATCATTGCGAAGTGTTATGTATTCCTCGTCTGCACTTCAAATGAATGTAAATGCGACACTCCCTTGCAAAGAAATAGCGTTTGCAGATGTCTAGGTATCGTTGCAATAGAGTTCTAATGCTTCTTAAAACGCGATATCGCATCTCATTTCTATGTTTCATGGTAAGATATAATATGACTTGCGAAGTGTCATGTATTCCTCGTCTACACTTCAAATGAATGTAAGTGCGACACTTCCTTGCTAGGAAATAGCGTCTGCAGATGTCTAGGTATCGTAGCAATAGAGTTCTTATGATTCTTAAAACGCGATATCGCATCTCATTTCTATGATTCATGGTAAGATATAATATGATTTGCGAAGTGTTATGTATTCCTCGTCTACACTTCAAATGAATGTAAATGCGACACTTCCTTGCTAGGAAATAGCGTCTGCAGATGTCTAGGTATCGTAGCGATAGAGTTCTAATGCTTCTTAAAACGCGATATCGCATCTCACTTCTATGTTTCGTGGTAAGGTATAATATGATTTGCGAAGTGTAATGTATTCCTCGTCTACACTTCAAATGAATGTAAATGCGACACTTCCTTGCTAGGAAATAGCGTTTGCAGATGTCTACGTATCGTAGCAATAGAGTTCTTATGATTCTTAAAACGCGATATCGCATATCATTTCTATGGTTCATGGTAAGATATAATATGACTTGCGAAGTGTCATGTATTCCTCGTCTACACTTCAAATGAATGTAAGTGCGACACTTCCTTGCTAGGAAATAGCGTCTGCAGATGTCTAGGTATCGTAGCAATAGAGTTCTTATGATTCTTAAAACGCGATATCGCATCTCATTTCTATGATTCATGGTAAGATATAATATGATTTGCGAAGTGTTATGTATTCCTCGTCTACACTTCAAATGAATGTAAATGCGACACTTCCTTGCTAGGAAATAGCGTCTGCAGATGTCTAGGTATCGTAGCGATAGAGTTCTAATGCTTCTTAAAACGCGATATCGCATCTCACTTCTATGTTTCGTGGTAAGGTATAATATGATTTGCGAAGTGTCATGTATTCCTCGTCTACACTTCAAATGAATGTAAATGCGACACTTCCTTGCAAGGAAATAGCGTCTGCAGATGTCTACGTATCGTAGCAATAGATTTCTAATGCTTCTTAAAACGCGATATCGCATCTCATTTCTATGTTTCATGGTAAGATATAATATGATTTGCGAAGTGTCATGTATTCCTCGTCTACACTTCAAATGAATGTGAATGCGACATTTCCTCGCTAGGAAATAGCGTTTGCAGATGTCTACGTATCGTAGCAATAGAGTTCTTATGATTCTTAAAACGCGATATCGCATCTCATTTCTATGTTTCATGGTAAGATATAATATGATTTGCCAAGTGTTATGTATTCCTCGTCTACACTTCATATGAATGTAAATGCGACACTTCCTTGCAAGGAAATAGCGTTTGCAGATGTCTACCTATCGTAGCAATAGAGTTCTAATGCTTCTTAAAACGCGATATCGCATCCCATTTCTATGTTTCATGGTAAGATATAATATGATTTGCGAAGTGTTATGTATTTCTCGTCTACACTTCAAATGAATGTAAATGCGACTCCTCCTTCCAAGGAAATAGCGTTTGCAGATGTCTAGGTATCGTAGCAATAGAGTTCTTATGATTCTTAAAACGCGATATTGCATCTCATTTCTATGTTTCATGGTAAGATATAATATGATTTGCGAAGTGTTATGTATTCCTCGTCTGCACTTCAAATGAATGTAAATGCGACACTTCCTTGCAAAGAAATAGCGTTTGCAGATGTCTACGTATCGTAGCAATAGATTTCTAATGCTTCTTAAAACGCGATATCGCATCTCATTTCTATGTTTCATGGTAAGATATAATATGATTTGCGAAGTGTCATGTATTCCTCGTCTACACTTAAAATGAATGTGAATGCGACACTTCCTCGCTAGGAAATAGCGTCTGCAGATGTCTAGGTATCGTAGCAATAGAGTTCAAATGCTTCTTAAAGCGAGATATTGCATCTCATATCTATGTTTCATGATAAGATATAATTATCATTGCGAAGTGTTATGTATTCCTCGTCTGCACTTCAAATGAATGTAAATGCGACACTGCCTTGCAAAGAAAGAGCGTTTGCAGATGTCTACGTATCGTAGCAATAGATTTCTAATGCTTCTTAAAACGCGATATCGCATCTCATTTCTATGTTTCATGGTAAGATATAATATGATTTGCGAAGTGTCATGTATTCCACGTCTACACTTCAAATGAATGTCAATGCGACACTTCCTCGCTAGGAAATAGCGTCTGCAGATGTCTACGTACCGTAGCAATAGATTTCTAATGCTTCTTAAAACGCGATATCGCATCTCATTTCTATGTTTCATGGTAAGATATAATATGATTTGCGAAGTGTCATGTATTCCTCGTCTACACTTCAAATGAATGTGTATGCGACACTTCCTCGCTAGGAAATAGCATTTGTAGATATCTACGTATTGTAGCAATAGAGTTCTTATGATTCTTAAAACGCGATATCGCATCTCATTTCTATGGTTCATGGTAAGATATAATATGATTTGCGAAGTGTTATGTATTCCTCGTCTACACTTCAAATGAATGTAAATGCGACACTTCCTTGCAAGGAAATAGCGTTTGCAGATGTCTACGTATCGTAGCAATAGAGTTCTTATGATTCTTAAAACGCGATATCGCATCTCATTTCTATGGTTCATGGTAAGATATAATATGATTTGCGAAGTGTTATGCATTCCTCGTCTACGATTCAAATGAATGCAAATGTGACACTTCCTTGCAAGGAAATAGCGTTTGCAGATGTCTAGGTATCGTACCAATAGAGTTCAAATGCTTCTTAAAACGAGATATTGCATCTCATATCTATGTTTAATGATAAGATATAATATTCATTGCGAAGTGTTATGCATTCCTCGTCTACGATTCAAATGAATGTAAATGCGACACTTCCTTGCAAGGAAGTAGCGTTTGCAGATGTCTACGTATCGTAGCAATAGAGTTCTAATGCTTCTTAAAACGCGATATCGCATCTCACTTCTATGTTTCATGGTAAGATATAATATGATTTGCGAAGTGTCATGTATTCCTCGTCTACACTTCAAATGTATGTGAATGCGACACTTCCTCGCTAGGAAATAGCGTTTGTAGATATCTACGTATCGTAGCAGTAGAGTTCTTATGATTCTTAAAACGCGATATCGCATCTCATTTCTATGTTTCATGGTAAGATATAATATGATTTGCGAAGTGTCATGTATTCCTCGTCTACACTTCAAATGTATGTGAATGCGACACTTCCTCGCTAGGAAATAGCGTTTGTAGATATCTACGTATCGTAGCAGTAGAGTTCTTATGATTCTTAAAACGCGATATCGCATCTCATTTCTATGGTTCATGGTAAGATATAATATGATTTGCGAAGTGTTATGTATTCCTCGTCTACACTTCAAATGAATGTAAATGCGACACTCCCTTGCAAAGAAATAGCGTTTGCAGATGTCTACGTATCGTAGCAATAGATTTCTAATGCTTCTTAAAACGCGATATCGCATCTCATTTCTATGTTTCATGGTAAGATATAATATGATTTGCGAAGTGTCATGTATTCCTCGTCTACACTTCAAATGTATGTGAATGCGACACTTCCTCGCTAGGAAATAGCGTTTGTAGATATCTAGGTATCGTAGCAATAGAGTTCTCATGATTCTTAAAACGCGATATCGCATCTCATTTCTATGGTTCATGGTAAGATATAATATGATTTGCGAAGTGTTATGTATTCCTCGTCTGCACTTCAAATGAATGTAAATGCGACACTCCCTTGCAAAGAAATAGCGTTTGCAGATGTCTAGGTATCGTAGCAATAGAGTTCTAATGCTTCTTAAAACGCGATATCGCATCTCATTTCTATGTTTCATGGTAAGATATAATATGACTTGCGAAGTGTCATGTATTCCTCGTCTACACTTCAAATGAATGTAAGTGCGACACTTCCTTGCTAGGAAATAGCGTCTGCAGATGTCTAGGTATCGTAGCAATAGAGTTCTCATGATTCTTAAAACGCGATATCGCATCTCATTTCTATGGTTCATGGTAAGATATAATATGATTTGCGAAGTGTTATGCATTCCTCGTCTACGATTCAAATGAATGCAAATGCGACACTTCCTTGCAAGGAAATAGCGTTTGCAGATGTCTAGGTATCGTAGCAATAGAGTCCAAATGCTTCTTAAAACGAGATATTGCATCTCATATCTATGTTTAATGATAAGATATAATATTCATTGCGAAGTGTTATGCATTCCTCGTCTACGATTCAAATGAATGTAAATGCGACACTTCCTTGCAAGGAAGTAGCGTTTGCAGATGTCTACGTATCCTAGCAATAGAGTTCTAATGCTTCTTAAAACGCGATATCGCATCTCATTTCTATGTTTCATGGTAAGATATAATATGACTTGTGAAGTGTCATGTATTCCTCGTCTACACTTCAAATGAATGTAAGTGCGACACTTCCTTGCTAGGAAATAGCGTCTGCAGATGTCTAGGTATCGTAGCAATAGAGTTCAAATGCTTCTTAAAGCGAGATATTGCATCTCATATCTATGTTTCATGATAAGATATAATTATCATTGCGAAGTGTTATGTATTCCTCATCTGCACTTCAAATGAATGTAAATGCGACACTCCCTTGCAAAGAAATAGCGTTTGCAGATGTCTAGGTATCGTTGCAATAGAGTTCTAATGCTTCTTAAAACGCGATATCGCATCTCATTTCTATGTTTCATGGTAAGATATAATATGACTTGCGAAGTGTCATGTATTCCTCGTCTACACTTCAAATGAATGTAAGTGCGACACTTCCTTGCTAGGAAATAGCGTCTGCAGATGTCTAGGTATCGTAGCAATAGAGTTCTTATGATTCTTAAAACGCGATATCGCATCTCATTTCTATGATTCATGGTAAGATATAATATGATTTGCGAAGTGTTATGTATTCCTCGTCTACACTTCAAATGAATGTAAATGCGACACTTCCTTGCTAGGAAATAGCGTCTGCAGATGTCTAGGTATCGTAGCGATAGAGTTCTAATGCTTCTTAAAACGCGATATCGCATCTCACTTCTATGTTTCGTGGTAAGGTATAATATGATTTGCGAAGTGTAATGTATTCCTCGTCTACACTTCAAATGAATGTAAATGCGACACTTCCTTGCTAGGAAATAGCGTTTGCAGATGTCTACGTATCGTAGCAATAGAGTTCTTATGATTCTTAAAACGCGATATCGCATATCATTTCTATGGTTCATGGTAAGATATAATATGACTTGCGAAGTGTCATGTATTCCTCGTCTACACTTCAAATGAATGTAAGTGCGACACTTCCTTGCTAGGAAATAGCGTCTGCAGATGTCTAGGTATCGTAGCAATAGAGTTCTTATGATTCTTAAAACGCGATATCGCATCTCATTTCTATGATTCATGGTAAGATATAATATGATTTGCGAAGTGTTATGTATTCCTCGTCTACACTTCAAATGAATGTAAATGCGACACTTCCTTGCTAGGAAATAGCGTCTGCAGATGTCTAGGTATCGTAGCGATAGAGTTCTAATGCTTCTTAAAACGCGATATCGCATCTCACTTCTATGTTTCGTGGTAAGGTATAATATGATTTGCGAAGTGTCATGTATTCCTCGTCTACACTTCAAATGAATGTAAATGCGACACTTCCTTGCAAGGAAATAGCGTCTGCAGATGTCTACGTATCGTAGCAATAGATTTCTAATGCTTCTTAAAACGCGATATCGCATCTCATTTCTATGTTTCATGGTAAGATATAATATGATTTGCGAAGTGTCATGTATTCCTCGTCTACACTTCAAATGAATGTGAATGCGACATTTCCTCGCTAGGAAATAGCGTTTGCAGATGTCTACGTATCGTAGCAATAGAGTTCTTATGATTCTTAAAACGCGATATCGCATCTCATTTCTATGTTTCATGGTAAGATATAATATGATTTGCCAAGTGTTATGTATTCCTCGTCTACACTTCATATGAATGTAAATGCGACACTTCCTTGCAAGGAAATAGCGTTTGCAGATGTCTACCTATCGTAGCAATAGAGTTCTAATGCTTCTTAAAACGCGATATCGCATCCCATTTCTATGTTTCATGGTAAGATATAATATGATTTGCGAAGTGTTATGTATTTCTCGTCTACACTTCAAATGAATGTAAATGCGACTCCTCCTTCCAAGGAAATAGCGTTTGCAGATGTCTAGGTATCGTAGCAATAGAGTTCTTATGATTCTTAAAACGCGATATTGCATCTCATTTCTATGTTTCATGGTAAGATATAATATGATTTGCGAAGTGTTATGTATTCCTCGTCTGCACTTCAAATGAATGTAAATGCGACACTTCCTTGCAAAGAAATAGCGTTTGCAGATGTCTACGTATCGTAGCAATAGATTTCTAATGCTTCTTAAAACGCGATATCGCATCTCATTTCTATGTTTCATGGTAAGATATAATATGATTTGCGAAGTGTCATGTATTCCTCGTCTACACTTAAAATGAATGTGAATGCGACACTTCCTCGCTAGGAAATAGCGTCTGCAGATGTCTAGGTATCGTAGCAATAGAGTTCAAATGCTTCTTAAAGCGAGATATTGCATCTCATATCTATGTTTCATGATAAGATATAATTATCATTGCGAAGTGTTATGTATTCCTCGTCTGCACTTCAAATGAATGTAAATGCGACACTGCCTTGCAAAGAAAGAGCGTTTGCAGATGTCTACGTATCGTAGCAATAGATTTCTAATGCTTCTTAAAACGCGATATCGCATCTCATTTCTATGTTTCATGGTAAGATATAATATGATTTGCGAAGTGTCATGTATTCCACGTCTACACTTCAAATGAATGTCAATGCGACACTTCCTCGCTAGGAAATAGCGTCTGCAGATGTCTACGTATCGTAGCAATAGATTTCTAATGCTTCTTAAAACGCGATATCGCATCTCATTTCTATGTTTCATGGTAAGATATAATATGATTTGCGAAGTGTCATGTATTCCTCGTCTACACTTCAAATGAATGTGTATGCGACACTTCCTCGCTAGGAAATAGCATTTGTAGATATCTACGTATTGTAGCAATAGAGTTCTTATGATTCTTAAAACGCGATATCGCATCTCATTTCTATGGTTCATGGTAAGATATAATATGATTTGCGAAGTGTTATGTATTCCTCGTCTACACTTCAAATGAATGTAAATGCGACACTTCCTTGCAAGGAAATAGCGTTTGCAGATGTCTACGTATCGTAGCAATAGAGTTCTTATGATTCTTAAAACGCGATATCGCATCTCATTTCTATGGTTCATGGTAAGATATAATATGATTTGCGAAGTGTTATGCATTCCTCGTCTACGATTCAAATGAATGCAAATGTGACACTTCCTTGCAAGGAAATAGCGTTTGCAGATGTCTAGGTATCGTACCAATAGAGTTCAAATGCTTCTTAAAACGAGATATTGCATCTCATATCTATGTTTAATGATAAGATATAATATTCATTGCGAAGTGTTATGCATTCCTCGTCTACGATTCAAATGAATGTAAATGCGACACTTCCTTGCAAGGAAGTAGCGTTTGCAGATGTCTACGTATCGTAGCAATAGAGTTCTAATGCTTCTTAAAACGCGATATCGCATCTCATTTCTATGTTTCATGGTAAGATATAATATGACTTGCGAAGTGTCATGTATTCCTCGTCTACACTTCAAATGAATGTAAGTGCGACACTTCCTTGCTAGGAAATAGCGTCTGCAGATGTCTAGGTATCGTAGCAATAGAGTTCAAATGCTTCTTAAAGCGAGATATTGCATCTCATATCTATGTTTCATGATAAGATATAATTATCATTGCGAAGTGTTATGTATTCCTCGTCTGCACTTCAAATGAATGTAAATGCGACACTTCCTTGCAAAGAAATAGCGTTTGCAGATGTCTACGTATCGTAGCAATAGAGTTCTAATGCTTCTTAAAACGCGATATCGCATCTCAGTTCTATGTTTCGTGGTAAGATATAATATGATTTGCGAAGTGTCATGTATTCCTCGTCTACACTTCAAATGAATGTGAATGCGACACTTCCTCGCTAGGAAATAGCGTTTGTAGATATCTACGTATCGTAGCAATAGAGTTCTTATGATTCTTAAAACGCGATATCGCATCTCATTTCTATGGTTCATGGTAAGATATAATATGATTTGCGAAGTGTTATGTATTCCTCGTCTGCACTTCAAATGAATGTAAATGCGACACTTCCTTGCAAAGAAATAGCGTTTGCAGATGTCTACGTATCGTAGCAATAGATTTCTAATGCTTCTTAAAACGAGATATCGCATCTCATTTCTATGTTTCATGGTAAGATATAATATGATTTGCGAAGTGTCATGTATTCCTCGTCTACACTTAAAATGAATGTGAATGCGACACTTCCTCGCTAGGAAATAGCGTCTGCAGATGTCTAGGTATCGTAGCAATAGAGTTCAAATGCTTCTTAAAGCGAGATGTTGCATCTCATATCTATGTTTCATGATAAGATATAATTATCATTGCGAAGTGTTATGTATTCCTCGTCTGCACTTCAAATGAATGTAAATGCGACACTGCCTTGCAAAGAAATAGCGTTTGCAGATGTCTACGTATCGTAGCAATAGATTTCTAATGCTTCTTAAAACGCGATATCGCATCTCATTTCTATGTTTCATGGTAAGATATAATATGATTTGCGAAGTGTCATGTATTCCTCGTCTACACTTCAAATGAATGTCAATGCGACACTTCCTCGCTAGGAAATAGCGTCTGCAGATGTCTAGGTATCGTAGCAATAGAGTTCAAATGCTTCTTAAAGCGAGATGTTGCATCTCATATCTATGTTTCATGGTAAGATATAATATGATTTGCGAAGTGTTATGCATTCCTCGTCTACGATTCTAATGAATGTAAATGCGACACTTCCTTGCAAGGAAGTAGCGTTTGCAGATGTCTACGTATCGTAGCAATAGAGTTCTAATGCTTCTTAAAACGCGATATCGCATCTCATTTCTATGTTTCATGGTAAGATATAATATGACTTGCGAAGTGTCATGTATTCCTCGTCTACACTTCAAATGAATGTAAGTGCGACACTTCCTTGCTAGGAAATAGCGTCTGCAGATGTCTAGGTATCGTAGCAATAGAGTTCAAATGCTTCTTAAAGCGAGATATTGCATCTCATATCTATGTTTCATGATAAGATATAATTATCATTGCGAAGTGTTATGTATTCCTCGTCTGCACTTCAAATGAATGTAAATGCGACACTTCCTTGCAAAGAAATAGCGTTTGCAGATGTCTACGTATCGTAGCAATAGAGTTCTAATGCTTCTTAAAACGCGATATCGTATCTCAGTTCTATGTTTCGTGGTAAGATATAATATGATTTGCGAAGTGTCATGTATTCCTCGTCTACACTTCAAATGAATGTGAATGCGACACTTCCTCGCTAGGAAATAGCGTTTGTAGATATCTACGTATCGTAGCAATAGAGTTCTTATGATTCTTAAAACGCGATATCGCATCTCATTTCTATGGTTCATGGTAAGATATAATATGATTTGCGAAGTGTTATGTATTCCTCGTCTGCACTTCAAATGAATGTAAATGCGACACTCCCTTGCAAAGAAATAGCGTTTGCAGATGTCTAGGTATCGTAGCAATAGAGTTCTAATGCTTCTTAAAACGCGATATCGCATCTCATTTCTATGTTTCATGGTAAGATATAATATGACTTGCGAAGTGTCATGTATTCCTCGTCTACACTTCAAATGAATGTAAGTGCGACACTTCCTTGCTAGGAAATAGCGTCTGCAGATGTCTAGGTATCGTAGCAATAGATTTCTAATGCTTCTTAAAACGCGATATCGCATCTCATTTCTATGTTTCATGGTAAGATATAATATGATTTGCGAAGTGTCATGTATTCCTCGTCTACACTTCAAATGAATGTGAATGCGACACTTCCTCGCTAGGAAATAGCGTTTGCAGATGTCTACGTATCGTAGCAATAGAGTTCTTATGATTCTTAAAACGCGATATCGCATCTCATTTCTATGTTTCATGGTAAGATATAATATGATTTGCCAAGTGTTATGTATTCCTCGTCTACACTTCATATGAATGTAAATGCGACACTTCCTTGCAAGGAAATAGCGTCTGCAGATGTCTACGATCGTAGCAATAGATTTCTAATGCTTCTTAAAACGCGATATCGCATCTCATTTCTATGTTTCATGGTAAGATATAATATGATTTGCGAAGTGTCATGTATTCCTCGTCTACACTTCAAATGAATGTGAATGCGACATTTCCTCGCTAGGAAATAGCGTTTGCAGATGTCTACGTATCGTAGCAATAGAGTTCTTATGATTCTTAAAACGCGATATCGCATCTCATTTCTATGTTTCATGGTAAGATATAATATGATTTGCCAAGTGTTATGTATTCCTCGTCTACACTTCATATGAATGTAAATGCGACACTTCCTTGCAAGGAAATAGCGTTTGCAGATGTCTAGGTATCGTAGCAATAGAGTTCTAATGCTTCTTAAAACGCGATATCGCATCCCATTTCTATGTTTCATGGTAAGATATAATATGATTTGCGAAGTGTTATGTATTTCTCGTCTACACTTCAAATGAATGTAAATGCGACTCCTCCTTCCAAGGAAATAGCGTTTGCAGATGTCTAGGTATCGTAGCAATAGAGTTCTTATGATTCTTAAAACGCGATATTGCATCTCATTTCTATGTTTCATGGTAAGATATAATATGATTTGCGAAGTGTTATGTATTCCTCGTCTGCACTTCAAATGAATGTAAATGCGACACTTCCTTGCAAAGAAATAGCGTTTGCAGATGTCTACGTATCGTAGCAATAGATTTCTAATGCTTCTTAAAACGCGATATCGCATCTCATTTCTATGTTTCATGGTAAGATATAATATGATTTGCGAAGTGTCATGTATTCCTCGTCTACACTTAAAATGAATGTGAATGCGACACTTCCTCGCTAGGAAATAGCGTCTGCAGATGTCTAGGTATCGTAGCAATAGAGTTCAAATGCTTCTTAAAGCGAGATATTGCATCTCATATCTATGTTTCATGATAAGATATAATTATCATTGCGAAGTGTTATGTATTCCTCGTCTGCACTTCAAATGAATGTAAATGCGACACTGCCTTGCAAAGAAAGAGCGTTTGCAGATGTCTACGTATCGTAGCAATAGATTTCTAATGCTTCTTAAAACGCGATATCGCATCTCATTTCTATGTTTCATGGTAAGATATAATATGATTTGCGAAGTGTCATGTATTCCTCGTGTACACTTCAAATGAATGTCAATGCGACACTTCCTCGCTAGGAAATAGCGTCTGCAGATGTCTACGTATCGTAGCAATAGATTTCTAATGCTTCTTAAAACGCGATATCGCATCTCATTTCTATGTTTCATGGTAAGATATAATATGATTTGCGAAGTGTCATGTATTCCTCGTCTACACTTCAAATGAATGTGTATGCGACACTTCCTCGCTAGGAAATAGCATTTGTAGATATCTACGTATTGTAGCAATAGAGTTCTTATGATTCTTAAAACGCGATATCGCATCTCAGTTCTATGTTTCGTGGTAAGATATAATATGATTTGCGAACTGTCATGTATTCCTCGTCTACACTTCAAATGAATGTGAATGCGACACTTCCTCGCTAGGAAATAGCGTTTGTAGATATCTACGTATCGTAGCAATAGAGTTCTTATGATTCTTAAAACGCGATATCGCATCTCATTTCTATGGTTCATGGTAAGATATAATATGATTTGCGAAGTGTTATGTATTCCTCGTCTGCACTTCAAATGAATGTAAATGCGACACTTCCTCGCTAGGAAATAGCATTTGTAGATATCTACGTATTGTAGCAATAGAGTTCTTATGATTCTTAAAACGCGATATCGCATCTCAGTTCTATGTTTCGTGGTAAGATATAATATGATTTGCGAAGTGTTATGCATTCCTCGTCTACGATTCAAATGAATGCAAATGCGACACTTCCTTGCAAGGAAATAGCGTTTGCAGATGTCTAGGTATCGTAGCAATAGAGTTCAAATGCTTCTTAAAACGAGATATTGCATCTCATATCTATGTTTAATGATAAGATATAATATTCATTGCGAAGTGTTATGCATTCCTCGTCTACGATTCAAATGAATGTAAATGCGACACTTCCTTGCAAGGAAGTAGCGTTTGCAGATGTCTACGTATCGTAGCGATAGAGTTCTAATGCTTCTTAAAACGCGATATCGCATCTCATTTCTATGTTTCGTGGTAAGATATAATATGATTTGCGAAGTGTCATGTATTCCTCGTCTACACTTCAAATGAATGTGAATGCGACACTTCCTCGCTAGGAAATAGCGTTTGCAGATGTCTACGTATCGTAGCAATAGAGTTCTTATGATTCTTAAAACGCGATATCGCATCTCATTTCTATGTTTCATGGTAAGTTATAATATGATTTGCCAAGTGTTATGTATTCCTCGTCTACACTTCATATGAATGTAACTGCGACACTTCCTTGCAAGGAAATAGCGTTTGCAGATGTCTACCTATCGTAGCAATAGAGTTCTAATGCTTCTTAAAACGCGATATCGCATCTCATTTCTATGTTTCATGGTAAGATATAATATGATTTGCGAAGTGTTATGTATTCCTCGTCTACACTTCAAATGAATGTAAATGCGACTCTTCCTTGCAAGGAAATAGCGTTTGCAGATGTCTAGGTATCGTAGCAATAGAGTTCTTATGATTCTTAAAACGCGATATTGCATCTCATTTCTATGTTTCATGGTAAGATATAATATGATTTGCGAAGTGTTATGTATTCCTCGTCTGCACTTCAAATGAATGTAAATGCGACACTTCCTTGCAAAGAAATAGCGTTTGCAGATGTCTACGTATCGTAGCAATAGATTTCTAATGCTTCTTAAAACGCGATATCGCATCTCATTTCTATGTTTCATGGTAAGATATAATATGATTTGCGAAGTGTCATGTATTCCTCGTCTACACTTCAAATGAATGTGAATGCGACACTTCCTCGCTAGGAAATAGCCTTTGTAGATATCTACGTATCGTAGCAATAGAGTTCTTATGATTCTTAAAACGCGATATCGCATCTCATTTCTATGGTTCATGGTAAGATATAATATGATTTGCGAAGTGTTATGTATTCCTCGTCTACACTTCAAATGAATGTAAATGCGACACTTCCTTGCAAGGAAATAGCGTTTGCAGATGTCTACGTATCGTAGCAATAGAGTTCTTATGATTCTTAAAACGCGATATCGCATCTCATTTCTATGTTTCATGGTAAGATATAATATGATTTGCCAAGTGTTATGTATTCCTCGTCTACACTTCATATGAATGTAAATGCGACACTTCCTTGCAAGGAAATAGCGTTTGCAGATGTCTACCTATCGTAGCAATAGAGTTCTAATGCTTCTTAACCCTTTTAGCACCGAGCGCCTGAAGCGTGCCTAGGCGAAGAATACCGGGCCAAATCGACGAATTTGTAGAGGTTTGCGAAAATGCTCGTAAAAACGAAAGTAGGCGTGATATTTACAAAATTCAAAAAGCAGTATACTGCGAAATGAATGGAGAATAAATTGATATCAATGGTGTTTCGATATTTGTTGAAAATCATAACAATAACATAAATATAAGACATTATAAAAATCGTACAAAGTAATTTCACATTTTCAAAACATAATTGCACATATAAAAAATCATCGTTTGGTCATCGTTTTATATAAATCAGATAGTATAGTGTATAGACACTGCATTTTGCAATAATTTGCAATAAAATAGCGGAAGTCGGGTAACAAAACGAAAGGATAACGCTATGATGCACGGCAAGCGTCAGACAGGTCTTACTACACAAATGGATCGTAAATTTTTTTTTTCTTTTTTTTTTTTTCAAAAAGGTAGCAACAAAACTGATATTATTTCCTGCTTCTAATTGTATCTCTATGAAAACGTTGACGGTTTTTGAATACTGACTGCACGTTAGAAGTATCAAGAAAGACTGAAAAAGATTTTAGGTTCGCCGAATCAATGCACGGATGCCACTTGAGTTCTCCGATAATTATTATAAACATCGTAAAGATTGTGATTAGTATATAGAGAATAGTATAGAGAAACTATTTCGTGTCGACGGAAATGCAAGGGATATCCCGTGTCCCGTCTCTACCTCACCACGCTCACATATACAAAGCGCTCGGCACTAATCAGTATAAGATATAACAAAAAGTTAAGTGAAATAAACATTTGTTCACTTGCATTGCATCGTATTTGAACCATATTAACATTTTATAAAGTTATTTTGAGACAGAGATCTCTTATGATGAGTATAATAAGGCTCCAACGGAGGCGCAACGATATATCGTCGTTGGTATTTCTGGCAAGTCCACCGAACGACGATATATCGTCGTTCGGTGCTAAAAGGGTTAAAACGCGATATCGCATCTCATTTCTATGTTTCATGGTAAGATATAATATGATTTGCGAAGTGTCATGTATTCCTCGTCTACACTTCAAATGAATGTGAATGCGACACTTCCTCGCTAGGAAATAGCCTTTGTAGATATCTACGTATCGTAGCAATAGAGTTCTTATGATTCTTAAAACGCGATATCGCATCTCATTTCTATGGTTCATGGTAAGATATAATATGATTTGCGAAGTGTTATGTATTCCTCGTCTACACTTCAAATGAATGTAAATGCGACACTTCCTTGCAAGGAAATAGCGTTTGCAGATGTCTACGTATCGTAGCAATAGAGTTCTTATGATTCTTAAAACGCGATATCGCATCTCATTTCTATGTTTCATGGTAAGATATAATATGATTTGCCAAGTGTTATGTATTCCTCGTCTACACTTCATATGAATGTAAATGCGACACTTCCTTGCAAGGAAATAGCGTTTGCAGATGTCTACCTATCGTAGCAATAGAGTTCTAATGCTTCTTAAAACGCGATATCGCATCTCATTTCTATGTTTCATGGTAAGATATAATATGATTTGCGAAGTGTTATGTATTCCTCGTCTACACTTCAAATGAATGTAAATGCGACACTTCCTTGCAAAGAAATAGCGTTTGCAGATGTCTAGGTATCGTAGCAATAGATTTCTAATGCTTCTTAAAACGCGATATCGCATCTCATTTCTGTTTCATGGTAAGATATAATATGATTTGCGAAGTGTCATGTATTCCTCGTCTACACTTCAAATGAATGTGAATGCGACACTTCCTCGCTAGGAAATAGCGTTTGCAGATGTCTACGTATCGTAGCAATAGATTTCTAATGCTTCTTAAAACGCGATATCGCATCTCATTTCTATGTTTCATGGTAAGATATAATATGATTTGCGAAGTGTCATGTATTCCTCGTCTACACTTCAAATGAATGTGAATGCGACACTTCCTCGCTAGGAAATAGCGTTTGTAGATATCTACGTATCGTAGCAATAGAGTTCTTATGATTCTTAAAACGCGATATCGCATCTCATTTCTATGGTTCATGGTAAGATATAATATGATTTGCGAAGTGTTATGTATTCCTCGTCTACACTTCAAATGAATGTAAATGCGACACTTCCTTGCAAGGAAATAGCGTTTGCAGATGTCTACGTATCGTAGCAATAGAGTTCTTATGATTCTTAAAACGCGATATCGCATCTCATTTCTATGGTTCATGGTAAGATATAATATGATTTGCGAAGTGTTATGCATTCCTCGTCTACGATTCAAATGAATGCAAATGCGACACTTCCTTGCAAGGAAATAGCGTTTGCAGATGTCTAGGTATCGTAGCAATAGAGTTCAAATGCTTCTTAAAACGAGATATTGCATCTCATATCTATGTTTAATGATAAGATATAATATTCATTGCGAAGTGTTATGCATTCCTCGTCTACGATTCAAATGAATGTAAATGCGACACTTCCTTGCAAGGAAGTAGCGTTTGCGGATGTCTACGTATCGAAGCAATAGAGTTCTTATGATTCTTAAAACGCGATATCGCATCTCATTTCTATGGTTCATGGTAAGATATAATATGATTTGCGAAGTGTTATGTATTCCTCGTCTACACTTCATATGAATGTAAATGCGACACTTCCTTGCAAGGAAATAGCGTTTGCAGATGTCTACCTATCGTAGCAATAGAGTTCTAATGCTTCTTAAAACGCGATATCGCATCTCATTTCTATGTTTCATGGTAAGATATAATATGATTTGCGAAGTGTTATGTATTCCTCGTCTACACTTCAAATGAATGTAAATGCGACTCTTCCTTGCAAGGAAATAGCGTTTGCAGATGTCTACGTATCGAAGCAATAGAGTTCCTATGATTCTTAAAACGCGATATCGCATCTCATTTCTATGTTTCATGGCAAGATATAATATGATTTGCGAAGTGTCATGTATTCCTCGTCTACACTTCAAATGAATGTAAATGCGACACTTCCTTGCTAGGAAATAGCGTTTGCAGATGTCTACGTATCGTAGCAATAGAGTTCTTATGATTCTTAAAACGCGATATCGCATCTCATTTCTATGTTTCATGGTAAGATATAATATGATTTGCGAAGTGTTATGTATTCCTCGTCTACACTTCAAATGAATGTAAATGCGACTCTTCCTTGCAAGGAAATAGCGTTTGCAGATGTCTACGTATCGAAGCAATAGAGTTCCTATGATTCTTAAAACGCGATATCGCATCTCATTTCTATGTTTCATGGCAAGATATAATATGATTTGCGAAGTGTCATGTATTCCTCGTCTACACTTGAAATGAATGTAAATGCGACACTTCCTTGCTAGGAAATAGCGTTTGCAGATGTCTACGTATCGTAGCAATAGAGTTCTTATGATTCTTAAAACGCGATATCGCATCTCATTTCTATGGTTCATGGTAAGATATAATATGATTTGCCAAGTGTTGTGTATTCCTCGTCTACACTTCAAATGAATGTAAATGCGACACTTCCTTGCAAGGAAATAGCGTTTGCAGATGTCTACGTATCGTAGCAATAGAGTTCTTATGATTCTTAAAACGCGATATCGCATCTCATTTCTATGGTTCATGGTAAGATATAATATGATTTGCGAAGTGTTATGCATTCCTCGTCTACGATTCAAATGAATGCAAATGCGACACTTCCTTGCAAGGAAATAGCGTTTGCAGATGTCTAGGTATCGTAGCAATAGAGTTCAAATGCTTCTTAAAACGAGATATTGCATCTCATATCTATGTTTAATGATAAGATATAATATTCATTGCGAAGTGTTATGCATTCCTCGTCTACGATTCAAATGAATGTAAATGCGACACTTCCTTGCAAGGAAGTAGCGTTTGCAGATGTCTACGTATCGTAGCGATAGAGTTCTAATGCTTCTTAAAACGCGATATCGCATCTCATTTCTATGTTTCGTGGTAAGATATAATATGATTTGCGAAGTGTCATGTATTCCTCGTCTACACTTCAAATGAATGTGAATGCGACACTTCCTCGCTAGGAAATAGCGTTTGCAGATGTCTACGTATCGTAGCAATAGAGTTCTTATGATTCTTAAAACGCGATATCGCATCTCATTTCTATGTTTCATGGTAAGTTATAATATGATTTGCCAAGTGTTATGTATTCCTCGTCTACACTTCATATGAATGTAACTGCGACACTTCCTTGCAAGGAAATAGCGTTTGCAGATGTCTACCTATCGTAGCAATAGAGTTCTAATGCTTCTTAAAACGCGATATCGCATCTCATTTCTATGTTTCATGGTAAGATATAATATGATTTGCGAAGTGTTATGTATTCCTCGTCTACACTTCAAATGAATGTAAATGCGACTCTTCCTTGCAAGGAAATAGCGTTTGCAGATGTCTAGGTATCGTAGCAATAGAGTTCTTATGATTCTTAAAACGCGATATTGCATCTCATTTCTATGTTTCATGGTAAGATATAATATGATTTGCGAAGTGTTATGTATTCCTCGTCTGCACTTCAAATGAATGTAAATGCGACACTTCCTTGCAAAGAAATAGCGTTTGCAGATGTCTACGTATCGTAGCAATAGATTTCTAATGCTTCTTAAAACGCGATATCGCATCTCATTTCTATGTTTCATGGTAAGATATAATATGATTTGCGAAGTGTCATGTATTCCTCGTCTACACTTCAAATGAATGTGAATGCGACACTTCCTCGCTAGGAAATAGCCTTTGTAGATATCTACGTATCGTAGCAATAGAGTTCTTATGATTCTTAAAACGCGATATCGCATCTCATTTCTATGGTTCATGGTAAGATATAATATGATTTGCGAAGTGTTATGTATTCCTCGTCTACACTTCAAATGAATGTAAATGCGACACTTCCTTGCAAGGAAATAGCGTTTGCAGATGTCTACGTATCGTAGCAATAGAGTTCTTATGATTCTTAAAACGCGATATCGCATCTCATTTCTATGTTTCATGGTAAGATATAATATGATTTGCCAAGTGTTATGTATTCCTCGTCTACACTTCATATGAATGTAAATGCGACACTTCCTTGCAAGGAAATAGCGTTTGCAGATGTCTACCTATCGTAGCAATAGAGTTCTAATGCTTCTTAACCCTTTTAGCACCGAGCGCCTGAAGCGTGCCTAGGCGAAGAATACCGGGCCAAATCGACGAATTTGTAGAGGTTTGCGAAAATGCTCGTAAAAACGAAAGTAGGCGTGATATTTACAAAATTCAAAAAGCAGTATACTGCGAAATGAATGGAGAATAAATTGATATCAATGGTGTTTCGATATTTGTTGAAAATCATAACAATAACATAAATATAAGACATTATAAAAATCGTACAAAGTAATTTCACATTTTCAAAACATAATTGCACATATAAAAAATCATCGTTTGGTCATCGTTTTATATAAATCAGATAGTATAGTGTATAGACACTGCATTTTGCAATAATTTGCAATAAAATAGCGGAAGTCGGGTAACAAAACGAAAGGATAACGCTATGATGCACGGCAAGCGTCAGACAGGTCTTACTACACAAATGGATCGTAAATTTTTTTTTTCTTTTTTTTTTTTTCAAAAAGGTAGCAACAAAACTGATATTATTTCCTGCTTCTAATTGTATCTCTATGAAAACGTTGACGGTTTTTGAATACTGACTGCACGTTAGAAGTATCAAGAAAGACTGAAAAAGATTTTAGGTTCGCCGAATCAATGCACGGATGCCACTTGAGTTCTCCGATAATTATTATAAACATCGTAAAGATTGTGATTAGTATATAGAGAATAGTATAGAGAAACTATTTCGTGTCGACGGAAATGCAAGGGATATCCCGTGTCCCGTCTCTACCTCACCACGCTCACATATACAAAGCGCTCGGCACTAATCAGTATAAGATATAACAAAAAGTTAAGTGAAATAAACATTTGTTCACTTGCATTGCATCGTATTTGAACCATATTAACATTTTATAAAGTTATTTTGAGACAGAGATCTCTTATGATGAGTATAATAAGGCTCCAACGGAGGCGCAACGATATATCGTCGTTGGTATTTCTGGCAAGTCCACCGAACGACGATATATCGTCGTTCGGTGCTAAAAGGGTTAAAACGCGATATCGCATCTCATTTCTATGTTTCATGGTAAGATATAATATGATTTGCGAAGTGTCATGTATTCCTCGTCTACACTTCCAATGAATGTGAATGCGACACTTCCTCGCTAGGAAATAGCCTTTGTAGATATCTACGTATCGTAGCAATAGAGTTCTTATGATTCTTAAAACGCGATATCGCATCTCATTTCTATGGTTCATGGTAAGATATAATATGATTTGCGAAGTGTTATGTATTCCTCGTCTACACTTCAAATGAATGTAAATGCGACACTTCCTTGCAAGGAAATAGCGTTTGCAGATGTCTACGTATCGTAGCAATAGAGTTCTTATGATTCTTAAAACGCGATATCGCATCTCATTTCTATGTTTCATGGTAAGATATAATATGATTTGCCAAGTGTTATGTATTCCTCGTCTACACTTCATATGAATGTAAATGCGACACTTCCTTGCAAGGAAATAGCGTTTGCAGATGTCTACCTATCGTAGCAATAGAGTTCTAATGCTTCTTAAAACGCGATATCGCATCTCATTTCTATGTTTCATGGTAAGATATAATATGATTTGCGAAGTGTTATGTATTCCTCGTCTACACTTCAAATGAATGTAAATGCGACACTTCCTTGCAAAGAAATAGCGTTTGCAGATGTCTAGGTATCGTAGCAATAGATTTCTAATGCTTCTTAAAACGCGATATCGCATCTCATTTCTATGTTTCATGGTAAGATATAATATGATTTGCGAAGTGTCATGTATTCCTCGTCTACACTTCAAATGAATGTGAATGCGACACTTCCTCGCTAGGAAATAGCGTTTGCAGATGTCTACGTATCGTAGCAATAGATTTCTAATGCTTCTTAAAACGCGATATCGCATCTCATTTCTATGTTTCATGGTAAGATATAATATGATTTGCGAAGTGTCATGTATTCCTCGTCTACACTTCAAATGAATGTGAATGCGACACTTCCTCGCTAGGAAATAGCGTTTGTAGATATCTACGTATCGTAGCAATAGAGTTCTTATGATTCTTAAAACGCGATATCGCATCTCATTTCTATGGTTCATGGTAAGATATAATATGATTTGCGAAGTGTTATGTATTCCTCGTCTACACTTCAAATGAATGTAAATGCGACACTTCCTTGCAAGGAAATAGCGTTTGCAGATGTCTACGTATCGTAGCAATAGAGTTCTTATGATTCTTAAAACGCGATATCGCATCTCATTTCTATGGTTCATGGTAAGATATAATATGATTTGCGAAGTGTTATGCATTCCTCGTCTACGATTCAAATGAATGCAAATGCGACACTTCCTTGCAAGGAAATAGCGTTTGCAGATGTCTAGGTATCGTAGCAATAGAGTTCAAATGCTTCTTAAAACGAGATATTGCATCTCATATCTATGTTTAATGATAAGATATAATATTCATTGCGAAGTGTTATGCATTCCTCGTCTACGATTCAAATGAATGTAAATGCGACACTTCCTTGCAAGGAAGTAGCGTTTGCGGATGTCTACGTATCGAAGCAATAGAGTTCTTATGATTCTTAAAACGCGATATCGCATCTCATTTCTATGGTTCATGGTAAGATATAATATGATTTGCGAAGTGTTATGTATTCCTCGTCTACACTTCATATGAATGTAAATGCGACACTTCCTTGCAAGGAAATAGCGTTTGCAGATGTCTACCTATCGTAGCAATAGAGTTCTAATGCTTCTTAAAACGCGATATCGCATCTCATTTCTATGTTTCATGGTAAGATATAATATGATTTGCGAAGTGTTATGTATTCCTCGTCTACACTTCAAATGAATGTAAATGCGACTCTTCCTTGCAAGGAAATAGCGTTTGCAGATGTCTACGTATCGAAGCAATAGAGTTCCTATGATTCTTAAAACGCGATATCGCATCTCATTTCTATGTTTCATGGCAAGATATAATATGATTTGCGAAGTGTCATGTATTCCTCGTCTACACTTCAAATGAATGTAAATGCGACACTTCCTTGCTAGGAAATAGCGTTTGCAGATGTCTACGTATCGTAGCAATAGAGTTCTTATGATTCTTAAAACGCGATATCGCATCTCATTTCTATGTTTCATGGTAAGATATAATATGATTTGCGAAGTGTTATGTATTCCTCGTCTACACTTCAAATGAATGTAAATGCGACTCTTCCTTGCAAGGAAATAGCGTTTGCAGATGTCTACGTATCGAAGCAATAGAGTTCCTATGATTCTTAAAACGCGATATCGCATCTCATTTCTATGTTTCATGGCAAGATATAATATGATTTGCGAAGTGTCATGTATTCCTCGTCTACACTTGAAATGAATGTAAATGCGACACTTCCTTGCTAGGAAATAGCGTTTGCAGATGTCTACGTATCGTAGCAATAGAGTTCTTATGATTCTTAAAACGCGATATCGCATCTCATTTCTATGGTTCATGGTAAGATATAATATGATTTGCGAAGTGTTATGTATTCCTCGTCTACACTTCAAATGAATGTAAATGCGAGTCTTCCTTGCTAGGAAATAGCGTCTGCAGATGTCTAGGTATCGTAGCGATAGAGTTCTAATGCTTCTTAAAACGCGATATCGCATCTCATTTCTATGTTTCATGGTAATGTATAATATGATTTGCGAAGTGTCATGTATTCCTCGTCTACACTTCAAATGATTGTGAATGCGATACTTCCTCGCTAGTAAATAGCGTTTGCAGATGTCTACGTATCGTAGCAATAGCTCTCTAACGCTTCTTAAAACGCGATATCGCATCTCATTTCTATGTGTCATGGTAAGATATAATATGATTTGCGATGTGTCATGTATTCCTCGTCTACACTTCAAATGAATGTGAATGCGACACTTCCTCGCTAGGAAATAGCGTTTGCAGATGTCTACGTATCGTAGCAATAGAGTTCTTATGATTCTTAAAACGCGATATCGCATTTCATTTCTATGTTTCATGGTAAGATATAATATGATTTGCCAAGTGTTATGTATTCCTCGTCTACACTTCATATGAATGTAAATGCGACACTTCCTTGCAAGGAAATAGCGTTTGCAGATGTCTACCTATCGTAGCAATAGAGTTCTAATGCTTCTTAAAACGCGATATCGCATCTCATTTCTATGTTTCATGGTAAGATATAATATGATTTGCGAAGTGTTATGTATTCCTCGTCTACACTTCAAATGAATGTAAATGCGACTCTTCCTTGCAAGGAAATAGCGTTTGCAGATGTCTAGGTATCGTAGCAATGGAGTTCTAATGCTTCTTAAAACGCGACATCGCATCTTATTTCTATGTTTCATGGTAAGATATAATATGATTTGCGAAGTATTATGTATTCCTCGTCTACACTTCAAATGAATGTAAATGCGACACTTCCTTGCAAGGAAATAGCGTCTGCAGATGTCTAGGTATCGTAGCGATAGAGTTCTAATGCTTCTTAATACGAAATATTGCATCTCATATCTGTTTCATGATAAGATATAATATTCATTGCGATGTGTTATGCATTCCTCGTCTACACTTCAAATGAATGTAAATGCGACTCTTCCTTGCAAGGAAATAGCGTTTGCAGATGTCTAGGTATCGTAGCAATGGAGTTCTTATTATTCTTAAAACGCGATATCGCATCTCATTTCTATGTTTCATGGTAAGATATAATATTCATTGCGAAGCGTTATGCATTCCTCGTCTATGATTCAAATGAATGTAAATGCGACACTTCCTTGCAAGGAAATAGCGTTTGCAGATGTCTACGTATCGTAGCAATAGAGTTCTTATGATTCTTAAAACGCGATATCGCATCTCATTTCTATGTTTCATGGTAAGATATAATATGATTTGCGAAGTGTCATGTATTCCTCGTCTACACTTCAAATGAATGTGAATGCGACACTTCCTCGCTAGGAAATAGCGTTTGCAGATGTCTACGTATCGTAGCAATAGAGTTCTTATGATTCTTAAAACGCGATATCGCATCTCATTTCTATCTTTCATGGTAAGATATAATATGATTTGCGAAGTGTCATGTTTTCTTCGTCTACACTTCAAATGAATGTAAATGCGACACTTCCTTGCAAAGAAATAGCGTTTGCAGTTGTCTACGTATCGTAGCAATAGATTTCTAATGCTTCTTAAAACGCGATGTCGCATCTCATTTCTATGTTTCATGGTAAGATATAATATGATATGCGAAGTGTTATGTATTCCTCGTCTACACTTCAAATGAATGTAAATGCGACACTTCCTCGCTAGGAAATAGCGTTTGCAGATGTCTACGTATCGTAGCAATAGCTTTCTAATGCTTCTTAAAACGCGATATCGCATCCCATTTCTATGTTTCATGGTAAGATATTATATGATTTGCGATGTGTTATGTATTCCTCGTCTACACTTCAAATGAATATAAATGCGACACTTCCTTGCAAGGAAATAGCGTTTGCAGATGTCTACGTATCGAAGCAATAGAGTTCAAATGCTGCTTAAAACGAGATATTGCATCTCATATCTATGTTTCATGATAAGATATAATATAATTTTGCGAAGTGTCATGTATTCCTCGTCTACACTTCAAATGAATGTGAATGCGACACTTCCTCGCTAGGAAATAGCGTTTGCAGATGTCACGTATCGTAGCAATGGAGTTCTTATGATTCTTAAAACGCGATATCGCATCTCAATTCTATGCTTCATGGTAAGATATAATATGGTTTGCGAAGTGTTATGTATTCCTCGTCTACACTTCAAATGAATGTAAATGCGACACTTCCTTGCAAAGAAATAGCGTTTGCAGTTGTCTACGTATCGTAGCAATAGATTTCTAATGCTTCTTAAAACGCGATGTCGCATCTCATTTCTATGTTTCATGGTAAGATATAATATGATATGCGAAGTGTTATGTATTCCTCGTCTACACTTCAAATGAATGTAAATGCGACACTTCCTCGCTAGGAAATAGCGTTTGCAGATGTCTACGTATCGTAGCAATAGCTTTCTAATGCTTCTTAAAACGCGATATCGCATCCCATTTCTATGTTTCATGGTAAGATATTATATGATTTGCGATGTGTTATGTATTCCTCGTCTACACTTCAAATGAATATAAATGCGACACTTCCTTGCAAGGAAATAGCGTTTGCAGATGTCTACGTATCGAAGCAATAGAGTTCAAATGCTGCTTAAAACGAGATATTGCATCTCATATCTATGTTTCATGATAAGATATAATATAATTTTGCGAAGTGTCATGTATTCCTCGTCTACACTTCAAATGAATGTGAATGCGACACTTCCTCGCTAGGAAATAGCGTTTGCAGATGTCACGTATCGTAGCAATGGAGTTCTTATGATTCTTAAAACGCGATATCGCATCTCAATTCTATGCTTCATGGTAAGATATAATATGGTTTGCGAAGTGTTATGTATTCCTCGTCTACACTTCAAATGAATGTAAATGCGACACTTCCTTGCAAAGAAATAGCGTTTGCAGATGTCTACGTGTCGTAGCAATAGATTTCTAATGCTTCTTAAAACGCGATATCGCATCTCATTTCTATGTTTCATGGTAAGATATAATATGATCTGCGAAGTGTTATGTATTCCTCGTCTACACTTCAAATGAATGTGAATGCCACACTTCCTCGCTAGGAAATAGCGTTTGCAGATGTCTACGTATCGTAGCAATAGATTTTTAATGCTTCTTAAAACGCGATATCGCATCTCATTTCTATGTTTCATGGTAAGATGTAATACGATTTGCGAAGTGTTATGTATTCCTCGTCTACACTTCAAATGAATGTAAATGTGACACTTCCTTGCAAAGAAATAGCGTTTGCAGATGTCTACGTATCGTAGCAATAGTGTTCTAATGCTTCTTAAAACGCGATATCGCATCCCATTTCTATGTTTCATGTGTAACGTCAGGCGTACCGCCTGCCACCCTCCGGCGTCCACCTCATCATCCCCAGCATCCGTATCCGGAGCCCCTGCACACGGGCCACCCGCCGACTCGCCGTCCCTACAGAAGGAGACAAAGGTACGAGAGGGAAGAAGGATGCAGCATGCCGCGCCCACGCGCGATCTCCACACACGAGGGGGAGGGCTTCACCCCGTATTACGAGGGCGAGGAGCTCTCCGACACGTACTGGGTCGAATCCCCAGCGATCACGAAGCCCTATACGTACTTCTCGTACATGTGGGACTAGAATAAGCACACTACTCACATTTGTACATACACACCAACACACACCTAGATTTAAGTAAATATATGTATATATTTTATTCATGCACGGCTATGTTCCGTGCACTCGCGCGCACACTCGACGCTCGCGGCTCACGCTTAACGCGGGCCGCGCCCCACTCCGAACGGCCGCCCCACCACGAGGGCCGAGCGGCCGCCCTACTCCGACCGTCCGCCCCACCGCGAGGGCCCAGCGACTCGCGCGCCGCGCGACCCGAGGAGGTCGCGGACGCGAGATCCGAGAGTCAGTTCCAATCTCACCTCCGAACGGGAGAGTTGCTAACTCATCTCCGAACCGACGAGTTCCTAACTCGCCTCCAGCATCCGAACGATGCACTTTCGATCCGAGCAATAGGCTCATTCGCAACGAGCAATTAGCTCTAATGCATTCGTCTCTATCCATACTCCCATAGCGGAGTCCATTCGATACTTATACTATTTCTAATTCTCATTGTAATCGCTAGTCAGTAACTTAGAATTTAGTCAAGTGTATCTAGTATAGTGAAATCATAGAATATAGTTTATTTTTACCAGATTCAAAGTATCTTTATTCGAGTTCAAATTCAATTCCTTAATTCTACTCCACGGGTACGCTCGCGATTATTCTATTTCTATATCTCATCTGCGATAGTCTTGAGGCTCGACGACTAGAGCGAACCAGCGCTTAGTTGCTCCATCCTCACTTCTACCGTGTACAGAATATCTTGCGCCCAGGTTGATCCCGGTAAGCTAGAGCGAACCAACGCTTAGCCGCGCCGTACTCGACCGAAGTTCAAGTATTCTCGACGAGCCTTGCACCTCCGACAAAGCGTACACGCCGCGCGGGGAGGAGAGAGTTTATTCGTCGTCTCACTCGGGAATACGTGGGTGATGCACCAGAATATTCAATTTCCTGCGTTCGAGTCCTGGTTCCTGTGAAGGAGGTTTCCTTCGCCGCACGACCCGTACCTACGTTCCAGCCGTACGCCGCCGCCATCCCGGTTGCGGATCCAAGGCGCTCCAGGTACCTAGAAAGAGAAATCAGACAGCGGAATCAAGCCTTCGCAAGGTAAGTTTAGTGTTAATTACCGTTTTATCGAGTCCGAAACGCCAACGAACCCGGTCCGGACGCAATTCGCGTTATTTTCGGGAACGGTTACGACTTTGTGCCACCGTTGCGAGCGCAACCGCACCTCGGGACGTGACACATGGTAAGATATTATATGATTTGCGATGTGTTATGTATTCCTCGTCTACACTTCAAATGAATATAAATGCGACACTTCCTTGCAAGGAAATAGCGTTTGCAGATGTCTACGTATCGAAGCAATAGAGTTCAAATGCTGCTTAAAACGAGATATTGCATCTCATATCTATGTTTCATGATAAGATATAATATAATTTTGCGAAGTGTCATGTATTGTTCGTCTACACTTCAAATGAATGTGAATGCGACACTTCCTCGCTAGGAAATAGCGTTTGCAGATGTCACGTATCGTAGCAATGGAGTTCTTATGATTCTTAAAACGCGATATCGCATCTCAATTCTATGCTTCATGGTAAGATATAATATGGTTTGCGAAGTGTCATGTATTCCTCGTCTACACTTCAAATGAATGTGAATGCGATACTTCCTCGCTAGGAAATAGCGTTTGCAGATGTCTACGTATCGTAGCAATAGAGTTCTAATGCTTCTTAAAACGCGATATCGCATCTCATTTCTATGTTTCATGGTAAGATATAATATGATTTGCGAAGTGTCATGTATTCCTCGTCTACACTTCAAATGATTGTGAATGCGATACTTCCTCGCTAGTAAATAGCGTTTGCAGATGTCTACGTATCGTAGCAATAGCTCTCTAATGCTTCTTAAAACGCGATATCGCATCTCATTTCTATGTGTCATGGTAAGATATAATATTCATTGCGAAGCGTTATGCATTCCTCGTCTACGATTCAAATGAAAGTAAATGCGACACTTCCTTGCAAGGAAATAGCGTTTGCAGATGTCTACGTATCGTAGCAATAGAGTTCTTATGATTCTTAAAACGCGATATCGCATCTCATTTCTATGTTTCATGGTAAGATATAATATGATTTGCGATGTGTCATGTATTCCTCGTCTACACTTCAAATGAATGTGAATGCGACACTTCCTCGCTAGGAAATAGCGTTTGCAGATGTCTACGTATCGTAGCAATAGAGTTCTTATGATTCTTAAAACGCGATATCGCATCTCATTTCTATGTTTCATGGTATGATATAATATGATTCGCCAAGTGTTATGTATTCCTCGTCTACACTTCATATGAATGTAAATGCGACACTTCCTTGCAAGGAAATAGCGTTTGCAGATGTCTACGTATCGTAGCAATAGAGTTCTTATGATTCTTAAAACGCGATATCGCATCTCATTTCTATGTTTCATGGTAAGATATAATATTCATTGCGATGTGTTATGCATTCCTCGTCTACGATTCAAATGAATGTAAATGCGACACTTCCTTGCAAGGAAATAGCGTTTGCAGATGTCTAGGTATCGTAGCAATAGAGTTCTTATGATTCTTAAAACGCGATATCGCATCTCATTTCTATGTTTCATGGTAAGATATAATATGATTTGCGAAGTGTTATGTATTCCTCGTCTACACTTCAAACGAATGTAAATGCGACACTTCCTTGCTAGGAAATAGCGTCTGCAGATGTCTAGGTATCGTGGCGATAGAGTTCTAATGCTTCTTAAAACGCGATATCGCATCTCAGTTCTATGCTTCGTGGTAAGAAGTAATATGATTTGCGAAGTGTTATTTATTCCTCGTCTACACTTCAAATGAATTTAAATGCGACAGTTCCTTGCAAGGAAATAGCGTTTGCAGATGTCTACGTATCGTAGCAATAGAGTTCTTATGATTCTTAAAACGCGATATCGCATCTCATTTCTATGGTTCATGGTAAGATATAATATGATTTGCGAAGTGTTATGCATTCCTCGTCTACGATGCAAATGAATGTAAATGCGACACTTCCTTGCAAGGGAATAGCGTTTACAGATGTCTAGGTATCGTAGCGATAGAGTTCTAATGCTTCTTAAAACGCGATATCGCATCTCATTTCCATGTTTCATGGTAAGATATAATATGATTTGCGAAGTGTTATGTATTCCTCGTCTACGAGTCAAATGAATGTAAATGCGACACTTCCTTGCAAGGAAATAGCGTCTGCAGATGTCTAGGTACCGTAGCGATAGAGTTCTAATGCTTCTTAATACGAAATATTGCATCTCATATCTATGTTTCATGATAAGATATAATATTCATTGCGAAGTGTTATGTATTCCTCGTCTACGAGTCAAATGAATGTAAATGCGACACTTCCTTGCAAGGAAATAGCGTCTGCAGATGTCTAGGTACCGTAGCGATAGAGTTCTAATGCTTCTTAATACGAAATATTGCATCTCATATCTATGTTTCATGATAAGATATAATATTCATTGCGAAGTGTTAAGCATTCCTCGTCTACGATTCAAATGAATGTAAATGCGACACTTCCTTGCAAGGAAATAGCGTTTGCAGATGTCACGTATCGTAGCAATGGAGTTCTTATGATTCTTAAAACGCGATATCGCATCTCAATTCTATGCTTCATGGTAAGATATAATATGATTTGCGAAGTGTTATGTATTCTTCGTCTACACTTCAAATGAATGTAAATGCGACACTTCCTTGCAAAGAAATAGCGTTTGCAGATGTCTACGTGTCGTAGCAATAGATTTCTAATGCTTCTTAAAACGCGATATCGCATCTCATTTCTATGTTTCATGGTAAGATATAATATGATCTGCGAAGTGTTATGTATTCCTCGTCTACACTTCAAATGAATGTGAATGCCACACTTCCTCGCTAGGAAATAGCGTTTGCAGATGTCTACGTATCGTAGCAATAGATTTTTAATGCTTCTTAAAACGCGATATCGCATCTCATTTCTATGTTTCATGGTAAGATGTAATACGATTTGCGAAGTGTTATGTATTCCTCGTCTACACTTCAAATGAATGTAAATGTGACACTTCCTTGCAAAGAAATAGCGTTTGCAGATGTCTACGTATCGTAGCAATAGTGTTCTAATGCTTCTTAAAACGCGATATCGCATCCCATTTCTATGTTTCATGTGTAACGTCAGGCGTACCGCCTGCCACCCTCCGGCGTCCACCTCATCATCCCCAGCATCCGTATCCGGAGCCCCTGCACACGGGCCACCCGCCGACTCGCCGTCCCTACAGAAGGAGACAAAGGTACGAGAGGGAAGAAGGATGCAGCATGCCGCGCCCACGCGCGATCTCCACACACGAGGGGGAGGGCTTCACCCCGTATTACGAGGGCGAGGAGCTCTCCGACACGTACTGGGTCGAATCCCCAGCGATCACGAAGCCCTATACGTACTTCTCGTACATGTGGGACTAGAATAAGCACACTACTCACATTTGTACATACACACCAACACACACCTAGATTTAAGTAAATATATGTATATATTTTATTCATGCACGGCTATGTTCCGTGCACTCGCGCGCACACTCGACGCTCGCGGCTCACGCTTAACGCGGGCCGCGCCCCACTCCGAACGGCCGCCCCACCACGAGGGCCGAGCGGCCGCCCTACTCCGACCGTCCGCCCCACCGCGAGGGCCCAGCGACTCGCGCGCCGCGCGACCCGAGGAGGTCGCGGACGCGAGATCCGAGAGTCAGTTCCAATCTCACCTCCGAACGGGAGAGTTGCTAACTCATCTCCGAACCGACGAGTTCCTAACTCGCCTCCAGCATCCGAACGATGCACTTTCGATCCGAGCAATAGGCTCATTCGCAACGAGCAATTAGCTCTAATGCATTCGTCTCTATCCATACTCCCATAGCGGAGTCCATTCGATACTTATACTATTTCTAATTCTCATTGTAATCGCTAGTCAGTAACTTAGAATTTAGTCAAGTGTATCTAGTATAGTGAAATCATAGAATATAGTTTATTTTTACCAGATTCAAAGTATCTTTATTCGAGTTCAAATTCAATTCCTTAATTCTACTCCACGGGTACGCTCGCGATTATTCTATTTCTATATCTCATCTGCGATAGTCTTGAGGCTCGACGACTAGAGCGAACCAGCGCTTAGTTGCTCCATCCTCACTTCTACCGTGTACAGAATATCTTGCGCCCAGGTTGATCCCGGTAAGCTAGAGCGAACCAACGCTTAGCCGCGCCGTACTCGACCGAAGTTCAAGTATTCTCGACGAGCCTTGCACCTCCGACAAAGCGTACACGCCGCGCGGGGAGGAGAGAGTTTATTCGTCGTCTCACTCGGGAATACGTGGGTGATGCACCAGAATATTCAATTTCCTGCGTTCGAGTCCTGGTTCCTGTGAAGGAGGTTTCCTTCGCCGCACGACCCGTACCTACGTTCCAGCCGTACGCCGCCGCCATCCCGGTTGCGGATCCAAGGCGCTCCAGGTACCTAGAAAGAGAAATCAGACAGCGGAATCAAGCCTTCGCAAGGTAAGTTTAGTGTTAATTACCGTTTTATCGAGTCCGAAACGCCAACGAACCCGGTCCGGACGCAATTCGCGTTATTTACGGGAACGGTTACGACTTTGTGCCACCGTTGCGAGCGCAACCGCACCTCGGGACGTGACACATGGTAAGATATTATATGATTTGCGATGTGTTATGTATTCCTCGTCTACACTTCAAATGAATATAAATGCGACACTTCCTTGCAAGGAAATAGCGTTTGCAGATGTCTACGTATCGAAGCAATAGAGTTCAAATGCTGCTTAAAACGAGATATTGCATCTCATATCTATGTTTCATGATAAGATATAATATAATTTTGCGAAGTGTCATGTATTGTTCGTCTACACTTCAAATGAATGTGAATGCGACACTTCCTCGCTAGGAAATAGCGTTTGCAGATGTCACGTATCGTAGCAATGGAGTTCTTATGATTCTTAAAACGCGATATCGCATCTCAATTCTATGCTTCATGGTAAGATATAATATGATTTGCGAAGTGTTATGTATTCCTCGTCTACACTTCAAATGAATGTAAATGTGACACTTCCTTGCAAAGAAATAGCGTTTGCAGATGTCTACGTATCGTAGCAATAGTGTTCTAATGCTTCTTAAAACGCGATATCGCATCCCATTTCAATGTTTCATGGTAAGATATTATATGATTTGCGATGTGTTATGTATTCCTCGTCTACACTTCAAATGAATATAAATGCGACACTTCCTTGCAAGGAAATAGCGTTTGCAGATGTCTACGTATCGAAGCAATAGAGTTCAAATGCTGCTTAAAACGAGATATTGCATCTCATATCTATGTTTCATGATAAGATATAATATAATTTTGCGAAGTGTCATGTATTCCTCGTTTACACTTCAAATGAATGTGAATGCGATACTTCCTCGCTAGGAAATAGAGTTCTAATGCTTCTTAAAACGCGATATCGCATCTCATTTCTATGTTTCATGGTAAGATATAATATGATTTGCGAAGTGTCATGTATTCCTCGTCTACACTTCAAATGATTGTGAATGCGATACTTCCTCGCTAGTAAATAGCGTTTGCAGATGTCTACGTATCGTAGCAATAGCTCTCTAATGCTTCTTAAAACGCGATATCGCATCTCATTTCTATGTGTCATGGTAAGATATAATATTCATTGCGAAGCGTTATGCATTCCTCGTCTACGATTCAAATGAATGTAAATGCGACACTTCCTTGCAAGGAAATAGCGTTTGCAGATGTCTACGTATCGTAGCAATAGAGTTCTTATGATTCTTAAAACGCGATATCGCATCTCATTTCTATGTTTCATGGTATGATATAATATGATTTGCCAAGTGTTATGTATTCCTCGTCTACACTTCATATGAATGTAAATGCGACACTTCCTTGCAAGGAAATAGCGTTTGCAGATGTCTACCTATCGTAGCAATAGAGTTCTAATGCTTCTTAAAACGCGATATCGCATCTCATTTCTATGTTTCATGGTAAGATATAATATGATTTGCGAAGTGTTATGTATTCCTCGTCTACACTTCAAATGAATGTAAATGCGACTCTTCCTTGCAAGGAAATAGCGTTTGCAGATGTCACGTATCGTAGCAATGGAGTTCTTATGATTCTTAAAACGCGATATCGCATCTCAATTCTATGCTTCATGGTAAGATATAATATGATTTGCGAAGTGTTATGTATTCTTCGTCTACACTTCAAATGAATGTAAATGCGACACTTCCTTGCAAAGAAATAGCGTCTGCAGATGTCTAGGTATCGTAGCAATAATGTTCAAATGCTTTTTAAAACGAGATATAGCATCTTATATCTATGTTTCATAATAAGATATAATATTCATTGCGAAGTGTTATGTATTCCTCGTCTACACTTCAAATGAATGTAAATGCGACACTTCCTTGCAAAGAAATAGCGTTTGCAGATGTCTACGTGTCGTAGCAATAGATTTTTAATGCTTCTTAAAACGCGATATCGCATCTCATTTCTATGTTTCATGGTAAGATATAATATGATCTGCGAAGTGTTATGTATTCCTCGTCTACACTTCAAATGAATGTGAATGCCACACTTCCTCGCTAGGAAATAGCGTTTGCAGATGTCTACGTATCGTAGCAATAGATTTTTAATGCTTCTTAAAACGCGATATCGCATCTCATTTCTATGTTTCATGGTAAGATGTAATATGATTTGCGAAGTGTTATGTATTCCTCGTCTACACTTCAAATGAATGTAAATGTGACACTTCCTTGCAAGGAAATAGCGTTTGCAGATGTCTACGTATCGAAGCAATAGAGTTCAAATGCTGCTTAAAACGAGATATTGCATCTCATATCTATGTTTCATGATAAGATATATTATAATTTTGCGAAGTGTCATGTATTCCTCGTCTACACTTCAAATGAATGTGAATGCGACACTTCCTCGCTAGGAAATAGCGTTTGCAGATGTCACGTATCGTAGCAATGGAGTTCTTATGATTCTTAAAACGCGATATCGCATCTCAATTCTATGCTTCATGGTAAGATATAATATGGTTTGCGAAGTGTCATGTATTCCTCGTCTACACTTCAAATGAATGTGAATGCGATACTTCCTCGCTAGGAAATAGCGTTTGCAGATGTCTACGTATCGTAGCAATAGAGTTCTAATGCTTCTTAAAACGCGATATCGCATCTCATTTCTATGTTTCATGGTAAGATATAATATGATTTGCGAAGTGTCATGTATTCCTCGTCTACACTTCAAATGATTGTGAATGCGATACTTCCTCGCTAGTAAATAGCGTTTGCAGATGTCTACGTATCGTAGCAGTAGCTCTCTAATGCTTCTTAAAACGCGATATCGCATCTCATTTCTATGTGTCATGGTAAGATATAATATTCATTGCGAAGCGTTATGCATTCCTCGTCTACGATTCAAATGAAAGTAAATGCGACACTTCCTTGCAAGGAAATAGCGTTTGCAGATGTCTACGTATCGTAGCAATAGAGTTCTTATGATTCTTAAAACGCGATATCGCATCTCATTTCTATGTTTCATGGTAAGATATAATATGATTTGCGATGTGTCATGTATTCCTCGTCTACACTTCAAATGAATGTGAATGCGACACTTCCTCGCTAGGAAATAGCGTTTGCAGATGTCTACGTATCGTAGCAATAGAGTTCTTATGATTCTTAAAACGCGATATCGCATCTCATTTCTATGTTTCATGGTAAGATATAATATGATTTGCGAAGTGTTATGTATTCCTCGTCTACACTTCAAACGAATGTAAATGCGACACTTCCTTGCTAGGAAATAGCGTCTGCAGATGTCTAGGTATCGTGGCGATAGAGTTCTAATGCTTCTTAAAACGCGATATCGCATCTCAGTTCTATGCTTCGTGGTAAGAAGTAATATGATTTGCGAAGTGTTATTTATTCCTCGTCTACACTTCAAATGAATTTAAATGCGACAGTTCCTTGCAAGGAAATAGCGTTTGCAGATGTCTACGTATCGTAGCAATAGAGTTCTTATGATTCTTAAAACGCGATATCGCATCTCATTTCTATGGTTCATGGTAAGATATAATATGATTTGCGAAGTGTTATGCATTCCTCGTCTACGATGCAAATGAATGTAAATGCGACACTTCCTTGCAAGGGAATAGCGTTTACAGATGTCTAGGTATCGTAGCGATAGAGTTCTAATGCTTCTTAAAACGCGATATCGCATCTCATTTCCATGTTTCATGGTAAGATATAATATGATTTGCGAAGTGTTATGTATTCCTCGTCTACGAGTCAAATGAATGTAAATGCGACACTTCCTTGCAAGGAAATAGCGTCTGCAGATGTCTAGGTACCGTAGCGATAGAGTTCTAATGCTTCTTAATACGAAATATTGCATCTCATATCTATGTTTCATGATAAGATATAATATTCATTGCGAAGTGTTATGTATTCCTCGTCTACGAGTCAAATGAATGTAAATGCGACACTTCCTTGCAAGGAAATAGCGTCTGCAGATGTCTAGGTACCGTAGCGATAGAGTTCTAATGCTTCTTAATACGAAATATTGCATCTCATATCTATGTTTCATGATAAGATATAATATTCATTGCGAAGTGTTAAGCATTCCTCGTCTACGATTCAAATGAATGTAAATGCGACACTTCCTTGCAAGGAAATAGCGTTTGCAGATGTCACGTATCGTAGCAATGGAGTTCTTATGATTCTTAAAACGCGATATCGCATCTCATATCTATGTTTCATGATAAGATATAATATAATTTTGCGAAGTGTCATGTATTCCTCGTCTACACTTCAAATGAATGTGAATGCGACACTTCCTCGCTAGGAAATAGCGTTTGCAGATGTCACGTATCGTAGCAATGGAGTTCTTATGATTCTTAAAACGCGATATCGCATCTCAATTCTATGCTTCATGGTAAGATATAATATGATTTGCGAAGTGTTATGTATTCTTCGTCTACACTTCAAATGAATGTAAATGCGACACTTCCTTGCAAAGAAATAGCGTTTGCAGTTGTCTACGTATCGTAGCAATAGATTTCTAATGCTTCTTAAAACGCGATGTCGCATCTCATTTCTATGTTTCATGGTAAGATATAATATGATATGCGAAGTGTTATGTATTCCTCGTCTACACTTCATATGAATGTAAATGCGACACTTCCTCGCTAGGAAATAGCGTTTGCAGATGTCTACGTATCGTAGCAATAGCTTTCTAATGCTTCTTAAACCGCGATATCGCATCTCATTTCTATGTTTCATGGTAAGATATAATATGATTTGCGAAGTGTCATGCATTCCTCGTCTACGCTTCAAATGAATGTAAATGCGACACTTCCTTGCTAGGAAATAGCGTCTGCAGATGTCTAGGAATCGTAGCAATAATGTTCAAATGCTATTTAAAACGAGATATAGCATCTTATATCTATGTTTCATAATAAGATATAATATTCATTGCGAAGTGTTAAGCATTCCTCGTCTACGATGCAAATGAATGTAAATGCGACACTTCCTTGCAAGGGAATAGCGTTTGCAGATGTCTAGGTATCGTAGCGATAGAGTTCTAATGCTTCTTAAAACGCGATATCGCATCTCATTTCCATGTTTCATGGTAAGATATAATATGATTTGCGAAGTGTTATGTATTCCTCGTCTACGAGTCAAATGAATGTAAATGCGACACTTCCTTGCAAGGAAATAGCGTCTGCAGATGTCTAGGTACCGTAGCGATAGAGTTCTAATGCTTCTTAATACGAAATATTGCATCTCATATCTATGTTTCATGATAAGATATAATATTCATTGCGAAGCGTTATGCATTCCTCGTCTACACTTCAAATGAATGTGAATGCGACACTTCCTCGCTAGGAAATAGCGTTTGCAGATGTCTACGTATCGTAGCAATAGAGTTCTTATGATTCTTAAAACGCGATATCGCATCTCATTTCTATCTTTCATGGTAAGATATAATATGATTTGCGAAGTGTTATGTATTCCTCGTCTACGATTCAAATGAATGTAAATGCGACACTTCCTTGCAAGGAAATAGCGTTTGCAGATGTCACGTATCGTAGCAATGGAGTTCTTATGATTCTTAAAACGCGATATCGCATCTCAATTCTATGCTTCATGGTAAGATATAATATGATTTGCGAAGTGTTATGTATTCTTCGTCTACACTTCAAATGAATGTAAATGCGACACTTCCTTGCAAGGAAATAGCGTTTGCAGTTGTCTACGTATCGTAGCAATAGATTTCTAATGCTTCTTAAAACGCGATGTCGCATCTCATTTCTATGTTTCATGGTAAGATATAATATGATATGCGAAGTGTTATGTATTCCTCGTCTACACTTCATATGAATGTAAATGTGATACTTCCTCGCTAGGAGATAGCGTTTGCAGATGTCTACGTATCGTAGCAATAGCTTTCTAATGCTTCTTAAAACGCGATATCGCATCTCATTTCCATGTTTCATGGTAAGATATAATATGATTTGCGAAGTGTTATGTATTCCTCGTCTACACTTCATATGAATGTAAATGCGACACTTCCTTGCAAAGAAATAGCGTTTGCAGATGTCTACGTGTCGTAGCAATAGATTTCTAATGCTTCTTAAAACGCGATATCGCATCTCATTTCTATGTTTCATGGTAAGATATAATATGATCTGCGAAGTGTTATGTATTCCTCGTCTACACTTCAAATGAATGTGAATGCCACACTTCCTCGCTAGGAAATAGCGTTTGCAGATGTCTACGTATCGTAGCAATAGATTTTTAATGCTTCTTAAAACGCGATATCGCATCTCATTTCTATGTTTCATGGTAAGATGTAATATGATTTGCGAAGTGTTATGTATTCCTCGTCTACACTTCAAATGAATGTAAATGTGACACTTTCTTGCAAAGAAATAGCGTTTGCAGATGTCTACGTATCGTAGCAATAGTGTTCTAATGCTTCTTAAAACGCGATATCGCATCCCATTTCTATGTTTCATGGTAAGATATTATATGATTTGCGATGTGTTATGTATTCCTCGTCTACACTTCAAATGAATATAAATGCGACACTTCCTTGCAAGGAAATAGCGTTTGCAGATGTCTACGTATCGAAGCAATAGAGTTCAAATGCTGCTTAAAACGAGATATTGCATCTCATATCTATGTTTCATGATAAGATATAATATAATTTTGCGAAGTGTCATGTATTCCTCGTCTACACTTCAAATGAATGTGAATGCGACACTTCCTCTCTAGGAAATAGCGTTTGCAGATGTCACGTATCGTAGCAATGGAGTTCTTATGATTCTTAAAACGCGATATCGCATCTCAATTCTATGCTTCATGGTAAGATATAATATGGTTTGCGAAGTGTTATGTATTCCTCGTCTACACTTCAAATGAATGTAAATGCGACACTTCCTTGCAAAGAAATAGCGTTTGCAGATGTCTACGTGTCGTAGCAATAGATTTCTAATGCTTCTTAAAACGCGATATCGCATCTCATTTCTATGTTTCATGGTAAGATATAATATGATCTGCGAAGTGTTATGTATTCCTCGTCTACACTTCAAATGAATGTGAATGCCACACTTCCTCGCTAGGAAATAGCGTTTGCAGATGTCTACGTATCGTAGCAATAGATTTTTAATGCTTCTTAAAACGCGATATCGCATCTCATTTCTATGTTTCATGGTAAGATGTAATATGATTTGCGAAGTGTTATGTATTCCTCGTCTACACTTCAAATGAATGTAAATGTGACACTTCCTTGCAAAGAAATAGCGTTTGCAGATGTCTACGTATCGTAGCAATAGTGTTCTAATGCTTCTTAAAACGCGATATCGCATCTCATTTCTATGTTTCATGGTATGATATAATATGATTTGCCAAGTGTTATGTATTCCTCGACTACACTTCATATGAATGTAAATGCGACACTTCCTTGCAAGGAAATAGCGTTTGCAGATGTCTACCTATCGTAGCAATAGAGTTCTAATGCTTCTTAAAACGCGATATCGCATCTCATTTCTATGTTTCATGGTAAGATATAATATGATTTGCGAAGTGTTATGTATTCCTCGTCAACACTTCAAATGAATGTAAATGCGAAACTTCCTTGCAAGGAAATAGCGTTTGCAGATGTCTACGTATCGTAGCAATAGAGTTCTTATGATTCTTAAAACGCGATATCGCATCTCATTTCTATGTTTCATGCTAAGATATAATATTCATTGCGATGTGTTATGCATTCCTCGTCTACGATTCAAATGAATGTAAATGCGACACTTCCTTGCAAGGAAATAGCGTTTGCAGATGTCTAGGTATCGTAGCAATAGAGTTCTTATGATTCTTAAAACGCGATATCGCATCTCATTTCTATGTTTCATGATAAGATATAATATTCATTGCGAAGTGTTATGCATTCCTCGTCTACGATTCAAATGAATGTAAATGCGACACTTCCTTGCAAGGAAATAGCGTTTGCAGATGTCTAGGTATGGTAGCAATAGAGTTCTAATGCTTCTTAAAACGCGATATCGCAGCTCAGTTCTATGTTTCATGGCAAGATATAATATGATTTGCGAAGTGTTTAGTATTCCTCGTCTACACTTCATATGAATGTAAATGCGACATTTCCTTGCAAGGAAATAGCGTTTGCAGATGTCTACGTATCGTAGCATTAGAGTTCTTATGATTCTTAAAACGCGATATCGCATCTCATTTCTATGTTTCATGGTAAGATATAATATGATTTGCGAAGTGTTATGTATTCCTCGTTTACACTTCATATGAATGTAAATGCGACACTTCCTTGCAAGGAAATAGCGTTTGCAGATGTCTACCTATCTTAGCAATAGGGTTCTAATGCTTCTTAAAACGCGATATCGCATCTCATTTCTATGGTTCATGGTAAGATATAATATGATTAGCGAAGTGTTATGCATTCCTCGTCTACGATTCAAATGAATGTAAATGCGACACTTCCTTGCAAGGAAATAGCGTTTGCAGATGTCTAGGTATCGTAGCAATAGAGTTCTAATGCTTCTTAAAACGCGATATCGCATCTCATTTCCATGTTTCATGGTAAGATATAATATGATTTGCGAAGTGTTATGTATTCCTCGTCTACACTTCATATGAATGTAAATGCGACACTTCCTTGCAAGGAATTAGCGTTTGCAGATGTCTACCTATCTTAGCAATAGAGTTCTAATGCTTCTTAAAACGCGATATCGCATCTCATTTCTATGGTTCATGGTAAGATATAATATGATTAGCGAAGTGTTATGCATTCCTCGTCTACGATTCAAATGAATGTAAATGCGACACTTCCTTGCAAGGAAATAGCGTTTGCAGATGTCCAGGTATCGTAGCGATAGTGTTCTAATGCTTCTTAAAACGCGATATCGCATCTCATTTCCATGTTTCATGGTAAGATATAATATGATTTGCGAAGTGTTATGTATTCCTCGTCTACACTTCATATGAATGTAAATGCGACACTTCCTTGCAAGGAAATAGCGTTTGCAGATGTCTACGTATCGTAGCAATAGAGTTCTTATGATTTTTAAAACGCGATATCGCATCTCATTTCTATGTTTCATGGTAAGATATAATATTCATTGCGAAGCGTTATGCATTCCTCGTCTACGATTCAAATGAATGTAAATGCGACACTTCCTTGCAAGGAAATAGCGTTTGCAGATGTCTACGTATCGTAGCAATAGAGTTCTTATGATTCTTAAAACGCGATATCGCATCTCATTTCTATGTTTCCTGGTAAGATATAATATGATTTGCGAAGTGTCATGTATTCCTCGTCTACACTTCAAATGAATGTGAATGCGACACTTCCTCGCTAGGAAATAGCGTTTGCAGATGTCTACGTATCGTAGCAATAGAGTTCTTATGATTCTTAAAACGCGATATCGCATCTCATTTCTATGTTTCATGGTAAGATATAATATGATTTGCGAAGTGTTATGTATTCCTAGTCTGCACTTCAAATGAATGTAAATGCGACACTCCCTTGCAAAGAAATAGCGTTTGCAGATGTCTAGGTATCGTAGCAATAGAGTTCTAATGCTTCTTAAAACGCGATATCGCATCTCATTTGTATGTTTCATGGTAAGATATAATATGATTTGCGAAGTGTTATGTATTCCTCGTCTGCACTTCAAATGAATGTAAATGCGACACTTCCTTGCAAGGAAATAGCGTTTGCAGATGTCTAGGTATCGTAGCAATAGAGTTCTAATGCTTCTTAAAACGCGATATCGCATCTCATTTCTATGTTTCATGGTAAGATATAATATGATTTGCGAAGTGTTATGTATTCCTCGTCTGCACTTCAAATGAATGTAAATGCGACACTTCCTTGCAAGGAAATAACGTTTGCAGATGTCTAGGTATCGTAGCAATAGAGTTCTAATGCTTCTTAAAACGCGATATCGCATCTCATTTCTATGGTTCATGGTAAGATATAATATGATTTGCGAAGTGTTATGCATTCCTCGTCTACGATGCAAATGAATGTTAATGCGACACTTCCTTGCAAGGAAATAGCGTTTGCAGATGTCTAGGTACCGTAGCGATAGAGTTCTAATGCATCTTAATACGAAATATTTCATCTCATATCTATGTTTCATGATAAGATATAATATTCATTGCGAAGTGTTATGCATTCCTCGTCTACGATTCAAATGAATGTAAATGCGACACTTCCTTGCAAGGAAATAGCGTTTGCAGATGTCTAGGTATCGTAGCAATAGAGTTCTAATGCTTCTTAAAACGCGATATCGCATCTCATTTCCATGTTTCATGGTAAGATATAATATGATTTGCGAAGTGTTATGTATTCCTCGTCTACACTTCATATGAATGTAAATGCGACACTTCCTTGCAAGGAATTAGCGTTTGCAGATGTCTACCTATCTTAGCAATAGAGTTCTAATGCTTCTTAAAACGCGATATCGCATCTCATTTCTATGGTTCATGGTAAGATATAATATGATTAGCGAAGTGTTATGCATTCCTCGTCTACGATTCAAATGAATGTAAATGCGACACTTCCTTGCAAGGAAATAGCGTTTGCAGATGTCTAGGTATCGTAGCGATAGTGTTCTAATGCTTCTTAAAACGCGATATCGCATCTCATTTCCATGTTTCATGGTAAGATATAATATGATTTGCGAAGTGTTATGTATTCCTCGTCTACACTTCATATGAATGTAAATGCGACACTTCCTTGCAAGGAAATAGCGTTTGCAGATGTCTACGTATCGTAGCAATAGAGTTCTTATGATTCTTAAAACGCGATATCGCATCTCATTTCTATGTTTCATGGTAAGATATAATATTCATTGCGAAGCGTTATGCATTCCTCGTCTACGATTCAAATGAATGTAAATGCGACACTTCCTTGCAAGGAAATAGCGTTTGCAGATGTCTACGTATCGTAGCAATAGAGTTCTTATGATTCTTAAAACGCGATATCGCATCTCATTTCTATGTTTCATGGTAAGATATAATATGATTTGCGAAGTGTTATGTATTCCTAGTCTGCACTTCAAATGAATGTAAATGCGACACTCCCTTGCAAAGAAATAGCGTTTGCAGATGTCTAGGTATCGTAGCAATAGAGTTCTAATGCTTCTTAAAACGCGATATCGCATCTCATTTCTATGTTTCATGGTAAGATATAATATGATTTGCGAAGTGTTATGTATTCCTCGTCTGCACTTCAAATGAATGTAAATGCGACACTTCCTTGCAAGGAAATAGCGTTTGCAGATGTCTAGGTATCGTACCAATAGAGTTCTAATGCTTCTTAAAACGCGATATCGTATCTCATTTCTATGTTTCCTGGTAAGATATAATATGATCTGCGAAGTGTTATGTATTCCTCGTCTACACTTCAAATGAATGTGAATGCCACACTTCCTCGCTAGGAAATAGCGTTTGCAGATGTCTACGTATCGTAGCAATAGATTTTTAATGCTTCTTAAAACGCGATATCGCATCTCATTTCTATGTTTCATGGTAAGATATTATATGATTTGCGATGTGTTATGTATTCCTCGTCTACACTTCAAATGAATATAAATGCGACACTTCCTTGCAAGGAAATAGCGTTTGCAGATGTCTACGTATAGAAGCAATAGAGTTCAAATGCTGCTTAAAACGAGATATTGCATCTCATATCTATGTTTCATGATAAGATATAATATAATTTTGCGATGTGTCATGTATTCCTCGTCTACACTTCAAATGAATGTGAATGCGACACTTCCTCGCTAGGAAATAGCGTTTGCAGATGTCACGTATCGTAGCAATGGAGTTCTTATGATTCTTAAAACGCGATATCGCATCTCAATTCTATGTTTCATGGTAAGATATAATATGATTTGCGAAGTGTTATGTATTCCTCGTCTAACACTTCAAATGAATGTAAATGCGACATTTCCTTGCAAAGAAATAGCGTTTGCAGATGTCTACGTGTCGTAGCAATAGATTTCTAATGCTTCTTAAAACGCGATATCGCATCTCATTTCTATGTTTCATGGTAAGATATAATATGATTTGCGAAGTGTTATGTATTCCTCGTTTACACTTCATATGAATGTAAATGCGACACTTCCTTGCAAGGAAATAGCGTTTGCAGATGTCTACCTATCTTAGCAATAGAGTTCTAATGCTTCTTAAAACGCGATATCGCATCTCATTTCTATGGTTCATGGTAAGATATAATATGATTAGCGAAGTGTTATGCATTCCTCGTCTACGATTCAAATGAATGTAAATGCGACACTTCCTTGCAAGGAAATAGCGTTTGCAGATGTCTAGGTATCGTAGCGATAGAGTTCTAATGCTTCTTAAAACGCGATATCGCATCTCATTTCTATGGTTCATGGTAAGATATAATATGATTAGCGAAGTGTTATGCATTCCTCGTCTACGATTCAAATGAATGTAAATGCGACACTTCCTTGCAAGGAAATAGCGTTTGCAGATGTCTAGGTATCGTAGCGATAGAGTTCTAATGCTTCTTAAAACGCGATATCGCATCTCATTTCCATGTTTCATGGTAAGATATAATATGATTTGCGAAGTGTTATGTATTCCTCGTCTACACTTCATATGAATATAAATGCGACACTTCCTTGCAAGGAAATAGCGTTTGCAGATGTCTACGTATCGTAGCAATAGAGTTCTTATGATTCTTAAAACGCGATATCGCATCTCATTTCTATGGTTCATGGTAAGATATAATATGATTTGCGAAGTGTTATGCATTCCTCGTCTACGATGCAAATGAATGTTAATGCGACACTTCCTTGCAAGGAAATAGCGTTTGCAGATGTCTAGGTACCGTAGCGATAGAGTTCTAATGCTTCTTAATACGAAATATTTCATCTCATATCTATGTTTCATGATAAGATATAATATTCATTGCGAAGTGTTATGCATTCCTCGTCTACGATTCAAATGAATGTAAATGCGACACTTCCTTGCAAGGAAATAGCGTTTGCAGATGTCTAGGTATCGTAGCAATAGAGTTCTAATGCTTCTTAAAACGCGATATCGCATCTCAGTTCTATGTTTCATGGCAAGATATAATATGATTTGCGAAGTGTTATGTATTCCTCGCCTACACTTCATATGAATGTAAATGCGACACTTCCTTGCAAGGAAATAGCGTTTGCAGATGTCTACGTATCGTAGCAATAGAGTTCTTATGATTCTTAAAACGCGATATCGCATCTCATTTCTATGTTTCATGGTAAGATATAATATGATTTGCGAAGTGTTATGTATTCCTCGTCTACACTTCATATGAATGTAAATGCGACACTTCCTTGCAAGGAAATAGCGTTTGCAGATGTCTACCTATCTTAGCAATAGAGTTCTAATGCTTCTTAAAACGCGATATCGCATCTCATTTCTATGGTTCATGGTAAGATATAATATGATTAGCGAAGTGTTATGCATTCCTCGTCTACGATTCAAATGAATGTAAATGCGACACTTCCTTGCAAGGAAATAGCGTTTGCAGATGTCTAGGTATCGTAGCGATAGTGTTCTAATGCTTCTTAAAACGCGATATCGCATCTCATTTCCATGTTTCATGGTAAGATATAATATGATTTGCGAAGTGTTATGTATTCCTCGTCTACACTTCATATGAATGTAAATGCGACACTTCCTTGCAAGGAAATAGCGTTTGCAGATGTCTACGTATCGTAGCAATAGAGTTCTTATGATTCTTAAAACGCGATATCGCATCTCATTTCTATGTTTCATGGTAAGATATAATATTCATTGCGAAGCGTTATGCATTCCTCGTCTACGATTCAAATGAATGTAAATGCGACACTTCCTTGCAAGGAAATAGCGTTTGCAGATGTCTACGTATCGTAGCAATAGAGTTCTTATGATTCTTAAAACGCGATATCGTATCTCATTTCTATGTTTCCTGGTAAGATATAATATGATTTGCGAAGTGTCATGTATTCCTCGTCTACACTTCAAATGAATGTGAATGCGACACTTCCTCGCTAGGAAATAGCGTTTGCAGATGTCTACGTATCGTAGCAATAGAGTTCTTATGATTCTTAAAACGCGATATCGCATCTCATTTCTATGTTTCATGGTAAGATATAATATTCATTGCGAAGCGTTATGCATTCCTCGTCTACGATTCAAATGAATGTAAATGCGACACTTCCTTGCAAGGAAATAGCGTTTGCAGATGTCTACGTATCGTAGCAATAGAGTTCTTATGATTCTTAAAACGCGATATCGTATCTCATTTCTCTGTTTCCTGGTAAGATATAATATGATTTGCGAAGTGTCATGTATTCCTCGTCTACACTTCAAATGAATGTGAATGCGACACTTCCTCGCTAGGAAATAGCGTTTGCAGATGTCTACGTATCGTAGCAATAGAGTTCTTATGATTCTTAAAACGCGATATCGCATCTCATTTCTATGTTTCATGGTAAGATATAATATGATTTGCGAAGTGTTATGTATTCCTAGTCTGCACTTCAAATGAATGTAAATGCGACACTCCCTTGCAAAGAAATAGCGTTTGCAGATGTCTACGTGTCGTAGCAATAGATTTCTAATGCTTCTTAAAACGCGATATCGCATCTCATTTCTATGGTTCATGGTAAGATATAATATGATTAGCGAAGTGTTATGCATTCCTCGTCTACGATTCAAATGAATGTAAATGCGACACTTCCTTGCAAGGAAATAGCGTTTGCAGATGTCTAGGTATCGTAGCGATAGAGTTCTAATGCTTCTTAAAACGCGATATCGCATCTCATTTCCATGTTTCATGGTAAGATATAATATGATTTGCGAAGTGTTATGTATTCCTCGTCTACGAGTCAAATGAATGTAAATGCGACACTTCCTTGCAAGGAAATAGCGTCTGCAGATGTCTAGGTACCGTAGCGATAGAGTTCTAATGCTTCTTAATACGAAATATTGCATCTCATATCTATGTTTCATGATAAGATATAATATTCATTGCGAAGTGTTATGCATTCCTCGTCTCCGATTCAAATGAATGTAAATGCGACACTTCCTTGCAAGGAAATAGCGTTTGCAGATATCTAGGTATCGTAGCAATAGAGTTCTAATGCTTCTTAAAACGCGATATCGCATCTCAGTTCTATGTTTCATGGCAAGATATAATATGATTTGCGAAGTGTTATGTATTCCTCGTCTACACTTCATATGAATGTAAATGCGACATTTCCTTGCAAGGAAATAGCGTTTGCAGATGTCTACGTATCGTAGCATTAGAGTTCTTATGATTCTTAAAACGCGATATCGCATCTCATTTCTATGTTTCATGGTAAGATATAATATGATTTGCGAAGTGTTATGTATTCCTCGTTTACACTTCATATGAATGTAAATGCGACACTTCCTTGCAAGGAAATAGCGTTTGCAGATGTCTACCTATCTTAGCAATAGAGTTCTAATGCTTCTTAAAACGCGATATCGCATCTCATTTCTATGGTTCATGGTAAGATATAATATGATTAGCGAAGTGTTATGCATTCCTCGTCTACGATTCAAATGAATGTAAATGCGACACTTCCTTGCAAGGAAATAGCGTTTGCAGATGTCTAGGTATCGTAGCGATAGAGTTCTAATGCTTCTTAAAACGCGATATCGCATCTCATTTCCATGTTTCATGGTAAGATATAATATGATTTGCGAAGTGTTATGTATTCCTCGTCTACACTTCATATGAATGTAAATGCGACACTTCCTTGCAAGGAAATAGCGTTTGCAGATGTCTACGTATCGTAGCAATAGAGTTCTTATGATTCTTAAAACGCGATATCGCATCTCATTTCTATGGTTCATGGTAAGATATAATATGATTTGCGAAGTGTTATGCATTCCTCGTCTACGATGCAAATGAATGTTAATGCGACACTTCCTTGCAAGGAAATAGCGTTTGCAGATGTCTAGGTACCGTAGCGATAGAGTTCTAATGCTTCTTAATACGAAATATTTCATCTCATATCTATGTTTCATGATAAGATATAATATTCATTGCGAAGTGTTATGCATTCCTCGTCTACGATTCAAATGAATGTAAATGCGACACTTCCTTGCAAGGAAATAGCGTTTGCAGATGTCTAGGTATCGTAGCAATAGAGTTCTAATGCTTCTTAAAACGCGATATCGCATTTCAGTTCTATGTTTCATGGCAAGATATAATATGATTTGCGAAGTGTTATGTATTCCTCGTCTACACTTCATATGAATGTAGATGCGACACTTCCTTGCAAGGAAATAGCGTTTGCAGATGTCTACGTATCGTAGCAATAGAGTTCTTATGATTCTTAAAACGCGATATCGCATCTCATTTCTATGTTTCATGGTAAGATATAATATGATTTGCGAAGTGTTATGTATTCCTCGCCTACACTTCATATGAATGTAAATGCGACACTTCCTTGCAAGGAAATAGCGTTTGCAGATGTCTACCTATCTTAGCAATAGAGTTCTAATGCTTCTTAAAACGCGATATCGCATCTCATTTCTATGGTTCATGGTAAGATATAATATGATTATCGAAGTGTTATGCATTCCTCGTCTACGATTCAAATGAATGTAAATGCGACACTTCCTTGCAAGGAAATAGCGTTTGCAGATGTCTAGGTATCGTAGCGATAGTGTTCTAATGCTTCTTAAAACGCGATATCGCATCTCATTTCCATGTTTCATGGTAAGATATAATATGATTTGCGAATTGTTATGTATTCCTCGTCTACACTTCATATGAATGTAAATGCGACACTTCCTTGCAAGGAAATAGCGTTTGCAGATGTCTACGTATCGTAGCAATAGAGTTCTAATGATTCTTAAAACGCGATATCGCATCTCATTTCTATGTTTCATGGTAAGATATAATATTCATTGCGAAGCGTTATGCATTCCTCGTCTACGATTCAAATGAATGTAAATGCGACACTTCCTTGCAAGGAAATAGCGTTTGCAGATGTCTACGTATCGTAGCAATAGAGTTCTTATGATTCTTAAAACGCGATATCGTATCTCATTTCTATGTTTCCTGGTAAGATATAATATGATTTGCGAAGTGTCATGTATTCCTCGTCTACACTTCAAATGAATGTGAATGCGACACTTCCTCGCTAGGAAATAGCGTTTGCAGATGTCAACGTATCGTAGCAATAGAGTTCTTATGATTCTTAAAACGCGATATCGCATCTCATTTCTATGTTTCATGGTAAGATATAATATGATTTGCGAAGTGTTATGTATTCCTAGTCTGCACTTCAAATGAATGTAAATGCGACACTCCCTTGCAAAGAAATAGCGTTTGCAGATGTCTAGGTATCGTAGCAATAGAGTTCTAATGCTTCTTAAAACGCGATATCGCATCTCATTTCTATGTTTCATGGTAAGATATAATATTCATTGCGAAGCGTTATGCATTCCTCGTCTACGATTCAAATGAATGTAAATGCGACACTTCCTTGCAAGGAAATAGCGTTTGCAGATGTCTACGTATCGTAGCAATAGAGTTCTTATGATTCTTAAAACGCGATATCGCATCTCATTTCTATGTTTCATGGTAAGATATAATATTCATTGCGAAGCGTTATGCATTCCCCGTCTACGATTCAAATGAATGTAAATGCGACACTTCCTTGCAAGGAAATAGCGTTTGCAGATGTCACGTATCGTAGCAATGGAGTTCTTATGATTCTTAAAACGCGATATCGCATCTCAATTCTATGCTTCATGGTAAGATATAATATGATTTGCGAAGTGTTATGTATTCTTCGTCTACACTTCAAATGAATGTAAATGCGACACTTCCTTGCAAAGAAATAGCGTTTGCAGTTGTCTACGTATCGTAGCAATAGATTTCTAATGCTTCTTAAAACGCGATGTCGCATCTCATTTCTATGTTTCATGGTAAGATATAATATGATATGCGAAGTGTTATGTATTCCTCGTCTACACTTCATATGAATGTAAATGTGACACTTCCTCGCTAGGAGATAGCGTTTGCAGATGTCTACGTATCGTAGCAATAGCTTTCTAATGCTTCTTAAACCGCGATATCGCATCTCATTTCTATGTTTCATGGTAAGATATAATATGATTTGCGAAGTGTCATGCATTCCTCGTCTACGCTTCAAATGAATGTAAATGCGACACTTCCTTGCTAGGAAATAGCGTCTGCAGATGTCTAGGTATCGTAGCAATAATGTTCAAATGCTTTTTAAAACGAGATATAGCATCTTATATCTATGTTTCATAATAAGATATAATATTCATTGCGAAGTGTTAAGCATTCCTCGTCTACGATTCAAATGAATGTAAATGCGACACTTCCTCGCAAGGAAATAGCGTTTGCAGATGTCTAGGTATCGTAGCGATAGAGTTCTAATGCTTCTTAAAACGCGATATCGCATCTCATTTCCATGTTTCATGGTAAGATATAATATGATTTGCGAAGTGTTATGTATTCCTCGTCTACACTTCATATGAATGTAAATGCGACACTTCCTTGCAAAGAAATAGCGTTTGCAGATGTCTACGTATCGTAGCAATAGTGTTCTAATGCTTCTTAAAACGCGATATCGCATCCCATTTCTATGTTTCATGGTAAGATATTATATGATTTGCGATGTGTTATGTATTCCTCGTCTACACTTCAAATGAATATAAATGCGACACTTCCTTGCAAGGAAATAGCGTTTGCAGATGTCTACGTATCGAAGCAATAGAGTTCAAATGCTGCTTAAAACGAGATATTGCATCTCATATCTATGTTTCATGATAAGATATAATATAATTTTGCGAAGTGTCATGTATTCCTCGTCTACACTTCAAATGAATGTGAATGCGGCACTTCCTCTCTAGGAAATAGCGTTTGCAGATGTCTACGTATCGTAGCAATAGAGTTCTTATGATTCTTAAAACGCGATATCGCATCTCATTTCTATGTTTCATGGTAAGATATAATATTCATTGCGAAGCGTTATGCATTCCTCGTCTACGATTCAAATGAATGTAAATGCGACACTTCCTTGCAAGGAAATAGCGTTTGCAGATGTCTAGGTATCGTAGCAATAGAGTTCTTATGATTCTTAAAACGCGATATCGCATCTCATTTCTATGGTTCATGGTAAGATATAATATGATTTGCGAAGTGTTATGCATTCCTCGTCTACGATGCAAATGAATGTAAATGCGACACTTCCTTGCAAGGAAATAGCGTTTGCAGATGTCTAGGTATCGTAGCGATAGAGTTCTAATGCTTCTTAAAACGCGATATCGCATCTCATTTCCATGTTTCATGGTAAGATATAATATGATTTGCGAAGTGTTATGTATTCCTCGTCTACGAGTCAAATGAATGTAAATGCGACACTTCCTTGCAAGGAAATAGCGTCTGCAGATGTCTAGGTACCGTAGCAATAGAGTTCTTATGATTCTTAAAACGCGATATCGCATCTCATTTCTATCTTTCATGGTAAGATATAATATGATTTGCGAAGTGTTATGTATTCCTCGTCTACGATTCAAATGAATGTAAATGCGACACTTCCTTGCAAGGAAATAGCGTTTGCAGATGTCACGTATCGTAGCAATGGAGTTCTTATGATTCTTAAAACGCGATATCGCATCTCAATTCTATGCTTCATGGTAAGATATAATATGATTTGCGAAGTGTTATGTATTCTTCGTCTACACTTCAAATGAATGTAAATGCGACACTTCCTTGCAAAGAAATAGCGTTTGCAGTTGTCTACGTATCGTAGCAATAGATTTCTAATGCTTCTTAAAACGCGATGTCGCATCTCATTTCTATGTTTCATGGTAAGATATAATATGATATGCGAAGTGTTATGTATTCCTCGTCTACACTTCATATGAATGTAAATGCGACACTTCCTCGCTAGGAGATAGCGTTTGCAGATGTCTACGTATCGTAGCAATAGCTTTCTAATGCTTCTTAAACCGCGATATCGCATCTCATTTCTATGTTTCATGGTAAGATATAATATGATTTGCGAAGTGTCATGCATTCCTCGTCTACGCTTCAAATGAATGTAAATGCGACACTTCCTTGCTAGGAAATAGCGTCTGCAGATATCTAGGTATCGTAGCAATAATGTTCAAATGCTTTTTAAAACGAGATATAGCATCTTATATCTATGTTTCATGGTAAGATATAATATGATCTGCGAAGTGTTATGTATTCCTCGTCTACACTTCATATGAATGTAAATGCGACACTTCCTTGCAAGGAAATAGCGTTTGCAGATGTCTACCTATCGTAGCAATAGAGTTCTAATGCTTCTTAAAACGCGATATCGCATCTCATTTCTATGTTTCATGGTAAGATATAATATGATCTGCGAAGTGTTATGTATTCCTCGTCTACACTTCATATGAATGTAAATGCGACACTTCCTTGCAAGGAAATAGCGTTTGCAGATGTCTACCTATCGTAGCAATAGAGTTCTAATGCTTCTTAAAACGCGATATCGCATCTCATTTCTATGTTTCATGGTAAGATATAATATGATTTGCGAAGTGTTATGTATTCCTCGTCAACACTTCAAATGAATGTAAATGCGACACTTCCTTGCAAGGAAATAGCGTTTGCAGATGTCTACGTATCGTAGCAATAGAGTTCTTATGATTCTTAAAACGCGATATCGCATCTCATTTCTATGTTTCATGATAAGATATAATATTCATTGCGATGTGTTATGCATTCCTCGTCTACGATTCAAATGAATGTAAATGCGACACTTCCTTGCAAGGAAATAGCGTTTGCAGATGTCTAGGTATCGTAGCAATAGAGTTCTTATGATTCTTAAAACGCGATATCGCATCTCATTTCTATGTTTCATGGTAAGATATAATATGATTTGCGAAGTGTTATGTATTCCTCGTCTACACTTCAAATGAATGTAAATGCGACACTTCCTTGCTAGGAAATAGCGTCTGCAGATGTCTAGGTATCGTAGCGATAGAGTTCTAATGCTTCTTAAAACGCCATATCGTATCTCAGTTCTATGCTTCATGGTAAGAAGTAATATGATTTGCGAAGTGTTATTTATTCCTCGTCTACACTTCAAATGAATTTAAATGCGACAGTTCCTTGCAAGGAAATAGCGTAAGATATAATATGATTTGCGAAGTGTTATGTATTCCTCGTTTACACTTCATATGAATGTAAATGCGACACTTCCTTGCAAGGAAATAGCGTTTGCAGATGTCTACCTATCTTAGCAATAGAGTTCTAATGCTTCTTAAAACGCGATATCGCATCTCATTTCTATGGTTCATGGTAAGATATAATATGATTAGCGAAGTGTTATGCATTCCTTGTCTACGATTCAAATGAATGTAAATGCGACACTTCCTTGCAAGGAAATAGCGTTTGCAGATGTCTAGGTATCGTAGCGATAGAGTTCTAATGCTTCTTAAAACGCGATATCGCATCTCATTTCCATGTTTCATGGTAAGATATAATATGATTTGCGAAGTGTTATGTATTCCTCGTCTACACTTCATATGAATGTAAATGCGACACTTCCTTGCAAGGAAATAGCGTTTGCAGATGTCTACGTATCGTAGCAATAGAGTTCTTATGATTCTTAAAACGCGATATCGCATCTCATTTCTATGGTTCATGGTAAGATATAATATGATTTGCGAAGTGTTATGCATTCCTCGTCTACGATGCAAATGAATGTTAATGCGACACTTCCTTGCAAGGAAATAGCGTTTGCAGATGTCTAGGTACCGTAGCGATAGAGTTCTAATGCTTCTTAATACGAAATATTTCATCTCATATCTATGTTTCATGATAAGATATAATATTCATTGCGAAGTGTTATGCATTCCTCGTCTACGATTCAAATGAATGTAAATGCGACACTTCCTTGCAAGGAAATAGCGTTTGCAGATGTCTAGGTATCGTAGCAATAGAGTTCTAATGCTTCTTAAAACGCGATATCGCATCTCAGTTCTATGTTTCATGGCAAGATATAATATGATTTGCGAAGTGTTATGTATTCCTCGTCTACACTTCATATGAATGTAAATGCGACACTTCCTTGCAAGGAAATAGCGTTTGCAGATGTCTACGTATCGTAGCAATAGAGTTCTTATGATTCTTAAAACGCGATATCGCATCTCATTTCTATGTTTCATGGTAAGATATAATATGATTTGCGAAGTGTTATGTATTCCTCGTCTACACTTCATATGAATGTAAATGCGACACTTCCTTGCAAGGAAATAGCGTTTGCAGATGTCTACGTATCGTAGCAATAGAGTTCTTATGATTCTTAAAACGCGATATCGTATCTCATTTCTATGTTTCCTGGTAAGATATAATATGATTTGCGAAGTGTCATGTATTCCTCGTCTACACTTCAAATGAATGTGAATGCGACACTTCCTCGCTAGTAAATAGCGTTTGCAGATGTCTACGTATCGTAGCAATAGAGTTCTTATGATTCTTAAAACGCGATATCGCATCTCATTTCTATGTTTCATGGTAAGATATAATATGATTTGCGAAGTGTTATGTATTCCTAGTCTGCACTTCAAATGAATGTAAATGCGACACTCCCTTGCAAAGAAATAGCGTTTGCAGATGTCTAGGTATCGTAGCAATAGAGTTCTAATGCTTCTTAAAACGCGATATCGCATCTCATTTCTATGTTTCATGGTAAGATATAATATGATTTGCGAAGTGTTATGTATTCCTCGTCTGCACTTCAAATGAATGTAAATGCGACACTTCCTTGCAAGGAAATAGCGTTTGCAGATGTCTACGTATCGTAGCAATAGCTCTCTAATGCTTCTTAAAACGCGATATCGCATCTCATTTCTATGTGTCATGGTAAGATATAATATTCATTGCGTAGCGTTATGCATTCCTCGTCTACGATTCAAATGAATGTAAATGCGACACTTCCTTGCAAGGAAATAGCGTTTGCAGATGTCTACGTATCGTAGCAATAGAGTTCTTATGATTCTTAAAACGCGATATCGCATCTCATTTCTATGTTTCATGGTAAGATATAATATTCATTGCGAAGCGTTATGCATTCCTCGTCTACGATTCAAATGAATGTAAATGCGACACTTCCTTGCAAGGAAATAGCGTTTGCAGATGTCTACGTATCGTAGCAATAGAGTTCTTATGATTCTTAAAACGCGATATCGCATCTCATTTCTATGGTTCATGGTAAGATATAATATGATTTGCGAAGTGTTATGCATTCCTCGTCTACGATGCAAATGAATGTAAATGCGACACTTCCTTGCAAGGGAATAGCGTTTGCAGATGTCTAGGTATCGTAGCGATAGAGTTCTAATGCCTCTTAAAACGCGATATCGCATCTCATTTCCATGTTTCATGGTAAGATATAATATGATTTGCGAAGTGTTATGTATTCCTCGTCTACACTTCATATGAATGTAAATGCGACACTTCCTTGCAAGGAAATAGCGTTTGCAGATGTCTACGTATCGTAGCAATAGAGTTCTTATGATTCTTAAAACGCGATATCGCATCTCATTTCTATGTTTCATGGTAAGATATAATATGATTTGCGAAGTGTTATGTATTCCTCGTCTACACTTCAAATGAATGTAAATGCGACACTTCCTTGCTAGGAAATAGCGTCTGCAGATGTCTAGGTATGGTAGCGATAGAGTTCTAATGCTTCTTAAAACGCCATATCGTATCTCAGTTCTATGCTTCATGGTAAGAAGTAATATGATTTGCGAAGTGTTATTTATTCCTCGTCTACACTTCAAATGAATTTAAATGCGACAGTTCCTTGCAAGGAAATAGCGTTTGCAGATGTCTACGTATCGTAGCAATAGAGTTCTTATGATTCTTAAAACGCGATATCGCATCTCATATCTATGGTTCATGGTAAGATATAATATGATTTGCGAAGTGTTATGCATTCCTCGTCTACGATGCAAATGAATGTAAATGCGACACTTCCTTGCAAGGGAATAGCGTTTGCAGATGTCTAGGTATCGTAGCGATAGAGTTCTAATGCTTCTTAAAACGCGATATCGCATCTCATTTCTATGGTTCATGGTAAGATATAATATGATTTGCGAAGTGTTATGCATTCCTCGTCTACGATGCAAATGAATGTTAATGCGACACTTCCTTGCAAGGAAATAGCGTTTGCAGATGTCTAGGTACCGTAGCGATAGAGTTCTAATGCTTCTTAATACGAAATATTTCATCTCATATCTATGTTTCATGATAAGATATAATATTCATTGCGAAGTGTTATGCATTCCTCGTCTACGATTCAAATGAATGTAAATGCGACACTTCCTTGCAAGGAAATAGCGTTTGCAGATGTCTAGGTATCGTAGCAATAGAGTTCTAATGCTTCTTAAAACGCGATATCGCATCTCAGTTCTATGTTTCATGGCAAGATATAATATGATTTGCGAAGTGTTATGTATTCCTCGTCTACACTTCATATGAATGTAAATGCGACACTTCCTTGCAAGGAAATAGCGTTTGCAGATGTCTACGTATCGTAGCAATAGAGTTCTTATGATTCTTAAAACGCGATATCGCATCTCATTTCTATGTTTCATGGTAAGATATAATATGATTTGCGAAGTGTTATGTATTCCTCGTCTACACTTCATATGAATGTAAATGCGACACTTCCTTGCAAGGAAATAGCGTTTGCAGATGTCTACCTATCTTAGCAATAGAGTTCTAATGCTTCTTAAAACGCGATATCGCATCTCATTTCTATGGTTCATGGTAAGATATAATATGATTAGCGAAGTGTTATGCATTCCTCGTCTACGATTCAAATGAATGTAAATGCGACACTTCCTTGCAAGGAAATAGCGTTTGCAGATGTCTAGGTATCGTAGCGATAGTGTTCTAATGCTTCTTAAAACGCGATATCGCATCTCATTTCCATGTTTCATGGTAAGATATAATATGATTTGCGAAGTGTTATGTATTCCTCGTCTACACTTCATATGAATGTAAATGCGACACTTCCTTGCAAGGAAATAGCGTTTGCAGATGTCTACGTATCGTAGCAATAGAGTTCTTATGATTCTTAAAACGCGATATCGTATCTCATTTCTATGTTTCCTGGTAAGATATAATATGATTTGCGAAGTGTCATGTATTCCTCGTCTACACTTCAAATGAATGTGAATGCGACACTTCCTCGCTAGGAAATAGCGTTTGCAGATGTCTACGTATCGTAGCAATAGAGTTCTTATGATTCTTAAAACGCGATATCGCATCTCATTTCTATGTTTCATGGTAAGATATAATATGATTTGCGAAGTGTTATGTATTCCTAGTCTGCACTTCAAATGAATGTAAATGCGACACTCCCTTGCAAAGAAATAGCGTTTGCAGATGTCTAGGTATCGTAGCAATAGAGTTCTAATGCTTCTTAAAACGCGATATCGCATCTCATTTCTATGTTTCATGGTAAGATATAATATGATTTGCGAAGTGTTATGTATTCCTCGTCTGCACTTCAAATGAATGTAAATGCGACACTTCCTTGCAAGGAAATAGCGTTTGCAGATGTCTACGTATCGTAGCAATAGCTCTCTAATGCTTCTTAAAACGCGATATCGCATCTCATTTCTATGTGTCATGGTAAGATATAATATTCATTGCGTAGCGTTATGCATTCCTCGTCTACGATTCAAATGAATGTAAATGCGACACTTCCTTGCAAGGAAATAGCGTTTGCAGATGTCTACGTATCGTAGCAATAGAGTTCTTATGATTCTTAAAACGCGATATCGCATCTCATTTCTATGTTTCATGGTAAGATATAATATTCATTGCGAAGCGTTATGCATTCCTCGTCTACGATTCAAATGAATGTAAATGCGACACTTCCTTGCAAGGAAATAGCGTTTGCAGATGTCACGTATCGTAGCAATGGAGTTCTTATGATTCTTAAAACGCGATATCGCATCTCAATTCTATGCTTCATGGTAAGATATAATATGATTTGCGAAGTGTTATGTATTCTTCGTCTACACTTCAAATGAATGTAAATGCGACACTTCCTTGCAAAGAAATAGCGTTTGCAGTTGTCTACGTATCGTAGCAATAGATTTCTAATGCTTCTTAAAACGCGATGTCGCATCTCATTTCTATGTTTCATGGTAAGATATAATATGATATGCGAAGTGTTATGTATTCCTCGTCTACACTTCATATGAATGTAAATGTGACACTTCCTCGCTAGGAGATAGCGTTTGCAGATGTCTACGTATCGTAGCAATAGCTTTCTAATGCTTCTTAAACCGCGATATCGCATCTCATTTCTATGTTTCATGGTAAGATATAATATGATTTGCGAAGTGTCATGCGTTCCTCGTCTACGCTTCAAATGAATGTAAATGCGACACTTCCTTCCTAGGAAATAGCGTCTGCAGATGTCTAGGTATCGTAGCAATAATGTTCAAATGCTTTTTAAAACGAGATATAGCATCTTATATCTATGTTTCATAATAAGATATAATATTCATTGCGAAGTGTTAAGCATTCCTCGTCTACGATTCAAATGAATGTAAATGCGACACTTCCTCGCAAGGAAATAGCGTTTGCAGATGTCTAGGTATCGTAGCGATAGAGTTCTAATGCTTCTTAAAACGCGATATCGCATCTCATTTCCATGTTTCATGGTAAGATATAATATGATTTGCGAAGTGTTATGTATTCCTCGTCTACACTTCATATGAATCTAAATGCGACACTTCCTTGCAAAGAAATAGCGTTTGCAGATGTCTACGTGTCGTAGCAATAGATTTCTAATGCTTCTTAAAACGCGATATCGCATCTCATTTCTATGTTTCATGGTAAGATATAATATGATCTGCGAAGTGTTATGTATTCCTCGTCTACACTTCAAATGAATGTGAATGCCACACTTCCTCGCTAGGAAATAGCGTTTGCAGATGTCTACGTATCGTAGCAGTAGATTTTTAATGCTTCTGAAAACGCGATATCGCATCTCATTTCTATGTTTCATGGTAAGATGTAATATGATTTGCGAAGTGTTATGTATTCCTCGTCTACACTTCAAATGAATGTAAATGTGACACTTCCTTGCAAAGAAATAGCGTTTGCAGATGTCTACGTATCGTAGCAATAGTGTTCTAATGCTTCTTAAAACGCGATATCGCATCCCATTTCTATGTTTCATGATAAGATATAATATAATTTTGCGAAGTGTCATGTATTCCTCGTCTACACTTCAAATGAATGTGAATGCGACACTTCCTCTCTAGGAAATAGCGTTTGCAGATGTCACGTATCGTAGCAATGGAGTTCTTATGATTCTTAAAACGCGATATCGCATCTCAATTCTATGCTTCATGGTAAGATATAATATGGTTTGCGAAGTGTTATGTATTCCTCGTCTACACTTCAAATGAATGTAAATGCGACACTTCCTTGCAAAGAAATAGCGTTTGCAGATGTCTACGTGTCGTAGCAATAGATTTCTAATGCTTCTTAAAACGCGATATCGCATCTCATTTCTATGTTTCATGGTAAGATATAATATGATCTGCGAAGTGTTATGTATTCCTCGTCTACACTTCATATGAATGTAAATGCGACACTTCCTTGCAAGGAAATAGCGTTTGCAGATGTCTACCTATCGTAGCAATAGAGTTCTAATGCTTCTTAAAACGCGATATCGCATCTCATTTCTATGTTTCATGGTAAGATATAATATGATTTGCGAAGTGTTATGTATTCCTCGTCAACACTTCAAATGAATGTAAATGCGACACTTCCTTGCAAGGACATAGCGTTTGCAGATGTCTACGTATCGTAGCAATAGAGTTCTTATGATTCTTAAAACGCGATATCGCATCTCATTTCTATGTTTCATGATAAGATATAATATTCATTGCGATGTGTTATGCATTCCTCGTCTACGATTCAAATGAATGTAAATGCGACACTTCCTTGCAAGGAAATAGCGTTTGCAGATGTCTAGGTATCGTAGCAATAGAGTTCTTATGATTCTTAAAACGCGATATCGCATCTCATTTCTATGTTTCATGGTAAGATATAATATGATTTGCGAAGTGTTATGTATTCCTCGTCTACACTTCAAATGAATGTAAATGCGACACTTCCTTGCTAGGAAATAGCGTCTGCAGATGTCTAGGTATCGTAGCGATAGAGTTCTAATGCTTCTTAAAACGCCATATCGTATCTCATTTCTATGCTTCATGGTAAGAAGTAATATGATTTGCGAAGTGTTATTTATTCCTCGTCTACACTTCAAATGAATTTAAATGCGACAGTTCCTTGCAAGGAAATAGCGTTTGCAGATGTCTACGTATCGTAGCAATAGAGTTCTTATGATTCTTAAAACGCGATATCGCATCTCATTTCTATGGTTCATGGTAAGATATAATATGATTTGCGAAGTGTTATGCATTCCTCGTCTACGATGCAAATGAATGTAAATGCGACACTTCCTTGCAAGGGAATAGCGTTTGCAGATGTCTAGGTATCGTAGCGATAGAGTTCTAATGCTTCTTAAAACGCGATATCGCATCTCATTTCCATGTTTCATGGTAATATATAATATGATTTGCGAAGTGTTATGTATTCCTCGTCTACGAGTCAAATGAATGTAAATGCGACACTTCCTTGCAAGGAAATAGCGTCTGCAGATGTCTAGGTACCGTAGCGATAGAGTTCTAATGCTTCTTAATACGAAATATTGCATCTCATATCTATGTTTCATGATAAGATATAATATTCATTGCGAAGTGTTATGCATTCCTCGTCTACGATTCAAATGAATGTAAATGCGACACTTCCTTGCAAGGAAATAGCGTTTGCAGATGTCTAGGTATCGTAGCAATAGAGTTCTAATGCTTCTTAAAACGCGATATCGCATCTCAGTTCTATGTTTCATGGCAAGATATAATATGATTTGCGAAGTGTTATGTATTCCTCGTCTACACTTCATATGAATGTAAATGCGACATTTCCTTGCAAGGAAATAGCGTTTGCAGATGTCTACGTATCGTAGCATTAGAGTTCTTATGATTCTTAAAACGCGATATCGCATCTCATTTCTATGTTTCATGGTAAGATGTAATATGATTTGCGAAGTGTTATGTATTCCTCGTTTACACTTCATATGAATGTAAATGCGACACTTCCTTGCAAGGAAATAGCGTTTGCAGATGTCTACCTATCTTAGCAATAGAGTTCTAATGCTTCTTAAAACGCGATATCGCATCTCATTTCTATGGTTCATGGTAAGATATAATATGATTAGCGAAGTGTTATGCATTCCTCGTCTACGATTCAAATGAATGTAAATGCGACACTTCCTTGCAAGGAAATAGCGTTTGCAGATGTCTAGGTATCGTAGCGATAGAGTTCTAATGCTTCTTAAAACGCCATATCGTATCTCAGTTCTATGCTTCATGGTAAGAAGTAATATGATTTGCGAAGTGTTATTTATTCCTCGTCTACACTTCAAATGAATTTAAATGCGACAGTTCCTTGCAAGGAAATAGCGTTTGCAGATGTCTACGTATCGTAGCAATAGAGTTCTTATGATTCTTAAAACGCGATATCGCATCTCATATCTATGGTTCATGGTAAGATATAATATGATTTGCGAAGTGTTATGCATTCCTCGTCTACGATGCAAATGAATGTAAATGCGACACTTCCTTGCAAGGGAATAGCGTTTGCAGATGTCTAGGTATCGTAGCGATAGAGTTCTAATGCTTCTTAAAACGCGATATCGCATCTCATTTCTATGGTTCATGGTAAGATATAATATGATTTGCGAAGTGTTATGCATTCCTCGTCTACGATGCAAATGAATGTTAATGCGACACTTCCTTGCAAGGAAATAGCGTTTGCAGATGTCTAGGTACCGTAGCGATAGAGTTCTAATGCTTCTTAATACGAAATATTTCATCTCATATCTATGTTTCATGATAAGATATAATATTCATTGCGAAGTGTTATGCATTCCTCGTCTACGATTCAAATGAATGTAAATGCGACACTTCCTTGCAAGGAAATAGCGTTTGCAGATGTCTAGGTATCGTAGCAATAGAGTTCTAATGCTTCTTAAAACGCGATATCGCATCTCAGTTCTATGTTTCATGGCAAGATATAATATGATTTGCGAAGTGTTATGTATTCCTCGTCTACACTTCATATGAATGTAAATGCGACACTTCCTTGCAAGGAAATAGCGTTTGCAGATGTCTACGTATCGTAGCAATAGAGTTCTTATGATTCTTAAAACGCGATATCGCATCTCATTTCTATGTTTCATGGTAAGATATAATATGATTTGCGAAGTGTTATGTATTCCTCGTCTACACTTCATATGAATGTAAATGCGACACTTCCTTGCAAGGAAATAGCGTTTGCAGATGTCTACCTATCTTAGCAATAGAGTTCTAATGCTTCTTAAAACGCGATATCGCATCTCATTTCTATGGTTCATGGTAAGATATAATATGATTAGCGAAGTGTTATGCATTCCTCGTCTACGATTCAAATGAATGTAAATGCGACACTTCCTTGCAAGGAAATAGCGTTTGCAGATGTCTAGGTATCGTAGCGATAGTGTTCTAATGCTTCTTAAAACGCGATATCGCATCTCATTTCCATGTTTCATGGTAAGATATAATATGATTTGCGAAGTGTTATGTATTCCTCGTCTACACTTCATATGAATGTAAATGCGACACTTCCTTGCAAGGAAATAGCGTTTGCAGATGTCTACGTATCGTAGCAATAGAGTTCTTATGATTCTTAAAACGCGATATCGTATCTCATTTCTATGTTACCTGGTAAGATATAATATGATTTGCGAAGTGTCATGTATTCCTCGTCTACACTTCAAATGAATGTGAATGCGACACTTCCTCGCTAGGAAATAGCGTTTGCAGATGTCTACGTATCGTAGCAATAGAGTTCTTATGATTCTTAAAACGCGATATCGCATCTCATTTCTATGTTTCATGGTAAGATATAATATGATTTGCGAAGTGTTATGTATTCCTAGTCTGCACTTCAAATGAATGTAAATGCGACACTCCCTTGCAAAGAAATAGCGTTTGCAGATGTCTAGGTATCGTAGCAATAGAGTTCTAATGCTTCTTAAAACGCGATATCGCATCTCATTTCTATGTTTCATGGTAAGATATAATATGATTTGCGAAGTGTTATGTATTCCTCGTCTGCACTTCAAATGAATGTAAATGCGACACTTCCTTGCAAGGAAATAGCGTTTGCAGATGTCTACGTATCGTAGCAATAGCTCTCTAATGCTTCTTAAAACGCGATATCGCATCTCATTTCTATGTGTCATGGTAAGATATAATATTCATTGCGTAGCGTTATGCATTCCTCGTCTACGATTCAAATGAATGTAAATGCGACACTTCCTTGCAAGGAAATAGCGTTTGCAGATGTCTACGTATCGTAGCAATAGAGTTCTTATGATTCTTAAAACGCGATATCGCATCTCATTTCTATGTTTCATGGTAAGATATAATATTCATTGCGAAGCGTTATGCATTCCTCGTCTACGATTCAAATGAATGTAAATGCGACACTTCCTTGCAAGGAAATAGCGTTTGCAGATGTCACGTATCGTAGCAATGGAGTTCTTATGATTCTTAAAACGCGATATCGCATCTCAATTCTATGCTTCATGGTAAGATATAATATGATTTGCGAAGTGTTATGTATTCTTCGTCTACACTTCAAATGAATGTAAATGCGACACTTCCTTGCAAAGAAATAGCGTTTGCAGTTGTCTACGTATCGTAGCAATAGATTTCTAATGCTTCTTAAAACGCGATGTCGCATCTCATTTCTATGTTTCATGGTAAGATATAATATGATATGCGAAGTGTTATGTATTCCTCGTCTACACTTCATATGAATGTAAATGTGACACTTCCTCGCTAGGAGATAGCGTTTGCAGATGTCTACGTATCGTAGCAATAGCTTTCTAATGCTTCTTAAACCGCGATATCGCATCTCATTTCTATGTTTCATGGTAAGATATAATATGATTTGCGAAGTGTCATGCGTTCCTCGTCTACGCTTCAAATGAATGTAAATGCGACACTTCCTTCCTAGGAAATAGCGTCTGCAGATGTCTAGGTATCGTAGCAATAATGTTCAAATGCTTTTTAAAACGAGATATAGCATCTTATATCTATGTTTCATAATAAGATATAATATTCATTGCGAAGTGTTAAGCATTCCTCGTCTACGATTCAAATGAATGTAAATGCGACACTTCCTCGCAAGGAAATAGCGTTTGCAGATGTCTAGGTATCGTAGCGATAGAGTTCTAATGCTTCTTAAAACGCGATATCGCATCTCATTTCCATGTTTCATGGTAAGATATAATATGATTTGCGAAGTGTTATGTATTCCTCGTCTACACTTCATATGAATGTAAATGCGACACTTCCTTGCAAAGAAATAGCGTTTGCAGATGTCTACGTGTCGTAGCAATAGATTTCTAATGCTTCTTAAAACGCGATATCGCATCTCATTTCTATGTTTCATGGTAAGATATAATATGATCTGCGAAGTGTTATGTATTCCTCGTCTACACTTCAAATGAATGTGAATGCCACACTTCCTCGCTAGGAAATAGCGTTTGCAGATGTCTACGTATCGTAGCAATAGATTTTTAATGCTTCTGAAAACGCGATATCGCATCTCATTTCTATGTTTCATGGTAAGATGTAATATGATTTGCGAAGTGTTATGTATTCCTCGTCTACACTTCAAATGAATGTAAATGTGACACTTCCTTGCAAAGAAATAGCGTTTGCAGATGTCTACGTATCGTAGCAATAGTGTTCTAATGCTTCTTAAAACGCGATATCGCATCCCATTTCTATGTTTCATGATAAGATATAATATAATTTTGCGAAGTGTCATGTATTCCTCGTCTACACTTCAAATGAATGTGAATGCGACACTTCCTCTCTAGGAAATAGCGTTTGCAGATGTCACGTATCGTAGCAATGGAGTTCTTATGATTCTTAAAACGCGATATCGCATCTCAATTCTATGCTTCATGGTAAGATATAATATGGTTTGCGAAGTGTTATGTATTCCTCGTCTACACTTCAAATGAATGTAAATGCGACACTTCCTTGCAAAGAAATAGCGTTTGCAGATGTCTACGTGTCGTAGCAATAGATTTCTAATGCTTCTTAAAACGCGATATCGCATCTCATTTCTATGTTTCATGGTAAGATATAATATGATCTGCGAAGTGTTATGTATTCCTCGTCTACACTTCATATGAATGTAAATGCGACACTTCCTTGCAAGGAAATAGCGTTTGCAGATGTCTACCTATCGTAGCAATAGAGTTCTAATGCTTCTTAAAACGCGATATCGCATCTCATTTCTATGTTTCATGGTAAGATATAATATGATTTGCGAAGTGTTATGTATTCCTCGTCAACACTTCAAATGAATGTAAATGCGACACTTCCTTGCAAGGACATAGCGTTTGCAGATGTCTACGTATCGTAGCAATAGAGTTCTTATGATTCTTAAAACGCGATATCGCATCTCATTTCTATGTTTCATGATAAGATATAATATTCATTGCGATGTGTTATGCATTCCTCGTCTACGATTCAAATGAATGTAAATGCGACACTTCCTTGCAAGGAAATAGCGTTTGCAGATGTCTAGGTATCGTAGCAATAGAGTTCTTATGATTCTTAAAACGCGATATCGCATCTCATTTCTATGTTTCATGGTAAGATATAATATGATTTGCGAAGTGTTATGTATTCCTCGTCTACACTTCAAATGAATGTAAATGCGACACTTCCTTGCTAGGAAATAGCGTCTGCAGATGTCTAGGTATCGTAGCGATAGAGTTCTAATGCTTCTTAAAACGCCATATCGTATCTCATTTCTATGCTTCATGGTAAGAAGTAATATGATTTGCGAAGTGTTATTTATTCCTCGTCTACACTTCAAATGAATTTAAATGCGACAGTTCCTTGCAAGGAAATAGCGTTTGCAGATGTCTACGTATCGTAGCAATAGAGTTCTTATGATTCTTAAAACGCGATATCGCATCTCATTTCTATGGTTCATGGTAAGATATAATATGATTTGCGAAGTGTTATGCATTCCTCGTCTACGATGCAAATGAATGTAAATGCGACACTTCCTTGCAAGGGAATAGCGTTTGCAGATGTCTAGGTATCGTAGCGATAGAGTTCTAATGCTTCTTAAAACGCGATATCGCATCTCATTTCCATGTTTCATGGTAATATATAATATGATTTGCGAAGTGTTATGTATTCCTCGTCTACGAGTCAAATGAATGTAAATGCGACACTTCCTTGCAAGGAAATAGCGTCTGCAGATGTCTAGGTACCGTAGCGATAGAGTTCTAATGCTTCTTAATACGAAATATTGCATCTCATATCTATGTTTCATGATAAGATATAATATTCATTGCGAAGTGTTATGCATTCCTCGTCTACGATTCAAATGAATGTAAATGCGACACTTCCTTGCAAGGAAATAGCGTTTGCAGATGTCTAGGTATCGTAGCAATAGAGTTCTAATGCTTCTTAAAACGCGATATCGCATCTCAGTTCTATGTTTCATGGCAAGATATAATATGATTTGCGAAGTGTTATGTATTCCTCGTCTACACTTCATATGAATGTAAATGCGACATTTCCTTGCAAGGAAATAGCGTTTGCAGATGTCTACGTATCGTAGCATTAGAGTTCTTATGATTCTTAAAACGCGATATCGCATCTCATTTCTATGTTTCATGGTAAGATGTAATATGATTTGCGAAGTGTTATGTATTCCTCGTTTACACTTCATATGAATGTAAATGCGACACTTCCTTGCAAGGAAATAGCGTTTGCAGATGTCTACCTATCTTAGCAATAGAGTTCTAATGCTTCTTAAAACGCGATATCGCATCTCATTTCTATGGTTCATGGTAAGATATAATATGATTAGCGAAGTGTTATGCATTCCTCGTCTACGATTCAAATGAATGTAAATGCGACACTTCCTTGCAAGGAAATAGCGTTTGCAGATGTCTAGGTATCGTAGCGATAGAGTTCTAATGCTTCTTAAAACGCGATATCGCATCTCATTTCCATGTTTCATGGTAAGATATAATATGATTTGCGAAGTGTTATGTATTCCTCGTCTACACTTCATATGAATGTAAATGCGACACTTCCTTGCAAGGAAATAGCGTTTGCAGATGTCTAGGTACCGTAGCGATAGTGTTCTAATGCTTCTTAATACGAAATATTTCATCTCATATCTATGTTTCATGATAAGATATAATATTCATTGCGAAGTGTTACGCATTCCTCGTCTACACTTCATATGAATGTAAATGCGACACTTCCTTGCAAGGAAATAGCGTTTGCAGATGTCTACCTATCTTAGCAACAGAGTTCTAATGCTTCTTAAAACGCGATATCGCATCTCATTTCTATGGTTCATGGTAAGATATAATATGATTAGCGAAGTGTTATGCATTCCTCGTCTACGATTCAAATGAATGTAAATGCGACACTTCCTTGCAAGGAAATAGCGTTTGCAGATGTCTAGGTATCGTAGCGATAGTGTTCTAATGCTTCTTAAAACGCGATATCGCATCTCATTTCCATGTTTCATGGTAAGATATAATATGATTTGCGAAGTGTTATGTATTCCTCGTCTACACTTCATATGAATGTAAATGCGACACTTCCTTGCAAGGAAATAGCGTTTGCAGATGTCTACGTATCGTAGCAATAGAGTTCTTATGATTCTTAAAACGCGATATCGCATCTCATTTCTATGTTTCATGGTAAGATATAATATTCATTGCGAAGCGTTATGCATTCCTCGTCTACGATTCAAATGAATGTAAATGCGACGCTTCCTTGCAAGGAAATAGCGTTTGCAGATGTCTGCGTATCGTAGCAATAGAGTTCTTATGATTCTTAAAACGCGATATCGTATCTCATTTCTATGTTTCCTGGTAAGATATAATATGATTTGCGAAGTGTCATGTATTCCTCGTCTACACTTCAAATGAATGTGAATGCGACACTTCCTCGCTAGGAAATAGCGTTTGCAGATGTCTACGTATCGTAGCAATAGAGTTCTTATGATTCTTAAAACGCGATATCGCATCTCATTTCTATGTTTCATGGTAAGATATAATATGATTTGCGAAGTGTTATGTATTCCTAGTCTGCACTTCAAATGAATGTAAATGCGACACTCCCTTGCAAAGAAATAGCGTTTGCAGATGTCTAGGTATCGTAGCAATAGAGTTCTAATGCTTCTTAAAACGCGATATCGCATCTCATTTCCATGTTTCATGGTAAGATATAATATGATTTGCGAAGTGTTATGTATTCCTCGTCTACGAGTCAAATGAATGTAAATGCGACACTTCCTTGCAAGGAAATAGCGTCTGCAGATGTCTAGGTACCGTAGCGATAGAGTTCTAATGCTTCTTAATACGAAATATTGCATCTCATATCTATGTTTCATGATAAGATATAATATTCATTGCGAAGTGTTATGCATTCCTCGTCTACGATTCAAATGAATGTAAATGCGGCACTTCCTTGCAAGGAAATAGCGTTTGCAGATGTCTAGGTATCGTAGCAATAGAGTTCTAATGCTTCTTAAATCGCGATATCGCATCTCAGTTCTATGTTTCATGGCAAGATATAATATGATTTGCGAAGTGTTATGTATTCCTCGTCTACACTTCATATGAATGTAAATGCGACATTTCCTTGCAAGGAAATAGCGTTTGCAGATGTCTACGTATCGTAGCATTAGAGTTCTTATGATTCTTAAAACGCGATATCGCATCTCATTTCTATGTTTCATGGTAAGATATAATATGATTTGCGAAGTGTTATGTATTCCCCGTTTACACTTCATATGAATGTAAATGCGACACTTCCTTCCAAGGAAATAGCGTTTGCAGATGTCTACCTATCTTAGCAATAGAGTTCTAATGCTTCTTAAAACGCGATATCGCATCTCATTTCTATGGTTCATGGTAAGATATAATATGATTAGCGAAGTGTTATGCATTCCTCGTCTACGATTCAAATGAATGTAAATGCGACACTTCCTTGCAAGGAAATAGCGTTTGCAGATGTCTAGGTATCGTAGCGATAGAGTTCTAATGCTTCTTAAAACGCGATATCGCATCTCATTTCCATGTTTCATGGTAAGATATAATATGATTTGCGAAGTGTTATGTATTCCTCGTCTACACTTCATATGAATGTAAATGCGACACTTCCTTGCAAGGAAATAGCGTTTGCAGATGTCTACGTATCGTAGCAATAGAGTTCTTATGATTCTTAAAACGCGATATCGTATCTCATTTCTATGTTTCCTGGTAAGATATAATATGATTTGCGAAGTGTCATGTATTCCTCGTCTACACTTCAAATGAATGTGAATGCGACACTTCCTCGCTAGGAAATAGCGTTTGCAGATGTCTACGTATCGTAGCAATAGAGTTCTTATGATTCTTAAAACGCGATATCGCATCTCATTTCTATGTTTCATGGTAAGATATAATATGATTTGCGAAGTGTTATGTATTCCTAGTCTGCACTTCAAATGAATGTAAATGCGACACTCCCTTGCAAAGAAATAGCGTTTGCAGATGTCTAGGTATCGTAGCAATAGAGTTCTAATGCTTCTTAAAACGCGATATCGCATCTCATTTCTATGTTTCATGGTAAGATATAATATGATTTGCGAAGTGTTATGTATTCCTCGTCTGCACTTCAAATGAATATAAATGCGACACTTCCTTGCAAGGAAATAGCGTTTGCAGATGTCTACGTATCGAAGCAATAGAGTTCAAATGCTGCTTAAAACGAGATATTGCATCTCATATCTATGTTTCATGATAAGATATAATATAATTTTGCGATGTGTCATGTATTCCTCGTCTACACTTCAAATGAATGTGAATGCGACACTTCCTCGCTAGGAAATAGCGATTGCAGATGTCACGTATCGTAGCAATGGAGTTCTTATGATTCTTAAAACGCGATATCGCATCTCAATTCTATGTTTCATGGTAAGATATAATATGATTTGCGAAGTGTTATGTATTCCTCGTCTAACACTTCAAATGAATGTAAATGCGACATTTCCTTGCAAAGAAATAGCGTTTGCAGATGTCTACGTGTCGTAGCAATAGATTTCTAATGCTTCTTAAAACGCGATATCGCATCCCATTTCTATGTTTCATGGTAAGATATAATATGATCTGCGAAGTGTTATGTATTCCTCGTCTACACTTCAAATGAATGTGAATGCCACACTTCCTCGCTAGTAAATAGCGTTTGCAGATGTCTACGTATCGTAGCAATAGCTCTCTAATGCTTCTTAAAACGCGAAATCGCATCTCATTTCTATGTGTCATGGTAAGATATAATATTCATTGCGAAGCGTTATGCATTCCTCGTCTACGATTCAAATGAATGTAAATGCGACACTTCCTTGCAAGGAAATAGCGTTTGCAGATGTCTACGTATCGTAGCAATAGAGTTCTTATGATTCTTAAAACGCGATATCGCATCTCATTTCTATGTTTCATGGTAAGATATAATATTCATTGCGAAGCGTTATGCATTCCTCGTCTACGATTCAAATGAATGTAAATGCGACACTTCCTTGCAAGGAAATAGCGTTTGCAGATGTCTACGTATCGTAGGAATAGAGTTCTTATGATTCTTAAAACGCGATATCGCATCTCATTTCTATGTTTCATGGTAAGATATAATATGATTTGCGAAGTGTCATGTATTCCTCGTCTACACTTCAAATGAATGTGAATGCGACACTTCCTCGCTAGGAAATAGCGTTTGCAAATGTCTACGTATCGTAGCAATAGAGTTCTTATGATTCTTAAAACGCGATATCGCATCTCATTTCTATGTTTTATGGTAAGATATAATATGATTTGCGAAGTGTTATGTATTCCTAGTCTGCACTTCAAATGAATGTAAATGCGACACTCCCTTGCAAAGAAATAGCGTTTGCAGATGTCTAGGTATCGTAGCAATAGAGTTCTAATGCTTCTTAAAACGCGATATCGCATCTCATTTCTATGTTTCATGGTAAGATATAATATGACTTGCGAAGTGTCATGTATTCCTCGTCTACACTTCAAATGAATGTAAGTGCGACACATCCTTGCTAGGAAATAGCGTCTGCAGATGTCTAGGTATCGTAGCAATAGAGTTCTTATGATTCTTAAAACGCGATATCGCATCTCATTTCTATGGTTCATGGTAAGATATAATATGATTTGCGAAGTGTTATGTATTCCTCGTCTACACTTCAAATGAATGTAAATGCGACACTTCCTTGCTAGGAAATAGCGTCTGTAGATGTCTAGGTATCGTAGCGATAGAGTTCTAATGCTTCTTAAAACGCGATATCGCATCTCACTTCTATGTTTCATGATAAGATATAATATTCATTGCGAAGCGTTATGCATTCCTCGTCTACGATTCAAATGAATGTAAATGCGACACTTCCTTGCAAGGAAATAGCGTTCGCAGATGTCTACGTATCGTAGCAATAGAGTTCTTATGATTCTTAAAACGCGATATCGCATCTCATTTCTATGTTTCATGGTAAGATATAATATGATTTGCGATGTGTCATGTATTCCTCGTCTACACTTCAAATGAATGTGAATGCGACACTTCCTCGCTAGGAAATAGCGTTTGCAGATGTCTACGTATCGTAGCAATAGAGTTCTTATGATTCTTACAACGCGATATCGCATCTCATTTCTATGTTTCATGGTAAGATATAATATTCATTGCGAAGCGTTATGCATTCCTCGTCTACGATTCAAATGAATGTAAATGCGACACTTCCTTGCAAGGAAATAGCGTTTGCAGATGTCTACGTATCGTAGCAATAGAGCTCTTATGATTCTTAAAACGCGATATCGCATCTCATTTCTATGTTTCATGGTAAGATATAATATGATTTGCGAAGTGTCATGTATTCCTCGTCTACACTTCAAATGAATGTGAATGCGACACTTCCTCGCTAGGAAATAGCGTTTGCAAATGTCTACGTATCGTAGCAATAGAGTTCTTATGATTCTTAAAACGCGATATCGCATCTCATTTCTATGTTTTATGGTAAGATATAATATGATTTGCGAAGTGTTATGTATTCCTAGTCTGCACTTCAAATGAATGTAAATGCGACACTCCCTTGCAAAGAAATAGCGTTTGCAGATGTCTAGGTATCGTAGCAATAGAGTTCTAATGCCTCTTAAAACGCGATATCGCATCTCATTTCTATGTTTCATGGTAAGATATAATATGACTTGCGAAGTGTCATGTATTCCTCGTCTACACTTCAAATGAATGTAAGTGCGACACTTCCTTGCTAGGAAATAGCGTCTGCAGATGTCTAGGTATCGTAGCAATAGAGTTCTTATGATTCTTAAAACGCGATATCGCATCTCATTTCTATGGTTCATGGTAAGATATAATATGATTTGCGAAGTGTTATGTATTCCTCGTCTACACTTCAAATGAATGTAAATGCGACACTTCCTTGCTAGGAAATAGCGTCTGTAGACGTCTAGGTATCGTAGCGATAGAGTTCTAATGCTTCTTAAAACGCGATATCGCATCTCACTTCTATGTTTCATGATAAGATATAATATTCATTGCGAAGTGTTATGCATTCCTCGTCTACGATTCAAATGAATGTAAATGCGACACTTCCTTGCAAGGAAATAGCGTTTGCAGATGTCTAGGTATCGTAGCAATAGAGTTCTAATGCTTCTTAAAACGCGATATCGCATCTCATTTCCATGTTTCATGGTAAGATATAATATGATTTGCGAAGTGTTATGTATTCCTCGTCTGCACTTCAAATGAATGTAAATGCGACACTTCCTTGCAAGGAAATAGCGTTTGCAGATGTCTAGGTATCGTAGCAATAGAGTTCTAATGCTTCTTAAAACGCGATATCGTATCTCATTTCTATGTTTCCTGGTAAGATATAATATGATCTGCGAAGTGTTATGTATTCCTCGTCTACACTTCAAATGAATGTGAATGCCACACTTCCTCGCTAGGAAATAGCGTTTGCAGATGTCTACGTATCGTAGCAATAGATTTTTAATGCTTCTTAAAACGCGATATCGCATCTCATTTCTATGTTTCATGGTAAGGTATTATATGATTTGCGATGTGTTATGTATTCCTCGTCTACACTTCAAATGAATATAAATGCGACACTTCCTTGCAAGGAAATAGCGTTTGCAGATGTCTACGTATCGAAGCAATAGAGTTCAAATGCTGCTTAAAACGAGATATTGCATCTCATATCTATGTTTCATGATAAGATATAATATAATTTTGCGAAGTGTCATGTATTCCTCGTCTACACTTCAAATGAATGTGAATGCCACACTTCCTCGCTAGGAAATAGCGTTTGCAGATGTCTACGTATCGTAGCAATAGCTCTCTAATGCTTCTTAAAACGCGATATCGCATCTCATTTCTATGTGTCATGGTAAGATATAATATTCATTGCGAAGCGTTATGCATTCCTCGTCTACGATTCAAATGAATGTAAATGCGACACTTCCTTGCAAGGAAATAGCGTTTGCAGATGTCTACGTATCGTAGCAATAGAGTTCTTATGATTCTTAAAACGCGATATCGCATCTCATTTCTATGTTTCATGGTAAGATATAATATGATTTGCGATGTGTCATGTATTCCTCGTCTACACTTCAAATGAATGTGAATGCGACACTTCCTCGCTAGGAAATAGCGTTTGCAGATGTCTACGTATCGTAGCAATAGAGTTCTTATGATTCTTAAAACGCGATATCGCATCTCATTTCTATGTTTCATGGTAAGATATAATATGATTTGCCAGGTGTTATGTATTCCTCGTCTACACTTCATATGAATGTAAATGCGACACTTCCTTGCAAGGAAATAGCGTTTGCAGATGTCTACCTATCGTAGCAATAGAGTTCTAATGCTTCTTAAAACGCGATATCGCATCTCATTTCTATGTTTCATGGTAAGATATAATATGATTTGCGAAGTGTTATGTATTCCTCGTCTACACTTCAAATGAATGTAAATGCGACTCTTCCTTGCAAGGAAATAGCGTTTGCAGATGTCTAGGTATCGTAGCAATAGAGTTCTAATGCTTCTTAAAACGCGATATCGCATCTTATTTCTATGTTTCATGGTAAGATATAATATGATTTGCGAAGTGTTATGTATTCCTCGTCTACACTTCAAATGAATGTAAATGCCACACTTCCTTGCAAGGAAATAGCGTTTGCAGATGTCTAGGTATCGTAGCGATAGAGTTCTAATGCTTCTTAATACGAAATATTGCATCTCATATCTGTTTCATGATAAGATATAATATTCATTGCGATGTGTTATGCATTCCTCGTCTACGATTCAAATGAATGTAAATGCGACACTTCCTTGCAAGGAAATAGCGTTTGCAGATGTCTAGTTATCGTAGCAATAGAGTTCTTATGATTCTTAAAACGCGATATCGCATCTCATTTCTATGTTTCATGGTAAGATATAATATGATTTGCGAAGTGTTATGTATTCCTCGTCTACACTTCAAATGAATGTAAATGCGACACTTCCTTGCTAGGAAATAGCGTCTGCAGATGTCTAGGTATCGTAGCGATAGAGTTCTAATGCTTCTTAAAACGCGATATCGCATCTCAGTTCTATGTTTCATGGTAAGAAGTAATATGATTTGCGAAGTGTTATTTATTCCTCGTCTACACTTCAAATGAATTTATATGCGACAGTTCCTTGCAAGGAAATAGCGTTTGCAGATGTCTACGTATCGTAGCAATAGAGTTCTTATGATCCTTAAAACGCGATATCGCATCTCATTTCTATGGTTCATGGTAAGATATAATATGATTTGCGAAGTGTTATGCATTCCTCGTCTACGATGCAAATGAATGTAAATGCGACACTTCCTTGCAAGGAAATAGCGTTTGCAGATGTCTAGGTACCGTAGCGATAGAGTTCTAATGCTTCTTAATACGAAATATTTCATCTCATATCTATGTTTCATGATGAGATATAATATTCATTGCGAAGTGTTATGCATTCCTCGTCTACGATTCAAATGAATGTAAATGCGACACTTCCTCGCTAGGAAATAGCGTTTGCAGATGTCTACGTATCGTAGCAATAGCTCTCTAATGCTTCTTAAAACGCGATATCGCATCTCATTTCTATGTGTCATGGTAAGATATAATATTCATTGCGAAGCGTTATGCATTCCTCGTCTACGATTCAAATGAATGTAAATGCGACACTTCCTTGCAAGGAAATAGCGTTTGCAGATGTCTACGTATCGTAGCAATAGAGTTCTTATGATTCTTAAAACGCGATATCGCATCTCATTTCTATGTTTCATGGTAAGATATAATATGATTTGCGATGTGTCATGTATTCCTCGTCTACACTTCAAATGAATGTGAATGCGACACTTCCTCGCTAGGAAATAGCGTTTGCAGATGTCTACGTATCGTAGCAATAGAGTTCTTATGATTCTTAAAACGCGATATCGCATCTCATTTCTATGTTTCATGGTAAGATATAATATGATTTGCCAGGTGTTATGTATTCCTCGTCTACACTTCATATGAATGTAAATGCGACACTTCCTTGCAAGGAAATAGCGTTTGCAGATGTCTACCTATCGTAGCAATAGAGTTCTAATGCTTCTTAAAACGCGATATCGCATCTCATTTCTATGTTTCATGGTAAGATATAATATGATTTGCGAAGTGTTATGTATTCCTCGTCTACACTTCAAATGAATGTAAATGCGACTCTTCCTTGCAAGGAAATAGCGTTTGCAGATGTCTAGGTATCGTAGCAATAGAGTTCTAATGCTTCTTAAAACGCGATATCGCATCTTATTTCTATGTTTCATGGTAAGATATAATATGATTTGCGAAGTGTTATGTATTCCTCGTCTACACTTCAAATGAATGTAAATGCCACACTTCCTTGCAAGGAAATAGCGTTTGCAGATGTCTAGGTATCGTAGCGATAGAGTTCTAATGCTTCTTAATACGAAATATTGCATCTCATATCTGTTTCATGATAAGATATAATATTCATTGCGATGTGTTATGCATTCCTCGTCTACGATTCAAATGAATGTAAATGCGACACTTCCTTGCAAGGAAATAGCGTTTGCAGATGTCTAGTTATCGTAGCAATAGAGTTCTTATGATTCTTAAAACGCGATATCGCATCTCATTTCTATGTTTCATGGTAAGATATAATATGATTTGCGAAGTGTTATGTATTCCTCGTCTACACTTCAAATGAATGTAAATGCGACACTTCCTTGCTAGGAAATAGCGTCTGCAGATGTCTAGGTATCGTAGCGATAGAGTTCTAATGCTTCTTAAAACGCGATATCGCATCTCAGTTCTATGTTTCATGGTAAGAAGTAATATGATTTGCGAAGTGTTATTTATTCCTCGTCTACACTTCAAATGAATTTATATGCGACAGTTCCTTGCAAGGAAATAGCGTTTGCAGATGTCTACGTATCGTAGCAATAGAGTTCTTATGATCCTTAAAACGCGATATCGCATCTCATTTCTATGGTTCATGGTAAGATATAATATGATTTGCGAAGTGTTATGCATTCCTCGTCTACGATGCAAATGAATGTAAATGCGACACTTCCTTGCAAGGAAATAGCGTTTGCAGATGTCTAGGTACCGTAGCGATAGAGTTCTAATGCTTCTTAATACGAAATATTTCATCTCATATCTATGTTTCATGATGAGATATAATATTCATTGCGAAGTGTTATGCATTCCTCGTCTACGATTCAAATGAATGTAAATGCGACACTTCCTTGCAAGGAAATAGCGTTTGCAGATGTCTAGGTATCGTAGCAATAGAGTTCTAATGCTTCTTAAAACGCGATATCGCATCTCAGTTCTATATTTCATGGCAAGATATAATATGATTTGCGAAGTGTTATGTATTCCTCGTCTACACTTCATATGAATGTAAATGCGACACTTCCTTGCAAGGAAATAGCGTTTGCAGATGTCTACGTATCGTAGCAATAGAGTTCTTATGATTCTTAAAACGCGATATCGCATCTCATTTCTATGTTTCATGGTAAGATATAATATGATTTGCGAAGTGTTATGCATTCCTCGTCTACGATGCAAATGAATGTAAATGCGACACTTCCTTGCAAGGAAATAGCGTTTGCAGATGTCTAGGTACCGTAGCGATAGAGTTCTAATGCTTCTTAATACGAAATATTTCATCTCATATCTATGTTTCATGATAAGATATAATATTCATTGCGAAGTGTTATGCATTCCTCGTCTACGATTCAAATGAATGTAAATGCGACACTTCCTTGCAAGGAAATGGCGTTTGCAGATGTCTACGTATCGTAGCAATAGCTCTCTAATGCTTCTTAAAACGCGATATCGCATCTCATTTCTATGTGTCATGGTAAGATATAATATTCATTGCGAAGCGTTATGCATTCCTCGTCTACGATTCAAATGAATGTAAATGCGACACTTCCTTGCAAGGAAATAGCGTTTGCAGATGTCTACGTATCGTAGCAATAGAGTTCTTATGATTCTTAAAACGCGATATCGCATCTCATTTCTATGTTTCATGGTAAGATATAATATTCATTGCGAAGCGTTATGCATTCCTCGTCTACGATTCAAATGAATGTAAATGCGACACTTCCTTGCAAGGAAATAGCGTTTGCAGATGTCTAGGTATCGTAGCAATAGAGTTCTTATGATTCTTAAAACGCGATATCGCATCTCAGTTCTATGTTTCATGGTAAGATATAATATGATTTGCGAATTGTTATGCATTCCTCGTCTACGATTCAAATGAATGTAAATGCGACACTTCCTTGCAAGGAAGTAGCGTTTGCAGATGTCTACGTATCGTAGCAATAGAGTTCTTATGATTCTTAAAACGCGATATCGCATCTCATTTCTATATTTCATGGTAAGATATAATATGATTTGCGAAGTGTCATGTATTCCTCGTCTACACTTCAAATGAATGTGAATGCGACACTTCCTCGCTAGGAAATAGCGTTTGCAGATGTCTACGTATCGTAGCAATAGAGTTCTTATGATTCTTAAAACGCGATATCGCATCTCATTTCTATGGTTCATGGTAAGATATAATATGATTTGCGAAGTGTTATGTATTCCTCGTTTACACTTCAAATGAATGTAAATGCGACACTTCCTTGCTAGGAAATAGCGTCTGCAGATGTCTAGGTATCGTAGCGATAGAGTTCTAATGCTTCTTAAAACGCGATATCGCATCTCAGTTCTATGTTTCATGGTAAGAAGTAATATGATTTGCGAAGTGTTAGGTATTCCTCGTCTACACTTCAAATGAATTTAAATGCGACAGTTCCTTGCAAGGAAATAGCGTTTGCAGATGTCTACGTATCGTAGCAATAGAGTTCTTATGATCCTTAAAACGCGATATCGCATCTCATTTCTATGTTTCATGGTAAGATATAATATGATTTGCGAAGTGTTATGTATTCCTCGTCTACACTTCAAATGAATGTAAATGCGACACTTCCTTGCTAGGAAATAGCGTCTGCAGATGTCTAGGTATCGTAGCGATAGAGTTCTAATGCTTCTTAAAACGCGATATCGCATCTCAGTTCTATGTTTCATGGTAAGAAGTAATATGATTTGCGAAGTGTTATGTATTCCTAGTCTGCACTTCAAATGAATGTAAATGCGACACTCCCTTGCAAAGAAATAGCGTTTGCAGATGTCTAGGTATCGTAGCAATAGAATTCTTATGATTCTTAAAACGCGATATCGCATCTCATTTCTATGGTTCATGGTAAGATATAATATTCATTGCGAAGTGTTATGCATTCCTCGTCTACGATTCAAATGAATGTAAATGCGACACTTCCTTGCAAGGAAGTAGCGTTTGCAGATGTCTACGTATCGTAGCAATAGAGTTCTAATGCTTCTTAAAACGCGATATCGCATCTCATTTCTATGTTTCATGGTAAGATATAATATGACTTGCGAAGTGTCATGTATTCCTCGTCTACACTTCAAATGAATGTAAGTGCGACACTTCCTTGCTAGGAAATAGCGTCTGCAGATGTCTAGGTATCGTAGCAATAGAGTTCAAATGCTTCTTAAAGCGAGATATTGCATCTCATATCTATGTTTCATGATAAGATATAATTATCATTGCGAAGTGTTATGTATTCCTCGTCTGCACTTCAAATGAATGTAAATGCGACACTTCCTTGCAAAGAAATAGCGTTTGCAGATGTCTACGTATCGTAGCAATAGATTTCTATTGCTTCTTAAAACGCGTTATCGCATCTCATTTCTATGTTTCATGGTAAGATATAATATGATTTGCGAAGTGTCATGTATTCCTCGTCTACGCTTCAAATGAATGTGAATGCGACACTTCCTCGCTAGGAAATAGCGTTTGCAGATGTCTACGTATCGTAGCAATAGAGTTCTTATGATTCTTAAAACGCGATATCGCATCTCATTTCTATGTTTCATGGTAAGATATAATATGATTTGCGAAGTGTTATGTATTCCTAGTCTGCACTTCAAATGAATGTAAATGCGACACTCCCTTGCAAAGAAATAGCGTTTGCAGATGTCTAGGTATCGTAGCAATAGAGTTCTAATGCTTCTTAAAACGCGATATCGCATCTCATTTCTATGTTTCATGGTAAGATATAATATGATTTGCGAAGTGTTATGTATTCCTCGTCTGCACTTCAAATGAATGTAAATGCGACACTTCCTTGCAAGGAAATAGCGTTTGCAGATGTCTAGGTATCGTAGCAATAGAGTTCTAATGCTTCTTAAAACGCGATATCGCATCTCAGTTCTATGTTTCATGGCAAGATATAATATGATTTGCGAAGTGTTATGTATTCCTCGTCTACACTTCATACGAATGTAAATGCGACACTTTCTTGCAAGGAAATAGCGTTTGCAGATGTCTAGGTATCGTAGCGATAGAGTTCTAATGCTTCTTAAAACACGATATCGCATCTCATTTCCATGTTTCATGGTAAGATATAATATGATTTGCGAAGTGTCATGTATTCCTCGTCTACACTTCAAATGAATGTAAATGCGACACTTCCTTGCAAGGAAATAGCGTTTGCAGATGTCTACGTATCGTAGCAATAGAATTCTTATGATTCTTAAAACGCGATATCGCATCTCATTTCTATGGTTCATGGTAAGATATAATATTCATTGCGAAGTGTTATGCATTCCTCGTCTACGATTCAAATGAATGTAAATGCGACACTTCCTTGCAAGGAAGTAGCGTTTGCAGATGTCTACGTATCGTAGCAATAGAGTTCTAATGCTTCTTAAAACGCGATATCGCATCTCATTTCTATGTTTCATGGTAAGATATAATATGACTTGCGAAGTGTCATGTATTCCTCGTCTACACTTCAAATGAATGTAAGTGCGACACTTCCTTGCTAGGAAATAGCGTCTGCAGATGTCTAGGTATCGTAGCAATAGAGTTCAAATGCTTCTTAAAGAGAGATATTGCATCTCATATCTATGTTTCATGATAAGATATAATTATCATTGCGAAGTGTTATGTATTCCTCGTCTGCACTTCAAATGAATGTAAATGCGACACTTCCTTGCAAAGAAATAGCGTTTGCAGATGTCTACGTATCGTAGCAATAGATTTCTATTGCTTCTTAAAACGCGATATCGCATCTCATTTCTATGTTTCATGGTAAGATATAATATGATTTGCGAAGTGTCATGTATTCCTCGTCTACGCTTCAAATGAATGTGAATGCGACACTTCCTCGCTAGGAAATAGCGTTTGCAGATGTCTACGTATCGTAGCAATAGAGTTCTTATGATTCTTAAAACGCGATATCGCATCTCATTTCTATGTTTCATGGTAAGATATAATATGATTTGCGAAGTGTTATGTATTCCTAGTCTGCACTTCAAATGAATGTAAATGCGACACTCCCTTGCAAAGAAATAGCGTTTGCAGATGTCTAGGTATCGTAGCAATAGAGTTCTAATGCTTCTTAAAACGCGATATCGCATCTCATTTCTATGTTTCATGGTAAGATATAATATGATTTGCGAAGTGTTATGTATTCCTCGTCTGCACTTCAAATGAATGTAAATGCGACACTTCCTTGCAAGGAAATAGCGTTTGCAGATGTCTAGGTATCGTAGCAATAGAGTTCTAATGCTTCTTAAAACGCGATATCGCATCTCAGTTCTATGTTTCATGGCAAGATATAATATGATTTGCGAAGTGTTATGTATTCCTCGTCTACACTTCATACGAATGTAAATGCGACACTTCCTTGCAAGGAAATAGCGTTTGCAGATGTCTAGGTATCGTAGCGATAGAGTTCTAATGCTTCTTAAAACACGATATCGCATCTCATTTCCATGTTTCATGGTAAGATATAATATGATTTGCGAAGTGTCATGTATTCCTCGTCTACACTTCAAATGAATGTAAATGCGACACTTCCTTGCAAGGAAATAGCGTTTGCAGATGTCTACGTATCGTAGCAATAGAATTCTTATGATTCTTAAAACGCGATATCGCATCTCATTTCTATGGTTCATGGTAAGATGTAATATTCATTGCGAAGTGTTATGCATTCCTCGTCTACGATTCAAATGAATGTAAATGCGACACTTCCTTGCAAGGAAGTAGCGTTTGCAGATGTCTACGTATCGTAGCAATAGAGTTCTTATGATTCTTAAAACGCGATATCGCATCTCATTTCTATGGTTCATGGTAAGATATAATATGATTTGCGAAGTGTTATGCATTCCTCGTCTACGATTCAAATGAATGCAAATGCGACACTTCCTTGCAAGGAAATAGCGTTTGCAGATGTCTAGGTATCATAGCAATAGAGTTCAAATGCTTCTTAAAACGAGAAATTGCATCTCATATCTATGTTTAATGATAAGATATAATATTCATTGCGAAGTGTTAAGCATTCCTCGTCTACGATTCAAATGAATGTAAATGCGACACTTCCTTGCAAGGAAGTAGCGTTTGCAGATGTCTACGTATCGTAGCAATAGAGTTCTAATGCTTCTTAAAACGCGATATCGCATCTCATTTCTATGTTTCATGGTAAGATATAATATGATTTGCCAAGTGTTATTTATTCCTCGTCTACACTTCATATGAATGTAAATGCGACACTTCCATGCAAGGAAATAGCGTTTGCAGATGTCTACCTATCGTAGCAATAGAGTTCTAATGCTTCTTAAAACGCGATATCGCATCTCATTTCTATGTTTCATGGTAAGATATAATATGATTTGCGAAGTGTCATGTATTCCTCGTCTACACTTCAAATGAATGTGAATGCGACACTTCCTCGCTAGGAAATAGCGTTTGCAGATGTCTACGTATCGTAGCAATAGAGTTCTTATGATTCTTAAAACGCGATATCGCATCTCATTTCTATGTTTCATGGTAAGATATAATATGATTTGCCAAGTGTTATTTATTCCTCGTCTACACTTCATATGAATGTAAATGCGACACTTCCATGCAAGGAAATAGCGTTTGCAGATGTCTACCTATCGTAGCAATAGAGTTCTAATGCTTCTTAAAACGCGATATCGCATCTCATTTCTATGTTTCATGGTAAGATATAATATGATTTGCGAAGTGTTATGTATTCCTCGTCTACACTTCAAATGAATGTAAGTGCGACACTTCCTTGCTAGGAAATAGCGTCTGCAGATGTCTAGGTATCGTAGCAATAGAGTTCTTATGATTCTTAAAACGCGATATCGCATCTCATTTCTATGGTTCATGGTAAGATATAATATGATTTGCGAAGTGTTATGTATTCCTCGCCTACACTTCAAATGAATGTAAATGCGACACTTCCTTGCTAGGAAATAGCGTCTGCAGATGTCTAGGTATCGTAGCGATAGAGTTCTAATGCTTCTTAAAACGCGATATCGCATCTCACTTCTATGTTTCGTGGTAAGGTATAATATGACTTGCGAAGTGTCATGTATACCTCGTCTACACTTCAAATGAATGTAAATGCGACACTTCCTTGCAAGGAAATAGCGTCTGCAGATGTCTACGTATCGTAGCAATAGAGTTCTAATGCTTCTTAAAACGCGATATCGCATCTCATTTCTATGTTTCATGGTAAGATATAATATGATTTGCGAAGTGTTATGTATTCCTCGTCTACACTTCAAATGAATGTGAATGCGACACTTCCTCGCTAGGAAATAGCGTTTGTAGATATCTACGTATCGTAGCAATAGAGTTCTTATGATTCTTAAAACGCGATATCGCATCTCATTTCTATGGTTCATGGTGAGATATAATATGATTTGCGAAGTGTTATGTATTCCTCGTCTACACTTCAAATGAATGTAAATGCGACACTTCCTTGCAAGGAAATAGCGTTTGCAGATGTCTACGTATCGTAGCAATAGAGTTCTTATGATTCTTAAAACGCGATATCGCATCTCATTTCTATGGTTCATGGTAAGATATAATATGATTTGCGAAGTGTTATGCATTCCTCGTCTACGATTCAAATGAATGCAAATGCGACACTTCCTTGCAAGGAAATAGCGTTTGCAGATGTCTAGGTATCGTAGCAATAGAGTTCAAATGCTTCTTAAAACGAGATATTGCATCTCATATCTATGTTTAATGATAAGATATAATATTCATTGCGAAGTGTTATGCATTCCTCGTCTACGATTCAAATGAATGTAAATGCGACACTTCCTTGCAAGGAAGTAGCGTTTGCAGATGTCTACGTATCGTAGCAATAGAGTTCTAATGCTTCTTAAAACGCGATATCGCATCTAATTTCTATGGTTCATGGTAAGATATAATATGATTTGCGAAGTGTTATGTGTTCCTCGTCTGCACTTCAAATGAATGTAAATGCGACACTTCCTTGCAAAGAAATAGCGTTTGCAGATGTCTACGTATCGTAGCAATAGATTTCTAATGCTTCTTAAAACGCGATATCGCATCTCCTTTCTATGTTTCATGGTAAGATATAATATGATTTGCGAAGTGTCATGTATTCCTCGTCTACACTTCAAATGAATGTGAATGCGACACTTCCTCGCTAGGAAATAGCGTTTGTAGATATCTACGTATCGTAGGAATAGAGTTCTTATGATTCTTAAAACGCGATATCGCATCTCATTTCTATGGTTCATGGTAAGATATAATATGATTTGCGAAGTGTTATGTATTCCTCGTCTACACTTCAAATGAATGTAAATGCGACACTTCGTTGCAAGGAAATAGCGTTTGCAGATGTCTACGTATCGTAGCAATAGAGTTCAAATGCTTCTTAAAACGAGATATTGCATCTCATATCTATGTTTAATGACAAGATATAATATTCATTGCGAAGTGTTATGCATTCCTCGTCTACGATTCAAATGAATGTAAATGCGACACTTCCTTGCAAGGAAGTAGCGTTTGCAGATGTCTACGTATCGTAGCAATAGAGTTCTAATGCTTCTTAAAACGCGATATCGCATCTCATTTCTATGTTTCATGGTAAGATATAATATGATTTGCGAAGTGTCATGTATTCCTCGTCTACACTTCAAATGAATGTGAATGCGACACTTCCTCGCTAGGAAATAGCGTTTGTAGATATCTACGTATCGTAGGAATAGAGTTCTTATGATTCTTAAAACGCGATATCGCATCTCATTTCTATGGTTCATGGTAAGATATAATATGATTTGCGAAGTGTTATGTATTCCTCGTCTACACTTCAAATGAAAGTAAATGCGACACTTCGTTGCAAGGAAATAGCGTTTGCAGATGTCTACGTATCGTAGCAATAGAGTTCTTATGATTCTTAAAACGCGATATCGCATCTCATTTCTATGGTTCATGGTAAGATATAATATGATTTGCGAAGTGTTATGCATTCCTCGTCTACGATTCAAATGAATGCAAATGCGACACTTCCTTGCAAGGAAATAGCGTTTGCAGATGTCTAGGAATCGTAGCAATAGAGTTCAAATGCTTCCTAAACGAGATATTGCATCTCATATCTATGTTTAATGATAAGATATAATATTCATTGCGAAGTGTTATGCATTCCTCGTCTACGATTCAAATGAATGTAAATGCGACACTTCCTTGCAAGGAAGTAGCGTCTGCAGATGTCTAGGTATCGTAGCAATAGAGTTCAAATGCTTCTTAAAGCGAGATATTGCATCTCATATCTATGTTTCATGATAAGATATAATTATCATTGCGAAGTGTTATGTATTCCTCGTCTGCACTTCAAATGAATGTAAATGCGACACTTCCTTGCAAAGAAATAGCGTTTGCAGATGTCTACGTATCGTAGCAATAGATTTCTAATGCTTCTTAAAACGCGATATCGCATCTCATTTCTATGTTTCATGGTAAGATATAATATGATTTGCGAAGTGTCATGTATTCCTCGTCTACACTTCAAATGAATGTGAATGCGACACTTCCTCGCTAGGAAATAGCGTTTGTAGATATCTACGTATCGTAGGAATAGAGTTCTTATGATTCTTAAAACGCGATATCGCATCTCATTTCTATGGTTCATGGTAAGATATAATATGATTTGCGAAGTGTTATGTATTCCTCGTCTACACTTCAAATGAATGTAAATGCGACACTTCGTTGCAAGGAAATAGCGTTTGCAGATGTCTACGTATCGTAGCAATAGAGTTCAAATGCTTCTTAAAACGAGATATTGCATCTCATATCTATGTTTCATGATAAGATATAATATTCATTGCGAAGTGTTATGCATTCCTCGTCTACGATTCAAATGAATGTAAATGCGACACTTCCTTGCAAGGAAGTAGCGTTTGCAGATGTCTACGTATCGTAGCAATAGAGTTCTAATGCTTCTTAAAACGCGATATCGCATCTCATTTCTATGTTTCATGGTAAGATATAATATGATTTGCGAAGTGTCATGTATTCCTCGTCTACACTTCAAATGAATGTGAATGCGACACTTCCTCGCTAGGAAATAGCGTTTGTAGATATCTACGTATCGTAGGAATAGAGTTCTTATGATTCTTAAAACGCGATATCGCATCTCATTTCTATGGTTCATGGTAAGATATAATATGATTTGCGAAGTGTTATGTATTCCTCGTCTACACTTCAAATGAATGTAAATGCGACACTTCGTTGCAAGGAAATAGCGTTTGCAGATGTCTACGTATCGTAGCAATAGAGTTCTTATGATTCTTAAAACGCGATATCGCATCTCATTTCTATGGTTCATGGTAAGATATAATATGATTTGCGAAGTGTTATGCATTCCTCGTCTACGATTCAAATGAATGCAAATGCGACACTTCCTTGCAAGGAAATAGCGTTTGCAGATGTCTAGGAATCGTAGCAATAGAGTTCAAATGCTTCTTAAAACGAGATATTGCATCTCATGTCTATGTTTAATGATAAGATATAATATTCATTGCGAAGTGTTATGCATTCCTCGTCTACGATTCAAATGAATGTAAATGCGACACTTCCTTGCAAGGAAGTAGCGTCTGCAGATGTCTAGGTATCGTAGCAATAGAGTTCAAATGCTTCTTAAAGCGAGATATTGCATCTCATATCTATGTTTCATGATAAGATATAATTATCATTGCGAAGTGTTATGTATTCCTCGTCTGCACTTCAAATGAATGTAAATGCGACACTTCCTTGCAAAGAAATAGCGTTTGCAGATGTCTACGTATCGTAGCAATAGATTTCTAATGCTTCTTAAAACGCGATATCGCATCTCATTTCTATGTTTCATGGTAAGATATAATATGATTTGCGAAGTGTCATGTATTCCTCGTCTACACTTCAAATGAATGTGAATGCGACACTTCCTCGCTAGGAAATAGCGTTTGTAGATATCTACGTATCGTAGGAATAGAGTTCTTATGATTCTTAAAACGCGATATCGCATCTCATTTCTATGGTTCATGGTAAGATATAATATGATTTGCGAAGTGTTATGTATTCCTCGTCTACACTTCAAATGAATGTAAATGCGACACTTCGTTGCAAGGAAATAGCGTTTGCAGATGTCTACGTATCGTAGCAATAGAGTTCTTATGATTCTTAAAACGCGATATCGCATCTCATTTCTATGGTTCATGGTAAGATATAATATGATTTGCGAAGTGTTATGTATTCCTCGTCTACACTTCAAATGAATGTAAATGCGACACTTCGTTGCAAGGAAATAGCGTTTGCAGATGTCTACGTATCGTAGCAATAGAGTTCTTATGATTCTTAAAACGCGATATCGCATCTCATTTCTATGGTTCATGGTAAGATATAATATGATTTGCGAAGTGTTATGCATTCCTCGTCTACGATTCAAATGAATGCAAATGCGACACTTCCTTGCAAGGAAATAGCGTTTGCAGATGTCTAGGAATCGTAGCAATAGAGTTCAAATGCTTCTTAAAACGAGATATTGCATCTCATATCTATGTTTAATGATAAGATATAATATTCATTGCGAAGTGTTATGCATTCCTCGTCTACGATTCAAATGAATGTAAATGCGATACTTCCTTGCAAGGAAGTAGCGTCTGCAGATGTCTAGGTATCGTAGCAATAGAGTTCAAATGCTTCTTAAAGCGAGATATTGCATCTCATATCTATGTTTCATGATAAGATATAATTATCATTGCGAAGTGTTATGTATTCCTCGTCTGCACTTCAAATGAATGTAAATGCGACACTTCCTTGCAAAGAAATAGCGTTTGCAGATGTCTACGTATCGTAGCAATAGATTTCTAATGCTTCTTAAAACGCGATATCGCATCTCATTTCTATGTTTCATGGTAAGATATAATATGATTTGCGAAGTGTCATGTATTCCTCGTCTACACTTCAAATGAATGTGAATGCGACACTTCCTCGCTAGGAAATAGCGTTTGTAGATATCTACGTATCGTAGGAATAGAGTTCTTATGATTCTTAAAACGCGATATCGCATCTCATTTCTATGGTTCATGGTAAGATATAATATGATTTGCGAAGTGTTATGTATTCCTCGTCTACACTTCAAATGAATGTAAATGCGACACTTCGTTGCAAGGAAATAGCGTTTGCAGATGTCTACGTACCGTAGCAATAGAGTTCTTATGATTCTTAAAACGCGATATCGCATCTCATTTCTATGGTTCATGGTAAGATATAATATGATTTGCGAAGTGTTATGCATTCCTCGTCTACGATTCAAATGAATGCAAATGCGACACTTCCTTGCAAGGAAATAGCGTTTGCAGATGTCTAGGAATCGTAGCAATAGAGTTCAAATGCTTCTTAAAACGAGATATTGCATCTCATATCTATGTTTAATGATAAGATATAATATTCATTGCGAAGTGTTATGCATTCCTCGTCTACGATTCAAATGAATGTAAATGCGACACTTCCTTGCAAGGAAGTAGCGTCTGCAGATGTCTAGGTATCGTAGCAATAGAGTTCAAATGCTTCTTAAAGCGAGATATTGCATCTCATATCTATGTTTCATGATAAGATATAATTATCATTGCGAAGTGTTATGTATTCCTCGTCTGCACTTCAAATGAATGTAAATGCGACACTTCCTTGCAAAGAAATAGCGTTTGCAGATGTCCACGTATCGTAGCAATAGATTTCTAATGCTTCTTAAAACGCGATATCGCATCTCATTTCTATGTTTCATGGTAAGATATAATATGATTTGCGAAGTGTCATGTATTCCTCGTCTACACTTCAAATGAATGTGAATGCGACACTTCCTCGCTAGGAAATAGCGTTTGCAGATATCTACGTATCGTAGGAATAGAGTTCTTATGATTCTTAAAACGCGATATCGCATCTCATTTCTATGGTTCATGGTAAGATATAATATGATTTGCGAAGTGTTATGTATTCCTCGTCTACACTTCAAATGAATGTAAATGCGACACTTCGTTGCAAGGAAATAGCGTTTGCAGATGTCTACGTATCGTAGCAATAGAGTTCTTATGATTCTTAAAACGCGATATCGCATCTCATTTCTATGGTTCATGGTAAGATATAATATGATTTGCGAAGTGTTATGTATTCCTCGTCTACACTTCAAATGAATGTAAATGCGACACTTCGTTGCAAGGAAATAGCGTTTGCAGATGTCTACGTATCGTAGCAATAGAGTTCTTATGATTCTTAAAACGCGATATCGCATCTCATTTCTATGGTTCATGGTAAGATATAATATGATTTGCGAAGTGTTATGCATTCCTCGTCTACGATTCAAATGAATGCAAATGCGACACTTCCTTGCAAGGAAATAGCGTTTGCAGATGTCTAGGAATCGTAGCAATAGAGTTCAAATGCTTCTTAAAACGAGATATTGCATCTCATATCTATGTTTAATGATAAGATATAATATTCATTGCGAAGTGTTATGCATTCCTCGTCTACGATTCAAATGAATGTAAATGCGACACTTCCTTGCAAGGAAGTAGCGTCTGCAGATGTCTAGGTATCGTAGCAATAGAGTTCAAATGCTTCTTAAAGCGAGATATTGCATCTCATATCTATGTTTCATGATAAGATATAATTATCATTGCGAAGTGTTATGTATTCCTCGTCTGCACTTCAAATGAATGTAAATGCGACACTTCCTTGCAAGGAAGTAGCGTTTGCAGATGTCTACGTATCGTAGCAATAGAGTTCTAATGCTTCTTAAAACGCGATATCGCATCTAATTTCTATGGTTCATGGTAAGATATAATATGATTTGCGAAGTGTTATGTGTTCCTCGTCTGCACTTCAAATGAATGTAAATGCGACACTTCCTTGCAAAGAAATAGCGTTTGCAGATGTCTACGTATCGTAGCAATAGATTTCTAATGCTTCTTAAAACGCGATATCGCATCTCCTTTCTATGTTTCATGGTAAGATATAATATGATTTGCGAAGTGTCATGTATTCCTCGTCTACACTTCAAATGAATGTGAATGCGACACTTCCTCGCTAGGAAATAGCGTTTGTAGATATCTACGTATCGTAGGAATAGAGTTCTTATGATTCTTAAAACGCGATATCGCATCTCATTTCTATGGTTCATGGTAAGATATAATATGATTTGCGAAGTGTTATGTATTCCTCGTCTACACTTCAAATGAATGTAAATGCGACACTTCGTTGCAAGGAAATAGCGTTTGCAGATGTCTACGTATCGTAGCAATAGAGTTCAAATGCTTCTTAAAACGAGATATTGCATCTCATATCTATGTTTAATGACAAGATATAATATTCATTGCGAAGTGTTATGCATTCCTCGTCTACGATTCAAATGAATGTAAATGCGACACTTCCTTGCAAGGAAGTAGCGTTTGCAGATGTCTACGTATCGTAGCAATAGAGTTCTAATGCTTCTTAAAACGCGATATCGCATCTCATTTCTATGTTTCATGGTAAGATATAATATGATTTGCGAAGTGTCATGTATTCCTCGTCTACACTTCAAATGAATGTGAATGCGACACTTCCTCGCTAGGAAATAGCGTTTGTAGATATCTACGTATCGTAGGAATAGAGTTCTTATGATTCTTAAAACGCGATATCGCATCTCATTTCTATGGTTCATGGTAAGATATAATATGATTTGCGAAGTGTTATGTATTCCTCGTCTACACTTCAAATGAAAGTAAATGCGACACTTCGTTGCAAGGAAATAGCGTTTGCAGATGTCTACGTATCGTAGCAATAGAGTTCTTATGATTCTTAAAACGCGATATCGCATCTCATTTCTATGGTTCATGGTAAGATATAATATGATTTGCGAAGTGTTATGCATTCCTCGTCTACGATTCAAATGAATGCAAATGCGACACTTCCTTGCAAGGAAATAGCGTTTGCAGATGTCTAGGAATCGTAGCAATAGAGTTCAAATGCTTCCTAAACGAGATATTGCATCTCATATCTATGTTTAATGATAAGATATAATATTCATTGCGAAGTGTTATGCATTCCTCGTCTACGATTCAAATGAATGTAAATGCGACACTTCCTTGCAAGGAAGTAGCGTCTGCAGATGTCTAGGTATCGTAGCAATAGAGTTCAAATGCTTCTTAAAGCGAGATATTGCATCTCATATCTATGTTTCATGATAAGATATAATTATCATTGCGAAGTGTTATGTATTCCTCGTCTGCACTTCAAATGAATGTAAATGCGACACTTCCTTGCAAAGAAATAGCGTTTGCAGATGTCTACGTATCGTAGCAATAGATTTCTAATGCTTCTTAAAACGCGATATCGCATCTCATTTCTATGTTTCATGGTAAGATATAATATGATTTGCGAAGTGTCATGTATTCCTCGTCTACACTTCAAATGAATGTGAATGCGACACTTCCTCGCTAGGAAATAGCGTTTGTAGATATCTACGTATCGTAGGAATAGAGTTCTTATGATTCTTAAAACGCGATATCGCATCTCATTTCTATGGTTCATGGTAAGATATAATATGATTTGCGAAGTGTTATGTATTCCTCGTCTACACTTCAAATGAATGTAAATGCGACACTTCGTTGCAAGGAAATAGCGTTTGCAGATGTCTACGTATCGTAGCAATAGAGTTCAAATGCTTCTTAAAACGAGATATTGCATCTCATATCTATGTTTCATGATAAGATATAATATTCATTGCGAAGTGTTATGCATTCCTCGTCTACGATTCAAATGAATGTAAATGCGACACTTCCTTGCAAGGAAGTAGCGTTTGCAGATGTCTACGTATCGTAGCAATAGAGTTCTAATGCTTCTTAAAACGCGATATCGCATCTCATTTCTATGTTTCATGGTAAGATATAATATGATTTGCGAAGTGTCATGTATTCCTCGTCTACACTTCAAATGAATGTGAATGCGACACTTCCTCGCTAGGAAATAGCGTTTGTAGATATCTACGTATCGTAGGAATAGAGTTCTTATGATTCTTAAAACGCGATATCGCATCTCATTTCTATGGTTCATGGTAAGATATAATATGATTTGCGAAGTGTTATGTATTCCTCGTCTACACTTCAAATGAATGTAAATGCGACACTTCGTTGCAAGGAAATAGCGTTTGCAGATGTCTACGTATCGTAGCAATAGAGTTCTTATGATTCTTAAAACGCGATATCGCATCTCATTTCTATGGTTCATGGTAAGATATAATATGATTTGCGAAGTGTTATGCATTCCTCGTCTACGATTCAAATGAATGCAAATGCGACACTTCCTTGCAAGGAAATAGCGTTTGCAGATGTCTAGGAATCGTAGCAATAGAGTTCAAATGCTTCTTAAAACGAGATATTGCATCTCATGTCTATGTTTAATGATAAGATATAATATTCATTGCGAAGTGTTATGCATTCCTCGTCTACGATTCAAATGAATGTAAATGCGACACTTCCTTGCAAGGAAGTAGCGTCTGCAGATGTCTAGGTATCGTAGCAATAGAGTTCAAATGCTTCTTAAAGCGAGATATTGCATCTCATATCTATGTTTCATGATAAGATATAATTATCATTGCGAAGTGTTATGTATTCCTCGTCTGCACTTCAAATGAATGTAAATGCGACACTTCCTTGCAAAGAAATAGCGTTTGCAGATGTCTACGTATCGTAGCAATAGATTTCTAATGCTTCTTAAAACGCGATATCGCATCTCATTTCTATGTTTCATGGTAAGATATAATATGATTTGCGAAGTGTCATGTATTCCTCGTCTACACTTCAAATGAATGTGAATGCGACACTTCCTCGCTAGGAAATAGCGTTTGTAGATATCTACGTATCGTAGGAATAGAGTTCTTATGATTCTTAAAACGCGATATCGCATCTCATTTCTATGGTTCATGGTAAGATATAATATGATTTGCGAAGTGTTATGTATTCCTCGTCTACACTTCAAATGAATGTAAATGCGACACTTCGTTGCAAGGAAATAGCGTTTGCAGATGTCTACGTATCGTAGCAATAGAGTTCTTATGATTCTTAAAACGCGATATCGCATCTCATTTCTATGGTTCATGGTAAGATATAATATGATTTGCGAAGTGTTATGTATTCCTCGTCTACACTTCAAATGAATGTAAATGCGACACTTCGTTGCAAGGAAATAGCGTTTGCAGATGTCTACGTATCGTAGCAATAGAGTTCTTATGATTCTTAAAACGCGATATCGCATCTCATTTCTATGGTTCATGGTAAGATATAATATGATTTGCGAAGTGTTATGCATTCCTCGTCTACGATTCAAATGAATGCAAATGCGACACTTCCTTGCAAGGAAATAGCGTTTGCAGATGTCTAGGAATCGTAGCAATAGAGTTCAAATGCTTCTTAAAACGAGATATTGCATCTCATATCTATGTTTAATGATAAGATATAATATTCATTGCGAAGTGTTATGCATTCCTCGTCTACGATTCAAATGAATGTAAATGCGATACTTCCTTGCAAGGAAGTAGCGTCTGCAGATGTCTAGGTATCGTAGCAATAGAGTTCAAATGCTTCTTAAAGCGAGATATTGCATCTCATATCTATGTTTCATGATAAGATATAATTATCATTGCGAAGTGTTATGTATTCCTCGTCTGCACTTCAAATGAATGTAAATGCGACACTTCCTTGCAAAGAAATAGCGTTTGCAGATGTCTACGTATCGTAGCAATAGATTTCTAATGCTTCTTAAAACGCGATATCGCATCTCATTTCTATGTTTCATGGTAAGATATAATATGATTTGCGAAGTGTCATGTATTCCTCGTCTACACTTCAAATGAATGTGAATGCGACACTTCCTCGCTAGGAAATAGCGTTTGTAGATATCTACGTATCGTAGGAATAGAGTTCTTATGATTCTTAAAACGCGATATCGCATCTCATTTCTATGGTTCATGGTAAGATATAATATGATTTGCGAAGTGTTATGTATTCCTCGTCTACACTTCAAATGAATGTAAATGCGACACTTCGTTGCAAGGAAATAGCGTTTGCAGATGTCTACGTACCGTAGCAATAGAGTTCTTATGATTCTTAAAACGCGATATCGCATCTCATTTCTATGGTTCATGGTAAGATATAATATGATTTGCGAAGTGTTATGCATTCCTCGTCTACGATTCAAATGAATGCAAATGCGACACTTCCTTGCAAGGAAATAGCGTTTGCAGATGTCTAGGAATCGTAGCAATAGAGTTCAAATGCTTCTTAAAACGAGATATTGCATCTCATATCTATGTTTAATGATAAGATATAATATTCATTGCGAAGTGTTATGCATTCCTCGTCTACGATTCAAATGAATGTAAATGCGACACTTCCTTGCAAGGAAGTAGCGTCTGCAGATGTCTAGGTATCGTAGCAATAGAGTTCAAATGCTTCTTAAAGCGAGATATTGCATCTCATATCTATGTTTCATGATAAGATATAATTATCATTGCGAAGTGTTATGTATTCCTCGTCTGCACTTCAAATGAATGTAAATGCGACACTTCCTTGCAAAGAAATAGCGTTTGCAGATGTCCACGTATCGTAGCAATAGATTTCTAATGCTTCTTAAAACGCGATATCGCATCTCATTTCTATGTTTCATGGTAAGATATAATATGATTTGCGAAGTGTCATGTATTCCTCGTCTACACTTCAAATGAATGTGAATGCGACACTTCCTCGCTAGGAAATAGCGTTTGCAGATATCTACGTATCGTAGGAATAGAGTTCTTATGATTCTTAAAACGCGATATCGCATCTCATTTCTATGGTTCATGGTAAGATATAATATGATTTGCGAAGTGTTATGTATTCCTCGTCTACACTTCAAATGAATGTAAATGCGACACTTCGTTGCAAGGAAATAGCGTTTGCAGATGTCTACGTATCGTAGCAATAGAGTTCTTATGATTCTTAAAACGCGATATCGCATCTCATTTCTATGGTTCATGGTAAGATATAATATGATTTGCGAAGTGTTATGCATTCCTCGTCTACGATTCAAATGAATGCAAATGCGACACTTCCTTGCAAGGAAATAGCGTTTGCAGATGTCTAGGAATCGTAGCAATAGAGTTCAAATGCTTCTTAAAACGAGATATTGCATCTCATATCTATGTTTAATGATAAGATATAATATTCATTGCGAAGTGTTATGCATTCCTCGTCTACGATTCAAATGAATGTAAATGCGACACTTCCTTGCAAGGAAGTAGCGTCTGCAGATGTCTAGGTATCGTAGCAATAGAGTTCAAATGCTTCTTAAAGCGAGATATTGCATCTCATATCTATGTTTCATGATAAGATATAATTATCATTGCGAAGTGTTATGTATTCCTCGTCTGCACTTCAAATGAATGTAAATGCGACACTTCCTTGCAAAGAAATAGCGTTTGCAGATGTCTACGTATCGTAGCAATAGATTTCTAATGCTTCTTAAAACGCGATATCGCATCTCATTTCTATGTTTCATGGTAAGATATAATATGATTTGCGAAGTGTCATGTATTCCTCGTCTACACTTCAAATGAATGTGAATGCGACACTTCCTCGCTAGGAAATAGCGTTTGTAGATATCTACGTATCGTAGGAATAGAGTTCTTATGATTCTTAAAACGCGATATCGCATCTCATTTCTATGGTTCATGGTAAGATATAATATGATTTGCGAAGTGTTATGTATTCCTCGTCTACACTTCAAATGAATGTAAATGCGACACTTCGTTGCAAGGAAATAGCGTTTGCAGATGTCTACGTATCGTAGCAATAGAGTTCTTATGATACTTAAAACGCGATATCGCATCTCATTTCTATGGTTCATGGTAAGATATAATATGATTTGCGAAGTGTTATGCATTCCTCGTCTACGATTCAAATGAATGCAAATGCGACACTTCCTTGCAAGGAAATAGACTTTGCAGATGTCTAGGTATCATAGCAATAGAGTTCAAATGCTTCTTAAAACGAGAAATTGCATCTCATATCTATGTTTAATGATAAGATATAATATTCATTGGGAAGTGTTAAGCATTCCTCGTCTACGATTCAAATGAATGTAAATGCGACACTTCCTTGCAAGGAAGTAGCGTTTGCAGATGTCTACGTATCGTAGCAATAGAGTTCTAATGCTTCTTAAAACGCGATATCGCATCTCATTTCTATGTTTCATGGTAAGATATAATATGACTTGCGAAGTGTCATGTATTCCTCGTCTACACTTCAAATGAATGTAAGTGCGACACTTCCTTGCTAGGAAATAGCGTCTGCAGATGTCTAGGTATCGTAGCAATAGAGTTCTTATGATTCTTAAAACGCGATATCGCATCTCATTTCTATGGTTCATGGTAAGATATAATATGATTTGCGAAGTGTTATGTATTCCTCGTCTACACTTCAAATGAATGTAAATGCGACACTTCCTTGCTAGGAAATAGCGTCTGCAGATGTCTAGGTATCGTAGCGATAGAGTTCTAATGCTTCTTAAAACGCGATATCGCATCTCACTTCTATGTTTCGTGGTAAGGTATAATATGACTTGCGAAGTGTCATGTATACCTCGTCTACACTTCAAATGAATGTAAATGCGACACTTCCTTGCAAGGAAATAGCGTCTGCAGATGTCTACGTATCGTAGCAATAGATTTCTAATGCTTCTTAAAACGCGATATCGCATCTCATTTCTATGTTTCATGTTAAGATATAATATGATTTGCGAAGTGTCATGTATTCCTCGTCTACACTTCAAATGAATGTGAATGCGACACTTCCTCGCTAGGAAATAGCGTCTGCAGATGTCTAGGTATCGTAGCGATAGAGTTCTAATGCTTCTTAAAACGCGATATCGCATCTCACTTCTATGTTTCGTGGTAAGGTATAATATGACTTGCGAAGTGTCATGTATACCTCGTCTACACTTCAAATGAATGTAAATGCGACACTTCCTTGCAAGGAAATAGCGTCTGCAGATGTCTACGTATCGTAGCAATAGATTTCTAATGCTTCTTAGAACGCGATATCGCATCTCATTTCTATGTTTCATGTTAAGATATAATATGATTTGCGAAGTGTCATGTATTCCTCGTCTACACTTCAAATGAATGTGAATGCGACACTTCCTCGCTAGGAAATAGCGTTTGCAGATGTCTACGTATCGTAGCAATAGAGTTCTTATGATTCTTAAAACGCGATATCGCATCTCATTTCTATGTTTCATGGTAAGATATAATATGATTTGCCAAGTGTTATTTATTCCTCGTCTACACTTCATATGAATGTAAATGCGACACTTCGTTGCAAGGAAATAGCGTTTGCAGATGTCTACCTATCGTAGCAATAGAGTTCTAATGCTTCTTAAAACGCGATATCGCATCTCATTTCTATGTTTCATGGTAAGATATAATATGATTTGCGAAGTGTCATGTATTCCTCGTCTACACTTCAAATGAATGTAAATGCGACTCTTCCTTGCAAGGAAATAGCGTTTGCAGATGTCTAGGTATCGTAGCAATAGAGTTCTTATGATTCTTAAAACGCGATATTGCATCTCATTTCTATGTTTCATGGTAAGATATAATATGATTTGCGAAGTGTTATGTATTCCTCGTCTGCACTTCAAATGAATGTAAATGCGACACTTCCTTGCAAAGAAATAGCGTTTGCAGATGTCTACGTATCGTAGCAATAGATTTCTAATGCTTCTTAAAACGCGATATCGCATCTCCTTTCTATGTTTCATGGTAAGATATAATATGATTTGCGAAGTGTCATGTATTCCTCGTCTACACTTCAAATGAATGTGAATGCGACACTTCCTCGCTAGGAAATAGCGTTTGTAGATATCTACGTATCGTAGCAATAGAGTTCTTATGATTCTTAAAACGCGATATCGCATCTCATTTCTATGGTTCATGGTAAGATATAATATGATTTGCGAAGTGTTATGTATTCCTCGTCTACACTTCAAATGAATGTAAATGCGACACTTCCTTGCAAGGAAATAGCATTTGCAGATGTCTACGTATCGTAGCAATAGAGTTCTTATGATTCTTAAAACGCGATATCGCATCTCATTTCTATGGTTCATGGTAAGATATAATATGATTTGCGAAGTGTTATGCATTCCTCGTCTACGATTCAAATGAATGCAAATGCGACACTTCCTTGCAAGGAAATAGCGTTTGCAGATGTCTAGGTATCGTAGCAATAGAGTTCAAATGCTTCTTAAAACGAGATATTGCATCTCATATCTATGTTTAATGATAAGATATAATATTCATTGCGAAGTGTTATGCATTCCTCGTCTACGATTCAAATGAATGTAAATGCGACACTTCCTTGCAAGGAAGTAGCGTTTGCAGATGTCTACGTATCGTAGCAATAGAGTTCTAATGCTTCTTAAAACGCGATATCGCATCTCATTTCTATGGTTCATGGTAAGATATAATATGATTTGCGAAGTGTTATGTGTTCCTCGTCTGCACTTCAAATGAATGTAAATGCGACACTTCCTTGCAAAGAAATAGCGTTTGCAGATGTCTACGTATCGTAGCAATAGATTTCTAATGCTTCTTAAAACGCGATATCGCATCTCCTTTCTATGTTTCATGGTAAGATATAATATGATTTGCGAAGTGTCATGTATTCCTCTTCTACACTTCAAATGAATGTGAATGCGACACTTCCTCGCTAGGAAATAGCGTTTGTAGATATCTACGTATCGTAGCAATAGAGTTCTTATGATTCTTAAAACGCGATATCGCATCTCATTTCTATGGTTCATGGTAAGATATAATATGATTTGCGAAGTGTTATGTATTCCTCGTCTACACTTCACATGAATGTAAATGCGACACTTCCTTGCAAGGAAATAGCGTTTGCAAATGTCTACGTATCGTAGCAATAGAGTTCTTATGATTCTTAAAACGCGATATCGCATCTCATTTCTATGTTTCATGGTAAGATATAATATGATTTGCGAAGTGTCATGTATTCCTCGTCTACACTTCAAATGAATGTGAATGCGACACTTCCTCGCTAGGAAATAGCGTTTGTAGATATCTACGTATCGTAGGAATAGAGTTCTTATGATTCTTAAAACGCGATATCGCATCTCATTTCTATGGTTCATGGTAAGATATAATATGATTTGCGAAGTGTTAAGTATTCCTCGTCTACACTTCAAATGAATGTAAATGCGACACTTCCTTGCAAGGAAATAGCATTTGCAGATGTCTACGTATCGTAGCAATAGAGTTCTTATGATTCTTAAAACGCGATATCGCATCTCATTTCTATGGTTCATGGTAAGATATAATATGATTTGCGAAGTGTTATGCATTCCTCGTCTACGATTCAAATGAATGCAAATGCGACACTTCCTTGCAAGGAAATAGCGTTTGCAGATGTCTAGGTATCGTAGCAATAGAGTTCAAATGCTTCTTAAAACGAGATATTGCATCTCATATCTATGTTTAATGATAAGATATAATATTCATTGCGAAGTGTTATGCATTCCTCGTCTACGATTCAAATGAATGTAAATGCGACACTTCCTTGCAAGGAAGTAGCGTTTGCAGATGTCTACGTATCGTAGCAATAGAGTTCTAATGCTTCTTAAAACGCGATATCGCATCTCATTTCTATGGTTCATGGTAAGATATAATATGATTTGCGAAGTGTTATGTGTTCCTCGTCTGCACTTCAAATGAATGTAAATGCGACACTTCCTTGCAAAGAAATAGCGTTTGCAGATGTCTACGTATCGTAGCAATAGATTTCTAATGCTTCTTAAAACGCGATATCGCATCTCCTTTCTATGTTTCATGGTAAGATATAATATGATTTGCGAAGTGTCATGTATTCCTCTTCTACACTTCAAATGAATGTGAATGCGACACTTCCTCGCTAGGAAATAGCGTTTGTAGATATCTACGTATCGTAGCAATAGAGTTCTTATGATTCTTAAAACGCGATATCGCATCTCATTTCTATGGTTCATGGTAAGATATAATATGATTTGCGAAGTGTTATGTATTCCTCGTCTACACTTCACATGAATGTAAATGCGACACTTCCTTGCAAGGAAATAGCGTTTGCAAATGTCTACGTATCGTAGCAATAGAGTTCTTATGATTCTTAAAACGCGATATCGCATCTCATTTCTATGTTTCATGGTAAGATATAATATGATTTGCGAAGTGTCATGTATTCCTCGTCTACACTTCAAATGAATGTGAATGCGACACTTCCTCGCTAGGAAATAGCGTTTGTAGATATCTACGTATCGTAGGAATAGAGTTCTTATGATTCTTAAAACGCGATATCGCATCTCATTTCTATGGTTCATGGTAAGATATAATATGATTTGCGAAGTGTAATGTATTCCTCGTCTACACTTCAAATGAATGTAAATGCGAGACTTCGTTGCAAGGAAATAGCGTTTGCAGATGTCTACGTATCGTAGCAATAGAGTTCTTATGATTCTTAAAACGCGATATCGCATCTCATTTCTATGGTTCATGGTAAGATATAATATGATTTGCGAAGTGTTATGCATTCCTCGTCTACGATTCAAATGAATGTAAATGCGACACTTCCTTGCAAGGAAGTAGCGTTTGCGGATGTCTACGTATCGTAGCAATAGAGTTCTAATGCTTCTTAAAACGCGATATCGCATCTCATTTCTATGTTTCATGGTAAGATATAATATGACTTGCGAAGTATCATGTATTCCTCGTCTACACTTCAAATGAATGTAAGTGCGACACTTCCTTGCTAGGAAATAGCGTCTGCAGATGTCTAGGTATCGTAGCAATAGAGTTCTTATGATTCTTAAAACGCGATATCGCATCTCATTTCTATGGTTCATGGTAAGATATAATATGATTTGCGAAGTGTTATGTATTCCTCGTCTACACTTCAAATGAATGTAAATGCGACACTTCCTTGCTAGGAAATAGCGTCTGCAGATGTCTAGGTATCGTAGCGATAGAGTTCTAATGCTTCTTAAAACGCGATATCGCATCTCACTTCTATGTTTCGTGGTAAGGTATAATATGACTTGCGAAGTGTCATGTATTCCTCGTCTACACTTCAAATGAATGTAAATGCGACACTTCCTTGCAAGGAAATAGCGTCTGCAGATGTCTACGTATCGTAGCAATAGATTTCTAATGCTTCTTAAATCGCGATATCGCATCTCATTTCTATGTTTCATGGTAAGATATAATATGATTTGCGAAGTGTCATGTATTCCTCGTCTACACTTCAAATGAATGTGAATGCGACACTTCCTCGCTAGGAAATAGCGTTTGCAGATGTCTACGTATCGTAGCAATAGAGTTCTTATGATTCTTAAAACGCGATATCGCATCTCATTTCTATGTTTCATGGTAGGATATAATATGATTTGCCAAGTGTTATTTATTCCTCGTCTACACTTCATATGAATGCAAATGCGACACTTCCTTGCAAGGAAATAGCGTTTGCAGATGTCTAGGTATCATAGCAATAGAGTTCAAATGCTTCTTAAAACGAGATATTGCATCTCATATCTATGTTTAATGATAAGATATAATATTCATTGCGAAGTGTTAAGCATTCCTCGTCTACGATTCAAATGAATGTAAATGCGACACTTCCTTGCAAGGAAGTAGCGTTTGCAGATGTCTACGTATCGTAGCAATAGAGTTCTAATGCTTCTTAAAACGCGATATCGCATCTCATTTCTATGTTTCATGGTAAGATATAATATGACTTGCGAAGTATCATGTATTCCTCGTCTACACTTCAAATGAATGTAAGTGCGACACTTCCTTGCTAGGAAATAGCGTCTGCAGATGTCTAGGTATCGTAGCAATAGAGTTCTTATGATTCTTAAAACGCGATATCGCATCTCATTTCTATGGTTCATGGTAAGATATAATATGATTTGCGAAGTGTTATGTATTCCTCGTCTACACTTCAAATGAATGTAAATGCGACACTTCCTTGCTAGGAAATAGCGTCTGCAGATGTCTAGGTATCGTAGCGATAGAGTTCTAATGCTTCTTAAAACGCGATATCGCATCTCACTTCTATGTTTCGTGGTAAGGTATAATATGACTTGCGAAGTGTCATGTATTCCTCGTCTACACTTCAAATGAATGTAAATGCGACACTTCCTTGCAAGGAAATAGCGTCTGCAGATGTCTACGTATCGTAGCAATAGATTTCTAATGCTTCTTAAATCGCGATATCGCATCTCATTTCTATGTTTCATGGTAAGATATAATATGATTTGCGAAGTGTCATGTATTCCTCGTCTACACTTCAAATGAATGTAAATGCGACACTTCGTTGCAAGGAAATAGCGTTTGCAGATGTCTACCTATCGTAGCAATAGAGTTCTAATGCTTCTTAAAACGCGATATCGCATCTCATTTCTATGTTTCATGGTAAGATATAATATGATTTGCGAAGTGTTATGTATTCCTTGTCTACACTTCAAATGAATGTGAATGCGACACTTCCTCGCTAGGAAATAGCGTTTGCAGATGTCTACGTATCGTAGCAATAGAGTTCTTATGATTCTTAAAACGCGATATCGCATCTCATTTCTATGTTTCATGGTAAGATATAATATGATTTGCCAAGTGTTATTTATTCCTCGTCTACACTTCATATGAATGTAAATGCGACACTTCGTTGCAAGGAAATAGCGTTTGCAGATGTCTACCTATCGTAGCAATAGAGTTCTAATGCTTCTTAAAACGCGATATCGCATCTCATTTCTATGTTTCATGGTAAGATATAATATGATTTGCCAAGTGTTATTTATTCCTCGTCTACACTTCATATGAATGTAAATGCGACACTTCGTTGCAAGGAAATAGCGTTTGCAGATGTCTACCTATCGTAGCAATAGAGTTCTAATGCTTCTTAAAACGCGATATCGCATCTCATTTCTATGTTTCATGGTAAGATATAATATGATTTGCGAAGTGTTATGTATTCCTTGTCTACACTTCAAATGAATGTAAATGCGACTCTTCCTTGCAAGGAAATAGCGTTTGCAGATGTCTAGGTATCGTAGCAATAGAGTTCTTATGATTCTTAAAACGCGATATCGCATCTCATTTCTATGGTTCATGGTAAGATATAATATGATTTGCGAAGTGTTATGCATTCCTCGTCTACGATTCAAATGAATGCAAATGCGACACTTCCTTGCAAGGAAATAGCGTTTGCAGATGTCTAGGTATCGTAGCAATAGAGTTCAAATGCTTCTTAAAACGAGATATTGCATCTCATATCTATGTTTAATGATAAGATATAATATTCATTGCGAAGTGTTATGCATTCCTCGTCTACGATTCAAATGAATGTAAATGCGACACTTCCTTGCAAGGAAGTAGCGTTTGCAGATGTCTACGTATCGTAGCAATAGAGTTCAAATGCTTCTTAAAGCGAGATATTGCATCTCATATCTATGTTTCATGATAAGATATAATTATCATTGCGAAGTGTTATGTATTCCTCGTCTGCACTTCAAATGAATGTAAATGCGACACTTCCTTGCAAAGAAATAGCGTTTGCAGATGTCTACGTATCGCAGCAATAGATTTCTAATGCTTCTTTAAACGCGATATCGCATCTCATTTCTATGTTTCATGGTAAGATATAATATGATTTGCGAAGTGTCATGTATTCCTCGTCTACACTTCAAATGAATGTGAATGCGACACTTCCTCGCTAGGAAATAGCGTTTGTAGATATCTACGTATCGTAGCAATAGAGTTCTTATGATTCTTAAAACGCGATATCGCATCTCATTTCTATGGTTCATAGTAAGATATAATATGATTTGCGAAGTGTTATGTATTCCTCGTCTACACTTCAAGTGAATGTAAATGCGACACTTCGTAGCAAGGAAATAGCGTTTGCAGATGTCTACGTATCGTAGCAATAGAGTTCTTATGATTCTTAAAACGCGATATCGCATCTCATTTCTATGGTTCATGGTAAGATATAATATGATTTGCGAAGTGTTATGCATTCCTCGTCTACGATTCAAATGAATGCAAATGCGACACTTCCTTGCAAGGAAATAGCGTTTGCAGATATCTAGGTATCGTAGCAATAGAGTTCAAATGCTTCTTAAAACGAGATATTGCATCTCATATCTATGTTTAATGATAAGATATAATATTCATTGCGAAGTGTTAAGCATTCCTCGTCTACGATTCAAATGAATGTAAATGCGACACTTCCTTGCTAGGAAATAGCGTCTGCAGATGTCTAGGTATCGTAGCAATAGAGTTCAAATGCTTCTTAAAACGAGATATTGCATCTCATTTCTATGTTTCATGGTAAGATATAATATGATTTGCGAAGTGTCATGTATTCCTCGTCTACACTTCAAATAAATGTAAATGCGACACTTCCTTGCTAGGAAATAGCGTCTGCAGATGTCTAGGTATCGTAGCAATAGAGTTCAAATGCATCTTAAAACGAGATATTGCATCTGATATCTATGTTTCATGATAAGATATAATATTCATTGCGAAGTGTTATGCATTCCTCGTATACGATTCAAATGAATGTAAATGCGACACTTCCTTGCAAGGAAATAGCGTTTGCAGTTGTCTACGTATCGTAGCAATAGAGTTCTTATGATTCTTAAAACGCGATATCGCATCTCATTTCTATGTTTCATGGTAAGATATAATATGACTTGCGAAGTGTCATGTATTCCTCGTCTACACTTCAAATGAATGTAAGTGCGACACTTCCTTGCTAGGAAATAGCGTCTGCAGATGTCTAGGTATCGTAGCAATAGAGTTCAAATGCTTCTTAAAGCGAGATATTGCATCTCATATCTATGTTTCATGATAAGATATAATTATCATTGCGAAGTGTTATGTATTCCTCGCCTGCACTTCAAATGAATGTAAATGCGACACTTCCTTGCAAAGAAATAGCGTTTGCAGATGTCTACGTATCGTAGCAATAGATTTCTAATGCTTCTTAAAACGCGATATCGCATCTCATTTCTATGTTTCATGGTAAGATATAATATGATTTGCGAAGTGTCATGTATTCCTCGTCTACACTTCAAATGAATGTGAATGCGACACTTCCTCGCTAGGAAATAGCGTTTGTAGATATCTACGTATCGTAGCAATAGAGTTCTTATGATTCTTAAAACGCGATATCGCATCTCATTTCTATGGTTCATAGTAAGATATAATATGATTTGCGAAGTGTTATGTATTCCTCGTCTACACTTCAAGTGAATGTAAATGCGACACTTCGTAGCAAGGAAATAGCGTTTGCAGATGTCTACGTATCGTAGCAATAGAGTTCTTATGATTCTTAAAACGCGATATCGCATCTCATTTCTATGGTTCATGGTAAGATATAATATGATTTGCGAAGTGTTATGCATTCCTCGTCTACGATTCAAATGAATGCAAATGCGACACTTCCTTGCAAGGAAATAGCGTTTGCAGATATCTAGGTATCGTAGCAATAGAGTTCAAATGCTTCTTAAAACGAGATATTGCATCTCATATCTATGTTTAATGATAAGATATAATATTCATTGCGAAGTGTTAAGCATTCCTCGTCTACGATTCAAATGAATGTAAATGCGACACTTCCTTGCTAGGAAATAGCGTCTGCAGATGTCTAGGTATCGTAGCAATAGAGTTCTTATGATTCTTAAAACGCGATATCGCATCTCAATTCTATGGTTCATGGTAAGATATAATATGATTTGCGAAGTGTTATGTATTCCTCGTCTACACTTCAAATGAATGTAAATGCGACACTTCCTTGCTAGGAAATAGCGTCTGCAGATGTCTAGGTATCGTAGCGATAGAGTTCTAATGCTTCTTAAAACGCGATATCGCATCTCACTTCTATGTTTCGTGGTAAGGTATAATATGACTTGCGAAGTGTCATGTATTCCTCGTCTACACTTCAAATGAATGTAAATGCGACACTTCCTTGCAAGGAAATAGCGTCTGCAGATGTCTACGTATCGTAGCAATAGATTTCTAATGCTTCTTAAATCGCGATATCGCATCTCATTTCTATGTTTCATGGTAAGATATAATATGATTTGCGAAGTGTCATGTATTCCTCGTCTACACTTCAAATGAATGTAAATGCGACACTTCGTTGCAAGGAAATAGCGTTTGCAGATGTCTACCTATCGTAGCAATAGAGTTCTAATGCTTCTTAAAACGCGATATCGCATCTCATTTCTATGTTTCATGGTAAGATATAATATGATTTGCGAAGTGTTATGTATTCCTTGTCTACACTTCAAATGAATGTGAATGCGACACTTCCTCGCTAGGAAATAGCGTTTGCAGATGTCTACGTATCGTAGCAATAGAGTTCTTATGATTCTTAAAACGCGATATCGCATCTCATTTCTATGTTTCATGGTAAGATATAATATGATTTGCCAAGTGTTATTTATTCCTCGTCTACACTTCATATGAATGTAAATGCGACACTTCGTTGCAAGGAAATAGCGTTTGCAGATGTCTACCTATCGTAGCAATAGAGTTCTAATGCTTCTTAAAACGCGATATCGCATCTCATTTCTATGTTTCATGGTAAGATATAATATGATTTGCCAAGTGTTATTTATTCCTCGTCTACACTTCATATGAATGTAAATGCGACACTTCGTTGCAAGGAAATAGCGTTTGCAGATGTCTACCTATCGTAGCAATAGAGTTCTAATGCTTCTTAAAACGCGATATCGCATCTCATTTCTATGTTTCATGGTAAGATATAATATGATTTGCGAAGTGTTATGTATTCCTTGTCTACACTTCAAATGAATGTAAATGCGACTCTTCCTTGCAAGGAAATAGCGTTTGCAGATGTCTAGGTATCGTAGCAATAGAGTTCTTATGATTCTTAAAACGCGATATCGCATCTCATTTCTATGGTTCATGGTAAGATATAATATGATTTGCGAAGTGTTATGCATTCCTCGTCTACGATTCAAATGAATGCAAATGCGACACTTCCTTGCAAGGAAATAGCGTTTGCAGATGTCTAGGTATCGTAGCAATAGAGTTCAAATGCTTCTTAAAACGAGATATTGCATCTCATATCTATGTTTAATGATAAGATATAATATTCATTGCGAAGTGTTATGCATTCCTCGTCTACGATTCAAATGAATGTAAATGCGACACTTCCTTGCAAGGAAGTAGCGTTTGCAGATGTCTACGTATCGTAGCAATAGAGTTCAAATGCTTCTTAAAGCGAGATATTGCATCTCATATCTATGTTTCATGATAAGATATAATTATCATTGCGAAGTGTTATGTATTCCTCGTCTGCACTTCAAATGAATGTAAATGCGACACTTCCTTGCAAAGAAATAGCGTTTGCAGATGTCTACGTATCGCAGCAATAGATTTCTAATGCTTCTTTAAACGCGATATCGCATCTCATTTCTATGTTTCATGGTAAGATATAATATGATTTGCGAAGTGTCATGTATTCCTCGTCTACACTTCAAATGAATGTGAATGCGACACTTCCTCGCTAGGAAATAGCGTTTGTAGATATCTACGTATCGTAGCAATAGAGTTCTTATGATTCTTAAAACGCGATATCGCATCTCATTTCTATGGTTCATAGTAAGATATAATATGATTTGCGAAGTATTATGTATTCCTCGTCTACACTTCAAGTGAATGTAAATGCGACACTTCGTAGCAAGGAAATAGCGTTTGCAGATGTCTACGTATCGTAGCAATAGAGTTCTTATGATTCTTAAAACGCGATATCGCATCTCATTTCTATGGTTCATGGTAAGATATAATATGATTTGCGAAGTGTTATGCATTCCTCGTCTACGATTCAAATGAATGCAAATGCGACACTTCCTTGCAAGGAAATAGCGTTTGCAGATATCTAGGTATCGTAGCAATAGAGTTCAAATGCTTCTTAAAACGAGATATTGCATCTCATATCTATGTTTAATGATAAGATATAATATTCATTGCGAAGTGTTAAGCATTCCTCGTCTACGATTCAAATGAATGTAAATGCGACACTTCCTTGCTAGGAAATAGCGTCTGCAGATGTCTAGGTATCGTAGCAATAGAGTTCAAATGCTTCTTAAAACGAGATATTGCATCTCATTTCTATGTTTCATGGTAAGATATAATATGATTTGCGAAGTGTCATGTATTCCTCGTCTACACTTCAAATAAATGTAAATGCGACACTTCCTTGCTAGGAAATAGCGTCTGCAGATGTCTAGGTATCGTAGCAATAGAGTTCAAATGCATCTTAAAACGAGATATTGCATCTGATATCTATGTTTCATGATAAGATATAATATTCATTGCGAAGTGTTATGCATTCCTCGTATACGATTCAAATGAATGTAAATGCGACACTTCCTTGCAAGGAAATAGCGTTTGCAGTTGTCTACGTATCGTAGCAATAGAGTTCTTATGATTCTTAAAACGCGATATCGCATCTCATTTCTATGTTTCATGGTAAGATATAATATGACTTGCGAAGTGTCATGTATTCCTCGTCTACACTTCAAATGAATGTAAGTGCGACACTTCCTTGCTAGGAAATAGCGTCTGCAGATGTCTAGGTATCGTAGCAATAGAGTTCAAATGCTTCTTAAAGCGAGATATTGCATCTCATATCTATGTTTCATGATAAGATATAATTATCATTGCGAAGTGTTATGTATTCCTCGCCTGCACTTCAAATGAATGTAAATGCGACACTTCCTTGCAAAGAAATAGCGTTTGCAGATGTCTACGTATCGTAGCAATAGATTTCTAATGCTTCTTAAAACGCGATATCGCATCTCATTTCTATGTTTCATGGTAAGATATAATATGATTTGCGAAGTGTCATGTATTCCTCGTCTACACTTCAAATGAATGTGAATGCGACACTTCCTCGCTAGGAAATAGCGTTTGTAGATATCTACGTATCGTAGCAATAGAGTTCTTATGATTCTTAAAACGCGATATCGCATCTCATTTCTATGGTTCATAGTAAGATATAATATGATTTGCGAAGTGTTATGTATTCCTCGTCTACACTTCAAGTGAATGTAAATGCGACACTTCGTAGCAAGGAAATAGCGTTTGCAGATGTCTACGTATCGTAGCAATAGAGTTCTTATGATTCTTAAAACGCGATATCGCATCTCATTTCTATGGTTCATGGTAAGATATAATATGATTTGCGAAGTGTTATGCATTCCTCGTCTACGATTCAAATGAATGCAAATGCGACACTTCCTTGCAAGGAAATAGCGTTTGCAGATATCTAGGTATCGTAGCAATAGAGTTCAAATGCTTCTTAAAACGAGATATTGCATCTCATATCTATGTTTAATGATAAGATATAATATTCATTGCGAAGTGTTAAGCATTCCTCGTCTACGATTCAAATGAATGTAAATGCGACACTTCCTTGCAAGGAAATAGCGTCTGCAGATGTCTAGGTATCGTAGCGATAGAGTTCCAATGCTTCTTAAAACGCGATATCGCATCTCACTTCTATGTTTCGTGGTAAGGTATAATATGATTTGCGAAGTGTCATGTATTCCTCGTCTACACTTCAAATGAATGTAAATGCGACACTTCCTTGCAAGGAAATAGCGTCTGCAGATGTCTACGTATCGTAGCAATAGATTTCTAATGCTTCTTAAAACGCGATATCGCATCTCATTTCTATGTTTCATGGTAAGATATAATATGATTTGCGAAGTGTCATGTATTCCTCGTCTACACTTCAAATGAATGTAAATGCGACACTTCCTTGCTAGGAAATAGCGTCTGCAGATGTCTAGGTATCGTAGCAATAGAGTTCAAATGCTTCTTAAAACGAGATATTGCATCTCATTTCTATGTTTCATGGTAAGATATAATATGATTTGCGAAGTGTCATGTATTCCTCGTCTACACTTCAAATAAATGTAAATGCGACACTTCCTTGCTAGGAAATAGCGTCTGCAGATGTCTAGGTATCGTAGCAATAGAGTTCAAATGCATCTTAAAACGAGATATTGCATCTGATATCTATGTTTCATGATAAGATATAATATTCATTGCGAAGTGTTATGCATTCCTCGTATACGATTCAAATGAATGTAAATGCGACACTTCCTTGCAAGGAAATAGCGTTTGCAGTTGTCTACGTATCGTAGCAATAGAGTTCTTATGATTCTTAAAACGCGATATCGCATCTCATTTCTATGTTTCATGGTAAGATATAATATGATTTGCGAAGTGTTATGTATTCCTCGTCTACACTTCAAATGAATGTAAATGCGACACTTCCTTGCTAGGAAATAGCGTCTGCAGATGTCTAGGTATCGTAGCGATAGAGTTCTAATTCTTCTTAAAACGCGATATCGCATCTCATTTCTATGTTTCGTGGTAAGATATAATATGATTTGCGAAGTGTTATGTATTCCTCGTCTACACTTCAAATGAATGTAAATGCGACACTTCCTTGCTAGGATATAGCGTCTGCAGATGTCTAGGTATTGTAGCGATAGAGTTCTAATGCTTCTTAAAACGCGATATCGCATCTCATTTCTATGTTTCATGGTAAGATATAATATGACTTGCGAAGTGTCATGTATTCCTCGTCTACACTTCAAATGAATGTAAGTGCGACACTTCCTTGCTAGGAAATATAGTCTGCAGATGTCTAGGTATCGTAGCAATAGAGTTCAAATGCTTCTTAAAGCGAGATATTGCATCTCATATCTATGTTTCATGATAAGATATAATATTCATTGCGAAGTGCTATGTATTCCTCGTCTACACTTCAAATGAATGTGAATGCGACACTTCCTTGCAAAGAAATAGCGTTTGCAGATGTCTACGTATCGAAGCAATAGAGTTCCTATGATTCTTAAAACGCGATATCGCATCTCAGTTCTATGTTTCATGGTAAGAAGTAATATGATTTGCGAAGTGTTATTTATTCCTCGTCTACACTTCAAATGAATTTAAATGCGACACTTCCTTGCAAGGATATAGCGTTTGCAGATGTCTACGTATCGTAGCAATAGAGTTCTTATGATTCTTAAAACGCGATATTGCATCTCATTTCTATGTTTCATGGTAAGATATAATATGATTTGCGAAGTGTTATGTATTCCTCGTCTGCACTTCAAATGAATGTAAATGCGACACTTCCTTGCAAAGAAATAGCGTTTGCAGATGTCTACGTATCGTAGCAATAGATTTCTAATGCTTCTTAAAACGTGATATCGCATCTCATTTCTATGTTTCATGGTAAGATATAATATGATTTGCGAAGTGTCATGTATTCCTCGTCTACACTTCAAATGAATGTGAATGCGACACTTCCTCGCTAGGAAATAGCGTTTGTAGATATCTACGTATCGTAGCAATAGAGTTCTTATGATTCTTAAAACGCGATATCGCATCTCATTTCTATGGTTCATGGTAAGATATAATATGATTTGCGAAGTGTTATGTATTCCTCGTCTACACTTCAAATGAATGTAAATGCGACACTTCCTTGCAAGGAAATAGCGTTTGCAGATGTCTACGTATCGTAGCAATAGAGTTCTTATGATTCTTAAAACGCGATATCGCATCTCATTTCTATGGTTCATGGTAAGATATAATATGATTTGCGAAGTGTTATGCATTCCTCGTCTACGATTCAAATGAATGCAAATGCGACACTTCCTTGCAAGCAAATAGCGTTTGCAGATGTCTAGGTATCGTAGCAATAGAGTTCAAATGCTTCTTAAAACGAGATATTGCATCTCATATCTATGTTTAATGATAAGATATAATATTCATTGCGAAGTGTTAAGCATTCCTCGTCTACGATTCAAATGAATGTAAATGCGACACTTCCTTGCAAGGAAATAGCGTCTGCAGATGTCTAGGTATCGTAGCGATAGAGTTCCAATGCTTCTTAAAACGCGATATCGCATCTCACTTCTATGTTTCGTGGTAAGGTATAATATGATTTGCGAAGTGTCATGTATTCCTCGTCTACACTTCAAATGAATGTAAATGCGACACTTCCTTGCAAGGAAATAGCGTCTGCAGATGTCTACGTATCGTAGCAATAGATTTCTAATGCTTCTTAAAACGCGATATCGCATCTCATTTCTATGTTTCATGGTAAGATATAATATGATTTGCGAAGTGTCATGTATTCCTCGTCTACACTTCAAATGAATGTAAATGCGACACTTCCTTGCTAGGAAATAGCGTCTGCAGATGTCTAGGTATCGTAGCAATAGAGTTCAAATGCTTCTTAAAACGAGATATTGCATCTCATTTCTATGTTTCATGGTAAGATATAATATGATTTGCGAAGTGTCATGTATTCCTCGTCTACACTTCAAATAAATGTAAATGCGACACTTCCTTGCTAGGAAATAGCGTCTGCAGATGTCTAGGTATCGTAGCAATAGAGTTCAAATGCATCTTAAAACGAGATATTGCATCTGATATCTATGTTTCATGATAAGATATAATATTCATTGCGAAGTGTTATGCATTCCTCGTATACGATTCAAATGAATGTAAATGCGACACTTCCTTGCAAGGAAATAGCGTTTGCAGTTGTCTACGTATCGTAGCAATAGAGTTCTTATGATTCTTAAAACGCGATATCGCATCTCATTTCTATGTTTCATGGTAAGATATAATATGATTTGCGAAGTGTTATGTATTCCTCGTCTACACTTCAAATGAATGTAAATGCGACACTTCCTTGCTAGGAAATAGCGTCTGCAGATGTCTAGGTATCGTAGCGATAGAGTTCTAATTCTTCTTAAAACGCGATATCGCATCTCATTTCTATGTTTCGTGGTAAGATATAATATGATTTGCGAAGTGTTATGTATTCCTCGTCTACACTTCAAATGAATGTAAATGCGACACTTCCTTGCTAGGATATAGCGTCTGCAGATGTCTAGGTATTGTAGCGATAGAGTTCTAATGCTTCTTAAAACGCGATATCGCATCTCATTTCTATGTTTCATGGTAAGATATAATATGACTTGCGAAGTGTCATGTATTCCTCGTCTACACTTCAAATGAATGTAAGTGCGACACTTCCTTGCTAGGAAATATAGTCTGCAGATGTCTAGGTATCGTAGCAATAGAGTTCAAATGCTTCTTAAAGCGAGATATTGCATCTCATATCTATGTTTCATGATAAGATATAATATTCATTGCGAAGTGCTATGTATTCCTCGTCTACACTTCAAATGAATGTGAATGCGACACTTCCTTGCAAAGAAATAGCGTTTGCAGATGTCTACGTATCGAAGCAATAGAGTTCCTATGATTCTTAAAACGCGATATCGCATCTCAGTTCTATGTTTCATGGTAAGAAGTAATATGATTTGCGAAGTGTTATTTATTCCTCGTCTACACTTCAAATGAATTTAAATGCGACACTTCCTTGCAAGGATATAGCGTTTGCAGATGTCTACGTATCGTAGCAATAGAGTTCTTATGATTCTTAAAACGCGATATTGCATCTCATTTCTATGTTTCATGGTAAGATATAATATGATTTGCGAAGTGTTATGTATTCCTCGTCTGCACTTCAAATGAATGTAAATGCGACACTTCCTTGCAAAGAAATAGCGTTTGCAGATGTCTACGTATCGTAGCAATAGATTTCTAATGCTTCTTAAAACGTGATATCGCATCTCATTTCTATGTTTCATGGTAAGATATAATATGATTTGCGAAGTGTCATGTATTCCTCGTCTACACTTCAAATGAATGTGAATGCGACACTTCCTCGCTAGGAAATAGCGTTTGTAGATATCTACGTATCGTAGCAATAGAGTTCTTATGATTCTTAAAACGCGATATCGCATCTCATTTCTATGGTTCATGGTAAGATATAATATGATTTGCGAAGTGTTATGTATTCCTCGTCTACACTTCAAATGAATGTAAATGCGACACTTCCTTGCAAGGAAATAGCGTTTGCAGATGTCTACGTATCGTAGCAATAGAGTTCTTATGATTCTTAAAACGCGATATCGCATCTCATTTCTATGGTTCATGGTAAGATATAATATGATTTGCGAAGTGTTATGCATTCCTCGTCTACGATTCAAATGAATGCAAATGCGACACTTCCTTGCAAGCAAATAGCGTTTGCAGATGTCTAGGTATCGTAGCAATAGAGTTCAAATGCTTCTTAAAACGAGATATTGCATCTCATATCTATGTTTAATGATAAGATATAATATTCATTGCGAAGTGTTATGCATTCCTCGTCTACGATTCAAATGAATGTAAATGCGACACTTCCTTGCAAGGAAATAGCGTTTGCAGATGTCTACGTATCGTAGCAATAGTGTTCTTATGATTCTTAAAACGCGATATCGCATCTCATTTCTATGTTTCATGGTAAGATATAATATTCATTGCGAAGTGTTATGCATTCCTCGTCTACGATTCAAATGAATGTAAATGCGACACTTCCTTGCAAGGAAATAGCGTCTGCAGATGTCTAGGTATCGTAGCGGTAGAGTTCTAATTCTTCTTAAAACGCGATATCGCATCTCATTTCTATGTTTCGTAGTAAGATATAATATGATTTGCGAAGTGTTATGTATTCCTCGTCTACACTTCAAATGAATGTAAATGCGACACTTCCTTGCTAGGATATAGCGTCTGCAGATGTCTAGGTATTGTAGCGATAGAGTTCTAATGCTTCTTAAAACGCGATATCGCATCTCATTTCTATGTTTCATGGTAAGATATAATATGACTTGCGAAGTGTCATGTATTCCTCGTCTACACTTCAAATGAATGTAAGTGCGACACTTCCTTGCTAGGAAATATAGTCTGCAGATGTCTAGGTATCGTAGCAATAGAGTTCAAATGCTTCTTAAAGCGAGATATTGCATCTCATATCTATGTTTCATGATAAGATATAATATTCATTGCGAAGTGTTAAGCATTCCTCGTCTACGATTCAAATGAATGTAAATGCGACACTTCCTTGCTAGGAAATAGCGTCTGCAGATGTCTAGGTATCGTAGCAATAGAGTTCAAATGCTTCTTAAAACGAGATATTGCATCTCATTTCTATGTTTCATGGTAAGATATAATATGATTTGCGAAGTGTCATGTATTCCTCGTCTACACTTCAAATAAATGTAAATGCGACACTTCCTTGCTAGGAAATAGCGTCTGCAGATGTCTAGGTATCGTAGCAATAGAGTTCAAATGCATCTTAAAACGAGATATTGCATCTGATATCTATGTTTCATGATAAGATATAATATTCATTGCGAAGTGTTATGCATTCCTCGTATACGATTCAAATGAATGTAAATGCGACACTTCCTTGCAAGGAAATAGCGTTTGCAGTTGTCTACGTATCGTAGCAATAGAGTTCTTATGATTCTTAAAACGCGATATCGCATCTCATTTCTATGTTTCATGGTAAGATATAATATGACTTGCGAAGTGTCATGTATTCCTCGTCTACACTTCAAATGAATGTAAGTGCGACACTTCCTTGCTAGGAAATAGCGTCTGCAGATGTCTAGGTATCGTAGCAATAGAGTTCAAATGCTTCTTAAAGCGAGATATTGCATCTCATATCTATGTTTCATGATAAGATATAATTATCATTGCGAAGTGTTATGTATTCCTCGTCTGCACTTCAAATGAATGTAAATGCGACACTTCCTTGCAAAGAAATAGCGTTTGCAGATGTCTACGTATCGTAGCAATAGATTTCTAATGCTTCTTAAAACGCGATATCGCATCTCATTTCTATGTTTCATGGTAAGATATAATATGATTTGCGAAGTGTCATGTATTCCTCGTCTACACTTCAAATGAATGTGAATGCGACACTTCCTCGCTAGGAAATAGCGTTTGTAGATATCTACGTATCATAGCAATAGAGTTCTTATGATTCTTAAAACGCGATATCGCATCTCATTTCTATGATTCATAGTAAGATATAATATGATTTGCGAAGTGTTATGTATTCCTCGTCTACACTTCAAGTGAATGTAAATGCGACACTTCGTAGCAAGGAAATAGCGTTTGCAGATGTCTACGTATCGTAGCAATAGAGTTCTTATGATTCTTAAAACGCGATATCGCATCTCATTTCTATGGTTCATGGTAAGATATAATATGATTTGCGAAGTGTTATGCATTCCTCGTCTACGATTCAAATGAATGCAAATGCGACACTTCCTTGCAAGGAAATAGCGTTTGCAGATATCTAGGTATCGTAGCAATAGAGTTCAAATGCTTCTTAAAACGAGATATTGCATCTCATATCTATGTTTAATGATAAGATATAATATTCATTGCGAAGTGTTAAGCATTCCTCGTCTACGATTCAAATGAATGTAAATGCGACACTTCCTTGCAAGGAAATAGCGTCTGCAGATGTCTAGGTATCGTAGCGATAGAGTTCCAATGCTTCTTAAAACGCGATATCGCATCTCACTTCTATGTTTCGTGGTAAGGTATAATATGATTTGCGAAGTGTCATGTATTCCTCGTCTACACTTCAAATGAATGTAAATGCGACACTTCCTTGCAAGGAAATAGCGTCTGCAGATGTCTACGTATCGTAGCAATAGATTTCTAATGCTTCTTAAAACGCGATATCGCATTTCATTTCTATGTTTCATGGTAAGATATAATATGATTTGCGAAGTGTCATGTATTCCTCGTCTACACTTCAAATGAATGTAAATGCGACACTTCCTTGCTAGGAAATAGCGTCTGCAGATGTCTAGGTATCGTAGCAATAGAGTTCAAATGCTTCTTAAAACGAGATATTGCATCTCATTTCTATGTTTCATGGTAAGATATAATATGATTTGCGAAGTGTCATGTATTCCTCGTCTACACTTCAAATAAATGTAAATGCGACACTTCCTTGCTAGGAAATAGCGTCTGCAGATGTCTAGGTATCGTAGCAATAGAGTTCAAATGCATCTTAAAACGAGATATTGCATCTGATATCTATGTTTCATGATAAGATATAATATTCATTGCGAAGTGTTATGCATTCCTCGCATACGATTCAAATGAATGTAAATGCGACACTTCCTTGCAAGGAAATAGCGTTTGCAGTTGTCTACGTATCGTAGCAATAGAGTTCTTATGATTCTTAAAACGCGATATCGCATCTCATTTCTATGTTTCATGGTAAGATATAATATGATTTGCGAAGTGTTATGTATTCCTCGTCTACACTTCAAATGAATGTAAATGCGACACTTCCTTGCTAGGAAATAGCGTCTGCAGATGTCTAGGTATCGTAGCGATAGAGTTCTAATTCTTCTTAAAACGCGATATCGCATCTCATTTCTATGTTTCGTGGTAAGATATAATATGATTTGCGAAGTGTTATGTATTCCTCGTCTACACTTCAAATGAATGTAAATGCGACACTTCCTTGCTAGGATATAGCGTCTGCAGATGTCTAGGTATTGTAGCGATAGAGTTCTAATGCTTCTTAAAACGCGATATCGCATCTCATTTCTATGTTTCATGGTAAGATATAATATGACTTGCGAAGTGTCATGTATTCCTCGTCTACACTTCAAATGAATGTAAGTGCGACACTTCCTTGCTAGGAAATATAGTCTGCAGATGTCTAGGTATCGTAGCAATAGAGTTCAAATGCTTCTTAAAGCGAGATATTGCATCTCATATCTATGTTTCATGATAAGATATAATATTCATTGCGAAGTGCTATGTATTCCTCGTCTACACTTCAAATGAATGTGAATGCGACACTTCCTTGCAAAGAAATAGCGTTTGCAGATGTCTACGTATCGAAGCAATAGATTTCCTATGATTCTTAAAACGCGATATCGCATCTCAGTTCTATGTTTCATGGTAAGAAGTAATATGATTTGCGAAGTGTTATTTATTCCTCGTCTACACTTCAAATGAATTTAAATGCGACACTTCCTTGCAAGGATATAGCGTTTGCAGATGTCTACGTATCGTAGCAATAGAGTTCTTATGATTCTTAAAACGCGATATTGCATCTCATTTCTATGTTTCATGGTAAGATATAATATGATTTGCGAAGTGTTATGTATTCCTCGTCTGCACTTCAAATGAATGTAAATGCGACACTTCCTTGCTAGGAAATAGCGTCTGCAGATGTCTACGTATCGTAGCGATAGAGTTCTAATGCTTCTTAAAACGCGATATCGCATCCCATTTCTATGTTTCATGGTAAGATATAATATGATTTGCGAAGTGTTATGTATTCCTCGTCTACACTTCATATGAATGTAAATGCGACACTTCCTTGCAAGGAAATAGCGTTTGCAGATGTCTACCTATCGTAGCAATAGAGTTCTAATGCTTCTTAAAACGCGATATCGCATCTCATTTCTATGTTTCATGGTAAGATTTAATATGATTTGCGAAGTGTCATGTATTCCTCGTCTACACTTCAAATGAATGTGAATGCGACACTTCCTCGCTAGGAAATAGCGTTTGCAAATGTCTACGTATCGTAGCAATAGAGTTCTTATGATTCTTAAAACGCGATATCGCATCTCATTTCTATGGTTCATGGTAAGATATAATATGATTTGCGAAGTGTTATGTTGTCCTCGTCTACGCTTCAAATGAATGTAAATGCGACACTTCCTTGCTAGGAAATAGCGTCCACAGATGTCTTGGTATCGTAGCAATAGTGTTCTTATGATTCTTAAAACGCGATATCGCATCTCATTTCTATGTTTCATGGTAAGATATAATATTCATTGCGAAGTGTTATGCATTCCTCGTCTACGATTCAAATGAATGTAAATGCGACACTTCCTTGCAAGGAAATAGCGTTTGCAGATGTCTACGTATCGTAGCAATAGAGTTCTTATGATTCTTAAAACGCGATATCGCATCTCATTTCTATGTTTCATGGTAAGATATAATATGATTTGCGAAGTGTCATGTATTCCTCGTCTACACTTCAAATGAATGAAAATGCAACACTTCCTTGCAAGGAAATAGCGTCTGCAGATGTCTACGTATCGTAGCAATAGAGTTCATAAGATTCCTAAAACGCGATATCGCATCTCATTTCTATGTTTCATGATAAGATATAACATGATTTGCGAAGTGTTATGTATTCCTCGTCTACACTTCAAATGAATGTGAATGCGATACTTCCTCGCTAGCAAATAGCGTTTGCAGATGTCTAGGTATCGTAGCATTAGCTTTCTAATGCTTCTTAAAACGCGATATCGCATCTCATTTCTATGTTTCTGGTAAGATATAATATGATTTGCGAAGTGTCATGTATTCCTCGTCTACACTTCAAATGAATGTAAATGCGACACTTCCTTGCAAGGAAATAGCGTCTGCAGATGTCTAGGTATCGTAGCAATAGAGATCTTATGATTCTTAAAACGCGATATCGCATCTCATTTCTATGTTTCATGATAAGATATAACATGATTTGCGAAGTGTTATGTATTCCTCGTCTACACTTCAAATGAATGTGAATACGACACTTCCTCGCAAGGAAATAGCGTTTGCAGATGTCTACCTATCGTAGCAATAGAGTTCTAATGCTTCTTAAAACGCGATATCGCATCTCATTTCTATGTTTCATGGTAAGATTTAATATGATTTGCGAAGTGTCATGTATTCCTCGTCTACACTTCAAATGAATGTGAATGCGACACTTCCTCGCTAGGAAATAGCGTTTGCAAATGTCTACGTATCGTAGCAATAGAGTTCTTATGATTCTTAAAACGCGATATCGCATCTCATTTCTATGGTTCATGGTAAGATATAATATGATTTGCGAAGTGTTATGTTGTCCTCGTCTACGCTTCAAATGAATGTAAATGCGACACTTCCTTGCTAGGAAATAGCGTCCACAGATGTCTTGGTATCGTAGCAATAGTGTTCTTATGATTCTTAAAACGCGATATCGCATCTCATTTCTATGTTTCATGGTAAGATATAATATTCATTGCGAAGTGTTATGCATTCCTCGTCTACGATTCAAATGAATGTAAATGCGACACTTCCTTGCAAGGAAATAGCGTTTGCAGATGTCTACGTATCGTAGCAATAGAGTTCTTATGATTCTTAAAACGCGATATCGCATCTCATTTCTATGTTTCATGGTAAGATATAACATGATTTGCGAAGTGTTATGTATTCCTCGTCTACACTTCAAATGAATGTGAATGCGATACTTCCTCGCTAGCAAATAGCGTTTGCAGATGTCTACGTATCGTAGCATTAGCTTTCTAATGCTTCTTAAAACGCGATATCGCATCTCATTTCTATGTTTCTGGTAAGATATAACATGATTTGCGAAGTGTCATGTATTCGTCTTCTACACTTCAAATGAATGTAAATGCGACACTTCCTTGCTAGGAAATAGCGTCTGCAGATGTCTAGGTATCGTAGCAATAGATTTCTAATGCTTCTTAAAACGCGATATCGCATCTCCTTTCTATGTTTCATGGTAAGATATAATATGATTTGCGAAGTGTCATGTATTCCTCGTCTACACTTCAAATGAATGTAAATGCGACACTTCCTTGCAAGGAAATAGCGTCTGCAGATGTCTACGTATCGTAGCAATAGAGATCTTAAGATTCTTAAAACGCGATAATGCATCTCATTTCTATGTTTCATGGTAAGATATAATATGATTTGCGAAGTGTTATGTTTTCCTCGACTACGCTTCAAATGAATGTAAATGCGACACTTCCTTGCTAGGAAATAGCGTCTGCAAATGTCTAGGTGTCGTAGCAATAGAGTTCGTATGATTCTTAAAACGCGATATGGCATCTCATTTCTATGTTTCATGGTAAGGTATAATATGATTTGCGAAGTGTTATGTATTCCTCGTCTACACTTCAAATGAATGTAAATACGACACTTCCTTGCAAGGAAATAGCGTTTGCAAGTGTCTACCTATCTTAGCAATAGTGTTCTAATGCTTCTTAGAACGCGATATCGCATCTCATTTCTATGTTTCATGGTAAGATATAATATGATTTGCGAAGTGTTATGTATTCCTCGTCTACACTTCAAATGAATGTAAACGCGACACTTCCTTGCAATGAAATAGCGTTTGCAGTTGTCTGCGTATCGAAGCAATAGCGTTCAAATGCTTCTTAAAACGAGATATTGCATCTCATATCTATGTTTCATGATAAGATATAATATTCATTGCGAAGTGTTATGCATTCCTCGTATACGATTCAAATGAATGTAAATGCGACACTTCCTTGCAAGGAAATAGCGTTTGCAGTTGTCTACGTATCGTAGCAATAGAGTTCTTATGATTCTTAAAACGCGATATCGCATCTCATTTCTATGTTTCATGGTAAGAGATAATATGATTTGCGAAGTGTTATGTATTCCTCGTCTACACTTCAAATGAATGAAAATGCAACACTTCCTTGCAAGGAAATAGCGTCTGCAGATGTCTACGTATCGTAGCAATAGAGTTCATAAGATTCTTAAAACGCGATATCGCATCTCATTTCTATGTTTCATGATAAGATATAACATGATTTGCGAAGTGTTATGTATTCCTCGTCTACACTTCAAATGAATGTGAATGCGATACTTCCTCGCTAGCAAATAGCGCTTGCAGATGTCTACGTATCGTAGCATTAGCTTTCTAATGCTTCTTAAAACGCGATATCGCATCTCATTTCTATGTTTCTGGTAAGATATAACATGATTTGCGAAGTCTCATGTATTCGTCTTCTACACTTCAAATGAATGTAAATGCGACACTTCCTTGCTAGGAAATAGCGTCTGCAGATGTCTAGGTATCGTAGCAATAGATTTCTAATGCTTCTTAAAACGCGATATCGCATCTCATTTCTATGTTTCATGGTAAGATATAATATGATTTGCGAAGTGTTATGTTTTCCTCGACTACGCTTCAAATGAATATAAATGCGACACTTCCTTGCTAGGAAATAGCGTCTGCAAATGTCTAGGTGTCGTAGCAATAGAGTTCGTATGATTCTTAAAACGCGATATGGCATCTCATTTCTATGTTTCATGGTAAGGTATAATATGATTTGCGAAGTGTTATGTATTCCTCGTCTACACTTCAAATGAATGTAAATACGACACTTCCTTGCAAGGAAATAGCGTTTGCAAGTGTCTACCTATCTTAGCAATAGTGTTCTAATGCTTCTTAGAACGCGATATCGCATCTCATTTCTATGTTTCATGGTAAGATATAATATGATTTGCGAAGTGTTATGTATTCCTCGTCTACACTTCAAATGAATGTAAACGCGACACTTCCTTGCAATGAAATAGCGTTTGCAGTTGTCTGCGTATCGAAGCAATAGCGTTCAAATGCTTCTTAAAACGAGATATAGCATCTCATATCTATGTTTCATGATAAGATATAATATTCATTGCGAAGTGTTATGCATTCCTCGTATACGATTCAAATGAATGTAAATGCGACACTTCCTTGCAAGGAAATAGCGTTTGCAGTTGTCTACGTATCGTAGCAATAGAGTTCTTATGATTCTTAAAACGCGATATCGCATCTCATTTCTATGTTTCATGGTAAGAGATAATATGATTTGCGAAGTGTTATGTATTCCTCGTCTACACTTCAAATGAATGTAAATGCGACACTTCCTTGCTAGGAAATAGCGTCTGCAGATGTCTAGGTATCGTAGCGATAGAGTTCTAATGCTTCTTAAAACGCGATATCACATCTCATTTCTATGTTTCATGGTAAGATATAATATGATTTGCGAAGTGTTATGTATTCCTCGTCTACACTTCATACGAATGTAAATGCGACACTTCCTTGCAAGGAAATAGCGTTTGCAGATGTCTACCTATCGTGGCAATAGAGTTCTAATGCTTCTTAAAACGCGATATCGCATCTCATTCCTATGTTTCATGGTAAGATATAATATGATTTGCGAAGTGTTATGTATTCCTCGTCTACACTTCAAATGAATGTGAATGCGATACTTCCTCGCTAGGAAATAGCGTTTGCAGATGTCTACGTATCGTAGCATTAGCTTTCTAATGCTTCTTAAGACGCGATATCACATCTCATTTCTATCTTTCATGGTAAGATATAATATGATTTGCGAAGTGTCATGTATTCCTCGTCTACACTTCAAATGAATGAAAATGCAACACTTCCTTGCAAGGAAATAGCGTCTGCAGATGTCTACGTATCGTAGCAATAGAGTTCATAAGATTCTTAAAACGCGATATCGCATCTCATTTCTATGTTTCATGATAAGATATAACATGATTTGCGAAGTGTTATGTATTCCTCGTCTACACTTCAAATGAATGTGAATGCGATACTTCCTCGCTAGCAAATAGCGTTTGCAGATGTCTACGTATCGTAGCATTAGCTTTCTAATGCTTCTTAAAACGCGATATCGCATCTCATTTCTATGTTTCTGGTAAGATATAACATGATTTGCGAAGTGTCATGTATTCGTCTTCTACACTTCAAATGAATGTAAATGCGACACTTCCTTGCTAGGAAATAGCGTCTGCAGATGTCTAGGTATCGTAGCAATAGATTTCTAATGCTTCTTAAAACGCGATATCGCATCTCCTTTCTATGTTTCATGGTAAGATATAATATGATTTGCGAAGTGTCATGTATTCCTCGTCTACACTTCAAATGAATGTAAATGCGACACTTCCTTGCAAGGAAATAGCGTCTGCAGATGTCTACGTATCGTAGCAATAGAGATCTTATGATTCTTAAAACGCGATAATGCATCTCATTTCTATGTTTCATGGTAAGATATAATATGATTAGCGAAGTGTTATGTTTTCCTCGACTACGCTTCAAATGAATGTAAATGCGACACTTCCTTGCTAGGAAATAGCGTCTGCAAATGTCTAGGTGTCGTAGCAATAGAGTTCGTATGATTCTTAAAACGCGATATGGCATCTCATTTCTATGTTTCATGGTAAGGTATAATATGATTTGCGAAGTGTTATGTATTCCTCGTCTACACTTCAAATGAATGTAAATACGACACTTCCTTGCAAGGAAATAGCGTTTGCAAGTGTCTACCTATCTTAGCAATAGTGTTCTAATGCTTCTTAGAACGCGATATCGCATCTCATTTCTATGTTTCATGGTAAGATATAATATGATTTGCGAAGTGTTATGTATTCCTCGTCTACACTTCAAATGAATGTAAACGCGACACTTCCTTGCAATGAAATAGCGTTTGCAGTTGTCTGCGTATCGAAGCAATAGCGTTCAAATGCTTCTTAAAACGAGATATTGCATCTCATATCTATGTTTCATGATAAGATATAATATTCATTGCGAAGTGTTATGCATTCCTCGTATACGATTCAAATGAATGTAAATGCGACACTTCCTTGCAAGGAAATAGCGTTTGCAGTTGTCTACGTATCGTAGCAATAGCGTTCAAATGCTTCTTAAAACGAGATATTGCATCTCATATCTATGTTTCATGATAAGATATAATATTCATTGCGAAGTGTTATGCATTCCTCGTCTACACTTCAAATGAATGTAAATGCGACACTTCCTTGCTAGGAAATAGCGTCTGCAGATGTCTAGGTATCGTAGCGATAGAGTTCTAATGCTTCTTAAAACGCGATATCACATCTCATTTCTATGTTTCATGGTAAGATATAATATGATTTGCGAAGTGTTATGTATTCCTCGTCTACACTTCAAATGAATGTAAACGCGACACTTCCTTGCAATGAAATAGCGTTTGCAGTTGTCTGCGTATCGAAGCAATAGCGTTCAAATGCTTCTTAAAACGAGATATTGCATCTCATATCTATGTTTCATGATAAGATATAATATTCATTGCGAAGTGTTATGCATTCCTCGTATACGATTCAAATGAATGTAAATGCGACACTTCCTTGCAAGGAAATAGCGTTTGCAGTTGTCTACGTATCGTAGCAATAGAGTTCTTATGATTCTTAAAACGCGATATCGCATCTCATTTCTATGTTTCATGGTAAGAGATAATATGATTTGCGAAGTGTTATGTTGTCCTCGTCTACGCTTCAAATGAATGTAAATGCGACACTTCCTCGCTAGCAAATAGCGTTTGCAGATGTCTACGTATCGTAGCATTAGCTTTCTAATGCTTCTTAAAACGCGATATCGCATCTCATTTCTATGTTTCTGGTAAGATATAACATGATTTGCGAAGTGTCATGTATTCGTCTTCTACACTTCAAATGAATGTAAATGCGACACTTCCTTGCTAGGAAATAGCGTCTGCAGATGTCTAGGTATCGTAGCAATAGATTTCTAATGCTTCTTAAAACGCGATATCGCATCTCCTTTCTATGTTTCATGGTAAGATATAATATGATTTGCGAAGTGTCATGTAATCCTCGTCTACACTTCAAATGAATGTAAATGCGACACTTCCTTGCAAGGAAATAGCGTCTGCAGATGTCTACGTATCGTAGCAATAGAGATCTTATGATTCTTAAAACGCGATAATGCATCTCATTTCTATGTTTCATGGTAAGATATAATATGATTAGCGAAGTGTTATGTTTTCCTCGACTACGCTTCAAATGAATGTAAATGCGACACTTCCTTGCTAGGAAATAGCGTCTGCAAATGTCTAGGTGTCGTAGCAATAGAGTTCGTATGATTCTTAAAACGCGATATGGCATCTCATTTCTATGTTTCATGGTAAGGTATAATATGATTTGCGAAGTGTTATGTATTCCTCGTCTACACTTCAAATGAATGTAAATACGACACTTCCTTGCAAGGAAATAGCGTTTGCAAGTGTCTACCTATCTTAGCAATAGTGTTCTAATGCTTCTTAGAACGCGATATCGTATCTCATTTCTATGTTTCATGGTAAGATATAATATGATTTGCGAAGTGTTATGTATTCCTCGTCTACACTTCAAATGAATGTAAACGCGACACTTCCTTGCAATGAAATAGCGTTTGCAGTTGTCTGCGTATCGAAGCAATAGCGTTCAAATGCTTCTTAAAACGAGATATTGCATCTCATATCTATGTTTCATGATAAGATATAATATTCATTGCGAAGTGTTATGCACTCCTCGTATACGATTCAAATGAATGTAAATGCGACACTTCCTTGCAAGGAAATAGCGTTTGCAGTTGTTTACGTATCGTAGCAATAGAGTTCTTATGATTCTTAAAACGCGATATCGCATCTCATTTCTATGTTTCATGGTAAGAGATAATATGATTTGCGAAGTGTTATGTATTCCTCGTCTACACTTCAAATGAATGTAAATGCGACACTTCCTTGCTAGGAAATAGCGTCTGCAGATGTCTAGGTATCGTAGCGATAGAGTTCTAATGCTTCTTAGAACGCGATATCGCATCTCATTTCTATGTTTCATGGTAAGATATAATATGATTTGCGAAGTGTTATGTATTCCTCGTCTACACTTCAAATGAATGTAAACGCGACACTTCCTTGCAATGAAATAGCGTTTGCAGTTGTCTGCGTATCGAAGCAATAGCGTTCAAATGCTTCTTAAAACGAGATATTGCATCTCATATCTATGTTTCATGATAAGATATAATATTCATTGCGAAGTGTTATGCATTCCTCGTATACGATTCAAATGAATGTAAATGCGACACTTCCTTGCAAGGAAATAGCGTTTGCAGTTGTCTACGTATCGTAGCAATAGCGTTCAAATGCTTCTTAAAACGAGATATTGCATCTCATATCTATGTTTCATGATAAGATATAATATTCATTGCGAAGTGTTATGCATTCCTCGTCTACACTTCAAATGAATGTAAATGCGACACTTCCTTGCTAGGAAATAGCGTCTGCAGATGTCTAGGTATCGTAGCGATAGAGTTCTAATGCTTCTTAAAACGCGATATCACATCTCATTTCTATGTTTCATGGTAAGATATAATATGATTTGCGAAGTGTTATGTATTCCTCGTCTACACTTCAAATGAATGTAAACGCGACACTTCCTTGCAATGAAATAGCGTTTGCAGTTGTCTGCGTATCGAAGCAATAGCGTTCAAATGCTTCTTAAAACGAGATATTGCATCTCATATCTATGTTTCATGATAAGATATAATATTCATTGCGAAGTGTTATGCATTCCTCGTATACGATTCAAATGAATGTAAATGCGACACTTCCTTGCAAGGAAATAGCGTTTGCAGTTGTCTACGTATCGTAGCAATAGAGTTCTTATGATTCTTAAAACGCGATATCGCATCTCATTTCTATGTTTCATGGTAAGAGATAATATGATTTGCGAAGTGTTATGTTGTCCTCGTCTACGCTTCAAATGAATGTAAATGCGACACTTCCTCGCTAGCAAATAGCGTTTGCAGATGTCTACGTATCGTAGCATTAGCTTTCTAATGCTTCTTAAAACGCGATATCGCATCTCATTTCTATGTTTCTGGTAAGATATAACATGATTTGCGAAGTGTCATGTATTCGTCTTCTACACTTCAAATGAATGTAAATGCGACACTTCCTTGCTAGGAAATAGCGTCTGCAGATGTCTAGGTATCGTAGCAATAGATTTCTAATGCTTCTTAAAACGCGATATCGCATCTCCTTTCTATGTTTCATGGTAAGATATAATATGATTTGCGAAGTGTCATGTAATCCTCGTCTACACTTCAAATGAATGTAAATGCGACACTTCCTTGCAAGGAAATAGCGTCTGCAGATGTCTACGTATCGTAGCAATAGAGATCTTATGATTCTTAAAACGCGATAATGCATCTCATTTCTATGTTTCATGGTAAGATATAATATGATTAGCGAAGTGTTATGTTTTCCTCGACTACGCTTCAAATGAATGTAAATGCGACACTTCCTTGCTAGGAAATAGCGTCTGCAAATGTCTAGGTGTCGTAGCAATAGAGTTCGTATGATTCTTAAAACGCGATATGGCATCTCATTTCTATGTTTCATGGTAAGGTATAATATGATTTGCGAAGTGTTATGTATTCCTCGTCTACACTTCAAATGAATGTAAATACGACACTTCCTTGCAAGGAAATAGCGTTTGCAAGTGTCTACCTATCTTAGCAATAGTGTTCTAATGCTTCTTAGAACGCGATATCGTATCTCATTTCTATGTTTCATGGTAAGATATAATATGATTTGCGAAGTGTTATGTATTCCTCGTCTACACTTCAAATGAATGTAAACGCGACACTTCCTTGCAATGAAATAGCGTTTGCAGTTGTCTGCGTATCGAAGCAATAGCGTTCAAATGCTTCTTAAAACGAGATATTGCATCTCATATCTATGTTTCATGATAAGATATAATATTCATTGCGAAGTGTTATGCATTCCTCGTATACGATTCAAATGAATGTAAATGCGACACTTCCTTGCAAGGAAATAGCGTTTGCAGTTGTTTACGTATCGTAGCAATAGAGTTCTTATGATTCTTAAAACGCGATATCGCATCTCATTTCTATGTTTCATGGTAAGAGATAATATGATTTGCGAAGTGTTATGTATTCCTCGTCTACACTTCAAATGAATGTAAATGCGACACTTCCTTGCTAGGAAATAGCGTCTGCAGATGTCTAGGTATCGTAGCGATAGAGTTCTAATGCTTCTTAAAACGCGATATCACATCTCATTTCTATGTTTCATGGTAAGATATAATATGATTTGCGAAGTGTTATGTATTCCTCGTCTGCACTTCATACGAATGTAAATGCGACACTTCCTTGCAAGGAAATAGCGTTTGCAGATGTCTACCTATCGTAGCAATAGAGTTCTAATGCTTCTTAAAACGCGATATCGCATCTCATTTCTATGTTTCATGGTAAGATATAATATGATTTGCGAAGTGTTATGTATTCCTCGTCTACACTTCAAATGAATGTGAATGCGATACTTCCTCGCTAGGAAATAGCGTTTGCAGATGTCTACGTATCGTAGCATTAGCTTTCTAATGCTTCTGAAGACGCGATATCGCATCTCATTTCTATCTTTCATGGTAAGATATAATATGATTCGCGAAGTGTCATGTATTCCTCGTCTACACTTCAAATGAATGAAAATGCAACACTTCCTTGCAAGGAAATAGCGTCTGCAGATGTCTACGTATCGTAGCAATAGAGTTCATAAGATTCTTAAAACGCGATATCGCATCTCATTTCTATGTTTCATGATAAGATATAACATGATTTGCGAAGTGTTATGTATTCCTCGTCTACACTTCAAATGAATGTGAATGCGATACTTCCTCGCTAGCAAATAGCGTTTGCAGATGTCTACGTATCGTAGCATTAGCTTTCTAATGCTTCTTAAAACGCGATATCGCATCTCATTTCTATGTTTCTGGTAAGATATAACATGATTTGCGAAGTGTCATGTATTCGTCTTCTACACTTCAAATGAATGTAAATGCGACACTTCCTTGCTAGGAAATAGCGTCTGCAGATGTCTAGGTATCGTAGCAATAGATTTCTAATGCTTCTTAAAACGCGATATCGCATCTCATTTCTATGTTTCATGGTAAGATATAATATGATTTGCGAAGTGTCATGTATTCCTCGTCTACACTTCAAATGAATGTGAATGCGATACTTCCTCGCTAGCAAATAGCGTTTGCAGATGTCTACGTATCGTAGTGTAACGTCAGGCGTACCGCCTGCCACCCTCCGGCGTCCACCTCATCATCCCCAGCATCCGTATCCGGAGCCCCTGCACACGGGCCACCCGCCGACTCGCCGTCCCTACAGAAGGAGACAAAGGTACGAGAGGGAAGAGGGATGCAGCATGCCGCGCCCACGCGCGATCTCCACACACGAGGGGGAGGACTTCACCCCGTATTACGAGGGCGAGGAGCTCTCCGACACATACTGGGTCGAATCCCCAGCGATCACGAAGCCCTATACGTACTTCTCGTACATGTGGGATTAGAATAAGCACACTACTCATATATGTACATACACACCAACACACACCTAGATTTAAGTAAATATATGTATATATTTTATTCATGCACGGTTATGTTCCGTGCACTCGCGCGCACACTCGACGCTCGCGGCTCACGCTTAACGCGGGCCGCGCCCCACTCCGAACGGCCGCCCCACCACGAGGGCCGAGCGGCCGCCCTACTCCGACCGTCCGCCCCACCGCGAGGGCCCAGCGACTCGCGCGCCGCGCGACCCGAGGAGGTCGCGGACGCGAGATCCGAGAGTCAGTTCCAATCTCACCTCCGAACGGGAGAGTTGGTATCTCATCTCCGAACTGGAGAGTTCCAATCTCACCTCCGAACGGGAGAGTTGGTATCTCATCTCCGAACTGGAGAGTTCGTATCTCATCTCCGAACCGAGGAGTTCTAATCCAGCATCCGAACGATGCACCTCCGATCCGAGCAATAGGCTCATTCGCAACGAGCAATTAGCTCTAATGCATTCGTCTCTATCCATACTCCCATAGCGGAGTCCATTCGATACTTTATACTATTTCTAATTCTCATTGTAATCGCTAGTCAGTAACTTAGAATTTAGTCAAGTGTATCTAGTATAGTGAAATCATAGAATATAGTTTATTTTTACCAGATTCAAAGTATCTTTATTCGAGTTCAAATACAATTCCTTAATTCTAATCCACGGGTACGCTCGCGATTATTCTAATTCTATATCTCATCTACGATAGTCTTGAGGCTCGACGACTAGAGCGAACCAGCGCTTAGTTGCTCCATCCTCACTTCTACCGTGTACAGAATATCTTGCGCCCAGGTCGATCCCGGTAAGCTAGAGCGAACCAACGCTTAGCCGTGCCGTATTCAACCGAAGTTCAAGTATTCTCGATGAGCCTTGCACCTCCGACAAAGCGTACACGACGCGCGGGGAGGAGAGAGTTCATTCGTCGTCTCGCTCGGGAATACGTGGGTGATGCACCAGAATATTCAATTTCCTACGTTCGAGTCCTGGTTCCTGTGAAGGAGGTTTCCTTCGCCGCACGACCCGTACGAGTCGCCAATCGTCAGGGCCAAACGCCGATACCTGCCAGCCGGAGTCAACCCGCCTGGACGCTTATTCCCGTAGACGTACCTCCGTTCCAGCCGTACGCCGCCGCCATCCCGGTTGCGGATCCAAGGCGCTCCAGGTACCTGGAAAGAGAACTCAGACAGCGGAATCAAGCCTTCGCAAGGTAAGTTTAGTGTTAGTTACCGTTTTATCGAGTCCGAAACGCCAACGAACCCGGTCCGGACGCAATTCGCGTTATTTTCGGGAACGGTTACGACTTTGTGCCACCGTTGCGAGCGCAACCGCACCTCGGGACGTGACACGAAAGTTATTTTTGGTGACAGCGGTGGGATAGCCACGCGTTTCCTCCGGAAATTCCGCCGAAAGGAACCGCGAAACTAGATATGGCAACCCGGACTCCGACAAAAACGCGCCAGCAGACACAGCGAGCCGCCGCGATGGCCGATTCCGAACGCGAAAAACGCACTAGCAGAACGCTCGACTTCCAAGACGCTATCTCCGAGCCTCTTCCTAGTACCGCGCAACAAAATACTTCCGCGAAAAATACGAAAACGACCGATCCTAGTAATGCCGCGTTGCTCCAGCAAATAGAAATTCTACGTCGTGAAATAGAATCTATCCGCAGAACGCCTGATTTAACGCGCGACGATACCGTTTCTCTGGATATTCCTCGGGGAAATCCGCTTTCCGGACATAATTCGAGCTCCGATTTTAATACAAATAGTTCGCAACACGACGAGCTATCACTTAAGCAGGCCCTCGAAGCCGTGCCGACATTCGATGGTCAGAACATTCCTATTCTTCAGTTTACCCGAGCGTGTAAACGCGCTTATGAGCTTATCCCTAATGGGTGCGAGCGAACTTTCACACGCCTGCTTAAGGGAAAACTCAAGGGTCGTGCCTACGCCGCGCTAGAAGACGAGCCATGTTACACAATACTCGAATTAACGGACGTTCTTCGCAGCACATTTTGCTCCGTAAAATCAGCTCATCATTATCGGGGTGAACTTGCAAATATATTCATGCGCGCGAACGAGCACATTCTAGATTACATCGGTCGAGTAAAAGATCTTAGAACCGCTATAATTGATTGCGAGAGGCTTGCTCGACGAGACACACCGGAATCGCTCGATGACGTAGACGCGCTCACATTACAATGTTTTAAAGACGGTCTCATTCCGGAAATTCGAATGCAAATGACGATAAATTCATTCGGCACACTGCGAGAAACGTTCGCTCGAGCGCGAGAACTTTACCAAATGCACGAACGTGATTGCAACCGACTAGGTAGATCGCGTGTCGCGCGACCAGAATCGCGTGAAAAACCAGCCGAGATTATTTGCCGAAAATGTAATAATATCGGACATTACGCGACCGAGTGTCGGTTCAGACCGCCATCGCCGTACCGACCGCAGGAATACCGTGACGCTTACTTGCGATCCAGGGACGTACCGCCTCCTACTCGAGGCCCCGCGTACGAACAACCGAGACAAATCGTAGCCAGGGACGCGCCCAAATTTTGTCGCTATTGCAAGACCCCGGGGCACGAAATAGGCGAGTGCCGCAAAAGGCAGTACAACAACGCGGTAAATAAAAATTCGGGAAACGACAATGGCCTCCGCACCCGCCGCGAGACAGGTGGCGAGGCCGCGCACCAAGTCCGTCCTCTCGCCGCGAACAACTCCAACGCGGAAATCGACGAAACGCCGCGATAAACATAACCGGAAAAACTAGCACGCCAAACGTAATTTTAAAATCCGATCTTCTAATTTCACCAACTCGCTTCATGGTGGACACTGGGGCGGAAATAAATATTATAAAACGTTCGGCTCTAAAAGCATCCGCGCGAATCGATAAGTCCGAGATCGTCATAATAACAGGGGTAACCGATGGCAAAACCGCAACCTTAGGGACGGTGAATCTTGTCATTTTCGGTCGCGTCGTTCCTTTCAATGTGGTCGAGGATGATTTTCCCCTTAAACCAAGCGGGATCCTCGGCTCCGGGTTCTGTATGGACGCAGAAATCTCTTTTCCAAATAAAATAATCAAATGGAATGGTAAGAGAATTCCTTTCGAAGACGATATCGAAGCACTCGAGGAACCGTCACCGGACTCGAAAATAAAGCCTCTCCTATCGCCGAAACGTAAACAAGCGCCGCGCACGGAATCTATTCCCCCTCCGCCGCCGCGCCCGCCGCGTAAATCATCGCCTCCGCTGAAACGCGATGCAGCAACGAAATCGAAGCTTCGAACGCAAGACAAAGCAGCTTCTCCGAAGTCAGGAGACCGTATCTCCATTCCGCCGAGATCAAATATCGGTATCAAGGTCCGCGTAGTTAATTCGAATCTCGCGGAAGGTATAATTCCTCGTATCGATCTTGCGCCGGGCATATTTTTCGGAAACGCTCTCGTCAGAGTAATTCGGGGCAAAGCGGTAACTCGAATAATTAATTCATCCGACCGCGCCGTCGAAATCGCGTTACCAGAGATCATACTCGAGCCCGCGCAAATCATGACTCCCCTCCATAAGGAGGAAAGTCCATCGCTCTATCCGGTTTTTTCTAAATCCAACGTATCCGCCGTACCGATCGGCTCATCCCAAAAGGGAAAAACTTCTATTTCTTTCTCGAGTCAGACACCATATTCGACACTCGAAACTCCTCCTTCGCGTTGCAAAATCGCGAATATTCAACAAATCTCCTATGCTCAGGCGGTTAAAAATAATGTACAACAGGCGCCGTTAAAACAAACATCGAAATCCGCCAATCCTTCGAAATCTCGTCTAGATCGACTTCTTAGTCTCCTCCGTCTCGACCACCTCAACGCAGAGGAAAGAGAGCACGTCGTCCGTCTCGTTCAAAGCACGCAGGAGCTTTTTCACATTGAGGGGGATAAATTAGGGCATACGTCAGCAACCACGCACAAGATTCCAACCGTCGACGACCGCCCCGTCAATGTGAAACAATACCGGTTCCCACCAGCTCATAAGGAGGAGATTCGACGACAAGTCGACAAATTTTTACAAAATGGTGTCATCTCTCCGTCAAAATCACCATATAATTCGCCATTGTGGGTTGTCCCAAAGAAACCGGACTCCTTGGGCAACAAGCAATGGCGCGTCGTCATCGACTACCGCGCACTCAATGAGAAATCTGTCGCCGATGCCTATCCCCTCCCTTGCATTACCGAGATACTTGATCAGCTCGGGAGCGCGAAGTATTTTAGTACATTCGATCTCGCGAGCGGATTTCACCAGATCCCAATGGAGCCCGCCGATGCTCCCAAAACCGCTTTTTCGACGCCTCACGGGCATTATGAATTTAAAAGAATGCCATTCGGATTAAAAAATGCGCCAGCGACGTTCCAACGACTTATGGACAATGTCCTGTCCGGTCTCCAGGGGAACGAAATTTTCGTCTATTTGGACGACATTGTTATCTACGCTAGCTCTCTTCAAGAACATCGACTTAAATTCGATAAATTAACTCAACGGCTCAAAGAAGCTAATTTAGTATTGCAGCCGGATAAGTGCGAATTCTTGAGGAGAGAAGTAAGCTATTTGGGTCATATTATCAGTGAGCACGGTGTAAAACCTGACCCTGCGAAAATTAGCGCCGTCAAAAATTTTCCGCGCCCGCGCAACGCGAAACAGATCAAACAATTCCTCGGGCTCGCGGGATACTACAGGCGGTTCATCGCAAATTTTTCTAATATTGCTAAGCCACTTACAAATTTGTTAAAAAAAGACGCGCCCTTTGTATGGCGTAACGAGCAAGAGAATTCATTCGTCAAACTCCGAGATTGCCTATGCGAAGCGCCTATCTTGCAGTACCCCAACTTCAAACAACCATTCGTGATAACGACCGACGCGTCCGCCGAAGCTATTGGTGCTATCTTGAGTCAAGGACCAATAGGCCGCGACTTGCCAATCGCGTACACGTCGCGACTGTTAAACGCTGCGGAGAAAAACTACTCCACGATCGAGAAGGAGTGTCTGGCGATTGTCTACGCCGTCCATTACTTTCGTCCATACATATACGGTAATCAATTCAAACTCGTTACCGACCATCGACCGTTAGTGTGGATGAATTCGGTCAAGGACCCGTCAAGTAGACTCGTACGGTGGAGGCTTAAGTTAGCGGAATTTGACTACGAGATGGTCTATAAAAGTGGAAAAACGAACCTTAATGCGGACGCATTGTCGCGGAATCCCGCTCAAATTTTTCCGCTCTCGTATTCAGAAAACTCGGAGGACGACATCTTCGATGTGCCTCCGGAAACCCGTAAAAAGTATACCACACTAGCGCCTCCTCCTACTCCGGTAACATCAGAACCTGAATTACCGACTCCAGGCACGTCCTTCCGTACCAACACAGCACCACCTCCGCAAGTCGCCAGCGACAGCACCGACTTCTATACTCCTGCTCCAAATGAATTTTTCCGACGCGAACCTCTATTTAATTTCAGCCGTGACGCATTATCAACGCGACGAGACAATGTAGTTGTCTTCGTCACGCAATCTGGGCACCCCTATGACACGGGCGCCAAAGATCTAGCGAACGCTGAAAAATTCCTTCCAAACAAAAATCACGTTCTTACCAAAGCCAAAGTCATACAAATCGGAAACGAATTCCAAATCCAGCTTCCAATCATCGAACATTCCACCAGATCAATCAATTTCCAGACCGTAATAGAAACATTCAGATCCTTGTGCGACGTTGTAAACGAATTACAATTACAAACATTTAGTATCGCACAAACCTATCTAGACTCCGTATCCTGGTCCCGAATCCAGAAAATCCTTCAGGACCTGTTTTATGAAACAACTGTCCAGATTACGGTCTGCCAGGGCCTCATTAAAACCCCTTCGGTCGAAGAGCGACTGAAAATAATAAGAGAAAACCACGACTCCCCTGTGGGAGGTCACAAAGGGGTTAATAAAACTTATTCTCGCATCAGACAACAATACTTTTGGCCAAACATGAAAACACAAATACAAGAATATATTGGCAAATGTAAAAGTTGTCAGACAGAGAAACTGGTCCGGGTAAAGACCAGACAGCCTCTCACTTTAACCGACACCCCTGGCAGGGCATTCGATAAGATTTCAATGGACGTAATGGGTCCTCTTCCCGAAACTTCCGACGGTTATACGAGTATCCTCACGATCCAAGATCTCCTCACTAAATACTCAATCGCAGTTCCTCTCAAAACCACCACCGCAGTAGACATTGCCGAAGCTTTAATAAAAGAATTCATTTGTAAATTCGGATGCCCGAAAGGCATACTCACGGACCAAGGTTCGAACTTTATAAACAGCTTGATTAAAGCCATAGCAATCAAATTCCGTATTAAGCAATACAAGTCCACTGCGTTCCATCCACAGACAAACGGGTCCGTTGAACGATCTCACCACGTCCTGGCCGAATATCTGAAGCATTACATAGAGTCGAGTAACGATTGGGTGAATTGGTTACCGTACGCAATGTTTTCATACAACACCAGTGTGCACGAGGGTACATTATACACCCCACACGAACTAGTGTTCGGCAGGATAGCTAGGACGCCGTCAGCCACTCCTTTTCAGGACAGCTCTGATAACGAAACTTATAGCGACTATCTTATACAACTTCAGGAGAAAATCTCGAAATCTCAGGATTTGGCTAAAGCCAATCTAGACAATGCGAAACGCCGTTCTAAATATTATTATGACCGAAATCTCAATGTCCAAAACTTCGAGGTAGGCCAATGGGTCTATCTTTTAAAAGAGCCGAACAAACATAAGTTCCAGGCACAGTATTCTGGACCGTACCGTATCCTCGAAATTTTGGGCAATTGTAATGTTAAGCTGAATGTAAAAGGGCGCCATAAAATTGTTCATACGAACAAAATCAAAATTTGTAAACGAATGCATAGTATGCAGAGTGTGGATGCTAGTGAAAGAAAAGTGCGAAAAACTGAAAATGAAGTCAGTGAGAGCAGTGACATTCAAACGAACGCTGAAAGTGAAAGCGACGAAAGTGCCTGCAATCCGAAGGAAGCCCGCAGTCACGGTCCAATCTCCAAACGTTATCGCCAGGATCAACCAGGCGAAAAACCTCAGATTCCGCAGCATCCAGCCGACAGGACCAAGAGAAGGATCCAGCATCCCGAAATCTACCCAACAGACAAGAGATCTCGGCATGGCCGAGATTCTTTTTCCAAGGGGGGTGGTGTAACGTCAGGCGTACCGCCTGCCACCCTCCGGCGTCCACCTCATCATCCCCAGCATCCGTATCCGGAGCCCCTGCACACGGGCCACCCGCCGACTCGCCGTCCCTACAGAAGGAGACAAAGGTACGAGAGGGAAGAGGGATGCAGCATGCCGCGCCCACGCGCGATCTCCACACACGAGGGGGAGGACTTCACCCCGTATTACGAGGGCGAGGAGCTCTCCGACACATACTGGGTCGAATCCCCAGCGATCACGAAGCCCTATACGTACTTCTCGTACATGTGGGATTAGAATAAGCACACTACTCATATATGTACATACACACCAACACACACCTAGATTTAAGTAAATATATGTATATATTTTATTCATGCACGGTTATGTTCCGTGCACTCGCGCGCACACTCGACGCTCGCGGCTCACGCTTAACGCGGGCCGCGCCCCACTCCGAACGGCCGCCCCACCACGAGGGCCGAGCGGCCGCCCTACTCCGACCGTCCGCCCCACCGCGAGGGCCCAGCGACTCGCGCGCCGCGCGACCCGAGGAGGTCGCGGACGCGAGATCCGAGAGTCAGTTCCAATCTCACCTCCGAACGGGAGAGTTGGTATCTCATCTCCGAACTGGAGAGTTCCAATCTCACCTCCGAACGGGAGAGTTGGTATCTCATCTCCGAACTGGAGAGTTCCAATCTCACCTCCGAACGGGAGAGTTGGTATCTCATCTCCGAACTGGAGAGTTCGTATCTCATCTCCGAACCGAGGAGTTCTAATCCAGCATCCGAACGATGCACCTCCGATCCGAGCAATAGGCTCATTCGCAACGAGCAATTAGCTCTAATGCATTCGTCTCTATCCATACTCCCATAGCGGAGTCCATTCGATACTTTATACTATTTCTAATTCTCATTGTAATCGCTAGTCAGTAACTTAGAATTTAGTCAAGTGTATCTAGTATAGTGAAATCATAGAATATAGTTTATTTTTACCAGATTCAAAGTATCTTTATTCGAGTTCAAATACAATTCCTTAATTCTAATCCACGGGTACGCTCGCGATTATTCTAATTCTATATCTCATCTACGATAGTCTTGAGGCTCGACGACTAGAGCGAACCAGCGCTTAGTTGCTCCATCCTCACTTCTACCGTGTACAGAATATCTTGCGCCCAGGTCGATCCCGGTAAGCTAGAGCGAACCAACGCTTAGCCGTGCCGTATTCAACCGAAGTTCAAGTATTCTCGATGAGCCTTGCACCTCCGACAAAGCGTACACGACGCGCGGGGAGGAGAGAGTTCATTCGTCGTCTCGCTCGGGAATACGTGGGTGATGCACCAGAATATTCAATTTCCTACGTTCGAGTCCTGGTTCCTGTGAAGGAGGTTTCCTTCGCCGCACGACCCGTACGAGTCGCCAATCGTCAGGGCCAAACGCCGATACCTGCCAGCCGGAGTCAACCCGCCTGGACGCTTATTCCCGTAGACGTACCTCCGTTCCAGCCGTACGCCGCCGCCATCCCGGTTGCGGATCCAAGGCGCTCCAGGTACCTGGAAAGAGAACTCAGACAGCGGAATCAAGCCTTCGCAAGGTAAGTTTAGTGTTAGTTACCGTTTTATCGAGTCCGAAACGCCAACGAACCCGGTCCGGACGCAATTCGCGTTATTTTCGGGAACGGTTACGACTTTGTGCCACCGTTGCGAGCGCAACCGCACCTCGGGACGTGACAGTAGCATTAGCTATCTAATGCTTCTTAAAACGCGATATCGCATGTCATTTCTATGTTTCTGGTAAGATATAACATGATTTGCGAAGTGTCATGTATTCGTCTTCTACACTTCAAATGAATGTAAATGCGACACTTCCTTGCTAGGAAATAGCGTCTGCAGATGTCTAGGTATCGTAGCAATAGATTTCTAATGCTTCTTAAAACGCGATATCGCATCTCATTTCTATGTTTCATGGTAAGATTTAATATGATTTGCGAGGTGTCATGTATTCCTCGTCTACACTTCAAATGAATGTGAATGCGACACTTCCTCGCTAGGAAATAGCGTTTGCAAATGTCTACGTATCGTAGCAATAGAGTTCTTATGATTCTTAAAACGCGATATCACATCTCATTTCTATGGTTCATGGTAAGATATAATATGATTTGCGAAGTGTTATGTTGTCCTCGTCTACGCTTCAAATGAATGTAAATGCGACACTTCCTTGCAAGGAAATAGCGTTTGCAGATGTCTACCTATCGTAGCAATAGAGTTCTAATGCTTCTTAAAACGCGATATCGCATCTCATTTCTATGTTTCATGGTAAGATATAATATGATTTGCGAAGTGTTATGTATTCCTCGTCTACACTTCAAATGAATGTGAATGCGATACTTCCTCGCTAGGAAATAGCGTTTGCAGATGTCTACGTATCGTAGCATTAGCTTTCTAATGCTTCTGAAGACGCGATATCGCATCTCATTTCTATCTTTCATGGTAAGATATAATATGATTCGCGAAGTGTCATGTATTCCTCGTCTACACTTCAAATGAATGAAAATGCAACACTTCCTTGCAAGGAAATAGCGTCTGCAGATGTCTACGTATCGTAGCAATAGAGTTCATAAGATTCTTAAAACGCGATATCGCATCTCATTTCTATGTTTCATGATAAGATATAACATGATTTGCGAAGTGTTATGTATTCCTCGTCTACACTTCAAATGAATGTGAATGCGATACTTCCTCGCTAGCAAATAGCGTTTGCAGATGTCTACGTATCGTAGCATTAGCTTTCTAATGCTTCTTAAAACGCGATATCGCATCTCATTTCTATGTTTCTGGTAAGATATAACATGATTTGCGAAGTGTCATGTATTCGTCTTCTACACTTCAAATGAATGTAAATGCGACACTTCCTTGCTAGGAAATAGCGTCTGCAGATGTCTAGGTATCGTAGCAATAGATTTCTAATGCTTCTTAAAACGCGATATCGCATCTCCTTTCTATGTTTCATGGTAAGATATAATATGATTTGCGAAGTGTCATGTATTCCTCGTCTACACTTCAAATGAAAGTAAATGCGACACTTCCTTGCAAGGAAATAGCGTCTGCAGATGTCTACGTATCGTAGCAATAGAGATCTTATGATTCTTAAAACGCGATAATGCATCTCATTTCTATGTTTCATGGTAAGATATAATATGATTTGCGAAGTGTTATGTTTTCCTCGACTACGCTTCAAATGAATGTAAATGCGACACTTCCTTGCTAGGAAATAGCGTCTGCAAATGTCTAGGTGTCGTAGCAATAGAGTTCGTATGATTCTTAAAACGCGATATGTCATCTCATTTCTATGTTTCATGGTAAGGTATAATATGATTTGCGAAGTGTTATGTATTCCTCGTCTACACTTCAAATGAATGTAAATACGACACTTCCTTGAAAGGAAATAGCGTTTGCAAGTGTCTACCTATATTAGCAATAGTGTTCTAATGCTTCTTATAACGCGATATCGCATCTCATTTCTATGTTTCATGGTAAGATATAATATGATTTGCGAAGTGTTATGTATTCCTCGTCTACACTTCAAATGAATGTAAACGCGACACTTCCTTGCAATGAAATAGCGTTTGCAGTTGTCTGCGTATCGAAGCAATAGCGTTCAAATGCTTCTTAAAACGAGATATTGCATCTCATATCTATGTTTCATGATAAGATATAATATTCATTGCGAAGTGTTATGCATTCCTCGTATACCATTCAAATGAATGTAAATGCGACACTTCCTTGCAAGGAAATAGCGTTTGCAGTTGTCTACGTATCGTAGCAATAGAGTTCTTATGATTCTTAAAACGCGATATCGCATCTCATTTCTATGTTTCATGGTAAGAGATAATATGTTTTGCGAAGTGTTACGTATTCCTCGTCTACACTTCAAATGAATGTAAATGCGACACTTCCTTGCTAGGAAATAGCGTCTGCAGATGTCTAGGTATCGTAGCAATAGATTTCTAATTCTTCTTAAAACGCGATATCGCATCTCATTTCTATGTTTCATGGTAAGATATAATATGATTTGCGAAGTGTTATGTTTTCCTCGACTACGCTTCAAATGAATGTAAATGCGACACTTCCTTGCTAGGAAATAGCGTCTGCAAATGTCTAGGTGTCGTAGCAATAGAGTTCGTATGATTCTTAAAACGCGATATGGCATCTCATTTCTATGTTTCATGGTAAGGTATAATATGATTTGCGAAGTGTTATGTATTCCTCGTCTACACTTCAAATGAATGTAAATACGACACTTCCTTGCAAGGAAATAGCGTTTGCAAGTGTCTACCTATCTTAGCAATAGTGTTCTAATGCTTCTTATAACGCGATATCGCATCTCATTTCTATGTTTCATGGTAAGATATAATATGATTTGCGAAGTGTTATGTATTCCTCGTCTACACTTCAAATGAATGTAAACGCGACACTTCCTTGCAATGAAATAGCGTTTGCAGTTGTCTGCGTATCGAAGCAATAGCGTTCAAATGCTTCTTAAAACGAGATATTGCATCTCATATCTATGTTTCATGATAAGATATAATATTCATTGCGAAGTGTTATGCATTCCTCGTATACGATTCATATGAATGTAAATGCGACACTTCCTTGCAAGGAAATAGCGTTTGCAGTTGTCTACGTATCGTAGCAATAGAGTTCTTATGATTCTTAAAACGCGATATCGCATCTCATTTCTATGTTTCATGGTAAGAGATAATATGATTTGCGAAGTGTTATGTATTCCTCGTCTACACTTCAAATGAATGTAAATGCGACACTTCCTTGCTAGGAAATAGCGTCTGCAGATGTCTAGGTATCGTAGCGATAGAGTTCTAATGCTTCTTAAAACGCGATATCACATCTCATTTCTATGTTTCATGGTAAGATATAATATGATTTGCGAAGTGTTATGTATTCCTCGTCTACACTTCATACGAATGTAAATGCGACACTTCCTTGCAAGGAAATAGCGTTTGCAGATGTCTACCTATCGTAGCAATAGAGTTCTAGTGCTTCTTAAAACGCGATATCGCATCTCATTTCTATGTTTCATGGTAAGATATAATATGATTTGCGAAGTGTTATGTATTCCTCGTCTACACTTCAAATGAATGTGAATGCGATACTTCCTCGCTAGGAAATAGCGTTTGCAGATGTCTACGTATCGTAGCATTAGCTTTCTAATGCTTCTGAAGACGCGATATCGCATCTCATTTCTATCTTTCATGGTAAGATATAATATGATTCGCGAAGTGTCATGTATTCCTCGTCTACACTTCAAATGAATGAAAATGCAACACTTCCTTGCAAGGAAATAGCGTCTGCAGATGTCTACGTATCGCAGCAATAGAGTTCATAAGATTCTTAAAACGCGATATCGCATCTCATTTCTATGTTTCATGATAAGATATAACATGATTTGCGAAGTGTTATGTATTCCTCGTCTACACTTCAAATGAATGTGAATGCGATACTTCCTCGCTAGCAAATAGCGTTTGCAGATGTCTACGTATCGTAGCATTAGCTTTCTAATGCTTCTTAAAACGCGATATCGCATCTCATTTCTATGTTTCTGGTAAGATATAACATGATTTGCGAAGTGTCATGTATTCGTCTTCTACACTTCAAATGAATGTAAATGCGACACTTCCTTGCTAGGAAATAGCGTCTGCAGTTGTCTACGTATCGTAGCAATAGAGTTCTTATGATTCTTAAAACGCGATATCGCATCTCATTTCTATGTTTCATGGTAAGAGATAATATGATTTGCGAAGTGTTATGTATTCCTCGTCTACACTTCAAATGAATGTAAATGCGACACTTCCTTGCTAGGAAATAGCGTCTGCAGATGTCTAGGTATCGTAGCGATAGAGTTCTAATGCTTCTTAAAACGCGATATCACATCTCATTTCTATGTTTCATGGTAAGATATAATATGATTTGCGAAGTGTTATGTATTCCTCGTCTACACTTCATACGAATGTAAATGCGACACTTCCTTGCAAGGAAATAGCGTTTGCAGATGTCTACCTATCGTAGCAATAGAGTTCTAGTGCTTCTTAAAACGCGATATCGCATCTCATTTCTATGTTTCATGGTAAGATATAATATGATTTGCGAAGTGTTATGTATTCCTCGTCTACACTTCAAATGAATGTGAATGCGATACTTCCTCGCTAGGAAATAGCGTTTGCAGATGTCTACGTATCGTAGCATTAGCTTTCTAATGCTTCTGAAGACGCGATATCGCATCTCATTTCTATCTTTCATGGTAAGATATAATATGATTCGCGAAGTGTCATGTATTCCTCGTCTACACTTCAAATGAATGAAAATGCAACACTTCCTTGCAAGGAAATAGCGTCTGCAGATGTCTACGTATCGCAGCAATAGAGTTCATAAGATTCTTAAAACGCGATATCGCATCTCATTTCTATGTTTCATGATAAGATATAACATGATTTGCGAAGTGTTATGTATTCCTCGTCTACACTTCAAATGAATGTGAATGCGATACTTCCTCGCTAGCAAATAGCGTTTGCAGATGTCTACGTATCGTAGCATTAGCTTTCTAATGCTTCTTAAAACGCGATATCGCATCTCATTTCTATGTTTCTGGTAAGATATAACATGATTTGCGAAGTGTCATGTATTCGTCTTCTACACTTCAAATGAATGTAAATGCGACACTTCCTTGCTAGGAAATAGCGTCTGCAGATGTCTAGGTATCGTAGCAATAGATTTCTAATGCTTCTTAAAACGCGATATCGCATCTCATTTCTATGTTTCATGGTAAGATATAATATGATTTGCGAAGTGTTATGTATTCCTCGTCTACACTACAAATGAATGTAAATGCGACACTTCCTTGCAAAGAAATAGCGTTTGCAGATGTCTACGTATCGTAGCAATAGATTTCTAATGCTTCTTAAAACGCGATATCGCATCTCATTTCTATGTTTCATGGTAAGATATAATATGATTTGCGAAGTGTTATGTATTCCTCGTCTACACTTCAAATGAATGTAAATGCGACACTTCCTTGCAAAGAAATTGCGTTTGCAGTTGCCTACGTATCGTAGCAATAGAGTTCTTGCGATCCTTAAAACGCGATATCGCATCTCATTTATATGTTTCATGGTAAGATATAATATGATTTGCGAAGTGTTATGTATTCCTCGTCTACACTTCAAATGAATGTAAATGCGACACTTCCTTGCAAAGAAATTGCGTTTGCAGTTGCCTACGTATCGTAGCAATAGAGTTCTTGCGATTCTTAAAACGCGATATCGCATCTCATTTATATGTTTCATGATAAGATATAATAATCATTGCGAAGTGTTATGCATTCCTCGTCTACAATTCAAATGAATGTAAATGCGACACTTCCTTGCAAGGAAATAGCGTTTGCAGATGTCTACGTATCGTAGCAATAGATTTCTAATGCTTCTTAAAACGCGATATCGCATCTCATTTCTATGTTTCATGGTAAGATATAATATGATTTGAGAAGTGTCATGTATTCCTCGTCTACACTTCAAATGAATGTGAATGCGATACTTCCTCGCTAGGAAATAGCGTTTGCAGATGTCTACGTATCGTAGCAATAGCTTTCTAATGCTTCTTAAAACGCGATATCACATCTCATTTCTATGTTTCATGGTAAGATATAATATGATTTGCGAAGTGTCATGTATTCCTCGTCTACACTTCAAATGAATGTGAATGCGACACTTCCTTGCTAGGAAATAGCGTTTGCAGATGTCTACGTATCGTAGCAATAGAGTTCTAATGCTTCTTAAAACGCGATATCGCATCTCATTTCTATGTTTCATTTTAAGATATAATATGATTTGCGAAGTGACTTGTAATCCTCGTCTACACTTCAAATGAATGTGAATGCGACACTTCCTTGCTAGGAAATAGCGTTTGCAGATGTCTACGTATCGTAGCAATGGAGTTCTTATGATTCTTAAAACGCGATATCGCATCTCATTTCTATGTTTCATGGTAAGATATAATATGATTTGCGAAGTGTCATGTATTCCTCGTCTACACTTCAAATGAATGTGAATGCGATACTTCCTCGCTAGGAAATAGCGTTTGCAGATGTCTACGTATCGTAGCAATAGCTTTCTAATGCTTCTTAAAACGCGATATCGCATCTCATTTCTACGTTTCATGGTAAGATATAATATGATTTGCGAAGTGTTATGTATTCCTCGTCTACACTTCAAATGAATGTAAATGTGACACTTCCTTGCAAGGAAATAGCATTTGCAGATGTCTACGTATCGTAGCAATAGATTTCTAATGCTTCTTAAAACGCGATATCGCATCTCATTTCTATGTTTCATGGTAAGATATAATATGATTTGCGCAGTGTCATGTATTCCTCGTCTACACTTCAAATGAATGTGAATGCGATACTTCCTCGCTAGGAAATAGCGTTTGCAGATGTCTACGTATCGTAGCAATAGCTCCCTAATGCTTCTTAAAACGCGATATCGCATCTCATTTCTATGTGTCATGGTAAGATATAATATGATTTGCGAAGTGTCATGTATTCCTCGTCTACACTTCAAATGAATGTGAATGCGATACTTCCTAGCAAGGAAATAGCGTTTGCAGATGTCTACGTATCGTAGCAATAGAGTTCTGATGCTTCTTCAAACGCGATATCGCATCTCATTTCTATGTTTCATTTTAAGATATAATATGATTTGCGAAGTGACTTGTATTCCTCGTCTACACTTCAAATGAATGTGAATGCGACACTTCCTCGCTAGGATATAGCGTTTGCAGATGTCTACGTATCGTTGCAATAGAGTTCTTATGATTCTTAAAACGCGATATCGCATCTCATTTCTATGGTGCATGGTAAGATATAATATGATTTGCGAAGTGTTATGTATTCCTCGTCTACACTTCAAATGAATGTAAATGCGACACTTCCTTGCAAGGAAATAGCGTTTGCAGATATCTACCTATCGTAGCAATAGAGTTCTTATGATTCCTAAAACGCGATATCGCATCTCATTTCTATGTTTCATGGTAAGATATAATATGATTTGCGAAATGAATGTAAATGCGACACTTCCTTGCTAGGAAATAGCATCTGCAGATGTCTAGGTATCGTAGCGATAGAGTTCTAATGCTTCTTAAAACGCGATATCGCATCTCTTTTCTACGTTTCATGGTAAGATATAATATGATTTGCGAAGTGTTATTTATTCCTCGTCTACACTTCAAATGAATGTAAATGCGACACTTCCTTGCAAGGAAATAGCGTTTGCAGATGTCTACGTATCGTAGCCATAGAGTTCTAATGCTTCTTGAAACGAGATATTGCATCTCATATCTATGTTTCATGATAAGATATAATATTCATTGCGAAGTGTTATGCATTCCTCGTCTACGATTCAAATGAATGTAAATGCGACTCTTCCTTGCAAGGAAATAGCGTTTGCAGATGTCTAGGTATCGTAGCAATAGAGTTCTAATGCTTCTTAAAACGCGATATCGCATCTCATTTCTATGTTTCATGGTAAGATATAAAGTGATTTGCGAAGTGTTATGTATTCCTCGTCTACACTTCAAATGAATGTAAATGCGACACTTCCTTGCAAGGAAATAGCGTTTGCAGATGTCTACCTATCGTAGCAATAGAGTTCTAATGCTTCTTAAAACGCGATATCGCATCTCATTTCTATGTTTCATGGTAAGATATTATATGATTTGCGAAGTGTTATGTATTCCTCGTCTACAATTCAAATGAATGTAAATGCGATACTTCCTTGCAAGGAAATAGCGTTTGCAGATGTCTACCTATCGTAGCAATAGGGTTCTAATGCTTCTTCAAACGCGATATTGCATCTCATTTCTATGTTTCATGGTAAGATATAATATGATTTGCGAAGTGTCATGTATTCCTCGTCTACGCTTCAAATGAATGTAAATGCGACACTTCCTTGCTAGGAAATAGCGTCTGCAGATGTCTACGTATCGTAGCAATAGGGTTCTAATGCTTCTTAAAACGCGATATCGCATCTCATTTCTATGTTTCATGGTAAGATATAATATGATTTGCGAAGTGTCATGTATTCCTCGTCTACACTTCAAATGAATGTGAATGCGACTCTTCCTCGCTGGGAAATAGCGTTTGCAGATGTCTACGTATCGTAGCAATAGAGTTCTTATGATTCTTAAAGCGAGATATTGCATCTCATACCTATGTTTCATGGTAAGATATAATATGATTTGCGAAGTGTTATGTATTCCTCGTCTGCACTTCAAATGAATGTAAATGCGACACTTCCTTGCAAGGAAATAGCGTTTGCAGATGTCTACCTATCGTAGCAATAGGGTTCTAATGCTTCTTCAAACGCGATATTGCATCTCATTTCTATGTTTCATGGTAAGATATAATATGATTTGCGAAGTGTCATGTATTCCTCGTCTACACTTCAAATGAATGTAAATGCGACACTTCCTTGCAAGGAAATAGCGTCTGCAGATGTCTACGTATCGTAGCAATAGGGTTCTAATGCTTCTTAAAACGCGATATCGCATCTCATTTCTATGTTTCATTTTAAGATATAATATGATTTGCGAAGTGACTTGTATTCCTTGTCTACACTTCAAATGAATGTGAATGCGACACTTCCTTGCTAGGAAATAGCGTTTGCAGATGTCTACGTATCGAAGCAATAGAGTTCAAATGCTTCTTAAAACGAGATATTGCATCTCATATCTATGTTTCATGATAAGATATAATAATCATTGCGAAGTGTTATGCATTCCTCGTCTACAATTCAAATGAATGTAAATGCGACACTTCCTTGCAAGGAAATAGCGTCTGCAGATGTCTACGTATCGTAGCAATAGGGTTCTAATGCTTCTTAAAACGCGATATCGCATCTCATTTCTATGTTTCATTTTAAGATATAATATGATTTGCGAAGTGACTTGTATTCCTTGTCTACACTTCAAATGAATGTGAATGCGACACTTCCTTGCTAGGAAATAGCGTTTGCAGATGTCTACGTATCGTAGCAATGGAGTTCTTATGATTCTTAAAACGCGATATCGCATCTCATTTCTATGTTTCATGGTAAGATATAATATGATTTGCGAAGTGTCATGTATTCCTCGTCTACACTTCACGTGAATGTAAATGCGACACTTCCTAGCAAGGAAATAGCGTTTGCAGATGTCTACGTATCGTAGCAATAGAGTTCTAATGCTTCTTAAAACGCGATATTGAATCTCATTTCTAAGTTTCATGGTAAGATATAATATGATTTGCGAAGTGTTATATATTCCTCGTCTACACTTCAAATGAATGTGAATGCGACACTTCCTCGCTAGGAAATAGCGTTTGCAGATGTCTACGTATCGTAGCAATAGAGTTCTAATGCTTCTTAAAACGCGATATCGCATCTCATTTCTATGCTTCATTTTAAGATATAATATGATTTGCGAAGTGACTTGTAATCCTCGTCTACACTTCAAATGAATGTGAATGCGACACTTCCTTGCTAGGAAATAGCGTTTGCAGATGTCTACGTATCGTAGCAATGGAGTTCTTATGATTCTTAAAACGCGATATCGCATCTCATTTCTATGTTTCATGGTAAGATATAATATGATTTGCGAAGTTACATGTGTTCCTCGTCTACACTTCAAATGAATGTAAATGCGACACTTCCTTGCAAGGAAATAGCGTTTGCAGATGTCTACGTATCGAAGCAATAGAGTTCAAATGCTTCTTAAAACGAGATATTGCATCTCATATCTATGTTTCATGATAAGATATAATAATCATTGCGAAGTGTTATGCATTCCTCGTCTACAATTCAAATGAATGTAAATGCGACACTTCCTTGCAAGGAAATAGCGTTTGCAGATGTCTACGTATCGTAGCAATAGATTTCTAATGCTTCTTAAAACGCGATATCGCATCTCATTTCTATGTTTCATGGTAAGATATAATATGATTTGAGAAGTGTCATGTATTCCTCGTCTACACTTCAAATGAATGTGAATGCGATACTTCCTCGCTAGGAAATAGCGTTTGCAGATGTCTACGTATCGTAGCAATAGCTTTCTAATGCTTCTTAAAACGCGATATCACATCTCATTTCTATGTTTCATGGTAAGATATAATATGATTTGCGAAGTGTCATGTATTCCTCGTCTACACTTCAAATGAATGTGAATGCGATACTTCCTCGCTAGGAAATAGCGTTTGCAGATGTCTACGTATCGTAGCAATGGAGTTCTTATGATTCTTAAAACGCGATATCGCATCTCATTTCTATGTTTCATGGTAAGATATAATATGATTTGAGAAGTTATATGTGTTCCTCGTCTACACTTCAAATGAATGTAAATGCGACACTTCCTTGCAAGGAAATAGCGTTTGCAGATGTCTACGTATCGAAGCAATAGAGTTCAAATGCTTCTTAAAACGAGATATTGCATCTCATATCTATGTTTCATGATAAGATATAATAATCATTGCGAAGTGTTATGCATTCCTCGTCTACAATTCAAATGAATGTAAATGCGACACTTCCTTGCAAGGAAATAGCGTTTGCAGATGTCTACGTATCGTAGCAATAGATTTCTAATGCTTCTTAAAACGCGATATCGCATCTCATTTCTATGTTTCATGGTAAGATATAATATGATTTGAGAAGTGTCATGTATTCCTCGTCTACACTTCAAATGAATGTGAATGCGATACTTCCTCGCTAGGAAATAGCGTTTGCAGATGTCTACGTATCGTAGCAATAGCTTTCTAATGCTTCTTAAAACGCGATATCACATCTCATTTCTATGTTTCATGGTAAGATATAATATGATTTGCGAAGTGTCATGTATTCCTCGTCTACACTTCAAATGAATGTGAATGCGATACTTCCTCGCTAGGAAATAGCGTTTGCAGATGTCTACGTATCGTAGCAATAGCTTTCTAATGCTTCTTAAAACGCGATATCACATCTCATTTCTATGTTTCATGGTAAGATATAATATGATTTGCGAAGTGTCATGTATTCCTCGTCTACGCTTCAAATGAATGTAAATGCGACACTTCCTTGCTAGGAAATAGCGTCTGCAGATGTCTACGTATCGTAGCAATAGGGTTCTAATGCTTCTTAAAACGCGATATCGCATCTCATTTCTATGTTTCATTTTAAGATATAATATGATTTGCGAAGTGACTTGTATTCCTTGTCTACACTTCAAATGAATGTGAATGCGACACTTCCTTGCTAGGAAATAGCGTTTGCAGATGTCTACGTATCGTAGCAATAGAGTTCTAATGCTTCTTAAAACGCGATATCGCATCTCATTTCTATGTTTCATTTTAAGATATAATATGATTTGCGAAGTGACTTGTAATCCTCGTCTACACTTCAAATGAATGTGAATGCGACACTTCCTTGCTAGGAAATAGCGTTTGCAGATGTCTACGTATCGTAGCAATGGAGTTCTTATGATTCTTAAAACGCGATATCGCATCTCATTTCTATGTTTCATGGTAAGATATAATATGATTTGCGAAGTGACTTGTATTCCTCGTCTACACTTCAAATGAATGTGAATGCGACACTTCCTTGCTAGGAAATAGCGTTTGCAGATGTCTACGTATCGTAGCAATGGAGTTCTTATGATTCTTAAAACGCGATATCGCATCTCATTTCTATGTTTCATGGTAAGATATGATATGATTTGCGAAGTTATATGTGTTCCTCGTCTACACTTCAAATGAATGTAAATGCGACACTTCCTTGCAAGGAAATAGCGTTTGCAGATGTCTACGTATCGAAGCAATAGAGTTCAAATGCTTCTTAAAACGAGATATTGCATCTCATATCTATGTTTCATGATAAGATATAATAATCATTGCGAAGTGTTATGCATTCCTCGTCTACAATTCAAATGAATGTAAATGCGACACTTCCTTGCAAGGAAATAGCGTTTGCAGATGTCTACGTATCGTAGCAATAGATTTCTAATGCTTCTTAAAACACGATATCGCATCTCATTTCTATGTTTCATGGTAAGATATAATATGATTTGAGAAGTGTCATGTATTCCTCGTCTACACTTCAAATGAATGTGAATGCGATACTTCCTCGCTAGGAAATAGCGTTTGCAGATGTCTACGTATCGTAGCAATAGCTTTCTAATGCTTCTTAAAACGCGATATCACATCTCATTTCTATGTTTCATGGTAAGATATAATATGATTTGCGAAGTGTCATGTATTCCTCGTCTACGCTTCAAATGAATGTAAATGCGACACTTCCTTGCTAGGAAATAGCGTCTGCAGATGTCTACGTATCGTAGCAATAGGGTTCTAATGCTTCTTAAAACGCGATATCGCATCTCATTTCTATGTTTCATGGTAAGATATAATATGATTTGCGAAGTGTCATGTATTCCTCGTCTACACTTTAAATGAATGTGAATGCGATACTTCCTCGCTAGGAAATAGCGTTTGCAGATGTCTACGTATCGTAGCAATAGCTTTCTAATGCTTCTTAAAACGCGATATCGCATCTCATTTCTACGTTTCATGGTAAGATATAATATGATTTGCGAAGTGTTATGTATTCCTCGTCTACACTTCAAATGAATGTAAATGTGACACTTCCTTGCAAGGAAATAGCGTTTGCAGATGTCTACGTATCGTAGCAATAGATTTCTAATGCTTCTTAAAACGCGATATCGCATCTCATTTCTATGTTTCATGGTAAGATATAATATGATTTGCGCAGTGTCATGTATTCCTCGTCTACACTTCAAATGAATGTGAATGCGATACTTCCTCGCTAGGAAATAGCGTTTGCAGATGTCTACGTATCGTAGCAATAGCTCCCTAATGCTTCTTAAAACGCGATATCGCATCTCATTTCTATGTGTCATGGTAAGATATAATATGATTTGCGAAGTGTCATGTATTCCTCGTCTACACTTCAAATGAATGTGAATGCGATACTTCCTAGCAAGGAAATAGCGTTTGCAGATGTCTACGTATCGTAGCAATAGAGTTCTAATGCTTCTTCAAACGCGATATCGCATCTCATTTCTATGTTTCATTTTAAGATATAATATGATTTGCGAAGTGACTTGTATTCCTCGTCTACACTTCAAATGAATGTGAATGCGACACTTCCTCGCTAGGAAATAGCGTTTGCAGATGTCTACGTATCGTAGCAATGGAGTGTCACGTCCCGAGGTGCGTTTGCGCTCGATCCGATGGCACGATTCGTAGCCTTTCCCGAAAAACCTACGCGAATTGCGCTGGGGCCGGGTTCGTTGGCGGTCGGAACTCGATCTAACCAAAATTACGCCTAAAACTTACCTTTCAACGTCTTCTTAATACTGTTTCGCCTCTCGTTCCAGGTATCTGTGGCGCCGTGGATCCGTGACCGGAATAGCAGCGGCGTACGGCTGGATCGGCGGAGCGTCGACGGGAATGAGTCTCCAGGCAGGCGAGCTACAGCTGGAGGAAACTGGCGCTGGAACCGGGCGATCCTGGATTCGAATTGGACGTACGGCTGCGAAGACCTCCTTCGCAGGAACGGAAACAGCGTTGCAGACGTATGGATGTCCGGAAGTACAACTCGCGTATTCGCGAATGAGACGGCGTAGATATTCTTTCCTACCCGCGCGTCGTGTACGCCTTTTCGGAGGCTCGGGATTCATCAAAGGCGCTTGCACTAGGACGGAATACGGCTCGGCCAAGCGATGGTGCGCTCTGGCTTACCGAGGTCGATCCTTGTTCAAGATACCTTGGATACGATAGGAATGCAGCGAGAGCAGTCGAGCGTTGGTGCGCTCAAAGACTGTCCAGCGTACAGAGCTGTCGCAGATGAATCGTGTGAATTGAATAAGAATCGCGAGCGTACACGTGGAATAGAATTTAAGGAACTTGTATTCGAATAAAGAGACTTGGATTTGGTAAAACAAGAGTATATTCTATAATATAACTATCCTACTACACTTTACTAAGTCTAAGTTATCAACTAACGATATAATATGAAATGGAAATAGTAATAAGTTATAATAAGGACTCCGCTAAGGGAGATGCGATAGAGTCGGCTGCATGAGAGCTGATAGCTCGTGGCAGGGGAGCGTATTGCTCGGAGGTTGAGATTAGAACCGTCTCGGAGATCGGACTCGAAGGAACTCCTCTCTCGGTCGCGCGTCCGCGACCTCCTCGGGTTGCGTGGCGCGCGAGTCGCTGGGCCCCGTGAGTGGGGCGTACGATCGGAGTGGGGCGGCCACTCGGAGTGGGGTGCGGCTCGCGTTCAGCGTGAGCCGCGAGCGTCGAGTGCGCGCGGGCGCGCATCGCAGCTTATATTCTATACGACTTAGAAATTATGATTGTACAAATATCTGCTTATATTTAGGTGTGTGTTGGGTTGTGTATGTACATGATTCGTGTAGAGTGCTTAATCTAGAATCGCGTGTATGAAAAGTAAGCGTACGGTTGTGTGATCGCAGGTGATCGGGATTCGTACGCGGGGAGGTATTCCTCATCCTCGTAGCGTTGTCTCCTCGTCTCTGGGCGTCGAATCGTCGTGCGGCCCGTGTACGGGGGATGCTGATACAGGTGCTGGCGGGAGAGCGGTGTCCCGGTTGCGGATGCTGCGGATGCTGGTTGGCGCCAGAGGGTGGCAGGCGGTGCGCCTGACGTCACACCACCCCCCTTGGAAAAAGAATCTCGGCAATGCCGAGATCTCTTGTCTGTGGAGCGTGTGTCGGACTGCTGGGCCCGTTTCGTGGTTCCCCTGGTTGACTGTCGCAGGGGTTGGAGGCTCTCTCCTGATTCATCCCGGCGAGGGTGGATGACCGCTGGACCGCGGTTGATGCTTCTCGTTGACTTGTTCATTCCACTTTGTTCACTTTCGCTTTCAGCGTCTTTTACACTATATTCACTGACTACAGTTCCAGTTTTTCTTATTTTTAACTCATTCGCATTCACACTGTGCATACCTTGCATTCGTTTACATAGCTTAATTTTGTTCGTGTGTACGATTTTATGTCGACCCTTTACATTTAACTTTACGTTGCAGTTGCCTAAAATTTCGAGTATTCGGTAGGGTCCTGAATACTGAGCTTGGAATTTATGCTTATTTGGTTCCTTTAAAAGGTACACCCACTGTCCTGCCTCGAAATTTTTGACATTGACTTTGCGGTCGTAATAGAATTTCGATCTGCGTTTGGCGTTATCTAAATTATCTTTGGCGAGCTCCTGCGATTTGGAAATTCTTTCGTTGAGTTGAATGAGATAGTCGCTGTATGTCTCATTTTCGGTGTTGTCTTGAAAAGGAGTGGCTGATGGCGTTCTAGCTATTCTACCGAACACTAGTTCGTGAGGGGTGTATAACGTACCCTCGTGTACGCTGGTGTTGTATGCGAACATCGCGTACGGTAACCATTTCTCCCATTCGTTACTCGACTCGATATAGTGTTTCAGATACTCGGCCAAGACGTGGTGAGATCTTTCGACGGACCCGTTCGTTTGCGGATGGAATGCGGTGGACTTGTACTGCTTGATTCTGAATTTGATAGCGATGGCTTTTATCAGGCTATTTATAAAATTGGAGCCCTGATCTGTCAGTATGCCCTTGGGGCATCCGAACTTACAGATAAACTCTCGAATCAATGCATCCGCAATGTCTACGGCCGTGGTGGTTTTAAGGGGAATTGCGACGGAGAATTTTGTTAGTAGGTCTTGGATTGTTAATATGTTTGTGAAACCATCTGGTGTTTCGGGAAGAGGACCCATAACGTCCATCGAGATTTTGTCAAAAGCCCTGCCGGGGGTATCGGTTAGAGTGAGAGGTTGTCTCGTTTTTACTCTGACCAGTTTTTCCGTTTGGCAGCTTTTGCATTTGCCGATGTATTCTTGGATTTGCAACTTCATATTGGGCCAAAAGTATTGTTGCCTAATACGAGTGTATGTTTTATTCACACCCTTGTGGCCTCCCACAGGTGTGTCGTGGTTCTCCTGTATTATTTTCAGTCTATCTTGGACTGGCGGAGTTCGAATCAGCCCCTGACAGACCGTTATTTGAACGTTCGATTCGTAAAATAGGTCCTCGAGGATTTTTCGGATTCGGGACCATGGAATAGAATCAAGGGAGATCTGTGCGATACTGAATGTTGTTAACTGGAGTTCGTTTACGACGTCGTATAGTGATCGAAATGCTTCGACCGTGGTTTGGAAATCGACTGATCGGCTTGGATGTTCCACGATCGGAAGCTGGATTTGGTACTCGTTTTCTATTTTCACAACTTTGGATCTGGAAAGGACGATGTTTTCGTTGGGAAGGAATTGTCCGGTTTTTTCGAGTTCTTGGGCACCCGCGTCGTAAGGGTGTCCTGACTGCGTGACGAAAATGACAATATTGTCTCGTCTGGTTGACAGTGAGTCGCGACTGTATTTAAACAAAGGCTCTCGCCTGATGTATTCATTCGGTGCAGGGACATAGATTTCGGGATTATCGGTTGTGTGCGGAGTTGACGAGGTGTCGGTAAGTGAGGGAGCGTCGGGCGTCGGTACGTCGGTTCCCGACGTTACCGGTGTAGGAGGAGGAGCTGGAGTGGTGTATTTCCTTCGAACTTCCGGGGAGACATCGAAGATGTCATCCTCCGAATCAAGTGCGTGGGAAAGCGGGAAAACTCGGGCGGGATTCCGCGATAGTGCGTCCGCATTGAGGTTGGTTTTGCCGCTTTTGTATACCATCTCATAATCAAATTCAGCAAGCTTAAGCCTCCAACGAACGAGTCTACTGGATGGATCTTTGACCGAGTTCATCCACACTAACGGCCGATGGTCGGTAACGAGTTTGAACTGGTTACCGTAGATGTATGGCCGGAAATAGTGGACGGCGTAGACGATCGCCAGACACTCCTTCTCGATCGTAGAATAATTTCGCTCCGCAGTATTGAGTAATCGCGACGTGTACGCGATCGGCAGATCGCGACCTATCGGGCCTTGACTGAGAATAGCGCCGATCGCTTCGGCAGATGCATCGGTGGTTATAACGAACGGCTGCTTAAAGTTCGGATATTGGAGTATAGGAGCCTCGCACAGGCAATCGCGAAGTTGTACAAATGAGTTTTCTTGATCGTTGCGCCACACGAAAGGCGCGTCCTTTTTTAACAGATTGGTCAGAGGTTTAGCGATACGCGAGAAATTAGCAATGAAACGCCTGTAATATCCCGCAAGACCGAGGAATTGTTTAATTTGTTTGGCGTTCTGTGGACGTGGAAAATTTTTCACCGCGCTTATTTTCGCGGGGTCCGGTTTTACCCCGTGCTCGCTGATAATGTGGCCTAAATAGCTAACCTCTCTTCGCAGGAATTCGCACTTATCAGGTTGCAAAACTAGGTTGGCTTCCTTGAGCCTTTTTGTTAATTTTTCAAATTTTACTCGGTGCTCCTGCAGAGAGCTGGCGTAGACCACGATATCATCGAGGTAGACGAATACCTCGTTCCCCTGGAGGCCGGAGAGGACGTTGTCCATCAGCCTCTGGAACGTCGCGGGCGCGTTTTTCAACCCGAAGGGCATTCTTTTGAACTCATAGTGCCCGTGAGGCGTAGAAAAAGCGGTTTTCGGAGCGTCGGCGGGTTCCATAGGGATCTGATGGAACCCGCTCGCGAGATCGAAAGTACTGAAGTATTTCGCGCTACCGAGCTGATCGAGAATCTCCGTGATGCAAGGGAGGGGGTACGCGTCGGCGACAGACTTCTCGTTCAGAGCTCGGTAGTCGATAACGACGCGCCACTGTTTATTGCCCAAGGAATCAGGCTTCTTGGGCACTACCCACAGTGGTGAATTATAAGGCGATTTGGACGGAGAGATGACATCGTTTTGTAAAAAGTGTTCGACTTGACGGCGAATTTCCTCCTTATGTGCCGGGGGAAAGCGATATTGCTTCACGTTGACGGGTCGGTCGTCAACGGTTGGTATTTTATGCGTGGTGGCCGAAGTGTGTCCTAATTTGTCGCCTTGGATATGGAAGAGATGCTGCGAGCTTTCGACGAGGCGGACGACGTGTTCTTTTTCCTCCTTATTGAGGTGATCGAGACGAAGGAGACTGAGTATACGGTCCACGCGAGATTGCGGAGAGTCGGCGGTTTGCGGTGATAGCGGAGATTTCGATTTTGCATCTCGCTTTACATTGGTTTTTACCGCTTGCGCGTAGGAAATTCGGTGCTTGTTTATTACTTGGCACCGAGAAGGAGGAAGCTCGCGTGTCGAATACGATGTCTGATTTGAAATAGAAGTAGAAATTTCCCTTTTGTGGGAAGAGCCGATCGGTGCGGCGGATACAGCGTATTTTTTTGAATTGGAAAAAATTGGAAACAGAGAGGGACTGCCCTCCTCGTGGAGGGGAGTCATAATTTGAGCCGGTTCGAGTTTTACGTCTGGCAATGCGATTTTGATCGTGCGATCTGATGAATTTATTATTCTTGTAATCGCCTTGCCATGGACCACTCTGACTAGGGCGTTCCCGAAAAATATTCCCGGTGCTAAATTAATTCTCGGAATTATTCCTTCTGGGATATCGGAGTTTATCACGCGAACCTTTATTCCGACATTTGATCGCGGAGGAATCGAGATCTGATCTCTTTGCTTCGAAGAAACGGCCTTCTTATCCGTTCTGGGTTTAGATTTCGCCGGTGCATCGCGTTTCGGAGGGGGCGATGATTGCGGCGGCGTCGGAGGAGAAATAGATTTAGTGCGCGACGTTTGTTTATTTTTCGCTGGTAAGTGAGGAGCGGTCTCCGGGCGCGACGACGGTTCTTCGGTTGGCTCGACATCCTCTACGAAAGGGATTTTCTGCCCGTTCCATTTGATAAATTTCTTAAGGAAGGAAATTTCCGCGTCCTTACAAAAGCCCGAGCCGAGGATTCCGTTAGGCTTTAAGGGAAAATTGTCCTCGACTACATTGAAGGGGACGACGCGGTCGAAGATTACCAGGTTCACCGTCCCTAAGGTGGCTGTTTTGCCGTCGGTTACACCCGTTATAATCACTATTTCCGAAGAGTCGATTCGCGCGGAGGATTTTAATGCCGATCGTTTGATAATGTTTATCTCTGCCCCGGTGTCTATCATAAATCGGGTTGGACAGATTAAATGATCGGATTTAATTATCACGGTAGGCGTGCTTGCTTTCCCGGTGATATTTATTGCGGCGTTTCTCCTACTTCCTCGTCGGAATTGTTCGCTGCGAGAGTTCGTATTTGCGGTAGGGCCTCGCGACCTGTCTCGCGGCGGGTACGGAGGCCACCGTCGTTTCCCGAGTCCCTGTTCAAATTGTTATTATATCTTCTCTTACGGCATTCGTCTATGCTGTGCCCCGGGTTTTTACAATATTTGCAAAATTTTTGCGCGTCCCTGTCTAAAATTTGTCGCGGCTGTTCGTAGGACGGGCGTTGAGCGGGAAGCGGTGCGTCCCTGGGACGCAGGTATGGGTCTCGATATTCCCGTGATCGGTATTGAGGTACGGTTCTGAGCCGACATTCGGTCGCGTAATGTCCCGTGTTGTTGCATTTACTGCAGATAATGTCTACGAGTTTTTCGCGAGATTCCGCGCGTGGTCGCGTTTTGCCTAGACGTTGTAAGTCGCGTTCGTGAATTTGAAAGAGTTCGCGTGCTCTTGTGAAAATTTGCTGCAGGGTGTTGTATGGATCTATCGGCATCTGAATTCTTATTTCGGGAATAAGTCCGTCCCTGAAGCACTGTGACGCGAGTTTGTTTACGCTTTCTAAGGACTCTTGGGGATCGCGACGCGCGAGTCTGTCGCAGTCAATTATGGCTGTCTTCAGGTCCTTTACCCGTCCAATATAATCTAAAATGTGCTCGTTGGCACGCATGTATATATTGGTGAGTTCGCCCCTGTAGTGATCGGCGGATTTCACGGGTCCGAACGAACATCGAAGAATATCAGTTAATTCCAGAATCGTCTGGCACGGCTCGTCCTCTAACGCGGCATAAGCGCGGCCCTTCAATTTGCCCTTCAGAAGGCGCGTAAACGTGCGCTCGCACCCGTTCGGAATTAGTTCGTAAGCCCGTTTGCAAGCCCGCGTAAATTGGAGTACCGGAATATTTTGTCCGTCGAACGTCGGTACGGCTTCAAGCGCTTGCTTGAGCGAAAGCTCGTCATGTTGCGGGTTGGTTACGGCGGATATTTGACTCGAACCTTGTGCGGAAATCGGGTCTATACGCGGAATTTCCAACGGCACTGTATCGTCGCGTGCTAGATCTGGAGTTCGGCGGATAGCTTCAATTTCGCGACGGAGCATTTCAACTTGTTGAAGCAAGGTCACCGTAGTTGGATCGGTCGATTCTACGTTTTTCGCCGATGTGCCTGCTTGCGCGGTATCTTGAGTAAGCTCGCCGAGAGCGTCTTGAAAATCTAATGCCCTATTTGTGCGTTTATCGCGATCAGTTTCGTGCATCGCGGCGGCCCGTTGCGCTTGCTGGCGCGTTTTGGTCGGTGGAGTTCTCGTTGCCATGGCTTGTTTCGCGGTCTCGGACGGCAGAATTTCCGTGGAGAACGCGTGGCTATCCCACCGCTGTCACCAAAAATATCTTTCGTGTCACGTCCCGAGGTGCGTTTGCGCTCGATCCGATGGCACGATTCGTAGCCTTTCCCGAAAAACCTACGCGAATTGCGCTGGGGCCGGGTTCGTTGGCGGTCGGAACTCGATCTAACCAAAATTACGCCTAAAACTTACCTTTCAACGTCTTCTTAATACTGTTTCGCCTCTCGTTCCAGGTATCTGTGGCGCCGTGGATCCGTGACCGGAATAGCAGCGGCGTACGGCTGGATCGGCGGAGCGTCGACGGGAATGAGTCTCCAGGCAGGCGAGCTACAGCTGGAGGAAACTGGCGCTGGAACCGGGCGATCCTGGATTCGAATTGGACGTACGGCTGCGAAGACCTCCTTCGCAGGAACGGAAACAGCGTTGCAGACGTATGGATGTCCGGAAGTACAACTCGCGTATTCGCGAATGAGACGGCGTAGATATTCTTTCCTACCCGCGCGTCGTGTACGCCTTTTCGGAGGCTCGGGATTCATCAAAGGCGCTTGCACTAGGACGGAATACGGCTCGGCCAAGCGATGGTGCGCTCTGGCTTACCGAGGTCGATCCTTGTTCAAGATACCTTGGATACGATAGGAATGCAGCGAGAGCAGTCGAGCGTTGGTGCGCTCAAAGACTGTCCAGCGTACAGAGCTGTCGCAGATGAATCGTGTGAATTGAATAAGAATCGCGAGCGTACACGTGGAATAGAATTTAAGGAACTTGTATTCGAATAAAGAGACTTGGATTTGGTAAAACAAGAGTATATTCTATAATATAACTATCCTACTACACTTTACTAAGTCTAAGTTATCAACTAACGATATAATATGAAATGGAAATAGTAATAAGTTATAATAAGGACTCCGCTAAGGGAGATGCGATAGAGTCGGCTGCATGAGAGCTGATAGCTCGTGGCAGGGGAGCGTATTGCTCGGAGGTTGAGATTAGAACCGTCTCGGAGATCGGACTCGAAGGAACTCCTCTCTCGGTCGCGCGTCCGCGACCTCCTCGGGTTGCGTGGCGCGCGAGTCGCTGGGCCCCGTGAGTGGGGCGTACGATCGGAGTGGGGCGGCCACTCGGAGTGGGGTGCGGCTCGCGTTCAGCGTGAGCCGCGAGCGTCGAGTGCGCGCGGGCGCGCATCGCAGCTTATATTCTATACGACTTAGAAATTATGATTGTACAAATATCTGCTTATATTTAGGTGTGTGTTGGGTTGTGTATGTACATGATTCGTGTAGAGTGCTTAATCTAGAATCGCGTGTATGAAAAGTAAGCGTACGGTTGTGTGATCGCAGGTGATCGGGATTCGTACGCGGGGAGGTATTCCTCATCCTCGTAGCGTTGTCTCCTCGTCTCTGGGCGTCGAATCGTCGTGCGGCCCGTGTACGGGGGATGCTGATACAGGTGCTGGCGGGAGAGCGGTGTCCCGGTTGCGGATGCTGCGGATGCTGGTTGGCGCCAGAGGGTGGCAGGCGGTGCGCCTGACGTCACACCACCCCCCTTGGAAAAAGAATCTCGGCAATGCCGAGATCTCTTGTCTGTGGAGCGTGTGTCGGACTGCTGGGCCCGTTTCGTGGTTCCACTGGTTGACTGTCGCAGGGGTTGGAGGCTCTCTCCTGATTCATCCCGGCGAGGGTGGATGACCGCTGGACCGCGGTTGATGCTTCTCGTTGACTTGTTCATTCCACTTTGTTCACTTTCGCTTTCAGCGTCTTTTACACTATATTCACTGACTACAGTTCCAGTTTTTCTTATTTTTAACTCATTCGCATTCACACTGTGCATACCTTGCATTCGTTTACATAGCTTAATTTTGTTCGTGTGTACGATTTTATGTCGACCCTTTACATTTAACTTTACGTTGCAGTTGCCTAAAATTTCGAGTATTCGGTAGGGTCCTGAATACTGAGCTTGGAATTTATGCTTATTTGGTTCCTTTAAAAGGTACACCCACTGTCCTACCTCGAAATTTTTGACATTGACTTTGCGGTCGTAATAGAATTTCGATCTGCGTTTGGCGTTATCTAAATTATCTTTGGCGAGCTCCTGCGATTTGGAAATTCTTTCGTTGAGTTGAATGAGATAGTCGCTGTATGTCTCATTTTCGGTGTTGTCTTGAAAAGGAGTGGCTGATGGCGTTCTAGCTATTCTACCGAACACTAGTTCGTGAGGGGTGTATAACGTACCCTCGTGTACGCTGGTGTTGTATGCGAACATCGCGTACGGTAACCATTTCTCCCATTCGTTACTCGACTCGATATAGTGTTTCAGATACTCGGCCAAGACGTGGTGAGATCTTTCGACGGACCCGTTCGTTTGCGGATGGAATGCGGTGGACTTGTACTGCTTGATTCTGAATTTGATAGCGATGGCTTTTATCAGGCTATTTATAAAATTGGAGCCCTGATCTGTCAGTATGCCCTTGGGGCATCCGAACTTACAGATAAACTCTCGAATCAATGCATCCGCAATGTCTACGGCCGTGGTGGTTTTAAGGGGAATTGCGACGGAGAATTTTGTTAGTAGGTCTTGGATTGTTAATATGTTTGTGAAACCATCTGGTGTTTCGGGAAGAGGACCCATAACGTCCATCGAGATTTTGTCAAAAGCCCTGCCGGGGGTATCGGTTAGAGTGAGAGGTTGTCTCGTTTTTACTCTGACCAGTTTTTCCGTTTGGCAGCTTTTGCATTTGCCGATGTATTCTTGGATTTGCAACTTCATATTGGGCCAAAAGTATTGTTGCCTAATACGAGTGTATGTTTTATTCACACCCTTGTGGCCTCCCACAGGTGTGTCGTGGTTCTCCTGTATTATTTTCAGTCTATCTTGGACTGGCGGAGTTCGAATCAGCCCCTGACAGACCGTTATTTGAACGTTCGATTCGTAAAATAGGTCCTCGAGGATTTTTCGGATTCGGGACCATGGAATAGAATCAAGGGAGATCTGTGCGATACTGAATGTTGTTAACTGGAGTTCGTTTACGACGTCGTATAGTGATCGAAATGCTTCGACCGTGGTTTGGAAATCGACTGATCGGCTTGGATGTTCCACGATCGGAAGCTGGATTTGGTACTCGTTTTCTATTTTCACAACTTTGGATCTGGAAAGGACGATGTTTTCGTTGGGAAGGAATTGTCCGGTTTTTTCGAGTTCTTGGGCACCCGCGTCGTAAGGGTGTCCTGACTGCGTGACGAAAATGACAATATTGTCTCGTCTGGTTGACAGTGAGTCGCGACTGTATTTAAACAAAGGCTCTCGCCTGATGTATTCATTCGGTGCAGGGACATAGATTTCGGGATTATCGGTTGTGTGCGGAGTTGACGAGGTGTCGGTAAGTGAGGGAGCGTCGGGCGTCGGTACGTCGGTTCCCGACGTTACCGGTGTAGGAGGAGGAGCTGGAGTGGTGTATTTCCTTCGAACTTCCGGGGAGACATCGAAGATGTCATCCTCCGAATCAAGTGCGTGGGAAAGCGGGAAAACTCGGGCGGGATTCCGCGATAGTGCGTCCGCATTGAGGTTGGTTTTGCCGCTTTTGTATACCATCTCATAATCAAATTCAGCAAGCTTAAGCCTCCAACGAACGAGTCTACTGGATGGATCTTTGACCGAGTTCATCCACACTAACGGCCGATGGTCGGTAACGAGTTTGAACTGGTTACCGTAGATGTATGGCCGGAAATAGTGGACGGCGTAGACGATCGCCAGACACTCCTTCTCGATCGTAGAATAATTTCGCTCCGCAGTATTGAGTAATCGCGACGTGTACGCGATCGGCAGATCGCGACCTATCGGGCCTTGACTGAGAATAGCGCCGATCGCTTCGGCAGATGCATCGGTGGTTATAACGAACGGCTGCTTAAAGTTCGGATATTGGAGTATAGGAGCCTCGCACAGGCAATCGCGAAGTTGTACAAATGAGTTTTCTTGATCGTTGCGCCACACGAAAGGCGCGTCCTTTTTTAACAGATTGGTCAGAGGTTTAGCGATACGCGAGAAATTAGCAATGAAACGCCTGTAATATCCCGCAAGACCGAGGAATTGTTTAATTTGTTTGGCGTTCTGTGGACGTGGAAAATTTTTCACCGCGCTTATTTTCGCGGGGTCCGGTTTTACCCCGTGCTCGCTGATAATGTGGCCTAAATAGCTAACCTCTCTTCGCAGGAATTCGCACTTATCAGGTTGCAAAACTAGGTTGGCTTCCTTGAGCCTTTTTGTTAATTTTTCAAATTTTACTCGGTGCTCCTGCAGAGAGCTGGCGTAGACCACGATATCATCGAGGTAGACGAATACCTCGTTCCCCTGGAGGCCGGAGAGGACGTTGTCCATCAGCCTCTGGAACGTCGCGGGCGCGTTTTTCAACCCGAAGGGCATTCTTTTGAACTCATAGTGCCCGTGAGGCGTAGAAAAAGCGGTTTTCGGAGCGTCGGCGGGTTCCATAGGGATCTGATGGAACCCGCTCGCGAGATCGAAAGTACTGAAGTATTTCGCGCTACCGAGCTGATCGAGAATCTCCGTGATGCAAGGGAGGGGGTACGCGTCGGCGACAGACTTCTCGTTCAGAGCTCGGTAGTCGATAACGACGCGCCACTGTTTATTGCCCAAGGAATCAGGCTTCTTGGGCACTACCCACAGTGGTGAATTATAAGGCGATTTGGACGGAGAGATGACATCGTTTTGTAAAAAGTGTTCGACTTGACGGCGAATTTCCTCCTTATGTGCCGGGGGAAAGCGATATTGCTTCACGTTGACGGGTCGGTCGTCAACGGTTGGTATTTTATGCGTGGTGGCCGAAGTGTGTCCTAATTTGTCGCCTTGGATATGGAAGAGATGCTGCGAGCTTTCGACGAGGCGGATGACATGTTCTTTTTCCTCTTTATTGAGGTGATCGAGACGAAGGAGACTGAGTATACGGTCCACGCGAGATTGCGGAGAGTCGGCGGTTTGCGGTGATAGCGGAGATTTCGATTTTGCATCTCGCTTTACATTGGTTTTTACCGCTTGCGCGTAGGAAATTCGGTGCTTGTTTATTACTTTGCACCGAGAAGGAGGAAGCTCGCGTGTCGAATACGATGTCTGATTTGAAATAGAAGTAGAAATTTCCCTTTTGTGGGAAGAGCCGATCGGTGCGGCGGATACAGCGTATTTTTTCGAATTGGAAAAAATTGGAAACAGAGAGGGACTGCCCTCCTCGTGGAGGGGAGTCATAATTTGAGCCGGTTCGAGTTTTACGTCTGGCAATGCGATTTTGATCGTGCGATCTGATGAATTTATTATTCTTGTAATCGCCTTGCCATGGACCACTCTGACTAGGGCGTTCCCGAAAAATATTCCCGGTGCTAAATTAATTCTCGGAATTATTCCTTCTGGGATATCGGAGTTTATCACGCGAACCTTTATTCCGACATTTGATCGCGGAGGAATCGAGATCTGATCTCTTTGCTTCGAAGAAACGGCCTTCTTATCCGTTCTGGGTTTAGATTTCGCCGGTGCATCGCGTTTCGGAGGGGGCGATGATTGCGGCGGCGTCGGAGGAGAAATAGATTTAGTGCGCGACGTTTGTTTATTTTTCGCTGGTAAGTGAGGAGCGGTCTCCGGGCGCGACGACGGTTCTTCGGTTGGCTCGACATCCTCTACGAAAGGGATTTTCTGCCCGTTCCATTTGATAAATTTCTTAAGGAAGGAAATTTCCGCGTCCTTACAAAAGCCCGAGCCGAGGATTCCGTTAGGCTTTAAGGGAAAATTGTCCTCGACTACATTGAAGGGGACGACGCGGTCGAAGATTACCAGGTTCACCGTCCCTAAGGTGGCTGTTTTGCCGTCGGTTACACCCGTTATAATCACTATTTCCGAAGAGTCGATTCGCGCGGAGGATTTTAATGCCGATCGTTTGATAATGTTTATCTCTGCCCCGGTGTCTATCATAAATCGGGTTGGACAGATTAAATGATCGGATTTAATTATCACGGTAGGCGTGCTTGCTTTCCCGGTGATATTTATTGCGGCGTTTCTCCTACTTCCTCGTCGGAATTGTTCGCTGCGAGAGTTCGTATTTGCGGTAGGGCCTCGCGACCTGTCTCGCGGCGGGTACGGAGGCCACCGTCGTTTCCCGAGTCCCTGTTCAAATTGTTATTATATCTTCTCTTACGGCATTCGTCTATGCTGTGCCCCGGGTTTTTACAATATTTGCAAAATTTTTGCGCGTCCCTGTCTAAAATTTGTCGCGGCTGTTCGTAGGACGGGCGTTGAGCGGGAAGCGGTGCGTCCCTGGGACGCAGGTATGGGTCTCGATATTCCCGTGATCGGTATTGAGGTACGGTTCTGAGCCGACATTCGGTCGCGTAATGTCCCGTGTTGTTGCATTTACTGCAGATAATGTCTACGAGTTTTTCGCGAGATTCCGCGCGTGGTCGCGTTTTGCCTAGACGTTGTAAGTCGCGTTCGTGAATTTGAAAGAGTTCGCGTGCTCTTGTGAAAATTTGCTGCAGGGTGTTGTATGGATCTATCGGCATCTGAATTCTTATTTCGGGAATAAGTCCGTCCCTGAAGCACTGTGACGCGAGTTTGTTTACGCTTTCTAAGGACTCTTGGGGATCGCGACGCGCGAGTCTGTCGCAGTCAATTATGGCTGTCTTCAGGTCCTTTACCCGTCCAATATAATCTAAAATGTGCTCGTTGGCACGCATGTATATATTGGTGAGTTCGCCCCTGTAGTGATCGGCGGATTTCACGGGTCCGAACGAACATCGAAGAATATCAGTTAATTCCAGAATCGTCTGGCACGGCTCGTCCTCTAACGCGGCATAAGCGCGGCCCTTCAATTTGCCCTTCAGAAGGCGCGTAAACGTGCGCTCGCACCCGTTCGGAATTAGTTCGTAAGCCCGTTTGCAAGCCCGCGTAAATTGGAGTACCGGAATATTTTGTCCGTCGAACGTCGGTACGGCTTCAAGCGCTTGCTTGAGCGAAAGCTCGTCATGTTGCGGGTTGGTTACGGCGGATATTTGACTCGAACCTTGTGCGGAAATCGGGTCTATACGCGGAATTTCCAACGGCACTGTATCGTCGCGTGCTAGATCTGGAGTTCGGCGGATAGCTTCAATTTCGCGACGGAGCATTTCAACTTGTTGAAGCAAGGTCACCGTAGTTGGATCGGTCGATTCTACGTTTTTCGCCGATGTGCCTGCTTGCGCGGTATCTTGAGTAAGCTCGCCGAGAGCGTCTTGAAAATCTAATGCCCTATTTGTGCGTTTATCGCGATCAGTTTCGTGCATCGCGGCGGCCCGCTGCGCTTGCTGGCGCGTTTTGGTCGGTGGAGTTCTCGTTGCCATGGCTTGTTTCGCGGTCTCGGACGGCAGAATTTCCGTGGAGAACGCGTGGCTATCCCACCGCTGTCACCAAAAATATCTTTCGTGTCACGTCCCGAGGTGCGTTTGCGCTCGATCCGATGGCACGATTCGTTGCCTTTCCCGAAAAACCTACGCGAATTGCGCTGGGGCCGGGTTCGTTGGCGGTCGGAACTCGATCTAACCAAAATTACGCCTAACACTTACCTTTCGACGTCTTCTTAATACTGTTTCGCCTCTCGTTCCAGGTATCTGTGGCGCCGTGGATCCGTGACCGGAATAGCAGCGGCGTACGGCTGGATCGGCGGAGCGTCGACGGGAATGAGTCTCCAGGCAGGCGAGCTACGGCTGGAGGGAACTGGCGCTGGAACCGGGCGATCCTGGATTCGAATTGGACGTACGGCTGCGAAGACCTCCTTCGCAGGAACGGAAACAGCGTTGCAGACGTATGGATGTCCGGAAGTACAACTCGCGTATTCGCGAATGAGACGGCGTAGATATTCTTTCCTACCCGCGCGTCGTGTACGCCTTTTCGGAGGCTCGGGATTCATCAAAGGCGCTTGCACTAGGACGGAATACGGCTCGGCCAAGCGATGGTGCGCTCTGGCTTACCGAGGTCGATCCTTGTTCAAGATACCTTGGATACGATAGGAATGCAGCGAGAGCAGTCGAGCGTTGGTGCGCTCAAAGACTGTCCAGCGTACAGAGCTGTCGCAGATGAATCGTGTGAATTGAATAAGAATCGCGAGCGTACACGTGGAACAGAATTTAAGGAACTTGTATTCGAATAAAGAGACTTGGATTTGGTAAAACAAGAGTATATTCTATAATATAACTATCCTACTACACTTTACTAAGTCTAAGTTATCAACTAACGATATAATATGAAATGGAAATAGTAATAAGTTATAATAAGGACTCCGCTAAGGGAGATGCGATAGAGTCGGCTGCATGAGAGCTGATAGCTCGTGGCAGGGGAGCGTATTGCTCGGAGGTTGAGATTAGAACCGTCTCGGAGATCGGACTCGAAGGAACTCTTCTCTCGGTCGCGCGTCCGCGACCTCCTCGGGTTGCGTGGCGCGCGAGTCGCTGGGCCCCGTGAGTGGGGCGTACGATCGGAGTGGGGCGGCCACTCGGAGTGGGGTGCGGCTCGCGTTCAGCGTGAGCCGCGAGCGTCGAGTGCGCGCGGGCGCGCATCGCAGCTTATATTCTATACGACTTAGAAATTATGATTGTACAAATATCTGCTTATATTTAGGTGTGTGTTGGGTTGTGTATGTACATGATTCGTGTAGAGTGCTTAATCTAGAATCGCGTGTATGAAAAGTAAGCGTACGGTTGTGTGATCGCAGGTGATCGGGATTCGTACGCGGGGAGGTATTCCTCATCCTCGTAGCGTTGTCTCCTCGTCTCTGGGCGTCGAATCGTCGTGCGGCCCGTGTACGGGGGATGCTGATACAGGTGCTGGCGGGAGAGCGGTGTCCCGGTTGCGGATGCTGCGGATGCTGGTTGGCGCCAGAGGGTGGCAGGCGGTGCGCCTGACGTCACACAATTCAAATGAATGTAAATGCGACACTTCCTTGCAAGGAAATAGCGTTTGCAGATGTCTACGTATCGTAGCAATAGATTTCTAATGCTTCTTAAAACACGATATCGCATCTCATTTCTATGTTTCATGGTAAGATATAATATGATTTGAGAAGTGTCATGTATTCCTCGTCTACACTTCAAATGAATGTGAATGCGATACTTCCTCGCTAGGAAATAGCGTTTGCAGATGTCTACGTATCGTAGCAATAGAGTTCTAATGCTTCTTCAAACGCGATATCGCATCTCATTTCTATGTTTCATTTTAAGATATAATATGATTTGCGAAGTGACTTGTATTCCTTGTCTACACTTCAAATGAATGTAAATGCGACACTTCCTTGCTAGGAAATAGCGTCTGCAGATGTCTACGTATCGTAGCAATAGGGTTCTAATGCTTCTTAAAACGCGATATCGCATCTCATTTCTATGTTTCATGGTAAGATATAATATGATTTGCGAAGTGTCATGTATTCCTCGGCTACACTTCAAATGAATGTGAATGCGATACTTCCTCGCTAGGAAATAGCGTTTGCAGATGTCTACGTACCGTAGCAATAGCTTTCTAATGCTTCTTAAAACGCGATATCGCATCTCATTTCTAAGTTTCATGGTAAGATATAATATGATTTGCGAAGTGTTATATATTCCTCGTCTACACTTCAAATGAATGTGAATGCGACACTTCCTCGCTAGGAAATAGCGTTTGCAGATGTCTACGTATCGTAGCAATAGAGTTCTAATGCTTCTTAAAACGCGATATCGCATCTCATTTCTATGCTTCATTTTAAGATATAATATGATTTGCGAAGTGACTTGTAATCCTCGTCTACACTTCAAATGAATGTGAATGCGACACTTCCTTGCTAGGAAATAGAGTTTGCAGATGTCTACGTATCGTAGCAATGGAGTTCTTATGATTCTTAAAACGCGATATCGCATCTCATTTCTATGTTTCATGGTAAGATATAATATGATTTGCGAAGTTATATGTGTTCCTCGTCTACACTTCAAATGAATGTAAATGCGACACTTCCTTGCAAGGAAATAGCGTTTGCAGATGTCTACGTATCGAAGCAATAGAGTTCAAATGCTTCTTAAAACGAGATATTGCATCTCATATCTATGTTTCATGATAAGATATAATAATCATTGCGAAGTGTTATGCATTCCTCGTCTACAATTCAAATGAATGTAAATGCGACACTTCCTTGCAAGGAAATAGCGTTTGCAGATGTCTACGTATCGTAGCAATAGATTTCTAATGCTTCTTAAAACGCGATATCGCATCTCATTTCTATGTTTCATGGTAAGATATAATATGATTTGAGAAGTGTCATGTATTCCTCGTCTACACTTCAAATGAATGTGAATGCGATACTTCCTCGCTAGGAAATAGCGTTTGCAGATGTCTACGTATCGTAGCAATAGCTTTCTAATGCTTCTTAAAACGCGATATCACATCTCATTTCTATGTTTCATGGTAAGATATAATATGATTTGCGAAGTGTCATGTATTCCTCGTCTACACTTCAAATGAATGTGAATGCGATACTTCCTCGATAGGAAATAGCGTTTGCAGATGTCTACGTATCGTAGCAATAGCTTTCTAATGCTTCTTAAAACGCGATATCACATCTCATTTCTATGTTTCATGGTAAGATATAATATGATTTGCGAAGTGTCATGTATTCCTCGTCTACGCTTCAAATGAATGTAAATGCGACACTTCCTTGCTAGGAAATAGCGTCTGCAGATGTCTACGTATCGTAGCAATAGGGTTCTAATGCTTCTTAAAACGCGATATCGCATCTCATTTCTATGTTTCATGGTAAGATATAATATGATTTGCGAAGTGTCATGTATTCCTCGTCTACGCTTCAAATGAATGTAAATGCGACACTTCCTTGCTAGGAAATAGCGTCTGCAGATGTCTACGTATCGTAGCAATAGGGTTCTAATGCTTCTTAAAACGCGATATCGCATCTCATTTCTATGTTTCATGGTAAGATATAATATGATTTGCGAAGTGTTATGTATTCCTCGTCTACACTTCAAATGAATGTAAATGTGACACTTCCTTGCAAGGAAATAGCGTTTGCAGATGTCTACGTATCGTAGCAATAGATTTCTAATGCTTCTTAAAACGCGATATCGCATCTCATTTCTATGTTTCATGGTAAGATATAATATGATTTGCGCAGTGTCATGTATTCCTCGTCTACACTTCAAATGAATGTGAATGCGATACTTCCTCGCTAGGAAATAGCGTTTGCAGATGTCTACGTATCGTAGCAATAGCTCCCTAATGCTTCTTAAAACGCGATATCGCATCTCATTTCTATGTGTCATGGTAAGATATAATATGATTTGCGAAGTGTCATGTATTCCTCGTCTACACTTCAAATGAATGTGAATGCGATACTTCCTAGCAAGGAAATAGCGTTTGCAGATGTCTACGTATCGTAGCAATAGAGTTCTAATGCTTCTTCAAACGCGATATCGCATCTCATTTCTATGTTTCATTTTAAGATATAATATGATTTGCGAAGTGACTTGTATTCCTCGTCTACACTTCAAATGAATGTGAATGCGACACTTCCTCGCTAGGATATAGCGTTTGCAGATGTCTACGTATCGTTGCAATAGAGTTCTTATGATTCTTAAAACGCGATATCGCATCTCATTTCTATGGTGCATGGTAAGATATAATATGATTTGCGAAGTGTTATGTATTCCTCGTCTACACTTCAAATGAATGTAAATGCGACACTTCCTTGCAAGGAAATAGCGTTTGCAGATGTCTACCTATCGTAGCAATAGAGTTCTTCTGATTCTTAAAACGCGATATCGCATCTCATTTCTATGTTTCATGGTAAGATATAATATGATTTGCGAAATGAATGTAAATGCGACACTTCCTTGCTAGGAAATAGCATCTGCAGATGTCTAGGTATCGTAGCGATAGAGTTCTAATGCTTCTTAAAACGCGATATCGCATCTCTTTTCTACGTTTCATGGTAAGATATAATATGATTTGCGAAGTGTCATGTATTCCTCGTCTACACTTCAAATGAATGTAAATGCGACACTTCCGTGCTAGGAAATAGCGTCTGCAGAAGTCTACCTATCGTAGCAATAGGGTTCTAATGCTTCTTCAAACGCGATATTGCATCTCATTTCTATGTTTCATGGTAAGATATAATATGATTTGCGAAGTGTCATGTATTCCTCGTCTACACTTCAAATGAATGTGAATGCGACACTTCCTCGCTGGGAAATAGCGTTTGCAGATGTCTACGTATCGTAGCAATAGAGTTCTTATGATTCTTAAAGCGAGATATTGCATCTCATATCTATGTTTCATGGTAAGATATATTATGATTTGCGAAGTGTTATGTATTCCTCGTCTACACTTCAAATGAATGTAAATGCGACACTTCCTTGCAAGGAAATAGCGTTTGCAGATGTCTACCTATCGTAGCAATAGGGTTCTAATGCTTCTTCAAACGCGATATTGCATCTCATTTCTATGTTTCATGGTAAGATATAATATGATTTGCGAAGTGTTATGTATTCCTCGTCTATACTTCAAATGAATGTAAATGCGACACTTCCTTGCTAGGAAATAGCGTCTACAGATGTCTAGGTATCGTTGCAATAGAGTTCTAATGCTTCTTAAAACGCGATATCGCATCTCATTTCTATGTTTCATGGTAAGATATAATATGATTTGCGAAGTGTCATGTATTCCTCGTCTACACTTCAAATGAATGTAAATGCGACACTTCCTTGCAAGGAAATAGCGTCTGCAGATGTCTACGTATCGTAGCAATAGATTTCTAATGCTTCTTAAAACGCGATATCGCATCTCATTTATATGTTTCATGGTAAGATGTAATATGATTTGCGAAGTGTTATTTATTCCTCGTCTACACTTCAAATGAATGTAAATGCGACACTTCCTTGCAAGGAAATAACGTTTGCAGATGTCTAGGTATCGTAGCGATAGAGTTCTAATGCTTCTTGAAACGAGATATTGCATCTCATATCTATGTTTCATGATAAGATATAATATTCATTGCGAAGTGTTATGCATTCCTCGTCTACGATTCAAATGAATGTAAATGCGACACTTCCTTGCAAGGAAATAGCGTTTACAGATGCCTAGGTATCGTAGTGTCACGTCCCGAGGTGCGTTTGCGCTCGATCCGATGGCACGATTCGTAGCCTTTCCCGAAAAACCTACGCGAATTGCGCTGGGGCCGGGTTCGTTGGCGGTCGGAACTCGATCTAACCAAAATTACGCCTAAAACTTACCTTTCAACGTCTTCTTAATACTGTTTCGCCTCTCGTTCCAGGTATCTGTGGCGCCGTGGATCCGTGACCGGAATAGCAGCGGCGTACGGCTGGATCGGCGGAGCGTCGACGGGAATGAGTCTCCAGGCAGGCGAGCTACAGCTGGAGGAAACTGGCGCTGGAACCGGGCGATCCTGGATTCGAATTGGACGTACGGCTGCGAAGACCTCCTTCGCAGGAACGGAAACAGCGTTGCAGACGTATGGATGTCCGGAAGTACAACTCGCGTATTCGCGAATGAGACGGCGTAGATATTCTTTCCTACCCGCGCGTCGTGTACGCCTTTTCGGAGGCTTGGGATTCATCAAAGGCGCTTGCACTAGGACGGAATACGGCTCGGCCAAGCGATGGTGCGCTCTGGCTTACCGAGGTCGATCCTTGTTCAAGATACCTTGGATACGATAGGAATGCAGCGAGAGCAGTCGAGCGTTGGTGCGCTCAAAGACTGTCCAGCGTACAGAGCTGTCGCAGATGAATCGTGTGAATTGAATAAGAATCGCGAGCGTACACGTGGAATAGAATTTAAGGAACTTGTATTCGAATAAAGAGACTTGGATTTGGTAAAACAAGAGTATATTCTATAATATAACTATCCTACTACACTTTACTAAGTCTAAGTTATCAACTAACGATATAATATGAAATGGAAATAGTAATAAGTTATAATAAGGACTCCGCTAAGGGAGATGCGATAGAGTCGGCTGCATGAGAGCTGATAGCTCGTGGCAGGGGAGCGTATTGCTCGGAGGTTGAGATTAGAACCGTCTCGGAGATCGGACTCGAAGGAACTCCTCTCTCGGTCGCGCGTCCGCGACCTCCTCGGGTTGCGTGGCGCGCGAGTCGCTGGGCCCCGTGAGTGGGGCGTACGATCGGAGTGGGGCGGCCACTCGGAGTGGGGTGCGGCTCGCGTTCAGCGTGAGCCGCGAGCGTCGAGTGCGCGCGGGCGCGCATCGCAGCTTATATTCTATACGACTTAGAAATTATGATTGTACAAATATCTGCTTATATTTAGGTGTGTGTTGGGTTGTGTATGTACATGATTCGTGTAGAGTGCTTAATCTAGAATCGCGTGTATGAAAAGTAAGCGTACGGTTGTGTGATCGCAGGTGATCGGGATTCGTACGCGGGGAGGTATTCCTCATCCTCGTAGCGTTGTCTCCTCGTCTCTGGGCGTCGAATCGTCGTGCGGCCCGTGTACGGGGGATGCTGATACAGGTGCTGGCGGGAGAGCGGTGTCCCGGTTGCGGATGCTGCGGATGCTGGTTGGCGCCAGAGGGTGGCAGGCGGTGCGCCTGACGTCACACCACCCCCCTTGGAAAAAGAATCTCGGCAATGCCGAGATCTCTTGTCTGTGGAGCGTGTGTCGGACTGCTGGGCCCGTTTCGTGGTTCCACTGGTTGACTGTCGCAGGGGTTGGAGGCTCTCTCCTGATTCATCCCGGCGAGGGTGGATGACCGCTGGACCGCGGTTGATGCTTCTCGTTGACTTGTTCATTCCACTTTGTTCACTTTCGCTTTCAGCGTCTTTTACACTATATTCACTGACTACAGTTCCAGTTTTTCTTATTTTTAACTCATTCGCATTCACACTGTGCATACCTTGCATTCGTTTACATAGCTTAATTTTGTTCGTGTGTACGATTTTATGTCGACCCTTTACATTTAACTTTACGTTGCAGTTGCCTAAAATTTCGAGTATTCGGTAGGGTCCTGAATACTGAGCTTGGAATTTATGCTTATTTGGTTCCTTTAAAAGGTACACCCACTGTCCTACCTCGAAATTTTTGACATTGACTTTGCGGTCGTAATAGAATTTCGATCTGCGTTTGGCGTTATCTAAATTATCTTTGGCGAGCTCCTGCGATTTGGAAATTCTTTCGTTGAGTTGAATGAGATAGTCGCTGTATGTCTCATTTTCGGTGTTGTCTTGAAAAGGAGTGGCTGATGGCGTTCTAGCTATTCTACCGAACACTAGTTCGTGAGGGGTGTATAACGTACCCTCGTGTACGCTGGTGTTGTATGCGAACATCGCGTACGGTAACCATTTCTCCCATTCGTTACTCGACTCGATATAGTGTTTCAGATACTCGGCCAAGACGTGGTGAGATCTTTCGACGGACCCGTTCGTTTGCGGATGGAATGCGGTGGACTTGTACTGCTTGATTCTGAATTTGATAGCGATGGCTTTTATCAGGCTATTTATAAAATTGGAGCCCTGATCTGTCAGTATGCCCTTGGGGCATCCGAACTTACAGATAAACTCTCGAATCAATGCATCCGCAATGTCTACGGCCGTGGTGGTTTTAAGGGGAATTGCGACGGAGAATTTTGTTAGTAGGTCTTGGATTGTTAATATGTTTGTGAAACCATCTGGTGTTTCGGGAAGGGGACCCATAACGTCCATCGAGATTTTGTCAAAAGCCCTGCCGGGGGTATCGGTTAGAGTGAGAGGTTGTCTCGTTTTTACTCTGACCAGTTTTTCCGTTTGGCAGCTTTTGCATTTGCCGATGTATTCTTGGATTTGCAACTTCATATTGGGCCAAAAGTATTGTTGCCTAATACGAGTGTATGTTTTATTCACACCCTTGTGGCCTCCCACAGGTGTGTCGTGGTTCTCCTGTATTATTTTCAGTCTATCTTGGACTGGCGGAGTTCGAATCAGCCCCTGACAGACCGTTATTTGAACGTTCGATTCGTAAAATAGGTCCTCGAGGATTTTTCGGATTCGGGACCATGGAATAGAATCAAGGGAGATCTGTGCGATACTGAATGTTGTTAACTGGAGTTCGTTTACGACGTCGTATAGTGATCGAAATGCTTCGACCGTGGTTTGGAAATCGACTGATCGGCTTGGATGTTCCACGATCGGAAGCTGGATTTGGTACTCGTTTTCTATTTTCACAACTTTGGATCTGGAAAGGACGATGTTTTCGTTGGGAAGGAATTGTCCGGTTTTTTCGAGTTCTTGGGCACCCGCGTCGTAAGGGTGTCCTGACTGCGTGACGAAAATGACAATATTGTCTCGTCTGGTTGACAGTGAGTCGCGACTGTATTTAAACAAAGGCTCTCGCCTGATGTATTCATTCGGTGCAGGGACATAGATTTCGGGATTATCGGTTGTGTGCGGAGTTGACGAGGTGTCGGTAAGTGAGGGAGCGTCGGGCGTCGGTACGTCGGTTCCCGACGTTACCGGTGTAGGAGGAGGAGCTGGAGTGGTGTATTTCCTTCGAACTTCCGGGGAGACATCGAAGATGTCATCCTCCGAATCAAGTGCGTGGGAAAGCGGGAAAACTCGGGCGGGATTCCGCGATAGTGCGTCCGCATTGAGGTTGGTTTTGCCGCTTTTGTATACCATCTCATAATCAAATTCAGCAAGCTTAAGCCTCCAACGAACGAGTCTACTGGATGGATCTTTGACCGAGTTCATCCACACTAACGGCCGATGGTCGGTAACGAGTTTGAACTGGTTACCGTAGATGTATGGCCGGAAATAGTGGACGGCGTAGACGATCGCCAGACACTCCTTCTCGATCGTAGAATAATTTCGCTCCGCAGTATTGAGTAATCGCGACGTGTACGCGATCGGCAGATCGCGACCTATCGGGCCTTGACTGAGAATAGCGCCGATCGCTTCGGCAGATGCATCGGTGGTTATAACGAACGGCTGCTTAAAGTTCGGATATTGGAGTATAGGAGCCTCGCACAGGCAATCGCGAAGTTGTACAAATGAGTTTTCTTGATCGTTGCGCCACACGAAAGGCGCGTCCTTTTTTAACAGATTGGTCAGAGGTTTAGCGATACGCGAGAAATTAGCAATGAAACGCCTGTAATATCCCGCAAGACCGAGGAATTGTTTAATTTGTTTGGCGTTCTGTGGACGTGGAAAATTTTTCACCGCGCTTATTTTCGCGGGGTCCGGTTTTACCCCGTGCTCGCTGATAATGTGGCCTAAATAGCTAACCTCTCTTCGCAGGAATTCGCACTTATCAGGTTGCAAAACTAGGTTGGCTTCCTTGAGCCTTTTTGTTAATTTTTCAAATTTTACTCGGTGCTCCTGCAGAGAGCTGGCGTAGACCACGATATCATCGAGGTAGACGAATACCTCGTTCCCCTGGAGGCCGGAGAGGACGTTGTCCATCAGCCTCTGGAACGTCGCGGGCGCGTTTTTCAACCCGAAGGGCATTCTTTTGAACTCATAGTGCCCGTGAGGCGTAGAAAAAGCGGTTTTCGGAGCGTCGGCGGGTTCCATAGGGATCTGATGGAACCCGCTCGCGAGATCGAAAGTACTGAAGTATTTCGCGCTACCGAGCTGATCGAGAATCTCCGTGATGCAAGGGAGGGGGTACGCGTCGGCGACAGACTTCTCGTTCAGAGCTCGGTAGTCGATAACGACGCGCCACTGTTTATTGCCCAAGGAATCAGGCTTCTTGGGCACTACCCACAGTGGTGAATTATAAGGCGATTTGGACGGAGAGATGACATCGTTTTGTAAAAAGTGTTCGACTTGACGGCGAATTTCCTCCTTATGTGCCGGGGGAAAGCGATATTGCTTCACGTTGACGGGTCGGTCGTCAACGGTTGGTATTTTATGCGTGGTGGCCGAAGTGTGTCCTAATTTGTCGCCTTGGATATGGAAGAGATGCTGCGAGCTTTCGACGAGGCGGACGACGTGTTCTTTTTCCTCCTTATTGAGGTGATCGAGACGAAGGAGACTGAGTATACGGTCCACGCGAGATTGCGGAGAGTCGGCGGTTTGCGGTGATAGCGGAGATTTCGATTTTGCATCTCGCTTTACATTGGTTTTTACCGCTTGCGCGTAGGAAATTCGGTGCTTGTTTATTACTTGGCACCGAGAAGGAGGAAGCTCGCGTGTCGAATACGATGTCTGATTTGAAATAGAAGTAGAAATTTCCCTTTTGTGGGAAGAGCCGATCGGTGCGGCGGATACAGCGTATTTTTTTGAATTGGAAAAAATTGGAAACAGAGAGGGACTGCCCTCCTCGTGGAGGGGAGTCATAATTTGAGCCGGTTCGAGTTTTACGTCTGGCAATGCGATTTTGATCGTGCGATCTGATGAATTTATTATTCTTGTAATCGCCTTGCCATGGACCACTCTGACTAGGGCGTTCCCGAAAAATATTCCCGGTGCTAAATTAATTCTCGGAATTATTCCTTCTGGGATATCGGAGTTTATCACGCGAACCTTTATTCCGACATTTGATCGCGGAGGAATCGAGATCTGATCTCTTTGCTTCGAAGAAACGGCCTTCTTATCCGTTCTGGGTTTAGATTTCGCCGGTGCATCGCGTTTCGGAGGGGGCGATGATTGCGGCGGCGTCGGAGGAGAAATAGATTTAGTGCGCGACGTTTGTTTATTTTTCGCTGGTAAGTGAGGAGCGGTCTCCGGGCGCGACGACGGTTCTTCGGTTGGCTCGACATCCTCTACGAAAGGGATTTTCTGCCCGTTCCATTTGATAAATTTCTTAAGGAAGGAAATTTCCGCGTCCTTACAAAAGCCCGAGCCGAGGATTCCGTTAGGCTTTGAGGGAAAATTGTCCTCGACTACATTGAAGGGGACGACGCGGTCGAAGATTACCAGGTTCACCGTCCCTAAGGTGGCTGTTTTGCCGTCGGTTACACCCGTTATAATCACTATTTCCGAAGAGTCGATTCGCGCGGAGGATTTTAATGCCGATCGTTTGATAATGTTTATCTCTGCCCCGGTGTCTATCATAAATCGGGTTGGACAGATTAAATGATCGGATTTAATTATCACGGTAGGCGTGCTTGCTTTCCCGGTGATATTTATTGCGGCGTTTCTCCTACTTCCTCGTCGGAATTGTTCGCTGCGAGAGTTCGTATTTGCGGTAGGGCCTCGCGACCTGTCTCGCGGCGGGTACGGAGGCCACCGTCGTTTCCCGAGTCCCTGTTCAAATTGTTATTATATCTTCTCTTACGGCATTCGTCTATGCTGTGCCCCGGGTTTTTACAATATTTGCAAAATTTTTGCGCGTCCCTGTCTAAAATTTGTCGCGGCTGTTCGTAGGACGGGCGTTGAGCGGGAAGCGGTGCGTCCCTGGGACGCAGGTATGGGTCTCGATATTCCCGTGATCGGTATTGAGGTACGGTTCTGAGCCGACATTCGGTCGCGTAATGTCCCGTGTTGTTGCATTTACTGCAGATAATGTCTACGAGTTTTTCGCGAGATTCCGCGCGTGGTCGCGTTTTGCCTAGACGTTGTAAGTCGCGTTCGTGAATTTGAAAGAGTTCGCGTGCTCTTGTGAAAATTTGCTGCAGGGTGTTGTATGGATCTATCGGCATCTGAATTCTTATTTCGGGAATAAGTCCGTCCCTGAAGCACTGTGACGCGAGTTTGTTTACGCTTTCTAAGGACTCTTGGGGATCGCGACGCGCGAGTCTGTCGCAGTCAATTATGGCTGTCTTCAGGTCCTTTACCCGTCCAATATAATCTAAAATGTGCTCGTTGGCACGCATGTATATATTGGTGAGTTCGCCCCTGTAGTGATCGGCGGATTTCACGGGTCCGAACGAACATCGAAGAATATCAGTTAATTCCAGAATCGTCTGGCACGGCTCGTCCTCTAACGCGGCATAAGCGCGGCCCTTCAATTTGCCCTTCAGAAGGCGCGTAAACGTGCGCTCGCACCCGTTCGGAATTAGTTCGTAAGCCCGTTTGCAAGCCCGCGTAAATTGGAGTACCGGAATATTTTGTCCGTCGAACGTCGGTACGGCTTCAAGCGCTTGCTTGAGCGAAAGCTCGTCATGTTGCGGGTTGGTTACGGCGGATATTTGACTCGAACCTTGTGCGGAAATCGGGTCTATACGCGGAATTTCCAACGGCACTGTATCGTCGCGTGCTAGATCTGGAGTTCGGCGGATAGCTTCAATTTCGCGACGGAGCATTTCAACTTGTTGAAGCAAGGTCACCGTAGTTGGATCGGTCGATTCTACGTTTTTCGCCGATGTGCCTGCTTGCGCGGTATCTTGAGTAAGCTCGCCGAGAGCGTCTTGAAAATCTAATGCCCTATTTGTGCGTTTATCGCGATCAGTTTCGTGCATCGCGGCGGCCCGTTGCGCTTGCTGGCGCGTTTTGGTCGGTGGAGTTCTCGTTGCCATGGCTTGTTTCGCGGTCTCGGACGGCAGAATTTCCGTGGAGAACGCGTGGCTATCCCACCGCTGTCACCAAAAATATCTTTCGTGTCACGTCCCGAGGTGCGTTTGCGCTCGATCCGATGGCACGATTCGTAGCCTTTCCCGAAAAACCTACGCGAATTGCGCTGGGGCCGGGTTCGTTGGCGGTCGGAACTCGATCTAACCAAAATTACGCCTAAAACTTACCTTTCAACGTCTTCTTAATACTGTTTCGCCTCTCGTTCCAGGTATCTGTGGCGCCGTGGATCCGTGACCGGAATAGCAGCGGCGTACGGCTGGATCGGCGGAGCGTCGACGGGAATGAGTCTCCAGGCAGGCGAGCTACAGCTGGAGGAAACTGGCGCTGGAACCGGGCGATCCTGGATTCGAATTGGACGTACGGCTGCGAAGACCTCCTTCGCAGGAACGGAAACAGCGTTGCAGACGTATGGATGTCCGGAAGTACAACTCGCGTATTCGCGAATGAGACGGCGTAGATATTCTTTCCTACCCGCGCGTCGTGTACGCCTTTTCGGAGGCTCGGGATTCATCAAAGGCGCTTGCACTAGGACGGAATACGGCTCGGCCAAGCGATGGTGCGCTCTGGCTTACCGAGGTCGATCCTTGTTCAAGATACCTTGGATACGATAGGAATGCAGCGAGAGCAGTCGAGCGTTGGTGCGCTCAAAGACTGTCCAGCGTACAGAGCTGTCGCAGATGAATCGTGTGAATTGAATAAGAATCGCGAGCGTACACGTGGAATAGAATTTAAGGAACTTGTATTCGAATAAAGAGACTTGGATTTGGTAAAACAAGAGTATATTCTATAATATAACTATCCTACTACACTTTACTAAGTCTAAGTTATCAACTAACGATATAATATGAAATGGAAATAGTAATAAGTTATAATAAGGACTCCGCTAAGGGAGATGCGATAGAGTCGGCTGCATGAGAGCTGATAGCTCGTGGCAGGGGAGCGTATTGCTCGGAGGTTGAGATTAGAACCGTCTCGGAGATCGGACTCGAAGGAACTCCTCTCTCGGTCGCGCGTCCGCGACCTCCTCGGGTTGCGTGGCGCGCGAGTCGCTGGGCCCCGTGAGTGGGGCGTACGATCGGAGTGGGGCGGCCACTCGGAGTGGGGTGCGGCTCGCGTTCAGCGTGAGCCGCGAGCGTCGAGTGCGCGCGGGCGCGCATCGCAGCTTATATTCTATACGACTTAGAAATTATGATTGTACAAATATCTGCTTATATTTAGGTGTGTGTTGGGTTGTGTATGTACATGATTCGTGTAGAGTGCTTAATCTAGAATCGCGTGTATGAAAAGTAAGCGTACGGTTGTGTGATCGCAGGTGATCGGGATTCGTACGCGGGGAGGTATTCCTCATCCTCGTAGCGTTGTCTCCTCGTCTCTGGGCGTCGAATCGTCGTGCGGCCCGTGTACGGGGGATGCTGATACAGGTGCTGGCGGGAGAGCGGTGTCCCGGTTGCGGATGCTGCGGATGCTGGTTGGCGCCAGAGGGTGGCAGGCGGTGCGCCTGACGTCACAGTAGCAATAGAGTTCTAATGCTTCTTAAAACGCGATATCGCATATCATTTCTATGTTTCATGGTAAGATATAACATGATTTGCGAAGTGTTATGTATTCCTCGTCTACACTTCAAATGAATGTAAATGCGACACTTCCTTGCAAGGAAATAGCGTTTGCAGATGTCTACCTATCGTAGCAATAGAGTTCTAATGCTTCTTAAAACGCGATATCGCATCTCATTTCTATGTTTCATGGTAAGATATAATATGATTTGCGAAGTGTTATGTATTCCTCGTCTGCACTTCAAATGAATGTAAATGCGACACTTCCTTGCAAGGAAATAGCGTTTGCAGATGTCTACCTATCGTAGCAATAGAGTTCTAATGCTTCTTAAAACGCGATATCGCATCTCATTTCTATGTTTCATGGGAAGATTTAATATGATTTGAGAAGTTTTATGTATTCCTCGTCTACACTTCAAATGAATGTAAATGCGACACTTCCTTGCTAGGAAATAGCGTCTGTAGATGTCTAGGTATCGTAGCGATAGAGTTCTAATGCTTCTTAAAACGCGATGTCTACGATTCAAATGAATGTAAATGCGACACTTCCTTGCAAGGAAATAGCGTTTGCAGATGTCTAGGTATCGTAGCAATAGAGTTCTAATGCTTCTCAAAACGCGATATCGCATCTCATTTCTATGTTTCATGGTAAGATATAATATGATTTGCGAAGTGTTATGTATTCCTCGTCTACACTTCAAATGAATGTAAATGCGACTCTTCCTTGCTAGGAAATAGCGTCTGCAGATGTCTAGGTATCGTAGCGATAGAGTTCTAATGCTTCTTAAAACGCGATATCGCATCTCATTTCTATGTTTCATGGTAAGATATAATATGATTTGCGAAGTGTTATTTATTCCTCGTCTACACTTCAAATGAATGTAAATGCGACACTTCCCTGCAAGGAAATAGCGTTTGCAGATGTCTACCTATCGTAGCAATAGAGTTCTAATGCTTCTTATAACGCGATATCGCATCTCATTTCTATGTTTCATGGTAAGATATAATATGATTTACGAAGTGTTATGTATTCCTCGTCTGCACTTCAAATGAATGTAAATGCGACACTTCCTTGCAAGGAAATAGCGTTTGCAGATGTCTACGTATCGCAGCAATAGAGTTCTTATGATTCTTAAAACGCGATATCGCATCTCATTTCTATGTTTCATGGTAAGATATAATATGATTTGCGAAGTTATATGTGTTCCTCGTCTACACTTCAAATGAATGTAAATGCGACACTTCCTTGCAAGGAAATAGCGTTTGCAGATGTCTACGTATCGAAGCAATAGAGTTCAAATGCTTCTTAAAACGAGATATTGCATCTCATATCTATGTTTCATGATAAGATATAATAATCATTGCGAAGTGTTATGCATTCCTCGTCTACAATTCAAATGAATGTAAATGCGACACTTCCTTGCAAGGAAATAGCGTTTGCAGATGTCTATGTATCGTAGCAATAGATTTCTAATGCTTCTTAAAACACGATATCGCATCTCATTTCTATGTTTCATGGTAAGATATAATATGATTTGCGAAGTGTCATGTATTCTTCGGCTACACTTCAAATGAATGTGAATGCGATACTTCCTCGCTAGGAAATAGCGTTTGCAGATGTCTACGTACCGTAGCAATAGCTTTCTAATGCTTCTTAAAACGCGATATCGCATCTCATTTCTAAGTTTCATGGTAAGATATAATATGATTTGCGAAGTGTTATATATTCCTCGTCTACACTTCAAATGAATGTGAATGCGACACTTCCTCGCTAGGAAATAGCGTTTGCAGATGTCTACGTATCGTAGCAATAGAGTTCTAATGCTTCTTAAAACGCGATATCGCATCTCATTTCTATGCTTCATTTTAAGATATAATATGATTTGCGAAGTGACTTGTAATCCTCGTCTACACTTCAAATGAATGTGAATGCGACACTTCCTTGCTAGGAAATAGAGTTTGCAGATGTCTACGTATCGTAGCAATGGAGTTCTTATGATTCTTAAAACGCGATATCGCATCTCATTTCTATGTTTCATGGTAAGATATAATATGATTTGCGAAGTTATATGTGTTCCTCGTCTACACTTCAAATGAATGTAAATGCGACACTTCCTTGCAAGGAAATAGCGTTTGCAGATGTCTACGTATCGAAGCAATAGAGTTCAAATGCTTCTTAAAACGAGATATTGCATCTCATATCTATGTTTCATGATAAGATATAATAATCATTGCGAAGTGTTATGCATTCCTCGTCTACAATTCAAATGAATGTAAATGCGACACTTCCTTGCAAGGAAATAGCGTTTGCAGATGTCTACGTATCGTAGCAATAGATTTCTAATGCTTCTTAAAACGCGATATCGCATCTCATTTCTATGTTTCATGGTAAGATATAATATGATTTGAGAAGTGTCATGTATTCCTCGTCTACACTTCAAATGAATGTGAATGCGATACTTCCTCGCTAGGAAATAGCGTTTGCAGATGTCTACGTATCGTAGCAATAGCTTTCTAATGCTTCTTAAAACGCGATATCACATCTCATTTCTATGTTTCATGGTAAGATATAATATGATTTGCGAAGTGTCATGTATTCCTCGTCTACACTTCAAATGAATGTGAATGCGATACTTCCTCGATAGGAAATAGCGTTTGCAGATGTCTACGTATCGTAGCAATAGCTTTCTAATGCTTCTTAAAACGCGATATCACATCTCATTTCTATGTTTCATGGTAAGATATAATATGATTTGCGAAGTGTCATGTATTCCTCGTCTACGCTTCAAATGAATGTAAATGCGACACTTCCTTGCTAGGAAATAGCGTCTGCAGATGTCTACGTATCGTAGCAATAGGGTTCTAATGCTTCTTAAAACGCGATATCGCATCTCATTTCTATGTTTCATGGTAAGATATAATATGATTTGCGAAGTGTCATGTATTCCTCGTCTACGCTTCAAATGAATGTAAATGCGACACTTCCTTGCTAGGAAATAGCGTCTGCAGATGTCTACGTATCGTAGCAATAGGGTTCTAATGCTTCTTAAAACGCGATATCGCATCTCATTTCTATGTTTCATGGTAAGATATAATATGATTTGCGAAGTGTTATGTATTCCTCGTCTACACTTCAAATGAATGTAAATGTGACACTTCCTTGCAAGGAAATAGCGTTTGCAGATGTCTACGTATCGTAGCAATAGATTTCTAATGCTTCTTAAAACGCGATATCGCATCTCATTTCTATGTTTCATGGTAAGATATAATATGATTTGCGCAGTGTCATGTATTCCTCGTCTACACTTCAAATGAATGTGAATGCGATACTTCCTCGCTAGGAAATAGCGTTTGCAGATGTCTACGTATCGTAGCAATAGCTCCCTAATGCTTCTTAAAACGCGATATCGCATCTCATTTCTATGTGTCATGGTAAGATATAATATGATTTGCGAAGTGTCATGTATTCCTCGTCTACACTTCAAATGAATGTGAATGCGATACTTCCTAGCAAGGAAATAGCGTTTGTAGATGTCTACGTATCGTAGCAATAGAGTTCTAATGCTTCTTCAAACGCGATATCGCATCTCATTTCTATGTTTCATTTTAAGATATAATATGATTTGCGAAGTGACTTGTATTCCTCGTCTACACTTCAAATGAATGTGAATGCGACACTTCCTCGCTAGGATATAGCGTTTGCAGATGTCTACGTATCGTTGCAATAGAGTTCTTATGATTCTTAAAACGCGATATCGCATCTCATTTCTATGGTGCATGGTAAGATATAATATGATTTGCGAAGTGTTGTGTATTCCTGGTCTACACTTCAAATGAATGTAAATGCGACACTTCCTTGCAAGGAAATAGCGTTTGCAGATGTCTACCTATCGTAGCAATAGAGTTCTTCTGATTCTTAAAACGCGATATCGCATCTCATTTCTATGTTTCATGGTAAGATATAATATGATTTGCGAAATGAATGTAAATGCGACACTTCCTTGCTAGGAAATAGCATCTGCAGATGTCTAGGTATCGTAGCGATAGAGTTCTAATGCTTCTTAAAACGCGATATCGCATCTCTTTTCTACGTTTCATGGTAAGATATAATATGATTTGCGAAGTGTCATGTATTCCTCGTCTACACTTCAAATGAATGTAAATGCGACACTTCCGTGCTAGGAAATAGCGTCTGCAGAAGTCTACCTATCGTAGCAATAGGGTTCTAATGCTTCTTCAAACGCGATATTGCATCTCATTTCTATGTTTCATGGTAAGATATAATATGATTTGCGAAGTGTCATGTATTCCTCGTCTACACTTCAAATGAATGTGAATGCGACACTTCCTCGCTGGGAAATAGCGTTTGCAGATGTCTACGTATCGTAGCAATAGAGTTCTTATGATTCTTAAAGCGAGATATTGCATTTCATATCTATGTTTCATGGTAAGATATATTATGATTTGCGAAGTGTTATGTATTCCTCGTCTACACTTCAAATGAATGTAAATGCGACACTTCCTTGCAAGGAAATAGCGTTTGCAGATGTCTACCTATCGTAGCAATAGGGTTCTAATGCTTCTTCAAACGCGATATTGCATCTCATTTCTATGTTTCATGGTAAGATATAATATGATTTGCGAAGTGTTATGTATTCCTCGTCTATACTTCAAATGAATGTAAATGCGACACTTCCTTGCTAGGAAATAGCGTCTACAGATGTCTAGGTATCGTTGCAATAGAGTTCTAATGCTTCTTAAAACGCGATATCGCATCTCATTTCTATGTTTCATGGTAAGATATAATATGATTTGCGAAGTGTCATGTATTCCTCGTCTACACTTCAAATGAATGTAAATGCGACACTTCCTTGCAAGGAAATAGCGTCTGCAGATGTCTACGTATCGTAGCAATAGATTTCTAATGCTTCTTAAAACGCGATATCGCATCTCATTTATATGTTTCATGGTAAGATGTAATATGATTTGCGAAGTGTTATTTATTCCTCGTCTACACTTCAAATGAATGTAAATGCGACACTTCCTTGCAAGGAAATAACGTTTGCAGATGTCTAGGTATCGTAGCGATAGAGTTCTAATGCTTCTTGAAACGAGATATTGCATCTCATATCTATGTTTCATGATAAGATATAATATTCATTGCGAAGTGTTATGCATTCCTCGTCTACGATTCAAATGAATGTAAATGCGACACTTCCTTGCAAGGAAATAGCGTTTACAGATGCCTAGGTATCGTAGCAATAGAGTTCTAATGCTTCTTAAAACGCGATATCGCATATCATTTCTATGTTTCATGGTAAGATATAACATGATTTGCGAAGTGTTATGTATTCCTCGTCTACACTTCAAATGAATGTAAATGCGACACTTCCTTGCAAGGAAATAGCGTTTGCAGATGTCTACCTATCGTAGCAATAGAGTTCTAATGCTTCTTAAAACGCGATATCGCATCTCATTTCTATGTTTCATGGTAAGATATAATATGATTTGCGAAGTGTTATGTATTCCTCGTCTGCACTTCAAATGAATGTAAATGCGACACTTCCTTGCAAGGAAATAGCGTTTGCAGATGTCTACCTATCGTAGCAATAGAGTTCTAATGCTTCTTAAAACGCGATATCGCATCTCATTTCTATGTTTCATGGGAAGATTTAATATGATTTGAGAAGTTTTATGTATTCCTCGTCTACACTTCAAATGAATGTAAATGCGACACTTCCTTGCTAGGAAATAGCGTCTGTAGATGTCTAGGTATCGTAGCGATAGAGTTCTAATGCTTCTTAAAACGCGATGTCTACGATTCAAATGAATGTAAATGCGACACTTCCTTGCAAGGAAATAGCGTTTGCAGATGTCTAGGTATCGTAGCAATAGAGTTCTAATGCTTCTCAAAACGCGATATCGCATCTCATTTCTATGTTTCATGGTAAGATATAATATGATTTGCGAAGTGTTATGTATTCCTCGTCTACACTTCAAATGAATGTAAATGCGACTCTTCCTTGCTAGGAAATAGCGTCTGCAGATGTCTAGGTATCGTAGCGATAGAGTTCTAATGCTTCTTAAAACGCGATATCGCATCTCATTTCTATGTTTCATGGTAAGATATAATATGATTTGCGAAGTGTTATTTATTCCTCGTCTACACTTCAAATGAATGTAAATGCGACACTTCCCTGCAAGGAAATAGCGTTTGCAGATGTCTACCTATCGTAGCAATAGAGTTCTAATGCTTCTTATAACGCGATATCGCATCTCATTTCTATGTTTCATGGTAAGATATAATATGATTTACGAAGTGTTATGTATTCCTCGTCTGCACTTCAAATGAATGTAAATGCGACACTTCCTTGCAAGGAAATAGCGTTTGCAGATGTCTACGTATCGCAGCAATAGAGTTCTTATGATTCTTAAAACGCGATATCGCATCTCATTTCTATGTTTCATGGTAAGATATAATATGATTTGCGAAGTGTTATGTATTCCACGTCTGCACTTCAAATGAATGTAAATGCGACACTTCCTTGCAAGGAAATAGCGTTTGCAGATGTCTACGTATCGTAGCAATAGAGTTCTTATGATTCTTAAAACGCGATATCGCATCTCATTTCTATGGTTCATGGTAAGATATAATATGATTTGCGAAGTGTTATGTATTCCTCGTCTGCACTTCAAATGAATGTAAATGCGACACTTCCTTGCAAGGAAATAGCGTTTGCAGATGTCTACGTATCGTAGCAATAGAGTTCTTATGAACCTTAAGACGCGATATCGCATCCCATTTCTATGTTTCATGGTAAGATATAATATGATTTGCGAAGTGTTATGTATTCCTCGTCTACACTTCAAATGAATGTAAATGCGACACTTCCTTGCTAGGAAATAGCGTCTGCAGATGTCTAGGTATCGTAGCGATAGAGTTCTAATGCTTCTTGAAACGAGATATTGCATCTCATATCTATGTTTCATGATAAGATATAATATTCATTGCGAAGTGTTATGCATTCCTCGTCTACGATTCAAATGAATGTAAATGCGACACTTCCTTGCAAGGAAATAGCGTTTACAGATGTCTAGGTATCGTAGCAATAGAGTTCTAATGCTTCTTAAAACGCGATATCGCATCTCATTTCTATGTTTCATGGTAAGATATAATATGATTTGCGAAGTGTCATGTATTCCTCGTCTACACTTCAAATGAATGTAAATGCGACACTTCCGTGCTAGGAAATAGCGTCTGCAGATGTCTACCTATCGTAGCAATAGAGTTCTAATGCTTCTTAAAACGCGATATCGCATCTCATTTCTATGTTTCATGGTAAGATATAATATGATTTGCGAAGAGTTATGTATTCCTCGTCTGCACTTCAAATGAATGTAAATGCGACACTTCCTTGCAAGGAAATAGCGTTTGCAGATGTCTACCTATCGTAGCAATAGAGTTCTAATGCTTCTTAAAACGCGATATCGCATCTCATTTCTATGTTTCATGGTAAGATTTAATATGATTTGCGAAGTTTTATGTATTCCTCGTCTACACTTCAAATGAATGTAAATGCGACACTTCCTTGCTAGGAAATAGCGTCTGTAGATGTCTAGGTATCGTAGCGATAGAGTTCTAATGCTTCTTAAAACGCGATGTCTACGATTCAAATGAATGTAAATGCGACACTTCCTTGCAAGGAAATAGCGTTTGCAGATGTCTAGGTATCGTAGCAATAGAGTTCTAATGCTTCTCAAAACGCGATATCGCATCTCATTTCTATGTTTCATGGTAAGATATAATATGATTTGCGAAGTGTTATGTATTCCTCGTCTACACTTCAAATGAATGTAAATGCGACTCTTCCTTGCTAGGAAATAGCGTCTGCAGATGTCTAGGTATCGTAGCGATAGAGTTCTAATGCTTCTTAAAACGCGATATCGCATCTCATTTCTATGTTTCATGGTAAGATATAATATGATTTGCGAAGTGTTATTTATTCCTCGTCTACACTTCAAATGAATGTAAATGCGACACTTCCCTGCAAGGAAATAGCGTTTGCAGATGTCTACCTATCGTAGCAATAGAGTTCTAATGCTTCTTATAACGCGATATCGCATCTCATTTCTATGTTTCATGGTAAGATATAATATGATTTACGAAGTGTTATGTATTCCTCGTCTGCACTTCAAACGAATGTAAATGCGACACTTCCTTGCTAGGAAATAGCGTCTGTAGATGTCTAGGTATCGTAGCGATAGAGTTCTAATGCTTCTTAAAACGCGATGTCTACGATTCAAATGAATGTAAATGCGACACTTCCTTGCAAGGAAATAACGTTTGCAGATGTCTAGGTATCGTAGCGATAGAGTTCTAATGCTTCTTGAAACGAGATATTGCATCTCATATCTATGTTTCATGATAAGATATAATATTCATTGCGAAGTGTTATGCATTCCTCGTCTACGATTCAAATGAATGTAAATGCGACACTTCCTTGCAAGGAAATAGCGTTTGCAGATGTCTAGGTATCGTAGCAATAGAGTTCTAATGCTTCTTAAAACGCGATATCGCATCTCATTTCTATGTTTCATGGTAAGATATAATATGATTTGCGAAGTGTTATGTATTCCTCGTCTACACTTCAAATGAATGTAAATGCGACACTTCCTTGCAAGGAAACAGCGTTTGCAGATGTCTACCTATCGTAGCAATAGAGTTCTAATGCTTCTTAAAACGCGATATCGCATCTCATATCTATGTTTCATGATAAGATATAATATTCATTGCGAAGTGTTATGCATTCCTCGTCTACGATTCAAATGAATGTAAATGCGACACTTCCTTGCAAGGAAATAGCGTTTACAGATGTCTAGGTATCGTAGCAATAGAGTTCTAATGCTTCTTAAAACGCGATATCGCATCTCATTTCTATGTTTCATGGTAAGATATAACATGATTTGCGGAGTGTTATGTATTCCTCGTCTACACTTCAAATGAATGTAAATGCGACACTTCCTTGCAAGGAAATAGCGTTTGCAGATGTCTACCTATCGTAGCAATAGAGTTCTAATGCTTCTTAAAACGCGATATCGCATCTCATTTCTATGTTTCATGGTAAGATATAATATGATTTGCGAAGTGTTATGTATTCCTCGTCTGCACTTCAAATGAATGTAAATGCGACACTTCCTTGCAAGGAAATAGCGTTTGCAGATGTCTACCTATCGTAGCAATAGAGTTCTAATGCTTCTTAAAACGCGATATCGCATCTCATTTCTATGTTTCATGGGAAGATTTAATATGATTTGAGAAGTTTTATGTATTCCTCGTCTACACTTCAAATGAATGTAAATGCGACTCTTCCTTGCTAGGAAATAGCGTCTGTAGATGTCTAGGTATCGTAGCGATAGAGTTCTAATGCTTCTTAAAACGCGATGTCTACGATTCAAATGAATGTAAATGCGACACTTCCTTGCAAGGAAATAGCGTTTGCAGATGTCTAGGTATCGTAGCAATAGAGTTCTAATGCTTCTCAAAACGCGATATCGCATCTCATTTCTATGTTTCATGGTAAGATATAATATGATTTGCGAAGTGTTATGTATTCCTCGTCTACACTTCAAATGAATGTAAATGCGACTCTTCCTTGCTAGGAAATAGCGTCTGCAGATGTCTAGGTATCGTAGCGATAGAGTTCTAATGCTTCTTAAAACGCGATATCGCATCTCATTTCTATGTTTCATGGTAAGATATAATATGATTTGCGAAGTGTTATTTATTCCTCGTCTACACTTCAAATGAATGTAAATGCGACACTTCCCTGCAAGGAAATAGCGTTTGCAGATGTCTAGGTATCGTAGCAATAGAGTTCTAATGCTTCTCAAAACGCGATATCGCATCTCATTTCTATGTTTCATGGTAAGATATAATATGATTTGCGAAGTGTTATGTATTCCTCGTCTACACTTCAAATGAATGTAAATGCGACTCTTCCTTGCTAGGAAATAGCGTCTGCAGATGTCTAGGTATCGTAGCGATAGAGTTCTAATGCTTCTTAAAACGCGATATCGCATCTCATTTCTATGTTTCATGGTAAGATATAATATGATTTGCGAAGTGTTATTTATTCCTCGTCTACACTTCAAATGAATGTAAATGCGACACTTTCCTGCAAGGAAATAGCGTTTGCAGATGTCTACCTATCGTAGCAATAGAGTTCTAATGCTTCTTATAACGCGATATCGCATCTCATTTCTATGTTTCATGGTAAGATATAATATGATTTACGAAGTGTTATGTATTCCTCGTCTGCACTTCAAATGAATGTAAATGCGACACTTCCTTGCAAGGAAATAGCGTTTGCAGATGTCTACGTATCGCAGCAATAGAGTTCTTATGATTCTTAAAACGCGATATCGCATCTCATTTCTATGTTTCATGGTAAGATATAATATGATTTGCGAAGTGTTATGTATTCCTCGTCTGCACTTCAAGTGAATGTAAATGCGACACTTCCTTGCAAGGAAATAGCGTTTGCAGATGTCTAGGTATCGTAGCAATAGAGTTCTAATGCTTCTTAAAACGCTATATCGCACCTCATTTCTATGTTTCATGGTAAGATATAATATGATTTGCGAAGTGTTATGTATTCCTCGTCTGCACTTCAAATGAATGTAAATGCGACACTTCCTTGCAAGGAAATAGCGTTTGCAGATGTCTACGTATCGTAGCAATAGAGTTCTTATGATTCTTAAAACGCGATATCGCATCTCATTTCTATGGTTCATGGTAAGATATAATATGATTTGCGAAGTGTTATGTATTCCTCGTCTGCACTTCAAATGAATGTAAATGCGACACTTCCTTGCAAGGAAATAGCGTTTGCAGATGTCTACGTATCGTAGCAATAGAGTTCTTATGAACCTTAAGACGCGATATCGCATCCCATTTCTATGTTTCATGGTAAGATATAATATGATTTGCGAAGTGTTATGTATTCCTCGTCTACACTTCAAATGAATGTAAATGCGACACTTCCTTGCTAGGAAATAGCGTCTGCAGATGTCTAGGTATCGTAGCGATAGAGTTCTAATGCTTCTTGAAACGAGATATTGCATCTCATATCTATGTTTCATGATAAGATATAATATTCATTGCGAAGTGTTATGCATTCCTCGTCTACGATTCAAATGAATGTAAATGCGACACTTCCTTGCAAGGAAATAGCGTTTACAGATGTCTAGGTATCGTAGCAATAGAGTTCTAATGCTTCTTAAAACGCGATATCGCATCTCATTTCTTTGTTTCATGGTAAGATATAATATGATTTGCGAAGTGTCATGTATTCCTCGTCTACACTTCAAATGAATGTAAATGCGACACTTCCGTGCTAGGAAATAGCGTCTGCAGATGTCTACCTATCGTAGCAATAGAGTTCTAATGCTTCTTAAAACGCGATATCGCATCTCATTTCTATGTTTCATGGTAAGATATAATATGATTTGCGAAGTGTTATGTATTCCTCGTCTGCACTTCAAATGAATGTAAATGCGACACTTCCTTGCAAGGAAATAGCGTTTGCAGATGTCTACCTATCGTAGCAATAGAGTTCTAATGCTTCTTAAAACGCGATATCGCATCTCATTTCTATGTTTCATGGTAAGATTTAATATGATTTGCGAAGTTTTATGTATTCCTCGTCTACACTTCAAATGAATGTAAATGCGACACTTCCTTGCTAGGAAATAGCGTCTGTAGATGTCTAGGTATCGTAGCGATAGAGTTCTAATGCTTCTTAAAACGCGATGTCTACGATTCAAATGAATGTAAATGCGACACTTCCTTGCAAGGAAATAGCGTTTGCAGATGTCTAGGTATCGTAGCAATAGAGTTCTAATGCTTCTCAAAACGCGATATCGCATCTCATTTCTATGTTTCATGGTAAGATATAATATGATTTGCGAAGTGTTATGTATTCCTCGTCTACACTTCAAATGAATGTAAATGCGACTCTTCCTTGCTAGGAAATAGCGTCTGCAGATGTCTAGGTATCGTAGCGATAGAGTTCTAATGCTTCTTAAAACGCGATATCGCATCTCATTTCTATGTTTCATGGTAAGATATAATATGATTTGCGAAGTGTTATTTATTCCTCGTCTACACTTCAAATGAATGTAAATGCGACACTTCCCTGCAAGGAAATAGCGTTTGCAGATGTCTACCTATCGTAGCAATAGAGTTCTAATGCTTCTTATAACGCGATATCGCATCTCATTTCTATGTTTCATGGTAAGATATAATATGATTTACGAAGTGTTATGTATTCCTCGTCTGCACTTCAAATGAATGTAAATGCGACACTTCCTTGCTAGGAAATAGCGTCTGTAGATGTCTAGGTATCGTAGCGATAGAGTTCTAATGCTTCTTAAAACGCGATGTCTACGATTCAAATGAATGTAAATGCGACACTTCCTTGCAAGGAAATAGCGTTTGCAGATGTCTAGGTATCGTAGCAATAGAGTTCTAATGCTTCTCAAAACGCGATATCGCATCTCATTTCTATGTTTCATGGTAAGATATAATATGATTTGCGAAGTGTTATGTATTCCTCGTCTGCACTTCAAATGAATGTAAATGCGACACTTCCTTGCAAGGAAATAGCGTTTGCAGATGTCTAGGTATCGTAGCAATAGAGTTCTAATGCTTCTTAAAACGCTATATCGCACCTCATTTCTATGTTTCATGGTAAGATATAATATGATTTGCGAAGTGTTATGTATTCCTCGTCTGCACTTCAAATGAATGTAAATGCGACACTTCCTTGCAAGGAAATAGCGTTTGCAGATGTCTACGTATCGTAGCAATAGAGTTCTTATGATTCTTAAAACGCGATATCGCATCTCATTTCTATGGTTCATGGTAAGATATAATATGATTTGCGAAGTGTTATGTATTCCTCGTCTGCACTTCAAATGAATGTAAATGCGACACTTCCTTGCAAGGAAATAGCGTTTGCAGATGTCTACGTATCGTAGCAATAGAGTTCTAATGCTTCTTAAAACGAGATATTGCATCTCATATCTATGTTTCATGATAAGATATAATATGATTTGCGAAGTGTTATGTATTCCTCGTCTACACTTCATATGAATGTAAAAGCGACACTTCCTTGCAAGGAAATAGCGTTTGCAGATGTCTACCTATCGTAGCAATAGAGTTCTAATGCTTCTTAAAACGCGATATCGCATCTCATTTCTATGTTTCATGGTAAGATTTAATATGATTTGCGAAGTTTTATGTATTCCTCGTCTACACTTCAAATGAATGTAAATGCGACACTTCCTTGCTAGGAAATAGCGTCTGCAGATGTCTAGGTATCGTAGCGATAGAGTTCTAATGCTTCTTGAAACGAGATATTGCATCTCATATCTATGTTTCATGATAAGATATAATATTCATTGCGAAGTGTTATGCATTCCTCGTCTACGATTCAAATGAATGTAAATGCGACACTTCCTTGCAAGGAAATAGCGTTTACAGATGTCTAGGTATCGTAGCAATAGAGTTCTAATGCTTCTTAAAACGCGATATCGCATCTCATTTCTATGTTTCATGGTAAGATATAATATGGTTTGCGAAGTGTCATGTATTCCTCGTCTACACTTCAAATGAATGTAAATGCGACACTTCCGTGCTAGGAAATAGCGTCTGCAGATGTCTACCTATCGTAGCAATAGAGTTCTAATGCTTCTTAAAACGCGATATCGCATCTCATTTCTATGTTTCATGGTAAGATATAATATGATTTGCGAAGTGTTATGTATTCCTCGTCTGCACTTCAAATGAATGTAAATGCGACACTTCCTTGCAAGGAAATAGCGTTTGCAGATGTCTACGTATCGTAGCAATAGAGTTCTAATGCTTCTTAAAACGAGATATTGCATCTCATATCTATGTTTCATGATAAGATATAATATGATTTGCGAAGTGTTATGTATTCCTCGTCTACACTTCATATGAATGTAAAAGCGACACTTCCTTGCAAGGAAATAGCGTTTGCAGATGTCTACCTATCGTAGCAATAGAGTTCTAATGCTTCTTAAAACGCGATATCGCATCTCATTTCTATGTTTCATGGTAAGATATAATATGATTTGCGAAGTGTTATGTATTCCTCGTCTGCACTTCAAATGAATGTAAATGCGACACTTCCTTGCAAGGAAATAGCGTTTGCAGATGTCTAGGTATCGTAGCAATAGAGTTCTATTGCTCCTTAAAACGCTATATCGCACCTCATTTCTATGTTTCATGGTAAGATATAATATGATTTGCGAAGTGTTATGTATTCCTCGTCTGCACTTCAAATGAATGTAAATGCGACACTTCCTTGCAGGGAAATAGCGTTTGCAGATGTCTACGTATCGTAGCAATAGAGTTCTTATGATTCTTAAAACGCGATATCGCATCTCATTTCTATGTTTCATGGTAAGATTTAATATGATTTGCGAAGTTTTATGTATTCCTCGTCTACACTTCAAATGAATGTAAATGCGACACTTCCTTGCTAGGAAATAGCGTCTGTAGATGTCTAGGTATCGTAGCGATAGAGTTCTAATGCTTCTTAAAACGCGATATCGCATCTCATTTCTATGTTTCATGGTAACATATAATATGATTTGCGAAGTGTTATTTATTCCTCGTCTACACTTCAAATGAATGTAAATGCGACACTTCCTTGCAAGGAAATAGCGTTTGCAGATGTCTAGGTATCGTAGCGATAGAGTTCTAATGCTTCTTGAAACGAGATATTGCATCTCATATCTATGTTTCATGATAAGATATAATATTCATTGCGAAGTGTTATGCATTCCTCGTCTACGATTCAAATGAATGTAAATGCGACACTTCCTTGCAAGGAAATAGCGTTTACAGATGCTTAGGTATCGTAGCAATAGAGTTCTAATGCTTCTTAAAACGCGATATCGCATCTCATTTCTATGTTTCATGGTAAGATATAATATGATTTGCGAAGTGTTATGTATTCCTCGTCTACACTTCAAATGAATGTAAATGCGACACTTCCTTGCAAGGAAATAGCGTTTGCAGATGTCTAGGTATCGTAGCAATAGAGTTCTAATGCTTCTTAAAACGCTATATCGCACCTCATTTCTATGTTTCATGGTAAGATATAATATGATTTGCGAAGTGTTATGTCTTCCTCGTCTGCACTTCAAATGAATGTAAATGCGACACTTCCTTGCAGGGAAATAGCGTTTGCAGATGTCTACGTATCGTAGCAATAGAGTTCTTATGATTCTTAAAACGCGATATCGCATCTCATTTCTATGTTTCATGGTAAGATATAATATGATTTGCGAAGTGTTATGTATTCCTCGTCTACACTTCAAATGAATGTAAATGCGACACTTCCTTGCAAGGAAATAGCGTTTGCAGATGTCTAGGTATCGTAGCAATAGAGTTCTAATGCTTCTTAAAACGCGATATCGCATCTCATTTCTATGTTTCATGGTAAGATATAATATGATTTGCGAAGTGTTATGTATTCCTCGTCTACACTTCAAATGAATGTGAATGCGACACTTCCTCGCTAGGAAATAGCGTTTGCAGAAATCTACGTATCGTAGCAATAGAGTTCTTATGATTCATAAAACACGATATCGCATCTCATTTCTATGTTTCATGGTAAGATATAATATGATTTGCGAAGTGTTATTTATTCCTCGTCTACACTTCAAATGAATGTAAATGCGACACTTCCTTGCAAGGAAATAGCGTTTGCAGATGTCTAGGTATCGTAGCGATAGAGTTCTAATGCTTCTTGAAACGAGATATTGCATCTCATATCTATGTTTTATGATAAGATATAATATTCATTGCGAAGTGTTATGCATTCCTCGTCTACGATTCAAATGAATGTAAATGCGACACTTCCTTGCAAGGAAATAGCGTTTGCAGATGTCTAGGTATCGTAGCAATAGAGTTCTAATGTTTCTTAAAACGCGATATCGCATCTCATTTCTATGTTTCATGGTAAGATATAATATGATTTGCGAAGTGTTATGTATTCCTCGTCCGCACTTCAAATGAATGTAAATGCGACACTTCCTTGCAAGGAAATTGCGTTTGCAGATGTCTAGGTATCGTAGCAATAGAGTTCTAATGCTTCTTAAAACGCTATATCGCACCTCATTTCTATGTTTCATGGTAAGATATAATATGATTTGCGAAGTGTTATGTATTCCTCGTCTGCACTTCAAATGAATGTAAATGCGACACTTCCTTGCAAGGAAATAGCGTTTGCAGATGTCTACGTATCGTAGCAATAGAGTTCTTATGATTCTTAAAACGCGATATCGCATCTCATTTCTATGGTTCATGGTAAGATATAATATGATTTGCGAAGTGTTATGTATTCCTCGTCTGCACTTCAAATGAATGTAAACGCGACACTTCCTTGCAAGGAAATAGCGTTTGCAGCTGTCTACGTATCGTAGCAATAGAGTTCTTATGAACCTTAAGACGCGATATCGCATCCCATTTCTATGTTTCATGGTAAGATATAATATGATTTGCGAAGTGTTATGTATTCCTCGTCTGCACTTCAAATGAATGTAAATGCGACTCTTCCTTGCTAGGAAATAGCGTCTGCAGATGTCTAGGTATCGTAGCGATAGAGTTCTAATGCTTCTTAAAACGCGATATCGCATCTCATTTCTATGTTTCATGGTAAGATATATGATTTGCGAAGTGTTATGTATTCCTCGTCTGCACTTCAAATGAATGTAAATGCGACACTTCCTTGCAAGGAAATAGCGTTTGCAGATGTCTACGTATCGTAGCAATAGAGTTCTTATGATTCTTAAAACGCGATATCGCATCTCATTTCTATGTTTCATGGTAAGATATAATATGATTTGCGAAGTGTTATGTATTCCTCGTCTGCACTTCAAATGAATGTATATGCGACACTTCCTTGTAAGGAAATAGCGTTTGCAGATGTCTACGTATCGTAGCAATAGAGTTCTTATGATTCTTAAAACGCGATATCGCATCTCATTCCTATGTTTCATGGTAAGATATAATATTCATTGCGAAGTGTTATGCATTCCTCGTCTACGATTCAAATGAATGTAAATGCGACACTTCCTTGCAAGGAAATAGCGTTTGCAGATGTCTAGGTATCGTAGCAATAGAGTTCTTATGATTCTTAAAACGCGATATCGCATCTCATTTCTATGTTTCATGGTAAGATTTAATATGATTTGCGAAGTTTTATGTATTCCTCGTCTACACTTCAAATGAATGTAAATGCGACACTTCCTTGCTAGGAAATAGCGTCTGTAGATGTCTAGGTATCGTAGCGATAGAGTTCTAATGCTTCTTAAAACGCGATATCGCATCTCATTTCTATGTTTCATGGTAACATATAATATGATTTGCGAAGTGTTATTTATTCCTCGTCTACACTTCAAATGAATGTAAATGCGACACTTCCTTGCAAGGAAATAGCGTTTGCAGATGTCTAGGTATCGTAGCAATAGAGTTCTAATGCTTCTTAAAACGAGATATTGCATCTCATATCTATGTTTCATGATAAGATATAATATGATTTGCGAAGTGTTATGTATTCCTCGTCTACACTTCATATGAATGTAAAAGCGACACTTCCTTGCAAGTGTGACGTCAGGCGCACCGCCTGCCACCCTCTGGCGCCAACCAGCATCCGCAGCATCCGCAACCGGGACACCGCTCTCCCGCCAGCACCTGTATCAGCATCCCCCGTACACGGGCCGCACGACGATTCGACGCCCCGAGACGAGGAGACAACGCTACGAGGATGAGGAATACCTCCCCGCGTACGAATCCCGATCACCTGCGATCACACAACCGTACGCTTACTTTTCATACACGCGATTCTAGATTAAGCACTCTACACGAATCATGTACATACACAACCCAACACACACCTAAATATAAGCAGATATTTGTACAATCATAATTTCTAAGTCGTATAGAATATAAGCTGCGATGCGCGCCCGCGCGCACTCGACGCTCGCGGCTCACGCTGAACGCGAGCCGCACCCCACTCCGAGTGGCCGCCCCACTCCGATCGTACGCCCCACTCACGGGGCCCAGCGACTCGCGCGCCACGCAACCCGAGGAGGTCGCGGACGCGCGACCGAGAGAGGAGTTCCTTCGAGTCCGATCTCCGAGACGGTTCTAATCTCAACCTCCGAGCAATACGCTCCCCTGCCACGAGCTATCAGCTCTCATGCAGCCGACTCTATCGCATCTCCCTTAGCGGAGTCCTTATTATAACTTATTACTATTTCCATTTCATATTATATCGTTAGTTGATAACTTAGACTTAGTAAAGTGTAGTAGGATAGTTATATTATAGAATATACTCTTGTTTTACCAAATCCAAGTCTCTTTATTCGAATACAAGTTCCTTAAATTCTATTCCACGTGTACGCTCGCGATTCTTATTCAATTCACACGATTCATCTGCGACAGCTCTGTACGCTGGACAGTCTTTGAGCGCACCAACGCTCGACTGCTCTCGCTGCATTCCTATCGTATCCAAGGTATCTTGAACAAGGATCGACCTCGGTAAGCCAGAGCGCACCATCGCTTGGCCGAGCCGTATTCCGTCCTAGTGCAAGCGCCTTTGATGAATCCCGAGCCTCCGAAAAGGCGTACACGACGCGCGGGTAGGAAAGAATATCTACGCCGTCTCATTCGCGAATACGCGAGTTGTACTTCCGGACATCCATACGTCTGCAACGCTGTTTCCGTTCCTGCGAAGGAGGTCTTCGCAGCCGTACGTCCAATTCGAATCCAGGATCGCCCGGTTCCAGCGCCAGTTTCCTCCAGCTGTAGCTCGCCTGCCTGGAGACTCATTCCCGTCGACGCTCCGCCGATCCAGCCGTACGCCGCTGCTATTCCGGTCACGGATCCACGGCGCCACAGATACCTGGAACGAGAGGCGAAACAGTATTAAGAAGACGTTGAAAGGTAAGTTTTAGGCGTAATTTTGGTTAGATCGAGTTCCGACCGCCAACGAACCCGGCCCCAGCGCAATTCGCGTAGGTTTTTCGGGAAAGGCTACGAATCGTGCCATCGGATCGAGCGCAAACGCACCTCGGGACGTGACACGAAAGATATTTTTGGTGACAGCGGTGGGATAGCCACGCGTTCTCCACGGAAATTCTGCCGTCCGAGACCGCGAAACAAGCCATGGCAACGAGAACTCCACCGACCAAAACGCGCCAGCAAGCGCAACGGGCCGCCGCGATGCACGAAACTGATCGCGATAAACGCACAAATAGGGCATTAGATTTTCAAGACGCTCTCGGCGAGCTTACTCAAGATACCGCGCAAGCAGGCACATCGGCGAAAAACGTAGAATCGACCGATCCAACTACGGTGACCTTGCTTCAACAAGTTGAAATGCTCCGTCGCGAAATTGAAGCTATCCGCCGAACTCCAGATCTAGCACGCGACGATACAGTGCCGTTGGAAATTCCGCGTATAGACCCGATTTCCGCACAAGGTTCGAGTCAAATATCCGCCGTAACCAACCCGCAACATGACGAGCTTTCGCTCAAGCAAGCGCTTGAAGCCGTACCGACGTTCGACGGACAAAATATTCCGGTACTCCAATTTACGCGGGCTTGCAAACGGGCTTACGAACTAATTCCGAACGGGTGCGAGCGCACGTTTACGCGCCTTCTGAAGGGCAAATTGAAGGGCCGCGCTTATGCCGCGTTAGAGGACGAGCCGTGCCAGACGATTCTGGAATTAACTGATATTCTTCGATGTTCGTTCGGACCCGTGAAATCCGCCGATCACTACAGGGGCGAACTCACCAATATATACATGCGTGCCAACGAGCACATTTTAGATTATATTGGACGGGTAAAGGACCTGAAGACAGCCATAATTGACTGCGACAGACTCGCGCGTCGCGATCCCCAAGAGTCCTTAGAAAGCGTAAACAAACTCGCGTCACAGTGCTTCAGGGACGGACTTATTCCCGAAATAAGAATTCAGATGCCGATAGATCCATACAACACCCTGCAGCAAATTTTCACAAGAGCACGCGAACTCTTTCAAATTCACGAACGCGACTTACAACGTCTAGGCAAAACGCGACCACGCGCGGAATCTCGCGAAAAACTCGTAGACATTATCTGCAGTAAATGCAACAACACGGGACATTACGCGACCGAATGTCGGCTCAGAACCGTACCTCAATACCGATCACGGGAATATCGAGACCCATACCTGCGTCCCAGGGACGCACCGCTTCCCGCTCAACGCCCGTCCTACGAACAGCCGCGACAAATTTTAGACAGGGACGCGCAAAAATTTTGCAAATATTGTAAAAACCCGGGGCACAGCATAGACGAATGCCGTAAGAGAAGATATAATAACAATTTGAACAGGGACTCGGGAAACGACGGTGGCCTCCGTACCCGCCGCGAGACAGGTCGCGAGGCCCTACCGCAAATACGAACTCTCGCAGCGAACAATTCCGACGAGGAAGTAGGAGAAACGCCGCAATAAATATCACCGGGAAAGCAAGCACGCCTACCGTGATAATTAAATCCGATCATTTAATCTGTCCAACCCGATTTATGATAGACACCGGGGCAGAGATAAACATTATCAAACGATCGGCATTAAAATCCTCCGCGCGAATCGACTCTTCGGAAATAGTGATTATAACGGGTGTAACCGACGGCAAAACAGCCACCTTAGGGACGGTGAACCTGGTAATCTTCGACCGCGTCGTCCCCTTCAATGTAGTCGAGGACAATTTTCCCTTAAAGCCTAACGGAATCCTCGGCTCGGGCTTTTGTAAGGACGCGGAAATTTCCTTCCTTAAGAAATTTATCAAATGGAACGGGCAGAAAATCCCTTTCGTAGAGGATGTCGAGCCAACCGAAGAACCGTCGTCGCGCCCGGAGACCGCTCCTCACTTACCAGCGAAAAATAAACAAACGTCGCGCACTAAATCTATTTCTCCTCCGACGCCGCCGCAATCATCGCCCCCTCCGAAACGCGATGCACCGGCGAAATCTAAACCCAGAACGGATAAGAAGGCCGTTTCTTCGAAGCAAAGAGATCAGATCTCGATTCCTCCGCGATCAAATGTCGGAATAAAGGTTCGCGTGATAAACTCCGATATCCCAGAAGGAATAATTCCGAGAATTAATTTAGCACCGGGAATATTTTTCGGGAACGCCCTAGTCAGAGTGGTCCATGGCAAGGCGATTACAAGAATAATAAATTCATCAGATCGCACGATCAAAATCGCATTGCCAGACGTAAAACTCGAACCGGCTCAAATTATGACTCCCCTCCACGAGGAGGGCAGTCCCTCTCTGTTTCCAATTTTTTCCAATTCGAAAAAATACGCTGTATCCGCCGCACCGATCGGCTCTTCCCACAAAAGGGAAATTTCTACTTCTATTTCAAATCAGACATCGTATTCGACACGCGAGCTTCCTCCTTCTCGGTGCAAAGTAATAAACAAGCACCGAATTTCCTACGCGCAAGCGGTAAAAACCAATGTAAAGCGAGATGCAAAATCGAAATCTCCGCTATCACCGCAAACCGCCGACTCTCCGCAATCTCGCGTGGACCGTATACTCAGTCTCCTTCGTCTCGATCACCTCAATAAGGAGGAAAAAGAACACGTCGTCCGCCTCGTCGAAAGCTCGCAGCATCTCTTCCATATCCAAGGCGACAAATTAGGACACACTTCGGCCACCACGCATAAAATACCAACCGTTGACGACCGACCCGTCAACGTGAAGCAATATCGCTTTCCCCCGGCACATAAGGAGGAAATTCGCCGTCAAGTCGAACACTTTTTACAAAACGATGTCATCTCTCCGTCCAAATCGCCTTATAATTCACCACTGTGGGTAGTGCCCAAGAAGCCTGATTCCTTGGGCAATAAACAGTGGCGCGTCGTTATCGACTACCGAGCTCTGAACGAGAAGTCTGTCGCCGACGCGTACCCCCTCCCTTGCATCACGGAGATTCTCGATCAGCTCGGTAGCGCGAAATACTTCAGTACTTTCGATCTCGCGAGCGGGTTCCATCAGATCCCTATGGAACCCGCCGACGCTCCGAAAACCGCTTTTTCTACGCCTCACGGGCACTATGAGTTCAAAAGAATGCCCTTCGGGTTGAAAAACGCGCCCGCGACGTTCCAGAGGCTGATGGACAACGTCCTCTCCGGCCTCCAGGGGAACGAGGTATTCGTCTACCTCGATGATATCGTGATCTACGCCAGCTCTCTGCAGGAGCACCGAGTAAAATTTGAAAAATTAACAAAAAGGCTCAAGGAAGCCAACCTAGTTTTGCAACCTGATAAGTGCGAATTCCTGCGAAGAGAGGTTAGCTATTTAGGCCACATTATCAGCGAGCACGGGGTAAAACCGGACCCCGCGAAAATAAGCGCGGTGAAAAATTTTCCACGTCCACAGAACGCCAAACAAATTAAACAATTCCTCGGTCTTGCGGGATATTACAGGCGTTTCATTGCTAATTTCTCGCGTATCGCTAAACCTCTGACCAATCTGTTAAAAAAGGACGCGCCTTTCGTGTGGCGCAACGATCAAGAAAACTCATTTGTACAACTTCGCGATTGCCTGTGCGAGGCTCCTATACTCCAATATCCGAACTTTAAGCAGCCGTTCGTTATAACCACCGATGCATCTGCCGAAGCGATCGGCGCTATTCTCAGTCAAGGCCCGATAGGTCGCGATCTGCCGATCGCGTACACGTCGCGATTACTCAATACTGCGGAGCGAAATTATTCTACGATCGAGAAGGAGTGTCTGGCGATCGTCTACGCCGTCCACTATTTCCGGCCATACATCTACGGTAACCAGTTCAAACTCGTTACCGACCATCGGCCGTTAGTGTGGATGAACTCGGTCAAAGATCCATCCAGTAGACTCGTTCGTTGGAGGCTTAAGCTTGCTGAATTTGATTATGAGATGGTATACAAAAGCGGCAAAACCAACCTCAATGCGGACGCACTATCGCGGAATCCCGCCCGAGTTTTCCCGCTTTCCCACGCACTTGATTCGGAGGATGACATCTTCGATGTCTCCCCGGAAGTTCGAAGGAAATACACCACTCCAGCTCCTCCTCCTACACCGGTAACGTCGGGAACCGACGTACCGACGCCCGACGCTCCCTCACTTACCGACACCTCGTCAACTCCGCACACAACCGATAATCCCGAAATCTATGTCCCTGCACCGAATGAATACATCAGGCGAGAGCCTTTGTTTAAATACAGTCGCGACTCACTGTCAACCAGACGAGACAATATTGTCATTTTCGTCACGCAGTCAGGACACCCTTACGACGCGGGTGCCCAAGAACTCGAAAAAACCGGACAATTCCTTCCCAACGAAAACATCGTCCTTTCCAGATCCAAAGTTGTGAAAATAGAAAACGAGTACCAAATCCAGCTTCCGATCGTGGAACATCCAAGCCGATCAGTCGATTTCCAAACCACGGTCGAAGCATTTCGATCACTATACGACGTCGTAAACGAACTCCAGTTAACAACATTCAGTATCGCACAGATCTCCCTTGATTCTATTCCATGGTCCCGAATCCGAAAAATCCTCGAGGACCTATTTTACGAATCGAACGTTCAAATAACGGTCTGTCAGGGGCTGATTCGAACTCCGCCAGTCCAAGATAGACTGAAAATAATACAGGAGAACCACGACACACCTGTGGGAGGCCACAAGGGTGTGAATAAAACATACACTCGTATTAGGCAACAATACTTTTGGCCCAATATGAAGTTGCAAATCCAAGAATACATCGGCAAATGCAAAAGCTGCCAAACGGAAAAACTGGTCAGAGTAAAAACGAGACAACCTCTCACTCTAACCGATACCCCCGGCAGGGCTTTTGACAAAATCTCGATGGACGTTATGGGTCCTCTTCCCGAAACACCAGATGGTTTCACAAACATATTAACAATCCAAGACCTACTAACAAAATTCTCCGTCGCAATTCCCCTTAAAACCACCACGGCCGTAGACATTGCGGATGCATTGATTCGAGAGTTTATCTGTAAGTTCGGATGCCCCAAGGGCATACTGACAGATCAGGGCTCCAATTTTATAAATAGCCTGATAAAAGCCATCGCTATCAAATTCAGAATCAAGCAGTACAAGTCCACCGCATTCCATCCGCAAACGAACGGGTCCGTCGAAAGATCTCACCACGTCTTGGCCGAGTATCTGAAACACTATATCGAGTCGAGTAACGAATGGGAGAAATGGTTACCGTACGCGATGTTCGCATACAACACCAGCGTACACGAGGGTACGTTATACACCCCTCACGAACTAGTGTTCGGTAGAATAGCTAGAACGCCATCAGCCACTCCTTTTCAAGACAACACCGAAAATGAGACATACAGCGACTATCTCATTCAACTCAACGAAAGAATTTCCAAATCGCAGGAGCTCGCCAAAGATAATTTAGATAACGCCAAACGCAGATCGAAATTCTATTACGACCGCAAAGTCAATGTCAAAAATTTCGAGGTAGGACAGTGGGTGTACCTTTTAAAGGAACCAAATAAGCATAAATTCCAAGCTCAGTATTCAGGACCCTACCGAATACTCGAAATTTTAGGCAACTGCAACGTAAAGTTAAATGTAAAGGGTCGACATAAAATCGTACACACGAACAAAATTAAGCTATGTAAACGAATGCAAGGTATGCACAGTGTGAATGCGAATGAGTTAAAAATAAGAAAAACTGGAACTGTAGTCAGTGAATATAGTGTAAAAGACGCTGAAAGCGAAAGTGAACAAAGTGGAATGAACAAGTCAACGAGAAGCATCAACCGCGGTCCAGCGGTCATCCACCCTCGCCGGGATGAATCAGGAGAGAGCCTCCAACCCCTGCGACAGTCAACCAGTGGAACCACGAAACGGGCCCAGCAGTCCGACACACGCTCCACAGACAAGAGATCTCGGCATTGCCGAGATTCTTTTTCCAAGGGGGGTGGTGTGACGTCAGGCGCACCGCCTGCCACCCTCTGGCGCCAACCAGCATCCGCAGCATCCGCAACCGGGACACCGCTCTCCCGCCAGCACCTGTATCAGCATCCCCCGTACACGGGCCGCACGACGATTCGACGCCCAGAGACGAGGAGACAACGCTACGAGGATGAGGAATACCTCCCCGCGTACGAATCCCGATCACCTGCGATCACACAACCGTACGCTTACTTTTCATACACGCGATTCTAGATTAAGCACTCTACACGAATCATGTACATACACAACCCAACACACACCTAAATATAAGCAGATATTTGTACAATCATAATTTCTAAGTCGTATAGAATATAAGCTGCGATGCGCGCCCGCGCGCACTCGACGCTCGCGGCTCACGCTGAACGCGAGCCGCACCCCACTCCGAGTGGCCGCCCCACTCCGATCGTACGCCCCACTCACGGGGCCCAGCGACTCGCGCGCCACGCAACCCGAGGAGGTCGCGGACGCGCGACCGAGAGAGGAGTTCCTTCGAGTCCGATCTCCGAGACGGTTCTAATCTCAACCTCCGAGCAATACGCTCCCCTGCCACGAGCTATCAGCTCTCATGCAGCCGACTCTATCGCATCTCCCTTAGCGGAGTCCTTATTATAACTTATTACTATTTCCATTTCATATTATATCGTTAGTTGATAACTTAGACTTAGTAAAGTGTAGTAGGATAGTTATATTATAGAATATACTCTTGTTTTACCAAATCCAAGTCTCTTTATTCGAATACAAGTTCCTTAAATTCTATTCCACGTGTACGCTCGCGATTCTTATTCAATTCACACGATTCATCTGCGACAGCTCTGTACGCTGGACAGTCTTTGAGCGCACCAACGCTCGACTGCTCTCGCTGCATTCCTATCGTATCCAAGGTATCTTGAACAAGGATCGACCTCGGTAAGCCAGAGCGCACCATCGCTTGGCCGAGCCGTATTCCGTCCTAGTGCAAGCGCCTTTGATGAATCCCGAGCCTCCGAAAAGGCGTACACGACGCGCGGGTAGGAAAGAATATCTACGCCGTCTCATTCGCGAATACGCGAGTTGTACTTCCGGACATCCATACGTCTGCAACGCTGTTTCCGTTCCTGCGAAGGAGGTCTTCGCAGCCGTACGTCCAATTCGAATCCAGGATCGCCCGGTTCCAGCGCCAGTTTCCTCCAGCTGTAGCTCGCCTGCCTGGAGACTCATTCCCGTCGACGCTCCGCCGATCCAGCCGTACGCCGCTGCTATTCCGGTCACGGATCCACGGCGCCACAGATACCTGGAACGAGAGGCGAAACAGTATTAAGAAGACGTTGAAAGGTAAGTTTTAGGCGTAATTTTGGTTAGATCGAGTTCCGACCGCCAACGAACCCGGCCCCAGCGCAATTCGCGTAGGTTTTTCGGGAAAGGCTACGAATCGTGCCATCGGATCGAGCGCAAACGCACCTCGGGACGTGACACAAGGAAATAGCGTTTGCAGATGTCTACCTATCGTAGCAATAGAGTTCTAATGCTTCTTAAAACGCGATATCGCATCTCATTTCTATGTTTCATGGTAAGATTTAATATGATTTGCGAAGTTTTATGTATTCCTCGTCTACACTTCAAATGAATGTAAATGCGACACTTCCTTGCTAGGAAATAGCGTCTGCAGATGTCTAGGTATCGTAGCGATAGAGTTCTAATGCTTCTTGAAACGAGATATTGCATCTCATATCTATGTTTCATGATAAGATATAATATTCATTGCGAAGTGTTATGCATTCCTCGTCTACGATTCAAATGAATGTAAATGCGACACTTCCTTGCAAGGAAATAGCGTTTACAGATGTCTAGGTATCGTAGCAATAGAGTTCTAATGCTTCTTAAAACGCGATATCGCATCTCATTTCTATGTTTCATGGTAAGATATAATATGATTTGCGAAGTGTCATGTATTCCTCGTCTACACTTCAAATGAATGTAAATGCGACACTTCCGTGCTAGGAAATAGCGTCTGCAGATGTCTACCTATCGTAGCAATAGAGTTCTAATGCTTCTTAAAACGCGATATCGCATCTCATTTCTATGTTTCATGGTAAGATATAATATGATTTGCGAAGTGTTATGTATTCCTCGTCTGCACTTCAAATGAATGTAAATGCGACACTTCCTTGCAAGGAAATAGCGTTTGCAGATGTCTACGTATCGTAGCAATAGAGTTCTAATGCTTCTTAAAACGAGATATTGCATCTCATATCTATGTTTCATGATAAGATATAATATGATTTGCGAAGTGTTATGTATTCCTCGTCTACACTTCATATGAATGTAAAAGCGACACTTCCTTGCAAGGAAATAGCGTTTGCAGATGTCTACCTATCGTAGCAATAGAGTTCTAATGCTTCTTAAAACGCGATATCGCATCTCATTTCTATGTTTCATGGTAAGATATAATATGATTTGCGAAGTGTTATGTATTCCTCGTCTGCACTTCAAATGAATGTAAATGCGACACTTCCTTGCAAGGAAATAGCGTTTGCAGATGTCTAGGTATCGTAGCAATAGAGTTCTATTGCTCCTTAAAACGCTATATCGCACCTCATTTCTATGTTTCATGGTAAGATATAATATGATTTGCGAAGTGTTATGTATTCCTCGTCTGCACTTCAAATGAATGTAAATGCGACACTTCCTTGCAGGGAAATAGCGTTTGCAGATGTCTACGTATCGTAGCAATAGAGTTCTTATGATTCTTAAAACGCGATATCGCATCTCATTTCTATGTTTCATGGTAAGATTTAATATGATTTGCGAAGTTTTATGTATTCCTCGTCTACACTTCAAATGAATGTAAATGCGACACTTCCTTGCTAGGAAATAGCGTCTGTAGATGTCTAGGTATCGTAGCGATAGAGTTCTAATGCTTCTTAAAACGCGATATCGCATCTCATTTCTATGTTTCATGGTAACATATAATATGATTTGCGAAGTGTTATTTATTCCTCGTCTACACTTCAAATGAATGTAAATGCGACACTTCCTTGCAAGGAAATAGCGTTTGCAGATGTCTAGGTATCGTAGCGATAGAGTTCTAATGCTTCTTGAAACGAGATATTGCATCTCATATCTATGTTTCATGATAAGATATAATATTCATTGCGAAGTGTTATGCATTCCTCGTCTACGATTCAAATGAATGTAAATGCGACACTTCCTTGCAAGGAAATAGCGTTTACAGATGCTTAGGTATCGTAGCAATAGAGTTCTAATGCTTCTTAAAACGCGATATCGCATCTCATTTCTATGTTTCATGGTAAGATATAATATGATTTGCGAAGTGTTATGTATTCCTCGTCTACACTTCAAATGAATGTAAATGCGACACTTCCTTGCAAGGAAATAGCGTTTGCAGATGTCTAGGTATCGTAGCAATAGAGTTCTAATGCTTCTTAAAACGCTATATCGCACCTCATTTCTATGTTTCATGGTAAGATATAATATGATTTGCGAAGTGTTATGTCTTCCTCGTCTGCACTTCAAATGAATGTAAATGCGACACTTCCTTGCAGGGAAATAGCGTTTGCAGATGTCTACGTATCGTAGCAATAGAGTTCTTATGATTCTTAAAACGCGATATCGCATCTCATTTCTATGTTTCATGGTAAGATATAATATGATTTGCGAAGTGTTATGTATTCCTCGTCTACACTTCAAATGAATGTAAATGCGACACTTCCTTGCAAGGAAATAGCGTTTGCAGATGTCTAGGTATCGTAGCAATAGAGTTCTAATGTTTCTTAAAACGCGATATCGCATCTCATTTCTATGTTTCATGGTAAGATATAATATGATTTGCGAAGTGTTATGTATTCCTCGTCCGCACTTCAAATGAATGTAAATGCGACACTTCCTTGCAAGGAAATTGCGTTTGCAGATGTCTAGGTATCGTAGCAATAGAGTTCTAATGCTTCTTAAAACGCTATATCGCACCTCATTTCTATGTTTCATGGTAAGATATAATATGATTTGCGAAGTGTTATGTATTCCTCGTCTGCACTTCAAATGAATGTAAATGCGACACTTCCTTGCAAGGAAATAGCGTTTGCAGATGTCTACGTATCGTAGCAATAGAGTTCTTATGATTCTTAAAACGCGATATCGCATCTCATTTCTATGGTTCATGGTAAGATATAATATGATTTGCGAAGTGTTATGTATTCCTCGTCTGCACTTCAAATGAATGTAAACGCGACACTTCCTTGCAAGGAAATAGCGTTTGCAGCTGTCTACGTATCGTAGCAATAGAGTTCTTATGAACCTTAAGACGCGATATCGCATCCCATTTCTATGTTTCATGGTAAGATATAATATGATTTGCGAAGTGTTATGTATTCCTCGTCTGCACTTCAAATGAATGTAAATGCGACTCTTCCTTGCTAGGAAATAGCGTCTGCAGATGTCTAGGTATCGTAGCGATAGAGTTCTAATGCTTCTTAAAACGCGATATCGCATCTCATTTCTATGTTTCATGGTAAGATATATGATTTGCGAAGTGTTATGTATTCCTCGTCTGCACTTCAAATGAATGTAAATGCGACACTTCCTTGCAAGGAAATAGCGTTTGCAGATGTCTACGTATCGTAGCAATAGAGTTCTTATGATTCTTAAAACGCGATATCGCATCTCATTTCTATGTTTCATGGTAAGATATAATATGATTTGCGAAGTGTTATGTATTCCTCGTCTGCACTTCAAATGAATGTATATGCGACACTTCCTTGTAAGGAAATAGCGTTTGCAGATGTCTACGTATCGTAGCAATAGAGTTCTTATGATTCTTAAAACGCGATATCGCATCTCATTCCTATGTTTCATGGTAAGATATAATATTCATTGCGAAGTGTTATGCATTCCTCGTCTACGATTCAAATGAATGTAAATGCGACACTTCCTTGCAAGGAAATAGCGTTTGCAGATGTCTAGGTATCGTAGCAATAGAGTTCTTATGATTCTTAAAACGCGATATCGCATCTCATTTCTATGGTTCATGGTAAGATGTAATATGATTTGCGAAGTGTTATTTATTCCTCGTCTACACTTCATATGAATGTAAATGCGACACTTCCTTGCAAGGAAATAGCGTTTGCAGATGTCTAGGTATCGTAGCAATAGAGTTCTATTGCTCCTTAAAACGCTATATCGCACCTCATTTCTATGTTTCATGGTAAGATATAATATGATTTGCGAAGTGTTATGTATTCCTCGTCTGCACTTCAAATGAATGTAAATGCGACACTTCCTTGCAGGGAAATAGCGTTTGCAGATGTCTACGTATCGTAGCAATAGAGTTCTTATGATTCTTAAAACGCGATATCGCATCTCATTTCTATGTTTCATGGTAAGATTTAATATGATTTGCGAAGTTTTATGTATTCCTCGTCTACACTTCAAATGAATGTAAATGCGACACTTCCTTGCTAGGAAATAGCGTCTGTAGATGTCTAGGTATCGTAGCGATAGAGTTCTAATGCTTCTTAAAACGCGATATCGCATCTCATTTCTATGTTTCATGGTAACATATAATATGATTTGCGAAGTGTTATTTATTCCTCGTCTACACTTCAAATGAATGTAAATGCGACACTTCCTTGCAAGGAAATAGCGTTTGCAGATGTCTAGGTATCGTAGCGATAGAGTTCTAATGCTTCTTAAAACGAGATATTGCATTTCATATCTATGCTTCTTGATAAGATATAATATTCATTGCGAAGTGTTATGCATTCCTCGTCTACGATTCAAATGAATGTAAATGCGACACTTCCTTGCAAGGAAATAGCGTTTGCAGATGTCTAGGTATCGTAGCAATAGAGTTCTAATGCTTCTTAAAACGCGATATCGCATCTCATTTCTATGTTTCATGGTAAGATATAATATGATTTGCGAAGTGTTATGTATTCCTCGTCTACACTTCAAATGAATGTAAATGCGACTCTTCCTTGCTAGGAAATAGCGTCTGCAGATGTCTAGGTATCGTAGCGATAGAGTTCTAATGCTTCTTAAAACGCGATATCGCATCTCATTTCTATGTTTCATGGTAAGATATAATATGATTTGCGAAGTGTTATTTATTCCTCGTCTACACTTCAAATGAATGTAAATGCGACACTTCCCTGCAAGGAAATAGCGTTTGCAGATGTCTACCTATCGTAGCAATAGAGTTCTAATGCTTCTTATAACGCGATATCGCATCTCATTTCTATGTTTCATGGTAAGATATAATATGATTTACGAAGTGTTATGTATTCCTCGTCTGCACTTCAAATGAATGTAAATGCGATACTTCCTTGCAAGGAAATAGCGTTTGCAGATGTCTACGTATCGCAGCAATAGAGTTCTTATGATTCTTAAAACGCGATATCGCATCTCATTTCTATGTTTCATGGTAAGATATAATATGATTTGCGAAGTGTTATGTATTCCTCGTCTGCACTTCAAATGAATGTAAATGCGACACTTCCTTGCAAGGAAATAGCGTTTGCAGATGTCTACGTATCGCAGCAATAGAGTTCTTATGATTCTTAAAACGCGATATCGCATCTCATTTCTATGTTTCATGGTAAGATATAATATGATTTGCGAAGTGTTATGTATTCCTCGTCTGCACTTCAAATGAATGTAAATGCGACACTTCCTTGCAAGGAAATAGCGTTTGCAGATGTCTAGGTATCGTAGCAATAGTGTTCCAATGCTTCTTAAAACGCTATATCGCACCTCATTTCTATGTTTCATGGTAAGATATAATATGATTTGCGAAGTGTTATGTATTCCTCGTCTGCACTTCAAATGAATGTAAATGCGACACTTCCTTGCAAGGAAATAGCGTTTGCAGATGTCTACGTATCGTAGCAATAGAGTTCTTATGATTCTTAAAACGCGATATCGCATCTCATTTCTATGTTTCATGGTAAGATATAATATGATTTGCGAAGTGTTATGTATTCCTCGTCTGCACTTCAAATGAATGTAAATGCGACACTTCCTTGCAAGGAAATAGCGTTTGCAGATGTCTACGTATCGTAGCAATAGAGTTCTTATGATTCTTAAAACGCGATATCGCATCTCATTCCAATGTTTCATGGTAAGATATAATATTCATTGCGAAGTGTTATGCATTCCTCGTCTACGATTCAAATGAATGTAAATGCGACACTTCCTTGCAAGGAAATAGCGTTTGCAGATGTCTAGGTATCGTAGCAATAGAGTTCTTATGATTCTTAAAACGCGATATCGCATCTCATCTCTATGGTTCATGGTAAGATATAATATGATTTGCGAAGTGTTATGTATTCCTCGTCTGCACTTCAAATGAATGTAAATGCGACACTTCCTTGCAAGGAAATAGCGTTTGCAGATGTCTACGTATCGTAGCAATAGAGTTCTTATTATTCTTAAAACGCGATATCGCATCTCATTTCTATGTTTCATGGTAAGATATAATATGATTTGCGAAGTGTTATGTATTCCTCGTCTACACTTCAAATGAATGTAAATGCGACTCTTCCTTGCTAGGAAATAGCGTCTGCAGATGTCTAGGTATCGTAGCGATAGAGTTCTAATGCTTCTTAAAACGCGATATCGCATCACATTTCTATGTTTCATGGTAAGATATAATATGATTTGCGAAGTGTTATGTATTCCTCGTCTGCACTTCAAATGAATGTAAATGCGACACTTCCTTGCAAGGAAATAGCGTTTGCAGATGTCTACGTATCGTAGCAATAGAGTTCTTATGATTCTTAAAACGCGATATCGCATCTCATTTCTATGTTTCATGGTAAGATATAATATGATTTGCGAAGTGTTATGTATTCCTCGTCTACACTTCAAATGAATGTGAATGCGACACTTCCTCGCTAGGAAATAGCGTTTGCAGAAATCTACGTATCGTAGCAATAGAGTTCTTATGATTCATAAAACACGATATCGCATCTCATTTCTATGTTTCATGGTAAGATATAATATGATTTGCGAAGTGTTATTTATTCCTCATCTACACTTCAAATGAATGTAAATGCGACACTTCCTTGCAAGGAAATAGCGTTTGCAGATGTCTAGGTATCGTAGCGATAGAGTTCTAATGCTTCTTGAAACGAGATATTGCATCTCATATCTATGTTTCATGATAAGATATAATATTCATTGCGAAGTGTTATGCATTCCTCGTCTACGATTCAAATGAATGTAAATGCGACACTTCCTTGCAAGGAAATAGCGTTTGCAGATGTCTAGGTATCGTAGCAATAGAGTTCTAATGCTTCTTAAAACGCGATATCGCATCTCATTTCTATGTTTCATGGTAAGATATAATATGATTTGCGAAGTGTTATGTATTCCTCGTCTACACATCAAATGAATGTGAATACGACACTTCCTCGCTAGGAGATAGCGTTTGCAGAAGTCTACGTATCGTAGCAATAGAGTTCTTATGATTCTTAAAACGCGATATCGCGTCTCATTTCTATGGTTCATGGTAAGATATAATATGATTTGCGAAGTGTTATGTATTCCTCGTCTGCACTTCAAATGAATGTAAATGCGACACTTCCTTGCAAGGAAATAGCGTTTGCAGATGTCTACGTATCGTAGCAATAGAGTTCTTATGAACCTTAAGAAGCGATATCGCATCCCATTTCTATGTTTCATGGTAAGATATAATATGATTCGCGAAGTGTTATGTATTCCTCGTCTACACTTCAAATGAATGTAAATGCGACTCTTCCGTGCCAGGAAATAGCGTCTGCAGATGTCTAGGTATCGTAGCGATAGAGTTCTAATGCTTCTTAAAACGCGATATCGCATCTCATTTCTATGTTTCATGGTAAGATATAATATGATTTGCGAAGTGTTATTTATTCCTCGTCTACACTTCAAATGAATGTAAATGCGACACTTCCTTGCAAGGAAATAGCGTTTGCAGATGTCTACCTATCGTAGCAATAGAGTTCTAATGCTTCTTAAAACGCGATATCGCATCTCATTTCTATGTTTCATGGTAAGATATAATATGATTTGCGAAGTGTTATGTATTCCTCGTCTGCACTTCAAATGAATGTAAATGCGACACTTCCTTGCAAGGAAATAGCGTTTGCAGATGTCTACGTATCGTAGCAATAGAGTTCTTTTGATTCTTAAAACGCGATATCGCATCTCATTTCTATGTTTCATGGTAAGATATAATATGATTTGCGAAGTGTTATGTATTCCTCGTCTGCACTTCAAATGAATGTAAATCCGACACTTCCTTGCTAGGAAATAGCGTCTGCAGATGTCTAGGTATCGTGGCGATAGAGTTCTAATGCTTCTTAAAACGCGATATCGCATCTCATTTCTATGTTTCATGGTAAGATATAATATGATTTGCGAAGTGTTATGTATTCCTCGTCTACACATCAAATGAATGTGAATGCGACACTTCCTCGCTAGGAAATAGCGTTTGCAGAAGTCTACGTATCGTAGCAATAGAGTTCTTATGATTCTTAAAACGCGATATCGCATCTCATTTCTATGGTTCATGGTAAGATATAATATGATTTGCGAAGTGTTATGTATTCCTCGTCTGCACTTCAAATGAATGTAAATGCGACACTTCCTTGCAAGGAAATAGCGTTTGCAGATGTCTACGTATCGTAGCAATAGAGTTCTTATGAACCTTAAGAAGCGATATCGCATCCCATTTCTATGTTTCATGGTAAGATATAATATGACTCGCGAAGTGTTATGTATTCCTCGTCTACACTTCAAATGAATGTAAATGCGACTCTTCCTTGCTAGGAAATAGCGTCTGCAGATGTCTAGGTATCGTAGCGATAGAGTTCTAATGCTTCTTAAAACGCGATATCGCATCTCATTTCTATGTTTCATGGTAAGATATAATATGACTTGCGAAGTGTTATGTATTCCTCGTCTGCACTTCAAATGAATGTAAATGCGACACTTCCTTGCAAGAAAATAGCGTTTGCAGATGTCTACCTATCGTAGCAATAGAGTTCAAATGCTTCTTAAAACGCGATATCGCATCTCATTTCTATGTTTCATGGTAAGATATAATATGATTTGCGAAGTGTTATGTATTCCTCGTCTGCACTTCAAATGAATGTAAATGCGACACTTCCTTGCAAGGAAATAGCGTTTGCAGATGTCTACGTATCGTAGCAATAGAGTTCTTATGATTCTTAAAACGCGATATCGCATCTCATTTCTATGTTTCATGGTAAGATATAATATGATTTGCGAAGTGTTATGTATTCCTCGTCTGCACTTCAAATGAATGTAAATGCGACACTTCCTTGCAAGGAAATAGCGTTTGCAGATGTCTACGTATCGTAGCAATAGAGTTCTAATGCTTCTTAAAACGCGATATCGCATCTCATTTCTATGTTTCATGGTAAGATATAATATGATTTGCGAAGTGTTATGTATTCCTCGTCTGCACTTCAAATGAATGTAAATGCGACACTTCCTTGCAAGGAAATAGCGTTTGCAGATGTCTAGGTATCGTAGCGATAGAGTTCTAATGCTTCTTAAAACGAGATATTGCATTTCCTATCTATGCTTCTTGATAAGATATAATATTCATTGCGAAGTGTTATGCATTCCTCGTCTACACTTCAAATGAATGTAAATGCGACACTTCCTTGCAAGGAAATAGCGTTTGCAGATGTCTAGGTATCGTAGCGATAGAGTTCTAATGCTTCTTGAAACGAGATATTGCATCTCATATCTATGTTTCATGATAAGATATAATATTCATTGCGAAGTGTTATGCATTCCTCGTCTACGATTCAAATGAATGCAAATGCGACACTTCCTTGCAAGGAAATAGCGTTTACAGATGCTTAGGTATCGTAGCAATAGAGTTCCAATGCTTCTTAAAACGCGATATCGCATCTCATTTCTATGTTTCATGGTAAGATATAATATGATTTGCGAAGTGTTATTTATTCCTCGTCTACACTTCAAATGAGTGTAAATGCGACACTTCCCTGCAAGGAAATAGCGTTTGCAGATGTCTACCTATCGTAGCAATAGAGTTCTAATGTCACGTCCCGAGGTGCGTTTGCGCTCGATCCGATGGCACGATTCGTAGCCTTTCCCGAAAAACCTACGCGAATTGCGCTGGGGCCGGGTTCGTTGGCGGTCGGAACTCGATCTAACCAAAATTACGCCTAAAACTTACCTTTCAACGTCTTCTTAATACTGTTTCGCCTCTCGTTCCAGGTATCTGTGGCGCCGTGGATCCGTGACCGGAATAGCAGCGGCGTACGGCTGGATCGGCGGAGCGTCGACGGGAATGAGTCTCCAGGCAGGCGAGCTACAGCTGGAGGAAACTGGCGCTGGAACCGGGCGATCCTGGATTCGAATTGGACGTACGGCTGCGAAGACCTCCTTCGCAGGAACGGAAACAGCGTTGCAGACGTATGGATGTCCGGAAGTACAACTCGCGTATTCGCGAATGAGACGGCGTAGATATTCTTTCCTACCCGCGCGTCGTGTACGCCTTTTCGGAGGCTCGGGATTCATCAAAGGCGCTTGCACTAGGACGGAATACGGCTCGGCCAAGCGATGGTGCGCTCTGGCTTACCGAGGTCGATCCTTGTTCAAGATACCTTGGATACGATAGGAATGCAGCGAGAGCAGTCGAGCGTTGGTGCGCTCAAAGACTGTCCAGCGTACAGAGCTGTCGCAGATGAATCGTGTGAATTGAATAAGAATCGCGAGCGTACACGTGGAATAGAATTTAAGGAACTTGTATTCGAATAAAGAGACTTGGATTTGGTAAAACAAGAGTATATTCTATAATATAACTATCCTACTACACTTTACTAAGTCTAAGTTATCAACTAACGATATAATATGAAATGGAAATAGTAATAAGTTATAATAAGGACTCCGCTAAGGGAGATGCGATAGAGTCGGCTGCATGAGAGCTGATAGCTCGTGGCAGGGGAGCGTATTGCTCGGAGGTTGAGATTAGAACCGTCTCGGAGATCGGACTCGAAGGAACTCCTCTCTCGGTCGCGCGTCCGCGACCTCCTCGGGTTGCGTGGCGCGCGAGTCGCTGGGCCCCGTGAGTGGGGCGTACGATCGGAGTGGGGCGGCCACTCGGAGTGGGGTGCGGCTCGCGTTCAGCGTGAGCCGCGAGCGTCGAGTGCGCGCGGGCGCGCATCGCAGCTTATATTCTATACGACTTAGAAATTATGATTGTACAAATATCTGCTTATATTTAGGTGTGTGTTGGGTTGTGTATGTACATGATTCGTGTAGAGTGCTTAATCTAGAATCGCGTGTATGAAAAGTAAGCGTACGGTTGTGTGATCGCAGGTGATCGGGATTCGTACGCGGGGAGGTATTCCTCATCCTCGTAGCGTTGTCTCCTCGTCTCGGGGCGTCGAATCGTCGTGCGGCCCGTGTACGGGGGATGCTGATACAGGTGCTGGCGGGAGAGCGGTGTCCCGGTTGCGGATGCTGCGGATGCTGGTTGGCGCCAGAGGGTGGCAGGCGGTGCGCCTGACGTCACACTAATGCTTCTTATAACGCGATATCGCATCTCATTTCTATGTTTCATGGTAAGATATAATATGATTTACGAAGTGTTATGTATTCCTCGTCTGCACTTCAAATGAATGTAAATGCGACACTTCCTTGCAAGGAAATAGCGTTTGCAGTTGTCTACGTATCGTTGCAATAGAGTTCTTATGATTCTTAAAACGCGATATCGCATCTCATTTCTATGTTTCATGGTAAGATATAATATGATTTGCGAAGTGTTATGTATTCCTCGTCTGCACTTCAAATGAATGTAAATGCGACACTTCCTTGCAAGGAAATAGCGTTTGCAGATGTCTAGGTATCGTAGCAATAGAGTTCTAATGCTTCTTAAAACGCTATATCGCACCTCATTTCTATGTTTCATGGTAAGATATAATATGATTTGCGAAGTGTTATGTATTCCTCGTCTGCACTTCAAATGAATGTAAATGCGACACTTCCTTGCAAGGAAATAGCGTTTGCAGATGTCTACGTATCGTAGCAATAGAGTTCTTATGATTCTTAAAACGCGATATCGCATCTCATTTCTATGGTTCATGGTAAGATATAATATGATTTGCGAAGTGTTATGTATTCCTCGTCTGCACTTCAAATGAATGTAAATGCGACACTTCCTTGCAAGGAAATAGCGTTTGCAGATGTCTACGTATCGTAGCAATAGAGTTCTTATGAACCTTAAGACGCGATATCGCATCCCATTTCTATGTTTCATGGTAAGATATAATATGATTTGCGAAGTGTTATGTATTCCTCGTCTGCACTTCAAATGAATGTAAATGCGACTCTTCCTTGCTAGGAAATAGCGTCTGCAGATGTCTAGGTATCGTAGCGATAGAGTTCTAATGCTTCTTAAAACGAGATATCGCATCTCATTTCTATGTTTCATGGTAAGATATAATATGATTTGCGAAGTGTTATGTATTCCTCGTCTGCACTTCAAATGAATGTAAATGCGACACTTCCTTGCAAGGAAATAGCGTTTGCAGATGTCTACGTATCGTAGCAATAGAGTTCTTATGATTCTTAAAATGCGATATCGCATCTCATTTCTATGTTTCATGGTAAGATATAATATGATTTGCGAAGTGTTATGTATTCCTCGTCTGCACTTCAAATGAATGTAAATGCGACACTTCCTTGCAAGGAAATAGCGTTTGCAGATGTCTACGTATCATAGCAATAGAGTTCTTATGATTCTTAAAACGCGATATCGCATCTCATTCCTATGTTTCATGGTAAGATATAATATTCATTGCGAAGTGTTATGCATTCCTCGTCTACGATTCAAATGAATGTAAATGCGACACTTCCTTGCAAGGAAATAGCGTTTGCAGATGTCTAGGTATCGTAGCAATAGAGTTCTTATGATTCTTAAAACGCGATATCGCATCTCATTTCTATGGTTCATGGTAAGATATAATATGATTTGCGAAGTGTTATGTATTCCTCGTCTGCACTTCAAATGAATGTAAATGCGACACTTCCTTGCAAGGAAATAGCGTTTGCAGATGTCTACGTATCGTAGCAATAGAGTTCTTATGAACCTTAAGATGCGATATCGCATCCCATTTCTATGTTTCATGGTAAGATATAATATGATTTGCGAAGTGTTATGTATTCCTCGTCTACACTTCAAATGAATGTAAATGCGACTCTTCCTTGCTAGGAAATAGCGTCTGCAGATGTCTAGGTATCGTAGCGATAGAGTTCTAATGCTTCTTAAAACGCGATATCGCATCTCATTTCTATGTTTCATGGTAAGATATAATATGATTTGCGAAGTGTTATGTATTCCTCGTCTGCACTTCAAATGAATGTAAATGCGACACTTCCTTGCAAGGAAATAGCGTTTGTAGATGTCTACGTATCGTAGCAATAGAGTTCTTATGATTCTCAAAACGCGATATCGCATCTCATTCCTATGTTTCATGGTAAGATATAATATTCATTGCGAAGTGTTATGCATTCCTCGTCTACGATTCAAATGAATGTAAATGCGACACTTCCTTGCAAGGAAATAGCGTTTGCAGATGTCTAGGTATCGTAGCAATAGAGTTCTAATGCTTCTTAAAACGCGATATCGCATCTCATTTCTATGTTTCATGGTAAGATATAATATGATTTGCGAAGTGTTATTTATTCCTCGTCTACACTTCAAATGAATGTAAATGCGACACTTCCCTGCAAGGAAATAGCGTTTGCAGATGTCTACCTATCGTAGCAATAGAGTTCTAATGCTTCTTATAACGCGATATCGCATCTCATTTCTATGTTTCATGGTAAGATATAATATGATTTACGAAGTGTTATGTATTCCTCGTCTGCACTTCAAATGAATGTAAATGCGACACTTCCTTGCAAGGAAATAGCGTTTGCAGATGTCTACGTATCGTAGCAATAGAGTTCTTATGATTCTTAAAACGCGATATCGCATCTCATTTCTATGTTTCATGGTAAGATATAATATGATTTGCGAAGTGTTATGTATTCCTCGTCTGCACTTCAAATGAATGTAAATGCGACACTTCCTTGCAAGGAAATAGCGTTTGCAGATGTCTAGGTATCGTAGCAATAGAGTTCTAATGCTTCTTAAAACGCTATATCGCACCTCATTTCTATGTTTCATGGTAAGATATAATATGATTTGCGAAGTGTTATGTATTCCTCGTCTGCACTTCAAATGAATGTAAATGCGACACTTCCTTGCAAGGAAATAGCGTTTGCAGATGTCTACGTATCGTAGCAATAGAGTTCTTATGATTCTTAAAACGCGATATCGCATCTCATTTCTATGTTTCATGGTAAGATATAATATGATTTGCGAAGTGTTATGTATTCCTCGTCTACACTTCAAATGAATGTAAATGCGACACTTCCTTGCAAGGAAATAGCGTTTGCAGATGTCTAGGTATCGTAGCAATAGAGTTCTAATGCTTCTTAAAACGCGATATCGCATCTCATTTCTATGTTTCATGGTAAGATATAATATGATTTGCGAAGTGTTATGTATTCCTCGTCTACACTTCAAATGAATGTGAATGCGACACTTCCTCGCTAGGAAATAGCGTTTGCAGAAATCTACGTATCGTAGCAATAGAGTTCTTATGATTCATAAAACACAATATCGCATCTCATTTCTATGTTTCATGGTAAGATATAATATGATTTGCGAAGTGTTATTTATTCCTCGTCTACACTTCAAATGAATGTAAATGCGACACTTCCTTGCAAGGAAATAGCGTTTGCAGATGTCTACGTATCGTAGCAATAGAGTTCTTATGAACCTTAAGAAGCGATATCGCATCCCATTTCTATGTTTCATGGTAAGATATAATATGATTCGCGAAGTGTTATGTATTCCTCGTCTACACTTCAAATGAATGTAAATGCGACTCTTCCTTGCCAGGAAATAGCGTCTGCAGATGTCTAGGTATCGTAGCGATAGAGTTCTAATGCTTCTTAAAACGCGATATCGCATCTCATTTCTATGTTTCATGGTAAGATATAATATGATTTGCGAAGTGTTATGTATTCCTCGTCTACACATCAAATGAATGTGAATGCGACACTTCCTCGCTAGGAAATAGCGTTTGCAGAAGTCTACGTATCGTAGCAATAGAGTTCTTATGATTCTTAAAACGCGATATCGCATCTCATTTCTATGGTTCATGGTAAGATATAATATGATTTGCGAAGTGTTATGTATTCCTCATCTACACTTCAAATGAATGTAAATGCGACACTTCCTTGCAAGGAAATAGCGTTTGCAGATGTCTAGGTATCGTAGCGATAGAGTTCTAATGCTTCTTGAAACGAGATATTGCATCTCATATCTATGTTTCATGATAAGATATAATATTCATTGCGAAGTGTTATGCATTCCTCGTCTACACTTCAAATGAATGTAAATGCGACACTTCCTTGCAAGGAAATAGCGTTTGCAGATGTCTAGGTATCGTAGCGATAGAGTTCTAATGCTTCTTGAAACGAGATATTGCATCTCATATCTATGTTTCATGATAAGATATAATATTCATTGCGAAGTGTTATGCATTCCTCGTCTACGATTCAAATGAATGTAAATGCGACACTTCCTTGCAAGGAAATAGCGTTTACAGATGCTTAGGTATCGTAGCAATAGAGTTCCAATGCTTCTTAAAACGCGATATCGCATCTCATTTCTATGTTTCATGGTAAGATATAATATGATTTGCGAAGTGTTATTTATTCCTCGTCTACACTTCAAATGAGTGTAAATGCGACACTTCCCTGCAAGGAAATAGCGTTTGCAGATGTCTACCTATCGTAGCAATAGAGTTCTAATGCTTCTTATAACGCGATATCGCATCTCATTTCTATGTTTCATGGTAAGATATAATATGATTTACGAAGTGTTATGTATTCCTCGTCTGCACTTCAAATGAATGTAAATGCGACACTTCCTTGCAAGGAAATAGCGTTTGCAGTTGTCTACGTATCGTTGCAATAGAGTTCTTATGATTCTTAAAACGCGATATCGCATCTCATTTCTATGTTTCATGGTAAGATATAATATGATTTGCGAAGTGTTATGTATTCCTCGTCTGCACTTCAAATGAATGTAAATGCGACACTTCCTTGCAAGGAAATAGCGTTTGCAGATGTCTAGGTATCGTAGCAATAGAGTTCTAATGCTTCTTAAAACGCTATATCGCACCTCATTTCTATGTTTCATGGTAAGATATAATATGATTTGCGAAGTGTTATGTATTCCTCGTCTGCACTTCAAATGAATGTAAATGCGACACTTCCTTGCAAGGAAATAGCGTTTGCAGATGTCTACGTATCGTAGCAATAGAGTTCTTATGATTCTTAAAACGCGATATCGCATCTCATTTCTATGGTTCATGGTAAGATATAATATGATTTGCGAAGTGTTATGTATTCCTCGTCTGCACTTCAAATGAATGTAAATGCGACACTTCCTTGCAAGGAAATAGCGTTTGCAGATGTCTACGTATCGTAGCAATAGAGTTCTGATGAACCTTAAGACGCGATATCGCATCCCATTTCTATGTTTCATGGTAAGATATAATATGATTTGCGAAGTGTTATGTATTCCTCGTCTGCACTTCAAATGAATGTAAATGCGACACTTCCTTGCAAGGAAATAGCGTTTGCAGATGTCTACGTATCGTAGCAATAGAGTTCTTATGATTCTTAAAACGCGATATCGCATCTCATTTCTATGTTTCATGGTAAGATATAATATGATTTGCGAAGTGTTATGTATTCCTCGTCTGCACTTCAAATGAATGTAAATGCGACACTTCCTTGCAAGGAAATAGCGTTTGCAGATGTCTACGTATCATAGCAATAGAGTTCTTATGATTCTTAAAACGCGATATCGCATCTCATTCCTATGTTTCATGGTAAGATATAATATTCATTGCGAAGTGTTATGCATTCCTCGTCTACGATTCAAATGAATGTAAATGCGACACTTCCTTGCAAGGAAATAGCGTTTGCAGATGTCTAGGTATCGTAGCAATAGAGTTCTTATGATTCTTAAAACGCGATATCGCATCTCATTTCTATGGTTCATGGTAAGATATAATATGATTTGCGAAGTGTTATGTATTCCTCGTCTGCACTTCAAATGAATGTAAATGCGACACTTCCTTGCAAGGAAATAGCGTTTGCAGATGTCTACGTATCGTAGCAATAGAGTTCTTATGAACCTTAAGACGCGATATCGCATCCCATTTCTATGTTTCATGGTAAGATATAATATGATTTGCGAAGTGTTATGTATTCCTCGTCTACACTTCAAATGAATGTAAATGCGACTCTTCCTTGCTAGGAAATAGCGTCTGCAGATGTCTAGGTATCGTAGCGATAGAGTTCTAATGCTTCTTAAAACGCGATATCGCATCTCATTTCTATGTTTCATGGTAAGATATAATATGATTTGCGAAGTGTTATGTATTCCTCGTCTGCACTTCAAATGAATGTAAATGCGACACTTCCTTGCAAGGAAATAGCGTTTGTAGATGTCTACGTATCGTAGCAATAGAGTTCTTATGATTCTCAAAACGCGATATCGCATCTCATTCCTATGTTTCATGGTAAGATATAATATTCATTGCGAAGTGTTATGCATTCCTCGTCTACGATTCAAATGAATGTAAATGCGACACTTCCTTGCAAGGAAATAGCGTTTGCAGATGTCTAGGTATCGTAGCAATAGAGTTCTAATGCTTCTTAAAACGCGATATCGCATCTCATTTCTATGTTTCATGGTAAGATATAATATGATTTGCGAAGTGTTATTTATTCCTCGTCTACACTTCAAATGAATGTAAATGCGACACTTCCCTGCAAGGAAATAGCGTTTGCAGATGTCTACCTATCGTAGCAATAGAGTTCTAATGCTTCTTATAACGCGATATCGCATCTCATTTCTATGTTTCATGGTAAGATATAATATGATTTACGAAGTGTTATGTATTCCTCGTCTGCACTTCAAATGAATGTAAATGCGACACTTCCTTGCAAGGAAATAGCGTTTGCAGATGTCTACGTATCGTAGCAATAGAGTTCTTATGATTCTTAAAACGCGATATCGCATCTCATTTCTATGTTTCATGGTAAGATATAATATGATTTGCGAAGTGTTATGTATTCCTCGTCTGCACTTCAAATGAATGTAAATGCGACACTTCCTTGCAAGGAAATAGCGTTTGCAGATGTCTAGGTATCGTAGCAATAGAGTTCTAATGCTTCTTAAAACGCTATATCGCACCTCATTTCTATGTTTCATGGTAAGATATAATGTCACGTCCCGAGGTGCGTTTGCGCTCGATCCGATGGCACGATTCGTAGCCTTTCCCGAAAAACCTACGCGAATTGCGCTGGGGCCGGGTTCGTTGGCGGTCGGAACTCGATCTAACCAAAATTACGCCTAAAACTTACCTTTCAACGTCTTCTTAATACTGTTTCGCCTCTCGTTCCAGGTATCTGTGGCGCCGTGGATCCGTGACCGGAATAGCAGCGGCGTACGGCTGGATCGGCGGAGCGTCGACGGGAATGAGTCTCCAGGCAGGCGAGCTACAGCTGGAGGAAACTGGCGCTGGAACCGGGCGATCCTGGATTCGAATTGGACGTACGGCTGCGAAGACCTCCTTCGCAGGAACGGAAACAGCGTTGCAGACGTATGGATATCCGGAAGTACAACTCGCGTATTCGCGAATGAGACGGCGTAGATATTCTTTCCTACCCGCGCGTCGTGTACGCCTTTTCGGAGGCTCGGGATTCATCAAAGGCGCTTGCACTAGGACGGAATACGGCTCGGCCAAGCGATGGTGCGCTCTGGCTTACCGAGGTCGATCCTTGTTCAAGATACCTTGGATACGATAGGAATGCAGCGAGAGCAGTCGAGCGTTGGTGCGCTCAAAGACTGTCCAGCGTACAGAGCTGTCGCAGATGAATCGTGTGAATTGAATAAGAATCGCGAGCGTACACGTGGAATAGAATTTAAGGAACTTGTATTCGAATAAAGAGACTTGGATTTGGTAAAACAAGAGTATATTCTATAATATAACTATCCTACTACACTTTACTAAGTCTAAGTTATCAACTAACGATATAATATGAAATGGAAATAGTAATAAGTTATAATAAGGACTCCGCTAAGGGAGATGCGATAGAGTCGGCTGCATGAGAGCTGATAGCTCGTGGCAGGGGAGCGTATTGCTCGGAGGTTGAGATTAGAACCGTCTCGGAGATCGGACTCGAAGGAACTCTTCTCTCGGTCGCGCGTCCGCGACCTCCTCGGGTTGCGTGGCGCGCGAGTCGCTGGGCCCCGTGAGTGGGGCGTACGATCGGAGTGGGGCGGCCACTCGGAGTGGGGTGCGGCTCGCGTTCAGCGTGAGCCGCGAGCGTCGAGTGCGCGCGGGCGCGCATCGCAGCTTATATTCTATACGACTTAGAAATTATGATTGTACAAATATCTGCTTATATTTAGGTGTGTGTTGGGTTGTGTATGTACATGATTCGTGTAGAGTGCTTAATCTAGAATCGCGTGTATGAAAAGTAAGCGTACGGTTGTGTGATCGCAGGTGATCGGGATTCGTACGCGGGGAGGTATTCCTCATCCTCGTAGCGTTGTCTCCTCGTCTCTGGGCGTCGAATCGTCGTGCGGCCCGTGTACGGGGGATGCTGATACAGGTGCTGGCGGGAGAGCGGTGTCCCGGTTGCGGATGCTGCGGATGCTGGTTGGCGCCAGAGGGTGGCAGGCGGTGCGCCTGACGTCACACCACCCCCCTTGGAAAAAGAATCTCGGCAATGCCGAGATCTCTTGTCTGTGGAGCGTGTGTCGGACTGCTGGGCCCGTTTCGTGGTTCCACTGGTTGACTGTCGCAGGGGTTGGAGGCTCTCTCCTGATTCATCCCGGCGAGGGTGGATGACCGCTGGACCGCGGTTGATGCTTCTCGTTGACTTGTTCATTCCACTTTGTTCACTTTCGCTTTCAGCGTCTTTTACACTATATTCACTGACTACAGTTCCAGTTTTTCTTATTTTTAACTCATTCGCATTCACACTGTGCATACCTTGCATTCGTTTACATAGCTTAATTTTGTTCGTGTGTACGATTTTATGTCGACCCTTTACATTTAACTTTACGTTGCAGTTGCCTAAAATTTCGAGTATTCGGTAGGGTCCTGAATACTGAGCTTGGAATTTATGCTTATTTGGTTCCTTTAAAAGGTACACCCACTGTCCTACCTCGAAATTTTTGACATTGACTTTGCGGTCGTAATAGAATTTCGATCTGCGTTTGGCGTTATCTAAATTATCTTTGGCGAGCTCCTGCGATTTGGAAATTCTTTCGTTGAGTTGAATGAGATAGTCGCTGTATGTCTCATTTTCGGTGTTGTCTTGAAAAGGAGTGGCTGATGGCGTTCTAGCTATTCTACCGAACACTAGTTCGTGAGGGGTGTATAACGTACCCTCGTGTACGCTGGTGTTGTATGCGAACATCGCGTACGGTAACCATTTCTCCCATTCGTTACTCGACTCGATATAGTGTTTCAGATACTCGGCCAAGACGTGGTGAGATCTTTCGACGGACCCGTTCGTTTGCGGATGGAATGCGGTGGACTTGTACTGCTTGATTCTGAATTTGATAGCGATGGCTTTTATCAGGCTATTTATAAAATTGGAGCCCTGATCTGTCAGTATGCCCTTGGGGCATCCGAACTTACAGATAAACTCTCGAATCAATGCATCCGCAATGTCTACGGCCGTGGTGGTTTTAAGGGGAATTGCGACGGAGAATTTTGTTAGTAGGTCTTGGATTGTTAATATGTTTGTGAAACCATCTGGTGTTTCGGGAAGAGGACCCATAACGTCCATCGAGATTTTGTCAAAAGCCCTGCCGGGGGTATCGGTTAGAGTGAGAGGTTGTCTCGTTTTTACTCTGACCAGTTTTTCCGTTTGGCAGCTTTTGCATTTGCCGATGTATTCTTGGATTTGCAACTTCATATTGGGCCAAAAGTATTGTTGCCTAATACGAGTGTATGTTTTATTCACACCCTTGTGGCCTCCCACAGGTGTGTCGTGGTTCTCCTGTATTATTTTCAGTCTATCTTGGACTGGCGGAGTTCGAATCAGCCCCTGACAGACCGTTATTTGAACGTTCGATTCGTAAAATAGGTCCTCGAGGATTTTTCGGATTCGGGACCATGGAATAGAATCAAGGGAGATCTGTGCGATACTGAATGTTGTTAACTGGAGTTCGTTTACGACGTCGTATAGTGATCGAAATGCTTCGACCGTGGTTTGGAAATCGACTGATCGGCTTGGATGTTCCACGATCGGAAGCTGGATTTGGTACTCGTTTTCTATTTTCACAACTTTGGATCTGGAAAGGCCGATGTTTTCGTTGGGAAGGAATTGTCCGGTTTTTTCGAGTTCTTGGGCACCCGCGTCGTAAGGGTGTCCTGACTGCGTGACGAAAATGACAATATTGTCTCGTCTGGTTGACAGTGAGTCGCGACTGTATTTAAACAAAGGCTCTCGCCTGATGTATTCATTCGGTGCAGGGACATAGATTTCGGGATTATCGGTTGTGTGCGGAGTTGACGAGGTATCGGTAAGTGAGGGAGCGTCGGGCGTCGGTACGTCGGTTCCCGACGTTACCGGTGTAGGAGGAGGAGCTGGAGTGGTGTATTTCCTTCGAACTTCCGGGGAGACATCGAAGATGTCATCCTCCGAATCAAGTGCGTGGGAAAGCGGGAAAACTCGGGCGGGATTCCGCGATAGTGCGTCCGCATTGAGGTTGGTTTTGCCGCTTTTGTATACCATCTCATAATCAAATTCAGCAAGCTTAAGCCTCCAACGAACGAGTCTACTGGATGGATCTTTGACCGAGTTCATCCACACTAACGGCCGATGGTCGGTAACGAGTTTGAACTGGTTACCGTAGATGTATGGCCGGAAATAGTGGACGGCGTAGACGATCGCCAGACACTCCTTCTCGATCGTAGAATAATTTCGCTCCGCAGTATTGAGTAATCGCGACGTGTACGCGATCGGCAGATCGCGACCTATCGGGCCTTGACTGAGAATAGCGCCGATCGCTTCGGCAGATGCATCGGTGGTTATAACGAACGGCTGCTTAAAGTTCGGATATTGGAGTATAGGAGCCTCGCACAGGCAATCGCGAAGTTGTACAAATGAGTTTTCTTGATCGTTGCGCCACACGAAAGGCGCGTCCTTTTTTAACAGATTGGTCAGAGGTTTAGCGATACGCGAGAAATTAGCAATGAAACGCCTGTAATATCCCGCAAGACCGAGGAATTGTTTAATTTGTTTGGCGTTCTGTGGACGTGGAAAATTTTTCACCGCGCTTATTTTCGCGGGGTCCGGTTTTACCCCGTGCTCGCTGATAATGTGGCCTAAATAGCTAACCTCTCTTCGCAGGAATTCGCACTTATCAGGTTGCAAAACTAGGTTGGCTTCCTTGAGCCTTTTTGTTAATTTTTCAAATTTTACTCGGTGCTCCTGCAGAGAGCTGGCGTAGACCACGATATCATCGAGGTAGACGAATACCTCGTTCCCCTGGAGGCCGGAGAGGACGTTGTCCATCAGCCTCTGGAACGTCGCGGGCGCGTTTTTCAACCCGAAGGGCATTCTTTTGAACTCATAGTGCCCGTGAGGCGTAGAAAAAGCGGTTTTCGGAGCGTCGGCGGGTTCCATAGGGATCTGATGGAACCCGCTCGCGAGATCGAAAGTACTGAAGTATTTCGCGCTACCGAGCTGATCGAGAATCTCCGTGATGCAAGGGAGGGGGTACGCGTCGGCGACAGACTTCTCGTTCAGAGCTCGGTAGTCGATAACGACGCGCCACTGTTTATTGCCCAAGGAATCAGGCTTCTTGGGCACTACCCACAGTGGTGAATTATAAGGCGATTTGGACGGAGAGATGACATCGTTTTGTAAAAAGTGTTCGACTTGACGGCGAATTTCCTCCTTATGTGCCGGGGGAAAGCGATATTGCTTCACGTTGACGGGTCGGTCGTCAACGGTTGGTATTTTATGCGTGGTGGCCGAAGTGTGTCCTAATTTGTCGCCTTGGATATGGAAGAGATGCTGCGAGCTTTCGACGAGGCGGACGACGTGTTCTTTTTCCTCTTTATTGAGGTGATCGAGACGAAGGAGACTGAGTATACGGTCCACGCGAGATTGCGGAGAGTCGGCGGTTTGCGGTGATAGCGGAGATTTCGATTTTGCATCTCGCTTTACATTGGTTTTTACCGCTTGCGCGTAGGAAATTCGGTGCTTGTTTATTACTTTGCACCGAGAAGGAGGAAGCTCGCGTGTCGAATACGATGTCTGATTTGAAATAGAAGTAGAAATTTCCCTTTTGTGGGAAGAGCCGATCGGTGCGGCGGATACAGCGTATTTTTTCGAATTGGAAAAAATTGGAAACAGAGAGGGACTGCCCTCCTCGTGGAGGGGAGTCATAATTTGAGCCGGTTCGAGTTTTACGTCTGGCAATGCGATTTTGATCGTGCGATCTGATGAATTTATTATTCTTGTAATCGCCTTGCCATGGACCACTCTGACTAGGGCGTTCCCGAAAAATATTCCCGGTGCTAAATTAATTCTCGGAATTATTCCTTCTGGGATATCGGAGTTTATCACGCGAACCTTTATTCCGACATTTGATCGCGGAGGAATCGAGATCTGATCTCTTTGCTTCGAAGAAACGGCCTTCTTATCCGTTCTGGGTTTAGATTTCGCCGGTGCATCGCGTTTCGGAGGGGGCGATGATTGCGGCGGCGTCGGAGGAGAAATAGATTTAGTGCGCGACGTTTGTTTATTTTTCGCTGGTAAGTGAGGAGCGGTCTCCGGGCGCGACGACGGTTCTTCGGTTGGCTCGACATCCTCTACGAAAGGGATTTTCTGCCCGTTCCATTTGATAAATTTCTTAAGGAAGGAAATTTCCGCGTCCTTACAAAAGCCCGAGCCGAGGATTCCGTTAGGCTTTAAGGGAAAATTGTCCTCGACTACATTGAAGGGGACGACGCGGTCGAAGATTACCAGGTTCACCGTCCCTAAGGTGGCTGTTTTGCCGTCGGTTACACCCGTTATAATCACTATTTCCGAAGAGTCGATTCGCGCGGAGGATTTTAATGCCGATCGTTTGATAATGTTTATCTCTGCCCCGGTGTCTATCATAAATCGGGTTGGACAGATTAAATGATCGGATTTAATTATCACGGTAGGCGTGCTTGCTTTCCCGGTGATATTTATTGCGGCGTTTCTCCTACTTCCTCGTCGGAATTGTTCGCTGCGAGAGTTCGTATTTGCGGTAGGGCCTCGCGACCTGTCTCGCGGCGGGTACGGAGGCCACCGTCGTTTCCCGAGTCCCTGTTCAAATTGTTATTATATCTTCTCTTACGGCATTCGTCTATGCTGTGCCCCGGGTTTTTACAATATTTGCAAAATTTTTGCGCGTCCCTGTCTAAAATTTGTCGCGGCTGTTCGTAGGACGGGCGTTGAGCGGGAAGCGGTGCGTCCCTGGGACGCAGGTATGGGTCTCGATATTCCCGTGATCGGTATTGAGGTACGGTTCTGAGCCGACATTCGGTCGCGTAATGTCCCGTGTTGTTGCATTTACTGCAGATAATGTCTACGAGTTTTTCGCGAGATTCCGCGCGTGGTCGCGTTTTGCCTAGACGTTGTAAGTCGCGTTCGTGAATTTGAAAGAGTTCGCGTGCTCTTGTGAAAATTTGCTGCAGGGTGTTGTATGGATCTATCGGCATCTGAATTCTTATTTCGGGAATAAGTCCGTCCCTGAAGCACTGTGACGCGAGTTTGTTTACGCTTTCTAAGGACTCTTGGGGATCGCGACGCGCGAGTCTGTCGCAGTCAATTATGGCTGTCTTCAGGTCCTTTACCCGTCCAATATAATCTAAAATGTGCTCGTTGGCACGCATGTATATATTGGTGAGTTCGCCCCTGTAGTGATCGGCGGATTTCACGGGTCCGAACGAACATCGAAGAATATCAGTTAATTCCAGAATCGTCTGGCACGGCTCGTCCTCTAACGCGGCATAAGCGCGGCCCTTCAATTTGCCCTTCAGAAGGCGCGTAAACGTGCGCTCGCACCCGTTCGGAATTAGTTCGTAAGCCCGTTTGCAAGCCCGCGTAAATTGGAGTACCGGAATATTTTGTCCGTCGAACGTCGGTACGGCTTCAAGCGCTTGCTTGAGCGAAAGCTCGTCATGTTGCGGGTTGGTTACGGCGGATATTTGACTCGAACCTTGTGCGGAAATCGGGTCTATACGCGGAATTTCCAACGGCACTGTATCGTCGCGTGCTAGATCTGGAGTTCGGCGGATAGCTTCAATTTCGCGACGGAGCATTTCAACTTGTTGAAGCAAGGTCACCGTAGTTGGATCGGTCGATTCTACGTTTTTCGCCGATGTGCCTGCTTGCGCGGTATCTTGAGTAAGCTCGCCGAGAGCGTCTTGAAAATCTAATGCCCTATTTGTGCGTTTATCGCGATCAGTTTCGTGCATCGCGGCGGCCCGTTGCGCTTGCTGGCGCGTTTTGGTCGGTGGAGTTCTCGTTGCCATGGCTTGTTTCGCGGTCTCGGACGGCAGAATTTCCGTGGAGAACGCGTGGCTATCCCACCGCTGTCACCAAAAATATCTTTCGTGTCACGTCCCGAGGTGCGTTTGCGCTCGATCCGATGGCACGATTCGTAGCCTTTCCCGAAAAACCTACGCGAATTGCGCTGGGGCCGGGTTCGTTGGCGGTCGGAACTCGATCTAACCAAAATTACGCCTAAAACTTACCTTTCAACGTCTTCTTAATACTGTTTCGCCTCTCGTTCCAGGTATCTGTGGCGCCGTGGATCCGTGACCGGAATAGCAGCGGCGTACGGCTGGATCGGCGGAGCGTCGACGGGAATGAGTCTCCAGGCAGGCGAGCTACAGCTGGAGGAAACTGGCGCTGGAACCGGGCGATCCTGGATTCGAATTGGACGTACGGCTGCGAAGACCTCCTTCGCAGGAACGGAAACAGCGTTGCAGACGTATGGATGTCCGGAAGTACAACTCGCGTATTCGCGAATGAGACGGCGTAGATATTCTTTCCTACCCGCGCGTCGTGTACGCCTTTTCGGAGGCTCGGGATTCATCAAAGGCGCTTGCACTAGGACGGAATACGGCTCGGCCAAGCGATGGTGCGCTCTGGCTTACCGAGGTCGATCCTTGTTCAAGATACCTTGGATACGATAGGAATGCAGCGAGAGCAGTCGAGCGTTGGTGCGCTCAAAGACTGTCCAGCGTACAGAGCTGTCGCAGATGAATCGTGTGAATTGAATAAGAATCGCGAGCGTACACGTGGAATAGAATTTAAGGAACTTGTATTCGAATAAAGAGACTTGGATTTGGTAAAACAAGAGTATATTCTATAATATAACTATCCTACTACACTTTACTAAGTCTAAGTTATCAACTAACGATATAATATGAAATGGAAATAGTAATAAGTTATAATAAGGACTCCGCTAAGGGAGATGCGATAGAGTCGGCTGCATGAGAGCTGATAGCTCGTGGCAGGGGAGCGTATTGCTCGGAGGTTGAGATTAGAACCGTCTCGGAGATCGGACTCGAAGGAACTCTTCTCTCGGTCGCGCGTCCGCGACCTCCTCGGGTTGCGTGGCGCGCGAGTCGCTGGGCCCCGTGAGTGGGGCGTACGATCGGAGTGGGGCGGCCACTCGGAGTGGGGTGCGGCTCGCGTTCAGCGTGAGCCGCGAGCGTCGAGTGCGCGCGGGCGCGCATCGCAGCTTATATTCTATACGACTTAGAAATTATGATTGTACAAATATCTGCTTATATTTAGGTGTGTGTTGGGTTGTGTATGTACATGATTCGTGTAGAGTGCTTAATCTAGAATCGCGTGTATGAAAAGTAAGCGTACGGTTGTGTGATCGCAGGTGATCGGGATTCGTACGCGGGGAGGTATTCCTCATCCTCGTAGCGTTGTCTCCTCGTCTCTGGGCGTCGAATCGTCGTGCGGCCCGTGTACGGGGGATGCTGATACAGGTGCTGGCGGGAGAGCGGTGTCCCGGTTGCGGATGCTGCGGATGCTGGTTGGCGCCAGAGGGTGGCAGGCGGTGCGCCTGACGTCACAATAATATGATTTGCGAAGTGTTATGTATTCCTCGTCTGCACTTCAAATGAATGTAAATGCGACACTTCCTTGCAAGGAAATAGCGTTTGCAGATGTCTACGTATCGTAGCAATAGAGTTCTTATGATTCTTAAAACGCGATATCGCATCTCATTTCTATGTTTCATGGTAAGATATAATATGATTTGCGAAGTGTTATGTATTCCTCGTCTACACTTCAAATGAATGTAAATGCGACACTTCCTTGCAAGGAAATAGCGTTTGCAGATGTCTAGGTATCGTAGCAATAGAGTTCTAATGCTTCTTAAAACGCGATATCGCATCTCATTTCTATGTTTCATGGTAAGATATAATATGATTTGCGAAGTGTTATGTATTCCTCGTCTACACTTCAAATGAATGTGAATGCGACACTTCCTCGCTAGGAAATAGCGTTTGCAGAAATCTACGTATCGTAGCAATAGAGTTCTTATGATTCATAAAACACTATATCGCATCTCATTTCTATGTTTCATGGTAAGATATAATATGATTTGCGAAGTGTTATTTATTCCTCGTCTACACTTCAAATGAATGTAAATGCGACACTTCCTTGCAAGGAAATAGCGTTTGCAGATGTCTAGGTATCGTAGCGATAGAGTTCTAATGCTTCTTGAAACGAGATATTGCATCTCATATCTATGTTTCATGATAAGATATAATATTCATTGCGAAGTGTTATGCATTCCTCGTCTACGATTCAAATGAATGTAAATGCGACACTTCCTTGCAAGGAAATAGCGTTTGCAGATGTCTAGGTATCGTAGCAATAGAGTGCTAATGCTTCTTAAAACGCGATATCGCATCTCATTTCTATGTTTCATGGTAAGATATATTATGATTTGCGAAGTGCTATGTATTCCTCGTCTACACATCAAATGAATGTGAATGCGACACTTCCTCGCTAGGAAATAGCGTTTGCAGAAGTCTACGTATCGTAGCAATAGAGTTCTTATGATTCTTAAAACGCGATATCGCATCTCATTTCTATGGTTCATGGTAAGATATAATATGATTTGCGAAGTGTTATGTATTCCTCGTCTGCACTTCAAATGAATGTAAATGCGACACTTCCTTGCAAGGAAATAGCGTTTGCAGATGTCTACGTATCGTAGCAATAGAGTTCTTATGAACCTTAAGAAGCGATATCGCATCCCATTTCTATGTTTCATGGTAAGATATAATATGATTCGCGAAGTGTTATGTATTCCTCGTCTACACTTCAAATGAATGTAAATGCGACTCTTCCTTGCCAGGAAATAGCGTCTGCAGATGTCTAGGTATCGTAGCGATAGAGTTCTAATGCTTCTTAAAACGCGATATCGCATCTCATTTCTATGTTTCATGGTAAGATATAATATGATTTGCGAAGTGTTATTTATTCCTCGTCTACACTTCAAATGAATGTAAATGCGACACTTCCTTGCAAGGAAATAGCGTTTGCAGATGTCTACCTATCGTAGCAATAGAGTTCTAATGCTTCTTAAAACGCGATATCGCATCTCATTTCTATGTTTCATGGTAAGATATAATATGATTTGCGAAGTGTTATGTATTCCTCGTCTGCACTTCAAATGAATGTAAATGCGACACTTCCTTGCAAGGAAATAGCGTTTGCAGATGTCTACGTATCGTAGCAATAGAGTTCTTTTGATTCTTAAAACGCGATATCGCATCTCATTTCTATGTTTCATGGTAAGATATAATATGATTTGCGAAGTGTTATGTATTCCTCGTCTACACTTCAAATGAATGTAAATGCGACTCTTCCTTGCTAGGAAATAGCGTCTGCAGATGTCTAGGTATCGTAGCGATAGAGTTCTAATGCTTCTTAAAACGCGATATCGCATCTCATTTCTATGTTTCATGGTAAGATATAATATGATTTGCGAAGTGTTATGTATTCCTCGTCTGCACTTCAAATGAATGTAAATGCGACACTTCCTTGCAAGGAAATAGCGTTTGTAGATGTCTACGTATCGTAGCAATAGAGTTCTTATGATTCTCAAAACGCGATATCGCATCTCATTCCTATGTTTCATGGTAAGATATAATATTCATTGCGAAGTGTTATGCATTCCTCGTCTACGATTCAAATGAATGTAAATGCGACACTTCCTTGCAAGGAAATAGCGTTTGCAGATGTCTAGGTATCGTAGCAATAGAGTTCTAATGCTTCTTAAAACGCGATATCGCATCTCATTTCTATGTTTCATGGTAAGATATAATATGATTTGCGAAGTGTTACTTATTCCTCGTCTACACTTCAAATGAATGTAAATGCGACACTTCCCTGCAAGGAAATAGCGTTTGCAGATGTCTACCTATCGTAGCAATAGAGTTCTAATGCTTCTTATAACGCGATATCGCATCTCATTTCTATGTTTCATGGTAAGATATAATATGATTTACGAAGTGTTATGTATTCCTCGTCTGCACTTCAAATGAATGTAAATGCGACACTTCCTTGCAAGGAAATAGCGTTTGCAGATGTCTACGTATCGTAGCAATAGAGTTCTTATGATTCTTAAAACGCGATATCGCATCTCATTTCTATGTTTCATGGTAAGATATAATATGATTTGCGAAGTGTTATGTATTCCTCGTCTGCACTTCAAATGAATGTAAATGCGACACTTCCTTGCAAGGAAATAGCGTTTGCAGATGTCTAGGTATCGTAGCAATAGAGTTCTAATGCTTCTTAAAACGCTATATCGCACCTCATTTCTATGTTTCATGGTAAGATATAATATGATTTGCGAAGTGTTATGTATTCCTCGTCTGCACTTCAAATGAATGTAAATGCGACACTTCCTTGCAAGGAAATAGCGTTTGCAGATGTCTACGTATCGTAGCAATAGAGTTCTTATGATTCTTAAAACGCGATATCGCATCTCATTTCTATGTTTCATGGTAAGATATAATATGATTTGCGAAGTGTTATGTATTCCTCGTCTACACTTCAAATGAATGTAAATGCGACACTTCCTTGCAAGGAAATAGCGTTTGCAGATGTCTAGGTATCGTAGCAATAGAGTTCTAATGCTTCTTAAAACGCGATATCGCATCTCATTTCTATGTTTCATGGTAAGATATAATATGATTTGCGAAGTGTTATGTATTCCTCGTCTACACTTCAAATGAATGTGAATGCGACACTTCCTCGCTAGGAAATAGCGTTTGCAGAAATCTACGTATCGTAGCAATAGAGTTCTTATGATTCATAAAACACTATATCGCATCTCATTTCTATGTTTCATGGTAAGATATAATATGATTTGCGAAGTGTTATTTATTCCTCGTCTACACTTCAAATGAATGTAAATGCGACACTTCCTTGCAAGGAAATAGCGTTTGCAGATGTCTAGGTATCGTAGCGATAGAGTTCTAATGCTTCTTGAAACGAGATATTGCATCTCATATCTATGTTTCATGATAAGATATAATATTCATTGCGAAGTGTTATGCATTCCTCGTCTACGATTCAAATGAATGTAAATGCGACACTTCCTTGCAAGGAAATAGCGTTTGCAGATGTCTAGGTATCGTAGCAATAGAGTGCTAATGCTTCTTAAAACGCGATATCGCATCTCATTTCTATGTTTCATGGTAAGATATATTATGATTTGCGAAGTGCTATGTATTCCTCGTCTACACATCAAATGAATGTGAATGCGACACTTCCTCGCTAGGAAATAGCGTTTGCAGAAGTCTACGTATCGTAGCAATAGAGTTCTTATGATTCTTAAAACGCGATATCGCATCTCATTTCTATGGTTCATGGTAAGATATAATATGATTTGCGAAGTGTTATGTATTCCTCGTCTGCACTTCAAATGAATGTAAATGCGACACTTCCTTGCAAGGAAATAGCGTTTGCAGATGTCTACGTATCGTAGCAATAGAGTTCTTATGAACCTTAAGAAGCGATATCGCATCCCATTTCTATGCTTCATGGTAAGATATAATATGATTCGCGAAGTGTTATGTATTCCTCGTCTACACTTCAAATGAATGTAAATGCGACTCTTCCTTGCCAGGAAATAGCGTCTGCAGATGTCTAGGTATCGTAGCGATAGAGTTCTAATGCTTCTTAAAACGCGATATCGCATCTCATTTCTATGTTTCATGGTAAGATATAATATGATTTGCGAAGTGTTATTTATTCCTCGTCTACAATTCAAATGAATGTAAATGCGACACTTCCTTGCAAGGAAATAGCGTTTGCAGATGTCTACCTATCGTAGCAATAGAGTTCTAATGCTTCTTATAACGCGATATCGCATCTCATTTCTATGTTTCATGGTAAGATATAATATGATTTGCGAAGTGTTATGTATTCCTCGTCTGCACTTCAAATGAATGTAAATGCGACACTTCCTTGCAAGGAAATAGCGTTTGCAGATGTCTACGTATCGTAGCAATAGAGTTCTTTTGATTCTTAAAACGCGATATCGCATCTCATTTCTATGTTTCATGGTAAGATATAATATGATTTGCGAAGTGTTATGTATTCCTCGTCTGCACTTCAAATGAATGTAAATCCGACACTTCCTTGCCAGGAAATAGCGTCTGCAGATGTCTAGGTATCGTGGCGATAGAGTTCTAATGCTTCTTAAAACGCGATATCGCATCTCATTTCTATGATTCATGGTAAGATATAATATGATTTGCGAAGTGTTATGTATTCCTCGTCTACACATCAAATGAATGTGAATGCGACACTTCCTCGCTAGGAAATAGCGTTTGCAGAAGTCTACGTATCGTAGCAATAGAGTTCTTATGATTCTTAAAACGCGATATCGCATCTCATTTCTATGGTTCATGGTAAGATATAATATGATTTGCGAAGTGTTATGTATTCCTCGTCTGCACTTCAAATGAATGTAAATGCGACACTTCCTTGCAAGGAAATAGCGTTTGCAGATGTCTACGTATCGTAGCAATAGAGTATTTATGAATCTTAAGAAGCGATATCGCATCCCATTTCTATGTTTCATGGTAAGATATAATATGACTCGCGAAGTGTTATGTATTCCTCGTCTACACTTCAAATGAATGTAAATGCGACTCTTCCTTGCCAGGAAATAGCGTCTGCAGATGTCTACCTATCGTAGCGATAGAGTTCTAATGCTTCTTATAACGCGATATCGCATCTCATTTCTATGTTTCATGGTAAGATATAATATGATTTACGAAGTGTTATGTATTCCTCGTCTGCACTTCAAATGAATGTAAATGCGACACTTCCTTGCAAGGAAATAGCGTTTGCAGATGTCTACGTATCGTAGCAATAGAGTTCTTATGATTCTTAAAACGCGATATCGCATCTCATTTCTATGTTTCATGGTAAGATATAATATGATTTGCGAAGTGTTATGTATTCCTCGTCTGCACTTCAAATGAATGTAAATGCGACACTTCCTTGCAAGGAAATAGCGTTTGCAGATGTCTAGGTATCGTAGCAATAGAGTTCTAATGCTTCTTAAAACGCTATATCGCACCTCATTTCTATGTTTCATGGTAAGATATAATATGATTTGCGAAGTGTTATGTATTCCTCGTCTGCACTTCAAATGAATGTAAATGCGACACTTCCTTGCAAGGAAATAGCGTTTGCAGATGTCTACGTATCGTAGCAATAGAGTTCTTATGATTCTTAAAACGCGATATCGCATCTCATTTCTATGTTTCATGGTAAGATATAATATGATTTGCGAAGTGTTATGTATTCCTCGTCTGCACTTCAAATGAATGTAAATGCGACACTTCCTTGCAAGGAAATAGCGTTTGCAGATGTCTACGTATCGTAGCAATAGAGTATTTATGAATCTTAAGAAGCGATATCGCATCCCATTTCTATGTTTCATGGTAAGATATATTATGATTTGCGAAGTGCTATGTATTCCTCGTCTACACATCAAATGAATGTGAATGCGACACTTCCTCGCTAGGAAATAGCGTTTGCAGAAGTCTACGTATCGTAGCAATAGAGTTCTTATGATTCTTAAAACGCGATATCGCATCTCATTTCTATGGTTCATGGTAAGATATAATATGATTTGCGAAGTGTTATGTATTCCTCGTCTGCACTTCAAATGAATGTAAATGCGACACTTCCTTGCAAGGAAATAGCGTTTGCAGATGTCTACGTATCGTAGCAATAGAGTTCTTATGAACCTTAAGAAGCGATATCGCATCCCATTTCTATGCTTCATGGTAAGATATAATATGATTCGCGAAGTGTTATGTATTCCTCGTCTACACTTCAAATGAATGTAAATGCGACTCTTCCTTGCCAGGAAATAGCGTCTGCAGATGTCTAGGTATCGTAGCGATAGAGTTCTAATGCTTCTTAAAACGCGATATCGCATCTCATTTCTATGTTTCATGGTAAGATATAATATGATTTGCGAAGTGTTATTTATTCCTCGTCTACAATTCAAATGAATGTAAATGCGACACTTCCTTGCAAGGAAATAGCGTTTGCAGATGTCTACCTATCGTAGCAATAGAGTTCTAATGCTTCTTATAACGCGATATCGCATCTCATTTCTATGTTTCATGGTAAGATATAATATGATTTGCGAAGTGTTATGTATTCCTCGTCTGCACTTCAAATGAATGTAAATGCGACACTTCCTTGCAAGGAAATAGCGTTTGCAGATGTCTACGTATCGTAGCAATAGAGTTCTTTTGATTCTTAAAACGCGATATCGCATCTCATTTCTATGTTTCATGGTAAGATATAATATGATTTGCGAAGTGTTATGTATTCCTCGTCTGCACTTCAAATGAATGTAAATCCGACACTTCCTTGCCAGGAAATAGCGTCTGCAGATGTCTAGGTATCGTGGCGATAGAGTTCTAATGCTTCTTAAAACGCGATATCGCATCTCATTTCTATGATTCATGGTAAGATATAATATGATTTGCGAAGTGTTATGTATTCCTCGTCTACACATCAAATGAATGTGAATGCGACACTTCCTCGCTAGGAAATAGCGTTTGCAGAAGTCTACGTATCGTAGCAATAGAGTTCTTATGATTCTTAAAACGCGATATCGCATCTCATTTCTATGGTTCATGGTAAGATATAATATGATTTGCGAAGTGTTATGTATTCCTCGTCTGCACTTCAAATGAATGTAAATGCGACACTTCCTTGCAAGGAAATAGCGTTTGCAGATGTCTACGTATCGTAGCAATAGAGTATTTATGAATCTTAAGAAGCGATATCGCATCCCATTTCTATGTTTCATGGTAAGATATAATATGACTCGCGAAGTGTTATGTATTCCTCGTCTACACTTCAAATGAATGTAAATGCGACTCTTCCTTGCCAGGAAATAGCGTCTGCAGATGTCTACCTATCGTAGCGATAGAGTTCTAATGCTTCTTATAACGCGATATCGCATCTCATTTCTATGTTTCATGGTAAGATATAATATGATTTACGAAGTGTTATGTATTCCTCGTCTGCACTTCAAATGAATGTAAATGCGACACTTCCTTGCAAGGAAATAGCGTTTGCAGATGTCTACGTATCGTAGCAATAGAGTTCTTATGATTCTTAAAACGCGATATCGCATCTCATTTCTATGTTTCATGGTAAGATATAATATGATTTGCGAAGTGTTATGTATTCCTCGTCTGCACTTCAAATGAATGTAAATGCGACACTTCCTTGCAAGGAAATAGCGTTTGCAGATGTCTAGGTATCGTAGCAATAGAGTTCTAATGCTTCTTAAAACGCTATATCGCACCTCATTTCTATGTTTCATGGTAAGATATAATATGATTTGCGAAGTGTTATGTATTCCTCGTCTGCACTTCAAATGAATGTAAATGCGACACTTCCTTGCAAGGAAATAGCGTTTGCAGATGTCTACGTATCGTAGCAATAGAGTTCTTATGATTCTTAAAACGCGATATCGCATCTCATTTCTATGTTTCATGGTAAGATATAATATGATTTGCGAAGTGTTATGTATTCCTCGTCTGCACTTCAAATGAATGTAAATGCGACACTTCCTTGCAAGGAAATAGCGTTTGCAGATGTCTACGTATCGTAGCAATAGAGTATTTATGAATCTTAAGAAGCGATATCGCATCCCATTTCTATGTTTCATGGTAAGATATAATATGACTCGCGAAGTGTTATGTATTCCTCGTCTACACTTCAAATGAATGTAAATGCGACTCTTCCTTGCCAGGAAATAGCGTCTGCAGATGTCTACCTATCGTAGCGATAGAGTTCTAATGCTTCTTATAACGCGATATCGCATCTCATTTCTATGTTTCATGGTAAGATATAATATGATTTACGAAGTGTTATGTATTCCTCGTCTGCACTTCAAATGAATGTAAATGCGACACTTCCTTGCAAGGAAATAGCGTTTGCAGATGTCTACGTATCGTAGCAATAGAGTTCTTATGATTCTTAAAACGCGATATCGCATCTCATTTCTATGTTTCATGGTAAGATATAATATGATTTGCGAAGTGTTATGTATTCCTCGTCTGCACTTCAAATGAATGTAAATGCGACACTTCCTTGCAAGGAAATAGCGTTTGCAGATGTCTAGGTATCGTAGCAATAGAGTTCTAATGCTTCTTAAAACGCTATATCGCACCTCATTTCTATGTTTCATGGTAAGATATAATATGATTTGCGAAGTGTTATGTATTCCTCGTCTGCACTTCAAATGAATGTAAATGCGACACTTCCTTGCAAGGAAATAGCGTTTGCAGATGTCTACGTATCGTAGCAATAGAGTTCTTATGATTCTTAAAACGCGATATCGCATCTCATTTCTATGTTTCATGGTAAGATATAATATGATTTGCGAAGTGTTATGTATTCCTCGTCTACACTTCAAATGAATGTAAATGCGACACTTCCTTGCAAGGAAATAGCGTTTGCAGATGTCTAGGTATCGTAGCAATAGAGTTCTAATGCTTCTCAAAACGCGATATCGCATCTCATTTCTATGTTTCATGGTAAGATATAATATGATTTGCGAAGTGTTATGTATTCCTCGTCTACACTTCAAATGAATGTGAATGCGACACTTCCTCGCTAGGAAATAGCGTCTGCAGATGTCTAGGTATCGTAGCGATAGAGTTCTTATGAACCTTAAGACGCGATATCGCATCCCATTTCTATGTTTCATGGTAAGATATAATATGATTTGCGAAGTGTTATGTATTCCTCGTCTACACTCCAAATGATTGTGAATGCGACACTTCCTCGCTAGGAAATAGCGTTTGCAGAAGTCTACGTATCGTAGCAATAGAGTTCTTATGATTCTTAAAACGCGATATCGCATCTCATTTCTATGGTTCATGGTATGATATAATATGATTTGCGAAGTGTTATGTGTTCCTCGTCTACACTTCAAATGAATGTAAATGCGACACTTCCTTGCTAGGAAATAGCGTCTGCAGATGTCTAGGTATCACAGGGATAGAGTTCTAATGCTTCTTAAAACGCGATATCGCATCTCATTTCTATGTTTCATGGTAAGATATAATATGATTTGCGAAGTGTTATGTATTCCTCGTCTACACTTCATATGAATGTAAATGCGACACTTCCTTGCAAGGAAATAGCGTTTGCAGATGTCTACGTATCGTAGCGATAGAGTTCTAATGCTTCTTAAAACGAGATATTGCATCTCATATCTATGGTTCATGGTAAGATATAATATGATTTGCGAAGTGTTATGTATTCCTCGTCTACACTTCAAATGAATGTAAATGCGACACTTCCTTGCTAGGAAATAGCGTCTGCAGATGTCTAGGTATCGTAGCGATAGAGTTCTAATGCTTCTTAAAACGAGATATAGCATCTCATATCTATGTTTCATGATAAGATACAATATTCATTGCGAAGTGTTATGCATTCCTCGTCTACGATTCAAATGAATGTAAATGCGACACTTCCTTGCAAGGAAATTGCGTTTGCAGATGTCTAGGTATCGTAGCAATAGAGTTCTAATGCTTCTTAAAACGCGATATCGCATCTCATTTCTATGTTTCATGGTAAGATATAATGTGATTTGCGAAGTGTTATGTATTCCTCGTCTGCACTTCAAATGAATGTAAATGCGACACTTCCTTGCAAGGAAATAGCGTTTGCAGATGTCTGCGTACCGTAGCAATAGAGTTCTTATGATTCTTAAAACGCGATATCGCATCTCATTTCTATGTTTCATGGTAAGATATAATATGATTTGCGAAGTGTTATGTATTCCTCGTCTACACTTCAAATGAATGTAAATGCGACACTTCCTTGCAAGGAAATAGCGTTTGCAGATGTCTAGGTATCGTAGCAATAGAGTTCTAATGCTTCTTAAAACGCGATATCGCATCTCATTTCTATGTTTCATGGTAAGATATAATATGATTTGCGAAGTGTTATGTATTCCTCGTCTACACTTCAAATGAATGTGAATGCGACACTTCCTCGCTAGGAAATAGCGTCTGCAGATGTCTAGGTATCGTAGCGATAGAGTTCTTATGAACCTTAAGACGCGATATCGCATCCCATTTCTATGTTTCATGGTAAGATATAATATGATTTGCGAAGTGTTATGTATTCCTCGTCTACACTCCAAATGATTGTGAATGCGACACTTCCTCGCTAGGAAATAGCGTTTGCAGAAGTCTACGTATCGTAGCAATAGAGTTCTTATGATTCTTAAAACGCGATATCGCATCTCATTTCTATGGTTCATGGTATGATATAATATGATTTGCGAAGTGTTATGTGTTCCTCGTCTACACTTCAAATGAATGTAAATGCGACACTTCCTTGCTAGGAAATAGCGTCTGCAGATGTCTAGGTATCACAGGGATAGAGTTCTAATGCTTCTTAAAACGCGATATCGCATCTCATTTCTATGTTTCATGGTAAGATATAATATGATTTGCGAAGTGTTATGTATTCCTCGTCTACACTTCATATGAATGTAAATGCGACACTTCCTTGCAAGGAAATAGCGTTTGCAGATGTCTACGTATCGTAGCGATAGAGTTCTAATGCTTCTTAAAACGAGATATTGCATCTCATATCTATGGTTCATGGTAAGATATAATATGATTTGCGAAGTGTTATGTATTCCTCGTCTACACTTCAAATGAATGTAAATGCGACACTTCCTTGCTAGGAAATAGCGTCTGCAGATGTCTAGGTATCGTAGCGATAGAGTTCTAATGCTTCTTAAAACGAGATATAGCATCTCATATCTATGTTTCATGATAAGATACAATATTCATTGCGAAGTGTTATGCATTCCTCGTCTACGATTCAAATGAATGTAAATGCGACACTTCCTTGCAAGGAAATTGCGTTTGCAGATGTCTAGGTATCGTAGCAATAGAGTTCTAATGCTTCTTAAAACGCGATATCGCATCTCATTTCTATGTTTCATGGTAAGATATAATGTGATTTGCGAAGTGTTATGTATTCCTCGTCTGCACTTCAAATGAATGTAAATGCGACACTTCCTTGCAAGGAAATAGCGTTTGCAGATGTCTGCGTACCGTAACAATAGAGTTCTTATGATTCTTAAAACGCGATATCGCATCTCATTTCTATGTTTCATGGTAAGATATAATATGATTTGCGAAGTGTTATGTATTCCTCGTCTACACTTCAAATGAATGTAAATGCGACACTTCCTTGCTAGGAAATAGCGTCTGCAGATGTCTAGGTATCGTAGCGATAGAGTTCTAATGCTTCTTAAAACGAGATACTGCATCTCATATCTATGGTTCATGGTAAGATATAATATGGTTTGCGAAGTGTTATTTGTTCCTCGTCTACACTTCAAATGAATGTAAATGCAACACTTCCTTGCAAGGAAATAGCGTTTGCAGATGTCTAGGTATCGTAGCAATAGGGTTCAAATGCTTCTTAAAGCGAGATATTGCATCTCATATCTATGTTTCATGATAAGATATAATATTCATTGCGAAGTGTTATGCATTCCTCGTATACGATTCAAATGAATGTAAATGCGACACTTCCTTGCAAGGAATTAGCGTTTGCAGATGTCTACGTATCGTAGCTGTAGAGTTCTTATGATTCTTAAAACGCGATATCGCATCTCATTTCTATGGTTCATGGTAAGATATAATATGATTTGCGAATTGTTATGTATTCCTCGTCTACACTTCAAATGAATCTAATTGCGACACTTCCTTGCTAGGAAATAGCGTCTGCAGATGTCTAGGTATCGTAGCGATAGAGTTCTAATGCTTCTTAAAACGAGATATTGCATCTCATATCTATGTTTCATGATAAGATATAATATTCATTGCGAAGTGTTATGCATTCCTCGTCTACGATTCAAATGAATGTAAATGCGACACTTCCTTGCAAGGAAATAGCGTTTGCAGATGTCTTGGTATCGTAGCAATAGAGTTCTAATGCTTCTTAAAACGCGATATCGCATCTCATTTCTATGTTTCATGGTAAGATATAATATGATTTGCGAAGTGTTATGTATTCCTCGTCTACACTTCAAATGAATGTGAATGCGACACTTCCCCGCTAGGAAATAGCGTTTGCAGAAGTCTACGTATCGTAGCAATAGAGTTCTTATGATTCTTAAAACGCGATATCGCATCTCATTTTTATGTTTCATGGTAAGATATAATGTGATTTGCGAAGTGTTATGTATTCCTCGTCTACACTTCAAATGAATGTAAATGCGACACTTCCTTGCTAGGAAATAGCGTCTGCAGATGTCTACGTATCGTAGCAATAGAGTTTTTATGATTCTTAAACCGCGATATCGCATCTCATTTCTATGTTTCATGGTAAGATATAATATGATTTGCGAAGTGTTATGTATTCCTCGTCTGCACTTCAAATGAATGTAAATGCGACACTTCCTTGCAAGGAAATAGCGTTTGCACATGTCTACGTATCGTAGCAATAGTGTTCTTATGATTCTTAAAACGCGATATCGCATCTCATTCCTATGTTTCATGGTAAGATATAATATGATTTGCGAAGTGTTATGTATTCCTCGTCTGCACTTCAAATGAATGTAAATCCGACACTTCCTTGCTAGGAAATAGCGTCTGCAGATGTCTGGGTATCGTAGCGATAGAGTTCTAATGCTTCTTAAAACGCGATATCGCATCTCATTTCTATGTTTCATGGTAAGATATAATATGATTTGCGAAGTGTTATGTATTCCTCGTCTGCACTTGAAATGAATGTAAATCCGACACTTCCTTGCTAGGAAATAGCGTCTGCAGATGTCTAGGTATCGTAGCGATAGAGTTCTAATGCTTCTTAAAACGCGATATCGCATCTCATTTCTATGGTTCATGGTAAGATATAATATGGTTTGCGAAGTGTTATGTATTCCTCGTCTGCACTTCAAATGAATGTGAATGCGACACTTCCTTGCAAGGAAATAGCGTTTGCAGATGTCTACGTATCGTAGCAATAGTGTTCTTATGATTCTTAAAACGCGATATCGCATCTCATTCCTATGTTTCATGGTAAGATATAATATGATTTGCGAAGTGTTATGTATTCCTCGTCTGCACTTCAAATGAATGTAAATCCGACACTTCCTTGCTAGGAAATAGCGTCTGCAGATGTCTAGGTATCGTAGCGATAGAGTTCTAATGCTTCTTAAAACGCGATATCGCATCTCATTTCTATGTTTCATGGTAAGATATAATATGATTTGCGAAGTGTTATGTATTCCTCGTCTGCACTTCAAATGAATGTAAATCCGACACTTCCTTGCTAGGAAATAGCGTCTGCAGATGTCTAGGTATCGTAGCGATAGAGTTCTAATGCTTCTTAAAACGCGATATCGCATCTCATTTCTATGTTTCATGGTAAGATATAATATGATTTGCGAAGTGTTATGTATTCCTCGTCTACACATCAAATGAATGTGAATGCGACACTTCCTCGCTAGGAAATAGCGTTTGCAGAAGTCTACGTATCGTAGCAATAGAGTTCTTATGATTCTTAAAACGCGATATCGCATCTCATTTCTATGGTTCATGGTAAGATATAATATGATTTGCGAAGTGTTATGTATTCCTCGTCTGCACTTCAAATGAATGTAAATGCGACACTTCTTTGCAAGGAAATAGCGTTTGCAGATGTCTACGTATCGTAGCAATAGAGTTCTTATGAACCTTAAGACGCGATATCGCATCCCATTTCTATGTTTCATGGTAAGATATAATATGATTTGCGAAGTGTTATGTATTCCTCGTCTACACTTCAAATGAATGTAAATGCGACTCTTCCTTGCTAGGAAATAGCGTCTGCAGATGTCTAGGTATCGTAGCGATAGAGTTCTAATGCTTCTTAAAACGCGATATCGCATCTCATTTCTATGTTTCATGGTAAGATATAATATGATTTGCGAAGTGTTATGTATTCCTCATCTGCACTTCAAATGAATGTAAATGCGACACTTCCTTGCAAGGAAATAGCGTTTGCAGATGTCTACGTATCGTAGCAATAGAGTTCTTATGATTCTTAAAACGCGATATCGCATCTCATTTCTATGTTTCATGGTAAGATATAATATGATTTGCGAAGTGTTATGTATTCCTCGTCTGCACTTCAAATGAATGTAAATGCGACACTTCCTTGCAAGGAAATAGCGTTTGCAGATGTCTGCGTATCGTAGCAATAGAGTTCTTATGATTCTTAAAACGCGATATCGCATCTCATTCCTATGTTTCATGGTAAGATATAATATGATTTGCGAAGTGTTATGTATTCCTCGTCTGCACTTCAAATGAATGTAAATCCGACACTTCCTTGCTAGGAAATAGCGTCTGCAGATTTCTAGGTATCGTAGCGATAGAGTTCTAATGCTTCTTAAAACGCGATATCGCATCTCATTTCTATGTTTCATGGTAAGATATAATATGATTTGCGAAGTGTTATATATTCCTCGTCTACACATCAAATGAATGTGAATGCGACACTTCCTCGCTAGGAAATAGCGTTTGCAGAAGTCTACGTATCGTAGCAATAGAGTTCTTATGATTCTTAAAACGCGATATCGCATCTCATTTCTATGGTTCATGGTAAGATATAATATTCATTGCGAAGTGTTATGCATTCCTCGTCTACGATTCAAATGAATGTAAATGCGACACTTCCTTGCAAGGAAATAGCGTTTACAGATGCCTAGGTATCGTAGCAATAGAGTTCTAATGCTTCTTAAAACGCGATGTCGCATCTCATTTCTATGTTTCATGGTAAGATATAATATGATTTGCGAAGTGTTATTTATTCCTCGTCTACACTTCAAATGAATGTAAATGCGACTCTTCCTTGCTAGGAAATAGCGTCTGCAGATGTCTAGGTATCGTAGCGATAGAGTTCTAATGCTTCTTAAAACGCGATATCGCATCTCATTTCTATGTTTCATGGTAAGATATAATATGATTTGCGAAGTGTTATGTATTCCTCGTCTACACTTCAAATGAATGTAAATGCGACACTTCCTTGCAAGGAAATAGCGTTTGCAGATGTCTAGGTATCGTAGCAATAGAGTTCTAATGCTTCTTAAAACGCGATATCGCATCTCATTTCTATGTTTCATGGTAAGATATAATATGATTTGCGAAGTGTTATGTATTCCTCGTCTACACTTCAAATGAATGTGAATGCGACACTTCCTCGCTAGGAAATAGCGTCTGCAGATGTCTAGGTATCGTAGCGATAGAGTTCTTATGAACCTTAAGACGCGATATCGCATCCCATTTCTATGTTTCATGGTAAGATATAATATGATTTGCGAAGTGTTATGTATTCCTCGTCTACACTTCAAATGAATGTAAATGCGACTCTTCCTTGCTAGGAAATAGCGTCTGCAGATGTCTAGGTATCGTAGCGATAGAGTTCTAATGCTTCTTAAAACGCGATATCGCATCTCATTTCTATGTTTCATGGTAAGATATAATATGATTTGCGAAGTGTTATGTATTCCTCGTCTGCACTTCAAATGAATGTAAATGCGACACTTCCTTGCAAGGAAATAGCGTTTGCAGATGTCTACGTATCGTAGCAATAGAGTTTTTATGATTCTTAAACCGCGATATCGCATCTCATTTCTATGTTTCATGGTAAGATATAATATGATTTGCGAAGTGTTATGTATTCCTCGTCTGCACTTCAAATGAATGTAAATGCGACACTTCCTTGCAAGGAAATAGCGTTTGCAGATGTCTACGTATCGTAGCAATAGTGTTCTTATGATTCTTAAAACGCGATATCGCATCTCATTCCTATGTTTCATGGTAAGATATAATATGATTTGCGAAGTGTTATGTATTCCTCGTCTGCACTTCAAATGAATGTAAATCCGACACTTCCTTGCTAGGAAATAGCGTCTGCAGATGTCTAGGTATCGTAGCGATAGAGTTCTAATGCTTCTTAAAACGCGATATCGCATCTCATTTCTATGTTTCATGGTAAGATATAATATGATTTGCGAAGTGTTATGTATTCCTCGTCTGCACTTGAAATGAATGTAAATCCGACACTTCCTTGCTAGGAAATAGCGTCTGCAGATGTCTAGGTATCGTAGCGATAGAGTTCTAATGCTTCTTAAAATGCGATATCGCATCTCATTTCTATGTTTCATGGTAAGATATAATATGATTTGCGAAGTGTTATGTATTCCTCGTCTACACATCAAATGAATGTGAATGCGACACTTCCTCGCTAGGAAATAGCGTTTGCAGAAGTCTACGTATCGTAGCAATAGAGTTCTTATGATTCTTAAAACGCGATATCGCATCTCATTTCTATGGTTCATGGTAAGATATAATATGATTTGCGAAGTGTTATGTATTCCTCGTCTGCACTTCAAATGAATGTAAATGCGACACTTCTTTGCAAGGAAATAGCGTTTGCAGATGTCTACGTATCGTAGCAATAGAGTTCTTATGAACCTTAAGACGCGATATCGCATCCCATTTCTATGTTTCATGGTAAGATATAATATGATTTGCGAAGTGTTATGTATTCCTCGTCTACACTTCAAATGAATGTAAATGCGACTCTTCCTTGCTAGGAAATAGCGTCTGCAGATGTCTAGGTATCGTAGCGATAGAGTTCTAATGCTTCTTAAAACGCGATATCGCATCTCATTTCTATGTTTCATGGTAAGATATAATATGATTTGCGATGTGTTATGTATTCCTCGTCTGCACTTCAAATGAATGTAAATGCGACACTTCCTTGCAAGGAAATAGCGTTTGCAGATGTCTACGTATCGTAGCAATAGAGTTCTTATGATTCTTAAAACGCGATATCGCATCTCATTTCTATGTTTCATGGTAAGATATAATATGATTTGCGAAGTGTTATGTATTCCTCGTCTGCACTTCAAATGAATGTAAATGCGACACTTCCTTGCAAGGAAATAGCGTTTGCAGATGTCTGCGTATCGTAGCAATAGAGTTCTTATGATTCTTAAAACGCGATATCGCATCTCATTCCTATGTTTCATGGTAAGATATAATATGATTTGCGAAGTGTTATGTATTCCTCGTCTGCACTTCAAATGAATGTAAATCCGACACTTCCTTGCTAGGAAATAGCGTCTGCAGATTTCTAGGTATCGTAGCGATAGAGTTCTAATGCTTCTTAAAACGCGATATCGCATCTCATTTCTATGTTTCATGGTAAGATATAATATGATTTGCGAAGTGTTATATATTCCTCGTCTACACATCAAATGAATGTGAATGCGACACTTCCTCGCTAGGAAATAGCGTTTGCAGAAGTCTACGTATCGTAGCAATAGAGTTCTTATGATTCTTAAAACGCGATATCGCATCTCATTTCTATGGTTCATGGTAAGATATAATATTCATTGCGAAGTGTTATGCATTCCTCGTCTACGATTCAAATGAATGTAAATGCGACACTTCCTTGCAAGGAAATAGCGTTTACAGATGCCTAGGTATCGTAGCAATAGAGTTCTAATGCTTCTTAAAACGCGATATCGCATCTCATTTCTATGTTTCATGGTAAGATATAATATGATTTGCGAAGTGTTATTTATTCCTCGTCTACACTTCAAATGAATGTAAATGCGACTCTTCCTTGCTAGGAAATAGCGTCTGCAGATGTCTAGGTATCGTAGCGATAGAGTTCTAATGCTTCTTAAAACGCGATATCGCATCTCATTTCTATGTTTCATGGTAAGATATAATATGATTTGCGAAGTGTTATGTATTCCTCGTCTACACTTCAAATGAATGTAAATGCGACACTTCCTTGCAAGGAAATAGCGTTTGCAGATGTCTAGGTATCGTAGCAATAGAGTTCTAATGCTTCTTAAAACGCGATATCGCATCTCATTTCTATGTTTCATGGTAAGATATAATATGATTTGCGAAGTGTTATGTATTCCTCGTCTACACTTCAAATGAATGTGAATGCGACACTTCCTCGCTAGGAAATAGCGTCTGCAGATGTCTAGGTATCGTAGCGATAGAGTTCTAATGCTTCTTAAAACGCGATATCGCATCTCATTTCTATGTTTCATGGTAAGATATAATATGATTTGCGAAGTGTTATATATTCCTCGTCTACACATCAAATGAATGTGAATGCGACACTTCCTCGCTAGGAAATAGCGTTTGCAGAAGTCTACGTATCGTAGCAATAGAGTTCTTATGATTCTTAAAACGCGATATCGCATCTCATTTCTATGGTTCATGGTAAGATATAATATTCATTGCGAAGTGTTATGCATTCCTCGTCTACGATTCAAATGAATGTAAATGCGACACTTCCTTGCAAGGAAATAGCGTTTACAGATGCCTAGGTATCGTAGCAATAGAGTTCTAATGCTTCTTAAAACGCGATATCGCATCTCATTTCTATGTTTCATGGTAAGATATAATATGATTTGCGAAGTGTTATGTATTCCTCGTCTGCACTTCAAATGAATGTAAATGCGACACTTCCTTGCAAGGAAATAGCGTTTGCGGATGTCTACGTATCGTAGCAATAGAGTTCTTATGATTCTTAAAACGCGATATCGCATCTCATTTCTATGTTTCATGGTAAGATATAATATGATTTGCGAAGTGTTATGTATTCCTCGTCTGCACTTCAAATGAATGTAAATGCGACACTTCCTTGCAAGGAAATAGCGTTTGCAGATGTCTGCGTATCGTAGCAATAGAGTTCTTATGATTCTTAAAACGCGATATCGCATCTCATTCCTATGTTTCATGGTAAGATATAATATGATTTGCGAAGTGTTATGTATTCCTCGTCTGCACTTCAAATGAATGTAAATCCGACACTTCCTTGCTAGGAAATAGCGTCTGCAGATTTCTAGGTATCGTAGCGATAGAGTTCTAATGCTTCTTAAAACGCGATATCGCATCTCATTTCTATGTTTCATGGTAAGATATAATATGATTTGCGAAGTGTTATATATTCCTCGTCTACACATCAAATGAATGTGAATGCGACACTTCCTCGCTAGGAAATAGCGTTTGCAGAAGTCTACGTATCGTAGCAATAGAGTTCTTATGATTCTTAAAACGCGATATCGCATCTCATTTCTATGGTTCATGGTAAGATATAATATTCATTGCGAAGTGTTATGCATTCCTCGTCTACGATTCAAATGAATGTAAATGCGACACTTCCTTGCAAGGAAATAGCGTTTACAGATGCCTAGGTATCGTAGCAATAGAGTTCTAATGCTTCTTAAAACGCGATATCGCATCTCATTTCTATGTTTCATGGTAAGATATAATATGATTTGCGAAGTGTTATTTATTCCTCGTCTACACTTCATATGAATGTAAATGCGACACTTCCTTGCAAGGAAATAGCATTTGCAGATGTCTAGGTATCGTAGCAATAGAGTTCTAATGCTTCTTAAAACGCTATATCGCACCTCATTTCTATGTTTCATGGTAAGATATAATATGATTTGCGAAGTGTTATGTATTCCTCGTCTGCACTTCAAATGAATGTAAATGCGACACTTCCTTGCAAGGAAATAGCGTTTGCAGATGTCTACGTATCGTAGCAATAGAGTTCTTATGATCCTTAAAACGCGATATCGCATCTCATTTCTATGTTTCATGGTAAGATATAATATGATTTGCGAAGTGTTATGTATTCCTCGTCTGCACTTCAAATGAATGTAAATCCGACACTTCCTTGCTAGGAAATAGCGTCTGCAGATGTCTAGGTATCGTGGCGATAGAGTTCTAATGCTTCTTAAAACGCGATATCGCATCTCATTTCTATGTTTCATGGTAAGATATAATATGATTTGCGAAGTGTTATGTATTCCTCGTCTACACATCAAATGAATGTGAATGCGACACTTCCTCGCTAGGAAATAGCGTTTGCAGAAGTCTACGTATCGTAGCAATAGAGTTCTTATGATTCTTAAAACGCGATATCGCATCTCATTTCTATGGTTCATGGTAAGATATAATATGATTTGCGAAGTGTTATGTATTCCTCGTCTGCACTTCAAATGAATGTAAATGCGACACTTCCTTGCAAGGAAATAGCGTTTGCAGATGTCTACGTATCGTAGCAATAGAGTTCTTATGAATCTTAAGAAGCGATATCGCATCCCATTTCTATGTTTCATGGTAAGATATAATATGACTCGCGAAGTGTTATGTATTCCTCGTCTACACTTCAAATGAATGTAAATGCGACTCTTCCTTGCCAGGAAATAGCGTCTGCAGATGTCTACCTATCGTAGCGATAGAGTTCTAATGCTTCTTATAACGCGATATCGCATCTCATTTCTATGTTTCATGGTAAGATATAATATGATTTACGAAGTGTTATGTATTCCTCGTCTGCACTTCAAATGAATGTAAATGCGACACTTCCTTGCAAGGAAATAGCGTTTGCAGATGTCTACGTATCGTAGCAATAGAGTTCTTATGATTCTTAAAACGCGATATCGCATCTCATTTCTATGTTTCATGGTAAGATATAATATGATTTGCGAAGGGTTATGTATTCCTCGTCTGCACTTCAAATGAATGTAAATGCGACACTTCCTTGCAAGGAAATAGCGTTTGCAGATGTCTAGGTATCGTAGCAATAGAGTTCTAATGCTTCTTAAAACGCTATATATCGCACCTCATTTCTATGTTTCATGGTAAGATATAATATGATTTGCGAAGTGTTATGTATTCCTCGTCTGCACTTCAAATGAATGTAAATCCGACACTTCCTTGCTAGGAAATAGCGTCTGCAGATGTCTAGGTATCGTAGCGATAGAGTTCTAATGCTTCTTAAAACGCGATATCGCATCTCATTTCTATGTTTCATGGTAAGATATAATATGATTTGCGAAGTGTTATGTATTCCTCGTCTACACATCAAATGAATGTGAATGCGACACTTCCTCGCTAGGAAATAGCGTTTGCAGAAGTCTACGTATCGTAGCAATAGAGTTCTTATGATTCTTAAAACGCGATATCGCATCTCATTTCTATGGTTCATGGTAAGATATAATATGATTTGCGAAGTGTTATGTATTCCTCGTCTGCACTTCAAATGAATGTAAATGCGACACTTCTTTGCAAGGATATAGCGTTTGCAGATGTCTACGTATCGTAGCAATAGAGTTCTTATGAACCTTAAGACGCGATATCGCATCCCATTTCTATGTTTCATGGTAAGATATAATATGATTTGCGAAGTGTTATATATTCCTCGTCTACACATCAAATGAATGTGAATGCGACACTTCCTCGCTAGGAAATAGCGTTTGCAGAAGTCTACGTATCGTAGCAATAGAGTTCTTATGATTCTTAAAACGCGATATCGCATCTCATTTCTATGGTTCATGGTAAGATATAATATTCATTGCGAAGTGTTATGCATTCCTCGTCTACGATTCAAATGAATGTAAATGCGACACTTCCTTGCAAGGAAATAGCGTTTACAGATGCCTAGGTATCGTAGCAATAGAGTTCTAATGCTTCTTAAAACGCGATATCGCATCTCATTTCTATGTTTCATGGTAAGATATAATATGATTTGCGAAGTGTTATTTATTCCTCGTCTACACTTCATATGAATGTAAATGCGACACTTCCTTGCAAGGAAATAGCATTTGCAGATGTCTAGGTATCGTAGCAATAGAGTTCTAATGCTTCTTAAAACGCTATATCGCACCTCATTTCTATGTTTCATGGTAAGATATAATATGATTTGCGAAGTGTTATGTATTCCTCGTCTGCACTTCAAATGAATGTAAATGCGACACTTCCTTGCAAGGAAATAGCGTTTGCAGATGTCTACGTATCGTAGCAATAGAGTTCTTATGATCCTTAAAACGCGATATCGCATCTCATTTCTATGTTTCATGGTAAGATATAATATGATTTGCGAAGTGTTATGTATTCCTCGTCTGCACTTCAAATAAATGTAAATGCGACACTTCCTTGCAAGGAAATAGCGTTTGCAGATGTCAACGTATCGTAGCAATAGAGTTCTTATGATTCTTAAAACGCGATATCGCATCTCATTCCTATGTTTCATGGTAAGATATAATATGATTTGCGAAGTGTTATGTATTCCTCGTCTGCACTTCAAATGAATGTAAATGCGACACTTCCTTGCAAGGAAATAGCGTTTGCAGATGTCTACGTATCGTAGCAATAGAGTTCTTATGATTCTTAAAACGCGATATCGCATCTCATTTCTATGTTTCATGGTAAGATATAATATGATTTGCGAAGTGTTATGTATTCCTCGTCTACACTTCAAATGAATGTAAATGCGACACTTCCTTGCAAGGAAATAGCGTTTGCAGATGTCTAGGTATCGTAGCAATAGAGTTCTAATGCTTCTTAAAACGCGATATCGCATCTCATTTCTATGTTTCATGGTAAGATATAATATGATTTGCGAAGTGTTATGTATTCCTCGTCTACACTTCAAATCAATGTGAATGCGACACTTCCTCGCTAGGAAATAGCGTCTGCAGATGTCTAGGTATCGTAGCGATAGAGTTCTTATGAACCTTAAGACGCGATATCGCATCCCATTTCTATGTTTCATGGTAAGATATAATATGATTTGCGAAGTGTTATGTATTCCTCGTCTACACTTCAAATGAATGTAAATGCGACTCTTCCTTGCTAGGAAATAGCGTCTGCAGATGTCTAGGTATCGTAGCGATAGAGTTCTAATGCTTCTTAAAACGCGATATCGCATCTCATTTCTATGTTTCATGGTAAGATATAATATGATTTGCGAAGTGTTATGTATTCCTCGTCTGCACTTCAAATGAATGTAAATGCGACACTTCCTTGCAAGGAAATAGCGTTTGCAGATGTCTACGTATCGTAGCAATAGAGTTTTTATGATTCTTAAACCGCGATATCGCATCTCATTTCTATGTTTCATGGTAAGATATAATATGATTTGCGAAGTGTTATGTATTCCTCGTCTGCACTTCAAATGAATGTAAATGCGGCACTTCCTTGCAAGGAAATAGCGTTTGCAGATGTCTACGTATCGTAGCAATAGTGTTCTTATGATTCTTAAAACGCGATAACGCATCTCATTCCTATGTTTCATGGTAAGATATAATATGATTTGCGAAGTGTTATGTATTCCTCGTCTGCACTTCAAATGAATGTAAATCCGACACTTCCTTGCTAGGAAATAGCGTCTGCAGATGTCTAGGTATCGTAGCGATAGAGTTCTAATGCTTCTTAAAACGCGATATCGCATCTCATTTCTATGTTTCATGGTAAGATATAATATGATTTGCGAAGTGTTATGTATTCCTCGTCTGCACTTCAAATGAATGTAAATCCGACAGTTCCTTGCTAGGAAATAGCGTCTGCAGATGTCTAGGTATCGTAGCGATAGAGTTCTAATGCTTCTTAAAACGCGATATCGCATCTCATTTCTATGTTTCATGGTAAGATATAATATGATTTGCGAAGTGTTATGTATTCCTCGTCTACACATCAAATGAATGTGAATGCGACACTTCCTCGCTAGGAAATAGCGTTTGCAGAAGTCTACGTATCGTAGCAATAGAGTTCTTATGATTCTTAAAACGCGATATCGCATCTCATTTCTATGGTTCATGGTAAGATATAATATGATTTGCGAAGTGTTATGTATTCCTCGTCTGCACTTCAAATGAATGTAAATCCGATACTTCCTTGCTAGGAAATAGCGTCTGCAGATTTCTAGGTATCGTAGCGATAGAGTTCTAATGCTTCTTAAAACGCGATATCGCATCTCATTTCTATGTTTCATGGTAAGATATAATATGATTTGCGAAGTGTTATATATTCCTCGTCTACACATCAAATGAATGTGAATGCGACACTTCCTCGCTAGGAAATAGCGTTTGCAGAAGTCTACGTATCGTAGCAATAGAGTTCTTATGATTCTTAAAACGCGATATCGCATCTCATTTCTATGGTTCATGGTAAGATATAATATTCATTGCGAAGTGTTATGCATTCCTCGTCTACGATTCAAATGAATGTAAATGCGACACTTCCTTGCAAGGAAATAGCGTTTACAGATGCCTAGGTATCGTAGCAATAGAGTTCTAATGCTTCTTAAAACGCGATATCGCATCTCATTTCTATGTTTCATGGTAAGATATAATATGATTTGCGAAGTGTTATTTATTCCTCGTCTACACTTCATATGAATGTAAATGCGACACTTCCTTGCAAGGAAATAGCATTTGCAGATGTCTAGGTATCGTAGCAATAGAGTTCTAATGCTTCTTAAAACGCTATATCGCACCTCATTTCTATGTTTCATGGTAAGATATAATATGATTTGCGAAGTGTTATGTATTCCTCGTCTGCACTTCAAATGAATGTAAATGCGACACTTCCTTGCAAGGAAATAGCGTTTGCAGATGTCTACGTATCGTAGCAATAGAGTTCTTATGATCCTTAAAACGCGATATCGCATCTCATTTCTATGTTTCATGGTAAGATATAATATGATTTGCGAAGTGTTATGTATTCCTCGTCTGCACTTCAAATAAATGTAAATGCGACACTTCCTTGCAAGGAAATAGCGTTTGCATATGTCAACGTATCGTAGCAATAGAGTTCTTATGATTCTTAAAACGCGATATCGCATCTCATTCCTATGTTTCATGGTAAGATATAATATGATTTGCGAAGTGTTATGTATTCCTCGTCTGCACTTCAAATGAATGTAAATCCGACACTTCCTTGCTAGGAAATAGCGTCTGCAGATGTCTAGGTATCGTAGCGATAGAGTTCTAATGCTTCTTAAAACGCGATATCGCATCTCATTTCTATGTTTCATGGTAAGATATAATATGATTTGCGAAGTGTTATGTATTCCTCGTCTGCACTTCAAATGAATGTAAATCCGACACTTCCTTGCTAGGAAATAGCGTCTGCAGATGTCTAGGTATCGTAGCGATAGAGTTCTAATGCTTCTTAAAACGCGATATCGCATCTCATTTCTATGTTTCATGGTAAGATATAATATGATTTGCGAAGTGTTATGTATTCCTCGTCTACACTGTGACGTCAGGCGCACCGCCTGCCACCCTCTGGCGCCAACCAGCATCCGCAGCATCCGCAACCGGGACACCGCTCTCCCGCCAGCACCTGTATCAGCATCCCCCGTACACGGGCCGCACGACGATTCGACGCCCAGAGACGAGGAGACAACGCTACGAGGATGAGGAATACCTCCCCGCGTACGAATCCCGATCACCTGCGATCACACAACCGTACGCTTACTTTTCATACACGCGATTCTAGATTAAGCACTCTACACGAATCATGTACATACACAACCCAACACACACCTAAATATAAGCAGATATTTGTACAATCATAATTTCTAAGTCGTATAGAATATAAGCTGCGATGCGCGCCCGCGCGCACTCGACGCTCGCGGCTCACGCTGAACGCGAGCCGCACCCCACTCCGAGTGGCCGCCCCACTCCGATCGTACGCCCCACTCACGGGGCCCAGCGACTCGCGCGCCACGCAACCCGAGGAGGTCGCGGACGCGCGACCGAGAGAAGAGTTCCTTCGAGTCCGATCTCCGAGACGGTTCTAATCTCAACCTCCGAGCAATACGCTCCCCTGCCACGAGCTATCAGCTCTCATGCAGCCGACTCTATCGCATCTCCCTTAGCGGAGTCCTTATTATAACTTATTACTATTTCCATTTCATATTATATCGTTAGTTGATAACTTAGACTTAGTAAAGTGTAGTAGGATAGTTATATTATAGAATATACTCTTGTTTTACCAAATCCAAGTCTCTTTATTCGAATACAAGTTCCTTAAATTCTATTCCACGTGTACGCTCGCGATTCTTATTCAATTCACACGATTCATCTGCGACAGCTCTGTACGCTGGACAGTCTTTGAGCGCACCAACGCTCGACTGCTCTCGCTGCATTCCTATCGTATCCAAGGTATCTTGAACAAGGATCGACCTCGGTAAGCCAGAGCGCACCATCGCTTGGCCGAGCCGTATTCCGTCCTAGTGCAAGCGCCTTTGATGAATCCCGAGCCTCCGAAAAGGCGTACACGACGCGCGGGTAGGAAAGAATATCTACGCCGTCTCATTCGCGAATACGCGAGTTGTACTTCCGGACATCCATACGTCTGCAACGCTGTTTCCGTTCCTGCGAAGGAGGTCTTCGCAGCCGTACGTCCAATTCGAATCCAGGATCGCCCGGTTCCAGCGCCAGTTTCCTCCAGCTGTAGCTCGCCTGCCTGGAGACTCATTCCCGTCGACGCTCCGCCGATCCAGCCGTACGCCGCTGCTATTCCGGTCACGGATCCACGGCGCCACAGATACCTGGAACGAGAGGCGAAACAGTATTAAGAAGACGTTGAAAGGTAAGTTTTAGGCGTAATTTTGGTTAGATCGAGTTCCGACCGCCAACGAACCCGGCCCCAGCGCAATTCGCGTAGGTTTTTCGGGAAAGGCTACGAATCGTGCCATCGGATCGAGCGCAAACGCACCTCGGGACGTGACACGAAAGATATTTTTGGTGACAGCGGTGGGATAGCCACGCGTTCTCCACGGAAATTCTGCCGTCCGAGACCGCGAAACAAGCCATGGCAACGAGAACTCCACCGACCAAAACGCGCCAGCAAGCGCAGCGGGCCGCCGCGATGCACGAAACTGATCGCGATAAACGCACAAATAGGGCATTAGATTTTCAAGACGCTCTCGGCGAGCTTACTCAAGATACCGCGCAAGCAGGCACATCGGCGAAAAACGTAGAATCGACCGATCCAACTACGGTGACCTTGCTTCAACAAGTTGAAATGCTCCGTCGCGAAATTGAAGCTATCCGCCGAACTCCAGATCTAGCACGCGACGATACAGTGCCGTTGGAAATTCCGCGTATAGACCCGATTTCCGCACAAGGTTCGAGTCAAATATCCGCCGTAACCAACCCGCAACATGACGAGCTTTCGCTCAAGCAAGCGCTTGAAGCCGTACCGACGTTCGACGGACAAAATATTCCGGTACTCCAATTTACGCGGGCTTGCAAACGGGCTTACGAACTAATTCCGAACGGGTGCGAGCGCACGTTTACGCGCCTTCTGAAGGGCAAATTGAAGGGCCGCGCTTATGCCGCGTTAGAGGACGAGCCGTGCCAGACGATTCTGGAATTAACTGATATTCTTCGATGTTCGTTCGGACCCGTGAAATCCGCCGATCACTACAGGGGCGAACTCACCAATATATACATGCGTGCCAACGAGCACATTTTAGATTATATTGGACGGGTAAAGGACCTGAAGACAGCCATAATTGACTGCGACAGACTCGCGCGTCGCGATCCCCAAGAGTCCTTAGAAAGCGTAAACAAACTCGCGTCACAGTGCTTCAGGGACTGACTTATTCCCGAAATAAGAATTCAGATGCCGATAGATCCATACAACACCCTGCAGCAAATTTTCACAAGAGCACGCGAACTCTTTCAAATTCACGAACGCGACTTACAACGTCTAGGCAAAACGCGACCACGCGCGGAATCTCGCGAAAAACTCGTAGACATTATCTGCAGTAAATGCAACAACACGGGACATTACGCGACCGAATGTCGGCTCAGAACCGTACCTCAATACCGATCACGGGAATATCGAGACCCATACCTGCGTCCCAGGGACGCACCGCTTCCCGCTCAACGCCCGTCCTACGAACAGCCGCGACAAATTTTAGACAGGGACGCGCAAAAATTTTGCAAATATTGTAAAAACCCGGGGCACAGCATAGACGAATGCCGTAAGAGAAGATATAATAACAATTTGAACAGGGACTCGGGAAACGACGGTGGCCTCCGTACCCGCCGCGAGACAGGTCGCGAGGCCCTACCGCAAATACGAACTCTCGCAGCGAACAATTCCGACGAGGAAGTAGGAGAAACGCCGCAATAAATATCACCGGGAAAGCAAGCACGCCTACCGTGATAATTAAATCCGATCATTTAATCTGTCCAACCCGATTTATGATAGACACCGGGGCAGAGATAAACATTATCAAACGATCGGCATTAAAATCCTCCGCGCGAATCGACTCTTCGGAAATAGTGATTATAACGGGTGTAACCGACGGCAAAACAGCCACCTTAGGGACGGTGAACCTGGTAATCTTCGACCGCGTCGTCCCCTTCAATGTAGTCGAGGACAATTTTCCCTTAAAGCCTAACGGAATCCTCGGCTCGGGCTTTTGTAAGGACGCGGAAATTTCCTTCCTTAAGAAATTTATCAAATGGAACGGGCAGAAAATCCCTTTCGTAGAGGATGTCGAGCCAACCGAAGAACCGTCGTCGCGCCCGGAGACCGCTCCTCACTTACCAGCGAAAAATAAACAAACGTCGCGCACTAAATCTATTTCTCCTCCGACGCCGCCGCAATCATCGCCCCCTCCGAAACGCGATGCACCGGCGAAATCTAAACCCAGAACGGATAAGAAGGCCGTTTCTTCGAAGCAAAGAGATCAGATCTCGATTCCTCCGCGATCAAATGTCGGAATAAAGGTTCGCGTGATAAACTCCGATATCCCAGAAGGAATAATTCCGAGAATTAATTTAGCACCGGGAATATTTTTCGGGAACGCCCTAGTCAGAGTGGTCCATGGCAAGGCGATTACAAGAATAATAAATTCATCAGATCGCACGATCAAAATCGCATTGCCAGACGTAAAACTCGAACCGGCTCAAATTATGACTCCCCTCCACGAGGAGGGCAGTCCCTCTCTGTTTCCAATTTTTTCCAATTCGAAAAAATACGCTGTATCCGCCGCACCGATCGGCTCTTCCCACAAAAGGGAAATTTCTACTTCTATTTCAAATCAGACATCGTATTCGACACGCGAGCTTCCTCCTTCTCGGTGCAAAGTAATAAACAAGCACCGAATTTCCTACGCGCAAGCGGTAAAAACCAATGTAAAGCGAGATGCAAAATCGAAATCTCCGCTATCACCGCAAACCGCCGACTCTCCGCAATCTCGCGTGGACCGTATACTCAGTCTCCTTCGTCTCGATCACCTCAATAAAGAGGAAAAAGAACACGTCGTCCGCCTCGTCGAAAGCTCGCAGCATCTCTTCCATATCCAAGGCGACAAATTAGGACACACTTCGGCCACCACGCATAAAATACCAACCGTTGACGACCGACCCGTCAACGTGAAGCAATATCGCTTTCCCCCGGCACATAAGGAGGAAATTCGCCGTCAAGTCGAACACTTTTTACAAAACGATGTCATCTCTCCGTCCAAATCGCCTTATAATTCACCACTGTGGGTAGTGCCCAAGAAGCCTGATTCCTTGGGCAATAAACAGTGGCGCGTCGTTATCGACTACCGAGCTCTGAACGAGAAGTCTGTCGCCGACGCGTACCCCCTCCCTTGCATCACGGAGATTCTCGATCAGCTCGGTAGCGCGAAATACTTCAGTACTTTCGATCTCGCGAGCGGGTTCCATCAGATCCCTATGGAACCCGCCGACGCTCCGAAAACCGCTTTTTCTACGCCTCACGGGCACTATGAGTTCAAAAGAATGCCCTTCGGGTTGAAAAACGCGCCCGCGACGTTCCAGAGGCTGATGGACAACGTCCTCTCCGGCCTCCAGGGGAACGAGGTATTCGTCTACCTCGATGATATCGTGGTCTACGCCAGCTCTCTGCAGGAGCACCGAGTAAAATTTGAAAAATTAACAAAAAGGCTCAAGGAAGCCAACCTAGTTTTGCAACCTGATAAGTGCGAATTCCTGCGAAGAGAGGTTAGCTATTTAGGCCACATTATCAGCGAGCACGGGGTAAAACCGGACCCCGCGAAAATAAGCGCGGTGAAAAATTTTCCACGTCCACAGAACGCCAAACAAATTAAACAATTCCTCGGTCTTGCGGGATATTACAGGCGTTTCATTGCTAATTTCTCGCGTATCGCTAAACCTCTGACCAATCTGTTAAAAAAGGACGCGCCTTTCGTGTGGCGCAACGATCAAGAAAACTCATTTGTACAACTTCGCGATTGCCTGTGCGAGGCTCCTATACTCCAATATCCGAACTTTAAGCAGCCGTTCGTTATAACCACCGATGCATCTGCCGAAGCGATCGGCGCTATTCTCAGTCAAGGCCCGATAGGTCGCGATCTGCCGATCGCGTACACGTCGCGATTACTCAATACTGCGGAGCGAAATTATTCTACGATCGAGAAGGAGTGTCTGGCGATCGTCTACGCCGTCCACTATTTCCGGCCATACATCTACGGTAACCAGTTCAAACTCGTTACCGACCATCGGCCGTTAGTGTGGATGAACTCGGTCAAAGATCCATCCAGTAGACTCGTTCGTTGGAGGCTTAAGCTTGCTGAATTTGATTATGAGATGGTATACAAAAGCGGCAAAACCAACCTCAATGCGGACGCACTATCGCGGAATCCCGCCCGAGTTTTCCCGCTTTCCCACGCACTTGATTCGGAGGATGACATCTTCGATGTCTCCCCGGAAGTTCGAAGGAAATACACCACTCCAGCTCCTCCTCCTACACCGGTAACGTCGGGAACCGACGTACCGACGCCCGACGCTCCCTCACTTACCGACACCTCGTCAACTCCGCACACAACCGATAATCCCGAAATCTATGTCCCTGCACCGAATGAATACATCAGGCGAGAGCCTTTGTTTAAATACAGTCGCGACTCACTGTCAACCAGACGAGACAATATTGTCATTTTCGTCACGCAGTCAGGACACCCTTACGACGCGGGTGCCCAAGAACTCGAAAAAACCGGACAATTCCTTCCCAACGAAAACATCGGCCTTTCCAGATCCAAAGTTGTGAAAATAGAAAACGAGTACCAAATCCAGCTTCCGATCGTGGAACATCCAAGCCGATCAGTCGATTTCCAAACCACGGTCGAAGCATTTCGATCACTATACGACGTCGTAAACGAACTCCAGTTAACAACATTCAGTATCGCACAGATCTCCCTTGATTCTATTCCATGGTCCCGAATCCGAAAAATCCTCGAGGACCTATTTTACGAATCGAACGTTCAAATAACGGTCTGTCAGGGGCTGATTCGAACTCCGCCAGTCCAAGATAGACTGAAAATAATACAGGAGAACCACGACACACCTGTGGGAGGCCACAAGGGTGTGAATAAAACATACACTCGTATTAGGCAACAATACTTTTGGCCCAATATGAAGTTGCAAATCCAAGAATACATCGGCAAATGCAAAAGCTGCCAAACGGAAAAACTGGTCAGAGTAAAAACGAGACAACCTCTCACTCTAACCGATACCCCCGGCAGGGCTTTTGACAAAATCTCGATGGACGTTATGGGTCCTCTTCCCGAAACACCAGATGGTTTCACAAACATATTAACAATCCAAGACCTACTAACAAAATTCTCCGTCGCAATTCCCCTTAAAACCACCACGGCCGTAGACATTGCGGATGCATTGATTCGAGAGTTTATCTGTAAGTTCGGATGCCCCAAGGGCATACTGACAGATCAGGGCTCCAATTTTATAAATAGCCTGATAAAAGCCATCGCTATCAAATTCAGAATCAAGCAGTACAAGTCCACCGCATTCCATCCGCAAACGAACGGGTCCGTCGAAAGATCTCACCACGTCTTGGCCGAGTATCTGAAACACTATATCGAGTCGAGTAACGAATGGGAGAAATGGTTACCGTACGCGATGTTCGCATACAACACCAGCGTACACGAGGGTACGTTATACACCCCTCACGAACTAGTGTTCGGTAGAATAGCTAGAACGCCATCAGCCACTCCTTTTCAAGACAACACCGAAAATGAGACATACAGCGACTATCTCATTCAACTCAACGAAAGAATTTCCAAATCGCAGGAGCTCGCCAAAGATAATTTAGATAACGCCAAACGCAGATCGAAATTCTATTACGACCGCAAAGTCAATGTCAAAAATTTCGAGGCAGGACAGTGGGTGTACCTTTTAAAGGAACCAAATAAGCATAAATTCCAAGCTCAGTATTCAGGACCCTACCGAATACTCGAAATTTTAGGCAACTGCAACGTAAAGTTAAATGTAAAGGGTCGACATAAAATCGTACACACGAACAAAATTAAGCTATGTAAACGAATGCAAGGTATGCACAGTGTGAATGCGAATGAGTTAAAAATAAGAAAAACTGGAACTGTAGTCAGTGAATATAGTGTAAAAGACGCTGAAAGCGAAAGTGAACAAAGTGGAATGAACAAGTCAACGAGAAGCATCAACCGCGGTCCAGCGGTCATCCACCCTCGCCGGGATGAATCAGGAGAGAGCCTCCAACCCCTGCGACAGTCAACCAGTGGAACCACGAAACGGGCCCAGCAGTCCGACACACGCTCCACAGACAAGAGATCTCGGCATTGCCGAGATTCTTTTTCCAAGGGGGGTGGTGTGACGTCAGGCGCACCGCCTGCCACCCTCTGGCGCCAACCAGCATCCGCAGCATCCGCAACCGGGACACCGCTCTCCCGCCAGCACCTGTATCAGCATCCCCCGTACACGGGCCGCACGACGATTCGACGCCCAGAGACGAGGAGACAACGCTACGAGGATGAGGAATACCTCCCCGCGTACGAATCCCGATCACCTGCGATCACACAACCGTACGCTTACTTTTCATACACGCGATTCTAGATTAAGCACTCTACACGAATCATGTACATACACAACCCAACACACACCTAAATATAAGCAGATATTTGTACAATCATAATTTCTAAGTCGTATAGAATATAAGCTGCGATGCGCGCCCGCGCGCACTCGACGCTCGCGGCTCACGCTGAACGCGAGCCGCACCCCACTCCGAGTGGCCGCCCCACTCCGATCGTACGCCCCACTCACGGGGCCCAGCGACTCGCGCGCCACGCAACCCGAGGAGGTCGCGGACGCGCGACCGAGAGAGGAGTTCCTTCGAGTCCGATCTCCGAGACGGTTCTAATCTCAACCTCCGAGCAATACGCTCCCCTGCCACGAGCTATCAGCTCTCATGCAGCCGACTCTATCGCATCTCCCTTAGCGGAGTCCTTATTATAACTTATTACTATTTCCATTTCATATTATATCGTTAGTTGATAACTTAGACTTAGTAAAGTGTAGTAGGATAGTTATATTATAGAATATACTCTTGTTTTACCAAATCCAAGTCTCTTTATTCGAATACAAGTTCCTTAAATTCTATTCCACGTGTACGCTCGCGATTCTTATTCAATTCACACGATTCATCTGCGACAGCTCTGTACGCTGGACAGTCTTTGAGCGCACCAACGCTCGACTGCTCTCGCTGCATTCCTATCGTATCCAAGGTATCTTGAACAAGGATCGACCTCGGTAAGCCAGAGCGCACCATCGCTTGGCCGAGCCGTATTCCGTCCTAGTGCAAGCGCCTTTGATGAATCCCGAGCCTCCGAAAAGGCGTACACGACGCGCGGGTAGGAAAGAATATCTACGCCGTCTCATTCGCGAATACGCGAGTTGTACTTCCGGACATCCATACGTCTGCAACGCTGTTTCCGTTCCTGCGAAGGAGGTCTTCGCAGCCGTACGTCCAATTCGAATCCAGGATCGCCCGGTTCCAGCGCCAGTTTCCTCCAGCTGTAGCTCGCCTGCCTGGAGACTCATTCCCGTCGACGCTCCGCCGATCCAGCCGTACGCCGCTGCTATTCCGGTCACGGATCCACGGCGCCACAGATACCTGGAACGAGAGGCGAAACAGTATTAAGAAGACGTTGAAAGGTAAGTTTTAGGCGTAATTTTGGTTAGATCGAGTTCCGACCGCCAACGAACCCGGCCCCAGCGCAATTCGCGTAGGTTTTTCGGGAAAGGCTACGAATCGTGCCATCGGATCGAGCGCAAACGCACCTCGGGACGTGACAAGGTATCGTAGCGATAGAGTTCTAATGCTTCTTAAAACGAGATATTGCATCTCATATCTATGTTTCATGATAAGATATAATATTCATTGCGAAGTGTTATGCATTCCTCGTCTACGATTCAAATGAATGTAAATGCGACACTTCCTTGCAAGGAAATAGCGTTTGCAGATGTCTAGGTATCGTAGCAATAGAGTTCTAATGCTCCTTAAAACGCAATATCGCACCTCATTTCTATGTTTCATGGTAAGATATAATATGATTTGCGAAGTGTTATGTATTCCTCGTCTGCACTTCAAATGAATGTAAATGCGACACTTCCTTGCAAGGAAATAGCGTTTGCAGATGTCTACGTATCGTAGCAATAGTGTTCTTATGATTCTTAAAACGCGATATTGCATCTCATTTCTGTGTTTCATGGTAAGATATAATATGACTTGCGAAGTGTTATGTATTCCTCGTCTACACTTCAAATGAATGTAAATCCGACACTTCCTTGCTAGGAAATAGCGTCTGCAGATGTCTAGGTATCGTAGCGATAGAGTTCTAATGCTTCTTAAAACGCGATATCGCATCTCATTTCTATGTTTCATGGTAAGATATAATATGATTTGCGAAGTGTTATTTATTCCTCGTCTACACTTCATATGAATGTAAATGCGACACTTCCTTGCAAGGAAATAGCATTTGCAGATGTCTAGGTATCGTAGCAATAGAGTTCTAATGCTTCTTAAAACGCGATATCGCATCTCATTTCTATGTTTCATGGTAAGATATAATATGATTTGAGAAGTGTTATGTATTCCTCGTCTACACTTCAAATGAATGTAAATGCGACACTTCCTTGCAAGGAAATAGCGTTTGCAGATGTCTACGTATCGTAGCAATAGAGTTCTTATGATTCTTAAAACGCGATATCGCATCTCATTTCTATGTTTCATGGTAAGATTTAATATGATTTGCGAAGTGTCATGTATTCCTCGTCTACACTTCAAATGAATGTGAATGCGACACTTCCTCGCTAGGAAATAGCGTTTGCAGATGTCTACGTATCGTAGCAATAGAGTTCTTATGATTCTTAAAACGCGATATCGCATCTCATTTCTATGGATCATGGTAAGATATAATTTGATTTGCGAAGTGTTATGTTTTCCTCGTCTACGCTTCAAATGAATGTAAATGCGACACTTCCTTGCTAGGAAACAGCGTCTGCAGATGTCTAGGTATCGTAGCGATAGTGTTCTAATGCTTCTTAAAATGAGATATGGTATCTCATTTCTATGTTTCATGGTAAGATATAATATGATTTGCGAAGTGTTATGTATTCCTCGTCTACACTTCATATGAATGTAAATGCGACACTTCCTTGCAAGGAAATAGCGTTTGCAGATGTCTACCTATCGTAGCAATAGAGTTCTAATGCTTCTTAAAACGCGATATCGCATCTCATTTCTATGTTTCATGGTAAGATATAATATGATTTGCGAAGTGTTATGTACTCCCCGTCTACACTTCAAATGAATGTGAATGCAACACTTCCTCGCTAGGAAATAGCGTTTGCAGAAGTCTACGTATCGTAGCAATAGAGTTCTTATGATTCTTAAAACGCGATATCGCATCTCATTTCTATGATTCATGGTAAGATATAATATGATTTGCGAAGTGTTATGTATTCCTCGTCTACACTTCAAATGAATGTAAATGCGACACTTCCTTGCTAGGAAATAGCGTCTGCAGATGTCTAGGTATCGTAGGGATAGAGTTCTTATGATCCTTAAAACGCGATATCGCATCTCATTTCTATGGTTCATGGTAAGATATAATATGATTTGCGAAGTGTTATGTATTCCTCGTCTACACTTCAAATGAATGTAAATGCGACACTTCCTTGCAAGGAAATAGCGTTTGCAGATGTCTACCTATCGTAGCAATAGGGTTCTAACGCTTCTTAAAACGCGATATCGCATCTCATTTCTATGTTTCATGGTAAGATATAATATTCATTGCGAAGTGTTATGCATTCCTCGTCTACGATTCAAATGAATGTAAATGCGACACTTCCTTGCAAGGAAATAGCGTTTGCAGATGTCTAGGTATCGTAGCGATAGAGTTCTAATACTTCTTAAAACGCGATATCGCATCTCATTTCTATGTTTCATGGTAAGATATAATATGATGTGCGAAGTGTTATGTATTCCTCGTCTACACTTCATATGAATGTAAATGCGACACTTCCTTGCAAGGGAATAGCGATTGCAGATGTCTACCTATTGTAGCAATAGGGTTCTAATGCTTCTTAGAACGCGATATCGCATCTCATTTCTATGTTTCATGGTAAGATATAATATTCATTGCGAAGTGTTATGCATTCCTCGTCTACGATTCAAATGAATGTAAATGCGACACTTCCTTGCAAGGAAATAGCGTTTGCAGATGGCTACGTATCGTAGCAATAGAGTTCTTATGATTCTTAAAACGCGATATCGCATCTCATTTCTATGTTTCATGGTAAGATTTAATATGATTTGCGAAGTGTCATGTATTCCTCGTCTACACTTCAAATGAATGTGAATGCGACACTTCCTCGCTAGGAAATAGCATTTGCAGATGTCTACGTATCGTAGCAATAGAGTTCTTATGATTCTTAAAACGCGATATCGCATCTCATTTCTATGTTTCATGGTAAGATATAATATGATTTGCGAAGTGTTATGTATTCCTCGTCTACACATCAAATGAATGTAAATGCGACACTTCCTTGCAAGGAAATAGCGTTTGCAGATGTCTACCTATCGTAGCAATAGGGTTCTAATGCTTCTTAAAACGCGATATCGCATCTCATTTCTATGTTTCATGGTAAGATATAATATGATTTGCGAAGTGTTATGTATTCCTCGTCTACGCTTCAAATGAATGTAAATGCGACACTTCCTAGCAAGGAAATAGCGTTTGCAGATGTCTACGTATCGTAGCAATAGAGTTCTTATGATTCTTAAAACGCGATATCGCATCTCATTTCTATGTTTCATGGTAAGATATAATATTCATTGCGAAGTGTTATGCATTCCTCGTCTACGATTCAAATGAATGTAAATGCGACACTTCCTTGCAAGGAAATAGCGTTTGCAGATGTCTACGTATCGTAGCAATAGAGTTCTTATGATTCTTAAAACGCGATATCGCATCTCATTTCTATGTTTCATGGTAAGATTTAATATGATTTGCGAAGAGTCATGTATTCCTCGTCTACGCTTCAAATGAATGTAAATGCGACACTTCCTTGCTGGGAAACAGCGTCTGCAGATGTCTAGGTATCGTAGCGATAGAGTTCTAATGCTTCTTAAAACGAGATATGGTATCTCATTTCTATGTTTCATGGTAAGATATAATATGATTTGCGAAGTGTTATGTATTCCTCGTCTACACTTCAAGTGAATGTGAATGCGACACTTCCTCGCTAGGAAATAGCGTTTGCAGAAGTCTACGTATCGTTGCAATAGAGTTCTTATTATTCTTAAAACGCGATATCGCATCTCATATCTATGTTTCATGATAAGATATAATATGATTTGCGAGGTGTTATGTATTCCTCGTCTACACTTCAAATGAATGTAAATGCGACACTTCCTTGCTAGGAAATAGCGTCTGCAGATGTCTAGGTATCGTAGCGATAGAGTTGTAATACTTCTTAAAACGCGATATCGCATCTCATTTCTATGTTTCATGGTAAGATATAATATGATTTGCGAAGTGTTATGTATTCCTCGTCTACACTTCATATGAATGTAAATGCGACACTTCTTTGCAAGGAAATAGCGTTTGCAGATGTCTACCTATCGTAGCAATAGGGTTCTAATGCTTCTTAAAACGCGATATCATATCTCATTTCTATGTTTCATGTTAAGATATAATATGATTTGCGAAGTGTTATGTATTCCTCGTCTACACTTCAAATGAATGTAAATGCGGCACTTCCTTGCTAGGAAATAGCGTCTGCAGATGTCTAGGTAGTGTAGCGATGGAGCTCTTATGATTCTTAAAACGCGATATCGCATCTCATTTCTATGTTTCATGGTAAGATACAATATGATGTGCGAAGTGTTATGTATTCCTCGTCTACACTTCATATGAATGTAAATGCGACACTTCCTTGCAAGGAAATAGCGTTTGCAGATGGCTACGTATCGTAGCAATAGAGTTCTTATGATTCTTAAAACGCGATATCGCATCTCATTTCTATGTTTCATGGTAAGATTTAATATGATTTGCGAAGTGTCATGTATTCCTCGTCTACACTTCAAATGAATGTGAATGCGACACTTCCTCGCTAGGAAATAGCATTTGCAGATGTCTACGTATCGTAGCAATAGAGTTCTTATGATTCTTAAAACGCGATATCGCATCTCATTTCTATGTTTCATGGTAAGATATAATATGATTTGCGAAGTGTTATGTATTCCTCGTCTACACATCAAATGAATGTAAATGCGACACTTCCTTGCAAGGATATAGCGTTTGCAGATGTCTACCTATCGTAGCAATAGGGTTCTAATGCTTCTTAAAACGCGATATCATATCTCATTTCTATGTTTCATGTTAAGATATAATATGATTTGCGAAGTGTTATGTATTCCTCGTCTACACTTCAAATGAATGTAAATGCGGAACTTCCTTGCAAGGAAATAGCGTTTGCAGATGGCTACGTATCGTAGCAATAGAGTTCTTATGATTCTTAAAACGCGATATCGCATCTCATTTCTATGTTTCATGGTAAGATTTTATATGATTTGCGAAGTGTCATGTATTCCTCGTCTACACTTCAAATGAATGTGAATGCGACACTTCCTCGCTAGGAAATAGCATTTGCAGATGTCTACGTATCGTAGCAATAGAATTCTTATGATTCTTAAAACGCGATATCGCATCTCATTTCTATGTTTCATGGTAAGATATAATATGATTTGCGAAGTGTTATGTATTCCTCGTCTACACATCAAATGAATGTAAATGCGACACTTCCTTGCAAGGATATAGCGTTTGCAGATGTCTACCTATCGTAGCAATAGGGTTCTAATGCTTCTTAAAACGCGATATCGCATCTCATTTCTATGTTTCATGGTAAGATTTAATATGATTTGCGAAGTGTCATGTATTCCTCGTGTACACTTCAAATGAATGTGAATGCGACACTTCCTCGCTAGGAAATAGCGTTTGCAGATGTCTACGTATCGTAGCAATAGAGTTCTTATGATTCTTAAAACGCGATATCGCATCTCATTTCTATGGATCATGGTAAGATATAATATGATTTGCGAAGTGTTATGTTTTCCTCGTCTACGCTTCAAATGAATGTAAATGCGACACTTCCTTGCTAGGAAACAGCGTCTGCAGATGTCTAGGTATCGTAGCGATAGAGTTCTAATGCTTCTTAAGACGAGATATGGTATCTCATTTCTATGTTTCATGGTAAGATATAATATGATTTGCGAATTGTTATGTATTCCTCGTCTACACTTCAAATGAATGTAAACGCGACACTTCCTTGCTAGGAAATAGCGTCGGCAGATGTCTAGGTATCGTAGCGATAGAGTTCTAATACTTCTTAAAACGCGATATCGCATCTCATTTCTATGTTTCATGGTAAGATATAATATGATTTGAGAAGTGTTATGTATTCCTCGTCTACACTTCATATGAATGTAAATGCGACACTTCCTTGCAAGGAAATAGCGTTTGCAGATGTCTACCTATCGTAGCAATAGGGTTCTAATGCTTCTTAGAACGCGATATAGCATCTCATTTCTATGTTTCATGTTAAGATATAATATTCATTGCGAAGTGTTATTTATTCCTCGTCTACACTTCAAATGAATGTAAATGCGACACTTCCTTGCAAGGAAATAGCGTTTGCAGATGTCTAGGTATCGTTGCGATAGAGTTCTAATGCTTCTTAAAACGAGATATTGCATTTCATATCTATGCTTCATGATAAGATATAATATTCGTTGCGAAGTGTTATGCATTCCTCGTCTACGATTCAAATGAATGTAAATGCGACACTTCCTTGCAAGGAAATAGCGTTTGCAGATGTCTAGGTATCGTAGCAATAGAGTTCTAATGCTTCTTAAAACGCGATATCGCATCTCATTTCTATGTTTCATGGTAAGATATAATACGATTTGCGAAGTGTTATGTATTCCTCGTCTACGCATCAAATGAATGTGAATGCGACACTTCCTCGCTAGGAAGTAGCGTTTGCAGAAATCTACGTATCGTAGCAATAGAGTTCTTATGATTCATAAAACACGATATCGCATCTCATTTCTATGTTTCATGGTAAGATATAATATAATTTGCGAAGTGTTATGTATTCCTCGTCTACGCTTCAAATGAATGTAAATGCGACACTTCCTTGCTAGGGAATAGCGTCTGCAGATGTCTAGGTATCGTAGCGATAGAGTTCTAATGCTTCTTAAAACGAGATATTGCATCTCATATCTATGTTTCATGATAAGATATAATATTCATTGCGAAGTGTTATGCATTCCTCGTCTACGATTCAAATGAATGTAAATGCGACACTTCCTTGCAAGGAAATAGCGTTTGCAGATGTCTAGGTATCGTAGCAATAGAGTTCTAATGCTCCTTAAAACGCAATATCGCACCTCATTTCTATGTTTCATGGTAAGATATAATATGATTTGCGAAGTGTTATGTATTCCTCGTCTGCACTTCAAATGAATGTAAATGCGACACTTCCTTGCAAGGAAATAGCGTTTGCAGATGTCTACGTATCGTAGCAATAGTGTTCTTATGATTCTTAAAACGCGATATTGCATCTCATTTCTGTGTTTCATGGTAAGATATAATATGATTTGCGAAGTGTTATGTATTCCTCGTCTACACTTCAAATGAATGTAAATGCGACACTTCCTTGCAAGGAAATAGCGTTTGCAGATGTCTACCTATCGTAGCAATAGAGTTCTAATGCTTCTTAAAACGCGATATCGCATCTCATTTCTATGTTTCATGGTAAGATATAATATGATTTGCGAAGTGTTATGTATTCCTCGTCTGCACTTCAAATGAATGTAAATGCGACACTTCCTTGCAAGGAAATAGCGTTTGCAGATGTCTACGTATCGTAGCAATAGAGTTCTTATGATTCTTAAAACGCGATATCGCATCTCATTTCTATGTTTCATGGTAAGATATAATATGATTTGCGAAGTGTTATTTATTCCTCGTCTACACTTCAAATGAATGTAAATGCGACACTTCCTTGCAAGGAAAGAGCGTTTGCAGAAGTCTAGGTATCGTAGCGATAAAGTTCTAATGCTTCTTAGAACGAAATATTGCATTTCATATTTATGTTTCATGATAAGATATAATATTCATTGCGAAGTGTTATGCATTCCTCGTCTACGATTCAAATGAATGTGAATGCGACACTTCCTTGCAAGGAAATAGCGTTTGCAGATGTCTACCTATCGTAGCAATAGGGTTCTAACGCTTCTTAAAACGCGATATCGCATCTCATTTCTATGTTTCATGGTAAGATATAATATTCATTGCGAAGTGTTATGCATTCCTCGTCTACGATTCAAATGAATGTAAATGCGACACTTCCTTGCAAGGAAATAGCGTTTGCAGATGGCTACGTATCGTAGCAATAGAGTTCTTATGATTCTTAAAACGCGATATCGCATCTCATTTCTATGTTTCATGGTAAGATTTAATATGATTTGCGAAGTGTCATGTATTCCTCGTCTACACTTCAAATGAATGTGAATGCGACACTTCCTCGCTAGGAAATAGCATTTGCAGATGTCTACGTATCGTAGCAATAGAGTTCTTATGACTCTTAAAACGCGATATCGCATCTCATTTCTATGTTTCATGGTAAGATATAATATGATTTGCGAAGTGTTATGTATTCCTCGTCTACACATCAAATGAATGTAAATGCGACACTTCCTTGCAAGGAAATAGCGTTTGCAGATGTCTACCTATCGTAGCAATAGGGTTCTAATGCTTCTTAAAACGCGATATCGCATCTCATTTCTATGTTTCATGGTAAGATATAATTTGATTTGCGAAGTGTTATGTATTCCTCGTCTACGCTTCAAATGAATGTAAATGCGACACTTCCTTGCAAGGAAATAGCGTTTGCAGATGTCTACGTATCGTAGCAATAGAGTTCTTATGATTCTTAAAACGCGATATCGCATCTCATTTCTATGTTTCATGGTAAGATATAATATTCATTGCGAAGTGTTATGCATTCCTCGTCTACGATTCAAATGAATGTAAATGCGACACTTCCTTGCAAGGAAATAGCGTTTGCAGATGTCTACGTATCGTAGCAATAGAGTTCTTATGATTCTTAAAACGCGATATCGCATCTCATTTCTATGTTTCATGGTAAGATTTAATATGATTTGCGAAGAGTCATGTATTCCTCGTCTACGCTTCAAATGAATGTAAATGCGACACTTCCTTGCTGGGAAACAGCGTCTGCAGATGTCTAGGTATCGTAGCGATAGAGTTCTAATGCTTCTTAAAACGAGATATGGTATCTCATTTCTATGTTTCATGGTAAGATATAATATGATTTGCGAAGTGTTATGTATTCCTCGTCTACACTTCAAGTGAATGTGAATGCGACACTTCCTCGCTAGGAAATAGCGTTTGCAGAAGTCTACGTATCGTTGCAATAGAGTTCTTATTATTCTTAAAACGCGATATCGCATCTCATTGCTATGGTTCATGGTAAGATATAATATGATTTGCGAATTGTTATGTATTCCTCGTCTACACTTCAAATGAATGTAAATGTGACACTTCCTTGCAAGGAAAGAGCGTTTGCAGATGTCTAGGTATCGTAGCGATAAAGTTCTAATGCTTCTTAGAACGAAATATTGCATTTCATATTTATGTTTCATGATAAGATATAATATTCATTGCGAAGTGTTATGCATTCCTCGTCTACGATTCAAATAAATGTAAATGCGACACTTCCTTGCAAGGAAATAGCGTTTGCAGATGTCTACCTATCGTAGCAATAGGGTTCTAACGCTTCTTAAAACGCGATATCGCATCTCATTTCTATGTTTCATGGTAAGATATAATATTCATTGCGAAGTGTTATGCATTCCTCGTCTACGATTCAAATGAATGTAAATGCGACACTTCCTCGCTAGGAAATAGCGTTTGCAGAAGTCTACGTATCGTAGCAATAGAGCTCTTATGATTCTTAAAACGCGATATCGCATCTCATTTCTATGGTTCATGGTAAGATATAATATGATTTGCGAAGTGTTATGTATTCCTCGTCTACACTTCAAATGAATGTAAATGCGACACTTCCTTGCTAGGAAATAGCGTCTGCAGATGTCTAGGTATCGTAGCGATAGAGTTCTAATACTTCTTAAAACGCGATATCGCATCTCATTTCTATGTTTCATGGTAAGATATAATATGATTTGCGAAGTGTTATGTATTCCTCGTCTACACTTCATATGAATGTAAATGCGACACTTCTTTGCAAGGAAATAGCGTTTGCAGATGTCTACCTATCGTAGCAATAGGGTTCTAATGCTTCTTAAAACGCGATATCATATCTCATTTCTATGTTTCATGTTAAGATATAATATGATTTGCGAAGTGTTATGTATTCCTCGTCTACACTTCAAATGAATGTAAATGCGGCACTTCCTTGCTAGGAAATAGCGTCTGCAGATGTCTAGGTATCGTAGCGATGGAGCTCTTATGATTCTTAAAACGCGATATCGCATCTCATTTCTATGTTTCATGGTAAGATACAATATGATGTGCGAAGTGTTATGTATTCCTCGTCTACACTTCATATGAATGTAAATGCGACACTTCCTTGCAAGGAAATAGCGTTTGCAGATGGCTACGTATCGTAGCAATAGAGTTCTTATGATTCTTAAAACGCGATATCGCATCTCATTTCTATGTTTCATGGTAAGATTTAATATGATTTGCGAAGTGTCATGTATTCCTCGTCTACACTTCAAATGAATGTGAATGCGACACTTCCTCGCTAGGAAATAGCATTTGCAGATGTCGACGTATCGTAGCAATAGAGTTCTTATGATTCTTAAAACGCGATATCGCATCTCATTTCTATGTTTCATGGTAAGATATAATATGATTTGCGAAGTGTTATGTATTCCTCGTCTACACATCAAATGAATGTAAATGCGACACTTCCTTGCAAGGATATAGCGTTTGCAGATGTCTACCTATCGTAGCAATAGGGTTCTAATGCTTCTTAAAACGCGATATCGCATCTCATTTCTATGTTTCATGGTAAGATTTAATATGATTTGCGAAGTGTCATGTATTCCTCGTGTACACTTCAAATGAATGTGAATGCGACACTTCCTCGCTAGGAAATAGCGTTTGCAGATGTCTACGTATCGTAGCAATAGAGTTCTTATGATTCTTAAAACGCGATATCGCATCTCATTTCTATGGATCATGGTAAGATATAATATGATTTGCGAAGTGTTATGTTTTCCTCGTCTACGCTTCAAATGAATGTAAATGCGACACTTCCTTGCTAGGAAACAGCGTCTGCAGATGTCTAGGTATCGTAGCGATAGAGTTCTAATGCTTCTTAAGACGAGATATGGTATCTCATTTCTATGTTTCATGGTAAGATATAATATGATTTGCGAATTGTTATGTATTCCTCGTCTACACTTCAAATGAATGTAAATGCGACACTTCCTTGCTAGGAAATAGCGTCGGCAGATGTCTAGGTATCGTAGCGATAGAGTTCTAATACTTCTTAAAACGCGATATCACATCTCATTTCTATGTTTCATGGTAAGATATAATATGATTTGAGAAGTGTTATGTATTCCTCGTCTACACTTCATATGAATGTAAATGCGACACTTCCTTGCAAGGAAATAGCGTTTGCAGATGTCTACCTATCGTAGCAATAGGGTTCTAATGCTTCTTAGAACGCGATATCGCATCTCATTTCTATGTTTCATGTTAAGATATAATATTCATTGCGAAGTGTTATTTGTTCCTCGTCTACACTTCAAATGAATGTAAATGCGACACTTCCTTGCAAGGAAATAGCGTTTGCAGATGTCTAGGTATCGTTGCGATAGAGTTCTAATGCTTCTTAAAACGAGATATTGCATTTCATATCTATGCTTCATGATAAGATATAATATTCATTGCGAAGTGTTATGCATTCCTCGTCTACGATTCAAATGAATGTAAATGCGACACTTCCTTGCAAGGAAATAGCGTTTGCAGATGTCTAGGTATCGTAGCGATAAAGTTCTAATGCTTCTTAAAACGCGATATCGCATCTCATTTCTATGTTTCATGGTAAGATATAATATGATTTGAGAAGTGTTATGTATTCCTCGTCTACACTTCAAATGAATGTAAATGCGACACTTCCTTGCAAGGAAATAGCGTTTGCAGATGTCTACCTATCGTAGCAATAGGGTTCTAATGCTTCTTAAAACGCGATATCGCATCTCATTTCTATGTTTCATGGTAAGATATAATATGATTTGCGAAGTGTTATGTATTCCTCGTCTACACTTCAAATGAATGTAAATGCGACTCTTCCTTGCTAGGAAATAGCGTCTGCAGATGTCTAGGTATCGTAGCGATAGTGTTCTAATGCTTCTTAAAACGAGATATTGCATCTCATATCTATGTTTCATGATAAGATATAATATTCATTGCGAAGTGTTATGCATTCCTCGTCTACGATTCAAATGAATGTAAATGCGACACTTCCTTGCAAGGAAATAGCGTTTGCAGATGTCTAGGTATCGTAGCAATAGAGTTCTAATGCTTCTTAAAACGCTATATCGCATCTCATTTCTATGTTTCATGGTAAGATATAATATGATTTGCGAAGTGTTATGTATTCCTCGTCTACACTTCAAATGAATGTAAATGCGACACTTCCTTGCAAGGAAATAGCGTTTGCAGATGTCTACGTATCGTAGCAATAGAGTTCTTATGATTCTTAAAACGCGATATCGCATCTCATTTCTATGTTTCATGGTAAGATATAATATGATTTGCGAAGTGTTATTTATTCCTCGTCTACACTTCAAATGAATGTAAATGCGACACTTCCTTGCAAGGAAAGAGCGTTTGCAGATGTCTAGGTATCGTAGCGATAAAGTTCTAATGCTTCTTAGAACGAAATATTGCATTTCATATTTATGTTTCATGATAAGATATAATATTCATTGCGAAGTGTTATGCATTCCTCGTCTACGATTCAAATGAATGTAAATGCGACACTTCCTTGCAAGGAAATAGCGTTTGCAGATGTCTAGGTATCGTAGCAATAGAGTTCTAATGCTTCTTAAAACGCTATATCGCATCTCATTTCTATGTTTCATGGTAAGATATAATATGATTTGCGAAGTGTTATGTATTCCTCGTCTACACTTCAAATGAATGTAAATGCGACACTTCCTTGCAAGGAAATAGCGTTTGCAGATGTCTACCTATCGTAGCAATAGAGTTCTAATGCTTCTTAAAACGCGATATCGCATCTCATTTCTATGTTTCATGGTAAGATATAATATGATTTGCGAAGTGTTATGTATTCCTCGTCTGCACTTCAAATGAATGTAAATGCGACACTTCCTTGCAAGGAAATAGCGTTTGCAGATGTCTACGTATCGTAGCAATAGAGTTCTTATGATTCTTAAAACGCGATATCGCATCTCATTTCTATGTTTCATGGTAAGATATAATATGATTTGCGAAGTGTTATTTATTCCTCGTCTACACTTCAAATGAATGTAAATGCGACACTTCCTTGCAAGGAAAGAGCGTTTGCAGATGTCTAGGTATCGTAGCGATAAAGTTCTAATGCTTCTTAGAACGAAATATTGCATTTCATATTTATGTTTCATGATAAGATATAATATTCATTGCGAAGTGTTATGCATTCCTCGTCTACGATTCAAATGAATGTAAATGCGACACTTCCTTGCAAGGAAATAGCGTTTGCAGATGTCTAGGTATCGTAGCGATAGAGTTCTAATACTTCTTAAAACGCGATATCGCATCTCATTTCTATGTTTCATGGTAAGATATAATATGATGTGCGAAGTGTTATGTATTCCTCGTCTACACTTCATATGAATGTAAATGCGACACTTCCTTGCAAGGGAATAGCGATTGCAGATGTCTACCTATTGTAGCAATAGGGTTCTAATGCTTCTTAAAACGCGATATCGCATCTCATTTCTATGTTTCATGGTAAGATATAATATTCATTGCGAAGTGTTATGCATTCCTCGTCTACGATTCAAATGAATGTAAATGCGACACTTCCTTGCAAGGAAATAGCGTTTGCAGATGGCTACGTATCGTAGCAATAGAGTTCTTATGATTCTTAAAACGCGATATCGCATCTCATTTCTATGTTTCATGGTAAGATTTAATATGATTTGCGAAGTGTCATGTATTCCTCGTCTACACTTCAAATGAATGTGAATGCGACACTTCCTCGCTAGGAAATAGCATTTGCAGATGTCTACGTATCGTAGCAATAGAGTTCTTATGATTCTTAAAACGCGATATCGCATCTCATTTCTATGTTTCATGGTAAGATATAATATGATTTGCGAAGTGTTATGTATTCCTCGTCTACACATCAAATGAATGTAAATGCGACACTTCCTTGCAAGGAAATAGCGTTTGCAGATGTCTACCTATCGTAGCAATAGGGTTCTAATGCTTCTTAAAACGCGATATCGCATCTCATTTCTATGTTTCATGGTAAGATATAATATGATTTGCGAAGTGTTATGTATTCCTCGTCTACGCTTCAAATGAATGTAAATGCGACACTTCCTTGCAAGGAAATAGCGTTTGCAGATGTCTACGTATCGTAGCAATAGAGTTCTTATGATTCTTAAAACGCGATATCGCATCTCATTTCTATGTTTCATGGTAAGATATAATATTCATTGCGAAGTGTTATGCATTCCTCGTCTACGATTCAAATGAATGTAAATGCGACACTTCCTTGCAAGGAAATAGCGTTTGCAGATGTCTACGTATCGTAGCAATAGAGTTCTTATGATTCTTAAAACGCGATATCGCATCTCATTTCTATGTTTCATGGTAAGATTTAATATGATTTGCGAAGAGTCATGTATTCCTCGTCTACGCTTCAAATGAATGTAAATGCGACACTTCCTTGCTGGGAAACAGCGTCTGCAGATGTCTAGGTATCGTAGCGATAGAGTTCTAATGCTTCTTAAAACGAGATATGGTATCTCATTTCTATGTTTCATGGTAAGATATAATATGATTTGCGAAGTGTTATGTATTCCTCGTCTACACTTCAAGTGAATGTGAATGCGACACTTCCTCGCTAGGAAATAGCGTTTGCAGAAGTCTACGTATCGTTGCAATAGAGTTCTTATTATTCTTAAAACGCGATATCGCATCTCATTGCTATGGTTCATGGTAAGATATAATATGATTTGCGAGGTGTTATGTATTCCTCGTCTACACTTCATATGAATGTAAATGCGACACTTCCTTGCAAGGAAATAGCGTTTGCAGATGTCTACCTATCGTAGCAATAGAGTTCTAATGCTTCTTAAAACGCTTTATCGCATCTCATTTCTATGTTTCATGGTAAGATATAATATGATTTGCGAAGTGTTATGTATTCCCCGTCTACACTTCAAATGAATGTGAATGCGACACTTCCTCGCTAGGAAATAGCGTTTGCAGAAGTCTACGTATCGTAGCAATAGAGCTCTTATGATTCTTAAAACGCGATATCGCATCTCATTTCTATGGTTCATGGTAAGATATAATATGATTTGCGAAGTGTTATGTATTCCTCGTCTACACTTCAAATGAATGTAAATGCGACACTTCCTTGCTAGGAAATAGCGTCTGCAGATGTCTAGGTATCGTAGCGATAGAGTTCTAATACTTCTTAAAACGCGATATCGCATCTCATTTCTATGCTTCATGGTAAGATATAATATGATTTGCGAAGTGTTATGTATTCCTCGTCTACACTTCAAACGAATGTAAATGCGCCACTTCCTTGCAAGGAAATAGCGTTTGCAGATGTCTAGGTGTCGTAGCAATAGAGTTCTAATGCTTCTTAAAACGCGATATCGCATCTCATTTCTATGTTTCATGGTAAGATATAATATTCATTGCGAAGTGTTATGCATTCCTCGTCTACGATTCAAATGAATGTAAATGCGACACTTCCTTGCAAGGAAATAGCGTTTGCAGATGTCTACGTATCGTAGCAATAGAGTTCTTATGATTCTTAAAACGCGATATCGCATCTAATTTCTATGTTTCATGGTAAGATTTAATATGATTTGCGAAGTGTTATGTATTCCTCGTCTACACTTCAAATGAATGTGAATGCGACACTTCACCGCAAGGAAATAGCGTTTGCAGAAGTCTACGTATCGTAGCAATAGAGTTCTTATGATCCTTAAAACGCGATATCGCATCTCGTTTCTATGGTTCATGGTAAGATATAATATGATTTGCGAAGTGTTATGTATTCCTCGTCTACAATTCAAATGAATGTAAATGCGACACTTCCTTGCAAGGAAATAGCGTTTGCAGATGTCTACCTATCGTAGCAATAGGGTTCTAATGCTTCTTAAAACGCGATATCGCATCTCATTTCTATGTTTCATGGTAAGATATAATATTCATTGCGAAGTGTTATGCATTCCTCGTCTACGATTCAAATGAATGTAAATGCGACACTTCCTTGCAAGGAAATAGCGTTTGCAGATGTCTAGGTATCGTAGCGATAGAGTTCTAATACTTCTTAAAACGCGATATCGCATCTCATTTCTATGTTTCATGGTAAGATACAATATGATGTGCGAAGTGTTATGTATTCCTCGTCTACACTTCATATGAATGTAAATGCGACACTTCCTTGCAAGGAAATAGCGTTTGCAGATGGCTACGTATCGTAGCAATAGAGTTCTTATGATTCTTAAAACGCGATATCGCATCTCATTTCTATGTTTCATGGTAAGATTTAATATGATTTGCGAAGTGTCATGTATTCCTCGTCTACACTTCAAATGAATGTGAATGCGACACTTCCTCGCTAGGAAATAGCATTTGCAGATGTCTACGTATCGTAGCAATAGAGTTCTTATGATTCTTAAAACGCGATATCGCATCTCATTTCTATGTTTCATGGTAAGATATAATATGATTTGCGAAGTGTTATGTATTCCTCGTCTACACATCAAATGAATGTAAATGCGACACTTCCTTGCAAGGATATAGCGTTTGCAGATGTCTACCTATCGTAGCGATAGAGTTCTAATACTTCTTAAAACGCGATATCGCATCTCATTTCTATGTTTCATGGTAAGATATAATATTCATTGCGAAGTGTTATGCATTCCTCGTCTACGATTCAAATGAATGTAAATGCGACACTTCCTTGCAAGGAAATAGCGTTTGCAGATGTCTACGTATCGTAGCAATAGAGTTCTTATGATTCTTAAAACGCGATATCGCATCTCATTTCTATGTTTCATGGTAAGATTTAATATGATTTGCGAAGAGTCATGTATTCCTCGTCTACGCTTCAAATGAATGTAAATGCGACACTTCCTTGCTGGGAAACAGCGTCTGCAGATGTCTAGGTATCGTAGCGATAGAGTTCTAATGCTTCTTAAAACGAGATATGGTATCTCATTTCTATGTTTCATGGTAAGATATAATATGATTTGCGAAGTGTTATGTATTCCTCGTCTACACTTCAAGTGAATGTGAATGCGACACTTCCTCGCTAGGAAATAGCGTTTGCAGAAGTCTACGTATCGTTGCAATAGAGTTCTTATTATTCTTAAAACGCGATATCGCATCTCATTGCTATGGTTCATGGTAAGATATAATATGATTTGCGAATTGTTATGTATTCCTCGTCTACACTTCAAATGAATGTAAATGCGACACTTCCTTGCAAGGAAAGAGCGTTTGCAGATGTCTAGGTATCGTAGCGATAAAGTTCTAATGCTTCTTAGAACGAAATATTGCATTTCATATTTATGTTTCATGATAAGATATAATATTCATTGCGAAGTGTTTTGCATTCCTCGTCTACGATTCAAATGAATGTAAATGCGACACTTCCTTGCAAGGAAATAGCGTTTGCAGATGTCTACCTATCGTAGCAATAGGGTTCTAACGCTTCTTAAAACGCGATATCGCATCTCATTTCTATGTTTCATGGTAAGATATAATATTCATTGCGAAGTGTTATGCATTCCTCGTCTACGATTCAAATGAATGTAAATGCGACACTTCCTTGCAAGGAAATAGCGTTTGCAGATGTCTAGGTATCGTAGCGATAGAGTTCTAATACTTCTTAAAACGCGATATCGCATCTCATTTCTATGTTTCATGGTAAGATATAATATGATGTGCGAAGTGTTATGTATTCCTCGTCTACACTTCATATGAATGTAAATGCGACACTTCCTTGCAAGGGAATAGCGATTGCAGATGTCTACCTATTGTAGCAATAGGGTTCTAATGCTTCTTAAAACGCGATATCGCATCTCATTTCTATGTTTCATGGTAAGATATAATATTCATTGCGAAGTGTTATGCATTCCTCGTCTACGATTCAAATGAATGTAAATGCGACACTTCCTTGCAAGGAAATAGCGTTTGCAGATGGCTACGTATCGTAGCAATAGAGTTCTTATGATTCTTAAAACGCGATATCGCATCTCATTTCTATGTTTCATGGTAAGATTTAATATGATTTGCGAAGTGTCATGTATTCCTCGTCTACACTTCAAATGAATGTGAATGCGACACTTCCTCGCTAGGAAATAGCATTTGCAGATGTCTACGTATCGTAGCAATAGAGTTCTTATGATTCTTAAAACGCGATATCGCATCTCATTTCTATGTTTCATGGTAAGATATAATATGATTTGCGAAGTGTTATGTATTCCTCGTCTACACATCAAATGAATGTAAATGCGACACTTCCTTGCAAGGAAATAGCGTTTGCAGATGTCTACCTATCGTAGCAATAGGGTTCTAATGCTTCTTAAAACGCGATATCGCATCTCATTTCTATGTTTCATGGTAAGATATAATATGATTTGCGAAGTGTTATGTATTCCTCGTCTACGCTTCAAATGAATGTAAATGCGACACTTCCTTGCAAGGAAATAGCGTTTGCAGATGTCTACGTATCGTAGCAATAGAGTTCTTATGATTCTTAAAACGCGATATCGCATCCCATTTCTATGTTTCATGGTAAGATTTAATATGATTTGCGAAGAGTCATGTATTCCTCGTCTACGCTTCAAATGAATGTAAATGCGACACTTCCTTGCTGGGAAACAGCGTCTGCAGATGTCTAGGTATCGTAGCGATAGAGTTCTAATGCTTCTTAAAACGAGATATGGTATCTCATTTCTATGTTTCATGGTAAGATATAATATGATTTGCGAAGTGTTATGTATTCCTCGTCTACACTTCAAGTGAATGTGAATGCGACACTTCCTCGCTAGGAAATAGCGTTTGCAGAAGTCTACGTATCGTTGCAATAGAGTTCTTATTATTCTTAAAACGCGATATCGCATCTCATTGCTATGGTTCATGGTAAGATATAATATGATTTGCGAATTGTTATGTATTCCTCGTCTACACTTCAAATGAATGTAAATGCGACACTTCCTTGCTAGGAAATAGCGTCTGCAGAAGTCTAGGTATCGTAGCGATAGAGTTCTAATGCTTCTTAAAACGAGATATTGCATCTCATATCTATGTTTCATGATAAGATATAATATGATTTGCGAGGTGTTATGTATTCCTCGTCTACACTTCATATGAATGTAAATGCGACACTTCCTTGCAAGGAAATAGCGTTTGCAGATGTCTACCTATCGTAGCAATAGAGTTCTAATGCTTCTTAAAACGCTTTATCGCATCTCATTTCTATGTTTCATGGTAAGATATAATATGATTTGCGAAGTGTTATGTATTCCCCGTCTACACTTCAAATGAATGTGAATGCGACACTTCCTCGCTAGGAAATAGCGTTTGCAGAAGTCTACGTATCGTAGCAATAGAGCTCTTATGATTCTTAAAACGCGATATCGCATCTCATTTCTATGGTTCATGGTAAGATATAATATGATTTGCGAAGTGTTATGTATTCCTCGTCTACACTTCAAATGAATGTAAATGCGACACTTCCTTGCTAAGAAATAGCGTCTGCAGATGTCTAGGTATCGTAGCGATAGAGTTCTAGTACTTCTTAAAACGCGATATCGCATCTCATTTCTATGTTTCATGGTAAGATATAATATGATTTGCGAAGTGTTATGTATTCCTCGTCTACACTTCATATGAATGTAAATGCGACACTTCTTTGCAAGGAAATAGCGTTTGCAGATGTCTACCTATCGTAGCAATAGGGTTCTAATGCTTCTTAAAACGCGATATCATATCTCATTTCTATGTTTCATGTTAAGATATAATATGATTTGCGAAGTGTTATGTATTCCTCGTCTACACTTCAAATGAATGTAAATGCGGCACTTCCTTGCTAGGAAATAGCGTCTGCAGATGTCTAGGTATCGTAGCGATGGAGCTCTTATGATTCTTAAAACGCGATATCGCATCTCATTTCTATGTTTCATGGTAAGATACAATATGATGTGCGAAGTGTTATGTATTCCTCGTCTACACTTCATATGAATGTAAATGCGACACTTCCTTGCAAGGAAATAGCGTTTGCAGATGGCTACGTATCGTAGCAATAGAGTTCTTATGATTCTTAAAACGCGATATCGCATCTCATTTCTATGTTTCATGGTAAGATTTAATATGATTTGCGAAGTGTCATGTATTCCTCGTCTACACTTCAAATGAATGTGAATGCGACACTTCCTCGCTAGGAAATAGCATTTGCAGATGTCGACGTATCGTAGCAATAGAGTTCTTATGATTCTTAAAACGCGATATCGCATCTCATTTCTATGTTTCATGGTAAGATATAATATGATTTGCGAAGTGTTATGTATTCCTCGTCTACACATCAAATGAATGTAAATGCGACACTTCCTTGCAAGGATATAGCGTTTGCAGATGTCTACCTATCGTAGCAATAGGGTTCTAATGCTTCTTAAAACGCGATATCGCATCTCATTTCTATGTTTCATGGTAAGATTTAATATGATTTGCGAAGTGTCATGTATTCCTCGTGTACACTTCAAATGAATGTGAATGCGACACTTCCTCGCTAGGAAATAGCGTTTGCAGATGTCTACGTATCGTAGCAATAGAGTTCTTATGATTCTTAAAACGCGATATCGCATCTCATTTCTATGGATCATGGTAAGATATAATATGATTTGCGAAGTGTTATGTTTTCCTCGTCTACGCTTCAAATGAATGTAAATGCGACACTTCCTTGCTAGGAAACAGCGTCTGCAGATGTCTAGGTATCGTAGCGATAGAGTTCTAATGCTTCTTAAGACGAGATATGGTATCTCATTTCTATGTTTCATGGTAAGATATAATATGATTTGCGAATTGTTATGTATTCCTCGTCTACACTTCAAATGAATGTAAATGCGACACTTCCTTGCTAGGAAATAGCGTCGGCAGATGTCTAGGTATCGTAGCGATAGAGTTCTAATACTTCTTAAAACGCGATATCACATCTCATTTCTATGTTTCATGGTAAGATATAATATGATTTGAGAAGTGTTATGTATTCCTCGTCTACACTTCATATGAATGTAAATGCGACACTTCCTTGCAAGGAAATAGCGTTTGCAGATGTCTACCTATCGTAGCAATAGGGTTCTAATGCTTCTTAGAACGCGATATCGCATCTCATTTCTATGTTTCATGTTGAGATATAATATTCATTGCGAAGTGTTATTTATTCCTCGTCTACACTTCAAATGAATGTAAATGCGACACTTCCTTGCAAGGAAATAGCGTTTGCAGATGTCTAGGTATCGTTGCGATAGAGTTCTAATGCTTCTTAAAACGAGATATTGCATTTCATATCTATGCTTCATGATAAGATATAATATTCATTGCGAAGTGTTATGCATTCCTCGTCTACGATTCAAATGAATGTAAATGCGACACTTCCTTGCAAGGAAATAGCGTTTGCAGATGTCTAGGTATCGTAGCAATAGAGTTCTAATGCTTCTTAAAACGCGATATCGCATCTCATTTCTATGTTTCATGGTAAGATATAATACGATTTGCGAAGTGTTATGTATTCCTCGTCTACACATCAAATGAATGTGAATGCGACACTTCCTCGCTAGGAAGTAGCGTTTGCAGAAATCTACGTATCGTAGCAATAGAGTTCTTATGATTCATAAAACACGATATCGCATCTCATTTCTATGTTTCATGGTAAGATATAATATAATTTGCGAAGTGTTATGTATTCCTCGTCTACGCTTCAAATGAATGTAAATGCGACACTTCCTTGCTAGGGAATAGCGTCTGCAGATGTCTAGGTATCGTAGCGATAGAGTTCTAATGCTTCTTAAAACGAGATATTGCATCTCATATCTATGTTTCATGATAAGATATAATATTCATTGCGAAGTGTTATGCATTCCTCGTCTACGATTCAAATGAATGTAAATGCGACACTTCCTTGCAAGGAAATAGCGTTTGCAGATGTCTAGGTATCGTAGCAATAGAGTTCTAATGCTCCTTAAAACGCAATATCGCACCTCATTTCTATGTTTCATGGTAAGATATAATATGATTTGCGAAGTGTTATGTATTCCTCGTCTGCACTTCAAATGAATGTAAATGCGACACTTCCTTGCAAGGAAATAACGTTTGCAGATGTCTACGTATCGTAGCAATAGTGTTCTTATGATTCTTAAAACGCGATATTGCATCTCATTTCTGTGTTTCATGGTAAGATATAATATGATTTGCGAAGTGTTATGTATTCCTCGTCTACACTTCAAATGAATGTAAATCCGACACTTCCTTGCTAGGAAATAGCGTCTGCAGATGTCTAGGTATCGTAGCGATAAAGTTCTAATGCTTCTTAAAACGCGATATCGCATCTCATTTCTATGTTTCATGGTAAGATATAATATGATTTGAGAAGTGTTATGTATTCCTCGTCTACACTTCAAATGAATGTAAATGCGACACTTCCTTGCAAGGAAATAGCGTTTGCAGATGTCTACTGTGACGTCAGGCGCACCGCCTGCCACCCTCTGGCGCCAACCAGCATCCGCAGCATCCGCAACCGGGACACCGCTCTCCCGCCAGCACCTGTATCAGCATCCCCCGTACACGGGCCGCACGACGATTCGACGCCCAGAGACGAGGAGACAACGCTACGAGGATGAGGAATACCTCCCCGCGTACGAATCCCGATCACCTGCGATCACACAACCGTACGCTTACTTTTCATACACGCGATTCTAGATTAAGCACTCTACACGAATCATGTACATACACAACCCAACACACACCTAAATATAAGCAGATATTTGTACAATCATAATTTCTAAGTCGTATAGAATATAAGCTGCGATGCGCGCCCGCGCGCACTCGACGCTCGCGGCTCACGCTGAACGCGAGCCGCACCCCACTCCGAGTGGCCGCCCCACTCCGATCGTACGCCCCACTCACGGGGCCCAGCGACTCGCGCGCCACGCAACCCGTGGAGGTCGCGGACGCGCGACCGAGAGAGGAGTTCCTTCGAGTCCGATCTCCGAGACGGTTCTAATCTCAACCTCCGAGCAATACGCTCCCCTGCCACGAGCTATCAGCTCTCATGCAGCCGACTCTATCGCATCTCCCTTAGCGGAGTCCTTATTATAACTTATTACTATTTCCATTTCATATTATATCGTTAGTTGATAACTTAGACTTAGTAAAGTGTAGTAGGATAGTTATATTATAGAATATACTCTTGTTTTACCAAATCCAAGTCTCTTTATTCGAATACAAGTTCCTTAAATTCTATTCCACGTGTACGCTCGCGATTCTTATTCAATTCACACGATTCATCTGCGACAGCTCTGTACGCTGGACAGTCTTTGAGCGCACCAACGCTCGACTGCTCTCGCTGCATTCCTATCGTATCCAAGGTATCTTGAACAAGGATCGACCTCGGTAAGCCAGAGCGCACCATCGCTTGGCCGAGCCGTATTCCGTCCTAGTGCAAGCGCCTTTGATGAATCCCGAGCCTCCGAAAAGGCGTACACGACGCGCGGGTAGGAAAGAATATCTACGCCGTCTCATTCGCGAATACGCGAGTTGTACTTCCGGACATCCATACGTCTGCAACGCTGTTTCCGTTCCTGCGAAGGAGGTCTTCGCAGCCGTACGTCCAATTCGAATCCAGGATCGCCCGGTTCCAGCGCCAGTTTCCTCCAGCTGTAGCTCGCCTGCCTGGAGACTCATTCCCGTCGACGCTCCGCCGATCCAGCCGTACGCCGCTGCTATTCCGGTCACGGATCCACGGCGCCACAGATACCTGGAACGAGAGGCGAAACAGTATTAAGAAGACGTTGAAAGGTAAGTTTTAGGCGTAATTTTGGTTAGATCGAGTTCCGACCGCCAACGAACCCGGCCCCAGCGCAATTCGCGTAGGTTTTTCGGGAAAGGCTACGAATCGTGCCATCGGATCGAGCGCAAACGCACCTCGGGACGTGACACGAAAGATATTTTTGGTGACAGCGGTGGGATAGCCACGCGTTCTCCACGGAAATTCTGCCGTCCGAGACCGCGAAACAAGCCATGGCAACGAGAACTCCACCGACCAAAACGCGCCAGCAAGCGCAACGGGCCGCCGCGATGCACGAAACTGATCGCGATAAACGCACAAATAGGGCATTAGATTTTCAAGACGCTCTCGGCGAGCTTACTCAAGATACCGCGCAAGCAGGCACATCGGCGAAAAACGTAGAATCGACCGATCCAACTACGGTGACCTTGCTTCAACAAGTTGAAATGCTCCGTCGCGAAATTGAAGCTATCCGCCGAACTCCAGATCTAGCACGCGACGATACAGTGCCGTTGGAAATTCCGCGTATAGACCCGATTTCCGCACAAGGTTCGAGTCAAATATCCGCCGTAACCAACCCGCAACATGACGAGCTTTCGCTCAAGCAAGCGCTTGAAGCCGTACCGACGTTCGACGGACAAAATATTCCGGTACTCCAATTTACGCGGGCTTGCAAACGGGCTTACGAACTAATTCCGAACGGGTGCGAGCGCACGTTTACGCGCCTTCTGAAGGGCAAATTGAAGGGCCGCGCTTATGCCGCGTTAGAGGACGAGCCGTGCCAGACGATTCTGGAATTAACTGATATTCTTCGATGTTCGTTCGGACCCGTGAAATCCGCCGATCACTACAGGGGCGAACTCACCAATATATACATGCGTGCCAACGAGCACATTTTAGATTATATTGGACGGGTAAAGGACCTGAAGACAGCCATAATTGACTGCGACAGACTCGCGCGTCGCGATCCCCAAGAGTCCTTAGAAAGCGTAAACAAACTCGCGTCACAGTGCTTCAGGGACGGACTTATTCCCGAAATAAGAATTCAGATGCCGATAGATCCATACAACACCCTGCAGCAAATTTTCACAAGAGCACGCGAACTCTTTCAAATTCACGAACGCGACTTACAACGTCTAGGCAAAACGCGACCACGCGCGGAATCTCGCGAAAAACTCGTAGACATTATCTGCAGTAAATGCAACAACACGGGACATTACGCGACCGAATGTCGGCTCAGAACCGTACCTCAATACCGATCACGGGAATATCGAGACCCATACCTGCGTCCCAGGGACGCACCGCTTCCCGCTCAACGCCCGTCCTACGAACAGCCGCGACAAATTTTAGACAGGGACGCGCAAAAATTTTGCAAATATTGTAAAAACCCGGGGCACAGCATAGACGAATGCCGTAAGAGAAGATATAATAACAATTTGAACAGGGACTCGGGAAACGACGGTGGCCTCCGTACCCGCCGCGAGACAGGTCGCGAGGCCCTACCGCAAATACGAACTCTCGCAGCGAACAATTCCGACGAGGAAGTAGGAGAAACGCCGCAATAAATATCACCGGGAAAGCAAGCACGCCTACCGTGATAATTAAATCCGATCATTTAATCTGTCCAACCCGATTTATGATAGACACCGGGGCAGAGATAAACATTATCAAACGATCGGCATTAAAATCCTCCGCGCGAATCGACTCTTCGGAAATAGTGATTATAACGGGTGTAACCGACGGCAAAACAGCCACCTTAGGGACGGTGAACCTGGTAATCTTCGACCGCGTCGTCCCCTTCAATGTAGTCGAGGACAATTTTCCCTTAAAGCCTAACGGAATCCTCGGCTCGGGCTTTTGTAAGGACGCGGAAATTTCCTTCCTTAAGAAATTTATCAAATGGAACGGGCAGAAAATCCCTTTCGTAGAGGATGTCGAGCCAACCGAAGAACCGTCGTCGTCTCCGTCGAACCGGAGACCGCTCCTCACTTACCAGCGAAAAATAAACAAACGTCGCGCACTAAATCTATTTCTCCTCCGACGCCGCCGCAATCATCGCCCCCTCCGAAACGCGATGCACCGGCGAAATCTAAACCCAGAACGGATAAGAAGGCCGTTTCTTCGAAGCAAAGAGATCAGATCTCGATTCCTCCGCGATCAAATGTCGGAATAAAGGTTCGCGTGATAAACTCCGATATCCCAGAAGGAATAATTCCGAGAATTAATTTAGCACCGGGAATATTTTTCGGGAACGCCCTAGTCAGAGTGGTCCATGGCAAGGCGATTACAAGAATAATAAATTCATCAGATCGCACGATCAAAATCGCATTGCCAGACGTAAAACTCGAACCGGCTCAAATTATGACTCCCCTCCACGAGGAGGGCAGTCCCTCTCTGTTTCCAATTTTTTCCAATTCAAAAAAATACGCTGTATCCGCCGCACCGATCGGCTCTTCCCACAAAAGGGAAATTTCTACTTCTATTTCAAATCAGACATCGTATTCGACACGCGAGCTTCCTCCTTCTCGGTGCCAAGTAATAAACAAGCACCGAATTTCCTACGCGCAAGCGGTAAAAACCAATGTAAAGCGAGATGCAAAATCGAAATCTCCGCTATCACCGCAAACCGCCGACTCTCCGCAATCTCGCGTGGACCGTATACTCAGTCTCCTTCGTCTCGATCACCTCAATAAGGAGGAAAAAGAACACGTCGTCCGCCTCGTCGAAAGCTCGCAGCATCTCTTCCATATCCAAGGCGACAAATTAGGACACACTTCGGCCACCACGCATAAAATACCAACCGTTGACGACCGACCCGTCAACGTGAAGCAATATCGCTTTCCCCCGGCACATAAGGAGGAAATTCGCCGTCAAGTCGAACACTTTTTACAAAACGATGTCATCTCTCCGTCCAAATCGCCTTATAATTCACCACTGTGGGTAGTGCCCAAGAAGCCTGATTCCTTGGGCAATAAACAGTGGCGCGTCGTTATCGACTACCGAGCTCTGAACGAGAAGTCTGTCGCCGACGCGTACCCCCTCCCTTGCATCACGGAGATTCTCGATCAGCTCGGTAGCGCGAAATACTTCAGTACTTTCGATCTCGCGAGCGGGTTCCATCAGATCCCTATGGAACCCGCCGACGCTCCGAAAACCGCTTTTTCTACGCCTCACGGGCACTATGAGTTCAAAAGAATGCCCTTCGGGTTGAAAAACGCGCCCGCGACGTTCCAGAGGCTGATGGACAACGTCCTCTCCGGCCTCCAGGGGAACGAGGTATTCGTCTACCTCGATGATATCGTGGTCTACGCCAGCTCTCTGCAGGAGCACCGAGTAAAATTTGAAAAATTAACAAAAAGGCTCAAGGAAGCCAACCTAGTTTTGCAACCTGATAAGTGCGAATTCCTGCGAAGAGAGGTTAGCTATTTAGGCCACATTATCAGCGAGCACGGGGTAAAACCGGACCCCGCGAAAATAAGCGCGGTGAAAAATTTTCCACGTCCACAGAACGCCAAACAAATTAAACAATTCCTCGGTCTTGCGGGATATTACAGGCGTTTCATTGCTAATTTCTCGCGTATCGCTAAACCTCTGACCAATCTGTTAAAAAAGGACGCGCCTTTCGTGTGGCGCAACGATCAAGAAAACTCATTTGTACAACTTCGCGATTGCCTGTGCGAGGCTCCTATACTCCAATATCCGAACTTTAAGCAGCCGTTCGTTATAACCACCGATGCATCTGCCGAAGCGATCGGCGCTATTCTCAGTCAAGGCCCGATAGGTCGCGATCTGCCGATCGCGTACACGTCGCGATTACTCAATACTGCGGAGCGAAATTATTCTACGATCGAGAAGGAGTGTCTGGCGATCGTCTACGCCGTCCACTATTTCCGGCCATACATCTACGGTAACCAGTTCAAACTCGTTACCGACCATCGGCCGTTAGTGTGGATGAACTCGGTCAAAGATCCATCCAGTAGACTCGTTCGTTGGAGGCTTAAGCTTGCTGAATTTGATTATGAGATGGTATACAAAAGCGGCAAAACCAACCTCAATGCGGACGCACTATCGCGGAATCCCGCCCGAGTTTTCCCGCTTTCCCACGCACTTGATTCGGAGGATGACATCTTCGATGTCTCCCCGGAAGTTCGAAGGAAATACACCACTCCAGCTCCTCCTCCTACACCGGTAACGTCGGGAACCGACGTACCGACGCCCGACGCTCCCTCACTTACCGACACCTCGTCAACTCCGCACACAACCGATAATCCCGAAATCTATGTCCCTGCACCGAATGAATACATCAGGCGAGAGCCTTTGTTTAAATACAGTCGCGACTCACTGTCAACCAGACGAGACAATATTGTCATTTTCGTCACGCAGTCAGGACACCCTTACGACGCGGGTGCCCAAGAACTCGAAAAAACCGGACAATTCCTTCCCAACGAAAACATCGTCCTTTCCAGATCCAAAGTTGTGAAAATAGAAAACGAGTACCAAATCCAGCTTCCGATCGTGGAACATCCAAGCCGATCAGTCGATTTCCAAACCACGGTCGAAGCATTTCGATCACTATACGACGTCGTAAACGAACTCCAGTTAACAACATTCAGTATCGCACAGATCTCCCTTGATTCTATTCCATGGTCCCGAATCCGAAAAATCCTCGAGGACCTATTTTACGAATCGAACGTTCAAATAACGGTCTGTCAGGGGCTGATTCGAACTCCGCCAGTCCAAGATAGACTGAAAATAATACAGGAGAACCACGACACACCTGTGGGAGGCCACAAGGGTGTGAATAAAACATACACTCGTATTAGGCAACAATACTTTTGGCCCAATATGAAGTTGCAAATCCAAGAATACATCGGCAAATGCAAAAGCTGCCAAACGGAAAAACTGGTCAGAGTAAAAACGAGACAACCTCTCACTCTAACCGATACCCCCGGCAGGGCTTTTGACAAAATCTCGATGGACGTTATGGGTCCTCTTCCCGAAACACCAGATGGTTTCACAAACATATTAACAATCCAAGACCTACTAACAAAATTCTCCGTCGCAATTCCCCTTAAAACCACCACGGCCGTAGACATTGCGGATGCATTGATTCGAGAGTTTATCTGTAAGTTCGGATGCCCCAAGGGCATACTGACAGATCAGGGCTCCAATTTTATAAATAGCCTGATAAAAGCCATCGCTATCAAATTCAGAATCAAGCAGTACAAGTCCACCGCATTCCATCCGCAAACGAACGGGTCCGTCGAAAGATCTCACCACGTCTTGGCCGAGTATCTGAAACACTATATCGAGTCGAGTAACGAATGGGAGAAATGGTTACCGTACGCGATGTTCGCATACAACACCAGCGTACACGAGGGTACGTTATACACCCCTCACGAACTAGTGTTCGGTAGAATAGCTAGAACGCCATCAGCCACTCCTTTTCAAGACAACACCGAAAATGAGACATACAGCGACTATCTCATTCAACTCAACGAAAGAATTTCCAAATCGCAGGAGCTCGCCAAAGATAATTTAGATAACGCCAAACGCAGATCGAAATTCTATTACGACCGCAAAGTCAATGTCAAAAATTTCGAGGCAGGACAGTGGGTGTACCTTTTAAAGGAACCAAATAAGCATAAATTCCAAGCTCAGTATTCAGGACCCTACCGAATACTCGAAATTTTAGGCAACTGCAACGTAAAGTTAAATGTAAAGGGTCGACATAAAATCGTACACACGAACAAAATTAAGCTATGTAAACGAATGCAAGGTATGCACAGTGTGAATGCGAATGAGTTAAAAATAAGAAAAACTGGAACTGTAGTCAGTGAATATAGTGTAAAAGACGCTGAAAGCGAAAGTGAACAAAGTGGAATGAACAAGTCAACGAGAAGCATCAACCGCGGTCCAGCGGTCATCCACCCTCGCCGGGATGAATCAGGAGAGAGCCTCCAACCCCTGCGACAGTCAACCAGGGGAACCACGAAACGGGCCCAGCAGTCCGACACACGCTCCACAGACAAGAGATCTCGGCATTGCCGAGATTCTTTTTCCAAGGGGGGTGGTGTGACGTCAGGCGCACCGCCTGCCACCCTCTGGCGCCAACCAGCATCCGCAGCATCCGCAACCGGGACACCGCTCTCCCGCCAGCACCTGTATCAGCATCCCCCGTACACGGGCCGCACGACGATTCGACGCCCAGAGACGAGGAGACAACGCTACGAGGATGAGGAATACCTCCCCGCGTACGAATCCCGATCACCTGCGATCACACAACCGTACGCTTACTTTTCATACACGCGATTCTAGATTAAGCACTCTACACGAATCATGTACATACACAACCCAACACACACCTAAATATAAGCAGATATTTGTACAATCATAATTTCTAAGTCGTATAGAATATAAGCTGCGATGCGCGCCCGCGCGCACTCGACGCTCGCGGCTCACGCTGAACGCGAGCCGCACCCCACTCCGAGTGGCCGCCCCACTCCGATCGTACGCCCCACTCACGGGGCCCAGCGACTCGCGCGCCACGCAACCCGAGGAGGTCGCGGACGCGCGACCGAGAGAGGAGTTCCTTCGAGTCCGATCTCCGAGACGGTTCTAATCTCAACCTCCGAGCAATACGCTCCCCTGCCACGAGCTATCAGCTCTCATGCAGCCGACTCTATCGCATCTCCCTTAGCGGAGTCCTTATTATAACTTATTACTATTTCCATTTCATATTATATCGTTAGTTGATAACTTAGACTTAGTAAAGTGTAGTAGGATAGTTATATTATAGAATATACTCTTGTTTTACCAAATCCAAGTCTCTTTATTCGAATACAAGTTCCTTAAATTCTATTCCACGTGTACGCTCGCGATTCTTATTCAATTCACACGATTCATCTGCGACAGCTCTGTACGCTGGACAGTCTTTGAGCGCACCAACGCTCGACTGCTCTCGCTGCATTCCTATCGTATCCAAGGTATCTTGAACAAGGATCGACCTCGGTAAGCCAGAGCGCACCATCGCTTGGCCGAGCCGTATTCCGTCCTAGTGCAAGCGCCTTTGATGAATCCCGAGCCTCCGAAAAGGCGTACACGACGCGCGGGTAGGAAAGAATATCTACGCCGTCTCATTCGCGAATACGCGAGTTGTACTTCCGGACATCCATACGTCTGCAACGCTGTTTCCGTTCCTGCGAAGGAGGTCTTCGCAGCCGTACGTCCAATTCGAATCCAGGATCGCCCGGTTCCAGCGCCAGTTTCCTCCAGCTGTAGCTCGCCTGCCTGGAGACTCATTCCCGTCGACGCTCCGCCGATCCAGCCGTACGCCGCTGCTATTCCGGTCACGGATCCACGGCGCCACAGATACCTGGAACGAGAGGCGAAACAGTATTAAGAAGACGTTGAAAGGTAAGTTTTAGGCGTAATTTTGGTTAGATCGAGTTCCGACCGCCAACGAACCCGGCCCCAGCGCAATTCGCGTAGGTTTTTCGGGAAAGGCTACGAATCGTGCCATCGGATCGAGCGCAAACGCACCTCGGGACGTGACACGAAAGATATTTTTGGTGACAGCGGTGGGATAGCCACGCGTTCTCCACGGAAATTCTGCCGTCCGAGACCGCGAAACAAGCCATGGCAACGAGAACTCCACCGACCAAAACGCGCCAGCAAGCGCAACGGGCCGCCGCGATGCACGAAACTGATCGCGATAAACGCACAAATAGGGCATTAGATTTTCAAGACGCTCTCGGCGAGCTTACTCAAGATACCGCGCAAGCAGGCACATCGGCGAAAAACGTAGAATCGACCGATCCAACTACGGTGACCTTGCTTCAACAAGTTGAAATGCTCCGTCGCGAAATTGAAGCTATCCGCCGAACTCCAGATCTAGCACGCGACGATACAGTGCCGTTGGAAATTCCGCGTATAGACCCGATTTCCGCACAAGGTTCGAGTCAAATATCCGCCGTAACCAACCCGCAACATGACGAGCTTTCGCTCAAGCAAGCGCTTGAAGCCGTACCGACGTTCGACGGACAAAATATTCCGGTACTCCAATTTACGCGGGCTTGCAAACGGGCTTACGAACTAATTCCGAACGGGTGCGAGCGCACGTTTACGCGCCTTCTGAAGGGCAAATTGAAGGGCCGCGCTTATGCCGCGTTAGAGGACGAGCCGTGCCAGACGATTCTGGAATTAACTGATATTCTTCGATGTTCGTTCGGACCCGTGAAATCCGCCGATCACTACAGGGGCGAACTCACCAATATATACATGCGTGCCAACGAGCACATTTTAGATTATATTGGACGGGTAAAGGACCTGAAGACAGCCATAATTGACTGCGACAGACTCGCGCGTCGCGATCCCCAAGAGTCCTTAGAAAGCGTAAACAAACTCGCGTCACAGTGCTTCAGGGACGGACTTATTCCCGAAATAAGAATTCAGATGCCGATAGATCCATACAACACCCTGCAGCAAATTTTCACAAGAGCACGCGAACTCTTTCAAATTCACGAACGCGACTTACAACGTCTAGGCAAAACGCGACCACGCGCGGAATCTCGCGAAAAACTCGTAGACATTATCTGCAGTAAATGCAACAACACGGGACATTACGCGACCGAATGTCGGCTCAGAACCGTACCTCAATACCGATCACGGGAATATCGAGACCCATACCTGCGTCCCAGGGACGCACCGCTTCCCGCTCAACGCCCGTCCTACGAACAGCCGCGACAAATTTTAGACAGGGACGCGCAAAAATTTTGCAAATATTGTAAAAACCCGGGGCACAGCATAGACGAATGCCGTAAGAGAAGATATAATAACAATTTGAACAGGGACTCGGGAAACGACGGTGGCCTCCGTACCCGCCGCGAGACAGGTCGCGAGGCCCTACCGCAAATACGAACTCTCGCAGCGAACAATTCCGACGAGGAAGTAGGAGAAACGCCGCAATAAATATCACCGGGAAAGCAAGCACGCCTACCGTGATAATTAAATCCGATCATTTAATCTGTCCAACCCGATTTATGATAGACACCGGGGCAGAGATAAACATTATCAAACGATCGGCATTAAAATCCTCCGCGCGAATCGACTCTTCGGAAATAGTGATTATAACGGGTGTAACCGACGGCAAAACAGCCACCTTAGGGACGGTGAACCTGGTAATCTTCGACCGCGTCGTCCCCTTCAATGTAGTCGAGGACAATTTTCCCTTAAAGCCTAACGGAATCCTCGGCTCGGGCTTTTGTAAGGACGCGGAAATTTCCTTCCTTAAGAAATTTATCAAATGGAACGGGCAGAAAATCCCTTTCGTAGAGGATGTCGAGCCAACCGAAGAACCGTCGTCGTCTCCGTCGAACCGGAGACCGCTCCTCACTTACCAGCGAAAAATAAACAAACGTCGCGCACTAAATCTATTTCTCCTCCGACGCCGCCGCAATCATCGCCCCCTCCGAAACGCGATGCACCGGCGAAATCTAAACCCAGAACGGATAAGAAGGCCGTTTCTTCGAAGCAAAGAGATCAGATCTCGATTCCTCCGCGATCAAATGTCGGAATAAAGGTTCGCGTGATAAACTCCGATATCCCAGAAGGAATAATTCCGAGAATTAATTTAGCACCGGGAATATTTTTCGGGAACGCCCTAGTCAGAGTGGTCCATGGCAAGGCGATTACAAGAATAATAAATTCATCAGATCGCACGATCAAAATCGCATTGCCAGACGTAAAACTCGAACCGGCTCAAATTATGACTCCCCTCCACGAGGAGGGCAGTCCCTCTCTGTTTCCAATTTTTTCCAATTCAAAAAAATACGCTGTATCCGCCGCACCGATCGGCTCTTCCCACAAAAGGGAAATTTCTACTTCTATTTCAAATCAGACATCGTATTCGACACGCGAGCTTCCTCCTTCTCGGTGCCAAGTAATAAACAAGCACCGAATTTCCTACGCGCAAGCGGTAAAAACCAATGTAAAGCGAGATGCAAAATCGAAATCTCCGCTATCACCGCAAACCGCCGACTCTCCGCAATCTCGCGTGGACCGTATACTCAGTCTCCTTCGTCTCGATCACCTCAATAAGGAGGAAAAAGAACACGTCGTCCGCCTCGTCGAAAGCTCGCAGCATCTCTTCCATATCCAAGGCGACAAATTAGGACACACTTCGGCCACCACGCATAAAATACCAACCGTTGACGACCGACCCGTCAACGTGAAGCAATATCGCTTTCCCCCGGCACATAAGGAGGAAATTCGCCGTCAAGTCGAACACTTTTTACAAAACGATGTCATCTCTCCGTCCAAATCGCCTTATAATTCACCACTGTGGGTAGTGCCCAAGAAGCCTGATTCCTTGGGCAATAAACAGTGGCGCGTCGTTATCGACTACCGAGCTCTGAACGAGAAGTCTGTCGCCGACGCGTACCCCCTCCCTTGCATCACGGAGATTCTCGATCAGCTCGGTAGCGCGAAATACTTCAGTACTTTCGATCTCGCGAGCGGGTTCCATCAGATCCCTATGGAACCCGCCGACGCTCCGAAAACCGCTTTTTCTACGCCTCACGGGCACTATGAGTTCAAAAGAATGCCCTTCGGGTTGAAAAACGCGCCCGCGACGTTCCAGAGGCTGATGGACAACGTCCTCTCCGGCCTCCAGGGGAACGAGGTATTCGTCTACCTCGATGATATCGTGGTCTACGCCAGCTCTCTGCAGGAGCACCGAGTAAAATTTGAAAAATTAACAAAAAGGCTCAAGGAAGCCAACCTAGTTTTGCAACCTGATAAGTGCGAATTCCTGCGAAGAGAGGTTAGCTATTTAGGCCACATTATCAGCGAGCACGGGGTAAAACCGGACCCCGCGAAAATAAGCGCGGTGAAAAATTTTCCACGTCCACAGAACGCCAAACAAATTAAACAATTCCTCGGTCTTGCGGGATATTACAGGCGTTTCATTGCTAATTTCTCGCGTATCGCTAAACCTCTGACCAATCTGTTAAAAAAGGACGCGCCTTTCGTGTGGCGCAACGATCAAGAAAACTCATTTGTACAACTTCGCGATTGCCTGTGCGAGGCTCCTATACTCCAATATCCGAACTTTAAGCAGCCGTTCGTTATAACCACCGATGCATCTGCCGAAGCGATCGGCGCTATTCTCAGTCAAGGCCCGATAGGTCGCGATCTGCCGATCGCGTACACGTCGCGATTACTCAATACTGCGGAGCGAAATTATTCTACGATCGAGAAGGAGTGTCTGGCGATCGTCTACGCCGTCCACTATTTCCGGCCATACATCTACGGTAACCAGTTCAAACTCGTTACCGACCATCGGCCGTTAGTGTGGATGAACTCGGTCAAAGATCCATCCAGTAGACTCGTTCGTTGGAGGCTTAAGCTTGCTGAATTTGATTATGAGATGGTATACAAAAGCGGCAAAACCAACCTCAATGCGGACGCACTATCGCGGAATCCCGCCCGAGTTTTCCCGCTTTCCCACGCACTTGATTCGGAGGATGACATCTTCGATGTCTCCCCGGAAGTTCGAAGGAAATACACCACTCCAGCTCCTCCTCCTACACCGGTAACGTCGGGAACCGACGTACCGACGCCCGACGCTCCCTCACTTACCGACACCTCGTCAACTCCGCACACAACCGATAATCCCGAAATCTATGTCCCTGCACCGAATGAATACATCAGGCGAGAGCCTTTGTTTAAATACAGTCGCGACTCACTGTCAACCAGACGAGACAATATTGTCATTTTCGTCACGCAGTCAGGACACCCTTACGACGCGGGTGCCCAAGAACTCGAAAAAACCGGACAATTCCTTCCCAACGAAAACATCGTCCTTTCCAGATCCAAAGTTGTGAAAATAGAAAACGAGTACCAAATCCAGCTTCCGATCGTGGAACATCCAAGCCGATCAGTCGATTTCCAAACCACGGTCGAAGCATTTCGATCACTATACGACGTCGTAAACGAACTCCAGTTAACAACATTCAGTATCGCACAGATCTCCCTTGATTCTATTCCATGGTCCCGAATCCGAAAAATCCTCGAGGACCTATTTTACGAATCGAACGTTCAAATAACGGTCTGTCAGGGGCTGATTCGAACTCCGCCAGTCCAAGATAGACTGAAAATAATACAGGAGAACCACGACACACCTGTGGGAGGCCACAAGGGTGTGAATAAAACATACACTCGTATTAGGCAACAATACTTTTGGCCCAATATGAAGTTGCAAATCCAAGAATACATCGGCAAATGCAAAAGCTGCCAAACGGAAAAACTGGTCAGAGTAAAAACGAGACAACCTCTCACTCTAACCGATACCCCCGGCAGGGCTTTTGACAAAATCTCGATGGACGTTATGGGTCCTCTTCCCGAAACACCAGATGGTTTCACAAACATATTAACAATCCAAGACCTACTAACAAAATTCTCCGTCGCAATTCCCCTTAAAACCACCACGGCCGTAGACATTGCGGATGCATTGATTCGAGAGTTTATCTGTAAGTTCGGATGCCCCAAGGGCATACTGACAGATCAGGGCTCCAATTTTATAAATAGCCTGATAAAAGCCATCGCTATCAAATTCAGAATCAAGCAGTACAAGTCCACCGCATTCCATCCGCAAACGAACGGGTCCGTCGAAAGATCTCACCACGTCTTGGCCGAGTATCTGAAACACTATATCGAGTCGAGTAACGAATGGGAGAAATGGTTACCGTACGCGATGTTCGCATACAACACCAGCGTACACGAGGGTACGTTATACACCCCTCACGAACTAGTGTTCGGTAGAATAGCTAGAACGCCATCAGCCACTCCTTTTCAAGACAACACCGAAAATGAGACATACAGCGACTATCTCATTCAACTCAACGAAAGAATTTCCAAATCGCAGGAGCTCGCCAAAGATAATTTAGATAACGCCAAACGCAGATCGAAATTCTATTACGACCGCAAAGTCAATGTCAAAAATTTCGAGGCAGGACAGTGGGTGTACCTTTTAAAGGAACCAAATAAGCATAAATTCCAAGCTCAGTATTCAGGACCCTACCGAATACTCGAAATTTTAGGCAACTGCAACGTAAAGTTAAATGTAAAGGGTCGACATAAAATCGTACACACGAACAAAATTAAGCTATGTAAACGAATGCAAGGTATGCACAGTGTGAATGCGAATGAGTTAAAAATAAGAAAAACTGGAACTGTAGTCAGTGAATATAGTGTAAAAGACGCTGAAAGCGAAAGTGAACAAAGTGGAATGAACAAGTCAACGAGAAGCATCAACCGCGGTCCAGCGGTCATCCACCCTCGCCGGGATGAATCAGGAGAGAGCCTCCAACCCCTGCGACAGTCAACCAGGGGAACCACGAAACGGGCCCAGCAGTCCGACACACGCTCCACAGACAAGAGATCTCGGCATTGCCGAGATTCTTTTTCCAAGGGGGGTGGTGTGACGTCAGGCGCACCGCCTGCCACCCTCTGGCGCCAACCAGCATCCGCAGCATCCGCAACCGGGACACCGCTCTCCCGCCAGCACCTGTATCAGCATCCCCCGTACACGGGCCGCACGACGATTCGACGCCCAGAGACGAGGAGACAACGCTACGAGGATGAGGAATACCTCCCCGCGTACGAATCCCGATCACCTGCGATCACACAACCGTACGCTTACTTTTCATACACGCGATTCTAGATTAAGCACTCTACACGAATCATGTACATACACAACCCAACACACACCTAAATATAAGCAGATATTTGTACAATCATAATTTCTAAGTCGTATAGAATATAAGCTGCGATGCGCGCCCGCGCGCACTCGACGCTCGCGGCTCACGCTGAACGCGAGCCGCACCCCACTCCGAGTGGCCGCCCCACTCCGATCGTACGCCCCACTCACGGGGCCCAGCGACTCGCGCGCCACGCAACCCGAGGAGGTCGCGGACGCGCGACCGAGAGAGGAGTTCCTTCGAGTCCGATCTCCGAGACGGTTCTAATCTCAACCTCCGAGCAATACGCTCCCCTGCCACGAGCTATCAGCTCTCATGCAGCCGACTCTATCGCATCTCCCTTAGCGGAGTCCTTATTATAACTTATTACTATTTCCATTTCATATTATATCGTTAGTTGATAACTTAGACTTAGTAAAGTGTAGTAGGATAGTTATATTATAGAATATACTCTTGTTTTACCAAATCCAAGTCTCTTTATTCGAATACAAGTTCCTTAAATTCTATTCCACGTGTACGCTCGCGATTCTTATTCAATTCACACGATTCATCTGCGACAGCTCTGTACGCTGGACAGTCTTTGAGCGCACCAACGCTCGACTGCTCTCGCTGCATTCCTATCGTATCCAAGGTATCTTGAACAAGGATCGACCTCGGTAAGCCAGAGCGCACCATCGCTTGGCCGAGCCGTATTCCGTCCTAGTGCAAGCGCCTTTGATGAATCCCGAGCCTCCGAAAAGGCGTACACGACGCGCGGGTAGGAAAGAATATCTACGCCGTCTCATTCGCGAATACGCGAGTTGTACTTCCGGACATCCATACGTCTGCAACGCTGTTTCCGTTCCTGCGAAGGAGGTCTTCGCAGCCGTACGTCCAATTCGAATCCAGGATCGCCCGGTTCCAGCGCCAGTTTCCTCCAGCTGTAGCTCGCCTGCCTGGAGACTCATTCCCGTCGACGCTCCGCCGATCCAGCCGTACGCCGCTGCTATTCCGGTCACGGATCCACGGCGCCACAGATACCTGGAACGAGAGGCGAAACAGTATTAAGAAGACGTTGAAAGGTAAGTTTTAGGCGTAATTTTGGTTAGATCGAGTTCCGACCGCCAACGAACCCGGCCCCAGCGCAATTCGCGTAGGTTTTTCGGGAAAGGCTACGAATCGTGCCATCGGATCGAGCGCAAACGCACCTCGGGACGTGACACTAGGTATCGTAGCGATAGAGTTCTAATACTTCTTAAAACGCGATATCGCATCTCATTTCTATGTTTCATGGTAAGATATAATATGATGTGCGAAGTGTTATGTATTCCTCGTCTACACTTCATATGAATGTAAATGCGACACTTCCTTGCAAGGGAATAGCGATTGCAGATGTCTACCTATTGTAGCAATAGGGTTCTAATGCTTCTTAAAACGCGATATCGCATCTCATTTCTATGTTTCATGGTAAGATATAATATTCATTGCGAAGTGTTATGCATTCCTCGTCTACGATTCAAATGAATGTAAATGCGACACTTCCTTGCAAGGAAATAGCGTTTGCAGATGGCTACGTATCGTAGCAATAGAGTTCTTATGATTCTTAAAACGCGATATCGCATCTCATTTCTATGTTTCATGGTAAGATTTAATATGATTTGCGAAGTGTCATGTATTCCTCGTCTACACTTCAAATGAATGTGAATGCGACACTTCCTCGCTAGGAAATAGCATTTGCAGATGTCTACGTATCGTAGCAATAGAGTTCTTATGATTCTTAAAACGCGATATCGCATCTCATTTCTATGTTTCATGGTAAGATATAATATGATTTGCGAAGTGTTATGTATTCCTCGTCTACACATCAAATGAATGTAAATGCGACACTTCCTTGCAAGGATATAGCGTTTGCAGATGTCTACCTATCGTAGCGATAGAGTTCTAATACTTCTTAAAACGCGATATCGCATCTCATTTCTATGTTTCATGGTAAGATATAATATTCATTGCGAAGTGTTATGCATTCCTCGTCTACGATTCAAATGAATGTAAATGCGACACTTCCTTGCAAGGAAATAGCGTTTGCAGATGTCTAGGTATCGTAGCGATAGAGTTCTAATACTTCTTAAAACGCGATATCGCATCTCATTTCTATGTTTCATGGTAAGATATAATATGATGTGCGAAGTGTTATGTATTCCTCGTCTACACTTCATATGAATGTAAATGCGACACTTCCTTGCAAGGGAATAGCGATTGCAGATGTCTACCTATTGTAGCAATAGGGTTCTAATGCTTCTTAAAACGCGATATCGCATCTCATTTCTATGTTTCATGGTAAGATATAATATTCATTGCGAAGTGTTATGCATTCCTCGTCTACGATTCAAATGAATGTAAATGCGACACTTCCTTGCAAGGAAATAGCGTTTGCAGATGGCTACGTATCGTAGCAATAGAGTTCTTATGATTCTTAAAACGCGATATCGCATCTCATTTCTATGTTTCATGGTAAGATTTAATATGATTTGCGAAGTGTCATGTATTCCTCGTCTACACTTCAAATGAATGTGAATGCGACACTTCCTCGCTAGGAAATAGCATTTGCAGATGTCTACGTATCGTAGCAATAGAGTTCTTATGATTCTTAAAACGCGATATCGCATCTCATTTCTATGTTTCATGGTAAGATATAATATGATTTGCGAAGTGTTATGTATTCCTCGTCTACACATCAAATGAATGTAAATGCGACACTTCCTTGCAAGGAAATAGCGTTTGCAGATGTCTACCTATCGTAGCAATAGGGTTCTAATGCTTCTTAAAACGCGATATCGCATCTCATTTCTATGTTTCATGGTAAGATATAATATGATTTGCGAAGTGTTATGTATTCCTCGTCTACGCTTCAAATGAATGTAAATGCGACACTTCCTTGCAAGGAAATAGCGTTTGCAGATGTCTACGTATCGTAGCAATAGAGTTCTTATGATTCTTAAAACGCGATATCGCATCCCATTTCTATGTTTCATGGTAAGATTTAATATGATTTGCGAAGAGTCATGTATTCCTCGTCTACGCTTCAAATGAATGTAAATGCGACACTTCCTTGCTGGGAAACAGCGTCTGCAGATGTCTAGGTATCGTAGCGATAGAGTTCTAATGCTTCTTAAAACGAGATATGGTATCTCATTTCTATGTTTCATGGTAAGATATAATATGATTTGCGAAGTGTTATGTATTCCTCGTCTACACTTCAAGTGAATGTGAATGCGACACTTCCTCGCTAGGAAATAGCGTTTGCAGAAGTCTACGTATCGTTGCAATAGAGTTCTTATTATTCTTAAAACGCGATATCGCATCTCATTGCTATGGTTCATGGTAAGATATAATATGATTTGCGAATTGTTATGTATTCCTCGTCTACACTTCAAATGAATGTAAATGCGACACTTCCTTGCTAGGAAATAGCGTCTGCAGAAGTCTAGGTATCGTAGCGATAGAGTTCTAATGCTTCTTAAAACGAGATATTGCATCTCATATCTATGTTTCATGATAAGATATAATATGATTTGCGAGGTGTTATGTATTCCTCGTCTACACTTCATATGAATGTAAATGCGACACTTCCTTGCAAGGAAATAGCGTTTGCAGATGTCTACCTATCGTAGCAATAGAGTTCTAATGCTTCTTAAAACGCTTTATCGCATCTCATTTCTATGTTTCATGGTAAGATATAATATGATTTGCGAAGTGTTATGTATTCCCCGTCTACACTTCAAATGAATGTGAATGCGACACTTCCTCGCTAGGAAATAGCGTTTGCAGAAGTCTACGTATCGTAGCAATAGAGCTCTTATGATTCTTAAAACGCGATATCGCATCTCATTTCTATGGTTCATGGTAAGATATAATATGATTTGCGAAGTGTTATGTATTCCTCGTCTACACTTCAAATGAATGTAAATGCGACACTTCCTTGCTAAGAAATAGCGTCTGCAGATGTCTAGGTATCGTAGCGATAGAGTTCTAGTACTTCTTAAAACGCGATATCGCATCTCATTTCTATGTTTCATGGTAAGATATAATATGATTTGCGAAGTGTTATGTATTCCTCGTCTACACTTCATATGAATGTAAATGCGACACTTCTTTGCAAGGAAATAGCGTTTGCAGATGTCTACCTATCGTAGCAATAGGGTTCTAATGCTTCTTAAAACGCGATATCATATCTCATTTCTATGTTTCATGTTAAGATATAATATGATTTGCGAAGTGTTATGTATTCCTCGTCTACACTTCAAATGAATGTAAATGCGGCACTTCCTTGCTAGGAAATAGCGTCTGCAGATGTCTAGGTATCGTAGCGATGGAGCTCTTATGATTCTTAAAACGCGATATCGCATCTCATTTCTATGTTTCATGGTAAGATACAATATGATGTGCGAAGTGTTATGTATTCCTCGTCTACACTTCATATGAATGTAAATGCGACACTTCCTTGCAAGGAAATAGCGTTTGCAGATGGCTACGTATCGTAGCAATAGAGTTCTTATGATTCTTAAAACGCGATATCGCATCTCATTTCTATGTTTCATGGTAAGATTTAATATGATTTGCGAAGTGTCATGTATTCCTCGTCTACACTTCAAATGAATGTGAATGCGACACTTCCTCGCTAGGAAATAGCATTTGCAGATGTCGACGTATCGTAGCAATAGAGTTCTTATGATTCTTAAAACGCGATATCGCATCTCATTTCTATGTTTCATGGTAAGATATAATATGATTTGCGAAGTGTTATGTATTCCTCGTCTACACATCAAATGAATGTAAATGCGACACTTCCTTGCAAGGATATAGCGTTTGCAGATGTCTACCTATCGTAGCAATAGGGTTCTAATGCTTCTTAAAACGCGATATCGCATCTCATTTCTATGTTTCATGGTAAGATTTAATATGATTTGCGAAGTGTCATGTATTCCTCGTGTACACTTCAAATGAATGTGAATGCGACACTTCCTCGCTAGGAAATAGCGTTTGCAGATGTCTACGTATCGTAGCAATAGAGTTCTTATGATTCTTAAAACGCGATATCGCATCTCATTTCTATGGATCATGGTAAGATATAATATGATTTGCGAAGTGTTATGTTTTCCTCGTCTACGCTTCAAATGAATGTAAATGCGACACTTCCTTGCTAGGAAACAGCGTCTGCAGATGTCTAGGTATCGTAGCGATAGAGTTCTAATGCTTCTTAAGACGAGATATGGTATCTCATTTCTATGTTTCATGGTAAGATATAATATGATTTGCGAATTGTTATGTATTCCTCGTCTACACTTCAAATGAATGTAAATGCGACACTTCCTTGCTAGGAAATAGCGTCGGCAGATGTCTAGGTATCGTAGCGATAGAGTTCTAATACTTCTTAAAACGCGATATCACATCTCATTTCTATGTTTCATGGTAAGATATAATATGATTTGAGAAGTGTTATGTATTCCTCGTCTACACTTCATATGAATGTAAATGCGACACTTCCTTGCAAGGAAATAGCGTTTGCAGATGTCTACCTATCGTAGCAATAGGGTTCTAATGCTTCTTAGAACGCGATATCGCATCTCATTTCTATGTTTCATGTTGAGATATAATATTCATTGCGAAGTGTTATTTATTCCTCGTCTACACTTCAAATGAATGTAAATGCGACACTTCCTTGCAAGGAAATAGCGTTTGCAGATGTCTAGGTATCGTTGCGATAGAGTTCTAATGCTTCTTAAAACGAGATATTGCATTTCATATCTATGCTTCATGATAAGATATAATATTCATTGCGAAGTGTTATGCATTCCTCGTCTACGATTCAAATGAATGTAAATGCGACACTTCCTTGCAAGGAAATAGCGTTTGCAGATGTCTAGGTATCGTAGCAATAGAGTTCTAATGCTTCTTAAAACGCGATATCGCATCTCATTTCTATGTTTCATGGTAAGATATAATACGATTTGCGAAGTGTTATGTATTCCTCGTCTACACATCAAATGAATGTGAATGCGACACTTCCTCGCTAGGAAGTAGCGTTTGCAGAAATCTACGTATCGTAGCAATAGAGTTCTTATGATTCATAAAACACGATATCGCATCTCATTTCTATGTTTCATGGTAAGATATAATATAATTTGCGAAGTGTTATGTATTCCTCGTCTACGCTTCAAATGAATGTAAATGCGACACTTCCTTGCTAGGGAATAGCGTCTGCAGATGTCTAGGTATCGTAGCGATAGAGTTCTAATGCTTCTTAAAACGAGATATTGCATCTCATATCTATGTTTCATGATAAGATATAATATTCATTGCGAAGTGTTATGCATTCCTCGTCTACGATTCAAATGAATGTAAATGCGACACTTCCTTGCAAGGAAATAGCGTTTGCAGATGTCTAGGTATCGTAGCAATAGAGTTCTAATGCTCCTTAAAACGCAATATCGCACCTCATTTCTATGTTTCATGGTAAGATATAATATGATTTGCGAAGTGTTATGTATTCCTCGTCTGCACTTCAAATGAATGTAAATGCGACACTTCCTTGCAAGGAAATAACGTTTGCAGATGTCTACGTATCGTAGCAATAGTGTTCTTATGATTCTTAAAACGCGATATTGCATCTCATTTCTGTGTTTCATGGTAAGATATAATATGATTTGCGAAGTGTTATGTATTCCTCGTCTACACTTCAAATGAATGTAAATCCGACACTTCCTTGCTAGGAAATAGCGTCTGCAGATGTCTAGGTATCGTAGCGATAAAGTTCTAATGCTTCTTAAAACGCGATATCGCATCTCATTTCTATGTTTCATGGTAAGATATAATATGATTTGAGAAGTGTTATGTATTCCTCGTCTACACTTCAAATGAATGTAAATGCGACACTTCCTTGCAAGGAAATAGCGTTTGCAGATGTCTACTGTGACGTCAGGCGCACCGCCTGCCACCCTCTGGCGCCAACCAGCATCCGCAGCATCCGCAACCGGGACACCGCTCTCCCGCCAGCACCTGTATCAGCATCCCCCGTACACGGGCCGCACGACGATTCGACGCCCAGAGACGAGGAGACAACGCTACGAGGATGAGGAATACCTCCCCGCGTACGAATCCCGATCACCTGCGATCACACAACCGTACGCTTACTTTTCATACACGCGATTCTAGATTAAGCACTCTACACGAATCATGTACATACACAACCCAACACACACCTAAATATAAGCAGATATTTGTACAATCATAATTTCTAAGTCGTATAGAATATAAGCTGCGATGCGCGCCCGCGCGCACTCGACGCTCGCGGCTCACGCTGAACGCGAGCCGCACCCCACTCCGAGTGGCCGCCCCACTCCGATCGTACGCCCCACTCACGGGGCCCAGCGACTCGCGCGCCACGCAACCCGTGGAGGTCGCGGACGCGCGACCGAGAGAGGAGTTCCTTCGAGTCCGATCTCCGAGACGGTTCTAATCTCAACCTCCGAGCAATACGCTCCCCTGCCACGAGCTATCAGCTCTCATGCAGCCGACTCTATCGCATCTCCCTTAGCGGAGTCCTTATTATAACTTATTACTATTTCCATTTCATATTATATCGTTAGTTGATAACTTAGACTTAGTAAAGTGTAGTAGGATAGTTATATTATAGAATATACTCTTGTTTTACCAAATCCAAGTCTCTTTATTCGAATACAAGTTCCTTAAATTCTATTCCACGTGTACGCTCGCGATTCTTATTCAATTCACACGATTCATCTGCGACAGCTCTGTACGCTGGACAGTCTTTGAGCGCACCAACGCTCGACTGCTCTCGCTGCATTCCTATCGTATCCAAGGTATCTTGAACAAGGATCGACCTCGGTAAGCCAGAGCGCACCATCGCTTGGCCGAGCCGTATTCCGTCCTAGTGCAAGCGCCTTTGATGAATCCCGAGCCTCCGAAAAGGCGTACACGACGCGCGGGTAGGAAAGAATATCTACGCCGTCTCATTCGCGAATACGCGAGTTGTACTTCCGGACATCCATACGTCTGCAACGCTGTTTCCGTTCCTGCGAAGGAGGTCTTCGCAGCCGTACGTCCAATTCGAATCCAGGATCGCCCGGTTCCAGCGCCAGTTTCCTCCAGCTGTAGCTCGCCTGCCTGGAGACTCATTCCCGTCGACGCTCCGCCGATCCAGCCGTACGCCGCTGCTATTCCGGTCACGGATCCACGGCGCCACAGATACCTGGAACGAGAGGCGAAACAGTATTAAGAAGACGTTGAAAGGTAAGTTTTAGGCGTAATTTTGGTTAGATCGAGTTCCGACCGCCAACGAACCCGGCCCCAGCGCAATTCGCGTAGGTTTTTCGGGAAAGGCTACGAATCGTGCCATCGGATCGAGCGCAAACGCACCTCGGGACGTGACACGAAAGATATTTTTGGTGACAGCGGTGGGATAGCCACGCGTTCTCCACGGAAATTCTGCCGTCCGAGACCGCGAAACAAGCCATGGCAACGAGAACTCCACCGACCAAAACGCGCCAGCAAGCGCAACGGGCCGCCGCGATGCACGAAACTGATCGCGATAAACGCACAAATAGGGCATTAGATTTTCAAGACGCTCTCGGCGAGCTTACTCAAGATACCGCGCAAGCAGGCACATCGGCGAAAAACGTAGAATCGACCGATCCAACTACGGTGACCTTGCTTCAACAAGTTGAAATGCTCCGTCGCGAAATTGAAGCTATCCGCCGAACTCCAGATCTAGCACGCGACGATACAGTGCCGTTGGAAATTCCGCGTATAGACCCGATTTCCGCACAAGGTTCGAGTCAAATATCCGCCGTAACCAACCCGCAACATGACGAGCTTTCGCTCAAGCAAGCGCTTGAAGCCGTACCGACGTTCGACGGACAAAATATTCCGGTACTCCAATTTACGCGGGCTTGCAAACGGGCTTACGAACTAATTCCGAACGGGTGCGAGCGCACGTTTACGCGCCTTCTGAAGGGCAAATTGAAGGGCCGCGCTTATGCCGCGTTAGAGGACGAGCCGTGCCAGACGATTCTGGAATTAACTGATATTCTTCGATGTTCGTTCGGACCCGTGAAATCCGCCGATCACTACAGGGGCGAACTCACCAATATATACATGCGTGCCAACGAGCACATTTTAGATTATATTGGACGGGTAAAGGACCTGAAGACAGCCATAATTGACTGCGACAGACTCGCGCGTCGCGATCCCCAAGAGTCCTTAGAAAGCGTAAACAAACTCGCGTCACAGTGCTTCAGGGACGGACTTATTCCCGAAATAAGAATTCAGATGCCGATAGATCCATACAACACCCTGCAGCAAATTTTCACAAGAGCACGCGAACTCTTTCAAATTCACGAACGCGACTTACAACGTCTAGGCAAAACGCGACCACGCGCGGAATCTCGCGAAAAACTCGTAGACATTATCTGCAGTAAATGCAACAACACGGGACATTACGCGACCGAATGTCGGCTCAGAACCGTACCTCAATACCGATCACGGGAATATCGAGACCCATACCTGCGTCCCAGGGACGCACCGCTTCCCGCTCAACGCCCGTCCTACGAACAGCCGCGACAAATTTTAGACAGGGACGCGCAAAAATTTTGCAAATATTGTAAAAACCCGGGGCACAGCATAGACGAATGCCGTAAGAGAAGATATAATAACAATTTGAACAGGGACTCGGGAAACGACGGTGGCCTCCGTACCCGCCGCGAGACAGGTCGCGAGGCCCTACCGCAAATACGAACTCTCGCAGCGAACAATTCCGACGAGGAAGTAGGAGAAACGCCGCAATAAATATCACCGGGAAAGCAAGCACGCCTACCGTGATAATTAAATCCGATCATTTAATCTGTCCAACCCGATTTATGATAGACACCGGGGCAGAGATAAACATTATCAAACGATCGGCATTAAAATCCTCCGCGCGAATCGACTCTTCGGAAATAGTGATTATAACGGGTGTAACCGACGGCAAAACAGCCACCTTAGGGACGGTGAACCTGGTAATCTTCGACCGCGTCGTCCCCTTCAATGTAGTCGAGGACAATTTTCCCTTAAAGCCTAACGGAATCCTCGGCTCGGGCTTTTGTAAGGACGCGGAAATTTCCTTCCTTAAGAAATTTATCAAATGGAACGGGCAGAAAATCCCTTTCGTAGAGGATGTCGAGCCAACCGAAGAACCGTCGTCGTCTCCGTCGAACCGGAGACCGCTCCTCACTTACCAGCGAAAAATAAACAAACGTCGCGCACTAAATCTATTTCTCCTCCGACGCCGCCGCAATCATCGCCCCCTCCGAAACGCGATGCACCGGCGAAATCTAAACCCAGAACGGATAAGAAGGCCGTTTCTTCGAAGCAAAGAGATCAGATCTCGATTCCTCCGCGATCAAATGTCGGAATAAAGGTTCGCGTGATAAACTCCGATATCCCAGAAGGAATAATTCCGAGAATTAATTTAGCACCGGGAATATTTTTCGGGAACGCCCTAGTCAGAGTGGTCCATGGCAAGGCGATTACAAGAATAATAAATTCATCAGATCGCACGATCAAAATCGCATTGCCAGACGTAAAACTCGAACCGGCTCAAATTATGACTCCCCTCCACGAGGAGGGCAGTCCCTCTCTGTTTCCAATTTTTTCCAATTCAAAAAAATACGCTGTATCCGCCGCACCGATCGGCTCTTCCCACAAAAGGGAAATTTCTACTTCTATTTCAAATCAGACATCGTATTCGACACGCGAGCTTCCTCCTTCTCGGTGCCAAGTAATAAACAAGCACCGAATTTCCTACGCGCAAGCGGTAAAAACCAATGTAAAGCGAGATGCAAAATCGAAATCTCCGCTATCACCGCAAACCGCCGACTCTCCGCAATCTCGCGTGGACCGTATACTCAGTCTCCTTCGTCTCGATCACCTCAATAAGGAGGAAAAAGAACACGTCGTCCGCCTCGTCGAAAGCTCGCAGCATCTCTTCCATATCCAAGGCGACAAATTAGGACACACTTCGGCCACCACGCATAAAATACCAACCGTTGACGACCGACCCGTCAACGTGAAGCAATATCGCTTTCCCCCGGCACATAAGGAGGAAATTCGCCGTCAAGTCGAACACTTTTTACAAAACGATGTCATCTCTCCGTCCAAATCGCCTTATAATTCACCACTGTGGGTAGTGCCCAAGAAGCCTGATTCCTTGGGCAATAAACAGTGGCGCGTCGTTATCGACTACCGAGCTCTGAACGAGAAGTCTGTCGCCGACGCGTACCCCCTCCCTTGCATCACGGAGATTCTCGATCAGCTCGGTAGCGCGAAATACTTCAGTACTTTCGATCTCGCGAGCGGGTTCCATCAGATCCCTATGGAACCCGCCGACGCTCCGAAAACCGCTTTTTCTACGCCTCACGGGCACTATGAGTTCAAAAGAATGCCCTTCGGGTTGAAAAACGCGCCCGCGACGTTCCAGAGGCTGATGGACAACGTCCTCTCCGGCCTCCAGGGGAACGAGGTATTCGTCTACCTCGATGATATCGTGGTCTACGCCAGCTCTCTGCAGGAGCACCGAGTAAAATTTGAAAAATTAACAAAAAGGCTCAAGGAAGCCAACCTAGTTTTGCAACCTGATAAGTGCGAATTCCTGCGAAGAGAGGTTAGCTATTTAGGCCACATTATCAGCGAGCACGGGGTAAAACCGGACCCCGCGAAAATAAGCGCGGTGAAAAATTTTCCACGTCCACAGAACGCCAAACAAATTAAACAATTCCTCGGTCTTGCGGGATATTACAGGCGTTTCATTGCTAATTTCTCGCGTATCGCTAAACCTCTGACCAATCTGTTAAAAAAGGACGCGCCTTTCGTGTGGCGCAACGATCAAGAAAACTCATTTGTACAACTTCGCGATTGCCTGTGCGAGGCTCCTATACTCCAATATCCGAACTTTAAGCAGCCGTTCGTTATAACCACCGATGCATCTGCCGAAGCGATCGGCGCTATTCTCAGTCAAGGCCCGATAGGTCGCGATCTGCCGATCGCGTACACGTCGCGATTACTCAATACTGCGGAGCGAAATTATTCTACGATCGAGAAGGAGTGTCTGGCGATCGTCTACGCCGTCCACTATTTCCGGCCATACATCTACGGTAACCAGTTCAAACTCGTTACCGACCATCGGCCGTTAGTGTGGATGAACTCGGTCAAAGATCCATCCAGTAGACTCGTTCGTTGGAGGCTTAAGCTTGCTGAATTTGATTATGAGATGGTATACAAAAGCGGCAAAACCAACCTCAATGCGGACGCACTATCGCGGAATCCCGCCCGAGTTTTCCCGCTTTCCCACGCACTTGATTCGGAGGATGACATCTTCGATGTCTCCCCGGAAGTTCGAAGGAAATACACCACTCCAGCTCCTCCTCCTACACCGGTAACGTCGGGAACCGACGTACCGACGCCCGACGCTCCCTCACTTACCGACACCTCGTCAACTCCGCACACAACCGATAATCCCGAAATCTATGTCCCTGCACCGAATGAATACATCAGGCGAGAGCCTTTGTTTAAATACAGTCGCGACTCACTGTCAACCAGACGAGACAATATTGTCATTTTCGTCACGCAGTCAGGACACCCTTACGACGCGGGTGCCCAAGAACTCGAAAAAACCGGACAATTCCTTCCCAACGAAAACATCGTCCTTTCCAGATCCAAAGTTGTGAAAATAGAAAACGAGTACCAAATCCAGCTTCCGATCGTGGAACATCCAAGCCGATCAGTCGATTTCCAAACCACGGTCGAAGCATTTCGATCACTATACGACGTCGTAAACGAACTCCAGTTAACAACATTCAGTATCGCACAGATCTCCCTTGATTCTATTCCATGGTCCCGAATCCGAAAAATCCTCGAGGACCTATTTTACGAATCGAACGTTCAAATAACGGTCTGTCAGGGGCTGATTCGAACTCCGCCAGTCCAAGATAGACTGAAAATAATACAGGAGAACCACGACACACCTGTGGGAGGCCACAAGGGTGTGAATAAAACATACACTCGTATTAGGCAACAATACTTTTGGCCCAATATGAAGTTGCAAATCCAAGAATACATCGGCAAATGCAAAAGCTGCCAAACGGAAAAACTGGTCAGAGTAAAAACGAGACAACCTCTCACTCTAACCGATACCCCCGGCAGGGCTTTTGACAAAATCTCGATGGACGTTATGGGTCCTCTTCCCGAAACACCAGATGGTTTCACAAACATATTAACAATCCAAGACCTACTAACAAAATTCTCCGTCGCAATTCCCCTTAAAACCACCACGGCCGTAGACATTGCGGATGCATTGATTCGAGAGTTTATCTGTAAGTTCGGATGCCCCAAGGGCATACTGACAGATCAGGGCTCCAATTTTATAAATAGCCTGATAAAAGCCATCGCTATCAAATTCAGAATCAAGCAGTACAAGTCCACCGCATTCCATCCGCAAACGAACGGGTCCGTCGAAAGATCTCACCACGTCTTGGCCGAGTATCTGAAACACTATATCGAGTCGAGTAACGAATGGGAGAAATGGTTACCGTACGCGATGTTCGCATACAACACCAGCGTACACGAGGGTACGTTATACACCCCTCACGAACTAGTGTTCGGTAGAATAGCTAGAACGCCATCAGCCACTCCTTTTCAAGACAACACCGAAAATGAGACATACAGCGACTATCTCATTCAACTCAACGAAAGAATTTCCAAATCGCAGGAGCTCGCCAAAGATAATTTAGATAACGCCAAACGCAGATCGAAATTCTATTACGACCGCAAAGTCAATGTCAAAAATTTCGAGGCAGGACAGTGGGTGTACCTTTTAAAGGAACCAAATAAGCATAAATTCCAAGCTCAGTATTCAGGACCCTACCGAATACTCGAAATTTTAGGCAACTGCAACGTAAAGTTAAATGTAAAGGGTCGACATAAAATCGTACACACGAACAAAATTAAGCTATGTAAACGAATGCAAGGTATGCACAGTGTGAATGCGAATGAGTTAAAAATAAGAAAAACTGGAACTGTAGTCAGTGAATATAGTGTAAAAGACGCTGAAAGCGAAAGTGAACAAAGTGGAATGAACAAGTCAACGAGAAGCATCAACCGCGGTCCAGCGGTCATCCACCCTCGCCGGGATGAATCAGGAGAGAGCCTCCAACCCCTGCGACAGTCAACCAGGGGAACCACGAAACGGGCCCAGCAGTCCGACACACGCTCCACAGACAAGAGATCTCGGCATTGCCGAGATTCTTTTTCCAAGGGGGGTGGTGTGACGTCAGGCGCACCGCCTGCCACCCTCTGGCGCCAACCAGCATCCGCAGCATCCGCAACCGGGACACCGCTCTCCCGCCAGCACCTGTATCAGCATCCCCCGTACACGGGCCGCACGACGATTCGACGCCCAGAGACGAGGAGACAACGCTACGAGGATGAGGAATACCTCCCCGCGTACGAATCCCGATCACCTGCGATCACACAACCGTACGCTTACTTTTCATACACGCGATTCTAGATTAAGCACTCTACACGAATCATGTACATACACAACCCAACACACACCTAAATATAAGCAGATATTTGTACAATCATAATTTCTAAGTCGTATAGAATATAAGCTGCGATGCGCGCCCGCGCGCACTCGACGCTCGCGGCTCACGCTGAACGCGAGCCGCACCCCACTCCGAGTGGCCGCCCCACTCCGATCGTACGCCCCACTCACGGGGCCCAGCGACTCGCGCGCCACGCAACCCGAGGAGGTCGCGGACGCGCGACCGAGAGAGGAGTTCCTTCGAGTCCGATCTCCGAGACGGTTCTAATCTCAACCTCCGAGCAATACGCTCCCCTGCCACGAGCTATCAGCTCTCATGCAGCCGACTCTATCGCATCTCCCTTAGCGGAGTCCTTATTATAACTTATTACTATTTCCATTTCATATTATATCGTTAGTTGATAACTTAGACTTAGTAAAGTGTAGTAGGATAGTTATATTATAGAATATACTCTTGTTTTACCAAATCCAAGTCTCTTTATTCGAATACAAGTTCCTTAAATTCTATTCCACGTGTACGCTCGCGATTCTTATTCAATTCACACGATTCATCTGCGACAGCTCTGTACGCTGGACAGTCTTTGAGCGCACCAACGCTCGACTGCTCTCGCTGCATTCCTATCGTATCCAAGGTATCTTGAACAAGGATCGACCTCGGTAAGCCAGAGCGCACCATCGCTTGGCCGAGCCGTATTCCGTCCTAGTGCAAGCGCCTTTGATGAATCCCGAGCCTCCGAAAAGGCGTACACGACGCGCGGGTAGGAAAGAATATCTACGCCGTCTCATTCGCGAATACGCGAGTTGTACTTCCGGACATCCATACGTCTGCAACGCTGTTTCCGTTCCTGCGAAGGAGGTCTTCGCAGCCGTACGTCCAATTCGAATCCAGGATCGCCCGGTTCCAGCGCCAGTTTCCTCCAGCTGTAGCTCGCCTGCCTGGAGACTCATTCCCGTCGACGCTCCGCCGATCCAGCCGTACGCCGCTGCTATTCCGGTCACGGATCCACGGCGCCACAGATACCTGGAACGAGAGGCGAAACAGTATTAAGAAGACGTTGAAAGGTAAGTTTTAGGCGTAATTTTGGTTAGATCGAGTTCCGACCGCCAACGAACCCGGCCCCAGCGCAATTCGCGTAGGTTTTTCGGGAAAGGCTACGAATCGTGCCATCGGATCGAGCGCAAACGCACCTCGGGACGTGACACTAGGTATCGTAGCGATAGAGTTCTAATACTTCTTAAAACGCGATATCGCATCTCATTTCTATGTTTCATGGTAAGATATAATATGATGTGCGAAGTGTTATGTATTCCTCGTCTACACTTCATATGAATGTAAATGCGACACTTCCTTGCAAGGGAATAGCGATTGCAGATGTCTACCTATTGTAGCAATAGGGTTCTAATGCTTCTTAAAACGCGATATCGCATCTCATTTCTATGTTTCAGGGTAAGATATAATATTCATTGCGAAGTGTTATGCATTCCTCGTCTACGATTCAAATGAATGTAAATGCGACACTTCCTTGCAAGGAAATAGCGTTTGCAGATGGCTACGTATCGTAGCAATAGAGTTCTTATGATTCTTAAAACGCGATATCGCATCTCATTTCTATGTTTCATGGTAAGATTTAATATGATTTGCGAAGTGTCATGTATTCCTCGTCTACACTTCAAATGAATGTGAATGCGACACTTCCTCGCTAGGAAATAGCATTTGCAGATGTCTACGTATCGTAGCAATAGAGTTCTTATGATTCTTAAAACGCGATATCGCATCTCATTTCTATGTTTCATGGTAAGATATAATATGATTTGCGAAGTGTTATGTATTCCTCGTCTACACATCAAATGAATGTAAATGCGACACTTCCTTGCAAGGATATAGCGTTTGCAGATGTCTACCTATCGTAGCGATAGAGTTCTAATACTTCTTAAAACGCGATATCGCATCTCATTTCTAAGTTTCATGGTAAGATATAACATGATTTGAGAAGTGTTATGTATTCCTCGTCTACACTTCATATGAATGTAAATGCGACACTTCCTTGCAAGGAAATAGCGTTTGCAGATGTCTACCTATCGTAGCAATAGGGTTCTAATGCTTCTTAGAACGCGATATCGCATCTCATTTCTATGTTTCATGTTAAGATATAATATTCATTGCGAAGTGTTATTTATTCCTCGTCTACATTTCAAATGAATGTAAATGCGACACTTCCTTGCAAGGAAATAGCGTTTGCAGATGTCTAGGTATCGTTGCGATAGAGTTCTAATGCTTCTTAAAACGCGATATCGCATCTCATTTCTATGTTTCATGGTAAGATATAATATTCATTGCGAAGTGTTATGCATTCCTCGTCTACGATTCAAATGAATGTAAATGCGACACTTCCTTGCAAGGAAATAGCGTTTGCAGATGTCTACGTATCGTAGCAATAGAGTTCTTATGATTCTTAAAACGCGATATCGCATCTCATTTCTATGTTTCATGGTAAGATATAATATGATTTGCGAAGTGTTATGTATTCCTCGTCTACACATCAAATGAATGTAAATGCGACACTTCCTTGCAAGGATATAGCGTTTGCAGATGTCTACCTATCGTAGCAATAGGGTTCTAATGCTTCTTAAAACGCGATATCGCATCTCATTTCTATGTTTCATGGTAAGATTTAATATGATTTGCGAAGTGTCATGTATTCCTCGTGTACACTTCAAATGAATGTGAATGCGACACTTCCTCGCTAGGAAATAGCGTTTGCAGATGTCTACGTATCGTAGCAATAGAGTTCTTATGATTCTTAAAACGCGATATCGCATCTCATTTCTATGGATCATGGTAAGATATAATATGATTTGCGAAGTGTTATGTTTTCCTCGTCTACGCTTCAAATGAATGTAAATGCGACACTTCCTTGCAAGGAAATAGCGTCTGCAGAAGTCTAGGTATCGTAGCGATAGAGATCTAATGCTTCTTAGAACGCGATATCGCATCTCATTTCTATGTTTCATGTTAAGATATAATATGATTTGCGAAGTGTTATGTATTCCTCGTCTACACTTCAAATGAATGTGAATGCGACACTTCACCGCAAGGAAATAGCGTTTGCAGAAGTCTACGTATCGTAGCAATAGAGTTCTTATGATCCTTAAAACGCGATATCGCATCTCGTTTCTATGGTTCATGGTAAGATATAATATGATTTGCGAAGTGTTATGTATTCCTCGTCTACAATTCAAATGAATGTAAATGCGACACTTCCTTGCAAGGAAATAGCGTTTGCAGATGTCTACCTATCGTAGCAATAGGGTTCTAATGCTTCTTAAAACGCGATATCGCATCTCATTTCTATGTTTCATGGTAAGATATAATATTCATTGCGAAGTGTTATGCATTCCTCGTCTACGATTCAAATGAATGTAAATGCGACACTTCCTTGCAAGGAAATAGCGTTTGCAGATGTCTAGGTATCGTAGCGATAGAGTTCTAATACTTCTTAAAACGCGATATCGCATCTCATTTCTATGTTTCATGGTAAGATACAATATGATGTGCGAAGTGTTATGTATTCCTCGTCTACACTTCATATGAATGTAAATGCGACACTTCCTTGCAAGGAAATAGCGTTTGCAGATGGCTACGTATCGTAGCAATAGAGTTCTTATGATTCTTAAAACGCGATATCGCATCTCATTTCTATGTTTCATGGTAAGATTTAATATGATTTGCGAAGTGTCATGTATTCCTCGTCTACACTTCAAATGAATGTGAATGCGACACTTCCTCGCTAGGAAATAGCATTTGCAGATGTCTACGTATCGTAGCAATAGAGTTCTTATGATTCTTAAAACGCGATATCGCATCTCATTTCTATGTTTCATGGTAAGATATAATATGATTTGCGAAGTGTTATGTATTCCTCGTCTACACATCAAATGAATGTAAATGCGACACTTCCTTGCAAGGATATAGCGTTTGCAGATGTCTACCTATCGTAGCGATAGAGTTCTAATACTTCTTAAAACGCGATATCGCATCTCATTTCTATGTTTCATGGTAAGATATAACATGATTTGAGAAGTGTTATGTATTCCTCGTCTACACTTCATATGAATGTAAATGCGACACTTCCTTGCAAGGAAATAGCGTTTGCAGATGTCTACCTATCGTAGCAATAGGGTTCTAATGCTTCTTAGAACGCGATATCGCATCTCATTTCTATGTTTCATGTTAAGATATAATATTCATTGCGAAGTGTTATTTATTCCTCGTCTACACTTCAAATGAATGTAAATGCGACACTTCCTTGCAAGGAAATAGCGTTTGCAGATGTCTAGGTATCGTTGCGATAGAGTTCTAATGCTTCTTAAAACGCGATATCGCATCTCATTTCTATGTTTCATGGTAAGATATAATATTCATTGCGAAGTGTTATGCATTCCTCGTCTACGATTCAAATGAATGTAAATGCGACACTTCCTTGCAAGGAAATAGCGTTTGCAGATGTCTACGTATCGTAGCAATAGAGTTCTTATGATTCTTAAAACGCGATGTCGCATCTCATTTTTATGTTTCATGGTAAGATATAATATGATTTGCGAAGTGTTATGTATTCCTCGTCTACACATCAAGTGAATGTAAATGCGACACTTCCTTGCAAGGATATAGCGTTTGCTGATGTCTACCTATCGTAGCAATAGGGTTCTAATGCTTCTTAAAACGCGATATCGCATCTCATTTCTATGTTTCATGGTAAGATTTAATATGATTTGCGAAGTGTCATGTATTCCTCGTGTACACTTCAAATGAATGTGAATGCGACACTTCCTCGCTAGGAAATAGCGTTTGCAGATGTCTACGTATCGTAGCAATAGAGTTCTTATGATTCTTAAAACGCGATATCGCATCTCATTTCTATGGATCATGGTAAGATATAATATGATTTGCGAAGTGTTATGTTTTCCTCGTCTACGCTTCAAATGAATGTAAATGCGACACTTCCTTGCTAGGAAACAGCGTCTGCAGATGTCTAGGTATCGTAGCGATAGAGTTCTAATGCTTCTTAAAACGAGATATGGTATCTCATTTCTATGTTTCATGGTAAGATATAATATGATTTGCGAATTGTTATGTATTCCTCGTCTACACTTCAAATGAATGTAAATGCGACACTTCCTTGCTAGGAAATAGCGTCGGCAGATGTCTAGGTATCGTAGCGATAGAGTTCTAATACTTCTTAAAACGCGATATCGCATCTCATTTCTATGTTTCATGGTAAGATATAATATGATTTGCGAAGTGTTATTTATTCCTCGTCTACACTTCAAATGAATGTAAATGCGACACTTCCTTGCAAGGAAAGAGCGTTTGCAGATGTCTAGGTATCGTAGCGATAAAGTTCTAATGCTTCTTAGAACGAAATATTGCATTTCATATTTATGTTTCATGATAAGATATAATATTCATTGCGAAGTGTTATGCATTCCTCGTCTACGATTCAAATGAATGTAAATGCGACACTTCCTTGCAAGGAAATAGCGTTTGCAGATGTCTAGGTATCGTTGCAATAGAGTTCTAATGCTTCTTAAAACGCTATATCGCATCTCATTTCTATGTTTCATGGTAAGATATAATATGATTTGCGAAGTGTTATGTATTCCTCGTCTACACTTCAAATGAATGTAAATGCGACACTTCCTTGCAAGGAAATAGCGTTTGCAGATGTCTACCTATCGTAGCAATAGAGTTCTAATGCTTCTTAAAACGCGATATCGCATCCCATTTCTATGTTTCATGGTAAGATATAATATGATTTGCGAAGTGTTATGTATTCCTCGTCTGCACTTCAAATGAATGTAAATGCGACACTTCCTTGCAAGGAAATAGCGTTTGCAGATGTCTACGTATCGTAGCAATAGAGTTCTTATGATTCTTAAAACGCGATATCGCATCTCATTTCTATGTTTCATGGTAAGATATAATATGATTTGCGAAGTGTTATTTATTCCTCGTCTACACTTCAAATGAATGTAAATGCGACACTTCCTTGCAAGGAAAGAGCGTTTGCAGATGTCTAGGTATCGTAGCGATAAAGTTCTAATGCTTCTTAGAACGAAATATTGCATTTCATATTTATGTTTCATGATAAGATATAATATTCATTGCAAAGTGTTATGCATTCCTCGTCTACGATTCAAATGAATGTAAATGCGACACTTCCTTGCAAGGAAATAGCGTTTGCAGATGTCTAGGTATCGTAGCAATAGAGTTCTAATGCTTCTTAAAACGCTATATCGCATCTCATTTCTATGTTTCATGGTAAGATATAATATGATTTGCGAAGTGTTAAGTATTCCTCGTCTACACTTCAAATGAATGTAAATGCGACACTTCCTTGCAAGGAAATAGCGTTTGCAGATGTCTACCTATCGTAGCAATAGAGTTCTAATGCTTCTTAAAACGCGATATCGCATCTCATTTCTATGTTTCATGGTAAGATATAATATGATTTGCGAAGTGTTATGTATTCCTCGTCTGCACTTCAAATGAATGTAAATGCGACACTTCCTTGCAAGGAAATAGCGTTTGCAGATGTCTACGTATCGTAGCAATAGAGTTCTTATGATTCGTAAAACGCGATATCGCATCTCATTTCTATGTTTCATGGTAAGATATAATATGATTTGCGAAGTGTTATTTATTCCTCGTCTACACTTCAAATGAATGTAAATGCGACACTTCCTTGCAAGGAAAGAGCGTTTGCAGATGTCTAGGTATCGTAGCGATAAAGTTCTAATGCTTCTTAGAACGAAATATTGCATTTCATATTTATGTTTCATGATAAGATATAATATTCATTGCGAAGTGTTATGCATTCCTCGTCTACGATTCAAATGAATGTAAATGCGACACTTCCTTGCAAGGAAATAGCGTTTGCAGATGTCTACGTATCGTAGTAATAGAGTTCTTATGATTCTTAAAACGCGATATAGCATCTCATTTCTATGTTTCATGGTAAGATATAATATGATTTGCGAAGTGTTATTTATTCCTCGTCTACACTTCAAATGAATGTAAATGCGACACTTCCTTGCAAGGAAATAGCGTTTGCAGATGTCTAGGTATCGTAGCGATAGAGTTCTAATGCTTCTAAAACGAGATATTGCATTTCATATCTATGTTTCATGATAAGATATAATATTCATTGCGAAGTGTTATGCATACCTCGTCTACGATTCAAATGAATGTAAATGCGACACTTCCTTGCATGGAAATAGCGTTTGCAGACGTCTAGGTATCGTAGCAATAGAGTTCTAATGCTTCTTAGAACGCGATATCGCATCTCATTTCTATGTTTCATGGTAAGATATAATATGAATTGCGAAGTGTTATGTATTCCTCGTCTGCACTTCAAATGAATGTAAATGCGACACTTCCTTGCTAGGAAATAGCGTCTGCAGATGTCTAGGTATCATAGCGATAGAGTTCTAATGCTTCTTAAAACGTGATATTGCATCTCATATCTATGTTTCATGATGAGATATAATATGATTTGCGAAGTGTTATGTATTCCTCGTCTACACTTCATATGAATGTAAATGCGACACTTCCTTGCAAGGAAATATCGTTTGCAGATGTCTACCTATCGTAGCAATAGGGTTCTAATGCTTCTTAAAACGCGATATCGCATCTCATTTCTATGTTTCATGGTAAGATATAATATGATTTGCGAAGTGTTATGTATTCCTCGTCTACACTTCAAATGAATGTGAATGCGACACTTCCTCGCTAGGAAATAGCGTTTGCAGATGTCTACGTATCGTAGCAATAGAGTTCTTATGATTCTTAAAACGCGATATCGCATCTCATTTCTATGTTTCATGGTAAGATATAATATGATTTGCGAAGTGTTATTTATTCCTCGTCTACACTTCAAATGAATGTAAATCCGACACTTCCTTGCAAGGAAAGAGCGTTTGCAGATGTCTAGGTATCGTAGCGATAAAGTTCTAATGCTTCTTAAAACGAAATATTGCATTTCATATTTATGTTTCATGATAAGATATAATATTCATTGCGAAGTGTTATGTATTCCTCGTCTACACTTCAAATGAACGTAAATGCGACACTTCCTTGCAAGGAAATAGCGTTTGCAGATGTCTACCTATCGTAGCAATAGGGTTCTAATGATTCTTAAAACGCGATATCGCATCTCATTTCTATGTTTCATGGTAAGATATAATATGATTTGCGAAGTGTTATGTATTCCTCGTCTACACTTCAAATGAATGTAAATGCGACTCTTCCTTGCTAGGAAATAGCGTCTGCAGATGTCTAGGTATCGTAGCGATAGAGTTCTAATGCTTCCTAAAACGAGATATTGCATCTCATATCTATGTTTCATGATAAGATATAATATTCATTGCGAAGTGTTATGCATTCCTCGTCTACGATTCAAATGAATGTAAATGCGACACTTCCTTGCAAGGAAATAGCGTTTGCAGATGTCTAGGTATCGTAGCAATAGAGTTCTAATGCTTCTTAAAACGCTATATCGCATCTCATTTCTATGTTTCATGGTAAGTTATAATATGATTTGCGAAGTGTTATGTATTCCTCGTCTACACTTCAAATGAATGTAAATGCGACACTTCCTTGCAAGGAAATAGCGTTTGCAGATGTCTACCTATCGTAGCAATAGAGTTCTAATGCTTCTTAAAACGCGATATCGCATCTCATTTCTATGTTTCATGGTAAGATATAATATGATTTGCGAAGTGTTATGTATTCCTCGTCTGCACTTCAAATGAATGTAAATGCGACACTTCCTTGCAAGGAAATAGCGTTTGCAGATGTCTACGTATCGTAGCAATAGAGTTCTTATGATTCTTAAAACGCGATATCGCATCTCATTTCTATGTTTCATGGTAAGATATAATATGATTTGCGAAGTGTTATTTATTCCTCGTCTACACTTCAAATGAATGTAAATGCGACACTTCCTTGCAAGGAAAGAGCGTTTGCAGATGTCTAGGTATCGTAGCGATAAAGTTCTAATGCTTCTTAGAACGAAATATTGCATTTCATATTTATGTTTCATGATAAGATATAATATTCATTGCGAAGTGTTATGCATTCCTCGTCTACGATTCAAATGAATGTAAATGCGACACTTCCTTGCAAGGAAATAGCGTTTGCAGATGTCTAGGTATCGTAGCAATAGAGTTCTAATGCTTCTTAAAACGCTATATCGCATCTCATTTCTATGTTTCATGGTAAGATATAATATGATTTGCGAAGTGTTATGTATTCCTCGTCTACACTTCAAATGAATGTAAATGCGACAATTCCTTGCAAGGAAATAGCGTTTGCAGATGTCTACCTATCGTAGCAATAGAGTTCTAATGCTTCCTAAAACGAGATATTGCATCTCATATCTATGTTTCATGATAAGATATAATATTCATTGCGAAGTGTTATGCATTCCTCGTCTACGATTCAAATGAATGTAAATGCGACACTTCCTTGCAAGGAAATAGCGTTTGCAGATGTCTACGTATCGTAGCAATAGAGTTCTTATGATTCTTAAAACGCGATATCGCATCTCATTTCTATGGTTCATGGTAAGATATAATATGATTTGCGAATTGTTATGTATTCCTCGTCTACACTTCAAATGAATGTAAATGCGACACTTCCTTGCTAGGAAATAGCGTCTGCAGAAGTCTAGGTATCGTAGCGATAGAGATCTAATACTTCTTAAAACGCGATATCGCATCTCATTTCTATGTTTCATGGTAAGATATAATATGATTTGCGAAGTGTTATGTATTCCTCGTCTACACATCAAATGAATGTAAATGCGACACTTCCTTGCAAGGATATAGCGTTTGCAGATGTCTACCTATCGTAGCAATAGGGTTCTAATGCTTCTTAAAACGCGATATCGCATCTCATTTCTATGTTTCATGGTAAGATTTAATATGATTTGCGAAGTGTCATGTATTCCTCGTGTACACTTCAAATGAATGTGAATGCGACACTTCCTCGCTAGGAAATAGCGTTTGCAGATGTCTACGTATCGTAGCAATAGAGTTCTTATGATTCTTAAAACGCGATATCGCATCTAATTTCTATGGATCATGGTAAGATATAATATGATTTGCGAAGTGTTATGTTTTCCTCGTCTACGCTTCAAATGAATGTAAATGCGACACTTCCTTGCTAGGAAACAGCGTCTGCAGATGTCTACGTATCGTAGCAATAGAGTTCTTATGATTCTTAAAACGCGATATCGCATCTAATTTCTATGGATCATGGTAAGATATAATATGATTTGCGAAGTGTTATGTTTTCCTCGTCTACGCTTCAAATGAATGTAAATGCGACACTTCCTTGCTAGGAAACAGCGTCTGCAGATGTCTAGGTATCGTAGCGATAGAGTTCTAATGCTTCTTAAAACGAGATATGGTATCTCATTTCTATGTTTCATGGTAAGATATAATATGATTTGCGAATTGTTATGTATTCCTCGTCTACACTTCAAATGAATGTAAATGCGACACTTCCTTGCTAGGAAATAGCGTCGGCAGATGTCTAGGTATCGTAGCGATAGAGTTCTAATGCTTCTTAAAACGAGATATTGCATCTCATATCTATGTTTCATGATAAGATATAATATTCATTGCGAAGTGTTATGCATTCCTCGTCTACGATTCAAATGAATGTAAATGCGACACTTCCTTGCAAGGAAATAGCGTTTGCAGATGTCTAGGTATCGTAGCAATAGAGTTCTAATGCTCCTTAAAACGCAATATCGCACCTCATTTCTATGTTTCATGGTAAGATATAATATGATTTGCGAAGTGTTATGTATTCCTCGTCTGCACTTCAAATAAATGTAAATGCGACACTTCCTTGCAAGGAAATAGCGTTTGCAGATGTCTAGGTATCGTTGCGATAGAGTTCTAATGCTTCTTAAAACGAGATATTGCATTTCATATCTATGCTTCATGATAAGATATAATATTCATTGCGAAGTGTTATGCATTCCTCGTCTACGGTTCAAATGAATGTAAATGCGACACTTCCTTGCAAGGAAATAGCGTTTGCAGATGTCTAAGTATCGTAGCAATAGAGTTCTAATGCTTCTTAAAACGCGATATCGCATCTCATTTCTATGTTTCATGGTAAGATATAATACGATTTGCGAAGTGTTATGTATTCCTCGTCTACACATCAAATGAATGTGAATGCGACACTTCCTCGCTAGGAAGTAGCGTTTGCAGAAATCTACGTATCGTAGCAATAGAGTTCTTATGATTCATAAAACACGATATCGCATCTCATTTCTATGTTTCATGGTAAGATATAATATAATTTGCGAAGTGTTATGTATTCCTCGTCTACGCTTCAAATGAATGTAAATGCGACACTTCCTTGCTAGGGAATGGCGTCTGCAGATGTCTAGGTATCGTAGCGATAGAGTTCTAATGCTTCTTAAAACGAGATATTGCATCTCATATCTATGTTTCATGATAAGATATAATATTCATTGCGAAGTGTTATGCATTCCTCGTCTACGATTCAAATGAATGTAAATGCGACACTTCCTTGCAAGGAAATAGCGTTTGCAGATGTCTACCTATCGTAGCAATAGGGTTCTAATGCTTCTTAAAACGCGATATCGCATCTCATTTCTATGTTTCATGGTAAGATTTAATATGATTTGCGAAGTGTCATGTATTCCTCGTGTACACTTCAAATGAATGTGAATGCGACACTTCCTCGCTAGGAAATAGCGTTTGCAGATGTCTACGTATCGTAGCAATAGTGTTCTTATGATTCTTAAAACGCGATATTGCATCTCATTTCTGTGTTTCATGGTAAGATATAATATGATTTGCGAAGTGTTATGTATTCCTCGTCTACACTTCAAATGAATGTAAATCCGACACTTCCTTGCTAGGAAATAGCGTCTGCAGATGTCTAGGTATCGTAGCGATAGAGTTCTAATGCTTCTTAAAACGCGATATCGCATCTCATTTCTATGTTTCATGGTAAGATATAATATGATTTGCGAAGTGTTATTTATTCCTCGTCTACACTTCAAATGAATGTAAATCCGACACTTCCTTGCAAGGAAAGAGCGTTTGCAGATGTCTAGGTATCGTAGCGATAAAGTTCTAATGCTTCTTAAAACGAAATATTGCATTTCATATTTATGTTTCATGATAAGATATAATATTCATTGCGAAGTGTTATGTATTCCTCGTCTACACTTCAAATGAATGTGAATGCGACACTTCCTTGCAAGGAAATAGCGTTTGCAGATGTCTACCTATCGTAGCAATAGGGTTCTAATGCTTCTTAAAACGCGATATCGCATCTCATTTCTATGTTTCATGGTAAGATATAATATGATTTGCGAAGTGTTATGTATTCCCCGTCTGCACTTCAAATGAATGTAAATGCGACACTTCCTTGCAAGGAAATAGCGTTTGCAGATGTCTACGTATCGTAGCAATAGAGTTCTTATGATTCTTAAAACGCGATATCGCATCTCATTTCTATGTTTCATGGTAAGATATAATATGATTTGCGAAGTGTTATTTATTCCTCGTCTACACTTCAAATGAATGTAAATGCGACACTTCCTTGCAAGGAAAGAGCGTTTGCAGATGTCTAGGTATCGTAGCGATAAAGTTCTAATGCTTCTTAGAACGAAATATTGCATTTCATATTTATGTTTCATGATAAGATATAATATTCATTGCGAAGTGTTATGCATTCCTCGTCTACGATTCAAATGAATGTAAATGCGACACTTCCTTGCAAGGAAATAGCGTTTGCAGATGTCTAGGTATCGTAGCAATAGAGTTCTAATGCTTCTTAAAACGCTATATCGCATCTCATTTCTATGTTTCATGGTAAGATATAATATGATTTGCGAAGTGTTATGTATTCCTCGTCTACACTTCAAATGAATGTAAATGCGACACTTCCTTGCAAGGAAATAGCGTTTGCAGATGTCTACCTATCGTAGCAATAGAGTTCTAATGCTTCTTAAAACGCGATATCGCATCTCATTTCTATGTTTCATGGTAAGATATAATATGATTTGCGAAGTGTTATGTATTCCTCGTCTGCACTTCAAATGAATGTAAATGCGACACTTCCTTGCAAGGAAATAGCGTTTGCAGATGTCTACGTATCGTAGCAATAGAGTTCTTATGATTCTTAAAACGCGATATCGCATCTCATTTCTATGTTTCATGGTAAGTAATAATATGATTTGCGAAGTGTTATTTATTCCTCGTCTACACTTCAAATGAATGTAAATGCGACACTTCCTTGCAAGGAAAGAGCGTTTGCAGATGTCTAGGTATCGTAGCGATAAAGTTCTAATGCTTCTTAGAACGAAATATTGCATTTCATATTTATGTTTCATGATAAGATATAATATTCATTGCGAAGTGTTATGCATTCCTCGTCTACGATTCAAATGAATGTAAATGCGACACTTCCTTGCAAGGAAATAGCGTTTGCAGATGTCTACGTATCGTAGTAATAGAGTTCTTATGATTCTTAAAACGCGATATAGCATCTCATTTCTATGTTTCATGGTAAGATATAATATGATTTGCGAAGTGTTATTTATTCCTCGTCTACACTTCAAATGAATGTAAATGCGACACTTCCTTGCAAGGAAATAGCGTTTGCAGATGTCTAGGTATCGTAGCGATAGAGTTCTAATGCTTCTAAAACGAGATATTGCATTTCATATCTATGTTTCATGATAAGATATAATATTCATTGCGAAGTGTTATGCATACCTCGTCTACGATTCAAATGAATGTAAATGCGACACTTCCTTGCATGGAAATAGCGTTTGCAGACGTCTAGGTATCGTAGCAATAGAGTTCTAATGCTTCTTAGAACGCGATATCGCATCTCATTTCTATGTTTCATGGTAAGATATAATATGAATTGCGAAGTGTTATGTATTCCTCGTCTGCACTTCAAATGAATGTAAATGCGACACTTCCTTGCTAGGAAATAGCGTCTGCAGATGTCTAGCTATCATAGCGATAGAGTTCTAATGCTTCTTAAAACGTGATATTGCATCTCATATCTATGTTTCATGATGAGATATAATATGATTTGCGAAGTGTTATGTATTCCTCGTCTACACTTCATATGAATGTAAATGCGACACTTCCTTGCAAGGAAATATCGTTTGCAGATGTCTACCTATCGTAGCAATAGGGTTCTAATGCTTCTTAAAACGCGATATCGCATCTCATTTCTATGGATCATGGTAAGATATAATTTGATTTGCGAAGTGTTATGTTTTCCTCGTCTACGCTTCAAATGAATGTAAATGCGACACTTCCTTGCTAGGAAACAGCGTCTGCAGATGTCTAGGTATCGTAGCGATAGAGTTCTAATGCTTCTTAAAATGAGATATGGTATCTCATTTCTATGTTTCATGGTAAGATATAATATGATTTGCGAAGTGTTATGTATTCCTCGTCTACACTTCAAATGAATGTGAATGCGACACTTCCTTGCTAGGAAATAGCGTTTGCAGAAGTCTACGTATCGTTGCAATAGAGTTCTTATGATTCTTAAAACGCGATATCGCATCTCATTGCTATGGTTCATGGTAAGATATAATATGATTTGCGAATTGTTATGTATTCCTCGTCTACACTTCAAATGAATGTAAATGCGACACTTCCTTGCTAGGAAATAACGTCTGCAGAAGTCTAGGTATCGTAGCGATAGAGTTCTAATGCTTCTTAAAACGAGATATTGCATCTCATATCTATGTTTCATGATAAGATATAATATGATTTGCGAAGTGTTATGTATTCCTCGTCTACACTTCAAATGAATGTAAATGCGACACTTCCTTGCTAGGAAATAGCGTCTGCAGATGTCTAGGTATCGTAGGGATAGAGTTCTAATACTTCTTAAAACGCGATATCGCATCTCATTTCTATGTTTCATGGTAAGATATAATATGATTTGCGAAGTGTTATGTATTCCTCGTCTACACTTCATATGAATGTAAATGCGACACTTCCTTGCAAGGAAATAGCGTTTGCAGATGTCTACCTATCGTAGCAATAGGGTTCTAATGCTTCTTAAAACGCGATATCGCATCTCATTTCTATGTTTCATGTTAAGATATAATATGATTTGCGAAGTGTTATGTATTCCTCGTCTACACTTCAAATGAATGTGAATGCGACACTTCCCCGCTAGGAAATAGCGTTTGCAGAAGTCTACGTATCGTAGCAATAGAGTTCTTATGATCCTTAAAACGCGATATCGCATCTCGTTTCTATGGTTCATGGTAAGATATAATATGATTTGCGAAGTGTTATGTATTCCTCGTCTACACTTCAAATGAATGTAAATGCGACACTTCCTTGCAAGGGAATAGCGATTGCAGATGTCTACCTATTGTAGCAATAGGGTTCTAATGCTTCTTAAAACGCGATATCGCATCTCATTTTATGTTTCATGGTAAGATATAATATTCATTGCGAAGTGTTATGCATTCCTCGTCTACGATTCAAATGAATGTAAATGCGACACTTCCTTGCAAGGAAATAGCGTTTGCAGATGGCTACGTATCGTAGCAATAGAGTTCTTATGATTCTTAAAACGCGATATCGCATCTCATTTCTATGTTTCATGGTAAGATTTAATATGATTTGCGAAGAGTCATGTATTCCTCGTCTACGCTTCAAATGAATGTAAATGCGACACTTCCTTGCTGGGAAACAGCGTCTGCAGATGTCTAGGTATCGTAGCGATAGAGTTCTAATGCTTCTTAAAACGAGATATGGTATCTCATTTCTATGTTTCATGGTAAGATATAATATGATTTGCGAAGTGTTATGTATTCCTCGTCTACACTTCATATGAATGTAAATGCGACACTTCCTTGCAAGGAAATAGCGTTTGCAGATGTCTACCTATCGTAGCAATAGGGTTCTAATGCTTCTTAAAACGCGATATCATATCTCATTTCTATGTTTCATGTTAAGATATAATATGATTTGCGAAGTGTTATGTATTCCTCGTCTACACTTCAAATGAATGTAAATGCGGCACTTCCTTGCTAGGAAATAGCGTCTGCAGATGTCTAGGTATCGTAGCGATAGAGTTCTTATGATCCTTAAAACGCGATATCGCATCTCGTTTCTATGGTTCATGGTAAGATATAATATGATTTGCGAAGTGTTATGTATTCCTCGTCTACACTTCAAATGAATGTGAATGCGACACTTCCCCGCTAGGAAATAGCGTTTGCAGAAGTCTACGTATCGTAGCAATAGAGTTCTTATGATCCTTAAAACGCGATATCGCATCTCGTTTCTATGGTTCATGGTAAGATATAATATGATTTGCGAAGTGTCACGTATTCCTCGTCTACGCTTCAAATGAATGTAAATGCGACACTTCCTTGCTAGGAAATAGCGTCTGCAGATGTCTACGTATCGTAGCAATAGGGTTCTAATGCTTCTTAAAACGCGATATGGTATCTCATTTCTATGTTTCATGGTAAGATATAATATGATTTGCGAAGTGTTATGTATTCCTCGTCTACACTTCAAGTGAATGTGAATGCGACACTTCCTCGCTAGGAAATAGCGTTTGCAGAAGTCTACGTATCGTTGCAATAGAGTTCTTATTATTCTTAAAACGCGATATCGCATCTCATTGCTATGGTTCATGGTAAGATATAATATGATTTGCGAATTGTTATGTATTCCTCGTCTACACTTCAAATGAATGTAAATGCGACACTTCCTTGCTAGGAAATAGCGTCTGCAGAAGTCTAGGTATCGTAGCGATAGAGTTCTAATGCTTCTTAAAACGAGATATTGCATCTCATATCTATGTTTCATGATAAGATATAATATGATTTGCGAAGTGTTATGTATTCCTCGTCTACACTTCAAATGAATGTAAATGCGGCACTTCCTTGCTAGGAAATAGCGTCTGCAGATGTCTAGGTATCGTAGCGATAGAGTTCTTATGATCCTTAAAACGCGATATCGCATCTCGTTTCTATGGTTCATGGTAAGATATAATATGATTTGCGAAGTGTTATGTATTCCTCGTCTACAATTCAAATGAATGTAAATGCGACACTTCCTTGCAAGGAAATAGCGTTTGCAGATGTCTACCTATCGTAGCAATAGGGTTCTAATGCTTCTTAAAACGCGATATCGCATCTCATTTCTATGTTTCATGGTAAGATATAATATTCATTGCGAAGTGTTATGCATTCCTCGTCTACGATTCAAATGAATGTAAATGCGACACTTCCTTGCAAGGAAATAGCGTTTGCAGATGTCTACGTATCGTAGCAATAGAGTTCTTATGATTCTTAAAACGCGATATCGCATTTCATTTCTATGTTTCATGGTAAGATTTAACATGATTTGCGAAGTGTCATGTATTCCTCGTCTACACTTCAAATGAATGTGAATGCGACACTTCCTCGCTAGGAAATAGCGTTTGCAGATGTCTACGTATCGTAGCAATAGAGCTCTTATGGTTCTTAAAACGCGATATCGCATCTCATTTCTATGGTTCATGGTAAGATATAATATGATTTGCGAAGTGTTATGTATTCCTCGTCTACACTTCAAATGAATGTAAATGCGACACTTCCTTGCTAGGAAATAGCGTCTGCAGATGTCTAGGTATCGTAGCGATAGAGTTCTAATACTTCTTAAAACGCGATATCGCATCTCATTTCTATGTTTCATGGTAAGATATAATATGATTTGCGAAGTGTTATGTATTCCTCGTCTACACTTCATATGAATGTAAATGCGACACTTCCTTGCAAGGAAATAGCGTTTGCAGATGTCTACCTATCGTAGCAATAGGGTTCTAATGCTTCTTAAAACGCGATATCGCATCTCATTTCTATGTTTCATGTTAAGATATAATATGATTTGCGAAGTGTTATGTATTCCTCGTCTACACTTCAAATGAATGTGAATGCGACACTTCCCCGCTAGGAAATAGCGTTTGCAGAAGTCTACCTATCGTAGCAATAGAGTTCTTATGATTCTTAAAACGCGATATTGCATCTCATTTCTATGGTTCATGGTAAGATATAATATGATTTGCGAAGTATTATGTATTCCTCGTCTACACTTCAAATGAATGTAAATGCGACACTTGCTTGCTAGGAAATAGCGTCTGCAGATGTCTAGCTATCATAGCGATAGAGTTCTAATGCTTCTTAAAACGTGATATTGCATCTCATATCTATGTTTCATGATGAGATATAATATTCATTGCGAAGTGTTATGCATTCCTCGTCTACGATTCAAATGAATGTAAATGCGACACTTCCTTGCAAGGAACTAGCGTTTGCAGATGTCTACGTATCGTAGCAATAGAGTTCTTATGATTCTTAAAACGCGATATCGCATCTCATTTCTATGTTTCATGGTAAGATATAATATGATTTGCGAAGTGTCATGTATTCCTCGTCTACACTTCAAATGAATGTGAATGCGACACTTCCTCGCTAGGAAATAGCGTTTGCAGATGTCTACGTATCGTAGCAATAGAGTTCTTATGATTCTTAAAACGCGATATCGCATCTCATTTCTATGGATCATGGTAAGATATAATTTGATTTGCGAAGTGTTATGTTTTCCTCGTCTACGCTTCAAATGAATGTAAATGCGACACTTCCTTGCTAGGAAACAGCGTCTGCAGATGTCTAGGTATCGTAGCGATAGAGTTCTAATGCTTCTTAAAATGAGATATGGTATCACATTTCTATGTTTCATGGTAAGATATAATATGATTTGCGAAGTGTTATGTATTCCTCGTCTACACTTCAAATGAATGTGAATGCGACACTTCCTTGCTAGGAAATAGCGTTTGCAGAAGTCTACGTATCGTTGCAATAGAGTTCTTATGATTCTTAAAACGCGATATCGCATCTCATTTCTATGTTTCATGGTAAGATATAATATTCATTGCGAAGTGTTATGCATTCCTCGTCTACGATTCAAATGAATGTAAATGCGACACTTCCTTGCAAGGAAATAGCGTTTGCAGATGTCTAGGTATCGTAGCGATAGAGTTCTAATACTTCTTAAAACGCGATATCGCATCTCATTTCTATGTTTCATGGTAAGATACAATATGATGTGCGAAGTGTTATGTATTCCTCGTCTACACTTCATATGAATGTAAATGCGACACTTCCTTGCAAGGAAATAGCGTTTGCAGATGGCTACGTATCGTAGCAATAGAGTTCTTATGATTCTTAAAACGCGATATCGCATCTCATTTCTATGTTTCATGGTAAGATTTAATATGATTTGCGAAGTGTCATGTATTCCTCGTCTACACTTCAAATGAATGTGAATGCGACACTTCCTCGCTAGGAAATAGCATTTGCAGATGTCTACGTATCGTAGCAATAGAGTTCTTATGATTCTTAAAACGCGATATCGCATCTCATTTCTATGTTTCATGGTAAGATATAATATGATTTGCGAAGTGTTATGTATTCCTCGTCTACACATCAAATGAATGTAAATGCGACACTTCCTTGCAAGGATATAGCGTTTGCAGATGTCTACCTATCGTAGCGATAGAGTTCTAATACTTCTTAAAACGCGATATCGCATCTCATTTCTATGTTTCATGGTAAGATATAATATTCATTGCGAAGTGTTATGCATTCCTCGTCTACGATTCAAATGAATGTAAATGCGACACTTCCTTGCAAGGAAATAGCGTTTGCAGATGTCTACGTATCGTAGCAATAGAGTTCTTATGATTCTTAAAACGCGATATCGCATCTCATTTCTATGTTTCATGGTAAGATTTAATATGATTTGCGAAGAGTCATGTATTCCTCGTCTGCGCTTCAAATGAATGTAAATGCGACACTTCCTTGCTGGGAAACAGCGTCTGCAGATGTCTAGGTATCGTAGCGATAGAGTTCTAATGCTTCTTAAAACGAGATATGGTATCTCATTTCTATGTTTCATGGTAAGATATAATATGATTTGCGAAGTGTTATGTATTCCTCGTCTACACTTCAAGTGAATGTGAATGCGACACTTCCTCGCTAGGAAATAGCGTTTGCAGAAGTCTACGTATCGTTGCAATAGAGTTCTTATTATTCTTAAAACGCGATATCGCATCTCATTGCTATGGTTCATGGTAAGATATAATATGATTTGCGAATTGTTATGTATTCCTCGTCTACACTTCAAATGAATGTAAATGCGACACTTCCTTGCAAGGAAAGAGCGTTTGCAGATGTCTAGGTATCGTAGCGATAAAGTTCTAATGCTTCTTAGAACGAAATATTGCATTTCATATTTATGTTTCATGATAAGATATAATATTCATTGCGAAGTGTTATGCATTCCTCGTCTACGATTCAAATGAATGTAAATGCGACACTTCCTTGCAAGGAAATAGCGTTTGCAGATGTCTACCTATCGTAGCAATAGGGTTCTAACGCTTCTTAAAACGCGATATCGCATCTCATTTCTATGTTTCATGGTAAGATATAATATTCATTGCGAAGTGTTATGCATTCCTCGTCTACGATTCAAATGAATGTAAATGCGACACTTCCTTGCAAGGAAATAGCGTTTGCAGATGTCTAGGTATCGTAGCGATAGAGTTCTAATACTTCTTAAAACGCGATATCGCATCTCATTTCTATGTTTCATGGTAAGATATAATATGATGTGCGAAGTGTTATGTATTCCTCGTCTACACTTCATATGAATGTAAATGCGACACTTCCTTGCAAGGGAATAGCGATTGCAGATGTCTACCTATTGTAGCAATAGGGTTCTAATGCTTCTTAAAACGCGATATCGCATCTCATTTCTATGTTTCATGGTAAGATATAATATTCATTGCGAAGTGTTATGCATTCCTCGTCTACGATTCAAATGAATGTAAATGCGACACTTCCTTGCAAGGAAATAGCGTTTGCAGATGGCTACGTATCGTAGCTATAGAGTTCTTATGATTCTTAAAACGCGATATCGCATCTCATTTCTATGTTTCATGGTAAGATTTAATATGATTTGCGAAGTGTCATGTATTCCTCGTCTACACTTCAAATGAATGTGAATGCGACACTTCCTCGCTAGGAAATAGCATTTGCAGATGTCTACGTATCGTAGCAATAGAGTTCTTATGATTCTTAAAACGCGATATCGCATCTCATTTCTATGTTTCATGGTAAGATATAATATGATTTGCGAAGTGTTATGTATTCCTCGTCTACACATCAAATGAATGTAAATGCGACACTTCCTTGCAAGGAAATAGCGTTTGCAGATGTCTACCTATCGTAGCAATAGGGTTCTAATGCTTCTTAAAACGCGATATCGCATCTCATTTCTATGTTTCATGGTAAGATATAATATGATTTGCGAAGTGTTATGTATTCCTCGTCTACGCTTCAAATGAATGTAAATGCGACACTTCCTTGCAAGGAAATAGCGTTTGCAGATGTCTACGTATCGTAGCAATAGAGTTCTTATGATTCTTAAAACGCGATATCGCATCCCATTTCTATGTTTCATGGTAAGATTTAATATGATTTGCGAAGAGTCATGTATTCCTCGTCTACGCTTCAAATGAATGTAAATGCGACACTTCCTTGCTGGGAAACAGCGTCTGCAGATGTCTAGGTATCGTAGCGATAGAGTTCTAATGCTTCTTAAAACGAGATATGGTATCTCATTTCTATGTTTCATGGTAAGATATAGTATGATTTGCGAAGTGTTATGTATTCCTCGTCTACACTTCAAGTGAATGTGAATGCGACACTTCCTCGCTAGGAAATAGCGTTTGCAGAAGTCTACGTATCGTAGCGATAGAGTTCTAATGCTTCTTAAAACGAGATATTGCATCTCATATCTATGTTTCATGATAAGATATAATATGATTTGCGAGGTGTTATGTATTCCTCGTCTACACTTCATATGAATGTAAATGCGACACTTCCTTGCAAGGAAATAGCGTTTGCAGATGTCTACCTATCGTAGCAATAGAGTTCTAATGCTTCTTAAAACGCTTTATCGCATCTCATTTCTATGTTTCATGGTAAGATATAATATGATTTGCGAAGTGTTATGTATTCCCCGTCTACACTTCAAATGAATGTGAATGCGACACTTCCTCGCTAGGAAATAGCGTTTGCAGAAGTCTACGTATCGTAGCAATAGAGCTCTTATGATTCTTAAAACGCGATATCGCATCTCATTTCTATGGTTCATGGTAAGATATAATATGATTTGCGAAGTGTTATGTATTCCTCGTCTACACTTCAAATGAATGTAAATGCGACACTTCCTTGCTAAGAAATAGCGTCTGCAGATGTCTAGGTATCGTAGCGATAGAGTTCTAGTACTTCTTAAAACGCGATATCGCATCTCATTTCTATGTTTCATGGTAAGATATAATATGATTTGCGAAGTGTTATGTATTCCTCGTCTACACTTCATATGAATGTAAATGCGACACTTCTTTGCAAGGAAATAGCGTTTGCAGATGTCTACCTATCGTAGCAATAGGGTTCTAATGCTTCTTAAAACGCGATATCATATCTCATTTCTATGTTTCATGTTAAGATATAATATGATTTGCGAAGTGTTATGTATTCCTCGTCTACACTTCAAATGAATGTAAATGCGGCACTTCCTTGCTAGGAAATAGCGTCTGCAGATGTCTAGGTATCGTAGCGATGGAGCTCTTATGATTCTTAAAACGCGATATCGCATCTCATTTCTATGTTTCATGGTAAGATACAATATGATGTGCGAAGTGTTATGTATTCCTCGTCTACACTTCATATGAATGTAAATGCGACACTTCCTTGCAAGGAAATAGCGTTTGCAGATGGCTACGTATCGTAGCAATAGAGTTCTTATGATTCTTAAAACGCGATATCGCATCTCATTTCTATGTTTCATGGTAAGATTTAATATGATTTGCGAAGTGTCATGTATTCCTCGTCTACACTTCAAATGAATGTGAATGCGACACTTCCTCGCTAGGAAATAGCATTTGCAGATGTCGACGTATCGTAGCAATAGAGTTCTTATGATTCTTAAAACGCGATATCGCATCTCATTTCTATGTTTCATGGTAAGATATAATATGATTTGCGAAGTGTTATGTATTCCTCGTCTACACATCAAATGAATGTAAATGCGACACTTCCTTGCAAGGATATAGCGTTTGCAGATGTCTACCTATCGTAGCAATAGGGTTCTAATGCTTCTTAAAACGCGATATCGCATCTCATTTCTATGTTTCATGGTAAGATTTAATATGATTTGCGAAGTGTCATGTATTCCTCGTGTACACTTCAAATGAATGTGAATGCGACACTTCCTCGCTAGGAAATAGCGTTTGCAGATGTCTACGTATCGTAGCAATAGAGTTCTTATGATTCTTAAAACGCGATATCGCATCTCATTTCTATGGATCATGGTAAGATATAATATGATTTGCGAAGTGTTATGTTTTCCTCGTCTACGCTTCAAATGAATGTAAATGCGACACTTCCTTGCTAGGAAACAGCGTCTGCAGATGTCTAGGTATCGTAGCGATAGAGTTCTAATGCTTCTTAAGACGAGATATGGTATCTCATTTCTATGTTTCATGGTAAGATATAATATGATTTGCGAATTGTTATGTATTCCTCGTCTACACTTCAAATGAATGTAAATGCGACACTTCCTTGCTAGGAAATAGCGTCGGCAGATGTCTAGGTATCGTAGCGATAGAGTTCTAATACTTCTTAAAACGCGATATCACATCTCATTTCTATGTTTCATGGTAAGATATAATATGATTTGAGAAGTGTTATGTATTCCTCGTCTACACTTCATATGAATGTAAATGCGACACTTCCTTGCAAGGAAATAGCGTTTGCAGATGTCTACCTATCGTAGCAATAGGGTTCTAATGCTTCTTAGAACGCGATATCGCATCTCATTTCTATGTTTCATGTTAAGATATAATATTCATTGCGAAGTGTTATTTATTCCTCGTCTACACTTCAAATGAATGTAAATGCGACACTTCCTTGCAAGGAAATAGCGTTTGCAGATGTCTAGGTATCGTTGCGATAGAGTTCTAATGCTTCTTAAAACGAGATATTGCATTTCATATCTATGCTTCATGATAAGATATAATATTCATTGCGAAGTGTTATGCATTCCTCGTCTACGATTCAAATGAATGTAAATGCGACACTTCCTTGCAAGGAAATAGCGTTTGCAGATGTCTAGGTATCGTAGCAATAGAGTTCTAATGCTTCTTAAAACGCGATATCGCATCTCATTTCTATGTTTCATGGTAAGATATAATACGATTTGCGAAGTGTTATGTATTCCTCGTCTACACATCAAATGAATGTGAATGCGACACTTCCTCGCTAGGAAGTAGCGTTTGCAGAAATCTACGTATCGTAGCAATAGAGTTCTTATGATTCATAAAACACGATATCGCATCTCATTTCTATGTTTCATGGTAAGATATAATATGATTTGCGAAGTGTTATGTATTCCTCGTCTACACTTCAAATGAATGTAAATGCGACACTTCCTTGCTAAGGAATAGCGTCTGCAGATGTCTAGGTATCGTAGCGATAGAGTTCTAATGCTTCTTAAAACGAGATATTGCATCTCATATCTATGTTTCATGATAAGATATAATATTCATTGCGAAGTGTTATGCATTCCTCGTCTACGATTCAAATGAATGTAAATGCGACACTTCCTTGCAAGGAAATAGCGTTTGCAGATGTCTAGGTATCGTAGCAATAGAGTTCTAATGCTTCTTAAAACGCTATATCGCATCTCATTTCTATGTTTCATGGTAAGATATAATATGATTTGCGAAGTGTTATGTATTCCTCGTCTACACTTCAAATGAATGTAAATGCGACACTTCCTTGCAAGGAAATAGCGTTTGCAGATGTCTACCTATCGTAGCAATAGAGTTCTAATGCTTCTTAAAACGCGATATCGCATCTCATTTCTATGTTTCATGGTAAGATATAATATGATTTGCGAAGTGTTATGTATTCCTCGTCTGCACTTCAAATGAATGTAAATGCGACACTTCCTTGCAAGGAAATAGCGTTTGCAGATGTCTACGTATCGTAGCAATAGAGTTCTTATGATTCTTAAAACGCGATATCGCATCTCATTTCTATGTTTCATGGTAAGATATAATATGATTTGCGAAGTGTTATTTATTCCTCGTCTACACTTCAAATGAATGTAAATGCGACACTTCCTTGCAAGGAAAGAGCGTTTGCAGATGTCTAGGTATCGTAGCGATAAAGTTCTAATGCTTCTTAGAACGAAATATTGCATTTCATATTTATGTTTCATGATAAGATATAATATTCATTGCGAAGTGTTATGCATTCCTCGTCTACGATTCAAATGAATGTAAATGCGACACTTCCTTGCAAGGAAATAGCGTTTGCAGATGTCTAGGTATCGTAGCGATAGAGTTCTAATACTTCTTAAAACGCGATATCGCATCTCATTTCTATGTTTCATGGTAAGATATAATATGATGTGCGAAGTGTTATGTATTCCTCGTCTACACTTCATATGAATGTAAATGCGACACTTCCTTGCAAGGGAATAGCGATTGCAGATGTCTACCTATTGTAGCAATAGGGTTCTAATGCTTCTTAAAACGCGATATCGCATCTCATTTCTATGTTTCATGGTAAGATATAATATTCATTGCGAAGTGTTATGCATTCCTCGTCTACGATTCAAATGAATGTAAATGCGACACTTCCTTGCAAGGAAATAGCGTTTGCAGATGGCTACGTATCGTAGCAATAGAGTTCTTATGATTCTTAAAACGCGATATCGCATCTCATTTCTATGTTTCATGGTAACATTTAATATGATTTGCGAAGTGTCATGTATTCCTCGTCTACACTTCAAATGAATGTGAATGCGACACTTCCTCGCTAGGAAATAGCATTTGCAGATGTCTACGTATCGTAGCAATAGAGTTCTTATGATTCTTAAAACGCGATATCGCATCTCATTTCTATGTTTCATGGTAAGATATAATATGATTTGCGAAGTGTTATGTATTCCTCGTCTACACATCAAATGAATGTAAATGCGACACTTCCTTGCAAGGATATAGCGTTTGCAGATGTCTACCTATCGTAGCGATAGAGTTCTAATACTTCTTAAAACGCGATATCGCATCTCATTTCTATGTTTCATGGTAAGATATAACATGATTTGAGAAGTGTTATGTATTCCTCGTCTACACTTCATATGAATGTAAATGCGACACTTCCTTGCAAGGAAATAGCGTTTGCAGATGTCTACCTATCGTAGCAATAGGGTTCTAATGCTTCTTAGAACGCGATATCGCATCTCATTTCTATGTTTCATGTTAAGATATAATATTCATTGCGAAGTGTTATTTATTCCTCGTCTACATTTCAAATGAATGTAAATGCGACACTTCCTTGCAAGGAAATAGCGTTTGCAGATGTCTAGGTATCGTTGCGATAGAGTTCTAATGCTTCTTAAAACGCGATATCGCATCTCATTTCTATGTTTCATGGTAAGATATAATATTCATTGCGAAGTGTTATGCATTCCTCGTCTACGATTCAAATGAATGTAAATGCGACACTTCCTTGCAAGGAAATAGCGTTTGCAGATGTCTACGTATCGTAGCAATAGAGTTCTTATGATTCTTAAAACGCGATATCGCATCTCATTTCTATGTTTCATGGTAAGATATAATATGATTTGCGAAGTGTTATGTATTCCTCGTCTACACATCAAATGAATGTAAATGCGACACTTCCTTGCAAGGATATAGCGTTTGCAGATGTCTACCTATCGTAGCAATAGGGTTCTAATGCTTCTTAAAACGCGATATCGCATCTCATTTCTATGTTTCATGGTAAGATTTAATATGATTTGCGAAGTGTCATGTATTCCTCGTGTACACTTCAAATGAATGTGAATGCGACACTTCCTCGCTAGGAAATAGCGTTTGCAGATGTCTACGTATCGTAGCAATAGAGTTCTTATGATTCTTAAAACGCGATATCGCATCTCATTTCTATGGATCATGGTAAGATATAATATGATTTGCGAAGTGTTATGTTTTCCTCGTCTACGCTTCAAATGAATGTAAATGCGACACTTCCTTGCAAGGAAATAGCGTCTGCAGAAGTCTAGGTATCGTAGCGATAGAGATCTAATGCTTCTTAGAACGCGATATCGCATCTCATTTCTATGTTTCATGTTAAGATATAATATGATTTGCGAAGTGTTATGTATTCCTCGTCTACACTTCAAATGAATGTGAATGCGACACTTCACCGCAAGGAAATAGCGTTTGCAGAAGTCTACGTATCGTAGCAATAGAGTTCTTATGATCCTTAAAACGCGATATCGCATCTCGTTTCTATGGTTCATGGTAAGATATAATATGATTTGCGAAGTGTTATGTATTCCTCGTCTACAATTCAAATGAATGTAAATGCGACACTTCCTTGCAAGGAAATAGCGTTTGCAGATGTCTACCTATCGTAGCAATAGGGTTCTAATGCTTCTTAAAACGCGATATCGCATCTCATTTCTATGTTTCATGGTAAGATATAATATTCATTGCGAAGTGTTATGCATTCCTCGTCTACGATTCAAATGAATGTAAATGCGACACTTCCTTGCAAGGAAATAGCGTTTGCAGATGTCTAGGTATCGTAGCGATAGAGTTCTAATACTTCTTAAAACGCGATATCGCATCTCATTTCTATGTTTCATGGTAAGATACAATATGATGTGCGAAGTGTTATGTATTCCTCGTCTACACTTCATATGAATGTAAATGCGACACTTCCTTGCAAGGAAATAGCGTTTGCAGATGGCTACGTATCGTAGCAATAGAGTTCTTATGATTCTTAAAACGCGATATCGCATCTCATTTCTATGTTTCATGGTAAGATTTAATATGATTTGCGAAGTGTCATGTATTCCTCGTCTACACTTCAAATGAATGTGAATGCGACACTTCCTCGCTAGGAAATAGCATTTGCAGATGTCTACGTATCGTAGCAATAGAGTTCTTATGATTCTTAAAACGCGATATCGCATCTCATTTCTATGTTTCATGGTAAGATATAATATGATTTGCGAAGTGTTATGTATTCCTCGTCTACACATCAAATGAATGTAAATGCGACACTTCCTTGCAAGGAAATAGCGTTTGCAGATGTCTACGTATCGTAGCAATAGAGTTCTTATGATTCTTAAAACGCGATGTCGCATCTCATTTTTATGTTTCATGGTAAGATATAATATGATTTGCGAAGTGTTATGTATTCCTCGTCTACACATCAAGTGAATGTAAATGCGACACTTCCTTGCAAGGATATAGCGTTTGCTGATGTCTACCTATCGTAGCAATAGGGTTCTAATGCTTCTTAAAACGCGATATCGCATCTCATTTCTATGTTTCATGGTAAGATTTAATATGATTTGCGAAGTGTCATGTATTCCTCGTGTACACTTCAAATGAATGTGAATGCGACACTTCCTCGCTAGGAAATAGCGTTTGCAGATGTCTACGTATCGTAGCAATAGAGTTCTTATGATTCTTAAAACGCGATATCGCATCTCATTTCTATGGATCATGGTAAGATATAATATGATTTGCGAAGTGTTATGTTTTCCTCGTCTACGCTTCAAATGAATGTAAATGCGACACTTCCTTGCTAGGAAACAGCGTCTGCAGATGTCTAGGTATCGTAGCGATAGAGTTCTAATGCTTCTTAAAACGAGATATGGTATCTCATTTCTATGTTTCATGGTAAGATATAATATGATTTGCGAATTGTTATGTATTCCTCGTCTACACTTCAAATGAATGTAAATGCGACACTTCCTTGCTAGGAAATAGCGTCGGCAGATGTCTAGGTATCGTAGCGATAGAGTTCTAATACTTCTTAAAACGCGATATCGCATCTCATTTCTATGTTTCATGGTAAGATATAATATGATTTGCGAAGTGTTATTTATTCCTCGTCTACACTTCAAATGAATGTAAATGCGACACTTCCTTGCAAGGAAAGAGCGTTTGCAGATGTCTAGGTATCGTAGCGATAAAGTTCTAATGCTTCTTAGAACGAAATATTGCATTTCATATTTATGTTTCATGATAAGATATAATATTCATTGCAAAGTGTTATGCATTCCTCGTCTACGATTCAAATGAATGTAAATGCGACACTTCCTTGCAAGGAAATAGCGTTTGCAGATGTCTAGGTATCGTAGCAATAGAGTTCTAATGCTTCTTAAAACGCTATATCGCATCTCATTTCTATGTTTCATGGTAAGATATAATATGATTTGCGAAGTGTTAAGTATTCCTCGTCTACACTTCAAATGAATGTAAATGCGACACTTCCTTGCAAGGAAATAGCGTTTGCAGATGTCTACCTATCGTAGCAATAGAGTTCTAATGCTTCTTAAAACGCGATATCGCATCTCATTTCTATGTTTCATGGTAAGATATAATATGATTTGCGAAGTGTTATGTATTCCTCGTCTGCACTTCAAATGAATGTAAATGCGACACTTCCTTGCAAGGAAATAGCGTTTGCAGATGTCTACGTATCGTAGCAATAGAGTTCTTATGATTCGTAAAACGCGATATCGCATCTCATTTCTATGTTTCATGGTAAGATATAATATGATTTGCGAAGTGTTATTTATTCCTCGTCTACACTTCAAATGAATGTAAATGCGACACTTCCTTGCAAGGAAAGAGCGTTTGCAGATGTCTAGGTATCGTAGCGATAAAGTTCTAATGCTTCTTAGAACGAAATATTGCATTTCATATTTATGTTTCATGATAAGATATAATATTCATTGCGAAGTGTTATGCATTCCTCGTCTACGATTCAAATGAATGTAAATGCGACACTTCCTTGCAAGGAAATAGCGTTTGCAGATGTCTACGTATCGTAGTAATAGAGTTCTTATGATTCTTAAAACGCGATATAGCATCTCATTTCTATGTTTCATGGTAAGATATAATATGATTTGCGAAGTGTTATTTATTCCTCGTCTACACTTCAAATGAATGTAAATGCGACACTTCCTTGCAAGGAAATAGCGTTTGCAGATGTCTAGGTATCGTAGCGATAGAGTTCTAATGCTTCTAAAACGAGATATTGCATTTCATATCTATGTTTCATGATAAGATATAATATTCATTGCGAAGTGTTATGCATACCTCGTCTACGATTCAAATGAATGTAAATGCGACACTTCCTTGCATGGAAATAGCGTTTGCAGACGTCTAGGTATCGTAGCAATAGAGTTCTAATGCTTCTTAGAACGCGATATCGCATCTCATTTCTATGTTTCATGGTAAGATATAATATGAATTGCGAAGTGTTATGTATTCCTCGTCTGCACTTCAAATGAATGTAAATGCGACACTTCCTTGCTAGGAAATAGCGTCTGCAGATGTCTAGGTATCATAGCGATAGAGTTCTAATGCTTCTTAAAACGTGATATTGCATCTCATATCTATGTTTCATGATGAGATATAATATGATTTGCGAAGTGTTATGTATTCCTCGTCTACACTTCTATGAATGTAAATGCGACACTTCCTTGCAAGGAAATATCGTTTGCAGATGTCTACCTATCGTAGCAATAGGGGTTCTAATGCTTCTTAAAACGCGATATCGCATCTCATTTCTATGTTTCATGGTAAGATATAATATGATTTGCGAAGTGTTATGTATTCCTCGTCTACACTTCAAATGAATGTGAATGCGACACTTCCTCGCTAGGAAATAGCGTTTGCAGATGTCTACGTATCGTAGCAATAGAGTTCTTATGATTCTTAAAACGCGATATCGCATCTCATTTCTATGTTTCATGGTAAGATATAATATGATTTGCGAAGTGTTATTTATTCCTCGTCTACACTTCAAATGAATGTAAATGCGACACTTCCTTGCAAGGAAAGAGCGTTTGCAGATGTCTAGGTATCGTAGCGATAAAGTTCTAATGCTTCTTAGAACGAAATATTGCATTTCATATTTATGTTTCATGATAAGATATAATATTCATTGCGAAGTGTTATGCATTCCTCGTCTACGATTCAAATGAATGTAAATGCGACACTTCCTTGCAAGGAAATAGCGTTTGCAGATGTCTAGGTATCGTAGCAATAGAGTTCTAATGCTTCTTAAAACGCTATATCGCATCTCATTTCTATGTTTCATGGTAAGATATAATATGATTTGCGAAGTGTTATGTATTCCTCGTCTACACTTCAAATGAATGTAAATTGTGACGTCAGGCGCACCGCCTGCCACCCTCTGGCGCCAACCAGCATCCGCAGCATCCGCAACCGGGACACCGCTCTCCCGCCAGCACCTGTATCAGCATCCCCCGTACACGGGCCGCACGAACGATTCGACGCCCAGAGACGAGGAGACAACGCTACGAGGATGAGGAATACCTCCCCGCGTACGAATCCCGATCACCTGCGATCACACAACCGTACGCTTACTTTTCATACACGCGATTCTAGATTAAGCACTCTACACGAATCATGTACATACACAACCCAACACACACCTAAATATAAGCAGATATTTGTACAATCATAATTTCTAAGTCGTATAGAATATAAGCTGCGATGCGCGCCCGCGCGCACTCGACGCTCGCGGCTCACGCTGAACGCGAGCCGCACCCCACTCCGAGTGGCCGCCCCACTCCGATCGTACGCCCCCACTCACGGGGCCCAGCGACTCGCGCGCCACGCAACCCGAGGAGGTCGCGGACGCGCGACCGAGAGAGGAGTTCCTTCGAGTCCGATCTCCGAGACGGTTCTAATCTCAACCTCCGAGCAATACGCTCCCCTGCCACGAGCTATCAGCTCTCATGCAGCCGACTCTATCGCATCTCCCTTAGCGGAGTCCTTATTATAACTTATTACTATTTCCATTTCATATTATATCGTTAGTTGATAACTTAGACTTAGTAAAGTGTAGTAGGATAGTTATATTATAGAATATACTCTTGTTTTACCAAATCCAAGTCTCTTTATTCGAATACAAGTTCCTTAAATTCTATTCCACGTGTACGCTCGCGATTCTTATTCAATTCACACGATTCATCTGCGACAGCTCTGTACGCTGGACAGTCTTTGAGCGCACCAACGCTCGACTGCTCTCGCTGCATTCCTATCGTATCCAAGGTATCTTGAACAAGGATCGACCTCGGTAAGCCAGAGCGCACATCGCTTGGCCGAGCCGTATTCCGTCCTAGTGCAAGCGCCTTTGATGAATCCCGAGCCTCCGAAAAGGCGTACACGACGCGCGGGTAGGAAAGAATATCTACGCCGTCTCATTCGCGAATACGCGAGTTGTACTTCCGGACATCCATACGTCTGCAACGCTGTTTCCGTTCCTGCGAAGGAGGTCTTCGCAGCCGTACGTCCAATTCGAATCCAGGATCGCCCGGTTCCAGCGCCAGTTCCCCTCCAGCCGTAGCTCGCCTGCCTGGAGACTCATTCCCGTCGACGCTCCGCCGATCCAGCCGTACGCCGCTGCTATTCCGGTCACGGATCCACGGCGCCACAGATACCTGGAACGAGAGGCGAAACAGTATTAAGAAGACGTCGAAAGGTAAGTGTTAGGCGTAATTTTGGTTAGATCGAGTTCCGACCGCCAACGAACCCGGCCCCAGCGCAATTCGCGTAGGTTTTTCGGGAAAGGCAACGAATCGTGCCATCGGATCGAGCGCAAACGCACCTCGGGACGTGACACGAAAGATATTTTTGGTGACAGCGGTGGGATAGCCACGCGTTCTCCACGGAAATTCTGCCGTCCGAGACCGCGAAACAAGCCATGGCAACGAGAACTCCACCGACCAAAACGCGCCAGCAAGCGCAACGGGCCGCCGCGATGCACGAAACTGATCGCGATAAACGCACAAATAGGGCATTAGATTTTCAAGACGCTCTCGGCGAGCTTACTCAAGATACCGCGCAAGCAGGCACATCGGCGAAAAACGTAGAATCGACCGATCCAACTACGGTGACCTTGCTTCAACAAGTTGAAATGCTCCGTCGCGAAATTGAAGCTATCCGCCGAACTCCAGATCTAGCACGCGACGATACAGTGCCGTTGGAAATTCCGCGTATAGACCCGATTTCCGCACAAGGTTCGAGTCAAATATCCGCCGTAACCAACCCGCAACATGACGAGCTTTCGCTCAAGCAAGCGCTTGAAGCAGTACCGACGTTCGACGGACAAAATATTCCGGTACTCCAATTTACGCGGGCTTGCAAACGGGCTTACGAACTAATTCCGAACGGGTGCGAGCGCACGTTTACGCGCCTTCTGAAGGGCAAATTGAAGGGCCGCGCTTATGCCGCGTTAGAGGACGAGCCGTGCCAGACGATTCTGGAATTAACTGATATTCTTCGATGTTCGTTCGGACCCGTGAAATCCGCCGATCACTACAGGGGCGAACTCACCAATATATACATGCGTGCCAACGAGCACATTTTAGATTATATTGGACGGGTAAAGGACCTGAAGACAGCATAATTGACTGCGACAGACTCGCGCGTCGCGATCCCCAAGAGTCCTTAGAAAGCGTAAACAAACTCGCGTCACAGTGCTTCAGGGACGGACTTATTCCCGAAATAAGAATTCAGATGCCGATAGATCCATACAACACCCTGCAGCAAATTTTCACAAGAGCACGCGAACTCTTTCAAATTCACGAACGCGACTTACAACGTCTAGGCAAAACGCGACCACGCGCGGAATCTCGCGAAAAACTCGTAGACATTATCTGCAGTAAATGCAACAACACGGGACATTACGCGACCGAATGTCGGCTCAGAACCGTACCTCAATACCGATCACGGGAATATCGAGACCCATACCTGCGTCCCAGGGACGCACCGCTTCCCGCTCAACGCCCGTCCTACGAACAGCCGCGACAAATTTTAGACAGGGACGCGCAAAAATTTTGCAAATATTGTAAAAACCCGGGGCACAGCATAGACGAATGCCGTAAGAGAAGATATAATAACAATTTGAACAGGGACTCGGGAAACGACGGTGGCCTCCGTACCCGCCGCGAGACAGGTCGCGAGGCCCTACCGCAAATACGAACTCTCGCAGCGAACAATTCCGACGAGGAAGTAGGAGAAACGCCGCAATAAATATCACCGGGAAAGCAAGCACGCCTACCGTGATAATTAAATCCGATCATTTAATCTGTCCAACCCGATTTATGATAGACACCGGGGCAGAGATAAACATTATCAAACGATCGGCATTAAAATCCTCCGCGCGAATCGACTCTTCGGAAATAGTGATTATAACGGGTGTAACCGACGGCAAAACAGCCACCTTAGGGACGGTGAACCTGGTAATCTTCGACCGCGTCGTCCCCTTCAATGTAGTCGAGGACAATTTTCCCTTAAAGCCTAACGGAATCCTCGGCTCGGGCTTTTGTAAGGACGCGGAAATTTCCTTCCTTAAGAAATTTATCAAATGGAACGGGCAGAAAATCCCTTTCGTAGAGGATGTCGAGCCAACCGAAGAACCGTCGTCGCGCCCGGAGACCGCTCCTCACTTACCAGCGAAAAATAAACAAACGTCGCGCACTAAATCTATTTCTCCTCCGACGCCGCCGCAATCATCGCCCCCTCCGAAACGCGATGCACCGGCGAAATCTAAACCCAGAACGGATAAGAAGGCCGTTTCTTCGAAGCAAAGAGATCAGATCTCGATTCCTCCGCGATCAAATGTCGGAATAAAGGTTCGCGTGATAAACTCCGATATCCCAGAAGGAATAATTCCGAGAATTAATTTAGCACCGGGAATATTTTTCGGGAACGCCCTAGTCAGAGTGGTCCATGGCAAGGCGATTACAAGAATAATAAATTCATCAGATCGCACGATCAAAATCGCATTGCCAGACGTAAAACTCGAACCGGCTCAAATTATGACTCCCCTCCACGAGGAGGGCAGTCCCTCTCTGTTTCCAATTTTTTCCAATTCGAAAAAATACGCTGTATCCGCCGCACCGATCGGCTCTTCCCACAAAAGGGAAATTTCTACTTCTATTTCAAATCAGACATCGTATTCGACACGCGAGCTTCCTCCTTCTCGGTGCAAAGTAATAAACAAGCACCGAATTTCCTACGCGCAAGCGGTAAAAACCAATGTAAAGCGAGATGCAAAATCGAAATCTCCGCTATCACCGCAAACCGCCGACTCTCCGCAATCTCGCGTGGACCGTATACTCAGTCTCCTTCGTCTCGATCACCTCAATAAAGAGGAAAAAGAACATGTCATCCGCCTCGTCGAAAGCTCGCAGCATCTCTTCCATATCCAAGGCGACAAATTAGGACACACTTCGGCCACCACGCATAAAATACCAACCGTTGACGACCGACCCGTCAACGTGAAGCAATATCGCTTTCCCCCGGCACATAAGGAGGAAATTCGCCGTCAAGTCGAACACTTTTTACAAAACGATGTCATCTCTCCGTCCAAATCGCCTTATAATTCACCACTGTGGGTAGTGCCCAAGAAGCCTGATTCCTTGGGCAATAAACAGTGGCGCGTCGTTATCGACTACCGAGCTCTGAACGAGAAGTCTGTCGCCGACGCGTACCCCCTCCCTTGCATCACGGAGATTCTCGATCAGCTCGGTAGCGCGAAATACTTCAGTACTTTCGATCTCGCGAGCGGGTTCCATCAGATCCCTATGGAACCCGCCGACGCTCCGAAAACCGCTTTTTCTACGCCTCACGGGCACTATGAGTTCAAAAGAATGCCCTTCGGGTTGAAAAACGCGCCCGCGACGTTCCAGAGGCTGATGGACAACGTCCTCTCCGGCCTCCAGGGGAACGAGGTATTCGTCTACCTCGATGATATCGTGGTCTACGCCAGCTCTCTGCAGGAGCACCGAGTAAAATTTGAAAAATTAACAAAAAGGCTCAAGGAAGCCAACCTAGTTTTGCAACCTGATAAGTGCGAATTCCTGCGAAGAGAGGTTAGCTATTTAGGCCACATTATCAGCGAGCACGGGGTAAAACCGGACCCCGCGAAAATAAGCGCGGTGAAAAATTTTCCACGTCCACAGAACGCCAAACAAATTAAACAATTCCTCGGTCTTGCGGGATATTACAGGCGTTTCATTGCTAATTTCTCGCGTATCGCTAAACCTCTGACCAATCTGTTAAAAAAGGACGCGCCTTTCGTGTGGCGCAACGATCAAGAAAACTCATTTGTACAACTTCGCGATTGCCTGTGCGAGGCTCCTATACTCCAATATCCGAACTTTAAGCAGCCGTTCGTTATAACCACCGATGCATCTGCCGAAGCGATCGGCGCTATTCTCAGTCAAGGCCCGATAGGTCGCGATCTGCCGATCGCGTACACGTCGCGATTACTCAATACTGCGGAGCGAAATTATTCTACGATCGAGAAGGAGTGTCTGGCGATCGTCTACGCCGTCCACTATTTCCGGCCATACATCTACGGTAACCAGTTCAAACTCGTTACCGACCATCGGCCGTTAGTGTGGATGAACTCGGTCAAAGATCCATCCAGTAGACTCGTTCGTTGGAGGCTTAAGCTTGCTGAATTTGATTATGAGATGGTATACAAAAGCGGCAAAACCAACCTCAATGCGGACGCACTATCGCGAAATCCCGCCCGAGTTTTCCCGCTTTCCCACGCACTTGATTCGGAGGATGACATCTTCGATGTCTCCCCGGAAGTTCGAAGGAAATACACCACTCCAGCTCCTCCTCCTACACCGGTAACGTCGGGAACCGACGTACCGACGCCCGACGCTCCCTCACTTACCGACACCTCGTCAACTCCGCACACAACCGATAATCCCGAAATCTATGTCCCTGCACCGAATGAATACATCAGGCGAGAGCCTTTGTTTAAATACAGTCGCGACTCACTGTCAACCAGACGAGACAATATTGTCATTTTCGTCACGCAGTCAGGACACCCTTACGACGCGGGTGCCCAAGAACTCGAAAAAACCGGACAATTCCTTCCCAACGAAAACATCGTCCTTTCCAGATCCAAAGTTGTGAAAATAGAAAACGAGTACCAAATCCAGCTTCCGATCGTGGAACATCCAAGCCGATCAGTCGATTTCCAAACCACGGTCGAAGCATTTCGATCACTATACGACGTCGTAAACGAACTCCAGTTAACAACATTCAGTATCGCACAGATCTCCCTTGATTCTATTCCATGGTCCCGAATCCGAAAAATCCTCGAGGACCTATTTTACGAATCGAACGTTCAAATAACGGTCTGTCAGGGGCTGATTCGAACTCCGCCAGTCCAAGATAGACTGAAAATAATACAGGAGAACCACGACACACCTGTGGGAGGCCACAAGGGTGTGAATAAAACATACACTCGTATTAGGCAACAATACTTTTGGCCCAATATGAAGTTGCAAATCCAAGAATACATCGGCAAATGCAAAAGCTGCCAAACGGAAAAACTGGTCAGAGTAAAAACGAGACAACCTCTCACTCTAACCGATACCCCCGGCAGGGCTTTTGACAAAATCTCGATGGACGTTATGGGTCCTCTTCCCGAAACACCAGATGGTTTCACAAACATATTAACAATCCAAGACCTACTAACAAAATTCTCCGTCGCAATTCCCCTTAAAACCACCACGGCCGTAGACATTGCGGATGCATTGATTCGAGAGTTTATCTGTAAGTTCGGATGCCCCAAGGGCATACTGACAGATCAGGGCTCCAATTTTATAAATAGCCTGATAAAAGCCATCGCTATCAAATTCAGAATCAAGCAGTACAAGTCCACCGCATTCCATCCGCAAACGAACGGGTCCGTCGAAAGATCTCACCACGTCTTGGCCGAGTATCTGAAACACTATATCGAGTCGAGTAACGAATGGGAGAAATGGTTACCGTACGCGATGTTCGCATACAACACCAGCGTACACGAGGGTACGTTATACACCCCTCACGAACTAGTGTTCGGTAGAATAGCTAGAACGCCATCAGCCACTCCTTTTCAAGACAACACCGAAAATGAGACATACAGCGACTATCTCATTCAACTCAACGAAAGAATTTCCAAATCGCAGGAGCTCGCCAAAGATAATTTAGATAACGCCAAACGCAGATCGAAATTCTATTACGACCGCAAAGTCAATGTCAAAAATTTCGAGGTAGGACAGTGGGTGTACCTTTTAAAGGAACCAAATAAGCATAAATTCCAAGCTCAGTATTCAGGACCCTACCGAATACTCGAAATTTTAGGCAACTGCAACGTAAAGTTAAATGTAAAGGGTCGACATAAAATCGTACACACGAACAAAATTAAGCTATGTAAACGAATGCAAGGTATGCACAGTGTGAATGCGAATGAGTTAAAAATAAGAAAAACTGGAACTGTAGTCAGTGAATATAGTGTAAAAGACGCTGAAAGCGAAAGTGAACAAAGTGGAATGAACAAGTCAACGAGAAGCATCAACCGCGGTCCAGCGGTCATCCACCCTCGCCGGGATGAATCAGGAGAGAGCCTCCAACCCCTGCGACAGTCAACCAGTGGAACCACGAAACGGGCCCAGCAGTCCGACACACGCTCCACAGACAAGAGATCTCGGCATTGCCGAGATTCTTTTTCCAAGGGGGGTGGTGTGACGTCAGGCGCACCGCCTGCCACCCTCTGGCGCCAACCAGCATCCGCAGCATCCGCAACCGGGACACCGCTCTCCCGCCAGCACCTGTATCAGCATCCCCCGTACACGGGCCGCACGACGATTCGACGCCCAGAGACGAGGAGACAACGCTACGAGGATGAGGAATACCTCCCCGCGTACGAATCCCGATCACCTGCGATCACACAACCGTACGCTTACTTTTCATACACGCGATTCTAGATTAAGCACTCTACACGAATCATGTACATACACAACCCAACACACACCTAAATATAAGCAGATATTTGTACAATCATAATTTCTAAGTCGTATAGAATATAAGCTGCGATGCGCGCCCGCGCGCACTCGACGCTCGCGGCTCACGCTGAACGCGAGCCGCACCCCACTCCGAGTGGCCGCCCCACTCCGATCGTACGCCCCACTCACGGGGCCCAGCGACTCGCGCGCCACGCAACCCGAGGAGGTCGCGGACGCGCGACCGAGAGAGGAGTTCCTTCGAGTCCGATCTCCGAGACGGTTCTAATCTCAACCTCCGAGCAATACGCTCCCCTGCCACGAGCTATCAGCTCTCATGCAGCCGACTCTATCGCATCTCCCTTAGCGGAGTCCTTATTATAACTTATTACTATTTCCATTTCATATTATATCGTTAGTTGATAACTTAGACTTAGTAAAGTGTAGTAGGATAGTTATATTATAGAATATACTCTTGTTTTACCAAATCCAAGTCTCTTTATTCGAATACAAGTTCCTTAAATTCTATTCCACGTGTACGCTCGCGATTCTTATTCAATTCACACGATTCATCTGCGACAGCTCTGTACGCTGGACAGTCTTTGAGCGCACCAACGCTCGACTGCTCTCGCTGCATTCCTATCGTATCCAAGGTATCTTGAACAAGGATCGACCTCGGTAAGCCAGAGCGCACCATCGCTTGGCCGAGCCGTATTCCGTCCTAGTGCAAGCGCCTTTGATGAATCCCGAGCCTCCGAAAAGGCGTACACGACGCGCGGGTAGGAAAGAATATCTACGCCGTCTCATTCGCGAATACGCGAGTTGTACTTCCGGACATCCATACGTCTGCAACGCTGTTTCCGTTCCTGCGAAGGAGGTCTTCGCAGCCGTACGTCCAATTCGAATCCAGGATCGCCCGGTTCCAGCGCCAGTTCCCTCCAGCCGTAGCTCGCCTGCCTGGAGACTCATTCCCGTCGACGCTCCGCCGATCCAGCCGTACGCCGCTGCTATTCCGGTCACGGATCCACGGCGCCACAGATACCTGGAACGAGAGGCGAAACAGTATTAAGAAGACGTCGAAAGGTAAGTGTTAGGCGTAATTTTGGTTAGATCGAGTTCCGACCGCCAACGAACCCGGCCCCAGCGCAATTCGCGTAGGTTTTTCGGGAAAGGCAACGAATCGTGCCATCGGATCGAGCGCAAACGCACCTCGGGACGTGACAAAATGCGACAATTCCTTGCAAGGAAATAGCGTTTGCAGATGTCTACCTATCGTAGCAATAGAGTTCTAATGCTTCCTAAAACGAGATATTGCATCTCATATCTATGTTTCATGATAAGATATAATATTCATTGCGAAGTGTTATGCATTCCTCGTCTACGATTCAAATGAATGTAAATGCGACACTTCCTTGCAAGGAAATAGCGTTTGCAGATGTCTACGTATCGTAGCAATAGAGTTCTTATGATTCTTAAAACGCGATATCGCATCTCATTTCTATGGTTCATGGTAAGATATAATATGATTTGCGAATTGTTATGTATTCCTCGTCTACACTTCAAATGAATGTAAATGCGACACTTCCTTGCTAGGAAATAGCGTCTGCAGAAGTCTAGGTATCGTAGCGATAGAGATCTAATACTTCTTAAAACGCGATATCGCATCTCATTTCTATGTTTCATGGTAAGATATAATATGATTTGCGAAGTGTTATGTATTCCTCGTCTACACATCAAATGAATGTAAATGCGACACTTCCTTGCAAGGATATAGCGTTTGCAGATGTCTACCTATCGTAGCAATAGGGTTCTAATGCTTCTTAAAACGCGATATCGCATCTCATTTCTATGTTTCATGGTAAGATTTAATATGATTTGCGAAGTGTCATGTATTCCTCGTCTACGATTCAAATGAATGTAAATGCGACACTTCCTTGCAAGGAAATAGCGTTTGCAGATGTCTACGTATCGTAGCAATAGAGTTCTTATGATTCTTAAAACGCGATATCGCATCTCATTTCTATGGTTCATGGTAAGATATAATATGATTTGCGAATTGTTATGTATTCCTCGTCTACACTTCAAATGAATGTAAATGCGACACTTCCTTGCTAGGAAATAGCGTCTGCAGAAGTCTAGGTATCGTAGCGATAGAGATCTAATACTTCTTAAAACGCGATATCGCATCTCATTTCTATGTTTCATGGTAAGATATAATATGATTTGCGAAGTGTTATGTATTCCTCGTCTACACATCAAATGAATGTAAATGCGACACTTCCTTGCAAGGATATAGCGTTTGCAGATGTCTACCTATCGTAGCAATAGGGTTCTAATGCTTCTTAAAACGCGATATCGCATCTCATTTCTATGTTTCATGGTAAGATTTAATATGATTTGCGAAGTGTCATGTATTCCTCGTGTACACTTCAAATGAATGTGAATGCGACACTTCCTCGCTAGGAAATAGCGTTTGCAGATGTCTACGTATCGTAGCAATAGAGTTCTTATGATTCTTAGAACGCGATATCGCATCTAATTTCTATGGATCATGGTAAGATATAATCTGATTTGCGAAGTGTTATGTTTTCCTCGTCTACGCTTCAAATGAATGTAAATGCGACACTTCCTTGCTAGGAAACAGCGTCTGCAGATGTCTACGTATCGTAGCAATAGAGTTCTTATGATTCTTAAAACGCGATATCGCATCTAATTTCTATGGATCATGGTAAGATATAATATGATTTGCGAAGTGTTATGTTTTCCTCGTCTACGCTTCAAATGAATGTAAATGCGACACTTCCTTGCTAGGAAACAGCGTCTGCAGATGTCTAGGTATCGTAGCGATAGAGTTCTAATGCTTCTTAAAACGAGATATTGCATCTCATATCTATGTTTCATGATAAGATATAATATTCATTGCGAAGTGTTATGCATTCCTCGTCTACGATTCAAATGAATGTAAATGCGACACTTCCTTGCAAGGAAATAGCGTTTGCAGATGTCTAGGTATCGTAGCAATAGAGTTCTAATGCTCCTTAAAACGCAATATCGCACCTCATTTCTATGTTTCATGGTAAGATATAATATGATTTGCGAAGTGTTATGTATTCCTCGTCTGCACTTCAAATGAATGTAAATGCGACACTTCCTTGCAAGGAAATAGCGTTTGCAGATGTCTAGGTATCGTTGCGATAGAGTTCTAATGCTTCTTAAAACGAGATATTGCATTTCATATCTATGCTTCATGATAAGATATAATATTCATTGCGAAGTGTTATGCATTCCTCGTCTACGGTTCAAATGAATGTAAATGCGACACTTCCTTGCAAGGAAATAGCGTTTGCAGATGTCTAAGTATCGTAGCAATAGAGTTCTAATGCTTCTTAAAACGCGATATCGCATCTCATTTCTATGTTTCATGGTAAGATATAATACGATTTGCGAAGTGTTATGTATTCCTCGTCTACACATCAAATGAATGTGAATGCGACACTTCCTCGCTAGGAAGTAGCGTTTGCAGAAATCTACGTATCGTAGCAATAGAGTTCTTATGATTCATAAAACACGATATCGCATCTCATTTCTATGTTTCATGGTAAGATATAATATAATTTGCGAAGTGTTATGTATTCCTCGTCTACGCTTCAAATGAATGTAAATGCGACACTTCCTTGCTAGGGAATGGCGTCTGCAGATGTCTAGGTATCGTAGCGATAGAGTTCTAATGCTTCTTAAAACGAGATATTGCATCTCATATCTATGTTTCATGATAAGATATAATATTCATTGCGAAGTGTTATGCATTCCTCGTCTACGATTCAAATGAATGTAAATGCGACACTTCCTTGCAAGGAAATAGCGTTTGCAGATGTCTACCTATCGTAGCAATAGGGTTCTAATGCTTCTTAAAACGCGATATCGCATCTCATTTCTATGTTTCATGGTAAGATTTAATATGATTTGCGAAGTGTCATGTATTCCTCGTGTACACTTCAAATGAATGTGAATGCGACACTTCCTCGCTAGGAAATAGCGTTTGCAGATGTCTACGTATCGTAGCAATAGTGTTCTTATGATTCTTAAAACGCGATATTGCATCTCATTTCTGTGTTTCATGGTAAGATATAATATGATTTGCGAAGTGTTATGTATTCCTCGTCTACACTTCAAATGAATGTAAATCCGACACTTCCTTGCTAGGAAATAGCGTCTGCAGATGTCTAGGTATCGTAGCGATAGAGTTCTAATGCTTCTTAAAACGCGATATCGCATCTCATTTCTATGTTTCATGGTAAGATATAATATGATTTGCGAAGTGTTATTTATTCCTCGTCTACACTTCAAATGAATGTAAATCCGACACTTCCTTGCAAGGAAAGAGCGTTTGCAGATGTCTAGGTATCGTAGCGATAAAGTTCTAATGCTTCTTAAAACGAAATATTGCATTTCATATTTATGTTTCATGATAAGATATAATATTCATTGCGAAGTGTTATGTATTCCTCGTCTACACTTCAATTGAATGTGAATGCGACACTTCCTTGCAAGGAAATAGCGTTTGCAGATGTCTACCTATCGTAGCAATAGGGTTCTAATGCTTCTTAAAACGCGATATCGCATCTCATTTCTATGTTTCATGGTAAGATATAATATGATTTGCGAAGTGTTATGTATTCCCCGTCTGCACTTCAAATGAATGTAAATGCGACACTTCCTTGCAAGGAAATAGCGTTTGCAGATGTCTACGTATCGTAGCAATAGAGTTCTTATGATTCTTAAAACGCGATATCGCATCTCATTTCTATGTTTCATGGTAAGATATAATATGATTTGCGAAGTGTTATTTATTCCTCGTCTACACTTCAAATGAATGTAAATGCGACACTTCCTTGCAAGGAAAGAGCGTTTGCAGATGTCTAGGTATCGTAGCGATAAAGTTCTAATGCTTCTTAGAACGAAATATTGCATTTCATATTTATGTTTCATGATAAGATATAATATTCATTGCGAAGTGTTATGCATTCCTCGTCTACGATTCAAATGAATGTAAATGCGACACTTCCTTGCAAGGAAATAGCGTTTGCAGATGTCTAGGTATCGTAGCAATAGAGTTCTAATGCTTCTTAAAACGCTATATCGCATCTCATTTCTATGTTTCATGGTAAGATATAATATGATTTGCGAAGTGTTATGTATTCCTCGTCTACACTTCAAATGAATGTAAATGCGACACTTCCTTGCAAGGAAATAGCGTTTGCAGATGTCTACCTATCGTAGCAATAGAGTTCTAATGCTTCTTAAAACGCGATATCGCATCTCATTTCTATGTTTCATGGTAAGATATAATATGATTTGCGAAGTGTTATGTATTCCTCGTCTGCACTTCAAATGAATGTAAATGCGACACTTCCTTGCAAGGAAATAGCGTTTGCAGATGTCTACGTATCGTAGCAATAGAGTTCTTATGATTCTTAAAACGCGATATCGCATCTCATTTCTATGTTTCATGGTAAGATATAATATGATTTGCGAAGTGTTATTTATTCCTCGTCTACACTTCAAATGAATGTAAATGCGACACTTCCTTGCAAGGAAAGAGCGTTTGCAGATGTCTAGGTATCGTAGCGATAAAGTTCTAATGCTTCTTAGAACGAAATATTGCATTTCATATTTATGTTTCATGATAAGATATAATATTCATTGCGAAGTGTTATGCATTCCTCGTCTACGATTCAAATGAATGTAAATGCGACACTTCCTTGCAAGGAAATAGCGTTTGCAGATGTCTACGTATCGTAGTAATAGAGTTCTTATGATTCTTAAAACGCGATATAGCATCTCATTTCTATGTTTCATGGTAAGATATAATATGATTTGCGAAGTGTTATTTATTCCTCGTCTACACTTCAAATGAATGTAAATGCGACACTTCCTTGCAAGGAAATAGCGTTTGCAGATGTCTAGGTATCGTAGCGATAGAGTTCTAATGCTTCTAAAACGAGATATTGCATTTCATATCTATGTTTCATGATAAGATATAATATTCATTGCGAAGTGTTATGCATACCTCGTCTACGATTCAAATGAATGTAAATGCGACACTTCCTTGCATGGAAATAGCGTTTGCAGACGTCTAGGTATCGTAGCAATAGAGTTCTAATGCTTCTTAGAACGCGATATCGCATCTCATTTCTATGTTTCATGGTAAGATATAATATGAATTGCGAAGTGTTATGTATTCCTCGTCTGCACTTCAAATGAATGTAAATGCGACACTTCCTTGCTAGGAAATAGCGTCTGCAGATGTCTAGCTATCATAGCGATAGAGTTCTAATGCTTCTTAAAACGTGATATTGCATCTCATATCTATGTTTCATGATGAGATATAATATGATTTGCGAAGTGTTATGTATTCCTCGTCTACACTTCATATGAATGTAAATGCGACACTTCCTTGCAAGGAAATATCGTTTGCAGATGTCTACCTATCGTAGCAATAGGGTTCTAATGCTTCTTAAAACGCGATATCGCATCTCATTTCTATGGATCATGGTAAGATATAATTTGATTTGCGAAGTGTTATGTTTTCCTCGTCTACGCTTCAAATGAATGTAAATGCGACACTTCCTTGCTAGGAAACAGCGTCTGCAGATGTCTAGGTATCGTAGCGATAGAGTTCTAATGCTTCTTAAAATGAGATATGGTATCTCATTTCTATGTTTCATGGTAAGATATAATATGATTTGCGAAGTGTTATGTATTCCTCGTCTACACTTCAAATGAATGTGAATGCGACACTTCCTTGCTAGGAAATAGCGTTTGCAGAAGTCTACGTATCGTTGCAATAGAGTTATTATGATTCTTAAAACGCGATATCGCATCTCATTGCTATGGTTCATGGTAAGATATAATATGATTTGCGAATTGTTATGTATTCCTCGTCTACACTTCAAATGAATGTAAATGCGACACTTCCTTGCTAGGAAATAACGTCTGCAGAAGTCTAGGTATCGTAGCGATAGAGTTCTAATGCTTCTTAAAACGAGATATTGCATCTCATATCTATGTTTCATGATAAGATATAATATGATTTGCGAAGTGTTATGTATTCCTCGTCTACACTTCAAATGAATGTAAATGCGACACTTCCTTGCTAGGAAATAGCGTCTGCAGATGTCTAGGTATCGTAGGGATAGAGTTCTAATACTTCTTAAAACGCGATATCGCATCTCATTTCTATGTTTCATGGTAAGATATAATATGATTTGCGAAGTGTTATGTATTCCTCGTCTACACTTCATATGAATGTAAATGCGACACTTCCTTGCAAGGAAATAGCGTTTGCAGATGTCTACCTATCGTAGCAATAGGGTTCTAATGCTTCTTAAAACGCGATATCGCATCTCATTTCTATGTTTCATGTTAAGATATAATATGATTTGCGAAGTGTTATGTATTCCTCGTCTACACTTCAAATGAATGTGAATGCGACACTTCCCCGCTAGGAAATAGCGTTTGCAGAAGTCTACGTATCGTAGCAATAGAGTTCTTATGATCCTTAAAACGCGATATCGCATCTCGTTTCTATGGTTCATGGTAAGATATAATATGATTTGCGAAGTGTTATGTATTCCTCGTCTACACTTCAAATGAATGTAAATGCGACACTTCCTTGCAAGGAAATAGCGTTTGCAGATGTCTACCTATCGTAGCAATAGGGTTCTAACGCTTCTTAAAACGCGATATCGCATCTCATTTCTATGTTTCATGGTAAGATATAATATTCATTGCGAAGTGTTATGCATTCCTCGTCTACGATTCAAATGAATGTAAATGCGACACTTCCTTGCAAGGAAATAGCGTTTGCAGATGTCTAGGTATCGTAGCGATAGAGTTCTAATTCTTCTTAAAACGCGATATCGCATCTCATTTCTATGTTTCATGGTAAGATATAATATGATGTGCGAAGTGTTATGTATTCCTCGTCTACACTTCATATGAATGTAAATGCGACACTTCCTTGCAAGGGAATAGCGATTGCAGATGTCTACCTATTGTAGCAATAGGGTTCTAATGCTTCTTAAAACGCGATATCGCATCTCATTTTATGTTTCATGGTAAGATATAATATTCATTGCGAAGTGTTATGCATTCCTCGTCTACGATTCAAATGAATGTAAATGCGACACTTCCTTGCAAGGAAATAGCGTTTGCAGATGGCTACGTATCGTAGCAATAGAGTTCTTATGATTCTTAAAACGCGATATCGCATCTCATTTCTATGTTTCATGGTAAGATTTAATATGATTTGCGAAGAGTCATGTATTCCTCGTCTACGCTTCAAATGAATGTAAATGCGACACTTCCTTGCTGGGAAACAGCGTCTGCAGATGTCTAGGTATCGTAGCGATAGAGTTCTAATGCTTCTTAAAACGAGATATGGTATCTCATTTCTATGTTTCATGGTAAGATATAATATGATTTGCGAAGTGTTATGTATTCCTCGTCTACACTTCATATGAATGTAAATGCGACACTTCCTTGCAAGGAAATAGCGTTTGCAGATGTCTACCTATCGTAGCAATAGGGTTCTAATGCTTCTTAAAACGCGATATCATATCTCATTTCTATGTTTCATGTTAAGATATAATATGATTTGCGAAGTGTTATGTATTCCTCGTCTACACTTCAAATGAATGTAAATGCGGCACTTCCTTGCTAGGAAATAGCGTCTGCAGATGTCTAGGTATCGTAGCGATAGAGTTCTTATGATCCTTAAAACGCGATATCGCATCTCGCTTCTATGGTTCATGGTAAGATATAATATGATTTGCGAAGTGTTATGTATTCCTCGTCTACACTTCAAATGAATGTGAATGCGACACTTCCCCGCTAGGAAATAGCGTTTGCAGAAGTCTACGTATCGTAGCAATAGAGTTCTTATGATCCTTAAAACGCGATATCGCATCTCGTTTCTATGGTTCATGGTAAGATATAATATGATTTGCGAAGTGTCACGTATTCCTCGTCTACGCTTCAAATGAATGTAAATGCGACACTTCCTTGCTAGGAAATAGCGTCTGCAGATGTCTACGTATCGTAGCAATAGGGTTCTAATGCTTCTTAAAACGCGATATGGTATCTCATTTCTATGTTTCATGGTAAGATATAATATGATTTGCGAAGTGTTATGTATTCCTCGTCTACACTTCAAGTGAATGTGAATGCGACACTTCCTCGCTAGGAAATAGCGTTTGCAGAAGTCTACGTATCGTTGCAATAGAGTTCTTATTATTCTTAAAACGCGATATCGCATCTCATTGCTATGGTTCATGGTAAGATATAATATGATTTGCGAATTGTTATGTATTCCTCGTCTACACTTCAAATGAATGTAAATGCGACACTTCCTTGCTAGGAAATAGCGTCTGCAGAAGTCTAGGTATCGTAGCGATAGAGTTCTAATGCTTCTTAAAACGAGATATTGCATCTCATATCTATGTTTCATGATAAGATATAATATGATTTGCGAAGTGTTATGTATTCCTCGTCTACACTTCAAATGAATGTAAATGCGGCACTTCCTTGCTAGGAAATAGCGTCTGCAGATGTCTAGGTATCGTAGCGATAGAGTTCTTATGATCCTTAAAACGCGATATCGCATCTCGTTTCTATGGTTCATGGTAAGATATAATATGATTTGCGAAGTGTTATGTATTCCTCGTCTACAATTCAAATGAATGTAAATGCGACACTTCCTTGCAAGGAAATAGCGTTTGCAGATGTCTACCTATCGTAGCAATAGGGTTCTAATGCTTCTTAAAACGCGATATCGCATCTCATTTCTATGTTTCATGGTAAGATATAATATTCATTGCGAAGTGTTATGCATTCCTCGTCTACGATTCAAATGAATGTAAATGCGACACTTCCTTGCAAGGAAATAGCGTTTGCAGATGTCTACGTATCGTAGCAATAGAGTTCTTATGATTCTTAAAACGCGATATCGCATTTCATTTCTATGTTTCATGGTAAGATTTAACATGATTTGCGAAGTGTCATGTATTCCTCGTCTACACTTCAAATGAATGTGAATGCGACACTTCCTCGCTAGGAAATAGCGTTTGCAGATGTCTACGTATCGTAGCAATAGAGCTCTTATGGTTCTTAAAACGCGATATCGCATCTCATTTCTATGGTTCATGGTAAGATATAATATGATTTGCGAAGTGTTATGTATTCCTCGTCTACACTTCAAATGAATGTAAATGCGACACTTCCTTGCTAGGAAATAGCGTCTGCAGATGTCTAGGTATCGTAGCGATAGAGTTCTAATACTTCTTAAAATGCGATATCGCATCTCATTTCTATGTTTCATGGTAAGATATAATATGATTTGCGAAGTGTTATGTATTCCTCGTCTACACTTCATATGAATGTAAATGCGACACTTCCTTGCAAGGAAATAGCGTTTGCAGATGTCTACCTATCGTAGCAATAGGGTTCTAATGCTTCTTAAAACGCGATATCGCATCTCATTTCTATGTTTCATGTTAAGATATAATATGATTTGCGAAGTGTTATGTATTCCTCGTCTACACTTCAAATGAATGTGAATGCGACACTTCCCCGCTAGAAAATAGCGTTTGCAGAAGTCTACCTATCGTAGCAATAGAGTTCTTATGATTCTTAAAACGCGATATTGCATCTCATTTCTATGGTTCATGGTAAGATATAATATGATTTGCGAAGTATTATGTATTCCTCGTCTACACTTCAAATGAATGTAAATGCGACACTTGCTTGCTAGGAAATAGCGTCTGCAGATGTCTAGCTATCATAGCGATAGAGTTCTAATGCTTCTTAAAACGTGATATTGCATCTCATATCTATGTTTCATGATGAGATATAATATGATTTGCGAAGTGTTATGTATTCCTCGTCTACACTTCATATGAATGTAAATGCGACACTTCCTTGCAAGGAAATATCGTTTGCAGATGTCTACCTATCGTAGCAATAGGGTTCTAATGCTTCTTAAAACGCGATATCGCATCTCATTTCTATGTTTCATGGTAAGATATAATATGATTTGCGAAGTGTTATGTATTCCTCGTCTACACTTCAAATGAATGTAAATGCGACACTTCCTTGCAAGGAAATAGCGTTTGCAGATGTCTACGTATCGTAGCAATAGAGTTCTTATGATTCTTAAAACGCGATATCGCATCTCATTTCTATGTTTCCTGGTAAGATATAATATTCATTGCGAAGTGTTATGCATTCCTCGTCTACGATTCAAATGAATGTAAATGCGACACTTCCTTGCAAGGAACTAGCGTTTGCAGATGTCTACGTATCGTAGCAATAGAGTTCTTATGATTCTTAAAACGCGATATCGCATCTCATTTCTATGTTTCATGGTAAGATATAATATGATTTGCGAAGTGTCATGTATTCCTCGTCTACACTTCAAATGAATGTGAATGCGACACTTCCTCGCTAGGAAATAGCGTTTGCAGATGTCTACGTATCGTAGCAATAGAGTTCTTATGATTCTTAAAACGCGATATCGCATCTCATTTCTATGGATCATGGTAAGATATAATTTGATTTGCGAAGTGTTATGTTTTCCTCGTCTACGCTTCAAATGAATGTAAATGCGACACTTCCTTGCTAGGAAACAGCGTCTGCAGATGTCTAGGTATCGTAGCGATAGAGTTCTAATGCTTCTTAAAACGCGATATCGCATCTCATTTCTATGTTTCATGGTAAGATATAATATGATTTGCGAAGTGTTATGTGTGACGTCAGGCGCACCGCCTGCCACCCTCTGGCGCCAACCAGCATCCGCAGCATCCGCAACCGGGACACCGCTCTCCCGCCAGCACCTGTATCAGCATCCCCCGTACACGGGCCGCACGACGATTCGACGCCCAGAGACGAGGAGACAACGCTACGAGGATGAGGAATACCTCCCCGCGTACGAATCCCGATCACCTGCGATCACACAACCGTACGCTTACTTTTCATACACGCGATTCTAGATTAAGCACTCTACACGAATCATGTACATACACAACCCAACACACACCTAAATATAAGCAGATATTTGTACAATCATAATTTCTAAGTCGTATAGAATATAAGCTGCGATGCGCGCCCGCGCGCACTCGACGCTCGCGGCTCACGCTGAACGCGAGCCGCACCCCACTCCGAGTGGCCGCCCCACTCCGATCGTACGCCCCACTCACGGGGCCCAGCGACTCGCGCGCCACGCAACCCGAGGAGGTCGCGGACGCGCGACCGAGAGAGGAGTTCCTTCGAGTCCGATCTCCGAGACGGTTCTAATCTCAACCTCCGAGCAATACGCTCCCCTGCCACGAGCTATCAGCTCTCATGCAGCCGACTCTATCGCATCTCCCTTAGCGGAGTCCTTATTATAACTTATTACTATTTCCATTTCATATTATATCGTTAGTTGATAACTTAGACTTAGTAAAGTGTAGTAGGATAGTTATATTATAGAATATACTCTTGTTTTACCAAATCCAAGTCTCTTTATTCGAATACAAGTTCCTTAAATTCTATTCCACGTGTACGCTCGCGATTCTTATTCAATTCACACGATTCATCTGCGACAGCTCTGTACGCTGGACAGTCTTTGAGCGCACCAACGCTCGACTGCTCTCGCTGCATTCCTATCGTATCCAAGGTATCTTGAACAAGGATCGACCTCGGTAAGCCAGAGCGCACCATCGCTTGGCCGAGCCGTATTCCGTCCTAGTGCAAGCGCCTTTGATGAATCCCGAGCCTCCGAAAAGGCGTACACGACGCGCGGGTAGGAAAGAATATCTACGCCGTCTCATTCGCGAATACGCGAGTTGTACTTCCGGACATCCATACGTCTGCAACGCTGTTTCCGTTCCTGCGAAGGAGGTCTTCGCAGCCGTACGTCCAATTCGAATCCAGGATCGCCCGGTTCCAGCGCCAGTTTCCTCCAGCCGTAGCTCGCCTGCCTGGAGACTCATTCCCGTCGACGCTCCGCCGATCCAGCCGTACGCCGCTGCTATTCCGGTCACGGATCCACGGCGCCACAGATACCTGGAACGAGAGGCGAAACAGTATTAAGAAGACGTTGAAAGGTAAGTTTTAGGCGTAATTTTGGTTAGATCGAGTTCCGACCGCCAACGAACCCGGCCCCAGCGCAATTCGCGTAGGTTTTTCGGGAAAGGCTACGAATCGTGCCATCGGATCGAGCGCAAACGCACCTCGGGACGTGACACGAAAGATATTTTTGGTGACAGCGGTGGGATAGCCACGCGTTCTCCACGGAAATTCTGCCGTCCGAGACCGCGAAACAAGCCATGGCAACGAGAACTCCACCGACCAAAACGCGCCAGCAAGCGCAACGGGCCGCCGCGATGCACGAAACTGATCGCGATAAACGCACAAATAGGGCATTAGATTTTCAAGACGCTCTCGGCGAGCTTACTCAAGATACCGCGCAAGCAGGCACATCGGCGAAAAACGTAGAATCGACCGATCCAACTACGGTGACCTTGCTTCAACAAGTTGAAATGCTCCGTCGCGAAATTGAAGCTATCCGCCGAACTCCAGATCTAGCACGCGACGATACAGTGCCGTTGGAAATTCCGCGTATAGACCCGATTTCCGCACAAGGTTCGAGTCAAATATCCGCCGTAACCAACCCGCAACATGACGAGCTTTCGCTCAAGCAAGCGCTTGAAGCCGTACCGACGTTCGACGGACAAAATATTCCGGTACTCCAATTTACGCGGGCTTGCAAACGGGCTTACGAACTAATTCCGAACGGGTGCGAGCGCACGTTTACGCGCCTTCTGAAGGGCAAATTGAAGGGCCGCGCTTATGCCGCGTTAGAGGACGAGCCGTGCCAGACGATTCTGGAATTAACTGATATTCTTCGATGTTCGTTCGGACCCGTGAAATCCGCCGATCACTACAGGGGCGAACTCACCAATATATACATGCGTGCCAACGAGCACATTTTAGATTATATTGGACGGGTAAAGGACCTGAAGACAGCCATAATTGACTGCGACAGACTCGCGCGTCGCGATCCCCAAGAGTCCTTAGAAAGCGTAAACAAACTCGCGTCACAGTGCTTCAGGGACGGACTTATTCCCGAAATAAGAATTCAGATGCCGATAGATCCATACAACACCCTGCAGCAAATTTTCACAAGAGCACGCGAACTCTTTCAAATTCACGAACGCGACTTACAACGTCTAGGCAAAACGCGACCACGCGCGGAATCTCGCGAAAAACTCGTAGACATTATCTGCAGTAAATGCAACAACACGGGACATTACGCGACCGAATGTCGGCTCAGAACCGTACCTCAATACCGATCACGGGAATATCGAGACCCATACCTGCGTCCCAGGGACGCACCGCTTCCCGCTCAACGCCCGTCCTACGAACAGCCGCGACAAATTTTAGACAGGGACGCGCAAAAATTTTGCAAATATTGTAAAAACCCGGGGCACAGCATAGACGAATGCCGTAAGAGAAGATATAATAACAATTTGAACAGGGACTCGGGAAACGACGGTGGCCTCCGTACCCGCCGCGAGACAGGTCGCGAGGCCCTACCGCAAATACGAACTCTCGCAGCGAACAATTCCGACGAGGAAGTAGGAGAAACGCCGCAATAAATATCACCGGGAAAGCAAGCACGCCTACCGTGATAATTAAATTCGATCATTTAATCTGTCCAACCCGATTTATGATAGACACCGGGGCAGAGATAAACATTATCAAACGATCGGCATTAAAATCCTCCGCGCGAATCGACTCTTCGGAAATAGTGATTATAACGGGTGTAACCGACGGCAAAACAGCCACCTTAGGGACGGTGAACCTGGTAATCTTCGACCGCGTCGTCCCCTTCAATGTAGTCGAGGACAATTTTCCCTTAAAGCCTAACGGAATCCTCGGCTCGGGCTTTTGTAAGGACGCGGAAATTTCCTTCCTTAAGAAATTTATCAAATGGAACGGGCAGAAAATCCCTTTCGTAGAGGATGTCGAGCCAACCGAAGAACCGTCGTCGCGCCCGGAGACCGCTCCTCACTTACCAGCGAAAAATAAACAAACGTCGCGCACTAAATCTATTTCTCCTCCGACGCCGCCGCAATCATCGCCCCCTCCGAAACGCGATGCACCGGCGAAATCTAAACCCAGAACGGATAAGAAGGCCGTTTCTTCGAAGCAAAGAGATCAGATCTCGATTCCTCCGCGATCAAATGTCGGAATAAAGGTTCGCGTGATAAACTCCGATATCCCAGAAGGAATAATTCCGAGAATTAATTTAGCACCGGGAATATTTTTCGAGAACGCCCTAGTCAGAGTGGTCCATGGCAAGGCGATTACAAGAATAATAAATTCATCAGATCGCACGATCAAAATCGCATTGCCAGACGTAAAACTCGAACCGGCTCAAATTATGACTCCCCTCCACGAGGAGGGCAGTCCCTCTCTGTTTCCAATTTTTTCCAATTCGAAAAAATACGCTGTATCCGCCGCACCGATCGGCTCTTCCCACAAAAGGGAAATTTCTACTTCTATTTCAAATCAGACATCGTATTCGACACGCGAGCTTCCTCCTTCTCGGTGCAAAGTAATAAACAAGCACCGAATTTCCTACGCGCAAGCGGTAAAAACCAATGTAAAGCGAGATGCAAAATCGAAATCTCCGCTATCACCGCAAACCGCCGACTCTCCGCAATCTCGCGTGGACCGTATACTCAGTCTCCTTCGTCTCGATCACCTCAATAAGGAGGAAAAAGAACACGTCGTCCGCCTCGTCGAAAGCTCGCAGCATCTCTTCCATATCCAAGGCGACAAATTAGGACACACTTCGGCCACCACGCATAAAATACCAACCGTTGACGACCGACCCGTCAACGTGAAGCAATATCGCTTTCCCCCGGCACATAAGGAGGAAATTCGCCGTCAAGTCGAACACTTTTTACAAAACGATGTCATCTCTCCGTCCAAATCGCCTTATAATTCACCACTGTGGGTAGTGCCCAAGAAGCCTGATTCCTTGGGCAATAAACAGTGGCGCGTCGTTATCGACTACCGAGCTCTGAACGAGAAGTCTGTCGCCGACGCGTACCCCCTCCCTTGCATCACGGAGATTCTCGATCAGCTCGGTAGCGCGAAATACTTCAGTACTTTCGATCTCGCGAGCGGGTTCCATCAGATCCCTATGGAACCCGCCGACGCTCCGAAAACCGCTTTTTCTACGCCTCACGGGCACTATGAGTTCAAAAGAATGCCCTTCGGGTTGAAAAACGCGCCCGCGACGTTCCAGAGGCTGATGGACAACGTCCTCTCCGGCCTCCAGGGGAACGAGGTATTCGTCTACCTCGATGATATCGTGATCTACGCCAGCTCTCTGCAGGAGCACCGAGTAAAATTTGAAAAATTAACAAAAAGGCTCAAGGAAGCCAACCTAGTTTTGCAACCTGATAAGTGCGAATTCCTGCGAAGAGAGGTTAGCTATTTAGGCCACATTATCAGCGAGCACGGGGTAAAACCGGACCCCGCGAAAATAAGCGCGGTGAAAAATTTTCCACGTCCACAGAACGCCAAACAAATTAAACAATTCCTCGGTCTTGCGGGATATTACAGGCGTTTCATTGCTAATTTCTCGCGTATCGCTAAACCTCTGACCAATCTGTTAAAAAAGGACGCGCCTTTCGTGTGGCGCAACGATCAAGAAAACTCATTTGTACAACTTCGCGATTGCCTGTGCGAGGCTCCTATACTCCAATATCCGAACTTTAAGCAGCCGTTCGTTATAACCACCGATGCATCTGCCGAAGCGATCGGCGCTATTCTCAGTCAAGGCCCGATAGGTCGCGATCTGCCGATCGCGTACACGTCGCGATTACTCAATACTGCGGAGCGAAATTATTCTACGATCGAGAAGGAGTGTCTGGCGATCGTCTACGCCGTCCACTATTTCCGGCCATACATCTACGGTAACCAGTTCAAACTCGTTACCGACCATCGGCCGTTAGTGTGGATGAACTCGGTCAAAGATCCATCCAGTAGACTCGTTCGTTGGAGGCTTAAGCTTGCTGAATTTGATTATGAGATGGTATACAAAAGCGGCAAAACCAACCTCAATGCGGACGCACTATCGCGGAATCCCGCCCGAGTTTTCCCGCTTTCCCACGCACTTGATTCGGAGGATGACATCTTCGATGTCTCCCCGGAAGTTCGAAGGAAATACACCACTCCAGCTCCTCCTCCTACACCGGTAACGTCGGGAACCGACGTACCGACGCCCGACGCTCCCTCACTTACCGACACCTCGTCAACTCCGCACACAACCGATAATCCCGAAATCTATGTCCCTGCACCGAATGAATACATCAGGCGAGAGCCTTTGTTTAAATACAGTCGCGACTCACTGTCAACCAGACGAGACAATATTGTCATTTTCGTCACGCAGTCAGGACACCCTTACGACGCGGGTGCCCAAGAACTCGAAAAAACCGGACAATTCCTTCCCAACGAAAACATCGTCCTTTCCAGATCCAAAGTTGTGAAAATAGAAAACGAGTACCAAATCCAGCTTCCGATCGTGGAACATCCAAGCCGATCAGTCGATTTCCAAACCACGGTCGAAGCATTTCGATCACTATACGACGTCGTAAACGAACTCCAGTTAACAACATTCAGTATCGCACAGATCTCCCTTGATTCTATTCCATGGTCCCGAATCCGAAAAATCCTCGAGGACCTATTTTACGAATCGAACGTTCAAATAACGGTCTGTCAGGGGCTGATTCGAACTCCGCCAGTCCAAGATAGACTGAAAATAATACAGGAGAACCACGACACACCTGTGGGAGGCCACAAGGGTGTGAATAAAACATACACTCGTATTAGGCAACAATACTTTTGGCCCAATATGAAGTTGCAAATCCAAGAATACATCGGCAAATGCAAAAGCTGCCAAACGGAAAAACTGGTCAGAGTAAAAACGAGACAACCTCTCACTCTAACCGATACCCCCGGCAGGGCTTTTGACAAAATCTCGATGGACGTTATGGGTCCTCTTCCCGAAACACCAGATGGTTTCACAAACATATTAACAATCCAAGACCTACTAACAAAATTCTCCGTCGCAATTCCCCTTAAAACCACCACGGCCGTAGACATTGCGGATGCATTGATTCGAGAGTTTATCTGTAAGTTCGGATGCCCCAAGGGCATACTGACAGATCAGGGCTCCAATTTTATAAATAGCCTGATAAAAGCCATCGCTATCAAATTCAGAATCAAGCAGTACAAGTCCACCGCATTCCATCCGCAAACGAACGGGTCCGTCGAAAGATCTCACCACGTCTTGGCCGAGTATCTGAAACACTATATCGAGTCGAGTAACGAATGGGAGAAATGGTTACCGTACGCGATGTTCGCATACAACACCAGCGTACACGAGGGTACGTTATACACCCCTCACGAACTAGTGTTCGGTAGAATAGCTAGAACGCCATCAGCCACTCCTTTTCAAGACAACACCGAAAATGAGACATACAGCGACTATCTCATTCAACTCAACGAAAGAATTTCCAAATCGCAGGAGCTCGCCAAAGATAATTTAGATAACGCCAAACGCAGATCGAAATTCTATTACGACCGCAAAGTCAATGTCAAAAATTTCGAGGTAGGACAGTGGGTGTACCTTTTAAAGGAACCAAATAAGCATAAATTCCAAGCTCAGTATTCAGGACCCTACCGAATACTCGAAATTTTAGGCAACTGCAACGTAAAGTTAAATGTAAAGGGTCGACATAAAATCGTACACACGAACAAAATTAAGCTATGTAAACGAATGCAAGGTATGCACAGTGTGAATGCGAATGAGTTAAAAATAAGAAAAACTGGAACTGTAGTCAGTGAATATAGTGTAAAAGACGCTGAAAGCGAAAGTGAACAAAGTGGAATGAACAAGTCAACGAGAAGCATCAACCGCGGTCCAGCGGTCATCCACCCTCGCCGGGATGAATCAGGAGAGAGCCTCCAACCCCTGCGACAGTCAACCAGGGGAACCACGAAACGGGCCCAGCAGTCCGACACACGCTCCACAGACAAGAGATCTCGGCATTGCCGAGATTCTTTTTCCAAGGGGGGTGGTGTGACGTCAGGCGCACCGCCTGCCACCCTCTGGCGCCAACCAGCATCCGCAGCATCCGCAACCGGGACACCGCTCTCCCGCCAGCACCTGTATCAGCATCCCCCGTACACGGGCCGCACGACGATTCGACGCCCCGAGACGAGGAGACAACGCTACGAGGATGAGGAATACCTCCCCGCGTACGAATCCCGATCACCTGCGATCACACAACCGTACGCTTACTTTTCATACACGCGATTCTAGATTAAGCACTCTACACGAATCATGTACATACACAACCCAACACACACCTAAATATAAGCAGATATTTGTACAATCATAATTTCTAAGTCGTATAGAATATAAGCTGCGATGCGCGCCCGCGCGCACTCGACGCTCGCGGCTCACGCTGAACGCGAGCCGCACCCCACTCCGAGTGGCCGCCCCACTCCGATCGTACGCCCCACTCACGGGGCCCAGCGACTCGCGCGCCACGCAACCCGAGGAGGTCGCGGACGCGCGACCGAGAGAGGAGTTCCTTCGAGTCCGATCTCCGAGACGGTTCTAATCTCAACCTCCGAGCAATACGCTCCCCTGCCACGAGCTATCAGCTCTCATGCAGCCGACTCTATCGCATCTCCCTTAGCGGAGTCCTTATTATAACTTATTACTATTTCCATTTCATATTATATCGTTAGTTGATAACTTAGACTTAGTAAAGTGTAGTAGGATAGTTATATTATAGAATATACTCTTGTTTTACCAAATCCAAGTCTCTTTATTCGAATACAAGTTCCTTAAATTCTATTCCACGTGTACGCTCGCGATTCTTATTCAATTCACACGATTCATCTGCGACAGCTCTGTACGCTGGACAGTCTTTGAGCGCACCAACGCTCGACTGCTCTCGCTGCATTCCTATCGTATCCAAGGTATCTTGAACAAGGATCGACCTCGGTAAGCCAGAGCGCACCATCGCTTGGCCGAGCCGTATTCCGTCCTAGTGCAAGCGCCTTTGATGAATCCCGAGCCTCCGAAAAGGCGTACACGACGCGCGGGTAGGAAAGAATATCTACGCCGTCTCATTCGCGAATACGCGAGTTGTACTTCCGGACATCCATACGTCTGCAACGCTGTTTCCGTTCCTGCGAAGGAGGTCTTCGCAGCCGTACGTCCAATTCGAATCCAGGATCGCCCGGTTCCAGCGCCAGTTTCCTCCAGCCGTAGCTCGCCTGCCTGGAGACTCATTCCCGTCGACGCTCCGCCGATCCAGCCGTACGCCGCTGCTATTCCGGTCACGGATCCACGGCGCCACAGATACCTGGAACGAGAGGCGAAACAGTATTAAGAAGACGTTGAAAGGTAAGTTTTAGGCGTAATTTTGGTTAGATCGAGTTCCGACCGCCAACGAACCCGGCCCCAGCGCAATTCGCGTAGGTTTTTCGGGAAAGGCTACGAATCGTGCCATCGGATCGAGCGCAAACGCACCTCGGGACGTGACATATGTATTCCTCGTCTACACTTCATATGAATGTAAATGCGACACTTCCTTGCAAGGGAATAGCGATTGCAGATGTCTACCTATTGTAGCAATAGGGTTCTAATGCTTCTTAAAACGCGATATCGCATCTCATTTCTATGTTTCATGGTAAGATATAATATTCATTGCGAAGTGTTATGCATTCCTCGTCTACGATTCAAATGAATGTAAATGCGACACTTCCTTGCAAGGAAATAGCGTTTGCAGATGGCTACGTATCGTAGCAATAGAGTTCTTATGATTCTTAAAACGCGATATCGCATCTCATTTCTATGTTTCATGGTAAGATTTAATATGATTTGCGAAGAGTCATGTATTCCTCGTCTACGCTTCAAATGAATGTAAATGCGACACTTCCTTGCTGGGAAACAGCGTCTGCAGATGTCTAGGTATCGTAGCGATAGAGTTCTAATGCTTCTTAAAACGAGATATGGTATCTCATTTCTATGTTTCATGGTAAGATATAATATGATTTGCGAAGTGTTATGTATTCCTCGTCTACACTTCAAGTGAATGTGAATGCGACACTTCCTCGCTAGGAAATAGCGTTTGCAGAAGTCTACGTATCGTTGCAATAGAGTTCTTATTATTCTTAAAACGCGATATCGCATCTTATTGCTATGGTTCATGGTAAGATATAATATGATTTGCGAATTGTTATGTATTCCTCGTCTACACTTCAAATGAATGTAAATGCGACACTTCCTTGCTAGGAAATAGCGTCTGCAGAAGTCTAGGTATCGTAGCGATAGAGTTCTAATGCTTCTTAAAACGAGATATTGCATCTCATATCTATGTTTCATGATAAGATATAATATGATTTGCGAGGTGTTATGTATTCCTCGTCTACACTTCATATGAATGTAAATGCGACACTTCCTTGCAAGGAAATAGCGTTTGCAGATGTCTACCTATCGTAGCAATAGAGTTCTAATGCTTCTTAAAACGCTTTATCGCATCTCATTTCTATGTTTCATGGTAAGATATAATATGATTTGCGAAGTGTTATGTATTCCCCGTCTACACTTCAAATGAAAGTGAATGCGACACTTCCTCGCTAGGAAATAGCGTTTGCAGAAGTCTACGTATCGTAGCAATAGAGCTCTTATGATTCTTAAAACGCGATATCGCATCTCATTTCTATGGTTCATGGTAAGATATAATATGATTTGCGAAGTGTTATGTATTCCTCGTCTACACTTCAAATGAATGTAAATGCGACACTTCCTTGCTAGGAAATAGCGTCTGCAGATGTCTAGGTATCGTAGCGATAGAGTTCTAATACTTCTTAAAACGCGATATCGCATCTCATTTCTATGTTTCATGGTAAGATATAATATGATTTGCGAAGTGTTATGTATTCCTCGTCCACACTTCATATGAATGTAAATGCGACACTTCCTTGCAAGGAAATAGCGTTTGCAGATGTCTACCTATCGTAGCAATAGGGTTCTAATGCTTCTTAAAACGCGATATCATATCTCATTTCTATGTTTCATGTTAAGATATAATATGATTTGCGAAGTGTTATGTATTCCTCGTCTACACTTCAAATGAATGTAAATGCGGCACTTCCTTGCTAGGAAATAGCGTCTGCAGATGTCTAGGTATCGTAGCGATAGAGTTCTTATGATCCTTAAAACGCGATATCGCATCTCGTTTCTATGGTTCATGGTAAGATATAATATGATTTGCGAAGTGTTATGTATTCCTCGTCTACACTTCAAATGAATGTGAATGCGACACTTCCCCGCTAGGAAATAGCGTTTGCAGAAGTCTACGTATCGTAGCAATAGAGTTCTTATGATCCTTAAAACGCGATATCGCATCTCGTTTCTATGGTTCATGGTAAGATATAATATGATTTGCGAAGTGTCACGTATTCCTCGTCTACGCTTCAAATGAATGTAAATGCGACACTTCCTTGCTAGGAAATAGCGTCTGCAGATGTCTACGTATCGTAGCAATAGGGTTCTAATGCTTCTTAAAACGCGATATCGCATCTCATTTCTATGTTTCATGGTAAGATATAATATGATTTGCGAAGTGTCATGCATTCCTCGTCTACACTTCAAATGAATATGAATGCGATACTTCCTCGCTAGGAAATAGCGTTTGCAGATGTCTACGTATCGTTGCAATAGCTTTCTAATGCTTCTTAAAACGCGATATCGCATCTCATTTCTATGTTTCATGGTAAGATATAATATGATTTGCGAAGTGTTATGTATTCCTCGTCTACATTTCAAATGAATGTAAATGCGACACTTCCTTGCAAGGAAATAGCGTTTGCAGATGTCTACGTATCGAAGCAATAGGATTCAAATGCTTCTTAAAACGAGATATTGCATCTCATATCTATGTTTCATGATAAGATATAATATTCATTGCGAAGTGTTATGCATTCCTCGTCTACAGTTGAAAGAAATGTGAATGCGACACTTCCTCGCTAGGAAATAGCGTTTGCAGATGTCTACGTATCGTAGCAATAGATTTCTAATGCTTCTTAAAACGCGAAATCGCATCTCATTTCTATGTTTCATGGTAAGATATAATATGATTTGCGAAGTGTTATGTATTCCTCGTCTGCTCTTCAAATGAATGTAAATGCGACTCTTCCTTGCTAGGAAATAGCGTCTGCAGATGTCTAGGTATCGTAGCGATAGAGTTCTAATGCTTCTTAAAACGCGATATCGCATCTCATTTCTATGTTTCATGATAAGATATAATATTCATTGCGAAGTGTTATGCATTCCTCGTCTACGATTCAAATGAATGTAAATGCGACACTTCCTTGCAAGGAAATAGCGTTTGCAGATGTCTAGGTATCGTAGCAATAGAGTTCTAATGTTTCTTAAAACGCGATATCGCATCTCATTTCTATGTTTCATGGTAAGATATAATATGATTTGCGAAGTGTTATGTATTCCTCGTCCGCACTTCAAATGAATGTAAATGCGACACTTCCTTGCAAGGAAATAGCGTTTGCAGATGTCTACGTATCGTAGCAATAGAGTTCTTATGATTCTTAAAACGCGATATCGCATCTCATTTCTATGTTTCATGGTAAGATATAATATGTTTTGCGAAGTGTTATTTATTCCTCGTCTACACTTCAAATGAATGTAAATGCGACACTTCCTTGCAAGGAAATAGCGTTTGCAGATGTCTAGGTATCGTAGCGATAGAGTTCTAATGCTTCTTAAAACGAGATATTGCATTTCATATCTATGCTTCTTGATAAGATATAATATTCATTGCGAAGTGTTATGCATTCCTCGTCTACGATTCAAATGAATGTAAATGCGACACTTCCTTGCAAGGAAATAGCGTTTGCAGATGTCTAGGTATCGTAGCAATAGAGTTCTAATGCTTCTTAAAACGCGATATCGCATCTCATTTCTATGTTTCATAGTAAGATATAATGTGATTTGCGAAGTGTTATGTATTCCTCGTCTACACTTCAAGTGAATGTGAATGCGACACTTCCTCGCTAGGAAATAGCGTTTGCAGAAGTCTACGTATCGTTGCAATAGAGTTCTTATTATTCTTAAAACGCGATATCGCATCTTATTCCTATGGTTCATGGTAAGATATAATATGATTTGCGAATTGTTATGTATTCCTCGTCTACACTTCAAATGAATGTAAATGCGACACTTCCTTGCTAGGAAATAGCGTCTGCAGAAGTCTAGGTATCGTAGCGATAGAGTTCTAATGCTTCTTAAAACGAGATATTGCATCTCATATCTATGTTTCATGATAAGATATAATATGATTTGCGAGGTGTTATGTATTCCTCGTCTACACTTCATATGAATGTAAATGCGACACTTCCTTGCAAGGAAATAGCGTTTGCAGATGTCTACCTATCGTAGCAATAGAGTTCTAATGCTTCTTAAAACGCTTTATCGCATCTCATTTCTATGTTTCATGGTAAGATATAATATGATTTGCGAAGTGTTATGTATTCCCCGTCTACACTTCAAATGAAAGTGAATGCGACACTTCCTCGCTAGGAAATAGCGTTTGCAGAAGTCTACGTATCGTAGCAATAGAGCTCTTATGATTCTTAAAACGCGATATCGCATCTCATTTCTATGGTTCATGGTAAGATATAATATGATTTGCGAAGTGTTATGTATTCCTCGTCTACACTTCAAATGAATGTAAATGCGACACTTCCTTGCTAGGAAATAGCGTCTGCAGATGTCTAGGTATCGTAGCGATAGAGTTCTAATACTTCTTAAAACGCGATATCGCATCTCATTTCTATGTTTCATGGTAAGATATAATATGATTTGCGAAGTGTTATGTATTCCTCGTCCACACTTCATATGAATGTAAATGCGACACTTCCTTGCAAGGAAATAGCGTTTGCAGATGTCTACCTATCGTAGCAATAGGGTTCTAATGCTTCTTAAAACGCGATATCATATCTCATTTCTATGTTTCATGTTAAGATATAATATGATTTGCGAAGTGTTATGTATTCCTCGTCTACACTTCAAATGAATGTAAATGCGGCACTTCCTTGCTAGGAAATAGCGTCTGCAGATGTCTAGGTATCGTAGCGATAGAGTTCTTATGATCCTTAAAACGCGATATCGCATCTCGTTTCTATGGTTCATGGTAAGATATAATATGATTTGCGAAGTGTTATGTATTCCTCGTCTACACTTCAAATGAATGTGAATGCGACACTTCCCCGCTAGGAAATAGCGTTTGCAGAAGTCTACGTATCGTAGCAATAGAGTTCTTATGATCCTTAAAACGCGATATCGCATCTCGTTTCTATGGTTCATGGTAAGATATAATATGATTTGCGAAGTGTCACGTATTCCTCGTCTACGCTTCAAATGAATGTAAATGCGACACTTCCTTGCTAGGAAATAGCGTCTGCAGATGTCTACGTATCGTAGCAATAGGGTTCTAATGCTTCTTAAAACGCGATATCGCATCTCATTTCTATGTTTCATGGTAAGATATAATATGATTTGCGAAGTGTCATGCATTCCTCGTCTACACTTCAAATGAATATGAATGCGATACTTCCTCGCTAGGAAATAGCGTTTGCAGATGTCTACGTATCGTTGCAATAGCTTTCTAATGCTTCTTAAAACGCGATATCGCATCTCATTTCTATGTTTCATGGTAAGATATAATATGATTTGCGAAGTGTTATGTATTCCTCGTCTACATTTCAAATGAATGTAAATGCGACACTTCCTTGCAAGGAAATAGCGTTTGCAGATGTCTACGTATCGAAGCAATAGGATTCAAATGCTTCTTAAAACGAGATATTGCATCTCATATCTATGTTTCATGATAAGATATAATATTCATTGCGAAGTGTTATGCATTCCTCGTCTACAGTTGAAAGAAATGTGAATGCGTCACTTCCTCGCTAGGAAATAGCGTTTGCAGATGTCTACGTATCGTAGCAATAGATTTCTAATGCTTCTTAAAACGCGAAATCGCATCTCATTTCTATGTTTCATGGTAAGATATAATATGATTTGCGAAGTGTTATGTATTCCTCGTCTGCTCTTCAAATGAATGTAAATGCGACTCTTCCTTGCTAGGAAATAGCGTCTGCAGATGTCTAGGTATCGTAGCGATAGAGTTCTAATGCTTCTTAAAACGCGATATCGCATCTCATTTCTATGTTTCATGATAAGATATAATATTCATTGCGAAGTGTTATGCATTCCTCGTCTACGATTCAAATGAATGTAAATGCGACACTTCCTTGCAAGGAAATAGCGTTTGCAGATGTCTAGGTATCGTAGCAATAGAGTTCTAATGTTTCTTAAAACGCGATATCGCATCTCATTTCTATGTTTCATGGTAAGATATAATATGATTTGCGAAGTGTTATGTATTCCTCGTCCGCACTTCAAATGAATGTAAATGCGACACTTCCTTGCAAGGAAATAGCGTTTGCAGATGTCTACGTATCGTAGCAATAGAGTTCTTATGATTCTTAAAACGCGATATCGCATCTCATTTCTATGTTTCATGGTAAGATATAATATGTTTTGCGAAGTGTTATTTATTCCTCGTCTACACTTCAAATGAATGTAAATGCGACACTTCCTTGCAAGGAAATAGCGTTTGCAGATGTCTAGGTATCGTAGCGATAGAGTTCTAATGCTTCTTAAAACGAGATATTGCATTTCATATCTATGCTTCTTGATAAGATATAATATTCATTGCGAAGTGTTATGCATTCCTCGTCTACGATTCAAATGAATGTAAATGCGACACTTCCTTGCAAGGAAATAGCGTTTGCAGATGTCTAGGTATCGTAGCAATAGAGTTCTAATGCTTCTTAAAACGCGATATCGCATCTCATTTCTATGTTTCATAGTAAGGTATAATATGATTTGCGAAGTGTTATGTATTCCTCGTCTACACTTCAAATGAATGTAAATGCGACTCTTCCTTGCTAGGAAATAGCGTCTGCAGATGTCTAGGTATCGTAGCGATAGAGTTCTAATGCTTCTTAAAACGCGATATCGCATCTCATTTCTATGTTTCATGGTAAGATATAATATGATTTGCGAAGTGTTATGTATTCCTCGTCTGCACTTCAAATGAATGTAAATGCGACACTTGCTTGCAAGGAAATAGCGTTTGCAGATGTCTAGGTATCGTAGCAATAGAGTTCTAATGCTTCTTAAAACGCTATATCGCACCTCATTTCTATGTTTCATGGTAAGATATAATATGATTTGCGAAGTGTTATGTATTCCTCGTCTGCACTTCAAATGAATGTAAATGCGACACTTCCTTGCAAGGAAATAGCGTTTGCAGATGTCTACCTATCGTAGCAATAGGGTTCTAATGCTTCTTAAAACGCGATATCGCATCTCATTTCTATGTTTCATGTTAAGATATAATATGATTTGCGAAGTGTTATGTATTCCTCGTCTACACTTCAAATGAATGTGAATGCGACACTTCCCCGCTAGGAAATAGCGTTTGCAAAAGTCTACGTATCGTAGCAATAGAGTTCTTATGATCCTTAAAACGCGATATCGCATCTCGTTTCTATGGTTCATGGTAAGATATAATATGATTTGCGAAGTGTCACGTATTCCTCGTCTACGCTTCAAATGAATGTAAATGCGACACTTCCTTGCAAGGAAATAGCGTCTGCAGATGTCTACGTATCGTAGCAATAGGGTTCTAATGCTTCTTAAAACGCGATATCGCATCTCATTTCTATGTTTCATGGTAAGATATAATATGATTTGCGAAGTGTCATGCATTCCTCGTCTACACTTCAAATGAATATGAATGCGATACTTCCTCGCCAGGAAATAGCGTTTGCAGATGTCTACGTATCGTTGCAATAGCTTTCTAATGCTTCTTAAAACGCGATATCGCATCTCATTTCTATGTTTCATGGTAAGATATAATATGATTTGCGAAGTGTTATGTATTCCTCGTCTACACCTCAAATGAATGTAAATGCGACACTTCCTTGCAAGGAAATAGCGTTTGCAGATGTCTACGTATCGAAGCAATAGGATTCAAATGCTTCTTAAAACGAGATATTGCATCTCATATCTATGTTTCATGATAAGATATAATATTCATTGCGAAGTGTTATGCATTCCTCGTCTACAATTCAAAGAAATGTGAATGCGACACTTCCTCGCTAGGAAATAGCGTTTGCAGATGTCTACGTATCGTAGCAATAGATTTCTAATGCTTCTTAAAACGCGAAATCGCATCTCATTTCTATGTTTCATGGTAAGATATAATATGATTTGCGAAGTGTTATGTATTCCTCGTCTGCACTTCAAATGAATGTAAATGCGACACTTCCTTGCAAGGAAATAGCGTTTGCAGATGTCTACGTATCGTAGCAATAGAGTTCTTATGATTCTTAAAACGCGATATCGCATCTCATTTCTATGTTTCATGGTAAGATATAATATGATTTGCGAAGTGTTATGTATTCCTCGTCTGCACTTCAAATGAATGTAAATGCGACACTTCCTTGCAAGGAAATAGCGTTTGCAGATGTCTACGTATCGTAGCAATAGAGTTCTTATGATTCTTAAAACGCGATATCGCATCTCATTCCTATGTTTCATGGTAAGATATAATATGATTTGCGAAGTGTTATGTATTCCTCGTCTGCACTTCAAATGAATGTAAATCCGACACTTCCTTGCTAGGAAATAGCGTCTGCAGATGTCTAGGTATCGTAGCGATAGAGTTCTAATGCTTCTTAAAACGCGATATCGCATCTCATTTCTATGTTTCATGGTAAGATATAATATGATTTGCGAAGTGTTATGTATTCCTCGTCTACACATCAAATGAATGTGAATGCGACACTTCCTCGCTAGGAAATAGCGTTTGCAGAAGTCTACGTATCGTAGCAATAGAGTTCTTATGATTCTTAAAACGCGATATCGCATCTCATTTCTATGGTTCATGGTAAGATATAATATGATTTGCGAAGTGTTATGTATTCCTCGTCTGCACTTCAAATGAATGTAAATCCGACACTTCCTTGCTAGGAAATAGCGTCTGCAGATGTCTAGGTATCGTAGCGATAGAGTTCTAATGCTTCTTAAAACGCGATATCGCATCTCATTTCTATGTTTCATGGTAAGATATAATATGATTTGCGAAGTGTTATGTATTCCTCGTCTACACTTCAAATGAATGTAAATGCGACTCTTCCTTGCTAGGAAATAGCGTCTGCAGATGTCTAGGTATCGTAGCGATAGAGTTCTAATGCTTCTTAAAACGCGATATCGCATCTCATTCCTATGTTTCATGGTAAGATATAATATGATTTGCGAAGTGTTATGTATTCCTCGTCTGCACTTCAAATGAATGTAAATCCGACACTTCCTTGCAAGGAAATAGCGTCTGCAGATGTCTAGGTATCGTAGCGATAGAGTTCTAATGCTTCTTAAAACGCGATATCGCATCTCATTTCTATGTTTCATGGTAAGATATAATATGATTTGCGAAGTGTTATGTATTCCTCGTCTACACATCAAATGAATGTGAATGCGACACTTCCTCGCTAGGAAATAGCGTTTGCAGAAGTCTACGTAACGTAGCAATAGAGTTCTTATGATTCTTAAAACGCGATATCGCATCTCATTTCTATGGTTCATGGTAAGATATAATATGATTTGCGAAGTGTTATGTATTCCTCGTCTGCACTTCAAATGAATGTAAATGCGACACTTCCTTGCAAGGAAATAGCGTTTGCAGATGTCTACGTATCGTAGCAATAGAGTTCTTATGAACCTTAAGACGCGATATCGCATCCCATTTCTATGTTTCATGGTAAGATATAATATGATTTGCGAAGTGTTATGTATTCCCCGTCTACACTTCAAATGAATGTAAATGCGACTCTTCCTTGCTAGGAAATAGCGTCTGCAGATGTCTAGGTATCGTAGCGATAGAGTTCTAATGCTTCTTAAAACGCGATATCGCATCTCATTTCTATGTTTCATGGTAAGATATAATATGATTTGCGAAGTGTTATGTGTGACGTCAGGCGCACCGCCTGCCACCCTCTGGCGCCAACCAGCATCCGCAGCATCCGCAACCGGGACACCGCTCTCCCGCCAGCACCTGTATCAGCATCCCCCGTACACGGGCCGCACGACGATTCGACGCCCAGAGACGAGGAGACAACGCTACGAGGATGAGGAATACCTCCCCGCGTACGAATCCCGATCACCTGCGATCACACAACCGTACGCTTACTTTTCATACACGCGATTCTAGATTAAGCACTCTACACGAATCATGTACATACACAACCCAACACACACCTAAATATAAGCAGATATTTGTACAATCATAATTTCTAAGTCGTATAGAATATAAGCTGCGATGCGCGCCCGCGCGCACTCGACGCTCGCGGCTCACGCTGAACGCGAGCCGCACCCCACTCCGAGTGGCCGCCCCACTCCGATCGTACGCCCCACTCACGGGGCCCAGCGACTCGCGCGCCACGCAACCCGAGGAGGTCGCGGACGCGCGACCGAGAGAGGAGTTCCTTCGAGTCCGATCTCCGAGACGGTTCTAATCTCAACCTCCGAGCAATACGCTCCCCTGCCACGAGCTATCAGCTCTCATGCAGCCGACTCTATCGCATCTCCCTTAGCGGAGTCCTTATTATAACTTATTACTATTTCCATTTCATATTATATCGTTAGTTGATAACTTAGACTTAGTAAAGTGTAGTAGGATAGTTATATTATAGAATATACTCTTGTTTTACCAAATCCAAGTCTCTTTATTCGAATACAAGTTCCTTAAATTCTATTCCACGTGTACGCTCGCGATTCTTATTCAATTCACACGATTCATCTGCGACAGCTCTGTACGCTGGACAGTCTTTGAGCGCACCAACGCTCGACTGCTCTCGCTGCATTCCTATCGTATCCAAGGTATCTTGAACAAGGATCGACCTCGGTAAGCCAGAGCGCACCATCGCTTGGCCGAGCCGTATTCCGTCCTAGTGCAAGCGCCTTTGATGAATCCCGAGCCTCCGAAAAGGCGTACACGACGCGCGGGTAGGAAAGAATATCTACGCCGTCTCATTCGCGAATACGCGAGTTGTACTTCCGGACATCCATACGTCTGCAACGCTGTTTCCGTTCCTGCGAAGGAGGTCTTCGCAGCCGTACGTCCAATTCGAATCCAGGATCGCCCGGTTCCAGCGCCAGTTTCCTCCAGCCGTAGCTCGCCTGCCTGGAGACTCATTCCCGTCGACGCTCCGCCGATCCAGCCGTACGCCGCTGCTATTCCGGTCACGGATCCACGGCGCCACAGATACCTGGAACGAGAGGCGAAACAGTATTAAGAAGACGTTGAAAGGTAAGTTTTAGGCGTAATTTTGGTTAGATCGAGTTCCGACCGCCAACGAACCCGGCCCCAGCGCAATTCGCGTAGGTTTTTCGGGAAAGGCTACGAATCGTGCCATCGGATCGAGCGCAAACGCACCTCGGGACGTGACACGAAAGATATTTTTGGTGACAGCGGTGGGATAGCCACGCGTTCTCCACGGAAATTCTGCCGTCCGAGACCGCGAAACAAGCCATGGCAACGAGAACTCCACCGACCAAAACGCGCCAGCAAGCGCAGCGGGCCGCCGCGATGCACGAAACTGATCGCGATAAACGCACAAATAGGGCATTAGATTTTCAAGACGCTCTCGGCGAGCTTACTCAAGATACCGCGCAAGCAGGCACATCGGCGAAAAACGTAGAATCGACCGATCCAACTACGGTGACCTTGCTTCAACAAGTTGAAATGCTCCGTCGCGAAATTGAAGCTATCCGCCGAACTCCAGATCTAGCACGCGACGATACAGTGCCGTTGGAAATTCCGCGTATAGACCCGATTTCCGCACAAGGTTCGAGTCAAATATCCGCCGTAACCAACCCGCAACATGACGAGCTTTCGCTCAAGCAAGCGCTTGAAGCCGTACCGACGTTCGACGGACAAAATATTCCGGTACTCCAATTTACGCGGGCTTGCAAACGGGCTTACGAACTAATTCCGAACGGGTGCGAGCGCACGTTTACGCGCCTTCTGAAGGGCAAATTGAAGGGCCGCGCTTATGCCGCGTTAGAGGACGAGCCGTGCCAGACGATTCTGGAATTAACTGATATTCTTCGATGTTCGTTCGGACCCGTGAAATCCGCCGATCACTACAGGGGCGAACTCACCAATATATACATGCGTGCCAACGAGCACATTTTAGATTATATTGGACGGGTAAAGGACCTGAAGACAGCCATAATTGACTGCGACAGACTCGCGCGTCGCGATCCCCAAGAGTCCTTAGAAAGCGTAAACAAACTCGCGTCACAGTGCTTCAGGGACGGACTTATTCCCGAAATAAGAATTCAGATGCCGATAGATCCATACAACACCCTGCAGCAAATTTTCACAAGAGCACGCGAACTCTTTCAAATTCACGAACGCGACTTACAACGTCTAGGCAAAACGCGACCACGCGCGGAATCTCGCGAAAAACTCGTAGACATTATCTGCAGTAAATGCAACAACACGGGACATTACGCGACCGAATGTCGGCTCAGAACCGTACCTCAATACCGATCACGGGAATATCGAGACCCATACCTGCGTCCCAGGGACGCACCGCTTCCCGCTCAACGCCCGTCCTACGAACAGCCGCGACAAATTTTAGACAGGGACGCGCAAAAATTTTGCAAATATTGTAAAAACCCGGGGCACAGCATAGACGAATGCCGTAAGAGAAGATATAATAACAATTTGAACAGGGACTCGGGAAACGACGGTGGCCTCCGTACCCGCCGCGAGACAGGTCGCGAGGCCCTACCGCAAATACGAACTCTCGCAGCGAACAATTCCGACGAGGAAGTAGGAGAAACGCCGCAATAAATATCACCGGGAAAGCAAGCACGCCTACCGTGATAATTAAATTCGATCATTTAATCTGTCCAACCCGATTTATGATAGACACCGGGGCAGAGATAAACATTATCAAACGATCGGCATTAAAATCCTCCGCGCGAATCGACTCTTCGGAAATAGTGATTATAACGGGTGTAACCGACGGCAAAACAGCCACCTTAGGGACGGTGAACCTGGTAATCTTCGACCGCGTCGTCCCCTTCAATGTAGTCGAGGACAATTTTCCCTTAAAGCCTAACGGAATCCTCGGCTCGGGCTTTTGTAAGGACGCGGAAATTTCCTTCCTTAAGAAATTTATCAAATGGAACGGGCAGAAAATCCCTTTCGTAGAGGATGTCGAGCCAACCGAAGAACCGTCGTCGCGCCCGGAGACCGCTCCTCACTTACCAGCGAAAAATAAACAAACGTCGCGCACTAAATCTATTTCTCCTCCGACGCCGCCGCAATCATCGCCCCCTCCGAAACGCGATGCACCGGCGAAATCTAAACCCAGAACGGATAAGAAGGCCGTTTCTTCGAAGCAAAGAGATCAGATCTCGATTCCTCCGCGATCAAATGTCGGAATAAAGGTTCGCGTGATAAACTCCGATATCCCAGAAGGAATAATTCCGAGAATTAATTTAGCACCGGGAATATTTTTCGAGAACGCCCTAGTCAGAGTGGTCCATGGCAAGGCGATTACAAGAATAATAAATTCATCAGATCGCACGATCAAAATCGCATTGCCAGACGTAAAACTCGAACCGGCTCAAATTATGACTCCCCTCCACGAGGAGGGCAGTCCCTCTCTGTTTCCAATTTTTTCCAATTCGAAAAAATACGCTGTATCCGCCGCACCGATCGGCTCTTCCCACAAAAGGGAAATTTCTACTTCTATTTCAAATCAGACATCGTATTCGACACGCGAGCTTCCTCCTTCTCGGTGCAAAGTAATAAACAAGCACCGAATTTCCTACGCGCAAGCGGTAAAAACCAATGTAAAGCGAGATGCAAAATCGAAATCTCCGCTATCACCGCAAACCGCCGACTCTCCGCAATCTCGCGTGGACCGTATACTCAGTCTCCTTCGTCTCGATCACCTCAATAAGGAGGAAAAAGAACACGTCGTCCGCCTCGTCGAAAGCTCGCAGCATCTCTTCCATATCCAAGGCGACAAATTAGGACACACTTCGGCCACCACGCATAAAATACCAACCGTTGACGACCGACCCGTCAACGTGAAGCAATATCGCTTTCCCCCGGCACATAAGGAGGAAATTCGCCGTCAAGTCGAACACTTTTTACAAAACGATGTCATCTCTCCGTCCAAATCGCCTTATAATTCACCACTGTGGGTAGTGCCCAAGAAGCCTGATTCCTTGGGCAATAAACAGTGGCGCGTCGTTATCGACTACCGAGCTCTGAACGAGAAGTCTGTCGCCGACGCGTACCCCCTCCCTTGCATCACGGAGATTCTCGATCAGCTCGGTAGCGCGAAATACTTCAGTACTTTCGATCTCGCGAGCGGGTTCCATCAGATCCCTATGGAACCCGCCGACGCTCCGAAAACCGCTTTTTCTACGCCTCACGGGCACTATGAGTTCAAAAGAATGCCCTTCGGGTTGAAAAACGCGCCCGCGACGTTCCAGAGGCTGATGGACAACGTCCTCTCCGGCCTCCAGGGGAACGAGGTATTCGTCTACCTCGATGATATCGTGATCTACGCCAGCTCTCTGCAGGAGCACCGAGTAAAATTTGAAAAATTAACAAAAAGGCTCAAGGAAGCCAACCTAGTTTTGCAACCTGATAAGTGCGAATTCCTGCGAAGAGAGGTTAGCTATTTAGGCCACATTATCAGCGAGCACGGGGTAAAACCGGACCCCGCGAAAATAAGCGCGGTGAAAAATTTTCCACGTCCACAGAACGCCAAACAAATTAAACAATTCCTCGGTCTTGCGGGATATTACAGGCGTTTCATTGCTAATTTCTCGCGTATCGCTAAACCTCTGACCAATCTGTTAAAAAAGGACGCGCCTTTCGTGTGGCGCAACGATCAAGAAAACTCATTTGTACAACTTCGCGATTGCCTGTGCGAGGCTCCTATACTCCAATATCCGAACTTTAAGCAGCCGTTCGTTATAACCACCGATGCATCTGCCGAAGCGATCGGCGCTATTCTCAGTCAAGGCCCGATAGGTCGCGATCTGCCGATCGCGTACACGTCGCGATTACTCAATACTGCGGAGCGAAATTATTCTACGATCGAGAAGGAGTGTCTGGCGATCGTCTACGCCGTCCACTATTTCCGGCCATACATCTACGGTAACCAGTTCAAACTCGTTACCGACCATCGGCCGTTAGTGTGGATGAACTCGGTCAAAGATCCATCCAGTAGACTCGTTCGTTGGAGGCTTAAGCTTGCTGAATTTGATTATGAGATGGTATACAAAAGCGGCAAAACCAACCTCAATGCGGACGCACTATCGCGGAATCCCGCCCGAGTTTTCCCGCTTTCCCACGCACTTGATTCGGAGGATGACATCTTCGATGTCTCCCCGGAAGTTCGAAGGAAATACACCACTCCAGCTCCTCCTCCTACACCGGTAACGTCGGGAACCGACGTACCGACGCCCGACGCTCCCTCACTTACCGACACCTCGTCAACTCCGCACACAACCGATAATCCCGAAATCTATGTCCCTGCACCGAATGAATACATCAGGCGAGAGCCTTTGTTTAAATACAGTCGCGACTCACTGCCAACCAGACGAGACAATATTGTCATTTTCGTCACGCAGTCAGGACACCCTTACGACGCGGGTGCCCAAGAACTCGAAAAAACCGGACAATTCCTTCCCAACGAAAACATCGTCCTTTCCAGATCCAAAGTTGTGAAAATAGAAAACGAGTACCAAATCCAGCTTCCGATCGTGGAACATCCAAGCCGATCAGTCGATTTCCAAACCACGGTCGAAGCATTTCGATCACTATACGACGTCGTAAACGAACTCCAGTTAACAACATTCAGTATCGCACAGATCTCCCTTGATTCTATTCCATGGTCCCGAATCCGAAAAATCCTCGAGGACCTATTTTACGAATCGAACGTTCAAATAACGGTCTGTCAGGGGCTGATTCGAACTCCGCCAGTCCAAGATAGACTGAAAATAATACAGGAGAACCACGACACACCTGTGGGAGGCCACAAGGGTGTGAATAAAACATACACTCGTATTAGGCAACAATACTTTTGGCCCAATATGAAGTTGCAAATCCAAGAATACATCGGCAAATGCAAAAGCTGCCAAACGGAAAAACTGGTCAGAGTAAAAACGAGACAACCTCTCACTCTAACCGATACCCCCGGCAGGGCTTTTGACAAAATCTCGATGGACGTTATGGGTCCTCTTCCCGAAACACCAGATGGTTTCACAAACATATTAACAATCCAAGACCTACTAACAAAATTCTCCGTCGCAATTCCCCTTAAAACCACCACGGCCGTAGACATTGCGGATGCATTGATTCGAGAGTTTATCTGTAAGTTCGGATGCCCCAAGGGCATACTGACAGATCAGGGCTCCAATTTTATAAATAGCCTGATAAAAGCCATCGCTATCAAATTCAGAATCAAGCAGTACAAGTCCACCGCATTCCATCCGCAAACGAACGGGTCCGTCGAAAGATCTCACCACGTCTTGGCCGAGTATCTGAAACACTATATCGAGTCGAGTAACGAATGGGAGAAATGGTTACCGTACGCGATGTTCGCATACAACACCAGCGTACACGAGGGTACGTTATACACCCCTCACGAACTAGTGTTCGGTAGAATAGCTAGAACGCCATCAGCCACTCCTTTTCAAGACAACACCGAAAATGAGACATACAGCGACTATCTCATTCAACTCAACGAAAGAATTTCCAAATCGCAGGAGCTCGCCAAAGATAATTTAGATAACGCCAAACGCAGATCGAAATTCTATTACGACCGCAAAGTCAATGTCAAAAATTTCGAGGTAGGACAGTGGGTGTACCTTTTAAAGGAACCAAATAAGCATAAATTCCAAGCTCAGTATTCAGGACCCTACCGAATACTCGAAATTTTAGGCAACTGCAACGTAAAGTTAAATGTAAAGGGTCGACATAAAATCGTACACACGAACAAAATTAAGCTATGTAAACGAATGCAAGGTATGCACAGTGTGAATGCGAATGAGTTAAAAATAAGAAAAACTGGAACTGTAGTCAGTGAATATAGTGTAAAAGACGCTGAAAGCGAAAGTGAACAAAGTGGAATGAACAAGTCAACGAGAAGCATCAACCGCGGTCCAGCGGTCATCCACCCTCGCCGGGATGAATCAGGAGAGAGCCTCCAACCCCTGCGACAGTCAACCAGTGGAACCACGAAACGGGCCCAGCAGTCCGACACACGCTCCACAGACAAGAGATCTCGGCATTGCCGAGATTCTTTTTCCAAGGGGGGTGGTGTGACGTCAGGCGCACCGCCTGCCACCCTCTGGCGCCAACCAGCATCCGCAGCATCCGCAACCGGGACACCGCTCTCCCGCCAGCACCTGTATCAGCATCCCCCGTACACGGGCCGCACGACGATTCGACGCCCAGAGACGAGGAGACAACGCTACGAGGATGAGGAATACCTCCCCGCGTACGAATCCCGATCACCTGCGATCACACAACCGTACGCTTACTTTTCATACACGCGATTCTAGATTAAGCACTCTACACGAATCATGTACATACACAACCCAACACACACCTAAATATAAGCAGATATTTGTACAATCATAATTTCTAAGTCGTATAGAATATAAGCTGCGATGCGCGCCCGCGCGCACTCGACGCTCGCGGCTCACGCTGAACGCGAGCCGCACCCCACTCCGAGTGGCCGCCCCACTCCGATCGTACGCCCCACTCACGGGGCCCAGCGACTCGCGCGCCACGCAACCCGAGGAGGTCGCGGACGCGCGACCGAGAGAGGAGTTCCTTCGAGTCCGATCTCCGAGACGGTTCTAATCTCAACCTCCGAGCAATACGCTCCCCTGCCACGAGCTATCAGCTCTCATGCAGCCGACTCTATCGCATCTCCCTTAGCGGAGTCCTTATTATAACTTATTACTATTTCCATTTCATATTATATCGTTAGTTGATAACTTAGACTTAGTAAAGTGTAGTAGGATAGTTATATTATAGAATATACTCTTGTTTTACCAAATCCAAGTCTCTTTATTCGAATACAAGTTCCTTAAATTCTATTCCACGTGTACGCTCGCGATTCTTATTCAATTCACACGATTCATCTGCGACAGCTCTGTACGCTGGACAGTCTTTGAGCGCACCAACGCTCGACTGCTCTCGCTGCATTCCTATCGTATCCAAGGTATCTTGAACAAGGATCGACCTCGGTAAGCCAGAGCGCACCATCGCTTGGCCGAGCCGTATTCCGTCCTAGTGCAAGCGCCTTTGATGAATCCCGAGCCTCCGAAAAGGCGTACACGACGCGCGGGTAGGAAAGAATATCTACGCCGTCTCATTCGCGAATACGCGAGTTGTACTTCCGGACATCCATACGTCTGCAACGCTGTTTCCGTTCCTGCGAAGGAGGTCTTCGCAGCCGTACGTCCAATTCGAATCCAGGATCGCCCGGTTCCAGCGCCAGTTTCCTCCAGCCGTAGCTCGCCTGCCTGGAGACTCATTCCCGTCGACGCTCCGCCGATCCAGCCGTACGCCGCTGCTATTCCGGTCACGGATCCACGGCGCCACAGATACCTGGAACGAGAGGCGAAACAGTATTAAGAAGACGTTGAAAGGTAAGTTTTAGGCGTAATTTTGGTTAGATCGAGTTCCGACCGCCAACGAACCCGGCCCCAGCGCAATTCGCGTAGGTTTTTCGGGAAAGGCTACGAATCGTGCCATCGGATCGAGCGCAAACGCACCTCGGGACGTGACATATGTATTCCTCGTCTGCACTTCAAATGAATGTAAATGCGACACTTCCTTGCAAGAAAATAGCGTTTGCAGATGTCTACCTATCGTAGCAATAGAGTTCTAATGCTTCTTAAAACGCGATATCGCATCTCATTTCTATGTTTCATGGTAAGATATAATATGATTTGCGAAGTGTTATGTATTCCTCGTCTGCACTTCAAATGAATGTAAATGCGACACTTCCTTGCAAGGAAATAGCGTTTGCAGATGTCTACGTATCGTAGCAATAGAGTTCTTATGATTCTTAAAACGCGATATCGCATCTCATTTCTATGTTTCATGGTAAGATATAATATGATTTGCGAAGTGTTATGTATTCCTCGTCTGCACTTCAAATGAATGTAAATGCGACACTTCCTTGCAAGGAAATAGCGTTTGCAGATGTCTACGTATCGTAGCAATAGAGTTCTTATGATTCTTAAAACGCGATATCGCATCTCATTTCTATGTTTCATGGTAAGATATAATATGATTTGCGAAGTGTTATGTATTCCTCGTCTGCACTTCAAATGAATGTAAATGCGACACTTCCTTGCAAGGAAATAGCGTTTGCAGATGTCTACGTATCGTAGCAATAGAGTTCTAATGTTTCTTAAAACGCGATATCGCATCTCATTTCTATGTTTCATGGTAAGATATAATATGATTTGCGAAGTGTTATGTATTCCTCGTCTACACTTCAAATGAATGTAAATGCGACTCTTCCTTGCTAGGAAATAGCGTCTGCAGATGTCTAGGTATCGTAACGATAGAGTTCTAATGCTTCTTAAAACGCGATATCGCATCTCATTTCTATGTTTCATGGTAAGATATAATATGATTTGCGAAGTGTTATGTATTCCTCGTCTGCACTTCAAATGAATGTAAATGCGACACTTCCTTGCAAGGAAATAGCGTTTGCAGATGTCTACGTATCGTAGCAATAGAGTTCTTATGATTCTTAAAACGCGATATCGCATCTCATTTCTATGTTTCATGGTAAGATATAATATGATTTGCGAAGTGTTATGTATTCCTCGTCTGCACTTCAAATGAATGTAAATGCGACACTTCCTTGCAAGGAAATAGCGTTTGCAGATGTCTACGTATCGTAGCAATAGAGTTCTTATGATTCTTAAAACGCGATATCGCATCTCATTCCTATGTTTCATGGTAAGATATAATATGATTTGCGAAGTGTTATGTATTCCTCGTCTGCACTTCAAATGAATGTAAATCCGACACTTCCTTGCTAGGAAATAGCGTCTGCAGATGTCTAGGTATCGTAGCGATAGAGTTCTAATGCTTCTTAAAACGCGATATCGCATCTCATTCCTATGTTTCATGGTAAGATATAATATGATTTGCGAAGTGTTATGTATTCCTCGTCTGCACTTCAAATGAATGTAAATCCGACACTTCCTTGCTAGGAAATAGCGTCTGCAGATGTCTAGGTATCGTAGCGATAGAGTTCTAATGCTTCTTAAAACGCGATATCGCATCTCATTTCTATGTTTCATGGTAAGATATAATATGATTTGCGAAGTGTTATGTATTCCTCGTCTACACATCAAATGAATGTGAATGCGACACTTCCTCGCTAGGAAATAGCGTTTGCAGAAGTCTACGTATCGTAGCAATAGAGTTCTTATGATTCTTAAAACGCGATATCGCATCTCATTTCTATGGTTCATGGTAAGATATAATATGATTTGCGAAGTGTTATGTATTCCTCGTCTGCACTTCAAATGAATGTAAATCCGACACTTCCTTGCTAGGAAATAGCGTCTGCAGATGTCTAGGTATCGTAGCGATAGAGTTCTAATGCTTCTTAAAACGCGATATCGCATCTCATTTCTATGTTTCATGGTAAGATATAATATGATTTGCGAAGTGTTATGTATTCCTCGTCTACACTTCAAATGAATGTAAATGCGACTCTTCCTTGCTAGGAAATAGCGTCTGCAGATGTGTAGGTATCGTAGCGATAGAGTTCTAATGCTTCTTAAAACGCGATATCGCATCTCATTCCTATGTTTCATGGTAAGATATAATATGATTTGCGAAGTGTTATGTATTCCTCGTCTGCACTTCAAATGAATGTAAATCCGACACTTCCTTGCAAGGAAATAGCGTCTGCAGATGTCTAGGTATCGTAGCGATAGAGTTCTAATGCTTCTTAAAACGCGATATCGCATCTCATTTCTATGTTTCATGGTAAGATATAATATGATTTGCGAAGTGTTATGTATTCCTCGTCTACACTTCAAATGAATGTAAATGCGACTCTTCCTTGCTAGGAAATAGCGTCTGCAGATGTGTAGGTATCGTAGCGATAGAGTTCTAATGCTTCTTAAAACGCGATATCGCATCTCATTCCTATGTTTCATGGTAAGATATAATATGATTTGCGAAGTGTTATGTATTCCTCGTCTGCACTTCAAATGAATGTAAATCCGACACTTCCTTGCAAGGAAATAGCGTCTGCAGATGTCTAGGTATCGTAGCGATAGAGTTCTAATGCTTCTTAAAACGCGATATCGCATCTCATTTCTATGGTTCATGGTAAGATATAATATGATTTGCGAAGTGTTATGTATTCCTCGTCTGCACTTCAAATGAATGTAAATGCGACACTTCCTTGCAAGGAAATAGCGTTTGCAGATGTCTACGTATCGTAGCAATAGAGTTCTTATGAACCTTAAGACGCGATATCGCATCCCATTTCTATGTTTCATGGTAAGATATAATATGATTTGCGAAGTGTTATGTATTCCCCGTCTACACTTCAAATGAATGTAAATGCGACTCTTCCTTGCTAGGAAATAGCGTCTGCAGATGTCTAGGTATCGTAGCGATAGAGTTCTAATGCTTCTTAAAACGCGATATCGCATCTCATTTCTATGTTTCATGGTAAGATATAATATGATTTGCGAAGTGTTATGTATTCCTCGTCTGCACTTCAAATGAATGTAAATGCGACACTTCCTTGCAAGAAAATAGCGTTTGCAGATGTCTACCTATCGTAGCAATAGAGTTCTAATGCTTCTTAAAACGCGATATCGCATCTCATTTCTATGTTTCATGGTAAGATATAATATGATTTGCGAAGTGTTATGTATTCCTCGTCTGCACTTCAAATGAATGTAAATGCGACACTTCCTTGCAAGGAAATAGCGTTTGCAGATGTCTACGTATCGTAGCAATAGAGTTCTTATGATTCTTAAAACGCGATATCGCATCTCATTTCTATGTTTCATGGTAAGATATAATATGATTTGCGAAGTGTTATGTATTCCTCGTCTGCACTTCAAATGAATGTAAATGCGACACTTCCTTGCAAGGAAATAGCGTTTGCAGATGTCTACGTATCGTAGCAATAGAGTTCTTATGATTCTTAAAACGCGATATCGCATCTCATTTCTATGTTTCATGGTAAGATATAATATGATTTGCGAAGTGTTATGTATTCCTCGTCTGCACTTCAAATGAATGTAAATGCGACACTTCCTTGCAAGGAAATAGCGTTTGCAGATGTCTACGTATCGTAGCAATAGAGTTCTTATGATTCTTAAAACGCGATATCGCATCTCATTCCTATGTTTCATGGTAAGATATAATATGATTTGCGAAGTGTTATGTATTCCTCGTCTGCACTTCAAATGAATGTAAATCCGACACTTCCTTGCTAGGAAATAGCGTATGTAGATGTTTAGGTATCGTAGCGATAGAGTTCTAATGCTTCTTAAAACGCGATATCGCATCTCATTTCTATGTTTCATGGTAACATATAATATGATTTGCGAAGTGTTATTTATTCCTCGTCTACACTTCAAATGAATGTAAATGCGACACTTCCTTGCAAGGAAATAGCGTTTGCAGATGTCTAGGTATCGTAGCGATAGAGTTCTAATGCTTCTTAAAACGCGATATCGCATAACATTTCTATGTTTCATGGTAAGATATAATATTCATTGCGAAGTGTTATGCATTCCTCGTCTACGATTCAAATGAATGTAAAGGCGACACTTCCTTGCAAGGAAATAGCGTTTACAGATGCCTAGGTATCGTAGCAATAGAGTTCTAATGCTTCTTAAAACGCGATATCGCATCTCATTTCTATGTTTCATGGTAAGATATAATATGATTTGCGAAGTGTTATTTATTCCTCGTCTACACTTCATATGAATGTAAATGCGACACTTCCTTGCAAGGAAATAGCGTTTGCAGATGTCTAGGTATCGTAGCAATAGAGTTCTAATGCTTCTTAAAACGCTATATCGCACCTCATTTCTATGTTTCATGGTAAGATATAATATGATTTGCGAAGTGTTATGTATTCCTCGTCTGCACTTCAAATGAATGTAAATGCGACACTTCCTTGCAAGGAAATAGCGTTTGCAGATGTCTACGTATCGTAGCAATAGAGTTCTTATGATTCTTAAAACGCGATATCGCATCTCATTTCTATGTTTCATGGTATGATATAATATGATTTGCGAAGTGTTATTTATTCCTCGTCTATACTTCAAATGAATGTAAATGCGACACTTCCTTGCAAGGAAATAGCGTTTGCAGATGTCTACGTATCGTAGCAATAGAGTTCTTATGATTCTTAAAACGCGATATCGCATCTCATTTCTATGTTTCATGGTAAGATATAATATGATTTGCGAAGCGTTATGTATTCCTCGTCTGCACTTCAAATGAATGTAAATGCGACACTTCCTTGCAATGAAATAGCGTTTGCAGATGTCTACGTATCGTAGCAATAGAGTTCTTATGATTCTTAAAACGCGATATCGCATCTCATTCCTATGTTTCATGGTAAGATATAATATGATTTGCGAAGTGTTATGTATTCCTCGTCTGCACTTCAAATGAATGTAAATCCGACACTTCCTTGCTAGGAAATAGCGTCTGCAGATGTCTAGGTATCGTAGCGATAGAGTTCTAATGCTTCTTAAAACGCGATATCGCATCTCATTTCTATGTTTCATGGTAAGATATAATATGATTTGCGAAGTGTTATATATTCCTCGTCTACACATCAAATGAATGTGAATGCGACACTTCCTCGCTAGGAAATAGCGTTTGCAGAAGTCTACGTATCGTAGCAATAGAGTTCTTATGATTCTTAAAACGCGATATCGCATCTCATTTCTATGTTTCATGGTATGATATAATATGATTTGCGAAGTGTTATTTATTCCTCGTCTATACTTCAAATGAATGTAAATGCGACACTTCCTTGCAAGGAAATAGCGTTTGCAGATGTCTACGTATCGTAGCAATAGAGTTCTTATGATTCTTAAAACGCGATATCGCATCTCATTTCTATGTTTCATGGTAAGATATAATATGATTTGCGAAGCGTTATGTATTCCTCGTCTGCACTTCAAATGAATGTAAATGCGACACTTCCTTGCAATGAAATAGCGTTTGCAGATGTCTACGTATCGTAGCAATAGAGTTCTTATGATTCTTAAAACGCGATATCGCATCTCATTCCTATGTTTCATGGTAAGATATAATATGATTTGCGAAGTGTTATGTATTCCTCGTCTGCACTTCAAATGAATGTAAATCCGACACTTCCTTGCTAGGAAATAGCGTCTGCAGATGTCTAGGTATCGTAGCGATAGAGTTCTAATGCTTCTTAAAACGCGATATCGCATCTCATTTCTATGTTTCATGGTAAGATATAATATGATTTGCGAAGTGTTATATATTCCTCGTCTACACATCAAATGAATGTGAATGCGACACTTCCTCGCTAGGAAATAGCGTTTGCAGAAGTCTACGTATCGTAGCAATAGAGTTCTTATGATTCTTAAAACGCGATATCGCATCTCATTTCTATGGTTCATGGTAAGATATAATATGATTTGCGAAGTGTTATGTATTCCTCGTCTGCACTTCAAATGAATGTAAATGCGACACTTCCTTGCAAGGAAATAGCGTTTGCAGATGTCTACGTATCGTAGCAATAGTGTTCTTATGAACCTTAAGACGCGATATCGCATCCCATTTCTATGTTTCATGGTAAGATATAATATGATTTGCGAAGTGTTATGTATTCCACGTCTACACTTCAAATGAATGTAAATGCGACTCTTCCTTGCTAGGAAACAGCGTCTGCAGATGTCTAGGTATCGTAGCGATAGAGTTCTAATGCTTCTTAAAACGCGATATCGCAGCTCATTTCTATGTTTCATGGTAAGATATAATATGATTTGCGAAGTGTTATGTATTCCTCGTCTGCACTTCAAATGAATGTAAATGCGACACTTCCTTGCAAGGAAATAGCGTTTGCAGATGTCTACGTATCGTAGCAATAGAGTTCTAATGCTTCTTAAAACGAGATATTGCATTTCATATCTATGTTTCATGACAAGATATAATATGATTTGCGAAGTGTTATGTATTCCTCGTCTACACTTCATATGAATGTAAAAGCGACACTTCCTTGCAAGGAAATAGCGTTTGCAGATGTCTAGGTATCGTAGCGATAGAGTTCTAATGCTTCTTAAAACGCGATATCGCATCACATTTCTATGTTTCATGGTAAGATATAATATTCATTGCGAAGTGTTATGCATTCCTCGTCTACGATTCAAATGAATGTAAATGCGACACTTCCTTGCAAGGAAATAGCGTTTACAGATGCCTAGGTATCGTAGCAATAGAGTTCTAATGTGACGTCAGGCGCACCGCCTGCCACCCTCTGGCGCCAACCAGCATCCGCAGCATCCGCAACCGGGACACCGCTCTCCCGCCAGCACCTGTATCAGCATCCCCCGTACACGGGCCGCACGACGATTCGACGCCCAGAGACGAGGAGACAACGCTACGAGGATGAGGAATACCTCCCCGCGTACGAATCCCGATCACCTGCGATCACACAACCGTACGCTTACTTTTCATACACGCGATTCTAGATTAAGCACTCTACACGAATCATGTACATACACAACCCAACACACACCTAAATATAAGCAGATATTTGTACAATCATAATTTCTAAGTCGTATAGAATATAAGCTGCGATGCGCGCCCGCGCGCACTCGACGCTCGCGGCTCACGCTGAACGCGAGCCGCACCCCACTCCGAGTGGCCGCCCCACTCCGATCGTACGCCCCACTCACGGGGCCCAGCGACTCGCGCGCCACGCAACCCGAGGAGGTCGCGGACGCGCGACCGAGAGAGGAGTTCCTTCGAGTCCGATCTCCGAGACGGTTCTAATCTCAACCTCCGAGCAATACGCTCCCCTGCCACGAGCTATCAGCTCTCATGCAGCCGACTCTATCGCATCTCCCTTAGCGGAGTCCTTATTATAACTTATTACTATTTCCATTTCATATTATATCGTTAGTTGATAACTTAGACTTAGTAAAGTGTAGTAGGATAGTTATATTATAGAATATACTCTTGTTTTACCAAATCCAAGTCTCTTTATTCGAATACAAGTTCCTTAAATTCTATTCCACGTGTACGCTCGCGATTCTTATTCAATTCACACGATTCATCTGCGACAGCTCTGTACGCTGGACAGTCTTTGAGCGCACCAACGCTCGACTGCTCTCGCTGCATTCCTATCGTATCCAAGGTATCTTGAACAAGGATCGACCTCGGTAAGCCAGAGCGCACCATCGCTTGGCCGAGCCGTATTCCGTCCTAGTGCAAGCGCCTTTGATGAATCCCGAGCCTCCGAAAAGGCGTACACGACGCGCGGGTAGGAAAGAATATCTACGCCGTCTCATTCGCGAATACGCGAGTTGTACTTCCGGACATCCATACGTCTGCAACGCTGTTTCCGTTCCTGCGAAGGAGGTCTTCGCAGCCGTACGTCCAATTCGAATCCAGGATCGCCCGGTTCCAGCGCCAGTTTCCTCCAGCTGTAGCTCGCCTGCCTGGAGACTCATTCCCGTCGACGCTCCGCCGATCCAGCCGTACGCCGCTGCTATTCCGGTCACGGATCCACGGCGCCACAGATACCTGGAACGAGAGGCGAAACAGTATTAAGAAGACGTTGAAAGGTAAGTTTTAGGCGTAATTTTGGTTAGATCGAGTTCCGACCGCCAACGAACCCGGCCCCAGCGCAATTCGCGTAGGTTTTTCGGGAAAGGCAACGAATCGTGCCATCGGATCGAGCGCAAACGCACCTCGGGACGTGACACGAAAGATATTTTTGGTGACAGCGGTGGGATAGCCACGCGTTCTCCACGGAAATTCTGCCGTCCGAGACCGCGAAACAAGCCATGGCAACGAGAACTCCACCGACCAAAACGCGCCAGCAAGCGCAACGGGCCGCCGCGATGCACGAAACTGATCGCGATAAACGCACAAATAGGGCATTAGATTTTCAAGACGCTCTCGGCGAGCTTACTCAAGATACCGCGCAAGCAGGCACATCGGCGAAAAACGTAGAATCGACCGATCCAACTACGGTGACCTTGCTTCAACAAGTTGAAATGCTCCGTCGCGAAATTGAAGCTATCCGCCGAACTCCAGATCTAGCACGCGACGATACAGTGCCGTTGGAAATTCCGCGTATAGACCCGATTTCCGCACAAGGTTCGAGTCAAATATCCGCCGTAACCAACCCGCAACATGACGAGCTTTCGCTCAAGCAAGCGCTTGAAGCCGTACCGACGTTCGACGGACAAAATATTCCGGTACTCCAATTTACGCGGGCTTGCAAACGGGCTTACGAACTAATTCCGAACGGGTGCGAGCGCACGTTTACGCGCCTTCTGAAGGGCAAATTGAAGGGCCGCGCTTATGCCGCGTTAGAGGACGAGCCGTGCCAGACGATTCTGGAATTAACTGATATTCTTCGATGTTCGTTCGGACCCGTGAAATCCGCCGATCACTACAGGGGCGAACTCACCAGTATATACATGCGTGCCAACGAGCACATTTTAGATTATATTGGACGGGTAAAGGACCTGAAGACAGCCATAATTGACTGCGACAGACTCGCGCGTCGCGATCCCCAAGAGTCCTTAGAAAGCGTAAACAAACTCGCGTCACAGTGCTTCAGGGACGGACTTATTCCCGAAATAAGAATTCAGATGCCGATAGATCCATACAACACCCTGCAGCAAATTTTCACAAGAGCACGCGAACTCTTTCAAATTCACGAACGCGACTTACAACGTCTAGGCAAAACGCGACCACGCGCGGAATCTCGCGAAAAACTCGTAGACATTATCTGCAGTAAATGCAACAACACGGGACATTACGCGACCGAATGTCGGCTCAGAACCGTACCTCAATACCGATCACGGGAATATCCAGACCCATACCTGCGTCCCAGGGACGCACCGCTTCCCGCTCAACGCCCGTCCTACGAACAGCCGCGACAAATTTTAGACAGGGACGCGCAAAAATTTTGCAAATATTGTAAAAACCCGGGGCACAGCATAGACGAATGCCGTAAGAGAAGATATAATAACAATTTGAACAGGGACTCGGGAAACGACGGTGGCCTCCGTACCCGCCGCGAGACAGGTCGCGAGGCCCTACCGCAAATACGAACTCTCGCAGCGAACAATTCCGACGAGGAAGTAGGAGAAACGCCGCAATAAATATCACCGGGAAAGCAAGCACGCCTACCGTGATAATTAAATCCGATCATTTAATCTGTCCAACCCGATTTATGATAGACACCGGGGCAGAGATAAACATTATCAAACGATCGGCATTAAAATCCTCCGCGCGAATCGACTCTTCGGAAATAGTGATTATAACGGGTGTAACCGACGGCAAAACAGCCACCTTAGGGACGGTGAACCTGGTAATCTTCGACCGCGTCGTCCCCTTCAATGTAGTCGAGGACAATTTTCCCTTAAAGCCTAACGGAATCCTCGGCTCGGGCTTTTGTAAGGACGCGGAAATTTCCTTCCTTAAGAAATTTATCAAATGGAACGGGCAGAAAATCCCTTTCGTAGAGGATGTCGAGCCAACCGAAGAACCGTCGTCGCGCCCGGAGACCGCTCCTCACTTACCAGCGAAAAATAAACAAACGTCGCGCACTAAATCTATTTCTCCTCCGACGCCGCCGCAATCATCGCCCCCTCCGAAACGCGATGCACCGGCGAAATCTAAACCCAGAACGGATAAGAAGGCCGTTTCTTCGAAGCAAAGAGATCAGATCTCGATTCCTCCGCGATCAAATGTCGGAATAAAGGTTCGCGTGATAAACTCCGATATCCCAGAAGGAATAATTCCGAGAATTAATTTAGCACCGGGAATATTTTTCGGGAACGCCCTAGTCAGAGTGGTCCATGGCAAGGCGATTACAAGAATAATAAATTCATCAGATCGCACGATCAAAATCGCATTGCCAGACGTAAAACTCGAACCGGCTCAAATTATGACTCCCCTCCACGAGGAGGGCAGTCCCTCTCTGTTTCCAATTTTTTCCAATTCAAAAAAATACGCTGTATCCGCCGCACCGATCGGCTCTTCCCACAAAAGGGAAATTTCTACTTCTATTTCAAATCAGACATCGTATTCGACACGCGAGCTTCCTCCTTCTCGGTGCCAAGTAATAAACAAGCACCGAATTTCCTACGCGCAAGCGGTAAAAACCAATGTAAAGCGAGATGCAAAATCGAAATCTCCGCTATCACCGCAAACCGCCGACTCTCCGCAATCTCGCGTGGACCGTATACTCAGTCTCCTTCGTCTCGATCACCTCAATAAGGAGGAAAAAGAACACGTCGTCCGCCTCGTCGAAAGCTCGCAGCATCTCTTCCATATCCAAGGCGACAAATTAGGACACACTTCGGCCACCACGCATAAAATACCAACCGTTGACGACCGACCCGTCAACGTGAAGCAATATCGCTTTCCCCCGGCACATAAGGAGGAAATTCGCCGTCAAGTCGAACACTTTTTACAAAACGATGTCATCTCTCCGTCCAAATCGCCTTATAATTCACCACTGTGGGTAGTGCCCAAGAAGCCTGATTCCTTGGGCAATAAACAGTGGCGCGTCGTTATCGACTACCGAGCTCTGAACGAGAAGTCTGTCGCCGACGCGTACCCCCTCCCTTGCATCACGGAGATTCTCGATCAGCTCGGTAGCGCGAAATACTTCAGTACTTTCGATCTCGCGAGCGGGTTCCATCAGATCCCTATGGAACCCGCCGACGCTCCGAAAACCGCTTTTTCTACGCCTCACGGGCACTATGAGTTCAAAAGAATGCCCTTCGGGTTGAAAAACGCGCCCGCGACGTTCCAGAGGCTGATGGACAACGTCCTCTCCGGCCTCCAGGGGAACGAGGTATTCGTCTACCTCGATGATATCGTGGTCTACGCCAGCTCTCTGCAGGAGCACCGAGTAAAATTTGAAAAATTAACAAAAAGGCTCAAGGAAGCCAACCTAGTTTTGCAACCTGATAAGTGCGAATTCCTGCGAAGAGAGGTTAGCTATTTAGGCCACATTATCAGCGAGCACGGGGTAAAACCGGACCCCGCGAAAATAAGCGCGGTGAAAAATTTTCCACGTCCACAGAACGCCAAACAAATTAAACAATTCCTCGGTCTTGCGGGATATTACAGGCGTTTCATTGCTAATTTCTCGCGTATCGCTAAACCTCTGACCAATCTGTTAAAAAAGGACGCGCCTTTCGTGTGGCGCAACGATCAAGAAAACTCATTTGTACAACTTCGCGATTGCCTGTGCGAGGCTCCTATACTCCAATATCCGAACTTTAAGCAGCCGTTCGTTATAACCACCGATGCATCTGCCGAAGCGATCGGCGCTATTCTCAGTCAAGGCCCGATAGGTCGCGATCTGCCGATCGCGTACACGTCGCGATTACTCAATACTGCGGAGCGAAATTATTCTACGATCGAGAAGGAGTGTCTGGCGATCGTCTACGCCGTCCACTATTTCCGGCCATACATCTACGGTAACCAGTTCAAACTCGTTACCGACCATCGGCCGTTAGTGTGGATGAACTCGGTCAAAGATCCATCCAGTAGACTCGTTCGTTGGAGGCTTAAGCTTGCTGAATTTGATTATGAGATGGTATACAAAAGCGGCAAAACCAACCTCAATGCGGACGCACTATCGCGGAATCCCGCCCGAGTTTTCCCGCTTTCCCACGCACTTGATTCGGAGGATGACATCTTCGATGTCTCCCCGGAAGTTCGAAGGAAATACACCACTCCAGCTCCTCCTCCTACACCGGTAACGTCGGGAACCGACGTACCGACGCCCGACGCTCCCTCACTTACCGACACCTCGTCAACTCCGCACACAACCGATAATCCCGAAATCTATGTCCCTGCACCGAATGAATACATCAGGCGAGAGCCTTTGTTTAAATACAGTCGCGACTCACTGTCAACCAGACGAGACAATATTGTCATTTTCGTCACGCAGTCAGGACACCCTTACGACGCGGGTGCCCAAGAACTCGAAAAAACCGGACAATTCCTTCCCAACGAAAACATCGTCCTTTCCAGATCCAAAGTTGTGAAAATAGAAAACGAGTACCAAATCCAGCTTCCGATCGTGGAACATCCAAGCCGATCAGTCGATTTCCAAACCACGGTCGAAGCATTTCGATCACTATACGACGTCGTAAACGAACTCCAGTTAACAACATTCAGTATCGCACAGATCTCCCTTGATTCTATTCCATGGTCCCGAATCCGAAAAATCCTCGAGGACCTATTTTACGAATCGAACGTTCAAATAACGGTCTGTCAGGGGCTGATTCGAACTCCGCCAGTCCAAGATAGACTGAAAATAATACAGGAGAACCACGACACACCTGTGGGAGGCCACAAGGGTGTGAATAAAACATACACTCGTATTAGGCAACAATACTTTTGGCCCAATATGAAGTTGCAAATCCAAGAATACATCGGCAAATGCAAAAGCTGCCAAACGGAAAAACTGGTCAGAGTAAAAACGAGACAACCTCTCACTCTAACCGATACCCCCGGCAGGGCTTTTGACAAAATCTCGATGGACGTTATGGGTCCTCTTCCCGAAACACCAGATGGTTTCACAAACATATTAACAATCCAAGACCTACTAACAAAATTCTCCGTCGCAATTCCCCTTAAAACCACCACGGCCGTAGACATTGCGGATGCATTGATTCGAGAGTTTATCTGTAAGTTCGGATGCCCCAAGGGCATACTGACAGATCAGGGCTCCAATTTTATAAATAGCCTGATAAAAGCCATCGCTATCAAATTCAGAATCAAGCAGTACAAGTCCACCGCATTCCATCCGCAAACGAACGGGTCCGTCGAAAGATCTCACCACGTCTTGGCCGAGTATCTGAAACACTATATCGAGTCGAGTAACGAATGGGAGAAATGGTTACCGTACGCGATGTTCGCATACAACACCAGCGTACACGAGGGTACGTTATACACCCCTCACGAACTAGTGTTCGGTAGAATAGCTAGAACGCCATCAGCCACTCCTTTTCAAGACAACACCGAAAATGAGACATACAGCGACTATCTCATTCAACTCAACGAAAGAATTTCCAAATCGCAGGAGCTCGCCAAAGATAATTTAGATAACGCCAAACGCAGATCGAAATTCTATTACGACCGCAAAGTCAATGTCAAAAATTTCGAGGCAGGACAGTGGGTGTACCTTTTAAAGGAACCAAATAAGCATAAATTCCAAGCTCAGTATTCAGGACCCTACCGAATACTCGAAATTTTAGGCAACTGCAACGTAAAGTTAAATGTAAAGGGTCGACATAAAATCGTACACACGAACAAAATTAAGCTATGTAAACGAATGCAAGGTATGCACAGTGTGAATGCGAATGAGTTAAAAATAAGAAAAACTGGAACTGTAGTCAGTGAATATAGTGTAAAAGACGCTGAAAGCGAAAGTGAACAAAGTGGAATGAACAAGTCAACGAGAAGCATCAACCGCGGTCCAGCGGTCATCCACCCTCGCCGGGATGAATCAGGAGAGAGCCTCCAACCCCTGCGACAGTCAACCAGGGGAACCACGAAACGGGCCCAGCAGTCCGACACACGCTCCACAGACAAGAGATCTCGGCATTGCCGAGATTCTTTTTCCAAGGGGGGTGGTGTGACGTCAGGCGCACCGCCTGCCACCTTCTGGCGCCAACCAGCATCCGCAGCATCCGCAACCGGGACACCGCTCTCCCGCCAGCACCTGTATCAGCATCCCCCGTACACGGGCCGCACGACGATTCGACGCCCAGAGACGAGGAGACAACGCTACGAGGATGAGGAATACCTCCCCGCGTACGAATCCCGATCACCTGCGATCACACAACCGTACGCTTACTTTTCATACACGCGATTCTAGATTAAGCACTCTACACGAATCATGTACATACACAACCCAACACACACCTAAATATAAGCAGATATTTGTACAATCATAATTTCTAAGTCGTATAGAATATAAGCTGCGATGCGCGCCCGCGCGCACTCGACGCTCGCGGCTCACGCTGAACGCGAGCCGCACCCCACTCCGAGTGGCCGCCCCACTCCGATCGTACGCCCCACTCACGGGGCCCAGCGACTCGCGCGCCACGCAACCCGAGGAGGTCGCGGACGCGCGACCGAGAGAGGAGTTCCTTCGAGTCCGATCTCCGAGACGGTTCTAATCTCAACCTCCGAGCAATACGCTCCCCTGCCACGAGCTATCAGCTCTCATGCAGCCGACTCTATCGCATCTCCCTTAGCGGAGTCCTTATTATAACTTATTACTATTTCCATTTCATATTATATCGTTAGTTGATAACTTAGACTTAGTAAAGTGTAGTAGGATAGTTATATTATAGAATATACTCTTGTTTTACCAAATCCAAGTCTCTTTATTCGAATACAAGTTCCTTAAATTCTATTCCACGTGTACGCTCGCGATTCTTATTCAATTCACACGATTCATCTGCGACAGCTCTGTACGCTGGACAGTCTTTGAGCGCACCAACGCTCGACTGCTCTCGCTGCATTCCTATCGTATCCAAGGTATCTTGAACAAGGATCGACCTCGGTAAGCCAGAGCGCACCATCGCTTGGCCGAGCCGTATTCCGTCCTAGTGCAAGCGCCTTTGATGAATCCCGAGCCTCCGAAAAGGCGTACACGACGCGCGGGTAGGAAAGAATATCTACGCCGTCTCATTCGCGAATACGCGAGTTGTACTTCCGGACATCCATACGTCTGCAACGCTGTTTCCGTTCCTGCGAAGGAGGTCTTCGCAGCCGTACGTCCAATTCGAATCCAGGATCGCCCGGTTCCAGCGCCAGTTTCCTCCAGCTGTAGCTCGCCTGCCTGGAGACTCATTCCCGTCGACGCTCCGCCGATCCAGCCGTACGCCGCTGCTATTCCGGTCACGGATCCACGGCGCCACAGATACCTGGAACGAGAGGCGAAACAGTATTAAGAAGACGTTGAAAGGTAAGTTTTAGGCGTAATTTTGGTTAGATCGAGTTCCGACCGCCAACGAACCCGGCCCCAGCGCAATTCGCGTAGGTTTTTCGGGAAAGGCTACGAATCGTGCCATCGGATCGAGCGCAAACGCACCTCGGGACGTGACACTAATGCTTCTTAAAACGCGATATCGCATCTCATTTCTATGTTTCATGGTAAGATACAATATGATTTGCGAAGTGTTATTTATTCCTCGTCTACACTTCATATGAATGTAAATGCGACACTTCCTTGCAAGGAAATAGCGTTTGCAGATGTCTAGGTATCGTAGCAATAGAGTTCTAATGCTTCTTAAAACGCTATATCGCACCTCATTTCTATGTTTCATGGTAAGATATAATATGATTTGCGAAGTGTTATGTATTCCTCGTCTGCACTTCAAATGAATGTAAATGCGACACTTCCTTGCAAGGAAATAGCGTTTGCAGATGTCTACGTATCGTAGCAATAGAGTTCTTATGATTCTTAAAACGCGATATAGCATCTCATTTCTATGTTTCATGGTAAGATATAATATGATTTGCGAAGTGTTATTTATTCCTCGTCTACACTTCAAATGAATGTAAATGCGACACTTCCTTGCAAGGAAATAGCGTTTGCAGATGTCTAGGTATCGTAGCGATAGAGTTCTAATGCTTCTAAAACGAGATATTGCATTTCATATCTATGTTTCATGATAAGATATAATATTCATTGCGAAGTGTTATGCATACCTCGTCTACGATTCAAATGAATGTAAATGCGACACTTCCTTGCATGGAAATAGCGTTTGCAGACGTCTAGGTATCGTAGCAATAGAGTTCTAATGCTTCTTAGAACGCGATATCGCATCTCATTTCTATGTTTCATGGTAAGATTTAATATGATTTGCGAAGTGTCATGTATTCCTCGTCTACACTTCAAATGAATGTGAATGCGACACTTCCTCGCTAGGAAATAGCGTTTGCAGATGTCTACGTATCGTAGCAATAGAGTTCTTATGATTCTTAAAACGCGATATCGCATCTCATTTCTATGGATCATGGTAAGATATAATATGATTTGCGAAGTGTTATGTATTCCTCGTCTACACTTCAAATGAATGTAAATGCGACACTTCCTTGCAATGAAATAGCGTTTGCAGATGTCTACGTATCGTAGCAATAGTGTTCTTATGAACCTTAAGACGCGATATCGCATCCCATTTCTATGTTTCATGGTAAGATATAATATGATTTGCGAAGTGTTATGTATTCCTCGTCTACACTTCAAATGAATGTAAATGCGACTCTTCCTTGCTAGGAAACAGCGTCTGCAGATGTCTAGGTATCGTAGCGATAGAGTTCTAATGCTTCTTAAAACGCGATATCGCAGCTCATTTCTATGTTTCATGGTAAGATATAATATGATTTGCGAAGTGTTATGTATTCCTCGTCTGCACTTCAAATGAATGTAAATGCGACACTTCCTTGCAAGGAAATAGCGTTTGCAGATGTCTACGTATCGTAGCAATAGAGTTCTAATGCTTCTTAAAACGAGATATTGCATTTCATATCTATGTTTCATGACAAGATATAATATGATTTGCGAAGTGTTATGTATTCCTCGTCTACACTTCATATGAATGTAAAAGCGACACTTCCTTGCAAGGAAATAGCGTTTGCAGATGTCTAGGTATCGTAGCGATAGAGTTCTAATGCTTCTTAAAACGCGATATCGCATCACATTTCTATGTTTCATGGTAAGATATAATATTCATTGCGAAGTGTTATGCATTCCTCGTCTACGATTCAAATGAATGTAAATGCGACACTTCCTTGCAAGGAAATAGCGTTTACAGATGCCTAGGTATCGTAGCAATAGAGTTCTAATGCTTCTTAAAACGCGATATCGCATCTCATTTCTATGTTTCATGGTAAGATACAATATGATTTGCGAAGTGTTATTTATTCCTCGTCTACACTTCATATGAATGTAAATGCGACACTTCCTTGCAAGGAAATAGCGTTTGCAGATGTCTAGGTATCGTAGCAATAGAGTTCTAATGCTTCTTAAAACGCTATATCGCACCTCATTTCTATGTTTCATGGTAAGATATAATATGATTTGCGAAGTGTTATGTATTCCTCGTCTGCACTTCAAATGAATGTAAATGCGACACTTCCTTGCAAGGAAATAGCGTTTGCAGATGTCTACGTATCGTAGCAATAGAGTTCTTATGATTCTTAAAACGCGATATCGCATCTCATTTCTATGTTTCATGGTATGATATAATATGATTTGCGAAGTGTTATTTATTCCTCGTCTGCACTTCAAATGAATGTAAATGTGACACTTCCTTGCAAGGAAATAGCGTTTGCAGATGTCTACGTATCGTAGCAATAGAGTTCTTATGAACCTTAAGACGCGATATCGCATCCCATTTCTATGTTTCATGGTAAGATATAATATGATTTGCGAAGTGTTATGTATTCCTCGTCTACACTTCAAATGAATGTAAATGCGACTCTTCCTTGCTAGGAAATAGCGTCTGCAGATGTCTAGGTATCGTAGCGATAGAGTTCTAATGCTTCTTAAAACGCGATATCGCAGCTCATTTCTATGTTTCATGGTAAGATATAATATGATTTGCGAAGTGTTATGTATTCCTCGTCTGCACTTCAAATGAATGTAAATGCGACACTTCCTTGCAAGGAAATAGCGTTTGCAGATGTCTACGTATCGTAGCAATAGAGTTCTTATGATTCTTAAAACGCGATATAGCATCTCATTTCTATGTTTCATGGTAAGATATAATATGATTTGCGAAGTGTTATTTATTCCTCGTCTACACTTCAAATGAATGTAAATGCGACACTTCCTTGCAAGGAAATAGCGTTTGCAGATGTCTAGGTATCGTAGCGATAGAGTTCTAATGCTTCTAAAACGAGATATTGCATTTCATATCTATGTTTCATGATAAGATATAATATTCATTGCGAAGTGTTATGCATACCTCGTCTACGATTCAAATGAATGTAAATGCGACACTTCCTTGCATGGAAATAGCGTTTGCAGACGTCTAGGTATCGTAGCAATAGAGTTCTAATGCTTCTTAGAACGCGATATCGCATCTCATTTCTATGTTTCATGGTAAGATTTAATATGATTTGCGAAGTGTCATGTATTCCTCGTCTACACTTCAAATGAATGTGAATGCGACACTTCCTCGCTAGGAAATAGCGTTTGCAGATGTCTACGTATCGTAGCAATAGAGTTCTTATGATTCTTAAAACGCGATATCGCATCTCATTTCTATGGATCATGGTAAGATATAATTTGACTTGCGAAGTGTTATGTTTTCCTCGTCTACGCTTCAAATGAATGTAAATGCGACACTTCCTTGCTAGGAAACAGCGTCTGCAGATGTCTAGGTATCGTAGCGATAGAGTTCTAATGCTTCTTAAAATGAGATATGGTATCTCATTTCTATGTTTCATGGTAAGATATAATATGATTTGCGAAGTGTTATGTATTCCTCGTCTACACTTCAAATGAATGTGAATGCGACACTTCCTTGCTAGGAAATAGCGTTTGCAGAAGTCTACGTATCGTTGCAATAGAGTTCTTATGATTCTTAAAACGCGATATCGCATCTCATTGCTATGGTTCATGGTAAGATATAATATGATTTGCGAATTGTTATGTATTCCTCGTCTACACTTCAAATGAATGTAAATGCGACACTTCTTTGCTAGGAAATAACGTCTGCAGAAGTCTAGGTATCGTAGCGATAGAGTTCTAATGCTTCTTAAAACGAGATATTGCATCTCATTTCTATGTTTCATGGTAAGATTTAATATGATTTGCGAAGTGTCATGTATTCCTCGTCTACACTTCAAATGAATGTGAATGCGACACTTCCTCGCTAGGAAATAGCATTTGCAGATGTCTACGTATCGTAGCAATAGAGTTCTTATGATTCTTAAAACGCGATATCGCATCTCATTTCTATGTTTCATGGTAAGATATAATATGATTTGCGAAGTGTTATGTATTCCTCGTCTACACATCAAATGAATGTAAATGCGACACTTCCTTGCAAGGAAATAGCGTTTGCAGATGTCTACCTATCGTAGCAATAGGGTTCTAATGCTTCTTAAAACGCGATATCGCATCTCATTTCTATGTTTCATGGTAAGATATAATATGATTTGCGAAGTGTTATGTATTCCTCGTCTACGCTTCAAATGAATGTAAATGCGACACTTCCCCGCTAGGAAATAGCGTTTGCAGAAGTCTACGTATCGTAGCAATAGAGTTCTTATGATCCTTAAAACGCGATATCGCATCTCGTTTCTATGGTTCATGGTAAGATATAATATGATTTGCGAAGTGTTATGTATTCCTCGTCTACACTTCAAATGAATGTAAATGCGACACTTCCTTGCAAGGAAATAGCGTTTGCAGATGTCTACCTATCGTAGCAATAGGGTTCTAATGCTTCTTAAAACGCGATATCGCATCTCATTTCTATGTTTCATGGTAAGATATAATATTCATTGCGAAGTGTTATGCATTCCTCGTCTACGATTCAAATGAATGTAAATGCGACACTTCCTTGCAAGGAAATAGCGTTTGCAGATGGCTACGTATCGTAGCAATAGAGTTCTTATGATTCTTAAAACGCGATATCGCATCTCATTTCTATGTTTCATGGTAAGATTTAATATGATTTGCGAAGTGTCATGTATTCCTCGTCTACACTTCAAATGAATGTGAATGCGACACTTCCTCGCCAGGAAATAGCATTTGCAGATGTCTACGTATCGTAGCAATAGAGTTCTTATGATTCTTAAAACGCGATATCGCATCTCATTTCTATGTTTCATGGTAAGATATAATATGATTTGCGAAGTGTTATGTATTCCTCGTCTACACTTCAAATGAATGTGAATGCGACACTTCCCCGCTAGGAAATAGCGTTTGCAGAAGTCTACGTATCGTAGCAATAGAGTTCTTATGATCCTTAAAACGCGATATCGCATCTCGTTTCTATGGTTCATGGTAAGATATAATATGATTTGCGAAGTGTTATGTATTCCTCGTCTACACTTCAAATGAAAGTAAATGCGACACTTCCTTGCAAGGAAATAGCGTTTGCAGATGTCTACCTATCGTAGCAATAGGGTTCTAATGCTTCTTAAAACGCGATATCGCATCTCATTTCTATGTTTCATGGTAAGATATAATATTCATTGCGAAGTGTTATGCATTCCTCGTCTACGATTCAAATGAATGTAAATGCGACACTTCCTTGCAAGGAAATAGCGTTTGCAGATGTCTAGGTATCGTAGCGATAGAGTTCTAATACTTCTTAAAACGCGATATCGCATCTCATTTCTATGTTTCACGGTAAGATATAATATGATGTGCGAAGTGTTATGTATTCCTCGTCTACACTTCAAATGAATGTAAATGCGACACTTCCTTGCAAGGAAATAGCGTTTGCAGATGTCTACCTATCGTATGTCACGTCCCGAGGTGCGTTTGCGCTCGATCCGATGGCACGATTCGTAGCCTTTCCCGAAAAACCTACGCGAATTGCGCTGGGGCCGGGTTCGTTGGCGGTCGGAACTCGATCTAACCAAAATTACGCCTAAAACTTACCTTTCAACGTCTTCTTAATACTGTTTCGCCTCTCGTTCCAGGTATCTGTGGCGCCGTGGATCCGTGACCGGAATAGCAGCGGCGTACGGCTGGATCGGCGGAGCGTCGACGGGAATGAGTCTCCAGGCAGGCGAGCTACGGCTGGAGGAAACTGGCGCTGGAACCGGGCGATCCTGGATTCGAATTGGACGTACGGCTGCGAAGACCTCCTTCGCAGGAACGGAAACAGCGTTGCAGACGTATGGATGTCCGGAAGTACAACTCGCGTATTCGCGAATGAGACGGCGTAGATATTCTTTCCTACCCGCGCGTCGTGTACGCCTTTTCGGAGGCTCGGGATTCATCAAAGGCGCTTGCACTAGGACGGAATACGGCTCGGCCAAGCGATGGTGCGCTCTGGCTTACCGAGGTCGATCCTTGTTCAAGATACCTTGGATACGATAGGAATGCAGCGAGAGCAGTCGAGCGTTGGTGCGCTCAAAGACTGTCCAGCGTACAGAGCTGTCGCAGATGAATCGTGTGAATTGAATAAGAATCGCTAGCGTACACGTGGAATAGAATTTAAGGAACTTGTATTCGAATAAAGAGACTTGGATTTGGTAAAACAAGAGTATATTCTATAATATAACTATCCTACTACACTTTACTAAGTCTAAGTTATCAACTAACGATATAATATGAAATGGAAATAGTAATAAGTTATAATAAGGACTCCGCTAAGGGAGATGCGATAGAGTCGGCTGCATGAGAGCTGATAGCTCGTGGCAGGGGAGCGTATTGCTCGGAGGTTGAGATTAGAACCGTCTCGGAGATCGGACTCGAAGGAACTCCTCTCTCGGTCGCGCGTCCGCGACCTCCTCGGGTTGCGTGGCGCGCGAGTCGCTGGGCCCCGTGAGTGGGGCGTACGATCGGAGTGGGGCGGCCACTCGGAGTGGGGTGCGGCTCGCGTTCAGCGTGAGCCGCGAGCGTCGAGTGCGCGCGGGCGCGCATCGCAGCTTATATTCTATACGACTTAGAAATTATGATTGTACAAATATCTGCTTATATTTAGGTGTGTGTTGGGTTGTGTATGTACATGATTCGTGTAGAGTGCTTAATCTAGAATCGCGTGTATGAAAAGTAAGCGTACGGTTGTGTGATCGCAGGTGATCGGGATTCGTACGCGGGGAGGTATTCCTCATCCTCGTAGCGTTGTCTCCTCGTCTCTGGGCGTCGAATCGTCGTGCGGCCCGTGTACGGGGGATGCTGATACAGGTGCTGGCGGGAGAGCGGTGTCCCGGTTGCGGATGCTGCGGATGCTGGTTGGCGCCAGAGGGTGGCAGGCGGTGCGCCTGACGTCACACCACCCCCCTTGGAAAAAGAATCTCGGCAATGCCGAGATCTCTTGTCTGTGGAGCGTGTGTCGGACTGCTGGGCCCGTTTCGTGGTTCCACTGGTTGACTGTCGCAGGGGTTGGAGGCTCTCTCCTGATTCATCCCGGCGAGGGTGGATGACCGCTGGACCGCGGTTGATGCTTCTCGTTGACTTGTTCATTCCACTTTGTTCACTTTCGCTTTCAGCGTCTTTTACACTATATTCACTGACTACAGTTCCAGTTTTTCTTATTTTTAACTCATTCGCATTCACACTGTGCATACCTTGCATTCGTTTACATAGCTTAATTTTGTTCGTGTGTACGATTTTATGTCGACCATTTACATTTAACTTTACGTTGCAGTTGCCTAAAATTTCGAGTATTCGGTAGGGTCCTGAATACTGAGCTTGGAATTTATGCTTATTTGGTTCCTTTAAAAGGTACACCCACTGTCCTACCTCGAAATTTTTGACATTGACTTTGCGGTCGTAATAGAATTTCGATCTGCGTTTGGCGTTATCTAAATTATCTTTGGCGAGCTCCTGCGATTTGGAAATTCTTTCGTTGAGTTGAATGAGATAGTCGCTGTATGTCTCATTTTCGGTGTTGTCTTGAAAAGGAGTGGCTGATGGCGTTCTAGCTATTCTACCGAACACTAGTTCGTGAGGGGTGTATAACGTACCCTCGTGTACGCTGGTGTTGTATGCGAACATCGCGTACGGTAACCATTTCTCCCATTCGTTACTCGACTCGATATAGTGTTTCAGATACTCGGCCAAGACGTGGTGAGATCTTTCGACGGACCCGTTCGTTTGCGGATGGAATGCGGTGGACTTGTACTGCTTGATTCTGAATTTGATAGCGATGGCTTTTATCAGGCTATTTATAAAATTGGAGCCCTGATCTGTCAGTATGCCCTTGGGGCATCCGAACTTACAGATAAACTCTCGAATCAATGCATCCGCAATGTCTACGGCCGTGGTGGTTTTAAGGGGAATTGCGACGGAGAATTTTGTTAGTAGGTCTTGGATTGTTAATATGTTTGTGAAACCATCTGGTGTTTCGGGAAGAGGACCCATAACGTCCATCGAGATTTTGTCAAAAGCCCTGCCGGGGGTATCGGTTAGAGTGAGAGGTTGTCTCGTTTTTACTCTGACCAGTTTTTCCGTTTGGCAGCTTTTGCATTTGCCGATGTATTCTTGGATTTGCAACTTCATATTGGGCCAAAAGTATTGTTGCCTAATACGAGTGTATGTTTTATTCACACCCTTGTGGCCTCCCACAGGTGTGTCGTGGTTCTCCTGTATTATTTTCAGTCTATCTTGGACTGGCGGAGTTCGAATCAGCCCCTGACAGACCGTTATTTGAACGTTCGATTCGTAAAATAGGTCCTCGAGGATTTTTCGGATTCGGGACCATGGAATAGAATCAAGGGAGATCTGTGCGATACTGAATGTTGTTAACTGGAGTTCGTTTACGACGTCGTATAGTGATCGAAATGCTTCGACCGTGGTTTGGAAATCGACTGATCGGCTTGGATGTTCCACGATCGGAAGCTGGATTTGGTACTCGTTTTCTATTTTCACAACTTTGGATCTGGAAAGGACGATGTTTTCGTTGGGAAGGAATTGTCCGGTTTTTTCGAGTTCTTGGGCACCCGCGTCGTAAGGGTGTCCTGACTGCGTGACGAAAATGACAATATTGTCTCGTCTGGTTGACAGTGAGTCGCGACTGTATTTAAACAAAGGCTCTCGCCTGATGTATTCATTCGGTGCAGGGACATAGATTTCGGGATTATCGGTTGTGTGCGGAGTTGACGAGGTGTCGGTAAGTGAGGGAGCGTCGGGCGTCGGTACGTCGGTTCCCGACGTTACCGGTGTAGGAGGAGGAGCTGGAGTGGTGTATTTCCTTCGAACTTCCGGGGAGACATCGAAGATGTCATCCTCCGAATCAAGTGCGTGGGAAAGCGGGAAAACTCGGGCGGGATTCCGCGATAGTGCGTCCGCATTGAGGTTGGTTTTGCCGCTTTTGTATACCATCTCATAATCAAATTCAGCAAGCTTAAGCCTCCAACGAACGAGTCTACTGGATGGATCTTTGACCGAGTTCATCCACACTAACGGCCGATGGTCGGTAACGAGTTTGAACTGGTTACCGTAGATGTATGGCCGGAAATAGTGGACGGCGTAGACGATCGCCAGACACTCCTTCTCGATCGTAGAATAATTTCGCTCCGCAGTATTGAGTAATCGCGACGTGTACGCGATCGGCAGATCGCGACCTATCGGGCCTTGACTGAGAATAGCGCCGATCGCTTCGGCAGATGCATCGGTGGTTATAACGAACGGCTGCTTAAAGTTCGGATATTGGAGTATAGGAGCCTCGCACAGGCAATCGCGAAGTTGTACAAATGAGTTTTCTTGATCGTTGCGCCACACGAAAGGCGCGTCCTTTTTTAACAGATTGGTCAGAGGTTTAGCGATACGCGAGAAATTAGCAATGAAACGCCTGTAATATCCCGCAAGACCGAGGAATTGTTTAATTTGTTTGGCGTTCTGTGGACGTGGAAAATTTTTCACCGCGCTTATTTTCGCGGGGTCCGGTTTTACCCCGTGCTCGCTGATAATGTGGCCTAAATAGCTAACCTCTCTTCGCAGGAATTCGCACTTATCAGGTTGCAAAACTAGGTTGGCTTCCTTGAGCCTTTTTGTTAATTTTTCAAATTTTACTCGGTGCTCCTGCAGAGAGCTGGCGTAGACCACGATATCATCGAGGTAGACGAATACCTCGTTCCCCTGGAGGCCGGAGAGGACGTTGTCCATCAGCCTCTGGAACGTCGCGGGCGCGTTTTTCAACCCGAAGGGCATTCTTTTGAACTCATAGTGCCCGTGAGGCGTAGAAAAAGCGGTTTTCGGAGCGTCGGCGGGTTCCATAGGGATCTGATGGAACCCGCTCGCGAGATCGAAAGTACTGAAGTATTTCGCGCTACCGAGCTGATCGAGAATCTCCGTGATGCAAGGGAGGGGGTACGCGTCGGCGACAGACTTCTCGTTCAGAGCTCGGTAGTCGATAACGACGCGCCACTGTTTATTGCCCAAGGAATCAGGCTTCTTGGGCACTACCCACAGTGGTGAATTATAAGGCGATTTGGACGGAGAGATGACATCGTTTTGTAAAAAGTGTTCGACTTGACGGCGAATTTCCTCCTTATGTGCCGGGGGAAAGCGATATTGCTTCACGTTGACGGGTCGGTCGTCAACGGTTGGTATTTTATGCGTGGTGGCCGAAGTGTGTCCTAATTTGTCGCCTTGGATATGGAAGAGATGCTGCGAGCTTTCGACGAGGCGGATGACATGTTCTTTTTCCTCTTTATTGAGGTGATCGAGACGAAGGAGACTGAGTATACGGTCCACGCGAGATTGCGGAGAGTCGGCGGTTTGCGGTGATAGCGGAGATTTCGATTTTGCATCTCGCTTTACATTGGTTTTTACCGCTTGCGCGTAGGAAATTCGGTGCTTGTTTATTACTTTGCACCGAGAAGGAGGAAGCTCGCGTGTCGAATACGATGTCTGATTTGAAATAGAAGTAGAAATTTCCCTTTTGTGGGAAGAGCCGATCGGTGCGGCGGATACAGCGTATTTTTTCGAATTGGAAAAAATTGGAAACAGAGAGGGACTGCCCTCCTCGTGGAGGGGAGTCATAATTTGAGCCGGTTCGAGTTTTACGTCTGGCAATGCGATTTTGATCGTGCGATCTGATGAATTTATTATTCTTGTAATCGCCTTGCCATGGACCACTCTGACTAGGGCGTTCCCGAAAAATATTCCCGGTGCTAAATTAATTCTCGGAATTATTCCTTCTGGGATATCGGAGTTTATCACGCGAACCTTTATTCCGACATTTGATCGCGGAGGAATCGAGATCTGATCTCTTTGCTTCGAAGAAACGGCCTTCTTATCCGTTCTGGGTTTAGATTTCGCCGGTGCATCGCGTTTCGGAGGGGGCGATGATTGCGGCGGCGTCGGAGGAGAAATAGATTTAGTGCGCGACGTTTGTTTATTTTTCGCTGGTAAGTGAGGAGCGGTCTCCGGGCGCGACGACGGTTCTTCGGTTGGCTCGACATCCTCTACGAAAGGGATTTTCTGCCCGTTCCATTTGATAAATTTCTTAAGGAAGGAAATTTCCGCGTCCTTACAAAAGCCCGAGCCGAGGATTCCGTTAGGCTTTAAGGGAAAATTGTCCTCGACTACATTGAAGGGGACGACGCGGTCGAAGATTACCAGGTTCACCGTCCCTAAGGTGGCTGTTTTGCCGTCGGTTACACCCGTTATAATCACTATTTCCGAAGAGTCGATTCGCGCGGAGGATTTTAATGCCGATCGTTTGATAATGTTTATCTCTGCCCCGGTGTCTATCATAAATCGGGTTGGACAGATTAAATGATCGGATTTAATTATCACGGTAGGCGTGCTTGCTTTCCCGGTGATATTTATTGCGGCGTTTCTCCTACTTCCTCGTCGGAATTGTTCGCTGCGAGAGTTCGTATTTGCGGTAGGGCCTCGCGACCTGTCTCGCGGCGGGTACGGAGGCCACCGTCGTTTCCCGAGTCCCTGTTCAAATTGTTATTATATCTTCTCTTACGGCATTCGTCTATGCTGTGCCCCGGGTTTTTACAATATTTGCAAAATTTTTGCGCGTCCCTGTCTAAAATTTGTCGCGGCTGTTCGTAGGACGGGCGTTGAGCGGGAAGCGGTGCGTCCCTGGGACGCAGGTATGGGTCTCGATATTCCCGTGATCGGTATTGAGGTACGGTTCTGAGCCGACATTCGGTCGCGTAATGTCCCGTGTTGTTGCATTTACTGCAGATAATGTCTACGAGTTTTTCGCGAGATTCCGCGCGTGGTCGCGTTTTGCCTAGACGTTGTAAGTCGCGTTCGTGAATTTGAAAGAGTTCGCGTGCTCTTGTGAAAATTTGCTGCAGGGTGTTGTATGGATCTATCGGCATCTGAATTCTTATTTCGGGAATAAGTCCGTCCCTGAAGCACTGTGACGCGAGTTTGTTTACGCTTTCTAAGGACTCTTGGGGATCGCGACGCGCGAGTCTGTCGCAGTCAATTATGGCTGTCTTCAGGTCCTTTACCCGTCCAATATAATCTAAAATGTGCTCGTTGGCACGCATGTATATATTGGTGAGTTCGCCCCTGTAGTGATCGGCGGATTTCACGGGTCCGAACGAACATCGAAGAATATCAGTTAATTCCAGAATCGTCTGGCACGGCTCGTCCTCTAACGCGGCATAAGCGCGGCCCTTCAATTTGCCCTTCAGAAGGCGCGTAAACGTGCGCTCGCACCCGTTCGGAATTAGTTCGTAAGCCCGTTTGCAAGCCCGCGTAAATTGGAGTACCGGAATATTTTGTCCGTCGAACGTCGGTACGGCTTCAAGCGCTTGCTTGAGCGAAAGCTCGTCATGTTGCGGGTTGGTTACGGCGGATATTTGACTCGAACCTTGTGCGGAAATCGGGTCTATACGCGGAATTTCCAACGGCACTGTATCGTCGCGTGCTAGATCTGGAGTTCGGCGGATAGCTTCAATTTCGCGACGGAGCATTTCAACTTGTTGAAGCAAGGTCACCGTAGTTGGATCGGTCGATTCTACGTTTTTCGCCGATGTGCCTGCTTGCGCGGTATCTTGAGTAAGCTCGCCGAGAGCGTCTTGAAAATCTAATGCCCTATTTGTGCGTTTATCGCGATCAGTTTCGTGCATCGCGGCGGCCCGTTGCGCTTGCTGGCGCGTTTTGGTCGGTGGAGTTCTCGTTGCCATGGCTTGTTTCGCGGTCTCGGACGGCAGAATTTCCGTGGAGAACGCGTGGCTATCCCACCGCTGTCACCAAAAATATCTTTCGTGTCACGTCCCGAGGTGCGTTTGCGCTCGATCCGATGGCACGATTCGTAGCCTTTCCCGAAAAACCTACGCGAATTGCGCTGGGGCCGGGTTCGTTGGCGGTCGGAACTCGATCTAACCAAAATTACGCCTAAAACTTACCTTTCAACGTCTTCTTAATACTGTTTCGCCTCTCGTTCCAGGTATCTGTGGCGCCGTGGATCCGTGACCGGAATAGCAGCGGCGTACGGCTGGATCGGCGGAGCGTCGACGGGAATGAGTCTCCAGGCAGGCGAGCTACGGCTGGAGGAAACTGGCGCTGGAACCGGGCGATCCTGGATTCGAATTGGACGTACGGCTGCGAAGACCTCCTTCGCAGGAACGGAAACAGCGTTGCAGACGTATGGATGTCCGGAAGTACAACTCGCGTATTCGCGAATGAGACGGCGTAGATATTCTTTCCTACCCGCGCGTCGTGTACGCCTTTTCGGAGGCTCGGGATTCATCAAAGGCGCTTGCACTAGGACGGAATACGGCTCGGCCAAGCGATGGTGCGCTCTGGCTTACCGAGGTCGATCCTTGTTCAAGATACCTTGGATACGATAGGAATGCAGCGAGAGCAGTCGAGCGTTGGTGCGCTCAAAGACTGTCCAGCGTACAGAGCTGTCGCAGATGAATCGTGTGAATTGAATAAGAATCGCGAGCGTACACGTGGAATAGAATTTAAGGAACTTGTATTCGAATAAAGAGACTTGGATTTGGTAAAACAAGAGTATATTCTATAATATAACTATCCTACTACACTTTACTAAGTCTAAGTTATCAACTAACGATATAATATGAAATGGAAATAGTAATAAGTTATAATAAGGACTCCGCTAAGGGAGATGCGATAGAGTCGGCTGCATGAGAGCTGATAGCTCGTGGCAGGGGAGCGTATTGCTCGGAGGTTGAGATTAGAACCGTCTCGGAGATCGGACTCGAAGGAACTCCTCTCTCGGTCGCGCGTCCGCGACCTCCTCGGGTTGCGTGGTGCGCGAGTCGCTGGGCCCCGTGAGTGGGGCGTACGATCGGAGTGGGGCGGCCACTCGGAGTGGGGTGCGGCTCGCGTTCAGCGTGAGCCGCGAGCGTCGAGTGCGCGCGGGCGCGCATCGCAGCTTATATTCTATACGACTTAGAAATTATGATTGTACAAATATCTGCTTATATTTAGGTGTGTGTTGGGTTGTGTATGTACATGATTCGTGTAGAGTGCTTAATCTAGAATCGCGTGTATGAAAAGTAAGCGTACGGTTGTGTGATCGCAGGTGATCGGGATTCGTACGCGGGGAGGTATTCCCCATCCTCGTAGCGTTGTCTCCTCGTCTCTGGGCGTCGAATCGTCGTGCGGCCCGTGTACGGGGGATGCTGATACAGGTGCTGGCGGGAGAGCGGTGTCCCGGTTGCGGATGCTGCGGATGCTGGTTGGCGCCAGAGGGTGGCAGGCGGTGCGCCTGACGTCACAATAGCGTCTGCAGATATCTAGGTATCGTAGCGATAGAGTTCTAATACTTCTTAAAACGCGATATCGCATCACATTTCTATGTATCATGGTAAGATATAATATGATTTGCGAAGTGTTATGTATTCCTCGTCTACACTTCATATGAATGTAAATGTGACACTTCCTTGCAAGGAAATAGCGTTTGCAGATGTCTACCTATCGTAGCAATAGGGTTCTAATGCTTTTTAAAACGCGATATCGCATCTCATTTCTATGTTTCATGTTAAGATATAATATGATTTGCGAAGTGTTATGTATTCCTCGTCTACACTTCAAATGAATGTGAATGCGACACTTCCCCGCTAGGAAATAGCGTTTGCAGAAGTCTACGTATCGTAGCAATAGAGTTCTTATGATCCTTAAAACGCGATATCGCATCTCGTTTCTATGGTTCATGGTAAGATATAATATGATTTGCGAAGTGTTATGTATTCCTCGTCTACACTTCAAATGAATGTAAATGCGACTCTTCCTTGCAAGGAAATAGCGTTTGCAGATGTCTACCTATCGTAGCAATAGGGTTCTAATGCTTCTTAAAACGCAATATCGCATCTCGTTTCTATGTTTCATGGTAAGATATAATATTCATTGCGAAGTGTTATGCATTCCTCGTCTACGATTCAAATGAATGTAAATGCGACACTTCCTTGCAAGGAAATAGCGTTTGCAGATGTCTACGTATCGTAGCAATAGATTTCTTATGATTCTTAAAACGCGATATCGCATCTCATTTCTATGTTTCATGGTAAGATTTAATATGATTTGCGAAGTGTCATGTATTCCTCGTCTACACTTCAAATGAATGTGAATGCGACACTTCCTCGCTAGGAAATAGCGTTTGCAGATGTCTACGTATCGTAGCAATAGAGTTCTTATGATTCTTAAAACGCGATATCGCATCTCATTGCTATGGTTCATGGTAAGATATAATATGATTTGCGAAGTGTTATGTATTCCTCGTCTACACTTCAAATGAATGTAAATGCGACACTTCCGTGCTAGGAAATAGCGTCTGCAGAAGTCTAGGTATCGTAGCGATAGAGTTCTAATGCTTCTTAAAACGAGATATTGCATCTCATATCTATGTTTCATGATAAGATATAATATGATTTGCGAAGTGTTATGTATTCCTCGTCTACACTTCATATGAATGTAAATGCGACACTTCCTTGCAAGGAAATAGCGTTTGCAGATGTCTAGGTATCGTAGCAATAGAGTTCTAATGCTTCTTAAAACGCGATATCGCATCTCATTTCTATGTTTCATGGTAAGATATAATATTCATTGCGAAGTGTTATGCATTCCTCGTCTACGATTCAAATGAATGTAAATGCGACACTTCCTTGCAAGGAAATAGCGTTTGCAGATGTCTACGTATCGTAGCAATAGAGTTCTTATGATTCTTAAAACGCGATATCGCATCTAATTTTTATGTTTCATGGTAAGATTTAATATGATTTGCGAAGTGTCATGTATTCCTCGTCTACACTTCAAATGAATGTGAATGCGACACTTCCTCGCTAGGAAATAGCGTTTGCAGATGTCTACGTATCGTAGCAATAGAGTTCTTATGATTCTTAAAACGCGATATCGCAACTCATTTCTATGGATCATGGTAAGATATAATATGATTTGCGAAGTGTTATGTTTTCCTCGTCTACGCTTCAAATGAATGTAAATGCGACACTTCCTTGCTAGGAAACAGCGTCTGCAGATGTCTAGGTATCGTAGCGATAGAGTTCTAATGCTTCTTAAAACGAGATGTGGTATCTCATTTCTATGTTTCATGGTAAGATATAATATGATTTGCGAAGTGTTATGTATTCCTCGTCCGCACTTCAAATGAATGTAAATGCGACACTTCCTTGCAAGGAAATAGCGTTTGCAGATGTCTACGTATCGTAGCAATAGAGTTCTTATGATTCTTAAAACGCGATATCGCATCTCATTTCTATGTTTCATGGTAAGATATAATATGATTTGCGAAGTGTTATGTATTCCTCGTCTACACTTCAAATGAATGTGAATGCGACACTTCACCGCAAGGAAATAGCGTTTGCAGAAGTCTACGTATCGTAGCAATAGAGTTCTTATGATCCTTAAAACGCGATATCGCATCTCGTTTCTATGGTTCATGGTAAGATATAATATGATTTGCGAAGTGTTATGTATTCCTCGTCTACAATTCAAATGAATGTAAATGCGACACTTCCTTGCAAGGAAATAGCGTTTGCAGATGTCTACCTATCGTAGCAATAGGGTTCTAATGCTTCTTAAAACGCGATATCGCATCTCATTTCTATGTTTCATGGTAAGATATAATATTCATTGCGAAGTGTTATGCATTCCTCGTCTACGATTCAAATGAATGTAAATGCGACACTTCCTTGCAAGGAAATAGCGTTTGCAGATGTCTAGGTATCGTAGCGATAGAGTTCTAATACTTCTTAAAACGCGATATCGCATCTCATTTCTATGTTTCATGGTAAGATACAATATGATGTGCGAAGTGTTATGTATTCCTCGTCTACACTTCATATGAATGTAAATGCGACACTTCCTTGCAAGGAAATAGCGTTTGCAGATGGCTACGTATCGTAGCAATAGAGTTCTTATGATTCTTAAAACGCGATATCGCATCTCATTTCTATGTTTCATGGTAAGATTTAATATGATTTGCGAAGTGTCATGTATTCCTCGTCTACACTTCAAATGAATGTGAATGCGACACTTCCTCGCTAGGAAATAGCATTTGCAGATGTCTACGTATCGTAGCAATAGAGTTCTTATGATTCTTAAAACGCGATATCGCATCTCATTTCTATGTTTCATGGTAAGATATAATATGATTTGCGAAGTGTTATGTATTCCTCGTCTACACATCAAATGAATGTAAATGCGACACTTCCTTGCAAGGATATAGCGTTTGCAGATGTCTACCTATCGTAGCAATAGGGTTCTAATGCTTCTTAAAACGCGATATCGCATCTCATTTCTATGTTTCATGGTAAGATTTAATATGATTTGCGAAGTGTCATGTATTCCTCGTGTACACTTCAAATGAATGTGAATGCGACACTTCCTCGCTAGGAAATAGCGTTTGCAGATGTCTACGTATCGTAGCAATAGAGTTCTTATGATTCTTAAAACGCGATATCGCATCTCATTTCTATGGATCATGGTAAGATATAATATGATTTGCGAAGTGTTATGTTTTCCTCGTCTACGCTTCAAATGAATGTAAATGCGACACTTCCTTGCTAGGAAGCAGCGTCTGCAGATGTCTAGGTATCGTAGCGATAGAGTTCTAATGCTTCTTAAAACGAGATATGGTATCTCATTTCTATGTTTCATGGTAAGATATAATATGATTTGCGAATTGTTATGTATTCCTCGTCTACACTTCAAATGAATGTAAATGCGACACTTCCTTGCTAGGAAATAGCGTCTGCAGAAGTCTAGGTATCGTAGCGATAGAGTTCTAATGCTTCTTAAAACGAGATATTGCATCTCATATCTATGTTTCATGATAAGATATAATATGATTTGCGAAGTGTTATGTATTCCTCGTCTACACTTCATATGAATGTAAATGCGACACTTCCTTGCAAGGAAATAGCGTTTGCAGATGTCTACCTATCGTAGCAATAGAGTTCTAATGCTTCTTAAAACGCGATATCGCATCTCATTTCTATGGTTCATGGTAAGATATAATATGATTTGCGAAGTGTTATGTATTCCTCGTCTACACTTCAAATGAATGTAAATGCGACACTTCCTTGCTAGGAAATAGCGTCGGCAGATGTCTAGGTATCGTAGCGATAGAGTTCTAATACTTCTTAAAACGCGATATCGCATCTCATTTCTATGTTTCATGGTAAGATATAATATGATTTGAGAAGTGTTATGTATTCCTCGTCTACACTTCATATGAATGTAAATGCGACACTTCCTTGCAAGGAAATAGCGTTTGCAGATGTCTACCTATCGTAGCAATAGGGTTCTAATGCTTCTTAGAACGCGATATCGCATCTCATTTCTATGTTTCATGTTAAGATATAATATGATTTGCGAAGTGTTATGTATTCCTCGTCTACACTTCAAATGAATGTGAATGCGACACTTCACCGCTAGGAAATAGCGTTTGCAGAAGTCTACGTATCGTAGCAGTAGAGTTCTTATGATCCTTAAAACGCGATATCGCATCTCGTTTCTATGGTTCATGGTAAGATATAATATGATTTGCGAAGTGTTATGTATTCCTCGTCTACAATTCAAATGAATGTAGATGCGACACTTCCTTGCAAGGAAATAGCGTTTGCAGATGTCTAGGTGTCGTAGCGATAGAGTTCTAATACTTCTTAAAACGCGATATCGCATCTCATTTCTATGTTTCATGGTAAGATACAATATGATGTGCGAAGTGTTATGTATTCCTCGTCTACACTTCATATGAATGTAAATGCGACACTTCCTTGCAAGGGAATAGCGATTGCAGATGTCTACCTATGGTAGCAATAGGGTTCTAATGCTTCTTAAAACGCGATATCGCATCTCATTTCTATGTTTCATGGTAAGATATAATATTCATTGCGAAGTGTTATGCATTCCTCGTCTACGATTCAAATGAATGTAAATGCGACACTTCCTTGCAAGGAAATAGCGTTTGCAGATGTCTACGTATCGTAGCAATAGAGTTCTTATGATTCTTAAAACGCGATATCGCATTTCATTTCTATGTTTCATGGTAAGATTTAACATGATTTGCGAAGTGTCATGTATTCCTCGTCTACACTCCAAATGAATGTGAATGCGACACTTCCTCGCTAGGAAATAGCGTTTGCAGATGTCTACGTATCGTAGCAATAGAGCTCTTATGATTCTTAAAACGCGATATCGCATCTCATTTCTATGGTTCATGGTAAGATATAATATGATTTGCGAAGTGTTATGTATTCCTCGTCTACACTTCAAATGAATGTGAATGCGACACTTCACCGCTAGGAAATAGCGTTTGCAGAAGTCTACCTATCGTAGCAATAGGGTTCTAATGCTTCTTAAAACGCGATATCGCATCTCATTTCTATGTTTCATGTTAAGATATAATGTGATTTGCGAAGTGTTATGTATTCCTCGTCTACACTTCAAATGAATGTGAATGCGACACTTCCCCGCTAGGAAATAGCGTTTGCAGAAGTCTACGTATCGTAGCAATAGAGTTCTTATGATTCTTAAAACGCGATATTGCATCTCATTTCTATGGTTCATGGTAAGATATAATATGATTTGCGAAGTATTATGTATTCCTCGTCTACACTTCAAATGAATGTAAATGCGACACTTCCTTGCTAGGAAACAGCGTCTGCAGATGTCTAGGTATCGTAGCGATAGAGTTCTAATGCTTCTTAAAACGAGATATGGTATCTCATTTCTATGTTTCATGGTAAGATATAATATGATTTGCGAAGTGTTATGTATTCCTCGTCTACACTTCAAATGAATGTGAATGCGACACTTCCTCGCTAGGAAATAGCGTTTGCAGAAGTCTACGTATCGTTGCAATAGAGTTCTTATGATTCTTAAAACGCGATATCGCATCTCATTGCTATGGTTCATGGTAAGATATAATATGATTTGCGAATTGTTATGTATTCCTCGTCTACACTTCAAATGAATGTAAATGCGACACTTCCTTGCTAGGAAATAGCGTCTGCAGAAGTCTAGGTATCGTAGCGATAGAGTTCTAATGCTTCTTAAAACGAGATATGGTATCTCATTTCTATGTTTCATGGTAAGATATAATATGATTTGCGAAGTGTTATGTATTCCTCGTCTACACTTCAAATGAATGTGAATGCGACACTTCCTCGCTAGGAAATAGCGTTTGCAGAAGTCTACGTATCGTTGCAATAGAGTTCTTATGATTCTTAAAACGCGATATCGCATCTCATTGCTATGGTTCATGTTAAGATATAATATGATTTGCGAAGTGTTATGTATTCCTCGTCTACACTTCAAATGAATGTGAATGCGACACTTCACCGCAAGGAAATAGCGTTTGCAGAAGTCTACGTATCGTAGCAATAGAGTTCTTATGATCCATAAAACGCGATATCGCATCTCGTTTCTATGGTTCATGGTAAGATATAATATGATTTGCGAAGTGTTATGTATTCCTCGTCTACAATTCAAATGAATGTAAATGCGACACTTCCTTGCAAGGAAATAGCGTTTGCAGATGTCTACCTATCGTAGCAATAGGGTTCTAATGCTTCTTAAAACGCGATATCGCATCTCATTTCTATGTTTCATGGTAAGATATAATATTCATTGCGAAGTGTTATGCATTCCTCGTCTACGATTCAAATGAATGTAAATGCGACACTTCCTTGCAAGGAAATAGCGTTTGCAGATGTCTACGTATCGTAGCAATAGAGTTCTTATGATTCTTAAAACGCGATATCGCATTTCATTTCTATGTTTCATGGTAAGATTTAACATGATTTGCGAAGTGTCATGTATTCCTCGTCTACACTCCAAATGAATGTGAATGCGACACTTCCTCGCTAGGAAATAGCGTTTGCAGATGTCTACGTATCGTAGCAATAGAGCTCTTATGATTCTTAAAACGCGATATCGCATCTCATTTCTATGGTTCATGGTAAGATATAATATGATTTGCGAAGTGTTATGTATTCCTCGTCTACACTTCAAATGAATGTGAATGCGTTACTTCCTCGCTAGGAAATAGCGTTTGCAGATGTCTACGTATCGTAGCAATAGCTCCCTAATGCTTCTTAAAACGCGATATCGCATCTCATTTCTATGTGTCATGGTAAGATATAATATGATTTGCGAAGTGTCATGTATTCCTCGCCTACACTTCAAATGAATGTGAATGCGATACTTCCTTGCAAGGAAATAGAATTTGCAGATGTCTACGTATCGTAGCAATAGCTCCCTAATGCTTCTTAAAACGCGATATCGCATCTCATTTCTGTTTCATGGTAAGATATAATATGATTTGCGAAGTGTCATGTATTCCTCGTCTACACTTCAAATGAATGTGAATGCGATACTTCCTTGCAAGGAAATAGCGTTTGCAGATGTCTACGTATCGTAGCAATAGTGTTCTAATGCTTCTTAAAACGCGATATCGCATCTCATTTCTATGTTTCATGGTAAGATATAATATGATTTGCGAAGTGTTATGTATTCCTCGTCTACACTTCAAATGAATGTAAATGCGACACTTCCTTGCAAGGAAATAGCGTTTGCAGATATCTACGTATCGTAGCAATAGAGTTCTAATGCTTCTTAAAACGCGATATCGCATCTCATTTCTATGTTTCATGGTAAGATATAATATTCATTGCGAAGTGTTATGCATTCCTCGTCTACGATTCAAATGAATGTAAATGCGACACTTCCTTGCCAGGAAATAGCGTTTGCAGATGTCTAGGTATCGTAGCGATAGAGTTCTAATACTTCTTAAAACGCGATATCGCATCTCATTTCTATGTTTCATGGTAAGATACAATATGATGTGCGAAGTGTTATGTATTCCTCGTCTACACTTCATATGAATGTAAATGCGACACTTCCTTGCAAGGGAATAGCGATTGCAGATGTCTACCTATGGTAGCAATAGGGTTCTAATGCTCCTTAAAACGCGATATCGCATCTCATTTCTATGTTTCATGGTAAGATATAATATTCATTGCGAAGTGTTATGCATTCCTCGTCTACGATTCAAATGAATGTAAATGCGACACTTCCTTGCAAGGAAATAGCGTTTGCAGATGTCTACGTATCGTAGCAATAGAGTTCTTATGATTCTTAAAACGCGATATCGCATTTCATTTCTATGTTTCATGGTAAGATTTAACATGATTTGCGAAGTGTCATGTATTCCTCGTCTACACTCCAAATGAATGTGAATGCGACACTTCCTCGCTAGGAAATACCGTTTGCAGATGTCTACGTATCGTAGCAATAGAGCTCTTATGATTCTTAAAACGCGATATCGCATCTCATTTCTATGGTTCATGGTAAGATATAATATGATTTGCGAAGTGTTATGTATTCCTCGTCTACACTTCAAATGAATGTAAATGCGACACTTCCTTGCTAGGAAATAGCGTCTGCAGATGTCTAGGTATCGAAGCGATAGAGTTCTAATACTTCCTAAAACGCGATATCGCATCTCATTTCTATGTTTCATGGTAAGATATAATATGATTTGCGAAGTGTTATGTATTCCTCGTCTACACTTCATATGAATGTAAATGCGACACTTCCTTGCAAGGAAATAGCGTTTGCAGAAGTCTACGTATCGTAGCAATAGAGTTCTTATGATTCTTAAAACGCGATATTGCATCTCATTTCTATGGTTCATGGTAAGATATAATATGATTTGCGAAGTATTATGTATTCCTCGTCTACACTTCAAATGAATGTAAATGCGACACTTCCTTGCTAGGAAATAGCGTCTGCAGATATCTAGGTATCGTAGCGATAGAGTTCTAATACTTCTTAAAACGCGATATCGCATCTCATTTCTATCTTTCATGGTAAGATATAATATGATTTGCGAAGTGTTATGTATTCCTCGTCTACACTTCATATGAATGTAAATGTGACACTTCCTTGCAAGGAAATAGCGTTTGCAGATGTCTACCTATCGTAGCAATAGTGTTCTAATGCTTCTTAAAACGCGATATCGCATCTCATTTCTATGTTTCATGTTAAGATATAATATGATTTGCGAAGTGTTATGTATTCCTCGTCTACACTTCAAATGAATGTGAATGCGACACTTCCCCGCTAGGAAATAGCGTTTGCAGAAGTCTACGTATCGTAGCAATAGAGTTCTTATGATCCTTAAAACGCGATATCGCATCTCGTTTCTATGTTTCATGGTAAGATATAATATGATTTGCGAAGTGTCATGTATTCCTCGTCTACACTTCAAATGAATGTGAATGCGATACTTCCTTGCAAGGAAATAGCGTTTGCAGATGTCTACGTATCGTAGCAATAGCTCCCTAATGCTTCTTAAAACGCGATATCGCATCTCATTTCTGTTTCATGGTAAGATATAATATGATTTGCGAAGTGTCATGTATTCCTCGTCTACACTTCAAATGAATGTTAATGCGACACTTCCTTGAAAGGAAATAGCGTCTGCAGATGTCTAGGTATCGTAGCAATAGAGTTCTTACGCTTCTTAAAACGCGATATCGCATCTCATTTCTATGTTTCATGGTAAGATATAATATGATTTGCGAAGTGTTATGTTTTCCTCATCTACACTTCATATGAATGTAAATGCGACACTTCCTTGCAAGGAAATAGCGTTTGCAGATATCTACCTATCGTAGCAATAGAGTTCTAATGCTTCTTAAAACGCGATATCGCATCTCATTTCTATGGTTCATGGTAAGATATAATATGATTTGCGAAGTGTTATGTATTCCTCGTCTACACTTCAAATGAATGTAAATGCAACACTTCCTTGCAAGGAAATAGCGTTTGCAGATGTCTACCTATCGTAGCAATAGGGTTCTAATGCTTCTTAAAACGCGATATCGCATCTCATTTCTATGTTTCATGGTAAGATATAATATGATTTGCGAAGTGTTATGTATTCCTCGTCTACACTTCAAATGAATGTAAATGCGACACTTCCTTGCAAGGAAATAGCGTTTGCAGATGTCTACGTATCGTAGCAATAGAGTTCTTATGATTCTTAAAACGCGATATCGCATCTCATTTCTATGTTTCATGGTAAGATATAATATGATTTGCGAAGTGTTATGTATTCCTCGTCTACACTTCATATGAATGTAAATGCGACACTTCCTTGCAAGGAAATAGCGTTTGCAGATGTCTACCTATCGTAGCAATAGAGTTCTAATGCGTGTTAAAACGAGATATTGCATCTCATATCTATGTTTCATGATAAGATATAATATGATTTGCGAAGTGTTATGTATTCCTCGTCTACACTTCATATGAATGTAAATGCGACACTTCCTTGCAAGGAAATAGCGTTTGCAGATGTCTACCTATCGTAGCAATAGGGTTCTAATGCTTCTTAGAACGCGATATCGCATCTCATTTCTATGTTTCATGTTAAGATATAATATGATTTGCGAAGTGTTATGTATTCCTCGTCTACACTTCAAATGAATGTGAATGCGACACTTCACCGCTAGGAAATAGCGTTTGCAGAAGTCTACGTATCGTAGCAATAGAGTTCTTATGATCCTTAAAACGCGATATCGCATCTCGTTTCTATGGTTCATGGTAAGATATAATATGATTTGCGAAGTGTTATGTATTCCTCGTCTACAATTCAAATGAATGTAGATGCGACACTTCCTTGCAAGGAAATAGCGTTTGCAGATGTCTAGGTGTCGTAGCGATAGAGTTCTAATACTTCTTAAAACGCGATATCGCATCTCATTTCTATGTTTCATGGTAAGATACAATATGATGTGCGAAGTGTTATGTATTCCTCGTCTACACTTCATATGAATGTAAATGCGACACTTCCTTGCAAGGGAATAGCGATTGCAGATGTCTACCTATGGTAGCAATAGGGTTCTAATGCTTCTTAAAACGCGATATCGCATCTCATTTCTATGTTTCATGGTAAGATATAATATTCATTGCGAAGTGTTATGCATTCCTCGTCTACGATTCAAATGAATGTAAATGCGACACTTCCTTGCAAGGAAATAGCGTTTGCAGATGTCTACGTATCGTAGCAATAGAGTTCTTATGATTCTTAAAACGCGATATCGCATTTCATTTCTATGTTTCATGGTAAGATTTAACATGATTTGCGAAGTGTCATGTATTCCTCGTCTACACTCCAAATGAATGTGAATGCGACACTTCCTCGCTAGGAAATAGCGTTTGCAGATGTCTACGTATCGTAGCAATAGAGCTCTTATGATTCTTAAAACGCGATATCGCATCTCATTTCTATGGTTCATGGTAAGATATAATATGATTTGCGAAGTGTTATGTATTCCTCGTCTACACTTCAAATGAATGTGAATGCGACACTTCACCGCTAGGAAATAGCGTTTGCAGAAGTCTACCTATCGTAGCAATAGGGTTCTAATGCTTCTTAAAACGCGATATCGCATCTCATTTCTATGTTTCATGTTAAGATATAATGTGATTTGCGAAGTGTTATGTATTCCTCGTCTACACTTCAAATGAATGTGAATGCGACACTTCCCCGCTAGGAAATAGCGTTTGCAGAAGTCTACGTATCGTAGCAATAGAGTTCTTATGATTCTTAAAACGCGATATTGCATCTCATTTCTATGGTTCATGGTAAGATATAATATGATTTGCGAAGTATTATGTATTCCTCGTCTACACTTCAAATGAATGTAAATGCGACACTTCCTTGCTAGGAAACAGCGTCTGCAGATGTCTAGGTATCGTAGCGATAGAGTTCTAATGCTTCTTAAAACGAGATATGGTATCTCATTTCTATGTTTCATGGTAAGATATAATATGATTTGCGAAGTGTTATGTATTCCTCGTCTACACTTCAAATGAATGTGAATGCGACACTTCCTCGCTAGGAAATAGCGTTTGCAGAAGTCTACGTATCGTTGCAATAGAGTTCTTATGATTCTTAAAACGCGATATCGCATCTCATTGCTATGGTTCATGGTAAGATATAATATGATTTGCGAATTGTTATGTATTCCTCGTCTACACTTCAAATGAATGTAAATGCGACACTTCCTTGCTAGGAAATAGCGTCTGCAGAAGTCTAGGTATCGTAGCGATAGAGTTCTAATGCTTCTTAAAACGAGATATGGTATCTCATTTCTATGTTTCATGGTAAGATATAATATGATTTGCGAAGTGTTATGTATTCCTCGTCTACACTTCAAATGAATGTGAATGCGACACTTCCTCGCTAGGAAATAGCGTTTGCAGAAGTCTACGTATCGTTGCAATAGAGTTCTTATGATTCTTAAAACGCGATATCGCATCTCATTGCTATGGTTCATGTTAAGATATAATATGATTTGCGAAGTGTTATGTATTCCTCGTCTACACTTCAAATGAATGTGAATGCGACACTTCACCGCAAGGAAATAGCGTTTGCAGAAGTCTACGTATCGTAGCAATAGAGTTCTTATGATCCTTAAAACGCGATATCGCATCTCGTTTCTATGGTTCATGGTAAGATATAATATGATTTGCGAAGTGTTATGTATTCCTCGTCTACAATTCAAATGAATGTAAATGCGACACTTCCTTGCAAGGAAATAGCGTTTGCAGATGTCTACCTATCGTAGCAATAGGGTTCTAATGCTTCTTAAAACGCGATATCGCATCTCATTTCTATGTTTCATGGTAAGATATAATATGATTTGCGAAGTGTCATGTATTCCTCGTCTACACTTCAAATGAATGTGAATGCGATACTTCCTTGCAAGGAAATAGCGTTTGCAGATGTCTACGTATCGTAGCAATAGTGTTCTAATGCTTCTTAAAACGCGATATCACATCTCATTTCTATGTTTCATGGTAAGATATAATATGATTTGCGAAGTGTTATGTATTCCTCGTCTACACTTCAAATGAATGTAAATGCGACACTTCCTTGCAAGGAAATAGCGTTTGCAGATATCTACGTATCGTAGCAATAGAGTTCTAATGCTTCTTAAAACGCGATATCGCATCTCATTTCTATGTTTCATGGTAAGATATAATATTCATTGCGAAGTGTTATGCATTCCTCGTCTACGATTCAAATGAATGTAAATGCGACACTTCCTTGCCAGGAAATAGCGTTTGCAGATGTCTAGGTATCGTAGCGATAGAGTTCTAATACTTCTTAAAACGCGATATCGCATCTCATTTCTATGTTTCATGGTAAGATACAATATGATGTGCGAAGTGTTATGTATTCCTCGTCTACACTTCATATGAATGTAAATGCGACACTTCCTTGCAAGGGAATAGCGATTGCAGATGTCTACCTATGGTAGCAATAGGGTTCTAATGCTCCTTAAAACGCGATATCGCATCTCATTTCTATGTTTCATGGTAAGATATAATATTCATTGCGAAGTGTTATGCATTCCTCGTCTACGATTCAAATGAATGTAAATGCGACACTTCCTTGCAAGGAAATAGCGTTTGCAGATGTCTACGTATCGTAGCAATAGAGTTCTTATGATTCTTAAAACGCGATATCGCATTTCATTTCTATGTTTCATGGTAAGATTTAACATGATTTGCGAAGTGTCATGTATTCCTCGTCTACACTCCAAATGAATGTGAATGCGACACTTCCTCGCTAGGAAATACCGTTTGCAGATGTCTACGTATCGTAGCAATAGAGCTCTTATGATTCTTAAAACGCGATATCGCATCTCATTTCTATGGTTCATGGTAAGATATAATATGATTTGCGAAGTGTTATGCATTCCTCGTCTACACTTCAAATGAATGTAAATGCGACACTTCCTTGCTAGGAAATAGCGTCTGCAGATGTCTAGGTATCGTAGCGATAGAGTTCTAATACTTCCTAAAACGCGATATCGCATCTCATTTCTATGTTTCATGGTAAGATATAATATGATTTGCGAAGTGTTATGTATTCCTCGTCTACACTTCATATGAATGTAAATGCGACACTTCCTTGCAAGGAAATAGCGTTTGCAGATGTCTACCTATCGTAGCAATAGGGTTCTAATGCTTCTTAAAACGCGATATCGCATCTCATTTCTATGTTTCATGTTAAGATATAATATGATTTGCGAAGTGTTATGTATTCCTCGTCTACACTTCAAATGAATGTGAATGCGACACTTCCCCGCTAGGAAATAGCGTTTGCAGAAGTCTACGTATCGTAGCAATAGAGTTCTTATGATTCTTAAAACGCGATATTGCATCTCATTTCTATGGTTCATGGTAAGATATAATATGATTTGCGAAGTATTATGTATTCCTCGTCTACACTTCAAATGAATGTAAATGCGACACTTCCTTGCTAGGAAATAGCGTCTGCAGATATCTAGGTATCGTAGCGATAGAGTTCTAATACTTCTTAAAACGCGATATCGCATCTCATTTCTATCTTTCATGGTAAGATATAATATGATTTGCGAAGTGTTATGTATTCCTCGTCTACACTTCATATGAATGTAAACGTGACACTTCCTTGCAAGGAAATAGCGTTTGCAGATGTCTACCTATCGTAGCAATAGTGTTCTAATGCTTCTTAAAACGCGATATCGCATCTCATTTCTATGTTTCATGTTAAGATATAATATGATTTGCGAAGTGTTATGTATTCCTCGTCTACACTTCAAATGAATGTGAATGCGACACTTCCCCGCTAGGAAATAGCGTTTGCAGAAGTCTACGTATCGTAGCAATAGAGTTCTTATGATCCTTAAAACGCGATATCGCATCTCGTTTCTATGTTTCATGGTAAGATATAATATGATTTGCGAAGTGTCATGTATTCCTCGTCTACACTTCAAATGAATGTGAATGCGATACTTCCTTGCAAGGAAATAGCGTTTGCAGATGTCTACGTATCGTAGCAATAGCTCCCTAATGCTTCTTAAAACGCGATATCGCATCTCATTTCTGTTTCATGGTAAGATATAATATGATTTGCGAAGTGTCATGTATTCCTCGTCTACACTTCAAATGAATGTTAATGCGACACTTCCTTGAAAGGAAATAGCGTCTGCAGATGTCTAGGTATCGTAGCAATAGAGTTCTTACGCTTCTTAAAACGCGATATCGCATCTCATTTCTATGTTTCATGGTAAGATATAATATGATTTGCGAAGTGTTATGTTTTCCTCATCTACACTTCATATGAATGTAAATGCGACACTTCCTTGCAAGGAAATAGCGTTTGCAGATATCTACCTATCGTAGCAATAGAGTTCTAATGCTTCTTAAAACGCGATATCGCATCTCATTTCTATGGTTCATGGTAAGATATAATATGATTTGCGAAGTGTTATGTATTCCTCGTCTACACTTCAAATGAATGTAAATGCAACACTTCCTTGCAAGGAAATAGCGTTTGCAGATGTCTACCTATCGTAGCAATAGGGTTCTAATGCTTCTTAAAACGCGATATCGCATCTCATTTCTATGTTTCATGGTAAGATATAATATGATTTGCGAAGTGTTATGTATTCCTCGTCTACACTTCAAATGAATGTAAATGCGACACTTCCTTGCAAGGAAATAGCGTTTGCAGATGTCTACGTATCGTAGCAATAGAGTTCTTATGATTCTTAAAACGCGATATCGCATCTCATTTCTATGTTTCATGGTAAGATATAATATGATTTGCGAAGTGTTATGTATTCCTCGTCTACACTTGATATGAATGTAAATGCGACACTTCCTTGCAAGGAAATAGCGTTTGCAGATGTCTACCTATCGTAGCAATAGAGTTCTAATGCGTGTTAAAACGAGATATTGCATCTCATATCTATGTTTCATGATAAGATATAATATGATTTGCGAAGTGTTATGTATTCCTCGTCTACACTTCATATGAATGTAAATGCGACACTTCCTTGCAAGGAAATAGCGTTTGCAGATGTCTACCTATCGTAGCAATAGGGTTCTAATGCTTCTTAAAACGCGATATCGCATCTCATTTCTATGTTTCATGGTAAGATATAATATTCATTGCGAAGTGTTATGCATTCCTCGTCAACGATTCAAATGAATGTAAATGCGACACTTCCTTGCAAGGAAATAGCGTTTGCAGATGTCTACGTATCGTAGCAATAGAGTTCTTACGATTCTTAAAACGCGACATCGCATCTCATTTCTATGTTTCATGGTAAGATTTAATATGATTTGCGAAGTGTCATGTATTCCTCGTCTACACTTCAAATGAATGTGAATGCGACACTTCCTCGCTAGGAAATAGCGTTTGCAGATGTCTAAGTATCGTATCAATAGAGTTCTTATGATTCTTAAAACGCGATATCGCATCTCATTTCTATGTTTCATGGTAAGATATAATATGATTTGCGAAGTGTTATGTTTTCCTCGTCTACACTTCATATGAATGTAAATGCGACACTTCCTTGCTAGGAAATAGCGTCTGCAGATGTCTAGGTATCATAGCGATAGAGTTCTAATGCTTCTTAAAACGTGATATTGCATCTCATATCTATGTTTCATGATAAGATATAATATGATTTGCGAAGTGTTATGTATTCCTCGTCTACACTTCATATGAATGTAAATGCGACACTTCCTTGCAAGGAAATAGCGTTTGCAGATGTCTACCTATCGTAGCAATAGGGTTCTAATGCTTCTTAAAACGCGATATCGCATCTCATTTCTATGTTTCATGGTAAGATATAATATTCATTGCGAAGTGTTATGCATTCCTCGTCAACGATTCAAATGAATGTAAATGCGACACTTCCTTGCAAGGAAATAGCGTTTGCAGATGTCTACGTATCGTAGCAATAGAGTTCTTACGATTCTTAAAACGCGACATCGCATCTCATTTCTATGTTTCATGGTAAGATTTAATATGATTTGCGAAGTGTCATGTATTCCTCGTCTACACTTCAAATGAATGTGAATGCGACACTTCCTCGCTAGGAAATAGCGTTTGCAGATGTCTAAGTATCGTATCAATAGAGTTCTTATGATTCTTAAAACGCGATATCGCATCTCATTTCTATGTTTCATGGTAAGATATAATATGATTTGCGAAGTGTTATGTTTTCCTCGTCTACACTTCATATGAATGTAAATGCGACACTTCCTTGCTAGGAAATAGCGTCTGCAGATGTCTAGGTATCATAGCGATAGAGTTCTAATGCTTCTTAAAACGTGATATTGCATCTCATATCTATGTTTCATGATAAGATATAATATGATTTGCGAAGTGTTATGTATTCCTCGTCTACACTTCATATGAATGTAAATGCGACACTTCCTTGCAAGGAAATAGCGTTTGCAGATGTCTACCTATCGTAGCAATAGAGTTCTAATGCTTGTTAAAACGAGATATTGCATCTCATATCTATGTTTCATGATAAGATATAATATGATTTGCGAAGTGTTATGTATTCCTCGTCTACACTTCAAATGAATGTGAATGCGACACTTCCTCGCTAGGAAATAGCGTTTGCAGAAGTCTACGTATCGTAGCAATAGAGTTCTTATGATTCTTAAAACGCGATATCGCATCTCATTTCTATGGTTCATGGTAAGATATAATATGATTTGCGAAGTGCCATGTATTCCTCGTCTACACTTCAAATGAATGTAAATGCGACATTTCCTTGCTAGGAAATAGCGTCCGCAGATGTCTAGGTATCGTAGCGATAGAGTTCTAGTGCTTCTTAAAACGCGATATCGCATCTCATTTCTATGGTTCATGGTAAGATATAATATGATTTGCGAAGTGTTATGCATTCCTCGTCTACGATTCAAATGAATGTAAATGCGACACTTCCTTGCAAGGAAATAGCGTTTGCAGATGTCTACGTATCGTAGCAATAGAGTTCTTATGACTCTTAAAACGCGATATCGCATCTCATTTCTATGTTTCATGGTAAGATTTAATATGATTTGCGAAGTGTCATGTATTCCTCGTCTACACTTCAAATGAATGTGAATGCGATACTTCCTCGCTAGGAAATAGCGTTTGCAGAAGTCTACGTATCGTTGCAATAGAGTTCTTATGATTCTTAAAACGCGATATCGCATCTCATTTCTATGGTTCATGGTAAGATATAATATGATTTGCGAAGTGTTATGTATTCCTCGTCTACACTTCATATGAATGTAAATGCGACACTTCCTTGCAAGGAAATAGCGTTTGCAGATGTCTACCTATCGTAGCAATAGAGTACTAATGCTTCTTAAAACGCGATATCGCATCTCATTGCTATGGTTCATGGTAAGATATAATATGATTTGCGAATTGTTATGTATTCCTCGTCTACACTTCAAATGAATGTAAATGCGACACTTCCTTGCTAGGAAATAGCGCCTGCAGATGTCTAGGTATCGTAGCGATAGAGTTCTAATGCTTCTTAAAACGCGATATCGCATCTCATTTCTATGGTTCATGGTAAGATATAATATGATTTGCGAAGTGTTATGCATTCCTCGTCTACGATTCAAATGAATGTAAATGCGACACTTCCTTGCAAGGAAATAGCGTTTGCAGATGTCTACGTATCGTAGCAATAGAGTTCTTATGACTCTTAAAACGCGATATCGCATCTCATTTCTATGTTTCATGGTAAGATTTAATATGATTTGCGAAGTGTCATGTATTCCTCGTCTACACTTCAAATGAATGTGAATGCGATACTTCCTCGCTAGGAAATAGCGTTTGCAGAAGTCTACGTATCGTTGCAATAGAGTTCTTATGATTCTTAAAACGCGATATCGCATCTCATTTTTATGGTTCATGGTAAGATATAATATGATTTGCGAAGTGTTATGTATTCCTCGTCTACACTTCAAATGAATGTAAATGCGACACTTCCTTGCTAGGAAAGAGCGTCTGCAGATGTCTAGGTATCGTAGCGATAGAGTTCTAATACTTCTTAAAACGCGATATCGCATCTCATTTCTATGTTTCGTGGTAAGATATAATATGATTTGCGAAGTGTTATGTATTCCTCGTCTACACTTCATATGAATGTAAATGCGACACTTCCCTGCAAGGAAATAGCGTTTGCAGATGTCTACCTATCGTAGCAATAGGGTTCTAATGCTTCTTAAAACGCGATATCGCATCTCATTTCTATGTTTCATGTTAAGATATAATATGATTTGCGAAGTGTTATGTATTCCTCGTCTACACTTCAAATGAATGTGAATGCGACACTTCCCCGCTAGGAAATAGCGTTTGCAGAAGTCTACGTATCGTAGCAATAGAGTTCTTATGATCCTTAAAACGCGATATCGCATCTCGTTTCTGTGGTTCATGGTAAGATATAATATGATTTGCGAAGTGTTATGTATTCCTCGTCTACACTTCAAATGAATGTAAATGCGACACTTCCTTGCAAGGAAATAGCGTTTGCAGATGTCTACCTATCGTAGCAATAGGGTTCTAATGCTTCTTAAATCGCGATATCGCATCTCATTTCTATGTTTCATGGTAAGATGTAATATTCATTGCGAAGTGTTATGCATTCCTCGTCTACGATTCAAATGAATGTAAATGCGACACTTCCTTGCAAGGAAATAGCGTCTGCAGATGTCTAGGTATCGTAGCGATAGAGTTCTAATACTTCTTAAAACGCGATATCGCATCTCATTTCTATGTTTCATGGTAAGATATAATATGATTTGCGAAGTGTTATGTATTCCTCGTCTACACTTCATATGAATGTAAATGCGACACTTCCTTGCAAGGAAATAGCGTTTGCAGATGTCTACCTATCGTAGCAATAGGGTTCTAATGCTTCTTAAAACGCGATATCGCATCTCATTTCTATGTTTCATGGTAAGATATAATATGATTTGTGAAGTGTTATGTATTCCTCGTCTACACTTCAAATGAATGTGAATGCGACACTTCCTCGCTCGGAAATAGCGTTTGCAGAAGTCTACGTATCGTAGCAATAGAGTTCTTATGATTCTTAAAACGCGATATCGCATCTCATTTCTATGGTTCATGGTAAGATATAATATGATTTGCGAAGTGTTATGTATTCCTCGTCTACACTTCAAATGAATGTAAATGCGACATTTCCTGGCTAGGAAATAGCGTCCGCAGATGTCTAGGTATCGTAGCGATAGAGTTCTAATGCTTCTTAAAACGCGATATCGCATCTCATTTCTATGTTTCATGGTAAGATATAATATGATTTGCGAAGTGTTATGTATTCCTCGTCTACACTTCATATGAATGTAAATGCGACACTTCCTTGCAAGGAAATAGCGTTTGCAGATGTCTACCTATCGTAGCAATAGAGTACTAATGCTTCTTAAAACGCGATATTGTGACGTCAGGCGCACCGCCTGCCACCCTCTGGCGCCAACCAGCATCCGCAGCATCCGCAACCGGGACACCGCTCTCCCGCCAGCACCTGTATCAGCATCCCCCGTACACGGGCCGCACGACGATTCGACGCCCAGAGACGAGGAGACAACGCTACGAGGATGAGGAATACCTCCCCGCGTACGAATCCCGATCACCTGCGATCACACAACCGTACGCTTACTTTTCATACACGCGATTCTAGATTAAGCACTCTACACGAATCATGTACATACACAACCCAACACACACCTAAATATAAGCAGATATTTGTACAATCATAATTTCTAAGTCGTATAGAATATAAGCTGCGATGCGCGCCCGCGCGCACTCGACGCTCGCGGCTCACGCTGAACGCGAGCCGCACCCCACTCCGAGTGGCCGCCCCACTCCGATCGTACGCCCCACTCACGGGGCCCAGCGACTCGCGCGCCACGCAACCCGAGGAGGTCGCGGACGCGCGACCGAGAGAGGAGTTCCTTCGAGTCCGATCTCCGAGACGGTTCTAATCTCAACCTCCGAGCAATACGCTCCCCTGCCACGAGCTATCAGCTCTCATGCAGCCGACTCTATCGCATCTCCCTTAGCGGAGTCCTTATTATAACTTATTACTATTTCCATTTCATATTATATCGTTAGTTGATAACTTAGACTTAGTAAAGTGTAGTAGGATAGTTATATTATAGAATATACTCTTGTTTTACCAAATCCAAGTCTCTTTATTCGAATACAAGTTCCTTAAATTCTATTCCACGTGTACGCTCGCGATTCTTATTCAATTCACACGATTCATCTGCGACAGCTCTGTACGCTGGACAGTCTTTGAGCGCACCAACGCTCGACTGCTCTCGCTGCATTCCTATCGTATCCAAGGTATCTTGAACAAGGATCGACCTCGGTAAGCCAGAGCGCACCATCGCTTGGCCGAGCCGTATTCCGTCCTAGTGCAAGCGCCTTTGATGAATCCCGAGCCTCCGAAAAGGCGTACACGACGCGCGGGTAGGAAAGAATATCTACGCCGTCTCATTCGCGAATACGCGAGTTGTACTTCCGGACATCCATACGTCTGCAACGCTGTTTCCGTTCCTGCGAAGGAGGTCTTCGCAGCCGTACGTCCAATTCGAATCCAGGATCGCCCGGTTCCAGCGCCAGTTCCCTCCAGCCGTAGCTCGCCTGCCTGGAGACTCATTCCCGTCGACGCTCCGCCGATCCAGCCGTACGCCGCTGCTATTCCGGTCACGGATCCACGGCGCCACAGATACCTGGAACGAGAGGCGAAACAGTATTAAGAAGACGTCGAAAGGTAAGTGTTAGGCGTAATTTTGGTTAGATCGAGTTCCGACCGCCAACGAACCCGGCCCCAGCGCAATTCGCGTAGGTTTTTCGGGAAAGGCAACGAATCGTGCCATCGGATCGAGCGCAAACGCACCTCGGGACGTGACACGAAAGATATTTTTGGTGACAGCGGTGGGATAGCCACGCGTTCTCCACGGAAATTCTGCCGTCCGAGACCGCGAAACAAGCCATGGCAACGAGAACTCCACCGACCAAAACGCGCCAGCAAGCGCAACGGGCCGCCGCGATGCACGAAACTGATCGCGATAAACGCACAAATAGGGCATTAGATTTTCAAGACGCTCTCGGCGAGCTTACTCAAGATACCGCGCAAGCAGGCACATCGGCGAAAAACGTAGAATCGACCGATCCAACTACGGTGACCTTGCTTCAACAAGTTGAAATGCTCCGTCGCGAAATTGAAGCTATCCGCCGAACTCCAGATCTAGCACGCGACGATACAGTGCCGTTGGAAATTCCGCGTATAGACCCGATTTCCGCACAAGGTTCGAGTCAAATATCCGCCGTAACCAACCCGCAACATGACGAGCTTTCGCTCAAGCAAGCGCTTGAAGCCGTACCGACGTTCGACGGACAAAATATTCCGGTACTCCAATTTACGCGGGCTTGCAAACGGGCTTACGAACTAATTCCGAACGGGTGCGAGCGCACGTTTACGCGCCTTCTGAAGGGCAAATTGAAGGGCCGCGCTTATGCCGCGTTAGAGGACGAGCCGTGCCAGACGATTCTGGAATTAACTGATATTCTTCGATGTTCGTTCGGACCCGTGAAATCCGCCGATCACTACAGGGGCGAACTCACCAATATATACATGCGTGCCAACGAGCACATTTTAGATTATATTGGACGGGTAAAGGACCTGAAGACAGCCATAATTGACTGCGACAGACTCGCGCGTCGCGATCCCCAAGAGTCCTTAGAAAGCGTAAACAAACTCGCGTCACAGTGCTTCAGGGACGGACTTATTCCCGAAATAAGAATTCAGATGCCGATAGATCCATACAACACCCTGCAGCAAATTTTCACAAGAGCACGCGAACTCTTTCAAATTCACGAACGCGACTTACAACGTCTAGGCAAAACGCGACCACGCGCGGAATCTCGCGAAAAACTCGTAGACATTATCTGCAGTAAATGCAACAACACGGGACATTACGCGACCGAATGTCGGCTCAGAACCGTACCTCAATACCGATCACGGGAATATCGAGACCCATACCTGCGTCCCAGGGACGCACCGCTTCCCGCTCAACGCCCGTCCTACGAACAGCCGCGACAAATTTTAGACAGGGACGCGCAAAAATTTTGCAAATATTGTAAAAACCCGGGGCACAGCATAGACGAATGCCGTAAGAGAAGATATAATAACAATTTGAACAGGGACTCGGGAAACGACGGTGGCCTCCGTACCCGCCGCGAGACAGGTCGCGAGGCCCTACCGCAAATACGAACTCTCGCAGCGAACAATTCCGACGAGGAAGTAGGAGAAACGCCGCAATAAATATCACCGGGAAAGCAAGCACGCCTACCGTGATAATTAAATCCGATCATTTAATCTGTCCAACCCGATTTATGATAGACACCGGGGCAGAGATAAACATTATCAAACGATCGGCATTAAAATCCTCCGCGCGAATCGACTCTTCGGAAATAGTGATTATAACGGGTGTAACCGACGGCAAAACAGCCACCTTAGGGACGGTGAACCTGGTAATCTTCGACCGCGTCGTCCCCTTCAATGTAGTCGAGGACAATTTTCCCTTAAAGCCTAACGGAATCCTCGGCTCGGGCTTTTGTAAGGACGCGGAAATTTCCTTCCTTAAGAAATTTATCAAATGGAACGGGCAGAAAATCCCTTTCGTAGAGGATGTCGAGCCAACCGAAGAACCGTCGTCGCGCCCGGAGACCGCTCCTCACTTACCAGCGAAAAATAAACAAACGTCGCGCACTAAATCTATTTCTCCTCCGACGCCGCCGCAATCATCGCCCCCTCCGAAACGCGATGCACCGGCGAAATCTAAACCCAGAACGGATAAGAAGGCCGTTTCTTCGAAGCAAAGAGATCAGATCTCGATTCCTCCGCGATCAAATGTCGGAATAAAGGTTCGCGTGATAAACTCCGATATCCCAGAAGGAATAATTCCGAGAATTAATTTAGCACCGGGAATATTTTTCGGGAACGCCCTAGTCAGAGTGGTCCATGGCAAGGCGATTACAAGAATAATAAATTCATCAGATCGCACGATCAAAATCGCATTGCCAGACGTAAAACTCGAACCGGCTCAAATTATGACTCCCCTCCACGAGGAGGGCAGTCCCTCTCTGTTTCCAATTTTTTCCAATTCAAAAAAATACGCTGTATCCGCCGCACCGATCGGCTCTTCCCACAAAAGGGAAATTTCTACTTCTATTTCAAATCAGACATCGTATTCGACACGCGAGCTTCCTCCTTCTCGGTGCCAAGTAATAAACAAGCACCGAATTTCCTACGCGCAAGCGGTAAAAACCAATGTAAAGCGAGATGCAAAATCGAAATCTCCGCTATCACCGCAAACCGCCGACTCTCCGCAATCTCGCGTGGACCGTATACTCAGTCTCCTTCGTCTCGATCACCTCAATAAGGAGGAAAAAGAACACGTCGTCCGCCTCGTCGAAAGCTCGCAGCATCTCTTCCATATCCAAGGCGACAAATTAGGACACACTTCGGCCACCACGCATAAAATACCAACCGTTGACGACCGACCCGTCAACGTGAAGCAATATCGCTTTCCCCCGGCACATAAGGAGGAAATTCGCCGTCAAGTCGAACACTTTTTACAAAACGATGTCATCTCTCCGTCCAAATCGCCTTATAATTCACCACTGTGGGTAGTGCCCAAGAAGCCTGATTCCTTGGGCAATAAACAGTGGCGCGTCGTTATCGACTACCGAGCTCTGAACGAGAAGTCTGTCGCCGACGCGTACCCCCTCCCTTGCATCACGGAGATTCTCGATCAGCTCGGTAGCGCGAAATACTTCAGTACTTTCGATCTCGCGAGCGGGTTCCATCAGATCCCTATGGAACCCGCCGACGCTCCGAAAACCGCTTTTTCTACGCCTCACGGGCACTATGAGTTCAAAAGAATGCCCTTCGGGTTGAAAAACGCGCCCGCGACGTTCCAGAGGCTGATGGACAACGTCCTCTCCGGCCTCCAGGGGAACGAGGTATTCGTCTACCTCGATGATATCGTGGTCTACGCCAGCTCTCTGCAGGAGCACCGAGTAAAATTTGAAAAATTAACAAAAAGGCTCAAGGAAGCCAACCTAGTTTTGCAACCTGATAAGTGCGAATTCCTGCGAAGAGAGGTTAGCTATTTAGGCCACATTATCAGCGAGCACGGGGTAAAACCGGACCCCGCGAAAATAAGCGCGGTGAAAAATTTTCCACGTCCACAGAACGCCAAACAAATTAAACAATTCCTCGGTCTTGCGGGATATTACAGGCGTTTCATTGCTAATTTCTCGCGTATCGCTAAACCTCTGACCAATCTGTTAAAAAAGGACGCGCCTTTCGTGTGGCGCAACGATCAAGAAAACTCATTTGTACAACTTCGCGATTGCCTGTGCGAGGCTCCTATACTCCAATATCCGAACTTTAAGCAGCCGTTCGTTATAACCACCGATGCATCTGCCGAAGCGATCGGCGCTATTCTCAGTCAAGGCCCGATAGGTCGCGATCTGCCGATCGCGTACACGTCGCGATTACTCAATACTGCGGAGCGAAATTATTCTACGATCGAGAAGGAGTGTCTGGCGATCGTCTACGCCGTCCACTATTTCCGGCCATACATCTACGGTAACCAGTTCAAACTCGTTACCGACCATCGGCCGTTAGTGTGGATGAACTCGGTCAAAGATCCATCCAGTAGACTCGTTCGTTGGAGGCTTAAGCTTGCTGAATTTGATTATGAGATGGTATACAAAAGCGGCAAAACCAACCTCAATGCGGACGCACTATCGCGGAATCCCGCCCGAGTTTTCCCGCTTTCCCACGCACTTGATTCGGAGGATGACATCTTCGATGTCTCCCCGGAAGTTCGAAGGAAATACACCACTCCAGCTCCTCCTCCTACACCGGTAACGTCGGGAACCGACGTACCGACGCCCGACGCTCCCTCACTTACCGACACCTCGTCAACTCCGCACACAACCGATAATCCCGAAATCTATGTCCCTGCACCGAATGAATACATCAGGCGAGAGCCTTTGTTTAAATACAGTCGCGACTCACTGTCAACCAGACGAGACAATATTGTCATTTTCGTCACGCAGTCAGGACACCCTTACGACGCGGGTGCCCAAGAACTCGAAAAAACCGGACAATTCCTTCCCAACGAAAACATCGTCCTTTCCAGATCCAAAGTTGTGAAAATAGAAAACGAGTACCAAATCCAGCTTCCGATCGTGGAACATCCAAGCCGATCAGTCGATTTCCAAACCACGGTCGAAGCATTTCGATCACTATACGACGTCGTAAACGAACTCCAGTTAACAACATTCAGTATCGCACAGATCTCCCTTGATTCTATTCCATGGTCCCGAATCCGAAAAATCCTCGAGGACCTATTTTACGAATCGAACGTTCAAATAACGGTCTGTCAGGGGCTGATTCGAACTCCGCCAGTCCAAGATAGACTGAAAATAATACAGGAGAACCACGACACACCTGTGGGAGGCCACAAGGGTGTGAATAAAACATACACTCGTATTAGGCAACAATACTTTTGGCCCAATATGAAGTTGCAAATCCAAGAATACATCGGCAAATGCAAAAGCTGCCAAACGGAAAAACTGGTCAGAGTAAAAACGAGACAACCTCTCACTCTAACCGATACCCCCGGCAGGGCTTTTGACAAAATCTCGATGGACGTTATGGGTCCTCTTCCCGAAACACCAGATGGTTTCACAAACATATTAACAATCCAAGACCTACTAACAAAATTCTCCGTCGCAATTCCCCTTAAAACCACCACGGCCGTAGACATTGCGGATGCATTGATTCGAGAGTTTATCTGTAAGTTCGGATGCCCCAAGGGCATACTGACAGATCAGGGCTCCAATTTTATAAATAGCCTGATAAAAGCCATCGCTATCAAATTCAGAATCAAGCAGTACAAGTCCACCGCATTCCATCCGCAAACGAACGGGTCCGTCGAAAGATCTCACCACGTCTTGGCCGAGTATCTGAAACACTATATCGAGTCGAGTAACGAATGGGAGAAATGGTTACCGTACGCGATGTTCGCATACAACACCAGCGTACACGAGGGTACGTTATACACCCCTCACGAACTAGTGTTCGGTAGAATAGCTAGAACGCCATCAGCCACTCCTTTTCAAGACAACACCGAAAATGAGACATACAGCGACTATCTCATTCAACTCAACGAAAGAATTTCCAAATCGCAGGAGCTCGCCAAAGATAATTTAGATAACGCCAAACGCAGATCGAAATTCTATTACGACCGCAAAGTCAATGTCAAAAATTTCGAGGCAGGACAGTGGGTGTACCTTTTAAAGGAACCAAATAAGCATAAATTCCAAGCTCAGTATTCAGGACCCTACCGAATACTCGAAATTTTAGGCAACTGCAACGTAAAGTTAAATGTAAAGGGTCGACATAAAATCGTACACACGAACAAAATTAAGCTATGTAAACGAATGCAAGGTATGCACAGTGTGAATGCGAATGAGTTAAAAATAAGAAAAACTGGAACTGTAGTCAGTGAATATAGTGTAAAAGACGCTGAAAGCGAAAGTGAACAAAGTGGAATGAACAAGTCAACGAGAAGCATCAACCGCGGTCCAGCGGTCATCCACCCTCGCCGGGATGAATCAGGAGAGAGCCTCCAACCCCTGCGACAGTCAACCAGGGGAACCACGAAACGGGCCCAGCAGTCCGACACACGCTCCACAGACAAGAGATCTCGGCATTGCCGAGATTCTTTTTCCAAGGGGGGTGGTGTGACGTCAGGCGCACCGCCTGCCACCCTCTGGCGCCAACCAGCATCCGCAGCATCCGCAACCGGGACACCGCTCTCCCGCCAGCACCTGTATCAGCATCCCCCGTACACGGGCCGCACGACGATTCGACGCCCAGAGACGAGGAGACAACGCTACGAGGATGAGGAATACCTCCCCGCGTACGAATCCCGATCACCTGCGATCACACAACCGTACGCTTACTTTTCATACACGCGATTCTAGATTAAGCACTCTACACGAATCATGTACATACACAACCCAACACACACCTAAATATAAGCAGATATTTGTACAATCATAATTTCTAAGTCGTATAGAATATAAGCTGCGATGCGCGCCCGCGCGCACTCGACGCTCGCGGCTCACGCTGAACGCGAGCCGCACCCCACTCCGAGTGGCCGCCCCACTCCGATCGTACGCCCCACTCACGGGGCCCAGCGACTCGCGCGCCACGCAACCCGAGGAGGTCGCGGACGCGCGACCGAGAGAGGAGTTCCTTCGAGTCCGATCTCCGAGACGGTTCTAATCTCAACCTCCGAGCAATACGCTCCCCTGCCACGAGCTATCAGCTCTCATGCAGCCGACTCTATCGCATCTCCCTTAGCGGAGTCCTTATTATAACTTATTACTATTTCCATTTCATATTATATCGTTAGTTGATAACTTAGACTTAGTAAAGTGTAGTAGGATAGTTATATTATAGAATATACTCTTGTTTTACCAAATCCAAGTCTCTTTATTCGAATACAAGTTCCTTAAATTCTATTCCACGTGTACGCTCGCGATTCTTATTCAATTCACACGATTCATCTGCGACAGCTCTGTACGCTGGACAGTCTTTGAGCGCACCAACGCTCGACTGCTCTCGCTGCATTCCTATCGTATCCAAGGTATCTTGAACAAGGATCGACCTCGGTAAGCCAGAGCGCACCATCGCTTGGCCGAGCCGTATTCCGTCCTAGTGCAAGCGCCTTTGATGAATCCCGAGCCTCCGAAAAGGCGTACACGACGCGCGGGTAGGAAAGAATATCTACGCCGTCTCATTCGCGAATACGCGAGTTGTACTTCCGGACATCCATACGTCTGCAATGCTGTTTCCGTTCCTGCGAAGGAGGTCTTCGCAGCCGTACGTCCAATTCGAATCCAGGATCGCCCGGTTCCAGCGCCAGTTCCCTCCAGCCGTAGCTCGCCTGCCTGGAGACTCATTCCCGTCGACGCTCCGCCGATCCAGCCGTACGCCGCTGCTATTCCGGTCACGGATCCACGGCGCCACAGATACCTGGAACGAGAGGCGAAACAGTATTAAGAAGACGTCGAAAGGTAAGTGTTAGGCGTAATTTTGGTTAGATCGAGTTCCGACCGCCAACGAACCCGGCCCCAGCGCAATTCGCGTAGGTTTTTCGGGAAAGGCAACGAATCGTGCCATCGGATCGAGCGCAAACGCACCTCGGGACGTGACAATATCGCATCTCATTGCTATGGTTCATGGTAAGATATAATATGATTTACGAATTGTTATGTATTCCTCGTCTACACTTCAAATGAATGTAAATGCGACACTTCCTTGCTAGGAAATAGCGCCTGCAGATGTCTAGGTATCGTAGCGATAGAGTTCTAGTGCTTCTTAAAACGCGATATCGCATCTCATTTCTATGGTTCATGGTAAGATATAATATGATTTGCGAAGTGTTATGTATTCCTCGTCTACACTTCATATGAATGTAAATGCGACACTTCCTTGCAAGGAAATAGCGTTTGCAGATGTCTACCTATCGTAGCAATAGAGTACAAATGCTTCTTAAAACGCGATATCGCATCTCATTGCTATGGTTCATGGTAAGATATAATATGATTTGCGAATTGTTATGTATTCCTCGTCTACACTTCAAATGAATGTAAATGCGACACTTCCTTGCTAGGAAATAGCGCCTGCAGATGTCTAGGTATCGTAGCGATAGAGTTCTAATGCTTCTTAAAACGCGATATCGCATCTCATTTCTATGGTTCATGGTAAGATATAATATGATTTGCGAAGTGTTATGCATTCCTCGTCTACGATTCAAATGAATGTAAATGCGACACTTCCTTGCAAGGAAATAGCGTTTGCAGATGTCTACGTATCGTAGCAATACAGTTCTTATGACTCTTAAAACGCGATATCGCATCTCATTTCTATGTTTCATGGTAAGATTTAATATGATTTGCGATGTGTCATGTATTCCTCGTCTACACTTCAAATGAATGTGAATGCGATACTTCCTCGCTAGTAAATAGCGTTTGCAGAAGTCTACGTATCGTTGCAATAGAGTTCTTATGATTCTTAAGACGCGATATCGCATCTCATTTCTATGGTTCATGGTAAGATATAATATGATTTGCGAAGTGTTATGTATTCCTCGTCTACACTTCAAATGAATGTAAATGCGACACTTCCTTGCTAGGAAATAGCGTCTGCAGATGTCTAGGTATCGTAGCGATAGAGTTCTAATACTTCTTAAAACGCGATATCGCATCTCATTTCTATGGTTCATGGTAAGATATAATATGATTTGCGAAGTGTTATGCATTCCTCGTCTACGATTCAAATGAATGTAAATGCGACACTTCCTTGCAAGGAAATAGCGTTTGCAGATGTCTACGTATCGTAGCAATAGAGTTCTTATGACTCTTAAAACGCGATATCGCATCTCATTTCTATGTTTCATGGTAAGATTTAATATGATTTGCGAAGTGTTATGTATTCCTCGTCTACACTTCATATGAATGTAAATGCGACACTTCCTTGCAAGGAAATAGCGTTTGCAGATGTCTACCTATCGTAGCAATAGGGTTCTAATGCTTCTTAAAACGCGATATCGCATCTCATTTCTATGTTTCATGTTAAGATATAATATGATTTGCGAAGTGTTATGTATTCCTCGTCTACACTTCATATGAATGTAAATGCGACACTTCCTTGCAAGGAAATAGCGTTTGCAGATGTCTACCTATCGTAGCAATAGGGTTCTAATGCTTCTTAAAACGCGATATCGCATCTCATTTCTATGTTTCATGTTAAGATATAATATGATTTGCGAAGTGTTATGTATTCCTCGTCTACACTTCAAATGAATGTGAATGCGACACTTCCCCGCTAGGAAATAGCGTTTGCAGAAGTCTACGTATCGTAGCAATAGAGTTCTTATGATCCTTAAAACGCGATATCGCATCTCGTTTCTATGTTTCATGGTAAGATTTAATATGATTTGCGAAGTGTCATGTATTCCTCGTCTACACTTCAAATGAATGTAAATGCGACACTTCCTTGCAAGGAAATAGCGTTTGCAGATGTCTACCTATCGTAGCAATAGAGTTCTAATGCTTGTTAAAACGAGATATTGCATCTCATATCTATGTTTCATGATAAGATATAATATGATTTGCGAAGTGTTACGTATTCCTCGTCTACACTTCATATGAATGTAAATGCGACACTTCCTTGCAAGGAAATAGCGTTTGCAGATGTCTACCTATCGTAGCAATAGGGTTCTAATGCTTCTTAAAACGCGATATCGCATCTCATTTCTATGTTTCATGTTAAGATATAATATGATTTGCGAAGTGTTATGTATTCCTCGTCTACACTTCAAATGAATGTGAATGCGACACTTCCTTGCAAGGAAATAGCGTTTGCAGATGTCTACGTATCGTAGCAATAGAGTTCTTATGACTCTTAAAACGCGATATCGCATCTCATTTCTATGTTTCATGGTAAGATTTAATATGATTTGCGAAGTGTCATGTATTCCTCGTCTACACTTCAAATGAATGTGAATGCGACATTTCCTTGCTAGGAAATAGCGTCCGCAGATGTCTAGGTATCGTAGCGATAGAGTTCTAATGCTTCTTAAAACGCGATATCGCATCTCATTTCTATGTTTCATGGTAAGATATAATATGATTTGCGAAGTGTTATGTATTCCTCGTCTACACTTCATATGAATGTAAATGCGACACTTCCTTGCAAGGAAATAGCGTTTGCAGATGTCTACCTATCGTAGCAATAGAGTACTAATGCTTCTTAAAACGCGATATCGCATCTCATTGCTATGGTTCATGGTAAGATATAATATGATTTGCGAATTGTTATGTATTCCTCGTCTACACTTCAAATGAATGTATATGCGACACTTCCTTGCTAGGAAATAGCGCCTGCAGATGTCTAGGTATCGTAGCGATAGAGTTCTAGTGCTTCTTAAAACGCGATATCGCATCTCATTTCTATGGTTCATGGTAAGATATAATATGATTTGCGAAGTGTTATGCATTCCTCGTCTACGATTCAAATGAATGTAAATGCGCCACTTCCTTGCAAGGAAATAGCGTTTGCAGATGTCTACGTATCGTAGCAATAGAGTTCTTATGACTCTTAAAACGCGATATCGCATCTCATTTCTATGTTTCATGGTAAGATTTAATATGATTTGCGAAGTGTCATGTATTCCTCGTCTACACTTCAAATGAATGTGAATGCGATACTTCCTCGCTAGGAAATAGCGTTTGCAGAAGTCTACGTATCGTTGCAATAGAGTTCTTATGATTCTTAAAACGCGATATCGCATCTCATTTCTATGGTTCATGGTAAGATATAATATGATTTGCGAAGTGTTATGTATTCCTCGTCTACACTTCATATGAATGTAAATGCGACACTTCCTTGCAAGGAAATAGCGTTTGCAGATGTCTACCTATCGTAGCAATAGAGTACTAATGCTTCTTAAAACGCGAAATCGCATCTCATTGCTATGGTTCATGGTAAGATATAATATGATTTGCGAATTGTTATGTATTCCTCGTCTACACTTCAAATGAATGTAAATGCGACACTTCCTTGTTAGGAAATAGCGGCTGCAGATGTCTAGGTATCGTAGCGATAGAGTTCTAATGCTTCTTAAAACGCGATATCGCATCTCATTTCTATGGTTCATGGTAAGATATAATATGATTTGCGAAGTGTTATGCATTCCTCGTCTACGATTCAAATGAATGTAAATGCGACACTTCCTTGCAAGGAAATAGCGTTTGCAGATGTCTACGTATCGTAGCAATAGAGTTCTTATGACTCTTAAAACGCGATATCGCATCTCATTTCTATGTTTCATGGTAAGATTTAATATGATTTGCGAAGTGTCATGTATTCCTCGTCTACACTTCAAATGAATGTGAATGCGATACTTCCTCGCTAGTAAATAGCGTTTGCAGAAGTCTACGTATCGTAGCGATAGAGTTCTAGTGCTTCTTAAAACGCGATATCGCATCTCATTTCTATGGTTCATGGTAAGATATAATATGATTTGCGAAGTGTTATGTATTCCTCGTCTACACTTCAAATGAATGTAAATGCGACACTTCCTTGCTAGGAAATAGCGTCTGCAGATGTCTAGGTATCGTAGCGATAGAGTTCTAATACTTCTTAAAACGCGATATCGCATCTCATTTCTATGGTTCATGGTAAGATATAATATGATTTGCGAAGTGTTATGCATTCCTCGTCTACGATTCAAATGAATGTAAATGCGACACTTCCTTGCAAGGAAATAGCGTTTGCAGATGTCTACGTATCGTAGCAATAGAGTTCTTATGACTCTTAAAACGCGATATCGCATCTCATTTCTATGTTTCATGGTAAGATTTAATATGATTTGCGAAGTGTCATGTATTCCTCGTCTACACTTCAAATGAATGTGAATGCGATACTTCCTCGCTAGGAAATAGCGTTTGCAGAAGTCTACGTATCGTTGCAATAGAGTTCTTATGATTCTTAAAACGCGATATCGCATCTCATCTCTATGGTTCATGGTAAGATATAATATGATTTGCGAAGTGTTATGTATTCCTCGTCTACACTTCATATGAATGTAAATGCGACACTTCCTTTCAAGGAAATAGCGTTTGCAGATGTCTACCTATCGTAGCAATAGAGTACTAATGCTTCTTAAAACGCGATATCGCATCTCATTGCTATGGTTCATGGTAAGATATAATATGATTTGCGAATTGTTATGTATTCCTCGTCTACACTTCAAATGAATGTAAATGCGACACTTCCTTGCTAGGAAATAGCGCCTGCAGATGTCTAGGTATCGTAGCGATAGAGTTCTAATGCCTCTTAAAACGCGATATCGCATCTCATTTCTATGGTTCATGGTAAGATATAATATGATTTGCGAAGTGTTATGCATTCCTCGTCTACGATTCAAATGAATGTAAATGCGACACTTCCTTGCAAGGAAATAGCGTTTGCAGATGTCTACGTATCGTAGCAATAGAGTTCTTATGACTCTTAAAACGCGATATCGCATCTCATTTCTATGTTTCATGGTAAGATTTAATATGATTTGCGAAGTGTCATGTATTCCTCGTCTACACTTCAAATGAATGTGAATGCGATACTTCCTCGCTAGGAAATAGCGTTTGCAGAAGTCTACCTATCGTAGCAATAGGGTTCTAATGCTTCTTAAAACGCGATATCGCATCTCATTTCTATGTTTCATGTTAAGATATAATATGATTTGCGAAGTGTTATGTATTCCTCGTCTACACTTCAAATGAATGTGAATGCGACACTTCCCCGCTAGGAAATAGCGTTTGCAGAAGTCTACGTATCGTAGCAATAGAGTTCTTATGATCCTTAAAACGCGATATCGCATCTCGTTTCTATGGTTCATGGTAAGATATAATATGATTTGCGAAGTGTCATGTATTCCTCGTCTACACTTCAAATGAATGTGAATGCGATACTTCCTCGCTAGGAAATAGCGTTTGCAGATGTCTACGTATCGTAGCAATAGCTTTCTAATGCTTCTTAAAATGCGATATCACATCTCATTTCTATGTTTCATGGTAAGATATAATATGATTTGCGAAGTGTCACGTATTCCTCGTCTACGCTTCAAATGAATGTAAATGCGACACTTCCTTGCTAGGAAATAGCGTCTGCAGATGTCTACGTATCGTAGCAATAGGGTTCTAATGCTTCTTAAAACGCGATATCGCATCTCATTTCTATGTTTCATGGTAAGATATAATATGATTTGCGAAGTGTCATGCATTCCTCGTCTACACTTCAAATGAATATGAATGCGATACTTCCTCGCTAGGAAATAGCGTTTGCAGATGTCTACGTATCGTAGCAATAGCTTTCTAATGCTTCTTAAAACGCGATATCGCATCTCATTTCTATGTTTCATGGTAAGATATAATATGATTTGCGAAGTGTTATGTATTCCTCGTCTACACTTCAAATGAATGTAAATGCGACACTTCCTTGCAAGGAAATAGCGTTTGCAGATGTCTACGTATCGAAGCAATAGGATTCAAATGCTTCTTAAAACGAGATATTGCATCTCATATCTATGTTTCATGATAAGATATAATATTCATTGCGAAGTGTTATGCATTCCTCGTCTACAATTCAAAGAAATGTGAATGCGACACTTCCTCGCTAGGAAATAGCGTTTGCAGATGTCTACGTATCGTAGCAATAGATTTCTAATGCTTCTTAAAACGCGAAATCGCATCTCATTTCTATGTTTCATGGTAAGATATAATATGATTTGCGAAGTGTCATGTATTCCTCGTCTACACTTCAAATGAATGTGAATGCGTTACTTCCTCGCTAGGAAATAGCGTTTGCAGATGTCTACGTATCGTAGCAATAGCTCCCTAATGCTTCTTAAAACGCGATATCGCATCTCATTTCTATGTGTCATGGTAAGATATAATATGATTTGCGAAGTGTCTTGTATTCCTCGTCTACACTTCAAATGAATGTGAATGCGATACTTCCTTGCAAGGAAATAGCGTTTGCAGATGTCTACGTATCGTAGCAATAGCTCCCTAATGCTTCTTAAAACGCGATACCGCATCTCATTTCTGTTTCATGGTAAGATATAATATGATTTGCGAAGTGTCATGTATTCCTCGTCTACACTTCAAATGAATGTGAATGCGATACTTCCTTGCAAGGAAATAGCGTTTGCAGATGTCTACGTATCGTAGCAATAGTGTTCTAATGCTTCTTAAAACGCGATATCGCATCTCATTTCTATGTTTCATGGTAAGATATAATATGATTTGCGAAGTGTTATGTATTCCTCGTCTACACTTCAAATGAATGTAAATGCGACACTTCCTTGCAAGGAAATAGCGTTTGCAGATATCTACGTATCGTAGCAATAGAGTTCTAATGCTTCTTAAAACGCGATATCGCATCTCATTTCTATGTTTCATGGTAAGATATAATATTCATTGCGAAGTGTTATGCATTCCTCGTCTACGATTCAAATGAATGTAAATGCGACACTTCCTTGCAAGGAAATAGCGTTTGCAGATGTCTAGGTATCGTAGCGATAGAGTTCTAATACTTCTTAAAACGCGATATCGCATCTCATTTCTATGTTTCATGGTAAGATACAATATGATGTGCGAAGTGTTATGTATTCCTCGTCTACACTTCATATGAATGTAAATGCGACACTTCCTTGCAAGGGAATAGCGATTGCAGATGTCTACCTATGGTAGCAATAGGGTTCTAATGCTTCTTAAAACGCGATATCGCATCTCATTTCTATGTTTCATGGTAAGATATAATATTCATTGCGAAGTGTTATGCATTCCTCGTCTACGATTCAAATGAATGTAAATGCGACACTTCCTTGCAAGGAAATAGCGTTTGCAGATGTCTACGTATCGTAGCAATAGAGTTCTTATGATTCTTAAAACGCGATATCGCATTTCATTTCTATGTTTCATGGTAAGATTTAACATGATTTGCGAAGTGTCATGTATTCCTCGTCTACACTCCAAATGAATGTGAATGCGACACTTCCTCGCTAGGAAATAGCGTTTGCAGATGTCTACGTATCGTAGCAATAGAGCTCTTATGATTCTTAAAACGCGATATCGCATCTCATTTCTATGGTTCATGGTAAGATATAATATGATTTGCGAAGTGTTATGTATTCCTCGTCTACACTTCAAATGAATGTAAATGCGACACTTCCTTGCTAGGAAATAGCGTCTGCAGATGTCTAGGTATCGTAGCGATAGAGTTCTAATACTTCTTAAAACGCGATATCGCATCTCATTTCTATGTTTCATGGTAAGATATAATATGATTTGCGAAGTGTTATGTATTCCTCGTCTACACTTCATATGAATGTAAATGCGACACTTCCTTGCAAGGAAATAGCGTTTGCAGATGTCTACCTATCGTAGCAATAGGGTACTAATGCTTCTTAAAACGCGATATCGCATCTCATTTCTATGTTTCATGTTAAGATATAATATGATTTGCGAAGTGTTATGTATTCCTCGTCTACACTTCAAATGAATGTGAATGCGACACTTCCCCGCTAGGAAATAGCGTTTGCAGAAGTCTACGTATCGTAGCAATAGAGTTCTTATGATCCTTAAAACGCGATATTGCATCTCATTTCTATGGTTCATGGTAAGATATAATATGATTTGCGAAGTATTATGTATTCCTCGTCTACACTTCAAATGAATGTAAATGCGACACTTCCTTGCTAGGAAATAGCGTCTGCAGATATCTAGGTATCGTAGCGATAGAGTTCTAATACTTCTTAAAACGCGATATCGCATCTCATTTCTATCTTTCATGGTAAGATATAATATGATTTGCGAAGTGTTATGTATTCCTCGTCTACACTTCATATGAATGTAAATGTGACACTTCCTTGCAAGGAAATAGCGTTTGCAGATGTCTACCTATCGTAGCAATAGGGTTCTAATGCTTCTTAAAACGCGATATCGCATCTCATTTCTATGTTTCATGTTAAGATATAATATGATTTGCGAAGTGTTATGTATTCCTCGTCTACACTTCAAATGAATGTGAATGCGACACTTCCCCGCTAGGAAATAGCGTTTGTAGAAGTCTACGTATCGTAGCAATAGAGTTCTTATGATCCTTAAAACGCGATATCGCATCTCGTTTCTATGTTTCATGGTAAGATATAATATGATTTGCGAAGTGTCATGTATTCCTCGTCTACACTTCAAATGAATGTGAATGCGATACTTCCTTGCAAGGAAATAGCGTTTGCAGATGTCTACGTATCGTAGCAATAGCTCCCTAATGCTTCTCAAAACGCGATATCGCATCTCATTTCTGTTTCATGGTAAGATATAATATGATTTGCGAAGTGTCATGTATTCCTCGTCTACACTTCAAATGAATGTGAATGCGATACTTCCTTGCAAGGAAATAGCGTTTGCAGATGTCTACGTATCGTAGCAATAGTGTTCTAATGCTTCTTAAAACGCGATATCGCATCTCATTTCTATGTTTCATGGTAAGATATAATATGATTTGCGAAGTGTTATGTATTCCTCGTCTACACTTCAAATGAATGTAAATGCGACACTTCCTTGCAAGGAAATAGCGTTTGCAGATATCTACGTATCGTAGCAATAGAGTTCTAATGCTTCTTAAAACGCGATATCGCATCTCATTTCTATGTTTCATGGTAAGATATAATATGATTTGCGAAGTGTTATGTATTCCTCGTCTACATTTCATATGAATGTTAATGCGACACTTCCTTGAAAGCAAATAGCGTCTGCAGATGTCTAGGTATCGTAGCAATAGAGTTCTTATGCTTCTTAAAACGCGATATCGCATCTCGTTTCTATGTTTCATGGTAAGATATAATATGATTTGCGAAGTGTCATGTATTCCTCGTCTACACTTCACGTGAATGTAAATGCGACACTTCCTAGCAAGGAAATAGCGTTTGCAGATGTCTACGTATCGTAGCAATAGCTCCCTAATGCTTCTTAAAACGCGATATCGCATCTCATTTCTGTTTCATGGTAAGATATAATATGATTTGCGAAGTGTCATGTATTCCTCGTCTACACTTCAAATGAATGTAAATGCGATACTTCCTTGCAAGGAAATAGCGTTTGCAGATATCTACGTATCGTAGCAATAGAGTTCTAATGCTTCTTAAAACGCGATATCGCATCTCATTTCTATGTTTCATGGTAAGATATAATATGATTTGCGAAGTGTTATGTATTCCTCGTCTACACTTCATATGAATGTTAATGCGACACTTCCTTGAAAGGAAATAGCGTCTGCAGATGTCTAGGTATCGTAGCAATAGAGTTCTTACGCTTCTTAAAACGCGATATCGCATCTCATTTCTATGTTTCATGGTAAGATATAATATGATTTGCGAAGTGTCATGTATTCCTCGTCTACACTTCAAATGAATGTGAAACCGACACTTCGTCGCTAGGAAATAGCGTTTGCAGATGTCTACGTATCGTAGCAATAGAGTTCTTATGATTCTTAAAACGCGATATCGCATCTCATTTCTATGTTTCATGGTAAGATATAATATGATTTGCGAAGTGTTATGTTTTCCTCGTCTACACTTCATATGAATGTAAATGCGACACTTCCTTGCAAGGAAATAGCGTTTGCAGATGTCTACCTATCGTAGCAATAGAGTTCTAATGCTTCTTAAAACGCGATATCGCATCTCATTTCTATGGTTCATGGTAAGATATAATATGATTTGCGAAGTGTTATGTATACCTCGTCTACACTTCAAATCAATGTAAATGCAACACTTCCTTGCAAGGAAATAGCGTTTGCAGATGTCTACCTATCGTAGCAATAGGGTTCTAATGCTTCTTAAAACGCGATATCGCATCTCATTTCTATGTTTCATGGTAAGATATAATATGATTTGCGAAGTGTTATGTATTCCTCGTCTACACTTCATATGAATGTAAATGTGACACTTCCTTGCAAGGAAATAGCGTTTGCAGATGTCTACCTATCGTAGCAATAGGGTTCTAATGCTTCTTAAAACGCGATATCGCATCTCATTTCTATGTTTCATGTTAAGATATAATATGATTTGCGAAGTGTTATGTATTCCTCGTCTACACTTCAAATGAATGTGAATGCGACACTTCCCCGCTAGGAAATAGCGTTTGCAGAAGTCTACGTATCGTAGCAATAGAGTTCTTATGATCCTTAAAACGCGATATCGCATCTCGTTTCTATGTTTCATGGTAAGATATAATATGATTTGCGAAGTGTCATGTATTCCTCGTCTACACTTCAAATGAATGTGAATGCGATACTTCCTTGCAAGGAAATAGCATTTGCAGATGTCTACGTATCGTAGCAATAGCTCCCTAATGCTTCTTAAAACGCGATATCGCATCTCATTTCTGTTTCATGGTAAGATATAATATGATTTGCGAAGTGTCATGTATTCCTCGTCTACACTTCAAATGAATGTGAATGCGATACTTCCTTGCAAGGAAATAGCGTTTGCAGATGTCTACGTATCGTAGCAATAGTGTTCTAATGCTTCTTAAAACGCGATATCGCATCTCATTTCTATGTTTCATGGTAAGATATAATATGATTTGCGAAGTGTTATGTATTCCTCGTCTACACTTCAAATGAATGTAAATGCGACACTTCCTTGCAAGGAAATAGCGTTTGCAGATATCTACGTATCGTAGCAATAGAGTTCTAATGCTTCTTAAAACGCGATATCGCATCTCATTTCTATGTTTCATGGTAAGATATAATATGATTTGCGAAGTGTTATGTATTGCTCGTCTACATTTCATATGAATGTTAATGCGACACTTCCTTGAAAGGAAATAGCGTCTGCAGATGTCTAGGTATCGTAGCAATAGAGTTCTTATGCTTCTTAAAATGCGATATCGCATCTCGTTTCTATGTTTCATGGTAAGATATAATATGATTTGCGAAGTGTTACGTATTCCTCGTCTACACTTCATATGAATGTAAATGCGACACTTCCTTGCAAGGAAATAGCGTTTGCAGATGTCTACCTATCGTAGCAATAGGGTTCTAATGCTTCTTAAAACGCGATATCGCATCTCATTTCTATGTTTCATGGTAAGATTTAATATGATTTGCGAAGTGTCATGTATTCCTCGTCTACACTTCAAATGAATGTGAATGCGATACTTCCTCGCTAGTAAATAGCGTTTGCAGAAGTCTACGTATCGTAGCGATAGAGTTCTAGTGCTTCTTAAAACGCGATATCGCATCTCATTTCTATGGTTCATGGTAAGATATAATATGATTTGCGAAGTGTTATGTATTCCTCGTCTACACTTCAAATGAATGTAAATGCGACACTTCCTTGCTAGGAAATAGCGTCTGCAGATGTCTAGGTATCGTAGCGATAGAGTACTAATGCTTCTTAAAACGCGATATCGCATCTCATTGCTATGGTTCATGGTAAGATATAATATGATTTGCGAATTGTTATGTATTCCTCGTCTACACTTCAAATGAATGTAAATGCGACACTTCCTTGCTAGGAAATAGCGCCTGCAGATGTCTAGGTATCGTAGCGATAGAGTTCTAATGCCTCTTAAAACGCGATATCGCATCTCATTTCTATGGTTCATGGTAAGATATAATATGATTTGCGAAGTGTTATGCATTCCTCGTCTACGATTCAAATGAATGTAAATGCGACACTTCCTTGCAAGGAAATAGCGTTTGCAGATGTCTACGTATCGTAGCAATAGAGTTCTTATGACTCTTAAAACGCGATATCGCATCTCATTTCTATGTTTCATGGTAAGATTTAATATGATTTGCGAAGTGTCATGTATTCCTCGTCTACACTTCAAATGAATGTGAATGCGATACTTCCTCGCTAGGAAATAGCGTTTGCAGAAGTCTACGTATCGTTGCAATAGAGTTCTTATGATTCTTAAAACGCGATATCGCATCTCATTTCTATGGTTCATGGTAAGATATAATATGATTTGCGAAGTGTTATGTATTCCTCGTCTACACTTCATATGAATGTAAATGCGACACTTCCTTGCAAGGAAATAGCGTTTGCAGATGTCTACCTATCGTAGCAATAGAGTACTAATGCTTCTTAAAACGCGATATCGCATCTCATTGCTATGGTTCATGGTAAGATATAATATGATTTGCGAATTGTTATGTATTCCTCGTCTACACTTCAAATGAATGTAAATGCGACACTTCCTTGCTAGGAAATAGCGTCTGCAGATGTCTACGTATCGTAGCAATAGGGTTCTAATGCTTCTTAAAACGCGATATCGCATCTCATTTCTATGTTTCATGGTAAGATATAATATGATTTGCGAAGTGTCATGCATTCCTCGTCTACACTTCAAATGAATATGAATGCGATACTTCCTCGCTAGGAAATAGCGTTTGCAGATGTCTACGTATCGTAGCAATAGCTTTCTAATGCTTCTTAAAACGCGATATCGCATCTCATTTCTATGTTTCATGGTAAGATATAATATGATTTGCGAAGTGTTATGTATTCCTCGTCTACACTTCAAATGAATGTAAATGCGACACTTCCTTGCAAGGAAATAGCGTTTGCAGATGTCTACGTATCGAAGCAATAGGATTCAAATGCTTCTTAAAACGAGATATTGCATCTCATATCTATGTTTCATGATAAGATATAATATTCATTGCGAAGTGTTATGCATTCCTCGTCTACAATTCAAAGAAATGTGAATGCGACACTTCCTCGCTAGGAAATAGCGTTTGCAGATGTCTACGTATCGTAGCAATAGATTTCTAATGCTTCTTAAAACGCGAAATCGCATCTCATTTCTATGTTTCATGGTAAGATATAATATGATTTGCGAAGTGTCATGTATTCCTCGTCTACACTTCAAATGAATGTGAATGCGTTACTTCCTCGCTAGGAAATAGCGTTTGCAGATGTCTACGTATCGTAGCAATAGCTCCCTAATGCTTCTTAAAACGCGATATCGCATCTCATTTCTATGTGTCATGGTAAGATATAATATGATTTGCGAAGTGTCATGTATTCCTCGTCTACACTTCAAATGAATGTGAATGCGATACTTCCTTGCAAGGAAATAGCGTTTGCAGATGTCTACGTATCGTAGCAATAGCTCCCTAATGCTTCTTAAAACGCGATATCGCATCTCATTTCTATGTTTCATGGTAAGATATAATATGATTTGCGAAGTGTTATGTATTCCTCGTCTACACTTCAAATGAATGTAAATGCGACACTTCCTTGCAAGGAAATAGCGTTTGCAGATATCTACGTATCGTAGCAATAGAGTTCTAATGCTTCTTAAAACGCGATATCGCATCTCATTTCTATGTTTCATGGTAAGATATAATATTCATTGCGAAGTGTTATGCATTCCTCGTCTACGATTCAAATGAATGTAAATGCGACACTTCCTTGCAAGGAAATAGCGTTTGCAGATGTCTAGGTATCGTAGCGATAGAGTTCTAATACTTCTTAAAACGCGATATCGCATCTCATTTCTATGTTTCATGGTAAGATACAATATGATGTGCGAAGTGTTATGTATTCCTCGTCTACACTTCATATGAATGTAAATGCGACACTTCCTTGCAAGGGAATAGCGATTGCAGATGTCTACCTATGGTAGCAATAGGGTTCTAATGCTTCTTAAAACGCGATATCGCATCTCATTTCTATGTTTCATGGTAAGATATAATATTCATTGCGAAGTGTTATGCATTCCTCGTCTACGATTCAAATGAATGTAAATGCGACACTTCCTTGCAAGGAAATAGAGTTTGCAGATGTCTACGTATCGTAGCAATAGAGTTCTTATGATTCTTAAAACGCGATATCGCATTTCATTTCTATGTTTCATGGTAAGATTTAACATGATTTGCGAAGTGTCATGTATTCCTCGTCTACACTCCAAATGAATGTGAATGCGACACTTCCTCGCTAGGAAATAGCGTTTGCAGATGTCTACGTATCGTAGCAATAGAGCTCTTATGATTCTTAAAACGCGATATCGCATCTCATTTCTATGGTTCATGGTAAGATATAATATGATTTGCGAAGTGTTATGTATTCCTCGTCTACACTTCAAATGAATGTAAATGCGACACTTCCTTGCTAGGAAATAGCGTCTGCAGATGTCTAGGTATCGTAGCGATAGAGTTCTAATACTTCTTAAAACGCGATATCGCATCTCATTTCTATGTTTCATGGTAAGATATAATATGATTTGCGAAGTGTTATGTATTCCTCGTCTACACTTCATATGAATGTAAATGCGACACTTCCTTGCAAGGAAATAGCGTTTGCAGATGTCTACCTATCGTAGCAATAGGGTACTAATGCTTCTTAAAACGCGATATCGCATCTCATTTCTATGTTTCATGTTAAGATATAATATGATTTGCGAAGTGTTATGTATTCCTCGTCTACACTTCAAATGAATGTGAATGCGACACTTCCCCGCTAGGAAATAGCGTTTGCAGAAGTCTACGTATCGTAGCAATAGAGTTCTTATGATCCTTAAAACGCGATATTGCATCTCATTTCTATGGTTCATGGTAAGATATAATATGATTTGCGAAGTATTATGTATTCCTCGTCTACACTTCAAATGAATGTAAATGCGACACTTCCTTGCTAGGAAATAGCGTCTGCAGATATCTAGGTATCGTAGCGATAGAGTTCTAATACTTCTTAAAACGCGATATCGCATCTCATTTCTATCTTTCATGGTAAGATATAATATGATTTGCGAAGTGTTATGTATTCCTCGTCTACACTTCATATGAATGTAAATGTGACACTTCCTTGCAAGGAAATAGCGTTTGCAGATGTCTACCTATCGTAGCAATAGGGTTCTAATGCTTCTTAAAACGCGATATCGCATCTCATTTCTATGTTTCATGTTAAGATATAATATGATTTGCGAAGTGTTATGTATTCCTCGTCTACACTTCAAATGAATGTGAATGCGACACTTCCCCGCTAGGAAATAGCGTTTGTAGAAGTCTACGTATCGTAGCAATAGAGTTCTTATGATCCTTAAAACGCGATATCGCATCTCGTTTCTATGTTTCATGGTAAGATATAATATGATTTGCGAAGTGTCATGTATTCCTCGTCTACACTTCAAATGAATGTGAATGCGATACTTCCTTGCAAGGAAATAGCGTTTGCAGATGTCTACGTATCGTAGCAATAGCTCCCTAATGCTTCTTAAAACGCGATATCGCATCTCATTTCTGTTTCATGGTAAGATATAATATGATTTGCGAAGTGTCATGTATTCCTCGTCTACACTTCAAATGAATGTGAATGCGATACTTCCTTGCAAGGAAATAGCGTTTGCAGATGTCTACGTATCGTAGCAATAGTGTTCTAATGCTTCTTAAAACGCGATATCGCATCTCATTTCTATGTTTCATGGTAAGATATAATATGATTTGCGAAGTGTTATGTATTCCTCGTCTACACTTCAAATGAATGTAAATGCGACACTTCCTTGCAAGGAAATAGCGTTTGCAGATATCTACGTATCGTAGCAATAGAGTTCTAATGCTTCTTAAAACGCGATATCGCATCTCATTTCTATGTTTCATGGTAAGATATAATATGATTTGCGAAGTGTTATGTATTCCTCGTCTACATTTCATATGAATGTTAATGCGACACTTCCTTGAAAGCAAATAGCGTCTGCAGATGTCTAGGTATCGTAGCAATAGAGTTCTTATGCTTCTTAAAACGCGATATCGCATCTCGTTTCTATGTTTCATGGTAAGATATAATATGATTTGCGAAGTGTCATGTATTCCTCGTCTACACTTCAAATGAATGTGAAACCGACACTTCGTCGCTAGGAAATAGCGTTTGCAGATGTCTACGTATCGTAGCAATAGAGTTCTTATGATTCTTAAAACGCGATATCGCATCTCATTTCTATGTTTCATGGTAAGATATAATATGATTTGCGAAGTGTTATGTTTTCCTCGTCTACACTTCATATGAATGTAAATGCGACACTTCCTTGCAAGGAAATAGCGTTTGCAGATGTCTACCTATCGTAGCAATAGAGTTCTAATGCTTCTTAAAACGCGATATCGCATCTCATTTCTATGGTTCATGGTAAGATATAATATGATTTGCGAAGTGTTATGTATACCTCGTCTACACTTCAAATGAATGTAAATGCAACACTTCCTTGCAAGGAAATAGCGTTTGCAGATGTCTACCTATCGTAGCAATAGGGTTCTAATGCTTCTTAAAACGCGATATCGCATCTCATTTCTATGTTTCATGGTAAGATATAATATGATTTGCGAAGTGTTATGTATTCCTCGTCTACACTTCAAATGAATGTGAATGCGACACTTCCCCGCTAGGAAATAGCGTTTGCAGAAGTCTACGTATCGTAGCAATAGAGTTCTTATGATCCTTAAAACGCGATATCGCATCTCGTTTCTATGTTTCATGGTAAGATATAATATGATTTGCGAAGTGTCATGTATTCCTCGTCTACACTTCAAATGAATGTGAATGCGATACTTCCTTGCAAGGAAATAGCATTTGCAGATGTCTACGTATCGTAGCAATAGCTCCCTAATGCTTCTTAAAACGCGATATCGCATCTCATTTCTGTTTCATGGTAAGATATAATATGATTTGCGAAGTGTCATGTATTCCTCGTCTACACTTCAAATGAATGTGAATGCGATACTTCCTTGCAAGGAAATAGCGTTTGCAGATGTCTACGTATCGTAGCAATAGTGTTCTAATGCTTCTTAAAACGCGATATCGCATCTCATTTCTATGTTTCATGGTAAGATATAATATGATTTGCGAAGTGTTATGTATTCCTCGTCTACACTTCAAATGAATGTAAATGCGACACTTCCTTGCAAGGAAATAGCGTTTGCAGATATCTACGTATCGTAGCAATAGTGTTCTAATGCTTCTTAAAACGCGATATCGCATCTCATTTCTATGTTTCATGGTAAGATATAATATGATTTGCGAAGTGTTATGTATTCCTCGTCTACATTTCATATGAATGTTAATGCGACACTTCCTTGAAAGGAAATAGCGTCTGCAGATGTCTAGGTATCGTAGCAATAGAGTTCTTATGCTTCTTAAAACGCGATATCGCATCTCGTTTCTATGTTTCATGGTAAGATATAATATGATTTGCGAAGTGTCATGTATTCCTCGTCTACACTTCACGTGAATGTAAATGCGACACTTCCTAGCAAGGAAATAGCGTTTGCAGATGTCTACGTATCGTAGCAATAGCTCCCTAATGCTTCTTAAAACGCGATATCGCATCTCATTTCTGTTTCATGGTAAGATATAATATGATTTGCGAAGTGTTATGCATTACTCGTCTACGATTCAAATGAATGTAAACGCGACACTTCCTTGCAAGGAAATAGCGTTTGCAGATGTCTACGTATCGTAGCAATAGAGTTCTTATGCTTCTTAAAACGCGATATCGCATCTCGTTTCTATGTTTCATGGTAAGATATAATATGATTTGCGAAGTGTCATGTATTCCTCGTCTACACTTCACGTGAATGTAAATGCGACACTTCCTAGCAAGGAAATAGCGTTTGCAGATGTCTACGTATCGTAGCAATAGCTCCCTAATGCTTCTTAAAACGCGATATCGCATCTCATTTCTGTTTCATGGTAAGATATAATATGACTTGCGAAGTGTCATGTATTCCTCGTCTACACTTCAAATGAATGTAAATGCGATACTTCCTTGCAAGGAAATAGCGTTTGCAGATATCTACGTATCGTAGCAATAGAGTTCTAATGCTTCTTAAAACGCGATATCGCATCTCATTTCTATGTTTCATGGTAAGATATAATATGATTTGCGAAGTGTTATGTATTCCTCGTCTACACTTCATATGAATGTTAATGCGACACTTCCTTGAAAGGAAATAGCGTCTGCAGATGTCTAGGTATCGTAGCAATAGAGTTCTTACGCTTCTTAAAACGCGATATCGCATCTCATTTCTATGTTTCATGGTAAGATATAATATGATTTGCGAAGTGTCATGTATTCCTCGTCTACACTTCAAATGAATGTGAAACCGACACTTCGTCGCTAGGAAATAGCGTTTGCAGATGTCTACGTATCGTAGCAATAGAGTTCTTATGATTCTTAAAACGCGATATCGCATCTCATTTCTATGTTTCATGGTAAGATATAATATGATTTGCGAAGTGTTATGTTTTCCTCGTCTACACTTCATATGAATGTAAATGCGACACTTCCTTGCAAGGAAATAGCGTTTGCAGATGTCTACCTATCGTAGCAATAGAGTTCTAATGCTTCTTAAAACGCGATATCGCATCTCATTTCTATGGTTCATGGTAAGATATAATATGATTCGCGAAGTGTTATGTATACCTCGTCTACACTTCAAATGAATGTAAATGCAACACTTCCTTGCAAGGAAATAGCGTTTGCAGATGTCTACCTATCGTAGCAATAGGGTTCTAATGCTTCTTAAAACGCGATATCGCATCTCATTTCTATGTTTCATGGTAAGATATAATATGATTTGCGAAGTGTTATGTATTCCTCGTCTACACTTCATATGAATGTAAATGTGACACTTCCTTGCAAGGAAATAGCGTTTGCAGATGTCTACCTATCGTAGCAATAGGGTTCTAATGCTTCTTAAAACGCGATATCGCATCTCATTTCTATGTTTCATGTTAAGATATAATATGATTTGCGAAGTGTTATGTATTCCTCGTCTACACTTCAAATGAATGTGAATGCGACACTTCCCCGCTAGGAAATAGCGTTTGCAGAAGTCTACGTATCGTAGCAATAGAGTTCTTATGATCCTTAAAACGCGATATCGCATCTCGTTTCTATGTTTCATGGTAAGATATAATATGATTTGCGAAGTGTCATGTATTCCTCGTCTACACTTCAAATGAATGTGAATGCGATACTTCCTTGCAAGGAAATAGCATTTGCAGATGTCTACGTATCGTAGCAATAGCTCCCTAATGCTTCTTAAAACGCGATATCGCATCTCATTTCTGTTTCATGGTAAGATATAATATGATTTGCGAAGTGTCATGTATTCCTCGTCTACACTTCAAATGAATGTGAATGCGATACTTCCTTGCAAGGAAATAGCGTTTGCAGATGTCTACGTATCGTAGCAATAGTGTTCTAATGCTTCTTAAAACGCGATATCGCATCTCATTTCTATGTTTCATGGTAAGATATAATATGATTTGCGAAGTGTTATGTATTCCTCGTCTACACTTCAAATGAATGTAAATGCGACACTTCCTTGCAAGGAAAAAGCGTTTGCAGATATCTACGTATCGTAGCAATAGAGTTCTAATGCTTCTTAAAACGCGATATCGCATCTCATTTCTATGTTTCATGGTAAGATATAATATGATTTGCGAAGTGTTATGTATTCCTCGTCTACATTTCATATGAATGTTAATGCGACACTTCCTTGAAAGGAAATAGCGTCTGCAGATGTCTAGGTATCGTAGCAATAGAGTTCTTATGCTTCTTAAAACGCGATATCGCATCTCGTTTCTATGTTTCATGGTAAGATATAATATGATTTGCGAAGTGTCATGTATTCCTCGTCTACACTTCACGTGAATGTAAATGCGACACTTCCTAGCAAGGAAATAGCGTTTGCAGATGTCTACGTATCGTAGCAATAGCTCCCTAATGCTTCTTAAAACGCGATATCGCATCTCATTTCTGTTTCATGGTAAGATATAATATGATTTGCGAAGTGTTATGCATTACTCGTCTACGATTCAAATGAATGTAAACGCGACACTTCCTTGCAAGGAAATAGCGTTTGCAGATGTCTACGTATCGTAGCAATAGAGTTCTTATGCTTCTTAAAACGCGATATCGCATCTCGTTTCTATGTTTCATGGTAAGATATAATATGATTTGCGAAGTGTCATGTATTCCTCGTCTACACTTCACGTGAATGTAAATGCGACACTTCCTAGCAAGGAAATAGCGTTTGCAGATGTCTACGTATCGTAGCAATAGCTCCCTAATGCTTCTTAAAACGCGATATCGCATCTCATTTCTGTTTCATGGTAAGATATAATATGATTTGCGAAGTGTCATGTATTCCTCGTCTACACTTCAAATGAATGTAAATGCGATACTTCCTTGCAAGGAAATAGCGTTTGCAGATATCTACGTATCGTAGCAATAGAGTTCTAATGCTTCTTAAAACGCGATATCGCATCTCATTTCTATGTTTCATGGTAAGATATAATATGATTTGCGAAGTGTTATGTATTCCTCGTCTACACTTCATATGAATGTTAATGCGACACTTCCTTGAAAGGAAATAGCGTCTGCAGATGTCTAGGTATCGTAGCAATAGAGTTCTTACGCTTCTTAAAACGCGATATCGCATCTCATTTCTATGTTTCATGGTAAGATATAATATGATTTGCGAAGTGTCATGTATTCCTCGTCTACACTTCAAATGAATGTGAAACCGACACTTCGTCGCTAGGAAATAGCGTTTGCAGATGTCTACGTATCGTAGCAATAGAGTTCTTATGATTCTTAAAACGCGATATCGCATCTCATTTCTATGTTTCATGGTAAGATATAATATGATTTGCGAAGTGTTATGTTTTCCTCGTCTACACTTCATATGAATGTAAATGCGACACTTCCTTGCAAGGAAATAGCGTTTGCAGATGTCTACCTATCGTAGCAATAGAGTTCTAATGCTTCTTAAAACGCGATATCGCATCTCATTTCTATGTTTCATGGTAAGATATAATATGATTTGCGAAGTGTTATGCATTACTCGTCTACGATTCAAATGAATGTAAATGCGACACTTCCTTGCAAGGAAATAGCGTTTGCAGATGTCTACGTATCGTAGCAATAGAGTTCTTATGATTCTTAAAACGCGATATCGCATCTCATTTCTATGGTTCATGGTAAGATATAATATGATTTGCGAAGTGTTATGTATTCCTCGTCTACACTTCAAATGAATGTAAATGCGACACTTCCTTGCAAGGAAATTGCGTTTGCAGATATCTAGGTATCGTAGCAATAGAGTTCTAATGCTTCTTAAAACGCGATATCGCACCTCATTTCTATGTTTCATGGTAAGATATAATATGATTTGCGAAGTGTTATGTATTCCTCGTCTACACTTCAAATGAATGTAAATGCGACACTTCCTTGCAAGGAAATAGCGTTTGCAGATGTCTACGTATCGTAGCAATAGAGTTCTTATGATTCTTAAAACGCGATATCGCATCTCATTTCTATGTTTCATGGTAAGATATAATATGATTTGCGAAGTGTTATGTATTCCTCGTCTACACTTCATATGAATGTAAATGCGACACTTCCTTGCAAGGAAATAGCGTTTGCAGATGTCTACCTATCGTAGCAATAGAGTTCTAATGCTTGTTAAAACGAGATATTGCATCTCATATCTATGTTTCATGATAAGATATAATATGATTTGCGAAGTGTTATGTATTCCTCGTCTACACTTCATATGAATGTAAATGCGACACTTCCTCGCAAGGAAATAGCGTTTGCAGATGTCTACCTATCGTAGCAATAGGGTTCTAATGCTTCTTAAAACGCGATATCGCATCTCATTTCTATGTTTCATGGTAAGATATAATATTCATTGCGAAGTGTTATGCATTCCTCGTCAACGATTCAAATGAATGTAAATGCGACACTTCCTTGCAAGGAAATAGCGTTTGCAGATGTCTACGTATCGTAGCAATAGAGTTCTTACGATTCTTAAAACGCGACATCGCATCTCATTTCTATGTTTCATGGTAAGATTTAATATGATTTGCGAAGTGTCATGTATTCCTCGTCTACACTTCAAATGAATGTGAATGCGACACTTCCTCGCTAGGAAATAGCGTTTGCAGATGTCTAAGTATCATAGCGATAGAGTTCTAATGCTTCTTAAAACGTGATATTGCATCTCATATCTATGTTTCATGATAAGATATAATATGATTTGCGAAGTGTTATGTATTCCTCGTCTACACTTCATATGAATGTAAATGCGACACTTCCTTGCAAGGAAATAGCGTTTGCAGATGTCTACCTATCGTAGCAATAGAGTTCTAATGCTTGTTAAAACGAGATATTGCATCTCATATCTATGTTTCATGATAAGATATAATATGATTTGCGAAGTGTTATGTATTCCTCGTCTACACTTCATATGAATGTAAATGCGACACTTCCTTGCAAGGAAATAGCGTTTGCAGATGTCTAGCTATCGTAGCAATAGGGTTCTAATGCTTCTTAAAACGCGATATCGCATCTCATTTCTATGTTTCATGTTAAGATATAATATGATTTGCGAAGTGTTATGTATTCCTCGTCTACACTTCAAATGAATGTGAATGCGACACTTCCCCGCTAGGAAATAGCGTTTGCAGAAGTCTACGTATCGTAGCAATAGAGTTCTTATGATCCTTAAAACGCGATATCGCATCTCGTTTCTATGGTTCATGGTAAGATATAATATGATTTGCGAAGTGTTATGTATTCCTCGTCTACACTTCAAATGAATGTAAATGCGACACTTCCTTGCAAGGAAATAGCGTTTGCAGATGTCTACCTATCGTAGCAATAGGGTTCTAATGCTTCTTAAATCGCGATATCGCATCTCATTTCTATGTTTCATGGTAAGATGTAATATTCATTGCGAAGTGTTATGCATTCCTCGTCTACGATTCAAATGAATGTAAATGCGACACTTCCTTGCAAGGAAATAGCGTCTGCAGATGTCTAGGTATCGTAGCGATAAAGTTCTAATACTTCTTAAAACGCGATATCGCATCTCATTTCTATGTTTCATGGTAAGATATAATATGATTTGCGAAGTGTTATGTATTCCTCGTCTACACTTCATATGAATGTAAATGCGACACTTCCTTGCAAGGAAATAGCGTTTGCAGATGTCTACCTATCGTAGCAATAGGGTTTTAATGCTTCTTAAAACGCGATATCGCATCTCATTTCTATGTTTCATGGTAAGATATAATATGATTTGTGAAGTGTTATGTATTCCTCGTCTACACTTCAAATGAATGTGAATGCGACACTTCCTCGCTAGGAAATAGCGTTTGCAGAAGTCTACGTATCGTAGCAATAGAGTTCTTATGATTCTTAAAACGCGATATCGCATCTCATTTCTATGGTTCATGGTAAGATATAATATGATTTGCGAAGTGTTATGTATTCCTCGTCTACACTTCAAATGAATGTAAATGCGACATTTCCTTGCTAGGAAATAGCGTCCGCAGATGTCTAGGTATCGTAGCGATAGAGTTCTAATGCTTCTTAAAACGCGATATCGCATCTCATTTCTATGTTTCATGGTAAGATATAATATGATTTGCGAAGTGTTATGTATTCCTCGTCTACACTTCATATGAATGTAAATGCGACACTTCCTTGCAAGGAAATAGCGTTTGCAGATGTCTACCTATCGTAGCAATAGAGTACTAATGCTTCTTAAAACGCGATATCGCATCTCATTGCTATGGTTCATGGTAAGATATAATATGATTTGCGAATTGTTATGTATTCCTCGTCTACACTTCAAATGAATGTAAATGCGACACTTCCTTGCTAGGAAATAGCGCCTGCAGATGTCTAGGTATCGTAGCGATAGAGTTCTAGTGCTTCTTAAAACGCGATATCGCATCTCATTTCTATGGTTCATGGTAAGATATAATATGATTTGCGAAGTGTTATGTATTCCTCGTCTACACTTCATATGAATGTAAATGCGACACTTCCTTGCAAGGAAATAGCGTTTGCAGATGTCTACCTATCGTAGCAATAGAGTACTAATGCTTCTTAAAACGCGATATCGCATCTCATTGCTATGGTTCATGGTAAGATATAATATGATTTGCGAATTGTTATGTATTCCTCGTCTACACTTCAAATGAATGTAAATGCGACACTTCCTTGCTAGGAAATAGCGCCTGCAGATGTCTAGGTATCGTAGCGATAGAGTTCTAATGCTTCTTAAAACGCGATATCGCATCTCATTTCTATGGTTCATGGTAAGATATAATATGATTTGCGAAGTGTTATGCATTCCTCGTCTACGATTCAAATGAATGTAAATGCGACACTTCCTTGCAAGGAAATAGCGTTTGCAGATGTCTACGTATCGTAGCAATAGAGTTCTTATGACTCTTAAAACGCGATATCGCATCTCATTTCTATGTTTCATGGTAAGATTTAATATGATTTGCGAAGTGTCATGTATTCCTCGTCTACACTTCAAATGAATGTGAATGCGATACTTCCTCGCTAGGAAATAGCGTTTGCAGAAGTCTACGTATCGTTGCAATAGAGTTCTTATGATTCTTAAAACGCGATATCGCATCTCATTTCTATGGTTCATGGTAAGATATAATATGATTTGCGAAGTGTTATGTATTCCTCGTCTACACTTCAAATGAATGTAAATGCGACACTTCCTTGCTAGGAAATAGCGCCTGCAGATGTCTAGGTATCGTAGCGATAGAGTTCTAGTGCTTCTTAAAACGCGATATCGCATCTCATTTCTATGGTTCATGGTAAGATATAATATGATTTGCGAAGTGTTATGTATTCCTCGTCTACACTTCATATGAATGTAAATGCGACACTTCCTTGCAAGGAAATAGCGTTTGCAGATGTCTACCTATCGTAGCAATAGAGTACTAATGCTTCTTAAAACGCGATATCGCATCTCATTGCTATGGTTCATGGTAAGATATAATATGATTTGCGAATTGTTATGTATTCCTCGTCTACACTTCAAATGAATGTAAATGCGACACTTCCTTGCTAGGAAATAGCGCCTGCAGATGTCTAGGTATCGTAGCGATAGAGTTCTAATGCTTCTTAAAACGCGATATCGCATCTCATTTCTATGGTTCATGGTAAGATATAATATGATTTGCGAAGTGTTATGCATTCCTCGTCTACGATTCAAATGAATGTAAATGCGACACTTCCTTGCAAGGAAATAGCGTTTGCAGATGTCTACGTATCGTAGCAATAGAGTTCTTATGACTCTTAAAACGCGATATCGCATCTCATTTCTATGTTTCATGGTAAGATTTAATATGATTTGCGAAGTGTCATGTATTCCTCGTCTACACTTCAAATGAATGTGAATGCGATACTTCCTCGCTAGGAAATAGCGTTTGCAGAAGTCTACGTATCGTTGCACTAGAGTTCTTATGATTCTTAGAACGCGATATCGCATCTCATTTCTATGGTTCATGGTAAGATATAATATGATTTGCGAAGTGTTATGTATTCCTCGTCTACACTTCAAATGAATGTAAATGCGACACTTCCTTGCTAGGAAATAGCGTCTGCAGATGTCTAGGTATCGTAGCGATAGAGTTCTAATACTTCTTAAAACGCGATATCGCATCTCATTTCTATGGTTCATGGTAAGATATAATATGATTTGCGAAGTGTTATGCATTCCTCGTCTACGATTCAAATGAATGTAAATGCGACACTTCCTTGCAAGGAAATAGCATTTGCAGATGTCTTCCTATCGTAGCAATAGGGTTCTAATGCTTCTTAAATCGCGATATCGCATCTCATTTCTATGTTTCATGGTAAGATATAATATTCATTGCGAAGTGTTATGCATTCCTCGTCTACGATTCAAATGAATGTAAATGCGACACTTCCTTGCAAGGAAATATCGTTTGCAGATGTCTACGTATCGTAGCAATAGAGTTCTTATGATTCTTAAAACGCGATATCGCATCTCATTTCTATGTTTCATGGTAAGATTTAATATGATTTGCGAAGTGTCATGTATTCCTCGTCTACACTTCAAATGAATGTGAATGCGATACTTCCTCGCTAGGAAATAGCGTTTGCAGAAGTCTACGTATCGTTGCAATAGAGTTCTTATGATTCTTAAAACGCGATATCGCATCTCATTTCTATGTTTCATGGTAAGATATAATATGATTTGCGAAGTGTTATGTTTTCCTCGTCAACACTTCATATGAATGTAAATGCAACACTTCCTTGCAAGGAAATAACGTTTGCAGATGTCTACCTATCGTAGCAATAGAGTTCTAATGCTTCTTAAAACGCGATATCGCATCTCATTTCTATGTTTCATGGTAAGATATAATATGATTTGTGAAGTGTTATGTATTCCTCGTCTACACTTCAAATGAATGTGAATGCGACACTTCCTCGCTAGGAAATAGCGTTTGCAGATGTCTACCTATCGTAGCAATAGAGTACTAATGCTTCTTAAAACGCGATATCGCATCTCATTGCTATGGTTCATGGTAAGATATAATATGATTTGCGAATTGTTATGTATTCCTCGTCTACACTTCAAATGAATGTAAATGCGACACTTCCTTGCTAGGAAATAGCGCCTGCAGATGTCTAGGTATCGTAGCGATAGAGTTCTAGTGCTTCTTAAAACGCGATATCGCATCTCATTTCTATGGTTCATGGTAAGATATAATATGATTTGCGAAGTGTTATGCATTCCTCGTCTACGATTCAAATGAATGTAAATGCGACACTTCCTTGCAAGGAAATAGCGTTTGCAGATGTCTACCTATCGTAGCAATAGAGTACTAATGCTTCTTAGAACGCGATATCGCATCTCATTGCTATGGTTCATGGTAAGATATAATATGATTTGCGAATTGTTATGTATTCCTCGTCTACACTTCAAATGAATGTAAATGCGACACTTCCTTGCTAGGAAATAGCGCCTGCAGATGTCTAGGTATCGTAGCGATAGAGTTCTAGTGCTTCTTAAAACGCGATATCGCATCTCATTGCTATGGTTCATGGTAAGATATAATATGATTTGCGAATTGTTATGTATTCCTCGTCTACACTTCAAATGAATGTAAATGCGACACTTCCTTGCTAGGAAATAGCGCCTGCAGATGTCTAGGAATCGTAGCGATAGAGTTCTAATGCTTCTTAAAACGCGATATCGCATCTCATTTCTATGGTTCATGGTAAGATATAATATGATTTGCGAAGTGTTATGCATTCCTCGTCTACGATTCAAATGAATGTAAATGCGACACTTCCTTGCAAGGAAATAGCGTTTGCAGATGTCTACGTATCGTAGCAATAGAGTTCTTATGACTCTTAAAACGCGATATCGCATCTCATTTCTATGTTTCATGGTAAGATTAAATATGATTTGCGAAGTGTCATGTATTCCTCGTCTACACTTCAAATGAATGTGAATGCGATACTTCCTCGCTAGGAAATAGCGTTTGCAGAAGTCTACGTATCGTTGCAATAGAGTTCTTATGATTCTTAAAACGCGATATCGCATCTCATTTCTATGGTTCATGGTAAGATATAATATGATTTGCGAAGTGTTATGTATTCCTCGTCTACACTTCAAATGAATGTAAATGCGACACTTCCTTGCTAGGAAATAGCATCTGCAGATGTCTAGGTATCGTAGCGATAGAGTTCTAATACTTCTTAAATCGCGATATCGCATCTCATTTCTATGGTTCACGGTAAGATATAATATGATTTGCGAAGTGTTATGCATTCCTCGTCTACGATTCAAATGAATGTAAATGCGACACTTCCTTGCAAGGAAATAGCGTTTGCAGATGTCTACGTATCGTAGCAATAGAGTTCTTATGACTCTTAAAACGCGATATCGCATCTCATTTCTATGTTTCATGGTAAGATTTAATATGATTTGCGAAGTGTCATGTATTCCTCGTCTACACTTCAAATGAATGTGAATGCGATACTTCCTCGCTAGGAAATAGCGTTTGCAGAAGTCTACGTATCGTTGCAATAGAGTTCTTATGATTCTTAAAACGCGATATCGCATCTCATTTCTATGTTTCATGGTAAGATTTAATATGATTTGCGAAGTGTTATGTATTCCTCGTCTACACTTCATATGAATGTAAATGCGACACTTCCTTGCAAGGAAATAGCGTTTGCAGATGTCTACCTATCGTAGCAATAGGGTTCTAATGCTTCTTAAAACGCGATATCGCATCTCATTTCTATGTTTCATGTTAAGATATAATGTGATTTGCGAAGTGTTATGTATTCCTCGTCTACACTTCAAATGAATGTGAATGCGACACTTCCCCGCTAGGAAATAGCGTTTGCAGAAGTCTACGTATCGTAGCAATAGAGTTCTTATGATCCTTAAAACGCGATATCGCATCTCGTTTCTATGGTTCATGGTAAGATATAATATGATTTGCGAAGTGTTATGTATTCCTCGTCTACACTTCAAATGAATGTAAATGCGACACTTCCTTGCAAGGAAATAGCGTTTGCAGATGTCTACCTATCGTAGCAATAGGGTTCTAATGCTTCTTAAATCGCGATATCGCATCTCATTTCTATGTTTCATGGTAAGATATAATATTCATTGCGAAGTGTTATGCATTCCTCGTCTACGATTCAAATGAATGTAAATGCGACACTTCCTTGCAAGGAAATAGCGTTTGCAGATGTCTACGTATCGTAGCAATAGAGTTCTTATGATTCTTAAAACGCGATATCGCATCTCATTTCTATGTTTCATGGTAAGATTTAATATGATTTGCGAAGTGTCATGTATTCCTCGTCTACACTTCAAATGAATGTGAATGCGATACTTCCTCGCTAGGAAATAGCGTTTGCAGAAGTCTACGTATCGTTGCAATAGAGTTCTTATGATTCTTAAAACGCGATATCGCATCTCATTTCTATGTTTCATGGTAAGATATAATATGATTTGCGAAGTGTTATGTTTTCCTCGTCTACACTTCATATGAATGTAAATGCAACACTTCCTTGCAAGGAAATAACGTTTGCAGATGTCTACCTATCGTAGCAATAGAGTTCTAATGCTTCTTAAAACGCGATATCGCATCTCATTTCTATGGTTCATGGTAAGATATAATATGATTTGCGAAGTGTTATGTATTCCTCGTCTACACTTCAAATGAATGTAAATGCGACACTTCCTTGCAAGGAAATAGCGTTTGCAGATGTCTAGGTATCGTAGCAATAGAGTTCCAATGCTTCTTAAAACGCGATATCGCACCTCATTTCTATGTTCATGGTAAGATATAATATGATTTGCGAAGTGTTATGCATTCCTCGTCTGCACTTCAAATGAATGTAAATGCGACACTTCCTTGCTAGGAAATAGCGTCTGCAGATGTCTAGGTATCATAGCGATAGAGTTCTAATGCTTCTTAAAACGTGATATTGCATCTCATATCTATGTTTCATGATAAGATATAATATGATTTGCGAAGTGTTATGTATTCCTCGTCTACACTTCATATGAATGTAAATGCGACACTTCCTTGCAAGGAAATAGCGTTTGCAGATGTCTACCTATCGTAGCAATAGAGTTCTAATGCTTGTTAAAACGAGATATTGCATCTCATATCTATGTTTCATGATAAGATATAATATGATTTGCGAAGTGTTATGTATTCCTCGTCTACACTTCATATGAATGTAAATGCGACACTTCCTTGCAAGGAAATAGCGTTTGCAGATGTCTACCTATCGTAGCAATAGGGTTCTAATGCTTCTTAAAACGCGATATCGCATCTCATTTCTATGTTTCATGGTAAGATATAATATGATTTGTGAAGTGTTATGTATTCCTCGTCTACACTTCAAATGAATGTGAATGCGACACTTCCTCGCTAGGAAATAGCGTTTGCAGAAGTCTACGTATCGTAGCAATAGAGTTCTTATGATTCTTAAAACGCGATATCGCATCTCATTTCTATGGTTCATGGTAAGATATAATATGATTTGCGAAGTGTTATGTATTCCTCGTCTACACTTCAAATGAATGTAAATGCGACATTTCCTTGCTAGGAAATAGCGTCCGCAGATGTCTAGGTATCGTAGCGATAGAGTTCTAATGCTTCTTAAAACGCGATATCGCATCTCATTTCTATGTTTCATGGTAAGATATAATATGATTTGCGAAGTGTTATGTATTCCTCGTCTACACTTCATATGAATGTGAATGCGACACTTCCTCGCTAGGAAATAGCGTTTGCAGATGTCTACGTATCGTAGCAATAGATTTCTAATGCGTCATAAAACGCGTTATCGCATCTCATTTCTATGTCTCATGGTAAGATATAATATGATTTGCGAAGTGTCATGTATTCCTCGTCTACACTTCAAATGAATGTGAATGCGATACTTCCTCGCTAGGAAATAGCGTTTGAAGAAGTCTACGTATCGTTGCAATAGAGTTCAAAAGCTTCTTAAAACGAAATACTGCATCTCATATCTATGTTTCATGATAAGATATAATATTCATTGCGAAGTGTTATGCACTCCTCGTCTACAATTCAAATGAATGTAAATGCGACACTTCCTTGCAAGGAAATAGCGTTTGCAGATGTCTACGTATCGTAGCAATAGCTTTCTAATGCTTCTTAAAACGCGATATCGCATCTCATTTCTATGTTTCATTGCAAGATATAATATGATTTGCGAAGTGTCATGTATTCCTCGTCTACGCTTCAAATGAATGTAAATGCGACACTTCCTTGCTAGGAAATAGCGTCTGCAGATGTCTAAGTATCGTAGCAATAGAGTTCTTATGATTCTTAAAACGCGATATCGCATCTCATTTCTATGGTTCATGGTAAGATATAATATGATTTGCGAAGTGTTATGTATTCCTCGTCTACACTTCAAATGAATGTAAATGCGACACTTCCTTGCAAGGAAATAGCGTTTGCAGATGTTTACCTATCGTAGCAATAGGGTTCTAATGCTTCTTAAAACGCGATATCGCATCTCATTTCTATGTTTCACGGTAAGATTTAATATGATTTGCGAAGTGTCATGTATTCCTCGTCTACACTTCAAATGAATGTGAATGCGACACTTCCTCGCTAGGAAATAGCGTTTGCAGATGTCTAAGTATCGTAGCAATAGAGTTCTTATGATTCTTAAAACGCGATATCCCATCTCATTTCTATGTTTCATGGTAAGATATAATATGATTTGCGAAGTGTCATGTATTCCTCGTCTACACTTCAAATGAATGTAAATGCGACACTTCCGTGCTAGGAAATAGCGTCTGCAAATGTCTACCTATCGTAGCAATAGATTTCTAATGCTTCTTAAAACGCGATATCGCATCTCATTTCTATGTTTCATGGCAAGATATAATATGATTTGCGAAGTGTCATGTATTCCTCGTCTACGCTTCAAATGAATGTAAATGCGACACTTCCTTGCTAGGAAATAGCGTCTGCAGATGTCTACGTATCGTAGCAATAGATTCCTAATGCTTCTTAAAACGCGATATCGCATCTCATTTCTATGTTTCATGGTAAGATATAATATGGCGAAGTGTTATGTATTCCTCGTCTACACTTCAAATGAATGTAAATGCGACACTTCCGTGCTAGGAAATAGCGTCTGCAAATGTCTACCTATCGTAGCAATAGAGTTCTAATGCTTCTTAAAACGCGATATCGCATCTCATTTCTATGTTTCATGGTAAGATATAATATGATTTGCGAAGTGTTATGTATTCCTCGTCTATACTTCAAATGAATGTAAATGCGACACTTCCTTGCTAGGAAATAGCGTATGCAGATGTCTAGGTATCGTTGCAATAGAGTTCTAATGCTTCTTAAAACGCGATATCGCAACTCATTTCTATGTTTCATGGTAAGATATAATATGATTTGCGAAGTGTTATATATTCCTCGTCTACACTTCAAATGAATGTGAATGCGACACTTCCTCGCTAGGAAATAGCGTTTGCAGATTTCTACGTATCGTAGCAATAGTGTTCTAATGCTTCTTAAAACGCGATATCGCATCTCATTTCTATGTTTCATGGTAAGATATAATATGATTTGCGAAGTGTGATGTATTCCTCGTCTACACTTCAAATGAATGTAAATGCGACACTTCCTTGCAAAGAAATAGCGTCTGCAGATGTCTAGGTATGGTAGCAATAGAGTTCAAATGCTTCTTAAAACGAAATATTGCATCTAATTTCTATGTTTCATGGTAAGATATAATGTGATTTGCGAAGTGTTATGTATTCCTCGTCTACACTTCATATGAATGTAAATGCGACACTTCCTTGCAAGGAAATAGCGTTTGCAGATGTCTACCTATCGTAGCAATAGAGTTCAAATGCTTCTTAAAACGAAATATTGCATCTCATTTCTATGTTTCATGGTAAGATATAATATGATTTGCGAAGTGTCATGTATTCCTCGTCTACACTTCAAGTGAATGTGAATGCGACACTTCCTTGCTAGGAAATAGCGTCTGCAGATGTCTAAGTATCGTAGCAATAGAGTTCTTATGATTCTTAAAACGCGATATCGCATCTCATTTCTATGGTTCATGGTAAGATATAATATGATTTGCGAAGTGTTATGTATTCCTCGTCTACACTTCAAATGAATGTAAATGCGACACTTCCTTGCAAGGAAATAGCGTTTGCAGATGTTTACCTATCGTAGCAATAGGGTTCTAATGCTTCTTAAAACGCGATATCGCATCTCATTTCTATGTTTCACGGTAAGATTTAATATGATTTGCGAAGTGTCATGTATTCCTCGTCTACACTTCAAATGAATGTGAATGCGACACTTCCTCGCTAGGAAATAGCGTTTGCAGATGTCTAAGTATCGTAGCAATAGAGTTCTTATGATTCTTAAAACGCGATATCCCATCTCATTTCTATGTTTCATGGTAAGATATAATATGATTTGCGAAGTGTCATGTATTCCTCGTCTACACTTCAAATGAATGTAAATGCGACACTTCCGTGCTAGGAAATAGCGTCTGCAAATGTCTACCTATCGTAGCAATAGATTTCTAATGCTTCTTAAAACGCGATATCGCATCTCATTTCTATGTTTCATGGTGAGATATAATATGATTTGCGAAGTGTTATGTATTCCTCGTCTACACTTCAAGTGAATGTGAATGCGACACTTCCTCGCTAGGAAATAGCGTTTGCAGATGTCTACCTATCGTAGCAATAGGGTTCTAATGCTTCTTAAAACGCGATATCGCATCTCATTTCTATGTTTCATGGTAAGATATAATATGATTTGCGAAGTGTTATGTATTCCTCGTCTACACTTCAAATGAATGTAAATGCGACACTTCCTTGCAAGGAAATAGCGTTTGCAGATGTCTACGTATCGAAGCAATAGAGTTCAAAAGCTTCTTAAAACGAAATATTGCATCTCATATCTATGTTTCATGATAAGATATAATATTCATTGCGAAGTGTTATGCATTCCTCGTCTACAATTCAAATGAATGTAAATGCGACACTTCCTTGCAAGGAAATAGCGTTTGCAGATGTCTACGTATCGTAGCAATAGCTTTCTAATGCTTCTTAAAACGCGATATCGCATCTCATTTCTATGTTTCATGGCAAGATATAATATGATTTGCGAAGTGTCATGTATTCCTCGTCTACGCTTCAAATGAATGTAAATGCGACACTTCCTTGCTAGGAAATAGCGTCTGCAGATGTCTACGTATCGTAGCAATAGATTCCTAATGCTTCTTAAAACGCGATATCGCATCTCATTTCTATGTTTCATGGTAAGATATAATATGGCGAAGTGTTATGTATTCCTCGTCTACACTTCAAATGAATGTAAATGCGACACTTCCGTGCTAGGAAATAGCGTCTGCAAATGTCTACCTATCGTAGCAATAGAGTTCTAATGCTTCTTAAAACGCGATATCGCATCTCATTTCTATGTTTCATGGTAAGATATAATATGATTTGCGAAGTGTTATGTATTCCTCGTCTATACTTCAAATGAATGTAAATGCGACACTTCCTTGCAAAGAAATAGCGTCTGCAGATGTCTAGGTATGGTAGCAATAGAGTTCAAATGCTTCTTAAAACGAAATATTGCATCTCATTTCTATGTTTCATGGTAAGATATAATGTGATTTGCGAAGTGTTATGCATTCCTCGTCTACACTTCATATGAATGTAAATGCGACACTTCCTTGCAAGGAAATAGCGTTTGCAGATGTCTACCTATCGTAGCAATAGAGTTCAAATGCTTCTTAAAACGAAATATTGCATCTCATTTCTATGTTTCATGGTAAGATATAATATGATTTGCGAAGTGTCATGTATTCCTCGTCTACACTTCAAGTGAATGTGAATGCGACACTTCCTCGCTAGGAAATAGCGTTTGCAGATGTCTACCTATCGTAGCAATAGCTTTCTAATGCTTCTTAAAACGCGATATCGCATCTCATTTCTATGGTTCATGGTAAGATATAATATGATTTGCGAAGTGTTATGTATTCCTCGTCTATACTTCAAGTGAATGTAAATGCGACACTTCCTTGCTAGGAAATAGCGTCTGCAGATGTCTAGGTATCGTTACAATAGAGTTCTAATGCTTCTTAAAACGCGACATCGCATCTCATTTCTATGTTTCATGGTAAGATATAATATGATTTGCGAAGTGTCATGTATTCCTCGTCTACACTTCAAATGAATGTAAATGCGACACTTCCTTGCAAGGAAATAGCGTCTGCAGATGTCTACGTATCGTAGCAATAGATTTCTAATGCTTCTTAAAACGCGATATCGCATCTCATTTCTATGTTTCATGGTAAGATATAATATGATTTGCGAAGTGTCATGTATTCCTCGTCTACACTTCAAATGAATGTAAATGCGACACTTCCGTGCTAGGAAATAGCGTCTGCAGATGTATACCTATCGTAGCAATACAGTTCTAATGCTTCTTAACACGCGATATCGCATCTCATTTCTATGTTTCATGGTAAGATATAATATGATTTGCGAAGTGTTATGTATTCCTCGTCTACACTTCAATTGAATGTAAATGCGACACTTCCTTGCTAGGAAATAGCGTCTGCAGATGTCTAGGTATCGTTACAATAGAGTTCTAATGCTTCTTAAAACGCGATATCGCATCTCATTTCTATGTTTCATGGTAAGATATAATATGATTTGCGAAGTGTCATGTATTCCTCGTCTACACTTCAAATGAATGTAAATGCGACACATCCTTGCAAGGAAATAGCGTTTGCAGATGTCCAGGTATCGTAGCGATAGAGTTCTAATGCTTCTTAAAACGCGATATCGCATCTCATTTCTATGTTTCATGGTAAGATATAATATTCATTGCGAAGTGTTATGCATTCCTCGTCTACGATTCAAATGAATGTAAATGCGACACTTCCTTGCAAAGAAATAGCCTTTGCAGATGTCTACGTATCGTAGCTATAGATTTCTAATGCTTCTTAAAACGCGATATCGCATCTCATTTCTATGTTTCATGGTAAGATATAATATGATTTGCGAAGTGTTATATATTCCTCGTCTACACTTCAAATGAATGTGAATGCGACACTTCCTCGCTAGGAAATAGCGTTTGCAGATTTCTACGTATCGTAGCAATAGTGTTCTAATGCTTCTTAAAACGCGATATCGCATCTCATTTCTATGTTTCATGGTAAGATATAATATGATTTGCGAAGTGTGATGTATTCCTCGTCTACACTTCAAATGAATGTAAATGCGACACTTCCTTGCAAGGAAATAACGTCTGCAGATGTCTAGGTATGGTAGCAATAGAGTTCAAATGCTTCTTAAAACGAAATATTGCATCTCATTTCTATGTTTCATGGTAAGAAATAATGTGATTTGCGAAGTGTTATGTATTCCTCGTCTACACTTCATATGAATGTAACTGCGACACTTCCTTGCAAGGAAATAACGTCTGCAGATGTCTAGGTATGGTAGCAATAGAGTTCAAATGCTTCTTAAAACGAAATATTGCATCTCATTTCTATGTTTCATGGTAAGATATAATGTGATTTGCGAAGTGTTATGTATTCCTCGTCTACACTTCATATGAATGTAACTGCGACACTTCCTTGCAAGGAAATAGCGTTTGCAGATGTCTACCTATCGTAGCAATAGAGTTCTAATGCTTCTTAAAACGCGACATCGCATCTCATTTCTATGTTTCATGGTAAGATATAATATGATTTGCGAAGTGTTATGTATTCCTCGTCTACACTTCAAATGAATGTAAATGAGACACTTCCTTGCAAGGAAATAGCGTTTGCAGATGTCTAGGTATCGTAGTGATAGAGTTCTTATGCTTCTTAAAACGAAATATTGCATCTCATTTCTATGTTTCATGGTAAGATATAATATGATTTGCGAAGTGTCATGTATTCCCCGTCTACACTTCAAATGAATGTAAATGCGACACTTCCGTGCTAGGAAATAGCGTCTGCAGATGTATACCTATCGTAGCAATACAGTTCTAATGCTTCTTAAAACGCGATATCGCATCTCATTTCTATGTTTCATGGTAAGATATAATATGATTTGCGAAGTGTTATGTATTCCTCGTCTACACTTCAAATGAATGTAAATGCGACACTTCCGTGCTAGGAAATAGCGTCTGCAGATGTATACCTATCGTAGCAATACAGTTCTAATGCTTCTTAAAACGCGATATCGCATCTCATTTCTATGTTTCATGGTAAGATATAATATGATTTGCGAAGTGTTATGTATTCCTCGTCTACACTTCAAATGAATGTAAATGCGACACTTCCTTGCTAGGAAATAGCGTCTGCAGATGTCTAGGTATCGTTACAATAGAGTTCTAATGCTTCTTAAAACGCGATATCGCATCTCATTTCTATGTTTCATGGTAAGATATAATATGATTTGCGAAGTGTCATGTATTCCTCGTCTACACTTCAAATGAATGTAAATGCGACACATCCTTGCAAGGAAATAGCGTTTGCAGATGTCTAGGTATCGTAGCGATAGAGTTCTTATGCTTCTTAAAACGCGATATTGCATCTCATTTCTATGTTTCATGGTAAGATATAATATGATTTGCGAAGTGTTATGTATTCCTCGTCTACACTTCAAATGAATGTAAATGCGACACTTCCTTGCAAGGAAATAGCGTCTGCAGATGTCTACGTATCGTAGCAATAGATTTCTAATGCTTCTTAAAACGCGATATCGCATCTCATTTCTATGTTTCATGGTAAGATATAATATGATTTGCGAAGTGTCATGTATTCCTCGTCTACACTTCAAATAAATGTAAATGCGACACTTCCTTGCAAGGAAATAGCGTTTGCAGATGTCTACCTATCGTAGCAATAGGGTTCTAATGCTTCTTAAATCGCGATATCGCATCTCATTTCTATGTTTCATGGTAAGATTTAATATGATTTGCGAAGTGTCATGTATTCCTCGTCTACACTTCAAATGAATGTGAATGCGACACTTCCTCGCTAGGAAATAGCGTTTGCAGATGTCTACGTATCGAAGCAATAGAGTTCAAATGCTTCTTAAAACGAGATATTGCATCTCATATCTATGTTTCATGATAAGATATAAAATTCATTGCGAAGTGTTATGCACTCCCCGTCTACAATTCAAATGAATGTAAATGCGACACTTCCTTGCAAGGAAATAGCGTTTGCAGATGTCTACGTATCGTAGCAATAGCTTTCTAATGCTTCTTAAAACGCGATATCGCATCTCATTTCTATGTTTCATTGCAAGATATAATGTGATTTGCGAAGTGTTATGTATTCCTCGTCTACACTTCATATGAATGTAACTGCGACACTTCCTTGCAAGGAAATAGCGTTTGCAGATGTCTACCTATCGTAGCAATAGAGTTCTAATGCTTCTTAAAACGCGATATCGCATCTCATTTCGATGTTTCATGGTAAGATATAATGTGATTTGCGAAGTGTCATGTATTCCTCGTCTACACTTCAAATAAATGTAAATGCGACACTTCCTTGCAAGGAAATAGCGTTTGCAGATGTCTACCTATCGTAGCAATAGGGTTCTAATGCTTCTTAAATCGCGATATCGCATCTCATTTCTATGTTTCATGGTAAGATTTAATATGATTTGCGAAGTGTCATGTATTCCTCGTCTACACTTCAAATGAATGTGAATGCGACACTTCCTCGCTAGGAAATAGCGTTTGCAGATGTCTACGTATCGAAGCAATAGAGTTCAAATGCTTCTTAAAACGAGATATTGCATCTCATATCTATGTTTCATGATAAGATATAAAATTCATTGCGAAGTGTTATGCATTCCTCGTCTACAATTCAAAGGAATGTGAATGCGACACTTCCTCGCTAGGAAATAGCGTTTGCAGATGTCTACGTATCGTAGCAATAGATTTCTAATGCGTCATAAAACGCGTTATCGCATCTCATTTCTATGTCTCATGGTAAGATATAATATGATTTGCGAAGTGTCATGTATTCCTCGTCTACACTTCAAATGAATGTGAATGCGATACTTCCTCGCTAGGAAATAGCGTTTGCAGAAGTCTACGTATCGTTGCAATAGAGTTCAAAAGCTTCTTAAAACGAAATATTGCATCTCATATCTATGTTTCATGATAAGATATAATATTCATTGCGAAGTGTTATGCACTCCTCGTCTACAATTCAAACGAATGTAAATGCGACACTTCCTTGCAACGAAATAGCGTTTGCAGATGTCTACGTATCGTAGCAATAGCTTTCTAATGCTTCTTAAAACGCGATATCGCATCTCATTTCTATGTTTCATTGCAAGATATAATGTGATTTGCGAAGTGTTATGTATTCCTCGTCTACACTTCATATGAATGTAACTGCGACACTTCCTTGCAAGGAAATAGCGTTTGCAGATGTCTACCTATCGTAGCAATAGAGTTCTAATGCTTCTTAAAACGCGATATCGCATCTCATTTCGATGTTTCATGGTAAGATATAATGTGATTTGCGAAGTGTTATGTATTCCTCGTCTACACTTCATATGAATGTAAATGCGACATTTCCTTGCAAGGAAATAGCGTTTGCAGATGTCTACCTATCGTAGCAATAGAGTTCTAATGCTTCTTAAAACGCGACATCGCATCTCATTTCTATGTTTCATGGTAAAATATAATATGATTTGCGAAGTGTCATGTATTCCTCGTCTATACTTCAAGTGAATGTAAATGCGACACTTCCTTGCTAGGAAATAGCGTCTGCAGATGTCTAGGTATCGTTACAATAGAGTTCTAATGCTTCTTAAAACGCGACATCGCATCTCATTTCTATGTTTCATGGTAAGATATAATATGATTTGCGAAGTGTCATGTATTCCTCGTCTATACTTCAAGTGAATGTAAATGCGACACTTCCTTGCTAGGAAATAGCGTCTGCAGATGTCTAGGTATCGTTACAATAGAGTTCTAATGCTTCTTAAAACGCGACATCGCATCTCATTTCTATGTTTCATGGCAAGATATAATATGATTTGCGAAGTGTCATGTATTCCTCGTCTACCCTTCAAATGAATGTAAATGCGACACTTCCGTGCTAGGAAATAGCGTCTGCAGAGGTATACCCATCGTAGCAATACAGTTCTAATGCTTCTTAAAACGCGATATCGCATCTCATTTCTATGTTTCATGGTAAGATATAATATGATTTGCGAAGTGCTATGTATTCCTCGTCTACACTTCAAATGAATGTAAATGCGACACTTCCTTGCTAGGAAATAGCGTCTGCAGATGTCTAGGTATCGTTACAATAGAGTTCTAATGCTTCTTAAAACGCGATATCGCACCTCATTTCTATGTTTCATGGTAAGATATAATATGATTTGCGAAGTGTCATGTATTCCTCGTCTACACTTCAAATGAATGTAAATGCGACACATTCTTGCAAGGAAATAGCGTTTGCAGATGTCTAGGTATCGTAGCGATAGAGTTCTTATGCTTCTTAAAACGCGATATTGCATCTCATTTCTATGTTTCATGGTAAGATATAATATGATTTGCGAAGTGTTATGTATTCCTCGTCTACACTTCAAATGAATGTAAATGCGACACTTCCTTGCAAGGAAATAGCGTCTGCAGATGTCTACGTATCGTAGCAATAGATTTCTAATGCTTCTTAAAACGCGATATCGCATCTCATTTCTATGTTTCATGGTAAGATATAATATGATTTGCGAAGTGTCAAGTATTCCTCGTCTACACTTCAAATGAATGTAAATGCGACACTTCCGTGCTAGGAAATAGCGTCTGCAGATGTATACCTATCGTAGCAATACAGTTCTAATGCTTCTTAAAACGCGATATCGCATCTCATTTCTATGTTTCATGGTAAGATATAATATGATTTGCGAAGTGTTATGTATTCCTCGTCTACACTTCAAATGAATGTAGATGCGACACTTCCTTGCTAGGAAATAGCGTCTGCAGATGTCTAGGTATCGTTACAACAGAATTCTAATGCTTCTTAAAACGCGATATCGCATCACATTTCTATGTTTCGTGGTAAGATATAATATGATTTGCGAAGTGTCATGTATTCCTCGTCTACACTTCAAATGAATGTAAATGCGACACATCCTTGCAAGGAAATAGCGTTTGCAGATGTCTAGGTATCGTAGCGATAGAGTTCTACTGCTTCCTAAAACGCGATATCGCATCTCATTTCTATGTTTCATGGTAAGGTATAATATTCATTGCGAAGTGTTATGCATTCCTCGTCTACGATTCAAATGAATGTAAATGCGACACCTCCTTGCGAAGAAATAGCGTTTGCAGATGTCTACGTATCGTAGCTATAGATTTCTAATGCTTCTTAAAACGCGATATCGCATCTCATTTCTATGCTTCATGGTAAGATATAATATGATTTGCGAAGTGTTATGTGTTCCTCGTCTACACTTCAAATGAATGTGAATCCGACACTTCCTCGCTAGGAAATAGCGTTTGCAGATGTCTACGTATCGTAGCAATGGAGTTCTAATGCTTCTTAAAACGCGATATCCCATCTCACTTCTATGTTTCATTTTAAGATATAATATGATTTGCGAAGTGACTTGTATTCCTCGTCTACACTTCAAATGAATGTGAATGCGACACTTCCTCGCTAGGAAATAGCGTTTGCAGATGTCTACGTATCGAATCAATAGAGTTCAAAAGCTTCTTAAAACACGATATCGCATCTCATTTCTATGTGTCATGGTAAGATAGAATATTCATTGCGAAGTGTTATGCATTCCTCGTCTACAATTCAAATGAATGTAAATGCGACACTTCCTTGCAAGGAAATAGCGTTTGCAGATTTCTACGTATCGTAGCAATAGCTTTCTAATGCTTCTTAAAACGCGATATCGCATCTCATTTCTATGTTTCATGGTAAGATATAATATGATTTGCGAAGTGTCATGTATTCCTCGTCTACGCTTCAAATGAATGTAAATGCGACACTTCCTTGCTAGGAAATAGCGTCTGCAGATGTCTACGTATCGTAGCAATAGATTGCTAATGCTTCTTAAAACGCGATATCGCATCTCATTTCTATGTTTCATGGTAATATATAATATGGCGAAGTGTTATGTATTCCTCGTCTACACTTCAAATGAATGTAAATGCGACACTTCCTTGCAAGGAAATAGCGCTTGCAGATGTCTACGTATCGTAGCAATAGCTCCCTAATGCTTCTTAAAACGCAATATCGCATCTCATTTCTGTTTCATGGTAAGATAAAATATGATTTGCGAAGTGTCATGTATTGCTCGTCTACACTTCAAATGAATGTGAATGCGATACTTCCTCGCTAGGAAATAGCGTTTCCAGATTTCTACGTATCGTAGCAATGGAGTTCTTATGATTCTTAAAACGCGATATCGCATCTCATTACTATGTTTCATGGTAAGATATAACATGATTTGCGAAGTGTTATGTATTCCTCGTATACACTTCACATGAATGTAATTGCGACACATCCTAGCAAGGAAATAGCGTTTGCAGATGTCTACGTATCGTAGCAATGGAGTTCTTATGATTCTTAAAACGCGATATCGCATCTCATTTCTATGTTTCATGGTAAGATATAACATGATTTGCGAAGTGTTATGTATTCCTCGTCTACACTTCAAATGAATGTGAATGCGACACTTCCTCGCTAGGAAATAGCGTTTGCAGATGTCTACGTATCGTGGCAATAGCTTTCTAATGCTTCTTAAAACGCGATATCGCATCTCATTTCTATGTTTCATGGTAAGATATAATATGATTTGCGAAGTGTCATGTATTCCTCGTCTACGCTTCAAATGAATGTAAATGCGACACTTCCTTGCAAGGAAATAGCGTTTGCAGATGTCTACGTATCGTAGCAATAGCTCCCTAATGCTTCTTAAAACGCAATATCGCATCTCATTTCTGTTTCATGGTAAGATAAAATATGATTTGCGAAGTGTCATGTATTGCTCGTCTACACTTCAAATGAATGTGAATGCGATACTTCCTCGCTAGGAAATAGCGTTTCCAGATTTCTACGTATCGTAGCAATGGAGTTCTTATGATTCTTAAAACGCGATATCGCATCTCATTACTATGTTTCATGGTAAGATATAATATGATTTGCGAAGTGTCATGTATTCCTCGACTACACTTCAAATGAATGTGAATGCGATACTTCCTCGCTAGGAAATAGCGTTTGCAGATGTCTACGTATCGTAGCAATAGCTTTCTAATGCTTCTTAAAACGCGATATCGCATCTCATTTCTATGTTTCATGGTAAGATATAGTATGATTTGCGAAGTGTTATATATTCCTCGTCTACACTTCAAATGAATGTGAATGCGACACTTCCTCGCTAGGAAATAGCGTTTCCAGATTTCTACGTATCGTAGCAATGGAGTTCTTATGATTCTTAAAACGCGATATCGCATCTCATTTCTATGTTCCATGGTAAGATATAATATGATTTGCGAAGTGTTATGTATTCCTCGTCTACACTTCACATGAATGTAAATGCGACACTTCCTAGCAAGGAAATAGCGTTTGCAGATGTCTACGTATCGTAGCAATAGAGTTCTAATGCTTCTTAAAACGCGATATCACATCTCATTTCTATGTTTCATTTTAAGATATAATATGATTTGCGAAGTGACTTGTATTCCTCGTCTACACTTCAAATGAATGTGAATGCGACACTTCCTTGCAAGGAAATAGCGTTTGCAGATGTCTACGTATCGTAGCAATGGAGTTCTTATGATTCTTAAAACGCGATATCGCATCTCATTTCTATGTTTCATGGTAAGATATAACATGATTTGCGAAGTGTTATGTATTCCTCGTCTACACTTCAAATGAATGTGAATGCGACACTTCCTCGCTAGGAAATAGCGTTTGCAGATGTCTACGTATCGTAGCAATAGAGTTCTAATGCTTCTTAAAACGCGATATCACATCTCATTTCTATGTTTCATTTTAAGATATAATATGATTTGCGAAGTGACTTGTATTCCTCATCTACACTTCAAATGAATGTGAATGCGACACTTCCTTGCAAGGAAATAGCGTTTGCAGATGTCTACGTATCGTAGCAATGGAGTTCTTATGATTCTTAAAACGCGATATCGCATCTCATTTCTATGTTTCATGGTAAGATATAACATGATTTGCGAAGTGTTATGTATTCCTCGTCTACACTTCAAATGAATGTGAATGCGACACTTCCTCGCTAGGAAATAGCGTTTGCAGATGTCTACGTATCGTAGCAATAGCTTTCTAATGCTTCTTTAAACGCGATATCGCATCTCATTTCTATGTTTCATGGTAAGATATAATATGATTTGCGAAGTGTCATGTATTCCTCGTCTACGCTTCAAATGAATGTAAATGCGACACTTCCTTGCTAGGAAATAGCGTCTGCAGATGTCTACGTATCGTAGCAATAGCTTTCTAATGCTTCTTAAAACGCGATATCGCATCTCATTTCTATGTTTCATGGTAAGATATAATATGATTTGCGAAGTGTCATGTATTCCTCGTCTACGCTTCAAATGAATGTAAATGCGACACTTCCTTGCTAGGAAATAGCGTCTGCAGATGTCTACGTATCGTAGCAATAGATTGCTAATGCTTCTTAAAACGCGATATCGCATCTCATTTCTATGTTTCATGGTAAGATATAATATGGCGAAGTGTTGTGTATTCCTCGTCTACACTTCAAATGAATGTAAATGCGACACTTCCTTGCAAGGAAATAGCGTTTGCAGATGTCTACGTATCGTAGCAATGGAGTTCTTATGCTCCTTAAAACGCGATATCGCATCTCATTTCTATGTTTCATGGTAAGATATAATATGATTTGCGAAGTGTCATGTATTCCTCGTCTACGCTTCAAATGAATGTAAATGCGACACTTCCTTGCTAGGAAATAGCGTCTGCAGATGTCTACGTATCGTAGCAATAGATTGCTAATGCTTCTTAAAACGCGATATCGCATCTCATTTCTATGTTTCATGGTAAGATATAATATGGCGAAGTGTTGTGTATTCCTCGTCTACACTTCAAATGAATGTAAATGCGACACTTCCTTGCAAGGAAATAGCGTTTGCAGATGTCTACGTATCGTAGCAATGGAGTTCTTATGCTCCTTAAAACGCGATATCGCATCTCATTTCTATGTTTCATGGTAAGATATAATATGATTTGCGAAGTGTCATGTATTCCTCGTCTACGCTTCAAATGAATGTAAATGCGACACTTCCTTGCTAGGAAATAGCGTCTGCAGATGTCTACGTATCGTAGGAATAGGTTGCTAATGCTTCTTAAAACGCGATATCGCATCTCATTTCTATGTTTCATGGTAAGATATAATATGATTTGCGAAGTGTCATGTATTCCTCGTCTACACTTCAAATGAATGTAAATGCGACACTTCCTTGCAAGGAAATAGCGTTTGCAGATGTCTGCGTATCGTAGCAATGGAGTTCTTATGATTCTTAGAACGCGATATCGCATCTCATTTCTATGTTTCATGGTAAGATATAACATGATTTGCGAAGTGTTATGTATTCCTCGTCTACACTTCAAATGAATGTAAATGCGACACTTCCTTGCAAGGAAATAGCGTTTGCAGATGTCTACGTATCGTAGCAATAGCTCCCTAATGCTTCTTAAAACGCAATATCGCATCTCATTTCTGTTTCATGGTAAGATAAAATATGATTTGCGAAGTGTCATGTATTGCTCGTCTACACTTCAAATGAATGTGAATGCGATACTTCCTCGCTAGGAAATAGCGTTTCCAGATTTCTACGTATCGTAGCAATGGAGTTCTTATGATTCTTAAAACGCGATATCGCATCTCATTACTATGTTTCATGGTAAGATATAATATGATTTGCGAAGTGTCATGTATTCCTCGACTACACTTCAAATGAATGTGAATGCGATACTTCCTCGCTAGGAAATAGCGTTTGCAGATGTCTACGTATCGTAGCAATAGCTTTCTAATGCTTCTTTAAACGCGATATCGCATCTCATTTCTATGTTCCATGGTAAGATATAATATGATTTGCGAAGTGTTATGTATTCCTCGTCTACACTTCACATGAATGTAAATGCGACACTTCCTAGCAAGGAAATAGCGTTTGCAGATGTCTACGTATCGTAGCAATAGAGTTCTAATGCTTCTTAAAACGCGATATCACATCTCATTTCTATGTTTCATTTTAAGATATAATATGATTTGCGAAGTGACTTGTATTCCTCGTCAACACTTCAAATGAATGTGAATGCGACACTTCCTTGCAAGGAAATAGCGTTTGCAGATGTCTACGTATCGTAGCAATGGAGTTCTTATGATTCTTAAAACGCGATATCGCATCTCATTTCTATGTTTCATGGTAAGATATAACATGATTTGCGAAGTGTTAAGTATTCCTCGTCTACACTTCAAATGAATGTGAATGCGACACTTCCTCGCTAGGAAATAGCGTTTGCAGATGTCTACGTATCGAAGCAATAGAGTTCAAAAGCTTCTTAAAACACGATATCGCATCTCAATTCTATGTGTCATGGTAAGATATAATATTCATTGCGAAGTGTTATGCATTCCTCGTCCACAATTCAAATGAATGTAAATGCGACACTTCCTTGCAAGGAAATAGCGTTTGCATGTTTCTACGTATCGTAGCAATAGCTTTCTAATGCTTCTTAAAACGCGATATCGCATCTCATTTCTATGTTTCATGGTAAGATATAATATGATTTGCGAAGTGTCATGTATTCCTCGTCTACGCTTCAAATGAATGTAAATGCGACACTTCCTTGCTAGGAAATAGCGTCTGCAGATGTCTACGTATCGTAGCAATAGGTTGCTAATGCTTCTTAAAACGCGATATCGCATCTCATTTCTATGTTTCATGGTAAGATATAATATGATTTGGGAAGTGTCATGTATTCCTCGTCTACACTTCAAATGAATGTAAATGCGACACTTCCTTGCAAGGAAATAGCGTTTGCAGATGTCTGCGTATCGTAGCAATGGAGTTCTTATGATTCTTAGAACGCGATATCGCATCTCATTTCTATGTTTCATGGTAAGATATAACATGATTTGCGAAGTGTTATGTATTCCTCGTCTACACTTCAAATGAATGTGAATCCGACACTTCCTCGCTAGGAAATAGCGTTTGCAGATGTCTACGTATCGTAGCAATAGCTTTCTAATGCTTCTCAAACGCGATATCGCATCTAATTTCTATGTTTCATGGTAAGATATAATATGATTTGCGAAGTGTTATGTATTCCTCGTCTACACTTCAAATGAATGTGAATGCGACACTTCCTCGCTAGGAAATAGCGTTTGCAGATGTCTACGTATCGTAGCAATAGATTCCTAATGCTTCTTAAAACGCGATATCGCATCTCATTTCTATGTTTCATGGTAAGATATAATATGATTTGCGAAGTGTCATGTATTCCTCGTCTACGCTTCAAATGAATGTAAATGCGACACTTCCTTGCTAGGAAATAGCTTCTGCAGATGTCTACGTATCGTAACAATAGATTCCTAATGCTTCTTAAAACGCGATATCGCATCTCATTTCTATGTTTCATGGTAAGATATAATATGGCGAAGTGTTATGTATTCCTCGTCTACACTTCAAATGAATGTAAATGCGACACTTCCTTGCAAGGAAATAGCGTTTGCAGATGTCTACGTATCGTAGCAATGGAGTTCTTATGATTCTTAAAACGCGATATCGCATCTCAATTCTATGTTTCATGGTAAGATATAATATGATTTGCGAGGTGTTATGTATTCCTCGTCTACACTTCAAATGAATGTAAATGCGACACTTCCTTGCAAGGAAATAGCGTTTGCAGATGTCTACGTATCGTAGCAATAGCTCCCTAATGCTTCTTAAAACGCAATATCGCATCTCATTTCTGTTTCATGGTAAGGTAAAATATGATTTGCGAAGTGTCATGTATTGCTCGTCTACACTTCAGATGAATGTGAATGCGATACTTCCTCGCTAGGAAATAGCGTTTCCAGATTTCTACGTATCGTAGCAATGGAGTTCTTATGATTCTTAAAACGCGATATCGCATCTCATTACTATGTCTCATGGTAAGATATAATATGATTTGCGAAGTGTCATGTATTCCTCGTCAACACTTCAAATGAATGTGAATGCGATACTTCCTCGCAAGGAAATAGCGTTTGCAGATGTCTACGTATCGTAGCAATAGCTTTCTAATGCTTCTTAAAACGCGATATCGCATCTCATTTCTATGTTTCATGGTAAGATATAATATGATTTGCGAAGTGTTATATATTCCTCGTCTACACTTCAAATGAATGTGAATGCGACACTTCCTCGCTAGGAAATAGCGTTTGCAGATTTCTACGTATCGTAGCAATGGAGTTCTTATGATTCTTAAAACGCGATATCGCATCTCATTTCTATGTTCCATGGTAAGATATAATATGATTTGCGAAGTGTTATGTATTCCTCGTCTACACTTCACATGAATGTAAATGCGACACTTCCAAGCAAGGAAATAGCGTTTGCAGATGTCTACGTATCGTAGCAATAGAGTTCTAATGCTTCTTAAAACGCGATATCACATCTCATTTCTATGTTTCATTTTAAGATATAATATGATTTGCGAAGTGACTTGTATTCCTCATCTACACTTCAAATGAATGTGAATGCGACACTTCCTTGCAAGGAAATAGCGTTTGCAGATGTCTACGTATCGTAGCAATGGAGTTCTTATGATTCTTAAAACGCGATATCGCATCTCATTTCTATGTTTCATGGTAAGATATAACATGATTTGCGAAGTGTTATGTATTCCTCGTCTACACTTCAAATGAATGTGAATGCGACACTTCCTCGCTAGGAAATAGCGTTTGCAGATGTCTACGTATCGTAGCAATAGCTTTCTAATGCTTCTTTAAACGCGATATCGCATCTCATTTCTATGTTTCATGGTAAGATATAATATGATTTGCGAAGTGTCATGTATTCCTCGTCTACGCTTCAAATGAATGTAAATGCGACACTTCCTTGCTAGGAAATAGCGTCTGCAGATGTCTACGTATCGTAGCAATAGCTTTCTAATGCTTCTTAAAACGCGATATCGCATCTCATTTCTATGTTTCATGGTAAGATATAATATGATTTGCGAAGTGTCATGTATTCCTCGTCTACGCTTCAAATGAATGTAAATGCATCACTTCCTTGCTAGGAAATAGCGTCTGCAGATGTCTACGTATCGTAGCAATAGATTGCTAATGCTTCTTAAAACGCGATATCGCATCTCATTTCTATGTTTCATGGTAAGATATAATATGGCGAAGTGTTGTGTATTCCTCGTCTACACTTCAAATGAATGTAAATGCGACACTTCCTTGCAAGGAAATAGCGTTTGCAGATGTCTACGTATCGTAGCAATGGAGTTCTTATGCTTCTTAAAACGCGATATTGCATCTCATTTCTATGTTTCATGGTAAGATATAATATAATTTGCGAAGTGTTATGTATTCCTCGTCTACACTTCAAATGAATGTAAATGCGACACTTCCTTGCAAGGAAATAGCGTTTGCAGATGTCTACGTATCGTAGCAATAGCTCCCTAATGCTTCTTAAAACGCAATATCGCATCTCATTTCTATGTTTCATGGTAAGATAAAATATGATTTGCGAAGTGTCATGTATTGCTCGTCTACACTTCAAATGAATGTGAATGCGATACTTCCTCGCTAGGAAATAGCGTTTCCAGATTTCTACGTATCGTAGCAATGGAGTTCTTATGATTCTTAAAACGCGATATCGCATCTCATTACTATGTTTCATGGTAAGATATAACATGATTTGCGAAGTGTTATGTATTCCTCGTCTACACTTCACATGAATGTAAATGCGACACTTCCTAGCAAGGAAATAGCGTTTGCAGATGTCTACGTATCGTAGCAATAGAGTTCTAATGCTTCTTAAAACGCGATATCACATCTCATTTCTATGTTTCATTTTAAGATATAATATGATTTGCGAAGTGACTTGTATTCCTCGTCTACACTTCAAATGAATGTGAATGCGACACTTCCTTGCAAGGAAATAGCGTTTGCAGATGTCTACGTATCGTAGCAATGGAGTTCTTATGATTCTTAAAACGCGATATCGCATCTCATTTCTATGTTTCATGGTAAGATATAACATGATTTGCGAAGTGTTATGTATTCCTCGTCTACACTTCAAATGAATGTAAATGCGATACTTCCTCGCTAGGAAATAGCGTTTGCAGATGTCTACGTATCGAAGCAATAGAGTTCAAAAGCTTCTTAAAACACGATATCGCATCTCATTTCTATGTGTCATGGTAAGATATAATATTCATTGCGAAGTGTTATGCATTCCTCGTCTACAATACAAATGAATGTAAATGCGACACTTCCTTGCAAGGAAATAGCGTTTGCAGATGTCTACGTATCGTAGCAATAGCTTTCTAATGCTTCTTAAAACGCGATATCGCATCTCATTTCTATGTTTCATGGTAAGATATAATATGATTTGCGAAGTGTCATGTATTCCTCGTCTACGCTTCAAATGAATGTAAATGCGACACTTCCTTGCTAGGAAATAGCGTCTGCAGATGTCTACGTATCGTAGCAATAGATTGCTAATGCTTCTTAAAACGCGATATCGCATCTCATTTCTATGTTTCATGGTAAGATATAATATGGCGAAGTGTTATGTATTCCTCGTCTACACTTCAAATGAATGTAAATGCGACACTTCCTTGCAAGGAAATAGCGTTTGCAGATGTCTACGTATCGTAGCAATAGAGTTCTAATGCTTCTTAAAACGCGATATCACATCTCACTTCTATGTTTCATTTTAAGATATAATATGATTTGCGAAGTGACTTGTATTCCTCGTCTACACTTCAAATGAATGTGAATGCGACACTTCCTTGCAAGGAAATAGCGTTTGCAGATTTCTACGTATCGTAGCAATAGCTTTCTAATGCTTCTTAAAACGCGATATCGCATCTCATTTCTATGTTTCATGGTAAGATATAATATGATTTGCGAAGTGTCATGTATTCCTCGTCTACGCTTCAAATGAATGTAAATGCGACACTTCCTTGCTAGGAAATAGCGTCTGCAGATGTCTACGTATCGTAGCAATAGATTGCTAATGCTTCTTAAAACGCGATATCGCATCTCATTTCTATGTTTCATGGTAAGATATAATATGGCGAAGTGTTATGTATTCCTCGTCTACACTTCAAATGAATGTGAATGCGACACTTCCTTGCAAGGAAATAGCGTTTGCAGATGTCTACGTATCGTAGCAATGGAGTTCTTATGCTTCTTAAAACGCGATATTGCATCTCATTTCTATGTTTCATGGTAAGATATAATATGATTTGCGAAGTGTTATGTATTCCTCGTCTACACTTCAAATGAATGTAAATGCGACACTTCCTTGCAAGGAAATAGCGTTTGCAGATGTCTACGTATCGTAGCAATAGCTCCCTAATGCTTCTTAAAACGCAATATCGCATCTCATTTCTGTTTCATGGTAAGATAAAATATGATTTGCGAAGTGTCATGTATTGCTCGTCTACACTTCAAATGAATGTGAATGCGATACTTCCTCGCTAGGAAATAGCGTTTCCAGATTTCTACGTATCGTAGCAATGGAGTTCTTATGATTCTTAAAACGCGATATCGCATCTCATTACTATGTTTCATGGTAAGATATAATATGATTTGCGAAGTGTCATGTATTCCTCGTCTACACTTCAAATGAATGTGAATGCGATACTTCCTCGCTAGGAAATAGCGTTTGCAGATGTCTACGTATCGTAGCAATAGCTTTCTAATGCTTCTTAAAACGCGATATCGCATCTCATTTCTATGTTTCATGGTAAGATATAATATGATTTGCGAAGTTTTATATATTCCTCGTCTACACTTCAAATGAATGTGAATGCGACACTTCCTCGCTAGGAAATAGCGTTTCCAGATTTCTACGTATCGTAGCAATGGAGTTCTTATGATTCTTAAAACGCGATATCGCATCTCATTTCTATGTTCCATGGTAAGATATAATATGATTTGCGAAGTGTTATGTATTCCTCGTCTACACTTCACATGAATGTAAATGCGACACTTCCTAGCAAGGAAATAGCGTTTGCAGATGTCTACGTATCGTAGCAATAGAGTTCTAATGCTTCTTAAAACGCGATATCACATCTCATTTCTATGTTTCATTTTAAGATATAATATGATTTGCGAAGTGACTTGTATTCCTCGTCTACACTTCTAATGAATGTGAATGCGACACTTCCTTGCAAGGAAATAGCGTTTGCAGATGTCTACGTAACGTAGCAATGGAGTTCTTATGATTCTTAAAACGCGATATCGCATCTCATTTCTATGTTTCATGGTAAGATATAACATGATTTGCGAAGTGTTATGTATTCCTCGTCTACACTTCAAATGAATGTGAATGCGACACTTCCTCGCTAGGAAATAGCGTTTGCAGATGTCTACGTATCGAAGCAATAGAGTTCAAAAGCTTCTTAAAACACGATATCGCATCACATTTCTATGTGTCATGGTAAGATATAATATGATTTGCGAAGTGACTTGTATTCCTCGTCTACACTTCAAATGAATGTGAATGCGACACTTCCTTGCAAGGAAATAGCGTTTGCAGATGTCTACGTATCGTAGCAATGGAGTTCTTATGATTCTTAAAACGCGATATCGCATCTCATTTCTATGTTTCATGGTAAGATATAACATGATTTGCGAAGTGTTATGTATTCCTCGTCTACACTTCAAATGAATGTGAATGCGACACTTCCTCGCTAGGAAATAGCGTTTGCAGATGTCTACGTATCGTAGCAATAGCTTTCTAATGCTTCTTTAAACGCGATATCGCATCTCATTTCTATGTTTCATGGTAAGATATAATATGATTTGCGAAGTGTCATGTATCCCTCGTCTACGCTTCAAATGAATGTAAATGCGACACTTCCTTGCTAGGAAATAGCGTCTGCAGATGTCTACGTATCGTAGCAATAGCTCCCTAATGCTTCTTAAAACGCAATATCGCATCTCATTTCTGTTTCATGGTAAGATAAAATATGATCTGCGAAGTGTCATGTATTGCTCGTCTACACTTCAAATGAATGTGAATGCGATACTTCCTCGCTAGGAAATAGCGTTTCCAGATTTCTACGTATCGTAGCAATGGAGTTCTTATGATTCTTAAAACGCGATATCGCATCTCATTACTATGTTTCATGGTAAGATATAACATGATTTGTGAAGTGTTATGTATTCCTCGTCTACACTTCACATGAATGTAAATGCGACACTTCCTAGCAAGGAAATAGCGTTTGCAGATGTCTACGTATCGTAGCAATAGAGTTCTAATGCTTCTTAAAACGCGATATCACATCTCATTTCTATGTTTCATTTTAAGATATAATATGATTTGCGAAGTGACTTGTATTCCTCGTCTACACTTCAAATGAATGTGAATGCGACACTTCCTTGCAAGGAAATAGCGTTTGCAGATGTCTACGTATCGTAGCAATGGAGTTCTTATGATTCTTAAAACGCGATATCGCATCTCATTTCTATGTTTCATGGTAAGATATAACATGATTTGCGAAGTGTTATGTATTCCTCGTCTACACTTCAAATGAATGTGAATGCGACACTTCCTCGCTAGGAAATAGCGTTTGCAGATGTCTACGTATCGAAGCAATAGAGTTCAAAAGCTTCTTAAAACACGATATCGCATCTCATTTCTATGTGTCATGGTAAGATATAATATGATTTGCGAAGTGACTTGTATTCCTCGTCTACACTTCACATGAATGTAAATGCGACACTTCCTAGCAAGGAAATAGCGTTTGCAGATGTCTACGTATCGTAGCAATAGAGTTCTAATGCTTCTTAAAACGCGATATCACATCTCATTTCTATGTTTCATTTTAAGATATAATATGATTTGCGAAGTGACTTGTATTCCTCGTCAACACTTCAAATGAATGTGAATGCGACACTTCCTTGCAAGGAAATAGCGTTTGCAGATGTCTACGTATCGTAGCAATGGAGTTCTTATGATTCTTAAAACGCGATATCGCATCTCATTTCTATGTTTCATGGTAAGATATAACATGATTTGCGAAGTGTTAAGTATTCCTCGTCTACACTTCAAATGAATGTGAATGCGACACTTCCTCGCTAGGAAATAGCGTTTGCAGATGTCTACGTATCGAAGCAATAGAGTTCAAAAGCTTCTTAAAACACGATATCGCATCTCAATTCTATGTGTCATGGTAAGATATAATATTCATTGCGAAGTGTTATGCATTCCTCGTCCACAATTCAAATGAATGTAAATGCGACACTTCCTTGCAAGGAAATAGCGTTTGCATGTTTCTACGTATCGTAGCAATAGCTTTCTAATGCTTCTTAAAACGCGATATCGCATCTCATTTCTATGTTTCATGGTAAGATATAATATGATTTGCGAAGTGTCATGTATTCCTCGTCTACGCTTCAAATGAATGTAAATGCGACACTTCCTTGCTAGGAAATAGCGTCTGCAGATGTCTACGTATCGTAGCAATAGGTTGCTAATGCTTCTTAAAACGCGATATCGCATCTCATTTCTATGTTTCATGGTAAGATATAATATGATTTGGGAAGTGTCATGTATTCCTCGTCTACACTTCAAATGAATGTAAATGCGACACTTCCTTGCAAGGAAATAGCGTTTGCAGATGTCTGCGTATCGTAGCAATGGAGTTCTTATGATTCTTAGAACGCGATATCGCATCTCATTTCTATGTTTCATGGTAAGATATAACATGATTTGCGAAGTGTTATGTATTCCTCGTCTACACTTCAAATGAATGTGAATCCGACACTTCCTCGCTAGGAAATAGCGTTTGCAGATGTCTACGTATCGTAGCAATAGCTTTCTAATGCTTCTCAAACGCGATATCGCATCTAATTTCTATGTTTCATGGTAAGATATAATATGATTTGCGAAGTGTTATGTATTCCTCGTCTACACTTCAAATGAATGTGAATGCGACACTTCCTCGCTAGGAAATAGCGTTTGCAGATGTCTACGTATCGTAGCAATAGATTCCTAATGCTTCTTAAAACGCGATATCGCATCTCATTTCTATGTTTCATGGTAAGATATAATATGATTTGCGAAGTGTCATGTATTCCTCGTCTACGCTTCAAATGAATGTAAATGCGACACTTCCTTGCTAGGAAATAGCTTCTGCAGATGTCTACGTATCGTAACAATAGATTCCTAATGCTTCTTAAAACGCGATATCGCATCTCATTTCTATGTTTCATGGTAAGATATAATATGGCGAAGTGTTATGTATTCCTCGTCTACACTTCAAATGAATGTAAATGCGACACTTCCTTGCAAGGAAATAGCGTTTGCAGATGTCTACGTATCGTAGCAATGGAGTTCTTATGATTCTTAAAACGCGATATCGCATCTCAATTCTATGTTTCATGGTAAGATATAATATGATTTGCGAGGTGTTATGTATTCCTCGTCTACACTTCAAATGAATGTAAATGCGACACTTCCTTGCAAGGAAATAGCGTTTGCAGATGTCTACGTATCGTAGCAATAGCTCCCTAATGCTTCTTAAAACGCAATATCGCATCTCATTTCTGTTTCATGGTAAGGTAAAATATGATTTGCGAAGTGTCATGTATTGCTCGTCTACACTTCAGATGAATGTGAATGCGATACTTCCTCGCTAGGAAATAGCGTTTCCAGATTTCTACGTATCGTAGCAATGGAGTTCTTATGATTCTTAAAACGCGATATCGCATCTCATTACTATGTCTCATGGTAAGATATAATATGATTTGCGAAGTGTCATGTATTCCTCGTCAACACTTCAAATGAATGTGAATGCGATACTTCCTCGCAAGGAAATAGCGTTTGCAGATGTCTACGTATCGTAGCAATAGCTTTCTAATGCTTCTTAAAACGCGATATCGCATCTCATTTCTATGTTTCATGGTAAGATATAATATGATTTGCGAAGTGTTATATATTCCTCGTCTACACTTCAAATGAATGTGAATGCGACACTTCCTCGCTAGGAAATAGCGTTTGCAGATTTCTACGTATCGTAGCAATGGAGTTCTTATGATTCTTAAAACGCGATATCGCATCTCATTTCTATGTTCCATGGTAAGATATAATATGATTTGCGAAGTGTTATGTATTCCTCGTCTACACTTCACATGAATGTAAATGCGACACTTCCAAGCAAGGAAATAGCGTTTGCAGATGTCTACGTATCGTAGCAATAGAGTTCTAATGCTTCTTAAAACGCGATATCACATCTCATTTCTATGTTTCATTTTAAGATATAATATGATTTGCGAAGTGACTTGTATTCCTCATCTACACTTCAAATGAATGTGAATGCGACACTTCCTTGCAAGGAAATAGCGTTTGCAGATGTCTACGTATCGTAGCAATGGAGTTCTTATGATTCTTAAAACGCGATATCGCATCTCATTTCTATGTTTCATGGTAAGATATAACATGATTTGCGAAGTGTTATGTATTCCTCGTCTACACTTCAAATGAATGTGAATGCGACACTTCCTCGCTAGGAAATAGCGTTTGCAGATGTCTACGTATCGTAGCAATAGCTTTCTAATGCTTCTTTAAACGCGATATCGCATCTCATTTCTATGTTTCATGGTAAGATATAATATGATTTGCGAAGTGTCATGTATTCCTCGTCTACGCTTCAAATGAATGTAAATGCGACACTTCCTTGCTAGGAAATAGCGTCTGCAGATGTCTACGTATCGTAGCAATAGCTTTCTAATGCTTCTTAAAACGCGATATCGCATCTCATTTCTATGTTTCATGGTAAGATATAATATGATTTGCGAAGTGTCATGTATTCCTCGTCTACGCTTCAAATGAATGTAAATGCATCACTTCCTTGCTAGGAAATAGCGTCTGCAGATGTCTACGTATCGTAGCAATAGATTGCTAATGCTTCTTAAAACGCGATATCGCATCTCATTTCTATGTTTCATGGTAAGATATAATATGGCGAAGTGTTGTGTATTCCTCGTCTACACTTCAAATGAATGTAAATGCGACACTTCCTTGCAAGGAAATAGCGTTTGCAGATGTCTACGTATCGTAGCAATGGAGTTCTTATGCTTCTTAAAACGCGATATTGCATCTCATTTCTATGTTTCATGGTAAGATATAATATAATTTGCGAAGTGTTATGTATTCCTCGTCTACACTTCAAATGAATGTAAATGCGACACTTCCTTGCAAGGAAATAGCGTTTGCAGATGTCTACGTATCGTAGCAATAGCTCCCTAATGCTTCTTAAAACGCAATATCGCATCTCATTTCTATGTTTCATGGTAAGATAAAATATGATTTGCGAAGTGTCATGTATTGCTCGTCTACACTTCAAATGAATGTGAATGCGATACTTCCTCGCTAGGAAATAGCGTTTCCAGATTTCTACGTATCGTAGCAATGGAGTTCTTATGATTCTTAAAACGCGATATCGCATCTCATTACTATGTTTCATGGTAAGATATAACATGATTTGCGAAGTGTTATGTATTCCTCGTCTACACTTCACATGAATGTAAATGCGACACTTCCTAGCAAGGAAATAGCGTTTGCAGATGTCTACGTATCGTAGCAATAGAGTTCTAATGCTTCTTAAAACGCGATATCACATCTCATTTCTATGTTTCATTTTAAGATATAATATGATTTGCGAAGTGACTTGTATTCCTCGTCTACACTTCAAATGAATGTGAATGCGACACTTCCTTGCAAGGAAATAGCGTTTGCAGATGTCTACGTATCGTAGCAATGGAGTTCTTATGATTCTTAAAACGCGATATCGCATCTCATTTCTATGTTTCATGGTAAGATATAACATGATTTGCGAAGTGTTATGTATTCCTCGTCTACACTTCAAATGAATGTAAATGCGATACTTCCTCGCTAGGAAATAGCGTTTGCAGATGTCTACGTATCGAAGCAATAGAGTTCAAAAGCTTCTTAAAACACGATATCGCATCTCATTTCTATGTGTCATGGTAAGATATAATATTCATTGCGAAGTGTTATGCATTCCTCGTCTACAATACAAATGAATGTAAATGCGACACTTCCTTGCAAGGAAATAGCGTTTGCAGATGTCTACGTATCGTAGCAATAGCTTTCTAATGCTTCTTAAAACGCGATATCGCATCTCATTTCTATGTTTCATGGTAAGATATAATATGATTTGCGAAGTGTCATGTATTCCTCGTCTACGCTTCAAATGAATGTAAATGCGACACTTCCTTGCTAGGAAATAGCGTCTGCAGATGTCTACGTATCGTAGCAATAGATTGCTAATGCTTCTTAAAACGCGATATCGCATCTCATTTCTATGTTTCATGGTAAGATATAATATGGCGAAGTGTTATGTATTCCTCGTCTACACTTCAAATGAATGTAAATGCGACACTTCCTTGCAAGGAAATAGCGTTTGCAGATGTCTACGTATCGTAGCAATAGAGTTCTAATGCTTCTTAAAACGCGATATCACATCTCACTTCTATGTTTCATTTTAAGATATAATATGATTTGCGAAGTGACTTGTATTCCTCGTCTACACTTCAAATGAATGTGAATGCGACACTTCCTTGCAAGGAAATAGCGTTTGCAGATTTCTACGTATCGTAGCAATAGCTTTCTAATGCTTCTTAAAACGCGATATCGCATCTCATTTCTATGTTTCATGGTAAGATATAATATGATTTGCGAAGTGTCATGTATTCCTCGTCTACGCTTCAAATGAATGTAAATGCGACACTTCCTTGCTAGGAAATAGCGTCTGCAGATGTCTACGTATCGTAGCAATAGATTGCTAATGCTTCTTAAAACGCGATATCGCATCTCATTTCTATGTTTCATGGTAAGATATAATATGGCGAAGTGTTATGTATTCCTCGTCTACACTTCAAATGAATGTGAATGCGACACTTCCTTGCAAGGAAATAGCGTTTGCAGATGTCTACGTATCGTAGCAATGGAGTTCTTATGCTTCTTAAAACGCGATATTGCATCTCATTTCTATGTTTCATGGTAAGATATAATATGATTTGCGAAGTGTTATGTATTCCTCGTCTACACTTCAAATGAATGTAAATGCGACACTTCCTTGCAAGGAAATAGCGTTTGCAGATGTCTACGTATCGTAGCAATAGCTCCCTAATGCTTCTTAAAACGCAATATCGCATCTCATTTCTGTTTCATGGTAAGATAAAATATGATTTGCGAAGTGTCATGTATTGCTCGTCTACACTTCAAATGAATGTGAATGCGATACTTCCTCGCTAGGAAATAGCGTTTCCAGATTTCTACGTATCGTAGCAATGGAGTTCTTATGATTCTTAAAACGCGATATCGCATCTCATTACTATGTTTCATGGTAAGATATAATATGATTTGCGAAGTGTCATGTATTCCTCGTCTACACTTCAAATGAATGTGAATGCGATACTTCCTCGCTAGGAAATAGCGTTTGCAGATGTCTACGTATCGTAGCAATAGCTTTCTAATGCTTCTTAAAACGCGATATCGCATCTCATTTCTATGTTTCATGGTAAGATATAATATGATTTGCGAAGTTTTATATATTCCTCGTCTACACTTCAAATGAATGTGAATGCGACACTTCCTCGCTAGGAAATAGCGTTTCCAGATTTCTACGTATCGTAGCAATGGAGTTCTTATGATTCTTAAAACGCGATATCGCATCTCATTTCTATGTTCCATGGTAAGATATAATATGATTTGCGAAGTGTTATGTATTCCTCGTCTACACTTCACATGAATGTAAATGCGACACTTCCTAGCAAGGAAATAGCGTTTGCAGATGTCTACGTATCGTAGCAATAGAGTTCTAATGCTTCTTAAAACGCGATATCACATCTCATTTCTATGTTTCATTTTAAGATATAATATGATTTGCGAAGTGACTTGTATTCCTCGTCTACACTTCTAATGAATGTGAATGCGACACTTCCTTGCAAGGAAATAGCGTTTGCAGATGTCTACGTAACGTAGCAATGGAGTTCTTATGATTCTTAAAACGCGATATCGCATCTCATTTCTATGTTTCATGGTAAGATATAACATGATTTGCGAAGTGTTATGTATTCCTCGTCTACACTTCAAATGAATGTGAATGCGACACTTCCTCGCTAGGAAATAGCGTTTGCAGATGTCTACGTATCGAAGCAATAGAGTTCAAAAGCTTCTTAAAACACGATATCGCATCACATTTCTATGTGTCATGGTAAGATATAATATGATTTGCGAAGTGACTTGTATTCCTCGTCTACACTTCAAATGAATGTGAATGCGACACTTCCTTGCAAGGAAATAGCGTTTGCAGATGTCTACGTATCGTAGCAATGGAGTTCTTATGATTCTTAAAACGCGATATCGCATCTCATTTCTATGTTTCATGGTAAGATATAACATGATTTGCGAAGTGTTATGTATTCCTCGTCTACACTTCAAATGAATGTGAATGCGACACTTCCTCGCTAGGAAATAGCGTTTGCAGATGTCTACGTATCGTAGCAATAGCTTTCTAATGCTTCTTTAAACGCGATATCGCATCTCATTTCTATGTTTCATGGTAAGATATAATATGATTTGCGAAGTGTCATGTATCCCTCGTCTACGCTTCAAATGAATGTAAATGCGACACTTCCTTGCTAGGAAATAGCGTCTGCAGATGTCTACGTATCGTAGCAATAGCTCCCTAATGCTTCTTAAAACGCAATATCGCATCTCATTTCTGTTTCATGGTAAGATAAAATATGATCTGCGAAGTGTCATGTATTGCTCGTCTACACTTCAAATGAATGTGAATGCGATACTTCCTCGCTAGGAAATAGCGTTTCCAGATTTCTACGTATCGTAGCAATGGAGTTCTTATGATTCTTAAAACGCGATATCGCATCTCATTACTATGTTTCATGGTAAGATATAACATGATTTGTGAAGTGTTATGTATTCCTCGTCTACACTTCACATGAATGTAAATGCGACACTTCCTAGCAAGGAAATAGCGTTTGCAGATGTCTACGTATCGTAGCAATAGAGTTCTAATGCTTCTTAAAACGCGATATCACATCTCATTTCTATGTTTCATTTTAAGATATAATATGATTTGCGAAGTGACTTGTATTCCTCGTCTACACTTCAAATGAATGTGAATGCGACACTTCCTTGCAAGGAAATAGCGTTTGCAGATGTCTACGTATCGTAGCAATGGAGTTCTTATGATTCTTAAAACGCGATATCGCATCTCATTTCTATGTTTCATGGTAAGATATAACATGATTTGCGAAGTGTTATGTATTCCTCGTCTACACTTCAAATGAATGTGAATGCGACACTTCCTCGCTAGGAAATAGCGTTTGCAGATGTCTACGTATCGAAGCAATAGAGTTCAAAAGCTTCTTAAAACACGATATCGCATCTCATTTCTATGTGTCATGGTAAGATATAATATGATTTGCGAAGTGACTTGTATTCCTCGTCTACACTTCAAATGAATGTGAATGCGACACTTCCTTGCAAGGAAATAGCGTTTGCAGATGTCTACGTATCGTAGCAATGGAGTTCTTATGATTCTTAAAACGCGATATCGCATCTCATTTCTATGTTTCATGGTAAGATATAACATGATTTGCGAAGTGTTATGTATTCCTCGTCTACACTTCAAATGAATGTGAATGCGACACTTCCTCGCTAGGAAATAGCGTTTGCAGATGTCTACGTATCGTAGCAATAGCTTTCTAATGCTTCTTTAAACGCGATATCGCATCTCATTTCTATGTTTCATGGTAAGATATAATATGATTTGCGAAGTGTCATGTATTCCTCGTCTACGCATCAAATGAATGTAAATGCGATACTTCCTTGCTAGGAAATAGCGTCTGCAGATGTCTACGTATCGTAGCAATAGCTTTCTAATGCTTCTTAAAACGCGATATCGCATCTCATTTCTATGTTTCATGGTAAGATATAATATGATTTGCGAAGTGTCATGTATTCCTCGTCTATACTTCAAGTGAATGTAAATGCGACACTTCCTTGCTAGGAAATAGCGTCTGCAGATGTCTAGGTATCGTTACAATAGAGTTCTAATGCTTCTTAAAACGCGACATCGCATCTCATTTCTATGTTTCATGGTAAGATATAATATGGCGAAGTGTTGTGTATTCCTCGTCTACACTTCAAATGAATGTAAATGCGACACTTCGTTGCAAGGAAATAGCGTTTGCAGATGTCTACGTATCGTAGCAATGGAGTTCTTATGCTTCTTAAAACGCGATATTGCATCTCATTTCTATGTTTCATGGTAAGATATAATATAATTTGCGAAGTGTTATGTATACCTCGTCTACACTTCAGATGAATGTAAATGCGACACTTCCTTGCAAGGAAACAGCGTTTGCAGATGTCTACGTATCGTAGCAATAGCTCCCTATTGCTTCTTAAAACGCAATATCGCATCTCATTTCTGTTTCATGGTAAGATAAAATATGATCTGCGAAGTGTCATGTATTGCTCGTCTACACTTCAAATGAATGTGAATGCGATACTTCCTCGCTAGGAAATAGCGTTTCCAGATTTCTACGTATCGTAGCAATGGAGCTCTTATGATTCTTAAAACGCGATATCGCATCTCATTACTATGTTTCATGGTAAGATATAACATGATTTGTGAAGTGTTATGTATTCCTCGTCTACACTTCACATGAATGTAAATGCGACACTTCCTAGCAAGGAAATAGCGTTTGCAGATGTCTACGTATCGTAGCAATAGAGTTCTAATGCTTCTTAAAACGCGATATCACATCTCATTTCTATGTTTCATTTTAAGATATAATATGATTTGCGAAGTGACTTGTATTCCTCGTCTACACTTCAAATGAATGTGAATGCGACACTTCCTTGCAAGGAAATAGCGTTTGCAGATGTCTACGTATCGTAGCAATGGAGTTCTTATGATTCTTAAAACGCGATATCGCATCTCATTTCTATGTTTCATGGTAAGATATAACATGATTTGCGAAGTGTTATGTATTCCTCGTCTACACTTCAAATGAATGTAAATGCGATACTTCCTCGCTAGGAAATAGCGTTTGCAGATGTCTACGTATCGAAGCAATAGAGTTCAAAAGCTTCTTAAAACACGATATCGCATCTCATTTCTATGTGTCATGGTAAGATATAATATTCATTGCGAAGTGTTATGCATTCCTCGTCTACAATACAAATGAATGTAAATGCGACACTTCCTTGCAAGGAAATAGCGTTTGCAGATGTCTACGTATCGTAGCAATAGCTTTCTAATGCTTCTTAAAACGCGATATCGCATCTCATTTCTATGTTTCATGGTAAGATATAATATGATTTGCGAAGTGTCATGTATTCCTCGTCTACGCTTCAAATGAATGTGAATGCGACACTTCCTTGCAAGGAAATAGCGTTTGCAGATGTCTACGTATCGTAGCAATGGAGTTCTTATGATTCTTAAAACGCGATATCGCATCTCATTTCTATGTTTCATGGTAAGATATAACATGATTTGCGAAGTGTTATGTATTCCTCGTCTACACTTCAAATGAATGTGAATGCGACACTTCCTCGCTAGGAAATAGCGTTTGCAGATGTCTACGTATCGAAGCAATAGAGTTCAAAAGCTTCTTAAAACACGATATCGCATCTCATTTCTATGTGTCATGGTAAGATATAATATGATTTGCGAAGTGACTTGTATTCCTCGTCTACACTTCAAATGAATGTGAATGCGACACTTCCTTGCAAGGAAATAGCGTTTGCAGATGTCTACGTATCGTACCAATGGAGTTCTTATGATTCTTAAAACGCGATATCGCATCTCATTTCTATGTTTCATGGTAAGATATAACATGATTTGCGAAGTGTTATGTATTCCTCGTCTACACTTCAAATGAATGTGAATGCGACACTTCCTCGCTAGGAAATAGCGTTTGCAGATGTCTACGTATCGTAGCAATAGCTTTCTAATGCTTCTTTAAACGCGATATCGCATCTCATTTCTATGTTTCATGGTAAGATATAATATGATTTGCGAAGTGTCATGTATTCCTCGTCTACGCTTCAAATGAATGTAAATGCGACACTTCCTTGCTAGGAAATAGCGTCTGCAGATGTCTACGTATCGTAGCAATAGCTTTCTAATGCTTCTTAAAACGCGATATCGCATCTCATTTCTATGTTTCATGGTAAGATATAATATGATTTGCGAAGTGTCATGTATTCCTCGTCTACGCTTCAAATGAATGTAAATGCGACACTTCCTTGCTAGGAAATAGCGTCTGCAGATGTCTACGTATCGTAGCAATAGATTGCTAATGCTTCATAAAACGCGATATCGCATCTCATTTCTATGTTTCATGGTAAGATATAATATGGCGAAGTGTTGTGTATTCCTCGTCTACACTTCAAATGAATGTAAATGCGACACTTCCTTGCAAGGAAATAGCGTTTGCAGATGTCTACGTATCGTAGCAATGGAGTTCTTATGCTTCTTAAAACGCGATATCGCATCTCATTTCTATGTTTCATGGTAAGATATAATATGATTTGCGAAGTGTCATGTATTCCTCGTCTACGCTTCAAATGAATGTAAATGCGACACTTCCTTGCTAGGAAATAGCGTCTGCAGATGTCTACGTATCGTAGCAATAGATTGCTAATGCTTCTTAAAACGCGATATCGCATCTCATTTCTATGTTTCATGGTAAGATATAATATGGCGAAGTGTTGTGTATTCCTCGTCTACACTTCAAATGAATGTAAATGCGACACTTCCTTGCAAGGAAATAGCGTTTGCAGATGTCTACGTATCGTAGCAATGGAGTTCTTATGCTTCTTAAAACGCGATATTGCATCTCATTTCTATGTTTCATGGTAAGATATAATATAATTTGCGAAGTGTTATGTATTCCTCGTCTACACTTCAAATGAATGTAAATGCGACACTTCCTTGCAAGGAAATAGCGTTTGCAGATGTCTACGTATCGTAGCAATAGCTCCCTAATGCTTCTTAAAACGCAATATCGCATCTCATTTCTGTTTCATGGTAAGATAAAATATGATCTGCGAAGTGTCATGTATTGCTCGTCTACACTTCAAATGAATGTGAATGCGATACTTCCTCGCTAGGAAATAGCGTTTCCAGATTTCTACGTATCGTAGCAATGGAGTTCTTATGATTCTTAAAACGCGATATCGCATCTCATTACTATGTTTCATGGTAAGATATAACATGATTTGTGAAGTGTTATGTATTCCTCGTCTACACTTCACACGAATGTAAATGCGACACTTCCTAGCAAGGAAATAGCGTTTGCAGATGTCAACGTATCGTAGCAATAGAGTTCTAATGCTTCTTAAAACGCGATATCACTTCTCATTTCTATGTTTCATTTTAAGATATAATATGATTTGCGAAGTGACTTGTATTCCTCGTCTACACTTCAAATGAATGTGAATGCGACACTTCCTTGCAAGGAAATAGCGTTTGCAGATGTCTGCGTATCGTAGCAATGGAGTTCTTATGATTCTTAGAACGCGATATCGCATCTCATTTCTATGTTTCATGGTAAGATATAACATGATTTGCGAAGTGTTATGTATTCCTCGTCTACACTTCAAATGAATGTAAATGCGACACTTCCTTGCAAGGAAATAGCGTTTGCAGATGTCTACGTATCGTAGCAATAGCTCCCTAATGCTTCTTAAAACGCAATATCGCATCTCATTTCTGTTTCATGGTAAGATAAAATATGATTTGCGAAGTGTCATGTATTGCTCGTCTACACTTCAAATGAATGTGAATGCGATACTTCCTCGCTAGGAAATAGCGTTTCCAGATTTCTACGTATCGTAGCAATGGAGTTCTTATGATTCTTAAAACGCGATATCGCATCTCATTACTATGTTTCATGGTAAGATATAATATGATTTGCGAAGTGTCATGTATTCCTCGACTACACTTCAAATGAATGTGAATGTGATACTTTCTCGCTAGGAAATAGCGTTTGCAGATGTCTACGTATCGTAGCAATAGCTTTCTAATGCTTCTTTAAACGCGATATCGCATCTCATTTCTATGTTTCATGGTAAGATATAATATGATTTGCGAAGTGTTATATATTCCTCGTCTACACTTCAAATGAATGTGAATGCGACACTTCCTCGCTAGGAAATAGCGTTTGCAGATGTCTACGTATCGTAGCAATGGAGTTCTTATGATTCTTAAAACGCGATATCGCATCTCATTTCTATGTTTCATGGTAAGATATAACATGATTTGCGAAGTGTTAAGTATTCCTCGTCTACACTTCAAATGAATGTGAATGCGACACTTCCTCGCTAGGAAATAGCGTTTGCAGATGTCTACGTATCGAAGCAATAGAGTTCAAAAGCTTCTTAAAACACGATATCGCATCTCAATTCTATGTGTCATGGTAAGATATAATATTCATTGCGAAGTGTTATGCATTCCTCGTCCACAATTCAAATGAATGTAAATGCGACACTTCCTTGCAAGGAAATAGCGTTTGCATGTTTCTACGTATCGTAGCAATAGCTTTCTAATGCTTCTTAAAACGCGATATCGCATCTCATTTCTATGTTTCATGGTAAGATATAATATGATTTGCGAAGTGTCATGTATTCCTCGTCTACGCTTCAAATGATTGTAAATGCGACACTTCCTTGCTAGGAAATAGCGTCTGCAGATGTCTACGTATCGTAGCAATAGATTGCTAATGCTTCTTAAAACGCGATATCGCATCTCATTTCTATGTTTCATGGTAAGATATAATATGGCGAAGTGTTGTGTATTCCTCGTCTACACTTCAAATGAATGTAAATGCGACACTTCCTTGCAAGGAAATAGCGTTTGCAGATGTCTACGTATCGTAGCAATGGAGTTCTTATGCTTCTTAAAACGCGATATTGCATCTCATTTCTATGTTTCATGGTAAGATATAATATAATTTGCGAAGTGTTATGTATTCCTCGTCTACACTTCAAATGAATGTAAATGCGACACTTCCTTGCAAGGAAATAACGTTTGCAGATGTCTACGTATCGTAGCAATAGCTCCCTAATGCTTCTTAAAACGCAATATCGCATCTCATTTCTATGTTTCATGGTAAGATAAAATATGATTTGCGAAGTGTCATGTATTGCTCGTCTACACTTCAAATGAATGTGAATGCGATACTTCCTCGCTAGGAAATAGCGTTTCCAGATTTCTACGTATCGTAGCAATGGAGTTCTTATGATTCTTAAAACGCGATATCGCATCTCATTACTATGTTTCATGGTAAGATATAACATGATTTGCGAAGTGTTATGTATTCCTCGTCTACACTTCACATGAATGTAAATGCGACACTTCCTAGCAAGGAAATAGCGTTTGCAGATGTCTACGTATCGTAGCAATAGAGTTCTAATGCTTCTTAAAACGCGATATCACATCTCATTTCTATGTTTCATTTTAAGATATAATATGATTTGCGAAGTGACTTGTATTCCTCGTCTACACTTCAAATGAATGTGAATGCGACACTTCCTTGCAAGGAAATAGCGTTTGCAGATGTCTACGTATCGTAGCAATGGAGTTCTTATGATTCTTAAAACGCGATATCGCATCTCATTTCTATGTTTCATGGTAAGATATAACATGATTTGCGAAGTGTTATGTATTCCTCGTCTACACTTCAAATGAATGTAAATGCGATACTTCCTCGCTAGGAAATAGCGTTTGCAGATGTCTACGTATCGAAGCAATAGAGTTCAAAAGCTTCTTAAAACACGATATCGCATCTCATTTCTATGTGTCATGGTAAGATATAATATTCATTGCGAAGTGTTATGCATTCCTCGTCTACAATACAAATGAATGTAAATGCGACACTTCCTTGCAAGGAAATAGCGTTTGCAGATGTCTACGTATCGTAGCAATAGCTTTCTAATGCTTCTTAAAACGCGATATCGCATCTCATTTCTATGTTTCATGGTAAGATATAATATGATTTGCGAAGTGTCATGTATTCCTCGTCTACGCTTCAAATGAATGTAAATGCGACACTTCCTTGCTAGGAAATAGCGTCTGCAGATGTCTACGTATCGTAGCAATAGATTGCTAATGCTTCTTAAAACGCGATATCGCATCTCATTTCTATGTTTCATGGTAAGATATAATATGGCGAAGTGTTATGTATTCCTCGTCTACACTTCAAATGAATGTAAATGCGACACTTCCTTGCAAGGAAATAGCGTTTGCAGATGTCTACGTATCGTAGCAATGGAGTTCTTATGCTTCTTAAAACGCGATATTGCATCTCATTTCTATGTTTCATGGTAAGATATAATATGATTTGCGAAGTGTTATGTATTCCTCGTCTACACTTCAAATGAATGTAAATGCGACACTTCCTTGCAAGGAAATAGCGTTTGCAGATGTCTACGTATCGTAGCAATAGCTCCCTAATGCTTCTTAAAACGCAATATCGCATCTCATTTCTGTTTCATGGTAAGATACAATATGATTTGCGAAGTGTCATGTATTGCTCGTCTACACTTCAAATGAATGTGAATGCGATACTTCCTCGCTAGGAAATAGCGTTTGCAGATGTCTACGTATCGTAGCAATAGCTTTCTAATGCTTCTTAAAACGCGATATCGCATCTCATTTCTATGTTTCATGGTAAGATATAATATGATTTGCGAAGTGTTATATATTCCTCGTCTACACTTCAAATGAATGTGAATGCGACACTTCCTCGCTAGGAAATAGCGTTTCCAGATTTCTACGTATCGTAGCAATGGAGTTCTTATGATTCTTAAAACGCGATATCGCATCTCATTTCTATGTTCCATGGTAAGATATAATATGATTTGCGAAGTGTTATGTATTCCTCGTCTACACTTCACATGAATGTAAATGCGACACTTCCTAGCAAGGAAATAGCGTTTGCAGATGTCTACGTATCGTAGCAATAGAGTTCTAATGCTTCTTAAAACGCGATATCACATCTCATTTCTATGTTTCATTTTAAGATATAATATGATTTGCGAAGTGACTTGTATTCCTCGTCTACACTTCAAATGAATGTGAATGCGACACTTCCTCGCTAGGAAATAGCGTTTGCAGATGTCTACGTATCGTAGCAATAGCTTTCTAATGCTTCTTAAAACGCGATATCGCATCTCATTTCTATGTTTCATGGTAAGATATAATATGATTTGCGAAGTGTCATGTATTCCTCGTCTACACTTCAAATGAATGTAAATGCGACACTTCCTTGCAAGGAAATAGCGTTTGCAGATGTCTACGTATCGTAGCAATAGCTCCTTAATGCTTCTTAAAACGCACTATCGCATCTCATTTCTGTTTCATGGTAAGATAAAATATGATTTGCGAAGTGTCATGTATTCCTCGTCTACACTTCAAATGAATGTGAATGCGACACTTCCTTGCAAGGAAATAGCGTTTGCAGATGTCTACGTATCGTAGCAATGGAGTTCTCATGATTCTTAAAACGCGATATCGCATCTCATTTCTATGTTTCATGGTAAGATATAACATGATTTGCGAAGTGTTATGTATTCCTCGTCTACACTTCAAATGAATGTGAATGCGACACTTCCTCGCTAGGAAATAGCGTTTGCAGATGTCTACGTATCGAAGCAATAGAGTTCAAAAGCTTCTTAAAACACGATATCGCATCTCATTTCTATGTGTCATGGTAAGATATAATATTCATTGCGAAGTGTTATGCATTCCTCGTCTACAATTCAAATGAATGTGAATGCGATACTTCCTCGCTAGGAAATAGCGTTTCCAGATTTCTACGTATCGTAGAAATGGAGTTCTTATGATTCTTAAAACGCGATATCGCATCTCATTACTATGTTTCATGGTAAGATATAATATGATTTGCGAAGTGTCATGTATTCCTCGTCTACACTTCAAATGAATGTGAATGCGATACTTCCTCGCTAGGAAATAGCGTTTGCAGATGTCTTTTTATCGTAGCAATAGCTTTCTAATGCTTCTTAAAACGCGATATCGCATCTCATTTCTATGTTTCATGGTAAGATATAATATGATTTGCGAAGTGTCATGTATTCCTCGTCTACGCTTCAAATGAATGTAAATGCGACACTTCCTTGCTAGGAAATAGCGTCTGCAGATGTCTACGTATCGTAGCAATAGATTGCTAATGCTTCTTAAAACGCGATATCGCATCTCATTTCTATGTTTCATGGTAAGATATAATATGGCGAAGTGTTGTGTATTCCTCGTCTACACTTCAAATGAATGTAAATGCGACACTTCCTTGCAAGGAAATAGCGTTTGCAGATGTCTACGTATCGTAGCAATGGAGTTCTTATGCTTCTTAAAACGCGATATTGCATCTCATTTCTATGTTTCATGGTAAGATATAATATGATTTGCGAAGTGTTATGTATTCCTCGTCTACACTTCAAATGAATGTAAATGCGACACTTCCTTGCAAGGAAATAGCGCTTGCAGATGTCTACGTATCGTAGCAATAGCTCCCTAATGCTTCTTAAAACGCAATATCGCATCTCATTTCTGTTTCATGGTAAGATAAAATATGATTTGCGAAGTGTCATGTATTGCTCGTCTACACTTCAAATGAATGTGAATGCGATACTTCCTCGCTAGGAAATAGCGTTTCCAGATTTCTACGTATCGTAGCAATGGAGTTCTTATGATTCTTAAAACGCGATATCGCATCTCATTACTATGTTTCATGGTAAGATATAACATGATTTGCGAAGTGTTATGTATTCCTCGTATACACTTCACATGAATGTAAATGCGACACATCCTAGCAAGGAAATAGCGTTTGCAGATGTCTACGTATCGTAGCAATAGAGTTCTAATGCTTCTTAAAACGCGATATCACATCTCATTTCTATGTTTCATTTTAAGATATAATATGATTTGCGAAGTGACTTGTATTCCTCGTCTACACTTCAAATGAATGTGAATGCGACACTTCCTTGCAAGGAAATAGCGTTTGCAGATGTCTACGTATCGTAGCAATGGAGTTCTTATGATTCTCAAAACGCGATATCGCATCTCATTTCTATGTTTCATGGTAAGATATAACATGATTTGCGAAGTGTTATGTATTCCTCGTCTACACTTCAAATGAATGTGAATGCGACACTTCCTCGCTAGGAAATAGCGTTTGCAGATGTCTACGTATCGTGGCAATAGCTTTCTAATGCTTCTTAAAACGCGATATCGCATCTCATTTCTATGTTTCATGGTAAGATATAACATGATTTGCGAAGTGTTATGTATTCCTCGTCTACACTGCAAATGAATGTGAATGCGATACTTCCTCGCTAGGAAATAGCGTTTGCAGATGTCTACGTATCGAAGCAATAGAGTTCAAAAGCTTCTTAAAACACGATATCGCATCTCATTTCTATGTGTCATGGTAAGATATAATATTCATTGCGAAGTGTTATGTATTCCTCGTCTACACTTCAAATGAATGTGAATGCGACACTTCCTCGCTAGGAAATAGCGTTTGCAGATGTCTACGTATCGTAGCAATAGCTTTCTAATGCCTCTTAAAACGCGATATCGCATCTCATTTCTATGTTTCATGGTAAGATATAATATGATTTGCGAAGTGTCATGTATTCCTCGTCTACGCTTCAAATGAATGTAAATGCGACACTTCCTTGCTAGGAAATAGCGTCTGCAGATGTCTACGTATCGTAGCAATAGATTGCTAATGCTTCTTAAAACGCGATATCGCATCTCATTTCTATGTTTCATGGTAAGATATAATATGGCGAAGTGTTGTGTATTCCTCGTCTACACTTCAAATGAATGTAAATGCGACACTTCCTTGCAAGGAAATAGCGTTTGCAGATGTCTACGTATCGTAGCAATGGAGTTCTTATGCTTCTTAAAACGCGATATTGCATCTCATTTCTATGTTTCATGGTAAGATATAATATGATTTGCGAAGTGTTATGTATTCCTCGTCTACACTTCAAATGAATGTAAATGCGACACTTCCTTGCAAGGAAATAGCGTTTGCAGATGTCTACGTATCGTAGCAATAGCTCCCTAATGCTTCTTAAAACGCAATATCGCATCTCATTTCTGATTCATGGTAAGATAAAATATGATTTGCGAAGTGTCATGTATTGCTCGTCTGCACTTCAAATGAATGTGAATGCGATACTTCCTCGCTAGGAAATAGCGTTTCCAGATTTCTACGTATCGTAGCAATGGTCTTCTTATGATTCTTAAAACGCGATATCGCATCTCATTACTATGTTTCATGGTAAGATATAATATGATTTGCGAAGTGTCATGTATTCCTCGTCTACACTTCAAATGAATGTGAATGCGATACTTCCTCGCTAGGAAATAGCGTTTGCAGATGTCTACGTATCGTAGCAATGGAGTTCTTATGATTCTTAAAACGCGATATCGCATCTCATTTCTATGTTTCATGGTAAGATATAACATGATTTGCGAAGTGTTATGTATTCCTCGTCTACACTTCAAATGAATGTGAATGCGACACTTCCTCGCTAGGAAATAGCGTTTGCAGATGTCTACGTATCGTAGCAATAGCTTTCTAATGCTTCTTAAAACGCGATATCGCATCTCATTTCTATGTTTCATGGTAAGATATAATATGATTTGCGAAGTGTTATATATTCCTCGTCTACACTTCAAATGAATGTGAATGCGACACTTCCTCGCTAGGAAATAGCGTTTCCAGATTTCTACGTATCGTAGCAATGGAGTTCTAATGCTTCTTAAAACGCGATATCACATCTCATTTCTATGTTTCATTTTAAGATATAATATGATTTGCGAAGTGACTTGTATTCCTCGTCTACACTTCAAATGAATGTGAATGCGACACTTCCTTGCAAGGAAATAGCGTTTGCAGATGTCTACGTATCGTAGCAATGGAGTTCTTATGATTCTTAAAACACGATATCGCATCTCATTTCTATGTGTCATGGTAAGATATAATATTCATTGCGAAGTGTTATGCATTCCTCGTCTACAATTCAAATGAATGTAAATGCGACTTCCGTGCTAGGAAATAGCGTTTGCAGATGTCTACGTATCGTAGCAATAGCTTTCTAATGCTTCTTAAAACGCGATATCGCATCTCATTTCTATGTTTCATGGTAAGATATAATATGATTTGCGAAGTGTTATATATTCCTCGTCTACACTTCAAATGAATGTGAATGCGACACTTCCTCGCTAGGAAATAGCGTTTCCAGATTTCTACGTATCGTAGCAATGGAGTTCTTATGATTCTTAAAACGCGATATCGCATCTAATTTCTATGTTCCATGGTAAGATATAATATGATTTGCGAAGTGTTATGTATTCCTCGTCTACACTTCACATGAATGTAAATGCGACACTTCCTAGCAAGGAAATAGCGTTTGCAGATGTCTACGTATCGTAGCAATAGAGTTCTAATGCTTCTTAAAACGCGATATCACATCTCATTTCTATGTTTCATTTTAAGATATAATATGATTTGCGAAGTGACTTGTATTCCTCGTCTACACTTCAAATGAATGTGAATGCGACACTTCCTTGCAAGGAAATAGCGTTTGCAGATGTCTACGTATCGTAGCAATGGAGTTCTTATGATTCTTAAAACACGATATCGCATCTCATTTCTATGTGTCATGGTAAGATATAATATTCATTGCGAAGTGTTATGCATTCCTCGTCTACAATTCAAATGAATGTAAATGCGACACTTCCTTGCAAGGAAATAGCGTTTGCAGATGTCTACGTATCGTAGCAATAGCTTTCTAATGCTTCTTAAAACGCGATATCGCATCTCATTTCTATGTTTCATGGTAAGATATAATATGATTTGCGAAGTGTCATGTATTCCTCGTCTACACTTCAAACGAATGTAAATGCGACACTTCCGTGCTAGGAAATAGCGTTTGCAGATGTCTACGTATCGTAGCAATAGCTTTCTAATGCTTCTTAAAACGCGATATCGCATCTCATTTCTATGTTTCATGGTAAGATATAATATGATTTGCGAAGTGTTATATATTCCTCGTCTACACTTCAAATGAATGTGAATGCGACACTTCCTCGCTAGGAAATAGCGTTTCCAGATTTCTACGTATCGTAGCAATGGAGTTCTTATGATTCTTAAAACGCGATATCGCATCTAATTTCTATGTTCCATGGTAAGATATAATATGATTTGCGAAGTGTTATGTATTCCTCGTCTACACTTCACATGAATGTAAATGCGACACTTCCTAGCAAGGAAATAGCGTTTGCAGATGTCTACGTATCGTAGCAATAGAGTTCTAATGCTTCTTAAAACGCGATATCACATCTCATTTCTATGTTTCATTTTAAGATATAATATGATTTGCGAAGTGACTTGTATTCCTCGTCTACACTTCAAATGAATGTGAATGCGACACTTCCTTGCAAGGAAATAGCGTTTGCAGATGTCTACGTATCGTAGCAATGGAGTTCTTATGATTCTTAAAACACGATATCGCATCTCATTTCTATGTGTCATGGTAAGATATAATATTCATTGCGAAGTGTTATGCATTCCTCGTCTACAATTCAAATGAATGTAAATGCGACACTTCCTTGCAAGGAAATAGCGTTTGCAGATGTCTACGTATCGTAGCAAGAGCTTTCTAATGCTTCTTAGAACGCGATATCGCAACCTCATTTCTATGTTTCATGGTAAGATATAACATGATTTGCGAAGTGTCATGTATTCCTCGTCTACGCTTCAAATGAATGTAAATGCGACACTTCCTTGCTAGGAAATAGCGTCTGCAGATGTCTACGTATCGTAGCAATAGATTCCTAATGCTTCTTAGAACGCGATATCGCATCTCATTTCTATGTTTCATGGTAAGATATAATATGGCGAAGTGTTATGTATTCCTCGTCTACACTTCAAATGAATGTAAATGCGACACTTCCTTGCAAGGAAATAGCGTTTGCAGATGTCTACGTATCGTAGCAATGGAGTTCTTATGATTCTTAAAACGCGATATCGCATCTCAATTCTATGTTTCATGGTAAGATATAATATGATTTGCGAAGTGTTATGTATTCCTCGTCTACACTTCAAATGAATGTAAATGGGACACTTCCTTGCAAGGAAATAGCGTTTGCAGATATCTACGTATCGTAGCAATAGATATCTAATGCTTCTTAAAACGCGATATCGCATCTCATTTCTATGTTTCATGGTAAGATATATTATGATTTGCGAAGTGTCATGTATTCCTCGTCTACACTTCAAATGAATGTAAATGCGACACTTCCGTGCTAGGAAATAGCGTCTGCAAATGTCTACCTATCGTAGCAATAGAGTTCTAATGCTTCTTAAAACGCGATATCGCATCTCATTTCTATGTTTCATGGTAAGATATAATATGATTTGCGAAGTGTTATGTATTCCTCGTCCATACTTCAAATGAATGTAAATGCGACACTTCCTTGCTAGGAAATAGCGTATGCAGATGTCTAGGTATCGTTGCAATAGAGTTCTAATGCTTCTTAAAACGCGATATCGCATCTCATTTCTATGTTTCATGGTAAGATATAATATGATTTGCGAAGTGTCATGTATTCCTCGTCTACACTTCAAATGAATGTAAATGCGACACTTCCGTGCTAGGAAATAGCGTCTGCAAATGTCTACCTATCGTAGCAATAGAGTTCTAATGCTCCTTAAAACGCGATATCGCATCTCATTTCTATGTTTCATGGTAAGATATAATATGATTTGCGAAGTGTGATGTATTCCTCGTCAACACTTCAAATGAATGTAAATGCGACACTTCCTTGCAAAGAAATAGCGTCTGCAGATGTCTAGGTATGGTAGCAATAGAGTTCAAATGCTTCTTAAAACGAAATATTGCATCTCATTTCTATGTTTCATGGTAAGATATAATGTGATTTGCGAAGTGTTATGTATTCCTCGTCTACACTTCATATGAATGTAAATGCGACACTTCCTTGCAAGGAAATAGCGTTTGCAGATGTCTACCTATCGTAGCAATAGAGTTCTAATGCTTCTTAAAACGTGATATCGCATCTCATTTCTATGTTTCATGGTAAGATATAATATGATTTGCGAAGTGTCATGTATTCCTCGTCTATACTTCAAGTGAATGTAAATGCGACACTTCCTTGCTAGGAAATAGCGTCTGCAGATGTCTAGGTATCGTTACAATAGAGTTCTAATGCTTCTTAAAACGCGACATCGCATCTCATTTCTATGTTTCATGGTAAGATATAACATGATTTGCGAAGTGTCATGTATTCCTCGTCTACACTTCAAATGAATGTGAATGCGATACTTCCTCGCTAGGAAATAGCGTTTGCAGATGTCTACGTATCGTAGCAATAGCTTTCTAATGCTTCTTAAAACGCGATATCGCATCTCATTTCTATGTTTCATGGTAAGATATAATATGATTTGCGAAGTGTTATATATTCCTCGTCTACACTTCAAATGAATGTGAATGCGACACTTCCTCGCTAGGAAATAGCGTTTCCAGATTTCTACGTATCGTAGCAATGGAGTTCTAATGCTTCTTAAAACGCGATATCACATCTCATTTCTATGTTTCATTTTAAGATATAATATGATTTGCGAAGTGACTTGTATTCCTCGTCTACACTTCAAATGAATGTGAATGCGACACTTCCTTGCAAGGAAATAGCGTTTGCAGATGTCTACGTATCGTAGCAATGGAGTTCTTATGATTCTTAAAACACGATATCGCATCTCATTTCTATGTGTCATGGTAAGATATAATATTCATTGCGAAGTGTTATGCATTCCTCGTCTACAATTCAAATGAATGTAAATGCGACACTTCCTTGCAAGGAAATAGCGTTTGCAGATGTCTACGTATCGTAGCAATAGCTTTCTAATGCTTCTTAAAACGCGATATCGCATCTCATTTCTATGTTTCATGGTAAGATATAATATGATTTGCGAAGTGTCATGTATTCCTCGTCTACACTTCAAACGAATGTAAATGCGACACTTCCGTGCTAGGAAATAGCGTTTGCAGATGTCTACGTATCGTAGCAATAGCTTTCTAATGCTTCTTAAAACGCGATATCGCATCTCATTTCTATGTTTCATGGTAAGATATAATATGATTTGCGAAGTGTTATATATTCCTCGTCTACACTTCAAATGAATGTGAATGCGACACTTCCTCGCTAGGAAATAGCGTTTCCAGATTTCTACGTATCGTAGCAATGGAGTTCTTATGATTTTTAAAACGCGATATCGCATCTAATTTCTATGTTCCATGGTAAGATATAATATGATTTGCGAAGTGTTATGTATTCCTCGTCTACACTTCACATGAATGTAAATGCGACACTTCCTAGCAAGGAAATAGCGTTTGCAGATGTCTACGTATCGTAGCAATAGAGTTCTAATGCTTCTTAAAACGCGATATCACATCTCATTTCTATGTTTCATTTTAAGATATAATATGATTTGCGAAGTGACTTGTATTCCTCGTCTACACTTCAAATGAATGTGAATGCGACACTTCCTTGCAAGGAAATAGCGTTTGCAGATGTCTACGTATCGTAGCAATGGAGTTCTTATGATTCTTAAAACACGATATCGCATCTCATTTCTATGTGTCATGGTAAGATATAATATTCATTGCGAAGTGTTATGCATTCCTCGTCTACAATTCAAATGAATGTAAATGCGACACTTCCTTGCAAGGAAATAGCGTTTGCAGATGTCTACGTATCGTAGCAAGAGCTTTCTAATGCTTCTTAAAACGCGATATCGCATCTCATTTCTATGTTTCATGGTAAGATATAATATGATTTGCGAAGTGTCATGTATTCCTCGTCTACGCTTCAAATGAATGTAAATGCGACACTTCCTTGCAAGGAAATAGCGTTTGCAGATATCTACGTATCGTAGCAATAGATATCTAATGCTTCTTAAAACGCGATATCGCATCTCATTTCTATGTTTCATGGTAAGATATAATATGATTTGCGAAGTGTCATGTATTCCTCGTCTACACTTCAAATGAATGTAAATGCGACACTTCCGTGCTAGGAAATAGCGTCTGCAAATGTCTACCTATCGTAGCAATAGAGTTCTAATGCTTCTTAAAACGCGATATCGCATCTCATTTCTATGTTTCATGGTAAGATATAATATGATTTGCGAAGTGTTATGTATTCCTCGTCCATACTTCAAATGAATGTAAATGCGACACTTCCTTGCTAGGAAATAGCGTATGCAGATGTCTAGGTATCGTTGCAATAGAGTTCTAATGCTTCTTAAAACGCGATATCGCATCTCATTTCTATGTTTCATGGTAAGATATAATATGATTTGCGAAGTGTTATATATTCCTCGTCTACACTTCAAATGAATGTGAATGCGACACTTCCTCGCTAGGAAATAGCGTTTGCAGATTTCTACGTATCGTAGCAATAGTGTTCTAATGCTACTTAAAACGCGATATCGCATCTCATTTCTATGTTTCATGGTAAGATATAATATGATTTGCGAAGTGTCATGTATTCCTCGTCTACACTTCAAATGAATGTGAATGCGACACTTCCTTGCAAGGAAATAGCGTTTGCAGATGTCTACGTATCGTAGCAATGGAGTTCTTATGATTCTTAAAACGCGATATCGCATCTCATTTCTATGTTTCATGGTAAGATATAACATGATTTGCGAAGTGTTATGTATTCCTCGTCTACACTTCAAATGAAAGTGAATGCGATACTTCCTCGCTAGGAAATAGCGTTTGCAGATGTCTACGTATCGAAGCAATAGAGTTCAAAAGCTTCTTAAAATACGATATCGCATCTCATTTCTATGTGTCATGGTAAGATATAATATTCATTGCGAAGTGTTATGCATTCCTCGTCTACAATTCAAATGAATGTAAATGCGACACTTCCTTGCAAGGAAATAGCGTTTGCAGATGTCTACGTATCGTAGCAATAGCTTTCTAATGCTTCTTAAAACGCGATATCGCATCTCATTTCTATGTTTCATGGTAAGATATAATATGATTTGCGAAGTGTCATGTATTCCTCGTCTACGCTTCAAATGAATGTAAATGCGACACTTCCTTGCTAGGAAATAGCGTCTGCAGATGTCTACGTATCGTAGCAATAGATTCCTAATGCTTCTTAAAACGCGATATCGCATCTCATTTCTATGTTTCATGGTAAGATATAATATGGCGAAGTGTTATGTATTCCTCGTCTACACTTCAAATGAATGTAAATGCGACACTTCCTTGCAAGGAAATAGCGTTTGCAGATGTCTACGTATCGTAGCAATGGAGTTCTTATGATTCTTAAAACGCGATATCGCATCTCAATTCTATGTTTCATGGTAAGATATAATATGATTTGCGAAGTGTTATGTATTCCTCGTCTACACTTCAAATGAATGTAAATGCGACACTTCCTTGCAAGGAAATAGCGTTTGCAGATATCTACGTATCGTAGCAATAGATATCTAATGCTTCTTAAAACGCGATATCGCATCTCATTTCTATGTTTCATGGTAAGATATAATATGATTTGCGAAGTGTCATGTATTCCTCGTCTACACTTCAAATGAATGTAAATGCGACACTTCCGTGCTAGGAAATAGCGTCTGCAAATGTCTACCTATCGTAGCAATAGAGTTCTAATGCTCCTTAAAACGCGATATCGCATCTCATTTCTATGTTTCATGGTAAGATATAATATGATTTGCGAAGTGTGATGTATTCCTCGTCAACACTTCAAATGAATGTAAATGCGACACTTCCTTGCAAGGAAATAGCGTCTGCAGATGTCTAGGTATGGTAGCAATAGAGTTCAAATGCTTCTTAAAACGAAATATTGCATCTCATTTCTATGTTTCATGGTAAGATATAATGTGATTTGCGAAGTGTTATGTATTCCTCGTCTACACTTCATATGAATGTAAATGCGACACTTCCTTGCAAGGAAATAGCGTTTGCAGATGTCTACCTATCGTAGCAATAGAGTTCTAATGCTTCTTAAAACGCGATATCGCATCTCATTTCTATGTTTCATGGTAAGATATAATATGATTTGCGAAGTGTCATGTATTCCTCGTCTATACTTCAAGTGAATGTAAATGCGACACTTCCTTGCTAGGAAATAGCGTCTGCAGATGTCTAGGTATCGTTACAATAGAGTTCTAATGCTTCTTAAAACGCGACATCGCATCTCATTACTATGTTTCATGGTAAGATATAACATGATTTGCGAAGTGTCATGTATTCCTCGTCTACACTTCAAATGAATGTGAATGCGATACTTCCTCGCTAGGAAATAGCGTTTGCAGATGTCTACGTATCGTAGCAATAGCTTTCTAATGCTTCTTAAAACGCGATATCGCATCTCATTTCTATGTTTCATGGTAAGATATAATATGATTTGCGAAGTGTTATATATTCCTCGTCTACACTTCAAATGAATGTGAATGCGACACTTCCTCGCTAGGAAATAGCGTTTCCAGATTTCTACGTATCGTAGCAATGGAGTTCTAATGCTTCTTAAAACGCGATATCACATCTCATTTCTATGTTTCATTTTAAGATATAATATGATTTGCGAAGTGACTTGTATTCCTCGTCTACACTTCAAATGAATGTGAATGCGACACTTCCTTGCAAGGAAATAGCGTTTGCAGATGTCTACGTATCGTAGCAATGGAGTTCTTATGATTCTTAAAACACGATATCGCATCTCATTTCTATGTGTCATGGTAAGATATAATATTCATTGCGAAGTGTTATGCATTCCTCGTCTACAATTCAAATGAATGTAAATGCGACACTTCCTTGCAAGGAAATAGCGTTTGCAGATGTCTACGTAACGTAGCAATAGCTTTCTAATGCTTCTTAAAACGCGATATCGCATCTCATTTCTATGTTTCATGGTAAGATATAATATGATTTGCGAAGTGTCATGTATTCCTCGTCTACACTTCAAACGAATGTAAATGCGACACTTCCTTGCTAGGAAATAGCGTATGCAGATGTCTAGGTATCGTTGCAATAGAGTTCTAATGCTTCTTAAAACGCGATATCGCATCTCATTTCTATGTTTCATGGTAAGATATAATATGATTTGCGAAGTGTTATATATTCCTCGTCTACACTTCAAATGAATGTGAATGCGACACTTCCTCGCTAGGAAATAGCGTTTGCAGATTTCTACGTATCGTAGCAATAGTGTTCTAATTCTACTTAAAACGCGATATCGCATCTCATTTCTATGTTTCATGGTAAGATATAATATGATTTGCGAAGTGTGATGTATTCCTCGTCTACACTTCAAATGAATGTGAATGCGACACTTCCTTGCAAGGAAATAGCGTTTGCAGATATCTACGTATCGTAGCAATGGAGTTCTTATGATTCTTAAAACGCGATATCGCATCCCATTTCTATGTTTCATGGTAAGATATAACATGATTTGCGAAGTGTTATGTATTCCTCGTCTACACTTCAAATGAATGTGAATGCGATACTTCCTCGCTAGGAAATAGCGTTTGCAGATGTCTACGTATCGAAGCAATAGAGTTCAAAAGCTTCTTAAAACACGATATCGCATCTCATTTCTATGTGTCATGGTAAGATATAATATTCATTGCGAAGTGTTATGCATTCCTCGTCTACAATTCAAATGAATGTAAATGCGACACTTCCTTGCAAGGAAATAGCGTTTGCAGTTGTCTACGTATCGTAGCAATAGCTTTCTAATGCTTCTTAAAACGCGATATCGCATCTCATTTCTATGTTTCATGGTAAGATATAATATGATTTGCGAAGTGTTATGTATTCCTCGTCTACACTTCAAATGAATGTGAATGCGACACTTCCTCGCTAGGAAATAGCGTTTGCAGATGTCTACGTATCGTAGCAATAGATTCCTAATGCTTCTTAAAACGCGATATCGCATCTCATTTCTATGTTTCATGGTAAGATATAATATGATTTGCGAAGTGTCATGTATTCCTCGTCTACGCTTCAAATGAATGTAAATGCGACACTTCCTTGCTAGGAAATAGCGTCTGCAGATGTCTACGTATCGTAGCAATAGATTCCTAATGCTTCTTAAAACGCGATATCGCATCTCATTTCTATGTTTCATGGTAAGATATAATATGATTTGCGAAGTGTTATGTATTCCTCGTCTACACTTCAAATGAATGTAAATGCGACACTTCCTTGCAAAGAAATAGCGTTTGCAGATGTCTACGTATCGTAGCTATAGATTTCTAATGCTTCTTAAAACGCGATATCGCATCTCATTTCTATGTTTCATGGTAAGATATAATATGATTTGCGAAGTGTTATGTGTTCCTCGTCTACACTTCAAATGAATGTGAATGCGACACTTCCTCGCTAGGAAATAGCGTTTGCAGATGTCTACGTATCGTAGCAATAGAGTTCTAATGCTTCTTAAAACGCGATATCGCATCTCATTTCTATGTTTCATGGTAAGATATAATATGATTTGCGAAGTGTTATGTATTCCTCGTCTACACTTCAAATGAATGTGAATGCGACACTTCCTCGCTAGGAAATAGCGTTTGCAGATGTCTACGTATCGTAGCAATAGATTCCTAATGCTTCTTAAAACGCGATATCGCATCTCATTTCTATGTTTCATGGTAAGATATAATATGATTTGCGAAGTGTTATGTATTCCTCGTCTACACTTCAAATGAATGTAAATGCGACACTTCCTTGCAAGGAAATAGCGTTTGCAGATATCTACATATCGTAGCAATAGATATCTAATGCTTCTTAAAACGCGATATCGCATCTCATTTCTATGTTTCATGGTAAGATATAACATGATTTGCGAAGTGTTATGTATTCCTCGTCTACACTTCAAATGAATGTGAATGCGATACTTCCTCGCTAGGAAATAGCGTTTGCAGATGTCTACGTATCGAAGCAATAGAGTTCAAAAGCTTCTTAAAACACGATATCGCATCTCATTTCTATGTGTCATGGTAAGATATAATATTCATTGCGAAGTGTTATGCATTCCTCGTCTACAATTCAAATGAATGTAAATGCGACACTTCCTTGCAAGGAAATAGCGTTTGCAGTTGTCTACGTATCGTAGCAATAGCTTTCTAATGCTTCTTAAAACGCGATATCGCATCTCATTTCTATGTTTCATGGTAAGATATAATATGATTTGCGAAGTGTTATGTATTCCTCGTCTACACTTCAAATGAATGTGAATGCGACACTTCCTCGCTAGGAAATAGCGTTTGCAGATGTCTACGTATCGTAGCAATAGAGTTCTAATGCTTCTTAAAACGCGATATCCCATCTCATTTCTATGTTTCATAATAAGATATAATATACATTGCAAAGTGTCATGTATTCCTCGTATTCACTTCAAAAGAATGTAAATGCTACACTTCCTTGCTAGGAAATTGCTTTTGCAGATGTCTACGTATCGAAGCAATAGAACTCTAATGCTTCTTAAAACGGGATATCCCATCTCATTTCCATGTTTCATGATAAGATATAATATTCATTGCGAAGTGTCATGTATCCCTCGTCTATGCTTTAAATGAATGTAAATGCGACACATCCTTTCTAGGAAATAGCGTTTGCAGATGTCTACGTATCGAAGCAATAGATTTCTAATGCTTCTTAAAACGCGATAGCGCATGCCATTTCTATGTTTCATGCTAAGATGTAGTATTCATTGCAAGGTGTCATGAATACCTCGTATTCACTTCAAATTAATGTAAATGCGACACTTCCTTGCTAGGAAATTGCTTTTGCATATGTCTACGTATTGAAGCAATAGAACTCAAATGCTTCTTAAAACGGGATATCCCACCTCATTTCCATGTTTCATGATAAGATATAATATTCATTGCGAAGTGTCATGTAAACATCGTATTCAGTTCAAAAGAATGTAAATGCGACACTTCCTTTCTAGGAAATAGCGATGCAGATGTCTACGCATCGTAGTAATAGGGTTCAAATGCTTCTTAAAACGAGATATCGCATCTCATTTCTAAGTTTCATGATATGATATAATAATCATTGCGATGTGTCACGTATTCCTCGTCTACGCTTTAAATGAATGTAAATGCGACACATCCTTTCTAGGAAATAGCGATTGCAGATGTCTACGTATCGAAGCAATAGATTTCTAATGTTTCTTAAAACGCGATATCGCATGCCATTTCTATGTTTCATGATAAGATGTAGTATTCATTGCGTAGTGTCATGAATACCTCGTATTCACTTCAAAAGAATGTAAATGCGACACTTCCTTGCTAGAAAATTGCTTTTGCATATGTCTACGTATCGAAGCAATAGAGTTCTAATGCTTGTTAAAACGCGATAACGCATGTCATTCCTATGTTTCATGATATGATATGATATTCATTGCGAAGTGTCATGTATACCTCGTATTCTCTTCAAATGAATGTAAATGCGACACTTCCTTTCTAGGAAATAGCGTTTACAGATATCTACGTATCGTAGCAATAGAGTTCTAATGCTTCTTAGAACGCGATATCGCATCTCATTTCTACGTTTCATGATAAGATATAATATTCATTGCGAAGTGCTATGCATTCCTCGTCTACGATTCAAATAAATGTAAATGCTACAATTCCTAGCTAGGAAATAGCATTTGGAGATGTCTACGTATCATAGCAATCGAGTTCTAATTCTTCTTGAAACGCGATATCGCATCTCATTTCTATGTTTCATGATAAGATATACTCATTGCGAAATGTCATGTATACCTCGTCTACACTTCAAATGAATGTAAGTGCGACACTTCCTTGCTAGGAAATAGCGTTTGCAGATGTCTACGTATCGTAGGGATAGAGCTCTAATGCTTCTTGAAACGCGATACCGCATTCATTTCTATGTTTCATGATAAGGTATAATATTCATTGCGAAGTGTCATGTAAGCCTCGTATTCACTTCAAAAGAATGTAAATGCGACACTTCCTTTCTGGGAAATAGCGTTTCCAGGAGTATACTTACCGTAGCAATAGAGTTCTAATGCTTCTTAAAACGCGATATCGCTTCTCATTTCTATGTTTCATGATAATAATATAATATTCATTTCGAAGTGTTATGCATTCCTCGTCTACGATTCAAATGAATGTAAACGCGACACTTCCTTGCTAGGAAATGGCGTTTGTAGATGTCTACGTATCGTAACAATAGAGTTTTAATTCTTCTTAAAACGGGATATCGCATGTCATTTATATGTTTCATGATAAGATATAATATTCATTGCGAAGTGTCATGTATTCCTCGTCTACGCTTCAAATGAATGTAAATGCGACACTTCCTTGCAAGGAAGTAGCGTTTGCAGATGTCTACGTATCTAAGCAATAGAGCTCTAATGCTTCTTAAAACGAGATATCGCATCTCATTTCTATGTTTCATGGTAAGATGTAATATTCAATGCTGCGCGTCATGCATATATTGTTTACACTTCAAAAGAATGTAAATGCCACATTTCCTTGCGACGAAATCGCGTTTCTAGATGTCTAGGTATTGCCGCTCTCAGGACAATAATGGCGAGCAGACAAATAAATAGCTGCCCACCAATCCTGAGAGCGAAGAGTTGCTTCGCGTGAGAGATTCGACGCCCACTCGCGCTGCGGTTGGCCACGCCCATCGGCCGCTGACCAACCGACTGCGACTGGGAGCCCGGCGTAATGGCCGAAGCGCCCGGCCAGTCGAGTGCGCGATGGGGGAAACACGGAGCAACACCCAAAAAAACACGGGTTCAATTTGAGAACCACTTTTATTTAGAGCATAAAGATGCAAATTATTATAATCAGAAGAATATAAACAAACTACTGGAAAATAGTAGTCAACTTTTCGGAGCGCTTGCAACTTATCCTGAGGATGAGAGTCCAGGACGGGAGTGTTGAAGATATGCCGAACGCTGGTTCCAACACTCCCGATGCGAGGATGGTGGAGAGCTAAAAAAAAAAAAAGAAAAAAAGAAGTCTACGTATTAAAGCAATAGAGTTCAACTGCGTCATGTAACGTGATATTGCATATCATTTCTATGCCTCATGATAAGATCTAATATTCAATTAAACGCGTTAATAATATCTCGTCAATACATCAAAAGAATGTGTATCCCATACTCTCTTGCTACGGAGTAGCATTTCTAGATTTCTCCATTTCAAAAGCAGTAGGGATCTAGTGCTTCATAAAACGTGCTATCGCATCTCATTTCTATGCCTCATGATAAGATGCAATATCAATGCAACGCGTTATGTATATCTCGTCCACACACCAAAAGAATATAAAACCCACACTTCCTTGCGACACAATAGCGTTTCTACATGTCTACGTATTGAAGCAATAAAGTTATAATTCTTCATAAAACGCTATATCGCATCACATTTCTATGCCTCATGATAAGATATAATACCAATGCAGCGCGCTATGTATATCTCGTCGACACTAGATATACATAGAAGAAGCAATATAGTTCTAATGATTCTTAAAACGCGATATCGCGTCTCATTTCTGCGTCTCATGTTAAGATGTAATTCAATGCAGCCAGATATGTATATTTCGTCAACACTTCAAACGTATAATAGTCACACTTCCTTGCTACGGAATAGCGCTTCTAGATGTCTACGTTTCGAAGGAATAGAGTTCTAATATTTCATTATACGCGAAGTCGCATCTCATTTTTATGTCTCCTGATAAGATGTAATGTCACGTCTCGGGTCGCGGATAAGCAACCGTTGGCCGGAGAGACTAGCAGCCACAAACGGTTCGGCAAGCCCAATTGCGTCGAAGTCCGGGTTCTTTTGCCCGCGAAACACGGATCGAAAATGCACGCACGGGGAGAAGAAAACGTTGACTTACATTTGGTATCTTGATAGCTGCTAGTATTCAATATGCTTGTTGCAGGTATCGTCATCGGCCCGGATGGTCCTCGGGCATGATCCCTGCGTACGGGCTCTGAGGCGGAATCGTCATCGGGACGATTACGCAGGTAGGGTGCTCTCCAGTGCGAAACGGCGATGGATGCAGCGGTGCGGGAGGGCTGTCCGGCCGGTGTGCAGCGAAAGAAGAGACGGTGCTGTGATATATGCACGAGTCGACGGTTGCACCAATGCATTTACGCACCACTGAACGTAAGAAGTTTATCCTTCCCGCGCGGCGATTTCGTTTGGATGTGCCGGAACGGCGCATTCGTGTTGGATTCCAACCATTGATATACGGGTCCCCTAAGCGGTGGTACGCTCTAGCTTACCGGTCCAGAAATATGGAAAATTGACGGGTGTCTTTGCTCTAGTCTCTCTTTGGGTCGATACAGCTAAGCGGTGGACCGCTCTAACTGGTCGATTACCGAGTATGACTAAAGGTCAGAGCTCGTGAATGATCTCGAAGACGCGTGAACTCGTGGAAGACATCGCAATAAATGAAATTATAATAATAGTAAGATATAGAATGCCTAGAATAATGAAAATTGTAAGTACTGGTAAAATAAAGAATTTTCTAAATAAAACTAAGCTTACACTGTTACTTCCGTTGACTTAAAGTTGACTAAGTACTAGGATTCGATGATTTTAGAATATTATTAGAGTTAGAATTAGGAACTTGAGTTGAATTGGAGTTTGAGTTGTTATAGTCGAAATCGGTTTGAATTAGAGTTTATAACTGAAAGAGGTCCGCTCGCTTGGAGCGGGTGACTCGAACTTTGTTTGAATTAGAATTGAGTGTGGTCCGCACGCTTGGAGCGGATCATCCGAACTGCATTTTCAGCTCGTGGACCAGCGACCTCCTCGGATCGCGTGGCGCCAGAGTGGGGCAGGCACTCGGCCTGCGAAGTGGGATTTTCGGTCGTGGTGGGGAGCGCGCGTTCGGCGTGAGCCACGAGCGTCTGGCGCTCGCTCTGGCGCTTTGCTTAATTCCTATTTCGGTTACATACGTTCTTACAATAAGGATTACACATGAGATGCCTTATGCTACCTTGTGTGTGCTGTGTCGTGTATGTACCTCGAGTGTGGTTTGCTTAAATTCGAGGATTTGCTTAATTTCAATTATAACAGTATGTAAAGTACTAATACGGGTGTGTAACGACGGTAATGCAGCGCGTTGTGTATATCCCATCTGCACTTCAAGCGATTGAAAATGCCACACTACCATGCTAAGGAATAACGATTCTAGATGTCTACAAATCGAAGCAGTAGTGTTCTAATTCCTCATAAAACGCGATAACGCACCTCATCTCTATGTTACATGATAAGATGTAATATCAATGCAATGCGTTATGTATATCTCGTCAGCACTTCAAAAGAATGAGAATCCCACACTTCCCTGCTACGGAATCGCGTATCTAGATGTCTATGCATCGAAGGAATAGAGCTCCAATTCTTCATAAATCGCGATATTGCATCTCATTTCTATGTCTCATGACAAGATGTAATATTCAATGCAACGCGTTATGAATATCTCGTCTACACTTCGAGGGAATGTAAGTGCAACACATCCTTGCTACGGAATGGCGTTTCTGGATGTCTACATACCGAAGCAATAGAGTTCTGATACCTCATAAAACGTGATGTCGCATCTTACCTCTATGTTTCATGATAAGATGTATTTCAATGCAACGCGATTATTATATCTCGTCTACACTTCGAAAGAATGTATATCCCACTCTTCCTTGCTAATGAATAGCGTTTCTAGATGCCTACGATTAGAACCAATAGTGTTCTAATGCTGCATATAACGCGATATCGAGTCACATTTCTATGTCTCACGACAAGATGTAATATCCAATGCAACGCGCTATGTATATCTCGTCAGCACGTCAAAAGAATGTAAATTCCACTCTTCCTTGCTACGGGACAGCGTTTCTAGATGTCTACGTGTCGAAGCAATTGTGTACTAATGCTTCATAGAACATGATATCGCATCTCATTTTTTTGTTTCATGATAAGATGTAAAATTCAATGCAACTAGTTACGTTTATCTGCTTCTACACATCAGCAGAATGTGAATCCTACACTTCTTTGCCAAGTAATTACGTTTCTAGGTCTGCACGTGTTGAAGCATTTGATTTCTCATGCTTCGTACATCGCGATATCGCATTGCATTTAAACTGTTTAAAATAAGTAAGTAGCTTGTAACGCTCTATGCATCGCATTATGCTTATCTGCTTCTACCCTTCAAAAGAATGTGAATCCTGAACTTCATTGCAAGGGCATAGCGCTTCTAGATATCTACGTGTCGAAGCAATAGGGATATAATACTCCATTCATCGCGATGTGGGATCTCATTTCAATGTTTAATGTAAGATGTAGTATTCAATGCAACGCGTAACGCTTATCTCTTCTATACTTCAGAAGAATGTGATTTCTGCACTCCCTTGCAAAGGGATAGCGTTCCTAGATGTCTGCGTGTCGAAGGAATGGTGTACTAATACTGCATTAGACGCGATGTCTCATCTCATTTCTATGTTTCATGATAGTATGTAATACTCAATGCAACGCGTATTGTCACTTCCTGAAGTCGTGAATGCGCTCGTCACGTTGATACTAATCGTAGCCGTTCGCGAAATCGATGCGAATTGTGCGGAGTTGTGTTCGTCGTCGGACAGGGCTCGAATTACCGTGTACAAAAGCGTGCAACTTACCTTTCGATGCTTTTAATTCATTGGTTTGCTTCTCGTTCCAGGTAGCGTAGGCGCCGTGGGTCAGTGACCCGGATAGCAGCGGCGTACGGCTGGAACGGCGGATCAGTGAGTGGAATCAGGCGCCAGGTAAGGTGATCCTGTCTAGCGGGTATCAAAGCTGGAAGCGGACGATCATTAGCTCGTACAGTACGTACGGCAGCGAAGACTTTCTTGACAGGAACGGGAAGAGCTCTGCGATAGTCCGAATATTCGGGTGCACCAGCCACGTATTGCGCACAACTGATCGGATACATTCCTTCCTCCCCGGGCGTCGTGTACGGTTTACCTGAGAAGCGAAGCTCTTCAGAAGTACTTGCACTTCGGTAAAGCACGGCACGACCAAGCGCTGATTCGCTCTAGCTTACTGGATGTACCTAGGCGCTAGACACCCTGACACAACAGAAATAAAGTAAGAGCGGCTAAGCGTTGGTTCGTTCTAACCGTCCAGCTTTAAGACCGTTGAACTTGATTTGTTAGGAATAGTAGTTAATCGCGAGTGTATCCCGTGGAATGATATGTTAAAGGAAATTGTATTTGAAATAGAATAAAAACTTTAAATTTGGTATAAACTAAGATATATTCTTACTTGGATATCCTAATACACTAATCGTAGGTTACTAAGTACTATATAATAGGAAAATGGAAATAGAATAAAATAAGCACTCCACTATGGTAGATGCGAATGAGTCGGATACATTGAGCTGGGAGCTCGTATACCTGAGAGACAACTGTTCTGTTCGAGTCGGAGATCGAGACTCCTTAGAGCCAATTGTTCTGTTCGAATCGGTGAATGAGACTGAGACTGGATCAGCGCGTCCGTGACCTCCTCGGGTCGCGCGGCACACGAGTCGCTGGGCCCCAGAGTGGGGATGGCGCGTGCACCGATGAGCGGGGCGACCACATGTGGTGGGGTCGACCGTGTTACGCAGTGAGCAACGCGTGTCGGCCGAGCGCGTCGGGCGCGCGCTGGAGCGTAAGCGCGTCTTAAACTGTACCGCATTTACAAGTACATATTTACATATATTTACTTAATTCTATGTGTGTGTGGTTTGTGTATATACACGAATGTGTCGTGTGCTTTTTCTAACATGGCCATTCCGCAAATAGCGTGTGCGGATACGTAATCATTGGAGATTCTAGTCCGTAGCCGTTGTAGTTCTCCTCGCTCTCGTAACGTGGGGTGGAATCCTACTTCTGGTGTATGTGACGTCGCCTCCTCGTTCTGTGGCAGCGAGTAGGCGGGTTGCCCGCATACAGTGGATCCGGATGCTGGAGGCGATTCGGATGCCGATCTGGGGACGTCGAGGACAGGCGTCTGGGCGTGGCAGGCAGTGCCTGACGCCACAGTTCACATTCTCTTGCTTTTGGCGTGTAGAAGATAGAAACATAAAGCATTGCATTGAACATTACATCTTATCATGAAACATTGAAATGAAATGCGACATCGCGTCAATGGAAGTATTAGAACTAGTAGTGTAACACTACTGCATTGACACGCAGAAATTATGGGGCGTCATCTCTTTGAATGGGACTGTATAATACATACTCTTTTGAACGGTAAAAGCAGATTAGCATAAGCTACAGATAGAAGATTGCATCTTACTTTTTTTGAGACGTTGAAGTGTGATGCGATCGCATTGCATAGAGAAGTAGAACTCCGTTAGACTGTTACATGGGCACTATGAATACTCATCCCGATACACGGAACTCTAGAATTAACATGTGCCATGGCAATGCATGGAGCACTAGAACTCCAATTCTGTAACACTCAGGCACTATGAAGCGCCATCCCGTTTGAAGGAACTGTAGAGTTCACATTCCTTTGATTTGTAGCAGCATACAAGCTTAATGTTATTGAAGGATAATTAAATTATCGTAATTTAAATGTTAATAAATTATTCATGTTTCAAATGCTATGTACGTGGAATATTCTAGATTGCGAGCAAGACCGAGTGTGCGGAATAAATGAGTTTTTCGTGTGAATATTTTTAAACGATGAAGCAGTTCCTCATTAGCATTCTTTCGAGTTATATCACAGTTGAGAAGAACTATAGAATGATTTAAAAAATCTTGTAGTTGTCTTTAGTTAATAGGTTTTCTACGGTTTTTGGGCTCAGCCGTGGTAATTATCAAGAAGACATTCAAGAATTAAATTGGATACGTTCTAAAGATTGGAATATTATCGAGTATTTGAAAACAGAACGTTGGAGAAAGTTACTTGACAGTCTAGAACGTTCGAGAAGTTATTCATGCGACCCGAGTGCAGATTTGAGAGATATTGCGAGGACGAAAATTAAACTTTCATGTAGAGACAATTCGAGTTTATAAGCGAATGTCGGGTATAAATTTTCACCATGAAAGATTAGAGTAAAATCACAATTACTGCGCTAAAAGAAATATTAATGGAGCATAAACTACCAACTACTGGTTCGAAAGCTAAATTAATTTCCCGTTTGATGGATATTGAAGCAGACGGAACGTGGATAGATGACAAGCAGAAAGAAGTTCGTGAAGATAATGAAGGGTTGAATGCTGATATACCATCAAACGTACAATCCGCAATGAATCTACAACAACGAGAAACTGATTTTTCTTTAAGGAAAACCAATTAGCAGAAGGTGCGTTAACCATGCTGCGCCTTGAGTTAGATGCAATACGAAGGACAATTCACTTAAATACAGGTTGAGAAAAATTTGGAAAATGAGCAGCGACAATCGACGCGTAATATTGAAAACGAACAATATGATGTTGTTAATGGCGGTGACAATCTCTTGGCATTAAATAATGGCAATGAATGCAATGTTTTATCTCAATTCTGTTAGCCGCGTACGAATATTTCGGGAGTTTCAAATTTACTTTTTAAATTTGTTGACACATCTGGTGGTAGTGAAATTTGGAAGAAATAGATCAAATTGTTGATGACGATACATAAATTGAAAGATGACGTTGCACTATTACTTATGGGTATGCGACTGAAGGGAAAAGCACTTGAATCGTTTCATTCTAAACGAGAATATATAACTATTCCATTCAACCGACTGTTGGAAGAATTAAGAGTTACGTTTTATCATACACAAAACAAAATTGAAATAAGGAAGAAATTTGAAATACGATTATGGAAGAGGAACCAGCCATTTCATGAATATTTGGACGAGGAGATCATTCTCGGAAATCGAGTACCAATTAACGACGATGAAATACTTGAATATCTAATTGACGGCATCCCCGATTAAATGCTTCGAAACCAAGCGCGTATTCAACAGTTTACAACAACCGATCAACTTTCGAAAGCGTTTGAAAACGTAATTCTTCGAGATCAAGGTTTGTCGAGTGTGCAAATGTCAACAAAATTTGCGAAGTGTGAAGACAGTTTCGTTAGAAATGAATGAAAAGAGGTGGTCAATGTTGGTAAGATGAAGGAGTTCACCGGTAATATTATACGATGTTATATTTGTGGTGGGCACGATCATATTAGCGTGAATTGTCCAACGAATGATCGCGGTGTAAAATGTTTTACATGTCAAGAACCTGGACATATTGCGTTGAAATGTCCCAAGAAATTTAGAACGAGTGAAGAGAGCTGCGCGACATTAGGTGTATCGTACCAAAAGTATTTCAAAAATGATTTACTTAACGGATACGAGATCGAAGCATTAATGGATTCAGGAAGTGATTTTAGTTTAATTCACAACGACGAGTTTATTAAGTTCGGTTCTCCGCAATTACGACACGATGAATTACATTTCGATGGTATAGGTTCAAAGAATGATACAACATTTGATGAATTTCAAGCAGAAATTACCGCAGATGGGCACACATATCCAATTTGTATACATGTAATCTCTCATACTATTGTTCGACACAAGCTGTTGATAGCAACGAATTTCTTAAATGTAACCGATGTTAGCATTAGAAGTTGTAACGTAAACTTTCGTCCATTACTGAAAGTAACGCGCGAAATTGTTGAAAGAGAAAATATTGTACCGGAAATATTTAAAATAGATGTAACGAGTGACGTGTTAGATGTAAATCAAGTTGGTGTGTCTCATGCATTAGTTCCTAATTATCGAGTGGCGATGGAATATCTTGTTAGTAATTACAAGCCGAGTAAAACCTTTGAACCTTAAATTGCAATGAAATTAATATTGAAAGGCGAAGAGTCTGTATATCAATCGGCGAGACGATTGTTATCGTCGCAAAAAGAGATTGTTAATGTGTAGATAGAACAGAGGATTGCGGCTGGAGTCGCTCAGTTATCTACTTCTGATTATGCGAGTCCGGTTGTTCGCGTTCGGAAGAAAAATGATTCGTTTAGATTATGTGTAGATTATCGACAAATTAACAAGAAGATCATTAAATATAGGTATCCGTTACAACTGATTGAAGATCAATTAGATCTGTTACAAGTCGCGCACATTTTCAGTACTCTTGACTTGAAAAACGGTTTCTTTCACGTGCGACAGGATAAATCAAATCGAAAATATACAGCCATTGTTTTACCAGATGGTCATTATGAATTCTTACGAGTCCTTTTTGGTTTATGTAATTCTCCCGCAGTTTTTCAAAGATTTATGAATACCATATTTAGATATCTTATTCGTGAGGAAATTGTTTTAGCATACATGAATGATTTGATTATTTCATCAAATGATACTGAACGTGGGATCAAATTCTTGAAAGGGTTTTAATTGTAGCGAGCGGAGCCGGTTTAATATTCAGTTGGGAAGTATGTTGTTTCGGGTAAACTTCTGTCTAGTTCCTCGGGCATGTAATCAACAATGGTTGTGTTCGCCCCTCACTGAAACTGATGCAGTCAGACAATTTCTAGAGTCGACAAATGTTAAACATGTACAATGTTTACTTGGACTCATCGGGTATTTTCGTAAATTTATCCGTGAATACCCTGAAATTGCGCGACCTTTGCCTAACCTTCTGCAAGTGAATGCTAAATTCTGTTTTGGAGCGACTTAAATGAAAGCATTCATAGGATTTATACTTTTATTGAGTGAGAAAGCAATGTTGAATTTGGTTCAAGTAGAAGTAGAGATGGAGTTGCATACAGATGCTTCTGCGTTAGGGTACGGAGTGATTTTATTTCAAAGAAATAACGAAGATAAACCTTTTCACCCTGTATATTATTTTCTAGTGGTAAGACAACTTCTGCTGCATCTAAATACAGTAGCTATGAGTTCGAAGTTTCAGCAATAGTAAAAGCGTTGAAGAAATTAGGACTTCATTTATTAGGAATTTCGTTTGTTATTGTTTTTGATTGCCAAGCTATCACTCTTACAATAAATAGGAAAGATCTTTGTTCATCCAGAGAAGAACATGATTCATGTTGATGCGCTTAGTAGAAAACCTTCTCCTACGAATTTCTTAATCGATGAATCTGATGCAAGTCTTACGGAACGTTTGCGGAAAGCACAGAAAGAAGATGAGACTGTAATGAAACTTCGAGATTTAGTACTTCAAAACAAGACGAATGATTATGTTCTGTGAGAAAATTTACTGTACAGAGAGTCTGCAGGTAGTATTCATCTAGTAGCATCATGTCGGATGCAGATACAAGAAATAGGGCGAGCTCATGAGAGTGAACATTTTTCTGTGGTCAAGACTGAAGCTATCGTACGTAAAGATTATTCGATTCCAAATCTTCAAAAGAAAATGTGTTGCATGCATTTTAACCAAAAGATGCAGGGGACGCATGAGTGTCATTTAAATCCGATTGAAAATGGGAGTATTCCTTTTGATACATTTCATATCGACCATCTTAGACCGTTCCCATCAACAAATAAAACGTATCAGTACATATTTGTAGTGGTAAATGCTTTTACAAAATTTACATGGCTTTATGCTACAAAATCTACTACTACAAATGAAGTTTTGACACGCCTGAAGAAGCAAGCGACTATTTTCTGTAATCTGCGTCGAATAATTTCTGATAGGGGAACGGCTTTCACAGCAAATGATTTCAAGCAGTATTGTCAGGGAGAAAATATAGAACATGTTTCAATTACAACAGGAATTCCTAAAGATAATGGTCAAATTGAACGACTTAATAGAACATTCATACTATTGTCAGCAAAATTAGCTACACCTAAGTCCTGTAAATGGTATAAGTATATGGCAGTAGTTCAACATTGTTTGAAATCAGCAATACATCGAAGTATTGGCACGTCACCGTTACATCTTCTCTTTGGGACGACTTCATCCACGACTTAAAGGTTATCTTGACATCCGAGACATGCTTGAAAAGAAATGGCTCGCACCTTTTCATGATAAACGAGATGAAGTACGACTTCAAGCAAGCAAAAATATATCCCTGATCCGACAAGAGAATAAGCGAACTTTTAACAAGAGTAGACGAAATGCTAGAATTTATCGTGAAGGAGGTCTAGTAGCAATTAAATGTATGCAACAGAGTCCTGGTCTAAATAAAGCTCATAAATATTTTGGACCGTGTGAAGTTATACGAGTTTTACGCAATCAACGATTTGTAGTTCGAATGGTAGGGGAAGGAGAAGGACCCTTACGAACATCTACGTCAGCAGATTCAATGAAATTGTGGATCGACGAAATCAATGTTGATTTATTTGAAACCGAAAACGACATGAATGAAGACATTCAAAACAAATATTCATGCAGGACGGCCGAGTGAAGGATAACGAAATTATCTTAATGTAAAAGCTAATCAATAATTCAAGTTTCAAATGTTATGTGCATGGAATATTCTAGAATGCGACAGCAGTTGTTCATTAGCAGTTCTTGGAGTAATATCTCAGTTGAAAGGAACTATCTAATGATTTACAAAATCTTGTAATTGTCTTTAATTAATGAGTTTCCTACAATATACATAGAAGTTTACAGCTTACTTAATTCGATACGTACAAATAAAATGCACAGTCGCATTGCATGGAGCATTAGAACTCCATTGTTTTGACAAGTAGACACTGTGAAACGCCACCCTGTTGCATGGAAATGTAGAATTCACAACCTTATGAAGTATAGAAGCAGATAAGCATACTGCTATGCATGAAAGATTACACCAACCTTACTTTGAAACGTTGAAGTGAGATGCGCCAATGCATTGCATGGTGCACTCCAAATCTACTTCTTTGACACGCAGACACTATGAAGCGCCATCCTGTTGGATGGAAATGTAGAATTCACAATCTGTTGAGGTGTTGAAGCAGATGAACATAATGATGTTCATAGAAGATTACAGCTAACATACTTTGAAACGTTGAAACGAGATAAGCCAGCGCAATGCATGCATCATTAGTACAGTAGTACTAACGCGCAGACACTGTGAAGCGCCATTCCGTTGAATCGAATCGTAGAATTCACTTTCTTTTAAAGCGTAGAAACAATTAAGCATAATGCTATGCATGGAGGATTGCAGTTTACTTTGATTGAAACGTTGAAATGAGATTTGCCCCAGTATTGAATGGGGCATTAGATCTTCCTTGCTTTGACACGTAGACATTATGAAGCTGCTTCCTGTTGCATGGAACTGTAGAACTTACATTCTTTTAGACTAGAAGCAGCTGGCATAATGCCATGCATAGTAGATTACAGATTACTTACTTTTATACGTTGAGATGAGATGCGTTATTGCATGGCATGGAGCATTAAAACCCTACTTCTTTGATACGCAGACACTATGCAGACGGACCCCGTTGCATTGAACTATAGAATTCACATTCTTGTGAAGTGCACACGCAGATAAGTATAATGCTATGCACCGAAGGTTACAGCTTACAAAGTTTGTATTGTTGAAACGAAATGGCCCATTGCATGGCATGTAGCATTAGAGCTCTATTGTTACGACACGCAGACAATGCGATGCGTAATCCTGTTTCAAGAAACTGCAGAATTCACATATCTTTGAAGTGTAAAAGCTGACAAGCGTAATCCTATGCATAGAATGTTTCAGCTTACTTACTTGGAAACATTGATGTGCGATTCACCACTGCATGTCATGAAGCATTAGGATCCTGTTGTTCCAACAGGCAGACTGTATGAAGGGCTATCTTGTTGTATGGACATATAAAACTAACGTTCTTTTGAAGTGTAGTGGCAGATAATTATAATGCTATACACAACAGCATATTGCTGTTGCATTATTTCAAATGTCAACGGAGAAACAAAAATGAATCTTGAGTTAGGAAATAGAATCCAGTATATAAACTGTGAAATAGTTCTGTCGGTTCGAGTAGGGTTCACGACTGTTTATACCTAGTGGCCTGAAAGGAAAACACGTGCAGACTTTGCGTCGTCTATTTCTTTAGGAGGGAGAACCCTATATTTCCTATGCGGTATCCTCACAATTATTAGAGCGTTTAAAACGTAAAGACGTACCTTCAAACCTTAAGAATAAGGTTACAGACTATAAAGAACTTTGGACAGCTTTTCATTTATATTTACCCATAATTCAATACGTTATGGGCCCAGTTTACGTATTTTAATAGTATTAACACTTTAGTTGATGTTCTTTTTAGTGATAACTTTTGTGTACGTGATTATGTGATTATAAGTGTAATATCAGAAGTATATATAAGTGATTAAACTATTAAAGGAACATTATTAGTGAATATAAACCTTTCCTTATGAAAGAAAAGAGAAATATGGAAAGTACAAAAACCAAGAGGAACATTAAACAATTTGATGGTGATCGCTACAGTATGTTGCAATTAAGGATTGGTGCACTGTTAAGCGAATTGGATAATTATTGATGAACCCATTCCAGTAAAAATAACTGAAAATTGGAGGAAAGCAGAGAGGATGCTAAATATTTAGCAGATTCCATTTTGAGCTTCGCAAATAATGCGAAAACTGCTGCTGAAATTTTGCAGAAATTGGATGGCATATACGAAAGTGATAATTTAGCCACGCAATTGGCTGTTAGAAAAAAACTATTAAGTTTCAAACTACAGGGAGAGCAGCCCTTGATCAAACATTTTACACCACTCAACGACATAATCACGGAACTCTTAGTAGCGTGTGCAAAATTAGAAGAAACGGATAAAGCTTTCCATTTACTACTAATCCTTCCAACGTGCTATGGCGAGTAATTACGGCAATAGAACATTTCCCGAAGACAATCTAACATTAGCATTTGTAGAAACTGGTTTATTGGTCCATAAAGTAAAATTACGAACAGGCTGCTCGACGAGCGCGAAAGTACTACATACTGAGAAGATACATACATATAGAGATAATTTAAGTGGCCAAAGGAACGATAAATATAAAATGCCATGATTGTGGGCGAAAGGGCATAAAATAAAAGAACGGTCCAGCACGCGGAATAGAAAAAGGTGATCGCCCAAGCAGCTCAATTAACAGAAGAATTGGATATTGCAAAGATTTGGTCATCCTCGTTTGCCTTTATGACGGGGTACAATGAAAATGGGGAAGACGATAAAAACAAATTAAAGTTTCTGTTGGATTCCGGAGCGTCGGATCACATTGTCAAATGTGATGATGTCTTTTCGACATTCGAGAAGTTGAGTCCACCCTTGAAGATTTCGGTGGCAGAAAGGTGCTGTCCGATAGAGGGATGCAAGAAGCAGGAATGGACATCGTATTTGTAACAGATGGAAACGTTCAGGTAATGAAAACTGGTCTGAAAATAATCAAAGGTAAGGAATAAAATAACTTATCTATTACTGATTTTCAAATGAAAAATGGTGAAAACTTGATTAATCACCAGATTCATAATGCAGTAAATAATGACTATGAACTGTCGCATCAGCGTTTGGGCCACATTGGAAGATCAAAATTCGTAGAATTGAGGAATAAAGAAATGGTCAATGATGTAAATCATATTGAAATGATAGTGCCGAATAATGATTTATGTGAGGCTTGCATTAAAGGTAAACAAGCACGGTTATCATTCGAAAAGGTAAAGAATATGGAGCATGTAAAGCGACCATTGTTTATTATTTATTCAGATGTATGTTGTTTTATTATTCCTTCAACTATTAACGAAAAGAATTATTTTCTCCTGTTTGTGGACGAATATACACTTTACCGTGTAACATACCTGATTACATATAAATCAGCAGTATTTTTTACACTTCAAGATTTTGCAGCTAGATGCGAGGCTCATTTTAATTTAAAAGTTGTTCAGTTGTATAGCGATAATGGCAGAGAATATCTGTCAAATGAGATGAAAGATTATTGTGTAGAAAAGGGTACTAGTTACCATCTAACAGTTCCGCGAACACCCCAATTGGTGTTTCTGAGAGAATGGTCAGAAACGTAACAGAAAAGGCACGCACGATAAGTGGTGCCAGTTTAAATAAACTGTTTTGGGTGGAAGCAGCTTCAACTGTGTCGTATTTAATAAACTTAAGCCCAACAAAGGCTTTAAAACAAAGTAAAACGCCATTTGAAATGTGGCTTGATAAAAAGCCTAAAGTAAAGTATTTACGAATTTTCGATTCCACAGTTTATATTCATGATAAGACTCGAAAAACCATGTTTGATGAAAAACCTTGGAAAGGCAATGGAAATCATGGCCAATTGATAATATTATGCCTAATGATTGTGATTTCTACTGTTCCATGCAACGAGATGGCGCTGTACAGAGTCTGCTTGTGAAAGCGGAAGAGGTCTAGTACTTTATGCAATTCAAAGGCGCATCTCATTGCAAATTTTCAAAGTAAATGAGCTAAAATTTCTAAACAAAGCATTATGCTTATTTGCTTATACATTTCTAAAGATTGTGAATTGTACATTTCCATGGAACGGAATAGCGCTTCATAGTGTCTGCGTGTCAAAGCGGTAGAGTTCTAAAGTACCATGCAATACGACAGCGCATCCCATTTAAACGTTTCAAAGTAAGTAAGCTGCAATCTTCAATTAATAACATTATGCTTATCGGCATCTACAGTTCAAAAGAATGTGAATTCTACAGTTCCATGCAATAAGAAGGTAAATCAGAGTGTCTGCAATAAGAAGGTAAATCAGAGTGTCTGCGTGTCGAAGCATTAGAGTTTACTACTCCATGCGATAGCACTTTTCATTTCAACGTTTCAAAGTAAGTGAGCTGCAATCTTCTATGCATAGCATTATGCTTATTTGCATCTACACTTCAGAAGAATCTGAATTCTACAGACATACGCTTCGGGAGGGCGTTTCATAGTGCCTTCGTGTAAAAACATTGAAGTTCCAATGCTGTATGCGGTGCGGTGGAGTATCTCATTTCAACGTTAGAAAGCAAGAATGTTGTAATGTTCTATGTATCGCATTACCCTTACCTATTTCTACACTTCAAACGAATGTAAATTCGACTGTTCCTTGCACCGGGCTGGGGATTCTTATTGTCTGCTTGTCAAAGCTGTAGTGATCTAATTATCCGCATTGTAAACAAACATTCAATACTTAAGACATAACAAATCAATATTATAAACCTAACATAATTATTTAATCTTTTTATGTAATTTTTCAAAACATGTTCGGTAGAGTTTCGGTTGGCCCTTACATCGGTTACAACAGGTTTTTACTTTTATCCTTACTTATTACCTTATTCGCGGCATACTGCCTACCATTTATTCTAAACATCCGTTTATAATATTCTTTACATCCCTGTTTCGTTTTTCTCGCGCGTCCTTGGAACGATAACTATTTTTCTATACCACTTTACTCTTCTGGATAATCAACTGTGATAGAAGACATCTGGTCGGATGGTCAAATCCCTTCTTAGCTTTGTTGTAAAGGAACACAATCTCCGGCTTTAACTTATTGTTAATACCCTGGACAATAACACATTTGAGGTTTTCAGAAGTGGCTAGCATGCATACCGTGCGGTCTCTTATCCGTCCACTTTAAAAATTTAAAGCCGCTCCGATTTTGAAAATACATAAAGCCACCCCGTTGCTGTTTTCGTATGGTCTGCAACTGGTGAAATTTTTTATTAATTTTTACTGTACCACAAATAAATGTTCCCTTTTGCAGAAGTTCCTCGGCCAATGGAACACTATTGTCAAAATTATCTGCGTATAATACGCGGCTTCCAAATAATAATTCAACTTCCAACGTCATAACAACAACATGCGCATGTGTTTTAACTATTATGGTTGCATTTTTTTAGACGTAAACAAGAATTTTGTGAGTGTATCCTTCTGGAAGGCACAGTTTACAAAGTCTTATACCATATTTATGCCGCTTTCCTGGGTTATATTAGCAAGAACTGAGGCGTCCTCGACACGAAACCATGGTTTCGTCGATTACAGTATTTTTACAAGTCTTAACAGTAATTTTGAAAGTGCCAACAATTTCGTTAACAATATTTCTGAGTTTATTGAAACTGTTCTCAGTCCAAGCCGTGAAAATGTAGGATAAGTGTAAATATCTATGTATCGATGTAAACCGGTCGCGCTTTTCATATCCGCGTTTGTATACATATCCTTTGTTTTGAGTTCAATATAGTCCAATTTCTAGCAGTGGCGCTATAACCAATATAAGCAGGACACCAATAAAAATGTTCACTTCGTTTTCTGTCATAGGCTGCCAGGCCAGTTGGTGTCTAGAAGAAATGAAAATTTTTAAGTGTAGAAGCAAATAAGCATAATGCTGTACATAGAGAATTACAAATTACTTACTCAGAACGTTGAAATGAGATGCGCCATCGCATTGCATGGAGCATTAGGACTCTACTGTATCGACACCGAGACATTGTGGAACGCCATCCAGTTGCTTGGAATTGTAGAATTCACATTTTTTAGAAATGTAGAATTCACATTTTTTAGAAATGTAGAAATAGACAAACAAAATGCTATGTATGGAGGATTGCAACTTACTTACTTTGAAACGTTGAAATGAGATGCGCGACACCATTGAATGGAGCATTAGAACTCCGTTGCTTTGACTGGCAGACACTATGAAACTCCTTCCTGTTGCTTAGAACTGTAGGATTCACTTTCTGTTGTAGTGCAAAAGCAGATAAGCATAATGCTATTCATAGAAGATTACAGCTTACTAACTTCGAATCGTTGAAATGAGGTGGGCCATTGGAATGCATGGTGTTTTTTAGAACACCATTGATTTGCCACGCAGACACTATGAAGCGCAATCCAGGTGCAAGGAGCTCTAGCGTTTACTTTCTCTTGAAATGTAGAAACAGATAAGCATAATGCCATGCATCGAAGTATACCGCTTATTTACCTCGGAGCGATGAAATGCTATGTGCCTCGCATTAGTACTCTTCTGTTTTGACACGCAGACACCATGAAGCTCCATTCCATTGCATGGAACTTTACAACTCACATTCTTTTAAAGACCTGAAGCTGTTAACACATTGACAGCCGTCCCCGCGATAACGCAGGTTTTTGAGTATGTCACTTGAACGCCGGCCCCGTGAAAACGCGGGTTTCTGAGTCTAACGCTTGTGCGCTGATCGCACTATGATGTGCAATTTTTTTGCTGATTTGAGTATCTTGTACATCGATTTGTATGTACTTGCCATGGTTATGTCGATCTTCATTTCTTATGCCCAAGACATAAAACTTATGCGATAATTTGTAAACAATCAAAGCAAGAATTATTCTAGAACAATGCATTCCATAGTCATCTTCTGTTTCGTAGGCTTACGCTTCTAGTTTACCAGTATAATAAGATTTATTATTTTGTAACTTTTTATCCACATAATATGAGTGATACTATTGATGAATATATTGCTGACTCTCTATCGGATTATTCGGTACATTCAGAAGATCCTGATATAAAAGTCGAGGACTGCTATATTGATGTGGGTCCAAGAATAAGATCAACAGCCATTCCACTACAGCATTCAAGCAATTCCGATGATTCCAGTCATTGTGTAATGTTCACAGGATTGTATAGTTACAGCTAAGAATGGTCAGATGTCGATAAAATTCCTACCACATCAGATTTTACAGGTGAGTCAGGTCCAAAAATTTTCCCTATTGATAAGAAAAGCGTACAAGGAATCTATTCTAATGTTGCATGCAACTGGATGGCGCTTCATAGTATTTGCCTTTCAAAGCAATGGAGTACTAATGCTGTATTCATTTCTGTGACGATTGTCATTTTAATGTTTCAATGGAAGTAGATTCAAATTTCCTATGCATCGCATAAAACATATCTGCTTGTACGCTTTAAATGATAGTGAATCCTCCTGCTGAATGTAAAGAGCTGTCGCTTCATAGTGTCTGCGCTTAAAAGTAATAGAGATCTGATGCTTTATGTATCGCAATGGTCGCGTTTAATTACAGCGTTTCAAAGTGAGTAGGGTACAGTCTTCTAAGCATTCCAATATGCTTAACTCCGTTTGAAATTCTAAAGGATGTGGAGTCTACAGGTCCACGCAGTGAGTAGGCGCTTCATTGTGCCTACGTGTTAGAGTAATAGAGTTATAATGCTCCATGCAATGCGATGGCACTTCTCAGTTCAACCATTCAATTTAAGTAAAGTGTATAATTCTATTCAAAGCAGCTATGATTACCAGGTTCTTTGATACAAAGTATGTAATTTCTACAGGTACATGTAACAGAATAGCGCTTCTAAGTATCAAATTGTCTAAATAATTTACTTGCAAGTGTCCATGCAACGCGATTTTGTTTCTCAGTTCAACGTTTCAATGTATGTTAGTTCTAAGTTTCTATACATATCAACTTTGCTTACTAGGTACTTCATAACAATGTATGCAATTCCTACAGATCCATGTAACTGTTGGCTCTTCTAACTGTCAAATAGACATAGTAATTGACTTCCAATGGTCCATACAGCTTCTTAGTTCTACGTTTCAAGGTAAGCGAGTTGTAGGTATCTACACAACGTAGTTACGTTTACCTGGTGCTACGTTACAAAATGTGCAATATCTACAGTTCCGTATAACTATTCTGCACTTCTAAGTATCAGCTTGTCAAAGTAATTGACTTCCGAAGTTCAATGCAACGCGATGGCGCTTCTCAGTTCTACAATTCAAAGTTGTTCATCTCTACGTGTCTGTAGAAATAGCACTTCATGATGTTCTAAGTGTATGTTTCAAGTTATTATATATGTTTACTCTTATCGTGTATTTCAGTTGATTGTCAATAGATTACCATTACTAAATACCCTATTACATCCAAAATCCTAATTAATTTTACATTATTTCATGATTTTCTAATAATAAATATTCCATATTAGTATATATATTTATTCTTATCATATATTTTAATTGATTGCTAATAGAATACCCCCTCTAAATAGTCCATTACATCTAAAATCCCATCTAATTTCGTACTATTCCATGATATTTTAAATAAATATTTCAAATTGGTACAAATATTTGCAGACATTTATTTTAATTGTAAGAAGGATTTCCCCTCGAAACGTTAAATTACACCTAAAATTGTGCCTCATTATATATAATTTCATGACGCTTTAAATAATTATTTCGAATTATTATATATGCTTCAACTTAACATATGTTTTAGTTAATCTTAAATGGAATATCCTCCAAATACTCCATTGTATCTAAAATCGTACCTAATTTTGTATTATTTCTTGACATTTTAAATATATATTTCAAATTAGTATATATGTTCACACTTATCATAAATTTTATTTAAGTGTATATATAATATCCCCTTTAAATGCTCCATTACACCTAAAGTCCTATCTAGTTTTACATCATTCCATACTGTTTAAATTAGTTACATCAAATTGGTACATATACTTATACTTATCATATATTTTATATATCATATATTACATTTAAAATCTCATCTAATTTTATATAATTTTGTGATGTTCTAACCCTTTCACTACGGACTCCAACTATAGCCGGCGGCCGCGCGAAGTGCTGTGCGTACTAATGCCGGCTATAGCCGATGTTCGCCAGACCTACTGCGTGTACGGGTGCCAACTATAGTCGGTGCCGCGTGATCACCTACGCTGACTCCGTTGGTAAAACAGAATCTACCGTATCGGTAGAATATCTTTTGAATCTAGTGGCTCGTATTGTACTAAAGCTTGCCATACATATATTCGACATACAAAGTATTTGTAAGGCACAAAACTATAATAAAAAACAGGGATTATAATATAAAATCTTTCTTCAACCAATATAAGTCGGACAACATGTAAGTTGAATAGATTATTGTCGACTTTTACAGTTGAGGTAAATTCTAAGGTTATAAATGATTATCTAAAAATTTTAGTTTTATGTTTGCGTAAAATTTGTTTTTTAATTTTTAATTGCACCCTCCTTACAGTTTCTGGACGGAGTTCAAAAGGAATTCAATTTTTGATTGGATTAACTGATTACGAAAATAATACCGTGAGTGAAAACGAAGATAATTTCGCTGAGCACAAAAAAAGAAGGTATATATGTAGTACCTCAGACTCAGAAGTAGAGAACAATGAGCGAGACAATAAGGACCATTGTGATTCCTGGACGCCAAACACATTCATCCCTAAGTTATATCCATTTACCCCAGAAAATACAGGAATTATACTAAACATTAGCAGATCAGAAAAAGCAATTGATTACTTTGAACTCTTTGCTTCAGACAAGTTCGTACAATTTATTTTAAATGAAACAAATGCCTATTGGAAAAAAATAACAATAATATGAAAGATGGTGAAGCGACAATGCTGTCCAAAATTTACTGCTTTTCTGCTGTGTCATTTCTAATGACACGCAACAAGAAGTTGTCCTTAGAGAAATACTGGAGGGTAGACAAACTCCTGCGTAGTGACATTTTTGCTGAGATTATGCATATAGACAGCTATTTTAAATTGTTATCGTTGCTACATTTCAGTCTAGATATCACATATACCAATGATAAATTATATAAAATAAGGAACGTGGTTGATATGCTTCGAAAAAATTTCTGCCAATCATTCTGTCATTACCAAAAATTATGCATCGATGAGAGTATACATCTATATAAAGGGTGGCTTTCATTCGAACAATACATTCCTTCGAAAAGAAGTAGATTTAGGATAAAATCATGTATTCTTTGTGATTGTCGAACTGGTTTTGTACAAGACCTTATTGTTTATGCTGGGTCATCGACTATAATCAACAGCCAAAATAAGAAAATTAGAATATCGAGAACGATAGCAGAAGTCCTAATGGCGCCCTATCTAGGAAAGGGACATACAGTTTACCTAGATAATTTGTATTCAAGTCCAGCCTTGTTTAATTTACTATATAATAATCATACAAATGCGTGAGGGACCGTAACAAAAAAGCGACAAGGAATACCAAAGATTACTGATACACTGAGAAAAGGAGGGGCATCTTCCCGGCCAACTAAAAATTTATTAGTTGTGAAATGGCTGGATAAAAAAGAAATATATATGCTATCCACTATGCATACTTCAGAGTGTGCAACGGTTGCTAGGCATCGAGGAAACAAAATTATTCAAACACGCCTATGCGTCATTAACTATAATACTTGTATGGTTTGTGTCGACAAAGTCAACATAGTGATAAGCACTATAAATTCGACACGGAAATCTCTAAAATGGTAACGTCAATATTTTTTCATTTGCTGAACATATGAGTATGGAATGCATATTGTGTTTATAAGGATAACACAAAAAAACGAAATCTATGGCTAAATTTCACTTGAATTTAATCCGAAAAATGCTGAAAAACTATCATATGAATATTTCTTAATATCATCAAAGAGGCAACAACAATCCATTACGGCCAACAGAATGGTATTTTCCTTCACTGTATGAACCACGAAGAAAAAACCGAAATAGAAGATGCATCGTCTTTGCGACAAACAAGAGACGCGTGTCTCGATATGCATGTAAATATTGTAATGTTGAACTCTGCGTAGAACCTTGCTTTAGAATTTACAATACTAAGTTTCATTACTAAGAATTAACGTATAATTTGATATCTCACTAACTCAATTGTATTTTTATTTATAATAACAGTAAAATTTTTTAATATGTATATTTCTGAATACTCAAAATATACTCATTTTTATATTTTTCATATAGTATGACGAAACAGTTGTTACATAACTCTCAAAAAAGTATATACACAAGAGAATTTCAAGGTGCCAATGAAAGACGTAAGTGCAAACATTGCAACCTACAGATGCGTAATATACACACTGCACGGCGCGGTGCCCCGTTCAGGGGCGCTACTCGCGCGGAAAGGACTGCCGTAGCGAAAGGTATAAATAAACATTTCAGGTTAGTGTATATATTTAAACACATCAAGAACTTTCTATAAACGTAAATAAAATGTCCCCTCCAAATACTACATTACATCTAACACCTTACCTACCTAATTATATATCGTTTCATGATATTTTACACAATCATTTCAATTTGGTATATATATTTACACATATAATATATCTCAGCTATTTGGGAATAGAATATCGCCACTAAATACATTACATCACCCAAAATTCTATCTAATTTTATACCATTTTATGACGTTTTAAATAAAGATTTTTAATCAGTATATATACTTACAATATTCATATATTATAGTTAATTCTAAATAGTACCGCCCCTATAAATGATCCATTAGCTTTAATCTTCTATGCAATGCATTATGCTCATCTGCCTCTACATTTCAAAAGAATGTGAATCCTACAGTTCGTTCCAACGAAATAGCGATTCTAGATATCTACGTATCGAAGCAATATAGTTCTATTACTAAATAAAACGCAATATAGCATCTCATTTCTTTGTTACACGCTAAGATGTAATATTCCATGAAACGTGTTAAGTTTATTCCGTCTACACCGCGAAAGAATGTAAATCCCACACTTACTTGCTAAGGGATAGCGTTCCTAGATGTCTACGTATCGAACCACTTGAATTCTAATGCTTCCTGCATTGCAATATTGCATTTCATTCCACCGGTTGAAAGTTAGTAAGTATGTTGTAATGCTCTATGCATCGCGTTATGCTTATCTGCTTCTCCTCTTCTGAAGAATTTGAATCCCACACTTCCTTGCAACGAGATAGTGTTTCCAGATTTCTAAGTGTTGAAGCATTTAATTTCTGATGCTTCATGCATCGCGATATTGGACTTCATTTCAATATTTCAATCGGAGTAAGTTGTAATTTTTAATGCATAGCATTATTCTTATCTGATTCAACACTCCAGAGGAATGTGAATTCTACAGTACCACGCATCGGGATGGGGCTTCATAGTGCCTAAGTTTCAATGCAACGGAGTTCTAATACTCCATGCAATGCCATGGCACATCTTATTCCAACATTCCAGAGTTAGTGAGCTGTAATCTTGTATATATGGCACTATGCTTATCTGCTTCTACACATTATAAGGTTGTGAATTATACGCTTTCATGCAACAGGGTGACGTTTCACAGTGTCTGCCTGCCAAAACAATAGAGTTCTAATTCGCCATGCAATGCGATGGCGCAGATAATACTCCAAGAACTGCTAATGAACAACTGCTGTCGCATTCTAGAATATTCCATGCACATAACATTTGAAACTTGAATTATTGATTAGCTTTTACATTAAGATAATTTCGTTATCCTTCACTCGGCCGTCCTGCATGAATATTTGTTTTGAATGTCTTCATTCATGTCGTTTTCGGTTTCAAATAAATCAACATTGATTTCGTCGATCCACAATTTCATTGAATCTGCTGACGTAGATGTTCGTAAGGGTCCTTCTCCTTCCCCTACCATTCGAACTACAAATCGTTGATTGCGTAAAACTCGTATAACTTCACACGGTCCAAAATATTTATGAGCTTTATTTAGACCAGGACTCTGTTGCATACATTTAATTGCTACTAGACCTCCTTCACGATAAATTCTAGCATTTCGTCTACTCTTGTTAAAAGTTCGCTTATTCTCTTGTCGGATCAGGGATATATTTTTGCTTGCTTGAAGTCGTACTTCATCTCGTTTATCATGAAAAGGTGCGAGCCATTTCTTTTCAAGCATGTCTCGGATGTCAAGATAACCTTTAAGTCGTGGATGAAGTCGTCCCAAAGAGAAGATGTAACGGTGACGTGCCAATACTTCGATGTATTGCTGATTTCAAACAATGTTGAACTACTGCCATATACTTATACCATTTACAGGACTTAGGTGTAGCTAATTTTGCTGACAATAGTATGAATGTTCTATTAAGTCGTTCAATTTGACCATTATCTTTAGGAATTCCTGTTGTAATTGAAACATGTTCTATATTTTCTCCCTGACAATACTGCTTGAAATCATTTGCTGTGAAAGCCGTTCCCCTATCAGAAATTATTCGACGCAGATTACAGAAAATAGTCGCTTGCTTCTTCAGGCGTGTCAAAACTTCATTTGTAGTAGTAGATTTTGTAGCATAAAGCCATGTAAATTTTGTAAAAGCATTTACCACTACAAATATGTACTGATACGTTTTATTTGTTGATGGGAACGGTCTAAGATGGTCGATATGAAATGTATCAAAAGGAATACTCCCATTTTCAATCGGATTTAAATGACACTCATGCGTCCCCTGCATCTTTTGGTTAAAATGCATGCAACACATTTTCTTTTGAAGATTTGGAATCGAATAATCTTTACGTACGATAGCTTCAGTCTTGACCACAGAAAAATGTTCACTCTCATGAGCTCGCCCTATTTCTTGTATCTGCATCCGACATGATGCTACTAGATGAATACTACCTGCAGACTCTCTGTACAGTAAATTTTCTCACAGAACATAATCATTCGTCTTGTTTTGAAGTACTAAATCTCGAAGTTTCATTACAGTCTCATCTTCTTTCTGTGCTTTCCGCAAACGTTCCGTAAGACTTGCATCAGATTCATCGATTAAGAAATTCGTAGGAGAAGGTTTTCTACTAAGCGCATCAACATGAATCATGTTCTTCTCTGGATGAACAAAGATCTTTCCTATTTATTGTAAGAGTGATAGCTTGGCAATCAAAAACAATAACAAACGAAATTCCTAATAAATGAAGTCCTAATTTCTTCAACGCTTTTACTATTGCTGAAACTTCGAACTCATAGCTACTGTATTTAGATGCAGCAGAAGTTGTCTTACCACTAGAAAATAATATACAGGGTGAAAAGGTTTATCTTCGTTATTTCTTTGAAATAAAATCACTCCGTACCCTAACGCAGAAGCATCTGTATGCAACTCCATCTCTACTTCTACTTGAACCAAATTCAACATTGCTTTCTCACTCAATAAAAGTATAAATCCTATGAATGCTTTCATTTAAGTCGCTCCAAAACAGAATTTAGCATTCACTTGCAGAAGGTTAGGCAAAGGTCGCGCAATTTCAGGGTATTCACGGATAAATTTACGAAAATACCCGATGAGTCCAAGTAAACATTGTACATGTTTAACATTTGTCGACTCTAGAAATTGTCTGACTGCATCAGTTTCAGTGAGGGGCGAACACAACCATTGTTGATTACATGCCCGAGGAACTAGACAGAAGTTTACCCGAAACAACATACTTCCCAACTGAATATTAAACCGGCTCCGCTCGCTACAATTAAAACCCTTTCAAGAATTTGATCCCACGTTCAGTATCATTTGATGAAATAATCAAATCATTCATGTATGCTAAAACAATTTCCTCACGAATAAGATATCTAAATATGGTATTCATAAATCTTTGAAAAACTGCGGGAGAATTACATAAACCAAAAAGGACTCGTAAGAATTCATAATGACCATCTGGTAAAACAATGGCTGTATATTTTCGATTTGATTTATCCTGTCGCACGTGAAAGAAACCGTTTTTCAAGTCAAGAGTACTGAAAATGTGCGCGACTTGTAACAGATCTAATTGATCTTCAATCAGTTGTAACGGATACCTATATTTAATGATCTTCTTGTTAATTTGTCGATAATCTACACATAATCTAAACGAATCATTTTTCTTCCGAACGCGAACAACCGGACTCGCATAATCAGAAGTAGATAACTGAGCGACTCCAGCCGCAATCCTCTGTTCTATCTACACATTAACAATCTCTTTTTGCGACGATAACAATCGTCTCGCCGATTGATATACAGACTCTTCGCCTTTCAATATTAATTTCATTGCAATTTAAGGTTCAAAGGTTTTACTCGGCTTGTAATTACTAACAAGATATTCCATCGCCACTCGATAATTAGGAACTAATGCATGAGACACACCAACTTGATTTACATCTAACACGTCACTCGTTACATCTATTTTAAATATTTCCGGTACAATATTTTCTCTTTCAACAATTTCGCGCGTTACTTTCAGTAATGGACGAAAGTTTACGTTACAACTTCTAATGCTAACATCGGTTACATTTAAGAAATTCGTTGCTATCAACAGCTTGTGTCGAACAATAGTATGAGAGATTACATGTATACAAATTGGATATGTGTGCCCATCTGCGGTAATTTCTGCTTGAAATTCATCAAATGTTGTATCATTCTTTGAACCTATACCATCGAAATGTAATTCATCGTGTCGTAATTGCGGAGAACCGAACTTAATAAACTCGTCGTTGTGAATTAAACTAAAATCACTTCCTGAATCCATTAATGCTTCGATCTCGTATCCGTTAAGTAAATCATTTTTGAAATACTTTTGGTACGATACACCTAATGTCGCGCAGCTCTCTTCACTCGTTCTAAATTTCTTGGGACATTTCAACGCAATATGTCCAGGTTCTTGACATGTAAAACATTTTACACCGCGATCATTCGTTGGACAATTCACGCTAATATGATCGTGCCCACCACAAATATAACATCGTATAATATTACCGGTGAACTCCTTCATCTTACCAACATTGACCACCTCTTTTCATTCATTTCTAACGAAACTGTCTTCACACTTCGCAAATTTTGTTGACATTTGCACACTCGACAAACCTTGATCTCGAAGAATTACGTTTTCAAACGCTTTCGAAAGTTGATCGGTTGTTGTAAACTGTTGAATACGCGCTTGGTTTCGGAGCATTTAATCGGGGATGCCGTCAATTAGATATTCAAGTATTTCATCGTCGTTAATTGGTACTCGATTTCCGAGAATGATCTCCTCGTCCAAATATTCATGAAATGGCTGGTTCCTCTTCCATAATCGTATTTCAAATTTCTTCCTTATTTCAATTTTGTTTTGTGTATGATAAAACGTAACTCTTAATTCTTCCAACAGTCGGTTGAATGGAATAGTTATATATTCTCGTTTAGAATGAAACGATTCAAGTGCTTTTCCCTTCAGTCGCATACCCATAAGTAATAGTGCAACGTCATCTTTCAATTTATGTATCGTCATCAACAATTTGATCTATTTCTTCCAAATTTCACTACCACCAGATGTGTCAACAAATTTAAAAAGTAAATTTGAAACTCCCGAAATATTCGTACGCGGCTAACAGAATTGAGATAAAACATTGCATTCATTGCCATTATTTAATGCCAAGAGATTGTCACCGCCATTAACAACATCATATTGTTCGTTTTCAATATTACGCGTCGATTGTCGCTGCTCATTTTCCAAATTTTTCTCAACCTGTATTTAAGTGAATTGTCCTTCGTATTGCATCTAACTCAAGGCGCAGCATGGTTAACGCACCTTCTGCTAATTGGTTTTCCTTAAAGAAAAATCAGTTTCTCGTTGTTGTAGATTCATTGCGGATTGTACGTTTGATGGTATATCAGCATTCAACCCTTCATTATCTTCACGAACTTCTTTCTGCTTGTCATCTATCCACGTTCCGTCTGCTTCAATATCCATCAAACGGGAAATTAATTTAGCTTTCGAACCAGTAGTTGGTAGTTTATGCTCCATTAATATTTCTTTTAGCGCAGTAATTGTGATTTTACTCTAATCTTTCATGGTGAAAATTTATACCCGACATTCGCTTATAAACTGCACTCGGGTCGCATGAATAACTTCTCGAACGTTCTAGACCGTCAAGTCATTTCCTCCAACGTTCTGTTTTCCAATACTCGATAATATTCCAATCTTTAGAACGTATCCGATTTAATTCTCGATAATTACCACGCCTGAGCCCAAAAACCGTAGAAAACCTATTAATTAAAGACAACTACAAGATTTTTTAAATCATTATATAGTTCTCCTCAACTGTGATATAACTCGAAAGAATGCTAATGAACAACTGCTTCATCGTTTTAAAATATTCACATGAAAAGCTCATCTATTCCGCACTTTCGGTCTCGCTCGCAATCCAGAATATTTCACGTACATAACATTTGAAACATGAATAATCGATTAACATTTAAATTAAGATAATCTGACTATCCTCTAATAACTCAGGTATATGAGCTCTCAGCTCAGTGCATCCAACTCATTCACGTCTATCATAGTGGAGCCCTTATTTTATTCTATTTCCATTTTCGTGATGAATGAAGTATTAGAAGCCTATTGCTTCGTCACGTTGGCATCTGAAAACACTGTGCACATGCATGGAAATTTAAAAATGGCTTTCTACTGAAGTGTAGATGCAGACAAGTATAATCACACAAACACATATCACATCAACACACATATAATCACATCAACACACTTCGATCTGTTGATATGAAATGCGATATGGCGTTTAATGAAGCATTAGAACTCTATTGCTTCGATACGTAGAGATCTGGGAACGCTATCCTGTAGCAAGAAACTAATACTGTGAATAGTGTGGAAAACACATTTGCAATCTAAGCAAGGTTTCATTAGATCTGGTGGATTTTCCAAGGTTTAGGAAGGGATGGTGGCAGTAGTAGTTGGTTTGGCGCCAGCTGATAAACGTATACAATAAGCAAAGCAACGTAAATGGATTTTAAATGTTGACGATTATATGAATTAAAATATTACACTTTTATAATGCATGTAGCGTTTCTAAGTAGCGTCTTAAGAATGTAACGCAATGTAAAGAAGTTAGGACACATAGAAAGCAGGCCTTAGTCTGAGATAATGGAACCTTGGATCTGTTAGGTTTTGTGGTTACCGCCGTGCTGTGTTAAGGGATATGTCATTCAGTTTTAGTTTTCTAAACGAGAACAATTCAAATAAATCTGGAGTTGACACATTAGAAGAATAATTATTCCAGTGAAAAATGCTGTATGCAGTACAAATTATTGAAGCTATTAAGCTTCACATCCCCTTGATATTCTGCAGAAATTCTTATGCCATTTTACTCTATTTACTAGAATCGAAACTATGAAACCTATTAGGTGGTACTTCTAAAGATACTGTGTATGTATTGGAGGATGCGTACAAAAAGATAGGACTATTACATGGATAAATTGCAGAATTCCATTTGCAATTGATAATTACATCATAAACATTTATATGCTCTTATCAGAAATTTAAATGCGTCAAAATTGCAGCACACAGGTGTGTAAATATCACTTTGCGATCTCATTTCATTTTGGCAGTTATACATACATATATATATATATATATATATATATATATATATATATATATATATATATATATATATATATATATATATATATATATATATATAAGCATCCATCCAGGCATAAAGCTTGATAATCTTTCAACTATAAAATAATTATGAAACATTAGATTTGCCCCACATTTTTGCTGGCGTTGGTCTATTTTATCATTTTCAGAACTATAATAAGAAAGTATGTTATATCTTTGCTCATTGTTTCTAAAGAAAATATTGAATATGTTCATTTTATTATAAATGTATGAGTAAAGTTCAATCTACATAAATAAATATTTTCAAACGTAATTTATTTAATTTTTATCATTTAGGGTTACAAAATATATTACAAAATATAGTATAGTATATATATAAAAATATATTTTACTTTAGTTTTTTTAATATTTTAAATATTTTATATTATCATATTAAACTTTTAGAAAAAGTAACAACATTTTTATAAGTAGGAATAATTTTTCCTTAATCAGTTAATATGTCGGTTCTTTTTAAGAAAAAAAAAGTAAAGTAAGTTTCGACTTTAAATTGACCATTAATTTCTCTAATTTCATTGCTTTTCGTAGATCACCGCTAATTTTCAACTTTCCCATTGTCGATGCAAGTTTTAATTCCCCGAAAGGTATATAATATTATGTTATTAATAAAATTATTTTGCATTTCTAATTAATTTGTACGTAAAAAACATTTTTTTTAATGAGAAAGCATTGCGAGAAAATTTAGAAAATCCATTGTTAATGTTGTACCTAGTGGTTGACTAGGTTTTTACCACTTTTAAGATCCAAAAACCGTGTACCAGCTTCGTCACCATTAAAATTTACGAAATTTACATATTATAAATTTTTTCAAAAGTGATATTAATTAACTCTTGAATTATGGTTGCTTGGGCAATTAATCAGACTGATCTATAATGTGCTGTAATGTACGAGGACTAATAAATTTTTTATTAACATAATGAACAATATAATATTTGAGCTTTGAGTTTTGTTAACAAACTCGCTGTTTAAATTAGTTTGGATGACAATTAATATTTGTATGATCTTTTTCTCTGATTTATATGCATAATTTGTTCATTCTTTTCAATTGTCATATATAATTATCGAAATCTATATGTTCCAAATTCTCCTCTAGGAAGGAATCAGGCAAAAATTTATCTTATCAATAATATTTATATTCTGTAAAATAAATTGATTTGTTTACTAAAATATAAATTATACATTCATGTATTAATAACAAACCTTAAGTTAATTAATCACACCTTGATTACACGCATAATGGGTAAAAACAGACATTCCTTCAGTTTTTTAATATTGCCTCATCGATTAAAGACTGATTAGTAACAAATTTACTGTGTTTGCCAAACAAAAGCTTCACCTATTATTTTCAGCTTCCCACTATAATTTTGTGATTCTGAACCAACTAACATCTCTATCGCAACCATATGTATACCTGAAACAACGCGTGCGTAAGGCAAACTTAAATTGAGAGAATTATTTTTCTTAAAAATGAAATTAGAAATATATATACTTCACTGCAGTCTTTGATAAGTCTACATTCACAGCAATACCATCATTTTCATATTCATCCGCCCTTCCAAAAGCACACATTAAGATTCCAAACTTGGATATTATATAATCGACACGAGTTTGAAATCATATTTGTTTAATTTTTATACTTAGTGGTAGGCTGATATTCATTAGATGAGGATCTGTGCATTTCTCTAAATACGGTAAGCATACCTTGGACCTGAAAATAAGTATAGTGTCATATTAGTGAATTTTATTTCTACAACTAAAGCAGAACTTTTATACTTACACTAGACATGTTCCTCTAGAATTGATATTATTCACAAGATTATAATTTTTCATACCTATGGATTCCATGTCTGGTTAAAGTAATAGCGCTAGCATTATTAATACTTCAGGACTGAGTTGTGTGGCAAATGGTTTTGTGAGAACCCATATGTGGCGTTCGTTATTGTCAGGCCAGTGGAACCATCTTTGTGAAAACTGCTCAACCTGTTCGCAATTCTGTTTCAGGAGTGATTGAAGAGATGACGAAACGAGTCAATACATGCCTACGGATGGGTGCTCCCATTAAGAATGACTTATAAGTTACCGATGGATGGTGCTGCTGGTGGTCGGTTACTCTCGATCGAACGACGGATGGTGCAGCTTGTGCTTAATGATCCATAAATTATATACGACTGGTGTTACCAGCAACCGATAGCGCATGCTTTCACATACAGCTGGTGCAGCCAATAGTAGGTAACTCAAGACTTATGAACGACTGGTGTTGCCTGCGGTCGGTAGCTCACGATATAACGACAGTAAATGATGCCTGTCATCGATAAATTATGATATAAGGACGGCTGATATTGCCAATAGCCGGGAATTCAAGAACTATCGACGGATGGCATTGTCAGATATCGGTAATCCATCTCTTACTTGGCTTAACATAATCTAAAATCCACTAAACTTAATTTAAACCAACCTAACCTCAGTTACACCTAATCTGACTTAACCTGCCTTCACTCAAATCTAACCCACCCTAACACAATCTAGCATTACCTTTCATAAACATAAACAAATCAAACCTACGCTTTCTTAAATCTAACCCAACATAACTGAGCAACCTACAAACATTTCCAAACATAACCCAACCTAACATAACCTAGCGTAAACTAACTAAATCTAACATAAGCACACTTCCATCTCGGGGCGGAAGCAACTTCCGCAATTTTCACAGGGATGAGGCTATGCAGTAAGCCTTCCACAGTTACTGAGTGCCAGAGATCCGCTCCGATTGAACATTTATTCACGTAATATAATATAATAAACGGCTGGTTCAATCGGAGCGGGTCTGCATCGAATACAGGAGCGCCTATCGTGAAATGAAAACGAACAGCCGGAAAGGAATAAAACTTTACTAAAAAATCGTACGGAAGTCCGATATTTTGACGCGTATCTAATATACATCTAATTAAAACGTAATTCGAAAAATACAAAGGATAAGTGGAAATATTCTCCAATATGTCGATCTCGGGGTAGCGAGACCCGAGCGCCAACATGATGTAATCGTATAACGTCGGTTCCGGGATGGCGCAGAGAGGAAATGTGGAGGATAGAGGGGATAAAATAAAAACAACGTAACTAAAGAGAAAGAAAAAGAAAATCTGTGGAAGCATTGCATTGCATTTATTAACAGGAAATCCTACAAATATCGAACAACAGATTATATACCATACCGTCCGGGCGAGGTACAACGAAATAGACAATATCGTAAGAGAAAATAAGAAAATCGAGAAAATTAAAAAGAAAATAATACTTTAGACTGGACGAATCAATATCACTGATTCCGGCAAGCTTAATGGAAAACGCATAACTACGAATCGGTAATAGTATAAGATAGATGCTAGTTGCAGATCAAGTGGTCCTGGGAGTCCCTCGCCCGTATCAGAGCAAGCTGCTGTGCATATACTGCTGAAAGGTGCTGCTAGCTCGTGATTCAGAATCAGCCCCATCGGGTCCTGGCAGAAAATTAAAGATTGAGCAGGCGGTTCGGAGCCCCCAGTAGATAACACAAAAGGATAGGAAAATAGAAATGGATACGAAATGCATATATAAAAGAGAAAAAGAAAGCCTCGTAAGACGCAGACACGAAAGGAGAAGCATCAGAAGCCGAAGTAAGGGAACCAAAAAGAAAGACCAGGATAATGGAAAAGCTACCGATGAGAATAACGTCCTCACTTTCGAATAGAAGAATAGGCAGCCACACATCAGACGTAATGATAGATATTATGAGCGAGGATAGGACGAAGATAATGACATATTAGAAAACGTTAATGGGAAACATCAGGCATATAAAAAAAACTGAGATCTAACACTTGATCGAACTAGTTGTGAACGGTACAGAAAAAAATGAAACAATTAAAGAAGCAGTAAGAATTCGAGGACAAACAATGGGATGAGGAAAAGCAGAAGAAACGACAGAAATAGGAAAAGATGACGCAAGAAAATCGAGACCGGGAGATATAATCCTGGAATTTAACAAGAAAACAGGTATAGAGAATAAAATAAAGTAGATAAAAGGAACTCTGGAAAAAGAATTCGAAGAATCTCATACGAGTGCGAGTATAATGCTCCAACTAAGGGACATATACCCGTTAGGTGACTAGAGAAGAAATGAAGGAGTACATAAAACGGAGACTGAAAATAATCGAAAGAATAGTCAACTTGTTAAAACAGACGTGAAGAGGAACCGAGTCGCGTTAGTTGAATTTGGACAGGAATACAGTAAAGAGCTGGAGAAGGTCAAACGACTGAGAATAGCATTAACACCTTGTCCCTGCAAAGTACTACCGAAAATAGAGAGATGCTTCAAGTACCATAAACTGGGACATATCGGCAGAAATTGCGAAGAAGTCAAAGATAATAAGGGAATCTGCAGAAGATGCGGATCCCCGATCTATACGATGATCGGTTGTATCGCGAATAAACCGAAATGTATCATCTGCAGCGAGGCAGGAAGAAAGAATCCGTACATCAGACACGTTACCGGAGCTTTAATTGTCCGGCCTACAGAAAGGCGTTGATAGAAATGAACGAGAAAGGAATATGGAATTGAAAGTCCTACAAATCGATCTGAACAGATGCCAAATCGCGCATGATATCTATGCAGCAAATGCGAGTGATTCAATAGACAGACGTGGTGATAATATTGGAAGCACACAAGATGGAAGAATACTGAGAGCAAGACGAGAACTGTGACACTGCGATATGGATAACCGGCGTTAATCGAAAATGTTTCACATATGGCACCACGTACTCATCGACCGGAATCGCTCATGTAATGGTCGAAGGAACAAAAGCTATAAGCTTCTACTTCTCGTCGAACAGGAACGGAAAGAAATCGAAGAATATATAAACTAAACTGAGGTTAACATGGAAAAGGAAGAGAAAACAAACAGAATAATACTCGCGGGTGACCAGACCGAAAAATCGGTAATCTGGGATAGTAAGAAAAACAACCATAGAGTGGAAAAGATCATCAAAATGGCTCTAAGAAATGATCTAATCGCGACGAATCCGAAAGAAGACTATACATAGTTTAAGAACCGAAGCAATTAAAAAATAGACATAATGTTGATAGGAGATTGCATGTACGCTAAGCTGCGAAAAGCAGAAGTGTTTGAGGTATTTTCAGCGTCGGACAATCAATACCTACTACATACTTTCTAAAATACGAATTATAAGAATAACGAAGAGGGATTTGCAAGCGTCGATGGAGAAAAAGCGAATTGAATGATCTATTTTTAAATAACTAAAATATAGGGTAAGTTTAATTATATAATCCAATTTCAAATATTTAATTAAAACATACTGAAATGATATGAAATTAGATAGGATTTTAGACGTAATGGAGTATCTTAAGGGGATATTGTATTTAGAATTAACTAAAATATAATATATGTATTAATATTTATACCAATTTGAAATATTTACTTGAAAAATCATGAAAGCATGTGGTCCAGCGAGTGGGGGATTAAGGGATCGTTGCGAGGAGCATGCGGCCCAGCGAATGGGGACTCGCGTCTCCTGGTGGGACTAGTGGCGCATCTTTCGCGTTTAACTTATGAAATAGTATAATGAAGTAGTATAGCATGAACTTACATTTACGTGTGTGTTGTTCGTGTCTTGCATTCTTAACGTGTGTAACTTCGATATATGAATTCTTATATGCAGGAATACATTAGTCGGGATATAGTATATATATGTATATAAGAGGCTCAAAAGTAGAATACAGGTTTTGTTAAAGTCGTCTCCCTGAATTGGAATAGTTCCCATTGAGGTTATGGGCTGCGATTGTCCCTTTCAGCAAGACGAAATCACCCGTGCGAGGTAGACAAGGGTGTTCGTCTTTGGTGCGAGCGTGGCAGATATACTCATTAGTGGGAGAGATACAGTAGTGCTTGTCGTTGATATTGAAAAAGCGATGCTAGAGCAAAACAGAGATTGAATCGCGATGTTGCATCTCAATTTAATGTAGATGTAATATTTAATTCAAAGCGTTATGTTTATCTCTTCTACACTTCAAAAGAATGTGAGCACTACTCTCCCTTATAAAGGGAGAGCGTTAATAGCGTTATAAGATGTATACTTTTCGATGCAATAGAGTTCTATTGCATCATTCAACGCGAAGTCGCATCTCATTTCAATGCCGTATAATAAGATGTAATATTGACTGCAACGGGTTATGTGTATCTCGTCTACACATCAATAGAATGTGAATCATGCACTTCCTTCCTAAGGGATAGCATTTCTAAATGTGTACCTGATGAAGCAATAGGGTTCCAGTACTTCATTCATCGCGATGTCGGATCTCAATTCAAAGTTTGAAGACAAGATATAGTATTCATCGCAACGCGTTACGATTATCTGCTTGTACACTTCAGATGCATGCGAATATCTACACTTTCTTGCTAAGTGATAGAGTTTATAGATGTCTGCGTGTCGAACCCTTGGAGATCCAATGTTTCATTCATCGCGATGTCGCATCTCATTTCAAAGCTTCATGACAAGATATAATATTCAGTGCAACGCGTTATGTTTATCAGCCTCTATAGTTCAAATTAATGTTAGTTCTACACTTCCTTGCAAAATAATTGGGTTTCTAGATGTCAACGTGTCGAAGCAATGGGGTTGTAATGTTCAATGCAACGCGTTTTGTATATCTGCATGTACTGTCAAGTCCGACGAAATAACTTTCCGTTTATCCGGAAGATTCACGACACTAGTCTTTTTGTTCGAAATTCGATCTGCGGAAACGCGTTATGATCGGGTCCGACTAATTCAGCTTACGTGGCAGGGGCAAAACACCTGCGATTCGCTGATAATAGGTAATAATACCTATAAGTAATAATACCTTGGTAGTATTTTCGCCGTGGATCGTGACTGTTATCGAAGTAGATGTTGGCCTGTTGATGGAGGCTGATAAATTAGCTTCCAGTGACGCTGGAAACTGCGGCTCGGATGCGAAGCGGGTTCATCAGAGACCGTGGATAACGCAGCAATCTTTTCTGCGGAAACAGGAGACTTTGGAGAGTAGCGGCTAAAGCGGTGCGAAGAAGACATGTCGGTGGTATATGGGGATCTGGGAAACGTTACCCACGTACGGGAACGAAGCAAATTTTTCCTACCCGCACGTCGTATGCTTCGCGAACCGGGATCATGTCCCATTCACCAAGTTTTTCTGTACTAACAGACAATGCTCGGAAGGATTTGCGGCGGTCCGCTCTATCGCAACTCTGCAAAACAGAGTTCTATACCCATTCGAGGTGATGGAAAGCAACCCAGCAGTCTGGAAGAGACACGTGGAAGTATTCGTACTTAAGCATTGTATTAAACGCGAGAATTAGTATTTAGATATACTAGATTTAGGAACTAGTAGATATGGGAATGAACTTGTAAACATTGAAGTGGCTAATGGCTCGAGCATATGAAATGGTACTGGAGGACTCAACTCCTCAGAGTGTAATCTCGATGTAATCTGACTATCTGGAGTCGCGCCTCAGACCTTCTCGGTTCGCAATGCACTTCGGTTGCGGTCGCTCGTAGTGGGGACCGCGTGGTACAGCGAGTGGGGACTCGCGGCTCGTGGTGATGCTAGCTGCGCATGTCGTTGGTGCAGGTGCGCCTTAATATCTAATCTTATACGTACGGACTTAGAATTGCGTGTGTGTTGAAGTGTGGTACAATATGTGTCATGAGTACTTAGATCTAGGAGTATAATAAAAGTGCATAGATATAACACTAGAAATAATACATAGGTCTTGGCAATGTAGGTTCCTTGAACTGGAACAGTTCCCATTCCAGTGACAAGTTGCGTCTTCATACATCTGGACAAAGACCTCGATGCAAGGGAGGCGGGGATACTCGCGGCGGGAGCGAGAACGTGATGCGTATAGGAGGGAGTGGGACAGAGCTGCTCTTTGGTGCGAGCGAGACAGAGCTGCTCATTGGAAGAAGCGAGACAGCAATAGTTATTGGCGCGAATAAGACAGAGGTGCCCGTAGGTACGAGCGAGACAGTGGCGCGTATTAGCACGAGCAAGACAGACGTGCTCGTAGGTGCGAAAGAACGCGTACACCAGTGGGCGCACGCCGCTAGTTGCTGGATCTACAGGCGTGTGCAGCAGGTTGCCTGCGTGCAGGGACTGATGCTGGAGGCGGTGAAGAGGCTGATGGGTGGCAGGCGCTACGCCTGATGTCACACTACACTTCAAAAGAACACTCCCTCCACGAACACTACACTCCCTTACAAGGGGATAGCGTTTTTAGTTGTCTATTTTTAGAAACAATAGAGTTCTATTGCTGCATTCATCGCGATGTCGCATCTCATTTCATTGCCGCATAATAAGGTTCACTATTCAATGCAAAGCATTATGTTTATCTCGTCTACACTTCAAAAGAATGTAAATCCCACACTTACTAGCTACTGGATAACGTTTCTAAATGTCAACGTGTCGAAGCAATAGAGTTTTAATACTTCATTTGTGGCGATAACGAATTTTATTTCAGTGTTTCATGATAAGATGTAATGCTCGATGCAACGCTCTTTTGTATCTACACCTACACGTCAAAAGAATGTAAATCCCACACTTGCATGCTATGGGATAGCGTTTCTAGGTGTCGACATATCGGAGCAATAGAGTTCTAATACTTCATAAATCGCGAAATCGCATCTCATTTCTATGACTTGTGACGTGGTGACGTCACAAAGTTCGCTTCACCCTCCCCCGCCCCTGCTACGGTTAGCTTAGCTCGCTGATCACCACCCATGCGAGAAGCGAACCATCGCAATAGCTGTATTTGCGAGAAGCGTGAAGTACGCGATGGTAGAACCATTTGCCGCCCCCCCCCCCCCCCTCCTTCACCACGCTCTCTATCTTACGGATTAGACTGGCGAGCTGATAGAAGTAACGACCCAGCAGACGTCCCTTCATCGGATAAGCAGACAGCTGGTTCGCGGAAGGGCTGTGCGCCAAGGTAGCGTGAGGGGCTCGACGGTGGAGGAGTTAGAAAGTGAGTAAAAGGAGGTGACCCTTAAATCCAAGGGATATGATCCAAGGCCCTGCGAAGATATGACCGCTGCCATCGTCCATGGAGATGCATAGGATGGTTTTTGGGTGTGAGAAGAACCTCCTCCCCTCCCCTGAACACATTAAGAGAGAAATTCAGGATGTACAGCGGACCTGCAGGTGAGACGTGGAAAGCGCGGCGCGCGATACGCGCCGCAGTTCGAATGATCAGGAGGACCCCCCCTAGAGACACCCGAGGGGGCGAGAAGAGAAGATCTCCGAAATCCACCGATCGATGTCCCGAAAGAGAGAGAGAGAGAGAGAGAGAGAGAGAGAGAGAGAGAGAGAGAGAGAGAGGGGAAAAGGAACGAGAATCAGCATTCAGAAATTTCATCATAATTCTTCATAATCATTTCTGATATCGTCTATTGTATATTATATCGTATAACGGGTGGTGATCCCAGGTCATTCCCGGCGTCCCGTGTAACATTCAGTAGTCCTTGTTAGTAATTCCTTGTCGATGCAATATAAAAAGAAGCCGTGAGTTCAGTATCCCGCGACCCGAAATTGCGTATTCGGCTAGACGTAGTCGAAAAAAGGAGCATTCGAAGTATCGAGAGTTATTCTGCCCTCGATTTCCCCGGGTTGCGTAGTCCATTAGTTTTTGCTACTTCTTGAGTAGCTGGCGCCCAAAAAGTCCCAGCCTCGCGGCTTCGAAATACCCACTGGTTAGGCAATTAACTTGTTCCTTTACTTGGCGTTGGCGAATCCACACAAAGTGTAATCACGCGGATATTTTGTACACCTACCTAACCCCGGATTAAAATTGTTATATACCCCCCTTTTGCGAATTGTAAACGGGAACACCGCCACCAATTACCCTCTTTGCGAATTGTAAATGGGAACACTGTCACAAATTACCCTTTCTTGCGAATTGTAACGGGAAAACCGTCGCAGTCTCATGACAAGTTGTAATATCAAAACAACGCCAAATGCATATTTCGTCAACACTTCAAACTAATGTAAATGCCACACTACCTTGCTACGGAATAGCGTTTCTAGTTGTCTACGTTTCTAAGCAATAGAGTTCTAATGCTTCATAGAACGCGGTATCGCATCTCAAGTCTATGTCTCATGATAAGATGTAATATTCAATGCAACGCGTTGTATATATCTGGTCAACACTTCAAAAGCGTATCTAGATGTCTACATATTGAAGCAATAGAGTTCTAATGCTCCACATATCCCGATATCGCATCTCATTTCTATGTCTCACGATAAGATGTAATATTTAATACAACGCGTTATGTATATCTTGTATATACCTCAAAATATAAAAGTATATATGTGAATGCATCTCTTCCATGCTACTGTATAGCGTTTCTTGATGTCTACGTATTGAAGCAGTAGAGTTGTAATGCTACAGAAAACGCAATATTGCACTTCATTGCTATGTCTCACGTTGGGATGTGATATCAATCTAACGCGTTATGTACATCTCGTCAACACGTTTCTAGATGTCTACGTATCGAAGCAATAGAGCCCTAATGCTTCCTAAAACGCGATATCGCAATCCATTTCTATATCTCATGATAAGATGTAATATTCAATGCAACTTGTTATGTATATCTCGTATGCATATCAAAAGAATGTAAAGCCCACACTTCCCAGCGACGGAGTATCGTTTGTAGATGTCTATATAGAGACATCATCACACATAAGATGCGGGTCACAGATTTATACGATGGTCGGTTGCATCGCAAATAAATCGAAATGTATCATCTGCAGCGAGGCAGGAAGAAGGAATCCGTATATCAGACACGTTACCGGAGCTTTAACTGTCCGATCTACAGAAACGCTTTGATAGAAAAGAACAGGAAACGAATATGGAATTGAAAGTTGTACAAATCGATCTGAACAGATGCCGAATCGCGCAAGATATCATGGAGCAAATGCAATTGATCAAGGGACAGGCGTGGTAATAGTATCAGAAGCACACAAGATGGAGGATTACTGACTGTAAGATATGGATAACAGACGTTAATCGAAAATGATTCACATATGGCACCACATACTTCTCGACCGGAATCGTTCATGCAATGATCGAAGGAACATAAGCCATAAGCTGCTACTTCTCGCCGAACAGGAACTGGAAGAAATCGAAGAATATATAAACCAAATTGAGGTTAGCATAGAAAAGGTAGAGAAAGCAAGCAGAATAATAATCGCAGGTGACCTGAACGGAAAATCGGTAATCTGGGGTAATAAGAAGAACAACCATAGAGAAAAAGAAATCATCAAAATCGCTGTAAGAAACGACCTAATCGCGACGAATCCGAAGGAAGGCTATACATACTTTGAGAACCGAAACAAATCAAAAGTAGACACGTTGATAGGAGGTTGCATATATGCTAAGTTGTGTAAAGCAGAATTGGTTGAGATATTTTCAGCGTCGGACTGTCAATACGTACTACATACATTCCGAAGTACGAATTACAAGTATAACGAAGAGGGATTTGCAAGCCTCGATGGAAACAAAGCGAACTGGAACCAAGCAAATATGTAATCGACTTATACAATATATAGATATTTATTTTTATCTAGAAGGGATGATCTATTTTTACGTAATTAAAATATATGATAAGTATAATTACATAAACCAATTTCAAATATTTAATTAAAACATCATGAAATGATATGAAATTAGATAGGGTTTTAGATGTAATGGAGGATTATGTATTTAGTAGGGGATTATGTAGGGGATATCGTATTTAGAAATAACTAAAATATAAAATATGTATTAATATTTATACTAATATGAAATATTTACTTGAAAAATCATCTAAGCATGTGGTCTAGCGAGTGGGGGATTAACGGATCGTTGCGGGGAGCAGGCGGCTTAATGTGTGTAACTTAGATTTATGAATTCTCATATGCAGCAATACATTAGTCCGGATATAGTATATATATGTATGTAAGAGGCTTAAAAGTAGAATACAGGTTCTGGTAAAGTCGGATTTCTGAATTGGAGGAGTCCCCATTGAGGTGATGGGCTGCGACTGCGCCTTTCAGCAGGACGAAATCACCGGTGCGAGGTAGATGAGGGTGTTCGTCTTTGGTGCGAGCGAGACAGATATACTCGTTAGAGTGAGTGAGACAGTAGTGCTCGTCGGTGAGGTTGAAACAGCGATGCCCGGTATGAACGAGCTACGTATTCCGGTTGGTTCCAGTAACGCAGCGGTACTTGGGTGGCAGGCGCTACGCACGACGTTACATGAATTTGTTGCATGAATTTGTAGAACTCACATTCCTTTCAAGAGCAGTAGCAGATAAGCAGAATGCAATGCATAGAACATTACAAATAACTTACCTTCAAACGTTAAAATGAGATGAGCTATCGGGTTGTATGAAGCATTAGAACTCTCATGCATTGGCACGTAGACACTATAAAGCGCCATCACATTGCATGCAACCGTAGGATTCATAGAATTCGAAAGTATGGAAGAAATAGAGATCTAACGTTTCATGTATCGCAATGACACATTTTATTCCAACGTTTCAAAGCAAGTAAGTTTGCAAAGTCCAATGCAATGCATTATGCTCGTCTGCTACTCCTCTTCAGAAGAATCAGATTACGAATAACGAACGCGTCATAGATCGCGATAGCGCATTTTATTTCAGTGTTTCAAAGTAGGTGAGTTGTAACGTATTTTGCAATGGATTATGCTTATCTGCTTCTACACATCAAAACAATGTGAATCCTAACCTTCCTTGCAACAGCATAGCGTTTCTAGATATCCACGAGTCGATGCAATAGAGTTCTAGTATTTCATTCAGCGCAATGTCTCATCTCATTCCAATGTTACATGCTCAGATGTAATATTCTGTGCAACGTGTTATGTTTATCTGCATCTACACTTCTAGATGTTTTCGTGTCGATGCGATAGATTTTTAATACTTCATATAACGCGAGGTCGCATGTCGTTTCAACGTTTCAAAGTAAGAAAGTTGTAATCTTCTAAACATAGCATTATGCTCTTCTGCTTCTGTACTTGCAAAGAATGTGAATTCTACAGTTCAATGCAAAATGATGGTGCTTCACATTGTTTTCGTGTCAATACAGTAGATGTCCAATGCTCCAACGTTCAAAGTAAGCAAGCTGAAATCTTCAATGCATAACATTATACTTATCTTGTTCTACGTTTCTAAAGAGTGTGTATTCTACAGGTCCGTTCAAAGGGAAGGCGCTTCATAGCGTCTGCGTTTCATAGTGGTAGGGTTCAAATGGTCGATGCAATGCGATGGCGCATCTCATTCCATTGTTTCAAGACAAGCAAGTTGTTACTTTCTATGTATAGCATTATACTTATCTACTTGTACACTTTAAAATTTTTTTCTTCTAAACACCCACTGGCCAGGAAGCCTGTGACAGAGAACGAACAGAACATTATTATTGGCGTCCTGCTTATACTGGTTGTAGCGTCCCTATCTAAAATTAGATTATGTTGGTCTCAAAAGGAAATGTATACAAACAATTGAAAAAAACGCGATGAAGGGCGATCGGTTTATATCGATACTTAGATATTTTCATTTCTCCATTATTTCTACGGCTAGGACTGAGGATCGTTTGTATAAACTTAGAATTATTGTTAACGCAATTGTCTACACATAATAAACAAACAATAACTTTGATACTTGTATTCGTTTCGTTTGGACTGTCGAAATGATACAAGCTATGCATTTGTATATAATGTATAAACATAAGATAATGGGATAGGGAATGCCAGAGAGGCGAAAGGGCAAATACAAGGTGAGAGTCATTATGAAAAAGCCACGGGAGCATAAAGACATATTGCAGCAGAGAGAATTCAGTTTTATAGTGACTATTTTGAAAAAGTTTTGGTATCCATCAGCTAAAAATATTCAGAGGACGAAGAGATAGTGACTCGTCGAGAGAGCTATTTGTACCACGCAAATGTCGGCGTATAATGCCACTACCATCTTCAGATAGTGACAATTCATCTAGTAGTTCACTAACGAATACTAAAACAAGTGATCCAAATGATTGGTTTGATCCGCGAGGCAACCAGCTAAAAATTATACCTTTTTCAAGTCTCTATGGTGCCAAACTCGCTCATGAGGAAATGCAAAATTGTAGCACAATGGAAGATATTTACATCCCTTGTGTGACGGATAAACTACTAAAACATGTAAGCGAACAAACAAATATTTGTGCGACACAAGGAACAATCGGTTCCAAACGTGTTGAAAAGTGGGTGTCAACAGATAAGGACGAAATGAAGAGGTTTTCTGGAGTGGTTTTGTGGATGGGATTGGAAAAGCTCCCATCTTTGTATCTGTATTGGTGTAAGAATACATTGTTTATTCAAACATTCCCGCGGAAAATTATGAGTAGAGACAGATTACAAATTCTGTTGAGAATGTTGCATTTTGCCGGCAATACAAAAGTGGATGCTTCCAACCGTCTCTCAAAGGTTGAATTATTAATAAAAGAATTAAATATGAATTTAAAAAAATATTATGATGCCGTTGAAATGTTATGCATCGACGAGACGGACATACCATTCCGTGGACGGATCATACTTATACATGTTTAGTACATGAAACAAAGAAAGCATAGATATGGGATAAAAATACTTACATTGTGCTGTGATAATAATTACACATATAATCTTTGCATTTACACCGGCAAATCATTGGAGAAAAAAAATACAACAAATGTTGTCATGAATTTGTGTGAAAATGTATTTCACGAAGGCCATACTTTATACATAGATAATTATTATACGAGTGTGGATTTAGCAAACAAACTTATAACAAAAAATACGCATTTGGTTGGTACTCTTCGATCAAATCGAAGAGGTCATCCAAGTAAAGTTGTGACAGCCAAACTGCGACGCAGAGAAGTCATTGCCCAAAAGAACAGTAAAGGGATTATAATCATGAAACGGAAACACAAGAGGGATGTTTTAGTTCTTTCGATCAAGCATTCGAACGAAATGAAGTCCGTAATAACAAGAACAGGGGTATCCTGCAAACCAAAAATTATTATTGATTATAATAAAGGTAAAACAGCGATTGTTCTGTCTGTTCAAATGGGTGCTTACAGCAGTCCACTTGGAAGGTCACTAAAATGGTATAGAAAACTGGCATTCCACCTTCTTTTGAATATTGCCGTCGTGAATGCGTTACATATGTTAGAAAATGTAACAGGAAGAAAGATGTCAATTACAACATTCCGAAAACAATTGGTAAATGCTCTCGCACGACATTCACATGAGGAAACCCCAATTATGACCGATACAAGTAGAGGAATTCACAAATTTCATAAGAAGGAAGGAAAGGCGCATGAAGTACGAAAATATTGTGTTGATTGTTACAGCACAAACACAAAAATGTTCGGACGCCAGTTAGCGAGGAAAATGAAAAAGAAAGTTACTACATACTGTAATATGTGCAAATCACAGCCACATCTACGTTTAAAATGTTTTAATAAACTTCATTAAATATTAACATAAATTTTGTAATTGTCATTAATAATTTAACCCTTTACAATGCCGATTTCATGCACCGATGTCGATCAAACAAGAAGATCGCTGTCAGACCCTAGAATTCACGTTGTCCAAACGAAAAGTCGATTGTTAGTCCCTGGGAACTGACGCCGCCTGAAGAGAAAGTTCACTGTCAGTCCCTGGGGACTGACGTAGCACTCAACGTGTTAAGCCCGTAAAAATATTATAATCGACGAAATCATGGTTCCATGGCAAGGACGCCACAGTTTTTTCCAATATATCACAGGTAAGCGGCATTAATATGGTATAAAACTCTGTAAATTGTGCCTTCCGGAAGGATACACACATAATATTCTTATTTACGCCGGAAATAATGCAACCAGAATAGCGAAAGCACATGCGCATGCTGTAGTTATGACGTTGGAGGGTGAATTATTATTTTAAAACCGCATATTATAGGCAAATAGTTTATATACTTGTGTCCCTTTGGCCGAGAAACTTCTGCAAAAAGTAACATTTATTTATGGTACAGTAAAAGTTAATACAGAATTTCTTCCGCTGCAGGAAAAACGGGTACTGCAACCGGGTAGCTTTATGTATTTTCAAAATCGGAGCGGCTTTAAATTTTTAAAGTGGACGGATAAGAGGCCGGTATGCATGCCAGCCACTTCTGTAAACCACAGATGTGTTGTTGTCCAGGGTAGTAACAATAAGTTAAAGCCGGACAAAGTGTTCCTTTATAACAATGCTAAGAAGGGGTTTGACCATCCGACCAGATGTCTTCTTATCACAGTTGATTACGCAGAATAGTAAAGTGATATGGAAAAATAGTTATCGAATTAGTATGCGGGACTTCTCTCGTCAGTGCCTGTTATATAATTATAAAATGGAGTACCACAGGTATGAAAACATTAAACATCCGCGAAAAACTTATTGTTTATCTCCTCAGTACAGTGGATCGTCGCAGTAAACAAACATCATCTGAAACTGAAGCACTGCCCAAGAAACATACATATTTTCTGCGGTCGTTTCAAGGATACGCGAGAAAAATGAGATAACGATGTAAAGAATGTTATAGGCGTATGTCTAGAATAAATCGTAGCAAGTATGCCACGAATAAGACGATAAAAGTAAAAACCTGTTTTAACCGATGTAAGGGCCAACCCGAAGTCTACCCAACATGTTTTGAAAAATTACATAAAAAAATTAAATAATTATATTAGGTTTATAATATTGATTTGTTATGTTTTAAATATTAATTATATAATTAATGTTAAATATTAATTATAATGTCCGTTTATAATGCTGAGAGTCGAAGAATAAACCAACTTTGTACTATCCACTTTGTGAAATATAAGTTCGACCCATCGTGATACACGCCGGCCCACAAAATAGACGCGCGTTTAACTCACCGGAGATGCACACTGCTTCACGGAACAGACACGTGTGACCCACCTGTGATGCACGCCAACGTCAACGTGCTAAACGTAGGAATCAGATGTGCCATCGCTTTGTGTGGAGCATTAGATCATTACAGCTTTGACAAGCAGACAATATGAAACCCCAGCCCGGTGTAAGGTACAGTCGAATTTATATTTGTTTGAAGTGTAGAAGCAGATAAGCATAATGCTCTGCGTAAACAATACAGCTCACTTACTTTGAAACGTTGAAATGAGATGCGAGATCGCATTGCATGGAGCAGTAGGACACTACTCCTTTGACACGAAAGAACAGTGAAGCGCCATCCCGTTGCAGGGAACTGTAGAATTCACATTCTTTTAAAGCGTAGAAACAAGCACAAATGCGTAAGCACAATGCTATGCATGGAGGAATGCAGTTTACTTAGATTAAAACGTTGGAATTAGATTCACCCCTGTACTGAATGGAGCATTAGAGCTCCGTTGCTTTGACACGTAGACATCATGAAGCTCCTTCCTGTTGCGTGGAACTGTAGAACTTACATTCCTTTAGAGTAGAAGCAGACGGCATAATGCCATGCATAGTAAATTACAGCTTACTTACTTCTATACGCTGAAATGAGATGCGCTATCGCATGGCATAGAGCACTAAAACCCTACTTCCTTGACACGCAGACACTATACAGACGGACCCCGATAACATAATGATATGCAAATAAGGTTACTGCTTACAAAGTCTTGAACGTTGAAATGAAATGGCCCATTGCATTGCATATAGCATTAGAGCTCTACTGTTACGACACGCAGACAATTCGAAGCATAATCCCGTTTCAAGAAACTGCAGAATTCACATATCTTTGAAGTGTAAAAGCTGACAAGCGTAATCCTATGCATAGAATGTTTGAGCTTACTTACTCGGAAACATTGATGTGAGATTCGCCACCGCATGTCATAGAGCATTAAGACCCTGCTGTACCAACAGGCAGACTGTATGAAGGGACATCTTGTTGCATAGACATGTAGAATTAACATTCTTCTGAAGTGTAGTGGCAGGTAAGTATGAGGTAAGTACAACGCGATGCATAGAAGAATACAAATAACTCATTTTGACATGATGAAATGGGATGTGCCATAGCGTTGCATGGAGAATTCTAACTCTATTGCTTTAACAGACAGACACTACGAAGCGCCATGCCGTTGCATGGAATTATATAATTCACATTCTATTGAAGGCCTCTAGCTGTTAAGCATAATGATTCTGAATTCTGTTAAGCATACAGATTCTTTGCTTTGAAACGTTGAAATGAGAGGGAACATCGCGCTGCATGAAGTATTAGAAATGTGTTGCTTGAACACGTAGAGATCTGCAAACGATATTCTGTTGCAAGCAAGTGTAGGATTCACATCCTTCTAAAGTCTAGATGCAGACAAATATAACATCTTGCATAGAATACTGCAATTTACCATGATTCATTGAAATGAGTTGCGACATCACGTTGAATGAAGCATTAGATCTCTATTTCATCGACACGTAGATATCCAGATATGTTATCCCCTTGAAAGAAACTTTAGGATTCATATTCTTTTGAAGCGTAGCAGCAGATAAACGTTATGCGTTAAATCGAATATTACATCTTAACTACTTTGAAACGTTGAAACGGAATGCGTTGTCACGATCTATGATGCATGAGAACTGTAATGCTTTGACACGCAGACACTATGAAACGCGATCGCTTATATATATATATTTTGTATAAGTCGATCATTTATTTGCATCGCCTCAGTTCGCTTTCTTTCCATCGAGGCTTGCAAATCCCTCTTTGTTATTCTTGTAATTCGTACTCTGGAAGGTATGTAGTACGCATTGACAGTCCGACGCTGAAAATATCTCAAACTCTTCTGCTTTACGCAACTTAGCATATATGCAACCTCCTATTAACATTATGTCTATTTTTGATTTGATTCGGTTCTTAAAGTATGTATATTCTTCTTTTGGATTCGTCGTTATTAGATCGTTTCTTAGAGTCATTTTGATGATCTTTTCCTCTCTATGGTTGTTCTCCTTACTACCCAAGATTACCGATTTTTCGATCAGATCTCCTGCGATTATCATTCTGCTTGCTTACTCTACCTTTTCTATGTTAACCTCAATTTCGTTTATATATTCTTCGATTTCTTTCCGATCCTGATAGGCGAAAAGTAACAGCTTATATCTTTTGTTCCTTCGAGCATTGCATGAACGATTCCGGTCGAGGAGTACGTGGTGCCACATGTGCAACATTTTCAATTAACACCGGTTATCCATATCGGAGCGTCATCCTTCTCGTCTTGCAGTCAGTATTCTTACATTTTCTGCATGACTTCTTATACGATTCGGCATCTGTTCAGATCGATTTGTAGAACTTTCAATTCCATATTCGTTTCCTGTTCTTTTCTATCAAAGCGTTTCTGTATACCGGACAATTAAAGCTCGGGTAACGTGTCCGGTGCACGGATTCTTTCTTCCTGCCTCGCTGCAAATAATACATTTCGGTTTGTTCGCGACTCAATCAATCATCGTATGATTCTGGAATCCACATCTTCTGTAGGTTTCCTTTTTATCCTTGATTTCCTTGCAATTTCTGCCGATATGTCCCAGTTTATTGCATATGAAGTATCTATCTACTCTTAGTAGCACTTAGCAGGAACAAGATGTCAATGCTGTTCTGAGTCCTTTTACCTTCTCGAGCACTGTGCTGTACTCCTGTTCACATTCAACTAACGCGACTTGGTTGCCTTTCTATATTTGTTTTAACAACTTGACATTTATACCGCTACCCTTTCCTTCAATTTCATTCAATGTTCGTCTTATGTCCTCCTTTATTTTTTCTCTGGTAATCCAACGGGTATTTGTCCCTTAGTTGGGGCATTATACTTGCACTCGTATATTTTACTTCAAATTCTTTTTCCGGAGTTCCTTTTATCTCCCGCTCCCGGGGATTATATCTCCCGCTCTCGATTTTTTTGCATCATCTTTTCATATTTCTGTCGTTTTTCCTGCTTTTCCTCATCTCGCTGCTTATCCTCGAATACTTCCTGCTCCTTTAGCTGCTTAATTTTTCACTGTAATGTTCGCCACTAGGTCAATCAAGTGTTCGATGCCAGCTCTTTTTATATGCCTGATGTTTCCCTTTAACGTTTTCTAATATGTCATTAGCTTCGCCGTATCCTCGCTCGGAATATTTGTCATTTCGTTTGACGTGTGGCTGCCTATTCTTCCATTTGAGAATTTAGACGTTATTCTTTCGGCTCTTTCATTTTGGTTCCCTTACTTCGGCTCCTGGTGCTTCTCCTTTCCTGTCTGTGCATCCTTCCGAGGCTTTCTTTTTCTCCTTTATATTACGTATCCTTTTCTATTTCCCTATCCTTTCGTGTCATCGACAGGGGGCTCCGAACCGCCTGCCCATCCTTTAATTCTCTGCAAGGACCCGATGAGGCTGATTCCGAATCATAAGCCGGCAGTACCTCTCAGCAGCATATGCACAGCAGCCTCGCTCACGCCGCGGGTGGGAGTTGGGGGGCGGCTGCAGGCCCTCCACCAACCTATTGCCTGCCGTGATGCGGGCGAAGGACTTCCAGGGCCACTCGAACCGCGACCAGCATGTCTTATACTCTAACCGTTTCGTAGTCATGCGTTTCCTATTAAGCTTGTCGGGATCAGTGATATTGTTTCGTTTAATCTAAATCATTATTTTCTTTTTAAGTTTCTCGATTTTTTTATTTTCTCTCACGATATCAATATGTATCGTTGTACCAAGGTAGAACGGCAAGGCCGTCACAGTATGGTGTATAATCTGTTGTTTGATATTTCTAGGATTTCCTCTTAATAAATGCAATGTTTCCACATATTTTCTTTTCCCTTTTCTTTAGTTACCTTGATGCTATTTTATGCTCTCTACCCTCCACATTTCCTCTCTGCACTATCCCGGAATCGGCGTTATAGAATTACTTCAGGATGGCGCCCCGGTCTCGCTACCCGGAGATTGAGTGTTCTCCCTTGCATTCTTTGATTTATATATGTCATATATTGGAGAATATTTCCTCTTATCCGTTGTATGTTTTGAATTACGTTTTAGTTACGTGTATATTAGATACGCGTCGAAATATCAGGCACAAATCCTCATACAGTAAATATCGGAACACTACTATGTATAAAAATGAAACGAATGTTGTTTCAAATTCGTGTCGCTTATATAATATCCAAGTTTGGAATGTTAATGTGTGCTCTTGGAAGGGACGATGAATTTGAAAATGATGGTCTTGCTGTGAATGCTGTCTTGCCAAAGACTGCAGTAAATTATATATATTTCTAATTTCGTTGTTAAGAAATATAGTTCTCTCAATTTAAAATTGCCTTACGTACGCGTTGTTTCAGGTATACAAATGGCTGCGATAGAGATGTTAGTTGGTTCACAATCACAAAATTATAGTGGGAAGCTGGAAATAATGGGTGATGCAATGTAGGCATTTTTATTTTGCAAAGACAGTAAATCTGTTACTAATCAGTCTTTAATCGATGAGGCAATATTAAAAAAACTGAAGGAATGTCCGATTTCACCCATTATACGTTTAATGCAGATGTGAATAATTAACTAAAGGTTTACAATTAACACATGAATGAATTTTACATGAATGAATTTAAGCAGGTACATGGTTTTTAGATGTTAAAAATGGTAAAAAGGTGCGGCAGGATGAGGAGAACCTAGTCAACCACTAGGTACAACATTAACAATGGATTCTCAAAATTTTCTCGCAATGCCTTCTCATAAAAAAAAATATTTTTTACGTTCAAATTAATTAGAAATACAAAATAATTTTACTAATAACATAATATTATGTATCTTTCGGAGAATTGAAACTTGCATTGACAAAGTCGTATTGGAAAAGTTAAAAATTATCGGTGATCTACAAAAAGCAATGAAATTAGAGAAATTAATGGTCAGTTTAAAGCCGAAACTTACTTTGAGAAATTAAATACCTTCTTCTTAAAGAGAACCGACATATTAGCTAATTAAGGAAAAATTATTCCTACCTATAAAAATTTTGTTATTTTTTGTAAAAGTTTAATATGTAATATAAAATATTTAAAATATTAAAGAAACTAAAGTAAAATATATTTTTATATATTTTTGTAATATATTTTGTAATGCCAGTAAAAAGTCTAATATTTCATAACGATTTTATAGTTTAAAGATTATCAAGCTTCATGCTTGGATGGATGCTTATATGTAAGTATAACTGCCAAAATGAAATGAGATCGCATAGTGATATTTACACACCTGCGTGCTGCAATTTTGACGTATTTCAATTTCTGATAATAGCATATAAATGTTTATAATGTAATTATCAGTCACAAATGGAATTCTACGATTTATCCATGTAATAATCATTTTTTATTGTACGCATCCTCCAATACATACACAGTGTCTTTAATCTTGATAGATTTCGTGTGTGCGCGCGTGTGCATGTGTGTGTATAGTAGCATTTGCAGAAATACCACCTAATAGGTTTCGTAGTTTCGATTCTAGTCAATCGAGTGAAATGGCACAAGATTTTCTGTAGAAAATTAAGGGGATGTGAAGCTACTTCACTGCATACAGCATTTTTCACTGGAAGAATTTTTCTTGCAATGTGTTGACTCCAGATTTTTTTTTAATTGTTCTCGTTTTCAAAATTGAAACTGATATCATATCCCTTAACACAGCACGCTGGTAACCACGATACAACATATCCAATGTTCCTTTATCTGAAATTAAGGCCTGCTTTCTTTTTTTCCAAACTTCTTTACATTGCGTTATATTTTTAAGACTCTTTTTAAGTTACAAAGAACAGAAACGCTACATGGATTATAAAAGTGCAATAGTTTAATTTATATAATCTTAAACATTTTAAATCAGTTTACGTTCCTTCGCTTGTTGTACATGTCTATCACCTGGTGCTGAATCAACTACTACTGGCAGCATCCCTTTCTAAAATTTGGAAAATCTACCAAATCTAATGAAACTTTGCTTAGATTACAAATGTGTTTTTACTGTATCCAGCAGAAATGAAATTACATTGACAGAAATACCAGCTAGTACTTCACGCCTATTTGAAACAACATTAAATCACCTTGTTAAGCAATAATTTATTAATTGTGACATGGACCTTTAATGTTTTTCTTGCTGTTCATATCATTATACTTTCAGTAATATATTATGTGCTGTCATTTGATATATTAACTGGCTTAATTGTATTTTATAACGAATCTTGCATACTAAACACTGTTTTTACTCCTGATACGAGTGGATAGTTCTTCGTCTTATATTCTTATATCGCATTGATTGTAAAAGTGTATGATATTGTTTTTATGCAGTCATGTATAATTATGTACATACAAATTCACGATTAAGTAGCTATGTGTTCAAACTCAATTTCGAATAATGCTCTAGAAAGCACCCCAGATAACAAACGACAAGATGATGGCGACATCATACCGGCACTATATTGGCACTTCCGAAGAGTGTCAGCTGATCCGTAGCCATCTGTGACCGGATTCGTTAGCTAAAATGCCAGAACGTCTTACCAGCACGTTCTAGACTAGCGTAACACGCCGAGTGTATCGCGCAACGCCAGCACCACTTTAACACGCGTGTCATCGTTCCATTCATGAATCTTCTCAGCAATGACGTAGGGTCACATTTGGTAATGGGGAACCTCTGCTTTCATACAAATTAGAACCGTTAGATGTCAGTAGATGTTCAACATATGGGTATTGACAGACATTTTGATAGTCGATTTCCTATATTTATAGTTATTGAGAGAGTCGTATATATTTCTTTAAACCCGTCATAAACTAAAAATATTATTTATAAAAAAATATTACTAAGAAAATAAAAATTCATGCTGTTGCGTCCCTAACTTCGCCTTGTGTAATTTCTTAAATATCATGCTGTCATCATATTTAATATAACTCTCAATTGCATGAATTTGTAACGATGAAATGAAAAAAATATGTATAAAGTGAATGTATATATTTTTATGATAAAGTAATTAACGTCTTTATGGAAAAAATCGTCGTATCTAGCTAGTTTGCAGAAAATAATAAAATCGAGTTCTTATGTCTTTATTTCGTGTCGGTGTATCTATTTTGGAATCAAAATAAATAAATTGCTTAGTTTAGTCATTTTTCATATTCGTTTATAATTTTTATGGAAACAGCTTTCCCATTAATAAATGTTATCCTACGCCATTACCACTCGTGTATCTATGGTGAGCTGATAGTGTTATTGCCACGGCCATGTAGCTCGTGTGCTTTATCGCGGTGCTTTAATAGTGCCCTGATACGAGTGTCGCTCCAGTATTAAGAGTATGCCGTTACAAGAGCTGAGCAGGAGCACTGTTTTAGCACAGTTCTGCCACGGAATTCGTTCCATCCATTGTCATTAATGTGTCACTCGCTGGCTGTTTGGGATATTATAGTACATGAGGCAGACTTATTTCTTATCATCGTCAAGGAGATGGACTTTCACTCCCCCTTTTTGAATTTTGTTAATTATTGCTTGGAATTTTTGCCATTTCTGTATCTCTATGACCGCATTCTGGATTCAACTTATGTACGATCTTTTTGATATTCATCTTTTGTTACATGTAACATTATATATGTCATGCACGTTTGTTATGTAATGCTCAGATTTGTAATCCTTAGTTTTTTTCATTCTTTGGTAAAGGAACTTATTCGATTAATATATATTTATTAGGCATAGATATAAATAATTAGAAAAATGTTAATAAAACAGTATTAAATATGTTGTTGAAATTATATATTTAAGGTCTGAAGCAGTTTCTTTTTCTGCTCGCTACTTTCCATTTTCAGTTCCGTATACTTATCCTTTGTTACCATCATATATGTTGCGTAAGATTATAATAACTTTTTTGTCCTTAAATTTTGCGGATATTTCAATTAAATTTCCTCTGATAAAAAAAACGGAAATTAAAAAAGATTTATTCTATGTATCAAGATGAGATGTAATTCAATGCAACTCGTTAATGATATCTCGTCGACAGTTCAATAGAATGTTAATCTCACAATTTCTAGCGGCGGAAGTGCGATTCTAGATGTCTACGAGTCGAGGCAATAGAGTTCTCAAGTTTCATAAAACGCGATATCGCATCTCACATCTATGCCTCATGTAAGATGTATTATCCAATGCAACGCGTTATGTATATCTCGTCTACATTTCAGAAGAATGTAAATGCCACACCTCCTTGCTACGGGTTAGCGTTTGTGGATGTCTACGTTTCTAGGAAATAGAGTTCTAATGCTTCATAAAACGCGATATTGCATCTCATTTCAATGTCTCACCATAAGATGTAATATCAATGAAACGCGTTTTGTGTATCGCATCAACACCACAAAAGAATGTAAATGCCACACTTCCTTGCTACGGAATAGCGGCCCTAGATGTCTACGTTTCGAAGCAATAGAGTTTTAATACTTCATTAAAGGCGAAGTTTCATCTCATTTTTATGTCTCATGATAAAATGTAATTTTACGTCTCGGGTCGCGGATAACTGACCGTTGGTCGGAGAGACACGCAGCCACAAACGGTTCGGCTGGCACTATTGCGTCGATATCCACGATGTTTTTGCTCGCGAAACACTGATCGAAAAGGCACGGACGAAGATGAGAAAACGTTGACTTTCCTTTGGTGCCTTGATAGCTGCTAATATTCAATATCCTTGTTGCAGTCGTCGGCGCGGACCGTCCTCGGGTATGGTCCCTGCGTTCGGGCTGTGAGACGGAATTGTCAATGGGACGAGTACGTAGGTAGTCTGATCTCCTGTGCGTGTCGGTGATGGATGCGTCCGGCCAGTGTGCAACGAAAGAAGGGACGGTGCAGTGATATATGCACGAGCTGACGGTTGCTCCAATGTATTTGCGCACCAGTGAACGTAAGAAGTTTTTTCTTCCCTCGCGGCGAGATCGTTTGGACGTGCCGTTCCGGCACATTCGAGTCGGATTCCAAACGTCCAGATACGTGTGCACTAAGCGGTGGTCCACTCTAGCTTACCGGTCCAGGAATATGAAATATCGACGTGTGTGTTTGCTCTAGTCTCGATGTGGGTCGATGCAGTTAAGCGGTGGTCTGCTCTAACTGGTCGATTGCCAAGTTTGACTAAAAGTCAGAGCTCGTTAATGATATCGAAGACGGGTGATCTCCTGGAAAACTTCGTAATAAATGAATTTATAATAATAGTAAGACAAGTAATTTTAGAATAATGAGAATTGCAAGTACTGGTAAAATAAAGTATTTTCTAAATAAAACTAAGCTTACACTGTTACTTCCGTATGCTAAGGTTAATTGAGGACTAGAATTCGATGATTTTGGCATATAATTAGAGTTAGAATTAGGAACTTGATTTGAATTAGTGTTTGAGTTCTAATAGTCGAAATCGATTTGATTTAGAGTTTAGAATTGAGAGAGGTCCGCTCGCTTGAAGCGGATGACTCGAACTGTACTTTCAGCTCGCGGACCCGCGAACTCCTCGGATCGCGTGGCGCGTGAGTCGCGGGGCGCTAAAGAGGGGCTGACGCTCGGCCCGCGGGGTGGGATGGATGGTCGTGGAGGGGCGCGCGCGTCCGGTGAAGGCCACGAGCATCGGGCGCTCGCTCGTGCGCTTTGCTTATTTCCTATTTCGGTTAAATGCGCTTTTAAAATTAGGGTTACACATGAGATACCTTATGCTAGCTTGTGTGTGCTGTGTCATGTATGCACATCGTGTGCAGTGTGCTTAATTTTCGAGGATTTGCATAATTTTAGTTATAACAGTACGTAAAGTACGGATACGGGTGCGTAACGGCGGGCGACTCTTCGTAGTACGCGGAATGGACCACGTGCGGAGGCTGTGGCTTGCTCGTGCACCAGCTATCCGACAGGTAAGTGTCGTGACACGATCGTGTGGTCCAACTCCTTGGTACGAGGATGGCTGCCTTAGCACAGCGATAGGTCTGCGTTACCGTATGTCGATATACTCGTCTCTGCAATGGCGGCCGGCGGTGTCTGCGGCTCTTCCGGGGGGGTGTAGGAGGTACCGTGAGATTCGGCGGACGTCACAATAATTTCAATTCAACGCGTTGTTTATATCTCCTCAACGCTTCAAAAGAATGTAAATTCCACACTTCCTTGCTACGGATTGGCGTTTCTAGATGTCTAACGCATCGAAGCAATACAGTTTTATTGCTGCATAAAGTGCGATATGATTTATGATTTAATGTAATAATCAATGCAACGCCTTATGTATATCTCGTCAACGCATCAAAAGAATGTAAATCTCACACTTCCCTGCGACGATATAGCGTTTCTAGGTGTCTATGCATCGATGCAATTGGGTTCTAATGCTCCATATAACGCGGCATCGCAACTCATTTCTATGTCTCATGATAAGATGTCATATTCAACGCAACTCGTTATGTATATCTCTTTTGCATTTCAAAAGTATGTAAATGCCACTTGTCGTTGCTCCGGAATAGTGTTTCTAGATGTCTACGTATAGAAGCAATAGAGTTCTTCCGCAGACACCGCCGGCCGCCATTGCAGAGACGATCATTCCGACACACGGTAACACAGACCGATCGTCGTGTTAAGACAGCCACCGTCGCAACAAGATGTTGGACCACAGGATCGTGTCACGACGCGTACCTGTCAGATAGCTGGTGCACGAGCGAGCCACAGCCTCCGCACCAGGACCATTCCACGTACAGCGAAGAGTCGCCCGCCGTTATGCACCCGTATCTGTACTTCACATACTGTTATAATTAAAATTAAGCAAATCTTATAATTTAAGCACACTACACTCGATGTACATACATGACATAACACACACAAGCTAGCATAAGGCATCTCATGTGTAATCCTAATTTTAAGAGCACATTTTACCGAAATAGGAAATAAGCAAAGTGGCTATCGCCGAACGCGCGCGCCCCACCACGACCATCCATCCCACTCCGTGGGCCGAGCGTCCGCCCCACTCTGACTTCCCGCGACAACGCGCGCTACGCGATCCGAGAAGGTCGCGCGTCCGCGAGCTGAAAGTGCAGTTCGAGTCATCCGCTCCAAGCGTCGGACCTCTCTCAACTCTAGTTCAAAGTAAGTTCGAGTCATTCGCTCCAAGTGAGCGGACCTCTCTTAATTCTAAACCCTAGTTCAATCCGATTTCGACTATTCCAACTCAAACTTTAATTCAACTCAAGTTCCTAATTCTAACCCTTATTATATTCTAAAATCATCGAATCCTAGTATTTAGTGTACATTAGCTTAGAGAAGTAACAGCGTAAGCTTAGTTCTATTTAGAAAATACTTTATTTTACCAGTACTTTCAATTCTCATTATTCTAAACATTCCTTGTCTTACTATTATTATAAATGCATTTATTACGAAGTCTTCCACGAGATCACGCTTTTTCGGGATCATTCACGAGCTCTGACCTTTAGCAAACTCGGTGATCGACCAGTTAGAGCGGACCACCGCTTAGCTGCATCGACCTACATCGAGACCAGAGCAAAGACACACGTCGATATTTCATATTCCTGGACCGGTAAGCTAGAGTGGACCACCGCTTAGTGGACACGTATCTGGACGTTTGGAATCCGACTCGAATGCGCCGTTCCGGCACATCCAAACGATCTCGCAGCGAGGGAAGGAAAAACTTCTTACGTTCACTGGTGCGCAAATACATTGGAGCAACCGTCAGCTCGTGCATATATCACTGCACCGTCCCTTCTTTCGTTACACACTGGCCGGACGCATCCATCACCGACACGCACAGGAGATCAGACTACCTACGTACTCGTCCCATTGACAATTCCGTCTCACAGCCCGAACGCAGGGACCATACCCGAGGACGGTCCGCGCCGACGACTGCAACAAGGATATTGAATATTAGCAGCTATCAAGGCACCAAAGGTAAGTCAACGTTTTCTCATCTTCGTCCGTGCCTTTTCGATCAGTGTTTCGCGAGCAAAAACATCGTGGATATCGACGCAATAGTGCCAGCCGAACCGTTTGTGGCTGCGTGTCTCTCCGGCCAACGGTCAGTTATCCGCGACCCGAGACGTAAAATTACATTTTATCATGAGACATAAAAATGAGATGAGACTTCGCGTTTAATGAAGTATTAAAACTCTATTGCTTCGAAACGTAGACATCTAGGGGCGCTATTCCGTAGCAGGGAAGAGTTGCGTTTGCATTCTCTTGAGGTATAAACGAGATATACATAACTCGTTGCATTGATTATTACATCTTAAAGTGAGACATGGAAATGAGATGCGATATCGCGATTTATGAAGCATCAGAACTCTATTGCTTCGATGCATAGACATCTAGAAACGCTATTCCGCAGTGCAGACGAGGTTTATATAATGCGTTGCATTGAATACTACATCTAATCATGAAACATAGGAGATAGATACGATATCGCGTTTTACGAAGATTTAGAACTGTATTGCTTCGATACCTAGACATCTAGAAACGCTCTTTCGTAGCAAGGAACCGTGACATTTACTTTCTTTTGAAGTATAGGGGAGAAATGCATGACGCGTTGCATTGATATTACATCTTATTATGTTACATAGAAATGAGATGCGATATCCCGTTTAATGAAGCATCAGAACACTATTGCTTCGATATGTAGACATCTAGTAGCGCTATTCCGTAGCAAGGAAGTGTGAGATGTACATTCTGTTGCCGTGTCGACGAGATGCGCATAACGCGTTGCATTGAAGGTTACATCTTATGATGAGGCTTTGGAGGGAGAGAGTTGTATCGTGTATTAAAATGAACCACAAGTTCCTGCGATAGCTTTATTCGATGTTTCTGATTCTCGCCTCCAATTCTATATTTCTACCTTGGTACTCGTCGAATGTCGAATGTTGTTTTCCAATTTTTTAGCTTTGCTTATATGCATTTTCTGTACCCGTACGTTTCGGTGATTGGCCACCGTACATATTCTGGTAAGCCAATCACCTTACCTGTTTGTGGGTGCCGCCCTTCTTGTCGCTTAAGAAGGGCGACACGGACGTTGGCGGGGGAATTGTTGCTAAATATTTATTTTCAATAATGTAGCGGGATTTCCCGAGGTTCGCTTACCTGGGGCCTAACGATCATGGCCATATGGGCCGCTGGGCCCAGGTTCCCGGTAATCCTCGGTTTATGGCGTTATGGACGTGCTATCGAGGACGTTGACTAAATTTTATTTTTCTATTACTTAAAAATGTTAAAAGCTAAAACGTCTCCTCAAAGGTAGCTTATTTATCCTGCACACCATAAACCGTGCTGGCTATTTCTACAGCGAATATTTCTTTATTGTTACTGCTGCCAGCCGCTACAAGGCATTGAAATGATATTCGATATCGTATTTTATGAAGCATTAGAACCCTATTGCTTCGATATGTGGTCACCTGGAAACGCTATTCCGTAGCATGGAAGTGTGGCATTTACATTGATTTCAAGTGTAGACGAGATACACTTTACGCGTTACTTTGAATATTACTTCTCATCATAAGACACAGAAATGAGATGCGATATCGCCTTTTATGGAGCATTAGACCTCCATTGCTTCGATGCATAGACACCTAGAAACGCTATTCCGTAGCAGGGAAGTGTGGCATTCACATTCCCTTGATGTGTTGACGAGATATACATTACGATTTGCATTGAATACTACATCTTATTATGCGACATAGAAACAAGATCCGATATCGCGTTTTATGAAGCATTATAGTTACATTGCTTCTTTACGTAGACATGTAGAAACGACATTCCGTAGCTAGGAAGTGTGGCATTTACATCCTTTTGAAGTAAAGACGAGATATACATAACGCGTTGCATTGAATATTACATCTCATCATGAGACATAGAAATTAGATGCTACATCGCGTTTTCTAAAATGTTAGAACCCTATTGTATTGATTTGTAGGCATCTAGGAACGCTGTTCCGTAGCAAGGATGGGCGACAGTTACATTCTCTTGAGGTGTAGACGAGATATACATAACGCGTTGCACTGATTATTAACTCTTATCGTGTAACATAGAAATGAGATACGGTATCGCGTTTTATGAAGAATTGGAACTCTATTGCTACGGTACGTAGACTTCTAGAAACATTATTCCCTCGCATGGAAGTGTGGTATTTACATTCTTTTGAAGTGCAGAGGAGATATACTTAATGCGTAGCATTGAATGTTACATCTTATCATGCAACATAGAAATGTGATGCGATACCTTTTTTCATGAAGAATTAGAGCTCGATTGCATCGATACGTAGACATCTAGGGAAACTGTTCCGTCGCTAGGAAGTCTGGCACTTACATTCTTTTGAAGTATAGACATAAACCGTACAATTATATGCCTACCCATACTTCGATGTATTGTTGATTTCAAACATTGTTGATCTACTTCTAAGTACTTACATTATTCAGAGAGCTCAATTGCAGCTAATTTTGCTGACAAGAGTATGAAGGTTCTATTAAGACGTTCAACTTGACCATTAGCTCTAGGAATTCCTGTTGTATTTGAAACATATTCTATATTTTCTTCTTGACAGTATTGCTTGAAATCATTTGCACTGAAAGCCGTTCCCCTATCAGAAATTATTCGACGCGGAATACAGAAAATTGTCGCTTGCTTCTTCAGGCGTGACAAAACTTAACACGTTCACGCCGGGGCGAAAATCTACGTTTTTTTGAGCGCACATTTCTTGCAGCAAGCACTTATTTTTTTTAACGACTAATTTTCGGAAAACGCGTGACCCACGAGTGGGTCACGCCGCCCCACGGAACAGTCGAGTGTGACCCACCGGTGGGTCACCCCGGCGTGAACGTGTTAAGCTGTAGTAGTAGATTTTGTAGCATAAAGCCATGTAAATTTTGTAAAAGCATTTACCTGATACAACTAGAATATAATATTCAGGGTGAAAAGGTTGATCTTCGTTATTTGTTTGAAATAAAATCGCTCTGTACCCTAACGCAGAAGCATCTGTATGCAACTCCGTCTCTACTTCTACTTGATACAAATTCAATATTGGTTTCTCACTCAATAAAAGCTTAAGTCGTGTGAATGCCTCCTTTTCAGTTGCTCCAAAACAAAATTAAGCATTCGCTCGCAGAAGGTTAGACAAATGTCACTCAATTACAGGGTATTCACGAATAAATTTACGGAAATTCCCGATTAGTCTAAGAAAATTTTGTACATGTTTAACATTGGAAATCGACGGACTGCATCAATTTTAGTCAGGGGCGAACATAACCATTGTTGATTACATGCCCGAGGAATTGGACAGAAGTTTGCAGAAACCGACACTTTTCCCAGCTGAGTATTAAACCGGCTCCGCTCGGAAAAATTCAAATCCTTTCAAGATTTTTGATCCCACTTTCAATGTCATTTGATGAAATAATCGAGTCATGTATGTATGCTAGAACTATTCTGTCTCGAATAAGATCTCTAAATACGGTATTTATAAATCTTTGAAAAACTGCTGCTGAATTACATAGACGAAAAAGGACTCGTAAGAATTTATAATGACCATTTGGTACAATAAATGCTGTAGACTTTCGACCTGATTTATTCTGTCGCACGTGAAAGAAACCGTTTTTCAAGTCAAGAGTACTGAAAATGCGAGCGACTTGTAACAAATCTAATTGATATTCAATCAATTGTAACGGATATCTATATTTAATAATCTTCTTATTAATTTGTCGATAATCCACACATAATCTAAACGAATCATGTTTCTTCCGAACGCAAACAACCGAACTCGCATAATCAGAAGAAGATAACTGAGCGGCTCCAGCCGCAATCCACTGTTCTATCTGCGCATTAACAATCTCTTTTTGCGGCGCTGACAATAGTCTCGCCGATTTATATACAGACTCTTCGTTTTTCAATATTAATTTCATTGCAATTTCACGTTCAAAGGTTTTACTCGGCTTGTAATTACTAACAAGATTTTCTATCGTTATTTGCTAAGTAGGATCTAATACATGAGACACATCACTTTCTAACACGTCACTCGTTACGTCTATTTTAAATATTTCCCGTACAATATTTTCTCTTTCAACAATTTCGCGCGTTACTTTCGGTAATGGACGAAATTTTACTTTACCACCTCTAATGCTAACATCGGTTACATTTAAGAAATTTGTTCCTATTAACAGCTTGTGTCGAACAATGGTATCAGAGATTACTTCTATACAAATCGGATATGAGTGCCCATGTACGGTAATTTTTGCTTGAAACACGCCTAATGTTGGATTATTCCTTGAACCTTCGAAATGTAATTCATTGTGTCGTAATTGCGGTGAACCAAGCTTAATATACTGGTCTGTGCGAATTAAACTAAAATCACTTCCTGAATCCATTAATGCTTTGATCTCGCATCCGATAAGTAAAACATTTTTGAGATACCTTCGGTACAATACTCCTAATGTCGCGCAGCTCTCTTCACTCGTTTTAAATTTCTTGGGACATTTTGACGCAATATGTCCACGTTCTTGACATATAAATTATTTTACTCCGCGATCTTTCGTTGGACAATTCACGCTAATATGATCGCGCCTACCACAATTATAACATCGTACAATATTACCGGTGAACTCTTTTATCTCACCGACATTGACCACCGCTTTTCGTTTATTTCTATCGAAACTGTTTTCATACTTCTCAAACTTTGTTGACATCTGCACACCCGACAAACCTTGATCTCGGAGAATTACCTCTTCAAACGCTTTCGAAAGTTGATCGGTTTTTGTAATCTGTTGAATACGGGCCTGGCTCCTGAGCATTTCATCGGGGATGCCGTCAATCAAATATTCAGGTATTTCATGGTCGTTGATTGGTTCTCGATTTCTAAGGATGATCTTCTCGTGCAAATATTCATGAAATGTCACGTTCTTCTTCCATAATCGCTCTTCAAATTCCTTCCTTATTTCAAACTTGCTTTGTGGATGATAGAACGTAACTCTTATTTCTTCCCGCAGTCGGTTGAATGGCATAGTTATATATTCTGGTTTAGAATCAAACCATTCAAGTGCTTTTCCCTTCAGTTGCATACCGATAAGTAATCGTGTAACGTCATCTTCCAATTTATATATCGTCTTCAACAAATTGATTTGCTTCTTCCAAATTTCACAATCACCAGATTTGCCATCAGATTTACAAAGTAAATTTGTAACTGCCGAAATATTCGTTCGCCGCTAACTAATTTCAGATAAAACATTACATTCATTGCCATTATTCAATGCCAAGAGATTGTCACCGTCACTAACAACGCATTGCATCTAACTCAAGGCGCAACATAACTAACTCAGCTTCTGCTAATTCTTTTTCCTTTACGGAAAAACCAATTTCTCGTTGCTGTAAATTCATTGCTGACTGCATGTTTGATAATACATCAACACCCTTCATTATCTTCACGAACCTCCTTCAGCTTGTCATCTATTCACGTTCCGTCTGGGTCAACATCCATCAAACGGGAAATTAATTTAGCTTTCGAACCAGCAGTAGATAGTTGCTCCATTAATATCTCTTCTAGCGCAGTAACTGTGATTTTACTCAAATCTTTCATTGTGAAAATTTTCTCTCGACACCCGCGTATAATCTCGAATTGCCTCTACACGAATGTTTAATTTCCGTTCTAGCACTATCTCTCAAAACTGCACTCGCGTCGCATGAATAACTTGGCCAACGTTCTAGACCGTCAAGTAATTTTCTCCAACGTTCTGTCTTCAAATACTCGGTAATATTCCAAACCTTAGAACGTATCCCACTTTAATCTAGAATGTCTCCATGATAATTACCACGCCTGAGATCCACAAATTGTAGGAAACTTATTAACTAAAGGCAACCACAAGATTTTGTAAATCATTAAATAGTTCATCTCAACTGAGATATAACTCCAAAGAATGCTAATGAACAACAGCTTCATCGTTTTAAAATATTTACACGAAAAACTCATTTATTTCACACACTAGTTCTCGCTCGCTATTTAGAATATTCCAAGTACATAACATTTGAAACTAGAATTATTAATTATCTTTTAAATTAAGATAATTTAATTATCCTTCAATAACATTAAGCATGTATGCCACTACAAATCAAGGGAAAGTGAACTCTACAGTTCCTTCAAACGGGATGGTGTCCATATTGGTGGCATATTGTCTGCGTGTCAGAGCAGTGAAATTCTAGTGCTCCATGCAACGCCAACATGTATGGTATTATGCTTGACGACATCTACTCATTAGCAGAATGTGAATTTTACACTTCCGGCCAATGGTATTGCGTTTCAACGCAATGGTGATCTAGCGCTCCATGCAGTGCGATGTCGCATCTCATATCAACGTTTCAAAGTAAGTAAGCTGTCATCTTCTGTGCATAGCATTATGCATATCTGTTTCTACATTTTTAATGAATGTGAAATCTACAGTTTCATGCAACGCAATGGCGCTTCGCACTGTCTGCGTGTAAAAACGATGAAGAACTAGTGCTTCATGCAATGCGATGGCGCTTTTTATTTTAACGTTTCAAAGTAAGTAAGCTGCAGTCATCAAAGCATAGCGCGATGCTTATCTGCTTCCACACATCAAAAGAATGTCACTTCTACAGTTCCATTAAACAGGATGGGGCTTCATATTGTTTGCGTGTCAAAGCACCGGAGTTCTAATGCTACATGCAATGTGATATTGTATTTCATTTCAACCCTTCAAAGTAAGTAAGCTGCAATCTTCTATGCATAGCATTACGCTTATGTGCATCTACACTTCCAAACAATGTGGATTCCACAGTTCCATGAATAGGGATGGTGCATCACAGTGCCTGCGTATCACTAGAGTAAAATCCTATTTCTCCATGCAATGCGATGTCGCATCTCATTTCAGCGCTTCAAACTGAGTAAGCAGTAAAATTCTATGCATAGCTTTATACATATCTGCTTCTACATTTCAAATGTATGTTAATTCTACAGTTCCATATATCGGGTTGTTGCTTCATAGTGTCTACATAACAGTACAACGGAGTTCTAATACTCTATGCAATGCGATCGTATCTCACTTCAAAGTTTCAAAAAAAGGAAGATGCAATCTTTTATGCGTAGCTTATACTTAACTGCTTTTACTATTCAAAAGAATATGTATTATACAGTCCATTGCAAATGGATGGCGCCCCATAATGTCTGCGTGTAAATGCAGTAGTGTTACGCTGCTCTATGCAATGCAATGACGCATCTAATTTAATCGTTACAATATAATTCAGCTGTAATCTTCTACGTACAGCATTATGCTTATATGCATCTATACTTCAAAAGAATGTGAGTTCTACAGTTTTATGCAACGGGATGCACTTCAATTTATCTGTATGCCAAAGCCATGGTGTTCAAATTTTTCACGCAATGCGAGAGCGCATTTCATTTCGACGTTTCAAAGTACGTAAGCTGTAATGTTCAATGCACAGTACTATGCTTTTCTGCTTGTACACCTCAACGGAATGTGAATTCTACTGTTTCATGCAACGGTATGGCGCTCCGGAATGTCTACGAGTGAATGTAATAGAGTTCTAATGCTCCTTGCAATGCGGAAGCGCATCCCGTTGCAATCATTCGGAGTAAGTATGTTGTAATCTTCCATTCGCAGAAATATTGTTTTCTGCTTTCATACTTTAAACGACTATGAATTTTTCAGTTTAATGCAACGGAATAGCGCATCGTGGTATCTACCTCTCAGAGCAATAACGTTGTCTCTCCCGTTTCACACAACTGTATAATCCACATTCCTTTCAATTGTAGAAGCAGATAAGCATAATGCGATGCACAGAACGTTATTGCTTACTTACTTTGTAACGTCGGAAGCCATCGCATTGCATAGAGCAATACAACCCTACTGCGTTGCATCGAAGGTACTGCAAGGCGCCATCTGGTTGCAGGGTACTGTAGAGTTCACATTCCTTTGTAGCGTTGTAGCAGGTAAGCATAATGCGACGTATGGAGCATTACTTTCTACTTATCTAGATACGTTGGAATGACGGGCCATCGCGGTGCATGAAGCATTAGAAATATATTCCTCTGATACGACGACACTATGAAAAACCACCACATTGCAAGGGAGTGATGAGGGATTCACATTCTTTTGAAGCATAGAAGCAAATGAGAGGATTGCGATGCATAGAACATTACAACCTACTTACTTTGAAGCGCTGAAATGATGTGCGCCCTCGCGATGCATAAAGTATTAGAAATCTATTGGTTTGAAAAGCAGATGCCATGAATTACCATTCCGATGCAAGCAACTGTAGGATTCACATTCTTTTAAAGCGTAGTAGCAGATAGGCATAAGGTGATACATAAGACATTATAACCTAATTACTTTGAAGTGTTGAAATGAGATGCGTCTTCGCATTGCATGGAGCATAGGAACTCTATTGCTCTGAAACGTAGACGCTATGTAGGGCCATTCCGTTGCAGGGAATTATAGCATTCACATTATTCTAAAGTGTAGAAGCAGGTAAACATAGTGCGATGCATAGAACATTACATACTTGCTTTGAAGCGTAAAAATGGGAAGCACCATATTGAAGCACAAAATATTTGTTATTACTTACGTCGAATTAGAGTACTGAGATGCTCCATCTTGTTGCAAGGAGTCTTCGAAGCTACTTACACTGACATGTGGACACTCGTATGCGACATCCCTTTTCGTGGAACTTTAGGAATTACTTTGAAACGTAGGACTGTGAAGTTGCATCGCGTTGCATGGAGATTTAGAAAGTGCCTACTATCGAACGTAGAAATGAGAAGCGAAATCATGTTGCATAGAACTTTGCATCTTACGTACTCTGAATCGCATAAACTGATAGGGACCAAAACCTTACATAAATATATAAAACACACATAGTTTTAAACGTTGAACTGAGAATTTGAGAACTTACTTTGAAATGTTGATAGTGAGGAACTCTATCAGATTTCATAGAACTTCAGAACTTACTTGCTATGAAACGTAGGAAGATAAGGGCCATCGCGCTGCTAAAAACGTTAGAACTTGCTTACTTCAACAAAGACACTTATTGGCTTCCTCCGTACTTTTAGAAGAATTTTTGATAAACCATTTACATTTCACGTTTTCAATATTTTTATATGTATGCGAGGTGTAATCGTTTAAGTTCTTAAATGATTGCTTAGTGTTGATTATTATTTAGTAACTCGGTTATAAACGGGTCTGCATAAGCTTTAATCAATATGTTCATAAACCTAAAATTTATGCAGTTAGTTGTTAGTTACTTAATGCTCAAACAGTAAAGATCCTGACCATTTGAAAATGGTTGACTTTTATCAATTTTCTTAAAAATTGAAATACTGTCCAACTGCTTGCATTGAAGACTATAATTAAATTTTTCGAAATATTTTACCTCTTATAGACGTGTCACGTCTCGGGTCGCGGAAAATTAACCGTTTTTCGGTGTAACACGCAGCCTCGAACGGTTCGGCTCACACAATTTCGTCGAAGACCGGGTTCTTTTTGGAACGCGGAAAACTGCGCAAAAATCACGGAAGCGAGTATATAAAAAAGGGTATTTACTTTTCGAAGTCTTGGAAACCGCTAATTACTAACCTCATTCCAGGTATCGTCGTTGGCGAGGATCTTCCCCTGTATGGTCCCTGCGTACGGGCTGTGAGTACCCAGGCAAGCTGATCTCTGGTGCGGATCGGCGACGAAGGCGGCAATGCGGAAAGGCTGTCCGGTCGGCAGACAGCAGGAGATGAGACGGAGCAGTGGTCGACGATGGAGTAACTGCTTGTATCTACGTATTCGCGCACTGGAGAACGCAGGAAGTTCTTCCTTCCGCAGCTCAGTACTTATAAAATGGGCGACACAAAGAACAGTCTAACCAAACGAAATCGAACCGATATTTCAATATTAATCTTATCATGACTGAAAATGGAAAGTAGCGAGCAGAAAAAGAAACTGCTTCAGACCTTAAATATATAATTTCAACAACATATTTAATACTGTTTTATTAACATTTTTCTAATTATTTATATCTATGCCTAATAAATATATATTAATCGAATAAGTTCCTTTACCAAAGAATGAAAAAAACTAAGGATTACAAATCTGAGCATTACATAACAAACGTGCATGACATATATAATGTTACATGTAACAAAAGATGAATATCAAAAAGATCGTACATAAGTTGAATCCAGAATGCGGTCATAGAGATACAGAAATGGCAAAAATTCCAAGCAATAATTAACAAAATTCAAAAAGGAGGAGTGAAAGTCCATCTCCTTGACGATGATAAGAAATAAGTCTGCCTCATGTACTATAATATCCCAAACAGCCAGCGAGTGACACATTAATGACAATGGATGGAACGAATTCCGTGGCAGAACTGTGCTAAAACAGTGCTCCTGCTCAGCTCTTGTAACGGCATACTCTTAATACTGGAGCGACACTCGTATCAGGGCACTACTAAAGCACCGCGATAAAGCACACGAGCTACATGGCCGTGGCAATAACACTATCAGCTCACCATAGATACACGAGTGGTAATGGCGTAGGATAACATTTATTAATGGGAAAGCTGTTTCCATAAAAATTATAAACGAATATGAAAAATGACTAAACTAAGCAATTTATTTATTTTGATTCCAAAATAGATACACCGACACGAAATAAAGACATAAGAACTCGATTTTATTATTTTCTGCAAACTAGCTAGATACGACGATTTTTTCCATAAAGACGTTAATTACTTTATCATAAAAATATATACATTCACTTTATACATATTTTTTTCATTTCATCGTTACAAATTCATGCAATTGAGAGTTATATTAAATATGATGACAGCATGATATTTAAGAAATTACACAAGGCGAAGTTAGGGACGCAACAGCATGAATTTTTATTTTCTTAGTAATATTTTTTTATAAATAATATTTTTAGTTTATGACGGGTTTAAAGAAATATATACGACTCTCTCAATAACTATAAATATAGGAAATCGACTATCAAAATGTCTGTCAATACCCATATGTTGAACATCTACTGACATCTAACGGTTCTAATTTGTATGAAAGCAGAGGTTCCCCATTACCAAATGTGACCCTACGTCATTGCTGAGAAGATTCATGAATGGAGCGATGACACGCATGTCACGATGGTCCTGGTGCTGCGCGATTCACACGGTGTGCTACGCTTGCCTAGAACGTGCTGGTAACACGTTCTGGCATTTTAGCTAATGAATTCGGTCACAAATGGCTACGGATCAGATGACACTCCTCAGAAGTGGCAATATAGTGCCGGTATGGTGTCGCCACCATCTTGCAGTTTGTTATCTGGGATGCTTTCTAGAGTATTATTCGGAATTGAATTTGAACACAGAGCTACTTAATGGCGAATTTGTATGTACATAATTATACATGACTGCATAAAAACAATATCATACACTTTTATAATCAATGCGATATAAGAATATAAGACGAAGAACTATCCACTCGTATCAGGAGTAAAACAGTGTTTAGTGTGTAAGGTTCGTTGCAAAATACAATTAAGCAGTTAATATATAAAATGACAGCACATAATATATTACTGAATGTATAATGATATGAATAGCAAGAAAAACATATTTATTTGTTATATGTTTATAAATTCAAATTTAAGAGACCAAGTCACATTTAATATATTATTGTTTATCAAGATGATATAATGTTGTTTCAGATAGGCGTGGAGAACTAGCTGGTACTTCTGTCAATGTAATTTCATTTCTTGTGGATACAATAAATACACATTTGCAATCTAAGCATGGTTTCATTAGATCTGGTGTAATTTCCAAATTTTAAAAAGGGATTATGGCAGTAGTAGTTGGTTCAGCGCCAGGTGATAAACATATGCAAGAAGCAAAGCGACGTAAACGGATTTAAAATGTTCAAGATTATATAAATTAAACTATTACACTTTTTTAATCCATGTAGCGTTTCTGTTCTTTGTAACTTGCAAAGAGTCTGAAGAATGTAACGCAATGTAAAGAAGTTTGGAAACAAAGAAGGCTGGCCTTAATCTCAGATAAAGGAACCTTGGATCTGCTGGGTATCGTGCCTGCAGTGTCAAGGGACATGTCATTCAGTTTTAATGTTCTAAACGAGAACAATTCAAATAAATCTGGTGTCAACACATTCGAAGAAAAATTCTTCCAGTGAAGAATGCTGTCTGCTGTGCAATAGCAGCTTTACATCCACTTAATATTCTACAGAAAATCTTATGCCATTTTTTAACTATGAAACCTATTGTGTGGTATTTCTGCAACTGCAACAGAAATTTAAATACGTCAAAATTGCAGCACGCAGGTGTGTAAATATCACTTCGTGATCTCATTTCATTTTGGCAGTTATACTTGTATATAAGCAACCATCCAGGCATAAAGCTTGATAATCTTTCAACTATAAAATAATTATGATACATTAGACTTTTTGCTGGCGTTGGTCTATTTATCATTTTCGGAACTTGAGGAAATGTTGAATATGAATAACTATGTTCATTTTATTATAAATGTATGAGTAAAGTTCAGTCTACATAAATAAATATTTTCATACGTAATTTATTTAATTTTTATCATTTAGCGTTACAAAATATATTACAAAAATATATAAAAATATATTTTACTTCAGGTTTTTTAATATTTTAAATAATTTATATTATCGTATTAAACTTTTACAAAAAGTAACAAAACTTTTATAAGTTGGAATAATTTTTCCTTAATTAGTTAATGTGTTGGTTCTTTTTAAGAAAACGGTATTTAATTTTTCAAAGTAAGTTTCGACTTTAAATTGACCATTAATTTCACTCATTTCATTGCTTTTCTTAGATCACCGTTAATTTTTAACTTTCCCATTACGGCTTTGTCGATGAAAATTTTAATTCTCCGAAAAATATATAATATTATGTTATAAGTAAAATTATTTTGCATTTCTAATTAATTGAACGTAAAAAATATATTTTTTTCATGAGAAAGCATTGCGAGAAAATTTTGAGAATCCATTGATAATGTTGTACCTAATGGTTGACTATGTTCTCCTCTCTCTGCCGCACCTTTTTACCATTTTTAAGATCGAAAAACCGTGTACCAGCTTCGTCACTTTTAAAATTTACGAAATTTACATATTATAAATTTTTTCAAAAGTGATATTAATTAACTCTTGAATTATGGTTGCTTGGGCAATTAATCAGACTGATCTATAATGTGCTATAATGTACGAGGACTAATAAATTTTTTATTAACATAATGAACAATATAATATTTGAGCTTTGAGTTTTGTTAACAAACTCGCTGTTTAAATTAGTTTGGATGACAATTAATATTTGTATGATCTTTTTCTCTGATTTATATGCATAATTTGTTCATTCTTTTCAATTGTCATATATAATTATCGAAATCTATATGTTCCAAATTCTCCTCTAGGAAGGAATCAGGCAAAAATTTATCTTATCAATAATATTTATATTCTGTAAAATAAATTGATTTGTTTACTAAAATATAAATTATACATTCATGTATTAATAACAAACCTTAAGTTAATTAATCACACCTTGATTACACGCATAATGGGTAAAAACAGACATTCCTTCAGTTTTTTAATATTGCCTCATCGATTAAAGACTGATTAGTAACAAATTTACTGTGTTTGCCAAACAAAAGCTTCACCTATTATTTTCAGCTTCCCACTATAATTTTGTGATTCTGAACCAACTAACATCTCTATCGCAACCATATGTATACCTGAAACAACGCGTGCGTAAGGCAAACTTAAATTGAGAGAATTATTTTTCTTAAAAATGAAATTAGAAATATATATACTTCACTGCAGTCTTTGATAAGTCTACATTCACAGCAATACCATCATTTTCATATTCATCCGCCCTTCCAAAAGCACACATTAAGATTCCAAACTTGGATATTATATAATCGACACGAGTTTGAAATCATATTTGTTTAATTTTTATACTTAGTGGTAGGCTGATATTCATTAGATGAGGATCTGTGCATTTCTCTAAATACGGTAAGCATACCTTGGACCTGAAAATAAGTATAGTGTCATATTAGTGAATTTTATTTCTACAACTAAAGCAGAACTTTTATACTTACACTAGACATGTTCCTCTAGAATTGATATTATTCACAAGATTATAATTTTTCATACCTATGGATTCCATGTCTGGTTAAAGTAATAGCGCTAGCATTATTAATACTTCAGGACTGAGTTGTGTGGCAAATGGTTTTGTGAGAACCCATATGTGGCGTTCGTTATTGTCAGGCCAGTGGAGCCATCTTTGTGAAAACTGCTCAACCTGTTCGCAATTCTGTTTCAGCAGTGTTTGAAGAGATGGCGAAACGAGTCAATACATGCCTACGGATGGGTGTTCCCATTAAGAATAACTTGTAAGTTACCGATGGATGGTGCTGCTGGCGGTCGGTTACTCACAATCGACCAACGGCTGGTGCTGCTTGTGCTTAATAATCCATAAATTATCGACGACTGATGTGACCAAAAACCGATAGAGCATGTTTTCACATACAGCTGGTGCAACCAATAGTAGGTAACTCAAAATTTATCAACAACTGGTGTTGCCTGCGGTCGGTAATTCACGATATAACGACAGTAGGTAATCCCCGCGGTAGATAACTTATGATATAATAACGGCTGGTATTGTGAATAGTCTGGAATTCAAGAACTATGAACGGATGTCATTTCCAGCGATCGGTAACTCATCTCTTATGTGGCTTAACTTAATCTAACATCATCTAAACTTAATTTATGCCTAGCTAACCTCAATTACACCTACTCAGACTTAACCTGACTTCATTCAATTCTAACCCAATCTAACACAATCTAACATTTCCTTTTTTAAACATTGAGAAATCAAACCTACGCTTCCTTAAATCTAACACAAAATAACTGAGCAACCTACAAACATTCCCAAACATAACCCAACCTAAACTAACCTAGCGTAATATAACTAAATCGAACATACTCACACTTCCATCTCGCAACGGAAGCAACCTCCGCAACTTTCCTAGAAATGAGGCTATGCAGTAAGCCTTCCGCTAAGTTACGGAGTGGCAGAAATCCGCTCCAATTGAACGTTCCTTCGCGTAATATAATGTAATAATTGGCGGGTTGAAACAGAGTGGGGCCGCATTGAATACAGTAGCGCCTTCGGTTAAATGAAAACGAACAGTCAGAAAAGAATAAAACATTACTAACAAATCGTACGGAAATCAGATATTTCGACGCGTATCTAATATACATCTAACTAAACCGTAATACGAAGAATACAAAGGATAAGTGGAAATATTGTTCAATATTTGACATACAAATCAGCGGATGCAAAGGAGAACACTCGATCTCGGAGTAACGAGACCGGGGCGCCAACATGAAGTAATCGTATAACGCTGGTTCCGGGATGGCGCAGGGAGGAAATGTGGAGGATAGAGAGCATAAAATAACAACAACATAACTAAGGAAGAAGAAAGAGAAAATCTGTGGAAATATTGCATTTATTAAGGGGAAATCCTACAAATATCAAACAACAGATTATATACCATACCGTCGGGCAAGGTACAACGGAATAGACGATATCGTGGGAGAAAATAAAAAATCGAGAAGCTTAAAAAGAAAATAATACTTGAGATTGAACGAATCACTGATTCCGGCAAGCTTAATGGAAAACCTATGACTACGAATCGGTTAGAATATAAGATAGATGCTGGTCGCGGTTCAAGTGGACCTGGGAGTCCCTCGCCCGCATCAGGGCAGGAAGTAGGATGGTGGAGGACTTGCAGCTCCCCACCCCCTCCAACCACCTCCGCCGGCGTGGGCGAGGCTGCTATGCACATGCTGCCGAAAGATGCTGCTGACTCGCGATTCGAAATCAGCCTCACCGAGTCCTCGCAGAAGATTAAAGGTTGGGCAGGCAGTTCGGAGCCCCCTGTCTAAGGATAGGAAAATAGAGAAGGATACGAAATGCGTATATAAAGAAGAAGAAGAAAGCCTTGGGTAGCACAGACATAAAAGGAGAAGCATTAGGAGCCGAAGTAAGGGAACCAAAAAAACAGAGCAGGATAATGGAAAAGCTACTGATAAGAATAACGTCCTCACTTTCAAATAGAAGAGTAGGCAGCCACATATCAGGCGTAATGATAGATATTATGGGCGAAGATACGACGAAGGTAATGACATATTAGAAAACGTTAATGGGAAACATAAGGCATATAAAAAGAACTGGGATCGAACACTTGATCGAACTAGTGGCGAACGGTACAGAGAATAATGAAGTAATTAAAGGAGCAGTAAGCATTCGAGATCAAACAACGGGATGAGGAAAAGCAGGAGAAACGACAGCAATACGAAAAGATGACGCAAGAAAATTGGGAGCGGGAGATACTATCTCCCGGATAATGAGACATAATGTTGATAGGAGGTTGCATATACGCTAAGTTGCGTAATGCAGAAGTGTTTGAGATATGTTCAGCATCGGACCATCAGTACGTATTACATACCTTCTAAAGTACGATTTACAAGAATAACGAAGAAGAATTTGCAAGCCTCGATGGAAAGGAAGCGAACCGGGACGATGCAAATAAATGATCGACTTATATAATATATAGATATTGATTTTTAGTTGGAGGGGAAGATCTATTTTTAAGTAGCTAAAATATATGATAAAAGTAATTATACAAACCAATTTCAAATATTTAATTAAAACATCATAAAATGATATGAAATTAGATAGGATTTTAGATGTAATGGAGTATCTTAAGGAGATATTGTATTTAGAATTAACTAAAATATAAAATATGTATTAATATTTATACCAGTTTTAAATATTTACTTGAAAAATCATGAAGGCATGAGGTCCAGCGAGTGAGGGTTTAACGGATGATTGCGAAGAGCATGCGGTCCAACGAGTAGGGACTTGCGTCTTGTGGTGAGACTAGCAGTGCGTCATTCGCGTTTAACTTATGAAATAGTATAATGAAGTAGTATGGCATGAATTTACAATTACGTGTGTGTTGTTCGTGTCTTGCATTCTTAACGTGTGTAACTTGGATTTATGAACTCTTATATGCAGCAATACATTAGTCCGGATATAGTATATATATGTATGTAGGAGGCTTAAAAGTAGAATACAGGTTCTGGTAAAATCGGCTCCCTGAATGGGAAGAGTCCCCATTGAGGTGATCGGCTGCGATTGCGCCTTTTAGCAGAACGAAATCACTGGTGCGAGGTAGACAACGGTGTTCGTCTTTGGTGCGAGCGAGGCAGATATTCTCGTTAGTGGGAGTGAGACAGTAGTGCTCGTCGGTGAGATTGAAACAGCGATGCCAGGTGTGAACGAGTCATATATACTGGTCGGTTCGGGTGACACAGCGGTACTTGGTGCGTGAGAGCGCGTGCAGGTGTGCCCGTGTGAACGCTGCCGGTTGCCGGTGCTGTAGGCGAGCACGGCAAGATGCCTGAGTCCAGGGGTTGTTGATGGAAGCGCGAGAAGGCTCTCGTGTGGAATGGGTGGCAGGTGCAACGCACGACGTTACACTTAGAAGCGCTGTCCCGTTGCTTGAATTTGTAGAACTCACATTCCTTTCAAGGGCAGAAGCAGATAAGTATAATGCAATCCGGGTTGGGCTGCATCGTAAACTACTAAACGCGTTCGCAGGTGTCGGGCGGCCCGTTGGCGCCTAGTATCCAAGAATAGTGATGGTCCCGGTGATAAGGTCACAGGGTGGATGATACGAAAACATAGCCTCTCAGACCTTAGTCTCGCATCAAATCTCCTAGTGCCCCCCCCCCCCCCCCCCGGAATGTTCCCTAGGTGGATGGCCTAGAGCATTCAGATTGATGCGTGTCGGGAGGAGAGCATCCCTACTGGTTACTCCAGGTTCGGCCCCATAGCAGCCTTGACCTCCCTCTTTATCGAATATGAATGGGACAGTGGGAATCCCCCATATTGACTTTAACACTAATCCATTCAATTCGTAAATCAGAGTTCTTAAGCCGGCTATGAGTCAAGACTAAAAACGTCCTTTCCTCAAAGAGAGGGACAAGCGGCGATGGGGCGCCGTTATGCAGCCACGCCTTAATTAAACGGATGGACAGGATAAGCATGTCCAAATGACAATAGCAGTGGTGCTATATTTTGTCCTAGCCCTAGACCGGAAACTTTGGCTAGCTGGGGGGCTAGGTTGGGCGTTCTATTTGTATGTATGCCCTAGTAGGCGAGGTAGCATGCTTGAGCCCCCTTCCGGGGCCGGGTTTAAAGTATAATGCAATGCATAGAACATTACAAACAACTTACCTTGAAACGTTGAAATGAGATGGGCTCTCGCATTGCATGAAGAATTAGAGCTCTCACACACATGCCAGTGCACGCAGACATTATGAAACGCCATCACATTGCATGCAACCGTAGGATTCATAGGATCCGTAAGAATCGAAGAAATAGAGTTCGAATGCTTCATGTATCGCATTGACACATTTCATTCCAACGTTGCAAAGCAAGTAAGTAGTCATGCCCTATGCAATACAATATGATCGCCTGCTACTCCTCTTCAGAAGAATCAGATTTCGAATATATCATGCAACGCGATCGCGTTTCATAGGTTCTGCGTGCCGAAGCATTACAGTTCTTATGCATCATAGACCGCGATAGCGCAACTCATTTCAACGTTCCAAAGTAGGCAAATTGTGACGTATTTTGCAATGGATTATGCCTATCTGCTTCTACACTTCAAATCAATGTGAATTCTAACCTTCCTTCCAACAGCATAGCGTTTCTAGATATCTATGAGTTGCAGCAATAGAGTTTTAATAATTTACACAACGCTACGCCGCAACTTATTTCAATGCCGCATGATAAGATGTAATATTCAATGCAACGCGCTATGTTTATCTCGTCTATCCACCAAAAGAATGTGACTTCACCCTTCCCAACAGAGGGATAGCGCTTTTAGATTTCTACTTGTCGAAGCAATATAATTCTAGTACTTTACAAATTCTAGTACTTCCTTTCTATGTCTCATTATAGGATGTAATATTTAGTGCAACGCGTTATGTTTATCTCGTCTACACTTCAAAAGAAGATAAATCCCACACTTCTTTGCTACGAAATGGTGTCTCTAGATGCCTACGTATCGAAGAAACAGAGCTCCATTGCTTTATAAAACGCGGTATCATATCTCATTTCTATGTTTCGTGATCAGATGTAATTTTCAATGCAACGCGCTATGTATATCTCTTCAAAACTTCAGAGCAATGTAAATCCCACACTTCCTTGCTACGGAGTAGCACACCTAGATTCTACATACCGAAGCAATAGAGTTCCAATGCTTCATAAATCGCGATATAGCATCTCATTTCTATGTCCCATGATAAGATGTAAACCAATGCAACGCATTATGTATATCTCGTCTACACTTCAAATGAATGTAAATACCACACTACATTGCTCCGGAATAGCGTTTATAGATGTCTACATATCGAAGTAGTACAGTGCTAATTCTTCATAATACGCGATATCGCCCCTCATTTCTATGTTTCATGATAAGATGTAATATTCAATGACACGCGAAATATATATCTCGTCTACAATACAAAATAATGTAAATCCCATACTTCTGCGCTACGGAATAGCGTTTCTAGATGTCTACGTATCTAAGCAGTAGAGTTCCAATGTATCATAAAACGCGATATCGCATTTCATTTTTATGTCTCTCGATAAAGTGTAATGTTCAATGCAACGCCTTATGTATATCTCGACTACACTTCAAACGAATGTAAATGCCACATTTCCATGCTACGGAATAGCTTTTCTAGATGTCTACATATCGAAGCAATAGAGTTCTAATGCTTCATAAAACGCCATTTGGCATCTCATTTCTATGTGTCACGATAAGATGTAATATTCAGTGCTACGCTTTATGTATATCTCATCTACACCTCAAAAGAATGTAAATTTCACTTTTTCTTGCTACGGAACAGCGTTTCCGGATGTCTACGTATCGAAGCATTAGAGTTCTAATTCTTCATAAACCTAACGGTGACTCCGCGCTTGGTGTTATTAAAACTGGGATATATTTAGGTCACTCGTCCTAGTGGCCATTGCATGGACAGCGTGCTTTTTTCTCTAAGGAGATCCGATGATTACACATCGTCCATTTTGCGGCTAGTGGGCTCGTTTAAATATTCGCGATGCCAACGAGTCTAAAAGCGTTATCACACCTTTTGGACATGTTGCCAACTAGAAGAACGATTGGATTGCGTGTCTTCATATAGCTGTGTTTGCGTAGAATCCTGAGAGCATCGCCAATTAGAAAATGTCCGGGGGTGAGGACTAACAGGTCATTTGGATCTGTGGAAATTGGAGTGAGTGGGCGGGAATTAAGGATAGCTCCGATTTGGGTTATAAGGGTTGTAAATTTCTCTATTGCTAACAGCTCAGTTTTTGCAACGCTCGTTATATGGTTCTTAAACGGTTTTACTGCGGCCTCCCAGAGGCTTCCAAAATGCGGTGCCTTTGGTGGGATAAAGTGTCAGTTGATTGATTGATTTGATAAAAATGACGTAACTTCTTTGTGGTGTTCTTCTGAACGTAGTAACTCCTTAATCTCTTGAAACTCATTATTTGCTCCGACGAAGTTTGCTTGAGATATTTTCAGAGTATAGATTTATGCGTAATCCCCGTCTTGCGATGAATATTTGTAGAGCAGCGATGAAAGCCTCACTAGTGAGGTCGTGGACAATTTCAAGATGTACAGCCTTTACTGCCAGGCAGACGAAAACAACCACATAGTTCTTTTTTCTTCTATAATTATGGTATTGCCGCTCTTTAATGAAAAAGGGTCCACAATAATCGATGCCTACATTGGTGAAGAGTCGAGATTGGGTAATGCGTTCTTTCGGTAGATTGCTCATACAGTAATTGACTGCTGGTGGGTTGGCGCGACAGTAAAGATCACAACCCCGTATTGTTTTCCAGACTTGGCTGTGGCCGTCAATGGGTCAATGTTTTCCACTTATGCTGTATAATGTTGTTTGATTTCCAGTGTGTAAATATGTGAGATGTTCGTTTATAATGATAAGTATAGTTACATGAGTTTTCGATAGAATTATGGGGAGTTTCTGGGAGAATGGTAGTAGTGAATGTGTCAATCGACTACCCTCTCGCAGGATTCCATTTTCGTAAAGGAATGCATTCAATCTTGTCAATTTACTTTGATTTGGTCGTGCCTCTTGTTTCACAGGAATGCCAATCCGTCGGTGAAGTGTATACTATGTACTGTTCTTTTGATGACCTTTTTGGAGGGATTGAGTTTATCTACCGTTTTTCTGCTGTCGAACCTGTGATCGTGACAAACCTGTCGAGACGTGTCGCCAGTCATCGATGGTCGTTCCTGCTTATATTTCCGATACGCGATTTTTTACGAATGTTTTTAGGGTGTGTGACGATCTTTTGAGCCAATGTAGAATGATGGTGGAATCCGTCCATAAAACCGTACGATTGCAATCTAGCTGTGGCGAGTCCAGATGATTAACGACATAAGCAGTAGTGCTCCGCACATTTCGAGTCGTGGAGTCGATTGGGTCTTTAAAGTTGCCACTTTTGATTTCGCTATGAGTTCTGCCTCTATATGCCCTTGCTTATCGACGGATCGTAGGCAGATGCAATGTCCATAGGCTCTCTCGCTGGCATCACAGAATCCATAAAACTCTATGTTTTCTGTCTTATTGATAATAGTCTTTCGCTCGAATTGAAAGTTGCTTAAGGGTGTTAGTTGAGCGGAGTACCTTATCCCCTTGGTACGAATGGCCATCAGTAGTGATTCGTCCCAATCCAACATCGGGGTCCAAATATTCTGGAGCCGATTCTTGGCCACGATTATAACTGGACCAAGGAGATCTAATGGGTTGTATATTTTTGCGATTTCAGAACTGATCGAGCGTTTGGTAATGCACGCTAGGGATGATTTTGGTTTTACTGTATATCCAATGAAGTCATATGCGAAATTCCAAGATACGCCGAGAGTTTTGATGAGTGATGACTCGCCAAGATGGAGTCATTTATTGATATCTTGTTCGGGAAGGTCCTACAATAAGGAGCTGTAATTTGCTGCCCATTGTCAGACCTTTAATCCAGTGGATCGTAGCAGCTCGGATAATTCTTCTTGCAATGTAATAGTCTCTTTTGCAGTTGATGCTCCGGTGAGTGCGTCATCAACGTAAAAATCGCACCATAAGATATTAGATGCGCTGTGAAATCTGTGTTCATCGTCATTGGCTATTTATGTCAGGCAAAGGGTGGCCAAGAAAGATACAGCTGAAAACCCGAAGATGACCGTATATAATTGATATGTCCGAATTTGCCCGGTAGCATTCAGCCATAGAATGCGTTGGTATTTGCGATCAGCTGGACGCACTATAAACTGTCTGAACATTTTTTTGATATCGCCTGTGATAACATATTTATGCGTACGGAATCGTATCAATATGTGAATCAGGTCTTCTGGGATCTTCAGCCTGGTATGTAGTGTACCGATGAGGGATACTCCTATTGTTGTGTCAGCGGTGCCATCAAATACCACCTCAACTTGGTTGTTTGGCTATTGACTTTTTTGACCCCATGATGAGGCAAATAATATCCCTCGTTCACGTCTTGGTTGGTGTCGATCTCTGATACGTGTCCAAGGTCAAGGTATTCTTGTCAAGGTCTGACTGTGTGGTACACCCTTTTTAAAGTTGTATTGCGCTCCAGTTTCTCTTCCAGTGCTATGAACAATTTTTAATTTTTAGATCTGGATTCGCCGAGTCGTGGTACTTGGCCGTTGAATGCGAGTGCTACAATGTACGTGCCATCCGCGTTTCGCCTAGTATGTCGTCCGTAATGTGTCTCGCAGGCTCTCAACGATTCGGAGAGACGTTGGATTCTGGGTACATCCTCAATCTCCCAAAATTGTATGATGTCGGCTGGTAATGTGGTAGTTGATAACATAGTAATTAAGCTACAAAAGAACTGTATTGTTCCATGCAATAGGATGGCACTTCACAGCGTCTGCGCCTAAAAATAATAGAGTTATACTGCTCCACGCAATGCGATGGTGCAAATCATTTCAACGTTTCAAAGTAAGGAAGCTGAGAACTTCTAAGCATAACAGTATGCTTATCTACTTTTACACTTCAAATGAATGTGAATTCAATACTTCCATGCAACAGTATGTCTCTTCATACTGTCTACCTGTCAAAGCAATAGAGTTCTGATGCTCCATGCTATGTGATGGCGTATCCCATTTCAAAGTTTTAAAGTATGATAATTGTGTAGAATTTCATATACATTTAATGTGTAGAAATAGATAAGCGTAATGTTATGCATAGAATATAACGGATTACTTACTTTGGAACGTTGAAATGAGGTGCGCCAACGCATTAGATGTAGCATTAGAACTCCATCTCTCTGAAACGTAGACACTGTGACGCGCCATCGGGTTGGATTGAACTGTAGAATTCACATTCTTTTAAAATGGAGCTGCTGATAAGCATAATGCTATGCATTGAAGACTATAGCTTACTTTAAATGTTGAAATGAGATGCGTCACCGCATTGCATTGAGTATTGGAACTCTATTTCTCTGGTACGTAGTCTGTGTGGAGTGCCTTTCCGGTGCTAGGAACTGTAGAATTCACTTCTTTTGAAGTGTAGAAGCCGATAAGCATAATGGTGTGCATAGAAATGTAAGCATCTGGGGTCTAGCTTATGTAGTTGCCTGCTCGTCTTGGGCGGGTGACATAGACCAGACCCAAATGCGCGTGGAAAACAGCCCACACGGAAGTGAGAAAATTTTCCTAATAGGACACGTTCATTCTTAACCGTGTTCTCTTGGGTAGTATACAGTTGGAAGTGAAGGCGATAACATTGGAAAGGAAAAAAGGTAGAAAGACTTTGAAACCGAACGTCTTCCTAAATCACCTTCTACAAATATTGGAAGTGGGATTGCGACAAAATTTTGGATAGTGCGTGAAATTTTGAGATTTAGTTCGCCACTATCAACTTTTGAACTTGTAAATTATTACGTTTTGATTCGTGCGAATTTTAGTGTCGTTTGACTATGGAGTTAACATGGAAGTGACGTTCTATTTGGTGAACTATGTTTAGTCGTGTTCGTGAAGTAGCTTCTCCAATTTATCATGGTGGGTAACAGGAAAGACTTGTGCGATTTTACGATGGTTGAGCTAAAAGATCTTTTAAGAGCCGGAGACTTGTTTGTGCCTGGCAGTAAGAATGAGCTGATTAATTGTTTAATAACGTCCGATTTAAGTATCATGCCTGCCATTCAAGAGCAATTCGCTGAAGAGCATACCATGGACATGTCGAGTCCGAATCCCACGGGCGCCAGACGTTTAGAGCGAGACAGCTCACCTACACACAGATCAGGTACTTCGCTCATGGACAGGAAGGTGGAAATTCTCCGACGTGAACGCGATGTGTTGCAGCGCGAATTAGAACTGTTAAGATGGGAAAGAGCGTTATCAACGACACCGCAATTGGTCGAAAGTAATGCCAGCATCAAATCTACCACCAGTAATCGTACGATTGCATACTTGTTGAACGCATTTTCGGGAGCGGAAAACACGTTTAAAATTTGGAAACAACAAGTAGAACGTTTGAAAATTCTGTAACATCTGGATGATTGCGCGACCTCGACGATTATCAGCTTACTTCGTGGCAAAGCCCTAAAATGGTTCCACTTAAAACCAAGTCTGATGGAGTTATCGGCATCAGCGCTATTGAATGAAATTAGAAAAATGTTGACCATCGTGTGGACAGATTGACTGTCAGGAGAGAGTTCGAAAGATGAGAATGGTAGATGGAGGAATCATTTGCTGATTACTACCACGAAAAAATTTGCTTAGCTAACAGAATTTCTACCGATCAGGAAGAATTAGTCAACCTTCTAATTGACGGAGTTCCAGAGCCTCGATTAATGGACCAGGTCCGCATGCAGCGGTTGAAAACGGCCGATGAATTACTCGCGGCGTTTAGCAAACTGTCACTCAGAAACGAAGAAGAAGCCAGGGTGCCCAAAAATTCGATCGTGGCGGAGCAAGTAATCAAGGATGGTTAGCAAGAAGAAAGGATTCGTTGCTTTAATTGCAACGAGATGGGTCATTGGAAGAAGGACTGCCGGAGACAGAAACGGGATTGGTTTTCTTTTTTCTCGAGTGAAAAGAAAACGCACCGGGCACAGGACTGTCCGTAACGACCCTCGACATCGCAAGTACAACGACCACGACGAGCATCAACATCCGCAGCAGCCTCGACTCCGACGCAAGGCACCACGACGACAAACCTGGTTCAACTGAATGCAGAGGCACCCTATTTGACGACGATATCCTGCACAGCCCAGAACAGTTGCGAGATGGTAAACAATTTAGCCGTGACGGCAATTCTGGACTCGGGATCGCTCATTAGTTTAATTAAGTAAATATAGTAGGCGCACTGGCAACTGTTGTTTGCATAGATAAGGCAAGGGTAGCGATAAGATTTTAGGTTGTACCCGACTCAACAATAGCCTACGCCGCATTGTTAGGCCAAGATTTTATTCGTTCACCGACAATCTCGGTAGTATTCGGGGAACATTTGGTAGAGGTTAGAGTAAAAGAAAATGAGAGCCGCGACTCAGGAATGGAGACTGCTATTAGACAAATACTACAAATAGAATATCTGGAAAATTCAACTTCTGTGAAATACGAACTGCAGATTGATCCTTAAGTAGACAGCGATGATGCCAATACAATAAAGTAAATGTATCAAAATAGCTACACTGAAATAAACAGGGAAGGGCACAGTACATGTTCAATCGAAGCCGTAATTGCATTAAAAACGGATAAGCCAATTAGTCTTAGACCACGGAGTTTAACTTTTTCGGTCAATGAAAACTTTCGGGCACTTTTAGATGATTTGTTGAAGGAGGGTATCATCTGACCGCGTAACTCGCCATGTGCCAGCACAATAGTATTAGTAAAGAAGAAAACCGGAGAACTTCGGCTTTGCGTAGATTATCACAAGATAAATAAAAATACAATTAGAGATAATTTTTCAGTACCATTAATCGATGACTATTTAGATCAACTTAGAGATAATTTATATTTTTTTTAAATTAGATCTAAAAAGCGGATTTCACCACGTGAATGTCTCAGAATCATCTATTAATTACACGTCATTTACGACACCTTTATGGCACTATGAATTCCTGAAGATGCCCATTTAGCTTAACCAACGGACCCCGTATTTTCCAAAGATACCTGAACGAAATTTTCAATGGCTTAATGACACAGAACAAAATTTTATTGTACCTTGATGACATTATAATAGCAACAGAAACCGTTGAGGAACATCAGGATATTTTGAAAGAGGTATTTAGACTAGCAAACCAGCATAATTTGCAATTTAGAATAGATAAATGTTCGTTTTTATTCCGACAAATTGTTTATTTAGGATACTCAATTAGTAATAACGGCATATCACCAGCAAAGCAAAACATCGATTCCATTGTAGATTACCTGGTTCCTAAAAACACTAAAGAAATGCAACGCTTTATAGGTTTAGCAAATTATTTCCGGCAATTTATTAAGGATTAATCAATTACCGCGAGACCAAGATGTGATATACTAAGAAAGAATACCGTTTCTCGTTTGGGGCCAGAGGAGAACCAGGCATTCGTCGCGTTAAAACAATGTTTGACAAAGGATCCGGTGTTAGCTATTTATTCGCCGAAGTTGGAAGCACAACTGCATTGTGATGCGAATAGTAGTGGATTCAGTGAAATTTTGCTGGAGAAACAGCCAAATAAGGTTTTTAAACCAGTATTTTATTTTAATAAAAGAACGGCAGCGCAAGAAGGAAAATACCACAGCTTCGAACTTTAATGTTTAGCAGTAGTTTACGCACTCAGCAAACAAAATGTTAATCCGCGAATATCACGTTAGACAATGTCTTTGCAAAATTATGTTTATAAAATCGAACATGGAAGCGGAACTAAGATGTTGCACGTAGACGCATTAAGTCCCTATAACGCGATACTGATACTGGAATCAAACACATTGGAACAAACGCTCTTATATAAACAGTACCAAGATCAGACTATCCGTGAACTGCGAAACCAATTAGAAATAAGCGAAAATAAATATTACGAATTAAGGGATGGGTTAGTCTACAAGAAAATAGGAAACAACAAGTTATTATCTTATATACCGACTTTCTTAGAAAATAATACAATTAGAACATGCCATGACGATTTAGGACACCTAGCAGTCGATAAAGTAGTAGAATATATAACCGGAGTGTATTGGTTTCCGAAAATGCGACAAAAAGTCCAACAGTAAATTGGAAATTGCTTAAAATGTATCGAATTTTCTCTACTTATAAATTTATATTAATTATCATAGACGGATTTACAAAATTTGTTAGATTATATCTTTGCAAAACTACAAAATCAGAGGAAGCGATAGAATGTTTAATAGAATACTTCAGAACATACAATACACGCAAACGACTGATAAGTGATAGGGGAACAGCATTTGTGTCGAGTGCATTCAAAGAGTTCGTAGAAAACAACCGAGTAGAACACGTGCTAATCGCAGAAGGAGTTCCGCGGGCAAACGGACAAGTTGAGCGAGTCAACAGAATTATTACTCCAATGCTAAGAAAATTATCAGGAACGCCTGGAAAATGGGACCAGTTCGTGGTGAAAGTAGAATATGCTATAAACAACACGATTTGCCGACCTGCGGGCAAATTCCCCTCGAAATTACTATTCGCCATAATTCATAACGGCAACGTACCAGATAACCTGCGAGCGATCCTAGAAGTAAAAAGGGAGACACATAAGGATCTTCAATCGGCACGAAGAGAGGTGGCGATGAACATTGCAAACTCACAGTTAGCAAATCAACGCACATATAACAAAAAAACATAAAAAAGCAAACGACTATAGAGTTGGAGATCACATAGTAATTCGTAATGTAGATTCGACACCGGGAATAAACAGAAAGCTAATACCGAAATTTAAGCGTCCCAATAGGATAAAGAAAATATTAGATAGGGATAGATATATCCTAACAGACGTACAAGGGGTCCAGCTAACCTGCGTACCATTTACAGGAGTCGTAGGATCAGACCAGATGAAGCCATGGATTCAGGCGAACTAGGAGGCTAACACCTAAATCATAGTTGTTTCAATACATTTTTTAAGAATGCGGTTAAGTAAGATTATATATTTTAAGATAGTAACCGTATCTGTATGTGATGTGGGTAAGCATATATACATTGATATGTTAATATAGTATTAGTTTGTACGTCAGTATGTTAGAATAATAGTTGCGTGGGCACAGATTCGTGTGCTCTTTGATATTAGAAAAGGACGCTAATTTTAATAATTAGATATTAGGTTAGAATATGCATTATATATTTTTTTTTCATGTTCCTTATGAGTTTGACTTTTTTCGCAAGTTGATTTCTTTATTCGTTGCCTTTCCTTTTGGCTCTTTAATGTAAATAGGTTGGATTTAGATGTAGCTATAATTTTATTTAGTATGTTTGTTAATAATTGTCGATAGGCACTTTGTATATATTATTAAGGATAGGGACTTTGTACATATTAATAAGGATAGGTACTTTGTGTATATTTGGAAAGAAGTTGAATATAAGAGAACGAGGACGGCTACTATGGTCAGGATTGGCCGAATTGTAGGCACTTGGCGTCTGGTTTATAGCATTGCCTGCTCGTCCTGAGAGGGTGACATAGACCAGACCCAAGTGCGCGTAGGAAACAGCTCACATGGCAGAGGGAAAAACTTCCCCAAGAAGACACGTACGTCCTTTGCCGTGTCCTCTTGGACCCTATACAGTTGGCGCTTCGTTCCAACGGTATAGCGATCCTAGATGCCTTAGTATCGAAGTTATAGAGTTCCAATTCTTCATTCAACGCGACGTCGCATCCAATTTCAATGTCGTATAATAAGATGTAATATTCAGTGCACCGCGTTATGTTTATTAGCATCTACACTTCAGAAGAATGTGAATTCTAATCTTCCTTGCAAAGGATTAGCGATACTAAATATCTACATGTCGAAGCACTAGAGTTCTAATACCTCATTCAACGCGATGTCGCATCTCATTTCAATGTTTCATGATAAAATGTAATATTTTATACAACGCGTTATGTTTATCTGCTTCCACACTTCAAGGGAATATGAATCCTGCATATCCTTTTTAAGGGATAGCATTTCTAGTTGTCTACGTGTCGAAGCAATACGGTTCTAATACTTCATTCAACGAGATGTCGCATTTCATTTCAATGTTTCAAAGTAAATAGACAGCAATGTTCTATGCATAGCATAATGCTTATCTGCTTCTACGCTTGACGAGATTGTGAAACTTACAGTTGCTTGCAACTGGATAGCGTTCCATAGTTGTTTTCCTTTCAAAGCAATGAAGTACTAATGCTGTATTCACTGTTGTGGCGCATTTCATTTCAACGTTTCAAGATAAGTAGGGTACAATCTTCTAAGCATTCCAATATGTTTATCCCCTTTTACACTTCTAAAGAATATGAAGTCTACAGGTCCATGCAGCGGAATGGCGCTTCATAGTGTCTACGTGTTAGAGCAATGGAGTTATAATGCTCCATGCAACGCGATGGCATTTCTCAGTTCAACCATTCAATTTAAGAAAAATGTATGATTCTATTCAAAGCAGCTATGATTACTAGGTACCTTGATACAAAGTATGTAATTTCTACAGATACATGTAACTGTATAGCGCTTCTAAGTGTCAAATTTTCTAAGTAATTTACTTGCAAATGTCCATGCAACGCGATTTTATTTCGCAGTTCAGCGTTTCAATATAAGTTAGTTCTAAGTTTCTATACATATCAATTTTGCTTACTAGGTACTTCCTAACAATGTATGCAATTCCTACAGATCCATGTAACTGTTTGCTCTTCTAACTGTCAAATTGACATAGTAATTGACATTCAAAGGTCGATGCAACGCGTTAACGCTTCTCAGTTCTATAATTCAGAGTTGTACATCTAAAAGTGTCTGTTGAAATCACACTTGATGATGTCCAAAATAAATGTTTCAAATTAGTATATATATTCGTTCTTATCATATCTTTTAGGTGATTGCCAATGGATTGCCTTTACTAAATACTCCATTACATCCAAAATGATATCTAATTTTATATCATTTCATGATTTTCTAATAAAATATTCCATATTAGTGTATATATTTATTCTTATCATATATTTTAGTTGATTGCTAACAGAATACCCCCTCTCAATAGACCATTACATATAAAGTCCTATCTAATGTCGTACTATTTCATGATATTTTAAATAAATATTTCGAATTAGTATATATATAGTGTATTATATAGCATTATGTATGTTTCAGTTTATTCTACATAAAATATCCCCCTATGTACTACTTTACATCTGGAGTCCTATCTAATTTCATATCATTTCATGCCGCTTTAGATAAATATTTCAAATTGGTATAAATATTTGCAAATAACATTTATTTTAATTAATTAAAAAAGAATTTCCCCTCGAAATGTTACATTACATCTAAAATTTTACCTAATTATATATCATTTCATGGTGTTTTAAATAAATATTTCAAATTAGTATATATATTTACACTTATCACATATTATAGTCGATTCTAAATAGAATAGCCCCACTAAATATTCCATTAGATCTGCATTCCTATCTAATATTGTATCATTTCACTATGTTTTAATTATATACTTCAAACTAATGTATATACTTACACTTACCATGTATTTTAGTTAAATCCAAATAGAATATCCCCTCTAAATACTCCAAGAGATCCATATTCCTATGTAATTTTATATCATTTTATGAAGTTTTAAATAAATATTTTTAATTAGTATATTTATTTACACTTATCACAAATTTTATTTAAATGTATATATAATATTCCCTCTAAATGCTCCATTACACCTAAAATCTCATCTAGTTTTACATCATTCCATACTGTTTTAATTAGTTATATCAAATGAATATATTTACTTACACTTATCATATATTTTAATTAACTGCAAATAGAATATTCCCCTAAATAGCCGTTATATTTAAAATGTCATCTAATTTTACATCATTTCGTGATGTTTTAACCCTTCCATAACGACACCGACTATAGTCGGCGGCCGCGCGAAGTATTGTGTGTACGGATGCCGGCTATAGTCGATGTTCGCGAGACCTGCCGTGTGTATGGGTGCCGACTATAGTCGGTGCCATGAGATCACCTACGCTGACTCCGTTGGTAAACCAGAATCTACCGTATTGGTAGAATATCATTTGAATCTAGTGGCTCGTACTGTACTAAATCCTGCTAAATACATATTCAGCATACGAAGTATTTGTAAGGCACAAAACTATAATAAAAAACAGGGATTATAATATAAAATCTCTCTTGAATCGATATAAGTCGGACAATATGTAAGTTGAATAGATTATTGTCGACTTTTACAGTTGAGGTAACAGTTGAGGACGAGTTCGTGCAATTTATTGTAAATGAAACAAATGACTATTGGTAAAAAAAAAAATAACAATAATATGAAAAAGGGTAAAACGACAACGTTATCCGAAATATACTGCTTTTTTTTCTGTGTCATTTCTAATGACACGCAACAAGAAGTTCTGCTTAGGGGGATACTGGAGTGTAGACAAACTCCTGCGTAGTGACATTATGTCTGGAGACTGCTATTTTAAATTGTTATCGATGCTGCGTTTCAGCCAAGATATCACATATACCAATAATAAATTATATAGAACTAGCTGTACCCGTTCACACGTTGCTGTGTTTGAACGAAAAAGCAATTTTGATACCTCAAACATAATTTATTAATGATCAAATGTGTACAATACATCAAAATGAAAATTAACAATAAAATTATCCCTACATACATGTCATTTGAATATAACATATGTACAAAACATAGATATACGTACTTAATGGTAGAATAAACATGCTTCTATACTTGTGATATTAAACAATATTGCAAACGAATTTCAATTGAACAATAATTTTGTAATTATTAAATATCATCATGAAATGAATGATGTTTGATGATTGATGGTGAACTTTATCTTAGTAGTGCTTGCAAATATACAATATTTTTTGTTTTCCTATCTAATGCAAGAACAAATAAATTTGATGGTTTTCCCACTCATGAACACCCAATGTACAGCTGTCCATGTGAGAAGCATGAATTTATCAAATTTAATCCACATACTTGCAATGATTGTCCCTGTGCTTTGTTAATGGTCATTACAAAGGCTAGTCATACCGGAAACTGTAGACGTTTGAATTCAAATGGAGAATCCGTTGGTATCATGGGGATGCGTGGTAATAGCACATGTTTCCCTTGGTGTTTTCCATTTAAAATGGTTGCCTCAATTATGTTATTCATTCATTTTTTTACTGATAACCTTGTCCCATTGCATAGTCGCGATGGATTTTTATTTCGTAGAAGGAATAAACTATGCGGTGGCAGTCCTGGTAGATCCAATGATTTTAAAAATTTTATAGGATAATTAACTGATTCATCGTGATTGACAACAGTATCTATAGATTTATATGTTGTTTCTTCATGAGGTACTCCATTTTGAATTGTGCAATTTATTAAATTCATATCAATGTTTTTGGCTGCCAATATAGCACGCTCACTAACCCATTAATTACTTTTATAATTCTGGGATAAATTTGGAAAAACTTTGTCAATCAATTCATCAGTGGATTTTACAATGTAACAAACGTTTTCTGGTAATGTAATACAGTGTGTGGATTCGTCCATTTCCATTTTATCATACTCAATATCTAACAATTGTTTTGCAAATCGTTCAGAAGATTCATCTTGTTCTAATTGAACACGCATATTGATCTTTAAAGATATTTCTTCCACATACCGTCATAATACTGATGATTTGAGACATGCATTCAATTCATCTGCTGATGTTGAACGTGGTATAACTAGTAGAGTTTGTCGAAAATCACCAGCTAGCAAAATGAGTGCACCACCAAAGAGCTGCTCATTTTCTCTCAAATCTTTTAATGTGCGATTGAGTGCTTCCAATGATTTCTTGTATACCATGGTGCATTCATCCGATATTATAAGTTGACATGATCTTAGTACTTTTCCCATCCCAGAATATTTGCTAATATTATATGTTGGAGTTTCAATTGCCTGCATATTTAATGGCAAGTTCAATGCTTAATGTGCTGTTCGACCACTGTCCAAAAGAGTTGCTGCAATAGCAAGTGCAATATTATTTTGTGATCTTATAGTTGCCAGAATAATTGAAATAAGAGAAGTTTTGTCACTGCCTCCAGGTGCATCTAATATCTGGTCATATGCTATTCGTTGTTCTAATACCAATTTCGGCAGATTAATTCGAACAAATGTTTGTAATTCATTAACATCGAAGTGTGTTTTTCGTTGTACATCACGATCGAAAATGTCATTACCAGATCTATTTGGAGCAATCACTCCCAATTCTGTCAGTGATTTGATGGCTATTGTCAAACATACATTCTCAATTAAAATCAATGCTTCATTGCATATATTTGATGTAAATTGAATGTTGGGATTAGCATTTATTCTACGTATGCGATGTAAAATGTCTTCACTCATATAGTTTTTATATTCTTTCTAAGATCCTTTGAATTAGCAGGAAAACATGTAGTTATGATGGAAAATAGTGTGCGTATCCGGTGTGGTTGAGCTGTATTAAAAGCACCAGTGAGTGAAATATCCCAATGAGCATCGTTTTCTAAGAGATTTAGTTTCTGGCAAGTTTCACGAAATGTAACACATACATGGCCATTGACTGCTTTTAATTCTTAGAAAGATATTGGTCTATGAACATTGATTAATAACAGTATTAGGTAAAAGCATTCTACGTTATTTGGATGTACAGTGTACAGGCGACCAAATGCATCTGTGGAATATAAATTTAGGTGTCCTTGTACTGCTTTACCTTGTTACGCTGAAATTTTCTTGTTTATCTATTTTACGTAAAATAAGTTGGTACTTCAGAGTACAGTAGTGTCCTTGCAAAGGTATTATTTCTACATAATGTGAAAAATTTAGTTAATGTTGTTGGCGGTGGTGACATTGCTCTTGCACATACATTTTCTGATGTAAAATATACATGCTGTCCATTTTCAAGATGTACTGCTAAATGAACAACCGTTGGATATCGCTCATGAATGGAAAATGATAAAATACGCCATGCAGCCTCATTGCTACTTATGTAACGTCCCAGTTGATATTGGATGACATCATCATTAGATGCAGTTGTATTTTCCACTCCAAACACTGCCATATCGCTTCCTTTGTTCACATATTTGTAAATATATTTTATAGCTTTCACTGAATTGCAGTACTCAACATTTATGTATGCGTTATACGTTTTTAGTAGTAATGGAGAATATGGTATTACCCTACGATTATCAACATCAATAGTATTGTTGAGTACTTTTAGTTTAACACGTTCACGCCGGGACGAAAATCTACGTTTTTTTGAGCGCACATTTCTTGCATGAAGCACTTATTTTTTTTAACGACTAATTCTCTGAAAACGCGTGACCCACGTGTGGGTCACGCCGCCCCACGGAACAGTCAAGTGTGACCCACCGGTGGGTCATGCCGCCTCACGGAACAGTCAAGTGTGACCCACCGGTGGGTCATGCCGCCTCACGGAACAGTCAAGTGTGACCCACCGGTGGGTCACCCCGGCGTGAATGTGTTAATGGATTTTCCATCATCTTCGGTTGATCGTCGTCGATAGAGTGGATATCCATCATTACCTGTAATAATTTCGGCAAGTAAGTCTCTACGATAGCGCTTTGTGCACTTTCCATCTGACATGCATGGTGAACTATTATTTAGTGAGCGACATGGACTATGAATCATATTTTTTGAGACAATATGGTGCAAGTCTTTATCAATTTCAATGTTTGGTATTTCTGCAGATATAATTTCATCAGTTCTGTTTGGTGTTACCTTTTTCATCATTCATATTAAAATATGCGCATGTGGTAAACGTCTTTATTGTCATTCAATGGAATACATTCAACAGCGCGTCTCTCCAAATACATGGTGTTTGACAATAAAATCTATTAAAGATTTTAATTTTTATTTAAATACACGTGCAGAAATATCATGACGATCTGATGGTGATCAGTTAGTAAAAGTTCTTTTATTTCATCCCATGCTGGGTTGCATGTAAATGTGATGCAAAAATCTGGACGACCATATGCACAAACATACGTCATAGCATCTTGTAGAGGAGTCTTTCACTGTCTGTTTTTGCATACATGTCAACAATGTATTGGTGAAATAATTGTCTATATTTCAATATATGATTATCAGCATTCTCACGAATCATCGTTCGATATGCATAATAGATCATGGCACTGACCTTTTTGTTAATGTCCACATTAGTCGTAAGATTTCTCATATTAACATTAAAATGATATCCATGCTCTCCTTACCAAAATAGAATGGGATATTGTAATGCATCATATGAACGATGTGTTTCTGATACTTGTTGGACGTCACCATTTCTACGATGAAGAATTATATCGCGAGAATTAAATTCTTTACCAACTATGACAATTGCCACTTCATCGATCGTTGATGCGTTGAATTGTCTTCGATGTTGACCAATAGGTGTTTTATCTGCCTTTATTATTACTTTGTAATCATCAGATGGCATTTGTTCAATGACGGTCTTAAATAACTTAATTCATTATGTTGTTCAAACAAATTTTGTAATTCAGTGACAGTCTTTTGTTTAGTACTCATATTCAGTTGACACCGTCTATTGATTTGTTCGTCAGTATTTCCCATAAAATATATCTGAAGATATTTGTGATCAGCATTTGGCAAGGGTAGTAGTGATCCCGCATGGTGATAATGTGATGCAAATGTGGTGGTCCGCGCCTGTACTTTAAATGTTGGCATATAATTTGCGCTAACGATATTCGTTGCTCGGAACGATGTCATTTGGAAGCATGAATTGTACTTACGTATATTTTTCAAAAAATTTTTTGATTGACTTGTTTCACCTGATACTAAAGTTAATAATGGTTTAGGTGGTGAACGCAAGTCTGGTAACTTTACTTTTCCACCTGCACATCACATACCTGGTGTTTCATTTTTAAATTTTTAAACACCATAATACGTACACTGTTTATCCGTTTTTCCAATAATTACACTTGGATGAAGACAGTAATTGTAAATGGTATTGTAATTGAAACCACATAAATTCAAATCAGTATGTATCATTCGTCTTATCTGTGTCCTGCGAATGCAATTCCTTTGCTGCCTTGCTTACCCCTGTTCACTCGTTCCTAATCTTGTTCTGCGAGCAAGAACAGTGTGAACTCGATCTCTTTCTTGCCTTGCTTGTCTCTGTTCACTCGCTTCTAATGATCGAGCAAGAGCAGTGTGATTTCCATCTCTTTCTTGCCTAGTTTTTCTCTGCTCACTTGTTTCTGAAGCTTGTTCTTCTCTTTTCCTTTTTGCTTAATTTGTAGATCGACCAATGGCACTTCGGTGGCATAATTGTGAGATTAAATAAAATGTATTTCTAATTATTTTCTTCAGCTGGAAATCAATAACATTTTTATTTATTCACGTATTAATAATTTATTCTCGTATTAATAATTGCAAATGTTTTTTGACTGCATTTTTGTATTTATTAGAATTTGCTGGCAGAAAATTGAACGTAAAACGCATTAATGTTGTTTTTTGTCATTTAAATTAATTTGTTGAAATCTTAAAGGAAACAATTTATGTATTTAAAATATTTTTAATTTTAATATAATTTGTAATATTCAAACAATAATTGAAAAGATATAAATAAAACGATTCAGTATTTTACTTACCTTGTGATTTATACTTTTATTTTTATTACAACTGTTATTATGGGTTTGTTGTTTTTTACAGTTTAATTTGACTTAAAAAAGTAAATTCTATGAATAAATTTCATGTGTAAAAATTTAATTTTTCAATTTATTCATGGTTACACTTTTAACAAATATTACTAATTAAATGTTATTTTAATATTTTTGGAAAGTTCGGGAGCACCTAGAACACCAAACCTGATTTTTAAAAAAATTTTCAAAATCCTTCCGGGGATATACCTAATTTTCACGGCCGTGAAAATTTGGGAAATATAAATATAAATATAAATATTTATAATGTAATTATCAATCACAAATGGAATTCTACGATTTATCCATGTAATAATACTTTCTTATTGTACGCATCTTTCAATACATGTACAGTGTTTTCAATCTTGATAGATTTCGTGTGTGCGTGTGCGTGTGTGTGCGCGCGCGTATGCGTGTATGGTAGCAGTTGCCGAAATACAACGTAATAGGTTTCATAGTTTCGATTCTAGTAAATCAAATAAAATGGCATAAGATTTTTTATAGAATGTTTGCTGCTATTGCATTGTATACAGTATTTTTCACTGCAAGAATTTTTCTTCCAATGTGTCAACTCCAGATTTTTTTTAATCATTCTCATTTAGAAAATTGAAATTGAATGGCATATTCCTTAACATAACACGCCGGTAACCACGATACAACAGATCCAAGGTTCCTTTCTTTGAAATTAAGATCTGTTTTCTGTGTTTCAAAACTTCTTTATATTGCGTTATATTCTTAAGACTCTTTGTAAGTTACAAGGAACAGAAACGCTACATGGATTATAAAAGTGTAATAGTTTAATCTATATAATCTTGAACATTTTAAATCAGTTTACGTTGCTTTGCTTGTTGTATATGTTTATCACCTGGCGCTGAACTAACTACTTCTGGCAGCATCCCTTTCTAAAATTTGGAAAATCCACCAGATCTAATAAAACCTTGCTTAGATTGTAAATATGTTTTTCTGTATCCAGCAGAAATGAAATTACATTACAGAAGTACCAGCTAGTTCTCCACGCCTATTTGAAACTACGCTAAGTCACCTTGTTAAACAATAATTTATTAAATGTGACTTGGACCTTTAAATTTGCATTTATAAACATATAACAAATAAATATGTTTTTCTTACTATTCATATCATTACACATTCAGTCATTTATTATGTGCTGTCATTTGATGTATTAACTGCTTGATTATATTTTACAACGAACCTTGCGTACCAAACGCTGTTTTCACTCCAGATACGAGTGGATAGTTCTTCGTTTAATATTCTTATATGGCATTGATTATAAAAATGTATGATATTGTTTGTATGCAGTCATGCATAATTATGTACATACAAATTCGCGATTACGTAGCTATGTGTTCAAATTCAATTCCGAGTAATGCTCTAGAAAGCATCCCAGATAACAAACGGCATAATGGTGGCAACCGGATTCGTTAGCTAAAATGGCAGAACGTGTTACCCGCACGTTCTAGACTAGCGTAACACGCCGTGTGAATCGCGCAGCAAGCACCATCGTGACACGCGTGTCATCGCTCCATTCATGAATCTTCTTAGCAATGGCGTAGGGTCACATTTGGTAATGGGGAACCGGTGCTTTCATACAAATTAAAACCGTTAGATGTCAGTAGGTATTCAACATATGAGTATTGATAGACATTTTGATAGTTGTTTTCCTATATTTATAGTTATTGAAAAAGTCATATATATTTCTTTCAACCCATCATTAACTAAAAATATTATTTATAAAATAAAATATTACTTATAAAATAAAAATTCATGCTGTTGCGTCCCTAACTTCGCCTTTTGTAATTTCTTAAATAACATGCTGTCATCGTATTTAATATAACCCTCAATTGCATAAATTTGTAACGACGAGTTGAAAAAAATGTATATAAAATAAAATTATATATTTTTATGATAAAGTAATTAACGACTTTATGAAAAAAATTGCCGTATCGAACTAGTTTATAAAAAATAATAAAATCGAGTTCTTATATCTTTGTTTCGCGCCGGTGTATCTATTTTGGAGTCAAAATAAATAAATTGCTTAGTTTAGTCATTTTTCATATTTGTTTATAATTTTTATGGAAACAGCTTCCCCATTAATAAATGTCAGGCTATGCCACTACCACGCGCGTACCTATGGGGAGCTGATAGTGTCATTGCCACGACCGTGTAGCCCGTGTGCTATATCCCGGTGCTTTAATAATACCGTGATACGTATGCCGTTACGAGAGCTGAGTAGGAGCACTGTCTTAGCACAGTTCTGCCACGGATTTGTTCCACTCGTTGTTACTAGCGTGCCAATTGCTGGTTGTTTGGGATATTGGAGTGCATGAGGCACCTGTTTCTTATCATCGTCAAGGAGGTGGATTTTCACTCCTCCCTTTTTGAATTTTGTTAATTATTGTTTGCAATTTTTGCCGTTTCTGTATCTTTATGTCCACATTGTGGATTCTACTTATGTGTGATCCTTTTGATATTTATCTTTTGTTATATGCAACACTATATATGTAATGCACTCTTGTTATGCAATGCTCAGATTTGTAATCCTCGGATTTTTTTATTCCGTGGTAAAGCAACTTATTCGATTAACATTTATTTATTACGCATAGGTATAAATAATGAGAAAAATAGTATTAATACGATATTAAATATGCTGTTGCAATTATATATTTAAGGTCTAAAGGTGTAGGTGGAATTAGTGTCCGATATTTTACGTGATCCATTTGACGTATTTCCTCGATCCCTTTTCATGTTAAACGAATGATTAGTTCTGCAAGACGAGAAGCCTGAATTTCTAAGATCTTTGTGAACATAAGTAATTTGTAAGTAACACGTTTTTTCCCTTGGAAATATTTGCCTTTGCATAGAATAGAATATGTAGATATAAATGCTTGTTTTATATCCATTTCTGTCCAATTCTATTATAGCTTTTGAGCAGAAGTAATATTGATTATACCTGATTTTCCCAATAGTTCTTTGTTTAACAGATTTTATTGACGTAGAAGCATCATTTGAGGGATGTATAAATCTACTTTGCACTTCTATCAGTTTCTTTTTCTGCTCGCTACTTTCCATTTTCAGTTCCTTATACTTGTCCTTTATCACCATCATATATGTTGTGTAGGATTATAATAACTTTTTTTTTTTTAAAGAGTGACATGTACCATTTCTTGGGAACGTTGTATCATAATTTGCATCTGTCTGTTTTGAAAGGCACGCACTTTACTTAAGGCTTCCAATGGCTCTTATAATTCTAAAGCAAATACATTCATCTGCCGACATCGTGAGCACTGTCTTTTTGGCTAAATTACAAATATATTATAACAATAATATTATAAGTAATATAAAAAACATCGTAATATTAAATTTAACTTTGTTCATCTTTGCCTTCTTAGACACATTCGGAGCAGCATATAGGGTAGGGCAGTAATAATTAGCACCTTGGATATCTTATAACTGAAACTATAAGTTTCATATAAATTTTTACTGATACAAGATTGCACAGTACAAAGGCCTATCCATTGATAAAAATAGATTTTTTGTAAGTGGAGGTACGTTGGATATTTGAAGGTCACCTTCATTTTTTAAAATGAATTGGTATGTTCATTCTTCCGTAATAGGATAGAGCATTTTAAAACGAGTTCAACGACCTGTAACATGAAGCCATTGAAGATTACAGAAAGTAAAGAAAGGCGATAACACTTACAGTTTTGATAGTAAATGAAACATACGTTTTGTAAATAGTAGGGGAACGTGTAATGTTTACCGTTTACTTTACTGTGACTAACACTGTTCGAAGGGCATTTTAATAGTTTGCAGGATAAGTTAAACATGATAAGATTAGTATTGAAAAATCGGTTCGATTACGTTTTGTTAGGCAGTTCTTTGTGTCGTCCATTTTATAAGTACTAAGCTGCGGATTCCTGAGGACAGCTCACAAAATTGTTGAACTATGGAAGATTATCACTGTGAACTTGAATCAAAAGATAATTAAATTCCATTAGATTGTAAACAAATCTTAATATTTCATTTTAAATAGTAAGATAAAATACTCATTTCAAAACTACAAGAATGGATACATCTTCCCTGTTATTAATATTTCATAAAGAATTCTAATTACAATTATATAGTTCACTGCGATAATAAATATTTCTCAGGAAATTCTAAATATTAAATTAGAAAAGCAAGCAAAACATTTTCAATAATTACGAATATGGAAAATACTTGAACATTCCAATAGAAAAATGTTCTAAACAGGAGTTAGAAAAATCAAACATTCAATTTCACTTCCAGAATGCATCTACAAGAGGTAAAATATTTTGAAAACTTTAATTACAGTGTTTAATGCAAGCAGTTGGACAGTATCTCAATTTTTAAGACAATTAATGAAAGACAACCATTTTGAAATGGTCAGAATCTTTACTGTTTGAGCAATAAGTGACTAACAAATAACTGCATAAATATCAAGCTTATGAACATATTGATTAAATCTTATGCAGACACGTTTATAACCGAGTTACTAAATAATAATCAATACTAAGTAAACATTTTAAACTTAAACGATTACACCTCGCATACATTTAAAAATATTACAAACGTGAAAAGTAAGTGGTTTATCAAAAACTCTTCTAAAAGATCGGACGAAGCCAATAGAAATCTTTGTTGAAATAAGCAAGTTCTAAAGTTCTAAGCAACGCGATGGTCCTTATCTGCCTACGTTTCATAGCAAGTAAGCTCTGAAGATCTATGAAAACGAATAGAGATCCTCACTATCAACGTATCAAAGGAAGTTCTCAAATTCTCAGTTCAACGTTTAAAGCAATGTGTATTCTACATATCTATATAAAGTGATGGTTCCTATCACTATACGATTCAGAGTACGTAAGATGCAAAGTTCTATGCAACATGATGGCGCTTCTCATTTCTACGTATAGTAGTAAGCACTTTCTAAATCTCCATGTAACGCGATGCAGTTTCACAGTCCTATGTTTCAAAGTATTTCCTAAAGTTCCACGAAAAGGGATGTCGCATCTGAGTGTCTACGTGTCAATGGGAGTAGCTTCGAAGTTTCCTTGCAACAAGGTGGAGCACCTCAGTACTATAATTCCTCGTAAGTAACAAAAAATATTCTGTGCAACAAGATGATGCTTTTCAGTTTCACGTTTCAAAGCAATTATGTTATAATGTTCTATGCATCGCATTATGCTTACCTGCTTCTACTTCGGAATAATGTGAATGCTAAATTTCCCTGCAACGAAATAGCCCTTCATAGTGTCTACGTGTCAAAGCAATGGAGTTCCAATGCTTCATGCAATTCGGAGGCGCATCTCAGTTCAATATTACAAAATAAGTAGGTAGTGACGTTCTATGCATTAAATTATTCTTATTTGCTACTACACTTCAAGCGGAAGAGAATTCTACAGTTTCAAGCAACGAGATAGTGCTTCATAATATCCGCATGTTAAAGCAATAGAATTCTAATGCACAATGCAATGCGATGGCGCAACCCATTCAAAGTTTCATAATAAGTACGCTGTAAATTTTTATCCAATGCTTCTCTGCTGGTGCACCTCAAGAGAATGAGAATTATACAGTTCCTCAAAACGGGATAGCGCGTCATAGCGTCTGCTGTCAAGGAAATAGAGCTTTAATGCTGCATACAATGCGATGGGGCATCTGATTTCAACGTTATGAAGTAAGTAAACAGTGACGTTCTATGTATCGCATTATGCTTATCTGCTTCTACACTTCAAACGAATGTGAATTTTACAGTTTCTTGCGGGTAAGTATAGTGCTGTGTACAGAAGATTACAGGTTACCTAATTTGAAGCGTTAAAATGAGATGCGACTTCGTATTGCATGTAGCAGTAGGATTCTACTGTATTACCACGCAGACACTGTTAAGCGTCATCTCGTTGAATGGAACTGTAGATTTCAGGGCTTACAGCTTACTTACTTTGAAACATTGAAGTGATGTGCGCCATCGCATTGCATGTAGCATCAGAAAACCATTGCTTTTACATGTAGAGACAACGAAGTGCCATCTCGTTGCAAGCAAACGTAGGATTAACATTCTTTTCAAGCATAGAAGCAGATAATAATAATGTGATGAGTAGAACATTACAACGTACATAGTTTGAAACGATGAAATGATATGCGTTATCCTGTTACAAGCACCATGCTTACTTTGAAATGCTGATATGAAATGCGTCATCCCAATGCACGGAACTGTAAAAAGTACATTCTTTTGAACGTGTCAAAGCAATTGAATTCCAAAGCTACGTGCAACTACGATGACTCTTCTTAGCTTTACGTTTCAAGGTAAGTAATTTGAAAGGTTTTATACAAAGCAAATATACTTATTTGGTAAACGGTTACGTGCCTTATAAGGTGTTAACTTGCCACAATAAGCGCTATGTAGATACATGTGTCTGTATAAATTACATACATTGTAATGTAGTATGTATTCACATTCTTTTGAAGTGTAGAAGCTAATAAACATATCGCGTTGCATTGAATATTACATCATATCATGAAACATTGGAATGAGATGCGACATTGCTTTGATTTAAGTATTAGAAATCTATTGCTTCGACACGTAGACGTCTAGAAACGCCATACCATTGCAAATTAGTTTACGATCCACAATCTTTTGAAGTCTGAAAGCAGATAAACATGATGCATTGCATTGAACATTACAACTTGTCATGAATCACTGAAATGAGATGCGACATTGCGTTGATTGAAGTATTGGAACTCCATTGCTTCGACACGTAGATATCTGGAAATGCTATGGTGTTGCCAAAAAGTGTAGGATTCACATTTTCTTGAAATGTAATGGCAAATAAACATAACGCTATGCATTGAATATTACACCTTATTATGAAATAATCACATCGAAGTGAGATGAGACATCGCGTTGAATGAAGTATTGAAACTCTCTTGCTCTGACACGTAGAAGCAGATAAGTATAATGCGATGCACAGAACGGTACAGCTTTCTTACTCTGAAACTTATCGCTTTGTACGATTCAGAAGAATATAAATTTGCAGTTCTCTGCAACCGGATGGCGCTTCATAATATCTGTGTTTCATTGCAATAGAGATCTAATGCTCCAAGTAATGCGATGGCGCATTTCAATTCAACGTTTCAAAGTTAGTAAGCTATTAATTTATATGTATAGTATTATGTTTATCTCTTCAGCGCATCATTAGATGTGAATTTCAGTTCCAAGCAACGGGATGGCGGTTTGTATTGCCTGTGTGTCGAAGTAATTGATGCCAAATGATCCATACAATCTGATGGCGCATTTCATTTCAATGGTTCAATCCAACGAGACTGTAATTTTCTATGCGTAGCGTTATTCTTGTCTGTTTCTACACTTGAAAGGAATGTGAGCTCTACAGTTCCTTGCTATGGGATCTCACTACATTGTGTCTTCGTGTCAAAGCTATTGAGATCTAATACTCCATGAAATGCGATAGCGCAACTGAGTTCAACGTTTGAAAGTAAGTAAACTATAATTTTCTATACATAGCATGATGGTTATCTGCTTGAGTTCTTCAAAAGAATGTGAATTATACAATACCATGCAACGGGATGGAGCTTTAAAATGTCTGCGTGTCAACTAAGTAGATTTCTAGTGCACCATGCAATGCGTTATCGCATCCCACTTCAACGTTTGAAAGTAATTTATGTGTAATCTTCCATGCATAGCACGTTTCACAGTGTCTGCCTGTCAAAACAATAGAGTTCTAATTCTCCATGCAATGCGATGGCGTATCCCATTTGTTCGTATCAAATTAAGTAAGCTGTAGTCTTCTATGCATAATGTAGGAAACTTATTAATGAAAGACAATTATAAGATTTTTTAAATCATTAGATAGTTCCTTTCAACTGAGATATTATTCCAGGAACTGCTAATGAATAACTGCTCTTGCATTCTAGAATATCCCACGCACACAACATTTGAAACTTGAATTATTGATTAGCTTTTACTTTAAGATAATTTCGTTATCCTTCACTCGGCCGTCCTGCATGAAAATTTGTCCCGAATGTCTCCATTCATGTCGTCCTCGACATGTCTCCATCCACAATTTCATAGAATATGCTGGCGTAGATGTTTGTAAGGGTCCTTCTCCTTCTCTTACCATTCGAACTACAAATCGTTGATTGCGTAAAACTCGTGTAACTTCATACGTATTATTTATGAGCTATTTTTAGACCAGGACTCTGTTGCATACGTTTAATTGCTGCTAGATCTCCTTCACGATAAATTCTAGCCTTTCGTCTACACTTGTTAAAAGTTCGCCTATTCTCTTGTTGGATCCTGGATATATTTTGCTAGCTTGAAGTCGTACGTCATCTCGTTTATCTTGAAAAGGTGTGATCCAATCCTTTTCAAGTATGTCTCGGATGTCAAGATAACCTTTAAGTCGTGGATGTGTCTCAAAGAGAAGATGAAACGGTGACGTACCAATACTTCGATGTATTGTTGACTTCAAACATTGTTGATCTACTCCTAAGTACTTATACCATTCACAGGGCTTAGGTGTAGCTAATTTTGCTATCAACAGTATGAATGTCCTATTAAGACGTTCAACTTGACGATTAGCTCTAGCAATTCCTGTTGTAGTTGAAACATGTTCTATACTTTCTTTTTGACAATATTGCTTAAAATCATTTGCTGTGAAATGCATTCCCCTATCAGAAATTACTCGGCGCGGATTACAGAAAATAGTCGCGTGCTTTTTCAGGCGTGACAAAACTTAAGTTGTAGTAGTAGATTTTGCAGCATAAAGCCATGTAAATTTTGTAAAAGCATTTACCACTACAAATATGTACTGATACGTTTTTTTGTTGATGGCAGCGGTCCAAGATGATCGATATGAGATGTATTAAAAGGAATATTCCGGTTTTCAGTCGAATTTAAATGACACCCATGCTTCCCCTGCATCTTGTCGGCCAAAATGCATGTAACACAATTTCTTATCACCTTTTCAACTTGCTGCCGAAGATTTGGAATCCAATAATCTTTACGTACTATAGCTTCAGTCTTGACCACAGAAAAATGTCCACACTCACGAGCTCGCCTTATTTCTTGTATCTGCATCCGACGTGGTACTACTAGTTGAATATCACCTACAGACTTTCTGTACAGAAAATTTTCCCGTAGAACATAATCATTCGTCTTGTTTTGAAATACCAAACCTCGAAGTTTCATTGCAGTCTCATCTTCTTCCTGTGCTTTCCGCAAACGTGCTGTAAGACTTGCATCAGAATCATGGATTAAGAAATTCGTAGGAGAAGGATTTCTACTAAGCGCATCAACATGTATCATGTTCTTCTCTGGACGATGCTATATTCCGCAATCAAATTCTTCTTACGATAATGCACATCGCGCAACTCACACACAAAGATCTTTTATTATTCATTATAAGAGTAAAAGTTCGGCAATCAGTAACAATAATAAACAAAATTCCCAATAAATAAACTCCTAATTTGTTCAAAGCTTTTACTATTGCTAAACCTCAAACTCATAGCTACTGCATTTAGATTCAGGAGAAGCTTTCTTACCACTAAAAAATAATATTCAGGGTGAAAATACAGGGTGAATATTTGTTTGAAATAAAATCGCTCCGTACCCTAACGCAGAAGCATCTGTACACAACTCCGTCTCTACTTCTACTTGATACAAATTCAATATTGGTTTCTCACTCAATAAAAGCTTAAGTCGTATGAATGCTTCTTTTTCAGTCGCTCCAGAACAAGATTATGCATTCGCTCGCAGAAAGTTAGACAAATATCGGGCAATTACAAGGTATTCACGAATAAATTTACGAAAATTCCCGATTAGTCTAAGAAATCTTTGTACGTGTTTAACAATGGAAATCGTCTGACTGCATCAGTTTTAGTGAGGGGCGATCATAACCATTATTGACAACATGACCGAGGAATTCGACAGAAGTTTGCAGAAAACAACACTTTTCCCAACTGAATATAAAACCGGCAACGCTCGCTATAATTCAAACCCTTTCAAGATTTTTGATCCCATTTTCAATACTATTTGATGAAATAATCGAATCATGTATGTATGCTAAAACTATTCTGTATCGAATAAGATCTCTAAGTATGGTATTTATAAACCTTTGAAAAACTGCTGGTGAATTACGTAGACCCAAAGGGACTCGTAAGAATTCATAATGACCATCTGGTACAATAAATGCTGTATACTTTCGACTTGATTTATACTGACACACGTGAAAAAAACCGTTTTTCAAGTCAGGAGTACTGAAAATGCGCGCGACTTGTAACAAATCTAATTGATATTCAATTAATTGTAACGGATATCTATATTTAATAATCTTCTTATTAATTTGTCGGTAATCCACACATAATCTAAACGAATCATTTTTCTTCCGAACGCGAACAACCGGACTCGCAGAGTCAGAAGTAGATAACCGAGCAATTCCAGCCGCAATCCACTGTTCTATCTGCGCATTAACAATCTCTTTTTGCGACGCTGACAATGGTCACGCCAATTGATATACAGACGCCTCGCCTTTCAATATTAATTTCCCTGCAATTTCACGTTCAAAAGTTTCACTCGGCTTGTAATTACTAACAAGATTTTTTTATCGTCACGCGCTAATTAGGATTTAATGCATGAGACACATCAACTTGATTTACTTCTAACACGTTACTCGTTACATCTGCTTTAAATATTTCCGGTACAATATTTTCTCTTTCAACAATTTCGCGCGTTACTATCGATAATGGACGAAAGTTTACTTTACCACCTCTAATCTAACATCGGTTATATTTAAAAAATTTCGTTCCTATTAACAGCTTGTGTCGAACAATGGTATCAGAGATTACTTGTATACAAATCGGATATGAGTGCCCATCAGGGTAATTTCTGCTTGAAACTCACCTAATGTTTTATTATTCCTTGAACGATCGAAATATAATTCATTGCGTCGTAATTGCGGGGAACCAAGCTTAATATACTCGTCTGTGCGAATTAAACTAAAATCACTTCTAGAATCCATTAATGTTTTGATCTCGCATCCGTTAAGTAAAACATTTTTGACATACTTTCGGTACGATACTCCTAATATTGCGCAGCTCTCGTCACTCGCTTTAAACTTCGTGGAACATTTGGACGTAATATGTCTAGGTTCTTGATATATAAAACATTTTACACCGCTGTCTTTCGTTGGACAATTCACACTAATATGATCGCGCCCACCACAATTATAACATCGTACAATATTACCGGTGAACTCTTTTATCTCACCCACATTGACCATCTCTTTTCATTCATTTCTATCGAAATTGTCTTCACACTTCTCAAACTTTGTTGACATCAGCACACCCGACAAACCTTGATCTCGGAGAATTACCTCTTCAAACGCTTTCGAAAGTTGATCGGTTTTCGTAATCTGTTGAATACGTGCCTGGTTCCGGAGTATTTCATCGGGGATGCCGTCAATTAGATATTCAAGTATTTCATGGTCGTTAATTGGTACTCGATTTCTAAGAATGATCTTCTCGTGCAAATATTCATGAAATGTCTCGTTCCTCTTTCAGATTTGCTCTTCAAATTCCTTCCTTATTTCAATTTTGCTTTGTGGATGATAAAACGTAACTCTTAGTTCTTCCCGCAGTCAGTTGAATGGCATAGTTATATATTCTGGCTTAGAATGAAACCATTCAAGTGCTTTTCCCTTCAGTCGCATACCGATAAGTAATCGTGCAATATCATGTTCCAATTTATATATCGTCTTCAACAAATTGATTTGCTTCTTCCAAATTTCACAATCACCAGATTTGCCATCAAGTTTACAAAGTAAATTTGCAACTGCCGAAATATTCGTTTGCGGCTATCTAAATTGAGGTAAAACATTGCATTCATTGCCATTATTCAATGCCAAAAGATTGTCACCGCCACTAACAACATCATATTGTTCGCCTTCAAAATTACGCGCCGATCCTCGCTGCACATTTTCCAAATTTTGCTCAACCTGTAATTTCCTTCGCATCGCATCTAACTCAAGGCGCAACATAACTAACTCACCTTCTGCTAATTCTTTTTCCTTTATGAGAGAACCAATTTTTCGTTGCTGTAAATTCACTGCTAACTGCATGTTTGATGATACATCAGCACACAACCCTTCATTGTATTCACGAACTTCTATTAGGTTGTCATCTATCCACGATCCGTCTGGGTCAACATCCATCAAACGGAAAATTAATTTAGCTTTTGAACGAGCAGTAGGTAGTTTATGCTCCATTAATATCTCTTCTAGCGCAGTAACTGTGATTTTACTCAAATCCTTCCTTGTGAAAATTTTCACTCTACAAAATATAAACGTATAAACTCGAATTGTCTCTAGACGAATGTTTAATTTTCATTCTCGCACTATCTCTCAAAACTGCACTCACGTCGCATGAATAACTTCTCGAACGTTCTAGACCGTCAAGGAATTTTCTTCAACGTTCTGTTCTCAATTACTCGATAATATTCCAATCTTTAGAACGTATCCGATTTAATTCTCGAATGTCTTCTTGATAATTACCACGCCTGAGCCCCCAAAACTGTAGGAAACTTATTAACTACAGACAACTACAAGATTTTGTAAATCACTAAATAGTTCTTCTCAACTGAGATGTAACTCCAAAGAACACTAATTAACAACAACTTCATCGTTTTAAAATATTCATACGAAAAAAATTCCACAAACTCGGTCTCGCTCGCTATTTAGAATGTTCCAAGTACATAACATTTGAAACTAGTGTGGCGGCCCTACACTACTACACTAGCGGCGACTCTCGCCACTAGAGGGACAGCACGGCCTACAGTTTCCTGAAAGTACTCGATAACCTATTCTTTCGAATATATAGGAGTTCTGACCTGTCTCTAATATCCCAGCGTCTAAGGCAGGGCCTGCTAGGTAGCCTTACCGATGAGTCCACTAGCAGGCCCAGGACGAAACGTTCTTCCTCTCTCTTTTACTTCCTTCTTTCCTCTTTCATTCTATAGCTAACCGAAGCATGCCGCTTCACTGTAATAAATGATTAACTTTTAAATTAAGATAATTTAATTATCCTTCAATAACATTAAGCTTCTATGCTACTACAAATCAAAGGAATGTGAACTCTACAGGTACCTCAAACGGGATGGCGTTTCATAGTGCCTGCGTGTTAACGAATTGGAGTTCTAGTACTCCATGCATTGGCGATGACACATCTCATTTCATCATATCAAAGTAAGAAAGGTGCAATCTTTTATGCGTAGCGCTATGCTTATCTGCTTCTAGTGCTCCATGCATTGGCGACATGTATGGTATTATGCTTGTCGGCATCTACTCATCAGAATAATGTGAATTTTACAGTTCCGCCCAATGGTATTGCGTTTCACCGCAATGGTGATCTAGTGCTCCATGTATTGCGATGTCGCATCTCATTTCACCATTCTAAGGTATGTAAATTGTAATGCTCAATGCAAAGCATTTAGCGTATCCGCTTCTACATTTCAACAGTACGTCAATTTTATATGCCCTTGTAACGGAATTGCGTTTCATATTATCTACGTTTCAGTGTAATGGAGTGTTAACGCTCCATGCAATGAGTCGGCGCATCTCATACAAACGTTTCAAAGTAAGTAAGCCGTCATCTTGTGTGCATAGCATTATGCATATCTGTTTCTACATTTCATCAGAATGTGAATTCTACAGTTTCATGCAACGGGATGGCGCTTCGCAGTGTCGGCGTGTAAAAGCAATGAAGATCTAATGCTCCATGCAATGCAATTTGCGCTTTTTATTTAAACGTTTCAAAGTAAGTAAGCTAGAATCTTCTATGCATAGCACTATGCTTATTTGCTGGAGCTCTTTAAAAGAATGTGAATATATACAATTCCATGCAACCGGATGGCGGTTTAAAGTGTCTGTATGTCAAAGCAATAGTGTTCTACTTCTCCATGCAATGCGATGCCGCAAACCATTTCAACGATTCAAAGTAAGTTACTTGTAAATTTGCATTCTTTGCATTCTGTTGATCTGCTTCTACACTTCAAAAGAATGCGAATTCTACAGATAAATGCATCGGGATGGCATTTCATAGTGTCTACGTGTATAGGCAATAGAGTTCTAATGCTACATGCTGTGTAGTGGAGTGTCTCATTTCAACGTTCGAAAGCAAGAATGTTGTAATGTTCTATGTATCGCACTATCCTTACCTACTTCTACACTTCAAACGAATGAAAATTCGACTGTTCCTTGCACCGGGCTGGGATTTTATATTGTCTGCTTGTCAAAGCTGTAGTGCTCGCTGCGGATGGTACATTTCGGTTCATTCGCGATGCAACCGATCATCGTATAAATCTGGGATCCGCAACATCTGCAGATTACCTTATTATCTTTGACTTCTTCGCAATTTCTGCCGATATGTCCCAGTTTATGGCATTTGAAGCATCTCTCTATTCTTAGTAACAATTTGCAGGGAAAAGATGTTAATACTATTCTGAATCGCTTGACCTTCTCCAGCTCTTTACTATATTCCTGTCCAAATTCAACTAACGCGACTCGGTTGCCTCTCCACCTTTGTTTTAACAACTTGACGTTTATACCGCTATCCTTTCCTCCGATTATTTTCAGTGTTTGTTTTATATACTCCTTCACTTCTTCTCTGGTCACCTAACGGATATATGTCCCTTAGTTGGAGCATTATACTCGCAGTCGTACGTTTTACTTCGAATACTTTTTCCAGAGTTCCTTTTATCTCCTTTACTGTGTTCTCTATGCCTATTTTCTTGTGAAATTCCAGGATTATATCTCCCGCTCTCGATTTTCTTGCGTCATCTTTTCCTATTTCTGTCGTTTCTTCTGCTTTTCCTCATCCCATTGTTTGTCCTCGAATGCTTACTGCTTCTTTAATTGTTTCATTTTTTTCTGTACCGTTCGCAACTAGTTCGATCATGTGTTCGATCTCAGTTTTTTTTTATATGCCTGATGTTTCCTATTAATGATTTCTAATATGTCATTAACTTCGTCGTATCCTCGCTCATAATATCTATCATTACGTCTGATGTGTGGCTGCCTATTCTTCTATTCGAAAGTGAGGACGTTATTCACATCGGTAGTTTTTCCACTATCCTGGTCTTTCTTTTTGGTTCCCTTACTTCGGCTTCTGATGCTTCTCCTTTCGTGTCTGCGTCTTACGAGGCTTTCTTTTTCTCCTTTATATATGCATTTCGTATCCATTTCTATTTTCCTATCCTTTTGTGTTATCTACTGGGGGCTCCGAACCGCCTGCTCAATCTTTAATCTTCTGCCAGGACTCGATGGGGCTGATTCTGAATCACGAGCCAGCAGCACCTTTCAGCAGCATATGTAGGCAGCCTCGATAACGCCGGGGGTGGGGGCTGCAGGCCCTCCGCCATCCTACTATCTGCCCTGATTCGGGCGAGGAACTCGTAGGGCCACTCGACTCGCGACCAGCAACTATCTTATACTCTAACCGATTCGTAGTCACGCGTTTTCCATGAAGCTTACCGCGATGATTGATATTGATTCGTTCAATCTAAATTAATATTTTCTTTTTAAGTTTCTCGATTTTTCTACTTTCTCTCACGATATCGTCTATTTCGTTGTACCTTACCCTTGCGGTATGGTATATAATCTGTTGTTTGATGTGTCTAGGATTTCCTCTTAATAAATGCAATGCTTCCACAGATTTTCTTTTCCTATCTCTTTAGTTACATTGTTGTTATTTTATGTTTCCCACCCTCCACATTCCCTCTCTACACCATCCCAAAACCGGCGTTATGCGATTGCTTCAGGATGGCGCCCCGATCACGCTACACCGAGATCGAGTGTTTTCTCTTGCGTCCGTTGATTTATATACGTCATATATTCGAGAATAAATCCTCTTATCTTTTGTATTTTTCGAATTACGTTTTAGTTAGATGTATATTAGATATGCGTCGAAATATCGGATTTCCGTACAATTTTTTGTAAAGTTTTATTCTTTTCGGACTATTCGTTTTCATTTCGCCGCAGGCACTCCTGTATTCGATGCGGACCCGCTCCGACTGAACCTGCCGATCATTACATTACATTACGTGAATAAGAGTTCAATCGGAGCGGATCTCTGCCACTCCGTAAGTGTGGAAGGCTTACTTGCATAGACTCATCGCTGGGAAAGTTGCGGAGGTTGCTTCCGTCCCCAGATGGAAGTGCGGTTATGTTAGGTTTAGATAGGTTACGCTAGATTAGGTTAGGTTGGGTTATATTTGGGAATGTTTGTAGATTGCTCGGTTATGTTGGGTTAGATTTAAGAAAGCGTAGGTTTGACTTGTTTATGTTTAAAAGAGGTAAAGTTTGATTGCCTTAGGTTGGATTAGATATGAGTGAAGGCAGATTAAGTCAGATTAGGTGTTACTGAGGTTAGCTTGGTCTAAATTAAGTTTAGAGGACGTTAGATTAAGTTTAGCCAAGTAAGGGATGGATTACCGATAGTTGGCAATGCCATCCGTTGATAGTTCTTGAATTACCAATTATTGGCAATACCAGCCGTTATTATATCATGAGTTGTCGGCCGCAGCCATCACGTACTGTCCGTTACCGATCGCAGGCAACACCAGTCGTTGATAAGTCTTGAGTTACCTACTCTTGGTTACATCTGCCGTATATGAATGCATAAGTTTTCAATTTTTGATAACTCCACTTGTCGATAATTTATGGACTATTAATCACAAGCAACACCAGCCGTTGGTCGTTTATGAGTAGCCGGCCGCTAGCAGCACCTTCAATCGGTAATTTATAAGTTATTCACAATGGGAATACCCATCCGTAGGCACGCATTGACTCTTACCGTCACTGTTCAAACACTGCTGAAACAGAATTGCGAACAGTTTGAGCACATTTCACAGAAATGACTCAACCGGTCGGAAAACAACGAACGCTACATATGGGTTCCCACAAAATCATTTGCCCCACAACTCAGTGCTGAGAGGGTTAATAATGTTAGCGCTATTACTTTAACCAGGCATAGAATCCATTGGAATGAAAAATTATGATCTTGTCAATAATATCAAGGTATGCTTACCATATTCAAAGAAAGGCACAAATTCTCATATAGTAAATATCAGTCCACCACTAAGGATAAAAATTAAACGAATATGGTTTCAAACTCGTGTCGCTTATATAATATCCAAGTTTGGAATGTTAATGTGTGCTCTTGGAAGGGGACGATGAATATGAAAATGATGGTATTGTTGTGAATGCAGTCTTGTCAAAGACTGCAGTAAATTATACATATTTCTAATTTCATTGTTAAGAAAAATAATTCTCTCAATTTAAGATTGCCTTACGTACGCGTTGTATCAGGTATGCGTACAGCTGCGATAGAGATGTTAGTTGGTCCCGAATCACAAAATTATAGTGGGAAGCTGGAAATAATGGGTGATGCAGTGTACGCTTTTATTTTGCAAAGACAGTAAATCTGTTACTAATCAGTCTTTAATCGATAAGACAATATTAAAAAACTGAAGGAATGTCTAATTTTACCCATTATGCGTCTAATTCAGGTATGAATAATTAAATAAAGGTTTACAACTAATATATGAATGTATAATTTATATTTTAGTAAACAAATCAATTTATTTTACAGAATATAAATATTATTGATAAGATAAATTGATGCCTGATTCCTTCCTAGAGGAGAATTTGGAACAGATAATTATATATGACAATTGATAAAAACGAACAAATTGTACAGATAAATCAGAGGAAAAAATTATGCAAATATTAACTGACATCCAAACTAATTTAAACAACGAATTCGTTAACAAAACTGTAAGCTCAAATACTATCTATTGTTCATCACTTTAAAAAAAATTTATTAGTCTTCGTACATTACAGCATATCATAGATCAGTCTGATTTATTGCCCAAGCAACCACAATTCAAGAGTTAATTAATATCACTTTTGCAAAAATTTACAATATGTAAATTTCGTAAATTTTAAAGGTGACGAAGCTGGTACACGGTTATTGGATCATAATAATGATAAAAAGGTACGGCAAGGAAAGGAGAACCTAGTCAACCACTAGGTACAACATTAACAATGGATTCTCAAAATTTTCTCGCAATGCTTGTCATAAAAAATATACAATTTTTACGTTCAAATTAATTATAAATACAAAATAATTTTAATAATAACATAATATTATATCTTTCGAAGAATTAAAACTTGCATCGACAAAATCGTAATAGGAAAGTTCAAAATTAGCGGTGATCTATGAAAAGCAATGAAATTAGAGAAATTAATGGTCAATTTAAAATCGAAACATACTTTGAAAAATTAAATACCGTCTTTTTAAAAAGAATTGACATATTAACTAATCAAGAAAAAATCATTCCTACTTATAAAAATTTTGTTACTTTTTGTAAAAGTTTAATGTGATAATATAAAATATTTAAAATATTAAAAAAACTGAAGAAAAATATATTTTTGTATATTTTTGTAAAATATTTTGTAAAGTTAAATGATAAAAAAGAAATAAATTACCTTTGAATATACTTATTTATGTAAATTGAACTTTACTCATAAATTTATAATAAAATGAATATAGCTATCCATATTTAATATTTTCTTTGGAAACAATGAGCAATAATATAAAGTACTTTGTTATTATAGTTCTAATTGCTCCACAAGTTCCGAAAATGATAAAATAGACGAACGCCAGCAAAAAGTCTAATGATTCATAATTATTTTATAGTTGAAAGATTATCAAGCTTTATGCCTGGATGGATGCTTATATGTAAGTATAACTGCCACAATGAAATGAGGTCGCAAAGTGATATTTACACACCTGCGTGTTGCAATTTTGAAACGTTGAAATGAGATGTGTCATCGCAATTCATAGAACATTCAAAACTCTATTGCTCTGAAAAGCACACACTATGAAGAGCCATCACGTTGCAAGGAACTGTATAATTAACATTCTAATTAACATTCTATGAGTTGTAGAAGCTGATAAGCATAATGCTATGCATAGAATGTTACAACTTATTTACATTGAATCGTTGGAATGAGATTTGACATTGCATTGCATGGAACTGTAGAATTCACATTCTTTTAAGGTGTAGAGACAGATCAGCATAATGCTATGCATAGAAGGTTACAGCTTACATACTTTGAAACGTTGAAATGAGATGCACCATCGCATTGCATGGAGCATTGGAACTCTTTTGCTTTGATACGCAGGCACTATGAAGCCCCATCCCGATGCGTGCAACTGTAGAATTCCCCTTCTTCTGAAGTGTGGAAGCAAATAAGCATAATGTTGTGCATAGAAGATTACAGCTTAGTTACTTTGATACATTGAAATGGGATGCGCTATCGCATTGCATGGAGCATTAAGCCTCCATTGCATTGACACGAAGATACTGTGAAGCACCGTCCCGTTGCATATAACTGTGTAATTTACATTTTTGAATGTGTAGAGTTAGATAAGCTTAATTTGTCGCACAGAACATCACAACTTATTTATTTTAGAACGCTGAACTGAGATGCGCCATCGCATTGATTGGAGCAGTAGAACTATATTGATCTGGCAAGTAGACACTACGAAATGCAATCCTGTTGCAAGAACCTGTAGAATTCACATTATTTTGAAGTATATAAGCAGATTAGCTTAATGAATGTCATGGAACATTACAATGTACTTACTTTCGAGTTTTAAAATGAAATGCGACATTGCATTGAAAAAACCATTGCAAGGCAATCACCTTCACAAGGTGGCACTTGGAAGAGCGGTGCAGCTACATGGAGCTGTAGAGATTGTATACTTTGTAATGTAGCACCAGATAAGCATAACTGCCTTGTATAAAACCTTACAACATACTTACTTCGAAACGTAGAACTGAAAAGCGCTATCGCGTTGCATAGACATTTGGATGTCAAGACTTTAACAAGTTGATACTTAGAAGAGCTATATAATAACGTTGATCTGTATAAATTACGTAAACAGTAACATAGAACCTAGTAACCATAATTGTATCGCATAGGACCATATATTTTACTTACTTTGAAACGTGGAACTAAGATGCGCCATCTAGTTGCATGATCCTTTCGAAGACAATTCTAGGTGTCCACTTCTAAGTATAAACTTGCCAATGTAATTGACATCTAAATGTCCATGCAACCCGATAACGCTTCTCAATTCTACGTTTTAAGGTAAGAATGTTGTAAGGTTTTGTACTACGTAAATATAGTTCCTAGGTTCTACATTGCAATGAATGTAATTTCTACATATCCATGAAATCATATGGCGCTTCTGAATGTGAAATTGTCCATGTAATTGATTTCCAATGGTCCATGTAACGCGATGACGCTTCTCAGGTCTGCGTTTAAAAGTAAGTAAGTTGTAAGGTTCTATACAATACAATTTGCTCCCTGGGTTCTACATTACTATATATTTATTTTTTACAGATGCATATGACTGTATAGCGCTTCGAAGTGCCAACTTGTCAAACAAATTGACTTCCAAATGTCCATGCAAGACGATGGAGCTTCGCAGTTCTACGTTTCAAAGTATGTAAGTTGTAAGATTCTGTACAACGTAATCATGCTTACCTAGATCTACGTTACCAATGATGCTCTTTCGAATCGCATGGTGCGACAGAACTCTATTGCTCTGAAACATAGGTACTACAAAACGCCATTGCAAGGTCCTGTGGAATTCACATTCCTTTGAACTCTATAAGCAAGTAAGTATAATGCGTTGCTTAGAACATTATAACTTACTTATGTTGAATCCATGAAACGAGATGCGCCACCACATTTTATGGAGCATTAGAACTCTAATGCTTTGAAACGTAGACGCAACAAAGCGCAATCCTGTTGGAGGGAACTCACATTCCATTGATGTGTAGGAGCAGATAAGCATAATGCAATGCACAGAAAATTACAGTTATGGGTGTATTTATAGGGGCGTATTTATAATATATGAAGAGTGTAAGTATACATACTAATACGGAACATTTTCTTAGAACGTCATGAAATGGTGTAAAATTAAATAGAATTTTGGATATAATGGGTTATTTGGTGAAGGCAATCTATTGATAATCATCTAAAGTATATAATAAGAATAAATATATATGCTAATTTGAAATATTTACTTAGAACATCGTGAAGTGTGATTTCTGTTGATACTTCTAATTGTGAACTTTGAATAGTAGAACTGAGATACACCATCGCGTTGCATGGATCTTTGGAACCCAATTGCTTTGATAAGTTGACACGTACAAAAGCTATACAGTGTGACAGAAACCCGTCTACAGTAAGTCAGGGAAGCTCGATGAAAGGATTATTATTTAGCACGGTAAACTGAAAACGTATTTTTAATACAGGATACACAATAAGTACAATTTAATCGATCACGTAAAACTCTTCACAGGCACACGATCGCAATAATAATCGACGGAATGGGGGTATTTCGAAGCTGCGAGTCTAGAGTTTCTTGGGCGCCAGCTACTCACAAGGGAGCAAGGAGATGGACTACACGACCCGGGGAACCCGGGACAGTACAACTCTCGAAACTTCGAAATGCTCCTTCTCTCAATCACGTCCAGCCGAGTACGCAAATTCGGTTAGCGGGATACTGAAGTCACGGCTTCTTTATTTATAGCCTCGACGCGGGTTTAACAAATAAGGACTAAGGGAATTACGCAACACGCCGCAAATGAACTTGCCACAACTTGCAACTCACCACCCGTTTCGCGATACAAAATACGATATATCATACGCAACAAAACAAATGCGGCAGGAAAATGGGACGCTTTAGCGTATAAGGACTCACGCTTTCTTTTCTAAGCTGTCCTGACTGGCTATTCCTTTCGCACTTTTCCCCTTTCCCTATCTCTCTCACTTTCACAATCGTTCATTGGGTATAATCGCTTGCTCTACTCGCTCGCCAATTCGCTTGCTAATTGATCTTTCTTCGGTCCTCAGACTTTTTGAATCCTCCTCCGGGGCTGCTTGATGGGGTGGGGCTGTACGCTCCGGTATTGTTCGGGGTATCGATCGGTGGATTTCGACGGTCACCTCTTTTCGCCCCCCCCCCCCCCCACGGGTGTCTCTGAGGGAGGTTTACCTGATCATCTGAATTGCGGCGCGCCTAGCGCGCCGCGCTCCCGTGGCTCGCCTACAGGGCCGCCGGACCTTTAACTTTTCTTTAGGGGGTTAAGAGGGGTTGAGATTCTTCTTACATCCTAAAGGACATCCTCTTCATGATAGTGGACGGCGGGCAGCGGTCACGTCATTGCAGGGTATATTCTAATGCTCATCTGATTGGTGGGTCTTCTTCACTGTCCAACTTTCCGACTCTTCCAACATTATACGTTAACTTTATATCGTCTACACTTCAAAAGAATGTCAATTCCGTACTTTCTTTCGACGGGATAGCGTCTCTAGATGTCTATGTATCGAAGAAATATAGATCTATTGCTTTATTCAACGCAATGTCGCATCTCATTCTTATGTATCATGATAAGGTGTAATATTCAATGCAACGCGTTATGTGTATCTAGTCAGCATTTCAAAAGAATATAAATCCCACACCTCCTAGCTACGGTACAGCGTCTCTAGATGTCTGCGTATCGAAGCAATCGAGTTCAATTGCTTCATTCAACGCGATGCCGCATCTCATTTCAATTACGTGAGATAAGATGTAATATTCAATGCAACGCGTTTTGTGTATCTGCATCTACACTTCAAAAGAATGTAACTTCCACACTTACTTGCTACGGGATAGTGTTTCTAGATGTCTACATATAGAAGCAACTGAGTTCCAATTCTTCATAAAACGTGATGTCGCATTTCATATCATCAGTGCGAAGTATGTAAGTAGATTTTAATGCTCTATACGTCACATTGTAATTTCCTGCTTCTGCATTTCAAAAGAATATGGATTCTACTTATCCATGCAACGTGATGGCGCTTCATATTTTGTGCATGTCAAGGCAATGCAGTTTTTTGCTACATGCAATACGATAGCGCATCTCGTTTCAACGTTTCAAGGTAAGTAACCTGTAACCTTCTATGCATAGCAATATGCTTATATGCTTCTACACTTTTAATGAATGTCAATAAAAGGGATCCATAAAGCGGGATCGCGCTTCATAGTTTTTACGAGTCAAACAAACGTATTACCTTCGATCCATGCTATAAGGTGGCGAATCTATTCTGAAGGTGGTAAAGCCTGTAACATGTTATGTCCTATTCATGTCATTATACTTGTTTGCTCCTACGCAGCAACCGATGGTGAATTCTTGTGCTTCTTCCAGCGGAATGGGGTTTTATATTGTCTGCGTCTCAAGGCAGTAGATACCTAAAGCATTACACCATGCGATTGCGCATCGCATTTCAACGATTCAAAGTAAATAAACTGTAACCAATTATGCATAGCATTATGCTTACCTGCTTCTATGCTTTATAATGCCTTGGGATGTAAGAAGAACCTCATCCCCCCCCCCCTTAACCGCCTAAAGAGATATCAAAAGTCCAGCGGCCCTGCAGGTGGACCATGGAAGCACGGCGCGAGAGGCGTTCCGCAATTCAAATGATCAGGAGGACCCCACTCACAGACACCCGAGGGGCGAGACGAGGTGATCGCCGAAATCATGACCGATTGCCCCGAACAATACTGAAGCGTACAGCCCATCCGACTAAGGAGCTCCGAGGAGGATTCAGTAGACCCGAGAACCACCAGCGAATTTAAAGAACCACAAGAAGAGAACGCGAGAGCTTATTCGCTAAAGCGTCCCATTTTCATGCCGCATTTCTTGTGTTGCATATTGTATCAATATACTTATCTTACCTCGTGAAGCGGTTGGTGATCCCCGGTCATTCGCGGCGTGTTGCGTAGTTTCCTGTAGCCCTTGTTAGTTAACCCCATGTCGAGACCATAAATAAAGAAGCGGTGACTTCGGTATCCCGCGACCCGAGTGTATGTACTCGGCTAGGCGTAGTCGAGAAGAGGAGCATTTCGAAGTTTAGAGGGTTGTTCCGGCTCAGGTATCCCGGGGTCGTGTAGTCTATATCTTTGCTGCTTTCTGAGCAGCTGGCGCTCAAGAAATTATAGTCCCGCAGTTTCGAAATAGCCCCCGTTTCGGTGATTATTTTTGCGTTCGCGAGCCAGTGAAAAGTTGTACGTGGGCGGATACATTGTAACAATAGATCGCTTTAGATTAAAGTACGTTTTATACCTTAAGGCCTTTGGGTAATTAATCCCTACGAGCTTCCCTGACTTACTATAGATAAGTTTCCATCACAATTGATAGAGACCATCATTTTACATAGATATATAGAACACACATAGCATTAAACGTAGAACTGAGAATTTGAGAACTTACTTTGAAACGTTGATAGTGAGGAGCTCCATCGAATTTCATGAAACTTCAGAACTTACTTGCTATGAAACGTTGACAGATAAGGGCCACCGTGTTGCTTAGAACTTTATAACTTGCTTACTTCAACAAGGATTTCTATTGGCTTCTTCCGTTCTTTTAGAAGAGTTTTTGATAAACCACTTACTTTTCGAGTTTGCAATGTTTTTAAGTGTGTGAGGTGTAATCGTTTAAGTTTTAAAATGATTACTTAGTGTTGATTATTATTTAGTAACTCGGTTATAAACGTGTCTGCATAAGATTTAATCAATAAGTTCATAAGCCTAAAATTTATGCAGTTATTCGTTAGTCACTTATTGCTCAAACAGCAAAGATTCTGACCATTTGAAAATGGTTGATTTTCATTAATTTTCTTAAAAACTGAAATACTGTCCAACTGCTTGCATTAAAGACAATAATTAAATTTTTCAAAATATGTTACCTCTTTTAGATGTGTCACGTCTCGGGTCATGGAAAATTAACCATTTTCCGGAGCAACACGCAGGCTCGAACGGTTCGGCTCGCACAATTGCGTCGAAGACCGGGTTCTTTTTGGAACGCGGAACACTGTGCGAAAGTTACAGACGCGAGTATATAAAAAAAGGGACTTACTTTTCGAAGTTTTGGAAACCGATAATTACTAACCTCGTTCCAGGTATCGTCGTCGGCGAGGATCGTTCTCTGGTATTGTCTCTGCGCACGGGCTGTGAGGCGGAATGGGCAATGGAAAGAGTACCCAGGCAGGCTGATCTCTGCTGTCTGGTCAGCAGACAGCAGGAGATGAGACGGTGCAGTGGGTGGACGATGGAGTGGCCGCTTGTACCCACATATTCGCGCACTAGAGAACGCAGGAAGTTCTTCCACGCGTCGAGTTCGTTTATACGTAGCGGAACGGCGCATTCAAATCGGATTCCAAAACGCTAGATACGGGCCCACTAGCGGACAGTCTAATTTGCTGGTCCAGAGATATGGAAAACGATGGATATCTTCTCCTTAGTCGAATCGTGGCTCGATGCAGCTAAGCGGAGAACCACTCTAACTGCTCGGTAACCAAGCGCAACTAAGTGTCAGAACTACTTGAATGATTTTGGAAGACTCGTGAACTCGTGGATGAGTTCGTACCGTAATGAATTTAATTTATTATAAGGCAAGGAATGCTTTGAGAATAATGAGAGTTTGTAAATACTGGTAAAAATAAAATATATTCTAAGTAAAACCTAAGCTTACACTTTACTGCCCTATGCTAAGAATGACTAAATACTGGAATCCTTGTTTTAGAATAAAGTTAATGTTAGAATTGGAAATAGCAACTTAAATTCTGAGTTAGAATAGTAACGAAATAGCAAACACCTCCAAGTGAGGTGGAGTAAGGCCCTGAGGCATGCGAGGTACAGTCGCGATGAGCGCTTACCTCGATCTGTACTCGTCGAGCGCTAGGCATGATCTCTCGGTTGATTCGCGGCTCCGTGTCCTCTTCGGAACGCACGAGTTGCTGGGCCGATTCTCCAACCGGACACACGGCGCGCGGCCAGTACATTTGCGAAAGAAAGAGCCACAATACTTTCGCCCCGGTACCGCACGTACATGCTGGCCAAGCCCCGGTTTAACACGGTTTAACCCCTGAGTTGCAAAATGCGTGATCATTGAAGTCCCCGAGAACGAACACTAGACGAGCTGCGTGCATGGAAACGATATTCTGCAACTCGTCCAGTAGAATGTCAAAGCGACTGACGCCCATCACCAGACAATCAACCAAGTCGACTGCCACGATTCCGTGGCCGCGTGCTACAGGCGCGATCGGCCAAAACCGCGACGAGACCGACTGGGCGATCACCACGGAGTCGTCCAAGTCACCAGCCCAGTATGGGCGCTGGAGAACTCGGTACGGTTCCGCAACAAAGACCCAGAACCAATAGATCCTGTGGCAATCGGTCCGGCGATGGTATTGTTGAGGTTGGTCTGGATGATCTGGCCGCGGGTAGACGGGAAGGATATGCCGTGTACTACACGAGATCGGATGTAGTTGCCCACTCAACCTTGTCTTCAGTGTCCATCCGACGGTCGGAATATCCCACTATGGTGGGTGATGCCGATGCACCACCGTCTTGATGGACACAGGTGACTTGTTTCTTGTTTCCCCCTGTCAATCCTCCCTTCTTTTGTGCGCAGGCGACGGTTGTGCCCCTTGCTGTTACGGCGGGTCTTAGGTGGGAAACAAGACTTGCCCCCCGTTCGATGGTTCGCGGGCCACCCTGCCTCCTTGTAGTCGAAGTTTCACGGCGCGGCCGCGGAACAAAGGTCCGCCTGGTGGACGGACTCGCCGCACCTGCAGCACAGGTGCGACCGGTCCACCTGTACAGTGCACCGTTGCTGGACATGCCCAAGGGCCCAGTAGTAATAACACTGCTCCGTGCAGGCTTTCAGTGTCACTACTCGGGTGTCACACCACCCCAATAGGATACGGCCAGCAGTGACACCTTTCTTGGCCACCGCCAGGAAGCACTGCCCCCAAATAGTACCGAATCGTCTAGATTCAGCCGGTCTTCATCTCCTCCACCCGGCACTTTCCAGTACCGGCAATAGCCTCAGCCATTTCATTTGAGGTGACCGACTCGTCTAGGTCGCACAGTCTTGCTCGGCCTGGAGACCATGACGCTGTCGCAGGCCAAACCCTCGCGCAACTTTTCAGCCTAGGTAATTGCCGTGGCATCTTTGTCCGAACCGGTAATTTCCAGAAGGAGCCCGCTGGGCCGTTCCTTCTTGGGGCGGACACTTTTCACTCCAACGTCGGCCAGCTTCACCCTCTGCCTGACAGCAGTCATACACGTACCTATACGTGGACTTGCTGCCAAGCTGGAGGGTCAGCGCTACTGCCGCTATACGCAGCAGGCAACCCAGCTTCGGCCTATCTTCCGCGTTCTTTTCTTTCTGGGCCTTCAGCGGTGGAGCAGGGGCCGATTGGGCCCTCTGGGCCGCCCTTGCAGCCTTTCTTCCCACCATGTACCCTCCTTTGCAGCACCAGATGAAGTTGATGGAGCTCGTGCCACTGCAGCCAGGCACTTCATTTCCTGGCGCGCCATCGCCAGCCGTCTTGATATCCCAGATGGGCAGCTTTCACTTCAGAAGATGATGGGGAAGTTCTCGGCTACTTGGCTTTCAAAACCACAGCCCTCTTTCCTTACTTTTTCATGTTCTGCTTCTTCATCATCGTTTTGTCTTCGGTGTTCGCCGGACCACTCGAAGGCATGGCGTCCATCTTCTTTGCAGGAAGATTCTTCCTACGGTTCTTCTCTCCATTTTGGTGTTGATGAGGTCCGTTACCTAATCGAGTAGTGCGGACGCTGTCTCCTACTCGAGTGTCGAGACACCATTGCGTGGGGATAGTGTCCCCACTTCCTGCAAGGGCGAGACTGGTGATAGCCTCGCGTGGTTCTCGATCTCTAGCTCCGCCATCATTATTGTTGGCGGGCCTGGAAATCACCTCTCCAATACACTGAGTCTGCCTTGCAGGCACTTACTTTCCGACTGCAAGGCTTCTAACTGCGCCATCAGCGCAGCAGTGTTTTCATCCAGCGGTGGTGCAGCCGGACATTTCACCCTCTGTGCCAATTCGAGGGTGGCAGCCCTCAAGCACATGGCACCAAACCTTTAGATCCCTCTGGATGGTGCCCTTGAAGTTTTTCGATTTGGCCGCAACCAATTCAATCGTTTTGACCTCCTTAACGGCCCAAGCTCCGCGATCCTCCAGGAGCTTATTCCTTGCCTCCTGAAGAAAGTCCTCCATTTCTGACACACGCGATCTCAATTTTCCCAGTGGTGGCGAGATGCCTGTGTCATAGTGGATCTCCAGTTCGAGATCCACCATCTCCGCCTCGCGTTGCGCCTGAACGTAGGCCCTCTTTGCCTCAGCGAGGCCGACATACTCCCCTGTCATTGGGGGCCTCCCACGCTTTTTCGATTTCGAGCAGGGTCAGTGCACCGATAACGTGGATCACACCGATCCCACAGACGTTTCAGAATCGTAGAAGGCATCTCCCGATTCTTCAACGGCGCCCTTCTCCAGTGCACTACGCACCCTGTTCAAGACCATAGCTGGCCTCGAACCACCGGGCATTCGGACATTATTGATCCCCGCCTTATCGTCGTTAACACCCCTATTCCCAGGTGTTTTAAAAGTTGAAGAATTCTCCATATTGTATCCACGAGCGTGGTCGGAAAGTAGGTCACCCCTGGCAGATCCGACATACCAGGGGAAGGCTTGTACTTCCGGAGGGCCAGTATCCCCGGGGTTAATCTCTCGAGACCGGTGTACCTACCGGCCATGCCCAGCCGCGAGGACTGGGCGTGCTTCATCGCTGCGTACCGCATCTTGAGGTTAGGGACATTTTATAGAGATTTATCACCTCTCTGGCCGGCCAATTAAGGCAAACCCCAGCTCCGGCGAAAAATGACTACCGGTTTACGGTATTATGACAGGGGTAACACCATCTCTGCCGAGATATGGGATCCCGGTGTCGCAACACCTTGTACCACAACCTTGTATCACGGGAGCTATTAGGTATCCACGATCCTCGAAAGCCAGGGTCCCGTTAGCCACCGGAAAATTCCGGTGTTAACAGGTTCCACCGCGAGGAGGTGGGGATGGCACATGTTGTTGCAAGACTGCAACAACTTTAGAACCCACGCTTCCTTAAACCTAATCCAACATAACCGAACAACCTGCAAACATTCCCAAACATAGCCTAACACAACTTAACCTAACTAAACCTAACATAACAACATTTCCATCTCGGTTGAGAAGCAACCTCCGCTACTTTCCCAGGGATGAGGCTATGCAGTAAGATTTCCGCAGTTACGGAGTGGCAGAGATCCGCTCCGATTGAACGTTCATTTACGGAATGTAATGTACGAAACGAACAGTCGGGAAAGAATAAAACTTTACTAAAAGATCGTACGGATATCCGATATTTCGAGGCGTATCTAGTATATATCTAATTAAAACGTAATTCGAAAAGTACAAAGGATAATTGGCAGTATTCTTCAATATATGACATATCTAAATCAACGGATGCTAGGGAGAACACTCGATCTCGGTGTCGTGAGACCAAGACGCCATCCTGAAGTAATCGTATAACGCCGGTTCCGGGATGGTATAGAGAGGGAATGTGCAGAGTAGAAAGTATAAAATAACAACAACGTAACCAAAGAGAAAGAAAAAGAGAGTCCGTGGAAACATTGCATTTATTATGTGGAAATCCTAGACATATCAAACAGCAATTTATATATCATACCGTAAGGGCAAGGTACAATGAAACAGACGATATCGTGAGAGAAAATGAAAAAATCAAGAAACATAATATTGACATAGATTGAACGAATCAATATCACTAATCGTGACCAGGAATCGCTTAGAGTATAAGATGGATGCTGGTCGCGGGTCGAGTGGCCCTAGGAGTTCTTCGTCCGCATCAGAGCAGGCAGTAGAATGATGGAGGGCTTGCAGCCTCCACCCCAACCCCCACCCTCGGCGTGAGCGTAGCTGCTGTGCATATGCTACTGAGAAGTGCTGCTGGCTCGCTATTCGGAATCAGCCCCATTGTGTCCTGGCAGAAGAATAAAGGTTGGGTAAGTGGTTCGGAGCCCTCTGTCGATGACACAAAAGGATAGGGAAATAGAAAAGGATAAGAAAATCGTATATAAAGGTGAAAAAGTAGACACTTTCAGTACTACAGTTTTAAATAGTAGAATAAGCAGCCACACATCAGACGTAACGATAGATATTAGGAGTGAGGATACGGCGAAGCTAATGACATATTGGAAAACGTTAATGGAAAACATCAGGCCTATAAAAAAAACCTGACATCGAACTCTTGATCAAACTAATGGCGAACGGTACAGAGAATAATTAAGCAATTAAAGGAGCAGGAAGCATTCGAGGACAAGCAACGAGATGAAGAAAAGCGGGAAAAGCGACAGAAATACGAAAAGATGACGCAAGAAAATTGAAGGCGGGAACTATAATCCTGCAATTTAACAAGAAGACAGGCATAGAGAACACAGTAAAGGAGATAAAAGGAACTCTGGAAAAACAATTTGAAATAAAACATACGAGTGCAAGTATAATTCTCCAACTAAGGGACATATACCCGTTGGATTACTCGAGAAGAAATAAAGAAGGACATAAGACGAACATTGAATGAAATCGAAGGAAAAGATAGCGGTATAAACGTCAAGTTGTTAAAACAAACGTGGAGAGGCAGCCAAGTCGCGTTAGTTGAATTTGGACAGGAATACAGCACAGAGCTCGAGAAGGTAAAAGGACTCAGAACAGCATTGACATCTTGTCCCTGTAAAGTGCTACAGAGAGTAGAAAGATGCTTCAAATGCCATAAATTGGGACGTATAGGCAAATATTGCGACGAAGTCAAGGATAATAAGGAAATTTGCAGAAGATGCGGATCCGAGAACCATGCGATGATCGATTGCATCGCGAACAAACCGAAATGTATCATCTGCAGCGAGGCAGGAAGAAAGAATCCGTACACCAGATACGTTACCGGAGATTTAATTGTCCGGTCTACAGAAACACCTTGATAGAAAAGAACGAGAAACCAATACGGAATTGAAAGTCCTACAAATCGATCTGAACAGATGCCGAATTGCACAAGAAATCATGCAGAAAATGTAAGAATATTGATTGCAAGACTAGACCGGTGACGCTGCGATATGGATAATCGGCGTTAATCAGAAATTTTGCACATATGGCATCAAGAACTCCTCGACCGGAATCGTTCATGCAATTATCGAAGGAACAGAATTATAAGCTGCTACTTCTCGCCGAACAGGAACGGAAAGAAATCGAAGAATATATAAACTAAATTGAGGTTAACATAGAAAAGGAGAGAAAGCAAACGGAATAATAATCGCATGTGACCTGAATGAAAAATCGGTAATCTATGGTAATCAGAAGAACAACCATAGAGAGGAAAAGATTATCAAAATGGCTGTAAGAAACGATCTAATCGCGACAAATCTGAAAAAAGACTATACTTTAAGAATCGAAACAAATCAAAAATAGACATAATGTTGATAGGAGGTTGCATATACGCTAAGTCGCGTAAAATAGAAGTGTTTGAGATATTTTCAGCATTGGACTGTCAATGCGTACTACATACCTTCCAAAGTACGAATTACAAGAATAATGAAGAGGGATTTGCAAGCCTCGATGGAAAGAAAGAGAACTGGGACGATGCAAATAAATGTTCGACTTATATAATATATTGTATAAGTCGAACATTTATATATATAAGCGATCGCATTTCATAGTGTCTGCGTGCCAAAGCATTACAGTTCTCATGCATGATACACCGCGATAGCAAATTTCATTTCAACGTTTCAAAGTAGGTAAGCTGTAATGTATTATGCAATGCATTTTGATTATCTGCTTCTACACATAAAAAAATGTGAACCCTAACCTTCCTTGCAACGGGATAGCGTTTCTTGATGTCTACGTGTCGATGCAATAGAGTCCTAACACTTCATTCAACGCGATGCAGCATCTCATTTCAGTGATTCACGGTAAGATGTGATATTCTATGCAACGTTTATCTGCTTTTACGTTTCCAAAGAATGTGAATCCTAAATTTTCATTCAAGGGTGTAACACTTCCGGATGTCTACGTGTCGTTGAAATAAAGATCTAATGCTTCATTCAACGCGATGTCGCGACTCATTTCAATGATTCATGGTAAATTGCAATGTTCTCCGTAATATGTTATATTTATCTGCATCTAGACTTTAGAAGGATGTGAATCCTACACTTGCTTGCAACAGAATATCGTTCCCAGATCCCTACGTGTCCAAGCAACACATTTCTAATACTTCATGCAACGCGATATCGCATCTCATTTTAATGTTTCAAAGTACGTAAGCTGTAATCCATGCATACCATTATGATTATCTGCTTCTACACTTGAAAAGAATGTGATTCTATGGTTGTCTGTGTTGGATTATTTGTCATGCCAACGGTGGATCAAAAATGAATCTTGTGTTAGGAAATAGAATCCAGTATATAATCTGTGGAATAGTTGTATCAGTTCGAGTAGAGTTCCCGAATGTTTATACCTAGAGGCCTGAAAGAAAAACACGTGCAGACTTTGCGTCGTCATTTCTTTTTTGGGGGGGAGGACCCTAAATTTCCTACAAGGAATCCTCAAAATTAGTAGAGCTTTCAAAATGTATGAACCTGCCATCATACTTTAAAAATAATATTAAAGACTATAAAGAACTCTGGGCAGCTTTCCATTTAATATTATTACCCATAATTTTAATAGGTTATGGATCAAGTTTACTTATTTTAATTGTATTATTATTTTAGTAAATATTCTTTTTAGTGATAACTTTTGTGTAATAAGCGTGATTATACGTGTAATATTAGAAGTATAAATAAGAGACTAAACTATCAAAGAAACATTATTAGAGAATATAAATCTGTCTTTTAAAAATAAAAAATATGGATAGTGCAAAAACCAAGAGGAACATTAAACAATTTGATGGTGATCGCTACAGAATGTGGAAACTGTGAATTCGTGCACTGTTAAATGAATTAGATGTCATCAAAGTTATTGATGATCCCATTCAAGTAAAAATAACTGAATATTGGAGGAAAGCAGAGAGCATGGCGAAAGGTGTCATTGTTGAATATTTGGCAGATTCCTCTTTGGGCTTCGGAAATAATGCGAAGACTGCTGCTGAAATTTTGCAGACATTGGATGGCATATATGAAAGGAAGAGTTTAGCCACGCAATTGTCTGTTAGAAAAAAACTATTAAGTTTAAAATTACAGGGAGACCAGCCCCTGATCAAAAATTTTACAACATTCGACCACATGATCATGGATCTCTTAACAGCGGAAACAAAATTATAAGAAACGGATAAAGTTTCCCATTTACTGCTAACTCTTCCAACATGCTACAGCAGAGTAATTACCGCAATAGAAACGTTGTCCGAAGACCACTTAACATTAGCGTAGGTAAAAACTCGTTTATTGGAGCACGAAGTAAAATTACGAACAGGCTGCTTGACAAGCGCGAAAGTATTATGTATTCAAAAGATACATAAAGATAGAGACAATTTTAATTCAAAAGTGCATAAAAAACGAAACAATAGAAACGGAAAAATGGGATCATTTAAAAAGACCAAAGGAACGAAAGGGGCATAAAATAAAAGAATGTTTTTATTAAAAAACAACGCTTCAGCACGCTGAGAAGAAAAGAATGACCGCCCAGGAAGCTCAAGTAACAGAAGAAACGGATATTGGAAAGGCTGAAACATCCTCGTTTGCCTTTATGACGGGGTGCAATGAGAATGGAGAAGAAGATGAAAACAAATTAAAGTTTCCGTTGGATTCCGGAGCGTCGGATCACATTGTTAAATGTAACAATACCCTTTCGATATTCGAGGGGTTGAGTCTACCCTTGAAGATTTCGGTGGCAAAAAGCGGCGCATTTCTCAGAACAACGAAGAAGGGGACAACCCAAGCGGTCACCTACATGGGACTGAAAGGGTCGTTGCAGAACGTACTTTACTGCCCAGGTATAATGTTCAAGCTGCTGTCCGTTAGAAGCATGCAAGAAATAGGAATGGACATCGTATTTGTGAAAGATGGAAACGTAGAGGTAATGAGCAATGGTCAAAAAATAATGAAAGGTAAGGAAAAAAAAACTTATCTATTATTGATTTTCAAATGGAAAATGGTGAACCATTGACTAATCACCAGATCCATAGTGTAAAGAATGACTATGAATTGTGGCATCAGCGTTTGGACCACATTGGAAAATAAAAATTCGCAGAATTCAAGAATAAACAAATGGTCAATGATATAAATCATATTGAAATTATAGTGCCGAAGATGTATGTGGGCCTATTATTCCTCCAACTATTAACGGAAAGAATTATTTTGTCCTATTTGTGGACGAACATACACATTATCGAGTAACATATCTGATTACATATAAATCAGAAGTATTTTCTGCATTTAAAGATTTTGTAACTACAAGCGAGGCTCATTTTAATTTAAAAGTTGTTTACTTGTATAGTCAAAATGGCAGAGAATATCTGTGCAATGAGATGAAAGATTATTGTGTAGAAGAAGGTACTAGTTACTATCTGACAGTTCCGCGAATCCTCCTCCCAATTGAATGGTGTTTCTAAGAGAATGGTCAGAACCATAATAGAAAAGGCACGTACAATGATAAGTGGTGCAAGTTTAAATAGGGTTTCGGGGGGGGGGGGGGGAGAGGTAGCTTTAACTGAGACGTATTTAATAAATTTAAGCCCAACAAAGGCTTTAAACCAATGTAAAACACCATATCACATGTGGCATGATAAAAAGCCTAAAATGAAGTATTTAGGAAATTACGGTTTCACAGCTTATATTCATGCTAAGAGCCAAAAAACTAAGTTTGATGAAAAATCTTGTAAGAGTATATTGTTTGGATATAAACCGAATGGACATAAGGTGTGAGACACGGAAAAAGAAAAATACGTTACTGGTAGAAATGTAATTGTCGACGAAAAGACTTACTTAACGTCTCGGCCTGTAAGGAGACGTAAAGGGGTCCATTCAGAAGATTCCCATAATGAAACTGATAGATCAAATATGTGGCTAGAATTAGTAGGAAAGTCTAATGAATCTGATAATGATAAATCGGATATGCAAGTTAGTCATAAATCTGATAGTAATGAATCGGATGTGACAGGACCGAGCGTAAAAGTATGATCAAAAAGGAAATTAGTTGATGAAACTAATAAATCTGTAGCTGAAACAGACAAAAACAAGAAATCTTTATCTTGTAATAAAAGTGGTAAAGAAATACAATAATCAACTGAGCCTAGAAGGAGTGATAGGATTAAAAAATTAGCTGCTATATCATATAATGAAAATAGCATGTACAATTATTAACTTATGATGACACAATACTCTGTGCATAGGATACCAAATTCATTTGACGAAATAGAAACCAAGGATGATAAAGTTCAATGGCAACAGGCCATCAATGAAGAGATAAATTCTCTTTTGATAAATAAAACTTGGACTTTAGTACAGAGACCTGAGAATCGAAATAACGTAGATTGTAAATGGGTATTCACTATAAAGATTAATAAACTTGGTGATCCAGTAAAATACAAGGCCCGTCTTGTTACTCGTGGTTTTAGCCGAGAATAGATTATAATAGAGTAGATTATAATGAAACTTTTGCACTAGTTGCAAGAATCACAAGATTCAGATTTATAATTGCATTTGCAAATCAGTATAACTTGCTAATACACCATTTGAATGTAAAGACTGCATTCTTGAATAGTAAATTAAAAGAAGAAATTTACATGATAGTTCCTCAAGGAATTAAAAGCAAAATTCGCCAGGTTTGCAAATTAAATAAAGCATTGTATGGGTTAAAACAAGCAGCAAGATGTTGGTACGAAGTATTTGATAAAAGCCTGAAAGAAAAGCGTTTTAAAATTGCAGCTGTAGATAGTTGCATCTACATTTTAGAAAAAGCAAATATATCGAAAAATATGTATGTTCTTCTATATGTAGATGATCTTGTAATTGCAACGGCCAATAGTGAAACAATGGAAAACGTTAAAAGTTATTTAATGAATAAGTTTCACATGATCGATTTAAAGGAAGTAAAATATCTTCTTGGTATTAAAATAGAAAGAAATGATGACAAAGTAACATTAGGTCAAAGTGCTTACATACGAACAGTATTAGAGGAATTTACTATGCAAGATTGTAAGTCTGTAAGTATACCTCTCCCGAGTATATTAGATTTTGTAGCTTTAAATTCGGACAATAAATTTGAAGCACCATGTTGGAATTTAATCGGATGTTTAATGAATATAATGGAGTGTACGCGGCCTGACTTGTGTACCACGGTAAATATTTTAAGTCGATACACGAACAAAAACACAAGAGAATTATGGCAATAATTGAAACGTGTATTAAGGTATCTAAAAGGTTCAAAAGATATCAAATTAGCTTATGTAAGAGTTCAGTATAATAATCTTTTGATTGGCTATACTGACTCTGATTGGGGAGTTAGTATTGTAAATGACAGGAAGATTACAACTGGGTACCATTGTAAGTTATGTGAGCGATGCGCTATATGCTGGAATACGAAGCGGCAAGCTTCGGTTGCGGCTTCGTCTACTGAAGCGGAATACATGGCTCTGTTTGAAGCTGTTAAAGAAGTACTTTGGTTGAAATCATTAGCAATTAGCATAAATATATGGATTGAGCAACCAATCATTATCTATGAAGATAATAATGGGTGCATAAATATTGCTGAAGATCTGAAATGAAAAATATACAGCTTGAGTTTGTCTGTACAGAGAACTAGATGGTCGATATGCTGACAAAGCCATTACCAGGGGTTACATTTCTGAAATATAGGAAAGGAATGGGTTTGGAATAAGTACACATTACACTAAGTGTAATAAAAAAAACAATAATAATAATAACAATAATAATAAAATATTGTTAGGATAACAATATTAGATAAGATACAGTATCATAAGGTGGCTTGATTAAGTTTTTCTGGTTTTCTCTAATCCCTGCAACAAATGTTGAGCCATGCGTAGTTTCCCAGGTAAGGCGAAGAAGGATAGCCTTTAACGTTTCGAATAGACATTTTGATATTTACATTGAAAGTAAAATTCGAAAATAAAAACATTCCAAAAGTGTTAAAGAATGATAAGCAGGAATTGTGACGTGTTATGTTAAATTCTTTGTAACACAGCCGATTCATTTTTGAGGGGGCGTGCTGGATTATTTCACATGTAAACGGTGAAACAAAACTGAATCTTGTGTTAATAAATAGACTCCAATATAAACTGTGAAACAGTTCTCGGTTCGAGTAATGTTCCGTACTGTTTATACCTAGGGACCTGAAAGAAAAACACGTGCAGACTTTGCGTCGTCAATTTTTTTGTAAGGAGCACCCTAAAATTTCCTATGCGGAGTCCACACATTACTAGAGCTTTCAAAACGTACAGTCGGGCCTTCAAAACTTAAGAACAAAGTTAAAAGCTACAAAGGACTCTGAACAGCTTTACATTTATTATTACTACCAATAATTCAATACTAAAGAACATGTATTCTACAGATCCATGCAACGGAATGGCGCTTCATAATGTATGCGTGTCAAAGCAATGGAGTTCTATTACTCCATCCAAAGTGATGGCACATCTCATTTCAACGTTCCGAAGTAAGTATGCTGTAATCTTCTATGCATAGTATTATGCCTATCTGCTTCTACATTTCAAAAGAACGAGAACTCTATAGTTCCATACAACGGGATGGCGATTTACAGTGTTTGCGTGCAAACGCAATGGAGTTCTAATACTCCATACCATGCTATGGCGCATCTTATTTCAACCTATCGGAGTAAGTAAGCTGTAGTTTTCTATGCTTAGCATTAGGCTTGCCTGCTTCTATACTTCAAAAGAACGAGAATAGTAGTAACTATTAACGTGGTGGAATGATATTATAAGTTGCTGCGTTTGGGACGGGTGGCTAGGGCACACCCTTCGGTTACACATCCGAACTTTGTTTTTTGAAGATTTAAATCTGTAGCAACGTTAGGGCAACTCAAGCGCCGAGGAGCGGGTCGACTGACGCTGGACGATAAAAAGTTGGATCGGCTAGTTGTAGATTTCTCGGAATCTTGATAGCCGAGCGATCAATGAGTTGATCGAAAATGCATGATGAGATATTTGCGACTGTAAGAAAGGTCAAATTTCGTTCATAATCTCTGACCCTTGATTTAAAGATTGTCGTGGTGGAGTGTCTTGCTATTGTGTACATTGTGTTCAGAACACCGGTGGGTACGGAGCAGCGTTTTCTTGGAATGCCGAGATTCTTCGAGAGATTAAAAGGTGAATTTGTGTGGTTACGAATAATTCATTCGTGACTGAATCGACGACAAACGCGTTTTGATGTTCCCCTTACTTCGGCGTCTCAACGTCCTGAAGTCATTTGGACATTGAAGATTCTTCGTTCGTTATCGGTTCTTGTTCTTCTTGTAAAGTGATGGTTGGCGGTTTAAAAGTAGTCTGTTTCCAGGTTCCTTGGCGTTGGTGAAGTATCGTGTGTTATTGCTTGTTACGTATGCGACAGGAACCCCTGTGGCACAGGATATATTTGTGTCCTTTGCGCAAGCAGTTTACGCATAGTGAAGCCTATTCGACAGCTGCCTTGCAGTCCTGGACTGAAAGTCCGTGAAACTCTTCACATGCCCAGATGTTGAATCCTCCGTGGCATACTGAAGACTTTTGGGTTCCTATGATTGTCCTGTTTGTCCCGCTTTCGGTTTAATCGCCATTACATTGTCCTTGTGACAAGAAAATCTGGTTTCGCGTAGTACTTTGGTTCGTGAAGCGTGAATGTTCCGATGATAGGTTGTTTTTCCGCCGATTCTACTTACGGTTGAGCTTGCTCTTGCGTTCATCTCTAGTACACAGTTGGCCCGTTTCTCCAGAAACTCTACAGAATCCATGTAAGGCGGCACCTTGTTGTCCTTTACCGTGAGTTCTCATTGGAACAACGTAATAGCATTTATCTTTGTTCCTATGATGGAAAGCAGAAGTGTTCCATTGCGGGATATTTTCTGCGGAATTTTTCAGTGCGCGAAGTTGGTTGATGGTGTCCACGATGTTGCCTAGTGTTTCTGCAGTGTCTCTTGGCGGTTTTGGGATATTCTATATAGCATCACAATGTTTAGAGGCAGCTCGTCTTATACATTCGAATTGACCTTTGAATAACTCGATTGCGTCGTTGTAATTTGCGTCCGTTGTGCTAACTACTCGATGCACACAGCGGCCATTCCGGTTAATGTCGGCCGCAGGTACTGCAATTTTTGAACTGGAGTTAGGTTTTCGTTGCAATCGATGATCGATGAGAATACAACATAGAATGATGCCCAATTTTCGTATGTTTCATCGAATGTTGGAAGTTGCATTTCTGTTAATTTAGTGGCATATGGAATGGTTGAGAAAATGGCCGATGATTCGCACGTGTTTCGCATGTCGGATTCGGAAGTCTTCTTTCGATTAAGGATTCGGCACGAGTTATGATAGAGAAGTAGTTGTATTTGAATTTTGTAGTGACGTGACGATTCTGTTTCGTCTAATTCTTCGAGGTCACATTGGATGTCATCGAATAGCTTCCATGTTTCAGTTAACGCGTAAAGGTGGATTTGTTGTAAACGTATGTCCGGTTGTTCGGATCCTCCGCATGTATTAAGAAGTCACGTGAAAGCAGTGATTTGACCAAATATGATACCGCGTTTACGCCGCAGGGAACTGAGAATAATTTCATGAGGATTGGACTGAGCTTGTTCGAGCGATCGGGTTGTCATCGTGGAATATGGGTAAGAAAGGAATTGACGAATAAACGAGTCTACCTTTTCGATGTGAAGATATCAGGTATGTTGTAATATCTGTCATAATATCTGGATCCCCTAGGATGTCCGACTTGTTGTTGCTGAGAATCTCAATTTGTCTTGGAGCGTTCACTTGACCACTGACTTCATTCTTCGGTCGCTGAGTGTTGATTGAATGACACTGTGGTTCGGGCACTCACATCACTGATTTTAACTGTTCATTTTTATAACTCACGGTCTGCCGGATTTTGAATCAGGCTCGATTGACCAAAATGCACGCGTTACGACGAGGCTCATTTTCGGTTGATAAGCCAGTGAAGGGCGTAAATCTTCGTCAAGAACCTTTTCGTCGTTGTTACAACGTGCGCTCTAATACGTGTTACAGTAATAGGGAAGGAGGTAGATACAATTTGATTTAACATGATTCCTTAACAAACAATTATATTTAACTTAAAATGCATTAACAAAGATTTAGTGTTTTTCATGTTATCTGACGTGTCTGAATCTGAATTTCTACTCAGCTAATCAGCCATGAAGTCAGACTCTTTTAATGTGAATTCGTGTGGAGGAGTGGTCAAGGGTGTCGCAATTAGATGAGACGTTATTGGTGGAAATTCTGTAAATTTGCTTCTTTCTCGGGAACTGGGAGGAGTAAAAAAGGCGCCAAGGGTGGGACCAACGTTTGTAGGTCGGTTGCAACTGATGTGAAGAGCAGGAAATAAAACAATAAAACGGCCAGCTACATGGTATACACAATTTGAAGATTCACTACGAAGATTTGATTTTGAAATTTATGATGAGATGACATCTTGTTACTTTACGAGTTTATTGCTGCTGTGTTTAGAAGGAATTTTGCAGGATTTGTGAAATTAGGGGTTTGGTAGCCAGATGTATCGTTGAGTGAATTATGACGAATGTCCGAACGAGGATGAATGGCTTAAGTATTCTAGCATGAACCGCGTGTTTGTCGCAAGACATAATGCATGCAACATTACAATTCTACTACTTTAACAAGCAGACACTACGAGGCGCCATCCCGTTGCAAAAAACTAGAATTTGCCTTATTTTAAAGTGTAGATGCAGATAAGCAATATACTATGCATGGAAGACTACAGCTTACTTACCTTGTAACGTTGGGATGAGAAGCGCCATCGCATTGCATGTAGCATTAGAACTCCGTTGCTTTGACGCTTAGATAGTATAAAGCCCCATCCTGTTGCATGGAACTATAGTATTGACATTCTTTAGAAACGTAGAATTAGATAAGCATAATGTCATGCATAGAAGACTACAGCTTACTTAATTTGAAACGTTGAAATTAGATGCGCCATGACCTTGCATGGAGCATTAGAATTCCATTCCTTTTACGCGCAGACACTACGAAGCGTCATCACGTTGCATGTAACAGTAGAATTCACTTTCTTTTGAAGTGTAGATGCAGATAAGCATAATGCTATGCATACAAGATTACAGCATTCTTACTATGGAACTTTGATATGGGATGCGCCATTGCATTGCATGGAGTATTAGATCTCCAACGGTCTGACTCGTATACTCTATGAAGCACCATTCCGTTGTATGGGTCTGTAGAATTCAATCTCATTTGATGTACGGAAGCAGGTAAACATAATACGTTGCATAGAACATTGCAACTTACTTACTTTGTAACGTGGAAATGTGATCCGCCATTGCATTAACTGGAGCATGAAAACTCTATGGCTTTGAAACTCACATTCGTTTGATGTGTACAAGCAGATATGAATGAAGCAGTGCATAGAAGATTACTGCTAATAGAGTGTTTATAGGAACTATTCTATTTAGATTTAACTCTAATATATGGAGAGTGTAATTATATATACAAATTAGAAATGTTTATTTAAAACATCATGAATTGTAGCAAAATTATATAGAACTTAAATGCAGTGGAGCAATTAGAGGGGGGATTATCTATTTACAATTGACTGAAATATATGATAAGTGTGAGAATATGAACTACTTTGAGTCATTTCCTTAAAACATCTTGAAATGAAATGAAATTAGATAGGATTTTGTATGTAATGGAACATTTAGAGGGTATATTCTATTTTTAATTAACTAAGATATTTAACAAGTGTAAATATATATACTAATTTGAAATATTTACCTAGAGCATCTTGAAGTGCTATGAAATTAGGTAGAATTTTAGATGTGATGGAGAATTTAGAGAGGGTATTCTATTAACAACCAAACAAAATATATGATGAGAATAAATATATATACTAATATGGATTATTACCTTAGAACACCATGAAATGATGTAATGTCAGATAGAATTTTGGAGGTAATGGTGTATTTAGTGAAGGTAATCCATTGGCAATCATTTAAAAGATATGGTAAGAGTAAATATATATACTAATATGAAATATTTACTTCCAACATCATAAAGTGGGATTTCAACATATACTTTTAATTGTAAAACTTTGAATTGCCGGACTGAGAAACACCATCGCGTTGCATTGATCTTTGGAACTCAATTACGTTGACAAGTAGACACTATGAAACTCCATACTTACATCATACCAATATTACACCACCAACTTATATCATACAACCATCACGTTACCGCTAGACATTACACAGTTTTGGGAGATTGAGGAAGTACTCAGAATCCAACGTCTCTTCGAATCGGAGAGAGCCTGCGAGGCACATTACCGATTACATAACACGCGAAACGCGGACGACAGAAACGTTGTAGCAATCCCATTCAACCACCAAGTATCACGAGTCGGCGAATCCAGATATAAAGGTTTAAAATGTTTGACAGCACTGGAAGAGGCAATGTTTTACAGCATAAGTTGAAAATATTGACCCATTGACAGCCGAAGCCAAATCTGGAAAACAGTACGAGTTTGTGTTCGTTACTGAAGCGCCAACCCACCAGCGGTCAATTACTGTATGGGCAATCTACCTAAAGAACGCATCACCCAATATCGATCCTTCACCAATGTAGGCATCGATTACTGTGGACCCTTTTTTATTAAAGAGCGTTAACACCAGAAGAAAAAAGATCTATGCAGCTATTTTCGTCTGCCTGGCAGTAAAGGCCGTTCAGCTCGAAATTGTCCACGACCTCACTAGTGAAGCTTTCATTGCTGCGCTACAAAGATTCATTGCAAGACGGGGATTTTGCATAAATCTGACAATATCTCACACAAACTTCGTCGGAGCAAATAATGAGTTTGAAGAGATATGAGAGCTACTACGTTCAGAAGAACACCAGAAAAAAGTAACGTCATTTTTATCAAATCAATCAATCAACTGGTACTTTATCCCACCAAATGCACCGCATGTCGGAAGCCTCTGGGAGACCGCAATAAAACTCTTTAAGCACCATTTAACGTGGGTTGCAAAAACTGAGCTGTTAACAATATAGAAATTTACAACCCTTATAACCCAAATCGAAGCCATCCTTAATTCTCACCCACTCACTCTAATTTCCTCACATCCAAATGATCTGTTAGTCTTCATCCCGAGACATTTCCTAATTAGCGATGCTCTCACGATTCTACGCGAACACAACTTTTAAGACACGCAATCAAATTGTTTATCTAATTGGCAATATGTCCTAAATGTACGACAACGCTTTTGGACTCGTTGGCATCGTGCATATTTAAACGAGCTCACTAGCCGCAGCAAATGAACGATGTATAATCATCAAATTATGGAGGGAACGATCGTCCTCTTTAGAAAAGAAAACACGCCATCCATGCAATTGGTTACTAGGACGAATGATCCAAATCTATCCTGGCTCTGACAGCATCGAGCGCGCAGTCACCGTTAGGACGGCTTCGAACACGTTTGACCTCAGTGTCAAAAAACTTGTTCCATTTCAGATTTAGACAGACGGAGGAGACATCTCGGAGTCCACCAAGGACGTAACTAATCCGGAGACCTAAGTATCAGCTTGCAGTAAGCACACGATCGCACATACATGCACATACACATCTTACCTCATAATACATGACATATCCATTTGGTTGCTCACTAGCCTCTCAATGAGGGGAGGATGTCTTGCCAAGAACATACTATTCATGCTATAAAAATTAAACCGCTCATCCTTATTCAGCCACCCGACATACTTCACTGAACGAAACATATGACTACCAGACTCTTAATTTAGACAAATCCTTCAAAAACGCTAACCTACAAGTAACAGTAATAAACTCGTAAAGCAACAGGATGTGGCAACATCATAAATAACAAAATTAAGTCTCCTCAGTAATCCTACATATTGCATATACCATATATCTAGCTGGCCACACCCATGACCATTCCTCCACACGAACTCACAATAAACATACTGACTTCATCGATCAAGAGCTTAGTAGAAATTCACATTTAGACACATTAGAAAACATGAAAAACACACTATCCCTGTCAATTCATTTTAAGCTAAATATATTTGTTGTTCGTTGAGAAACCGTGTCAACTCCAACTGTATCTACTTACTTCCCTATTACTGTAACATGTATTAGGGCGTACGTTACAACGGTGAGAAAAAGGTTCGTGACGAAGATTTACGCCCTTCGTTGGCATATCAACCGAAAATAAGCCTCATCGTAACGCGAACTCAAACACAATGCGACTCCGAATCTCATTTCTTCCTTTCAACGTAAGTAAGCTGTAATATTTAATGCATAGCCTTATGCATATCTAATTCTACACTTCAAAAGAATCTGGATTCTACAGTTCCATGCAACGGGATGGCGCCTCATAGTGTCAGCTTGTCAAAGCAGTAGAGTTTTAATGCTCCATGCAATGCGATAGGGCATCTCATTTCAACGTTTCTGAGGAAGTAATTCGTAATTTTCTATGTATAGCATTATGCTTATTTGCTTCTACGCTTTAAAATTTTCTGTTTTTCTAGACACCAACTGGCCTGGATGCCTATGACAGGAAACGAACTGAACATTTTTATTGGTGTCCTGCTTACATTGGTTGTAGCACCACTACCTGAAATTAGATTATATCAGTCCCAAAAGGATATGTATACAAACGCGCATATAAAAAGCGCGATGCAGCGCGATCGATTTATATCGATACTTAGATATTTTCATTTCACCGACATTTTCACGGCTATGACTGAGGACCATTTATATAAACTTAGAATTATTGTTAACGAAATTGTCCACACTTTCAAAATTACTGTTAAGCCCTGTAGAAATATTGTAATCGACGAAACCATGGTTTCGTGGCGAGGACGCCTTAGTTTTTGCAAATATATCCTAGGAAAGCGGCATAAATATGGGGTATAAGACTTTGTAAACTGTGCCTTCCGGAAGGATACACCAACAACATTCTTATTACGCAGACATACTGAAGCGCTATCCCGTTGCGCAGAACTGTAGAATTCACATTCATCTGTAGTGTAAGAGAATATAAAAATAACGCTATGCAAAGAAGATTCCAGCTTTCTGACATTAAATCGAAGAAATGACTTGCGACATGGCATTGCATTGAGCAGTAGAACTCCGTTGCTTTGATACGCAGACACTGTGAAGCCTTATCCCGATGCGTGGAACTGTAGAATCCACATTCATTGAAGTGTGGAAACAGAGAAGTATAATGCTACGCATAGAAGATTACAGCTTACTTACTTTGATACGTTGGAATGATATACGCCATCGCATTACAAGGAGCATTAGAACTCTACTGCATTGATATGCAAACACTGTGAAGCACCATCCTGATGTATGGATCTACAGAATTCACATTCTATAGAAACGTAGAAGCTGAGAAGCATTATGCTATGCATAGAAGATTACAGCTCACTTACATTGTAACGTTGTAATGAGAAGCGCCATTCCATTGTATGGAGCAATAAAACACTACAGTATACACACGCAGAAACTGTGAAGCGCCATCCCGTTGCAGGGAACTGTAGAATTCACATTCATAGGAAGTGTAGATGCCGATAAGCATAATGCAATAATTGAAGATTGCAGCTTACATAATTTGCAGCGTTGAAATGAGGTGCGCTATCGCATTTCATTGGGCATTAAATTTCTATTGCTTTAACATCCAGTCACTATGAAGCGTCATCCTTTTGCACGTATTTATATTTTTCATATTCTACAGACGAGTAGGAACGGGCAAGTATAATTCGATGCATAGAAGATTACAGTTCACTCATCTTGAAACGTTGGAATGAGATGTGTCATAGCATTGAATGGAGCAATAGAACTTTACTGTTTTGACATGCATACACTGTGAATCGCCATCCTGTTGCACGAAACTGTAGATTTCACATTCTTTACAAATGTAGACGCAGTTTAGAATAATGCCATGCATAGAAGATTGCAGCTTAATTGCTTTGAAACGTTTAAAAGGGATGCTCTATCGTATGGCATGGTGCTTTAGAACTCTACTGCTTTGACATGCAGATACTATGAAGCGCTATTCCGTTCCATGGAAATATATAATTCACAATTTTTGGAAATGTAGAAGCAGATAAGCATAATGCTGTGCTTAGAAGATTTAGCTTACTTACTTTAAAAATTTGGAATGAGATGCGTCTTTGAATTGCATCGATTATTAGACCTCTTCTATTTTGACAAACAGACTCTGTGCAGCACCATCCCGTTGCATGGATTAGTAGAATTCACAATCATTAGGCATAATATTATCTTTTGGCCATGATTTTTGTTGCCCTTCCAAGATTTTTCATCAAACATGGTTTTTCGGGTTTTATCATGAATATAAGCTGTGGAACCGAAAATTCCTAAATACTTTACTTTTGGCTTTTTATCAAGCCATATTTCAAATGGCGTTTTACTTTGTTTTAAAGCCTTTGTTGGGCTTAAGTTTATTAAATACGTCGCAGTTAAAGCTGCTTCCCCCCATAAAACACTTCATTTAAACTGGCACCACTTACCATCGTGCGTGCCTTTTCTGTTATGGTTCTGACCATTCTCTCAGAAACACCAATTGGGGGGTTTGTGGAACTGTCAGATGGTAACTAGTACCTTTTTCTACACAATAATCTTTCATCTCATTTGAGAGATATTCTCTGCCATTATCGCTATACGAGTGAACAGCATTTAAATTAAAATGAGCCTCGCTTCTAGATACAAAATCTTTAAATGCAGAAAATACTTCTGATTTATATGTAATCAGATATGTTACATGGTAAAGTGTATATTCGTCCACAAACAGGAGAAAATAATTCTTTCCGTGAATAGTTGAAGGAATAATAAAACCACATACATCTGAAAAAATAATAAACAATGGTCGCTTTACATGCTCCACATTCTTTACCTTTTCGAATGATAACCATGCTTGTTTACTTTTAACCCAAGCCTTACATAAATTATCATTCGGCACTATCATTTCAATATGATTTCGCTCAAACGCTGATGCCACAATTCATAGTCATTATTTACTGCACTATGAATCTGGTGATTAATCAACTTTTCACCATTTTCCATTTAAGAAACAGTAATAAATAAGTTATTTTTTTCCTTACCTTTCATTATTTTCTGACCAGTTTTCATTACCTCAAGGTTTCTCTGTCACAAATACAATGTCCATTCCTGCTTCTTGCATCCTTTAAACGGACAGTACCTTTCTGCCACCGAAATCTTCAAGGGTAGACTCATCTCCTCAAATGTCGAAAAGACATTGTCACATTTTTATCGTCTTCCCCATTTTCATTGTACCCCGTCATAAAGGCAAACGAGGATGAACGAACTTTTTCAATATCAAATTCTTCTGTTAATTGAGCTGCCTGGGCGATTACCTTTTTCTTTTCCACATGCTGAAGCGTTCTTTTATAATAAAAACGTTATTTTATTTTATGCCCTTTCGTCCACAATGATGGCATTTTATATTTATCGTTTCTTTGGCCATTTAAATTATCCCATTTTGTCGTTTCTTTTGGTTTGTCTTTTATGTACTTTTGGATTAAAATTGTCTCTATCTGTATGTATCTTCTGAGTATGTAATACTTTTGTGCTTGTCGAGCAGCCTGATCGTATTTTACATCGTGGACCAATAAACGAGTTTTTATAAACGTTAATGTTAGGTTGTCTTCGGGAAACGTTCTATCGCGGTAATTACTCGCCATAGCACGTTGGAAGAGATAGCAGTAAATGGAAAGCTTTATCCGTTTCTTCATATTTTGCACACGCTGCTAAGAGTTCCGTGATTATGTCGTTGAGTGTTGTAAAATATTTGATCAAGGGCTGCTCTCCCTGTAGTTTTAAACTTAATAGTTTTTTTCTAACAGTCAATTGCGTGGCTAAACTTTCCCTTTCATATGTGCCATCCAATTTCTGCAAAATTTCAGCAGCTGTATTCGCATTATTTGCGAAGCTCAAAAAGGAATCTGCCAAATATTCAGCAATGACACCTTTCGCAATCCTTTCTGCTTTCCTCCAATCTTCAGGTATTTTTACTGGAATGAATTTATCAATAATTATTCAATTCGCTTAACAGTGCACCAATTCTCAATTGCTACATACTGTAGCGATCACCATCAAATTGTTTAATGCTCCTCTTGGTTTTTGTACTTTCCATATTTCTGTTTCTTTTTCTTAAAGAAAGGTTTACATTCACTAACAATGTTTCTTTTATAGTTTAATTACTTATTTATACTTCTGATATTACACTATAGTCACATAATCACATACACAAAAGTTATCACTGAAAAGAATATCTACTAAAATGTTACTACTATTAAAATACGTAATACATAACCTATTGAATTATGGGTAAATAAATGAAAAGCTATCCAAAGTTCTTTATAGTCTGTAATTTTATTCTTAAGGTTTGAAGGTACGTCTTTACATTTTAAAAGCTCTATAATAATTGTGAGGACTCCGCATAGGAAATATAGTGTCCTCCTTGCTAAAGAAATAGACGACACAAAGTCTGCACGTGTTTTCCTTTCAAGCCACTAGATATAAACAGTCGTGAACCCTACTCGAACCGGCAAAACTATTTCACAGTTTATATACTGGATTCTATTTCTTAACTCAAGATTCATTTTTGTTTCTCCGTTGACATGTGAAATAATCCAGCAGCAGTAAGCTGTTCTGCATTGCATTATACTCATCTGCCACAACACTTCAAAGGAATGTTAATTCTACATGTCCATGCAACAAGATGGCTCTTCATACAGTCTGCCTGTTGGAACAACAGGGTCTTAATGCTCCATGACATGCGGTGGCGAAACTCACATCAATGTTTCTGAGTAAGTAAGCTGAAACATTGTATGCATAGTATTATGCTTCTCTCCGTATGCACTTCATAAGAATGTGAATTCTACAGTTCCATGCAATGGGGTGGCGTTTCATAATGTCTTCTTTTCAAAACAATGGAGTTCTAATGCTCCATGCAATGCGACTGTGCATTTCATTTGTACGTATCGATCTTAGTAAGCTGTAATCTTCTATGCATAATGTAGGAAACTCATTAATTACAGACAATTACAAGGTTTTGTAAATCATTAAATATATTCCTTTCAACTGAGATATTACTCCATGGACTGCTAATGAACAACTGCTTCATCGTTTTAAAACATACACACGAAATCTCATTTATTCCACACATTCGCTCTCGCTCGCATTTTAGAATATTCCACGCACCTGACATTTGCAACATGAATTATTGATTAGCTTTTAAATTAAGATAATTTCGTTAGCCTTCACCCGGCCGCCCTGCATGAACATTCGTCCAGAATGTCTTCATTCATATCGTCTTCGATTTAAGGTAAATATCATACATATCTTCGATCCACAATTTCATAGAATCTGCTGACGTAGATGTTTGTAGAGGTCCTTCTCCTTCCCCTATCTTTCGAACTACAAATCGTTGATTGCGTAAAACTGATGTAACTTCATACGATTCAAAATATTTATGAGGTTTTTTTAGACCAAGACTCTGTTGCATACGTTTAATTGCTACTAGATCTCCTTCACGATAAATTCTAGCTTTTCATCTACGAACTTGTTAAAAGTTCGCCTATTCTCATGTTGGATCCTGGATATATTTTTGCTTGCTTGAGTCGTACTTCATTTCGTTTATCTTGATAACGTGCAATCCATACCTTTTCAAGTATGTCTCGGATGCCAAGATGACCTTTAAGACATGAATGTGTCCCAGAGAGAAGATGAAATGGTGACGTGCCAATACTTGGATGTATTGTTCATTTCAAACATTGTTAATCTACTTCTAAATACTTACATCATTCACAGGGCTTAGGTGCAGCTAATTTTGCTGACAACAGTATGAATGTTCTATTAAGGCGTTCAACTTGACCAAATAGCTCTAGGAATTCCTGTTGTAGTTGAAACATGTTCTATATTTTCTTCTTGACAATATTGCTTGAAATCATTTGCTGTGAAAGCCGTTCCCCTATCAGAAATTATTCGCAGCAGATTACAGAAAATAGTCGCTTGCTTCATCAGGCGTGTCAAAACTTCATCTGTAGTAGTAAATTTTGTAGCATAAAGCCATGTAAATTTTGTAAAAGTATTTACCACTACAAATATGTACTGATACGTTTTATTTGTTGATGGCAGCAGTCCAAGATGATTGATATGAAATGTATCAAAATGAATACTCCCCTTTTCCATCGGATTTAAATGACACTCCTGCTTCCCTTGCATCTTTTCGGCTAAGATGCATGCAACACAATTTCTTACCACCTTCTCAACTTGCTGCCGAAGGTTTGGAATCTTATAATCTTTACGTACAATAGCTTCAGTCTTGACCATAGAAAAATGTTCACTCTCATGAGCTCGCCCTATTTCTTGTATCTGCATCCCACATGGTGTTATTAGTTGAATACCACCTGCAGACTCTCTGTACAGTAAATTTTCCCGCAGAACATAATCATTCGTCTTGTTTTGGTACCAAATCTCGAAGTTTCATTACAGCCTCATCTTCTTTTTGTGCTTTCCGCAAACGTTCTGTAAGACTTGCATCAGATTCATCGATTAAGAAATTCGTAGGAGGAGGTTTTCTACTAAGCGCATCAACATGTATCATGTTCTTCTCTGGACGAACAAAAATTTTTCTTATTTATTGTAGGAGCTATAGGGCAATCAATATCGGCAATCAAAAACAATAACAAACGAAATTCCTAATAAATGAAGTCCTAATTTCTTCAACGCTTTTACTATTGCTGGATCTTCGAACTCATAGCTATTGTATTTAGATGCAGCAGAAGTTGTCTTACCACTAGAAAATAATATACAGGGTGAAAAGGTTGATCTTCGTTATTTCTTTGAAATAAAATCGCTCCGTACCCTAACGCAGAAGCATCTGTATGAAACTCCATCTCTACTTCTACTTGAACCAAATTCAACATTGGTTTCTCACTCAATAAAAGTATAAGCCGTATGAATGCTTCCATTTTAGTCGCTCCAAAACAGAACTTAGCATTCGCTTGCAGGTTAGGCAAAGGTTGCACAATTACAGGGTATTCACGGATAAATTTACGAAAATACCAGATGAGTCCAAGAAAACTTTGTATTTGTTTAACATTTGTCGGCTCTGGAAATCGTCGGACTGCATCAGTTTTAGTGAGAGGCGAACATAACCATTGTTGATTACATGCCCGAGGAATTCGACAGAAGTTTGCAGAAAACAACAATTTTCCCAACAAAATATTAAGCCTGCTCCGCTCGCTATAATTCAAACCCATTCAAGATTTTTGATCCCACTTTCAATATCATTTCATAAAATAATCGAATCATCTATGTATGCTAAAACTATTCTCTCTCGAATAAGATCTCTAAATATGGTATTTATAAATCTTTGAAAAACTGCTGGTGAATTACATGAACCAAAAGGGACTCGTAAAAATTCATAGTGATCATCTGGTACAATAAATGCTGTATACCTTCGACTTGCTTTATCCTGTCGCACGTGAAAGAAAACGTTTTTCAAGTCAAGAGTACTGAAAATGCGCGCGACTTGTGACAAATCTAATTGATCTTCAATCAATTGTAACGGATATCTATCTTTAATAATCTTCTTATTAATTTGTCGATAATCCACACATAATCCAAACGAATTATTTTTCTTCCGAATGAGAAAAACCGTACTCGCATAATCAGAAGTAGACAACTGAGCAACTCCAGTTACAGTCCACTGTTCTATCTGCGCATTAACAATCCTTTTTTGCAACGCTGACAATTGTCTCGCCGATTGATATACAGATATCGCCTTTCAATATTAATTTCATTGCAATTTCACGTTCAAAGGTTTTACTTGGCTTGTAATTACTAACAAGATATTCTATCGTCCTCGCTAATTAGGATCTAATACATGAGTCACATCAACTTGATTTACTTACAACACGTCACTCGTTACATCTATTTTAAATATTTCCGGTACAATATTTTCTCTTTCAACAATTTCGCGCGTTACTTTCGATAATGGACGAATGTTTACTTTACCACCTTGTGACGTGGTGACGTCACAAGGCTCGCTCACCCCCCCCCCCTGCTTCGGTTAGACTAGCTCGCTGATCACCACCCATGCGAGAAGCGCGACACGGACCATCACGATAGCTGTATTTGCGAGGAGCATGAAATACGCGATGGTAGAACCTTCCCCCCTTCCCCACCCCCTTCTTTTTTCTCTCTCTATTTCACGGATTAGACTGGCGAGCTGATGGAAGAAGCGACCCAGAAGACGCCCCTTCAGCGGATAAGAAGACCGCGGGTTCGCGGAAGGACTGTGCGCCGAGGTAGTGTGACGGGCTCGACGGTGGAGGAGTCGGGAAGTGAGCAAGAAGAGACCCTGAAGCCCGAGGAATACGATCCAAGGCCCTGCAACGATATGACCGCTGTCATTGTCCATGGAGACGAACAGGATGGTTTTTGGGTGTGAGAAGAACCTCTACCCCTCCCCTGAGCCCATTGAGAGGAAAATTCAAGATGTACAGCGGACCTGCAGGTAAGCCGTGGAAAGCGCGGCGCGCGACACACGCCGCAGTTCAAATAATCAGAAGGACCCCCTCTAGAGACACTAGAGGGGGCGATCAGGGAAGATCTCCGAAATCCACCTGTCCACGCCCTGAACAATACCGAAGCGTATAGCCCTACTCCACCAAGGAGCCCTAAGGAGGATCTAGGAGATCCGAAGACCCCCTGCAAACTCACAAAGCGAGCGAGCTAGCCAACGTGAAGACAAACAATAAGCGAGCAACCTAGCAAGCGCTAAGACGATTGTACGGAGCGATTTGGAGGAGAGACAGAGAAAGAGAGAGAAAGACAGAGCGAGATCCAGAATTGTTGGAGACGAGAGCGTGAGTACTTATACGCTAAAGCGTCCCATTCTTCCTGCCGCATTTCTGATATCGCGTATTTTATTTTGTATCGTATAACGGGTGGTAATCCCCGGTCATTCGCGGCGTGCCGTATAACATTTAGTAATCCTGCGTCGAGGCAATATAGAAAGAAGCCGTGAATTCAGTATCCCGCGACCCTAATTTGCGCATTCGGCTAGAAGTAGTCGAGCGAAAGAGTATTTCGAAATTTCGAGGGTTATCTTGCACCGAGTTTCCCCGGGTTGCGTGGTCTATTAGTTTTTGCTACTCCTTGAGTAGCTGGCGCCCAAAAAGTCCCAGCCTCGCAGCTTCGAAATACTCGCTGGTTAGGAAATTTATTTGTTCTGTTACTTGGCGTTGGCGAATCCGCGGACAGTTGAATCACGCGGATATTCTGTACCCCGATATAACCCCGGATTAAACTTTTATATACCCCTTTATTACTGGTATCATTACCCCTTTCTTGCGGATTGTAACGGGAAAACCCGTCACAACCTTTAATGCTGACATCGGTTACATTTAAGAAATTCGTTCCTATTAACAGCTTATGTCGAACAATGGTATCAGAGATTACTTGTATTCAAATCGGACATGAGTGCCCATCTACAGTGATTTGCTTGAAGCGGCGCTGCTTCGGTTGCTGTAAAGATGGAGGAAAGAGAGAAGGAAAAGAGAGGGGAAGAACGTTTGGTCCTGGGCCCGCTAGTGAACTCATCAGCAAGGCTACCTGGCAGGCCCTGCCTTAGACACTGGGATACTAGGGACACGTCAGAACATCTATATATTGGAAAGGATGGGTCATCGGGTACTTTCAGGAAAGTGTAAACGGTGCTGTCCCTCTAGTGGCGAGTGTCGAGAGGTCGTCACAAGCTCATCTAATGTTGTATTATTCCTTGAACCTTCGCAATGTAATACATTGTGTCGTAATTGCGGAGAACCAAGCTTAATATACTCGTCTGTGCGAATTAAACTAAAATCGCTTCCTGAATCCATGAATGCTTTGACCTCGTATCCGTTAAGTAAAACATTTTTGAAATAATTTCGGTACGATACTCCTAATGTCGCACAGCTCTCTTTACTCGCTTTAAATTTCGACGGAATATGTTCACGTTCTTGACATATAAAACATTTTACACAGCAATCTTTCGTTGGACAATTCACGCTAATATGATCGCGCCCATCACAATTACAACATTGTACAGTATTACCAGTGAACTCTTTTATCTCACCCACATTGACCACTTCTTTTCGTTCATTTCTATCGAAACTGTCTTCACACTTCTCAAACTCTGCTAACGTTTGCACACCCGACAAACCTTGATCTCAGAGAATTACCTTTTCAAGCGCTTTCGAATGTTGATCGGTTGTTGTAAACTGTTGAATACGCTCCTGGTTCCGGAGCATTTCATTGAGGGTGCCGTCAATCAGATATTCAAGTATTTCATGGTCGTTGATTGGTACTCGATTTCTAAGAATGATCTTCTCCTGCAAATATTCATGAAATGTCCCGTTCCTCTTCCATAATCGTACTTCAAATTTCTTCCTTATTTCAATTTTGTTTTGTGGATGATAAAACGTAACTCTTAATTCTTCCAGCAGTCGGTTGAATGGAATAGTTATATATTCTCGTTTAGAATGAAACGATTCAAGTGCTCTTCCCTTCAGTGGTATACCCGTAAGTAATAGTGCAACGTCATCTTGCAATTGATATATCGTCTTCAACAATTTGATCTAGTTCTTCCAAATTTCACTATCACCAGATTTGCCATCAAATTTAAAAAGTTAATTTACAATTGCCGAAATATTCGTTCGCGGTTAACAGAATTGAGATAAAACATTGCATTCATTGCCATTATTCAATGCCAAGAGATTGTCACCGCCACTAACAACATCATATTGTTCGCCTTCAAAATTGCGCGTCGATCTTCGCTGCTCATTTTCCAAATTTTGCTAAACCCGTAATTGAATGAGTTGTCCTTCGCATCGCATCTAACTCAAGGCGCAACATGGCTAACTCACCTTCTGCTAATTCTTCCTCTTTAAAAAAAAAAAATCAATTTCTCGTTTCTGTAGATTCATAGCTGACTGCACGTTTGATGATACATCAGCACATGACCCTTCATTATCTTCACGAACTTCTTTCAGCTTGTCATCTATCCACGTTCCGTCTGGGTCAACATCCATCAAACGGGAAAATAATTTAGCTTTCGAACCAGCAGTAAGTAGTTTGTGCTGCATTAATATCTCTTTTAGCGCAGTAACTGTGATTTTACTCAAATCCTTCCTTGTGAAAATTTTCACTCGACACTCGCGTATAAACTCGAATTGTCTCTAGACGAATGTTTAATTTTCGTTCTCGCACTATCTCTCAAAACTGCACTCGCGTCGCATGAATAACTTCTCGAACGTTCTAGACCGTCAAGTAATTTTCTTCAACGTTCTGTTCTCAATTACTCGATAATATTCCAATCTTTAGAACGTATCCGATTTAATTCTCGAATGTCTGCTTGATAATTACCACGCCTGAGCCCCAAAAACTGTAGGAAACTTATTAACTAGAGACAACAAACAAGATTTTGTAAATCATTAAATAGTTTTTCTCAACTGAGATATAATTCTAAAGAATGCTAATGAACAACAGCTTCATCGTTTTCAAATATTCACACGATAAACTCATTTATTCCGCGCACTCAGTCTCGCTCGCAATCTAGAATATTCCACGTGCATAACGTTTGAAACAAGAATTATTGATTAACTTTTAAATGAAGATAATTTAATTATCCTTCAAATCAAAGGAATGTGAACTCTACAGTTCTTTCAAACGGGATGGCGCTTCAGATTGCCTGCGTGTTAACGCATTGGAGTTCTAGTACTCCATGCATTGCGGTGGCATATCTCATTTCAACGTATCAAAGTAAGTAAACTGTAATCTTCTATGCATAGCACTATGCTTATTCCATGATATGGGCCATCGCGATGCATGAAGCATTAGAAATATATTCCTCTGATACGACGACACTATGAAAAACCGCCCCGTTTTAAGGGACTGATGAGGGATTCACATTCTTGTGAAGCATAGAAGCAAATGAGAGGATTGTGGTGCTTAGAACATTACAACCTACTTTGAAGCGCTAAAATGATATACGCCCTCGCGATGCATAAAGTATTAGAGATCTCTTGGTTTGAAAAGAAGATACTATGAATTGCCATCCCGATGCAAGCAACTGTAAGATTCACATTCTGTTGAAGTATAGAAGCAGATCGGCATATTGCTGTGTATAGAAGATTGCAGCCTACTTATTTCGGAACTTTGATATGCGCCATTGCATTCCATGGAGTATAGGAACTTTATTGCTCTGAAACGTAGACACTATGAAGGGCTATTCCGTTGTAGGGAACTGTAGCATTCACATTATTTTGATGTGTAGAAGCAGGTAAGCATAATGCGGTGCATAGAACATTACATACTTGCTTGAAAGCCTGAAACTGAGAAGCACCACCTTGTAGCACAGAGTATTTTTTATTACTTACGACGAATTATAGTACTGAATGCTCCATCTTGTTGCAAGGAATCTTCGAAGCTACTCACACTGACATCTAGACACTCAGATGCAGCATCCCTTTTCGTGGGACTTTAGGAATTACTTTGAAACGTAGGACTGTGAAGCTGCATCGCGTTGCATGGAGATTTAGAAAGTACTTACTATGAAACGTAGAAATGAGAAGCGGAATCATATTGCATAGAATTTTGCATTTTACGCACTCTGAATCGTATAAACTTATAGGGATCATCACTTTATATAGATATATAGAACACATAGTTTTAACCGTTGAACTGAGAATTTGAGAACTTCCTTTGAAACGTTGATAGTGAGGAGCTCCATCGGATTTCATAGAACTTCAGAACTTACTTGCTATGAAACGTAGGCAGATAAGGGCCATCGCGTTGCTTAAAACTTTAGATCTTGCTTACTTCAACAAAGATTTCTATTGGCTTCGTCCGTACTTTTAGAAGAATTTTTGATAAACCACTTATTTTTGACGTTTGCAATATATTTTTATATGTATGCGAGGTGTAATCGTTTAAGTTCTTAAATGATTACTTAGTGTTGATTATCATTTAGTAACTCGGTTATAAACGTGTCTGCATAAGATTTAATCAATATGTTCATAAGCCTGAAATTTATGCTGTTATTTGTTAGTCACTGTTAGTCACAAAGAATCTGACCATTTGAAAATGGTTGATTTTCATTAATTTTCTTAAAAATTCAAATACTGTCCAACTGCTCGCATTAAAGACTATAATTAAAGTTTCCAAAATATTTCACCTTCTACAGATGTGTCAGGTCTCGGGTCGCGGAAAATTAACCGCTCGTTGGAGCAACACGTAGCCCCGAACGGATCGGCTCACACAATTGCGTCGATGACTGGGTTCTTTTTGGAACGTGGAACACTACGCGAAAGTCACGGACGCGAGTATATAAAAAAAGGGGGTTAAAGCAATAGCACTAGCATTAACAACCCTTCCAGCACTGAGTTGTGTGGCAAATGGTTTTGTGAGAACCCGTATGTGGCGTTCGTTGTTGTCAGACCGGTAGAGTCATCTCTGTGAGCTGGCAAAACGAGTCAATACATGCCTACAGATGGGTGTTCCCATCAAAAATACCTTATAACTTACCGATGGATTCTGCTCCAGGCGGTCGGTTACTCACAATCGACCGAAAGTTGGTGCTGCTTGTGCTTAATAATCCATAAATTATGGACGACTGGTGTTACCAACAACCGATAGCGCATGCTTTCACATACAGCTGGTGCAACCAATAGTATGTTACTCAAGACTAAACAACGACTGGTGTTGCCTGCGGTCGGTAGCTCACGATACTTCGACAGCAAGTGATGCCTGCGGACGATAACTCATGATATAATGACGGCTGGTATTGCCAATAGTTGGTAATTCAGGAACTATCGACGGATGGCATTGCCAGCTCTCGGCAATCCATATCTTACTTGGGTTAAGTTAGACTTAACCTACTTTCACTCAAATCTAACCCAACCTAACACAACCTATCTTTGTCTCTTATAAACAAAAACTAATCAAGCCTACGCTTCCTTAAACCTTTTTTTTTAACGTGGGGAAATCCTCATGGATGCCTCGGAGCTGGGGAACTTCGGGTGTATGCCGGACTTTTACCGGCTGAAACCCCACGGTGACCGTCCTCGGCGCTGCTTGGAGGGTATCGGGAACATATCCGGGAACGCGCCGGGGCCCACTGTGGGCACTTAGAAGACCCCACTCCCAAAGGGGAGAGTGGTCATCGAGACACACTCCCCCGTCAGAGGAATGAATGGCGGCTGGGTCACATAATCATTACTTCGGAAACGCGTGCAATGGTCGATACGTTTCCCCCAACGTACCGACCGCGCCCACCGGGCAACACCCGCGGGTGCAGATACGCGGGGTACGACCGCCAAAGGTGGTCCACTCCGCACGGGTGTCGTCGACGCTTCGGGCCAGCCGTGTCCCGGACGGACTGGGAGCCTCAGATGCTTCAGACCCGGCAAACGCCAAGTCGTGGTCCCTGGGTCGTAATCGCCACCATCGTGGCCCGCAGGTGCGGCAGAGGTGGCGAAGTCCTACTCCCCTAAGGGTTCTATGCAATGACGCCCACCCTAAGGTGGAAGGGTCTAAGACGCCGACCCCATAGGCGATGTAGAATAGGTCAGGATTGCTCGCTAACACACACGGTGGCCTCCTTCGCGACCATGACCCCTGGCAGAAGGAGACAATGGCCTACCAGACACCCTCGTGACCAAGCATCCCAGACAGGATGCTCGGCAACGAGAGGTCCGGACCCACCTCCGTCGCTAATGCCCCACTTGGCACACCCCAGGCAGGACACTCCGGGAGAGTGTGCCGGGCCGAGTACTCCGCGACGCCACAACGGTGGCACCGCGCGTTCACCTCGCGTCCTATTCGGCACAGGTATCGACCGAAACATGCATGGTCGGTAACCACCTGTGTGGTTCGGAACGTAAGTCGTCCGGTGCTGCGACCTATCCATCTATCTAAGACGGGCAGGATCGCCCCGGCGGACCAGTGTTCGCTGCAACGGGACAGCACGTATTGCGACCTTGACATGGTGGACTGCCGGGGCGGGAACCTAAACTCGTCCCGACTTGTCATCTCCCCTGTCGAACTGCAGATCTGATCAAGACGAAGACGCCAATAAAGAGAGGTGGAAGTCCCGCCAGGGTCGTGGCCGTCTCAAAGGACACCATACGGTACCCCCTAATGACGCATATGGCTGCGCGTCTTCGCTCACTTCGGAAAAGCATAATGCTATTCCGACTTGCCATCAGTGCAACGGCCCATACAGGGGCACCGTACAGTGCCACGCTCTTTATAACGTCACAATAGAGGCGGCGCACCCGCTTACCCGGACCGCCAAAGTTAGGCATGATGCGACTCAAATGAGTCGTGAATTTGCCCAACCTGACGGCCAGACGAACGAAATGTGGGACGAAGCTCCAGGAGCTGTCTAGATAGACACCTAGATATTTGATATCCTTGGTTATCTGGACGTCGGACGACCCGATTCGCAGCAGACACGGAGCAAAGACCCAGAACCATTAGGTCCTGTGGCAATCGGTCCGGCGATGGCATGGTTGAGGTTGGTCTTGATGATCTGGCCGCGGTGAGGCGGAAACGTTATGCCGTGTACATCGCCTCCCCCCGATCAGCATCATCCATCAGAACAGGTGTAGTTGCCCGCTCAACCTCGTCTTCAGTGTCCATCCGACGGTTGGAACATCCCACTATGGTGGGTGATGCTGATGCACCACCGTCTTGATGGACACAGGTGACTTGTTTCTTGTTTCCCCCTGTCAATCCTCCCTTCTTTTGCGCAGCCGGCGACGGCTGTGCCCCCTTGCTGTTACAGCGGATCTTAGGTGGCAAACAAAACTTGCCCCCTGTTCGATGGTCTGCGAACCGCCCTGCCTCCTTGCAGTCGAAGCATATCGGCGCGGCAGCGGAACAAAGGCTCGCCTGGCGGCCGGTCTCACCACACCTGTGGCACAGGTCTGGCGACCGGTTCACCTGTGCAGTGCACTGCTGCTGGACATGCCCAAGAGCCCAGCAGCAGTAATACTGCTCTGTGCGGGCTTTCAATGTCACTACGCGTACGTCACACCACCCCAACCGGATGCCGCCGACAGTGACTACTTCCTTGGCCACCGCCATGGGGCACTGCCCCCAAAGGGCGCCGAGTCTTCTAGATGAAGACTAGATTAAGCTGGTCTTCATCTCCTCCACCCGGCACTCTCCGGTGTTGACAATTGCCTCGGCCATTTCATTTGAGGTGACCGACTCGTCCAGGCCGAGCACGCGGAGATCCACCTTCTTGTTCGGCCTGGATACCGTGATGCCGTCGCCGACCAGCTCCTCGTGCAACTTTTTAGCCAAGGCAATTGCCTTGGCCTCTTTCTCCGGACTGGCAACTTCAAGAAGGAGCCTGATGGTCCGAGTCTTCTAAGAGCTTACACTTTTCACCCCAACGTCGGCCGGCTTCACCAACTGCCTGGCAGCAGTCATAACGTCCCTATACATGGACTTGCTGCCAGGCTGGAAGGTCAGTGCTACCGCCACTGTACGCGGCAACCGACCCAACTTCGGCCTATCATCCACCTTCTTTCCTTTCTGGGCCTTCGGCGGTGGGGCAGGGGCCGATAGGGCCTTCTTGGTCGCCTTTGCGACCTCTGTTCCCACCACCTGGGCTCATGTACCCTCCTTTGCAGCTCTAGATGAAGTTGATGGAGCTCGTGCCACTGCAGCCAAGCATTTTATTTCCTGGCGCGCAATCGCCAGCCGTCTTAATGCCCCAGATGGGACACTTATGACTTCAGAAGATGATGTGGAAGTGCTCGGCTGCTTGGCTTTCGAAGCCACAGCCCTCTTTCCTTTCTTCTTCTTGTCCTGCTTCTTCGTCATTGTCTTGCCTTCGGTGGCCTGTGTCACCGGACCACTCGAGAGCATCGCGTTCCTCTTCTTTGCAGGAAGGATCTCCCTACAAATCCTCTCCATTCTGGTGTTTATCAGGTCCGCTACCTAATTGAGTAGTGCGGACCCTGTCTCCTTCTCGGGTGCCGAGACACCATTGCGTGGGGTCAGAGTCCCCACTTGCTTCAAGGACGATGCTGCTGATAGCCTCGCGTGGCTCTCGATCTCCAGGTCCGAACCCTACGTTATCTAAGTAAATCAAATAGAACCACACTTCTATCTCGGATCGGAAGCAACTTTCCCAGGAAAAAGGCTATGCAGTAAGGATATATATAAGTAATGTAATGTAATGATCGGCGGGTTCAATCGGAGTGGATCCGCATCGAATACAGGATCCCCTTCGGCGAAATGAAAACGAATAGTCCGAAAAGAATAGAACTTTACTAAAATATCATACGGAAATCCGATATTTCGACGCGTTTCTAATATACATCTAACTAAAACGTAATTCGAAAAACACAAAGGATAAGAGGAAATATTCTCCAATATTTGACATATATATATATCAACCGATGCAAGGGGGAACACTCGATCTCGGGATAGCGAGACCGGAGCGCCATTCTGAAGTAATCGTATAACGCCGGTTCCGGAATGGTGTAGAAAAGGAATGTGGAAGGTGGAAAGCATAAAATAACAACAATGTAACTAAAGAGAAAGCAAAAGAAAATCTGTGGAAACATTGCATTCATTAAAAGGAAATCCTAGTAATATCAAACAACAAATTACATACCATACCGTTAGGGCAAGGTACAACGAAATAGACGGTATCGTGAGAGAAAGTAAAAAAATCGAGAAACTTAAAAAGAAAATATTAATTTAGATTGAACGAATCAATATCACTCATCGCAGCAAGCTTAATAGAAAACGCGTGACTACTGATCGGTTAGAGTATAAAATAGATGCTGGTTGCGAGTCGAGTGGTCCTACGAGTTCCTCGCCCGCATCAGGGCAGACAGTAAGATGACAGAGACTCTGCAGCCCTCACCCCCGTCGTAAGCGAGGCTACTGGCATATGCTGCTGAAACATGGTACTCGCTCGAGATTCGGAATCGGCGCCATCGGATCCTGGCAGAAGACTAAAGGTTGGGCAGGCGGTCGGAGCCCCCTGTTGATGACACAAAAGGATAGGGAAATAGAAAAGAATACGAAAAGTGTATATAAAGGAGAAAAAGAAGGAGAAGCATCAGGAGCCGAAGTAAATGCAGAATAATGGGAAAGCTACCGATAAGAATAACGCCTACACTTTTAAATAGTCGAATAGGCAGCCACGCATCAGACGTAATGATAGATATTCTGAGCAAGGATACGGCGAAGCTAATGACATATTAGAAAACGTTAATGGAAAACATTAGGCATGTAAAAAAACTGATATCGAACACTTAATCGAACTACTGTCGAACGGTACAGAGAAAAATGCAGCAATTAAAGGAGTAGGAAGCAAAACGACAGAAATACGAGAAGATGACGCAAGGAAATCGAGAGCGGGAGATATAATCCTAGAATTTAACAAAAAAACTGGCATAGAGAACAAAGTAAAGAAGTACATACCTTCCAAAGTACGAATTACAAGAATAACGAAAAGGGATTTGCAAGCCTCGGTGGAAAGAAGGCGAAATGGGACGATGAAAATAAATAATCGACTTATATAATATACAGATATCTATTTTTATCTAGAGGGGATTATCTATTTTTAAGTATCTAAAATATATGATAAATGTAATTATATAAACCAATTTCAAATATTTAATTAAAATATCATGAAATGATATGAAATTAGATAGGATTTTTAGATGTAATGGAGTATCTTAAGGAGATATTGTATTTAGAATTAACTAAAATATAAAATATGTATTAATATTTATACCAATTTGAAATATTTACTTGAGAAATCATGAAAGCTTGTGGTCCAGCGAGTGGGGGACTAACGGATCGTTACGAGGAGTATGCGGTCCAGCGAGTAGGGACTCGCGTCTCGTGGTGGGACTAGCGGCGCGTCTTTCGCGTTGAACTTATGAAATAGTATAATGAAGTAGTATAGCATGATCTTACAATTACGTGCGTGTTGTTCCTGTCTTGCATTCATAACGTGTGTAACTTGGATTTATGAATTCTTATATGCAGCAATACATTAGTCTTAAATATATATATATATATATATATATATATGTATTTAAGAGGCTTGAAAGTGGAATACAGGTTCTGAAAAAGTTGGCTTCCTGAATTGGAAGAGTCCCCATTGAGGTGCGAGGTAGACAATCTCGTTTTTGGTGCGAGCGAGGTAGATATACTCGTTAGTGGGAGTGAGGTAGTAGTGCTCGTCGGTGAGATTGAAACAGCGATGACTGGTGTGAACGAGCCATGTGTAGCGGCTGGCAGCAGTAACAATAAAGTAATATTCGCTGTAGAAATAGCTAGCACGGTTTATGGTGTGCAGGATAAGTAAGCTACCTCTGAGGAGACGTTTCAGCTTTTAATATTTTTAAGAAGTAACAGAAAAATAAACTTTAGTCAATGTCCTGGATAGCACGTCCATAACGCCATAAACCGAGAATTACCGGGGACCTGGGCCCAGCGACCCAAATGGCCATGACCGTTAGGCCCCAGGTAAGCGAACCTCGGGAAATCCCGCTACATAACTGAAAATTAATAGTTAACAACAATTCCCCCGTCGACGTCCGTGCCGCCCTTCCTAAGCGACAAGAAGGGCGGCACCCTAGTTGGCACCCCCAGGCGGCACCACAAAGGCAGCACAAACAGTTAAAGTGATTGGCTTGCCAGAATATGTACGGTGGCCAATCACCGAAACGTACGGGTGCAAGAAAATGCTTATAAGCCAAAGTAAAAAATTGGCAAACACCTTCGACAAGTTACAGGGTAGAAATATAGAATTGGAGGCGAGAATCAGAAATAGCAAATAAAACTATCGAAGGAACTTGTGATTCATTTTAATACACGACACAACTCTCTCCCTCCAAACATGTATACCGATCGGTTCGAGTGACACAGCGGTACTTGATGTGTGTGAGCGTGTGCAGGTGTGCGCGCGTGAACGCTGCCGGTTGCCGGTGCTGTAGGCGAGTGCGGCAGGTTGCCTGAGTCTAGGAGTTGATGATGGAAGAGCGAGAAGGTTCATGTGTGGAATGAGTGGCAGGTGCTACGCACGACGTTACACTTAGAAGTACTATCTCGTTGCATGAATTCGTTCAACTCACATTCCTTTCAAGAGCAGAAGCAGATAAGTATAACGCAATGCATAGAACATTGCAAATAACTTACCTTGCAACGTTGAAATGAAATGGGCCCTCGCGTTGCATGAAGCATTAGAACTCTTATGCATTGGCACGCAGACACTACGACACGCCTTCACATTGCATGCACCCGTAGGATTCATAGGATACGTAAGTATCGAAGAAATAGAGTCCTGACGCTTCATGTATCGCGATGACACATTTCATTCCAACGTTTCAAAGCAATAGTATTATGCTTATATATGTCTACACCTCAAAGGAATGTGAATTCTACAGCTCCATGGAATGCCATCTATAGCATTATGCATATCTACTTGTATACTTCGAAATTTTCTTTTCTTCTAAACACCAACTGGCCAGGAAGCCTTTGACAGAGAACGAACTGAACATTTTTATTGGTATCCTACTTATATTAGTTGTAGCGCCCCTACCTAAAATTAGATTATATTGGTTTCAAAAGGAAATGTACACAAACGATCGAATAAAAAACGTGGTGAAGCGCAATCGGTTTATATCGATACTTTTCATTTTAGCATTATTTCCACGGCTAGGACTGAGGATCGTTTGTATAAACTTAGAATTATTGTTAACACAATTCACTACACTTTCGAAAATACTATTAACACGTTGAGTGCAACGCCGATCTTGCTGTACTTCTCGCTCAGGCGGCAGCGCGTGAGCACTTGATGCCGAACGATTGACTAATGGGTATAAACAAACGTTAACTTTGATACACTGTATCCGTTTCGTTTGGACTGTCAAAATGATACAAGAAATGCATTTGTATACAATGTATAAACATAAGATAATGGGATGTGGAATGCCAGAGAGGCGAAAGAGCAAATACTACTGCAGCAGAGAGAATTCTGTGTTATAGTGACTATTTGGAAAAAGTATTGGTATCCACCAACTAAAAATGTTGAGAGGACGAACAGGTAGTGACACGTCGAGTGAGCCATTTGTACCACGCAAATGTCGGCGTGTAATACCACTACCATCTTCAGATAGTGACAATTCATCTAGTAATTCACTAAGGAATACTGAAACAAGTGATCCAAATGGTTGGTTTGATCCGCGAGGCAACCAGCCAAACATTATACCTTTCTCAAGTCCCCATGGTGCCATACTCGCTCGTGGCGAAATGCAAAATTGTAGCACAGTGGAAGATTTTTACGGCCTTTATGTGACGGATAAACCATTTTAACATACAAGCGAACAAACAAATATTTATGCGACACAAAGAACAATCGCTTCCAAACGTGTTGAAAAATAGGTGCCAATAGATAAGGACGAAATAAAGAGGTTTTTTGGAGTGGTTTTGTGGATGGGATTGGTAAAGCTCCCATCATCTTTGTATCTCTATTGGTCTAAGGATCCATTGTTCATTCAAACATCCCCGCGGAAAATTATGAGTAGAGACAGATTTTAATTTCTGTTGATAATGTTGCATTTTGTCAACAATACAAAAGTGGATGCTTCCAACCGTCTCTCAAAGGTTGAATTATTAATAAAAGAATTAAATATGAATTATAAAAATATTATGATGCCGTTGAAATGTTATGCATCGACGAGACGGACATACCATTCCGTGGACGGATCATACTTATACATGTTTAGTACATGAAACAAAGAAAGCATAGCTATGGGATAAAAATACTTAAATTGTGCTGTGATAATAATTACACATATAATCTTTGCATTTACACCGGCAAATCATTGGAGAAAAAAATACAACAAATGTTGTCATGAATTTGTGTGAAAATGTATTTCACGAGAGCCATACTTTATACACAGATAATTATTATACGAGTGTGGATTTAGCAAACAAACTTATAACAAAAAATACGCATTTGGTTGGTACTCTTCGATCAAATCGAAGAGGTCATCCAAGTAAAGTTGTGACAACCAAACTGCGACGCGGAGAAGTCATTGCCCAAAAGAACAGTAAAGGGATTATAATCATGAAACGGAAACACAAGAGGGATGTTTTAGTTCTTTCGATCAAGCATTCGAACGAAATGAAGTCCGTAATAACAAGAACAGGGGTATCCTGCAAACCAAAACTTATTATTGATTATAATAAAGGTAAAACAGCGATTGTTTTGTCTGTTCAAATGGGTGCTTACAGCAGTCCACTTAGAAGGTCACTAAAATGGTACAGAAAACTGGCATTCGACCTTCTTTTGAATATTGTCGTCGTGAATGCGTTACGTATGTTCCAAAATGTAACAGGAAGAAAGATGTCAACTACAACATTCCGAAAACAATTGGTAAATGCTCTCGCACGACATTCACTTGAGGAAACCCCAATTATGACCGATACAAGTAGAGGAATTCACAAATTTCATAAGAAGGAAGGAAAGGCGCATGAAGTACGAAAATATTGTGTTGATTGTTACAGCACAAACACAAAAATGTTCGGACGCCAGTTAGCGAGGAAAATGAAAAAGAAAGTTACTACATACTGTAATATGTGCAAATCACAGCCACATCTACGTTTAAAATGTTTTAATAAACTTCATTAAATATTAACATAAATTTTGTAATTGTCATTAATAATTTAACCCTTTACAATGCCGATCTCATGCACCGATGTCGATCAAACAAGAAGATCGCTGTCAGACCCTAGAATTCACGTTGTCCAAACGAAAAGTCGATTGTTAGTCCCTGGGAACTGACGCCGCCTGAAGAGAAAGTTCACTGTCAGTCCCTGGGGACTGACGTAGCACTCAACGTGTTAAGCCCGTAAAAATATTATAATCGACGAAATCATGGTTCCATGGCAAGGACGCCACAGTTTTTTCCAATATATCACAGGTAAGCGGCATTAATATGGTATAAAACTTTGTAAATTGTGCCTTCGGGAAGGATACGCACATAATATTCTTATTTACGCCGGAAATAATGCAACCAGAATAGCGAAAGCACATGCGCATGCTGTAGTTATGACGTTGGAGGGTGAATTATTATTTTAAAGCCGCATATTATAGGCAAATAGTTTATATACTTGTGTCCCTTTGGCCGAGAAACTTCTGCAAAAAGTAACATTTATTTATGGTACAGTAAAAGTTAATACAGAATTTCTTCCGCTGCAGGAAAAACGGGTACCGCAACCGGGTAGCTTTATGTATTTTCAAAATCGGAGCGGCTTTAAATTTTTAAAGTGGACGGATAAGAGGCCGGTATGCATGCCAGCCACTTCTGTAAACCACAGATGTGTTGTTGTCCAGGGTAGTAATAATAAGTTAAAGCCGGACAAAGTGTTCCTTTATAACAATGCTAAGAAGGGGTTTGACCATCCGACCAGATGTCTTCTTATCACAGTTGATTACGCAGAATAGTAAAGTGGTATGGAAAAATAATTATCGAATTAGTATGCGGGACTTCTCTCGTCAGTGCCTGTTATATACATATAAAATGGAGTACCAAATGTATGAAAATATTAAACTTCCGCGAAAAAATTATTGATTAACTCCTCAGTACAGTGAATCATCACAGTGAACAAACGTCATCTGAAACTGAAGCAGTGCCCAAGAAACGTACACATTTTCTGCGGTCGATCCAAGGACGCGCGAGAAAAACGAGACAGCGATGTAAAGAATGTTATAAACGTATGTTTAGAATAAATGTTAGACAGTAGCCGCAAATAAGGCGATAGCGTAAAAATCTGTTGTAACCGATGTAAGGGCTAACCGGAACTCTACCGAACATGTTTTGAAAAATTACATAAAAAAATTAAATAATTAAGTTAGGTTTATAATATTGGTTTTTTATGTTTTAAATATAGAATGTCTGTTTATAATGTTGAGAATTTAGAACTAATCCTATTTTGTACTATCTACTTTGTGCAATATAAGTTCGACCCATCGTGATGCACGTCGGCCCACGAAATAGACACGTGTGACTCACCTGTGATGCACGCCGGCGTCAGCGTGCCAAACGTAGAAATTAGATGTGCCATCGCATTGCGTGGAACATTAGATCACTACAGCTTTGACAAGCAGACAATATGAAACCCCAGCCCGGTGCAAGCAACAGTCGAATTTCCATTCGTTTGAAGTGTAGAGGTAGGTAAGGATAATGCGATACATAGAACATTACAACATTCTTGCTTTCGAACGTTGAAATGAGACAACCCACCACACAGCATATAGCATTAGAACTCTATTGTTTATACACGTAGACACTATGAAACGCCATTCCGATGCATTTATCTGTAGAATTCGCATTCCTTTGAAGTGTAGCACGAAATGCAGAGTGTACAAAGTTACAGTTAACTTACTTTGAATCGTTGAAATGGTTTGCGCTATCGCATTGCATGGAGAAATAGAACACCATTGCTTTGACACACAGACTTTAAACCACCATCGTATTGCATGGAACTATATAATTTACATTCTTTTCAAAAGCTCCAGCAAATAAGCATAGTGCTATGCATAGAGATTCTAGCTTACTTTCTTTGAAACATTCAAATTCATTACATTCATTACATTCTGTAGAAATGTAGAAGCAGATACGCATACTGCCATGCATAGAAGATTAAACCTTAAAATGTGGTACACCATCGCAATCCATCAAGCATTAGAGCCCCATTGTTTACACACGCAGACACAATTCAGATTCTTTAAAAATGTAGAAGCAGATAAGCATAATCCGATAGAACGAGCATTACAACATACTTATTTATTTTGAACTGTTGAAATGAAATGCAATATCGCGAAGCATGAAGCATTAGAAATCAATTGCTTCGACACGTAGACATCTACGAACGCTATGCCTCAGCAAGGAAGTGTAGGATTCACCTTCTATTGGTGTTAGAAGCAGATAAAGATAACGTGTTGCATTGAGTACTATATCTTATCATGAAACATTGAAATGAGATGCGACATTTCTAGAATAGTGTACTAGAGCTCTATTGATTCGAGACGTAGAGATCTAGAATAGCTATCCCGTTACAAGACAGTTCACGATTCACATTCATTTGAAGTTTAGAAGCAGATAACCATAACGTCTTGCAATGAATATTAGATCTTATCATGGTACATTGAAATGTGATGCGACATCGCGTTGAATCAAGTATTAGATCTCTATTGCGTCGACACGTAAAATCTGGAATAGCTATTCCGCCGCAAGGAGGAGCAAGATACGCATTCATTTGAAGTGTAGAAGCAGATAACCATAACGATTGTCATTGAATATTACATGTTTGTCAGGAAAGTCTGAAATGCGGTGCGACATCGCGATGAATGAAGTATTAGAACTCGATTGCTTCGGCGCGCACACACCTAAAAACGCAATTCCTTTGAAAGGAAGAATAGGATTCACAATCATTTTAAGTGTAGATACAGATACACAAAATGCGTTGCAATGAACATTACATTTTATCGTAAGACATAGAGATAATATGCGATATCGCGTATTATGAAGAATTAGAAGGCTATTGCTTCGATACGTAGACATTTCGAAGCGCAATTCCCTCGCAAGGAAGTGTGGCACTTACATTCTTATGCAGTGTAGACGACATATACGTTACGCGTTGCATTGAATATTTCATCTTATCATGAGACATATAAATGAGATGCTATATCGCTTTCTATAAAGCATTAGAACTCCATTACTTCGATACATACACATTTAGAAACGCTATACTGTCGCAATGAAGAGTGGGATTTACATTCCTTTGAGGTGTTGACGAGTTATACACAACGCGTTGTATTGAATATTACATATTATTATGAGACATAGAAATGAGATGCGATATCGCTATATATGAAGCATTAGAACTCTATTGCTTCTATGCCTAGACATCTAGAAACGCTATCCCGTAGCAAGGAAGTGTGAGATCCTCATTCGCTTGATGTGTTGACGATATATACATAACGCGTTGTTTTGATGTTACATCTTATCATGAAGAATAGAAATAAGATGCGATATTGCGTTATGTGAAGCATTGGAACTCTATTGTTTCGATATGTAGAAATCTAAAACTCTATTTCGTAGCAAAGTTGCGTGAGATTTACAGTCTTTTGAAGTGTTGATACCAGGATGGTGATTAAGCGTGCTTCCTCACCCAGACGGGTATACGCGACGTAATCTAGCCTCTACCTCCCAGGGTACTCCCACCTCACTGAAACGGGTGATGGAAAAATCCAGATGTGCCGGGGCGCCTTTCCCACCGGGCGAGTCCTTCAGCTACTCCGTCGGAGAGGACGAATCCTAACCGCCGGAGCACCCACGGGGAACCTCGGGGAGGCGAACTCGCTACGTGTACGCGAACACGCTCACTCTGACCCTTTTTGAATTATTAAGCATCAGTTTGGCCAAATTTATAGATGCTCCAGACTGCCTGCTCAGTCTATTCAATTTTGCTCTACGAAAAGGATTCGGACTATTTTGGGCAATCGTTGATGCACCAAACCTCCGAGTCTTAAATTAATTCGATTGGATATGGTAGCCCCAGAGCCCCGTTAGCCACCGGGCAAGCCCGGCGCCCAGGTTCCACCGCGAGGAGGTGGGGATGGGTACATCCTGGACACCCAGGTTCTGGAACCCCCCCTGACAAGATATACATAACGGGTTGTATTGATATTACCGTGACGTCCGCCAAATCTTACGGTACCTCCTACACCCCCCTGCAGAGCCGCAAATACCGCCGGCCGCCATTGCAGAAACGAGCATACCGACACATGGTAACGCAGACCGATCGCCGTGCTAAGCCTCGGCATGAGGGCCATTCCACGTACTACGAAGAGTCGCCCGCCGTTATGCACCCGTATCCGTACCTTACATACTGTTATAATTAAAATTAAGCAAATCCTCGAAATTAAGCACACTACACTCATAGTACATACATGACACAGCTCACACAAGCTAGCATAAGGCATCTCATGTGTAATCCTAATTTTAGGAGCGTATTTAACCGAAATAGGAAATAAGCAAAGCGCCTGAGCGAGCGCCCGACCCTCGTGGCTAACGCCGAACGCGCGCGCCCCACTACGACCATCCATCCCACTCTGCGAGCCGAGCGTCCGTCCCACTCTGGCGCCCCGCGATCTGAGGAGGTCGCGGGTCCGCGAGCTGAAAGTGCAGTTCGAGTCATCCGCTCCAAGCGAGCGGACCTCTCTCAATTCTAAACTCTAATTCAAACCGATTTCGACTATTCCAACTCAAACTCTAATTCAACTCAAGTTCCTAATTCTAACTCTAATTATATGCTAAAATCATCGAATCCTAGTACTTAGTCAACTTTAGCATAGGGAAGTGACAGTGTAAGCTTAGTTTTATTTAGAAAATACTTTATTTTACCAGTACTTACAATTCTCATTATTCTTAACATTCTTATTATTATTACTATTATTATAAATCTTCTTACTATTATTATAAATTCCTTTATTATGAAGTCTTCCACGAGATCACGCGTCTTCAAGATCATTCACGAGCTCTGACCTTTAGTCAAACTCGGTAATCGACCAGTTAGAGCGGACCACCGCTTAGCTGCATCGACCCACGGCGAGACTAGAGCAAAGACACACGTCGATTTTCCATATTCCTGGACCGGTAAGCCAGAACAGACCACCGCTTAGTGGACACGTATCTGGACGTTTGGAGTACGTCTCCAATGCGCCGTTCCTGTACATCGAAACGAACTCGCCGTGCGGGAAGGAAAAACTTCATACGTTCACTGGTGCGTAAATACATTGGAGCAACCGTCGACTCGTGCATATATTACTGCACCGTCTCTTCTTTCGCTGCACACCGGCCGAACAGCCCGCCCGCACCGCCGCATCCATGGCCAACACGCCCTCGAGAGCAGCCTACCTAGGTACTCGTCCCGTTGACGATACCGCCTCACAGCCCGTACGCAGGGACCATACCTGAGGACGATCCGGGCCGACGACGATACATGCAACAAAGATATTGAATATTATCAGCTATCAAGACAACAAAGATAAGTCAACGTTTTCTTATCCTCGTCCGTGACTTTTCTATCCGTGTTTCGCGTGCAAAAAGAACCCGGACTTCGACGCAATTGTGCGAGCCGAATCGTTAGTGGCTGCGTGTCTCTTCGGACAACGGTTAGTTATCCGCGATCTGAGACGTGACATTACATTTTATCAGGAAACATAGAATTGAGATGCCATATCGCGTTCTTTGAAGAATTAGAACTCTATTGCTTCGATGCGTAGACATATAGAAACTCTACTCCGTCACAAGGAAGTGTGGGATTTAAATTCTCTTGAAGTATTGACGAGATATACATATCGCGTTGCATTGAATTACATTTACCATGATACATAGAAATGGTTATGCGATATCGCGAATTATGAAGAACTATAACTCTATGTCTTCCATACGTAAACATCTAGAAACGCCAGTCCGTAGCAAGCAAGTGTGACATTTACACTCTTTTTGAAGTGTAGACAAGATATACATACGCGTTTCATTGATATTACATCATATAATGAAACATAGAAATGAGATACAACATCGCGTCGAATGAAATATTTGTACCCTATTTCTTCGACGCGTAGACATCCAGAAACGTTACCCCTTTGCAGAGAAGTGTTGGAATCAACTAAAGTGGTGAAGAAGATGAGAGTAACGCGGTGCATTTAATATTACATCATATCATACGACAATGAAATCAGTTGCGACATCGCTTTGAATGAAGTATTAGTATATTGCTTCGACACCAAAGGATAGCGTTTCTAGATGTCTAGTAAGTAAATAAGTAGATTTTAATTCTCTATGCATCGCATTAGGCTTATCTGCTTCTACGTTTCAAAACAATGTGAAACCTACACTTCATTGCTAAGGGATAGCGTTTCTAAGTGTTTACGAGTAGAAGCAGTAGAGTTCCAATACTTCGTCGAACGTGATGTTGCACCTCATTTTAATGTTGCATGATATGATGTAATACTCAATACAACGTTTTATGTTTATCTGCTTCCACACTTCCAGAGAATGTGAATCCTACTTTTTCTTGCAATGGGATATCGTTTCTAGATGTCTAGACGTGTCGAAGCAATTGAGTTCAAATACTTCGTTCAACGCGTTGTCGTATCTCATTTCAATGTTGCATGATAAGATGTAGTATTCAATACAACGTGTTGTATCTATCTGCTTCTACACCCCCAAAGAATGTGAATCCTACTCATCCTTACAATGGGATAGTGTTTCTAGATGTCTGCGTTTTAAAGTAGCAAAGTACTCATGCCACACGCTATGCGATGGCGCATCACTATCCAACGTTTCAAAGTATGTAAGCTGTAATCTTATAAGCATAGCATTACCGTATATACTATTCATGCATCGAGATGGCACATCGTAGTGTCTGAGAGTGAATGCAGTAGAGTTCTAATGCTACGTGCCAAGCAATAGCGCATTTCGTTATAAAGTTTCAAAGGAAGTAAGCTGACATTTTCTATGCATAGCACTATGGTTATCTGCTACTACACTTCATGAGAATGTGACTTCTACTGTTCCATGCAACGGGATAGCGCTTCGTAGTGCCTGCTTGTCAAAACCAATGGAGTTCTAAGGCTCCATACAATGCGATGGCGCATCTCATTTCAACGTTTCGAAGAAAGTAAGCTAGAATCTTCTATGCATAGTACTATGTTTATTTGCTGAGCTCTTGAAAAGAATGTGAATTATACAATTTCATGCAACAGGATCGCGGTTTAAAGTGTCTGTGTGTCAAAGCAATGGTGCTCTATTTCTCCATGCAATGCGATGGCGCATTTAATTGCTACGTTTAGCACGTTGAAGCCTGTGTGCATCACAGATGGGTCACACGTGTCTGTTCCGAGAGGCGGTGTATATTTCCGGTGGGTCACACGCGTCTATTTCGTGGGCCGACGTGCATCACGATGGGTCGAACTTATATTGCACAAAGTAGATAGTACAAAATAGGATTAGTTCTAAATTCTCAACATTATAAACAGACATTCTATATTTAAAACATAAAAAACCAATATTATAAACCTAACTTAATTATTTAATTTTTTTATGTAATTTTTCAAAACATGTTCGGTAGAGTTCCGGTTAGCCCTTACATCGGTTACAACAGATTTTTACGCTATCGCCTTATTTGCGGCTACTGTCTAACATTTATTCTAAACATACGTTTATAACATTCTTTACATCGCTGTCTCGTTTTTCTCGCGCGTCCTTGGATCGACCGCAGAAAATGTGTACGTTTCTTGGGCACTGCTTCAGTTTCAGATGACGTTTGTTCACTGTGATGATTCACTGTACTGAGGAGTTAATCAATAATTTTTTCGCGGAAGTTTAATATTTTCATACATTTGGTACTCCATTTTATATGTATATAACAGGCACTGACGAGAGAAGTCCCGCATACTAATTCGATAATTATTTTTCCATACCACTTTACTATTCTGCGTAATCAACTGTGATAAGAAGACATCTGGTCGGATGGTCAAACCCCTTCTTAGCATTGTTATAAAGGAACACTTTGTCCGGCTTTAACTTATTATTACTACCCTGGACAACAACACATCTGTGGTTTACAGAAGTGGCTGGCATGCATACCGGCCTCTTATCCGTCCACTTTAAAAATTTAAAGCCGCTCCGATTTTGAAAATACATAAAGCTACCCGGTTGCGGTACCCGTTTTTCCTGCAGCGGAAGAAATTCTGTATTAACTTTTACTGTACCATAAATAAATGTTACTTTTTGCAGAAGTTTCTCGGCCAAAGGGACACAAGTATATAAACTATTTGCCTATAATATGCGGCTTTAAAATAATAATTCACCCTCCAACGTCATAACTACAGCATGCGCATGTGCTTTCGCTATTCTGGTTGCATTATTTCCGGCGTAAATAAGAATATTATGTGCGTATCCTTCCCGAAGGCACAATTTACAAAGTTTTATACCATATTAATGCCGCTTACCTGTGATATATTGGAAAAAACTGTGGCGTCCTTGCCATGGAACCATGATTTCGTCGATTATAATATTTTTACGGGCTTAACACGTTGAGTGCTACGTCAGTCCCCAGGGACTGACAGTGAACTTTCTCTTCAGGCGGCGTCAGTTCCCAGGGACTAACAATCGACTTTTCGTTTGGACAACGTGAATTCTAGGGTCTGACAGCGATCTTCTTGTTTGATCAACATCGGTGCATGAGATCGGCATTGTAAAGGGTTAAATTATTAATGACAATTACAAAATTTATGTTAATATTTAATGAAGTTTATTAAAACATTTTAAACGTAGATGTGGCTGTGATTTGCACATATTGCAGTATGTAGTAACTTTCTTTTTCATTTTCCTCGCTAACTGGCGTCCGAACATTTTTGTGTTTGTGCTGTAACAATCAACACAATATTTTCGTACTTCATGCGCCTTTCCTTCCTTCTTATGAAATTTGTGAATTCCTCTACTTGTATCGGTCATAATTGGGGTTTCCTCAAGTGAATGTCGTGCGAGAGCATTTACCAATTGTTTTCGGAATGTTGTAGTTGACATCTTTCTTCCTGTTACATTTTGGAACATACGTAACGCATTCACGACGACAATATTCAAAAGAAGGTCGAATGCCAGTTTTCTGTACCATTTTAGTGACCTTCTAAGTGGACTGCTGTAAGCACCCATTTGAACAGACAAAACAATCGCTGTTTTACCTTTATTATAATCAATAATAAGTTTTGGTTTGCAGGATACCCCTGTTCTTGTTATTACGGACTTCATTTCGTTCGAATGCTTGATCGAAAGAACTAAAACATCCCTCTTGTGTTTCCGTTTCATGATTATAATTCCTTTACTGTTCTTTTGGGCAATGACTTCTCCGCGTCGCAGTTTGGTTGTCACAACTTTACTTGGATGACCTCTTCGATTTGATCGAAGAGTACCAACCAAATGCGTATTTTTTGTTATAAGTTTGTTTGCTAAATCCACACTCGTATAATAATTATCTGTGTATAAAGTATGGCTCTCGTGAAATACATTTTCACACAAATTCATGACAACATTTGTTGTATTTTTTTCTCCAATGATTTGCCGGTGTAAATGCAAAGATTATATGTGTAATTATTATCACAGCACAATTTAAGTATTTTTATCCCATAGCTATGCTTTCTTTGTTTCATGTACTAAACATGTATAAGTATGATCCGTCCACGGAATGGTATGTCCGTCTCGTCGATGCATAACATTTCAACGGCATCATAATATTTTTTTAAATTCATATTTAATTCTTTTATTAATAATTCAACCTTTGAGAGACGGTTGGAAGCATCCACTTTTGTATTGTTGACAAAATGCAACATTATCAACAGAAATTAAAATCTGTCTCTACTCATAATTTTCCGCGGGGATGTTTGAATGAACAATGGATCCTTAGACCAATAGAGATACAAAGATGATGGGAGCTTTACCAATCCCATCCACAAAACCACTCCAAAAAACCTCTTTATTTCGTCCTTATCTATTGGCACCTATTTTTCAACACGTTTGGAAGCGATTGTTCTTTGTGTCGCATAAATATTTGTTTGTTCGCTTGTATGTTAAAATGGTTTATCCGTCACATAAAGGCCGTAAAAATCTTCCACTGTGCTACAATTTTGCATTTCGCCACGAGCGAGTATGGCACCATGGGGACTTGAGAAAGGTATAATGTTTGGCTGGTTGCCTCGCGGATCAAACCAACCATTTGGATCACTTGTTTCAGTATTCCTTAGTGAATTACTAGATGAATTGTCACTATCTGAAGATGGTAGTGGTATTACACGCCGACATTTGCGTGGTACAAATGGCTCAATAGTATTTGCTCTTTCGCCTCTCTGGCATTCCACATCCCATTATCTTATGTTTATACATTGTATACAAATGCATTTCTTGTATCATTTTGACAGTCCAAACGAAACGGATACAGTGTATCAAAGTTAACGTTTGTTTATACCCATTAGTCAAGCGTTCGGCATCAAGTGCTCACGCGCTGCCGCCTGAGCGAGAAGTACAGCAAGACCGGGGTAGCACTCAACGTGTTAACAGTATTTTCGAAAGTGTAGACAATTGCGTTAACAGTAATTCTAAATTTATACAAACGGTCTTCAGTCCTAGCCGCAGAAATTATGGTGAAATGAAAATATCTAAGTATCAATATAAGCCGATCGCGCTTCATCGCGTTTTTTATTCGATCGTTTTCATACATTTCTCTTTGAGACCAATATAATCTAATTTTAGGTAGGGGCGTTACAACCAATATAAGCAGGATACTAATGAAAATGTTCAATTTGGTCTCTGTCACAGGCTTCCTGGCCAGTTGGTGTTTAAAAGAAAAGAAAATTCAAAGTATACAAGCAGATAAGCATAATGTTATACATAGAAAATAACAAACTTGCTTACCTTGAAACATTGGAATAAGATACGCCATCGCATTGCATCGAGCATTTGAACTCTACCATTATGACATGCAGACGTCATGAAGCGCCATTCCATTGCATGGAACTGTAGAATTCACATTGCTTTGAAGTATAGGAATATATAAGCAGAATGCTATGCTTAGAAGATTACAACTTATTTTGAAACGTTGGACTGAGATGCGCCATCGCACAGCATTGAGCACTAGAAATCTACTGTCTAGACACGCAGGCGTTATGAAGCGCCTTCCCGTTGCACGGACCTGTAGAATTCACACTCTTTAGAAACGTAGAACAATATAAGTGTAATGTTATTCATAGAAGATTTCAGCTTACTTACTTTGAACGTTGGAGCATTGAACCTCTACTCTATTGACATGCAAACAATGTGAAACGCCATCCTTTTGCATTGAACTGTAGAATTCACATTCTTTGTAAGTGTAGAAGCAGACAAGCATAACAATATGCTTAAAAGATTACAGCTTTCTTACTTGGAAACGTTGAAACGGGATGCGGCGTCGCGTTGTATGAAGTATTAGAAATCTGTTACATCAACTCGCAGATATCTAGAAACGCTATGTTGTTGCAACGAAGGTTAGGATTCACATAGTTTTGAAGTGTAGAAGCAGATAAGCATAATCCATTGTAAAATACGTTACAACTCACTTACTTTGAAACGTTGAAATGAAGTGCGCTATCGCGGTCTATGATACATAAGAACTGTAATGCTTTGGCACGCAGAAACTATGAAACGCGATCGCGTAGCATGAAATATTCGTAATCTGATTCTCCTGAAGAGGAGTATCAGACCAGCATATAGCATTGCATAGAGCATTACTACTTACTAGCTTTGAAACGTTGGAATGAAATGTGTCATCGCAATACATGATGCGCTAGATCTCTATTTCTTCGATATTTACGAATCCTATGAATCCTATGGTTGCATGCAATGTGATGGCGTTTCATGGTGTCTGCGTGTCAATACATGAGAGTTCTAATGCTTCATGCAACGCGAGAGTCCATCTCATTTCAACGTTTCAAGGTACGTTACTTGTAATGTTCTGTGCATTGCATTAAACTTATCTGCTTCTGCTCTTGAAAGGAATGTGAGTTCTACAAATTCATGCAACGGGATAGCGCTTCTAAGTGTAACGTTGTGCGTAGCGCCTGCCACCAATTTCACACATGAGCCTTCTCGAACTTCCATCATCAACCTCGCACAAAAGCGAACACCGTTGTCTACCTCGCACCGGTGATTTCGTCCTGCTGAAAGCGCAGTCGCAGCCCATCACTTCAATGGGGACTCTTCCAATTCAGGGAGCCGACTTTACCAGAACCTGTATTCTACTTTTAATCCTCTTACATACATATATATACTATATCTGGACTAATGTATTGCTGCATATAACAATATATAAATCCAAGTTACACACGTTAAGAATGCAAAACACGAACAATACACACGTAATTGTAAGTTCATGCTATACTACTTCATTATACTATTTCGTAAGTTAAATGCGAAAGATGCACCGCTAGTCCCACCACGAGACGTGAGTCCTCACTTGCTGGACCGCATGCTCTTCGCATCGATCCGTTAATCCCCCACTCGCTGGACCACATGCTTTCATGGTTTTTCAAGTAAATATTTCAAATTGGTATAAATATTAATACATATTTTATATTTTAGTTAATTCTAAATACAATATCTCCTTAAGATACTCCATTACATCTAAAATACTATCTAATTTCATATCATTTCGTGATGTTTTAATTAATTATTTGATATTGGTTTATATAATTACACTTATATATTTTAGTTACTTAAAAATAGATCATCCCCTCTATATAAAAATAAATATCTATATATTATATAAGTCGATCATTTATTTGCATCCGACGCTAAAGATATCTCAAACACTTCTGCTTTACGCAACTTAGCGTATATGCAACCTCTTATCAACATTACGTTTGTTTTTTTATTTGTTTCGCTTCTTAAAGTATGTATAGCCTTCTTTCGGATTCATCGCGATTAGATCGTTTCTTAGAGTCATTTTCATGATTTCTTCCTCTCTATGGTTGTTCTTCTTACTACACCAGATTACCGATTTTTCGTTCAGGTCACCCGCGATTATTATTCTGTTTGTATTCTCTCCGTCTTCTATGTTAACCTCAGAAGTAGCAGCTTATAGCATTTGCTTCTTCGAGCATTGCATGCACGATTCCGGTCGAGGAGAATTTGATGTCATATGTCCAGATACACATAACGTGTTGCATTGAATATTACACCTTATCATGAGACATAGAAATGAGATGACGATGTCGCGTTTTATGAAGCAGCAGAGCCTTATTGCTTCGATACGTTGAAAACAAGAAACGCTATTCCGTGGCAAGGAAGTGTGGCATTTACATTCTTTTGTAGTGTAGTCGAGATATATATATCGCGTTGCATAGAATATTACATCTTGTCATGAGGCATAGAAATGAGATGCGATATCGCGTTTTATGATGCATTAGAACTCAACTGCATCGATGTGTAGACATCTAGAAACGCTATTCCGTAGCAGGCAAGCGTGCGATTTACATTCTTTTGAAGTGTTGAAGAGATATACATAACCCGTTGCATTGATACTGCTGCTTATCACGAGACATAGAAATGTGATGCGATATTGCGTTTTATGAAGGATTAGAACGCTATTGCTTCGATTTGTAGACATGCAGAAGCGCTATTCCACAGTGAGGAATTCTGGGATTTACACTCTTCTGAAGTGTTGAAGAGATGTACATAACGCGTTGCATTGAATATTACATTTTATCATGAAACACAGAAATAAACAATATCGTGTTTTATGAAGCAATAGAGCTCCATTGCTTCGATTCCTAGACATATCGAAACGCTATCCCGTTGCAAAGAAGTGTGGAATTTACATCCTTTTGAAGTGTAAATGAGATGAAGATAGCGCCTTGCTTTGAATATTACATCGTATCATGAAACATAGTAATGTCATGCTATGTCGTGTATTATGAAGCAGCAGAACCCTATTGCTTCGATACGTTGACTTCAAGAAACGCTATTCCGTGGCAAGGAAGTGTGGCATTTACATTCTTTTGATCTGTGGACGAGATGTACATAACGCGTTGCATTGAATATTACATCTTATCATGAAACGCAGAAATGAGATGCGACATCGCATTTTAAGAAGCAATAAAGCTATATTGCTTAGATACGTAGATATCCAGAAACGCTATCTCGCTGCAAGGAAGTGTGGGATTTACATTCTCTTGCTTTTCTTTTCTTTGAGTTAATTTTGTATTTTTCTAGTTCTCTGTTTTTCTTCTTAAGTATTACATTTATATTATTGCTTTTTATTTTTTATTTTTTGTTTGTTTTGTATCTATTTAAGATTATATTTACTTTCTGTTTCCTATCTAGTATAGGTTGTGCATTATTTATCACGATCACATTATATTATGGGTTTACGACTGCCTTACCAGGAAGAATTTTAAAACTACCATTATTTTTATTTCAGGTGTCTGAGCTTTTAATTAATTTTACATCTTTCAACTCTATATTCGTTCTTATTTTGTGCGAGTATTATTTTTATATTATTGCCTTTTAATTTTATTTATGTTTTGTATATTTTTAAAATTATATTTATTTTCAATTTTCTATTTAGTTTAGGTTGAATATTATTTATCGTGGTTGCTTTATATTATGAGTTTACGACTACCTTGCCAAGAAAGCTTTTATTTCTACATATGGATATGGTTTCTCGTTCTTTCAACGGTTATCTAGGTATGTATTATCATTGTTTCCCGTTTATTGTTATTATTATTTATTTTAATCTGTTATCATATACTCGTTTAATTTATTTATCAATTTCATATTTTAGTTTAGGTATGTTACGTTACATTTCATTATGGCCGATAGGTCCCGCTTTATGTCTGGTATGTGTTATTTAATTATTTTTCTCCTATTATTCTTATTATTATTTTATATTCTAATATCTTCTTTTCTTTCAGGCGTTGTCTTCTATGTCCTGCGTGGAATCCATCTTTCTTATGCGTATGTGCTGATGTTTTTGTTGCTTTTATATCCACTTCTTATTTCTTAATCCTCATTCTCTTCCCTCTCTATTTTGTTCTTCTTCTCCTGTCCTTCTCAACTTCGTCTCTCCTCTTCTCTTTCCCTCTTCATCTTTTCTTCCATTATTTTTTTTGCGAATTTGCCAAACGCTTCCCATGTTTCTTTATTTTTCGTTATTAATTTCATTAAGTTGTTCTTTGTAATTGCTGTATTGGGTGTTATCAGTCCTTTCAGTTCCATTCTTTTCCCATTCCATGCTACGCAGTCGAATATCGTATGTTCGGGGTCATCCACTTCTCCGTCACAGTATCCGCATTTTTGATGACTTATTTTCTTAATTCTTTTCCTGTATGCATTGAAACATCCGTGTCCAGTTAGTAGTTGTGTTATATAATGATTAACTATTGCTATATTCTCTTTTTCGAGCCAGCTTTTTATTGTTGGAATTAAAGTCCTTGTTCATACTGTCCTTTTTGTTTCTTCCCATTCCTTCTGCCATTTCCGAGTTATTTCTTCCTTTATCATTTTCTTCTTACTCTCTATTTCCTTCTTTATTTCTCTCTCCATTTTTTCTTTTGCTTCTAATTTATCTCTCAGCTTCTTACTAATTTCGTATATTCTTTCCCTTCCTTGTATTATCAGTTCTATTCGTGGCTGTCTTGAAATAACATTTGCGGCTTCTATAGAGATTGTTCTATACGCATAGATTGTACGAAGTAACACTATTCTTTGGTATCTTTTTAATTTATATTTTGTACCTTTAATTTCGCAGGCTTTCGCTCACGTTGGTGTCTCGTATAGCACTATTGACTCCCATATTTTATAGTATAATTTTCTTGGGAGTTGACCGGGTCCCCTTAAGTTCGGCATTAACCATACCATAGATTGTTTTGTTTGCTTTGTTCAATGCATTTTCTACATGTTTATTATATTTTATGTGAATATCGAGTGTAACACCCAGATATTTTATGTTGTAACAACTTTTAATTTTTAAATTATCTTTTAATTTAAATTCTATTTCTCTAGGGCCCTTTTTTTTAGATAGAATTATTATTTCCGTTTTTTGCTCTGCTATTTCTAGTCGATTTTCCTTTAGCCATTTTTCTGTTTGTTCCCATCCTGATTTTATTTGTTGTTTTATTATATTTATGTTATAATTTTTTACTATTATGGCCGTGTCGTCTGCACATCCTATTATTGTTATATTATTATTGGTTTTAGTTTTTTGGAAAATATCATTATTTGCTAGGTTCCACATTAAAGGTCCTAGATCATTTCTCCTCTCTTATCACTCCTTCTGCTTCCCCAGACCATCGATTTTGCGTTCAGCTCTCCCGCAATTATTATTTTATCTGTTTTTCCTTCTTTTTCTATATGTTCTTCTATTTTGTCTATATACTCATCAAATTCCCTGTCGTTTCTGTTTGGTGAGAAATAGCAGCTTATTATTTTTGTATCTTCTATCATTGCTTGGACAATTTCGGGTGCTAAATATATTGTGCCGTACATGAAACATTTCCCGTTAAGGCCAGTTATTCAGATTGCCGCACCACCTATTTCATCTTGCAGCCAGTATCCCTCCATCTTGTATGGTTCCGATATTATTACCTCATCTATTCTTTGTATTATTATCGTTTGTTGCATAATCGCTTGCGCTATTTGGCATCTGTTTAAATTAATTTGCAGTATTCTTAGTTCCATACCAATTTTCATTCTTTTCTGCCAGACTTTTCCTATAAATCGGGCAGTAATTGGCCCCCGTAACGTATCTTGTCTGAGGATCTGATTTCCCTACTTCGCTACAGATTATGTATTTCGGTTTGTCCGTAATGCAACCGATCATCGTGTGGTTGTGTGATCCACATCCTCTACAAATTTCCTTGTTTTCCTCAATTTCCTTGCAATTTCTCCCTATATGCCCCAGTCTGTGGCATTTGTTATGATGTTAGTCCAATCCTTAGTCTATTTGTCTTTTCTAACTCCTTCATATACTCTTGTCCCATTTCGACTATAGCGACTTGATTTCCTCTCCATGTTTGCCTTAATAATTTTATATTGATACCGCTATTACCTTCAGTTTTATTTAGTGTTCTTTTTATGTCCTCTCTCATTTCTTCTTTAGTTACCGATGGGTCTATTTCTTTTATTTCCAGTGTTACACTGGCACCCATGTGTTTGATTTGAAATTCTTTCTCAAGTACTCCTTTTATTTCTTTGATTTTGCTTTCTATTCCATTTTTTTTGTTAAATTCCAAATGATGTCACCTGTTCTCGATTCCTTACCTTGTTTACGTCTCCTAGGTCTTTCTGGCTTTTTTTAATACGTCTCTATACGTTTCCTCATATGTTTTTCCTTCTTTCACTTTAGTAATCATTGCTTCGCTTCTATTTCTTTTTACGATTTCCTTTATCTTCTCGTTATTTTTTTAGTTTTCCTTTATTATCTCTTGCGTGGGTGTTTCCTTCTCTTTTTGTAATTGCTCTATGTATTTTGGTGGTTTTCTTCTCCTTTCTACTCGCGTCCACCTTTCCTCATCTATTTCACGATCCTCTTCTATATCCACTCCTCCCTCTTGTCTCTTTTTTTGTTTCTGTTTCCTTCGATTGGTGTTATCGTTTTCCTCTTATTATTGATCTCGTCTTCATAAATTTTCATAGATGTTTGTGCCATTTTTTCTCCTTTCTGTGGTTCCTTTTGTAATTCCTCCTCTCTTTGCTCTTCCTCGTACATCTTTTGCTCTTTTATCTGTTCTGTTTTCCTTTGTATATTCGCGACGAGCTCAATCAGGTGCTCTATGTCCGTTCTTTTAATGTGTCTAATATTTCCCATTAACGTTTTAGGGTATGTCATTAATTTTGCTGTGTCTCCACATAGTATCTCAATCATTATGTCTGATGTTTGATTATCTTTTTTCTTATTTAACGATGTTGATGTCATTCTGATCGATGGTTCGTTTATTATTCTATTTCCTCTCTTTCGTTCTTCCATTTCCGTATCTGCCATTTCTCCTTCTGTTTCTGATTTTTCCTCTGGGGTTTCTATCCCTTGCACCTCCATTTGTTCTCCCTTTTTCCCTCTGGTATTTCCTTTTCCTTCATAATTCCTTGCTTTCATTTCCATTTCTGTTTCTATTCTCCTTGTATTTATTGATTTTTCTTTATTTCCACTGAAACTTTCCCAAATAGTTGTATTCATTTCTTTTATCGTTTTTTCTAGCGCCTATGGAAGAAGACACGGGCTCCAGTCACTGTGGGATACGCCCTTCCCCGGGGGGCTCACGGTACTCCGTGAGTCAGTGGTCGAACTCTGTTCTCCCGGAATACACGGACGGAGAGCACTCGTGTGTCATCGACAGGGGGCTCCGAGCTCCCAAGTCCGACCTCCAATCTCCTGCTAGGACCCGAAGGGGCTGGTTCCAGATCACGAGCCGTCCGCACCCCTCAGCAGCATACGCACAGCAGCCCACTCATTACAGGGGGTGAAAACTTTCACTAGGGGGTGAAACTTTTCACCTATAACTATAGGCCCTCCACCGTCCTTTTGCCTTCCCCGGCACGTGGTGGGCACTCCCACGGCCGTCCGACTCGTGACCAGCATCTATCCTAAACTCTACCCATAAATTTTCCACTCGTTATCCAATGGTTTTGCCAGGGTTCGTCATATATTAATTTTAATCTTATATTTCCCCTTAACAAATAAATGCAGATTTTGATTTAATTTTGTTGTTTTTTTCTTTTTTTTTTTTTGTATCCTCCACCTTTCCTCTCTGCGTCAACTCGGCACCAACGATATGCCATTACTTTGAGATAACGCCCCGGACACGCTTCCCCGGTACTCGAGAGCTCTCTTTTGCATTTATTCTCTATTATTTTCTTGTGGTTATTTGTCGTATAATGGGGGAAATGCCCTGTTCTTCCAGTAAGATGTTATCTCAAATTATATTTTTCATTGGTATTTCTCCTTTCGATGTGTATTTTTATTATAATATTCGACTGCGTTTGATTTTTAGCATGATTACTTGTCTTCCGTTCGGTTTTTCTATGATTTCTCTCAGTTTTGGTTGATATTTGTTCTTTTACCAGTATCTATCGGTTGACGCTATTTCATTGATGAAATTTAATGACTTTTAGTTTGATTTTATATGTTTTCTTCTAAGATTTTACCCTATCCAGTGATGTTTTATTAATATTTATCTATTTTAATAGTATTTTAGTAATATTTATAGTATTTATAATAATTATTCTCTAAATATGGTATTTTTAATGGTATTTATAGTATTTGTAATGGTTATTCTCTAAAAATATTGTTTGTCTCCTGATACGACTTAGCTTATGGTAAAGTTCTATAATTATTAATTGTATTTCAAATGTCTATGTGGGTTCAGTACTATTTTAGTATTCTATGTCAATTATTTTCTACGGTTTTGCCCTTCTATGTAATTTTTATTAGGACTCATTTGCCAATAACTTATGCGACTCCACCTCGTCATGCGCAGCCTGTATTTTGAATTGATCCGCTCCGCCTCGGTCCGTCGAGTATTTCATTGTACCATGTCATTGAACGCCCGTCTTGACCCAGTCGGGGCGGATCTTTGCTCCTCTGCAACAGGAGGATGCTCATTTATTAAACATTCTCCATTTAATGTCGCAGGGGCGCTTGAACCTAACCTAACCTTTATTTTTTCTTTTAACGTGGGGAAATCCTCATGGATCACCTGGAGCAGGCGCGACGAATGTGGCTAAGTCCCGCCTCCCGAAGGGTTCTTACCCACCTCCGCCGCTAACACCCGACGCGGCACCTCCCAGGCTGGACACTCCTGAAGAGTGTGCCGCGCCGAGTCCTCCGCGGCGCCACAATGGTGGCACCTGTCAGTCAGCACCTGTATGGCTCGGAACGTCAGCCGCCCGTTGCTACGACCCACCCATCTATCTAGGATGGGCAGTATCGCCCCGACGGTCCAATAGCCTCCGTGCCGGGATAAGTCATCCCGCCACTTCGACATGGTGGACCGCCGGGCTTGGAGCCTAAGCTCGTCCCGACTTGTCGTCTCCCCTGGCGGGGTGGAGTGACGCTCGAGACGAAGACGCCCGTAAACGTAGGCGTCTTCGAGCGCCAGGTACTCCAAGGGTGTTGGCCGCCTCGTATGACACTGTACGGTAGACTCTTATGACGCGAATGGCAGCGCGTCTCCACTCCCGTCGGAGAAGAGTGAGACTCCTCCGACTAGCTGACAACGCGTCAGCCCAAACAAGGGCACCGTATAATGCTACGCTCTTGATCACACCACAATAGAGGCGGCGCACCCGCTCGTCCGGACCGCCAAGGTTGGGCATGATGCGACTGAGATCAGTCGTTAGTTTGCCCAACCTGGCGGCCAAACGGACGAAGTGCAGGACGAAACTCCAGGAGCCGTCCAGGTAGACACCAAGATATTTGATATCCTGGGCCACCTGGACGTCGGACGACCCGATCCTCACCAGACATGGAGCCGGAGTGCCCCTTTTACGAGGACGGACAGAATTATTACAGTGTGCGCGAGCTTTTGCATGGTCGTATGGAATAGCATTTTTGCGCATATCTATGCCTAAACATAGGCAATTAGTTTTCGAAAAATACAATATTTACTACAATAAATATATTAGGATTAAGTAGGGTGGCTTTTATAGAAGCTGCTGCGTTTCTTATTATATCATAACTGTTAGAGATTAATTCGTTTACATATAGTTAATAAGTTAATTATAGGTTATAGTATTGTAGATTATTAAGATAGTATAATCAATAGTTTGAGTTCATTCTTGCGTAGCATTAACACTTGATTTTTGATTACTAATATAGAATAGTTACTTACGTAGTTTTGTAAATCTAGGTTAGCATATAATTTCTTTTGCGTTTAACATTGAGAGTATAGATAAGATTAGTTATACTTGTTGTTGTTTACTTTTGCGACTATTTTGTAAGTTTTTAAATATGTCAGCTAGTAAGAATCGAGCGAAGAAAGCGGTAAGAGTGCAAACCACCGCTTCTCGGATTAGCGCTGAGATAGCTTCTTTATCTAAACAACTAAATGATATTAGCATTCAGTCTGATCAACTGAAGAAAGATCAAGCCAAATTAGTTGGAGTGGCTGTTGATCAAGCCTTGTCCAAGGTGAATCGTAGAAGGAAGAAGAAACAGTCAAAGAATTCTATGAGTTTGCTTAACATAGTTTCACTATCGATTATTTTGGTGGTGCTGTGGTGTTCTTCATTTGTGGACTCCAAGGCTGCCACCACTACTGAAAAACCTAAAACATGTGATGAACTACCAACTAAATATAACGATGATTTTGCCAACAAGTTCCGTGTTGCTGTGACTCAGGATGAGCTGACCATTGACCCTAGCCCCAATACACAGCCTCACATAGCCCAAACACGTGAGACTAAGTTGCAAGATTATGCTAGCGGAGTCAGTGATAAACTAGATATGATAGGATATTGTTCTGGGGCCGTTGACAACCTGAAACAAGTGCTTTTAGATCAATTACATGTGGTCAAAACAGCTTTGGGTGGTATAATAAGGTGCAAGAAAGAGTATGATTATGTTGTGTCTACCCTCGCAACTCAGAATCACGATCTTAAGACAAAGGATATGATAGATACCACTTATCGCCTGTGTGATGAAGAACTTAAACGCGTTAATGCAATTTGGGACAAAACTATAAAATATGGGCACTCTGTTCACCACCATCAACATGGCAAGCAGAAGAAGGATAAGAGGCAGGACAGTTGTTCAGAGGAAATATCATGGAAGGAATGGGGCTATTTGGGTAACGGTATAGGTGGCCCATGCACCAATGGATTGGATCAGGCGTTTGATTTTAACACTAAACAATGTAATAAGGATGTCTCTATCAATGTTAAAGGGAAATCAGTTAAGTGCAGAATCGAATACAAGACGTTTGGTGGAGTCGGATCTGATACATATGCAATGCCGTTGATTAATGGTACATTATCTTGCAGTTCTGGTTGCTTTTCAAGAAGTAAGGTGTATGAAGCTATAACGAACCAGCTTCATTGTCTTTCATGCATTACCCCATTTTTGGACACTCTTTGGGAGACAGCTTGTATTGATGGCGGGATTAAGCGGAAGAGTGTATCCATATCGACTATCGTTATATATAAACATTATACGCTATTTAACGTCGATGACAAGGAGCTAAATGCCAGAATACTTGGTCTTTTGTGGATTGCTGTGGTGGAAGAGGTCGAGCGGTACAAGGCACAGAGAAATTTGTTGATAAATATTGCGCCTGCCGATTAGAGGCAGTTAGCGCAGCAGAAGGCATCAGTTGCTGGTGTTTACGTTAAGTTGACTATTTTTATTGGTTCTCAGGCCTAGTATTGCCGGTATCTTTTTTATGAGTTGATTGGCATATCATTTTGCCATAGCCAAAGCGGTTTGAAGTATAGACAATATTGTCGGTGCTGAATCAGTTTTGGATAGAGTGCAAACCTTGGATGGCTTTAGAGCTGAATTCAAAATACAGGAAGGTCAGTGTATTGCTGTTGGCCCAGCTATGCTTCGGATAGTGTCAATAGAAAAACGCCGCCTGTATAGATTTGAGAAGACGGTACCATTTAAAGTAAAGATGACTTGCGCCAACATTGACTGGGGATGCTGGGGTGGAAACCAAAGTGAACTGGCAGCAAGGAACAATTCCTGTTCATCAACGTGCGTCGGGGGTGTAATTAGAACTCATCAAGAAAGGGTACCATCTTTTTCCGGCAGCGGATGTGCTTTCTTTTGGGAAGAGGTGTTGCTTAGGCAGGACATGTGTCTTTCCATTGGCGAATTTGGTAGCTGATGTAGCAAGGGGTATGATGCAAAGGGTTAACGCAGTACTTAGATGAAGTTGCTTACATGGACTCTTTGATACAAATTAGCAAGCAGTTGAGATATCCTTGCGTAATCCAAACAACGAATTTTTTGCGAGAACCACTCAAATTTAAACACCGGTATTCTGATTGCACATATTCCAGTACTGAAGATAGGATCAGATTTTTGGCCTGGGCAGGTGTGTATAACTATGTATAACTATGTTAGGCGTATCGCTTTGTCTAACGAACCTGTAGTCTCAATCTGGGAGGAAGCAATGTCGAAAGTGAAATGTGACTTACATTCACAGCGAGGTATAAACAACGTTAGGGTCGGAGGTGGTTATTTTGTCTACGAATGGTTGGACGGGAAACTGAATTTGTATATCTGCTTCCATGTTGTTGAGCCTGATAAAGATGTTGTAGGCAGAATTTACGCTGATGTCTATACTGCTACAGAAAAAGGGTTAGAAAAGAGCCTCCTTCTGTGGAGACACCAAAAGGAGTAATTAAACACCAGACAATCAAGGGGCTAGCGGAAGATGAAATGAAAGGGCTCTCTGGCTATGTCTGTCTGGCTGAAGATGGGACCTACTATATTATCCATGCTTTGCAGAATGGTCGGTTTCCTACCGTAACCAAAATATTATATCAGAGGAAGGGGAAGACATTAGATGAGGTTGCTTTGTCATGTACTGAGTATGGCGCGGCAAGTTCATCAACAGCAGGGCAAACATCTGCATGTTATAATGAGAAGAGAAAGCCTTTTATTTATATTTAGTCACGACTATTTAGTCACCTTACTTGCCTGGGGTACAAGTTACAATAAAGTCAAAGAAGGCAATGCTATGGCTTTAAGATGCGTCGAGGTGTTGTTATGGGCTTCACACTCTGGCAGAGCAACAACCAGAAATTCTGTTTGATGTGTGTACGGAGAGCTCCAATTTCCGTCCATACGCACCTGTTGAGGCTTATTACTGCATCGACACAGATGTAGCGGGGAGCAAAGATATTTTCAGGGTTAGAGACAGGCAAGTTTTCTCCTTTATGAAAGGGGACACTTTGATACTTATTGAAGCGCCTACTTTTGTTTCCAAGAAGAAGCTCACATCAGGACAGTTACTTTATGTTTGGCATGGAGGTTTGTACCCGTGTAAGAAGAATTTTAAAGTTGTAGGTGTTGTTACCATTGCGCGCAAAATAGGTGATCAGTATCATTACGCCATCATCAATGATGCCGTGACCGTAGTGGAAGCTCAGTGCAGAGCTTACTATTCGGTTGGGTTTGTGGAACAAAAGGATTATCAGAAAGACCGAAAATTATCCCCTAACGTTGGGGTTATATATTACATGGAAAAGAAAAGGTTCCTCAACTCAGAGCTGTTTAGATTTTTAGGGGCATCAGGTGAGGTACAAATTTCGATTGAAACTAACACTGGACTTGACTATGACCCATTTCATTGGGAGTATCAAAACGATTTAGATACGGTACCATATGAAGAGCCGAGTGATGACTTACTAGCCTCACTTTTGGTACCTGTGTATAGGCAGATACAGGGCGTGTGTCTGATGAAATAAATAAGCATTCAAATCTTGTTGAATTTAGTCTGGCATTGATTGACAATAGTATGCAAGTCGGCAGCTTAGCCAGGTTACCTTTATTCGTCGTTACTTCTTCTTTGAATTGTCCGCCAGTGTCGTTTCATGTATGCATCAGAATGTCTCATGACGTGAGAATAATATATTCTGCTGGAAAATTTGTTCTGAGGGCCGGCACCAGTTCTATGCCCTTCCTCGTGCGGAACTTTTTGATCAAGCTCTGGCACGTGGGTGTGGAAGTTGTTTTGGTTACGGGAGATTTAGAGACTATATGGTCTGATAGTTCACTATCGCCGTATAACTTTGCTTATGGAGCAGAGGGTCAGTCGACCTCTTGTATAATATTTAGTCTTCAAACTGTTGGTGAGTCGGTTGGACTTAGTGAGTGGTTAAGGGCTGAATTATTGCCGCTTCATCAGGAGATGAAATGTAGCATCGACGATATTATCATCCACCCTGATTGGATTAAGGGGTCTATGCCTCTTGTACTTAGTGGCGGACTTGTTCGGGAAGTGGGTAGGCTGACGTGCCGGGCCTGGGCGAGCTGTACGGGCCACTGCTTCGTGCATGCGTAATCCGGAATCCGAGCTCGATCCCGTGCCTTGGCCTCCCACGGATCTTCTTTACTGCGAGGCTTCAGCGGCGGTTCGCCGTAGCTGTCGTCCTCTTCGGCCGCCATTCAACGCTCAGCTCAGAACTGGCACGGATTAGGGGAATCCGACTATCTAATTAAAACAAAGCATTGCGATGGCCCCCAAGGGTGTTGACGCAATGTGATTTCTGCCCAGTGCTCTGAATGTCAACGTGAAGAAATTAAAAAAAGCGTGGGTAAACGGCGGGAGTAACTATGACTCTCTTAAAAAAGAAAAAAAATAGCCAAATGCCTCGTCATCTAATTAGTGACGCGCATGAAAGGATTAACGAGATTCCCAACCTGTCCCTATCTACGGCCATCTTAGATCGGTCGGGAACGATCACGCGTCGCGTCGCTCCGTAAAAATGTAGTGTTTTCGGTTCAAATATCATCGAGAAATTAGAACAGTGTTACAAAGTGTTTCTATAGTGACTGTGAACAACTAGTGATAATAATTTCAGTGATACAGTGCAAATTTCAGTGATACAGTTACAAAAAAGTGAAAGTGAAAGTAAAAACCTGGACCGGGCGGTACCCACGCGCCGACGGACCTACGCCAACGGCCCGCAGCCTCGTTTTACGAAACTACCCCACGTCCCAGGCATCATCCACACACCAAAATACGCGGAAGGACGTCAGCTTCATTTTGGCGTAAGAAGAACGAAGATCGGACAAGAAGCAGTAAGGGTAAGTCCATTTTAAATATATTAATCGAAGGTGACAGGGCGTCGGCCATATTGGATGCCATCTTGGCCACCGCCCTGGACATAAGCACGGAGCGGTGATTGTGCACGCCGTTGGGGAGCGGCGACCCCACGTTCCCAGCTGGGAAGCGATCGACCAAGTTGGCGTATGGGACTCCCGACTGGTGGGTAGTGGTGAAATATTCTGTAGTATTGGGTACTTAGTGCCCTGATAAAATATCCCCGGCATCCGAGACTCGGGCGGAAAGTGGGACCTTGAGCGATGTGGATAGAATATCGAAAAATCGAAGGATCGATGTTCGAAAATCGAGAATCTAGAAATAGATAGAAATTAGAGGGCCAAAGTCTAGAATATATTTATTTAATTGTTATCCAAAGACTTTCTCGAAAGCAACATGCCGCTGACACTTCGGGAAAATCCCAGGTACCTGCGGCTGCCTCAGGGGCCACGACTCGGCATTTGTCGGGTCGTGGTATCGGGTCTGACGCACCCGGGGCACCCAGTCACTCCGGGCCAAGCCTGGCCCGAGGCGTCGACGACGCCCGTGCGGGGTGGACCATTTGGTCGTGCCCCACGTCCTTGCACGGGCGTCGTCCGGGGGCGCGGTCGGTACATTTGGGGAAATGTGCCGGCCATTGTACGCGTCTCCCGGGGCGGGAGCGGCGGCTGAGTGACCCAGCCATCGCTCATTCCTCGGATGGGGGAGTGTGTCTCGTCGACCACACTCCCTTCCGGGAAGGGGGTCCTCCCAGTCACCATGGAGGACCCCGGCGTGGGAGGGGACCGAACGCGTTCGTCCAGAGTTCCCGGACCCCTCCCAGCAGCGCCGAGGAAGGTCACCGTGGGGTTTTAGCCGATAAGAGTCCGGCATACCCCCGGAGTTCCCCAGCTCCCGGGAATCCATGAGAATTTCCCCACGTTAATGAAAAAAAAAGGTACCTGCGGCTATTTTTATGACCTGCGAAATAACGGGACCGGTAGTGGGTGGTTCCGAAGCAAGTATTCTCGAAGGTAATATTTTGGAATATAATAATATTAACCAAGTAAATATCTTGCAAGTAAATAATCTGGACGGCCAAATCGTTACTGGAAATAACACCTGCCACGCGAGGTCCCGGCTCAAAATTAGATGTCGGGGAACTAGCGGCAATCTCTTGCCGACCTGCCTATTCGCTTCCCAAGGTACATGTGCATATATGACCTGGCTCGTATTTGGCTGAGGTATACGAAATAAAGGGGTCTTGAACGAGCCAAGCGGCCGTGATACGTATTTCCCAGGCGGTTAACCACGCAGCTGACCGTCGCAAGAGCCCTAATCGACCGGCCGAATATCTTTAAGTATTTTTCATAGATATTTTTCAATGTTTGACGGACGACCAGCGGATACCCAATTTCGAATACGAGACCCCGTCCACGGACGGCCCGCTTTCATTAAGACTTTCGATAACTCGTCCCGATATACCATCGGAACGAGGAATCAACCACGTGTACCCTCTGCTGCGCGCAGAGCAGGAACGAGGTACACAAAACACACACACCTACACACGAACACAAACACCTATGTAATGAGCCCCTTGCGAGTGTCCTGACTCATACAAAACCGCGGCCTCCACCGGTGACTCTTGTGAGAGTCTAAGCATGAGCTGTACCGCGGCTTCCCACGAAGGCGCGGACATGTGCATGGTCGGACCGCGGCTCTCCGAAGAAAACGAGATTTGCATGAGTCCAAATCCTTACAGGAACAGAACCGCGATCTACTCCGGGAAACCCTGGCGTGAGTCCTGTTTTGTGCTAGTCTACAACTTCCAGAGGAGGCTCCCGCGAGTGTCCAGAAAATTGCCAGACCGCGGCCACCGACGAGGCTCTTGCGTGAGTTCTGTCAAACAGGACCGCAGTCTCAAAATAAAAATATACGAGTCCCAAAAAAGACTTAAGTAAAACGTAAACACACAGGTGAATAGCACAAAACTAGTCATCGCAAGAGTCCCAGCTACCTGCCGAACGCCGTAAAGGGTGCCGCAGGTAGACCAGCGATACCCTAGTTCGATGTTGGGACTCGAAAATCGTCGGCGGACGATACAACACACTAAAATACTACACACGTATATCCTCGGCAGCGTCCGCTGCAGAAAAGATATACTTGATACGCACAAACAGGAACATAAAAACAGAAGCGGCTCTAGCGTGCGTCCCCCTTGCGTTATTGACCGGATAATCGGATAACCGGAAACCGCGGCCTGGGCAGGCCAGTGCCGGTGCGCGCTGATGGGGAGCGACGCCCCCCCTCCCCCCCTCTCCCTCCGAAACGTAAGAAAGCACCACGAGACAGAGTGGTGTCTAACGCGCGCCGATGGGAATCGACAACCCCACCTTTACTCGAAGTATGAGGCGTTAACCCCCTTTCTCGAAAAAATCATGATGGCCACATCCGGTTCTAAATATTCCGGACGTAAAATAGCCCTCCATTCGGTTCTCCGGCTGAGGGCAGGACTGGGGGAGGTCATACGTGGCGATGAATAGGTCAAGGCGGACGAAAAATCTTCAGCCCGTGACCTCGATCCCTGGCGTTGGCCCCATTGTCGAGCAGCATAGCCGCCCGGTAACGCGCTCGGTGACGGCCACCCTCAGGTATCATCGCCATGCCGCCGTCGGGTGTGCTCCTGCGAACACGACTTTGGCGCGGCCTCATGTCACAGCCTTCGTGCTGTCCAAGTCCGCTTAGTTAAATGCGACGGGGGACTCCGTTCGGATTCGGTATCTCTGGCTGAGTCCACAGTAGAAAATTGCAAAATCGAAGAAATAAACGTGAATTAGAATTCTGCAGCTGAATATGCAGCATTCAGCTACGGTATCAGGAGAAGTGCGTCAGCTCGTAGCTCAGAAACGTTTAGACGTCTGCTATTGCAGGAACCATACGTTAGAACGCTGGGCTCGAGCCACACCGTGAGCGGTTGTGCCAGCGTCAGCGGTTGGCTATCACCGTGGCGTGAGCGAGCCACGGCGTGAGAAATCGGAACGAAGGTGGCGGCCGTCGGCTCACAATACCCGTGGCGGCGGTTGCCGTTTGCAACTCTCGATTAGAAATGGTTTTTGTATCGCAGCTTAGCACCCCGCACTGTGTTTGCGCGGATGTGCTGGCGCCCGACTTCTCGGTATACGCCGTGTCATGTTACTTCCAGTTTAGCGACGATATCGAGGGGCACCTCAGGCACCTTGAAGTGGTGTTTCGTTCTCTGAGGGGGGGAGAGGCTTTTAGTTTCGCTAGATGCCAACGCTCGGTCGTCACTCTGGGGGCCGCAGAGCACGGACGATAGAGAAGCTCAATTCGAGGAGCTCATTCGAGCGTTCGGCATGGAAGTTGTGAACGACGTTGAACAGCCGCCTACCTACTGGTCGACCAGGAGTTCGTCTTTTATCGTTGTTACCCTGGCGTCGCCATCCATGCTCCCCTTTGTTCGGGGCTGGAGGGTCAGGAGCGGCTGAGTAAACAGCGATCACAACACGATAGATGTTGTGCCGAGAGCCGAAGCGGCGGGACTGGGCGAAGCGAGCACTCGGTTCGACACTCGTCGGGTCGATTGGGAGCTTTTCTCCGAACGCCTGGCCGATCAATCTAGATCGAGGCTCGAAACCTTATGGCTCGAATCTATGGCAGAAGTCGAAAGGATGGCAGCACCGAAGTCATTTCCAATGCTTGTGCCACGTCAATGCCATGAAAAAGAATTTTTAGAAAGTCCAACCCGTGGTGGACCCGCGAACTTACGACATTAAAGAAGTCTGTGTACCGTCTACGTCGTGCCCTCCAAGAGGAAAGAGACGAAACCGCTCGCTATGAAAAACAACGGAAGTATCACACTTCTTTGCGAGAATATAGTAGGAAGATGAAGCAGACGCAACACGAAAGCTGGCAGCGATTTGTAACGTTGACCGGGAACTCGGGGCCCTGAAGTCTCGTATATAAACTCCAAGCGAACAAACTCCGAGTCGAGAGAGTACTCAGTACCCTCCGGCGTGGTAGCCAGACAACATATGATAGCCGCGAAACCGCCAGCTTGCTGAAGACACGGCGGCGCAGCGTGCAATTAGGAAGGATGCACGTATCGCACCGTACACGCCTGACGCTGCTCCCTTCATGGAAGCGGAAGTCGCGAGTGCAGTTAAGACATTCAACAATAAAAAGGCACCAGGACCGGACCACATCGAGGTAGGCGTGCTGAAGCCCATACTTAGAGTTATCCCCGGCGAAGTTACACGACTTTTCAACAGATGCCTTCGATGGGGCGTCTTTCCCTCCTCCTGGAAAGAGGGCTCCCTCCGAGTTCTCCTGAAGGGTGAGGGAAAGGACGAGAAGGATCCAAAATCCTACCATCCGATTTGCCTCCTCTCGGTTATAGAGAAACTTTTCGAAAAGCTTCTCAAGAAGCGTCTATACCAACGTCGTTGGCTTCTGGAGGGATCTCCGATCGGCAGTACGGGTTCACGCCCGGAAAGTCAACGGAGGACGCGGTCGTGGAGCTGCGCCGCATGGTCGATGCCTCTTCGATATCTCTGGACTTTCGACAACGTCTGGTGGCCATTAGTCTTAGAATCATTAAAGAAACAGGACTGTCCTCGGAACGTTTTCGGGGTGATGTCAAATTACTTCGACGGCCGACAGGTCAGCATCGCCATAGGTTCGGAACGGGTTTCGAAGCAGGCGATAAGGGGGTGCCTGCAAGGCTCCGTATTCGGCCCTGCTTGCTGGAACATTATGTTCGACGATCTCCTGTGGTCACTCGAGACCACAGGTGAGAATAGGTTTGTCGCCTACGCGGACGATCTCATCGTTCTCGTGGGCGGAAATGGTAAACGAGAAATTAAGAATCAAGGTGAACAAGCTATTGACCAGATTCTCCAATGGTGTAGCTCGGCTAAACTCGAAATCTCGGCCACAGACGGAGGCAATCGTACTCAAGAGTGGCTGGATCGAGAGGCCAATATTAGGTCGAAGAGGAGGTGCCATCCCGATTGAAAACGCAAGGCCGTTCAGTCTTTCAAAACCGATCTTGCCGGTAGACCGCCGACCATCCGGATAGGCGATAAAAATATAAAATTTAAACCTGCGGTACGATATTTTGGCGTATATTTAGATGCAGAAATGGGCGTCAGAACCCATTGTAGGTACCTAAGCGACAAGGTCGGGTCGCTATTCGCGAAGATGTGTAGGCTGACGAGATGATCGTGGGGGCTCCGCTTCGACTCGCTATCCGGCATTTGGTGGGGAGTGTTCATCCCAATGATGGCATATGCTTCCGCGGGATGGGCCGACCTGTGTACGGAGAGGGAGTTGAGGGTGCTCAGGTCCGCGCAGCGTCGACGCTTTGATCGCGGTTACCGGCTCTTATCTCCGGATATCTTGGGAGGGTGCGTGCGTGGTGGCCGGCGCGACCCCCGTCGACATCGTCGTCCAGCAGCATAGGGCCCTCTACAATCTTCGTAGAGGGAAAGACGCCAAGATCGGGGACACCGTCATTCAAAGCGGACTGGATGACGGTGTCAAAAGAGTAAAGGAAGAGGCGACGAACATGTGGCAAACTTCGTGGACAAATTCCCACAAAGGCCGCACAACATTCGCCTTCTTTAAAGACTATTGTTTTCCCTACACCAGGACGGTGGTCGGACGTTTCCTCACCCTAACGGGTATACGCTTGTTAATGTTATCCAACTACTTCCCAGTTACACCACCTCACTGAAACGGGCGATGGAAAAATCCAGATATGCCGTGGCGCCTTTCCCGCGGGTGAGTCCTTCAGCTACTCCGTCGGAGAGGACGAATCCTAACCGCCGGAGTACCCACGGGGAACCTCGGGAAGGCGAACTCGCTACGTGTACGCGAACACGCTCACTCTGACCCTTTTTGAATTAGGATGGATCAGTTTGGTCAAATTTATTGATGATCCAGACTGCCAGCCTCAGTCTTATTTATTTTTGCTCTACGAAAATGTCTCGGACTAGTTTGGGCAATCGATAGTGCACCAAACCCTCGAGTCCCAGTGTAATTCGATAACCCCAGAGCCCCGTTAGCCACCGGGCAAGCCCGGCGCCCAGGTTCTACCATGAGGAGGTGGGGATGAGTACTTCCTGGACACCCAGGTTCTGGAACCCCTTCTTTAAAGACTACTTTGAACCTGGCCCTGGGAGGGGGCTCAGGCATGCTATCTCGCCTCTTGGGGCATACGCAATACTAAAATAACTTGCCCATCCTAGCCACCCAACGGACCTGCTGCTTCAGTCCGGGGCTAGGAAAATACGGCACCACTATTCTCGTCATTTGGGTATAAGATAAAGTACCCATCCGTTTAATCAAAACGTGGCTGCACACGGCGGCGCCCCATCGCCGCCTGTCGCTCTCTTTGAGGGAAGGACCTTTTTAGTCCTGACTTATAGCCGGCGTAAGGACTTTGATCTACGAACTGAATGGATAAGTGTCAGAGTCAATATATGAGATTCCAACCGTCCCATTTATATTCGATGCGCCCTTCTTTAAAGACAGGAGTATTCTGAACCCGGCCCCGGGAGGGGGCGCGAGCCTGCTACCACGCCACTAGGGCATACGCGAAGCCCTTCTTTAAAGACGTCTGGGAGAGGTTAGCCGCCGGCTGGCTGAAGCCGAATCATAACACCACGCAGGTATTGTTGGGGCACGGCAACTTTATGGCTCGCCTCTTGGCGTACATCGTTGTCGATGACCCGACATGTATCTGTGGTAGCGCAGTGGACACGGTCGGCCACTTCCTCCTGGAATGTCCGATCTTTGATCCGCAGAGGGAATTTCTGCGTTCTTTTGTTCCGGCGGATAAGTGGAATTGGCCGGAAGCGGCACCATATTTGGTGTCGTCGCCAGAAACCTCCTCCGCACTCGCCGACTTCTGCCACGAATCGTTCTGGCTGAAAAGGTTCTTGGAGTAGACTTACTCTATCGGACGTGTTCAAGGGTGTGCGTGCACGCGAGCACGCAGTGAGTCCGCCTCCCCGAAGTCCCCGTGGATGCCCCGGCGGCCAAGCGAGACCATGGTTTCGATCGAGCGCATGGTAACTGAAGGGCTCACACCGTGGGAAAACGATCGCCTTGGCACAGCTGGGTTTTTCCTCTCTCGATCCAGAGAACGGGTATTCGTTGGCAAGTGGAAGGGAAGCATATTCGCGTATGCCCTTGTAGCATGGAAGCAGGGTCGCGCCCTCTCCCGGGGCCGGGTTTAGAATACTCCTCTTGTACCTAGCGCAAAGCATAGTGTAACCCAATGTAGTTTAGCGGAGTGGAGGATGCGTGGTGAATATCCAGTGGAGGAGATTGACTTTCCTCCGAGTAACTCACCTGCTATGCAAGGTACAAGTGCGAGTTTGGTATTGGATCTTGCTCCTGACGATTACTGGATAGGCGAACTTAAGTGCCTAACGAGTAGAGGCTCATGTGTCGGTTAGGAGACTACGCTCGTGACGAGTCTTCATGTCACTCGAGGTGCCCCTGTTAGGCTATATCGTAATGGATATGAGTTTAAATGGCGGAGTTCACTGATACAGAATAAAAGTGAAGACATATGTTGCTACGGGGATAGATGTCGGCTGAGAGCGTGATCCCTGGTGAGATAGTTTGTGTGGTATGCACACTTAGGAGAATATCGCAGTTTTTGCTTGTGATAGAAGAAAAAAATGAATTTCCTCATAGGAAGGGCACCTTCTTTAATAGTATGCGGCCCATCCAAATTGACAAGTTTTATACAAAATAAGTTCAAGTGCCTTGGACAGGTGTCAGCGGGATGTCAGGGTCACCTATCTTCAACTCCAAAGGCAAGTTAGTATCAATTTACGGCTTGGGTAGAATTGAGAGTAAAGGGATCGATAGTATAGATGGATCATTGATGAATGCAATACCTACGAGAGCTTTAACGGTCTTAGCCCCAGATATTAGGCCAGAAATCGTGCTTGATTCTTTTTTTAAAGCCGCAGCAGCTGAAACGGTTAATTCCAAGTATGAACCGCCTTTCTCGCACTTCTTGTGCCAGGCCCCAACGGGCACTGGCAAAACGATTTATTTTACTAGGTATTTGTTAGAGTTTATGCCTAGGCAAAAGAGAGTGCTGCTGCTGCAACCTACTGTGGCAGCTGTGGTGAGTGCATATGGCAGATTAACGAATGTTCTTAGGATTAATGAGAGGGGTGGTAATGATTATACGATAAAGTATTTTATAGGTCGAAAACACGAGTCCAGCAGCAAAAGCAGTGGAGTAGGTGACAAACACCTTACTCTAATGACCTATGGTAAGGCACTCTTAGACCTGCAGAATTTAGTTAGGCAATACGACTTCATATTATTAGATGAAGTACACAATCTAAATGACTCAAATGTGTTAGCAGTCGATTTATATGTCACTAGGCCATCAACCAATTATACTTGTGTTCAGTTGAGCGCCACAGTGGGTAGATCAGATAGGGAAAAGGTCTTAGCACCACATATGGATATTTCGGCAACTAGATTTAAAATTGATGATACTCTGAATATTAGGCCAGCCGATAAAAGGCAAGCCGGTGATGATCTGATGATACCGGTGTCCGTTACTGGTATCAGAATTGACGGATTCGATAAAGGCTTCTTAGTACCGATGAAGCTTATAGAGACTGGAGGAGTCATTTTCTTTGTTTCCTCTAAAAGAGGCTGCGAACAGCTAGCGCGATACTTCATGAAAAAACTAGGCACTGAGCGGCAGTATATCCCCGTTCACTCTGGAACTACACTTGATTTGACGTCTCTCCCTACGAATGTGTGGCTGATTTGTGCAGATATAGTCGGCCAATCAATCACTGTCCCAGGGTGTAGAGCAGTGATTGATTTCCTGGAGGAGATAAAGCCATATACTAGGTTATATACTAACGAACAAGGCATGGTGTATGATAACCGACTCAGGAGCATTGGCGAGTTTGCATGCCGTCAGCGTTGAGGTAGAACGGGGAGGACCAATGCAGGTTGGTACATTACACCAATAGCGCAAGAGCCGGTGGGAGACAATGGGATCGATTTGGCGTCTGCGGCTGAAACGATACTAAAGTTGCATAGCCAGGGAAATTACAGTAGATTAGACTTGTCAAACTATTATAGAAGTGATATAGTCAGTCTTGTTGAACAACTTGAATGGGTATTACCGGATAAGCTTTCGGAACAAGCATTTTGGAGAAAAATGATGACGGCACTTGACAGTAATGAAAATAGCCTGAGCAGAAGTCTACATGATAAGCTTAACCTGGTGTTCGCAGTCAATGGTGATCTGTTGTATTTATACCTTAGTCCTATAATGTCGAAACAGTTAATGGAAAAAACGTTGCAAGACAAATATGCAAGTAGAACTGGGGCCACACAGAGTAACAATGACTTCTACAGAGAGTCGAGCAATTACATAGGTTGGGTGGATACCGAAGAAGAGAGATCAAGCAGGTTAAGCGAGTTCAATGTTGTTGTTGAATGCGACAGAGAGTCTATGTCTTTGACTCCAGATGTTGCCTATGAGCTGCATCAGCATCTGAGAATGATGATGGGCAGCTCAGATGAGGTGTTAGACATCCTCGAAGAAGAGTGTGAGGACTCCGTGGCTGTTAGCGTCATCGTGATGGCAGCAGCCAGCAGTACTATCCTAGCAGATATATACTGGTGGATAGAAAATAATTATGAGAGGCATGTGGTGCGTGCAGTCCCCTTACCTGGAGTTCACGTTACGGCGGCTTGTAAATATTATGCGTCGAAGACGGAAGTATTAGGTGGGTCGGCGGTAGATAGAGGCAAAGCAATTGAATACGTCAAGAGGAATTTTAACTCAGCATTATCGGACTCAGGATGTCGGATCTTGGCGTTCCGAAGGAAAAACGTGACTACGACACTTTCTTAGCTACATTGACGGCACATGTAGACAGATACTTCTCTATGGTGCCATCTCATTGGCACATAGGGCCTGTACCGTCCCTATCCTTGGCTTTCGGAGCGTCCGTCGTTAGTTCGTGGTACGTCTCCTTGGAGGAAATGTTGGGAACCACATTGGCGACATCATTGCGGATGTCAATTAACGCAGCGGTCGGTGTGTTTACTCCAGTTCCCACAGCGATATCATTTGTTTTGTTGGGAATGGTTTCCTTCATTGTGTCGGCATTAGCAAACAAAAATAGTATTATTAGTATTAGCCTTTGGTCGATGGATGATAGGGCCACTTTTAACTTCGACTCCTGCAATCTCTAGAACGGCATCTTTGACATCACCTTTAGTTCCGCGTGAGAACTTGGGATGCGCAGGTAATGCAGTAGTTCTTATTAAACAACTATATCTCCTGATTGTAAAACTTTCCGCTGGCCAGGCAGAAATAGAACTATTGGGTCCGGCTATGACGGCATTGGCTAGTTTAGCAATTATGGACTTAGCAACAACAGCACTTAGTGTTGTGCTGATAGTTGGCTTAGTCATAATTCGCAAGGAATTGGAGTACGCGAAGTACACAGCTGGCGTAACCTCAAAAGGTGTTAGATCAAGTGATTGTAGGAACCCGTATATAGAGGATTTTTTCGGTAATTTTGATGAAATGGCTCCAGGTGCCTTAGGCTTAGGATCGGTCTTCGCTAACCCTGCATCAATGATATCCGTCGTCGTAGCATGGATCAACAAAGGTATTAGGAGGGGGAACTTATTAGGCGCTGATTTTAAGGAATCTTTTGCTGTGTACTCTGGTGTTCCAATCGCCATAATGATTATGTCCGAAGGCTTAAGATGGATATCCAGTTTTGGCTCGACAAGTGAAGTAGGGCATAGTGTCAGCTCTTTAGTTTTTGCGGTTCCTTGCGGCTTGATGGCCACCTTCGGATGTTTATATTATGGGTCTCACCCAGAGGTATTATCGTGTATTCAGAAAGCATGGACATACTCGTCAACATTTATAATGTCCTTATTGAAAGGAGTTTCACAGATCATTAAAAGAGTTTTGATTAGTAGTATAGGTTGGGTCGGGAAACTGCTCGGTGACGGTATGTTGCAGAGCCTACTGCCCTGGATGCGTCCGAGTAATAGTCAGGATGCCGTGCAGTTAGGTGAGGTTTTTGTTCTTGCCTGTTCAGAACTTTCAGCGATTAACGATTGGATGTTTAATGAATGGGTTAAGAAGGGAGGTCTAACCACAGTCGAGCGTATGTACTATTCCACAACCATAGTCAATCTAAGATCGAGTGGCAGTGTTCCAACACAATTATTTAGAACATATGTGCAGAAGAATGGGGGTGAGACATCTTTTGCGTGGCGTAGTGACACGGATATTCCGTGTGAACTGACTAGACTGAGCTCACGAGCTTATTATGCAATGTTTAGGCAATTTTCACTTGATGTGGATCTGGCCGGGGAGTGCATTTGCATGAGACGGCGGAGTTCGACAATTAAAGTGGAGGCCGCCTATAATGACGACGTTATTCGTATGGTTCGAGGTGACATTTACGTTGGGGTCGTTTGGTCTGCTTATGGTTTGCGTACCAGCACAGACCGGATCTACGATGTATCTAATCGGGTTTAAAATTGGCGCCAGTTTGATTAGGCAAGCGCTGCATGTTTTAGGCAGAGTACATTCGCTAATACGAGTGATGCAGAACTCCCAACGCATTGACACCTGTCTGAGTTAAAAGGCGAATTTGATAGTTACCTTAGATTGAGTCAGTACAACATCGTACTTACTGAGCCTGGGTTGAGCAAGTGGATGCTGCTCATAGCTAAAGGCACCTGTTACAATCTGGGTAGTATGTTTTTCGCGGACGTTAATAAACATCGATACTTTGAATATGCCATACTAGACGATTGGTTTGCTTGTCCTAAGTACTTAACACCTGATGAATGGAAAATGGTTTGTTACTATAGCTTCGCGCTTTCCGAGTCAAACATGGAAGCTACTCGTTTTGAAATTACGAATAGTGACACAGATTTGCCCGTACACTATCTTGGGCGACTGAGAAGCATTGGAGGCTTATCGGAACTGATGCCCAGGACTTAATCTTTCCAGATCAGTCGAGCAACACCTTTAACGTTAGTAATAAACAGCTTTTGAGTATTAAGCGTAGGATGCCGGCTAATCGGTCTATGTTCGACCAGTCATTAGGGATAGTGAAATGTAATGTTACGGCGGACACCAATTGTAAGCATAAAAACCAGTGGCTCTACACTGCTTACTGCTGTCAAGTTAATATCATTTATGTTAAGATTCGATCTTATTATATGAGCACAATTGGAGTAATTTGTAGCTGCTATATATTGACTAATCTCAATGCGATGACCGTCAAGATTAGTAGCTGTTGTAAACACCAGTATGACTTTGAAGTCGAAGATAGGACAGTATCTTGGACTAGCTACTTGTGTAGGGGAAAGCCGGCGTCTATAGACTTGGTGAGCAGATTAAATAAGTTGTTGGATGATTGGTCAACAGCATCAGGTAGGAAGCACAGTCCTAATAGTAGAATAAACGAGCCCGACTACCTCAGCAGGGGCATGTTGGAGGCTGTAATAGACGATGCAACTGACGTCACTCATTCAGATAGCGTTGCCTCTGCCCTTATGGACGGTTTTAGGATGCTTCTGACACAAAAACCGGTCGTCATACAAAAATTCTTTGGCAACGCTCTTCATGAACTAAATGCAGCGAGCTTATCGGTGGATGTTGACGATGAGCAGGATGAGTTTTTTGAATGTAGTGAACGAGTCGACGACGTAGCCATCGGGTGGGATCATTTTAACATAATTACCTGACCGAGATGGAGTTGGCTATCTGGAAAACAAGTTAGACCATTACAAAGTGACGTTAGGTATGTAGACCTCTTCAACCTTAGTAAGAAACTCAACAATCTAGGCTCAAGATTGTCCCATGCCGAATGGGAGAGGTTGAAAGAATGTGACAGGGTAAAGCTGCCAAAACGATCCATAGAAGAACTGGGAAGTTACATATCGAGAGGCGCGATGAAAATGCAGCAATTGTGGGAAGCTGACCCTGATTTTTAGGAGGTCGCCAAGGTATACCTCGGTGTTGCATGCGGCTACGGGGTCTTTGCGGAATTTCTATCTTCGCGATTTAAGACTAGCAAATGGAGGATCTACTTGGCAAACACGCTACATGAGGAAGGACACCTTATTCCGGATCCGAGATTGGCATTGTTAGATAGTAACCTGCACATAGTCAGGGTTAGTGATTGCCACAATGATGACAAAGGCAATATAAAAGATATTAACTGCCGAGCTCGTATTAAGGAGATGTCCGGCAATTACGGCGCTGTAGATATTCTAATATGTGATGCAGGCGAGTACAATGCCAGCTTGACTCTAAACAGGGACTTTTGGTTCGGCAGAGAATATAAGGGAATGAACTTCCTTAATGCATTGAGCGATCTTTTAGCCACGTTGAATCAAGGAGGCAAGTTATGTGTCAAGATCAATGGTATGTGGGATGGCGTCTTCAGCGTGATTCATTCATTGACTAAGCACTTCCAAGAGATTAAAATGATAAAGTTGAGGACGACCAGTCATTTTTCTCCCGTGTTTTATCTTTTAGCACGAGGATTCAATAAAGACAAATTTGTTAGCGTACGAAGAGCAGACTACGTCACCAGTTTGCTGATGAATCTCACCTACGACTCTTACGTCAGAGAAAAGAGGCTATTGTTGACTAAAGGTCAAGATAAACAGGTGTACAATAGGGATTGTACAATATGATTGGGTGACATCCATCGATGTGGCAGGAACTGGGCACATTTATGAGAGTCCAGCAGGCAACCCACCTGCCATGACTATTAAGGTTGGAGATACAAATATGACTTAGCAACCAAACTGGGACAAAAGAATAGCTGATTTTAAGAAACTTGTGTCCGATAGGGGGTTAAAGTGGCTATCACACGAATTACCCCAATTCACTCATATTAATTACATAGGACGCATAGCTAGAAAGAGAACGCATCATCCTAGCAAAAATATAGAAAATGGGCTAATTAGTGATGCCCTCAACAGCGTATTCAACATTAATTTAACCAACAGCATTTTTTGTCATACACAGTGCACAGAGAGATGACAACAAGCCAGTATTAAAAAGGGACTCGACGTCGAGCCAGGGCACATGGATATGGGCAGCTTTGCCAAGTTGCAGAAAGCGATGGAATTAACAGATACGGCCTATGCTAAGTCAATCAAAGTTCTGTGTAGGTAGTTAACTGAAGAAGAGGTACTAATTGCGATAAATTATCAGGGAGCGACAGGCATTTTAGATCAAGGTCACACCCTAAGACAATATATTGAATTGCAGACTAACTGGTATGATGAGAGCTTGCAACAAATAGACAGATGGAATAATGATAAACATGGAGGTACCTACTTTACCTGTCGCCCCAAGAACGAACCGAAAAAGAAGAAAGAAGTCCAGGATGGAAAAATCTTAGCTAAGGGTGACCTTGGCACATTCGAAGAATTGAATGAACAAGGGCACAGATTTAACCTAACTTAACCGTTTTTTTTTTAACTTTCTGCACGTCGCGGAGGATAGCCGGGAACTCTTTCGAACACTTCCAGCTATCCACCTGTGGCCAGATCAAAGATCTTCTATTTTTAATTCGCTCTTTTTAAGCTCGTCCTTTTAAAAGGCACCTGCCGGGATCACCACGGTCGATGCCCTCGTCTAAAGCGAGCGTTAAGTGGCACGTGCTTGACCCAAATCTCGCGCGTTCCTCGCTTGCTAGATGGTCCCTTGTTTATGGCCCCACGCCGTAAAACGTCTAGACGGAGGGTCGCCAAGGGTTGTCCTCTTCTTTTAGGTATTATTTAATTCATCCACACCCAAATTCCAATTACGAAATTTAGTTATTCGTAATTGTATTGAATTCGCGTGTGTTTTCTCTATTTCTCACCTCGTCGCTCTGTTTTTATCTTCTCGCCCGTGGCGAGGAGATGGACGGTGGCGGCGAAATTTCGCTCCCCGGTGGGTACTTTGAAGCGACTTTCACCTCGAAGAAGTGAAAGTCCCCTACCTTGAAGCGAAACGTGGCAAACGTCCACGACGCCCACCACGTAAGACTCGTCGAGCAGGTGGCGTACGCTCCCTTTCACGCTTGGCGGCTTCCTTCGCGGCCATAACTCCGTCGCAAAACAGAATTACGACCCGCCAGCATCTCTCGCTTTCCAGCATTTTTTTAAAAAAAAAAGATCCTTAAACTTGGTTTATTTATGACCAATTTCCGCCCGTTGCATTTCGTGGAAACGTTCACTCTCCTCGTCCGTGCATCCACCTTTCCATTCTGGGATTTCCCATCCTCTTCTATACGCATTTTTAAGGGACGACATTTTCGTCCTCACGACAGTTCGATTCGGACAGTTCGGTGAGAACAACGCTAGCATACAGTTCAGTTAGAACAAGTCTAGCACACAGTTCGGTTAGAACGATTCGGTCAGAATAGTTCGGTTAGAACAGTTCTGCTAGAACATCCGGTACGTCTAGAACAGTTCGTTAGAACAACCTCCATATTCGTTAAGAATTGTGAGGTCAATTAGAGTTTCATTAGAGTCGCGTAGCGACGTGAAGGGAATCGTAGCCATAGCACCGCCCTCAATATTTAAAGACTTGTTGTTTCGTTATTGTTGACTGTTGTTGATTGTTATATATTAAATTGAGAGCAAGAAGGTCGAGTGCGGTTTCTTATTCCCGTTACATTGCCCTCAGTATAATCGTCCCCACGGTCTTGTGAGCCGATGCTGGAGCGAGCTTTTCTTTCCATTTTGAGACAATGAAGCGTCTCGCTTCCTTTCTCAATTTTTTTCTCGTTGGAGGGGTTCGTCCTTTTACCTGTCGCGCGGTACGAAGGCTTTCGTACACCGTCTTGTCTTCTTGCACCAGGTATTCGAGAGGCACATGGCCCGCCAACAGCGTTGCCGCGTCGTAAGATATCGTGCGATATTCTCTCACGACGCGGATCGCAATTCTTCTCCACGCACTTCGCAGGAGTTGCAGGCTTCTTGTCCCTTGCAAAGTGCGTCGCTCCACACCGGAGATCCGTAAAGAGTGATGCTTTTCACGACGTCGGCGTAAAGTCTTGTTACTTTCTCGTCGGGGCCGTTCATATTTGACATGATGCGGCTTAAATAATTCGCCGCAGCATCCAGACGAACAGTCTGGCGAGCGAAGTGGCGATCAAAGGTCCACTTGTCGTCGAGGAGTACGCCGAGATAATTCAACTCACTCCCGACCTTGACTTTTGCTGGACCGATGGAAACCACCTCGTTTCCTCCTCGCGGATCCCTTCTTCTTCCTTCGAAGCAGAGGATCTCCGTCTTCTCCGGCGCCATTTGGAGCCCCAGTTCTTCCAGCTTACTCGCCACGGTGGCTACGGCGATTTCCGCCCGGCAGATCGCGCGTTGAAGGCTTGTCTCGATCGCCAACACTAGAGTATCATCCGCGTAACACGTTAGATGAGTTTCTAATAGCATTGGTGATTTTAATACCGCGTTATATCCGATATTCCACAGGAGAGGTCCGAGAACCGAGCACTGTGGAACTCCGCGGTTAATTTCCTTCTTGACGGTGCCGTCCCGACTCTCGAAGATAATCGCTTGATCGCTCAGGTAATTTTCCACGATCCTTTGCAGGTATCGTGGAAACCCGTGTTGCTCGAGCGCTCTTCGGATCGCTTTCCACTCGAGGGAGTTGAACGCGTTCTTTATATCTAGAGAAATCGCGACCGCAACTCCCCCCTCTGCGATCGCGTTTTCTGCGAGAGTTTTAACTCTTTTAATCTCGTCGATCGTCGATCTTCCTTCTCGAAAACCATACTGGTTATCTTCCAGGTTCGGTCCGACGCGCAACAGGTGCTCGACGAGTCAATCGTGGACTATTCTTCCGAATAATTTCCTGATCTCGACGAGCAAAACTATCGGCCTCTACGCGGACGGAGAATCATCTGGTTTTTCCAGCTTCTTGAGAAGGACCAATCTGCCGGTTTTCCATCTTGAGGGCAGCATCCCGGTCTTCAAGCACGTCGAGAATAATTTTCTGTCTTGAGCCGAGGATGCTGCAAGCCATGGACCACGCACGTCCTGGGATTCCATCTGGTCCGGGCGCGGTGTTTTTCTTCATCATTTTTTTGATGGCGCGAGCCATTTCCTCCTTGGAAACTTCATATTCCTGTGACCAGGTGGTCGGGTCGTTAATTCTTGAATTACTTAACGTATTTGTTGAATTATGGTTGTTCGTTGCCGACAACGTGGATTTTCCGACGGGAAGAGCGTGTCGACGACTCCTTCCAGGAATGAAGTCTCCATTATTTCCGTCAACAGGAGCGTCCATGGTCATAATTTATTCATCATGATTTTATAAGGACGACCCCAAGGGTCCTCGGGCATAGTTTCGAGCAGCCCGTCCCAGGCTCGTGCTTTTGACTTTTTTTATCGCGGCTTGCAACTCTATTTTCCTCTCTTTGTAGATTTGATAGAGTGGCTGTCTTCTTTCTGGAATGGAATTTCGCCGTTTCCGGTATCTCGTGAAATTCCTCCGCGCGATCGTAGTGTCCGCGCGGAGGCGTGATATTTCATCACTCCACCAACAAACGGGGTTACGAGGAGGGTTTGATTTTAATTTCGGCATAATTACGTTGCATGCCGAGGTCAACGTCCTCGTAAACCATTCCGCCTCGTTCTCGACTACGGCCTCTTCGGTCGGTTCGTCTGGCCAGGTAGCCGCGAGGGTCGCCGCCATAAATATATTGTCGTCCATCCTTTTCAGCCACCATTTATTCTGATTTTTGGTCCCTGATCTTCTCTCTTGAATTTTAGATATGCTGATCGTTATATAAAGATGGTCTGATAAAGTTCCAGCCGTATCTACTACCCACTTTGTTACTCTACGCGCGGCGGCGCCATTCGCGAACGAGAGATCGACCTTACTCTCGCCCTGCTGACGTACGCATGTACTGGCAGATCCTTGGTTTAATAGTTTTAAATTCGTGGAGGCTGCCCAGTCCATCGTAGAGTGGCCGCATTGATTCGTTCTGAACGAGCGGCATAATGTCGAACCACCTAACCTAACCTTTTTTTTTAACGTGGGGAAATCCTCATGGATCCACTGGAGCTGGGGAATTCCGGACTTATGCCGGACTCTTAACGGCTAAAACCCCACGGTGACCATCCTCGGCGCTGCTGGGAGGGAACCGAGAACTCTGGACGAACATGTGCAGTCCCGCCTCCCCCACGCCGGGGTCCATCATGGTGACTGGAAGGAGGGGAGTGTTCCTGTTCGGATTCCCGGAGGGGAGTGTGGTCGACGAGACACACTTCCCCGTCCGAGGAATGAACGGTGGCTGGGTCACGCAGCCACCACTCCCGTCCCGAGGGACGCGTGCAATGATCGGTACGATTACCTAATCGTACCGACCGCGCCCCCCGGACGACTCCCGTGCAAAGACGTGGGGTTCGACCTAAGTGGCCGACCCCGCACGGGCGTCGTCGACGCCTCGGGCCAGGCTTGATGACTGGGTGTCCCGGGTGCGCCAGACCCGATACCACGACTCGACAAATGCCAAGTCGTGGCCCGCAGGCATGGCAAAGGTGGCGAAGTCAAGCACCCCGAAGGGTTCTTAGGAGCGATTACCACCCGAAGGTAGAAGCCCCCCCGTGAGATGGAACGGAGCAAACGTTTACGACGCCGACCCTGCAGGCGACGTCGAGCGGGCAGGGATTACTCCCTAACGCGCTCGGCGGCCTCCTTCGCGAGTATGACCTCCTCGCAAATGAAGATCATGGCCTGCCAGACGCTCCCGCGACCAAGCATCCCGGACAGGATGCTCGGGAACGAGAAGTCCGGACCCACCTCCGCCGCTAACACCCGGCGCGACACCTGCCAGGCTGGCACCCATATATCTACATTGGGCAGGATCGCCCCGACGGTCCAGTGGCCTCCGTGACGGGATAAGTCATCCCGCCATTTCGACGTGGTGGACCGCCTGGAGCCTAAGCTCGTCCCGACTTGTCGCCTCCCTTGGCGGACTGAAGTCCTGACGCTCGAGACGAAGACACCCATAAACAAAGGCGTCTTCGAGCACCCGGTACTCCAAGGGTGGTAGACCCGCCAGGGCGGTGGCCGCCTCATAGGACACCGTACGGTACCCCCTTCTGACGTGTATGGCTGCGCGTCGCCATTCCCGTGGGAGGAGCATCAGGCTCCTCCGGCTCACCGACAATGCGCCGGCCCAAATGGGGGCACCGTACAGTGCCACACTCCTCACTACACCACAGTATAGGCGGCGCACCCGCTCGTCCGGACCGCCACGTGTGCGCATGATGCGACACAAATGAGTCATGAGTTTGCCCAACCTGACGGGCAAACGAGCGAAGTGCGGGACAAAACTCCAGAAGCCGTCCAGGTAGACACCAAGATATTCAATATCCTGGACGTGGGACAACGTGGGAAACGTTACGACATGCCCTTGTGGCGGAGATTGATGCGGATCTCTCGCTGAATAGCATTCTTAAAAAAAAAAAAAATGCTGGAAAGCGAGAGATGCTGGCGGGTCGTAATTCTGTTTTGCGACGGAGTTATGGCCGCGAAGGAAGCCGCCAAGCGTGAAAGGGAGCGTACGCCACCTGCTCGACGAGTCTTACGTGGTCGGCGTCGTGGACGTTTGCCACGTTTCGCTTCAAGGTAGGGGACTTTCACTTCTTCGAGGTGAAAGTCGCTTCAAAGTACCCACCGGGGAGCGAAATTTCGCCGCCACCGTCCATCTCCTCGCCACGGGCGAGAAGATAAAAACAGAGCGACGAGGTGAGAAATAGAGAAAACACACGCGAATTCAATACAATTACGAATAACTAAATTTCGTAATTGGAATTTGGGTGTGGATGAATTAAATAATACCTAAAAGAAGAGGACAACCCTTGGCGACCTTCCGTCTAGACGTTTTACGGCGGGGGGCCATAAACAACGGACCGTCTAGCGAGCGAGGAACGCGCGAGATTTGGGTCAAACACGTGCTACTTAACGTTCGCTTTAGACGAGAGCATCGACCGTGGTGGTCGCGGCAGGTGCCTTTTAAAAGGACGAGCTCAAAAAGAGCGAATTAAAGATAGAAGATCTTTGATCTGGGCACAGGTGGATAGCTGGAAGTGTTCGAAAGAGTTCCCGGCTATCCTCCGTGACGTGCAGAGAGACCACCGCAAGGTTTTAGTGGGTAACAGTCCGACATAACCATATAATGGATTTCCCAAAAAATCCATGGTATCCATGAGGATTTCCCTGCGTAAAAAAAAAAAGAAGGTTCCTCCCAGGGAGTGGAGATCCTGAAAGGAGACTCCACATCAAGCCGATAAGTTTTTCTTAGTAAATTTACAAAGAGGTTTTCGATAACTGTCTGTTTTGCTATACAACCTTCATTGGTGACTACCCCCAAGATCAACTGACCGTTTTATACTAGTGGGTTGATTATTGATCGGAGGAGACTTGCCCTCTTAGGAGAGGCAGGTCAAACTTGACCTAGGAGCTCGAACCCCAGGAGTGGGAGGAGGAGGAAGTCTACTTGTGGTGTACATACATATCGCATCTGATGTTCTTAGTTACTCTTTATGTTCTGTTCAATTTTCACAATTTATTCTAAGTTAGTACTATTCATCTTGCAAGTTAGGGGTAGCTTTAGTTGGTTATCGTAGTTTTTAAGTTAGCTATCATGACACGCCAGCCCGCAACGATGCCAGAGCAGGCAAAACAGGCAATCGATGCCACGCTAAAGGCGAGGATCCTAGCTGTAAGGGCCTGTGCCAATTGGAACAGTGACGAGTCCAGTAGTGACGAGGATGATAGCACACGTCCAGCGACAGGGCGAACGGTCGATTTTCTGATTGCGCCCTCTGACACGGACAGAGTGCGACAGCCGTCTCAACGATCAGAGGCGCCCAAGAAACAGAAGAAGGGCCTACGTCAGCCTAAAACCCAGCCATCTACCAGCTTGCGGAAGGCAATGCCCCTCTCAAAATCCGCTGCCTGTGAAAGCAGCCCAGAAGCTGAGGAGGGGGGGGGGGGCGTATGTCACCGGAGACGTCGCCCAGTTCGGAGACGGTCTGTTAACTCAGGCCTGCGTCGAAACGAACCAGCAAAAGGAGAAGTTTAGCCAACTCATCAGCTGATCCGCACTGGTCGGGGCCGGGCTAGTATCCCCGTTCATATCAAACAGGAAGCAACCCACTATCTGGGAAGATAAAGCAGCCAGACTAGCAGCTACTAATGAAGAGGAAGCCGGAACCAAGGTGTTCAGTAGCAATACGCTTGGTCTAAAGAGTTCAGGGATTCCCCTAACTCAAGGTAAAGCTTAGACGGAGCCGCAGAAGCCGAAGAAAGTCCGCCCGTCCAAAGCCCTTAGCACCAGGGCTGCTGAGATCGCGGAATAAATCAAGAATGACCCCTGTAGGATTATGTGCATCCTAGGGACTGGGTCCGCCAACCGAAGGTGGGCGGCGGCCGTAACCCAGGCCTTAAAGAGGAAAGGAGTAGGGGATGGGGCCCTGTGGATGTAGAAACGGCAAGCTGTCGGAGTGGGGAATCTCGCACCGAAAGAGGAGGCGCAGGTAGTGCGCAACAGTATTGAGCTGTGGGCCGCAAATAACCCCAGCGTACAAGTGGAAGAAAAGCTAGAGGACGTAGAGGAGCGTATTGCTACCGCCGAAGGAAAACGAGGCGGTTAGGTCGACCCTGCTCTTCTGGCACAAAAAGAAGCGCTGATAAAAGTCGCCACAGTAAGTGAGGATGACATGGACGAGGCGGCGCACGCGTTTTTGTACGTCCTTGGTGTCCACGCAGGAAGCTCATTGAGGGGTAAGCAGGTTTGCCCCTTTTGTCTATTCTTTTCGTTGGATGGGGTAGCCTGCCGAGACGTTAGTATTAGAGGGGTCGACAATAGGAAAGGAACCCCCACCGCGCTTAGCCTTTCAGAGAGGTTGAACACATGCGAACGGGGGTCCAGGTGAGTCAACGCTGCTGCTACCTGTCACAACGCCGAGATAAGGACAGAGCCCAAGGGATTATGGGCTACAGGACTATGTTCTGGGATGGCGGAACCATCACAATAACGAGCGACACATCCTCAGCAGGGGCAGCACAGCAAGCCCTGGGGTTATGTAATAACATAACCCCATCCTCTACTGGGCGCGGGGGCCCGATCGGAACAATCAGACTTATACATCGGCGGAGACGCTGCATCAAAAACTAGGTAACGGGGGCAGCACGAGAGGGCACAGAGAGGGAGTCGGTCTAAATGATTCCTTAGAAGTTAGCAGGCGCCAGCGTCGAGGGAAGAGAACTCGTACGAAGAGCACCCAAGCTGCACCAGAACTACGCGACGCCGTAGCAGGGCCTGAACCCAAGGTAACTCGCGGGGGAAAGATATATGGCGCTGAGGCCTCGGATGTGCATAAAGGTCCTGCCTCTGAAATAGTCCCAGAACAATCTGGTTCTGAAATAGACAGTCCGAGAGGGGAGGAAGACCCGCTGGTGTTGAACGAAACGACGATAGTAGGCGGCGGGACTACATTCCCCAGGGATGAGAGTGACTGGAGGTACTTGCCGTGGATGGGTGTGGGTGTTGACACGCGTTACGCCCAGGGGCCCTGCGTAGCACAGCGCACGCACAGGTAATGATAGAGGCTGCGATGAAGCCTAGTCCCTCAGTTCCCGGAGTGATAAACCCTGCAAAGGGAATATACACCTGGAGTTTTATGAGCAGCGTACCCCTGCTCGCATCCGCGATAGAGCGTGCGATTGATTACTGGTGGTAGCGCGGATTACCGCACGTTAGCCTTGAAGGTTGACTTATATGATGACCTGCGGGAAGTTAGAGTTACTCAGCCCACAGGGGTGAATTATGCGTGGTCCATGCCCGAACTGCCAATGCGAAAGTTATTGTCTAGCAGAGTGACTGGGGCTTGGAGCTATACAGCAGTGTTCGTCACTGCTGACGTTCTAGAGTATGCCCTCTGGCTGGGGGGTAACTTGCAAGTTGGGGGGAGAAGAGGCACGGCATGGAATCTTGCCAGCTCCAACGTCCGAGTTATTCCGCTGTCGGAAAATTGCTGCCCTGATAACATCGGTAGGGACGCTTGTATAGCTAGTCACCTTCCTATCTTCTGGCACACATTATCGAAGAATTCGAGGTCGCTACCGTCGACGGGGGGAGGGGGGGGGGGGATGAGAGCAGTAACGGAGATGAAAACAGACCCAGAACAACTTACGAAAACTTTATTCGTACTTCAAGCCTGGTGGACATCACCGACCCCGCCGACTCGATAATATTTGTCTTGCCCTCAAAGAGCTCAGGAACTGTGGAACTCGGGGGTAGGGTATTCGATGTCAACTCCTGTGATCACAGGGGTAGGGTGCCTCGCGACATGGTAGTACAGGAGTACCCCATGGATAGTGTAATTGATAATATACTGGCGGGCCTGCTCTCAGCGCCAAGATCCCTGCGCGAGGCATTCGGGGAGTACACTCAGAGTTACTTCCCCAAGGGCATCAACTGGCTCGAGGTCAACGCTCTCACTACTGCTCTCACAGTGCGCTGGCACCAGAGAATAGAGGGGGTAGCAAGCACAGAGGGGTCCGAAGACATGGCAGCGCGTGAGTACTACGGTGTGTCTGCTCATGTATTAGAAGCCTTGGGACTTACACCCGAGCCTGAGATCAGCGATAGTAACTACCCCGCATACGGAGGGATGACGGCTGTCACTCCGCTCGACCAAAGGGTGGCTAAACGAAGCAAAGCCCGACATCATCCCGTCATCAGACTTGGGAAATGGCTAAACCTGGCCTCACTGGCTGTAGCGACCAGGTTTAGGTATTACGATACCCGTATTGATGGAAATCCGGTACAGAACGCAGCTCGTTGCAGAGCTAGCGGCCTAGACAGACCATAGCGAGGGCGCCTACTCCGACGATCGTTTGAGGACTGGACGAAATCGGCCGCCCAACAGGACCGAATTTGCTTCCCTGAGGAGGATCCCGCCGCCCTGAAATACTGGGCCAGACTTGTGTACGACATTCAGGCCGGGGCCGGGACCACTGTAACTTGGTTCGCCAACATGTTTATTGGCGATCAGGTAAACTGGTCATGGTCCATTACCCACGAGGGGGGCAACGGGGGTACATTCACCGGATTCAGAACCCCCAGTTCATTCTGGAGGAGTAACATCAATACTGAGTGGAGTCGGCTTACCATTCAGGGGAGTGAACGGCCTGGTGGAGAAAATTATGTTTTTGATTCCTCACCCGCCTGCTGGACGAGCATGTATTATGCTCAGTTTGGTCAGGATGAGGATGATCCAGTGTTAGAAGACGCCTTGCTCCGGCTCGACATGACCATGTCGGAGAGCATGGACTGGGGACTTCGGTACAAAGGACACCCTCATAACAACCCGGTCGACGGTATATCGTGGGTGGTAGACCACTCATATGGGGGGCGCCTAGCCCGTATTTTGAGCTGGGGCGATCACGGGAGTGCCGAGCCCCCGGCTGACAAGTGGAGATAGGGGATCCCCATTCGAATTAAGGATTATAAGCAGGAGACTTTGAAAACTCTTGTCATTCCAAGGAGGACCGCTGGAATCCTAGTGGGATCACAGTTCTCAGATGGTACTCTACTGCTACGAGGGGACCGGGATAACAAGCGAACCGGTCTCCAAAACCACTATATCGACAGGGCGGTAGGCCTCAACCCTGCCGTTTTCGAAACCCGTAAGCCTCGGGGAAACAGGGCAGGGGGCTCGACGGCGTCCAACGAGACCCCTACTGCCACGATTGCTCGACTTACGAAGGAGATCGAAGCTTTAAGGATGGGGAGGAAGACGGAGGAGAGGTTCCGCGACAATTTCGAGGATGCGAGAGCCCTGGGGTGGGAGAAGGACCCGGGCTTCCACCGAGGACAAGAGACAAAGCGCGACCCCAAGCCGCTTCACGAGAAGGAAGCGGAACGAGGGGAGAAAGTAAAGACACTGACCACCCCGGTAGCAGCAAGGCCGGAGATCCTAGAAGAGCATAGTTGCGCTGCCCTCAAAGATGCTCTTGCGGAAGGGAAGCCCTAAATTCCCTTGTGGCAAAGGATTGGGCGGGGACTGGGCGTATAGTACAAGAGGCCCAGTGGTCCGTCGCCCTTTTTGTTAGTATGAGGAGGAAAATGGTGAAAAGTTTGCAGGAAGAGATAGGGACTCACCTAGATTGTGGATGTGGGGAAGGGGGATTATTCCCAGTTCCTCCTCCATCTCAGGAAACCTGCTTCGAAACAAGCTACCTGCAAGGCATGCTGCCTGCGGCCGAGAGACATGGAGGATCACATCCACCTGATCTACCGTGCTGCGTATCCCCGAGTTGGAGATACTATCCTGGAGCGTTTTTCCTTGTTGCGATCGGAATTCCCACGAGCGTACAGACACGCAGTCCAAAACGTATTAAAGAAAGAGACTGGCCTATATAAGATGGGAGGCCCGTCCATTACACCGTACTAAAGAGAATTTTGTTACTGGGAGGTAGGTTATGGATTACTCCCATACAAGGAGGTCACCGCCTTGTATCCGGAGGCATTCACCTGGCTGGGCAAAGTACTCACCCTCGGAGGGCCAATAGACGAGCACGCATACCTTCCGCTCATGGAAGAAGAAGTCGAACAGTTCATGAGCACGGAGTGGAAGGTCCCGAAACGGATACCGTTATACGGACCGTTATACGTTATACCGGATATAGTTATACGCAAGTGGGTTCGTACCTGCAAGTGGATGGAGGGAAAATCCGGCACGGGTGCCCCGTTCCAGGTTGAGGTGGAAAAACGAAAAACGCAACGAGCCAGGGGAAAGGGGGTGGACGGGTACTGCAAGAAAAATCATCAGATACTGTTTCTAGATGTTTACGTATCCAAGCAATCGCGGTCTAATGCTTCATAAAGCGCGACATCGTATCTCATTTATATGTTTCATGGTAAAATGGAAATCAATGAAACGCATTATGTATATTACGTTAATACTTCAAGAGAATGTAAATCCCACACTTTCTTGCGACGGAACACCGCTCCTACATGTCTACGTACCATAGCGATAGAGTTCTAATGCTTCATAAAACACTATATCACATCTCATATCTATATCTCATGCACCTCTTCAATGCACCCCGTTATGTATATTTCGGCAACACTTCAAAGGAATGTAAATTCCACGCTCCCTTGCTGCGAAATAGCGTTTCTACATATCTACGTATCGAAGCAATAGAGTTCTATTGCTCTATAAAACATTTCTATGTTATACGATAAGAAGTAATATTCAACGGAACGCGTTATTTCTACCTAGTCTATGCGACAAAAGGAAGGAACCTATGTCTCATGATAAGACGTAAAATTCAATGCACGCGTTATGTGTATCTGCACATATGGCATCAAGTTCTCCTCGACCGGAATCGTTCCTGCAATGCTCGAAAAAACAAATGTTATAAGCTGCTACTTCTCGCCTAACAGGAACAGAAAGAAATCGAAGGATATATAAACCAAACTGAGGTTAACACAGAAAAGGGAGATAAAACAAGCAGAATAATAATCGCGGGTGATCTGAACGAAATATCGGTAATCTGCAGGAGGAAGATACAAACCATAGAGAGGAAATAATCATGAAAATGGCTCTAAGTAACGATCTAATCGCGATGAATCCGAAAGAAGACTATACATACTTTAAGAAGCGAAACAAATAAAAAATAGACATAATGTTGATAAGAAGTTGCATATACGCTAAGTTGCGTAAAACAGAAGTGTTTGAAGTATTTTTAGTGTCGGATGCAAGTAAATGATCGACTTATATAATATATATAGACAGATGGATAGATATTTATGTTTATTTAGAGGGGATGTTCTACTTTTAAGTAACTAAACTATGTGATAAGTATAATTATTTAGAATAATTTCAAATATTTATTTAAAACACAATGAGATGATATGAAATTAGATAGTATTTTAGATGCAATGGAGCATTTTAAGGACATACTGTATTTAGAATTAACTAAAATGTAAAATATGTATTATTATTTATACCAATTTGAAACGTTTACTAAAAACATCATGAAAGGATGTGGTCCATCGAGTGGAGGATTAACGGATCGTTGCGAGGAGCATGCGGTCCAGCGAGTGGGGGATTAACGGATCGTTGCGAGGAGCATGCGATCCAGCGAGTGGGGTCTCACGCCTCGTGGTGCGGCCAGCGACGCGTCTTTCGTATTTAACATATGAAATAGTATAATGAAGTAGTATAGCATTAATTTACAATTACGGGTGTGTTGTTCGTGTCTTGCATTCGTAACGTGTGTAACTTGGATTTATGAATTCTTATACGTAACAATACATAAGTCCGGATATATATATATATGTAAGAGGCTTAAAACTAGAATATAGGTTTAGGTAAAGTCAGCTCTCTGAATTGGAAGGGTTCCCATTGAGGTGCGGAGGTGCGGCTGCGCCTTTCAGCAGGACGGAATCCCCCGTGCGAGGTAGACAAGGGTGTTCATCTTTTGTGCGCGCGAGGAAGATATACTCATTAGTACGACTAAGACAGTAGTGCTCGTCAGTGATAGTGAAACAGCGATGCCTGGTGTGAACGAGCCATGTATACTGGTCGGTTCGAGTGACACAGCGGTACTTTGTGCGTGTGAGCGCGTGCAGGTGTGCGCGCGTAAACGCTGCCGGTTGCCGGTTCTGCAGGCGAGCGTGGCAGGTTTCCTTAGTCCAAGGGTTGATGATGGAAGTGCGAAAAGGGTCATGTATGGAATGTCAGATAAGTATAATACAGTGCATAGAACACTACAAATAACTTACGTTGAAACGTCGAAATGAGATAGACTCTCGCGTTGCATGAAGCATTAGAACTCTCATTCATCGGCACATAAACATTATGAAACGCCATCACATTTCGTGCAACCGTAGGATTAATAGAATTCGTAAGTATCAAAGAAATAGAGTTCTAACGCTTCATGTATCGCGATGATACATCTCATTCCAACGTTTCGAAGCAAGTAAGTAGTATTGCCCTATGTAATGCAATATGCTCGTCTGCTAGTCTTATGCATTATAGATCGCGATAGCGTATTTCATTTCAACGTTTCAAAGTAGGTGAGTTGTAACGTATTTTGCAATGGATTATGCTTATCTGCTTCTACACTTGCAAAAAATGTGAATTGTACAGTTTAATGCAAAAGGATGGAGCTTCACATTGTTTGCGTGTCAATACAGTAGAGGTACAATGCTCCAACGTTCAAAGTAAGTAAGCTGAAATCTTCTATGCATAACATCATACTTATCTTGATCTACGTTTCTAAACAGTGTGTATTCTACAAGTCCGTGCAACGGAAGGCGCTTCATAGCACCTGCGTGTCAAAACAGTAGATTTCTAATGCTCAATGCTGTGTGACGGCGCATCTCATTCCAACGTTTCAAAGTAAGTAAGTTGTAATCTTTTAAGCATAGTATTATGATTTTCTGCATCAACCATTCCAAAGAATGCGAATTCTACATTTCCATGCAACGAGATAACACTTGAAGCGGCATGCTTCGTGTAGCTATAGAATAAAGGAGGAAGAGAGAAAGGAAGGAAAAGAGAGAGGAAGAACGTTTCGTCCTGGGCCTGCTAGTGGACTCATCAGTAAGGCTTCCTAGCAGACCCTGCCTTAGACGCTGGCATATTAGGGACAGATCAGAACTCCTATATATTGGAAAGGGTAGGTTAGCGAGTACTTTCAGGAAACTGTAGGGTAAAAGCAATGGAGTTCTAATGCTCCACGCAATGCGATTGCGCATCTTATTCCAACGTTTCAAGGTAATCAAGTTGTTATTTTCTATATATAGCATTATGCTTATTTGCTTGTATACTTCAAAATTTTCTTTTCTTCTAAACACCAACTGGCCAGAAAGCCTGTGACGGAGAACGAACTGAACATTTTTATTGGTGTCCTCCTTATATTGATTGTAATGCCCCTACCTGAAATTAGATTATATTGGTCTGAAAAGGAAATGTATACAAACGATCGAATAAAAAACGCGATGAAGCGCGGTCGGTTTATATCGATACTTAGATATTTTCATTTCACCATTATTTCCATGGCTAGGACTGAGGACCGTTTGTATAAACTTCGAATTATTGTTGACACAATTGTCTACACTTTCGAAAGTACTGTTAACACGTTGTGTGCTACGCCGATCTTGCTATACTTCTCGCTCAGGCGACAGCGCGTGAGCACTTGATGCCGAACGCTTGACTGATGGGTATAAACAAACGAAAGCTTTGATACACCGTATCCGTTTCGTTTGGACTGTCGAACTGATACAAGCAATGCATTTGTATATAATGTATAAATATAAGGTAATGGCATGGGGAATGCTAGAGAAGCGAAAGAGCAAATACAAGGTGAGAGTCATTCTGAAAAAGCTACGGGAGTATAAAGACCAATTGCAGAAGAGAGAATTCAGATTTATAGTAACTATTTTGAATAAGGTTTGGTATCCATCAACCAAAAATCTTGGAAGGACGAACAGATAGTGATTCGTCGAGTGAGCCATTTTGTACCACACAAATGTCGGCGTGTAATACCACTACCATCTTCAGATAGTGACAATTCATCTAGTAGTTCACTGAGGAATACTGAAACAAGTGATCCAAACATTATACCTTTCTCAAGTCCCCATGGTGCCAAACTCGCTCATGAAGAAATGCAAAATTAGAGCGCAGTGAGAGATTTTTACGGCCTTTATGTGAGGGATAAACTATTTCAATATATAAGCGAACAAACAAATATTTATGCGACACAAGGAACAATCGCTTCCAAACATGTTGAAAAGTAGGTGCCAACAGATAAGGACAAAATGAAGAGGTTTTTTGGAGTGGTTTTGTGGATGGGATTGGTAAAGCTTCCATCCTCTTTGTATCTATATTGGTCTAAGGATCCACTGTTTATTCAAACATTCCCGCGGAAAATCATGAGTAGAAACAGATTTCAAATTCTATTGAGAATGTTGCATTTTGCCGACAATACAAAAGTGGATGCTTCCAAGTGGATGATTACAATCATGAAATGGAAAGACAAGAGGGATGTTTTAGTTCTTTCGATCAAGCATTCTGACGAAATGAAATCTGTAATAATAAGGACAGGGGTATGCTGCGAACCAAAAGGTATTATTGATTATAATAAAGGTAAAACAGCGATTGATCTGTCTGATCAAATGGGTGCTTACAGCAGTCCACTTAGAAGGTTACTAAAATGGTACAGAAAACTGGCATTCGACCTTCTTTTGAATATTGTCGTCGTGAATGCGTTACGTATGTTCCAAAATGTAACAGGAAGAAAGATGTCAACTACAACATTCCGAAAACAATTGGTAAATGCTCTCACACGACATTCACATGAGAAAACCCTAATTAGGGCCGATATAAGTAGACGAATTCACAAATTTCATAAGAAGGAAGGAAAGGCGCAGGAAGTACGAAAATATTGTGTTGAACGTTACAACACAAATAGAAAAATGTTCGGACGTCAGTTAGCGAGGAAAATGACAACGAAAGTTACTACATACTGTAATATGTGCAAATCACAGCCACATCTTTGCTTGAAATGTTTTAATAAACTTCATTAAATATTAGCATAAATTTTTTAATTGTCATTAATAATTTAACCCTTTACAATGCCATTCTCATGCACCGATGTCGATCAAAGAAGAAGTTCGCTGTCAGTCCCTAGAATCCACGTTGTCCAAACGAAAGGTCGATTGTCAGTCCTTGGGGACTGACGCTGCCTGAACGGAAAGTTCACTGTCAGTCCTGGAGACTGACGTAGCACTCAACGTGTTAAGCCTGGTAAAAATGTTGTAATCGATGAAATCATGGTTCCATGGCGAGGACGCCACAATTTTTGCCAATACATCCCAAGAAAGCCGCATAAATATGGTATAAAACTTTTTAAACTGTGCCTTCTGGAAAGATACACACTTAACATTCTTATTAACGCCGGAAATAATGCAACCAGAATAGCGATAGCACGTGCGCATGCTGTAGTTATGGCGTTGGAGGGTGAACTATTATTTGAAACCGCGTATTATACGCAAATAGTTTATATACTTGTGTCCCTTTGGCCGAGAAACTTCTGCAAAAAGTAACACTTATTTATGATACAGAAAAAATTAATACAAAATTTCTTCCGTTGCAGGCCAAACGGAAACTGCAACAGGGTGGCTTTATGTATTTTCAAAATCGGAGCGGCTTTAAATTTTTAAAGTGGACGGATATGAGGCCAGTATGTATTCTACCTACTTCTGAAAATCACAAATGTGTTACTTTCCAAGGTAATAACAATATATTAAAGCCAGACACAGTTTTCTTCTATAACAAATCTAAGAAAGGGTTTGACCATCCGACCAGATGTCTTCTTATCACAGTTGATTACGCAGAACAGTAAAGTGGTATTGAAAAATATTTATCGAATTAGTATGCGGGACTTCTCTCGTCGATGCCTGTTATATACATAGAAAATGGAGTACCAAAAGTATAAAAATATTAAATTATTGATTATTTCCTCAGTACAGTGGATCATCACAGTGAACAAACGCCATGTGAAACTGAAGCAGCGCCCAACAAACGTACACATTCTCTGTGGTCGTCCCAAGGACGCGCGAGGAAAACGAGACAGCGATGTAAAGAATGCTATAAACGTATGTCTAGAATAAATGGTAGGCAGTATACCGCGAATAAGGCGATAAAAGTAAAAACCTGTTGTAACCGATGTAAGGGCCAACCGGAACTCTACCCAACATGTTTTGAAAAATTACATAAAAAAATTAAATAATTATGTTAGGTTTACAATATTGATTTGTTATGTTTTAAATATTGAATGTCTGTTTATAATGCTGAGATTTGAAAAATAAACCTATATTGTACTATCTACTTTGTGAAATATAAGTTCGACCCATTGTGATGCACGCCAGCCCACGAAATAGACGCGTGTGACCCACCGGTCATGCACGCCAGCGGTAACGTGCTAAACGTAGCAATTAGATGAGTCATCGCATTGTGCGGAGCTTTAGATCACTACAGCTTTGACAAGCAGACAATATGAAACTCCAGCCCGGTGCAAGGAACAGTCGAATTTCCAATCGTTTGAAGTGTAGAAGTAGGTAAGGATAATGCGATACATAGAACATTAAAACATTCTTGCTTTAAAACGTTGAAAGGAGACACTTCACCACACAGCACGTAGCATTAGAACTCTATTGCTTATACACGTAGACACTATGAAACGCCATCCCAATGCATTTATCTGTAGAATTCGCATTCTTTTGAATTGTAGAAACAGATCAAGAAAGTGCAAAGCGTACAAATTTACATTAACTTACTTTGATTCGTTGAAATGGTTTGCGCCCTCGCATTGCATGGAGAAATAGAACACCATTTCTTTGACACACAGACACTACAAAGCACCATCCCGTTGCACGGAACTGTTGAATTCACATTCTTCTCAATTGTAGGAGTAGATAAGCATAATGCTATGCATAGATGATTACACATTACTTACTTTGAAACGATGGAATGAGATGCGCCATGGGATTGCATGGAACATTAAAACCTATTTTCAAAGGAATGCGAATTACAGAGCTGCATGCAACGTGATGGTGCCTCAAACTGTCTGCCGGTCGAAGCAATAGAGTACCATTGCTAAATACATTGTGAAGGAGCAGTCCACGTAAATGTTTCATAGTGAGTAAGCTGTATTATATGTTTCATAGTATTATGCTTGTGTGCTAGAGCTCTTCAAAAGAATGTGAATTGTACAGTTCCATGTAACGGGATGGCGCTTCATAGTGTCTACGTGTCAGAGCAATAGATTATACAATATTCTAATGCTACATGAATTGCGATGACGCATCTCATTTGAACGTTTCAAAGCAAGTAAGCAGTAACATTCTATGTTCTAATTTGCAGTTGCACTCTAAACGAATGTGAATTCTACAGTTTCAAGAAACGAGATGGTAATTCATAATGTCTGTATTTTAAAGCAATAGAATTCTAATGCTCTATAGAATGCGATGGCCCATCTTATTTCAAAGTTCCGAAATAAGTAGGCTGCAATCTTCTATGCACAGCAATATGCCTATCTGCTACTACGCTTCAAAAGAATGTGAATCTTACAGTTGTTTGCATCGGGATGGCAATTCATAGTATCTGCTTTTCAAACCAATAGATCTCTAATACTTTATGCATCGCGAGGGCGCATATCATTTCAGCGCTTCAAAGTAAGTAGGTTCTATGGATCGTAGTCTCCTCATTTGCTTCTATGCTTCAGAAGAATGTGAATCCAACATCACTCTCTCGCAACAGGTTTCTTCATAGTGTCGTCGTATCAGAGGAATATATTTCTAATGCTTCATGCATCGCGATGGCCCATATCATTTCAACGTATCTAAATAAGTAGGTAGTAATGCTTCATGCGTCGCATTATGCTTACCTGCTACAACGCTTTAAAAGAATGTGAAATCTACAGTACTCAGCAACCAGATGGCGCCTTGCAGTGTCTTCGATGCAACGCCGTAGGGTTCTGTTGCTCTATGCAATGTGATGGCTTTCGACGTAACAAAGTAAGTAAGCAGTCTACGTTCTATGCACCGCGTTATGCTTATCTGCTTCTACAATTCAAAGGAATGTGAATTATACAGTTCCGTAAAAGGGGAGAGGGAATGTTATTGCTCTGAGAGGTATATACTACGAAGCGCCATTCCGTTGCATGGAACAGAAGAATTCAAATTCTTTGGAAGTGAAGAAGCAGATAAGCATAATGCTATGCCTAGAAGATGACAGCATAATTACTTTGAAACGTTGGAATGAGGTACTCCATGGCATTGCATGCGGTATTAGAATTCCGTTGCTTAAGGACGTAGACAACATGCAGAGCCTTCCCGTTACATACAACTGTAGAAGTTACATTCTTTTGAAGTGTAGAAGCTGCCGAGCATAACGGTCTGCTTAGAACCTTACAAATTACTTACAAGTTACTTTGGAAATCTGACTACTTTCAGAAGATCATACTCGGAAGAGCTATACAATTACTTGGATCTGTAGGAATTACCTACATTGGAACGTAGTAAAGCTAGTACGCATAATTGCGTGGTATAGAAACTTACAACGTACTTGCTTCGAAACATTGAACTGAAAAGCGCCATCGTCTTACATGGAAATTTGAATTTCAATTACGTTGGCATGTTGACACGTAGAAGCTCCGTAGAGTTAAATGTATAAGTAGAAATTTCATGCAATTGTAATGTAGAACCAAGAGAACATAGTGGCTTGTATAGAAGCTTACTACTTACTTACATTGAAACGTGAACTGAGTAACCATCCCGCTGCAAGAACCTCCAGAATTCACATCAGTTTGATGTGCAGAAGCAGTCGCAATACAAGCATGAAGTATAATGCAATACATAGAACGTTACAGCTTACATATATTTAAACGTTGAAGGGAGATGCGCCATCGCACTGCATAAAGCATAAGAACTCGACAGTTTCGATACGCAGGCGCTATGAAGCGCCATCCAGTTGCATGGAACTGTAAAATTGACATTCTTTAGAAAACTAGAAGCAGATAAGCATAACACCATGCATAGAAGATTACAGCTTACTTACTTTAAACCATTGAAATGAGATGTGCCATCGCAATGCATGGAGTACTAGAACTCCCATGCCTTAACACGCAGGCACTATGAAGTGCCATCCCGTTTGAAGGAACTGTAGAGTTCACATTCCTTTGATTTGTAGTAGCATATAAGCTTAATGTTCATGAAGGATAATTAAATAATCTTAATTTAAAAGTTAATCAATAATTCTTGTTTCAAATGTTATGTACGTGGAATATTCTAGATTTCGAGCAAGACCGAATGTGCGGAATAAATGAGTTTCTCGTGTGAATATTTTAAAACGATGAAGCTGTTGTTCATTAGTGTTCTTTGGAGTTATATCTCAGTTGAGAAGAACTATTTAATGATTTACAAAATCTTGTAGTTGTCCTTAGTTAATAAGTTTCCTACAATTTTTGGGACACAGGCGTGGTAATTCTCAAGAAAACATTCAAGAATTAAATCGGATACAGTCTAAAGATTGGAATATTATCGAGTATTTGAAGACAGAACGTTGGAGAAAATTCCTTGATGGTCTAGAATGTTCGAGAAGTTATTCATGCGACGCGAGTGCAGTTTTGTGAGATAGTACGAGAACGAAAATTAAACTTTCGTGTAGAGACAATTCGAGTTTATACGCGAGTGTCAAGTGAAAATTTTCACAATGAAAGATTTGAGTAAAATCATAGTTACTGCGCTAAAAGAGATATTAATGGAGCATAAACTACCTACTGCTGGTTCAAAAGCTGAAGTAATTTCCCGTCTGATGAAATTTGACCCAAACGGAACGTGGATAGATGACAAGCTGAAAGAAGTTCGCGAAGATAATGAAGAGTCCCGTGCTGGTGTATCATCAAACGTGTAGTCAGCAATGAATCTACAGCAACGAGAAATTGATTTTTTTTTTAAAGAAAAAAAATTTGCAGTAGGTGGGTTAGCCATGTTGCGTCTTGAGTTAGATGCGATGCGAAGGAAAATAAGCAGCGAACATCGACGCGTAATTTTGAAGGCGAACAATTTGATGTTGTTAGTGGCGGTGACAATATCTTGGCATTGAATAATGGCAATGAATGCAATGTTTCATCTCAATTTAGTCAGTCGCGAACAAATATTTCAGCAGTTGCACATTTACTTGGTAAATTTTATGGCAAATCTGGTGATAGTGAAATTTGGAAGAAACAGATAAAATTGTTGCAGACGATATATAAATTGGAAGATGACGTTGGACAAATACTTATCGGTATGCGACTAAAGGGAAAAGCACTTGAATGGTTTCATTCTAAACTAGAATATATAAGTATGCCATTCAACCGACTGCTGGAAGAATTAAGTGTTACGTTTTACTACCCACAAAGCAAAATTGAAATAAGGAAGGAATTTGAAGAGCGATTATGGAAGAGGAACGAGACATTTCATGAATATTTGCAGGAGAAGATCATTCTTAGAAATCGAGTACCAATCAACAACGATAAAATACTTGAATATCTAATTGACGGCATAACCGATGAAATGCTCCAGAACCAGACCCGTATTCAACAGTTTACAACAACTGATCAACTTTCGAAAGCGTTTGAAAAGGTAGCTCTTCGAGATTAAGGTTTGTCGAGTGTGCAAATGTCAACAAAGTTTGCAAAGTGTGACGATAGTTTCGTTAGAAATGAACAAAAAGAGGTGGTCAATGTGAGTGAGATAAAAGAGTTCACCGGTAATATTTTACGATGTTATAGTTGTGGTGGGCGCGATCATATTAGCGCGAATTGTCCAACGAAAGATCGCGATGTAAAATGTTTAATATGTCAAAAGCGTAGACATATTGCGTCGAAATGTCCCAAGAAGTTTAAAGCGAGTGAAGAGAGCTGCGCGACATTAGGAGTATCGTACCGAAAGTATCTCAAAAATATTTTACTTAACGGATGCGAGATCAAAGCATTAATGGATTCAGGAAGTGATTTTAGTTTAATTCGCACAGACGGATATATCAAGCTTGGTTCTCCGCAATTACGACACAATGAATTACATTTCGAAGGTTCAAGGAATAATACAACATTAGGTGAGTTTCAAGCAGAAATTACCGCAGGTGAGCACTCATATCCGATTTGTATACAAGTAATCTCTGATACCATTGTTCGACACAAGCTGTTAATAGGAAAGAATTTCTTAAATGTAAACGATGGCAGCATTAGATGTGGTAAAGTAAACATTCGTCTATTATCGAAAGTAACGCGCCAAATTGTTGAAAGAGAAACTATTGTACCCGAAATATTTAAAATAAATGTAACGAGTGACGTGTTAGAAGTAAATCAAGTTGATGTGTTTCATGTATTAAATGCTAATTAGCGAATGACGATAGAAAATCTTGTTAGTAATTAGAAGCCGAGTAAAACCTTTGAACGTGTAATTGCAATGGAATTAATATTGACAGGCGAAGAGTCTGTATATCAATCGGCGCGACAATTGTCTGCGTCGCAAAAAGAGATTGTTAATGCGCACATAGAACAGTGGATTGCGGCTGGAGTCGCTCAGTTATCTACTTCTGATTATGCAAGTCCGGTTGTTCTCGTCCGGAAGAAAAATGATTCGTTTAGATTATGTGTGGATTATCGACAAATTAATAGGAAGGTTATTAAAGATAGATATCCGTTACAATTGATTGAAGATCAATTAAATTTGTTACAAGGCGCGCGCATTTTCAGTACCCTTGATTTGAAAAACGTTTTCCTTCACGTGCGACAGGATAAATCAAGTCGAAAGTATACACCATTTATTGTACCGGATGGTCATTATGAACTCCTACGAGTCCTTTTTGGTCTATGTAATTCGCCAGCAGTTTTTCAAAGATTTATAAATACCATATTTAGAGATCTTATTCGAGAGAGAATAGTTTTAGCATACATAGATGATTCGATTATTTCATCAAATGATATTGAAAGTGGAATCAAAAATCTTCAAACGGTTTGAATTATAGCGAGCGGAGCCGGTTTAATATTCAATTGGGATAAGTGTTGTATTCCGCAAACTTCTGTCGAATTCCTCGGGCATGTGATCAGCAATGGTTATGTTCGCCCCTCACTAAAACTGATGCAGTCCGACGATTTCCAATGTTAAACACGTACAATGTTTTCTTAGACTAATCGGGAATTTTCGAGATTTGGTGCTTCAAAACAAGACGAATGATTATGTTCTACGGGGAAATTTTCTGTACAGAAGGTCTAGAGATGATATATAACTAGTAATACCACGTCGGATGCAGATACAAGAAATAAGGCGAGCTCATGAGTGTGGACATCTTTCTGTGGTCATAACTGAAGCTATCGTACGTAAAGATTATTGGATTGCAAACCTTCGGCAGCCAGTTGAAACGGTGGTAAGAAATTGTGTTGTATGTATCTTAGCCGAAAAGATGCAGGGAAAGCACGAGTATCATTTAAATCCGATCGAAAAGGGGAGTATTCCTTTTAACACATTTCATATCGATCATCTTGGACCGCTGCCATCAACAAAAAAAAAAACGTATCAGTACATATTTGTAGTGGTAAATGCTTTAACAAAATGTACATGGCTTTATGCTGCAAAATCTAGTACTACAGCTTAAGTTTTGTCACGCCTGAAAAAGCAAGCGACTATTTTCTATAATCCGCGTCGAATAATTTCTGATAGGGGAACGGCTTTCAAAGCAAATGATTTCAAGCAATATTGTCAAGAAAAAAAAAATAGAACATGTTTCAACTACAACAGGAATTTCTAGAGCTAATGGTCAAGTTGAACGTCTTAATAGAACATTCATACTGTTGTTAGCGAAATTAGCTACACCTAAGCCCTGTGAATGGTATAAATATTTAGAAGTAGATCAACAATGTTTGAAATCAACAATACATCGAAGTATTGCCACGTCACCATTTCATCTTCCCTTTGGGATACATCCACGACTTAAAGGTTATCTTGACATCCGAGACATACTTGAAAAGGAATGGAGCGCACCTTTTCAAGATAATCGAGATGAAGTACGAATTGAAGCAAGCAAAAATATATCCAGGATCTAACAAGAGAATATGCGAACTTTTAACAAGAGTAGACGAATGGCTAGAACTTATCGTGAAAGAGATCTAGTAGCAATTAAACGTATGCAACAAAGTCCTGGTCTAAAAATAGCTCATAAATATTTTGAACCGTATGAAGTTACACGAGTTTTACGCAATCAACGATTTGTAGTTCGAATGGTATGGGAAGGAGAAGGATCCCTACAAACATCTACGTCAGCGGATTCTATGAAATTGTGGATCGACGAAATCAATGTTGATTTATCTGAAATCAAAGACGACATGAATGAAGACATTCGGGACAAATGTTCATGCAGGACGGCCGAGTGAAGGATAACGAAATTATCTTAATATAAAAGCTAATCAATAATGCAAGTTTCAAATGTTATGTGCGTGGAATATTGTAGAATGCGAGAGAGCGTATGTGCGGAATAAATGAGATTTCGGGTATATGTTTTAAGACGATGAAGCAATTGTTCATTAGCAGTTCTTGGAGTAATATCTTAGTTGAAAGGAACTATCTAATGATTTACAAAATCTTGTAACTGTCTTTCATTAATAAGTTTCCTCCATTATGCATAGAAGATTACAGCTTACTTAATTCGATACGAACAAATGAGAAGCGCCATCGCATTGCATGGAGAATTAGAACTCTATTGTTTTGACAGGCAGACACTGTGAAACGCCATCCTATTACATGGAGGCGTATAATTCACAATCTCATGATGTGTAGAAGCAGATAAGCATATTGCTATGCATGGAAGATTACACTTAACATACTTTGAAACGTTGAAGTAAGATGTACCAACGCATTGCATGGTGCACTAGGAATCTACATTGACACGTAGACACTAGGAAGCGCTATCGTGTTGCATGGAAATGTAGACCTCACATTCTAATGAAGAGAAGATGCAGATAAGCATAGTGCCATGCATAGAAGATTACAGCTTACTTAATTTGTAACGTTAGAATGAGATGCGCCATCGCATTGTATGGAGCGCTAGAACTCTACTGTTTTGAGACGCAGACACTACGGAGCACCATCCCGTTGCATGGAACTATAGAAATTGAATTCTTTGGAAGTGTAGAATCAGATAAGCATAATGCCATGTATAGAAGATTATATCTTACTCACTCTGAAACGTTGAAATGAGATGGACCATCGCATTGCATGGAGCAATAGATCGCCTTTGCTTTTATACGCAGACACTATGAAGCGCCATCCCGTTGTATGGAACTGTAGACCTCACGTTCTAATGAAGAGTAGAAGCAGATAAGCATAACGCTATGCATAGAAGGTTACAACTTTCTTACATTGATGCATTCAAATGAAATGAGCCATCGCATTATATGGAACATTGGAACTTCGCTGCTTTTATGCGTAGACACTGTGAAACCCAATCCAGTTGCATGGGACGGTAGAATTCACCTTTTTTTGAAGTGTAGAAGCACAAAAGCTTAATGTTATGCTAACGAAATCACAGTTAACTTACTTTGAAACATTTAAACGAGATGCGGCATGGCATTGCATTGAGCATTAACACACTACAGTATTACTACACGTAGACACTGTGAAACGGCATCCCGTTGTGTGGAACTGTAGAATTCACATTCTTTAGATATGTAGAAGAAGATAGGCATAATGCTATGTGGAAGATTACTGATTACTTACTTTGAAACGTTGGAATGAGATACGGCATAGTTTTGCATGGGGCATTAGAAATTTATTGTACTTACAAACAGACACCAGGAAGGGCCATCACGTTGCATGGAACTGTAGAATTTACTTTCCTTTGAACTCCACAAGCAAATAAGTATATTGCTATGCATAGATGATTACTGCTCATTTACTTTGAAACGTTGAAATGTTGTGCGATACCTTATTTCATGGAGCATTAGAAGTCTATTGCTTCTATACGCAGACACTATGAGGCGCCATCCCGTTGTATGGATCTGCAGAATTCACATTCTTTTGAATTGTGGAAGAAGATAAGCCTAATGCCATGCATAGAGAATTAAAATCTACTTACTTACTTACTAGACATCTAGAAATGCTATCCCCTCGTGTTGAAGCAATAGAGTTCTAATACTCCATTCGACGCGATGTCGCATATCATTTCATGTTTCGTGATAAGATCCAATATTCAATGCAACGCGTTTTGTGTATCTGCATCTAAACTTCAAAAGAATGTAAATCCCACTCTTCCTTGCTACGGGATAGCGTGTTTAGATGTCTATACGTGTCGAAGCAATTGAGTTCAAATACTTCGTACAACGTGATGGCTCATCCCATTTCAGTGTTTCATGATAAGATCTAATGTTCAATGCAACGCGTTATTTATACATCCTCTACACTTAAAAAGAATATGAACTCTACACTCCCTTGCAAAAGGATAGCGTTTCTAGATGTCTACGTGTCGAAGCATTTGATTTCTCATGTTTCATGCATCGTGATATCGCATGTCAGTTAAACAGTTCGAAGTAAGTAAGTAGATTGTAAAGCTTTATGCGTCGCATTATGCTTATCTGCTTCTGCCCTTCAAAAGAATGTGAATCATGCGTCTCCTTGCAAAGGCATAGAGTTTCTAGATGTCTACGCGTCGAAGTAGTAGAGTTATAGTATTCCAATCAACGCGATGTCGCATCTCATTTCATTGTTTAATGTAAGATGTCATATTCAATTCAACGCGTTACGTTTATCTCCTTTACACTTCATAAGTATGTGAATTCTACAGTTCCATGCAACATGGACGGGCTGCTAGGGGTCTATGTGTCAAAGCAATGGATTTCTAATGCTCCGTGCACTGCGAGGGCGCATCTCACTCCAATGTTCCAAAATAAGTAAGTTGTATTCTTCTATGCATAGAGTTATACCTGTCAGCTTCTACGATTTGAAAGAATGTGAACAGTTCTACGCAACTAGATGGTGCTTAATAGTGTCTGCGCGTTAAAGAAGTAGATTTCTAATGCTCCATGCAATACAATGGCACATGTAATTTCAGCGTTTCAATGTAAGTAAGATGGTATCCTCTATGTATAGCACTGTGCTTATTTTATATTATACTTCATCAGAATGTGAAGTCCACAGTTCCATGCAACACGATGGCGCTTCATATTTTGTGCTTGTCAAGGCAATGCAGTGTTATTGCTATATGCAATGCGATAGGGAATTTCATTTCAACGTTTCAAGGTAAGTAACCTGTAACCTTCTATGCATAGCAATATGCATAGAATTCTTCTACACTTTTAATGAATGTCAATAAAAGGGATCCATAAAGCGGTTCATAGATCGCGCTTCATAGTTTTTACGAGTCAAACAAACGTATTACCTTCGATCCATGCTATAAGGTGGCGAATCTATTCTGAAGGTGGTAAAGCCTGTAACATGTTATGTCCTATTCATGTCATTATACTTGTTTGCTCCTACACAGCAACCGATTGTGAATTCTTCTGTTTCTTCCAGCGGAATGGGGTTTTATATTGTCTGCGTCTCAAGGCAGTAGATACCTAAAGCATTACACCATGCGATTGCGCATCGCATTTCAACGATTCAAAGTAAATAAACTGTAACCAATTATGCATAGCATTATGCTTATCTGCTTCTATGCTTTACAATGCTTTGGGATATGAGAAGAACCTCAACCCCACCCCCCTCCCTTAACTGTCTAAAGAGAAGTCGAAAGTCCAGCGGCCCTGCAGGTGAGCCATGGGAGCGCGGTGCGCGAGGCGCTCCGCAATTCAAATGATCAGGAGGACCCCCCTCAGAGACATCCGAGGGGGCGAGAAGAAGTGATCGCCGAAATCCACTGATCGATGGTCGCGAACAATATTGAAGCGTACAGCCTATCCCACCGGAGAGCCTTGAGGACCACCAGCGAATTCAAGGAACCTGAAGAAGAGAATGTGAGAGCTTAATCGCTAAAGCGTCCCACTTTCATGCCACATTGCTTGTATCGCATATTGTATATTGTATCGTATATCATGAAGTGGGTGGTGATCCCCGGTCATTCGCGGCGTGTTGCGTAGTTTCCCGTAGCTCTTGTTAGTTAAATCCACGTCGAGGCCATAAATAAAGAAGCCATGACTTCGGTATCCCGCGACCCGAGTGTGTGTACTCGACTAGGCGTAGTCGAGAAGAGGAGCATTTCGAAGTTTCGAGGGTTGTTTCGCCCCGGGTTCCTCTGGGTCCTGTAGTCTATTTCTTTGCTGCTTTCTGAGCAGCTGGCGCCCAATAAACTATAGTCTCGCAGTTTCGAAATACCCCCCGTTTTGGTGATTATTTTTGCGTTCGCGAGTCCGTGAAAGGTTGTATGTGAGCGGATACCTTGTAACGATAGATCGCTTTAGATTAAAGTATGTTTTACACCTTAAGGCATTTGAATAATTAACCTCTTCGAGCTTCCATGACTTACTGTAGATAGGTTTCCGTCACAACTGATATGGACCATCAATTTACATAGATATATAGAACACACATAGCTTTAAACGTATAACTGAGAATTTGAGAACTTACTTTGAAACGTTGATAGTGAGGAGCTCCATCGGATTTCATAGAACTTCAGAACTTACTTGCTATGAAACGTAGGGCAGACAAGGGCAATCGCGTTGCTTAGAACTTTAAAACTTGCTTAGTTTAACAAAAATTTCTATCGGCTTCGTCCGTTCTTTTAGAAGAGTTTTTGATAAACCACTTACTTTTCACGTTTGCAATATTTTTATATGTATGCGAGGTGTAATCGTTTAAATTTTAAAATGATTACTTAGTGTTGATCGTTATTTAGTAACTCGGTTATAAATGTGTCTGCATAAGATTTAGTCAATATGTTTATAAGCCTGAAATTTATGCAGTTATTTGTTAGTTACTTATTGCTCAAACGGCAAAGATTATGACCACTTCAAAATGGTTGACTTTCATGAATTATCTTAAAAATTGAAATACTGTACAACTGCTTGCATTAAAGACTGTAATTAAAGTTTTCACAATATTTTACCTCTTATAGATAAATTCTGGAATTGAAATTAAATGTTTGATTTTTCTAACTCCTGTTTAGAACATTTTTCTATTGGAATGTTCAAGTATTTCTCATATTCATAATTATTGAAAATGTTTTGCTTGGTTCTCTCATTTAATATTTAGAATTTCCTGAGAAATATTTTTTATCGTAGTGAACCATATAATAGCAATTAGAATTCTTTATGAAATAATAATAACAGAGAGGTATGTGTCCATTCTTGTAGTTTTCTAAAGAGTATTTAATCTTACTATTTAAAATGAAACATTAAGATTTGTTTACAATCTAATGAAATTTAATTACCTTTTGATTCAAATTCACAATAATAATCTTCCATACTTCAACAATTTTGTGAGCTGTCCTCAGGAATCCGCAACTCAGTAACGGACGACAAACTAACAGCCTAACCAAACGTAATCAAACCGATTTTTCAATACTAATGTCATCATGTTTAACTTATCCTGCAAACTATTAAAATGCCCTCCGAACAGTGTTTATTCACTTCCTTCTACCACTGTTTACAATACGTATGTTTCATTTACTATCAAAACCGTAAGCATTATCGCCTTTCTTTACTTTTTGGTAACCTTCAATGTTTCAGGCAGGCTTCATGTTTCAGGCCGTTGAACTCGTTTTAAAATGCTCCATCGTATTATGGAAGAATGAACATACCAATTCATTTAAAAAAATGAAGGTGACCTTCAAATATCTAACATATCTCTACTTACAAAAAAAACTATTTTCATCAACGGATGGGCCCTTTGTACTGTGCAATTTTATATCAGCAAAAATTTCTATGAAACTTATAGTTTCGAGGATATCTGAGGTGCTAATTATTACTGCCCCTCTCTGCATATTGTTATGGATGTGTCCAACGAGGCAACGATGAACAAAGTTAAATTTAATATTACGATGTTTATTATATTACTTATAATATGTTTGTTTTTCTGGAATTTAGCCAAAAAACAGTGTTCACGATGTCGGCAGATGAATGTGTTTGCCTTAGAATTACAAGAGTCGACAATTTCGAAAGTAGAATAATTCTTTATTCCGCTAACCGAATCATTGCAAACGTTAAATAAAGTGTGTGCCTTTCAAAACAGTTAGATGCAAATTACGATACAACGTTTTCAGGAAATGGTACGTATTACTCTTTTTTAAATTCCGTTTTTTTAGTCAAAGGAAATTTAATTGAAATATCCGCAAAATTTAAGGACAAAGGTTATTATAATCTTACGCAACATATATGATGGATACAGAACGGATAAGTATACGGTAAAGGATAAGTATACGGAACTGAAAATGGAAAGTAGCGATATAAATTAAATTATTACACTTTTATAATCCATGCAGCGTTTCTGTTCTTTGCAACTTACAAAGAGTCTGAAAAATGTAACGTAACGTAAAGAAGTTTGGAAAAAAAGAAAGCAGGCCTTAATCTCAAATAAAGGAACCTTGGATCTGATGTGTATCGTGATTACCGGCGTGCTGTGTTAAGGGATATGTCATTCAGTATTAATTTTCTAAACGAGAACAATTCAAATAAATCTGGAGTCGACACATTGGAAGAAAAATTCTACGAGTAAAAATGCTATATGCAGCGCAATTGCAGCTTCACATACCTTTGATATTCTACAGAAAATGTTATGCCATTTTACTCGATTTACTAGAATCGAAACTATGAAACCTATTATCTGGTATTTCTGCAAATGCTACTATACACACACGCGCACGCATACACCCACACACACGCACACACACATACGAAATACATTAAGATTATTGATACTGTGTATGTATTGAAGGATGCGTACAAAAAGAAAGGACTATTACGTGGATAAATTGTAGTATTCCATGTGTAATTGATAATTACATTATAAACATATATATGCTTTCATCAGAAATTTAAATACGTCAAAATTGCAGCACGCAGGTGTGAAAATATCACTTTGCGATCTCATTTCATTTTGGCAGTTATACTTATATATAAGCATCCATCCAGGCATACAGCTTGATAACCTTTCAACTATAAAATAATTATGAAACATTAGACTTTTTGCTGGCGTTGGTCTATTTTATCATTTTTGGAATTTGTGAAGCAGCTAGAACTATAATAACAAAGTACTTTATATCATTGCTCATTGTTTCTAAAGAAAATATTAAATATGTATAACTATGTTCATTTTATTATAAATGTATGAGTAAAGTTCAATCTACATAAATAAATATTTTCAACCGTAATTTATTTAATTTTTATCATTCAGCGTTATAAAATATATTACAAAAATTTATAAAAATATATTTTACTTTAGTTTTTTTAATATTTTAAATATTTTATATTATCATATTAAACTTCTACAAGAAGTAACAATATTTTTATAAGTAGGAATAATTCTTCCTTAATTAGTTAATATGTCGGTTCTTCTTAAAAAGACGGTATTTAATATTCAAAGTAAGTTTTGAGTTTAAATTTTCCATTAATTTCTCTAATTTCATTGCGTTTCGTAGATCACCGCTAATTTTCAACTGTCCCATTACGGCTTAGTCGATGCAAGTTTTAATTCTTCGAAAGATATAAGATATTATGCTATTAGTAAAATTATTTTGTATTTCTAATTAATTTAAACGTAAAAAATATATTTTTTTAATGAGACAGCATTACTAGAAAATTTTGAGTATCCATTGTTGAAGTCATATTTTGTAGTTGACTAGATTCTCCTTTCACTGCCGCACCATTTTACAATTTTTAAAATTCAAAAACTGTGCACCAGCTACGTTACCTTTAAAATTTATGAAATTTACATATTGTAAGTTTTGGCAAAAGTGATATTAATTAACTCTTGAATTATGGTTGCTTGAACAACAAAGCAGACTGATATATGATGTGCTGTAATGTACGAGGACTAATGAGTTTTTTTAACATAATGAACAATAGATAGTATTTGAGCTTACAGTTTTGTTAACAAACTCGCTGTTTAAATTAGTTTGGATGACAATTAATATCTGCATGATTTTCCTCTGATTTATCTGTACAATTTGTTCGTTCTTTTCAGTTGTCATATATAATTATCCAAATCAACAAACAATAATAAATTGATTTGTTTACTAAAATATAAATTATACATTCATATATTAATTGTAAACCTTTGTTTAACTATTCACATCCGAATTACACGCACAATGGGTAAAATCAGACTTTCCTTCAGTTTTTTAATATTACCTCATAGATTAAAGACTGATTAGTAACAGATTTACTGTCTTTGCAAAATAAAAGTGTACATTGCATCACCCACTAGTTCCAGCTTCCCACTATAATTTGTGATTCTGGCTGGTGTTGTTTGTAGTTAATGATCCATAAATTATCGACGACTGGAGTTACCTACAACCGATAACGTATGCTATCACATGGCTGATGTAACTAATAGTAGGTAACTCAAGACTTATCAACGACTGGAGTTGCCTGCGCTCGGTAACGCACGATATATCGACAGTAGGTGATGCCTGCGGTCGATAACTCATGATATTATAACGGCTGGTATTGCTAATAGTCGGTAATTCAAAAACTATCGAAGGATGGTATTGCTAGCTATCGGTAATCCATCGATTACTTGGCTTAGCTTAATCTAATATCCTCTAAACTTAATTTAAACCAAGCTTACCTCAGTTAAACCAAATTTGACTTAACCTGCCTTCACTCAAATCTAACCCAAACTAACACAATCTAACTTTATCTCTTTTAAACATAAATAAATCAAATCTACACTTTCTTAAATCTAACCCAACATAACCGAGCAACCTACAAACATTCCCAAACATAAACCAACCTAACCTAACCTAGCGTAACCTAACTGAATCTAACGTAACCACACTTCCATCCCGGGACGGAAGCAACCTTCGCAACTTTCCCAGGGATGAGGCTATGCAGTAAGCCTTCCGCAGTTACGGCGTACAGAGATCCGCTCCGATTGGATGATTATTCACGTAATGTAATGTAATGATCGGCGGGTACAATCGAAGCGGGTCCGCATCGAATACAGGAGCGCCTTCGGGGAAATGAAAATGAACAGTCGGAAAATAATAAAACCTTACTAAAAAATTGTACGGAAATCCGATATTTCGATGCGTATCTAATATACATTTAACCAAACCGTAATTCGAGAAATACAAAGGATAAGAGGGAACATTCTCCAATATATGACCTTGATAGATTAGAACGAGAAACGAATATGGAATTGAAAGTCCTATAACTCGATCTGAATAGATGTCAAATCGCAAAGGTAAGAATACTGACTGCAAGACTAGGACGGTGACGCTGCGATACGGATAACCAGCGTCAATCGAGAAAGTTGCACATATGGCACCAAGAACTTCTCGACCGGAATCGTTCATGCAATGTTCGAAGGAACAAAAATTATATGCTGCTACTTCTCGCCGAACAGGACTGGAAAGAAATCGAAGAATATATAAACGAAATTGAGATTAACATAGAAAAGGGAGAGAAAGCAAACAGAATAATAATCGCAGGTGACTTGAACGAAAAATTGGTAATCTGGGGTACTAAGAAGAACAGCCATAGAGAGGAAAAGGTCATCAAAATGGCTCTAAAAAACGATCTAATCGCAACGAATCCGAAGAAAGACTATACATACTTTAAGAACCGAAACAAATCAAAGATAGACATAATGTTGATAGAAGGTTGTTTATATGCTAAGTTGCGTAAAGCAGAAGTGTTTGAGATATTTTCGGCGTCGGACTATCAATACGTACTATATACTTTCCAAAGTACGAGTTACAATAATAACGAAGAGGAATTTGCAAGCCTCGATGGAAAAAAAGCGAACTGGGACAATGCAAATAAATGTTCGACTTATACAAAAAAAATATATATAAGCGATCGCGTTTCATAGTGTCTGCGTGCCAAAACATTACAGTTCTCATGCATCATAGACCGTGATAGCGCATTTCATTTCAACGTCTCAAAGTAAAGAATCTCTAATCATCTATCCGTAGCGTTATACTTAACTGCTAGAGGTCTTCAGTAGAATGTGAATTACATAATTCCATGCGACGGCATGACGCTCCGTAATGTCTGCTGTTAAAGCAATAGAGTTCTAGTACTTCATGCAATGCGATGGCGTTTCTCATTTCAACGGTTCAAAATATGTAAGCTATAACCTGTCAAGCATAGCATTATACTTATCTGCACCTACACTATCAAAGAATTCGAATTCTACATTTGCACGCAACGGGATAGTGCTTCATACTATCTGCATGTCAAAACAGTAAAGATCTAATGCCCCACGCAATGCAATGTCGCATCTCATTTCACTGTATCGAAGTAAATGAGCTGTAATTTTTATGCATGGTATTATGCACTTCCACATTTTTATAGAATGCGAACTCAACGGTTCCATGCAACGGGATGGCGCTTCACAGTGTCTGCGTGTCAATATAGAAGTGCTATAATGCTCCATGCAATGCGATGACGCATCTCATTCCAACGTTCCATAATGAGTAAACTGTTATCTTCTACACATAGCATTATGCTTATTTGCTTCAATATATTTGAAGAATGCAAAACCTATAGTTCAGTACAATGGGATGTCGCTTCATGCTATCTGCTTGTAAAAGCAGTGGAGTTCTACACGTGGAGTTGCACATTCACCACGATACGCTTACTTACTTTGAATCGTTGAAATGGCATGCGACATCGCGACACATAAGGCAGTAGAACTTCATTGCTTTAAACTACAGATGCTATGAAGCGAAATCCCCTCGCAAGCAACTGTAGGGTTCATATTCTTTTGATACGCAGGAGCTGATACGTATAATGCGATACTTAATGTGACGTCAGGTGTATTGCCTTCTATCCTCTCAATCCACCATCAGTCTCACGCGCCTTCACCTTCACTACTGGCAATTCGCAGCCGCAATTCGTTGGCTCGCTTACACCAAGGACTACGGTCGGTACCTCGCCAACCAACACAGAGAGACTCACCATCTCTCTCTCACTAAGGTTTGCATCCACTGTCCCGCTCGCACCCGCAGAGGTACTCGCCGTCTTTCCCGCCCTAAAAGCCACATTCGCTGTCTTGCTCGCACTAGGGATCCCGTGCACCATCTCGCTCGCACTCGCGGAGCAACTCACTGTCTCAATCACACCAACGGAAGGGACCCGCTGTATGAAATTAAAGAACTAGAATTGAACTTAACTAGAAACAGAGGACACCTCGAAGAGGTGATAGGCAGCCCTTGAGCAACGAACTCAGATTGGAATCGCGGGTACTCGGAAGGAGTCCAGGAGAGATTAAGTCGGAACGAGTGCCGGAATACGAACTGAACTTCCTCTCGCGTGCACAGAACCTCCACGGTTTTCCTTGCGCGCGAATCGCTGAGCTCTCGCGGTGGGGCGGATGGTCGGAGAAGGGCGCGGCTTGCGTTACGCGTGTACCACGCGCGTGGAGTGCGCGCGTGTGCGCATCGCAACTTATGATATAGAAATACATATAGATATTAAAGTTACGTGTGTGTGTTGTTCCTGTTACAATGGATTGTGTTATGTGTACTTATAACTAGAATATAGTATGTACAGTTGTATACATTCGAGAAATGGAAATGTGAATGAGAGACGACGGACGATTCGATGCGTTGACATTCCGAAAGTGATTCGTCGCGATAATGCGATCGGCGGGACCATCTCCGGGGCGTGCTGTGCGAGTCAGCTGCCTTCGCTCGGGGAAATTGTTGTTTCGCGGATTGAGAATGATTTCAGGTAGTCAGTCTCTGCACGTTGTGGGCGGCTCTGGGGAGTGGACAGCGGAACGCAGGACATCACAATAGCGTTAAGCTCCTCTGCTTCCATACTTGAAAAGAGTGTGAATTCTACTGTTCGATGCATCGTGATGGGGCTTTGTAGTGTCTACCTATGAAGGTAAAGGATTTCTAAAGATCCATGCAATCCGATGACGCTCCTTACTTCAACGTTTCAAAGTAAGTAAGCTGTAATCTTCTATGCATAGCATTATGCTCGTCTGCTTCTACACTTCAACAGAAGGAGGCCTCTTCAGTTCCATGCAACAGGATAGAGCTTCATAGTGTCTGCATGTCAAAGTAATAGAGTTCTAATGGTCCATGCAATGCGATGGCGCAACCCATTTCGACGTTTCAAAATAAGTAAGCTCTAATCTTCTACGCATAGCATTATGCTTATCTGCATCTTCACTTCAAAATAATTTGGATTCTACACTTCCATGCAACGGGAAGCGCATCATAGTGTCTGCGTGTCAAAGCATTGGAGTTCTAATGTTCCATGCAATGCGATGACGCACCTTATTTCATTGTACCAAACTAAGTAAGCTGTAATTTTCTATGCACAATATTATGCTTATCTGCTTTTAAACTTCAAAAGTGTATGAATCCTACACTTCCCTGCTAAGGGAAAGCGATTCTAGATGCCTACAGCAATAGAGTTCTCATACATCATTCTACGTGATGTCGCATCTCAATTCAAAGTTTCGTGGTATGCTGCAATGTGCTATGTAATATGTTATGTTTTCCTGCTTCTACACTTCAAAGCAATGTTAATCCTACATTTCCTTGCAAAGGGATAGCGTTCCCAGATGTGTTCGTGTCAAAGCAATAGAGTTCTAATGCTTCACAGCAGCTGTAAATTTCCCTTATACCTACTTCTCTAATGTCTACTCACAAGATGTTTTAACTCCGTAGCTAATAAGTACACTACACGACCATGTATATACAGAAACAACACACACAAATAATTTGAAGAAAAATCTATGTACAATCCTAATTTCTAAGTCATATTATAGTCCACTACGATACGCCCGAACGAGCGCCCGACGCGCCCGGCTCACGCTCAACGCGAGCTGCGCCCCACCATGACCGGCCGTCCTACTCCGCAGACCGAACGGCCGCCCTAATCTGGAGTCCAACGACTCGCGTGCTACGCGACCCGAGGAGGTAGCGGATACGCCAGTCAGAGATCAGAAATCGACGGCCCCAGGTGAGCATCCGTATCTCCTCCAGCAACCGGTTCCCCTATATGTGGGCAACCCGCCTACTCGCCGGCACAAAACGAGGAGGCAACGCCACACATATCAGAGGGAGGATTCCATCCCACGTTACGAGTGCAAGGAGCGCTACGATGACTACGAAGTCGAATTTCTAACGATTACGTATCGGTACACGCTATTCGCGTATTGACGATATTGGAATAAGCACACGACACATTCATGTACATACACAAACCACACACACATGGAATTAAGGAAATACCTGTAAATATGTATTTATAAATGCGCTAGAGTTTAAGACGCGCTCACGATCGAGCGCCCGGCTCTACTGCATAACGTGGGCGACCTCACCACGAGCGATCTCCCCGCTCTTTCGTCCACGCGCCGTCCCCAAGATCAGTCTCAATCATCGATTCGAACATAGCAATTGGCTCTCATGGAGTCTTGATCTCAAGCATACGAGATCCCAGCTCATTGCATCCGACTGATTCGCATCTCCCATAGTGGAGTCATTATTATATTCTATTTCCATTTTTTTATTATAGTACTTAGTAACTTAGTATTAGTGTATTAGGATACTCAAGTTAAGAATATATCTTAGTTTATACCAGATTCAAAGTCTTTTTCTATTTTCAATTACAAGTTCCTTTAACATTCCATTCCACGAGTACGCCCGCGATTAACTACTACTTCTTACAAATTATTCTCAACGGTCTTAAAGCTAGACGGTTAGAGCGAATTAACGCTTAGCCGCTCTTACTTTATTTCTGTTGTAACAAGATGTCTTGCGCCTAGGTAGAATCGGTAAGCTAGAGTGAACCAGCGCTTAGCCGTGCCGAGCTTTACCGGAGTGCAATTACTTCTGATGACTTTCGGTTCTCGGATAATGCGTAAACGGCGCTCGGGGAGGAAGGAATTTATCCGACGACTTGTGCGTGAATACGTGGGTAGTGCACCTGTATATCGTAGAGCTCTTCTCGTTCCTGTCAAGAAAGTCTTCGCTGCCATACGTCCTGTACGAGCCCAAGATCGTCCGATTCCAGCGTCCATACCCGCTAGCCAGGATCAGCCTGCCTGGCGTCTGATGCCAATCACTGTTTTGCCGTTCCAGCCGTACGCCGCTGCTATTCGGGACTCCAATCCTCGGCGCATACGCTACCTGGAACCATAGACAAACTAATGAATTGGAAGCAACGAAAGGTAAGTTTCTTCAATTTCGTGAAAGGTTATGAGTAGTGTCAACGTGACGAGCGCATTCACGACCACAGGACGTGAGATCTGACATCGCGATGAATGGAATATTATAACTCTATTGCTTTGACGCGCAGACATCTATAAATGCTAACCTTTAGCAAGAAAGAGTAGCATTTACTTTCTTTTGAAATGTAGAAGCTGACAAACATACCGCGTTGCTTTGAGTATTATATCTTATCATGAAACATTGAAATGAGATCCGATATCGCGTTGAAAGAAGTATTAGAACTCTATTTCTTCGACACGTAGATGTATAGAAACGGTATCCCTTTGCAAGGAAGTGTAGGATTCACATTCATCTGAAGCGTAGGCGAGATAAACATAACGCGTTGCATTGAATATTACATCTTATCATTCGCCATTGAAATGAGATTCGGCATCGTGTTGAATGAAGTATTAGAACTCTATTGGTTCGACACGTAGGCATACCAGAGAACGATCCTCGCCGACGACAATACCTGGAACGAGGTTATTAATTAGCGGCTATCAAGGCTTCGAAAGGTAAGTCCACTTTTATGTACTCGCTTCCGTGCCTTTCGCGCAGTGATCCGCGTGCCAAAAAGAACCCAGTCTTCGATGCAATTGTGCGAGTCGAACCGTTCGGGACTGCGTGTCGCTTCGGCAAACGGATAATTTTGCGCGACCCGAGACGTGACACGGGTGCCTTCAAACTAGAACGTAGCCAGAGTGCCATGGCGAGATCCAGGTTGTGGACGTAATTCAGCCATGATTCTGCGTAGCCGAATAATGATTTCAGATGTGTCCACAGGAGTAGTTCAAACTGGGGCGAGGAATTCTCCCGACAGTCGAAGAGGCTCTCCGTAAACCAATTCTGCGGAAGATGCCCGCACATCATCCCTCCACACCGCGCTAAGACCACGTAATACCAGTGGTAGAGCATCCGTTGAAGATTTTCCACCGTGAAACATAAACGCTGCCTTGAGTGTCCGATAAGAACGCTCTGCTATGCCGTTGGAGCATGGATAATATGCGGTGATCGAGGATTGGTGGAACCCTACAAGCCTCCTAAGCTCGCGGAAAAAGTAAGCCTCAAACTGGTGACCGCGATCCGTAGTGATTCGCTGCGTATGACCCAAGAAGATAACCTCATTCCCTTCACACACTTCCTCTCCCAGCACACACTTGGCGCGGTTGACGACGATGAGATGGTCATCAAGGCGTTGAAACAGCTGACGAAGGTATTCTAGATGCTGTTGCGGGTGTGACGAGTAGACTGGAATGTTGTCAATGTGTCACACTACAATGTCTAGTCCACGCATAATATTATCCATGAACCTCTGAAATGTCTAACTAGCATTTCGTAAACCGAGTGGCATATATAAAAATTAAAGAAGCCAAATTGCGTGCTAATTGCCGTCTTCTCAATGCCTTCCGCAGCCATGGGGATATGGTTAAAGGCTTGTGCCAAGTCTATTACAGAATAAATTTTACTGCCGGCCAAATTCGCTGTAAAGTCTAGTATGTTTTTTACCGGTTAACGGTCTGACACAGTATGAACGTTCACGGTTCTGTAGTCACTATACGTACGCCAACTGTCAGTTCTATTTCTCATCATGTGCAATGGCGAACTCCACGAGCTCTCGGATGGGCGCGCAATCCCAATACGTACAAGGATTTTAAATTCCGCTCGTGCAGCACTCTGGCGATCCGGTGTCATTCAGTGTGAATTGGCTGCGGCAGGTGGGCTGGGTGTGATGCGTATATGAGAGACTGCTGAATGTTTTACCAGACGTGGCAATCCTCGTGGACGGCTAATGTTCGGAAACTCCGGCCATAACTTGTACTAGAACGCGGGAACACCAGAAGTTGGAGCACAAAAGACACAAACTTGACCCGTGAACATCTGGGTTGATAAACGGCGGCAGATGCGGAAAGACGAGTTGTCCGGTCGATGAGGCATTAATACCGAATGTCCACTAGCAGATTGTAGTGAGCGAGCAAATCCGCGCCTATGATGGAATGTGGCACGTCAACGACTATAAATTGTCAGGTAAAATCGCGACGTGGACGTAAATAGAGGCACAGAAGTATAAAACTATAGGTGCCGATGATGCTTTGATTGGTGGCGAACAAATCGTACGAGCTCCTTTGTCACCGCTCTTGCAAATAAAAACGTAGCCACATGCTTACATCCGATTCAGTGTCCTCTAATAGCTCGCGTTTGGAACGCTGGTCCGTAACAAAGAGACGACTCGACGTATTCGATCAGGCTCGTTTCGTCCATACGGCCTGCCCTGCTAGTTTTCCGATTGACCCTGGTCACATGGTGGATGACATCTTGCGGCTCGAGTTTCCCATCTTCGATGATACCAACACGTGCTGACGCGGGTAACAGAAGTGCGAACGGGAATGCCCTCTGGAGCTGGCGAACGAGTGCGAGAACGTTTCCTTGAACGGCCGCGTGAACAGAAACAATCATTTACGCGCTGGGATAGAACAGCGATCTGGTGTGAGAAATCCTGCACCTGCTGGACGATCGGCGAACTATCTGCCGGCGCTGCCGTGGCGCCGTTCTAAACAGCGGATTGCGGCGTAACTTCGTAGACTTTGTACGTAAACTGCGACACTGTGTCCAATGTGGTATCGGCTTGAGATACTACAATGACTTGTATGTGTGATGGCAGGCGATTTTCTCACATGTTTCGCAGGAATAAGTCCAGAAGTTCAGAGCATGTGAGACTACGCAGATGCCATAGGAACTGAGGGGGTTTGCGATTTTCTTTTTCTGGAGTAATTGGCGAAAAGTTATCCCTGTTATCAGCGACCCGTCGAATCAGCTCCTGCATCAAGTGCTAGTAACGGTCGGTGGGAGGCGGATGAGTGATAATATGTCCTCTAATTCAGCCGCGTATTTGTAATTAAGCTGTGCGACCACGTAGCTGAACTTCGTGCCACCTCGAGTGATTCCGCTTATCTCGAATTGGTTTTCAACCTGCGCGAACCACAACGACGGTCGGTCTGGCCAAAGTTGAGGCAGATTTACAAAAATGGTAAGAGCGTATAAAATGGCGTAGAGCGTTCACATGAACGACTAGTAAGTGGCGTAGGCGCGAGAGAAAGAGAATACGTGTTGCATGTACGAGGTTCCGAAAGGAAGTGGGCCACGTCGTTAACACATGTGCCCGCGGAACGGCTGTCGGAACATTCCCGAAAGTTCTCGTCCCGGACGGGATGTGCAGTGCCGCAGCGCAGGCGCCGCGCGCAACTATGAAGCACTGTACCGTTGCATGGAACTGTATAATTCACATTCTTTTGATGTCTAGAAGCAGATATGCATTATGATATGTATCGAAAATTACAGCTTACACTTTGATACGTTGGAATTAGAAGTGACATCGCATTTCATGGGGCAGTAGAAGCTTATTGCTTTGCCAAGCAGACAGTATTAGACGCCATCACGATGCATCGAACTGAAGAATTAACAATCTTTTGATGTGTAGTAACAGATCAGCTTAGTGCTATAGTTAGATATGCGATAGATGCGATTAGAATCGCCATACTGTTGAATGGAGCTGTAGAATTCACATTCTCTTGAAGTGTAGAAGCAGATAAGCATAATGCCATGCATAGAAGAGTATAGCTTACTTCGTTTGAAACATCGGAATGAGTTGCGCCACTGCATTGCATGGAGCATCAGAAATCCGTTGCTTTGACACGTAGAAACTATGAAGCCCGTTTCTGTTGCATGGAACTATAAAACTCACATTCTTCTGTCGTGTACATGTAGATAAGCATTATGCTATGCTTAGAAGATCACAGCCTATTTACGTTCAAACGTTGGAATAAGATTCGCCATGGCATTGCATGGAGCAATAGAGCCCTACTGTTTTGAAACGCAGACACTATGGAGCACCATGCCGTTGCATAGAACTGTAAAATACACATTCTTTAGAAACATTGAAGCAGATAACCATAATGCTATGCATAGAAGGTTACAACTTACTATGAAACGTTGGAATGAGATGCGCCATCGCATTGCATGGAGCATTAGAATTATACTGTTTTGTCACGCAGGCACTGTACATAATATTATCTATTGACCATGATCTCTATTGCCCTTCCAAGATTTTGTCATCAAACATGGTTTTTCGGGTCTTATCGTGGATATAAGCTGTGGAACTCAAAATTCCTAAGTACTTTACTTCAGGCTTTTTATTAAGTCACATTTCAAATGACGTCTTACTTTGTTTTACAGCCTTTGTTGGGCTTAAGTTTATTAAATACGTCGCGGTTAAAGCTGCTTCCCCCCAAAATGCTTTATTTAAACTGGCACCGCTTACGATTGTGCCTGCCTTTTCTGTTATGATTCTGACAATTCTCTCATAAACACCATTCAAATGGAGGGTTTGCGGAACTGTTAGATGGTAACTAGTACCTTTTGCTACACAATAATCTTTCATCTCATTTGACAAATAATCTCTATCATTATCGCTATACAAGTGAACAACTTTTAAATTAAAGTGAGCATCGATTCTAGTTACAAAATCTTTAAATGCAGAAAATACTTCTGATTTATATAATCAAATATGTTACACGGTAAAGTGTATATTTGTCCACAAACAGGAGAAAATAATTCTTTCCGTTAATAGTTGAAGGAATAATAAAACCACATTCATCTGAATAAATAATAAACAATAGTCGCTTTAAATGATCCTTATTCTTTACCTTTTCGAATAACCTGCTTACCTGTTGCAATATATGCCTGCTTACCTTTAATGCAAGCCTCACATAAATTATCATTCGGCACTATCATTTCAATATGATTTACATCATTGACCACATGTTTCTTCTTAAATTCTACGAATTTTGATCTTCCAATATAGCCCAAACTATGATGCCACAGCTCATAGTCATTATTTACTGCAGTATGAATCTGGTGATTAATCAACGTTTCACCATTTTCCATTTGAAAATCAGTAATAGATAAGTTTTTTTTTCTTACCTTTCATTATTTTCTGACCAGTTTTCATTACCTCAACGTTTCCATCTGTGACAAATACGATGTCCATTCCTGCTTCTTGCATCCTTCTAACGGACACCAGGTTGTACGTTATATCTGGGCAGTAAAGTACGTTCTGCAAGGACCCTTTCAATCCCATATTGGTGACTATTTCGAACGTCCCCTCCTTCGTTGCTTCGCGAAATGCGCCGCTTTCTGCCACTGAAATCTTCAAGGGTGGATTCAATTCCTCGAATGTCGAAATGGCATTGTCACATTTGACAATGTGATCTGACGCTCCGGAATCCAACAGAAACTTTAATTTGTTTTTATCGTCTTCTCCATTTTCATTGTACCCCGACATAAAGGCAAACGAGGATGTCCCAGCCTTTTCAATATCCATTTCTTCTGTTACTTGAGCTGCCTGGGCGATCACCTTTTTCTTCTCAGCGTGCTGAAGCGTTCTTTTACAATAAAAACATTCTTTTATTTTATGCCCTTTCGTCCACAATGATGGCATTCTATATTTATCGTTTCTTTGGCCTTTTTAAATGATCTCATTTTGCCGTTTCTATTGTTTTGTCTTTTATGTACTTTTGGATTAAAATTGTCTCTATTGGTATGTATCTTTTGCGTTTGTAATTCTTTCGTGCTTGTTAAGTAATCTGTTCGTAATTTTACTTCGCGGTCCAATAAACGAGTTTTTACAAACGCTAATGTTAAGTTGTCTTCGGAAAACGTTTCTATTGCCGTAAGTACTCCGCTGTAGCACGTTGGAAGAGTTAGCAGTAAATGGGAAGCTTTATCCGTTTCTTATAATTTTTCACACGCTGCTAAGAGTTCCGCGATTACGTCGTTGAGTGTTGTAAAATGTTTGATCATTGGCTGGTCTCCCTGCAGTTTTAAGCTTAATAGTTTTTTTCTAACAGCCAATTGTGTGGCTAGACTTTTCCTTTCATATATGTCATCCAATTTCTGCAAAATTTCAGCAGCAGTTTTCGCATTATTTGCGAAGCCCAAAGAGGAATCTGCCAAATATTCAACAATTTCCTCCAATCTTCAGTTATTTTTACTGCGATGGGGTCATCAATAATTATCCAATTCGCTTAACTGTGCACCAATTCTCAATTGCCACATGCTGTAGCGATCACCATCAAATTTTTTAATGTTCCTTTTGGTTTTTGCACATTCCATATTTCTCTTTTTTTTCTTAAAGAAAGGTTTATATTCACTAATAATGTTTCTTTTATAGTTTAGTCACTTATTTATACTTCTGGTATTACACTTATAATCATGATTAATGTTTTCACCTATATTACACAAAAGTTATCACTAAAAAGAATATCTACTAAAATATTAATACTATTAAAATACGTAAACTGGGCCCATAACTTATTAAATTATGGGTAAATATAAATAAAAAGCTGTTCAAAGTTCTTTATAATCTTTAACTTTATTCTTAAGGTTTGAAGGTACGACTTCACGTTTTAAAAGCTCTAATAATTGTGAGAACTTCGCATAGGAAATTTAGGATCATCCCTCCTAAAGAAATAGACGACGCAAAGTCTGCACGTGTTTCCCTTTCAGGCCAGGTATAGGTATAAACAGTCGTAAACCCTATCATGCAACAAGATGGCCCTTCATACAGCCTGCCTGTTAGAACAAATGGATTCTAATTCTCCATGACATGCGGTGCCAAATCTCACATCAATGTTTCCGAATAAGTAAGCTGAAACATTCTATACATAGGATTACGCTTGTCAGCTTTTACAAAGATATGTGAATTCTGAAGTTCTCTGAAACGGGCTTACGCTTCGCATTGTCTGCGTGTCGTAACAATAGAGCTCCAATGCAACATGCATTGCAATGAGCCATTTCATTTCAAAGTTACAAACTTAATAAGGTGTAATCTTCTATGCATAGCATAATGCTCATCCGCTTCTACAATTCAAAAGAATGTGAATTTTACGGTTCCATGCACCGGCATGTGACTTCATAGCTTCTACGTATCACAACAAAGGAAAACTAATGCTCCATGCAATGCGAGGTCATATCTCATTTCAGCGTTACGGAGTAAGTAATCCTCTATGCATATCATTATACTTGTCTGCTTCTACCCTTCAAAAGAACGTGAATCCTACACTTCCTTGCCAAGCGATAGCATTTCTAGATGTCCACGAGTCCAAGAAATAGAGATCTGATATTTCATTTAACGCGATGCCGTATCTCATTTCAGTGCTTCATGATACGATGTAATAATTTAATACAACGTATTGTGTTAATCTATTTCTACACATCCAAAGAATGTGAATCCTACTCTTCCTTGCAATGGGATAGTGTTTCTAGATGTATGTCTTTCAAAGCTACAGAGTACTCATGCTCCATGCTATGCCGTGGCGCATCTCTATCCTACGTTTCAAAGTAAGTAATCTGTAATCTTCAATGCATAGCGTTATGCTTATCTTCTTTTACGTATCTAAAGAATGTGAATTCTACAGTTCCATACAACAGGATGGCGTTTTACAGTGTTTACGTAGCAATACCGTAGTGTGTTAATGCTCCATGCAATGCCGTAGCGCATCTCGTTTAAACGTTTCAAAGTCAGTTAGCTGTAATCTCTTTAGCATAACATAGTTCTTATCTGCTTCTACACTTCAAAATAATGTGAATTCTACAGTTTCATGCAACGGGATGACGCTTTATAGTTTCTGCGCGTCATAACAATAGGGCCCTAATGTGCCTTACAATGCGGTGGCGCACATCATTCCAAGGATACAAAGAATGTGAGCTGTAATCTTCTATGCACAGCATTATGCTTAACACATTGGCAGCCGGCGACTTAAGAGACGTTTAAAGCCTAAGCGCCGGCAACGTATCAGCAACTTAAATCACAAATCCCCGCCGGCCTTATTCGTTTGTTTCTGATCATTGATTGGCCAAAAGATATATTTAACACATTATTTATTTTCGTCAAATAGAACATTTTATTTGCATATTCATCATATACAATTTAACGGTAGTTATAAAAATAAACAAAATCGAAATTTTTAATTTATAATTTCAGAAAGAAATACAGTTTCTTATTTCATGGTGGATTATTACATATATATAGGGTAAACAGAAAAAAGTTTTAAAATTTAACGTAAATATGGTATTTCTCGAAACACTGTCCAAGATGTAAAGGTACTAAGCATTCAGGACACATAAAGCTACTTTCGCTTCTTTTTTTACCGGCAGAGTAAACTTTACACAGATGTCGTACGTATCGGTTTTTTTCATGACCAAAGAATTCTGGTAACTGTATGTTTCTTCATATCACCCAAGAGTCTCTGGGGGCTATCAAATATTGTTGTGCGAGATGTAGGAACATGTACAGAAGTACTTGCATTATTAGAGGTAGTAGTACTAGAAGTATCAGTTAATACATCTTGTATATTTGCGAATTCCTCGATTCAAGAACGTCCAACAATATGTAAAAGTTGTTTATATTTTATAGTGTTGCCATTCAATTCAATATATAATCTAAATGCAATAAACAATGCACAATGTAAAAGAAACAAGACTGTCTCCTTTGTCCACTTCACCGTATTTCTCATGATGGAATAATATGATAAATACTGATCTACTAAACCTACATCCATCATATATTTATTATATTCTATGACAGAATAAGGTTTTGTAATTTCTTGTTTAGTTCTCCTGTGTATTTTATTTGTTTTCATTATTCTTCCGAATGTATCGTAGAAACCATGTGCACAACATTACGCTTCGGCTTCCACGCCTGTACTAAAACTTCAGCCTTTCTTTTACATCTATATTCTCCAGTTTTCAATCTGAAATGCAGTAAAGACTCAGAAACGCCCCTATTTGCTCTAATTGTACCACAAACTCGCGTACCATTTGTCATGAGCAATTCTGCAGTTTTAATGGTATTATAATAGTTGTCCATGTATAAGTGGTGTCCCAAACATATTTTTATCAAGTAATGATATAATTGTCTGGTCCAATTTTTTACCTTCCGCACGGTACATTTCTATATTGGAAACATATCTAGTGCTAGCTTCGCATAACATACGGCAAAGTAGGCCGTACTTTATCATTTTTTCCGGATTGTGTGTTTTCATAGACAATTTACCACGCCATGCAATAGTGGATTAATCAAGCGAAAGTTCTTTCCTGGGCGTGAATACAGATTTAAATTTATCTAACAAATAGCTCAGAATGGGCTGAATCTTAGCGAACTTATTAGAACCGGTTATTGTTTGACTATTTGAAAAATGCCACGTCCTCCAAATCTGGCGAAATCTATTACGTGGCATTATAGTGGAGAACGATGGTGTTCTCGTGTTAAATTCGGAGCACCAGTAATAATCTTTTACATCTTTCTTTACCTGGCCCATCATTATTATTATACCAAGAAATTTTTTCATCTCAACTAGAGTGATACCATGCCACTTTGATATTTTCTTCCTCTCACTCATTTTGTCCTTATTTTGCTGGCATTACATGTTGGATTCATTAATCATTAATTGAAACAAATTATTGCCAATAAACAATTCGACCATTTCTTTTACGCTTTTCTTATCAGTAGGAAAAGCTTCGAGCCGGGCTCACCTGTAAAATCTGATGGGGCAGGAATTCTGTAAACATTTCACAGTCATTCGAATCATCGGAATTGCTTGAATGCTGCGGTGGAATGGCTTTTGATCTTCTTCTTGGACCCATATCACTATCGCTGTTATAGACTTTTATATCAGAATCTTCTGAACGTACATATTATGTGGGTAAATAGTTACAAAATAATGAAACTTTTTATACTGGTAAACTAAATGCGTAGGCGTACGAAACAGAAAATGATTATGGAATGCACTGTTCGAGAACAATTATTGCTTTGATTGTTTCTAAACTATCGTATAAGTTTTATGTTTTGAGCATAAGAAATGAAGATCGACATTACCATGGCAAGTAAATAGAAATCGATATACAAGAAACTCAAGCCAGCAAAGAAAATCGTACATCATCGTGGGTTCAGCGCTCAAGCAGACTCAGAATGTCGTGCTTTCGAGGGGGCCGGCGCTCAGGTGGCATACTCAGAAACCTGTATTTTCGCGTGGCCGGCTGTCAATGTGTTAACAGCGTCAGCCTCTCAAAAGAATGTGAATTGTACAGTTTCATGCAAAGGGCTGGAGCTTCATGGTGTCTGCGCGTTAAAGCAGAAGAGTACTAATGCTCCATGCAATGTGATAGCGCATCTCATTTGAACGGTTTAGAGTAAGTAAGCAGTAATTAGCAATACATAGCGTTATGCGTATCTGCTTCTACACTTAAAAAGGTTGTGAGTTCTCTAATTCTCTGTATCGGGTTGGGGCTTCATTGTGTCTACGTACCAACAATCGAAGTTCTAATGCTTACATGCAATGCGCTGGTGCAACCCATATCAACGTTTCAAGGTAAGTAAGCTGTAATCTTCGATGCATAGTACTATGCTTTCATACTTCATAAGAATGTGTAATCTACAGTTCCACGCAACGGGATGGTGCTTCATGCTGTTATCTTCTATGCATAGCATTATGTTTATCTGCATCTACACTTCAAAAGAATATGAATTCTACAGACATATGCATCGGGACGGCGCTTCATAGTGTCTACGTGTAAAAGGAATAGAGTTCTAATGCTGTGTGCTGTGCGGTGGAGTATCTCATTTCAACGTTCGAAAGCAAGAATGATGTAATGTTCTATGTATCGTATTGTCCTTACCTACTTCTACAATTCAAAAGATTGTAAATTCGACTGTTCCTTGCACCGGGATGGGGTTTCATATTGTCTGCTTGCCAAAGCAGTAGTGATCTAATGCTCCACGCGCTGCGATGGCACATCCAATTTCTACGTTTAATACATTGACGCCGGCGTGCATCACAGGTGTCTACATTGTGGTCCGGCGTGCATCATGATTGGTCGCACTTGTATTTCAGAAAGTATCTACTATCTAGTAGAAAATAGGTTTATTTTTCAATTCTCAACATTATAAACAGACATCCAATCTTTAAAATAAAACAATTCAATATTATAGACCTAACACAATTATTTTATTTTTTTATGTAATTTTTCAAAACATGTTAGGTAGAATCCCGGATGACCCTTACATCGGTTACAATATGTTTTTACTTTTATCGCCTTATTCGCGGCATACTGCCTACCATTTATTCTAGACATACGTTTGCATCGCTGCCTTGTTTTTCTCGCGCGTTCTTGGAACTACCGCAGAAAATGTTCATGTTTCGTGGGCACTACTTCAGTTTCAGATGACGTTTGTTTTTTCGCGGAAGTTTAATATTTTCATACCTTTGGTACTCCATTTTCAATGTGTATAATAGGAATTGATGAGAGAAGTCGCGCATACTAATTCGATAACTATTTTTCTATACCACATTACTATTCTGCGTAATCAACTGTAATAGGAAGACATCTGGTCCGATGGTCAAACCTCTTCTTAGCTTTGTTATAAAGGAACACTGTGTCCGGCTTTAACGTATTATTACTACCCTGAACATAACACATTTGTGGTTTTAAGAAGTGGCTAGCATACATACAGGGCTTCTATCCATCCACTTTAAAAAATTAACGCCGCTCCGATTTTGAGAACTCATAAAGCCACCCCGTTGCTATTTGCGTTTGACCTGCAGCGGGAGAAACTTTTTATAAATTTTTATTGTACCACAAATAAATGTTCCTTTTTGCAGAAATTCCTCAGCCAATGGGACAATATTATAAAAATTATTTGCGTATAATACGCGACTTCGAAATAATAATTCAACTTCCAACGTCATAACGTTAAAGTTAAGAATGTTGTGGGTGTATCCTTCCGGAAGGCACACTTTACAAAGTTTTATACCAGTAATTTTAAGAGTGTGGACAATTGCGTTAACAATATTTCAAAGTTTATAGAAACGGTCCTCAATCCTAGCCATGAAAATGTCGGTTAAGTGTAAATGTCTAAGTATTGATATAAAACGATCGCGCTTCATCGCGTTTTTTATATGCGCGTTGGTATACATATCCTTTTGAGACGAATATAATCTAATATCAGGTAGTGGCGCTACAACCAATGTAAGCAGCACACCAATAAAAATGTTCAGTTAGTTTTTTATCATTGGTCTCCAGGCCAGTTGGTGTCTAGAAGAAAAGAAAATTTTAAAGCGTAGAAGCAGATAAGCATAATGCTATACATAGAAAATTACAAATTACTTACTTTGAAACGTTGAAATGAGATGCGCCATCGTATTGCATGAAGCATTAGAACTCTACTGATTTGACACATAGACACTATGAAGCGACATCCCGTTGCTATAGAGTTCACATTCCTTAAATACGTAGGAGCTGATAAGCATAATGCCAGGGATTGAAGATTATAGATTACTTAGTTTGAAACGTTGAAGTGAAATGCGTGGTACCATTGCATGAAGCATTAGAAATACATTGCTTTTACATGCAGACAGTGTGATGCGCCATCCCGTTGCATGGTAATGCTGAATTCATATTCTTTGGAAGTATAGAAGCAAATAAGCATAATGCTATTCTTAGAAAATTTCAGCTTACTTACTTTGATGAATGAAATGAAATGTACCATCGCACTGCATGGAGCAATACAACTCTACTGTTACGACATGCAAACACAGTGAATAGCCATCATGTTGTATGGAACTGTAGAGTCCACATTCTTTTGAAGTGTATGAGCAGATAGGTATTATGCTACGCGTAAAGGACTACAGCTTACATACTTTGAAAGGTTGAAATGAGATGCGACAAAGCATTGCAGGGAGATTTAGTACTCCGTTGCTTTAAGACGCAGATACAATGAAGTGCCATCCTGTTGTATAGAACTGTAGAAATCACATTCTTCTGATGTGTAGAAGCAGATAAGCAAAACGCGTTGCATTGAATATTACATCTTATCATGCGGCATTGAAATCAGTTGCTACATCGCGTTGAATGAAGCATTAGAACTCTATTGCTTCGACACGTTGACATCTAGAAACGCTATCCCGTTGTAAGGGAGTGTATGATTCACAATCTGGTAAGGAGTAGAAGCTGAAAGACATAATGCGTTGCACTGAATATTACTTCCTACCATGAAGCATCGAAATGAGATGCGAAATCGCGTTGAGTGAAGTATTAGAATTCTATTGCGTCGACACGTAAACTTCTTGAAGCGCTTTACCTTTGCACGGAAGGGTAGGATTCATGTTCTTTTGAAGCGTAGAACCTGCGATGCATTGAATATTACATCTCATCATAAAACATTGAGATGGGAAGTGACATCGTGATGAATGAAGTATTAGAACTCTATTGCTTCGACACCAAGGGATAGCGTTTCTAGGTGTCTAGTAAGTAAATAAGTAGATTTTAATTCTCTATGCATCGTATTAGGCTTATCTGCTTCTACGTCTCAAAACAATGTGAAACCCACACTTCATTGCTAAGGGATAGTGTTTCTGAATTTCTATGAGTAAAAGCAGTAGAGTTCCAATACTTCATTGAACGCGATGTTACACCTCATTTTAATGTTGCATGATATGATGTAGTATTCAATGCAACGTGTTGTATTTATTTGTTTCTACACCCCCAAAGAATGTGAATCCTACTCGTCCTAACAATGGGATAGTGTTTCTAGATGTCTGCGTTTCACAGCTACAGACTACTCATGCTCCACGCTATGCCGTGGCGCATCTCTATCCAACGTTTCAAATTATATAAGCTGTAATCTTATAAGCATAGCATTATGCTTATCTACTTCTTCTCTTCAAAAGATTGTAAATTATACAGTTTCATGCATCGGGATAGGACATCGTAGTGTCTGAGAGTGAATGCAGTAGAGTTCTAATGCTACGTGCCAAGCAATAGCGCATTTCGTTATAAAGTTTCAAAGGAAGTAAGCTGACATTTTCTATGCATCGCACTATAGTTATCTGCTACTACACTTCATAAGAATGTGAATTCTACAGTTCCATGCAACAGAATGGCGCTTCATGGTGTCTGCGTGTAAAAGCAAGGGTCATCTGTTGCTCCATGCAATGCGTTGACGCATCTCACTTCAACGTTTCAAAGTATGTTAAGTATAATCTTTCATGCATAGCACTACGCTTATCTGCTTCTACACATTATAAGGTTGTGAATTGTACGCTACCATGCAACAGGGTGGCATTCCACAGTGTCTGCCTGTCAAAACAATAGACTTCTAATTTTCCATGCAATGCGACGGCGCATCTCATTTGTTGGTATTGAATTAAGTAAGCTGTAATCTTCTATGCATAATGTAGGAAACTTATTAATGAAAGACAATTACAAGATTTTGTAAATCGTTAGATAGTTCCTTTCAACTGAGATATTACTCCAAGGACTGCTAATGAACAACTGCTTCATCGTCTTAAAATATATACCCGAAATCTCATTTATTCCGTACATTTGCTCTCTCGCATTCTAGAATATTCCATGCACATAACATTTGAAACTTGCATTATTGATTAGCTTTTACATCAAGATAAGTTCGTTATCCTTCAATCGGCCGTCCTGTATGAACATTTGTCCCAAATGTCTTTATTCATGTCGTCTTTGATTTCAGATAAATCAACATTGATTTTGTCAATCCACAATTTCATAGAATCTGCTGACGTAGATGTTTGTAGGGGTCCTTCTTCTTCCCATACCATTTGAACTACAAATCGTTGACTGCGTAAAACTCGTGTAACTTCATACGGTCCAAAATAATTATGAGCTATTTTTAGACCAGGACTCTGTTGCATACGTTTAATTGCTACTAAATCTCCTTCACGATAATTTCTAGCCTTTCGTCTACTCTTGTTAAAAGTTCGCCTATTCTCTTGTTAGATCCTGGATATATTTTTGCTTGCTTGAATTTGTATTTCGTCCTGTTTATCTTGAAAAGGTGCAACTCATTCCTTTTCAAGTATATCTCGGATGTCAAGATAACCTTTAAGTCGTGGATGTATCCCAAAGGGAAGATAAAACGGTGACGTGCCAATACTTCGATGTAGTGTTGATTTCAAACATTGTTGGTCTACTTCTAAATACTTATACCATTCACGGGGCATAGGTGTAGCTAATTTTGCAGACAACAGTATGAATGTTCTATTAATACGTGCAACTTGACCATTAGCTCTCGGAATTCCTGTTGTAGTTGAAACATGTTCTATATTTTCTTCCTGACAATATTGCTTGCTTCCCCTATCAGAAATTATTCGATGCGGATTACAGAAAATAGTCGCTTGCTTTTTCAGGCATGACAAAACTTAAGCTGTAGTAGTAGATTTTGTAGCATAAAGACATGTAAATTTTGAAAAAGTATTTACTACTACAAATATGTACTGATACGTTTTCTTGTCGATGGCAGCGGTCCAAGATGATCGATATGAAATGCATTAAAAGGAATACTCCCCTTTTCGATCGGATTTAAATGATACTCGTGCTTTCCCTGCATCTCTTCGGTTAAGATGCATGCAACACAATTTCTTACCACCTTTTCAACTTGCTGCCAAAGATTTGGAATCCAATAATCTTTACGTACGATAGTTTCAGTCTTGACCACAGAAAAATGTCCTCACTCATGAGCTCGCCTTATTTTCTGTAGCTGCATCCGACATGATACTACTAGTTGAATATCACCTGCAAACTCTCTGTACAGAAAATTTTCCCGTAGAACATAATCATTCGTCTTGTTTTGAAGTACCATATCTCGAAGTTTCATTACAGTCTCACCTTCGTCCTGTACTTTCCGCAAACGTGCTGTAAGACTTGCATCAGATCCATCGATTAAGAAATTTGTAGAAGGAAGATTTCTACTAAGTGCATCAACATGTATCGTGTTCTTCTCTGGTCGATGCTATATCCGGTAATCAAATTCTTCTAACGATAAAACTCATCACGCAACTCACACACAAAGATCTTTCTTATTCATTATAAAAGTGAAAGCTCGGCAATCAGTAACAATAACAAACGAAATTCCTAATAAATAAACTCCTAATTTCTTCAAAGCTTTTACTATTGCTAAAACCTCAAACTCATAGCTACTGCATTTAGATTCAGGAAAAGTTGTCTTACCACTAGAAAATAATGTTCAGGATAAAAAGGTTGATCTTCGTTATTTGTTTGAAATAAAATCGCTCCGTACACTAACGCAGAAGCATCTGTATGCAACTCCGTCGCTACTTCTATTTGATACAAATTCAATATTGGTTCCTCACTCAATAAATGTTTAAGTCGTATGAAGTCCTTTTCAGTCGCTCCGAAACAAAATTTAGCATTTGCTCGCAGAAGGTTAGACAAATGTCGCGCAATTACAGGGTTTTCACGAATAAATTTACGAAAATTCCCGATTAGTCTAAGAAAACTTTGTACGTATTTAATATTGGAAATCGTCGGACTGTATCAGTTTTAGTGAGAGGCGTACATAACCATTGTTGATTACATGCCCGAGGAATTCGACAGAAGTATGCACAAAACTTTTCCCAATTGAATATTAAACCGGCTTCGCTCGCTATAATTCAAACCCTTTCAAGATTTTTGATCCCACATTCAATATCATTTGATGAAAGAATCGAATCATCTATGTATGCTAAAACTATTCTCTCTCGAATAAGATCTCTAAATATGGTATTTATAGATCTTTAAAAAACTGCTGGCGAATTACATAGACCAAAAAGGATCCGTAGGAATTCATAATGACCATGTAGTACAATAAATGCTATATACTTTTAACTTGATGTATCCTGTCGCACGTGAAAGAAACCGTTTTTCAAGTCAAGAGTACTGAAAATGCGCGCGTCTTGTAACAAATCTAATTGATCTTCAATCACTTGTAACCGATATCTATCTTTAATAATCTTCTTACTAATTTGTGAATAAACCACACATAATCTAAACAAATCATTTTTCTTCCGAACGAGAACAACTGGACTCGAATAATCAGAAGTAGGACTGAAGCCGCAATCCACTGTTCTATCAACGCATTAACAATCTCTTTTTGCGACGCTGACAATTGTCTCGCCGATTGAAATACAGACTCTTCGCCTGTCAATATTAATTCCATTGCAATTACACGTTCAAAGGTTTTACTCGGCTTCTAATTGCTAACAAGATTTCCTATCGTCATTCGCTAATTAGCATTTAATACATGAAACACATCAACTTGATTTACTTCTAACACGTCACTCGTTACATTTATTTTAAATATTTCGGGTACAATAGTTTCTCTTTCAACAATTTGGCGCGTTACTTTCGATAATAGACGAATGTTTACTTTACCACATCTAATGCTGCCATCGTTTACATTTAAGAAATTCTTTCCTATTAACAGCTTGTGTCGAACAATGGTATCAGAGATTACTTGTATACAAATCGGATATGAGTGCTCACCTGCGGTAATTTCTGCTTGAAACTCACCTAATGTTGTATCATTCTTTGAACCTATACCATCGAAATGTAATTCATTGCGTCGTAATTGCGGAGTACCAAGCTTAATATACTCGACTGTGCGAATTAAACTAAAATCACTTCCTGAATCCATAAATGCTTTGATCTCGCATCCGTTAAGTAAAATATTTTTGAGATACTTTCGGTACGATACTCCTAATGTCGCGCAGCTCTCTTCACTCGCTTTAAATTTCTTGGGATATTTCGACACAATATGTCTACATTCTTGACATATAAAACATTTTACATCGCGATATTTCGTTGGACAACTCGCGCTAATATGATCGTGCCCACCACAATTATAACATCGTACAATATCACCGGTGAACTCGTTAATCTCAACCACATTAACCACCTCGTTTCGCTTATATCTATCGAAACTGTCTTCACACTTCTGAAACATTATTGACATCTGCACACCCGACAAACCTTGATTTCGGAGAATTACCTTTTCAAACGCTTTCGAAAGTTGATCGGTTGTTGTACAGTGTTGAATACGCGCTTGGTTCCGGAGCATTTCATCGGGGATGCCGTCAATCAGATATTCAAGTATTTCTCCATCGTTAATTGGTACTCGATTTCTAAGAATGATCTTCTCGTACAGATATTCATGAAATGTCTCGTTCCTCTTCCATAATCGCTCTTCAAATTCCTTCCTTATTTCAATTTTCCTTTGTGGATGATAAAACGTAACTCAATTCTTTCCGCAGTCGGTTGAATGGCATAGTTATATATTCTGGTTTAGAATAAAACCATTCAAGTGCTTTTCCCTTCAGTCGCATACTGATAAGTAATCGTGCAACGTCATCTTCCAATTTATATATCGTCTTCAACAATTTAATCTGCTTCTTCCAAATTTCACTATCGCCAGATTTGCCATCAAATTTAAGTAAGAAGTAAATTTGTAACTGCTGAAATATTCGTTCGCGGCTAACTAAATTCAGATAAAACATTGCATTCATTGCCACTATTCAATGCCAACAGATTGTCACCGCCACTAGCAACATCATATTGTTCGCCATCAAAATTACGTGGCGATCTTCGCTGCTCATTTTCCAAATTTTTCTCAACTTGTAATTGAATGAATTGTCCTTCGCATCACATCTAACTCAAGGCGCAACATGGCTAACTCACCTTCTGCTAATTCTTTTTCTTTAAAAAAAAAAATGAATTTCTCGTTGCGTCTCATCAGCACACGATCCTTCATTATCTTCACGAACTTCTTTCAGGTTGTCATCTATCCACGTTCCGTCTGGGTCAACATCCTTCGCACGGAAAACTAATTTAGCTTTCGAACCAGCAGTAGGTCGTTTATGCTCCATTAATATTTCTTTTAGCGCAGTAACTGTGATTTTAGTCAAATCTTTTATTGTGAAAATTTTCACTTGACACTCGCGTATAAACTCGAATTGTCTCTACACGAAAGTTTAATTTTCGTTCTCGCACTATCTCACAAAACTGCACTCGCGTCGCATGAATAACTTCTCGAACATTCTAGACCATCAAGGAATTTTCTCCAACGTTCTGTCTTCAAATACTCGATAATATTCCAATGTTTAGACTGTATCCGATTTAATTCTTGAATGTTTTCTTGAGAATTACCACGCCTGAGTCCCAAAAATTGTAGGAAACTTATTAACTAAGGACAACTACAATATCTTGTAAATCATTAAATAGTTCTTCTCAACTGAGATATAACTCCAAAGAACGCTAATGAACAACAGCTTCATCGTTTTAAAATATTAACACGAAAAGCTCATTTATTCCGCACACTCGGTCTCGCTCGTAATCTAGAATATTCCACGTACATAACATTTGAAACAAGAATTATTGATTAACTTTTAAATTAAGATAATTTAATTATCCTTCAATAACATTAAGCTTGTATGCTAGTACAAATCAAAGTAATGTGAACTCTACAGTTCCTTCAAACGGGATGGCGCTTCATAGTGCCTGCGTGTTAAGGCATTGGAGTTCTAGTACTCCATGCATTGCGATGGCTCATCTCATTAAAATGGTTCAAAGTAAGTAAGCTGTAATCTTTTATGCATGGCATTATGTTCATCTGCTTCTACTTTTCTAAAGAATGTCAATTTTACAGTTCCATGCAACTGGATGGCGCTTCATATCGTCTGCGTGTCGAAACTGTCGAGTTCCTATGCTTCATGCAGTGCGATGGCGCATCTCCTTTCAACATTTGAATATATGTAAGCTGCAACGTTCTATGCATTGCATTATGCTTCATGCTTACATTACGACTGCTTCTGCACATCAAACTGACGTGAATTCTGCAGTTTCTTGCAGCGGGTTGGCGTCTCAATCTTCTAAGTTCACGTTTCAATGTAAGTAAATAGTACGCTTCTATACAAGCCACTATGCTCTCTTGGTATAGGCATATTGCTGTGCATAGAAGATTGCGGTCTACTTATTTCGGAACATTGAAATGAGATGGGCCATCGCATTCCATGGAGAATTAGAATTCTATTGCTTTAAAATGCAGACATTATGAAGCTCCATCTCGTTGCTTGAAACTGTAGAATTCACATTGGGTTCGAGTGTAGTAGAAAATAAGCATAATGCAATGCATAGATTGTTACTGCTTACTTGCTTTGTAACGTTGAAATGAGATGCGCCATCGCAATGCATGTAGCATTAGAATATTGTATAATCAATTGCTCTGACTCGTAGACCCTACGAAATGCTATCCCGTTGCATGGAAGTGCAGAAGTCACATTCTTTTGAAGTGTAGAAGGAAATAAACAGAAAGTTATGCATAATCGTTTACTGCTTACTTACTTTAAAACGTTGAAATGAGATACGCCATCATATTGCACGGAGCATTAGATCTCTACTGCTTTTAGTCCTGGACAATATAAAACCCTATACCGTTGCAAGGAACTATAGAATTCACATTATTTTGCAGTCTAGATAAGGATAATGCAATTCATAGAAAAGAGCTTGTCCCTGCATTTCATGTGGCATTAGAATTATATTGCTTGAACACGTAGACACTACGTAGCGCCATTCCGCTGCTAGGAACTGAAGAATTCACACTCTTTTGCAGTGTACAAGCAGATAAGAGTATTGTGATTCGTCTAAGATTAAAACTTACTTACGATACGTAGACACTAAGATGCGCCATCCCGTTGTATGGAACTGTAGAGTACACAATCTTTTTAGGTGCAGAAGTAGATAAGCATAAATCTATGCTTAGAAGATTACACCTTACTTACCTTGAATCGATGCAATAAGATGCGCCATCGCAATCCATGGAGCACCACAGCTCTACTGTTTTGACACGCAGACACTGTGAACAGCCATCCTGTTGCATGGCACTGTATGGTTCTCATTCTTTTAAAGTGTAAAGGCAGACAATCATAATGCTATGCGTAGGAAATTACAGCTTATTTCCATTGTATGGTTGAAATGTGATGCGCGATCCCATTGTATGGAGCGTTGGATCCCTATTGCTTTTACAAGCAGACACTTTAGAGATCCATCCTGTTACATGAAGCTGTAGAATTCACATTCCTTAAAATATAGAACCAGATAAATATAATTATATGCATGGAAAATTACAGATTACTTACTTTGAAACATTAAAGTGGACTGCTTCTTCGCAATGTATTGTGACGTGGTGACGTCACAAGGCTCGCTCACCCCCCCCCCCCCTGCTTCGGTTAGACTAGCTCGCTGATCACCACCCATGCGAGAAGCGCGACACGGACCATCACGATAGCTGTATTTGCGAGGAGCATGAAATACGCGATGGTAGAACCTTCCCCCCTTCCCCACCCCCTTCTTTTTTCTCTCTCTATTTCACGGATTAGACTGGCGAGCTGATGGAAGAAGCGACCCAGAAGACGCCCCTTCAGCGGATAAGAAGACCGCGGGTTCGCGGAAGGACTGTGCGCCGAGGTAGTGTGACGGGCTCGACGGTGGAGGAGTCGGGAAGTGAGCAAGAAGAGACCCTGAAGCCCGAGGAATACGATCCAAGGCCCTGCAACGATATGACCGCTGTCATAGCCCATGGAGACGAACAGGATGGTTTTTGGGTGTGAGAAGAACCTCTACCCCTCCCCTGAGCCCATGGAGAGGAAAATTCAAGATGTGCAACGGACCGGCAGGTGAGCCGTGGAAAGCGCGGCGCGCGACACGCGCCGCAGTTCAAATAATCAGGAGGACCCCCTCTAGAGACACCAGAGGGGGCGATCAAGGAAGATTGCCGAAATCCACCGATGGATGCCCCGAACAATACCGAAGCGTATAGCCCTACCCCACCAAGGAACCCTAAGGAGGATCTAGGAGATCCGAAGACCCCCTGAAAACCTATATAGCGAGCCAGCCAGCATGAAAACGAACACTTCTTAGCGACTTCTTAGCGACTACTTAGCGACGACTTAGCGAACACATAACAACGACTTAGCGAAGACTTAGCGACGACTTAGCGAGCAACCTAGCAAACGATTGTACGGAGCGACTTGGAGGAGAGAGAGAGAAAGACAGAGCGAGATCCAGAATTGTTGGAAACGAGAGCGTGAGTCCTTATACGCTAAAGCATCCCATTTTTCCTGCCGCATTTCTGATAGCGCGTATTGTATTTTGTATCGTATAACGGGTGGTGATACTCGGTCATTCGCGGCGTGTCGTATAACATTTAGTAATCCCGCGTCGAGACAAGATAGAAAGAAGTAGTCGAGCGAAGGAGTATTTCGAAATTTCGAGGGTTATCTTGCACCAGGTTTCCCCGGGTTGCGTGGTCTATTAGTTTTTGCTACTTCTTGAGTAGCTGGCGCCCAAAAAGTCCCAGCCTCGCAGCTTCGAAATACTCGCTGGATAGGAAATTCATTGTTCTGTACTTGGCGTTGGCGAATCCGCGGACGGTCGCATCACGCGGATATTCTGTACCCCGATATAACCCCGGATTAAACTTCTATATACCCCCTTATTATTGGTTCTATATACCCCTTTCTTGCGGATTGTAACGGGCAACCGTCACAGTATTTAGCATTGGTACTCTATTGCGTCGAACGGCAGACAGTATGAGGCACCATCCCGTTGCATGCAGCTCTGTAATTCGCATTCCTTTGAAAATAGGTTCTAATGCTCCATGCAATGCCATGGAGCATCTCATTCCATCGTTTCAAAGTAAGTAATGTGTAATTATCTATGCATAGCATTATGCTTATCTGCTCTTAGAATTCAAAAGAGTGTGAATTCAATAGTTCCATGCAATGGGATGGCGCATTATGGTGTCTGCGTATCAAAATAGTAGAGTTCTAATGCTCCTTGCAATGCGATGTCCCATCTCGTTTCAACGCTTCAAAGTAAGTAAGCTGTAATCTTCAATGCATTGCATAATGATTATCTGATTCTACATGTTCAAAGAATGTGAATTCCACAGTTCCATACACGGTATGGTGCTTCGTAGTGTCTGTCTGTCAAAACTAATGGAGTTCTAAGGCTCCATACAATGCAATGGCGCATCTCATTTCAACGTTTCGAAGAAAGTAAGCTAGAATCTTCTATGCATAGCACTATGCTTATTTGCTGGAGCTCTTGAAAAGAATGAGAATTATATAATTTCATGCAACAGGATGGCGGTTTAAAGTGTCTGTGTGTCAAAGCAATGGTGTTCTATTTCTTCATGCAATACGATAGTGTAAACCATTTCAACGATTCAAAGTAAGTTACCTGTAACTTTGTACACTTTGCATTTTGTTGATCTGTTTCTACAGATAAAAGCATTGGGATGGCGTTTCATAGTGTCTACGTGTATAAGCAATAGAGTTCTAATGCTACATACTGTGTGGTGGAGTGTCTCATTTCAACGTTTGAAAGCAAGAACGTTGTAATGTTCTATCTATCGCATTATCCTTACCTAATTCTACACTTCAAACGATTGTAAATTCCACTGTTCCTTGCACCCGACTGAGGTTTCATATTGTTTGCTTGTCAAAGCTGCAGTGATCTGATGCTCCACACAATGCGATGACACATCTAATTGCTACGTTTAGCATGTTGACGCCTGTGTGCATCACAGGCGGGTCACACGTGTCTGTTCCGTGAAACGTTGTGTATCTCCGCTGGGTCACACACGTCTATTTCGTGGGCCATCGTGCATCACGATGGGTCGAACTTATATTTCAGAAAGTAGATAGTACAAAATAGGTTTATTTTTCAAATCTCAGCATTATAAACAGACATCCAATATTTAAAACATAACAAATCAATATTGGGTAGAGTTCCGGTTGGTCCTTACATCGCTTACAACAAGTTTTTACTTTTACCACCTTATTCGCGGCATACTGCCTACCGTTTATTTTAGACATACGTTTATAGCATTCTTAACATCACTGTCTCGTTTTTCTCGCGCGTCCTTGGGACGACCGCAGAGAATGTGTACGTTTCTTGGGCACTGCTTCAGTTTCACATGGCGTTTGTTCACTGTGATGATCCACTGTACTGAGGAAATAACAATAATTTTTTCGTGGAAATTTAATATTTTTATATCTTTGGTACTCCATTTTCTATGTATATAACAGGCATCGACGAGAAAAGTCCCGCATACTAATTCGATAAATATTTTTCAATACCACTTTACTGTTCTGCGTAATCAACTGTGATAAGAAGACATGTAGTCGGATGGTCAAACCCCTTCTTAGCTTTGTTATAAAGGAACACTGTGTCCGGCTTTAACTTATTATTACTACCCTGGACAATAACACATTTGTGGTTCTCAGAAGTAGCTAGCATGCATACCGGCCTCTTATCCGTCCACTTTAAAAATTTAAGGCCCCTCCGATTTTGAAAATACATAAACCCGGTTGCAATTTCCGATTGGCCTGCAACGGAAAAAATTTTGTATTAATTTTTACTGTACCATAAATAAATGTTACCTTTTTCAGAAGTTTCTCGACCAAAATGACACAAGTATATAAACTATTTGCATATTATACGCGGTTTCAAATAACAAGTTTCACCCTCCAACATCATAACTACAGCATGCGCATGTGCTTTCGCTATTCTGGTTGCATTATTTCCGGCGTTAATAAGGATGTTATGTATGTATCCTTCCGGAAGGCACAATTTACAAAGTTTTATACCATATTTATGCCGCTTTCCTGGAATATATTGGCAAAAACTGTGGCGTCCTTGCCATGGAACCATGATTTTGTCGATTACAATATTTTTACCGGGCTTAATACGTTGAGTGATACGTCAATCCTCAGGGATTGACAGTGAACTTCCCGTTCAGGCGGCGTCAGTCTCCAGGGACTGACAATCGACTTTTCGTTTAGACAACGTGGATTCTAGGGACTGACAGCGAATTTCTAGTTTGATCGACATCGCTGCATGAGACCGGCATTGTAAAGGGTTAAATTATTAATGACAATTGAAAACTTTATGCTAATATTTAATGAAGTTTATTAAGACATTTTAAACAAAGATGTAACTGTGATTTGCACATATTACAGTATGTAGTAACTTTCTTTGTAATTTTCCTTGCTAACTGGCGTCCGAACATTTTTGTGCTTGTGCTGTAACAATCAACACTATATTTTCGTACTTCATGCGCCTTTCCTTCCTTCTTATGAAATTTGCGCATCCATCTACTTGTATCGGCCCTAATTGGGGTTTCCTCATGTGAATGTCGTATGAGAGCATTTATCAATTGTTTTCGGAATGATGTAATTGACATCTTTCATCCTGTTACATTTTGGAAAATATGTAACGCATTCACGACGGCAATATTCAAAAGAAGGTCGAATGCCAGTTTTCTATACTATTTTAATGACCTTCTAAGTGGACTACTGTAGCCACCCATTTGATCAGACAGATCAATCGCTGTTTTACCTTTATTATAATCAATAATAATTTTTGGTTTGCAGGATACCCCTGTTCTTGCTATTACGGTTTTCATTTCGTCAGAATGCTTGATCGGAAGGACTAAAACATCCCTCTTGTTTTTCCATTTGATGATTGTAATCCCTCTACTGTTCTCTTGAGCAATGACTTCTCCGCGTCGTAGTTTGGCTGTCACAACTTTACTTGGATTGCCGCTTCGATTTGGTTGAAGAGTACCAACCAAATGCGTACATTTTGTTATGAGTTTGTTTGCTAAATCCACACTCGTATAATAATTATCCCTGTATAAAGTATGGCCTTTGTAAAACACATTGTCACATAAATTCGTGACAACATTTGTGGGTGTTGTATTTTTTTTATCCAATGATTTTCCAGTGTAAATGCAAAGATTATATGTGTAATTATTATCACAGCACAATTTAAGTATTTTTATCCCATATCTATGCTTTTTTTATTTCATGTACTGTCTAAATATGATCCGTCCACGGAATGGTATTACCATCTCGTCGATACATAACATTTCAACGGGATCATAATATTTTCTTAAATTTATATTTAATTCGTTTATCAAAAATTCAACCTTTAAGAGACGGTTGGAAGCATCCACTTTTGTATTGTTGGGAAAATGCATCATTCTCAACAGAATTTGAAATCTGTCTCTACTAACAATTTTCCGTGGAAATGTTCGAATAAACAATGGATCCTTAGACCAATACAGGTACAAAGATAGGAGCTTTACCAATCCCATCCACAAAACCAGTCCAAAACACCTCTTTATTTCGTCCTTATCTATTGGCACCTATTTTTCAACACATTTGAAAGAGATTGTTCTTTGTGTCGCATAAATATTTGTTTGTTCGCTTATATGTTGAAATAGTTTATCCGTCACAGAAAGGCCGTCAAAATCTTTCACTGTGCTACAATTTTGCATTTCTTCATGAGCGAGTTTGGCACCATGGGGACTTGAGAAAGGTATAATGTTTGGCTGGTTGCATCGCGGATCAAACCAATCATTTGGATCACTTGTTTCAGTATTCCTTATTGAACTACTAGATGAATTGTCACTATCTGACAATGGTAGTGGTATTACACACCGACATTTGCGTGGTACAAATGGCTCACTCGATGAGTCACTATCTATCGTCCTTCCAAGATTTTCAGTTGATGAATTCCAAAACTTTTTCAAAATAGTTACTATAAAACTGAATTCTCTCTGCTGCAATAGGTCTTTATACTCCCGTGGCTTTTTCAGAATGACTCTCACCTTATAGTTGCTCTTTCGCCTCTCTGGCATTCCCCATCCCATTATCTTATGTTTATACATTGTATACAAATGCATTTCGACAGTCCAAACGAAACGAACACAGTGTATCAAAGTTATCGTTTGTTTATTCCCATCAGTCAAGCGTTCGGCATCAAGTGCTCACGCGTTGCCGCCTGAGCGAGAAGTATAGCAAGATCGGCCTAGCATTCAACGTGTTAACAGTATTTTCGAAGTGTAGACAATTGCGTTATCAATAATTCTACGTTTATGCAAACGGTTCTCAATCCTAGCCGTGGAAATAATGGTGAAATGAAAACATCTAAGTATCGATATAAACCGATCGCGCTTCATCGCGTTTTTTATTCGATCGTTTGTATACATTTCCTTTTCAGACCAATATAATCTAATTTCAGGTAGGGGCACTACAACCAATATAAGGAGGACACCAATAAAAATGTTCAGTCGGTTCTCTGTCACAGGCTTTCTGGCCAGTTGGTGTTTAGAAGAAAAGAAAATTTTTAAGTATACAAGCAGATAAGGATAATGCTACACATAATGCTATACATAGAAAATAACAACTTAATTACCTTGAAACGTTGGAATGAAATGCGCAAATGCATTGCATGAAGCATTAGAACTCCATTGCTTTTACACGCAGACACTATGAAGTGCTATCCCGTTGCATGGAAATGTAGAATTCGCATTCTTTGGAATGGTTAATGCAGAAAACCATAATACTATGCTTAGAAGGTTACAACTTACTTATATTGAAACGTTGGAATGAGATGCGCCGCCGCACAGCATTGAGCATAAGAAATCTACTGTTTTGACAGGCAGGTGCTATGAAGCGCCTTCCGTTGCACGGACTTGTAGAATACACACTGTTTAGGATCGTAGATCAAGATAAGTATGATGTTATGCATAGAAGATTTCAGCTTACTTACTTTGAACGTTGGAACATTGCACTTCTACTGTATTGACACGCAAACAATGTGAAGCGCCATCCTTTTGCATTGAAATGTAGAATTCACACTCTTTGCAACTGTAGAAGCAGACAAGTATAATGCTATGTTTAGAAGATTATAGCTGTCTTATATATCGTGTTGTAAGAAATATTAGAAATCTATTGCATCGATACGAAAACATCTAGAAACACTATCCCCTTGCAAGGTGGTGTAGATTTCACATTCTTTTGAAGTGTAGAAGCAGATAAGCATAATCTATTGCAAAATACGTTACAACTCACCTACTTTGAAACGTTGAAATTAAATACGCTATCACGATCTATGATGCATAATGGAAGCAGACGAGCATATAGCATTGCACAGGGCATTACTACTTACTTGCTTTGAAACTTTGGAATGAATTGTGTCATCGCGATACACGAAGCGTTAGAACTTTATTTCTTCGATACTTACGAATCCTATGAATCCTATGGTTGCATGAAATGTGATGGCGGTTCATAATGTCTGCGTGCCGATGCATGAGAGTTCTAATGCTTCATACAACGCGAGAGCCCATCTCATTTCAACGTTTCAAGGTATGTTATTTGTAATGTTCTATGCACTGCATTATACTTATCTGCCATTCCACACATGAGCCTTCTCGCATTTCCATTATCAACCCTTGGATTCAGGCAACCTGCCGCGCTCGCCTACAGCACCGACAACCGGCAGCGTTGACGCGCGCACACCTGCACGCGCTCACACGCACTAAGTACCGCTGTGTCACTCGAACCGACCGGTACACATGGCTCGTTCACACCAGGCATCACTATTCCAATCTCACCGACGAACACTACTATATCACTCGCAATAACGAGTATTCCTGCCTCGATCGCATCAAAGACGAACACCCTTATCTACCTCGCACCAGTGATTTCGTCCTGCTGAAAGGCGCAGCCGCAGCCCATCATCTCAGTGGGGATTCTTCCAATTCAGGGAGCCGACTTTACTTGAACCTGTATTCTAGTTTTAAGCTTCTTGCATACATATATATACTATATCCGGTCTCATGTCTTGCTACATATAAGAATTCATAAATCCAAGTTACACACGTTACGAATGGAAGACACGAACAACACACACGTAATTAATTGTAAGTTCATGCTATACTACTTCATTATACTATTTCATAAGATAAACGCGAAAGACGTGCCGCTAATCCCACCTTGAGACGCGAGTCCTCTCTCGCGGGGACCGCATGCTCCTAGCAACGAACCGTTAATCCCCCACTCGATGGACCACATCCTTTCATGATGTTTCAAGTAAATACTTCAAATTGGTATAAATATTAATACATATTTTATATTTTAGTTAATTCTAAATACAATATCTCCTTAAAATACTGCATTACATCTAAAATACTATCTAATTTCATATAATTTCATGATGTTTTAAATAAATATTTGAAATTAGTTTATATAATTACACTTATCATATATATTAGTTACTTAAAAATAGAATATCCCCTCTAAACAAAAATAAACATCTATCTATCCGTCTATGTGTACATATATTATATAAGTTGATCATTTGTTTGCTTTGCCCCAGTTAGCTTTCTTTCCATCGAGGCTTGCAAATCCCTCTTCGTTGTTGTAATTCATACTTTGAAAGGTATTTAATACAAATTGATGGTCCGACGCTGAGAATATCTCAAACACTTCTGCTTTACACAACTTAGCGTATATGCAACCTCCTATCAACATTATGTCTATTTTAGATTTGTTGCTGTTCTTCAAGTATGTATAGTCTTCTTTCGGATTCGTCGCGATTAGATCGTTTCTTAGAGCCATTTTGATAATCTTTTCCTCTCTATGGTTGTTCTTCTTACTACACCAGATTACCGATTTTTCGTTCAGGTCACCTGTGATTATTATTCTGTTTGTTTTCTCTCACTTTTCTATGTTAACCTCAGTTTCGTTTATATATTCTTCGATTTCGTTCCGTTCTTCTTCGGCGGCAAGTAACGGCTTATAGTTTTTGTTCCTTCGACCATTGCATGAACGATTCCTGTCAAGGAGTATGTGGTGCCATATGTGAAACATTTTCGATTAAGGCCGGTTATCTATATCGCAGCATCACCGTTCGTGGCCTGCAGTCAGTATTCCTCCATCTTGTGTGCTTCCGATATTATAACCACGGCTGTCTCTTGAATCATTCGCATTTACTGCATGATTTCTTGCACAATTCGGTATCTGTTCAGATCGATTTGTAGGACATTCAATTCCATATTCGTTTCTCGTTCTTTTCTATCATCGCCTTTCTGTGGGTCGGACATTTCGGCTTATTCGCGATGCAATCGATCAGCATATGATTTTGGGATCCGAATCTTCTGCAGATTCCCTTATTAACCTTGACTTCTTCGCAATTTCTGCCGATATGTCTCAGTTTATGGCATTTGAAGCATCTCTCTATTCTCGGTAACACTTTGCAGAGATAAGGTGTTAATGGTATTCTGAGTTGTTTGTCCTTCTCCAGTTCTTTCCTGTATTCCTGTACAAATTCAACTAACGCGACTCGGTTGTCTCTCTACGTTTGTTTTAACAACTTGACGTTTATACCGCTATCCTTTCCTTCGATTTTTTCAGTGTTCGTTTTATGCCCTCCTTCATTTCTTCTCTGATTACCTAACAAGTATATGTCCCTTAGTTGGGGCATTATGCTCGCACTCGTATGGTTTACTTCAAATACTTTTTCCAGAGTTCCTTTTATTTCCTATATTTTGTTCTGTATACCTGTTTTCTTGTTAAATTCCAGGATTATATCTCCCGCTATCTATTTCCTTGCGTCATCTTTTCATATCTCTGTCGTTTTTCTTGCTTTTCCTTATCTCGCTTCATGTCCTCGAATGCTTCATGCTCCTTTAAATGCTTCATTTTTCACTACGCCGTTCGCCACTAGATCGATCAACTATTCGATGTCAGCTTTTCTTTATATGTCTGATGTTTCCCATTAACGTTTTCTAATATGTCATTAAATTCGCCGTATCGTCGCTCATAATATCTCTCATTACGTCTAATCTGTGGCTGCCTATTCTTCTATTTAAAAGTGTAGGCGTTATTCTTATCGGTAGCTTTTACATTACCTTGCACTTACTTCGGCTCCCGATACTTCTCCTTCTGTGTCTTTGCTTCCTTCCGAGGCTTCCTTTTTCTCGTTTATATACGCTTTTCATATTCTTTTCTAGTTCCCTATCCTTTTGTTTCATCGATGGGGGGCTCCGAACCGTCTGCCCAACCTTTAATATTTTGTCAGGACTCAATGGGTCTGATTCCGAGTCGCGAGCCAGCAGCAGTGCACAGCAGCCTCGCTCACGCCGTGGATGGGGGTTGGGGTGGGGTCTACAGGCCCTCCATCATATTACTGCCTACCCTGATGCGGGCGAGGAACTTCTAGGGCCACTCGACCCACAACCAGCATCTATCTTGTACTCTAATCGATTCGTAGTTACGCATATTCCATTAAGCTTGCTGCGATCAGTGATATTGATTTGTCCAATTTAAATTAATATTTTCTTTTTAGGTTTCTTGATTTTTTTTATTGTCTCCTTTTCGTACCTTGTCCTTATGATATATAATCTGATGTTTGATATTTCTAGGATTTCCTATTAATAAATGCAATGTTTCCACAGATTTTCTTTTTCTTCCTCTCTAGTTACGTTGTTGTTATTTTATGCTTTCTACCCTCCACATTCCCTCTCTACACCATCCCGGAACCAGCGTTATAGGATTACTTCAGGATGGCGTCCCGGTCTCGCTACACTGAGATCGAGTGTTCTTCCTAGCATCCGTTGATTTATATATGTAATGTATTGGAGAATATTCCCTCTTATCCTTTGTATTTTTCGAATTACGTTTTAGTTAGATGTATACTAGATACGCGTCGAAATATCGGATTTCCGTTCCGGATTTTTTAGTAAAGTTTTATTCTTTTCCGACTGTTCCTTTCCATTTCACTGAAGGCGATCTTGTATTCCATGCGGACCCGTTCCGACTGAACACGTAGATCATTACATTACATAACATGAATGAACGTTCAATCGAAGCGGATATCTGCCAATCCGTAACTGCGGAAGGCTTACTGCATAGCCTTATCGCTGGGAAAGTTGCGGAGGTTGCTTCCGAACCGAGATGAAAGTGTGGTTATGTTTGGTTTAGTTAGGTCACGTTACGTTAGGTTAGATTGGGTGCTGGTTCTAAAGTTGTTGCATTTTTGCAACATATGCCATCCCTACCTACTCGTGGTAGAACATGGTAACACCAGAATTTTCCGGCGGTTAACGGGGCTCTGGCTTTCGGGGATCATGGATACCTAGTAGCCTCCGTGATACTCTGGGGCGATGCCGGCGGGATCTTCGGATCCTGGCAGGGCCTCTGTTGCCGGTAAGGCCCAGAGTTGAGGGGTGAAATCGGTTGAAGCGGTCCCCCTCCCAGGGGCCACGGCCAGTTCTGGTCGTGGTACGGGGGGTTGCGTTCCCGGGATCCGATAGCTCGGCAGGGGTGGTGAAGCCCCTGTCGTAATACAGTAAACCGGTGGTCATGTTTCGCCGGAGCGGGGGCCTTGCCTTCATTGGCCGGCCCGCGAGGGGATAAACCACTATAAAAAGTCCCTCAAGCTGCGGTACGCGGCGATGGGGCACGCCCAGTCCTTGCTGCTTTTCCTCAGTCCTCGGTCTTTAGCGATCAACCCCGGGAATACTGGCGTCCCCGGGGTGTGCAAGCCTTCCCCTGGCATGGCGGCTCTGCCAGGGGTGATCTCCTTTCCGACCACGCTCGTGAGAACAATATGGAGAATTCTTCAACTTTTAAAAAATCTGGGAATAGACGAGAGGGAGGGGACTAGTAAGGTCCAAATGCCAGGGTGGTTCGAGGCCAGCTATGGTCTCAGACAGAGTGCGTATTTCACTGGAGAAGGGCGCCGTTGAAGAATCAGAAGATGCCTCCTACGATTCTGATATGTCCGTGGGATCGGTGCGATCCACTTTTTCGGTGCAGCGACCCTGCCCGAAATCGAAAAAGCGTGGGAGACCCACAATGACAGGGGAGTATGTCGGCCTCGCTGACGCAAAGAGGGCCTACGTTCAGACGCAACGCGATCTCAAGCTGGAGATCCACCATGGCACAGGCATCTCGTCACCACCGGGAAAGTTGAAATCGCGTGTGTCGAAAATGGAGGACTTCCTTCAGGAGGCAAGGAATAAACCCCTGGAGGATATCGGAGCTTGGGTCCTTGAGGAGGCCAATAAGATCGAATTGGCTGCGGCCAAATCGAGTAAACTCAAGGGCACCATCCAGAGTGATCTAAGAGTTGGCGCCAGGTGCTTGAGCACTGGCATTCTAGAATTGGCACTGAGAGTGATATGTCCGGCTGCTCCGCCGCCGGATGAAGACATTGTTACGCTGAAGGCGCAGTTAGAGACCTTGCAGGCGGAAAGTAGGCGCCTGCCAGGCAGACTCAGTGCATTGGAGAGGCGATCTCCACCAACAATAATGATGGCGGACTTGGAGATCGCGAGCCACACGAGTCTATCACCAGCTTCGAGAGAGGGCTGTGGCTTCAAAAGCCAAGCAGCTGAGCACTTCCCCATCATCTTCTGAAATCAAAAGTGACCCATCTGGGGCATCAAGGCGGATGGCGCCCCAGGGAATGAAGTGCTCACCTGCAGCGGCACTAGCTACTACATCTGGTGCTGCAAAGAAACGTACATGGGCCCAGGTGCTGGGCAGAAAGGCTGTAATGGCGGCCATAAAGGCCCAATTGGCCCCTGCCCCACCACCGAAGGCCCAGAAAGAATAGATGGCGGAAGATAGGCCGAAGTTGGGTTGACTGCCGCGTACCGCGGCAGAAGTGCTGACCCTCTAGCCTGACAGTAAGTCCACGTATAGAGACGTTATGACTGATGCCAGACAGAAGATGAAGCTGACCGACGTTAGGGTGGAAAGTGACCGCTCCAAGAAGGCACGGCCCAGCTGGCTACTTCTTGAAATTGCTGGTCCAAAGAAAGAGACCAAGGCAATTGCCTTGGCTGAAAACTTGCGCGAGGCTTTGGCCTGCAATGGCGTCACGGTATCCAGGTCAAGCAAGAAGGCCGATCTTTGCGTACTCGGCCTGGACGAGTCAGTCACCTCAGCTGAAGTGGGCGAGGCTATTGCCGGCACCAGAGAGTGTCGGGTGGAGGAGGTGTAGAACGGATAAATCCGGTCTTCACCTAGAGGGCTCGGCAGCCTTTGGATGCAGTGCGCCTGGCTGTGGCCAAAAAAGTAGTCACTGCCGGGCGTATCCGTGTAGGGTGGTGTGACGCCCACGTAGTAGCATTGAAACCCCGCCCGAAGTAGTACTACTGCTGCTGGGCGCTCGGACATGTGCAGCAGCGGTGCACTGCTGAGGTGGATCGGTTCCACCTCTGCTATAGGTGCGATGAAACCGGTCACCTGGCGGGCCGTTGTTCCACGGCCGCCCCATTATGCCTCATCTGTAAGGACGCAGGACGGCCCGTAGACCATGGAACGGGAGGCAAGTCTTGCTCCACACCCAAGGCCTGCCGAAACGGCAAGAGCCGGCTGCGTAAAAGAAGGGAGGATTGACGAGGGGAAAGAAGAACCAAGTCCCCAATGACCATGAAGGGGGTGGTGTGGCTACATCACCCTCCACCGCGTGGGTTCCAGCGGAGGTGGTGCCTCGGTATCACCTTCCATCATGGAATGTTCCAGCAGGGATGATGCATCTGCATCACACTTCACCGTGAGATGTTCCGGACATCGGATGGATACTGAGGACCAGGTTGAGTGAGAAGTTAACCCCGCTCCCATGGATGATGCTGGCCGGAGCGAGGCCATGGACACGGCGTAACGTTCCAGCCTCCCCGCGGTCACATCATCCAGACCAAACTGAACCATGCGGTGGCAAGATTGAGTTGTTCCTCACCGTGGAGCCGCACCGGGTTCTCTAGCGCCCGTCCTGGGCTGGAGACTTGGTCGACTCCGTCGGTCCCATCTTGAATCCGGCCGATCGCGCCTGTTGCGCGCGGCCACGAGTTCGTGGCGGTGGACTAGGCGGATTCTCAGTCTGGTAGTGATGTGGCGGTCTGGTGGTGGGAGTGTACGCGCCACCAAATTGGCTCCTCAGTCGTTTCGACATGTCACTGGACGAGGTGCAGAACATCGTTTCTTCGCCACGCATCTCGTCCAGTGTTCGTCCACGGAGATTTCAATGCTTACGCATTTGCGTGGCAGTCCCCGAGTCGGACCAGAGGGGTTACTCGGTGTTGGACTGTACGACTGGCCTAAGTCATAGGTCATTAAACAGGGGCTCGGCCAGCACGTGCTTGCGGTACCAGGGCGAAACCATAGTAGACCTATTTTTCGCCAATGCCCTGGCCGCTCATGGTGTGTCGGGTTGGAGGTTCGACGACGTGGAAAAAATGTCAGACCATGTGTACATACGCATAGATGCTTCCACAGCTCTCCCGACCCGTCCAACAGCTCACCACCAGATGAGGTGGGCCCTTAAGGGCATGGACGAAGACGACCAGATGGCGGCCGTTCTCGCAGTGGCCTGTGCGGGCATTCCATGTGGGCCAGTAGATGTCAATGCGGAGACACATTGCTCCTCGAACGTCATGGCGTCTATTTCCGACGTGCCAATCCGCAGCCTGGTGTACTGGTGGAGCAACAACATACAGGGGCTCCGCACTGATTGCGGTGTCGCTCGCCGCCAGTACACCCGGGCGAGGCATCGGCGTAACAATGACGCAGTGAGAACGGCAGAGCTGTACACTGACTATCGTGCTCTTACGAAGCAACTGCAGCTAGCCATAAGTAGTGCCAAGCCTCAGGCCTGGGACAGACTCCTCTCAAAGCTCCGTGAGGACCCATGGGACCGCCCTTATAAACTGCTGATGGACGTGTTACGTCCCTGGGCGCCTCCACTCATGGAGACGATGGACCCTCCACTCCTGGAGCGGGTACGCGGCAGAATATTCCCATCTGGGGTGTGTCGGTGCCCGCTCACTCCATCGACCATGTTACATAGTCACAGACACTCAGCGTTCTGTGAACAGCCTGCAGAGACGGGGACAATTCTACTACGGTGGAAAACTGGACGGATGGTTCTCCTCAGGAAAGACAATAAATCCGTGGAGTCGCCCTCCGCCTACAGGCTTATCGTGTTGCTGGACGAGGTCGGCAAGCTCTTTGAGCGTATCGTTCAGCGTCGCCTCGTCCGGCACCTGTCTTGTGATGGATCCGATCTTGCCGAATGTCAGTTTGGCTTCCGGGAATCAAATCCCTATCGGACGCGGCTACGACCAGGGGAGGAGATGCACTGGCAGTTTCACTCGACATCCAGAATCCCTTCAACTCCATCTCCTAGGCGGCCAACCGTGGGGCACTCGAAAGTCACAAGGGGCCCCTTTAATTGCGGATGGTGGACGGTGATTACCTCAGGACAAGGCCATCGTTTCAGTGGTCGCAATGGGTCTGTAAGCCGTGAAATAAAGCGTAGAGTACTACAGAGGTCCGTCCTGGGCCCCCTACTTTGGAACGTGGGGTATAACGCGGCTCTGCAGTCCTACTTGCCGGTCGGCGTACACTTAACGTGTTCCGCCGATGACACCATGCTGTTACTCACCATCAGGGCTTTGAGTGAACCATCCGTCGAGCGGAGGTCGCCGTTGCCGCCATCGCCTCGCGGATTCGGGGCATGGGGTTGGATGTGTCCCCTGAGAAGACAGAAATCGTCTGTTTTCGCCTTCGTAGGAGGGGCGCTCTGGCCCCGTGTCTGTCGAGGATCGGGTCGTCCGACGTGCCGGTAGCCAAGAACATGAAATATCTAAGTGTCCACTTGGACAGCTCCTAAACTTCCACCTCTGGAGCTCTTGACACTCGAAGACGCCTACTTTTATTGGCGTCTTCGTCTTGGTGGGATATCCAGCCCGCCAGGGGAGATGACAAGTTGGGACGAGTTTAGGCGCTTGGTTCGACGGTCAACCATATCAAAGTGACGGGGCCAATCCTGTCAGTCATAAATAGATATGTAATTCGCATCACCGGACGACTTACTTTCCAAACCACACAGATGTTGAGCGAACATGGATGTTTTAGTCGTCATTCCTGTGCCGAATCGGACGCGAGGCGAACGCGAGGCGAACGCGCGGTGCTACCATTGTGGCGCGTCGAAAGACTCGGCGCGGCACACTCTCCAGGAGTGTCCTGCCTCGGGGATACCGCGTTGGGCATTAGCAGCGGAGGTGGGTCCGGACCTCTCGTTGCCGAGCATCCTGTCAGGGATGCTTGGTCGCGAGAGTCTGGCAGGCCATGGTCTCCTTTTGCCCAGATTTCATGGTCGCGAAGGAGGCCGCCGAGCGTATTAGGAAGCAATCCCGACCTATTCTACGTCACCTACGGGATCGGTGTTCTAGACCCTTCAACCTTAGGGTGGGAGTCACTCCTAAAAAAACTTCGGGGGGCGGGACTTCACCACTTGTGTCGCATTTAAGGGCAACGATGGTGGCGATTACGCCCCAGAGACCACGGCTTGGCATTTGTCGGCTCTGACGCACCCGGGGCTGCCACACCGTCCGGGTCACGCCTGGCCCGAGGTGTCGACGACACCCATCACGACCCGTGGGGGGGGGGGGGGGACCACCTTTGGTGGTCGTGTCCCGCCTATTTTCACGGGTGTTATGCGAAGGATGCGATCGGTACGCTGGCGGAAACTTGTCGACCATTGCACGCGTCCTCCGGGACGGGAATGACGACTAAGTGTCCCAGCCATCACTCATTTCTCTGACGGAGGCGTGTGTCTCGTCGACCACACTTCCCACCGGGAAGGGGGTCCTCTATGTCACCACGACCAGGCTGGAGGTGGGGCGGACGTGTTCGTCCAGTGTTCCTGGAACCCTCCCAACTGCGTCGAGGACCGTCATGATGGGGTTTTAGCCGGTAAAGGTCCGGCATATCCCGGGAGTTCCCCAGGGGATTCCGGGAAATCCATGAGAATTTCCCCACGTTAAAAAAGAAAAGAAAAGTGCAGCGGCTGGCAGCAGTAACAATAAAGTAATATTCGCTGTAGAAATAACTAGCACGGTTTATGGTGTGCAGGATAAGTAAGCTACCTTTGAGGAGACGTTTTAGCTTTTAATATTTTTAAGAAGTAACAGAAAAATAAACTTTAGTCAACGTCCTCGATAGCACGTCCATAACGCCATAAACCGAGGATTACCGGGGACCTGGGCCCAGCGGCCCATATGGCCATGACCGTTAGGCCCCAGGTAAGCGAACCTCGGGAAATCCCCCTACATTACTGAAAATTAATATTTAACAACAATACCCCCGCCAACGTCCATGTCGCCCTTCTTAAGCGACAAGAAGGGCGGCACCCACAAACAGATAAGATAATTGGCTTGCCAGAATATGTACGGTGGCCAATCACCGAAACGTACGGGTGCAAGAAAATGCTTATAAGCAAAGGTAAAAAAATCGGCAAAAGACATTCGACAAGTTACAAGGTAGAAATACAGAATTGGAGGCGAGAATCAGAAGTATCAAATAAAGCTGTCGAAGGAATTTGTGATTCATTTTAGTACACAACTCTCTCCCTCAAAAGCTTTGAAGAAATGTAGGTTTGATTAGTTTATGTTTAAAAGAGGTAAATTTAGGTTGTGTTAGCTTGAGTTAGATTTGAGTGATGGTAGGTTAAGTCACATTAGGTGTATCTGCGGTTAGGTTGGTTCAAATTAAATTTAGATGATGTTAAATTAAGTTAAGCCAAGCAAGATATGAATTACCGATAGCTGGCAATGCCATCCGTCGATACTTCTTGAATTACCGACTGTTGGAAACACCAGTCGTTATTATATCATGAGTTATCGATTGCAAGCATGACCTACTGTCGTTATATCGTGAGTTACCGACCGCAGGCAACACCAGTCGTTGATAAGTCTTGAGTTACCTACTACTGCTTGCACCAGCCATGTGTGAAACCATGCGTTATCGGTTGTTGGTAACACCAGCCGTCGATATTTAATGGATTATTAACCACAAGCGCCACCAGCCAGCCAGTCGATTGCGAGCAACTGATCGCCAGCAGTACCATCCCAATCGGTAAGTTATAAGTTATTTATAATGGGAACACCTATCCGTAGGCATGTATAGACTCATTTCGCCATCTCTTCAATCACTACTGAAATAGAATTGCGAACAGTTTGAGCATTTTTCACAGAGATGATTCCACTGGTCTGACAACAACGAACGCCACATATGGGTTCTCACAAAACCATTTGTCACGCAACTCAGTGCTGAAAGAGATAATAATGCTGGCGCTATTACTTTAACCAGGAATAGAATCCATAGGTATGAAACATTATGATCTTATGAGTAACATCAATTCTAGAGGAACATTTATAGTGTAAGTATGAAAGTTCTGTTTTACTTGTAGAAATAAAATTCAGTAATATGACACTATACTTATTTTCAGGTCCAAGGTAAGCTTACCATATGTAAAGAAAGGCACAAATCCTCATATAGTAAATATCAGACCACTACTGAGTATAAAAATTAAACGAATATGGCTTCAAACTCGTGTCGCTTACATAATATCCAAGTTTACAGTGTCAATGTGTGCCCTTGGAAGAGCCGATGAATTTGAAAATGATGGTATTGCTGTGATTGCAGTCTTGTCAAAGACTGCAGTAAATTATATATATTTCTAATTTCATTGTTAAGAAAAATAATTCCCTCAATTTAAGATTGCGTTACGCACGTGTTGTTTCAGGTATACATATGGCTGCGATAGAGATGTTAGTTGATTCAGAATCACAAAATTATAGTGGGAAGCTGGAAATAATGGGTGATGCAATGTACGCTTTTATTTTGCAAAGACAGTAAATCTGTTACTAATCAGTCTTTAATCGATGAGGCAATATTAAAAAACTGAGGGAATGTCTGATTTTATCCATTATGCGTGTAATCCAGGTGTGTATCACTAAAGATTTACAATTAATACATGAACGTATAATTTATATTTTAGTAAACAAATAAATTTCTTTTTCGCCATATAAATATTATTGATACGATAAACTGATGCCTCATTTCTTCCTAGAGGAGAATTTGGAACAAATTAATTTGGATAATTATATATGACAATTGAAAAGAAGGAATAAATTATGCAGATAAATCGGAGGAAAAGATCATGCAAATATTAATTATCATCCAAACTAATTTAAACAGCGAGTTTGTTAACAAGGATATAAGCTCAAATAGTATCCTCTTAAAAAAACCGACATATTAACTAATTAAGAAAAAATTATTCCTACTTTTAAAAATTTTGTTACTTTTTGTAAAATTTCAATATGTCAAATATTAAAAAAATTATAGCAAAATATATTTTTATACACTTTTGTAATATATTTTGTAACGCTAAATAATAAAAATTAAATAAATTACGTTTGTCAATATTTATTTATACAGATTGAACTTTACTCGTACAGTTATAATAAATTGAACATATTTAATCATATTTTATATTTTCTTTGGAAACAATGGGCAAAGATATAAAGTGCATTGCTATTATAGTTCTAGCTGCTCCACAAGTTCCGAAAAAGATTAATTAGACCAATGTCAGCAAAAAGTCTAAACCCAGACAACACAAGATAAGATGGTGGCGACACCATACCGGCACTGTAGCGACACTTCCGAGGAGTGTCAGCAGATCCGTAGTCATCTACGTCCGCACTTGTTAGCTAAAATGCCGGCACGCAGTGGCAGCACGTTCTAGTCACCAGCGTAGCACGCGTGCGAATGACACTGCGCCAGCACCAGCGTGACACGCGTGTCATCGTTCCATTCAGAAATTTTTTCTGCATTGGCGTAGGCGTCACATTTGTTAATGGGGAACCACCTGTTATTCCGTACAAATTAAATACGTCAGAGTTTAGATATCCGCATACGAGTACTGACAGACGTTTTGGTAGTTGTTTGCCAACATTTATAGTTACTGAGAGAGTCATATATATTTTTTCAATTCGTCAGGAAAATTCATTCCAATAGAGACTATTAAATACGATGGCAGCATATTGTTTAAGGAAATTGTAATAAATGATACATTTACTTATAAAATGTTGAACCAATTAAGTTACGTTTACTTTACTAGCGTATCACAATTTTCAGGTGAAAATATTGAACGTCATTATTTGTTTTCCTTTGGTACATATATTCTTGTGATACATGGTTTTATCGTTTATAAAGATTATTAAAAATAAAATATACCTTTGTTACATGAATTTTTAATGAAGAGTTGAAAAAAATACTTATAAAATAAGTGTATGTATTTTTACGATAAAGTAAGTAACGACTTTTCTGAAAAAATCGCTGTATTAAGTTATAGTTTACAGAAAATAATAAAAAGAAGTTTTTATATCTTTCTTTCGTGTCAGTGTATCTATTTTCGAACCGAAACAAATAAATTGCTTAGTTTAGTCATTTTTAATATTTGTTTATAATTTTCATGTAAACAGCTTCTTCATTGGTATATATTAGCCTACGCCACTGGCACGCGTGTCACTATGGTGAGCTGATAGTGTCATTGGCACGCCGTGTCGCCCCTGTGCTATATCGCGGTGCTTTGATAGCACCGTGACACGCAGTGTCGCTCCAGTGCTAGCCCTGTGCTGTTACGAGAACTGAGAGGCAGCACCGTGCTAGCACAGTGCTTAGAGTTCCACCCGGTGTTATTGGCGCGACAATCGCTGGTTGTCTGGGTTAATATATCAAATGACAGCACATAATAAACCACTGAAAGTATAATGATATGAATAGTAAGAAAAACATGTTTATTTGTTAGATGTTTATAAATTCAAATTTAAAGGTCCAAGTCACATTTAATAAATTATTGTTTAACAAGGTGATTTAATGTTGTTTCAAATAGGAGCCGAGAACTAGCTGATACTTCTGTCAATGTAATATTATTTCTGTTGGATACAGTAAAAACACATTTGCAATCTAAGCAAGGTTTCATTAGATCTGGTGTATTTTCCAAATTTTAGAAAGGGATGATGCCAACAGTAGTTGGTTCAGCGCCAGGTGATGAACATATACAATAAGCAAAGCAACGTAAACAGATATAAAATGTTCAAGATTATATAAATTAAACTATTACACTTTTATAATCCATGTAGCGCTTCTGTTCTTTGTAACTTACAAAGAGAGTCTTAAGAATGTAACACAATGTAAAGAAGTTACGAAACACAGAAAGCGGGCCTTAATCTCAGATAAAGGAACCTTGTATCTGTTATATTGTGGTTATCGGAGTGCTGTGTTAAGGGATATGCCATTCAGTTTTAATTTTCTAAACGAGAACAATTCAAAAAAATCTTGAGTCGACACATTGGAAGAAAAATTCTTCCAGGGAAAAATGCTGTATGCAATGCAATAATAGCTTCACATCCCCCTGATATTCTACAGAAATTCTTATGCCATTTTACTCGATTTACTAAAATCGAAACTATGAAACATATTATGTGGTATTTCTGCAATTGCTACCATACATACACACGCGGTCGCACACACTCGCACACGCACACGCACATACGAAATCCATCAAGATTAAAGATACTATCTATGTATTGGAGGATGCATACAATATGAAAAGATTATTACATGGATAAATTGTATAATTCCATTTGTAATTGATAATTAGATTATAAGCATTTATATCAGCAAATTTAAATACGACAAAATTGCAGCACGCAGGTGTGTAAATATAACTTTGCGATCTCATTTCATTTTGGCAGTTATACATATATATAAGCATCCATCCAGGCATAAAGCAAGATAATCTTTCAACTATAAAATAATTATGAAACATTAGACTTTTTGCTGGCGTTGGACTATTTTATCGTTTTCGGAACTTGGGAAGCAGCTAGAACTATAATAACAAAGTACATTATATCTTTGCTCATTGTTTTCAAAGAAAATATTAAATGTGAATAACTATGTTCAATTTATTATAAATGTACGAGTAAAGTTCAATCTGCATAAATAAATATTGACAAAGGTAATTTATTTAATTTTTATCATTTAGCGTTACAAAATATATTACAAAAATATATTAAAATATATTTTACTTTAGTTTTTTTAACATATTAAGCTTTTACAAAAAGTAACAAAATTTTTATAAGTAAGAATAATTTTTCCTTAATTAGTTAATATGTCAATGTTAATTTTTCAATATAAGTTTCGAATTTAAATTGACCTTTAATTTCTCTAATTTTATTACTTTCCGTAGATCACTGCTAATTTTTCAACTTTTCCATTACAAGTTTATCGATGCAAGTTTTAATTCTCCATAAGATATAAAATATTATGTTATTAGTAAAATTATTTTGCATTTCTAATTAATTTGAACGTAATAAATATATTTTTTTTATGAGAAAGCATTGCGAGAAAATTTTGGGAATCCATTGTTAATATTGTATCTGATGGTTGACTAGGTTCTCCTCTCCCTGCCGCACCTTTTTACCATTTTCAAGATTCAAAAACCGTGTACCAGCTTTCTCACCATTAAAATTTACGAAATTTACATATTATAAATTTTTGCAAAAGGGATGTTAATTATCTCTTGAATTATGGTTGTTTGACAAGACTGCATTCACAGCAATACCATCATTTTCAAATTGATCGGCCTTTCCAAGAGCACACATTAACATTCCAAACTTGGATATTATATAAGCAACACGAGTTTGAATCCATATTCGTTTAATTTTTATATTTGGTGCTTTCTTTAAATATGGTAAGCATACCTTGATATTATTCACAAGATCATAATTTTTCATACCAATGGATTCTATGCTTGGTTAAAGTAATAGCGCTAGCATTATTAACCCTTTAAGCACTGAGTTGTGTGGCAAATGGTTTTGTGAAAACCCATATGTGGCGTTCGTTGTTGTCAGAACGGTGGAGTTATCTCTGTGAAAAGTGCTCAAACTGTTCGCAATTCTGTTTCAGCAGTGATTGAAGAGATGACAAAACGAGTCAATACCTGCCTACGGATGGGTATTCCCATTATAAATAACTTATAACTTGTCGATGGATGGTGCTGCTGGCGGTCGGTTACTCACAATCGACCGACGGCTGGTGTTGCTTGTGGTTAATAATCCATAAATTATCGACGACTGGTGTTGCTTGTGGTTAATAATCCATAAATTATCGACGACTGGTGTTACCAACAACCGATAACGCATGCTTTCACACACTGCTGGTGCAACCAATAGTAGGTAACTCGAGACTTATCAACGACTGGTGTTGCCTGTGGTGGGTAACTCATGATATATCGACAGTAGGTGATGTCTGCGGTCGATAAATCATGATATAATAACGGCTGGTATTGCCAATAGTCGGTAATTCAAGAACTATCGACGGATAGCATTGCCAGCTATCGGTAATCCATATCTTACTTGGCATAACTTAGTCTAACATCATTTAAACTTAATTTGGACCAAGCTAACCTCAGTTACACCAAATCTGACTTAATCTACCTTCACTCAAATCTATCCCAACTTAACACAACTTAACTTTACCTCTTTTAGACATAAACTAATCAAACCTACGCTTCCTTAAACCTTTTTTTTAACGTAGGAAAATCATCATGGATCTCCGAAGATGGGGAACTCGGGGGGTATGCCGGACTCTTACCGGCTAAAACCCCACAGTGACCGTCCACGGAGATGCTGCGTGGGAACCGGGAACTCTGGACGAACACGTCCGGTCCCCTCCGCCCCGCGCGCCGGGTTCCGCCATTGTGACTGGGAGGACCCCCTTCCCGGTGGGGAGTATAGTCGACAAGATACACTGTCCCGTCCGAGGAATGAGCGATGGCTGGATCACGCAGCCACCGCTCTCGTCCCGGGGGACGCGTGCAATGGTCGGTACGATTCCCCAATCGCACCTACCGTGCCCCCCCCCCCCCCCCCCGGACGACGCCCCTGCAAAAACGTGGGGCACGACCACCAAAGTGGTCCTCCCCGCACGGGCGTCGTCGACGCCTCGGGCCAGGCGTGGCCCGGACGGACTGGGTGCGCCGGGTGATTCAGACCCGATACTACGACCCGACGAATGCTGAGTCGTGGCCCCTGAGGCGTAAAGGCCACCTTCGTAGCCTGCAGGCAAGGCGAAGGTGGCGAAGTCCCACCTCCCGAAGGGTTCTTAGGAGCGACTTCCACCCTAAGGTCGAAGCTCCCCCCCCCGTGGGGCGGTACAGGGCAAACGTCTATGACACCGACCCCGTAGGCGACGTCGAGCGGGCATGGATTGCTCTCTAACCCGCTCGGCGACCTCCTTCGCGACCATGACCTCCTCGCAAAAGGAGACCATAGCCTGATAGACCCTCGCGCGACCAAGCATCCTTGACAGGATGCTCAGCAACGCGAGGTCCGGACCCACCTTCGCCGCTAATGCCCGACACGGCACCTCCCAGGCAGGACACTCCTGAAGAGTGTGCCGCGCCGAGTCCTCCGCGGTGCCACAATAGTGGCACCGCGCGGTTGCTTTGCATCCGATTCGGCACAGGTACTGATCGAAACAACCATAGTCGGTTAGCACATGTGTGGTTCGGAAAGTAAGCCGTCCTTTGCTACGACCCACCCATCTATCAAAAATGGGCAGGATCGCCCCCACGGTCCAATGGTCTCCGCGGTGGGATAACACGTCTCGCCACTTTGACATAGTGGACCGCTAGGCCTGGAACCTAAGCTCGTCCCGACTAATGCTCTTCCCTGACAGGCTGGAGACCTGTCGCTCTATGCGAAGAGACCTATAAATGTAGGCGTCTTCGAGCGCCAGATACTCCAGAGCTGGAAGTCCCGCCAGGGTGGTGGCCACCTCAAAGGACACCGTACGGTATCTCCTAATGACGCGTATGGCCGTGCGTCTCCATTCACTTTGTAGGAGCGTAATGCTCCTCCGACTGGCCAACAGCGCATCGGCCCAAACAAGGGAACCGTACAGTGCCACACTCCTCACCACTCTGCAATAGAGACGGCGCACCCGCTCGTTCGGACCGCCAAGGTTGGGCATGATGCGAGTAAGATGAGTCTTGTGTTTGCCCAACCTGACGGTCAGACGAGCGAAGTGCGGGACGAAACTCCAGGAGCCGTCCAGGTAGACACCAAGATACTTGACGTCCTTAGCTACCTGGACATCGGACGACCCGATCCTCACCAGACACGGGGAAGGAGTGCCCCTCTTACAAGGACGGAAACAAACGATCTCCGTCTACTGAGGGGACAACTCCAACCCCATGCCCCGAATCTGCGAGGTGATGGCCGCAACCGCGACCTCCGCCCGACAGATGGTCCTCCCTGAGTCCCTGCCGGTGGCTAACACCATTGTGTCGTCGGCGTAACACGTTAAGTGTAGGCCGGCCGGAAAGGAGACCCACAGAACCGCATAGTACCTCAGGTTCCACAATAAAGGGGCCAGTACGGATCCCTGGGGTACTCCACGGCTGATGTCACGCCTAACAGGCCCATCGCGGCCACCGTAAACGATGGCTCTGTCTCGGAGGTAATCATCGATCACCATCCGCAGGTAGAGGAGCACCTCGTAATGCTTGAGGGCCCCGCGGATGGTCGCCCACGAGAGGGAGTTGAAGGCATTCTGGATATCCAGAGATACTGCCAGAGCAACTCCCTCCTGGACGGACGTGGTCGAGTCCGAGAGAGACTTGACGCCAGTAATGGTGTCGATGATCGACCGTCCCTCCCAGAAGCCAAACTAGCACTCGGCCAGATAGGATCCAACCCGAGACAGGTGCTGGACGAGGCGACGCTGAACGATACGCTCAAAGAGCTTACCAACCTCGTCCAGTAACACGATAGGCCTGTAGGCGGAGGGTGACTCCGCGGGCCTGTTGTCCTTCTTGAGGAGAACCATCCGTCCACACTTGCACCGAAGTGGAATCGTTTCCGTCTGGAGGCAGGCTGTAAACAGCCTGCACAGACGGGGACCGAGGACGCTGAGTGCCAAGACCCAGGCACGGTCAGGTCTACCGTCAGGACCGGGGGCGGTGTTACGCTCTCCCATGCGTCTGACGGCACCGACCAGATCCTCTACGGATACCTCCAACTCCTGTGACCATAAGACATGGTCGGTGGTTTGAACGGGGGCTGACACCTCCCCAGAAGGGAACAGGGTGCCGACGGCCCGCTCCAAGAGTGGAGGGTCCATCGTCTCCGTGAGTGGAGGCGCCCATGGACGTAACTTGTCCATGACAAGTTTATACGGGCGCCCCATGGATCTTCACGGAACTTCGAGAGGAGTCCGTCCCAGACCTAAGCCTTGGCCAGCTGCAGCTGTTTTGTAAGTGTACGATAATCAGGGTATTCTCGCCGCGTCGGTGTTGCGTCAACGCCTCGCCCTGGTGTACTGGCGGCAAGCGACCCCGTAATCAGTGCGGAGGCGCTGAATTTCATCGCTCCACCAATACACCGGGCGGTGGGGCGGATTGGACCGGACACGTGGCAAAGTCGCAAATCTACGTCATGTCGTCTGCGAACCAATCCGCCTCCGCATTAACGTTCACCGACCCAGCCAAAATGCCCGACCAGGCCACTGCGAGAACGGCCACCATCAGAGCGTCCTCATCCATGCCCCTCAGGGCCCACCTCTTCTGGCAGTGGGCTGATGAGCGGGTTGGGGGAGGCGTAGAGACCTCAATGCGTATTCACGCATGATCAGAGAGAGTCTCCACGTCGTCGACCCTCCAACCCGACACACGTCGCGCGGCCAGGGCATTTGCTAAAGATATATCCATGATACTTTCGCCCTGGTAGCGCACGCACGTGCTGGCCGAGTCCCGGTTTAATAACCGGAGGCCCAGGCCAGCCGCCCAATCCAACACCGAGTGACCCCTCTGGTCCGTCCACGGGGAGTACCATGCGGATGCGTGAGAATTGAATTCCCCGAGGACGAACACTGGACGAGCTGCGTGCAAAGAGACTAAGCTCTGCAGCTCATCCAGTAATGTGTCGAAACGACTGATGGGCCATCTCGGTGGTGGATAGACGCCTACTACCAGACAATCAGCCAGGTCGACCGCCACGAACCCGTGGCCGCACGCAACAAGCGCTATCGCCGGATCCGCAACGGGACCAACTGGGCGATCACCAAGGAGTCTTCCAGGTGTCCCCAGCCCAGGACGAGTGCTGGAGAACCCGGTACGGCTCCGCGGCGACGACCAACTCAACCATCCCACTACTATGACCCTGAACCATTGGGTCGTGTGCGGCGATGGCATGGTTGAAATTGGTCTGGATGACCTGACCGCGGGGAGGCGGGAACGTTAGGCCATGTCCATGGCCTCCCTCCCGGCCAGCGTCATCCATGAGAGCGGGATTTTCAACCTGCTCCATCTTGTCCCCAATGTCCATGTGATGTCCGCTGCCTACCACGTTGAAGAGTGATGCATGTGCACCACCCCCGCTGGAACATCTTCACGTTAGAGGGTGGTGCAGTTACACCACCCCCTTTATGGACACTGGGGACCTTGGGCTTCTTCTCTCCAGTCTTCACTCCCTTCTGCGCAGCCGACGACGGCTGTGCCCCCTTGTCGCCTCGGCGGGCCTTAGGTGGGGAGCAAGTCTTGCCTCCCGTTCTGTTGTCCGCGAACCGCCCTGCCTCTTTGCAAATGAGGCACACAGGCGCGGCCGTGGTACAAAGGCCCGCCTGGTGGCCGGTCCACCTGTGTAGTGCACCGCTGTTGCACGTGACCTTGCACCCAGTAGCAGTAGCATTGCTCCGGGTGGGGTTTCAGCGCCATTACTCGGGAATCAGCCCACTCCACCCGGATACGGCCGGCAGCGACCATTTTTCTGGCCGCTGTCAGGGAGCACTGCACACAAAGGGTGCCGAGTCCTCTTTGAGAAGACCGACTGCTCCCGGTCTTCACGTCTTCCACCTGGCACGCTCCGGTGCCAGCAATGGCCTCGGCCACCTCAGACTAGGTGACTGAGTCGTCCAGACCGATCACTCACAGGTCTGCTTTCTTGATCGGCCTGGCCACCGTCAAGCCGTCGCCGGCCAACGCCTCCTTCAATTTTTCCACCAAGATGGCTGCCTTAACCTCCTTTTCAGGATCGGCAATCTCCAACAAGGTACCGTCGGTCCTGGACTTCTTGGGGCGGACAGACTCCACCCCAACATCAAACAGCTTGACCCTCTGCCTGGTAGCCACTATGATATCACGATATATGGCTTTGCTGCCAGGCAGAAGGGTCAGCGCGGCTGCCGCGGTGCGTGGCAGGTTTGCTTCGGTTTGTCCTCCTTTTTGGCCACCTGGGCTTTAGGTGGCGGGGCAGGGGCAGATTGGGTCTTTTTGGCTGTCCTAGCTGGCATCCTGCCCACCACCTAGGCCCAAGTACCTTCCTTTGCTACACCAGCTGTAGAACTCGCTGGTGCTAGTGTCGCTGCAGCGCTCTTTTTAGCCTCTTGGCACGTCAACTTTTTTTTTTGGCTTGGTGATTTTGGAAGTCACCGAGCCCTTGCCTTCCTTATTCTTCTTCAGCTCCTCCTTCTTTCCCTCGATGGTCTGAGTAATGGAGTCATTCAAGGGCAAACTCCCCTTCTTCAATTCTGGGAGGAGCTCCAAACGTAGTTCCTCCATCTTCTTATTAATGATCTCTGCCACCTGCTATAAAACCTAACCAAACCTAACCTAACCTAACGTAACCTAACTAAATCTGACATAACTACACTTCCATCTCGGGGCGTAGGCAACCTCCGCAACTTTCCCGAGGATAAGGCTATGCAGTAAGCCTTCCGCAGTTACGGAGGAGCAGAGATCCGCTCCGATTGAACGTTCATTCACGTAATGTAATGTAATGATCGGCGGATTCAATCGGAGCGAGTCCGTGTCGAATACAGGAGCGCCTTTGGCGAAATGGGAACGCACAGTCGGAAAAGAATAAAATTTTATTAAAAAATCGTATGGAAATCCGATATTTCGACGCGTATCTAATATACATCTAACTAAAACGTAATTCGAAAAATACAAAGGATAAGAAGGAATATTCTCCAATATATGACATATAACTCAACGAATACAAGGGAGAACACTCGATCTCAATGTAGTGAAACCGGGGCGCCATCCTGAAGTAATCGTATAACGCCGATTTCGGGATGGTGTAGAGAGGGAATGTGAAGAGTAGAAAGCATAAAATAACAAAAACGTAACTAAAGAGAAAGAAAAAGAAAATCTGTAGAAGAAATATTGAAATATCAAACAACAGATTATATACCATACCGTAAGGGCAAGGTACAACGAAATAGGCGATATCGTGAGAGAAAATTTAAAAAATCGAGAAACTTGAAAAGAAAATAATAATTTAGATTGAACGAATCAACATCACTGATTCCGGCAAGCTTAATGGGAAACGCATGACTACGAATCGGTTAGAGTATAAGATAGATGCTGGTCGCAGTTCGAGTGGTCCTAGGAGTTCCTCGTCCGTATCAGGGTAGGCAATAGGATGATGGAGGACATGCAGCCTCCACCCCAACCCCCACCAGCGGCGTGAGCCCCATCGGGTCCTGGCAGAAGATTAAAGATTGGGCAGGGGATTTAGAGCCTCCTGTCGATGACACAAAAGGATAGGGATACAGAATCGAATACGAAAAGCTTATATAAAGGAGAAAAAGAAAGCCTCGGAAGGAAGCACAGGCACGAAAGGAGAAGCATCAGGAGCCGAAGTAAGGAAACCAAAAACAAAGTGCAGGATAATGGGAAGGCTACGATAATAATAAGGATAATGAAACCGATAATAAAAACAGAGGAGTATGTCGGCCTCACTGAGGCAAAGAGGGCCTACGTTCAGATGCAATTTAAGGCTCCTGTTGGCGATCCACCATGGCACAGGCATCTCGCCACCAACGGATAAGTTGAAATCGCGTGTTTCGGAAATGGAGGATTTCCTCCAGGAGGCAAGGAATAAGCCTCGGAGCTTGGGCCTTGAGGAGGCCAATAAGATCGAATTGGCTGCGGCCAAATCGAGAAACCTCAAGGGTACCATCCAGGGATCTAAGGGTTGGTGCCAGGTGCTTGAGGGCTGCCATCATCGAATTGACGCAGAGGGTGAAACGTCCGGTTACACTACCGCCGAATAAAGACATTACTGCGCTGAAGGCGCAGTTAGAGGCCTTGCAGGCAGAAGATAAGTGCCTGCAAGGCAGACTCAGTGCATTGGAGAGGCGATTTCTAGGCCCGCCATCATTGTTGGCGGACCTGGAGATCGCGAGCTACGCGAGGCTATCACCAGCCTCGCCCTTGAAGGAAGTGGAGACTGTCCCCACGCAATGGTGTCTCGGCACCCGAGAAGGAGACGGAGTTCGCACTACTCGATCAGGTAGCGGACCTGATTAACACTAAAATGGAGGAGATCTTTCCTGCAAAGAAGAGGGACGCCTTGCCCTCGAGTGGTCTGGTGACACAGGCCACCGAAGGCAAGACGAAGAAGAAGAAGCAGGAGAAGAAGAAAGGAAAGAGGGTTGTGGCTTCGAAAGCCAAGCAGTCGAGCACTTCCCTATCATCTTCTGAAGTCAAAAATGCCCCATCTGGGGTATCAAGACGGTTGGCGTTGGCGCGCCAAGAATTGAAGTGCTCGGCTGCAGCGGTACCAGCCCCATCAACTTCTTCTGGTGCTGCAAAGGAAGGTACATGAGTCCAGGTTGTGGGGCAGAAAGGCCACAAGGGCGGTCAATAAAGCCCAATCGGCCCCTGCCCCACCAGCCCAAGGCCCAGAAAGAAAAGAATGCGGAAAATAGGCCAAAGTTGGGTCGGCTGCCGCGTACCGCGGTAATAGCGTTGACCCTCCAGCCTGGCTGTAAGTTCACATATACGGACGTTATGATTGCTGCCAGGCAGAGGGTGAAGCGAGCCGACGTTGGGGTGGAAAGTGTCCGCCCCAAGAAAGCATGAACCAGCGGGCTACTTCTTGAAATTGCCGGTCCGGAGAACGAGGCCACAGCAGTTGCTGTGACTGAAATGATGCGTAAGGGTTTGACCGGCAATGGCGTCACGGTATCCAGGCCGAGCAAGAAGGCAGATCTCTGCAAAGCTGCAAAGCTGAGACTTAAAGGAATTGACGGAAGGACACAACCAGAAGTGGAGCCTGCAGCTTAATTTGATTCAACACTGGAAACCTCACCAAGCTCAGACACCGGAAGGATTGACAGATTGAGAGCTGTTTCTTGATTCGGTGGTGGTGGTGCATGGCCGTTCTTAGTTAGTAAAGCGATACATGAAAATGACGAAATAACAAATAATGTGCTCGCGTGTGGTCATCGTGACCCGCGAACAGAAAAATAAAATTTACGAAACAATAAATAATGTGTTCGAACGAGCCGCACTGCCACTCGAACAAAAACCATTGCATCCAATGCAAATACTTAATGGCATGTAAGCATTACATTCACTGCTCGAAGTATGCAACTCCGCCTCGTGTCAGAGATATCGAGGCGCTCTATCCTCTCAAGCCTGTGCGTAACCCGGAACTATTCGTTCCGAAATAAAACTTATATGAGTCCAAAGATGGATGAAACAAATACAAAGCTTATGCAGCAAAAAATAATTTTCCTTCAGTCGATCCGTTAAGTTCAGAGAGGAATATTCGCCGCAGTCTCGTTGTCGAGAGTCTGAAACCCGCCATTGCGAGATCGAAATTTACATGCTGGCTTCGTTTTGTCGGGTAAATGTATACATCGCTCGAGGCTGTCCTGCGTACGAGATTCCTAACGAAATTACGAATTTTTATTTCGTTTATCTGAGCTATGGAACCGACTCGACTGGATGGTATGGCAATTTGAAAGAGTTTCGTACCGCTTGTTTACGTATTGCTTGATGGATCGCGCACTTTGCCTTCGCTCTTTGAGTCGACCGTCGTCGTTCGTTCGGAGGAAACGATTCGTCGCGCGCAAGTCTCGTTGTCGAAAGTCTGAGAAAAATCGTCATTGCGAGATCGAATAATTTTATACTCGTTTCGTGTTGCCGGGAAAAAATTATAGACCGCCTCGAGACCGCCTCGAGACTGTGCAGGACGAATCCTATCGATAATTATGTTCACCCGAATGAGAGCGTCTTGTCGATCTCGATAGCAATACACATCTGGCTGTTTGATTTTTTTCTTAGTTCGACGTGCACCTTCGTTCCAGAGGGAACGATTCCGCGTTGTTCGTTGTTTTCGTTGTCGAGAGTCTGTAATCCAGCCGTTGCGAGCTCGAACTGTTCATGTTTGCTTCGCGTTGTCGGGAGAAAAAAGACCGCCTCGAGGCTACTGGTACGTGGAGGAGTCCTAACGAATTTTTGAAAGATTTTTTCTTCATACCTGGACGCGTGAACTTTGTAACATTGAGAGACCTTACGTGCCAACCATCGGCGTATCCTATCATATCGTGTTGCCTAAAACTCCGTCGAGCGGTGAAAGCCACCACAGTTCGACGACTCCCGCGTCTCTTTCACCGGGGAGACGTTTGGGTACCGACTTGTTCGAACTTAGTACCAAGAGACTTAAAGATCAATAAAATATACATATACGATTACCCTGTACGGCGGATCACTAGTAAACTGCAGGACACATGAACATCGACATTTCGAACGCACATTGCGGTTCACGGATACAATTCTTAGACCACGCTTAGCTGATGGTCGTTCACGTAACCAAAATACTGCTTGCGTTGCGTTTCGTCGATTCCTTTTTACCTGCGGTGCTCGAATCTGCCCGCCGTAGTTCATTCTCGAATTAAGTTACGAACGTTTCTGAGTTCGGACAGTACCGAAAGGGAGGAGTCGTCTGAGTCGTCGCCGAGGCAATCTACGATTGACAAAGTGTGTGCACGTGCGGCGTGCGTAAACGTGTTCACAGAACTCGACGGTGTGCCGAACACGAACTCACGTGAGTTCTTCTTGACGTCATGAGTCGTCCGTTAGACGGACGACCGCCTACGGGAACCGCTTCGTGTTTCGATTGCCGATATTATTCCGCGTTCCGAATTGGCATACCCGCCACACGCATCGCCTTCGCCTATCTTTAACGTACGATACGAACATGCCGTGCGCTCGACGTCGTTTAACATTAATTTTTTTTTATGCCACAAGACCGAAGGAGAATCACGGTCGAGAGAACGTAACTCGAGGGACGATGATGCACATCCGATCGCTCAAAGTTCTTCTCGTATAGCCCCAGGGTGTTTGATTAGAATAACCGGTTCTATCTGTTTTCTCCGCGTGTGTATACCATGTTCCGCGAGGGAAAAGATCTCTCGCGCGGACTGTCACTCGAACATAGGCCGTCGTTGCGCCCATCGTGTCTTAATGTTCATGGCCTGTGACGCGCGTCCGCGCTTCGGAGATCTCCCGACGCCAAACTCGAATCGGTACCAGACTCGATAAAGGAAGAAGGGAAGATTGGTTCCCCTTTGGTGAGGCTCGAGTTTTTTTTCGACAAGGTGCCGCCTCGGTGACGTAAGATACTACTGCCTTTCTTCGTGATCATTGTGTGCGCTGATTACCCCATGTCTCCGTTCTCGAGGCGGGACTGCGCGACCAAAAGCCGATCATCTAGTCCCCGGAAGCGCACCTTGTGCTACGGTTACATCGTTCACTTTTCCACGCGTGCGTTCCCTTTTATTTCCCACTCACGCAGCAGAGAGATTTGTGCGGGCGCTCCGGTAATAAACTCGGGGAAAAGGAGCCACTCTGTTTCGATCTATGCGTGATACGCGCGGAAGATGAAACCGCTGGAGAGTGACGGTGTTGATCGTTCACAGCTACGATGAAGAGGATGGATGTTAAGGAAACGCCGATACCATGGTCGTCTAGCTAGAGTCTCGTATTCTTTTTATATTTTTTATAAACTGTATATGAAAACGACGTGAAGAACGAAGAAGTATGTAGTTCTTCTTCTCGGTTTCTCATCGTCTTGTATATAATACGTATCTCTTTACCTTCCCTCCGTAAGAGCGCTTCATGGCACGAATAAATTTCATGCGTCACGTAAAGACGACCTCAGATTAGGTGAGATTACCCGCCGAATTTAAGCGTATTACTAAGCGGAGAAAAAAAAACTAACCAGGATTTCCTTAGTAGCAGGGAGCAAACAGGAGTGAGCCCAGGGAAATTCCGCCGCTGGGAAATGTAGTGTTCGGGGGGATCCGTTTATCCAGAGACAACGAACCGCATCCAAGTCCATCTTGAATGGGACATTTACGCACAGAGGGTGCCAGGCCCATAGCGACCGGTACGTGTTTCGGGAGGATCTCTCCTTAAAGTCGGGTTGCTTGAGATTGCAGCCCTATGTGAGTGGTAAACTCCAGTTAAGGCTAAATACGACCACGAGAACGATAGCGAACAAGTACCGCGAGGGAAAGTTGAAAAGAACTATGAAAAGAAAGTTCAAGAGTATGTGAAACCGTTCAGGGGTAAAACTGAGAAATCTAAACGATCGAATCGAGAGATTCATCGGCGACGATATTGACTTCCGATGGCGCGCGATGTCCCGGTGGTACCTTCGTGGTTTCACAGCGAGCGACAGACCGCCATCAGCAAACGTTCCGGTAATGTAGTCGTGCACTTCTCCCCTAGTAGAATGTCGCGACCAGTTGTACGTCGGTCTACGGCCCGAGTGGGCGCCTGTGGCGCCGTAATCTTGCGCACAAGGCAGATCCTCGGTCGCTCAGTCGGCTACACGACGGTACTCGTGCGGTATTGGGCCGCAACCAATCCATTCTCGAATGTATGTCGTCTAGCCCGCCGCAAGCTCGGTCAAACTACCCAATGGTACGGACTTTGCGCCGGCGCAGGGCCTGACCTGGTCAGCTGTTAGCAGGCGGTGTCCTCGGACTGGCCAAGCTTCGAATTACCGGTCGACGACGCTACTACTTTAGGTACTCTCAGGATCCGTCTTGAAACACGGACCAAGGTGTCTAACATGTGTGCAAGTCGTTGGGATTTATAAACCTAAAGACGAAGTGAAAGTGAATGTCAGCCTTCGCGTCGACCAAGGGAGGATGGGTTGTGTACCCGTGCGGCCTCGCACTCCCGGGGCGTCTCGTTCTTATCGCGAGAAGAGGCGCACCTAGAGCGTACACGTTGGGACCCGAAAGATGGTGAACTATACCTGGTTAGGACGAAGTCAGGGGAAACCCTGATGGAGGTCCGTAGCGATTCTGATGTGCAAATCGATCGTCGGAACTGGGTATAGGGGCGAAAGACTAATGGAACAATCTAATAGCTGGTTCCCTTCGAAGTTTCCCTCAGGATAGTTGGCACTCAAAGATATATACTTGAACATATGTCTGATGAGTCTCATTTGGTAAAGCGAATGATTAAAGACCTTGAGGCCGAAACGACCTCAACCTACTTTCAAACTTTAAATGGTTGAGATCTCTGGCTTGCTTGAACGAACTTGAACTATAAAGCTACGAGATATTGGATCAGAGTGCCAAGTGGGCCAATTTCAGTAAGCAGAACTTGCGCTGTGGGATGAACCAAACGCAGAGTTAAGGCGCCTAAGTCGACGCTCATGTAATACCATGAAAGGTGTTGCTTGCTTAAGACAGCAGGACGGTGGCCATGGAAATTGGAATCCGCTAAGGAGTGTGTAACAACTCACCTGCCGAAGCAACTAGCCCTGAAAATTGATGGCGCTGAAGCGTCGCGCCTATACTCCGCCGGCAGTGGCAAGTAGGAAGGCACACGAGTGTGGGTCTTTCATGAAGCTCTGATCAGTAGATGGGTCGCGGTGGCGTGCGCAGAAGGGTCTGGGCGTAAGCCTGTCCGGAGCTGCTGTCGGTGCAGATCTTGGTGGTAGTAGCAAGTACTCCAGCGAGGTAAGTCAGTCGATCCTAAGCCCTAAGAGAAATCATACGTAAGTGTGGTGTACTAAAAACAGCAATCGAAGGAAACATACACAAAAAAGTGAGCGAAAGATACACACACATTAGGAGAACGGGAACCGGTTCCTATTCCGGAATCCGGCAGCGGAACCGTATACCAATCCGGGCCCTTATAAGAGTGTTCGTCGGGATTCCGTGCCTTGACTTCCCACGGGTCTTCTTTGCTGCGAAGCTTTAGCGACGGTTCGCTGTAGCTGTCGTTCTCTTCGGCCACCATTCAACGCTCAGCTCAGAACTGGGACGGACTAGAGGAAGCCAACTGTTTAATTAAGACAAAGCATTGCGATGATCTCCAAGGTAGTTGACGTAATATGATTTCTTCCCAGTGCTCTGAATGTCAATGTGCAGAAATTCAAAAAAGTGTGGGTAAACGGCGGGAGTAACTATCTCTAAGAGAGGTGTGATGTGTCTCAGAAAGTCTCTCCTACTCAAGACGTACGTCGTACCACGCACAGGTTCTCGCCGGTAACATGGCTCCCCCTATCTGGAGGGTTGCCATGCCTGAACGGCGTGCGGCGCATACGGCGCTTGGGGGTTGCCTCCCTCATCGTGCTTAAATTTGCTGGCCCTAAACGAATAACAAAGCCTGGGATGACTATTTCTGGCGGAGGGTGCTTTGACCCGGCCGCACCAGCAACTTCGTGTAGTAAGAACAATACTTACCCTTCTGAGGTGTCTTTACCACCAAGACGGGCCGTGGTGTCCACTACAGAAGAGGCCACCCTGATTGGAATGACACGAGACTGATCAAACATCTGACGAAAGCTCGATGGAATGTTGAGGAGATCTCCTTGTTGGCTAGATGCGAGGATAAGTTGACGATATCAGAAGAGGAATATATTAACCAAGCAATTGATAAGTCTCTCCAATCTCGGACTTTGGAATCCATCAAAGGCTAAAGGAAGAATGGTTTATCCGCGACTACACTTCAAAAGAATGTGAATTATACAGTTTTATGTAACGGAATACTGCTTCGTAGTGTCTGCGTGTCAAACCAGTAGAGTTCGAATGCTCCATGGAATGCGATGGCGCATCTCATTTCAACGTTTCAATGTATGTAAGCTGTAATCTTCTGTGCATAGTCTAATGCTTATCAGCTCCTACAAATCGAAGGAATGTGAATTCTACAGTAGTTTGTATTGGGGTGGGGCTTCATAGTGTCTGCGTGTCAAAGCGTTAGAATTCCAATGCTCCATGCAATGGGATGGCACATCTCATTTGAGAGATTCAAAGTAAGTAAGGTGTAATCTCCTATGCATAACATTGTGCTTGATACGGATGGCACTATGAAGTACCATCCCTTTGCAAGGAACTACATAATTCACATTCTTTAGAAATGTAGAAGCAGATATACATAATGCTATGCATAAAAGATTAAAGCTTACTTACATTGTAACGTTGAAATGATATGCGCCACCGTAAAACGGTAACAAAACACTCTCGTGTACGAAACGAATGTATCTTATATATTTAACAGTGAGAATTTAACCAGAACAAAAATACATTAGTAACCGTAATAGATGGCCATTTTATGTTTCACAATGAATTTATGTTAATTTCTCTACTTTCTTTAAATTGCGCAATAAATGAAACAAACTTTTCGCGATAGTTTAAAAGAGACATTGAAAATTTCGATGCCAGCCGCTACAAGTTTACAATCTTTTGAAGCACAGAAGCCAATGAGCATAATATTATGCATAGAAGACTACAGATTACTTACTTTCAAAGGTTGAAATCATATGCGCCTTCCCATAGTATGGAGGATTAGAATTATATTGCTTTCACACGTAGACACTATAAAGCGTCACCCCGTTGCGAGGAAATGTAGAATTCACATTCTTTTGAATTGTAATATCTGATAAGCATAATGCTATGCATTAATTATTGCAGCAAACTTGCTATAAATATTCAAATGTAATGCGCCATTGCAATGCATGGAGCATTGAAACTCTATTTGCATGACATGTAGGCGCTATGGAGCGCCATTCCGTTGCATGGAGCAGTATAATTCACTGTCCTTAGAAGTGAAGAAACAGGTAAACATAATTTTATGCATAGAACGTTACAACTTACATACTTTGAAACGTTGAAACGGGATGCACCATCGTATTACACGAAGCATTATACATCTATTGCTCTGATACGTACGCACTATGTAGCGCCATTCTGCTAAACGGAACTGTAGAATTCTCATTCGTTTGAAGCGTAAAGGCAAATAAACATAATGATATGCATAGAAGATTAGAGATTACTTAGTTCGAAACGATGTAATGGGATGCGTCATCTCATTGCATGCAGAATTAGAACTCTATTTTTTTGATATGCACACTCTACAAAGCGCCATCCTGTTGCCTGGGGCTGTAGAATTCACATTCATCTGAAGTGTAGAAGCAGATAAGCATGATGCTATGCACAGAAGATTACAGCTTACTCACTTTGAGACGTTGAAATGAGATGCACCATCGCATTGCATGGAGCATTATAACTCTATTTCATTGAGTCGCAGACATTATGAAAAGCCATACCGATGTATGGAACTGTAGAATTCACATTCCTGTGAAGTGTAGATGCATATAAGCACAATGCTATGAGTGGAGGATTACAGCTTACTTACTTTGAAAGTTGAAATGAGGTGTGCAATCGCATTGCATGGTGCATTAGAACTCTATTGCTTTGGCACGTACACATTCCGAACCGCCATCTCGCTATAAGGAAGTGTAGAATTAACATTCTCTTGAAGGGTAGAAGCAGATGAGCATTATTGTATGGATAGAAGATCATAGCTTACGTACTTTGGAACCTTCAAATGTGATGAAGAATTGCATTGCATAATGTACTAGAACTCTGTTTCCTTGATTAGTGGACACAATGAAGCCACGTCCCATTGGAGGGAACTATAGAACTCCCATTCGTTTCAAGTGTAGTAGCAGACAAGCATAATACTGTGCATAGAAGATTACAGCTTATTTACTTTGAGACCTTCATATGGGATGCGCCATCGCATTGCACACAGCATTAAAGCTCTATTGCTTTGACAACCAGACTATTGAAAGTGGCATCCAATTGCATGGAACTGTAGCATTCACATTCTTATGAAGTGTAGAAGCAGGTGAGTATAGTGCTATACATACAGGATTACATATTACATACTTTGAACGGTTCAAATGAGATGTGCAATCGCATTGCAAGGAGCATTTAAACTCTATTGCTCAGACACGAAGACAGTACTAAGTGCCATCCCGGTGCTAGTAATTGTAGAATACATGTTCATTTCAGGTACAGAAGCAAACAAGCATGATGTTATGCCTAGAAGGATCCAGCTTTCTTACTTTGATATGTTGAAAGGAGATGCGCCATCACATTGCATGGAGCATTATAACTCTATTGCTTTGACACGTAGCTTCCTAGTGTCTCCGTAACAAAGCAATAGAGTTGCGAAGGTTTTATGCATCGCGATAATATAATCGCATCTCATTTCAACGTTTCAAAGTAAGTAAGATGCAATGTTCAATGCATAACATTAAGCTTATCTGCTCCTCATACATATCAAAGCAATGTGAATTCTACAGTTGCTTGCACCAGGTTGGCGCTTCATAGCGTCTGCGTTTCAAGGCATCAGAATTCTAATACTCCATGCAATGCGATGGCGCATCTGCTTTCAACTTTTATAGTCACTAAGTTGTAATGTTCTATATAACGTATTAAGCTTATCTGTTTCTACAATTCAAAAGACTGTGAAAACCACAGGTCCTTGCAACAGAATTCCGCTTCGTAATGTCTACGTGTCAATGCAATAGAGTTCAATCGCTGCTTGTAACGCAATGGTGCATCAATTTTTAATGTTTGAAAGTAAGTATGCTGTAAACTTATATGCATTGCATTATGCTTATCTGCTACTACACTTGAATGGAATTTGTTCCCTTCCAACGGGATGGTGCTCTGTAGTATCTAAGTATCAAAGCAACAGATTTCTAATATTCTATGGAATGCGATGGCGCATCTCATTTCAACGCTTCAAGGTAAGAAAGCTGTAATGTTCTATGCATCGAGTTATGTTTATCTGTATCAATACTTCAAAAGATTGTGATTTCTACAGTTCTTCGCTACGGGATGGCGCTTCATACAGTCTACGTATCAAAGCAATAGAGTTCCCATGCTCCGTGAAATGCGAGGGGGCATCTCATTTCAAATGAATGTGAATCCTACAGTTGTTTGTGTAACGTCCGGCTTACTGCCTTCCACCCTCCAGCTTCTCCTGCAACACACTGCAGCTATTACAGAATCCTACAGTTACTTGCAACAGGATGGCGTTTCATAGTGTCTGCTTTTCAAAGCAATCGAATTCTAATGCTTTATGCATCGCGGTGGCGCATAACATATCAACGTTTCAGTGTATGTACGTTTTACTGTTCGATTCATCGCATTATGTTTCTCTGCTTCTACTCTTCAAAGGAATTTTTTTTTACAGTTTCATGCAACAAAATTGCGCTTCACAGTATCTACGTGTCAAAGCAATAGAGTTCTAATGCTTTATACAACTCGAAGGCGCATTTCATTTTAACGTTTCAAAATATTGGGTTGGCAACTAAGTAATTGCGGATTTCACTCATAGATGGCTTCAGTTGAATTTTTAGGTTTGCAGACGTAGTACAAATGTAAAACACATTTTGTTATTTGATAGTTGCCAATTCAGCTGTCGATCAGTAAAACAAGTTTTTTGATTGGTTGCGTAGTTTTCGTTTGGCCTTCGTTGAAAAATGGAAAATCAAAAGAAACATTTTCGTCATATTTTGCTTTTTTATTTTCGCAAAGGGAAAAACGCATCGCAAGCTCATAAAAAGTTATGTGCTGTTTATGGTGACGAAGCCTTAAAAGAACGGCAGTGTCAAAATTGGTTTGCCAAATTTCTTCTGGTGATTTTTCACTCAAAGATGAAAAACGCTCTGATCGTCCAGTTGAAGTTGATGACGCCCTAATCAAAGCAATAATCAATTCGGATCGTCACAGTACAACACGTGAGATTGCAGAGAAGCTTCATGTATCACATACATGCATTGAAAATCACTTAAAACAACTTGGCTATGTTCAAAAACTCGATACATGGGTTCCTCACGAATTGAAAGAAACGCATTTAACGCAACGCATTAACAGCTGCGATTTGCTAAAGAAACGAAATGATCCATTGATGAAGATGATCCATTTTTAAAACGACTGATAACTGGCGATGAAAAATGGGTTGTTTACAACAATATCAAGCGAAAAAGATCATGGAGCAGGCCAGGTGAACCAACTCAAACAACATCAAAAGCTGATATTCATCAAAAGAAGGTTTTGTTATCCGTTTGGTGGGATTATAAAGGAATTGTCTACTTTGAACTCTTACCACCCAACCTAACAATCAATTCTGATGTCTACATTAAACAACTAATGAAATTAAACAATGCAGTTGAAGAAAAGCGGCCCGAATTGACAAATCGAAAAAGTGTTGTATTCCAACATGACAATGCAAGGCCACACACATCTTTGGTCACTCGGCAAAAATTATTGGAGCTTGGTTGGGATGTTTTGCCACATCCACCATATAGTCCTGACCTTGCACAATCTGATTACTTTTTGTTTCGATCTTTACAAAAGTCCTTGAATGATAAAAAAATTCAATAATGATGATGATGTCAAATCGTACCTGATTCAGTTTTTTGCTAACAAAAACCAGAAGTTTTATGAACGTGGGATTATGATACTGCCTGAAAGATGGCAAAAGGTCATTGATCAAAATAGGCAATACATTACAGAATAAAGTTATTTAGTTCCAAAAAAAACTGTCTTCGATTAAAAAAAAAAAATCCGCAATTACTTAGTTGCCAACCCAATAAATTAGAATCGTCGAAATGAGATGCATCATCGCGATGCATAAATAATTCGAATTCTATAACATTGAAACGCAAACACTATGAAGTGCCATCCTGTTGCAAGCAACTGTAGAATACACTTTCTTTCGAAGCGCAGAAGCAAATAAGCATAATGTGCTGCATAGAACATTGCAAGTTACTTACTTTGAATGCTTGAAACGTTGTAAGTGCCACATGGCGTTGCATGAAACATTAGAACTCTATGGCTTTAGACGTAAACAACTACAAACCCTATTCCGTTGCATGAAACTGAAGGATTCACACTCTTTTGAAGTGTAGAAGCATATAAGCATAATGAACAGAACAGTACAAATTACTTCAAATCGTTGAAATGAGATGCGCCATTCGTTGTAGAGAACTTTGGAACTCAATCATTTTGATACGTAGACAGTTAGATGCGCAATCCTGTTGCATGGAACTGTTGAAATTGCATTCTTTGAAATGTAGAAGCTGGTGCAAGTATACACTGGAAGTGCCATCCTGTAGTATGGATCTGTAGAATTTACATACTTTGCATTGCAGAAGCTAATAAGCACTATTGCGCTGTTCAGAACTTTACAACGTACTTACTTTGAAACGTAGTACTATGGAGCGCCATCGGGTTACATAGAACATTAGTACTCAGTTACTTTGGCACGTAGACACTGTAAGCGCTACGCGGTTGAATGATTCTGTAGAAATTACATGCTTCACATTGTAGAAGCTGATGAGCATATTTGCTTCGTTCAGAACATTACAACCTACTTACCTTGAAACATAGAACTGAGAAGCACCATCGCGTTGCATTGAACATTAGAACTCTATAACTTTTGCATGTAGGCACTGGAAGCACAATTCTGTTGCATGGAACTGTAGAAATTACTAACATTGTAATAGAGAAGTTGATAAGCACAATTGCGTTACATAGAACATTACACCTTACTTACTTTGATACGTAGATCTGAGAAACGCCATCACGCTACCTAAAACAGTAGAACTCAATTGCTTTGTTGTGTAGAGAATTAGAGGTGCCATCCTGATGCATGGAACTATAGATTACATACTATGGTGTACATTCCATAGCACACTTGATAATACTTACTTTGTTACGTAGAACTGACTAACGCCATTACGCTGCATAGATCATTGCAGCTCAATTTCTTAGACGAGTAGGCTACAATTAGAAATGCCATCCGGATGCATAGATCTGTACAAATTACATACTCTGGTGTGTCAAAGCTAATAAAGATTATTGCATTGCATAGAACACTAGAACTTACTAACATGGAAACGTAAAACTGAGATAGCCGCTGAAACAGCTGATGCCTGCTCACATTCCGTTTCAAATGATCCAGATGCGATTTGAGTGATGCCGTCAGCGCACCACTAATAAGGAAATTGTTCGGGGTCAAGGGATTAAGGTTCCTTGAATCAATGGAGAGTGGATCGGAAGGACGGGAGTTTACACCCATTTCTACTTGTATCCACAGAGTATGCTGTTTCCCATAGATAAGCTCGCCCTCACTTATGGTTCTCCTTAGATGAATCTTCACCGTTCGATTTCCCCCTTGTCGAAATCCACCAAAATGTAGGGCGCGTATGGTGGTGCAAAGTGCCATCGTTTATACTCGTCATTCGAAACTTTAAAATTCGATTGTTGTGTTCGCTGGAGCTCCATATTTTTTCGATTTCCTCGGCTCGTTCCACGTACCGAGGAAGTTACTACTGCTATCCTAGTACCTGGAGTGAAATTGACCTCCACGTGATGCAAAATGTTGTAAGCATTTAAGCAGCGTATCAATGGTGAGGTTAATGACCAGTTCAATATAGGCTGTTCCTGTAGCAAAACGGACACGGCGGCAGACGTATACCTTCTGCGAAGACCAACTGTGGTCCCTTCCTTGTAAAGGAAAGTATCCCGCGTAGACAAAGCCACAGGTAGCAAATGCGTATTCCGGGACAACGCAGTCAATGGGTAAATTACCCGTTTTTCGCTTCGTATCTGGTCGACCCGATTCAAAATACGACACACACTGGCGCAGCTTTCTAAATGCAAATCGATCGGAAACCAACCGATATCTATTTCGTATCGTCGCAAAGTCTTGACACCCGGCGTGCAACGAATGTATATGCTCGCGTGTCATGACTATGGTTATTGATCCTAATTTCAAAATAATCCTTAAGTATTTACGGTGTAGCGGCTAGCAGTAAGGCACAATAGAAGGCCTTCCGCTACAAACAACTAGCACGGTTTATGGTATGCGCAGCAATCAAGTTGTGAGGAACCGTTTTAAGCTTTTAATATTTTTCGGGTATGCCATAATTAACTTTCTCCAACGGTCTCGATGCCACATGCGGCAGCCATAAACCGGGGATTTCCGAAAGGTCCACTGCCCGCGGCCAAGCTACCCTTGGTCACCCAGCGTAGGTATCAGGCGCAACGGAATTCTCGCTACATGACCAAATATGATAGTGATAAAGTCAGCTCCCGCCAAAAACACCACCACCCTTCTCCAAAAAGGAGGTGGCTTAAGAATAGAAAAACGTTAGCGATTGGCATTTAGTAAAAACGTTGAAGAACCAATCGAAAGGCGCGAGAAACATATCACACCGACGAGGTAGAAAGACGGTCGACAGGACATCAGTCTCCTTGGAGAATCCCTCGACATAACATCAAATAAAAAGCTCTTAAAAACGACTTCTGAACTTTGCATCCTATCACAAATATTCTGAACACGCAGAAATAAACTCCTATTCTTAGAAACCTTTGTTCCAAAGTTAAGAAGTCGTTTTTAAGAGCTTTTTATTTAATGTTATGCCGAGGGATTCTTCAACGGCTCGAATCTAACTCCGAACTAGCGGATTGCCCTGATGATCCGAATTCTCCTGAAACCGAATCCAGATTAGCCAATATATTATTCCTTATTCTATCTGTATTCTTCAAAATCGCGTGATGGAGCATACGATAGCTTCCATCGAAACTACAGGTGTTTCTAGGTGATGTACAACTTGCTGCCACAACTTCCGTACCTTGCCGATACCTGTCTTGAAAGGGGTAACTGTCACGCAACTTCCGTTTTGGTCACACTCCGCGGTGCTTCGAAATCGATGTTCAGAAAGCGAATCTAAGTCTATTGCTACTGATACATTTTACGCATTAAACTTATCCTGTACCCAGAGTCGAGAAGTAGCCTTCTCCGATCACGCGCATATTACGGCATGGTACGCCTGAATAGTTAAAGATTCCGCGAATTCTTCCGCAATTGAATTCGACGGGTATGCTTGCACAAAGTGCACAATCGAAAATGTCTCTCTTTCCGCGATCGGTTCGTTCGAATCGACAACCTGCTCGCGATGCAGCGGTACATGATGTCCTCTGCTACACTTTTGACATTCATCGCGAGTGCAATTTCTACTACTGTGCCCCAGAGCCAAACAATTAAAAAATCCCCGTGTCTGCTCTACCGTTTTGTTCCCTTTCAAAACAGCCATAAACGAAAACTCTTGACAATTTGGCTACACGTGTTCGTCTTCACTCAATGAGCAATTGTCTGCCTGCTCAACGTTGTGATCTATGACGTGCGATTCTATCAACGTGCCAGACTTTCGTTGGTCCTTTGTCGAGAATTTCGATACAGCAAATTTATCCTTGCGCTTAGCTAAATCTTGAGCCCGTTACTCAAGAAATTTTGTAACCTCATACCGATCCTTCAGTCGTGATTACGCGAACTCGTAATTCGCATCCGATATGCCGAATGTGCTAAACTGTGCGGGTTCCAGAACCTGGGTATCCACGAAGTACCCATCTCCACTTCCTCGTGGTAGAACCTGGGCGTCGGGCTTGCCCGACGGCTAACGGGGCTCTGGGGCTATCAAATTAAACTGCGACTCGGAGGTTTGGTGCATTATTAATTTGCCCAAGCTAGTCCGGGACACTTACGTAGAGCAAAATTGAATTAGACTGAGGCTGGAAAGTCTGGAGCATCAATTTAACCAAACTGGTCCATTCTAATTCAAAAAGGGTCAGAGTGAGCGTGTTCGCGTACACGTAGTGAGTTCGCCTCCCCGAGGATGCTCCGGCGGTCGGGATTCGTCCCCTCCGACGGAATAACTGAAGGACTCACCCGTGGGAAAGGCGCCGCGGCACATCTGGATTTTTCCATCGCCTTATTCAGTGACATGGAAGAATTAGTTGGTAGAGGGCAAACCTATTGGCATATGCCCGTTCGGACGAGGAGGCACATTCGATCACCGCCTTGGTGTAGGATAAACAATAAATCCCTAAACTGTGATCATAGACCGAAATCGTCGTCGAAAGTCGGTAGCTCTATGACTGGGAAGCGTCTCGCAAGTGCCTCCAGTGCTGCGAGTGAAGGAATGAGCGACGATGCTGATCGAGCTTACGCACTGCGAATATTGTTTCGAAGAACATGTTCTCAAGTGCATTGCGTTCCTGCAGTTGTACGGCCCCATTATTCGTCTCAAATACAAAAACATCTATCCGCGATTGCACATTATCGAAGTGGTCATATAAACACCCGTGTGCCTTAATTGTGTCAACCCGTGTGCCAATTTTCCCTTGACTGAGGCACGTTCCGCTACTAAATTTGTCATTTGTAGATCCATGATCACTACTAGTGAGACAAGCTGAAATGAATGAGAGACTGACCCACGTGGAAGATTGAGGCGAATAGGATGCGTTTCCGATAGCTCGATCTAATTACTACCGACGTCACCGCTGCTTGTGACCTCTGTTACGATTTACATTTCGTTCGGGTGGTGGGGGGTGGGGGGAGGGGGGAGGGGGGGGGGGGGTGCGTGGACCACTAGGTGCTGGATGCTGCCCTGCACAGATGCTGTCCTTGCCGATAATCAAACGGTTCTTCGTCAGGATATTCGATCCTTGACGTCGTCTATATCTATCTTCTTATCGATCCTTGTACTTGAAGTTGACTTGAAGGCCCGATGCTGGATCTAATCCGATCCGATCCGTTTCTATTGATTCGGCTCGAAGGACCAATGTTTGGTACTGGCCACGGATTACCCGGATGGATACCGATGGTTTGGACTTGGCCGATTTTGCACATTGGTATGCCGACTAAAAAATTATACTCTAAGGGCTGAAGGACCACCTTCCTGCTGGAGGAAGGAACAAAACTAAGATTTCAGATTCCGTAATACTATTTATTCCACACGTGTTGGTAACTGGAACGTTATGTCGGTTCTAATGAATCTGCTCTAAAATCCGAAAAACTACAATTCTTAACTACGTTGCTGTGGCGGTTTAGTCACACAGATAGGTCCAAAAACAAGTTCACTCTCAGGCACCGAGTTGCCCTTGAGTGATGCATGCGGAAATTCCGTAGATTTCCATTGACGACAGCAATCAGCGATAATCGTAAGAAACACTTCAGCTGTGAAATGTATGGTTCAACAAAGAATAAATCTATTTACTGGGAGATAAGAAAACTATTAGCATGGCTATTCACGCGAATAGTAAGTAGTAAGAATCTATGTAACCCAATAATTCTTATCAGCTTCTACAATTTTATGTACGCCATTTCCACACATCCATGTAACAGGCCGGCGCTTCCAATGCCTACATGTCAAAGTAGTTGAGTTCTAATGTATTATGCAACGCGATGGCGCATCTTAGGTCAATCTTGCAAAGTAGGAAAACTATGAAGTACCTGTACAACGCAATAACGCTCATCAGCTTCTACAGTACGCGGTATGTAATTTCTACAAATACATTCTACGGGATGCCGCTTCCAGCTGTCTATGTGTCAATGCAATTGAGTTCGAATGTTCTATGCAGCGCGATGGCGCTTCTCAGTTCTACGTTTTAAAGTACTTAAGTATGAAAGTTCCATGCACCGCAATTGTGCTTATCAGCTTCTATATTACGAAGTATGTAATTATTACAGATCCGAGTAGCAACATGGCGCTTCTATGAGTCTACGCGTCAAACTAATCGAGTTCTAATATTCTATGCTGTGCAATAGCGCCTCCCATTTCAACGTTTCAAAGCATGCAAGTCTGAAAGTTCAGTGCAATTTAATAATGCTTGTCTACTTCTATGTTTCAAAGAATGTGATATCTACAGTTCAATGCAACCGTATGTGGCTTCTAAGTATCTACGTGTCAATGTGATTGAGTACTAAATATCTATGTAATGCGGTGGCACATCTCAATTCAACGTTTCATAATGAGTGTTCTATACACCGTCAAGGTGGCCGTTGATGACTGTTTGTAAAATTGAATCGGAAAACGTTGTTGGTGTTCGCGTTCTTACGCAAATCCCGCCAGAATGTTTTTCTGTAACTAGCCGAAGAATCTCGATTTTAAGAAACTTCCTAAGGCTCAAGTTTCGTTGGCCAATGCAAAAAATTGGAAGGAGAATTTGGAAAAGTTGTGGGACGAACATCGCCAAACTCACCAGTTGATACTCCAGTCTGCCAAGAGGGAGGACCAAAAAGGCGTTACTTACTGCAAGGACAACACTTTCCTCAACGCGGAGGACGCCTACTTCGAGGCTTCTGACTTCCTTAGCGACATCATCGCCCAGCTGAACGTCAGCAGTAAAAGCTCGTCTGATCAAAGTAACATTTCTATTTATCACGATTCTGTCGCATCAGCTTCATCGCAATTACCGCGTCTTTCGCTTCCGAAGTTTTCCGAGCTTGGACTCAGCAACCACAAAGACGTAAAAGTAATAGGTAAAAAAGTGATGGACGCATACAAACAATTCAGAACAATAGTTGAAGAAAACAATAAATTGAAGTCGATGCTGGCTTAAGAACGCAGCGTAAAAAGCAAAATTTATCTCTTGGACTCGACGATAAACAGCGCCGTCATGCAGCTGAACGAGATGAAAAAACAAATGGAAACATAAATCGCTCCTCCTCAATTATCGTACACTGATAAAGTTAAGATGCACTCAAAAATAGCTCCAAAACCAGCGGTGAAACTTCCGAAGAACATAATCACTGTGTATCCGAAGGAAGGCAGTGATATTACCGAGAGCGAAACAACAAAGAAGATGATGTTAAGTAGTATCACCTCCACCGCGGAAAAGTTGCAAATTTGCAACATGAAGAAAATAAGCAAGAACGGGATTTTAATAGAAATCAAAACCTCCGGTGACGTGCAAAATATTCTGCAAAGTGGAAAACTTCCCAGTGCTGGTCTCGTAGCTGGACTTCCTACCAAGAGGCGTTCAAAAATGATTTTGTATCAAGTGCTGAAGAATATGCAAGAAAAAGACCTAGCAGCCATTAAGGAATAAAGCGTAGATCACATAGACAGAAACAAATTTCTCGATGAATTTAAATTATTGTTCAAAACAGGAGACCGCGAAAAAGAATCAGTGAATTGGGTCTTCGAAACAACCCCAGAAATGAGGACCATTTTGTTGAAACGAAGCAGGATTTTCATAGGCTGGGGCTTGCATGGTATTCGCGATTACATTCCTGTCACCAGATGCTATAGGTACCAATATTTTGACATTTCGCGCAATACCGCCAGGCGAAGAACGAAACGTGCGAACACTGCGGACAAGATGAATACTTTCAACTCGTACCCGAAGAATGCCTAGGTTACAAGCACGCCATCAAGGTCTATATATCCAAAGTCGACTATGGTAAGCAGACCAAACACCAACATATATCAGACGCTTGCGATCCCTTTAAGTCAACTCAACAGACTATATTAATATTAATATTTTTTCCATTCAGGAACCGTATTCCTTCTATAAACATCAATAGCTATATTCTCCTTTTTGATACAAAGCGTTTCTCCAGTATCACTTCACAGAATTCAGTCAAGGCCGCGGTAGTAATAACCAACCAGAATTACACAGTTTTAAAGAGAGAACAGTTATCAAACACACACTTTATCTACGCCGAAATTACAGTAGGAAAACAAAAATTCTATCTAATAAACAGCTATTTTCAATACAGTGATAATATTGAACCTCATCTACAGCATCTCGACAAAATAATCACAACGTTAAAGGGTCAAAACGTAATAATATGCTTAGATACAAAACAGCTCTTAGATGAAAGAGGAGAACAATTAGAACTCCTTATATCTCAACGTAACTTATTTGTTATAAACATACCGGCAAATACATATATATTTGATACACTACAAGGTCGAGCAAATATAGATGTTACACTTACCTCTTCATCTCTCTATAACTACGTAACAAACTGGGAAGTTCATGAAGCGGCAACTATCAGCGACCACATCCTCACCACTCTTCAAATAAAAACATGTAAAACAAACCATACCGAATTACAAACTCTCGTACGATACAACCTTAAACGCGCCAACTGGGACAAATTCAAGTTGGTCATAGAACAAGAATGAAATAAAATGAACGCCACAATCAACCACACAAACTCCAACATACAGGCAATAGACATCATACAAATTATACAAAGTATATGCAACGTAGCCATACAAAACAAAATACGATTTAAAAAATCAGTACCATGGTGGAATACTGACCTCACAAAGCTCAAAACCCTTATAACAAAGCAGGACGGAAATTCCAGCAAACCTTCAACGAACACCTACTGTCTCAAGAGAAGAAGTACTCGGCCATCAGAAATAAATATATATCAGCCATACAAAAAGCCAAACTAAACAGTTGGAAAGAATTCGCAACCACTGAAGGAAATGTATACCCATGGAGCTATGTATACCAACTTAGTACACGCATCATATTAGTAAAATCTACACATGAAAATATCAAATACAATAATATACAAGCTCTCACGTGGAAAGAATCGACAACTGCATTACTAGATGCACTACTCCCATGCGAAAACGCATCCAACGCGAATAGTTGGCACCAAGCAATCAGAGCATATATTGAAATTCCTTCGAACACCAGCAATACAGTTCCCTTCACACACAAAGAAATAGAAAACATCATCTGTAAACTAATGAACAGGAAAGCATCAGGACATGACGTAATAGATAACGAAATCCTCAAAAAAGCATGGAATTTAATTGGAAGGGAAATCACACAACTAATAAATAAGTGTTTAGAAGAAGAATCCTTCCTACAAATATGGAAAAGGGGAGTTATCCGAATTTTAATTAAAGGAAAGGACAGAGACAAAACAAACCCAAAATCCGGCCAATTTGCCTACTGCCAAATCTAAGCAAAATTCTGGAGAAACTAATATCGCAAAGGATTACCAACCTTACCAGTGAACACGAAAATGTTTCAAACAGGCAGTATGAACTCAAGAAAGGGAAATCTACTGAAGATACAAAAGTGGAAATGTGCAAAATAACAGGTTCAACCACTCACAAATATGTAATAAGACTTCTCTTCGATATCGAAGGGGCTTTCGATAACGTGTGGTTGCTAAGCATTTTAAGCAATCTCAAGAAAAGTAACTGCCCATGAAGTATATATCAACTGATCAGAAGCTACCTCTCCGAACGCAGCGTAGAAATAGCAAATGCAAATAACGTCATAAAGAAGGTAATAATAAAGGGATGCCCACAAGGCTGTATTCTCGGACCGACATTCTGGAATTCGATATTTAACGATGCCATCAACACCATTAAATCCCTTGGCTTTGAATCGATTGCTTACGCGGACGATATAATAGTAATCATCAGCGGGAATTCACGCAAAGAAATATAACTAAAAACTAATCAAATCACAGATGTACTCTCGAATTGGTATAAAATGCAACAGTGACAGCTCTCCAAAAAGAAGACACAAATGATCCTACTGATAGGCTTTTTGGACATCAAGAGAACTGCAGTTGTTAAAATAGACTATACATCAATCAAAATGGTAGAAGAAGTAAAATATCTGGGAAACATTTCGGTACAAGATTAAACATCACACCTCAAGTAAAACACATCACCAGAAAATGTTAAACAAGATTATACAAAAATAGCAAAAGTATGATGACAATATATAAAGGTTTAGTTCTACCAATCATGACATATGCGTCTGGCACATAAAACATCTATAACAAGCTCAAAAGCACGTCCTTCTCCGGGTACAAAGCATATAAAACCGTTTCGACAGATGCACTCCTGGCAGCATCACCCCCCCCCCCCCTTGAACGGCTAATATCTGAAAGAATTGACCATTACCATTACAAAAAAGACCTGTAACAATCAATAACAGAAATCTCCTTAAATTACAAGCTAAACATAAGAAACTACAAAAAGCAGTTAAGAACCGCAACAATAGAAAAATGGCAAACACAATGGAAACAGACGGACAATGGCAGAATCACATTTGAATATTTTAAAGATATTAAGACATGACTCAAACTTACGCGGATTGAACCTAGTTTTTACATATCACCGTTGCTAACAGGACACGGTAAAATCAGGACTAAACGAAAAGAACGCAGCACAGCCTCCATGAACACATGCTCATGCGGCCATCTGGACTGCGTTAAACACATTATATATGATTGCAAATACTACAAAAAAATTTGGAAAACCCTAATAGAGTTACTAGAAGCAAAGAAGCAAAAATGGCCATACGAATTAACAGAATTAGTCCATCAAGAAAATTACAGATTTTTCGCAGATATCGCCAAACAAGCCATGCATTTAAGAAAAATAGAATGCATAAACGAGACAGCACAACACAGAAAGACAAATCTGAGAAATATTATACAACGAAGAATACAAACAAGGAACAGCAAGGAAGCAAATGAAAATATCAACATAAACACAGCTGCAGAGACAACGCGAGCCTCGATACTCCTTAAAAGTGTGAGGTGTCCCAGCGGCCGATAGTAACAACGTTATATACTATCCAACTGTCAGGTGGCGCAAGCTACCTGAATTCGCATAAGACCGAGTGCAAGCATTGGCGACCCCGCGGCATCGAAACGAGGGCGTAACCCAAGTTCCGATGAGATGGCTAAGTAGGTCGCTTCCCGTACGGGACGGTCTACTCTCTTGATGATCCGCAAAAGGTAAGCAGTGCATTAAACGCCATTTAACACCTACTGGTATAGGCGAAAGCCTAGATACAGTAGAGCGAGCTAAGTACTTCGAAACGCTCATTTAGTCAAATAGTCCCGAAGTTTTCTGAAGATTTCAATCAATGGGGAAATTTCCATGGTTTATTCGAATCGCTCGTCAACACGAAAAAATTTCTCTCGAATATTAAAAAACTGCATTACTTAAAGGGTAATGTAACCGGTAACGCGGAACTATTAATAGATAACATAAGTATGTCCATCAAAAGTTACGTAGTTGCGTGAAAATTACTCGTCGATAAATACGAAGATGAAACCACTCTCAATAATTCGCGCATCCATAAATTTACTAGTCTGCTATCAATGAAAACCGTGTCTGCGACAGAACTCAAGCGTTTACGAGACACCGTTACATCCTCTCTTACTGCGCTAAAAACCCCTTACACGTGCTGTTGATTCGTGGGACGATCTACTAGTATATTTTATAGCGCAAAAATTTTCTAAACGCACGCACGACGAGTGGAAGTTGCGTCGCGGCTGTTCTAAGAAATATCCTACTTACAAAGAGATTAACGAGTTTATGACTCTTCAAATACGTGGTCTCACCGACTATCTCGCCGCAAGCGACAGTTCGTCATGCAAAAACAAATTCGCGATTGACGCTTTCAAGACTCAATCTAGTGTTCACAATGTCTCGGTCATTAAATGCATTGATTGTTCCGGTAATCACGCGCTCTTTAAATAAGAACGCTTTAAAGCTAAGTCTTTGTATCAGAAAATTTCATTTATAAAGCAAAATAGACTATGCTTTCATTGCTTGCGTTCTGGCCATATTACTTCCGAGTGTAAAAATACTAGCCGATGCTTTTTTTGTAAGCGAACTCATCACTCTCTCCTACACCGGACCACAACCTTTCTAAACAAGGCGAGTAGTAACATTTCCATACATGATTCCGTCGAAAAAAGCAAATACACATGATGATACAAGTAAAAAGTTACCGGCGTCAGTGCAAATTATTTCCTCGTCCAAATTTACTTCTCCAAATACGTTGTTACCAACCACGTTGATCGTTTTCCGTACCTCTGAAAGTTGTGCCTTTAAACTTCGCGCGTTGTTAGATCAAGGATCGACATTTAGTTTCATTTTCGAATCGATCTGTCAGTTAATACGTGCAAAAAGATGCTTCGGGGAACAATACAGTGGAATTGCCAAATCCTGTGTACTTGTACAGCTAGAATCTTGTGTAAAATAATTTCGAAGTGTCGTTTCCTATGTCCGCGCATATTTATCAATGCATCACTTTTTATGCTGGCTCACAAGCGCGCCTTGACTTACAATCTTGGCTGCATCTACGCGACTTGCCGCTAGCAGATCCAAACCCGTTAAGCAGCCACCCGATTTACGTTTTAATCGGTGCTGATCTATACGGATAGCTTTTGTTAAACGACGTTCGTCAGAGTCCAGTCGGTATTCTCACTGCTCAGCTTACTGCTCTAGGATGGACTATTTCCAGTCTTGCTGGTCCACGTGGTTCTTGCCAGGAATCAACCCCTGTTGTCAATTGCGTAACTGCTGATGAATAAGATCACTCGTTACGCCAATTTTGGGAACTCGAGGAGGTATCCACGACACCCGCGCTTTCCAAAGAAGACGAAAGGTATGAGCGTTTTCTTCACGATACCTCTACCCGTTCCCCTCACGGTCGATGTATCGTACAGCTTCCATTTAAGAGTGAACCTCAATTAACTCTAGATGACCTCGAATTCAGTATTACAATTTTTTATCGGAATACCTCTCCATGGGTCACATGGAAATAATTAACGAGGGACAAGACTCGCACATCTCATCAACGTAAGATATTCCTTATCACCCCGTCGTGCGACCTTCCAATAGCACGACTAAGCCTAGAGTAGTATTCTATGCATCCGCTAAAGCCAAATCTGGAAAGTCGTTAAACGATAACTTCATAATAGATCCGAAACTGCGAAACCTATCGGCTATTATTCTGCGGTGGCGGTTCTTTCGTTACATATATACTGCAGACATCGCGAAGATGTTTAGACATATTCTGATCAGTCGCAGATGCACTAAATGTTCTATGTCCAAAATTGTCACTTTGCCGCCGAAGTTAAACTGTTAAAAATCAAAGCACCGCTTCCAAAATCCAGTTTACTCGTATCATTGCATCCCGTCATCGAGAGAGACTCTTTAATTCGGCTTGGTAGGCGGCTCGAGCACTCAGTTTTGAGCTACGTCGAAAGGCACCCTATCATATTGCCGAAGCATTGAGTGTCCGAGCTTTTAATTGATCATACGCGTACACACACTCTTAATGGAGGCATTCAGTTGACTCATCACGTTCTCCGGCAACAATATTGAATAACTTCGGCAAAATCCCTAGTTCGTAAGCACATACATTGTTGCGTAATCTGTGTTTACCAAAAAACTCGATCAGTCACTCAACTGATGGAATCGCTTCTAAATGTTCGAGTCAAACCCTCCGCTCCGTTTTTGCATACCGGTCATGACTACATCTGTCCAATAAACATACTTTCAATCGTTGGCAGAGGTCAGAAAGCCAGGAAATATTATGTTGCTGTATTTACATGTCTCGTCACTAAAGCTATTATATATATATATATATATATATATATATATATATATATATATATATATATATATATATATATATATATATATATATATATATATATATATATATATTATTAAAGCTATTATATCGATACATCTCAAACTCGCCAAGGATTGCACTACTTCTGCCATTTTGGCCACTTTGAAAAGATTCCTACATTGTTGTATTCAGATAACGGTACAAATTTCCGAGGTGCCGATCGCGAATTACAACAAACCTACCAAGCTTTAATCGCAAATCCGATACTCAAAAATGTTGGAAAATGACGGAATCAGGTGGAAGTTTATCCCCTCTTTCGCTCCGCATTTTGGTGGATTTTGAAAAGCGAGAGTAAAAAGCGTTAAACATCACCTGAGGGGAGCAGTGGGAGCTCATACATTTTTCAATTGTATTCTCATTGTATCTCATAGAGTTTTCAATTGTATTGTACCAAATCAAAGCATGTCTGAACTTGTGACCCATCTCCGCGCTCACCGACGACCTCACCGACCTGCCAGCACTGACTATCGTCGACTATTACTAAAACTCTGATCGAATTCACAATTCTAAACGAATGTGAAGGTTATTCTAAACGAACTGTTCTAGACGAACCGGGTGTTCTAGACGAACTGTTCTAACCGAACTATTCTAACCGAATCATTCTAACCGAACTGTCTGCTTGAATTGTTCTGACCGAACTGTCGCGAGGACGAAAACGTCGTCCCTTAAAAATGCATGCAGAAAAGGATGGAAAAACCGAGAATGCAAAGGATGGATGTGCGGACGGGGAGAGTGAACGCTTCCACGAAACGCAACGGACGGAAATTGGTCATAAATAAACCAAGTTTAAGGATCTGCCGTACGCGACTGAGCAATGCTCAGTCGCGACGAAATCCCAAAGGAAACAATTGCTTGGCCCGGATGTTGGACACGAACCAGACGGGTGTCGGGTTTAGGAAGCGCGCGGGCCTGGTCGCCAAGTTCTAACCCGCGATGACCAGACCTGCGCTGTGTCGTGGAAACGCATTGCTATCTCGCTAGAAAATTTACGACAAGAAAATACTCGGAATCGTAGCCGCCACACGCTAACTTGAGTTTAAATGAACTGGCCATTTTAAAAAATACATCCCTCCCGCCATCTAAATGGCAACTCGCGTGTATCGTTCGTCTGTATCCATGTTCAGACCAAAGGGTTCGAGTCGTCACCTTACGTACCGTAAACGGCAAAGTGAAACGCCCTATAACTTAGATCTTCCCGCTATCAATTACATGTCTGAACGAGATAGATACTTAAATACTGCAAAATAATTAGGTTAAACATATTGTAATCCTGTTTGCAAGACCTTATAAGTTATTGCGCTATTATAAGCTCAGTGTGTACTCCTTGACTCAAATTTCCATTAGACTCTAATGTATAGAATTACGCAAATGTTAGTTGTTTAGGTTTGTTCGATCCGTTTATTTGTAACTGTAAAGCTACAGCGCGATTCTCATTAACCCTTCCTTTGTCACCAACTTGTATATAAAGATAAACACCGTTTCGTATTCTTCAAATGCGAGGCAGGCGGCATGTTCAATACACCGTCAAGGTGGCCGTTAGTGAATATTTAAAAAATCGAACCGCTAAACGTTGTTGATGTTCGCGTCCTTGCGCAAATCCCGCCAAAAAGTTTTTTTGTAACCATGTGAAGAATATCGAACGCTCGCTTCGCAGTTAGCAGTAAGCACTATATCGTAAAATAGTTAACAGTAAGCAAGCAAGTGAGTGAGCGTCGAATAGCCACAAGACTAGTCAAAAACTCGGAAGATCGTCCGGCTTGCGCGAGGAGCATTAACAGAGACAATAAAGAATCTTTAACCACGAAACCAAGAGAGGATATTTCACCGAGCCTATCCACGATCCAACGGGTTAGTCAAGTTAAATTAGATAAAGAATTCAATGTAAATAAGTTGTAAAGTTCAAGAGACCACATATCGGGCTTATCAACTTCTACTTTTCAAAAGAATACAATTTCTACAGTTCCGTGCAACGCGATGGCGTTTCTGAGTTCAACGATTGAAAGCAAGTTGTAAAGTCCTATACAACGCAATTGTGCTTATCAGCTTCTACCCTACAAAGTATGTAACTTCTACAGATCCATTCAAGAGCATGATGCTTCCCAGTATGTACGTGTTAAATGTAACTAAGTTCTAATGTTCTGTGCAACCCTATGACGCTTCTTATATCTACGTTTTCAAGTAAATAAGTTTTAAAATTCCATGAAACGAAATAGTGCTTCTGTATGTGAATGAATGTAATCTTTACTGTTCCATGCAACTGGGTGGTGCTTCTAAGTATATATTTGCCAAAGCAATTGAGTTCTAATATTCTATGCATTGCGATGGCACCACCTACTTCAACATTTCAAAGTAATTATGTATTAATTTTCTATGCGGCGCAATAATGCTTTTTTGCTCCTACATTTCAATGAGTGTAATTTTTACAGTTCCATGCAACTGGCCGGTGCTTTTACGTATCTACGCGTCAAAGTAATTAAGCTTCAAAGTTCTATGCGACACGATGACACTTTTCAGATCTACGCTTCAGCTTAAGTATCTTTTAAGGTTCCGTGCAGCGCAACAATGCCTATCTACTTCGACACATCAAAGAATGTGATTTCTACAGATCCGTGCAACAGGATTACGCATCTAAGTGTCTACGTCTCTACGTAATTGAGAACTAATTTTCTATGCTACACGATAACTTTTCTCACTTCAACGTTTCAAACTAAGCAAGTTTTTAGGATCCATGCAGCGTAATAATACTTATTTGCTCCTACGTTTCAAACAATGTGATTACTACCGTTCCGTGCAACAGGATGGCGCTTCAAAGTGTCAACGCGTGAAAGTAACAGTTCTAATGTTCTATTCTACGTTTCGAACTAAGTAAGTTATAAAATTTTATTAATAACAATAGTGCTTATTAGCTTCTACACTACAAAGTATGTAATTTTTGCAGATCCATGCACCAGATTGGCGCATCCACTGTCTGCGTACCAAAGTATCTGAGTTCTAATGTACTTTAGAACGCGATGTCGCTTCACAGTTTTACGGTGGAAAATAGGTACGTTGTAATATTCCAAACAACGCAATAATGCTTACGAGCTTCTACACTACTAAGTATGTAATTTTTGCAGATCCATGCACTAGAATGGCGCGTCCACTGTCTGCGTACCAAAGTATCTGAGTTCTAATGTACTTTGGAACGCGATGTCGCTTCACAGTTTTACAGTGGAAAAGAAGTACGTTGTAATATTCTAAGCAACGCAATAATGCTTATGACCTTCTACACTACTAAGTATGAAATTTCTACAGATCCATGCAACAGGATGTCGTGTTCAATGCCTACTTGTCAAAGTAATTGAGTTCTAATGTTCTGTGAAATGCGATGACGCTTCTCAGTTCTACGTATCAAAGTAAGTATGTGTAAATATTTAATAGTGCTTATCTATCTCATGCGCATCTACATTACAGATTTCTATAATCTCTGTATACAAGCTGATAAGCACAATTGCGGTGTATTGAACATTACAACTTACGTACTTTGAAACATCGAACTGAGATGTGACATCGCTTTGCATAGAACATTAGAACTCTATTACTTTGTCGCGTAGACACTTGGATGCGCCATCCTGTTGCACGGAACTGTAGAAATCGCATTCTTAAAGACGCAATAATGCTTATCTACCTCCACATTTCAAAGAAAGTAATCTCAATTTGTCCATGCAACTTTATGGCGCTTCTGAGTGTCAACATGTAAAAATAATTGAGTTCTAATTTTCTATGTAACACGATGGCGCTTCTCAGTTCAACATTTCAAACTAAGTAAGCTGTAACGTTCTATGCACCGCAATTGTGTTTATCTATATCTACATTTCAAACTATGTAATTTCTGCATTTCTGTGCAACTGAATGGCGCTTCTAAGTGCCAAAGATAAAAGTAATTGAATTCTAATTTTCTTTGCAACGCGATGTAACTTTTCAGTTCAACCATTAAGAATAAGTTTGTTGTCAAGTTCGAAACAACGCAATACTGATTATCAGCTTTTGGAGTACAAAGTATATTATTTCTTCAAACCCATACAACGCGATGGCGTTTCTAAGTGTTATAGTGCCAAAGTAATTTTAACGCGATGTCGCTTCTCAGTTCAACGTTTAAAAAGAAAATAAGCTGGAAGATTCTATTCATCGCAATTGTGCTATTGTGCTTATCAGATTCTGCTCTACGAAGTATGTGATTTCCACAGATCTAACATAAATGAGTTCTAATGCTCTATCCAATACGATGCCGGTTTTGGAGTTCAACGTTTCAAAGTAAGTAAGTTTCAGTGATCTATACGACGTAATACTCTGCTTATCTGCTTCTACATTTCAAAGAATGTAATTTTTACAGTTCCATGCAATTGAATGGCGCTTCTAAATGTCTACTTGTCCACGTAACTAAGTTCTAATTTTGCATGCAACGTGATGGCGCTTCTCAGTACAATACTTCAAAGTAAATAAGCCGTAAAGTTCTAATCAACGAAATTGTGCTTATCAGCTTCTACTCTACGAAGTATGTAATTTCTACAGACACATGCAACAGGATGGCACTTCTAAGAGTCTACGTGTCAAAGCAATTAAGTTCTAATGTTTTGTGCAGCGCGTTAGCGCATTTCAGTTCTACGTTTCAAACTGAGTAGTTTGTAGTGTTCTATGTAACGCAATAATGCTTAACTGCTTCTATACTTCATAGTATGTAATTTCTACAGATCCATGTAATTAGATGGCGCTTCTAAGTGTCTATTGACAAAGCAATTGATTCCCAATGTTTTATGCAGCATGATTGCGCTTCTCAGTACACTGTCAAAGTAAGTAAAGTGTGAATTTCTATGCACCGCAATTGTGTTTATCTGTTCCTACACTTCAAGGAATGTGATTTCTACAATTCCATGCAACGCGATGGCGCATCTCAGTTCTACGTTTGAAAGTAACAGGCGAAGTTCTGTCCAACAAAATAGTACCTATCACCTTCTACATATCAAAGTAAGTAATTTTTGCAATTCTATGCAACGGTATGGCGTTTGTCAATGTTCACACTTAACGTAATTTGTTGAAAAATGTTACATACGTAATTGTGGTCATATGTAGAAGCATTTCTCAGAGATAGGCATTAAGTTTTACCGCTAGTGAATATTTAAATTAAATTCGAGTTAACCCGTTCACTGTCAATTACGAGATATGTCATAGTTTGCGCTGCAAGTTTAAATTGATTGCAGTTGGAATAAGTTTGTAGCCATTTCAGTTAGGAATTATTAGAAAGAATGGACTGTAAATGCCATTTTAGAACTGTACCTGTGAAATTCAATGTTTTTCTTATAATAAAATTTTGCTCTCCATTGATGAGTTTAGTATTGCGTGAAAAACAATCCTAGCAGGACATAGCAATTAATTTCTGATTTATAATCAAACTTTTTCGTAGTCTTTAACATTTTTACATTGACTTTATTCTTTGAAAAACATTTATGTTGGTATTAATATGAGCATTGATGTGACAGTGGTGATGAGTTGGTGGACAGAGAGAAGTAACGAGAGCATTACATATCAATAGAAGAAAAGTATACATTAACAGGAAACTTGAGTCGAGGAATTTCGGACGTGGACAGAAATACTATTTGACAGGAATAAAATGTCTACTCTATAACGTTTGTATTAGGTACATTAAAATGAATGGCTGCACTATTAGTTACCTGATCTTGTAGCGACAAATATTTTACATATGGGACCTGCAGAGCAGCACCCGGAATTGTGAAAGTCTCTATCGAAGAAACTAAATATTTCAGTTGTTACATATTAGCTAATATAATTGAAAAGAAATATAATAAACGTACAAGTAATATGGATGAATCTCTACAATGTGAAAACGACAAACGTAGATATAAGCTTTGTTAGATTAGAGAAAATAAATGCAGATTGGGAGCATGCAGATGACATCTAGAACGAAGAAATGATGCAAACAAACTACAAAGAAACAATTAATAAATTTTCCGGGAAGAAAAGATATCACAGTAAAAGAGGACTCGAATACTGGTGGACCAAAAAAATCAAGGGGGCCATTGTTGGCCTTAGCTTTGTAGCTAGAAGAGGAATGGCAAGAATAAATAATTACAGTAATAATTATAGCAAATTAGAAGAACTCAAAGAAGAATGGAAAGAATAAAGAACGAGGTTACGATAGCAATTAAAGAGAATAAAGAGGAAGAGGTGAACGTATATTTGAAGCAGCTAAATAATTTACCTATAAGGTTAATCTTATAGTTATATTAATAGCAATAATATAAGAATTGTAATAAAAAAAAGGCAGTGGAAAAGTTATTGAAATTATTGGAACGAATTTGAACACTTCACTGTAGAGGAAATGAATAAGGTGATAGAGGAATGTTAGAAGAAAAAGGCACCAGATCCAAATATTGTATCATCGCTATTTACAAAATGTTTGGTTGAAATTATTTACAAATGTTTGGTTGAAAAATCGAAAACGCCTCCGAAAATAATGTGAATGCGACATATGAGATTAGACAATTACCAAAAGAATGGAAAAGCTCGAGGCTAGTGTTAATTAAAGAACAAAGTAAGAAAGGAGAAGTACATAAAAGACAAATTTGTTTAAAAAAAGTACAGTACAGTCAATACATGTCAGAAAGAAGCAGAAGAAACCAGAAAGAAGACAGAGTGATGCCTTTTAGTATCTGTAGATATAAAAAATGCATCTCATAATTTTGGGATGGGAGCAAATACCAAACGCATTAAGGCGAACAGGAATACCTACATACCTATCTGAAACGGTCGAATTCTACGTGACGAATCAAAGAATAACCTTGTAGATGAAATAGGAACAGATAAACAAAAGTATTTATGGTGGTATTTCACAGGATTCGCGAGGTTCAGAAATATTTAAAAAAATTGAGGTTGATAAGGACAAAGTGTCAGAGGGAAAATAATATAAAATTGAAAGAAATGATGAATTGGCTGGAAAATCGTGATTTCAAATTGTATATTAAAAAACTGAGGTAATATTATTAACGGGTAAATGAGAACTTAAAGATATTAAAATTAATCTCGACAACCGAAATTGTATTACAATGCAAGAAAGAAATCAAATATCTGAGAGTGATAACAAATATGTAACTATACTGTGGCGGCACTCACCACTAGAGGGACAGCACCGTTTACACTTTCCTGAAAGTACCCGATGACCCATCCTTTCCAATATATAGAAGTTCTGACCTATCCCTAATATCCCAGCGTCTAAGGCAGGGCCTGCTAGGTAGCCTTACTGATGAGTCCACTAGCAGGCCCAGGACGAAACGTTCTTCCCCTCTCTTTTCCTTCCTTCTTTCCTCCTCTATTCTACAGCAAACCGAAGCAACGCCGCTTCAGAACGATAAACGTTTTGAAGCGAAAGTGTCGTTGATGTTGAATAAATTAATGCGTCACAAGTTCCTCCACAAGTTCCGTCCGCTTATAAATGTTTTGCTTGGCCCATTTGTTTCAGTGATTAGCCACCGTACATTTTTTTTCGTAAGCCAATCACTTTATTCGTCTGTGTTGGTGCCGCCCTTCTCCTCTCTTAGGAAGGACGACACGGACGTTGGCGGGAGTGTCTATTGCTGATTCTTAATTTTGGATAATGTAGCGGGATTTCTCGATGAGCTCAACAGTCGTGGCCATTTGGGCCGCTGGGCCCAGGTCCCCGGGGTTCCAGAACCTGGGTGTCCAGGAAGTATCCATCCCCACCTCCCCGTGGTGGAACCTGGGCGCCGGGCTTGCCCGGTGGCTAACGGGGCTCTGGGGTTATCGAATTAAACTGGAACTCGGAGGTTTGGTGCATTATCGATTTGCCCAAGCTAGTCCGAGACACTTTCGTAGAGCAAACATGAATAGACTGGGCAGGCAGTCTGGATCATCTATAAATTTGGCCAAACTGGTGCATCCCAATTCAAAAAAGGGTCAAAGTGAGCCTGTTCGCGTACACGTAGCGAGTTCGCTTCCCCGAGGTTCCCCATGGGTACTCCGGCGGTTAGGATTCGTCCTCTGCGACGGAGTAGCTGAAGGACTCGCCCGCTGGGAAAGGCGCCGCGGCACAGCTGGATTTTTCCATCGCCCCTTTCCGTGACATGGATGAACTGGTTGGTAGAAGGCTGTCTACTGTGCATATACCCGTATGGGTGAGGTGGCATATCGGACCCCGTCCTGGGGCGAGATTAACAATTGGGCCCAGGTCCCCGGTAATCCTCGGTTTATGGCATGTGGACGTGCTATCGAGAACGTTAATTAAAGTTTATATCTTATATTACTGCTTAAAATATTAAAAGCTAAAACGTCTCCTCAAAGGTAAACTTAAATATCCTGCAAACTTTAAACCACGCTCCCTATTTCTACAATGAATATTACTTTATTGTTATTGCTGCTAGCCGCTACAACGTCATATAATTAATAATGTGCATTAGGCAAATGTAATAATGTAACCTCAGCATTATCTTTGATCGTACTAAATATGAAAGGACCTAAATATCTATCTAGAATTTTATTTTATAAGGTATTGAAATTGGTAATTGGTTAAGAACTACAATTTCTGTCAAGTTTTTCAGAATATTGTACCTGAATGTTGTGCCTACTCGAATGACCACTCACTTGTTGTAAGAGCGAGTAAATTTGCGACTGACTACTTGTTGAATTAACTAATATTTATTGAAGTAACCAATCATCTTTGGTTATGTTGCTTCTGAATTACCCGACTCACTGATTGCTATGCTTTTTAAATTTAAGGTCTGAACTTTAATGCTAGTCTTGAAGACACATATGGTGCATTCCCAGAGAAAGGACAACAAAGATAGTTCATCACATACAAGTGTGGTAGCAAATACTTTGGTCAATCCTCGAAATGCTTGTTGTCCTAAACAACAGGAAATTTGAAAAATCAGGAAACGACTAAACCTACTAAATTAGAAAACATGAAAAAGTCATGCAATATGTAGGAATGCTATACAGATGACGCAGTTAAAACTCTTTTAAAACTTTCTGAAAAATAGCATCTATCTGCCACCTTACTATAAACATGGCTGTTGTAGATTTCAACAATCTAATTACAATCTAATTCTTTAGTACGAAGCACTGGTATGGATCAAAGATTGTAAATATAAAGTCGTAAGGCATATAAACATATACAAAACGGTCTCGTCCGAGGCAATGTGCGTAATCGCTAAGCAATCACCGATCGAAACAGTAGCGTGATGAAAGGAGAGTCTTTGAGAAAAGAAGGGAATCCAGGGAAAACGGAGAAAGAAAAACTTGAAAAGAAAATGAGGTGTGGACACTTGTAACAGTAAAGGAGCAATTGTAAAAATAGTGTGTGCGTGCGTGTATGTGAGTGTCTGGGTAAACAAGGAAATACATGAAAATCTAGGTAAAGAAATTAAGAATGTTCTATGATTGAATGTGTATGTGGAGCGCGGAGTTAGTTTAAGAAGGGTAACGAACAGTGAAACTTCTTTAAATAAAGTTAACTTTTCAATTCCCAGAATAAGAATAGGATAATAGAATATAAAAATCAAATTAAAGAAGAAATGGTAAAAAAATGACAAACAAAATGAGGAAATGCGGGTACATAGTAAATGGACGAAAAAAATTGTATTCCTGAATATTTTAAGCAGTTGTGACGCCCGTCATTAGTCAACAGCGACGAACCTCGACCAAGACCGTTGTCACTTCGCACCTCGAAAAGTCTCTGTCGGGGTATTTAGCCCTACGCGCGACGTGCGAAACTTAGGGCGCGACGCAAAATGTAAACAGCCGGCGCCTAACTGGCCAAGTGTACGCCAGAAAAGCCACCTACCACGCAGGCAGAAAAGAGTGGGAACATGGTGGTGAAGCGAGTCAGCTTCGGTTTTCTGTAGAAAATGGAAGAGGAAAGAAGAAATACAAAGAGTAAGGCTACCTAGCAGGCCCTGAACTTCTATATATTGGAAAGGATAGGTCATCGGGTACTTTCAGGAAACCGTAAGTGGTGCTGTCCCTCTAGTGGCGAGTGTCGGAAGGCCGCCACAGTGGAAACAAAATCAGCAAACGACACAATCGACGACGACGACTCGAACACGAGCTCAAATGCGATCCGAATAATGAAAAGCGAAACATGAACTGCGTGAAGTTGAATTATTCACGTCCTAACTATACCATACAGTGGATAAGATAGGTACAGAGAAATATAATAGAGTTAAGTTCTATGTTAGCCAGACGTTTAGAGGATATTAGTTTCGATCGGTTTCGATTTTTTTATTACCTATTTAATCGTGTATTTAATTAATTAATTATGTATTTATTTATTTATTTGTTTGTTTATTTATTTATTTCGAGGCGCATGGATTCGTGTATATGTAAATTGCTAGCTGCTATACCCCTACAATTTCCCAAAATATACAGAATTAGATTTTGTGAACTACAACTGTTCATTTAGATAGCAGTGTGGTTAATAACAATGATACAAGTAATGATGATCTAATCTTATAAAAGTAAAATAAGTTTCTCAAGTGTCTATTCCGAAATTTCCTTGAATACATCGACAGCATGATTTTATTACGTTTTGAAACATTATTCTTTTCTTTTTATATTGCTACGTCTTCTTCTACATAATGCAAGATTATCTTCCTTATTACCTAAAGTGATAAAAGTCAAATCAACTAACGTACGTATATGTTTAAAATTTCCTAACATCAGAGGCGTAGTATATGTTTAAAATTTCCTAATATATTACATAAGACACATTTTTCGATTTTGTACATATTTTTGTTTAACAACTATTTTAACCGTTCATGGACCAATATAAACAGCATGAAAAATTGTTACTTTTATCACTCTTACTGTTGTCGTATTTGCAATGACCGCATCAAGTATTGTGCCAGATCACTTGTGTGAATTTATTTATGCTTGTTATTTACTGTTTTCCTTCGTATGAAAAATAGCTTCAGCCTGGCTATAATTAAACCTGAGATATTTCCGGATCATTAAGGATTAATGAATTAAAAAATATCAAAAATGATGTTAAAAAACATGTTTAGTTTCCCTGCTAATCGATTATTTATTACAAGAGATTCTATCATTTCTTTTTCTGTCTTATTCTTGTATTAACGTGTTTTTGTTTTTTATTATCCTGAATATATTCAAGTTTAATATATATATATTGTGACGAGGTGACGTCACAAAGCCTTGACATCCTTAGCTTGCCGATCACCATCCACGCGTGGAGAGCGATAACGACAGTTGTGGTAGCGATAGTCTGCAGAATGCGTAAGGTTAGCCCTTTTAGGACCCTCCTTCCTCCCCCGCCCCTTTTTTCAGTCTCCATGTCACGAACGCAGTAGGAACGAAAAGGAGCCGCTGCCGAAGAAGACGTCCCTCTAAACGGTTACAAGACAGCAGGTTCCTGGGAGTAGCTATGCGTTGAGGTAGCGTGAAAGGCTCGACGGTGGAAGAGCCCAGGGAGAATCCAGCTGAGGCGACGTACCGAACGGATGATGACCCGAAGAGGCTCCGCAATGATGTTGACCTCAGCCTGCCACCGACGACGATGGCGAAGGTACCCCATAGGGGCGAGAGGACGACTAACTCCCTCGTTGCCTCTAAAGAGGAGTAACCAGTCCAGCGGTCCTGCGGGTGAACCGTGGAGCGTGGCGCAAAAAACGCACCACGATTGAGGGGATCAAGAGGACCTCAGAGACATCCGAGGGGACAGGAAGAAGTGATTGCCGAAATCCACCGATCGATGCCCCGAACAATACCGAAACGCACCGTCCCGCTCCACCAAGAAGCCTGAAGAAGATCTAGAAAGCAAAATGATCGAAAAACAATTCAATCAGCGAGCGAACTAGCGAGCTACGAGTCAAATTGTAAGAACGAGCGATTTTGTAAAAAGAGAGAGAGAGAGAGGGAGAAAAGGCCAGAATTCAGGACAGCCTGGAGAAGGGAACGTGAGTTCTTATACGCGAAAGCGTCCCATTTTCCTGATTTGATTGCATTCTGTGATCTTTCCTTTATTTTTCCTTGTTTTTATCAATTGTACGGCGCTTCGTGATACTACGCAAATGGTGATCAACGGTCGCTCGTTGCGGTATTGCGTATCTCCCGTGGAATCTTGTATCATTTTATTGTTGCGGGATTCGTATTATTGTACCCGATCCGTGGCCCTTTCTGGCCGATTCCACGTGGCATGCGTTGAAGTGTGGTTTTCGACTATCTTGCGATCCCCGTGGCCTCTCTGGCCAGATTGCGTATTGTGTATCAATGTCAATATCCAAAGAAGCCGTGACGTCAGTATCCCACGGCCCGAATTTGCGTTATCCAGCTAGTCGTGGGTCACGATTAGAAGTCCTTCGAAGCATTGAGAGTGGTTCCATCCCGTCTTTTCCGAGACGTGTGGTCAATTTTCGTGCTGCATTCTTGGTGTAGCTGGCGTCTAATCGTGCGATACCTCCCTGTTCCGAAGCCCTCTCCTCGCCCTAGCTACTTCGAGTCCATGAAAACGCGAACGTGTATGTTTCGAGGTTCAAATATATTATAATCCATGCACTTGATTTGACGGTTACTTCTTTAACCATCCTTTTGAACTCCCTCTTGCGAGCGGAAGACGGTTTCCAGACGGAAGTCACAGTATTTATACATATAATCATAACAAATGGCAAACATTAAATCCATTGTTCTAAACTAAAACCAATTATTTATAAAATTTGACATAGATTACCTCTGCACTTTAGTGAAGAAGCATGTGGTTATAAAAATATCAAGTATTTACTTAGTGTCAATCCTTTTCTAGTGGATCGTTTAGAAAGCTCGCAGGAAACATTAAGGCTGTTCACAAACTTATTGAACATGATCGATATAAATGAATTAAAAAGGAATTGAAATTAAAAAGCTATCGATCCGATGACAAAAATGTATTTAATAGAAGCAGATGTAAGAATGGATATTGAAATGAATATATCAACGATATATATGTATATATGCTAAGACGTGTATTTGACTTCGTAGGCGCCTCGTTGCCCTCCTTCAATAGTCATCAGGCATAGGAACAATGGGGTAGTGTCACTCTGCATCAAAATGTACGGTAGGAGAGTTCTCGTCTTACACCATACGTTCGTTACAAGATCTTGCAGCGGGGATGGAGATCGTTCTTTGTCTGATACGCGTCAAACAAGAGACGTGATCATCATTTTTGATATTTTTTTCATAATTGACGACCCGGTAAAAGCTATTGGCTTCTGACCAAGAAAAACACGACAACTGTTAAGTCATCGAAGTGTTAAGCTAGCTGCATACGAACAAAAATAAATAAGTAACACCTTAGGTTAGTTTCACATCGGATGTCAGATTCATCATTTTTAGGTAATCGTTATGTGTATGTAACTACTCCATACTTGTTAAAATAAATCTGGTTTAAATGCGTACTAAGTATGTACTCTGCTGTGTAAATAACTCGTAGTAAAATAAAATAAAATACGAATATATTATTGCGACCGACGTTTCTCGGTCATTTAAAATAAATTACTAATAACTGTTTAGAACATTTTAATCAACTATTAATGTACAACTACTGTAGCAACTACTGTAGCCTCTGTTTCTCGGTATCGGTCGCTTGGTAAACCACGGCGGATAACTGCTTTTTGGAGGGAGAGGAGTGTGTCGAGTATTAAAATGAACCACAAGTTCTTGCGATAGCTTTATTTGATATTTCGGATTCTCTCCTCCAATTCTATATTTGTACCTCGTAACTTGTCGACTGTCGAATGATGAAAATTGAATGTCTCTGCCAATTTTTACATTTGCTTTTAAGCATTTTGTTACACCCGTGTGTTTCGGTGATTGGCCACCGTACATATTCTGGTAAGCCAATCACCTTACCTGTTTGTGGGTGCCGCCCTTCTTGTCGCTTAAGGAGGGCGACACGGACGTTGGCGGGGGAATTGTTGCTAAATATTTATTTTCAGTAATGTAGCGGGATTTCCCGAGGTTCGCTTACCTGGGGCCTAACGATCATGGCCATATGGGCCGCTGGGCCCAGATCTCCTGTAATCCTCGGTTTATGGCGTTATGGACGTGCTATCGAGGACGTTGACTAAAGTTTATTTTTCTATTACTTAAAAATATTAAAAGCTAAAACGTCTCCTCAAAGGTAGCTTATTTATCCTGCACACCATAAACCGTGCTGGCTATTTCTACAGCGAATATTTCTTTATTGTTACTGCTGCCAGCCGCTACATCTTCTTCAATTCATCAACAATTGGCCATGCTTCTACATACTCGGTGCTCACAACAATATTATAAATGCTACATGCAACGCTATCGTTATTGTCCAGATATAATAAGACTTGGTTCTGTACGAGTAAAACTCGGAGTCAAGGAGACAGGCTGACCACTGCTGTCTGCTGATTACAGGTACTGAGATTTTTTATATTAAATTTTATTGAGATAATATAAGTTTTACATTTTGGTTACTGATTAATATGATACTAGATTGATAACGATAAAACGGTGTTGATAATGGGACGAGTTGTAACGTAGTGACTCGTTCGCTTTGTTATTGTATGCGGCGGTAATGTCGATGCCACTAATAATTGATATTTTTAGGATCTTATGATATTGTCTTAGTTTACTTCATTGTCTAAATCAATGGTTAGCGAGGTATTTATGTAAGAGAAGATAAACACGGAAATTATCGTAAGTATAATATATATTGATTCTTTTCGTGAATCTCGATCGAAAAACTCACTATATAATACTTCTCACGCATACATAATATTTTAGTCAAATTTTATATTTTAGTTTGAAAATAGGGGAATCAAACTGCAAGGTGGTTTCGGCTCATCCAAAAAGGACGTTGGCATGCGAGAGGCCTGAGAAAAGGCCAGTTGCCTTTATGATGCTTTGAATGTCGGACGGTTAAAAAAAATGAAACTTATAAAACGGTTAATTAGGATTTCTTATTTGATAACTCTTTGCACATTCCTTACATTATACAGCATACTTCGTCAAGATTTAACAACACTTGCTTTTGTCTGCTGTCTGCATGTTTTAATTTTTCCGAACTTTTTCAGTGTATAGTACTCGAAATGCATAAAGTCTATATATTGTCGAAAAAATTAATTTTTTGTAATTCTTGTGAGCTTACCAGCATAAACGGTATCGTTCCATTTCTTCCATAAATGGAATTTACACTGAAATTTCAGTTATTGATACAAATTCTATAGCTTTATAGGTTGATGATTTTGCCCTCCTGCAGAATGATAATCTCTAACAGGATGTACAACAAGATATATAATTGCGTTTAAAAAGATATCTCTGATCCTTAAATCAATGGGAAAGTTGACAATGTACCTTGAAGTTGTATATCTTTGTTATAAAAAATTTTCCTGTAAAGCCATAAATAACGTTAGTTGATATTTAGATAACATTTATTCTAAATTAAATCGTCCACGCTGTATAATGAACCATATTCAGAAAAGCAGATTCAAAAAAGATATTGAAGAGAGTAGAATAGAAGTGTAGAGTTAGGAATATAGCACTTCTTATTACTAGAACACTATGTACTATTTTTGAAGTGCCTTTCTCCGAATCCCTGAGCCCAACCGACTGACCTGACAGCATCCTTTCTTTTATATATTATACCCTACAATAATTTGTAAACAATTGTAAAAATACATAACATGGGGGACAAATAAGAAATAACATTGAAATTACAGATATAGTACACTATATACCGTGCGCATTGAGCGTAGTTAAATTTTAAATTGAAATGATGATAACAGGTCTGGTATTCTTGAACTAAATCGCATAAATTCTTCGGCTGAAATATTTCCCAATTGATTGTACGACACTTCTTGAAACATCTGAAAGAGATAAAAGAAAATAAATATATTAATACATACTAATATATTGTACAAAACATTAATTAGAGTTTTACAACGGATATGGATGATTAAGGCCGAAAGTAAAACGTATATTTGCCATACGCGTATTGGAAATGCGAATAAAATGTTCCACATCAAAGTTGTTTAATATAGGATGGTAAAAATTTAAAGTTAATGGAATATCTATATTTGTAGAAATTGTTATATACAAGGCTTTTGCTATCGATGCAATTTCTTCAAGTGGATCGGCATATTTCAATTATCTTTTCTTTACATTACATAATAGAATTGTCAGATAATAGTCATAATAGTCAGACGAATCAGAACGAGTAATAATTTAATATAGCAATAAATTTATATTTGAATAACACCTAACACGAATTACAAAGTTCTATCTCTTAACAGTTATGAACTGCTATTAAGTTGAACCTCGAAAAATCAACCTTTCTAATGTTACAAATTTCATTTGAGTGCAGTGTTGTTTGTCGAATAAATCTTCCGATTTACTCTTGTGAAGTTTCCGTACATTTCAAAATGCCCATTTGACTCATTATATAGGTGTTTAATTTTCATTGTTAACTTGACGACTTTTCCGTTTATTATAAACTGTATCTCTGAGGCATGCTCCAAATACTAAATGATCGAATATATGTTACAGATATAAAAAGGTGATTTAATTTCGAAAAACACCACTCGGAATTAAACCATTCGGTATGCATTGACAGTGATATTGCGTCATATCGATTCAGTTTCTCTGACAACGGATATTACATGATCAACTTAGCATGCATTATCATTGGCTCTACAAGTCCTACGAGTATCGAAAACTCTTGCGATGTCCGATATAATTCTTCTTCTCGTTATACATTCGGCGATAATAAGAGAACCAGATATTTTTTCTTAAATCGAAACTAGTTGTTATAGTTGGATGGTAGACCTTCGAGAAGCCTTAATTTTTCTCGCTAGAGTAATTCGTCGATGTTGCTGAGCAAAGTAAAAACTTCGTTAAAGTTTAACAAATACTCTGATTAAGAGGTCGCCGACGTAGAGACTTCTTGCTGTTTCATAAAATTGTGATTTTCATCACCATCGAACTGATGGAAACAGCGAATGGCCAACGAGATTCCAGTCGTAGACTTCACAGATTCATCGAAGACGACGCGTACTGGTGGCGAGTTGGGGCGAGATTTAATTCTATAATGACCGCAAGGTATGGAAGATAATATCCCTTTGCCGTTGGTTCGAAATTTTTGTCTCATTTCCAAGGGTAATGTATTCTTGAAGTACTGCGTTGTATTGAACCTGCAGACTTAGATTATGGCACAGCTTCTTTTCGATTGACGCGATTTTTTGGGACTCATCTTCCACTTCTTCGTAATGGAAGGCATCCAAGTGAACGCAATTTATTAACTAGTTTTTCGATTTCTGCAAAGCATCATGCTCGTGAGGAGACATTATTGTATCTGTCACTGGAAACCCGCAATGCGTTTCTCTTTCGGGTGCTGCTATCTGTAATTCACACGAAATGGTATAAACAGCTTGATTTAATCACAGAGGCAGAGCATCGGCAACTGAAACTAAAAAAGAATCCAAAAATCTTCTAAAACAATCAAACTAACACCAAATAAAGAATTTTAAAAAACCTTCCAATATAGTTCAATTAAAACAAAAAAAAGAGTTCTAAACATCTCCTAACATCATCAAACTAAAACCGAAAAAGGAAATAATAAAATAATCTCATAAAAGAGAACAAATAAAACTAAAAAAATTACGAAAACCTCTTAAGAGCCTAATCAAAACAAAAAAAAAGCAATTGACAAAAATTACTTAAAATTGGTATTGTTCCTGATCCGATCAAGGTATCCATTTCTCTTGGCTGATCAAATTATGGACCCATGAGTGGTTTAAGTTTGGATAATTTCGATTGGTAGTGAATATATCTGCTTCGCAATATCAGAGATACTTGAAAAGTATCTCTGCTTTTTTGTACGCGGTGTGCGAGCGCACCGCTTGCGTAGCACCCCCGTGTACCTGAACGCGGTAAAAATCAAACACTAGCGCAAAGAGACCAATAATAGTGGCATAGGCGAGGTGCTTCTTAATATACAATGTATGATTAATCGCAAGTACTCTGCCATTCCACGAGTACAATGAAAAAGTCATGCTACGTAAAAGTGCGTAGCACTAAACATATCTCTCTGTACCCCTCAAATTGTAATATATTTAAGCGCGTTTGCATTTTCTAAGTCGAATCGGATGTACAAGCGTACTGCTAGTAGAAATGTAAATTATAACAAGTCGAATCGTTCTTCTTAATCTTTGTATACAGGGGCGAGTTTTTATTCCAGACTCACACGAAAAGTATGTGAGTCTCTTATTTCCGATGGACTAAGGGTTGATTGGTCAATTCTATAAACCCATGATATGACCTATAATATCTTGGTACATAAGAAACTGAATTAAAATCGCACAATAAAATACGAATGTCTGACAAATACAAGTTCAGACTCTTGGGAAATTTACATTTGGAATACAAAATTACAAAAATAAATGTAATTAAATGAATGTTTCTGGTATACATAGTAAGTAGAGAGACTATTTTACATAATAATCAGATTTTTGCTTTTTTCAACATTATTTCTGTCTTTTTAATATTAAATAATTTTTATAACTTTTAACTTTAAATATAATATTTTAAGAAGACACGGTTGAGAATTAGTGAATATCTTTAAATCATAATCAATTTCAATAACAGCAAATACTTTTTCACAATTTTAGTTTTTATCCCTTTAATCATTTATCGACAGCAATCCACAGATTTTGATCGGATTAAAATGCAAATACTGTAATAACCTACCTCATAATATTTTCTCACTTAATTATATGATATATGTAAGTATAATATTATAAAAGAGTCCATATAACTCCTTTTATACGATATGCGAGCTAATTCCAGTAGAGTTTGTTGCCCCTCTTTGACTCTGAATTTGGTAGTTATATCAAGTGAACTTAGATTCGTCAACAAAAGCTATTTCAGGTCATTATTATGCAGGGTGAGGCAGTAACTATTAGCACCTCAAATAACTTCGAAACTATAAGTTTTACAGAAATTTTTGTTGATACAAAATAGGTGAAAATAGCTTTTTCGTAAGTAGAGGTATGTCGGACATTTGAAGATCACCTTCATTCTTTTAAATGGATTCGTATGTTTTTTTCTTCCATAATACGATCGAGCAGTTTAAAACGAATTCAACGACCTGTAACACGATACCATTGAAGGCCATAGAAAGTAGAAAAAGACAATAATACTTACGAGTTTCATAGAATTATAAGTTCTATATTAATATTAGATTCGTTATACCTTATTTCTGGGTAGCGTTGATATTTCTATAGAAAGCTAGATTCTGCCTATACAAATTGGTGTAAAAATTCAAGATTATTACGTTGCCAAAAATCTCACCAATACCGAGACATGAAAGGTAGCACATACTTGTCTAAATTAACTAGCCAATTTTCACTGAATTTTTAAAATTTAATCCATTAAAAAGTTTATTATATTGTAGTTTATAATAAAGTTAAAAAAAAAATAAAATATATAAATAATAAAATTTTAAATTTTAATTATTTGTAGTTTATGTAAAAATCATACTACAACGTTCCATATAACCGTTAAATGAGAACAGCTGAAGATATAGTTCATTACAAAGCTCAGACAGAAACAACAATTATGTAGCCGCATTAATTACAGCCATTACGGTTAGCATTTCTCTGACTGATAAATAGCCAATTGTTTATAGTAGAACATGAAACATGAATCGTGCATAGCGATACATAGGACATGCTGCGTCCCTAGCTTCGTCTTACTTACTATTTGGTTGAAATACCAAGGACGATTTTTTGATTTTATTGTTTTAATTTTGGTTTTAATATTTTAAATTAGGATGTTAGGTTGGGTGAATTACTATAGAAACGTTCGTAGTGTTTGGTTAAAACTTAGTTTAATGATAATGCGACCGGCCAATCAACTAGCTACCCCTCCGTTGGTGTGGAGATGGTAACTAACCGGTAATAGAAGTAAAACCTCGTGTGGCGGCTACGATTCCTAGTATTTTCTAGTCGTAAATTTTCTAAAGAAATAACAATGCGTTCCTGCGACACAGCGCAGGTCTGGCCACCGCGGGTTAGCACTTGGCGACCAGGCCCGCGCGTTCCCTAAACCCGATATCCGTCTGGTTTGTGTCCATCATCTGGGCCAAGCAATTGTTTCCCTTAAGATTTCGTCGCGACTGAGCATTGTCAGTCGCGTACGGTAGATCCTTAAACTTGGTTTATTTATGACCAATTTCCGTCCGTTACGTTTCGTGGAAACGTTCACTCTCCTCGTCTGTGCATCTATCCTTTTCATTCTGGGATTTCCCATCCTTTTCTATACGCATTTTTAAGGGACGACATTTTCGTCCTCGCGACAGTTCGATTCGGACAGTTCGGTTAGTACGACGCAAGCACAGAGTTCTGTTAGAACAACGCTAGCATACGGTTCGGTTAGAACAGTTCGGCGAGAACACCCCGTTCGTTTAGAACAACCTCCACATTCGTTAAGAATCGTGAGGTCAAGTCGAGTTTCACTAGAGTCGCGTAGCGACGCGAAAAGAATCGTAGCCATAGCACCGCCCTCAACATTAAGAACTGTTATTTTATTGTTGTTTCGCCATTGTTGGCTATTGTTGATTGTTGTATATTAAATTGTGGGCAAAAAGGTCGAGTGTGGTTTCTTACTCCCGTTACATTGCCCTCACTCGGAAAGAACTGCTTAGGCTACGCGGTCGAGTAGCATATTTTAAGCTTTTTCGAGTTTGTGGCATGTCATTCGCTATTGAGTTCAGACATTAAAGGTGCGAATCATTACAAATTCCAAAAAAATCTTTAAGGCCCTAATCTGGGTACTTAGAAAAATTAAGGTAATAAAAAAATGTAAGTAATATTTGGAAATCCACAAAAATAACTAGTTTATTGCATGCGTACCATAAACTTGGATTTAATTAAGAGGGCGACTATTGTTGCAACGCGACAGAACATGTATTCATAATCGTCTTACCATTTGTGCGATGTGTTCGATATCAATGTTTTCAAATTCCTCCTGGATGTTCACTAGCAGTCTACGCGTAACTTCCATTACATCGTGTAATGAGATTTGATTATCGCCGTCGAAATCTGGAAAAAATTATACTCATGGTAATACTGTTTGTACACGGTAAGGTAATTCTAATTTGAGTATCGTTACATGCTCATTTAAATATTTTCTTTTTCTGTAAAGATAACTAAAATAGGCCATGTGTAATTTAAACGATGTTCATCGCGTTTTGCATACTGTAAGTCTCAGTGTTAATATATTGCGGTCATGGATCTGTTTCTGATGTTCTATTGATTAATAAAAAAGAAAGTAATATAAAGATGAAGTATAACGATAGACGTCGCTTTTTCTATCACTCTGTCTTCCCCTTTTCTGTTCTATTTCGAATTACTACCCAATTGACTGTTCCCGATGAGGCTTTTGCTCTTCTCTTATCCTTACGTTTAGATACATACATACACACATACAAACTATATACTCGATAACAAATTTAGCTCAAATTATACTTAACGGTCTTTGTATATTATTGATTACATGAAATATAGTATTTGACTACTAAACATAAAATTAAGCACCGTAAGCAAAAATGGAATCATAAACGTTGGAGTCGTCTGACTTTGGTCACTTCGAATTCAATCGGGAAAGGAAAACAAAAGATATTAAGGTAGTATCATTAATATTACATAAATTAGGTCCTTCTCCATACTGTGCCTTGCGATTGCAGCGCAGAAGAACTTTGCATTTGTCTACTATTTCCATTTCACTTACAAATTAAAAATGGTATCTGGACTGCGCGCCAATTAAGTAGTGAACTAATCGCTAAACAGAATAACGCAGCCAAAAATACCAGCAATGAAAAAAGTAAATAAATAAATAAATAGATAAATAAACAGAGCGAAAATCAAGGAGAAACGAATGGTCAATCACATTGAAACCCGATTTGTCCCTGAATAATTCAATGAGACACGACGGGTCTTGATCGTCTCAAACGGTTGATGCAACGTAACCTTCGCTCCAGATCTCGATTGTTAGTACGATCATCATCATCATATAGTCACAGTCACAACCAGCTCGGTGTCTCCGAACCGATTAAGTCGATTGGAGCGTATAGTAAGCGACTCAAGAACTGCTCTTATTCGTGAGAGCTTAACATCTATGAAATCTTGTCTCCGGTATAAATTGCTCATCCCTGTGTCCGATCCCGCAAAGAACGACTTGGTGATCGATCAGTAAGTCCGATGCTTTTGCCGCCGAATTATTGGCTAACAATTGTCAATAAAGCTATAGGTATGTACAAGTTTATTCACGTTAAATTAATGTTCAGTTTCTTCGGTGGTATAGTTAATACTTTGCGATTTTCAAAGATTTTGAGAAACAAGTTTCCCCCAAACACTTATTGATTAAAATCAACTTCCTGTCTCGACTTCCAAAGATATTTTATTATTTCTAGTGCAAATCGTGTTTATTACACGTTCACGACATGGTTATTTTTGAGAATTAAATACTTTCAGCGATTTCGTTTTTTACCATAATGCTTTTTAGAAATTTTATTTTTTTTCGTCCGCATTGCCTAAGGGTTGATATACCAATTGTTAGTCTCGCACCAGGACGGTGTCCGACATGCCACCTCAACCATACGGGTATATGCAAAGTAGATTGCCCTGTACCTCCCAGTTCATTCACCTCACTGAAACGGGCGATGGAAAAATCTAGATATGCCGCGGCGTCTTTCCCGCGGGTGAGTCCTTCAGTTACTCCGCCGCGAGGGACGAAGTCCTAACACCGACGGAGTATCCACGGGGAACCTCGGGGAGGCGAACTCACTACGTGCACGCGTGCACACTCACTCTAATCCTTTTTGAATTTATACTTGAACTAGCCTCTTTGACTAGCTCAGCAGTTTTATCAACTTTTTCTCTACGAATTTATCTTAGCCTAGCAAATTTATAGTTGCAACAAGCTACCATGCGCTCCTTTTATTCGATTTAACCAGAGCCCCGTTAGCAACCGGGCAAATCCGGCACCCAGGTTTCACCACGAGGAGGTGGAAATGGCACTTCCTGGACATCCAGATTCTGAACCCCCAAAGAGTTGGTACAATATGTATACATAGCGGGGTTTAGACATGTGCACATAACGGAAGCAAGATCGAAACTTGACCTCTGGAAAATTCCATTAACGTCGCCAAAGGACTTGGAGGATCACACGCTAAAAACGGCCGAACAAGCCCCGTACAAGAATCATGCGTATTCTGGCAAGGGAACCTTAAAACGTCTTAACAGTCAGTTTCGTGATAGAAGCGAGCAAAACACCTCTGTGATCGAAAATTAATTTGTTTTCGGGAGAAAGTGTTTTACACAACGCTCATACAGACTCTTGCCAATTAGACATCAGTTGTCCATCTGAAAGTTCCAAGCCTCCAATATTATACAGCTTATTAGTTTTATTTATTCCTTGCAATCTTGTTAAGTATGCCTCAGGGATCCTGTTTGTCTCCTTTTAAACACAAAATATATACAAGTTTCCGAATTTCAGATACATATTTATATTTCTATAATACATATATATGTCTGTATTTTTAGTACATATTTTCCATTCCCATTTTTTCATACTAGTCATTTGATTTTTATTTCTTTCTATTTGATTCCTTAGACAATTCAGCAATTCCATCCATCAAGGAATGGTTCTACCAATCAGTTTCTTACAACGAATTCTTTTTCTACAAACTTTATACAAGAAAACCTGCAATAACTTGACAATCAGTGAACATGTTATTAACTGTCTCTTTATATTTTTCTCAGTTTGCTCGCTTTATATTATTCTGTTTCGCGTACACTGAAACGTCTACAATAGGAGTCAGATATAATAGTGAAGGTATATATACTATGGATGCGTGTTCAGGGGGTTACGAATAAAGTGTAGAAGTCAAGGATCTTTGAAGAGCTTTTTTATTGCTTGTTTTTTCGAGGGATTCTCTGCGGAGACTGCTGTCTTGCAGTTTTCCTATTTTTCTCGTCGGCGCGTTACATACCTCGCGCCTGTTGATTGGATATTCAGTTTTGGCTGCTTTCGCCAATTACTGAATATTTCCTATCTTAAGCCACCGCCTTCTTACAGAAGAGTGGTGGTGTTTCTGGTGGGGGCTTACTTTGTATGTTACCATATTTGATTATGTAGCGAGATTTCCGCTGGGCCTAATACCTGCACCGGGTGACCAAGGGTAGCCTGGCCACGGGCAGTGGACCCTTCGGAAATCCCCGGTTTATGGCTTCCGCATGTGCCATCGAGGCCGTTAGAGAAAGTTACTTACTGCATGTCTGGAAAATGTTAAAAGTTTAAAACGGTTCCTCAAAAATGGCTTTACTGCTGCGCATACCATAAACCGTGCTAGCCGTTTGTAGCGAAAGGTCTTCTATTGTACCTTACTGCTAGCCGCTACAATAGTAAATTTCAAAAATGTATCTATCTGATCATACATAATATAGCACATAATGTAATGCACATACTGTAATTCGATATTGTGGGATATGCGTTCACGTAATGAACAATTTCTTTTGTAGAAAAATATATTCTACACTACCATTTCGTTTGCGACTCACCTACACTTGCATACGATTGATTCGCTTACGTCTCGTCGACTACGGCTAACTGATATTATTTATAGCTCTGTGACCTAATCGAAGGGTAGCGATTCGGAACGAAGCGAAATTACTCTCTTTGTCCTCATGAGGATTCCATTCTGGCGCCTTCCAATAAATTAAGTATCACTGCGCAGGCATACTAATCACTCCGCACTCTAAACATTAAGTAGGGTAATAATTAATTATAAGGTAATAATAATAGTTAAGGGTTAAACGCCAAACCCTAGAAACAAACAAGCATGATACCATCTAAAGCCGTTTATGTTATTAGATGCCGAAGGCTTAATCCAAATAGTAACAACCTACTTTTATTTTATTACTATTTCAGAAAGGCTGCAGATAAAACAATTTTGCAACAGGAACATTTCGAACGATCACAGAAGTATGCGTTTCATGTAAAAATTATCGAGCTATGAAATCAAGGACAAATTATATCAAACAATATTTGTTTATTTATACTTGTTTATTTGACGCTTTATGGGGCTTTACACTACTTATGAAGCAAACTAAATTATATGAAGATGTCGCAAGCACAAATATTTTTCTATATTTAATCTACGTTTGTCCTTGATATACATATATGTATATATCACAGAACTGTTCAGGCACATTATAGTATCTGGTAATGTGCCCGTATGTATTGACATTTTTAACATTTAGCGATGTTCATAAATACTTTTGTTTTGTAAGTTCTCCACAACATAAAAACAATTTACTCGATTGGAGTTCTTAGTTTCAAACACGTATCTAAACGTAAGCCTAAGATAATCTAAACTAGTTCATTTCGTATTCTAGGTATAAACATACCTTTTGTAGGTAGTCGTTTGATGTGCTTTTAACTTTTAAGTTGTTTGTTATTGTTAGCTTAATAATGATAATTTCACTTGTTTGTTCAAAATTCAAGGCGTGACACTTTTTATCGCAAAAACATGTAGTTATAATATGATTCTTAACATGATTCTTGCGCTCAAGCATGGTCGAATCGCGGCCGCAATGAACATAGGCACTTGTGATGTGGCCGCGCTGACCGAAATACAATTCTGCGATGACGTTAACCCCTTAGTTTAGAAATCGTATCGGAAACGTGATATATTTATCGTGCCAAATGTAGAGTTGTAGAGTTGATCGGGCTACACACGGTATACACCTGATTTCGTTCACCCCATTCAGTTTGCAGACATACTATTTAAGAAAGATTAGAAAAGTATCTTTCACATCGCGTTCAAAGCGAACAGTAAGCATTGACGAGGACAGTGAGACATGTGGTAGCATCGTCAACAATGATTTCACAGGATTTTTAGGTGTAGTAATAGCGACAGTGATAATGATATTTTACATATACGAAATCAATGTAAACGTTTAGTGTTTGAGGATGATACCGAAGATATATATCATAGTAATTGTTAACAATCAGAGTTGTGGATTTAGAAAGAGAAAGATAATCAATAAAAAATAACCTGAAAGTACGAGCAAAAAAGAATTAGACATTTTTAATGTAATATTTAATAATATATTTTAAATAAACATTGTGACAGTGATGAATCGATACGTACAACAAGTAATAAACAATGAAAATAAGTGAGGCGTACGGGAGTAAGGACAACACTTGACTTTTCGCTCTCAATTTTAATATAACAATCAACAACAACAATAATGATGTATATGTAAAACAAAATGTTCCTTATCGTGGGAGCGGTGCTGCGGCCGCGATTCCTTCGCGTCGCTACGCAACTTTACTGAAAACTCTAAACGAATGGAATGACTGTTCTGAACGAACCAAGTGTTCTAGACGAACTGTCACGAGGGCGGAAATGTCGCCCCTTAAAAATGCGTACAGCAAAGAATGGAAAAGCCAAAAACGAAAAGGATGGATGCGCGGACGGGGAAAGCGAACGCTTCCATGAAGACACAAAGGACGGAAATTGGTCATAAATAAACCAAAGTCAAGGATCTGCCGTACACGTCTGGGCAATGCTCAGTCGCGACGAACTCTTGAGGAAAACAATTGCTTGACCTGAATGATGAACACAAACCAGACGGATGTCGAGATTAGGAAGCGCGCGGACCTAGTCGCTAAGTGCTAACCAGCGGTGACCAGACCTGCGCTGAGCCGTGGAAACGCATTGTTATTTAGCTCGAAAATTTATGACTCGGAAAATCGCGGAATCGTAGCCGCCACATAAGAGACGAAAAATGGACGAAACTTGGTCCTCTGTCGACCGTGATGAAATAAAAATATATTATACGTATATTGTGCTATGTACAAATCTTACAAATCAGATGAATTGGTCTAAGAGGGCCATTATAGAAACGGCAATATTCAGGAAAGCGATGCCATTCAGAAGATTTCTACAAACAAGTAAATCTTTGTGTTTTACGAATAACAATGCAACTTAAGCAGAACAGATAAATTATACAAAATAAAACCTGTAATAAATTTGTTTAACCAAACATTTAAGGAAGCATACACCATGCAAGGAGACATTGCTATTGATGAATCATTAATGAAATGTAAGAGACGCTTATTCTGTAAACAATTTTATCCATCAAAAAGGGCGAGATTTATTATTAAAGTTTGTAGTAGTTAATGGCAATAACAATAAGTAATATTCGCTGCAGAAATAGCTAGCGCGGTTTATGGTATGCAGGATAATTTACCTATCCTTGAGGAGACACTTTAACATTTAATATTTTTAAAAAGTAATAGAAGTAATAAACTTTAATCACCGAAACGAACGGGTGACAGAAAACATTTATAAACGAATACAAAATTTATTAATGTGAGTTATCACCCAGATTTCCAAGAGGAGGTTAGAGTCTTCTATACCAATAAACGTCTCGAAAGAACTTGTGAACTATTTATTATTAAAACACCGATGAGTCAATTTCAGGTTACTGCTATGATTTTAAAACATATGTACATGGATAGTAACAAAATAAATTTCATTTAGAATGCATCCGAAAGTGTTGTCCAAGAACTATCACAGTCAATATTAACAGAAAGGACGTAGTTTATATTTAGATAACTAGTATTGTTCGCCAAAACTGTTTATAACTACAGTTTACAGTAAAACTAATGTTATTGGAACAGGACGCTCAAAGAGAAAAAATATGTGAAAATGTTTGCTGAAATATCCCAAAATTAAAAAAGGAAGACTACAGTATGAGAAACTGTAATAAAATATTGGCACCAAAATAGAAAATTAAAGGAGACATTTATATTCTTTCTACAAAACACATAACAGCAGCAATGAGTTGGCCAAACAAAGATCAACGCAATCCTACTTGGAAACCGAAATGCGTCTTCGAATGCAATAAAGGAATGATTTAAACAGATATCGCAAAGTTTTCTTTTATCTGTTTGATGTTACTTTATTTAATTCTTACATTTCGTGTAACAAAATAAATACCGGCAAAGGATAAAATCATTGTTGAAAAATACACCGCTACCAGAATACAATCGAAAAGGATGATTGAGATCATTTCCCCAAGCATATAGATCAAACACAGTAGAAATTAAAACCAGAAGAAACCTGTATAAAAAAAATGTACAGTTGCGTTACATGTACCAACATCTTTTTAAATATATCGTACAATCGAAGGTTACTAAATTTTTGTACATTTTATTAAGCGATGATGATATTCTTTGATATCTGTTTATTTAGAAAATAAAATAAAAATGTTACTAATTTATCATCCACTTTGAGATAATGACCAATTGATTGTAATTATCTATCGGACATCTTGCAATGTAAAGTTAATTATTTACAAATGATTAGGGTATCTGCAATTTTTGTAATGTTGAACACTCAGTCAAACCGTGAATGGTTCGACGCGTAATCGACCATGCAGTCATTTACGGCCCGTACTATCGGAACTTAAATCGTAAATGAAAAATGAGTGACATTAATCGAAAAATTTGGTAGCTGTGCAAATGTCGTTAATGCGCGACTTAAGAAAGGTAAATTGACGACGGCGATTGAAATAAAATGTATTATCTATTGTCTAGCGAAAACTGAATAGGAGCTAGTGTGTGAAACGATTCGAGAATTGTTAGGAAGCAGAATTATATGAGAGTCGGATTCGCCATACGCAAGCCCGATGATCTTGGTGAAGGAAAAACCGGGGTAATCATCGGATATAGGTCGATTATCGAAAGTTCAACGTTGTTCCGACCTACGGAACAATTAAAACGTGGGATCTTCGAAGACTTCGTTTATTACACGTTCGTGACGAAAAGGCTATTTCTGAGATTAAGACGTTTTAAGTAATTTCGTAAACTTTCGCGACCTTCGACACAATGGTCTTTAGAATATTTAATTTTGACGTCCTCAATAACCATCGCGTGTTGTGAGCGAGGTGTCGCAGCTACCACGCGGAATTTTCGCGTCGTTGATTCCTCTCCGAGGTTGTAAGGCCCAGATCGAACACGGTTGCTCGCGACGCTGTCCGCTAACATAATATTGGAAAGCTTGTTCTAACTAAATATTCGTTCCTTTACGTTTCTCTCACAATTCGACCGCTTTCGTAAGAGGTTGTCGATATTCGATAATCGTGTGTAAGTCACTCGTGTGTAAGTCACCAAACTGACGTTTGACTCGTTAGTTTTTTAGGAGTTTGTCCGCTGCTCTCTCCACCGTGCAGGGGGTGGACACTGTTGGTATTTGAAAACGAAACGATGCAAGTTACCAATCAGTGTTCCCCTTCGGGTATCATTCACAATCTCGCCTCAAAAGGATGGGAAGATACCTGCACGGACGTGGAACCTTCCGAGTCCCTCGGTGATGTTTTGGTTACTTTCCAAAGGTCAAGATTTCGGTCAGGTCTAATTAAGTGCAGGGTTAAATGTCCCGCTGCGTGCACATGTTGGACCGACCCTTAAGAAATACCTCGTTTACAACACGCGATGGCTATTGAGGACGTCGAAATTAAATATTTTAAAGACCATTGTGTCGAAGCTCGCAAACGTTTAGGAAATTACTTAAAACGTCTTAATCTTAAAAATAGCCTTTTCGTCACGAACGTAGAATAAACAAAGTCTTCGAAAACCCCACGTTTTATTTGTTCCGTCGGTCGGAACACGAGGTATATCTTAAGGATCGGTCCAATATGTGTACGCAGCGAGACATCGAATCGTGCACATAACGGAACGAGATCGAAATCTTGACCTTCGGAAAATTCCCAAAACTTCACCGAGAGACTTCGAAGATTTCATGTCCGTGCAGATACTTCGCACCCTCTTGAGACGAACGTGCGTCTCGGACGCATAAGACGGTACTCGAAAAGGGACACTAATTGGTAATTTGCATAGTTTCGGCAAATGCCAATAGTGCACCCCCCCCCCCCCCCCCCCCCGCCCTTCACGATAGAGGGAACAATAGACAAGCTCCCAAAAATCTAGCGAATCAACCAGTCAAATAGACAGAATAATCGGCTAACAACGGATGATGTACAGTGACAGGCGTCTAATATTATGAATGCAGATTGACATATAAAGCTGTGATACATTCAGTAAAATGTTTGAACTTTTCAACATTAATATCAGCATCAATTTTCAATATTAATATGGCTCTTAAATATACTCTTTCTCATTTACTATTAACACTAAAATACATAAGTCTGACGTTATAGATGTGCTGCACCTGTATGGCATTAAGGTCTATAAACTCAAATTTGTTTTTAACATATTCAAAAATCTGTTTTGTATCTCTTTTGGACTTAACCGCCAAATGTTAGAAAAATCCTCCCACGACAAACCCGCAAATACGGTCTCCGAAAATAGCACAAAAATTGGTTTTGCATATTCATGCGCAAATAACTCTTAACATATTTCAAATCTACATTAGTAAGACGTAAATAATACTTGTCGCATCTCGCCGCGTGGAATTGTCTTTTTGTTTCACTCTCTAGTGTCGTAAGGCCCAGATTCTAACGCAGTGGTTCTTAGACAGTTGATACTCCATTTCTCGATCGAGTAGAAGTGTTTCATCTCTTACAAGGTGTACGATTATTGCAAGAGCTCAGTTTTCGTTCGTTGTTCATCGTTTGAATTTCTGTTAAGACTGATCGCATCGATGGACGATTTTTGCTCCTTCCACCGTGGAGGGGGTAGACACTGTTGTCTTTTGCCGAAGCGATGCAAATTATAAGTTTGCCCCTTTGAGGAACCGCGTGTTCGTTTCAAGAGGGTAAAGAGATACCTGCACGAGCATGAGATGTTCTAAGTCTTTCGGAATTTTCCAAAGGCCAAACGTCGGTACATGTACCGTTACCTACACGTGCATACAACTAATCCAAATAAATACTTCATTTATGACACAGTTCGGCTATTGAGAACGTCAAAGATATGAAATTTAATTATTAAAATAGTCAAGGTCCACGAGCGTTAACCATCGAAGTTAAAAAAATCTAGTCTAAAAATAGCCGTTTTGTACGAGTACGTCATAAATTCAGTTTTCGAAAACTCCACGTTTATTGTTCCTCGACGTCAGCCGGAACAATACTCATCAAGTTTTTTTCTACCAAAGTTTACAAACACCCATTTTTTGTAATGGCTACACTTTATATTCTATTTTCAATAGTAACTTCATCGTGAAAGTATCTGTAATACAATAAAATTAACGAATATACTTACTACTACAGCCTTAATTAGTCTTACAAAGATACCTACTCGGTAACACTCTCAAAATCTGCATTTATCTTTCTCGGATGATTCGCGTTAAATGACCCGAAACCACGCCGTTTGTCAATCATTTTATTTGTTTCTGCTGACTATTGATTTTTTAATGAACTCGCGCGACTGCACATTTTTATTTTATCACGTTATGTCACATTTATATTTTTGTTGTAACTTATACGATTTTTACCGCACCTATGTTCGCTTTAATAATTTACTTTAAGTTATAATTGTATTTTAGCTCTTAATTATTTCACCTTAAACGATTACTTTGTTTTGTAGGATCTGATGTTTACTTAAACAGATTGAATTAATGAAAGGGGAGGTAAAAAGGTATTCTGAAAATTTTAAAATGTCCTATCATTTTATGGTAGAGCTTAATAAAGGAGCGAACAAAATTTTATCATTGCATCATAATCTATTATCATAATAAATTTTTTATCATAGTATACCTTGCTAAAATAGTTTGCTACTTCAGATAAAAGACTGCAACTTCGATGCTTCGTATATAATATCACGACTCAAACACAAAATATCCTAATACAATATGTTACGTATTTGTATTAATACGAAATATTTACATACTAAAATATCAATTTACTATATTAGAAATTGTATTAGTTTGCATAATTTCTTACCAAAGATATGAAATGCCCAAGCAACCCGTACAGATTCCGGACAATTTTCAGAAAAAGCAGAGCACAAATCCAGGATATCCTCTAGACTTAGGTGATCATCTCTTTTTGATGAAAATACTCGATATATTGTTTGACGAAATGGACTACACTGAAATAAAACTTATATGTAAATTTGAACATATTACTATTGTTATGTAGTTACAATGCGTTTTATTTTTCGCGCTTGATTTTACATGTCGATTGTTCATCACTCTTTCAAATAAAATAACTATTTTTCGAAAATTAGATATCTAATGAGACATATAGAGTGTATACATACATATGTATGTATGTATTATATCAATAGAAGCAAGCTGATTTGAGTTTTTTGAGCGATTAGAAAGATTAATTTATTAAATGATGTGAAGAAATATTTAAACAATTGCAATTGCTGGACAGATTGCGCAAAGGAAATGGTGAAGGTCGTTATTTTAAGAATTATATCTTTTATTCATCGTTAAAAAGTATGAGGCATGTAGCATGCATGCGTTATCTTTTGTTAAGAAGTGTGGATTAATGTTCGACTGAAAGAATACGCTTGATCAACCAGAAGGATAAGCAAATATATAAGCAATAAATTGGCTTCATAATCAAATTTAATTAAAGCGATTCACTATTATTAATTATTTTTTTATCTTAATATCGCATTAGAAATTTCCGATAAACATGCAGATTGCGCTTATCAAGAATGTTAAAGGATTCAATGTTACGTAATCGTTCGGAAATAAATATTTCTTATGAATAATTTACTTAGTTTCAATAGGTAACCTTTCAATTATAGAAAAATTTTCCATACAAAGACATCGTGCAGTTACAATTAAAAGCATAACGCTAGAACACAGAAACGTTTCTATCTCTCAAATGTTCTTCGACTGTCGAGCTGTATATACTAAAATCTGTTTATTAATTAAATAACTGTTGTACAGTGTGTTCCATGTGCCATATAGATATTAAACGGTTTTCTTCGAACATCCTGTATATATGGATGGCAATATCGGTAGAGTTATGTATTGTACAACAGTTGGTATTGCGACAAACACTGCGCGTTTACAAAGTGGGGTCAAGACTGAAGTGAAACTATTGAATCATTTAACATGGAACTATTTCGATAAAATGAAAAATATAGCATGTTTTCTGTCAAAAATATAATATTTAATATAAAAGTATATACATTTCTCTAATTATACCTATGTAATGTAAATGAAGTATCAACTCACACAAATTCCTGGCAGTATTACGTCGACTTCTTCTGTAGTAAAACGGTATTGAAGATTGTTGTGAAGTTTTCCTGGGTTAACATCATCGAGAAGGTTGATAATGCTAAAGAATGTTTAGAATTATCAATGTACAGAGTAACGAAAATCATGTAGTGACAATTAAATAAATAATACCAATCTTATGTGAATCATTTTATTTTTGGTTTTTTTTTATTCTTTTTATATTATTTTAGTTTTATTATAAACTAAATTTTTGAAAAAATAATATTTTCTTTTGATAATAATTTCTAATGAACTTTCAACAACGAAAAACATCTATTATAAAATATAGACTATATATTATATATAAAATATAGACTAAATATTCTGCAAAATTGTTTTTTTTCAAAATTATAAGCAATATTTATAAAATTTATATCTTGCAGATTTACGATAATTCCAAAATTTAAATATTACCAAGGTCGTAATGTTTTTTTCATGTTTATTATTGACTAAAATTTTAATGTTTCATATATTAATGTTACTTTTCTAATATTCTAATTAATACATAAATAAATGATAGTTTAGAACTGATAGTTAGATATGTGGTGTATGTGAAATTTATACGTTAGTATTTAAATTTGACAGGAAAAATGTCTTAAATATACATTTCAGCGTTGGATTCTACTTTCTAAAGTACCAGAAGCCAAAGAAAACTATATACATTTGTTAAACGTTTCTGTTAGTTTCGGACTGTCTCTTAAATTTATTCAAATTTATCAATCTCTTTAGAGACTTTATTGTATTATCCATCAACACTTTAGCATCAAGAGAAGACCTTTTTCGTTTTCACTCTTTGCCGGCTGTGAGGATTTTTGTTTCACAAACAACTGAATTAACGCTGAGCAAAATTTATACATATATTAACCAACCTGTTCCCGCACCAATTTGAACACATTGGCACATTGCGGGGGGACCGCGAAGAGGTCTGATGCGAAACTAAGGTGGGAGAAGCTATAGTCTTGACTGCATCATCCCCCCGATGCATCATCATCAGCGATGCATTCGCTAGTAGATTATCTATACACATATCTCACTATCTTATGAAACATAGTTATTATCATTATCTTTTGTAAATGCCGATCTACTTCAAACAGCTATTTACCCTAAATATTAGTCATTCCTTGTCTCACTTCTAATCTACATAATATATCCCATACCTGACCTTAGGTTACTTCTTTGAAACTTTGAAACTATTTCTTCCCAATTACATACATACATACCAGACGTGTAATTTCAGACATCGATATTCAGAATTCATCACTTCACGCTATACTAGAAACTACCTTTTGAATAAATGTAAGATATTGAAGAAAATGAAGTAATAATCGATAGCTCAACGTCTACTGGGCGTATTTATTCTGTGTCTCACCTGAAGGTCCGTACAGGAATGTCTGCTTAGGCCATTCGTACTAGCCTCGAGTACACCCTCAACGTCATGGCCCATTCGTATGTTTAGGCAAGGCCCCGGGGAGGGGCGATGCCGCAGAGAAATGCACACGGCCCTCGTTGACCGCCCGTGCACCCCGTTACCCGATATTTCTTACATAAAGCACTTTTGTGGACTTTAAAACGTATTGTACTCGATTCCTTCGACTCTGTTGAACCTCGAATCCAACAACAGTGTCTCAGCGAAACAAAAGTCCAACAGTGAACAACTTTTTTACAAATTCAAGCCCTTTTGTAATAATATGAAATTTGATAGTAGTTTTGACATGTAAATATAATGTATTAGAAATATCTTAATAAATGTCTCAATGTTTTAATGAAGCAAGTAAAATATCAATTGTATGGTAATTTTTGGAAGTCTTTGAATCTTGTATATATTTGTACAATCAGCTTAGAACTAACGGAAACGTAACCTTATATAATCTTTATACTAGGAACCATAGAGCTAAGAAAAATGTTATGGTGTATAAAAATCGAAAAAGTAGGTAAACTACCTGAGGCACATAAAACGATGTGAAATACAAAAATATAATTAAGCGTCCTGAGCTGGCCAGACATTTCTTCGTTTCGATGTTTGGCCAGGCCCACTTTCTACGAGACGGTAGAGAAACGCTTAATTTATGACACCTTCTTAATCTTCTAAGGACTAGCGTTCGATATATCGACATCTACGTAACAGCTAAAGAAACTAAGAACCAATATGTCATCAGTCCACGTCAGTGTTTTATATATATATAAAACACTGATATTATATTTCCTTACTGCGTATTTAAATACCCCGTCCTTAGAAGGTTAATATGTTTATCGTTTTTCTTTCCTGTTTGGCCTGAATGTGATGAAAACCAGACAATAATGGCGTGCCAGCTACACAAATGTACATTTTTGTTCGCTACTTACCGTTGTATTTCACTTCTTCGTAGGTATGTTAATTCCACGTAAGTAGCGAGTAACTCTTCGTCAATGATATTCTCTGACGAGCAAAAATTTCCCATAGCGATGCATGAGTGCTGACAAAAGTTAACAAAGCAATGCAGTGCAAATTTAGTTGCTCAGTTTATCGATGTACTGATAACCCGTTATCTGTTTGATGACGTTTCTCAGAGACAGTATGTAGATAGTAACTAAAACTAAATGTTAAATAATTGATAATCACTTGAAATAGGAGATTCAGCCTTGATTTCTTTGATTTTCATACAAGCGTTAAAGATATGCTTCTTTCCTAATAACTTAATCGACGGTCTCTCACAATTTCTCGAATATTTGCAACAAACCATTGTTACTGCCACATTGAATTTTATCTATCATATGTACATATATGCGTAACAACTATAACAGCGTGTGCGATAGTAAGGTGCGTCATATCTATTTTTATAAACACATCACGGCGGTCTCCAAAGAATCTCAATAATAACATGTGACCTTCAAAAATCTTTCGAATGCATAAATGTCAGAAATTTGGTGACCCCTATCAAGTATTAACATTACAACCTAAACTTTACTATCTGTCATTCTGTGCTTCATGATGGCTAAATTGAAAAGTTAATATAACCTCGAATTCCGGTACGATATAATTGTTACAGCATATAACTAATAAGCATATTTCGATCCATATTAAAATTTCATTAGCACGGTCAATAGCCATTTTTAATGACTTTATCCTTGTTATACCCAGTATAAAGTAATTGGAAATGGAAATTTAGCCGTAACAATAATTATAAATAAAAGGCCGTTACTTACCCAAAATTCCCGTCTTTTCTTGTTGCTATATTCATATTTCTAACAATAGCTAATAACCTTACCCATCAAATATTCGAATATTATATATCATTGTTAAACTCATGATGCTCCTTAAGTTTATTAGAAAAATTTTCAACAAAAGATGCCAAGGCGCCATCACAACGCCTCTCGAATGCAAAATGCTAACCTTGAAAATGTCGTTCGTGATGTAAGATTCTTAGTGATGTATTTAAATGCTTTGCCCTTCTCAGCTCCAGGTGTACTGCTTCACAGTTGCCCTCGTTGCGCTCCCTCGGAGGGCCTTTTTTGAACATCATTCTGCGCCTCGATCCTTCACAGCAGCTTCGAAATGTAATATGGAGAAATAACAGGTTTTATCCCGTTGACAGGCAGTCTAATAAGAATTTTAATTATGTCCATAGTTTAAATATTGCATATCCTATTCAGGCACGATAATACTATGTGATATAAAAGTTTTACTTAAACATTTTATATTTAATGTCCTGTGGAAGAATTTTTAAGGAGACACATTCTTTTTAATTTCCCATATAACTGGTCATTATATAGCTCTGATTAAAACTGTGGTGAGACTGTTTACCTTTATTTCGATGTTTAAGTTATAGTGCACGTTTGATCGTTCAGACTTCCGGGCTTTTGTCCACTTCAATACCTGCTTTTATTTTCACTAATCTCAGAAAAAAAATGAAATCTCTACGTGAAATTGGAGCTTGTCTCTCGTCAAGCTGCGATTATCAGGTTACATTGTTTGACTTTTAGCCCGTATGCCACCGGCAAGTATTGGTATTAATGGTATCGTAAATAGTTAGCCTTTTCTTTTTCCTTATGCCAAATTTGCTGAATACATTAGGCCAGATAAGTTTTCACGCTTCCGCTAGCTGTGACACTTAAATAAACGTTACTAAACGTACACGTTGACGATTGCCCGATGTTATCGGTTACTTAAAAGTCTGTTGTAATTTATACTGAAATGTAGTTCCGGAACCATATACTGTCACAGAAGAGGATAGAAAATAACAATTCATATACGAATTCATTCGATGTTTCCTATTTCTCATAATGTAATAAATGAAAGGCCACTGTATTTATACAACGCAAAATTAATAATGATCATGACAATTTCGCCAATTCCACCCTATTACAAACTTCTCTCCGCTTTCAAAACGTCTTATTATATCCATTGCTTTTATCTTATCTTCGATAAAAGGTGCATACGTAGTCGCACAGGTGATTCTGTGTTTGAATTCTGTTTTTTTCCACCTGTCCTAAGAAAATTAAATTGTGAGTATTATTTTCTCGCGAGCATTGGCCACCTCCTTTTGGGTGTCGCGTCATATAATAAATAATATAATAGAGAATAAAGAGTGAAGATTGTCGAGTCAATATACGCGTGACCTATGTTTTCTCCCACTACAGGACTGTACTGCAGAGTTCGAAGATACACGGATATTACATGAAAAATGCTGTATGACTCGAAAAATTGGTCGGGGTCACTGCAGATACAGGAAATAGAATCCTACTAAAACAATCCTGTACTGGAACGTAACAGATATTTACTTGCAAAGCAAGAAATAAGGAATGTTGATGCTACGTTGCCAATGTTTACAGTTTATGATGCGTTAGTTATCCGTGGAGCGTGGAAGGAATACAGATACCCATGTTTCCGGTAGATGGATAGTCCAGTATCCAATTAATAAATTTCTGTGCCATGACTTCTGGTTCGTTAGCCAGAGTTAAAAGTACAATGTGAAATTTCCAAAAATTCAGAGAAATAAGAATTTGTCAAACAATTAAATACTTTGTACGAGCAGCACGATCAATTAGGATTTAAACTAACCAAACGAAGGCAACATATGTGAAACTGATTTCACAATTCTTCAAAGTTTGACACGTGTTGAATCCATTTGAACAAACGCTATCGTATTGTAAAAAAAATATTGCGTAATTACAAAGATTAATTTAACTATGAAAATTTCCTTTATTCCACTTACAAAAAAATATCTATACAACACTATTAATCCCTTCTATAGCACTTAACTTTTATAAGAAAACCAAATATAATATATGTATAGATTGTTATATGTTATCAAATATAAAAAATTTGTATTTATTTAAAATCTGACTAATTTACTCAACTTCTAGATCACTTGTAAAATATGACTCACTTGTATGTTCTCCTGATCAATCTGCTGCTCAGTAATTTGATGTTATAAAAATACTTTTGCAATTTTAAATTTTCATTTTTAAAATGATAACTTCAAAATGTTTCAACTTGTACATCTAAATTCATTCGCACTTAATGTCTTCTTTTTATTAATATAACTGCTGTAATCCGAGACCCGTCAACTCGAATAAAACACATTTGACAGATACAAATGCAGCGTTTGAATGAAAAACTGTAGTCAATTTGAGAACGTATAAGGCTTGCGTGCAAGACCATAGTGTTGAATATGTATATGCTGAGCGAGGAATCCGTATAAACATTCAATTGGCTGATTGAATTATCGAACAGATGTTACATCAATTTATTTGTTAATTGCTTAGTGTTTTTGAAAGATACAAAACGTAAACACGATCGATCATCGACAAAACGGCCGCCCTATGAATGTATTTATCACCGTTCACTACACTACACTTCGCTGTAACTGATTACTTGTAATTCAATAATAAAGTGGAGAAACTAGATTTATGTGTGTTGTAACCTCTTTCTGAATTGTTTTAACCAGTACCTCGTTCGCGCGAATCACTGCTAATACTTAGAATAAAGTAATAATTAATTTTCTATAATTATCCGATTACTTCATTTATAACTGTTTGTTTAATTATTTATCATTTTTATATCGACCAGTTCGATACTATTCCCTCTGCTTCTTTAGCCATTAGATTTTCCATTATCTCATTTGATCTTGTAGTTTTGCAATTGTTATTGTTGAATAAGTATATTGTTATTCAAAGTACAAGTAGAACCTCAGCATTTAGTGTTCTGCACATTTTAATTATCTTCTATTTATTGCCCATTCTAAATCTTGGTATAGTTTTAAGCTTATTCTTTCATCTGAAGTGACATTGCTTCGGTTGCTGTAAAATAGAAGCGGAAGGAAGGAAGGAAAAGAGAGGGGAAGAACGTTTCGTCCTGGGCCTGCTAGTGGACTCATCAATAAGGCTACCTAGCAGGCCCTGCCTTAGACGCTGGGATATTAGGGACAGGTCAGAACTTCTATATATTAGAAAGGATGGATCATCGGGTACTTTCAGGAAAGTGTAAACGGTGCTGACACTCTAGTGGCGAGTGTCGAAAGGCCGCCACACATCTATTATATTCCCTATTTCTTCCTCTTAATCTTATATTATTCAAGCTGCGTCCTCCTGCTCACATCTTCTGCTATGTTTCTCTCAACATTATCTTTTGTTTGCCATCAACTAAATCATATTATTGTATTTATTTCTTCTTTGGTTTTGTTCTATTTGTCCACTAAACAAATCGGATTAAATAATGCATTAATCCGACTTACGTCGAAGATAAGTTATGAAGTAAATGGCAAATAATACCAATCGTCTTACGGACAGATACATGTAAACAAAATTCACTGTAATAACAGAAATTTGTTTTTCCACAATTATCAAAAACGAAAATGTAGCCCCTTTTATACATAAATACCAAGCTTTCCGAAATATACGAGCAAGAAGTTTCAGAAAGTGAAATGTGGAATTTGTATGGTATGTAGTGACTGGCATTAAAAATTTGGTAATACTATTTGAATTTTATTCAATATAAAATTATTTTTATCCGTAATGCTAAAGGAAAACTTTAAATTTATGTACTTGCAATTTTTTGCCCTGCGTTTTTTAAAGGAGCTAGAAAAGTAGAGAAGAATTAGAAAGGTTTGAAGTGAAGTATTAGGTCGATAATTGGTCATGCTCTTAACAAAGCAGTTGGAAAGGTCGCGTTATCTTCCTTAAAATGGAAAAGTGTGATCTGAATTCCTAACAGTTTTGTCAAATTGATGGAATTAGCAGTATTCTGTATTAGAAAAATTTAAATTTCGTACCATCAACGCTATAACAAGGCTATATATTTATATGACTATAACTATATATATTTCTACAGGTTATAGTCTTACAAATCTTTACGTATTCACTTCATCTTTTAATGTTTTCGATATATTATGAAATCGGTAGCTAGATAACTAGCGTTAACTGTAGATATAGATAGATACCTCACGATCTAAAGATCCTATAAATATAGATACCTCTTGAGAAAACACGAAATATTTGTAAATACTAAAACGAATAGAAAAATTCTATTCCTCGAATGCTATAAACTTTGAATAAGAATCAACGATAACGATAACATTTTATCGTAAAAATAAATGACAAATAGTTTCAAAAATATACATCTGCATGTGTACGACGAACAGTGGTCTTAATGTTTCTAATCTTGCTAACATAAATACGTGCCATAAATATTGATTAGGAAACAACTTTGTTTGATAAATAAAAAGAATTTGAAAATAAAGATCTCGGAGGAAAGCTGATGCTGAAAATTTATATAATAGATTATGAAAAACTTTTTTGACAAACACGCAAATACTAATTTCTGTCACATATCAAGTGACTTATAATATACCTTGTACGTATACGGGTCTATGACTGGCGTCCCTGTTAATTTCACCGCGACGATCACCGTGACAAATCGAATTGACGTACACCAATTAGATACTGGACGGAAGCAGCTATCTCCCTTTCCAACATTTACCAGATAGGATGGTTTGCGGATAATTTCATACTTCACAATACCGTCTACCGATAAAATTTCACTGGTGAGCGTAGAATTATATCGGCAATACTTTCTAATTTCTGGATGAACTACTTAATTTATGGAAAGGTAAAATTCTCTTCATCCTCTTCATTTTCTTCTTCGTCTTTTACTTTTCTTCTTTTGTAGTAAACTCAACCAAATTTTTAATTTTATTATAACAACTGTAAAATATAACTGTAATAATTTATGCAATATGTAATTACTAGGCTGCGGATACTTTGAATATTTTATATTTCATTTGAATATTATATACTTTTTTGAATAACTTTTATATATATATATACCAATACTTATTGTTGAACGTATTAACAGAGAAATAGATTATACAAAGTATTACACTACGTAGTATTCATAAAAACTTCTGTTGAAATGTCACCAAGTAGTTCGAAAAGGTTAAGAAATTATTTGGAAATAGAATGCAGTTTTAAGAAAAAATTCCCGATATAAATGCATATCATATAATAAATAGCTAAAATTTTAACACATGAAATTGTCAAGGAATCAGTGGAAATTGTAGACTGTTATTCGAGTAAATTTAAGTAAATACATGCATCCGATGCCGTCGCGTAATGTCAGAAGATCATTTTCCGCGTACGAATTAATCTTAATTAATAAATTAAGATTAATTAATAAATAAATTAAGATATCAATTGTCTATAGCAATAAGAAGGAGATTTAAAAGCTGATCATCGTTAACCCGTCGATCGGAATGTCCAGGCTTTTTAAGATTAGGGAAATCAACGATTTCAATTTTGACGGACGTTATATGCAACTGTAGCCACAAAAGATATTCATAAATCGATAGATAGTTCCTTCATAACTAAGATGTTATTCTAAAAACAGATGAAGATGATAGAGTCGTGCATTCATCACAAATAACACAACCTTATCAAAAGATGAAGGCAGAAAAGTGTACGTGTACACTGTTTGGAACTAATCACCTCCATATGCATTTGGAGAGATACTTAGCTGTGACTTCATCTACACTAATGCCTATTCGAACCGCAAAGGCATATACACAAAGCATGCACAACGAGGAGAACTACTAGAAGAGATATCAATGTTTCAAATTCTACTCAAACTTCCTTAGCTCGAAATCCTGGTGAGAACTATCGTCAAATATGGTATTATTTCATCTATCTCATTCCTTAACAATTTTAGAGTTAATAAACGGGAATCGCTACTGAAACTGTTTCTTCGTATCCCTTCCCTTGTAATTTTGCATCTCTTTATACCGAGGATAAAGGAATTGATACTATGTCGTATTCGGATATTTTTTCTTCAATCTTTTCTCTTCTTCCTTAATTATTCGTATGACAGTTATAAAGTTAATACAATAGTATTTTTAAAAAATATGAAAACTAGTCATCGAAATTTGCATGCATTAACCAAATAGTGTAATATATTTTTTTAAGCCTCAATTTCAATATATAATAATAATTTAATAGAAGAAGAACCTAATTCTGAATCTCTGATCGTATAAGTCAGAAATATATATATAGTGCACTGTTAAGACCCATTAAATTTTTTTTTTTTTTTTTTAAACAGCCTAAAGCAAAGGGAGATTCGGCCGGGTCCGCTAAGTCATAAAACGGCAACCGTCGATCTGTTCATTGCTTGGTCGAATATAGCCACATTTGGCAACCAACTGTCCGAAGCAGGAATAATATCCAAAAAGCCACCACTTTGGAAGTCGAGTTAATTATTGATCAAGTCGAGGCGCTTTTTGGGTTTATTGCTTGCTACGGTCAGGATTAGGACACGCGGAATCCACGAGTGTGTCACCCGAGGGTAAGTCTCGATATCTGCGAGTGAGCGATGGTTTGGGGCGGTTATTCTATTTCGATTTACATTAATCAATAATCTTCGCCAGCCATTTCCCTTACCAAATTTCGTAGAATGTCCATTGATGAATCCGCATGTCCTAGCTAGAGAACACACCCACCGGCGAACCTTTATAAGATCTGGTCATCCATAGGAAAGAGAGTTAAACAAACGGAACATCTTAAGAGCACACGTACCAAATTGCTTGCCGAACGTTTCATTAATTACTGCACTCGCCAACAGTTACCGAAATATAATTTTGTAAGAAATACAAGTAGTTGAGGATCATTTTCTATCACAGTTAATTCCATCAACGTTAAACTAAGCGTTGGCAATTAATATGCACCGATGCAACATCTCTCGACACAAGTCATACCCGCTGCCCTATGAAGTTTTGTGGAACAACAACATCAAAATACTAACCTAATGCCAACATTTATTAAAGTGTCACTTTCCCGTCTTTTTATTCTTTGCTGTCCTCTTTCGTCAAGCGCGCACGTCAACGATTGCGGGCTATCATGCACTCATTAACACGCTGTACTCTAATGTTCATCGATCTTTATCATTTTATCGCTATGATAATTTCAAATTGTTATCAACTGTTGGCATCATTCAATTATTTATTGGGATAACACAAGCAGCTTTCGCAATATCGTAATATGTATTTACCTACGGAGTTTAATCAGGCCGATATATATATATCGATCTGTATCTCTTGTAACGTCCTGGCATTAGCGACTGACCCATGACGAAGGTGCGATGTTTTTCTGACTGACCAATTCCAAGTCACCCCCTTCCAGCTTGTCCGAAGCACGTTACGTTTTGGAAGCAGGGATGATGGGGGGCGGGGTCGCTGATAGACGAAAGTTTGGCAACAGCGCAGAGATTCCACCAGGTCAAATGGACGCTAATGTTACAGATTTGCTTATTGAAGCGAAACTAGACCCTAATAAGAAACTGCGAAACTCTATATATCACTGACTGTACGTTATGTTACTAATACTTAATCGTTTTTCGAAGTTCTAAGTGTAGAATCCTTGCTGTATTTAATAAAAATGTTTAAGTCTAGTTCGTGGTTTAACGAATCAATGTAATCGCAATCTCAGCATCTAAAGAAAATGTTTCCTGCGTCTGGGTCCATATAAGAATCTTACATATTAATTCGTCCATCTAAGAGTGTGCCCTAATGTTCTGCCCAGAAGAGTGAGAAAACTGTTATGTTCTATCGTAGGTCCTGAATTTGGTGGGAAGTTTATCATTCCATTGTTCCTACCTTTGTAGAGTGTCCGCACGTCCAGGTCTAAGTACCAGTTCCTTCTGGTCTCCATACGTCGGGCAACGCGAAGTTAAACATCTTTCGATAAAGCTGTTGATAGTTTTCCACGTGTTTGTCAGTATTAGTCCGAAAAACTAAGTTTACAATGTGTCAATTGGTATGGAGCACGAGCGATCAAAGCCCATATTGCGCTAGAAGGCTTAGCACTAACCTTGATAATCAAGTAACATGCCGTGACGAAAATATTTTACATTCTTAAAAGTAGCAGATGTTTTTTTCGTTTGTTTCATTAACTTGGGATACTCCGGTATTCCAAAATTTAACATGTTCATTCCATACCTGGGGATCCCTTTCGGTAGTCGTTGCAGCATTACTTTCCTCGGTGACATCCGGATTCAAATCTCGGTCTAGACAAATCCGTTCAGCCGATTCTTTTTCTCTTAATCTTACAATATCCATTAGAATGTGTGGATTTGACTGACTTGTTCATATACAATCCGCTTCTGCGATGACCATTAAACTTGTGGCTAAACTTGCATCGGCCGTGGATTCTTAGTCAATGCGTCAACTTGTTGCATACTGTGCCTCACTCGATATTCGATAACAAAGGTTAAATCTTCCGTTTTAAGCCACCAGTGACCGATTCGTGGCAATAAGTCCATTTTTGTAAACATGATACGTTAACGTAGGACGTTACAATCGGTCATCACCGTGAAGAACAATCCTAACAGATACACACAGATTGGTATTTCTGATGGTCTAATCGGCTGTGTTACAAATAGTTTAACATAACACATTACAAATCCTGCTTATCATTCTTTAATACTTTTTGAATGTATTAAAAAAGTATTAAAAAAGTATTAAAAGAAAAAAATATATATATATTTCTGTAATATAGGGAAAAAATTGGTTTGAAAGAATAATACACACTATATCAGATGTATAGTACAATAATATTAAAGAAAAAAAAAGAAAAAATATATATATATAAGATTGTGGCGGCACTCGCCACTAGAGGGACAGCACCATTTACACTTTCCTGAAAGTACCCGATGACCCATCGTTTCCAATATATAGAAGTTCTGAACTGTCCCTAATATCCCAGCGTCTAAGGCAGGGCCTGCTAGGTAGCCTTACTGATGAGTCCACTAGCAGGCCCAGGACGAAACGTTCTTCCCCTCTCTTTTCCTTCCTTCTTTCTTCCTCTATCTTTACAGCACAGCAAAAACCGAAGCAGCACAGCCGCTTCAAGATATTAGTGTGTATTATTCTTTCAAACCAATTTTTGCCCTATATTACAGAAATTTCATTGCAGGCAATGACTTCGTTAATATGTCCGAAAGCTGATGCTCTGTAGAAATAAATTTAAGTTGTATAACTTTCTTCAGAAATTTTATATCAATATGTTTTGATCTTTTGTGACTGCTTGAATTGTTTGCAATACTTATGCATCCATTGCTATCCTCATAGATAACAATTACATGCTCAATCCTTATATTTATAGTAATCGCTAATTATTTTAACCAGAGTGCTTCTTTAACAGCTTCAAATAGAGCTATTTCTCCGCTTCAGTAGACGAAGCCGCAATTGATGTTTGCCGCCTCATATTCCAGCATATAGTACATTGCTCAAATAATTCAAAAAGGTACCCAGTTGTACTCTTCCTATCATTTATGTGCTACCTTTCGAAACAGAGTCAGCATATCGAATCAAAAGATTATTATACTGTCCTCTTACATAAGTTAATTTAATATCTTTCGAACCTTTTAAATATCTTAGTACACGTTTTAATTCTTGCTATAATTCTTTATTATTTTTATTCGTGTATATGCTCAAGATATTTACCGCGGTACACAAATCAGGCCGCGTACACATTATTAAACATCCTATCAAATTTCAACATGGAGCTTCAAATTTTTATTTGAATTTATAGCTATATAATTTAATTTGCTTGGGAGAGGCGTGCCTACAGGTTTACAATCCTGCAAATTAAACTTTTCTAATACTGTTTTTATGTAAGCACTTTGATCCAATGTCACTTTATCATTCTACTTTATGTCAAGCAAATACTTTATTTCCTTTAAATCGGTCATTTGGAATCTACCCATTAAATATTTCTTAAAACTTTCCATTGTTTCACAATCAGTAGTAGCAATCACAAGATCATCAACACATAAGACAACATATATATTTTTACATATATTTCCTTTCTTCAAGATATAGATACAACGATCTACGGATGAATCTCGGAAACCTCTTTTTCTAAGACTGTTAACAAATACTTCGAACCAACATCTAAACTGCTTGTTTAAAATCGTATAAAGCTTTATTTAATTTGCAAACTTGACCAATTTTGCTTTTAACTCCTTGAGGAATTTTCATATAAATTTCCTCCTTTAGTTTATCATTTAAGAATGCAGTCTTAACATACATATGATGCATTAACAAATTATATTGATTTGCAAAAACAACTATAAACCTGAAACTTGTTATTCTTGCAACTAGTGCAAAAGTTTCATTATAGTCTACAAAATACTCTGGACTAAAACCACGAGTAACAAGACAGGTCTTGTATTTTACAGGATCCCCAAATTCATTGTTCTTAATAGTAAATATCCATTTACAATCTTATATATTTTGATTTTCGGAACTCTGTACTAAAAGGAGGTTTTGTTTAGCAAAAGAGAGTCTACTCTTCATTGATGGCCTGTTGCTATTGAACTTTTGGAGGGAGAGAGTGTCGTGTACTAAATGAGTCACAAGTTCCTTCGATAGATTTATTTGGTATCGCTGATTCTGAATCTCTGCCTTGAAACTTGTAAAATCTGTCTCTACCAATTTTTACATTTGCTTATAAACATTTTCTTGCACCCGTACGTCTCAGTGATTGGCCACCGTACATATTGTGGAAAGCCAATCACCTTACTTGTTTGTGGCTGCCGCCCTTCTTGTAGCTTAGGAAGGGTGACACGGGCGTTGGCGGGGGTAATTATTGTTAAATATTAATTTTCAGTAATGTAGTCCGATTTCCCGAGGTTCGCTTACCTGGAGCCTAACGGTCATGGCCATTTGGGCCGCTGGACCCAGGTCCACGGTAATCCTCGGTTTATGGCGTTATGGACATGCTATCGACGTTGATTAAAGTTTATTTTTCTATTACTTCTTAAAAATATTAGAAGCTAAAACCTCAAAGGTAGCTTACTTATCCTGCACACCATAAACCGTGCTAGCTATTTCTACAGCGAATATTACTTTATTGTTACTGCTGCTAGCCGCTACAAACTCTATCATCCCTGGTTCCTATTGCGTCAAATGAATTTGGAGCTTTATATACGACTAGGCAACCAAGAAATAATCACAATATATATCATTTTCATTGTACGATATAGGGGTTTGTTGTTTAATCTTATCATTCTTTCGAGGCTCAGGTTTTTCTTGCATTTCGTTACTAGCATTCTGATATGAAGATCTGTTATTAATATGTATTTCAACTACAGATTTATTGATTTCCTCAATTAATTTCTCATTTAAACTTACTTTCACACTCGGCTCTGCCACATCTGATTTATTATCATCAGATTTATGACCAATCAGCATATCTGATTTACCATTATCAGATTTCATACGCTTTAATACATCTGATTTATCACTAATAAATTTATTTGGCTTTTCTACTGATTTTAACCATTGGTTAGATTCATCAGTTTTACTATGCGAGTCCTTTAAATTGATTCCCCATCAAGCCTTACTGTCGACCGTGTCGTCAATTAAGTTGTTTCATCTACTATTACATCCGCCAAATATTACATAATCGTCAAAAACTATGAAATGTTTTGTTAGCGATTGGTCACTCTGTAATTTTAATCTTAATAATTTTTGTTTAATAACTAACTGCGTAACCAAAATCTTCCTCTCATATATTAAATCTAATTTCCGGAGAATTCCAGATGCATTATTTTCTGTAGTTGCGAAACCGAAAAAAGAATCGGACAAATATTCTACAATATCGCCCTTTGCGATCCTTTCTGATTTTCTCCATTCTTCTGTTTCGACATCAGGAGCTGGGTCATCCATCACATTTATCACACGTAGCTCATTCAATAATGCTCGAATCCTCAACTTCCATACGCTATATATATCCTCATCAAATTGTTTAATATTTCTTCTTGAATCTTCTTTTGAATTTTCCATTTTTTTACTGTTTCTCTTTTTGTATGTCTATATAATCACTACACTTAATGTTTTACTTATAGTTTTACTTTACGTTTTTGCACTTTATGTTTTACACTATTAACACATACTATATAGTTTAAGCACTTATTATAATTGATCAAATAATGGTTATAATATGTATAATAGAAAAAAAGTACCGATTAAAATGTTATATTATTAAATTACACTATTAATATTATATTATTAATATTATACTATTAACTTTATTCTTAAGACACGAAAGAAACGTCCGCACGCTTTGAGAGCTCAACTAATTGTGAGGACACTACATAGAAAATTTGAGGTCCTCTCTCTTAAAGTAAAAATGACGACGCAAAGTCTGGACGTCTTTTCCTTCAGGCCCCTAGGTATAATCAGTCGGAGACCTTACTCAAACCGATAGATCTCTTTCACAGTTTATATACTGGATTCTATTTGCTAACACACAAGACTCATTTTTGTTTCTCCGTTGACATATTAAAATAATCCAACACTCTTCGTCGTCTAATCTCAAGGCATGGCCCCGTTACGTAGAAGCAATCAGCCTAATTATATCGTCGTCTGTACACTGAGTCTGTCCATCCGCTGCACCCATGGTTCCAAATCTGTACTCTCACGAGATGGGTCATACTTATGTAAGAAATATCGGGTAACAGGGTGCACGGGCGGTCAACGAGGGCCGTGTGCATTTCCCTGCGGCATCGCCCCACTCTGGGGCCTTGTCTAAACATACGAATGGGCCATGACGTTGAGGGTGTCCTCGAGGCTAGTACGAATGGCCTAAGAAGGCATTCTTGTACGAACCTTCGGGTGAACCAGGAATAAATACGCCCAGTAAACGTTGAGCAATCGAGTTTTTACTTTATTTTCATCAACATCTTAGATTTATGTTGAAGTATCACCTATATTACTTGAGTATTTCACTTAAATCAGAACTTGCGATATGTCGAATGAAACACAACATATCTAAATTATCTCAAATATTGTTTAATATTAAATAAAACTTTATTTTCTTTTTTCAGCTATTGTTCACACTTAACTATTCGCTCATCATTAACGTTAACGTGCAAAGTAAGCATAAAAGGAAGACTTGTTTTCATATTAACATTATGTTAACATTAATTTGCTCATGTCTGAATAACAACTTTCTTAATAAAGTTTTCCCATATTTCTAAAAATAATGAAGGTAAATTTTGGAGATGGTTATATGAATTTCACATACGCGTATCAAATTTTGAACACGGAGAGATGAGGCAGACGATAATGTTAAAGCGGCAAGTGTTAACCACGTATTTTTATTTGAATAGTGTTTTGCATTTTTTGAGTCAGTAATTCCAATAGACATGAACGTGAGACCCATGCTGCATCTCGCTATTGGTGAAAATAGTGTAATATTTTTGTGTATATCATTTTTTTAAACTAAGTTTTAACTAATTTACGTTAAATGAAACTTATAGTACATTATAAATATTGAATTAGAGTTGAATTGTTGTCTATCTTTTGATCGCCGTGAAACGACTGTTTACGCCATACACAATAGACACTTGTTACAGTTTCGGAATATATGCTGTCGTACACGGAATTTTAATGGATTTGCACATAATGTATCAATCAGGTAATAAATACTTATGTGTACACTTTCACGGATGCAGGCCAATAGATGGAATTCATTATGATAACTTTAATAGTAGAGACTTCTTTAATTTAAGAGAGACCGATAGTTACGTGTATGGGGAACAGTTGTTCAAAATGTTTGTTGAGAGTTGAAAATCAGAACAGATCGGAGAGAAATTCGTTCTGCAGTTTTGCATAAACTTACCGTTCAAAAAGTATTAGAAATGAAAATATCTGAACAATCGATAAACAACTAATCCTGTGTATGTTTCTACTTTTAATTTACACAGTACAACATTAAATGTAGTTAAGTCTTATTAATAAATCAATCAAAATAGAAGCAGGTATAAAATATTCGTTACTCTTCGTACTTATTATAGAGTATTTATTACAAAGAAGCAGCCGTTTTAAATTTATTAAATTAGGTCGATTAAATTTTGCATGACCATGATATATGTATAGAGTCATGGAGAATGGATGATTGATAAAAAAAACTGGTATGAAATTTCATATGATTCGTTTGTAGGTAAAGGAGGAATATCATTTTTTTCTCGATGAAAGTTATCGATGAAAGCTATACATACTCCGAGGACGACTTCGATCGAAATGGATAGAAAAGGTCGATTCGTTAAACGAATTCCTGTGATTTTGAAAGTTTGCGAGTTGCTGGACACACGGATCAGATACCATAGCTGGAACTGGAACGGGCAAATGCAATGCAGTTGGTCGCAATGGCGATAGAATAGTGCGGCACCGGCATAACGCGCATAATAACGAGCGCTCGAGGCCTTCGTAAAATGAGATAGGACAGTAGGCAACGAAGCGGAGGAAGGGCGCGACAAGGAACCATGGGAAAGAGGGAAACAGAGTAAAGGAGACAGAGAGGAACAAATGGACGCAGAGACACGGAGGGGGAATGCCTATCACTTGGAGAAATCCAATACAATGCGAACTATTGTACCCACGTTCGCCATCCACTCCAATTCCTAGACTGCAGATATGCAGCTATGCTGTCTCAATCCTGCACACACCGTGCACAGAAAACGTTACACACGTATTTGTGAGTGTATCTACGTTGAAGCTCCCGCGGGTTCAAAAAGAACTGGATAAAGAAATTATATAACATAGGCTGGTAAACCAAACGTCTACTGATTCAAATTCTTTGGCTACGTACCCAAGAAGTGGATTCTTTATAAAAGAGTATTTTACATATTTTACGAGATGTAAATTTTTTTAACATTTTACTTAAACAAATTGTCTGCAGTATAAAGTAGAATAATACAGTACGGTATTTATTTTGTAATTTTTTCCAACATCCCATTCATTTTCCGCTTACTCGGAAATAATTCTTCTAAATTGAACTTATTGTGACATCTATTATATTAGCAAAGAAAGACTAATCGCTTGGGATACGCTAAAAAAATATATAAAAATCTTGAAATATATTTAAGAATGAAAAAATGATTGTAACTGTATCATATAAAATTGTGTGATATTGTTCTTATTTTTTTTACAAAGTAATACATTTCAATTGTATTTTCAATTAAATAAATAAGAGAGAGAGAGAGTGAGAGAGAGAGAGAGAGAGAGAGAGAGAGAGAGAGAGGGAGAAAGAGAGTGGTGTTTATTTTGTCATTTTACGTTTATTTAGATACCATGATTTTTTTTTATTCTGCTCTGATCGTAATAAATTTAATTTGAACCAAATTTCAGATATCCAGGACGCTAATACGCATTCCACCTAATACACCTTGTGCATTTGACCACATTTGTTGTTGCGTCCTTCGCTCCGAAGGAAGAAGAGTTCTCAAGAAATCCAGCTCTAAATTTTCTTCTATAAATAATGCATTCATATTTAGCTGATACTTTTCTTAGGACACTAACTTGTTTTTAGGATAAACTAATACCTGAATTTAGAATAGCTTAAAACATTACCAATGTACAAATATACAATGTACCAACATATCACCGGAAATTCATTAATTATTTAAACGCGTTAGCGTTAACTTAGTTAATTGGTATAACAGCTAATACTTTTGTCGATATAAAAATAAATTGAAAGTTATACAAATAGCTATTTGACACATATTTTATATTATACAGTTTTAATTATATATTTATTTACTAATATATAATGGTAAAATAATGAATTAAGAGAAGCAGAAAGATTGTACTAAAATTATGGGAAAAATTGGTTATATGTAAGTACGCATAGATGTGTAACATGAATTTTGGTTGATTGAAACAGTAGTTAATGTGGAACAAATACAAACGAACAGAAACAAGCACTGAACATGGCTCTCTTTACTATTCATCAATGTCAAGTTTGTATCTTGATCACAAGGACAATATTATGACATAATGAGATGAATTAAATGATTAAGTAATGATTTTTCATTAGATTAGATTATTTCATAATTATTAGCAGCATGAGACTGTTAATAGTGTATAACAAAACATTTGTTTCAGAACCTTGTAGAACATGTTTTTCTATTTGTTTGTAGATTATACCTTTTCAATTTGCCGATTTAAGGTTATTTCAACTATTAGTGAAACACAGATCCACGCCAAAGCTTTAAAGCTCAACGTTTATATCAGGAGAAACTCAGAACACATCAGTAAAAATACAGAAACACAAAAAAACTCAGTAAAAAACAATTAAATCAGTAAAAAACATCATACACATTCAAAACTACTCATTCAAACATATACTCACTGTTCTTGTTACTAATAAATTGCAGTATTAATGTAAAAGTGCAACCATTTCAACATCCGTTCTTAATACACTTAAATATTCATTCAACGTCATTAATTCAGCAAGTGAAGAGAAACATACCAAAAAGTCTGCTTTTAATAAATAAACTGTTGCTCTTGCCAAAACAGTAGATAATCTGAGAGCACTTGTATGTAGAGGGTCGTTACGTTAGCAATGAATTATTGTTGTATCGCCGGAATTTCAACGAACAAATCGGTTTATTGAATCAGTATCAAACAAATTACATCACTTTATTTACTATTCGCGATTAATAAACATACAAATAGGAGATTACAAAAATAGAACAAATAAATCGTGAATCAAAGTTAATGGCACAAAACTGGCGAATTTCTTCACAACATACGATGAATGCATTAAAGAAATTAATTCAGAAATGCATTGGTTCGATGTTATCAATGTGAACAATTCCTATATTATTAATATGAACAAAGATTATGTTAATAAAAACGTACCAAATGTGGTGCAAATTTGTGTGTTTGTAATTGTTTGTTGTACCTTCCTCCTATTTCAATAAAAAAAATCACATTAGCGAACCGCAAACCGATTATGAATGTGTTTTTCAATTAAGTTAATTGCTTTGGTAAATATAATATTTAATTTTTTACCGAATGGAAAACTATGTGGAATAAACAATTTTTACATCTCTCAGCAAGCATTGTAAAACTTTAAAGTTTTGGATCATTTTTGTTATTGTCTTGTATGTAACAAGCAACCAGATGAGACATATAGAATTGATTACATAAAAGAAAATTTTAGTACATTTAGAAATAATAGTAAACACTAATTCTAAATGAGAACTGTGACCATTTTGTATAATATTTTTGATACAGTGGAACTGGCTGTTGGTTTACCGTTCATAATTTATATTTAATTTTAAAGCTTAATATCATGCAACAATGAAATTACTTTCGAACATCCTATTACGAATAAAAGTTGTTTTCTATTGGAAACAGAAATAGTATGACACGACAATGGAGAAATGAATATGTTAGAAACCGATGAAATTAGAGATAATAATATAATATTAAAACGAGATGGTACTGATTCAAAATTTGCATAAATGTATGTATTAGAAAGAAAAGAATTGAAGTAAAAGAGGAAACAGCAGAGGAATGTTTAGGGGGATTTGTAGAAAGAGAAAAAGCGTTTACATGCGTTTACATTACAGACATCCGATGATGCATTGTTACTGTTGACATGCTGGAATGTCAGGCTCGTATGACGCCTCGAGCATGGCTATTATTTGCAAAGCGATCTCTCAATTTAGGACAAAAAGCACTTTGCGGAGTCGAGTAATAATTATTGCCCTGCTTTGCAGTTCATTCTTCAACTTTCGCCAGTTACTATCACGATCATTTCGTCGCTTTAACTATCTCAAACACGAATAAACAGCATAATTTAACTGAAAAAGTACACTTACACACAAGTATGTGTACAGTTTACGTTTCACATATTATACATGAAAATAGTTAATATGTGCTTAATACGTACAGTATAATAACAATATGAAACTTTTGCAAGTTATTTCGTATGTCTTTTATTAATTTGAAACAAATGTTTGTGACATGAAAGGAATATATGGTACAAAAATAGTATGCACAGTGTTCGCGATATATTGTATTAGAGCAACGTGTCCTTCACAAATAGTTCTTTGATAAAAATCAAAGAAGAAAGTATTTTAATATTTTTTATAGCCAACATGATAGTACAGTAGCATGAAATTCTTACTTTACTGACGTTTTTTTAGTAACGAAAAATAAAAGTAAGCACCACTTTTTTAAATGAAATGTATGCTGTTTTAAACGTTTGAGAGAGAGAGAGAGAGAGAGAGTACTGTCAAAATAGATTCAATCGTGTGCTATATTACAATTTAATATAAATAATTACATTACTTCCCTTTTCATATGTATATATGTATGCAGTGTTCGGAAAAAGAAAACCGTTCAATATTTATATAGTACGTAGAACACAATGCACTAAATAAATAAAGCCTCAGTAAACATAGGTCAAAAGATGAACCATTTGTGTGACCCAAACATTTTTGTTTACTAGCATTATGATTAACCTTTCGATTAGAAAACTTTTCTATGTAAAGATCACCAGAAGATTTCCATTTCTTCATTAGAAATAACTACAGAAAGTATCTGACATTTCGGCACGATACTTTGTAACTATGTAATATTAAAAAGATTCCCCATAAATTTACTGTCGGCTGTGTGTCGTTAAATGGGGACTTGCAGAATGCGATTCATAAGTATTGAAGTGAATATCGCGTGCGATGGAAACAAATAAGTAAATTCATTCGCTGGCAACAAAAAATTTGCTGATTGCATTAGTATTGTTATTTCTATTTTTTGCTTTTCCCACTGCTATATGTGTATGCCTGTGATCAAAAAGTGTTTTCCAATGCAAAAAAATCGTGTCGGTAATTGGTAAGACTCTGTCATTCACGAGTATATCACTCGTAGTTGGCAGTGAATGGGTTAATCATAATACTGGCAAACAAAAAAGTTTATATCTCGTAAAAGATTCACCTTTCGACTTACGTTTATTGAGGCTTTTTTACTCGAACATATAAATATCTATGCATAACAATAATTGACATTTTTCTTTGAAAAAAACTAAAAGACGTAATTTGCTGATAGTAACTATCCTAATCTATAATTTCCGTGAACAGGATGAATCGCACAATTAGAATTTGTGCAACTGTTATAAGAAAGCATTGAAAGAGTATCACAATGATCGTTACCGATGGACATCACTTTAAACACCTACAAGTATCTATACCTATAAATTTACATACCATCCTGAATATAGTATAAGAATAAGGAGAGTATTAGATAGCTTTCTTTAGTTGATACGATGCTCGTTACAGAGTACGCACAGCATATTTTGCTGGAAATGACCCTAAGCTGTCATAGCAGTAACAGTAAGTACGTACCTTCCTCTTTGCGCCCATCGCGATGTCATGACAAACGCACTCTCAAATAGCCTATACCAACACGCCCATAATCTCGCTAGAGGAAACAAACAAGAGTCACCCGCCTGACGCATCCCGTTTATATTATCATACCCTAATTCCAAAGAGCAGGGTTAAGGTCCTACCCCTACTCCAGAAAAACATAACATATAAAAGACCTAGGGATTGTCTAGGTCAGTAATCTTAAAGTTTTCATCGGCGTACATCCTGAAACTCTGCCCTACAAACGGTAATATAAAAGTTTATATCTTGTGTTAAATAAAGAGTCGAGTGAACAGTTATTCACTCTCGTTTCATTCTAAGTCATTTCTCTCAATTTTACGTGACAGCGACACCGTCAAGCTCCCACTGTTAGATGAAACTTCATTTATGTCCTTGCGATCGTTTTCCATTCGTCATTAGAGGGGTCATGCCCTACTATAGTCTCTCATAAGACCACAGCTTTCGGTTATTATACAGAATGATCTCACTTTCTTCCGCAAAATTATAGCGGCACATTTTTATTTAATTAAGACGTTCTAAATAATTTCTTGCCTACAAAGAGATAACCGATCTCTTCGGTAAAAGTATATTAACAATCCATTATAAAGTAAAGAATAATGTAGAAAATTTTGCAAATAAAGCCCGTAAAGGACGTTCAAAAAAAGTCTGACGAAGAAAAAGAGATAATTATTTGACAAATTAAAATGACACTGTGACAATAGTAAAAAATACATTTAAGAAACACATTTAGGGATAAACTCACATTATACTAGATTAACCATCTTCGTGTCTTACGGCTGTGCACGTTCATTTCAGTGTTGGGTTTTTTTAATACATAGCTGTATCCATCAGAATGATGGATAGAAAAAAGGTACAATTTCCAGTTTGTTGATGACGGCGTCAAGGACAGTGAGTGAAGATGTACGCATTGGTAACAGTACTATTATAACAATAAGTCTTTATTAATTTTAAATTTGTTCGAATTATTTCTATTTACAATGCAGATGAAGCTATACTATTCATTTGATGTACACGACTGTTGAAGAGATTGTAAAATAAGTTTTCTCTTGTTTTTCTTTTCTTTTTTTTATCCTTGAACTTCTATTCGTCCGACAGGGATATTTAGTTTATTTGTGAATACAAGGTGGGATTATGTATATAGATGTTTATACCTTTGAATTGCTTTTGTGCAGAATTTTATTTCACACTATTTTACTTCAGTGATAACTTATTGTCGTAAGAGTATCTTCGTCTGTTGATAATTACCTTCTTCATTTCGTAACAGAACTCAATTGAGAATTTTTACGAATTTCGTTTCGAACACGTACAAGAATGCATTCACTACTATTTTGAAAATTTTTTATCATACAGTTTCAGACTTTGTAATACAGCTTTTCGCTGCTTTACTCCATAATTTAAAGCCGTATGTTTGGATTGTTTAAATAGCTTTATATGAAAGTAATTTATTGTCTAAGCTTAATTAGGGATGTGTGCTTACTACTTAGAGCAATACTTTGTCTTTGAATTGGATTTCCTAGACTTTTTTGATAGATATCATATATTGGTTCCATGTCAACTTGGAATCAAGATATAACCTAACCTAACCAATTTTATTTGGAATATAATTATATAATAGGTTTGTTAAGTTTAATCCAGAGTATGGTGACGTCCCTAAGAATAAAAGTGCAGTAGTAGTATTATATGTATGTTTCGGTACTTACTTTCATTTTCCATTGTTTCAACCAATCTCTTTCTGCGCAGTAATTATGTGTATTAGAACTTTTGTAACTACTGTATCACTTGTAAATACTACACTTGGTAATAGAGTAATGTTGCAACCGAGAGTTCTAGGCACACGTTCACTAGGCATGGCGCGTTACGCGTGGCAGAGTTGCGAATTCTATCTGGCTAGGTTTAGTAGTCATTGGGCTTGGAAGCTTGGTGACCAAGAGAGAAAGGTCTGGTGGAGATTCGACTGTTCTTCAAGAGAGTAGTTCGCTAACTCCGTGTAATTAGTCTGGCCGCTTGATTTCTAGTAACTTTTCAGAAAAGCTTCTGTGCCTTGATTGCGTTTTCCCGTCTTTTCGTCTGATATTTATATTAGTTGATGGTAGCAACGTTCAACCGATCGTTCATTGGGGATGTTCAGAGCGTGAAAAGTTTTTATGCCTGGTATTTATTAAAATGTATACACGTTACAAAATATCTTACAAAGTGATTTATGAGGGCAATAAAAAGATATGTTTGAGACTGCAGTATTATTTTTGCTTCAGCAGTGTATAAGTGAGCTTGTTAATTATAAACCTGTATATTTGTTGTGATATAATTAGACTTCTCCTTTAATTATTCCCAGAAATCTATCTACATCATGTTGTGAAATATACAACTTTGTCTGGTTTGTAGACCACATAATTTCAGCTATCGTCCAGTTAATTAGACAGTCAAGCACTTTTAGTGCTTTTAGCATCCCTCTGCCTAAAAGTATGTTCATAATCATCGAAATGACTTTTAAACAACGATTCTATTAAATAAACATTTTTCATTTTCACTACATTGTAGTACGTAACGTAATATTGTACACCATGTAGTTTGGAGTACGGATTCAATATTTTATGTAGGAGCAGTAATAAACTAATTAGTTACTGGGTGAACATAATTATATTTACGATTTATTGTTAAATGTGCCCAACAATTCGTAAATGGAAATCATGATTTCTACTTATCGATAATAACGACATTATATTATAGCTGTTGCTGAGATAACCGCTTGCTTCACTGTTTCACCAGTGCCAAACGAGTTTATAAAAATTATTTGCAGACGCGCTGAATAATGATTTTGTATTTGTTTGAAAATCAGCAAATAATTATGGACGATCAATTACATGGTTTTCATCCTACTTACGTATACCTAGTTTCAAATCGACCATTTTCACTATACAATATTCACCGCCTCCTATGTACTGATATTATATCCACCTAATAAGTGTACAATTGTAGTATAATAATTAATACCATATTAAAAATCTAAGAAAATAAAATATATATAAAGTATCTACAGCCTAGTACATAAGTTATATTGATTTTATATATAATTTAAGTTATTTACCTCTGGGCAGAATACACTGTTTTAGACGGCAATAGACGGTATGCGGTGTTAGACACGGTAAACTTAATATTTTCCTTATTCTTAGAGAAATGATCGTAAAATCTTCTTGTTCTTTAGAAAAACAGATAATAACAATTGCTACAATAAACTTTATAATAGGATAGGTTTTATTAACGACCATAAGTTGCTCTTCTAACAACTGCTAATTTTTACTTACTTTCTTCTTCAACAAAGATCAAAATGGTTGAGTGCCGGTTATCCAATAAGTACATGAACAGCACTTGAACGCAATTTACGCAATTTAGAACGTTACCGCCAATCTCACGTTGGGAGTTCCGAAACGCGACGGCTTCTTTTACTGTAATCTGGATACTCGATATACGAAGGATTTTCAAAACGCTGGAGGTTGCTCGATCAAAAAGGAGAGGGGACGCTAACAACACTTGATCGGGAAAGACTCGGGACCACAGATCGGCCTTGCCTTCCACTTGACGCTACAAAATAATACAAAGCACGTAATTATAATACAATAGTATACAGAGTGTCAAATAGCAGTGGTGCTTGGGCAGCGTTGGTTCGGGGGCATTTCACTAGGACATATCCGTATTAGTCGCATACTTGAGTCTGCCACGCACTCTCTCAAACTACCAAAAAGATATAATTACCGAATCAAAGTTTTCTCTTGTGATCGACTTCCTTATCATCGTGTAAATCTCCGCTGAGAGCAGGTTGTAGTTGGCCTTCTCTAATTGGCGCTCTGGCGACACGCCGGACAAATTCGGCTGGTCACACGATACCCTGATTCGATTTTCTTCGGTCTTGACTGATCCGGTGTTCAAAGATTTCTTTCTAGCTTATGCAGTAAAGAAATATTCGCGAGGTTGTATAATTGTCATACCTTTGTCTCATATAACGAAACTGAATCATACTTTAAGAATAAACCATTACAGAACAATTAAAAAAAATATATATATATATAAATACTTCATTTATGTTTACATCTGCTCAATATACCTGCATTAATACTCACTATCAATACAGAATTTCCGATTAATTTACTGAAACATTCGCGTGTAAAATCTACGTATCTTAAAAACCAAAAAGACTGTCGCAAAATTCAAAGCGTGTGTTATTAAAAAAGTATTCTCTAGGATAAATCTGGCGAGAAAAATGATTTGTATTATGTAGATGTTTCAAATATTGCCACTCAAAATAATTATCAGGAAAAGATTATAAATATTCGATATTATATCACTTCTACCTTCTCACCTCATTTTTAATTGCAACTTATAATTTTTTTTATATCATATAATAGCAGTTTGATTATGAACCAACTTTATACATTCCTAAATCAGTGTTTTCTGAACCTTTCTCAACGTGGATACACTTCTTAAGTTTAAACATTTTTAATGAACACCGCAGCTTGAGGCGTTTAGTTATAATTTGTTTTAACAGTTGTTCTAAATTGCGTTAAACTTGACTATTTTAGATTATTTCAGTTAACTTTTTTTTTGCGAAATTTCCATTTCTGCCTCGTTTCCAAGTGATCCACGGAAAATCATAGTCAATTTGAGGCCGCGTAGAACCCATACGCAGAACCGTAGCATTGAGTATGAGCTTCCGTCGAATAGCTGGATTCGAACAAACAAGTCCTTTTATTAAATCATTGTCTATCAAAAAATAATCAACTAGTTTATAAATAGTGCTGAATTGCAGTGTAAAAAAACGAATGCATAATTTCTCTAAAACAAGAAAGCTATTTTAGAGAATATATATTTGGAGTAAAAAATGAAGAATATGTTACAGCCTACATTAAATTAAATATCAATGAAGTACATAATAGTAATAACTTGAATTAAACTTATCATTTCAATAGAAAACTCGATTACTACATTGAGATCTACTAGTCATCACTGACCGTACAGAGAGTTTTGACTAAGTTCTAAACTATATTGTTTAATGTTCATTATTTTTTTATGATGTCGAATTACCTAGATATACGTATGTTACCGTGATTCTTAAGGATCAGTATACCGATGTGCAATTAGTGAGACATAATTATGTTGTCTATCTTCGTATTTAAAAAACTTATTGTTTTCCGATCAGTTTGTAAGAAAACTTTGTGTTTAAACGAAGGGAACAATTTCTACCAACATATTTGTTATATATTCTTCATAAATATTCACTTCACAATGAACTATACAGTAGTTGTTCGTTTACCTGTAATAAATTAAGGCGGTACCGATTGATTGAACCTATGTCTGCTTGGGCCTGCTGATTCGCTAAGAGTTCATGTGATTTTAACATGAAAAAATGATTTAGTATACCCTCTATATGTATCGTATCAAAAAAATGCATATACAAAATGAGAGAAAGTCATCAAATTTTGCAAATTAAGTGTTCGCTTCTTTAATTTTCCTTGGGAATATTTATTAAATTATCATATATTTGCAGTCAACTACTATAGCTATTTTTTTCAATCATTCTATTGCTATTCATCACTAGCTTCGTTAAGTATTTGAACTTTGATGTATGTATATGACGTTCAAGGTAACTCTTGTACACGTACAGTGGAAGCTTTAAAAAAAAATGTACAAAGGGCCTTAAATTTTTGAAGTTTATTTAAATTGTTTTGAATTTGTTTTGAGCTTTGAAGAAATAATAAAATGTTTACGTTAAATTAATTTACTATGACTGAAAGGTTTACAATATATTTACGTATTTAACGAATTGTATTCTTAAAAAATGATGCAATTTCATTGGTCTTTACAATAATATCTGGATTTATTTTACTTTCCTCGGGATTGATTTAAACATTAAGGATCTTAATCATGTCACTGAAATATTTGCTAAATTATTGTGGTCAAACGTATTCTGTAATAGAATAGCTGTCGTTGAATATTAATTACCACGTACCAATGCAATGATCTAATGTAATTGGTTAGTAAAACTCGTGATTGGTATCGTCATTGTTATTCCAGAATTCATTCAAATGAAACAAATGTACAAATAAGATATTTAGGAAGAAACAAGCCGGAAATGTGAAAGTGCCATTTATTATTTAGCTTAATGAATGTCACTAAAAATTTCAATAAAAATTAATTCAAGGAAGTAAAGGAAAGGTTTTCTAGGGTAACATGGGAAACTGGGGCAAAGTGTAATGGTTTGGAAAATGAAGTTCTTGTAACCTGGCTGAGAGAGAATCTCATCCCCTCTATTTCACTCTTCCGCTTTTACCCTTAACCGCTTCCGCCTTTGCGGCGAAGCAACCGTTTCTCTTCTCCCCGGGATTCCTTTCCTCGACTATTCGACCAACTCTCCTGTCACCGTTCACCCGAGATCCTGTCCCTTTCCGAGCATCCTACTCGCCGCTGCGTTCTTTCCCCGTTTTCTCTTCATTTCTCCTCTTCTCTCGCGACGGGATCCGGCATTGCCTGCTGAAATATCCTTTTCCCTTACCCCACCAGCTTCCCGTCTACACTCCCAGCCAGTCACTCCGTTTTGCTATTATCTTAAGTAAACAGGCTACCTGCGCGCTCGGGAATTACAGATAAAGTCACACGTTATCACAATCCTGAGACTGCTTCGAGCTGGTCGCTGAGTTTGCACCGTACTACTCCGCCACTTCCACTCCGCGCTGTTGCCCGTTTCACAAGCTAAACAAGATTTTGTTCATTCCATTAACTTGCATCCTTACATTAATTACAAACTACCGAAAGATGAGACAAGCGATTTTTCATTGTAGTTATATATTTCTAAATTATCTATTATAATGTATTATATCTTAATGTAGAAGCTATTACACCTATAAGAAACTTAATAATCGCATGATGTTTCTCTTTCAGAGAAACAGAAACAGATCGGTAGGTTCGCGATAATATATTACTTTATCGAATAATACCTTTTGTAAAGTGAACATTTTATTGTACTTTGTACTTTTTTTCTTTGACGTTTGGAAACCACCATATGGACTATTTCAACGAATTTTCATATAGAATAATATGGATAATAAAATTTATTATTAGTAATTTTAAGTACATTAGAACGACATAATTTTTATGTTCATATTATAGTATTTATTACGTGTTTGTATTTTTATATATTTGTTTGCATTATCGATCTCGCAAGTATTATATTAAATGTTACAATAAAATATTTAAAAATATTTTAAGAATATCTGTGCGTATCGAATTTTTGTGATGCGTTTAGGTAGCAATTATAGATTTCTCCAAGAATATAATACGCGATACGTAATTCAATTACTCAATTAACACTCGTAGTAAGTATTATACTTACTTTAAATATCAATCATTACTTTAAATATCAATCATTATATAATACATATTACATACAAAAATATTTTTTTCACATATTTTCACATGCTCACCATCTATATAACAATTGGAGAAAAAAATTTGGTATCAACCCTCACCTGTTTGTAGTATGTAAACTTCCAAGATATTTAAATCCAAATCCAAACTCAAAATGTTTGATGTTTTGTAACTTTTTCTTTTTTAGGACGTCAGTAATTATTTTTTAACACTTGTAAGAAGTTGAGAAAAATGGAATAATAACTCGATGGCTCAACGTCTATTGAGCGTATTTATTACTGTTTCACCCGAAAGTTCGTACAGGAATACCTTCTTAGGCCATTCGTACTAGCCTCGAGGACACCCTCAACGTCATGGCCCATTCGTATGTTTAGGCAAGGCCCCGTGGAGGGGCGATGCCGCAGGGAAATGCACACGGCCCTCGTCGACCGCTCGTGCACCCTGTTACCCGATATTTCTTACACACTCGTAGTTAAATAATAGCAGTACACGTCTATAGAGTCGAGATACGCGAAACGCTAAACGATGAAACTATATTCTGTATTTAGTATTATGGAAATATTAGCCCCCTCTCGGTACTGCTTAGTAGGAAGGGGGAGACCTGTATGTGTCACGGTTTCGACGGGAATGGGAATTCTCTCTAAAAACGTAACTTACTAAATAATTAGTAAAGAGCGCAAAGTTATACACAATACTATTGAAAGACATCATAAAAAATATGTTTTACCTCCATCGTTACCAAAAATATTCTATTTACTTTCATCAGAAAATAATGTAGTGTATCCCAATACGAATTGTCTTTGTTAAGAAATTCTTTAGCAAATTTTAAACATAGAATTTTATTTTTCTTACTAATAAATGATTTCCATTTTGGAACTCGTGCATGTAAACCACATTGTTCCGTAACAATTGTCGATATAATTCTGAATGTGTTTCTTCTTCGAACTGTGTACGTACCATATCATTAATATTAATTGTAGTTCAGAAGTGAAAGAATTTTGAATTTCATCTGTCTATTTATAATGTCTTGTATATCAGATTTTTTCATAATATGGCGAACAGTAGACTTACTTAATATTGTGGACTTACAAGTTTTGTAATTTTAACAGTGCTTTTTTTCTTAGAGTAGCTTTCAGTGAACTAAACAATGTTTGTGTTACGACCCATTAAATTTTATTTTTTGAAACATACCTAAAGCAAAGGGAGGTTCAGCCAGGTCCGCTACTTCATAAAACAGCAACTGTCAATCTGTTCTTTGCTTTGCCGAATATAGCCACATTTGGCAACCAGCTGTCCGGAGCAGGAATGATATCCAAAAAGCCACCACTTTGGAAGTTGAGTTAATTATTATTTATTGCACATACCTATTAAAGGTCTTCATCGTTTACTCTGAATTTTTTGTGTCGTTGTCCTATTGATCAAGTCGAGGCGCTTTTTGGGTTTATTGTTTGTTACAGTCAAGATTAGGATACGCGGAATCCACGGGTGCGTCACCCGAGAGTAACTCTCGGTACCTGCGGGTGACCGAAGGTTTAGGACGGTTACTGTATCTGAATTTACATTAACCAATAACCTTCGACAGCCGCTTCCCTCATCAAATTTCGTACAATGTCCACTGACGAATCCGCATGCCCTACCTAGAGAACACACTCACCGGCGAACCTTTGTAAGATCTCGTCATCCATAGGAAAGAGAATTAAAAACGTACGAAACGTCATAGAATACGTGCACCAAATTGCTTGTCGAACGTTTCATTAATTACTACACTCCCCAACACTTACCTAAATACAACTTATAAGAAATACAAGTCGTTGAGGATCATTCTCGATCACAGTTAATTCCTCAACCACAGTAACGGTAAACTAAACGTTGGCAATTAACAATAGCAAAAACTTCGAAGTTGATTTATAATGGCGACAAACGGTTGCATTCTCGATAATTGTTGAATTTAAAACATAAACTATTATAAAAATACTCGATAAATCAGTTAACTATCACTTTGAAACGCATAATAATTATGAAAATTAAGGTTATATGAAATTAAACAAATGGCTTTAAAATTTGAATGTTATTGCATCTGCGTCATTTTGCATCACAGTGAAAATGTATGCTAATGTTATTCATGTCCGCGAACGTGTTAAATGTTTCACGTATCCCATAGAAAAGCTGAAAGTAATAACGGATCATAGGCGTTAGTTTTGTTACAACATCGAAGACGGGTCGATTCCCGAGACAGAAGAGCGACTTAGACTGCACTTTACGAAGGAAAGTTTAATGACAGACAATGTACCAGAATTAAACATAATTCCACGGAATAATTTTTCTTAGACATCTTTACCCGTTGCATCCCGCCAAAGTTTATTTAGATTTTTGGCAAATATTTTTGTTTTGCTATACTATTGTTCTTCTAATCAGAAGCTAAAACCCGAGGTGCTAGTCTCTGACCCGCGCCGTTGACGATTCCCCATTCCGAGAAATCTCTGTTTAAACTCTACTCGATTAATCATTGAGTTGTAAAAAGTTATTTATTTATTTGTATTTCTTCCCGTAGAATAGGAATACATTAAGGAAAGTATCGCTTCCACTTGAAAAAAAAAGAATTTGACCAAGTTGAAATATTTAAATACCTAAAAAATAATACGTAAGTAGAAAAGTTTGTATTTGCTCCTTGAAACTGTACAATTTTTATATTAAATACTTTTTTGAAATATTTATATTTGAAGTTTTGAAATGAACTTTCTATATAATCGATCACTAAAGAATCTATATACACACATATACACTTCTCTAATTTCAAATATTCAACAAATGACTAATGTGCTAATTAAAATTAATTATATTTTGAAAAATTGACTGTATTTCTATAATTATGTTTAGAAGCACGTAAAAAGATAAATTTAAAATATGATGTTACAAAAATTATACATATCATGTAGCGGCACATCTTGTATCCTCCTACATTCGCCACTAGAGGGCAGACATATCCACAATTTTCCGAAAGTACACGATTTTCCATCCGTTTCCATCCACACAACTTCCTGACCTATCCCTAACATCCCCGCGTCTAAGGCAGGGTCTACTAGGTAGCCCTATTGACTAGTTCACTAGCAGGCCCAGGACGAAACGTTCTTCCCTCTCTTTTCTTCCATCTTTCCTTTCCTATTCTGGTGACAAACTGGTGACCCCGGCGTGATTGGACATACAACCACAACTCAAGAAGAAAAGAAAGCATCTAATCAAACACTCGACCTATGACGACCGCCTCGTCCAGAATATCTGGAAGGATAAAAACATTATTTGATGGACTTTGGGTACTGCTGCAGCACGCCCAGTTTGAAGCGCGTTGCTTCGGTTAACTACAGAATAGGAAAGGCAAGATGGAAGAAAAGAGAGAAAAAAAACATTTCGTCGTGGGCCTGCTAGTGGACTCGTCAGTAAAGCTACCTAGCAAAGCCTACCTTACACTCGAGGATGTTAGGGACAGATCAGCAAATTGTATAATGGAAACGGATGGGAAATCGTATGCTTTTAGGAAATTGTGAGTGTTTCTGTTCCTCTAGTAGTGAGTGTCAGAGGGCCGCTACAATCTATTAAGAGTAGTGAACACCGTATTCAACTATTAGTTGCATATAGCAGTTATGTTATATTATATTTGTATTTACGTATGTTACGTACTTACCGGTAAAACTGAAATGTTCGACGGTGACTTGAAATCTATAGTGAAAGTGACTCGTGATGAAGGAGGGTGACTTTTGGAGAGGAAAAACGCATTTTTTATTTGTAATTTTCCGTATTCTAACGAAAGAACATAACATCAAAGTTAATTGGTTAAAAATTATGAAGAAACGGCAAAATGACCGTCCAGAATCATCGTAAAAGCCACCGGGAGTTGAACAATGCAGTAACTATAATAAATAACAGATTTGAAAATAAAAATGCTGAACTTCTCGTGGGCACATTTTAACTAGAAACTAACGGCTTTCTAGATGTTATTACGGCTATGAACAGATGTATAACAATTGTATATGCTTTTTGAAATGAATAATTTACAAAGGAGTGTTAGTTTACGACTCAACATAATTCTTATACACTTTCGAAGGCAATTTAATTCATACACTAAATGATGTTTCTTTTATAAAAGATGATTTATTAAATTGTATTGTTCTCTACGACAATTCATTGTTTAAAATCAATCACAACTTATTATAATCCTATATAATAAACGTAGTGTACGTAACAAGCGAAAACCTGTAAATGTAAATACAACACTGCCATGGAATTATATTATCTATTTGTAGCAAAAACGATCAGAATTTGAAAATTTCCTAAACGTAACTGTTCATCGTGGGTGGAAACGAATGGAAAGGTTGTGAATAACTTTCGTGAAATCGGTAAAAGTAATATTGTTTGTAACGAAGCAAATAAAAAATATTCAAAACTAGAATTACTGATATTCCGCGTATTAATCAGAGACAGTTGCAGAGGAAGAATTTTACGAATAGTTCGTGACGAAAACTACCATTCTTCACAACTATGATGCGTATGCATGAGAGATACACTATGGGCGAAGTCAAATTCTTTCATTCTTTCATCCGTCATACTGAAGCAATCGTCGCATATAGCTATCAGAATTTTTTTTCAAACTGCCTTGACAAAATTTAGTTATGATGGTTCTTTTTGTTTTGTTCGTTAAACCTAATATCACGGTAAAAGGAAACATTTTGAGTATGTCATAAGTACTTTGCAAATTTTATAACCAAGACATCTCCATCTTCTTTGTATTATACGAGTATATATAAAACATTATCTATAGATTTATTGAAGTTAGGTACTATTTTTTTTATGCCGCACGTTGTGTGGAGCGGGCAACAGAGATGTGTACATATCAAATAGGCGGGCGACTAGGAATAGTTACGTGGCTGCCGTCTCGGCCATCCCTGGTCTAGAATTTAGTTCAGAATTTTATTTTCCGGAAAAAATTCAGGAAAGTATGCATTTTATAAATTCCATCGTACAATTAATATAGTGTTTAATATATTATCTGTTGTTGGAAGAACAGCAACTGGTTTTTCATTTTTTAGGTACTCAATAATTTACTGAATACATAATGTGTAATATCACTGAATACATTTGCGTTAAACTCTATTAAAAGAATCAATAAAAATTTTGAATATTCTTTTGCACATTTATTTTTTATAATGGTATATATTTAATATGGCTATATATCATAAGAAATGATTATTTTGACGCTAAATAGAAAATAGTTAAAAACAATCGTTATCCTTTTGAGTAAAATTACATATTAAGGGTTGCAACATCGCGTCACATTTAAAGCCTCGAACGTTTTGAAACTTGTCGGCTGTCTAGAGTTATGCTCGACTGGGAATGGGAATCCTAACTCCCTGCACACCCGAACCGGTATATAACTACTTCATGCCAAGAGTATTTGAAATACTCCGCGGTCCACGATGAAGTATGCCACGGTGCAACTCGTAGAGGTTTGCCAGCTATATCAAAGCAGGCCCTCCGGGCACCGAGTGTACATACAGCCCTGGCATTTACCGCCAAACGACGAGGCCAACCTGAATACTGCAAGACTTCTGAAAACTTTCTAATAAACGGTTATTTGTATTCGAGAAATTGGAACAGGAGTACATTATGAAATTTTATTTTTTCCTCGACAGAACGATAATATAATACATTCTCGATGTCTGTGGAAGGTCATTTGTTGACTGTCAAAAACAATTTGTATTTCAATCCACGGTATTTTCATTAGTTTTTGAAAAATAACTAATTTCACGTAAAAATGTACTACTAAAACTATAGTTAAATGTGCGTCAAATTATACTTATTTGTAAATTTCATTGATTTAAATATTTTTTAAATCAAAGTTTTTAACAAATTTCATTTGTAATCAAATATCAGCTATACGTTTTTATGTCATTTTTGTAGCCTTTGTCTCATAAAATAACGGCATCTGTTCTTCATTCGCTGCTTTTTTTATACTAGTTAGATTCACTCGCACGGACATGGATATTCATACTTTCCCTTTTCATATTCTTCTTCTTTAATAATTATAAACTTCTCAATATTAATTCATAATCATTTTTAATTAATGACAATGAATACAAGGCGTAATTTTATCAAGGTTAAACACGCAATGTCGCACATAGATACACGTATACGCCCCAGATACTTAACAGTTGAATTTTCTTCAATTTCGTATCTTCTTTCATGGCGCTGAACATATCCGTGCTAATCAATTAGATGTCTATTAAAATATGCGTAATAATTTAGTTTCTTTCCCTCGACATAGGAACGTTTGTTCATTAAAATTCCGATTAGGAAAGGATATAAATAATGGCAGAAACTACTAATGCCAGAAACATGCACTAGCGATAGTCAATGTGTTGATAATAAAAATATACACGATAATAATTATAATTTTGCACTTGTGCACCATTCCATTAATTACAAATGATAGGACCAAAACATAGCAGAGCAGTCCTTGAGGGGAGGAAATGCTTTACAAATGTTTACTTTGAAACCTATTTATTAGAGATATATATCATCTGCAAAAGTTCCCTTCTTTTCTGTGTGAATATAAAAAATAGAAACATTAATTTTTATGCTTGTATAAATGTTTTTGTTACACCCTGAAAAAGAATCACAGATCAAATTCCAGCTACCGAACTGATTACCTAAAAGGGCGTGAACTAACAAATACCTAAGACGATTCCTCCGCATAAACAATTACAGGATTGGGCCGAGACATTTTTCTACTACTTAGACATCTTCTAGAACTCATACACATCCCTGAACGAACATTGTTGAATGTTGAATTTTAATATTATATGTAGATTGATTGCCATCTAGTGTGAGGTGACAACAAACAAAGATGACAATTTTTGTAATATGTGTATAGATGCACTGGCTTATGAAAGTATTCCAATATACGTTAGTAAATTTTCAAATGACAATAAGGTCGACAAATAATTTTTCTCCACTTTTCAGATTATATCAATAAAAATGGAGAGTTTAGCTATATATTCTAGTGACCACAGAAATTTTACCACCACAAAATTAAAACTATCAATTTTTTTGTTCAATAGTCAAGTGAGTGGTAATTGTTTCTGTTATTGTGTATTAAAGTATGTTTGTACCCCTCGAACTGCAATAAATAAATGTATCTAAGCTTGTCCGCATTTTATAACTGAAGCCGAGTGCCAAGCGTACAGCTAATAGAAGTGTAAATTACAGAAAGTCAAGTCGTTCGACTTACCCTTATAGCCGTATACTGAGACTAGTTCTATCGTCAGACCCATTTGAGAGGAAGCAATTAGTAAAAGATCGCAAAAAATACATGTTAATACAATAGCGAAAGGGGTATCACGTACATCAACTGATCGCAAACAATATGAGGCTTGCTTATTTTTCGTTTAGTATATGTTTAACATTCGTTTAATGGCGACCACCGTAGTCGCCTTTGCACCCTGAGGCATAGGGCGGAAGAGAATACTTAACCCTCGAAGCGAAGAAACTGGAGACATTAAACATATGCTTGACTCCAAACTTCCTCTTCGTTTTCGAGGGTTAAGGACGTTTTCTGCGAACGTGCCCCCTCCTTTTAATAATGTGAGAGAAAGGAGCTCTCAAGAGATAGTTAGCTAGTAGTTGCGTATCGAGCAGCCATAGCGTCGATACTTTGATTTGTTATTTATTACTTGTTAAAATAAATTATTTTGTTATGTATTTCCGAGCGAACATCACTCTACCTCACTCATGTGGGTTTCCCAAAGTTTAATATATTTTAGTCTTTTAACTATTTAAATATTTAATTTTTTTATAATAAATACGTAATCTGTTTGTAAATAACAAATAAATTGGTGTAACATCCGCTCAATACTAATTCAATAGGCATGTCACATGTCACGGTCCTGTGTGCGAGCTTTATACGTTCTCAGATTGGTTACAGTTTTTCATTAACAATTCAAAAAACAAGGTCATTTCAGATAGATTAGATTAGAGAATAGAGAATAGAGAATAGAGAATAGAGAATAGAGAATAGAGAATAGAGAATAGAGAATAGAGAATAGAGAAATATTTAATATGTAATACATAATGATAAATAAATCAAACAATCAATTGAGAGGTATAAAATGTGAGAAATAGTTTTTCCAAAACTGCCAGCGATATTGTAGCGAATATTTTTAGAAAACAAAATAGTGTAAAAACATCTCTTTTTCTATACAACAAACTGGTTGCTCTTTGTCATTTGGATAGATGTTGTTACCAAGTGCTATAACATTTGTCTGAAACATCTTGTAACCGTTAAAAGTTTAATTACAAACTATAATTATCTAGACAATTAATTTTAGTTATCTACATAAATATTAAGCATTTTGATAACTGCTATCCAATTAAATAGAAAAGAAACGAATGTCCCTTCAACACTATCGAAATACATCCTCACCAAATGTACTGTATTCCAATACTTTTTTTACGATATTGTAGAACCAGTGTCAACCATTTTAATACTTAATTACGAGAAGTAAATGTACTTTCTCTACATCGGATCTGCTATGTAGTTGTACTGGTGAATTTTTGAAATTGTCGCTGCAGCAAAATTGTAAGCGAAGCTACGCCTGATGGTAAAACTATAAAGATCCTTGGAATTCTTGGAGAAGATATTTCTTTATTTTATATGTACTTCAGAGAACAAATACAAATCTAAAAAAAGAAGTAGGTACTTTCTTTACTTAACTTGCAATATGCAAGTATATATATATATATATACTTATATATATATAATGTTAATCAATAATAAACAATATATGGAACAATATTAAAAAAAAACTCATTTCAAAACAAAAACATTTACTTATAATATTCAGAATTCTTAATTTCATTAAATTGTTCACTAACACGTACGTCAGGCTGCATTTCAAGTTCCATAAATTTCAATTATCACACAATGTAATTCAATTTCACTCATGATAACAATAATTAATAATTAAATTAACTGAGTTGATTAGAACATAATTTAATGTATTTAAATTACAAACTAATTGTTGCGTACCGCGGTACAGTCATTATACACTAGATCATTTTTTCGACCACGGTATTTTACAATTTCTATCGATTTCTATAACAATCTTCCTAGAATAATCTTATCCACATTTTCTTTAACGTATTCTCACTTGGACCAGCAATCAGTAATCTCTAAGGAGCTTATTGTCATGTTGAAAATTAATCTTTATTACCACTGACCTCATCTGCTTGCCATAAGGTTAAGCGTTTATTGTCGAGTAGAGGCGATCTTTGATTTTATACTTATGAAGATTAAACGCTGAGACCGAAATTGAAGTTCCAGTGTACCAGTTTTAATTTTTGCCAATTCGCAACGGTGATCGCTGTTCCTTACTTCCTCATCGAATATTGTAGTCGACGAATCCGCTCGTCCCATGTTCTAGGTATATCCATTATCGATACTTCAATTGCAGTTTTTGGAAGTTGTAGTGAAAAATATGTTAGTACTTAAACTTGATACCCGGTGTCACGTTCAAAGCAAATGAATATGTTGCCTTTAACAAAAAATCATTTGTACGGAAGCAAATATATAATTTTCGGCAATAAATAATACTACTTAAAGTGATGAAAGATTTATTTATATAATGTAACGAAGAAGAAACTCGGCAAGCGACTCGAAATCTACTAAACACTCTCTCTCTCTCTCTCTCTCTCTCTCCTCTTGGCGATTGTTTCTTCCCGGGAGTGACTGATGGCACTCAGGTTTTCATAATTGTTCAGGTTTTCATAATTCTTTTACGGTGCGCTTTGCGCTTTCCCGTTCCGTGGGTCACCTGCTGGCTCTCTAGGCTAGTCGCTCTTTTTTGGGGGCTGTGAGAGAGCTAAGTTCATTCTAAGTTCACAAGTTTATATATAATATTTGCAACTAGACGCGAACCAATCTTTTTGGTTGTGGACTTCAATAAATTTAAAAAGTAATATCTTTTTGATAGCTATAAATGAACTTTAGCCACTTCCAAAATTAATGAAATACTATGAGTAACTTTTTTAATTCTTAAAAAGGCATAAGTCCATGAAAAAAATAAATGTCCGCTGAAATAAAGAGAAATATATGCAATTTTGTTATAAAAATTAAAAAATATTCAGCTTTTATTTACTATTAAAGAAATGTTATTATATTAAAATTAATTATATTTTGTAACTAATTATTCATTCTTCTCCAATTTATACATGCGGGAGGGAATTACAGTAATTATGGTGTGCAATTAATGTATGTATAGTGTAATAAACCAAATAAATTGTTTTATTTTATTTTAGCGTTGCGGCTGGCCTAGTTTTTTCATACATTAGTAAAGTTTCTAGATCTCTCTCAATGTAGTCATAAATCCAGAGTTTTTAATTTATCATTCATCATACATCGATATCTTGTAGAATACTCTATATGGTTCTCTTTTGCATGGTAAATAACTGTCTCAATTTCCCTTAAAAAAAAAAGAACAACTTCGTGAAGGTAAGTAAGAAAATGATAAAGTATTTATGATTGAATTGATGAAATATAAAATAATATATAAAATATAATATAGCTACAGATTAGGACACACGTTAAATCAATTTACATACCTTATATCGATCTACATATTGGCATTGTTCAGTCTCATCGAACAATTAATTTTTTTTTCATCCTTTACACACATCTGTCAGACGACTGTCCATAGCAGTAATAGCATCCAAGAAGCCATTACTTTGGAGTCAAGGTCTAGCTGTTAATTTCTTCCACATGTACTTGCTTTCCATATTTTCACATTCCAGTCCTTTGCCACGTTGTTGTATTGTTCAAGTAAAGGCGTTTCTTTGATTTATTGCTTACTACAGTCTAGAAAATCACATGCGTGTCACTCGAGAGTACCCTTGGTACCTGTGAGTGACCGACTGTTTGGAGTGGACAGTTTTCCATTTCTCTCACATTTTCTTAATCAATTAACTTCAACGTCCGTTTTCCATATCAGATTTGTAAAATCGCTATCCTTAAATCCGCTTGTCCTCACACAAAACCACACCCAGCAGATACTTTTCATTTTTTACAACAAACACTCCAACTTATATACTCAGTTTATACTTCTAATCGACAACATCACCTAATCTGTATATAGAGTTTGTAGATAAACATTCTAAAAATACATTTTGTTATTCGTTACATATACTAACGATTCAATTCCTTTTAAATCCGCTGCACAAGATTAAATTGTTCGTGCCGTACCAATTTGAATATTCATGTAAAGGGTAGATAACGAAATATTCGGTTGGTACATACATAATGATCAACCAATGTATATTATATTAAAGTGTGTAGTGTAGAATACAATTTACGTCGATATATTTATAAGCATAACCTAATAGTAATGTACGTTGTGTACTGGGCATCGCATCTGAGCTAATAGAGGAGCACTCCCTACCAGCCAAGGGTTGGATTGGGCAGATTAGCGGCAGCGACCGAAGAGGTAAGATGAGCGTACGATCCACTAGTATGACGCGTACTGTTATTATAAAATCTTGTTTTATGTTGTATAGGTACATATTGTGCGTTTTATATTTAATAAATTTTGTAAAAAATACTCTACGTCTGTAAATGTTCATGGTAGCGTGCATCCTGAAACTACTTAATTCTTGTCTGAAATGCTTTTTGGTATTAACAATTTGCAAAATTTGCGAATGAGTCAATTTGAATAATTCAAGAATCTTAGTTGTGAATTAATTATTAGCAATGGATTGAAGAATGTAACATTTTTCAGAATATTAGTTATAAAAAAACTAACTCTACTGCACACAGCTTTTTGAAAATAATCTCAAGTTGAAGCAATTATCAGGTAAATCAAAATAATTTGTAAATAAAGGATAAGAATATGTATATAAGACAATTTATTTTTTTATAAGGCAATTTATTTTTCTCTGTTTACGTTATTAACTTCTATTCTAACAGTTTCCTTTTGCCCCCTCTGCTTAATTTTTGCACACGTGTTTTATCTTACATCCCTTTACTATCTATCTCTTTCTATAGATCGATATTACAGATTACCCATTGTTCTACGGTCACACTCGCATGAGACTCGGCAAATTCAAATAAAGAAAGTACATTTGCTCGAAATGAGAGGAATATATCGCGAAACATGGATATGCATATATACGATGACTTACAAGTTCAATGACACATGAGCCGTAACATATTGTTTACCAATTGTAAAGTGAAAGAGTACACCTTCATCAAAAAGAAAGGTACGCTATTTTTCCAAAAGGGACCACTACTCGATCGACATGAAACTTGAAATAGAGTAAAAGGTGAGAAGTTGCATTTGAAATTTAAAATTATAGTTTCAGGTTTTTGTTAGTTTCCAACATATAAACAAAAAGGCTTTTGGTATCAGGGCAAAACGCTGTCCTACACGGATGTGACTAATGTATTAAACAGTGCCCGTACTAGTAAACTGTTGGTTACTAGTACAATTTTCTTCAGTGTTGAACTTATCGTTGTGAACTATCGAGAATATCGAGTAGAGATGTTGGTCTTAAATATCTACAGGGTGCTCCAAATGGTAATAAAGCAATATTTTTGAACTTTAAATCAGCTCCGTGTCGACTGTCAGTGAATGAAAACGCAAAAGTAAACGCAGCTACTCGGGAGTAACATAGTTAAATCAGTTTTCGCTTGAAGTCATGATGCTCGATATAGAGCCGAAGTCAATCAGTAAGAGAAATTTATTATATGTTCAGCTGCTCACAAAGCAACGAAACCAGCTTGCTCTCTGACTACAGTGCTTATGTTCTATCACCAGAAATGCAAAGTATCAGTGCCGTAAATTTATTCAAAGCCAGCTACGCAACAGCTACATAAAACACAATTTTCTCAAAAAAGATCAAGTTGTAGCATGATTTTAAAAGCCAAAGACAAGATTAAACTTATTCAAAGCATTTCGAATTTCTAATTACAAGATGTGCATCTTTTTAACTACTAAAGATATTGCTGATGAATCATTATAACAAAGAAGCATACAAGAATAACTATTGCTAATCAATCGATCGAAATCTGTCTTTTCCTCGTGCAATATAAGAGGATTATTTTCATATTAGGAGAGCATGTTCAGTTTCAATTCTAAGAGTGGGTCTCCCCAGCCAGAACTACTTACGCATACTCAGTTCCTGTAAATAAATATTCATCCACCCCAACGATACTGATAAAGTTCCACAGTCCATCCAAATTTATCATGACGGTACTACATATTGGTTACACCCATGGTTTCTTCGGTAATCTCAAATGTTTAATTTGCGAAAAGTATGGACCTTAAAAAAACTTACACAAATCTTCCCACCCTGTCTCATTCGAAGAAAACAAATTTCTCTCCCCTTTTTCTTATATTAATTATTTTATCCCATCACCTCTGTCCAACCAAATGTGCTCTAAAATAATCCAATGGAATATAAACGGGCTAAATTCACATTACGCTTTTCTTCAGAAAGTAATTAACGAACCTTGTTCAGAAATCATTTCTGTTCAGGAACAAAATTTCAAAGATTCAAACTGTACTAAAATAAATAATTTGAACTTAACATAAAAATAGGACCAACCGTCCGTCTGCAAGTGGCGGAGTTGCAATTTACTCGAGAAAACAGATTCATAAAACGAAGGTATTTCTCCTCATCACATTCGACACTGTGGCAATACAATTACTTTTGGCAAACTAAACAGTTACACTCTGTAATATATCATATTTATACCGAACAGCCACCAATTGTCTCAACTTCCCAAACCATTTATCATTCTTGGTGACTTCAACAGTCACAACAATATCTGAGAATCTTACAGAAAAGATAAAAGAGGTGCACTTCTAGAAAAGATCCTAAATAATAGTAATCTAGTATTGATAAATAAGAAAAATTCCACTCCTTTCAACTTGGCAACTGATAAGTCGAGATCCATTAACCTAGCCTTTTGCACCTCCGACATTGCGGACCTATTCGAATGGCAGTTTTCTATTGATCTTTTTGACAGCATTCACTTCCCAATTCTCTTTGACATAGCGCACTACAACAATCCAGCAAATATAAACATTTCCAGATGGAAATATTACAAAATAGCCTGGCTCAAAGTTTAAACATTAATTAACAAAAATATTGATTCACTGATTATTCGGGACAAACATTGTGTAATGCCCATCGTATAAATAAAATATTACAGGAGACTTGTAAGATTATTTTAGAAGCAGCAGCAGCAACAGCAACAGCTACTATCTCTAAATCTAGGTCGAATAGGCAGAGGAAAAGAGTCCCGTGATGGAATAGGGAGTATGAATAAACTATCAGGGACTATAAGCACGCCCTCAATATTTATCGACACCGCAACACAGAACAAAATAAAATAAGTTACAAAAAATATAAGGCTATATATTGTATAGAAACAACGAAATAACAAATATCATTCAATGATCTGTCAAAGGCACGCTTTTTGTAGATGACTTTACATTCTTCATCTCAGAAAAAAACATGGAACTTTCACTAACTATCTTACAAAATACTTTACTATATCTTACAAAAAACTGAATTTGAATTTTCTATATCAAAGTCCATTGTTATAGTCTTCAGCAGGAAGAAAAACAATCAAATGCGTTCTACTCTAAAACCGGTCAATCTTACTTACATACATATTATCACATTAAAAGATAACTGGATAATAGACTTTCAAACCTTAAATGGTTTACTCTTAAGCCACAAATGGTTTACTTTTAAGGAAGTAGAAGTAATTAACAACGTCGTTGCTTCGGTTTGCTTGTTGCTGAAAGAGGAAAGATGAAAGGAAAAAAGAGGGAAGAACGTTTCGTCCTGGGCCTGATAGTGGACTCATCAGTAAGGCCACCTAACAGGCACTGCCTTAGACGCGAGAATGTTAGGGACAGGTCAAGAAGTGGTATATATGGAATTGGATGGGAAACCGGGTGCCTTTAAGAAACTGTGGGTGCTGTCCCTCTAGTGACAAGTGTCGGAGAGCCGCCACAAAATTAATACTCTCCTATGTTCTATCCGTGACATTCATCTCCCCACAGCCTAAAAAAACAGATTATACTATCAAATAGGTTCATGTATTTATTCAAGTAAAGTATCAAATTACTAGTACGAACAAATATCTGTACCTATAACATAAAGAAAAAACCAAATATCTCATCTCCAAATATTTTTCAATGCCAAGAATACAAAATACATCACTGGCAAATGAAGATCCTTAAGCAAACTAACTGTCCTCCGAAGAAAATAACTGAAAAACAATTGAAATATCTTCTTCTTGAAAATATGAACCAGTACACCTAATTACACGCATATTAATATGCAAACGGATCCAAATCAAAATTAGAAGCCGGTTGCGGAATAACAACTCACAAAGAATACAGAGCTATCAAACTACCCAACTGTTATACAGCTTCCTCTTGTGAAGCGTATTGTATACTAAAAGTATCGAAGACCAACGAAAATCTGAAAAACAATAAAATTCATTTTGTCCACAGCGATTGCAGAAGTATCCTAATAACTCTCGAAACTATTAAATTAAAAATCCTATTATCAGACTAATCATCGAAAAATACAACTCAATTTTAATAAACAATCTATTTATTGAAATCCTACTAGGATAAATCCCACCACCGTTAAAATTTCCTTAAACGTTACATCCGACTTAATTGCAAAACATGCCGCCAGCTCACCTGGAGACACTAGGAACATACGTGCATACCTAAAAAAATGCTAAAACTTTTCAATAAGAGTATCCCACATATAACCATCTAATTAGAAATAACATCTGTGAATTAAGCCCAGCTTTCATTTCACAGAAAATTACAAGTGCGATTAACTAGACTAAGGATTAGTTTACCAACCACATTCACTCCTATCTCATTAAAAAATAAAACAAGCCGAAATGCAATAGATGCAACATAATGAACTTGTAGCGGCTAGCAGTAAGGCACAATAGACGGACCTTTGCTTCAAATAGCTAGCGCGATTTATGGTATGCGCAGCAATCAAATCATTTTTGAGGAACCGTTTTATGCTTTTAACATTTTCCGGGTATGCCATAATTAACTTTCTTCAACGGCCTCGATGGCACATGCGGAAGCCATAAACCGGGGATTTCCGTAGGGTTCACTGCTCGTGGCCAAGCTACCCTCGGTCATCCGGCGCAGGTATCAGGCCCAGCGGAAATCTAGCTACATGACCAAGTATGGTAATGACAAAAGTCAGTTCCCACCGCCTTCTTTAAGAAGGCGGTGGCCTAAAGGTAGGAAATGTTAGCGAATGTCACTTAGTAAAATGGGGGAAATAACCAATCGAAAGGCGCAAGAAATGTATCGCGCCGACGAGGTAAAGAGACGGACGACAAGACACCAGTCTCTTTCGAGAATCCCTTGGTGAAACATTAAATAAAAAGCTCTAAAAAACGACTTAACTTTGCATCCTGTCTTGAACATCCTGAACACGCAAAACAAACACTTAGTCGATAGAATCCTTCAAACTCATCATATTATGCATGGAATATCAATAGGAAAGAAGGGAACATCAAACAAATAATGATCGCATTGGAAATAACCAAAACAGTTCACTCACGCGACAAAGTCTTTAAATTCTTAAGAGAAACAAATGTACTACACCTAATCTGTAAAATTCAAAGTATTATGTGTAGTTGCCAACAATTCAATCGGATTAACGCAACTTTAAAGATATGAAAAGAAAAAAAATAATGAACTATAATAGATTTTATGTCGGGCACCATACAGATACTGTAAAAAGTAACATATACCAGTGCTTGTTCCGTCGTAAAAGAACAGAAAACGTGGGATTTTCGAAGTTCGTATTTACGGGACGTTTGTGACGAAAGACTATTTTTGAGAATTAGATATGTTAACAATTTGAAGGGCAATGAAATTATCTTTATTAATAGTTAGTCAATAATTAGGGTTTCAAATGATATGCGTAAAATATTCTAGAATACGAGCGAGAGCGAATGTGTAGGATGAATGAATTTTTCGCGTGAATGTTTTAAAACGGCGAGTTGATCATCATCCGTCTTTAGAGTAATATCTCAGCTGTAAAGAACTAGCCAACGATTTATAAAATCTTCCAATTGCCCTAATTAATCAAATTATTACCTATAATTATTATTTATACAATTATATTACCTACAATTTATACCGGCAATTGCAAATTTCATATAATATGTTTTAGAAAGTTTATTTTTTGGCATAAACGTGGTATTTCCTTAAGGCCAAATCAACATGTACACACGATGGAATCAGCGTGTGTACATCAAATTTGGAATTTGGGCCGCAGTCGGGATCTTGGGGAAATTTCCTCTTCAAGTAAAGGCACGCTACAAGCGTACGGACGAGAGGGTGTGGACGATATTCTAAGGGAAGAACCAATCAGTATCCCAAAAAAGTCCGACTAGGACCAGGCAGATCAAGATCAACAGATTCAAAACATAAATAGTAAAACCTTCTTCCCAACGTCACGAAAAGAAACCACGAATATCGGTGAAAAAAAAAGAGCATTGTATCGGCTCTGTTTCCGTCGATTCGGGACACCATTGACAACTCATTAACCGGCTGTCCAATTTTATCGTTGGCAAAAAACGTTGCGAATCAGTACGTTACTCCGAACCTTACATCCTTGGAAAGGAATCAGGTTCGAGCACTGCGTGTGGTAATTCGCGGCAGAGCTTGCAGTACAAAATATTTAAACAGAAAAAAGTAATTAAGTAATTCTCCTCCAATCTACAAGTCTATTTCCGTTAATAATTCAGAATAGTTCACGCACATTCCATAATTTCTAAATGAAAACTCAAAATTTTCAAAGAGAACTGAATTCTATCAGTGCATACGGTTTTTATTAGCCGTTAGTTACTTCTAATTCATCTGATCGTTATTTTGGTAGTAAACGCTGTTATGTCAAAAATACTTTGCTCCTATACAATTACTAAAATATATGAAATAACTTTTCCTTGATTGAAAACATTTTATAATTTAATGTGTTCCAACCGACGGAATAAATAGAAAGTGGGGTCTTCGGAGACTTCGTTTATTACACGTTCCTGACGAAAAGGCTATTTTTGAGATTAAGACGTTTTAAGTAATTTCGTAAACGTTCGCGACCATCGACACAATGGTCCTGAGAATATTTAATTTTGACGTCCTCAGTAGTCATCGCCTGTTGTAAACGAGGGATTTCTCAAGGGTCGGTCCGATATATGTGCACGCAGCGGGACATCGAACCGTGCACTTAATGGGACCTGACCGAAATCTTGACCTTTGGGAAATTCCCAAAACATCACGCAGGGACTTGGAAGGTTCCACGTCCGTGCAGGTACTTTGCCACCCTTTTGAGACGAGGGTGTGGACGATACTCCAAGGGGAACACTGATTGGTAATTTGCATCGTTTCGGCAAATTCCAACAGTGTCCATCCACTGCACGGTGGTGGGAGCAGCGGACAAACTCCCAAAAAACTAACGAGTAAAACGTCAGTGGCTCACACACAGTCAACGAACGAACAACCTCTCATAGAAACGGTCGAATTGTGAAAGAAACGTAAACGAACGAAACTTAGATAGAACAAGCTGTCCAATATTAAGTTGGCGGACAGCGTTGCGAGCAACCGCGTTCGATCTAAGCCTTACAACCTCGGAGAGGAATCAACGATGCGAAAATTCCGCGTGGTAGCTGCGACATAACGCATAACCTATAAAACTTCCAATTTCATCGAAGTAATGTACGAGGTATCCGTTTTGCAACTATGTACAGTGAAATAACTGTTAAAGAAGCGATTTATTGTATTTAATAATTTGTAATTTATATAGACCATCGTCCTCACTCTGACATACCTTATTAACTTTTATTTGAATAATATAATGGAAATTTTATCATATATATGCAAGTAGGCGAACATCAATGTAAAATATAGTGTACCGTTATGTGAGAACTACGTAAATAATTTCTGAATAGGCACGTTAGGCATGCGCGCAATACTTATCCGCGTACATATATGTATAAGTATATCTTAAACGGAGATGTAAGATCTTTCGGCCGCGGCACTTGTACTGTAAATCTTGAAGTTCGTCGCCGGAGTTAATTCGAAGTTTGGCGTAGTGCTGTAGAGCTGCCCTACTGTTCTACGCACCTATACACAGACGACTCTCTCATAAATATACAACCATCGAATACATAGAAACGAAAGTACGATTCCTGCATCGCGCGTACAAACCCAGTGCTACCCATGGAAGTCTGGTAGGTGTAAAGAGAAACTTGGAAGGGGATTGGGCATGTCTTTGAACAGAGTTCGGCGGAGATCGTTGTACGCGTTTCCCTTCAGCTGCGAATAATTGCTCGGAATGATGACGAAGCAGCAGCAGCGATATAGAAAGGGTGGAGAGGCCAGGGACGTTAGGTCAAGTGGCGAACAAGGATAAACTATCCGTTGATGTTAAATTTTATATGTATATAGTTTTATATGTAATACTGTTAATTCATATAGTTACACCTACCATCCGTTGATGTTAAATTTTATATGTATACAGCTTTATATGTAATACTGTTAATTCATATAGTTACACCTACCATTACGATATGATAAAATAATACGATTTTTAGGAAGTACCGTTAAAGTTTCTTTATATACATGTGAACATTATATATGCTCTTTTTTATTTCTTTGTTCCTTTATACATATATATGTGTATCAGACATATACAATACAAAAGCTAGATTGAATAAAATTAAACAAGTAACAGACTATTTACGGCGTTAAAGATGTATGTTCAAATGACCATAGCTCGTTATACGGTAAACTATTTTGTTACGTCTTCATCTAATTTGAATTGACTGGCCCGGTAGCTCGGTAAAATACTCTCTCGGTTTCGTGGTTAAATATTCTTTATTTAGTTTGTTAGCACTCCTTTTCGTACAAGCCTGACAAGCTCGCGGGTTTCTGAATAGTCCCGTGGTTAGTTGACGCTCACTCACTTGCTTGCTTACTGTTAACTACTTTACGACGTACTGTTTATTGCTAAGCGAGCATTCGAGATTCTTCGGCAGCGTACAGAAAAACCATCCGGCGATGTTCGCGCAAGGACGCGAACATCAACAACGTTTAACGGTTCGATTTTACAGTCACCAACGGCCAGCTTGACAACTTTTTATCTACTACTTTCATGTATTTGTAAAAAAAAGGAACGTACTCTAATTTTATGCCTAAAAACACCCCTAACTAATCAAAACCTAAGTGCTCGTTACTTCTATCTTTAGTTTAACTTTACACTAAATATGCCCACATATGGCAAAGACTTTCCTTTCTTACTTTCTTTTCTTATTATTCCCTTTCCACTGTAAAGCTATGTTTCTTTAAAACTACGATCTTACATAATTGTCTTTCAATCTAGTTTTACATTCGTCTAATATATAATTTGTATTTGTAAATATTTTCGTAAAATGTCACAACTATCAATTTCTGTGTTCAGTAATCGTCGAATTATGAACGAGATTCTTTTTAGATTTCAAAATATTGGATGTCCTCTAATAATGGGTTTTTTAATCAGGCTTTGATAAAGGATAGAAAAAACACGCTCTTTAATGAAATGCTTTTATAATTTATGAAATTAATCAATCATTATTTTATATGTATTTCAATCGTATATTGAACAGAAATTTGCAAATACTAATAAATTATATTATTTACGTGCATAAATTTTATCGATAATTTCGTTTATTGAATTGGACAGATGTGAAAACGACATAATGTATTATGAAGGCAGGATTACTTCACATATATTTCATTCTTAATAGTTTTGAGCAACGGTGTAAATCGTTACTCTCTTTTAATCGCAGCCTTTTAATTAGCACCTATATAATTTTCATCTTATTCCCAAGTTACGAAAAATTTGACAATTTTTTTATTACTTTAGAAATTGACTATAATCTGAAATATAACGAAAATTATGTAGAAAACAAGATCAAATTGAAAGCAACAATTCCGATTTTATTATTGTTATGTAATATTTTATTCATTTATGTACTATATTTTACTGTAAATTTATTTGTTTTTTGATATTTACTTATTGTAACTTCCTCTTGTAGAACGCAGCAGGAGGGTTTCCCCTCGCATAGATTGTATGATTTTTCTACCTTATTTATCTACGTCAGTTTGAAATAAAGCGCTTTCTTCGTAGAGTGATTTTTTCAGCAATTCTTTTTCTTAAATTGGACCGAAAAAAAAAGTTGGAATATTGTTATAATATAGGATTATCATTATTATTATTATTATTTTGTCTAGTCAACAAAATTATTAAACTTGAAAATTTGTCATCTTGGTTGAATTGTCGAGCTAAGATTTCATACCTCGTGTGCCATGCGTCGACAGTATGTCAAGTTATCGATCAGTCACCATTGTGCGATTATAGTGCATGGCCGAGCCGCAATGTGATCCGTGAGTACTACGTCGAATCTTTCGTTGAACATTGAAAAGCCTTGTATTAATGCGTTTACAATTATGAACAGGAATCGATGGTCAACGAAATTTGTCTATGTACTTATGTATGTACATGCATAGAACGAAATGTGGTGTAAGAATAGATTGGTAGAGAAATAAAGTAATTTTCAAAATCTGGATTTATTCAGTTTCGCAGCCAAAATCTACAATTTCTTTTCCGTAGAAAATTTGTTTCGATGGAATGAAATGAACTTTATACATTTTTCCATTACTTTCTGCCTCTTTTCTTCATTTAGAATACCTTTGTGCACAATGGTACGCGATGGTTCTACTCTATGGTTCTACAGCAATGAGGTTTGTCTACCAGTTAATTTTTAAACAAATTAAATTATTTCATATATTTTTTTGCTATAAAAAGGTATTCTCATTGCATCTACACATGGTGGTATTTATTTGCATATATTTCTTTCATTTTATAAAAAAAAATGTATTTCCTTGTGCATGAACGCCGAATATCCAATTTGTATATTTGGTAGAATATACGCAATTATTACTTCTCTAAGTATTAAATATTAATATTATTAATTAGTAACCATTCTAATGAATATCTTTCTTTGTAACTTTTACTAAATGATATTCAAAAGCCAAAAAAATGGATAAACTTTTATAAATTGATTGTCATATTTACAAAGAAGTGTAAATATCCACTGAAAAAAGTCTTCCTCTTGTACTCAATTATTTATATATAATATATGTATATAATATATTAAATATGATATAGATGCAGGTGTAATAATATAGTCGCAACTTTTGTTTTTTTCTAAAATTTAACTTATCACATATAAGTTGTTTTTAATTCCTGCTTAAAGTGTAGACTAATTGAATCCAATGTGCTTATATTGTAAAAATAATTGTTATAGAAGTTTATACAAAAGTAAAAACAATATGGCCAGTTAAAAGATATTATAAAAATTATAATGTAAATAATATTTGATTGAAAAATTAATAAAATTACCTACATTGTTTAAAATGAAAATTTGTGTGTATATTTTGTATATATATAATTTTGCACTCTTCATCTATCTATAATTGCTTTCGTACAGTATATAGTGTCCTGATGTGTTATCAGAAGCCTTATAAGTAATCTCGGTGTCTAAAATATCAGAAGAAGAGTTTTGAACTTGTGCTTACTTTCAATACAAAGCTTTTATCGTATCATTTGACAATAATTTTCTGGGGACCATATTACCCTCCATTATAGGGTGTCAATATACCAACGTGCTTAGACCCCGGTAACATTTTACGTACTTTTTATTAATTGTATTCACGATATTTTCTAAATCTTTGAACGCTACAGTTAATACTGATTTTTCGAGAATAGAACAAACTTCCGTTTTGCGGTTTGTTAACATTCGTGCTTATTATTAGTGACTGAATTCAGCTTCATTTGATATATACAGCTAATATTAACTTTATTAACAGCTAATTATCTTTCTAATAAATATCTAATTTGCGAGAGAGAGAGAGAGAGAGAGAGAGAGAGAGAGAGAGAGAGAGAGAGAGATACTGCCTTTCCTAAAAGATTTTATCATTAAAATAAGAATTTTGAGGTATTTGAATCTTCTTATTTTGAATGCTCTGAAAACTGACCGCATGATAAAATTACATACGTATAAAGTCAAGTTTAACATATATCAGACTTGCTAATATTATTCCATTTTATACTATTATTACTATTTGCTACTAATTAATAGTGTCTATAAATTGGTCATTTCGTGAAATGCAACGTACACATCTTATTTATCGGTTTATGCAAAGTACAATAAAAAAGGTAGTCTATATTTTTTGTTAATACAGAATAATGTAAATATTGATTATTTCGATGATGTCATCGAGTAGAGAAATAGAACATAACAATTATTAGGATGCGCACATATTTTCCACCACACGTAAAATAAATTCTTTGGGTATTAAATTGGGAATATTCTGGTTTTCTTTTCTGACACCATAAACATAAATTTCATTTGATGACTCGAGTTCACCTTGAACTTTTCGTGCTTATAGGAATATAAAGTTTGTAATTGTGCGAGACAAGGATACAAGATACAACGTTACGGAAACAAACTTGCGAACAGACAGACAGACAGACGGAAAAGGAAAATAAGAAAGAAGGAAAACTTTCTTACAGAACACTGTGTAGATAGCTCGGGTTGTGAGCGGGACGGAAAGGAGGGATAATTGAATACAACTTGATCGAGCCGTGCATTTCCACCCCATTAAATCGGGTTTAGGTTCGTGAGAGAAAGGGAGAGAGAGTGAGAGAGATGGCGGAGAGGGAGAGGGAAAGGGAAAGGGAGAGGGAGAGGGAGAGGGAGAGGGAGAGAGAGAGAGACAGAGAGAGAGACAGAGAGAGAGAGAGAGAGAGAGAGAGAGAGAGAGAGAGAGAGAGAGTGAGAGAGAAGGAGCTTATAGGAAACAAGAAGTCAGAGAAGAGCTAGGGGGGAAGCTGAAGCGCGAACGATCGGAAAGAGACATAAGAGGGAATGAGAAATAAAACGAAGGAAGAAAGAGTAAGACGCGATATAGGTGGAGCGAACTGGAATAGAGAAAAGGGGGTTCCTAGTTACACGACGAAAAGGCGAAAGAATGTTTACTGCAACCCCAGCTGGAGGTCAATCGGTATAGCCCTTTGCACTCTTCTTTATCGTTACCCCTCGGGCTATGGCAGCCTTCCACGATGTTGTACAGTGGTACGATAGAAACGCAACGTCGATAGTTAAGCCGGATTATTTCTTAGCTTAGTGGAGCCTATTATGACGATAATCAAATTATCTCGCTCCGGATTTTAAACTCACTATCACCGACCACTCCACCGCTGTTAGAATTACTACCATTTTCGCACAGCTGAGACCTCGTAGGATTAGTTGCACGCCAACTTCTCTCTGTATACAATACAGTTACTGGTACCGTTTTTATTGTTCAATTTTAAATGCCTATTTATCGATTCATAGACATTCCCAGTGAACAAATTCATTCGATATATTTTAGTTATCTAAATTCCATTTTCTCCATTTATAACACAACAAATCCCCACAAATAAAACTATCGTTAAGACAGTGGTACTGAAAAATTTTTTGTAACATTGTAATTTTCGAATTAACATTATTTATTTTCTCTACAAAATTATACTATTCCTAAACTGTAAACGCGCTAATAAAAAATTGTTTACGAAGCAACTATATAGATATTACATATTACCTTAATAAGTTCCAGGTATATAAGAAATATTCATCGAAACTGCGAAATCTCTCAAACAGGTTGGTTTGATTATGCTTGTGTGGAAACGTGTGAAAATTCACATCTATTTACAAATATTTATGTGAATTTTATGATTTTCAAACAGAAATCGGAAGCTAAAAATGAAAAGAATGATCGCAAGTATCAAACGGTCACCGAATATACCACGGAGGAAGTCTATATACGTGGCGCGATTAAGTCCAGAAGACGAACGATCTTTACCGACAGCAGAAGTATTGATTAATGTTTCGAGGAGTTTTACTTGTATCCCTTTTACTTGTATCCTTGGATATTTGTTATTTGTAACATTATATGAAATTAAAACAAAGTTATCTTATAAAAGGATTCATCCAACTTTTATTGGAACTTAACTTTATTCTTTAATTTTTGTTTCATTGTTTTAATAGAATAAAAAATTAATTGGTTCACAAATAAATTTAAGGTTAAAAACAATACCGTCGCATATTTTTCGAAATTTTTGCTTTGTGTCACATATATATTCCGTAAGCATTCCACTGCAGTTTGTTTTGATTAGAAAGGCTGATCTTATTAATCTTAAACTGAATTGAACGAATGCATGTTACGCCTGTGGGTAAGTGTCACTTACTATAATAAGATTTTCAAATCAAAATTAAGATAGATTATTGTTAATAATACGACTTTCGTACTTTATTACTTTGTATTACTCATAAGCATATGAAATATTCTAATAACAATAATAAACATCTTTGCCACTTAATTGAATGCGGAAAATTGTATAGTTATTAATGCATTCGTTATTTTTATACTTGGAACATTTACACGGAAATGCAGAATGAATAATGGTATGAAGCTCTCCATAAACGATCGTCACCGTCCACTTCATATCAAATTCTGCTAAAGTATGCATCACTCTACATCTACGTACGTAGAATATGTTTTGTAGTTCTGATTGCGTATTGTTATATTTTTATATAAAAAAAATACGAAAGATAATTTTAAAAATGCGTGTTGTACTTATTTTCGTACAAATTACATGATATAATATGATAGTTTATAAAGCTTGTTATTAACGCGGTTATCTAATAATAATCGACTGCTTTACGTATAGTTTTACCTTGAGAATCAATTTAATTAAGAATCAGCGAATTCTTATGTTTGGTAGCTTCTAACATTCAATAAAGTACGACGGTCGATCTTGCGTCTCTTCAAAGTTAAATCCGGAGAATTCATGCCCTGTGCTCTTCCGCATAATGCTTCAAAGCGGCTTGCCTTTAGAAGCATTGTTTCTGACAACTACAATTCCCCAGACGTGCACGGTATTACAAAATGATCCGATAACCGGTGAAAAGTAATTGGGCCACGATGAGTGTCTGCGTCTCGAGACAGTCGTCATATTTGAAAGAGATTCCTCTCGTAATCCGACTAGAATCGAGTATAATGACTTTTTTCGGTAGGAAAGAAGAGCTCAGATTTTATTTAATCGTAATTGTTCTAAAATATGTTCGTGTACTATTGTAAAAATACTGTAATCAATTGGACTCGTATACCGTTCAACGAGATTATCAAACCTGAAAGTAAATTGAATTTGTTTATTATTGCAATTATTTAAATTTAAATTTTCTTCACTGTTTTCAATCACAGGTTGGTGATTAATTTCTTATTTTCATAGAAGAGATTTGGTTCATTATCCTCGATATTATTACGCCCTTCTAATAAAGATCCGTAGAAGATTCATTGCTGACTCAAAAGAATAGGGCATGTGCCGTCTTATGTTTTCTGTTGTATATTATGACAGACCTGTATCTCTTAATGATTAAAAGGAACGAGACGATTGAATGATTTATTTTCGACATCTCTTGACAGGTAATTATAAACCTTGAGTCGCAGAGGTAGCGGGCTCGAGAAGTTCAACTTATGAAAGCCGTAACTTCGAGTTATAGAGGTAAAATACTGCATCTAGACATATGATAAAAGTATTATGCTTTGAATTGTATACTACTAAGTTAGTAATTACTAATAAATGAAATCTAACACAATTACACAGTCGTTTATACAGTAAAACATTGAATGTATAGTTGCATTGTCTACATTTAATTTACAGCGTACTTGCAGTAATATATTTACTAATTATCTCACACAAAATTACATAGAATTTAATTCAATGATCTCTTATATAATAGCTTTAAAATTGTTATTGATATAAAAAAATAAGATGGGATTAGATTTTTTAGATTTTCTTCGAGGGCCATTGATCATTGACATACATACATGTGTATTTAGAACAAAATATAAAGTATTTAAAACAAAAAATATGTACGCACGTAAGAATTTTGTTAGATAAAAATGTAATTGCACTTTATATAGGGAGACAAATGACATTATAAATGCATATATAATATGAATATCGAAATGAATGCAAAGAATTAATTAACTTTATAATTTAATTTCGTTGCACAATCTCAGATCTTTATTATAATTTGAAGTCTATATTTCTTGGCACTTTACTTTACATTTAATCAAGTTAAATTGATAATATTTCATTAGATATATGTATACGTATGTATATAAATAAGATATGAGAGTTGTGGGTATCATTCGTGAAAAGATAATTATTTACTTTTTTAAGAAGAGAGATGCATATTTGTATTTTCGGATTACGTACGTTATGCGTCATTTAATTGCAATACTTTGCTTTGATGGATTGTTTCGTTTTATCTCTTAAATATCTATGTTCCATCTGGAACTAATAACGTTATCAAATACGTAATATCCAGCGCATCTGTGATTACAGAACATTAATGTTTATTAATCGTTATTAGATGACCATGTATAAATTGAAATATTGATTTAACCATTATACGATCGATATCTCGAGAAAGAAAATATGAGACCGACGTATGTAACTTAATGGTGATAGAAATACTTTATCTAAAATTCGTCGTTATCTCCAGAAGCTAACCAAAAGCGAATTGACAATCAGTACAAAAACGTAACTTACATGCAAAAGAATCTGCGATTTCACGGAGATTCTATTTTGCAAGGCAGCGATCCGTATCGCCAACCAAGTTCTTTCAATCTTCGGCGATCCAATCGAAGCGCCCTTGTATCTGTCTTCTTTTCTTTTTTATCCGTACCTATTCTCCTTTCAGTTTGCGTGTAACAACCGTATTATACTTTCTCTGATTCGCATTCAAATAACGTATTCCTTTTCCACGTTTATTTTCATGCAATTTCCGCTTATCTTATTATGAAATGGTTTCTTCTTTTCTAACAAAATTTAATAGCATTCCATTAAAAAGGTAAGGAAAAACGAACAACTTCAAATGATAAATAATAACCGATACAATACATGGAACCATCCACTGAAATCGTTAAGGATAATTTTACGCAGTAATTAAACAGAAGATTTACATGCCACAAATTCCTATAGGAAAGCAACTATATAAGTACATGGATAACATACATGACAGTATATCAGGAAGTTTGTATTAAAGTTTTTAAAAAAACATAAAAATATGTGCATAAAACACATTATATCCTACAAAATGAAATCTATGTAATTCATGAAAACGAAAGTACAAAAAATCGATTATACGTTTCGAATCGTCCGTGTATATTATCCAAAAGAGCTCAATCGAATAGAATAATGTGTAGCGTAGACAGATCGAAATGAGAAACTCGGTACTGAAAGTGATCTTCCATTAACTCTGTACGAGAGGATCGCAGACTTTGCCTTTGCTGATCTTCCAACTGGATCACCCAAACTGAAAGCTATAGCAAGAAGGGACGAGGCTATATATATATATAAGCTTGAGGGAGTGGATTAGAAGAGGTCTGGAGACTTTGGCGGATCGGTTAGACTCCTGTTTAAGTGGCTCACGTTGCGGGATAGTCCGACTTGTTGGCTGAGATTAGCTTAGTTACACATAACTAAATCGAGATTTGTAGAAGCCGAAGATACAAATAGAGAAGATTAATCAGAGAAATAAAGAGAATGGCACGTGGAAGAAAGTATAAAAGAATAAAGGGAGAAAAGACATTAGTGGATATAATTATCGTCACAATATGTGATTGCACATACAAACATTTATGAATAACTTTCATTTAACATGTCTTAATCGCTTGCATGTATTTAAGAACAAAATATAATTAATAGATTAGGAAATCTAATTAATAAAGATGTACCTGAACAAAAATACAGTTGACACGTTCTTGGAAATCTTTATTCGCTCATGCTATTCACCTAATGTGTTTTTTACTCATTTCAATAACTAAACGGAGGTTTATGGAATTTCAGGAAGAAGGAAAGAAACTGTATCAGGGAAAAGGAAAATTACATTGGATTTCTACAAGTACTACCGGAAGTAAATTGTGTGTATAAACAAAACAAATACTATAAAGAAGCCGATTTACTACTGGAAACAATATTAAAAGATTCTGTTGACAACCATATAGCTGTACAGCGTTCGCCAATAAGTTCTTTACGCAGAAACACAGCATAGCCTTCTTCCCATGGCGTATAATGCGCTATTCAATATAATCGTTAACTAATTTTAACTAATTCACTTACTTTTTGTCATATTACAATAATATATACTAACTTTAATATAATATTTACTCCAAATAATAAATAGGTGTATAACGGATTCGAGAAGATATCAAATATTAAAAATCAGTTACTTAACCAGTCGATTGTTTTAGTTAAAGGAAAGAGAAAAAGGAAAAATAATTACGATAATTAAACAAACTACACGAAAAATATTGTTACTGCCCTGCAAAGTATTACTAAACCATACACTAAAAAAAATCACGAACTAAGACAACTGGATTTTGCGATAGAAGATTGTGGACCAAGCTTTGTTTATGGCGAAACCAAATAATATTTATTTCAAGCAGAAGGCCCGATATTAATGAGGACGAAATACGAATAACGTCGAATAGCATTTGAAAACTATTTAAGTTACAGTCAAATATGGATTGGAGGATTCTATATGCATATCTTCATCCAAGCGTATAGATATGATTAGTATTCACTGATAAATCAATGTGTTTGATGTAAACGTTTATTTGAACAAGTTAGTAGAACATTTAAAAGGAAATGCAGAAAAATTAAAGGTATCGTCCAGCTCTTATTCCCTACAAAATAATATAGCTGCACCTAAGGTATTCACAACGCAGTAACAGATTGTGTAAATCACAGCATACATTTCGAAGGCATCACCCAAAGTCTGAATCTCAATCCTACACAAAATATCTATTTCACGAGTAAGGAGGAGAGTGGAAGTGAAGTGATAGAAAATGAAAGTGAAAGAAAGGGAAGGATCAACGTTTCGCCGTGGGCCTGCTAGTCTGATTTGTCAATAAAGATATCTAACAGCTCCGTCTCCTAGACGCAGAGAATAGTAGAATTAATAGAAATGTAGGCATTTGGTGTGTGGTTTGTGGCTTTGCTTGTTCTTCTTAGACGGATAACGTAGACCAGATCAAAATGCACGTGAGAATTGGTTCACACGCTACGCAAGGGAAACTTCACCAAGATTTTAGAAGGAACAATATTAGCGCCTAGGGACGAATAAAGAATAAATATACACCATCCCGACTGTGTATGATTTGAACCAGCTCCTACAGAATTCTTGCCATATAAAAACAAAAGCGGCAGCGAGAACTCCTAAGAAATAATTTGTGCGGTCAATCACCTAGTGAATAGTTTAGGTGGTAACATTGGGAAACATTACATTTCGATTAAATTGGGACAAAAGTATGCAATTTCTGAAGAATAGACTAAAATCAGTAACGAATTAATTAAGAATTTCATCAATTCGATGTCAAATAAGTTGAAAGGAACAGAAATACAGAAGAAAGAAGCATCATACCATAAAATATTGAATTAGAGTTTAATACATCATTATCCAAAATGTGTTAATAATTTTGTTCAAACATACAATGATTACAAAGGTACGTATGTATGTGTGTATGCATATGAGTATATTTACGTATGGAGCGTAGTGTAACGTTCCTGTCGTGGAAGATTAGTTACGGAAATGCACAAACAGTGGAAGGTAAATCTTTCTCTTAACAATTAACAATATATTTATACAACGGAAATGCTAACAATAAATACAATTAACAAATAATTGCTACTGATGTAACACTGCTGCGCATGTGGGCTAGGAAAATGTTTGCTAATATGCACTATTATTTACAATAGTCAATTGATAATTTGCTTAATTTTACTTGTTTATTAAATCATTATAATTTATTATTTTTGTTGGGTCGTTATAGTAGCACTATTGTATAAAATACAAAAATTGCGATATAAACAGTGTTTACTGTCGCTGGATCTGTCAGGACGAGGGAAACGAGAAGAAAGAAACTTTGGGAGAATTCCGCACTCGACAGCTTTATGGTATATCACCTCGATACGACACGTGCAAAAATAAAATGAGAAATGCCCTATTTGGTAAATTCCAAATAGAATAATACTAGAATTAGTAATAGAACTAATAATAATAGAAGGAGAAAACAAAACAAAAATAAAAAAATATCCACTCGATAATTACCTGATTCGTAAATCATTTAGATAATTGCAATATCGCCAACTTTCATTATCAACAACTCGCCTCGAAGTGAAGTATAATGATGCTTCGTATTGATTTAAATCTATCCGAGAGATCTATGCAAGGTTGAATGCGTAACTTTTGTCTCGCTTTCAAACATCTCTATTCTTCCTTTTCTTAGCAGAAGTCTGAGGCAAGTGTTTGCTATGCGTTCCAACATTGTGATGGGAGAGCTGAAATCTTTTTTCGTGTCGTTAGATGTCGGTTTTCTTGCCGTTTCTGGCAGTTCGACTTGGTTTATCTAGCGTTCTTCTACAGCCTACCTGCCGTCACAGCATACAGTAGCGAAACTCTCTACCGGCACCTTTCACGTCAGCGGTGTCGAAAATATAATCGCATGCGCGTCGTCACGAGCCGAAACGTAACCATTCGCAACGATATCTGAACTTCTGCCTCGCTTGCTCTTTATTGCTCTATTCTCTTTCTGTCTCCCCTACTTATTTTCACATCCAATTAATCACAATTTAATAAAAATAATAGATATATTATTTTTAATACGGAAAGAAAGCGAAAGTAAAAAAAGAAATAAAATACATATGTTATTGTTAAGTCTCAGTGGACTTTATTGTTTGAAATATAGCCACATTTGGCAAACAGATGTCCTAAGCAGGAATAATCTCCAAAAAGCCACTACTTTCGAAGTCGAGGTAATTACTGTTTACTCCACATACCTACTAAAGGTCGTCGCCGTTTCTTTAAATCTTTGTGCAGTTTTCCTATAAATCAAGTCGAGGCGCTTTTTGGGTTTATTGCTTGCTACGGTCAAGATTAGGACATGTGGAACTCACGTGTGCGTCTCTCGAAGATAAGACTGGGTACCTGCGGGTGACCGACGGTTTGGGGCGGTTACTTTATCAGAATTTGCAGTAACCAATAATAGTCGACAGCCGCTTCCCTCACCAAACTTCGAAAAATGTGTAAGGACGAATCCGCATGTCCTAGCTAAAAAACACACCCACCGGCGAACCTTTAAATACGCCGGAATAGTTAGAGAGTCCATGAGAATAACAAGTATTTGTCGAGAATCTTAAAGGAGTAACAACCGTACGATATACATACACAAACCTTGTCGACTACACTCCCCATCAGTTACCGATATACGAACTATAAAAAACATAAGTGGTAAAGGATCATTTTTCAACAAAGTCTAATCCCTTAATCACACCCACGTTAAACCAAACATCGGGTATTAACAGTTATAATATAACATTTGATATAAATGTATCATAATATTTATAACTATAAAAATGTAAGGACATAAATGATCCATGTATAAGATAAACAACAAGATAAGCAAAATATATTTTATTAATATAGACTGTATATTTTATAATATATTGGAATTTATTAATATATTAATTAATGAATTAATACAGCAACACCTGAAAAAAGATGAACCTCTTTCAAGCAGCAATAAGTATTCTACATATAGGGTATTGCATTCCTTCCAATTTTAGCTTCAGGTTTGGTTAGATATTTAATCGTCTAATCGTATGATTCCTATAATAAAGTAATTAAAACAGAAAAGAAACTTTTTATTTAACACGTTCGACACCATTACCGTAATCTTACTGAGGGCAATGTAACGGGAGTAAGAAATCACACTCGACCTTTTTGCCCACAATTTAATATAAGACAATCAACAACAGTTATCAATAGCGAAACAATAATAAAACAATAGTTCTTAATGTTGGGGGCGGTGCTACGGCTACGATTTCTTTTACGTCGCTACGCGACTCTAGTGAAACTCAACTTGACCTCACAATTCTTAACGAATATGGAGGCTGCTCTAACGAACAGGGTGTTCTCGCCGAACTGTTCTAACCGAACTATATGCTAGCGTCGTTCTAACAGAACTATGTGCTTGCCTCGTTCTAACCGAACTGTCCGAATCGAACTGTCGCGAGGACGAAAATGTCGTCCCTTAAAAATGCGTATAGAAAAGGATGGGAAATCCCAGAATGAAAAGGATGGATGCACAGACGAGGAGAGTGAACGTTTCCACGAAACGTAACGGACGGAAATTGGTCATAAATAAACCAAGTTCAAGGATCTATCGTACGCGACTGGCAATGCTCAGTCGCGACGAAATCTTAAGGGAAACAATTGCTTGGCCCAGATGATGGACACAAACCAGACGGGTATCGGGTTTAGGAAACGCGCGGGCCTGGTCGCCAAGTGCTAACCCGCGGTGGCCAGACCTGCGCTGTGTCGTAGGAACGCATTGTTATTTCTTTAGAGAATTTACGACTCGAAAATACCAGGAATCGTAGCCGCCACATCACCCCCCTGCCAGTGATTGATCCAATCACGATAATTGTAGACGATCGGGGAAACGAACGCGTCTCCCGGATCGTGTCGTCCTGAGTGGTGCCTCCGGGACGGTTGCCGCTGACGGAGTCCGTGGTTCTTCGGGCGGCGTGTGGTACGTTGGCCTATCATCCGCGTCCTGGATGACGTAGGCTGGCTTCAGGCGGTCAATACTGACCGTTGACCGCTTGCCCCTGATGTCCAGGGTGTAGAATTTTTCGGTCCTTGACAGGACCTTGAACGGTCCATCGTACGGCGGTTGCAGGATCCCTTTAACCGCGTCGTTGCGTACGAAGACGTAGTCCGCCTCCGGTAGATTTTTAAAGATGAAAGTACGGCGTGCGCCGTGTCGACTGCCAGCAGCCGGAGCGATGCTGCGGAAATGCTGGCGCAGTCGTTGGACGAAGTCCTCTGGACGGTGGTCCGCTCCTTCCGGATGTGGGGCGAGGAATTCGCCGGGCAGGCGTAGAGACTCGCCGTATAGAAGGTCCGCCGATGTCGCGTGGAGGTCCTCTCGCCATGCTGCCCTGATGCCCAGAAGGATGGTTGGTAGTACCTCCGTCCATGTGGTGTTGGCGTGGCAGCGGATCGCTGCTTTCAGTTGTCGGTGGAAACGTTCCACCATGCCGTTGGCTGCCGGGTGGTAGGCCGTGGTCCTCCAGTGGGTCGTACCTGTCAACTCCGTAAGGTGTTTAAAAAGGTGCGACTCAAATTGCCTACCTTGATCGGTGGTGATCCTCGCGGGCGTGCCGAACCGGCTGATCCAACCCTCGTAAAATGCCCGCGCCACGGTGGCTGCCTCCTGGTCCCTCAGGGGTATCGCCTCAGGCCAACGGCTGAAGCGGTCGATGCAGGTGAGGCAATACCTGAAACCTTCAGACATCGGTAAAATTACAATGTCCAAATGTACATGTTCGAACCTCCCTGAGGGCGTTGCGAAGTTGCCTGGCGGTGCTTGCACGTGCCGTGTCACCTTGCACCGTTGGCATTCCAGGCAACTTCGAGCCCACTCTCGGCAGTCCTTCTTGATGGACGGCCAAACGTAACGCTCCGTTACGAGTTTGACCGTCGCGTTGATTCCGGGATGCGCCAGGCGGTGGACGGCGTTGAAGGCCGCTCGTCTAAATGGTCCAGTGATGTAAGGCCTCATGGTCTCCGTTGATGCGTCACAATAGACGCTGGTACTGGTCCCTGGCAGGGTCACCTTCTTCAGGTGAAGCGTGGTCCCGGTGTTGGCACGCAGGTATGCCTGCAGCTCTTCGTCGCTGCTCTGCGATTGCGCTAGCGCGTCGTAGTCCAACGCTTCCTCTAGCGTTTCCACTCTGGATAGGGCGTCAGCGACGATGTTATCCTTGCCGGCGATATGACGTATATCCGTCGTGAACTGGCTTATAAAGTCCAGGTAGCGAAATTGCCTGGGCGTGCACTTCTCCGGCTTCTGCTTGAACGCGAACGTGATGGGTTTGTGATCGGTAAACACCGTGAACGTTCGCGCCTCCACCATGTGGCGGAAATGTTTGATAGCCAGGTAGATTGCCAGCAGCTCTCGGTCGTAGGCCCCGTAATTCTTCTCGGTGGGGCTGAGTTTCTTCGAGAAGAAGGCTAACGGCTCCCAATGATCGCCGTTGCGTTGTTGGAGGACCCCACCAACGGTGAAGTCTGATGCGTCGCATGTCAGCGACAGAGGCGCGTCCGCCTTAGGATGAGCTAGCAGCGCGGCTTGTGCAAGGCCTTGCTTGCACTCTTCAAAAGCCGCGGCTGCTTCGGGGGTCCAATTGACCGGCGCCCGACCCTTGACGCCATCGTGTAACAGGTCGTTCAGGGGCGCCTGCACCTGTGCGGCCCTAGGTATGAACCTTCTATAAAAGTTTAGCATACCTAGAAACTGCCGTAGCTGCTTCGCTGTGGTAGGCTGCGGGTATCTCGCGATGGCCTCCACCTTGTCTTCTAACGGCCGAGAACCTTCGCCGTTAACGAGGTAGCCCAAAAACTTAACCTCGGACTTTCCGAAGTGGCATTTCGACGGGTTAACCCCCACGCCGTATTGCTTCAGCCGCTTAAACAGCTCCTCCAGGTGCTGTCGGTGCTCCTCTTCGGACGATGAGGCGACGAGGATGTCATCGATGTACGCATAACAAAAGTCCAACCCGCGTAACACTTCATCGATGAATCGTTGGAAAGTCTGTGCCGCGTTACGTAGTCCGAACGACATGAACGGGAACTCAAACAGCCCGAACGGTGTCGTTATCGCGGTCTTATGCACGTCTTCCGCGGCGACGGGAATCTGATTGTATGCACGCACTAAGTCGATGGTAGAGAATATCGTCTTACCATGAAGTGCCTGCGCGAAGTCCTCGATATGCCGCACCGGGTATCTATCGGGCAGCGTCCGTGCGTTGAGACCCCTGTAATCGCCACAGGGTCTCCATTCGTCCTCTCCTTTCTTCGGCACCATGTGCAACGGAGAAGACCAGCTGCTCTCCGACGGTCGAACGATGCCTAGCTGCATCATAGTTTCGAACTCCTTTTTCGCCGCCTTCAGCCGATCAGGTGCGAGTCGGCGGGGTTTGCTTGTCACTGGCGGCCCCGGTGTCGTGCGGATGTAATGCACGGTCGAATGTGCAGTCTGCGACGGTGATCCCTCTGGCCGAGTGATCTCCGGGAATTTTTGCAGCACCTCGTGGAACATCGAACCGCCATGCACGGTTTTAATGCTCGGAATCGACGAGGCCTGCTTGGTCGTCCAACCGGACACTGATATTGACGTCGTCTGATCCAACAGACGACGATTTCGCACATCGACTAGCAACCCATAATGGTACAAAAAGTCCACACCAATTATGGGTTTTCTTACCTCGGCTACCACAAAACGCCAGGTGAACGCGCGGCGTAGCCCGAGGTCTAAGGTTATTGTCACTGTCCCGTACGTAGGGATCTCCGTCCCGTTCGCCGCGTAGAGAAGATACTGCGACTTTTCCCGATTGCCACGAGCCATCGCTCTCGGGATTACACAGAGGTCGGCGCCTGTGTCGACCAAAAACTGCGTCTTCGTCGCGTAATCGACTACAAATAGACGGCGATTCGTCGGGGCAGCGTCGTCCGCCGTCATTAACGACTGCCCTTGGCGTTTCCCGACGAGTGCCAGTTGCACGGCGGTGTGCAGATATGGGCCTGCGAGCCGAATTTCCAATGGTAGTAGCACCTACCTCCTCGTAGCTCGAGGCGTCGTCGGGCAGCTGAACCGGATCGCGAACGTCGAGGTGATCTTCCCCGCTCTCCGTCACGTCGCGAAGGTCTTCCCCGGTTCACTTCTCTGCGGAGGGTCGCGATTTCTTCTCGCAGCTGACTAATACACTCGTGAACCGAGGCGTCAGCGCTACCGCTTCCATGTGTATTTCCGCCGGCCGCTCCGGCGGAGGCGGAAGCTACCGCGATCTTGGCGCTGCCGTGGTAGGTTTCGGACACGGCGTCCGCCACTTCCGCAATGCGGTCCAACTCCGCGTCCCGCATCGTGGCGAGAATCAGCTGCAGGCTCGCAGGTAGCCGACCCATCCACAGGGTCTTCAGCACGTTGTCCGATACGGTCGTACCGGCCAGGTTTCGGAGGTGGCGCAAAAATTGCGACGGTCTTCTGTCGCCCATTTCCTCGGATTCCAGGAGGCGCCGGGTCTTCTGCTCCTGCGACGAGCTCAACCGACGGATCAGCTCCGTCTTCAGCTTCTGGTACGGCGTGGCAGCAGGTGGATTCATGATAATATCTCTCACCTCCATGGAGTACTGCGTTGGCAACGCACCGAGGATATAGCCGTACCTGGTGTGCTCCGTGGTTACTCCTGCGGCCTCGAAACTGCGTTCCGCGATAGTAAACCACATCTCCGGATCCGCTGCGTAAAAATCCGGTAGACGGACGGCCACGCGATCCACGGAGGCACCGGAGTGAGATGGTGTAGCCATAATGATGTTATGCACCAACCACAAAAAACGTTCCGCACTACTGTTATATGTTACGACGGATCACTACCGCACTACACGTTCGGTGATCACGTCGGGGTCACCAATAATTGAGGGCAATGTAACGGGAGTAAGAAATCACACTCGACCTTTTTGCCCACAATTTAATATAAGACAATCAACAACAGTTATCAATAGCGAAACAATAATAAAACAATAGTTCTTAATGTTGGGGGCGGTGCTACGGCTACGATTTCTTTTACGTCGCTACGCGACTCTAGTGAAACTCAACTTGACCTCACAATTCTTAACGAATATGGAGGCTGCTCTAACGAACAGGGTGTTCTCGCCGAACTGTTCTAACCGAACTATATGCTAGCGTCGTTCTAACAGAACTATGTGCTTGCCTCGTTCTAACCGAACTGTCCGAATCGAACTGTCGCGAGGACGAAAATGTCGTCCCTTAAAAATGCGTATAGAAAAGGATGGGAAATCCCAGAATGAAAAGGATGGATGCACAGACGAGGAGAGTGAACGTTTCCACGAAACGTAACGGACGGAAATTGGTCATAAATAAACCAAGTTCAAGGATCTATCGTACGCGACTGGCAATGCTCAGTCGCGACGAAATCTTAAGGGAAACAATTGCTTGGCCCAGATGATGGACACAAACCAGACGGGTATCGGGTTTAGGAAACGCGCGGGCCTGGTCGCCAAGTGCTAACCCGCGGTGGCCAGACCTGCGCTGTGTCGTAGGAACGCATTGTTATTTCTTTAGAGAATTTACGACTCGAAAATACCAGGAATCGTAGCCGCCACATTACGTAATTTTAAATTCTTTAACTGAATATCGGCAACATACTCTTGTCCTATGCAATCTGTAAACGAGTATCGACTAAACATAAATCTACTCTATACTTTGACTTTTATACTTACACACATTTAAATCGCAAAATTGTGCGATATTCAACTATCGATTATTTCAGCGAACAGTTTCGCTCAACAATCACTGATAGTGAATATACTAAGATAAAGTAGTTGAACTATTTTGCCTAGGATATTTAGTTGTGTACACGGCAATTAAATAGCTCCGTCACTACATTCGCAACAAAGGAACTGCTGTGACATGTGTCGGTGTGCTGATCTAATTACCGATTATCCTCAGCACCATCTCTTCATCCTAAATCCTGACTATCTCTCCCCTCTCATGCCCGATTCTATTCCACGCATTTCTTATCTTGTCTTGTATCAACACTAATTAGATTAGACAATAAACCGACAATGGGCTGCACAGTGATTCTTCTCGCGTTCAAAATGGTAATGATTTTTAGAAGTAATTTGAATTACTCCTTCGAGTGAATATTAAAGGGAATTAACAATTACTTAATTAAAATAGATAAAAATATTATGTGATATTATGTATACTATAAAATTATACATTATAATAATTTTAGTTATAATTTTCGTCACTTCATATTCAGCATTATACCTTAACCTTTCTAAAAGCAAAGAATTTATACAGGGTGATCGGTAAGTGGTGGCACAACCAAAAGGGGGGTGATTCTACATGAAATGTCGAATAAGTCGAAAATATCAAATAATAATTTTTCATTTGAGGCTTTGTTTTCGAGAAATCGATTTCGATTTTGAATTTTCGCTGGGTATGGGTGCACTTGATCTACTTAAGTAACGTATAACAACTTGTATTAATTAAAATCGCAATCAAGAACGCGATAGAATTATTTGTAATCCAAGAATGAGTACATACAAAACTTTTTGGTTTGTTAAACAGTTATACTTTTCACTAATTAACGACATTGAATTGCTGCACCCGATGCTCTGATCGAATCTCGACGCGCGCTCGTTGAAGAAATTCCTGGAGCAGCGGTTCTTTAAACTGTGGTCCGCGGAACCAAGATACATGGTCACAGATATTAGACTTTTCTATTTGTTGTTACTTAACTAGTTATTAGGTTTAGGATTGGATGTGATCTATAAAAAAAAATGTTGTTCAAGAGGAGATCCTCGGACTACATTAAGTTTAAGAACCTTTGCCGTGGAATAATATTATCAAAATGATGGTAGGACATAAATGTGGGATACGAAGACGAAGGAAGAGAAAAAATTGACAATAAGGTAGATAATTCGTTAGGGATTTACTAGGGATTAGGGATTACATATGTTCATTGAAATCTTCGGCGTATAGTTTTCTGCGACCCTATCTTCACAAAATACATTGCCCCACTGACGAGAAAAAATGTGTCTCAAGAAACAAAATAAAATAACAGCATCGGTACGGCGACATCGCTTACCGTGTCACTTTCATAATCAACGCTTCTGGAAATTATTTCCAGGGTATTGTATGTTTTACGTTATGTTTGGTGCTTAGAGGATGAACGATAGAAGCAAGTTTCACTGGAGTTTGAATAATGAGAGTTATTTATTGAGACAGCATTGTCAAACAAGATCTGTTCGTTCGAGTCACCTTATTCTTTTTGCTGCAATTTGTGTGAATATCAGCACTAAAAATCTAATCGATGTGTTATTCCTCCTGCGTTTCGTTAACTTTTCTCGTCAACCTATTACACTAGATTTTATCTTCTATGGTCTAGTCCTATTGCCAACCTCGCTTTCTACCATGTCCTAATCCAAAGACCCTAACCGCCTAACCCTATTTGCGTTTTCCTCCCAGATGATGTATTGTGCAAATATTCTACGCGTAGCGATGCTGTTAAATTGTATCGGTGTTATCTCGTAAAGTAGCTTTGCCTTAAAATTATTGGTAACATAATTAATTCGCATTACAGTATAAATCGAAGATGGCAGTGAAAGTTGGAAAACAGTTAATGAAGGATGGCATCTTACTGGACAATGAGCTTTTGATGGTATTTAACGTACGATATAACGTTTATGTATTAAGTTCTGGATAAATCATCTAAAACCTAAGTTGTAATTAAATCAAGTTTCAGAATTATATCTAATGATTTGTGCAGTAAAAAATTCAAGGCTTCGTTCTACGTATCTATGGCGACTAATCCTGAATAATCTTTAATAGAAAAAGCTGATAATAATGTAAAATAATTACCTTAATGAAGTAGCACATAAAAATTTAGGTATAAACCATAAAATCAATTTCAAGTATCTAGTTAATACAACACATAGAACGAACATTCAGTTAAAAATTGTTAAACAGGACTACGTTACAAGTATTTAACGTGTTGAGAACTTTGAAATGTTTGAAATTACATAACGTTACACATGTACAATCTCTACGTTATACATATACATTATATATAAAGTTTTTGTAATTTTACTATTGAAAATATTATTGGAAACAGTAAACTAAACGATGAACCAAAGGAATTAAACTAAATATATATTATATCTATGATAGGAATTTAATTCTCCAAATTGAAGTATTATTCTGATTCCAACTTATTTAATGAATTTAAAGTACACATATATTTATATAGTTCAATTTATCTATATCGTTTATAGTCTACTACTTTATCTATATAGTCAATATATTTATATAGTATAATGCTACTTGTTATTGTAAATTTCGATCTGAAAATCGCATTATTAAATTCTAATTTACTTTAGTCAGTATCAAAAGCATGGTAATTAGTCATGATGAGAGAAGTTGCGTGTAATTAATCAGAAATAATAAAATGACTGGAGAATGAATGAAATATGTGTTTTATGTCTGTTGCAATGTTTTAATTTATTGTATCGTACATCGATTCTAGTTACCTATATGTATTCCTCTAACCCTGGCAGCTACTTGTAGCATGATATAGCACCATCGAAATGGCCTGATAGATTCAATTTATAGGCCGCCTAGAACACATCCTGCTAATCAATACCGAAAACTAACCCCTATCACTGATTAAAGTTTCTGCGGAATATATAAAATATTGAATTTTTTAAATTTTTATACTACAATTAATTCTTCATCGAAGAGTAAGAAATTATGTAATCACTTATCTTACAATCGATCTAGATAAAATTATTCTTTTCGATGTTTAATTCAATTTTTTACAGAAAATACATAACATAGAAATGAATGCATTAATTAAACAATAACTGGTAATTACTATAAAATAGCTTTTGCGAAACAATTACGTAAGCATTGAGAAAATATGACAATTCTGGATATATTGTATAGGAATTTTATAATACCTTGATTTTCTTTAATATTTCTATATTTAGAATAATTTGTTGAAATATGTGTTCTTCTTTTTTACAAGAGATACGCTTGACTCCATGAAAAAAATGATGAAAGAGAAAGATGGTGTGGTTTTGAGAGTGAAACTTGTATAATGGCGAGATATGAGAAGGAGACATTAAGTTTACGATGTCAGTTTCTCCAAATACCTACAAAGTGCTACATCAACTATCATTTTTCATGTTATGACAGTGGCGTGCAGTTATGCGCTTATTTTTGTCAGAATATTTACGTGATACTTATTTTAGAAACAAAATAAATAAACTGTTTATCATTTTGTGATTTTTAGTATTTATTTATAATTTTTGTGGAAACAGTTTCCATATCAGCAAATGTTACCGCACACGACTGCATCACGCCATTTTTTTATTATTTCAATTTATTATAAAATATTGATAATTAACCGAGGGAATAGCGCATTTACGTTAACGTCAAAGTTTGCACAGAAAAAGGCAACACAGTTTTTTGAAATGACAGACTTATTTCTTCTATTCATCTTTCCCTTCTCTGTTCAATATGGCGCATTTTGTTGTAGAGGTAGATGTTTTATTTTTTTGTACACTCAGGCATGTGAAATTGCACTACTATAACATAAAAAATTTCACTTAAACGAAAGAAGAAGACTACCGATTAATGTGAAAATTTTCTAAATGTTCTTAAAAAATCAAAAAGGAATCTTTTAAACGCATAAATTTTACCTGCATTGTCGGTTGCTATTAAAAGCAACATCTTCCAGAAGGTTATTTCACGAAACTGAAAACATTGATTAATCCGGTTATTTTGAGAACGCTGACTGTCATCCGACGTTTAAAATATCATTTTATATTATATTACAGCATTCTAATTGGAAAGATCGAAACAAGCAATACAGATAACCAATGTTTTCGGTTTCAATGCATGTGATATTTGGACCTTTAAAAAATTTTTGAAGTTAGCCTCTTATGAAATCTGAGTCCATTGACACTGGTATTTATTTTCACTGATAATCTTATCGGAAGAACAAATTATTTAAATTTCTCTCCATCGCACTGTATTAAAATATCGTTAAAATCGAGGAAGTTACCTACCTACACATTCACCGATTCGAGTTTACTATCTGACAAAATACATGAACATTGTTTGAAAGATGTTACATACCTTCTCGACACTGACACGTGAATGATTTATTAGGAGTGATTTATTTTATTTAGAAACACTAGTGAATGAATTTAATATTTACGAACAAGAGTATAGACCTTTAATTGTTACAGTATAATAACAAAATTACTTGGCCGAAATGGCTGATTCGACTGAAATTTTTTAAATGATTCCAGTTTAATGTTCGGGCCTAAATATTTTACTATTATAACTATCACACACTACATACTAAGATTACATGAAAAATTATTTAACGTATTCAACTCAATATACAATAGTTATTATATAATTAATATTAATTATTACAATATAAACGTTAAAATTCTTTTGTTTATAAATTAAAGTTTTGTATATTTATTCGCCTAATTTTACGAAGTGCTTGTTTATTTCTAATTTATAAAATTTTCGTGTTTAATTTTCATGTACAATTCATATTTATTTTGTCCAAAGTATGTGCATACAATTATCACTGATGCGTTTTAATGCTCGTTCTTTTTTAAGTTTTCCAATTGATTAAAGGTAAATTATAATTTGAAATATACATATCTCATATCAGCACCACAAATATAATATAACAAAATGGATGTATAAGATACGAATAATATGTGCAAGTATAACAATTAACAGTGGAACCAGGCTGCAGGCTTTCATTAGCGTTTCTCAAATGCGAAATCAACAATGTCGTGAAGGTGAACATGCCTGTGGCCTTGCGTGAGCCCAGCCGACCCTTAACGAATAATGGTAAACTTAGTTATTGGATTTGTGTCGCTTACTGTTTCCTACTTCGTCACATTTACCCTACACTTTTTACACGAATGCAACGGAATTAAAAAGAAATTTAAAACCTTTTAACCTTCTATCTCAGTTCACTATCACAATATTATCTTTCTTGCGTACACGAACATGATAATTATTTTTTTCGTTTCGTCCCTTTCTTCGTTTCGTTTATTCGCGACTGTTCTTACCGTTCTTAATGTTGAGAACAATATGTGATATCAACGGATTGTCACGCACATTTTCAAAGGTAAATTTTGTTAAGTAAATTCGTCTCACTTCCTACAACTTTTGTGAGATACTTATTATAATGTCACGTATATTTAAGTAGTGGTAACTATATGTACAGGGTGGGGTAGTAACTATTAGTACCTCAGATATCTTCGGAACTATGAGTTTCACAGAAATTTTTGCATTTCTATGACCTTCAATAGCTTCATGTTACAGATCGCTGAACTCGTTTTAAGATGCTCTATCGTATTACGGAAGAAAAAACGTACCGATCCATTTAAAAGAATGAAGGAACGAAGTTCAAATGTCCGACATACCCCAAATTACAAAAAAACTATTTTCGCCAACAGATTCGCCAACAGGGTCCCTTTGTACTGTGCAATTTTATATCAGCAAAAATTTCTGTGAAACTTGTAGTTTCGAAGACATCTGAGGTGCTAATAGTTACTGCCCCACTCTGTATATATGTATTTTGTAAAATTTTAATTAATACTTTTTTTTCTTTAAATTAAACTCAGTGTCGGTCCTAAGCGCAATATGTATATACATAGGTATACAACTGGATGCACAACAAGCATCGAGGTATTATATACGAACGAGCCAGGATAAGGCAAATTCGCATTAAAAGGAAAGAAATGCACTGGCTTATTAATAAAGGTTCAGAATTAAAGAAATCAATTATTAAACCGATCCGGAGTTGTTGATCAAATCCGTGGTAGAAGAAATAAAACGCATAAGTGTTAAAAGGTAAAAAACAATTTTAGAAAACCAACAAAGCGATCTGATTAAATGACTATACTCGAAAAATTTAACTTACCTATTATTGTACCCATGTTATTCTATAGAGGAAACGTGATATGAGCATATACACGCTATAGGAATTTCTTAAATATACATTTCTGACAAATTGTAAAATTCTTCAGAGCTTATAGAGAATAAAAGTTAATTATACAATTAGAAAGAATATTATTACTCCATTCGTATACGTGGATACACGTTTATACATGTTTATTACTCTTATTTCAAAATAAAATCAAATTTCATTCAGAACATGAAAGGAGAACAAGTATATAAACTGTCTTACAATTCGACAGACAATATCTAAGAAGTAATTCCTGGAATATTCGATAAGTAACTTTCTTCTGATACAAAATTCTTGCACTCAAAAGTCACAATACGAACCGATCTTGAATGCTTCGCTGGGTTCAGTTTGTCACTGGCAGTAGCCGTTACTGATTGGTCTGATGGAACGATTACAGCGTTTTAGAGTTACAACCGATCCTATATTACTGATATTTACATTTGGTAAATATGCTGTTAGGCAGCACTGTCGAGTTTTGACTATTTGCTTCAACAGTGTGATGGTTCTCCACTTAAATCCGGAATTATCGAAGATCGCGTATATCAAATTCCTTGGTCGATTACACCTTGAATTGTAATTTCAAGTTGATCTCGGCCGCTGTCCATCACGGACGGTTGCGAGCCATTCAATGATATCATCGGTTCCTTGGTGATCTTCTCCTTAATGTTCGGTATTCTCTTGGCGTTGAGTTGAATGAGCATCTACTAAAGAAAAAGACAAGTTACACATGGGAACTAAATGAGTCTTGAACAATATGGTTTTAATCCGAAAAAAAAACAGAACTTAGACAATAATTACCAATCAGTTCATCAAAGATATTAACAAAAATGTCGAATAAACGCTACTGTTTTAGAAGGAATGGTCTTCGGTGCAATTAGTTGAAAAATATGTATTAGATGTATATCTACAATAAATAAATCGTTTGCTATTTTTCTGCTCTGTTTTCACACTTCTTCTTCGTGCAATCTGCCAGTCGACAATCTGGTTTCATTACATTTACTTCGGTATATTCTGATTTCTCGCATACCAATCGTTGCAAAACAACATTGCCTAAAATTATAACTTAAACTAACTTTTTTTTAGTAAAAAATAAAGTAACCTTCTTTAGTTTAAAAATAGTTCTGGTAAAAATAGTAATATTTTGTCTTCTAGAGAGTTGATCTTCATGAAAAGGAATTTAAAGAAAATCTTCGTAAAAAAAAATTTGTTTGCTTTAATCTTGATTTTCAGAATCGAGGTCAATAACCATAGGTAGTAGGATTTGTTTACAGACAGGTGAAGTATATGTACAATGAAAACATAAATTATTACGTTTACAATACTAATGGAAATGAGCAAACAATTTTAAAAATTTATTGGAAGTTTTGAGAGAGAACGAGTAGGAAAAGCTACGACACAAAACTAACGTGCAAGACGTATCGAACGTACATATACATATACGTCCAGACGAATGGCATAATTGAAAAAGAAAGACACTTTTCAAGAATAAGCATCGACATATGGAGCAGGAGATTTTTTGTTATAGAGCAAAACTTTATAAATTCGACAAATATAAAGGCTTTAGTTTACTTTAAAAAGGCTTTAACTTTTAGAAAAAATCATTTGTTTTCATATCAGAACTATTTAAAAATAAAACTATTGTATATAAAACTATGTAATATGCACAATGATAAATATAAAATTACATAATTTCGATATTTAACTGAAAAGTTAACCAGTAGTTAATTTTCTACTGAACATTCCCTAGTAATTAATAAAATCTTATGTTTTAATGCTGAATTTTGAACATAAATTATAACTTAAGCGATGTAGTGAAATATATTTTTTTGTGCTTTGTACTATATAAAATTTAATTATATCACATCAATTTTATGATAAATTAATAAACCCTTTTGTTGAAGAAAATACACATGTACACATTAGTAAATACACATTAGTTCACATTAGTAGAATATTTTTATGAGTTCACAAAAGATTGCGTAATGTTTATGAAGTTAAGGAGTTAATTCGCTGATGTATATATATACAGGGGTGCAGTGTGTTTCGACTTATTGGCAAGTATCGCTGTCAAATAATGTGTTTCTAATATTGTATTTAAAACATAAACGCGCACTCTGCGTTATAACGTCGAAATCACACGTTTATTATTCTACAATGTACGCATAATTTGAATACGGGCTTCGGATGAGAAGATATTTCGAATTGAAAGTAGAAGGATATCAAATGTGTTTACGGACAGGCGAATGGAAATGATCATGGTTGCGTATCATGGAAGAGCGTGCATAGGATGTACTTGACGTATTGCTCAAGTGATTGGATATCGATTAGCCTACCGCATGGCTAGTCGACAACACCCTCCGCGAGTCGTAACTTGCACTCGAATGCTATTCCACTAATTACCAAAGCGACAGGGATCACTGCGGTTGGCATTTCTGACGGTAGATCTTGACGATTCCACGCAAATGGGTTCAAGCAAACTTGAGAGATTATCGGCTAGACGTATGCGGTTAATCATTGACCGATCGTTAAGGTATATATCATTATCTTTCGTTATGCAGTGACATTATCGCTGGAATCTTTTTTGCGTGTTACGTAATTAAGTCTCTTCACTATCAATACATATAGAATTACACGTATGAATATCAAATTATGCCTGCAGAGGATTAAAATGTTAAAAGAAGATATTTATTAGGAACAATTCAGTGGTTTTAAGTAAAACATCGTATGATGTCTACATTATGTGCTGTCTCCGAAAGTGTAGTTCAAATTGTAAAAGCTGAACTGCTTATTCTTTTGCATATTAATCGATGAGTTTCGTTATTTTTTGAAAAAAATATCATATATTTGTGAAGCGGCTGCGCTGCTTCGGTTTTATTGCTGTGCTGTAAAGATGGAGGAAGAGAGAAGGAAGGAAAAGAGAGGGGAAGAACGTTTCGTCCTGGGCCTGCTAGTGGACTCATCAGTAAGGCTACCTAGCAGGCCCTGCCTTAGACGCTGGGATATTAGGGACAGTTCGGAACTTCTATATATTGGAAACGATGGGTCATCGGGTACTTTCAGGAAAGTGTAAATGGTGCTGTCCCTCTAGTGGCGAGTGCCGCCACATCACCCCCTTGCCAGTGGTGAACGATATCCAGCTGCGCGTCTTTCGTTCTTCAAGGTGTTCCCTCAGGTGCGACGATGTGCGTAGAACCTCGTATTGGTTGATTACTGGGTGTAGAATCCGCGATGCCATGTCTGCTGCTCCCTCGGAGCGCGGCGAACGCCGCGGTGCTCAAGCCTAGCCGGCGAGCGCGCTGTGAGAAGACCAGCGCTGTGCAGTCATATACTCTGCTGTCCTAGGATGGCCCGTGTGTAAACGACGAAGTTCGTCGCGCATTGTAGTAATTGCCGGAAAGTCCCAGTGATCCTTGCCTGCAGGTCCGGACTCCTGCGAGATCTTCGTGGGCTCGGCGTAGAGGCGTGGCCACCCTAGGAGAGGGGTTACGATATCGGCGTGCTGCGGCGGTACCCAAGGCCCAACGATGAATACTTCATCCTCCCAGATGTTCTGGGCGAGGTTGTCGTCGCAGGTGGTATGCTCGACGAGCTGCTTCCTTGTCTTCCTGTGTTGTAGTAGGCTGCGTGTCCATATCACGTCGGGGTCACCAATTGAAGCGGCTGCGCTGCTTCGGTTTTCGCTGTGCTGTAAAGATGGAGGAAGAAAGAAGGAAGGAAAAGAGAGGGGAAGAACGTTTCGTCCTGGGCCTGCTAGTGGACTCATCAGTAAGGCTACCTAGCAGGCCCTGCCTTAGACGCTGGGATATTAGGGACAGTTCAGAACTTCTATATATTGGAAACGATGGGTCATCGGGTACTTTCAGGAAAGTGTAAATGGTGCTGTCCCTCTAGTGGCGAGTGCCGCCACATTTGTATTAAAAAGTCAGTGATTTATTAGACAGTTTAATTTCGACATTGAAAAATATTATTGGTAAATCTAGTAAGGTATGTATTTTTCTTTAAATAATGTGTCGTATTTTTACAGGAAATGCACAAAACTAGTGAACTCTATAGAATGAATTATAGAAAGAACCAAGAGTAACTCGTATCAACATTTTTACACATTAAAACTAATAAAGAATTGGCAAATAAAAATAACGTCGCTTGTAACTATTAAGCTTGATAAAACAAGGGATTGAATAGATGATTTCTGTCCTACAGATAGGAAAGACGATTATAATAAGCACACAATACATCTCATTTTATTATAATCAGCCATAATTTGAAGGACATCAATGCCGGATGTTTTACACGAAACTTTCGTTTACAAATAGGAAGAATGTCCAAAGAATATGTTGTAATTTTTTTCATATTTTTAATGTTTAAAGTTTTAAGAACGTAATGAGAGAGGAGTAATGTCCTGAAAAACATACAAAATATATTTTATAAATGTTATTATTATTATTAAAGTGAGGTTGATGGGACGAAGAACAATGCTCAGCTACTCGCTCTCAATTTTAATACAAAAATCAACAATAGCAATAGTAGCTATACAACGAAATAATTCTTGTCGCGGGAGCGGTGCTGTGGCTAATATTCTTTCGTGTTACTACGCGTCTGTACTGAAAGCTCTAAACGAACACGGAGCTCCCGACAAATTCTAAACCGTAAACGAATTCATGATTCTAAACGAATGAAGTGAATGTTCTAACCGAACTGCTCTGAACGAACTGAGTGTTCTAAATGAACTGTTGCGAGGGTGAAAATGTGGCCCCTTAAAAATGGGTACAGCAAAGAATGGAAAAACCAAGGAGGAAAAGGACGGATGCGCGCGGACGGGGAAAGCGAACGCTTCCACAAAAACGCAAGGAACGGAAATTGGTCATAAATAAACTAAAGTCAAGGATCTGCCGCATACAACTGGGCAATGCTCAGTCGCGACGATATTTTTGAAAAAAACTATTGCTTGACCTGAAGGATCGACACGAACCAGACGGATGTCGGGGTTAGGATAGCGCGCGGGCCTAGTCGCCAAGTGCTAACCCGCGGTGATCAGATCTGTGCTGAGTCGTGGGAACGCATTGTGATTTAGACTGAAAAACGACTCTAAAAATCGCGGAATCGTAGCTGTCACACAAGCTTTTATCACACACCTACAAGTAATATTTATATGTAAGAGTAAATTAAATTAAAACTTTCATTTAATGAAAAAAAATACATACACTAAATGCATACTTTAATTATTATACATACAACGCGATCAAAAGCGCATTATATATAATTACATACGTTTCTTATTAACTTCACTTACACTACATGCGCTTATTGCGCATAACAACAGTGTTTATTCTTTTTTTTATTTATTCGTTGCTGTGGTTCGTTTTTTGTTCCGAATATAGAAGCATATACCGAGTATAGAACAATAATTATACCAGTGTTAGTATTAGAAAATTATTACATCAGAATAATATACAATCCAGGACAAAACAGTAATTTTAAGGTTTAACTTGAAAAAATGGTAAAATTGCACACTAGTAATTTTTTTAAACATTTTATTACTACAAAAGGAAATCGATAAGGAAGATCGACAAAGTACTACCGTTTTCGCAATTTGCAAAGAAAGCTTGAATATTTGCTTAAACCGATGTAACGGTTACGGTATCTAGCTCCTGATGCTTCTCTAACGTGCACTCAATCGAGAATGCGGATCGCAAACAGTATCTCGCGGTCGCCAGAGGATCATAGTAATTAATGCTCGTATTTACCTCTCGTAACAGATAAGCGCTATCAAGGGATATATATGTGTATAAGGCGGGCCGCCACGATCCAAGGTAGTTGACTTCTTTGCCGTTAAAGACGATTTATGAGCGATTTTTATCTGAAGAATTCTGCAACGAATTACAGGTTAGCAACAAAAGCTGCATTTACAAGCCAGCCATTCTTGTTAAAAAGGCATTTCTGTGTGTCATCTCCGCTTCGCTAGGGGCGAAAACCGGCAGCTAATGAAATGAAGAAATTGCGTCAGGATTGCCACAAGTGAAGTTTTATAGCCATTGCCACACTCCCCATCGTTGACAGTATATATTCATTGAGTCAGAAGACCCTGTCCATATCGACTGAGCTGACAATCCTTCATTCTTCACTTTGGTTGGAAAAACCAAACAAGATCACCTGGTATAAATTCGATTGCTTGAACATGATCATCGTACCAAGGTTTCATTTTGATTCTGAAAATTTCTAGAGACCGATGCGTCCTTCTCTTTAGGAGTAGTTTCCCTCCATAGATGCAAAGGCAAAATTCAATTTCCTTCATGTTTCCATCTCTTTTTTCTTGCGGTCCTTTCTTCGCTGAATACTTCTCACAATGCCGACACCACTCTTGCACATCTTGTCGATATGTTTCATCCATTAAAATTGTTGTCTAATCTTCGTAAGGATTTGCAAACGTTTTCATTTCATGAAATTCTAATAGAATTTCTAAAACGTTTATTGGTACTAGTAAAATAATAAACGCGGTACTAGTAAACCAAGAACAAAAGATCATTTTTGATTTTCAAGTGCTGGCCGTACTGGCACAATCCCAGAAAACTCTAAACATTCTAAACATTCTAAAACAGATCTAATTTTTGCTGAAGCAGTTTTTATTCCACTTTCTCCAACAATATGACCGAAAAAATGGAAATTCTAAGCACAAGAATGAACATTTCTTTGGGTTCATAAGTGCTTCTGTCTGACGCGGACGAAAGATTACGGGGACATTGTAAAGTCTAAATAACTTTAAACTACCGAAGTCCTATACCTATGTAAAAAGCTATCTTCTTTCGATCATTTGCCACTATGAGAGTCTGTTAATAATCAATCTGCAGATTCACCGCAAAAAATCAAGACGAATTAGTCAAAGCATTCAACATATCTATTTCTATTTTTTTTCTTCTTATTTAATTATTAATATTAAAATTAGGTCAGACACAACATAATTTAGATGATATTCCTTTATTATTACATATTGTATATTTTACATTATTTCATTAAAATTTGAAACGTCAGAGATTTAAGATAATATTAGAAAGACAATGTTGCGAGAGATATCATTTGAGGGGCAATGTCAGTAGGAGTAAATGAAATTGTAATTATATACCGCCTTTGGTCTTCTTTTAGTCAAAAAATGTAAAAAAATTATATTGGTATATTTCGTATTGTAAGGTCATTCTCTCAAGCTCTCATCAAAGACACCGCCTTCTGAAACGCATTCACATTTTACTGGCCCCGATTAAGATAATATTTACGCAGAAGTAACACAAACCCTGGAATCAATAAGTGGACAATATTAAAGGAAGACCAGAATGAACAATGCGAGAATAGAGTTCGGTGCTTATTTTCATAGACAAAAGTTGTTCAAAATGCTGTAAGCTTTGCAATATATTTGAAACATCTGTGTTTTAACAAATATTAACAAAAACATGATTTGATATGGGATTAATATAGAAGAAATTATAATACATGTATGCAAACCTCAAGATCAGTAGACGGGAACAATATAATTATTTCAATCGTTAAATATGTCCTTTCGCATTCTATATACATATACCCATCAATATACGTGCCTCTTAAAACAGTCCAATTTTGTTCCGAATATTTATTTCTAACAACAGCAAATAAGAGAAATATTTAGTCTCATTTAACTCACCCTGTATAGCGACAAAATTTATTATATAATATTAAATAACGTTGACACCAACATTTAAAAATCCTCTTGTTTATTATTTTGTAGCACTTCTTTTATTTTGTAGTATTGAAGGTTTACGCACGGTGTTAAAACAAGCAAACGAAATATGAGAATGGTTTAGATACATTCTTTTAGATGTTAACCAAACAGAAATAACGAGGACTTACAACCTTAAATCATGACAATTACCGTGTTTAACAATGAAAGATCTATGTAAAGATATTGCACTTCCTACTCTAATTTTTAATATACTGGAGAAGTATTACGATATATTGTTGGTTACTTTAACAATTCAATTTTGTGATTAATTAAAAATTACGATATAACATAGCGATTTGTATACTCAATAAATATAAATAATTAAGCACGGTACCCAAAGTATATATTATGTCAGGAGTTACTTTGGTTTAAAAAGTCTTACGAATATTTTGATAAAATGTTATTATTAGTAATACAAAAGCTAGGAAATGAAATCGTTTTACCATTACGTTATCTATGGTATAATTTAAGTTTAAATCTCGTTGGCAGGTTTTTAATTTTTCAGATTACTCGTTTGATTGGGGAATTCATCAAAGAGGAATTCCTTACTGGAGGGAATGAAGTAGCAGCTCTGAATGGAAAAATTCTTTTGTATATCAAAAACAAAATTATCTCTACTACTTTCATCTTTTGTTTTTCACGGATTGTAAAACTGCAAATTATACGTTAAAAACTACCCATTGTGCGATTTAGATATCTCTTAATAAACGAATCTTTTTTCTTTACGCTTTATAAATATGTGTATATGTAGGACGATTTTATAAACAATTTTTTATCATATCCCAAATTTTTCCGTTCCAGTGTACTTTTATAAAGAGTGTAACAGATTAATGTGGCACCGTAGTTTTTGTAAAAGATTTCACACACTCAACTTTGAGAACAATTTTAGTATAGTAAACGAAAAAAGGCAAATAAAAGAAGAAAGCCAAGGTCTGACAAGAACTTTATTAGGTTAATCTCTTAGCGATGCATCGTTGCTTCTATTTGACAGGGAGTCACTTGTAATGTGCACATTCTGTATATGTATCGCTATAACAAGAGTGAAAAGGGTGTGAGAGAGAGAGAGAGAGAGAGAGAGAGAGAGAGAGAACAAATGAAATGTAATTTATTCAAAAATTATAACATTTAATGTGCATAATTATCATATGATCTGAACGAGAAGCAATAAACTTAAAATAGCATGTAATCAAGCAAATCAACTCTTAATTTGTTAAGGAATCGCAACGATGAAAGCAACTAGTATTATGTAAAGAAAATACGTAGCTAAATTGTTACATCATATAGCGACATGCAATGATTCGTATGTTTGAAGAAAAATTCTAATAGAAGCCAAAAAAAGGATACAATTTATTTTTGTAATACTAAATTGCAAATTATTAATAACGAAACATCGGGTTTTATTGGCACTTGGGTTTGCTGGAAACTTACCCTCTATAAATTCTGGAAATTTTAACTATCGAGGAAACGGTGAAATCTCGTGCTTATTTCCTCCGGTAATAAAAAAGGAAGTTTACGTTTAGAATTTGTGTAGTGTCAACTGAGAAGTTAGTAAGTTTTTGGGTACTTGTAAAAGTTTTACGTCTGTTCTAACACCCTCTAATTTTCGCAACTATGTTATATTAACACAAAGCTTGCGCTTTCCATAACACAATAAAAAACATGATTCGTTACCAATTTATATCGTAAGAAAATTTCGCATTTATGCACATACATAGTTAAAGACAAAAAGATAATATAAAACGTGCAATATTTTGTAGCCATAGTTAGCATTATATTTAGTTAGGAAGGGAGAGAGACATGCGACTAAGTGTCCCAATAACTGCTATGCAAAGCAGTATCCAATGAAGTTGAAAAGAGCTAAAAAAGGACAGTCTGTACTAAGCAAGTGTAGCAAATGCAATTATATCACAGTACACCCAGGAACTCTGTAAAGATCATATTTCGGACGGTGTGCCCAAGAACTATATAATACTTGCACAAGATTTAAACATCATTTATACGACATATAACTTCAAACGTTACAATTAATGTTAAATGTATGAGTTTGCCGCCGATATGTATCAATTACCTTTATTTTTTGTATATGTCAACTTACCACAAAGGATTTGCATCTGTTTATATTCCATGAACATATAAATTTCAGTTAACTTTAGAAATAATATTAACTTTAATAGCTCTGTACTGTTTGATATTGCCCACGGGTTATCGGAATGTGAATCGATGGTTCGGGCTTGGCCGATTTTGCACGGCAGTGTGCCGACTAAAAAACTCTATTCTAGCGGCCGAAAGACTACCTTCCTGCTGAAAAACTAAGAATTCCGAGTTATTACTATTTATTTATACGTATTGATCGCCGGAGCTCTAAGTCAGTTCTGCCAATCGACCCAAAAAAAATCCAAAAGGCTACAATTTTTAACTGTGTCGTTGTAGGGGTTGAGATACACGGATAAGTCCAAAACCAAACTATACCGAGCGATGAGGGAAACGGTCGAATTACACTATTGGACAAAAATGTGAACTAAGTGGCCACTCCTAAATCGAAGGTCACTGTCAGGCTCCGAATTGCCCTTGAATGAGGCACGCGGTAATTCCGTAGGTCTCCATCGACGAGCATAGTCAGCGATAACCTTAAGAGACACTTCAGCTGTGAAATATATGGGACAACGAAAGTATAAATCAACCGAAGGGTTTCTTCGCATAATTAACGGTGAAGTGAAATTCTACTAGCGAAAGCTAGGAGTGCCATGATCTCAAAATAATTATCGTTGCTCCGAACCGAACTAAAACTAATGGCTATTCACTAGGAGACGAGAAGACCCTTAATAAATAGCACCAATGTGGATGGCATACTCATCATGGCGCGAACAGGTACGATAGGTTATGGTTTCTACTACTAATGAAATTTAAGGAGTTTTTGAGGAATATTGTCAACTCAACCTTCAAGAGAAGAACAAGAAGGATCGAATAGATCCAACTAGATGTCCAAGCTTAATAATGGTAGTAGGTGGTTTATCGTCAAGATGCGACGTTGAAGCTCTCCCTCGAAAGGTAGAATAACGCTGGAATACCGAGTGTATCAAGTTAGGATGCGTTTGTTGGACAGCTAAACAAGAAATGTCTAATTTTTGCGGGAATTCATCCACTCTTTATACGCGTGGTGGCAGCTACGGTCAACACATGCCACATGAATCTTGGTATATTGGGCAAGGATTATATGTACTACTGTCGGTTTCTGCTTGCTTGTGCTACGCTCGTCCACCACTGCGCGTTACAATCGCATTAGTAGAAATGTTCACACGACAAGAATTAATTATATTACTTTAATTCATATACTATTGTTTTCAGTATAGAAATACTTGAAGGATAATAAAATTATCCCTGAGTTACTTAATCGATCGTTCATATTTCAAATTTTATGTTATACAGTTATATTATATATTCTGAAATGTGAACGAGGGTAAATGTGAGGAATGAATGAGTGTTTCATTATTCGTTTTTCATATACACATCTTAACTATAAAGAATCGCACTTTGATTTTTCTCGAAAAAATCTTAATTTAATTAATATTCTACATACTTAAGACCACGGAATGTAGTTAATGCACAAGATGAACTAAATAATTTCTGGTATGAGTTATCATTTCATTCGAAATAACGAAGCAGCTTACCTGAAAAAATGTAAAATCACTGAGAAGTATGCTAACGTGTGCTTGCCACAAACATGTCAACGCGATGGCCTTGAAATTTCAATAAAAAATTCCCACTTTTCTAAAACTTTGTAAAGTTTTTCATCTTTTATAACTCAGATCTACAATGAAAAAATCTGAAAAATTTCCTAATCATATAGTATTCCAGATGTTTAGTACTTTTTCCAGAATTTTTTCGTTCAATTTAGTAGACACACAGGAAAAACTGAAAATTAAAATTTCCTTTTTAACTCGTTCCCTAACAAAGATAATGGATTGAAACTTGGTGTACAATTATTTCCTTTGAGTTGCTTTCAAATGATTTAAATTAAATCTAACTTGACCTAAGATTTTGGTTTTGGGGTGAAATTACCTTTTCAAAGAATTTCTGATTTTTGAAATCACAAAAATTAAATGTTGTAATGTTTTGTACGATTTATATTGTTTGCTTTGTGAAAAAATATTTTTTCAAAATTTACCAGCATCTAATCCCATTTTATTGGACGAGTATGAGGTTAATATTCGTTACTATAATTATATAATAACATTTTAATGATAAATAATGATTATAAGTAACAGAAGGACCATCCATTAATGTGCCAAAAAGGTGCTAACTATCATAAATTGACTAATTTCAGCTTTCCTCTCTCCAAACGATATGATACATTTTTTCTGACTAATTGTAGCTCGTATACTTAGAGAAAACGCTTAATTTAATTAGACACCTTAAACACCATTCCATGTCATCGGGACCTTACGGGTAGTTCCTAATTCGATAAATCTGTGTTTGTAATATGTCACCCCTATTAGGACGAGGTGATAATTTAAAAAAAAATTTGTTGAAAATAGTTTGTCTGACAACATATATCTATCATATATCAATATCATCGAAATTGGTAAAATAGCCCTTCTTGTGCATAATCAAAAAAATTGTTCAAAATGTTGACACTTACATACAATATTTTACTCTATTCAAAAACTATTCGGGTTTTAATAAAGAAGGAACAAAAACGGAAGTCGGACATGAATTTCAGCTGCAACGCACATTAATCATTATGTTCAGTTTGTTCTCAGCATTTCGAAGGATTTAGAACATTTCTAGTTCGTCCCTATTCGTTATGATAGAATCCTTAGCGATTTTTCGCCATACTGCTCCCCTTCTACTCTGATTTCCCATCACATGCAGCCTTCGTATGGCCATGACTTGCATACTCAATATCAAGGGTTTTTTGGTAACAGTTTATGCGAAAACTCATTTATCTTCAACTTTAATCTTAATGATCTTGCGTGCAGTAATTCTGTTTAAAAAATTTTACACATTGTAAAATTCTACAATGCATATCATTGTATTTTCTAGTAATATACAAATGAAAAGTCATAACGATACTGTTCATTATGTACAAAACATGTTTTAACTAATTTTCAAAAATACTGACTAAAATACATATATAGATATAGTAAATGTTTTATAAGAAATTAAAGATAACTTTTAGGCTGATTGGATTAATTCTCGTTGCATTATAGAAGTATAAGGTGTATAAATAAATATTACTGGTAAGAACTACTATAACGTCATTCGTTTCTAGTTTGACAGAAATTCAAACAAGCAAGTCCACGTAGAATTTCTTTTGAATTAGATTTCCAAAATAAATTTTTTTCTTCATTGCATTGCATTCCAATCACGAGGATATTTTGCAAAATGGACCATGGATCGAAACTTAAACGAACCCCTGAAGAATTCTGTTCAAGTTTGAATAACGATTATCTATATTTATAAAGGAAACGGTGTCGCAGCTACCACGCGGAATTTTCGCGTCGTTGATTCCTCTCCGAGGTTGTAAGGCTCAGATCGAACGCGGTTGCTCGCGACGTTGTCCGCCAACCTAATATTGGACAGATTGTTCTAAGTTTCGTTCGTTTACGTTTCTTTCACAATTCGACCGTTTCTATGAGAGGTTGTTCGTTCGTTGACTGTGTGTGAGCCACTGACGTTTTAATCGTTAGTTTTTTGGGAGTTTGTCCGCTGCTCCCACCACCGTGCAGTGGATGGACACTGTTGGAATTTGCCGAAACGATGCAAATTACCAATCAGTGTTCCCCTTGGAGTATCGTCCACACCCTCGTCTCAAAAGGGTGGCAAGGTACCTGCACGGACGTAGAACCTTCCAAGTCCCTCGGTGACGTTTTGGGAATTTCCCAAAGGTCAAGATTTCGGTCTCGTCCCGGTAAGTGCATGGTTCGTTGTCCCGCTGCATGAACATGTTGGACCAATCCTTGAGAAATCACTCGTTTACAACACACGATGGCTATTGAGGACGCCAAAATTAAATATTCTCAAGACCATTGTGTGGAAGGTCGCGAACGTTTACGAAATTATTTAAAATGTCTTAATCTCAAAAATAGCCTTCTCGTCACGAACGTGTAATAAACGAAGTCTTCCAAGACCCCACGTTTTATTTGTTCTGTCGGTCGGAACAAACGCTGAGGAATATTAAAATAAGTTTAACATCATTTCATATTTGAAGAGAATAATTGAGCTTTGACTTATAGTTTTTTTTTTTTTGCAGAATTCACCTCCGCTACGAGTAGAATACGATGTAACGAAGAAAAAATTTTACTTTAAAGATCAAGTGAAGAAACAATTTTGCACTTTATTCTCTAGAATAATTTGCTCTTTGGACTCTATAGGTTAGATTTCATCAAATCAGATGTATAGAAAGTACACGAAAGCGAAATGTTAGAATTATTATTAATTTTTTGTTAATATTAAAACTATTAAATGCGCTATTCTTTTGCAAAATTAGGGATCTATTAACACGAAATTTATAGTTAGTGCACGTATACGTTAAAATTTTCAAAATCATTTTTTAGGAAAACGAAAGTTTATATGGAAAAATTTTATTCTTCTTCTATTATCAACTTATTTGTATAGAAGGTACTTACATCTACACGCGTTATGCGCGAATTGTTTAATATTTTTAAAGTTATCGAATGTGAGGCATGTGATACGAGTACTAAAGGAATTACATTTTACAACATTTATATCCTTACATTCGTCTAAATTGTTGATATAATGTATGCTTACTGCCATATTTTTCATCGGAGGTGCTGTATATCTCAGTAGCTAGTCTATAATGTAATTCATTACTCAAGTTTTCTGAAAGTTTTCTGTGTTTTAATTACGGAACTGTATGGATGTGAAATTGTAAGAGAGATCTTTAAATCTTACAAGCCTACATGATTTAATTTGACATCGAGTTTGAACTATTACTACGACATACAATTTGAAAAGTATGAACATCTGAAAAATTTAAATTATGTACACAAAATTATAAATTTAGATGTAGTATACATTATTTTGCACACTATTACAACATTTTTTAGATTTAAAAATTTAAATATAACGTTTTAAATTACTACTTAGCTAGTCAAAATCTTTTCGCTTTATAACTTCACTATATTCTCACAACATAAGTTAATTGAATACAACTGTTTATTGGTATCAAACTATTATATGGTATACATATGTTCCCTGGTTTTTTTGGCCTTGCAAGGATTTTTTAATATCGATCTATCTCGATGGGATTTATAAATATGCGAATACTGTGATAACCATTTTATTATACTAATATTTTATCAGTTAGAAATTGCTTTGATTGGTGGTTTGCTATTTGTTAGAATGTGCTTTGGATTATTATCGGATTTGTTTGTCAGCATATGAGAATAGTAAAATTTGTAAAAATACTAATTTTTTATTGTACGGAGTGACAAACGTCATCAACTACCGCTGGACGTCGTGACGTCCAGTTAGAACGAGCCGACGAGCAACTTTACTACGTACGACCACGGTAGGACGATAGGGAAACCTTCAACCGTTTCCCACGCATTCAACTTTCAGTTTAACTAACATGCTTATTATTATATACATACGAGTATTGTATGTATATAACAACTCCTTTCACCTTGTTATATTGAACTAAATGAACTTAGTAGAACATTTGAATTACATGTAGTAAAAGCACTATTTAAACTTTAGGACCTGGTTCTAAGACGCATTTTTACAAAATATTAGAGATAGAAGGCTATTAAATAAATAAAAATTTTAAATACATCAAAAAGTAACTGATATGATACGGTCTTCAGATATGTTGTACTTACATTTCTTTTATAGAAATCTTATGTTTAAAGTTTTGCTGCCTTCGCTTTATTGTAGCCTGAATTGTAGATTTAATTACGCAATTGGCAAAGACCTCTGCCAATGTACCATATGTCCCTAAGAGGTAGCGTAAAAGCGTCAATTAGCGATCCTCTGGTCCAATCCCGTTGCCTTGTGTCAAAAGAAGACCAATAATAGAAGACCATCGCCCATCGCTTCCCGAGAAGATTGGTTGGACACGGAAGGCCGGCAAGTCTTCGCTGTCGCGATAGATTTCTGATGAATTTATCGTTATTTACACATCACGTTTACTCTACTCGCCTTTTAAATTTTTACCGTTTATTAGATAATCCGACTGCCGGACCTCCTCCCGTGACGAACCAGGTAGCATCGAAAGGTGCCATGGATTTGGAATACAGGTCCCTTGAGATATCCTTTCCCTGCATAATCCCTCCTAAGCCAGTATTTTTACGTCTTATGATATTGTCAATTGTACCGGTACTAGCCTAACAAAAATCTTGTGCGATATTTATGTAGACTTTTCCTTATTTATTTAAGAGTGAACAGAGATAGTACACCAGCATTGTAATGTAATGAATTTAGACTATTCAAACTCTGATTAAAATTCTTATTTTTTATTGTTTGATACGCCTTGTTATTCACGCTCGGAGTATACATATAGATCCTTTAGAATATCTCTAGGTCGATATCTCAAGTAAGTCTTTAGTAACTCTAGTATGTGTTGGAAATGGAATAATATTGGTGAAATAAAACCTGGAAAGTCTTTATTACCCATATTTTCCATAGGAAATGTATTGTATTCTCATCTACGCCTTTACCGACCTAACATAAGTCCGGAAGAATAAATTCAGGTAAAAAATTTTGCAATTCGAATTTTATCCTAATCCTGTACAGTAATGTTAAAAAAATGTTCGGCCACTATAAGCATAACTTAAATTATAAATTATACGGACACAACGTAGACGCCGCATCTAAAGAAACTTATACGGGATGTTCCTGAATTACTGAATAGCTATAACGATTAACTTTTGAACAATAAATTTCGATTTACCTGTAAAACGTTTAGATAATAATATATAATAAAAAAATCGTCGATTACCACTGAAAAATGTAATATTATACAATATGTTTCGCGCCACTCGCGACGCGAAGTACGTGATTTCAACAGCGGCCAGGTAAACTTGTCAGCAGAGGTTGTAAGGCTGTGCTCGGTGCCTCCGACTGTTGAGACCGATGTACTAGCAGCGATCGAAGAAAACTAGTCGGTCCACTGCAAGCGGAGCTCTTTGACGTGGATGAGGGCTAAGGTCGTGGGGGGTGAAGACTGAGGACTTCCGACCGTCGCAGCGATTTCTCGAGAGGAGTAACTCCTGCTCTCACGGCTTATATGCTGCTGCAAGACAACTGTATTGAGAAACTAACTGTTGACCCCGTTATTGTCTGTTGCTTGAAAATCAATCCTGGTATGTGGAGCGCGTGCCTTCTCGACTATATTTCTCTTGATCGCTTCTGATAGTTGAAGGAATGCGTTTTATAGGAATTCAATGAAGTCTCGGTTCAGGCGTAAAACGTTCACGTACGAGACTGAAGATCCTAACTTTGGAGGGTGTGGTCCTTTTGTCTAATTGGACTATGCAAGCCTTATTTTGCCCGGGAGGTGGAAATGTAAAAAGAGAAAGTGACCATTAAGTCTACCTTCTGTCAGGCATGGGTCGTTAAACATGACATTGTCACTAATCGCTAGGTCTGGTCTTTCTAAGCTTGGAGAGTTTCCTCCTAGGAATCCGAGTGTGGATTAAGTGGGCATTCGTTCGTTGAAGCCGGAAACTCGACAATGTGTAGAGTAATAAACGAACTGCATCTCAAAGGTAGTTACAGTGGCTCAGGGTGGTTCCAGGGCGTTAGCTATTTACTTTCCAGATGGGATCTGAGGTCAACTGCAGGACTCTTAGGTAGAATTTATACCCATAGTTGACAATACCGAAATGTAAAAACGCATGACAGAACGGGACTGAGTGAACAGAAAAGAGGGGCTTGGAAAATGTTTTAAGACCCGTGAGTGTGCCACGGCACATATAATATTTTGAACAAGATCGAGAAGGCAGGTTGGCGTATCACCTAATCTATCTAAGATATAGTATATTGAAGCTAGTCTATTTAAATTATAGCTAACTGTATTCATTAGACAACCGGAAGATATTATAATACCGTTTAGTATAATTTCAACGTATTACGTTATATAGTCCACACTTAATAAAAACCGCGTTCATATAATCGCATCTATTAACAGAAAAATTTTCTTAACAGACGACCCACGTACACTGTGATATTCTGCTCTTTCCTTCAAACACTTTTGTTACCATTGTTTCTTCTTTCGCAATTGTTATAAGATACATTTTGTTTATTGCTTTGTTACTCTAATTTAATCAGATAAGAAGTTTTTTGAAAAGATCCCCCTCACGGCACATAACCTTCTTATTAGGTTCTTGAAGTGAACTTTAATTTTTTAAACTGTTTACTGGTTTATCTATACCAAAACTCTTGTGAAATGGTTAATTGTACCCTTTCAAATATGTTTGATACTATTTGTTCACCGAATCTTTATTTATTGCAAAAGAAAAAAATCTATTGTTTGAATCTAGTCATTTCATAAATTTTTACATATTATTTTTATGGAAGAATGAAGGAATTGTAATGTTCAACATATATTTATTACGGAAGCGTAGTCAATCTTATTTATAACGCATATTGTTCCGTCCTCGAAACATATGGCCGAACCAGGTTTATGCTACGGTCGCATATTATTAGTTATTTTTGAAAAGTTCCAATTTCTATTTATTACTTTTTCTCATTAACTTCTTAACCGGGATAAAGGCATTAAAAGGTTGCTAGAAAACTTAGTTTACCTCTTCACGTTTTTCTTCAATAGCTATTGACGTATCATAAACCCAAAAATCCCAATCACGGGTCCCGTTAGGTCAAATAGCCTCGAATTGGTTACCCTAACGGTTGTGCTCCGTGGCCCTACCCCCACCGGAAGATAGCGACCACCCCCTCGCGGAATCAAGCAGCTCGCCGATTGGCTGACTGCTGAACTCCGAACCTCTATATATATGTACATTTTGTAAAATAAACTGAGTTTGAACTGAAGCGGCTGCGCTGCTTCGGTTTTGCTGTGCTGTAAAGATGGAGGAAGAAAGAAAGAAGGAAAAGAGAGTGGAAGAACGTTTCGTCCTGGGCCTGCTAGTGGACTCATCAGTAAGGCTACCTAGCAGGTCCTGCCTTAGACGCTGGGATATTAGGGACAGTTCAGAACTTCTATATATTGGAAACGATGGGTCATCGGGTACTTTCAGGAAAGTGTAAATGGTGCTGTCCCTCTAGTGGCGAGTGCCGCCACAGAACTTTACCAGCAAAAAAAGTCGTCCGAGATATTCTATCCGAACAAGTAAGCGAGGAGAAATTAAGGACGCATCATTGGTCCTTCGAGCCGGATTCAAGATTTTCTCTTGAATCTGCATTCTACGAAGCTGAAATAACCACCACTAGAACGTGCGGAACATCGGGCTGGAAGGCCTGCATCCACCGACACAACTGTGGACATCAGCCAGTTGATATTTCAATCAACGACCGACTGAGCTGGGCTCATCAGTTTCTCTTTGTTCCTGAGCCGATTGGTACCCCCGGTTGTGAAACCTGAACCCACCAACGGAGCAGCGAACTTTCTTCGACTACTCACTCAACTCTTTGAGTGAATCATCTGTGGCGGCACTCGCCACTAGAGGGACAGCACCATTTACACTTTCCTGAAAGTACCCCATGACCCATCGTTTCCAATATATAGAAGTTCTGAACTGTCCCTAATATCCCAACGTCTAAGGCAGGGCCTGCTAGGTAGCCTTACTGATGAGTCCACTAGCAGGCCCAGGACGAAACGTTCTTCCCCTCTCTTTTCCTTCCTTCTTTCTTCCTCCATCTTTACAGCACAGAAAAAACCGAAGCAGCGCAGCCGCTTCACATCTAACATCAACGGTGCCCGAATCTGGATCTTCTGAGAAACACAGACATCATCACTGCTGTGGACCAGGAAGGAACGGCTGCGTAGCCGTATACAACGAGCGTAACATCGAGCAATCGGAAAATCAACTATAAGCCACATCAGACGACAGCCGTAATTTCTGTTCAGCAACGAGTAAGCTTTTGACTCATCTTCCTTACATTCCAACAATTATCCTTCTAAACGGCTACAATGTCTGTCGATGTTAGGTCTTTGATTAAGAAACGCAGTCTAGTAAAGGCACAAATTACGCGGATATTCAATTATATAAAACAGTCCGAATCACTAGAAAAATATGTCTTAGAAATAAGAAAACAAAAATTAGAAGAACACTATAACTCCTTCGTCGAGATACAATCACAAATTGATGAACAGAATGATAGTATAGACCAAGATTTAGCTCAGATAGAAATTGAAAATTTATATTACGATTGCGCTGATTTTATAAGTAAACATTTATACGAAGCAGAGTCAATTGCTAGAGTACCTAACCCTTTGATTAGCGCTAGCCCTACGATAACAACCGCGAATACAATTTTGCCTAAAATTCATATTCGTCCCTTTAACGGTGACTTTGCGGAATGGCACAATTTCTTTGATACATTTAAATCTCTAGTACACGAGAATGATTCCATACCCATTACGCATAAATTCCATCTTTTAAAATCATATTTGACCGGAAATGCAGCAAGCATTACTAATTCATTGAACGCGACGGAAGAAAATTATTTCGTAGCATGGAATTTAATCCAGAAACGTTATAATCAACCGAGGAAAATAGTTCAATGTCACATAAGAGCTCTTTTTGAATTGCCGGATATAACAAGAAATTCTCTGACTTCCCTTCGCGCATTTGTCGAAAGGGCCGAAATGCACATCAATGCTTTGAAGGCCCTCAAACAACCAGTCGAGTGGCATGAAATGTTAATCTACATTATCACGTCGAAATTAAATAAGACTACGCGCACGGAATGGGAACAGTCTGTTGATGAGGATAAAAGTCCGACATACGAAGAGCTACTGGCCTTCTTGCATAAATTTTCGCGGGATGCTGAACCGGGCAAGTTGTTTTCGGCTGACCACTTGAAAGTAAGGAATAAAGGCGCACTTGCAGATAGATCAGGGCATTCGAAATCTCGTAATCAGTCGCATAATTTAGTAACGACTCAATCTATACCTCGATGCGTAGTATGCTATCAAGGACATTATATTCAACAATGCCCAACGTTTTTGAGCAAATCACCTAGAGATCGATTAAAATGTGCGCGTACTAACAAATTGTGTGTGAATTGCTTACGGAATAATCATACGACCGCGGTATGTTCCGCAATTAATTGTCGACAATGTAACAGGCGGCATCACACACTATTACATTTCCATACAGTTGATGATTCGGATCAAATTCAAGGAAACCATCAATCGACTACTGCAAATTTCGGCACTAGTCCCTCACCGATTGTTTTAACGTCCAGGAGCAATGCCGAAATATTATTATCGACGGCACGTGTTAAAATCTTAGATAACTATAATAGGGAGCACGATTGTCGTATCTTACTTGATTCTGGATCACAGTCAAACTTCATAACTGATAGATTAGCTAAAAAATTAAATCTACCTCAACAACATCTCAATTTACGGGCTGCTTCAGGTTTAGGACAACAAACCAGTAGTATTGAATACCAAGTATCGGCTACACTTAAATCTACTACCGGAGATTTTACTTGTCAAGCTAACTTCTTAGCAATTCCCAGGATAACGGGAAATTTACCCTCACGGCAATTCAACCCAAAGGGAGTTCCAATTCCAGGGCATATCAAATTAGCCGATGCAGAATTTTACAAACCAGCAGAAATAGATCTCCTATTAGGAGAATATTTATTTTATAAATTGACAGGAGTAGGTCGCATTAGATTACCCAACGATACTGCGATATTACAAAAAACCAAATTTGGATGGGTAATATCAGGAGATGTGGGCGATTACAGATACAAAGATTATCAAAAAACACATTGTCATGTATCGAATTTAAATAATGATATCGCGAAATTTTGGGAGATAGAGGAAGGTCCTATTAAACACCGCTGGTCTAATACAGAACAGGCGTGCGAAAAGCATTTTCTAGAAACCGTTCAACGCACATCATCTGGCCGATATGTAGTCAAACTTCCATTTAACAACGAAAAATCAAACTTAAGAGAATCGTACAGAATGGCATTCAAAAGATTTTATATGTTAGAACGAAAATTCGAAACCAACCACTTGCTTCGAGAACAATATACTCAATTTTTAAATGAATACTTGATGCTAGGTCATATGCGTGAAGTCACACATACCGCGAATCCAGATCAAGGACTTTATCTTCCGCATCATGCCATCATAAAAGAGTCAAGTGTAACTTCCAAAATCAGAGTAGTATTCGATGGTTCTGCTAAAACATCCGCAGGCATCTCATTAAACGATACCTTGATGATCGGTCCTACCTTACAGGATGATTTATTTTCTATTATTACTCGTTTTCGGTCGTATACGTATGTTCTAAATGCCGATATAGAAACAATGCATAGGCAAGTGCTTATAGATCCCGAAGATAGTAAATATCAGAAGATAGTATGGCGCAGTAACCCGTCCGAATCTTTGAGATCTTACGCGTTAAATACCGTAACTTATGGCACAGCCTCAGCTCCGTACTTAGCAGTACGGTGTCTCTGGAAACTAGCCGAAGACGAGGGTAAACGATATCCACTAGCAGCAAGGGCATTCAAAAATGATTTTTACATGGATGATCTTTTGACTGGCGCGAATACCATCGAAGAAGCGCAGATGCTTAGGGAACAAGTAGTTCTATTAGGAAAGTTAGGAGGTTTTAATTTAAGACAGTGGGCATCTAACGAGAACTGTCTAGTCAAAAAATTAAAAAGTCAAGCTATAGACAAACAAGTATGCTTAGACGCTGATTCAACTAAACGTACTTTAGGTATACTTTGGAATTCATTAGAAGACAGAATTGGTTACCAGGTTAGGGTAGAAGTCGGAGCTAAACGAGTCACCAAACGCGTAATTTTATCACGAATATCACAACTCTTTGATCCATTAGGTTTACTAGGCCCCATAGTTATTCGAGCTAAGGTCTTAATGCAAGACTTATGGAAATGTAACAGTGATTGGGATGCCCCGGTGCCGGAATCAATACTTTCGCGATGGCAAACATATTATAATGAACTGCCAGTATTAAATCATTTTTCAGTACCGCGCAAATTTCTAATCGACCACGCAATTAGTAGGAAATTACATGGCTTCTGCGATGCGAGCGAAGCTGCCTATGGAGCATGTATACATATTAGATCTACCAATCAGAAAGGTGAAACAATAGCTCGATTAGTATGCGCAAAATCTAGAGTAGCTCCATTAAAATCTACTATGCTTCCTCGTCTAGAATTATGTGCTGTGCATCTCCTAGCAAATTTGTATACTAACGTATCGAAGGCATTAAAACTACCCATCGAATCGGTCAAGTTCTGGTCTGACTCGACTATAACCTTACATTGGTTAAAAACATCACCGCACAAATTAAAAACCTTTGTCGCCAATCGCGTATCAGAGATACAATCTTATACCAGGCCAGACGACTGGAATCACATCGCGACAAAAGAAAATCCTGCAGATTATATTTCCCGAGGACAGAGACCATCGGAGCTAATAACCAATAAACACTGGTTCTTAGGTCCGGAGTGGCTCTCACGAGATGAAATAAATTGGCCAAATTCAAGATTACCTGATATCGAGATTCCAGAAGTACGCACGGTAGTCTTAACCAGTCAGATAGTAGAGACCGAATTCATTCATCGATTTTCATCATTCACTACATTTGCAACGCGTAATTGGATATTGTCTGCGTTTTAAAAATAATTGTTTAAAAAAAACCCGTCTCAGCGGAAAGTTATCAATCGCGGAACTTCAACAAGCGCATGCCTGTATAATGAAGATAGTACAGAAACAGGAATTCTCAAGAGAATTACATTTATTATCAAAGAATCAAAACATTGATAAGAAAAGTAAATTAATTTCTCTGAATCCTTTCATCGAGTCAAATGGAATTCTTCGCGTAGGAGGACGTCTTCGACACTTTAATATAAATTATTCACAAAAGCATCCTACATTGCTACCAAAAGGACACTTTATTACCAAACTTCTAATCAGACGCGAACATATTAATCAATTACACGCAGGTATACTTGGCACATTAAATGCCATTCGACAGAATTATTGGCCGGAAGGAAAGGAAGGAATAACCTAGCATTAAGTAAATTATTTGTATATATATCTTAGTTTCTACTGTCAATGTAAATTCAGAGTATCTCCATCTGACAATAATAGTTCCAGACTGAGTGGTTACAGTCTATCATTGAACAATGCGTTCAAGGCGGGCGGCGTGTTTCGTCCTCGAAAAATATGGTCGAACCAGGTTTATGCTACGGTCCCATATTATTAGTTATTTTTGAACGGTCCCAATTTCTATTTATTACTTTTTCTCATTAACTTCTTAACCGAGATTAAGGCATTAAAAGGTTGCTAGAAAACTTAGTTTACCTCTTTATGTTTTTCTTCAATAGCTATTGACGTATCATAAACCCAAAAATCCCAATCACGGGTCCCGTTAGGTCAAGTAGCCTCGAATAGGTTACCCTAACGGTTGTGCTGCGTTGCCCTACCCCCACCGGAAGGTAGCGACCACCCCCTCGCGGAATCAAGCAACTCGCCGATTGGCTGACTGCTGAACTCCGAACCTCTATATGTATGTACATTTTGTAAAATAAACTGAGTCTGAATTTTACTAGCAAAAAAAGTCGTCCGAGATATTCTATCCGAGCAAGTAAGCGAGGAGAAATTAAGGACGCATCACATATCTCGATTGACTGTTCTCTCTTTGTTCGATTGCTCCTTGCCCAATGATTTTAAAACAAAGCAACCGATGTCTTCCCCGAATATACATCACCGTTCTCATATAGTATGACTCTTACACGATGCAGTTATGTAGGCTGGTATTGAACTTACGTCTTTGTAATTATAAAATCGTTTATAAGTAACCTTCATAAAATATAATAAAATAAATTTTCAGACGATGAAGAAAAACTCGCGATAGAGGAAGACAGAAGTCATATCAGGAAGGAGGAAAAGAATACAAAGAAAAAAATAATATCAAAAGATATAGAATTGCGAGAGGAGCGCGAGAAAAAGACGATATGAATAAGTTCGTATGGTAGATTACAGAATCTGTCAACGCACAGAGACATTATAAGCGATAATAAGGGATAATAAACAAATTCAGCACGGGCGAATCAAGACAAAAATTTTACTCCCACCACCCCTAAAAGAATGCAACGTAGAGGCCATAAATTTAACATTCTGTTTTTAAATGTGTTCGATCACTTTATGGAAGGTTCTTTTAACTTTTTCGGTCACTCCCAAAATGTTTCCAGTTAAGCTTTTCCATCCGGACCCCTACGCAGCTGCTTAGTCCGCTTATCGCTTAATCTATTTCTAGTAATCAGATACGTATGTCTTATAAGGCTGAAAAGATCTACAGAAGTTACTAGCTATACTGCAAGCTACGCTGTGAGCTTTTGCGAAACAAATCTATAATTCGTGACAAAATCGTAGGACATTTTAAGCGACGCTTGTCTCTCTAGCATATTTATGATTAATCCAGTGATTATTTGTAGATAGGGCCCTTTTGGCCCCTCTTGTATTTAAATGTGAAATATTAGTATCCTTTGAAAATACGTGAAGCCCCCACTGGCAGCTAAACAAATACCAATTGGTTAAAAATGTAATTATTTTTCGACTTACTTATGCGAGTGTATAATAGAATTGGTTTAGTACCAAGAGATTAGATTAGTTCAATTAATAAATGGACAATATGAAGCAGAAAAAAGCACAGTATTAAACCTATTCCATTATAGGCTCGTATAGATAAGTTGATAAATAACTACGTTTTTGACCAATTAGTATTTGTTTAGCAGCTAGTGTGGCTTCACATATTTTCAAAGGATACCTACCCTTCATATTTAAGGACTGGCCAAATATCTTTTAAATATAGGATAAAAAATATTATAACATTATTTAAATATACATAAACATCAAGAGAAAATGATGAAATATAACAGACGATGGGTAAGAATGAAAAATAAGCTCGGAATAATCCTCCGGAGATAAGTCGTAGATGACTAGAATTATCAAGCGCTAATATGCGAAAAACAGTACTGCTGTAAAAATGAATTATGTCGTTATAGTTGACAAATTATGATCAATAGTTAAAGTGAAATGCAAAATATAATTAACTATATGTGAAAATACAAATCTGACAAATTCTTGATTAAATTGGAAATGGTAGAAATACTACTTAAAACTTTCCGTAAGACCACTTAAAGCCTTGCTCTACCATAAGGCGTGCCATTTAAAAATATTACATCTTCTTGCTAAGTTGTACACGTTCGATCATTCAGCTCAACCCATAATTGTTTTTTATAGTCTAGACAGGAGGTGTGTTAACCTTTTTATCTATTCTTTTTTTCCCCCTTTTATTTTTTATTTGAACAATTCTTCTTTGAGCGCACGTCATCAGTTTTCTTAATCTTGTTAAATTAATGTCGATGAAAATACTGTTGATCAAAGTTGTTATCAATGACATCTGCAGCGGACTGTAAACATTTCGAAAATTTTGAAGTATTCGCGAAATCTTTAATATTTAACAAGTCATTGCGTAGCGATACAAAGTTGGTCGTAACGTGAAAAGTGACAAACCTTAAAAACTTTCTTCATAAATTTTCGTTCCCCTAAACATTTAGTATCGTAGAGAATACAAGTTAAATAAGTAGATGAAAATACTTACATTTTAAATATTAGATCCACCACAATTAAAATTTTAATGGTAGCGCTGCAACTTCATAGGAGATTTGAACTAGGCATTCAATAAATCTGAATCACATCTGAACATATAAAGAGAAACAGTACAGAAAAGTACAATTACCCTATTAAAAATGGGAAAATTTTATTTAGTAGTGACGAAAATGAATGTAGAAGGTCAGGATACAACGATCTCTCTTGTATCGATCGTGAGTCACAGGAGATATCTCGATAAGAAAGGTAAACACGAGCATTCAATTCACTCTATAGATAAATAAAAGCATCAATTGAAATATTCTTACGGTTAAATGCAAATGGTACTCAGATAAGAGTGTACTTTTAAATAAACTTATATTTGATAATAACCTTTAAATAAATGGTAGCCTCTACTAAAACGTTTACAACATTACGCGAGTGCGAGAGGAGGATGATGACTTGTACGGATAGTATATTAAACAATATTTGTAAATATTCATAAATTCGAAAAGTTCATGCCACCTTACATTTATGCACCATTACAGAACGTTTTCCATGAAATAACATTAACATAGATGTATATTGAGTATAGGTAAGCGAGTCGAATATAGTTGTTATTTCCCGACGTTTAGTTTAACGTTGGTGTTGTTGAGTAATTAACTTTGATAGGTCCGCAATAATCTACACTGCAATTAAGGAAGGGGCGAGAATAGGATACGCGTTCTTAAGGAAGATCACTCATTACGTACTCTACGCTGCGCGGTTTCGCGCAGAAACATCGCATGCAATTGTAAACAATTTTTCATGTGATATTTCGACCAACGTGTGGCCAAAATTGTTCGCGAACCGAATATAGAGTTGCTTGTGGTCCTACATGTTTGAACCTTTCGTGTTTTTCCCGAACAATAAGGCGAGTTATATGATGGTCGGACAGCAGTAATGTTTGATGCTTCTGTTCCTCAGGCAATTCTGAATTACTCAGCCTACCCCCTACACGAAGAACTGCGCTATTATCTAGGAATGGTTTCAATGACGTTAAATGACTTTTATTCGGTATTCTCCCCTCGCCGCTTAAAAATTGAATTTCTTTTAAAAACGCAACCGACTGTGTAATTAATACAATCTTTTCCTTCGCAGCTCAATTTCACTTGCTGTGACGGGTTCCGTCCGTTTTTTTACATTGTGTTATAAATTATGAATCAAACGCAAGACATACCCAAACACTCGTTTAAGCATTTTAAAGGACCCGTGATTTCGTACGAGGTTGTCATCCATCGAATTTAATCTTACACAAGTTGGAGACACAACCGTTGTATGCTCAGGAATTTCGTTTAAATAAATTTTAAATTTCGTGGGCCAGGACTGTTCATCGCGAGAAAGCAATTCAGTACCGTTTTCCCAAATTTTCGAATCTACAAATTCCTGTGACGTTTGTCTCTCCGATGTCAAGTCTGCGGGATTATCCTGTGTCGAGACGTGCCATCATTCGCAATGTTACGAAGGAGTTCGAATCTCAGCGATTGGATTGGATACAAATGTTTTTAACAGATGAGGCTCCATATTTATCCAATGCAGGCTTATCGTAGGGTCTGATCAAAACTAAACTTTATGTAATTTAAGCTGCAACACCCGTTCAGTACATAGTCCTAAATGTGATAAGCTACAAGATTTTACCGGGACGACTCACGATTTAGAACAGATTAGGGATATACGATATTTACCTTTTGCGTTGGTTGAGTGCAAATAAATACCGGTTCCGTACGCTCTTTCGCTCGCGTGCATTTGAATTTCTTTAGTATTAGGTGTGACAATTAACCTATCATAGCTAATCTTGTCCAAGCATGGCAATTGTTCCTTGAATTGTACTCATATAGTGTGGATACCTATGAGAATTAACTCGTCCCACTACACTCCCGCTTTCCAAAGTAGTTGGATTATTATTTTCGCCTTAACGATAACTGAGCTTAATAACCCTAGTGGATCAAATAATTTTGCGACCTGTGACAGAATAGAACATTTGGTTACGACCCTTGAAGATTCTGGTAATGTCACTTTACAAAATATGACATCCTTATGCGAATTCCAATGAATGCTTAGGATTTTTACCGCATTATTGGGATCGAGCTATATGCGACCGTTCGATGAACTTTTGGTTTCAGGTATTAATGACCTGGTCATTGGAGTTCCATTTCCAAAGTGGAAAACCTCCTTTTTGTAAGAGTATTATGAGGTCATCACGAAGAGCTATAGTTTCTTGAATTGTATTTGCATAATTTGCGTCAGTAAATCGTCGACATAGAAGTCCCTTGTCAGTATGGTAGCTGCAATGGGATGCTGAGCTCTTTCGTCACTGACCAATTGATGTAGAGTGCGGATAGCGAGAAAGGGAGCGCATGAAGTACCATACGTCACGGTATCAATGGTGAATGCTTCTATGTTTTCCTCAGGATTTTCGCGAAATAGAATTCGTCGATAAGCCGCATCATCTGGATGCACTAAGATCAGTCTATACATTTTTTCTACATCGGCTGTAAGTGCGTATCGATGAGATCTAAAACAATTTCATATATTAAATAGGTCGTCCTGAATCGTTGGACCAACCACTAATGAATCGTTCAGCGATATACCAGAGGTTGTGTTCGCCGAACCATCAAAAACAACACAAATCTTTGTTGTGATACTATCTTTCTTCATTACCGCATGATGAGGAAAGTAGAAATTATTCTTAGTATCGTTGGATTCTGCTAGCGACATATGATTGAGATTCTTGTTCTGTGAGAAACTCACAATACCTTTCTTTTAGCGCAGAATCGCTTTGGAATCTTTTCTCCAGGAAGTAAAACTGACGAAGCGCAATCGACCGAGATTCTCCTAAATTTTTCTTATTATTGTTGAACGGCAATCTCAAGACATATCGGCCTTCGGAGTTACGTTGAATGGTTTCTTTAAAATTATTTCCACATGCCTGCTCCTCAGGTGATAATACCTTTTTTAATGTTAGCTCTTCCAGCTGCCGAAACCTAATCAAATTTGTATCTGATGCGGTTGATTGTGTTGTATAATAACACTGGATTTTAGTTTGCGACGACGATCCATTTATCTCCCCTGCCACAATCCATCCTAATTCGGTTTTTCGTAGAACTACATCAGAGAGATTCTTTAACGATATTTGTCCAACACATTACAATTTATAGAATAACTTCACCCCAATCAATAGATCAATCGCCGAAGACTTGTAGAACTCGGGGTTAGCTAACATAATATTTCGCGCGATTTCGAATTTAATTCGGTCTACTGTTATTGATGGCATGGCCCTAGTGATTCGATTTAAAATCAGAAAGTCCAACTTCTTGGAATATTTGCTGAACCGCGATTTAAAATATCTATCAATCTCCTATGTAAATTCAACAACGAAGCTACTGTTTCGGTTCCGAAGTTAGCCTGCGATCCAGCATCCAAGAATGCTCGGCAAGTTATAGTTTTACCCTGAAAATTTACTAATTCTACAATAGCTGTAGCTAGTAGTCCCTCAGGTGAAACTTGTGCCTGTAAATTAATGACCGCTTGGTTTGGAGCAGATTCTGACTCATGACGATCGTCAGGTTTCTTACCGAAATGAAGAAGAAAGTTATGCCTTTTGTAGCAAATACGACAGGGGGCGCTGTACAGTCAATGGAGCGATGATTTGACCGAAGATAATTTATGCACAGCGCCTGTTTTTTTGCTTCGACGAATCATTTCATTTGCGATAATTGCTTCAATGTTTCGCACCGATAGATTTGATGCTGTCCCTTACAATGAGGACAAACTAGTCTGTAAGTTGAAGACACAAATGCGTGTTGTGCACGGTATTTGGATCGAGTATTTGGGTTTATTTCCGACGGGGCTATAGACTTTATAATAGTTTGATCAGGTATACCTTCCTCCAATTGAGTACGGCGTTGTAAGAAAATCAGAAATTCTTTGAAAGTGGGAACAGTGGATTCGCAGCTATCCTCCTCCTCCCACTCTTGGAGAACCGATACGGATAACAATTTATAGAATTGTGGCGGCACTCGCCACTAGAGGGACAGCACCGTTTACACTTTGCTGAAAGTACCCGATGACCCATCCTTTCCAATATATAGAAGTTCTGAACTGTCCCTAATATCCCAGCGTCTAAGGCAGGGCCTGCTAGGTAGCCTTACTGACGAGTCCACTAGCAGGCCCAGGACGAAACGTTCTTCCACTCTCTTTTCCTTCTTTCTTTCTTCCTACATCTTTACAGCACAGCAAACCGAAGCAGCGCAGCTGCTTTAGAATAATAATATATAATTTTTCGATTATCATATCGTTCTTTTAAGAGACCCCAAGTAACTTTATAATTTTCGGACGACATTTCAAACAATCTGAAGCGAAGTGGTTCGGTTTGCTGTAGAATGAAAAGGAAAGAAGGAAGGAAAAGATAGAGGGGGAGAACGTGTCGTCATGGGCCTACTAGTGGACTAATCAGTAAGGCTACCTAGCAGGCCCTGCCTTAGACGCTAGGATATTATGGACAGGTCAGAACTTGTATATATTGGAAAGGGTAGGTATTTGTGTACTATCGGGAAACTGTAAGTGGTGCTGTCCCCCTAGTGACGAGTGTCGGAAGGCCGCCACAAACCCTTCAAGTGATATAGTTTTTCAATATTCCAGATATTATTATCTTCATCGACAAGGGATTTGAATAAATCATGAAATCCTAGCCACGATTCATATGATCCGCTAAATCACGGCAAGTTTATTCGCGGCAGCTATACAATTGAACATATACACGGTTTGAATATATACGCGGTATAATAAATTTTTTCGTATTTTGTGCAAGTTTCCGCGAGACTGGGATCATTTAAAAGTATTTCTAATTCAGTATATTGATTGCTAAGTTCTTCGAGTTCTTTATTAACGTCTTGCATCCGCTTCTCCAGACTTGGAAAGTCGTGCTCGGCTATATATCCGTTAACAATCCTTACGAAGTTGCTTATTTTTCTCTTCGAGTTCGCGATTTTGGTTTTAAGTTGATATACGTTCAATCATTTCGACAATTTCGACTTATTAATCGATGTGAGTAACGACGTGGGTTGTTGAATGGGATATTGATGGCGCAGTAATTTGCTTACCTTGGTGATGAATATCATCTTTGTTGAATATTGCGCCAGCGGTGATTCTTGGTAAATCCTGCTTGACCGACACCTGTATGATGAACGGTAAGCGGCTGTCTTGGGGTGATCTGGTCAGAGCTGCGACGTCTCAGGCGATGTCCTCTCTGCTCAGTGGCTGGATCTCGATATGTAAGGGAAAGCCTCTTCTTGGCTTTATCTCCGTTGATGAAATCAGATACTTCTGCGACGACAGGTTTATAAGTCTACTCTGTTCCAACTCATTGCCACGTCTCGGTATTGTTAAGTACATGTCGGCTGATGACACGAACTTTGAATATTGCACTAGGTGCCGTCTGAAGTTTCGAAGGACCACCCAATGTTTTAGGACTGATTGGATAGAGTTATGTAACTGGCTGATTCAGCTCTGAAATAACTCCCTGACTACAGTATTTAAGGTTGACTTGGTTTATTTTTTATGCTTTTTGTGAATTCTGAACAATTCTGCTTAAAATGTACAATGTTTCTTAATTTAATACTTCGCAGTCCCCACTTTGGGTCCCTTTCCCAAGTGGCTGGCCCATGAGGGAGGTGCGAAGTTTCCTCATTAATCAACCCCAAGTCATCCCCTTCCAGTTTGCCCAAAGCGCGTTACATTTGGAAGCGAGGATGATCGGTGGGGGTGGTCGCTAATAGACGAAAGTTTGGAAACATCGCAGATATTCCGCCAGATTAAGTTGACCCCAACGATAAGGGTCCGCTTATTAGAATCTTAAAAATATTCTAAATTCTAAAGACCCTTTGCAACGTGATTTTATAGTAACCTTGATGAAATTGCTGAGGCAAGACTGAATCCTAATAAATGAAATTACCTTAAGCGCTACATATTGGCTGCAGCTGGTCTGCACAAAATGTCAAAAGACGAAACTCTATACATGACTGACCGTACCATAAAGTCGTCCCTGCGTTATTCCAAACAGGTATGGTGAGGTATGTTGCATTTATATAAAACCCAGAGTGTACGATAATTTGATGGTCAGTTTTAAGCTATTCTCGGCGACAACGACAGTTATTTTGTAGTCACTTATAACTCGACAAATATCATAATTGCCATATAGTTTGATATTCACTCCCGAATCACGTTAGTTACCGATTTCGACAGCCATTGGATAATCTCAATATTACGAGAATCTGACTCGAAGGACCATGTCATTTCCCGACATTTAGTTTAACGTTGGTGTGGTTAAGAAATTAACTTTGGTAGAGAATGATCCTCAACAACTCGTATTTCTTATAACTTACATTTCGGTAACTGTTGAGGAGATGAAATAAGTTACAATATTTTCGACAAATTTTTGTAAATGTATCTTATGATGTTTCGTTTTCAACTGACTTTACCATTATTGACGAGATTTTATAAAGATTCGCCGGTAGGTATGTTTCTTAGCTAGGATAAGCGAATTCATCATTGAACATTTTGCGAAATTTGGTGAGGGAAGCGGCTGTTGAAGCTTATTAGTTAATGTAAATTCTAAAAAAATAATCGCCCCAAACCATCGGTCATCCGCAGGTCCGAGTCTTACCCTCGGATGACGCGCGCGTTAATTCCGCTTGTCCTAATCTTGACCGTAGCAAGCAATAAACCCAAAAAGCGCTCGACTTGATCAGTACAACAACGACACAAAAGATTCAAAGAGTAGCGGTCTTCCGACACTCGCACTAGAGGGACATCGACACTTACAATTTCCCGAAGGTACATATTGCCTTCTCGGTTTCAATATATGTATACAACTTCCTCACCTATCCCTAACGTCTCTGCGTCTAAGTTACGGTGTATGGCACGGTAGCCTTACTAATGAGTCTACTAACAGGCCCAGGACGAAACGTTATTCCCTCTCTTTTCCTTCCTTCCTTTCATTCAGCAAAACCAAAGCAACGTGCTTTAAGAGTAAACGACGAAAACCTTTAGTAGGTATGTGTAGTAAATAATAATTAACTCGACTTCGAAAGTAATGGTTTTTTGGATATTATACCAATGTTGAGTTTCGATAATTATGATGTTAAACAAGCTCGTAGATAATCTTACGATATTAATCGTAGGTGAAAATTTCATATTTAACAGGAACGTATAAAAGACTACCTTGATCAGAGAAAAATAAATATTTCTCCATATCAGGGAGATCTCTTAATCCCAATATTGTAGAAAATTGTTAGAGACACTAGATAAACAATATGTATAAAATTGAAAGTTAATTTGAGAGCACATATTAAGCATTTAAGCATTGAGTGAAGGTGAGGACAAACCCATTAGAGTTTAATAAACTATATTATGAATCACTTCCAAATTGAATAATCGAAGTTATATGAAAGAAAATGGGATCCATGTAAGATAACAAAAATGGTTCTTTGTATCTATTTATAATATTCTATCTATTTATAGTGTCTACTTATAATTAATAGCAATCATTATTTTGTTCTGCATTTAAATGTTATAACGTTTTCTTCTAATTATGCACGGTAGCAGAATGTATTGCGCAATAAAATTATTCAAAAAGTAAAAGTAAATAAGTATAATGTGTATAAATAATGAAACAATATTGTTCCAACCGACGGAACAAATAAAACGTGGGGTTTTCGAGGACATCGTTTATTACACGTTCGTGACGAAAAGGCTATTTTTGAGATTAAGACATTTTAAGTAATTTCGTAAACGTTCACGAGCTTCGACACAGTGGTCTTTAGAATATTTAATTTCGACGTCCTCAATAGCCATCGCGTGTTGTAAACGAGGCATTTCTTAAGGGTTGGTCCAACATGTGCACGCACCGGGACATCGAACCGTGCACTTAATGGGACCTGACCGAAATCTTGACCTTTGGGAAATTCCCAAAACGTCACCGAGGGACTTGGAGGGATCCACGTCCGTGCAGGTACCTTGCCACCCTTTTGAGACGAGGGTGTGGACGATACTCGAAGGGAAACACTAATTGGTAATTTGCATCGTTTCGGCAAATACCAACAGTGTCCACCTCCCGCACGGTGGAGGGAGCAGCGGACAAACTCCCGAAAAACTAACGAGTCAGACGTCAGTCGCTCACACACGATCAACGAACGAACAACCTCTCACAAAAACGGTCGAATTGTGAGAGAAACGTAAAGCTGTCCAATATTAAGTTGGCGGACAGCGTCGCGAGCAACCGCGTTCGATCTGAGCCTTATAACCTCGGAGAAGAATCAACGACGCGAAAATTCCCCGTGGTAGCTGCGACAAATATAATGTATACGACGTACTGCCCTTTTGTCACGGGTTGAAACATAAATATCATGACAGTAAAGTGCATTTCATATTATGCATGTATTTCTAAGTTTCGAACTTAACTTCGCAATTAATTGTTTATGTAAAAGTCCTTTTCTCGAACGCAACAAATAAAAATGATTAACAGTGCATGTGCTATTTATACAATACAATGCGTAATATTATGCATTTAAAAATAGAACATCGCAGAATTTTTGGAATTGTTAGATTTTCAGTTTTAAATTTACATAAATGATAAATGGACATGGAAAAGTTACTATCATATTTAAAAAACAAATTATAAAAACTAAAAAAAGACAACCTGCGACATACTGTTTGTAAATTGTTTGCGCGTTCAATTGCGCGAAAGCTGAACACAGAGAGTGAGAGTGAGTGAGTGAGCGAAAGAGAGAGAACGAGAGAGAGAGAGAGAGAGAGAGAGAGAGGGAGAGAGAGAGAATGAGAGAGTGAGTAAGAGGGAGCGGAGAAAAGGAAATTGCCGGAGGGCAATGTGACGCAAGAAAACTGAAGGAAGCGTCTAACGACAAGACTCATCGGAACGGGAGCGGCTGTGTTTGCAAAGTTAAGTGATACTAATTGAAAGTTCAATGCCGGCATATTGATAATGGGCATAGAGCACACTACGCCAAGCAAACACGCGCAAGTAATTCAATCTGAGTCTGGCCGATCTAATTTGTCCGTCGCGACGGCTGACAACACCGATTTAATCCCACCTCTCATTTCACCACACCATTGATCGATCGTAATAGAATTCACCTTTTTTCTCGGTAAACATTAAAAACTTTTTACTTTATATCTTCCTTTAACGAACTGTTTGTACACAATTCGAAACATTTTAACAAATATGAGAAGAAAGAGTTGTTAGAAAGTATGCACACATAACATATGTGTACATTTCGAACAAAATGTTGAAATGTGCGGTGTAAGAACAGAACTAATTTTGTCCTGTAAAAAATTAATATAAATAGTTTTAAAAATATTATAAATAGAAATATTAATAGGGAACCTTCCCATTTGGAGATCCAGATTAGTTTCTTTCAATAATATATTTCTTTTAATAATCCTTAATGATCTCTTGTGTGTTCGTGACAGCATATGCGTCAGTATTGGTTGCCAGCTAAATAATTCTTCTTCACTTCGTTCCAATTACGCTGATTAGATAGCTAAGTAGGCACTATACATTATCTGCAGATCTGGCACAATCATTAGTGCAATCACTAAATTATCTCGTCTTTTTCATAACCTAATCAATAAACGTAAAAGATAATAATAGATAAATGATATTTTACACGAAACATCACCCAATGTTTTTTCCTTTTCACTCTGTATGCTAACGCATTTACTTAAAAAATACATTTCAGCTGCAGGGCTAATGATCCTTACACGGTCCAAGCTTTGTCTACACATCGTTTTCCACGTTCACGCTCTACTCTAGAGCGGCCAATTAGTCTGTCTACAAAGGAGAAGAAATCTAGAGTGTAGACACGATTGAAATGTGGGAAAACGAAACGGTAGTATTACAATTGAGGATCGCCGTATGATGGTTTTATGAAAGCCCAAACTCGTTAAAGCGTAACAGTCTTAACAAGAATGTATTCTGGCGGAATATAGGACTGAATTGTTCTATACTGATCAAGAAGTACTATCGACCAAGTTCTTATGACGAGCATCACATTGAATTGTATATGGAGTTCTATAAGGATGAAGGTGAGTGGTTCGTGGGTTCAGTTTTGTAAAATGAAATATAGCCAAAGTTCTAGGTAATTAGTGTCCTTTATTTTAATGTCTGTACTACGACTCTACTTCTATGACTAACTGGTCGGTAGTCGTTTTGATGGTTAGGAAGTTTACAATATTTTCGGTACAGTGCGATTGACAAATCGCTGATTTGTTCAATCTTTAAGCGCTACCTTCCTCTGTGTGCCTATTGGTGTGCCTCTTAGGAAAAGGCAACAGCTTCTATGATAGAGGAGACTTTTCATTTACGTGATTTTCGGCAACGTAGCGACATTTTCGCTGGGCCTGATACATCCGTATGTATTATCAAAGAAAGTTAATTTTACTTTGTGCTTGGCAAAATATCAAAACCTTAAAACGATACCTTCGTCGTGCATCTCATAAACCGTATTAGCTGTTCCTAGCGAGAAATCATCTATTGGTAATTATTCAGTCTTATTGAAAAAAAAATAACAATTCAATTTTTTCATTTCTTCTACACATGTGTTAGACAATTGTCCAATAGTAGCAACAGCATCCAAGAAGCCATTACTTTCGAGTTAAGGTTTAGCTGCTATCCTTTGCCACTTTCCAGTCCTTTGTCGTATTGTTGCATCGTTCAAATCAGGGTGCATCGTTTAGTACTTGCTACGGTCGAAAGTTAGGACACGCAAAAATCACTGCATACAATTGAACTAACACTGCCTTGACTCGCTGTAGTACATTAAGTTGTTTGCAGTCATACCATTTGAGAGCTTGTCTTTTAATTCGTTATAATGAAATATTGGGTCTGTACAGTAACATCTTCAAGTAAATTCATTAAATATAGTTGTTTCTATCCAACGTAACATAAATGAATTCCGAATCAGAAAGTTATTACAACACAAAACTTCGCTATCTGAGATGGATACCAATTAGCCTACACAAAACTAATACGAATATCCAGAAAGAAATTTTTCTAAAATTTCTATCAATAAGTGGAGAAACTAACGGTGGCGGCCTTGGATAAATTTGAACATTTAATTATATCTACTGGAAATGCATGTCCCAGAGTCTGATTGCTCTTCTTGGATATATTTGAAAAAATAACGACAACATTGTGCAGAAGGAAGGTGCAGATGATCAGAGAGAACTTTTAGAAATGTTGATAACTGACAGGATAAAATAGATTGTTGAAATCTTTAAAGGATACAAAAATCTAAGCAAAAATGACAAGTCAAGCACTTCTATAAGAAACGGCATTCATAAAACACTTGCGTTGTATTTTCAATGTTGTCCGACTATAAGTTACACCTGTACGGTATCGTGAACGGATCTTATTCCACTGAACCCGGTGAAAATAATTGTCATGCAAATATTTACACGCACGCACGCACGCACGCACGCACGCACGCACGCACGCACGCACGCACGCACGCACGCACGCACGCACGCACGCACGCACGCACGCACGCACGCACGCACGCACGCACGCACGCACGCACGCACACACACACATGTATATAATATTTACTGCTACAAACATTAGAAGAAATGATGAATAGATCCACAAGAGAAGGATCGCTAACTCACAGGTCGGTGTCGGGGCATATTTTCCAGTACACATATAACATCGGAAAATCTGTGGCGAGAGCATTTCATCAGTCAAAGGAACAACTCTTTTAGGCTTTTTTTAGATATCGGAGTATTTGGATGGATACACAATATGTTACGTACATATGAAATTTTCTCTTTTTTTCTGGCGAAATCGTCAGTTTGAAGTAAAATTAATTTACTAAAAACAGAGTTCTTTCATTTGCCCTTCTTCTTTGTATTTTATTATTATTTTTTTTTCATTTCACTGCTTCAATTGTATGATGACTGGGAAACCTTGAGAACGAAGGCCTGACATCATGCCCGATATAATCTTTGGTGCATAATAAAATAATAAGATCTTATATATTGTGATATATAGGGTATTTAAACGTGGCCACGTCCATTTAAACGTGGCTACATAATACATATAATACCAATAGGCATCAACTAAGCCATATTGTTGAGAAATTACAATACATTTGCGTACAATTATTATTTTGTATTGCGTAGCTCAAAATAATTATCTGTTACCAATCAAAGTAACATTAAAATCTAAAAATTAGTACTACAATGGCATATCGCAGATTTTGACCGCGATATCTCAAGCAGTATGAATGTGAAGACAATGTTTTTTTATCGCCCCTGAAATATTTAAAAGTTTTAATCATAAAGCCTGAAGGGTAATACTAACATTTTTTAAATTAATTATCTGTATAGATATATGTGGCACCTCGACAGCGACACTCGACCTCGCCACTCGACAGCGACGAACCCCCACCGAGACAGTTGTTACTTCACACCTCGAAAAGTTTCGGTTAGGGTACTTAGCTCTCTGCGCGACGAACCACACTTAGAGCTCGACGTAAACTATAAACATGCGGCGTCGAAAGGATCAAATGGTTTTCCCATAATTATGGGGCACGCGGAGAAAATTACGTAGGCCAAAAACCTCAAACCACGCAGCCCGGAAATAACCCAACGTCGTGAGAACTAAATCGACAGAACACACAGTCTGCGAGGACGACGCGAGCACAAGCTCAAAGCCAATCTGAATAAAGAAAGCGGAAACGAACTTTTTGAAGTATAGTTATTCACACACATACTACTCCACATATATAAAATGATTGTTTTGGTAAGGACATTTCGATTGTTTTAGAATGAATAACAATAGAAGATCCAACTAGTCGATCCTTCATATTCTCTAGTAGAGTTAGTCGTTCCTTATAAAATGTTTGTTTTAATTTTTTCTCAAAAAGGAAATCTATCGGTACGAGGTGTGGCGGACGTAATGATGATATTACCACTTTATTATAACCAATTCATTAATTCAGAAATGTTTAATCCAAAATTTGTGTAATAAAACACGCAAAATCAGGTAAAACTACAATAGATCAAATCAACAGCCATGCTACTGTCTTCTTTTTGTGACTAGCTTCTGCATAAGCGTGCATACTTTTGTCCATTTAAAGTACCGCATCAAACATTTATACTATGCTAGTAATAATTACATTTGGATAGTGATGCATGTTTCTCAGATTCACGTGACCATGATTGATGAAAGATATGTAGCGGCTAGCAGTAAGGCACAATAGAAGATCTTCCGCTACAACAGCTAGCACGGTTTATGGTATGCGCAGCAATCAAGCCATTTTTGAGGAACTGTTTTATGTTTTTAACATTTTCTAGATATGCGACAATGAACTTTCTCCAACGGCCCTGATGGCACATGCGGAAGCTATAAACCGGGGATTTCCGAAGGATCCACTGTCCGTGCCCGTGCTACCCTTAGCCACCCGGCGCGGGTATCAGGCCCAGCGAAAATCTAGCTACATGACCAAATATGGTAATGTCAAATGTCAGCTCCCACCAGAGCCCTTCTCTAAAAAGGCGGTGGGCCTAAGCGATTGGCAATTCGCGAAAAGGAAATAGACAACCGAAAGGCGCAAGAAATATATCGCGCCGACGAGGTAAAGAGACGGACGGCAAGACATCAGTCTCCTTCGAAAATCCCTCGGTAACACATCAAATAAAATCTGCTCTAAAAACGACTTCACAACTTTTGCACCCTGCCCTGAACATTCCGAACACGCAGAATAAAGACTTAGTCAATAAAAACCTTCAGATACTTTGTCCGTAAATAATATTTTGAAAAAGTGATTCATAGTTTTGATCTTGCAGCAATTTTCTTTTTCATCTCTTGTTTTTTTTCTTTTACAATCCTTTATTGTATTGGGATATTTTGATATTGGGATATATATATATATCCCTTTTATCGTGCTACGACGCGATTTTATTGAGTTGGTCATCTCCATGTTCTTACTTCATGACGTTTGGTTTAACGGCGATAAGATTGAGGAATTAACTTTTAATTAGAATAATGCTCAACAACTCGTATTTATTATATATTTATAATTTCGATAACGGATCAGGAGGTGAAGATGTTAAGATTGTTCGACAAGTTTTTTATAGGTCAGTGTATTACGATGTTTTTCTTAAAACTGACTCAAAGGTTGGTGAACACTCTCAACTAGAGGTGTCCCGTGGGTATGTTTTGTTGCTGGGACAAGCGGATTCGTCGACTGCCATTTTACGGGTAAGGAAAGCGGTTGCTGGAAGTTTACTCTCGGGTGACGCACGCGTGTCCTAATTTTCGACTGCAGCAAGCAATAAACCTAAAAAACGCCTCGACTTGAACGATGCCACAACGACACAAAAAATTCAAAAGTAGAACGATGAAAACCTTTAGTAGGCATATGAAGTAAAAAATAATTAAACCTTGACTTCGAAAGTAACGGCTTTTTGGATATTATACAATACATGCTATGTATAAACTGTTTGCCAAACGTGGTCATTTGACAGTGCCATTTTACAATCAGCAAAGAATAGGTCGATGGTTGCTTTTTACAAAGTTAACAGACCCCGACGGACCTGCCTTTACTTTATGACACGTGTCCAAGTAGCTTTTAACGGGTCTTGACACACATATAATCATTGACTTTTAGTTTCTACGCTGCTCAAGTAATTGAGCACCCGGATAACGCTGTTTATGGCTTTCGAGATCACTTCTCTTTGCCATTTGTTTCGGTTTATCCACCTATACTGAAGGATAGTGAAATTATATTTATTAATAGTTAATCAATAATTAGGGTTTCAAGTGTTATGTATGTGGAATATCCTAGAATGCGAGCGAAAGCGAATGTGCGGAATGAAAGAGTTTTTCAGATGAATGTTTTAAAACGACGAGTTAGTTGTTCATGACCCGTCTTTAGCATAATACCTCAGTCGTAAAGAACTATTCAATGATTTATAAAATCTTGTAATTTTTCTTAATTAATAAATATCATACAATACCGCCTCAGAAGTATTACGTAGTAACGGGAAAAAAGGCGTAAGTGGTAAAAACCTTCGGACATCACTGAAATTTCCATTGTAAAGTAGCTATCAAGGATAGGTCTCCTAGATACATATAAGTGGCGTAGCAGTTTCAGCAGCGTTTCCCAAGTTGACTAATCAGAAGTTCGAATTCTTCATAGTCCTATTATATCTGCAGTTTGAGAACTTATCTGTAAAAAATCTAAATCACATTCCGAGTGACTAGGAAATGGAGTACTTCCTCCTTTGCTGTGGATTCCGATCAAAAGCAAATATACTCGGGTACTTTAGGAGAAAAACTCATCTAACAACAGTGTCATCTTAAAAATTAGACGGTGACACTCGGTAAAATTTGAATGATACTTGTGAGGTGGCGTGTAAAATAAGAATTCATTGCCGGTGTTCAATTTAGTTAACAAAGTTTTAATTAACAAAGTTCGGTTAATAGTGAATCATACATTTTTTCGATATTTTTTATTTAATCCTCTGGCAATTTTCGATTCTTTTTACAGTTATCAGCTTCGACGATTGGCTATACAGTAGTTTAGTGCTAGCCAATCGTTTTGTTATTTCGGCTTTGTTACCGTCTTTTTTTCTTTTGAAAGGCGACATGGACGTTAGTGGGATTGTTTTGCCCGCTAGCAATTTTTAAGAATATAGCAGGATTTTCCTAGCTTTGTTATCTTAGCAGTTACGTAGTGGGCCGCTGAGCCATGAGCCGATGATCCTTAAAAGAAAAAAAGAGGTTATAGATTAAAGTTTACTATTTATAACTGTTCATCAAAAATATTAAAAGGTCAAAACGTTTTTCTTAAAGATAGCTTAATTATCCTGCATAATATATAAGTTAAATTGCAATACGACTTTAATATAGAGCACTTTGTTTAAAAATGGTCGAAAAGTGCAAGACGTAGATAAAAGATTAGATGGTAAGACATTTAGTAAAAAGAAGTCGGAAAAGTAGCGTGGAAATAGAGAAAAATCTATAGCGGAAGAATATTAACCTGATTCGCGGAAGGTCTTGGGTAAAGATATATAGAAAGAAAAATGAATAAGAAGTGCGGTAAAAATAGTTACGGTGGCGTAGCTGTCACACTCTTTACGAACGAGTCCAACGTTGTTCAAGGGTATGCTTTTTAAGTGTTATACTACGCAAATGATTCAAGCGTGGAAGTCAAACTAATGAGCAAATGCAGAAGCCAACATATCCAGATATTGGACATATCGAAGAGTATTCCGTTGGATATGAGTTATATGATATGTGCAACGTTCAGGTATACAGGTTGGACCTGTTGGAAATCTTTTAACTTCCAGCGAGAAATGCATTCAGAAGAACCATAACCATAGCTCATGGATCAGGTGAGCCGGATTTAAATTCATCAATTATAAGAAAAACCGATCGCACTAGTGCGTTCTTTCCGAAACAGTCAAATATTATCAAGTGGAATACTTATAAAAAAGGTCGTAAATGGTTAAATACCAATTTTGATGGAAGTTTGCAGGCTTCAAGAACGGTTACTAATAATATATTTAAAGGAGTAAAAACAGCCACCAAAGTTGAAGGAGCTGAAGATAGGAAAACAATTTCAACCAAGCTGTAGTATAATTTGAATCACGACTCCTCGATTTGAAGCCGAAACAATACAATTGTGGAACACAAACTATTTGCAAAGTGATCGAGAAGACGGTATGGACGAGGAGGTAGACACACCATTTATTTATTTGGCAACACACACGTCATAGGGTATTGATCCATGACTAATTGTCAGCTGGCTTTGAGGGTCGCGTATATGTACATAGACCGCCGAAATTTCTCGACGCCAGCGAGGAAAGATCTCTGAAAAGATCGGCAAGGCCGCCGCGAATGCACCAAAAGCATGGAGTTCGCTACAATGGTTTACCCCGAGCTGTTGCGCTAATTCCCGCTAAGCGGACATATAGAGTTGTGTTTTTGCAACCATCACGGCAACCGAGTGAAATCATAATGTCGATTCTAAAAGCAACCGGCAAGATTTTCGAGCAACCGACAGGAAAGGAGGTGGATGAATAAACAGCGCATACGCAACACAACTGCGCTTGGGAGGAGTATATTCGTCAATTACACGAATAGATAATTCACATCTCGCCTCGCGGGACTAACGTCTCGCGTTCGCTCTCTGATAATATAAGGCCCAGATCTAACAGGGTTGCTCACGATGCTATCTGACCAATTAATTTTCGACAGCTAGTTCTAAATCATACACTAGCGACTGACTGTTTCGTTCGTTTGTTAGCTCTCACAGATCGTACGTTCCTCACATGGGACATATATGTTAGAAGTTTTCTCTACTTTTTCCGCATGTCCAATTCGCTCAGAGGTTCTAGGGTAATGTAATTATTGCTCTACACGTGCCTCGTAGCACACTGACATCAGGTCATCGGCCACGGAGTAGCATTCCGGTAATAGGTAATAGGAATCTATCTAATTCTTTAAACATAACATCCGCGATTCGTCGTGTTACCTTGTTATCTACTGTTACTTCGACCCGATGACGAGCATGGAGCTCTGGTACCGGCTGGTACTGGCTCTGGTCCGAATCTTTTGATAAGGAGACCGATGCCCAAGAGTATAAGAACCCTGACACGTGTACCATACATCCTTTCTCAAGGATCGACGCTAACATATGTATTGTATACATATATGTATGTATGTGGACAACAGACTTGAGAGATAGCGCTTAAAGTGTAATTTTTAAAGTTACAAAATTAGCAATATTTTACTTGACTACAATTTCCATTTCAAACTCGTCGACGAATTACATAGTATGCGCTGAGCTTTCACGTTTCAGCGATAACGTTGATTATAAACTGTCAACGAGTCGTCAAGTTGGAACAAACAAGTACGTGCACCATATACAATATCGAAGCAAGTGTATTGAATTAATATTGGGTAAAAGTTATATCCTACTTAGTCTCATCTGTAAAACGTATAGGAATTGCTATCATACTTACCAATTTTTGGAGTTGTAACACCTAACAGCTCAGTTTAAAAAAACTGATTCATCTTTCGATTTGCTGAAAACATTTTTAGCCATAAAATGTACTTTTTTAAAGCTTGAAATAATTTCAAGACTATTCCAAAAAGAGTAAAATTTTCCATGACATTATATGTCATTTGACAGTTATTTAAATTACATTTTTAAATTCTACAATCTATTTCTACCAAGAATTTATTCGAAGTACATGTAAGATGTTGAGGAAAATGGAGTAACAACTCGATTGCTCAATGTTTACCGGGCGTATTTATTACTGGTTCACCCGAAGGTTCGTACAAGAATGCCTTCTTAGGCCATTCGTACTATCCTCGAGGACACCCTCAACGTCATGGCCCATTCGTATGTTTAGGCAAGGCTCCGGAGAGGGACGATGCCGCAAGGAAATGCACACGGCCCTCGTTGACCTCCCGTGCACCCTGTTACCCGATATTTCTTACATACAATATTATTTTATTAATTATTAGGAATACGGTTAAAAATTTCTATCCATTTCGACTAGATACTCGATGTTTGTTGTATAAAAGTCAAACATTCTCTATCTTTGAATATTTTTCCACTTCGTAAGGTAACTGACTGGTTAAAAAAAAACTAATACCTTGTATATGAAATTTGACTTTGAATGCAAACATTGGAGTCATGTACGCGTCACTGTTCATATAGGCAAGAGAGCCTGCTATGAGAGAAAAAAAAAAGTTGTTCATTTACGACAACAGCACCACGTTACTAAAACTCGGTGTGACTGCGCTAGCAAGAGAGAAGCGACCCAAAACTCGTAAAGTATGAGTGCGATAGAGTTTTAAAATAAAATAATTGTCAACATTTTTAAGGTTTTATCTATTAAAATCCAATAAAACAACGTTTAATTTCAATACACTTTCCTCTCCTTTGATATGATCAATTGTATTCGAGTTAGTTTGTTAGGACAGACAACGTTACGCTTTATCTCTTTCCTTTGCATCTTCTTTTTACTATCTAGTCTTGAATACTAACTGTTTCAACGATACAAATACCTTAAAAATAAAAACTGTAAAATAAAAGCATAATAATTTATCTATAATATAGCATTTATTATATTCAACAAATATCATTGAGGACAGTTATAATAACTGGAATCGATTTTGGAATATACCAGTGGGCTGCGGAATGAAAGTTGCAAGCTGCATTAGTTTTCAATCTTATAGAAGTCCTTTTACATGAAAAATATCATATTTTGTAGAAAACTGGTTAGAAAAGAAAGGACAGAAACAAAGAAAGTAATTTTCATTGGAAATATTTATGTTAAACGGGATGTTGATCGATACCAAAATGCAACTTATATTATTTTACATCCTTTTTTTAGTCTTATTTGTGGCGTTTTATATTGTATTTAAAAAATTCATACTATCTCTATATAGAAGAACTAATGAATAATATTAATGTTATACTGATTGTTGGATTACTATAAAGCAGTGAACAATGTGATTAGCCTAATATCTGTGAGGGCAATGTAACGGGAGTAAGAAACCACACTCGACCTTTTTGCCCACAATTTAATATAAAACAATCAACAACAGTTAACAATAGCGAAACAATAATAAAACAATAGTTCTTAATGTTGGGGGCGGTGCTACGGCTACGATTTCTTTTACGGCGCTACGCGACTCTAGTGAAACTCGACTTGACCTCACAATTCTTAACGAATATGGAGGTTGCTCTAACGAACAGGGTGTTCTCGCCGAACTGTTCTAACCGAACTATATGCTAGCGTCGTTCTAACAGAACGATGTGCTTGCCTCGTTCTAACCGAACTGTCCGAATCGAACTGTCGCGAGGACGAAAATGTCGTCCCTTAAAAATGCGTATAGAAAAGGATGGGAAATCCCAGAATGAAAAGGATGGATGCACAGACGAGGAGAGTGAACGTTTCCACGAAACGTAACGGACGGAAATTGGTCATAAATAAACCAAGTTCAAGGATCTATCGTACGCGACTGGCAATGCTCAGTCGCGACGAAATCTTAAGGGAAACAATTGCTTGGCCCAGATGATGGACACAAACCAGACGGGTATCGGGTTTAGGAAACGCGCGGGCCTGGTCGCCAAGTGCTAACCCGCGGTGGCCAGACCTGCGCTGTGTCGTAGGAACGCATTGTTATTTCTTTAGAGAATTTACGACTCGAAAATACCAGGAATCGTAGCCGCCACATCTGTATTGTTATTAGTCTAATGCCTATATTATGGAAAGTGTAGTAGCGATTACAAGGTTAAGTGAAGACTTTAATAAAGTGAAAATCGATTGATATAACACTATAACAAAAAGACAAATTACATTAGCATTCTTTCGATAACACTGCATTACGCTATACAATAACAACACAAATATCAAAAAATGCTTAATAGAATATCGGCTTTCCTTTATTAGAAAAATCTTGATGTCTTACGTGGTGGACATCGACCGAGACCTTTCGTTTGTTGCTATGGAGCAACAATAACACTTACTACGATAAAAGGTTAGGGCACGCAAAATTCACGTACACGTCACCCGAAGGTGCATTTTATATCTGCGAATGACAAAAGGTTTGAATTGACCATTTAGTTTCGATGTCCGCTTCCCTGACCACCTTTCATAAACTTGCAATAGACAAATCCGCTTGTTCTAACGAAAATAGAACACATTCAATAAATTTTTCGTTATTGCACCCAAATTCATTCCAACATAGTTCTTAGCAATCTTTAGCATCAAGCACAGATAGTTTCATAAATAGTCGTCGAGAAGTGTGAATCAATAGATGCGTTTTCACTCATTTTAAAACGAGTGCAGAATCGAATCATCCTTGTAGGTAACCGAAATTCCGTAAAGGAACCTAAAGTTCCACGCTGAGTTTGCGAAGATTATCAGAAAATCAAAATGATTGATAACTATTTATAATCATCGCTGTAGTTTGTTTTGACATGGCCGGTATGAAAACGTTGAACGGTGTTGTAAATTATTTAAAGGAAAAGAAAAAAATCAAAGCCATATATATATATATATAATTAAATTCGCCTGAGTAGAAAATAATGTTTAATTAATAGTTATCGTTATGTGAAAAAATTGGATTAATTTCATAATTTTTTCAAAAGGATTTCGATTCTTCGGAATGGATGTACAAATGGATTTGTACTATGGACTGATCAGTTGGTAGTTCGTTTTGTTTCGAAGGAGTAAAATGTATCTCATGTCTTGATAACATCCCGTTACTCGCGCCTTGCGTTCAGACTGTCTCCTTTTATTCGCAGTGTCGGCCCATTCACTGAAACACGGCCGATCGATGGACGGAGGGTGGTTCTTCTATTAGAATTTTACGAATTCGATGTAGCAGAATACCTCCGGGGAAATATCTAGATTCTTCGTTTTACTGTGACAAACCACTGTACTGAGAAAATGAAAAAGTCTTTCTAAAAATTTATCCTTGACAAGATTTCATTCGATAAATTATTATGAATATTTCTATTTATGATAATGTAATTACAGTTCAGAAAAAGATTTATATGCTGAAATAGAAACTCGATAGTAATTATGTATGAAGGGGTATAAACAACTAAAGATAGAAGTTTAAATGCAATAGTAATGCACTTTTAAGCGTGATTGCAGTTCTTCTCCTTAATTGCAAACGAATACAGTAATTATTTAGATATACCAATAATTACAAAAATACTTCGATACTAGAGGTTTTGCAAATCTGTACGCTGCATTTCAAAAACTCTCCAATAAGGCGACACGTAAATTGGTGAGATTTAATTGAGCTTACTACTTTATATGTAAATACCCTTTAGTAAAAAAAATACTATATGTATATAACTTGGAAAACGTTAGGTATGAAACAGTAAGGAACATCTAGTGGACAGTATAATTAATAAATATATTCGAGAATAATTATCTACTGTATATAATATTAAATAATATGTAGAATATAACCCACACGCAATCGTAATTCATGGGTTAGTAGTATTTCTTCAACTAAGCTTTCACACACACATGTTCTTGATTTTTTATTTTATTGCTGGATGCTCCCTCCATTTCTTTGGCTCTTTTAAAATTAGCTGTTTTAAGCTTTAAAACCTGCTACAAGCAAATCTCCACATGCTTATTCTTTCAGTTTGTGCCAATCTCTAAAAATATGTAAAAAAGAAAATGAAAGGAAAAGCAAAGCCAGCAAGAGCACATCAAGATACCTGTAATAGTGCGATTTTTTACTGCAAAATAAGAATTATAGAGGGTATTTGGTCTTTGTATAATACAAGTTATCATTTTTAAGTAAGATGGTAATGGTAATTAAATGTCATGCTTCCACTTTTCGAACACTAATCCAAGTGCGGTTATAGATTTTAACCTGTGAGCAAAGAATAATTTGTTATCGACATCTTGATTTATTTGCTTGTACTGTTGTAAAATCTTAAAATTTTAATAAACCTCCCCGTGCGAAACTTTTTTAATTATAAGACTCTTGGAAGTATACTAGTACTGACGTTTGTTTATTTCATCGATACTTTAAATCTAAAAGAAACCTATTATTGATAAATACTCATAAAACGAAGTGACCTCTGTCTTTTATAAACTTTTATGATATATAACGTTCATCGTTATCCTGAAAAATGTCGTGACGGTTTTACTTAGCGATTGTCATTTATTACAATATTATTATCAAATGCATATACACTAGGCCAGAAAAGTATTTGTACATTTGGTTTCTTTTGCGATAACTTTATGTAAACAAATGATTGTAAAAACCGTTTCTATTAATAGTTTACTAGGTATAGATATTATGTGTAAATTAAACATTTTTAGTGTATTGCGTAAGCGAAGTATAATGAAATAAATTCTATAACTTTAATGTAAAGAAAGTATTTATATACTTATAAGCCATAACACGGCTTATCACCTGTGGCTTTCACAATAGCTTGTAGTCTTTTAGGCATCAATTCTACCAGTTTCTCGATTATTTCTTTTGATATTTTTGGCCAATCTTCTAAAAGCACTCGTAGAACAGTCTTGTTAGTTATATTTTTTCCCCTTACTTCTATATCCAATGGATGTCATAAATTTTCTTTTGGATTAGTATCAGCAGACTGTGGAGGGATAATTGATTGTTTACGAACATTGTATAACAACCATTCTATCGTTTTTCTTGCAGTTTGGATCGTCGTCTTGTTAAAAATAATAATTTTTGCTCAAACTCAATTTGGCTGTACTTTTTTGAAAAATTATTACGCAGTATTTCGATCAATCGAAGTTGATCAACGCAACATCCACTGTACCATAGCACCCTATATTTTTTCAGTGAGGTTTGGTATTCTCTTTTTTATTCCATACAAATTTTTTTCTTTTTCTTTTCGTTATGTCACAACGTCGACCGTTTATTTTGTGACGAATAAATGACATGATGCTATTACGATTGTTAGTGGATTGTACTTTATTGGTTCTATATGTGCATCTATCTGAGATCCTATCGAACCATATACACTTCTCGACGACTATTTATGACACTATGTGTGTTTAAAGCTAAAAATTGCTACGAACTGTATTGGAATGAACTTGGATGTTATAATCTATTGGGTGTGCTCTATTTTCGTCAGAACAAGCCGATTCGTCTACTGTAACCTTACGAAAATTGGCAAAAGAAGCAGACATCGAAACTAATTGGTCAACGAAAATTACATATAAATAGGAAAAGTTCGACCCTCAAACCCTCGGTCACTCGCAGATACAAAGTGCACCTTCGGGTGACGTATACATGAATTTCGTGTATGAAAATAAATGAAAGAAGCACTTCGACTCGAAGAATGCAACAATGGCACATGTTGGAAAGAATAAACTAAACTTTGTTTGAAGCGACAGCTTCTTAAGTGTTATTGTTGCTATGGACAGCTGGTAGCTGAATGGGAATGAATTTACGAAAATAATATGCAAAGGAAGAGTCTCGGTCGATGTCTACCTGCTATGACATTAGCGGACACGGATGGACCCTTGATGTTTTACAACTGAACACGTACTATCCCTGATGTTGCCACGATATTATCGCATAATGTTCGAGTACTTGCAAATGGATTTTTAATTGATTCTTTAATAATCTTTCATCAATCTGTAACTGTCAGTACTTTCGGCTGACCACTGATCGTGATCTATTTTTGATAGTTTCCTTTCCCTCATACTTTTTAACAACCATATTGGACTACTGTAAAATGTAAGTCCAAACTTTTGTAATATTATATTTTCAGAAAATCTTAATTGTAAAAGTAGAAGATACAAGAATGTAAATTGGTCCTAGTTTTGAGAGCAGAAAGAATTCAATAAAAAGGAAAGCGACGATAGGGAAAAGCCATACTCAACGAATGATCGTCCGATGCTTATCCGTTGTTTTTTAATGAGTTAGTGGGAGGGAAGAACATTTTATGCTTATAAAGGTTTTTCTCTACTGAAAAGCAGTGTAGAAAGGAGAGCCGAATGTGTGTCGTTGCGTTATCAAGAGTTGTTAAAGTTGTGCTTTTACACACAGTTCGGTACTAGCTTATATATAATAGATTGTCTTTTTCTTTAATCTTTATAAATTAAACATTTTACTACTTTTACTAATTTTTGTGCAACTTTTTCTACGTTTTCGAAGGAAAATTACTTCATTATCTATAGATATGGCATTTCGTTCTTCTTGTCCGCCATTTCTTTTGTGTGCAAAACTTCAGAATGTTTTTCATCTTTGAAATAAACTCGGTACAGTAATCGATCATGTAATTTTAATACATTAAAAATTCTAATCATAATAATATTGAATTTTATAATTATAAGCAAACACATCATTGTACCAATAATGTACAAATAACTTTTTGATCCCCAAATATGTATATTAATTATATTATTTTTTTATAACGTAATGCTAAAAATAGTTGTCGCACGTGTTATATCCGCACGTGGTATACAATTAAAGGAAATAGTTTTTCGTTTTTGTATTAATTTTTTATACAAGTTTATACAAGTCATTGCAAAGAAACTAGGTGTACAAATACTTTTTTTATTAAGTATTGTGACGTGGTAGCGTCGCAAAGCCCCTACCACTCAAACTTAGCAATCACAATCTACGCGCAGAGTGAAATATAACATATGGGTTAAGTTATAAAATTATACAAGTAGCCCCTATAGAATCTTCCTTTTCCATCCCTTTCCCTGTCCTAGAATAAGTGAACCGGTTTGAGAAGACCCTCCTGAAGAGGCCACACCAACGATCCAAGGATGACTGAAGAGGACCCCCTATGAAGGCTGTGCATCAAGACTGCAGAATGAGGCTCGACAGTGTACAGAGGCGAAGCAACAGCAGTTTGGAGTACAAATCATTCCCTTCGTCCAAAGATCCCGGAGGATCGACCTTGCAGCAGTCCCGCCCAGCAGAGTACCAATCAAAGAAGAGAATAACTACAGCCCCGGATAAACGACGACCCAAAGAGGCCCTGCAGTGACCCCAAATGTCACCCCGCTGATCGTGACAGTGACCAGAAGTATTCCATAGGGTACAGTCTATACTTGCAGTCCCTGAAGATAAGCGACCGAACCAGCACGTGGCTCTTGCAGGTGAACCACGGAACGAGAGCGCGAGAAGCGCGCTAATAGAGCAATCAAGAAGATCTGAGTACAACCAGTCGTCCCCGGGAAAAAACACTACCGAGATCCACCGATCGATGCCCCGATCAATGCTCAAACGCACAATCCACCTCATCAAGGACCCCCAGCGGATCGAGGAAGTAAGCGTAGTAATTGCGGTTAAGTTTCTTCTTGTTTGCCAAGTGGAAGCCCTCATATAACGCTGCCACCTGTAGCACAGAATTACTTTAATACGAAAAAAAGACCTTACGAAGACCTTTAAAAGTACAACATTGTACTTTTTGCAGCACTAGATAACATGATTTTTGTTTAACACATTTAAAAACTGAATTACCTTCAAATAATGACTAGAAAGAATAATGAACTATATACTTTGAACCCGGCCCCGGGAGGGAACTCGAGTATGCTATCACGCCTATAAGGCATACGCGTATTCCTCAACCTGGATCTACCTCCCGGCTAGCCAAAGCTTCTGGTAGGGGTGCAGGACATGTACCACATTTTCGTCATTTGATATAAGTCATCTCTTATAACATCCGCCCATGCACTGAATGTGTTCTCCATCAACACTTTAGCAGTAGAAGAAGACCTTGTGGCCGCCCTCCGACACTCGCCACTAAAGGGACAGCACGACCTACAGTTTCCTGAAAGTACCCGATGACCTATCCTTTCCAATATATAGGAGTTCTGACCTGTCCCTAATATCTCAGCGTCTAAGGCAGGGCCTGCTAGGTAGTCTTACCGATGAGTCCACTAGCAGGCCCAGGACGAAACGTTCTTCCCCTCTCTTTTCCTTCCTTCTTTCCTCTTCTATTCTACAGCAAACCGAAGCATGCCGCTTCAACCTTCTTAGTCTTGACTCTTTGTCGGCTGTAAGGAATTTTGTTTTACGAATCGAATGGATTAGTGTTGAGTTAATATCAAGATCCCACAACTTGTCCCATTTATATTCGATAAAAGGAGACCGCGGTCCGCGATGGGACAGACTCACGTAAGAGTCTCCCCGACCCACATCAATCTGAATGCCCGTAGGCATATTCCGGGGGGACCACGTGGAGGTTTGATGCGAGGCTAAGGTAGGAGAGGCTACACTTTGCGCATCACTACTCTGTGAGCTTATCACCTTGACTATCGCTATTATCGGATACTAGACGCCAACGGGCCGTCTGACAATTACGAATGTGTATAGTAGTTTACAGTGCACCCCATCCAGAATAATGAACTATAATGGTTTTACATGAAAATGTATAAACAAGCTATTCCGATGTCATAGCGGAAAGCGTGATGCACATTTTACGCGCCATCCACGGCGCGGCTTGCCATCTCAGAGGTAGTGTTGCGGAATGTTCCGCCGCTTTATCTAAAAAGATAAAGTGCCATATGATATCGTCGTATCGTATCGATCTGTTGTAAAATGCGATTACAGTCGAGGGCCCACAGACAGAAGGTCCTTTTTCATTTCTTTTTATCTCGGTAGCCTTCCTTTGCATGTTATCTGCGTGTAAATTCATTCACATTCGACAACCAGTTGTTCAACAGCAACAATAACACTTAAGAAGCTGACGCTTCAAGTTAAAGTTTAGTTTTCCAGTATGTGTGTCGCAGCTACCACGCGGGATTTTCGCATCATTGGTTCCTCTCCGAGGTTGTAAGGCTCAAATCGAACGCGGTTGCTCGCGACGCTGTCCGCCAACTTAATATTGGACAGCTTGTTCTAACTAAATGTTCGTTCGTTTACGTTTCTCTCACAATTCGACCGTTTTTGTAAGAGGTTGTTCGTTCGTTGATCGTGTGTGAGCGACTAACGTTTGACTCGTTAGTTTTTTGGGAGTTTGTCCGCTGCTCCCTCCACCGTGCGGGAGATGGACACTGTTGGTATTTGCCGAAACGATGCAAATTACCAATCAGTGTTCTCCTTCGAGTATCGTCCACACCCTCGTCTCAAAAGGGTGGGAAGATACCTGCACGGACGTGGAACCTTCCAAGTCCCTCGGTGACGTTTTGGGAATTTCCCAAATGTCAAGATTTCGGTCTGGTCCCGGTAAGTGCATGGTTCGTTGTCCCGCTGCGTGCACATGTTGGACCAATCCTTGAGAAATCACTTGTTTACAAAACACGATGGCTATTGAGGACGCCAAAACTAAATATTCTCAAGACCATTGTGTCGAAAGTCGCGAACGTTTACGAAATTATTTAAAACGTCTTAATCTCAAAAATAAGTCTTCGAAGACCCCACGTTTTATTTGTTCCGTCGGTCGGAACAATGTGCCTACTAGAGGTTTCACATTTTACTATCGTGTCCTTTGTTTCATTGTTGCATTGTTCGAGTCGAGGTGCTTCTTTGATTTATTTGTTTACTACGGTAGAAAGTTAGGGCACGTGGAATTTACGTAAACGTCACCCGAGGATGCACATTGTATCTGCGAGTGATCGAGGTTTTGAGGGCGGACTTTTCCGTAATATCCGGTAATAATAAAAGTACTGTTTCCAATGAGTGACGTATAGAATGGTTATATATTAGATGTTTTTAGTCCAAATAGATTGTAATTATTTTGTAGTATTTCATTTTTTACGTAAGAAAAGCCTCTGTCAAGAATAAAGATATCTGCATCAGATACTGTTGCTACCCACAATTTATTTGGACCAAAAACATCTAATATATAACCATTCGAGGTTACTGCCAGCATCGGTTTTATAAAGTTATTAATAATTCGTACTTTTATGCAAGTAAATATAAGTACCAACCCATATTGTATGTATAAATATTATTGCATCATCATTTTCGTTAATATTATTTATATGGCGAGAAATTGCTGAAGTTTGCTTTTTAATTTTGTCCCGTGTAACTGTCAGACAATAACAACTGTCAAAACTATTTATAACAGCTAAAGTGTCAATAACAACTGCTCATACGACATATTTAAAACATTGAAAGAAAGACGGAATGAAGAATAACATACAGAAAAAGAAGAATAGTCTAAGTAACATTATAGTAGAATATAGTGAATTCGGAATATACAGATTATTAAAAAGTATTTTCAAAAACAAATTCTTCCTAGTACAATAATAATTCCGGTCTCCGATGATAATAATTTTAGTAATAAGTCATAATATGTTAAGAAAAGCATTTATTTTTTCATTATTTTATATTGTTCATATTGTTTTTTCATATTGTTCATTATGTTATAACTTTTAAACAAAAAGTTTCCCCAGAGTAAGATTTATACTGTTTAAGGAGCATAAAATGAGCTTCCTATACTGAGTTTTTTGTTAAAATCTGGAGATACTTTTTTTGGGTATAGCAATTTTTCCCCATTTTTCACTAATCCAGAAACTAGAAATATGCATAAAAAAATGACACACACAATCACATTTGGCAAACAGATGTCCGTAGCAGGAATAATCTCCAAAAAGCCACTACTTTCGAAGTCGAGGTAATTACTGTTCACTCCACATACCTACTAAAGGTCGTCGTAGTTTCTTTAAATCTTTGTGCCGTTTTCCTATAAATCAAGTCGAGGCGCTTTTTGGGTTTATTGCTTGCTACGGTCAAGATTAGGACATGCGGAACTCACGTGTGCGTCACCCGAGGGTAAGACTGGGTACCTGCGGGTGACCGGCGGTTTGGGGCGGTTACTTTATCAGAATTTGCAGTAACCAATAATAGTCGACAGCCGCTTCCCTCACTAAACTTCGAAAAATGTGTAAGGACGAATCCGCATGTCCTAGCTAAAAAACACACCCACCGGCGAGCCTTTAAATACGCCGGAATAGTTAGAAAGTCAGAAAAATAACAACCGTACGATATACTTACACAAACCTTGTCGACTACACTCCCCATCAGTACCGAAATATAAAGTATAAAAAACATAAGTGGTTAAGGATCATTATTCAACGAAGTCTAATCCCTTAACTCACACCCGTGTTAAACCAAACGTCGGGACGTAACAATCCGATAGAACCATTATATTGGAAAAAGAAGGACTACACCCGGATTTAGGATGTCTTAAGATCGTATATCGTTACTTTTTGCGCAGTAATACCTTAGGAGACTTTATGACAAGACCCTTGCTAGTTTATAGATTCTTTAAATTCCCATACACTTAAAGGCATAAATAAAAACACTTTACCGGTATATTGGAAAGTAAAAAAAAAACTTATGAATTTTCTTAGAAAGATTAATTACTTATATAAAAAAATTTATACGTTGAAATTAAGTTTTATGTTTTTCACTCGACACTCTGAAACACACACGCAGGTAGTAGATTTTTCTAAGATATTATGTACTCGTTTGTGAAAATGAATATTGCAATTTCTATTACAATCAACTTGCACAAAATAAAATAGCTGTATACTGTCTTATTTTTAAAAGATAATGTTGTATTCATACCTACAGTTGCCCCAAATTTGTAAGTACAACGAATGCTTTATTAACATTCCTTCTAGTGTACATACCACTGAGTAGTCGATGAACTTATTATTCGATTCGATTCGATTTCTACGTACCTAAAATGGAGAACATAATTATTAAGTGTACAAGTATACAGTCTAAATCAAAATATATAGCTTACAGAAATTGTGGGGGTGAAAAGTAAAAGGGGAGGGATTAAATCAATGGGACAAAAAGACAGTCATATTTGTCGTTATTGTTTTTTCTTAGCAAATATCTTTAAGTTCTCTTCGTGCCAAAAACACAAGTGTAGTACAATTGACAAAATTTTATTATTACGATTAAGAAGCTACTCCATTTTAAAAGTAACAAAATTGTACCAAAAGAAGGGAAGATATAGAAAACTATATACATACGTATATACGTAATTATTAAAAATTGCGAAGAGAAGAAAGCTGTTGAACTGTGGAACATCAAGGGTAAGGATCCATTGATGTCCGCTAATGTTGTAGCAAATAGACATCGATCAAGACCCTTTCTCTGCATTTCAATTTCATGCAAATTCATACGCATTTGACAACCAGTTGTCCGCAGCAGCAATAATATCTAAAAAGGCATCGCTTCGAGTCAAAGTTTAGTTTACTCTTTCTAACATATGCCTACTAGAGATTTCACATTTTACTTTCATTTGCTTCGTTTCGTTGTTGCACTGTATGTTACTAGAAAGTCGAAGTGCTTCTCTGATTTATTGTTTACTACGGTTGAAGGTTAATGCACGCGGAATTCATGTGTACGTCACCTAAATGTGCTCTTGGTCTTTACGTATGACCGAAGGTTTGGGAACGTTCTTTGCTATTTCCACACAGTTTTCGTCGACCAATTAGCTTCGATCGATTAGATTTCGTAAAATTGCAGTTGACGAATCCGTTTATTCTAACGAAAAAAAGGATACACATCCAACAGACACTTTCGCGCTATAACTTCCAAAGTCATTTCTGTTCATCAGTTCTCAGTAATCATTAGTATTAAAACGCAAAGCGCGTTGCTCCAGTTTACCTAGAATGAAAGAGGAAAGAAGAAAGGAAAAAGACAGGGAGGAACGTTTCGTCCTGGGCTTGCTAATGGACACCTCATCAAGTGCGGCTACCCAACAGGCCCTGCCTTAGACGCTGGAATATTAGGGGCAGGTCAGAACTGATATATATTGGAATGGATAGGCCATTGTGTACTATCGGGAAACTGTAAGTGGTGCTGTCCCTCTAGTGGCGAGTATCGGGAGGTCGCCACAAACGCATCTAATGTTTACAGATACAACCAATAAAATATAGTCCACTACCGATCATAGTAGCATCGTGTCGTTTATTCATCGCTAACAAGACGTTCGACGCTGTGATGCTAGAGAAGCTAATAAAAAGATAAATTCGAGTTCTTTTGTATAAATAGTTTTTTATTTCAGAGAAATAGCAACATAAATCGCTAAGGTAATGTTTTAAAACAGTATAAATTGTATGAATCGTTATAATTTGAAATAATCCTCACAATGACAGTAACATTTTATTAAAGAGAAAACAAGCGACAATTACGATAATACTACGGCCATAATAATACGGTCATAAAGGAAAGATATTATTCGGTATCGCGTACCGTATTAGACGCTCGCAACGTATTAGAAAATCATTGAAATTCATAAGAATAGTATCATTCTAAATAATGACCAAATTATGGAATTTTTAACATCAATTTTCAGAGAATGAATCGTTGGCAACCTATGGTTCCTGTCAAACATTAGTTCATAGTAATAAGCACTATACGATACAACAATAAAAGATTCAATCTTTAAAGTTATGCTCAAGACCAATTTTGCAGTTCACATTAAAATAATCATTCGAGATAAATTTTACAGATTCAGTGATGAGAAGTAAGAAATTAATTCTTAAACTTTATCGTTCACATACCACTCGCATGTCTACAGGAACAAGACGTTAATTAAAATTAGGATGAATACTGCTATGTTCACGCTAGACTTTAGCAATGACCCAGACAACACAAGATAAGATGGTGGCGACACCATACCGACACTGTAGCGACACTTCCGAGGAGTGTCAGCAGATCCGTAGTCATCTGCGTCCGTATTTGTTAGCTAAAATGCCGGCACGCAGTGGCAGCACGTTCTAGTCACCAGCGTAGCACGCGTGCGAATGACACTGTGCCAGCACCAACGTGACACGCGTGTCATCGTTCCATTCAAAAATTTTTTCTGCATTGGCATAGGCGTCACATTTGTTAATGGAGAACCACCTGTTATTCTGTACAAATTAAATACGTCAGAGTTTAGATATCCACATACGAGTACTGGCAGACGTTTTGGTAGTTCTTTGCCAACATTTATAGTTACTGAGAGAGCCATATATATTTTTTCAATTCGTCAGGAAAATTCATGCCAATAGAGAGTATTAAATACGATGGCAGCATATTGTTTAAGGAAATGTAATAAATGATACATTTACTTATAAAATGTTGAACCAATTAAGTTACGTTTACTTTACTAGCGTATCACAATTTTCAGGTGAAAATATTGAACGTAATTATTTGTTTTCCTTTGGTACATATATTCTTGTGGTACATGGTTTTATCGCTTGTAAGGATTATTAAAAATAAAATATACCTTTGTTACATGAATTTTTAACGAAGAGTTGAAAAAATACTTATAAAATAAGTGTATGTATTTTTACGATAAAGTAATTAACGACTTTTCTGAAAAAATCGCTGTATTAAGTTATAGTTTACAGAAAATAATAAAAAGAAGTTTTTATATCTTTCTTTCGTGTCAGTGTATCTATTTTCGAACCGAAATAAATAAATTGCTTAGTTTAGTCATTTTTAATATTTGTTTATAATTTTCATGCAAACAGCTTCTTCATTGGTATATATTAGCCTACGCCACTGCCACGCGTGTCACTACGGTGAGCTGATAGTGTTGTAGCGGCTAGCATCGAGGTATAATAGAAGACCTTTTTCGCTACAAGCAGCTAGAACGATTTATGGTATGCGCACAAATAAGTTACTTTTGAGAAGACGTCCTTAGCGAACTTTCTCCACATGTTAGTTGTAAATCTTAGTCGACGACCTCAGTAACACAGGCGGACTCCATAAACCGAGGGTTTCCAAAAAGGGTCTAGGCCTACGGTCAAGAGGCTACACCCTTGACGTGAGAGGAACCAGACCCAGCGGAAACCCCGCTACATTGCCAAATGTTAAAATAACAAAATGCCCCCACTATACCTGCTGCCGCCCTTCCAAGCAAACGCGCTAAGGGCGCAAGAAGAGGCGGCACCTAAATAAACAAATACATGATTGGCTAAGGTCGAAGCACCGACTTAGCCAATCATGCAACGCAAAGAATTGTACAAACGCGGCTGCACACGAGAGAACCAAAAAAGACACAGTTGATCTCGAGAACTTGCCGAGTGCAGTCGCTCCAGAATAAAGAGAAAAGTGAACAACCTACGACTTAGTCAGATCATTCAAATAACGAACCCTCCTCCACAATGTCATTGGCACGCTGTGTCGCCCTTGTGCTATATCGCCGTGCTTTGATAGTGCCGTGACACGCAGTGTCGCTCCAGTGCTAGCCCTGTGCTGTTACGAGAACTGAGAGGCAGCACCGTGCTAGCACAGTGCTTAGAGTTCCACCCGGTGTCATTGGCGCTACAATCGCTGGTTGTCTGGGGATGTCAGAACATAAAAAAACTTGGTATAAAATTAACTGATTTATGATATACAAAAAGTATGCAAAATATTAACATGAAAAGCTTTTGCGTGCTATTAATGGTATGTGAATTATGTGAGAAAGAGAGACAAAGAGAGAGAAGGAGACAAATGAAGTTGCTAATATTATAAAGTAACAAATCAGCAAAGGATAATCCACTCACATATTGTGCATATTATTTTCAATAACTGGCTATTGAAAAAGTAATAAGCTTAATAAGTTTGTGGCGACCACCGTAGTCGCCTTTGCACCCCGTGGCGCAGGGCGGAAGAGCACACTTAACCCTGGAAGCGAAGAGACTGGAGACATTAAACATATGTTTGACTCCAAACTTTCTCTTCGTCTTCGAGGGTTGAGGATGATTTCTGCGAACGTGCCCCCTCCTTTTCGGCATCGAAATGAGGGGGTGACAAACAGATAAAATGTGAGGGAAAGGAGCCCTCAAGATTAGTGTTTTTCATGTGAGCTTGGAGCCACGTACCGAACGTCTCTAGCGTTGAGTTTTAACCTGTCTTTGTTAAAATAAATTATTGTGTTATATACTTCTGAGTATCATTCAACCACGACCACGGGTTTCCCAAAAGTTCAATAACAAGTGTACCATTTTTGTCCAACAGTGCGATCAAATATTAAGTTTTTTTTTATGTGTGCTTTTTCTCTCTTTGCTACTTTCTCGTGATTACCGATCAATGATGTAGCATCGCTTGACGATAGAAAAAGAATTGCAGCATCGGCTCGCTATGAAATTTGATTGTAAAGAACGATCCAGCTAATGTTACCATTTTTCCTGTCGTGCTGCTTGTATCCTGAAAAATCTATTTGTCGTTTTTTATTATTTCTTATTCGGGCGAACCGTGTACCATCTCGATTACGGTTGTTCGGTTCTCGTCCCTCAAAAAATATCACAACTACTTCAATTTTCACTGGTATTGCTCGCCAATAGGGGAATAAGAGTTTGCCTGGGGCAAATTGGAGCCATTCTTTATTTTATACGAAGCCATGTATTCCTATACCATTTCGAACTCTCTCGTTCCTGTTTCCCCTTTTACTTTTCTTTTCACAACCATGGAAAAAGATTTTTTGATGTGTATACTTGTTAATATATTTGCATATTTCATCTTCATATCGGATCTTAATAATATAGCGTAGGCGCACACACGTGTATATATAATACATATTTACAAGCGTGTGTATACGAAGCGGACTGAACGCATTGATTATTTTAAAATCATGACAAATTAATGGACAATGGTACAGTATTATTATAATGTATAATAGATATTGCAGTAGATAATAACGATATCCGATGATATTTTAGATATTAATTTTTTTATATAAGAAATCTGGAAATCTTGCTAAATCTGAAATACATTCTTTTCGTATCATGTCACGAGGAAAACTTCAAAATTTGTAGAATAATGTAGAATAAAATTTGGGAAGAATTTTATTATATGTTTCAAAGAAATGTTTGAGAGCGAAGGGAACGTTATTATAGCCGATACACACGAGTAACTTCCTACAATTTCGCTGCGATCATATGCCTCTCTTTGTATTTCCAGCTAAAAGGAATGAAAGGAGAGACACGGTCGCAGCGACATCAGCGACAAAAAATGGTTGATGTGCATCGGTTCGTTAGTTTGTTTCTTGTTAAAACATACTTTTCATATCGGGCCAGCAAATTGCAAAAGTTGATTAATTGAATATTTATCAATATTTTCTAATATTCTAATAACAGAATAGATCGATCCTGTGTTGATTTTTTACAAAAAATATTACTTATTTTTATAATCTTATCATGACTAATAATTGGTATTTCCATAAATAATCTCTACTTTCTTAAGTTTTAGGGATGTACAGGACAATATTTCACGAAAGGAAGTCTCCTAAAATAGACGCATTAGCGTTAAAGGCAAATATCTCCTAAGACAGATTTATTATGTGTAGCTATTGTTAGTCACGAAATGGAGCTAACAGAGTTGGTTAACGCGTTGCAACGACTTTGCAACGTTCTTCTATAACGAAATACAGAATAATGTTAAAATTATTTCTTTACGATACAAACGAAATATTATTTAATTACCCTACTACAAAGTACGGCGAAATGAGAAAAAATCGGATAGTTATTTAAAATAGGGTGCAACTCCTTGTTTCGATGAAGTTAAAAAAAAAAAAAAAAAAAAAAAAAATATATATATATATGTTCAGCGCAAACTAACTTGCCTATAGATAATCGATCGAAATACATGGCTATCAAATCGTATTCAATTGTTGAAATGTCAAAATTGAGTTTCTCGAAAACGAATTTTCGAAAAAATGTTGTACTGCAATGTAGAACTATTCCTCTAACTCGGTTGTACTATAATATCCATCCCAGCCTGTACAAAATGGAAATAAAAAAAATAATGAAAACATGAGCTGATATTATATTCTTATGTTTGTCAATATTATAATAATTTATATATATATTATAATAATTATTATAATAATTATAATAATTAAATAATAACTCGCCGTTTCTTACTTAACACTAAGCAGTTTAAGGCTTATGGGTACAGTGTGTCCACCTGACATATTATATTTAAAAGAAAACTCCATTATTTCTACGACCAAGGCATAGATCCACTAGGTAGTTTTGTTTCTTCCTTTCTCCTTTGTTCCTTCTCCCTCCTTTATTTTTTTTTTCATATTCCATTTCATTTTAATCATCGGAACATAACATATGAAATCGAGATATTTATTAGAAATGTTAAATTAAAATTTTACAAAAATTATAATGTGTTTGTTATATCTGTAAGATAACAAGAAGGAAACCGGCATAGATTTTAATTGATACCTGCCTTTATCAAGTTTTTATGGGAAGGATATATATATAAGGAAGGATCGCTGCCGTCTTTTAAAAGTCTGAGACAAAAATCACCACCACTTATCTAGAATGACAGTAAAATTTTAATAATAGTTTAATTAAATGTTCTTTCTTAGGTTAAGTCAGCACAAGGGAGATCTTATCCTGAACTCCTTTCCCTTAGATCCTGTTCAAGCTGTCTCGAGAAAAGATAAACTCTCTGTGGACGAAGAAGCCTAGATAAACGACAATGACTGGAGTGTAGTGGAAGATATAAATATAGTTTGCTTCACATTTATTCCCGTTTATAGAATTGGAATTTTATGGGTTACTTTTACGTATATGAAGATGAATACTAATACTGCAGAATATTCAATTGTTTTCGTAATAGTAATACATAGGTATGAAAAGCATCATTTTCTCGCGATCTCTTCGCTACTCGTATATGTTATGTTAGTAACGTGTATAATTATTTTATCATTTGTAACGATATTATGTTAATACTAGATGTTAGTTTAACACCTAGAACATACATTATTAACATTGTTTGAGGAAATTAGCATTTTTTACATAGATTTTAGTTCTACTTACATAATTCTCAAACTTCCGAATTGTAGAATTAATTGTTAAGTCTATTGGCTTGAATTTGATCTAAATATTATTTCATATTGGTTCTTTTGTTCTTTCGAGTTGAAATGTTTTCAGATTCGATCTATGCAATATTTTCTAACACATACATTCTTAAGTAAAATGCACATTATACATATTAAATTAACATCCCTTCTTCAGTTGAATAATTTATCTCGATAATAAAGCATAAAGCCTGTATTCTATCTCTATCATGGGTAACTCCTATATGTCGTATATCAGTCTACAGCTTTTGTTATGAACAGATCGATCCTTATTTTTCCTAATGTCGTTAGAATTCCGACGAATACTATGGATGAAAAAGAATTATTGCGTGTCGGCATAGTTTCACAAAAACGTCAAAGATCGTAATTATTACGTAAAGTATACGATTACTATAATATTTTATTCCACTATTCATTTATTTCAAAACCGATTACACTTATTCAAAAACCAAAACTTCCTCTTATTTCATATGTTCTATAATATAAAAAATTTTATTTTATAATACTTTTTTCAGGGCATCTGTTTATTTTTGCTTAAATATTATGGTTACAAACTTTTAATTTTATTCTAAACGGTCTTGTATTGCTCTCAAATAAGGTTGTCTCAAGCTTACTTGCAAGGGTATATATATTCTATTATAATTTTATCTTTCATTTGTATGTCATCTAATGTATCTGCGCTTGAAGATTATCAATTATGTTCAATCTAGCTTAATTATAAGTTAGACTCATAGCCAATTAATTTACAAATTTTGAAAAATTTTAGTGACTACCATTCAATGATTGATCGAAATCTTAAGCATAGTCAATAACTACTAAATGTTTTTACATTGTGTAAGAATATCATGATTATTTATATTTATTTTACGAGGAACATTGCATCGACATTTGATAACAAGTAGAGTAGTATTATAACGGCAAATATGCATATCTTTTTGTATACCGTTGTGATTTCGATTTTCACAGAATCTTACGACAATTTCTTAAATTCAAGTGAATATGATGAAAGTAATTATATGTTACTATGCAAAGAATCTCAGAATTTGCCAGACAATGGTTTTACTTATTCATATCACACTATCGGGTCACAACCCTCTTGAAGGAGCCAAAACCATTTTCTTGTACAGCAATTAATTTTTTTCATCCACATTTACTAAACATTTATTATAAGTACCTAATGGAGGTTCACATTTAGTTTCCAATTTTTTGTATTACTTTTTCGTTGTTCAAGTCGAGATGCTGCCTACTTTTACTGCTAGCTACGGTTGAGAATTAGGAAAGTGCACTTGGTACCTGTATGCGATCAATGATTTGGGGCAGTTACTTTTTCCACTTCTCTTGAATTTTTTTAAGCCAATTGACGTCCATTTCCCACAACTTTCGATGTCTCGTGATTGACAAATTCGCTTGTCATAACTCTAAAATATTGTACATTCATCGCATACTTTTCATGCGAAATAGAAAACTCATTCGGAACCAGATTCATTTCAGCATTCAAACCATGCAGACAATTAGTTAAATTTTCGCTGAACTTTTAAGGAAGTAATATTTATTTGTATTTAAAATAAATAAATTTTTTTTGTTGCATCCACAATTATTATTCAATGCGTGCATAACGGTTCAACATAAATCATGAGCTTTGCCCTATTCTATACACATGGAAGAATAAAAAATATCCCTTCGTTATAAAATTTTTTTTATTAAAACTAGATGCAAATATCTTGGAAATTTCCAAAAATTTTCAAATTCAAGATTTCAGTGGTAGTTGAAGGATGAAACTAAAAAAAAAAGAAAAATGTAAATGCGCGTGTATATATGCAAAAGAAAAAAGGTAAAGGCTTTAATAATAAAAGTTATATACGAGAGCGAGAGAAATGGATTAAAATATACTTTTGATGAATTACAGCAAATAATAGATTAGTAATTAAAGATGGGCACCGAAAAATACAGTACATACACTGTGACACAGAACCCCCATATGTACGTATATACAACGTGTGCCAGAATTCGAAAAATAACATTTAGACCGTAATTGTTAAGGTAAAAATTTTTCGTTTTTACTTTGTATTTGAATTATAATATTAACGAGAAACAATATCAAACTGATGGCACGTACAGGCTATGCGCAAGATCATAATGTTGGTCTGAGTTGCTGACGAATCGCTGAACGTGAACAAACAAATCGACTTGTGGAATCAGTATCGGACCAAAGTGATAACAGTTTATTTGTTATCTATGGAACGAATAAAACAGTATTATTTGTTATTCGAAATAAATACCGCAAATTTGTAGTGAAAATCCAGGAATACACAATCTTTCTAAATATCAACGATAAATAATAATTATTCTCAACTAAATATTCGGGGAAGATGTCGACCGGCGAGGATGATTAACGACAACCATAGAACCTGTTGCGAACTTGATGCTTCTACCGTGTTAGCGGCGGCCTTGCCGATCTTTCCGGGAACAGACTTCCCCGGAAGGATCTGACGGTCGTTTCGCGAACGCATGCGAGCCGATCGAGCTCCCTCACTGCTTACGAGCGTCGAGGAATTTCGCCGGCCTATATATAGGGTGATCGGTAATTGGTGATACAATCGAAAGGAGGGGGGGGGGGGGTGATTCTATATGAGAAAATAAGTCGAAAATATAGACTAACAATTTTTCATTTGAGGCTTTGTTTTCGAGAAAATTGACTTTGAATTTTCGCTGAATATGACCGTGCCTCGATATAGCGGATCTCACTATAGATTATTGTCTCGATTGAAGTTATGTTGATAAACACTTCCAATGTCATGGAAATGTTTTCCTGGCTGTGGGAGATTTTTTAAACCAACATTACCAAGGTTCGATTGGTCGTGGTGGAGCAATAGCTTGGCCACCACGCTCTCCTGAGCTTAACTCTGCGTTTGACTTTTACTTATAGAGTCATATCAAATCGATTGTGTATTCTAAAGAAATCACAAGTTGCGAGAAATTGAAAAAGAAAATTACCGTAGCCTTTAATATAAAACCAACCGAATACCTTAGAAAGCGCTCATAGAAATTTAATTAGAAGAGCAGAATTATGTTCCCCACAGGATGGCCAATACTTTCAGCAATTTCTGTAATAATAAAATTTGTTACAAACTTCAAATTTTGTTTCAAACATCCTATTTCATTACCACTATGTTCGTAATTTACGTGTCATATCGAGACAGCGATTTAGAGTGAAATCCGTTCTAACGAGACGTGATCAAGTGTACCCAAATGAAAAATTATTATTCTATATTTTCAACTTACTTCCTCATGTAGAATCATTCCCCTTTCGGTTATACCATCAGTTATGGATCACCCTGTATATGCGGCCCTCAACTTCAGCTAACAATTAGTCGCAGATCAATGACCTATGCGTGTGTTGCCAAATAAATAAATAGTGTGATATAGGAATCGGTAGTCATTCTTTCTGTATCTTTTCGTCCACAGATCCATCAATGGCGCGACCTCTCGTCACGTATATCGGAGGCCCATCGAAAGGCGTATAATACCATAAATCTACCGTGGCCTTTAAAAACACTTTAAACTTGAAGAACGCAAATAGGAGTTTCGATATCGATAGGATCGATATCGATACGATAGGAGTTTCAAATCAGATTCAATGTAGATACGGAAAAAAAACAGAGGTAAATTATGAACGTCAAAAAGAGACTATAACACGAATGTCATACATACTGTAAAGAACACGAACGAATAAACTTAGATACAATTAATAAGATACAAGACTCATTTAGTCATGAATTCTACTAAATCTGTTGAACCGTTTTATTTTTGAACAACCAGCGTCCCAATTACATTGGCGTACGATACGTAAGTGACAAATTACGCCCTCACGAAGTTCGCGAGATAGCCGAACTTCGGTATAGCGGACGCCATGCAAGTTTTCTCGAAATATATTGAGACAAGGTGTTTAATCTACTGGCGGACAAACAGAAGCTCTGTGTTTTAGAAAGCTACAAGCATTAGTTGCAAATGTCTGATTGGCGGAGAAAATAGTCGAGACAACACAGGAACAGTACTAGAACCACAGCGGATAAAACAATAGCAAATTCTAACCCGTCGCGATTCCATGCGGTTTTTCAAAGTGTAGCACGCACAAGGTGTATTTTATCGGAAACAAGAGAGGTGCGGATACGGTGTCCGCCAATAGACAAACACAAATGGAAGGAGCTGAAATCAACAAGTCAGTGTAGCGTATAAAGACTCAAACTCATCAAAGGGCCCGAGCGAAGCCGTGCAGAAAGCGTTCCTTGCAGTTCGTTAATTTCGAGTCAAGGCGCCGAGTCGAGCTGGAAAATCAACAAACAATTATTTTCCCGGATTTAACATTCTCGAGTTCCGTAGGAGGGAAAGAAAAGGCAGGGAGTTGCCTAAAAAAGTTGAGCGGAAACAATAAAGGACATTCAGTCTGCGATCTTCGAGAACGCTAGATAAAAGAAATTTCGAATAAAGATAGTTGTTATTACATTACAAGGAGTCGGGTTTTGTACTGTCCCAACATCACTTCCCGTACGTAATCACTATTGGCGCCAAAACAATGTATACGCAGGATGAGTCGTAAAGGCATGCATTTACTATTCAGAGCGAGCAAGTTGACTCTATTATTAAGAACAGTTTCATTTATTCACATAGCGAGAAATCGAAAACTTACATGATAGCAATGGTAATGATAAGACGAGGTACAAGTTCTTGCGAACATTCGTTAAATACTATTCCCTTGTCCGAATATAAGAGTCCCATTTTAATTTAACAGTGTTATTCGAGACTAAGGATTAATGTTAGGGATCGAGTTGATAAAAAGTAACAAAAAGACAAAATAAAAGTTTTACTAATCATTGCAAAAAAAAACTAAAATTTTATTACTTATATAATTACTTAAATTAATCATTTTTTTTGTTTTAATCGATAAGATGCATACGAACTCTTTTCCTGTTTTAAACGATTAGAGATTTGATTTGCGTAAAATTTGACACTTCTGACTTTGTTTGACGTTTCAAACAACAATAGACATGTATTTACCAAAGAAGACTTGATTCGTTTTTTTTTTTTAATAAATAAAAGAATAGAGGGAGTAGTATGAGATATGCCTGATTGAGTGAAGGAGCTCGCAGCCACCGATCCAACGGAAGTAAAAGGTTCACCGACTGACGCTGAACAAAAATTATTTAAGGGATCCGGGTCCAACAGTGAAATGACAACAACATATTTTTTGTCTAATAGCAAATTGGTGCAACTTCGATCGTTGAACGAGGGTAAAATTATACAATACTAGAAGGAATCAGTAAACAGCTTGCACTATCAAAATTTGATTCAAAATATGTAACTCACTCATTCTATTGATCCTTATTATTGACCGTACAAGTCATTTATAATGGAATACAATAGAGTTAATCACAGGTAATACGGATAATACTGAAAGTAATGAACATAAGAAAAAAATAGATCCAGGTTAACGTGTGTATAGTTCACTTCATTGTACGATCACTGTCACTGATTATGTCTGAAATATTAATATGACAGTGATTAATTAGTGGTCCTGAGAACAGTCCATTAAAACGATCTCTGAGAAGATTATCGCAATCGACCTTCGAGTACAGCGCTGTCGCCATCAAACTGAACGCTGGTAACATATCACGATTGTGTATTGTTAACAAAGTTTGCAGTTTCTATGTAGAAAGCAATAATTTCAACATATAAAAACGAACGTAGTAAAATATTTACTTAAAATAAAATACACTGAACATTATTATATGTTAGGGCTGCAGCTCGCAAGTTGATTACGGTAAATATTCCTTGACTTTTAATCTTGACTAATCTTGACTAAATACACAATCTTAACTAAAAACATTTTTATATATGACAAAAAAGTGTATTCCTAATAATAAATAGTAGAAACAAATGAGCGCCTATGTGAGAATGTGTGAATAAGCATGCGTGTAAGGAAAGGTTACCAATTATTGTTTTTATTATTGTTATTGAACCTCTTTTCACTATTATTTTATCAGTTAAAGATTATTTTTTGATTTTTCTGAATTTGAATTGAAAAACGAAATACGAATAAAGATTTATTTCTTTTGTACAGCATATTTTATAAATTGAATATATTTTATAATCTCGTAAGAATAGGTGTATAATGAATCATAAAAGTAATTGTCCTTGCCTTAAAAGAGAATTATTTCTTCAAAATTGGGACAATGCGACTAGAATATTTCCAATGTACTAGAAGAGGATATTATATAACTTGCTAGATAATGTTGCTAAAAACAACTTTAAATAATTGCAGTTGAGTGAAATCGCCAAAAGGTAGCAAAGATCACCTCTTTCTACTTTCTAATCTAGGCTGAAAATGCAAGTTTAATATATACATTTTGTAAATTTTTGTAATCATATACATTCCGATAATTTTATGGACATTAGTTCGTGCAAAAATAAACGGCAGCTATCGAAAGATGTAAGAACTTATAAAATTATTGCAGTTATAAGCCGAAAGTCGAAGTAAAAGTCTCGATTTTATCCATTTTTAGTTTATAGAGTTCCTAGAGTTCGTAACAGCCTCAATTCATCAATTCCGATAGAATTTTGTATACGTGTATGTCTGATATAAATCTATAAAATCTATAAATTCTAATTTCTCCTAATGGTTTTAAGTAAAAGAATTGTAAAAAACGATCTTCGTTATGTTTTAGAGATTCCAAGAAAATGCAATTTTTTTATATTTAAAATTTTAAATATCTTTATAATTAACTGTTGGTGTATACATTAATCGTCAGTAGTATTAAAATTAATTGACGTTGAGGAAAAAACTTGATTTTACTTATTACTACAATCTTCTAATTCTTCAATATCTTTCATCCAAGATTCATCAAGTGTGTTTAATATATCAAGAATTCCATTGGGAATACTATTTTCTTCTGGGTTATTAATATTAGATAATTCTTCACTAATTGTAAACTCTAGTAATTCCATTGTCATTCCATTTAACTCGTCGCTACATATAATTAAAGTTACCCATTCCTTATTCTGTACATTTTTTTGATGATATTATTACTTTATCATTACGTTATCGCTTACTTATACTTCATTACTATATCATTACTTGAACGACATCGATGCCCTTTCTCTGTATATTTGCAGCCCTTTTAAATCATTTTCCGTACATAAAAATATTAATAATATTATCGCTCCTTTATATACATATAGGTGGAATTTTTGAAAACTTGTCACGTTGTATTGAGCTGAACCTTCAAACATAGCCCCACTCTGAATAAAACCAATGTTTACAAGATAGATTTCAGAGCGATTCAAATATTAAGGCTTAATATCGTACAAGAAATTGTTTTACTTTGTTCACAGGTTATTGATTCAATATTCTACATCTTTCATTGAGAAACACAGATAGTACGCATGTATCATCTTTTTGGTTGGTAATAGGTACATTATATATGTGTACATACAATTTAAGGAAGGAAGATAAAAACAAAAGAAGAGAGACAGGACACCTACTAATACTTGGCAATCTGTCGAATGTAGGGAAATAGTAAAGGAATACTGTCAATGGTAGCAACTCCACCAGCGCTACTACTCCAGTTCTACTACATGCTACTAATACAATTACATCATAGAATACCATCTACAGTTCCATGTTAAAGCTTGTTATATTCAAATTGTGCACCTCCCATAACGATTATTTTAACATATACAATACACAGCCGAATGTAAGTAATATTAATAACCTAACATTGCGATCTCGAACCTTATTAATATTAATAAATTATTAATGTCAAGAGTCAAACATAGGACGTAGGTTAGACGTGATGCAAAGGATGAGTAATATTTAGGGTATATCACTGTTTGAGATGAATTCGTATTTAAAAGATATTAATAATTACGGCTATGGCTTATGAGATAATGAGTTGGCATCCAACAATACTGTAAGGCAATCTTAGAGCAGTATTCACTGTTTGTTAATACATGACAATAACTATGAACTCTAATGAAATCTTATGAATATTTAACACACGACTTACATATAATATTTTCGATTAGAGAAGTATAATTATGAACTAATATTAACCCAATCAATTACTTTATACGTTTCAACTACATTACCACAATTGATTACGGTTATAAACAAAATTCCATTTCTTTAATATTTATTCCATCCCACTCAAAACACAATTATTCAAACCAAGTTTATGCTACGGTCGTTTGTAATTGATTATTTTCAAAGAGTTCCAATCTTTATTTATTACTTTTTCTAATTAACTTCTTAATTCAAGTTACCAGGATTAAGGCCTTAAAAGGATGTTAGAAAATTAAGTCTATCTTTAATGGCTTACTCCACTAACTATTGACGTATCATAAACCCAAAATACCTAATTAAAGGTCCCGTTAGGCCGAGTAATCTTGAGTCGATTATTCTCACGGTTATATACCGTGGCCCTATCCCCACTGCAAGGTAGCGACCAACCAACGCCACTCAGAAATCAAGAGCAGCTCGCGGATTGGCTCACTGCTACTTTCCGAATTTCTATATAAATGGATATTTTTGTAAATACCAACCAGTGTCAAATTATATAAAAACCAATTAAAATCGGCTAAACAAATTAAATATATTATTTAAGTATAGAGTTGAATTTATTGAAAACTCTTTATTTCTTCAGCATTCAACCATATTAAAAACTACCAGCAAAATCGAAATTAACAGCTGCCACTAATATTCATAAAAATAACGAATAAATTATTGATTAAACCGTAGACCGTAATACGCACACGTTCTAATGTGGAATGACTTGCACATGATTACTTATGAGGGCGATGTACCGGGAGTAAGGAATAATGCTTGACCTTTTACTCTCAATTTTAATATGACAAACAACAATAATGGCGTAACAAGTTCTTAATAGTGGGGGTGGTGCTATGGCCACGATTCCTTCACATCGCTACGCGACTCTACTAAAACTCTGATCGACTTCACAATTCTAAACGAATGTGAAAGTTGTTCTAAACGAGCTGCTCTAGACGACCTAAGTGTTCTAGACGAACTGTTCTAACCGAACTTTTCTAACCGAATCGTTCTAACCGAACTGTCTGCTTGAATTGTTCTGACCGAACTGTCGCGAGGACGAAAATGTCGTCCCTTAAAAATGCGTACAGAAAAGGTTGGGAAACCCAAGAATGCAAAGGATGGATGCGCGGACGGGGAGAGTGAACGCTTCCACGAAACGCAACGGACGGAAATTGGTCATAAATAAACCAAGTTTAAGGATCTGCCGTCCGCGACTGGGCAATGCTCAGTTGCGATGAAATCTCAAATGAAACAATTGCTTGGCCCGGATGATGGACACGAACCAGACGGGTATCGGATTTAGGAAGCGCGCGGGCCTGGTCGCCACGTGCTAACCCGCGGTGACCAAACCTACGCTGTGTCGTGAGAACGCATTGCTACTTCGCTAGAAAATTTACGACGAGAAAATACTTGGAATCGTAGCCGTCAGACTTACATAAATACATATAAATGATATATACTTTTACAGTTACATATTAAGTTAACATATAATTCCTTTAATTAAATATGAAATGCCAATAATATTATTTTTAATATTAAAATTATCAAATGTGTTCATTGCAATATATAAAACCTTCTAATATCTTGCTGAAATTGCCTGAGGATAGCCTCTTTCCTTGCTTGGGTCAAGAAAAATTTAATTAATATTTATTTTTATACAATGCCATTATTCTAAAAGGAAGAATTAATAAAAACAAAATATTCCATAACGTGTATATAATCCCGCTAAGTTTGGTAATGTAAAGAATTGCAAATAATTATATTTTCACTAAATATGCACGTACGTGTGTGTATTTTATTGTTTTCTTCATTCTTCGAATCGCAATATCTATAATTATATAGTATAGTAGAAATTCTCTGTTAGTTGTATAAGGAAAAGTTACTCAAAATTATATCATTGACAGTATACATATGTGGCCATGAAAATCGGAGCTGATTCCTTTATACCAAATAATTATCTATGTAACTATTGTTAGTCTAGACACGTATATATATTTCGATAATTAATGATTTTTTTGCGTGTATACTTGCCAGCTTTACCCATGAAATAAACATTTTATGTTCTGCTCCTTTATCTTTAAGAATACAGTTTTTGTCATACAATATTTGCACTTGTTGCAATGGCACGATACCGTATTCGTTATTAGCGAATTCTGTTAACGAGAACATTCTGAAATTTTGGAATAATTAGCCTAGAATATCGATTAAAATATGTTTATACAATATTAACGATGTTATTGCGGATTACTTTTAACAATTATTTTTAATAAGATGCATAGTGAAAACTGTAGGTTGTAATTAAAAACTATATAAAACATCTTAGTACTAAGGAAATCCGTGTTACTTCATTAGCACCTAATATTTTCTTATAAACTTCATAAAATAAAACATAATCGTCTCTATAAATCTACAGGGAATACAGAGAATGCGGTGAATACGTACCTATTTTAAATAAAAAAAAATATTTTACTTCAAAGTCAAAAAACTTCCAGAATATATTCCAAGTTTCTATCCTATTGAGCAGAATACGTTTATTCGTCGATAACTGAATCAATCGATTTATTCAATGAACTTATTCGGCAAATAAAGATACTTTATTCGTTCATATACTACTTCTTATCTTAAATGTCGGATATTTTCTTCATTTTCATTTTACGGTTATTTGATATCATATAACTTTTCTAATCCATCCAATTTTTATGAAAATAGTATCAACGGACTGGAAAGATTCTTTGAATGGAAACGAATTGAAACGTGACATAAATCGATCTATATTCTTTTAAAAGTCATTTGCCTTTAAAGTATTGCTAGATTTATTCGAGATATTTAAATTGATTACATGATATCATTCGTTTAAGCGTTGGGCTTTTTTTCACTTTCACACGCGCTGCTAACTCCTAATCTACGCAAGGAAGTGGAATCGTTACATTGTCCCATTGTAGCCTGTGTAGTTCCGCGTCGACCCGACATTATCGAGCGTCGGTATTTCACTCACACCCAATCTTTTTTTTTCCCTCAGTCGAATTCTTAGGATGCACCAGATCAGATAAACGTTTGCGAATGACGAACTTGGCTACGCACGCTTAAATGGACACTATTGTGCTCCACTGTATTGTGATTTATATTATATTTGATTTCATTTCAATCAAAGAAATCGCACCAATTGATAGATATTATATTCTCAATTAGACAGGGATATAAGTTAAAGAAACAAAGGTGTTTTAACTTTACATGCACTTTTTTCGATTAACTCTTTTTACCGCCTTATTATTTACTATACTACAGCGCATGCCGTACGCAATCAGAAAAAGACGCTGATTTCTCTCGCGGTTGGTTTATTTTTATGTTTGGTTTGAAATCTGTATCACAAGCCTCATTCGATACTATAAGTGAAAGAATTAATATTTTTTTTACTTATTTATATGATTCTTCTTTTCATATCTTTCCTTTCTTTCTGTATTTCCGTAATTATGATGTTTGAAATATGTTATACATGATATATATATATATATATATATATATATATATATATATATATATATATATATATATATATATATATATTTGCCAGGTAACTTTACTGACGCATCAAATTTAATCTTTCTTTCTTTTTTTCTCCTTTTTCTTACATACTGGTAGCATATATATATATATATATATATATATATATATATATATATATATATATATATCGTTTAATTTTGTTAAAGTAAAGAACAAATATACTACACGTTTATCACGAATAGAATAAAACTAAAGGCTAAGCGTATTATTGCACAGAGTAAAATACGCGACTAGTAAACACCTGAGTGACAGGTAGTTTACTTTTTATTGAACTTTAGGAAGAAATAGTTCTAATTGAATCAAATGTATTCTTATCGAAGATAAGCAACTAGAAGATCTTTTGAAATTTCAGGAAAAAATGGACATCATATCGAACGTATTCTTTAAACTTATTCAGTAGAAGTATAGATGAAATATTAAATACATAACAAAGATCAAAGACGATTCCAATCTTAGAATTAACGTGTACTGCGTTTATTACAGTCCACTTTAACAGTTTCTGAAATAGGCTTTACACGCGGGGACAATAGTAGCGAAATGCCCTTATTGCCCCATTGAAATTTGTAACAATAGTTTACAGCTTCGCGTCCAAAACATTTAATTTTCACTTTCTATTGTCTGAAGTCGAAACGCTCCTTCGATTAATTGCACTGCGATCAGTTTTGGACACACAAGACTCCTATATCCGTTACTCAGAGGTAAAACGATTGCCTGTAAGGTACTCTAAATTGTTTCACCTCAAAGGAATCAACTAACAAATCAAGATTCGGCAGTAGACAGACACATTTTCCACATCTTTGATCAATTAACCTATCAGAGCGTATCATTCCCAAATTCAGGATTTACCGAACTTACTTAATATTCAAAATCCTCCGCAAGACAGATCTCTAATAACATATCAAGAGTAAAGACACAGATTTAAAAAGAAATATATTACATACAAAAATTTGTTTAATTCACTTTGCCATTTGGAAACTATTAAAAAGCTTTGTTACACAATACTACTGTTCCATCAATAGCCAACCTTTAACTAATTAACTTAACTCGCCATTAAGTCTGCGTGTGAAGTGAACATTCCATGAAAATCCTCTATCACATACAAAAATTCTTTGCTCACGCGTCAACATTATTCCATTCTAATTAATCTTGTGCTAAAAGAGTAGCAGAAGCAATTTTTATACTCCTTCTAACTTCGATGTTTACGACTACCACGTTTCCAATTTTGAATCTATTATCTTCTAATTGTTACATTATGAAAAGGGCAATTACCCTGTCTTGACGTTAGTAGCAGGGCATGAGTCAGATTTATTTACGTTCAAACTTAGTACAATAAAACCAGAATTGAAATAGGACAGCATGGATGGAGAAGATACGTTTTCTTCAGCTTTACCTTTCCTGGTGTGTGCGTGTCGATAAGTTAAAGGATGAGGAAGGATAGAGAGAAGGAAAGAGAAAGCTAGACCGAGAGTCAAGGAATCCGAGAAATTTAAAATCCCCAGCATATGAAACGAGGGACTATTTAATGTTTTTTATTTTCAGTTTTTCCTGCATGAAAATTCTTTAACATGTTTGTGAAATCCTTCCGAATCCAGATACCTGTCGTTTCTTTCGATAACATGCAGTGGCGTACAATGATATTTGCTGATAGCGAAGTTGTTTTTCCAGAAGAATTATATACAAATACTAAAAATTATTGAGAGATTTTCATTTAGGGAGGTATTTAATAGCACAATACAGTGTTGGAGAGTAAGTTTGTGTGCCAGATCTTATTAAACGCATACTCTACCCTATTTCAAAGTACACACAAGTTTAATTTCTTTTAGTTTTTGTTTAATCCTGTAGAGACCTTTTGATCGAAATCGACAGAAGATGCACTACTTACGATGATTGAGTGGCAATTAAACGCGAATGGTGCAAAGAATCTTTATGTCTTAAACTTTCTTTGTTAAACAAAGTTTACTACTACGGAAATTGTACAATGTAAACAAGCGATTGCCAATATTCACACGGTTTTGAGAAATATACTTGAATTAAAGTGTATGTTTCAATATTCAGCAGGTGAAAAAGTCTTCGTCCTTTTTGTCGCCATCCTCGTCTTGCTATTATGGTAAACAGTCCTCGTATTTTTATAGAGATAGATTGCAGATGCACTTGTCAAATTTTTCGTTATTAAATTGCTAAAATGTATTTCATATATTTAGATATATTTCGATATGATTGATTATAATGGGCGATACAGTAAATTTTGAGATAGTATTTCTGATAATTTTACGTAGATATGATCGATGGCAGAATTTATTGTTCCAATGCTTTAAGTGATACATTATAGTTTAAGCTATCTATTATGTTGTCTATCACGATGATTTGGGAGGCATATATAAAGATTTCGATAACTTGGATCACTTATACCGAATTGAACACTTTTCTTACTTTAATAGTTTAACATAACTTATGGGAGACATACTAAAAAAACTGTTGCTGTTCATTCAGAGGCGCGTGTCGAAAGACCGCCGCACGCCCAACAATTTTCTCACTTAGGTTGTGCTATAGCTGGTGTCTTTTTATCTTCTTAATGATATATGGTTATTTCTGTATCCATTATTAGGTACGTTAGTGGAACCAGGTATACGGTGGGGACTCATTTCTTAGTTATATGCTTCAAAACTGTTTGGCATCATTGGAAGAAGCAGGCCACTAATATTACATTATAGTCGTTACTATCTATTGAATATATATGTTAGAATAATGTTTAAGTAGATTAGTATGGTAAGTGGTTCTCTTTCTTTCCAGTCTCTTGGCAATTCTACAGTGTTGTTGGTGTATATTTATGTGATTTTGGACAGTCCTTTGAATTCATTGGGTGACAGTTTACGTATACGAGATCGTTGATTTTTTTATCATATTGTTCCTTGCTCTTATTTTGCAGTTAATAAAGTTCTCCTTTGCTATTTTATATAAGTAGTCGTCATAAGTGTAATGGAATTCCGGTTCTTATAATATGGAAGGGAGTAGATAGGCTTTACATCCAAAGAGAAATTTGTCTGATGTTACGTTAGTGAATTTCTGTTAGAACTAAAGTGTTATAGCTAATATAGTGTTTTGAATAATCTTTCAGTCTTAAATGATACCTTTCCAAACTTTAATTGTTTTGGGAGTGGTAGGGGCTGATACAGAGATGCTTTTGATTTCAGTAGATTCCTTAAATTTTTTAATCTTAAAAGAAATTAATCTTGAAAATTAAATTTTCAAATTGGGTGAATATGTCTTGTACAGTGATGATGAATACATTCCCGTTTTCGGTGAGTTGTAAATAGGCCTACAATATCTGTGGTTATTTTCTCAAAAGACTTTACAGCTGATGTAATTATCTTCATTGGTTGTTTGACAGGCCTTGTTTTATTCATTTTACTCGAGTGACACGACTGAATATACAATCTTTCTTCTGTCTGACTTTATAGAGGGCCAAAATATTGCTCATTAATTTTTGCATAAGTTTCATTGAAACCGTAATGTCCGGATAGTTTTCTATTATAATTTCCTATTAAAATTTTTTGTATTTCTTCTGGTGTTTGCAGAATAATTTTATTCGGAGTGAAACAATATGATTTCATTATTAGGAAATATGAATTTTAACATCTCGTTTAATTGATCTAATTTGATGTTACCATATTATTTATGATTAGAAGAAATTGAAATGAAACTTTGAGTTTTTATTAATGATTTTAATTTCAAAAGACGTTCAAATATGTTTTTGTACTTTAATCTATCGAAGCGTGAATTTAGAGGGTGTAGAAGATAGAAAGTTTGCCTTTTATTTGGATCTTTGAAGAATTCATAGATTTCTTCCCAAGTAGTAGTAGGAGATTACTAGCTAATTCAAAGACGACATCTGCTTGTTTAGTAAACGAACGCCGTTTTATTCTGTCACCACTGAATTATTTCAGCAACGATTTTATTAAGTGATTTAGGGCATTTGGTGTGTGGAGATAAGATTAAATGTCGGAAATTGAAAAATAATACGATGAGAATAACTGTAATAAAGTTCAGTACGATGCTTACGATGCTTTCGCCTAACTGTCTTTTTCCTTTACCAAAGAAAACTGCAGAAAGAAAACTGGACCAGTTGCGTGCATTGAGCTTCGGCGTGAGTCCTTTCTTTTCTTCGTGTTCCTATTAAACCGATGGAAATCAGCGCCCTTTCCTCAGTGAGATAGCGATTATCGAAATGTAACTAAATGCAAGGCCGTCAGAACATTCTATTTCTAACACTAAATTTTATGTTTGATTCCGGTTTGGAAAACATTTGGAAAACTACCTACATAGTACTTATGGCAAAGGGCAGGGGACAGGATGGATAAGTGGGTACAGGAGGTTTGTATTGTCAATATTGGCAGAGGGTTGGTCATGCAACAATAAATCATTTTGTCAAGTACTTTTGATCATTCGAAATAGCAAAATTTTAGAAATACAACTGCCAATTCTGTCCCATCAAATAACTGCTTATTCTCTGTTATTATATGAACAAACTAGGCAATTTATATTTCGCTAAATTTAAAAAACTTATTTTCATTATATACAAAATCGTTCTATTGTAATAATATAGAAAATAATGTTTAACATCACTGGATATAAATATATAATAAGAAAGTACATATATTATTCAAATTCTTTCTAACGCATATTTATATCCTACCCTATGCTACTGTACGCGTTTGAAAAATGTATAGGATTTCGATATCTCGCTACCGTATCGCACGTGAGAAATATTTGAATTTATAGAACAGAAATAGTCAACCTTAAGACATTGTCCTACTTTCCTCTATTTTCTGCAACATATACTATATTCATCTGCATCTACAACATTATATTACCCGTTAATTATAATATTTCTATATGCACTGCAAATAGTAAAACCTATATTTTTTGTTCGCATCGATTTGTACAAAAGACAACCTACGCAGTCGAGCATGTTTAATGCACATGTATGAAGCGTACGTAATTACAGATTTAAAATATGCACCCGTGAAATAAAAGATTATAAACATAATCGCATTGGGTGAAAATGATGGAAAAAACTTAACGGAAGCACAGTAGCATTGTACAAAAGTGGAGAGAAAGATAAACGCGTATCGATTCTGTAGTCCCCGGTAGAATTTTCAATCATGATATTGTACATACGCAGTTCGCTGTCTACTCGCAAACAGCTAAAGGATATATGCATGTACATGTATATAAATATGTATGATGGTAAGACTTATGGATGAGAATTTTGTAGGGGGGCAAGTTTAAATGGAAGATTGAATGTAACAAGGTATCCATGCGCGTAAATCGAACTCATGGAAAGATACGGTAGGTAGAGAAGGCCGTGATGCGCCTAGAATTTGATAGTGTGAAGGCGTGCGCGGGCCGATTAGAGGATCCTGCGCGGCTATCGAGAGCGTACGAAGCGATCCAAGCGAGTCAGTCAGTCAGCCACCTGAGCTATCGCATAAGAGCCGTGAGTGGGGCTTTTCGAAAAGGCACGCCGCTGCTGCAGGAGTGGCTTGCCGCTTTTCGTGGTGGGGGATACTCCACGGTTGTGGACGGAAACAGCGCTAGAAGGGTAGAAGAGCGAGAGATATAAACGCACCGGTAGGGATAGGGTGGCGACACGGGGATAGGATGGAAGAAGACAGAGAGAAAGAGAGAAAGTTGGATTGAAACGGGTAAGGAAAGATAGGTTGTTCCTGTTCGACGAAGAGAGAACAAATGGCGAACGGAAGAAAGATGGGGCGACGGGTGGATGGTGGAGGGTGATGGAGCGAGAGCGTCAGCAGGAGAGTGAGAAGGAGAGGGAGAGGGAGAGGGAGAGGGAGTGGGATGGCAAGGAGGCGAAAGGGTGAAGAGAACCGAGGGATGGAGACCGTGAGAGCGTGAGAGGGTAGCGATTGTGCTACAGTCGCACCGCGACATCCCCACGAGTGAAACCGCGCGCGCGTGTCAATCTGCTCCTTTACTAGTATACACGAAACGAGCCACCGAACAGTGATATGCTTTTAAGACTGCGGCCAAGAATTTCTACGTTATTCTCGTTTCTGCCGTTCCGAAACCGTGAACTCGTTACTTCGTCGAACGCTTCCCGGAACGTATCTTAGGACAGCTTTTAATCGGGTAAGTGGAGACACTTTATGACAGCCTACAAGTTATTTACTGAAACGCGTTTTCTCACTCGATCGTTGATCTTTCCGTCGTATCCAGAATCTCCTCAAGCAGACTTTCATTCCAGAAAGAAATCGTCCGGGATCATGCAGAATTCGATTTACCAGGGACCTGTTGATGAAATGTTCTTAGTTTCAGACTGACCGCGGTTCCCTTCGGTTTGCCGGCTTCGCTATCTGGGTTTTCCTTTATTGCTCTCTGCGCGACGAAATCTAGTTATACAGTCTGGTGTGTCATAAATAGTTACACAAGTATAAATTAGTTACACTTTCAGAAAAAAACGGTACTTTGCTTTTAGAAACTAGTTTCTTTTTACACATTCACCATTTCCTACACACTTTACATTATTTTAATCACTTAACTCTTTTTTCTCACATAAACAATGTTCGAATTGTAAATATTACTTTTTGCTTAGTCATTGAATATTTTTCAATGCGGAAACCATTGCTTTGTTTTTGATTAGGAAATACGTCTTTCGTTCCTTGTTAGTTCGTCAAGTGTTTCTGCTTATTACGTGAAATTCCACTTTACAGTTAACTGAATTCGACTAGTGACTCAGTGATGTTGTGAATAGTGTTATGAAATGAGAATAAATTAAACGTTAAAATAGCTGGACGACTGAAATGAACCGTTCCGATATTGAAATTATGTTTATAATTAACATAGTTTGTAATCGAGCCGAGTGTTTGGACAGTACAGTAAAGTTAAACAATAAAGTTTGCCAGAAACCTGTTGGAAATATCGTTAATTATTTCAATTTCGAAGTCAGTTATGCGTGTGCACACGTATGTAACTACATCGAGAAGGGAAAGACAATATTAGAAACGATTATAGAAAATATCGGATGCTTAAATGTTTTCTTATTATATAGCAATTAAGTAAATTCTTAGCGTCTCTGTTAATTTTAGAGATTAATTTCAGATTTCAAATTCGATTCCTCGTTTTTCTGGATAACTTGTCGCGATCGCGGAAACTTATTTATCTACGCGTTATTGTGTCTGGTATGGTGGAATATATACAACTAGACTATTAACTCTATTTATAGTGGAAAAAATATTGGCGCTGCTTATTGCACCGCATTACTATATTGTAATTCATTGAATAGCTCATAGTTTAGGAGTAATACAAATTTTAGAAACATCTTCTTCAAAAGAAACATGTGTAAGAGAGAGATTTTAATCGGTAGAAAACAGTTGACGTTCTGATAAGAATAACCAAGTTTGGTAATAAGTATTATTGGATGAAAGTGACTATAAAAATGGACTATCGGAATACTTTTCGGTACAAGTGTCAAGCGGTGATTACATCTGTATACATTGGAGGAATACATGAAAATGGAAATGTTGAATCTATAGAAGGAATACACGTATAGTTCGATATCATTCAATCTTTTTCGATAGCTGTGCGATTAATAAACAGTTAATATAAAATGCCTTTTCTACTCTTGCGCTGTTCCCTTAAAACTTTTATATCTTAAATGATTAATCTTGCTAAAGCGTTGGATCGAAACAAAATTCATGTCGATATCTACAATCGTTTCCAAGAAAACAGTTTGTAATATTTTATGCGATACATCTTGCGTGTGATCATCACGACATATTTGCTAATTGCAAGATAAGTGCGAATGCAGTTTATTTCCAAGTACAACAGAATGTGAAATTTCTTCTAAAAGCTTTGGCGATAAACAGTTTGTTGCCGGGTAAGATTAATTTATGACTAAAAAATACAGAAAATCTAAGTGAATATAGCGAGGCGGAAGAGGGTGGAAGGAAATCCGTTTAGAAGGTAACTGGAAAGATTTTTTGAACGAGCCAAAAAGATTTGTATGCAGGAATGTCGTAGACTTCTTTTGTTCGTGGTATCCTTTGCAGATTCATCCAGTAGCGGTAGACATGTATGTAACCCTCTTTCCCGAGTCGCTATGCTCGTTCCAAGCACCTGTGGACTGTGGGTCCCTCGTGAACTCTTCTTTGGAAAACTGCCAATGACTTCCGGCTGACTCGTGAAACCTGTTGATGATTCCCGCTCCTTCTTCGTTTTATGGCACCGAATTAAATTGATTCTCTCTCACGTTCTCACATATATATGTACATACATGCATGGGGTACATACTCAGCCAGGCACAAAGATTTTGGTTTTTATAGAACATGTCTGATGGTGCTAGGGAAGTGTAAAAAAAAATTTTTTTTTTTTTAACATTATTGAATCATGAAAATCTAAATAATCAGATTTTTCCAAAACAGAAAAGTTAAGTTATGCTTGCATGTCTGGGTCACTTTAAATTGACTACGTGTATTCATTTTATTGAAAAATTGTCGTCTTTCCCCTGTCAGATAAAAAATAACAATAAATATTTCAGCAGGCAATAAATGTTGTGTTACAAATCTTTCAAACATTCTGTATATGAAAAAAGTTTTAAATTTTCTGTACCGTTTAGACTAAAATTTATTTCCGTCATTAATTATTATATAAAAAGTCAGCAAAAGTGAGTGATTCTGAACGATTTTAAAGAGCAATGTACATTATAGCAACCATAATTTTCGCATAATGTATGTAAGATATTTTTATATACAATAGATGATAAAATCAATTCTCTGCTGAGTAAATTTTGCGATAATTAGTACATTTTGATTATCATCATTCAACGTGTAGGATATATGGTAATTGCATTAAAATGGTAACGAAAAATGTTGAGGTGAAGAGCGGTGGTTAGAGTTATCGTCCTTCAAATAGTTATTCCTCGTTTTCTGCTTTATAGAACAGGGATATGATATCCCTGTATTTAGTCATATTTTAAATATGTGTAAAATTTGTCTCTACATCTATTTTCACGTTTTCTAAATGTAAAATATAAGAATATCTGTTGCTATTTAGAAATTCTATATTTTCGTTAAAGAAATTTGACAGATTGTACTAGAAAGATAAAACTGTAAAAGTTTAAAGAGAACCAATTATATACGCTGTATATTATCAGCGAGAAACACGAAAATATATAAGATGGAGAAGTTTTTGCGTTTCTCTATAAATAAAAAAAATTGCAGAGAATTTGGCTGTGCTTTGTGCTGTAAAATTTTGTTACGTAATTGGAAATAGCGAACATTCCGAAAATCGTGGATTATTCTGGAAAATTAGGAAAAACTATTGATTTATCGTTCCAACTGGCAGGAAAATCGAAATGAAGTGAAATAGGTGAATCTGATATCTGCTTCGGACAATAAGATTTCAATTTCTGCTACGTTTTACGTGGCATTCATTTTCGTTACAAAATTGGACTCCCTGTTGTTTTTCATTTAATCCATATACTCGATCGTATCTGTAGGGAACAAGGGAAGAATAAATTAAATTGTAGGTTTAGTGATTCTACGATGTATGCATAAATATTAAGTATAGATTACTTTTATGATCAATGTTTCAGATTTCATTTAATTACATCATTTATTTGAAATAGAAGCGTTTTGGCTTAGTATTTTGCTGATTTCGAAATTGTTTAATAAGTGTAAGGGATTTTTAAGTAATTTTATAGATATTTTATTGGGAACATAATTTACGAGAACTTCCAAATATTCGATAAGGTTTTAAAGAGTAACTTGCAACGTTACCGCAATATGCAGACATTTCCAGCAATAGTCCAGACAATTCCTATTTTGCATATGTATATAAGAAAATTTAAATTGAACAAAATGTTTCCGAGATTGTCTAGGTTTCGTTTAAATTGTGACATATTATAGGCAAGTGGATTTAAACGCAACTCTTTCTTAACCATTTTATCCTGTGGTATCAAGTACATATAAGGAAGATAGTAAAAACAAGAGGTGATCGAGCTCGCCAATGACCTTGAGAAAGTTAAATTCATAATAATAATTAACAGAGAGGTTGATTAGATTTCCCAAATCGTACGTGTGCGTCTGCATAGATGTACGTGTGCAACGGTCTACAACTGTTTAAATTTCCAAAATATTGTGTAAATAAACGAAAAAATGGGACGACTAAATGCGTCAGCAGAAATTAATTTCCAGTGAATTCATTGGACTATTAATATGACCCGTGTATATGCTAAGAGGAGTATACATAATGATTAGTATAATATTTAGTTCTTTTTAAAGCTTATCGAAAGATTCGGTCAACTAGTTTTTTTAAATTAACTTTTTTAAACTTTCGATTACCGTTACCTAACCTAGGCATAATAGATGACAAAGAAAACATTCACTAATCTATACCAATTCTTTTCTTTACGAAAATGTCGTAAACGATTATGTTACACTCGTCCGTGACTATTGTCCACGAATTTTTCACAACTACATGTAACCTTCACGTAACGCTAGTGGGATGAAAATATCAAGGCTTCGGTGAAATAGATGAAAAAAAAAATGTTACGCAACTCTTGATTTATTTAGTCTGTTTATACGAACTTGCCTTCCCGTATTTTCTTATAATGTATGTACGTGTAAGCTGATCGTACATACAAGATATTTCATTTAAATAGACTCACTCGAATATTTTTCAAACTATTGATAATTCTAAACAATGGTTTAGAAAGAATTTAAATAGTTACTCTCTACATGATTAGTGGGTAGATTTAAAAAAAATTATAGACAGGTGTGATACAGGGTACATACGTCTAATTAAACTGTTTCTAAAATTGACTGAGTTTGTAGTTGTACTGTAATGTAGATAATTTGAAATTAGTATAATAAATAAATTGAATAAAACTGCTGTAATACTATTTTATATCACATACATTGTTGCAAAGTTAACTGCAATCATTTGCAATCATTTTAAAGGTTGAGAATGTTTCATATTAACATTTGTTTACAAAGAAATATGAATACGATATATCAGGTATGACGCGTATTAGCTACAAAAAACAGGTACATTACTTTTTGTTTCTCTGAGAAGAGAAACAAAGTTGATCCTTACGTATCACGACATTTACGCGTTTATATGCAGAAAAAACTTTCACCGTTTTCACGTGGGGTACAAAACTTTCATCTAATGCTAGAAACACACTTTCAATTCAGAATGCTATTAAGTGGGTATGCAAAATTATTAAGATACTTTTCAGAAATCATTTCAGAGAAGATTTCTATTCTATTTTTTAATACAAAATGGTCGTAATGGTTTTTAATGTAGAAAATTAGCAAACAGAAGATATAATATTTTAAAATATAATATGTAATATTCCGGAAAGGAAAGTTCCAATGTGCTTTACTTTTCCATTTTTGGAACCCATATATCCCATATAATTTTCAGAGATGATTCAATTCCAGAAAATGACATATTTTCAGGGTAGAAAGCACAAATCAATTTACGCATTGTAATTTGTTTTAAATGGATTGAAATCAACTATAATTGTATTACATATCTATGTATGTTCAATGAAAAACGACATTTGAAAATGAATGAGAATCAATAAAATTGCTGTAACTTTTGCGAGAAATGTTTTAAGAATATTTTATAAAAACTTTTTAGATGGTTACATTTTTAATGTACCGAAACGAAATTAATTTGTATCTCAGCTGAATGATTTTAGTTTCTTCCCTTCCAACTCGCTCTGAAGGTGATACGATCGTAACCAAAGAATTATAATTCACCTAACGCAAACCAAAGACAGATAAAGAGATGGATTTCAAGATTATAAAGTTTTCAAGTTCATGAACTTGAAAACTAACGAAACGACAGTCTTTTAAATTATGAAATCCTAAGTGTTCGCATAATGTTTTAAAGTTTATTGTAAACTTATCTGGTTTTTGAAACGATCGAAAAATAAATGATGAACAGCTGACTGAATGTTCCGAAGATTTTACTTGAAAACCACATTCGTTCCGCATGTTCGCTATCGCTGCCGTTCCAAAATATTCAGTAACATAATGTTTGAAATATAAAGTATTGGTTAAATAGTTGAAGGATTATTTCATTATCCTTCATTAATTTAGAATCAGAAAGCATAGTAAAACTTCGTTTTTTGAAAACAAGTATACAGAAAATATAAAATTAATTTTTTTCGCACAAAATTTCATTTATAAATATTATAAATCGATAATGAATGTTTCATTTATGAATTCTAATACATTCATTTTCGATTTTTTTTTTAATGCATAATGACATCGGCCGACTATACCACTCGTGTTATACGTATATTGTATTACGTTGATTCACCAGTTACTCAAGTGTACATGTCCAATTTTCATACTTAATTTTCTCGGAAACGAGGCCGCGTTATAACTCTTCAATTATGCAAAAATATTGAATTTAAAAGAAACAGCTGAGTTCGTTTCATTTCGAAAAATGAAGTTCTTTTCTCACCCTTGTGGCACAAAAGATTTTCATCGCCTTTTTTACCTCAATCTGGTTAACTTGCGTGAGCAGTCCAATTAAAAAATACATTTGCGATTTACTCCGATGTATGCAATATTTTCGAAGAAAATAGTTTGTCCTGCTTCATATATGTATCTCATTTCCTATACAAATACAAAGCCCAATCGAATACGTTCAAGTGACTTAAATTTTTGTCATTTTGTAAATACAATTATGTACGGACACTCGTGACACATCGACTCTTATAGGCATATAAATATTTACAGACAGAATTCACTAAGCAGTGACAAAAATTGTTCCGATTTATATCGCGAGCATACTAAAAAATCATTAAAATTAGCGAGGAGGATAAATTTCTAAATAATTACGTAATATGATATCTTTCTTATTAAAAATCTATTTTTAGGATCTCCTAAATCATTGCTTGTATACTGCCGTCAGTCGTTTCATACTATACTTTTAGATTTGTTGTAATTAATTTATCGACACGTAATTCTTTGGGACTAGTCGTTCGATTGACCTTTACTCTACTTTGTTACAAGATCTACTACCTAATGCCCTGAATAATAAGCGCAGTTATTCTAATAAAATATTCAATGCATAATATATCGAAAACCGATAGAAACACGTACGAAAAGTAGAAATATATTCGACGATGTACACACGCCAAGGGGCAAAGATATATTTGATATATTATATTATTCAAATACGACTAAGGGAAAACTGATTGGTTGTGTCCGTTGTGACGGTCATTAACTATTTTCACCAGGCTAGAAAATCTTTAAATAGAATAACTTTCTGCAATTCCCAGAAAATTGTAGATAATTGCAGCTAAATGTTAAAACCAAATCTACGTGTAATAATAATTTAATCTTGTAAGGTACCTCTTTAACTTTTGTATAGAAACTATGAACACACAGAAAATGAAATCACCCATGTACGAATGCACGCACACACATTTGAATCTAACGTTGACCGATATTATTATATTCGTTTATATTTGAGACACATATGGATGTTGTGGTAAATGAGGTAAATGATATGTGGTTTATCGTTTTTATATTTTATTTTACATACCTGAGTTTGCACTATAGAAAATCGCGCGAAATATGGCGACATAACTAAAAGAATCGTTTGAATAGTTGGTGGTTATTGATATCATTTGTTTTTCGTCCGTGGCATAATATGGTTATTGCCACGGCTATTGGTATATTTCTGTAAAACTCAAATCAAATGGGAATTTTTGCGTTAGACACACTATAGAGCAACCTTTTGCGACAATCTTTTATCATTTAAAAAGGAAAAAATATTAATAACTTTTACTCGATTGTAGTTTTCTGCATCTCTCTCCATCTCTCTTTCACGTCCTTATTTAATTCTAACTTCCTATCATACAAACCTAAAACTTTTTATTGTTTTAATCCTATTTGTTATAACAATCTAGAATAATGTATATAATGTATACATATATGTATGTGATGAAAATATATCCAAGCTATAATAGGATTTTATTATTAGGTTGCAAAAATATGTGAATTTCTGTAAATGTAAAAGTATACATGATGTGGGCATTTTATAAACACTGTATAGACGGAGAATTAACTGCAAAAGAACTCAAATACTTTTACCAAATATATTATCATTTAGCGCGAATTAATTTCCGCGCATTATGATTTATTTATGTCATTCATTCTATACTAAATTTAATTAAATAATCGCTATTTTACAGAGAAGTTTCTTTTAACGAAGATAAATACTGAATTTAATATTAAATAGAGAGATTAATTAATCACATCACACTAAATTATAATTCTCATCCGAAGTAGTTTGGATTCTAGACCGTTCTAGACGGAAATAATTTGTAAACGCAAATTTCAAACGTGATGGGTAATGTCCAATTCCATGGAGTGTTCTATTGCTGATAAAATGCAATTTATACCTTAATAAAGTATTGAAAGAAGATCAATCTTAAACATTATATGAAATAATGTGAAAACAAGATAAGGAATGTTTTAAAATTTATGTTGTTGTTACAGAGAAGGAAATTATATACATTTTCAATCTTTATGCACGAAGATATATTAAAATTATAAAATTATATTTATAAAATACAAATAAATTTACAGATACGTGGTGGAGTTAATATGTTTTGGATTTTCCGGATTAAACTGATCCAATTTTGCATTGGCTAAATGACGACGCAACACCTGAGGCTAAGAAAAATCGAAAAAAGGTTGCGGGCGATACTCTCGGTTTACCGAATAGATCAAAGTGTCGTGCAATTGTTACAGTCAATCTGGGTTGCATCTCGACTGCAGCGTTTTGTGTAAATCTCCTGTTCCACTGTGCACGTTCCGTTCGATTTCTGAAATGCACAGTTTTCATCATGATCTTTTATATGCCCTCGTGCGTACACGCAATCCATTTGTATCTATTGTATTATTCTACTAATTATAATCGCAAATAAATTTAAGAACTTTTTCTGTCCATAAAATGTTCATTTATTATATGAAAAATTCATTAAAAATGTACAGCTTATTTAACAATATTTTTATATGCTATTGTTACATTTCGAATAAAACTATTGCCGTTTCGAATTTAATATTTGCTTGTTCTCAATTGCAATATATATCTCCGTTCTACTGTGAGTATCGTTATTATTTTTTTTACAATGGGTTATATCAATGATACCGATGATTTTGTGGAGTATAAAGAAATACATTACAGATGGAAACATATGAAAATCTAGAGGTGATTTTTTCACCCCTTTTTCTTCAATATTTCGCTGGAGCAGCGAATTCTGCCTTGCTATGTAAAATCTATCCATTAAGATGAGTTCAGTAACACGAATATTTTATTTCAATACCAAATTTCTACATTTAAGAAATTATATAAGGTACAGGAAAAAAGGTAATTTATAAGTCAAAAAATTTTCTTTTATATATTTAAATAAATTTTAATGTTTGCCTGATCATTCAATTGAATGGTATATCATAGAACGCCAATCGAATTACTTTTGAAATTAAGTCGGGGGGGGGGGGGGGGGGACATCCGTAAATTACGAAAACTTTGATCTCCTATTTAGGTAATTATTTTTAGATGTGGAGGGCAGAAAATTTCACAAAAAAATAGAAATAGTGAAAACTATTCAAAAGCAGCTTTCAGCTACATTTTTACCATGGTCAGATTTATTGTATTTAATTCTGTTAGATTTTTTACAGGTTAGCCCCTTACTACCTTAACTAAGTTCATTTTCAATTTGATTTCCATAATTTGCGATGCATAGTTTACCCCTTTTTGGTAGATTTGCCACAGTCATCTGCGAGGTAAGGCGTTCGCGAAACTATTCGGCTTTTTCTCTTTAGTTTTCCTAACAGATTTCTTGCATTTGAATCTCTTTCTAACACGCGAGCATTTGACGATTAACGATTTTAGGGAAAGTGGCTTCTTCGTTCGTCCCTGTTCGTTCTGCCCTTGAACTTGCTACCTTGATCACCTGATCCGCAGTTTCCTTCCAATGTTTGTAATAAGACCTGTTGACGGTCGTCTAATGTGTGGACTTCTTCGTGATCTGCCCCATCTGCTTCTCACTTTCTGGCAGAGGTAATAATCGTTCGAACGGCGCCTGCCTTGTCTCCTCTATTCCCAAATGTTTCCATGGAATGTCTACAGACCACTCAATTGTCCACTTGATCCTCCACGATTTCACTCAGAATTTCCGGTTGATACGTTTTACTCGGCTTATAATTACCAACAAGATTTTCTATCGTCATTCGCTGATGAGGATCTAATACGATACATGAGACACTTCGTCTCATCACGATTTACTTCTAACACGTCCATCACTCGTTACATCTATTTTCTCTTTACCACCTCCAAAGTTACGTTTAAGAAATTCGTTCCTATTGTGGCGGCACTCGCCACTAGAGGGACAGCACCGTTTACACTTTCCTGAAAGTACCCGATGACCCATCCATTCCAATATATAGAAGTTCTGACCTGTCCCTAATATCCCAGCGTTTAAGGCAGGGCCTGCTAGGTAGCCGCACTGATGAGTCCACTAGAAGGCCCAGGACGAAACGTTCTTCCCCTCTCTTTTCCTTCCTTCTTTCCTCCATCTTTACAGCAAACCGAAGCAACGCCGCTTCACTATCAAAAGTTTGTGTCGAATCGATCATGGTATCATAAATCGGATATGAGTTTTACGATAATTTTTGTTTGAAACTCTCCTAACGTCGTGTTATTCTTTGAACCTATACCCTTCGTATCTAAGTGTAATTCATTGTGTCGTAATTGCGAATAACCAAGCTTAATATATTTATCTGCGCGAATTCGACCTCGCGTCCGTTAAGCAAAACAAACATCTCTTTTAGTTCATTCCTAACGAAAATGTTTCGCGCTTTTCAAACTCGATTGATCATTGTTGATCTCGAAGAATTACCTTTTCAAACCTTTAAGCCTTTAAAAGTTGATCGGTTGTCGTGAACTGTTGAATGGAACGCGCCTGGTTCCGGAGCATTTCATCACATGAATTCAAGTATTTCGTCGTCGATGATCGGTACTCGATTTTCAAGAATGAAATTATTTTAATTTTGCTTTGCCGAAATATTCGTTCGCGCTTGACTAAATTGAGATCAAACATTGCATCCATTGTCACAGTTCTACGCCAAGAAATTGTCACCGCCGCTACCGAGATCGGGTTGTTCGTCTTTAAGATTAGTAGTCTTCTTCGCACCGTATCTAACGCAAGGGGCGACACAGCTAACTTACGTTCTGCTAATTCTTTTTCTTTGAAGAAAAGATCAATTTCACCTTTCATCAAACGGGAAATTAATTCAGCTTTCGTTAATATCTCTTTCAACGTTGCAACTGTGATTTTACTCAAATCTTTCATTGATGATTCTTTCATTGAAAATTAAATTTTTGTCTTCGCACTATTTCTAAACACTACAGAAAACTACAAAAATAGTTAGTTATACACAATCATCGAATAACGAACGAACGACATAGTCAACTACAGACTACGAAGTAACGAACGAAACAATCTCTTACAAAAACAATTGAACCGAATTGTGAGAGAAACGAACAAACATTACCATCAGCCGCGGGCTTGAATACTTCCACATAGCTGTAGTAGAGCATAAGCAATTAGAACAAGTTGTCCAATGTTAAATTGGCGGACAGCTAGGGAGTGAGAAACGCACCAATCTATTTACACCGCGTAAGTGTTAGGCTAACGATATACTTCGAAACTCGAACAAAAATATGAGAGATTTTTATATACGAAATATAAGTACGTCAAAGTTGTATCAAATCAATCAATCGATCTTTCTAATATACTTAAAACATGTTGTTTCCCTCAAATTTATTGTTCCTTTCTTTTAGTGGCTGTTAAATTCTAATCGGTCGAAGTTTGTTCTTTTAAAACCAAGTATACGATGTGGATGTTCGTATCTTAATATATTTAGTATAATATAATTAATGAATCGCTAAAAAACAATTTTTTAAAAATTTCCTACATTTACAATATATACCATAGAAAATATAGTAACTTTTAATAGAGTTTCCTTCCTACGTCTTATATATATTCTCCTATATATTTACGTTAATATGAACAGTCATCTCTAAAATCGTTCTTTAGCAGGAAGAAAAATGGTTCCGTCACTAGCGAAGGACGTGTTCCGTAACGAGTGTAAAGGTGTGAGAGAAGGATAAGGAAGTAGAAATGTTGTTTGCGTTCTAGACTTGTTAGTGAATTGGTCGGTAAAGCTACCTATTTTATATTATATAATGATACATATATTATGATTCATGCCTTAGGTCGCAGAGGCAGAGCAGAAATTTTCTTCTATAACAAATGCAAGTGAAAGTGAATGCGAGGACTTGTGACTGTACATGTTTAGAATAATATACACTTGCATCAGACTAGCATCAGACGAATTAATAAATTGTATTTGTATAATATTTCGAATTTCTTGGAATGTTCCAATTTTTCCTCGCATGCCTCTTCCTCGGCACGCTGCGCCGTATCAGAATCGTTCAGACTCAATGCGCATTTAGCTATCCTAGATAGGAACTTACCATTCGTCAAATATTTCACTCCCCTCCTGTTACTTTACTAGTTATTTTTATGAACCGTTACTTTTATATAATGTAAGACTTGTAACTTTTACATATATAAATATTGTTACAAGTATGGAATGGCTATTGGTTATTTTGCCAGGAGCAACTCGTAACGCGACCAATTCATGAAAAACAAGTAGCGTTTCGTAACGATGGGAATATTCATTGAACTATCAATAAATATCAGAATTATTGATATTAAATTGTTGCTTTATTACACGGGCACAGCAGTGTAAATGAAACTACTCTTATTATATTGTAATTTCAAAGGAACGACTTCAAACTTCCATCGCTTGTTAATTATAAAATTAAATATTTTTTTAAGTATTCTTTTCTTCACTATATATGTATATTACAATCTTTAGTACGTAAAGAAGCAAAATATTATATAAATTACTAGACGAAATACCCATAATCCTACAAATTTAGAAATTAATGAAAATTTTAAAGCAAACCATTTTGAAAAATAAAATCTAGATGAATATTCATTGTCTTTATTGTTAAAGTTAAAAATATTAGTCCTGTACTGTCTTCTCTCAGAAGAGATGCAATAACGCTACCGCAGCTTTATTTAAATATCGACTGTTACGTAGAGAAAATATACAAAAAAAAGTAGAAATAGAAATCTGCCTTAAGCTTAAGTCTTTGGACCGTCAAAGTCTAAGCGGATGTATCCGTAACAGTATGTCATTTGAATCACTGTGAACATTTCTACATCCCGACATTTCCACTCTTCGCAGAAATGTTTCTTCTTAGGTGACATAAGAGGATAAAGACCACCGTTCTTTGCTTACATCCCATACATCCCTCGTAATATATATTGCTTCGCAAATTTAGTGCAATAACTTTTAAAAACTTTTCTTTCACAAGTAATTTCGAATTTGCACAACGGTACAATTTACTTTACAGTTTTTTTTAGCTTAACTTAAACCGAGGCATTAAATGAAACTTGTCTACGATTGATTTTCGTTTTCTACATTTATACCGAATAAAAATAGATACAGCATAATCTGATTAGATAATCATACGGTATATTAACGTGTATTATAAAAAGTAACGCGATTCTTTGGCATTTGTTTAACGAAACAACAGGATAGAATATTTCTAGCTCGCTAGCCGAAAGAAATACATTTAATCATTTAGAACATCGCTACGAAAAATAATATTCGGTCGATACCGATTTTTAAAGACGTTTTTTTCCTTATTTGAAATAGAAATTTAGCCATAGCAATAACAATAAGTAAATAAGAAGCCGTTACTTGCCTAGAATTCCCGTTTTATCTTATTGTTATATTCATGTTTACAACAATAACTAATAATCTCACTGAGCAAATGATCGAATATCATATTTCATCGTTATGGTCCAGGTGCTGCATTAGTTTATTATCCGCTACGGTCAGTTCGGGACACCCGACATTTTTCTTCTGTGCGTCACACGGGGATGAATTTCTACCTTTGAGCTATCTCTAGCCAAAAAAGCACATTCATTTCAGAAACTTGGCTCGCCAAATGAAATTAAAGAACACCTTTCTCAGTACGTGGTTAAAACCAATCCTATAAAAATTATTATAAGCGTATGCTCGAAATATCGTATTAACATTAAAGTAAGGTCTATTCTCACGTTTTCAACCACGTTTTCTCACGTTGTCATCCAAATAAAACTATTCGCACGTAATAAATTGTTAAAGTGCGAAGTGAGCATACGAGAGAAACATCTATATCGAACGTTAACTTGCTCATGTCTTAACAAATAATATAAATATTATTGTCTATTACGTCATGAGAAGTAGTACGTTTAAAGATTAATAATGAAAACTTGTATAGTACATTGTTTGGATACGAATAATAACGCATTTTTATTAATTGAACTGGACATTTTATAGTGAAATGGTAAATAGATGAAAATATCGTATAATAATTAGAAACTGCTTTTTACCTCTAAGAAGAAAACAATGCTAAATAAAAGTTTGTGTTTTCATCTTATTAGATACTACTTGTTTCGTTTCTTCGCATTAAAAGCGAAGGTTAATAATAATATAATATAAAGTTGTCTCTGAATTAATTGCAATATTTATTTTCACTCCTTCGACCTACTTGAAACATGATTTTGAGACTAAAGCGAAGGAAACAAAAATATTAAAGATATTAAGGTTTATGAGCTAAAATATATATATATATATATATATATATATATATATATATATATATATATATATATATATAATTTCACTATCATTAAAAAAATAAATAAACAACGATCTATCGGCTAAGAATTATTAAAACTTTACGGGAGAATGAAAATGAACGCGATCACTTAAAAAAAACAGCTCAGAAACAAACTTATGTTGTCAAATTTATTAAAAAAATTGTTTTAAGTAAACATAAAGTTTAAGTAACATTTAATATTTCTATCTTCGTAACAAAATATAGACTGTATAAAACTAACCATTTGAAAACGTTATTAAAAAGGATTAAATGCGCTAAATAACTTTTACATATTATACAAGAAAAAATAAAGTTGTACTTAGTTTTATTTGTCACATCGACATGAAAATTTGTATCGACTGAAATACCTCAATAATTCGATATTATTCAGAAATTATAAGAGTTTTAAATTAAAAGTAAATGATGTTTATAAGTCTAATAATTCTAAATTGATCTAATTATAAATTATTTTACATATAAAAAATATGACTCCACGAAATTGAATCACTTTTTCAACCATTTCACACTTTTTCAACTCCACCATTTAATCACTTCTTGTACCTTGAACTGTAATGAAAATAAATTAAATACTTGATTTAAGATTTACACACATAATACACACATAATACAGAGCGCCCTTTATATTCGGTGATTCGCTGGTTACACACACCCAACGTTACTGCTACACCGCAACGCAAGAGCTCTAAAAGGAATTTAAAGTATTTAGATTATTATTATTAAAATATTATTAAGAAATTGCACATTCCATTAAAGTAACATAAGTTAAAATTGATCATATTTCTTCTTCCTAGTAAAAGTGTCCGTTCAAAATTATTTAATTCTGTTAGATTTAATAACTGATGGAGTTATTCTATGTATATCGAAATCCAGTAATCGTTAATTAGTATTATTTGTGCTTTTGAGAATTAGTTCAAAATATCGCAATGGTTATATTATTTATTACAAAATATTATGAAACTGTTAAACAGGAGTTTCTTGTTAAATATCAATAATTTTTGAAAAATCAGCAATAATATGGGCGACATTTTATCAATAATAGATATTGACTTCAAAAATTTTTTTTTTCAAGATATTGTTTTGTACAACACATCAAGAAATGATCGACATCAGAGAGATGGAAAAATATCGATAATGAACGATGTAGGTCATATAGGGTGGGTCTAAATCATATAACTTGCACATCTCAAATAAATTTTAAATATAAAAGTAGTATTGTTTCGACGGGAAAATATGATGACATCTCAACATTTGTTATAAGTGAAGCAATTTTCAAAATTTCGTCTACGCACGTATAGGTGCAAAGGGACAGTGAATTACTTCTCCGATTGTGTGTATTAAAATTTCATATTCGTTCGATTTACGATGCGAAAGATACAGCTTTTCACTCGAGAGAACAAAGTTGACCTTGAAATTTTGAAAATTACACTGCGTTCAACAAAAGTTCAGATGCAATCCGCATTTTTCCATTCCTGAAATCATGCAACTTTAGTAGTTAACAATTTTTTATTAGCAAGTTTTATATGCCTCACCCTGTACATTAACTCTTTTGAGGTTAAGGCGTTCGTGTAACGGACAATCATCAATCCTAATGCCGAGTTAGTTCGTATGCTAGCTTCTACATTTAACATTGAAGCGTGTTGCTTCGCGTAGCTGTATAAGTGTGAGAAAAGGATTGGAAGGAAAAGAGAGGGAAGAACGTTTTGTAATAAATTTCGTCGTATAATAAATGTATAGTTAGAAGTTTATTTTGTAAAGTTACCCAGACCATACAGCGATTGGCGTGCTAACGAATCCGGTCACGGATGGCAACGGATCTGCTGACACTCTTCAGAAGAACCATTACAGTGCCGGTATGGTATCAACACCATCTTGCCGTGTATCCTCTGGTTATACGCATAATTATTTGGAAAATGTATATTAGCAGCGGACTACTCTGCACAGTGTGGAAAGCATACTCGCGTATGCCAACACTAGAATGAAAGAGAAATTACAGAGAAAATTAGGTATATACATATTTATAATAATATAAAGTTGTTGGTATTACTGATTTTATTCAGAATGTATATGCATCGAATTCTCACGTATTATTATACTTCAAGTTAAAATGGAAAACGAATAAAAATTTCTATAGGTTGGAGGCTAGAAAAATATTGAAAAATTTTTAATTTGCATTTTTTATCCGAGCACGTCCGCGTGATTGATGATTATTATAGTAAAACCGACTGTTTAATTTTTTTAATTCCAATTTTTTGTGCATAAAAATTGTTCTAATATATTATCTATTATATTATTTATTAATCTGTATTGAATAATTTACTTTACTTTACTTCACTAAAACAACTACAACAATGATAATAATAAAAACTACGTAGAAAATTTAATGGAATTTAAGAATGAAAAATTTCTTGTCAGAAGAACCGCCTCGTGCAATCTATTCATGTATCACTGATTAGAATTAAGGTACCATACGCGTAGAATTACGAATACCAAATTCTAGAGTAGAATTAATCAATAAACAATGTTAGTTTCAAGTAGATAAGTTTAATCATTATTGAAACTGAAAAGGTTGACGAATACCTGAAAAAGATATACTTGAAAAAATAACACCGAAAGGAAAGCATAAATATATGTAGATTACCAGAGGAACTTCAAGGATATTACTGAGAACGCTATACATTTTTGATTATAAGCAACTTCCTGACAATACATTTAAACAATCACAGTCGCGATCGTCACGTTCTATTCGATTAATAATAGTTAACACTTTATCGCTACCTGCTCTTAGGCCTTTAGCGCATTTCTTTCGAAGGGCGGTGGGGAGTTGGATGGAGGTATTCTTTCTCTTGGTGGTTCCAATGCAAATTGTCGCAGCTACCACGCGGAATTTTCGCGTCGTTGATTCCTCTCCGAGGTTGTAAGGTTCAGATCGAACGCGGTTGCTCGCGACGTTGTACGCCAACTTAATATTGAACAGTTTGTTCTAACTGAATGTTCGTTCGTTTACGTTTCTCTCACAATTCGACCGTTTCTGTAAGAGGTTGTTCGTTTGTTGATCGTGTGTAAGCGACTGACGTTTGACTCGTTAGTTTTTTGGAAGTTTGTCCGCTGCTCCATCCACCGTGCAGGGGGTGGACACTGTTGGAATTTGCCGAAATGATGCAAATTACCAATCAGCGTTCTCCTTGGAGTATCGTCCACACCCTTTTGTGCGCCCGAGGTGCGCATTCATCTCAAAAGGGTGGGAAGACACCTGCACGGACGTGGAACCTTCCAAGTCCCGCGGTGACGTTTTAGGAATTTGGTCAAGATTTCGGTCCGGTCCCGTTAAGTGCACGGTCGATGTCCCGCTGCGTGCACATGTTGGACCGACCCTTGAGAATTCCCTAGTTTACAACACGCGATGGCTATTGAGGACATCGAAATTAAATATTCTAATACTTAAAACGTCTTAATCTCAAAAATAGCTTTTTCGCCACGAACGTAAAATAAACGAAGTCTTCGAAGACGCCACGTTTTATTTGTTCCGCCGGTCGGAACACAAATAATATTTTCTGAATAGTTTCTTCTTCTTTTACTACATATCTCAAGAACAATTCGTATTGGTGCCAAACTCTTATGTTTTATATGATAGTATATTTAGATGTAACCAGCGAATACTCGTTGGCCCTTCACTTGGAGGGCACTCGAAGCAGTCGAATATGGTTCGAGTGCGACGAAGGGTATTCGCTCCTTTGGTCTATATGCATCGTTACATGTCTCGTTAAAATAAATTTGTCATTTCAATTTAAGTCATTTGAGAGCACTTTTTCAGTTGATTTAAAGCGTCATGTAAAGTTTTCTATAACTAGACTTAAAGTATTTTAAGTATCAAACAGAAAGTTAAAATTCGTTCAATTTTCTCCTTGCATCGAAATATACATGATGCATGTACTGTACCACAAATACGTATTCAAACAAATAATTAGACCTGCGTAAATAAAATCTTAAGTAACTCAAATTGCTGGAATTCAACAAAACATTAATTTGAAAAATATGGTCTGCTAGGACAGTATTCTGTTTATCACCACGTATTCAATAAATGTAATTGCTATCTAAATACAATATAATACCGAGTAACCAAAAGCTTGAACCATGGAAATGATAAAAAAGTTGATTGCCGAAATTGAACTCGTATATAATAATCGATATGAAGCGATTAATAATGTTGGGAACTAACATACCATTAGCGGTAGTCGGGTGGCGACAGCGGAAAAGATATTACTTAAACCTTTTATTATATTATGTGAATGCATATATTTAATGCACCATAAACTATAAAGAATGTATCGTTAATATTGAGAACAAAAATTAAAGATTGTTAATTAGTTGGTAAAAGATAACTTTGATAGTTGGTGATGTCGTACTGCGTAAAGAGCGCGGATAATGTAGAACTTCTTCTCTTCTTCTTTCGATGTGTGGACCGGACAACATGAGAGACGCGGTCGTTCATCTTTCTATTCTACTTTAATCATTAAGTGTTACAACAAAGATGGATGGTTTTCTTTCCTTTTTTTTCGTTTTTCCTCAAGATTCATACCTCAATTAGTTTAAGAGATTTAATATTCCAAACTTGCGCTGATACATTCACTGGAGCCTATCTATTTTTAATGGTATATGGTAAATTTCTTTCATAAGGAAATCATACACACAATAGTGAGGCGAATTCGTTACTTCGATCTACTCAACCTGAAACGTTTTATCATAATCTAAATAAAAAACCATTCCATTCCATTTCGAAAATAGGGTGGATTTTAAGTAATATCTCTTTTATGCCACCACCTATGAGAAAATATAGAATCACTGCTATAAATTTATTATTAATTCACAACAACAACGCACTAAAATGCTCAAAATTAGACAACAATTAATCGTTACTCAGTGAAAAATCGTATTGTATAAATTGACATCTATTAATACAATTAAAATTAATAGAATTTGGAAAGGTGACGTGAGGAATTAAGTAAAGTTCGTGGTCAATAATAACTGAGGGCAACGTAACGGGAGTAAGAAACCACACTCGACCTTCTTGCCCACAATTTAATATACAACAATCAACAATAGCCAACAATGGCGAAACAACAATAAAACAACAGCTCTTAACGTTGGGGGCGGTGCTATGGCTACGATTTCTTTTACGTCGCTACGCGACTCTAGTGAAACTCAACTTGACCTCACAATTCTTAACGAATATGGAGGTTGCTCTAACGAACAGGGTATTCTCGCCGAACTGTTCTAACCGAACTATATGCTAGCGTTGTTCTAACAGAACTATGTGCTTGCGTCGTTCTAACCGAACTGTCCGAATCGAACTGTCGCGAGGACGAAAATGTCGTCCCTTAAAAATGCGTATAGAAAAGGATGGGAAATCCCAGAATGAAAAGGATAGATGCACAGACGAGGAGAGTGAACGTTTCCACGAAACGTAACGGACGGAAATTGGTCATAAATAAACCAAGTTTAAGGATCTACCGTACGCGACTGGCAATGCTCAGTCGCGACGAAATCTTAAGGGAAACAATTGCTTGGCCCAGATGATGGACACAAACCAGACGGGTATCGGGTTTAGGAAACGCGCGGGCCTGGTCGCCAAGTGCTACCCCGCGGTGGCCAGACCTGCGCTGTGTCGTAGGAACGCATTGTTATTTCTTTAGAAAATTTACGACTAGAAAATACTAGGAATCGTAGCCGCCACATAACGAATAATTTATTTTACCAGACTATATACTAAGAAGACTGTATATGTTTCACGATGCAAAAATCAAAGACGAAGAAAAAGTTTGGAGTTGAAACGAGGTTTTGGTGCGTCCTTTCGCCCTGTGTCATGGGGTACAACACGACTATGGTGGTCGTCACAAAAAGATAGAATTTTCAAAGTGGTTGACCTTATTTATATGTATGCGTTACATCAAAGCACTGAGAGTTCACAGTTCATATAACACTGTGTGTCATGAATAAGGCACAGTACATTAATGAATTAAACTTCATTAAAATTGCTACAATGAAATTCCTCCATCTGTAACGCAGTAAATTGAGAACACGAAGGTGAATGCATATAATCCGTGTAACGCGAAACTGTGGCATAAGACTAACGTGTGTTTACGTGGTGTTCAAGTGGATTTGGCCAAGTTAAAGTGGAATCCCTCTAGTTCGTACCTCATATCTTACCGTTGAAATATACACCGTTAAATATGTAAAATATAATATATCGTATATGTAAATAATATATAACGAACATAATAAATTTTTAATATTTCTTAATTAAAGTAGTCTTTTACTTCGTATACTTCTACTACTTCCATTCATATTTCGATAAATAAAGAAATATCAAAAAATTAGTTATTACACTGTGGCGGCCTTTCGACTATCGCCACTAGAGGGACAGCACAGCCTACAATTTCCTGAAAGTACTCGCTAACCTATCCTTTCCAATATATAGAAGTTCTTAACTGTCCCTAATATCCCAGCGTCTAAGGCAGGGCCTGCTAGGTAGCCTTACTGATGAGTCCACTAGCAGGCCCAGGACGAAACGTTCTTCCCCTCTCTTTTCCTTCCTTTCTTTCTTCCTCCTTTATTCTATAGCTACATGAAGCATGCCGCTTCAACACCGTATACTCTGCACGATATTAAACAATTATTCTTGAAATAGTCTTTTATACAACTGAGGGCAATGTAACGGGAGTAAGGAACCACACTCGACCTTTTTGCCCACAATTTAATATAAAACAATCAACAACAGTTAACAATAGCGAAACAATAATAAAACAATAGTTCTTAATGTTGGGGGCGGTGCTACGGCTACGATTTCTTTTACGTCGCTACGCGACTCTAGTGAAACTCAACTTGACCTCACAATTCTTGACGAATATGGAGGCTGCTCTAACGAACAGGGTGTTCTCGCCGAACTGTTCTAACCGAACTATATGCTAGCGTTGTTCTAACAGAACTATGTGCTTGCGTCGTTCTAACCGAACTGTCCGAATCGAACTGTCGCGAGGACGAAAATGTCGTCCCTTAAAAATGCGTATAGAAAAGGATGGGAAATCCCAGAATGAAAAGGATGGATGCACAGACGAGGAGAGTGAACGTTTCCACGAAACGTAACGGACGGAAATTGGTCATAAATAAACCAAGTTCAAGGATCTATCGTACGCGACTGGCAATGCTCAGTCGCGACGAAATCTTAAGGGAAACAATTGCTTGGCCCAGATGATGGACACAAACCAGACGGGTATCGGGTTTAGGAAACGCGCGGGCCTGGTCGCCAAGTGCTAACCCGCGGTGGCCAGACCTGCGCTGTGTCGTAGGAACGCATTGTTATTTCTTTAGAGAATTTACGACTCGAAAATACCAGGAATCGTAGCCGCCACATCACCCCCCTGCCAGTGATTGATCCAATCACGATAATTGTAGACGATCGGGGAAACGAACGCGTCTCCCGGATCGTGTCGTCCTGAGTGGTGCCTCCGGGACGGTTGCCGCTGACGGGGTCCGTGGTTCTTCGGGCGGCGTGTGGTACGTTGGCCTATCATCCGCGTCCTGGATGACGTAGGCTGGCTTCAGGCGGTCAATACTGACCGTTGACCGCTTGCCCCTGATGTCCAGGGTGTAGAATTTCTCGGTCCTTGACAGGACCTTGAACGGTCCATCGTACGGCGGTTGCAGGATCCCTTTAACCGCGTCGTTGCGTACGAAGACGTAGTCCGCCTCCGGTAGATTTTTAAAGATGAAAGTACGGCGTGCGCCGTGTCGACTGCCAGCAGCCGGAGCGATGCTGCGGAAATGCTGGCGCAGTCGTTGGACGAAGTCCTCTGGACGGTGGTCCGCTCCTTCCGGATGTGGGGCGAGGAATTCGCCGGGCAGGCGTAGAGACTCGCCGTAGAGAAGGTCCGCCGATGTCGCGTGGAGGTCCTCTCGCCATGCTGCCCTGATGCCCAGAAGGATGGTTGGTAGTACCTCCGTCCATGTGGTGTTGGCGTGGCAGCGGATCGCTGCTTTCAGTTGTCGGTGAAAACGTTCCACCATGCCATTGGCTGCCGGGTGGTAGGCCGTGGTCCTCCAGTGGGTCGTACCTGTCAACTCCGTAAGGTGTTTAAAAAGGTGCGACTCAAATTGCCTACCTTGATCGGTGGTGATCCTCGCGGGCGTGCCGAACCGGCTGATCCAACCCTCGTAAAATGCCCGCGCCACGGTGGCTGCCTCCTGGTCCCTCAGGGGTATCGCCTCAGGCCAACGGCTGAAGCGGTCGATGCAGGTGAGGCAATACCTGAAACCTTCAGACATCGGTAAAATTACAATGTCCAAATGTACATGTTCGAACCTCCCTGAGGGCGTTGCGAAGTTGCCTGGCGGTGCTTGCACGTGCCGTGTCACCTTGCACCGTTGGCATTCCAGGCAACTTCGAGCCCACTCTCGGCAGTCCTTCTTGATGGACGGCCAAACGTAACGCTCCGTTACGAGTTTGACCGTCGCGTTGATTCCGGGATGCGCCAGGCGATGGACGGCGTTGAAGGCCGCTCGTCTAAATGGTCCAGTGATGTAAGGCCTCATGGTCTCCGTTGATGCGTCACAATAGACGCTGGTACTGGTCCCTGGCAGGGTCACCTTCTTCAGGTGAAGCGTGGTCCCGGTGTTGGCACGCAGGTATGCCTGCAGCTCTTCGTCGCTGCTCTGCGATTGCGCTAGCGCGTCGTAGTCCAACGCTTCCTCTAGCGTTTCCACTCTGGATAGGGCGTCGGCGACGATGTTATCCTTGCCGGCGATATGACGTATATCCGTCGTGAACTGGCTTATAAAGTCCAGGTAGCGAAATTGCCTGGGCGTGCACTTCTCCGGCTTCTGCTTGAACGCGAACGTGATGGGTTTGTGATCGGTAAATACCGTGAACGTTCGCGCCTCCACCATGTGGCGGAAATGTTTGATAGCCAGGTAGATTGCCAGCAGCTCTCGGTCGTAGGCCCCGTAATTCTTCTCGGTGGGGCTGAGTTTCTTCGAGAAGAAGGCTAACGGCTCCCAATGGTCGCCGTTGCGTTGTTGGAGGACCCCACCAACGGTGAAGTCTGATGCGTCGCATGTCAGCGACAGAGGCGCGTCCGCCTTAGGATGAGCTAGCAGCGCGGCTTGTGCAAGGCCTCGCTTGCACTCTTCAAAAGCCGCGGCTGCTTCGGGGGTCCAGTTGACCGGCGCCCGACCCTTGACGCCATCGTGTAACAGGTCGTTCAGGGGCGCCTGCACCTGTGCGGCTCTAGGTATAAACCTTCTATAAAAGTTTAGCATACCTAGAAACTGCCGTAACTGCTTCGCTGTGGTAGGCTGCGGGTATCTCGCGATGGCCTCCACCTTGTCTTCTAACGGCCGAGAACCTTCGCCGTTAACGAGGTAACCCAAAAACTTAACCTCGGACTTTCCGAAGTGGCATTTCGACGGGTTAACCACCACGCCGTATTGCTTCAGCCGCTTAAACAGCTCCTCCAGGTGCTGTCGGTGCTCCTCTTCGGACGATGAGGCGACGAGGATGTCATCGATGTACGCATAACAAAAGTCCAACCCGCGTAACACTTCATCGATGAATCGTTGGAAAGTCTGTGCCGCGTTACGTAGTCCGAACGACATGAACGGGAACTCAAACAGCCCGAACGGTGTCGTTATCGCGGTCTTATGCACGTCTTCCGCGGCGACGGGAATCTGATTGTATGCGCGCACTAAGTCGATGGTAGAGAATATCGTCTTACCATGAAGTGCCTGCGCGAAGTCCTCGATATGCCGCACCGGGTATCTATCGGGCAGCGTCCGTGCGTTGAGACCCCTGTAATCGCCACAGGGTCTCCATTCGTCCTCTCCTTTCTTCGGCACCATGTGCAACGGAGAAGACCAGCTGCTCTCCGACGGTCGAACGATGCCTAGCTGCATCATAGTTTCGAACTCCTTTTTCGCCGCCTTCAGCCGATCAGGTGCGAGTCGGCGGGGTTTGCTTGTCACTGGCGGCCCCGGTGTCGTGCGGATGTAATGCACGGTCGAATGTGCAGTCTGCGACGGTGATCCCTCTGGCCGAGTGATCTCCGGGAATTTTTGCAGCACCTCGTGGAACATCGAACCGCCATGCACGGTTTTAATGCTCGGAATCGACGAGGCCTGCTTGGTCGTCCAACCGGACACTGATATTGACGTCGTCTGATCCAACAGACGACGATTTCGCACATCGACTAGCAACCCATAATGGTACGAAAAGTCCACACCAATTATGGGTTTTCTTACCTCGGCTACCACAAAACGCCAGGTGAACGCGCGGCGTAGCCCGAGGTCTAAGGTTATTGTCACTGTCCCGTACGTAGGGATCTCCGTCCCGTTCGCCGCGTAGAGAAGATACTGCGACTTTTCCCGATTGCCACGAGCCATCGCTCTCGGGATTACACAGAGGTCGGCGCCTGTGTCGACCAAAAACTGCGTCTTCGTCGCGTAATCGACTACAAATAGACGGCGATTCGTCGGGGCAGCGTCGTCCGCCGTCATTAACGACTGCCCTTGGCGTTTCCCGACGAGTGCCAGTTGCACGGCGGTGTGCAGATATGGGCCTGCGAGCCGAATTTCCAATGGTAGTAACACCTACCTCCTCGTAGCTCGAGGCGTCGTCGGGCAGCTGAACCGGATCGCGAACGTCGAGGTGATCTTCCCCGCTCTCCGTCACGTCGCGAAGGTCTTCCCCGATTCACTTCTCTGCGGAGGGTCGCGATTTCTTCTCGCAGCTGACTAATACACTCGTGAACCGAGGTGTCAGCGCTACCGCTTCCATGTGTATTTCCGCCGGCCGCTCCGGCGGAGGCGGAAGCTACCGCGATCTTGGCGCTGCCGTGGTAGGTTTCGGACACGGCGTCCGCCACTTCCGCAATGCGGTCCAACTCCGCGTCCCGCATCGTGGCGAGAATCAGCTGCAGGCTCGCAGGTAGCCGACCCATCCACAGGGTCTTCAGCACGTTGTCCGATACGGTCGTACCGGCCAGGTTTCGGAGGTGGCGCAGAAATTGCGACGGTCTTCTGTCGCCCATTTCCTCGGATTCCAGGAGGCGCCGGGTCTTCTGCTCCTGCGACGAGCTCAACCGGCGGATCAGCTCCGTCTTCAGCTTCTGGTACGGCGTGGCGGCGGGTGGATTCATGATAATGTCTCTCACCTCCATGGAGTACTGCGTTGGCAACGCACCGAGGATATAGCCGTACCTGGTGTGCTCCGTGGTTACTCCTGCGGCCTCGAAACTGCGTTCCGCGATAGTAAACCACATCTCCGGATCCGCTGCGTAAAAATCCGGTAGACGGACGGCCACGCGATCCACGGAGGCACCGGAGTGAGATGGTGTAGCCATAATGATGTTATGCACCAACCAAAAAAAAAAAGCGTTCCGCACTACTGCTGTATGTTACGACGGATCACTACCGCACTACACGTTCGGTGATCACGTCGGGGTCACCAATAATTGAGGGCAATGTAACGGGAGTAAGGAACCACACTCGACCTTTTTGCCCACAATTTAATATAAAACAATCAACAACAGTTAACAATAGCGAAACAATAATAAAACAATAGTTCTTAATGTTGGGGGCGGTGCTACGGCTACGATTTCTTTTACGTCGCTACGCGACTCTAGTGAAACTCAACTTGACCTCACAATTCTTGACGAATATGGAGGCTGCTCTAACGAACAGGGTGTTCTCGCCGAACTGTTCTAACCGAACTATATGCTAGCGTTGTTCTAACAGAACTATGTGCTTGCGTCGTTCTAACCGAACTGTCCGAATCGAACTGTCGCGAGGACGAAAATGTCGTCCCTTAAAAATGCGTATAGAAAAGGATGGGAAATCCCAGAATGAAAAGGATGGATGCACAGACGAGGAGAGTGAACGTTTCCACGAAACGTAACGGACGGAAATTGGTCATAAATAAACCAAGTTCAAGGATCTATCGTACGCGACTGGCAATGCTCAGTCGCGACGAAATCTTAAGGGAAACAATTGCTAGGCCCAGATGATGGACACAAACCAGACGGGTATCGGGTTTAGGAAACGCGCGGGCCTGGTCGCCAAGTGCTAACCCGCGGTGGCCAGACCTGCGCTGTGTCGTAGGAACGCATTGTTATTTCTTTAGAGAATTTACGACTCGAAAATACCAGGAATCGTAGCCGCCACACAACAAATAGTGCTCGCATTATTTTAAGTGAGGTAAAGAGGGAGGAACAGAGAGAGATTCGACTAATAATAAAGATATCAACATAATTATCATAAATCATCACGGTAAGCACAGCAAATGTTAACAAATTCACAATAAGGATTTTAAGCGAATTAAACATAAAAATACCCTAAAATGTTCGAAAATACCAACACATGACGGCATGCTATACTATCTTCTATCAGCATTAAATCCATATACATATTCAATATAAAAATACAATCTTGTAGCAAACCGATTAGGACATTGGATCCAGAAACTTTTAAAAGGAGTTTTTATAATTGTAGAAGAAAGTTCGTAAGTTGTTAAGTGAGAGCCTGAGTCGATACAAGATCGAAAGAACCAGTTATAAAGGATAAAGAAAGAAACGCTACCGGCTGTATTACATCGATGTTGATTGAACGTATAAAAGTGGTATTTTGTAGAAAAAAAATTTCGAAATTCTCGTATTGTGTTGTGCATATCTAGCTTGCGCCGGATTATCGGTGATCCTTTTGCAACAACCAAAGTGCATCCAATTCTTCTTTTTATAGCTTCCTTTGGTAACTATATCGATAGAGAAGGTTGATTTCTCCAGGGTTCAAACTGAACGATAAATCTCTTCAAGAAGACTGATAGGACTGTTCGTCTATGGCCGGTCAATTTCATCCATACGGCACTGGAACCTACCTTCTTTACTGTTTAATTTACCGAACTCGTAGACACATCGGTGGACAATTTAAAAATTCTATAGTTGTGCAGATGATACGCGCTGCGATCCATTGGCACGTCTTTATCGCTTCATTAAAAGGTCTATTATCGTCTGAATTTTGAAACTGCAATTTCGAATACGTACATAATGTATGCTGATCTTCGTAACGCTTCTAACACTACAGATGTCTCTGCTTTCTATGCAATTTTTATTGCTTACTGTTAACGCTTTGATTATTTGGAAACTTAAATCAACTATGTTCAAATTATATTTCAGCTTCAAGAATTTGTTTAGAAAGTTCTTCCATGTTACATGTTACTTACATAACACTTCGAAGACAAATTAATATTCCAATTTCAAAATATCTAATGTTTCAATCATTTTATGGAGAGTCTTTGATATCAAGGAACTGCCTTTTACTATGAAATTCTGTCGATAGTTTCAAGAAATAATTCTTAAGCAACTAAAATCAAACAGCTGAAAACTCAATTTCGTGCATCTCTTTTCAAACTAATGAAACTAATTAAAAAAGCTAAACGTATTCTCGTGTACCGAATCTACTGCTCTTTTCATATTCTACGTTTTCTTTACATGTTTAGTCTGAAGGATGCTTTTCTAAAAGGAGCTTTATCAGTTGCTATTGTACACAGAAATACGACAAACTGTATTTTTCCATCTTCTACTAAAGCCCATGGGATCACAGGGTACTGTCTCATTCGAAACTATGAAAATTGTCTCTGTTTACATTAATTGTAACAGAAATTGAATGACTGCTTATAGTTATAGAATTTCAATTTTAACTGTGGAAACGTAAATCTGAAATCTATTAATTTTTTTCCTTTTTCTAACTGACAAACAGTTAATTACACGCATGATCATAAACGAATCAAAGACCAAAGCCTGAATATCAGCCACTTAAGTCCATGGAGTAATTCACATTTCTGACAAAGTTTATTGAATACAGATACGCTCAGACACTGTCTAGGTAAATTACATACTTGTGGCTGCGGTTCCAAGTTTCTGCTGGGTTTATGAACGCACGCTGAAACCTCCTTTTTACACGGAAATAGTATTTGATAAATTGGACGAAAATTTAGAGAATCGCTAGATCTATTTTAACAATGGAGATCATCCACACACTGCGCGCATTTTTTGTGAGACCCTAAGGGGTCATGGTCTAAAGTTTCTTCCGGATGTATCTCTTCCTTTTACAGGGATAGTATTCGAAATATTTAATGTGCTTCTGCACGTACTTCTTCATGTATTAACAGAGATGTCGAATCTGATCATACTTAAGCGATACGTATTCTTCAGGACTCAAAAGCAGCAGTCTGTAAGGCTTTTGGGTTCAATTGATCCCAATAGAAGGTTTGTTTTGGTATGCTTTCGACATGGTTAGACGGTTAATAAACCGGAAACCTTACCATGTACGCAACATGTCACATCGATAATCTGAACGTGCAGACTGTGAAAGCGTTACTTATATTTCTTTGCGCCTAAGAACTCTTGACGAAGATGCGGCTAAAGGTTAGTTTACGTTTTCGCTTACGTTGACGTCGACTTCATACATCTCAAAAAGAGGCTCTCTCGGTATCGAGACCGGTGGATAATTACTTTCTCTTAGCCCAGTGTAGTTGGGTGTCACGGGTTCGTAAGATCCCTATCGTAATCGATAGAAGTCGATTCGTTGCGAGGACACCACTGGAAATTCGTTCCTAGTAGGTAGAAGAAGATGAAATGGTGTACTTGTGAATCTACGTGTATTTAATGTTAGAGATTACTAATCGAAATTTGTGTGTCCTATTTTCGTTAGAATAAGCAGATTCGTCTATTGCAGCTTTACGAAAATTGTCGAGGAAAGCGGACATCAAAACTAATTGGTTGACTTAAATCGTGTGGAAATAGCAAAAGTCTACTCCCGAACTCTCAATTACTGGTAGGTACCACCACTAGCAGATCTACCCGAGCAACGATGCAAAACGCAGTTTTTTCTATTTAGCTACCTAGCTTTTAGCTTTTCAGACAGAATATTCCATCAGCATATACCGTACCTCAGTTTCGCCAGTTTCGTAAGTACAGTTTTGCAAATAACAATTCGTCCTGCGACCAATTCACGATTCTAAAGATGCTTTGTTCCATTTTTCATCGATTTTTCTAATATCCGTCCTTCAACCGTTCTAATCATTCAAATTCAATCGAAAATCATAAATCACAGTACGCAATAGCCGCGTATTGTGTTCAATTTATTCGATTGCGAATCTTGACGTTGCATCGATGCCTTTAGGTCGCCTTGAAAAAGTACATGCTTAACACCAATACTATATAGGTTAAGTGTTCAGATCTCGAACATAACGGTCTCTTGAAGTATTCTTTTCATGTGACAGAAGCTTCACATGGAAGGGAATAGAGGAAAAAGATTTCGAAAACGGCGTAATCTATTATTTATTACTCTCATATACAATATATATTGTACATACGCTACCTAGACCAGTTATGCTTGCTTTAAGCTATATTATATCACCCATATTGGGTAAAAAGTAAAAACTGATTGAGCACATTAAAATAATAATAATAAACCACTATTACTTCAATACCTACAGAACAAATATTTGTATCACATAACGTTCTATACTATATTACGTGCTAAACAACATCAATAAGAAGGTTTCTTTGTTAACTTCAATCCCTCAGTGAGATAGGTATTCCACCAGTTGTGCTTCAATGTGATATTCTATACATATTTATACAGAGGGTAAGTGTCAAAGCGTAAAGTGTTAGAAACCGTTTCTTAGTAAATTATATTTTTATGAAGTGATATTATTTTCCGTTCGTTAATACGTCGCACGTTAATACTTTACTCGGGAATCCGATACATTAAAACGAGCAAAAAATATCATCTGAACATATGTATGATGTACCTTAATTGTTGAGTTATAGGAAGTATTCTCATACTATATGTAGAAAACATTCGAAATGCTCGTTTTATGCCTACAAAAACGTACGTTACTAAAATCACCTTAATATTGAATTCTGCACTCGCTTGGAAACAAACAACTATTCTTCGAATAGTTAGTCCAAAAATTTTTTTACCAATTGTTAATGCTTCTCTGCCTTGTTCTTAAAAAACTCTAAGATTAAAATTTAAGAAGGACAGATGTAATCCAGATTGCATACGTAAAACTTACTTTCGTTCTTTGTACCTTGGATAAGCCATCTGAAACCTGTCTGAAACGGGTCGCAGAACATTACATAACCGTAATTTGTGTAATGATTTTAATTTGTTGCATCTATTAATTTCTGCAATTAAAGACTCTTGAACATATTAATAATTATTCGAATAGAAACTCTCTTCTTTACTGCAAATATCTGGTAAGCTTTACTAGAAACCTTATTAAACCGAATTAAAATGGCTTAAATTTGTTAGCCAAGAATAGTATATTTTAAGAATCTTAATTACTGTAATTTATTCGTGATTGCAGGATAATTTTGGATTGATATACGAACATTTTACTATAATAACTTATATTAACGATCCTCTCTGCTCGTTAAATATATAAAGAAGTGATTCCTCAAGCTATTTAACATTTAAAGTGATAAAAATTTTCTTCTGTAGTTTCAAACATTTGCCCAACTAATACTGTACCATATACACCTAAATAAACTAAACGCTTTGGAAATGTCGGGAAAGTAATATTAAATTTATTAAATTTATAAAATATATCAAGCCGTTTATCGCATACTTCTTCATAATTCTTTTTCGAATATTATTCGGTGATGAAGTGAACAAAAAGGGGAGGAACATTAGCAACCCGTATAACAGAACCAGATCAATTAAAGGTTTTTCAATCGATAGGAGGATGACATAGCAGTTGGAGTTTCCCGTAGTGACAGACTTCACTTTATCCCGAATGCCTGAATTATCGTTGTTATCTCACTATCCTTACTTATATTAAATATTTTAGTAATCTTATTTATATATACTAAATAAGAAATTATCTTTAATTACATTTTACGACAAAGTGATAAGACATGTAAAAGAAAAATGATAATTTTTCTTTATTGTCTTTTTCTTTATTTCTTGATTGTTATTTCAATACGCTATGCTTTTTTTCTATCAATATTAACGTCATTTTATATTTAAAGGTCTAAAAAATGTATGCTTGTCTGTGAAAAATATGCACGTGGAAACAACAAACAAATAGAAATGGAAATTATTCCGTTCTCGAAACATGTGTTCAAACCAAGTTTATGCTACGGTTGTTTATAATTAGTTATTTTTGAAGAGTCCCAATTTCTGTTTATTACTTTTTCTGATTAACTTCTTAACCGGGATTAAGGCGTTAAAAGAGTGCTAGGAAACTTAGTCTACCTCTTAATGTTTTACTTCAATAGCTATTGACGTATCATAACCCAAAAAATACCCAATCAAGGGTCCCGTTAGGTCAAGTAGCCCCGAATCGGTTACCCTAACGGTTGTGTTCTGTGACCCTACCCCTACCGAAAAGTAGCAACCACCACCATCTCGGAATCAAAGCAGCTTGCGGATTGGCTCACTGCTGAACTCCGAGACTGTATATAAGTGTACATTTTGTAACTTAAAGCAACGTCAAATTATACCAAGGCCAACTAAGGCAACTAAACATATCGAGTTTGATTTATTGACAACTCTTCCTTTTCTTGGCACTCATCGACCAGCAATAGTAGTCAAAAATCTACCAGCAAAAAGTCGTCCGAGATATTCCACCCGAGCAAGCAAGCAAGCGAGGAGAAATTAACGACGCAACAGAAATGGTAGCAAAAAATGGAAAATGGGAATTTTTGTACATACCATTGGTCTTAGGAAAGACGAAGAATCAATGAGTCTGTGGATATACATAATGTGTCCATCGGGCCTTTTTATATGTAACATGATTTCTCTGCTAGCTTAGTTTGAAACAATAGAATTTGTCAGCATGATTTACACTTCTGAACAAAGTGTACCTATAACATATATGAAACTTAAAATTAAAACTTTCATATTAAAAATATAGTATTTGAAGTTCAAATATATCGAACAACGATTCGGCATTTTATGCCATATTGGTTGAATTAGAGAACTAATTTCAAAAAATAGGTACAGCGATGAGCCCTGTCCTAAAAGTGTTAGGCTTTAATATGGGATTATATATTTCATATACTCGACGACATACATCACGTTATGACAAAGGTGCACAAAGGACTGACTGACTGACTAACAAAAGCTAAACCCAAAACAAAAGACGGTCCAATCGCGGCGACGTCACACATAAGCATCGTGTACATCGATACGCTTACAAAAGGCATCAGTGATCATTTTTAAGCAAGTGTTTATTTTATAATAAACGCGAAAAATTCTCGTGGAATTACTACAATGTAGAACACAATATAGTATAATAAGAGCAAAATTGTATTTTCGGTATATTTGCACCTCTTTGTAAACAATTGTACATAATATCGTTAGGTTTTCAGAACGTGTAATTTTCAAATTAACACGTGCATTGATATTTAATGTCGAATATTCAAGTCCTTGTCCCTTTTTAAGTATTTGATGTTTACAAAGCATATGTATGAAAACTTTTGCAATTGATTCTATATACAGCGCGAGTCGTTTGACCGTACCACGTTTTACTCGTAAACTATTTGTTCAGAACTAATCATTATTATTACATTGTACATTTCGCTGAAATATATCGACTTTTGATCCAACATATAGTTTAGAAGTAAGTAGGGTGACACGGTTAAATGACTCATTCTTATATGTATATAGTGAATAAAGAATGTATTCATATGCTGGAAAACTTTTACGCTTTCTTCTAACGCAAAGATAAATACTGTTTGCACAGTAACTTATAACAAAATAGTGTTCCATTAAAGTGGTCTTAAAATGAATTTAGGTTGCAAATTTATGTCGCATAAGAAACATGATGACTACCGTGTAAATAATTTGGTAGACATTTATAAAAATATAAATGTTTATAGTTTGTACGACAAAATTCGGTATGTTCCACTGTTTCGTTGCTATGTCAAAGATGTTTATTATCCTTTTTTTAACAAAAAAAAAAAAAAACAGGCACACTACGTATCTTATCCCGGTTGATTTCGATCCGATTCCAAATTTTTCTGTCTCAAAGTATACTTTGTTTTTATCTAATTACTGAAAGACATGAAAGAATATTCTTTTTCATTTATATACAGGAATAGTGGGCTCTATAAAATATTAAATAGTCGTCCTTACTTGAATTAAATAGATCTGGATGGTTATTGAGGTATCAGAAATGGTACACATTTTCGGAGAAGATGTCTTAAAGCAAAGTAGTTGCGAAAATTTCTACCCGTATAATTCCAAAAAAAATGTATAACATTTCATTAATATCGGTAAATAATAAGTTGTAAACTGTGTAACTATTATTAGTTAGCCTGTATAATTGATTCAAGTACGTGTATGCTTTATCGTCAAATGTGGACATAAATGATCGAGTTCGCATGAGGTCATAATGAAACTGCAAAAGAGTAGATTTGAGATTGGAAGTTTACGAAAAACAGGAAAGGAAATTAGAGAAACACAGACGTGCTTTTTGCTGGAGAATCGTAGCTAGCGGCTCGAATAAAGCACCAAACAGTTATTAGGGAACGTTACTGTTGTATTGGGTTGTTTTAGAGAATGTATTAGTGTGTTTAAAACGCCTGTTTCCCATTTAAAGATTTACGGAGATTTGTTTAAAAAATTTTAACCAGGTTTTACACAGGTTCCAGACATATGTTGCAGGAAATAATATGTTGTTGTATATTAGGTCTTACTAGAGTTGTATTAAGTTATAATATACCGACATCCGTCAAAAGAGAAACTTCGATGATTTTTTTCTCAGTTGTTTTTGAACTTTTATAATAACATCGTTGAAAGAATGGAAAGTAGAAAATGAGCGAACATTTTACACGTTTAGTGAAATGATTTACAACTTAGAATAAATGTACTTTAGTATACAAACTCTATGAAGTTTCTTGTAAGATAAGTATTACAATTTTTCTTGTACTCATCTTCCCAGTATCTGTGGGTACATCACTTGTTATACTATTTAATTTTAGTTATAGACTAAATTTAGTCTTATGCTATGCGTATAGCCTAATCTAATCTATAGTTTCATGCGAATAAAATTATTCGTTGTGTATTGGAAAAAATTATTCGGAATATCGATCTCTGATCAACATATCCAAAAATAAAAAAGATTAGAGGTGCTTCCCCTGTTACGAGGATTAATTGGTATCAGTGTATTGAACTAGCCATTCTCGTCCTTTAATGTTAATCTAACTGGAAATATTTGAAGCGTATTATACAACTTTAATAGTAAAAGCAGTTGGTTAGTTGGCTAAAAAAGTTGATTGAAAATATGTTCCCGTTTTGAAGCAGTGATTGCTAAAGACGGTGCATACTATGACTCTTAGTCTGTAGATTTACTTCCTGGATATATTAGTGATCTCTATTTCATAAATATTATGTATTAATTAATGGTATCGCGTGGTAAAAAAGTAACAAAACAAGTATGGACCAAATTTATTATCTACGTTATAGATATTAAGTGTATTCATTGTGCTAATGTTATATTAGGCAATATAGCAACTCCATTGACGAATAAAAAATTCGTTTTTTTTTTCAAACGTACTTTCTCATCGTTGAGTAAGAATGGAATGAAATAAAAGCTTCGAAGAGCTTCATTTATCGTTGGATGGTTGCCAATGGATTGTTAAACTTGAAGGACCTGTTGACAATCACATAGAACGATGTCTGGTACACTGCTACTTCTTAATCCTGAAATTCACCTCTTCTGTGTCTCTTTCTCCTCGTCGTGTAACATTACATGAAAACGTGCGATTTCAACGTTCTAGTCAGAACGGCTTACAATAATTATCGATAATTGTAGCGTAGAGGGCGCTCATGACGTCATCCTCGTTTCAAATTAATGGTGGGAATGGTATTCGGACTTGTATGTTAGGTGGACTGGTAAACATAAATGTAGCGCGTATTAATTGAATCGAATAACCGATTAAATATAACTCAAGTTTGAACTTTTCTGGCGTGAGGTTGCACTGGAATGTTCTCTACAAGTTTCCAAATGAAGTATAGAAAAGTTTAAATAGGACTGAAGTTTTATCTTTCATCGCTAGTAATGATACCCGTATTATTAATCTCCGATTGATTAAAATATTATAACACAAAAGAAAATAAATGTGGCGGTGGAAGCCATAATAAACATTTTAGAATTTACTTAAACGATTAAAAAGTCTGTAATTTTTAGCTGATCCTTCGTTATTGATTTGACAAATGAACAACAAATTATTCCATCAAAAAAGAGGTTTGTAAAAAACTTACTCTCAGTATGATGCAATCTTTACACAATGATTATAGGAATATGTAAGAGCGTCTTTAAACAAAACTTTAGACAAAAACCGTTATCTCCAATAATTTGATAAGAACTTTAGTTTTACACTTCCTTTAATTACATAGGGTAGTCGCATAACTTGCACACCGCAAATAACTTTCAAAGTCTGCATCTAATAAAATTTTATTAAATACAAAAGTTGGGTTGTTTGAAACGGAAAATATGATGACATTTTAACTGTTATTGCGTTCTATTTTTGTTACGTTGATCCTAAACATAATGGTTAACGAGATATATTTAGGATTATTAAGAAAAGTCGTATCATCAGAGAAGTAAGCAGTTCCCTGTCTCTGCGACTATACACGTTACGTTTATATCGTCGCTTATACGTCACTTCACTAACATAATTTGTCGCAGCTACCACACGGAATTTTCGCGTCGTTGATTCCTCTCCGAGGTTGTAAGGTTCAGATCGAACGCGGTTGCTCGCGACGCTGTCCGCCAACTTAATATTGGACAGCTTGTTCTAACTAAGTGTTCGCTCTACGTTTCTCTCACAATTCGACCGTTTCTGTAAGAGGTTGTTCGTTCGTTGATCGTGCGTGAGCGACTGACGTTTGACTCGTTAGTTTTTTGGGAGTTTGTCCGCTGCTCCATCCACCGTACAGGGGGTGGACACTGTTGGAATTTGCCGAAATGATGCAAATTACCAATCAGCGTTCTCCTTCGAGTATCGTCCACACCCTCTTGTGCGCCCCTTGCGCGCATTCGTCTTAAAAGGGTGGGAAGACACCTGCACGGACGTGGAACCTTCCAAGTCCCGCGGTGACGTTTTGGGAATTTCCCAATGGTCAAGATTTCGGTCCGGACCCGTTAAGTGCACGGTTCGATGTCCCGCTGCGTGCACATATATCGAACCAACCCTTGAGAAATCCCTCGTTTACAACACGCGATGGCTATTGAGGACGTTAAAATTAAATATTCTACAGATCATTGTGTCGAAGGTCGCGAACGTGTACGAAATTACTTAAAACGTCTTAATCTTAAAAATAGCCTTTTCGCCACGAACGTGTAATAAACGAAGTCTTCGAAGACCCCACGTTTTATTTGCTCCGTCGGTCGAAACATAATTCTAATTCCTAATGGTTAGAATTATCAGAGGCTTATACTTTTCTACTTAAAGTCGGATATTCTTTTAGAAACATATAAAGAATTTCCATTTAAACAAAGAAAGTAGGCCATGATATTTATAAAACTACTCCACGTACAATAAAACATAAAACGTTATCATATTTGCATTTTAAACGAATACGACTTTCGTATTTAACAATTTTTTATTAAGATGCATAGTTTAATTGTTATTTATGCTATACAGATTACATGATTCCTTTTTATTGATTATTAAACGTGAACAAGTACATTACTTTGGTACCCGAAGTGCGGGACAAAATAAAAATTATGATACAAAGAATAGGAAAATTATTAATATTTAAAAATGTACCAAGATAATAACTCTTGATTAGTAAGAGGAAAAAAGTCGGCCGATCGGATTGCCTAAGATCGGGGATTCGATCCCGGAATGTTCGCTTCTAGGCGACTGGCTTTAATCATTAAGCTATCTAAGGCCGACCGACGATTCATCTTCTCCTTGGAAATATAACTTTTAAACACCTGACGTATGCGCACCGTCAGGGGCAGAAAAATAATATCTTACACATTGAAAGAAAAAATGTTTAAATCACTTTAAACCTTGTACCAAGTGTGTAAGGAGCGTACGTGTTGGAATATCGTTTTGAATCTTTCAAAGTGTTTAGCAGATAATCACTGTTTTCCTTTCGAACTTTCTAAGGGTTACGATACATTTGATAAGAAAGGAAACCTGGAATATTTTCATTTGTTTAGTCCTAGTTTTATCCACATCTGCAACTATTATACTTATGTCCTATTCTCCCATTTTTCAAAACGTATCCCTTGTCGAAACTCAAATTTCTCTTCTAGCATCTGGTATTCACTTTGGAATAATGTTTTGTGTTATCAATATTGTGTTATCAAAAAGAATTTCGTTATTAAAAGAATTTTTAAAGATTCGTTGGATATATAAACTCTAATTAAATAATTCAATAAATTCCAGTATGTTGTTTAATTATAAAATCCTTCGACTTAAATAATGTTTATTATTACATGCGTTAAAGGTCTGAAAGCGCGTTACTTCAGGTCGTTGTACAGTCGTTGTGGCTAGGAAAGGAACAGAAAGAACAGAGAGGGAATAACGTATCGTCCCTGGACTTGCTAGTGGATTCATCGGTAAGGCTGCCTAGCAGACCCTGCCTTAGAGGCAGGAACGTTAAGGACAGGTCGGAAATTCTGTTATGTATGCGAATGTTGCTGTCCCTCTAATGGCGCGCGTCGGAGGACATGCCCCCACATGCCCTTAACCTAGAATCTTTTTTTTCTTTTTTCATTCATCCTATTGTTTATTTCCGCGTTCTATCTTAATACAAAGCTTGTTATACTTACTTTATGCACAAGTTTTGATATTACTATTAATGTGGATAATATTTTAGTACTTTGAGTACTTCCAAATGCTGTTATAATTAATAAATTTAATAATAATTAATAAATTTCTGGATTCTTAGTCCTTTTGAGTTGAGCAATTAAAAGTTGATAAAGAGCATGTGAAACAATAGATATAATTAATACAGTAACACTCTATTGCAGTGAAATTGTTCGGTTAAATTGGAACCACCTGTTCCTATAACTCAGGATGAAGATTAGGTAACCAAGATATACGAAGGATTATGAAACTTTGTGTAGGAATAAAATCGATCGTACTTAAACAGTCATATTTTGCCTAATTGGTATTACAATTTGATTCTCGGAAGGAATAATCCTTGACAAAGGTTCAGAATTTTCATTGCGAAGTACCTCAACGGCAGAGACAGGTATTAAAAAAAATTGACGCAACATCAAGAATTACGTTGTTTTTATTATATAAAATTGCGTAATAAAATGATTGAAAATGCACAATTGTTAAACTACCTCATCACCTCTTAAAAACCTGTATTTCACGTTATGCATATTGCACACTGTATAATAATAAATACAAACAAATACACGTTGCATGTGTTTTTATTAATAAAATGGTTTCATCAAGCAATCCTTAAATTATTTACATTTATTTGAAAACCCTGAAAATGTTAAATCTAATTATAAAAGTTTTCATTTAATAAAATTAATATTTTTAAAATAATTTTCTATTTTTCTTCTATGATATATAAAAATATTTATACATATTTGTGGGACGCTATTTATAGTAAGTGTGAGTCGGAGTGAGAAAAGAAAGAGAGAAGGGAAAGAAAGGAGGAAAGGTTAGAATTGTTCTTACGTAGAAAATGAATCGTGCTTTTGTTCACCTAGTAAGAAGTTTTGACATACTGTCGCATATCAAAGCGTTATATGTATACATATAAATAATGAGCGATAAAAACAATAAAAATTACGACTTAATTCGTAACATTACATTTCAGTATACGCTTATCGATTCGATAGGAATACAAATTTTCTATTTAGGCAAATTACATTTGACAAATTTTGTAAAACAATATAGCTCTTTTATTCAAAATATTTTTCGATCTGTCTCTTCTCAAGATATTTTATGAAGAAGAAAAGTCTGGACTTTTTCGAAGACATGAAATTTTACGTCTTGAAAGTAAATTATGGCACTAATGAAATTAAAATTTCATTGTGGATAATCTCTACTTATATGAAAAGTTTCATAATTTTTAAAACTTATAATTTTTAAATTTTAATATTCTGTATTTCTTTTTTTTCGATTCGTTCTCTCTCCTACTTTTGTTATCTTTTAACAAACTGGTCAAGTCAATTACTATAACTAAACTAACTAAATTGCATCAATCTTGATTACAATATTTTTACGCAACGTAGTACTATGTTCAAAACTGTTAATGTCGGTGATCGCATAGCTCTACCAGCGACCGACTCGTAATTAATGCACCTTCTTCGAGGAACGAGCGGTGATCATCTTTAGGAACATTGTCGAAGTTGAGTTGAAACTTTCAACGATGTGTTCACGCACTAATTAGTCATAATCGCTGTTCATTTATCAGAATGAAATGAAAATATTGATCACTTCGTTTCTTCGTGAAAAGACTGTTTATTTGATTCACGATTTTACATACGGGGATACATCGTGATGGTATTTAAGTGGTCATTTTATAAAAACAATTGTAGAGCAGAGCGATTGGCAGCTGTTTGTTTCTATGTATATGGAACGAAAACCATTAAACGGTCATTTGTGGCGTAAATAATAGCTGTTTCTCTGCACACTATACGTCCACCGTCCTCTCGGTACGTTTGTGCGTGCCCCTCTATTACCTTTCCACACTTTTGTGAAGAGCGTTGCCGTCGAATTTCAGATTGCGTTTTAATATCGGTGGCCGCTTAATACGCGATGACGGTTTTTCTGGGATTTCGTTGCTTTATTACAAAAAAGCTTCACCCGCGGATGGGCTGCAGATGTCACGTGTGCTCTTTTTGTTCGCCACCCTTTGAACCGCTTCCATTTTTATGCCGTCGTGTCGTAACGCGTTCATTCGTTTCGAATTCCCTTTGAAATGTTTGCTGATGGCCTAGCATTCGCGTGAAATCGATAGATCTGTTCGATTTGTTACCGCAACTATTACAATTTTTATTTAGTCAGTTTCTTTAGCAAAGAAAAAATTTAATTAACACGTTCACGCCGGCGCGAAAATCTACGTTTCTCCGCGTGAGGCGGGACTGTCTTATCGCGTTACGCTTCGTGGGGCGGGGCAATATCGTTGCAAATTTGAAAACGCTTATTGCGAATGTAAAATTATCTTTTCTTCTATAGAGGTGGTTAGAATATTTTTTGAATTTTTGCCCTTATAAATAATAGATAAAATGGGTCTGGAGGAAAGTGGTTCGTCTGAAGAATCGACTAATTTTCTGAAAACGCGTGACCCACAGGTGGGTCACGCCGCCCCACGGAACAATCAAGTGTGACCCACCGGTGGGTCAGCCCGGCGTGAACGTGTTAAGCAACGAATGTGAAAAGTATCGTTCGTAAATTAAAATAATAATTACTCTGAGCAGCAAGTTATATGTCGACTGGTTAATTAATCTGAATCTAATTTACATCATAAAGTGAAACCACGTACCAAAATGTTGAATGTATTGTATGTGTTAGATCGTTTCGCTGATCAATTTTTAAAGAGGAATTATAATCTTGATAAATGATTATCAAGTTTTATCAAGATTTATCAGATGATAAATTATAATCTCTATTCATAACATAATGGCATGATTATGCAATATGAAACAACGATAAAATTATGATTAACTTATGTACATAGGATTAAAACTAAATTTATACTTTTCTGATAAAGGAATATGTTGTAGTCAAAAAAGGTGTATGATAACGAAAACGGATGTTTAGAGGAATAGAAAACTTTATATCCGTAAAAGGTAAAACGTTTTTCGATAGACTTACAAATAATGTATCTAAAAACGTATGAATTTTCCAGAAGAAAATTCGTCTATGCCAGAGAATAAAGTACTACAGTTAACAGGCTCAGAAATAATAACAAATGTGAAGATTACAAATGATACTGCAGAGCGGGTTGTAAAGCTACGTAACGACGGATTACAATAAATTATCGCCAGATGATATTCGCCATTAAATGGACAGCAATATTTCAACGGTCTTCCACAGATTATTACTGCTACCTTCCATTTTTATATATGTGTACAAGGAAATCCTAACCTATCTCTGTTCGATTATTGCCGAATTTAAGGCAAAGATCTGCTGAGTAACTCTATCGACGAGTTCGCCTACAGACGCGGAACGAATTGTTTCTTTTTCCTGAAGCGGCATGCTTCATGTAGCTATAGAATAAAGGAGGAAGGAAAGAAAGGAAGGAAAAGAGAGGGGAAGAACGTTTCGTCCTGGGCCTGCTAGTGGACTCATCAGTAAGGCTTCCTAGCAGACCCTGCCTTAGACGCTGGGATATTAGGGACAGTTAAGAACTTCTATATATTGGAAAGGAGAGGCTAGCGAGTACTTTCAGGAAATTGTAGGCTGTGCTGTCCCTCTAGTGGCGATAGTCGAAAGGCCGCCACATCACTCCCTTGCCAGTGATAAACGATACTTGGCCCGTGCGTCTTTCGTAGTTCTTCGTGATGTTCCTCCGGTGCGACGATGTGTGTAGAGCCTCGGATAATGTTTAGTTACTGGGTCGTGTAATAGCCGCTGTGCCATATGCTGCTCTTTCGAACGCGGCAGGGCGCAGTGCTCAAGCCAGGGCGAAGTAAGTCTCGAGCCTAAGGGCGAGCGCGCTTTAAGAAACCTGCACTGAGCAGTCGTATACTCTGCTGTCCTAGGATGGTCCGTAAGTAACCGACGAAGTGCGTCGTAATGATGCCGTAGGGTCCCAATGATCATCGAATGCGGCCGAACTTTAGCGAGATCGTCGTGGGCGCGGCGTTAAAGCGTCGTGGCCACCCTAGGAGAGGGGTTACGATTTCGGCGTGCTGCGGAAGAACCCAAAGTCCATTGATGAAAGTACATCCTTCCAGATATCCTGGGGCGAGGCTTGTCGTCGAAGGTCGAAATATGTTCGAGTAGCTGCTTCCGTTGTCCTCCTGTGTTGTAAGTAGGCTGCGTGTTCGCATCACGTCGGGGTCACCAGTTGAAGCGGCATGCTTCATGTAGCTATAGAATAAAGGAGGAAGGAAAGAAAGGAAGGAAAAGAGAGGGGAAGAACGTTTCGTCCTGGGCCTGCTAGTGGACTCATCAGTAAGGCTTCCTAGCAGACCCTGCCTTAGACGCTGGGATATTAGGGACAGTTAAGAACTTCTATATATTGGAAAGGAGAGGCTAGCGAGTACTTTCAGGAAATTGTAGGCTGTGCTGTCCCTCTAGTGGCGATAGTCGAAAGGCCGCCACATTCCTTTTTCTTTCTTCTTCTCACCCCTTTCTCTTTTATTCATATAGATTACAACACAAATCCTTCGACAACGAAATTCTACTTAAAAGAAAAATGTCAAATAATATATTGTTTCTGCATACAATGAAACAAAATATACATTAATTTACGTATGATGAATAGCCATTTAGGTGAAAACTTATTAGCATGCGTTTTTATGGCACGCCAATATTTACGTAAAATTAATGAATTTTATTACAAAACTCATTAATTATTAAATTATTAAATTACAATTACGTGCGCAACACTTTCTACTTATAACTGAACATCGTTAGTAAAAAAAATTATCAACTTTTTGTTAATTCGACGAATATCTTATTCATTTGTTACTTTCAGCATTATAGTTCTGAAAATCATACTTGTTGTTCTTTTAGAACAAGCAATTATACACTTTGAAGAAGAATTTTCACTTCTGACTCGGCAGGCAACTGAAACTAATCTAAAACAAAAAAACTTTCAGAAATATCATATTTTTACAGATTTTGCACTTTTTACAAATTTTGATAAAGTAATGAGATATCATTACTCTAATATCGATCAACGTCAAAATCATGCTTCCCAAACATTTCCCGATCTTTATAGCACGGATCGTCCCACGGAAGTCCCAGTGAGAGCAATTGCGTGCCCGCGGAATTAATTTTGTTCAGCCACAAATTACTAATTATACGTAGCACGTTATAATTGGAAAGTTCGTAGAAATGTATTTCTTCAAATTGAATCAACGAATTAAATGTAATCTAAAATTCAAAATTAACTAACAAATTGTTGTTGACCGCGAAAGCTCATAAATTCATTGATATCTTACTAACCTGACCTATTTAATATACTTTTTCTGATTATGACAAATTTTTCATTAAAGTAACACTGAAATTTGAAGCTAATTAATTATTTGAATATGCATTAGCAGTTTAATGCAGTCGCACCCATATGTACAAGAGTCCATTGTTTCACTATACATATAACAATGGAAGTTGTAATGTTCTGAAACATAAACTCAGACTTGTGGAGAGAAAAGTTAGATTGTTAAAATAGCTGTATCTAAATTGGTCCATTAATTTCGAAACGACCCGGCAGACAGATAAACTGTATAAACACGTTTCTGAATTCTCTGCTACAAATTGTCTTGCTCTTATTATTATATAAACCATCAACTATGAAAATCGATTTAGCTTTATGAAAGTTATAGATTATCGATTTATTTATTATCTATTTATTATCGATTTTCTGGCCTATATAAAACCATTCAAGATTAAACTAAAATAATGTATATAACATAAACCATACAAATAAAAATATCTGTTTGTTTACAGATTCCTGTGATTCTGCATTTAATGATAATCGGTGAGTACTTAATTTTAATCCAATAATGTTTTTCTGTACACATACGTATATTCATAGTGACGATATTTGTATAAGCTTCAATTTTGTACAATGATATTGACAAAATGGAAAAATCAAAAATTTATGAATCCTTGAATATAGTATCTTTTTACATTTATACTTGGTATATTATTTTTGGCATTTTATTTTTATCTATCCGTAATTAATACACAACATGTTCAATGTAATTGCTACTTGCTGCAGTCAAACATTTTTAAATGTAAACGAGGCGTATTATAATTGTATATAAATACCTTTACGGTGATGTGTCATTGTATATTTGTATATTTGATAAAGAAATTACCCACCGAATAGTAGCCACTCGGCGTAGAAATAAAAAATGTTCCAAGAACCAAGAAACGTAATTGTACTCTTTATTTGAGAATTAAAGTTCTACTAATTTTTAAACCGATGTATTTACATTTACACTGAGGTACAAAGTATAATAGTGTTTTCGTCACTGACAAAACAGCGGGAATGAAGAAGATTAGCTTCGGAGATGCATGGGAAATTCAGTGAGATACAATGAACGGCCACTACGTCCAGGAAAGATTCGAAAACAATGCAAGCTATTGTTGATCTGGATCAATAATTTGGCGATAAAGTATTAAAATATTATGCCGTTTTAATGCGTATTAAGAAGATAATGACCTTAATTATTATAAAATAGCTCCATCGCACAATAGGAATCAACCACACAGCAAGCAGTTAGTGTTGTTAAGTAAGTTAATTTCTCCTTGCTTAGCTGCTCGGATAGAATATCGAGGATAACTTTTGCTGGTAGTTTTTAAAATGGTTGAATTTTCAATAAATTCAAGGCTATACTTAAATAATATATTTAATTTGTTTAGTCGGGTTTAATTGGTCCTTGTATTGTATGACATAATTTGACAATGCTTAGTATTTACAAAAAAGTCCATTTATATAGAAATTCGAAAAATAGCAGTGAGCCAATCCGCGGGCGGCTCTTTATTTCGTGGTGGTGGTCGCTACCTTATCGTTTCGGGATAGGGCCACAGAAAACAATCGCCATGGTAACCGACTCGAGGTTACTCGGCCTAACGGGACCCTTAATTGGGTATTTTGGATTTATCAATAGCTATTGAAGTAAGCTATTATTATTATTATTATAAGCTATAGACTAAGTTTTCTAGTAATCCCGGTAATTTGTATTAAGAAGTTAAATAGAAGTCGGGACTCTTAAAAAGTAACTAATTTATAAGCAACCATAGTGTAAACTTGGTCTAAAAAGTTTTGTTTCGAATGGGACGGAACAGTCAGTGAAATAAAATGGTCTTTCTTGTATGCTCACTTCGCAGGTTAACGTTAATTACCAGAGAATAGTTAAGTATGGATAATGGATGGTATAACAGAATAGTTAAAAACGGAATACAAAATTTATTTGATATTAAACGATATTAAACGGTATTTGAGATGGTTACATAGATGAAAATCTGATCAGATCACCTTCTAGTATACGCTTATTGTAGTTCTGATAGCTAGATTTCGGATTGCTGTAAGTGCATACTTGCGGGAATTAAATATCGTGTTATTAACTTAAGGAGCACCTCGACTATAACAATGGAATGTAATATTCAAATATCTGCTCAGTGAGGTTATCAACTATTATTGCAAACATGAATATAGTAATAAGAAAATGGAAATTGTTTTATATTAGAGATAATATAATGAGAAGGTCCTTGAAAGCGTCCATTGATCGTGTTATTGAACTTTAATATACCTATGTGGATTAAAATTATTAATTTTGCTCTATAACATTCCATCAACAAAATGCTAGAATTTGGACTTGAAGAAATCCTAGTGTAATAGTTGAATGACCTAAACTTGGACCTGATCGTCGTTCGATTTGGGCAGGAATCATTGGGTGGCCTGTTATGTGGTACAATTTGATGTCGTTCATTCCAAGAGATGAGGACATAGAAATTCCATATATTTTTATCCTGGAATCCCTTGTCGGTGCAGTTGCCCCCTATTATTTCTGGGTGAATTGCGATATATTTCCCGAGTATATCTATAGTTTCTTGCCGCGTTGTCAATAACATGTAGCATTTGCCGTGCATTTCGGGGAGGCATCATGTTCACTTACTACAAACTGTAACTTAATACAAACTGTAAAAGCAACACGCGGTGGTTAGAAAAATTAATTTACGAATTACTGTAAAATTAATTTGGTTTTTCAAGAGAATGGTTAAGCGAGCTACGGTTCCTTTGATACTTTTCATCTTAATCAATACGATACAAAAATATGACCTGAAATTTTTAAGTTTCATCGTGTAATGTGATACAAACTTGTGCCATGATATTTCTATTAGAGATTCGCGTCGCTACATGGAATGGATCGTCGTTATTCTCAGTTATCGGAGTATGTAATACCAAAGCCGACTGATCACGAGGCGATGCATCAGACATGTTTACAACGCAAAATGCAATTTGGTGCATGTACAGATGAGTGCAATGATTCTGTATCGCTGCGTTGCGCTGCGCTGGCCTAATTGTGTAACACAAACTCGTGCAAGTGGTCGTCCAATGAGCTATAATTTGCACAAGAGCAAGCGCACAGATCATTCTGACGCAAGACGGTCAACAATTTCATTTGATTTGATTTATACTATATTCTCTACATTTGGTAAAAATTAGTAATATATATGCAGTAGACTGCCGTGTGTGTTACGCGGTGTGTTTCCGTTATGTGGATTCAGGTTAGAAGAGATCGTGCCGTACGGGAATTTTTCTCGCATTACGCGTTACATTAAAAGTGATCACGTAAAAATACAAAAGTAGTAATGCTCAATTGTAGCAGATTTAATTCTCAAATCCAAATAGTTCTTGCGTCTTATTATTCGCCGCATTATACAATAAATTGCGTTATACAAAAAGAGTAAGCGTAATATCTTTGCGGCGGTATAGGAATCCACGTTGAAGAAACTCTATAGAAAGTAATACTTTTTATGTTATGGACAATGGCGTTATTATTAACTATATTATGTAGTATTTATAATATCATCAAGAAGTATGTATGGATACGTATATGCGCATGTAAATATCTACATCCTATGCATTTACGCGTGTGCGTCTATAATTAATGCAAAACAATTAAATTTGGAACTTATGCTAAGCATTCGGGCATTTAATTTTGTATTTTAAATAAACTACTTAATACAAAATGACGAAAATATCTTGTATTTTTATCCGCGACTCCTTTGTATTATACTCTGATATTAAGTATTTCAATTAGGAGTGCGTTCGAACTTAATTTCTAATTTCTCGAAGCTCGAATTAAAAACTTTTCAAAGTCTCGAAACTTGAAGTGTTGATTTTGTTTTATAGCAAGTATTTAGATATATCTCTTTCATAAAATAAAGTCGACAGTTTTTCATAAATCTCTATTGGTCGTAGTTGAACAGTATACAAATAAAAACAATAATGTATAATATTCAAAGTGTATACAGTGTGAAAATGACAATATAAAGATAACTAGTCCAGATTATTTATTAATTGATTTTATGCTGTTCTTATTTAGGTTTTCAGAGTTTCGAATACTGATATAGATTAAGATTTGAATGCCCGTAATTTAAAACTTTCCTAAGTTTCGTGATATTTTGAAGTATCAACGTCTCAACAAAACTCGCATTCTTATTTTAAATAAATTTAAAGAAGAAAAAAGATCACCATAATATTATGAAATTTTCATAAAGTACAAAATTCACGGAAAAGAAGACCGCCATGCAAACGTAATGCATTCAGTTGTTTAAAGAATTTAAACAAATGTATTGTATAATTTGTGGCGATCTTAGACTGTGAAACAGTGAGGAGGAGGGCGCTAACCACTCGGGTTCGGAATAGTTTAATTGTTACTTTAATGCTGCATGGACTTGCACTGTAATATAATCGAAAACCGTGAACGGAAATTGTAACCTATTCGATTAATTACAATCTTTCGCGTTTTCATGTTAGCAAGGTTGCTTCCCAGGCTATACAGGGGAGTCATGAATTACCATAGTGTGAGAACGAGGCGGGCAAAGGAGAATGGAAGAGATAGCCGAGTAAAACTTCGAAGCTGCGGGGGATCCAACGGGGTTCAATTCTCTCGAGAATCGAATCTAGGTAATGGGCGCCAGCTGCAATATGGTGCAGCGCCATAACGGAATCTCGCTGGTCTAGAAAAATGGCACCCAGAACTTCGAAGGGCTCCGTGTCACTACAAGCGGCTAGCAAAAGGGAAAGAGGGTAAGGGTCGCGAGATACTGAACGTGTCACGGCCAGGAAAGGATCACGGGACTAACGGTAATTACGAAACAAACCACACACGCGCACGACGATAGAAAAACTTTCGTGCGCAATAATTACGGAACTCGTTATCAAATATAACATAAATTAATATATCATATATATCATAAAGACGGTGTTGATGAGGAATTAACTCTTGTATAAAATGCTCCTCAACGATTAGTATTTTATTCTAACTTGTAACTGGTAACAGTTCGGGAGATGTAGTAAATTACAATATTTTCGATAAATTTTCTACGTGTGTATCTTGTGATGTTTCGTTTTTAACTGGTTTAACTATTAAAGTTCGCCGGTGGGTGTGTTTTGTAACTAAGACAAGTGGATTCGTCGTTGAATATTTTACGAAATTTGTTGAGGGGAGCGGTTGTTAAAGTTCATTGGTTAATGCAAATTTTGATAAAGTAACCGAATCTTATCCCCGGGTGACGCACACGGGAATTCCGCGTGTCCAAATCTTGACCGTAGCAAGCAATAAATCCAAAAAGCGGCAACGACACGAAAGATTCAAAATAAACGACGTAGACCTTTCGTAGGTATGTGTAGTAAATAATAATTAACTCGACTTTGAAAGTAACAGCTTTTTAGATATTATTTCTGCTATGGACAGCTGCTTGCCAAATGTGGCTACATTCGACAATCTCCAAAGGACGGGTTAACGGTTGCCGTTTTGTGAAATTAGCGGACCCGAATAAACCTCTAAATATTGTCTCGCAATCCCAAATCTTAATGGCGCGTATGCGCATTAAATTGTTGCGCTACTATATACTGTGCCATGGTCCTGTAACTTTTTCGATCTTCTTGGGGGGGTCCTTGGTGGGGTGTGCGTTTCGGCATTGTTCGGGACATCGATCGGTGGATCTCGGTGATAGTTCCTAATTGTCCGTTTTCGGCGCGCTTTTCACGCCACCGTTTCACGGCTCACCTGCAGGACCGCTGAGCTGGTCGCTTTTCTCTAGGGGTTGCGAGGGAATCGATGATCCTCCCATACCGGTTGGGGTCGTTACAGGGCCATTCCGACTCGTCACTCGTCCAGGGTCATGATTATCATCCTTCTTGGGTTGGGACTTCACCGGTCGCAGCTGTTACCAGGCCAGTCCTCCTGGGCTTTTCGGGTGGAGGGGATGATCTGGACTCCAAGTCAGTCGTTGTTACTACTCCACTTCTGTCCGCCGTCGAGCCTTCTCCCGCTGCTTTCACGCACAGCCTTCACGAGGGTGGGTCTTCTCACTTATATTTATGGTAGGATGAGGAAGCCAGGAAAGACAGACTCTAATAGAGATATTCGTTCTTTTCATATAATCGATTAGACATCAATCAGAAATTATGCATTTTCATGAACTGTGAATTTTAGAACTGAATATTGGGTCGATATTTTTATTAGAATACATATCATTCAGCACAGAAGACCATAGAAATATTTTACTTGGACAGTATAGGCTATACATATATATCTATACTTTTGTGGCCACGATTTAGGACGACAACGGATTAGGTTCCATGTCCAAGACGTATCAAATATTTTATGCAGGAACATCAGATGTAAATAGCAACGTTTCTCAGACTCCGTGCAGTTTGAATTCATAGCGCTTCTCGCTTCTGTACACGGCTCTTGGATGGGATGTATAGTTATCATTCCTTTATTACCTATACATTTTACACCTGTAATTTGCTCTTTGAAAGAAGATCTCTAGGGAACTGTAATTTTCTGTTTTAGGAAATTTTCAAGAAATCGTTACTACATATCTTGCGTAATCTTTCTTAAATTTTAAAATGACGCCAGAGTACAAATTAAACAGTACTAATGGATTTCACTGCTGTATCAAGTAATATAGAAACGATTGATACTTTTATCACTACTTCTTGTCCAGGGGCCAACTGCATGAGGTGGTCCAAAAATAAGAATTTAAGACGCAATCGTGCAAGTAATAATATTATTCGGTTTTAATCAAGAAAAATACATTTGATAACATATGTTATATTATTAAGGCGAAGACGAACAAAGGACTGGTTGGCAGGAACAATAAAAAGTACATAACTAATTATCAGCTTACAATTTTGTTTACACCATCCGTCAAATACGTTTAAACGTATGTGCAGCTTTTGCTTAAAGATTCTGTATTATTAAACCATGGATTATAATAACATTTAATCCATTACACGAATAATGCTGTTTGGTTGCTCACTGGTAGTTCTACTACTGAAATAAAAATAATTGATGGAAAATATTTGTTTGAATATTTCGTATGCGGTCCGTGTATGGTTGAATGTATGATCAGCGTCTAGTTTCCATCTATCGAAGATTTTCGACAGTATTTAATTAAAGTAAAATTTTTCAGCTATATATCATATCATTCCTCGTATTAAACAAATACATTTACATAATAAATGTTGCATTTATTAAATGAAGTATTTATGCGTGTTAAGTCGGATACAGTGGTGTCATCAGAAAATGCGGAAGATGCAGTGCGTTCAGGGTGACACCATTACGCGAGTAACATCCGATATTTCGAACCCTACGTTAAAAATTACATTTTTCTCAACTTAACAACCGTGAGCTCCGTTTGAAATCGCCGCAAAATGAAAAATGTGCTGGGTGCTTTGTTTAGGTATCTTGATAACAAATAATATCTCCTGTGAAGTCTTAAAGCCATGCTTTCGAATAACTAAACATTTTCGGTAATATTAAAAATTACTTTTTTATGATTCGGCTATAAAAAACGCTAGTTAATTTGATGATATATTCACGAGCCCGTGAAAAGTTTTATTAAATGCATTGAAAAAGAAACGCTGTCCTAAATAAATATTTTACAAACTATCTTATACATTTCTTGTCTGATCCGTATAAAATTTTTAATTAATCGTCTAGAATCAACATTATTACTTTCGAGATCTTACCTTTTCTATAATAGGTAACACTATATTTTCTACTTTGCTGCAGATAAAGAATGATAAGGTATAATAAATACTTGTATTATTTTTTAATGTACGTAAAGCTCTAAATTCAACTGATACGATTTGAAATCGAATTGCTACACTTCTCTTTCATACGAAACTGTTACAGTAGATCATCACAGATGACGTTCAAATAAAGAAAAATATATTCTAATTATAAAATTATACAATTGTTGATTAATTGCGGACCATTTTCTATTCATTTATTCGCGTGAAATGTATAAATCGAACTTATTAAAAAATGAATGAAAATGAGTGTTAAATAACAATTAAATTCAAGAAAGTTGTTCTTTTCATTTGTATTCTTATTTGCCTGTTACAAAATGATTTTCTCCAAAAATAAACGATAATTGTAACAAATATTTGTATAAATATACATTAAATTAGATTAAATTGATCCATTCGTGAGAAAATTCATAAACTGTTTTAAAATCTTTTTCCTTGGATTAATGTATTTGCCAATTATAAAAAAATCCAGAATTGATTGACTCTTTGCTTATTTTTACCACGGGTACAGCAGCGGGTCGAAAAACGCTTCGTACAGTTTGCAATATACCTTTCGTAAATTACAGCCTGAATGAAAGACAAAGACCTTTGTACTGTAAATATGTCTAGTGAAAATTAGGTAGTCAAATAAGAATTTTTTCACAGAATCTCAATTATTCTTTACATTTTCTTCTTATTATTTACGATTTCTATTTCGAAATAATTTTAATCGAGCCTACCAAAGAACTTTACCATGTAATAATTTATTTTTACCATAGAAAGATTGAGAATGTACAGTCAATATGCGTCAATATGGGATAATGCATTTACTGCTCATTTTATTGCACGATCAGTATAACGTAGTCACTGATTGGTTATAATCCAGCAATGAAATAGAAAAACCAGATTTATTAACATTTATACATTAAATAAAAATAAATAAATTGAAAGCATTACCAAAGGCTAATTAAGATTATTTGAAAGACTAGTCGATAGGGTCAATTTTCAGATTGTAGCGTTGATCATTCGTTGCCACCATCGTAAGTAAACTTAAAAACGATCTTTTTTAATATTCTACACTACTACAGAACATGATGTCGCTAAATTGAAAATCCTATGAAACACGTATCCTATTAGAAGTTTATTTAATGAAATCTGACTACTTCCCCTTTACTATGTTGTTATAGTAACTGCTGGTATCACATCGCGTACGATTAACGTGTAACGCACAACTATTTTCCTGTAATATTATAGTATTTCTGACGGTTGAATATTTTAGAAAAATTTCTGACAATAGTTTTATTAGTCTTACATGCAGCAACTTTATGTCGCGTAATAGGGTAGAATATTTTCGATAATATCTTAAACTTTCGCACAATTCGATGGTAATGTAATTTATCAGGTGCATAGCTTTAATTCCCTGTCTCAGGACAAACAATACCGATAGTAATCGGGAAAAAAATACTAATAAATGATGTTCTTTTATCTCCTTACTAGCTTGCAAGTGATTAGTGACAGTAACAGAACTATGCATTGAAGTGAAGATAGATACGTTGATCTGGTCGCACGTTATCTTTATACATATATAATATTATTAATATTATTCGCAACCAATACTTACGTCTATCAATGCCAATAATCGCATTTTCAGGCAGTGAATTTTCGGATGAATATGTTTGTTACGTCCCGACGTTTGGTTTAACGCGGGTGTGAGTTAAGGGATTAGACTTCGTTGAATAATGATCCTTAACCACTTATGTTTTTTATACTTTATATTTCGGTACTGATGGGGAGTGTAGTCGACAAGGTTTGTGTTCTCGTGTAGTTGTTATTCTTCCAGTTGTTATTCTTCTGACTTTCTAACTATTTCGGCGTATTTAAAGGCTCGCCGGTGGGTGTGTTTTTTAGCTAGGACATGCGGATTCGTCCTTACACATTTTTCGAAGTTTGGTGAGGGAAGCGGCTGTCGACTATTATTGGTTACTGCAAATTCTGATAAAATAACCGCCCCAAACCGTCGGTCACCCGCAGGTACCCAGTCTTACCCTCGGGTGACGCACACGTGAGTTCCGCATGTCCTAATCTTGACCGTAGCAAGCAATAAACCCAAAAAGCGCCTCGACTTGATTTATAGAAAAACGGCACAAAGATTTAAAGAAACTACGACGACCTTTAGTAGGTATGTGGAGTGAACAGTAATTACCTCGACTTCGAAAGTAGTGGCTTTTTGGAGATTATTCCTGCTATGGACATCTGTTTGCCAAATGTGGCTATATTTCGAACAATAAAGTCCACTGGGACTTAACAATGTTAGAAAAACGTTCTGTTCATCTTTTTATGCTCACATAAGCAGCATATAATTAGTTTCTTGCCTTTTTGTAAATTGTTGAAGGGAAGTATATTACGATCCAACTGTTCTCCACATCCTTTACGATACTTTTATCTACAGTATGGACAACTATCTTCCTTGATTTTAATTATTTTTTCCTTATTGTATTTGTATTTTGTAAGCTTACATATTTTTCGATATAGAATTTACTTATAACAATGATAATAGTTAAGGAATCTTTAATCATTGCATATTATTTGCTATGGTCAGTGTATCACCACTAATGCCATTCATTACATCTGGTTTATGTAGCGAGTGTACTATTAATATTTAATAGTTAATTAGAGTTCAAAGTGTAGAGTCCTTTGTCGTATCAAGTGAAGATTTCCAAGTCTAAATTATACTGAATTTAAGTGTCCATGGTTCAATGAATATCAGTATAATAATTGCAAATCTCAATTCTGAATGAACATTCTGTGCCCGAGTTCCTGTAAGAATCTTATACAATAATTTGTTCGTCTAAGGGTGTTTTGACCAGAAAAATAGGAAAATTGTCATCATGTCCAAACGTAGGATCTGAATTTAGTAGAAAATCGGTTCATCGTTGATGCCTCCGTAGATTCTATCCAGACGTCCAGATCAACGTGAAGTTGGACATCTGTTAATACGGTCGTCGATTGTCGTTTACGTGTTCCTCAGTCTCAGTCCGAGAAACTAAGTTTACGATATGTCAATTATTATTGAGCAGGAGTGGCTAAAACGTCTAAATTGCCCATTAAGATATGCCGCTACCTCTGGTAATAAATTATAAAATAGCGGATGTATTTTCGTCTGTACTATAATATAAAGGTAAGTTATATCCGGTATCCCAACAATATCACTACAAAGTAATCTATTTTTGAAATCTCAGAAAATCAGTGTAAGTTTCATCTCCATATTACAGAGTGCAAGTTGTATTTCACTGTTGTATGCCACAGAAATTGCGAGTTGAGAGACAATAAATCAAAAAGCGCGAGCACATTCTCGGGTTTGGTATCATAAAGAAGGATAAAGATAGAAATAAAAGAATTATTATCACGGCGTGAGAAGAAACAATTGTAAAATGAAATCTGTAGATTTTACCACCTTAGACTTTTTTACACTCCTTCGACTGTAATGCCCACACTCCAGTGACCCTCCGTCAAGCATCTATATGACAGCCGATTTCTTCCTGTTTGCTAAAACAATTGCATATAAAACATTCGAGAGATTCTGGATCTTTTTATCATTTATAATAGCGGAATTTATACGTAACATTTGTCAAGTATTATAGAACTTTCACTAGGTTTCCCAGGAATATTTAATTGGGCGAATATTAAAGAGTAACAATTATCGCAATAATATCTATCAAGTTCTTTATTTTCAAAAGTTTATACACTAAAACGATACGGAGGAATTCTAGGCATAACTACCGCCAATCAATTTAGTTGAGTTAGTTATATGACTGTTGAAAAGACTAGAAAAGTGTAAAATACTCAAACGATAAAATGAAAACATTAATCCACTTTTATTCGTTAAGAGCAGTAACAAAATAAGTAAGAGAAGAAATTCTCTTTGAATTACAATCTGTAATTGTGGAGGAATGGAAACGTTAATGTGTATTACATCACCTTGTAACACGTGTATCAAAAAGTAGTTCGATCACGTGTTCAGTAGAATTCAAATGAGTATGTCACTTTACATTGGATATTACATAAATTCCCATGCAATTATTAAAATATTTAGTTCAAGGACACTTCGCTATAAAGCAAAGTATCATCGAGTTTAAGTAGCTACTATCGACAACCGTATTATTTATTTACCTATACCACTAATAAGTACGTGTCAATTTGTACCATGACACAAACGCTACTTCATCTACTTGATGTATGATGTTGCTCCACCTCACTCTAATCGATTAGTTCACCAATTTCTGAATGAAACATGATGTTTGAAACATAATGGGTACGATACACATCTGCTTCATCTGCTATGGTTTCTTCGATCATTACATTTAACAGAAGATCGGTAGAAAAGAAAAAATAGTTTATAATTCCAATTAAGAGGATATGTCTGTTAAACCATTTAAATGATGGATAAATTTATTAGTTATTAGAGAGCTACTGATTTAGAGCTACTGAAAATCGCAACGATATGAGATTTTTTGTACACGTGGTGATCTTTCACTGTCTCTCTTCACCAGTAAGACGCTACATATCTAAATACTTCTTAAATAAAGTTAATTTGACATAATTTAAAAAAAAAAAACGATTGAATTATAACTCATGATTCATTTGATTCGTTTTCTCGAAGAAAGGTACAAAGAATATGATATCATAAAAAATGATATCTCCGATATCTAGGTTTAAGGTTAATTTTACAGTATTTCTCCTAGATGTATATTGTTTACATTTTATGTTTATCGTCTCGACTTTCGCACATTTCTAAAAATTCAACTGTTTAAGCCTTTGCCGGTCCGATGACCCCCCTGAAGGGACATCGTTAATCGAACAGGTTACTGGACTGCCCGCTCTCAAAGAAGTCAAAACAGTTTTTCAGTCTTGCATTAGGACGCGCGTCAACGTGTTGTGTGTTAACACAGTTTTTGGTGCATATTTTTTTACATCCGTCAGTTTCCAAACATTCAACATTCGCACACACTTTGAGAAACCAATTTTGTGCGAAAGTCGAAGGCTCGCTGCATATAAATAGTGATGTATATTTTTATTCTGTACGTTATACGGGGTGCCAAAATATTATTTGCCATGCCGTGACTTTGGGTGATAATTCTAATTCATATACAGCTTATTCATAAATTCTACGTAAAGAAAAGAAGATAACGATAAAAATAGAAATAAAGAAATTTTTTATATGTACGAAGCATTTTAAGAGGCTGTCTTTTAGGGTATAAGAAAACACTCATCCGCATTTTCTCCATAGATCGAGTTATTTTTTATTTTCTAGTTTACTCGTACACAGAAATGTAAATATCAATTTCAATTATCATTTTCGCTATTTGTCCCCCTTACATTGATATACATATCATCTCTTTTAGTTATTATCATTAATGTCTGAAAGGACTGTTTTATTTTATTTTTTAATGCGAAGGTACACAATTATGATTTAGTACTGAATAATATTTTTATTTCAGGAAAATCTAATTTTGATTTTGATTTACCATGAAATTTATGTATTTAATAATTTAAACATATTCTAACTTTTACATTTTTATTAAATAGTAATATTTGATTCGAAATTCGTTTCAATACGTAGAATTTGTTTCTGGATGTATGCTATCGTTCCGTACGAAGATCAATTTTGTTCTTATTCCACGATTCTATCCGTTATATGGAATTGTTGAACTTTACATTTGCCCCGGATTTTATTCCGTTCGATTTTCTCAGGTCCTGCGGAACTAGTGATAAGAATACAAAACTCGAAATGAGAAATATGCGATATCTTTGATGGTATTGAAAAGACCGAACCAACGACTTTTAACTTTCTAAGCGTAAATTTACGCTATGAAGTTAATAAAAAATGATTAACGTTAAATAAATTATTTAACTGGGAACAATAATATATGTATATCAAATACATACGATGTTACATATTACAAAAATTTTATTTTATTTTATTTCTTTCTCGACATCAATGTCATTTTTACTTATTTATAGTAATATAATAGCATCATAATTTATACTTATATACGATAATTCTAATGGTGTTTGTTTAAATATTAAACATTTTAGGATATATAAAAATTATGATCACACACACTACCTGGCAATGTTATGAGTTATTCGTGTAACATTGAATAAATATCGGTCATTCTTTCTACCGGAGTTTTAAACGATTATCTTTTGTGAATATAATGTATCTTGCATACTGTATTAGTGACAGTAATGTAATAAATGCATTTAAAACTCCATTATGTTTGTTCTTTCAAAATTCACCTCTTGTGAATTCCGTTTAACTTTATACAATAGATTCTCGTGTGGCGGCACTCGCCACTAGAGGGACAGCACCATTTACACTTTCCTGAAAGTACCCGATGACCCATCGTTTCCAATATATAGAAGTTCTGAACTGTCCCTAATATCCCAGCGTCTAAGGCAGGGCCTGCTAGGTAGCCTTACTGATGAGTCCACTAGCAGGCCCAGGACGAAACGTTCTTCCCCTCTCTTTTCCTTCCTTCTTTCTTCCTCCATCTTTACAGCACAGCGAAAACCGAAGCAGCGCAGCCGCTTCACTCGTATAACCTCACAAGTACATATTTCTTTAAGATTTTGCAATATAAAGTTTGGTTGGAATAAAAATAGGTTTGAAAGTACACTTAAACCTTACTCAGTAAGGTTAAATAACCTTGGTTATTTAACCTTAATTAAATAACCTTAATTAAGGTTATTTAACCTTACTCAGACCCTACACATTGAATTTCCCGCAACACGTTATACTATTTTTTATTCAAAAAGAGGTGACAAGATATATAAATAATATAATATAATCTTTTCTTAACTACCAAAAGCAAACCTTTCAAGATTATTATAATCTGCTGATATTTACATCAATATGAACATATGAATAAAGTGTATTTTCAACTTCGTTTAACATTATAGTTCGAGGTGGCAACACGATATGAGAGGAAGGAATTACTTCTCAAAAAATACACGTATTAAGTGAATCAAGCGAAAGAAATGTGAAAAAACGTAGACGTTCAAGGTTGATATATGAAATACACAACAGTAAAGCACGGAGAAAAACATCGTTCAGTCATATCGTACATTCTTTTTGTAAAGAAGCGTATTAAATATTATTAAACCAGCTGTTTATAAATGCAAATATAATTTTATTCTCATATGTTTATTTGTTGCCTACTAAATATTGAGAAAATCTCTTGTATCTCTACACTTATTGCTTTATATTTATTTACACGTGTCTCTTAATGAAATATCTCTCTATACATATTAATTGGGTATCTTAAAATATAATTGTACATCAAAGTATAAACTTAAATTACATGTTAATATTTTCTAAATTATTGACACACTTTAGCTAATAATATCGGAACATATATCAATATAATGTAATCAGATGTGTTATGATTCTGCCAAAGTTATCATTTTGCACAATAAATTCCTGGAGAATAGCAAGTCCTAGGTATAGGAAAGCATAGTTTTGTTCGTATTATGTATTTATGTCGAACAGGTTCCTCATGAATGTGCAAAAACTGTTAACTAGAATTTAACTACGTAATGAAACAAAATAATGAATAACGTGGTAATGGACAAAATTTGAACGAACCTTGATTATTTTCTGAAATCAAGAAGAATGCAGAATTTCCATTTCAACTCTAATCTACGTTTGAAAATCAAAGTGTTTCGTTTTAAAGGTATAAATGCGTGCAACGTTACATGCGACATCGTATATCAATTACCATAAGAACATAATCGTACGACTATACATAATGCAATACAGAATTTAATAATACCAATTTATTTCTTAATTCCTGTAACTTCTTCAATTTTTATATTTAGTATGTTTCATTATACGTACAGCATTTTATGTATCATTTAATTTCAATATTTGTTAAAATATTTACAAAGGACGTTCTCAACGTCAAAATTAAGGTTAAATAATTTCTCGATGCAGTCGCTTCTGTATCAAAATAATCGGCCCTTTCAAATGCTGCGTGGTAGACATTGTGAAACTAAAGTTGGAACTAAATGACATAAAACGTGTATGTAATTTGAGTGCAGAAATGAAAAGTAAAAATGAATATAATATTTCATAATTCGTAGATACTTTTATTCATTCGTATGGTGATTTGTATACGTCCCGTGTAATATTGCACACGTAGCTGCATTTACGTAAATAATACGTAAAAAGTCGGGATAATTTGATTTGATATAAAATATGGCTATATCATTTGAATTAAAATGTTTAAATGTTAGTTAACAATATCAATTGCAATGTCGGAAACGTATGAAACCTATTTACCTGTAACACTATACACGTTACGTCCGTAACAATATGTGTGCATCCCAACATAGAAAATCCGTTACATGCTCGTCAGGTATATCACAAAGCAGGTTGGAGTTTTAATCATTGTAAATAGTATTCAATATTGTAAGAAACTCTAATCTGACCTGTAAGTCAGCAATAATTACTATCGGTTTAAGCAATTTTTGATTTTCTAATTTTATTTCTGTTCTGCATGTATAAAAGTGTGAATGCGCTTCATAAAGTTATTACCGGTTACGGTCGAGGGTTAAGACACGCGGAATCCCCGTGTGCGTCACCTGAGGGTACACATATCTTTTATTATTAAAGTAGTGACCGTTTAATTAAGGGCGGTCGTTTTAACTATTTCTTAAGACTTTTGCATGACCAATAAGTTTTAACGTCCGCTTCCCCCACCGAATTTCGTGAGATTGCGATTAACGAATCCGTTTGTCCTAATCAAATTAGACATTTGATTGGACAATTTTTTCCGACGAATTGCACAAAAATTCAGAATTCAACCAATCATCCGAATACACACATCTTAATTTAGATATATATTTCAAATCGGTTAAGTATAATTCGTGTCTGCACGCATAGTAACCTAGCCTATTAAAGTTTATATAAAAACGGCTTGATTGAGTTTTACCGCTTGAAGCGCATAACAAGTTATCATATTTCGTTACGCGTCACGTGTGTCAACCACTCAGCTAGGCAGCCGGTTTGAATCTTTATCTGAGGCTTAATGTTATACAGGTTGGGATAGTAACTACTAGCACCTCAAGTATCTTCGATACTATAAGTTTCACAGAAATGTTTGCTGATATAAAATTGCACAGTAAAAAAGGGCCCATCCGTTGGCGAGGATAGTTTTTTTTGTAAGCGGAGGTATGTCGGACATTTGAAGGTCACCTTTATTTTTCTACATGGATCGGTATGCTTTTTCTTCAGTAATACGATAGAGCATTTTAAAACGAAGTTCAACCGACCTGTAACATGAAGCCATTGGAAGTCATAGAAAGTAGAAAAAGGCGATAATACTTACGGTTGGTAGTAAATTACGCATACGTTTATAGTAGGTGTTCGAAATGATGTCTGTTGCATGTCCGCAGAAAGAAATCTAGAGGTGTTATGTGTGGTAATCGAGCTGGCCACAATATTGGACCGCCGCGTCCAATTTAATGTTTTCGAAATTTTTTATCCACTTCCCTTCGTGCAATCAATGAATAATGTGCATTGTCGTGTAAGTAAAGGTAATTCTTCTAGCAAAAGACTCAATGTAAAATTGGCATTGATGTCATAAACGCGTCATAAATTCAGTATTCGAAGAATCCCACTATTGTTTATTGCTGCTCGGTGTCGGTCGGAACAGACTGACCGATTTATCGATACTAATCTTATCATGTTTAACTTAGCCTGCAAATTATTAAAATGCTCTCCGAGCAGTGTTTATTCACAGTGAAGTAAACGGTAAACATTAATTTATTAACAATATCAATCTGAGGTGATTTTTCTAGCGTACGGCGAAGTGCAAATGGCGTAAATAAGAATAATTCTTTGAAATGGGAATATTCTCCCTTCAATTGCAGTCCATTCAGATTGATATTTTTCTTTTCTTTAACACTTTTCACTATTTTTATCTTCTTCATTTAATTGCAACAGCAATTATACTGAATTCGTCATTCATTACTTAGAATACGGCCATTGTATAAGAGAAATGAAGTGAACCCCGCAAAAAGAAAGTGAAGCATAAACTATTTCGACTGGACGATAAGCGAGCGGTTCGATAGCGTGGAGAATCGGATGTGATCAATTAGAGAGACACGTGAATGGATTGATGTCAAACTATGCATTAAGCTTAACTATTCGCTGAGATTTGTAAGTAACCTGTACATTTGGAGCAGCTCATTGTACTGACTGCTTAAAAAGATTCCATTCAAGTACCCACGAAGCATGTAATACAATACGAGAGCTACTTTCAGTTCATACGAACTTAAGTTCATCGCGATCCGATTCCAATTAAATAAAGTTTGCTTTGATTAAAAGTTGCTTATGGTATTTTTGCTTTTCAAATTATTTCTGCCCACGCATGTATATGCACCACGATTTAAATTTTCCGATTTAGGTATAGAAGGTTACTATTTAATACGTGCTTGTAATTTTTACTCTGTAACATCTGACCACTTTTTATGGATTTTTTATGTTTTACATCTAGCCTAAATTAAAAATTCTATATTTAACATACCAAGTGTATTTATGAATAGAAATTGAAACGTTACAGCGAGTACAAGTTGAGATAGATATATAGTTTACACATAAATAACACGTTTAGAATTCTACATAAGGATGCAAGAAGAGTAAAAATAGTTATATGTACGTATGTGTGAGTATAAATAGTCTAAAAACAATTATTCTTAATAAAAATACCCTAATTAAAGTTTAGTCTAATATGTAAAAATTGAATGGAAAATAAATTAAATGGAAAATATACAGGATGATCCGTACGTAACTGGTTGTACAATCGAAAGGGAGGTGATTCAACATGAAAAATAAACAATTTTTCATTTGAGACTTTTAGGTCAGTTACGGATCACTTTGTATATTTTTCTCCTCGCTTTACAGTTTCTTATCTAACATCCGGTATAACTACACCAAAAAGATAAACTGTACGTTTGCTCTCGATAGCTCTTTCATCGATTTCATTTCGTTCGATTTTTTCGATTCAGTTTTCACCTTTCTCTTTCCGCCTGATTGTAAGAGTAGAGAGCGAGTTTGGCCAAGAATACTACATGAGAGCATGCAGAGCATTTCAATAAACGGCAGGACTTCCCTCCCTGGTTCGCCCAGAATGGCCCAGAATGGCCCAGAATGGCCCAGTCGGCCATGTAAGCTGAAACTTACTTACGGTTTTCTAGCCGTTTCTATCTACTACCAGCTTGCTCGCAGCTATTATTTTCGCTTTAAACATAAACCTGCAGGTTCAACGAAGAAACGTGTAAACCGGCTAAGAAGAAGATAAAGTATAGATAGCGTGGTTTATCGTTGTTTCTGTTCAATGGGTGGGAAGAGAAATGACGGGAAATTCGTAAATGTACAAGCTGCGGGGAAAAGATATAGGCAACCATTGCGTGGTATTTATCTTTTCGTTCGATAACAATACACAGGTTTTCTCCTATTACTGGGTGGAAGTCACTTTTATTTTTCTACTTAACAAGTCCAAATTACTAAAAATATACTCGGATGTTTTTCCAAAGAGTAGATTCGTCATTATTTTGTAATATTTTTATCATTTTTCGTAAAAATTAAATACCCAAGAACATGTCTAACAGTTGTACGCTAAAATAAATTGCGTTACCAAAGAATGTTCAATAATCTGAAATAATTTTAATAATAAAAGATAGTATTGACAAGTAATTGTATCCTAAGCTAAATTGGTAACAAAAACTGAGCGTCTATAAAATAAGAATTAAGTTTTCATCGTTTCTTCTGTCTGTAAAATTAATATTTTATGAATTATTGAAAAATGTACTATTTCATTCATTTTGTAAAATTGACGTAGTCTATCGCTGTCCTATATAATATAAGCAGAAGAGTTATTTACGCATACACTCGACTGAACCACCTCTAAATCAAAATTTACATAATACTCGATAGCATAATAATAGACAATTTATCTTTTATGTGTCCCTTTAACAATCTATGATCGGTTACAATGTTTTTTCATTAATAACTTGGTATCGAGATATCGACCCTCTATGTCTGTAGTAAAATGTATGCTATTATATATATTTCCCAATTCTCCCGGTGTAATCATTCTAAATATTATATAAAGCTCTGAAATGAAAATTACATTCGTGTCTGGATATTGGCAGTGGATATTGGCTATATTTGTTGAATATTGGCATTTACCTAACTGTTGATAGAAATTTCCTATTTTATCTACAATTTACGAAGAATTTTAATTTCGATAACTAATATTGCGACGAATATCCAACAATTATCAAATTTAATATTTGATTGTCATTAACTTAAACATTATGTTTGATCCTAGTAAATAAGCGAATAGTTGAAAAAAATGCAATTCGTGCAAGTATCATCTATATTTCATAACGCATATTTTCTTTTCCTTGAAAATAAGCTTCCAAGCATCAGCATGCACAGATTTTTCATACATATTTAATTTATTGTTGTTCTAATAACTATTTCCTTACTTTTCGTTTAATTTTTCATTGCTCCACTTGAATTGTCAATACATTAGGAAACCCTGTGTATACTGTGTAAGAAGACAAGATATATTAGAACTCGACAGACATCGTTTAAATATATGAAATTTTGAAGTGACTTGAAGCAATTTTTATCTTTTTGAAAACTTTCCTTACGATTTTATTAACAAATTATTAACAAGGAAAACTGTAGCTAATCAAAGAACACTTGAATCTGCCATACTTGAGCGGTAACAATAGATACGAGCCGCTGACGAATCACCGAGCTTGAACAAGCAAGTCAATTCATCGAATCAGTATGTAAAGTTTATCTTAAAAAGTTAATGTTAAATAATACGTAATTAATATTTGCTTTACCTTTATGGAACACACGAAATTTTTATCTACCCACTAAACTTGCCGCACTTTTTTAAAAATTTGACAAATCAAACTAGTATTTATCCGAGTCGAACCGAACTCTACGATTTATCAGGAGCTGTATTAAAATATTATTGTGTCGGTGACTCTTTGTAAACGTGGAAGTTTCAACAATCTTAAAGTTAACCCTCTTTGGCTCCGGCTTGCCACTAGGTTTCTAATGTAAAGACAATAAAAACGACATTCTCCGAGGTCCGCGCTATGAATCTTTGGGAAACCTACGTGTGTGAGGTTGAATAATGATCGTTCAGACTAACGGAACAAATAATTTATTAACAAATAACAAACTTCATACTCGTTCTATGTACGGACGCTATGCCGCTTGAATTTTAACTAACTCTTGAGGGCTCCTTTCTCTCAAATTATATCTGTTTTCGCCCCCTCCCCCCCCCATTTCGGTGTCGAAAAGGAGGGGACACGTTCGCGGAAAACGTCCTTAACGATCTCGAAGACGAAAAGAAAGTTTGGAAAGTTTGGTTTCATATGTTTAATGTCTCAAACTGTACAAAGGCGGCTACGATGGTCGCCACAAGTAAAAAAGGATCATATTAGGATTCTAATAGGAACAAAGGAAGTCACATTGGTCAACGATCCTGCGAAAGAACATCAATCTCCGAACATTATCAGAAGCGAACGTCGTTTTATATACAATATCGTTTATATATAATCTTCGTTTCGGAGTGAAGTATTTCATAGAAAAGTGTTTTCATGGGAAGTATCGATTGCTGTGATAGCAGATATTCTTTATTGACTCGAATGGTTCGACGATATTTTTTTCGATATGGTTTCAAATATGGTTGCGCGTCACGCCAGTATGAGTTTTCAATTCCTACTTACTTCCTTTCTTCTTGAGGGAAATAATTGAATTTTAATTATTATATTAATGACAACACATCCTTGATTTTGGAATATGGATATATATATATATATATATATATATATATATATATATATATATATATATATATATATAGGGGGGGGAGAGGGAGAGAGGGAGAGAGGGAGAGAGGGAGAGAGGGAGAGAGGGAGAGAGGGAGAGAGGGAGAGAGGGAGAGAGAGAGAGAGAGAGAGAGAGAGAGAGAAAGTCTACGTTGAAAACCTAATATACAAAAACTCATAAGTACAATTTGAGAGAATGTCTGTGGTGTTTGAAATGCAAGCTGTTATATAACTATTAAATGGTAGAACAAAAATAAAGAATCTTCCATTATCTATCATTTTTAATGTAGAATTTTACTGTGAAAAAAAGAAATATTTACCAAATTAGATTTGATGCTAGTTGAATTTTGACTGGTTAGAAATGTATTTAAAATCTATCGCGATAGGTGTGTAGTGCGTATGTATTTGTGTTAGAACAAGCGGATTTATTAATTGCAATTTACGAATTTTGGTGAGGAAAGCGGGCTATAATTTTGGTGGAATTTAATTGGTTAAGAAAATTCTAAAGTGCATGTTTAATGTGAATTTACCCTCGGACAGCGCACACGTGAATTCCATATGTCCTAACCTTCGACAATAACCCGTGTAATAAACCTAAAAGACTCTACGACTTGAATAAAGCGATAAAGAAATGAAAGAACAACTCAACAACTTCTTCCGTGCATTACAATTTCTTAACGCGCTTCCAAATCGATCGAATGAATATAGTGGACCGATAAAACAAAGCGACGTAAAATAAATGGTTTACGAAACATCTGACTAACGATACAAAGTAACCTGAAAATAAGAATACAGTGATGCCTCGACTCACGAACATCTGTTCCTTGACCCTGTTCGTGATTCGAATCAATTGTTTCCATGGCGATTAATGTAAATCCAAATAATACGCCTTTTGCCCAGAAAATTTAAGATAACAGTAATATTGCGCTGAGAGTCACGTGCATTTAATGCACTTTATGCGCTCCACGCATGTGTGTTCGTAAACCGAAGCATCATTCGTAAAGCGAAGTAAAATTTCCAATGTATCATTGTAATTAATATAATATAATATGTGCCGCTATAAAAACAAAAGTAGTAATTGCACACGCGATTAACCGTTCACTTCGCAACAGGCTACAGCAATATTTAAGGGCAGAAAATAGAAATCGATCCAGGTTTTTACATAAGCTCAAGACTGTGATTCTAAGGTAAATGCATCGAAAATTTGAACGTACGAAGTAATAATGGTCTATATGTGTTTGCAAAAACCGAGCTAACAAGACGGTGATCAGGTTTACGATGTGTTTTTGTGCGACTTGCGGCTATTTTCGATAATAGTAAAGCAACTCGTTACGATGTAGCAGTGGGGTTGCCAGGTGCGGACATGCTGAAGTTTACACCTAACTTCATTTCATCGATCTTGGAAGGTGTACGCTTTTCCAAACCAACACCTAATTGATCGAGGAGGGAAACGCCTACGAACAGTGAAATTATTCAAATACAAAACGTAAGAGCCAAAAATTTTGAATTTAAGGATTTAGAGATTTTAGGCTTTTTGAACATTGAATATTCAACGGATAGTATATCATAAGATCTGTATCCCGCGCCATGCGTAATATAAATTTCCTCATAAATTTTTGATACACCTTTTAACAGAGTTTGATAAATTTTAATTAGGGTAACATTTTTTAGCTGAAATTTGAACTTTTCTGAGATTATTTTTGGGGAATAAGAACTGTACGCGAACCTTATATACAGCAATCATGAAGCAGAATATGAATGAAACAGAAAGAAAATAGAGTAGATCCAAAAGTTCCCGCCCAGACATTAATTGTTTTACGATAAAAGTTGCTTTATCCGTGTCGGACCGATCAATTTCACGTAGCCGACTGTTGGATCATCTTTAATGGACTAGAAAAGAAGAAAGCTGCTTCGAAATCGTCAGATATTCGTAGCGACGCGTATCTCTGGGAGTCGATAATCGGTGGTGCATTAAAATCATCGAAACGTGCATCGGCAGTAAATCTTGCCAATATCTTTGCCCTCGAGTATGTGTTACATTTGCGCTACGATGCGATTGTATTGCACTAAAAATCGGTCGAACGTTGAACAAAACGCGAGAAAACTCTTTACCGAAGAAATGCTTTTAAACCATGGAAAGGTACCGTGAATATAACGCGACGACTTGTGAGCACAATGCGATGCGAATAAAACGCACACCTGTACAGAACTGTTTCACGTTGTTAAAAGCACCGATAATACGCGAGATGTCAGGATTTAGAAATGACTGTATCGCTATAAGTTATTTTAAGCGTTTTCTCCCATGTTTCTTTAGAACTACGATTAAATAATGTGGTGCGCTGAATATTTTCCCGGCTTCCCGGAACCTGTGTCACTCTTCTTATAACTGATACATTTTTACTTATTACACGGGATAATAATTAAATAAAGACTTCCCCGAGAAAATCAAGGGATGATCTTTGTGATTAGGATGTTTATTATATAAATATTTGAAATATAAATTCTTGATCAAATAATACGAGGATATTTACTTTTATCCTTAGTTCACTTTTTTACAACAATTACAATTCTTCTTTTAGGTAAAATATATTTTATATCATATTTTATGTAAATCTTATGTTTTTATTTATACGTATATTAATAGAAAATTATATTAATATCTAACGTAATGGTACACACTGAATTGACTCTTATCTTTAAGATTTCTTTTTGGTGTCATAAAAAAAATTCACCAGCACCTTCAGAACACCGATACAGATCTATATATACAACTGTTGTATGATATATACCCGTATGTTGTTTGAGTTCGGAAACGGCTCTAAGGATTTTTTTCAATTCACGCATTTGGTAAGTTTTCATGTTTTGGACTGGCAAATCGATCTGTCGAAGTTTCATCTTCGGGTAATTAATCCGACGCGTGTCAATAAATACTCATATGTGTCAAATCATAAACTATCTAATTTTTTATCTTGATACGAGGTCGAGCTATTTTAATGATTTTATACCATTTTCATGGAATATTTTGTTTCTGTCGAGTGTTTTATTAGAATAACAAATCGTAAAACTCCGTCTAAAGAGTAATATACATTATCGATTATGTACGACTTTGTACAATATGCACAAAGTAAATCATTAGACGATACCGTTAGGACAGTTTATACACAACACAGTATCTGAAGCCGAAACTATAATATTATTTATATAAACAAATTTTATATATTGTTTTTTGATAAAAAAGAATACGAAAAATTCGATTAAATATATTACAATAAAAATGAAATGTAAAAATTTCACATATAAGTATAATAAAATAGTGATGAAGCAAATTTATGTCTTTTATAAGTTAATGCTTGTGAGTTTAGTAAATACACATATGTCCGTAAAAGTTCGTGCTTAGTGGGAGCACTAAACATTGTTTTGCAATGCAAGCTTGCATTTAATGTCCTCTCTTTACTAGATTAGACCTTCGACAATCTTGAAGTTTACGTATAACAGCAAGTTTGATTGTGTTTGATTACGGAAATGATACTTCTACTCAACGCTGTTGAAATAATAAATCATACATACAATTATGCAGAAATCATAAAATGCGCACATTCCCATTTAAGAACGAGCGATAGTTTTCAACTCCAAGGTTGGAGAAGTCTCTATCCAGGATTATACTAGCACAAGCAGTTGGTAAACTGGTGGATTGTAAAAGCATTCAACAGTTTATATAGCGAAAAAAACGCAAAAGAATAGCAAAGCTTTTCCAGATTCTCTGGATTCTAGACCGACGCCAAGATGAGTCTTCGTGATATACCGATCTCCTAAGCCCTTTCCCAAACATTCCTCGTTCCTTTTGCATATCATGGTATCCACCCCTTTCAGGAACCCATTTAAATAGGGGGGTAAGATAGTTGAAATTTTTTAGAGTAATCGCATAACAACGTTATACAAATAAAGTACATATATACTTGGGCCTACGTCATAAAGCAGTGGAAGGTCCATCGGGGTCTGCTAATTTTGTAACGAGCATCCATTGACCCTTTCTTTGTTGATAATATTATTTTTATGATTAAAATATTACTATTAGGGTAATCCCTTAGCCCGAGACTAACTCTTTATATTATATTAGAGTCTTACATGATAGAGTATCTTAGACCCCTCTTAGACTAAATATAAACTCACTTGGTAATCCTTCGGTTATCTTCTTGCTGTTGTTGAAGCTTTTAAAGCTTTTAAGAAACTTTTGGAATCAAGGTAAAAAGGAAAATAGTTATTTATAATAATAACCAGTTTAATAGAGTTTAATATCAAAAGAGATTGAAATACAACTGCAAATAATGAAAATACAACTGCAGAATAAATACAAGTCGTTGAGAAGTATTTTTGTTAAATCAAAAACATCGGGAAATAACAGTTTATTTATTTAATAGCAGTGTACAGTGTAATCAGGTAAATGGTCTATAACCTACTTAAAGGTAATGTGTGACTCTATGTGATTCTGCTATTGTCGGCTGCTCATAGATTTACGTCTTATCGTCTATCTATATATCTAAGTTTTCTTTAGGTTAACAATTAAATAGAACAGACTGCAGATCGGGAAGTAACATCCATCAGAAACTTTCGAAATTACCTTGACGATCCAATAATCAACTACCAACTTGTGTTCAAAAGGAGTTAGCCAAATTAAACATTAAGTAAACTTGGCTAATAACATTCATCAAAAAAGGAACGATTGATCCTAGTTTTAATTGCATTTTAAGATTTCGGAAGCAAGTTTACACCTAATCTGATGGCGTTGCTTCCTATGTAAAAGAAAGATAATTATTGAGAAAACATTGGTGCTATCGAGAGATTATGTACTTGATATATTAATTATACAGAGGAGGTAACCAATTAAAATACACTTTGCCTTAGCAAAAGAGATGAATTTTTTCAACAGGAAATTGCACACTTTATGGAATGTCATCTGCACAAGATACAAACAAAAGACAACGATTGAAATTAGTCAAGGAAAAATTGCAAAGAATTCAAAAAAATCTTCAAAAATAGTAATCACTATTGATGAAGTCTCTGGGTAATCATTCCTAACTGAAGATTATACTCTGGCCAATTGATAAATATCTCCAACCGATTTTGAATGTACCTTATGATACTTTACTTGATATTGTTGATAGCCTACAAAGATCACACCAATGCCCTTATTGATAGAGATTAACGTGTACAAAATTTGTTCAACATTCTTTAAAAAATCGCATCCAATTGACTATTGAAAGTAAGTGGAAAGTAAGTTTTCCTTTTCCATGATTATCGCCGAAACTTGGACGAGTTTGTATGACAATCGTGAAAATGATTCATTTCTGAAATGTAAATATTTAATTTAATTCAATTCTGACTATACGTAAGACGTGTTTTCTATTATTTAAATGTTGCTATTATGAAATTAAATATATATTTGATAATAATTTAATAATAAATATGAATTACTTCCGATTATTATCTACTGGATCTTATTTTGTTTCACTTTTAAAGAAACGAAATTAATGGTCGTCGTATGAAGCGACGATGCTTCGGTTTACTATAGAAACGGAAGAGGAAGGAACACCTAATGTTATTCTCCTCTTGTTTAGGCTAGCTCATCAATTTCAATGATCTGAAAATATATTGTTCAGATCATACTGAAGAACATTTTTCTTATACACATTACCGTCAAGAGAGTGTTCGACGATATCACCTGATTAACATTTGCTGTTTAATCCTTCTTCCTTATTCGTGGGAGGTATATTTCTACGAAACGAGAGTGTTAAAGAGTGGTCAAATTTTGTGTTACGTAGACACCCATAATATCGATACAATATGATTATTCGCAAAATGATGAGAAAGTTGGTAAAAAATGAGTTGCATTATCATTTCATAACAAATGCGTGAAATAAAAAAATGGCTTTTTCAGTCATTTTTCAGCCAAACGTAGATACGTGTAAAATTACGACCTCAGACTACCGACTGCTCTGCTACTGTCCTCATCTCTCTCGATGTGAAATGGAACATTTATTTCGATAAGATAATTAAAAAAAATGTATTTATAAGGAAAACAAATTTTTATTTTAATATTTTAATCTACAGATACTTTTAAAATGGTATCAACATCTTAACAGGCTAGTAAGTGATGTTGGACTTAGACTGCTTTGGAAACTACAGAATAATACTTTTTAACATCCTAATTTCGCAAAAATGTACATTTGACTTTCTTAGGAGAAGTTTCTTCGACTCTCTATTACTTATATTATGCATTTAAAATATTAATGTAAATTTATCAAGCATTTGAAAATTTCCAATTTATCTGAAAACTTTATCCAGTGTGAGAAGCAGGAACTTCTAAGAAGGCCTCAGTTTAATATTATTTCTCAAGCTTAGGTTTAACTACAGTATTAGACATTTTAATCAAATAAATAACAATTAAAACTTTGTAACTTAAAAGAATACGTATCGTAAAAACGACACTGTAAAAAGAATGGATGTTTATCGGCATGACTTTAAAACATTAATGACTACTGTTCTCATTGGTATACATCTAGATCAGCGTTTCTTAAAATATGGAAATTTGCAATCTTAAATGTGATCGTAATGAATTTAAAGAAAACTACTTCGTTTCATATGTATATTAAAACCATTCACTAAAGAGAAATTATTTGTGCGAAAATATTTATTTTTATACCTTTTTTTCATATTTAAATATGGAATCGTGACATAATTTCGATAATTAAAAGGAGTCATGATTTCAACAAGTTTCAGAAGCGTTGATTTAGACAATAATGTTAAAAATTCCAAACATCCTGACCGCAATATGAAAGAGTTTATAAGTTTATAATATAGATGGCAGTAAAAATCCAGATAATATATGCGTTCAATCAGTTTGCGTATGTCCAAAAGTAAACATTGATATTGTATAGATTATTAACAATAAACCGTTTCACTTCCTAATTATATCCAAAAAACGGATTTCACAAAACGGTGAAATGATGCAAGTTAAAATAAGTATTCAAAATATAGTTTCTCAATTACTTTGAAGTGGTCAGACCATTTGAAATTCTTTAAACATTATTATTATTATTTAAATTCTAAACTATGGCTAGTTAGAATCGTTCCACATTTGTAGCTATTGTAGGTGCTTCCACTTTTTATAATTATAGTTGCACAGTTACTTTTACTTTCATTTTTACGTAAAAATTTGCATATCATTAAAAATTTTATTTGCTTACTTCCTAGAAAAAGTATTATTAAATATTAATTATTATTAAATTCCCTCGTATATTTATTATTAAATCCCCTCGTTCTGCAAAACTTCTCGTTACAGTTAACTTTTCTATAACGCGATTATTCGCGCCATAACGAATATATAAATAGAAACTACGATGTAAGAAATTAGTAGCAATGCAAAACAAAATTGGTATAAATCAACGTGATTCGTGACAAGTTAATTGCAATTGAGAGCATCTAAATCAAGTTGATTCCTCCCGTGTTGTTTTTAATGCTGTGTTGTAGGAAGGCTGTCGCAATTTTCGCCTCGTGTTGTATGGAAACTGCATTATGAGAATGAATATCATATTAGAGGAGAGTTTACTGTATTATTAACATTAAACGTTGGATGTTATTATTTGAGGTTGTGATCTAAACGATATATAGCGTACAATGTAGAAAGATTTTTGCAGATAAACAGCTGGAAGATGAAGTTGATGGTTAGTAGACAATGGCTCCCATAGTCCCGTAATGCGATTAAATCGTAATACAGCGCGTCGTATAAAAAATTTAACCGTGTCCGTAACGGTATATACATATATCTTTTTTATTCACACGTCAAAATTTGTAAAACTTTGACTGTCACGCGGCAATTTGTTTATACATTTGAATTACAATCATTTTGAAGTTTTCTAAATAATATTTCCTCATCAATAGTCATTACCTTACCGATCGAAGTAAAAAATCTCTAAAGTTAGCAACTTTAAGTTAATGTTTAAGTAAACATAATAAAAAAGTATAGTTTACGTAAATGTCGTTGAATCTAATAATAGCCTTCTGAGTGGAAAAGTAAATGTACAATTTCCTTTATACAAAAGTGTGGGTTCTCTTGGCTTCTTTAACAACTCTTTAATTCCTAATTTTTTACTGCTTCGATAATCAATTTTCATATAATTAAAAAAAAACGCTCTTGTTATCAATAATATATGTGGCGGTCCTCCAACACTCGCCACAAGAGGGGCAACTACACTCACGGTTTCCCAAAAGTGCAACTTTTCGTCACCGTGTTTATACTACAATATATACAATTTCTTCACTTGGGTCCACTAGCAGGCCCAGGACAAAATGTTCTACCCTCTCTTTCCTTCTTATTCTTTCCTTTCTTACACTACAGCAAACCGAAGCAATCGCTTCATATATAACCAGTGATAATATGATATTCATTCAATAAATTTCACATAATATATTGCTATACTTAACATTACACTTAGATAAACGTTACTGCGCGGACTCAACAATAGAATGTACAATTCAGCAACACTGAAATTACAACTTCTATCAGGCTTTTAATAAGCATAATATTAATAATTTGTGATAGGAGAGAAAAAAGGGTCGAAGCTGAATTTCAGTTTAAAACATTTTTTAATATCTTCCTTCTGTTTTGAATGGCAGTGTATTCATTAATTATTAAGAAAAGAAAAAACTATATTTAATATACAAGTAAAATTAGAACGCGTGATGTGATAAGTAATATCTCGCAAAATATTAATAAAAATGAATTAATTAAAATAATTGCTTATTTTTCACATTAATATACAAATATTTTTATGAATTCAAAGTTAGTTGTAATGAAAACGTGGGATTTTCTAAAGTCGCGTTTACGACGGTACGTTTATGGTGAAATGTTGTTTTTGCGAATTGGACGCTTTGACTGAATGTATTTTCTAGAAAGTTTATTTTTGCACCCTCGATAGTTGTGCCGTGTCATAAGCGCGGTATTTTCTCAGGGTCAATCCAATGCGTGCACGTAATGGGACCAACGTGTGCATGTTAGAAGGCTTGAGCCGCAAACCTCCTTGACGATGCGGTCTTCGAAGGCCTCTTCAAACAAAAATGCACTACAGACGTACGAGAGGGTATGGACAATACCCTAAAATAAGAGTGATCAATTGTTTTGGCCCGGGGCCACTTTGTGGAAGCGGTGGCTAACGGAGGGCAGCAACTTTCAAAATGATTACATTCATTAGTTAACTTTGCATTTCAGGAAATATATAAATTATACCATAAAAATCAATAAATATGAATTAAATAAAATAGTAGCAGTTATTCAGTTTATTTATTGTGCTAATTTCATATCATCTATAGCTGCGAGCACATTTACTTTTAATAATACATTTTCTCTTGTTCTATTCTTCCTAGTAAATTCATTCTTCATACATGGAAATTGTTCAGCAGACAAAGATTTGTAAAAGTCAATTTGTAATGTCACGGTATTAAATCATATTTCTTTCATAGTGTGAACTGACTACATGTTAATAAGTTTAAGCTACAGCTCTTCAAATGCTGTGTCGATATCAGCAGTGATGGGATAAGAGAGCAAATTGAATTTAGGCTCAATTTTCTTAAAGTCCTAAAATCTTCCTGTGCCCTCGTCCTCCAAACTCTGCGGATGAACTCTAATCCTAGCAGAAATACTTTTAGGTACTTTCTGTTTTCCTAATGCTCTCTTCCTTTGTTTGTCTTGCAAATATACCTCGTTTTGTTTTGAATAATCTTACATGCTTTCACATTTCATTCATGTGCAAAGGACCCTTTTCCCTGCAATGTCACATTCAGTTCATTCAATCTTTCAAATATATCAGTTGCAAATATCATCTCGTGTCTTTACTCCTCGTATCCTATTTTTGTAACAAAATCATAAAATATTTCCTTCGTGTCCACAAATAACAGTATTACATTCTGCAATACTCACACTATTATGGTAAATTACGTCTTCATACTCTGTTCCCATATTCTCAAGAAATATTTCCCATATTTTCAACTATCGATGGTGAAGCTCTAATTGTGTTCACCAGACTAACAATAGGATCTACCACATGCTTTAAGTCCAGTGCAGCGAAAAGACAAGATATCACTATTTGTGTCTTGTATTTGTAACTTGTCCTTTAAAAACTTAACCATACCTACGTTTTTTTTACTGAAATCTCCCATTTGTTGAAATGCTTGCCATCTTGTTTCAGAACAAACTACTTTTCTCTATACAATTCACAGTACACTCAAGCAAATCCTGACCAGTTACTTTTAGGCCAAGTAATTACTCTATAACGAAATTTGCATTAATTCAGTGCAGTGTCTTTGTTATCTGTGCTGTCATCGACTGCTAAAGAACACCAAACAAAATCTTTGCTCGCAGTCTTCAGCTTTTCTGTGAGTTCGTGTCACTAATCGTGTCAAGGCGGCGCATTGTAGTCCTTCTTGATAATTAAATGCTTTACCATACACTGTTTAATAAACTCGCCATCCGAAAAGGTCTTATTGCGTTTCGCAAGATTGTAAAACTACCATAAAGCTTGCTTTTCTGTTGATTACTTTGTAATTAATGTTTGTTGCTTCTTCAGTTTTTTCCAGAGTTTTTATTTTGCATTCTTCCTTGTATAGTTTCCAGCCGAATTCCTTTTGTGTCGTTTCATGGTGTCGTCGTTTCCGATTATATTCTTTAAATACGGCTATCGTTTCATGACACAATAAACACATGCATTACCAAAGAAATATTCCATTGTTCATCAAACACGGTTCAACGCGTACGCGAAATATGATAATTTGTTACGGGCTTCAAGCAGTAACTGAATGTCGCTCGAATATCGAATTGGTTTGGTACAATCACAGAACATTGTTAGCAAAAAACTCTTAGCGAGCCTATATTTATCTACCCCTGCTTTAAGGGGATGCTGATTGATAATGTGCATCATTTCGGCAAAAATCACTCAGTATCCACCCTCTGCATAGTAAAATTCAAATCACGATCAACCTTTCTCAACGTTCCAACGAGAATAGCTACATAGAAATGCGAACGCAGTTTTTAAAGTCTCTTGACGACGCGAAGAGAAACCACGAATCACCTGCTTCTACCGTTTTGGGAAGCATTTTGGTATTCGATAAACCAGCTGTCCAATATTAACGTTAAAAACATATTCCCACGTGGCAGTACGCGACATTTTTTACCTTGAACTGTACTCTGATATAGCATAACATTTTATTTCAATTAATTACACGTCTATTTAAAATACAGATCATGATGCTCGTAATAATACTGGAATTTAAATACTTTTGTGCTAGATTGTGGTAGCTAGATGATAAGAAGCAAAGCAGCTCATTTCGATGCTGTTTTCAATACTGGCTAAAAATATATACGTATATAGTACCAATTAAGTATAGTTATGCGGTCCGCGTTATTAAACCTTACTATAGTTTGCTTCGACAATAATAAGCAATCAGATTTACATATATCCAGCATTTGAAACGGACACAAACTTTAGGTGTCTGACCAACTTATTCAGAAATCGTCACGAGTGATCGTCACAAGAATCCAAACTTTGGGATGGAACGTTTCGCAAAAGAGTTATGAGATGTAAAGTCACGGATATTCTTTTAGTAAAATTGAAAAATTGAACAAATGCTCTTTTTCACGGAAGACTGGATTGAGAGAGAAACATTTCACGAAACTTAGAAAACTTATTTAAGAAAAAATCGGCAGCCAGACGCGTCAGTTATCTATAAAAAATAAATTTTATTCGACGACTCGCAAAGATGTCCGTTCGCATCGAAAAGTCTATTAGAAATGAGGTCATCTACAGGCACGCAACAAAAAATCGTCGACTTGTAAAAAGAATTCTGTTTATTTCACAAGCATTTAGAGCATAAAATGGTAAAATATTGAATTTTCAAATTTTTATTAAGAATTTTTTTCTTTCTTTTTTTGTTTTGGGTATAATTATTGCTAGTCAGTCAGTCCTTTGACCGCCTTTATCATAACTTGATGTGTATATGTCGTCGAGTAGATGAAATATGTTAACCTCTATTTTAATATCTAACAGGGAACATGACAGAGAAATGTCGCTGATGCGTTTCGATATCGTATCATTACCCTGAAATGCTCCTGTCGTCTTAATAAGAAAGAAAAAGTCCGACAGGTGTAATTGGTGAAAAGTAGTCGTGTATGAACATTCTTTTTCAGCACAAAGTATGTAGTGCTGTAAGTAAATGGAGATGTTTGTCTTTTTGACCGACGAGTTGGTTTCACTATGCATATGAACAGAGGATACTATTTCTTAACAGGAGATTCATGTATTATTTCTGTGCTAATGAATTGGTCTTAGAAGTGATCTAAAAAGAATGAGAAAGTCGCTGCAGAATTACGATCTCGACTAATTCCGATCGAACATTTTCATTTCGTTACGACAAGTTCTCTTCAAGTAAAGCAGGACTGTCTCCTTGCGATCTTCGTAGGCGTCTCGTTGTTCTTTCTAGGTAGCCCACGAGCTTAGGGACTTTGGTATGAAAAATCTGAAGAAGTTTACTGATGTGGACTAATAGAATTCAAATAGCTTTATATCAATCCGTGTTGGTCGAGAGTCTAGTGTACCTAGTAACAGATAGGTTATTAAAATTAATACAGAAATTTAGCTATGAAAACGAGCAATTTGAAATAAAAATCAATCAAAAATTATCAATGGGCATGCGCGTTGAACACGTTGTTTATCATAAGAAGATAAATATCATCGTAAGAATTTTACTTTGTACATGCATCGTTATACGTATATCGCAGTAAAAAAAACAAGATACTATACAACTACAATTAGCTGTAATAATGTTGAATATATATTGTTTACGAAACAGAAGACATTTTTCATGTTTGGAAGTTTACAATAAAGCTTGATTTGTGGTAACTATTTGTGGGGAACAATACGATGGTGATACGATCTCAATCGCTAGAGTAACGATCACAGTTATCAGGTTTTGTACTACGCGTCAATCAATCGCTGTCAAGAAACAATCACAATTTTGATAAGAGCGATTTCATTCGTCACCAATGAATAGGTAAGATTAAAATCTATCTCTGGTATTTTTGATGAGAGAAGAATTGCTGTTGTTAAACCATGTATACCATAATCTTTATCTCTATGCTATTATTAACATCCATACAAAATTGTACGTACACAATATGTACAAGGTGTTTAGAAATTTAGCCAATATTTTTCTCGTAAACGATAAGTATTGAAAGAAATATTGAATGGAAAAGTTTTTCCGTTTCCCATAAGCTATGCGATACATTGTATGATTTCCTATATTTACAATACTATTTACATTATATATAAAATGGAGGAAATCTTTGGTTCTTGAATCGTAATACTCTATATTTTCACTTACTACTATTAGTACTGTAGGATGTAGATGAGAATAAAGTACAAAACTTGATTACTCAACGTTTACTGGGCGTATTTATTTCTGAATCACCCGAAGGTTCATACAAGAATGCCTTCTTAGGCCATTCGTACTAGCCTCGAGGACACCCTCAACGTCATGGCCCATTCGTATGTTTAGACAAGGCCCCGGAGTGGGGCGATGCCACAGGGAAATGCACACGGCCCTCGTTGACCGTCCGTGCACCCTGTTACCCGATATTTCTTACAGTACTTATCTATTACTATACTCATATATATATTGATATCAACGATCACCCTTATCATCCCCGCCTTCAGGACGTAACGTGGAAGCTCATGGGCCAGCCACATGGAGAAAGGGTCCTGAGTAGGGACTTTGTAGATTTTAATCAGAATTTAGTATTCGAATTTAGTATTCAGATTTATAGATATATTTCATTCAGAGCGAACAGATTCGGCAGTCACTATGATCAGATTGATTTTCTAATCAAATAATCTAAGTTCAAGATTAAAGTGTAATATTCAGTTAGCAGTCTCAGCACTGGAATCAGCCAGCCACCTAAATTCAGTTAATCAGTCCCATATCATAGAGTGGTCCTTCCTTGAGAGCCATTAAACGGCACTGAGTTATTGTTATTGCCGGTGCGTTTACTGCTGTATACAGAATGTATAGAATTATTTCAATATTACTCCACAAAGCGTTTGCTTCGTGAAATTTCAAGAGAAATGGATATGACGCATATTCGTTAACAAAGCAAATAAAGATAAAGGGCACAGAAGGTTTTAAAATATCGAGTAGAATTTTCAAATATAGTGATATTACGTTAATGAAAAACAATTTTATTTAGGATAAGTATTGAAACTGGCCTTTAAGTGGCAACTTTGTCTAAAGAAAATGAGTTAATCGTTTCACTATATTTGAAAGTAAAAATAGCTACCACTTATGATGTTTCAATTAAATGAACCCATATTTTCAAATTCATTTTAGAATTATTCTAAAATAATATACTTTAGAAGAATATGATTGATCCGGCTACATCAATCGATACTGTTACACCATTTCGTTTACTCCTCGACTCGACAGTTTGGACAATCGACGCTCTTTTGTAATAGGCATAGAATAATATCCTCGAAACTGGAACTCCAAACTTGAAAAGGGAATGAAACTTTCAGATATAATTTGGTATTAATGTTTGATGTGAATGTTGCTAGACATTTAAAGTTCTTGAATATGCAATTTTTAGACTGTTATGAAACACTACCGCTATCCATTGTTGAAGATTTTTATTTTCAGCAAGACAGCGCTTCACCTCGTAATTGTAGAGCGGTGACAAGTTTCTTGAATATCGTATTCCAAAACAAAGATCAGATTGATGCCTTCGAGTTTCTTTTTAGGTGGTGATGTTAAAAATATCGTTTACTCTAATGCAAATTATTTTAAGAACAAGAACAGACGCCTGCGCATTGATACTCCAAACAACAAAAATAACTAGAACCACCAAAAGTGTATTGCACAGAACACAAACATTTTTTGTATTCTAGCTAACGGAGCAGATTGAACATGAAATATAAATATTGAGATCAGTAAGAAATCAGTAAGTAAAGTATTTCCTCCATTTCCGACTTTGCACTGTTTTGTAAGACAATTGATCATAGTGGGCAAGAGTACTTACGATCTCTATCATAAACCCTCACCTCTGTCCTCAATGCTTATATTGGAAAATTCTGATCTGCCCTTATTATTTTCGTATGCGAGACCAGAATTTTCTAGATGAATGAAACTTGTTGAACGAGTATCGTATTAAAAGGTACTGAGGGCAATGTAACGGGAGTAAGGAACCGCACTCGACCTTTTTGCCCACAATTTAATATATAACAAACGACAGTAGTTAACAATAGCGAAACAACAATAAAACAACAGTTCTGGATGTTGGGGGCGGTGCTATGGCTACGATTTCTTTTACGTCGCTACGCGACTCTAGTGAAACTCAACTTGACCTCACAATTCTTAACGAATATGGAGGTTGCTCTAACGAACAGGGTGTTCTCGCCGAACTGTTCTAACCGAACTATATGCTAGCGTTGTTCTAACAGAACTATGTGCTTGCGTCGTTCTAACCGAACTGTCCGAATCGAACTGTCGCGAGGACGAAAATGTCGTCCCTTAAAAATGCGTATAGAAAAGGATGGGAAATCCCAGAATGAAAAGGATAGATGCACAGACGAGGAGAGTGAACGTTTCCACGAAACGTAACGGACGGAAATTGGTCATAAATAAACCAAGTTTAAGGATCTGCCGTACGCGACTGGCAATGCTCAGTCGCGACGAAATCTTAAGGGAAACAATTGCTTGGCCCAGATGATGGACACAAACCAGACGGGTATCGGGTTTAGGAAACGCGCGGGCCTGGTCGCCAAGTGCTAACCCGCGGTGGCCAGACCTGCGCTGTGTCGTAAGAACGCATTGTTATTTCTTTAGAAAATTTACGACTAGAAAATACTAGGAATCGTAGCCGCCACAGTACCAAAGGTATGTGTGTTACATATTTGTTTTTCGAAAAATGTTGGAGACATGAAAAATTGTACCACTATATTGTTTATATAGATACATAGGGAATAGTTTTATTTGGACGACGGGAGGTAAAACAGAATGATTGGAAACGGAAACTAGACTTTATTTAATGTTGAAACGATATTTCAAATAGTATAAATGTGTTGTCCTAGAAAAATTGTGAGAATCTGATCCGTTTGCTTCGAACTAAAGAAGTGTATTCTTTAATTTTATCTGATGAGTCAAGTTTTCGAAGTGAACGTGCCTTTTTGCCAAGAGAGAGCTCACAGAAAATTATCGTGTCCTGAACTGGCCATACCTGATCATAACTTGAGCACCTCGACTGTAACAATGAAATCTAATATTCGAACATTTGCTCAGGGAGGTTATTAGCATATTATTGTAAATATGCATATAACGATAGGAAAACCGGGATTCTAATAACGGCTTCTTATTTGTTATTATTGCTACGGCTAAATTTTTATTTCAAATTACTTTATACTAGGTATAATAAGGAGCAAGTCCTTAGAAATAGCTGTTGATCGTACTGTTGAAATTTTGACGTGGATTGAAATATGCTTATTAGTTTTACGTTGTAACAGACAGAATTAAGTGGACAAAGTGTAAACCTTCAAACGTTAAAAAAAGGTTAATGTTGAAAAAGAAGACGGCATGAGTGTCAAGAAACTCGAACAAAGTTCTGTGGAGGGGGATATCCATAATATATATTATTCGTGGGCTTGGAATTAGAAATTTAGCACCCATACATGGAATAATGACAACAGATAAAATGTTGACATTTTAAATGAAAACCTAGAGGAGTTCAATTTAAAAATGGGTCTCGATAAGAAGTTTTTGCTACAGGACTGTAAAATAAAAGTTCTTGAATGAGTTTATTAGATTGAGAGATACCACTAGAAATTGCTATAATAAAGCAGTGTGTTTAAAAGAATCCCAATTAAAATTTCATTAAATTAATCCAAAATTATGTTCAGAAACTTGCGGAAAGCATTCCACAACGATTAGAAGCGATAATTAAAGGAAGAGGTTAGAATACTAAATACTGATTTTCCATTTTGTGAATATTTATAATCTGTCCACTTAATTTTGTTCACCTAAAATGTTGTGGAATTCTAGTTAACAAGAGCAGATTATAGTATTCCTGTTTATTTTATTACAGTCTTTGTTAATTTAGATATTTCTTAAAGTTCTCATTTGTTATAATTATTTGCTAAGTTACACCGGCCGATTTTTATTAATCAATAAACCTGTCCAGTTAATTTCATCCACGGCTGTAGATGTTAGTAGTAAGAAACTTACATTAGAGCCTGTTTTTGTTTTACATTAATTTTCAATTTACTAATTATTTCGTTTGCACTAGTTTCGTAAATTTAATTGTAACCACTAATATTGATCATCTTCGATTTATTTCTATCATTATTTTACTATTGAATAACTAACAAAGTAACACTTTAAACAATTAGTTTAGATATTTTTCTTTTTATCCACATTGTTATTGTAGCTCACAAAATCCACAAGAAGTTATGCAATTCTCTTGATATTTTCTTCCATCAAATTATCTTTCATTCAATTTGCACATAGAAACCAACTCTGATCTTTTCTCATTCTGGTCAACTACGTAAAAAGTTGATAAAGAACGAAGTACTACAATTGAAGAAAATTACTTTTACCGTAGATCCTTTATTCATCTCACACACGCGCACACGAACACGCACACGCACACACAGAGAACTTTCTTGGAGAAAAGCATAATCTTCTAAGAATTATACTTCTGCTGCATGTGGCCACTTGTACTAGTCATTATAGTGCTAAAGTTAGGAATGTACCTTAATAGTCAAGATACTTGTAACATACTTTTTCTTTCATTATTATATTGCTTTCATTATTATATATGCTTTGTGTTATTAAACATAAAATTTGGTTACTAATTCCATGCATTAATTTAAATTTGCACGTTATCTCTATGAGAAATTACATGATCTTGTTGAAATTTTCCTATTAAAATCATTCAACTACTTAGTTGATTTTGTTATGAAAATGATTCTGACTTTCGATAGAGCTACTAATTTATAAATGTTACATTTTTTGGATTTATAAAATTCTCTGATAACTAATAAGCCTCACTTAAAAGAAATTTATTGACCAGAGTTCTTTATAGTCTTTAACTTTATTTTTAAGGTTTGAACATTTTTTAAGGTCCGCGCGCTTTGAAAGCTGTACTAATTGTGAGGACCCCGCATAGGAAATTTGGAGTCCTCCCTCCTAAAGAAATAAAGAAATTGACGACGCAAAGTCTGCACGTGTTTTTCTTTCAGGCCCCTAGGTATAAACAGTCGGGGACCGTACTCGAACCGATAGAACTATTACACAGTTTATATTATATACTGGATTCTATTTCCTAACACAAGATTCATTTTTGTTTCTCCATTGACATGCGAAATAATCCAACAAAATTTGTTTACCGATCTGTTATATTAGCAAGATACTGTGACTCATAATGTTTCACTATTGATCATGAAATTGAAAGGTGTTTAGTTTTTGTAAGCAGTTGTAAACAGACCACTTGTGATTGATCTCCGATTATAACTAATAGTCAAAGGTTTCAGTACAGAGCACGTCTTCGAGCTTTATCCCGATCATTAAGTTAGATAAAGAACAACAAATCTTGTATTATTTACAAAATCGTTTTTGTAAATATCTAAATCATTTTAATGCATCGCATCATCTTACGATGCCTCATAATAAATACAAATTGCATGTGTTTTTACATATGCACATCGAAACAACTTACGAACATAGCCAGAACGTCGTCGTAAAGCAAAAAACACACTGCGCCTGAGGGTAGAACGATTGGTAAAGGATATAAAGGCAAATGTTCAATAGGATCATTTTCAAATTCTCACTCTTTATCTCCTCTTTCGTTGTTTATTTCCAGCCTTATCTGGAAAAGTCTATAAAAAACAATAACTCGGGCGTAGATGAACTTTTTATTTCTGTTTCTGTTATGATAATAGTAATGATTATGGTAATGTTTGTACGCGTTTGCTGAACCATTCCTCGTTTTTAGAAAAGAAGACTCGAACATTTATTATTTATTATTGAATAAATTTTTACTCATCTGGGAATACAACTCATTCCAATATGAATTCATTAACTTTATTTATAATACCATTGATCTTTAAAGGTCACTCAAAATTAATTATATTTCTCCTTTAAATTTTCTATTTGCTGAATAACTATGAAATATTTCTCGTTATGCATATAATGCATCCTGTCGAGTTTCATCTGTAAAACATGGAATATCTGTTATTAGATTTACTATTACAGAATATCTGTCTTGGAAAGATAAGCGTGTATCCTTCATTTCGATACCACTAATTTAATTTATGCTTAACGAAATTGTGGACGATTTCTATTTTGGATCGTCGTTACTGGACTTATACAAGAATTCGAAATTGTGCACTTCGTGCTCAAGTAAGTAAAGACACTAAGTTAGTAAAGGCATTTGCTACGACATCACTGTAGACAGAGCATTTGCGTAACTCGGAAGTTGTACTCGCAGCTGTTGCTTCGAATCCTTATGTCAACACGCAGCAAATACGTAGACAGCCGTCGTGATGTGTCACATGCTACTATATATGTATAGAATACGATAAAATCTATTTCATTCGTACCAAATTTCTTTACACTCGTTATCGTCAATTTCAGGGATAGTTGATAACTAGATACGCGAAATAACAATTATTCAGTTGATGAAAATCCATATGTAAGAAATATCGGATAACGGGGTGCACGGGCGGTCAACGACGGCCGTGTGCATTTCCCTGCGGCATCGCCCCTCCTCGGGGCCTTGCCTAAACATACGAATGGGCCATGACGTTGAGGGTGTCCTCGAGGCTAGTACGAATAGCCTAATAAGGTATTCCTGTACGAACCTTCGAGTGAACCAGTAATAAATACGCCCAGTAGACGTTGAGCTATAGACGAGATATATATATATATATAATTAATTAGACGTTTATGCCTTTATATATCTGTCAATTAGAATGAACCGTCATTGTTATAGAGAAAAATTAATAATTATAATCTAGTTTATATTAGAATTCTATAATACGATCAATAACCATTTTCAAGGACCTTTTCTTTATTATACTTAACACGAAACAATTTGACATACAAATTTAGTTGTAGTAATAATAATAGCTAAGGAGCCGTTATTTTCTAGAATTTTCGTTTTCTTATTGTTATATTCATATTTTTAATAGTAGTAAATAACTTCATTCACCAAATTTTCAGATTTTCTGTTTTATTTTCATAGTCCAGGTGTTCCTTAGGTTTATTACTCGCTACGGTTAGTTCAGGACACCCGATATTTTTTTCCCGTGCGTCACATACGGGTGAATTTAATACCTGCGAGGTATCACTAGCCAAAAAAAAGGGCATTCCACCTAACAACTTAGCTCGACAAATAAAATCAAAGAAAATCCTTCCACACTTCCTACTAAAATGTAAGCCAACGAATCCGCGTATGCCCGAAGCAAGCAGACTCATTCATCCCATCATTTTTCTAAAGCAACTTCTCTAATATTAAATAAATTTTGTTTCTCGTTTTTAACTATTTCCGTTATCCTAGTAGCGAACATGCATGAAACACTATTTTTTGCCTTGTCCTGTATTTTAAATGATTCTAACTAATCTAAATAGTAATTATAGTATAAACATTAGGCAGATTTTTCGCATGTAGCTAGAGTACTGTATGCCATAAATCATTATACATATTGTCTGGTCTTCAGTGTTGCAACACGAATCGATGTTACCTTCCGAGGGTAATTTATGACCACACTGTATCTTTGTCCATATCGTAATGGAATACCTCTCGTAATATGGCTGTTAATACTGTTAGTTTACGGAGTACTTGTTGTTGTACGTTTCTGTGCTGGTGTGTACATCACTGCCTGGTGCGTATCCATATTGCATACGTGTATGTTGGCATTGAAAAAGGATACATCGCAAATCCTAAACCTATCTGCCTGTTACTATAAAATGAAGGATACAAACTACCTACTTAGGAATTATGAACATGGCGATAATAACAGCGACAAGTACTCGATTAAATTTGATAGATCTGTTGTGTTCAGAATGTTTGGAACATTGAACGAAATAGTCAGGATTCGTTTAATAATTAAAATATTGAAGCAAACAGACTGCATGAGAATTATTAATCAAGTTTTTCAAAGTTCCATTTATCCGGAATCTCCCATGAATATAATAATCTTTCATACTTTTTAGTGAATTTCAGTATATTTCTCAAGGTAAATAATAAGTTTCCTCTAGTTCGTGAGTAGCATACAATTTATTCTGTCTTTAATTGAAAAATGTAAACATATTTAAATAAAATGAGTCTAGCAAGTTCTTTTTAACTGTACAAAATATTTGAACGTGGTACAACAGAACTGAACGTGAGATCTTCGAAGACCTCCTTTATTACACGTTCATGATTAAAATGATTATGATTACGTTCATGATTACAGATTAAGATATCTTAAGCAATTTCGACAACTACCGCGACTTCGACTCGTACAGATAATGGGACGAGACCGAAATCTTGACTTCTAAGAAATTCCCAAAATGCGCGACCCGAGCGCACAAATGTTTCCACAAATGCAAACGGTCAGTCTTAACAAGAATTCGAACGATGAACAACGAATGATAGAATCGTCAGCCCTGCAAGAGTTAATGAATGTGTATAAAAGAGAGTAATACTTTAAATGAAAATTTAAATTTTTCCCGTCCATCCTCCTACACTATAACATTATGATGGTTAAAGATACATAAATGCTTGTTGAACTGCACAAATGTGTAAGAGAAGGGAGAGAAAGAAAAGAAAGAAAGAAGGAACTAATAGATTCGTGCCTTAAGCGCAAGGATGTTAAAAGTTTTCCTCTACATATAGTGATGACTTGAAGTATGACGGTATGAGTAATTGTTCATCTAGTGGCGGGTGTCAGGGGATCGCTACAAAATCATACAAATATTACATAAACTATATCATGGATACGTTATCCTATTATATTATACAAATTAATATATTATACAAATTTGTTGAACACTACGGTTGTATGGTTTTAAAGAAGAACTATGATAACGTGTTAACTTTTATTGTATGTGGAGTAGCTTTTCAAATTTCAAAGCCAACTTTCTATCTTTTTTCTGACTATACATGCGTGCACGTCTACTTCTCCTGTTTTATATAATTAAAAAAATTACTTGAGATGTACAAATTTAATAACTCATCCTGTATAGTGATATACTTTGCTTTTCTGTTAAATAACAATAAATCTTGAGCTTATATCTATGTCTTCAACGCATTTTTTTAAAATGCTTTACTTGGAATCATTTAATAGCAAATACTCCTGAAGTACGTTTCTTTGGTTTGCTGTAGTGTAAGGGAGGAAAGATAGCAAGAAAAAGGAGGGAAGAACGGTTTGTCGTGGGCCTGCTAGTAGACTCGCCAACAAGGCTACCTGGCAGACCCTGCCTTAAACGCGAGGATGTTAGAGGCAGGTCAGGAAATCGTGAATATATTATATTATACAAACGGAGACAGAAAGGTGGACCTTTGAAAAACCATTGGTGTAACTGTCCCTCTAGTGGCGGGTGCTGAAGTCCCGCCACACTCCTAATTACTTAAAATTTACTATAGTCAAATATTTCCAATTACTTTTAATTTACTTGGAATCAGATTATAGGGTGTTAAGCTGTAATTTGTCTTATTTTGAAGTCATAATATAAATCGTAGCTTTTAGCACAAGATTCTTTTAACGTAATGTAAAAAGCTGAAAGCTGAAGCGTTCATTCCATACAGAATGGCCACGATGGTACAATTATGTATGAAAGTTCTTGCTTTTATTATCTATAATTTATCTATTGCTTTTAAAGCCCCCTTTTGCGGATCTATGTCAAAAATGATGGATCTTTTTAGAACTTCTTGAAATTTTATCAAAATATATTCAGTTAGAAATCGAAATTTGCTTCTATTAGAAATCATCACGGTTTACATGGTCTTTCTATCTGTACAACTGTCAGACAAATTTCAGTTTTCTGAAGAGAAATTCTACTTGAATAAATTCTACTGTGAAAGTTACAAACAACTCTTTTTTTCACTTTTTCACTTATCCAATACTAGACCGTATTCGTTTTATGGTCTTAATTTAGATTAGCACTCCCTGGATCCACTTTTTTTTATTTAGACTCGCGAAATTTTCGAGAGTTGGTCTCTATCATTGTGCCTTTTCGAGTATCGTCCACATCCTGTTGTGCGCCTGAAACGCACGTTCGCTACAAAAGGGTGGGACCTGCACGAACGTGAAATCTTCTAAGTTCCCCAGTGACGTTATGGAAATTTCCTAAAAGTCAAGATTTTGTGCACGATTCAAAGGACGTCGCAATTAAATTTCTGAAAGTCGCTGTAGTTGACGAAATTGCTTAAAACGTTTCAATTTCAAAAATAGCCCTTTGGTCAAGTCAATGTATTTTGAATTTATTACATTTGATAGGTTTGAATAGCCTTGTAGAACGAATATTTATTGTTAGGTAAAGTTGCTGAACGATATTCTGCTTACGATAATTGTTACAATCGATGCTTGTAATTCTAATTCTGCGAAGAAACTTGGATTTAATAAATTTTGGAAAATAAAATATTACAGAGTAAGAATTATTGATGTGAACGAAATGAGATCAAAGTCTATCGATGGATAATAAGTCATTGTTTCTCTTATTCTGGGCTTTACGTTTCCTCTTTCTCTTTGATGGGGGTAAATGTTGAAAAAATTTTCTTTAAAAATTTCTTGTACCCACAATGTAGACGATAGAAAACGGTATAACTTTCAATTGAACTTCTTCCCTATATCTTATATAAATAGTTCCTTAAATGTTGGCAGCAGTAATATGAGATATTAATGAGAAATTTCCGTTATTAGCATCGCATTTTATTTCCACTTGTAGATGTTTTTATAGCAAAACGGAAAGGAATGCAGAAAATTGTCCACTGACAACGATTGTCGATTTATCGAAAACCTTCCATTATATGTAAGCAGTTTCTACATTCAACTTCTGTATCATAATCTCTCATGTAACCTCTCATGTGATCTTTTGAACGGTGATTATAAGAGAACGTTCGTAATGTCTAATATTCTTTAGGAACAGGTAAATAATTACAAATCATTCCCCGTTACTAAGTAGTACCTTAAACAAAAGGAAACAGTTTCTTCCAATTTTCATTTCGAGTTAAGTCGTGTGCTAATCGTCTTTTTTCAGGAACGATTATACCTGATGGATACGATTGAGCACGCTCCACGGCACTGTGCCCCTTTTCCATAGAAAATGGAACGAATTTTCTCTTCGATGCTTTTAACGGGCAAAATGCTTTCAGGGCGCTCTGTTTTATATGTACGTTCTCCTTGCTCTTTTTCCACGACGAAGATAGTTTAGCAGCATCGGATAATCGAGATGGCTTTAATTTTATGGTTTCCAAACACAAAAATATTTCCAGATTTATTGAACGTCATTGAGCAAATGCTTACATTCATCCCTGTAGCTGTAAACTCTTTTAACTATATCTTATAATATTAATTAAATTAATTTTATCACGCTATTTGCTTGAGAATTTATTATGCATGTTTATTTTAAAAATTGTTAACAATACCGAGCGTTCTTAATATTTATTAACAGTATAAATAATTTAAATGAACTATGAAGTATAATTTTATGTTTCGTAACAGACAGAAAATATTGAACAAAATTTAAACAAGTGATTGTCTCTGTATAATAAAATACATTATTCAACTGTTTTCGAATGAAACATGTTCGGCCGATTGTTTGCTTTATATTAAAATGAATTATTCAAAAAACTGCTCTGCATACTCTCTGTGCTGTTTACAGTTGTCAGTACGTAAATAATGGCAATTAAATCAACTAACGCTATATTTCTTCAATAAATTGTACTTAAAATTTCTTCAGTATGTAAACAGTCGTTAATGATAGCTCTTTGCATATAAATCGTTTGCTTAATAGTTCATTTTTTATATGTATAAGGTAGAGTTAAAGTAAGCAAACATTGTGTCTTGATTATAAGAGCCATATTTTATGACCTTGGGTCAGTGAGGATCTGTAAAATAGTATTTCTGCAGAATTAATCTCCAATATTATTTTCATAAGACGCCGTTCGACCTTTGATTTTATAATTATTCTATTAAATAATTTTATTCGCTTTAATGTTAGACACAGTCAGAAATTGACATCAGTGTTATTATTTGCTTATACGCGAACGTAGTGTGTCTATTATTTTAATTTTTAAAGTAAGGTTATTCGTTTAAGCATTTAAAGAATTAACGAAGCGTGAACGTAATTTTTAGTTTTACGGGAAGCTTATTAATAGAATTTTGTTGACCAGACGGTGTAAAATAAGTTTGTAATAATCAAGACTCAATATCTTTTTCTATTGTTTATATGCGCAAATACCTTTCTTTCGATTTTCCATGATATTATCAATTACAATACACCTTTAAATTTCTTTCAGTGTGCTTTCTCGTGTTTTCTTTCTTGAGAAACGTTGCATCATAACTGAGAACGGCCTGACATTTTTCTATTATACGCAAGACTTTTAGGATGCACAAAATATGTATATTACGCATATATCCTTCGGCATACATTGATACGTACAGGTGAAAATTATAATAGTTGACAAAACACATTTCCCGAATATATTACTTTCCCAACAAAAGTTATCACTCGATTTGCTATAAGTTTGTATATTAAAAGTTTCCAAAAAATATGTTTTGATTAAAAAGTGAAGATCTTAGAGTAAGATGATGTAATTATTTAACAAACTTTTGTAGTATGCAGACCCATAGGAGGCCAAACGCCGAATAACTTTTGTTGGATTTTTTCAGGTGACGGAGTAGAATTATGTAAAACAATTTCGAGTTACAATAAACTATTAAACGAAATTAAGTATTTTATTTTTCATTTTATGTTCAATGAGGTAGCCTTGATCTTTCAATGCAACCCTATATATAATATTTAACACAAAGAATGCGTAATATTCTTCTGCTTGGAAATTAATGAGTTTCCAAACAGCCGTAAAAAAAAATAGAATGAGAAATTTTTTTGTACAACGCAACGTGTAAAAAATGTCTTACACATTGTTGGAAGAGTAAAATTGCATTGTGTGAAGTAGTTCGAAAAATTATCTATTAATATTATCTCAATTGACGCGATGCAATGTATTAGGTATCCGAATTACGTCACTAACAAGGCAAGTACAAAATTTTCAAGTCAACGGTTTAGTTAAAGCTTTAGTTGAAACATTTGTTTATATGATGTGTGTCATTGTAGAGTTAGATACTATTACATAGAATATTTTTACAGCTGTCATCGTGGCTGAACGCTGAACGCCTATTTAGATGATGAACGGTGGGACGGGGTTTAAACTTCCTGACACATTAACAATTTAAAAATGTATTTTATTGCTGAATTCTTTATTAAAAAGTGAAACCAATACACTAAACAGAAAATGCAACATGATACGATAATATGTCACGAATTATTATAAGAGTATGAAGGAATAAGGGCAAAGGTATCGATGTGCTCGATGCGTATGTGTAACGTTGCCGTGATCGAACCTTCTTTTGTTTTGGGTTTATAACTCTTGCTTGTCGTCAGTCAGCCCTTTGTCCGCTTTTGTTATAACGTGATGTATGTTGACGAGTATATGAGATATATTAGCTCATATTAAAACCTAACAAAACATGACACGTTACATAGTAAGTAAGATTTTCGATTAGCACCTATATACAATTATACGCTAGAGACCAACTAAATTGACGGAATTGAATTTTACTAAGGAATCAGTTAGTGCAGTTAGTTTAGTCTTTGTCGATCTATCGATCGGGATCAGCAACACATTCTTTACGTGCCAGGCACGTGCGATATTTAAACGCTAGTTTATAAGACTTGCTTCATATATTCCAGTACGAGCCTTCTATTTGGACTAATTATATCCACATTTTCTCCACGAAAATTCCTTTAAACTATGGATCGCTTACGCGTCTTTGTTACTGAGGTGGATTCTTATCAGAGAGAGGCCTTCGCATCTACCTTCGTTTCCACAAAACGCACGAAATATTTCGATCTTAAATGCTCCTTAAATAGAGTTGATCCATATTGACTAATTATTTTTTATTATAAAAATAGCCTTGTCTTAAAGCTTTGAGGCTCCTCGGTCAGAGTTAGTATTCTGGCACGCTATCCACGTTACGTTATATAATCCACGCAACGTACGTTAAATCTGCTTGATTTCATTCAAGTTTATTATAAGTAATATTGTAATATTGTAGATGAGGTCCCCAACGATCCACTTAGGTCACGCGTTGGACCTCATACACTTCTTCCTCCCTTGTCTCTCCACTCATATCGTCTTAGCACAATGCATCACATCTATACATATATTATCGATATTACATTTTGTCATAATAATTTTAAAAGATGTTATAGCTGTAACAAGACAATTTGAGTACGTTGTATGTTGTAGCTAAAATTATTCTACATAACAATACAGTTAACACTTCTGCAACACAGATAATTCGCCCCGCGTTGCATTGAAACCACGTTAAGCATAACGTAGCAATAATACAAGGCGGAAGAATGTACAAGCCAGATATGAGGAAGACGGGGAACTGAGAAAGAAGTAGACTTCAGTGGTTGACAGTAACTTAGTTTAAATCGTAGCTGATGCTGAGAGCCGCTCATATAGCGTACCGAAATTTCTCGATAGCTACGAGCTGTGAACCGTTAGATTCTTCTTGTTCCGGCCGACGGAACAATAAAATAAAACGTGAAGTCTTCGACGGCCTCGTTTATTATGCGTTCGTGACGAAAAGGCTATTTTTGAGATTAAGACGTTTTAAGTAATTACCTAAATATTTTTGCTCGCCGCTTTTGACACAATGGTCTTTAGAAAATTTAATTTCGACGTCTTCAATAGCTATCGCGTGCTATAAACGAGGTATTTGAACCGTGCGCATAATAGGACCAGAGGGAAATCTTGACCTTCGGAAAATTTCCAAAACATCCTCTTGAAATGAACGCGCGCCTTAAACGCATACGAACGATACTCGAAGGAGAAGACCGATTGATAATTTGCATCGTTTTGGCAAATGTCAACAGTACCCAGCCCCTGCACGGTGAAGGGAGTAACAAACGGGATTCCAAAAAACTATCGAGCAGACAAGTCAATCGTCGACTAATAACGAACGAGTTAGTCTAAATTCTATTAATAAACGAAACGGTCGAATTGTGAGAGAAATGTAAACAAACACTACCATCAGAAAATAAAATAAACTGTCTAATATTAAGTTGGCGGACAGCATCGCGAGCAACTGGGTTAGATCTGGGTCTTACAACCACCCCAGAGAGTGAAACAGAGACGAAAATCCGACTCTCGCCACTAGAGGGACAGCACGACCTACAGTTTCCTGAAAGTACTCGATGACCTATCCTTTCCAATATATAGGAGTTCTGACCTGTCCCTAACATCTCAGCGACTAAGGCAGGGCCTGCTAGGTAGCCTTACCGATGAGTCCACTAGCAGGCCCAGGACGAAACGTTCTTCCCCTCTCTTTTACTTCCTTCTTTCCTCCTCTATTCTATAGCTAACCGAAGCATGCCGCTTCAATTCTATAGCACTAATTTACATTAGTAAGAAAAGATTGACCGAGAATCGTGAAACATGAAAAATGGTTCCAAGAAACGTGAATCCGACTAAAAGTTTACTTTTTACAGACGTTTAAAAAACGAATCAATATTTTTCTTTCATGACGTCTTTGAACTTTTTTGTGTTGCCTGTTATTTTCAGCCTTTTGTTATACTTTTCCATTTTAGTTATCAACTCTTCTTACACTATTTCCTGTCTTCACTTTTTTTGCATTTCGAAGAGATTACGTTTTCTTTTTGACAGACCGTAGTAATTGTAAGCTATCTCAAATTTGCAGTTACCATCGCGTGATGCAGTATTATATAATTGTCTTCATTGATTACGATTGTTGAGTGCACGTTCGCTAAATATACGCACTTCGAACACTGCACTGGTGCCGTCTGATAGTTCGAAGGACCAACGAATATAGGACTGACTGATTGGATTTAGGTAACTAGCTGATTCCAGCACTGAGACGATTGATTGAATATTACACTTTAATTTTAACTTAGTTTATCTGATAAGGAATCAATCTACTTACTGAATTCTAATACTAACTCCTGATATTGAATTCTGATACTGTTGCCTACAATCGATACTTGATGCTGGTACGAAACAGGATTGATGGAGTTTCCTTTTTGAACGAAACTTAAACTTGGACTAACTAAAAAAGGCAACAACCTGTTCGCGCAGAGGAATTTTATTAATAAATGTTAATTTTGTTGTGATGTGTTTGAATGTATGCTTGTTATTGCATTCGAGCAGGACAAGCTCGTTCTCGCTCGCAAAGCCTATTTTTTGATGGCACACTGATTGGTTGAACATTATTATTTTAAATGTTCGTTTTTTCTAATCAATGGGATTTGGGTGTCACCCTAAGCGCGCTTTTTCCTGAACTGCCTCGAGGACTTCGGTTTTTCGTACAAGGTCGCGGTGTTCGTCCTGGTCAGCGTTCGGTCCAAGAACCGTTACGAACATGTGTCACTGATTGCCTTTCGGAAACACCGCGTTTACGGTACGTCAATGATATGGTATTGAGGATAAAACTTGAAAATTCTTAAACACATGCTGGAGAGGACTCTACCGATGGTTCTTAAAAATAGCCCTTATTGTTGATCGTATCATAAACCTTGCCGGTAAAGCCCCCAGTGTTCCGTTGCTTGTTCCGGTACGGAACAGATACTAAATTCTGATGCTAAGCTCTGATAATAATTTTTTATTTTTGTTGCTGAATCTGAATAAATTCTTGTTAATTTCTGTTACGAACTTCTCTTCGGACCCTTTCCCCATGTGGGAAAAAGCTTTCCTGATCGATGGTTGCTCCAAACAAAGGTCTTACCAGGATTACTCTTCTTACCATTCGTTTATATTATTACTAGTGTCACTGCTGTTATGCGATCATTATTATTCGACTACCATCAGGTCAGTTTCAATATGTAAGAACCCAATGTGAAAAAGAATATTAAACTAAACCGCACAGTATAATAAAAAAATGTGCTCATAAAATTTAACATTTGAAATCCCGTATATTGTACCGAAAGAATTGAAGTAATAGAATTTATTTACATTCTTATTTTTTATTACAATATAGTGCATACGTGGATGCTATTTGTTTCATTTATCTCGTTTGTTTCTGATATTTAATCTTTCATTTCTTTCTGACAATGCAATATGTATAGCAAATAAATTTATTAAATAAAATTGTATTTCAATTTGTATATTACCATTTGATTATCCATTTGATTCATTCTGGAAATCAGGGATATTTCGTTTAATATCCAAATTCTCTCAAAGTTAATTTTTATTCTAACGATTATGTTAATATAATTAATACTCTCTCTATCTCATTCTTCCCTTCATTTTCTCTTTTTCTTAACCCATCTGGACTGTTGCACAGTTGCCTGTCACGGTGGTTGATTGCAATGTGTGAAAGTGTTGTGCCATAAAATATAATTTCTGGTGTTATTTAGAGTACATATGTTACTACATATGTATACAGAATACAATCTATAACGTTTTGTAACAAAATTGTTTTTCATTTTTTTTCGCTTAGTGAATAGAGGAATTTAGTGAGTGAGAAAAGCAGATACCATAATGTTTTATAATCTATAATAAACAATTCCTTTTTCTTAATCTCCTACATTTTTCTAGTCATTTAACTGCCTTATTTGCAATACTTTTAAGTCCTCTAATTACATTTTGTAACAGTTTATTATTTTTGAAGCAAAGTGATTCGATTAAGTTTAATAAATATGTCGCAGTAACACGTATATTTTAATACTTTTATTAATAATTTGTAAATTCCATATATATATATATGCCGTTTCTTTGACAATGAATAAATGCAAAACACAATAATAATACGATTATTAGTGGACTGTATTTCTTTTATTGAATGTGGAGTGTATATTTCTAAGGTCCTATCGATGTATTATAGGTAACTCTATGTATTATACTTCAGACTATCGTGAAACTTTATGCGCTTACTGTTGAAGACGTGCCTAGTGCGAGAGATATTTTTAAACTGTATGGAATTAACTTGGATGTAATAACGAGTCGGGTCTATTGGAACAAGCGGATTTGTTTATTGTTATTTTAAGAAACTTGATGATAAAAGCGGACATCGACACTACTAATTAATTGATAAAAGTTATGTGGAAATAAAAAATTTCGTGCCTTAATTTTCGACCGTAATAGGGACGTGTTAGACATCTTGGCTGTTATTATTGCTATGGACAGCTAGTTGCCAAATGTGAATGAATTTACACCAGAGAATGTCGCAAAGAAAGGGTCTCGGCCGATGTTCACTTGCTATGGCATTAGCAAACACTGATGGATTTTTCGCATCTTTTAAACATGCAAAACGACAAGATTTCTCTTATCGAGGTTGCACATTACTATCGATTTAACTCTTTTTATTTGATATAAGTTTCATCCATCAAATTAATTTTTGGAACAATTTTGAACTATTTACATTTTATCTTATTTATGATGAACTGAATGTGACAGACTGCATAATAGCTAGATAGCTTTCTTCTCGCTAACTACCTTTGAAGGAGTCTTGAAACTTTTTCGCACAAATACCCAATAATTGCGAAAACATCGATCCCAGAAGACATCTTCCAGATCAACTCAAAACTGTAAACAGCATTATGCGCACGTGCTCAATTGTTTCTTTGGAAAAACCATATTTATGACATATCCGCAATCACACAACTATCGAGGCAATCCAAAACTAATGAGGAAAAAGAAAAATTCAAAATTGATTGTCCAAAAAAAGTTTATTGGTTGTCCCTGAAAACACAAAATATTTTAATTCAAAAAACATGATAACTTCGTACATAAAAACAGACAATTTAGAATCTTGTTATACAATTATGTTCTCACCTAATAAACACCTTTAAACCGCAATTCCTATGAATAATCAATCAAGGTCTAACATCAAATCAGATCAGAGTAAAGATGCAATTCGTGCGTAGAAAGATAATGTACGAGAAGAGATTAAGTAAAAAGACCATATCAGAATCTGTCATACTTTCCTTCTTTATTATATTTTTAAATATAATTATTATTAATTCGTATTAATAGTTTTAAGAAGCAATTTTAATCGTGTCAGTAGTTATTAAATGTTACATTTTTTTTAGTAAATATAGTAAAGCGAAGGTGCTTCGGTTGGCTGTAGATGGAAGAGAAAGAAAGGAAGGAAAAGAGAGAGAAGAACGTAACGTTTCGTCCTGAGCCTGCTAGTGGACTCATCAGTGAGGCTACCTAGCAGGTAGTATATATATATATATATATATATATATATATATATATATATATATATATATATAAGCAATTAGTTACTAAGTATATATATATATATATATATTGTGTAATATTAAGCTGTTGAAACGCTATGTCCGCGTAGGAGAATACCACGAGCAATCTTATCAAAAGTTTATTATACACGCATTACAGTGCACGTATTGCGCGCAGTTGTCACTCGTCGTAGAAGATTTTTTCCTTCGCCCTTACATGGACTTTCCCCAATTTTTAGAAAACTACCGAGCGAAGGAAGGAGACACATTTTTCTGCTCGAAATCGTCTTCGGAACAATTTCTCGACTCTGCAAATCAAATGTTTTATTGTTTTTCCTACCGCACTCAACGTTCCGATTCGCTCGGATTCTTCGAGTAGCGTTTCTATCGCTAGCATGTTTTACATATTCAAATAAATATTTAGAGAGTCTAAAATGTTATCTATTAGATAATAAATATTATTCGTAGTTTATTAAGTTATACGTTTTGCTAATTTATATATTAATTCGATTTCGAATGTACTTGGACGCATTTCTTTTAAACCCCCTTTCCTATCGAACTGTAACTGGTTTTAGTCTTTGTGTAGTGGTGCAGTTATTTGAACAAATTAAATTTTGATAAAAGTTTCTCTATTCTTCTGTGAAAAGTATTCTACCTTCCACAGGCGCATAAAAAGTGAAATTTTGTCTCCTAACAAATTGATACTTTACAGACTATTAGATTTCTGCTAATTGACAAATTTAGTTTCATATTTTGAGGATTGCAGAATAATGTATGTAAAATTTAATTTAGCACATTTAATTAGATACATGTTATTGGATAAATTATTTTTCATAGTTATTACACACGTGATACTTAAAAGTTGGCCAAAAAGAATTCTGTTAGATTCCAATACTTTGCCCGAAAATACTGGTTTTCTGAAACAAGACAATTCTTTGTGAGATTCATTCTCGTCCGGGTCGGACTTGCTAAGTGGAAGTTACTAGGGTCTTATGCGTGACTATGTAAATGCAAGGAAACAGGCAAGGATATTCAATAACTCGATATAAAAATGAATCAGTGACAAAAGTATGCTCTGAGAGTTCTTTTTCATTTCTAAAAGCTGCAATTCCATTTTGTACCTACATGAATTTTTATTAACTTCTTCAAGGAGGTGAAATAAGCTAATTATTGCTGGCAAAAAAAATTGCAACTTTCCTTCCATCGTGTAATTAATATAGTTTTAATTACAATTCTGAAACCAAAGTGTAACGATACCTTCACCTGCATCTGATTAGTAAAATACCATCTTAGGCCATTCGTACTAGCCTCGAGGACACCCTCGACGTCATGGCCCATTCGTATGTTTAGGCGAGGCCCCGGAGAGGAACGATGCCGCAGGGAAATGCAGTTACCTTGATGGTATGCCATTGCACCCATCAACGGTTACTATCTAGGGTACGTCTCTCATCAGTACTCTGAATCCCTTACCGGCCACCACCCTGCCTGGACACACATCGTGTCCGTCCGATTCGGTGTCAACCTTGATGGTATGCCGTGCATCCACCAACGATTGTTACCTAGGGTACACCTGTGTTTCTGTCTCCGTCCACCACAAAAGCCATTGCCTTCGCACGTCGGAACGCCATGGCTGGTCGTCGGGCAAAAGGCCAGTTTTCTCGCTAAAACCTTACTTCTCTGCTTTTGGCTTCTCTTTTCCTTTCTGCAAACTTTCACAATTGAAAATACATGAAACAATGTTCAATTTGTCTAGCAGTGGACCTTTCTACCATGAACTAGATTAGATAAAGGATATAATGTGTTTCTAATCGCCCCTTGGATCGTAATCCATGTCTTGATCCGGTCGGTTGCAACAACGGTTCGCAGTCGTTTCGAGCCTACCCTAAGATTTTCCACCTCGTACCGATTGTTATATTTCGGTAGCAACTTGCGGCTACCCGCTGTCGAGGGTTCGACTGGTCATTTGCATTAGCACCAACTCATCCACTGCTCATCTTCTGCTCGTGAGAGATGTGTCGACTGATTTCTGCTCAATACGGTTCCTTCTGCCACTGTCTTCGCATCACATCCGATCAACGTTTTCATCGGTGTCGTGTTGATACTCTTATTGTGCATGGTGTTTATCGCACTTTGCACTTTCTTGACCTGCGTGTCCTAGTCCTGTGTATCTTGACCTACGGCACTTGTCGCCAGAACGTCAACAACAGCCTTATTGTACCGCTCGCACTGTCCGTTTGCTTTTGGTGTAGCCACCGTATTTACTATATGTTTGATTTTATTCGTTTCGTATAACGTAGCGAATCTTCGTGATGTGAAACTAGTTCCACGATCACTTATATTCCTCGTTGGCACATCGAACAAATGCATAAGGTTCATCAGGACCTTCTCCGTATGCCAGGTTTTCTGACCCTTTACCGGTTCCACGATTGTAAACTTCGTAAAGGCGTCTATCATTACGAGCAAGTATTCGTTTCCTTTACGACTCGTTTCGAAGGCTCTTACATGGTCGATGTGTAGGATGTGAAACGGAGTCAGTATCTTTTCTATTATATTCAACTTACACTGCTTTTTTCTCGTGGTGTGCTTATAGTATGCACAGCTTAAACATGCTTTCACATATTTATCCACGAAGCGTTGCATATTGGCAAACCAATAATTTCGCTGAATCCGTTTCAGCGCTTTCTCTGAGCTCAAGTGTTCAGCCTCGTCATGACATAATCTACAAATCTGCAGTTTTGCGTTCTTCAGAACAACCCATGCTACTTTATCGTTAGGCAAGCATCTATACAATTTACCTCCCTTTAACACATATTCCTTGAAATAGTGTTTTGCTCCTGCATTCGTCCTCCGTGATATCAACGCAGGCGACATCGATGGTGGTCGGCTAAGGTTTTCGGCTAATGGCATCCACATGTGCCATCTTCGTCCCTGGCCGATACATGATTTTAAAAGTATACGGAAAAGGTTGTCCGTAATGCATTGCAGTCGCTTACTACTGCGAAGTCAATCCTTAGTAGGTAGACCCTAAAATATCGCAACGCGAAAACAACAGCCACCATCTCGAGCTCGTAGGAGTGATAATATTTCTGATCAGCTACCGTCTGTTTGCTGAAATATGCCACCACTACTATTTGCCCGTCCTCCTGTTGTTGCAGCAGCATTGCTCTAACGCCGATCGAACTGGCATCCGTGTGCAACTCGGTGGGTCGAGCTGGGTCGAAAATACGCAATACTAGTCGCGTGCTCAATTTCTCTTTTACTTGACAGAAGGTTTGCTTTTGTTCTTCCCTCCATTGCCATGGCATGTTCTTGCGAGTTAAGCGCGTCAATAACTCCACACGCGCAGCGAAATTCTTAATGAATTTCGTAAAATTTCTTGTCAGTCCCAAAAATTAGTATATCTGTTTTATATTTTCGGATGGTGATATGTCCTTGACGGCGTCGATCTTCCGTTGACCTGGCTTCACCCCTTGTTCGCTTATTTCCCGTCCTAGGTACTCGATCTTTTGCCTGAAGAAGGAACGAAAAGCCTCTAATACTTTCCAATCACGTTATCCAAGTATCTGAGTGCTATCGTCCCTTTCAAAGGTCCAAGGACTCTATTTATCAACCTTTGAAAAACAGCTGGCGCGTTTATCAATCCCTAGGGCATCCTCAAGAATTCGTAGTTCCCCTTCGGTGTAACGAATGCTGTTCTCGCGATGGAATTTTCCGCGACCGGAATTTGATAATACCGCGTTTAATCGATGGTAGTCAACGCACATTCTGATATCTCCTGCCTTTTTTCGCACGAGTGTGATTGGACTCGCGTATGATGAATCGGATTTTCTCATAACTCTATTTCGTAATAAGTCCACAATAATTTCGCGGACGACTTTCTTTTCCGGTTCAGCGAGACGGCAGGGATTATACGCTATCGGTTCGTTCGTGACGCATCTTATTTCCATCGGTACAGTATTCGTCTTTCCGAGGTCCCTCTTCGATCAGCGCTATAAATATCCATCGCGACGGTTATCTTGTTCTTGCTGTCGTCACTATATTTTGTATTTATACCGTTAATTCGGTTTTAATCATTAATTTGTTAACAATACTTGCATGGATCAACGTGTATGCGCTTTCCGTATTCACCAGACTTTCTACTTTGTGTTCGTTAACATGTATATACACTTGGAAGATATTTGTTAAGTCCCAGTGGACTTTATTGTTTGAAATATAGCCACATTTGGCAAACAGATGTCCTAAGCAGGAATAATCTCCAAAAAGCCACTACTTTCGAAGTCGAGGTAATTACTGTTTACTCCACATACCTACTAAAGGTCGTCGTCGTTTCTTTAAATCTTTGTGCCGTTTTCCTATAAATCAAGTCGAGGCGCTTTTTGGGTTTATTGCTCGCTACGGTCAAGATTAGGACATGCGGAACTCACGTGTGCGTCACTCGAGGGTAAGACTGGGTACCTGGGGGTGACCGACGGTTTGGGGCGGTTACTTTATCAGAATTTGCAGTAACCAATAATAGTCGACAGCCGCTTCCCTCACCAAACTTCGAGAAATGTGTAAGGACGAATCCGCATGTCCTAGCTAAAAAACACACCTACCGGCGAGCCTTTAAATACGCCGGAATAGTTAGAGAGTCCGTGAGGATAACAAGTATTTGTCGAGAATCTTAAAGGAGTAACAACCGTACGATATACATACACAAACCTTGTCGACTACACTCCCCATCAGTTACCGAAATACAAACTATAAAAAACATAAGTGGTTAAGGATCATTTTTCAAAGTCACAAAGTCTAATCCCTTAATTCACACCCACGTTAAACCAAACGTCGGGAATTAACAATATTAGAATTATTGTGACGATATTGCATGACATTTACCTCTTTCCTCGAACAATCCTATCGGCGGTGACCAAACTTGTGACACTCCGCACACTGGATTTTTGGTTTTCGGCAGTCCTTAATCATGTGGCCCACTTTGCCACAGTTGTAACATTTGGTTATCTTACTCTCCGGGCTAGTGCTTAGACGGGGATCCCGAAGATGATCATATCAACGATCTTTTCATCGCTGAGTTTTATGTTCAATCGCCGTATTAGATTTAGCTTCTAAAAGCGCAGTAATCGCCAAGCGATTGCCCCGCCTTCGTCTCATACAAATCCGCTTCACGCAGCATCTGCGAGAATGGTATCGTCCGCCGAAAAATATACGTCTGATCTGTCAGATATACTTTCGTCTTAACCCATGTTGTCGCGATACGCATTCTCGTCTCGTACTATTGACGAGCGTGCCCCTTCAGCCGAGTTGCTGAATTGAGAATTTTGTAACGTGATTCAACAATATTAAGTAAATTCCAAAGGTCATCAACGATATTAGAAGATTGTAAGTTCATATTATCATGAAATACAGTCAACCGCTTCGCTTAATTATTTTCCGCACTACTGACGTATTTACTATTGTTTGCCTCTTCTATTCTTGTAGTTATACTTGCAGTTGTAACTTCACAATGTTTAGATTTTAATTGTATTGAAAAACCATTAATACTGTCATATTTCACGTTAAATTATCGATTATAGATATGTATTCTGTTTCATTCCGATTAATTTTTATAATGTTACTAAACAACATTTGTCTTTCAACAACAATTGTTCTTGTAAAGGACACTAATATTAGATACTCTAACCATTAAATTAATAATAAATTAAATATTACAATTAGTAAATTCCAATTAATTAGTAGATTTCAGCTAATTTATTACATTCATTTCCACGCCATACTTCAAAGTATTAGATAATTGAAAGAACGTGATACGTTATAAACATACATATGCAGTTATATGGAATATGTATCTTTTATCGTGCTATATGAGTACTAGTCGCAATTTTTTCGTTATACGGGAATCCACTGTACAAGAAATTCTCACTAAAAATATATATTTTTTATTACAAAATTGGGCCAAGAAATTTTAGAGATGATTTTGGAGAGCAATTTTAGAATATGGAATTCCTTTGCACGAAACAGAACAAACAACAAAAATAACATAAGTATTAATGTATTCTTTTTTTGCAAAAGAACGCAATATAAGTTGAATGTAAGTGGAATAGATTTTAGAATCGTATAAATCACATTTTCATCGGCTCAATATTGCAAATACCTTACACATGTCCAATAATCCAACAAGATATGTACGATTTAGTCAATTTTGTTTTAACGGACATTTACCAACAATAGCATGTTCAATTGCCACAGTGAGCATACGTGAACCGGAAAAAACAACCCGTTCCTTGAAGGGAATACAAATCGTCAAATCAGATTCAATATTAATGTACGGCAACGGATTTCAAGTTCCGTCATCCGATATTCAGATGCAAGTAAGATGTTTAAAGTTCTCTTCCAAAAAGAATTCTTTTAGCAGCACGGTGTAACACCTAATATAGGTGCAGCATATAGCAACACCTAATTCGTTAATATATTATACATACTCACGTTCTATAAATTCTGCTGAGGATTTAGAACACATAAGATTGCAATGTGCAGCGTAATAATAATCAGAGAACAGTAACATTAATTATATTATAAAAAAATTTTAGAACAGCATCTTCAACTTGTCATTTTTGTTACTTGTTAAAGTTTTTTATTACTATTCCAATATTACATGATAACAAACGAACAAAAAGAGGAACTTTTAGGAAAAAATAAATAAATAAATAAATAAATAAATAAATATATATATATATATATATATATATATATATATATATATATATATATATATATATATATATATATATATATATATATATATATTAACATTTCTAAACAATCTTAATGTTTGCACTCAAGATTAATCCTCGGTAGAATTCTAATAACAATATAGAACCATCGCTTCGATACAACAAACAAGAATTTCTCCCCGGGGTGTCTTACACACACACGCGCGCGCGCGCGCACGCGCGTACATGAAGCAACCACGCGAAGGAAATGTATAATTTTCCTGCATGAGGTAGGGTGGGTCCATTCATATTCCCCCTTTCACGTTGTTCCTAAAATTCACCAAAGACAGAGCTATGAAAATAACTGTAAGAAGTTGAGGAAAATGGAGTAATAACTCGATGGCTCAACGTCTACCGGGCGTATTTATTACTGTTTCACCCAAAGGTTCGTACAGGAATACCTTTTTAGGCCATTCGTACTAGCCTCGAGGACACCCTCAACGTCATAAAACGTTTATCTAATACTGGCTCAATACACTTTTCTCGACAATGCTGTTCCGATTTGTTCGTTTGAGTTCGGAGAATCGTTGGCGGTACGTACCCAACGCTATCGCCGGAGCTTGGCAGCTTCACGCGCTCTGTAATTGATCAATGCTTTCCATTAATAACTCATTAACAAAGCTGAAATGAATATTTTCGCGAAGGTAACAGTTGCTTGTAATTACTCCATGGTATTGAAATGCGCTGTGAATACAAGTTCACGTATACCTGTACATATACACTTCATGTAAAGTTTATATCTATCTTAAATGTTTTCCATCTTATTACTGTTTACAGGATTTTAGATCTGCTTGGCATCTTTAACTCTGAAAAATGATGTATTTTCTCGTTATATATTTGTTTGCAAACATAGAACGTTTATGTAAAAGTACCTGTTCTCTTGTTGTATACAAAGATAAAAATATTGGTATCTTATTCTCATTGTTGGCAAAATTTTGCTCAATGATAGAAAACTGTAGCATTTAGTAAGTATTCATTATGTTTCTAATGCAACGAAATTATGCGAAGAAATAGTCTAACTGTGCTTTTACAAATAATCACGGTCTTCACGTAGTTTACGTTAATACAGAGTGTTAAGGAATAACTTAAAGTTCAGATAACTTTTATTATTTAAATGCCTTAATAGTTTTTGATACAGAATTAAATATTGTGCACATCGATTAGTGCAGTTAAAATTGAGCAAGTCTATTTAAAAAATGGTGTTACCGCACCTTTTGGATTTTTTATAAATTCCACAATATTTTAGTTTTTATGCATCTCTGACCTATTCGTGTTCACGATTTAACATGTTCCAATTGCGCGGAACATCCTGTGCATCCACGTACATATATATATATACATATCCGCAGAGTGGGTTAATTTAGGTCATAAAAATGTTCACAACAATTTCTTTTCGAGTTCCACTATTGTTTATATCACGCTAACGATGGACAAATCTAATAGCGTTACATTCTGCAAGTTCTCACATACGTATAATGTAAATACATAATATACGTATAATATTTGACGTTTTCTCGTTTGAATAACGTATTTTTCTTAATTAAAAATTTATCGCAATCGTATTAAATCGTCACGATAAACATTATTTAAAATTGTTATTAAATACGAAGCTAGGAAAGAAATGAATCTGATCGAATATGAATGGCAAAGCGGGACGAAAATCTTTTTCGCGGTAATTGATGCGAGAATCTCAGGGGATAAGTTCCGTGAGGGCAGCGAATAGGGGAGATCAGCTATAGAGTGCGCGTGGGTGTGCGCGTGTGAAATCGATATGCCGATAATATTCGAGCCAGAACCACATGTCCGCTCCCGAAATTCAAATTCCCTGGTCGATTGTAGTGCAGCCGATTATCGATGGCAACGAACCGGGATATTTATACACAGGCATGGATGCACGCGCACACGTATCAAGGTGATTAATGAGTATGCCGATAGATGCACGCTTGACCAATCCCTCTCACCCTTTTCTGATCGTCCATGGTCGACGAATAATTTATTAAGATTCAAAAGATGGCAACTGAAACGTTCCAGGCTTCCTGCCAAGTTACTGTTGCACCGGATTCGATGGTAATCCATGTTTACTGATGCATTTCAGGATAATCATCGACTAGTGTTTAACTGTGTACAATAAAATTGAAATTCTAATCATTTATTCTAAGCATACTTGTAGGTATTTTAAGTAGCGCTACATATCAATAGCCGCTCATACTGATAATAGCCACTTTGCATTTCATTAAATAACACGTCACAACTTTACAACATTAAATTCCAACACATACAGTCGAACGATGACGAATACAGTAGAAAACACTTAGAATCTCCAAAAATCTATAGCCGAATGGCAAAAAATTCTACTACCTATGATGACACTAAATATGAACGTAAAAAATATTACTTTATCATGATACGTTTATAACCACCTATTTAAAAAAATGTATAGGTTACAGAACTTAGTTGAGAAAATAAAAAATATGATAAAACTACGTTGGTAAATGTTAGTAATCAGATGAAAGTTCTGATAAGAGATCGCTCGGTAACTTGTAAAGTAAATTTTGTAATATCGAGAAGTTACATTTGTTCGTGATATTAATCTTTTGTATACAATTCCCTGCCAGTTAAAGAAAATCACGAACGTGCTCTTCACACGAAATAAATTCATGTCCTATTGCTCATAAGAATTTGGTCGAATCCAATACCAATTCCACATATAAGCGAAGAATGTTGAAGAAAAATGTTTTCCGGTCGAAAATCGAATTCCTTTGCTCACACGTGGAATTGTTATTGGGTTGAACTGAATTTTTGCAAGCGAATAAGTAACGTATGCATTGTTGAGGTAAAATTGACGTTTTTAACAACACAATTGTAAACGAAGTTTTTAGTTAAACTATTTCTATGTATGAATGCGCGCGCGCGTGTGCGTGTACACGTAGTCTTATCAGTAAAGTGAATTTCATTCAGTGTGAAAATAGTAAAATAAACTCTGATCATTCTTATACATGTAGAGAATTATGACTAATATGAACTATGATTAATAAACCTTTAGCCTATACTATTGAATAAAAATTTTACTTTTTACTTTACTTATAATTAATCATTCAAACGCGTCAGTTAAAATTCTGAATATAATGCATATTAAGTGTCCTCTGCATTAACGTATCTGAAATATAAGTTAGTTACATTTTACTGAGTTGATTAATTCATAACAATTCTAAACAATAGTTAATGGCTACATTAAAGGTAATATATAGATGAATACTTAATATGTTTTTTAATCAAAATAGGACTCCATCGATATTGCATATTATTATTGTAAGATATAATATATTTTGACTTCTGCGTCCTTCATCGGTACCTAATTGGTCCTTGCTCCATAAGTAGTTTTCAGACCCAAGGATCCTCGATTTAAGGGTCAACAGCTTAGAATGTAACGAAAGGGAAAAGGAGATTCGCTTACAATTTTCTACAATGTTAATTGTTTTCACCGTTTAGACTAACATTTAGTTTTACAATTATTTCTAGGCGTAAATCTAGATTTAAGGTTTCCTAACCATCGGCGGGATACGAAGACGCTGTTTTGTTTTAGTATTAAGAATCGTGAATAAAAGACGAGCTGAAAGAGCGAATAGAGTCAAAGACCGACATAATATGGAGAACAGTAAGAGCGATAGTGCGTAGGTAACGAGGTCAATGTTAACGTTAGTTTTAATATGTTTAGATATTTGGAACGCAAAAAGTTACAATTTTATTTATTTCAATAACCTTTTGCCTATCTGTACTTATCTTGTCACACTTTATACATTTCAAGACACTTACCACAAAAATCCAGTTGTATTATTTTTGCTTAACTCGGCTGTATTATACTTTGTGTAAAGTATTATGTTTAGATAATAACAAATAAATTAATTTTTAAATCGCTACGCCACTTAGTCACTTTAGTTTTTCATCACTCGCATTATCATGTGTAAAGGATATTTTTGTGATTTGGCTAAATAAATTACTACTACTAATTACTTAATTCATTTAGCAGGAAACATGGAAAATCATGCCCATATATTATAACAAAGACTAACTCTCTCGATACATAAAGTCTTTTCGGCTTCGTTCTTACAGCTTAACAGTTAGCAATTGCCGCATGAAACATTTCCGCTGTGCTCTCAAGTTACGTCGGCTATACAACGGTATACAAATGCAGGTGTCAATCCACGTACGCGAATCCATTCATAGAACTACTTCCCGTCGTATGATATGCAAATGGCATGCGCATCGCTCAGATAACTGTGTTACAATATTTATTGCATTCATGAAAAATATACATCTTGTAATAATCAAAACTGACTGTCCTAATGAAAGATTAATATATGCCATGCAACGAAGTACACAAGAAACTTTATTTAAAGAATTCATAACTTATAGAAAGTACACAACGCCTTGTTTAGAAACTAAACAACTAATTTTATTTAACCAATTTAAAATTTAACGTAATTAATATTCTGCTTTGTTCAACGCTTAAAATTAGAACGTTTCTTCTTTGAAAAATTGACGATTTGAACAAAGTGACAACTTTTTCCCTCGCTTCTCACTTAAGGTACAGCGAATTTAAATTTCAACAGAATTCCAAGCATCGAGTATTAAAAACATCTGCTTCCCATATAAAGAATTGAGTAAAGCAATATAATTTAAAGAAAAAACGAAAGTGCAACATTACCAAAAAAAAAAAAAGAGATACGTGTCTGATGATGGTGTGTATCTCTTAATGCTCAAAGCAATAAACGAAGCAAACATACCATTACCGGGTGTAAAATTCGTTTGTAAGTACTTCGTTTGATGTAGAATTCATCAGAGTTGAAGAGACGATGGTTGCGAAAAACCTCTTGAAGATGATTCCTGTGTCCAAAGAGAATAATATAAAAGAAACGCTTACCATGAATTTCTCTCGCTCTTCTGTTTTAACAATTCCTTTTTAAATCAACGATATTGCTATAATGAGAAACATTATTGTGTAGCAAGAATAGTTCATATTACCCATGTATAGTATATTTATTTAACGTAACACTTCTATTTACTAAAAGAATTGGTCTGCGTTAGAGTATTTTAAGAGACTACACATAATTTATTATAAAATTACCTCACGCTACACGAACATCGTACTGCCGATGTTCTATGTTGCATTAAATACGTCGACGTATATTTCATCAGTCCATATTTATCCAGGGAACCAGTGTTTTTCCCCTATTCACATGCAAGGTGTAAGCAAAAGTGGTGAAAATCGGCATCGAGCCTCGACTTAGCCGAATCAGACACGGGGGTTGAATGGGGGTTCAACTATATCGATACACAAAACGAGGGGTAAAATTGATCTTAAGAGGGGTACTCTATCCGTCATTTGGGTGCTGTTTGAGTAGTTTCAAGACACTTTTCGGCTTAATCGTCAGGTCGGCCATTCAAGGGTACTCGAATGTTAGAGTAGCTAGTCCCCCAACTGGTACTTCTTCGAGGCTGACAGCTGGAAACAATAGATTTCATTTCGAGGACTGCTTCTGCGTCACAAAAGAAGAATGCAAACTGGTAAAGGAGATCACGCTTTACTTTCGCACATCTGTCATTTCTATGTCCGCATTCAATTTACTATCGCGTAATAATCAACGTAATGGCATTTCGTTATAAGTTTCACTCATTATGAAATTATTTATTTGTAAGCTGGTTTTACTTTTACTTTTTAGGAAGGAGAATGGAGAATTATATAGGTTCTACTGCTCATCGAGTCAGTTGCTAGTTACCACCATTACTCTGCTGTTTGTTTAATTGATCTAAAATCATCGTGACAGGTTGTTGTCATTTAAAGAACTTTTTGAGCATCTTCCGTGGGAGTTTGGCCTCAAAGAGTAAGAAACGGTTAATATTAAACAGGAAAGTGTAAAACATTAAGTATTTTATGCCAGCAATTTTCATAAATAAGAACTTTAGGTTTTGATACGTAACGACATTGATACGATACTGTTATAGTTCAAACCACGCCTATAATTTTTTATTATTTACTTATTTATTTATTTCAATTCTTTTCTACCTTATTTTCATGTTTTTTTTTCGTTTATAATCTAATTGTAGCTAAAACAACACTCACATTTATAAAGTAACGACTTGTATTTAACAGAAACAGTGTTCTTTTTTATCATTTAATGTATTGTTTTCTAATAATAAGTTAACGGTCACCACAACTAACAACTGGACTAACTACTTAAACGTAAAATAACTTTTTTAACGCGCTTGAACATTAAACTTGTCTCCCTACCTAAAATCAGTTTCAAGTATTTGCCGTAGGTCCTTCTTCCAAAGGAGGGAATGACTTCCTCTAAAAGGAAGAAGTGTCGCGTCAGTGTCTGCAATGCTTCTGTTTGTCCCCGATGTGCGATAATCATCACGTGTATTTATATTACGATTTTATGCTGTGTTACTCACAGTTGTTTTGTGGGGTTTGAATGATTTTATTGCGACTGGGTATGTGTGTAAACACTAAAGATGTAATTGTGACTCTTCGAGAATATTCCAAAATGTACGTAAGTGCCTGGGAAACAAGAGAATGCATGGAAATCCGGGAAAAAGAATCGAGAATGTTCGATGAGTGAATGTATGAAAAGATGCGTGTACGGAGCGCGAGCCAGAATCAATTTTGAATTTTAGTTAAAGAGAAGCAATAATGTGTTCAATAAAATTTCCACTCAATTGGAAGCTGTGCAACAATTCCCATGGTATTAATGTTATACGCGACATTATTTTTTTGATCAATTTTTAATAAGAAATTAATTTCTTCTACAAGTATCGCAAATATAAGTTCATCGCAAAAATGGTCAAAAATGCTGTTTCAATACAAAAAGTTCTAAAAAGTTCATTTACAGCAATCCTACAGCTTCTTATTACAGCAACCCTAAATTTTCAGTTGCAAATATGAAAAATGAGAAAAATTGTGATTCTTTTAAACAATATTTGGTTTTTAAAAGATATCTTTTTCAATATTAATAATTAACAGAAATCAATTATGTAATAAATATTTAATTATAATTCAAATTCATCTTACTATATCCTTACATATTATCATTTATCTATTATTCCATAAAGAAAATAAGAATAGAAGCAATTTTAGTAACGTATGCCTGTGTTAAATAGTTTTCTTTTGTAAGTAACAGGAATTAACAGGAAGCTAATATCGATATTTCACATTATTCTTAGTGTTCAACAAGTCATATACTTTGAGTCAGAATCTATTCACAAAGAGCTCATTCGAACTGTAACTGGTTTTTTTTTATCAATTAACATATGCAGCGTTATTGTAGGTGGAAGCCTTTTAAGTGATATCAAGGTCAACTCATTTTTAAAAGTTGTACTATGTATTTTTTCTCCTAAACCCTGGGGTATGATTCTCTGTAATAAATTCATATACCACGGTACAAGTTCATACCAAATCATGGCTAAGTCATGCGAAGTCCATCAAATGTTACGTTTGGTTACGAAAAATAACGTATTTGTTATAATGTCTTATTACGTCGAATGCTAAAAATCGTTGCCACCGGTTTAGAAAAATAATAATACCCAAATTTCCTGGCTCTGTATGACCTAGGATTTCATACCACCTTGTATGAAAACTTTTCTTGTGATCTACAACCTGGTCACAAAGAAGCGAAGGATAATGAAATTATCTTTTTGTCGTGAATCAATAATTTACATTTCATGTGTTATATGTGGATGTCAATATTCTGGAATGCGATCGAAAGCGAATCTGTGGAATGTATGAGCTTTTTGAGTAGATATTTAAAAAAATTGAGTCAGTTGTTGTGTCATCATCCGTTTTGAGAAGAACTATCTATCGATTTTTCAATTTCTTACATAATTGTCTTTAATTAATAAATATCCTACAAAGGGTAAGAGGTATTAAATAGTAGGAAATAAAATACGAAGTTGAATTTAAGAAAAAAAAAATATACATTAAAAGATTTCTCATCTTCTATCTCTTTTTATTTAGGAACATATTATACATTATCGATGTCTGCTAGGCAGTACGATTAATTAGAAAGTTTAGTAGTTTTGCAAAAAAGCATCAACAAGATATCGAAAGATTTCTACAGAACTCTTATCCGTTACAAAATCCGTACAAGACAATATTATTATTTTCCATTAACATACCGTTTGTCGCAAAGTGAGATTTTGAAAGTGATTAAAAAAACTGATCGTAGACTCTGAAGATGAAAAAAAGATGCGATATAGGACTATAGATTGAATACATTACAATTAAGGTATATGAACACATTATTAAAATGAGTTCATTCTTATCAGAAGAGGACCTATCAGACCCAATTACGATCGGTTCTTTAGTGATATAGTCAAACTGGATACGATGACGATGCATAGCATACACGAAACATATTATGAGGAAAGAACAAGATAGAAAAAGAATATCGTAAAAGAACTGTATAAAATCAGCTGTGAATGATTGTGACTGGTCCGTATTCGAACGAGTCTGTGTAACAATGAAGAGTGCGGGCTCTGTGTACCTTATTATTTTGTAGAACATATCACTTACATTTATCAAAGATTACATGCTGAAAACATGGATCGAGAAAACGAGCTATTATCTATGATCAATATAAATATTTCATCAGAGTTATCTAAACATATGTATGTTAGAATAACATTTGTTTGATAGAATGATCGATACGATTAACGAAATCTTAATCTATGAAATGTATAAACATTTTTTTGCTAACAGCACGTAAGTATAAATAAGCATTGCTAAAAACTGTTGAAAAATCATCCTCGCAATGAAATATTTGTAACTTATTCATTTTTGAAGTGACCTTAAATTATCAGGAAATCGGAAAGAAGAAATGTCGATGTTCTAAAACTTTTATTCGCTTATCGCTAACTGTTTCGTTAGAAAATAAAGGATTATATAGAGAAACAAATAAAAACAAAATTTATTACAGATTAATTTTTAATTTTATTATAGGTTAATTTGAGGAAACAAAAAATTTGAAATATTAAATCAGATATTGAAAGGAGGATATTGTCAAATTTCAATAATATTCAACGCACTTGATGTAAGAAAGAAATAGAAGATTATTAGATACTGCTTAACCGACGTTACTTACTCGACATTTGTCTGAATTGTATTGCAGTATCTCCGCGGCGGTTCACAATCGGATCCTCGCGGATGGTTGCTTTTGTCTTGAACGTGATCGCTAGAACTATTCGCGCCAGCCTACGTTATTGCTATTCAAGGCTATCTTACGGGAGACGCCGCGATCACTGGCTTTTGCCATTACCATGGTACAAAGATGCATTGGCCGGTATGAATACCGTACAAAATCAATACGATCACTTCCCTCGTAAATAATAGTGTTATGTGCCAGTTTGCAACTCGTTAACTTGTCATGATTGCCTCATTAACGTCATGAAATTTCCCGACGGAGCAGAGCATACCTCGTAAATGAAATGGAATATACGCGCGATACGGGCGCGATACGATAACTTTTTAGATATTTTAATTAATTATGCAGTTGACGAAACGATCTTCTTATCTTGGTTTGTGCCTGTTCTTCATTTAATAGGCGTGATTCATTTTTTAAAATTTGGAATTTAAAAATAAATATACATAACCAAACTCGGTTGATCCCTACCTGTTGCGTATAATTGTAAAAGACATTTACAAAGGAGAAATACTAAAATATATTTGTGTTAATCTGAAGTTTGAAATATGTGTCAACTTACGCCTAGTTAATTCAAAAGACGCGCCGGCGTTTTAATATGTAAGCATGACTATTTTCTCTTCATTACACATTTCTCACTTCCTTCGATTATTTTTACCATAAATATGTTATAAATAATTTTCCATATACGTAACTGTTAGTCTTTATTACTTTTCGAGATATTCGCAAAATACCACTATAATGAACTCCACCTGTAAATAATTATATGCTTGTCATACATCATCCTCGAGTCTGCTCAAAACATGCTTAATTAAGCATTGATCACCAAACGTATTGTGAATTTATCTTAACAAATTGTTCCGCTCAAATTCGATGTAAATTGTTTAAGAATATACCTACTGAAACTAATAATATTTATGTTATAAAGATATGGGTACATCACAATGCTACTATAAAAATAAAATATTACTAATATTGTTAACAACTAATAATTAATTATTATACATATATAGTGTTCAATTCGTTAAAATTTAATTCGTATCAGAATGAATATGGATATTCTACGGATGAAATACGACGTGTGCATTTAATCAGAAGAGTGACGTAGAAGAGCAAAAACGGTAGTTGCATTGTTTCTGTTATTTAAAAATATATGAATTCGTATATGTATTTGTACTCCTATAAAACTTTCTTTGTTTGGTCGGATATCTTTTTTCTTTTTTTTTTTTTTTTAACTCTATTTCTCTCCTACTTCTTTTGGTCCTTATACAATCCCGGAAGTTAAATATATGTTGTCCCATCACGCAGGACAAGGTTTACGACAGGGTCGTGACTAAAAGACTATTTCTGAGATTAATACGTTTCATGCATCGTCAACAGAAAAGTCTCAATTTTTCACACAATAGACTTTAGAATTTTTATTTATAACTTCGATTTACAACCTTAACAAAGGGATCCAAACTCCGCGCAGTGAAGAAATGACTTTTTTTGCTCCGTCAAACTGAATGAAGAACAATCTACAGACATATGGTGTAACAATGGAACCATCGATCAGATTATCTGAAGCATTCAACACGCAGCAGAACGCAACTGAACAGCCATGAAAGAAGTACAGCACGGAAGTTGATAAGAACAAAATAACAGCCATGTTTTTTAATAGTCATTTTAAGGCAAAGGCGACACCAAAAACGTAGTCTTTGGCCGAAAGAGTTGTTATTCGTATCGTTCGTTGTCAATGTTTTGCAACATATCAATCTTTGTCTGATTTATTTAGTTCTCCTTTCAATTAACAACGCCCCGATTTAAAATAAAAGGGCGACGATAAATTAAAAATACGCGGATCGAAATAAATTCTCGAAATTAGATTTCACCAATCAAAACGTAAAACTACATAATCGTATCGAACGATTGGAAAGACAATTTGAAAAGCAAACAAAATTCGACGAGGTCATCGTTACTGTAACCGTATTGGTGACGCAAATAAAACAAATCGAACAACAGAGATGTTTTATAAATCAGCGGTTTCGAGAGTTTCATGCTTTCTGTTAGTTGACTTGCTAGAAATTAATATTTATTATAACAATGTTCAAGGAACATTTCAAAAGATAGATTACCTTCAAAAAAAGTGTTTCTGTGCATAATAACTCGTAACGCGATCTAAATAGCATACAAAAATTTACTATTATCTTCGTCTAGTTCTAACAGGAAAAAGAGAATCCGTTATTTAAAGCGTGTACAGGAGCTCGTATAACAACTATGAGAACGCGTGAGATAAGCTAGTTGACATTTAGAACAATAAGCATCTTCTTTTTTTTCTTCACACGTCATTGTTGCAATCAATTAATTAACCATCAATTAATTAACAAGTATCACTGTGTTGAGGATTCTGAAAACCACCATCTTACGAATACTGATGTTAATTGCTAAATTTCCTGATATCTGGATGTTCATTCGTATTGTGTCATACAAATTGAAGAATGCTGAATCAACGATAGACTCGGCTTATACTAAACTAATTTCATTCAAAGTACTTTGTAACCTGCACGCTTTCATCGATGCAAAAATTCTGGACCTTTGTCAGCTGGAGCACAGACATGAAGTATGTATGTTAACCATAACCGTGAAATTACAGTCAATATGTAAGATTTATAATTAAGGGACAAATAATACGTGTCAATGCCGTATGTTCCTGAAGGCGAATGTCAAGGATGACTAAAGGACAATTGTTGAGTTGACAGGTGCCGCGTCTGTAATGGGCATCGCAACACTAAGCTCTATTAGGATGCTACACTATGAAACGGTAATACACGGCTATGGAAATAATCCACTTTATAACACGATTACATATTACGAAACAGAACTCTGTTTCCCTACGAACAGATAAGTGGATTATTGATTAGCGCCATGATATATGCAATTGACCGTAACCCACAATCCATTCAATGTCGGATGTTAATAGACACGCGTTCAAATATAAATTTCAGAATAGGAGATCTCGCTGAGAAACTATGGCTCTTAACAAAAAATCAGTTCGTTGAACGTCATATGTACACTTTTGTGTCTCAGTACCGAATGAATCGACCTTTCTGAATGCAGTGAACTGGATTTCATTCTCGGAAGAACTTAACTAAGGTAGATCATCGGGAGGATCATCGTGACAATATCTGCACCGCATATGATACCTCAAGACATTTGTCATTTAAACTTCGACATTAAAAAATATCAGGAAATCGAAAGAGGATCACGGTAAGTGACATATTTCAATGAATTTTAAAGCAAGCCGATTCACTGAAAATTTAAAGCAAATTTAAAGCGTCTTGCTCTGGGATTTTATTTTATAGGAAACATGCAATTTCACAAAATCTAATAATATTAAGTTACAGATATAGTACTGAAATGGCATTTACATGCCATCTTGTCTAATAATTTCTAACTCAAGCGGCTATAAACTTATTCCGTAACCAATTGCAATCAATCTAAACTTATAGCGCAATACATGAGATATCTCGTAGTCGGCAGTTTTGGTACATACGCTTACTACGAGATATCTCGTGATTGATAGTGAAAATAAAGAACGCAGGTATTGACTTAACGACGAAAGTTTGGGAATTGAACAACGGTTTGTCATTAAGTGATACATTCCTGATATTGGACCGAAAACTCAAGAAAACATTTTTTCCTTTTGACGGGAGATATCGAAATATGTATCGCCAATTCTTCGTATGATTCATGGCTATATTATATTAACGTATCTTGTAAAAGGAACAACAAGATTTTACGGGTGTAGACAGAATTAAAAAATTTATAGGCAAGCTAACAAGACGGTGAGAACTACGATGCGAACGTCACTATAGACCATTTTCGACAGCGGTAGAACGATACAGTATTTTTAGCTTTAACCAATATAACTAATCATTAACTCTATAACAATGGTCGTGTCATAAATGCAGTTGGTCTAGTGTAATAAATCTATTAAATTGTTGTTTCAATTTTAGCGTTGCGATGAGCCTTGTTTTTTCGTACGTTTCCCCTGACGCGGTAGTAAATCAACAGTTCTGAATAGTGCATCATCATTCATTGATATCTTATAGTAGAACATTTTATACGGTTTCTTACTTGGTTGTTTGTGTTAATATATTATATTAATAATTATATATTAATTATTATAACTCGTATTTATTATATAGTTATATTTTCGGCAATGGATCAGGAGGCAAAGGTGGTAATTTTTGTTCGACAAGTTTTTTGTAAGTTTATTTTAGATATGTAACGATAGTTTTCTTAAAACTGACTCGAACGCTGCTGGAAACTCTCAACGATAGGTATCCGATAGGTGTGTGTTTCGTTACTAGGACGAGCGGATTCGTTGGTTGCCATTTTACGAAAGTTGGCGAGCGAAGCGACTGTTGGAGCTAATTGATTAACGAAAATTTTAATGAAGTAGCTGCTTCAAACCATGGGTCACCCGCAGCCACAGAGTTTATCCTCGGGTGACGCACACAAGAATGTCCGCGTGTCCTAATCTTCGACCGTAGCAAGCATAAATCCAACAAGCGGCTCGACTTGAACAATGCGACAACGACACAAGAGATCCGACAATAAAACGATAAAAATCTTTCGGTGGCATATGTAGTAAAGAATAGGTAAATTTGGACTTTGAAAGTAATGGCTTTTTCGATACTATTTATTAAATTAATTTTTACAAAATTAACAAGATTCGGGTGGTGGACCTAATGGCAGATCGGTTCACACGACAATCGAATCTACTTTGTGCGGAATCCTGAGTACTGTCATTAAAAGGCGATTAGTCGTGTACAATTAGAATTGTGTTACATCTCAAACACTGCAATACACCATTGGTTGTTCGAGCAACCATCACTCATGAAATCGATGACACCGTCTTCTGCCCCAGCTCCATCATAGTCCTCAATTGGATCAACAACATGGCGGAACATCAGAACTTCCGATAATCCGTTGATGTGTTATCACGGGGATTAACACCAGCACAATTCCTCCGTAACACCCAATGGAATGACTTTTGATGACCAAATTGTACCACGCTTAGAATCAAATGTATACGATGTTTTCAAGTAAATTCATCTGCCGCAGAATACACTATGAACAATCTACATGTAGCAGGTAGAGCGGTATTTACACCATCGTGTGCGAATAAAGATGTACATTGTTGAGTTCATCTGTATCGTCACCAAGACTATTCATCTGAAATAGTAAGCAAATTGACTATTAAAGTTTTCATGGTTGTATCGAAACGATTTCTCGGATGTCGAGGACTTTCTTGAAATATTTATTCCGACAAATGAACGAAGTTAGTTGGTATAGACAGAAATCATTTCAAATTCGAACGTCAAGGGCGAATCGTAATTGGCGAAGATCTCTTTACATATTTTTTCAGATAGTTCAATCTATTTAATTTTGAAGGCAAAGCAATTTTTAATTCTCATCCGTTTACATCGCGTTCATGAAATTGATATGATCTCTTTATTCTCACTCCTGGTCAGAATATTTCTGATTCTTTAATGATCCTTTAATGAAGATCTCAACACTATATCGCTTGATAGGTTTTCGAATTGGCAATATATTTAGAGGATCAAACGACACATTTGGCCCAGGTAGCTAAGGTCTCATAATACTAAAGAGGAATAAAATTTCTAAAACGTATCACATTCAGAGCTTACAATTATGAAACAAAATTGCTAAAAGTTAGTAATCACGTACATGTCATAAACGCAACCTTCGAGGACCTCACATGTGGTATTCTGTTCCTTTCATGACGAAATCTTCATTATTTTACCCTGTCAGTAAATTTTTTGTACCATGTGTGGCATACATTTTTGTCACGTGTATAATAAGCATTCGTGCTATCCATGAGGGAAGAGAAGACATAAAATGCAATCGACTTCATTTATAACTAGAAACTGTTTTATACTGTAATCGGTGGATACTAAAGGCGTACAAAAAAAAAACGCGCTACCGAATTCACGGATGTTTATACTGGGTCCTGAGAACTCAGATTCCTTTGAATCTGAATGTATGATATAATGGTGCTATAGAATAAACACGCAATACTATCTTACGTTATAAATTGTTAATTTTAATTAATTTTATCGCAGTCGACTGGAGTTTAAAAAAGCTAAATCAAATCAAGACTAGGTCTGTATTATAAATACATACAATACGTTCACCTGTGACCGATTTCAATGAGCTTACGACCTTTGACTTCGTATTCACGAGTTGTCTCATGACTATGGTGGTGTGATTTCTGCGCGTTTGTCGCTTCCACGCGAGGTAATGCTTGGGAGAAAGATGTAATGCTTTTTTCTGCGGAAGGGTAGTTGACGTATACTGCCACGTATTGGTACTGTCAATGGCTTCATAATCTTATATCATTTGAATAATTAGTATACGTACGCTCATGTGATAACAGATTGTAATCGTAAAAATTGTCAAGAGTTATTTATTCAATACGCAATTACGATTATCTTTTTAATAAAAGTATACTTTCCTAATGAAACTGTTTTCTTTTTCATTAATCGTAATGCTTTTTTGTATTACTGCGACCGTGATCGCAATCGCACTTGATTTACAGATACGTTAACGAAAATTTGTTATATACTGCGTTGGTAACAACTTAGCGTTCGACAATGACGGGGACAGGTTAAAAGGACCGTCTAGAGAACTGAGATGGATACTTGTTGTGTTCTTACGCCTTGTTTCGCCTTACGTATTTGCGGGATTTTTTTATGATAGTTTAAACGATGGTTAAGTGACGAAGGAAAGAAATTTTTCTTGAATCTTCAAGGAATCCAATTAAGTATACGTGTAACAATTTAAATAAATGCGAGTATTTTGGCAAGTGTGCATGCGCAGTAGGACAGTGACAGCGATGCGTATGCGCGAGCAACTATCCGAGAGACTATAAATATATAGTGCTACAGGTGCGCCTGCAGAGTGGAAAAGTAGATCTTGTCTTCCTCGGCTGAGACCGCTTCGGGTTTGAGGGATTCTACGGCAAGTAGAGTTTGTAGTCAAATAAAAGGATATAGATAGGGTAGCTTCAATCGAATACATTGTAATTATCGCTAGTTGTAGTTTTGTTAAATAAATCGTTATATTGTTACAGAAACGGATTTAGTCCTACGAATTTCAATTTTTAACCACAGATACAAGCCCATCCTCTCTTTAGATAGATTATATATTAGATAGATAAAGGAACGGTAAAAAAGACATTTTTTGTATCGCAATCCTAATATTACAAACATTGTAAACATAATCTCGCCTACATGGATTACGTGTTAAAGATATATCGGTCTTCACACGATTAGATATTATAGTAATACCATAAATAGGCGTTCATTGAATTAGCTGATTAGAATTAAGTTTAAGAACGACATATTCGTCGAGCATGGCGTGTACATAATCAGTACTAATCCAAATAGTCTTATGATCACACAAATCCTTAGTGGAATAACGAATCTTTCTTCTGGTGATTACGTTGAATAAGCAATTTTGGATTTACTCAATAAAAATTCATCTTGAAGGTGTAGTGCTTTATCAGATCGGTGCGCCGTAGATTAACTAGACCTACAGAAATTTTATGAACAGTACATATTAAGAAAACACAATTACATTTTAAGAAAATGTATGAAAGCTTGAAATAAAGATTAGGTTAGGTGAGTTATGGTTGATTACGGTAACAAGCATATAAGATAACGTGTTTATCGCACTGGGTCATCTCATTTAGCCATCGTATCTATTTACTTTGATTGCGTTCCTTTGGTCCCCTAATTCTCCTTCAGCTTTCGAAGGTATCTTTATCGTTAAGAAGAAAATACCTGTTTATTATACAGAATAACGACTGCACCTTTGAACTTAAACTGATAACTTTTTAATATGTATACAAATCAAGTTGGTTTTCGAAGTATGGAACAAAATATGCTACCACAATAGTGAATTCTCGTTAAGAGTGTACATGTGTAAGAGGATATGCGGCAGCATCAACTGCTTAGTATTCATGAATTAAAATCGTAAAACGTTTTTGGCAAAATTTTTGGTCTAACTTTTGGATCGTTAAAAATTCTTCTTGTAAACATCGGTTTTGCGCAAACTGAGAAAATTTTCAAAGCCAAATCCATATTTAATCATTTACATCGGGACTATAGCTTGTATTCATTTTAAATCTTTCTGCTCCTTTCTTTTTTTATATCCTTTCTGCCTCATACTTTTTCGTGTTTCACAAGTATTCATTTGCAAATATAAGTCGGCTGTTGTTCTCGTACATAAAATACTTAAAAACTTCATAACGCGTAAATATACATTTTTGCTATTATTGAATTTACAGTTTTACCACTACAAAAGATGGCAGTGTCAAGATAACGCGAAACATAATTAATACTTTTAGTTATTCACTATTAACTGACCAGATAATAATCTATGTTGCGTGATGAAAAGAGTCGTCAAACTAATTGTAAGATCAAAACATATATAAACAAAATTCTATGTTCTTCTAAAATTACCATTTATCTGACTATATCGCAAGTGTATAGCGTATACCCCTGTATATAAAGTCACTTGTGATGGAAAACAGATTAAGTAGAACAAAGCTGTTTAGCTACAACAGTGACATTGGTGGATGAAGACATTTCCCCTTTCCGACACGCCTACATCGAGAAATCTCATCGAGCAAGGCCTATTCGATGGATTAACGGCCTAGATTTCCAAGGCTATCTGTATTCGTACTAGTAATTTTCAATGCCTGTCAATGCACACATATATGTATGTATGTAACATATATGTATGATTACAAATCATACCTCTTAAAGGGGTAATGTACAAATGGAACAACATTCAGTAAATATATTTCGAGTTTACAAACGAGCCATTTGACCCCATAATATCTACTTATTCAAATTAATATCCATATCTAAGTAAGTCTGTAAGTAGTAAGTATGAGTGCTATACACACCACAATTAAATTTAATTAATAACCACTTAATTACACCACAATATCTTTGAAAACTTACCAATACATATTAACACAGGCGTGAGGTAGGCATCTTCAGTTTCACTACATTATTGCTGTCACCACTCAATGTTAATGATTTTCGATATCATTTTGCCATAATTTTGAAAGCATAGATAATTTCAAATGTTTCTTTATCCAAAGTTATTAATAGAGATATTTATTAATATTATGAATGCTGCCTATAACTTTGCTAAAGGCAAAGACTTCTGTAAATTGTAATGGCACCTCTAGTTTAACACTCTTCTTAGGTCATAGACAACACTTTTATCTTCCTAGATCTCTTCCATTCTCCTTTTTACCACTTGAAATTTTCTCTTCCTTCCTTTCTATTGCTTGCGATCTTCAAACCTTCACAAAAACAAAGAACTTTTTCTCTTTACAAGTAACATGTATACAGGTTATTATTCATAATCAGAACACTTAAAAAATAGATTTTAAATCATTTCATTTCTTTAAAGTTTTTAATTGATTTTCAAAGATAAAAGCTAATTCTTTCTTCAATGATATTTACTGAAAATATTCATAAATAACAACACTTACAGTCTCCCATAAATATTAACTTCCACCGTCAGTTTCTCTTTCCAAATCTAAGAAATTACCGACTGTCTCTATTATCCTACCATAATGTAGGTTAGTGTCGTTACCACGCGGAATTTTCGCGTCGTTAATTCCTCTCTGAGATTCTAAGGCTCAGATCGAACGCGGTTGCTCGCGACGCTGTTCGCCAACTTAATATGATGCAGTTTGTTTTAATTAAATGTTCGTTCGTTTACGTTTCTCTCACAATTCGACCGTTTTTGTGAGCGGTTTGTTCGTTCCTTGCTCCCTCCACCGTGCAGGGGGTGAACACTGTTTGTATTTGCCGAAATGATGCAAATTGCCAATCAGTGTTCCCCTTCGAGTAAAAGGATGGAAAGATACCTGCACGGACGTGGAACCTTTCAAGACCCTCGGTGACGTTTTAGAAATTACGGAAGTGCATGTTGCGTGCACATGATGGACCGACCCTTAAGAAATACCTCGTTTAAAACACGCGATGGCTATTGAGCACGTCGAAATTAAATATTCTAAAGACCATTGTGTCGAAGGTCGCGAAAGTTTACAAAATTGTTTAAAACGTCTTAATCTCAAAAATAGGCATTTCGTCACGAAGTGTAACAAACGAAGACCCTTCGAAGACCCCACGTTTTAATTGTTCCGTCGGTTGGAACAGTTAGGTTAACTTTTTCTTTTTGACACGCACACGCACAGGCACACACACACGCGTGTGCGCGCAGCTCTGGAATATGTACTCCTTTAGAAAATTTCTTATTTACAGTTTTCGCTTCTAATACTTTAGAATGTAAAATAAAACTAAATGAATGCATACTCGATAAAATAGACAAATTTCGTTAATAAGTGCGGTTAAAAAATTGTCTCGGTCAGTAATGAAGAAAAAAATGGAGGTTGAAAAAGTAGATATCGTAGATCTAAGAACTGTTCGACAAGATGCCAGATTTGATTAAATTAGCGTAATGTACACGTCGAATGTTGATAGTTTGAATTTTGTCGCGATAATTGTACTTTTAAACATCGAAATAGTCAAAGTAAGTGTAGATCTGATCGACGAATCACAGTAGAGCTTAATTTCGTTTTGTAGTGTACCTGTCATCGGCTGAGGTCTGCTACGGAGTATGTCATCAGGGAAAGTCCACTGGTGGTGTAGGTCCGAGGAGCCCTCGCGACTAAGGTGTTGCTGATTGCTGCGATGCTCCTTCAGGTTTCAAATACATTATCATGACTGTTGGATGGGGGAACTGGGGAACTATAAATGCATCCGTTCAGAGAGTTACGTAACAATGAAGCAATTTTTAGACCCCAAATCCCCCATCTTAATCCGTCGAATATTAGGAAAATATATAGGAATATATATTGCAACAGGAGGATGATATTTAGGGTAATTCTGTAGTTTTGTTGCACTTTTATCGCAGCTTTCATTTATTCGAAACGTATCAATGTTTCGTGGTCGTAGTAAACAATCGCGTTAATACAAAATCATTCGAGTTGATTAATACTACTTGGCAGATATCGCTGTGTGGCAATTTAATAATATTATTAGCTAATTTTAATTTGATATCACGCGAAGTACGTATTAGTTTGATTTTTCTGAATAAGAATTTACAAGAATAACGCTACGGCACATTAATTTTTTTATCTTAGATTGATTAGCTGTGATTAATGAACACTTCAAAACAATAAATGAGAGTATACAGTAATAAAATAAATATTCAAAGGACATACAGCATTAAATGGACATTTGCACGATATAATGCATAGAATGAGAAAATGTAAAGGAATATATGGCTATTAATAATAATTCTGATGAAATGCCAGCAAAATATTAATTTACTTAAAAATTTCTTAGAAAAAAGAAATTGTTTGTAGGATAAAATGAAAATGTGAAAAAGCTAATGGAATTTTAGTACAACTGCGGGACATAAACAATTTCATTGAACAGATTCTACTGAGGGAATAAAAACTACACCGAATAAGAATTACTTATGCAGAATATGATTTTGCTGAAATTTGTAAAAACCATTTAAACTGAAATAATAGCATCGAAATTTGGAAGGTTGGTTTCCAAGATTACTCTTTATTTGGACACTATATTACTTAACAAAGTATGTATAGAAAAAATTTTACAAGTTACATATTTAAAAAAATCACACCTATCAATGATTCCCTTAAGAAGAATATACAGTAAAACCTGTTTTTGTGCGGTCCTTTTTTATGCGATTTTGTTTTTGTGCGACTTTTTTCGTGCGATTTATTTTTATGCGGTGTATGAATCTCAGCGGCGTTGGCATCAGTTTAATTATTGCGTGGTCTCCTTGACGACGATATATCTGGACTTCGCGATGCTTTGTTCATTATGGTACCAAAAAACAAATCAATTGAAATCCTATCTTCAAGCGGCGAAAGCGATTTTGGACCAATTCGTCAGAAGAAGATGCGCGTTTTGGATTACGACGAGTAGCAGCGAACTATTTAATGTAATTTGAAAACTTCTTCATGTATATGTATAATAAAGAATTAAATGTTTTTACAATTTTTCCAGGTATAATTTAATTGTTTCATTTAATTGAAAGCATTCTCTCATTTATTTCGTAAATAATTGATGTGTTTTCTATGTGCGACTTTTTTTATGCGGTCCCTGTCTGCCGCATAAAAAAATTTTAGGTTGTATATCGTACAAAGTTTTTTATTATATGCAAGTATTAGTAAAATTTGCAAATATTTTTTTGTACGATTTCTTTTATGCGGTCCCTATCCACCGCACAAAAACAGGTTTTACTGTACATAACCTTTTCTCTCATTTACTCATGCGTGTACAATGAAAAATCTCATAAATTTATGTAAAATTATGCGTATCGTCGCGAAACCGCATTATATACATAACTTCTCCAGGAAACAATGATTAAGCATTCCCTAGATTGCACAAACCCACCCACCTACACATACAAAGATGTAATATACTATAAAGTTCGAAAGTTGTACAAACATTTGCGGTTTGTCTAAAAAAATAAGCATCGCCGAAGTGTTTATTCGTGCTTCGTATAATACATTGAACAGTGCCACACTAGAGCGCTCTATGTCCGCACGGATGTATAGATACTCTGTGAATCAACCGCAAACGTTTTACCCAACCGGCCAAACCGCAAATATACATACTTCCCATCTAAGATTCACATATGTACACGTATGCATGTAAACTAATCCCTTATAATAATAAACAATCGATTAATATGCTCAGAATAAAAATCATTTACACAATTGATCATTTCTGATGACTTGCAATAGCAAAGTAACAATTCTACCAAGGAAAGTTTTGTAACACGAAAATTTAAAAAATTTCAACATTTTCCCAACTAATATTATAGTTCATGGAATGTAAATGATTGATAACATTGATATAAATGATATAGGTTCCCACTAGTTGAATATCTGCATCTACTTTTAATACATTTATACATTTGCTAGGGTATATGTTTCAATCTCATATTTCGCAGGTCTACTGAGAATATATTAATCTAAAATATATTTTCTTCAAGATGGCATCAACCGATCCTCTAGAGTGGAACATTGTGAAATAAAATAACTTCTCTAGCAGTTTTCCGATCGACAAACTAAGGTTCTTTCTTTCTCAATAACGTTTATTTAGAAATGCTATACAGTACATAGTCATATGTAATACAAATGTCAAAACATAATGAGTTCGGTGTCATGGAATTTTCGCGGTGGCTTGTGGCCAATTAGCTCTTTGCAATCCGACCTTTAATGTGTACGGGGTGTCCTACCTTCTTGGTTAAGTAGTCTAAATTATAACCTTAATTTTTAATTTTAATATTAATTTAAAGTTTAATCTCATTACTAATTGTTTATCATCACTAATTGTTCTGGATGAGCAAAGGGATGGGAGAGAGAACGATTATGTTATGAATCTGAGGTTGTACGAAAATTGGGTGGATTACTATGAATAATTATATACAATATTTCGCAGTATTTACAATTATTTATAGTTATTCGTGTTTCTTTTCATCTCTCATTTAAACTCTTTGATCTCTAGTGACGTCGGTTCGTTTTCGATTGTTCTCGGCTTATCTTTTCATGTATAAGGATGTTCGTGGCGTTTAGCTTTTTTATCCTTCCTTGACTGAGTTGCTTGCGCTATTTTATTTCCATGTCATCTTTAATGTAATTTATTACTTTGATGTTGCTGTTTCTTTGGATATAATGAATAATAGGGATGTTGTTTGTATCTTTGACAAGACCAAAGAAACATTGTGGTCTAGGAGCAAGCTAAGACTCTAATCCCTAGCCTCATTTCCTCGTCTATGTTATAGCTTCTTTCTTGTCGTGTCTCGATAGCCCAACCCTACAATAATAAATATTTTAAATACAACTTTAATGTGTGCAAATTTGTCTACGACTATTACATTTTGTCATTTTTGTCTCTATAGTATCGGATATAAAATTCCAATCTATCTGTACTTCATGACACTTGTGGGATGCTTGCAAACTTTTTGCTTTAATGAAATGCTTTTTGAATTGCTGAAATGCAATATCGTATTTTCTACATTTTAAAAGAAACTAAAAAACTTGTACAACAACTATTTAAGCGATATTTTAACCCGTATCGGATTAGGGTTTTCATGAACATAGCCTTCGCTTACAGTCCATCATTTATACATACGTACGTAACTGAATATCAAATTATCAATGAATTACCAATGTGCTGTAGAATGTACAAGCTTTCAAGTGATCCGATCAAGATATCCGATTGGCGTACTCCATTGGTATGGATTACGGTACATGGACAAAATATGCTTAATGGAACGATAACGGGCACTTGTTCTAATTAATTAATAATCTAGACAATATACAGAGTATATTAAAATACCTCCTATAGCAGAGATGGCCAAAGCGTCGACCGCGTAACTATTCCTAGTCGTCCGTCTTTAATATTATAATAAGAGAATCACTTAACATATACGATGTTGGTAGACCGTTGTTTATAATTTAAAAAAACAACTTGCCCGTAATGATCAAAAGTTTGTCCAACCCTTGTTCTATTTCAACGAATATAGCTATACTTTTATTATTCTTAATCTTGATACATCTATTTTCTTAGAAATATTGTTTCGTATATATATTACAAACTGCTAGAAGTAACGAGTAAAGTATAACTTTTGGATATTAATGAAAATTCCGAGGATCGACAAAGCAGTATCTTAGAAAAGCAGAGAGCAAATATAACACTCGATTTCGAATTTGCACAATGGAGAGAGTCCATTATCTTAAATAGTATTATGTGTGAAATGAATGTTGGACGAACTCATTTATTAAAACAGTTTCGTTATTACCAACAAAAATTTATACAAAAGCGCATATCACATACAGTACAATGGTAAAGAAAATATGTAACAGTTAGCATTTAAGAACAAAAAATTCAAAAATGCATAAATTCGAAAATTTCAAAAATATAAAAATTATATCCTTCTTCAGTTATACGGTTTAAAAATGTAATTCATGTATAATTTATTATTATTATTTTATTGTTAATATGGTCATTATGGTAACTGATGAAGACAAAAAATTTGTTCTATCAATAAGTTTTTGTTTCCAAAAATTAGATACAATTATCAGAAACAAGCTCTTATAGAAATAACTAGTTTAAAAATTGTTCAAAATAATCTACGGCTTATAATCAACACGGTTATAATATAACGTAATTTGAGGAGAAAGTGATAAAAAAATTTCATAACATGTGTAAACAATTTAAATAAAGATTTAAAAGAAGATAATGAAACTTTTATTCGTAACGTATTAACTGAAGTTAAAGTTATAGTTCAGACGTTTTAAACTAAATAATTCGCGGAAATATTTGTCCATAAAAGTTTACTAAAGTAATTAAGATACTTAACAATAGAAAATTAGCTAATACTAACATAACCCTAAATTATATGCTTAAACATATTCCACCAAAGATGATACAGTTTCGGATAATTGTTTTAAACAAAGCGTTCAATATAACATGCATTTTTCAAAAAAGTAAAGAACATTTCCTCCCTCACTCGAGGCATATCAATTCTTTAGCGAACATAAGAACGATCTACTACTATCTAAATGGTATTAAGTAACGCGATCATGCTATGCCATAATATTAACAATTCAGTTTCTGCCAGTAATATTAGACAGATTATTCCTACATTATGTGTAAGATAATTGTATAATAAGTCCGATATCCATCAAGTTTTTAATGAAAGAAAATGTTTCGATACATGTTTGGTCAATATAGGTTGCCATTTTATGAAATACAGTTATAAATAAGTCGTATTTATAACGTGCAAAAAGATGAATAATTTTTGGAGCTAACTAAATTGACATGAAATAAAAAGATGTTTTACGAGCAATGTTCTCTTTTAAACAAAGAGGTAATTAATGGTATTATACTACACAAAAACGGTATATTAACGTAATATAACCATGCAACGATCCGTTCAATATGTTATAGAATATATATATGTTATAGAATATATGTTATAGAATATATGTTATAGAATAATAGATAACATGTCAAATTAGACACTCCTTATATTCACTCGATAATGGTCATCATTTTTCACTTCACCGCAGAAATTTGTTGTTTACTATGAGCCAGCCAGTTACCACGATAAATCGGTTCGTTTCCCTATTACCTCAATTCAGTAGCCCACTATTCACCGCGTATGGAATATGCATTATGATTAGGTTAGAGTAAATGAACAAAAACAGCACATGAGACACGGCGGTGTCAAATGACTGGGCATTTATATTTACTAGCATTTGTATTTTATTAGATTCTTTCAAATCGATCGGACATTTTCGCTGTCTCGTGGCGCGAATATTTTCCATGCTTCTTCGGAACGGTCTTCGATACGTATTCACTCCAGTTACCACGTGGTATACGAATACTTGCATATGTTCACACGTGAGCACACAAGTATTCGCGTATAACTTAGAATACTAAATATTCATTGGTAGCATGTGTCGACGATCATATTATACGCTATGCAGACAGAGAAAAACTGTAACATAAAATGCACTGGAAAAAAACATGCGTTAGAATTAAGAGCTAGTGCACGAGAATGTAAAATGGTTGTTTCAATTAAAGCATATGAAATATTCTGGTTAAAACGTACGTCTCGAATCAACAAATTCCTGATACAAGTTCTTTTACATTCCCTGCCAGTGTAGCGTGATACATCGCAATGACTTTATAGCACGAAGACAATTTGAACGTTATACAATATAATTTCAATTTTACCAACATTTAATATAATACTAATGTTCAGTCTCATCGAATAATTTAGTTATTTATCTTTTACATATATCTGCCAGACAACTGTCCATAGTAGCAATAGCATCCAAGAAGCCATTACTTTTGAGTCAAGATTTAGCTGTTATTGTTTTCCACGTGTATTATACTTGCTATCCATATTTTTGCTTTTCAATCCTATGTTACGCTGTCGTATTGTTTAAGTCAAGGCGCTTCTTTGATTTATTGCTTGCTACGGTCGAAGGCTTGGTACCTGCGAGTGATCGATGGTTTGCGGTGGACATTTTTCCATTTATCTCACATTTTCTTAGCCAATTAACTTTGACGTCCCCTTACGTTTCCCTTACCAGATTCGTAAAATTGCTATTCATGTATCCGCTTGTACTCACGCAAAACCGCACCCACAAAACACTTTTCATTTTTGACAAAAAACACTCCAAACAATTTCAATCTTTTCTAATCCACTGCAGGATATTAAGATCGCAATAGAAAACTAACTCCAGTAATATTTTTATTTAACTCTAACAACACTACAGGATAATGAAATTATCCTCGAGTTATTTAATCAATAATTTATATTTCAACTGTTATATGTCGAATATTATCAAATGCAAACGGGAATGAATGTGTTTTATAAGTGAATTCTTTGAAACGTTGAGTCAGTTGTTGATCATTCTTCTCCAAATAAACGTTATGTCAGAAAAAGTCAAAACTCCTGATTTTTACCGACGAACTCTGAATTTAATCAATATCTTACAAACGCTTAGCTGGAATTCTAATGTCTTTGCTCGACGTTACAATATATTACAATAGCAATACTAGCAAATATTTTAGATTCTTGTTCGATGCGACACCGCTAAAATTGCAACTCGGAAATGTGATGATTAGTAAAAGTAACGATGCAGTGAAATCTTCAAACCTTATTCAGCTAAAAATTATTTTTTTATGTTTGTTAATGGAAAAAATCGGTGTAGTAAAGCAGTGACACGTTTTAAAACAGTAAATAAATTTTTGAACGCAATGATCAGTTACGTTTAATTTATTTGTAAAGTCCATTTTAATGTAACGTAGAGTATATCTTATTTTTCTGCACTTCTTAATACTTCTTAAATACTTAAATATATTCGTCTGGACTATATATGTACAAATAACCAGAATAATTAAAAATTTGAAAAATAAAAATATGGAAAAAAGCTTTACCCCAAAGTGAACTTTAAGTAATATTTAATAATTGCTTAAAATTGTTAGATTTTAATATGGGAAAGTATATTTAATATACTCGACGACGTACGCCATGTATGGATCGGCGAAATAACCCAACAACACCATTTAAAGTAGGAAGCAAACTTCCGGCCGAACAAATGAATTTAATTTAATTCATTGATGTACTTAATTATCCTTTAATATAGTATCCGATATAACATTCGAGATGACAGTCAATTGTGGTTGATCTTTTTAAAAACTTTATATTTGCCGTTATACGCAATTTGCATTAATGACGATGATTACGTCATAAGAGATAATAGACAATTGTTTTCGAATTATTTTTCCTATTACTATTCATAGTAATAGGAATGTATCAGCATAGTATCAACTTTTTGACCTAGTCATTTGAAACATGAAAAAAATTGTCGATCGAGGCAAATACACGTTCGATATTGAATACAGTTCATTTGAAAATGCGAAAATATTGAAAAAAATATTTGCGTGTATCTTTATGACTAAAGTCACATATCTGCTATTAGGAGAAAAAGTAACATTTTAAAAACGCACCATGTAATCAGTAATCGTGTAACCTAACTACCGTCTAGCCGCACCATGTAATCTAATAGTATTAAACTCAAGTACTGATAAAAAATAACATAGTGTTAGATGCATATTGTGTCGTGTACTGATAAAATCTCTTTGTGGAAAAAATAATCGCATATGCTTCGTTGGTGTACGAGATAATGAGTGAAATGCATCCGGATGTTTGTGAGAAAATATGGTTCCAACGTCGTGGCGTATGTGCTCACATCTTCCGTTAGGGGTAGCCTAACGGAAGCTTTGGATCATGGTGTACCGAAACTCTCTCACTCGTAAATTCTTTTTTCGCTGTAACGGAAATTTTCTTGTTTGCTGTCCACTGGAACTGGACTCTTCTCGACCCGCATTTCATCCCAATAACTGTGAATGTTTCGTTATAGCTTAACGTTACGAGAAATGCAATCAAGTATAAATGTAAAAAGTAAATGTGCATCATTTTAGTTATTTTTAGCACATATGCATCCCACAGTGATTCCACTGTATATCCACACTATATGTGCTAAAAATAACTAAAATGATGCACATTTCACAATAATTTTTACACGAAAAATTTAAAACTAATCAAAACATCAAATGAAATAAGTTGCTCTTGATACTTTATAATTTGGTTAAGTAATTTGACCAAGTACTAGCTTAACACTACATTTCTACATAAATCTATGGATAACGTGTAATAACCCTATATGTATACATATAGGACATAACAAATCTACGCAGTTCAGTGTTTTCGTCTAATATAAAAATGTATCAAGTATACGTGAAATATTATTAAGTGTATACATAAATGATTTACCCGCGAGAGTGGGATGCAATGTGATTCCAACCTATTAGATTCGTTTCTCCACATCTATTACATTTTATTAGGTAATTATTTAGTTAGAGAAAATTAATTTAAATTGTTAGTACCAAGTTTTATGTACAGTAATTGAAGTAATTATTATATTTCTACTTTATAAGTAGTAAACTAATGTAATATAATTAGACATATTATATTATATATTAATTGTAAAGTAGCTGCGTAGATTTGATTTTCTCTTTTTTGTGCGGCAAGAGAATGAATAAGGGAGGCGAAGTGGTTTTCCGACGTTATACGAACCTGCCAAAAGCTAACCAAACCTCTTTCGAGCCCTCTTCTCAGAAAAGCTAATCTCATCAGAAGTTTTCAGTATGTTTATAATCCACTAATCGCTCCTCTTTCCCAGCACAATTTAAAACTTTCCATGACGTCGCTATCCAACCCGCTCTCATTTGCCTGCACTGCTCTTCAATCCATCGTCCTTTCCAGATCCTTCTTTTTAACCAGACTTCATTTTGCGGCTCATAGATTGCCGAATTTCACAAAGTTACTCATCGTACGTCTTTTCTAGCTTTTTCGCGAAAAAATGTTTCCTCCTACTTCAACGTTTTTTTTTTTACAATGAAAAGCCACACATTTTGGTGATTAAAATGTATACTTTGGATAGTTTAAAAAATGCAAGAATCTTATTATATATTATCTTAGAGGAGAGATTTAAGAGGACAAATTGTTCAATTTAATATGTAATAGCTTAGTTATTTTAATAATTAGATAGCAGATTAGATATGTAAATTTATATTAAAAATTTATATTACAATTTGAATAACTTTTTGAGTGCCTGCACCAGTGTCATTTTGAAGAACGCTATTTATCGTTAAAATAACTTTTCATATTGTCGTAATCAAATATCTCAAATATTTGCCTTTTCTTAGTTTCAATTTTACCTCCATCGTTTATAATAATCAACGTTCACCATTACTCATATTTGAATCCTTCGCCTTTCAACTCTCACCTCATCTTTCCTATACAATTGTAATCTAAAATTTATTTTGTCCTAAATCTTCAACTAACTCTGTTTTCCCACTTTTCAACCAATCTTTGCTTTGTCACGCGCACGTCACGTTCTGTAATTTTCGTCAGTTGCCAATAACGTTTTCGTTACTGACCATGGTTGATTAAATAATTGAATACTATCTATTCCATATGAATGGATCCATACAAATGCTTACTTTTGGTGCAAAAAATGTGATAGACATTGATGTCTAATATTTATAAATTCCATTTAGTTATTTTAATAATTGTATCGTATTTGTTAATGTAGCTGATTTTTAGTTGTTACCTGTTGTTGAAAACTAGACAGACTACGTATTAGTTGATCCTGATTTGTTTTCCTCGGTTATTATGAGTCTGCAAATAAAATATTTATCAATTTACATAGGAATCTCTGCAAATTGTCAATTACTAATATGCTTAAAAAATTACTAATATGCAAAATTTTAATTCATGTTACATCTACATATTATACATACTAGATATATATAGATATAAAAACATAACTGAATCGATAGATATTTATCAAAAGGCAATATTAGATTCAAGGTAAAATCTTTTAAAAAGTTTGGACAGAACCATTAATACAAGTGAACTGTTCTCTATAATTCTAAAAAGGAACTAATACTACTAATTGCGCTTTTAAATTGATACAATCATTAAAACTGACAATATTTTGCGTCTAGCTATTTTATTTACCAAATTTTACGAAATTATAAAGAATTGAACATACACGTATGCGTCACTCTTTCTGAGAAGGTTAAAGATCCCATAACTAGATAACTATTTAGAATTTAACACTGTTAGGAATATGGTTTGGCATAATTTTTTTCCAATAAGTTAGTTTGATATATGTGATTTTTGTATAAATAAATATAACATATTATATATATGTTACTTTGAATATAAAAATTTAACAATGTTTGACAATAACAGTTACTGTATTAAAAAAATGTATAACTTCTATTTATTCGTCAAAGAGTAAAAGAAAAATAATTATTATTTTCATATTTATATAAATAATTATCTACCATTTTCTATTTATACTTTTACAGTTTAATTATAATTTTCAACGTTTAAAGTTGAGAAAGCCTTTTCTGTTAGGTATATGGGCAATGAACTTTTGTTTTATACAAGTGTGAAGAAGTGTCTCTTTGCAAAACGACAAGATATTTTGCTGAAATTTAAATAACAAAACATTCTATGTAAATATATGGTTTAATCAGTAAGCAATTAATTTTAGTTAAAAATGATTAACATGTTCTTATATACAACAATTAACAGATGTTTTGCAATAAAATTTTTCGAGTAACAAGATAACTTTTTAAAGCCTAAATCTATCGTTTTTCGCTTTTTCATTCGATCTCTTGCGAAGATGAGCAATTTTTTTTTTATTTTTTTAGTTATTACATTGGTTGACCGTGCCAGCTGTTTTCTCACATCTTTCGTTTTCTGTACCTTTCGTTCACTCCGTTCCATTTTATGCCTTTTCTATATAAACTTCCTCCTTTGCGATTTCTTTAGATTTCCAGTTTCCTGCCCTTTATCTTCCCACTCGAAAGGATATTCCTTTCGTCGTCGAACTCGGGTATACGTGTGTGTACGTAGCGTTCCGATTCGCTCGAATGTGAACGACTACACCGTGTTTTCTATACGCCTTTCTCTACACTTTCATTTCTTTCGCTACCCTTTCCGATCGTCTCTTTCTCTTGACTTTTCACGAATAGTAAAAAACTTTTTCATTGATATTTTATGCCCACAGTTTAATTACTGTTTTCTATACTGTTTATGTTTAGTGTTATTGCTGATCGTTTTTCACATTGTTAACTTTAGTTGAGCAGAATTATATTCAGATAAAGCAATTCTTTTAACTGACGTCTTAGCTACGAAGAAGTAAGTTATGAAAAGAGCGATTAGTTTTCAAAAGAATTGGAAAGCAACATTCCGATCGAAAGATGGTTCGAACAATTAACCGTAGTCCTCGTGGTGAACAACAATTATTTGGGAAATGCTGAAAATTACAGTAGATTTCCCAATGGTGGTATAAAAGCAACCATCGCAAATAGTGTTGAACGCCAGTTGATATTAAGGGAGGCGCATAATTCAACTTAATCTGCTCGCAAAGTCGCTGATGCTGTCGGTAGTTCTACAAGTGTGCGAGCCATTCAGCGAATTATAAAATCTTCTCCTTTTATTAAAAGGATTAAATGAAAAAAGAAATCTGCGTTACTACATCGTTATCATTTGGCTTACTTGCAATTAGGTAATTGTCAAACAATAATCATATTCAAATTTCTAACAATGTATTTATGTACGTAACTTTTGAGTGTTTTTGTACAATTATATGAGAAATAACTGACACCAATTTCTTAGTTTACCACTTTCTGAGACATATCTGTATCTGTGAAGTCAAACAATAGTCGCTGACTATATACACGATGCAGTTTTATTAACTAAGAAAGAATATCCCTATTTTATCTCCAGACAAGGGTACACACATAACCAAATATTCAGTTAAGAACTTGTTAATAAATCTTTTAGTAAAAAGTACATTCCGAGTAAATTAATATGTAAAATAAATAGAACTGATTGGTTGAATCGACGCAAGGTCCAATTTAGAATTTTTTCTCTACAACCTTCAAACCTACGAATGTATTTTGTAAACACAAGTGAGGGAATTGACCAAAAAACTAGGAAAATTTACTTAACGTGATGAGATTTAACGTGAAATAGTTCAGACATTGTAGAAAGAATTACATATACCAGAAATTGTGTGTGAACTCTTACGGTGTCTAAGACTTTCTAAGTTTATAAATAGTTTAAGCTTACTTTGGTTCGTGCATCCAATAATAAAGATTAGTTAGACCGAATGCTATTAGATGAGACACATATTTCATAATTCACTCACTTAAATTCTGAATTCTAATTTGTTGATTAAAGTTTGGTAATAGAAGACAGTTCTCGGCTAGGACTCCTTCAAAGTAAATAATAAATCGAAGGAGATTTAAAATTTGACTACTACAGTGTGTTCAGTTCTACAGTTCTGTTAAACATGGAAAAGGTGACAAAAAACTTGGAATTTCTAGCGAAAGCAACAGTTCCTTAGTTATTGTTGTTGTTGTTGTTGTTGTTCTTATTATTATTATCATTATTATTATCATTATCATTATTATTATTATTATTATTATTATTATTATTATTATTATTATTATTATTAATATTATTATTATTATTATTAATATTATTATTATTATTATTATTATTATTATTATTATTATTATTATTATTATTATTATTATTATTATTAAATCTGTAAACTCCAATAAACGTTGCTTCACATACATATGTAAAAGAATGTAAAGTTAAAATCACGAATCATCATACAAATGTTGAAAGGACGGACATTACGACCGATTTTGCTACAACATACTGTATGGTGTTATTGATTATTGTCATTTATTGTTTTATATGGGATGGGTCCTACGAGAAACTTTCGGCAAATTTAACGAATGTGCAAAGTCTTATACCATCAATCAAGAAATCTAACCCGTTTTTGCTTTTTCATAAGAGTAATCAGACTAACGGTTAATTAAGAGTAGTCATACTAGCTCAGATTCTAAGCTATAAAAAGGATTTGGGAGAAACTGTTTGTAGCGCGATTTCTCTAACGGTAAGTATAGTAAGGCCGTTACCTCAAAAAGCAATGTTGTAGCTGTTGGTTGATTTGTTTTAGACTTTCTGCAACATCATTTGGCGGTATCTTCTAAATAGTTTTTATACGTGGAAATTCTGCGCCTTTAAAAAAAATATTCCATTATCTTTCCTCGCTTCTCTTCCCTGGTTGTCTGGAATTCAATTCTCGTGGCGAAAGCCTTCTAAAACGAACCTATTCTCAAGGAAAAGTATATCTCTTTGAAATATGATTTATTCTATTCCAATCTCTGGAGAGATATATCTACCCGGACAAAATTCCCTGAAGCAACGTAGCAAATAGCCAATACAACGGAATCCTTTTATGGAATGTTTCTGTCTTCTCCACCGCAGTAATGTATTTTTAAAACTACTCTAAACAATCTGACTGTGATTTCGGAAGCTATGAAATTCTATTTGGAAAGAGAAGTGTATTTTCATTTTTCGGGTACATCATTGTCCTTATAAAGAAAATAAAATCGCCGAAAAACTAAACATCACAACAATTTTTTAATACTTGTCCTCGAAACATAACCCGTGACAAATACTTTCTATATTCTACTACTCTACTGTGATAAAAAGATAGATTAACTGTAATCCGAATCAATTTCATCAGTCCCTTAGTAATAGTCTGTGTCTTACGTATCCTTTGTGACCGTCTATCAGGTAGTCTATAACAACTAGTGTATTCAATAAGAATAGATTTTGAATAGATTTTGAGCACGAAATTTGGACTTTTTATTTATAATTGTGAGAAACGGTTTAATTTCCTCATAAATCAATTTCGGACGATATAAGGGAAACTTGTTGTAAATACTAAATGTACATATAACAAAATAATAAATGTCACAATTTTAGTGAAAAATTGAAGTAAATATATTAAAGTGACAGTCAACAAATAACCAACGCGTAATTAAAGAAAGTATAGATTGAGGAAAGAGAAAGAAGTGGTGCAAAGAAAGGGATGTGGATGAAGATGCGAGTGAAAATGTAAAATTCAAATAAAAAGAAACAAGATACTTAAAAATACCTATACATATGCGTATAATTTGAAATGATCGGAAGAAATCTCCAGACCATTTTCTGTGATATAGCTCTACTTTTTTAATCTGCAACAATACAAGGGAGCGGTCTCTCTCCTCCACATCGATTTCTTCATATATATTCAAGCAAAAGTAGCAAACTACTGTAAACAAATTAGTTCCGATTTTATTCATCTTTCTTTCGCGATGTAAGCACATAAAAACTGGTAATGAAAGTATGCTTCTGAAACGTAGCTGGATTAATAAATAAAGATCAAGCATTCTGGGAAAGTCCCAAAGAATGTAGTACTTCCCAAAGAATGTGTACTTTTCTTGAACAACAACCACGAACGCCATATAAGTCGAAATCTATATGGCTTTTTTCAAAATGACGAATTCTGACAAAATGATATTCATTTACTATCCCTGCAGGCACATACATATAGCATCTAATGCAAGCATTAAATTTGACTTCTTGAACGAAGTAGTTATAGTGAATCACAGTTCTTTGAAATTGTTGGTCTCCTTACGAAAACTTTTAATAGGACCATAAACTTTGAAAAAGCGGCTAATGATTCTATTTATTTCAGAGTGGCAAATTTAAGAAGTTGTTTTCCGATACAACGAATTCTGGATTGGAAAAGGTAGCGTTCAATTTTAATTTAACGGTCACTTCTGCTTTAAACACCTTCAATAATCAGTCAGTTATACATACGAAATACACCATAGGAAAAGGCCGACTGATCTACAACGCTCTCGAGTTGTTTAATGAATTACTAACTTTTATTTAGTAATATTAAGGCCTTTACTCTCGTCTACCCTTATCCCATTTTCCTTTTTTCTAATACGTATCGAGGTAATAATTAATAAACCGTTGCCTGAGGAAACCTTCCTGCGAATCCCTTTCCTAATCCCCTCCTTTTACCCCTACGACCCTTCCTAAGAACGATAAACATTGTTTAATTTAGTTTTATTATTATTATTATTTACTATTATTTTATATTCTTTTTCTCACGTTGCGAGTGTATATTGTTTTTCATTCTTTTACATTTTCTCGTATGTACTTCACATGTGTTATAGTCGTCGAATCCCTGTTTTCATATTCCTATTCTTTTCTTTAAAAAAGAAATATATTTCTATATAGAGTTGTTTGTACCTTTTTTACTTACATGGATAATTACTACAGAATAAAAAGAAACCAAGTTTACTGTATTATTTGTATTACTGCCAATATTTAATGTCATTCTCTCACTTTCTTCGTCACATTTCTATTCGACTGAAAAATGCACTCACCTCCACTGTTTATCGATTCCCTCACGAACTGTGAAAATTCAAACTTCATTAAGTCCACCGCAATGAAATGTCCAGCTTAATCCATTGCTATGTAGTTTCTGTTCTGCTAGCTGTTCAGAATTCATACTTCTACATCACTGTAAATACTCGCGGTCAGTTTGTACAATTAATACTAAGCTAATCGTACTTCATTACTTCTTACTTTACTGGCACAGTTATATACGTAGTTTGCTTTATATTTATTATTGCGTTCATAAAATCTTTCAGTTAAACAAATCATTGAAAATTTTTAACAATTGTATTTCATTCTACGTATTCTTTTCTCCGCCATTAAAACGATTACAGGATTCTTTATGTACTTACATAGCAGGTACCCCTTCTTTCGTGTATTAAACATCTGAGAATTTCATATTTTGTGTGTTTGCTCTATACATATATAGTGTGTTTACACGGCCGATACTCTTTATTTCCTATTGTAAGGTATAATATATATCATAGTGGTAAGCTTAAGTTCCACTGTCGTTCTGCACCCTTCTCAGGTGCTTTCACGATTCTTCGGCTTAGAGACTGTATCTTAGGGGGGGGGGGGGGGGGGAATTCTTAAGATCAAGGCTCAAGAACTAACTACGTTATATATCTCCTCCCTACACATAGAAATCTAATGCATCCTTGTATCTTGTTTTCATCTTAAACGCGTTGCTTCCGTTTGCTGTAGAAATGAAAGAGGAAATATGAAAGGCAAAGAGAGAGGGAAGAACGTTTTGTTCTCGGCTAAGCTACCAAGCAGACTCTGTCTTAGACGCAGAGATGTTAAGGACAGGTCAAGAAGTGGTATATATGGTATGGAATCAGGTAAGAAATTGGGTGCCTTCGGGAAACTCTGGATATGTTGTCCCTCTAGTGGCAAGTGTCGGAGGGCTGCCACACATCTATCGTGTACATTAGTTACTGTCGCTATCAGCTAATTTTAATTAACATCTCTTTAATATTTCTAAAAATGAAATAAAATGATGGAACGACATTTTGAAACACTAATACAACATCAGTATAGTCATATTGAAATATTTAAAACTAGTCATGAACATTACATCTCACAAAACTCATTCCCTACTAATTGTAGAAGAGACGTACACTAAACTTCAGATTCCATTAAAGCTTGATTATAAATTTGCTAACAGATATGCCATGCACTAGGTAATTCAATATATAATACATACAAACAGAAGGGATTATTGGATGTTAATAACGAAGCTATAGATATATTTATATAATTGATTTTTATATTCTTCAAACATATTTTACGAAAAACTTAATATACTATTGAAAAAGTTAATCTTGCGAGAAAATTCTTACAATTATCATAAAGATTAATGCAGTTATCAATTTTAGATGTCTCTCGCTATTAAAACAATCCTATTAAGAAGTGGCATACGTAAGGAGTATTTAGTTCTAAGTAGTTTAGTTTTAAGTTCTTTAAATCACAGTCTCCAATCAAAAAATTTTATTCTTTATTTACTTTAGTTATTTCTTCGCATTTCTGGAATATTCTTTAGCATATTCTCTAGAATATTAAAATTGCAACTTTTAAATGAAAAAAAATAAAAATTTTTGTTTTGCGCAAAAGTATAGTAAAATATAGTTCTGAAAAGAACCTTTTAATAATTGATTAATAAAGCTGGTATCGCTATTCGTTAAATTGTCTGAATATATGTTAAACATTTTTTTAGATTTTCCGGTGATGCGATATCAAATAATACAGACTTCTAATGTAACACCAACTAGTTTAAAAAGTGATTAGTTGCTTGATTTTGCTTTGTAATTTTCTCAATTTGAACCTAAAGCAGTTTCAAACAAGAAAGACTTTATACGCCAACTTCATGATTTTTCCGATAGATGTTACAGATATTTAGCCATCTACGGCTGAATAGTGCATACTTGCAATAATATTTTTGGATTGATAGTATTTTGCTTCCTCTACTCTTCCACTAGGAATGAATTGTTTACTTGTTGTCCATGTATATAATAAAGTAATTTAACAGTATCATTTGACCTATTGATTTGTTTCATTTATTCTCTAGTTTTCTATAGCTTCCAGTGAATATTTCATTTGTTTGATTATTTAGCTGGCGGAAAATGATCGTTTTATCGTTCATCTTTATTAATAGCATCACAGATTACTGTTATACTAAGTGATACATTGTAGTGCGCAGAAAATTATGGCTATTAATATATCGCCAATTATTCGAGGACTTTTACCCCCATGTAGGACTGACTAGCCTAAGGGTGAAACGGCCACCCAAAATCCTTGCAAGATGTGGGAGTGGGGTTGCTGCTCAAATCCAAGGGGTAATTTTATATTCGCTGATTGCCGGGTCACCGATGTTTTCGATTTATGACACGTCGATTATTACCAAGTGTCCATGTGGCCCCTGCAAACTCGTGGCGCCGAAGGCCAACTCGTGCGCCTTAACTTCTTCTTCTCGGCTTATCAAAAAGGGATTAAAAGAACAATGTGTTATAGAAATAATAACAATTTTCAAAAGTGGTAACTGAATTTTTCTGTGCCTGAGGCCTAACAAAATCTAATACATTCTTACATATTTCGCTGTCTATCATTTATTTCTGTATTAACAGATTTTGATGAAATATTCAGGTTGTCTTAAATTTCCATTAGGAGTTTCATTAAAGGAGAGATAAAAAAGTTGTAAAAGAGAAATTTTACTATTTTTTTAGCGGTTCAGACTAATCGTAATATTTTCGTAAATATATTATAAAGTCAGTCTATTTTGCAATTGTATATCTATTGTGTATGGAAATATTTATGACTAACTTCGACATGACGATTACGCATGTATGGGATAAGGTTAATTGCCGCCTGAAAGCAACGCTGCGCAAGTAATGGACTAAAGTTGACGCACAACTGTTATACGCATATATAATTATACTGATGCGATGGTACGTACGCATTTGGTAATTGTGCGAAAACAGCTCAATAATTTTTTATAAATTTGTATTAATTTATTCATGGACCGTTATTTGGAAATATTTTTTATACTCTGAGAAGTTCAAGGGAATGATTTAGGGAAGGATTTCAGAATCGAATAATAGGTATGAAACCGTGATGTACATCAAGCTTACTCTATTATTCCGAATTCTAGGATTTCCGCTGAAATTGGGCAAGTTGAATGGGTTGATAGATTTCCAAGGGAAACATTCGTTCTAACGGCACCCAGTAAGTTTACTTCTTACGTCTACGACTGCTGACCTAGTTTACAATCTTTGTCACTTGAAAGTACTATTTTCTTAAGTGTTATTAGTCGGGCTGAGTATTGTAACTGGACGACTTTGAAATAAAATATTTCATTTCTTCGTCTAGCTACGTTTAATCATTCCTAATGTTCCGTATAATATTACAATATTGTCTCATACAGTACATATATCTTAAATCTGAAATTCCCAACTGTTTCATTCACCTTGGTTAAACAGTATTCCGATAAAGGAATGCCATGTACTTTGTACTCTAATTAACATTCTAAAAATTTCATGAAACATTCTTCGTAGCGCTGTAAAAACTTATTTTTGCATGCAAAGATAATACTCGTTTTGCTTTGATGCAGAACAATTAATATTCTAACTTAGATTGCTATTACTGTCGAGCTACTTTCTCCTGTTGTAACAAGAATTGTTGCTGTCGACATCGGAGTTGTACCATTTGATCGAACCAAATACTTGTCGACATTAATAATTGTAGATTCCCACGGTGGTCAAACCATTTAATGAACTTATTCCGAGAATATGGAATACCACTGGTCCACGAAACAATCTTAGGAACACTGTAGAAAGAGCTAACTGATGCGTCCCGTATTCGAATCCGATTTTATTTTGAGTAACCGATGTGACGATAGAACACTTAATTATTTTCAGATTATTTCTTTGTAGCAATTCTCGTATCCTATCAATTGATTTCTGCTCCGGAATTCACGATACTAGTTCTTACAATGTTTCACACTTTAAAAGATATAAAGATCATTCATTCAATACCAGGTGTCAACACTTTCAATTAGTTATATTGAATTACTTAATCTATTATAATTATGGAATAATTCAATTTCGTTATATTTATTTCAATTGTATTGTAATTCGAAATTCTACTCGTTCATTTAATGAAATCACAATGTTTAAATTTGAATTTCAAGTATCTCACTTATTTAAATTAAAACGTAATTCATTTTTACAATTGAAATGCCATTAGAATGTATAATATAATTACGAATTAGGGGGAACGAGATGTAAATAAAAAAATTGAAAATAAATAGAGATGTGGAAAACAAAGTAAAAGTTTCATCCAGAAAAATATTAATATTAATGATAAAAAGAAAATTCCTTTATATTTTATATTTTATATAATTAAAAAAATACATATAAATTTGAAAAAAAGGTGTAGGTACCTTCCTTACTTAACTCATAGCATATGCAATAATTATCTAGCGGGACTTAGATGAAAGCTACTTTTAACCGATCACTAATTATTTGTCTGATCGCAGTGATTGATAGAGAAAAGACGAAGACATAAAATTGAATTGGATACGAATGAGAAACGAAGAATAATCACTGCACTTAGGAAGTTTATTGCATTATATTGTACTTCAAATACACGAAATTAATCGAAAAGTTTCAATTGTGCACATAATGCAAACTCAACGTAATTTAAAATACAATGCAACTGAATTAGATTATTCAATTACAAAGTAATTCAACTAGTACAACGCTGATTATGGGGGCAATAGTGTGGGTTCCGAGTGAAACACATCTGGACGAAATAAACGAGAAAGACGCGAATGAAAAGAGTTTGGACCGAGTAACAATTTGTTTTAACGAGAATGCATGCGAAATAAATGTATCGATTGAAAGACAAGAGTACTGTATGAGTGAGAGCATTTTTGAAAGAGCGAACGATAAAAGACTCACGTAGTCGACAAAAAATTTTTCAACTTTTATAGTCTATATTTCGATTTGTTAAGTACATTATTTGTTATTGCTGTGATTATATTCCGGATGGTTTTATGAAATGCAAGATGTCCCATCTGTCTTATGTAACAAAATACAATACATTTCACCGCTTCTTACGAATACTACATAGTAGTTTGAGAATATTTTTCTGACTGCTAAATGTATTGCCTTGTCATACTATACTTTGAACGTACTCATTTTGAACAAGGCAATTGAATATTTAAGTAAACGTGCTACATTTGGAAAACGTATGAAATATGCTACTTTTTATACAGGACATTGATATGTGGCCTTATTTGTCGAATTTTGAAATATTAATTCTGGTATAAATGTAAGATATCGGGGAAGTTGCATGAAGAAAACTTTATCTAGATTGTTATTTAAATATGATATTGATATTGACATGGAACATTTTGAAATTATAATCGACTCCATTTATTTAATTTTTCATCGTAAAATTAGTCTCTTTTCACTTTAGTTAGATAACGTATATTAGAAGAGTGCTAAACGTATATTAGAAGTTTATAATGTATAAATGCATTAGGTTGTGAGGCGTATGAGTGGACAAGTGATACACACAACTTCAAGAAGTTAAGCGTTAAGAATACTTGTACTATTCTGAACAAACTAACTATTCTAAATGAACTATCTGGACTCAACTGTTCTGAACGAACTGTTTTAACTGAACTGTCGAGCTGAAGGTTTCAATTGAACTGTTCTAAACGAATTGAAATACGTACAGAAAAGGACGGAAAAGCCAAGGACGAGGAAAGCGGACGTTTCCAGGAAAATATATATATATATATATATATATATATATATATATATATATATATATATATATATATATATATTGGTTGACACAGACTCGATAGGAAATTTTATGAAATGATAGTTTCCAAGACACTTTGTCATCTAAATTTCTAAGTTATACAGGGTGCTAGAAAGAGGCCATTAAATATTTATATGGTATATAGAATAATATACTGTACCGAGTAAAATATCCTTAGTAAACATAGGTCAAAAAATGAACCGTTTGTGAGATATTAACATTTTTGTTTATTAGTATTATGATTAACTCACTTGGTTCCGAGAGGAAACTCTTCGATTAGGGAACTTTTCCATCTAAAAACATCGCGTAGTTAAAGCACTTCTACTAGCACGACTAGATACCTCACAACTGTCTAACGCTAATAAAATCCACAATCACCGATACACAACTGACTGATTTCGAATGAAACCTACTGTCGGCACTTGGACGAGAACATTCAGAGCGATTCGAAGCAAGTAAGTTAATCATAATGCTAGTAAATAAAAACGTTTATATCTCACAAACGATTCACCTTTTTTTAGTAAAACTTTTTTACTCGATACAGTCAGCATATAAATATTGGATGATTGTTTTGCTAACAGCCTGCATATTTATTCTCAATATGATTTATATTCTATATTTATATAGACTCTATCGTGCTGTGTGGGTTGTGTATTACAATATTACATAGAACATTAAAGAAATAGGGAATTTTTATTACATTTAATAGGCATTTGGTCACTTTTATACACATCTTAGTCTTTCTCTCACCAATAGCAAATGTTTTCAAGAAGAGTTTTGTCTATGTTCCGTTTCACTCTACTTATTCTTTTAACTGATACTCTAACTTATCAATCAAAAGAACAGTGAGTTATATACTGTATAGTATATAACTATACATATGACTGTGTGATGTTGAATGTGTTTTATGTATTTTACTGATTTGTTCTGTGATCACCTGATGTAAACTTTGACCTTTAAGGCCTCGATGTGTTTTTTCTCGAAACACTCGGATTCGTTCATTTCATATTTAGCAGATAAGATCACCAAAGATCACTCGAAGGTACGGTTGCATCCCCATGTAATGCGCAGAAACTTCCGAGTGTCTTGATATGATCGTAGCACGCAATAAATCCAAAAAGCGCCTCAACTTTGAACAGAAAATAACTCGGACTGTGGTTGTAAAACCCTGTGGAAATTTTGAAGCTAAAGGGAAGTGAAAGTGACGGCTCTTAAAGTGTTGTTGCTGCTACGGAGTTCGAACAGCTTATTTATTACTTGACACTTCCCGTATACTAGCGACAAACTGTATCGTTTGGTTTCGTTCTCCCGTTATTGTCAGAAAACAGTTGCCACAAGACTCTCTAGTCGACTCGCTTATTTTTCGGAGCACGTCCGCTCCTCCCATTGTTGAGATTTGCCGAAGCGATGCAAATTACCAATCAGTCTGCCTCTTCTTTAAGCGCGTTCCCTTCAAGGGGGTGGGAAGATTCCTGCACGGAATTCCAAGTCTCAACTATTTGTTGTGTCCTTTAGGTGATAATGTTTTTTCATGTCATGTTTATATTTCTTGATATTTGATTGTTACATTTTTATAAACAGCTTTATTTCGGCAACTCAATTGGTCTAATGTGGTTTAAATATCTTACAAATGATTAAGAGTAGTAAGGGTAGGTATGATAACATGGCCGAAGTGTCCCCTACCTGGGCCACGAAAATCAATAATAATAAATTTCTTACGTCCGATAAATAGAACATAAACTTCTGATCAAAACTTAGTTAATATTTCGTTTACTTTTTAATAAACTCATCCAGAAATGTTTGCCAATATAAAAAAAAGCTTGATTATCGATAGTTTATAGTAAATAATGCAAAATAAACTATAGAATTCCTTTAGTTTAATAAAAAACTTCCAAGTCGTCATTAAATACCTGGAAAATTAATTAAATCTTTACCTTAAATAGAAATGGATAAAGTTTGTAGGTTTTCAACAAAGTTTGAATATAATCGGTGTTTTTACAATTTTAGAATACGTATGGTTTAAATGTGAAAGTGGTGATTATAAATTTTTATTACGTAATCAATCCACGGTCATTAGCATTAATTTTAACGGCACGTACAGTATTTTGAAATTGAATTTTAAATAAATATTTGGATAATATCAATTTCAATATGTCAAAGGCAAGTTGTTATTGAATTAAACACACTTCATATATTTGTTTTTAGCATTATATGTATATTACCAAACGTATAATATAGTCAAACAATTAACGGGTTATTCATAGGTCCACCAATATTAAGTTGAAAATTAAATACTGAAACGTTTAATGCGCACCTTATAATTATTATTACTCATTTTGAGAGGATTATGATGAAATATAAATACTACTGGATTGTTCGGAAAGCAATTTCGTTTTTCCCCAACAAAGGACGCAATTGTATTTTTCCACAGTCAGTTTCACACTTAAGTCATATCATAAGCCATAGCATAATCATTCTATATTTTGACAGCTGGTATAGTAAGGTTTGTTTGTTCAAACCCTATCAGAGATAGAAACTCGAAAGCAGCATTTTCGGCATATTTTACTCCTTTTACTATCGAAAAGGTAAAAATGCAGTTCAAACAAGGCGAAAATTATGTGATGTGTATAGAGAAGGTGTATTGACCGAACGACAATGCCAAAATTAGTTCGCAAAACTTCGTTCCGGCAATTTCGATGTTGAAGATGATAGTTCCAACATTTTGCTTTTCTCTAAAGTCAGGAATAGTTGATCTTTCTGATTTTAATTCGTCTATTTCATGGCTCTTAAGAAAGAACATTTTCATAATTTTTATTTTTCCTAAATAAAAATAATTACAATTTGTAGGTTAAATTAATTCTGAACAAAAAGTTAATATTTTTGTTATTACGTAGCTAAATGAATTATTATCTCTCTAATGTTCTTGTTTACAAATTCATTATCCTTACAGTACCGAGTGTTTTCATTTGGGTCACGGTATTTTACGGACACTGCATTCTAAATTTTTTGAATTTTTTCTAATTTTTCACTAAATAATTTAAAAGAAACAGAAATTAAAAATCAAAAATTTCGTCTACTACTATATACAATAGTAAATCGCCAACTTTTCAGGTTTTCAAAATGATAAGTAGATAAAATGCGGCCATGACCGTGTATAATAATACTCGTCATCGATGTAATTAAGAAGAGAACTCGTTAAAAATAGCCGCATGGTGTAAATCTACTACTTTGCAATCAGTCTTAAAGTTATAGAAATTACATAATAAATAATATAACTCGCAAATAAATTAGACATTCTTACAGTATTGTATGAGTTTTTTTTACCAATACTCATAATACTCTAGTATTATTTTATTTCGGTATGATATTGGATTTATATCGAAATGCTTTTATTAATTGTTGGTACACTATTATATATTAAAAAATAATGATTCAAGAGTTCAGTATTTTATAAGAAAGATATGTGTCAAGGATATCATTAAAATAACATTGTTTATGATACACAATTTAAGATCTGCAGAATAAGATCAGAATTGCGATTTAAATCCTCTTTAATCCTATTTCATTAAAACATCATTAATGTTTAAGAATTTAAGTGTAATAGCAAAACTGATGTTAGGAAAATGTAACAACAACGCTACGCGGACGTTAACATACCCCCACTAAACTTTCAGTTACGAGTGAATCTTGTAACCGGGTACGAGAGAATACCAAGATTATTTCATATATTTTCTAAAGCATTTTTTTTGTACATAGATAATATAGCATTGAAATCTTGTATAACAACTTATAATTGCCATTCTTCAATGAATACAGAGATAAATATATGATTTAATGCTTATACATAACATGTATATATATATATATATATATATATATATATATATATATATATATATATATATATATATATATATATGCCAAACATTTTGAACGAAAACGAAGATACGTACATACAGGGTGAGCCTCTCGACTCGAACTCGATTTCTCTCCGAAGTTAATGTTAGACAGCTGATTTATTGAATGTCAAGTGGAAGCAGAGCTGAAATGACGCTCTTCCTATATTAATAGACATTCGTTGTCTCTTTTTGCGTCACCGAAAGACTTTAAGTTTTGTTCTTTTTTTGTGTGTCGTTCGAAAGTTGATCGTGATCCGATCTGTCACGTCAAATATGATTGATTTTTACCAAAACGATACATATTACCAATCAGCATGCCCTTCGAGTGTCCTCCACACTCTCTCGTACACTTGAAGAGGATGGGAAGATACTTGCACGGCCGTGGTAGCCTTCCAAGTTCTTCAGAACATCAAGAGAAATTCCCCAATGTCTTAGCTGCGGCCCAAGTCCCAAGTTTGATGTGCACACGTTGATTCTATCGCGTGCATATGTTGAACTGGTCCTGAAGAAATACCGCGTTTATGCCACGGTACCGCTACTGAGGGTGCAAAAAATAAACTTTCTAGAACACATTGTCCGAGAAGTCGCGATTGCCGATACAAAATTATTAAAACGTCTAATCCTCAAAAATAACGTTTCACCATCAAGGTGCTGTCATTTTTCGTTTTAATCCTTTTTTTAATGGAAAGATATTTTCCGCATTGCAAATGAAAAAAATATTAAATTTTAATTATGTTCACTGGACGAAGGTGGCATAATGTCGTGAAAGAAGTATGCTATGACCTAAAATGTACTAGCACTCACTACTTCGAAAACTCGTTCTTTATAAATTGAACTTTATAAATTCAATTTCTTTATAAATTAAAATATATCCATTTCCTTTAATAAAAATGAATCTATCTTATCTGATCCGTTACATAATTTTAACTTATCCTTCGGTCGGTCATGTAATTCAATTCTTTTCTTTTTTTTTGTGGGAACTTTTACCGCTCTCATGTCAGTAAGTAAAGCGCAGCGGTATTGAACAAAAAAGCTAATGTTAGCGGGATTAATTATTTACCTTTTTCATACGCGAAGGCAGTCGTACAACGTTTTTCCTTTTTTCGTTCGAGCCTATAAAATGAAATTGCTTAAATCCGCTGCCTCCAATCGAGCAGTGACACAATAAAATACACTGCATAAACCAGTGCGCGTTTGTTCGCGTTTAGTTTTTAAACCGTAAACCCTATCAGTCTTTTTATAGCCATAGTATCCTTTTTGAGTACAAATCAGCTCGTGCACAGACGTAGACTATAACTAGTCTAGTAGTAACAGTTATACTGCTATTATTATATTGTACGACTTGTAATTATAAACAAGTAAATATACCTAATTTTGTTACAGGTAGGAAGTAATGATACATTTATCAAACTTAATTTTATAAAATTGAAACATCAACGAATATCTAGTAAATATGACAAAGCCATTGAGTATGTTGATTGCTTAAAACCGTTTAGAATATTTAGGAAGATTGAATAACATCCACATGTTTAGAGCAATAATTTTCGTATGTAATAAGTGAAATATCAATATCTACACTCTGAAAAGTTGTAGTATTTCCATTGCTTAGCTATTTTTTAAACGTAGAATTTGTTATTTACCAACGTTTAGTTTAACGACGGTGTAGTTAAGGAATAAACTTTTATAACTTGTATTTCGATAACGGTTGGTGAGACGAAGTAAGTTATAATATTTTCCACAAGTTTTTGTTCCGATTTCTCGTCATAAAACATTTTATGAAATTTGGTGAGGGAAGCGGCTGTTGAAGTTCATCGGTTAATGCAAATTCTGATAGAGTAACCGAATCTTATCCCCGGGTGACGCACACGGAAATTCCGCATGTCCAAATCTTGACCGTAGATTCAAAGTAAACGACATAGACCTTTCGTAGGTATGTGTAGTAAATAATAATTAACTCGACTTTGAAGTAATGCCTTTTTGGATATTATTCCTGCTATGACTGCTATGGCTGCTTGCCAAATGTATATGTATATAATATTCCACAATCTCCAAAAGACTGGCCGACAGTTGCCGTTTTGCGAAATTAGCGGACCTGACTAAAAAAACACCCTTTGCTTTATGCTATATTAGAAATAAATTTTAATGGGTCTTAACTGAATTAACATTTAATTAAAGCGTAATACACGTTCACTGTGAAACATTACTATGTGCAATATTTTATAGAATCAATTACGAGTGTATCAATATTGGCTCAATTACGAATACATCGAATAAAAATGAAAATTGAAGCTATATAAGTTGACTGCAACAATTTCTATCGTGTCTCGTTTGAAACTCGATGGCCGCATCCTTTTGACGTGCAACGGATCGGCAATTTCGGCGATCCGTAAAAGCGGTTCATGACATTAATTTTAACGAAACACAACGAATTTCAGCGTACGAATAGCTACGACCTTGCGAGCGGTATACGATGCGATGCTTTATTGGTTAACTTTATTCATTCAAACATTAGCAGCGAAGCGGAACGGAGCACGATGCAATCAATGCTTCAGTCGCGGTTGCATAGTTTGCGGATCTCAATTCCAGTATCAGTTTAGTTTCCTATTGATACTCCGTCAGTCAATGTGTAAGCGTGCATAGCTTTTAAAACGAAATGCTTCACATTTCTCTGTAGCACGTGCTTCCTCACTGGGAAAATTAGAGGTGGCTTTGCCTATGGTGTATTATATTTACAGACTAGTTATACACTGTTGTTGGAAGATAGAAATTATTTGGTATTATATCACTTACAGATATGTTATCAAGGATTCGTGCAATCACATATCGAGATTACGATGGATATGTCTTTTTGTCACAACTCATCAATTGACTATTTCAGACTGAGCAACGTGTTCGATTATACTCTTACATTTGTTAGCTGAAAAAGTTTTATTTCATTATCCATTAAAATTGTAGTTATACATTTGCTAAATTGAGGAAATCCATCATACATCACGGTACTTCTACAAAACAAGTTACAAGTACCAGTAAAACTTAAGTGAGAAAACTTATAATGATATTTAGAGCTGTAACATTATATTCTATACGTTAATAAATGAAGAAAGTTTTGATTACGATCGATATAACAGATTCAGAAGATGAGAATAGCATATTTTTATTTAGTTTTAAAATCTAACCTTATACTTGGTATTTATCCTTTAATTCGTGTAACATGGATTTGCACAATACAGCACTCACTCGGACTATCCATAAAATCTTCAATATGTGATAGAATTTCAATCTTTTACTAAAAAATGTGTTAGTTATTTAAATTTAGAAAAAAATAAAACAAGTGTAAAAATTCGATTTCTTGAAATCGTGTGATGAAAAGATTTAGATTCGATCCGACACGAGATAATAAAATTATACGGGAAATTTTTAAGTGCCTTAATTGCAAGCAAATAATAAGAATTAAATTTTCAATGGTGTAGGCAAATAATTTTCCTGAAAATCAATTATTTTTAAGAATGAGTCGTTCATAAGCAAAAGTGCTTAAATCTAAAAATAAAAAGTATAGATAATGGATAAAATCGTAAATGTAAACAGAAATTAAATACTTCAGTACTAAAATTTTAAAAATGCAAATGTGAATTCACAAATTACTTAAAGTAATAAGTAGCTCAATTAGCAGTGAGATCTACAATATGTATTATATATATGCAAATATTATACAATATCCTTAACTTTTTATGCATCTCCGTATAAGGATTTTATTCTTGCTCCTATTTTGTATATGCAAAACGCATAAAAATACACATATGTATTTTAGAGAACTTTAGAAACAGTATTCTTTTTTTGCAATTTCATCGGCAGCAAAAACATCGCAGAAACTATCTATTTATCTATTAAACTATTTATCTAACTATAAAAAAATCAATAATTCATTTGCGTAGTTCTAGATACGCTAATATTTTATTAATTTCTGGATTATTAAAATATTAATAATTAAACAGTTCAACAAACAGTAGTATTCGAAAGGTTTCTTTAGATAAAGTAAGTATAATTTCATATTCATGAGTTTAGAGAAGTCATTTAATGAGGAGTAAATAATCAAACACGTAATAGTGTAATAATAGGCTCGAAGTCGCAGGATTCCGTCGTCGAGGCATTGTCAATACAAGATTTCTTACTCCGTGCCAGGCACCGACAGCGTATCAATCAATCATCACTACATAGTCATTGCGCAACATCAAATGTCGATGCCGTCATGTGATCAGGTGGCTACTATCTCGAGTCCTCAATTGAACGCGGAGCCGGTTTTATGTGCGTGTATGTTTCACGAGTACGAATCGGTGTCGCACTGCACGATTTTTACGATTTTCCAGATCCCATCAAGCTGATTAACTTTCTACTTAGCTCTCTTAGTCAAACCGAAATCTTACTCGAAGAAAAACTATTCTATCAATATCAAGTTTTCGCATATCTTTTGGATATTACTTTATCCTATGCTCTTTTGCATCATAAATTTTGTAATATCCTATACAGATATATGCTTTTAGAATAACAAACGATATGCTAGTTACGAGAAAAGCGAAAAGCGTACAAATTAAAAGGGATACAGTACGTCTGTTGCAATACGTTTTATACTAGTAACATTGATATGTAACAAACTGCATTACGATCTACCACTAGAATACCATGGTTTTAAGGACATAATATAGTATATGTTATGAAACTTTCCATGATTTTGACTATAATCATTCAAGTTCTGATTATGTTTTTCGAGTTATAAGTTCCGCGTATACACCAAGAGCTCTTTAACCCTTTAGACTCCTATGTCGAGTCTGACTGGACATTAGTTTTTATCTCAGGAGCCCCATTGTCAAGTCCCACTCGACATTATTTCATGTCCAAATAAATAGATATCGTGCACACGTTACCGACGCCCTCACCGAACCCGTTTATTGTTATTATTATTATTAAGCGAGAGAAAATTTACGTAACTTACGTCAACCTGCTCAGAGTTTCGAAATTGAAATTGAAATAAAATTCGGAGTGTAAAGGGTTAAATTAAGACCCTTTCGTTATGATCATTTCCAGAGAACTGTTCTCTGGTAAAGAATAAATCTCTCTTTAGTTACAAAGAAATGTCGATTTACAATTACCAACCTCTTTTATATGGATACTGCAATGAGATTCCTACTACTTCAAGAATCTTGATTGGATTTTATCAAGTGGCATTGTTCTTTTAATAAGTGCAACTACATGGTTATCCCTAAAGTTACTGGAACCAGTAATGCACCGTTGTGAGCTCCAATAACGATTAATTATGTACTTTGTTAACGTCTGCAGAGTTTCCTCCTTGTAAAGGTCTACCATAGTGCTGAAACGTAGGTCATTCGGATTCCACAATCGGCAATTACATCTTACCATTCATGGCTAAAGACGCTACGTATAGGTTACAATTTTCGGGAAATTTCAATTTATGGATATCAATACTTCTTTTTTTCAGCTCGGGAAGTGATTTCTTTGGATTCTTCATAAAATTTCTTTAATTTGCATCATTTTAAGATGATCTAAATTCAATTCATCTATCCAATTACTGCATTACAAGTGATCAATGGTGTCGATATTTTCAATGTGTCACAGTGGCGTCGTACTATTTGCATTATGCGCTATTCCCTCATAAATTAGTCATTCGTTAATGTCATGCTTTACCACATATTGCTTTTGCATATTAGTGCCTTCCTAATTTATAAAACCAAGTTTTGTGGTATGGATGTGTATAACAAGCTATTATATTATATGTCTAAAGACACCCAATTATCGTTTACTTTATTCCTTATTAGTTAAAGTTCCCTAAATACCGTTATGACCATAACGATTGCTTTGGAATTTGTAAAGATTTGCACTTTTAATGCCTTGAATTTGTAGCTAATAACGTACTGTTTCAGTTTTTAGCATATAAGTTGTAAAAATGTAGTATTAAGTCAGTATCAAATAATCAACAAAACCAAAGTATCAATTAAACAGCCAAAAGGCATACTCTGTATGAAGTGCTCACAATTAACATTAAAAGCCGACACATTAGACGCAACAACTAATTTCCAAAGCTCCTGCTCAAGTTTAATCTGGCACAGATTCAGCGCATGAACAGTTATACTTGAAAGATCAATGAACGATAATCCGATGAATGAATGATAACGGATGTCGTAAAGGCACAGATTATTCTGAACAAAATTAATTTAACATTGTAGAAGGCGATTCAAAGAATACGTTCAGTATAAAAGTCTTTATTTCTTGTAACCTCGTAAATGTTATTTCTTCTAATGTTAACAGTAAACTGCCCAAGAGGACACGGCTAAGGACGAATGTGTACTCTTGGGGAAGTTTCTCCTGCTTGCGTGTGTCGCTCAAGACGATGCTCAGACCCCAAATGCCTACAACATTCTCTGCAAACTTTCCCTCATGGGAGTTCATCATATTATTCAGACATGTACTAATAGTAATGTAAGAATTAAAGTTCCATTGTCAAAAACTTCCATTGTCAAAAGGAAGCAAATAGAATACTTATTTGTCAAATGTCATATTTACGATCCTTCGTCAAAAAAAGCCATACATATACGCCTACCATTCTTTTAAGCGACAGTTTCGTGTCTTTCCAGAAGATTTGAATGAGCTTTCAGTAATTTATGAATCTATTTGAATTACGAGTCTATTAACCTAACTATTTCAACTGAAATTTTTGCCCGCCATTATTTCCAAATAACTTGCATCGTCTAATGGAATGAATTGATCGCTAACTTAATCTTGACTAGGTTAACGCCAAGGTTTGTGTTTGTGAAGCACACCACTTTTAAACGAGTACAAGTGTATTCTGAATGATCGAAAGTGTGTTCTTCTTTGATAGATACAGATGTTACCAGTATACTTTTGACCCACGTGAACTTCATTACTAAATCTGTCTAGGTCTATTATGACAGTCCAGAGTCCGCTGTCTCACGAGTATCGTTTAGTAACCTAAACTCTAGCTAAAAGCCTTTCCAGAGTGAGATACTATAGTGCGGATCCAAACTGAAGTAGAATTCTCAAAGCAAGGATTACTTAGAACTAAGCTCTCCGCTTAATAGATCTTTTTACATTATGTCTATGAAGCTGTCTATTGCAGTTCTGATAGATTTAGCGAGTTGGTAATGACTTATACGTATAGTGAGCTTTACGTGATATGCTTATGAAAATGCACTTAATTGCTTGAAGAATTTTAGATATGCCATTACAAGTTATTAAATCTCTTTATGTGGTTATATCATATGTGTCAAAAAATTAGAATGAGACAGAAAAGTACTTCACATTCATTTTTTAGTCCTGCAATGAAGAGTTGGAGAGCAAAAACGCTACCTACGTATATTTTTTGTGTAAACTGTCTTTGCGTTATAAGATGAAACTCTGCGCGTTACAAAAAAATAATATAACGTTGTACACTATATATTACAAAGAAATGTATGATCGAAGGATACATACGTGTATTTTGAAATATAATAAATAGAGTTGTATAAGTGTACAAATCACAGAAAAGAACTTAATAATAAACGAAATTAAACTCTAAAATTTATCTACCGTTTAAATTGACTCACTGGTTACGAATCCTTAGCACAGAACGAAGTAATTTTAACGGAATCGCACATAGATGATATGATATTAGAATATAATAAATGTTTTATCGATTATCTCTGCAATATATGTTGACAGATCGATGTGTTACTATTGTATACCGTCATATCACTAATAAAATATTATTAAAACAATATTTGAATCATTCAATTTCAAGATTTATTTATATTATAAATTATTATACACATGTAAAATTACAGAAATTGATATAGGTGTAGGTATAGTTGAAATGTTTATTAAAAACTTTACAACGGGCAAATGACCCTTTTTACAATGACCATACGTTTTTGTCCTCAATGAATTTCGTTCAAACTTTACATATTTATAGACCCTTATATGAGTCATCAATTCCTAGCGTAACTTTTTTGCAGCCCTTAAATAATGGAGTCGGAGGTGTTCAAAGTACGCATTTAACGAAACCTTTTCGAGGTTATAACTTTTCACTGAAAAAAGGTATCGACTTGATTCTTGCGATAAAAGTTCACACAAATTTAAGCTTTCGAATGGTGTAGGACTTTTTACTTTCTCGGATTATTTAAGTTAATTTTTGTGTATATTTGTAGTTTTCATGTCTGTGAAAAATAGTAAAAGATTGCAACACCTAAAAAAAGTATTGTTAAATTTTAACAAAATACTGAGTATAACAAGCTCATTTTATACTCTTTAAATGGTGTGAATAACATCTTGGTTTCTCCCTTAGGTTATAAATATCAGAGTACCGTCCACGATGCGGAGCTCTCCAAATAGCTATTCGCCAAATTGATTTTAGACAGTTGACTTTGTATTGGTAAATGCATGGGGAAGGGAAAAACTAATTTCTTCGCGTTTCCCTTTTGATCTGAGGAACGTGTCGATCTTTTCGGTAAGAAATCGGAAAGGAAGTTAAATATAACGAAGTAAACACGCAAGTGTATCTCAATAAAAATATACACTAATCACATAAACAAATAAAGCAATGAATTATGAAACGTATTTTTGACCTATTTTTTACGCGCTTATTCAAACTGAATGTAATATAAATGAACATAACTTTTTTAATAGAGAGATAAATAGGAATAATGCGTATATGATATGAATAGAATTGTTTAAATTCCAACATGTTATACAATCTCGGCTATATGAAAAATTAAGCGGTGTAAACTTTCCGGTTATTACTATCCTAAATTGTATTTTTTATTAAATCTTCTACTGTACACGATAAATTCTTTCCTCTTAAATGGAATTTTTATCGAATATCGATTATCCGCTCTCAGAATTTTTAGTGTAATTTTTTTCAATCGAACAAAGCATTAAAGTAAAACATAAAAATTTTATTGCTATATATATGTCAAATAACTTTTTACAACATTTACACTAACTTATGAGTTTTACAAACCAATTTTTTAACTTTCCCTTTCTTGCCATTTTATGTTGGAAGAACAAAGTAACGTTCTATTTAAAAGAAGTAACAAAGCGTTTGTCAAATAAACTTTAGAAATTTAAACGAAAACTTTTACTTTTATTTTATAAGATATTTGTATATATAATATTTCTATTTATTCTATGAGTCTTATGCAATAGTAACGCAAAAGATGTAATAATAATTTAACCAAATTTGTATTGAGAGACGACAATCAATATTTAACCATATTGTACCGTTAAAAGTGCAGTGAAAGAATATCAGTGATATTTATTTCTAATCATCGGGCTTAGGATAAATAAATCCACGAATAAATGTTTAAGAAAACTAGCTTGCAGATGATTAATGAAAGAATGTTTTATCGAAATATCAGAAATAGATTCTACATCTTCGGATCGGTGAAAATTTGTTTAAAAGAATATTCATAAAATGATACTGTCTTCGCCAATTTCAATAGCTGAAACATGACAATTAGAAGATGTACAACTGTTTTCTGTACGGATAAACTATCGATAAGGCTACAATAATTGGTTTCGATGAGCTGGCTAGCAAAAGACACATTTTACAGTCTACTATATGCAGTTGGCTAGTATAGGGTTTTCGTCTCTGAATTTAAACCAACCAGTATTGTTAGTTACAGATAGAATTGATTTTAATGGTAGCGATTTTTGTTTGGCAAATATATCAGAGAATTATGGCTGTTTGATAATTTGAGACGAAAGCTTTCGGTTAAAGTATAGCAAGCTGTCCAACTAGTTCCAGTAATTAAAGTGAAACCAATTTAAGTATCTACAATTTACATAACTATGCAATTTCTAAATATCGGTTAGGTTAGGTTCTAAGTCCCGGTTAACGCTATATGATGACAGATATTTGTTAGAGTCTCGTACATGCAATAAACTTGTGCTTGGAGCGTTCATCTGAAACACTTTAGCGCATGCGCTACCGCCGACGCGCAATTATAAATTAAATTCACTGCGATGTTAGACATCCTTTTCACGCGTACATCTCGAAAAATAAGAGATACTGCCGATTACATGTGTTAGAGAAAATAGTTTAGGATCATACTTTCAACATATTAAAAAATTATTGAAATCAGTAAATACAATATTATTCTAAGTAAATATCAACGAATGTCTATCAATCTAGTTACGATGGTCACAAAATATTATTTTGGAACACTCTGCATATGAAACATTTCATTGCTTATTGCTTGTTGACATAAGTATATGAAACCTTTTTTGCTTTCCACTAATATTGGCAGAAATAATCAGATACCGACCAGATACACCAATAACAATTCTTTTATAGTTCTCGTAATAATTTTTATGTTCATAATTACATTTGGTGACTAAATTGCTAAGTTTTTTGTGGATATAAATAAAAGATTGAGATTTTATATCAAGTAAAAATTTATTAATAAATATCTTTTCTATAAACGAAGAGAGGAGAAATTAGGGAATAAACCGTCATTAGATCAATAATGAAAAATTAGAAAAATTAAGTTGAAGAATATAAAAATTGATACACATACACAAACAAATGCAAAAGCAGCTGATTCTTTATAATTTCATAAATTAATCTCGAAAGAAATTTGTTGATTACGATTTTACTGTAAATCTTTCACTATAGCTTTTACTATGACTGTGTCTTCTCTTCTATTTCTCTTCACAAAATTAGAATTAAATAGAGTGTTTCAAAAGTCGTGGTGACCGATCGGATGATAATTAAAATAACAGCATTTGTCCATGTAAAGATTCGTTTTCAATAAAAAGGAATTGAAATTTTGAAGTAAGAAACACTCGTTTATATTATTAAACATGGACAATGTCACGATTGTTACTTTCGAGCTGATTTTTTTTCGAAAACAAACCTTTACGTGTAAAAATGTTATTCTTTTTCTTGAACTCACTTGTACCATGATTTTTTAGTCATCCTCTATAATATTAATAACTATAACTGATAGTAACGTTTCCCGGTATTGATAAATACTGTTGCACATTTGCGTTTTGCTACGTGCTTTATCCCGGTATGTTTAACAGACTTTCGCTGGTTATCTGATCTGTCCCGGTTAGTCGATATAGCGTGACCAGATTGAACGGTAACCGCGATCGTTCGCAGATAGATCGCACGCAGATAGATTCGATCAAACCGATCAACCAGAACACACGCAGTTACGCCCAACCAGGAATCAACAACTGGGGATGAAGGGCACGGATGGGGAGGATGTTGTCCGGCAACGTTCCGTCGGCTTCGGTTGAAAGGGAGTAGGAAGTCAGGGAGGCGAGGGCGAGAGTGGAAATGGCTGATGCGGAGGACGCTCGAGGGGGTAACAGGTCGGATGTCCGGCAGTCCGTCACCGGCTATCCCCAGTATCTCCGGCGTGGTCCACCGCGTCACACAGAGACCGGGTTGCAGCCATATCGCGCGTTACATAACAACTACTGAATATGCATATATTGGACGATGGCCGGTAGTAGGGGGAAGGAGGGGTAGTGCGGCATCACTAACTCCGACATCCTTGTATATACGGATTTACTTACACCCGGTCAGTGTCCCCTATGTAATCGTTCATATGTATGTTTGCGAATTTTGGTATACCGAGCCAGACCGAATCTCTTCTCTTGCTTCCATCATACGTACAACTCTATATGGTCCTGACACCCTATATAATATATGGATCTCATTCTCCGTATGCGTGTTCATCCTCTTGTGTTCAGACAGAGATCATCCCTTTCCCTATTCGCTCCACTTGATCGTGTTTCGTTGTCTTTGTCCCTCTAACTGCTCACCTCTCTGCTCCCCTCCGTCAACATCGGTCCGCGTCCTCCTTCTCGTTTCCACTCGATCGTCCTCGAAGCACCATTCGCGTCAATTCACTGGCCACCGCACAAATTTATGATCCTCTATGCTGCGTACCCTCGTATATTCACCATCAGATTTTGACGTATCGCGTGCATTAGAGAGCTTCTAATTACCTTCGCTTTGATAGAAATACAGATTCCTATCGTACAGATGTGTCTAATTTCTCATATCTAGTTTTTTTCTCCCTCTCGATCTCGATTAGGAGAAGCACGGTCTAATCGTTATGAATACATATGTACGAGGAACCTGTTGATGCTTCTCGCATAAATGGTACCTCTATTACCGATACTTGCATAGCTATCGCCAAGTGAGCACATTAATTAATACATTTGTATTGAGAATGTAATTATTTGCATTTCGTTCTTAATCGAGCATTGTACGAGAGGTATTGGCTTCAAGTGGAAAGCTAGTACTAAAAACTATAATATTTATAATAGTCTTGCTGGATAGAACGTCCCCTGATTTTAACGCTATTCTATAAACCCACTTCGTGCTTATCCTCTTATTGTCTTTAGAAGAAAAATTCTTAGAACGTTGAATCAGTTTTGTTCTCGTGATGGTATGTAACGTTTATGTCTCGTTCCTGATAATATTCGAACAAGAGGAAAATGAATGTCCTAAAGGAAAATGTCCATTGAGCAAGTCGACCGCGTTTCTCATATTCAGCTCCGCCATTCGTCCTTTGGAATCGAGTCAGTAGCGTTCACGTAACAGGGCTGTGTCGACGTATCGTCTTTGTACGTTGATCTGACAGTATACCATCCCTTTGATGGAATAGCTTTGCCATCCATTTAAGTTTCCTAGTTTCCCCACTATACCCTTTATTTCTTCTCTCTATTCCTCTCTCACTCTCTTCCTTTTCTGCCCTCTCCACTACTTTCTATTTACCTGTCGAGTTGTACGACTGTTTTTCTATTCATGTAGATACCGCTGTTTCCTCGTTTTCTTTACTCCCTTTTATTCGACTGCTCGCCATTCGGCAGCGTTTGACACGATGATCACGAACCATTTGAAAGTTACCAGAGAAAGAAGGAAAGAGAAACCGTGTCCCATCCTGGTCCGCACCGGAGAGGGGTCAGACTAGATAAAAAGATTGTAAGTTTAATGGACGTCGAGCCACCTGAAATGCAGACTGTTCCTAACTTTTCGTTTATGCGTCACTTCTCTTTAAGCTTGTTTTTACGTTATACGTTTTAAATCATTATTTAATCCCTGGTGCATGTGCCTTTACGAAGAAAAAAAATTGAGCGTCGAACTCTTTTGACGATCTTTCGATGTTTTATTTATTATTATATATTATTGCTATACGTTGTCAATTTTTTTGAAACTTACATATTCACTATCGTGATATACTAATATCTATGTATAACTTGTTGCATTAATTACAACAGTTATTAATTTATTTGTGAATGTTTAGTTATGAAAGTTTTGTGCCTTGGATGATGAAATTCTCCTCGTAATGATTAAACAGATGACAACACATTTTGTCAGTATAGAAAGAAATATTAGTTATTGTTCCTCAGAAGTCTCAATTGCTGATGAAATTAATAGTTTATAAACCACATATTATACAGTATAGATTACATAATAAATAAAAATTCTTGAACTTTTCATTGATATCTACCTGTTACAGCTGTAACTCTTACGTTTTCAGGATCAATTAGATTATGTAATTAATACGATATATTTTTTTTTTTCACATAATCATGCAACACATTTTCCGACTTTGTATGTCACATGCGTTTACTAATAAATGTGATAGCAAACTATAATGGACATTAGCTTTGATCACTAAACAAACTTATAAGCGTAGCCTAGACTTACAGGATGACATCAAGAACGTATATTGCAGAAACAGCGATTTATCAAATCGTTGACACACACATATATAATATATACATATATGGGATGCTATAATAATTTACACATTGGTACACATTATATATATGTAACAATGAAACAATACAAAAAATTCGTGTTCATGAATTAGGAAGTAGCTTGTTTTGCAAGTTCATCTAATCACATACCGTTTGACAATAGATGCTACGATTGCGCAAAAAAATCTGAGGTAATATAATATTATTTGTAGCTTCCTTTTTGAATGTGCAAATTAAAAGTTTTTTAATATAAAATATAAGTGCATTGTGCACTCAAAAGTCTCTTCTCTTAAAATTTTATTTTACAATATAAAAAATATTTATATTTTAAAAATATAAAAGCACTTAATTATACAATTTCAATTTTTTAGGGAATAGTAAATTAAATTGCAATTCTAATGACTGCAAAATAAGAAAAATTTATAGCAATAATTCTTTATTTGAGTAAAAAAATTACATCGAAAAATTGCACCAGCTCAAAAATCTCAGTGCCTTTTTTTAATAACCACATGCGCGGCAAACATCTGCGTTGCTTAGCATTAAACATTCGATTTATATTAAAGAAGATATAAAAGTATCACATTAGAATAATTTAACGCAGTGGTTACAAAGTTTTCAATGTACCGTCATGTTTGGCAAACTACAATTTCGAAAAGCGATGCACTTTCATCGACCACTACTGTATAAACAATTGTGCTATGCATTTAGATTGCGATTTTATGGTTTCTATGGCGTCTAAAAACCAAATTTTCATCACATTCTTCTGAAACTTGGTAATTAAGCGTTTTTGACATCGCATTGAGCAATATAAATCTAAAAATTTTTTATTCAAAGAAACGGATTAAATATTACGCACCGTAATCATCTGAAAAGCAATAATTCGTAATCGAATGTTCATTAAATTTAGTTATTTATCTTAAATTAATGACGAAAGACACTATTAATATTCGTAAAGGATATGTACATTCATGATTAAAATTGAGTATCAACGTTTCCCATGCAAATTATTGTTTTGCCACAGAATTCAATTAAAACTGTCAGCTTGTTTTTTTCTTATTTGTTGTTATAGTTCTGTAAAATGACACACCATCAGACATCACCGATGTATAAATTTAAAATTTACATGTTCCTATTAAAAGTTGCATAAGCTTACAAGAAAAAATCAATCATTTTTTTACAAGCTTTTTCAAAGTGTAAATTATTATAAATGTTGCGTTATTTAGCCAGATATTTAAGAATATTTACAAAAAGATTCAATATTTAAAATCTTCTATATAAAACCGAGATTTATACATAGATTTTAATATTCTACAACGAATATTGTCGCAGCTACCACGCGGAATTTTCGCGTCGTTGATTCCTCTCCGAGGTTGTAAGACTCAGATCGAACACGGTTACTCGCGACGCTGTCCGCCAACTTAATATTGGACAGCTTGTTCTAACTAAATTTCCTTCGTTTACGTTTCTCTCACAATTCGACCGTTTTTTCGACCTCCATCGTGCAGGGGTGGACGCTGTTGGTATTTGCCGAGACGATGCAAATTACCAATCCGAGTTCCTCGGTGACGTTTTGCAAATTACAGTGCATATTTACCCTTAGGAGATACCTCGTTTACAACACGCGATGGCTATTGAGCACGTCGAAATTAAACATTGTAAAGACCTTAATCTTAATCTCAAAAATAGTCTTTTCGTCACGAATGTGTAATAAACGAAATCTTCGAAGACCCCACGTTTTATTTGTTCCGTCGGTTGGAACAAATATTTTTAACGCTTAATTTCATTTTCAATTTTACGATGTTCTCGTCAAAATATCTTTAAACTTCAGAAATTCGATTTTGGCCCCTATTTCAGGATTTGCAGACTATTGTGCACCGATGAATATTGTTTTCATTTCCTTCAATCCATTTACCGTATTTCCATTGGAGTAACTCTACGCAATAACGGAACCATCATTAAACACCACACGACTTCTTTCTGGCTTTTTCAACGAACGAATTCCTATCTTTTATCGTCAAAGCTGAAATTTTTATTCATTTCGCCATGTCGCTTTTTTTCAATTGTTTGTTGTGTTATTGGATTTGAAAGTGGTTTTTCTACAGCTTTTCAAAGCGTGATTGATCTTCTTTGGTTTTATTCATTTCGACAGTGACACTCGGTGTGTTTGTTCACATTTATAGCGTTCGCTGGTGCTTTCAATATCTACATTTAATATACCGATTTCCAGATTAGACGGTTTTTGCATTTGGACAGTTTTCAATAATATTGATGTATTTCATATGTTGTGTATTTCTATACTATTGTATATACTATGTACTATTTGAATTTGTTACGGAATTATACGGAATTAGTGGTTATACTTTCATACCTGTCAACTATTTAAAAAATATGTTGAAGTTGCTAGATCAAAAATACACTTGCCTAATATTCATATATATTTTTTAACGAATTAAATTTAAATTCATTACAATCTATGTATACCAACGAAAAGGTAGTCGAAGAAAATAAATAGAAAAGTTTACTGCGGCGATCCTCCAACACCCGCCATTAGAGGGACAACGACACTCATGATTTCCCATAAGCGCTCATTTCTGTTTCCATTTTTACGTAGAGAATTTCCCGACTTGTCTGCTACATCCCCGCGTTTAAAGCAGGGTTACTAAATAGCTCTACCGATGAGTTCTCTCATGAGCGGGCCCAGGACAAAACTTTCTGCCGATCTTTGATTGTGTCATTTTAATTTTAATATGTATAATTGTAATTGTGAAAAAAACATGGTGAAGCACGAAGAGCTTCGCGCGAAATTCGCACGAACGGATGCCTCCAGAAATTTCACTTAACATATGGAAATTGATAAATAACATATGGAAATTTTTGATTTCTGATTTTTTAGTAAAACAAATTGGTTGCTATTGTAACGCATATACACTTAGCGATATATAATAAACATTTCAGAAATGGATTTATTTTTCAAACGATACAACGTGTTCTTCACGTGAAATCAACCCTGTGCAAGTAGTTGAATTAATTGAAATTATCTGTATTGAGTGATTATGAACTATGATTATGTTGCAACAAAGTATAATCATATTCTTCGATCGATAAGAATATTAAATGTTCTCGGATTATATCGTGAAATTCGCTGATCGGTGCTCAAGTGGAAAAGTTAAATCATTATCATTGGGAGATTTTATTACATATTATATGTATATCAATATTGTGTAAGAATTATAAATTGAGATTTGGAAATTATTCATTAATTTTTCATACGGTGTGATACGGTTATACAAATATTAAATAACTGTATCTTTCGAATAAACCGCAATTTCTTTCAGGAATACATGATGTTTCTAAAATCTAAAAGAGCCAACACGATATTGATTTTGTTATAAAACTACTTTCAAAATATTCAAAATCTGTTATTCATATATCATCCATTCTACATAATTTAATTTGCAACTCTGTACAGTTGACAACGATAATTCCTTAGCTTTCAAATCTACAGAGTACATATATATCAACAATATTCGTTTGAAAAATGGAATCTCAGTAATCGACGTACACTGGTTTTGACGAAATTTTACACTGTTCTTTAGACTTATCTAATAACGATCCCGTAATTTGTCCGTGGCGTGTGTTATGGCATTAACTGTGAGCCTAACACCATACTCAAGTCGGAGAGCTGGTAAATAAAGTATTAATCTGTCTAACCAGGATTCCTATGACAAATGTGCCGTTGCAACAAATTATTAAGATACAGACAATTAATTTTAACGTTTTCATGTTTTCCTATAAGTAAACGTATGCTCTTTACGTGTGATCAAATAGTAGTAATATTTTGGAAAAAATAGATGCAATTAATTCGAATTAATTGTTTTATTACGGGCATGTAGTAATTATTCTTCTTTTTATAATTTTTGTGTTTTGGCAAAATTGATCCAAAGCTCTCAGAGATCTCTCAGAGATTCTAAAATTTCAAAAAGCAATCCTGATATTCATAGCATAATTTAGGGTTATTTTAAGATCAGGTTAATACCACTATGACACGTGTTCTTGATATGTTACAATTTTTGTGTTTTGGCAAAATTGATCCAAAGCTCTCAGAGATCTCTCAGAGATTCTAAAATTTCAAAAAGCAATCCTGATATTCATAGCATAATTTAGGGTTATTTTAAGATCAGGTTAATACCACTATGACACGTGTTCTTGATATGTTAAAATTGTTGTGTGAACCTTTTTTTTTCATGTCTTTTATATTTTTCGAGATTTTTTACTATTCTTACTTAAATCGAACGCACCGTATGTTTTCTCTACAAGATTTTTCTCTCAAAGCTGTGTACTTTGAAATCTGTTAAATACATTTGTTACTAAAGTGGCTCTTACAATTACTATGCCAACACAAATATTTATTTCCTTTATACTATATCTAGCATTTTTAGCTGAGTGCGTGGTCGCAGACCTCGAAAATAATTTTTTCATAAAACGGATTTTTTCTTTAGTCCTTTGGAATGTGCGGAATTTATATTAATCCGTTCGTCCCGTCAAAATTGTGCGCGAGCCTGTTATCCTTGTACAGAGTAGTCTGATAAAAGTATATACTTTGGGACAATTAAATATAATATAGTAAACTTTTAAATGTTATTTCATTATTTTTTGTTTTACGATTATAAGTATAAATAAATGTAAACGATTGTTATAATACGTATAGTACAGAATTCAATCTATTTTCGCCACTGTTCTAAAAACCGATTATAGTAAACATTAGAACTCACAGATCTCCACACGAATGTCGACTATAATCAGTGCTAGGACTGAAATGATTAATTACAGTATATCAAGAGGTTCAATGTAAGTAAAGACATACATGTGGTGACAATAGTGTGTTACTCATCTCAACATGTCCACTAATGTTTATGTTACGTACATAGTTGTACATTACACAATATTCGTTAAATATTTCCTATAGTTACTTTTTAAATATCATACAATTAGTTTGCAAAGAAATAAAATTATTGGCTTGTCATACATGGCCGTCAGTTCTTTTATATTTTTTAGTAAGATATTTCATCTTGAAAATATCCTTGTTTCTAATGTACCAAATAAATTATAAATATTTGTATATTATATATAGAATAAAGGAAACAAGTTAAAATAAAACATAATAAAAAATAGCGTAGTCCACGTAGATTAGAAAAAAAAGAAAACAATATGCGGTGGTCCAGCGTTTTATTTTATAGTTGAAAAAAAAGGAAAAAGGGGCAGTACAAAATAAAAAAGGAAATAAAAATATATATAGAAAATATAATACATTAAACACTATCTGGTCAATATTACCAATACAACAGCTTCCGTTACAGTAATCGTCGCTAATTGTTGAGGATGTTGAATGGTTGACCACCCAGGCAATGGTGTCAGTCTCCGGTGTCTGTAAAATGCCTCATCAAAGTAGAAATACGAATAATATTGATTGATAATGTCCATTTTCAATGTGGTCGACTTTAATCGGTAATCTTTATTTGAAACATGGAACGCCCTGTAGATGTTAAACTAACCACTACTACCAGCAAAGCTGGTAACTTTGTAAATCGTATTCTATGTATTGTACTAGCACCCTTTTAAATTTTGTGTTAATTGACTATCAGAACGCCTTTCAAAACTTTGCCCCTCGTTTCCGAAGAAAGGAATGCGTAATCTTTTAAGGGCCTCGAGGGTTGTCCGAAGAACCTCTGTGAAAAAGGGACAGGCGACTTATTTTGTAATTTAGCATGAAAGTGAAACAACCTAAAAATCTCAATAACGAATTTAAATAACACTTTTATATATTATACTTTATGATAAGTCGTATCCATATCAATCTAAATATTAGGAAAATTCATTTTTTATAATAAAATACAAGTTCAAATTCGATCAGTAGCGTATTCTCGTTTAAAATTAATATTGAGTAAAAAAGCATTTACATTCACTCATGTAAATGTAGAATGCAAAACCGTATACTCACGGTCTATCAGGTAATCCATTTGTCCGTTACAAAATTAACGTCTGGCGTTCATGTGCGTACATAATCAAGGATGCATATACATATACTGTAAAGTCTCGTTAATCATACAATTTTGGTAATCTATTGTGTCGAATTTCCGTTCGATGACAAAGTTTATTACGCCTCATTTGCGATTCAGCAGGAAACGCTGATAGCTTAAAATACCAATTAATTTCTCCGCGCAGATCTATTATTGTATACTTGGGTAGTTTATGGAATCTAATTCATCGAGAAGGGAACATTTAAACCTTTAAAAATGATAAATGCGTTGTTTCTATCGTAAACTTGTGGTAAACATCTTATGTCTTATGAACAGTTTCTTTTGATAATGTTCTCCAAATAAATACATCAACTTCATCTGCATTATGTAAGTAGACGTCAAGGGGATAAGTTTCTTACGTTTTCTCGAGACACATTGGCACCAAATTGATCCACTAGAAATTTCTCATCTGACGTGTTGCATACCATATCATAATATAAAGTTTGAAAGTAAATCTAACCTGGCTTTAAAACTTGGATTTGTGTTTCATTTCTTACGTGGCCGGTTTAAACAAAACATGACAATACTTGAACATTGCCACCATACAATCGCCAATTTTACGCTTTATATTGCGTAAACGGATACAGTCGAAACAAAAATTTTTGGAAGTAGTTATGTTTTGAGACAATCCTAACGGTTAGAGAGAATAAAACAATCGAATGATTAGTTTCTGTATTGAATTTTATCTGACAAAGTAAAATAATGCATCTGGACTTTGCACCAGAGTAGAAAAGAATGAAAATAATTTTGAACTTGGAAAATGGTTTTGAGTTATAGAGGTTCACTGTACTTGATTTATTATACAATTTATACAATACAACATTATACAATTATTTAACAATTTATTAATACTTTCACTATATTCAATTCTATTTATTTTTATTACTTTTCCTTTATAGTGATAAGATAACAGGCTTCTGTAATATCACTAATAATAAGTCTGTATATGTATAAATCCTAATAATATTAATTGAACGATATGGTGTAGATGACGAATTATGACGAAAAAAGAGATGGAACTTAATTACATATTTCGATTTCTAACATCAACCCTATAAGTTCGGAATTCCAATAATTAAAATTTCAATGATCGAAATTTTACGTTAATTAGCGTTCTGATAATTAAGATTGTGTCATACAGTAACTTACGTTTATATCCGTTATTGGAGTCTTCTCCAATTAAATAACCTTATACATAATACATGGGTAGTATAGACACTGCATTTGTAACACTAAATAGTTCCTTCTTTAAGATAAAAGAATTTCGTATAGGTACGGTACATGCGTATAGATACTTTGAATGCAATGTACTTAATGGATGAATAGCGGAGCACTGTTTCATGGGTTTACCGTGAAAGCATTTCCGAAAGCACCATTGCGAGGACCTGAGTTGCCCCAAAAGCGGCATTAATGGACCGCGGTATATCTCCGTTTCATTTAGGTTAGATTTCCAGGTAAAACTATTACTTGTAACGTCAATTTGTAACGTTATCTTTATTGTCCTCTGAAACACATACAGGAACATATACGTCGAACTATTTTTATGTAACTTGATATAATTTTGAGTACATATATTAAAAAATTTTTCCATTTTTCTGAGTATATTACATTTTTACTTAATCGTCGGCCTTCTTTTAACGAAGTGGCATATAATAACAAAAATATTTAAATACCAAGGTATTTTTAAATAAACTGTTTTATACACTAAATTGTACTATAATTTTTAAAGTGTTTTATTTACCATTTGCTTCTTTTTCATAATGGGCAACATGTCGTTTTTCTTTCGTTAGATGCACACATTTATTCTAATCATAAAGAGTATGAAATTCACCGCAACAAGCAATAAATGTAAAGAGCGCTTTGACCTGAACAATACAACAGCGTAACAAAAGGCTGGAAAGTGAAAGTGTGGAAAGCAAGCACATGTGGCAAAAATCAACAGCTAAACCTTGACTTGAAATAATGGCTTCTTGGATGCTATTGCTGCTATAGACAGTTGTCTGGCAGATGTGCGTAGAAGAAAACAAATTAAATTGTTCGGTGAGACCGAACACACCATACAAAAAATACATGTTTCTCGTTCCCTTTTTATTTCTCTTTCTCTATTTCTCCCTCGGCCTCTCTGTATTTCTCTACCTCTCAGGTTACACATAAGTGCAGATTAAAACACAGTACAATTAAACGTCGTAGTAGTTTATACATTCTTAATGATCTTTGCTAATATTTTAATGATGTATATAACTCCCATATAACACGGTTAATACATTACGCATTATAGGAAGCTAAGTAAAACTATTGAACGTATTAAAAAAATAAAATAACTATTTAGAACATGTCCATTAATAATTGGTGACGTTGATTCACTAGTAAAACGGTGTATGCAATGAACAATCAAATAATTATTGACAACATTTTTTTGAACACTTGCATACTATTAAATAGAGCAAATTATAGCGAATTATCAAAATTAAAATCTATCTTTTTACAATTTATAAAATATTAAACTTTTTACTATTTATTATGAAATACAACTATAAGTAATAATAATTTTTTATGTTGGAAATTGGTTTAAACAATCAAATGTCGACGGTATTCCTTTGAAACAAAAGTTCTTTATTCGTTGGACTCAAAAGGACGGCCATACGTTACGAAAGCTATACGAAAAGTGAGGACACTCGACAAAAGATCTGGAGTCCTTTCGCATTACTGTTAAATCACAGTTATTTTATTTTTCTCTTCTAGGTATACAAATGGTAGACACGGATATTTACGACCGGCAGAGTGTCGATAGATTATTGTAAAACTATTGTAAGACTACTGTCATTGGCGCACCTTTAGTCCTCTTTTTTTCTAAGAAAGTTTTGGCAGATAAATCGGGTTAAAGCAGGGAATGTGAGGAAAAATCAAAGAAGTTATAGCAGCATACGTAATACATATATAATCTTCCGTAGAATGGGGATAGGATATTAACTAATATAATTATAGGATAATAGGATATCTGATTAAGGAGAAAAGGGAATTTATGCAAGGTCCGCAGGGTGCATAAATTGGCGGAAAGTATTAAGTGAGTCTAAGGTTTACTCGGAGACCGGTATGGAATGTTGAAATGAGAATGTATCGACGGCAGAAAGAAAATGACGATGCAAAGTGTGCACCTGCTTTTCTTTCGGGCCTTAGGTACAAAAAGTTCTAGACTCGATAGGTCTCGAATCGATAGCTCACTTTCAACGTTTATTTCCATGATTCTATTTCTTAAGACAAAATTTTGCAAGAATTCACAAGAAAATAGATTACAGTAGAATTAGTGTTTAAGAAATACGTAGGCGTGCTTCTAAATTGCTTTATTCAATTATTCTCACCACGGAGGTTCGTACAGTAATGTCTTCTTAGTTCGTTTAACCTCGAGGACATCTCCAAAGCCATGAAGCCATGAGCAGTGAGAAAATGCACATGGCCCTCTTCGACTGTTTATGCACCATGTTATCTGATATTTCTTACAATTCATTTTGGTTTCTATGCTGACATATTGAAATAATGCGACATTTTATTATTAGAAACGAGTGTCTTTGAAGAAGGAAGCGATATTCATTTATACTTTCGAATTTGGTCCTGTATTAAATTCTGATTATTATTACTAATTTGTACTTTATTATTACTTTTTTATGGTAGACAATTGTTAAACATATTATACATAAAATTTTCACTATACGAATTACTTTGGTTCGCATTAATTCTGAGTTGGTTACAACGCGATCAAATTATCGTAAAAATCGTAAAAACGTGACTTTAGAACAAGTGAATGCAATTCATATAGTGCAATAAATTATATATTATACGTTAATGGAATATTCCAGGAGCTAAACAAATGAAGATCGGTGGTAAGGTAACCGGCAGATCTGATGAAAAAACAGAGTAAGTGTTTAGCAACGAAACGAGTAGCATCTTAAGGTGACCTACTACATTGATAACGTTCTAAAGTACATCATAGCAAATAAAAACGCGTTATTCAAATTTATTTGGTTATAAGGAAATTAACTTTCTAAATAAATACACTTTCATTAACAAATACAATTCTAAGTAATTACAGTAGATGCAAAGTACCTTCGTTTTCATATAGTTAGACAAACAATATAATAGCTATCATAGATATTTCCTGCCTCTTCATCTTTCATTTTCTTCTCTCAATAAATAACATGATTAACATAAATGGAGTTATTGAGCCACCTTTACATGTACCAAGAATTGGTCAAATTAACGGTGGCATGATCTAGATACAGTAGAATCGTTTATACGAACCACTTTTTACTTAGCATCAGTTATATGATAATTATAGCTGAGCTTGGTGAAGGTAGCGACGAATGAACTTCTATTATTCAATCTCGTCGGTTAACCGAATAATTTTGCTGCCCGGTATGTTCGGATAAATGAAGTTTTACTGCACTAATATATACATATACACAATATATATAGTTTATTCAACTCTTCCCAAAATGAATACTAATTTAAGTACCGTGCATCTCGATCCTATGAATGATTTGTGCGTAGAAATATTTGAGAAGTGAATTACTCGAGTAACTTGGAAAGAACAGTTATTCCTATTAGAGGTTTCTAAAGTAATTAGAATTTCGTTATTTTACCATTACCTAGTCATAACTGGAGTAATGCAGAAATAAAATGAAGCGCGTTGCTTCTGTTTTACTGCGAATGAAAGAGGAGAGAAGGAAGGAAAAGAAATGGTAGAAAGTAACGTTTCGTATAGCTGGGCTTGCTATAGCGGACTCATCAAGTGTGACTACCTAGCAGGCCTTAGACGCCTTAGACGCAGGGATGTTTGAGATAAGTTAAGAAGTGGTATAAAATATATTGAAACGGAGAAGTAAATGTGCTCTTTCGAAAAAGTGTAAGTGTCGATGTCCCTCTAGTGGCGAGTGTCGGAGGGCCGCCATAAAAATATCCATCCTTTTTCGTTTTGACAATAGTTTCTCTTTTATAATTTTGCATTATGATTCACAAAATATTGTTCTTTCATTATGTTGAAATTATTGTAAATTAAAGTAGAATATTTTATTTAAAAAATCTAAACTTGTAACCGTAGAACGCTGTACTTTCTTATGTCAAATATCATAATACAATAAAGCGTCAGTTATTCGAACGAGTCTGAGACCAAGATAGTTTATAAATAAAATTGTTCGGATGATGGAACAATTTGGATAACGAAATATGCATGTGCTTTTCCAGTTTATAACTATCGGAATTAAGTTTAGAATTTCTCATTAAATGTAACGATTGTAATTTAAAATGTAGCGGATGTTTGCGTCTCAAAAAATAAAAGTAAAAAATAGCATCAAAACGGCCGCGTTGCTGCGTCAACTTCATAATCAACGCTTCTGGAAACTATTCCCATATGCACCGATATAGTGCGATTGTATGTATACGGTTGAATAAAGAAAATTGTTTATGATTAAAGATAATCGAGATTCAGGTAATTGGCACTTTATTGTGTATGTATAGAATAATGTCGGTGCAGCGCATTCATCACTTCCACCTAAGCCATCTGATCGAAGAATTTTCCGGTCCATTCTAGGATAGACATTCTGATTCCATTTCAGAATCACGACATTCGCGAAGTCATCTAGATCCGCTGGGTAAGAAACGGTGCAAACACAGACCGTGTTCGCGGTTATATTGTGTACGCTTCAAATCGACAAATCCTAATCCAAAACCGTACCAACTCCGACGTTATTGTGGGGATTCGAAGATTTGTTTCCAAAATTTTCATTTAAATTTAAGTTTGTATTCGTATGAGAGAGATTCGATCTCTATGTGCGGGAAGAGGAATATGAGAGGGAAAGGAAGAGAAAGAAAGGGAAGAAAGGACTTTCCTTTCTTACCGGGCCTGGTACTGGATTCATCGATAAGGCTATTTCGCAGACTCGTTAGATGGTAATAGGGGGTAGAGAAAATGAGTAAATTGTAAATGGTACTGTCCACCTAGTGGCGAGAATTAGAAGATTCTTACAATTTTTTGCATCCGTGGTTCAAAGGCACTTAGGAGTCATACCTTTCAAGATTGGTATAAACTTTGTCATGTTTTTAACAGGGTTCAAACTAATCTTCAGTTTAATTAATTACGATGTTTGTTTTCCGGCTCATCAATTCGTTGACGAGTAATTCATTTAATTCCGTTGTATTGGCAATCGTAAGCATTCCGTGGTACACCTACGGGCCTTAAAACATTTTCTGGGCTCCCTTTTGTTCTGTTTTTCTATTCATTCATTCCCATGCACTATCGTCAACTAAAATCATACATTTTTCTCAAGAGTTCGGCAATTGTACACAGATTCCATCTGTAGTGCAGATTACCAGCATTTTGGGACCCACAAATGACTACGACCTTGAGGGGCAGTTCGTTTATTATCCTACACATTGTCTAACTTCAAGTCTCTGTCCTCAACGGACGAAATCGTACTTAACCCGCAATTGAATTCCTAAGAGGAACCTGTCTAGCATTATAAGGACTAGGCATAGGTCATGTATTGCGACCCATGCTTGGCAGGACGTACACTTTTTTTGTTACATTTTCCACCTCCCCAGATACCATATACTCCGTGCAGACAACTTTAGACGCACGGAATAGGTCCAAAACCAAACTATACCGAGTAGTAAGGGAAACGGTCGAATTACGCTGCTGGACAAAAATGTGAACTAAGTGGCCGCCCTCCCCCCCCCCCCCCCCCCCCCCCAAACCGAAGGTCACTCTCAAGCACCGAGTTGCCCTTGAGCGGCGCATGCGGAAATTCCGTGAGTCTCTATCAACGACCGTAGTCAGCGATAACCTTGAGAGACACTTTAGCTGCGAAATACATGGGACAACAAAAGTATAAATCAACTGAAGGGTTTTCTCGCATAATAAGCGAAGAAGTGAAATTCTAATAGCGAAAAAAACTACATATCTCATGATCCTTAAAATAATTATGCTCCGAATCGAACTAAAACTAAAGGATACTTACTAGGAGACAAGAGCCCTCTTAATAAATAGCGTCAATGTGTGGGTGACATGCTCATTTTGGCGCGAACACAGTTAATTTGCTGAATCCGAACCAACAACGTTACTGGTTCTCAAATGTTATTATCGTTCGAATCAGTAGTTTATTCATTCCTATGTGCTTTCAATATTTATTGGAATTTGGAGTGATGTGTTTTGAAACGATTAAACTAGCGATTTCGCGACATTCAACGAAATTCAATGCATAACAAGCAGATACTTACATAAAAATATTATATCCCTTTGCTTGAAATTGTTGCAATTTTAGTCCTGAGAAGTTCAAGTATCATTATATCCGTAATTACGTACATATCGAGTTGCGTCATACTATGTTCAATCTGTTTCTTGTCAAAGAAACTTGTTCGGAACAATTATTTATTATATGAAAACCAAATGCCCAGACGTCTAGTCTGGTATAATCTATAGCTGGAGTGAACGCCATCTTTAAAGTTGCCGAATTTGTCTAGCATACATATTTATGTATCATATTCTAGTCTGAATTAGCGTGCGTTATTACGCGTTTGATCGCGTTTCTATTCTTGTTATAAATTGTGTTCTCTGAAATCTTACCTGCAATCTCTGAATTTATTTCTCATAAAATAAATCCACCAGTAACATAAACAATTTCCTACAGGCTTTTACTTATGCTGCACACAAGTTTCCACTTCATACCTGCTCTGTATCTACCATCACTGCATTTAACGACGCCCGCAGGTCTGCTAGGTAGATTTACTTGTGAGTACACTAGTTGGTTCAGAATGAAACGTTTCTCCACTTATTCCTTATGCTTTTCGCTCAAGCTCTTAATGATTAGATTGAATCTCATTTCGTTCTTCGTTATTTTTGCGAATTGAGCCCCGATGAACTTGAACCATAGCCATATTGATAACAAAGCGAGTTCGTTTTTCTTGAAAACTCCCAATTATTACTTAACTTTCTCCTTATTAGTATAATTTTTCTAAATAGGATTAAGGCATTAAAGGTTGTCTTGAAATTTGTAAAGATTCGCACCTTTAGTGCCTTAATTCGATAGCGAACGACGTACCATAAACTCAATACACCTAATTAGCATTCCGCTCAGCCGCGTAATCCCGAGCGTAAACCAGCCGAGTTTTTCTGGGCTCTGCCCGGTATACTTCTACTATCGGGTAGTAGCGATCACGTCCATATTTAAAAAAAAAAAATATTGTACGTGTATATTGTACAAACAAAACATTCGCGAATATATTTACTCATCGAATATACTCGATTTTTTTTCTTGGATTTCTATGCAGTCCCTTGTTTTCCAGGCACTCACATACACACACACACACACACACACACACACACACAAAATATAATCTTTTGCGTAAATTTTGGGATATTCCCGAATATCCACAATTACATTTTTTTGTGTTTACACACATACCCAGTCGCAATAAAATCATTCACACCCTACATAATAGTTTATTTAACAGTTTTATAAAATGACCGAATACTTTTGTGACCCTCATTTGGTATTACTTCTTTGAAACATGATTTGTTTTCTTTGTATTCTATTTTACTTAAAAACTGTCATACGTTATGATAAAATGAACTAGGAAATGCCTATAATTTTATTCAGTACTTAAAGTAGCCGAATATTTTTAGGACCTGAGTTGGACATAAGAGTACTTCAAGTTTTCGATACGGACAGTACATCCGCTATTTTTGAGGATTTAGACTTTCGTTGTAGCATGACAAAATTTACAGCCAAGACCACACTGAAACCTTAATTAATACTTTAAGCTTTCGGCGTTTCCTGTTCAATAGCAAATGACGCGTTCTAAAATTATCACCGGACAGGACTGAACCTAAAGAACTTACTCGATAATGCAACGGACGAAATTTCAGGCTACGCACCCTCAACTAAGATATGCACATGGACAACAGACGTTCTTTCCCTATAGATGAACAAACCATTTAATGACAGAGGGTATGGGTGAACAGATTTATAAGATACCCCTGACATTACAACTCCAATTTCACCATTGGGTTCGGACACTTTTCCACTGGACAGAAGATCAAGACTAGGGCGCGTAACATGGGGTTAACGTGGGTTTGTAAGGCCCAGATTGTAACGCAGTGATTCGATTCTTGCACGAGCTCAGTTTTTGTTCGTTGTTCGTCGTTCGAATTTTTGTTAAGACTGACCGTATCGATAGATGATTTTTCGGAAGCTTGTCCGTTGCTCTCCACCGTTCAGAGGGTAAACATTGTTGGCACTTGCCGAACCGATGCAAATTACCAATCAGTGTGAAAACATCTAATTTAAAAAATAGCCATTTCGTCAGGAGCACATCATAAAGTTAGTTTTCAAAGACCCCACATTTATTATTCCTAGGCGTCGGTTGGAACAGGATATATAGGATTTTTTTAATAAGGACTTTTTAATAAATATATTGAACACCTACAGGTGAATCAAAAACTTTCACTCTAAATATTGAACATTATTGTACATATATACAAGCTGTGTTACATTTGTGGGGTCGTGCAAGGTGCGCGGAAATGAGTGCGTACTTATTTACATCTCTAGTATCCTACGCCCCGTTCTGCCTGTGCGTGAGATTTTCATCGTGTTAAAGGACTACGGATCATTTACACGGAGTCAGCAGGACCAAAATTGTACAGAGTTGTGTTGTTTTGCGTTTTCTTATCTCCTTTACATTTCTTAATTCCTTGTGTAGCCCGGTGGATAGTAAAGTTCAGCATTGGGCGGATATCAACGGCCAAACTCGAAAATATTACATAGAACATTACATAGGTATTATCCGATTCACTCAAACCGAAGCCAGTCAGATCGGAACCTGTAAAGTGTTTATCCAATCGAGCCCGTTCGAACAGTCAAGGCGATTATCCATATTGTCTGTACGGGTAACGGATAAGCGGATTCCCATTTGGTAGCGGTTAAACGGTTACCCAAATCGGTCGAGCGATTACTCACTATCCAAATTGTGCGAAGTGAATTACCAGTGCTCAACATTGACATTAACCTCTGTTTCATCCAGTAAAATAATATTTTTTTATGCATAGAAAAAAAAGTATCGAGCTATATTATGTGCTGCCACAATTTCCTTTTTTAGGAAACGATTATTTTATTTGCTATAGCTACTTTACTTAGTCAGGAACAAAAGTATTAGCACGCAGCTAGTTCTTGATTATACAATATAAAGATACAAAATTCTTGTTTGTTTCTTTTCTATTCATAAATATTGCAATTATAATTTTATGATTCTATACACATTGCACTTTATTTAATTACACAACAAAAGCATTGATTTAATACTATGGTTATTCTTTAATTTATGTACCTAATATTTTGCGTTTTGACTACTTTTAACATGTTTGGCATTCGTTCTTCTATAGTTTCTGTTATCTATTCTATTCTAAGAATTGTGTTCTATGTTATTGAACAAAATTTATTCACAGCCATCACGTATATACTGTATATGTATATGTAAAATCTCGCGCGCACATAACGAACAGAATTGTGCTTAACAGAGAACGATAAGTTTAACGAGAGTAAGCGAGAATACGTGTGCAATGTCTGAATTACAGCGTCATAGATTTCAGATACAGTTGGGCAAGCTTATTTGATCAGGTAATGGGCGGGTATAGGTCCCGCTTACCCGAAAGCAGTTCAGGCGTGTTTAGACGGATAAGGGACTGCTGGCTTCGGGTAAGAACAGATATGGATGAATGCGGTTCAACCGGAGCGAGTAACAGTCAGTTGAGGAATGGGGCGTGCCCATTCTAACCCGCCCGTTGCAGAATTTTAGTGGATAGCTTCTGCCAAGTACTGAGTGCCACAAATTGATTGGTTGCTCCTGTAATTGTCAATAGGAAGAAATTTATTTCCAGCGTAAATGCTCTCAGTTCACCGTACTTTCGAGACTCTATGTGACATTTTACTAATATCTGGAAATACCAGAAGAATGGTTTAGGAAATATTATCGTTGTAACACAATCGCGCGTGAAATAAACTAGAATTGATACATATATGTACTTGTTGGGAATTGTCCTTACCGTTGAAAATAAGCCGTAATGCTCTATTATCGGTTATTTTAGTGATGCTGCAATATATTCCTCAAATCCGTCGAAGACACGTACAACTTGGTTGATAAAATTCATTATTATTATAATTACATAAATTTAAATCTGAGCATTTAAATATTAAATAGTTAACAGTTAGTTTAGTTAAACAGTTATAACTAGAGTTTTAAAAGTACTATTCGATAACAAAAGCAAAAGATGTGTTTGATCTATTCAAAACACTCGTTATGATTCTTTACACAAATAGAGATGATCTGTCTGTTAAAAACATCGTTATTTCCCTTTATACGAAAATTGATAAGTTTAATATTTGATTCTCGACGACTGGTTCAATATTTAATTTATAATTCAACACGCCTGACTTATGATGCTTGTTTTTAAGAATAACTGTATTTCCTGCGTCCTTGTATTTTTTTGCGCGTTAAGTCTCAATACAAATTTTCAATTCAATGACATATTTGGTTGATTATTTAATTATTTATAATTAAGAAACAAAGGTTTAGGCAAAACATAATTTTACTTGTTAATTTTTGACAATTGCACCCGAACATCTGGTACAGTTGTGCATGACGTTGTTTCGTAGATAGTGGAACAGATAACCATAATATATATGTGTACGAATTGCGATTGCATGTAGCACGGTACTGCTTGGCGAAATTAATGGAATCTGGTACCAACACGCGTAATGATTTTGACACTCCTGGCCTTACTAAAATCGACGTCACATGAGACACGATTTCGTGCTTAATGCTCTGCGGGAAAGGTTGATTTGCAGGCTTCCTGTGTGTGTGCATTAAATGCTGCGAGGAGATCGTCATGCAAACGATGTCGTGCAGCGAACAAGCAAAAGACATAACAATAATTTTGTTATTGACTTCAGATATAGGAACGATCGATTAGGATTGACATCCCCCATGCTAGGCATGTTTAAACGCTAGTTAATGAGGTTTCCTTTATATGTTCGGATATGTATTCCACCAGATGTTAAGTAGAAGTCTGATACTTCGAAGGACCACCCAATGGTTTGGAACCGATTGATTTGAGTCATGTAGCTAGCTGATTCCCGCTCTGAAATAATTCATTGACTATACTATCTTAAATGTAGTTTATTTTTCTTATCATTCTTGCTAATTGTGATCAATTCTGCCTAAAATCTACAAGGTTTCTTAATTTAATACTTCGCAGTCCCCACTTCGGACCCTTTCCTCAAGTGGCTGGCCCATGAGGGAGATGCAAAGTTTTCTGATTAACCAACCCCAAGTCATCCCGTTATATTTTGAACACGAGGATGATGGGGATCGTTGCTGATAGACGAAAGTTTGGTAACAGAGCAACGATTCCGTTAGATCAAGTTGTTCCTAACGGTATGGGTCCGCGTATTATAATCTTTAAAATATTCTAAATTCTAGAAGTCCTTTAAAATGTAACTTTTTGGTAATCTTGTTGAAATTGCTGAGGCAAGAACAAACTCTAATAAACGAATTAATACCATAGGAATATCATAAAGTCGTCCCTGCATTGTTCCAAACAACAGAACTAAACAGATTTTAACGCTTAAGAGATGATTCCTGAGATCATTTTAACTTTTACTTTTTCCTATGCAAAAGTCTACGTTTTGACTTTATTAACTGTTAAAAACTGTAATTAATCTTAAGTGTATAGATCGAAGTTCGCTAGACAAGTCACTCAGTTCCAAAAAAATGGAACAAACTAACATGTATCAACGTAAATATGTTAAATTGATATTGAAAAAAAATTACATTAAACCATTCATTAATCACGAAAAGTAAATAAACTAATTTTTTATTATTTCTATTATACAAACATTTATAAATGTGAAAATTTTGTCGGTGAAAAATATGAGTCTCTTAAGTTTGCAAACTTAGTTTTTTGCCACTCGGCATAAGAACTTCTTGGACTCACTCTATTATTCATTCGCGTATAATACGGACAGTGTAAATAATGTCAGTCAACTCGCTAGATTTTCTTCGCCTACAACAGAATTTATATTTATTTGAACTGGCCAAAATTATAGATTTAATTAGATCTGTCTATGTGATAGTGGATGTCCCGAACTACCGCTCCGAAGTTGTTAAATTGTTAAAACGTCTAATCCACAAAAATGGCCTTTCGTCACGAACGTCACGAACGTAACGTAAATACGAACTTCGATAACCTCTTGTTCTCTGTTCTTTTACAACGGAATAATCCAAACTATGTATATACTAAATTTACATGATATATTTCAAGTATACTTACATTACATGATAAAGAAAGGACCATTTCAGCAATCACATTTATTAGTAGCCTAAGGCACAAAACACGGAAGAATATATATTATAATAATAGCTAAAAATTTTAACGCACGCGCGAAATTATTATCCATAGTTTATCCGAAACTACATATCATAAATACTCTATAGAAACTGTATATGTACTATGTCTAGATATATACAAACATTTTCGTTGCAAACTAATCTATTTTCGATCTAAGAGATCGAAGAGACCACAATTTCTAATTGAAGAAAGGATGGAAAGATATATCGTAATTGATAAAAAAATGAAATGTCCTTGAAAAAGGTAGTCAATTTTTCAGAAAAAAAAATCAAGACGAGGTAATGTTATTGTTAGAGGTTAAGGTTACCAGTAGAGGAGAAACAACAGTTCACTGTAAACCATATGTGACAACAGCTTTAAGACAGACTTTATAGAGGTTTAATCGAAGACATTGATAGTGGGGGATTCCATATTGAGCAAATGATAAATGGCTTGACTACACCGGGAGTTTTGGTGATACGATCGTTCACTGCCAGGAACAATCCTAGTCTTTCGTAGAAAAGCACGCTGTGATAAGTTATTCGATCAAACCATGAAGTAGAGTGAACATCGAGGACAAAGTGGTAGAGGTATTTGAAAGATCTGTTTAAAAACCTAGTGAAAAGAATTGCCTCGATTTTTTCGCAAAGCTACAGTTAACTTTCGATCCAAAAAGTATTGCATGATTCTACCAAGCTAAAGCTACAATTTATCTTCCAGATTGAGGCACTGTCTATCTGCTTGCTTCCCAGCATGCTTTATATCAGTTTAACAAAGCAGTTTAACGGAGTATGCGTTACATCGCAGACGATTCAAGGGTAATTAAAAAGTTTTGTAATTAAGATAAAAATGAATGAAATTGCACATTATACAACATTTACCTGCTAAGCCTACCAAACGAATATTTGGCTAATATTCATATATAATATTATAAGAGATATAGAAAAAATTTTCAAACAAAAGTTACCGTCTAATAAAACATAATTATTGTTTATACAATTAAAAGGAGTTATAAACAAAAAATTAATAATTTTTTGAAAATTTGTTTTTCAACGTAAAGTTTTAACTAGGGTCAGTAATCTAAACAACTATGCAATGATACGAAAAGAACAGAGTAAGTGCTTTTTGTTTTTAACAAATAGAAGTTCGTTTTGTTACTTTTTATGGTGGTACTAGCTTTGGTATAAAATTTTCCGTCAATCGTAGAATTTTTGAATACTACGTGTTATTTGATGAAACAACTGCCAAAGGCAGGGATATTTCTATTTCTTTTTACATGTCAGATAATATAGGAATTGAACAATGAATAAGTGTGCAACGATGAAAGGTGACCACTGTTATGAATTACTCTCGACGGCGATGAAATTCTTATAAAAATTAGTGGAAGTACAGGAATTTATTGTACCAAACTCGTTGTATAATAGCAAGTTAAATAAACCCATTTGTTTTTCAAATTTATGGCACACTTGCTCGAGCTACTGATTAAAATTTAACATTGAAAAGGAAATTTTTAAAAGTTATTAATTTTTTTATTCATAATGTTTTCATTCTACAGACAATAATTAAATATTTTACCAGACGATAGTCCTAATAAAAAGTAACATTTGACATATAGTTAAATATGAGTGGTTGATTTTACCCCTTAAACTGATTTTAGGTAACAAATAAAAAACTTGCGCAACGCATACCTATGTAAGCATTACATATCCTGAAATTTTCATAATTTTTCCATATTTGGAATCTTTTCTTGTAAGGGAAATATTGCGGTTAGTTCGGTTCGAATTGGTATTCTTATTCCAATTTTCATATTTTTATTACATATTTCTAAAATATCTGAAATGTTTCACACAATTTCATTTCATATTTAATTGGGTAAGTTAGCTACAGTGAAGTAATATATGTATACATACACTATAAAATTTAGTTTTAGGGAAAACCCTTGATTATAGCAAGTTGTACATAATCGATTATTAACATAAGAAATTGTACAAATAATTTAACGCAGATTGTTGTAAGTAATTTCTTTTAAGTTAATTTAACCAGTAAGTTTATTAACATATATTCGTGGTTGGATAATATTCATAGCTATAATATAAGCTATAATATAAGCTATAATATCTACGTTTAAATACTGAATCGTTTTTAAATTATTTACATACACAATATCTTATAAAATGCAAAGATGGAAAATGGTTTCAACATTTGAACTAAGTTTGATTTCTAAATCATTCGATCAATTTTAATTAGATATCTACTTACTCTCATAATTATAAGGTTGAAATAATATTATAATTACTGGAAATAGTATTAAAATCACATGAAATCGAAATTTCGGAGCAAATTCTAAAAGCAGAGAAGACACGGATCACAGACAGACGAAGTCAACGAAAATGCAGAACAAGGTAAAGTAAACGGGCGAGTCAAAGCGGGTTTGGATGCCTTGAATACTCGGTTCCGTTAGGTGTACGGCCGAACGCGTCAGAGAAGTCGGGCGAATTGAATTTCAGTAAGCGAGAAAGCAATTCAGCAGCGTGTGGTGCTATTCAGATTGAATATACGCCAGACGGTTTGATTCGCCTTCGCCTATGCTTGAATGTAGCGGAACTCTGTTTCGAAAATCCAAATGAGAATAAAGTAATTTACTATACATCAGCTGTAAATCTTTCGGCTTTCATCCTTTTCTGCATTGAAGACATAATTGTTCTTTCATGCCTGAAATGATTTTTAGAAATCATTTTTTCTTAAATCGTATCATATATTTATCCGTTGAAATTGAACTTCAATTTTATTATTGGAAATAGGAGGAGGGCGCAGGGAAACAAAATCTGATGAGTACGAAGGATATAGGATGACCATCTTATTATACTTTGTACTACGAAAGAATAGCGCTGAAACGTCTCCGCCTGGCTTGATGTTGTATAATGTCGAGGGGAACGTCGTCCATCTCTGTCCATCCTTTCAGAAACGCAGTTACAGTCTTGATGAACCGATAAAACAGGTTCCTTCATTTATTAGAAATACTAATCCGAAGTACGAAGTACGAAGTCCGTGGTTGCGTCATTTTAATCAAAAAGAATCTTTCAAACACCTTCTCAATTGTTTAAGTTTAAAAATTAGTATTCCAACATGAAAATTCTAAAATCTGTAAAGTAATTTTAAATCTTTTTATAATCAATATGGTATAATCAATATGTACTCCCAATTTTATCAATCTACAGTAAGATTGAACGCGTTAATTTGTCGCTCTAGGCAGGATGTTACTATTACTTACACACTCTTGGTCATGCAAAGTAGGGCTATTCTTTCGAGATACAGACCTAAATTAGTAAAAGTCATTTGGATTGAGCCAGTGGTCATTGTGTTCGTATTTTAGATTCATTCTTTAATCATTAAATCGTAAGATCGTACTTGCTTGTAATGTAAAACATATGCTCGTTCGAGGAAAACAGATTCCTAAGTTATTTTCCCTGAAATACTAGCAATTATTTTTGTTCCCATTTTGAAATCTTTAAATAAATTCTATAAGCTACATTATCGTTAACGCAATAGTTATAAAAAGAGATGCAACTCATAAAGATTAAGAAAAAAAAAAAAGATAAAATCATGTGCATGTAATACGCGTGATACAGGAAACATTTATTAAATTATAATTTTTTTTATTTTGATTATTTTCAACACAATTAGTTCAAACAACCGAGGTTCTACTACACTGCGCCCAATTTTAGTATTACACTTGACCATTTAATAGCAGCATTTAATAGCAGATTTCCAATATTTTCAAACTGTCTGACCGTATGGACACTGTTCGTTGTATCTTTGTTATTGCGTCAGCCTTAAAATAAAGTCACTGTCCAAAGCTAATGTAATATATAAAAATTAAATTACTTGTTGTGTGTAGGAAAGAATGAAATGAAATGGAAGTATTAGTCGAAGAAGTCCAATATCGTATATTATACACAATATTTCTGTATATGGGTAATATATATAATCGGACATGAATGATTTCTTGTGAAAAATAAATCGAAATCAAATAATGATTTTATTTCTTTAAAGTTTTTCGCGCGCATGATGCACTTTCCACACTTTTGACCTAACCAATTGAGTTCTAACAATATGTAATTAGATTTTGATAGTTTCTGTTCAGTTTCCGAAACCATTATCTTCAAGGTTCACCCTACGTCCTTAATTCTTTTACCATCTGAGTTCCAAACCTTAAATGGTACGTAACATAATATATTTGCAGTTCCTAGTCTTCACTCGTATCTCAATAAAATACACCGTGTCGTAAATCTCGCCACTTTCGACAGTCCTTGAGACCGACTGAACAGAAGGTTAAGAACCACATGCATATTTCTCTTCGTTCTTGCGTTCACCCACTTCAACTACCTTAATACACCACTGACCTTCAATTTCCACTCCCAACAGTCTATCCACCCTTGACAATTCCCATCGAATGCGTATAATCAGGCATAACTTCAGGATCATTCATATTCAGGGTCAATTTTTAGACTAAACTTTTAAATGGAGGGAGTGTAAGTAATAATTGTTTATTTCAGGTTATACGATGGACGCGTAGCACAACTGTCTTCTCCTCGTTGGCGTCGTCACCTAACCGTTTTAAAATAAGTGCCACTCACTTTAATATCGTGCACTCATTTGACTTAAGAACTCAAATTTCATGGACATTTATTTCTGCTTCCACGATTGGACGAGCAATAATTTCTTCATGAGTTTAGAGAAATGTTGATTCCTTCATTAATGTATGTTTTAATTTTGTTAAAATGTAGTGTTAATTAGTATTCTTCATAAAGTTGATAGTTTCTACGTATATAGTTGAATATATTCATGGTAAATAGTGTATCATCTGAAAAACAGCTAAATTACGTGAACTTAAACTATCTCCCTAGAGATTTAGTTTTTTTTCCTTTAGATTAGACACTAACAAAATACAATATTGTTCACTCACCCAGCTTTTCAATCGTTACGTTAGAATCTCTCAATACGTCAGATAGCCTGACGTGGAAGTTGGAGCTTGCCTCGTGACCATCATAATAATACAATCGATTAAGTCAAATGTAATTCCTATGCTTGCATACTCAACAAACTTTTCTTGAAACGAAATAAACCGTTATTTTATGTTCTAATGTTTAATCTTTTTCTATATTGAAATATCTTGTTCATTATTATTTAGTAAATGTTATAGTAATGTTAAATAATAGTTTAGTAAAGGTTTTAATAAATTTTTTAATTGTTTAGAGCAAGATTCATTATTTTCTAATCGCTAGTGAATATCGTTCATTCGAAATTTGTTGAACGAGCAGTTCTTCAGCCGGGTAATATGAAAACTCTATTCATTAATGAAAATGCAAATTCTTACATCCAAGTACGTGTTGTCGCATATGCATAAACGGATTAAATTTCCATTGAATTTTATTTTCTTCTAAGATGATTTAAATCTATTTGTACAAAGTTACAAACAATTACAGTAAAAAGACACTAAATATTTTGATTTTCTTAATTATTATTATCGTGACATGCAATTTTAAATCAAGAAACTTAAAAAGTAAAATGTTTAACTTACACAAAATTAAATTCAAACAGCAATACTATGGTATCCATTTTTTAATGTATCGATAAATATTCTATATTCTAATTTTAGATAATCAGTTAAAAATAACGCATGACGTTTATATAGCAATATCCATTATAATTATCGAGTCCTCGCTATACGTGTGGATATATATACGTGAATGTTTTTTTAATGAAAATTACAATAGTATTTAAAGCTGGAAAAGATATGATGTCTACAATTATTAAATTATTTATTTTTTTTATTATTTTTATTTATACAATTATTATTATTAGTTAATGTAAACGATGTAAAATCCATTCTGAAGTTTGAGATAAGGAATTCCATAAAGAAAAAACTAAGTGAATTTTTCGGTAGTATTTTTCTGTTAGTGTTTCATAAAAAAAATATAATATTTTACAGGGTGAAGACCTGATAAACTTCCTTTTGGACCAAATCTCAATAAATTAAAACCATAAATATTAAAATATACAGGATAAGTTATCCAAAATAAGATGCTAAACTCGCCTATTTTCGACAATGACGAAAAATATATAGATACACAGATCTTACTTGGTTTCAAGGAAGATTTATATCAAGATCAATTTTGCTTTTGCTTTTCATATATATATTTTTCAAATATAATTATTAAAACAGGTCGTAATTTTCTACAAGAAAGAAGCATCAAGTTACATATGTAAAAATATCATTAGTTCTGTAGAAATTCTGTAAAAATTCAACCTTGCGGAGGACCTGGGAAACTCCGTGATGGACATTGGGACGGACCTCGACTCTCTGGCGTCACTTGAGTTTTCCGAGAAGGGCAATATTTGGCTAACCCTTCTGAGTAGCGGATCAAGCTTCGGAGTTTCATTGGAATAATGTCTTGTTATTATCACTTTTTCCCGGTTCTTACAATTCTGTAGAATGATCAGACAAGATATAAATTGAAGTTAATAATAATAGTGTCTTCAACACGCTGTCCGACTCTGGCAGCAACTTCTTGAGGTTTTTCCTCTTTTCCGAGATCTTCAGCATTATTGGTGCGGTAAAGCATGCCCTGATTCTCGTAATATAGGTGGGTGACTAACGAAAACATCGAGAAAGTTGCGAAAATTGTGCTCGAAGTTCGTCGTGTGAGCATTAGGGATTGATGTCTCGTTCGGATCATATCGGTGCAGAGCATTATGCACGATGTTTTGTGTACACGACTATTTAACCAAATACAACCTTAATACCGTTCCACAACATCCGCAATCACTTGATATGTTCCCGTGTGACTTTTCCCTGTTCCCATCATTCAAGTTACAATGAAGAGTATTTTCAAGAAGATTTAAAGTTTGCGATGGAGATTACTTTAAAGGGAATAAAATAAATATCGACGAACAATTGAATTTTAACTCTCTTTCCTATGGATGACGAGATCTTATAAAGGTTCGCCAGTGGGTGTATTTTGTAACTAGGAGATGCGGATTCGGATTCATTGGACATTCTACGAAATTTGGTGAGGGAAGCAGCTGTCGAAAATTATTTGGAAATTTTTTTAAATGTAAATTCTGATAAAGTAATCCAGACCCAAACCATCGGTCACCCGCAGGTACCGAGAGTTACCCTCGGGTGACACACCCGTGGATTCCGCGTGACCTAATCTTGACCGTAGCAAGCAATAAACCCAAAAAGCGCCTGGACTTAATCAATAGGACAACGACACAAAAGATTCAAAGTAAACAACGAAGACCTTTAATGTGGCTATATTCGACAAAGCAAAGGACGGATCGACAGTTGCTGTTTTATGAATTAGCGCACCTGGCTGAACCTCCCTTTGCTTTAGGCCATGTTTCAAGAAATAAAACTTAATGGGTCCTAACAAATGTATATTTTAAGATGTAGAGATAATTCCGGTTCAAGCTTGGCTGCCTCCTTGTATCCTTCGAACGTGACGGGGGTTTGCTTACTTACATATATTCTACTATTTTAACCACACCTATATACCTATCTAATCAACCTTTGAGTGACACATGGTATTTTCTTCTACAGAATATGATCAATTCCATTTTATATAGAAGTTTATTGAGGAATTTGTGAAATGAAATGAAGATTATTTACAGAATGAAAGGAATCGAAAGAAACAACGTTGATGATTAGCATTACACCTGATCGTTTTAAAGGTTATAACAATAATGGAAAAGAAGAAAGTAAGCATCTTCGATGTGTCAATGAAACAAGCATGCTGTTTCGTAGATATTGTATATTATAGATTCTTGTTTAACTGTGAGACAAATATTGATATATACAATATTGTATTATTTATAATATTCGGGATATTTCTCGTATACGTTAAATAAGTAAAAACGCTAAAAAAAAAGAGAAATAAAATCGTTAATAAGAGGACCCCGCACAAGTATTTACAGTTCAGAAACATCAAAATCGACAGCAAATGAGTGGAATATGTCTTAATGCTTTAAAAAGAAATAGATTGCAACTGCTGCATAGATATCCGAATTATTTCAAAGGTAATCTAACCTAAGAACATACTTTTAATAGAAAATACAATCTTTTTTAAAAGACATCACTTAAAATTCTGTGGAATTGCAATATTGTTAATGTCGTTAAATGTTGCAGAGAACCATCGCAAACAATTGATGGAAATACAAAACAATTTTTATCTCCAAATGGAATAATAATGCAACACCTTGTCAACAAGAATAGAATAAAAAAGAAGACACACGAAGACTTGCGTATGAATTAAAAAGTAATTAGTTAGCATAATATTTATACTAGTCCTTTTTATGTAATATATGTTTATATTATCGAATAATTACTAACATTCAATTTTTCTCATTTAGCAGTTTATGTTTAAATATTACGGTATACTACTTAGAGACAAGATTAAAAATTTGTTTTTTAATTACAATATTTGAAATATACAATTTTATCTAGTACTTTTTTCATAATACATATACACTTCATATTTGCATTTAAAAACATATGCCATATATATTATTGAACATATTACATATTTCGCGTCTATATAAAAAATATCCATCTCGAGGATATTAAAAAACCATTGTCGTCTGGGAACCTGTTTTAAGTAAATAAACTACGTGCTTTGATATACCACATTATGTATTTTATGTAGAACATTTTATGAAAGTTAAAGAAGTTTGTTCAAGTTTAACTAAATATCCATAAATTGACGAAACAAACTGATTTAGAGTTCGAATAAAGTTATGTGTGTTTAATTATTCACGTTAATAGATAGTTCAAACTTTTGAGGAAAAAGAAGTTGCCATAACTACACAAGTCCGTAGACGATGTACTTGAGTGAGATGAATTTACACAAAATTTAATGTTCATTAAGGCCCGTTCAAGTACTTCACTGACTACAGTAGATAAACTGGAAACTGTTGTTATTAAAATATCCTTGTTGATTATGAAGAACAAGGTTTTAACAATTTCTACTTTAGGAAACAGTAGAAGATTAAGTAAGTTAGTAAAGATTGTTAATATTTCAACTTTATCGAGATGAACCTTTTCCTTTCAGTCACACATTACTGTCCGTTGCGATATCTCTTTTAAATAAAATATAAAGACATTCTCATTTTTTTTTCTAAACTTTCGATCGTTACTTTTACACATTTTTTTAATTCTTGCGTTACTAGCAAAATGTAATATTGTGGTTTTCTGATGCGCTTCAAGTAGTAACTTAATAGCGCCTGAATATGTCGGATGGTGTAACATGGAGATGACACAGTTAACCTTTTCGTAATAATTTTAATAAATTGATTCACTTTAGATGCAGTAACGAAGAAGTATACGTAAATGAATGTTGTTTTACTCTATAATGTGTCAACTCGGAATGTTTGTTGAATACTATTGTACCGTGTAATTTTCAACAAACACGAAATGTCTGATGGGTATATATTTTACAGTTAGGACAAATGGATTTTTTAAAACTAATTGTATATGTAAAATTTTTAAGCAGTGGCTAAAATGACCGTCTCCAAACCAATGATCATTCCCAGATACCAAGTGCACCATCAAGTAACGCATACGTGTGCTAACCCTCGATCGTAATAGGTAATAAGTTTATGAAGCGTCTTGACGAAATGAATGAAAATAAAGAATTTGTTGTAAAGAGATCGTTAAAGGTATTCGATGATCGATGAACCTATGGTTCTTAGGGTTCAGTTTAAAGTTTCTTAGAATATTCAATTCTATTTACAATATCTGAAACTCTAAACTGTGTATGGTATATATCGCTGATTACCTCTGCTTTAAAATCTTTTTTTTTTTTACATAATTTCCTGGATCGCATATGCTGTTATAACGTAACAATTTGCGTAATGTGTTACCAAGAATGACTACTTCTTAGGGGTCTTTAAAATAAAGTACCATCGAGATGATATATTTCCACTTGTTTAACGTCGTTATCTAATCAAATTGCAATTTCTTTGCCGATGGCTCTTGAAACAGTCGCTTGAAATTTGTTTTGTAATTTAAAAGTGGACATAACAATCACGGTGTGAATAGTTCTTTTGAAAGCAACCCTATATGCTGGAAAATCTTATCAAAATTGTCGAAAGATGTACGTTTACCAGTAGATAATTCGTAAATGAGCATACATTACTACTCTTACGAGAAATGGCTGAGAATAGGCAGATGCTTCTCGCTAAACTACAGGGATTATCTATTAACAGGGATTAGTTGGAAAAGGTCACAGCTAACTGCATCATATTAATCGGGAAAATTGTTATATGATAAAAGTTAGACTGACTTTTGATAAACTGTAAAACTTTCTGCTGAATCGTGGACTATAAATGAAAATTGTGATAGATTTCAATACTTAGGAGGACTCCCGTTTGAAATCATAACGCTACACTTGGAAATAGTTCCGTAAAGTCGGATGGCTTTTTAAGGCGATAACTATATACGAAATTTATTAGAGGCGTCACAATTGCATATGGTTAAAAATTTCATGATGATAAAATTCTCTACTACACTATCTCCTATATAATCTATAAGTTATCTACTGAAGTCTATTATTCAGTTCTGAAGTATTAATGAATTTATCCTCACATCTTCTAATCAATAATTTATATTTTAAATATTATGTTATAAAATATTCTGAAATGCGAGCGACAATAAACGTACAAGAATGAATGTGTTTTATGAATGAATTCTTCGGAACGCAAAGTCAACTATTCATCATCCTTTGCCTAATAAATATCCTGCTCTCAAAGTGCCACCCCAGTTTAAATAATATTCTGTAACTGAAATTTAAAATACCAGATCCACTGAATATTCTTAACTCTCCTAGAAAGGTGGAAGGTAACAAGTTTCATCCATTTGGTGACTATTTCGATGTTGTTGTTGTTGTTGTTGTTGTTGTTGTTACAGTTTATCATCTTTATAATAATTTTCCAATCATTTCCGATCATGTGCACTTTACTCTTTCTTTCATTCTTACTAGTAATTAACAACAGCGAATTCTGATAAACCAAAGTATAGTGCTTTACAGCCTCAGTAATATGGATAACAAGGATTAATAGATTAACAACAGAGTTTATGGATGAATCCATGTCCTCGACATATTCATTGCACTCCATTACAAAATATTATCCACAGCTAAACGCTAATACTGATATTGAAGTTTTGGAGGGAGAGAGTTGTGTCGTGTATTAAAATGAATCACAAGTTCCTTCGATAGCTTTATTTGATATTTCTGATTCTCGCCTCCAATTCTGTATTTCTACCTTCTAACTTGTCGAATGTCTTTGCCAATTTTTTGCATTTGCTTGTAAGCATTTTGTTGCACCCGTATGTTTCGGTGATTGGCCACCGTACATATTCTGGTAAGCCAATCATCTTACCTGTTTGTGGGTGCCGCCCTTCTTGTCGCTTAGGAAGGGCGACACGGACGCCGACGGGGGAATTGTTGTTAACTATTAATTTTCAGTAATGTAGCGGGATTTCCCGAGGTTCGCTTACCTGGGGCCTAACGGTCATGGCCATATGGGCCGCTGGGCCCAGGTCCCCGATAATCCTCGGTTTATAGCGTTATGGACCTGCTATCGAGGACGTTGACTAAAGTTTATTTTTCTATTACTTAAAAATATTAAAAAGCTAAAACGTCTCCTCAAAGGTAGCTTGCTTATCCTGCACACCGTAAACCGTGCTAGCTATTTCTACAGCGAATATTACTTTATTGTTACTGCTGCCAGCCGCTACAAAGTCACAGTCTGGTCAACCGTTGTGCAGCGATCACTTGCTGGTTCCAAACGTTTGGTGGACATTTAGGAAAAAGTTACATACCACCTAGAAATGCAGACAGTGGTTAGACTAAATTCTATAATACTTTCTTTAAAATAATATTTATAGTATTCTGACTTTGTCAGAAATTTGGCTGTCGCAATCTCTAATTTTTAAGTCCTTTGGTTCGATCTAGATTGGCTTAAAGATACCTAAATCTACATGATACAACTACATCTATGATACAATGATTCCGACCTTTGTTCTCAATATCAGTTACACTATGCTTCTAGATAGTTATATTGTACATATAAATACGCGTAATATCTTAGTAACTGTAACTTATATAATAGAAGATTTGGTATCGCACTTAACGCTTCAAACTCGTTGGAAATTCGATGGCATCGTTCAGTAGCGTCCTCTTTTCCTCAATCGTGTTCAAATCTTCTAATTCGCAGATTGACTGACGCGTGAGCCAGGAATACTAGTATTATATCGAACAGTTTTAGTTTTAGAGAAACCAATTAGATACTTAAATTATTGTACATATAGTAATCAGAATTCGACTAAATTCCTTCATGACAATTTTTTGTCAAGAGTGTATTGCATTATTCATATATTCGTATACGCATAGACACCCTTTACGAAATTATTTCTTATATTCTTACACAACATTTCACGCTTAAGTTTCAAATATTCGACTGTGTACTTCCCATCTTGTTGTTGTTTTTTACACATGTTTCAAACGTCGATGATGAATTCATCCATATTCATTTGTTAGGATAATGTTATTTGGGACAATTGTGGCTTATGTGACGAGGTTGATAGACAAATTTTATTTCCCCGAATGCTTAATTTTGAGATATACTGGTATATATTGTATAAGTCGCAGATTCATGAAGAAATGTAGATTTTTTCTCTGGAGAAATGAGCCGGCTATCGGGATCGGAGAACGGGTAAATGTTGGTTTTATCGTGACATGTACAATTGTAGCTTCTTCTCCTTCTCCATAAACCATAATTTCCAGAAACTCCAACTAGAGAAAAGCAACGAATGTAGACGAGTAAAGTCTTGTTTTATTACCACACGGTGGGTGAAAAACCGTCTATCGTGAAACACAAACTAGTCGACACCTCCATTCCAAATGGATGGTGAAAAATGGCGGGTTGTTCGTAGACGCGTGTTTCAAGCTTCCGTGCATTACGTAACGTTCGCGAGTTTCCTCCCAACCTAGTTATTGATCGCAGCTATTCCGAAAGATGGATATTTTCTTTGTATAGGTTTCGTTAGATTGCAGATGTCGTCTGATGCAGCTGGCAGCCGTGTCTCGGATAAACTGTTACAGAACAGTTTGGCGTAAAGTGTGAGCCGAGTGTGAGTCGACGCGAACTTCTCCACCGTCACGCAAACCACGCAATTCATATATTGTAATTGATGAAGGTCTGTTTGAAAGAGGATGCGTGAACGCGAAACGTACCGCTTAATAATAATCGGTAATAACTGCTACGTAGTTAGCTGAAGAATGTTTGTGAAGGTTCTTTTCCGAAGCCAAGAACAAGGACCTGTGCGGTAGTGTCGAGACAGCGATTTCCACATAATGCAATTTTGCGTACAGCACAACAAATAATAAAAACTTGGCATGTCTTCTGCTTCGTAATTGTTCGTTTTTCATGCAATCACTCTTAATATAACGTGTTATACGAGAAACTCGTGTACACCACGATTTCCTATACGCGCTAATCTATATGTATTACAACACCAAACGTATTAATAATAATAATAATAATAATAGCAATATAAAAATAAATACATACGGTACGCACTTGTATAACGCGAATCCCTAATAACGCGGCAAAGAGGCACATTGAGACTACCGTTTTTATTAGGTGTAAGGGAATGTTCTGTCCTTTTTTTTTAAGAGAACAAAGTAATTTTTCATTACTTCTTATTTAAAATTTAATCCAAAATACAATTTCCTTTGTTAGTTAAAAAACCCTCATCCCCAGAAGAAGGAATCCTCGCTTTTGACGAGATAATCTTCTACGGACATTTGGAGAAGAAAGTTTTGCAGCGATCCGCATAGATATGATATAATGATAGAGTAAAATTTCCCAATCAAACTCTGTAAGTTTTTGGCAATTTTCCTTGCGGTCTAGCGTTGTTACGATAAAACATTGTACCCTTGCTGTTGGCCAAAGATGGACATTTACGTTGAATTTCCCTCTTTAAAAGATCCAGTTGCGTACGATAACTACCAGCATGAACCGTTTCATTTTTTCAGCAAATCACAGTGTACTACATCCTTGGAATCCAACCGACAACAGCATAACCTTCTTCTGATTTTATTCATTAAATTTTATTCGATAAATTTTTCTCGTTTAATTCGTGTGATACCCAAATTTAGAGTTTTTACACAACCTTTTAATGGGTTCATCTTTCAAAGAAAAGTCACCCGAACAAAATTTTCTAAATCATCTTTAGCATGTTCGGACTGTTACTGCGACCTCTCCAAATACTTCAAACAACTTTTTTGCTGCTTTCGCTTTCACCGCGTTATTTCCTCCTTAGAACTGATACAGTATACGATGATACCACAGTTAAGTGGAGTTTCACTTCATTCATGTTAACGGTTCTGAAAGTTTAAGGAAACTGAATAATATTCGAAATCTATTCGCTCAAACTAGTTTTAGTCCAATCAGAATTCTTACTAAGGACCGACAATGCATAGAAATGCGCGTGATTCAAAACGACAGAACTTCCCTCATACTTAATATGTAATCCCAGCTCAATTCATTAATTTTTTCTGCGGTTCGTCTTACACAGTGCGGTCTTGAATTATCGTGTTGCAGAATAATGCCATTTCTGTTGACAATCGCCGACCACTTTTCAATTAAAGATTGATTTTTTCGATCCAATTGCTCACAGTAAAGGTCTGCATTTACGGCTCGTCCAGATTTCAGCATTTCAAAATGAAAAAAGTCCGTTTTTGAGAGACAGCCTATATTTTGCGTTTTGCATTATATCATAGAGGACCCATTTTTCATCTTCAATGATCAAGCGATCAAAAAGCGGTTCTGTATTGTGCTGTTGAAGCAATAAGTTGCATGTGATAGAGCGGTTGGCCTCGTTTTCTTCCAAAAAAATATGCGGGACTCAAACACCTGCTCTGCTTACTTTATCAATCTGACGCGAATGTTCTTGGTTGGTCGACCAAGGATGGTCTAAAGGTGTTGGTTTTCTTGAACAGTACGAGTCAGAAAGATCAAAATTACTGGATTTAAACTTAGAAAACCAGCTTTAGCATTTACGAACGTTTAATGCACTTGAGTAAACATCTCATCACTTTTAAAATTTTATTTATAATTATATATAATTACCTCTATACAAGATAATAAATCATTTTCGTTAAATGAATCTAACAGTTATATTTGTCAATATTACATATGTTAAAATTTGTAAAAAATATAATAGGATATAATTTATTTTTTGATAATAAAATTTTGTTACTCTAAAACAATTTTTTCAGTAAGACAAACCCCCCCCCCCCCCCCTCCATCAATATTAAAATCTGGTTACTTTAATACAATTGTAAATGACGGTCGAGGTGACCCGAAAGATTACTCCAGGCCAGTAGGTTGTGGTACTGCTATACTACATGCATAACAGTCATTAATAATTTGTGAATTAAATGAACAACAATTTATTATCAATTTTCAAGTCGTGTTATGAACAGCTGCAAAAATTCAATTCACGTGAATGAACTTATTTGTTTCTGGATACTTAAGATAATTAAATGACACAACAACTTTGTTTCATGTACGTTTCTTTCATGTATCATTAAGAAACTGACACTTTATTTTCGTTACTTATAATCATAAAAATGCGCTTTTCAAATATTTGAAGATATAAGAAAATAAGTATCGTTTAAGAAGTCTGAAACGAAAGAAATGCGTCAAAAACAAGTGACTCTGACTAAAAAAGTTGAAATCGTCGATTGCGAATGTTCGAGATCGCGCCGCTTGGCGACAAGTCTTCATTGCGCCTCGACAGAATAAAACCCCTACAAAGAATAGCCGTTAATTTTTAAAATAAATAATAAATAATAAATTTTTAAAATAATTTTTTATTAACTCCACAATAAATTTATTCAATTTGTTTGGGCAAAAATTCGGTAAATTATTTGGACATTTTGTTTAATATTTTTGAAAAGCAATACTGTATAAGTGGACTGCATCTAGATTTGAGCCTCTTTTTAGCTATGTTATACTATTTCTTAGTAATTTTCTTAGAAGATTTATATTGCACACGTTACTTAACAGATGAGATTTCAGATGATTTTCTAGCAAAATTTTATATTTTCTTGCACTGTACACTACTTTATTTCTTCGTTAACTGTTTCAATACTCAAGTTTTTCCAAAAACATTTTCGAACATACTTTGGCCTAACTTGAATCATATTGTGTCTCGCGTTTCGCCGCGCGGATTTTCGGATCGTCTCACTCATTGGAGTTGTAAATCCCAGATCGAACACACTTGCTCACGACGCTGTCCGCCAACTTAATATTGGACATCTTGCACTAATTGCTTGGCATTTCCCGACCGTATGGAAGAATTCAAGCCAACGACTAATGGTAATGTTCGTTCGTTTCTCTCACAATTCGACCGTTTTTTGTGAGAGATTGTTTCGTTCGTTACTGTTCGCAAGACTGCCTCGATCGTTGGTCATTTGGACTATTTCGTTCGTTCGTTGTTCGATGACCGTGTATAACTGACTTGTCGGCTCGCTAGTTTTCTCAGAGCTCGTCCGCTGGTCCCACCACCGTGCAGAGGGTGGACACTGTTGGCATTTGCCGAAACGATGCAAATTAATAATCAGTATGCCTGTTCGAGTATCGTCCATATCCTCTTGTGCGCTCGAGGCACGTGTTCGTTCGAAGAGGGTGGAAAGATACCTTCCAAGTCTCTCGGTGACGTTTTCGAAATTTCTCAAAGGTCCCGCTGCGTACACATATTGGACCGACCCTTAAGATATACCTCGTTTACAACACGCGATGGTTACCGAGGAAAGGATTGAAATTAAATATCCTAAAGACCATAAAACGTCTTAACCTCAAAAATAACCTTTTCGTCATGAACGTAATAAACACTGTGAAGTTCCGATTAGTGTATTGTTTCTACTTCTATAATGTGGCTTTCGACTGGTTTTATAAATAATTCAATGCCGTACTTTCAGATTGATTTTATAAATAATACTTAATTTTCAGAATTGTAATAGCCCTAATTTTGATTTTATTAACACTTCCTTTTGGTTTTAATTCTCTCCATCTTTTTTTGTATGTAATATTGCGAAGTGAATTTTCTTCCGTCTAAACACATTCCAAGATATTTTACTGCACTTTTCTTTTGGTATATTTATGTTCTTTTAATGCTTTGGAGGTACTATTGTCATTTTTATACGCGAATAAAATACGGTTAGGGATTTTTCCTTTTATTTTCTAAAATACTCTTGTAATTTATGTAATGCTTTATATACTGTTGTCACGTTGTTGTGGCATCTTTATAGAAGACTAAGATAACCATAGCGTCTGAAAATATTGAGAGATTGATTTCATTGATTTGGTAGCATGTCTGCAATGCATATGGGGGGAGGCGGAGTTTATTCTACAAATGCGTATTTGAGAGAGAACGAGGAGAAAAATGGAACCCGTTGGTAAGGCTATCTAGCAGATCCGTGCGTTAGATGTAGAAATTTCAGAGGTAAGTCAAAATTTGTTTTATATAGAAACCGAAGGCGGAAATAGGAACTTGTGAAGAACTGCCACAATGGTATATAATATAAGCTCTAAAATACTATCCTGAGAAACTTCTACTCTCATCTCGAAGGTTCTGGAGAATTCATCTACAATTTTTATCCACAAAGGCTATATTGCTTAGGTAGAATTTGAATAAGTAGTAATTTAATAAATAAAGTTGATGCAAAATATTGTTAATTACTTTGCACTGACTTGTTTTTGTTGTATTATATTTATTTCGAATGCGACATTAATTGACTTTACAAAACATTAACATTAATCATTTTAGCCATTTGTACTGTTATTATATATATTATTATATACTTAATATAATATATATTATTATATTTGTACAGATCTGTGCCACTTTCCATTATTTTGAAAAATATTTCTATTTCATAGATTTTAGTGAAAATTCTTTGATAATCTTCCCCTTTACTAAATCGTAATCAAGATATTCTGTGACTTCTACTTCTCTAATGTTCTTTTCATTTCTTCAATATTAGTGTTTTGAGGTTCGTTGCCGTTTCCAATTATTGATTCTTCGAAGTTTTATACTTCAGTTGATAGTTGCAACCCACTTACTTGCATTAAATGGTTTAAATACTTTGTACTCTGTGATACTGTGAATTGATAAGTTGATAATACGTTGATTCTTTTGTTGGCAAAAGAAAAAATTGTTAAAAATCACCGATTCAGAACGTTCGTATAATAATTCATTTGTAACTTTCATTCATAAAGATTTTTTCAGGAAGAAATAATGTTTATGTACAAATGTAAATCGACAAAAAATTTAATTCAATTCAAATACGTAAACTGTGTATTATTGTATAATTATTGTACACATATAATCAACATTAACATATTGTTCGTAACAACGCAAGGAGTGTTCGTATTCTAACTCTAATGTTCTTATTAACTTTAATTTATTACCAACACTGACGATATTTCCTTACAGGTGCGTAATTATTTACGAAAAAAGAGGTATACAGAAAACACTAGCAGAAGAGATGGGAAGGAAAAAGGAATAGAAAAACAAAAAGAATGAAAAAGGGTGCTAGCTACGTACCAGTATCTCTTTATTCTAGGATGAGAGAGAATTGGGGAGATACTCAGGGGAATGGTACCCGAGCACGGCTTCATAATTATTATCTCGATACGCAGTAGGAAAGAGGAAAATTAATAAAGAAAACGCGATAGGAAATGTCTAATAAACCTTACTAATACGCAGTTTGATAATGCGATACATCATCCGACATTTTTACGCAACAATATACATTGTTACACAATATATATAGCTGATACACGTGTTCGAGAGCTGTAAAAATTGTGGCTAACTGCAATAATAACGTTAAAAATTACAAATTAAAAGATTCGCAAGAATAAAAGAAGAAATAGCCAAAAGGAGCTGGAGTGTACTAATACATAATACTAATTCAATACATATATTGGAACTCGCTACAATATAGCAATAAAAATAGCTATTCATCTTATTCAATACACTTTCCGAACATTTATCTCGAAGTGAAAAGCAATCGTTTTTTACATCGATTTTGAATCTTTACAATATTTTGCATTCGTCGACTCGAGCAGTTGGTCGCTTTCGTTTATTGGTCCTCGAAGCGGTAGAAATGTGCGTTCTGAGTTGAATGGCCAACCACAAAATGCCAAACACTTTTTCACGTTTCTCTTGTAAGCAAGGATTATTGTAAGAAACTTTTAAAAGCAAATGTAACCATTTCAACCAAGGTAACATTGTTACAATAAAGTCAGATAAAGTTCAAAAACTTACGAGCAAGTAGGAACAGAAATAAAAGAAATAAAAAGAAACAGAGAATGATACAGTTTGGTTAACTCGATACAAAAGAAACGAAACAAAAAAGACAGGAAACATAATACGGAGAAAAAACAATAATCGTGACAGAAAAGAAATGGAGAAAATATTGCTACGAGTTTAATCGGATACAGAAAAAAGAAAAAGGTAAAGAGAAAAACACATGAGTTGGAAAGAAGATACAATGTAGGAAATGGGTTTCAGTTAGGAGTTTGACATGACGTAGTATACATTATCGAATACCCTGAATCGTTAATACTAACATAATCGCTACGTTATCCATTTTAAGAGGGCCGCACAATTAAAGAGAAGATGACTGTTAAGTTCCAGTGGACTTTATTGTTCGAAATATAGCCACATTTGGCAAACAGATGTCCGTAGCAGGAATAATCTCCAAAAAGCCACTACTTTCGAAGTCGAGGTAATTACTGTTCACTCCACATACCTACTAAAGGTCGTCGTAGTTTCTTTAAATCTTTATGCCGTTTTCCTACAAATCAAGTCGAGGCGCTTTTTGGGTTTATTGCTTGCTACGGTCAAGATTAGGACATGCAGAACTCACTTGTGCGTCACCCGAGGGTAAGACTGGGTACCTGCGGGTGACTGACGGTTTGGGGCGGTTACTTTATCAGAATTTGCAGTAACCAATAATAGTCGACAGCCGCTTCCCTCACCAAACTTCGAAAAAATGTGTAAGGACGAATCGGCATGTCCTAGCTAAAAAACACACCCACCGGCGAGCCTTTAAATACGCCGGAATAGTTAGAAAGTCAGAAGAATAACAACTGGAAGAATAACAACTACACGAGAACACAAACCTTGTCGACTACACTCCCCATCAGTACCGAAATATAAAGTATAAAAAACATAAGTGGTTAAGGATCATTATTCAACGAAGTCTAATCCCTTAACTCACACCCGCGTTAAACCAAACGTCGGGACGTAACAATGACGAAAGGATATTTTAAGCGAACCTTCCCGAAAGCAATAGGTTTTTAACCCTTTATTTCGGTAGAACAAAAAAATTAAGAACGAAAGGGAGGCACAAGCGAAAAATCGCAAAAGAATTTTATCGCAAATTATGCGAAAAGTTAAGATAAATAAGAAATTAGCGATTATTTAGCTAAAAATAAAAATTCATCATAAAAGAGAATAGAAATCGTCAGAAAAAGGAGGGAAAGGATTGAATAGAAAAGAAAGTATTAAATATTTCTTCGTGCGAATTACACGACATGAAATAAACTCCCATTAATCAGTTTTATCAGCGATTTTCTCCCATTGACCAACATATTGGATCTCCTAGCCTAGATCTTTTAGTGTATTCTAACTAGAATCGTGACTTCGAGCTTTGTTCCTTATGTATATGCTATGTGACAAATCAACATTTCTCTGGCGACGTTGATGGCGTATACGCCGATCAGTGTGGTGGTCTCAACTGTTTTGGCAGTTCACAAGAGTTAATCTCTCAGTGACTGTTCTCTGCCCGCACTTTCGCTACTGCTTTCTATCTAGGCAGCTGCAGGCTCCGTTTGACGGCTCTTGCGTACAAGTGCTAAATGGAAGAGAGAGGATGGAAAAGGAACTTTGAATGAACAATTTCACTATCACTTAACTTAAGACCAGGCTTGTTATACAAATATTTAACCGTTTAAGCGGATATTTCAACTAGCCATTTATAAAGCTCGTAATGAAATTTTGTTACATGGTAAATAAGCGTTTCCTTAAGCGTGTCCGCATAATACGATAGTTGTAGTACAAATTTGATTATTTTTATGCTTTATAAATTAAAGTTTGTTAGGATGATAACAATTTGTTGTTTTATTCGCATGCTATAGAAAAGCACCAAGAAGGAATTTGGATTTAATTCATCAATTCTGAAGATCTGTTTCGGCTTCAGCGTACTATTGGCCAAAACTTACCACTATATATAACTCATGACGTCGCTAGCCTAAATATGCAGGCTATACATAGAAGCACTATAATTGAGAATAGGCATCCAATCGAGATATCTTGTCTCTGCACCGTTTAGGATAACTTCTACTAGTATATAAGTAATACGTGCCTATATTTGCAGGATAATCTGCCTTTAGAACCGAATTATAACCAAAAAGAATTGTCAAAAATTTCAAAACAATCATAATTTTTCCTAGTAATCAACATTGCCGACATGCATGCATTCTGTATTGCATAAATTGAAAAAGTAAGGATTACATTAGAAAAATTTATATAACACGCCGAAACTTAATTTCGAAGCTTCAGTAGACAAAAGCCTGGAAGCCAAAGGAGATGCTGCTATTGTTGTACACAATGTGACTACACGAATTGTCATAATGTGTAAACCGTGACCAAGAACATATACTCAACTACAAACAATATCCTGCATGGGGTAACTACCAATGGAAGAAATTCGCTGTAATGTCGACTGAAATTTAATGTACTTATGAACTCGATTCAAAGAATCTAAAACGCTGTTGGTTGAACTTTCGTCCCGATATTAGTTTCGCAGGAAAGTGTTGGTACTACTCTGTAGTTGTATCACTATCAAACGATAACGCGTGTAAATATTATACGCGTGACCATGGAGAAACTCGATCTTCACAACAGAATCTAATTTCGCAACTCCAGCAACAACAGTCAGTTGCGACCAATGTTATTCCGTGCATTGCGAGCAGTCATATATTATAGGAAATATGTCTCTATCCCCCAGTATAAGTTCACTATTACTTGTAGTGAATCGGGCAAAATGTACTCAAGCATGTTGCAACTTCCATAAACGTGGCTCTAGTATATTTATAAGGTGTGTGACTTTTGGTTATTAAGAACCAAAAACATGATCCTAAGGCAAGTAGTAAAAGGCAAATATCGAAATAAATACCGAGCGCCATATAAACTTCAAGCCTTCCGCAGTGAGATACGAAAAAGCAGCAGGCTGCACGGACGACATTGTTCTATATACCTAAAGTAGTGGTGTAAACATTAATCACATACAAGAATCAACTCACCATTAAAAATCCAAAACGCTACAATTAAATTAGATTTACCTGATCAAAACAAATTCCACAAAAAAATTCATAAAGCTATCTATTAAAATAAAATTTACACTAAACTTACTAAAAATAGATAGCTACCAATTCGCTCGGATATACCAAACTCCAACCGCCTACAATAACTGCGCGTTACGTGTAAGAAATCTACTATCAGTTCTGTATTTCGCGCAACGTTTATTTACTTATTGTAAAACATAACGTACATCATCCACTCTGTACACGCATCCTCTTATACATTCGCTCATCGAATATTCTCGATTCTTTCCCCCGGATTTCCATGCATTCCCTTGTTTTCCAGACACACAACACACACACACAACACACACACACACACACAATCTTTTGCATATATTTTGGAATATTCTCGAATATTCACAATTACATTTTTTGGTGTTTACACACATACCCAGTCCTTTTTGAAAAGCAACTTTATTATTTTTAATTTTTTACTTACTTTGGTATGCAGAGTCATCCCTTATATCTACACTTCATACAAATGCTTGCCAGTCAGACTACAATATATTATCACGGTCGTTAGTTGTAAGAGATGAAAAATTTATTATCAAATTTGTTTACTCTCATGCTCGTCCCCAAGGAATAATTCCATTTAGTAAAAAAAATTATCTGTAAGAGACAGTATCGATTGTGTAATGGCGAAACATGTATCAGGAAGTTTCACATACCAGGAGTAATCGAGTAACGTTAATGCAATCGTTAATGCAGTAGAGTAGAAAAGGAGTGAAATAGGTAGATAGAAGCAAAACAAGAGACGTAGCGAGAAACCCTTTTCGAGATAGGAGCAGCAGTTGTCCAGAGATCGGGTGAGAGACCCTATCTGTGCCGCACCAATATCTCACTGCAGAAGGAGATAGCGGGGAAGGGGGGAGGGGGCGCCACGCGAAGTATTTGTAGGAAACGGAATGCGGATCTGAATAACACTCAGCATTCCAGTATACGTTGTTTTACATTATGCTATTAAGGTATCAAACGCAACCAAGAAAGACAATGTTTAAACAAATTAAAGAGATGACGATAAGCAAGTTAAGGATTATGTGTGAATTGAGATGAAGTACAAGTGAAATTTGAAGTATAGAGGACTATCGGATGGAATATCACAAACAAAGAACACGTTTTCACACCGTTAGAAGCCTATTAGTGTACGTATTAGAGAATCCTTATTTGGAAAATTAATCCGTTGATCATACTAAATATAATATTAAAAATAAATGGAGTCTAACTTGTCTCGTAAAGTTTGTGTAGAAGCGTTTTCCTTTACCGGCCGCGTTAAAGTGAACCATAGTTAGTGAATGGAAGGAAAGGTAATACCAAACACAAGCACTGTATATGTACAAAAATTAGCTGAAAATAGTTTTTTTAAAAGTAAAGATATAAACCTTCCTTTAGTGAAGGATTTAATGTTTAATAAATGATTGTAGCAACAGTTTTTAATGGTTTACATTGTAAGATCGCTAATAACCAAAGTTCAAAATAGGCACTAGTATAAGATAGGATAAGATAGGTACATAACTCGGTTAAAATTCTGTGCCCACCAGCGAAATGTAGCTAGGGTTTAAAGTATTTCTTAGCTGATAGAGCAAACAGTATAACTTCGTCTACGACTGGAGTCTGTATTTAAGAACCAATTTCTGCTAACACGAGGTATGGTGAACTATATTACTTGCACAGCGGCTGAAGTTGCAGAGCATTTGGCAGAAGGAATGTTATTTAAAGATAAATAGAGTGAGATTGAGGATGGAAACTTAGGACGCCCCAGCATGATCATCCCTGAACCCTGAAGTAGTGATCATACATTATGGAAAAATACCCATGAAGGACCATTCTAATGGTTGCGCCAGTAAACCCTTATTGATAAAACTAGTAGATGAGTACTCCATCACGCCTATTGCTATTCTAATTTCCAAATTTCTATCTCAATGTTCTTTGGCAGTTTGATTAGTGGTACATATTGATTAACAGATTTCAAAAGCTCTATTTACCTAGCAGTGTGTTTAATGAGAGTCGCCATATTTTCCAACTGAATCTTCATCACAACTTCATCTTGGCAAAAAATAAGATGAGGAATTTCATCGCTAAAGACTGAAATTGAAAATAGAAATTTACTTTGATAAGGAATTTTCCGATCAATATTCAATGTTCATATTGGTTCTCTCCTGACATTGGCTACTTGTTACTTCTAGGTCAAGATTTGTGTTACTTCTGAAGCTTATATTATATCTCAATTAGAGTCAGTGAATTATGAGTACATCACACGAGGTGATCTTTTTGACGAGAGCTGATAATTATATAATATAATCCGTAATACAACAGTATGTATAACATTTTATTTACTTCATTTTCTTACATGGAAATTATTTTAATATATTGGTAAGATCTTTCTAGTTGAAACAAGACTCAAACACAATATAATTTGAGTTATATTTACCTTTACTAACTGTTACTCAAATGGTATACCTTCCTCAACATTGTTTTTTAAATATAAATATGTAGTTATACTAAACAATATATTTGATATTATATTAAATTTCTCACATTTCAAATTAAATTAAAGACCTATTTTTTAAACGTACTCTCTAACATTATCATTTTTTTTAATGAAAACAAATTATTCAATACGTATTGATAAAGAAATGTGATATATATTGTAGGATATTTATTAATTAAGGACAATTGCAAGATTTTATAAGTCGTTGGAATAGTTCTTTACAACTGAGATATTATACTAAAGATGGGTGATGAACAACTGACTCGTTGTCTTAAAGCATTCACTCTCGCTCGCATTCCAGAATATTCCACACACATGACATTTGAAACCGTAATTATTGATTAACTTTTAATAAAGAGAATTTCATTATCCTTCAATACGATTATATATCTTGTTTGGTTTTACCTTAATCGGAAAAATCTCATAAATGTGTTAAAAAAATTTTCTTACAGAAAAAAATAAAAATAAAACGGTTAAACAATCGGTTTTATTATAGTAATTACTATAATAAACTATATACTCACGAAGATATCATCTATTTGAAAACAATAAAATTATAGAACAGCTACTTTCTCCTAAATTTCGATAATTTTTAAATATGTTTCAGAAATTCATTGTTAAATTTCAATGTTCAGTATAAAACATAATGATTTTCTGCTAATAATTTCTGTCTGTGGTTTTCTGTTAAACTATCAACAATTCTTTGTGATGTTCGGGAGTAGTGGGGGTTCAATATGCATTTCTGAAAGTAATGGGAAGTTAGTGAACAAAGGACTGTATGCCTAATTGTGTACTGTGAAAATAGGAAGGGATAGCCATTTGTCTTAAAGTAAACGGTATACAACGTTATATTTTGAACAATTTCTTCGTACATACAACTCAAATTCTGTTAATTTTCGAGGTATTTGTAAAAAAATGTCTGTCGCAATGCAGTGAATTTTGAGTCAGAATTAATAGTTATAATATAAGTGAGCAAAATTTGAGCGGACTTGAGTTCGGATGAAATTCCCGTGCACTACTTTATATACAAAGCTGTAAGAAATGTCTGCTACTGCACTGTGTGTAGCGTAACTAGCCGCCCTAAGATAGCTAGAGCTTGGGAAATAACCCTAACCTAATACCAGTTGAATTAATACTCGAATTAATTCTATTTATGAGAATTGGATTAGGGTTAGGTTATTTTCTATGTTCCAACCGCCGCAAGATAGCTGGGTACGCTAGATAGTAACAAACATTTCTTCCAGCCTCAAATGTGCAGCTGTGCACACGGCTGTAAGCTTTCCCAAACGTCGTTGTAAACAAGAGATAAACTATAACGCGGTCGGCAACTAATACCGACGCTCAGAATTTCAGAGACACCCTCGTGGTAACGATCTTTTTTGCGAATATTTTGGAAATTGAAAACGATTGATAATTATACGTGTGGAAAAACGTATTCAAAATATTGAACTTTACAACATATTTCATACATATTATTGAAACCAGGGAGAAAATAACTGCCCCACGGCTACATGTACACGTTCACGTACAGATTCGCCGCGAATACTATTATGCTATAATCGAAATTAAAAATGAAGAGTAGAGGTTCTACTTTAACGCCTGAAGCTTCGGCAAATCCCACCTGTTGAAGACCCGTGGTATGATTAGTTTGAGTGGTCGAGGGGGATGAAAGGCAAGCGTCAAGTATCTACACTGGAAGCACTATGAAGTGCAACCAGCGCCGCAAATGCATTTGAAATAGGATAATATGTGAAAGCACATGATCACACGAGCTGACATTAGTAGCATTTTCAAAGTTACCCTCGTTAGGATCCTGCATGCCAAGCAGATTGAAATGGTCAGCAAGCAGGGAAACTGTGGACCCTGTATCTGCAGGTCAATCATCTGGAATATCAGCGTCAGCAGTCTCTCTTGAAATTTTTAGCAGAGAGTCACAGGACCAAACTAACCAACGAAGAGGCGCACGATCAAGATTTCAGTCAAAAGGTTCCCTCTAGATATTCTGCTTGGATTTTCTAAAGAGAGAAATCCTTTTGACTGTAACTCTGGATTTGGTTCTGAGGGAAGCGGTAGGGGAAGGGAAGGGGGACGCGGTATTATCATACCACCGTATCACCGTACTGTATAGCAACACTATATAATATAAGTAAACGGAGGAAGGCAACAAATCGCGAGCAGACAGAAGCATACACAATAGGAAGACGAAACGATAACTCATATACGCAGTATTATCCTTTCGATTGCGCCAAACATGTTGAAAAACGACAAGCCAATTTCGATGGCATAAAGACTGCTGTGTGACATAATAGAATGCTATTATATTTAACTCAAAATACATTATGGCATGCAATTTCACTCTCTTATTTTCTTCATTGTTAATTAAATTTTCACAATTTAGTTTTATTCCATTAAATTGATAATACCTATATGGTTTTTGGAACTACAACGTAAATTCTCTCAAAGTGAATGTATTCAACATACTAATATTTTCTATATTTATTACATGGACGGGTATGTGTAGGAATCTATTTTAATATTTAATAGATTCCTTTACTTTATTCTAAAACTGTAATAATTGTACAAAATACGCATTGATATAAATATATATCAATATATAGAAAATATATAGAAAATATTAATAACGTAAATGTACAGAAAAGGTAAACTAATTCCAATAATGTTTTAAAATTGCTAAAGATTACATATATTTTTCGACGAATAAACGTTAATCAAACTAATGCCAAAACAAATAGCTCGAGTGCTTTATATTTGTGTTTCCAATAGAATTATATGCAGGATTAAATATTTCAATCGATAGAATATCACTAGCAAAAAAATAATTTTCTGGCTTTAAATAAAATTAAAATGTCTAATATTATATAATATTCTACAACACGGGCAATTAAATTAAGAAAAAAAAGGAAAATGTAATAGGTAAAGTAGTTTATTATATATTTTCATATATATTTAACTACTTGACTACATTATCAATAACATTTTTTTTCAGATACACAATGAAGTCATTTATTTAAACTGGTTGAAAACGTTACTGCGTTTTCCTACAACAAGTGGTAAGTTAAAGCATTAATCTTAATTACAAAAATATTATATTTTTATGAGATAATTATCAGTTAAGTAAAATCTTCAGTAATCTTTATCAAATTTAATGTTACTATCAATTTTATAATCAATTGCGTAATTGTCGAAATTATGCACAAATAATTGTAATAATATTTCATTTTATGCATATTCAATTTCAATCTTCTTACTTATGATATTAATTGCTTTTCCGTCTAATAGCTGCAAAATTTCAATTCAGTCATGTTTTTACTTAATTTTAATTGACTTTGTTGAATTCATTTCTCAGGATGTTTTGGTATTCTTAGTTTTCGAATACATAAGTACATAGTTTCACGCGTGTGCATCTTCTACATGCTGGTATATTCCAGCCACTCTCTCCCAGTGAACTTCGTTTGAATATGTATATTCGAGATTCATTCCAGCTCGAGCGGATGGTCTAGAAGAGATTTATAGTGGAAGGTTGCACCATTGACAAAAACTGCGGTAATATCCGCTCGGACCGTAGATATTGGTTACCGAAAAATCTTCTAGTGTAGAATCTCTCTAGATTTAGATTAATGATGTCTAATATTTCGATGTGTCCTAATAATGATTCTTAGGAATTTGGATTACAATTTTTCTTTTCTATCTCAGAAGAATTGGAACATTTAACACTGAACTTATTAAACTTTTCATATATACCTGAATTTGTGACGTTGAACACTGAAAAACGCAATTGTGACTACTAACTTTTCAAAAGTATTCATTTTCATAATAATTACTGCGTTAAATAGCAGTTAAACATCATTAGTCACTGTTTAAAAAATGTTCTGTTATACAACAACCTCAAACGTATCCGATTGTCAGCCGGTTTACACAAGGCGATTGTATTGTATTATAGGTATATTGCACGATAAATTAATGAAATCCAGTTGTTTTCGATTAAAGTACGGTTTACATTAGCAAGTATTTCCATGACCCGTTAACAGCAGATTATTAATAATTAAGATATATTTAGAATCACATCTGAGTCTGTTCTTACAAAAGGAAGATTCTTTATCTATGTCCAACATTTGGAAAGTAATTATATCCTAAAAAATACTCATAACTAGAAAAAGTTAATAATATACTAGTCACTACGAATGAACTAATTTAGCTGTCACACATTCAATTATATTATTTGATTATAATATAGATATTTGTTATTTCCCGACGTTTAGTTTAACGTTGGTGTGGTTAAGGAATTAACTTTGATAGTACGTAAAGTAAGTAACGATATTTTTGACAAGATTTTAGTAGATGTATCTTATGATGTTTCGTGTTTTTAACTAACTTTACTATGGCTGACAAGGGTTTATAAAGGTTCGCCAGTGAGTGCGTTTTTAGCTAGGACAAGCGGATTGGTCATTGAACATTTTACAAAGTTTGGTGAGGGAAGCGGTTGTGGACGGTCATTGGTCAATGTAAATTCTGATAAAGTAACCGACCCAAACCATTGGTCACGTGCAGGTACCGTCGTCTTACCCTCGGGTGACGCACACCCGAAAAGATTCAAAGTAAACGACGAAGACCTTTAGTAGGTATGTGCAGTAAAGAATAATTAACTCGAATACAAAAGTAATGACTCTTTGGATATTATTCCTGCTATGGACAGCTGTTTGTCAAATGTAGCTATATTCGACAAAGCAAAGGACTGATCGACGGTTGCCGTTTTACGAAATTAACGGACCTGACTAAATCCCCCTTTGCTTTATGCTATATTTAAAAAAATATAATTTAATGGATCGTAACAATAATATAATAAACAAATATCTTAATTCTCAATAATTCAAAAGCATTTAGTAAATGAATTACAGATATTTGGACTTTATGACAAATTAAATGTATAGTACGAAATTGCAAAATGTAAATTTAACTAGAGATTAGGCGATGGCATAATACCAAAACTGGACATCGAAATGTGGTTGATGCACTTTATTGCACTTTATTGCTTTACGGGCTTCTCAGAACCGGGAAGTAGACAAGTAAATTATAGTATGCCGATTTTCCGATACCCACAATCTCTCGCAAGCCACATAGGCCACACATAGGCAGCGTTGTGATTGTTTTTACAGTGTTATAATTTTTTTCCTTTTGACATATTTGATATCAGTCACATTTAGGTTTAGTTACAAGCAAGTTATGCATAATTTTGTTTGTAGATGTTAGTTTTGGGTTTGTACGTAAAAATTGAGCTTAATTTCACATTCACTTTACAAAACCGAAAATACTAAACCCGTTCATACCATCTCCGCCTTTAAATTATGGATCTGTTAGAATTCTCATAAAACCTTTGATTAGGTCGACCAGAGTTTTAGGCTGGTCAAGTAATTTCATACTCTTCGTAACAGATATAAAGTCAATAAAATGGAAATAAGAAAGGTTTAATTTATTTCTGAATATGAAAAATAGTGTTTAAAAACGTCTTACTAAATAATTAATATTGGATTACTAACACAATTAGTAGAAGCGAAGAAAACTTACTTATTAAGTAAAACGCAAAACAAAGGAATTAGATGAGTGTTCACTAACCAGAGAAAAGAAAAATAATATTCCCATCCATCGTAAAAAAATTCAGTATTAAAAAGGACCGCAGCCAATGAAAATAATGTGACTTATATTTCATCGAAATATCAAAAAACAAGGATCCGATACAAAAAAATCAAGAATTGCAAAAAATAATTGATATACTCAGAAATAAACTTTAAGCATTAGAAGTGAAGAAAAATAGCCGAAGTTTTAGTAAACACGAGATTTCTGATATAATTTGCGGCAAAATCTTTTGATACGAGGAACGAAGAAAATGTCTTCTGAACAAAAGCAGGGAGAAAAATATAAAAATCAAAGAACAACTCGAATGGAAGTAGCAACATCGAGGAGGCCGCAAGTACATAAAACAACACTACCCACTGCAGACACACGACAAAAACCGACTTCATCGCTAGTTATCTCTATAATATCTGCGCAAAAAAAGGAGAAATACTACTCCTATAAAAGACATTATTAAACTACTCGAAGGGGAATTACGAATCGAAAATTTTTACACAAGAAGAATCCACGAATATTACATACGTCTAGGTTATTATTAAAGTTATATAATATACAGGATATTAGAAAAAAATTATTCTAAGAGAAACAAAAATATTTATACCTCACAAACGGTGGACCTTTTGACTTATGTTTACTAAGGCTTTTTTACTCAGCACGGTGTGTTCTATATACCATATAAATATTGAATAGCTTTTTTGTAATAATCTGTATGTGTAGGTTGGGTTCCTCATCATCGTAAAGAAATTTTAGTCCACGTCATTCGACTCATGATGCAATATTAGTGTTTGTGCATATATACGAAACTTAAGTCGTCAAAGCTTAAGGGCTTAACTAAAGGATTAGCTCTTAAGATTAACATTATAGAAAGTTCAAGGCTTCAAGTCTAAACGCTTCTGAAAATAGAATTAAAAGAAGTTTACGTTATAATTCTGTAATATTAATCAATAATTAATATTTTAGATATCATAGAATATTCCAGAACATTCTATAGAATGTAAGCGTGAACAGGAATGAATATATTTTATGAATAAATTCGTTTAAATATCGAGTTAGTTGTTCGTGATCTATCTTTCAATAAATAAATATTAAATATATAACTAAAGAACATTACAAAAAACCTGGAGTTATCGTAAAAAAAATCCAACCGTAAATTGTAATGCAAGTGCAATAAATTGAGGAGTAGAACAGAAAAAAATATTCGTTAAATGATAAAATTGAATTAGACGCACCATCTCCTATTACACGCATTCTGCAAGAAGTATATCACGTTTTGGTTTAAATAAATGCTATAATGCTTTTTTGACACCATTTTAGAAGGAATATCAATATTGATTGATAATTCCTGATTTGTAATAATGATAATACTAACATTAAATCTGCTGAAACTAATCAGCATGTTTTTAACCTGGCGGACATAGATTATGAAAATTAGAACAGCGCGCAAAAGTGCTCACTTTGGTTCGCCTTGTTACTTTGATTTTTTCCTGAATTTTCCTAGTTCACTGATCGATCGAGTGCGTAGAAATCACGACAAGCTGCATCGTCGCACATTACGATTTTTAGTACTCGACTCTGGAAGAGCACAACTTTAAAGTCCGGTAGAATTTTAAAAAATCAATGTAAACTAGATACCATCTATGGCTAATGGTTATTAGAAAGAAATTTTCATCTAAAAAGAGAGAGGAGTCAGATTAACACCTGTTGCGGACGATTTTAATCTCCTTACGATGAATACAAGAAAAACATCAGGCAGTGAGATTTTATTCTCACATTCTTACTGACACTGTTAAATGGCTGAGGAGTACTGCGCCTTGTTACAATGTTTTTGGAGATATTTTAGGATTTTTGAGAGATGACAGCAATGGTGGCAACAAGGAGATGGGACATAAGTACATTATATCCTATTTTTGATCATCTCCCGTAAGTAGTGTAGCTGACGTAACTAATATCAAGGCGACACCAATCACAGGCTTTCTTATACCTGATTGGTGCTGGCTTGTTACTCGGTTCCTAGCTAAATAAGATAATTAATTCCAGACGTGCTATAATAATAAGCAGGAGTCAAAACGAAGATGATAATAGATGCATTGTGGAGCTGGTTATTAGAAAATCTACTTTTGTCCGTGAAGAGAACATCGGTAGTGTTCGCATTTTTTTAATATCCAATAATCACTTTTATGAACTACTTACATACATGTATACATGCCATGAACAATTTCTGTATTTATTAACTCAAATTATTCGTTTCAGTCCCATGCGTGCTTACATTACGTGTTACGTCTGACTTTGACAAGTAGACACAATCAATTGAACCATGAAGCTTTAACATAATTTACAAATATGTTATATTTTCATTTTAATAAAAATTAATTTTACAGAAAACAATTTGTAATTAATAATGTTGAAGTTCAAGGAGAACTTGGAAGTTGCTTGCACACCAGAACTTAAAGAATTGTATTAAACATTGCAATAGACGTTTGACCAGTGCTGAATTATAGAATATAAAATTTATTTCTTTATTTCTTTACGAAGAGGATTTATTTATCTAAAGATGATGAACGTTTCGGTATAATACTGCGATGACTTGCCGCAGCTGTTACGATCCTCATATTTGGGGGCGTCATAATTCACATATACGTTGAACGTTGATTGTCAACGAGTAAAATATTTAATTTTATATCAGGAAAAAGAAACATGTATTCCAAGTTTCCCAAATTTGTCACTCTCGTTCAATTCCAATTCTATATAGTCATGCATTTATGTATGAATAGTATAAGGTGTGAATGATTTTATTGCGATTGGATACGTGTGCAAACACAATATGTAATTGCGAATATTCTCAAATATTCCAAAATTCAGGCGAAAGAATCGATAAGTGATGTATAAAATGTTCGATGAGTGAATGTATAAAAGGATGCGTGTAAGTTAAGTTTGAGTATAAGTTTGTGTTTTAATAAAAATAATCTAACAATTCTTCCCACTCAATTACAATTACGCATGTTTTCGCTAAAACCTTACAATCTCACAATAGCATTTAGGGGTACCGGAAAAACATATCGTTCTATTTGTTGATCATTTTCGAGCCATTTTCTTTGGCTGCTATCCTTTCAAGTCATGTTTTATGCTTCAAATTCAAATTTAACAACCCAGTTTACAATGGGTCGTTTTTCACCAAGTGAAAGAGAATTTATTTGGAATTTTATGTTATATATTATTTTCTCAAAAAAGAATTTGTAACGGTCGCCATTAAAAATATTTGTGATGTACCAGACGATATTTTAGATGTTCATAAATATCAAAGGTGGTTCTAGAAATTTCAATTCGAAAAATTGTCCTGGTGTATAAATAAGGTAAGTGTCGCCATACTGACTGCTGAAATCAAAAGTGATCCAATGGTATATATTGGAAAAATTGTGGCCACTCTAGGATACTCGTGGTCGAGTGTTCAAGAACAAATACAAGGAAGATAGATGCATTAACGCATACGAACTTCTAAAAATGCAATCTGAAACGTCGTTTTTACACGATGTCGGTTTTACAGACTTGATAACTTGAGACGAGAAATGAGTGCTTTACGCCAACCCTGGACGCAAAAATCAATGGCTATCGAAGAGTCAGGTAGTAAAACCGACCCTGAAATCCGACCTCGCAACAACAACAATTCTTTTGTCCATTTAATGACACCGACTGTGTAAGAGCATTGTTCATTTTGAAACTCTTAAACCTGGACAAACGATAAATGTTAAATCTTATTGTGAACAACTAGGCTATTTAGCGGTGGAAGTAAAAAAACCTCGACCCTCTACGTGCATCGAAGACAAGTGTTGTTACAGCATGATGAAAGGCAATTCGACATCCTTCTTATTCTCTTATTCATCGCTCCATCGGATTTCTATCTTTTCAGGTCTGTACAACATTATTTGGACGGGAAAAATTTTAAAACTTACGATCAGGACAGAAATGGACTAACGGAATATTTTCATTCAAAATCCATGATCTTTTATAGCAGAGGCATTCAAATGTTGCCAGATAGATAGAGGAAGGTGAATTTGGAAGAATGTAAATTACATTTTGTAATAATATATTAAAAATAAAAAAATCATGAGCATTGAAATGAGCATTTCATTTGAAAAGCGACATTCTTTTACGGTATCCCTAAAATTTACCTTTAACTACATGTCAATTAAAAATGTCACAATTTCTCTCAGATAAATGCTATATAGTAACGATGCAATTAACTACAAGTTCATATAAATTCGTCAGACTTAATTATATAGGAATATTTATATACATAATTTTATTGGGGGGATGTACAGTAAAACAATATTTAAATTGACTACATAAGTAACTATGTTCAGTTAAAATTCCTATATAGATTTACGCGTGCAAATAGACTTAATGTGTGTATTTATCAGGACATGTGTGTGAGATGAGAAAACAAATAAATTAGAAGATCTCTAAATAAAAATAACTGAATTCTTTTATGACATATGCATATACTTAAAAAGGTATTATTGTACGAACCCTTTGGTTGAGAATAAGTCAAATAAAGTACTCTAGCACGCCTACGTATTGATAAGCCGGCAATAGAAAATGAAACGAAACACATACAGGTTTTTTATTCTTTTTAATATGTTTACTAATTCGAGAAACCATATTCAAATTAATTAATAAGTTCATTCGCAATATGTAACACTTGTCATACAATATGTATTACCAACTTGAACTTTTATATGAACATTCACGTGAAAGACCAATAAACTTAAAAATATAATATTAAGAGTAACACACAGTTAATTCATTTTGTAATCTTTAGTAATACTATAAAGAAAGAACAGTCTGTATCTGCGTTCATCCGAGATAATCTCTAGTGTGTAGAACAAATTCTCTAACGTAAAGAAAACTTGATTTACTGTTAAAACAATCTATGAGAGATATGTATCTACAAAGATTTTTTAAATAGCATTGTATAAAAGACCGCTAATAATTATTAATTATTATAATTAGTTTTAGTACATTGTATTGAAGCGTTTACGTTTACTGTTTTCTAAAATTTACACAGGTCAAGTCGTGGATGATAATTAAAATTTAATAATTTTGCTTAAGAATACTGATTGACATTTTCTACGTATATCGTCTGGTAAATACTCTTAGAGTTTAATACTTTCTAGGGAACGATATCTGTTACGCGTATGTTCTTGCTTCTTTTCAGTCGTATGATACAACCATATTCATCGATCGATTAACTTTATACTTGTGGATAATGTCTTATAATGTCTAGGATTTTCTAAGTTATTTTCATAAGAAATTATAAAAGTTTAGTAGAGCAGTTTAGTAGATAGCGTTCATTATCTTAAATTGATAGTTTTTGGAGCGTAAAGTGTTTGAGAAATATCCCTTAACTCTAATTTACCGACTAAAGTTTGGGAATAGTGAACTGTCCCCGACTAGGTATCCTTCGAAGGTGATCGTAACAATGACATGTAACAACAATTCAAAATTCATAAATAATGATTTTTTAACTATTATTACTGCCACGTGCAAATTCTACCACAAAAAATGAACATGTAAATAATTAATAAACAATAATAGGTGAAACTGTAGAAAATATATAAAAGTGATTAATTATTTCGCTTCGACAATATCGATGAAAGTTCATAAATCGTTTAGATTTTTAGAAAGAATTACCTCAGATTCGGAACAATATTGATTAACTTCAATGAACTACATTAAAATTTTTCCACCGCATAGGGGTTCTGATTTTATAAAGATATTTGTGCAAGAAAATTTGTCCAAGCTTTCAATGAACATAAAACGAATTTAAACTCTTCAATTAGAAAGAAACAGCCTTTTATACATTTTAGCATTGAGAATATCTATACCAATCCGTCTAAAGGACGGTACATGGACTGTGGGATTAAGGGTATAAAAATTCTCGAATACATATACAAGTATCGTCAGCAGGAGTGATGGAAGATAGCTCAAGCTTTAGAATGGCTGAGATAGTAAATTCATGCATCGTTTTTCAATAACCCAAGAATACCTTCGAGAATACATACAGATCGAGTAAATTTATTCAAATTCCTATACAATGAATACGTTATTTATGAGAGAATCGATAGAATGACTTGAAAATGTATACATGTGGGAATAAAAGAGTAAAAGTTGCAATGTTTAACGCTTTAATTTATTTAAGTTGTGTAAAAGTTTGCTTCTACTATTTGTACCAGCTATTTGCTAAAGGAAATTGCAAGGTGAATATTGATATGCGAAAGAATTGAATAATTTGAATATAGTAAAAATTGTTTCTTAGATACACGTATGCGTCTCTACAAGAGTGTCGTTTGCTTTTACTACTGATACAGATTATCTTACTGATCCCTTTACAATCCAGATGTTTCACAATTATTTATTGGTTATGACCGAAGTAAGTTTTTTTCGTATTCTTTGAAGCGCCGCTGCTTCGTGTGAAAAAGGTATTAGAAGGAAAAGAGAGGGAAGAACATTTCGTTTTAAGCCTATCAAAGTAAACGCGAGAATGTTAGGGACAGGTCAGAAATTCTATTATACGGAAACAGAGGCGGAAGTTGTTCTCCATATAGTGGCGAATGTCTCAAAAGACCACCGCATTCTTTTTAATTATCATAGTTCGACAAAAGTTCACAAAAATTACTTTTTATTCTATTAGATATATTGTTAAAATTATGGAAGATTTATTCATTGAATGGAGAATGGATAAAGATTTTATTAAAAATAAAATATCACATAGTGAAATTACGGATTCAGTTGTGAAAGAAAGCGCAATATTAATATACGCGGTAGAAAGTATCAATCAATATGTGCAAATTGTCTTTATACACGTACCCGGTACATAAAAAATATACTTCACCTAAATTGAACCGTGTGTTTGGGGTATGCACGCTGTTCGATAGCTTTATTTCGACACTCTCTCTGCATTAGTTTCCTGAGCATAACACGTTCATAAAATGTGAATATCAATTGCACTTCAATAATACCGTTCTGTATCACACGTGCTGACTATCTTTTTAATACGCCAGAAATCGTAAACTCCATATTTGATTGTTTCTATAGGCGTTGATGCAACTTTATTGCCCATGAAATTAACTGAACTATTGTTTCAATATTGTAACGTTGTTCACAGCTGCGCATGTGTATACTAAACGCAACTTATGAACAAAGACAAGAAATATTGGGCAAGATTACTTGTAACTGTTTTTGCTTAAAATGTTCAAGAATGAATATATTGAAATATAATAATTGGGTATCGTTATTTCCGAAAAATGCTTGAGACAGCCTCTTTCGTAAATTTTAAATTAACACAGTTACCAGAGGCTTAAAGGAGAATTTCTCCAACAACAGTGGTGGAATAAACCTTACTCGCAAAGTAGAATGCAGTGAAAAGTTAGTGAAAAATACGATCAGTATTCGGTTTGACTACGTAGCATTGCTCCGAGTGTCTCCTAAACTTAAAAGCTTATGACCTTGTTGTTCAGGAGTTTGGTAAAGTCTGACTTGTGCAGGAGCCGGCTGTGCCTCATATAATGAAATCTCTGGTAGTATAATGCCAGCTGTTGTCGCGTAACTGTTATGCAGATATTTATTGAAGAATAATTTTACAAAATGGAAATGTATCCACAGTAATTAAATATAAAATAAAGATCTATTTATTTTTCGAAGATTCGCGGCCGCTATTATTCCATGATGGAAGCTTGTAATAATTTGCGGATTAACTTTATTAAATATTTGACAACCAGAATTTTATTAACTTAAATGTGATATTGCTGTTCTTATATTTCTTCTATGTTCGCCTATATAGAATAATTACGTTCGATAGTAAGTTGTGTCTGTAATGTGTATATAATATGTATGATTGGACCAATTATGTCTCCGAAATCTTTAGTTATTACCTTTAAATACGAATTAGGAGTAATTCCCGACGTCATTTTAAGCAACTTTTTCCTCTGCCAAAATTTCTGACTCAACTTCGCTTCTAAATTAATAATGAAAAACTATAGGACCCACAAGTTAAACTACTTAATCATTCGACCGAAAATGATCTGTTATTTAAATTGATTCACTGGTTCACAAAATACAATACTTTATAATGATATCAGGTACAGCTGATCACAGGCAATATGATACCACTGAAAGATACATAAACATAAACATAATTTATCGTTGGCCCTCGATGGTCGTGTTAACATAGTAATGTGGTGACGTTACAAGGTCCCTGCCAGTTAGGCTATGCGGTCAATAGGAGTGTAACATTAGGAATGCACCTTTTCTCTAGCTTGGTATCAGTGAGAAGGCCCAAGAAGACGATCCGAAGAGGATAGTAAAAAACCCACTCTCGTGCAGGCTGTGTGTCAGGGCAGCGGAAGAAGGCTTGACGCTGGACAAAAGTTGAGCAGCAGCGATTTAGAGTACATCAGGAAGAACTTTCCAAGAGGATCGAGGAAGTCGCAGAATCACGATCCCGATCACTTAGCAAGCGACTTAGCGAGCAAGCCAAGATCACGGAGAGAGAAAGAGAAAGAGAGAGGGACCACCAGATTATATGTATAATCGTTCGTTCATAAAAAATAACATACTCATTCACTTTGCTCAACAACCATTTTGTAACGCACAAAAAATTCTCTACGAGGACAGTTTGCTGCCTCTTATATAAAGTTTCATTCTGAGTTTAAGTGTCACATCCTATAATTTGGCAAATTACGAAAAATCACTATTAGATTATTTACTATTAACCTAAGTTTGTTCAAAGCTCAAATTATTAAGAAAAATATGATTGTCCGTAATTTGTTCTTCTATAGAAAAACTATAATTTTTTTTATTACATTCTTACGTAAAATTATATACAAATATACAGGCAATACCGTGTACTACTACCTTCTATAGTAACAGAATATATATTATTTTATTACTAAGCTTCAACTTGAACGCTATGGGTTGTGAAGTATTTTCAAGAGGTTGCCAAGAATTCCTGAAAGCGCTCGAACAGTCGACGTATCCCTCGTGCGGAAATTCCTTTAGGATTACCAAAATATCTCAAGAAACAAAGTATATTATTCTCGTTCCGTGCAAAACAGTAGACAATCAAACTGCCATAAAATATTCCAAATATTTATAAGTAGATATCCACTCTTAAAGAAAGTAAATTATTTTTGGATGATTATTTAGATTGATTATTTTCAAAAGTTTTGTAAATCGAAGATAATATAATATTTAAACATAATTTTGCAAACATATGCCAGATTTATGTTTACAAACTTAATAATATTAAAAAAAGTAGCTTAAAGTCTTATTAATTAATTTCTTTAATGTTGTTCTTCTTATAGAATTAAATTTTTATTTATTTATTTTTAAAATTTTTCTTTCAGCGTAATGTAATCTTCACATCTATTTTGTATAAATACATAACAAGTACCAGATAAGTATGAAAAGTTGTATAGAGTCATTTTTTATATAATATTATTTAAATATCAAAAAAGAAGAACGAATTGTGAAATTTAGTATCAGAAAAATGCTGGGATCACATTATAATTTTAAATCGTCATAATCAAAATAGAAATTTTCTACAAAATTAATACCGTTCCTCAACCTCCGTATTCATCTCTCATGGCGGAAAGCGTTTTAAGACGATTCAGGCAATAAAGGAGTATTCGCGGAAGGAGCTGAAGGCGATTCCAAAATCGGCCTATGAAAAATATTTTCAAGAAGATTTAAAGAAGCGTTGGAATATGTGTATTGCTTGCGATGGAGATCACTTTGAAGGGAATAATGGTCATAAAGAGGACTAAAAAATTGATCAGCGTTCAAAGTGCCAATTAAATCAATAACTCGAAGATCTTGCAGAATAACAATATTTGAAGTTATGTAACGCATGGTACTTTTCACAAAGAGAAGTGTTTTAATTATATTCCTATTTAATCTTTATTTTGGAGTATTGCGGTTTGATACATTTTCTACGATATGAAATTTGAAAAATTTCTGCAAGATTAGTTTGCCAAAATATACGGAACATGTATGAAACTTGCGGGCTGCAAATGCGTGCCTACTACGTAGGTTAAACAAAAACCGTCTACGGTAAAGAGTGCTTTATTAATGTCTAATAACATAATGTAAAAAGGAAGGATGGTGTAACCATTGGTTCAATTGCAAAACTACCATAAATTCCTAGAGGCGTTCAAGGACACAAATGAATATATATATATATATTGAATATTTCCCAGGACAAATGGGCTTTCAGGAAGCTATTGATCGGCTCTCTTGTTCGCATAGTTCGCGAATAATCGACGCGCCCGGCACCGATAATTATTTCGAGTCTACGAAAAGTTTCTCGCGCGCTTGAAATTCTGCGAAAGTCGGGTTTCAACTTCCTGAAAAAGAAATAAGCCGTATAAACTGAATGAAATCTGTTCTCCCTGGCTCATTTCGTTTTAATCCACTGCTACCACCCGCTGGATTGTTAAGAATTCGTTTGCTGTAAATATCGCAAATTTAATTTGCCAACTTGAACGAACTTTTACTCTACCGTTCGTAAACAAAATATTGTATCTTCCTAATGGTTATTACGATGATTAATCAGAGGTCAGAATAATACTAAATGTCTTCGCTAATTAAATGCAAGTATTTTACGCGCACATTACAGAATTTCATGCGTATTGTACATCATACAGTTTATTAAGCAATGCAAACGACATTTCTTCCAATAGACAGTAAACGCGAGTATGAAGCCAGTATCATTGTCGCAGCTACCACGCGGAATTTTTGCGTCGTTGATTCCTCTCCGAGGTTATATGACTCGGAACATAATATTAGAAAGCTTGTTCTATTTTGATGTTCGTTATCCCGTGATCATATATAACTGACTGTTCGACTCGCCAGTTTTTGGGGAGTTCGTCCGCTACTTCCTACACTGTGCAGGGGGTGGATACTGTTGGTATTTACCTTCGAGTATCGTCCACACAAGGTGGGAAGATCCACCTGCACGGAGGTGGAACTTCCCAAAGGTCAAGATTTCGGTCCGATCCCATTAAGCGCACGGTCAGAACAGCCTCACTTGTTCTAGTACAACGCGGTGAATAATAAAAATTAAATCTGTTTTAATTGATAGCTACATGATTTTCTTCATTATTAAAGACTTCTTTCGCTTCCTTTATGTAACCACTCTTAATGCATTGTACGAGAAAAATTGACATACAACACGATTGCCTATAACGCTTTAAGTATTAATCACGTTATTATGGTTATATACATTTTTTCAGAGATTGCTTCTCCATTAATATACATATAATATAAATAATGCTCTTCGTTAACGTGAAATAAGGTTAAATATTAACAGTAGATTTAGATTAGAAATTATATGTAATTCTTGAAAAAGGTATACTTTGTCGACACGTTCAAACTGCTTGCTATTCTGATGAATTGTTTATATTAAATTTACCTAGCAATTTCTTAAACAATCTTGTTGCTAAATCGAAAAATTAAATAGTTGATAAATTTTTCACAATTGTGTTAAGTTTTTCCCTTTTATTGACAACTCAAAAACAGTTGTTATTTTCTTAAATTATAATAATAGCAATTAAGCTTATCAGAGGTATTAAAAATAATGTTTTCTTCATTTGTAAACAAGACGATGCCATGTGAGGCTCCTTAAATGTTTAAATAGCATTGTACTGATTGTTAAAATTAACTAAGAATGAAATTTATGTGACAAACTAAATAAATAATTTAGATATATAATACAGAAAATTGATACAATATTCAATAGAACAACAAAATTAATACAATCTCTTTAAAAATCAAAACAATTTAAGTGTTAGATTAAATTAATAGTGAGATTATTGAAGATTTTTAACTACAGTAGAAAATTTCAACGTGTCAAAAATATAACAAGTATAGCCATACATTTCGTACGAATGCGGGACATTAAAACCAAAGAAGATTAAAATCTGTATTACAGTGACTGATTACAGTCTCTACACATATGTAAGAGCCCACCAAATATTATATATTAGAAATCGTTAATAAATTGGCACACGTTTCCAATTTCTATCGTAAACAGACGTTCTATCCGCTATTCCATTTGTCCTGTTGTAATATATTTCTCTAAAAAAAAAACTAAAAATCTGTAAAATGATTAGTTATTGAACTTGAGCATTACTGGAAAAAATAAACGATAATAATATATGAAAAATATCCTTGAAGAAAAATAATTTACTATTATCGTTTAAAAAAAGAAATTTGAAACGAAGTTGTTTCTATACTCAATTATAAGCTTTCTCAGAAAATATTGTACACTCTTTTAATCAACGTGTTATAATCATTGTTATTAGCGTTTTCCAATTTGAAGCAATGACGGTATATTCTGATAAATGAATATTATAATATTAAGCAAACATGCCGACCAATTTTCGTTTACGTATAAATTAAAAACATATCATTCGTCATTACGAATTAAAGCCATTATTTAATGTACTCTAATACTACGAAACCTGGCGAAACCCTGTCTTGCTGCTACTAACTCCGCTCGTATTAGTATCAAATATGATGTTAGAATTACTGAGATTGTTTCGGATTCGAGAAGCCTGGCACTATTAAAGGCAGTCTTCAAGAACCTACAACGATCACCGCGGCGTTGTAGACCACGTCGCAAGATATTAGAACCGTAATAAATCGCGCAGCCCCTATAGTATCAGCATATATACTATTATATCTTCCAGTTTATGCGACGAATTCGCTCTACTCAATTTAATTTTCCTAAAGTTGTTTAATAAAAATGACTGTTTTGTTACCGTACGTAAAGACTGTGTTTTACGATTAATTCATTTCCAACTATTTCTTCATGCGTATGACCAGCAATGGCTTGCCAAATGTATTCAAAACGCGACCAGATAATATGTATAGTCTGTACACTAACAGTAATTCTCGCTGATTTAAGCATGTCGCGTCATGTAACACTAACACTTGCATAACAATAAGTTGACACTGCAGCTAATTGATTTATGAGTATACAAGGTGAAACGAGTAACGACTAACTTTGCAACCTGTAGTGCTTGCCAAACAAGGAAAAGATTTGTAACGAACATGTGTCGAAAAAGTAATACATAGTTTTAAAGTTATAATTATATACATTATTAATTGTAACAGTTATAAACAATTTTTTGTTCCGATCGAAGCGAGTAACTTCCTCGCACAATTGTATCGTACCACATGGAAACAAAGAATTACCATATCATTTCTTCGTTCGCTCGTTACAAATATTCTACACAAGCTTGGCACATTTGTATCAGAAAATTCCGTACCCTTTCTTTTAACTCTTTTGGGTCATGTAGGGTAAAAACCTGTGGGATCCCACCTTTTGTTTGGCTTTTTATGCATGATGAAATATATATATTATCTTAAGAATTATCTTAAAAAAACGTACATTTCAATTATTTAACATAAAGTATTACTCCAAATGAGAAAAAAATGATAACATTTCAGTATATCCTTTATTACCATCGTTCCACGATGGTAATAAATATATAGATATATTAAATAGATATTATATATTAAAATGTTAAAATGCTATAGCAACGTATCATGTGATATTATATCTGTTACTTCTTGTCCAGAAGAATGTTTTAATTACCATATATGCTAGTTGTCTAAGTAAATAAATGCAGCGGAAAGAGGAGACATTCTTTTGTTTAAACAACTATTATATTTCTCTCTCCTTCTCTCTCTCTCTCTCTATAATTGTAACTATTAAATTTCTTATTCTGTTGATAGTTTGCTATAAGTATAGTCATAACAAGAAACTTAGGAACGAAATAGAATGTTAAATTTATTGAGTAAACTGCATGGAGGATAAAAGAATTGCAGTAATCAATAAACATCATTCGAAGGTTATGTTTGTTTTGCGAATACTCTTGGACTGATTTTTGGTGAACGGTAAATTGGCCTGAGATTGTTGTTATTAGGTGGTATTATATTTCGGTGGTGCCTCTAATGAAACGATCCAATAAGGTAATCATCTAAAATGCAAAAAATTTTGGATGAAGACTTTAACCTCTCATCATTTTGTTGTTTTTCTTATTTGTAAATGGAACTGAACGATATATTAATTTTTTGCTACGTATTTTTTTGTTTCACATAGTTAGAATGGAAAATATTTTTGCGAACAACAGAACCAGGAGTCACTTTGTACAGCGTACAAAGAAGGTAGTTAGCGTAGCTCAACTACTCAATTTAAAAGAAAGTTTCAAATCAGAGAGAGAAACAATACGCTTGCATCAATACCACTCCATATGAAATAGTACAATTTTGTACACGCTTTATGGTGTTTTTACGCTTGAAGAATATTTGGTAGTATTTGGGATTTAAAGTATATCGATGCAAGGTACTCTGATCGCAGAAAACATATGCAGTAGCCTCGTGGAGCACGTATTGTCTCGTGAAAGTCCATAGAGAAGAAAAGTGTAACATTTAATATTATAACGATCTTCCAGTAATTTATGACAGAAATTGTATAGCAAACATCAAATCTCTACATCCGTAGAAATTCATATGTAAGAACATATTAAAGCATGCTCCATGAAATTCACATGCAAGTCACCTTCGGCACTTGAGTATACATAAGTAATTAATAGAGTTAATTATCCAAACGTTCATGTATAATATGTATTGGGATTGTGAAATTTCTATATAGGATAAAACATGTAACTGGGATCCCTTCCATTACTCCATAAGAATTTAGTTTTCTCGTAAGTGGATAATATATAAAGGATACATGGGCATCAAGTTTTTCTTATTTTTAATGAAATCTTATGTTGTTTTATTACATCAATATCGTCTCTAGCATATTAATGGTTAAAGAGATAATTTAATTTCAAATATTTACAATGACATAATTGGAATCATTGACTGCAGATGAAATTGACATCATTTAATGAAATATTCGTGACTATTGTTACGTCCCGACGTTTGGTTTAACGCGGGTGTGAGTTAAGGGATTAGACTTCGTTGAATAATGATCCTTAACCACTTATGTTTTTTTTATATTTTATATTTCGGTACTGATGGGGAGTGTAGTCGACAAGGTTTGTGTTCTCGTGTAGTTGTTATTCTTCCAGTTGTTATTCTTCTGACTTTCTAACTATTCCGGCGTATTTAAAGGCTCGCCGGTGGGTGTGTTTTTAGCTAGGACATGCGGATTCGTCCTTACATATTTTTCGAAGTTTGGTGAGGGAAGCGGCTGTCGACTGTTATTGGTTACTGCAAATTCTGCTAAAGTAACCGCCCCAAACCGTCGGTCACCCGCAGGTACCCAGTCTTACCCTCGGGTGACGCACACGTGAGTTCCGCATGTCCTAATCTTGACCGTAGCAAGCAATAAACCCAAAAAGCGCCTCGACTTGATTTGTAGGAAAACGGCACAAAGATTTAAAGAAACTACGACGACCTTTAGTAGGTATGTGGAGTGAACAGTAATTACCTCGACTTCGAAAGTAGTGGCTTTTTGGAGATTATTCCTGCTACGGACATCTGTTTGCCAAATGTGGCTATATTTCGAACAATAAAGTCCACTGGGACTTAACAACTATTTTTCACTATTTATTGTGGAACAAATTGAACTTGCATTCTAAAAAATTGAAAAAGTTATTATTTGGTAACTTATTAGAATGGATTCTATTGTTTGATCCATCCGCTATATACGTAAGCGTCGCGTGTACATTATAACTGGTCCCCTTTATAAGTGTTAAAGAAGGTTGAAATAAATTAATGTTGCTGAACGATTGATTTATAAATCATAAACGGTGTTCAGCTATTCTTTTAAAACATTGTAAATCTGTAACTTTGTGATTTTATACTTTGAAAACTCACCATTATATTTTATATTGTCTCGGATGAAAAATGATTGGAATAAGGCAACCTTGTGACTACTGTTATAATTATATATTGTTTTTATTCATTTTCAGAGGTAGAAATTATGGAAATTTCAATTTGTAGATCAAATTTGTCAGAGTACAAGTCTTTCTCGAGCGACACGTCTCGTTAAAAGATGTGTCGCTCGAGAAAGACTGCTTACCACAGAATGCGACGATGTATCATCTCTCATGAGCTACGTACACATTTTGACATTTTAAGCGGTACGGTATGAAATTGTTTCCATACAAAGGAACACTCTACGTGGGGTCCTCGAAGACAACGTTTATGACATGTTCGTTAATGAAATTGCTGAGAAAGTCTAATTCTCAAAAACAGTCTTTCCGTCACGAACGTCACATAAATGTGGCTCGTACATTCGAGGATTCTACGTTCAGTGTTACTTTGCGATGAAATGGAAATAACTTTTTAAATTATTCTTCTATTTAATCAGGCAGATAAATTGGCGAATCGATGTTATCCTTAAGAATTATTGTTAAGAATTCAATTATATTAAAGTATTTCCATTTTCATTAGGTGACGTACAGATGTTACGGAAATTCGCGTTATACCTAATAAAAGATTGTTTCATCTATAAATAATATTCTTGAAGGAGTACTGCTGCTGTGTATTTCTTGCTGATTTTTTTGCAATCGATCTTTTTTTTTTTATTCCGGATCCTGATGAAAATTTTACGTCTGTAAAAGCTATTTAGCTAGCAATAACCTCGATATTTAATGAAAAGTTCTCAATGCTTTCTAGAATTTCTTTCTGAAAATCCGGTTCGCATTAATAATCTCTTTCAGATCTTGTGATCTCAAATAACTCAAATACCGAACATACAAATCAATATTCGTAAGCATTTATGCATCGGATAAATTCTTATTCAAGAACGTTTGATGATACATACGATAGTGTTCTGAGCCTCTGCTCGTGTTTTTTTTTTGCATTACCATAACATAATATAGTATAATATACCACATATACTATCCAATTGTCTGCTAGGACAATTCTGCCACTGTATATTCAAATAAATGCATAAAGTGCAAGTGTGCACAGCATAAATGAATCAGTGAAAATTGTTCACTACAATATAAGATACCACATTCGTGGTAGAAGAATTTGACTTAAAAAACAATCCTCTCGCGCATACCTCAGCAATTACAAAGATTCTGCCGTGTCCCAAATGATTTTTAAAAATCATTTTTATTAACCTCGTTAACTACTTGTTGCAATTTAACTTTATTTTTGAAAATAGATGGATGTCACTGGGGGATTAAATACACCTGGTGAGTAATCTTGTTGGTTGTTAAAAATTTGTCGTGTGGCGTAAGCTAGTGTCCTTTATTCAAACTTTAAATCCATTATCACTACGCATCACGATGTACATATAGGCTAACGTATAAGGGTATAGCCAAGTGACTGTTCCAGTTTAATAGCACCTCGACGTATTCACAAATACACGCATGAAACCAGAGAATATACATTAATATTGTATTACTATAATATAAAATTAATTTTAACTATATGTATATACACAATGACTGCTAATTATACAATATTATGAAGAGAATTACAATGTTGCCTGATTGGACAATGAGAGACAGCTCGTTTGAAGTTGATTAGTATATTTGATGTTTGAAGCTATGCGCGATCACTGTAGATACGTCGCACTCCGCGCCGCAAAGCGGGAATATACAATACATGTATACTTAATCTTCGAAACGAAAGGACAGGAAACAATAAACAGACGTTTCATACTCACGATTTTCCCTTCGTTTTCGAAGATCAAGATGTATGTATATTTTCAGGAATTTCCTTATCCCTTTTATCACCAAATTTAGGAGGTGTCGTTAAGAATGAAAATGAACCTTCTTTCATTTTTTAGCAAACAAAAACGCTTATATTATATAAATATCGAACGGTTCTTTTTAACATTTTATATATACATATAATATTTCCGCGAGGCGTATAGGCACAAACTAAATAGCAGCGTTGGCTGTTGTACGATAGAGATAGATGGCCGCCTGCCATGTTGCATATCAGAACTTTAGGAAAACCCATGGACTAACCTTTCGGTTTTTGATATTTCAGTAGCTGTGTTTTAAATTCCGATATTAATAACGGAAAGCTAATAAATAATAATTGTCTTTTCTAAAAAATAGCCATTTACAAGCGTCCATATCATGAACTTGGTTTTAAACGAAAGAGGTTTCAACGCTTCGATATTATTAACTATTATTAATGATCTGTACGGAACAAATAATTCTTTATCGTTGAAACAAATGTGCTTTTCCAAAACCTATTCTGGATACTATGAGGTACGTACCAGTAGATTTATCATAAAAGGAATAAATGCGAATAGGATAAAATGTAAGGCAGTAATGTGCGGTTAAGACTTTATTATAGCAGAGAATAAAGCTGAACTCTCTGTGGCCGCCAATATTCCCAGAAGTGCGAAACGTTTTAGCTGTCTCGTTAGTTGTTCCGAACTAAAAGACAAAGTTCCAAACTCAATTTTTAATTTTCCGTTAACATCGACTTACGTTGAATTTAAATTTAGCATTTAAATACAAGTATAATAAAGTTATGAAAAATAACAGGCTAAATCAAGTTATTCCGTACTGACAATGAATGAATTTAATTCCTTTTTTACCAGCCTCTTCTGGTTTTCATGTCTTTTATTTATTATTTTCCTACTTTTTCTTTAGGTTATTGGCACTTTTAAGGGCGACGATCTTACCCTTTTGCCAACCAATCTTGATATTTAGAGTGCTGTTACTTGCAGAAAATAATGGTTAGTACCAGAAAAGTATTGAAAGTATGGGGAATATTTTCAAAAATAACCAGAGCTTGAATTTGAAGACGATGAGTTTGTATTTGAATTGCAGACAAGTGGTCATGCGAAGAGAAAGCTTTGATGTGTGAAATTTACAAATATGGAGACATATTCAAAAGAATTATGTAGGAAATTTAATAATTAATGACTGAAGCGGCTGGCGCTGCTTCGGTTTTATTGCTGTGCTGTAAAGATGGAGGAAGAAAGAAGGAAGGAAAAGAGAGGGGAAGAACGTTTCGTCCTGGGCCTGCTAGTGGACTCATCAGTAAGGCTACCTAGCAGGCCCTGCCTTAGACGCTGGACTATTAGGGACAGTTCGGAACTTCTATATATTGGAAACGATGGGTCATCGGGTACTTTCAGGAAAGTGTAAATGGTGCTGTCCCTCTAGTGGCGAGTGCCGCCACATGACAATTACAAGATTATTAGATAGTTCTTTTAAATTGAGATATTACTTGAAAAACTGCTAATGAACAACTAACTGATCGTTTTAAAACATTCACATGAAAAACTCATTTAATCCTTACATTCGCTCTCGCTCGCATTCTAGACTATTCCACGCACATAACATTTGAAACTTGAATTATTGATTAATTTTTAAAATTAAGATAATTTCATTATCCTACAATTGTATAGCAATCAGTAGGCAATCTGTGGAGTTGAGGTTCAGAAGAACCAGCTGCGACTGTGTAGCATGAGATTTGTTATCGTTTAGGGAGTGGGAACCTTTTTTTAATTTCGTAAAGGATGCGGTTGTGGTCATTGAACTAATGTATTCGTTATCTTCAACGTTTGTTTCAGTCAGGTGTCTGTGGTTGGGATAGCGGTGGGGTTTGCTGTGATTTGCATAACGCGGTTTTAATCAAACCGTATTTGTGATTTGATGAGGTTGGATTTCGGAACCGAGAACTACACTTGGGCATCGTAGGTTAAGACTGGTCTTAAAACAGACCTTATATAAGGAGATACTTAGGTGTTTTTTAGGTTTAGAGGGGTCAGAGAGGTGAAAGAGAAGTGCTCTAGTCTCAGTCGTCGTTTTTCGAATTCAATGAGTATGTGGCGACCACCGTAGTCGTCTTTGCACCCCGTGGCGCAGGGCGGAAGACAACACTTAACCCTCGAAGCGAAGAGACTGAAGACATTAAACATATGTTTGACTCCAAACTTTCTCTTCGTCTTCGAGGGTTAAGGATGATTTCTGCGAACGTGCTCCCTCCTTTTCGGCATCGAAATGAGGGGGCGAAAAACAGATAAAATGTGAGGGAAAGGAGCCCTCAGGGTTAGTGAGCTTGAAGTCGCGTACCGAGCATCCCTAGTGTCGACCTTTGATTTTGTCTTTGTTAAAATAAATTATTTGTTATATATTTCCGAGTATTATTCAACCACACACACACGTAGGTTTCCCAAAAGTATCCCAAGCTGTTTTACTTGCAAAACCCAAGGGATTGAGGCAGCACTGATGGGTAAATACAGTATAGTATTACAATTCAACGGTTAAGTTTTTAAACTAATTGGACACGGTATTATCTGTTTGATCATATCGGCGAATTTGACTTAATTCTGTTCTGTTTTAGATAGAAAAAGTAGAAAGAATGAAAAAAGTTGGAATAGCCGCGAACCAATCCGCTTGCTACTTTCTGATTTCAAAATGGAGGTGGTCATTATCTTGTCGTGGAGGTAGGATGGGGTAACCGATTTAGTCTTACGTAACGAAGCGGAACGGTACCTAAATATTTTATGTTAATAGCAAGTTAATTGCGATTAAGTTAAGACATTAAAGGTGTGAATCTTTACAAATTCTAAAGGAGCATTTAAGGCCTTAAACTTTATAATCAGAAAAATTAAAAAGAAAAAAAGACAAATAATAAATGATTGGTCTCAAAAATAGCTAATTATGGTGTCCGTACCATAAACTTGGTTTTAGTTACTTATATAGAAATTTTGTTCACCCTGCCATGCTATATTTACATTGTTACGAAGTAACATTTATGATAGACTACTCGTTATTAAATAGCGATAGTGTTTACATTTGATTCCTATAGAATTTCTAAACGACGCTTATTATTATGTTTCATTATACACAAATGTTTATGATATTTGTAACCGATGAACACAATCTATAGGTATATACGAATGTGAATGCTTCGTATTTAAATTGCAGATAGACAATTGTTGTATGTATGATAATTATCTTATTGAATCCATAATAATAGAAAATACTTAACAATCAGATATACATCTTAGAATTTATTGTTTCAAATTGCAAAACAAGATGATATACACAATTAAATCTAAATTCTACGTCATATTTAATTACATTCGCTATTTTAATAAAAAAAAAATCAATATAAACAATTTATTAGCTACATACTGTGCAAATCAGCAACAAATTATACACGTATACGTATAAAGTAATGCGGCAACTTACACGTATCCATAAAAAAATTAATGTACCGCAGGTATCAACAGATGTTAAGTAGTGTTAACAGTTAAGCTTACACATTTCAAATATCCACAGAAAGTTTTATATACATCATTAATGTCTATAAAATGAGCATGTTATGAATGACTATATCTAAACAAATTTTGTACATTGTATAAATTGATAACAAAAAAATAGTTGCTATTGTCTATAAATAATTGTCTACCAAAAAATTTACATTTACGTGGAAAGTAATAATACAATGCATATCGATTGTGATATATTAATGTACAGAATGTAAAATAATGTATTCTCCATTGAAGCAATTGTCACCTCATTAAGTTGAGCTATAACATACATGTGTTTCATCTAGAACTCTAAGAGCTTTAACTATAGCTCTAGTTCTAACTGCTACTTGATTCTACGGGTACCCGAATTTCGAGTGCTCATCTATTGTTACTCAATTTCGATCTGAATATTCTAATATGTCACAGTATTGGAATATACACTCCATTTAGATTCAGGTATCGGTATATGTATGCCTAATTTATATCATAGTTACCGAATACTTGCAAAGCTCTTACTATCTAAATACTATCGGATGTGTGTCTGTGTATACCTGTTATGTCGGTTGCTAGCTCTTGGTCCGCGGAGCGCGGGAACGAACAAATCAAGAGACTACTGGATAACTTAGTCTGCCTTTAATAAAATCCAAAGTCTTTTTACTAAGATACAATCTAGCTCGATGCCCTGTAATCACGGATTGACGGGGGGGGGGGGGGGGGGGGCGTAAACAACTCAAATGGGAACAGCTCAAAAGATGTTATAGGGGAGGGATTCAAAGAGATACTTTCGAGAATCAAATCTAAGTACTGAACGTCGGCTACATACGGTGCAGCGCCACGACAGAATAGCACTAGCTGAAATAAGGGCAGCACCAAAAACTTCGAAGGGCTCCGTGTCTTACCAGTGGCTAACAAAAGAAAAAAGGATAAGGGTCGGGAGATAGTGAACGTCACGGCTTCTTCTATAATTGCCTCGGCATGGAGTGGCCAAAAGAGCCACTGAACACATAATTTTTATACATACCTACTATTAATTATATAATTATAAATTACGTAATATGTACTGTTTTTAATGAATTGGTAATAACTTTAAAATAAGTATCTTAGCTTTTTAATATCATACTATCTAGTTTGCACTACGCCTTCTTTTTTTTTTACATAAAACATTTAAGCAGAAGTACTTAATTTGTAAATATTGAATTTTCAAGTTCGAATGCTGTATTAACATTCCACAGGCTCGTTGCGTTTCTTCCGTAATTTGCGTCAATTCAGTAAATATACACATACTCGGTGCTAATAAATATAATTTATATATACATATCCTAGCTTATACATACATACATAATGGTTCTGCTATAGCAGCTACTGGTGACTTAAAGAGTTGGAAATAGATTCTTTAAAAAATTGATGCATTTACGATTTCTTGTCGATATGTACGGACTTGGTAATTACTTTTAATTAAATATCTATACCTTTTTGAATAAAATTTTTTATTTCTTATTACCTTTATAATTAATATTTTTGCAAAAGAATGAATTTGGTTTGCAAAAGGGTTTTAAGTGCCAATAGTGTAAATGTGAACTTTAGTAAGGTATAACTTTACGTTTAATAACTATCGCCGATACAACAATCTTATTTTTGACTCTAATCTTTTGCACTTCTGCAGAACGTGTATTTGGGAAATGCGGCACGCCAATTTCTGTTTATACGATAACAATAGTTTTCAGAGATGAAGATCAAAAATGTAATTTGCCAAAGATCATAAAAAATAGTGAACATACAAAAATGTTAAGCACAGAATTTACTTTTCTTTTTTATGGTCTCACATGACGAAAATAAATTTTCTCTAAGATCATATTAAGTTATTATAGGATTGGGTATGTACAAATATTTTTTATATTTACATTGTTCATTTTTGTTCACTAAAAATTGATCAATGTAAAGAAATATTAAATTAATAAATATACAAGTTTTTTAATTTATTAAATTACTTAAAGATGAAAAATATTGTAACTCGTTATAGTGAGCTGTAACGAATCAATAGTTAAAGATGATCGATAAAAAAATATTTAAAAATAACCATACTTCAATGATCTTTTTTAAATAAATTGTCATTAATCATAGAAGTTGTAATTATAACTTCATAAAATGTTACACTTGCGTTTAATCAATATTTATATTTTATTTATCTATGAAATTATAGTCATTAATTCTAATTTCAATATGAAAGATTAGATAATTTTGAAAATATGTACAAAAAATCAGTCCTATTTTTTTAAGCTGAACTGATGTGAACTATGATACTTCAATTACATCTAATTTCAATTGATAAAAACAAATTAGGCAGTTTTAGAATAATATCTGACCTAATATTGGTATTAACGCAAAATTAACTAACGATACGTTTGAATTGTAGTAGTAATTAACATATAGGCGGGCAGTAATGCAGTAGCGTTTCGTTTAACTACAAAGATACACTGACACGAAAACTTCTGTCTGGTGAAGGTAAACAGAAGTGGGTGTAAACAAGCATGAGTACCCGAACAGATGGGGGCATGGCGTGCCGAAAATGAGTAAAGGCTAGTTTTCATCGGCTCAAACTAAATGGTACGTCATTAGCCACCGATAAACAACTGCGGCGCATTTAGCACGTTTTCGTGTGAATTGCATATGACATTTGTGGTTTCAAGAGGGCAGAGTACACCCTGTGAAAAGGTTTTAAACGCAGTCTGGGTTCCATTGTTACACGTTTATATATTCACGTCACTTGAAACGTATCATGCCGTTTATTAACATTTTGTATACTCGTAAAATATATAATATAGAAAAATATTTGATAGAACGTATAATCGCGTACACCATACTCCCTATATAAACTTATCGATAAACAACTTCTTCATGGTTATGAACTTTTCTAACCACGCCGTTTTAATGTGTTTATATTGAGAAAAACATTAGACAAAGTAGTTGACATCCAATTATCCTGCAAGAAGTAAAGTATTCCGCGTTACTTATTAAAAAATCAACGCTTATGTATATTAACAAAAGTTTTTTTTTGGTCTTTTTTTATGACGTACATATAATGAAAAAAATAATGAAAGAGACAATTGTCCGCTAGCAATCTTGAAAAAAATGAATAAGTATTTAGAATAAGGCTACTAATTTTTATGACTTTGGTGACTTTGAAGTATGTTGTCAAGATTAATGCACTCAATCACCTCTTCTAGTACTAATAACTAATATTGAACCGATACCAAACCGATTAATAAGAACTCGAAATTCGTAAGAACCAATGTGCCTTTTGTTGCAAACAGTCGGTGAGTTTACGGATTATCTCTTATTTATGATGAAATTTGGGTAAGCTTAAAACCTAAGGCACAATTGCATACGCGAAACTATAAAAGATGTCTGTTACTAAGTATATTATAATATAAGATAACCCACACAAATTGAATTATATCTACGTACCCGTAGAATTGAAATACCACGCAAAAGGAGGTCGAAGTGTAACGAAGCAAGCCGACTAACTAAGGAAACGCTGATCCGCATTCTCGAAATACCTAGTGCCCTAGCGGTATTCCATGAAATTATAACAATCTACATAGCTGCGAGTGTCATTTTGCGGTTGGCTGTTGCAACAACACAGTTATTCGTGTGTGTCCTCTACCATACAAATGTATAAAATGACATTTTAGACATTTTGGTATTTCAAAACAATTCAAACTTTAATTAAAAAACAGTTTAAAACATATACGTGCATAACTGCAATATGACGCTGAAGCAAGTTGCTTCGAACAGAGTTGTGTATGTATAAGAGGGAAGAGAAGGAAAGAACCTTTCGTTCTGGACTTGCTAGCGGACTCATCGATAAGGCTACTAAAATAACGGAGTCTGAGAAACTGTATTGTGTGTGTTATGGTTGCTGTCCCTCTAGTGGCGAGTATTGGAGGACCGTCAGAATGCTATGTTAAAAGTCAATACAATATTTACTTTGGGTTTTCGCCGCAACTTTAATAGTGAAATGATTATCATATTTCCGACACTTAACAGTTTATTAAGGGCAGGACTTTGTAGCGGTACAATTATTTATAGTATATAATTCACAACTCCCCAGAAAAATGTTACAAATGAAGCGGAAGTTGTGCGTGTTCTATGAATATGTGTAAAAAGAGAGAGCAAGAAAAAAATGGGAAGCAATTTTCTCATCTAGGACCTGTGTTATTGAGCTCAGCAATAAGACTACTCATCAATCGCGTGCCTTAAATGTATCTTGCAAGTGTCAGTGGCCATTTAGTGACGGATGTCGAAGAACCGCCCCATTCTAGCCAAAAATGTTTAAATTTTACTCTACTGTATAAAATAAAATATTTCAGGATGTACATTTACCATCTGTAGCTGAAGAATAATACTTCAAGCCAGTATAAAAGTATTATCAATTTTTTCATACATAAAATACTATCTTCTAAATCAGCAATATAGTCCTACTTTCGAGTTCTGCTGTTACAGTAAAAAAAATATAGGAGTATAGCCAAGATAGTGTAACGTCTTGCAATTCATCAATTTGAATCAAAACTAAACCAAGAAAAATATTTTCAATTGTTTTATTTCGTGTAGCCAAATAAAACGTACATACTTATTTCATAGAATAAAATTGGCGTTTGACAGATGTCTGGTGTACATAATACCATACAGATGTATGGTATACATAAGCGTGGTCTCATGTTCGGTGATAGCGCGTATGCGTGAGCGACTAACCAGATAGAAGTACAAATACTTGTATCTCGCGTTCAGGAGTAGCTTTCTATTTTGCCCTACTGAGGCCGTTGCGAACCTGAATTTGCAACTCTACAGTAGGCGTATCTCTATATATTAATAGGATATTATAATTCAATTATTTAATATTTTCATAAGAGACAAATGCAAAATTGTTTATATTAACAAGTTATAGTCGCATGAATAAGTAAAATTAATAAAGTACTTATATGCTATTATGATACAGGACGAGCCACATTAAACGTGGTATGCTATTTTCTTCATAGATATTACAGTGAACCTTTTTTTAAATTAAGCGGTAAAAGGGTGCTGATCATTTTATCGTCACTTAGGAGGTGAAAATGTACTCACGCGACATCCTGTAACTTTGAGCACACACTTTGTATTGTCGATTCGTCGTAGTCACTATATACTGAACTGGCTACTACTAATTATGCTAAGGAGCATAATTAGTTAACACATAGTTTGTATTCTTACTAATATTTCGGAAACTATTAAATACCCAAAAATAACATTTTAAATTTGGAAGCTACACTTAATATCTCGGAAACTATCAAATATTCGAAAATAAAATTCTGCATTTGAAAACCACATCTCGTACCGCCTTTCTTTAAAATTTTTAACTCATTGACGACATGGACTTTTTAGGATTATAACCGTCTTATTTTTTACAAATATCTTATAAAATAATATTAAAATTTGTGTTTAGACCAAGAAAACAAACTGGTATATGAGTGAAGGATACTAAATATATATTCAATGTTGCTGCTTTCAACTTTTCATCTTCGTCTGAAACTTTAAGAATTTTATTCTGTTTATATAAATAATTTTGAGTGTGTTCACAAATCTGTAGACCAATTATTTTGCTTACTTGAATAAGTAAGACCTAACGTATTCAAGCAGGTTACACGTCAATAATAATCTCAATAACGTATATAACAATCAAGGCAATTGGAAATATTTGCTTTGTTTTAATAATGTTAAAACACTTTTAATCTTATTATTAGAAATTAGTTGAAAACTCGGCTTAATGTGCTTATACTCGAAGGAGTACCCAAAGCAGAGGTGAGATTGAACAAACTCAACGTCCCGATAACGATTAGTAACTGTATCTTTGTAATGACTAATTATTTAGCCTGTGTACTATTCGAATTGAGTTTTGCTATGGTTTTTTACTTTCTAAAGTGTAATCACTAATACTCATCTTGGAGCCACATTGGCATCCCTTCTAATACTGACGTACTGATACATTTGTAGAGAAGGAATAACGGAGCTCTTGATGGTACGGGTGGTGGTAGCAGCCCGTTGGATACTTCTTAAATTTCGCGGCAAACCAATTGTTATCGAGAATCAAGAAACGACTAAGCAGCTAAATTAGAAATCACAGAAAACCATATAGAAATGTTACATAGATGGTACGGCTAAAATTCTACTATCTTAAAAATAGCATTTTTAATATGATATGATTTGAGTGAAACGAATCTATGAACTCTGTGTAATGAAATTACGTAGATCCTTAGCCTTCTTAAATATTAAAATACGCCTTAACATAACCTAAATTATCGCTAGAAGATGGGAATGCCTGAAGATAGTGAGGATCTAGTGGTAATATACGGTTCAATGACCAAAAGAACGACATATAGCGTACCACAGCGACGTTAAGTTTCACACCGCTCTCTCTCTCTCTCTCTCTCTCTCTCTCTCTCTCTCTCTCTCTCTCCCTCTCTCCCTCTCTCTCTCTCTCTCTCTCTCTCTCTCTCTCCGCCCTGTGTGTCTATCTATCTATCTATCTATCTCCAGCTCAATCAGTCTTTCTCTATCCTGGACGGCTACTCTGTACCCATAGTCACGCCTGAGATTCTCCTGGAGCGAAGATTGAAAATGTCTGGCATTTTTCGATACCAGTTAAACGCGGCAGAACATTTTCGTCTGCTGACCAATTTAATACTTGGAAAGTCTTGCCATTTTTACTTTACCGTAACTTTTCCGCTTTAATAATTCAAACGTATTATATTATTAATAGATTTGTTATTTAGTTATTAAATGTTGGTGTTAGCAACATTATTTTTGCTATAAATCCTAATTTCTTTGTCACTATGTTTTTCTGTTAATTTCCAACAAAGTTGGAAGTAGCTGTACATCAAACCAGTTATTAGAATTATTACATACAAATTTGGCTTTTCATGTTCTCCAATAACATGTCCATATCCTATATGAATGCAAAGGTATGTGATTTTACAAGTAGAACTATTTCAATCTGACAGCTATTTTTCATATAACGAAGATTGCATTGCTTCAATACAATTTTGTTTACTTTTAAACTTATTTAAATATTTATAATCATAGTGTAACACAAATGAATTACAAGTAACATTTTCTTATTATAAAAATAACACATGCTTTCGTTTAACACTTGGTCTTGAGCACTACTTAAGTTGTCCTAACGTTTGCCTGTTATCAGTTACTGCAATTAATGTGAAGCTTTTTTAATTATTACTATTAGTAAGGACGAAGATTCATCTCACACACACTGCTTCAGCTTTAAAAAATTTATACTTGTATGAAAAGGAACCCAACTGGAATTGAAGACAATGTATACATGAGGATACAACTCATATCCAACTGAACAACCGAATTAAAAGTTTTACGAGAAAAGTTCTATTCGTTTATGTACGCAATTGAATTCTGCAGAATCCGTATTTTAAAGTTCTTCCGTTCGAACCTCGGAGGTAACTGTTTTTCTTTTTCCGTTCGGGAAAAACAGGTTTTTTTTCACGGTTCAAATCCATTCGTAGGAACGGCTCAACGATCAAAAGTTTAATTCTTCGTCCAATATCATGGCGACCTGTTTATTTGAATAGAAAGCTTGAGCGTTCCTATGTGGCGCGTGTATACATACCTAGATAGATATATGCGCATAAATGCACCGTGCCCATTTAATTCAATGATCAAATTAAAAGTTTTCTACGAGCAGTGTTTCTCGTTGATGCACGCAATTACCATATCCATGGAATTCTAATTTTAAACTTCTCATACATGTCTAGACTATTATTGCTTCGTTCCTATTCTTCGAACGTACGTTATACGAGAGTTCAGAAGCAAACGATAGACGTTGCAATTTATTTTTATTGAACCTTCAAATGTTTCTTATTTAGAATTATTAAGTTATTATGATTTTTACAGAAGTGGATGCGATTTCATAAGTACTACTACATAAACGCATTCTATACTAATGGGAAGGGAAAAATAAGTCACACACAGTGAACGATACTACGCCACTTTGGTCTATATTTTAAAATGTCTCGTTAAAATTTAATATTCTTTCAGAGGAATTACGACGAGGAAAAATATTTGGTCACTAAAAAAGAAAAAGTTAGAAATTTCAAAAATTACTCCAAATACAACAAAAGTTAAGTCGCTATCCTAGCTATTAAAAGTTATCACATATGACCTATTCTATGCTTATAGTACGTATAGTTATGGACGTTCAATCAAGGGACTACGAAGTAGTTCACGTCAATTATTTCTTCTCTATAGTTCTAGTAAAACTTTTGTGTTAATATAGAGGGGGGAAAATAAGTAATGTTAATAATTAATAATAATAGTAATAATTATTAATAATAATACATTTAAAAAGAGATCTTCAAACATGTTATTAAAATCAACGCTTTAAATAACTTCGCCAATGCATGTAATCGTTGTTCGATCTCGAGGAATTTCAATTAAATTTACATTACAATTACGTTTGATTTTAACCAAAAGCATTACATTTTTATGGAAGTCAATGTAAACTCAACGTATAGTTGTCAATCATTTTTTATATGAATAAAGAAAAATCAATAAGTTTCAGGTCGGGTTAAATCAATATCCGGCTGCGAAACGATTGGCACCACGGTAGCGTGAAATAATTTATATAAATATATAAACGTCTATTTGTTGAACCAGTTGTTTTATAACAGAGCATCTGACATATTGTTTGAAATGATTTGCAAAAGGAGTAAACCGGGTACCCTCATAATTTTCGATTGTTGGCAATCGTATAACTGCTTAAATGAGAGAAAATTCAAACATCTGACTGTCAATCATGAAATAAAATTCGTTAATACGAACATTAACGAGAAAACATAAAAAATGGATCGTGTTCTGCGAGAAATAAGAGCAAAGAACGTTATAATAGAAACTCTCGATAGTCGAAAAACTTCTATAGAAAATTTTCTTTATTTCTTTACAATTACGTTTCGCTACAAAGACCTATATAAATCGAAATAAAACTTATTTTAACTCGAATTATTTTCCATATGTCTAGATGCATTATTTCATCTTTATAACTTGAATTTAACTGTTAGGATTGTTTGAAAATATCAATCGACATACGCCATATTCCTACTTCAAATTAATAATAGTAAACCTTCTATAATATCAATGTTTGCAGAATGATACAACGATATCGAGGACAATGTATTTTTTGCCTTGGTTACACTTGAAATACTATCCATAACTTTTTTTAATAATAACAAGTAGATACTTAATGTAGAACGTTAAAAAATCCATCGTTTGACATTTTTGTTTACTAGCATCGTGACTGATTTATTTGTTTCTGTCGAATACGATATTTATTTCACTGTTTACAAACCGCGTTCTGAATGTCCTCGTTCAAGTGCCGACAGTAAATTACATCCGGAATCAGACAGTTGTGTATCGACGATCGTAAATCTTATTAATATTATACAGTTAAAAAGTATAGTATTGAAAATGTCGGATACTTTGTAATTCTAATGGAATGAAGAAATGGCAGATATGCTTTAGCTGTACAACATCTTTACATGGAAAAGTTTTCTGATCGACGAGTTCTTTCCGGAGTAATAAAGTCAAATCGCAATGCTAGCAAACAAAAGTGTTTATATCTCAGAAACGGTTCACCTTCAACCTATGTTTATAAAGGCCCTTTTAGTCGGCACAATTTATTATCCAGAAGTCTAACATAAATCTAAATCAAATTAAAATTAAAACTAGAGGCTGGCAGAATGCTAGCTATCTGAAATTTTAAATGTGCGATATACAATATTGAAAATATTTTGGTAGGTCTTTAAAGCAAAAGTACTCGTCATAAAAAATAAGATACTCGAACAAATGCAATAAATGCTTAAGGAACGTTACAGTATCGTTAAAAAATTTCGATAAATATTGTTTACTCCCTTTTGTATTCTATTAGTGAATATTTGACCAATAATTTATGAAAAATATAATAACACCGTTAAGGGGTAACTTATACAGTTTTCAGAAAAGTTAGACAAAATGTTTTATACTCTTTTGTAATTTTTTTGCGTTGCATTGAGATTTTAAGTGTTTAAATACATGTCTAAAGAAAAATAAACACTTAATATGTATACGTTATGGAATTTGTCAATAAATGCTAATTGAAATAACAAAATAAAAATTGTCTGCAAGTGTTTTATACCTATGACCGACAGTGTATATATGTAGGAATTTATTATTCAGGATGTTGATCTTGATAACGTATTTAAAAGTTATAGAGATCGGTGATATATACCTTTTCGCAAACAATTATTATTATACTACTAAATTAAACTGACAATCGTCGAATAAATTAAGTATTGCAATATTTCTAGATTCTTTCAGCTCTAAATATTTTTTAATAGGGTTATAAACAACGGTTCCAATGCACTGTGTATTTTGCATTGAACAAAGAAATTGTGGAACCCTAGTATTATGAATGCAGTGCAATATAATGATTAGTACTACATATCGATCTAAGACTATTTGGTTTCCAGTCATAAGACGAGAATAACTTATTTAGCCAGTTAATAAAAATTAGCACCACCTGAAATTACTCGTTATCTACTACCCGTAACAATAAACGTTTGGAATTAAATGTACTTCTTTTTTGATTCGAAAATTCATCACATCAATACATTTTGATTTTATGATGTCCTATATCTTCTGAGATATCAATTAGTGGTGTTCTCGTTCTTTTCAGGTGACAGTAGAAAGATGAATTGAACAACTTGTAATGAATTGATCTTTAGTTGACACGGAACCTCAAAAAGATACGGACATTTGTGAAGCAGTAATAATATCGCACATTGTTTAATGTTTACTACTGAAGTTGAAGTGAAAACGGGATAAGTGATTTTTTAGGTAGCAACATTCGTATTGTCTATATAAAATATGTTCAGTTGTATAACAATCTGTCGGTTTTGTTACTTTGATCCGTACTACAGAACAATAGGCGGATAATAAAATGGACTATACATGTTATATATCAGGTAGTGGTAGCAAATATTGTATTATGCTGGTTTATGACGAGTATCTAGAAAATGCTAGAAACACAGAAATTCAATACTTTGCATAGTAATACAGAATTTAGTTATTCTTCATATATTCCTGCTCCATTTCAAAATTGGAGATCAGCTGAAAATCTTTGGTAGAAATATACGATATTATTTGCAAAATGCATTGCCATTGTCAATATAAATCAAAATATGAAATTAATTCTGAAATTATGTATTAAAAAATATATATTTATCTGAAAATAGCCACAACCAGGTATACATAATGAAACAGTTTAGAGTTCGAAACGTTGTATTTAATACTCTAAGAAAATCTAAACTGACCCGTAGCAGCAATAAATTTATAAAAAGCCATCACCGACCATCGCATAGCTTCCTGTGACTATTTTATTCTCGGCTTAAGCAATTTTTAGTTTTAATTTTATTTCGTCCTACATGTTTGAAAGAAAAGGTCAAGAAGCTTCATAAAGTTATTATACATTGAGAAAAAAAGAGGAAATAACGTTTCGTTCTGGGGCGCCTGCTAGTGGACTCACCAGTAAGGCTACCTAGCTGACGCCTTAGACGCAAGGGATATTAGGGGCAGGTCGGAAAATACTATATACATGTAGAAATGGAGACGGAAATAAGCGATTATGGCGGATGTTGGAGAACACAACCTATTATGGTCGACGGTTAAGACATGGTATTATGGTTATTACACTTGGTATTTACGAGTGACCGTTAATTTGATGGTGATCAATTTAGCCACTTGTGAACAATTTTACATATCCAATCAGTTTTGACATCCGCTTCCCTCATCAAAATTCGTAACATTGCGGTAAACTCGCACACACTTCCTCAAAAATACAAGGTATAATTCATTTCTGCACATAAAATCACATCATTTATTAAAGTACATATAACAAAAATGAACTGCTCTTATCATTGCACCGTATTAAGTATTCAGAATATGATTTTGCCGATAACGCAAAATTAAACATATTGGGTTTGCGCTAAACAAAGATATTGATTTTAAATATTTGTCGATGCAGTCAGTAGGTAACGAGTTATTTCAAGTCATTTTTAGGGTTATTATTATTTATTTTGCAAAAAAAAATACCCTTAAAACATTTCAGATAAAGCATATCTACTTAAAAATTCGAGAATTGAAACGATGGTCGAAAAGTTCAATAGAAAATAAACGCAATTGAAACATTAGAATAGATATAAAAAGCATTGAAAGGATATTTATTGATGTAAAACTGTTCATAAACTATTGATAAAGTACGGCAAATTTCCTCCAAGTATTTTCTATAGGAAAGGAGTTAATAAAATTTTGTATTTCGCAGTTAGTACCATTATTTAATATTGAACGATAATGAAATGATCCTCATATTTTTTAATCGTTGTTTCATACTGTAAATGTTATTTACTTTCGATTGTAATTTTAGTTGTTTACAATTCTTTGCCGAAAAAACATAATTTCTTAATTGAATTAATATCCTGAAATATGCTAATTATGTATTATCAAGTTATATGTAATTGTTCTGACGAAATACCAATTACTGATTTGTTTGACTTCTTCGTAATATAATCGATCTGATACTATTTTATAAGGATTGCAACAGTGGTAACGGTATTATAACTAGTATACATGGTGTTTCTCATAAAATGGACTGTTAAAGTATCTTTTCTACCTATCATAATACAAAAACATTGATTATCTTTCAAAATAATTTAAAATAACGTGAGAAATATTTTTCAAATATTATAAATTTTTTACGGAAAAGGAAAAATTTTCAGTGATTGCCATTTTGTAAAAAAAGCCTGCCAAAACAACAAAACGATGAAATAAAATATTAAACTTGGACAAAACTTTTACAATATTATTAGTGTTATATATTATAAAAAACGGTGTTATATATTATAAAAAACTATTCTGTCGTTTTTGCAGTAAATAAGCGAAATGATTTTCGTACGAATTTCATTTCCAAATAATTGACTTTAATGCTACGCTTAGAGTTTAATATTTGCTCGATTAACAATTCGAATTAATCTCACCCTCCATAATGAAAAAACTATGGAAAATTTGCTTATACCTATTCTAGTAATATATTCATATGCAAATTTTAATCACTTACTGATCCATTTTCACGAAAGATCACTTTGTGTTACATTTGTTAAAACTCGAAATTGTTATGTAATAAGGTTGGCCAATATTAATACTGTAAATCGAATTAAATGCAAATTGTTATTTAGTTTTTTGTTTCATCAAACACATTCGCGTAGCCCTTGATTATTTGAATTCATTTAAAATCTAATATTAGGGAGGGAGGATAACAAATCAATGGTAGTATCAAAGATATAATAAAAGGTGACGATAAGTTCCAAGTAACAAAAGTACCAAAAGTGAAACTCAATAATAAGTAAATGTAATACTATGTTTACTTACTAAAGCTTTCGAAGAAAGCTTAGCAAAAAGTGTAGAATGAATTAGAAACGGGGAGGAAATTAAAGTGACGTAAAAAGGTACAGAAATATGTAATTGTTGAAATGTGCAGGATATTTAGTTGCCAAATGTAGATAAACTTTGTTCGTTTAAAAAACAAAAGGCATGGCGACTGAATCATTGTTACTATTCTAGCAATCCTTAAAATAGTAGTCAAGTTCCTGAATAGAAAATCCCATCACCAATCAGTAACTAATCATTTTTAGTTACTTGTCACCGGTTAGACGCCTATTATTTTTTATAGCAAGTAAATTGCGAATTTGCTGGCCAGTTTTTCTAACAAAATATTTATTAGTAAATTTTAGTTATACATACACACGTACACAGCTGGTGCTTATAGTAATGGCGTGTTCAACGCTTCTACGGTCATTTTTTTCGTTATCAGAAAAAAGAATTGCTTAAGGACATTATTTATTGTTTTATTCTAAATGAATGAAATAGATCTGAGGAATCTGAAAGAAACTGTGAACTCTTGGATGTTTCCCAAGCTGGAGAAATTGCTAATCACAGTTGTTGTAACTAAATATTGCATTCAATTATTTGTTTATCATTTATTTTGAAGTATGAGCTGTATGAAATTCAGACATGACAATTGTATGACTTAAAAAGTAGATGTTTAAACTGTATCGTATACACTTTAAAATGATTATTTAATATATTTATGTAACAGTTGGAAGGCGTTCGATGAAAGAATAATTTCTTTTTATGCAATATATAATTTTCTCATAAAATATAACATAAACCATCTTCTTCTTCCACGTATACTTATCCTATATTTCTTTTATTGTAATATATACTATTTAAAAGCAAAATTTGAACACTTCATTCAGTAATAAATATAACCATTTATACTTCTTCACATTGAATGAAGCTAGTCAAAATTCTTTAACCACAATTTGTTACTAGCCACTTGACAATTATTGACCAAAAACTATAAAAAAATTCAGAAAGCAATTATATATTATTGACAACTAACGCTATCTATTTAGTAATAAATTCAGCTTAAAAACTTGTACACCTTGATTTGTTGCTCGACTTGTATCAATCATTAATTTTTAGTTAGGAGGCTTTACTTACCAAGATTTTCTATCTATCTTTGATACCGTATCAAGTTTGTTCCCGTATTTCGTCATTCACAATAGTTTCATTCCACCCTACTAACTTCTCAACTTCGAACTCGCGGTTGATGGAGCCAGTTTAGCGAACTTCGCACTAGTAAGATTTAAAAAAACTAAAGTAATTTTTTATTTATTTTCTTTAATTCGAAAATTTAATTCTTTTTTCATTAGTGCAACACTTTAAAGCTGGCGCATGTGCGCCCGTGGGCACAAGGTTAAGAACCCCTCGTTTAGGAATACTAATTCTCCCCTCCGCCCTTTCTTGATTATTGCGTCAGATTTATTTGCATTCAACAATTCCTTGGATTCATATCAGGTACATCTGTATACTTTCCAACCTTTCAGCAACTTCTCGGCTGCACGTCAAGTTCATTTGCAATTTTCTATTTTAAATTCACATCGAGTTCGTTCACAAAGTTCCATTTTCTTGTAGTTCTATGATTTCACAATAGGTTCTTCCATACATGGAACAATTGTTAAAAGTATTTCAATTTAAAAAATAACTAAACTACTTAATTGTAGGTAAATTTAAGAAATTGGTAGGGGAAAGGGTGTCTAACAACCTATATACGTTCAACGACAACCGAGCTAATTAGACGATGGCGGTTGACGATTCATTATGTATTACTGAATTTACAATATTTTTTTTTACTAGCAGATGACATTCGTAAGAAACACACTGCTTTTATTTGTTTCATACCATTACTCATTCCCTGCATTTTCTTTGTACACTTTTTATATTTAATATCTCTGCACAGATTTTTAATTGTTTTGTGTTATACCTCTTATATGTAGCGTGAATGTCAGTATTAATGTGGGTGTTGGGTGTACTCTGTTCGGTGACGCGAACAATTGTTCTTTTGCTACGCAAACATGGATGCACCCTCTCTGCCCCTAGAGTAAAGGTAAGTTTGAAATAATTTATCTGCACAATGACTAGGTTTATAATGTGAACCTGACATTCGGTTATTTTTGAAAGCGGTAAAATAATTTGCTTTAAATTGCTTACGATGTAGCATTTATTGTTTCGATCACTTTGTAATTATTGAGTTGTGTATCAATAACCAACGGTCAATAGCCAACGGTGATAGACCTTCACTCTAATCTGAGTATTAGGTTAACTAGTGAGGTTCCGATGTTGGGACCTCACCTTCTCACAATTTGCACGTAATCCCGTTCCTTCTGCTCGGAAGGCGTACGTTTTACTAATAGACACCTAATTTCGCCTAAGATTCGGTAAACTATTAGAAAATAGGAATAAACGTAAGAAATTCAGAACTTTCCGAACTTTAAATATTCAGTGGATTGTGTACTATAAAACTTCTGTCATTTATACGGAATGAAATTAAACAAATTTACATAAATCATTACCTATAGACGAAAGTTCTATAATGTATTTTACGTGTATATGTATTACAAATGCTGACGAAAAACCATAGAAAAACAGCAACAGATGAAAAGAACGTCCCTGAGGTGTAAAAGTTAAATGGCGCATAGCTTGGGGGTACCATTGCACAACTGTGTATTTCATGTTACATTGTCCCATTATGAGGAAGAGCATTGTTTCTTGCTGACGACGTCTATCCAACACTACCACTGCCGAATTGCTGGAGCTTGCTTGTCGTCGCTCAGTATACCCTGTGACTGGTCAGTGTTTTCCGTTTATAATTATTAACAAAGCTGAAACAAAGATTTTGCAAAGGATAAACTTGTATGGAATCATCTCGGGAAATATCCTTTAATTCTTATTTGCTGAGTTACGATACCTTCTGACAAATAAATTGCAGTGATCTCGAATGGTTGAAGGGAGCGATGAAAATAACAAAGTAAAACGAAAAAATCGAGTAATAATTTTGTAGGAAAGTGGAAGGAAATGACAATTAATAATTCCTATTTTCAGTTAGATACACTTATAATCAGGAAAATCTAATTATTTGAAGAATTGCAATAAAGTTATGAACAAATGTCATATTTACAATAGTGGGAAATTTTCTTAGCTTGTAGAAAATTTTTAACATTTTTCAATTTTATTTTGTTATAAACAAAAAAATTGGTTAAAATTCTTTTCATTACAATACAAATTAGTGCTTGATTAAAGTTGACATTGAATATTTAATAAAGGAATTATCTAAAATTTACAGATTAATATAATATCCATATTATTATTTTAAAAATAATATTTTTATATTATAGAAGAACTCGAGAAATTTAGAAATAATAGAAACGAAATTCACGAAAATTGAAAATTTTTACTGCTATTTAATTTTCTTAACCGTTATCACAGATTTTCTTCCAAAAATGAGTGGATAGACTTGAAGGATGAGCCAGAAGTGAGGAAATTTTTCGTCTACCTTGTGTCTAATGATTTTGAAATTAAATTTATACCAAATCTATTCCGTCATGAAAAAGAGGACCATGATCTCGTGCGATTTTGGAAATTTTAGTTCAGTTAAAAGAGAGCTGATGAATATATTTCGATAGATATATGTTTTTCTTTAGATTTCTTTATTACGTGCAGTTCATCGTATGTAAATCTTCTCTTAAATAACTTCTCTTAAATAACTCGTATATTATGTTTCATATTCAGTTCACTGAATAGGATGAATAAAAAGTGTTTACATCAATATTACCTTTTGCTTTTTTTTTCATCAAATTTCAGACCATTTAGAGCTTTCACAGCTTAAGGTAAATCTAAAGGGTGGCTCTGTTCTAATTATTATTATATTAACCAATTATCTATGTATTCACTAGACGAGCTACGGACCAATCTTTTCGAAATGTAAATTGAATTTCATATTACGAACAAGGCTGTAAAAATATACTCTAACAGAGACAATATGCTTTTCCTTGTATCATTCTTCATAAAAAGCATACATCTTTTTTATTTTTAATTTCCCATTAAGAAATCTTCTCTTCCATAATGGTTCTTAAGCGCAGTAAAAAGCTTTTTTCCATCTTTTATTGACTTTGTAATTCGCATCAACCTTGCATCACTTATAAGAAAATTACCTAAAATACATTTTTTTTTTTACTATACTTTTTTTTCCTAGTTACACGACACATGCGTGTACTGTTATTCACATTTCTATTTTAATCTCGAGACCACCTTCGTTTAAATGGCATATGAGATCAAATAAATATGCATTTCGTTCGGTGAAATTCTCCATTCTATAGAAACATTCATATTCCATATCTTTATCGTTCGGTTACAGTAAATAATAGTTCGAAATTCTCTCCTCTTCTAGCATATTTTTTAAAAATATTGATATAATTTTCTAAAATTTTCAAACCTTTTTGCCACGACTCCTTCCGATTTCTTTTTTTGATGCTTCTTAATCTTTAAAAATGTGCCAACATTTTTTACTCTGTTAATTATTTTTTAATCATTTTCACTGTGATCACTGTACGTTAAAGGCTGTATATCGGTTTTACGACAGTCGGAATTGTGCAGAATTACAATTGAATTATTTTTGAGCAACGCACATGAAATGTATATTCTTGCATTGTTGACAAAATAATTTTCTGATGCGCTTCAAGCGGTAGCTTAATAGCGCCTGAATGTTTGTTTAGGGTAGTGTACGGAGATGACACAATTAAACGTTAATAAATTTAGTCACTTTAGGTGCAGTAACGAACTATACTTGATTGACTGTTATTTTACTCTATGATGTGTCTGCTAGATTTTGGTAAAGGAAACGGATGTCAAAAGTGTTTGGATATGTAAAATTGTTAAGCAATAGCCGTGTGTCCTAACCCTTGATCGTAACAGGTTGTGGAGATTCGGGTAAGAGTGATCGTATATTCGCGGAAATAAGTGTACGTGAATTTCTTACCACCGTACGATTGATTAAGCCAGAGTTTCGGCCTTAGCTAATCGGATATTTATTGTTTATTTTTTGATGCCGTCTCTTCTTCTTGCGCCCCTAGTGCGCTTGATGCGTGTGTCTAGGTCTGGTACCTCTTATGTCAAGATTGCGGCCACTTATTTATGGAATCCCGATTCCAAAAAATCAAATAAAAGTTTAAACTCGAAGAACATATAATATCAATGATCAACTAAAATTTCTTTATATTACATTCCTGAGAGAAGGAGAGGAGAACAAACCTTAATTTGAAGCAAGAAGCAAGAAGACATTCTGTACCTAGCTTATATTGTATACAATAATCTGTAGCTTAAAATGAAATAATATAAATTAAGCTATGTCCTAGCTTAAATTATATACAATAAATTATAATAGTTCACTAATCACTATCAATAATTCAATAAATTTTTCAGAATTCTCAGTAATTTCATTAAATTTTATTTCCATTACACTGTACTTCAAGTACTATAAATTCCGATTACAATATTATTTAATTAGCACAACTCGGACACCGCATAAGTCGGGGAGAGTAATCTTTATATTGACGAGATACTGTTTAATATAAGGGAAATAATTTTATTTATTTCGAAAAATGTTTCGACCTGAAGTTAATCGAACGAAAAAATCAACTCTTAGTCCTAATATCTGCACACATCCACTCTTAAATTATACAGTGTATGTTGTCTTATAAAATATCATTATCACTTATTTTTAGTTACAAAATAATCATTTGTTTTTAATTTCGTTATCTGATTTTATATATTTGATTTTAATTGATCAACTGTTAATAAGATTTGGAACACTTCGAAATATTATTTGTTTAATGAACCAGAAACAGGTTTCGGTTGACCATTAAAAAGTAACCAAAACTAGATACAAAAGATAAAACCGTTACTCTTAATATCAGTTTAACCATCATGACACCAATCGCAATTTTAATGAAACATTGAGAATCTACTCCTATTAAACACGGTTTGTAGCTGAAGCTTCGACTTCTAACTTGAACTCATAAATATACATTTTTCACTATTTTTATATTAAATTTAGTTTAGCTTGTGATGCGTTACTTACATATGCTAAATTTATTTACAGGAAAACTGCCTGAGCTTCGACTTTTGATGAAGGTGTACAGGTTAGTGAAGTGCATGTATGTAAATGAAACAAAAAGACCTTAATTTATCATTTACATAATTAGATCTAGGGATCATTCATATAATTAAGTCTACGTTATCAAATTTTTGTCGTATTTATTTCTTTCACCGAACAAGAGGAACATGGAAGACATTTGCTAATTTTTCCTTTGATTACAAATTTTTTACGATACCCACTGGAACAATATCCATCTTAATTACTGATTCTAAGTAAGCTTTAGCACGTCACAACGAAAACAGATAGCTACTTAAGTGAAGTATTTAAGTGTAATTTCGTAATTGTAGGATGTTTTAGTTAGCAAAACTTTACCTTTACATTGTCTATTTAATAAATTCCCACTACACAATTCGGTACATTTTCCTAAAAGCACCCTCACGTTGAGAAATTCTCACCTTTTCTCTTTATCTCTTTGGCAGCAGTTTCCAATTTGCTACATCAACGCGTTTAACGAGACAACTATAATAATTTACTGTACACTATACTTTTCGAATGTCCGTATAGATAAAAGTCCAACGGATTTAAATTGAAAGCGTCACGCAAAACCGTGTCACAGGCCTGTCACGTCCAATCCACTTCCTCCAAAAGTCCCCTAAAATCTGTTATTCCGTTACAATCTCATAATAGCAAAGATTTTGCAACTCTGAAGTTAATGATCTTTTAACTAATACTTATTAAAATCAGTATTTAAAGTTTGAACACCTGTGAACCAGGTTAATTCATTAACCTGTTAATTAACTCGTTCTACGCAAAACGCACGATACCTTGGTTCTCCCTAGTCTGGTCCAAAAATGAACAGAAATAAATCAAGGTGTTCGATCCGTTCATATCGAATACCAGATTGCAAATATCTTTTGTAACAGGTTACGGATAACATGTCTCAAAACAAATTTCTTTCTTTTGTAAATAAATCAGTCTCTCGCGTTAGAAGTTTTAATTGTTTTCCCGCATTATTTTAAACCAATGCTACTGGTTAATGCCACTCTTTAATGACTTTAAATACGTATAGTCAAATGAGTATTAGAAAAAGCTTGGAGAAATTCTCCGTTCTCTTCGCGCCCCAACGTTCTTTTCCAAAAGATAGGGATTTGTCGAACTTACTTACCAATTTCAGTGAAGGTGTACTTATTTAAATAAAATGAGAGAACAGAGTGCACACATAGATGTTGTCAGCTAAAGATAAAATTAATCGGTACAAGTTTAATACCAACATAACCATATACGATATTCCAGTTCCGTTCCGAACGTCTGACACGAAATCAACTATAAATTTTTTAAGAAAACACATTCCAATATTGCCTTCTAATAAAAGAATAATGGCAACTGTGTCACGTCTTACCACGTGGAATTTCGTATCGTTTGGTTCGCTCTCTGGAGTAGTAAGGCCCAGATCTAACGCGGTTGCTCGTGACCAGCGTTCGCCAATCTAATATACTAATATTGAACAGCTTGTTCATTACTTGGCACTTTCCGATCGACTCGTATATTAGCGACTTACTGTATAGTTCGGTTTCGTTGTAACTCTTCCGATTTGCTAATTTTTGGGAACTTATCCGATAGATACTGTTAAGATTTACCGAAACGATGCAAATTACCAATCAGTGTGCTCCTTTGAGTATCGTGCAGACCCTCTTGTGCACTCGAAGCGCGCGTTTGCTTTAAGCGGATGGGAAGATACCTACACGAATGTGGAATGTTCCAAGTTCCTCCGTGACGTATTGGGAATTTGCCAAAGGTCAAGATTTTCGTCTAGTCCCAATGTGTGCACGATTCGAAATCCCGCTGTATACACATATTGGACCGATCCGTAAGAAATATCTCGTTTAACACAACACGCTATGGCTATCAAGGACGTCGAAATTTAAGTTAGTGTTTATCTCAAAAATAGCCTTTTAGTTGCAAACCTGTAAGAAACGCATCTTTCTTACTGTCCGAAATTATGGGGCTTGTTAAGAAAAAAGAACGGAATTATAGAATAAAGAATATATATATATATATATATATATATATATATATATATATATATATATATATAATTATAGTATAAAGAATATATAATATATGAATGTTTGAAAAGTACATGTATTCGATACCCTGTTGGTCTCTCAATTGACTAACCTTGGTGTAGAGATTTATCCGGACGAAACGTGAAAAAAAGAACCAAAAAACGTGCCGCTGTATATAAGGAAACGGAGAAACGTCGGTTCGCACAGATAGGACACGTATATTTTTCTAACACTTATTACGCATTCAAACCTGAAATAAACAAATCTTATAAGAAAAAATAAGAAATCGCATAAATAAAACAATTAAATATCCGCGTCGTTGCAACGTGCAATGATTATAAATAACCGAATTTTTCAATACAAACGGTCATAATACTATAAATGTTTCTAAGTGAATACCGCCTCATTCATTAAATTCACAGTGAATTATTAGAAGCGATCGAACGCGATCCATTGTATATGTATGTAACTATGTCGATGAATTGTTTAGTTGTTAAATTAACGAAATATTAATCAGTGGTGTGAAATATAATGAATAGATATCAATAAACAATTTCATAATTGAATTCACTAATATAGAAAACTGAGATATTTTCATTTCTTAATGTGGAGGCACTACAATCCTTAAGTTATGTAGTTGTTATCGGTTTCGTTATAATACTTTCCCCTGTTTTAACATATGAATATAGTGAAAAAAAAGAAATGAAAACATAGAAAAAGATTATTACTTTCAACTGTTTAATGTTATGTTTGGTGTATATTTGGTGTTATATTTGGTATATTGTGGAATACCATATTGTTTTAATTATTACCTCACTGGTTCTTCAATTCTATAACAGAATTTATAGTATTTTAGTAATGAAATACGAACAAATATTGTATTAAATATAGACATTCGTTTGATATCAAATCTCAGTAAAGTTTCTTTGTTTGTTGTGGTTAGTAAGTTCAGTGTTTTTAATATCGCAATCCACGATCACAAATAATAAAAGACAATAATCATTTATCATTTATTGTACTCGATAAAAAATTCAAGCAAATATAATTTCAAGATTAGCGAGAAACACTGTCGAAAATTAGAGAAATATTGGTTTTGCGGGTTGCAACATATATTATGTTGTTCAGTCAAAATAGTCAGACCGTAGATCAAATGACTATATGTATTACGATAGTTCATTTAGGATTACGAATCTAAGGAAGGATAAATCTATGTAGTTCGAATGTCATATTTATCATCCCTGTTCTTTATACATTTTTACAGCATTAGATTTTCTTTCAAGTACAGAAATGTCAAAAATAATAGCATCGTTGTTCCAGAACGATCCGATCAATTGCAAATAATTCGACTACATTAGATATTATAGCTATATTTAGTTTTGTAAGTAGTGATGGGTTACTATAACCTAACAAGTATTGTGCAGATAAATCATTTCACTTTAGCGAAATAAAAAATATAACTACTACTGCGAATATTAATATGAATTTATAGTTTTAGAGATTATTTCACTGCTTAATTACTTTAAGTATATTTTATATTTTGCGCAATGACACTATTATGATTCTTATAAGTAGGTTTGGAAATTATTAAAAAACAATATGAAAAAAGAAGATTATATAAATTGAATAAATTATTTACAATACGCAAACTGAATTCATCTAAAAATTTTTTATTTATTATACTATAAAAATTTATTATACTACTTTTTAATGCAGCACTTGAAAATAATATTCCGCAATTGCATTTATATTTGTATTATAAGATATTCCTGTACAGTTATTGAGAGAACAAATTGGTGCTAAATACTCTGTGCTGCCTTGAGCTGTAGTCCACTATAAAACGCATGCTACTTACAGAGAAATCTTGAATGGCAAACGTAACAAAACATATTCAAAAATTAGACAGATTTTTTGATTTATAATTGGATTTTTCAATATAAAAATATTTAAAACCGCTTGATGTATTCATTAAATTAAGAATTCACAGAGGCAATACACACAAAAAATTAATTTTTTATTTTCTAACAATAGCATATCTAACCAACATGTAAAACCATAAAATTTCAAATCCCGTCACTTAAAAATTTCAATATAAATTCTGGCCTTTTAATGCTTTTAATTTCGTGCTACTAAAATTTGCAATGAAAGAACTTAAACTATTTCTTCAACGTGCAACTGCATACTTCAAAATATCCCAAAGTTTTTAGAACTTTTCCATCTTATTTGATAGACAAAATGGAGTAAAAGTCAGATTTTTTTACAACTATCCGGCTAATCAATATGGATGGTAATGACCCCCAATCCAATTGTAACCGGTGTAACAAGCTCCTTCAAATCCTTGTGTTTTATAACTTTTTAAAATAACACGGAAGAAAGCGTAATCAAAATTGCACAATATTTTTGTGTATCTCTCACTTTCTACGTATTTCTTGTTTATTTTCCATAAATGCATATGATTACTGTTACAAAATGGATAGCAATTTATTAGATTGAATTCCTATCGATTTTATTAAACACAAAATACATCGTATGAAAGATAAAAACTCAAAGATAATCTAACTTTTTCTTATGCGAAGGAGAAAAATGAAATAAACGAAAATATTTGCTGTTAAGTCCCAGTGGACTTTATTGTTCGAAATATAGCCACATTTGGCAAACAGATGTCCATAGCAGGAATAATCTCCAAAAAGCCACTACTTTCGAAGTCGAGGTAATTACTGTTCACTCCACATACCTACTAAAGGTCGTCGTAGTTTCTTTAAATCTTTGTGCCGTTTTCCTGTAAATCAAGTCGAGGCGCTTTTTGGGTTTATTGCTTGCTACGGTCAAGATTAGAACATGCGGAACTCACGTGTGCGTCACCCGAGGGTAAGACTGGGTACCTGCGGGTGACCGACGGTTTGGGGCGGTTACTTTAGCAGAATTTGCAGTAACCAATAACAGTCGACAGCCGCTTCCCTCACCAAACTTCGAAAAATATGTAAGGACGAATCCGCATGTCCTAGCTAAAAAACACACCCACCGGCGAGCCTTTAAATACGCCGGAATAGTTAGAAAGTCAGAAGAATAACAACTGGAAGAATAACAACTACACGAGAACACAAACCTTGTCGACTACACTACCCATCAGTACCGAAATATAAAGTATAAAAAAAACATAAGTGGTTAAAGATCATTATTCAACGAAGTCTAATCCCTTAACTCACACCCGCGTTAAACCAAACGTCGGGACGTAATATTTGCAATCAACCAATAACTCTAAATCACTTAATTTGTTAGTTTAAATATAATGTATATGTATATATAAAATTTTGTTAAGAATTTAAAATGCAGTCTAGGCGAATTCTTCGTAACATACATATTTTCCGTACAGCCAGTACAGTAAAAGCAGAAATAATTTTACTCATTCGATCTTTCGTCTTTTTATCTTTTTGATGTGCTCACGTCCAAAATAATGGAGAGCAACTATAACTGTCTATAGTAACTCCGTGGCAGACTGGAACTGCAAACTCCGTCGTATGTATCAGTGTAACGATAATGGCTTTCGGGTATTGCAGTTACGAAACATTGTGGAATATAAATGCAAGATTGGATAGTTATACGAACACTGTATTCACCTTCGAGCATTGCCGAAGAAATAATGCTTGAAGAAGAAAGTGGTATTAGAATAATACGGAATATTGATTAGGTATATGTATTGCTTTTACCGAGTCGTACATTAATTTTGTTATTGACATCACGTAAAATGTTTCTGTAGACAGTACAAAAAATATTGGAAAAGGTTCATATAAACGCGTGTCCTATTTCACCTTGTTCCTAAGTTATAACCACTTTTATGTTTCAATAGTCTGCAATTACTTATGTACTTACGTGCTCGAAACGACCACTTTCGGTTAATATAGAAAAATTATAGAATTAAGGACATAATATATCATCAATAATGAACATTGCACATTTTATAGTTATAGTAAATTTATATGTATCTACATACTTACGAACAGTATCAGTAATCACTATAATATTTCGAAACGTTAATTTTCAGAACGTTCCAATATTTTAGAAATCAAATATATCAAAATAGAGTAACAGTTTTTACATTTAACGATTAAAAAATTGTAATATACATGTGTCTATTATAGAATACAATAGAGAATTAGTTAGGAATGTATACGATTCTGAACAAAAACTTATAAGTAGAAATCTAAAGAAATAAATTCCAATAACCTTCGAATCTCTTCAGACTAGTTTCTGCTAATGCAAAACTCTCTCTGGAAATAACACATGTCGATATAAATTTATGCAACATCACGTGGTCATAAAAATAACATGAACAATTTTAATGCTTTACGTATTGGTCATTTAGCCAATTGGACTTTTTCCACGGAAAGATTTTTACAGTCTGTTCTTTTTTAAGATTCTCGCATAATCTATCATTTGCGCTATTGCTTAATTAATAAAAAAATCAGGACAAATATACAAAACAAAATATTTAAATAATATCCGGAAAGTTTTTGTAAATAATTTAATCATGAAAAATGTAACCGAGATATTTCTAAAAAATCCTCTAAGAGATTTATCCTCAGATATTTTATTGATAATTGTCAATAAAATATAGCTGTCAAGAAAGCTTCGATCTCAATGTGAAGAAGCATTAGTGTCGCCCTTTCTCACATTCATGAAATTCCCTCACGATTCCCTCGTGTATAGTCCTTGATACTTTGTACCAGTTGAAAGCAATTAAAACAGCACTTCAACTGTGCTTCCAGCGCTTGGGGAATTGCCCCGCTAGTTTGAAGGGCAATAACCCTCTCATTTATATAACGGAAAATTTTCTTTCAACTTCCTCGAAGTCAAACTAATAATTTAGAATTGCACGCTTTTCTTAACTTCAATTAAGCTTTTCTTAAAACATTCCTTACAACTTCTTTTATGATATCGATTAAAAATGTGCGTCTGTACACATACATGCTGCATAAGTGATCACGAAAAAATTAGTTGCCTCTCCTTATGCATCCAATATTTATTCTTTTTTTTGTAGGTCAGCTTTGCGGCAGTCTATTACGGATAGATCTATCTTCGATAAGTGAATTTTAAGCGGTGCAGAAAAAAGAAAAACAAAGGATTTTACCTTCATTCGAGCTAAAATTAATTGATTATTAATCGATAGCGCCATTTTATTCTATCATTAATAATATACTGACTTTAATTATTTTTTTATCCTGAACATATCTTTTAATTTTGTAATTTTATTCTAAATTGTTAAATATTATCTTCGTGTGCCACTTTGTTAAAATGCGTACAAATAAATCATTAAATCCGAAATATTACCTGAAAATGCTTTGTTAAACAATTATAAGAAAAATTCGAAATAACAATTAAGAGTCTCTAACAAGTAAGAAATCTGAAGTTTTGTTCGGTTTGCACTGTAATTTAATTGAATAAACTAGTAGAGTTTTGCATTACAATATAATTGAATACAACAAAATTGATCTACTTAATAATTATAATTGATTATGTAATCGAATTGTAATTCTGCACAAGTTTGATAATTATCCCCAGAAGGCAAAGAAAATTTTAATAAAACCTTCGTAAAGTTCGACAGACATTTATAAGGAAGTGCGCCGTGCCAGACATGATTGAACGTATCGAAGAGGACGGAAAAGACTATAATTGTGTAGCAGCAGACGTTCATTTCCTGCGTGACTGACTGAGCTATGCGGAGCATTTACTGGGCGATAGATAGTCACAACCGGAAGTTGAATTGCTGGTCTGTTGAAGCAGTGTTTCCCTCGAGGAAATTATTTATATAAACGAGTAATATCTTTTCGAATATCTTCGCGAGATCTGAAAGAAGGTTAATGGGCTGATAGCTATCGGGTAAATGGAACGGCGTCCCTAGATTTTGACGAGGATAACCTTGGCGCTCCTCCATTTTGTTGAGAAGTATCCTAGCGCAATGGAGAAATAGAGGCAGATGTAGTATAATTTACAAGTAATCTTCTTTAACACCTCTTTATTGTGTAGCTTGGCAATTGTAATGGAAAGGCCGCGGAATTATATGGTAAGAGAAGAATGGTTTCACTTGCATAAGTGCTTTCACAATTTTTCACAAGAACAACTTTTTTCCTGAATTGACGTGTATATCTAATAATGTCGAAGTATTTATCGTTATAGGAGATTTTTACCAAGCGGCGTACTGATATATATATATCAGAGAGTTAGCTGTATATGATGCAAGTAATTTTCTAATTTGAATACTAAAAAATATTTATACAATGGTTCAAACGTCCATTAGTATCAACATTTAGGATGGTTCATATTCCACACAAGAATCGCACAGATACGCGAAAAAAGAGAGTCTTCGTAAAGCAGCAAGAGTTTGTTAATTTTGATAGTATCGGGAGGAATCGCAGATATCTGTTTCAGATATTTCGGCAAAACTAGACGCTGACTATATTTGGCTGTGAAGGAGCGTCGTGTGATTTATGGTATGTAGTTGCACTCTCGCACATTTGACAGATGCATCGGATAAATTGCCATTTAATAAGAAGTAGTTGAATGCTTGGCAGCGAAAATACCATGTAGAGTTGCGTTTTCAGACAAATTTCTTCTCGTAGATGCAAGTATCAAATAGATAAGAAGTAATACTTTATACAGGATATCCCAGAATTTTACTGACCTACGTGTACCATTTCCGCTGTGCAAAATACACTGAAACAATTGTTAGCGTATAATATAGTAGTATATGCTACTAATACAACGTAAAATACGAACAAGCTTAAACGAGAATAGTTTCATAAAATTGGGAAATACTAGAATTTTAAGCTTTTATATTGAAAAGTACACTTAGTCTACATATAAGAATTTAGACGAAAAGGTTAATGAATCGTTTGAGTGTGAAATTTTTATTCTTATATGCCATTTCAAGATATTGAATGCATTGCTTGCGAATTTGTGTAATGTTACATGTAAAATAAATGTTCATTGGTTGTTGATAGGTTTAGGCAAGGAAAACCTATAATGTACTTCAATATTTGTTATTGTACGTAAATGCAATGCCACGCGATTTTAGCGTGCTCTAACTGTCAGCGAAGAGAACATAAATCAGAAATCAATTGAGTTCGATGCCACATGCGATGCATACCGAACCGCTTAACAGTGTCGTGTAACATCTTTTTACCAAGTTATTCTACTTTTAAACAAATAATTATCATCTGAATAGAATTGGAATTTTTTTGGGAAACGAACTCCGTTATTCAATGAAAATGCAATAGAAAAATCAGAGTTTTTCCTTCAAGATGTATTTATTTCTGTACAGACTGATCGCTCACGAAACAAACCCCCTTAGCGTGATACCTGGCAAGAGCAAACCAAGAGTGGTCCTTCTACGTGAAAATAAATCCACTCGTAGAGCAATTGCTGTAGACTGACACCTGGCGCGGACAAACCGCAAACACGGAATCCGCATGGAAATAAATCTGCACACGAACCAATCGGCTTTCTGTAACATCTGCTACTGACAAACCGCGAATGCGCAATTCATGCGGAAATAAATCCGTGAGCGAACAAACCGTTCTTAGCGTACAATCCTGAACAAACAAACAAACTGAAGACGGTCGATTTGCCTAAAAGTAATTGTATCGCACAACGAATATAAGTTATAAGCCAAGAATTTTTTTCTTTTTATTTACATTTTGCTTGCAATTTAATTTAGCAATGAATAATATCGTAGTTATCAGTTCTAATTAAAAGGTCCTTGCCAAATTTTTGATTAGATGCTGAATAATAACTGTTCATAAAGTATAAGTATATTTATTAATTATTCAAGTCTGATTTTTATCGCTGAGCAGGCAAAATCATATAAAATTATAAAATGTAATTTAAGAAAAAAATGATAATTAATATAACGAAAATATAATATGGTCATCGTTTCTTCACTTTTATACTTATTACCACATAGAAGTAAAAAAAAACCTGCCCAAAGAAAATCAAATACAAAACACAAGTGTAAAAGCTTGTAATTCAATAATAAATTTATTATCTTTCTTCTATTTGCGCTGGCACCGCCGTACATTTAGATTCGTTGGCCAGTATAATGACATCTTGTCTCCTCCAAAGAAGTAAATTTATTTATATAAATCTGCTCAATAGTCACTCTTCCTCCTCGTCAATCACACATAAAACCATCAATTGTAAAGTTCAGACCAAAAATTCGGTACAATCATGAATTTGTATAAAATGAGTTATTCGATTCGGAAGACCCTCTATCTGTCATTTAAAAACTATCAAGAATCAAGTATTAACCGAAGCATTAACCGAAACATGGATTGTACTTATATTACTCTTCAAGCGCGGCAACGCAAGTGTAGACTTTGCATAGCATGTGAACTTTGTGTTCGCACTGTCAGTAAAGTTAAATTAGTAAACTAGACTATCTTATTATATTCTGTCGTAGGAGCTCTCTGGAGGGCGAAATTCAAGTCCTTCATCTAATGATTCCAGATACGTTTAGTAGTTACTAATAATAATTGTTGCGTACTTAATTTCTCCTTGCCTGATTGCTCGGGTGTAATATCTAGGACGACTAGCGCTGGTAGTTTTTAAAGTTGTAGAGTGCCAAGGAAGGAAAGAGTTTTCAATAAATCCAACTCTATAATATACATTTAATATGTTTAGCGAACGTTAGTTGGTCTTGGTACAATTCGATTCTGACTTATTTACAAAAAATGTGCACTTATATACAGGTTCCGAGTTCAACAGTGAGCCAACCCACGAGCTGCTTTTGATTTCGAAGTGGTGGTGATCGTTACCTTGCAGTTAGTAGGCTACTTTACCTCACGGGACACTTAATTGGGTATTTTGGGTTTACGATACGTCAATAGCTATTGAAGTAAAGCGTTAAGGATTAAGTTTTTAGACTAAGTTTTGTAGCAACCTTTTAATCCCTTAATAAAAAGTACCGTAGCATAAACGAAGATTTGAATAGGTGTTTTGAATGGGACGGAACAATAATTACAGCCATGTTGAGTACTAAAATAGTTTAAAAGCAATGCTTTCAGCAAGTCAAAATAAAAAGAGTATAAAATTCGTAACAAGAGCAGGGACAGTGCAGTACAATTACTATTTATAGTAACGTAGCTCTCAATCGGAATTTACTCATTACTCTCATTTAAGACACTTAAGTTGAGATTAGTGTTGAGTACCCCGATAGCTATTCTTATGGTGGTATTATGTACCAGATTTGTTTTCTTAGGATATTACAAATAATTAAAATATAATGTAAGTTACATTTCTTGTGATAGCTTTATAGATTTATATTATATTGTATATAATGTACACATATCTATTCTTCGAATGCTAGCTGACAATACGTTTAGAACGTTACATACGTATATTGCAGCGATTTTATAAACATGTGCAATCTGTGTCCGGCAAGTTAATTTATTGTCCAATATCCCGTCCAAAATTTTAATTGATTAGGTTCATTTGTTCGATTCCTGAGTTTTCTGGAGAAGAGTAACCGTATCTATGATAACAAAGTTTGTACTGACTAACAAGCTATGTGGCCGAGTAGTAATTAAATCTTATGTACGTGCTCCACGTATTACAATTAAATAGATTTGCTTCTGACTTTACTTTGCTTCTCTCTAAATTTTATTTTTGAGGAATTCACATTACATTGCAAACAAACAGATGCTTCCGTTCTTCGTTTTACAATGGAGATTTGAAATGGTTTGAGCGGAAAGGCTGACGTGGGTGCATACACTTCACGAATAATTCAAGGTATAATACTAATTCAAAGTATATGTTGCATCAATTTATTTCCTATTTTTTCGAACTTTACGACTGACCAATTACTGCAATCTACTCAACGCTACCGTCAGAGCGCGGAGCTCTACGCACTTTCTGATTGGCTCCTCTTTTTATTTAGTAACTCATTAATGAAGGCAAAGAAACAATTTTTACGAGATAGAAAGTTACTTAAAATGACTTGAAGAATCACCACTAGACTGTTGTCAGTTGAATTCTGTGCATGTACATGTGCATATTGAGGAACGACTGTAAACACATACTAAAAACAAATATGAGAAATAATTTGTTGTAAAGTAAGAGAACAAGACGGAAATCTAAATTAACGAAAATGCATTTAGAGCTTTATTTTCCAAAAAGACGGTTTCCTATAGCCGTCAAATAAGCACGTACTAACCATGGCAGTCCATAAATCAGAACAACGAGGCCAGTCACGCGCAACCCTATGAAGTCCTGTCACGCATTGCACGGGCTTATAGACTTTTGCCATTAGTGCACGCGTGCCCGATGAATTTTCAATTACTTCTCTTAAAAAAGAAACTTCAACCACAACTATATTTTCCGACACCTCTTGATCCACTTAACTGCATCGAACGAAAGTACAAGTAACTTGGCAATTATTTTATTAATCAGTGTCGTTGAATGTTTTGCTCGAATAATTTTCGATTTGTTTCGATAAATTGAATCAACTATTCTAATCGATTCTGAGCGATGTAGGTGAATAATAATTTACTCGTATTTTTTATTTAGGCGAACCACACAAATTTACTTTAATAAACTCATTAAACGTATTTATTATTAAAAGTTAATCAATAATTAGGGTTTCACATGTTATGCATGTAGAATATTCTAGAACACGAGCGAGAGCGAATGTGCGGAATAAATGAGTTTCTCGCGTGAATGTTTTAAAACAAAGAGTCAGTTGTTCATCAATCGTCTTTAGAGTAATATCACAGTTTTAAAAAACTACCTATTAACGATTTATAAAATCTTGTAATTGTCCTTAATTAATAAATATCCTACAGATTTTTCTGACTACTTTGACATCGACCAGAGATTTTTAACATAATTTAGCCTCGTCCTTGTCAATTGTATAATGCTGGTTTAATTTTCAAGAAGTATCTTATGGTAGATAATTGCTTTCATAACCCATCAAATAGTCAGTATTATCTTCATTGGATATAGGTCTTCCTTTAGAGTTGTAGGTAATTTCTTTTATTTTATATTTTTTTGTCAGTTTCGTTTCTCGCATCACATAAGTATCTTCAAAGTGTGAGAAGTGGTTTCAAACCCATATCTAACAATTTCCATGAATCTTATTGTAAATTCTGAAGCGTTATGCTTCGTGTAGCTATAGAATAAAGGAGGAAGAAAGAAAGGAAGGAAAAGAGAGGGGAAGAACGTTTCGTCCTGGGCCTGCTAGTGGACTCATCAGTAAGGCTTCCTAGCAGATCCTGCCTTAGACACTGGGATATGAGGGACAGTTCAGAACTTCTATATATTGGAAAGGATAGGTTAGCGAGTACTTTCAGAAAATTGTAGGCTGTGCTGTCCCTCTAGTGGCGATAGTCGAAAGGCCGCCACAATTCCTATTATAAATTTTTCTTATAACTTTTAAATGCCGATAAATGGTTGAGGGGATGTTTGAAACTGTGGAGACGAATCATGTATCGATCAACTAGGATTTTGATCTATCAGAGCGCACAGTATTTTATCATAATATGAAAGCATATATATATATATATATATATAAAACTTATATAGATAGTAAACTTTGAGAAGAACTTATAGAAGAACTGAAAAAAGAACAAACTATGATATAGAAGAAGTCAATAACGGTGAAGAAGACAATGTAATGCTCAACTGTAGCAGATTTCATTTTTATTATTCTCCGCGTTGTGTAAAAAATCGTGTTATATATAAACAATAGTTGTCTAAAATGTATTTTTACCGTGTCTAGCTCTGAATATTTATCAATAGTAAGAGAATTAGTTAAAAATTGAAATTATATTCGACAGGTTGGTTTGATACCTGTTTGTAGCGTACTCCATATTGACATTGTATTCCATATGTACGCACAATCGTTTTCGTCGAGTAGAACTAGGTGTGGTTGTGAGTGTGAAATGGTAGCGCAAAAATTGACGAAGTCTAGGAAGCAAGGGCCAGAAAATGCCTCGAGCAGTGCCTAATGAGCTTCCTGCAGCATCGAGTCGTTGCCTCTACGGCTGCCATTCACAGGACCTGTGACAGCACGGTGATTCAGAACTCGAGCGAACGAGATCCGAGATGGGGACGAGATTCGTGAAGTCGGTGACAATCACCAGCTACCCCGACTATTGTTTCAATGGACCAAGCCGGAGCCGGGAGAAACTTGCAAAACGTTTTAATAATCCGCTCTTTTCTTGAATGCTCTTCTGTTTTTCTCCTTTGTCGAGTTCATAAAGCCGACTACCGCGGCAAGTAAGGTGAACTACCGAGTACTCTACTTGCGTAGAAGGAAGACACATCGAGCATTTGCAAATATCAAAGTTTGATTAGTTGCGACTATGAAATACTCTTCTTTTTGATGTCCGATTTGTGCTGTACTTTTAAACCACTTTCGCTGGAAACATACAATGCATCTCGAAGGAACTCGTCTACTATGTTGAATGTTTGTAAATTTGATTCTATCTGATTTAAACACGTGTAACGTAATTTATTACATGTTCATACATTCATGAATATAGGTATACGTATAACTATAACACGAGTGCTAATGATAGTGATTTTACAACTGGATAACTACTGACCGCGTTGAGTTGGTATTTACAGAGGATTGCATATTTAACTATAGTTGATATAGCGATAAGTTACAATCCGACTACATTATAAAAAAAAAACATCCCTTATGGGCTTACCAAAAATGTAGGATTTTTCGTGGTCGTCTAATCGCACTTTGAATGGGAAGTATGCTGCTGGCATTAGAATAATCGATACAAGAAGTACATCACGAAGAGAGAGAGAGAAACTTGTAAAAACGATACTACGGAGTAATGTGGTAATAAAGGGATAATACTTGCTTCTAAATACAAATTAAACACACATTAAGTATACATCACATTTGAGACACAAGCTCAATTGTACAACCATTTCGTGGTATACTTGAAATCTGGTATACTTAAAATTATTTCAAGGGACTTTTGAGCAATGTGCAATGTGCAGGCGTGATATGTAATTCGGTACCGTACCCGAACGATAAATAACATAAGAACACGAAATCAATTTGACAAATACTTGAGAGTAAAATTTCTTTGTCTGTAATGCCAAACACTTTTTAATATACATAGTTTTCACGGTATGTCGCTACTTGAATCCCCTAAAAGTCCGTTTAACCATTCAGACCGTGTCCATGCTTATGTTGCACTTTACAATTCTTTACCGTCTAAAATCTATTGTAGCATTTATATTCTGTTTTTAGTAGTGTCATATTGACCTGTGATAGGCTGTGTACTATTCATTATTCCATCATAAATTATCATACTTTGTCCTGCGTTGCAAAGAAATGATGAAGTCACTTCCATATGGTAGAGTCTCACACAAAATTGTTGATGTTTCATTATTTACTAAAATGAAGGTTGTGCACTGAAAGTTGCACGATATTGCTTTATTTTCAATATGCAATTTATTTTGTTCGATAATTTTAGATGAAAGTTATGCCAATATTATTTACAGAATCGCTGTTTGAATCGTCAATCACTTGACATTCCTGTCGGTTAACTGCGATATCTGTTGGAGTGAGGATGGCTATATCTTTAATGTCTATGTAAACAGCATTCAATGTATTCTCAAATTTTATTCTCTATTCATTTTGAATAACAAATAAACTCAATCTGAGAGTTCTATACAAATAACAATTCATTGCTTTTCTCATTATTCGTGAATGACGAATAGTTTGATTTTTGCCTCATATTGATTCAACATAATTTTCTTCAACACATTCCTATTTGTTTGTTCGATTCTAGCGTAGCATCGACTACGATATAAGTACTCTACATTTCTTAAAATTGTAAGTTAAAATATTTATATTAAAGTATTTAAAATATTATTATTATTTATTGATATGTCTGCTAGTGAATAATATTAATATAATTATATATATATATTATATATATATATATATATATATATATATATATAAGTTGAATAAAATTATATTTCTCTTATATCTTTAAATGTGTACGTATATATTACCATTTTTTTTATAAATCGCTACTTTTTAAACTGTCAGCTTCACTGTTCATAAACGAAAAGTCAGAAACCATGTGAAAATGTTAAATTTATCTTGTACGTTACACGAGTCTGTTTATCGCGCTCTATGAGTACTAGTCTTACTTTTTTTTCGCGTTATGGGAAATCGCGTTTTACGGAAGCGTGCTGCACGGCATTCTACTGTACGTGCGTAGAACAGAACGTACCGAACTCCAGCATTGGAGCCATCAATAAAAAGATATTTACATGTGTCATGTAATATTTACCTCCGTATTAAAAATAACTGATGGTAAGAATATTCTTTTTATAATATCATGTCAAAAAACTAAAAAATATTTTACCATATTAAGTTGAAACAGATACTTTTTATCTATATGCTAATTTTATTTTAAAAAAGGTATGAACTTCTGTTGAGTAAGGAAATGCAATGGTATTAAGAAATGGTAATATAATGGTAGATGAATTTTATTAATTGTATTTAATATTTATTACAGATAAAGATTTGTCAATTTTTTACGTTTGTTTGTTATAATTATCTCTACTTCTATTAAATCTATTATTTTAGTCTATTTATGTCTTTAACCACTATCTTACTTTTTTAATATACTTCCATTCGTTTTGGCAAAATTGCAACAAATTTTAATATTGTTAACTCTGCTGTCTAATCTTAAATTTAAACAATAATACAACAGTATTGTCTACTACTATCACATCCATGTTGATGATTACCAAACTTAGATGCGATAGAGAATCTATTACGTTGCCAATTTATTAGATAATTGTCGAAACGAAGTACATCAAGAACCAGTAACGCGGATCGACCATTTTTCAGACCCTACACGACTCTTTTACTCAGTATGAGCAGTCGTTGTTTGGAAAATCTTTTATATTTTATTTAAACGAAATTTACCCGTAGCAATAATAATAGCTAAGGAGCCAATATTTTTACTAGAAGTTGCAAGTTTCTTATTGTTCTACTTATTGTCTTATTGTTCTGAATCTTTTATTTTCCCATTACATTATTAAAATCGAAACGCTCTTTCAGTTTCTTAATCGCTACGATCAATTTGAAACACGCATAATTTCAATGTAAGTCACAGAGGAGTGAAACTATTACCTGCGATATACCTTAGTCGAGAAGCATCTTCCATCTTCAATATTTTGATCGTCAAATTAGAATTAAGGAACACTTTCAACACCTGTGTGTTACTTTTTAATACACGATGTATCAACATTATGAAATTTTCTAAAACTTCTTACTTAAATACCTTCCACACATAAAGTTAAGTGTGTACCCTACACCTGTGTGTAAAAATAATATTTTTATAACAGTGAAGGAAGAACTGAAAATATATATAATGAAAGAATATATATCTATTTTAGTAAAAATTATTCCTTTTACACCCTAAGGTTTGCAACACATTCTATTGAATTAGTAGGAAAGAATAACAATTAATAAGGTATTAAAATTTACAATTTTATTTGAATACCAATTGAATCATCGTCAGATAATTTTTTTATAGATAAGAATGTGGATAAGAATGTTGTATTTCTTTAAATCTTTGAACTTTATTTTATTAATCGCTAGTTATGAAGCAAAAATAAGTTACATTAGCTATATTAAATTTGTTAAACAATCATGTACAACAACAATTTCTTAGGCATCTTGGAGCAAAGTACATATTATTTGAAATTAATATGAACAATGATAAAATTTGATTTTTCAAGATTTTTAATCTGGAATGGAAAGAGATTATAATTTGTATATTTGCAAGTTTTTCGATTTCTCAATCAATTAACAGCAAGAAGCAACTTAACACATATTTTTGGCCACATACATGCGTATGTGTAAATATGATAACTTTAATCATTTGTATACTTTCATATAATTTTAAATCTGCATACTTTTGTAGTTTTTAGTTAGGAACGAGAAATTAAAATTCTTGCGGTGAGACGGTATTACCATGGAGGGAATATGCACGGTACGTTAATTAAATAATACGTCTTTGTACACAAAGGAGGAAAGTCGAAGCTAAATTGAAAAAATTAAAAAGGCGGCACTTAGTTTTATTTAGGTAGTTGTCGGTTGGTTATAGATCTACGAAATTAGTCACTACTGTTTAAACACAATTGCCTTCGATACGATTAACTAATATTAATATAATATTAAAAATAAACTTTTGATCGATTATCAATATTTATCATAAAATGATAATGTCAGAAATAATTAGAATCTATTAATATATATCATTGCATCGAATTTGAAATATAGGATGCCTTATTTTTAAAATAATTTATTGATTTCATTGGCACAACAACACTCAAATTTCATAATTCTATATTCCTTGATTAAGTTTTTTATAATTGATATAAAATGTTTAAATTAATTAGTTAAATTCTCAAATATAAAGTATCTGGTAAATATATTAGATAATATTAAAAATTACATATAAATACTGTTAAATGCTACATAAGTTAATTGCTTGCTGTTAAGACTCATTAAATTTTATTTGTTGAAACATGGCCTAAAGCAGAGGAAAGTTCAGCCAGGTCTGCTAATTCATAAAACAGCAACTGTCGATCCGTCCTTTGCTTTGTCGAATATGGCCACATTAAAGGTCTTCGTCGTTTACTTTGAATCTTTTGTGTCGTTGTCCTATTGATCAAGTCGAGGCGCTTTTTGGGTTTATTGCTTGCTACGGTCAAGATTAGGACACACGGAATCCACGGGTGCGTCACCGGAGGGTAACTCTCGGTACCCGCGGGTGATCGATGGTTTGGGTCTGGGTTACTTTACCAGAATTTCCATTTAAAAATATTTCCATATAATTTTCGACAGTCGCTTCCCTCACCAAATTTCATAGAATGTCCAATGAATCCGAATCCGCATGTCCTAGTTACAAAATACACCTACCGGCGAACCTTTATAAGATCTCGTCATCCATATGAAAGTTAGTTAAAAAATGCGAAACATCATAAGGCACATGTACCAAAACCTTCTCGAAAGTGTCATTAATTATTGCACTCCCCAACAGTTACCGAGATATAACTTATAAGAAATACAAATCGTTGAGAATCATTTTCTACTAAAGTTAATTCCTCAATCACACCAACGTTAAACTAAACGTTGGGAAATAACATTTGCAAATTTTTCAAATTAATCTGTACGTCAAAAGAAAAAAATTGCTGTTCATCGTTGTAAAATATTATCTTCGCATGAAAGAATAAATTTTATACCGTCAAGAACCTTTCCTCGAGATAGACTGTCGACGAGATAATCGCGTACAGCAGTGAAATGAAGTAGTAAACCAAGAAAGGACATCCTGAATAAGATTAAAGTACTTTAAATTTATGGTGAAGATTTCGCAAACTTTTTAATTATCCTTTTGTTCTCCTTAAGTTATTTAATTATATTGCCAAGTACTTTCAAATTTTGCATCGAGATTATCATAACGTATTCAAGAAATATCTAGGACGATGAAAACAAATAGTTATAATACTCGTAAAAAATGAAATAAATATGTGAAATATTTAAATTCACATTTGTGGATATTAATGATTGAATAAGATTAGACGAAGAAATTTACCCCTGTGTGACGCACAGCAGAGTAATATCGAGTGTCCCGAACTGACCATACCGGTTAATAAACTTAAGGAGCACCTTGACTATAACAATAAAATATGATATTCGAATATAGCAATAAGAAAAAACGGGAATTCTGAGTAATTACTCTTTATTTATTATTATTGCTACGGTATGTTAAATTTCTAGTTCAAATTACTTTCATATGAAGTATAATAAGGAAAAAGTCCTTAAAAATGGCTATTGGCCATGCCAATGAAATTTTAACCTGAATTGAAATATGCTTAATAGCTTTACACTGTAACACAGACCATCATCCGAAACACACCACTTTTCAAGTGAACAGTCTGGAGATAATAAATATCTGTTTTGCGATCCGAATTTTCTCAGTCTCTTCGAAGGCCAAAATAGACGTCTCGGCTAATTTGCCCCTTCTTTCTGTCATCGATCTTACAGAATAAGAATGAAGAACCATCAGAGGAGGAAAAGTTCAGTTTTTAGCTAGTTTTCATAAGCGATCTAACTTCTTTAGTCATTTTTCTTCTTTAGTCAGTTAAATATTGTAAGGTCATCATTTATAGCCCCATCTGAATCAGGCCTTCGCATCTACCTGCGTGCTCCATGCGGTCGTGAAAGACGCTAAGATCGACCAATCACAACTTTATCCATAGACCAGTAGCTCATATCTATCGATCAATGCGCCCGTTAATAAACATGCCCCAGATACTGATACGATTTTCTAAGCTCTTCGAGACTTATAATAAATTAAATTAGCAGTTTATACATAAGAAAGTTTCTTTCAGAACATTAAACAACAATTTTTTTCTGGCTCACGCCAAAACAAAGGCAAAAAAAGTAAGTTTAAAGTTTTGTAAGGAAAAAAGTATAATAGAGTTATTTCAATTCTTGCGTATAATAATATAGAAAAAATTCTACTAATTCTAATCGAACACAGGTAATTATTTGTGTTTACAAATTTACGTATTTTACCGAGCATTAAAATCTGAAATTTATAAATTACTAAAATAGATTCTCTAATTGTTGTTACTAAACAAATACTGTTTATTTGCCAGTTCGAATATGTGTGGGGATTCTAGGACGTTATCTCTCTTTTTTTCTTTTTAGTAGAACGGACAACGTTAACCACATGCCTAAAGTTCTTCCTGCTATATCTCGATTGACGAATGATTCGAAAGGAACCTGGAAATTGTAGCAGCTACTTTGAATACGTCTCCGGCTAGACAGTAACAGGCCTATCTCCTACTATCTTGAATAATGTTAGCCTTGATTGCTCCCTGAACCCGTCGCAACAATAGCGCGTCTTATAGCAGTTGTCAGCATCATTCTTCTCAATTGTGCTTCCTCGTCTCCTTTCCCTTCTTTGTTTTTCACGGGGCTGTATAAATAGCCCCTGTCTTCATTCTAAGTTGCCTATATTCCTGGTCATTTCCGTGACCAGATTGTCCGGTGTTATCTATGCCTCATTTGCATCCCCAAGAATTCTCCTTTTATTGTTTGGGAGCCAAGGCGGGAGAAATTGTTCTGCGTTATCCACCTCGTATTCACACCGTGAGCAGTTAGAAGCTTGTCTTTTAGAGATTCCATCGAAATGTTAGTCGAAGAGTTCATGTTCTGTGAATAATTGTATACTTTATTGCTTAAATATAATACATACATAATGATATATTGGGTGACATATAGCAACCTAATTTTTAAGTGTCTTGTGCAACTATACATAGATATAGATAACTTATTTAATACCAGTATAGTAACTACGAAATAGTAGTTAAATAAAGAAAAAAACGCGGACATTCGTAATTTTAGACAAAATAATTCTATGAGGAAACTATCAAGTCCTGCTTCTATATTGTGAACATTGTAGAACATAAAATAACATCATTCAACATCTAAACATTACGGATTTGATGACAATATATGCAAATTTTACCAACGGTTTCTTAAAATTTTGACAAAAGAGAATATTGTTTTAAATGTTCTGATTATATATATATATATGATTTGACTTAAAGACTATTTAGTTCTGCAACTAAACAACATTTTTGATATTGGCAGTATGAGAAAAACTAAATATTTATGGCTTTGTTACTTATTTATATTTACAATGAATGTATAAATGTCTAAGTTTCGTATGTTGTTAAAGTAATTCCGAATTAACATGTATTGGAAGAATAGTAGAAGGTTATATCTAATATAAAAAACAACTAATTATTTCATGTAATGACTTTGCTTGTATTATCCCATAATTTTATAAAACCTAATAAAAAATTTCGAATCTATTTCAAATACCTGTTTCTATTAATTATGCTATTAAGCAACATCATTGTTTTAATAGATAATCTAAACTTTTATTTTAATTTATGTATTAATATACATTTTACTTTATTTATATTTATATAATTTATATACTATAAATACTATATAATTTATTCCTTACACTCTTGTATAGGAAATTTGTACGTTACACAAAAAAAGAAAATAACAAATAACAACATTCCTGTTCCATTCTAACCATATTGCATTTAGGATGTGAACCCTTATAACCAGCTGTTTTTTAAGAACATCCGATCATTATTTGTCCTTTAAGTAGTGTGACAGTACAAGACAGAGGATTGGAGCTTCAGATAATATTCTAGAATTTACAAATATCCGCACCATAAAACCTAAAAACATCTACATACCCAAGTATCATAAAAATACCTTCATGGGTTTTGCCTTTGGCCGTATCATCCATGGCCATCCGCGACATGGTGGCGATCAGTTCCATCTTAAAATAAGGATCTAATGGATTCTAAAGGCTGCTTCGAAAGATTATATATAAATAAAAAAAAATCCAGTTTTGAAACTAATATTGAACATTATTTACAAAAATAAGGAACTACTAAACGAGTCATTCAACAAAGTCCATTCAACTTAACAATACCGAATATTGTGCATAATTTTAGGCCTCATGTTTTAGGCCTTTTACTACGCAAACTTTTCTTTGCTCGATTTAAAACTCAATTTTAATTACATCCATATTTAATAAGTTCCATTTCAGTGAAATATATTCATCATAGTTTAAAAGTTAACTCATTTGTTCAATGGTAATGGAATGTCGACAGACAAATCTTCAACTGAAAATGAGCACAATTATTATGATTCGATAAAATTTCAAATTAAGACGAAATTTACTTGACTTATTATACGCGAACCTTACTAAAGGTTTAACTGCAGCTGTAATTATGAATTTTGATAGTAATTGTAACATTATTTCAAAATTTCACAGCATGATATACTTATATTTACATTTTTTAATAATATCTCTTGTCATTTATAAACGCTTATAAATTTCTAAAATAAAAAGAAATTATATTAAATTTGCGTCGATAAAATGATCTTTTGTCTAATTATGTATATTGGATTGCAAAGTTTATACATAATAAGAAGAATTCCTAATAATAATAGATTTACTGTTAGAAACATGATTTATTTATAATATCAAGCGATTGTCCTTAAAAGCTTCCCGATTGAGGAAAAGGTAATTAACGGTACCTAAGCAGATTTCTGAAATCGCTTTCTCGTACATAGCATGGGAATCAGAACTGGAAAGGTATGAGACCAATGATAAGTTTAGTTTTTAAATAGTGTATTATATTTCACTATTTACGTGCCATTCATACCTGTTTTTGGCTTTCTTTGCAAAAGAATTCTTCTGATTACGGAATTTGCCTTCACCAGACACAATGGGAAAATTAATTGACCGTTTGAATGGTTCAAGACACATATTTGAAAAGTTATAATCGAGAAACCGAGCAAGCTTCTCGCAACAAGGACAGGCAGAAAATAGAAAAAGCCAAGAGGTCGGAGCAAGTCCAACAAAAGCGAAGAGTGCAGAGGCTAGTGGCGTTCAAAGTGTAACACCCGTAAACCTGTATATCGATTTCTTTATTAATTTTACCGTCATAATACATTTTGTAAAAGGGCATACTAATCCTGTGCGCTCGAGACGCGACTCTTAATCGCCACAGCGTAGCACGTGTTTCAGGCGGCAATTAGAGTGGTGAGTGAAAGGTGATCATGTTTTTCGATAGATCCAATTAACACGAGCGCATTTATTATTTGTTCGTAAATAGGTTCATTATCTACTTATGTTCTGTCGTAACAATTGTGAAATGATAAATGAATAGAGGGGCCGGGGAGGGGAGCGGGGGAGGGTCAGAGTGGTTGTCTTGTTGAAAAAACTGTTCTAAAGTAACAAAATTTTATTAATCAATTTATATCAAGAAACAAATTTTATTGTATTATATTCTTTTAAATGTAAGGAGTTATAAAAATAGATATGTTAAGTCCCAGTGGACTTTATTGTTCGAAATATAGCCACATTTCGCAAACAGATGTCCGTAGCAGGAATAGTCTCCAAAAAGCCACTACTTTCGAAGTCGAGGTAATTACTGTTCACTCCACATACCTACTAAAGGTCGTCGTAGTTTCTTTAAATCTTTGTGCCGTTTTCCTATAAATCAAGTCGAGGCGCTTTTTGGGTTTATTGCTTGCTACGGTCAAGATTAGGACATGCGGAACTCACGTGTGCGTCACCCGAGGGTAAGACTGGGTACCTGCGGGTGACCGACGGTTTGGAGCGGTTACTTTATCAGAATTTGCAGTAACCAATAATAGTCGACAGCCGCTTCCCTCATCAAACTTCGAAAAATGTGTAAGGACGAATCCGCATGTCCTAGCTAAAAAACACACCCACCGGCGAGCCTTTAAATACGCCGGAATAGTTAGAAAGTCAGAAGAATAACAACTGGAAGAATAACAACTACACGAGAACACAAACCTTGTCGACTACACTCCCCATCAGTACCGAAATATAAAGTATAAAAAACATAAGTGGTTAAGGATCATTATTCAACGAAGTCTAATCCCTTAACTCACACCCGCGTTAAACCAAACGTCGGGACGTAACAAAATAGAAATGATATGACTAAATAACTGGTAGGCGTATTCGTACCACAATAACTTTATGACTTACTTAACTTTGCTTTGCACTAGAGGGCTGCGACAATTAACTCGCTCCCGTGACAGATAGTAATACCGGCGTTATTCGATCAAAATCATGAACACGATTAAGGTGTTAATTTATTTCTGCAATCGTATCTATTGTAACGCCCCATATAAAACATATAAAATGCGATATAAAACAAATAAAATGAATAAAAATATGTATGAATAATAAATAAATTAAAGTAATATAATTATGTCGTCAAGCACACATTCGCAGTAGCATAGCAACAGCGATGCGCATGTGCGGATGACTCTTCGCGATAGTAGAAATAGCGGGGCGTTGTAGAAGCGCCTTCTGGTGCAGAGAAATCCTATCTCGCTCGACTGAGAGCGCTCCGAGTCCGAGCTTTAACTCGGATTTTAACCAGCTCTCCGTTCGTGCGACTTGAGCGAAATCAAGTATCGTGTTAGGGATTCAGCGTAGGGAATAGAAATCGCTCCGGGGCTGAGCTTTAGCCAGCTCCTCGCTCGCTTGAACCACTCGAGAGATAATCCGGCGTCCATAAACGAAACACAAAAGTATAGTATTGAATTGTGTATAGATTGAATTTAGCAATTAATAAGCGTTTGTTCATTTTAATTGTAGATAGTTCATTTTCACTATTTGTAAATTCATTGAATAAATTGTTGTACAGTTTTTACAGAGAAAGATTTAGATTTGTGAATTCCCATTCTTACAATCACATAGGCGAGCCTATCCTCTCTTCTCTTAACGGTACGAGTCTCGAATAAGTTAAGGGCGTGGGCGTTGTAAATAGAATGCAGAAAGAAAGGAATCCGTTCCTCTCGAATTTAGTTGCAAAGTAGAACAGTTAAATATCAGAATGTTATATTAACTACGTAAATAATAACTGAAGAGCAAAATGTGGAAATGGTAGCAACTGCTCATGCTGTGATTTATGTAGTGGTGAGTGAAACCGGCACATGTGAATTTAAACAAACACATTTGAGCATCCCTGGACATAAAAGCCGTCTCTTTATTTTATAACAGAATATCGAATGAACTTGTAATCTAAATTGATAGAAGTTATTAAATGTTTGCACTATTAGAGATAAAAAACAATAATATAAATTAAATAAAGTTATTGTCCCAATTTCTGTATCACGTGTCTTCAATTTAAAGTATTTTCAATTTTGATCACTTCTTATACACGTTCATTTGATTCATTTCTATTTCATACGTTTCACGTTCTCTGCGTCTGTTCGTTCACCTTTACTAGCCTCCCCGTTCGCTTGGCTATTTCATTTCTTCTTTCTCTCTGACCATCTGATTTCATTAGAACCGATATGCGATGCAGAGAGGCGCATTACCGCGCTCGCATCGCCTGAATTTCCATCTGCTTAGTAGCGAAATCCGCTTTACGTTTCGTTAGACAGAGAAATAGTATTGCCTAGCAATGGATCGAAAAAAGGAAGCGAACAGGGAGAGTAGAGCAGAGAGATAGTTATACCAAAGGAGGTAAAAAATGTCAGTAAAAAAGAGAAGAAGAAGAAGAGTAGAGAGAATCTGCATGAACAGTAAGTTTTATTCTTTTATCAAGTGTCGATTAGTATAAGTTTCGTATAATATTGATTAAATCCAGGAAAAATATTTAAGAGCCACCATGAATTATTTGACACCACTGGCAATGAACACGATTTAGTATGTACATAAATATCATTTAATTTACCATTTTGCGTTTTAATTTATCATGCACTTTATTCAAGTTGTCTTACTTTATGAATATTAAATCAATAATTTGTTAATATCACGACTAAAAGCATTTTTAATGATACAATTATGTCTGATTAATTATACGTTATGTTATCTATTAGATGCATTAAAGAAAAAATAAGGTTCTTAAACGTTGTCTGTTTAATCCCGGGAAATCCTGCATATGTACTTCTAAGTTAAATTACGCCTAAAATATTTACCATAACTTCATTCAATTTTTATTGAATAAATATTTATTAATATACATATTTGAATACTTCTGATGTAAATAACACTTTATAATACGTGCTCATAAAAGCTATAAAGTGTTTTAAGTAATTTTCGTGCATCGCTTTATTGCAGTTTGTTTCTTCAAAATTAATAATCAAAATTAATATAGATATAGATTAATATAGATATAGATTAATATAGATATAGATATCTATTAATATAGATATCAGAAAGCTGCAAACTAATAAAGAAAATATTAAAAATTTTGTATCAGGGCACGATTAACATATTAATGTTATCTCCACAATTTAAATTTAAATGAGATCCAATGTAAATTATGTAAATAGATAGTGAATATGACCCCATTTCTGTTTACATTTTACTGACTAAAAATTGTATTACATAAGATTACAGTAAAATTGCATTGCAATTGTCTCGCATTCTGCATAACTGTGTATTTCAAATACTCATAACGATACACTGTTTCACGCACGGAAAACATTTTTAGGAAAGGTATTCTATTATATTTCTTACCTCTAACTACAAACTTACATTTTAGTCACTATTTGGTTTCCAGTTGGCCCATTATGTAATTAAGAGGTTTCAATTATAAGTAGAGCTGAAGCGGCATGCTTCGTGTAGCTATAGAATAGAAAGAGGAGGAAGGAAAGAAAGGAAGGAAAAGAGAGGGGAAGAACGTTTCGTCCTGGGCCTGCTAGTGGACTCATCAGTAAGGCTTCCTAGCAGACCCTGCCTTAGACGCTGGGATATTAGGGACAGTTCAGAACTTCTATATATTGGAAAGGATAGGTTAGCGAGTACTCTCAGGAAATTGTAGGCTGTGCTGTCCCTCTAGTGGCGATAGTCGAAAGGCCGCCACAGAGCCATATTCCAAGGCTCTAAGGTTGACTCAGAGTTAGAATGTCGATACGGTGTTTTTATTCGACTTCCCTCGCATTCACGCTACGTTAAAACCGAAATAAGCACTTTTGTAGTCAGAGTAAACCAATTCAATACACTTTATACTTACTATCAATTTCATTATCTGAAGAATAACGAAATCGTCCATTAGTCGGACCGATTTTTGAATAAATTTAACTTTTGACGAGTTTACATTACAAGTATGATTGCATTCTTCGTTTTACAATGAGAATTTCAGATGACTTGAACGGAAATTCCGGCGTGGGGCGCATACATGTCAATTAATATTCTACATATCTTTTCCAAATATATATACACAATATGTAATAGAATAAAGGGGTGAATTAACACACGGCAATATCCGTTTGCAGGTCAAGATATATCCCAACATCGAAGTTTAAAGTCTTAAACGACCCACCTATAATCCACTCTCTCTCTCACTCTCTTCCTCTCTTCTTCCTTTCTACACTTTTTCTCTGCAATAGACGCGCTTAACCTTACAGCAGATAACACGCTACGTGTTTAATAAGAGTCCTAGAGTAAATACATATATAGGTAAATGGTTCACACAAAATATAATTGTTTGTTCGTTATAATTTAATCTAGATTCGACTAGGTTCTTTTCCAATGGGATGATTTTCGCTGTTTCCATGCCATTAGAAAATAAGTAAAAAGATAATTTGTCCTGAATATACATATGAAATTTGTAGGCATTTTCTGGAGTTTAGTTTGATGATTGCGATATTCTCAAGTTCGGAAAATCTCTCGTTTGATTGTCTGAAGATTACTCAGCATACTATCACTAGGCAGAAAAAAATGCTGGATAAGGTGAGAGAGATGAAAGAGAGGTGAACCATTTTAGTTGTAATTATAGTGAAAATTGCTTTGATAGCAACTATGGTATACAGATTGTTCTAGTTTTAAATCCATTATCAACGTATATAACACATTATATAACACATATGTATATAACACATTATATATATTATATATATATATAACACATTGAATAACATCCGCACATTGACGTTGATAATGGATTTAAAACTAGAACTATATATATATATATATATATATATATATATATATATATATATATATATATATATATATATGAAATTATGTGTCAAATGCGTCTTCTTATTCGTTGCTTGCCTTGATAATGCCTTTAACTCTTTATTGTTAAAGTGGAAAGAATATTGTGTCTGTTATCTAAATTTGAGTTTTTGCTTTATACAACGAATAATTTGATGTTGATGCTCCGCCAAATGTTGTATGAAAAAACCTATGCAGTAGAATTTCCTATAATGCAAGTTCCTACAGCGCGAATTCCTATTACATACCAAATAATAAAACATTTGTGAAAGTTACCTACACTTTAGAATTAAATTTGTTATAATTAAGCGTTTGTTTTCTGACGCAACTGCTTTTAACGCATTTGCGACCGTGAATGTGAATTACCTCATATAATTCTCTTTTTTTTCTTTTTAAATTTATAGTTTTTATCCTTACTCTAACGATACAAGTTTACGGCAACCAGCTTCAAAATTTCATTATTTTCGCCGATACTCGGTATTAGAAATGGAAAAAATTTCCCGCTCGTAAATATATTAATAGAGCGATATAAATATGTATCATGAGAAAGAAATTTCCATACAGCGCAATTTCCTATATCACGAATCTATAGAACGCGTTACATATTAACCGCGTTATACGAGAATCTCTAATGCTTATATTAATTATACAAAACTAGTATAGTCAATTTTATGACTTTCCGATATGCTTCCAAGCATTATCATACGTTATTAAGTTTTATATAAAATTTTTCACATTATTCGATTTTACTTATCTACGTATACTTTCTTACATTTTGTGTCAAGAAACAAAATTCAAAAGGAAAATAAAGTTGTTCTGTATTTAACAAACGAATGTAAAGGAAATACCGGTACTATCGTAAAAAAGTATTAGGAGGTTATACGAACTATTGATTATTTTAAATTAAAGAATAAATATTCCTAACATAAATAATAATTCTGAAATTACATAATTTTTAATTGAAACATGAAACATAAATTTAAATTGAAACAGCATCAAACACGTAGCACATAGTAATCTGTACAAAGTATATAACAATTACTACGTTCTTTTTCACATGAATTCTATATTGGGAAAAATATTAGAACGTATACTTCTTACAGAAATATAATTTTTATCACAGTATCTGAAGAAAATCAAGGGGAAGAAGCAATAACGGCTAGAAACAATAGACGAGAACGCAAGATTGCTCTCTAAACAGTACGAAGAACGAGTAAGACGATGAAAATAATAAGTGAAATACAAGTAGAAAAATGAAGGAACGCGAACAAAGAATATACGAGCGAGGAAACAAATGAAGGAACGTCGAAAGAAAATCATAGCTGGTTGCGAAAAAAATGGAATGTAAAAAAGGACGCACTTCAATGGAGAAAAATGCAGTGGTAAAAATATCGACTTTTTATACTTTTTATTGTAAGATTGTCTACTAGGAAGGAGAGCGATAAAAAACAAACAATACTTACTTCTTTATAGAGAAGTAAAAGAGTACTATATATATGTATAATACAATCGAAAGTATCTCTCCGTTGCTTTTGATGTCGTAAGAAAATGTGCAGAGACGAAAGCATCTATTTCAAACGAACGAATAATGTTTTGTCAAGTTTCAATGTAATTCAAATCCTATTACATATTAACTGAAATTGTGTGCATTTATTTATGAAATATGTACAAACTCATTCAGCCATATATATAATATTATTATATTTTATTTTATTAACTTTCATCTAACAATTTATATAATATCTATAAAAGAAGAAATAAGAAGTACCAAAAAAATGGAAATAGATCGAGCAAAATAGTGAGAATCGAAATATTTTGCGTACCAAAGATACTATTTCAAAATATTACTTCCTTTAATGCGTTTATATTCTGAACAAATGCTATTTATTATTTTCATTCAAAGTCACTGTAAATGAAATGTTTATTTTGCGACAAAAACGTGTGATATTTTTATAAAATTAATTTAACTTCGATTTTTTAATATTTAACCGAGACCTGCTCAGTTCAATTTGCCTGACTATCCCTACATTTTTCTAACAAGTCCACGACTCCTTGATCTCAACGGAACCTTAGTATTTTTATTTGAAATGCTATATATCTGGGCCGTTATTGTGCTCGTATCAATTCCTGAAGAAAAGTACTACCTATCTGCGACAATTTAACTGCCGGATTCTTAATAATCTTATTTTAATAACATTCTACTGGGCAGAACACATAAGAAAATGGAATAAAACCAAACAAAATTTAGCAGAATTCGTTAAGTCTTTTACAAATTATCTTTATCCCTTTCACGAATATTAAGTAACAGTTTTGTCGGTTTATCTTCAAATACAACAAAAATATCGACTTTCTGAAAAATATTATAGGATTATTAAAAAAAAAAAAAAAATATTATAGGATTGTTGAAAAATATTATAGGATTTTTGGAGTTCATATATTTATCGTGAAATGATTACTGTTTGAAATTAACGAATTCCATTAACGATTATATTTTATTATTTTTAAATTAAAATAGAGATTTCAATAGTTAGTGTGTCCATGTGTTGATATTAAAATTATTTAATATATTATTTACTTCAAGAAACTGAAACTTTTAAAAGCAATATAAAATGTATTTGCTTATAGGTAAAAATCTAAAAGAAGATGAAGGATGTTTAAAAAAAAACATAACAAAAGGTATTCATTTGTGCCTAAAAACAAACAGGCGATCATTTTTAGCTCTCTTCTCTTTTTGAATATTTAATTAAAATTTGAAAATTTCATTGCCCAATTGTAGCTTGATTTAATTAAAGATCAACCCTTAATCTTATCGAAAATGGAAAGTAAAATGCTTTTGAAAAAATAAATAAAAGCACGCAGTGTGCGATCTATAACTTAGATATTCTGTGACAATGAAATATAGTGGTGATCTCACAATTGATCGTGGCATCACATGGAACTTTTCGTTAGTTGACTTCACTGCTGTCGTTTGTTGACTCGTTTGCAGTGTATCGTCAGTTTCAACAAAACGCATCAAAATATATCAGTCTAAAAAGCGTGTCAATATTTCACCACGCATTTAAAACTCTGGGACAACAATAACGATTGATAAATATATCTAACCACCTAAATTAAATTCGTCTAATCTCTGATCAAGGAGTAATATCTAAGAAATCATAATGAAACATTTGCATGCACCTAATAGTTGCAAAAATAGTATAAATTTTTAATAGATGGATACATCATTTTACATTTTTCTGACGTACTAACTAAAATCTGTTCTTTTATATTACATATATATTTTCTACTAATATATGTACGTCGTCAAGAAAAGAATAGAAATAAAATAATGATTACATTATTTTATTAATATAGAGTTAGAACCAGTATTAGAATTCTCGTGTTTGGTCTTATTTTCATATTGTAGAAATTTTAATAGTATCTTAATACAATTTTCAAATCAGTACAAGTGAAAATGACAAAAATTGTCTTGTCGTTACGAGGATTGTTTATTTTCTTTTGGTTATTACAAATACTAGTAATCGCGGTGTGCAAGAGAAACGTCTCACATGCCGAGGTCGTTGTTTCATGTAGCGGTAGCATTACGTTTCTATCGCGATTTTCATCCATCACGAAGGGGTCTAGCGACGAGACTTGCGCGATCAGTTACACTTGCAAAACCGAGCCGTTGCTATTCTCATTTATATTCTCGTCCATCGGAATTCCAAGGATAGTATACACGTATACATGGGTGTATATACGAACATATTACAAATAATTACTTCATTTATAAAAAATATACGCTGATAGAGATCTCAAGATTGGAAGTTGCAAATTTTTATTAACAAATATACTACATAATACAATACATGGTGTAAAATGAAATATAGATGCACCTAATATTTCAATTAATTTTGAGAGAAATTGTATAAAATCAAGTTGGAATTGTTAAGTGCTCGGGTCTACAATGTGTTAAAAAATCATTGAAATCGGTAAGGTGATACTGATATCGATAATTATCAATAAAAATATTTATTCAATCATATTTCTTTGCTAAATATCAAATGTGCACATGTATAAACAATGATTTAAGTTCAGAAGGGCTTCTGTCGCCGATCAACACGAAATTTGAAGGAATGATAAGACAAATTTTAACTTCAGTAATATTTATGTTTTTACGATATCAATAAAAATCATTATGCCGATTTTTAACGGCATTTTTATTGTTTATTGTTGTTTTTTTTATTGTAATGAAAATAGCATATTCAATACCGTTGCTATACCAACAATGTTTCTACAAGCTCCTACAATGTTTAAGACAACGGTAGTACCACAGGGTAACACCATACCAGTCAATAACATAAGTTAACATGCACCCTCAAAATACCAAATACATATGTGTATTTTATTTATTGACGAAGTGGAGCAAGTACCTCTTCTTTAATTTCAACGATTCTGAAATAAAGTTGTTAAATTTTCTATTTTAAACAATGTTTTCTCTGCATGTATTATAACTGCCAATTTCCTTAATCTCCATCAATTCTGCCCATCAATATATGTCCGTGAGAAAACATACATGAATATTAGTTGATAACCACTTCACGGGTAATCTTCATAATGATAATTTGGATTCGGTTGAAAATCATCCGAACCTAACTCATCCACAACGTGTTATAATATGTAACGTAATTGGTCGCCTTAGGACCCGATCGGAACTTGGAATGTAACTCAATCTTAATCTAATACGAATCATATTGATGCAATTAATTATTTTAACTTGCAAATATTCAATCAGGGTTAGATTATTTGCCAGGTCTCAGACATTAACGCTATATACAGCCCATATTTTAAACTCGCCTAAATAACGTTGTAAACAAGAGATAAGCCGCAATGTGATGCATAGGCTTTCGCGAATACATTATAGGCTGAATTCACTATAGAAGCAGCGAAACTTTTTTATAAATATCTCGAAAACTAAGAGAGTTTTCAAACGTCACAATAATCAGGCAAGTTTGATATGAAATTTTAACAACTTCATTTAGCTCGTAGGAATAACAGGATAATTTTTTTCTTTACATTTCTACATTTCTATAACACTTGCATAATTATATTGTTTGTTAACATTTATTTGATATATATTTTAAATGTACCGTAGAGGATATCCTGATATTTTAAAAAGTGTATTAAGTTTCTTAAGTCGTACCACTACAGAGATTCTATAATCATACTAAATTAAACTTTCATTTCTTTTAGTAAATTCTGACGTGGTGACGTCACAAAGTTCGACCCCTCCCCCCTTTAGCTTGTTGATCACTCGCGCGAGGAAAGCGATAACTGCAATTGCAGTTAGCATTAGTTTGTGAAAGGTGTAAAATACGCGCTTCATGGGTTCTCGTGTTACGCTGAAGGAAGGAACGACAAGGAGGAGATGCCGAAAAAGACGTCCCTTCGGAAGATTAGCAGACAGCGGGTTTATGGGAATGGCTGTGCGTTAAGGTAGCGTCGGAAGAATCCATCTCTCATGAGGAGATGTCCCGAATGGATGCTGACGTGAAGAGGCCCTGCAATGAGGTTGACCGCAACCTACCGTCCACGACAACAACGAAGGCACTTCATAGGGGCGAGAGGATGACCAACTCCCTCGTAGCCCCTATAGAAAAGCGACTGGCCCAGCGGTCCTGCGGGTGAGCCGTAGAGCGTGGCGCGAAAAGCGCGTCACAGTTCAAGGGATCAGGAGGACCCAGAGACAGAGACCCAGAGAGTTCTTCTCGCGCCCCCGCCCCCTTCTCCGAGTCATCGGAAGGGGTAAGAAGAAGTGATTGCCGAAATCCATTGATCGATGCCCCGAACAATACCGAGACGCACAGTCCCACCCCATCAAGAAACCGCGGGGGAGAATCCAAGAAGCCCGAAGGCGACAGGCGGATTAATTAGCGAGCAATCGAGCAAGCGACCAGACATAGATTACAGCGAGTGAGTTTGGATAGTAAGAGAGAGAGAGAGACTGAGAACGAGACCTAGCGAGACTTCAGGAAACTGGAGAAGAAAGCGTGAGTGCTTATACGCTAAAGCGTCCCATTTTCCCACTGCATTTCTTTTCTTTCTTATTGTATACTGCGTTTTATATCGTTAAGCGGATGGTGATCTTCGGTTGTTCGTTGCGTTATTGCGTAATCCGCGCGGCCCTTCTGTGTCGAGAAAATACGAAAAGAAGCCGTGACGTCAGTATCCCACGGCCCGACTTTGCGTTATTCGGCTAGTCGCGATTGAGGGAGGAAGTGTTTCGAGGTTTCGAGGGCTCTTAGATCCCGCATTTTCCTGGTCGCGTAATTTCCTTTAGTGCTACTGTTCGGGTAGCTGGCGCCCAAGGTATTTCAGACTCGCAACTTCGAGATACTTCCCTAATACCGAGTATTTTGTGTCCGCAATTGCGTGAAGAGTTGTACGTGATCGAGTAGCTTGTAACAATTGATGATATTGTATTAAAGATACGTTTACAGTTGACCGTGTTTGAATTGAAGTGGCGTTGCTTTGGTTTGCTATAGAATAGAAGAGGAAAGAAAGAAGGAAAAGAGAGGGGAAGAACGTTTCGTCCAGGGCCTGCTAGTGGACTCATCAGTAAGGCTACCTAGCAGGCTCTGGACGAAACGTTATTCCCCTCTCTTTTCCTTCCTTCTTTCCTTTTTCATTCTACAGCAAACCGAAGCATGCCGCTTCAGAATCATAACCATTCTGTCGAACTCCCCTTGCGAACGGTAGACGATTTTCTGTCACAAAACATACAGATTGAACATATGTTAATTAAAAACAATGGTGCTTATCAGACGTAACTCTATTATTTTGTCTAAATACGTATTTAAATAAGTAAATTAAATTTACGCGCAGATACAATTTTCTCCTATGGGGTAAAAATCCATTCTATGAGACATTTAAATTGGCGGAACTAATGTTTTCCTTTTTTGAAGTAGCTCTGTAAACAGGTAGTGGTAAACATTAAAATTTTATTTCGAGCCTTTATACATTCCTAAGAGAAGGAAGTTGACATTTTCAAGAATTTTAATTGGTTATTACGGGCGATGAGGAGTTGTGTATTCTACGTTAGACGCTATACTATCCTTCTGCATTACGCTAGGAGTTCTCTCGAACTTAGTTATCATAACGATAAAGTATTACATTCTATTCCTGGGAAAACTATTGCCAGTAAATTCAAGTTCTTTTTATATGTTCTCGAATCTATTTTTACAAATATGAAAATCGTGATAATAAAAAGCTCTTAGAGTAACTATACAAGTATTTCTTTTCTTCATCTTGAGTATTTGATTCCAGTTTTTTCTTCTGAGAATTTTTCTGTTATTATTTTTAAAAATGTCAACTATTGGACATCAGTAAAACAATGTAATTCCTATTGTTATGCATCTATTTGAACAATATTTTTTTTATATGACCTGCAAACAAAGAATTAGTTGGAGCGCTACAAGTTTGGATATTCCACGTATCCTTTGGACGTCAAATATGATAAATATTTACGGAAAATTTAGACGGAGAAAAAATATGTGGACAAGAACTGCATTACTTTCTCCACTGTTCCCCATTGATTTCTTATTTTAAAGATTATTTCAATGAATATGTTATAAACCGTATCGATAAGTATAAAAAGATGGCATATATGATATATAAGTTTTCCTTCCGCATGCTCTGAAAGACACAATTTTGTTATTTCATTCCCAAAGCCGATATAGCGACAGTATAACATAGAACGCCACACCAGAGGACCAAGAATTGAAAGTATTAAAAATATCAAATACGATACAACGCAGTTCATTTTGAGGTCAGCATTTTTTTTAATTTTGTCACATAGTATATTCAAAAAACTTTGTTGCATAGATTTCTTTATGAATGCAGTGTTACGCTATTATTTGAGCTACTATATAAGCCTAAAAGTACCAGAAAGAACATAATACTTGAATATTTACTTATAATTTTATAGATCAGTTTAGAATTTTGGGAAGTCGTACAATAGGAGAGCAGTCGCAAAGGTCTGTTGTGGCGGTACTCGCCACTAGAGGGACAGCAACGTTTACACTTTCCTGAAAGTACCCGATGATCCATACTTTCCAATATATAGAAGTTCTGAACTGTCCCTAATATCCCAGCGTCTAAGGCAGGAACTGCTAGGTAGCCTTACTGATGAGTCCATTAGCAGGCCTAGGACGAAACGTTTCTTCCCCTCTCTTTTCCTTCCTTCTTTCTTCCTCCATCTTTACAGCAAACCGAAGCAGCGCAGCCGCTTCACTGTTATAAATCATACAGCCATGTTTTCCGATAAATTAAAGTATGCTTAATTAAGAAGTATACGGTAAACGGCAAAAAAAGGAACAGTTATAAAAATACAGGTATGATTAAGAAAAGGACTCTATTTCCCAAATTTTTCTCTACTGTAGAGTTGGATAAGATTTTAACAAGTTAAAACAACGAATAAAGTTATTCATACGTTACAGAAAGGTTCGTAAAACTTCAGCGGAGCGTATTCGATAATATCCTGTTATCCACGGTCAGTCGAAAACCTGATAATAGCAGTGCACAGCGTTGACTCAATTGAATGCCATAAATTTTATGGACCTTTCTTGATTACGTCCTTTATTTCTACTTTTTCCTAATACTTATTGTTCGTACTTTCTTCTACGTTCTTAATATTCTATTATTGTGATCAGAGTATTAATGAATGTTTAAAAAAAAACTAAATTGAATAACGAAGGTTACGAATTACAGTTTCCACCACCTCGTCTTAGTTTACAAAAATATTAACAATAATATTAGAATATTAATTATTTTCACTGTGTAGTAAAATTAATTTTAAAAAAGGAAAGAGACGACAAGTAATAATAACTTTAATGAAAATAATGTTCGAAAAGATCCCATTACCGACATGAAATATGGTTCATTAATAGAAGAGTGGAACTGGATTCCAATTTCAAAATGTTACCTTCAAATATTTAATAGTTTTTGAAATATTGACGAAAAAACTTTTAGCGCTGCACGTAGAATGCTGCCGACAGAACACAGACTGTGTGTTCAAAGTTTAAGAATATCGCTTTGTTATCAATGTAGAGATCAATTTTTAATCTGAAGTTGACCAAAATTATGTATAATATATCTTAAACACTAATATATATTGTATAATAGATAGTAAAACCGATACGATCAACACTTAACGGGTTAATAACGTCTGTGTGCTTTATTAATACATTGGAAACTAGTAGCAGTTAGGTAATAATATTATCTTATTAATATTTCAGATAGCAAAAGATAAAATTTTGAATTTGAGATTCATTTCTTTTCTCTTACCACCCCTCCAAAATTGTTATCGATTGGCATCCGTAGCTATGCAGAACTGCAGCCAAAATAACGAACAAATATCTTTTATATAAATATACAAATAACGAACAAATATATATGATGTTATCAATTTGATGGTATAAAACGAAAGGAAATGAATTTCCATGAAAAAAATAAGTTAAAAACGAAAGCGAATAATATTTCGTGTATCCGATAAATGATTGCAATATAAATGGTACAATTGTCCGGAAGTTATTCTACATTTAAAAAAAAAAGTCGAACAAAATTTTTTTTGCAGAAACCTTGATAGATTATCAAAAAACTACTAGAATAAGCGTGAGCCTCTTATGTACCTTCAAAATACCGCACGTACACCACATGTACAGAAATAAACGTTTTATATAAAGCTCTGATTTGATTTGTGTTGGTTCAGGAACTGCTAGTCTTTCTAAGCTTCTTAAACCGTACTCAAGCCAATTTACATATTGCTTCAAGGGCATTCATATCAATTCATACAATATGTAAAATTATCTTATTCATTCAACAGTTTTATTGTCTACAAAGTATCAGCTACAGGTTCAAAATTATGAATTAAATTGTTTGACACATAAAATAATAAACATATAATTTTACTAAAACCTCTACTGTAACTTTGGCATAATATGTAAATTTGTCAATATTCACTCGTAATCATATGAAATAAGTTTCATTCTATGATTCCAAATCTTTCTACTATTTTGCATAATTGAATGAGAAACGTAACAATAGTGTCATCAATACTACTGTCCATTTCAAATTATTTTTTTATCAATAATTAAGTTCAGTTCAACTTTCGCATACGTGCGCGCCTTCACACAGACTATGTATATAATTGAAAATTATTCATATCTTTTGATGCAAGCCCATACAAATAATAATTTTACGTTAATATAATTTCTATGAATACAGTGCATATGTACTGTATAATTTCCAAATGTAATTTTTAAAAGTTTACAACTGAACATTGCTATTCGAATATATGTTAATATAAAAACAATATACTCAGATAAAGATTCCTAAAGAACGTAGAACGTTAGCAGTATTGAATATGTTAACATCAAAATTAAACTAGTGGTTGCAAATATATGTGCTATGTAATATATACCACTTTTTGTTTCGATTAAAATGTTATTTTTTCCGTTTTTATCCAATAGCCACGTGTGTTTCAATAACACATATTTCTATAGACAATCTAGTAGAAGTTATGTACTAAAGAAGTATATTTACTAAAACGTTGATTTCATCTAACTTATATTATAGATCGATGATTGCAACTCATCAGTTTGTTTTGAATGTTGGCTGTTTTAGCTTCCATAACAGAATTGAATCCCGGTATAAACTAAAATTTGATAGATCGACAAAAACGTTTTGATGAGGTACTTGGATTTTGCCAACTAATGACGCTTTCATAGGAGTTAACTTCGCTGCACGTGACTTGGATGGGTGCTAATGGCGTCATAAATACGTTTGAATTAGAAGATTCTTCATTGTCTATATTTTGTGTATTCACTGCTATTCGACGAAGATTTATTAATGTCACTTATTTAATTGCAACAAATTTCTCACGCTTAAAAATCTCAATGATATATTTATGAGAATAATAGTAATCATGAAAGAAAGTATGCAACTTCATGTTAGCAAAACGAAAAGATAATAAAATAATAATCTTGCTAGTGAAGTGACATACATTGCTTTCGTTTTTTCAATTAACTTTATAAAATCTCAATTTTCATTTAGGCATTACAATGTTATGCCTATTATAAATATCTTTAGTCTCGATCATTTTTGCTAGAATCCCTGTGAAGATTCGTTTGTAAAGTTTATCCATTTTACTCCAGACATTTCGTTCAAAAATTGTTCATAATGGTTAGGTGAAATTAATACATTCGACGGCAATTATTGAATACTACACGTAATTTTCCACAAGGTTATAGATGAATATTGATGAGCGATTACGCTTAAAACAATAGAGTAATGTCTATGTTACGTTATAACTGGACTTAAGTCGGTAATTAATAGTTGAGAAAATAATTATTATAGATACATACATTGCATTTGTTAGTTTTGTATATAAATAAATAGGATCGTCCAAATGTTAAGAGCAAAATGTCCCAGATTGAATCTTCAAATCGTTGGTAAAATTTTATTACAATTCAATTTTGTCTTATCGAAACACCTATTTATTTGAATTTTCTATTATCTGAATATTATATCATCGAAATGTCGATCGGTCGTTTAAATGATCGATTAAAGTTTTATGTGAAATAATGAATTTCCAAAAAGTTATTAATTTTACTGTTTATAAGTATTTTTATATTAAGTTTTTTTCCATCTTTTACAACTTGCCTACAGGTTTGAAATAAAATTGAAAAACAGCCGAATTGTTGCAAGTTAATTTTAACTCCTTCTAAATTTCCGGACTGAGAATCTGATCTTATAAGTCCAACGTTTAAATAAATAGTGTACTAGTTTCACTGAATTTTATGATGACTATTTCATTTCCATCAGTTAAACAAAGCCAATTAAAAAAGATTTGTTATAAAAATCAATGCTATAATTTCATTGCAATACAGATGAGAATGCGATAAAACTGTATGGAAAATTAAAATTAAAGAACCATTGCCGCATAGTAGGGAATGGTTGGTTGAACGTTAAGAATGCAACGCTGAAAGGGGCGCTGAGTAATCTTTTGATGTATAAAAGTGGAAAGCGTGCAGAACAGTCAGGAACAATAAAAACCGACATGGATGAAACGCTTAAAACACTTGCTAGCATACCAAAATGCGAAGATTGTAACAAAGCTGTGATAAATGTGCCCCTACCTTTCTCAAGATAGTCACCCTGAACATCAGGGACTCGCTCATACAGTGTCCCATTCATTACGCGCGTCAGAGGAAGGGCTACCTATAACGCACCGTCTGCACGCCGAATGATTGACATTGAACCTACTGAACCTACACACAATGTAGGTTGATGATGACTTTGGCTCGTTAAGTGGCCATCGGATGGAACTTAGCCCATTGCAACGTCTATCGGTTGTCTTCACCTATTCCCACTCGTCTATTTTCGTTTGTAAATGATATACGTTCAAAAAAGTCTGATTTAAAGCCAAATTTTTGTTATGTAGCATGATGTGTTTGAATACAATGCTTAAACGCGTTCAGTTCTATAGGAATTATTTATCACACTACTCAGTGAGAGATTCCTATCCGACAAATTATCCTGGGGAATTTTATTAATATAAAAAAGGAATGATGATGATAACGTACTTCTCTTTTTGCTAGTAGACACGATACAGTTAGCCCTCCTATAATATATATGCATTACATATTTTAAATTATATTTATTGAATTAATGAATTTATATAAGAAAATTGATTAGAAAAACTAAATAAGTTGTATTACATAGAAATCGTGTTATACAAGTGCTTCGTTATAGATGAATTTACTGTATTTAATTACACTATGAATTTAATAGTTAAAAATCGTGTTAACCTAAGAATCTCTTGTCGTACAGACCATGAAGGTTATAAACAATACGAAAAAGTTTCTTCAACATATTACTGCATACAGTTAATACATTTTGTAATTTTAAACTTAATTATACTACAATTCGCTACACAACGTCAGAATCTGGTATGACATTTCAGCTGGTTTGATGAATTCTATGGATCTTTACCTTTGCGAAATACTTTGCGAAAACACACTTAACCTCTTATTTGTGTCAATAGAGGGAGCACGTAATAGAGTCTAATGTCATGGAAGATTTTCTTTTCCAACAGAACTACTCGCAGTAAACTCGCAGAGTACATAGGTTCCGCTTCCTACTTCCAGGTAACAAGTTTAACGCTTTACATTGCGAATTAATTGCGTCCGGAGTTACTTTGCTCGTTAATTGTCATCCATACAATAGGTCACATGGAACCATTCCAATGGCGCTGCTCAAACATATTATTCGAAACGTATGGACTTTAAATTTAACTCTCAGGGGAGGACTCAAATGCTTCTCTGCGTTATTTAATATTGTTCGACGTATACTTGTCCACGTACACGTCATTTTTTGCTTTATATTTGTGATAAAGTTGAACAATTTTTATTGCTAAAATTTACTGTAAAATTTAGTTCATTTTAAACTCACGAGGAAACTTAGAACAAGAGAGAGAGAAAGACAGACAGACAGACAGATGTACAAAAACGGAGTAATAAATACATAATACTTTTTTATTTTCAATATCAATAAAATAAGAAATTATATATGTGCGAAATTTTGTTGCTTTAAAAAGTTATTCTTGTGTAGAATTGTAATCCAAAAGTAGAAAGTAATGTGAATTAAAAAAGGCTTAATTTTAATCAGAAATGATCGCAACTCTTTTTACTAAAATGCTTTTGTTATTGAATAGACAATATTTTCGAACGATCCGCAGGTAATGAAATCGGATGAGGTTAAATTCAAGAACGGAATTACATAGTTCTCTACTTGCCATCCATCGATTTGACTGGCCAATTTTCATTAAGTATTATACTTCCTTCGCTCCTCGATGATAGTGTGCTAGACCTCCGTTCTGTTTTAACCACGTTGATTGGCAGACAATTGGTGGTAAATTTTCTGATAAAGTACCCAAGTGCGGTTCAGTTATTTGCTAATCGTAACCAATGTAGATATTCGACAAACCAGTAACATATTACGTAGATTTACGTAGATTTCCACAGTCAACAAATGTAGCTTTACGGACAATATTGAAACAAGAATACTCCCTTCGTTTGCAGTTCATGCTGAACCACCTGTAAAATACGATACGATTTATGAAAACCGTCACGTAAAAATTTTGGCGTAGACTGATATGGTATGAATGAAATTTGTGCCGTGCATGGATTTGAAACACGCTCTTCCTTCTAGTATATACACGTTCAATTCTTTGGGAACTATTTTATGAATTACAAATCACTATTGCACCAGCACTAATTTCATTTGTTTCACCAGAAATTTTATATAAAATGTACATGATATGGACAAGATGCAAACATTACTTAAGATCATTAATATCATAATAGTTAGAAAATTTACACATGTGAAAAATATAATTTTATATTACCTCTTTCTTTAATATAGTAATTAGAATTTCTTTAATATAGTAGCTTTAAATAATTATTCTTCGCTAGAATAAATGTGAATGTTATATAACACTTCTACAAATAATTTTTAAATTACACTTTGCGTGATTACGATAACCTTTACAACAAATTTTATATAACACGTTTATTATGCATATATTAATAGTGAATTGTAACAAATACAGAAAATTCTTCAGAATAATACTTCAGCTTGAACTAAAATACATTTTATTATACATTATTGTTTTATTATAGATTAATTGCCTAGAAGAATTAGTATTAAGAAAACGAAATTTATACTTACATAGTATTTCAAAGCACAGAATTTTGTAAACATTTTTTAAAACTTGCATAAGATTGTTGTAATAGAAAAATTAGTAATTTTTATTACTTAAGTAATATTCTATACATTTTCAGTAATGGCATTCTATTTTGCTGACTGAATGTTAAAATCGATAAAATGACACATTTTTCGATGGGAAAATTCTGAGTTAAAAATTATTTACTTTCGAGATCACTTAAAATTTTTGTGACTACGGTTACATTTTACATTGATTCTTTTCTGTGAAGCTTTGTATGAAAAAAAAAGAAAAAAAAATGGCGAACTATCAGTCTTCAGATATTACAAGCATTAGTACCACCTCTTTATATGTAAATCCATAAGACAATCGTCTGTCTGCAGCCGATCCAACCTTCCCGACTACGTTTAAAGCAAAAATCAGAAATGTTTGAACAGCCAGAGGTCATGGAGAAGTAGGAGCCTTTGCTGAAAAGTTACATTTCCACGTAGAGAGGAGCGAGAGGGCTCCCGTTGCCTAATCAATCTGGCCTTGCCTCCTTTATCCCTCGATTAAACACCACGGCGGTCGTGGCCGCCAGAATGTCGGGGCGAGAGCAGGGATCACCCCTGGGATTCTAAAGTGCCAAACAATAAAATACTATAGCCAGCGATCGCGCTACTCCGTTAATCCTTTAATATATTTCTGGAAAATAATCTATTCAATTTATTGCACATAAAGATCAATGTGAAATTAGTTCGTAATTATATAAAATTCACTCGTTTTTCATTTGTTTCTTAAAAGAAATACCCGTTATTATGGTTTTTAGACCACAGAATATTTTTTCTTAATTTTGTACATCAAGTGCCACGATTAACAGGTTATTATCAGGTTCTTCATTAGAATAGTATAATTATATACTGGCTGACAGATCCAAATCAAACATCTGACAAATGCTTCTTCGTCTTTAATAACGATTGCGATCATAGGTAGTTCAGCGGGACGCGGCAAAACATTCCATGAATCCAATGCAGGGGGATTCCGATACTTTTTAATATCTCTATATGTGGCAACTTCATGGTAGACGCGTTCCGTGCTGTCCAAAGATTGTAGAAACGTATATTGAAACTAATTACGAACAAAAATGTGTCCAATATCCAACCATTCCTGCATCACAGCACCGGCGGAATTTTTTCGCGATGTTTGACACGCTAGTGTTACGTGTGCTTAATAAAGAGATAGTAGAGTATTAGTGCGCTATATTTGCTGTGATTGAAACGCGCGAACTTTAAAGCGAGACGTGTAGATTTGTACCGTAATAATATTTTATATCAATTATTTAATTATGTGACGACTATTGACTGCTGTAGGGACACTACAGTACATTTTCTTTCAAGGGCAACTCTACTCCACTATTATTAATTCCTAATAAATGATGTATACAAGTTTTTTACCTCTTTTTTATGAAGAATATCTCTTGCTAATAGCATATTTCTTACAAATAATTAAGGTGAGATTAGTTTGTGAATTTATATTAAACTGACATATGAAAAACAAAAATGATACTCCAGAAAATGATGAAACAAAATGGCCGGTTTAAATATTTGCTTGTAAAATTTATATTTTAATTAAACTTTACGAATTCGCTTAGAACATTAAGATAAGACTATCTTCATGTACATATATCTGAAAATTATTATAAATAAAATTTTTTCTACCGCTTGCAGTATTTTTTCTACCGCCCAATTATTATCAGCCTGTCAAAATGATCTAGTAGTGTTAATATAACCTAACCAACAAAATAATAACCAAAACAGGAAGTATTACACGCTTACACGGTAATCTTCATAAACCACCACCCATGTTTGGCAGCATATAAACTCTCAAACTTCAACCTACTGTGAATATAATTGTTAAAATATAAACAATAAAATATAAACAATTTTGCATTCAAAATTGATTGTTGCCACTAAGATGGATTAAAAGTACTCCTTGAAATCATCGATCAGTTCTATTGAATCCACATAAATTCTATTCAGCAATCTCACTTAATCGTTCTTAATACCCGCATTGCCAGTCTAAAAAAATACCAAGTACGTAGGTACAAATTTCTATTGATTTTATTGTTATGATAGATGTGCTTTCAACAAGATTAATAAAAAAACTTAATTTTTATATATAATTCAGTTGTCTTGATAAAAACGAGTTACTTCGCTTTTAATCGCATCAGTTGATTAGTAATAGTAACTAGTATTTCAGCATTAATAATGTATTGTTAGAGTTGTAAGGTATTTATTCTGTAATCAATTCTTTGACTTTGTGATAAAAACTATGTTTACATGACAGAAAACTTATCGTGTATAATATTTCGCGATTTTCATATATAAATGAGCTTGAGGAAAAGTAAAAATAATATATTCTAAAATTCATTACTTTTATTAATATTTGTTATAAAATATTAAAGTATACATGTTCACAAATCATTATGCAAATATAAACTGCAAAGTATGAATAAATCAAAATTTTGTTCATTTATATTTTATACAAAATGATTATCTTTACATTTTTTATTACTTTTACATTATTCACAAAATATAATATTTTTCTCTATTGATCCGAAAAAATTGTATTGTATATGTAAAAGGTGAAAAACGTGCGACCTTCATATATTATATATGTGCTTAAACAAATAAAAATACCAACAGTGAAATATAAAAAATTATAGCGGTCTTCTTTATTATTGCCTAACTTAAATGTGGCCTCTAGTAAGCAAACAATACAGCACCAAATACAGTCCAACTGTATTTACAATTGGATTGATTGTATAACAATTATCTTGAAAGCCAAATGAACAGAGATTGTTTCACAGTTTATTATTAATCTGGAGCCCAATTTTTCTGCATTCGTAAATAAATAATCACACTCTGAAAATTCTGGATTCATATTGGATACATTTAAAGTAACCAATTTTTATAGCAACTATTTCGGGCGATACATATGTGTATTGCAACATATTGCAATATGTTTTATGTGTTTTATGTATAAATTTTAGTATATTTTTTAATGTTTTAATATAATGTCCAATTCCATTTATTATTATTCTTCAAATGTCAAACTATGCTCTTTTTGAATATTCTATTAAAAATGAGTATATGTGAAATAAAGTATGAAAATGTACATGGGACTGTATTTGATCTAGAAAATAATCAACGCATAATTGCAAGAGCATTTTCAGTTTCTGCAACGACGTCGCATTTAAGTATCGCCTTCCACTTAGCTTTCGAAACGCGTGCATTTTACGCCTGAAGTACCTTTGCAATTATATGAAGCACTTGGTAGACAATTATCCGACGCGGGTAATGCGTTTAGTCTTCTTGCGGAGAACAAAGAAAAACTTTCTGATCCTAAATCGAATCGAACATGAAATACACTTTAGACTTTAATGCCTTCACCACCTTGTGAAATACGCTTGCACGGTATACCCTTCTCAACCGCAACATGCATTTTGATCATTAAGGGAACAACAAAGCGGAACGCGTGATGAAAGTGTACGATCATTTAGAACTGACATATCATAGGAAAGCGCTCCACAAAAAATGTGAGAAGAAAAGTACTAGTAATATATTTATACTCTATACGTCTATTAATTTAAGGTTAACCGTTTGGAAGCTACAATTTGTCCTAGTTACATGGAATATAATAAGGTATATAAAAAAATAAATTAATGACCGTAAATAAAATTTGTTTTCAAGTAATGTAATTCCATTTTAAGGAAATTTTTTGTACAACCATAAATAACGAAGATATTTATGCGTTTCAATTTAAATGCCATACCATATGTTCCAGTGTAAAGTTGACACATAGCCACTTAGACGGTGTTCTTATTTCTAGAAATAGTCCGCAAACTTGCTCTTTATAATATTGTTAAGTTTCTTTATGGCGAATTAATAGAGAAGATAATGTACTTTTCACAATAGCTAATTAGCAAATAATACAATATTATACATATATTATAGACGTGTGGTTGATGGTGGAGTGACAATACACTGTCATGCACTATTACGGTAATTAAATTGTCACATCTCGTACACATAATTGTGAACCGAATCAATTTTTCTAATTGCGATTAATGTATATCCAAATAATAGAGAAAGGAAATAAATGTAACAGTAATATTGGAAGAAAGCTGTTCAATTACCAAAATAAAACTAATTTTACAGTATACATACAATTTACCTCGTGGTTAATAACCACTGGCATACAGGGGTAGGGGAGGAGGAACTGTTTAAGATAACGCTCCAAAGAAAGCCTTTTTCATTGCTGGAGTATTTTACGAAAATTTTGTGCACCACGAGTCACGTGCATCCCACGTGCTTCGTACGTACGTGTTCGTGAACCGAGACGTTCGTAATTCGAGGTATCACTGTACTTTATTACTGTTTTTTGTAGATTATAGAATATTATAGAATCTTGAAAATAAAGATATAAAAATTCTATTTGAATTTCCGTTAATAATTACTGCCTAGCAAGAGCTAAACCCAAAACAAAAGGTCTGATCACGGCGACGTCACACATACGCATCGTGCACATGGTCTTCGTCAAACTTTCCCTTTTATAGCCCGCTTACAAAACTATTCCCTGATATGCGTTCCAAAATCCGATGCTATTGTACAATAATTGTAATTATTTGAAAGACAATTGAAACATTACGAAGGCCTGATAAAACTATTCCACGCTCCACGCTCGTAATAACAGTGTCCATTTGGATTTTCTTCTGTCTACAGCTTCCTTTTTGTTTTTCGATATTAAGATACATATGGTAAAATATTTAACGTAAAGTGTTGCAATTTTTTTTCTATTTAGTATAATACTCAATTCTACTTAATACTTTTCATTCTCCGTAAAAATCATTTTTCTTAAGAACTGAATGCTTTATACAAAATATTTATACTAAAATTTCACTGAATTTCTTCAGAAGGAATAGCCCATCTTCCGAAGTTATATACATAATAGCAAGAAAACTTAATCATATTAACGAATATTATCAATTGAATACCTGTGCAGTATTTATATTCTATTTTCAGTTGAGCAATTTACTATTAGTGCATGGATAGGAATTCTTTTATTACATTGAATATAATCTTGAAAGACCAATAATATCAGTACGCTAAGTGTTTTCCATTTTTCCTTTTTAATAAATTATTTAATAATCTAAAACATTTTATCCATATATTACATGCTTTTTGCTTTGACTATTAATTAACAGATATTGAGATAAAGTTAATCAATTTAGAAATATCCTTTTGTCATTTAAGGAATCGCACAGAATTTTCTCTGAAAACTAACGAACAAACTGTCTGCTTAGTTGTCATCTAAGCTGATTTATGATATAATTAAACGACACTTTAGAAATACTGCCGAACCTCGACAACTCGAATTTCAAGGGAAAGGAAAAACTTCGATAAAAGTGGTTTAACAAGCAAAAATCTACTTATAAAAAGTCTGTGATAGCCAATTTTAAACAATATAGAGGTACGCCGTAAGTTCTCCAATATTTTAAGGCAAAGGAAAGATAGTGTTTAATTTTATTTCGACTTGCAAAAGTTTTAACACTGGAACGGAAAGATAAAAAACTGGCATAGATTCTATTTCTAACATGTACAAACATTACGTATTATAGAAGAAGAAGAAGAAGATACACGCATAATTTAATCATCCGAAAGTAAAAGTTTGATGAATTGTTGAAAACAAAATTGACAATGGATTCAACACAATTTCGCGGTGTATTTATGGGGACGTACCGAGTGTGTAATAGGTCCAAGGGATATAGAGTAGGACGTAACTCAGCATCAGAGTTGGCCGGCAAAGCCGTAGCCAAAGCCGAAGCTAGCTTCTCCGCCGTTCGTGTATTTCAGTAATCCCGAGCAACACAAACTCACCGAATACCCCTATAGATATTCCATACGGAGTTGCGCCCCAGCCGTTCCTCTTGCCAGTTACTTTGAGGTCGAACAGCCCGAACTCCACCCCTTCCGACGATTCGCGTCGTTCTCATGTCCGCTCAGATGCGATACCATCTTAATCGTACTAATTCGCGCCCACCCATCACCCACTGACACCCGCTGTACACCGAACTCGGTGAATTCACTTTCCGGGGCTTATGTTACCAGTGTACAATTACATTTCATATAATAGAGCTCCTCTTTAATCAAAAATCTACTGATTTATTTCCTTTTTAAATATAACAATATCGAATACATTTTTCTTCTAATCCTCCCTGTACCTTTAGTCGATCAAGCAGCCGCTTTCATTTTCTTATATCATTTTTAATATATAATTTTCGATTTATTCATTGCTAAGCTAATTGGTTATGAAATAATTGCCTTCGTTGATGTTCAATCCAATATATGCAACGTAACATTACGTTATGCGAATAGTATGTAGCTAAATGTGCAACGTTTTAAGAAATTGTCCATTTTTTCGAAAAATTGTTATTTTAATTTTATAACTTACATTTGAAATATATTCTTCTTCTTTACTTAGTATTAGTAGATATTTAAGCAATTGTATGCAATAAATTAAGGTATTTTACCGTATTGCAACTTGCTAACAGATCTTTTTGTTTCTAAACTAATATTTTAGAAACAGGATTTGAATTTCTTTTTTCTATCCTAATTTGACAGAACTTAACAAAAGTCGTTCAAAATTAAATCTTCTAATTATCTACGTACTTACCATGTATAACTTTGAAAGGTTCAAAATTTCAAATGAAGTGGAATTTTTTTCTGCACAAATTCTCAGACCTCCAAAATGTACCGACAACAATCTTCACATGGGTCTGACATAATTCCTATTATCCCATCATTGGAAAATCATCCGTTGAAATAAGTCAAGCGAGTAGTATTGACATACCACGATAGCTGATGATCGAATGCAGTACACTACTAGCTACAGAGACGAATCTTCGGAGCAACATTTTTATTATCGGTTATTTTAACACATAATTTGAATAACATAACGTATTGCGAAACTGAGCTTGACTTCGAATTCCAAGGTTAAATATATTTTATTTTTCTTAAAACGAATCTATAAAAAGTTTCCCAGTTATGAAAGTCCAATACGTTCTCATCGACATCAACGATCTTCCAACTTTCTACTCGATTAACTCAATCTCGTTGAGCTTTCTCCTCACAATTATATTAATACCTCACAATTAGTTGACTATATGTATAGTCTCGCGGTGTTTGTAAGTATAATAGTTACTTCCAAAACTGTTTCAATTTCAAACAAGTATCCAACCCGTGGATTAAAGAAATATCTGCAGAGATTGAAAGAGAAAAGGAAACGAATTTCTTCCACTCGATGAATTGTATCAAGAAGAAGATCGTGGATAGATTAATTATTCTTCGGTGCAAGAAAATCCGAATCACTTGTTATGCAGTTAGCGCAGCTACCACGATATTCTCTGCATAATAATTATTACTAATATGCATTTTATAAAGAGCTTTCTTATCTGTTTCTGACTGCAATATGGAATTATGCTGAATTCTGAATGAGCTGAGTATCGTCTCAGAATCCATCGAGTACTATACCCATCCATAAAACAGATGCGTAATTCATTGAAGATTTTAATAGACACTAAGAAATAATCAAGAATTCATTATTTGTTGAATATTCTCAAATTAAGTAAAAGCGCGATTTAATTTTGAAATTTAAAACTTGGAACGCAACAACAAAACAGCAATAACAAAATATACTAAGAATATTTTGAATTTAAATTTTTAGGTGAAACAGTGTGAGAAATATTGTTAGCGAGTTGTAGTAAGTTCTTGGATTCCAGGTTCAACAAAATCCAAGGAATCAAGTATAATAATCTAAAAACTATAGCGAGAACTATTATACTTAGTATTTATGCAGGGATACAAACATACTTTATGGATACAAAAGGTTAGAACAGTTGGAATTTTGGAATTATGATTAAGATATTTGTGGTAGGATGAGCCTTAAGGAGTTTACATTAATATGAAAAAAGTTCGAGAGTGGATATCTATCTTGTCTGATTGTTCAAAACGTAGTAAAACCTATTCCGTCAACTTTATTGTAGGATAGTGGATCTATAAATAAACTCGACACACTATTTGTTGAGTAACAATATTTGATACACCTAAAATACAATGATGATTACGTTATAAACGTAATAACGGATGAAGGAAAAAGTTGACCACGTACGTGGCGACGCGTATGGATGGTATTGCCATGTATTAGCAATTATAAATATCTATCGGTTCAAATTTATGTTAATATTTCTATTTTTGTTTCTTATATACTACACCAACACAACGAGCTCAACTGCCAAACCTGATGCAACTGGCAATAGTCATTTAACACACGGTACGCGACGCATGTAGACGGAGAACAAAAAAGAAACCAAACGAACAACTATACTAGTCATCCGTGGATTGCATAGATGTTTCTCCTTAACAATTTGTAATTATCATGCATATTTCTTAAATTCCCAACAAATATGTAAACCTTTCTTGCCTTGAAGCTAGTTGCACGAGACTTTCATCGACATGAAATAGGCAAATCTCTCTATTTGTTTTAGGCAAAACCCGTAATAATATAGTTAGACAGCTCTCATTATGTATCTTACCATTATTTCTTTCTCATGTTCGTTGGAAATTTTATTCCAGGATCATAATTCAGTGACAATTAACAAATTATTTATACATATCTTTCAGGTTACAGTAAGCTGTTACGTGTACTGATATATCTTTTGTATTCTTAATAGTTTATCTTACTTTATATACGTAAAATATATAAAATTCATTAGGCAATTTATTAAGAATACTTATCTTAGCAATAATAAAATTAAAGCAAATTAATAATATATAATGTATTATAATGTATTATTGAAATATTAATTAATAATTATTGATGGCTACATAATTATTAATAATAGTAAAATACAAAGAATTGCACATCTGGCAACTTATTTTGTTATTCGTAACGATATAAACAGACTGGCCATCGACTAACAATAAAGTATCAGAAATATAAGAATATCGGGAATATTTCACGATCAAATAAAGTTTATATAATGTCAATTAGAATCTTTAATAAAGTTCGTTCCTTTAGCTAAATATTAAGAAGGGAAGAATTTTACCATTTGGAAACCGATTTATATAAAATATACCAAAAAATTCAAAAAGAAAACGATTCGGACATGACTTTATTTTTACTGTAACAGGTTTGCAATGAATTTTAACGAAAATATGGAATTCTAAAATTTTACAATTCGTCAGTACTATTTGAATAACGCAATAAATATTTTCAGTAGCATACACGGTATTTCATGCAAAGATACCTTTAAAATAATTAGAGATGCAAAAATTTTATAGGAAAATTAAATTGTGTTATGTACGGTTTCTGCATCAATTTCATCCATTTTTGCGTATTAATCGATCGCAAAGTGCGATTGCATTCTTTCTTTTATTCTGCGTGGAAAAATATTCGAGTTGAAAAATTAATAGATCAATTAAATTTTTACTTTCTTAGTAATACACATCAGTTAAACAGATAATTTTTAAGTTATAAAATATATTTTCAACAAATGTTTGCCATATCGTATTGTAAACTTACTTCCGTTTAAACCTTAATATTAATTATTATGTCATTCATTTGTTTTTCAGTTATTTTCACAATTTCCAGAACATTACTTTTCTATTTATTGTTTAAACATTTTTCATTGCTCCTGAATTCGATAATAATAGAAGTATTTTATTATAATCATCTTAATTCCATGATTTTATGTTTTCCGTAGATATATCTCCTTATTAGATATAGTTCGTATCTACTCTTGCAAATAATGGAATATTCAAATAAATCGAAGTCAACAATTTTTAGTAACTGGATCCGTAATAAATGTATAAAAATCATATTTGTTTCTATTTAACGATATTATATACTTTTTAAAGCATCAGAGTATAACCAATTTATATGGTCCGTTTAAAAAAGAGACGTTTATAACAAAAAATTAATAGCTCAAAGAGCGTTGTACTATACATTTATTTAAACCTGCGTTAAATGTTTAATGACACTTGGTATTTTTTCTACAAAATATATGTAACAAAAAGTAAGGGGTTGAATTCATAACAAATACCTATCGACAGTAGTGGCTGATATATCGAAAGGAATTAGAAGCTTTCCAGTTAAGTGAACGTGCAATCTAGTATAAAGTTAATTATGAAAGATTTAATAGGTAACGTAGCTGTTATAATTGAATCATTAAATGTTACATAAAGTGTTTTCCAATAGTTATTTTTTCCAAAACCTCTGCCGATATCACTTTAGTTTTGTTCATCAAAGCTAACCATATAGAATGCAACAAATTTTTTAATAATTTAATTTTCTAATAAATTTAGTAAATAATTTCCAATTAATCTGTAATTATAACACTTCGCGTGGCGCACGATAACAATAATTCGGAATTATATATTATATATTGCTCGATCGCATTTAATTTGTATTGTATATTCAATGGAACATCAAAAGCAAAAATGAAAGTTTCTTATAAAATAATATAATGCAACATGGTAAAAGAATGAAATGTCACTAGAGAATATAACATTGTAAATGAGCAGAAAAGGGAAATGTTAAACATCTATAGGGACTCGTTTGGAATTTCATCCCTCTTTAATTTATCAGAGTTACGTAAACTCACATCGTACACATGCTAGATCGAAGGAAAAGAGGATGTGCACGATCGAATAACTAGCTGTTGTATTGGCTGACTGAATAACCGCGAGCTACCTGTCAGAGCCAGATATCGACGTCGACCGATAGGAAGCCAGCAAAGTACCTACGAAGCAGTTGAGCGAAAATGTTTCTGTTTTTCTTTAGTTCCATCAAATTTATCAAACGACCTGCATTCGTGTGACCGCGGTGACTACGGCGTAGTCGATAAATGGTTTATAGATGACTGGAGACGGAACTTATATCCCGACTGTACATGGTTCGAAGGACCAATCTTGCCTCAATTTGTTACTACTGCGTATCATGTATTTGACAGCCACAATAAACTCCTGTTACCTTTTTCCCTTCCCCCTTTATTTAGAGTTAATTGAGAAACCAATATAGATACGCGTACACAATATAATTTGGATAAATATTAAATATTTTTTAAGTTCTTTTACATCAATAAAGATATTCTTTTAAATAGTTTAGTCATTTTTTTTGTAGACTCTATAACTAATAATAACGAATTATAAGAACCACTTTTGAAAGTGACACTTCATTCTTAACACGTTGACGCACATTTTTGACTTTACGATCGCCCTCAGAAATACTTTTTTTTTCGATTGTTTATGACTGCCAGATGAAATCGGATGTAAGTTGTATATTTGGAAGTGAAAATTATCACATTTGGCCACAGTTTTTCCCAAGAAACTTTCGACGGCTATAATCGTTATTTGCTCAAAAAAACAACTAATATGCTGTCTGGCATGCTATCATTTTTTTTCTAGATGTGTTACTCAATAATTAACAAGTGTATGTTAATATAATATAATTAATTACACTTCGTACTAACGCTGTTCTTTTTTTATTGATTAAAATATACACGACGGCTATAGCTGTCATTTGCCTACATGTCGCCAAGGATCGGGCGGCTATAGACGTCATTTGCGTCAACGTGTTAATCGCCCCCTTGCGTTAAATTGAACTGCTTCATTATTTGTACACATGTGTTTGCCCATTCGTACTTTATAAATAATTTCATCGTACAGTATAAGCTATTACTATGAACATTTAAAAGAAAATGTTATATCATTTTAGTGTGGAACAGAATGAACGATAAGAGGCAACAGACTGAGACTACGAGATATACAATACATACAATTAATGTTGTGGGATAATTGGGACGTGGTTAACCAATCACCACACAGAGTTTGTTGTTTTCTTTTCTTTATTAGGTTCGCTTTCGAGCTCGTGCTCTCGGCTCGCGTCGTCGTCGTCGTCAACTGTGTCTTTCTCTGCTTGCATTCCCACCACGTAGGATTCTTTTGGCCTACGCGGTTTATGATATCCGTCGCGCCCTAAGTGTCGCGCGTAGGGCTAAGTACCCCGACCGAGACTTTTCGATGTGCGAAATGAGACAACGGTTTCGGTCGGGGTTCGTCGTTGTCAAGTGGTGACTGGCGCCACAATGTTAATATACAAAACGTTAAAATGAGCAAATGAAAAAAATATAGAAATTAATTGCATTGAATAATGTCTAATTGCACATTTATTTATATATAATAACAATCGATGCATTTCGATACTCTCTATAAAAAGGTATTGGCATATTTATATCAAACAATTATATTGCGTAAAATATTTTAATTTCAATACTGAGGCATAGTATCTTTTGCAAAAAATGATAAAGAATAATAGGATAAATTCGACTGAATCGAATTACGCATCTTCTTCAAAGATTCTTGAATTAAGAACTGAAAAGTTTCTTCACAGCCTTTAGTATGAAATACATAATACGAATGATATAATATATGTATATCACAAATAAATAGAAAAGTTCACTCAGCTTTACTTTTTCTTCACTATATTTTTAACATTTTTTCATAAATTCAAAATTGCCATATAGTTTTTGTGAGAAGACTGCAAGAAATTTTTTACGCAAAGTCCTTTCTTTCTCTTAATAATATTATTATATTAGTTTCAATTTCTAGGATTGTAGAAATACAATTTCCAACACTTAAATTATTTAATTTTCGACAGAAGGCAAAATGTTCTAAAACGCTATTATCATTCTATCGCATGTATTTAATTATTCATAACAATAGTTTATAGTTTAGAATAATATTGTGGGCAAACCAAAAGTGCATAAATGTAATGCGTACAAACGATAAAATGTTACAATTTGTAGGGTGCCCTTTCCTTTTGTCACTATCGTCGCTATTGCGTCACTATTGTCACTATTGTCGCTATCGTCTGTTTACAGAAAAATATCAAAGTACTATCTCCGAGTTTGATCAAACTTAAATCATATTAAAGTACAGATTCTATAGGGTTTAACAATAGCAAGATGTTTGCGAATGCTTATCTTTGGTAATATTAAGTATTCCTTCAAAGAATGCTACGGTTAAAATGAATTGATTAATCTTCGTTTTTTATTTGTTAAAACAGGTAATCTTCAAATGTGGTTGGTGTAAATAAATCGATAAATAAATGTGAAATCGTTATGTACAGAGTGTTACAATTTAACACTCTATACTATATTTAATAGCATCAGCATCAAACAGATGAAAATTATAACAATAACAATAACGTCTTTCGTGCGACTCACGCACAAAAATGGCAAGAATCACAATTAAAGTAAATAAAAAAGTGTGAAATTTGATAGTTGTAACATGCATCTAACTTTTGCGTTAATCGTAGTTGTGTGCGTCTCTCTCTCTCTCCCTCTCTCTCTCTCTTCCTCTCTCTCTCTCCCCCCCCCCCTCTCTCTCTCTCTCTCTCTCTCTCTCTCTCTCTCTCTCTCTCTCACTTTATTCTTATATTGTTATGTTAAAATAGTTAAATACTTTTTTATTGATTTCACATATTATTAATTGGGTTCAGATTCGTAGATTGCGATGGCCAATTTAAATCCTTATCTTATATACCATATTTCGATAAATATGTTTCACAATGAAGAAAGAGTAAAGTGCTATTTACCTGCGATAACAAGGCAAACGGCAGAAACAGCTATATTTCAATATAATATAATGACAAAAATAGCATAAATTAGACAATTCAGTTTATAATTGTTGTATAAATTCACATGCCTTGTTTAGCATACACGTGCGTCTACGTTCATGCATGAACATTGTTCCGGAAACGACTATTCTGAATGCTTTATTTAGAATTGGTTACATTTACATTTTCGCATTCCAGCTTCTCTCTGTGTGCTTGTTTAATGGTAAACGTAATTAATTGATCACGTGTAGGCAGCTGGTCGTATTCTAGAAACACGTCCCAATGTTGAGTAGGCTATTTTATGTTCGTGTAACCAATGTTCGTGGACTCGTAGAGATATCGTATATGATTTTAAGAGTTTCAACTAATTATTTCAAATATACCTGAAAATCAATTTACCCTGGTTATGATGAAGTGATTAAGTACAAAGTGTACTTAACAATTTTATTTATAGGCATTCACTGATGCAATTATTCTAGCCATCACTTCATGAAGAGAATGTTTTAGTAAATAAAGTTTTGTGTATCATTGGTAGTGTGTGTCAATGTCATGCAAACATAGAAATCTCAACTAGTGGCAGTTTCAAGTTTTTTTATTTCAACGGCATGAAAGTATTAGCTACTTTTCGAATTAGAGTGGAACCTCGATAACTCGAAAACCTCTATCAAACAATTAATTCCATTTCGATAGCGATTCTACTTTAACTTTAACCTTAAAGTCGGAAAGGGAAATAAAGGAAGGTAATTTGTTGTATTCATTCTTCAAATTGACGCCGAAGTTTTTTCCTACTGTCCCAGTGGTCGTTACATTTAGGCGTATATATTTACATATTTAGATAACTGTTTCTTAGTATTATCTGTAAGGATAATAAATTAACTGTAGGAATTAATAAATCTGTCGTCTGGCATTTAGTTAAATATGATGTCGGATGTACAAGATAGAATGCTCAGCTATAGCTGCTGTTAAACCTCTTTTAGGTTGATCGGTTATGTATATATAAATTTATGTTGATATTGTAAGTTATGTACAATTCCAACGTAACAAATCCAACGACGGGTTTTTTAGTTTATAAAAATATTATGAATTGAAGGGAAGTAGTGAGAGAAAATAACCAATGCTTTTGCAAGCGAAACCGTGGAAAAATTTCTTAACGATTAGATTTTTTAACGAAGAAAATGATAGATTGCGACGAAAAAATTGCTATTGATATTGTTAAAATGTTTGTTGATAATATTATTATAAGGTCCTGCGAACAAAGGTGACCATAAATAACCACACCCACTACTGGTATTGTATTGCAACGGATTTATTAATGATTTTCCCGTACACGCATGCACACGCTTGCACACGCCTGCACACGTATTCAAACTGGTTCACATCGCAACGGTTCTCAAAAACATCCACTGAAAACTGACTAATGGCCTCAGCTCACAGCATATTCATATACCAAACTGACAAAACGCACGTTCGAGTCGTACGCTGCAGATGGAAATTTTTCTGAACAACCCGCACTTATGACAAAACGTAACAATTATTGCATTCGTTACAATAAGATTCTTGAGATTCCTGAAAGTATCGTTAATAAATAATAATATTAATAACGACCTTTTCAAATCTGAATCGGCCAATTTATTAATCAGATTTAAGTTAATTCCCATTTACATTATAGAACAGAATTATTACAATTCCTTAATAGGGGATATTGTTCTTACACTTTGAAATATTCTGATAATTTTTAAAAGATTCTCCGATATATTCTTTTCGTAAACATTTTCTTCAAAAAATATATATCAACATATACAGTACACGACATATGCAATCAGTTTTTTTTCCGTCTATCTTGTCATTTTAAATATAAAATGAATATTCTGTAAGATGCTAACACTACACATATTTCCACTTGTCATGTATCGATTACTTGTAATAGTATTTAAGGAAACCAGCATATGTTTCCAAGAGGCAAATTCTACGGTAAAGAAAGATTTTCTAAAATAACTTCTTATGTAACATTAATCGTTAGAATGTAAAAGATAGAAAAGTATAGAATTAGCTGTACGAAGTACAGTATTAATAAAGTGTAAATTAAGTTAATTTAAAATAACACGAAATTTAGCATTAGCTATATGAAATGTAAATGTAGTAAATGTACGTAAATATACGTAACGAAAATAGAAGTGTTAACAAAGAGTTAAAGCGTTGAATGAAAAAATTCTCAGTGTTCATCAATATTGCTCGTATTGTTAAAAGAAACATCTTGTAGATACTGTGGTCGGAATCGAAGTTATGGAATTTTAACGTCAATTTCTAAGAAAGTAGCGCATTTATCACTCGTAATTCAATTCAGATTTTTATGCCCCCGATGAATAGAATGTTATACAACAATAAAATTAGTGGATCTTGAAGTTCATGATCAAATTTAATTTTTTAAAGAATCTGTATCGTATCACGCTACACTGGTCACAGCATATTATTTTGAAACAACTTATACAACGAAGATTTGTATTTATCTGTATAGAGAGTATTAACATTTTAACACACCCATCGTTCATTTCTTCTACTGCTAATTTATATCCACTAGAATTATCAAAATTATAATAATCTTATTAATTAAAAAAATCTTTTACTATTTCTGCATTAAATTTTTTTTTATACAAATCGAGGTGAAACTCTTCTGGTTGTCCTGAAAGTAAAGCTGAACAAATTCTTTAAATGTTTCTTTATTTTAATCCATAGTAGAATATATGGATTATTAAAAATAAGTCTTAAATCAATGCATTTTTTCCTTATTTGTTATTATGTCATTTGATGTATACTATTGCGTTTTCTTTATTTAATATATTAATTATAATAATATTAATATATTAAATACCCTTTTCTAATTCTTGATCTGATATCAACTGCTTAATACTTCTAACGAGATATGCTGGTCATCTAACACCAACTATTTGACTCTCCACATGAAATATTAATTAGCTAAGTTACCACCCTGTTCCAAAGCATCTATGCTCAGTAAGCATTTATGTGGTTCGGAAAATGAGTCTTCCATCACTGGTAGACCACGATCCGTCCACCTCTCGAATACATAGTTGGCCATATCTGCACTAATCTAACACCTTGTAAATATGATATCTTGTGCATTCCAGTACATTTACATCATCGATAACTGTAAAAGCATATTAATATTCAAAGCTATTGAAAGTTAGTTTTAACTAATACAGTCAGCATATGGTCATACCTTGATCGAAAAATGTTTGCGCGATATGAAACTAATAATTCGGTCGAGAGCGACATCTTAATTTAATTTTTGCTACTGTAAGAAGTATATAAAACATTTATTTGGAAGAGAGAGCTGACGTCGAAGCGGTCGAGAATGATAGACACTAAGGAGGTAAGGAGAAGTGAGAGAAGGGGACCACCCAGGTTAAAAACAACCAAATAGTTTCGATTGTAGCTTACAAGCTTAGCTTAGGAAATCGTGCGAGTAAATTTTATTCCCACACGCTTCATTATATTACACTGCATCATGCATTCTATATTATGTTCACGTATCTGATACCTATTATTATAATTTTTTAGTTTCCAAAGTGAGAATATTTGTGTTTTTCAATTTTTCTCTCGATCTTCGACTGGAGTGTCGCAACGTACGCTTACATACGATCCGCCATGAATTCCAAGGAATATTAAGCTCACATTTCACAGCTTACCATTTGTTTATAATTTATATAAGCAGAAATTTAGTTCAAATAAGAGCTATGCTCGCAACTGCACATGCGAGGTTGTAATGATACGCTTGTGATTATTGGGGAATCTTTTAAGTTCTAGCGGCCGTAATATGGTAACAGACATTCCTTATAGCTTCACATATGCCTTCACATGTGCACTCGGTTTTCATTCGAAGAATTTGTGGTACACGAAATGGACAACTAATAATGACACATAACCTCACATCATGGGACACTTGGAAAAATTCACGGTAGTAGTAGTAGTAGTAGTAGTAGTAGTAGTAGTAGTAGTAATCTTTTTACCATTATAATTTTTGAAGAATATGCTTTTGATCAAAGTATGGAACGTTTTCTTACTCGGTGTCTTAATAATAATGAAGTCGTGTCAATATTGTTGTTACGTTGTAACAATGTGGACGAGCCAAAAAATTCATAAACCGTTTAGAGTTTCAAACATTGTAAATAGAATTTAATATTCTAAGAAACGTTGAGTTGTACCGTAAGAACGATAGATTTATAAAACCATCGACCATCGGATATCTTGTACGACCTCTTTACGACAAGTTCTTTATTTACGGCTTAAGCAATTTTCAGTTTTAATTTTATTCCGTTCTGTATGTTCTAGAAATGTCAAGACGAACTCCATAAAGTTATTGCCTGTCACGGTTGAGGATTAGGATACGCGAAATTTCCGTGCGCGTCCTACGAGTGACTGTTAATTTGGAGGCATTTTAGCCACTTGTTAACAATTTTACATATCCAATCGATTTTTTCCTCTGCTTTCCTCACCGAAATTGTTAACATTGCGACAAACGAATCGGTTTATCCTAACCGAATAAGATACACCCATAAGATACTTCATGTTTTATGTTTTAGAATCACACAGAACATTAGAACAAACACTCCCAATGCACGTTTCTCACATTCAACCTTCAAAACACAAAGTATAGTTCGTTTCTGCACATAATATTAGAGTACCACCTGAAATATTCAGACGCTATTAAGTTATCGCTTGAATCGCATTAGAAAATAATTAACGATTTTAAGGGTTTTTTTCATATTTACAGTATTGTTCGCTTCGTATGTGTTCAGTGTTCCCAATAGATGTATAATATCCAACGTATAATTCTCATCTGGTTTATAGAGACATTTATAGAGGCAGTAGAAAGTCATGATTTACAATGCTCAATCGATAATTTTCAGACAAAGTATCGGAGTACTCACGAAATCAGCGGACGGTGACTGGGGCACGTACAACGGGCAGCCATAGCTTTTGATACGCTGTCGGTGCGTACATGAACCGCTAAAAATTCCATTTCCTCGTGAGAATTCATTGGGACCCCTAAACTCATTGGAAAGTAGCCCACTTACCACCGCTTTACCACGGCCACTTTTTACCATAAATCAATCACGTCTATCTGGCGTTCAGCTCTTCAGCCTTCAACTTTATCCTCTTTCCATTCTACACTCTTATTTCCCCTATCATTTGTCTTTCTTCTAACTTTTTACCCACCTCCTCTATGCACCGAACCCTCGCTGAAATGGTCTATCAACGGTATATTTAAGGTGTGCCTTCTATTATAAAGCTTCGAAGAAATCGATTTTTTTTAAACTTCCTCAAAGAATAATATTTTGAGGATACGTGTAAATTTCTTATACTAATGCATTTATCATTGTTGCGGCACATACATTTCCGCTTCATTCGACCGTAACATTAAAAAATGTTTAATTTTCTTTTAAACAATCACTTTGTGATGCCCGATTGTGCTCCAGTCTCTCGAAATTGAAAGCAGCTTTTGGGGTAGCGCGTAAATCGAAAAATGAACTTCGGCATATGATCGAATAGGAGAGTTGAAAGGAGCAATACGATTATACCATTGCGAGCAATAATGAAAGCTGGTGATTAGTAAATGATGAAAAACAACTTGATCTCTCGCCATAACGTTCGATTGATAAATTTTAAATTAAGAAGCAAGGCATATGTTCGCACGAAAAGAGTTTACATTAAGTGAATTATATACAAACAAAAACACTTTTGATATTAAAAATGAACAAAGAAGAAACGAAGAAAAACTTAGTCGCGCACATTGGGAAAGAGAAAAATTTTTTAAAATGTTAACACGCTTCTGAGATAAACGTTATAAATTTTAGCTGCTAAGAAAAACAAATTTTTTCCCGAGGAAAAATATCAGCAAAGCTTTCTTTAATAATAAAGAACTGTCCTATACATAGGCCTGAGAAAAACCTTTTTTTTCATGACCGTCATGATGTCTTAACAAGTACTTGACTCCAATTGATTCCAAATTTCATGTATACCTTCTTTATACGCCTGCTTTATACCGCCTACAATAAAATTACTTAAAAAATCCTCATCTTTTTTCATTCGTAACAGATAGGAATTCATCATGATTACATTCACCATAAGAATTCGTATCTAAAACCCACCACGTTTTTTAAATTAATGAAATTCATTACTTTTCAATTTTAGTTACGACTTCGTTGATCGGTGGAAAATTGTGAAAATTGCCATCGATCCTTCCTCTTGACTGGTACTAGTTATTGAAAATTCAGACTACAATAGACTGATTATACCAAAAGGGAAGAGAAGTCTATTGATGGATAATGAAGTATAATAGCATTTGATAGGTTCAAAAGTAACACTCATCCATCAACCATTCACTATTTTAGTTATCCAATATTCATTGGTCATTCTTTTATAAAGATTCATGGCGAAGATCTACACCTGCTGCAATCTCTCAATTCCACTTTGCAATTAAATACTTATTGATAGTTATGAATTTTATTTTGACTTTGTACAATGTTAAAGTGATGATTGCATTTCATTATTTTGTGCTTTAAATTTTAATCTTTCACTTTGAATTGGGTGCAAGAAATTTTTCTAAAAGAAAGTGTATTAAAATAATTTCATAATATCGTGTATAAACATGGCATTGTGCGTACAACATTCCGTTTGTTTCATGAGAAACATGTTTCAAATGTTACGTGTAAAGGGTCAAATTTTATTGGTTTTTTTTCTTTCTATGAGTATTAGCATGTATATTAACTTCTAAATTTTGCCGCAAAAATGATTCACCAAAAAGACTGTAGCAGAATTTACAGAGATTACAAGAAGTATTAAAAAAGAAAGAATTTTCGCATATTTTTTATTTTATGACGAAAACTACTAAATTATATTATTTCTATATCACCTTTTTGATCGTCCCACTGTAATTTCTTTCATAAAACGTTGCACAAATTTTTTAATAGTTTAAAGTTTTTAACTTTTCTTCACTGTATAACTCATTGTAATAAACCAATAGCATCTAAATTGTAATCATTACGTACAAATTCAGGCTTATGCAATTGGTGCTTTTAAGGCCAAAAGCAGAATTGCGCAAAATTAGAATCGAATTATTTCACCAATTATAATTATGAAGTAATTCAATTTCATTCTATCGTAACGCGAAATCCTAATCGTTTATTTAATTAAATTACAATGTAATTCGAATTTTATGTAGCTCGTTCATTTAAATTAAAATACAATATGTTTTTACAATTGAATTACCCTTGCAATGCATAATATAATTATGAATTAAGAGGAACAAGATCTGGAAAGAACGAAATTGAGAAAGAGGTCAAAGCAGTAAAATTGGGAAATAGTTAAAGTTGCGAAAAACCAAATAAAAATTTCACCCAGAAAAATATTAACAGTGATAAGAAATAAATTTCTTTATTTTAGATTCATTTTAAGTAAGAAATATAAATTTCAAAAAAGGAGACAAATACCTTCTTTACTTAACTTATAATATCTACAATAATTATCAAATAGGACTCGGATGAAAAATATTTTTAATTTCTCACTAATCTTTTATCAAGCCATACTATTTGATAGGCAGGCTGGATACAAAGTATAAACATATAAAATTGAGTTAGATATGACGAGAAACAAAGAATTCTCGGTAATTTTATTAAATTGCATTTCCATCATATTGTATTTCAAGTACATTAAATTTCAATTACAATGTAATTCAATTGCGATCGTAATAACAGCAATCATTATTGAAAGTAATTGATAGATCTCAGTGTAATGCAAATATAACATAATTTAATTACGATACTTGTAAAATATAATCTAATAAAATTACGTTATTCAATTAAAAAATAATTCACCTAGCACAACTCTGGGTATTTGTCAGAACAATTTCCTAATTCTATGAAGTACGTGGTTTTTGTTTACGTAGATTGTTCCACCACGGAATGCGAAAGTATCGTTTCAATACGAACCGAAGGACCTATGAGCGCCTGGACTGCATATAATACAATCGCCTAAGCCTGTACTAATCGACATTTCATAATTGAAAATTTCATTAGCTGGCGAGAAGAAAAGACAAACCTAGTCCTGTTTGCTTTCAGATTGCCAAGTAACGTGCCGAACTGTTATTGCAAGAGCGGTTCATTCTCATGGCAGGACGGAAACTCGCAGCCCTCTTCACGGCGGTTCTGCAGCTTTGCTTATGTAAGTGCGTTTTCCTTTCTCTCATTACTTTATTGCTAGTTTCTCTGAAATATTTACAATGATATCAGCAGATATCCCTTTTAAATATTGATCTTTTTAATTTAATCTGTCAATCGATAATCTATGATTTGGCATATTCGCTTGTTCCTTCCCATATTCGGTACGCGTAGGAATTAAACTACCCAACAAATTTACGGTATTCCATAAGTAAGATAATCTAATTAAAAAAAGGTGAAACAAAATTTACATAGACGAATGTATCAATTGAAAACGACTAAGTAGAGAAAATTTTATATGTATACAACATATTACGCGTATTAATGGTTTGACTCTTGATACTTATTTACTTACGACGGTGTGATAAACACGCAAAATTGTTAATCAGAATTTATAAATAATAGACAATTATCCATTTTGTCTTCCACATTAGAAATACGTTTCTTTAACATAGATTTATAAGTTTTTATTATGACAGTTACACACATTTGTATGTGTACGACCAGATGATTTAAGAATAACGTTCTCAATAACAGAAAGGTGAAGAGACATAAAATTCCCTGATTTCTCTAAACTTATCCTTATTGAATTTATGGCGGTCTCCTCCAACACTTGCCACTAGAGGGACAGCAGCACCCATAGTTTCCTACAATTGCATCTTTCCGTCTCCGTTTCTATGTATATACACAATTTCCTAACCCATCTCTAACGTCCTCGCGTTTTAAAGACAGAGTCTGCTAGGTAGCTTACCGACGAGTCCACTAGCAGGCCCAAGACGAAACGTTCTTCCCTGTCTGTTCTTCCTATGCAAAGCAATAAGCGCTTCAAATTTATGTCGATTTCGTTAAACTGGATATGTAACTTATGATAATATCACAAAAATTAATAAGTATACTCTTATTAATAATCATATAGTAGTTAATAAATATATAGCTTGTTTAAAAACATATATAATAAGGTAACAAGCAATTATAAATAACAGAAATTATCGGCGTTGCGAACAACTTATTTCGCGTATGCGCAACATAAAATCAGGAGAGTTCCGCCACTGTATACTGTGGCGTCGACCGGTTGGTTTGCGACGAATAAATGACACAATGCTAGTGTTCTGTAGTAGCTGATTATTTTCTTTTTTTTTTTCTTTGTATTAATATAATATCTATCAAGATTGGCGAACTGTCTATATTAAATATTTGTAAATTTTAACTAGACTAATTGAAAATTTGTGTTTTAGAAATCTATGATAAAAGGTATACAAAATAAGTGCATATTTTCATTTAAGACTTGTGGAATCATCAATTGCAATTTTACGGAATTTGGTGAAAAATGGTAAAATGATGGTCCCATATCATCATATCACCCGCGGATATTTAGTGTACCCTTGGAAGCACCCGTGAATTTCTTAGCTTCGACCCTAACAAGTGATAAATCCAAGAAGCGCCCCGATTTGAACAATGCAACAACGAAACTGTTGGAAATATTTGTCAATGTTTGGTTGGTAAGTATTATATGTATCCATAGCACCATTTGCTAATACCGTACGACAGTCTACCGCAAACATAGCGAAAATGAATAAAGGCAATACAATTAATTCTGCATTTTAAATATCTCCTTGCTTAGTTGCTCGGATGGAATATCGAGGACGACTTTTGTTAGTAGTTTTTAAAATGGTTGAGTGCCAAATCCAACTCTATATTTAAATAATATATTTAATTTGTTTAGTCGACCTTAGTTGGTTCTTGTAAAATTTGACACTGGTTGGTATGTATAGAAATGTATACTTATATACAATTTTGGAAAGAAGTAATGAGCCAATCCGCAGGTGACTCTTGATTTCGAGGTGATGGTAGACGCTACCTTGCCGTGGGTGTAGGGCCACGGGAAACAACCGTCACGGCAAGACTCGAGGTTATTCGGCCTAACGGGACCTTTAACCAGTTAAGTGCGTTCGACGTGTATACTCGTCGTGTAAAATAAAAAATTACCATTCATTATAAAAACTCGAAATCTCAATAAAATGTAATAAGAATATTATTTTGTGGTATGTTCCCTTTATATTACCAATACGACCGCTATGTATTTCATATGGAGGGGGGCTCGCGTATTAAAACTAATTACATACGTAACCTAACTAAATACATTCGTAAAATGTATAATAGTACTATTTGCCCTGCGTTTGACGTGCATACACGTCGTTGCTTGTTTTTAATTCCGCACCCTGTGGTGATCTTTTGAAACTAAATTCCACAGTTAACTGGTTAATTAGATATTTTGAGTTTCTGATACGTCAATAGCTATTGAATTAAGCCATTAAAGATAGACTAAGTTTTCTAGCAACCTTCTAAGGCCTTAATCCCGGCAATTTGAATTAAGAAGTTAATTAGAAAAAGTAATAAATTTGAAAATAATAAATAAAAATTGGGACTTTTCAAAAATAACTAATTATAAGCGACCGTAGCATAAGCTTGGTTTAAATAGTTGTGTTTCGAATGGGATGGAACAATTGAGAACACATGAATGTTATTTTTTTCCAATAATTCCGTAACTTTCTGACAGAAACAAAAAAATAATAACTAATCCTTGACTTGAAAGTAAAGACTTTTTGAATGTTTATTGCTACTATGGGTAGATGGTTACCACATTTTTATCATTTTTAACGATATAATTAATGAAGTTGCGCTATTAGCGGGCTCAATAGTGGAATATTGGCATCCAGATATAAAAAAGACTAAAGGTTAACTCTGGCAAATAATAATCGAAACAATCTTGAACAAGAGGGTCTGAGAGTTGAACAATTTCGCAACATGCATTACATTATTACATACTTGGTTAACATTCACATGCAATTTGTTGAATATGGATAATTATAAATAGATAGTAGCGAACTATTTTTCTTGCTAACAGTTTAGAAATAAGTAAACAAAACTAAAATTCATCAAATCATAAGTTAACATTTATTTTACATATGAATGAAATTAAATATTATTATAAACATTCAACATCTATCAGTTTTAACACGAACTTCGAACTGATCAGACGATTACGTTTTACCGTGGATGTGTCTGTTGATAACATTCGACGGAAGTAATTTTGCTACATGCAGAGAAGAGCAGAGCGATTAAGAATCTCCTGCGAAAGGAATATACTCACGTTGCGATAGAATGGCACCGCAACGGCCCTACAAGAGCAATACATCGTCCTAGTCAGACGTAGTAGAGTTTGTAGAATCCACTTAAATCCAGCGTGATTTAGTTGAGCATGCGGCCACTGGACTGGATAACAGCATGGCCCTTCCGCTAAGTAACAGAACCTCAGGCTTTTTAGACTGATAGGAACGGTTAAAAAGCCATTCGCTACCGTACCGCTACTACTCACTTAGTTATGCCATCGCGTGGATAAATATACCGTGTTACTATGACGCCAATGTCGACCATATCGTCATTGTCGTAACTTTATTTCTTTGAATAAAAAAAATCACTTAAATTGGTTTAATTCAAAATAACTTAATTAAAAGGAAAAGCTAAAAATGTTTGGAATCTTAAAATATACTTTAGGTTATTTGAAATAAACTTTAGGTTATTTCTAGTTTAGGATTTCCTGTTGAGTGATTGACTTGCTGTCGCCATTATCGTCTAGTTTTAACAATTGTAATGAGCAAAATGGCGATGAAACCCTTTGAACAAACGGTCGAAAGGAAAAGCGAATCAGACTGTATTGCGAGAAGTCGGAGCGAACGAGTCGTGGAAAGTGTGTTGTGTGGACTTTATTATAAGCTTATTATCTTTAATAAATGATTTTATCCATGTTCGAGCAAAAAGGAACAGTCGCTTAAATTTCAGTATCCCGAAAATATAACATAACTCATAAATGTAATGTATAATCTCATCATAACAATCACTCGTACAATCACTCCAATATTGTGATTTTGTAAACAGTGATTCGCTTTCATAGCTTTGCATAATTTAAAGAAAATTTACATTTTTGTTTGTAGTCTACTTTTAAGAAAATTCATCATTTTTATTATTCATCTAAGAATTGTTTATAAATCTTTGTCGAGGTATTTAGAAATTAAAGTCTGTCAATGTGCAAAATAGTAGATATTTAAAAAAGGCAAGATTATGTTCGTTTTCAAATTAAATTAAAGTATCCCATGTAATTGTTTATTGTTTCAAAAATATTACGCCCAACTCTTCGAGTAATTTTTTATGAAATAAAAATTAACTATATCGTGTGTGGCCATTAATCACAATTCTGATAATAGAAATAATTCAGCTTTTTTAATTGCAATAAAAAAGTTTAATATGTAAACAGTACTTAATTCCTAATTTGTCGCATTGTTACTTATATAATTATTGATTAATATACTATTTTATTATTTGTATAATATTATTGTTATCTAATATATGTATATTGTGTAACATATAATGTATCTTAGATGTATGGTAAAACATTGTCCGATTTTGAAGATCCATTAATCTTCAGACATATTTTATGATATAAAGTTTAAGAATTTATTTTTTTTTTAGAAGTTTAAGAATTTGTGTTGATTGATGCATTGATTAATTTGTTCCTAAATTCCAAATTCCAACATTAACATTGTATAAATATCTACTAAATATTATATATATATATATATTTTTTTTTTTTTTATGTGTAGTAATTTTAATAAAATTTTCCCGAAGGATAGAAAAAGACATACATAAAGTATGTTTACAATACATTCATGTATCCTAACACATCGATTAGAGAAAAGTATGAAAATGAAATGAAAATTGTATTCAAGGAATCTTCATTGTTTAAATGTAAATAAACTTAAAGCCAATGATAAACTCCTACACATAACATCCTACAGCAAAGATATTGCTCCGTTAGATTGAGGTTTTCTTTTTCTTTAGGTTATAATAGCTTTGGGATGATGCAGATGAAACTATATTCTCACTTTCACTTTTTACAAGGTTCTAAAGAAAGATGAAACTTAATGTGTGGATAAAATTGTTTTATATTAAATATCCACGAGGAATTTTAGACAGTAAATGTTTTTTTTATTCTATTACTGCTTTCTACCACACATTTAGTTGTCTCAAATTGAATCTTTTAAGATATTTAATCACACTTTTAAGCTTTTTAACTATTCTTTTGTTTAAAAGCTGCTTTATCTGCAGTTACTGTTTGTAAACTTAGTAGTTATAAAGTGTTTCTTGACAATAAAACCATTGCGAGGGGAATTTATTACCAATAAAACTAAAAGAAAAAGGGGTAATTTGAATTTACTGTATGGCTATGTTGAACGACTTCAAGTAGCGGAAATCCTTCGTTTATGGGATCCGGCAAAATCTACATATCTTATACGCATTATTCTATTAAAAATTATGTTACAATGTAATATTTAATAATTACGACCGATCAAGATGAAATCATTCGATGATATTGTGTGACCTTTGGAAGGAATTAGTTCCAGAGATGGAAGGTAGTCAAAATTATTGTTGTGATGTGATGTTTAATTTATGGATGAATATATTATACTTTACGAATTCCACATCAACATCTGAGTTCTATGTATGCTGTCTTCTCCTTAGAAATTCCTCCCTTTTGGATGAGGTTTGACATTATGCAATTTTTATAAGCCAATGTTTCACATTTTTAATTGTTCTCATGGTTTGTGATTATTTAGTAGTAATCGTCAACTTTATGAAAAGTGAAGGCCATTTTATTGTTCATATTATACTTATGACCACATGTCCAGCTTACTAACAATTAGAGAAAATTTGTTTCATACAAACATTATACCTACTTGATCTCAATTTTTCAGATATTGGCAATGCGAATAAAAACAATCACAATGTAAATAATTAAATGTTGCTGCATTTTATATATCAAATATACGTCTTTTACATTTCCGAATGAGTGCATTCTAAATGAAGATATAATGAAATACTGAAATAATAATAATAACAAACTAACCTAACCTGATCGAAATTTAAGTTTGCTAGATTTCCGAACTAGTCCACTCTAAGGAAATGAATAGAATATTGAAGTAATAATAATAAGCGAGGATTGTTCGTCTCATTTCTAAGAATTTTTACCAGCAATGGCTCCGTCGTTCGTTTAACCTTTCAAGTACAGCGTCGTGGATTGGTAGGATTTAGAGAAGAAGAATCTAGCATTACGAGACTGAACCGCGTCTCAGATCTGACTTCTACCTACCGGTGGGATTTTCCGTTTAAGCTAAAATCAATAGGTCAATACGCGTCAGTTTGGTACCTACAGTGAGAGAGATACTTATTCCTCTGCCATAGAGTATCTCATCCTCTTGACTCCGAATACTATATAGCATAATCTTTCTAACGAGGAATCAGAGGGGATTTCCATATTTCCCAATGAGAAATTATCATACGTAGTGCGAGTTTCTGGAACTCTAACGTACCGTATGGCACTAACCATGTATAAAGTTAGTAATACTTTCAAATATTTCTAGCACATTTTATTATATATTTTAAGACGATGCGCATTACTACATTATCGTTTATTAAACAGACATATAATTCGCCTGTTGTAATTCACCAGAAAAACTTAATATCATGAATGTCACAGATATTTACGAAATAGAATTTAAAAAGATTGAGATCTATTGTCTTGAAATTAAAACACAAAACGTTTAAAATGGAGAAAATTTCTTAAGAAAGCACAACTAACTTGAAAGTGAATTTAATTATAGTTATTTAATTTTACAAACTGGCTGCCATCCTGATATAACAGATACGTTTTATGATGAAAAGAGGTGACTCCTTTTTGATGATTGTTGCGAGAATGACGGCAGTAATTCTAGGAGAAACTGGTGAAAGTGATGCAATTAAAATCGTTAAATGCGCATCTGCAAATTCTACCGAAGTGGAAATTAAATCTGATTAAAACTGAACAAACTAAAACACGACAGTCCACCTATTGAATATTAAGCTTTAGCATTTTCATTCTATCGATAATAAATTAATAAAACGCAACTGTTAACTTGATATCAGACTTTAAATTTAAAAACAAGATATTTATCCATCGTGCAGTTAAACAAAATGGTTACGTACCAGAAACGAGTATAGAAATAAATGACTAACGTTTGTTATATACTAGTGTTTGTTATATGTATATATATATATTTTTTTTTGTTTTATTTCTTTTATTATATGGTTGACCACTTGTATTTATTCAAAATGTGATGTTTTAAATTGATTTTTACGTTTTGTTACATTTTACGTCGTGTGTTTATACTTACATCATTTTGATGACTAAAATTAAAAAATCATTGAAAAATGTCGAGATTTCATTTGTTGGATTCTCGGTGTATCAATAAAATTGATGTTTCGTAAGGGAAAGGATGAAATGATCGTCACTGAAGGCAAAAGAATTCAGGACGGAAGCAACGAATTATAGTAGAATGGTCATGCATACATTTCGAACGTACAGTCATTTTGAACTACTATTCGAATGAAACATTCAATTTCAATTAAAAGATTTTATTATTTATTCTAAGTAGTTTATCCTACAAATGTAATATTAACACGTAAACGTTTTCGAATCGTTCGTTCGCAAAACAACCGAATTGCATTTAGATTTATACATCCTTGGTGTTACAAGTTTGTTATTTCATAGTTCAGATGCTGTTCTGTGATGGTCCTAGAACCCACCAAGAAAAACAGGTGATTTCGTGAACGACGATGCATAAAAACTATCAAACGTTTTAACAATTTTTGGTTCAATGCCAATGCTTGTACTTTAAAGAAGTACCATGATTTTTATGTTCTTTCCAAGATTTTATATAGATTTGGTCAATGTTTACTTGCGTTTAATGGCCAGACTCATGCAGATCGGTAATTTTCCACCGCTTTCATTTTTAACCTTCGATTCTCGACTTCCCATTCTTTACTTCTTTTTTTTTCTTATTTTTTTCCTACTTTAAAGTGTCTAGAAAAGACTAAAGCACAGTGAAACATAATAAACAGATAATCTACACAGACGATTTGTTACTTCTACGTTTTTATTATATTAATTTCTAACATCTTTATTTTATTTGTGTTAATCAATTTAGGCTATTATTAAGCTTACATGGAAAAAGTAAAGTTTTTAGTAAAGATAATACCGTTTTTCTATTCTACAATTGTAGCATTTTTGATAGCCATAGTGTAAAACGACTTTGCGTATACAAATAATGCAACATTTAGAGTTTGATGTCTCCAACAGACCTGTTGATGGTCCAGGCAAAGCCATCCAAGTACATAAGTAAGGGAAACTAATGTGATAACATATAAAAGATATATCATGTCACATAATTTAATTTTATATAGAATTCGTTTTTACCAATTCAATAATTCGTACCCTTTCATACACACTGATATTATATAGGTTATAAAACGCAATAAATTCGATTATCGAAATGATACAATTGCATGCTACAATGGAGGTGTTTGGTCATTTCAAATTGGCTGCCAATGTTTGCGTTTCATTGATCAATCATCTCAGCCATATAATTGCAAATGGTGAAAATACATTGCTTCGATACCCGAGTTTATCGATCCGCGTTCATATGTACGTTTCTTTATTGCCGATGTTCAGTTACGACATCGCACACTAATAAAAAATTTAAAAACGTGGCCGAAAATCGGCTTTTCATCTTGACGATTTTAAAAGCTTTAGTATACAGTGTGGAATAAAAACTAAAACGTCTCTTAGGGGTTGAAATTAACGAAGACTTATGAGATATATTATGAAAAGGCTTTTTGTGTGACAACATTTTCTTGTCAAGTACTTAAATAATATCACCAAATTAATTTTATATACGTTTTAGAGGCCACTTTCACTTACATGACTAAGTCGGAATCGACTGAAAACTTTCCTCAAAATTTTCACGTGTGGAGGAGGGTTCGTTATTGGGATGATCTGACTAAGTCGTAGGTTGTTCACTTTTCTCTTTATTCTGGAGCGACTGCACTCGGCAAGTTCTCGAGATCAACTGTGTCTTTTTTGGTTGCCTCGTGTGCAGCCGCGTTTGTACAAATACTTTGCGTTGCATGATTGGCTAAGTCTGTGCTTCGACCTTAGCCAATCACGTATTTGTTTATCTAGGTGCCGCCTCTTCTTGCGCCCTTAGCGCGTTTGCTTGGAAGGGCGGCAGCAGGTATAGTGGGGGCATTTTGTTATTTTAACATTTGGCAATGTAGCGGGGTTTCCGCTGGGTCTGGTTCCTCTCACGTCAAGGGTGTAGCCTCTTGACCGTAGGCTTAGACCCTTTTTGGAAACCCTCGGTTTATGGAGTCCGCGTGTGTTACTGAGGTCGTCGACTAAGATTTACAACTAGCATGTGGAGAAAGTTCGCTAAGGACGTCTTCTCAAAAGTAACTTATTTGCGCGCATACCATAAATCGTTCTAGCTGCTTGTAGCGAAAAAGGTCTTCTATTATACCTCGATGCTAGCCGCTACATGTCTATTCAATAGACATAGAATATAAGAAAGTTATTTAACAAATTCGTTTTTTTTCGAGTCCTTGCATACATAGAAGATTATAAGATTCAAATTCCGCAGTTTGTGTGTGTCGCCTATTTTAAAAGTGAAATAAAAAGTGAAGTAACTTGAAATCAAACTCGAAAGTTATATTTTTCTTTTATTAAATATATTTTTGCAAATGGATCTTCACTAGTGTTCGCGATTTGTTCGTAAATAGTATCTAAATATTCTAATTACATTAAGAAATATGTTAATTAAAGAACTATTATCGCTGAAAGAAGAATATTCTTCACGGTAAATGTTGTATTAATCCATTTTTGTTTCAGTGTCATATAATGTTTTATTGATATGAAATTCACCATTATTATACTTTGAAATATAATATCTTCACACACGCAGTCAAGAATAATGAAAATTGTACAATTATACAATATGGAAATTATAGCTTCAATTGTATTTTAAATTTTTAATTCAAAAAAAATAAGAAAACGAAGATCACTTGTTATTATAACAAATAACATGAACTACACGATGAAGGAAATTGCAATTAGAGCTATTATTATAGAGTAAAGCAAAGATGCTCAACCTTGCATTATTTATTAGGTACTTTTGTGAATTTCAGATGAGAAGTTTGAAAAGTAAACGACAGAGTGAATTAAAAGTAATTAATGTCTACGATTTCATTTTCCACGGTATCGTCTGTATGTTTTTTTTTTCGTCTGAATGTTACTTTACTCTTGTCATATATCTCGATCATCATACTTTATTCTTGTTATATAGTAGTGAAAACACTTTATTTTGAAACCGCACTGTGTACATAATTCGAACTCGTCAGCCTTATCCTAAGGTTTTTCGTCTTTACCACCTGTTATTTTTCTCGTCAAAATCAAATTAACATTTTCATTTTTCCTATTTTAAAGAACAATGAAGATATTCTTTGTAATCAATGCTTCATCTTTTTTATTTTTCGCCTCTATATTCTGCCAATTTTTATTGGTACTTGACTATTCGAATAAATTGGTTCTGTATATCTTCTTATTTTCTACGATTCTTGGTATAAAAGAAATAACGTGATTGTACACCTTTGAATCAGTAATGATTTCTTATAAAAGCTTGCTGTAAAATTGGCTTTGTTCAGGAATTTCAGGGTAAAATTCTTTTATCTTGCAACGTTTTAAAGGATAGAGCATATATCAATGATCGAGGTTGCCATTTTAAACGGTTAAACTGATGTTCTATAACTAAATAAATAAATTATTTAGCAATTACATTGCAACGAGTTAGATTTATAGAAAAGCTATTTATTATATATCAAGTTTTGTATCTTTCCTCGACACGAAATCGGTTCAATCTTATGCATTTTTTCCCCCATCATTAATAGTAGCTGATCTATTCAACTTCACTTGTTTTAAGTCTCTCTCTCTCTCTCTCTCTCTCTCTCTCTCTCTCTCTCTCTCTCTCTCTCTCTCTCTCTCTCTCTCTTCTCTCCTGTATACTGTTATTGATCTTCTGTGAGAAGAAAAATATTCGCAGAATTCATCGTGTATATCATTTGCATTTTAAACTCATCTTTGTCTCCTTCTTTCGAGTCGTAAGAAAGATGTTAAATTAGTATTTTCTTCTCTCCCACTATCTCCAGTAACTACTTCATTTAATTCTGAATCTATTGAAGCAGGAAGATAATAAATGTCCTAACATGGCCTATGTTCAATGAAATTATGTATATACGCGTATGATAATGCAGTTGTTATTGCATTAATTAACTTTTAGTAAAAAGAGGTTGTCGAGTTATGATTGAAATGTTACAAATAAAATTTTCAGCGTATTTTTCATCATTTGCTCAGCTGTACCAAGTCTGTATATTTTTTTACTATCGCCTTTATGATTATCAGAGTATCATTTCATTACCTTTTTTACAAAGGAAATGCGTTGTCAACTTCATCAACAGAACATAAAGCATTTCTTCTAATTTTCCTGGAAATTTTTCAGCTTTCCATTGGTTAATATTATGGAATTGGAAGGTTTTCGCGAAAACAAGCGGATGTGTAATTGTAATTGTTTAGAACGAAATATATTTAAACTAAATTAACTTGAGCTGGAGCAACTATACTAAGACTACACCATCTTTTCCTACATTGTTCTCCACTCGACTCCGCAATCTACTCTACCTACATGCCCATCTTCGGACACTCCTAACACAATATGAAAGAAAATGTCAACAGTTGTTCCATACGCGTCCATCTGAAACACAATCCTGACAGTCCATACATACATATGTAAGAATAATTTGTACCGCCGCTCACAAGCAACGTGATATTATCGGATCTCTTTATAATTGAAATATTTTGAACTACTATTTATTGGAGTTTGTAAAATCATGTGCTTTCCATTGATAGCTTTCATTATTACATTTAATTTTTGCCTTAGAAATTTTTAGGTAACTAATTAATAGGTAATCAATTGTAAAATAGCAAATATCAATTAAATTTTGAGACTTAAGTCGGTATGTTCTAGCGAATGAATCTCTTGTAATTAAAACCACAGTGTTCTGTTTCGTTATAGTTGGTCTTACTGACTGGACATCTAAAAGAAATTTCTAATTACTTTAATGCTGTAATCGTGAGTGAAATGAGTGAAATTACATTGCAATACTTAAAATACAATTTAATATAATTTAACTGAGAACTAACTTATCTGTGAAAAATTTAGGTAAACGTTCTTATTTAGTGAGTGTAGTAATGTCTTTCATCTGAGTTCCACGAAACGATTACTATACGATACATATTATAAGTTGGGTAAAAAAGATACTTACTTTCTTCTTCCAATTTATATTTCTTCTTTGAAGTGAATATATTTATCTTTAATGATCTTTCCAATTTTATTCTTTCCACATTTCTATTTCATTTTCGCTAACTCGCAATTATATTATACATTGTAATGGCAGTTTAATTTTAAGAAGGATATTATTGAATAGAACGAAATTGAATTTCGTCACAATTACAATTGATGGAGTAATTCAGTTATAATTGTGCCATAACTCTGGCTTCTAGTGTCTGCAATTACAGAATCATACAACCTTAAACATAATAAAAGTGCATACCGTAACATACAATTTTTTTGATAGAGTATTCTCAACTTTTTTACGTAACATAGTTTTAAGGATCGAGTTGCGATTATAAAAGGTTTAGGAGGAATGGCTGGTGGACGTTGTTGGCAAACAATGTTCACTGTTCGTTAGTGTCTATGCAACCTCGTTATTTTGTACAAAACCCAGCGCAAACGAGCCGGTATACTCTATTGTCTCGGCGATATACTGTAATCGAATTCGAACTCTGAACGATTGGCAAGCCGAGACCCGATACTCGTAACAACGCATTTCCCGATATTCTGCATTCTCCACGCATCTATCCTATTATTGTAAAGCTGCGTATACACTAGCCAACTATTCGCCAATATTGCGCGCAAACAGTGTCTTCGAGTGGAACGTAAACCGCTTATAATTACTAGTCAATCCTTAACTACGTGTTACGTCAGCCCTGGCCGATCCGAATAGTTTCACGGACCACTTTGATCACGCTAACGGTTACAGCGATTCGCACTTTAGGTAAACATGCTGTTCAAAAATCTAATACAAATACGGAATAAATCAAACTTATATGTTATACTATTATCCAGCATAATTAACTCTCGAATCTTAATTAATGAGACATTTTTAACGCGATGAACTTTTTGTTTTCATACTCGAAAAAAAATGTATTGTAAAAATTCATTTTTCGTAATTCGATTAACTTTATTTGCAGATTTTCAAAAATAGTATTCACGTCAACACGAAATTTATCTCATTAGCAAGTTTCGAGAAATTCTTACGTTGTTACGAAGTTATTACCAACGGAAAATGTTCAGCATTATTATTTCTAACTTGACACTCAAATAACAGTAATTTCTTATTTAAAGTTTTGATGAAATTACAAGCATCGATTGTTAAATTATCTTGCCCTTGCAAGTCCTTATTCAGCTGACTATGTAAGTTTTCGTATTATATCCACTAAAAAACGTAAATCTAACAACCAATCATCGTTACTTAATTCGGGAATAGATTCTTGTTTCTGCCCACCACTTCACGTCATCATTCCACTCTTCTACATTACATTAAGAGCAAAAGTACGTGGATTGGTCCTTTATTGCATACCTGTATTCAAATTACAGATGAACGTTACCGATGGATGCTTAACGAAATCGATTCGTTCAGTAACATTTGGCACAATCAATCATATTCTGTACACACTATTCGATGAACGAATACTTTTAACTTCTTAAGGGATCTCAAGTCGTTTGATCCAATTTCAACAATTGTGACTGACTGTATATGTATCTTCTCAACAATTCTCAATAGAAAATTGAGGACCGTACACACAACTTGAGCTCAATGAATGACAACTTTTCATAATTTGAAAATCGAACTTAAATATACTATCGGTCTCTGTCATCCATTTATCATCATCTTTTTACCAATTTTTATATTCACATATTGTTGCACGTATGCCCATAACTGATCGCCATGTCGTACTCACAAACACACAGGTTGAATTAACTTTCACTTTTAATAACTGTCGTCAATACAACTATATTAATATAAGTTCTGATAAATTGATGTATAAAAATATTCTTTGAGAATACAAAATTGCTCTAATAGAAATGTAAATTCCCTCTGTTTTTCTGCACTTCTACAGAAGGTTAAATAATTTTTGCAGAACATGTACTAAATGGGGAATGAAACACGCTGCTTTATCGATGACAGAAAGCGTAGGAAGTGTAGCTTCGCACGAATAACTTTTGATACGTCTTCTAAAACGATGGAGGTGGCAAACTATGGATACCTCGAATCTAATAGAACGCAAATTCATCCGAGTCGCGTTCTGAGCGTATTCTCTTGCAAATGATAACCATTTCTTCTTTTACTAACTTTGTTAGCAGATGGAACTTTTGTTTCATTTTCAATTACTCTGAAGAACAATAATTTTGGTTAAGCGATTAAAATGATTTGAAGAATTGTTGTTTATGTTGATCCAGAAAATCCGGCTTAAATGAATGTTATTCAAAACGATAATGATGATTACGACATGAAAACTCCGAGATATCAAACGGATGAGTATTCTAGATGTACAAACATTTTAAACTGTTTTATTTGGTTCATGACTTACAAATCAATTTTATTCACATAGTAGCTTATTATTTGGCTCATAAGTGAATAATATAAACTCTTAAATAAATAACTATATATATTTAAAAATATATAGTTAAAATTAATCATAAAGTTAACCATAAATAACAACGTTTTTTATAGTAAAAAAGCGTTGGCATTGAACCAAAAATTGTTAAAACGTTTGATAGTTTTTATGCATCATCGTTCACGAAATCATCTGTTTTTCTTGGTGGGTTCTAGGACCATCACAGAACAGCATCTGAACTATGAAATAACAAACTTGTAACACCAAGGATGTATAAATCTAAATGCAATTCGGTTGTTTTGCGAACGAACGATTCGAAAACGTTTACGTGTTAATATTACATTTGTAGGATAAACTACTTAGAATAAATAATAAAATCTTTTAATTGAAATTGAATGTTTCATTCGAATAGTAGTTCAAAATGACTGTACGTTCGAAATGTATGCATGACCATTCTACTATAATTCGTTGCTTCCGTCCTGAATTCTTTTGCCTTCAGTGACGATCATTTCATCCTTTCCCTTACGAAACATCAATTTTATTGATACACCGAGAATCCAACAAATGAAATCTCGACATTTTTCAATGATTTTTTAATTTTAGTCATCAAAATGATGTAAGTATAAACACACGACGTAAAATGTAACAAAACGTAAAAATCAATTTAAAACATCACATTTTGAATAAATACAAGTGGTCAACCATATAATAAAAGAAATAAAACAAAAATATATATAATATATAACAAACGCTAGTCGTTTATTTCTATACTCGTTTCTGGTACGTAACCATTTTGTCTAGCTGCACGATGGATAAATATCTTGTTTTTAAATTTAAAGTCCAATATCGAGTTAACAGTTGTGTTTTATTAATTTATTATCGATAGAATGAAAATGCTAAAGCTTAATATTTAACAGGTGGACTGTCGTCTTTCATTCTATTCAATTTTAATCGTTTCCAATTCGGTAGAATTTATAGATACGCATTTAACGATTTTGGTTGCTTCATTTTCATCAGTTTCTTCTCTTAAATATCTGTCGCCGCTACCACGCGGAATTTTCGCGTCGTTGATTCCTCTCCGAGTTTGTAAGGCGCAGATCGAACGCGGTTACTCGCAACGCTGTCCGCCAACTTAATATTAGACGGCTTGTTCTAATTAAATGTTCATTCGTTTACGTTTCTCTCACAAATCGACTATTTTTGTAAGAGGTTTGTTCGTTGCTCCCTCCACCGTGCAGGGGGGTGGACACTGTTGGTATTTGTCGAAACGATGCAAATTATCAATCAGTATTCCCCTTCGAGTAGAAGGGTGGGAAGATACCTGCACGGACGTGGAACCTTCCAAGTCCCTTATTTGGACCGACCCTTAAGAAACACCTCATTTACAACACGCGATGGCTATTGTGGACGTCAAAATTAAATATTCTAAAGAACATTGCGTCTAAGTTCATGAAAGTTTACGGAATTGCTTAGAACGTCTAATAAACGAAGTCTTCGAAGACCTCACGTTTCAATTGTTCCGTCGATCGGAAGAATATCTGTAACATTTCTGTTAACTAAGTTTTTAATAACAAGTTATTTCTGGTAATTAAGTTTTTTAATAATATTCTGGTAGAGAGATATAGTACTTACTTAATAATATTCTGATTGAGAGGTAAGAAAAATTGGCTTATAGTTGTGTCTATACTTTCTACTAGTGTTTTACAAGTTCTTTGTGTAACAGATTTATTGTATGTCTATTTAATGAAACATAATATTTGTTCGTTCTTACATATTTGAAATTATTATTACTGATTAAACAACTTGTTTCGTTAAGATCGAAGACGGTAACATCGTCTTAAAACGATTATGCTCCCAAAAAGCCAGGCGTGAAATTGAAACCGATGGAATTGAAACTGACGTGTCTCTCTCCATGGAAGCGTTATTCATGTCGAATACCAAGAAATCGTGTAAACATTTACCTAACCTCCAATCCTAAGGAATTGTTTCTCACCGGATTTTTCGAGGTGATGCGAAGTGAAACGATCACTGTTGCTCGAATGTCGTAAGCCGATCGAAATCGTACCATATATTATGTGCCGTACATTCGTTGTAAAACATCTTTGGTCAAGTTTCAGAATATTTGTCCATTACTCAAAGATTATTGTAGAGTATTTCTATTTGTCTATTTATGTATTATATACACATCTTAGAATTATGTCGAGTACGACTGATTCCATCGCAAACATGAAATCAATAAAATTACCATTTTTGTTACATCTCGTGTACGGTTGCAAGTTATCCGATTTTGTATTTAGTTTTTATAAAGTTGTAACTCTAGTCTCTCTATCTCCGAAACGTTTATCTCTGGTTTCCACAAGAAGAAATCCAAAGAGCTGTGTAAGCGATTACGATGTAAAAACTACATCTGTTACGAATTTAAGGTAATTACAATTGTTGTCATTTAATAAAAATTAAAATATATCTTCTCGTATTATTGTAACTATCATCGAAAAGATAGATTCCTTTTATTAAGTTCATTAGGTCTCAAAAGATGCATCTGTATTAAAATTTTTATTTTGAGACAATGGACATCATAATTTGAAAAATTCTACTTTGGAATTATAAAACGACTCATCAATAAATTAAAGTAATTTCACTTATCCGTCTGAAAATTTATTTTCTGTGAAAAGTATAGCAAGTAGATAGCTAGTAGATAGCAAACATAAAGGTAATAATACTGTAGGAATAAGTGAAAAGTTGATGCAAGAGCTGTGTGAAGTGCATGTATGTAGAAGATATGTGAATACGTCGGTAGATTAAGAAACACAATGTGGCATAACGGACAAACAGCAAAAATAGGCAATTTGCAATAATCATTATATTTAGTAACAGCGACAGCGAGAAACAAATTTCAAATAAATATTCATTTTTCTAAATCTAATTTTACTTTCGTTTTACTACACGATCCTTGTCACTGGTCACTTATAAATCAACAATAAGATAATGAGAAATCGGTTTCACAATCCTTTGTTTCTTTAAACTGAGGAAATATTAGTAGACACCTCGAAAACTGGAAAAACCTCGCGGTAGTGCCGGACTTCTACTACTTAAAATTACGCCATGGCAATCTTTACACTTTCGACGAAATCCTGAGAACTCGCATGAACATAACCAGTTCGTCCTCTGTCTCCCCTCCCACTGCTTCAAAGTCACAAAGAGGTAGGGCACCACCCTTCGAAATGAAGAGAAGAACTCACACGCTTCCCTCAATCCACCATTCATTGTTTCTGCCATACCTGCAACTTCCGGTGACCATCTTGGGTGAACTACTAAGAAGTATTCAAATACTCGATAAAGTATTTTCATATGCCAAGACCCGAAATACGCAGCTGCGCATTTGTACATGCGCAGCATACGGGTAGCTACCCGTACAATAACAAACTGATGCCTGATAGACTACGGACCTTGAGAAGCATTGTCAGATCAAATCCAATTGACAATTGAGACCTTATGAGCATCACTTTCAGCACTAAAGCCTTTGACAGAGGCAAGGCCTTAATTCCTAAGACCATATATCTCCCTTAACTGAAAGACTGCTTTCTCTAGAAGGAAAAGAAGTCATCCCGATTCCCACTTTCGCAAGTTCGTGCAAAGCGGATACTTAACAACTGCCGCCGGACACTGCACTATCCTGTAGCCGTCTTTAGCATAACCGTAACACTGCGTGTTACGATCCATGTCGAAACTCCAGGCAATTTAAATTTCGGCCATGACATTTCATCCATATGATGTTCAACCCTAGCCCGGATCTCAAGACTTCCACCAGTTTCTATGATCCATCGAACACGAGGGGGTCGTCATATAGATTCTACAAGACTACATTACCTCTCCTAACCTAGAGTCTAAGTCATTTACCTTGGTCTTCCGATCGGCACGCATCACTACTACCTAGATTAGGGTCCCGGTCTTTACATAGGGTACGGTTCGTAAGCGTACTACCTCGATACCGAGTTCTCTGAAATTGAATTGATCTCTGACGGTATTCATCACTTTGGCGTACATCTGGGTGCTCCTAAACAAGATAGCGATCGGCACCGTCGCCCTCCTAAATGATTTACCCAAACATACACCACTCTGTACGTACGTAACACCATTCTTTTTTATGACTTTCTTTCCAAACAGAGCATACGACACAGGCTCAGTGATTAAACTGGATTTAATTTAAAACTCGACCTTCGAGATTGTGGAATTGTAAGGTTTTAGCGAAAAATAAAGACAATTGTAATTGAGTAAACGCGCACACGCATACTCTTACATTCAATATTCAAAAATATTCCCAATTACATTCTTTGTTTCCACACCTATCCAGTGGCAATAAAATCATTCACACCCTATAACATTAACTTAGAGTTAACCGTTTCCAGTTGTATGATGCAGCTATTTCTCTATTTTTCACTTGCACGAACCACTCAAATTTTTGAATTATTATCTGCCCTACCCCAGGGCGGGGATCAGGCTTGCTTCCTCACCCGGATGGGTACACACTCAATAGGTTATCCAACTACCTGCCAATTTGTCTCAGAGCAACGGAACGGGCGATGAAAAGATCCAGATGCGCCGCGGCGTCTTTCGCGGGTGAGTCCTTCAGCTTCCCGGGCGCGGAGGACCAAGTCCCCACACCATCGGAGCACCCACGCGAAACCTCGGGGAGGCAAACTCACTACATGCACGCGTGCATGCTCGCTCTGACCCTTTACGAATTTGAATTGGATTAGATTGGGCAAATTTATAGATAATCCAAACTGTTCCATCCGTGTTTTAATCGATTTCGGGAACTCTTTAAATTTTTGGATAAGCCAAAAACTCATTCCACTTTCTTAACACGCTCGAAGATTAGCGGATCAAGATGGGAAGCCAATCACTGCTTTCTATCATGTACCACTTGTTCCTCCCTCAAAAAGAAGCTTCGAAAGGGACTCACTTAACTACGATTCCCTCCAGACTCATTGCTCGATCCAGCACGTATCTCCACAAAAACGTATTTGGAGTCGAAACAAAGCATCTGTGGGTTTTGCTGCTAACTTGAATCCATTGGAGGATTTGTCAGATAATAGTCGCTTCTCAATCACTTTCGTGGTTAGAGAATTGAATGCCTCAACTTCCCTATCCCACGGTAGCCCTCTAACAGCCACGAAATGTAATTCACGGCCCACGGTCTCCTACTCATTACATTACGTAATATAAACACGAGCAATTCCTCTCATAGTGCGTAAATACATATATAATACACTACTATGTCGTTTTACACCATTTTACCGTATTTTCATAACAACTCCAAGAAAAGATAATAAGCACGTCCCTAATTAAAATTTTTCATTTTAAAACATTTTAATTTTGAACACAGCTACATGTACCGATCAACCGTGAAAATTCCATGCATCTGTAAATTTTCATAAATCAGAATGTATGCAGTGAATGAACATATTTTTGAAACTTTTATCTTATATGTACATGACGGAACATTTAAATAGATATACGTAAATATTTCCATTATTAATGGTTTCATGAGAAAACTCGTCAGGGTTCTATGTTCAGAGAGAAAAAAAATACATAAAAAACAAGTATAAAAATGAGACGAAAGATGAGCAAATGTGTGGGACAAAATTACATTAGTAAATTAAAAAATGTCGAAATCGAAAATAATAAAGTACAGAATAGATATGACTGTACAAAAGCATTTAGTAAATATTAATAGATCTAACTCAAATAGACAAAGTGTACAAAAAATTGAAGCATCTCCCACAAATAGTAAATGATTAGGTTCAAAAAGAAATATAAATAGGTTAGGCAGGAAAAAATACAGAATACCTAAAAATAGGTTATGAACAATAGGAAGGATGTTAAATGCCAACGTTTAGTTCAACGTTGGTGTGGTTAAGGAATTAACTGTGATAAAGAATGATCCTCGACGACTTGTATTTCGTATAAGTTATATTTAGGTAACTGTTGGGAAGTGTAGTAATTAATGAAACGTTCGACAAGCAATTTGATACGTGTGCCCTATGATGTTTCGTATGTTTTAACTCTTTTTCTTATGGATGACGAGATCTCATAAAGGTTCGCCGGTGGATGTGTTCTCTAGCTAGGACTTGCGGATTCGTCAGTGGACATTCTACGTGAGGGGAACGGCTGTGGAAGATTATTCGTTAATGTAAATTCAGATAAAGTAACCGCCACGAACCATCGGTCACCCGCAAGTACCGAGACTTACCCTCGGGTGACGCACCTGTGGATTCCGCCTGTCCTAATCTTAACCGTAGCAAGCAATAAAACCAAAAGGCGCTTCGACTTGAACAATAGGATAACGACACAAAAGATTCAAAGTAAACGACGAAGACCTTTAGTAGGTATGTGCAATAAAGAATAATTAATTCGACTTCGAAAGTAGTGGCTTATTGGATATTATTCCTGCTACGGACAGCTGCTTGCCAAATGTGGCTATATTCGACAATCTCCAAAGAATAGGTCGACGGTTGTCGTTTTACGAAATTAGCGAACCTAGCTGAACCTCCCTTTGCTTTAGGTGGTTTCAAAAAATAAAGTTTAATGGGTCTTAACAAAGAAAGTTTAACATAGATAGTAAAATTTAAATGCAAAAACTAAGAGTAAGTAAAGGGGTGCTAGAGAAAGATAAATATAATCTTCTTTTTTTATGTACAGAAGAATACAAATTTTGCAAACAATATTTACTGAAAGGAATGCAAAACAAAGCGGAAGAATATAGGTTCCTAGTATGAAACTAGCACTGGATGGAGCTCAGAATAGAAAAATTAGATAAGGAAGATAATTAGTAGAGAGAAGAAAAGCGAGGAGGAAGAAAAAATAAGTATAAATAGAGATATTACTATTTTATTATAATAATTAACACTTTTTTAATCCAAATATAAATACTAACAAAGTACTAAAAAAAATTTTTTAATTCAAATATAAGTACTAGTATCAAAATATAGGAACTAAAATGGCTTTATCATATCTGATATACATACAGTCTAATATCTTACTCAAAATTCATTTAAATTGAATAATTGAACGAGATATCATGCATTTTAAATGAATAGGAAGTGTTATTTTTTATATGAAAAATACTTGCTTAGATAAAAAATTCGAAAGGAAAATACTTTTAAAAGTTTTTGGCGAAAATTAAACAATTCCCCAAGATCTAACTTACATTAACAGAAAATGTACAAAATGAATTTCTTGTACATTTTGTATCATTAAAATATAATGATTCTCTAACAACCTATTGCAACATTCATTTCTATTTTATTTCTATTCTATTTCTATTTTTACTTTGAGACAAGACGCTAGATATTGCTATTGAATGCTTTCAGAAATTAGTTTTTCTACTGTTTGCATTAGTTTGGTACATGTTACATATACTCTATCGCAAATCAACTATTTCATGACATTTCATGTATGATTTTTTACGTGGGACATATCTAGCATGTTAGAAGAGTCCCAGGTGTATGCTGTCCGATGTTGAGTCGCGTTTTGTAAAAGTTTCATTCATCACAACTATGGTCGGTAGTATCCGTGAATATGAACTGCAATATGTCAAACTATACAAACAAATTTTGCATTCTTTTTTTGTTCATTTGTAAGGCATATTTATTTTCTGTGTTGTTTATTATACAATTCTGTACTGCTTATTTTATCGCACTAAATCGTTCTGATATTTTTTATTTAATTTGTCCTAAATAAAATATAAAATATATCATGCAATCCTACATAAAGAAAGTCAATATTTTTCTCAAAAGTGTAAAGTTCAATTTATGCAGAAAAGAAGTGTTATTTTTATGTTATTTTCTCTAAATCCGTCTATTTTGAATAAATACATTTTGCAAGCAAGAATTGACAATCATTTACTGCAGCGATTCTGTCGCTACTACCACGCGGAATTTTCGCGTCGTGATTCCTCTCCGAGGTTGTAAGGCTCAGATCGAACGCGGTTGCTCGCGACGCTGTCCACCAACTTAATATTAAACAACTTGTTCTAATTAAATGTTCGTTCGTTGTTCGATGATCGTGTATAATTGCCTGACTATTCGACTCGCTAGTTTTTTGAGATTTCGTCCGCTGCTCCCTCTACCGTACAAGTTTAAATTATCAGTCAGTGTCCCCCTTCGAGTATCATCCACACTCTCTTCTGCGTCCGAGGTGCGCATTCGTCTCGAAAGGGTGGGAAGATGATCCTGCACAGACCGGAAACCTTCCAAGTCCCTCGGTGAAATTTTTAAGTGCACGGTTCGATGTCCTGCTGCGTGCACATGTTGGACCGACCCTTAAGAAATACCTCGTTTACAACACGCGATGGCTATTGAGGACATCGAAATTAAATATTTTAAAGACCATTGCGTTGAAGGTCGCGAAAGTTTACGAAATTACTTAAAACGTCTTAATTTCAAAAATAGCTTTTTCATCACGAACTTGTAATGACAAAGTCTTCGAAAACCCCAAGTTTTAATTGTTCCGTCGGTCGGAACAGATTGACTGTTAATTTTGACGACCTTGAAATTTGTTGCCCAGATTAATCAGTCAACAATTACTTCCTTATATATGTTATGATCACTCGGCATTAATTTTTAAGATATTTATGAATATATATTTATGGTTGTTAACAGACAAACTTCACTGATTTAAATGATGTTTGGACTTTTAAACATATTTATGGCATATTTTATTTAAAATTATATTAATCTGCATTGCGAAAATAAACTAAAAAAATCAAACTTAACCAAAGAAGCGGGTATGTTAATATAACATGACCTAACTTGATCCAACGTAATCAATAGGTTATTAAATTAGGTTTCGCAGATTTCCAAGCTGCTAATGGCAGCTGATTACACGGGTCGAAGTTTAACATTACGGAAATCGTTTAAATTTAATCTTTAAGTTTAACCTTTGAACATATTTGTTATCTACCGCCGTGATAAGTTGACAGAAGTGTCTGTAACTTATTCTATGTAATTGAAACATAGATTAAATCAGGTTGAATAATTATATCAGATGAGTGGTAACTATGATTGCCTAAGTGAATAAAGCTGTAATCATAAAATATATCTTATCGATACAGGCAATAGAACATAAAGCCACTAGATTAAGAATATGGAAGCCTCAGAAAATGTTATATTTAAATAATAAAAAATAATTTTATTTTTTTACACGATAACTGAAATTTGACTAATTACTATTAATAATTATTCACATAATATTTAATATAAAATGTTGTTTAGTTTTTTATCCTGAACCGTTAGGTTCTTTAGTTATAAAAATCAAACAAAGAAACTTTAATAATATTTTTATCTGCGCAACTCGGAGGAGAACTGAAGAATTTCACAAAAAGTAGCTATATCTTCAAACGGCAAAAATCTTAAATGATATTAAAGGGAGAAAATATATCAGTCTTATTTACTACACAGAGAAAAACCTGTTAACTTAACTCGTAATGTTATGTTACCTATCTTTTGACGGTCGCACGGCTACAACTATGGAGGGAAGGAATTCAAGTGAAATGTTACGAACTGCAATGGTTATTATTGATTCTGATAAAAGCAGGAATTTAGGAAAAATAGTAGACGTAAGATGAAATCATGACGAATTTTGTTTAATTAATGACACTACTCACGTGCAAAAGATGCAATGTCTTAAAAAATCAAATAATTCAAAAATAAAATAACGAAACTATGCAATAAATAATCAGAACATAAGATTCAATGTTGCGGATCACGACGAACCTCGCGTGCAGGCTCTAAATAAAACACAACCATGACATTATAATTACTAGATTGAACAATGAAAACGCTAGTGCACCGTTATACATAAGAAAATGAAATATAAATCAAGATTTTCGCTTAATAGTACATTAGGCAGACAAATGGAAAGAGTAAAAGTAAAGAAATTAACTTCGCACGGTACTTATTACACTCCGTTGAATGTGAATAGAGTATGGATCTCGATGTTTGAAGTTTCGCTAGAGGGAGCGGACTACTACTGCGATTAACTGATCTCAAATCTTAATTCCGCCGTAAATTCTTTACGTATCATTGCTTTCGACTGACTGATCTTTATAGTTTTGAAAACTTGTATAGTCCGCCGACAATCTTCGCGTCTCAAACAAACATGGGAAAGGAAGAAGAAAGAGCAAGTACTGGAAAGAAGAGAAACTCAGGATACAAAAATTTGTTCTAATTTATCGCAGAAAAATTTAAGTTTAAATAAATTATTATTAATAATTGTTATTATTCTATGCGAATAGTGAGCTATCTCCCAGCTAGTCTTACAAAAATTTGATAATTCTTCGTTGTATTACATATCTTTCTAAAAAAGACATATAATTATGTATGTGTTATCAAAATTAAAAAATATCTGTCCGTATCAGTGATATAATATAATTTCATGCCAAAGCATACGAAGATACTTATGATTCTAAGTATAAATTACACAAAGAAATTACACAAGAAATGGAAAAAACGGAATAATTAAAGTGCGAAACGGAAGTATATTTAATTGGTATTTAGTCCAAGACTATCCTTTTCTCGGCGTGTCCTCAAGACGGCCATCTTCACCCCTTCTCGGAAAACTGATGTGACCCCCCAGTAAATTATGGGGCCTGCGTCGCCACTGACATCAATTGCGATGCCCGCCACGTAACCAACCGAACCCCTAACAGAGTTGAATTTTGTTCCATTCCATTCGGAACAAAAACCTATTTAAACCAAGTTTAATTAACTTCTCAATTCGAAGTCACCGGGATTAGGGTCTTAAAGGTTGTTATAGAACTAGTAAAGATCCTCATCTTTAATGGCTTACTTCAATAGCTATTGACGCATCATAAACACAAAATAGCTAATTAAAGGTCTCGTTAGACCGAGTAACTCCAAGTCGGTTACTCCGATGGGTGTCTCCCATGACCTCACCACTTCAACATCGAAATCAGCCAGCAGATTCGCTGGCTGTTGCTTCAAGAAATAATTTATACGTATACATTTATTGCAATACTTTGCAAATAGTGACCAGTGTCGAAAAATCGTAAAATCAGTATCAACTAAACATATGTAAAGATTGTAAATGAATTACTCGTAGAGATTTCGAAGATTTTTAATCAATTGATTGTCACAAGGTATCTCTCTCAACTGCCCTCTCAAAAAATCCTAGGGCTTCTCGAAAACACCTCCTCATCCCTCCTTCGGTAGCCCAGTACTGCGTGCTAGGGAGAGGATGGCGCCAACGTATTGCGAGACTGCGTTATGTAATATCATAAACTATAAATTAGAAGTAGTTATTTTACAAACCCATTTTCAGCAATAGCAGTATTTAAAACTGATTAGTATATTATTAATTAGATAAATAGAACATTTCCTAGCAGACCTAAATCGGCGAAATTGTAATAACTATTAAAAAGCTTCCATGATAAATAGTGTTGTTGCTTCATTTACTGCGATAAGTAGAATATCGTTGATGTTGTATAAGTACTAAGAATAACATATGGAATATATTTATGTGGCAACAAAACTGACTCAACTTTCTCAGAATTCTTATTCGAAACAAAGATAAGTCGAAAATCACCTGTGGCTCTATAGTTAGTACTAAAGTCAGGATACTCTATGCTACAAGATAATATCATAAACTATTTTTAAGCTGAGGCTTTAGCTTAAAACCACTTTAGCGTGGTAAAGACATTTTTATTTAACACTTTTCAAATAATTGGTAATTGCTATCAATTATCGATAAACCATACGCACATCTCTATTCTATACTACGCTACCACGAAAAAAATAAGAAAAATGAATTCATCGATCATAATAGAAATAGAAGAATAAACTGAGTTCTGGATTCAAGTACTTCTTTATCCAGATAATTCTCTATTTCCACGCTAAACCTTTCCTCCGTAGCTTCTGCAGCCGCTACTGAATTAACTCGATTCAATTAAATATCATCCAGTTGCTATTGCCATCTCAAATCAATCTTAAGGTGCGAAACTCTGATCTGTTCGAGATAGATCGATACTATCTTCACGATACTGTGCCACGTCATCAGAGTACGACATATCCGTTGTTTCTCCTATGGGCTGTTTGTCGATTTCAATCTCTCTGCAGAAGAATTTTAACAATTTTTTCTCTCGACATTAAAAGAAACGACGAGTAATTTGTACTCATACTCGTTTTTTTTTATTTTTTTTTTTAGTGACACGTCTGCAAGCATAAAACTCTCATTTCGTTGTACTACTTTTAAGCATTTAAGTAGTAACGTAACCTACTTTTAAACAGTAACATAAAGAGTAACATAAAGTCCTCAAAAGAACCTATTAGTATTGTGGTGGCCCTCCGACACTTGTCACTAGAGGGACAACAAGACCCACAATTTCCCGAAGGCACACGGTTTCTGTCGCAGCCACCACGCGGAATTTTCGCGTCGTTGATTCCTCTCCGAGGTTGTAAGGCTCAGATCGAACGCGGTTGCTCGCGACGATGTCCGCCAACTTAATATTGGACAGCTTGTTCTAACTAAATGTTCGTTCGTTTACGTTTCTCTCACAATTCGACCGTTTCTGTGAGAGGTTGTTCGTTCGTTGATCGTGTGTGAGCGACTGACGTTTGACTCGTTAGTTTTTTAGGAGTTTGTCCACTGCTCCCTCCACCGTGCAGGGGGTGGACACTGTTGGAATTTGCCGAAACGATGCAAATTACTGTGGCGGCTACGATTCCGGGTATTTTCTAATCGTAAATTTCCTAAAGAAATAACAATGCGTTCCTACGACACAGCGCAGGTCTGGTCACCGCGGGTTAGCACTTGACGACCAGGCCCGCGCGGTTCCTAAACCCGATACCCGTCTGGTTTGTGTCCATCATCTGGGCCAAGCAATTGTTTCCTTTAAGATTTCGTCGCGACTGAGCATTGCCTCGTCTGTGCATCTATCCTTTTCATTCTGGGATTTCCCATCCTTTTCTATACGCATTTTTAAGGGACGACATTTTCGTCCTCGCGACAGTTCGATTCGGACAGTTCGGTTAGAACGACGCAAGCATACAGTTCGGTTAGAACGACGCTAGCATACAGTTCGGTTAGAACAGTTCGGCGAGAACACCCTGTTCGTTAGAACAACCTCCATATTCGTTAAGAATTGTGAGGTCAATTAGAGTTTCGTTAGAGTCGCGTAGCGACGCGAAAGGAATTGTAGCCATAGCACCGCCCTCAACATTAAGAACTGTTATTTTATCGTTGTTTCACTATTGTTGACTATTGTTGATTGTTATATATTAAATTGAGAGCAAAAAAGGTTGAGTGCGATTACTTACTCCCGTCACATTGCCCTCATTACCAATCAGTGTTCTCCTTCGAGTATCGTCCACACCCTCTTGTGCGCCCGAGGCGCGCATTCGTCTCAAAAGAGTGAGAAGATACCTGTCCCTAACATCCCCGCGTCTAAGACAGGGTCTGCTAGGTAGCTTTACTGACGAGTCTGTTGGTATTATTAGGAATCCCTCTTTATATATTTCCTTATAGAAAATCTGTAAGATTAAACTTGTTATCTGAAAAAGATGAATCGAAACCGCTTTTGAAAACAGAAGAACCGGGGGTGAGGCTTACACTGATTACCAATTAAAGCAGATGAAGATGTCCGATAATAAGTGTTTAAAATTCACTGATCACCAAATAGCTCAATGTTGAACAGTAATCGTTAAGTATATCTAAGCAAACAAATAGTAAACTTCCATGACAATTTAAGTAACCGTGGTATCTATATCTTAGTAATTGGCCTTTTCAAATAAAAATTATTGTCATAGGAATAAAAATCGCCGCCGACTTTCATTATTAGATGGTTTGGCGATCCGCATGGTGAACATTTGACTAATTCGAAATTACAAAATGTTTAATTATAGAGAGGACAATATCAAGCTTGTTTCAGTTCGTGAAATCGTTACAAGTAAACTTAAAATGTTCCTGGTTCATAACATTTTGATGACGACTATAAGTACAAATCAGCTCGTACTATATATTTTATAACTGTGAGTAGAAGAACTTGCCAGTAAATGAAATTAATTAATACATAGATTTATGGCAAAGTTAATCCAGAGAAATGTCCAATTACTATCTTTGAATACAATCTTATTGAAACTGGCTACTTCTTGCAATCACTATAGGAGCAGTCTGGACAGAAATTTTGTATTTTCCTTAGTAATATTTCCTAAATTTTTAAAATTGTTCTGCTGTTACTTATATTAGAAGCAACAAACTGTTAACCCGTCAACCATTTCTGTCCTATTACTTCACCTTTGACGATATAGGGAAGCAATCTCTTCCACATCGATCTCTTCGATTGGAGTGTACTTTTGTAGCCTGCTACTTCTATGCATTTGAACGAGAGAACTAAGTAATTTCCTTAACAAAGGAATCGACAAAGTGGAAGAGCAGCTCGCGTTGCCAACGGCGAAACACCTCAATGGTACACGAAACCGACTTAATTTACACTATTCAAATCGAACCAACTTAACTAAGAAAATAAACTGACTTAGTCTAAAATACTCGAATTGGACCGTCTTATTTTCATAAACATGTCACGTCTCAGTGCAGAACTATCGTCTCGTCTTCCCTCGCTGAGGATGCAAGCTTCAGATTCAACGTGTTCGTACACGGCGCTGTCCACTAAACTAATTTTGGACAGCTTGTTTTCGACTAGGCCTTTCCCGATCGTATGGAAGTGTTCAAGATCATATACTAGTGACTGATTCGTTCGTTCGTGTGCTCTTACGAAACGTGCTTTTTTTGTAAGAAGGCTCGATTCAATTTTGTTTTGTTACTTATTCGCTTGTTTGTCAATAACTGTTTCGTCGATTGATAATTTTTTTAAAGTTCATCCGCTGTTCCCTTCACCATACAGAGGTGGACACTGTTAGCATTTGCCAAACTGACGCAAATTACCAATCAGCGTGTTTTTTCGGGTACTGTCGCGCGGTACAAAGCGCGCGTTTGGTTCAAGAGGGTAAAAAAGCACATACACGGACGTAAAACATTCGAATTCCCTCGATGACATTATGGAAATTTCCCAAAGGTCAAGATTTTGGTCCAAGTCCTACAAGTGCGAACACATATTAAATCGACTCTTAGGAAATAACTCGTTTATAACACGCTGTAGCTAGTTAAGGGCGTTAAAACTAAATTTCTAAGGAGTATTACGTTAAAACTCGCGGTAGTTAACGAAATAGTAGTTAACCTGAAACATTTTAATTTCAAACATAGGTTTTTAGTCACGAACGTGTAACAAATGTAGCCTTGAAAATCATGAAAACGTTTTGTTGTTCCGTGGAACAAAGGGTAAGCAATCAATGTAGCTGTATATGTAGACTTATTATTAACTTTATACCGACCTTTTATTAGCGCTGGCGCTAGGCTAACGATAGCGGCCGAGTCTCAACGCGACACTACCCAATAATCGTGTTGTGTACTACAATGGCGGTCGTCGCGAAAGAGTGGTTCTGATCGGATGACGCCTAATGCGGACCGGGAACGTCTGTCATACGTAGATGTATACTTTTTATACGCAAATGTATAGAAAAATGCATTAACACTTAACCAGAACAATAATTCCTAATTAAATTAAGTTTTTCAAAATCTTTTTGCACAGCTTGATTTCTGCTTAATGATAGTTTACGAGATATTTCATGCAATATGTTTTCCAGATTTAATTTTAAGACTGGAATACTCGAAACGTGAATATAAATTGTAATAAAAGGAATAATTGTTAAGTAATATTTCGATAACTTCATATCGCGATAGTTCTAGAAAAATGAAAAATTCTTATTACGGAATACTTCCTTTGTCAGATCGATTAACCATATGTAGGCTTATCCTCCTGTCTTTTAGTCAGAATTTCCTGAAGTTATTCAATGAACTTACAAATAATAAAAAGGAACTATCGACGATTACAATGAGTAAACGCTTATTAATTACTTAATTCAAGCGGGCCTTATATAATCACAAATACAATATTCTTCTGTTTCGATTACAAATGCCGGACTATCTCCTTAATCATCCCTGAGCGGTCTTCAATTTACCCTTTGTAGTTGCTCAAACGAAGAGCTGGTTAAAGTTCGAACGTGGAACCGTATATTATTTTATATATTATTTATAATTGTTGATTAGTTCATTGTGTGTAAGGATCGCAAATGAATTAGTCGACTAGGTTGCGAAGAGAACTGTTTTATCTCTCTCAACTGATCTCTCTAAACATCCTAGGGCTCCTCGAAGGCGTCTCCTCATCCCTCCTTCGGTGGCCCCCAGGCCCAGGGCTGCGTACTGGGGAGGGGGTGGTGCCAACGCATCGCAGAGCGATTATCTCCGTCCTTCTTTGTCCGCTGTCGGGGCTCCGCGACGCGAGAAGCGATATTAACTTATATGTGTATATATTTGTTTATTTATTTATTTACTTTTATGTATTTGACGCCTTGTGAAAACGTTAAAAGAATCCAATTTACTCATTCAAACAACAAACAAATGCCCAATGCAACTTTTGTATAGCAACAATTCGAGAATCGAAATATACTATATAGTGGCTTTTACCGAAACTATTTTATTTTTACTATTATATATATCACGTATCACAAATATTTACAGACAAAAATTAAAACTTATGTAATGAAAGCAAAACGTGCATTAACGTGTAAAATTATAAAAACTTGTCGTAGTGAAATGAAAATTTGATTATAAGGAAGCATCGATCGGTGTTAAATTATTACGTTCAGTCGTTAAATTCAAATAAACTGAATTGCTTGAATTTTAAATATATCAATGAATTTTTGTTGCAGGTCAAATAACTCCAGAACCAATGCCAGAATTTTTAGCTCCTTTGGAGAATCACACAGTCGTTCAAGGTCGTGACGTCTTCTTCACTTGCGTCGTCAATAATTTACATTCATATAAGGTATTCTTCATTATATTTTCCTCATTGTTTACATATCTATATTTTATTAATGACTAGTTTTTACACCCCTATCGCACGCCTACTTAATACTATAACTTATATAGAAGCACTTTTATGAACGAAAATCGTTTTTCTTAAAATATTTAATGCATTTAGTTGTTTATTTATTTCTATCTACTGATGATATTTTAATATTGCCAAATTTCTGCTTTTACCATATTTATAATATATTAACAGAAAGCAGAGAATCGTTGCATTGCAATGTATTTTAGACAACCATTTGAAGATCTCACTTATGTATTTCGTAGAAAAATTTAAATTGAATATGTTTTCAAAATAAATTATTTTCCTTTCTTAATTACTAGCCAAATTATATAACTCCAATCGAATAACTTTAACAATAATGCTACAAATATGATACGATATGATATGTAATATGATATGTAACAAAAAGGTATTTACATACACGCAGACTAATGCAATTACGATTGACGTTGCAATATTGTTAGGGATATACGATAGTACGCGCAGCCTATTTATTAGATATGTCAAATCTACCATATCCGAGCATTCCATTATTTGAATATATGCTAGTACTCAAATAGTATAATAGTCCTTGCCTATACTTTTTCTTATCCAAACAACTATAGACGTACTATAATATTAGGCAACAAGGTTAGAGTTAGAGTTAAATATTATTAGAACAAAAATTAAAGAATATTGAAATTGCAATTGAATAATACTATAGTAAGAACCAAATATCGTTTAAGTAATGTAATATCATATGCAGAAATGTCTTCGCTTTACCAAATTGATCGCACGTCGCGTCATCATTCCTTATACCATCAAGGAAGCGCACGCTAACTTACCGATTCCTTTTAAACTTTGAAATAGAGGATTTAGGTATAAGATAAGATTATTAATTAACGTGAAAACCAGGCATGCGGACACGAAACATGGATTAAAAATTTACTTCGAAATAAGTCCCATACTCGCTTAACTATTTCATCGCAACAGGCCTAGAACATTCACCTGGCTACTATATAATACACGTATGTGCAATAGTATCAACATTTATTTCTAAGGGTGTTAGATCATGAAGAATATTTCAAGAATATTGTTTGCTACTATTATTTATTTTTTACGGCTTCATGTAATTTATTTATAACCATACTTAAAGACATGTATATAATTATTAATGTTATTACGAAGATTAGGCATTCGCACACTACAATATATTATAGAATGTAATCTTTCTTAAGTAAATTTTTGTAAATGTGTTTTTAGGTAGCTTGGATGAAATCCGATTCTCGAGCGATTCTAGCAATACACACGCATCTAATTGCGCATAATCCACGGCTGTCAGTTACGCACAATGGACATAATACATGGATGTTGCACGTATCAAATGTCCAAAAAAACGATTCCGGTGCCTACATGTGCCAAGTGAATACAGAACCTATGCGAAGTCAGGTGAGTCTAAACTTATACACTTTTATTTTTTATTGTGCTTTACTATGTCTAACTATAATACAAACAAAAGAGATTTCACTTACTATCAAGTTGAATTGGATGTGCGTTTGCAAAGGTGCTGGATCATACGTAGAATACGATCATAGAGCGGGCAGAACAGTCCCGGCGGTAACATTGGATTACGCATCTCTATGCGCCCTGTAATCGGTTACTATTTCACCATTAATAACTCGTTAACAAAGTTAAAACGAATATTTTCAGAAAAGAAATGCATTTCTTAAAATCATCTCAAGAGTCAGCTTGTATATAGCTAAAGGATATCTTTATTATTTTACATTTCATTAGTTTGGCAGGTACGTTGCTTCTTACTGAGGACTTCAATCATTGATTTAAATCATTATTTTCACCATTCATGGATTAGCTATTTTCCAAATTAATGTATTAAAACATGCATTTAAATAATATTTGCAGAAATATATTCAATAGCAGCATATTCGTATGTATTGCGCAATTAATGTTGCTGATGTATAACTGCTTTAAAAGAACAAGAAGCCGCACTCTAGGTAGGTTTGAGACACACTGAGAGTACATTAAAATTTGTTTTATGTCATTTTTAAATAGAAGGGTTTACACACGTTAGCTCTGATCGTAGATTAGTCCCGTTCGTAAACTGGAAGGTGCATCTTTTGCACTCGTTAAATTAAAAGAATCAAATATATTCCGCCCCCTTTTTTTTACATTTAAGTTCTAGAATATAAGAAGTAATAAAAATAGTAAATACTATATAATCTAGATTTTTAACTGTGCTTTTCTTTTCCCATAATAGAAAACAATAGATTTAAAAATGGAAATAGAAAAAGATACAAACGGAACACAAATGGAATTACAATTTAGAAATAGAAATCTGTGGAGAATAGAGAAATACAATAATAAATGAAGAAAAATTATTTATCGACTTATAACCTTGTTTCAATCATTTATCGTTTGTTTCAGTCATCAAATTCAATCTTGGAAAACTACATAGTATTACTTATTCTAAGCATACTTTACCTAACGGTTGTGAATTATGTATCTGGAAAACTGCGCGATACATATCCTGAGAATGATACCATTATCGTAAATCGAACCAAAAGTGAGGAACTCATCGTTTCCCCATCTATATGTATATCCCCCATTTTAAATCAATAACTATATAGATGAAAATAAGGAGAAATTTATGATTAGGAAAATGTTCAACGTGATAGCTAAAATTATCATTTTTCATGCACCAAAATTCATTACAGCTGACATTCAGTAATATATATGTTACAAATTAATACGGTCGGACTTATAAAAATAGAAGAAGGTGTACAAAAAAAGAAGAAAACGGAATCAAACAATTAGAATTAATCTTTATTCAAGACTTTTCATTTTAATATAATATTAATATTTTTCAAATATTAAAAAATAAGGATATAATATTTGGAGTTCTACCGTACTACAATATTAATATGATGATCCATATACTGTAACTTTTTTTATACGAAATTTATTATATATTTACTAGTTAAAAGCAGAAATATTCTTCTAACAAAAGGTAGAATTATTCTTCTCACGCGATGATGGATATTTGAATTCTCCTGTAATATGTGATGAATTTTATAAACATGTTAGGACTTAATTATTTTACTTTTCACAAAACGATACAAGAACCCAAGCACTGACTATTTGTGACTTAGTGGTTATTTAAAAAACATTCAACAATTATAACATCCTTAAATTACACTACGTCAGTAATAGCATGGCAAAAATATTGTATATTCTTTATAGTTTCTGCGATTTACATTAAGCTTCACCTAATGCCAGTCACATATCGAAGTACAAAATTCATATTTCGATAACAAATAGAACAAAAAACATGAATTTATAATGTTTTGGAAACGTCTGAATGTCAGTTATAAGATTATTTAATAAAAAATATAACTTTCTAATTATAAGAAATTAGCAGGCTGGTTTACTCAATTTGATGGCGGAGTACTGATTTATTTCAAAGATAGTTCAAGTGTTTAATTAATTTCAAGTTATTAATTGATAACATCAATGGATTTATCGCAATAAATCAAGTGAAATTCAGAATGATATACACTTGTCGCATCACATATGAATTGCTGTATGTGACCATGAAATATTTAAAATAAAGTAGACCTTTTATTACACTATGATTTCCATACATCATATAAAGATATGAAAAATATGATCGTCATAGAAAATTTTAAGGTTATTACAAGTTTAAATACACACAGATATAGTATTTTAGCGACTAGCGACGAGGCACAATAGATCTTTCGCTATACACAGCTAGCACAGTTTATGGTATGTACGACAATCAAGCCATTTTCGATGAACCGTTTTAAGCTTTTAATATTTTCCAAGCGTGAAGTAATTAAATTTCTCCAACAACCTCGATAGCATATGCGACAGGCCATAAGCCGGGAATTTTTAAAAGATCTTTGAAAGCCTCTAACCGTAACAGTGAATGTACCAGACCAAATTTTTCATCGACAAATACACCCCCACCAAACACGTAACCGCGCTAAGAGTGCAAGAGGAGACGATAATTAGATGTAGACGACCAACAAAGAGTCAGTTAGCTAAGTCTGTCCAAGGAGGCAACACGCACATATCCCTTCAATATATTTTTCTTGATATCATTCAATATTTGAATATTTTTCAAAATATTTGAGCGATCCGAGATAAACTAAACATTTTTTTCTGCCACTATGTCGCGAAAGACAGGCTTATTTATCATTAAATTTCATTTTGAATAAAAAATTGTTCGAAAAAATCTCTTAAGTGTACGATAACGTTGAGGGGTGAATTTAAAGTGCTAATACTGTACTAAAGTAAATATCCCAGACAATGCACCAAATCACGTAACACTTCGAAAAGCACCAGCGTATTTCGGTGACGTCTCCAGATTCCGTAAGACCACAACAGTACTATGGTGCTGCATCGCGTGATACGCCGATACTCCAGAACGTGCTGTGGCCGCGTACCATCACAACCATAGACGAATGCGGACGTAGATGGAAGTGATGTCTCGCGACGCAAGTGATATCACAGTGTTCTTGCTATAACAAAGTTGTATTGTTGGATACTTAATGTAATAGCGGATTAATAACAATATCATTTTCTCGAAGCATGATAAGAAAATGTCTTAGCTCTGTATAATGTGTAGTATGGCGGCACTCGCCACTAGAGGGACAGCACCATTTACACTTTCCTGAAAGTACCCGATGACCCATCGTTTCCAATATATAGAAGTTCTGAACTGTCCCTAATATCCCAGCGTCTAAGGCAGGGTCTGCTAGGTAGCCTTACTGATGAGTCCACTAGCAGGCCCAGGACGAAACGTTCTTCCCCTCTCTTTTTCCTTCTTTCTTTCTTCCTACATCTTTACAGCACAACCAAACCGAAGCAGCGCAGCCGCTTCAGTAGTATGATCTTATATGAGAACATTGTAAAACACTATAAGATTATAACGAAAAACATGTAGGGCCCAATAAAAAAGAAAAAAGGAGTTGATTTTAAAATCACTTAAACGGCTCATCGATGTTACGTATATTAAAATATTTTCCCTATGAAATAAAACATTTTCGACTAATCAATTTTTTGTACTGTAAGATGTTGAGGAAAATGGAGTAACAACTCGATTGCTCAACGTTTACTGGGCGTATTTATTAATGGTTCACCCGAAGGTTCGTACAAGAATGCCTCTTAGGTCATTCGTACTAGCCTCGAGGACACCCTCAACGTCATGGCCCATTCGTATGTTTAGGCAAGGCCCCGGAGAGGGGCGATACCGCAGGGAAATGCGCACGGCCCTCGTTGACCGCCCGTGCACCCTGTTACCCCATATTTCTTACAGTACCTCTTTTTATTTTGGACAAAGGTGAATCGGTTACTTTATAAAAATTATTTTATACAAATGTATGTAGAGTGTGAATGATTTTGTTGCATGCGACTGGGTATGTATGGAAACTTAGGATGACAGGACATTTGATGGAAAATAAATATAGTATCGAGAGATTTGGCATGGTGTGAGTGAGTGAGTGAGTGAGTCAATACGTGAGGGAATGAGCGAGGTATGACGTGAATGAACATCGGGAGATTGTCGAGAAAAAAGGAAACCGGGAGTTGATGCTTAACTGCCGAATTAAACAGTAAATTTAATCAGTCAGTCTTTGTTCGGTTGTTATTTCTTTTCTTAGATTGTTATTTCCCACATAAATAGAATGACTGCGTACGACCGAGTTCGAGAAGCCGAGGTGCGAAAAAAGAGTGTTTGAAGATCGGGAACTCGAAACAAACGCGTCCGGTCCCCTCTTACGCTGAAGTCCTCTATAGTGACTGAGAGAACCCCCTTTCCAAAGGCAAATGTGGTCGAGGAGACACTCCCCACCCGAGGAATGAGTGGTGACTGGGTTACACAGCCATTACTCCCGTCCCTGAAGGACGCGTGCAATGGTCGCGTTTCTCCAAACGTCCCGGACGACCGCCGTGCAAAAACCGTGGGGCACGATAACCAAAGCTGGTCTTCTCTGCACGGGCGTCGCCGACGCTTCGGATCAGGCCTGACCCGGACGGATTGGGAGCCCCGAGTACGTCAGACCCGATACTACGGTTCGACAGATGCCAAACCATGGCCCTGGGGCGGAGCGATAGGTCCTGGCAACAGGATCGTGTGACTGAAGATGGTAAGGGTAGCGTGGACGTGACGGTGACCATTTAAGGAATACATGGAAAACGGGGTAAATCTTCGAAGCAAATGAGTTCAGTTAGAAGCCAGCAGCGAGAGAGTGCAAAGTAATTATTGATAAAAAAATAGATTAATGGCGATTGTTAATTTAATAACGTATACGTGTACGTAAAAAGTTATAAAAGTAGAAATAAATGAATGACTAAATAACTTGTAGGTGCATGTTTTTATTACTTACTCAGAACCCGAAGTTTCGTATAAAAATGTGTAGAAGGGTTCGTTGTTAGACTGATCAGACTGAGTTCACTTTTGTCTTTTATTTCTGGAGCGTCTGCACTCGGCTAGTTCTCGAGATCAACTGAACTTTTTCAGTTCTCTCGTGGGCAGCCGCGTCTGTACAAATTCTTTACGTTGCACGATTGGCTAAATCGGTGCTTCGACCTTAGCCAATCATGTATTTGTTTATATCTAGGTGCCGCCTCTTCTTGCGCCCTTAGCACGTTTATTTGGAAGGGCGGCAGCGGGTATAGTGGGGGTGTTTTGTTTCGTTAACATTTGGCAATGTAGCGGGGTTTCCGCTGGGTCTGGTTCCTCTCACGTCAAGGCTGTAGCCTCTTGACCGTAGGCCTAGATCCCTTTTTGGAAACCCTCGATTTATGGCGTCCGCGTGTGTTACTGAGGTCGTCGACTAAGGTTTATAGCTAACATGCGGAGAAAGTTCGTTAAGGACGTCTTCTCAAAAGTAACTTATTTGTGCGCATACCATAAATCGTGCTAGCTGCTTGTAGCGAAAAAGGTCTTCTATTATACCTCGATGCTAGCCGCTACAAATGTTTTCTTAGGCCGTTCGTATAATATTAGGCTCGAGGTTACCTACAGCTATGGTCCATCTGAATATTTAAACGAGACCCCAGAGAAGAGCTTAGCCGCAAGAAAATGCACTGTTACCCGATCTTTCTTACATATATTACACAATATATTTATGGACGTGGGACTTATTTCTCTTAAATAACCTACTCCTACATGTTTTGGATATAGGTTTACCTGCACATCGAACCTCTTCGCGCACCTTCGTCTATTCCTTGCAAGAGATATATAGTATGAAATTAAGACCAATAAATTATGAACAGCAGGTGATGGTTACTATCAACCAAGTATAAACTGCAATTATATAGAGTGTTCGGTAACTGGTGGTACAACCGAAAATGGGGTGATTCTAGATGAAAAAATAAATCGAAAACATGGAATAACAATTTTTCATCTGAGGCTTTATTCTCGAGAAAATCGACTTTGAATTTTCGCCAGGTACGAATGAATTTAATCATATCTCGTTAGAACGGATCTCACTGTAAATCGTTGTCTCGATGGGACATGTAAACTACGAGCACGCAATGTAATAGAATGTTTGAATGTTTTCTTACAGGAATTGTTGAAAATGTTGGCCATCCTGCCGAAAACATAATTCTGCTCTTCTAATTAAATTTCTATGAACACTTTCTAAGATATTCGATTGTCTTTAATGTATGAAAGGCTACAATAATCTTTTCTTTCAATTGCTGGTAACTTGTGATTTGCTTGGAATACATAATTGATTTAATATGACTCCATAAGTAAAAGTCAAGCAGAGTTAAGCTCAGGAAGGCGTGATGGCCAAGCTATTGTTCCAGCACAACCAATCCAATCTTGGTAATGTTATGATATACATGGTGATATCGCAAGTGTTTATCGACATAATTTCAATTGAGACAATGATCTACAGTGAGATCCGCCATATTGAGATATGATCAAGTGCACTCGTACTCAGCGAAAATTCAAAGTCGATTTTTTCAGAAAAAAAGCCTCAAATGAAAAATTGTTACTCTATATCTTCAGCTTATTTTTTCACGTAGAATCACTTTCTTTTCAGTTGTTCCGCCAGTTACCAAACACTCTGTATAACTAAATTGTAAAAATTTAAATCATAAGAAATAAATGTAAAATATAAGAAACATAAAACATGAAAATTAGGAAATATAAAATGCGTCGAACAAATATTTCAATAATAATATCTCATATTTCAATAGTAATACCTAAGCACAGAACTACGAACAGTTAAAGACTTATTAAGTACTTGAAAATTTTTCCAATCATATAGTTAATAAATGTTCAAGAACTGGAAATTGGAACAAAATGTGTTCAAAAAACAAAACATACATAAAACTATATTTATCATTCGAATAAATCAGCTGTCATGTATTAAATTAAAATATCACTGTAAAATTGCAATATCATAGTATTATACTATTACATTTAAAAAGCGAAAACAAGAAATTTATTTGTAGTTTCATTTTTTCTGTTTTTAGAATGGATATATGGAGGTGGTAATACCACCGGATATCATGGATGACGAATCTGCTGAAGGAATGGTAACCAATGAAGGTGGCAATATAAAGTTAAAATGCGTTGCAACCGGTTCACCAAAACCCACGGTTACATGGAAACGAGAAGATGGTCGGAACATTATTCTTCGAGAAGATGGACAAAAGCAATGTAAGATATTGTGGACTAGTTCATTTCTTTATTTTTTGTTCTAATTCATAGTTAACAAGTAAAGAGGATATATTCTTTCAATTACACTTGCAACCCTCTTAACCCTTTCAACTCAGCTCCAGCAATAATCCAGCCGTGGCAACATAATGATAATAATAAAAATAATAATAATAATAATAATAATAATAATAATAATAATAAGAAGAAGAAGAAGAAGAAGAAGAAGAAGGAGAAGAAGGACAACAACAACAACAATAACAACAATAACATAGGAATCGTGATCTAGACGAATTAATTAATACATCCCTTAGTGAAATATATTCCTATTTTCAAAATTCTGATCCAACTTCCAGCACACGCCGACACTTTTTCTTTTCTTTCAATCACTCGCTTCTTGCACATTCACTCATCCATTCCCATACCTTTTCTACGTGCTCTGCAATAACACTCAAGGCAATAAACAAACGCAGCTCTTGTCGCTTATGTACCTAACAAACCCGCAATAATAGTAATAGTTACAATTATTTTATATTTATATTATTTTACATTACTATTATTATTGAGAGATAGGTTGATCGGGAATTGGCGAGTACGGCTGGGCGCGATCGGACAGTCGGATGCGATCAGGCGACTGGGATGGTTCCCCGCGTAAATTAGTGAGGAAAAAGAAAAAAAGGGTGGCGTGACTGGTGTTTTACAGGGGAATTAGGCAGCGGGGGGTAAGCGGCGTGGGAGATAGAGAGTCAATTGTCAGGAATCCAACCGGCAGTCTTCGTTTTTCCGTCTACCTCGAAGTAATCGATCCTACATTATTGTGTAGAATACCACAAAGGTAATTGTAATAGGATTAGTGATTGATTAAATCATACATGTGAGCGTGCTATTAAAATTACTTTACTATTAGAAGTTTATCTTCATCACGAGGATCCATGCAGGAATGTCATCATAGGCCATTTGTGTTTGCCTCGAAGGCACCCCAACGCCATGGCCTATTCGAATGTTTAGACAAGGCTTCAAAGAGGGAACAATACAGTGAAGAAATGCACACGACTCTTTCAGGCCGCTCACGCACCCCATTACTCGATGTTTTTTTGCAATTATTATTATTCTACTTCTTCAGTATGTGAAATTCTTGCCATTCTTCCGTTTTTCAGATCCCTGTCTAACATTCCCATCACTCTCGACTTTGAATTACATTAATGCATTGCCTTAATTTTGAAACATTAGCCGGATATTATTGTCCGGCATGAAATTTTCAAGATCTTCGTCTGGTTTTCGTCTTTTTACCCTCCATCTTCCATAGTGGAGAAGGTATGCATAGCAAAATAACTGTAATCATGCGCCGCTATCTTTCTTATTTTATACAGATTGGCATGGAACAAATTATCCACAATCAAAAAGTGTGTAATATAATAATTTACTTCGCTATGCTAGCAATCGGCCCAGATGCACAACTCCTGAGACGAGCAGTCCATTGCATAGGCGATTTATTCGTCGATTTTGCCAGGTATTCAGTGTAATCTCTGGCTGTCTTTTTGGTCTACGTTTTTATTGCAAACAGTGTTCTATTACTGTATGATCTGTCGTTCCTAGGCTAAGACATCAAATGATATAACTGTCCGTAACTTCTATCGCTTAGGGCTCCTAAACGGTGCGGTAAGAGAACGTTGATTCGGAGGGCTCTTGTTCGTTCCGTCACAGGAATGCGACTGCCATACTTTATATGCTGCAACATGTTGGTCTAGAATTTGGCTTCGTGAAAATGTAACCGCTCTTTCGATGATAATGGACTTGCTATGCTAGCTATTACTGCATTCTAAAATATTACCACAACCGCCTTGTCCACTGCTCTCCGTTTTTATTCCGAGACAGTGAGCCTAGAATCAAGCGTCAGCCTGTCATGTTTCATTACTGTTTCAGTAAGAAGCATTACGTCTTTCACTTCCACAGAATATACAAGTTTACATCTTTTCGTAAACAGCACGAACTCAATTTGCACGTAACTGTTAAATCCAACCTGCTTAAACGTGTACATAACAGCACGCGATATATTATCTGCCCGAGACGTATCTGCGCTGTATCTATCTATCCCTTACGTTAATAATAACGATAATGTCATCTTATGTGATTCACCCAATCAAAAAAGTATCTTTAAATATTTCTGTACGTAAGTTACAATCGTAGAACGTGTTCTATACCTTGGATCCCAATATAGTTTAGATAGCTCTTACTGTAAACTCCCTTATTACCCCTTTACCTTAGACCCCTTTACGTGCTGTAAAAACCAGTAATTACTTTTTAAGTAATCTCTAATAACTCGCAAAATATATTCCGAAACATTCAAATCCTACTTGGATGCATCCAATTCATCGCCCCACCTTATTGAGTTAAAGAGATTCGTGCACAAGTGTACATTTCTAGTGTGGCGTCTACGATTCCGCGTTTTTTCGAATCATAAATTTTCGAGCTAAATAACAATGCGTTCTCACGACTCAGCGCAGGTGTGGTCACCGGGGGTTTTCCCAAGCAATTGTTTTCCTCAAGAGTTCGTTGCGACTGAGCATTACCCAGTCATGTACGGCAGATCCTTGACTTTGGTTTATTTATGACCAATTTCTGTCCTTTGCGTTTTCGCTTTTTCCGTCCGCGCATCCATGCTTTTCATTCTTGGCTTTTCCATCCTTTGCTGTACGCATTTTTAAGGGGCGACATTTTCGCCCTCGCGACAGTTCGTCTAGAACACTTGATTCGTCTAGAGCGGTTCGTTCAGAACAACCATTACATTCGTTGAGAATTGGGAATTCGTTTAGAATTTTCAGTAAGGTCGCGTAGCGACGTGAAGGAATCATGTCCACAGCACCGCTCCCCCGATAAGGAACATTTTGTACCACATATACACCACTATTGTTGTTATTGTTTGTTATATTAAAATTGAGAGCGAAAGATCGAGTGTTGTCCTTACTCCCGTACGCCTCACTATCTCTTTTGCTATATATACAATTTCCTGACCTGCCCCTAACACCTCCGCGTCTAAAGCAGGGTCCGCTAGGCAGCTTTACTGATCTGTTCACTTGCAGGCCTAGGACGAAACGCTTTTCCCTCTGTTCCTTTCTATCATTTCTCTCTCGCTCTCATAGCATACCGAAGCAACGCACTTTACATCACCTATCAGTATCGCACGTGCATCGTCGGGGATTTTAAAACTAGGGAAATCTGTATAAGAGTCTCCTTATACCCTAATGTTCTGAAAGTCGATGTTCCGTCAGTGATCAGGATCATCAGTCCTAGTTTAAATACCATATTCATGAACAGGCTGCTATCAGCTCTCGTTCCATATCCTAAGTAGCGTATTCCAAGTCATTTAATTGATCCCGTAAGCTCTCAATTTGCTCATTTGGAGTGAAATAACAACTGACATGGTTTCCCAGCTCTCTAACATAACCTCTATCATAGCCATATTACGTTGCGTAGAATTGATGCTAATGTATAATTTTTCTTAAAATAAATGAGTGTGAGAATTGTAGGCTCTCTTGCTTAACTAATTTGATCAATAAGTAATTTGTAATTAGTAATTACCCAGACAACACAAGATAAGATGGTGGCGACACCATAACGGCACTGTAGTGACACTTCCGAGGAGTGTCAGCAGATCCGTAGTCATCTGTGTCCGTATTTGTTAGCTAAAATGCCGGCACGCAGTTGCAGCACGTTCTAGTCACCAGCGTAGCACGCGTGCGAATGACACTGCGTCAGCACCAGCGTGACACGCGTGTCATCGTTCCATTCAAACATTTTTTCTGCATTGGCGTAGGCGTCACATTTGTTAATGGGGAACCACCTGTTATTCCGTACAAATTAAATACGTCAGAGTTTAGATATCCGCATACGAGTACTGACAGACGTTTTGGTAGTTCTTTGCCAACATTTATAGTTAGAGAGAGCCATTATACTGAGAGAGCCATATATATTTTTTCAATTCATCAGGAAAATTCATGCCAATAGAGAGTATTAAATACGATGGCAGCATATTGTTTAAGGAAATGTAATAAATGATACATTTACTTATAAAATGTTGAACCAATTAAGTTACGTTTACTTTACTAGCCTATCACAATTTTCAGGTGAAAATATTGAACGTAATTATTTGTTTTCCTTTGGTACATATATTTTTGTGGTAAATGGTTTTATCGTTTGTAAGGATTATTAAATATAAAATATACCTTTGTTACATGAATTTTTAACGATGAGTTGAAAAAAATATTTATAAAATAAGTGTATGTATTTTTACGATAAAGTAATTAACGACTTTTCTGAAAAAATCGCTGTATTAAGTTATAGTTTATAGAAAATAATACAAAGAAGTTTTTATATCTTTCTTTCGTGTCAGTGTATCTACTTTAGAATCGAAATAAATAAACTACTTGCTTTAGTCATTTTCAATATTAGTTTATAATTTTTACGGAAACAGCTTCTCGATTAGTAAATATCAGCCGACACCACTGCTACGCGTGTCACTATGGTGAGCTGATGGTATTATTGACACTGCCGTAACGTCCCTGTGCTATTCGCGGTGCTTTGATAGTGCCGTGCACGCGTGTCGCCCCACTGTTAGCCCTGTGCCGTTTGCGAGAATTGTGTGGCAGCACCGTGCTAGCACAGTGCTTCGTTCCACCCTGTGTCACTGGCGTGCCAATCGCTGGTTGTCTGGGTTGTTATATAAAAGAATACAAGCATCAAAATTTGCGTACTCGTAATTATGGAACAACAAAGAGCATGCAGCAACATTAGTAAAATGTTCTATCAATGCGTTAGTTTGCCAAAAACCTAATTGGCTTAAAAAGGAAAGATGTACCTAAATTGAATGACTTAAATAATTCATAGACTGTGACTAATTGATACGGCAAACTATAATAAATGATGTATTAAGGTTTATTATAAGCGTTATGGTACAAGCTTTTCACATTGTAAACCAATGCGTACTACCGATTCCTGCTACACTCTGTACCAGCAGCACTTGTTTACGCTCTTAGCGATATCGATATTTCAACAGTAATAAAGAGCGAAACTGGTTTGTAGAACATTGGCTATTACGAAATCCGGTTATATAATCATATAACCACCAATATTTCACTTAAAAAATCGAAAACAGCAAACAAAAAAATTTGAATGAAATTGGCTTTCACAATTTCAAAAACATTATGGAATAAGATAAATAAATATCAATGAAGATTTTAATTGATATAAAAATTTGCACAAGTATTTTTGGGACAATTTTAGAGACAATTTCTTTAAAATTGTAAAAATACAAAAAGTGTAAAAACTAATGACCAATAAAGGCACAGACGTTGCTTTGAAATACAAAGAATAGGTCATAAATTTATGGCATACACTTCAATTCGAGTGTATGTTGATGATACTAATTGGTAATTAAAAACCTACATTTGGATTGATCTAAACTTAGTTCTGAAATATGTATATTCCTCAATGAGTTGAAGGATTTAAGATCATGTAAAAGATCCTACCGATAGCCAAGCTTTATCTTTCTTAGTAGGTTAATTATAACTAAATGATATACATGTCGGTGGTCGATTTTTAATAATTTCACTGGAGATCACATTATTTTCAATAACATGAAAATGGACGATAGTTGCTGCACCATAGCTTTAGTGGTTTTTTTAAATGATAACTAACAAGCTTTCGCAGAGTATTATCTGCAGCTGGGTACATTGTACTGACTGTAGTTGTCGTCAGTAATGGTATGCTAGTACAGAGTCATATTGCCGGTTATCGTGGTTTTAAACACGTTCAATATATCTTCGTTTACAGCGCACCTGACGCGTCAAAAGTAAATAACGCGATTGAAAACTGTTTTCATAGTATATCCTTCAATTTTTATAAACTAAAAGTGTTACGAAATAGTATTCACTATTTCTGAAGCCTCTTCTGGTAGAGCATCGATTAATGCCTACTATCTGACGAAAAAGATTGTTACTTCAAAGTAGAAGATATTTATTGATGCCAAGCAAAAAATGTTTTATCACATTATATAATCACATCTAATCTTTTAACAATTGTAATTACTATAAAAATAGTGGTAATTTAAAAAAAAAAGATGTGTTTATCTGAAAAGAAAACTTTAAATGTTTTTACAAAATTATGTAACTGTAATATGGGAAAAATCAAACAGAATATGGATAACATAAAAAATTTTACTTAAAATAGTTACGTAAAATTTAAAAAAATTTTGACGAGTATTTTAAACAAAAATTTAATGACTTCAGATCGAAAAATATCTATACGTGATTTGAAAGAAAACACTATTATCCAATTACAGTAGTCCTCTTACGGGACTTTCTACTTTATCCACATTATAATCATATTAAAGATAGAGTTCTTGTACTCTAATTTACTAATAAAGTTTGTCAGTAGAATTTTTAACGAATTTAATCAATCAATTCTACAATATCAATTACTATCAGCATTCGACAGATGTCAAAGACATGATCAAGACACTGTTGGATGGACAAAAAATAATAGACGATAGCAGCCTAAATAATAAAGTCTATTTAACAGTTAACCATTTTATGACATGTAATATCTTTAATAAGTTGATTACTCTTTTCAATCAATATCCCCTTATAAGAAATGCTATCTAATTTCATATCCTGTTGCCCGAAGCAATTAAAATCCACTTGAAGTGATATGTATTTTGTTGAATGTCGAATACGTATTTTCGGTGGTAGTTCCAATACGGCTTCCTTTGATACTTACTAACTATTAGGCGGAAAACAAATCGGTATGCCGATCGGCATACCAATTGAATAGTGATTTACGCGTAAGATTGTATTGATTGTTCTTAAACGTCTGAACATGTTTGAATCTACTTGCTAGCAAATGTACTCTAACAGTAGAGATTATTTTGAACATTCAAATAATATTTTTTGTATGCAATATTATACAAGAAGTAGTAAATAGGTCTTTTAAAAATTAATCTAATCCTTTGATAGAAATTGTTAAAAGAGGCTTGTAACTGAAAGCTTTTTTTAATTGACGCGTACCAACTTGTATATAAATGCATATATTTTTTTTAACGTTAAAATTGTATTATAAAAAAATTTATGAAAGTAATATATATATATATATATATATATATATATATATATATATATATATATATATATATATATATATATATATGTATGTATATATTATGACAAAAGAACTTAAAATTAACGGTAAACTATTCTAATTTTCAGCATTAAAAACATATGTAGGTGAAACTTTAGAACTGACTGGAGTTCTTCGACAAGAGATGGGAACGTACCTTTGCATAGCTAGCAACAATGTGCCACCAACAGTCAGCAAACGATACTCCGTTGACGTTCACTGTATGTATTATTTATTATTTATCATAAAATTATGCTATAATATAATTGCAACTCTCATGTTCTGAGCTTTGTACTAAACATATTTGCTCGATATCAACATACATGTATTATACTTATTGTTCCCCTATTTGAGCCATTTATTTTGAAAGTGGCCTATGACCATTTTACAAAAACATTAAGTTAGCTATTTTAATATTTATTTGGGAAAGTGACGTAGTGAATTAAGTAATGGATCATGATTTAACGATAACGAGATAATTTATTTTAACGACAGCATTTAACGAGCGCGATCCAATTACTAACGGTTGGGATGGCCGGAGAAGAGAAAGAGTTAAAATGTTAGTTTGTTAGCTAATTACTCGTTAAAATTAATAATAACGGAAAAGAGAAAGCAAGAAAACAACAAAAAAAGAAAAACAGAACGACTGTAACAAATTAACTTTTATAATACAAAAGGAATAGAATCTTAATAATGCTTACAAAATACAGGCAAACTAATTCGGATAATGCATGGGAAAGGATAGAAGGTACAAGCGGCGATAGCTTGAACCAAACCAGAAAATAATTAACAAAGGAATACGCAAGTGAAAACCTTCGGCGCCAGTTACAAGATAGTGTAGCTCAGTAACGGTACTTATCAAATCAAAAAGAAGAACAAGGAAGAAAGGGACGATGCAATAACGAACAGATCAACTATGATGCCACGACGGTTATCGCGAAGATGAACTGGGTTAGTAGTCTGTGAACGCGGGCTACTGAAGGCACGGCTTCTTAAAGGGGGAGGGCGGATTCGGGCCGTGATACGTAACGGATTCCTTATATAAATGGTTGCCGTTACAATAAAAACGCAAAATTTTAATATGCAATTTATAATCGCAATAAGAGGGAGTTGAAGGCCACAAATAGATAGAAGAAACAAAAAGAAAGATACGTTTCAGCGATTCAAAACTCACGTTAGGGCACGTTCGTTGCCTCAATGATCGGTATCGAGTCCTCTTCTTCCGGCTTCTGCAGAGGGTCCTTGGAGCGGTCTTCGGGTCGCTGCTGATTGGTTGCGAGATGGGCTGTGCGCTTCGACATTGATCGGTGGCATCGATCGATGGATCTCACTAACGAGTTCTTCCCAATGGCGATTGATGGCACTCCGATCTTCCCGATCGATCTGGTTGTCAATACTGGCATCACGTTTTTGTGAACCGTCTGCAGAGATTATCTTTCTCCAGGGACTGTCCTCCTCTGCTCTATTGCCTGCTCTCTAGTACACCAGGGTCGTTTGGGTGGTTAGTCGGCGCAGGAGCCTCTGCGAGTCGACGATCACCCGGATTCCTGGTGGTTATTCTTTAGGGTTTACTACACTACAATGCTGTTCCCCCAGGGGTCTTCCTGTGAAAGGAAATAATAGTCCGTTCACAAGGCTGGGGTGGTGTCTCCTTAATCCACGATCGAGCCCCCTTCAGCACACAGTCTCTCCGAAGAGTTCTTTCCTGATAATCGGTGGGGTCTTCATAGCGAGCCTCTTCGAATGTTGTTCGGGATTTTCGCGAGCCATTTTCTCATTCATATTGGAACTAGGGGGGGGGGGTGTCAAAATTACATTAAATTATGAAGAGAGAAAGGTCAATTACGATCTACCGGTCTTACGCTCTATTTCCCTCTACAGGTGAGTGGTAATCAGTGGTGGAAAAAGAACTAACTAACATATAACAACGTACGTGCAGATGCTCTAGGCGTAAACTCTCTGCAAACTCAGAGGGCTCCTTTCCCTCGTTTTCGTTTTTTCAATATAATCCCCTAAATTCGATGCCCAAAAGGAGGGGAGAATTCCTAGAAATGTCCGCCTTGATTCTCGAAGACGAAGAGAAAATTTGGAGTACGAAACGTATGTTTGCTATCTCTCGTCTCTTCGCTTCAAGGGTTAAGTGCATATCTCCGCCCTGCGCCACAGTGTGCAACGCAACTACGATGGTCGCTACATTTAGAATCACTAAGATTTAATGAAACAAAAATTAGCTGGTTAATAGAATGATACTAATTTTTATTTTGAAAGTGATTTAAGTCATTGACCACATTTTGATTGAACATTCATTTCTAGCTAATGATAGAGACTTCGTAGTTGTAGAAATAGAGTTTTACTTCAAGGAAAATTTATTCTTTTCACGGACTTATGTCCTTTTACGAATTAGAAAGGTCATTTCATTCATTTTGAAAATAGCTTAAATTCATTTATAACCATCAAAAACATATTACTTTTTAAATAATGTTCATAATGCCAATTAAGTTGATAAATTACATATATCCTTAGAAACACAAGAACATTATATGTACTATCATTTTATTAGTTACCAATATTTTTCAATTTATTCAAAGGCAAACTCTTAAATAATATCCTGATTTTAACATAAATAGACTTAAGCCACTTTCAAAATAAACAGTGCAATGTGTTAGAAACCGACGGAACGGCACGTACCCTTGTCATACCGCATGCGGCAGCCGGTACATTGATTGCTTTGCCTTGCCAGAGCTGATGCCATCCGTCGGATCTCTACCGAAACGGGAAAGTATGAATGTGCACGTCCGTGTAAATGAATCTGACTAGTATAAAAGGGAGAGTGAACGGGGAGTGAATGCAACTATTTTATAAGATCCGCTACATATGTATCACAAAACAATTAACACCCAGAAAGTTTATATTCATAAATACACTTTTCCACAAAATTATCAATTCTTGAGTTGCTATAACTTCATCGAAATAAAAATCGTAAACCAAAACGCTTATCAAAAAACGGAATGGAAAATAAAGTTTAGTTTTTTGATTTTACTTCAAATGTGTTTTATTTATCGTTAATGTTTTGAAAAAATCTGTACATGTATTCGTTCTTTTGCACTATTGTTATACTTTACGTTATTCAATTCGAATAATGAATAAATCCGAAATATTCATTGCATATCTGTAACGACTAATTAGTTTATCCATTCTTCACGAATAACATTTATGAATAATTTATACAACATTTGCCTGGTACTGATTCAATAAAGCAACTTGTATTTGTTCAAGTTCTGAGACGCGTGAGCGTCTCTTATTTATCAAAAAAACTATGCGCATTAGTATCTTCTTTTTTTTTTATAAAAAAATTAAGTTACTATTTTTCGTTAATAATTTGAAAACAGGAAGTAGAACTAGTCCTTAATCTAATATCATTTCTGAGGTTTTGGCACATTTTGAATAGTATCATACTTTTCTATCAAAAATGAAGCAGATCTTAGAATTAGTACCTACCGTGTTTTACCATAATCTACTTTAACAGTTTTTAGAATAGGATCTACACCTGGTAAGAATAATCATAATTTAATAATAATTTCCAAGTTCTCTTACTGCCTTATTTCAATTTGTATTAATAGTTTGTAACTTCACGTCCAAAACATTTAATTTTCACTTTCCGTTGTCTAAAGTTGAGGCGCTCCTTCGATTAATTACGCTATGGTCAGTTTAGGACACACAGGACTCCCATATCCGTTACCCAGAGGTGAAACGATTACCTGCAAGATACTTTCCATTCGAACGAATCAACGAACAAATCAAAATTCAACACTAGACAGACACATTTCCCACACTTTTCACCAACTAGTCTAATATTAGAGTGTATCAGCCCTCAATTCACGGTCTATCGAACTTAATGTCCGAAATAAATATAAACACAGATTCAACAAGAAACACATTATATACAAAATGATCATTTAAGTCACCTTACCATTTGGAAACTATTAAAAAACTTTGTTACATAAGTCTATCGTGCCATCAATATCCAACCTTTAACTATTCACTCGCCGTTAAGTCTGCGTGTGAAGTGAGCATTCCAAGAAAGTTCTCTTTTACGTATAACAATTCTTAACTCACGCATCAACATATATCTTGAAAATATATTAAAAGCTTAACAATGAATATTGTTCTCTGGTTACTAACGTTTACTCGCTGTATTATTATTTTTCACTAGTTTCCAAAAGTTTTATGATCATATTATTGTACGTATAAGTTATTTTCTTTTTAGAAGCTTTTGGTTTTTATGTATTTATTAATATATTAATTATGTAAAAATGTTTCTGTTTCAGTTCAGCCTGTTATAAAAGTAACAAATCAGCTGGTAGCAGCTCCAATAGACAGTGACGTTGTCCTTCAATGCCATGTTGAAGCTTCTCCACAGGCATTGAATACTTGGTACAGAAATACAGGTAATTAATACTAAGTAGTTGTGGCTAAGTATATTAAAAACACAGTCTTTAATTAACATACATTGAATAAATCGAAAGTAGAAGCAGATTTCAATATTTGAAATTGTTAACAATTTTGATATACAAAACATAACCAATCGCTACAGACACGATAATTTCATTTAAATCGTTATTGGCTGAAATAATTATTAAAAAGATATAGTTTCTCTGAAAGCGAAGAAAAAAGTTTTCGTCATAATTTTTCGGAAATTATCTAAAAGCTACAAACTTGTCTGTTCCGTGGTACACCCACGGGTCTTAAAACATCTTTCAGACCCCTTGTCTCTGTTCACTCAGACTTCCGTTTTGTCATGCATTTTTTTCATTTCGCCATTATCAACTACGGGCATAAATTCTACCCAAGAGTCCGACAGTGGACCTCAGACCCCATCTGGAAAGTATTTATGTAGCGCTCTGGAACCCACGAACCACGGTAACTACCTTCGAGAGGCAGTTCGTTTATTCCACCACACATTGTCTGAGTTCGAGTTTCTGACTTCAACAAACGGAGGCGCACTTAATCCGCACTCGGATTCCTAGAATGAAACTCTCCAAGCTTAGAAAGACCGGACCTAGCGCCCATTGACAATGTCATGTTTAACGACCCATGCCTGACAGAACGTAGACTTCATGCCACTTTCTCTTTTTGCATTTCCACCTCCCAGACACCATACACTCCATGCGGATAACGTTGGACACTCGTCATAGGTCAATGTCAACGTAGCCACCCCCAAAACAAGGCTTAGTTAGAATCTTTCAAGATTTCCAAGGGAAGTCAGTTGAGCTTCAGCCTCGAACGTGAACGTTTACGTCTGAACCAAGATTTCATCGAATTCCTATAAACGCATTCCGTCAACTATCAGAAACGATCAAAAGAAATATAGTCGAGAAGAGGCACGCGCTCTCCAGGAGTCGGGCTCTTTCAGCTTGATTGTCTTGCCATAGCATACAATCCCTGAAAACCCACCATATACCAAGATTGATCTTCAGGCAACAGACAATCTCTGGATCAACAACTTAGCCTCTCAATACGGTAGTCTCATAGTAGCATCCAAGCCGTGAGAGCAAGAGTTATTCTTCGCGAGAAGTCGCTGCGACGTCCGGAAGCCCTCAATCTTCTCTCAACAGTCGGTGGCACCGAGCAGAGCCTTACAATCTCTGCTGGTCAGTTTCCTGGCCGCTGTTGAATCACGAGCATCGCGTAGCGAGTAGCGCGAAACATTGTCTATAGTTTGAAATTTTTATGAATTTTTTAAGCTATTTTCACAGAATTTTTATCTTTCGATAACTAATAATAATACAAGCTACAATGTTCTTTTCGTTTTTATTAGAGGGAATAATTCTTCGTAACTAGTACGGTTTAGTCGTAAAGTCCAGTTTTATAATACAGCAAAATTTTTATTTTGACTCCCGATTCAAATACAAAAGAGCATTTAAAATAAATATACCGACTCTCTTTTAAATATATCAATACATAACTCCATCAAACTGAATGTAACTGAATAGTTATGTACCATACTTTTTTATGGCCTGACTCACAATCACAATTTTAGAAGATGCGTGAATTAAGAAAAACAAATTTCAAATCTCGTTCGAATCAGTAAAGTTACTTGAACACATATCGCTTGAATATAAGCAGTTTGATAGCACTATTTGCCATTATGAATCTAGTCATTCAGTTGATTGAAACTGTCACTTCAATTTTCTATAATTATTCTTATTAATCAAGTCACTTTATAAAATTTGTTCCATTTTACTAATATGAGTTCATTATTTTGCGCGATTTAAAAAGTAATTATGGTTTATTTAATTTTTCCCGTACTGTGAAGTATATTTGAATAGTACAGATCATAAACTGTTTTGTACGCAAAACAACCAGCTCTTCAACGCAATTTTATTATTGACTACTTGAAATCGACTCAATATTACAGTTGAAATGACAAATAATTTAGAATACACTTTCAAGTAAAATGATGTAACATTTCCTTATTTGAAAATGTATCTATATTGTAACAAAAACTTGAAATTAAATTACCAAAATTCAGGTGACCAGAATTCAAATAACTCGCCTAATCTAAACGAGGCTATAATAAGTAGATACAGTCTTTTTAAATGAAGAACTATGCTGCACCACGTGATAACGCTGGTGTCTCAGAACTTAACTTATTAATTAACTTAACTTTCATAAATTTTATATTAATTATTTCTGACATTGAAATAATAAGATTTAAAGATTTTGATATACAAAATTAAAATATGGATCCGAATAATAAAAAAATGTAATATTCTTTTTTCTCATACATAGGTGAAAAATTGCTTCCCAGTGACAAGTATGCAATGTCAGAATACGCGTTGAATGAGTATTCTTGGCAGATGAATCTTACTGTCAATTCTCTGGAAAAAAAGGACTTCGGAGAATACGTCTGCTCGTCTGTAAATGCCCTTGGAAAAGCGGATGGTGTTATTCGCTTACAAGGTAATTCATATATATTCATACATTAAGCTGATCTTTTAATTGAAAGGTTATGGTAACATGTTACGATGAATAAAGGAACGAGTTCACTTATGCTTGATAGAAAATGGAATAACATTTATTTCACGAAAGGTTGATGTGCAGAGATTTACGAGACAGCGAAGAATATGACAAATTATACACTAAAACAATTATACACATATCAATTAAACATTACCTACAGTTCTAAAACTAGGCTGAGTTAGACAAACTATTCGATTACATACTTCTTTTTCTTTCTTATATTTATAATTAATGCTTCATATATAATGTTCTAAGCGGTAAAAAAAGCATTGTTTTTTATGCTAAATAGTATACATTTTTGCGATTACCGAAAATGTTAATAGAAACTAAATTTTTAGTATATTTGACAGACAAACTGTGATTCGTATCATTTTGGAGCAATTCTAATTAAATATACATTTATTGGTTATGCTTAGAAATTTTAATTACTAATCAATATATTTAATTAACAGACAGCAAAAATTTATGCGAAAACGAAATACATATTTGTGAAGAAATGAATTATTAAACAAATGAGACTTCAACAGAAATATGTTCCGCCTTTAAAGGATTTCTTTATGTTCCTTGCATATTCAGAATTTATTTATCAATAATTAAATCGAATAATTATTCGAACCTGTTAAATTTCATTATGCTAAGTGAATAGCTGTAATTCTTTCATGCCAACTAGACATCACCGCGACATCAATCAATGTCTCGTGTAATCGGTGGCTAACGCTGTAAAGGTACAAACTGATACCGATTTTGTGTCAATAACTACTATCACGACATTAAAGATTAAGCGGGAAAAAGTTTAATTTTATGTTGACCACCTTACACTATTAATGGACGGTACAATATCGAGATATCGCTATTTTGTACACAATACTTATAGCTGTACCGATGCTTCAACCATGAATATCGAAAATTCTACGTAATAAAAATAGATAGCTGCCCTATTCAATTTTGAAAACAGTTAAATTCTTCATTAAGTAAACTGACAAGAAAATATTTGTCTGTAACTAATATCTTCGTACCGTTAGAATTGTTTCTTCGTTTTAATGAAACGAGAGTTAGAGAATATTTACAGCAATTACTATTATTAGGTTTTTTTAGCCATCGAAAATTCGAATCATCAAAATGTAATATATCATTATTATACGTATTATTAAATAAATGATAATATTGTTCTTCAATTCTATAATATACAGAGTGGGGTAGTAACAATTAGCACCTAAAATATCTTCGAAACTATAAGTTTCACAGAAAATTTTGCTATATAAAATTGTACAATACAAAGGGGCCCATCCATTGACAAAAATAATTTTTTTGTAAGCAGAGGTATGCCGAACATTTGAAGGTTCCCTTCATTATTTTTAATAGATCGGTATGTTTTTACTTCCATAAGACGATAGAGCATCTTAAAAGGAGTTCAACGACCGATAACATAAAACCATTGAAGATCATAGAAAGTAGAAAAAGGCGATAATACTTACGATTTTGGTAATAAATGAAACATACGTATTGTAAACAGTAGAAAAATGCAGCATTTCAATAGTTTGCAGGATAAGTTAAACATGATAAGATTAGTATCGATAAATCGGTCAGTCTATTCCGACCGACGCCAAGCAGTAATAAACATGAGATATTCGAATATTAAATTTATGACACGTTCATGACATCAATGCCAATTTTACATTAGGTCTTTTGCTAAAAGAATTACCTTTACTTATACGACAATGCACATTATTAATTGATTACACGAAGGAAAGTGGATAAAAAATTTGAAAATCATTGGATTGGACGCGGCGGTCCAATATCATGGCCAACTCGTTCACCAGACATAACACCTCTAGATTTCTTTCTGTGGAGAACACTGAAAGAGAAACTGTACAAAAAGTTCCAATTACACCATACGACATGCAACAGCGAATTATTACAGCTTGCGCGTCAATAAGTTCTGACAGCGATGGTCATAATTTCGAACACCTACTATAAACGTATGCGTCATTTACTACTAAATCGTAAGTATTATCGCCTTTTCCTACTTTCTATGGCCTTCAATGGCCTCATGTTACAGGTCGCTGAACTCTATCGTATTACGATAGAGTAACAACCCAAAAGCTTATTTCGTCAATGGATTGACGAAACCACGATTGACGACCTTTATACTGTGCAATTTTATATAAGCAAAAATTTCTATGAAATTTATAGTTTCGAAAATATCTGAAAATGTTAACGCCATTTATTGCTATATTGAATTAGCCAAAAAAGGACGCATCAATTATCATTAATATTAGTTGTATAAATAATGAGTTGTGATCGACTCCTTACAAAAGATATATTTTTTCATCGTAAATCGAAAGAATATTAAGTAGAAAAGTACATATAGTTATGTTGATCTTAAATCTAACACTCGATAAGATATTTTAAGATAAATCTGCCGTAGAACATGTATATACGATTTGTCTTAAAATATATATCAAATAGAACGTTGCCGTATACATTACAAAATCCCTCCTCTGAAACGTAACATTTTTGTCAAACGTTTTCTTCGAATCTTTTCTTATTTTGGAGAAACTACGATCAGTTACGCGTTCTATAGATTCACGTTATAGAAAATTGTGTTGTACGGAAATTTTTCTCGCATAACTCATATACTCATGTATACTTATATTATTACTAGATTAAGTGTGGTTGCATCAAGAAGCACGTAGTGTTTGTAGTGAGGTCTCTACTTTCATATTTTTGAATTGAACTTTTTTAAAAATTCTTTAATATTGAAGAATGAAATGGAAAACTGAAAAGACAATTTTGCAGATTCTAATAGCCCTACAAAATTTAAGAAATTTTTGTGGCAATTCGTTTTCAAATATCTTCGTAGGAGAGACCAATCCCTGCAGAAATTAATGTATGATTCTATAATCGCCAATTTATTACAAGATAATCAAAATTTAATATGGAAAGATACTATAGTTTTTCCGAAAATCATTGTAAAATAACGGTTTCTCTTTATAGATATCTTATAAATTTATAAATTTATTTGAATTTGTAAAATTTTAGAAAGGCAACAAGTAATTATAATATACAGTGATTCCTCTAAGTTCCTAACTAATCTTTTACTCTTTGATGCAGAATTACATCTTGTTGCGAAAACAACTCCGAGCATCTTTATGAAAAACACCGATCTGAAACCTCGAAAGAAGCCTATACCAAAAGGAAAAAAGAAAAATAACATTAACAATGGCAGAAGAATGCACGTAGGTACTTTCGACGATTTCGATCCTTCTGGAAACGACGACAACTTTAATACGACACAGATTATGGTTGGTAACACTGCTCAAGAAGGTCATAGAACAGAAATACCATTTACACTACCATCACTATCTCCACCTTGGGTGATTCTAAATACTGCCAATTCCAAGCACCATTCAGTACCGATCACACTGATCTTTTTATTATTCGCTTTAACTATGACATTTGTTCTTTAAAACAGTGGTCATCGTAAGAAAAATTAATATATAACAACGAAAACGATACTAAAAACGAAGATTGCTAAATAGTCATATTTCATTTATTGTTTGTAAAATATGACCATGAAAATGATTTTAAATCAAAGATGAACATGTAACATTGCTTTTTGCATTTGGTACACATACGACAAAGAGGAACAATTTATATATTTAAATATATAATTTTGTCCGAATTTTAGGTAATAATGTACCGAATTTTTTTTTAATATTTTCCTAGTAAAAATTAGAAGTGTAACAAATACTTTTAAAGGATATCGGCAAACTATTTACACAAGATCAATTTTGAATACTTGGTATACGAGAAAATGTGTTTTCTCATTTTAAAAAATGAGTAAAATACCTGATAAACATTTCATTGATCTCTCTCTCTCTCTCTCTCTCTCTCTCTCGCTCTCTCTCTCTCTCTCTCTCTCTCTCTCTCTTTCTTCCCCCATTGTACTTGTGCTTTCTTTGGTTGGCCTTCATTTAGTATATAATATTATCTGAAGATATCCTCGGGACACCTTATACAAACCGATATTTAGAAAAAATAGTATTGTACGCTGAATCTCATTGATTCTTGTTCGACTTGTGACACTATTGCATACTCAGACCAAAGAGCTGATAAATGGAAAAGTAATCCGTCGACATTTATCATCATACGAGTCCCTGCATGAAATGTGCCGTTGTCAAAAATGATCGATTTGAACGTTTTCATGTTTCTCTATAGGTGAACGTATATGCTTTTTACAATAAGACCAATCCCAATTCTCTAGAATTAATACCAATTTTGCGACACACTTTAACCTCCTTTTATACTAAAGCGCAAACACATAAGACCTAATGATAAATGTCGATAGCATTTCCAACACGATTCTCATCAGATCTTTTAATCTAATCGATGAGACTCAGTATACACAAAATTATAAGTTAAAACTGACCCGCTGTTTTTTTTCCCAAACTATTTTCTATATATTTTTAGTATATATTTCCATTACAAAACATACAACATGTTTACTTTAAAAAGTTCAAGTTACCATCTTTTTCTAGTATTTTGTTCAAATTGAAACGTATTATTCGTACGGAAAATTGTATAGGATTAAATCGAATTCATTCAAAATTGGATTGCATACACAAAATAACTGAACAGGTTTTACATTTATATTACTTCTTCTCGAAATAATTGAAACAATTGTTATTGTAATAAATTACAATACATCAATATTATAGATCGACTAATTGCAAGCATTCGACGTACTTCAAAAAGTATGTACGAATACAACCATGAGTACTTGTTATACAAGGTACAAAATGTTATAAGAACCTATTGACACGGCCTAAATTCGTTCTGTTGCAGTGATCATTAACAACGAACAGTAACTCCAAAAACAACACTAATTAAATGCAATCGATATACATTGAGAGATATATTCTCAATATTATAGGTTTACAAACCATGATACTATTTAATAAAGAATGTTAATGTACCAATGCAAATAGCAAGGCAACATATTTTGGTAACTATCAATAAGTAGTATTGAAGCATGTTCCCGTTTTACTTTTAAAAATAAGTGAAACTTTCATGTAATTTGATTAAATAATAATAACAATAATAATAATAATAATAATAATAATAATATTAATAATAATAATAATAACAACAACAATAATAATTGCTTTATATGTACATAAAGCTGGTTACTTAACGTTTACGAGAAAATTGAACATCGGGAACGGGCAGTCAATGGAGAATATATTCTCATAGGGTTAAAAAAATATAGGTCTTCCGTTTAATTAACAAGAACGTACTATTTAGATTTAACGAGGTATGGTTATTGCAACGCGACCAACACGAGAGCGTTTTTCTTAACGAAGTTTTTGAGGATTGTAAATAAGTAAGTGGTGTTCGAAAATTTCGATTACCATACGAGCTAGATTTTAACGACTGCGTGTAGATCGACGTAGAACGATCACACGAATTCTAGATAAACTGCAAGTTAACGGAGTCTTCGTATTGAAGCAAGTGTTGCTCGCTTAAGAATTCGAAATTTACCGTGGTCAAAGACTTTTTATATAAATACTATGAAAAATTACCCTTACTTGCTTTAAATATTATTTAAAGTTATATTATTTTCAAGTGTATACTTTGGTAATATAAAATAAAGTTGATTTAGGTAGAGATTGTTTTAATGTTCGACGGATAATTAAGGCTGTAACTTAGTCTTCATTAATTTATTCGAAACAATTATTATTCATCGTTCAGTTATAAAGAAAAACACTACATTTTTATATTTGATTTATTTATTTTACACGAATAATAATTAAACAATTTATTTATTTCTCGTTTGTGAATAATGAATAAACTGATATAACTTTTGTTCCAATACTGATTCAACAGACTTTTCGTTAATAACTGTTAACTATTAACCAAGTTGGAAAGGATATTTTTGTAAAGGAAAAAGTTGCTTGAAATCATATTAGAAATTGTTTCTTGAACGTTATCATTATCTGTCCTATAGAGTTACATACTTATTGTATACAGAATAGGTAGACTAACTAAATCACCTAGACATCTCCCTTATTTACTATATTCTATAATCAAACTTCTCAGTACAAAGTTGCACTCAAGAACAAAAGACATAGGTTTCAAGTGACCTATGTTTTTATTTAATGTCATTATTTTACAAGATTTTAAGCTTGTCGTCATTTTTTTAAACGGAATCCTATATTTATTGAAGAGCGTAAAGAGATAAATTCAATGAACTAAATAACCATATCATTCCCGTCAATTGATTTCAATATTTGCGTAAATAAAATTCTTTCGATGTGCATTCCGTGCGTATCATGTCACACTGCCCTTCTCAGCATTAGTAAGGATTAACCGTTATGACAATTGACAGACCTACTGACGATGTCTGTTAATCATTCTTCATTTCCATTCGGAGTGTTACAAAGTGTACATTGTAAAGCGATAATATTAATAACAGTAAATGATACAAATATTACCTTTATTCTTTAAAGTAACAGTCGATGCCTCCATTGAGAAGCAACAGCGTGCAATAATATAGTTATTTGGAGTGGATTATTAAGAATTTGTCTTTTCATGCTTTATAAGCTTATAAGCTCAAAGAAACTTTTTATTCCACTTGAAAAGTATATACGCTCTTTGAAGCAGTATAACTTTATCCTGAAAAGTTGTTTTATACAATAACAAATAAGGAAGATAATTAGGTGATCATATTTAGCTTATCTACCCTGTATATGTATGTACGTATACAACATTGTATTGTATTCAAATGTAATCTGTAAAAAATGAGAAATATTATACTTATTCAATCAAAAAATGATTTATGTAAATGTCATGTTTGATCTATCTTTAAAATCGTGTCAAAAAATAATCTATGAATAAATTATTCAAAGATTGGAATGTTCGATAAAGTGAAAATATTGAAAGATCACTATTACATATGAGTAACAAACAAAATTGAGTTTTGCTTTTGTCGTGTTTCTGCCTATGTGAATAAATTTTGATAATTTAGTAATAGTTTAATCTCATCATATGTAAACAATATATTATTGCTAAAACCATTTGCTACCCTGATATCATTGATGACCTGAATATAGATTATGAAAGGAGATACTGTAATGAGAAAAGCAACAAGACCTCATGAATGCCTTAATAATGCAACTGCATTTTTTCAGCAATTAAGGCAATTATGATACGAAATACATGTGTACAATATCAGTTCAAGTTCTTATGTAATCTCGCAATATCTCGATTTTGCCAACTTTGCAATTTTTAAAAAACTAATTGTATAAATTTCAGTTTCAAATTAAGATAAAACTCATTTCTTTCCTTCTTTCCATCCTTTTTTCGATATAAATATATAATTTATACTTCGCTCGAAATATCGTGTACAGAAATTAAGTAGAAAAATTATGGACGTGTACGCAATATCTTGATTCCATATGAAGACTTGTCAAAGATATTCTTGCTGCAAAACAAATATTTATATTTTCGTCATTTAAAAGTGAGATACACAAGGTCTCCATCGTGACTTGCGTAACGCACGAATTATAATTTCCTAAGTATCTTTTCAAATATCACAAAGTTGTCTTATAGACGTTTCAAAAATATCTATTTCAAACATTACAAGCGTTTTACAGACGTCTGTTGGGTCCTATGAACATCATATATGCGTTTTCTAAACATCTTATATATTATACGAAGCAGACTATCTTGAAGACCTTTTTTAAATATCTGTTCCAAACTATCTTACAATGTCTGTTTCAGTCTTCAAGATGTCGCAGAGACACGCCAGATAAAGACTTCAGCATATCTGAGAGACGTCTGAAATTGATATCCTTAAGATTTGATGATACTGCAGACCAAAAAATAACTAACGCAAACCGGACGTCTGTAAAACGTCCTACGTTATCTGATTTTCTAAATGTAAAATTTTATTATGGTTTCGCGATGCAGTTAGTTTCCCAAGTTTTATATCAAGACAAAGAGATGCAAAAGTACTTTCGCAGAAATCATCTCGTACAGTTATTTATTTAAATATATTTAAATTGACTACTAAAAAATATTAATTTCCGACTAAGCTTAATTAACGTCAAATCGATTTCATATTTGCTATAATATAACTGATACCATTTTGACTATTTTATGCAATTCGGCTTAACGGTTATTAATCATTTTGTTATAATAATTTCTCGTTCATTGAAAGATTAAGGCCATATAGATGATTCTTCTTATGTGTTATAACATAGATAAATACTTATACGTATAATTAATTTATGTCCTGTGTCGACTGATCAACAAGTGAATAAGATGGAAATAATAAAAGATGAATTACTGAAGGATATAAAATCACATACAAACATAAACAGAAAAATTTTTCTAAGAAATTTTAAAAAATTTTAAAAGCTAAAATTGATATCGATTTGGAAAGAAAGATGTATATAATCATTAATGAAGCAATTTTTTGAAATTTGCAATTATCAAAAAAATAATAAAAAGTTATTCTTGTCTTAAATAAATCAAATTTAGATCTGTAAAATGTCGACTAATCGGAGAATCAAGAAATACGCTGCATTAAAAAAAAATTCATTTAAAATATTTCATATTAAAAAAGGAAGGAAAAAACGCGAGAAAAATAGAAGAGATTCTAGATTTTATCAGAACAAGTCTTTACTCTCTAATATATTTTAATTTATATAGTGCCCATCCAAATATGTTGAAAAACAAAGCATTATGCATAACCGACAAGTTCCAATAATATTATAGAAGTACTATCTTTAGCTATCCCCATCAGCTGTTCTTACTATATGTACAGCTCTAATAACAGAGTTTTGGCTTGTTTTAAATCAGTGCACAATATAAAAACCACTCCAATTGCAATGATTTTTTAATATGAGATGTCGGAAAGATGCTCTCTGCCTATATGTTTATTTCAAACTTTATTTAAAATATACTCAGAGTATTGCCTCTTGATATATCTTGATGCACATGTACAGCTGTTTAGCTGAAACGCGGTGATCAGAGAACAAAGATGTCAGCAAAAAGATATGATTATTTTTATCTATATTTTGTAAATGCTGAACAGATCTTAAATGTTGAACTCTTTGATACGTACGATAAAATGATATCCAGCGTGTTAAAAAAACATTACTTAATATAACTTGACAGTTATAATTATATGATATTTACGCAAGTAGTTATTAAGTAGTAGAATACGCAGTAGTTAAATGACAGATTAAACGATAATTTAATCAGAAGTGATCGAATTGACGTATCCCAAACATGATTATATAATATGTGTAAAAAGATTAGTACATATAATTCTAAACGTATGACACTCGTTCGCTATTTTTTTCTTTCGCATTTTCGATCAGACTCGCATTCTTTTCGAGAACTATCGTTCCAACAACGCATGATACTATAGGACTCTTCACTTCTATGCTCAAGTAGCGGCACAACTCTCCACCAGCTCTCTCTTTACTTTCAATGGCTTTAGTATTTACTTGACATACAATGGTCTTTCTTCGTAAGAATGTCCAATGTATTTCTACCTGAATCTTGATTTATTCCGCGATCTAAATCAAACAATGCATAAGAGGCACAAAATGTTTTACCGCAAATAAAATTTACATAAATAATATATACATTTCCACAAATATTATACCTATAATATTAATATTGCAACATTTTACAATTAAAAAGTTCAATAATTTGGCATTTAATTACTTTTGCATCTCTTATATCTATAGATATATCTGCATTTTAGTTTACGCAAACTTAATGAATTAAATACATTATTAATGAAATGCAAATATAACTTTAAGTATATCCTAATAAATAATGATAACAATAATAATAAAAATAGACATTTGATTAGCTGTTTTATATTTTGATACAGTCCCAGTAAGCAAACTAACTGTAGTTTGGCAGTAGTCCGGCTCCAAATTCCTCCAGGACCTACAGACATATTCATATTCGTCTGCATCTGAATTAGCAGTCAAATCGAGAGCAGATACTGTCAATGTATAACAATATTTTGCTAATAGTTCGTTAATCGAACTTAACATACTCGAATATAGCAGATCCTGTATTCAATTTGGAGCCACATCTTGTCGATACAGTTTTTGCAGGCATTTGGGAAACCTGCCCGAATAGATTTGTCTGACTGGGGTAGTAGTCAATGGAATTTCGTTAACGAAGATCGTTAAACATTCTTAATACCATTAAAATTACTTTAAATTGTTTGCGATTATTTAAAAAACATTGTAAACGTACAGTATGCAACTAAATTAAAATTGTATGAAACAACTTTCAAACAACTTTTTTTTTAACGCTCACTCTGAATTCGATGGTGGACGACAAAAGTAAATTTGTTCAATTATTTCGTTCTTGGGGAGTTCGATCAGCACATTTCAAACTTACGGTATAAAATTATTATTTTTTTGCACAAATTTTCTTAAAAATTAACGGACATCTATAGCCGTCATTTACGTCTACAATCCCAAGCATTGGACGTCTACATATAAACAGCACTTACATCAAGATGTGAATACGTATTTGAAATACTGATTTACTAAAAATCATTCTTTTTTCTGTAGAATCTTAAAAAGCATGTTTAATTTATAATATAAATGCGACATGATCCGAAGGTAAACTAACATTTTATTTAGAAAAGCAATTCTAAAGGGGATGTGAAGTCAATCTCTCTATATCATTGGTTTCAGATACAAAATGATCGAGTATATATTTGTTGTTAGTAGGTGTTATTAAATTTCACTAAATTATTCTTTATTCATTTTTGCCACCAATCGTAATATTCGTTGTTTATATGCCAAAATGTAAAGTTATAGAGTTAAGCATCGATCAAATGCTTTGGGATTAAAAAAAAAAAAAAATATATATATATATATATATATATATATATATATATATATATATATATAAATAAAGTGGTTGCAGGTGGACAACAATCTGATTCCAGGTTCCTCCACGATCTGGAGGCAAATTAATATCTGCATTTCTAAGAATAGATTAATGTAAAAGATCTGTTTGTTAATATAACAGATCCTATAATCAATCTACGGCTATTTTGTAATAAAATTAATAACAAACATTCGGAAAATCTGCGTAAGCAGACAGCTAACTGGGGTCATTTAAGCGAAATTAAATTTATTAATTTATAAAGAAATTTTAAACTTAGTTGCATAATGTATAATATTCCAAGTTGTGTACGTAAACATTTTTTTCCAGGGAAAATATTCTAAGTATGTAATACGTATTCCGTATTTGTTCTGCACTATTTATTTATTAAATATTACGATTGTATTAAACAACCCTTTCCAGTACAATCATTATATACATATGCATATAATGACACTAACATTGAATTGATTCAATATTTATCGTGTATTTATCATTATGGACTTCATCATCTCGTCGGCATGAATAATCATCAATTTTACGATATGTACGGTATTTTTAACACATATTACATTTTGCAAAAAGTTTAAATATTATTAAACAGATCTTTTACTTTTAATGGTTACTAGAAGTTATTTTGTAAAATTTCTTCTTTAAATAATTTAAAAATAAATTACTAAATTAATGAGTTAAAAATGAAAATAGAAAAATTGAAAGAAATCCTTTAGCGTTTTTATCCAAGAAGCAGCTGGAAGGGGTTGCGCGTTAAAATTAAAAATCCAGTTTTAAATATACATATTTAATTTATTTCTTAATAAAGGAAACTACAATAAGTAGCAGTACGCAAAGTGAGATGCACGACAATAAATATAGTATAGTACAGTTTCATATAGTTGAAACTAAACCTTAAAAACCTTCTGGGTAACAATATTTGTTGATAATAAAGCATTATACTTGAAAAAGAAACACTGCAATGTGTAATCTCCTCATCTATTTTTATATATATTATATTAATTTTTCAATTTTGTACACATATGATAATATTTGATTTCTCCGAGAATTTGTCGAAAAGCTACTTTTTCCTAAATCTGAATAGAATTTCTTTTTAATTACTTTATAAGTAAAATAAAAGAATAATTAAATTTATTCCAGTATACTTCGTTTACTTTCATTAACCATCGGTCCTAGCGTCATCTAGGAGTCAATTCTTAGTAAAATCGCAACAGTAGTCCTACATTCGGCACTGTTGCAATAAATACAATTGCGAAATAGAGAACAATAAACATAACGAGTTTAATTAATATTTATAAATTTATTTATAACAGTTCCAAAAATATAAAACGCGCATAATCCGATTAAAAAGAATCCTATTCATATCCATGAAGAATTAAGTTTGCGATAAATTGGTTAATTTTTTTCTTATCAATTTTTTAAATCACAAAATTTAAAGTTTAAAGATGTAAGCGCAGATTGATTTAAAAATGTTTATAAATATTTGAATATATAGTATATGAAAAGGGAGAATTTGTCTATTTCTAACTTCTTAAACGTATTAAGAATAAAATCATAAGAATTGTTTTTCTACATTGACAATGTTTTATATCACTAACCTTTTAATAGTTAAAAATTGCAACGTAAAGAAATATCTATTACACAAGAAATGTTTCGAACTTATAATTATACTTCCAGTAAATTGTTTTTTATCAACATTACACTGTTAAATAATAAATATAAATTTTGCAAATACCTTTACAATAATCTATCAATTTCAAATTTTTAATGAAATTCCGACAATTTTTATATTGTATATAAAAGTATGTATGAAAAACTGTCTTACAAGTAAGAGGCGTAAAACATTCTCAACATAATCATATCTTATTTAAAAGTATAATCACTTATATAATTCGTGTCAACAATGATATAAATCTCCCTGTTAAATTTTTCAATTAGTTTTATGCCTGTAAAATTGTACTTACATGTAATACGAAACTTCCAACATTAGTAATATTTTACAATGTTATTTCATACTGCAATATTTTTCAACGTATTTAATGTATACACAATTTTTACTGTATGATGCATGATAATTAAAGAAAGTCATTAGTAGATTCAAAAAGTAATATACAAACTGTTTCGTAGAACTAAAATGAATTTTATCCATTTGTTTGAATAATCAAAATAATAAAAAATGCTACAAAATAAGGTCAGATGCCACAAAATAAATAATGGCAAATGTTATATATTTCTGTTTATAGATGGAGTATCCTAGAATTCGACAATGTTTAAACTTTTTCCTTTAATAGAATTTTAATTTCGACTTTGTTAGTAAGTTATCAACGAAAAGCAATAACTAATCAGTAAATACGTCGAATCAAAGAAGCAAGTGTGATTCAGAGGCAGCTCGTAGTTGTTGCGGCGTGTATAAGCTTTGTATGCCTTTTAATTGATTATAGTTTTCCGTTAATAACTCGTTAACGAAGGTAAAGTAAAAATTTCAGTAAGGAAAAAATTTGTTTAAAACGATTTCAAAAATCATTCCTCGAGTGTTGCCTGCCAAACTCGAAGATATCCTGTACAATATGCCTCAGCTGAAAGCACAATAATTAAAATAATTTTATTCTCTATTTATAAAAGTGAAATTATTTAATTTACATGCATTGGTAGCAGAACGTGGTTTGTTTAATTTACATACATCGCGTATTCTAAAATATTACAAAACCTGTTTAATCTACTGAACGGAGATATGGACATATGCACACACAATAGAAACAACGCAGCGTCAGGCTTGCGGTAAATTATGATGCGCATACACACTTTAAACGCATCCAACAGAAATATTGAACATCCTTATAGCAAAACAATGACTTAGTCACAAAGTTCAAATACATTATAGCGATCATTAGCAAAAATAATATATTTCCAAAAAATTTCTTCTTAGAAGAAATGCTTGTTTAATTTGTGATTACTACGCGAAGTGGTGTTAGTTAGTGTTAGTTTATGTAAACAAAAACATGCATATAGTTCTATTCCAAAATAAATTTAGAACTGTACTTGCTCTCAGTGCATACCCAGACAACACACGATAAGATGGTGGCGACACAATACCGGGCACTGTAACGACACTTCCGTGGTGTGTTCGCAGATCCGTAGCCATTTGCGACCGAATTCGTTAGCTAAAATGCCGGCACGCGTTGCCAGCACATTCTAGTCACCAGTGTAACACGCCGTGTGAATCGCACAGCACCGACACGCGTGTCATCGTTCCAGTCAAAAATTTTTTCTGTATGGCGTAAACGTCACATTTGTTAATGGGAAACCCGTTTTTCCATATAAATTAAATCCGTCAGAGTTCAGATGTCCACATACAAATACTGACAGACGTTTTTTGTTCTTTGCCAACATTTATAGTTACTGAGAGAGCCATATATATTTTTTCAATTCGTCAGAAAAATTCATACCAATAGAGAATATTAAATACGATGACAGCATACTAATATGTAATAAATGATACATTTACTTATAAAATGTTGAACTATAATTAAGTTACGTTTACTTTACTAGTGTATCACAATTTTCAGGTGAAAATATTGAACGTAATTAGTTCTTTTCCTTTGGTACATATGTATTCTTGTAGTACATGGTTTTATCGTTTGTAGGAATTATTGAAAATAATATAACCCTCTGTTGCATGCATTTTTCACGATGAGTTGAAAAAAATATTTATAAAATAAGTGTATGTATTTTTACGATAAAGTAATTAACGACTTTGCTGAAAAAATCGCTGTATTGAATTATAGTTTATAGAAAATAATAAAAAGAAGTTTTTATATCTTTCTTTCGTGTCAGTGTATCTATTTTCGAATCGAAATAAATAAACTGCTTAGTTTAGACATTTTTAATATTCGTTTATAATTTTTATGGAAACAGCTTCCCCATTAGTAAATGTCAGCCTACGTCACTACCACACGTGTCACTATCGTGAGCTGATAGTGTCATTGCCACGGCGGTGTGGCGGTGTAGCCCTTGTGTTATATCGCGGTGCTTCGATAGTGCTGTGACACGCGTATCGCCCCAGTACTAGGCCTGTGCCGTTACGAGAGCTGAGTAGCAGCACTGTCCTAGCACAATGCTTCGTTCCACCCGGTGTCACTGGTGTGCCAATCGCTGGTTGTCTGGGTATATCATAATTATTGCATTTAAAAACAGAGGAGATATATTACTTGTGAAACATGAAATTCTTCTTTTATCAATTTTTATCATTACTATTAATCATATAAGTTAAAGGAAGATAAAGAGAGGAAGCAGACATTCTCAGATTGTAAAATAATCTATAATTATATCTTCAGATATTATATAATTATAACGTTTGTTTATACCTTAATATTTTAAAAGATTAGCTCTTTTACATACATTATTTCAAATGATTTACAACTAAAACATTATTTACAACATTATATATTATTGTTTTCATCATTGTATCATACAGTAAATATATATATATTTATAAATATATAATTAACCTTGATCCATATAAAAGATGAATTCCCTGTGGGTTTTTAAGGAAAAGATAAATTGCTTGGTGCATTCACTATACAAATATGTATACAGCAAGTATAAATAATATACATTACGTATCATTTTGTTATATATATACTGTAATGTTACTATAATGTTATCACATAAATGTGCCGAATTTATGGGTGTTAAGTATAATATACACGTATACAACAGCGATGCATACGAATCATATAGGACCATGTTTTATCTATATATATATATATATACATATAGTCAGAAAAATGTATGTATAACATGACATGTAAATAACATATATAGAAAGAAATATTACATTAATGCTGAAAAATTGTCTTTAAACTCAAAAATGAAATGATTAGCATGAAAATATAACACATGATGCAATAGTAGTATTAAACAAAATCTGATTTTATATAAAACATCATAAAGTGATCTCAAGATGTAACATAATGAAATTAGGAAAAAATATTTAGTTACTAAATAACTTGTTAAATATTTGTCTAAACATAAAAGCATTAGAAATAAATGAACATGCTCGTTCATTGCATTTGTTACAACGAAAATTTAAATATTATGAATTTTTCTTATGTTATTTAGAAAAAAAATTGATTGATGTTTCTTTTACTATTTATATTGATTTAAATAATTTATTCTTTAAATTTCGAGATTTCGATTATTTAAGAGACAATACATGTATAACATTTTTCAAACTACATTATTCTGATAAATTAGATAATAAACTTTCATGAAGGACTTATGTATAAGCTATATGTAAGCTAAACTGACCAAGTCCATTTACCAAAATACTTTATTTTTATGCTCACATTTACCATTATATCAATATTTTATACTTTTTCTTCTTTAAACTTAATAACTTTGACTTGCGAATGACTTATATATTCACATATGCAATGTGTGATTGCATGTGTGTTCGTAATTCTTTAAACATGTTTTTATATCATTATTTGAAGTTTCCAGCTACTAGAAGTAAAACTCCATATGCGCATGTTACTTTCTTAGATACATATATTATCAAAATAATGGAGAAAATTATGTACAAAACGAATATTCTCTTGATAACCGACATAAAATCAGTTTTTCTAATATTAGAACTAGAATTATAAGAAAGGAAAAGAGAACATACATGTATGTTTGCATTAAAACAATGCATTTTGACAATTTATGTATAACGATACATAAATATCTTAACTTAAAACTGTAAAAAATGTTACATGTACTGTTTCTGAGATAATTAATTTAATTGAACAATTACACTAATTAATATGTATAGTATGCGTTGCTACCAAAAGTATATGCATTACATTCTCAAATAATAATGTAATTTTTAATATTTTACATTTAAAAGAAGAAATATGTGAACATAAAAGAAAATAGTTTTTTTCTCTTAACTTCACATTAAATAGTTTGAATTAGGTAATAATACACTGTATTTTACCTAACTATTTTGAAAAGTGTAGCCTCTCAATAAATTAATACGAAAACATTGGTACTACATACAAAATATATATATTTTAAATCTTTGTACCATCAAATTAATGTATAAGTGAAACCAAACAATCGTATCTGGCTGCTTAAATGTAATTTAAATTTACTTATATCTAATATTTCAAGAAATGCCATATTCTAATATTCTGTTAAAATAAGTATATAAAACAATAATTAGTTAAGTATTTTACTTAAACATAAACACGATCATATGTATTGTTTTCAAATTATAAAGTTTATTCTGATAGCTCCAAATATTTCATATATATCATTACATGTAAAAATTATACTCAATCTGCACTCGAATGGGTTATTAAAAGTCTTGTTCTATGCTTTCTGTATTATTAAATTAAAAGTATTATTATATGTTTTGCCCATTTTTTTCATGTAACAGATAACAGATAAGCATAAACAGAAATTATAATCTTATAAAATCGCAAAATCATTGAAATTTGTAATCGAATTCACTTTGTAACAAACTTTCTAGTTTCTCTATTTATGTATTTTTCATAATATGCTTTATTCACTAATTTCTTTATTTCTAAACTGTAACTGTAATTTCAAGAATGTACGCAGCAATAATAGTAATATAACTATGTCTGTGTCGTTAATTGGTAAACGATCATTTATCTTTTTATAAAATAAGGATATAAATAAATATATATATTTATATATATATATTTATTTATTTATTATATATATATATATATAATATAACTTGCCTTTATCAGAGAATGTAACAATAATAATAATTATTAATAATTTAAAGATATAGAATTTATCAATAGAACAAATATGTGCGATACAGAGCGAGCATAATGTATGATGAAACCAACTTCAGACAATAAAATGTTATTATCGATGTTATTTAGTGAGTTATTTTAAATTCCTTTACCTACTGTTACTGTCTTTACTCCTTGAAGTTCAGTTAATTTTTCTACTCTAATACTAACTTATACATCATTACTTATATAAAAAGTCAGATAGTTTATTCCATGATGACTGATTTAATGTGTTTAACAGATCTTATGCGTAACAAATTATTTTGTTTCTCTACCTCAAGAATGTGTTTCAATTGTTCGATATGATTTGAATAATCAATTTCATTTATAAGAGAATCTAGTTCCATTTTTTCAATGTCAGGTATTTTCTTATGAACACTACTCAACATGTGTTTAAATATTCCAGATTGTTTAGGGGTTAAAATAGATATTGCAGTACCAGATTTGCCTGCACGACCCGTTCTTCCTACTCTATGAATGTAGCCCTTAATATGTTTAGGAAGATCATAAGATACGACTAATTGTACATCTGGAATATCTACTCCTCTTGCCAATGCATCCGAAGTTATGAGTCTAAAAATATAATAATCAGTATGAGAAGGATTATAAAAAGTTATTGGAAATTATTTTTTAATGTATAAGTAAATAAAACGTACATCTGAACTTTTCCACTAATAAATTTCTTAAGTATATCTTCACGTTCTTTTGATACAAGTTGTGCTGAAAGTTCTCCGATTGCTATATTCTCTTTAGATAAAAGTGACTGAAGCAAAATAGTTAACCTGTGAGCAGTCTTGCCAGAGTTTGTAAATATTAATGTTTTGTTTATTGTATTGTTTCTAATTAATAGCTGATATAAAGCCACTGGTTTGTATTCTGCTGCACATTCTACTGCTTGTTCCACTAATTCTTCAGGACTTATATAACGGCCTACAAAATTACCTACTTCATTATCTAAATTTACATTATCGTCCTTATCTGTCACCAGAACAGATGTAAATAATATTGGTTGAAGAAGTCCAAGCCGATTCAGTTTTTCAGGATCTTGCGATAAAGTTGCACTGAATAATAATTTTTGCGCTGGAACTTTGCTATTGAAAAACTTAATGATTATTATAAAAAATATATAACTTTGCTAAATACTAGAGTACTTTAAAAACAGCTGCTTATATCTGGAAACTAACCTGCAACGCAAATTAAAAAGTGTTAATTGTGGACTTCGATAATGTGGTTCAGGAAGATATTCTAGCCAATCTGCAGCTTTATCAGCTTCATCGATAACAAGAAATCTGAGATCATCCAAGGAAAATCCAGGTGTTTTCAATATATGATCTACTAATCGACCAGGTGTAGCAACTATTATATCCACTGAAGATACATATTCCCCTCTAGCATCTTATATATAGAAATTAACAAAATATTTCATATTTTATAAATATAAATGGATATTTCTTCTCAAAATATACAGGGCAATTCACACAATTTGAATAAGTCAATTTCCTTTTTCTTTCATTGCAGTTAGGAAAAATAAAAAAGTTAAAGGGAAAAGATGATTCATTCTAAAATGACTGTTTTTAGGATTCTTGTTTCAGAAATGTAATTGGATATGTACATTTAACAAATGCAATATTCGTTTTTTTTCTTATCATTTAAGTGTATTGCCTCCACTACTCTGCATGCAAAAGTATTAGGATAAAGTATGCAAAAATCATTGGTTTTTATAATATTTTAAATAAATTTCTTCATTATGGAAACGGTTCAATATATTTCTCCATTGGGTTCTAAACATTTATCTACTATTTTCATAAGAGAGTCAAAGTAATCTTACTCACTTATTGTTACATAATGTCTTGTACAAAATGTAAATAATATGAATATATTTTTTGTTTTTAAATAAAATGGCTCATAGAATAATAATTTTGTACTGATCTATCCTACTAACTTTTTCCATTGAATGATGAACGGATTTAATTTATGTAAAAATGTGTACCTATCTATTCTTTAAAAACTGTATAACTGTAAAATAATAGTCTTGAGAATGTAGCCCTCATTCAATATTGACTTTAATCATAATTCTTCACAATCAGATAATAGATATGACTTTAAATGTGTGAATTATCCTTATATATGCACATTTTTATAAGCACATACTCTTTTTCAAAATGTTACTTTGTTCCTGTTGAAATACTGATGCACCAGAAAGTAAACCAACTTTTAGATTCATACGTGCTGTATATGTTAACATAACTTTGTAAACTTGTGTGGCTAATTCCTGTACTGGTACAACAATTAAACAACGTATTTTTGGAACTAATCGTGATTGTAATATTTGAACAATTGGTAAAACATATGCCAAAGTTTTACCTAAAGAGACAATAAAATTTGATATATGTTAATCTGTTATATATAAAACTTTATTTTTAGAGACATTAATCTTAATCAAGTTTTAACTAAGAAAATAAAAATAATAATATAATGAAGTGAAATATAAAGTTAATTAGTCTTGTGTGTTCATACCACTGCCTGTAGGAGCAGATACACATGTGTCCCTTAACCACCATCCTTGTTGTCTATCTTTATCACATTTCAATAACCAAGAGATCATACTAGATTGAACAGGAAACAATTTGTTGATACCATTGGCTCTTAAAGTTTCAATAAGTTTAGAATCTATAATTGAATTAAATTCTTCTAAATTTGGACCACTATCTAAATTAATAGATATGACTTCTGGATTAGCTAACCACTCTGGTAAAACTCTCTTAATTTCCTGCTTTTTTTTTTTATTCTTTGCACCCAAAACCATAAAATTGATTTGTTGATTTGTTTCATTTGAACCAATAGGTTTATTATTAGATATTTTATGTTGTTGATTATCTATAGTTTCATTTTGTAGTCTTTTATCTTCAATTACATCTTTACTTTCAGGCTTATAATTTATATCGCTGTTTTCGTTACAAATATCCTCTGTTTTTCTTCTTTTCTTTTTAAGATGTTGATTTGAATCCTTTGTAGTATGCTCGCTTATGTTAAAATCACTTTGTTCATTAATTTCCTTCTTTTTCTTCTTCTTCTTCTTTTTCAAACTTTGCAAATTATCTTCTTGTGTTTCAATATTATTTTTATTAGCCCTTTCTTGCTTTTGCTTTTCTATTCTCTTTAACAATTCAGACAAGTGATTCTTTTCATGTTTCGTTTCCTCATTTTCGCCTTTGTATCTATTAGTAAATAATAGTTATATATTAATATGTAATTATCGTATACGTAAGTAAGATAATATAAAATTCAACTATGATTGCAGAGACTTAAAACTTCAAACTTAAACATGATTCCAAATAGAATAAATCAAAATATTTATTTGTACAAACTAATTATAGTTTAATTTATAATATATAGTAATTTTATTGCTAATTAAACTTGCCTATTTATTACAAATAAACTCATTTTTTTCGCCGTAACACACGTGTTACAAGTGTGTAGGTTATATTTGTACGAAAAGTATTTTTACCAAAGTATAGTAAATTTATAATAATAAATACTACATTGAATCTGAATTATTTTACTAAACTTTACTTTATTTATGTAAAAAAATGGATATAGTATTATACATTTATATAAATAATATTATCACTTAAGTTAAATCGGCTATTACTCGCTATAATAACAGATACTTAAATAACACGTTCATCTCATAGAGTACTAATTGTTACATTTATTTACTTTTATTATGTATTTATGTTATTATTAATATTCAGACAAGTTAAATGTGAATATATTGTTGAACACTGGGTATATATAATAACATGGCCAATTAGTAATGGCAAAGAAACAGTTAGCAGTCATGGTAGACCAAACGACCGATAACGGCAAGCAGTCAGTTGGTAGTGTAATCTGTCATGGAGCAGACATTTTACCAATTGTTACGAAAGTTGTAATTTATCTATTGAATATAGTTCTTTAAACAGTTATTAGTTATTTTATTCTGTATTATATAGGTACAGTGAAAAGCTTAGGTATATTTCTCGTATTCGAAAGCTAGAGTTTCACTTAATACAAATCAGCCTAATAAGTTCAACTTTATTTTTCAGTATAAATATATGTTCAATAGAACCGAAAAATGGCGACTATATGTATAAAGAATAAAGATTTAATATTAATAATTTAAATTTATAGTATATTCAATACGTTTCAAGTATTAAATTTCGCTGTCCTTTTGTTTTCCATCAATATATTGATATATTTAAATAACGATATAAATGTTATGAAAAAAAATTATATTTATTTTTCACATTCAATAAATATTTGTATTATGTTGTAATAGTTTAGTGTGTGTATATTTTCATAACAGACTGTATGTGTCAGTGTCTTTGAAGAGGTTAAGTACGGTCTTCAATTAACATGTGCAAAAATTACACTCTATTTCTTCAATAGTTGAATGCAAATATCCAGAATTACAATATAAATACATGTGTAAATTTTGTGATAAAGCGGGTAAAACAAATGTTATTGAAAAAATTTGCACAGTAAAAGTATATATATCATATATTCACTGTACAGATCATCTTAGTAATTCTGTTGCGTTATATAACACAAATATAAATATACAAAATATATACAAAACAGCGGCTATCTGTTAAATATATTTATGTTTTATTGCGTATGTGATGTGTATCATGCTTGATTATATTGTATAAATGTATGTATCATTACTAAATAATGTTTATCTAAATGCAATATCGATTCATCGTGAACTTTATACATATATCTCTCTATTAACATTACGTCATAGATACGCTGATTCATGCAGTAACTATGAATGATGTGTATCAGATGACTAATACAACTTGTTGCACTCTTACATTCCAATTTATTAATTTATGTGAAACTAGCAACAACTATCTCCTCTCCGATTTCATTTTGATTTTTAAGTATATAGTAGAACTCTACATTTCGGACAACATTTTCCTGTGCATATAACTGTTAATCTTTTCTAGTTTCTGAGATATTCGCAAAGAAAGGATCGCTAAGTACATACAATGAATTGTATGTACCTAGAAGTGTACGTCTATGATAGCATATGCGTCAAGAGCACCACTTTAGTATTTAGAACGAGTTGAGGATGTACGATACGCCAATTGAATGTTTATTTCTGTGGTGTTTATCTTAATTGTCGAAAATATTGTTTGCATCCATGACAACCGAACATTAGTATCCGTTGTTCATCTCTCAGTTTAAATTCTATTTATAAAGAGGTTAGGTGCGCTTAAAACCTATGTATCTGTGTATTAAAGAGTGCTAGAAATATATTTTTCATGTCCAAAAAGACGAACAAAATTATATAATTATATATAATAGAGCAGATGAGAGTGACAAAAGAGTTATGAAATAACAAAAAAGACATAAAATGTTACGCCTTACTTTTGTTGCAGTCGAGTAAGAGTTATAAAAAATTATAAATATTAAGTTATAAATAAAAAGATATAAATATTTTAATATGCATAATAACTATGTTTTATTTAATGTCAAACATATTGAAAAAGATCGCAAAAAAGGAATGTCTGATTAAAGAAATGGTGAAATAAACAATAGTCCTAGATTATTTTTGTGTGTATTTTAAATTTTAATGTCTTTAAAACATTCTTACATATTTTCTTACTGTTTATGTTAGATAGTTAAAAATTAAAAAAAATATATATGTAAACATAATTTATGAAAGACAGGGTCTTAAACTCGCGTGCAGACAGTTTGTTGCGGTTCGAATCGAGTCTATATAATATCTATATACTATATTTAATTACTATATTAATTACGTTTGTGGTTAATAATGTATAACTTGAATTAGTTAACTATATTTCAATTTATATTACTTAATTATATCTACATACGATATTTACTTTTACATTTATATATATATAATTTATTTATATTTATATGATATTATTATTTATAAATGTATATAGTATTTTTTGATATAAAAATATTAAAAATTATACAATATATTTACTGAATAAAAAAAAAAAACTATTGTATAGAACACCAACAAATCTAAGAAAGTCAGGACTAATGGTTATATTAATCAATATTTTTTAGAATTAGAATTTTTAATACTTACAGCTTGAATCTTCAATGAAAATATTTGAAAAATCTTTTAATATATTGTTTCGCTTTTATAGTGTATGTATGTCAGATTTTTTAGAATTTTTCTATATTATTCAATAAACAAAATCAAGTAAAAATGAATAATTCACTGCTTACCTGTAACCATCTCCTTGTTAGTCGAAATAGATGCTTACTTTTGGTAAGATATCGAATGGTTCATCAAATTTAGTTATTTAGTCTAAAGGTACTTTTGTTCCCTACATCCGGTTGCACATTTCTGAACTACTTTTGTAACCAATTTTAACTTTTAATAAAAGATGAATATTACAATAAAATTTTTTTAGAAAATACCATTTTATAACATTTAAATTTATTTTCAAAATGTAAAACTTGTTCAGATCAATTTTCTTGTAAGGGGACGAGTATCATCGTTATGTTTTCATTCTTATAATCAGTTAGTATTGTTAGTACAATGGTGAACGTATTTTTTGTCATACCATGAATCATAGAATCATTATCTTGTCTGTTTTTCTTATGAATCTCATTTTGCTTTTGACGAACGGTGATCCTGATTATCTTTCTTCGTTGCGTAAAACCATTCTTTGTCTGACACGTCATTGAAGCTACGCCGACGTCCCCACCAATGAATTTTTCTCTTACCGTTACGTCATTTCTCTCTGATGTTTTTTTTATTTTAGTTTATGCAGTGTACACATACACTTACGTATGCATCCATTACTAACTATATATTTATATTCGTCATTATACAAAATATATTTTTATTTTATAGTTAATTATTACAATTTAAACATTATAACAATTTAAACTGAATTATTGAAATATCAGATTACTCGTAATAATAACAATTGGTTTGTTTATACATATAACTAATAATTTATAATTATAATATTCATATCAAATACAATATAAAAATATTAAATCTTTATGAATTTACTTAAATTGTTGAAATATTAACGTAAAGAAATTACTATATCGAAAATCTACCAAAAAAAGTACAAATTTTTATTTAAATAGGAAATATATAGGAATGTTTACAATATTTTGTTAGTTTCATTTTATGATATTTGCAATGGAATATTAAGCATTTTAACATATTTTCAACAACAATAATAGATTTCTCTTATATATTTATTTATGAATTACAGCACAGGAATTTGATTGTGCTGCTAACTTTTTAAAAAATCGTTTAATAATTAATAAATGTATGTATTCTGTTCATTGCTGTCAATACTTTATAAGTTACGCGAATGTAATAAATTTCTGAATTAATATATATTCTAATATAATAAATCTGCAAATTAATGTATTTAATGTATTGGAGGTCTATGTCATTGTTAACAAAAATAAGTGGTTCTTATTTATACTATCATACTAGTTTTATTATATTAAGGAAGTATAATTATAGTACAAGAATTTCTTTTTGTTTACAATATATATGTATAACTTTTCCACGCTCAATCCAATATGAAATTTTCGTGCGAATTATACATTAGGTCATCGTTAAATCTCATATCCTATAGTATTCGCATACGTTCTCCATTTGCTTGCTCCCACCAGTCCTGCGAAGAATATCCGTGGCGAGCGGCAGTTCGCTTCAGTTGGTTACCAGAACCGAACGGAACCGGTGCTAGTAATATTGGATAGACATTGAGACCGCTTTAAGAAAAGGTAAGAGCCACACCCCAAATACTTGTTGGTAGACACCGATCAATACAGTCTTCGGAATGGTACTGCAATAACATCTTGGCATTCACCTTAGTGCACGCGTCAAATACGTTTAATTATTGGTTCTTTCCTTCAAAGATATTTATATTAATCAATGAGGTCATTATACGTCTTATAACTTTGGAGTAACATAAGTAAAAATATGCTTCTGCATAAACATTATTCGTGAAATCAAATAAGAAACTGACACGTACTTATCTCTTACATTTAAGTGATCCATTTATAATACTCTGTGGTATTTAACTTTGGTTTCGTGGCACTAATAGAAAGTGCGTTATAAAGTAGCGCGTTAAACTAATAAAATTTCATATAAACCTACAATACTAATTTCCTTAATTGAATATACACATTTAATTGATTTCGCAAATTGTATCTTAGTTATTTAATATGGATTTGTCTTTTCCAGCTAATTTGAATAATGTCGGCTAGCCAGTACTACCATGTGCAGGTAATTATACAAAATTTACAACTTGTTGTGTATACATATATGTAATGTGAAAGAAATTAAAAATGAAAACAGTGTTTGTAGAGCGGTATTTCGATAAACTACTTCCGTAACTTTCGTGCAAGTTCTGTAGTGATCCGTGTAATACGATTAAAGTGTTCGAGGTCAGTGTAACTACGTTATTCAGGAACTGTTTTGCCACGCATTATTCGTTACTTAGATGGCTCTTTCTGGTAAGAGAATCAGGATTTGATTGTGTTATTTATCCAATTTGCTAGGTTGTATATTTCGCGATTTTTTTTTATTTCTCAAAGTAAAAAAACCTCAAAATGTCAATTGGCTGTTTATAAATAAATAATTTTTAATACTGTTTTGAATTATGAAAATATCATTGAGTTAAATGTATTTATGCATCTGTTCGTGAAAACTGTTTATTATAATTGCCCAAAAGTCCTTAAGTTCATTTTGATTTGTTTGCATTATATCGAAAAAGCCTTAGACAAATTGTTGAACAGCTATGAAATCAGACGAAAATCTGATATAAATATAGTAATAAACAATTTGTGCACTTTGAACGGAAAGTAATATAGCTCGTGTGTAGACTGAGAGTAACAACTAACTATAGTCTGTTAACATATTTCATGCACAGAGACAAAAATTTTGCATAACACATAGGAATCTCAAACTTAATCATGAATAAAGCACAACACTTTTATGCAACGTAAATTGTTTATTCGAGTAAGAAGTTTTATTCGTTATTGAAAGGACCTTTATTGGTGGGAATTTTAAGGATATCAACAGATAATCTCGAGTCTCCTTCGAGAACAATGATAGCAACGTAGTAGCAGTGTATTTAATTACAAATCAATATACTGTGTCTGACTGATATCAAGAGCTCGTGGATACTGTTAAGATATTTTATTATGTGCTGTCATATTTTTTAATCCCGAAAATATGTAATATTCGATATACACGTACACGCAAACCTTTTAAAAATGTTATTAATTCTTTAACTATGTACTATTTGCATATTTGAATTCATATGCACTTTAATTTTCGTAAGAAGTTTATTGGGTCGGATTGATAGTAACAGGATTACATGTAACATGGTGGGGAAATTAACATTAGCTGCGTAGTCGTCATATGTTTTAAGCTCAGTGTTGTTTCACGTGCAGATAAAGTAGGTTCCATTGCTGAAGGCGATTACACTCTATGCTTTATCGTTGCAAGTGCAAAATAAATATTTCTGTTTTGTTTGATCATTTATTGAAACTCTAATTTCTACTTTTATAAATCCGTAAAACAGTTTATATGAATTTTAGCAATTTTTTATTTACTTTAATGTCTAATCCTAATTTTTTCGTTTAAAATCATGAAACGTTTTTCTATCTTATCCGATAGAAAAGCAGAAAAGAAACAGGTTACAATTCTTTTTATTTGATACACATATACAAATATATATCCTTAAACAGTACTTTTTTTTTATATTGGATTATTAATCCAGTAATTATTAGTACCTCAGATATCTTTAAAACTACAAGTTTCACAGAAATTTTTGTTGATATAAAATTGCACAGTACAAAAGGGCCCATTCGTTGGCGAAAATAGTTTTTTTGTAAGTGGAGGTATGTCGGATATTTGTAGATCACCATCATTTTTTTTCGTAATACGATAGAGCATCTTAAAACGAGTTCAACGACCTGTAACATGAAGTCACTGAAGGTCATAGAAAATAAAGAAAGGCGATAATACTTACGATTTTGGTAATAAATGAAACATATGTATTGTACACAGTAGAGGAATGCGTAATGTTTACATGATAAGATTAGTATCGATAAATCGATCAGTCTGTTCCGACCGATGCCGAGCAGCAATAAACATGGGGTCTTCGAAAACTGAATTTATGACACGTTCATGACATCAATACCAATTTTATATTGGGTCTTTTACTAGAAGAATTACCTTCACTTATACGACATTGTTCATTGATTGCACGAGGGAAAGTGGATAAAAAATTTCGAAATCATTGGATTGGACGTGGCGGTCTAATATCATGGCCAGCTCTTTCATCAGATATAACACCTCTAGATTTCTTTCTGTGGGGAACACTGAAAGAGAAACTGTGCCCTTTGTACTGTGCAATTTTATATCAGCAAAAATGTTTGTGAAACTTATCGTTTCGAAGATATCTGAGGTGCTAATAGTTACCGCCCCACCCTGTATGTTGAACTTTGATGTGTGCAATCTTATTTGATTGAGTGAAAATCTTGTCTTTCGTTATAAAAATGGAAAGATATTTTAATTTATTAAAAGAAGCAATGAATGCATGAAATAATATGCAGGCTTTTTCTTTACAGGAACATGTATTGTAATTACAAGTTATTATTTTTTCGATATGTTTTTTAATGTTCCTGTTTGTTACCTACATATTGCACTACATTTATCATTGATACAACAAACATCTAAAATTTGCTAAGAATAATAATAACACCTGAAGGATAAATGTTTCTTATTTAACCATGTAATTTATAATTATTCAAGTCTTTTTTATTAAACTATTCAATTTTAATTCTATAACATCCTCAAAATATTGCAATATAATTAGAGATAAGAGAACATCAATAAGTAATGCTTAGTAATATCTGATTTATAATATACCAATGAATACTAAAAAATAGAAAATCTAAAAATATTCCAAATTATAATTGGACCTTAACGTTCTTTCTGTTATGTTCTATATTTATTTGATGTTTATTTCAGTAGTATTCACTTTTTAAAGTAAATGATGTAACGTTTGCGTACTGGCACTGAAGTTGCGTTACGAGATAGTTCTATTTTTTAGGAAGTCTTGAATTCTTAGCATCTACTAATTACTTAATTAGAAAAAAGTAACCTATTGATACCTAAAATAGATTCTAACAGTAATTTCAGTAAAATCAACAGTAATTTCTCATATTTTATACGTATGTCACAACTTGTATATTAAGTGTGGCGAATTAGCGGCTCATGAAACACACACACATACATTGAATACTTCATTTAAATGTACAGTGAAGTGAATTGGAAACATTGAATTAAAATATTTACTCAAAATTTTACTCGAATGCTCTATTCTGATCATTCATGTACATCTAGATATGCTTGATTCTCACGTGTCAGATATTCTTATTCTCCAATGCTCTCGTAGCCTAAAGATTTGATCTATAGAGTGTTTGTTACTTGGCTCACGTGCAGTGACTTGTTCGTTACTGGTTAAGAATAGAGTTGTCGTGATAAACGAAAAGCACGACCGACGTCTGGTCTAAAGGTAAAAGCCATAAAGAAAGCAGATAGTGGCATTAAACAAGTAGGATACACGTAATTATATCTCATACATTTTTAGATCGAACATTTTTTAGATAGGACATATATAAGAGGTCACTGGTTATTCATAAACAGATTGTCTCACCATGAAGCTCTTACTCTATACAGATGTGACTTCATTGTCATCACAGCTCTTGAGTAACGAGAGTTTCCAGTTACATACATATGCTTCCGAATGACTCGAATTTCGTCACGTTTGTAACACGTAGAGTATTGTTTCCATTCAGAATTACTGTATAGCGTAGTTAGTTAGAAGTTATCATTTGTCGATTTTTTTCATTAAATTGTTTGCTTCAGATGGGGAAGTCCACCTTTAAATAACCACCTTCTATTACAAGTGAAAAAAATGAAACAGATTGATATTTTTGTCCGATTATGATAAACATGTTGTAATAAACAAATAAAGAAATTATTATAATTTTTACTTACGTCAAATGAAATCCACGACATTCATACATCAAGCTTTTTTTGTGTCTTACTTAAAAATTATGGATCTTAAATGATTATGTATACTTAGCCATTGTTGGCTTAATTGGCAATTTTGCAGCTTTTTGGCGAGAATGTAATAAGTTACAACATATCTAAGCAACAAAGGATATGGTACTACTTAAATTAAAATATCTTTCTTTCATTCAAAATTGACCTTGATCTTCAAAATAAAGGTAAATTTTTCCAATTATGTCATATTCTACTTTTAAAGGATGATAAAAGTCTTTTAAAAAGCATGAGCTTCAAAGCAATCGTTTTATCAGAAATTGAGTTTAATTATTCAATCTAAAATTTTATTGAATTATGGAACTACTGCCATCCCCAGATTATTATCCAACAGTTCGACAGGATTGTTTTTCAAATTCGGTTAATGTATTGATAAAACATTATGGAATATAAAATTACTGGCTCTGTTTATTTCCTAGACTGTTTAACAAGTCTTATCTTTACTTTCTACATTTAGGCTTGTTAAATGAATTGTATGGAATAATACCGTGTAGGAGGTGACGTTATATTTCATTTACACATATTGATGTATTATCAGATCGTAGAAGATTAGTTAGCATATCTTCACATAATATGGCTAATCTAAAATCTATTTAATTTTTACTTTGAAGAACAAGCAAGAACTGAAAATCAGTATAAATAAAATAAACCAATCATGATTTACAAAATATGCCATTTTCCTATCGACGGATTTGTAATGATATAGGAACTAGAATGTAAAGTGTAAATGTTAAAATTGATGCACAAGCTTATTCGTTATAAAATATTAATCAAGATAGTTAGAATAGAAAGACAATCTTTTGGTTGTCCTTTGGTTGGATATAGATAAAAACTTTTTAAGATTTAAATAGCAATGATAAAATATTGTTTCAGATAGTTTACTTATACGTATTTTTTATTTTATATTATTTGTTTAGTGCACGCCAACGGTTTATCCCGCTGATCCTTTTAATCCAGAGGAAGATGCGGCACTCCTTCGAACTGCGATGAAAGGCTTTGGCACAGACGAACAGACAATAATCGATGTCCTTGCCCATCGTGGTATCGTACAACGACTCGAGATAGCTGATAAATTTAAAACAATGTATGGGAAGGATCTGATTTCTGAACTGAAATCGGAACTTGGTGGAAATTTTGAAAATGCAATTATAGCATTAATGACACCATTACCTGAATTTTACGCTAAAGAACTTCATAATGCAATTAGTGGAATGGGCACAGACGAAGGAGCTCTCATCGAAGTATTGGCATCCCTTAGTAATTATGGTATCAAGACGATATCTGCTGTCTATAAAGAACGTAAGTCTTTTCTTCTTTTACTAATCTTGCAAATAACCATAGATATAATAAGCGTTGCAAGCTTTCGATTGGAATATGTTTTAAAAAGAAGAGAAGAATTGTACTTAATGTATATTAAAACAATAAATACTAAATTAGAAAATGATTCAACTATGGAAACAATGCAATGACGAACCTTAAAAGGCATTTCTTGTATAGTGAATGGCATATAAAGTATTACAAATTATTTTTTGCAAAACTCTTACAGGTAATCGACGATTTTTTTTGTGGTTAAACAGTTAATAGAAGCGAATAATTTTTGTTATTTTCTTGAGGGGCAAAAAAATTATCACTATCATTTTTGTTATTTAAATAGCTCCTATCAAATCTAATAACATTCATTTAAAACAGTTTCTTTATTCCATATAATTGTATAGAGACGGTGCTTCTAGTAAATGCGAAAGGTGGAAAAAGCGTATTCTGCTTTGAAAACTATGTTATTAAATAGCTTAAGCTATGTCGGACTTTTCTTAAGTCTTGCACGAATATTGTTACAAATGTATATTATAAAGAAGATTATGATTGATCGCATGTAATCCATAATATAGCAATAGAATCAGTGTCCACAATAATATTATTAAAAGATAAGTACATGTTTACAACTAAACGAACAACTCTTTGTACTTTTAATGAAATAATACTGTTACATTTAAAAAAAATAGGAGAGGCGATTGTGGGTCTTAAATTACTTGCTTCTGCTAATTGTTTAATTAGAAAAAAATAACGTGTTGATATTTAGAACAGACTGTAAGAATGAAATTTATCACATCGTATAAGTATGTCACATCTTTTATCGTATTGACATTAGGTATGGCGAACTGATGGCTCACGGAACAATACGTATATAGTATGGCTTCTTCCCCTACTCATTCCATCAAAAATGACCTCTACTATTTGTCACCATAGTGTCTGGTCGCATTTCATGAGCTGCACGGCTTTTTGTTTTTTCGTGTTTACTCTACCTATTTGCGTATACAGAAAAGTAACTGTACAAATATGTACAACTTAGTTATCTAACTTGGTGTTGTACAATAATATTACAAATTAAATGAGATCACAGTAATTTTCCGCATTACAAAAATATTCAGACATTGTACATAATACAATATAAACTAAAATTAAATTTCTACTGCTTAGTAGCGTAACCTCTTTATAAACCCTGTCGCGTTTCGCCGCGTAGAATTTTGTATCGTCTCACTCTCTGGGTTCGTAAGGCCCAGATCTAATGCGATTACACACGACGCTGTCCGCCAACATAAATAGCTTGTTTCAGTTGCTTGGCACCTCCCGACCGTGTGAAAGTGTTCAAGCCAGTGACTGATGGTAGTTCGTTGTTTCTTTCACAATTCAACCTTTTTTGTAAGAGATTGGTCTTTTGACTGTTTCGTTCGTTCTTAAAATTTAGACTGTCTCGTTCGTTATTAGTCGACGACTGTTTCATACATTGTTAATCGTGATGATTGTTACGTCGGCTCGATAGTTTTTTGAGAGCTCCGTTTTGCTTACACCACACAGAATCAGATATGTTAAATTTAGATTCGTCAATGAAAATTACGTCACTCCACCATGACTCTTCCTTCAAAATCATTTTTTTTTTGCAAGAGTTAAACATTTCTCTTTATTTACTTTGCTGATATACAGTTTCCTTCTTGTGACCCTTCCATTATAACCATTTTCTTTAAATAATCGTCGAACTGTTTGTGCATTTCCAGATTTTCCAATTTCTTCTCGAAATACAGCTAATGCAGGGGTACTAGTTGTAGGTTTTTTTTCTATTTTTCGAATAATCGACCACTTTCCTGAAGTGACTCAATTTTGTTCTCGTTCTTACATTTAATCATGACATTTACTATCGTTCCAAGATTAAACATAGTGGCGATTTATCAACATGATCTTTTTTCCACAATTAAAAGTTACTAATTGACGAAGATTAAAAAAAATGTCTACATTTACGAGTTTTATGCCGTGATCCGTCCGAATGTTTAAGCAAGGCTCCAAAGAGGGACACTGCCGTAAGAAAATGCACGTGCCTCTCTTCGACCGCTCATTTGCCCTATTGTTTGATATTTCTTATAGACTTTCACTTTTTTTAGGCAATTCTGTCACCATGAATGGAATTATAAAGTTCACTTATGTTTGCAGTGTACGACAAAGATTTGGAGGATGATTTGAAGAGCGACACATCCGGCCACTTCAAAAGACTATTAGTTTCACTTTCATGCGTAAGTAATTTCTAACATCATTGTTAGATCTAAGACTTAATAACAACAGGAGATGATTTTTTATGTAAAACTAAATGAAAAATGTAATCAAATTTTTTTGTGTAATATTTTATTAAAATAGAAAATCAGTATTCAAAAATTTTCAAATGCGTAGATCATCATTGTTAATGTGATTTAAGAAAGGTATCGTTTTATCTCTTTATCGATTCACTTAATCGGATATAAAATATATACTACTGTATAATATAAAATGAACTATGCAATTAGCTCTGGTTGTACATATCTTAAGTTTAGTTAAAAATATAAAAAGGTTTATAATAATTTTGAGATTATAATAGCGATGGCCCAAGAAATGCAGCAATTATTTACGAAGACGAATGACCAGACTATAATGAATTCTGTCTATCGGTGTACGTCGGTGAGAGAATATGTGTTAGTTTTGTTGTTGCCTACATCGCAGATTATTTCTTGTTTACAACGATGTTTAAACCAATTTAAAACTATGTACATAACTGTATACATGTATATGCGAGGCTACAAGAAATATCGAGTTAATTAGAGTACTAATTTAACGCGAGTTAAATTAGAGTTTGGTTATCTTACAAGTTCCGGTCGCCATAAAGCGGCCGATTACGGTATATGTATTTATATACGTATTAGGTTGATGCAAAAGGAATGTCGGCTTTTAACCTTCATTTTTAAAGGACCATAATTTTTTTAATAAATTTTATTAATCAAAATAAGAACTATTAAAATCAGTAGAACGTTGTCAACGAGATAGAAGTGTATTTATGTCAGTCGCGTAAAATTTCGGGGTTCTGGAGGTGATGAAAGCGTTTAAGGCGTTGAAGGCATCGTCTTAGTTTTTCAAGCATTTCTCACGCAAGAAGTTATCGAGATGCTTGAAAAAATGGTAGTCGGTGGATGAGAGGTCGGGTGAGTATGGTGAATGGTCCAGAGTTTCATAGGCCAGCTCGTGCAGCTTTTGTCGCGTACATTACGCGGATCATTACAAAATCTTCGTCTTAGCTGCCTTTCAACCTCGTTGGAACTGATAGAGGAAAATTGCTCTTAATTGCTTTTCGTCTATCATTGCTAAAATGATTAAAATATAGCTATAATTAACATCAATCATATAATATTTACAATCAAGATGAAGATCAGATTCTAAGCTTTAAAATGATATATATATTGACAATATTTATTTTAAAATTTATTAAAATTTCAAAAATAAAGTCCAACCATAAAAAAACTGACATTCCTTTTGCATCAACCTAATAATATCAGATATTATTATAGCTTTGTGGCGGCACTCGCCACTAGAGAGACAGCACCGTTTACACTTTCCTGAAAGTACCCGATGACCCATCCTTTCCAATATATAGAAGTTCTGAACTGTCCCTAATATCCCAGTGTCTAAGGCAGGGCCTGCTAGGTAGCCTTACTGATGAGTCCACTAGCAGGCCCAGGACGAAACGTTCTTCCCCTCTCTTTTCCTTCTTTCTTTCTTCCTACATCTTTACAGCACAGCAAGCGCAGCCGCTTCAGCTTCATATTGTACAGAGGTGTAAACAGTTCTTTTATGCAAAACCAAAAATACTATACACAAACACTGTGCAGACTATAAACAGAAGATAAGCTCTGATGTGATGAGTAACCATGATTATAACAGGCTTTCACAGATGTACACTTATAGGTGGAATTCATTGTAATGGTTGCAATTTCCTTCTACAAATATCTCAAAAACTAAAGCCAAGTGATAGAATACATGCATAGAAAAAAGTTGTTGAAAATGTTAATTTGAAACTACCCGCTTTATATTTTATTATATTGAAGCAACTGTATAATTGTAGGGGATGAAGAAATACTTAAAATGTAAACATACCAATAGAAAACGCTAATTTGAATAAGGGTTTATCTTTACTGTACTCCTAAAGATAATTCACACTCAAAAATAGCATTGTTATTTTCTTAATAGAATTAAAATTGTATATTTTATCATATACTAGTATCAAATAAACAGATAAGCAATATCAGAAATACGTATTGTTTGCATAACGGTCAGTAATAGAAGAAAAATAAATAGGGTGACATGTTCTAATATAGAATATTATTTGTTATGCCTATACATTACCTATTTAGACAATTTTTATAAAAATACAAAGATTATGGTTTTATGGAAATTTCATGTTGTCTTGATTGGTAACAATTGTAATGATAATAATAATTAATAATGTACAACAATTTCTCTTAAATTACATTGTAGGCTAATAGAAATGAAAGTTCTGATGTCGACGATGAAGCTGCAATTCAAGATGCCGAAAGATTGCTTGAAGCTGGTGAAGGACAGTGGGGGACAGATGAAAGCACTTTTAATGCTATTCTTATTACTAAAAGTTATCCTCAGCTACGAAAGATTTTTAAAGAATACGAACGGCTTGCGGGCAGCAGTTTAGAAGACGCAATTAGAAGAGAATTTTCGGGATCCCTCGAAGATGGTTATCTTGCAGTCGGTAAGGAATATTAATGTTGTTTGACTTTTATTCGTCAGAATAATAGTTTTCTATGTATGGTAACCTATATAGCGCAGGATATTTTATAGATATTTAAGGATATTTGTTCAAGACGTTTTCAAACCATTAAAGCATCTTGAAAATGTCTAAATGTCCCACGTATTATATACAATAATACTATCTTTGTTACTTCTAAAGACATATTTAAAAATGTTCACGTTTCGATCATAGACAGGAAATGTTAGTAAAACGCATCAGAGAGTTTCTTTTAGGTTGCAGGCAGTACTTTAATATCTGGACCCACACCTATTGTATTTTCTGATACATTGTTAGGAAATGCATCAGCAGAGGAGTTCAACCTAAGTGCTCATTGCCACACTACATTGTCTGTAAACTTTTAGAACAATTTTGCTACTACACTTGAAGAAAGATTGCATATGACTAAATGGAACATTTGTTATGAGAAACAATTCTCGATTGAATATGTTTCATTACAGTAAATAGTTGTCGATTGCATATTTTTGAATGTCTCATGTATTATTACTGATTTCTGATATATACATTCACGAGCAAATATATCGACTCAACCTCCATATACGCACAAAAGGTAAATTTTTTCAAAAATAGTGCAGTCAATGGACAAAAAACATATTAGCTTTTAATTATTAGGCATTTAGCTTTAAATTGATACCAACATCATAAAAATTGGTCCATTATTTTTTAAATTATGTCATCTGAATTCCAATGAACAAAAAAAGCTAAAATATCCTTTTTTTTGGAAACGATGTTTTTAATAAATTAAAACCAAAAATTTGAATTTAACATTGAAAATTTATTTAATGTATTACATTCCAATACTTGGTGGTTATATACAGTGTGGGGCAGTAACTATTAGCATCTTAGATATCATCGAAACTATAAGTTTCACAGAAATTTTTGCTGATATAAAATTGCACAGTACGAAGGGGCCATCCGTTGGCGAAAATAGTTTTTTTTGTAAGTAGTGGTGTGTCAGATATTCGAAGGTCACCTTCATTTTTTTAAATGGATCGGTATGTTTTTGCTTCCGTTTTACGATAGAGCATCTTAACATAAGTTCAACGACCTGTAACATAAAACCATTGAATATCATAGAAAGTGGAGAAAAACGATAATAGTTATGGTTTTGGTAGTAAATGAAACATACGTATTTTAAACAGTAGAGGTATGCGTAATGTTTACCGTTTACATCATTGTGAATAAACACTGCTTGAAGGATATTTTAATAGTTTGCAGGATAAGTTAAACATGATAAGACTAGTATCAATAAATCGGTCAATCTGTTTCGACCGACGCTGAGTAACAATAGACGTGAGGTCTTCGAAAACTGAATTTATGATGCGTTCAAGACAAAGCGGCTATTTTTGAGATTAATATTTTTACCTTCAATAGTTAACGCTCGCGGACCTTGACCATTTTAATTAAATTCCGAACCTTTGACATCATCAATAGCTGAAAAGTAAATCTAAAAACTGACACAATCCGGCACGATGTATCCGTTTGAAGAGCAAGTCGATACTTCTTATTTATGAAATGCCAACAAAATTCACAAGCAACAGCGAATTATTGCAGCCTGTGCATCAATAAGTTCTAACATTATAAGACTTAGAAGTCAATCTATCATAAAAGGAATGCCATTACGCAATTTTATATTAGTAAAAATTTCTGTGAAACTTATAGTTTCAAAGATGTCTGAGGTGCTAATAGTTACTGCCCCACCCTTATAATGTTAAGAACCCATGTTAGACTCTACTTATATGTATCATACAGGGTGATTCACTACTCGTGTGACAAATTTTTACAGTTGATACTATACCTCAAATGCAACAAAAAAGTTCATACAAACCTAGGTCCGATTTGCAAAAATGGCAGAGAAAATGTTGATTTTTGTTTTTTCCAGAGAAACGGCAGTTTCACTTATATTATTGATTGTATTTTCCAAACCGTTGGTCCTACATGAAAATGACAAACAATACTGAAAAGAGCAATAAATTTGCTATTATAATAGTCCCTATTTTATCCTGAAACTCCAAAACAGGTGGAGTAATAAAAGTTTAAACTTATCTCAGGAGGCAAAATTTGTAAATACCAAAAACTTTGATCTCCTATTTAGGAAATTATTTTTAGACCTGGAGGGCAGCAAATTTCGCAAAAACTTTTTTATTCACTAAGATTTCTGATGATATTTTAACCTTAAACCTTAAAATCTTGATTTTAAAAATGAACATATTATTCATAAAAGTCAATACGTGTTTTTATATTTCTTAAATATTTAGTGTTTTTTGTTTGAACTGCATAAATATTTTGCCAAATATCGTAAAATACTATACTCTGCTATTAGGAAATCTTCGTTGATACTGTATCATAGCAGCTCAAGCATTCTTGTCGCAGAAACGATAAATAATAATGATATCAGTGCACTCTTAATTTGAGTACATCCGCGGTATTACCAACGAAAATGTATTACTCATCGACATTCTGAAAATGAGACTAACTCGCTTACTGAACGAAATTCATCGCAATAATGTATTTATAAACACTCTTGATACATTACACTAACTTACGATGTGTAAGCAATGAATTCATCTTTATATTTTCATGCTTTAGAAATATAATAATTTCTTTGGCTTCTCTCACTGATTTAAAAAAAAAAATGGAGTGAAATAGCCAAAACTCAGAAAAGCTGCAAATTTCTTACATAATCTCATTACAAAGTATTTACAGACCTATGATGATATAACATTCTTTATTATTTTTACTCATAGACCAAACTATAGTAAGGTTTGATCGTATAAAAGTGAAAACTATTTTGCATATGTATATATCTATAAGTACTACTAATGACCGTCTGTAGCTCATGTGTATATATATATATATATATATATATATATATATATATATATATATATATATATATATATATATATATATACCTTCATGCATATTCATTTAGATACAAACAAGACTATATTGTCAACTTCGATCATTAATCGTGCATAATATCTTATTTCGAAACATATACTGTTTCCACAATTGATCACCCTATGATATCTATGATATTCGTTATTATTATTTGATTTACCATGTTATATTAATATTAATAATGAAATTATCTTTGTTAGTTAATCAATAATTTAGGTTTCAAATGTAATGTGTGGAATGTTCTAGAAAAGAACTATCTATCGATTTGAATTAATCAATCTATTCAAATATCTTGTAATTGTCTTTAATTAATAAATATTCTACAATTCATTTTTTTAGTTTTTATGTATTACAGAATGAAAACGGTGGTAATAGCAATTATATTTTGTATTTATTTATTTTAGTGAAATGTGCACGAGACAAAACAGGATACTTTGCTGAAAGACTGTATAAGGCAATGCGTGGATTGGGAACCGATGATTCAACGTTAATACGAATAATCGTGGCTCGATCGGAAATCGATTTAGGAGATATTAAGGATGCTTATCAGAGAATTTATGGGCAATCGCTTGCAGGTGATATCGATGTAAGTCAAAAACACGATATATTATAATACTAACGTAATATTTCTGTAAATATATTTCTGCACTACTTATTTTTTACTTTTATTATTCACTAATACAAATCAAGGATACAGAAATAAAGACAGAATACGTGCATTTCCATTTTTCATTATTAATATGAAGTATTTGTTAAAAGTAAAAGTATTATGTCAAATAATGAATACATATATTATTAATTAATAATAATAAAAATTAAATTATATTATTATAAATAACAATAATGTATAATTGACAATAGCAGATGAAACGCTGTATTGTTGAATCGATGTCAGTCATGATTTTTTACAGAAATATTCACACTGAAATTTATTTTCACTAATGTAATGGTTCATAACCTATACCTAAATATGTATATATTGGATGTAGAAAGTATGTGTAATTTCAAAACATCTTTATATACTTTTGTATAGTCTGTTAATTAAGTTTTCTAAGACAACAAGTTATCTGCTGGCAACGCTAGACTAGAATTAGGTATTTACAGTAGTTTATAGCTATACGTCTAATTCTAATTTCATACAATTTATAAAGTAATTTATATATATGTATATAGCACAAGAATCACGTAATTCTTTTTTAATGATATTTAACTTGTCACTGTATTCGTTAATTAACTAAAATTGTTATTGACTTTAATAGTCCTAAAAATTATTATTGGAAAATTTGAGGAATACGTAGAGAAACTGCAATTATGGGGAAAATTGATCACCAACGATCCTAGACAGTATAAAAGTTTATCAGATATTTCCTGAATTACAAAAGTACCGAAACATTGTGTACAATACATTTATATAGGAATAGATTCAAAAAAAAGCTAGCGTGTAACTCAGAAATGAACATTTCTAGAAAATTAATTAATGGGTGAATCATTATTATAAAGAGATGTAAAAATGATGTAATTTAAATTAATTTATTTGTATAGTATTATATATAATTTCTTGTTGAATCATGAATTTTATAAAGAAGTAGTAAATATTTAAAATACTGTGTGAATTAAGCGCAAATGAGAATAAATGCTAATTCTAGATTTGATAAATGCTATATTCTCAAGAGAGAAAAATGCAAAAACACAAGACTGTGATGAAAACATTGTTTACTGTGAAATACAGTGATGATTTTACAATTGCTTTGTATATTATTGTCACAATTATACATATACCTTTATGGTATTACCGACAATTTTTTCCAGATCTCTCAAAAACCAACTTGTTATAAAATATTATGAAAGTGATCGAAATCGACAAAGAAAATATCATTCTGAATATATATTTATCTACCTCCTGTTTTTAAATAATTGACAACCATATTCCTTTTTTGAAGTAAAGTATATAAGAAAAACTCGTTGAGCTTGAAGAATGTTTTCACAAAGGAATGGTACAAAAATTCTTGTTCGGTTACAATCTATTCAATTAACGCATTGAAATACTTACGATTATATGCTAATTATATTTTATTGTTGTGAAATTATAACAAAAATGTCAATTACATTACTTTTTATTGAAATTTTTATATAGTAGCCTCGTCTGAATACTTTCTACACCCAGTGTACGTGTCGTAATTCATCATAAAGCACATCTTTCTGTAACAACACTGCTGTATCTTGGCTGGCTATAATGTTCGATAAATTTCAGGATGACTGCTCAGGAGACTACAAGAGACTCTTGCTTGCCCTACTTGGATGAATGTATTTCGTGTTGAACAATTCTTTTTGTTTTTAAAATATACTTTCATACCAGTGATGAAATTCTTCGCAACATTCCGCGAAGCTTTACAAAATATTTAACTTTATTTCACCCCAAATTAGACCAACAATTAGCAGTAATTATGGTACTTCGGTTACAACGTTTTGGTTTTCTTTTCCTTGATTGTTTATGTTGGTTTTATGAATTTGTCCATGAAATTATTTCGCTTGAACCGAAATAAATGACACTAATCTCCATGAGATCTGTTAAACAAACGATATCAGTACCTGTTTCGTTATACCACTGAACATTACCTATTCTATTTTGTTATTTAATGCGACTTTTCATAAGCCAGTCAACTAATTTCACTAATTAAGAATCGCTTTTGTAATACGCATGCATACATGTATATATAATGAATCTGAACATAAATATAATATAATTTGGCAATTATTATTAACATTGCTTAAATCCTTCCCACATTCTGTTTGCTTTTACAGAGTGACTGCGGTGAAGATTTTAAGCGACTTCTGATAGCACTTTTAAATTAAACAAATTCTTGGAAAGGATACATATACCTGTACCCAATTATATTTATTTTATCTAAGGGAAGCAACAATGACATCTCTAACATAATAATAATAATAATAATAATAATATGCATCTTGTATAACTGTAATAATTGTTATGTTTGCAATAAATTTTCATGTTCGCAAACAACTTTTTATTTATTGTAAATGGCAAAGCGACAACACATGTGTCTTCTTGTTTTCCAGAGTGATTGCAACGCTGAGTGGAAAAGACTTATGATTGCGATGTTGAATTAAAAAGGCATTTTAGTCTTGTTCGATGAGAGGTATAACTAACGTAACAAAAAAAGTAACATGTTGTAGGTAAAATACGATATATTAAAAAGGTGAAATAATCGTTTAAGATAATCAATCTTCTGCTCTGCGTCCAAAAGTGCCAACCTCTAGCCTGTAAAGCTGACAATCGGAACAAGTTTCATTTTTGTGGATGCGTGACTTCAGGGTTATCATTCAGTCTTAAGTATACACAAAAAAACAATATAATCGCGTCGCTCGGCATTTTTGGATACAGAATCAAACAAGTGCTATTGCACCGCTTAGCAATTTTCGATTCGGAAGCAACAAAGTGGCGTTCAACGAATAAAGACCATCAAATTTTCAATATTATAAATTATGGAAACAAATTATTGTGATACATCACAAAAAGACAGTATATCTAAGATATTGAATATATTTTGTTTTTATTTAATTACAACTCATTTTTTATAAAATATATGTATGAGAGATTATTTTTTGTTACGTACATATAAGTAATAGCATGTTTTTGAATGTATATACACACACTTTCTTTTTTTCCTCACATTTTTTTTTTCTTACAGATAGCGTATTTTATTTCCATATTGTGAAAGTTATGTTATACAAATGTGATTCGAAATACAAAAATATATGTATATGTCAATAAAAAAAATTGTCAGTTGATTCCTGTCAAACTTAATAAAATTTGATAAGTAAAAAAATTAGTGCTTTGTTCAAGCTAAATTTATTATGGGGATTAAAAGGTTTTATTATCTTTCATATCGTCACACCCTTGAAAATTATAATACTTGGTGAAAAGAATAATAACTGGAAAATTTCAGAATTATTAATCAAAAGCCATTTGTGGTGCATTTGTATAGAAAATTACAAATTTTAATTATTTTAGGCTCTTTATCTTAAAAAGTTTTAAAAAACATTTTTAATAAAAATATATGTAAAAAGTATGTAGTATTTATATACGACAGTCTACGATATGTTGAAAATCATTATATATTTTACTTGAGGGAAGATTTCTAAGCTTCAAATTTATATCAAACAATCTTATAAAGCGTACTTTGTGTCGCGTGACGGGTTAGAGGGTAATAAACGGAAACAGAAGTTTTGTATAATTATTTCAAAATTATATTATACTTTCATTATTAACAAAAGAAAGATTGTCGATAAACAATTCTACGTGTATACGTACATATATACAATACGTATATAACTATCGATACTCTTTAAGTGGGAACTTCACTCTGAAAACTTTTCTTCATCAATTTGACATGATTAAATTAATTTAACCGAAAGTTCAGATTGTATTGAAATCAGACGACTCGACAGGTTCATATATCTGTTTAATACAAAATTTCAGACATGAGTAAAGGAAATTCATTAGACGGAGAGAAAACAGCGGACGAGACAAATTCAATAAAAATTAGCAATTCTGTACTTCACAGATTAATATCTGGTAAATAACTATACTGATAATGCAAGCTATTTCTGTTTACATAAAAAAATGATATCGTATCGTACTATTTTATCTTTATCGTTTCTAAATAATCTAGATATTTTATAAAATTAAGCTTAAAACTTGCTTTACTTGCTTTTTAATATTTTTCATCATTTATGAAAATGCATTAAAAGATGTATTATATTTAGTTTGTTTTATTCTTTTTAATTAATATTTCATGTTTGTAATAATCATAAAACTAGAAGAGATTGTGGTTTAGTTTTTTATTTATTTTTTATTAATAATAATTATATATGCATTTTTTTAACACTCCTACTTAATTATTAAAAGGTGACGAAATCACTTGCAGAAGCTCAATAAAATAATGTAGTTTTTGTTCTTTCATGGACACGGTGTCCAATAAAAAATCATAGGATAATTTGTTTGATAGGCCACATTTTTTCTACATGACAAGAATTATGTTACATTTCAATCTTTTTTTACCGATTTCTCGTTTTAATAATAAAATGAAACTAAAACATAAAGAGCAGAAAATTTTTAGTGAAATAGGTAAAAGTCGGAAAAGTCGTGAAGATGTATATCTATATTTGCCCAGATAAATTATATAATGTAGATTATTATCTAATGATAATTATTAAGAAGAAAATATACTAAAGTAATAATTATCTCATTTAATATATTTTTGTTGAAAAAGCGATTTTTGCAAAGCTATTGTGTTGACAGAGTGGCAGCATTGACAAGAGTATTTTCAACGTTAAGGGTGTGAAAAATACGTGGTGTATAAATGACATAAATAAGGTAGGAGTAATGTTTTTTATTTTTAGTAAGGAATTTAGTTATATGAACATATTGTGAAAGTCCATTCAATTTCAGTTTATGTAATATATTCAAAAATAGGGATAGCTTTCAAAGATGATGCAGATGCGAACTAAATAAAAAATGAATGATAGGTAAAAATATATTATTTTAGATAAAAATTGGTTTGCTACTTTGGTATATTTCCTTACGTAAAAAGTGAAATTAAAAACGAATTAACGTCAAGGTATTGTTAACGAAGAAAAGCTTACGGACTATGAAAAATATTGGGCCGATAAATTAGCTGTTATCGATAAGGATCATACGGTAAAGAATGGTTTAGACATAAGTGAAGCTGAAAATACGTTAAACCTTATTGACGCATATTTAAGTTCGAAGCCTCGGCGTAGTTGTCCCATCGATACAATCAAAGTAAGGATTTACTAAAATTTACATAGTAAAGATTTAATATTAATGCTAAAAATAGATTTGTTTTAATGCATCGGGTTATACATATAATTGGCATAGAAAAAGTTTAATGCATTCATTGCTTCTTTTCTTTTGGAGATTTCGAACATATACATCTATTATGTATTATAGTGAGAGAAGTATACGGCATAGAATTGCTGCAATTAAAATTCTTGTTTCTTAAATTGTTATATCTCGTTTGGAGATACGTCATGTCATGTAACGAGCATCTTTTTAAGAAATTAAGTAATAATAAAATAAACGAATGAAGTATACAATAAATTGAAAAGTTAGAAAAAATTAGAAAAAATTATCAACTTTCCGTTATCTTTAAATAAAGACAGTTATTTTAACATTTTACCTTAAGGGACCATGTATGTGAAGAGTGCAAAGATTCATAATGTAATTTATTGTTAAACATACTATATAAGTGGTAGTTACTACTTTTACGTAATTTATCGATTTAATTTTTATGCTGGAAAATAAATGAAATTTTTATAAGATATGAATCAGCGTGAGCAATTAGGATAGACTACTGAACAATATTAAAACTGAAATAGTGATTTTTCTACACCAAAATCCTGGCATGAAAATTAAATAGCATTTCTGATATAATAACTATTTAGTTAGTAATCAGTAGCGAGTAATACTAAATACTAATAATAAATAAGAATAAATAATTTAAGCACGAGTGTATATGGTACATACAAAAGGAATGCTTGACAACTGAATCGGTGTGGTCGAGATTTTCCGGTTGAATTACACACTGATCACGGTCCGATCAATAATACAATCTAAATAAAATAAAATGTATATTTGCCAAACTTAGATGCTTGGATTCATTCCTGTTAGTATCGTGCAATATGTATTATACGTATCACCGTAGTTTTTTCAAGCCAGCAAAGTATACGTCTGTCTTCTTCCGATTACGTTCGTTTCAGATAAAAAGTTATTATAAATGATGATTCATTGATTCTTGCATTTTTTGTTTTTCAAAGCATCACAGAAAAATGTACAGATATTGTATATTACTGTTGTGTTAAAGGATGATACACAGCCTTATACTCGCCATCACAAGAATTACATTGAAATAATTATTTGATTCGATACTAGCTTTTGTAAGTGTATCTCGGTCAATTTCAATATTTGATGTAGTTTAGTTGATGTAGTAGATTATATGTAACTATCTCCGTGTGAATGTATTAGTGTATTACTCTGTTCCAATGGCAGTAATTACTGTGACAGTAATTTGATGCTAGAATAAGCATTAGTTTTTTCGTTCAAATTTTGTATCCCGAGGTCTTGTGTATTCCTATATCAATTTGACAAAATATCAATTAAGTTTAAATGTTTATAGAATTTTTCACTTTTCTTAATCATGCATCTTCTAATCATCTCCACGACAACTAAAATATGAATAACTGTGCGAGTGGAAAACGAATTTATCGAACGTTGAAATATCTATAATCTTCAAACACAATTTGGTATTTTACGTTTTTATTTCTAATGAATATTTATAGTGCATTGAATGAAATCGTAATAAATTAATCGTGAATAATAACTTAGCACTTTGCTAATAGTTTTAACGAAACTAGATAATGAATAACAGGGAATCAATTATTTATACTATATTATGTAATGAATTAAAGGTTACAGATTGTTTAAGAAGAAACGAAGGGAATACCTTAACTTGTGAAGCAGAAGTAAAAAAGTTCAGAGAATGTATCGATAAATCGCTCCACACGGCTGTTTCTAAAGATATTAAAGACGTACAGAAAAGCAAAAAAAGAAGCTATTTAGAAACGTTTGAACGAAAAAATATGGCTTCCGATTACATTAAATAGACATATGTTGATAATTGTTCAAAACAATATTATGAAAGTTAAAATTTCAAATTTGCACTAGAACGTATGACAACATATGTACGATGTTAAACAATGTACTTCTACTGGAAACAAATAAATGATAAATGTAAATAATTATTATATGCAATTTGATATTTGATTATCAATGAAAAATAAAAGGAAAATAGTGCGGAATAATGGGATCCTCCACTGTTTTCATTGATATAAGTCAAAATGGTTCTCTCGATCTTCGCATGTAGATTCTTCGTATGTAGAGTTGATCCGTTCTTAGCATCACCACTGAATAAGATAGCTAAAATATGAGTACTAGCAAATTTCTATTTAAAGCATCATATTTATCAAGAAAGGAAGTTTCTTGGTAAGTCTTTTTTGGTAAATACATATTATAACTTCTTGTAAGAAAACTGAATAATGAAGTTCTCAGAAAACTTGGCTTCCATCTTGATACATAACTTGCATGACAATTGCACATAAAAACAAAGAGAAGACAATTAGATCTAACAATGTAAAGCATGTACGAGATTCTGAGATACGAATCACGCTTTACACTACACAATAGGCTTCTTCTTTATAGAACATCTATCATCTCAATGTGGATAAAAATCTCATCATCAAGTAGAAGATAATTCGCAACGATTAAAAGAAATTGTTTAAAACACATTGTAACGAACTGGATAAAGAATTAGGAGAAACATCGAAAGTGAAAGGACTAAAAAGGAATAAGGAGTTCATTTTTGTACGATTGATCCACAGAAACAACACAAATAATAAAAACATTTATAAGTATCGTCCATACACACGTACACATTACATTTCTGTATATAACCTATAAAACCAAACAATAAATGACGCAACGTAATATTTAAATAGTTTAAACAATAAAAAGTAATTAAAAATATATACTTACATAATAACTTACAATGGGTATTGAAAATTAATTCCTTGGATCCGAACGCAACATTTATAGCATGTATATCATATAGGGCAGACGTTTAATATTAATCGTACATTTTAAGTGTTTCTCGCGTACATAATAATTGTTAAAATATACTTTTGTTACTTCCGGAATTGAAGATTTCGACACTTTCACTTATTGTAACTTTTAGTATAATTTCGTACGTTCTTATAGCAATCCTCTCATATTTGTAGATGTTATAAATGTTTTAATTAAAAATACTTGTAATTCTTTTATAACTATAGCAGTACTTTATTGAAGCTCCGCTCTCGTACATATTGCAATATCAAAAGTTGCAATTTTATTGTTAAGCTTAGTTAGCTTAAATCTTGAGGTACGACGTTTTGTCGTCTTTTTAGTGAGCTTTAAGTGTGTTGTAAGCACTTAAGTCTGTATAGTGTCTGCTTAATCGTCTGCTTAGTGTCATTATATGAAGGAAGATCATCGACTGTGAAATAATCAATTCATTCAAAATGTAATCATCGAATATCTTGATTTTTTCGTTTTAATTACCATCTTAAACGCCCAAGCAAATTTGAATTTACTAAAATATTCGAAAATATTTATTCTTCCACTTGCTATGCAATGAAAAAACATTTTCGACTAAACTGACCTCGATAAAAGTCTTCATAGATAATCCAAAGTATTAATTTCTTTGAAATAAAATGTAAATTTTTACACATATTTCACGAACATGTTGTTGTTGAAGTCTACATATTTTGCGCAGTCACTTCAGGAGTGACCAATACTAAATATTGGCATGCGTATTAAATTACAAGCTATCACGTAACAATTTAATTGCGTCAATATTTTTTTTCTAGATAATACTAGAGTAATGACATTGTATTATGCATAGACACGTAATACTGAAACCTAGAATACACATATGATATCGTACAAATCAATTTTTTTGGTGTAACTGGAATGAATAATTTTTAGTTACTTTTAATAGCATTCAAGCGGAGTTTAGAAAATTGCTGGTGCAATATTATTTTAGCTATTGCTAAGTTTATGTTGTATCATTTGATTACATTAATCCTACTTTTCTGTTCAATTTTTTTGAAATATTGTTCAATTTCTTGAAATTCTTCGTATTTAGAATATTTTTTAAATACTGAAATAAATTATCGGTTTTTTAACTAAATAAAAATTATCCAATCGTTTCCATTACAGTTTGTTTGTTTAATTCATTAAACTGAAAATAAGATTTGGTGGTAGTACAAGTTGAAGATATATTTGCGAAAAGATCGGAAACTGTTAAATATAAGATATTTTATTTCTAAATTAATTTAAAAATTTATTTATATATTATATTTCTTGTTTAAAAGGAATGGCAATTGATATACATTCGCGACCAAAGAAACAGCACATTTGCCATGTTCTACTTTTTACGTATAATAAATAGTGCATACGTTTTTTCATCACGGCATTAAAAACAGTACCCAATAGAAAACATAGAGGTTTCGGGTTTTCCGTTATAGCTATATTATCACCGTTTTGTCTGTAGCTGCATAAAACTAATGGAATTATTAGATCAAAAAACAAAGTAAAAAAGAAAAACAAAAGCAGAGGAATATTTTCTACCCCTACCGAGATACGAGCATTATTCTATGCGTAGAAACAACAAATTGTTGCTTAACCATGAGACAAATAACCGTAGAAGTTTACGTTACTTTGTGTGAACAAAATATTTATCATGTAATTTAAACAAATAAATACTTAGCAAGAAAATATGGAAATACAATTTGTCGAAAAAAATTCTCAATAATAGCAAAGAAAGAGGAAACGGTAACTGTTACAGTTTACAATAAGAGATCAAGAACATTAAGGAACAAAATAGAGATTCAATTCCTTATTCACGATGGGGTGTGTTATAACTGTTGAATGGATATTTGACTTATCTTTCAGGATATGATTAACGATAAATATCTAAATTTTATTAGAAAAGGAATTAACAAATAGGTAGAATAGAATAAATGGAAGAATACTCCGTACATGTTGTTTGGGCCAATTATTTCTATAAAAGGGAAATAATAGTAACAATAGTGAATTTGTACAGTTTATATAAGTGAAAATAAAAATCAATGAGACAAAACTGTAATAAAAATACTTGTATAATTTATTTCATAACAAAAGTGGATAATTGTAAATAAAATACAAATGAAGTTGCTCTCATAATTTAAAATTAGTATTGAAAATACTAGTTAATTTAAAAAAATCACTTTGTTCTAAAAATCATTTAATTATTCTAAATCGATATAATATTACTAATTACGTTAATATGACCAGTAGTGAATAAGAGACAGTTGTTAAAAAAAAAATGAATAATGTAAAAACGCAATAAATAAAAGATATTTATAAAAAGTGAAAATATATTTAAGAAGTTTTTAGAAAGGTAGTATTATCCGTACGCGTGTGCAATATCTTGTTAGAATCTGATTACATAAAACTGACAACTTTTTTCTCGTAGCGTATCCTTGAACTCAGTCGACTATAAATACGAAATCTACCATAAACTCAACAGAGTCCAAGTTTCCATTGTGCCGGTTTCAAGCGTGGTTCTACACTCTTTTTGTATTGTATGTCGTAATATTTGTATTGTCTAGAAATGTGTAGCATATAAATTACTCTTCATCTTAAATATAATTGATTCGCACATCAATTGACATCACGTATTTGAATGCAAGTGTATGATATTTATTTTCGTTTGTTTCAGTGTATTCTTCAACATAGCAACATGTTTCAAAAACATTTGATAAGTCTAGCGTTTGTGCTGTTGGCTACATTGATGATTGTGTTTGCCGACGAAGAAAAGTACACTTCAAAATACGATTATATTAATGTTGATGAAGTATTAGCGAATCCTAAATTAAGGAATCAGTATTTTGACTGTTTTATGGAATCGGGACCATGTAGCACTCCGGATGCAAAGTTTTTCAAAGGTAACTGCATCCTAGAAAGAATTAAACAATTTCATTTTAAATACAATAAAGGTTAAAAGTTGATTGTTATGTTACACGCAAACATTTCCACATAAAACTTTAATGGGTACTTAAAGTCTTCTTTTTTTACACTAACAATGCTGGAATCTATGTTTTCACTTTCGAATTGTAAGAATTAACACATCTGCAATTTTAAAAAATTTACTATTACTTAATACTTCATAATGCATAAACAATACAGTCATCCAAATATTTAGACCGCGAAAGAATTAAATATCTATCGTTTTTCTCTTCCGTTTTTGATAAACCAGTAGGCAGGAGATTGATAAAATATTCTGCATTGAAACGAGTTCAAGTACAAATTAAATGAATAATCAGAAAAATGTGAATACTTCACGCCACCAATTAATATTGTTAAAAAGTGACCGGGTGAATAAAATTAATCTATGTTTGGATTTATATTAATGGTGAAAAATAGAAAAATTTATTCTAATGTTTACATAAATTTATTGAGAAAATAGCGAAAATTGCAAAAATTTATTTGGCTCTTGTCTTATCTATTAAAGAAATTTATTACGTTATTGCTGTATGGTATTTATAACACCGATTTAATTAATTGATGGTTGTCATTTCGAGAATCTGTAGAATGACGAAGTTCATATTAACAAGTTTTCTAAAGCGTACAAATAATTAATCTTAGTATCATATGTTAACTATTTGAGGTAATTTAGTGTAACCATCTTTTAGTTCGCCATTAATATCACTACTTATTATTAATATTCAATTCTCAAATGCATACTTTATATTTTGTTTATTGAAATTTGTTATTTAGGTATGTTTGCCGAGGCTTTTGTGACGAAGTGTAAAAAATGTACCGAGAAGCAAGTAGATATGTTAAATAAGGTTTCAGCTTGGTACAGTGAAAACGAACCAGATAATTGGAAAAAAGTTGTCGAAAGAGCAATGCAAAGCATGCAGAAAAAGGGAGGTGCCTAAGTAGAAGTGGAAATTTCATTAGCAATCAAAGAGTTTTTGCACATACTTAGTATGCAGCTTGTTTTTATATGGAAGAGGTTTAAATAATTATAATATTATACGAACCAGGTAGTCTCTAACAATTATATCTAATATTATGAAATAACTCTTTTGTATCAATACCAATTCTTGATAAAAATTTATGCAATTAAAATGAATGAAATGTTTAAAACATTCTTTATAGTCACACTTTCATTGCGAACGTTTTCTTATCCTGACATAAATAAATTAGGGATATACAATAGGAGCGTATGTATACCTTAAAGTAAAATCTCGATGTTATCGTATTGTTCAACGTTCCAAAACTAGATCCAGTACGAATAGTTATTGAATTCGTGATGTAATTGTCACAGTATTATATATCGATTGTTGTCGAATCAATACGTTTCATTCGGAATTCAAAAATTATTCGGAAAAACTAGGCCTCACGCGATGTACAATTTTCAGTATAATCTCGATTATCGCAACTCTGATTAATATTATAGAATCAGAACGTCTGTTCCGTATCTTTGAGATTGGACGTTTTTAGCTTTAATAGTTGGCACTCGCAGATCTTGGCCATGTCAATTAAAATGTCGAACATTCGACGTCCTCGATCGCCGAACCGTGTCATAACGTGCCAAACGAGATATTTCTTTAGGGTCAGTCGTACATGTGAACGGACGTTTCTTGTCACCAATACATACCACACATACACATCTTCCCACCCTCCTGAAGCGATTGTGCGCTGTGAACACACAAGAGAGTGTGTCGACAATATTCGAAGGGACACACCAATTAGTAATTTACAACAGTGTCTAACCCCCTGCGTATGATGGAGTCTTTGACAAAGAACGAACGAACGAACAGTGAGCGAAAACCGAGCTCTTGCAAAGATAGTGCGTCTTGCAACGGATTACGAACGAACAATCAATCATTTAAAAACACTTCCATTCGATTGGGAAGTGAAAAACAAGCTATCTATAGTGTAAACCTGAGAGCGAGGGAGTGAAAACGAAGTGATACTTCCGCAAGGCGAGATGCGACAACGTTAATTAAAAATTCGATTATATGATAAAAACATTAGTATATATGAATTTCAACTGAATTACAATTTATTTACATATTATACGTATCCCCATTTAGTATGATTGGACTGGAAGGTTTGTTTACTATCAGAAGATGAAACTGTAATAAATGTAATTCAAATTATGCCATGTTTGATCTTCTTGTCACCAGAAATATATGATCAATAAAATCTGAGATCTAATCTTGATTGAATTTGAAAGAATTTACTGTAATAAAACTATATATTTGCCTTAAAATAAACAAGTAATCATTGAGCCTGACATGATCCATAGGTGTAAAAGTATTGTAACCATCTGATCTATGTTATCTTCTGATCTATCTATGTGAAGGAGTTCCCTTGTTTATAATTATTAATTTCTCGTTAAAATAACCATTTTTTATAGTTTAATTTCCCAAGCCTTTTTTTCAGATCCTTTACATTCCAAACCGACCCCAAAACGTTCGAGATATACTGATTTCCTAGGCCTTTTTCCCTAAGCATCCCAGTATTACGTTTTTGGTGACAAATTTTATTACTAAAATGAGTAGGACGGTGCTCGTGATGTGCAAAGCACTTTGCTCCATGTGATGTGTTGAAAATGGACCATTAATAAAGAACTTAGATGGAGAGTAATCTATATTATATTCTTTCTGGTTGAAATGTGCAAGTTGGAACCTCAAAATCGACTAACTATCGTGAGTTTCGCCTTAGCGATATTCATGCGAATCATCCCTATTCTACTATTTTTTATGGAGCTTCACTTTTCTCTCACAATTTCCTCCCATACCATCAAGACCCAATTGTCGCTCGGGATCCACTAGTCCACACCGCTATCCGTGATTCTTCTACCAAGCCCAAATCCAGCCTTTAGTTTTAAGAATGTTTATGATTCTTTCTAAACACATAAACTCAAGCATCGCGAGCCTATGCAAGCTTTCCAACGATATTCACGCAGTACCAACGAAAGCAATCAGTTAACTACCCAGACAACGCAGCGATTGATACGCCAGTGGCAAAGGGTGGAACGAATTCTGTAACAAAATTGTGCTAAGACAGTGCTCCTACCACAGTATACAGTAGCGCAAGTAGCACGATTTTGTGTGGAACAAAGTCACCTCCTACTCAGCTCTCGTAACTGCATAGTCTTAGCATTGGGGCGACACTTGTGTAACGACACTATTATAGCACCGCGATATGGTACAGGGGCAACATAGCCGTGGCAGTGACACTATCAGCTCTCACCATAGTGACACGCGTGGCAATGGTGTAAGCTGACATTTACTAATGGGGAAACTGTTTCCAGAAAAACTATAAACGGATACTAAAAATGACTAAACTAAGCAATTTACTTATTTCGATTCGAAAATAGATACGTCGACACGAAAGAAAGATATAAAAACTACTTTTTATTATTTTCTATAAACTGTAACTCAATACAGCGATTTTTTCAGACAAGTCGTTAATTACTTTATCGTAAAAATACATACACTTATTTTATAAATATTTTTTTCAACTCATCGTTAAAAATTTATGCAACAAAGGGTTATATTATTTTTAATAATTCTTACAAACGATAAAACCATGTACCACAAGAATATATGTAATTTTTGAATGGAACGATGACACGCATGTCACGCTGCTGCGGCCGCAGTGTCATTCGCACACGTGTTACGCTGGTAGACTAGACCGTGCTGGCACCGCGTGCCGGCATTTTAGCTAACCAATACGGTCACAGATGGCTACGGATTTGCTAACACCCCTCGGAAGTGTCGCCACAATGCCGGTATGGTGTCGCCACCATCTTATCGTGTGTTGTCTGGGTTGTGTTAGGAAATAAAATCTAGTATACAAACTGTGAAATAGTTTTATCAGTTCGAGTAGGGTCCCCGATTGTTTATACCTAGGCGCCTGAAAGAAAAACACGTGCAGATTTTGCGTCGTCAATTTTCTTTAAGAGGGAGGACCCCAAATTTCTACGCGGCGTGCTCACAATTAGTAGAGCCTTCGAAGCGTGCGGACGTTCTGTCAAGCCTTATAAATAAAGTTGGACTATAAAGAATATTGAAGTTTTCATTTATTATTTTTCGTTTCCAACATTTATTGTACATTGATTGTTCCCGTAACTTAATTAGTTCAACGTTTTATAAGGAAACCCAGACAACACAAGATAAGATGGTGGCGACACCATACCGGCACTGTAGTGACACTTCCGAGAGTGTCAGCAGATCCGTAGTCATCTGTGTCCGTATTTGTTAGCTAAAATGCCGGCACGCAGTTGCAGCACGTTCTAGTCACCAGCGTAGCACGCGTGCGAATGACGCTGCGCCAGTACCAGCGTGACACGCGTGTCATCGTTCCATTCAAACATTTTTTCTGCATTGGCGTAGGCGTCACATTTGTTAATGGGGAACCACCTGTTATTCCGTACAAATTAAATACGTCAGAGTTTAGATATCCACATACGAGTACTGACAGACGTTTTGGTAGTTCTTTGCCAACATTTACAATTACTGAGAGAGCCATACATATTTTTTCAATTCGTAAGGAAAATTCATGCCAATAGAGAGTATTAAATACGATGGCAGCATATTGTTTAAGGAAATGTAATAAATGATACATTTACTTATAAAATGTTGAACCAATTAAGTTACGTTTACTTTACTAGCGTATCACAATTTTCAGGTGAAAATATTGAACGTAATTATTTGTTTTCTTTTGGTACATATATTCTTGTGGTAAATGGTTTTATCGTTTGTAAGGATTATTAAATATAAAATATACCTTTGTTACATGAATTTTTAACGATGAGTTGAAAAAAATATTTATAAAATAAGTGTATGTATTTTTACGATAAAGTAATTAACGACTTTTCTGAAAAAATCGCTGTATTGAGTTATAGTTTATAGAAAATAATAAAAAGAAGTTTTTCTATCTTTCTTTCGTGTCAGTGTATCTATTTTCGAATCGAAATAAATAAATTGCTTAGTTTGGTCATTTTTAATATTCGTTTATAATTTTTATGCAAACAGCTTCTTCATTGGTATATATTAGCCCACGCCACTGGCACGCGTATCACTATGGTGAGCTGATAGTGTCGTTGGCACGCCGTGTTGGCCTTCTGCTATATCGCCGTGCTTTGATAGTGCCGTGACACGCAGTGTCGCTCCAGTGCTAGCCCTGTGCTGTTACGAGAACTGAGAGGCAGCACCGTGCTAGCACAGTGCTTAGAGTTCCACCCGGTGCCATTGGCGCTACAATCGCTGGTTGTCTGGGAATGTATCATTTATTACATTTCCTTAAACAATATGCTGCCATCGTATTTAATACTCTCTATTGCATTAATTTTTATGACGAGCGAAAAAATATATATGGTTCTCTCAGTAACAACTACCAAACCGTTCGTCAGTACTTGTATGTTGACATCTGATCTCTGGTGGCTTTAATTTGTATGGAAACACAGGTTCCCCACTTGCAAATCTGACATTACGCCAATGCAGAACAAATTTCTGAATTGAACGTAGGCACGCATGTCATGATGGTGCTGGCGCTGTGCGATTCACACGGCATGTTACCACAGTATACAGTAGCGAAACTTTCTGTCGGCAGCTTTGATATCGATGTTCCAAAAAATTGAATGCGCATGCGCGTCATAAAAATCCAGTTCGCAGAGCAATCTGGATCTCAGTCTCACTTGCATTTTTTTACTCTATCTGCCCAACTTATTTTTACATTTAGTTAATCAAAATTTAATAAAAATAATAAATGTATTATTTCTAATACACTGAAAAATAAGGAAAGAAAGCAAAAGTAAAAAAATATAAAATATACATGTTACTATGACTATAAAAATGTAAAAACATAAATATTATACAAGATAAACAAGAGAAAATACAATGAAAAATATAAAAATTGTATTATACACTGTATATTTTATTTCAAAATTTATTTTAAAGTTGTTTTATCTATACTTAATACTTTTATATACAAATATATCGGTAACAAAGATATCATATTTTTGTAATGGAAATATACTTTTTATTGCAACCTATTTTTTATTTCTTTCAACTCCTTTCTTGTTTCGTATCTCAGCTACTCGATGTAAACATATACTACAAAGTACGGATTGAAGGTAATGCCATTGATTTTTGTAATTCCTTGTAAGTTCATGGGCTTGAAAAAAATAATGACTAGGCAAACTTTTTAAACTGTGAATCACATCTTCTGCCATGTTTGCTTTTACATTGTGCATCTATTTGCGCTGTTAATAATCTCTTAAAATCTTCTGGATAATAACTTACGACCTAATTTCCTCAAATTGTTATATTTATTTTGTCTACTCCTGGTGACTGGTTTTTCCTTCTTGACATGCAATCGCCGAATTTATTCATGCAATGCTCTATTTTGCGCTGTTAATTCTTTAACTTGTTTGCATAATTTTTTTATTCTGAGACTATCATCTAACAATTCCTTTGTACGAGTCGTCACCAGGCTCATTTCAGGCTCCTCAGCCTCTGGAATACTCAAATCTGTCAAATTCATAAAAAGTAAATTAAACATATGATATACAATTATATAATTATAAATTAGTCGACACAAAATGAACAACAAAATAACATGAAACAAAATAAAATAAAATACAGTAAAAGTACAAACTTATCCTTCCATTACTTCTATCTCAAAATTACTGGTAGCAGAATGGCAGGTTAGCAGAATTATTTTAAATGTTTCTGCATTGGTGAAAACAATTTAGGTATAATTTATAAATTTAACAATTAAAAATACAAAAAATCATTATTCTATTAATATATATTATCTACTCCCTTCTGCAACTTTTTCAGCCTCTTCCACACATATATTACTACAACAAAAAATATATATATATTATAGAAAATTACAAAAAAAAAATAAAATATAATTTTAATTATTCTATTAATATATATTACTTATTCTTATTTTCAACTTTTACATCTTCTGTACATGTTTTTTTGTCTGCTAAGGAAAAGAGAGAAAGAAACACTAAAGAGCAAGTGAGGCAGAAGTTCAGATGGTTCTGCGATTTGGAATTTATTGACGCGCATGCGCATTAAATTTTGTGCAGCACAAAATCGTGCCAGTTGCGCTACTGTATACTGTGACACGAGTGTCGCCCCAGTGTTAAGACTGTGCTGTTACGAGAGCTGAGTAGCAGCACTGTCTTAGCACAGTACTGCCACAGTATACTGTGCTAGCACAGTGCTTAGTTCCACTCGGTGTCACTGGCGTGCCAATCGCTGGTTGTCTGGGATAGTGGACAAAAAGGGGTATAGTGCAAAAATAAGCTAAGTGTAAAGCAAAAACAAAAAGTGATAGAAAAAGAAAGTAATTCACAAGAGTTTATAAAGGGGGAAAAGACCAGAGAAGGAAGCCCACGGTGGAGTACCTCTTGGTACCTTCTTAGGTGCTGAGGCAGAGCAAAATGATGAAAACAAAGAAAAGGTAGATAAGATCCAGAAGGAAAAGATAGAGCTGATGGAGAGGAAAATGAAAGAAGTTGAAGAAGAAAAGATAGGAGAAAATGAAGAAAAAGCAAGTGGAAAAGTAGAAAATGCAAAAAAATTGGAAAATAAAGAAAAAAGCTCAAGAGAAGAGGAAAGAGAAGCAAGGCAAGGGAGGAAAGAAGAAAGAGACAGTGACCAGAGGAGAGAAAGAAAAGTGGTGGAAGAAAGCGCGTGCAAAGTAACGGTCAAGAAAGAAAAAGACGGGAACCAATCAGAGAGCAAGGGAACAAAGAAATCAGTGAAAGCAGTGCAGGTCTGGTGGAAGACAAAGGAAAGAAAAAGGCCATTGGTGGACGGAGAGGAAAGGGAAATGGAGACTAATCACGACAAAGGAGCTGCGACAGCAAGGGAGGTGACATCTAGGAAGCGAGAAATAAACCCAGGAACAAAGAAAACTAGGTGGGAGGGGAAAGGGGTGGACAATCAAAGAGAAAACGAAAGTGAAAGTGGGAGAAAGCCACGTGTGTTAAGAGAAGAAAAGGTAAAGATAAAATTAATAAATAGAAGTTTTGAAAGGAAAGAGCAGATTCAGTCAAGAAAGGACGAAGTGGAAGACGCGGGCCTACAGCAGGATAAAATAGATATGGAAAAAATGCATAACTGTACGAAAAACAGAAAAGGTAAGACTGAACAGTTATATGAAGAAGATATACCAAGTAATGAATATACGGTAACGTTAAGCATAAAAAATAACTTCATAGCAAAAAGTAAGAAAGGGAATTTGAATATATAAAATTATTCATAGACAGGGAAGTACACCGGAAAGTGTAAGGATGGTAGGGTTCGCAAGAGCAGAAGTTACATACAGAAGAAAGGAGGAGGCCAACAGAATAATGAGGGAAGGAAACAAAGAAGGCAAGAAGCTCACAGCAAATATTCCGCAAAGAAAAAGATTTAGAAAAGGCGTAATCCATGAATGGGAGGACTCAATAGAAGAGTTAGAAGCGTTTCTCATGCCAAACCAGAGAAAATTGACATTCGAGAGATTAAAGTAGAAAAAGATGAAGGATTGAAAGGCAACATGGGAGGAATCCAAAGCCATCCTGATGAGAATAGAGAGGGATTCACTACCGACAAGACTATTGGCCGGATGTGGACATGTGTGGATTAAGGTGGAACTGTACATTGAGGCGGTAAAACAGTGTTATGCGTGCCTTAGATTTGGGCACATACAGAGACAAAGAAGGTGCTTCAGGTGCGCCAAGGAATACCATGGGGTATGTAAAGGAGATATGAAATGTATAAATTGTAGTGGAAAACATCCAAGTATGGGTAGGGAATGCAAGATATACCAAAGAGAGGCCATAATAAAAAAAGTAATAGCGTATAGAAATATCGGTTACAGAGAAGCAAAGAACGCGATATAGGATAACATAGGAGGAGAAGAAGGATATGGGGAGAAAAGATGGGAATCCAGAGACTTCCCAGCAATAAAACAAGACAAATGAAAGGTGGAATAATGGGAGAAGAGGGAGGTACCACTAAAAAGAGAGATGGAAGGATACAGACAAGGAGAAGAAGGAAGAAATGGAAACAGAAGGGGGACCCAGCCAAATAGGGAAGGCCCTAGGGATGACCAAAGGAGAACACAACAGATAAGTTACGAAAAAAACTGAAATTACAGAAGTACTTACAGTGACAGGATAGAAGGGATCAACCAGACAAGACAAAAGGACAACACATGGAGAGGCAATAACAGATTTGAAAAATTGAAGGAGAAGAGAAGGAAACAGCTAGGACGGATATAGAAAAGGAAAAAGGCGACTCGCCAGGAAGGAAGGACTATAGCAATGTACAAAATAATATCTTGGTAACTACACCGATGTCACATGAATTAGTCAATGAGAGGATGAGTTATAGAGGAGAAGTCAGAACAGTCGACTTCAGGCTAAAGTACGATAAAGAAAAGAAATATGTATTATTAGGAAAAATGACAGAAGGGAAGTGCAATAATTGAAGGAAAAAACCGATGACGAGTTGGTACAAGAACTGATCAACTTGGTGGAGGAGAGACAATTGGAGGGGAAAATAACGGAGGAAATCACCAAAAGGAAAGTGTATAGGAAGGATACAGTTATGCCAGAACTGGAAGAGGACTGGAACAGGATCTACAGAGGAGAATTCAATACATTGATAACGGACACGGTGAAAATAAAGAGAAGAAGGAAAAGGAAGAAGGAGAGGCAAGGAGACAAAAGGAAAAAGAAGAGGAGGAACAAAGACTAGAGAGATATAGGAACAAGAGAACGTACACCATAAACGAAGGAGCAAGCACGAGTAAGGAAAGCAGGAGCATAGGAGAAGAAGAAGGAAAGGAAGAAGAGATAATAGAAGTAGACAGGGAAGAAGTAGTAAAAAGTGATGACAGGAAGGAAAATAAAGAAAAGGATAATTAAAGAGAATAAGAGGACCAAAGAAACCAAAAGCAGTCATTATAGGTTAAGGAAAGGACAAAGAGATTTTCATATAGAGTAGATATACATTTTTATAGATATATAAAAGTTGTAAAAGTATATATAGTTTAATTAGGAATAAGGTATAGGAAATAAGCTTTCAAAGTTAACTAGTTTAATAAGAAAGAAAAAAAAAAGGAAGACGGGATATGCGCTACCTCGATTAATTAATAAGTACAAGTAAATAGTACAAACAACAAACACACCAAAGAAAGATGAAAAGGAGAAAAAACTACGGAGAGGGAAACAAGAAAACTGTGATAGCTATATGGAACGTGAGAAGTCTGAAAAACAAAGTGATAGAAGTTAAGAATGGTATAGATGGAATAGATATTCTAGGGATTACAGAAACGTGGCTGAAACCAATGGATAAAATAAGAATAAATAATTATACTATAGTAAGAAAGGAAAGTAAAGGCCATAGATCCAACAGAGGAAAAGGACTATGCTTCGTGATAAGGAAACAAATAGAATATCAGGTGAAAAGTGATTTGGAATGGAAAGGGATGAACACAGAGGCGTTAGGTATCACTACCAGGCTGGATGGAGAAGACATAGACATCATTCTGGTATATAGAAGACCAGGAAGGGCTAAAGAAAAAGAAGTTTGGAATAAGTTGTTCAACAAGGTCAGAGAAGGAAGGGAAACAATCATGATGGGGGATTTCAATGCAAGGAACACCATGTGGAATTGCCTGAGAAGTGATAAGGAGGGAGAGGCTTTATAGGAAGAGCTACAAGTATAACCACTGTTCATACTAAACCACAATACGACTTCGAGACCACTTTCAGGTAAGAATGAACCGTCCAACATCGATCTAATCTTGGTTACATCAGGGATATTAACCCTTTGCACTCGAGAGGTGAGTCTCACTCACCACGCGATTTTATGTCGCAACTCGAGAGGTGACTGTCGCTCACCACTTCGTACGCTGCGGTAACTTGATGCGCGGCGATAGTTGTTTACGTTTAGTTCCTTCGACGCGGGTTCCTACGCTCTCTTTGTATAATCTTATGAAGTGTAAAATGATATCCCTTCAAATGGAGATAAAACTTTCTTATCTGAAATTAGTACGCAGCCACGAACCGGACTGCATTTTTGGTCTCAGTTCGAACCTGACAGCCGTGGCAAAGAGTCTAGAAAAGTTAAAGTTTTTGATCCCCATTACCATGAATCGTGATAACGACATAAGCTCTAGTGAAGATGAGTTTGATTTAGAGTTGCTAAACGAGGAAATTACAGCTATACACAGAGAGCTTGACGAAACAGAGAACGCGAGCAGTGATGAAGAGAATGAGGAAGTAAGAGGTGTAAGAAGACGAAAAATAAGAATAATAGACAGTGAAGGTGGCAGTGACAATGACAGTGTTGCTGAAGATGTCCCACAATCCGACAGTTCCGAATGGATTAGCTGTCCAGAATCCGAAGAAATACCCCAGAGAATACCGTCTATAGCCGGCAACAATCCTGCAGGATACTCGATGTGGCGAACTTGGAAGAATGTGACTATTGAAGAAATGTGGGCATTTATTGGCGTTATAATAAATATGGGGACAATGCCGCTCGCGAATTTGCAAGAGTACTGGTCACGGAATGATATCAGCTACATACCTTTTTATTCAAACAAATTTACGAGAGACAGATTCAGCCAGATTTTTTGGATGCTTCATCTAAAAACAATTCCAACAAGAGATGCAAGTCCAAGAACCCGGTTGCAGCTAGTAAGCTGCTTTCTAGAATATATAAATTCCAAGTTTTTGAAGTATTTTACACCGGGAGAAGAAATTTGTGTGGATGAATCTACTATCAAGTTCAAAGGCCGGATTTCTTTTATTACATATAATCCGAAGAAACCAACGAAATGGGGTATTAGAGTTTACACAATGGCAGACTCAAATACTGGTTATATCTGTGGTATTCTTCCTTATTATGGAAGCCTTACCACGGAGAAATTGAGAAGGCCTGACCTTCCGGTATCTGCAAGAATACCGCTGCCGCTTTATACGATGCTCCTGGAGAAAGTACCTGGTAGCCAAGGACACCACATGTTCACCGATCGGTACTACACCAGCTTTATCCTGGCTGAAGAGTTATTGAAATTGAAATGCCACTTGTCAGGAACAATACTAACAAATAGGAAGCATTTGCCAAACCAAATCAAAAAACCAAATTTCGGCAAGAAATCGACAGTAGCATTCCGCAAGGGAAATACATTAGTTTTATCATGGAAAGACAAGAGGGTTGTCACGTGCTTGACAAATTGGAACAATGCAGGAATGACTTCTGTGAGAAGAATGTTACGAGGTGGTGTTGAAGTTACGGTCAAGAAGCCTAATGTTGTAATAAATTATATAAAATATATGGGTGGTGTCGATCGTGCAGATCAATTATGCGGAACGTACTGTTTCTTACGAAAATCCTTGAAATGGTGGCGTAAACTGTTTTTTTGGGGACTTGAAATTTGTTCAGTAAATTCATATTTGCTTTATAAAATGACTAAACAGCAGAGAGGAGAACAGCCGCTTTGTCACTTGAGGTATGCGAAAACCTTAGTTCAGCAATTGACTGGAGATTTTCATCAAGCACGTGCTCGAGCTTCAACCTCAACGTCCAGTATTGAAAACGACCGCTTAAATGGAAAGCTGCACAATATTCTAACAGGAGTTAGGAAGGATTGCAAAGTCTGCTCTCAACGAAGTACACCTGGCAAAAGACATCAAACAACGTACTATTGTGATACTTGTCCCGATAAGCCGGGCATGCATTTTGGCAATTGTTACATAAAATATCGCACAAAACAAAATTACAAAGAATAACGTTAAACAAATTATCCTTGTAAACATGTAAAGATACATTAAGTATTAAAATATAAAAGTTTTGTATGTTACTTTGCGTGTGTAATCATTTTATGTTAGCGGTAGTAAAGTCACGAAAAGCGCTAAAAAACGTCTCGAGTTGCTGGTAGGTCCGCGCGGAAACGGCCTCGAGTGCAAAGGGTTAAGCAAGGTGACCATACAAGAGGAAGGGGAAACGCTGGGATCGGACCATCAAATTATTAAGGTAATAATCGACAAAGAACCAGGAAGGTGTAGCAGAAGGATGTATACAACAAGAATGATCAAACAAAATAAGATGGACTGGAAAAAATACACAAGTAACCTAACAGAATACACACAGGAATTAAAGGAAGAAATAAAAAAATGTGAGGGAAAAAGAGAAAAAATAGAGACAATAACAAACATAATCGGGAAAGCTGCAAGGGAAGCAGAAGAAAAAGGAGAGAGTAAAACGTCACACAAACAAGGAGGGGAGGACAAAAGGAAGAGAAACGGGAAAAAGACAAAGAACCTGTGGTGGGACAAGGAGTGTAAGGAGGTAAGAAAGATGAGAAGGAAGGCCTTAAATAAGTTTGTCAAAAAACCATGCGATGACAATTGGAAGGAATGGAAGAAGAAAGACAACGAAATGAGAAGCAGAATAAAAGAAAAAAGGAAAAAAAAAGCATGGGAAGAGTTCACTGACAGCCTAAACTGAAGGAGTAACGTAAAAACAACATGGGAAAAAGTAAAAAGACTGAAAAATGGATTTTACAATAGTCAAGAACAAAACAGAAGTGCGAAGAGAAGGAAAGAATTGGAAGAAATAGAAATAGGGAAGCTAATGGACAACAACACAATAGAGGAACAGGAAACACCACAATCAGAAGATGAAAGGGGAGGAATAGAACTAATAGGAAAGGACGGGAACGGAGAAGATCATAAAAGGAACGATCCCTTCAGTATGGAAGAATTAGAAGAGGCAATAAGAAGAATAAAAGATAAAGCAGCGCCGGGAGATGAAGGGAGCGTTCGGCAAGCTGGAGCAACTGAGTAAAAGCGCCATAACAAAATTGAACAGGATCAGGGCAAATCATTACAATCTGGCAGCCTCCTTATGGAGGACAAATATAAAGGAATCCCCCATGTGTGAATGTGGAAAGGAAGAGGAAAATATAAATCACGTGATATGGAAATGCCAAAAATATCAAACGGAAAGAGAGGAACTGGTAGTGAAACTAGAGAAAAAGGGAGTGAAAAGAGATGAAGATATAAAGACCTATATTAAGAAGGAAAATGCAGCAATCTCCAGGATAATTGCAGTATTTCTGAAGAAAATAAAGTGCAATGTATGAAGAATGAGAGAAGGTGAAGAAGAGAGAAGAAAAAGAAAAAAAGAGAAAACAAAAACGAAAAGAACAACAAAATACTCTGGTACCTCTAATACTACTATATGAAGATTGTTACATCTATAGAGCTATAGTATATTTGTATTTGTATATCTTTATACTTCTATATTTTTATATTAGAAATGAAGAGATAGGATTAAGTATTATGTATATAAGAACAAAAAAGGAAAAAAAATAATAAAGGGGTGTGAGAGTAAAAGAGAATGCATTGAGATAAATGAAACAAGGATGCAAAGAGATAAGGAATGTGAGGATGAATGCAATGAGATGGGTTCAAAAATGTAAAGTATTAAATGGAATGTTAGAGTAGGATGTACTCGATAAGAGTAGAAGAAAATAAAAAATAAAATTTTCCGTTGGGCAAAATAAGAGCAGTGCGCTCTTTACAAACGCCATCTACTGGACCATGTACTAAGTAAAGATTATTATTGTAATAGTGCAGGTGATCAGTAGAAAACTAATAAACATAAACATATGCATTCAGATATATGTAGTTCCATGAGTACAGAGTCTATAAGAGGATCTAGCTATATGGTATCATTTATTGATGATTACTCGTCATTAGCTAATGAGTTAAAGCATTAAAGATGCGAATTTTTACAAATTCCAAGAGATCGTTTAAGGCCTTAATCTCTGTGTTTAGAAAAATTGAAATAATAAGGAAAGGGGTAAGTAATAATTGGAAGTCCTCAAAAATAGCTAGTTATTTATGTCCGTAAATTAATAAATTACCATAAACATAGTTTTATAATTAGGAAGGAGACCATATTCGCAATGAGTTATGTCGTTCCGTTTGAACAACAGATTTAAAAACTAGGTACATTGTATCAGACACTGATTTTGTAATTATCACCTACTGATAACGGATAGATATTTTTGACGCTTTTTTATAATTACCATTAATTATCTTAACAGTAACAGCACGAATGACATTATTGTTGCCCGAATGAATTTCAATTACGCTGTGGCGGCCGTCCGACACTCGCCACTAGAGGGATGACAACACCTGAAGCACCTGTTTCCCGAAGGCACACGATTTCCTATCCGTTTCAATATATACCACTTCTTGACTTGTCCTTAACATCCTCGCGTCTAAGGCAGGGCATGCTAAATAGCTTTACTGATGAATCCACTAGCAGAACCAAGACGAAACGTTCTTCTCTCTCTTTTCCTTCCATCTTTCTTCTTTCACAGTAAATCAAAGCAACACGCTTCAATGCGTCCTAAACGTTGCATAAACGATAGGGTTACCCTATTTAAGAACTAGTGTACTCTTCAAGTGATATGATGAGTTATTATGCCATTTGCTGAAAATGTTTATCTCATTAAGATATTCTATATACTATCAAGTACTCCAAAAATACTGTTTGACTTTCTCTATGTGAGGAGTCGATTAACAGGCGTATTGGTTGCTCAGGGAGGTTTGTTAGGATGTCATTAATAAGTGGGTGAGTGAACATGAATTTAATATTGCTTCAATTTCTATCACACAGGCATTTCATTCTTCGAATGTAAATAAAGTGTTCCGTATTATACAATGCAAATGGTACTTTTAAGGACGGCTTCTCATAGCCCTCCAAAATGTGGAAACCTTGAAAGGGGGAGGGGGGAGGGAGTATGTAGCGTCCAGAAACGTAATTTTTAGGTATATGCTGAGTATATGGCGTTACTAAAATGTATCGAGAATGCTGTGTACTTGAAAGAGCTGAATTTTTAACCACCTAGCTGGTATAATTATTTTTAATGACAACCTGGGTGCACAATCACTGAAGGAAAACCCAATAGTTCATTCTAGGATAAAGGTAATTGACATTAGACACCATTTTATTCAAGAGGTTCTAAGGAAAAGGGCAGTTAGGTTGGGACATACTTCCAGAGACTAATGTAACAACGAGGTCCGTGTACTACAAGATATACAGAACCAAATAAATTACAATTAAGAACTTCGTTTATGATGACGAGAATGGTGAACCCTAAAATCAAGGTAATCAAAGAAGTCAAGAAAACCAAGAAAATCAAGACAGTGAAAATCAGAAAGTGAATTTGACCATGAGGAACATGATGACACATCTGACTCTAATTATCAAGCTGAAGATGATATACTAAATCCTCCATTAATCCAAATACCTCAAAGATAAAGACAAATAACAAAGAAATTTAAGGATTATGTTCTACTGATTGAAGATTTTTCTCTTACACATCAAGATTGCATGATGAGTCAAGAACAGAAGAATTTTAAAGAAGTCATTCAAGATAAAAAAGACTCCTAAGAGAAATAAGACTTGAAATTTTGGTTATTCAGAGTTAATGATGATGGTCACTTTAATGAAGGGATTCAATTATAAAGATATTTATAGTTTTGTTATACAGCCAAATTGAATATGTACCAGCTATTGCTGCATCTGAAAACCTCAAAATAACTACTTTTAATATTAAGTCTGCTTTTCTCTATGGAGAACTTTAAGAAGTAATTTTTATGCACTTACCAGAATATTTTAATGTTCCACCACGATAAATATGCAGACTGAATAGAGCACTATATACATAGATTAAAACAGATATCTCAGCAACAGTTCAAACATCTCATTGATTTTCTCAAAAGTGAAGAACTGAAACAAATACAAACAAATCAATATATTTTTACATATTAATGATAAAATTATAGTAGATGAAGGCCAAAAACGAATTTTGTGGCTTCTCAATAAAATGAAGAATATCCTTGAAACAACTGTGAATTTGTAACACAATAAAATGGACATGCAAATATTACAAAAAGAAGAAGAAATTTCAATAAACTAAACAAGATGTGCTGATCATGTTATCTATACTTACAACTTCATACTTACAAACTTCAAAAGCAACAAACAGTCCTATTTCTCATCAAGAAAATTCCCTGTAACAGTGTAACTGTGTAAAACTAGGCCAGACATTAGTTTTGTTGTTAATTATGCCAATAGGTTTACCAAAAATCCAATGAAACAAAACATTAACAACTGAGCAATCAAGTGAAATGGATTGGAATGAAGCTTACCTTGAATGTGAGCAATCAGATATTTGAAAGGGTGATAATTGATACAGGTATTTTTTACTCAAACAATGGAGATTATCAAACACTTGAAGTCTATTATAACTCAAATCATGTAGTGATAAAAAGGACTGTAAAAGTACAACTGGATATCTCATGTACTATGCGAAGCATAGTTAGCATTAATTGCCTAGTGTTCTTGTAAATAACTATGTGCTGCACAACATTCGATGGAAGCTGAATATATAGCTGCAGTCCAATGTAAAACATAAAATACGTCAAATTAATACTTGAGTAATTGTTGCCCAAGAAAACTCAAGTCAATCTGTACGTGAATATTATTAGCTATGTTAAAATGATAGAAGCAAATCAGTCTCTGCTGGAGACCTTAGACCCGGATTATTGTTGTTGACATTGGGAAAATCCAGGAATTCGGTCATCTGGAACTGAAGTATCGGACATCGACGTTGGGCTGTTTCCTGAACCCGATGTGACCGCGGTGCTGCTATTCAATAATCTGGACCGGCAACTATCAGCTGGTTTACCTGCGTCACGAACATATTGATAAATTAATGAACTTTAACTTTAAGTCGTATTGTCAAGATTTCTACATAACACTCATATAACACTATTACAAAATACCGCCGTTTGTTAATAATTTTAGTAGAATACGAAAAGGTAGTTTGAGTAAGGGTTCCATTACAATTAATTATTATGGAAGATCTTGCTTTCTCGTCGGTCCCTTTTAGTTTACAGCCAGATACTTTTAAATGTACTACCTCGCCAACTATCTTCTTCTTCTTGAGTGTTCAATTTCCCAGTTTTCGACCTAGAAACTACCATCGCAAATAACAAGGTAGCTGAAAAAGTACTTTTGCCATTCATACCATATTTTAAAAGTTGGATACCACTAGTAACTTTATAAATCAATGTAATCTAGCTGACGAATTGGTAAAGAGTGAGGATATTTGCAAGGAACCGCTATAGTAAAATAATTAGTGATAGTAAACCAAAATTCGTGGAAGTTCCAAAGTGACATATATGTATAACTTATTACACATTTTTTTAGTTCTAGGAAATGTTCACAGAATAATGAACGCTTAGATTAATTATGTCAGAATCATTTCGATTTGGAGAAAGCTCATTAAATTTCACTTTTAATAATGATTATACTTTTAAATCAATCAATTCTACTTATATGTTACTAGTTACAGTTTTCTTCTTTAGCAAAGTCATGAAAATGACTTTTAAACGACTTTTGCAATATCTCGATTTTTCCAATATATTTGGTCAAATTATTAGCTATTATCCACAGCACATTCACTCTGCTCTTTCAACTATGGAAATTTACTCAAATTAGTCATTTTCTTTTCTTTCAAATTTAATTTCATGTTAAATGAATTGGTGCTAGTGACTAAGCTAGCAAATAATTTATTCTTGTCTTGTAATTTTAAATTTAGATTATTGAAATGACTAGTACTATCAATTAAAAATGCCAAATCAAATAGTTAGTTGTTGTCAAATAATAGGATCCTTTCATCAGGTAGTTCATTTTTCTGTTTTAAAAATTAGAAACATTTTTCAATTTCCAAAATCTACTCAGAACTTATCCTTTAGAAAGTCAACACATTTCATAATGAAGGATTACTTCACCTTATTCTAAATCTCATAATTTATAGTATTTTTTATATGCTGCGTATTTAAAATTTTTCCACACAGTGCCTCTTGGTGTATAATGCAGTGATATTTTAGTACAGGACAATTAAACAATTTTTCAAACAAATTATTGACTTTACCTATCATTGATGGTGCTTCGCTAGTACACGCACTGATGAATTTGCTATAATCTAATTTTAGATTTTCTAGACATAATTTCATTTTCTCAAATATGTTTGATCTTTTTGTTTTACCACATAATGATTTCAGCTTGGCAAGTTCTTAAAAAATAATAAAATTATTATCAATTCCGCTTATGAAAATGTTTAATTGGACAACATCACGTCTGTTGATTTATCTAAAGCTAAAGAAAAGAAAGTACAACAATGAAGAAGATCGTTCAGTTGTTAAGATGTACTTTGAGAGAGTTCCTCGATATGTCTCGTAACTGTCTGGCAATGCTAAAGCAATTTTATATGATGCTTTTGTCATCGCCAAATCTTAACTAATTATTTTAGCAAATATATTTTGTATTCTTGTGGTTTCTTTCTTTTTCTTAGTCACGTATTCTTCTCGCAACTCGGATTCATTTTTTTTTCTATGTTAATCTAATGCCGTGATTTATAGTGTTTATAGTGTCTAACTAATGCCATGGTGTCGTTACAAAGAATAAAGCATTTAGCCACAAAGTGGGGAAAGCTCTTGTAATCATTTTACACCAACTGTGTATGTATCTCTGCCGAGTACATGCAGTTTTCTTCTTTTTGAAATCAATGTTTTTCCGTTTTCATCATAATATAAATAAATTTCATCATAAATTTACAGTTTAATTTAATTTAAAGTACTTAAAATAAACAACAGGTTATGAGCCCAGGTTTGTATCCTACTGCGTGTAATCTGGTGACACGCAAGTTGTGATAATTAGTGAATTTGAAAGTGTGGCGAATTGTGAATGCAGGTGTGGTGGCTACGATTCCGCGATTTTTCGAGACATAAATTTTCGAGCTAAATAAGAATGCGTTTCCATGACTCAGCACAGGTCTGGTCACCGCGGGTTAGCATTTGGCGACCAGGCCCGCGCGCTTCTTAATCCTGACATCCGTCTGGTTTGTGTCCATCATTCAGGCCAAGCAATTGTTTTCCTCAAGAGTTCGTCATGACTGAGTATTGCCCAGTCGTGTACGGCAGATCCTTGACTTTCGCTTATTTATGACCAATTTCCGTTCCTTGCATTTTCGTGGAAGCATTCTCTTTCCCCGTCAGTGCATCCATCCTTTTCGTTCTTGGCTTTTCCCATCCTTTGCTGTACGCATTTTTAAGGGGCGACATTTTCGCCCTCGCGACAGTTCGTCTAGAACACTTGGTTCGTTCAGAGTAGTTCGTTCAGAACAGCCATTCTATTCGTTGAGAATTGTGAATTCGATTAGAGTTTCAGTAAGGTCGCGTAGCGACGTGAAGGAATCGTGGCCACAGCACCGCTCCCCCGATAAGGAACATTTTGTACTACATCTACACCACTATTGTTGTTGTTATTTATTATATTTAAAATTGAGAGCGAAAGATCGAGTATTGTTCTTACTCCCGTACGCCTCACAGGTGTAATGGACACACAGCACAAAACGAATAGCAAGCAGTCACTAATAAAGGCGCTCGTGTATCTGATTAGTGCGTGTTTGCTACCCGATTCCTAGTGCGGAGCAATAAAAAGGTCAGTCTTCAAGGTCCGCGGTTTAAAAACCAAATAGGGGCACGTTTTGACTCTAAAAGAAGAGAGATATAGTTGGCACTATGGTTTATTGGTGGATATAAAGAATCAACAGTTAGTGGACAGTGTTACTGCACTAGCCTCACCGGGTCGCGAGTTCTACGGTGTCGAATCATCAATTCGAATAATCAGTGGAAATTCAGTGTACCACCAACTGTTGGTTAAATATCCGGATCTCTGCCGTTTAGTAAGTATTAATCCACTCCAGGTCCGTCTGTCGTCTGTTGTCCGTAACGCCTAGCTTCAGATCGATTCAAGGTAGTCAAAGCGGAGTTCCAGAAGATGATGCACCAAAGTATCTTCCGCTCGTCAAAAGTCCTTGGGTTTCGGCGCTACACGTCGTCCTGAAGAGAGGAGAGGATCTACGACCGTGCGGGGATTACTGAGCGCTGAACGCTCAAACGGTTCCACATAGGTATCCCATCTCGCACATCGAAGACTTTACACAAATGCTCGCTGGAAGAAACACTTTCTTCAATATAGACCTCGTTCGGGCGTACCACTAAATATCCGTGGTCGACGCAGAAAAAACAGCCGTAACAACACCGTTCAGTTCGTACGAATTTCCGCGGATGTCTTTCAGTCTACGTAATGCGGCACGGACCTTCCAAAGATTCGTCGAAGAAGTAATGAGAGAACTTGATTTCGCATACGCTTGCATCAACGGCCTGCTAGTAGCGTCAACGAACGAGGAAGAACATCGCGAACATTTAAACGTATTCTTTGTTCGTCTTAACGAATACGGCATTATCGTATACATTTAAATGCGTTAAAAAATGCGTATTCGAAGGAGAAAAGCAGTCTTCAACAATACAAAAACTGGCCAGGCAAACGCGGTATCCCTAGCGCACCTAGTAGACAACGTAACATTATCCATCATCATCGACGCATCAGACAACGCGATAGGCGTAACGCAACAATGCGTTAACAACGAATGGCAACCACTAAGTATAGTACGTACGATAAGGAAATTGTACGTTGCTTACGCTGCGATGGAGATTCAGATACTCCGTGGAGGGACGACAACTTATCTTTACGGACTACAAACCTATATATATATATATGCGACAAATCTCCCCTTAGGGAATTCCGCCACCTAGATTTTATCGGGCAATCGACGGACATCAGGCACGTCCGAGGGACAGATAACATTCTCGCGGATACACTGTAGAGAATATATCACTCGCTAAATTTGAAAAAAAAATGACATTTCCTGACTAGAAGGGTGGAATTTATTGCGATGTTTCAGACTCGAAACAGATAAGGCTTCAAGCATTCAACAGTCTCCACGATCTATCACATTCAGAGGTCCGAGTACCGCAAAAAATCATAACGGCCAAATTTAACACGTCGAACGCGGCGCCGATATTGCTGACCTTTCCGTTCTGCCGTTGCCGGCAGCGAGCGGGCGTTTCACTAATGATACGATGATGCAGGATGATCCGCGACTTGAAAGCATGCGATTTCACACACTGGGTAGGACTCGTGTGCGGGTGACTTTGTTGGCTACCGACATACGGGCCCTGCCTGTGCGGTACAAAGGCTGCGGTCGCGAAATTTGGCTACAGCGTGCTTTTGATGTCGCGTTTGACATAAGGAAAAGTTTCGCTTCTTCTCTTTGAGTGAGACAATGGGACAGCCAATGCATACGTACCTCCAAGAAGCGATCAGTTGGAAGACACAGAAGTGTACAATTCATTTGAGAATACAAAATTTAGTTTGTTTTTGAGAATCTTTATTGCCCATAAAACCGAAAATGTTCGAAAGAGGAGAAGATAGTGATACATCAAGCGAAGTTTTTTTATCATTCAGATATCGCCGGGTATTATGGCTATCATCATCAGAAGATAATTCATTAGGCCAGGAAGCGGAACTTGAGAGGAGAAGTAGGAAAACTAGCATAGGTGCTAACGAAACCTGTAAAGGAAATAAATGGTTTGATCCAAAAAGGAATCAGCCAAATATTGTGCTTTACGAGTGTCTCCGGCGCCAAAACAACTAATGAGAAAGTGCGGGTTTGTACGAAAGCAAAAGATTTTTGTGTACTTTTCGTTACAGACGAAATGTTTCAACATATCAGTGAACAAATAAACCTCTATGCTGCTCCATCAAGAATCACTTCTATACATACAGATAAATGGACACCAACTAACAAAAATGAGACAAAGCATTTATTTGGGCTGCTAATATGGATGGGTATGGTAAACTTTCCATCCTTACGTCTATATTGGTTTCAAGATCCATTATTTTCTTAAACATTCCCACGAACAGTAATGAGCAGAGACAGATTCAAAATTGCAGATTACAGATTGCAGATTCAAAAAGTTGCATTTCGCTGATAATGAAGCAGCTGTCGCAACTAATCGTCTATCAAAAATTCAATTCATCAGAGACGAATTTAATACAAATTTTTAAAAATATTATGATCCACCTGAAGTACTATGCATTGACGAGTCGCTAATCCCATTCCGCGGGCGCATTATATTCAGGCAGTATTTAAAACAAAAAAGACATAAATATGGTATAAAATATTTAAACTATCCTGTGGTCATGAATATACGTATAACTTTCATGTGTACACCGGAAAAGCTCTTGACAAGGAAAATACAACCCTGTCAAATGTTGTAATGTCTTTATTCAAAAATTTATTTCATAGAGGCCACACGTTGTGTACTGATAACTGGTACACCAATGTTGATTTGGCAAATAACCTAATAAAGAAAAACACATTTGATTGGAACACTTCGAACAAATTGTAAAGGAAACCCAAGTGAAGTAATAAAAATTAACTTGAAACGTGGAGAAGTTATCGCCAGAGAAAGGAATCAGGGTATTACTGTGTTGAAATGGAAGGACAAGAGAGATGTTTTGGTCTTGGCCACAAAACATTCAAGTCAAATGACAAATGTAAAAAGAGAAAGAGGATTTTTTTCCAAATCAGAAATTGTGGTTGAATATAATAAAGCAAAGACATGCATTGACTTGTCAGATCAAATGAGTGCGTATAGCAGTCCCTTGAGAGAAACTATTAAATGGTATAAAAAGTTAGATTTTGAGTTATGTCTAAACACTGCTGTTATAAATGTTCTGTTCCTATTTTAAGAAGTAATACGAAAAAAATATCAGTCACGACATTTCGCAGACAATTGACGGATACACTAACACGGCAAGTAGATGAACAAATTCCAATTCAAGAAAGATAAATTCTTCATAAATTACAAAAAAAAGGAAGGAGACGTCCATAAAATCCGGAAATACTGTTCTCGCTGTTATGATCAAATTTCAAAATTATTTGGGCTCAAAACATCCAAAAATTTAACAAAAAAAATTGTCACGTTTTGTTATATGTGTAAATCCCAGTCACACTTTTGCTTAGAATGTTTCAATAAATCTCATTAAAATTATATTTGACTACATTTCATTTAGACGACATTTATTTCTTAACTTTAATACTGTCGGTCCCACTGACCGATGCCGGCCACACGGAAAGTTTAACGCCAGTCCCCAGGGACCGGCGCCGCGCTCAACGTGTTAGCTAGCCGACTATCAATAAGGATTGCACCGATTAAGTCAGATCTTTCATCCTGTGCCAACGAGTGAAGGTGTCTAGGCACATCACAACACTGCCCGGAAACTGTAAGCTACCAAGAACTCACTTCGAACACATCCATGTGGCCATAGTCAGGGTCATTACTTGTTTTGAGGAGATTCAGGTATTGGTTGACCTGCGTGGACCACTACGTGGACTGACCTGAAACCATAGCCATGTAAGAAGCAAATTCAGAATCGGTAGCTTGAGCTTATCTTGATGGCTGGATCGCCACATTCGATTTACCAAGGAGAATAACAACAGATCAGGGCAGACAATTCGAGTTTAGGGAGCTAACGCTCGTGACAGGAGCAACTCATTTCACCATCACGGCATATCATCTAGAAGCACACCGTATGGTAAAAAGACTACATCGACAAATAAAGGCCGCCATAAAATGCCATCAAATAGAGGCATGAGCAGAGGTTCTACCGATCATGCTTCTCAACATCAGGGCGACTTGAAAAGAAGATTATACGTAACATCAGCGCAACTGGTATATGGTTAAAATATCCGGCTGCCAGGGGAGCTCGTCGAAAAGAAGATTACGACTCCCAACACGTCCAGTTTCGTTACACATCTAAAACACATATATTAGGGTGTCCAATAAGTTTCTTCCGCGCCATGCTATGAATGACTCTAACTGACTCTGCCCATGCCTCTATTTGTGACTATGCTTATCTCTTAGCCGTTTATAGCATTAGTTTCAGTCGTCTCAGAGCTCTTCCAAAGTACGTTTCGTTGGTGACAAAGTCTCTTTTAAAATTTTTTCTGCACCGTTCAATATGAAAAGTCAAAAGAAGCATTTGCAGCATGTTATGCTTTATTGTTTTAAAAAAGGCAATAGTGCAAAAAACACTGCAGACGAAATTTTCATCGTTTACGGAAGTGGTGCTATTAGAACCGTCCGCAATTGGTTTAAGAAATTTAGAGCTGGTAATTTCGAGTTAAAAGATGCAGATTGCAGCGGCCGCTCAGTAACGACGGATACGGACCTTATCAAGACTACACTCGCTGGAAATCCGCGATATAGTGTGCGTGAGATAGTGAATGCCACTAACATTCCCAAGACAACGGTACATAAGCATTTAATCAAGATGGGAGATATGCGAATCGATATAAAGTTTGAGACCGCCGGCCTTATGAACCACGTCTCTACGTGCGATTTGCTTCTTCAGCGACATGAAAGAAATCCTTTCGTAAAGAGTCTTGTCACCGGAGGTGAGACCTGGATTTTGTATCAAAATGTGCATGGAAAACGCACTTGGTCTAAGGAAAATAGACCTTCAACTGTTGCGAAACTTGGACTTCATCCAAAGAAGGTTCTTTTGTGCATTTGGTGGAACTGGAAAGGTATAGTGTACTACGAGCTCCTTCCTCAAGGTAATACGATCAATGCTGCCAAATATTGCAATCAAATCGATCAATTAAAAGCCGCCATAGCAGAAAAACGGCCAGAATTGGCGAATCGACGAGGCATTGTTTTCCATCACGACAACGCAAGACCGTATATTGTGTTGGCCGTAAGGTAAAAATTATTACAGTTTGATTGGGACGTTTCACCTCATACTCTGTACTCCCCACACCTTGCTCCATCCGATTATTACTTGTTCCTCTCCTTAAAAAATTCTCTCTGTAGTAAATCTTTCAAATTCATAAGCGAATCTTTTAAATCCATAATCCGAACTGATTGAAGAAATGCACCTAGATGAATATTTTGTAAGGTTTAACAATTTTGGAAAGAGGGCATAATAAGACTTCCTGATAGATGGAAGAAGGTTATAGAACAGAACGGTTCATAACTTGAAAAATCAATCTTATACAACACCGGGTCGGTATATAACATAATAAATCAACCTTAAACAACAAATATTGTATATTCATTTCGCATCAAAAAAAGGGAAGAAACTTATGGGACGTCCTAATAGCAACTTCGACCGGTTCCCGGAAGCCGACATGGATTGAGGAATACTTTTAGATACAATGACGTACGCACAAGTCAACAAGTATTCCTCCGTCACGATGCAGCAAAACACCTACTGCAACCGACGTACGATGGATTACAAAGTGTTGGTACAAACTCCTCAAACATGGGAAGAAAACGTTCCGGGTACTGGTAAGCGACCAGCTCAGAACGGTCACACTGGATCGTCTAAAACCGGCGTACCTCCCTAATGATAATATGGCAGGGGAAGCGGATGATCCGTACCAAGACGGACTATATCACACAAGAAAGTCACCTGCAAAGAAGCAATCAACGCAATCAAAAAACAAATACATATCGAAACATTGCAAATATGGCAAGAAAGATGAAATAACTCTGCAAATGAGTGACATAGATATTTCAACACGCAGATATTTCAGTAATATAGAACTAAGACATGAACAGAAATGGATCACACTCGACTTCTACATAATACAAATGCTATCAGGACATGGAAACTTCAAAGACAAATTATACACCCTAGGGCTCATAAAAACGGACACTTTCGACTGCGGAAATAAAAACATACACGAACACGTAATATATAGCTGTAAAAAAGTGGAAGACTTACAAGAAGAATTAATCGAACGAATCGAAAAGCAGGATATATAGGAATAGGAAGGAAGCACATTCCAACATTTCACGAAATTCACAAGGGCTGCGATGCGAAAAAGAGAAACAAGATGACCATTACAATCAAATATTTGAATCATAGAAAAGAACAGATCCATAAGACACCAATAATACTACAGGAAGCCGTATCATAGTCGACATCGCGGGTATCGATAACCTTGCGAGAGTGTATAGATGTGCCGACACGGTTAGTAAGCAACCCAGCATCCCTAAAGAATCGGGGGATGCTTAGCGCGTGAACAACGTCGTTGCACATGCAACAAGCATCCAAGAGGACCGTAAGAGAACGAGTTCTTAGCTAGTAAGTTTACGCCAAGGCGGAAAACCGTGAGCATAGCGGCTAAACGAGTAACCGCTTGAAAGGGATATTTTACTCCTCGAATGATCCTTCAATGGTGACGGGGGGGGGGGGGGGGGGGGGTGTCCAAGTACGAAGGGTTCTAGAACCTGGGTGTCCAGGAAGTACCCATCCCCACCTCCTCGTGGTGGAACCTGGGAGTCGGGCTTGCCCGGCGGCTAACGGGGCTCTGGGGTTATTGAATAATACTGCGACTCGGGGGTTTGGTACATCTATCCATTTACCCAAGCTAGTCCGAGCCACATTCATAGAGTAAAATTGAATAAGACTGAGGCTGGCAGTCTGGATCATCAATAAATTTGGCCAAACTGATCCATCCTAATTCAAAAAGGGTCAGAGTGAGAGTGTTCGCGTACATGTAGTGAGTTCGCCTCCCCGAGGTTCCCCGTGGGTACTCTGGCGGTTGGAATTCGTCCCCTCCGACGGAGTAGCTGAAGGAATCACCCGCGGGAAAGGCGCCGCGGCACATCTGGATTTTTCCATTGCCCGTTTCAGTGAGGTAGGTGTAACTGGTGGATAGATGGATACCCTGTCATGCGTATACCCGTCCGGGTGAGGAAGCAAGCCTGATCACCGTCCTGGTGTAGGGCAGACAATAATCAGTCCAAGCACGGTGCAAATGTTTTCCAAGTATAAGCACACCCCTTCGCAGTGGTAAATCGCATCAACATCGCAGAGAATAAGCCAACTAAGACTCTGCACGGTAGAGCCAGCGCAACAGCGCTCAGATTTGCTCGTGATACCAACACTATACCAAGATAGGCTCATAGTATCTCCGGCGCCAGTACAGAACGCAACCACAGAGGCTGGCACAACACATGAGCCGCCAAGCGGCAGAACGCAGACACCGACCACAACCCAGCAGACGAACAATCCACGACATGTAATTTGTCATAATCCAAAGCCTCGCCGATCAGTCCGCTTCCCGGACAGGTATCAGGCTGGATTCAATTAAAAAAGTAAAACTAAATAATTGATTGTAATTAGTGTAAATGGATATAATTAGTTATAATTTAATTTTGAAAATTGTAACACTTGCTTAGTTCCAATTAATCCAAAATTGAAGCTAATGGTAGACAATAAGGAAACAATGGAAATTGAAAATCAACACTTAACGTATTTGATGCTGAGATCTCATTCAGACATTAGCTATGCAATTAACTATTTTAGTAGGTATCGAGATAAAGTCAGAAATGAAGTATGGTCCCATCTTAAACAAGTACTAAGACATATCAAAGGTTCAACTGCGTTGGGCTTAGTTAATAAAAGAAGAGAAAGCCTGGAACCTCTATGTGTTATGTACATTCTGACTGGGGAGGACATCTAATTAACAAAAAATCAGTTTTGGATCCCTGATTAAAATGTATAATAATAATACTGTAGCCAGGAGTACCATGAAACAACATTGTCTTGCTCTATCCTCTACAAAAGCAGAATTATATTGCGCTATGTAATGTAGTCAAAAAGAAATATGGTTTGGGAAGTTATAATTATTTAAATGTACAAATTGATAGTTTTATAATATTAGAAATTCTCACTTGAAGAAAGTATAATACTGTGGAGAAGTAGATTAACATCTAGATATAAAATGCGTTCAAAACTATAAAATATAATATTCTGGTACAAATGGTGTGCAAAGCCACTATAGATGTATATGTAATTTGGAAATACATTGCAGGCAAGAAAGACCATTAATGCAAACAATCAAAAATCCTTTTTAACATCACTTGTACACGAATAATTATTATAATAGCGTACAAATATGTGAAATACTTCTTCAAAACAAAATAAGGTGTTGGTGAAGAATGTTAGCCTTACATGAGGTTATTCTATTTTCCACTGTCATAAGAACATTTTACTCTAATACTGGCAATCAAATTCTACTAAACATTCAACCGAGATGATTGAAAGCCAAAACAATGATTGGAACACTGAACAAAACTGGAAACCACAGTGTTTTATTGCTTATAACAAATACATAAACAAAGTTGATCAAGCAAATCAATGTCTTGTACATTACTTGATTATGCAAAGAACAAAGAAATGAACAAAGCAGGTTACGTAACTATGCACCTTTTAGCATGTACAAAGTATATAAAAAATTGAACAGTAGAACAAGAATTACATATAAACAATTTCTGCATGAAATCATCAAAAGGTGGATAAGTAATTGGGCTTCCTGAAAACACAGATTCAGAAGGTACCCAACCATCAACATTTAGCGTTCAAAGGGCTGCAATAAGCAAAAAGCCACCAGGGCAATTGTCATTAGATATGTAGAAACATAAGATTATAGAAATTATTACTGGTGGCAAAAAGAAAATTGCACAAAGACACTGCCGTGCTTGTGCAGTGAATACAAGGAAAAGTTTGACTTGTTATATGTGAGCTGTTTATTTTGAAAGTGGCCTAAGTTCATTTGTCAATTTTTTCTTGTTCACCAGTTGACCACAATAACATGTACAATTTTACATTAACTGTCACAAACGACATTTGCAATTGAGAACATGCAGAGTATAAATGATAATCTTGAACACATACCCAGACAACACAACATAAGATGGTGGCGGCACCATACCGGCACTGTAGCGACACTTCCGAGGAGTGTCAGCAGATCCGTAGTCATCTACGTCCGCACTTGTTAGCTAAAATGCCGGCACGCAGTGGCAGCACGTTCTAGTCACCAGCGTAGCACGCGTGCGAATGACACTGCGCCACCACCAGCGTGACACGCGTGTCATCGTTCCATTCAAAAATTTTTTCTGCATTGGCGTAGGCGTCACATTTGTTAATGGGGAATCACCTGTTATTCCGTACAAATTAAATACGTCAGAGTTTAGATATCCGCATACGAGTACTGACAGACGTTTTGGTAGTTCTTTACCAACATTTATAGTTACTGAGAGAGCCATATATATCTTTTCAATTCGTCAGGAAAATTCATGCCAATAGAGAGTATTAAATACGATGACAGCATATTGTTTAAGGAAATGTAATAAATGATACATTTACTTATAAAATGTTGAACTAATTAAGTTACGTTCACTTTACTAGCGTATCACAATTTTCAGGTGAAAATATTGAACGTAATTATTTCTTTTCCTTTGGTACATGGTTTTATCGTTTGTAAGGATTATTAAAAATAATATAACCCTTTGTTGCATGAATTTTTAACGATGAGTTGAAAAAAATATTTATAAAATAAGTGTATGTATTTTTACGATAAAGTAATTAACGACTTTACTGAAAAAATCGCTGTATTAAGTTATAGTTTATAGAAAATAATAAAAAGAAGTTTTTCTATCTTTCTTTCGTGTCAGTGTATCTATTTTCGAATCGAAATAAATAAATTGCTTAGTTTAGTCAGTTTTAATATTCGTTTATAATTTTTATGCAAACAGCTTCTTCATTGGTATATATTAGCCTACGCCACTGGCACGCGTGTCACTATGGTGAGCTGATAGTGTCATTGGCACGCCGTGTCGCCCCTGTGCTATATCGCCGTGCCTTGATAGTGCCGTGACGCGCAGTGTCGCTCCAGTGCTAGCCCTGTGCTGTTACGAGAACTGAGAGGCAGCACCGTGCTAGCACAGTGCTTAGAGTTCCACCCGGTGCCATTGGCGCTACAATCGCTGGTTGTCTGGGTAAGTTTTTGCAGTTAGTTCAATAATCAATGTTATTACTTTGAAAGTGGCCTAAGTCTAAACCATAGTAGATAATGTCTAACACTGCGGATTTTCAAATGTCTGAAGGCAGTAATGAAAATAATTTTAATTAATTAGTATCCCAGACAACCAGCGATTGTAGCACCAATGGCACCGGGTGGAACTCTAAGCACTGTACTAGTACGGTGCTGCCTCTCAGTTCTCGTAACAGCACAGGGCTAGCACTGGAGCGACACTGCGTGTCACGGCACTATCAAAGCACGGCGATATAGCAGAAGGCCGACACGGCGTGCCAATGACACTATCAGCTCACCATAGTGACACGCGTGCCAGTGGCGTGGGCTAATATATACCAATGAAGAAGCTGTTTGCATAAAAATTATAAACGAATATTAAAAATGACTAAACTAAGCAATTTATTTATTTCGATTCGAAAATAGATACACTGACACGAAAGAAAGATAGAAAAACTTCTTTTTATTATTTTCTATAAACTATAACTTAATACAGCGATTTTTTCAGAAAAGTCGTTAATTACTTTATCGTAAAAATACATACACTTATTTTATAAATATTTTTTTCAACTCATCGTTACAAATTCATGTAACAAAGGTATATTTTATATTTAATAATCCTTACAAACGATAAAACCATTTACCACAAGAATATATGTACCAAAAGAAAACAAATAATTACGTTCAATATTTTCACCTGAAAATTGTGATAGGCTAATAAAGTAAACGTAACTTAATTGGTTCAACATTTTATAAGTAAATGTATCATTTATTACATTTCCTTAAACAATATGCTGCCATCGTATTTAATACTCTCTATTGGCATGAATTTTCCTGATTGAAAAAATATATATGGCTCTCTCAGTAACTATAAATGTTGGCAAACAACTACCAAAACGTCTGTCAGTACTCGTATGCGGATATCTAAACTCTGACGTATTTAATTTGTACGGAATAACAGGTGGTTCCCCATTAACAAATGTGACGCCTACGCCAATGCAGAAAAAATGTTTGAATGGAACGATGACACGCGTGTCACGCTGGTGCTGGCGCAGTGTCACTCGCACGCGTGCTACGCTGGTAACTAGAACATGCTGCCACTGCGTGCCGGCATTTTGGCTAACAAGTGCGGACGCAGATGACTACGGATCTGCTGAAACTCCTCGGAAGTGTCGCTACAGTGCCGGTATGGTGTCGCCACCATCTTATCTTGTGTTGTCTGGGAACTGCTTGTACTTTATAAATTTAATTGTACTTTACAGATTGCAAACAGAAGATTCAAATATCAATTCTTAAATGGTGTTTACAACAAAGTGCTTTTATTCTTAAGTGGCTTTAGTGTGATACTGACGCGTGCGTATATTAAAAATTGTACTTTTAATGTTATAATTTGCAACAGGATTTATCGTCTTTATTAATATAATATTGGTGTAAATTACTAGGTATATAGATATGCACAAAGCACAACGAAATAAAATTTGTTTAAGTGAACTTATTTACTCAATATATTCACTCGAAAAGTTTTTATATAGATAAAATATAAATTCATCCGGAAACACGTTTTATAAAAAACTACATGTTTACTGATTGATATCTGGGAAAAATTATAAAAACATTATTTCATACTATTAACTATAAAAATATTTCAAAAGTGTAAAAATTGAATATTTTTAAAATTTTTCTCAATTTTATAAATAACAATATAATTTCGATGTAACTTTATCTTCGTGTGTAATATAATATAATAAATATTATCTAATTGACTTACGTTGTATGATTGAGAAAATATCTGTTTAACTTGTACACTTTTATTATTTATTTTGCTTATCTTTATTGAAAGGAATATGTAGATTGCTATTCTTAACTAAAAGTTCCATTATATGATATTGGATATACATATTCTGTAATCGTTATCAACTGTTAAGTGTAATGTAGCGATAATTTTCGTTTTGCTTGTCGCTGAAATACGTTACTTCAGTTTGGAATTGAAACAAGCGTTGGAAACTGCGGCGAAGTGGGATAGATTTGTAAGGAAAAGGAGTGATTGCATGACGGTTGGCGGGGAGTAGGCATATACGATATATGTAAAAGTAGCTACTTGAAGTATCATCGAGTAGGAGATCAGAATTTAAGCAGTCTGTGTTTGACAGTATTGGAAATTACAGCCATGAAGAACGTGGAAATTACGCAGAATGCAGAAAAAAGTTCCAATAATATTTCAGGTAAATTATTTATTTTTGAATGATGTGTGTATATATATATTAGTTAATAATTATAAATTACCATTGTTTGTAAATATATGTTTAAGTCGAACAACTTTATTAATTTAATTCAAAATAATTTAAAGAACATTATTAAGACATGTCAATTCTTATCAATACTTAGTCATTCTTACATATAATAAAATTAAAATGTGACATATTTTTTAAAACTAATTGTCAGTTAAATGAATAATATTGTTATGTCATAATTACATAAACGTTTCCATGTATTTATGATGTTCATATGAAGTTTCTGTTGTTTTTTTCCTTTTTCTTCTTTTTTTTAACAAAATAAAATACTTTTAAATATATTTACTCTATATATTCTTCTAATTCAATTAAATACTAGGACATTATTTTTATTTGTATTTTCTGAAGTTTGCTTGTAATTTTATATTACTGTCGATACAATTATTAAGCTAAGGAAAAATATGGTCTAATCATTCTTTGACAGAATAAGCTATGGAATACGTATAAGTTTATTTTTATACATTTGAAAGGAACTACAATTAATCCAATAAAATGTAATTACAATTAATTGAAAGTATATCATGACATTTATCGACTAAATTTCAATTAGAAAGCATGTAATCGGTCCACTCAAAATTAAATACAATTTATCTGAAGCGACTTTTATGCAATTGTAATCACTTATCGATATTTTTGACCATTTTATTTTGATTAATTGATGTTATCGCACAACTTCTTGATAATGGAGAAAGATCAAATTGATGCACACGATACCTACAATTTGATCGTTTATTGTATGAAAGATGTGTTTTCCAATACTAATCGAATTAAAAAGTGCGTATAATCTTCGTATATTATCTTTTCTCACCTACTATCTATACCATACACATTTTGCTACGTTATTTTAAAAGAAGACTTACAATTTAGTGGACCTCTTTTTTTATCGTATAAATCGCAAACTTTATAAGACTAAATGTATACATATATGTACATGTAAATAATTACAATATTATTACCTTATAATTACATGCATGTGTGTGCGTTTATTACCTACTGAAAAATATATTTTATTATTGTGGATACTATCCGTAAATAAAATATATTATATATTAAATATACAATAAAAAGATATTTAATGAGGGCCATTGAGGATTGTCAGTTATGCAGTCAATAGTGACCAGGGCAACAGGTGATTAGAATTCAAGTGACTAAAGGAAAGCATACTAAACGACTTGACAATGATCGCTATTGCAAAGACCTGGAAAACTTTTTCCTTGTTTTCTTGGTACTCCTGTCATGGTTTGGTACACGCTTTGTCGGTCACATAGTTTTTCTTTGTTCTGAGACAGGTTAGAGCGAGTCGTAAAATCGAACAGGTACTACAGTTTTATGTTTCGCTGATCAAGATAAGCCCATTGTCAGAAACGTTATCACATAAGAATCTTAACCCACAGCCAGGGCCGTACAAAGAAATCTTTCATCTAGCGTCAATGTAGAAAGTGCTAAAAGTTGTGGACATAGAAATATTTGTACAATTTTATTTGTAAACGAAATACTATTTACTAATTCAACTATTTACTACATTATATACTACTACTCATTTATTATTAGAATTCAAAAGTATATTCCTATTGCTTCGGTCTTTGTCAATTGATACGAATTGGTACAATCGAATGATTTTAGTCGAGCGACTTTTCGAACTATTTGTGGCATGTCCTGATTAAATCAATATAGCAGTGTCGATCTACCTTGTCAGTACGACAAAATGTTCGGTAATAATTAGGTGAGCATTTTTGTAAAGGAAGAAATTAAAGAGCATATTTTGAGCGCTTTCCAGATTATGAAAGCTTGATGCTGAGTATATATAAATGTGACGGTAAATGTAGAAATTCTTTTAGAATCTGAAACTCTTATTAAATATTTAATAAATTTGCTAAAAGTAATATAAATTTTGAAAAAGCAATCTCTATAAAGGAACATCTTGGTTTAAAACGAAGATTTTTAGTAATACAGAATCTGTATCGTTACGTTATGTTTATTATCTTTAGGTTTATAACATATAATTTTTAAAAAGCTATAAATCTATAATATAATAATAATACAAAAGCGGCGAAATTCTTGTATCGATAAAAATTCTTGCAGCAATAACAATTATAATTTGATGATTAACGACATTAAATTAGGGCAAATCAACATTTCAAGTCAAGAAGCACAAGTTATCGTGTATGCTTCTCTACTACGTCGGCATTATCAACAAGTACTGTTGATCGGCAAATACCCACGCAGTGGGGACACACCTTGGCTACAATCATACGAGCGTTGAAATTACAAACGTCATGACCAGCGTCAATTCTAATGGATGTCACAGATGCAGTCACAGGAACGCTGATTTTGTTGCTCATAGATGTCTCCTACATCAGTACGCGGTAGGTATCCATATAAACAAGGTGGATTGTCGCGCGTTTACATTTTATTCAAAATTGAAAAGAAGAATCGTACGTCAAGAATTCGTTGCTCGTGAATCAATTTTTATTTTCTCGCGCCACCTTAACCATAATTTGTACTGTATCGTTGCCGTTTCCAAGTAACTCTTCAAGCAAGCCGTTTCTTTATTATAAATAATTAACGATTTCTACGTAAAAGTGATACAAATGTGTCAGTATTGATTTTAAAAACACGACGTCATTGTAATTCGCATTACGATGAACCAATAAATAAAAATTTCTAAATTATTTTCGCAAATCGCGCTCACAGTTCGACAAATTATTAGTCAATATGAGGTATAAAATTCCACCCCAGGAAATGTTGGAAGAGAAAGGTGATAGCAGTCGTGTACAGCTATAACGGATGTTAATTTGCTGTTCATGCGACTGCTTTCACATGACAACAACAAAAAAGTAACGACGTCTATCGAGACACGCATTCTTTGTCGTTGTCACACGTTGCTTGCTAGTTAAATTAGACATTATCTCGTGTAAAGAATGCTATACAAAATAATGTAACTCGATGACGCATGTTACTATACTATAGTTTTATCATGACGTGTGTCATTTCAACGTTCGTGTAATCCTAAGCGAAAATTGCATCGGCATTTGCCGATCGCCACTTATTGGTACTCTCATGAAATTTTTTTCAGTGGTCTTTACTGTTTGTGGCATAACTTTACTGTATCCGTAATAAATATTTATCTCGTCAGTATGATAAAATGTTTGGTGACGATAAAAATATGATTACTATTGCTGTATTTGTGGTAATTGCAAAAAGAAAAAAATCAATTTTAGATATGTTTCAATTTGCATAGCAAAAATATCTATGATGCAAAAGATTTTATGAAATTTTTACATGCGTTCATTGCATTCGATGATTTAACGACAACTAAAATCTGACTTTGTTGTTAAATGCGCGTCCTTAGTGTTGGTTTTGACATGGTTTATTTTTATATTTAGTACCAGATCGAACGCGAGTTGATACGCCAGTTTTTTTAAGCCAGACATAAAACGACGCCGTAGAAACGCAGCTTAAGGCATAATGCAACGTACATACGACCTTGTATGTACATTCTGAAGAATTCAATTTGTGACCTCGCTATATCATAGGCTATAAAGGTGCATTCCTACTGCGTTGACATTACCGATTGAGAGCATGTGCTGCTTGTCTCTGCACGTACCTTGAAATGTCTATATAGGCTGCGTTCTATGTATAGTGTTGAAAGTTTTCTATTAGTATCTTGGAAACCATTAAATGCTCGACAATAAAATTTTCGATTTAAAGTCCACACATCATTCTCACGCTCTAAAATTTCAAGTCAATCAATGGTATGTGACTTTCAGAATTAGCTCTTAATAAAGCTAAAGTGAAATTGTAGAACTACCTCGAAAATCAATATTTTGAACAACTTTACCCTGCACGTATAACTGTCAGTCTTTCTTATTTTCTAAAATATTCGCTACAAAAGATCGGTACCACAACAGTGAATTTTGTTTACATGTATGACAATCTATGCGTCAATATCGACTGCTGACCATTTTACGGCTTATCTCTTATTCATAATGAGGTCTAGTCAAGCTTAAAACTCTGTGCACAACTTAACGTGCAAGGCTGTAATAAACATCCTATACATAATGAGACCGGTTGTTTTACGAAAGTTGGAACTTACAAGATATATCAACTCTAATCTAACATGAATCGTATTAATACATTATTTAATCCGATTTGCGAGTATCAGATTAAGGTTGAGTTATTTCTTACGTTTCGATTGCCATTAGGCAACCGGTTACCTCGCATATTTAAGCAATAGATATTTTTTACAATCTTATATATGCGGAACCTAAACCTGCCCATACACAAATTTTCTTTATGTATACTATAAACGAAAAATGAGCCATAAAATGCGGTCAACAACTAATATATGTATCATGAATGCATACTTGTAAGCAAAATTCAACGTAATGGTAACAACTGAATTTTGTGAATAATTTTCAAATTAAGAAATATCGAAATTTGCTCATAGACAATAAAGTTGTTCAAAATGTTGATCCTTACACATTATTTAAAAATCAACGAAAACATAGAGAAGGTACATACATATACGTCTATGTATACATCTTGTATAACCTTATGTATATATCTTCTATAACCTTATCAATGTTAATAAACATAATAAACATAGTAGTGTGGTATGAACCTTTCATTGTTGAAAATCTCAGTGTTGATGCAAAACATAAAAAAATTTAATAAATGCTTGAATTCAGTGCTTAACATTCTAAAAAATATTTCAATCTGTCGTTGTATCTAACTCGACATTAAATACATTGTTATTGTCCATAATAAGTAATTTATAAAATCACCTGCACTACAGATATATTTGCTATGTACATTAAGATGCACCGAAAATCTTTCATCCTTCGATTACCTTCTCTTTTTTTGGCAATTATTATAAATGTGAATGCAGCGATCACCACCTCCTTCCTTTTCAGAAATGTAGTCGGAGTTCTACGAATAGAAATTTATTTATCATATTGTTAATTACACCAGATCTATTTATAAATAATTAGAGCTGCTAAATGTCTCATGAGATACTGTTTCCTGAAATGAAGGAAATCAAAACGCTAATAATTACAATGTTGTAAACTCTACATACGATTCGGATGCTAATTGAATAAAGGATTTTCCATTTTTTTTCAAAAATTTCGGAAGACAAGCAAACAAAAACAAGAGATTACTTCTGTTAAATAGTTGCTCATTGTACACCCATGGTTAACGACTCCAGACTGGAGTTAGTATTTAACGAACATTGAGAGATCGAAATTTCGCTTGTTTCACGAGGTTTTTCTTGCTCTTGATTATTTTACGTCTTCCTACTCTTTTCTAATTCTTTTCCCTTAGTCCGCATAGCGCAGGCGATTTCAGATTTGTATTCAACGAGCCTGAAAACGGTTTAATGCGAATCTTGAAAGGAATAGTGCCCCTAGCGTAAAAGTTATTATTTGTTGCTACTTAGATTTGACATCCGGCACACTATGTGTCGTGTCGACGCAATGGGAACATGTCACAAATAGTTGCAAAGCCGAGGGCTAAAATCGTTCGGCAGTATCAATTACTTGATGCCGATGGGCAAATACCGAAGCAGGATCGTAACTTAAGGTACGAACGCTTGAAAGGAACTCGACCTGATTCCGAGTAGGATGATAGTAACGTGTCTTCATCTATTTAGGAAATATTTGAGATTCGAATATTCCGTGCGTTTTGTGGAAACGAAGATTTGCATCTGGTAAGATTCAAAGGGGTAGGACTTGAGCACAAATGCTGTACGCATCGAGGAAACCTAAATGCGTATGTGATATTTTAATTAAAAAAAATTGTGCATAAAGTTCGATATCGTCTCTGGACGATTGAAAAACCTGATTGAAAAAACCCTTTTTCCTTTTATGTAGGTTTAGTACATTGACAGCCTAATTATATTACTTTCAAAAATGTGTTTACTGTGTACAGATCTATCGTATGCAATATCCTATTTATTCTAGACAAAAATAACAACGAAGAAATAAGAGAATTGATAAATTCGAAAAAAAGGAAACGATGCTTTGTTTTAGTAGCAAGGTTAGAAAAACATGGTGTTGTTCCAGTCCAATTTATGAAAATTACCCACGTCGCTATTGTTTAAAATGGAATAAATGTCTGCAATTAAGAGATAAGTCTACAATGCATAAATATAAATCCGCTTACATAATAAAAATAACTAAATTCAAGGAAAACATTTTTTATTTATAAACCTTGATTTTAATATTTAAAAAATTACGACTACTTATGTACGTTACGAATGTGTGATATTACTCTTAATATTTGTTGAAAATACTTTTTAAAACTTAGCCTGTTTAGAACTCATCATTCTCTTTTACTTCACACAGTACGAATAACAAATTTTATTATTCAGATAGTTGTTATCAAATTAGTAAACAACATTTATTTAAAAAATAAATAAGATAATGTAAATTATCTAGGCATTCATCTGAATGGATGGTTACCTGGAAGAAACATGAATAGGATATTTGATTTAGAGAAAATGAAGGGAATCTACCTCTTCGAATTTCTTTGCACTTTAATAAATAATTGGTACCACAAAACTGTGTAATTTAAATAAAATTTAAGTCGATATTTACAATAGTTCGGAAGAAAAAAACTTGTAACACTTTACGTCTCTTACCTATGTGTTGATGAAATTTTTATAAACGACATACCACAAATAAAAGGTTTCATCATTGCATCTGCATGGTCTCGTTAGTGTAGAGTTTTTTGTTTTTACTAAATACATTCAATGTATTTCTCAACAAAAGTAGTAAAGCATAATTATGATGTTAATTTCATTGCTGTTATTTTCAGAAAAATCTGATAGAAAGTTAGAAAAGGGTAATTTGACCTCCCGTTAAACAATTTAATTTCTATTATAAATAGCATTACTAGATATAAATTTTATACAATTAGCAGCGGATGGAATGTTTACTGAACTATTGATGTTAAAAGTTTTTAATAATATTGGTATCCAATTTTTAAATTAAATGATTGCAAGTTGTAATAAATTTGAAAATGGCATAATTATTATAAATCATAATTTGTATCTGTATTAATTACACTAATTCTGATCGCATATCGAACTAGATTATGAAATAATTAATTCTAGAGGAGATTAAACAATGATTTGAGTTATAAAAGCTATGCTACATGTATAATTTGAACATAGATTTGCTGCACACGTACAATATAATAAGCAAAAAATTTATTTTCACATATAAATGATTTAATGTTATACATAAAGTAGATGTTAATACTAATACTACGTATTTAAATGGTTTTATTTTACTTTTTCTAAAAAGAGAAGAAAAAAACAATAAGTATGATACTACGAGGATAATGTGTGTAATACAGGAGGATTACATGTATAAAATTGTAATAAATAGTAAAGGGAATATGGTATATGCGTATCATATTAATTTGTGTGTTTATTTAATAAAAATTTTTAGATGCGTGTAAAAACAATATATTGTTTAAATATCATAATAAATTTCTTGTAAATCATAGTTAATATTTTAGGTATGAAAAAATATTAGGTACTGGGTCAGAATATTTTACTGAATAAATTATCCAGTAAACTAAAAAGCAAACGTGCACATGAATATGTGATCGCACGTATAATATAATATATTAGATTAAATAATAATTACGCTTTTTCTTGTGATAATAAGATTACCAGAATTCAAAATTAGAAAATCTAGAAAAACCTTCCATATAATTTCAAATATAATGTAATTCTTGTGTAAGCATAGAGGGTTTCCTTTTGGGTGTAAGTATGATAATTGATTATCAGAAGAATAAATATTTTCATAAAATATTATTTTAATATCAAAATATGTATACATTAATTAACCCTTTTATTTTATTTTCCATATCTTTTTAGAAAATTGTATACATGTATAATCCCCATATAAGCACAACTTACTTCTCCTTATTACTTTGTAGAAGATATGTAAGTACTTTTACTCCATTTTAAGACTACAGTTGACAAATTTTTACAAATATATTGTAAGAAATATCGGGTAACAGAAATATTGGATTCTTCAAGAAACCGCCGGATTTTATGCCCGAGCGGTCGGCGTCAAAGCGCGATAAACAGACCAGACTGATGCTCGAGCATAGTCGCAATAGAAGCCGAAATATAAATACCTGTGATACATTCAATTTTACGGGATACTGCTATTGTGGAAGTAAATCCTAATCCTATTTCCTTTTATAGATATATGCTGGCTCGTGATGTCTACGTTTGGTTCGACTATCTGTTGGCGAGCCTGGCTCGTGATATTCATGTTTGTTTCAACAATTTAGTCAAATTTTCATCACTAGTCAGACTCGTTAAAATACGGGAAGAGGTTAATATGGATTTTAAAATATATAAGATTATATTAATACATATGTATATTAGTGTCGATCCTTATAAAAGGATAGAACACGTATCAGGGTCATTATACCTTGGGAAACCAATTGGTTGTAACGGACATAGGATAACGTGAGTTCTAAGAGTCGCGGACATTATGTGTAGAGAAACGCTGCCCCGTGACCGATCATCTGACGCTATGGTGCTAGGAGGCACGTATAACCCCTTAGTACTTATCTCAGAACCGTAGAACGGAAAACACACGAGTGAGAATTTTTGACATGTAAACTAAATAGAGTGACTTTTTCAACTCTTTTCTATACTATACTACTATTTTAACTTTAGGCCGCACTTCGACAGAAAATGATCTAGATTGATGACTTAAACCTGAGACATCTTTTCGACGTGCTTGAAAGTAGAACCTATCGCATTCTGAAATCACCTAATGTCGGTTTCAAATATCTACTACAAGTAGAAATTTTTCTCTAAGGAAAGAAAGCGCTGGTGTCTACTTTGCAACCGTCAGAAGTATACGTATGGTCATTATAACCCTAAATGTACCGAAAATATTGCTTTTAATGCAAAATTATGCACCATTTTTGTAAAAAAATGTTAAAATAGTGCAGATGGTTCTAAAGTATGGACTTTATTTCCTTAACAATTGTTGACAATTTCGCAAAACATGCATGCAATACTGTTCTTGTTTACGTCCACTGTACGATAGTATTATACAATTATTGGTCATAGTTAAGCTACGATTTTGCTAAATGGAATTAATAATACATATACATCTAACATTATTTTGTAACAAATTTTCAATAAAAATCTGATTTTTTCTATGAAAATTTATGGATTTTTAGCTAGTATATATGTACCATACTTCCATATACAGAGTGTTCCAAGAGAAAAAGTGAATTGTCTACAAAAAAGTAAAATAAACACTATATACTGTAATAAGTATTTTACTACAAAGATAGAAACAATTAAATATTGTATGCATAAAATAGGTAGTATAACATGTAGAAAGTCAACTTTGTTTATTTTATCTGCGTATTTACATAGCTTTTATTATCGTGTAACGAGTCGGTCTTACTGATAATCAATATCATTAACAGTAATGACTTAGTATTCCTAACTCCTCATGTCAAAACGTCGTCATTGTAGGCGTATATGAACTTGGCATGGATGCAATATGGAATTTATTATAGTAGGAAGTTAACATAGTCGACATTCTGTATTCTTTGATGGACAATTTTTTCCTATTTACTTCGTGTATGTGATATTTATTTATGTATAATTTTTTAATATAATATTTATTGCAAAAGTTTAATTCTTTTTCTAACTTCTATATGAAGAATAAAATGCTGCACTGCATTCCAGGTGAAAACCTGGGACACTCTGGATAATGATAATTATACTTATTGTGGTAAAACTTTATTTTACTAGCAGAAAAAGAAATTAGTCGATGGAAATCGTTAAAGTAATATAATTCTAATTATTTAACAAAAAAGTTCGCAGTAATTGTTTAGAACGATATTTTTCTGAACCATTTCGATGATTTTTGAACACGTTTTCATTGGCATTGTCCTGAACAACTTTTTCTTACATAAGCAACCGTTGAAACTCTCTTTTAGTTTTTCAGATATTTGGTAAAACTGTCGGTACCGTTGCAATGAATTCATTTTAAAATTTAAGTATTTGCTGCAGCGCATGCGCTCATGGGTTTTTCGACTAAAATTCCCATGAACAGCTAACCCTAATATAGTACTTATCAAACATTACATAACATTAATTATGTAATTATATTATATATTGCACATGCAAATATGCATAAGGCACCATTCGATGGACTTTTCGAGATTATGCGTTGCTATGAAAGCACATGTAGGCGTAATTCAATGTGACGATAACGAGCTCTTCTTGCGAGTGTATCAAAAACTAAAAGAATATAGGAAAAACTTGTTCAAAATGTTAATTTCTGCAATATACATACTTCAATATTTAGATTAACCTAAAATAGTTTACAGCATATAGTGTAAAGAAAGTGGAACAGTTTATACATATACTTTTGTAGATAAACCAAATGAGAATAAAGGAGGGAGAAATTATTCGTATTCAAAGTAAGGAATGCTAGAGTAGTGATTGAAGTTTAGTTTTTGATAATTTTGAAAAAAATAATTATTTTTCTCGAAGGCGATGCCATCAGTGCAACTTTGATATTCTTAATTTTCATTTCTATTGAGTCAAAGAATTTTTCTGTCGTTTTACACCGCGAATTATTGATTACCTTATATCAATTATTCTATTTTTACTACATGGTTTATTTACTAAAAAATATTTTTTAATAAATATTGTGGAAGAACATTGCTGATCATATATTTTATACAATATAGATTATATTTATACTTAAAAAATGGATTATTTTTATTCGGGGCAAAATGGTTATGCCAACTAATAGTTTTCCGATTCTTAGAATTGAGTTTTGTCATGCTATCATACTCTTTAGTTGATTTATACTTTTCACTGGTAAAGTGAAGTTCGGAACTGAAGTTCTCTTAGGTTATTGTCGACTACGGTTGTTATTCAAGGGTAAACTCGGTATCTGAGAGTGATCTTTGGCTTGAGGGCGGCATCTTAGTTTTCGTGTTTGTCCAATAGCGTAATTCAGCTGTTCCATCCGCGTGTTTCAACTCTCACAACGACTTAGTTAAGAGGTGTAGCTTTTCCGGATTTTTCGAACCGTAGACAGAATCATTTGAAACATAGAAGCGTTAGCACTATAGAACACCAGAAACTTAGCATCACTGGAAACACAGAATAGTTAGAATTGTTTAGAAATATAAAATCGTATAGATACTAGAATTGTATTGGAGCTAGAATAAAAATATCTTGAAACCAAATACTTATTTTTTAATATTTTTTCTTTAATCGTCTAAACAATAAATAAACATTTTATCGTTTGATAAATATTTTATTGGAAAAAGACAACTTTTATTACCAAACCATCTTTTTTCTTTCACATACAGTTAACGGGTTACAGAATGAAACAAAAAGATATAAAAAATACGTAACAATATATATTTATATATAAACTACCAATTTCTTTTTTAATAGAAAGGGAGATATTTCGGTTGTGCATGGATTGAAAGAGAGCTATTTAACATAACGAATAAATATTTGCGATATGCATTTTAAGTGCAATAAACTCGATCCTTTTTTGAACCGAATTATCACTAATGATGAAAATTGGGTCATCTACAGTGATATCATTCGAAAACGATTATGGTTCAAGCGTCATGAACCAGCACAAACCACATCGAAAATTGAATTGCATCAAAAAAAGATCGTACTGTCAGTTGGCTACAACTACAAAGCTGCTATGTATTTTGAGATGCTTCCAAGGTATCAAACGATCAATTCAGATAAATCTTTTGCAATTTGTGAGAAATTATTGGAGCTTCGTTAAGAAGTAATGTCGTATTTCTCCGTACAACCCTCACCTGGCGCCATTTAATTTTGCTCTCGTTATTTATTTCGAAGTTTGTAAAACTCTTTGAATCGTAATAATACTTTCACTAATGATGATGATCTGAAATGGCGTTGGGTTTAGTTTTTAGGGACCAGAAGTCCTATGAGCGCGGAATCATGGCCATTAGAAATCACACCAGAAAGATGGCAAAAGATCATTGAATAAAATATATGAAAATATATGATTAATTGAAGTTTATTCTTTGTATATAAAAAATTAGTTCTATGTCACACTACAATACTTTCTTGCCAACACAATATATAATTTTTCATGGTCATCCCCCATTACATAATCGATCTTATAAGTTCAGTTCAGTCTATTAACAGTCTAGTATGATAGAAGTTTACTTTTTGTTTAACTTTAAGCTCTACCGGTAAGCCAAAGCATTTCTTTCTATTTAATGAAAATTTGCCCTTTCTTGGCTCGTATAGGTTATTTTTATGTATTTTCAATTGTCAGTTCACATGCATATCTAGGTATTTTGTTACTTGCTTAAAAAAATGATAACAAATAATCGCTACTGACGGAACAATATCTATTAAGGCGAACGTGATGTGTATGCATTTGTCAACGTTCATCCTCATTTTTCATACCATTAGTCAGTATGTGATGTTTAAAAAATGGTTCTGCAGTACAAAGACTGCTATATTAGTTTCTTAACCGTTTCAGTCCCGAGAGTCATCGGAAAAACATGGTTGAAGAACGGTGAACAGCGCGGTAGTGCTGTTTTTAATTGATTGTGGAGATACCTAGGCGGTGCGATAGAATTTGTCTTAATTTATGTTTCCCAGTGCTAGGTAACGATTGTGTTTCTTTTTACATCTTTCCATAAATGCTTATCATCGCTAATAATCGTGTGCTTTGAAATATAATAATTAAACGATACAGCGGAACAAGTAAGTTGGTTAATTTTTGTAATTAATTTAATACATATACCCCAAAAGATACAATTAATCGAGAAAGAAAAATTATGAACATAATCACAAATTCAAGTAATCTTGTTAGTGACGAAGGTGACGACTACATATTTTGAGTACTTCAAGCAGTGATAGTGATTCATCGCATCAGTTTTCAGTGAACCATTTACGAATTGTCGAAGAACAATATGATTCCCTCGAGCATAGCGAAGAATGTGGATTGCCATGTAACTTATCTGGCGAGAGTAAACCCACCGAATACTTTGAACTGTTCTTTGATTGGGCACTATAATCACTAATAGTTGAAGAAACTAATAAATGCGTTGAATACTCAAGGCTTTTATCTAGAGAAGTAGATTCATCTAGAACAGATAATTGGACACCAGTTACTGCGTTAGAGATGAAGAAATAATTTATTATTGGATCAAAAGTTTACGTAACATACCGTGGTTCCGAAAAATGTTCCTGAGAAATAGATTTGAACAAATTTTAAGATATTTTCACTTCAATGATAACTCTGTGTTTTCGCCTGGTCGCGAGAAATACGATCCCTATTATACACACTAACAGAATCTCCAAATTACACTATACATCACATAAAGAATTATCAATTAACGAATTATTACTTGGAACGCTGTGTCATTCTAGCCATAACCCAATACTGTGCGACTGAACTGTGCGATTCAGTTTTAAAATATTGTTTGACGTTCTATTGCTACAAAAGTTATTAGCAAAGCTAACAGCTTCTAGTGAAAGATAATGAAATTATCTATATGAGTTAATCAATAATTAGGTTTTAAAATGTTATGCGTAGAATATTCTTATTTTAATATCTCAGTTAAAAAGAACTATCTAACGATTTATTAAATCTTGCAATTGCCTTTAATTAATAAATATCCTACATTAGTAACAGAAAATAGTTTGGCCTCGGATATGATGTGTGGTTTTATTAAAGGAAAGTAATTGTTTGAATAGGGGACATCACATTTTGATTTAGCTGAATACTTATATTCTACGGTACCTATTTAACTAAAACTATTCGAAGAAAGAAGAACTGTATTCCCGATTAGTTGAAAACAATGAAGTATTGGTCTGCGCGTATCGCGAAAAGACGAGTATAAAAATATCCTTTACTACTAATTTCAACGGAAGTAGAAGATCAAAATGTGACAATAACATGTTACAATGCCTTGATGGGTGGTGTCGATGAATTGGCTAAAATGCTGTACACCTATCTCGATGAACGAAGAACAGTTAAATATTGGAAAAAGGTGACCTTTAACATAATCAGCCGTATGGTTTTAAAACGCATATATAATTTACAAGGAAAAAGTTAACAGTAAAGCACTGAATCGATTAGATTTTATTTCGAATATTATTTTTGAAATTGAATGTGAGCGGATGGAGGAACGTTCAGTTTAGTAAAGTTGCCTCAACGTAACTTGCGACAATGCGTAATCTCCGGCACCAAAAATAACGTAAAAAGATCTCATTTAATTTGTGTGCAATGTAAAAAAGGAGTTCATCCAAACATATTGGATATTTTGATATACACCGATATTATAAATTATAAGTTTTACTTTCATTTAAATTGTTTGTTCGTAAGACTAAAAATAATTTTCATTTGTAATTCGCTGCTTTATAAAATACATTTATATTATTATATATGTATGCTAAAAGTTTATAAATATATTAAGTTTTGTTCAATAAATATTACTGAGAAGAGAACAACGAAATACGAAATGTTTTCATTCTATTATTTACATTAAAAGAAACAAGTGTGTGATGTATGTGCATCAGTAAAATTGAACGGGCTACTTCGACAATCAGTGATTGCATCGTCAATTGTCAAAAAATTGTTTTACGTTACAATCACAAATTTTTAACAAATAAAGTAACATACGGAAAAGTTGAAAAAGTAAAACCTGATTGAAAGTGCAGCACATATTTTACATACTTATCTAAAGAGATTCTACGATGCAAAAATTTTTACGATACAAATGGTATTTTAGAGATTGATTAAGAACATTATTAAGAGTACTACTATATACAGGGTGGGACAGTAACTATTTACTACCAAAACCGTAAGTATTATCGCCTTTCTCTGCTTTCTATGACCTTCAATGGCTTTATGTTACAGGTCGTTGAACTCGTTTTAAGATGTTCTATCGTAATACGGAAGCAAAAACTTACTGATCCATTTAAAAAAAAATGAAGGTGACCTTCAAATGTCCGACATACTTCCATTTACAAAAAAACTATTTTCGCCAATGGATGGCCCCCTTCGTACTGTGCAATTTTATATCAGCAAAAATTTCTATGCAACTTATAGTTTCGAAGATATTCGAGGTGCTAATAGTTACTGCCCCACCCAGTATAATAAATGTACAAATGAAAAAAATTATTGATCCTAAAATGTTTCTAGCTGGAATAATGTAATGTAATCGCTATAGTTGGGCATAAGAAATACATATTATTTGTAAATAGCATGCGATCCAAAATTTTGTAAGCAGTGAATAACTACGATGCCCTATGAATGAATCTAAATCCTTCATGAAAGTTTCTAGACGTAGCAATAAGATAAAAATTGTTATTCAGTCAGCTAGCTGTCTGTCATTACGTTACAATGAAACTTCACAAGGAATAACATTGAATTTCCCTTACAGTATTACAAATGTTTTTGGTTTTTGGTACAAATATTGTACTTAAGTAAGCTTCTACGGGAGAAGATGTTTAAGCTTACCTAATTGTGTTCGTTTCTTACACCTGACCGAGCTCGCACGTTATTGAACAATTGCTTTTAATGTAGATTAAAGTTTATCATGAATGATGTAATTTGATACCATTCGCGTCTATAAAGGAAGGAATTCAACTGTCTGACATCGATTCTAATGAAGTTTTGTAACATTATAGTATACAGAATACAGGTCTCTAATGGCACATATGAAATATTATTTAGCTTTAGTTATTTGTCAGTTTTAAAGGTATGAGTAATTTAACTTCAGTACTCTTTTCTACATCTGTTATCAGTATTATCGGACGTTATACAAACTGCACTAACAAAATTAGGAAGAGAAGTAGAAGAAAAGTAGGAGGAGAATTATTATAGAACTAAAACCCAATTTTTTACCTTTTAATAGTGCATTTAATAGTTTCCAAAGTAGATAAAAAAAGCTTTTACTATCATGTATGGAACATTGCCTGTATAAACTATGCACCGCATACGATGATACTCCAAAGAGAAATTTAATTAAGTTAAACTTCTGATTTACAAACCATGCAACATCTTAGTTCGTAATTACAGTTTGTATTTAATATATGACTATATTCAAGGTATATCAGTAAAGGTATCAAAATATTAAATAATTACGTTTAATATTTCATGTGTATCATCGGAAACCTGCGTAGGTGTGTTATCATCTTACAAAAGCTTGTTAAAATCAGGATCGGACAATTGATATCGTTTCCTTGTTGGTAGCAATGTTGTTACAGCGATTCAGCACTGCGTGTCATTCTAGAACGACGGAGGCGTACCATATATTAAATATTTCATTAATATTTATTAGCTGAGATAATATTGAATTTTTTGCAGATTTAAAGCAGCTGTTCATTTAAAGTAGAGATAATATTTAATTTTTGTTATTATAATTATAACAATTTAATTTAATAATATATACTATTATTATTATTATATATAAGGAATATGTATAATTGTTGGATTATTTCAACGTATTCAGAAGGACATGTAGACTTGCATCATCATTTTTTTTAAGAGAGAGTATTATTCTCGTAGCGTTTAGACATCCTTCTAAACTTAAGTAATAAAGACTTCTTGTTTCAATAGAATAACACATCGAGGTTTTATTTCACGAACGTATGCGTTAGATTGTATTATACGTCGCTATATATTTTACTTTTTGCTGTATGAATTTAATTATGCTTTTTCTCACAACAAATATTTGTATTTTAGGGGGACTTGGAATCAGACACTTGCAGACTCTTCTACTTTTCTTCGGAATGGTGATTGGATATTGTCTTCGAGTGAGCATGTCGGAAGCTGTTGTCGCAATGTCGAAAAGTAATCAAACAGCTAATTCCCAAGTTGAGGTATAAATTAAACATAAATATCAATATACATGAATATAATAATACAGTAATAAGAAGAGTGCAAATTTTCAACTTGAAAATCTCCTACCGTTAACGTAAATTCCTTTGTTCTGTACCAATATATTACTAACGAGTTTGTTATTAGCGTATTTATACTAGTACAAATAGTGTAAAAAGAATAATTAGAGAATGAGTATCGACACAAACTATTTTATAATTGGATTTGAAAGGTAAAATTAGTTCTTCTATTTAAAATATTAATAGATTTTATTGCGCCTTCCTGCCTTGTGATTAAACTATTAATTAATTGAATTAAAATTGAATTAAAAATTAAAAAGACTAAAATAATCATAAATATTATGTTACAAATTAATTGTCGACTTTTGTAATCAATACAATTTATATATTTTCAAATAGAATTACATATACGTATAGCGTTTTAATAAGAAGTAACATAGAACAAATTTTATTTTAAATAATTTAAAGTGGTGATATGTTTGTAACATGTAGGTATAACAAAGTCTTTTTTATCATAAAAAAATGTTACTTTAGGATAATCGCAATTATTGAACTTTATAAAAAAGAAACAAATATGTACGTAGATATTTTATTTAATATATAATTTAATTATAATATATAATTTAATTCATATAATTTAATTTTTTATTTAATATAAATAAAAGTAATTTTTAGGGACATCCTAATACAAACAGAGCCGAAAGTAACATTAAAATTGTTCGATTTGTGCATACATACATTAAACGGAAACAAACATAAATATATCCCCCTTTTATCAAGAAACAACAAAAATTAAAAACAAAAATCTAACTTTACAGAGTATGATTTCATATTTTCAATCATCATAACATAAAAACAAATATCATCTTGTGTTCTCCAGTTTCGATATCGCTATCGTATGTGGGAAAGTCCTGATAAAAGAATTCAATCGATCATTTTAGATGTTCGACTTTCAAAACATGCGAATATATTTAAAGTACTAATTTCTTGTATTACATTTAAGAGAACAAACAAATTATTATAACCAGTAGCCATAAATGTATAGCTACATTTTTATAAGAAATGTTGATTTTCTTCTTAGGAATTTTCAAGTCTATAATCGAAAGAGACATTTTAATTTTTACAAAAAGTAATGACTTTGCTAAAATATTAGAATCGATATTTTCAATACGCATGATTGAATTTTTCAAGAAAGTAAAATTCGTAGAATTCAATTTTTTTTATATAGATTATGTAAATGTAAACAAACCATTATGATTGTGTAAAGTATAATTTATGTCTAAATTACATTTAATGTCAAAAAATAATTTACCCCTTTTTATGTCATGTTACACATTCATTGTGACCAACATTGTTTGGATTATCTTCAACGAATCCTTATCATTTTAAGGTCTGGAAATAATATATTATTAAGCCTTTATATCATTAAAAATGGTAATTTCGTTGATATTATATAGTGGTATTTTGACTTTTGTTAATAATTTTGGATTGCGTTCAAAATGTCTTGGATTACGTCAAAAATGTTGGCTACAAGGGATTGGTTATTCATTGGTTACATTTTTTTGGAAAAATATATAATTAATCGATGACATGGTATTACTGAAAAGCATTTTGTTGAAGTTAATTTTTAGGAATACTATCAAGATTAAAATGACATAGGTCTTTAACATTTTTGAGAATTTATGATACCCATATTACTCTCTTAATAGTTTTGTTAGAAATAGAATTTATTAAATGACCAAATGAAACCAGTATGAAACCTAAACATTTTTTTTTTTTTCTTTGATCATTGAAGATCATTGAACCTAATTCTCAAAGACTTACTAACTCTTTCTCTAATAGTAACACCTATAAACTCCTGTTTTGTATTTTAATGAGGTTGATATTAAAGTATTCATACTGTTTTCATTAAAAGAGTGCAACCTATAGATTTTTGTGTCTTCACATCATAGACAGCTCATTCTTATGGCACTTGTCCTGATTATCGATCTATCTTACCTAATTTTAACCTCACTTATATTTTTATATTTACTTAGATTCTCGTGTTCTTTTTATCTCCAGAGGGGATGTTTGTGATTTAGATTTGAGACAAGTCAGAATTCAAACTAAACGTGTATCGTATGCTGTGAATCGTCTTTGAAAGATTTCAGGATGAAGAGTGAAAATTCGAGACTTTCCTAAAAATTTTGTAACGTCTAGTCAGCTTATTAATGCACATAACAGAATCAATTGAAACCCTTCTTTTTACATTTCTTCAAAATGTGCTTTATCGTTATATTGCAGAACAATAGAAACACGATCACACGATATTCGTATTATATAATGTAATCATTCCCTGTGATGACGTCAGTTATATGACCTTTATAAGTTATGAAAGCTGTTGAGAGAATAGAATGGAAGGCGAAGAGAGAGAGATATGAATTCTTTATTACGTATATAATAGTGTAACATACAATATACGTGTGTATAGTGGAACTTGAAGAAAACCTAATGTCCTAAAAATAATACACGAATAGCTTATTGTCAAAATGAAAATTAAGTAGTATATAATGTAGAACTTAGCTTTTTAAAACTACGTTTATACATTATAATAAATCGTATACCTAATTAGATTGTGGCCGAATGTTCTTCCAAGTGAAATTGTCCGTTAAAGTATATGAAATTTAGGAGGCGGCAAAAAAGAGCATTATAATTATACAAACATAATTAATACATTAAATGTTATTATTAATACAATTGTCTTCGCTGCAGTATAATAGTTATCGCTGTCTAGAGTATCGAATGACTGACTACGTAACAGCAATATCGGTTTCGGTGTCTATAGGATGTCCTAATTAAATACACCTACAAGTTGTATTGAAATTAATTATAAATTAAATATTATTTGAAAAATTCATTTACATATTGGTAATAAAGTAAAATGTATATTTTTGAAAATATAAACTGTGCCTTAATAAATGAAATATAATCAATTTTATGTGAGAAATTCCACAGACACTGGACTTGTAATGTCTGTATAGCCAATGTTCCATGTATAGTACTAAAAGTTTTATGAATTATTATGCGTTGATGCACTTGAAAAATGCAATTACGCTTTTTATCTTAAACGAAATTCTAGAGTTTTAACTACATAGACTATAGTTGTTGTAGTTTCTTCATCTTTACAAAAGGCACTAAGGTAACTATACTTAAGTTTATTAGTACAAAAGTAATTACAGTTAAAGTTATTAGCAAGCTAATAATTAAACACGTTTCCAGCATGATGTTCCCATATCTTCTTCTAACTCCTAAACTAATAGGTTTACGATGTAAATACTATAATAATTTATTATAGTAATTAAAAAAATTGCATGGACTAATCCATTCAAAGCTATATGGTTTGATTCAAACAAAGGTTTAGTTGCACTTGTTCAGGAGGTGCATTGATGTTAGAAAATGCATAATTAGCAAAACTTCTGAATACGAGTATGTTCTGATTCAGATAAAATTTTCGAGGTAAAATTCTTTTACAAAGGAACAACGTTTAGAAATATTTTTTAACCCTTCTTCAGTTTTGTTATTTATAGTGCTATCAACATGCAAGGATTGTTATTTATATTAAATCTTGTGTAAAGGCAAAAAGGATTATCTAAATATAGAAAATAAGAAATCTAATAATTAACAAAGTTGGATCTCCTTTGGTTCTTTTTGTTACTCACCGCCACAAGTGTCTATATAAATTATGAATAAAAACCAAAAAAAGATAAGCATACATTGAAGAAATACACAGTCAAGCGAATTCATTCAAATAATAACCATATGAGTTACTGGAATAGTATAATCAATTTAAAATTTGTAACATCGAAAATAATCAAAACTTTCTTTTGTTTTGCCATCAGTTATCTTGTTCAACTTTACGTATTACTTCTCATTTAAAATTAATTATATTCCTCTAACTCATTCGATTACTCTTTAACGACCGCTTAATAGACTACCAATCATCATATCAACTTATCGCAGATTTATTGTTGCATTTTTTAAAGTCTTACAGTATTTACAGTTGTTGTGTTACTATAAATAACGCAAAAACGTTAATAGTAGTCGTTATTTGAATAATTACAAAGAATAATAATAGTTTCGTCGTTATAGTGTTAAAAGAAATTGCGAATTAGTACAAGACCAAATTAATTCGCACTGCGTTGAATCTAACTCAAAAGTATTTTAAGTACATATGTCAGGTCGATTCTTCTTGAGTTATGTTAAAACTGAAAACCATCTCATTCTCAGAAAACCAGCATATTATCAACAAAACTACGAAAACAGACCTCAATAATTTCAATCGTAAAGTATAATAAAAATATTCTAGCTACAGAGAGACTCCCTTAAGTTGTATTGCATAGAAACCGGGTTTTAGGAAGACTGTAAACACCCTGTTATTTTACGTAGAGTACCGCGTTATAACACAATTTGCTGTACAGTAATTATGATTAAAAGATTGATAGAAGTACGAGTCTGTGTTAATACCTTAAGACGTTCTTTTTTAAGCCTTATTGATTAGTCTCACCGACTACCGGGCATTTGTCGTTGGGCTTTATAGATCCTACTGCATTATAAAGTGATACACGTATAGTTGTTATCTTGAAAACTGTTTGTTTACGACATGCACTTTCTTCGAATTTTTTCCTCCTCTTATCGAGTAGAAGGATAAGCGTACTTTAGTATTATTAGGCATTAACAAAAATTTTTGCAAAAAATTCATGTTTTCACACATATTTCTTTTAAAAGATTTAATTACATAAACTAATCCATGGATTTTGTCAATGACGAAATGTTATACGAAATCAAATCACATTTAAAAACATACATTATCTAAATTAACTTACCAATACAATATTCATTAACTAATTTAAGTCATATTTTCATTATGCATTAATCTACTTCCTGTTTCGTTTATAATGATAAAATGGTTTCACGACTTTACATTAACATTTCGATATATGTAGTAAGAAGAACGGTAATAGAATGTAGTTTATAAATGCTAATAATAATTCAATGATATTGTGTAGATGAAGAATTATGATCGAGAGAGGTAGAGAAAAGGAAATGGAAGCATATTAAACATAAATATATACTTTCTTTCTTCATTTCCTAAACGATAACATTCGTTATTAGGATTCAAAAGAAATAAACTTCAAAGTATATGACGATAGTTTGTTGCTATTTCAAATATTGATAATATGAATTAAATGTATGTGTTCACCACCAATCAATGTTTTAGTAATCAAAGTTCTAGTAACCAAAGTTTTAATGCATTAACAATATTAAGATCTTTATTATTTTATTGTGCCCTAGTAAAAAAAATACTTCTACATATATGCAGTACTTTAAGAATGATTATACATATACACATTATATATATATTTGAAAAAATTCTAAGAAACGAAAAGTCACAGTTTGTTTGTTACTTATAAATTAACATAGATAGTGGATAAATAAGTTCGCTCCTGTTGGCGTTACTGATTTTACAAAAAACGAAAACGCAGCAAAAGAACTATAGGTATGTACGTACCAACTAACAATTATATTAGTCGTATGCAAACATTTATATTATTATTAGATATTTTTGCTCTTTTTTACATGCTTCCTGTTCGCACAGTGAAAGTTTAATAAATACAACATTTAATTATAATTTTTCATATATAAAATCTCCGAGTATACATAGCTGAATGCACTTCAGAGATTTAGCTACATAAGGTTTCGTCATAGATTCTATAGTCTAATACACTATTAGCATTATTTCATGTCCTTGAAAACAAAATTTCAAATAAAATATTAAGCTGGTTTTAATTTTTGGCTTAGTAGTTTTTAAACTTTCTTCAAGAAGAAAGAATTGATCTGCTTTCTCATAAGCAAACTTTTTCTAATAGTTTAATTTGTAGTTCATCGCTTTAGGACAGATAATATTTGTAAAAATTATAATACTTTTCAAATTGTACAATATTCCGTGCTTTAGTACAAGTAATGAGAAATGACTTGACAACTACATAATAAAACATTTAATTAAAGAGTACTGAAATTACCAACAAAAAATATGGAAAAACTTGATCATTTGGAGGTGTTACAGAATTTTTTACTGAACTATTCTTCAGAAATTTGTCGGAATTATTACCAAAATAGATTTTACGTATTGCATACGAGGATAATATTTACCTAATGACACAATTGAAATTTATAGGTATTACTATTATTTAAAATAGCAATTACCAATCGCTATGAAACCCACTTCGAAGTCCATTTATCAATTTATTAATTTTTCTTGGGTCGTGATACTAATGGAATCATAAAAATCCAATTAAACTAGATACTTTTTTGGAAAATTTCTAATGTCTTTCAATTACGGTATCACTTATATCCCATTAATCTGTAATAATTTCTATTGTGTTATTCCACCATTTGCGATCGAAGAATGAGAACAATAAATGGACACGGTTTAAAAGTATGACAAAGATTAGGTTAGGTTAGTTAGATAAAATAATCTATAATCACTACAGTTGAGATAATCGTTTGAAAGAGTTACGTGAATTTTAAATAGCATGTTTATACGTAAAATTAGTTGTTATAGTACGAAATGTAATATAAAAAGTTGGATATTCCATCTAAAAATATCTACGCCTCTAAGTTTTTACTTGTGCAGAAACTATCGATGTGTAGTATTACGTATTCCTTGATACTCAACAACTTTTGTACGTAACATTTCTCTCTGTTATTTATTTGAAATAACGATAATGTTCTATTTAATTTCATTTATTTTTTAATCGCGCCTTCTCATATAATGTAGTTATACATAATTAAAGTTGTATGGCATGCTAATTTGGACGAAACTGGATCGATTACGAACAGCAATTGCAAAAAAGCACAATCATCACTTCTGTACGGAAAAGAAGTTATTTTCCATTATGATAACGCTCGGCTCGATGACGCCACAAAAATTATTGCAGTTTCAATGGAATGTTTTATTTTATTTTAGCGTTTTATCGATATCAAAGGTCATTAGTGAGGCAAAACAACTGTTCTCTTATGTTCTATTTGCAGTTTATAATGTTTAAGAAATTATAAAAGTTTCGTTATGCTCTCCTCTGAATTTAATAAATTGATTGCTTTCTCGCAGACTCATAGTTTATACACCTCGACACTTAATTTGGTTAAATGATAGCTGGCTTGTTACATTAAATATGAATTGGGAATTCTTTCCTATTGAGTAAACAACAGGAAATTAGGATCGAATGTCTTATTTTAATTTTGATACATGAGCTTTGTAATTTTTGCTTAATTGAAATTGGAAATCTTTGCTATTCAATGGACTTTCTCTTGAGTTCGATACTGTAAAAGGTGTTTATTAATCAATTCTTAAAAGTCTTTTTTGTTAATATTTAGACATTTTCTCGTATCACCTAACAATATTGTATAATTGTAAAAAGTAAGGAAGAAACCTAAGTATTTACATACAATGGTCTTCGTATGAATTTCGTTATATATATCGAATAATATTCTCTATTGTGCACTATGTCCTTGTGTTATTACGTGACAATTATTAAACCATTGTTGCTCAACGAATAAGATTAAAAAGAATCACTCCAATGCCCATTTATGAAAGACGGGAAAATAGTTTCAAGTTTCCATTTATACTATTAATATGAGTATTTCATCTAATTGAAAGTAATCGTTGCACACACTGTTAGCAAAATACAATTTTTCTTTTTACATAAAACGAGTTCCTTTCTGTTTTTAACTATTTTATATTCATGATATTAATAGTTAAAAAATACTTGAGGAAAAAGAGTTTATTTCATATGAAAACAATATTATTATATTGTGCTAACAGCCTGTTAATAATGTTAATTAAATGACGTTATGAGTTTCGTTATATCACATATAGTACATATCCTTGATGATTTAAGGAACATTAGTATCGCTCCTATCCAAAGAACTGATGTAGATTATGTCCAACTAACGTTTATTACACGATGTAAATTATTATTATTAAACAGTTTTTATCGATCTATTTTATTATACAAATAATTTAATATCCTTTTATATCTTTGAGAGCGGTGTAATCGAAAGGAGTAAAAGATACGTACTCAACATAAGTCTTAAATTAAACACCTATGATGTGTTTGGAATTTATAGAATAATATATAATATGCGAGTAGAAAGTTTTATACTTAACAGAAGATTATGCAACTATACATTTGCATCGATTATGCATTCGATATATGATATAATCTAACTATATTCATATATATATATGTATCTATCACTAAACATCACTAAACATATATATATATGTATCTATCGAACGTAACTGGATTAATTTTATCCTTCGAAAATAGACAAAATTTTTTAGGACAACTATATACACGTTTCTTAGTTACCATAACACATTATTTTCAGAGAGAAATTAATATATAGCATTAAATGTAATACTATACATTACATTTGAAGTGTTTACAATTAGTAGATTTATACAACTTTGTAAAACATTCACTTGTACTATAAACATAAAAATAACTATCTTCAAAATCAGGTGGTAGATTAATCTTTCTTTACCATATAGATTTGCGTTTATTTTACTCCCCGCAATGAACAGTTATACGAGTTATCTTACTGTTGCAATTAGGTGTACAATTGGACGTCAGAAACATCAACGATCCTGAGTTCGTTTTTTATCGGATACACAGTTATGCAAATACCAAGCGGTTACATAGCAGGAATTTGGAGTGCTCAGAAATTACTCAGTTGTGGGATACTACTTTGCGGAATCTTGAACATCTTGACGCCAACTGCTGCTCGTTACGGGGACTACATAGCTGTCTGTGTTTGTAGGGCAGGCATGGGTCTCTGTCAGAGTTGTCTTTTACCGTGCACACATACCCTCCTGTCAAAGTGGGCGCCACCGTCTGAACGAGCACGACTTGGTGAGAATTGCTATCGATATTCTTCGATTGTTCCACTTTAACGAATGAATAAGTACGTAAATCTATATCAAAATTAGCATTATGTAATAGTACGGAGTATTATTTACTTTGATCCACATTAGAGAGAATTATTACGTACAATTACAAACAAGAAGTGTCTCTGAGAAAGGAATCTAATATGAGCGCATTAAAAGTTTATAAATTGATATTGAACAAAAGTGCGAACAAATCATGAAGAAGTCATTAGTTTAAAATTTCTTGAAAAACTAGAGACATATGTTAATTTATTTAAAAGTAAACCAAGAATGTTTTAAAAGAAAAAGAAGAATCCACAAGATATTAAAAATGATTTTTGTATACATTTATAATATAATTCTGTATGTAGGCCAAACAATTTAAAAATCGTGTGCTGTCAATTTGTCAAACTTATTACCGGTTACTTCGTTTTGCACTTAAGTAATACGATGTTTTCATTTAATTACTAGCAATAATAAGTTGCACTGCACACTAATATTATTGGCAAAATAAAAATAAATAAATACAATTCGTATAAATTACGAAATGTAATATTATAACTTATATAGTGTTCTGATCAGAAAGTTCATGGGTATTATTCATAAGTCACAGTGGAAAAGATATAAAAATCTAAAATCTTGAGAGGCAAAATATTCTACCTTTAGTAATGTCCTTACCTATATGAAACGTGACAGTTATCTACAATATATAATAGTATGTTGCAACTATTTATAATTACTATGTCGATTGTTTCATGTATCTACATAACCTCATTACACTTATTTGGTATTCCAGCATGAAATTATTCACTTCATCATTGATAATTACGATGTAATTAAATTTGTTTATCAACTATTATTTTCTCAATTTTACATATGCTTGACATCAAAAACGAATTTTCGTATATCCTTTATAACAATTATTATAATTTTCTACCAGCGATAATATTATGTATTACATTTTAAGTATTTGCAATTACTATAGTTATACAACTTCGTAAAACATTGATTTGCACTATGAACAGTAAAAAAAATATTTATATTTACTAAATTAACTTAAAACAACGCCTATTTACATATATTTAAGTAAATAATTAAAATAAAGTTTTATATTATTTATTTCAGGTACATTTGCTTATGCCGGCGCACAATTTGGTACCGTGATTTCTTTTCCAATTTCTGGGGTATTAGGAGCATCAGCTATTGGATGGCCATCTATTTTTTATGTATTTGGTGCATTATCTGTAATCTGGAGCATTTTGTTCTTCGTTTTGGGTTCAGACTGTCCTTCTAAAGATCCAAGGATATCAGAACAAGAAAAACGATTCATAGAAAATAGTTTGAAGAGCGACGAAGAGAAGGATCAAGAAGAAAAAGGAGCCGTAAGAGTTATTTTTTTATTTCATATTTTTTTATAACTATATTGTAGCATTTTATTGTTTTTCTGCGTTTAGGTTTTCAATTTATGCGTTATAAATTTCTTCAATGGAATTTATTTTATTATGCAAAGAACTTTCAGTGTTTCTCTTAGAAAAATGATAAATTTAATGTCAAAACGACCTCTTGTTTCTGTTTCTTTTACGCGAGGTTTTACTTTCATATTTTTTGACATACCATTTGAATGATACAAAATATATTGTCCAACATTACTGCATATATAAAATATTGCACTTATTGAACTGACTGGAAAAAAGTCACTTAATCCTGCAATTTTCAGAAATTGGCTTTTGGAAGTGGTATATTAACTCTCAAGATTATAATATAAAGAAAACCCCAAAATTACGAGTTATTTAATTTATTATATTTTAAAATTTAATTGCAAAATAATTATTAATTATAAGATACAAAAGTAACATAAAAATTTACAATAACGGAAATGGTAATCTTCATTATCTTCATCACATCAATTATTATTATTGAAATTCATCAGAGAAAGAAAAAAGGAAAATGGGCATTTGTGTTGATACTATTTTGTTAAGAGTGAACAGGTCTAATATAATAAAGTCAATTTATAAATAAATTTTTATTCTTAATACTTGTAAATTTAAAGAAAATAATGGGATTTTATAATCATTCATTAGATTTTAATTTGAAAAGAATTAAATGTTTCTGTTTAATATAAGTAATATCTAATATAATATACAATTTGGCAAAAAATGTGGATCAGCTTGTTTTCGTTGGTGGCTCATCTAATTTCGAATGTCAGGTTGACTTCCTATTTAAAAATCAGTAAAATACCTTGAAGCGCGGTGCTTCCGTTTGCTGTAGAAATGAAAGAGAAAAGATGGAAGGAAAAGGGAGAAGGAAGAACGTTTCGTCATGGGCCTACTATAGTGCGGCTACTTAGTAAACCCAGCCTTAGACGCAAGGATGTTTGAGATAGGTCAAGAAGTGGTTATTGTATATTGAAACGGATAGGAAACCGTGTGCCTTCGGGAAACTGTGTTCCCCTAGTGGTTCCTCTAGTGGCGAGTGTCGGAGGGTCACTACAACCTAATTATATGTCCATATACATGCTTGATATGCAGAGCATCTGCCACTATCCGCTATGCATAATACGATACTTACTGTTACATGTATTTCTTCGAAGGACGTCACTAGCATATTTGACATACATAAAACATTGTTCCGAAAAAATGTTCATATGTGTATTTTCTACGTGTGAGTTATCATTATTATGTATACATATGTGTACATATACTGTTATATTAGATGCGTTGTTCATACTGGTGTTAAACAGGTTTGACGACATTGTCTACGAGCGTACAAGTAATGTAATCATTTTCATACCCAATAAACAATATAACTTTTAACGAAATGAACATATTATTATATTTAACAAACAAAAAAGAATATAAAGTTTGACGGTTAATTTCATGTTTGAATGATGAATCTTTATTAAAATATTGTTCTTTGTATGGTTTAATATATTCTACGTAAGCAGAATGATATATTAGGATTTTTCAAAATTATTTCATGCATTCTTAAAACATTTATTAAATTTGTGAAGTACGCCAAATGTATATACAGGGTGCACAAATATGTACAAAGACCACCAGAGCAAAAGGTAGATATTTGTAAACAGAATTACGTGTCAGATTATCCTTGGCCTAGAAATTGAAGATCATGCAAGAAGTTAAAGGAACCATGGATGGTAACCATAATATTCTCTTGAAAAATCATGCAACAGTTTCATTATCACCAGTATGGACATTTATTTTAATTATGCACTTTTACTAATATTGGGGTGCAGGTTACCGGTAACCTCCACGTCATTCAACGTATTAATCAGTATAATTATTGTTTAGTTTGAAAAATATATCATAATTTAGTGAGACTTTTCAAGGGAACGGTTGAATTGTCATCCATGAATGCCATTGAAAACCTTTCTTTCTGTGATGAGTAGTGTTAAGTCCCAGTGGACTTTATTGTTCGAAATATAGCCACATTTGGCAAACAGATGTCCGTAGCAGGAATAATCTCCAAAAAGCCACTACTTTCGAAGTCGAGGTAATTACTGTTCACTCCACATACCTACTAAAGATCGTCGTCGTTTCTTTAAATCTTTGTGCCGTTTTCCTATAAATCAAGTCGAGGCGCTTTTTGGGTTTATTGCTTGCTACGGTCAAGATTAGAACATGCGGAACTCACGTGTGCGTCACCCGAGGGTAAGACTGGGTACTTGCGGGTGACCGACGGTTTGGGGCGGTTATTTTATCAGAATTTGCAGTAACCAATAATAGTCGACAGCCGCTTCCCTCACCAAACTTCGAAAAATGTGTAAGGACGAATCCGCATGTCCTAGCTAAAAAACACCCACCGGCGAGCCTTTAAATACGCCGGAATAGTTAGAAAGTCAGAAGAATAACAACTGGAAGAATAACAACTACACGAGAACACAAACCTTGTCGACTACACTCCCCATCAGTACCGAAATATAAAGTATAAAAAACATAAGTGGTTAAGGATCATTATTCAACGAAGTCTAGTCCCTTAACTCACACCCGCGTTAAACCAAACGTCGGGACGTAACAAGTAGAATACGACGTAAAAAGTTGAAGTTAAGATCAATTTTATAGAAACTTTCTTTAACAAATTTCCATAGATCCAAAAATATAGAATTTCATTAATTTTTTTGTCTGGTATTAAATATTTAAATTGTTGTTGTGAACTGTTACATTAATCAATATTCTTGTGCATGGTTTTAACGTACATTTAATTGATATGTATAATATCTAGCGTATATTTTTGTTACGTATTAAATTGTTAGGACATGCGAGTAATATGTTGTCGATGTGTTTATCACAGGTGAAGAAAATACCATGGAAAGCAATTTTCACTTCCGGACCAATGTGGGCCCTTATAATAGTCCATTGTGGACAAAACTGGGGTTACTGGACGCTTGTTACTGAATTACCAACATATATGAATAGCGTTTTAAATTTCGATTTGGAAGAAGTAAGTAAAAATTTCATTATATATATTTCTGATTACCAAATATTATAACTACGTACGAGCCAGATGTACAAGTTTATACTCCTATTTTCTCCTAGCAGTATGTTTTAAACAATTCTGCATGTTAAAAATTACCTTTTCGTAAGTAATCTTAATTAATGCTGATTACTGTTTTTATTTCAATATTTTAAACAATCGTACGCGAAAAGTCAACAGTCGTTGAACTTTTGTTGCAATGTGATGTTATATACTTTTGTGTTCAAACTTGATATCAAGTTATTCTTCTACTTATTTTCTCTCTATACACATATTGTGTACCATATCGATAATGCAGGAATCAATTATTTTCTAGAATTATTGTTGCGTGTCATTTAAATCTGTTATCTGTGTCACAAAATTTCCTACATATTTATTCTACATATCGTTAATTTGCTTTTTCACTTTATTAATACAATTTTTAGTCTATTCTCTCATTATAGGTGATCACATCGATTTAGACGCTTTAATTTATAACATGGATGTAACATGTTGTAAGGCAGTATTTATGTGGAAGTTTTATGATCAGTAGAAAAGTACAAACTCTAATCATTGATTGCAAATAATTATCAAACAAATTTATGCCTTTGGATCTCAAAAAGTATATCGCCAGGAGAATAGATTTGTTAATAGAATAGATTTGATAATAATTCAAAACATATACAATGTGTTGTGAAAACATTTTTGTCCTTGATATTTCAAAATAATGTTTCTGAAATATGCGAGTCGGTTGATTTAAAGCTTAGTAAGCATCAAAAGTACTCCGTGTATTTTATCCGAGTTCGACACGTTATGAAAAAATGTCATATTTTTTCTGTTCTTAACTTATTCATTTCGAATGGTGTTTTAAATAAGTTTCTGATGGAAAGAATTAAAATACTTATTGCCTAGGTATTTGAGAGACCTAAGAGAAGATAAGATGTCTCATTCTTCTTTAGCGTATACAGGGTGGTGTAGTAACTGTTAGCACCTCAGATATCTTCGAAACTATAAGTTTCACAGAAACTTTTGCTGATATAAAATTGCACAGTACAAAGGAGCCCATCCGTTGGTGAAAATAGTTCTTTGTAAGTGGAGGTATGTCGAACATTTGAAGGTCACCTTCATTTTTTTAAATGGATCGGTATGTTCTTTCTTCCGTAATATGATAGAGAATGTTAAAACGAGTTCAACGACCTGTAACATGAAGCCATTGAAGGTCATAGAAAGTAGAAAAAGGCGATAATACTTACAGTTTGGTAGTAAATGACACATACATTTATAGTAGGTGTTCGAAATTATGACCATTGCTGACCATTATGACTTATTGACACCCAGGTTGTAATAGTTCGCTGTTACATGTCGTAAGGTGTAGTTGGTACTTTTTGTACAGTTTCTCGTTCAGTGTCCCCCACAGAAAGAAATCTAATCTCAAATTTTTTATCCACTTCCCTTCGTGCAATCAATGAATAATGTGCATTGTCGTCTAAGTAAAGGTAATTCTTCTAGCAAAAAACCCAATGTAAAATTGGCATTGATGTCATGAACGCGTCATAAATACAGCTTTCGAAGATCCTTCGTTTATTGCTGCTCTGCGTTGGTCGGAACAGACTGACCGATTTATCGATACTAATTTTATCATGTTTAACTTATCCTGCAAACTATTAAAATGCCCTTCGGGCAGTATTTATTCGCAGTGAAGTAAACGGTAAACATTACGCATTTCTCTACTGTTTACAATACATATGTTTGATTTACTACCAAAACCGTAAGTATTATCGCCTTTCTTTACTTTCTATGACCTTCAGTGACGTCATGTTACAGATCGTTGAACTCGTTTTAAGATGCTCTATCGTATTACAATAGAGTAACAACAAAAATCTTATTTCACCAACGGATGGGCCCCTTTATACTGTGCACTTTTATATGACCAAAAATTTCTGTGAAACTTATAGTTTCGAAAATATATGAGGTGCTAATAGTTACTGCTCCATCCTGGATATTGCAATTTGAGCAGCCTCGGTGCACGCGTACGAACACGCGTAAAAAAATCGCTCGTATACGTGTATCAAGGCTAAACGGTATCAATCGGTGTCGTCGTTTGATGGATTGACATTCGATGGAAGAACACTTCTGTAGCGACAACACTCACAGGATAAATATGTCAAGTGCAATTGAAACACGTGATTTCGACAGTCTCAATTATATTTCTTTAACAGAGGGCAAAGAGTGCATTTTCCTCAGCTGCGTCCGCTTCATGAATGAAATTCCAATTAGTATTACCTATTGGCAGATTTAAAGAAACCCAGCACATTCTTCTAATATGTTATTGTTTCATAGATGTGACATATAATCTACATCATATAAAATATATAATATAAAAATATTTTGTAACAGTCAGTGCTCAGAATTCATTTCACTATTTAATGTTTACATATAAATGGTAGCAATAGAAGAAAAGGCAATGCATGATATAAGAGCATTATAATATAACTATTGTGTACATGCAGATTACTTAAAATAAAAAATTTTATGTTCCAGAACGGCATGAACGCAGCTATCCCTTATTTGGTAATGTGGATTTTAAGCTTCCCTGTATGCTGGTTTGCTGACTATGCTTTAACAAAGGGAATTTCGAGAGGTGTAATCAGGAAGGTTTGCAATACCGTCGCACACTGGGGACCAGCGATAGCGTTAATCTGCCTTGCTGCGATGCCAGTGCATAACTCTACTGAGGCGGTCGCTATTCTTGCAGTGGCTGTAGGATTAAATGCTGGATCTCTATGCGGTTTTCAAATAAATCACATTGATTTAAGTCCGAATTTTGCTGGTACCATGATGTCAATTACAAATTGTATTGCATCTGTGATTGCAATAATTGCACCATTGGTCTGCAGCAAAATCGTCGACAGTGAAGAGAATGCCAGCACGGAAACACGCGTCATGTTGTGGAACAGGGTGTTTTATTTGTCCGCAGGAATTTACGTCGTAGGGAATTTAATTTTTATTATCTTCGGTAAGGCTGAAGTTCAACCATGGAACAATCCCAAAACCGTGGAAAAACAGGAACAACATGGGAAAGAGATTCCAATGGTATGAACATTAAAAAACGGTAAATAAAAAACGAAGAAATTTGTTACCCTTTGTTAAAGTTCGAAGAAGAAATATATATATTTCTACATGTGAAAATTTATCGTCCCTTGTGTGTATATATATATATATATATACACATAAATTTTCACATTTAGAAATGTTCGATTATTCGATAGAAATGGCTAATAATTTTTATAATAAAATTCAGATTCGAGTTTATTACGTATAAGGCTGTTTTTAACTGTTCTAGTCTAAAATTGAAATTTGTATCAAATATTTTCGAAAACCTATTTTTAGGCCTGAGATTAAAAGCATGGAACGTGGATTTTAGAATTTCAGGGAGGGCATGAAGATGAAAAATATTTTATATTGGTTTTGCACAAAAATTTATATTTTTTAGGTTGAATTAGAGTAGAAATTGATAATACACAAATCTTTCTTTCAATATCTCTTATAAAAATTCTTTTTATGTTATGAACTAAATAAACAAATACTTTCACCATCAAACATAGACATATGTAGAAATTCTTTGGCATGCCTTTGAAAAAGTATTCTTTAGTATTTTTATAATATGAACCATATATATTTATTATTTAAATAAACTATTAAAAAATGAAGGTAAACACATAACTATTAATCTACAATATTGATCTATCATACAATAACTAAACAATTAGGTTGTACATATACACAGTATATACAATTTGGATATTCCATTCATTAGAAAAATTTTATTACAGAAAAGATAATTAAGTATAAAATAATAATAATAGCAATAACTTTTACCGTTTTGACGATCCAATTTCAGGCTGCTTATTTCAACATGCATGATATAGTACAATGCTGGTTCCACATTAAAAAAAGCTTAGCAATACAATTGATACATTTTTTAATAACTTTCATATTTAACTGAAAAGAGGTACTGTGTATCGATTAATAATAATGTGATATATTTTACAATGCATCATAGTTATTGAGGAGATTCTATTTCAAACATGAAGATCTATATAAAATGTATACCATGTTCAGGTTAAGAACATATATTTGGAAAACAATGGTTAATAAGATACCTTAACGGTATCTTAATATTTATTTTAACGGTTCCTATATGTTATTTTTATCAATTTTTAAATTAAAACACGAGCAAGTACGTAAAAGTAGTGATCTTCTAATAAGGATTCCTAATACTTCACAGTCTTTAACTTTCGGAGTTAGTTTTTACAAACATCGATAAAAATTGGCAAAACAGAAACTGTACAATTTCAAAAATACGCAGTAAAACGATTATGTAAACTCGTTAATTTGAATTAAATTGGACATTAAGTACAAAAGTGTTTAATTCGCTGTGGAGTGATACGTATTAGACGCAACGTCATAACGTCCTTTGATTGTCCTATCAAACACCTTATGTTTGTACTACATCTAGGTATTATGTCAAATGTTTTAAAATGTAATTAACAAATAGACTAGGAACAACCTGCATCAAGTATCTTTAAGTCAAGTAATTTTAGATTAGGTAATAAGATATAAAATAGATTTAACGCAGACATCTGTAAGATGCTTTGTGATGATTAATGCGATGATTAATTGTAAATATCAATATTCAGTTCAATGAATTTTTCAACGTGAATGAAACATAAATTTGTGTTACATTACGATTATAACTAGTGGCATGATATACTTTCAAACTTTTTTTAATCCATTGTAATTTTAAAAATAAAAATTTTCTATACAAACAATATAAGAATAATAATTTAAATATGTAGAAATGGGAAAGGAAAAAATAATTAAACTATTTATTGCAGTGTCAATTTCAATAAACATTAGGACTCAAAAGAGATTACGATAGTAAGTCAACGTTTTAACGTGACGTTAGAATTATTATGAAACAATTTGTTTGAAATTAATCTTAATATACTACGATAGCTACTACCGGGTAGCTATCACCTCCACACCAAAGAAGAAGTAACAAGCTGATTGGCCGGTCGCTAAACCACAATTTGTATGTATATAAGTTTGTAAAAAGTGTAAAATAGATCATTATTAAACTAAGTTATAACCAAGTCACAACCAAGCATTACGAACATTCCAACTTATCATCCTAATTTAAAATATTAAAACCAAAGAAAAAAGGCGAAGCTAAGGGACTCTCTTTTTAAGCAAGTAGTGACGGGAGATAAAAATAGATTATTTATAATAATGTTGAGCGAAAAAGGTCTTAAGGAAAACGGAATGAATCACCTTTAGGCATCCAAAAGCCCGATCTTCGCCCTGCATTATGAGCTTTAATCGAACAACGAGACGATAAATTCAGAAAATTATTGCTCCCAATTAGACGAATTAAAAACAGCGATTGAATAAAAACGTCCAGAAATAGCGAATCGTGAGGGCGTCGTGTATGTGTCTTCGTCAACTCGACAAAAGCTGTTAAAGCTCGGTTGGGATGTTCTACCCTCATCCAACATATTCACCAGACCCCGCGCCCTTGGATTTCCATCTATTTCGATCATTACAAAATTATCTTAATGGAAAATACTTCAACTCTTTGGTCGAGACAAAAATATCACATAGACAAGTTTTTCGCCGAAAAGCCTGAGGGGTTCTGAAAAAAAAACGGGATTTTCAAGTTACCGGAAGATGGAGGAAAGTTGTGAAACAGAGTGGCACCTGTATAATTTAATAAATGTATATCAAAATTTAGATGTGCTGCATTTCAATTTTCCTTCCAAATCGGAACGTACTTTTTGAACAACCTAATACTTTTTGATAGCATAATATTAATTGTTTCAGTTGATACAAAAATGCGATCTGTATATGTAAAACATGCGTATACAAATATATAATATTTATTCGTGGTAGAGTTCCATTCAACTAAAACAGATGAAATAGTTATAAAAAGAATTTAATGAATTATGTTAAAAAATCATTCATATATTTTTCAGTTAATTATAAAATGTTTTCTCTATACAAAAGCAAATATATACGGATGTATTATAATATATATGAAATTTTTAATCTTGGCTGTTTAATAATATCAATGTCTAAAATCTAGTCTATATTACATGGTGTAACATAAATACTAATTGTTTAAGTACACTATGTACAGGATCATCTACTTGAAAATAGCTATTTCAATATTTCCTCTAGTTATAGTAAAAAAATATTTTATACGTCATTTAAATAGTAGATATGAAAAAACGAATATACTGCAAGCAATACTTTGGTGTGAACGTGTCGAAAACCACCTCGTCCTCAAAAGTAATAGAAAATAGCGTTGAATCCTTTCGATGGTCTTCGAAAGAAATTAAAAAATCTTGTTATTGATAAAAGTCCTGTACTTTTATTTAAAATTCGTGGTTTCTTTTTAATTACTCTGTTATCACTTACAAAAATAATAACAAGAAGAACAAATGAGCAAGTATATCGAATTTAATTGATCTTCAAGAACTAGTTTGTACTAATGTTCAATTTTAAATAAATACTTGTAAATCGAATTAGTGTAATATATTCATGAATTAGTTTGTTTAAATATTGAAGTTTAATTCAATTGAAGGTGCGCATAAATCTTAGCAATGTTCTAGCAATACCAACAATAGCTATTGCTTTTAATGTTAGTAATATTTGTTCACTTTTTTTAAGCAATTTTTCGCCGAATTAATCTAAGTTCAATTTTGGTGATTTTATTGGTAGATTGATTCAACTTCAGCATTGGATTAGAATTTGATCAGTTTTCCGATTAAGCTATTACGAATTAATTTTTATAAAAACGTTTATCGATTACTTGCCATATCGTTATCTATGCCGTGCGTCATATTATAAGGGTAATTGAAACAAATCTTCAAAATCATCAAGTGAAACTTTTCGATAAATTCGAATCCTCTTATTATTTTTTATCGTCATACGTAAAAAAACTTGCTCGAAATTATTAAGAAGTTACTTCTGGATAAGGTCACTTTCTAGAACTTTGAAGGTCACAGATGTTCCTTTCGCATATAAATAAATTTGTTGTCCTTTGCATATTCCAAGTAACATTAGATACGCGTTTAGAAATAACTCAACGTGAACTTCGACTCGCAAAAGTATGATTAAAGTATGAAATTTATTTTCATCGAGATAGGGAACCGTAAAAGTGAGGGGAAGAGAACTTGTGAATACGTAGATAAACGTCATATTCTAGCAGATTTGGTTCTTATCAAATTTATAGGATATATTAGCGTAGTACGTATTATAATATTGCGATATCAATACAGAAAAGAAAAGAAAAGAAAAAACACTACGGTCGAAATCAGGCATACTGCGAATTGAATGACGGATCACGACGTCGATCAGATATGCTAAAGATCGATTTTTTTATAACTGATTTTAATTTCAAGAACAAGGAAAGAAATATATCTACGCTACAAGAAGAAAAATGTTCAATATAAGAATTTGTTTATAATTTCTGTTAAGACCCACTAAATTTTGTTTTGAAATATAACTTAAACAAAAGGAGATTTAGCCAGGTCCACTAATTTCGTAAAACGACAACGGTCGACCTATCCTTTGGAGATTGTCGAATATAGCCACATTTGGCAAGCAGTTGTCCATAGCAGGAATAATATCGAAAGAGCCATTACTTTCGAAGTCGAGTTAATTATTATTTATTATACATACCAACTAAAGGTCTTAGTCGTATACTTTGAATCTTTCCTGTTGTTGTCGTATTGATCAAGTCGAGACGCTTTTTGGGTTTATTGCTTGCTACGGTCAACATTAGGACACACGGAATTCCTGTATGCGTTACCAATGGTTTGGGACGGTTACTTTATAAGAATTTGCATCAACCAATGAACTTTAACAACCGCTTCCCTCACCAAATTTTGTAAAATGTTCAATGATGAATCCGCTTGTCCTAGCTAAAAAACACTCACACCAACGAACCTTTATAAAATCTCGTCAACAATAGTGAAGCCAGTTAAAAACACGAAACATCACAAGATACGTCTACAAAAACTTGTCGAAAATATCGTAACTTACTTCATCTATCCAATCGTTACCGAAACATAAGTTAGAATATAAAAGTTAATTCCTCAACTACACCGCCGTTAAACTATACGTCAGGAAATAAAAATTTTCAAGTCTAAAATTTTTTCAATAGAAATAAATATTATTACAATAGGACTAACTTATTAAATTAGAATAAAAAGAGATGGATTAAATTTGACAAGCACTTTTTGGATAAATATTTATAAGTACAACTTTACACGTATATTTACATTAAAAGTTGATTACAATTAAGAGTTAAATTCGTTACTGTTTTACCATGCACTGTATCCTATCAGATTTTAAATCATATTTTTAACATGAACATCAAGATGCGTTCGATTCTGTTTGGAACGACCTATATGCAGTCTTCGTACTTTTTCTTATAAAATTACTTATCGAAAAATAGAGTAATATCGCGAATACCTGTAAAAGAATGATATAATATTTTTAATGATCGTAACAGCTACAAAAGACTTGATTTTCTTACCTAATATAGCCTATAGTCGTGTTGCGATTATTAACAACTGATCGTATAAGTTATTTTAACATTAGTTTCGCTTTTAAATTTTGCATTTTGCAGAAATTAGTTTCGTATACAATATTTAAGTTAAAAAAGTAACATTTCTGCGCTTAAACGAAAAATGGTTTCAAAATGATTGGTTCCTTTGGATTAAAAAAAACTCAAGAATAAATCGGACACGGTTTAATGCTTTCTATGTTATGTAGTTCTTGGTAGTTAAAAGTTGCCCCTAGCATTGTCTGTCATTGTCATGAAGCTAAGATGAATTTGATACGAATGAAATTGTGGAACATTTCTTTTATTCTTACATACTCTGTTATATTAGAACCATTTCTACCTAAGGAAATTCTGTCCGATAATATCATTTTAAGTATTAATTGCAAAAAAACTTGAATTAGCTTAACAAACCATTTCAAACCATATTCGGAAACTAGTTAAGTGAGAAGAGTTTGAAAGGTGAATTAACTATGAAAGTATCGTAAGGCCCCCTCCGTCTCTAAACCGAAGTTGAGCCTGAGCAAGCGTATGTCGTGCATATGGTGGGACATTCGAGGACCAATACATTTTGAGCTGTTGAAACCGAACAAAAACCTACATTCGACAAGGTACTCTGTTAGCAATTGGATGATTTAAAAAACAGCACTTCAAGAAAAGAGGCCGGCGACGTTCAATAGGAAGGACATCATACTGTTTCATGAAAACGCCAGGCCACATGCTGCTTTGGCGACTCGTCAGAAACTAGCAGAGCTAGGAAATTCTGTCGCATCCACCATACTCCCCGGACCATGCACTTATATTATTCAATTTTCAAATTATATTATTCAATAAAATCTATTCAAGGTATAAAGGTTCATTATTTTGTTTTACTCTGAAAACAGATAAAATTTTCTTTGGCGTCAAAAGTGATTTCCTCGAACGGTTCCAATGCTGTCCAAGGTTGCATTTAAAAGTACAAAGTAAAGGAATCTGCTTTATCGATTCAGTGAGAGAGTCACCAGTTGATCTTAAGAATAGACAGAAACACACACCACGGCTCGCAACAAGCCAACATTGCACGAAAGACGCAGCAGGTAGTGAATCCCCTCTGCGCCGCCTAGTCGGAACACCTCAGGGACATATTCTTTCGAAACACAAAGTAGAGTGTTGGATACGCGTTGCCGGAATTTAATTAAATAAGTAATAAGTAATGTGTCGAAGCATGTGTGCTGTATCAGTGTTTGCCAACAATTATATCGAATTATTAGTTATTCACGAACGACAGAACACGACAAATAAATCGAGTTCATTTGTTATAAAAAATAAATAGTAAATAACAATTAATCCGATAGATTATTAAATGTTCTCGTTATTTAGAATATCAAGAAAATGATTACAAGGTTCTTTAAAAAAAAAAAGATTATTTAAAGAATAACGAATAAGTTATAATCTACAAAGATCCCGAATTAATTAAACTCGTTAATTAATTTTGAAAATTCACCTACTTTTTTAAAATGTGTCATTAGGTCGCTGCACTTATCCTTGGCATTGACGGACGAAGAAATTTATGGCGGGATAACGCGTAGCGCATACCCGATTAAGTTTAATACCACGCTACTGAAAGATAAACAATCTAACGACAATGTGCGTCGAGTCAACGTATCTGACATTCACTTTCTTGTGCTATCGCTATTTCCACGCGGAAAGACAAGTTTAATTTCATTTATCGATTATTTATTGTGTCCATTTTCAAGGAGAGCTTTGCATTTGTCTAGCCTCTAAACCCAATGTTTACTTTAAATGATGAATAAATTCTTTTGTTTAATTATTAGTTTTATTATTTTACTTTTCATTTTCTGTGAATAAGAAACAATTCGCTACATTTTTATCTGTCGTCAAATACAACCTTTGTTTAACTCTGATTCAGCATTCTCGCTTCGAAAGATGCACGTGGCGCGTATACAACTTTATCGTCGTAGCTTGAGTGCTGCAAGCGCTCCTAATTTTTCACCGTCTTTCGTTAGAAATTCGTTAACCGAAACCATTTTCTTTTTTTTTTTTGTAAAGAGAAAAGTTACTTTATATCACTTCAAGAATCATTTCTTAAACATTGTAGAGTTTTGAGATATTTATTTGGGAACGCACGCTTTTAGGACATTGGGTAACATGCATTACTGATTTGGCGGTGCAACTGGGTAGGGACTATTTCTGTGTAAAAAAATTAATGAAAAAGTGTAATATAACTTTCTTCGCTTGTAACTTGATTTTAAAGAAAATAGATTTGAAAATTAGGTATCGTATAAAAAAACGTTACCATTTGCGACTTCCTCTTTGATATGGACCAATTCTTTGCAAATCATTTGTATAATAAAAAAAAAAGTAAAACAAATAAATTGCATTATATTTTTTAATTGACTTATTCACGTAGAACCTCTCTTTCAAATATAAAAGCCACGTTAGTATTTAAAGTTCAATTACGAATGAATATCTAGAATATAAATAATCATAGATAAACCGCGTGAAAGTGGCTAACATTAATATTACTCTTAATTAGGTAACACAATATATATTTGTGTCTGTTTATTAGGATTATGAAGTTGAATCCTTATCAACAGAAATGTCAATTATCATATCATAACAAGTGCCATCCACCAATAACGATTATCACTTCAGGATGTCAAATTGTACCGATTTCTATCTACGATTCAACCACGAGCACGATGCAGGCCAGCGAATTCTCTTCATCACTGACTAACACGCTTTATGCGGCATTAATTCCATTTAATGCTTTTTAATTCACGGTTTACAATAATTATAATGCATCCATTGATTTAAAATATATAGATACACAATTATTAAGTCAGTTTTTATCTTTCGTAATAGTATCTCGTTGTATCCCTATTGTAGTCTATAATAACAGAAATGTGTTTTTCAATGAAATAAGTGAGAAAAGTGATAATGTACTGTTGTGTGTACGCATGCAGGGCGTGCAAGTTGAAGAATAAGAGTGGGAGAAATCCTTTTTGGTGATGGACTATAAAACCACGATCAACTGATTGATGGATCGTAGTGTCTTTTTTGCGATTTACTTCGGAACTTGACCCTACTTGAACAGTTGTGTGCGAGTTTCAATACCTGTATCGACAACATGTCGCATTCCCATGCAACGAAAAGAGTTTCCATCATCTCCATCTCAGAGCGAATGCAGATACCGGTATCCAAACCTAAAGGTAAATTTAACTATTGTCCTCCGTATATTTCAAATCGTCCCGATTAACTTTGATTTCGATCAATTCAGCTTTAAACATCACAATTTAAAGATACCAAAATAATTCAAAAGTTTCCTTCAAAGATAACATTTAAATAACCATAAAATGAATTTGTTCAAAATGAGCATCCAATTCCTATAAATTGAATTTGTTCTTAGTGATACCTTTTAAAGCCTGCACACACGTGATACCTCGATTTCCCTTTACACTTGTCAATCCGATAATGCTAACCGGCAAAAGTATGGTAGTGCGCGTACTTTCAACGATCAAGTTAATCTTTCGAGAAGATAGTACATGAAAATCAATCCGATTCCGTTTTAGTGATATTAATCAAAGATAATTTTTGTTTGTCGAGACTCGACGAAGATTAGTAACGCTTGGCCTCAATTAAAATCGTGCTCCGCACATGACCACTCGTGCGATCACTTTTCATATCAACCGTGTTATTCACCTGCAACTCTTTAATATTTTGCTAATCTTCTCGATTTCCTTAAGATTCTTCTTTGCGTTTAATAAATACGTTTACTTTAAACACAAACAACTTTACCGAAATTATAAAAATATCTTTTTTCATACATCATACCTTTCAGTTTGAGAAATGAAATAATCTAAAAATTTCGATATATCGATGTTATATTTTATACTCTATTTAGTGGCGTCAATTTGACAGAATTAAGTGTTCATTAAACTTCGAGGTCGCTTAGAAACATAACGCACGTACTTTCTGCAATGTGTGTAGCATAAATACGTGACGATCCGTTTTGAATTCCAAGAGATGACGCCAGCGGCTCGTCAATGTCAGGTTTCACACGATGTCCTAGAAATATGGAATAAACGAATTGCTCGTCCGCATTCTCTGCTCGGTTGTACACGGATATGCAAAAAAAAAAAATAAAATATACACAGAATGGAATTGCGATGTAAAATCTTATTTTTCGAATTGCAATCGCGCGTACGATAAGCGGATCGTATGGAAAGCACGTGCGAGCGGGCATTCACATGCATCGCACATTATACATACATCTTGCCGCGATACAAATATCTTAGTTCATTTTTGATGTTTTTGAGATGTTTCCACGTTTGTTTTAACAATGTTTTAGATATTGCACGGAAATTGAACAGAATTTCATTAGATCTCGCTTTTAATTAAATTGAAAAAATTAGACGGTAATCTAACCCAATCTAACCGACGTTTCAATGTAAATAAAAAAGTTATTGATATAAAATTTATATAATAAAAGTAGAGAAACTGTATATGCCACTTATAAATACAATTCATTAATATGTACATAAGGCATTTTAATTCGAAGTTACATAAGATCACGATCCTTTCAATTATAATTCTACGCAGGAGTGTTTCACACTCTTACATAATAAGTACAAGGAACATATTAAAGAGAATTGAACTATAAATTAAACTAACATATATAATATATTACAATTTAAATTTAATAATTTATTTTTTCATTAATTACGACTAAGAAAGCGCATACCTGTTAAATTATATGCAGTAGATTATTAAAGTATTCGGACGATTATATTTATCTTTAATTTTTGACAAATGAAGTTATTACATTATAAACTAAAAATATTTAAAACCATACGATGTGTATATAAAGTGTAAGAAGATTAAACACGTAAAAATAGTAAATAATTCTACAAGATACGTATAAACAGATTTTTAGTAAAGCCTTAACTTACAAAGTGGATATAAATATTAGCAAAATGTTCTTTATAGCATGATACATTGATGTTGACATATTATTAAAACCAAAAACAGGACCCAGTTAAATTTTGTATGATTTACTAACAATCGTAGATCTGGGTAATAGTACTCTAATATAAACTTAAACTATTTTACAACTTGTAGATTCAATATTATTTCAAATATATCAGTTCTATGTATATATTAAAAGTTGCAAACTCTTTATTAAAAGTAGTAAAAGTGAATTTCAATTCTTCTGTCAATTGCTGCAAATGAAGTGCAAATCGGGAGAAATGTCACGGACGATTTATTAAATTTGCGCCATTGCACGAAACAATTTTGGAACTTGACAAATGTTTCGCGATGAGAAATGTTTGGGAAATTATTGGCTTAGATTGTCTACTCCAGGGAGTCTCAACTAGGTGCTGCGAGCGCACGCCAGGAGTGTGTCGCGGCAATAATATTTAATTTTTACTAAGATTTAACGATTTAGTAGTAGAATACGTTTTTAGAACATGACAACAGATCTAACCGTATTCAAACCGCTTTAAGGGTAACTGTGCTGTGAGACTTGAGAACCGTTGGTCCACTCTGAAAATGCTTACGTCACATATCTTAAATAACATCTATTGATAGTCAAGATTCAGGAGTATCTGGAAAGGTAGGAATTTCCCAGATAAGCTACTTAGATAGATTACTTAAGATATCTGAAGTATAATCAATGTAAGTGATAATGTATGATTGCAAATTAAAGGGTTAAATGGTAACAGTGTGCATAGATACGGATTGCACTGAAAGTCCCCTTTATTATAAACATTTATCGTAGCTTGCTATTTAAGATTTTATCTTAGCAGTATGTATTCCTATATATTTTTAATATACCGTAAATGAGTTTGACAAGTTTCCAAGACTCGTATCTTTCAGAGTTTCTGTTACGCATTTTTCCGTTCTCCTCTCTTCCCTTCTTTACTGATTTGCGATACTACTATATCGTTCTCGGATTAATGTAAAGCCTACCCTCCCCCCAACCCCCGCCCCCTTCCGGCGGGGATCTCGTTCATACCTCTGACTTCGCCTTTCAGGCGTATTTTATCGCTTTCATCAATTATACCCTAACTAAATATCTGCAAAGCTTAGAAATTTCTGTTTTCGTGATATCATGAACTTTGTCAGAACTAAGAGAATTATCGTACTTTAGTTGTTACATCGAAAGGCTGGGAAGCTATAATAGCAAACTAGTTTTTGATTGATTTAAAGTTTGCGATTTATACCTTTTTACTTTGGGTGGTCATAAGAAACGATTTATCCAAAAAATATTGTTTCCATCCGCGTTTCATCCAATGTATTCATTCAGAGTGACTAGTGAACGAAGTAGAGTTGACCTTTTCTTTTTACAACTTGATAAATGATTCATTTATAGTCAAATATCACTTCAAGTATAAACTTATAATTTACTGTATAAATACTCTGACTTTTATCTTTTACATTTACTGTAGATCAATTATATACCACGATCATCCAAAATAAAAAAGTGTAAATTTGCCTTTAGGCTGTTCTAATGTAACATGTTAACTCTGAGCCAGTAAACGTGATTTCGTCGATTGGTATTTGAGGCTATCACATGTATAGACAAGATATCCGATGGATAAATGTTTATTCATTCCACTCTTTGAATTAGATACCACGCGACTCGATGTCGTTCATTTGACGTTTCGAACGAGATATCTTACAAATTGATTTTTTCTTCGATTCTTTAGACGAGATATCTCACCTCCTGACGAAAAACCACAAGGTTAACATCTTCATCACGTGTATGAATAAGTTTACCTTTTGTTCGATAGTTGATGTAGTTCAATGCGTGTACAGTGTCAAAAATGTTGTATGCCTTAATTCTGTTCTTCAAACATTGTGCACTCCTATACAAACTTCGTTAAATAAACTGGAATTGAATAATTTATTTCAAATTGGCTACGTACGATTCTGACTGAGATTCGTACAGCTTAATTTTCGTAAGAATAGTTTTGTCAATAGGTACTTCCCCAAATACTGAATCTTACGGCCTCACTATTTTGCTATGTTGTGCTATATAGAACACTCATGATTCTATAGATACATGAGCAATATGATTTATTTATATTATGTCGTAGAATTGAAAATGGAATAATATTTTTTCTGTTTAGAAACAATTGTAAATTCCTATAACCCACGTGTTATAATTGCGACATACACTGTACAAATTGAAATCAGTTGGAAATAAAGATTTCATAAGGAAAAATGACAAATTATAACTAATATATAGATAATGTTTTGTATAAAATAATAGAACACAATTATTGGATTTCCGCCTTAATGATTTCGATCATTGTATTTGTATGTGCGACTTAGCGATAACTATTTATATTTCAAAAATATAATAATAAATATAATTTGCTACTTGCATAAATATCACGGGCAAAGTACCCCTTAACAGTTTTCGTTAATATTGAGGTTACGTGATCAGGCAGCCATGGAAATATTTCGATATTATTTGCTGCCTCAAAGTTTTTAACACACTTTGCAGTATGTACACTTATATTATCGTCTTAGTATATGAAATCTTTTTAAACCATACGATGGGCATGTTTGATCAATTATTCCTCGATTGTTTGCACATAATCCTCGCTCACGTTACATGATGTATAAATTTAATATCACTTCCACGATAAGCTTCTATTTTCCATGCCATTACACTGATTTCATCCATTTGTCTTTTCTGCTTACAAGATTTTGTGTTCACGTGTGATAAAAATAGTAGCGCAACTTATCAGGACCATCTAAATCAAAACGTTTTTTGTCGGAAAATATTAATTTTCTATTTTTTATGCCATTGCACTCCCTACTTCGAATAAAATTTTGACTTATGTGTTTTGATTTGCTACTACTAGTTTTTCTCATAAATGGTTGAATGCTCTTTAAATTTGTTCTAACTTTATATTTTTAATAATCACAAAAATGTAAACGAGTTCTATTTAATAGATGTTCCTCATTTATTTCACTGTCACATAATTTCTTCCGATATAGCATTTTATTTGTGTACTGTAATGTGATCAAACTACTGTTAAATTAACCATCTCGATCAAACAATATTTCAAATAACATAACGTGAATTTCAATAATTTTGTCGCAGTTAAAAAGCTGTGATCAAATTTTCGATAAACGTTCTCGAGAAATCTATATTGAATAATACATAAAATCGTATAGAGCATTTCTGTATGACGTAAAGAATAGCATTTTAAGTGAAGGGAGAAAAGAATATGTTGTACGATACATTTCTGCTTCGCATATTTGACATATCTTATATGTAGTTATGTCATGGAATGTCGAGAATCGCTGGAAACGTATAATTTCAAAGATTCACATATAAATCTACAAATGACGCTAACAGCACTGTATTTGTATTTTAGTCTCTTCATTGGAGACGAGTCTGATAGCATTCCTTCTTCTGAGTCTTAAATTAGTAAATTGGAATCGATATTTGGATCGATCATTTGTATCACATACATACATACATACATACATATGTATCATATCAATATGTTAAGCGATGGTGGGTCAAATTATAATAGTATCAATACGAACTGTTTGATATATTATTGCTGTTAGAACAATAATAAATGTATCGATACCATGCTAACTTGAATTAAAGCATGTATACTGATATTGAAAGAGTAGTGAATATTGTCGGTACTGAAAATAAATAAATAAATAAATATATTGAAATTTAACTGACATTAACTTTGAGGATAATATCGAATAGCTTTACGAGGATTGAAAGTGGACGTAATGAGAATAAGCTTTTTTATAAAAATGGAACTACTATATTTTGTATATCTTTAATTAACTTAATTTAAAAATGAAATTACTTAATAGCGCACTAGAAGAACACGAATTTCAATAACGTTCAAGAACTAAATGTAATATATATGTAAAGCACATATGTAATCAGTTGAAACGTGAAGTTGTTTTACAGCAGCTGATGTATTTGTACGTTACGTATCTGTTTATTTTATTCCATACATATATCACATGTAATATATCCGTCATCTACATTATTTCTACAATTATGTGACCGGTTTCGTTATTCTAATAAAATATGTGTATATATGTATATGAGTTACAAAATAACAGCTATATGCGTATATGAATAATTAATACAAAGACACAAAATTAAGCGTATATATCTAATGAAAGTTGATCACATTTGAATATTGGTATACTTTGTCTTGGCAGTCATAATAAAGTTTGTATTGTTAGAAATATTTAATAATGTAATAAAGTTGTAATTATGTTAAATATTGCATTTTTGTTCCTGATGGCCATCCATGATCATCAACTTGTTGCTTTTAAGGTGCTTATTAGTCAAATAGTACTCTACACCAACGATTCTTAAACTGGGGTAAACGGACCTCTGAGGATTTTAACATTAACTTTACATCTCCAATTTTTTGCTTTTATTCATTTTACATGGTCAAGATTTGTTACACTTGTTGTTACTTAACTAGTTATTCGACTTAGGATTGGGATGGGGGTCGCAAAAAAAAATATTGTTCAAAAGGGGATCCTCGGACCGCGTAAATTTTAACCATTACATATAAAGCATAGACAGATAAGAAAAACGGAAGACAATCAGCAAAAATAGTTCCGTTACAAAATTTTAAAACTAATTTTTTTAGTATTAAATTATTTTTGCGACTAATACAGCATAATACTTGTGTTGTTACTTTATATACGTTAAATTGTCGTTATAGCTTATATATCATTTTGTTTCTAAGTACATGAAATAAAATGCAAATATTTTAGTAAAAGTAAGTTTCTTAAGCGATTCGTTGGACACTTGTGCATCCAATGTGCTGTTCTGCTGAATATTTGCCAGATCCAACTCCAGTATAAACGTTAAAATGACAATTTTATTATATATATATTAATAGTATAGGTTCAATTAGGTTTTCCTCTAGTCCCTTTTTAATTCCTCTGTATGTTTGTTGCTTTAATTTTATTGAGTTTTAGAAAGATATTATATAGTAAAAGTAATGTTCAACTTACTAAAAACGATCAGAGTTTATCGAATATTTCATATTGCTTATAAATTATCATAACGAGTCTAGGCTCGTTTGAAAAATTATTTCCATAATTCATGTCAAAAATATCGCTGAGACTGTGGAAAATTCAAACAATTTTGAAAGTATTGAACCAGGTGTGCAATAGTGAAAAAAAGATCTTGCCGAAATACATCATGACAACTTACAGATAGCAAAGCACAAAGCTGCTGAGAAGTTACAAATAAAAATGCTATTGAAAGAAAATGGTGTTTTTCGTGGCTTCTACAGTCAACAACAGCATTAATCGGGACGTAGCATAACAAATGCTGAGCGAATTAAAGAAATAGAAAGGTTCACTGAGAATCATTGTCGCAAACATATTGGATGAATTGTTGAATTACGAAACGTGAAATGCAGAAAAAATTAGAACCGTAAGATGTGCGCATCTCTCGCAAGGCCAGAGGTATAACGTAAATAAAAAGTCAGAAAATGATAAAACAAATCGTATTTAAAAGTTGGAAGAGTTCAGATAAACATTTTCAATAACTTAGTGATAATGAAAATTCTGACGACGTTGTAGTCGTTTTATCAATCACCTTGGATTGAAAGTTTAACTGTTAGATTGATGATGAAAGAGACAAGACTGAGTAAAAGAGAAAAAGGTGGAAATCGACAAAAATTAAGCGTATACTAGTAAAGAGAAAGCTTTCCATGACGAATATTCAGGAGTTTGTTCTTTCTGTAAGAATCCAGGTCACTATATACAAGAACGAGTGTTATTATCTGGAATCAGCGCAATAAAGTGGACATCAATCCAGGGGAAAACACTACTAAATAAATCGGTATCACTGTTATCCAGTACAAGGTCAGCTGAGAATAAATGGCACATGGACTTTGCATATAGTTATCAATGAGGGTTGTGAGTTATGAAAACTTCAGGGAAGTAATGTCCATCCCAATGGGAGATGATATAAATATACAATATGCAATATACTCACAGTGAAAAGACAATAAATATTACGAACTTTGTCAGAAAAAAACAAACAGGATACAAAAGCAACTTTTGGATGAACTATACATGCTAGAAGCTCATTACCATTTCCTCTCATTTAGAGCAGCAATAGACAAACTCTATAAACAAGTTGTAAATAGATATGAGTGTAAACTTCATCACCGTAGCAATAGTACTACTGTAGTGGAAGTTCGCAACAATAATTGACAGTCATTTAAGGCGATTCCCATTGAAAAGCAGACCAAAACACATGCTAATTAATTGATAAATAAGTTTAATTAAGAACAGGAAACATCGCAACTTTAGCAAGAATACAATCATAAAATGATCATTTTTATTGCCATGTGTTCATACGGAGAAATGCATAAAACGTCCTTTTCGAAAGGCATGTAGACCAGAAAAACTTGTGCATACAGATCCAAACGGAGCAATGCAAATTGAAAGTCCAGGGGTCAATTAAGGGGCTCCAGATATTTTTTTGCTTTTCAAGAACAATTTTTCTCCTTTTAAAACAGTCTTTCTTTTTTTCAAACAAAGCTATGACTTCAAGCTGTACATGTTTGTTAATCAAAAAATTTGACAGCTGATCGAGGAACGAGGAATTCGACACCAGCGTAAAATATGCCACATAATTTAAGACAGAGGGAGAGTACGCAGAGAGGAAGAATAAGACTGTCATGGAAACAGCTTGATATATTATATATTTAACACTGGAATTTTAACATCAGCTTGTGAATAGGAGTTGTTAAAGTAACGGTATATGTACTACGTACAGACAGACACAAGAAAAATTAATAATGAATCGCCATACGAATTGTGATAGGCTTTAACAGAAAAAAGTTTACTTAAATATCAAAGAAAAAAAGAAAAAGAAAAAAGTAGGATATAAAGACTCAAGCAGATTATCTTGTAGGTTATGGTGAAAACATCAAAGATTACAGTATCTGTTTCCTAAATTCGAACAGAATAGCGACATTGGGAAACCTGATACTGAAAAACAAACTGATTCCCAGAAATACGCACTAAGTTAGATCTGGATATCCGTGGTCAGGATATTAAACAGAAATTTGAACGGAACAATATAAATAGACCAATGAAATCAAACCTTACACAAAACTAGTCAGTCAATTTGGAACAAGATACTGAAACCTCTAAGAATCGAAACGAAGGGAAAATTCCTTTAAAAAGTTCTACGTATACCTTAGCCGATAACCGAAACAATAGGGAACTCGCTAGATAGATATAATGAACTCGAATCTGAAGAATTCCTGATCATAAAATTTCGAAAAATAAGCAATTGAATGTCGCGAAAGAGAAGAATGGAGACAGGCCATAACAAAAGAAACAGAGTTTTTATTGTAAAACAACATTTGGATACTAACGGACAGTCAAATAGTCATTGGGAATCACTGGATATTCAAGGTAAAGGAGAAATCTGATGGAAGTTCCAGTCACTATAAAGTAATATCTTTAGCGAAAGGATATATACAATACAAAGGAAAGGCATTGATTATCATTAGACTTTCAGCCCAGTCGTGAAAGTTGGGTCACTAAGAACAGTACTAGCGGTTGCATACTTGAAAGGTCTAAAGAATAAGCAATTTGATATTAATACAGCTTTTCTAAGTAGTGAATTAAAAAATCCCATGTGAAAAAAGAAACATATACAATAGATTAGAACGGGCAGCAAAGTGCTGCAATAATTGTCTGAAAAAATATAATTTACAAACAATTGTCTCCGATTCCTGTATTTTCATGAATAATACGAAAGAAGAAGACATGTTTACACTAACAATATACATAATGATGAAATCATGGCAGTTGAGTGAAAAAAAGATCGCAGCACTTCTGAACATACTCAAGATTGAATTCAAAGTTACTACAAATAAAGTAAATTCCTACGTGGGATTTAAATTAGAGGATTTACCAAATGGATCAATCTTTGCACATCAAAATGAATACATAAATAAGTCGATCTATTAGCAACATAACAAGTCAAGTTGCTGGTTTGAGACATAGATCCTTGCATTCATCTTATACGACTTATTCTTCGAACATTATAATCAATAGTCGAATATTACTTTCCACCTCTTGTCCCTACTTTACTAATTAAAAAACAATTTATCGTTGAGAATTTGCACAGATTGCAATAAAGTAGTCACTAAGTCTGCTTCTTGTGAACTCTGTGGGTATATCTTGACATTAGCTTAGGACCGGTTATTTAGATGCTATTTTGAAGCAAACATTTTCTAACTTTTGCTAATTGTGTCTAATAATTTTCCTTATCAACGAGTAAAATTCATGATTGTAATGCTAGGAAAAAATAAAATGCACAATGATCTTAATGTCATCCATGCCACTTTTGAAGCTGATATTATAAAAGTTAATAGTATCGTATCCTGATTTGCAACTAGAATTTTCGTTATCGAGAAAAAAATGACCAACACTGATTCTATGCAATTCCAAGGATTGGTCAGTTGTCATTAATATGTTAAGTGATATTACGCCAAACAGCTATGAAAATACTCGTATTAAAAGATATTTAAATAGAAAAGCTAATAAAGCCAGATGGATCCATGTTTGCATTCCGTTAACAGAAGAAAACTATTTTTAATTGGTGTCGATCTTTCGCTACATATTTAGTAATGGAATGGAATGTCTAAGCTGGTGCGGAGAACCACTGTTTTCCGAACAAAAAACGCCAAATTTACGTGGGAGCCTGCTAACTGAAAGTGAGAGGTCTTCGTACTAAACTCAGCAAACTGTTCATGTATTTGTCCTCGTCCTGCTTTAAGTATGAAATCCTATTGTTTTTGTTGAGACACAGTAGTGCAATGGCATTTCTCTTTTATCTAGGCTCATTGCCTTATACTGGTTTAAGCATAATTTACTTGATCTACATATTGCATAAACGTTAAATTTCTCCTATTTACGAATGACCTAATGTTGTTCATGCGGACAGATGATTACACTTAAAGATTGATAGTAAATCGATAAGCCGAGTATTATGGTTGATTTATGATTTATTGTACGACTTATTATGACTATAATTATTGATAACGTTTAATACTATGTTGATACTTTTCGTCAAATATTTTAATCTATCGACTGAATTAGGCTACAAGCAGAAAGAACATGAGCGATAGTTACGCTACGTAACAAGTAGCTGTGTTTGTGTGTTTGGTTTGAATTTCTAAACGATTACTAGATAAACTGTGGATGTCTATATAAATGCGAATTTTTATAAAAAATTTAAGTTATGGGACCTAAACAGAAACGTGCTTCGCAGGGGAGTAGAGGAACTATTAGAGGAATTTTACAGAATAATTTTTACTTTGCATATCGCATGTGTTTTGCACAAAAGCATACATTTTGCATAAATGTGGCATGATAGAAATACATATACAAACGACAACATATTGCAAATTTCGAAGAACGAAGACTAAATGATGATCTATCATTAAGACTGTATGTATATAATGAGGGACAAAACAAAGGCGTGATAGTATAGTGTAACATGCAGATAGGCAGTATCAGAGTTTAGTACATATTCACAGCTCTTACTATACTTTCTATACATAATGCAATTTCGTAAGAACCATATCTTTCAAATAAGAGTACGCGGTATTTATTGGAAGCAATGAAATTTTCTGTCAAGAATTAAAAAAAACCTAAATCAGAAAGTAGGATATATATATATATATATATATATATATATATATATTGGTGGCAAAGTGGCTTGCTTCTTTGGAAGGTAATTGTAACGTTACAGAAAAGGAAATCGTGTATTGTCGATCATACAACACCGTAACTAAAAAACAGTACGTACATATATGGTGACGCAGAGGAAGTACTGAAATCTGAAGTACTGCAAGAGATTCCAGCACATCATTGGTTTTATAACATTATACGCTGTAAAATACTTGTTTTCAACGTATTAATTTATTTTATAAGACCAGAGGCATCGATTAGCAACCGGAAATACAATGTATAAAAAAATATTGTAGTGTATTGCAATTTAAATTGTAATAAATAACAAGAAAATGATTATTGTAGACAAAATGAATATTTTATGGATATGCATTGCATATATATCGCATTTCAACATATTATGTCTGCACAAACATCCGTAGCCTAGACTGATCACTCCGTTATGCAAGATGACCTTCCTAGTTGCAGCACTTGCAACTGTTTAAGCATACCCAAATGTCATGTGATCAAATCGTAATAGGAATAAACTTCTGTATCTACACGTGCCAAATGATTCTCATTTAGTAGCTGTAAATAATGAGAATGATTAGGCGTCCACTATGACGAGCAAGTACTTTACCATTACCACTGGATTTAGAATGATACAAATATACTGTTCTATTTAAAAAAAGGAAAGTGCAAATTGTATAAGTCTCCTTATCAATTTAAGTACATTCAACTTATTAAAAAAGTGTAGCAGAAATTCGTAGCAAGAAATAATCCGGTCGGCAAATCGTATAGCCGAAGTAACATTTGTTTTTTATTTTTTTTTTACCAACTCGAATGGAAACGTAGCAGTAGCAAGCGGCAACATTGATTATTGATAGACGAAAACTACAGCAGAAATATTCAGCAACGAATGGCGACCTTTTCGCGAAAATTGTAACAGCAACGAAAAGTTGCTCGTTGATGTTTCGTCGAAGACACAGTTTTATATTAACGTCACTGTTCTCAGATCGTTGCAGCGACGTTGCATCGGTCGTGTGCATCGGCTTAGTGAAATATTTTAAATATCAGACGTTTAAAGCATATCCAGTGACAATTAAGCGAGCATATTTTTTATATCCGTGTAAACGAGAGTGAAAATAAATCAATAGTAATTACTAACATGGATAATAGTGAGGAGACAACTTATAACTTCGAAATGTGTACAATTCATAGCAATGAAATAATTTTGATTAACAAGGACAATAACACAGCTATTAATAGTAACTGCACTTTGGATAATAATGAAACGCACACAGTAAATAACAGTGATTGTAATGATGCAGTGAGTTCTGATAATAATTATAATAACCGTACAAATAAAATTGATAATCGCAATGGTAAACATGTTAAAGATGCTTAACTTTATTATTTTTCATTCATTCGATTTAAAAATGTTGGAAGTGTTTAATTAATATTAATTCATGCATGGTTCTCAACGCCGCAGTCGTGAAAACGCACCTGCATAAAAGCAAAGAACTAGTCCTTCTCTTGTTAAAAAAGCGAAGAAGGTCTTTTTGCATTCATTGGGGATAATGTTCACCTTTTATTTAACTCAAAGAATAAGCTAATTGCACGTTAATGCATATCTTCATGTTTGATTTAAAATGATCCCGGTGTCATTTTATTAAAACCCATTGTAACAAAACTGTTTCCAGATTAAATAATCGTTACTCATTTATTCGTACCACTTTTTAAAAATGAAAAAAATATTACTTTTACAGAAAATATTTGTATGTATATTTATGTGCACATACGTACTTATATGTTTTTTACTAAGTGATTAATAGTTCGGCCATTACGAATTATGATTGAAGCAGTTGTTCAAAAAGAGAAAGAGTCTAATAAATTTTAGTTATTTATTAACCAGATATTACGAATAAAGGTACATTTTTTTGGATAATTTGGGTTATATTAGATATACGCATACGTAAATCTTTTTGTTTTAAATAAAATTTTAAACATGCCTAACCTTAGTTATTTCCGGTTTTAACACTGCCAAAGATATCCATACTGTTACTTTGTTGAACCAGGTGATAGCAGGATTTACATTAAGTCGCCAGTCTGATAAATTATGACAAACAACGTATTTACTATAATGTTCGATTTTTATTGCCATTATTCACAACGACTGAACATAATAAATAGTGCTCGTATTAATCGTTTAGTCATAATATATATTATCTTCAGTTATTATTAATTTATTCTTTTTTGCATAACACCATAGAGAACAGATATCATTATCAAATTATTATTATTATAATGTCACACATTCTATAACTCGCAGTACTTATTAAATATTGTACTTTAAGTTAGTGTTTTACAAACTCTTTTCATCGCAGAACGCTTTTTAAGTTCTGCAATTTTTAAGGAACATTGGAATAAATTTGGATTTACTTTAAGGATAAACAAAATTTACTTTAAGGGCATTTCTTTTAAATTGTATGAAACACATATAAAAGTAGACAACGTTTCACTATTCTCCAAGCTCAATTTCATCATTTTTCGCGTAATACTAAACTGGTTGTTTGCGAACAGCTGTCTTTCGTGGTACACAATTTGGGAAACGCTACTTTACGTCATAGCTGTATCACGTATATAGTATAATAAATACGATAAAAAAAAGTATTCATCTAAATCAGTTTTTCTCGAAAATACTAACAATAAGTAGATACAATATAGATATAAAGTATCTTTCCAATAAATTATCGATAGAAATGCTACACAGTACCTTATCATACTCGTATATTACACGTCACAAGTGACGATAGTGATCTTTCCGGTTAAAACGTTATAGTACTCGTTTCATCTGAAATTCTCTGGATTTCCTTTTTATTTAACAACTTTATAACTCTCTGTTAACAATGAATTATTTTAAAGACACGAACAATCGCTAAATAATAAAAAAAAAGTATTGTACTTTTAACATCTTTTTACAATGACAAATTTTCTCAAGCACCATACAGTAAAATACGTTGAGAATGTCATAACTTTTTTGTAAACGTATTTTAACTTTTAATACAATTACAGGTGTATTGATACTAATTAAGAAAAAATACATAAACATTCCATGGATATAGAAAATGATGTTCCGGTATTAAATATATTTTACAGATAAATTTTCCATTTATTGCCGTTTTATAGGACGTTGAAAAAATAGTTCATTTAAATGAGTCGAGCACAATTATTTTTTTATTAAAAAGATGAAATAGATGGAAGCTAGAAAAAATTGATTTCCATTGTTTCTAGTTTTAATCAATTTTATTAGCCAATTTTTAAATTTATTATTTTCCCAGTTTTGAGATAACCAATAAAGTTTCTATTATAGATGGTATATTGTAGCAGTGATACAATCCTCGGCATCATCATTGCATTCAGATATATTGTAAATGCAATCATGCAAACATTTTGCGACATAATTTCTTAATGGTTCATAATACTTTAGTATTTTAGTTTGTTAACAATCGTATGTTTTTTTTTATTTTTTCAAGAAAATTATACATTTTGCTCACTAAAATATTACGCTTTAGCTGTTCGACAAATATATGATAATAATTATTGAATTCTTAATAATAATCCTGTAACGCTATTGTGATAAGAATTCCATTACGTAATAAATGGCGTACACGGTGCCCGACTAATGATATTTGTATATTCTTAATGTGAGATTTTATTTGCTGATCAATTCGTTTCATTTTGCAGATTAAAACGTTTCGTCATAGCACCAGCAAGACATTTTTCCGTAAGATGTGTTCAATTTAATCTCGTTTACGTCAGTAGCGCGGATTAAGTTAATCTTATGAAAAAACATAGATAAGACATTTAAAACATTATAAAAATGTTCATCTGTCTTCTAGCCTGATTTTATTCGAATTAAAAATGTTATTCAATTGAGCAATGATGTTCTCGTGATTCTACTGCGCCAATTCATTATTTTCCTCACTTTTTACCATTATCAGTAACTGTGAAAATTATTTAGTTACATGTAAGTAGCGTAAGTAGCTTATTTTATGCGTGGCAGGCAACTTTCAGGTAATAGACATATAATTATTGCTGCCTATGAATCGAATGTAAGCGATAGCATTATTTTGTCAGTTAAAGTTCTGTGAATTTGTTCAATGCACTCGTATATACTCAAATAACTTTGTTTAACTATGAATCATATGTATAGTGCTATATAAACGTGATATACTTCTGAAAATTCTTCTTTAATACTTCTCACTAATTTTTCAAAATCGATTTTTGTACGTGTCAGATATATATAACGTATTTAGACTTAAACGATCTACCGGTACTTTGGTTTGCTTAATTTTAAAATTAGTTTCATAACTTCAGGTGCTTTCTTAGTTAGCATATTTCCAGTCCCATACTATCTATATTTCCTTAACGCACTTTAAATTTAAATTTACATTGATATTAAATGTAGAAATTAAAGTAACAGATAATCATATGCGGAGTACAAAAGTATTTTGTATTTAGGAATATCTATCGAAGGAATTTTGTACGAAACATGTACTGTAACACCAATAAGCTTATTGAAATGCAGAATGATATTTTATTTCCAATTACTGTAACGCTCTACTAATTGCAATCGACTAATTAAACCGTTCGATGATGTTCCTTAGTGGAAAGTAATTTCTAAAATTGAAGACAAAAAAATAACCCACTGAAACTGACTAAATAGAAGCGGTGCCTCAATTATCGATTATGATATCGTACAAATTTATGCTACGGTGATGTTATTTGGGTTTTTTGCGTGTTTGTTCATGTATGGTAAAATATTTATTCGTTTTATTCGAGATTCACACAGTTCACAACATTTTTTTCGTTACTGGAATGGGTCAGTGATATCTCGATTGTTTAATTGATAATAGATTTGGCAGTAGGAGTGTTTTCCTTTTGTATTTGTAATAATTGTAACAATTTCATTGCTCGTTCAGTTTTTCTGATTCTGGAGTGATCGACTCCAATGCCTTACCAGCTGATTAACGATTAGCTGTAAACGACACATTAGGTGTTAGTGGTGATTTCTTTCTTGAAGTTTTCATATTTTTAAACGTTTCACTTTTTGTCAAAGTTTAATTCCAGTTTCCTTCATTTATACTATTTTAAACTGCGAATTTGAAGTCATCCATAAAATAACCTGTTCACCTCTTTTATTTATAACTTTTGTACGTTCTCCAGTTTGTTTTTCTAAACTCAACGATATTACTGTTATTTAATATCAGCAACATTTCTGTTACCATCTGAAACATCTCTTTCGTTCAAATAGTTCAGCGTTGGGATTTCACTTTTCAACTAGTCAATTGCTTTCCACAAGGTATTTAAAGTGTATTTTGTATACAAAAATATTGAATTAAACATCAGGAACTTAGTTTTTACAAGCGAAGTTATAAAAATTATACAGCTTACTGGATCGAGTGATTAAAAATAATTGTGTTACAATTCTTTTTTTTTGCAACAACAAGAGCATACTTATATTTCTTATAAAAATTCTTCGTAAGATAACCAAGAATACAGTGTTAGACTGTACAGAAGATTTCCATTGAAAGGAAACAATAACATCAATCATGACAGAATTTTTAAATCCTTAAAGAATTGCGACAGATTCTAATATTTCTCGTAATCTTGTCTATTATTAAGTGTAGATAAAGATAAGAACTGTAATACTAATTATAAAACGATAACGAGCGACATCTGAGAAACCTGTCTCATTTTTGAATAGTATTATCATTCTCATTTGTTCTTTCACCAGTTTTCAGATATGTAAATAAATGATACATATTTATAATATAGCAAATAGCATATGATCTGCTCATAGTTTTTGATTTGATCATTCGAATACAGTACACTGCTCTATAATATGAATTCTTATCGCACGCTAAAGATATTGTCACTATTTTTATATAGCGCGATTGTTTAAGAATTAAATCTACTATCTGATTGAACACTAGATTGTTTTCTTCATCGTTATCGACTTGTTCTGTTTCATAGTTTGTTTTTCCATGCGATCACTCTCAGTATAACGATAGAAGTATACGCGTTATGCGATGAGAATTCCTGTACGTACTATTTCCTATAAAGCGAGACTACTGTAATTAAATTGCTTTGAGAAGTAGATTTGCAGATTTTAACTTCACTCTTGATTGGCACACGTACACCAACAAAAAGAACCTGAACTTGGATATACAGACAATCTGTGATAATCTGAAACATTAGACTGACAAACTTACACCAGATCTTTTATTCTTGAAATTTAATTAGTTGAAACAGAAATAAAAGACGCTTTTCGTACTCGTCAAGTATGAACGAAATGTTGGATTTTAATTTTTATGTACCTGTAGACTTGTGAACTTTGCGTTCTAATTTGATCTTTGCGGACTTACAATTAGTACAGTGATTTATTTAATTCACGAGTCCTTATTTCAAAGTAAATATCGTCATGATTACAAAATAGTACTTCGTTCAACGGATTTGGTGGGATACGTTAGTTTCCATAATTAAATATGCTACACGTATTGATAAACGTTCTTTTTGAAACAGTATGCTTTCGGAATCTTTTCTATTTGGCGATGCGATAACGATACTTTACCGTATTAAGTCGTGCGATTCTTTTCAAACATTGTAGAAATTTATGCAATTTGTCTTGAGTAACGATCACTTTTTGATCAATTATATAAATACCATCGCGCTTGATCTTATTATAATTAGAAATATTTTATCAATGTGTTGTTACGAGCCTTAGTCGCGCGAGTAAGGCGTCAAATTTACAAAGGAGTATAGTTTATCAGTTCATTAAGCCAAATAGTGGTTATGATTGCGAGTCTAAGTGTAAAATTAGAAAACTTCTAATGACAAATTCTAAATTGAATTTGACTCTATTTGATGAATCAAGATCTAATGAAATTAGTCATTAATTGCACTTAACTATTAGCGTTACGAAACAAAAATTTACAAAAATTTCTATTTATCAAAGCGTTGCTTGGTGTTACTGCACTGATAATACGAAGGCTAAAACTGGTCAAGCAATTAAAAATAAATGTAGTAGCAAAACGTAAAATGGCATTCTTTCGTAGAAAATTTGCAAATATGAATTTTTCACGTGAAATTAGCTCATGTCAATTATTATCATCACCCATATTATAGTAATTTCTAGATTAGTCAAATGCCAATTCGTTTAAATTTTCAAAAATAATTTTTTTTTTTCAATAAGTTTCACTAAAAAAATTATTTAAAATGAAAAAATACTCAGTACTTCCACTTACCTGACACCCTATATATCGTTCGTTTTAACGTAAATTGACTTCAACTTGTGTTAGTATAATATATATTATCATAGCCGTAACCGATATTATAATTTTAGTTGTTAACAAATGTTTAATTTATAATTTCTAGCATGGTTTGGATGCAGACATACGCAGGCCTGTTTGATGGCTATGGGGTTCCTTTGTTGCTATGCCATTAGGGTGACCACATCAGTGACATTAGAAGCAATGACCAACGCTTCCAGTGCAAATCCTGACTTCGATGTATGATTACACCTTTATCTTTGCTTTTGCTCATTATTCATCTATTTACTAAGTATCCTAAAAAGTTTCCGCGATTTTTACAACATTTTATAAACTTACTAATGAATTTTGTAATGTATACAGTGACAGAGAAGTGACTCTAAAACATTTCTAGTTGTCATTATTTGCACGTTTGTTTTACGTATAAGTTTAAACTTTATACAAAGTTCGTATTGATTATGAATTATATAATGTTTGGGAATTATTATGCACATAATTTTAGATTAGAGACAACATATATAGATATAATCGAATCATTTTTATATAGAAAGTGAGACATAAAAAACCAAGTGCAAAAACATTATTTCAGTACTATCTATAACATTGGCATATTATGTAAAATATTATTCCATACACGGTTTCAAAAAATAGTCGATATATACTCACCACTTAGATAATATGAAGAACATACCCAGCCAGCACAATGTATTGCCACGGCGAACGGTGTGTCATAAACCCGTGGCAGCACCGTGCTAGCATACCATGTCAATGACACTATGGCGCGACTATCGTAACACGGTGTGTCGAACGTTCCATTTATGAATTTCATTAAAACTCATCTTAAATACAATGAACTGAGTTACCAGAACAATGAACTTCTAATAAATAATTATATATATAGTAACGCAAATATGTTTACTATACATTAAATTATTTACTACAAATTAAATGCTCTCATAAGTCAGTTGAATTTCCTTGAACAATATGGTGTTAAATTGGGTTAAATAGTAGATATCGTACATCTTTATTGTGTTTCAATTAGGCGATATAATAATTTAGAAAAAAAATCATTTTAAAGTTATAAAAGTTGATCAGAAATCTTATATTTAGTTTATTAGCAAGGATTCAAGGTAGTGGGTATAAAATACGAAGTGGTTCTACTTAGAGCTATATGTTCTTCGTTGGTTGCCTTTCGCGTCGCGAACTTCCTTAATATGGAGAATTTAACGGTCAAAAGAAAGCAGGTTTACGAATGAAGGTTCAGTTCTTTATGCGGGTGCAGATACGCATCCTCAATTAGAGCTCAACGAAAAAAAGCCGGATTTAAAAAACGCGGTCAGATACCAAATCCTACAATTCCGGGTCCTTCCCACCCTCGCAATTTTTAAATCCCTCCTAGCACTCCTTCCAAAACATCCTTAACACGTTCGCGGACGTGACTGTTATAACATTCATATTCATTGTGATGCAGAATAACACAAATGCTATAACATACAAATTTTAAAGCCAATTATTATTCATTTAATTCTATATAACCATAATTTTATGTAATTATTATACATTTTAATACAATGCCTGTCTATTTTTACAACTCAGTGAACTTTTTACTGCCTGGAAACGTGTTCACTAGAAAAATAATAGTAACTCCTGTATGAATATATCGAAAAGTATAGTTCACTTTTTTAAACGTTTTCATTGTATGATAGCGTTTCGGTCGATTTATAACTTAACCTATTTGTACTGGAAGATTACAAACTCAATAACATTTACATATATTTAGATTTCAGTTAAAAGCTGATTAACTTTAACGTTACTTTGCAAGGTATAACGAGTGATTTTAACTTCATGAATAATATGAGTAGCGTCACGCGTCATGAATAATATGCGCACCAATCATAACTTATAGAAGGGTATCGTCTTACAGTATCCGAAGCAAATGGTTCAGAAATTATGTGACTTCTTCATTTTTATAAAAACACACAGATTTCTATGAAACAGTGATTCCTTGAAAGGAGGTTAATGTCTCCTCAAGAATAGATGAAATATAAAAAGTGTACACTGTTTTAAAAGGAGTATTACCACTTAACCCACTACTTGACAACAAAACCACATGATACTGATGACTGATTGCGAGTTTAAAGGAAACTCACGAGAATTCCAAGTATTGTTTACTTAGTAGCGTTTACTTTTATGTTATAACTCCGGAAAATCGTTGTTTGTTGACCGATTTATCTTTTTTGATCAAATTATCGCCTTTCATTCTGCCATTTTAACTCGCTTTTCAAAAAAGTGACGGGCAAATTTGGCCGTTTAGTCAAATATTTGGTTACGTAGTGAAATTTCCTTTAGGCCCGGTACCCTTGACGTTAAAATTGTTGGCTACTTGACCTTGAATTATGAACCCCTAGCCCGTGGAGTTGCGTCTCATAATGGATAAACATTGCATCAAATACACAGCGTGCAATGTTATTTGCAGCTGTAGAAGCCATTAAGGACATTATTTTGAAACAGAATATAATACGTCATTGTACACACGCATACACGTGTACGGACAATATAAAAACATTATGAAAATATTTTGTAAGTACTTTAACTTAAAATATAATAAATTTTAGAGCATTTTGGTTTTACTTTTTCTCAAATCTCGTATCCTTTTTTATTTTAATTCAATCTTCACTTTAATTTCATTTTAATCTTCAACGTCTTTTTAAACAAGTGCACGAGTTTTAAAATCTTTTACTTTTGAGAAAAACGCATGAGTTACAACAGAAATTATACATTAAATTTTTCTGTTAAAGGAATAAGAATTTTACTTGATTAACTGGTTAATTTTGTCATTTTTCAATCCTTCTGCCTACAGTTTTATAATACCATAAACATTCGATAGTGCACAAAATTACAACATAAAACTATATCGTAGCATCAAAAATAATTCTATTTTGTTTATGGTAAGCATTCTAGATATAAGCGTACATTTATTCACTTACCTTTAACAAAATCAAATGATCATAGATGTATGACATAAAATGAGTTTGAAAACATGGCAGGAGAGGACTGAAGGATGAAATTAGAATTGAGAAAAAATTGTCAGTCTTCGAGGTGCGACCGAGGTGTTATTATATTGTATTTACGTATAAATGATAAAACTAACATTTGAGGAAGGTAGCTACGATAACCTTGACATTGACATATGTTGCCAAGGATACTATTCTAAATAATCACCAAGACAGTCAAACAATTGTTATTTTTAAAAATGTTACAAATTATTAAAGATAAGACACTTTTCAAGGAAATATTTTACTCTTGTTAAACATGAATTAATTTTCATGGACACTCAGAAGTGTCCTTGAAAGAGGCACCTCCCACTCCAGAAAAGGAGTTTCTTGCCAGCACTAAGAATCTGGTGTAAAAGAGACCGAGCAGATTGCGGATAGCAAATGCGTCCAGGAATAGCAGCCTAACCTAATCTAATTTAACCAAACGTTTAATCCAACCTATATCACAAAACTTTATAACACAACCTAATTAACCTAATATCACAAAGGATAAGCGAATTTACTTTGTTGTTCCTTAACAATTTATTATTCAAATCACTTTTCTTTGTTCGTAAATGTACTATTTGTCAGTTTGAGTACTTAAAATAACTACTGCGCATATTATGCAAACTATTTTGCTTTTTAACATGTTTAAAGATATGCCAACTATTTACAAGATTTACTTGTATTCAGTATCTCAGGATACTTATAATTCTTCTCAGTATAAATAATTTCATATAATCATTAAAGAACACTTTTCACTATTGTAACTCGTGCCACTTTTAAAATAAATGGTTTAGAAAAATTACTGACTTGTACTAATTATGTACGATGTATGTATTTTACTGAAGTGATGTTTGAAAGGACTAGGAGGAGGAGGTGATCTAACAAAATTCATGAATAAATTACATACATAATAATAATAATTTATATCCTGTATTTTATTTAAAGGTTTATTCAAGAATTTTTTAATTTAATATTCATAAAATACAAAAATAATACCAAATCAACTAGTACATTTTGAAACATAAGTATAAGAAATTCATAATTATAAGATATTTCGTACAAAAGTAGATCAGTTCAATTTAATCGTCGTTGTCGTCATTAATAGAAGTGATTAGGTCCCCGAAAACCATATTTCGTCTTCCTCTTTTTGGTGACAAATCTAACGTTAGAAATTCCTCTCTTTCATCTAAAATTAGTTTATAAGGAATTTTATGATAAAGACTTATCCAAGGAATTTTTAGCTAATTAATTTAGTTTCAGTCTGTATTTTTTGTTCTTTTTGTTATTATTAACTAGACTTTTTTAAAAAGAGACCTATGCCACTTACATGCATAACAGCTTATATTATATATTTGTATCGATAAATATTGTTGCAAAAATATATCAAATAAAACGGTACAGTTATTGCATTAATTATTTTTAAAAATTGCCAATATTACAAACATGTAAAAGAACGAAAATTGTGCTGATCATTTCGCTGTTACTTTAAAGGTTACAAAGCTTTCTGAAGTAAATCAATTCGCGAATTGATCAGTGAAATTGTTTTGTAATTTGTCAAAATACCAGATAACAATCAAAAGTAAAACCTCATTGTATTATTCTAAAGTCAATTTGTTTTCGTTAAAGGAATTCCCGTGGGATAATGCGGTAAAAAATCTCATTCAAAGTTCCTTCTTTTGGGGATACGTGTGCACGCAAATTATTGGGAGCATAGTAGCACAACGATGGGGCGCTCACAAACTTTACGCACTGGCACAATTCGTTTGCGGCTTCGCAACACTTTTAATTCCTCTACTTGCCAAGTACTATGGATGGGAAGCTGTCTGTGTTTTGAGAGTAATTGCAGGTTTATTCCAAGGCGTCGTTCTTCCGTGCATCCACACGTTACTCTCAAAATGGGCACCCGTAGAAGAAAGAGGGAGTATATGTAAGTGTTAATCAAATAATATTTTAGATAACAAAATAATTCGTTTAATAGGCAATTGTTGTATTTATTACATAATTAAGATGATCAGTATCGACTTGTCATCGTAAGATGACATTTGACTCGCGTATATTATTTAATTGTTGGTATCGCAGTTATTTTGATTTTACAGAATTTATATTACAATCGCATTTATATACAGCTTGCATGAAAATATTTGTATTTTCACAGGTTCTTTCCTTTTATTTCCAATAAATGTTATTTTAGGCAGTATATTCAACCACATCTATCCAAAACACTTTTCTTAAATTAAAATAAAAAGTAAACCGAAGACTACGTGCCTGCCATTTCATTATATTGTTATAGTTATTTAAAAATGCTTAAACAACATATGCTGCAGGTTTTAAATTTGTACATTATCATCCATTTAGAATTTTCCCGGCATTTTTCTTCTCTATGGAAATAAAAATTACTGAATATTCCAACTGTCGCTTACAATTGAATGTATGCTATAAAGAACTGCCCTCTAGGGAAAGTCTCCAAAAGTCAGGAGAGAATAAAGTTTTACGCCTAAAGCGTTAATTTGCGAACATAGAATTCTATGGTTAAGTAGCTTTAGGTTGATGGTTTTCATAGATCTACATCTAAATCGACAGTATCTTTGATTGGTGATAGTAAACGGTAGACATATCGATCGAATATGAAATAAGAGTGTAATATTTCATAAACAAATACCTATCGAATGAATAAGTTCACTTACCAAGTGAATTTATAGAAAGTTTCATCGTTAAAAAAATCCAATTACTATCGCCTGAAGGATTGGACTCGGACATTATTAAATACTTTTTGTATCTATCGACCAGAAGTAAAAATTTTCATTTTTATTTTTTTATCATATATCTGAATGATATAAGACGCATTTCGTCATTGGATTGGTACATAACGGACTCATTGGGTATTCCCAGGCCTTTATTCTGATAGCTAGAAAGTACGAGCGAGTATTAAGAAGAAAACCATGTTGGATGATCGTATCTACGTATATTTTGAGTTTTCGAAGAACATTATCCGAGACAAAGTTTGTTACGCGAGCACAAATTTCAAGGTTAAAATCAGGTAGGAGAGAAATGATGAGACATGTCACATAATTGCGATTTATAAGATCTTTAGACATTAATTTTACAATGATAACGTTGTAACATTACATAGCTTTGTGTAGCATTCAAATAGGTGAAAAAATTCGGCGGAAAATGAAGTTGACGAAAAGTAGTAGTTCATTGGTCGTTAGATAGTATGGGATATTATAAAACTACACTGCTTCTTCGTATTGTTCGCAGAAAATCTATTGTTACTTATACAAAGTTTATTTTTTGCAAGAATAATTGTTTTAGTTCCAGGAAATAACATTTCGAGGAACATGTTTGTTTAGCTGAATTGAATGTTGTAAAGAAAAGTAAAATAAAAGCTCGTTAGAGCATGATGTTAGTACTGATGTCACATGAGTATGTCGCAATCTTCACTATATACCGAAACTTAACGATTCAAGACCAGAATCGTTAAACATTAAGCGAACAATCGCTAGAAAGATTAACTCGAGGAAAATGGCGTCAGCACAGGAAGTTATTATTTAGGAATTAGATTGTTATATAAAAACACGCGAGAAAATTGATTCCGTGTATTTTTTTCCGGTGACGAGTGTAGAAACGATGCTTAAGATCTAATAGAAGACAAATTTAGAGTAACTTTTAAAAGACTTTTGCTTTTGTTTGTAAATTTATTATTTTGAAGAACGCTTCTGATAAATTATTATAGTCATTCTTGTGTAAACACGTGATTGTTTCGAATTCTTCGATAGGGTTTTACTTTTGATAAAAATTATATTTTTTGTATTAATTGAGTTCAAAAGTATTTCCGACTTGTATGTTTTTATAAATAGTATACATGTATGGAAATATGAAAAAAATACCCGCAGTTTTTAATCAAGTTAAAGCTTTGATTGCTTCATAAAAATCAATAAAAATGAATTTAATACTCTTCAAATTACAGTTTAAAGTGTATTCAAAAAGCTCTACACATGTTACGAATGTATGACTTTGTCTTTCACATGCCAATTAAAGTATTATCATTCATACCAATATGGCATCTGTCTTTCCTAATCATTAATTGGAAATTAAAAGTGGAAATTAATTTTGTAAAATTGTTTATCGATCGTAATTTTATAAAATTATTTAATCTTTTCTAACTTGCACCTTTGACTAAATTATTTTTATTTGGTTTAACGAATACTAAATAGTTGCAAACGATTGGGACTCCCTTTCTCGAAATAATATTCTGTATTATACACATTTACATTAAACGCATTTACAAGCATATATAATATATTTAAAAAAAGTGCAAAATTATGAATAGTCGGACAAGCTGATAAAAGTTGTAACAAAAATTTGAATTTAATTTTTCACGTCAGCACGCTCAATAACCGTAGAAGAATTTGGTTTCTCATTAATTGCTATAACAATATCACAATTGAATGAAAAGCAAATTTTTTAATAAAATTCGAAGTAATTTGAGGAATCAACTATTTAAATGTAATAACTTATTTAATATATGTATTTTATGAAAAATTTAGCGACGTTCGTTTACGCTGGTGGCTGGATCGGAAATGTAATTTGTTTGCTGAGTACGGGACTACTGTCAGCTTCTAGTTTGGGTTGGCCCAGTTGTTTTTACATTTGGGGCGGTATAACTATAACCTCCAGTATTGTGTTCTTCTTTGTTGGTAAAGAGTCACCAAGTGAACATCCAAATATACCGCAAGATGAAAAAGAATACATTGAGACTAGTCTTGGAATAATGGAAACAGAAGAGGTAAGAATACTGATATATTTTATTAAATGTACAGAAAAACAGATTCTAAATAAATGAAATTAGTAAGTATGACAATTTCTTGAAGCGGGGACTCATTTAAATTCGTATATTAGTAATGTTTCAAGATCAGAATATTTATTAAGTATTTTATTTGCAATCTTTATAATAAGAATAATTGAAGGAGCTCGCAAAGCGGGATCAATTATATCGTTTTCGAAATTTACAACTTGCGTTGTACTTCATTTAGTCTAGCTATACAATAACTGTATAGGACTATCGTCAGGCGTGAGAGAATATCTAAAATGATTCTACGAGTCAAAATAATATAGAAATAATAAAATAAAATAAAAAATCCACTGGTGAGGTTTCGTTTAAGAAATAAAATAGTTATTGAATTCCGCCGAGTACCATCAGTTTTGGTATTTCGACACATCGTATATCTTTTTAAACTAGAGCCTAAAGGTCCTGCTGAGCGAGTGGAAAATGTATGAAACGTGTTACATACGCACAAATCATTTTGACGTCATACTTGGAACATTTTACATCGAAGCAGCTATTGATAAATGAGTGGTTAATACGTCGGCATTGCAGTTCACATCGATAAATGATACATACATTATTAATTTAATTCACGATGATACACGATATAGAAATATTATAAACAATTATGTTCGCTATTCTTCGCACAAATACCTAAACCCAATTATAAATCATATAATACATTATTTAAAATATGAAATATTATGTCAGTGTCTGAAGACCAACATTAAACTTTTCATGCACAATATTAGTTCTTATAGGACTTTATAATTTGTATGACGTCATTAATATAGCTGTTATGAATTACAATATATTCGTTAACTATTTACCAACACGATGCAATCGCTTCGATATGAAAATGTTGGCTGTCTGATGCCAAAGTATTTACACGCATACGTCTTGCGCATCTCCCACTAAATCGACCGTAGTGTCAAATTCAAAATGCAAGCGCCAGAATTCAATATGCTGTCCGTACATGTAAATTAATCGTAAATGTACATTGCCAGTACGATACTAAAATCGATATGTGATTGTACGTTATGACTACTAAGGTATCTATCTACATAGGTATCTCCTATGGACTTCGAATATTAATAATGCACTCTACAGTCCCCTTTCCTAAAAGATTCAATCACACAAGTACAATTTTTTTCTATTTCATGATATTTATTTTATTCTATCTTCAAACAGCATCTTTTGCAATTTCTCTCAGGACTGACCAAACATTCTATATGTAACTCATGCATAAGTAAATAAAGCTAAATAGTTCAAAATAAAACTAAAAATTAGATTATTTAATGAAAATATTAAGACAGAATATTATTGTAACGAAATGCCTGCATACTGTAATTTGGTAACGCCTAATTCATAACAATCCAATTAGTATTAGAAACCTGCTATTTTAATCTTTTTCAATCAACTCTATTATATTTACGAATGTATCCCACTTTTATCATTCTGAACGAAATCATTTAAGAACAATTATTATTATTAAAGTCCAAAAGCAGTTTCAATAGTTACAGACATGAGTTTATTGGAAAATCGAGAGCTTGTAATATTCAATATTGTTCAACTGCATCGATTTTTTCCAAACCTATTTGTACAGTTAATAGTAAAAAGTACGTTAATTTACCTAATAGTTTACAAAATAGATGTCTTAAATTAAATTTCAATAATTTATGCGATTGCCGCTAAAATACATAGTTTCATTATTATTAATATACATAATGGATTTAATTATAAATTTCTCTCGAATTCATTGTACTATTTATATTTCTTTTTATTTATATAGTTTAAAGTCTAAAACTCTATGGGATTTAAACTTTGTACTAACACTATCATTATAGCGTAATAAGAACAATTAAATACAGAACATTTACAGTACTTAATTTAACGTAAAATGAAAGCAAGACAATCATCGTTATTAGAATCACAAAATTACTGATGCGTTGAAGGGAATATGATAACACAATTACACATATATATAACCGTAATAAAAGTGAAATAATATATTTTTCTAGAAATTACGAACACCCTGGATTAAAATATTAACTAGTCTTCCAATGTGGGCACTACTGGTAACCCAATCTGCCCAAAATTGGGGCTTTTGGATGCTTTTAACAAAAACCCCTGCATACATCGCAGCAATTTTCCATTACCCTATTACAAAAGTAAGTAATAAATGACAATTGATTTTATTTTTTAAATTTACATTTATATATCTGTTTCTTTTTTGCATTGTTAGGTCTAAAAAGAATTATATCTGTAATGTCTTTTAAATAATTAACAGTTTTCCGCTTTGAATACTCTAAACGCGACGTAAAATTAAAAAATGAAAGATTAAACAATGTCGCATAACTAATTTGGTAAAAGTTTAAATATAATTATTATTACATAGTATTCAACAATCTTGTTAAATCCTTTTTAAATTCTGTTTAATAATCGAATACATTTTTTTAGAATGGTATGTTGACCGCATTACCGTATCTTACGGCTTGGATTCTTAGTTTCCCGGTCAGCTATGTCTCGGATCTTCTAATCAAACGGAAGATTTTATCCGTACAAACATCAAGAAAGATGTGTAACACGATTGGTCAATGGATTCCAGCTGCTGCGTTAATTGGTCTTGGATATGTTAGCAAAGAACAGCCTGAAATAGCAATAGCACTATTGGTAATCGCTGTTTCCAGCAATATCGCTATTTATTGTGGACACAACGTGAATCACATGGATCTCAGCCCAAACTTCGCTGGTCCCTTAATGGGTATTACGAATACCGTAGCGAATTTCTGTAGTATTTTAGCTCCACTTGCTGCAAGCATCATTATCGACGATCCGGTATGTATCAAACAACATTCTTGGTATTCGGGAATACGTGTCGTTGTATACGTATTTCTGAATACATGTAGAAAACTCCGTGTCAAAATGAAAAAATTAATAAACTGCGAAAAACTGGCTTCAATCTTTAATATTAGAACAATTTCGAAAAAGTAAATGGCAATCTTCCTAGAATCACTAAAAGTTTCCCTTTCGCGATACGTTGATTTTGGATAATGTTAACCCTTTGCGCTTAACAAATTATTCGGTCGGGTAAACCAGCAACTCGAGATAAAATGGTTTTACGTACAGATTAAGTTACAAAAACGTAAGAAGAAATTAAAACGTAAGCTTACAAAAATATTTGAATGTTTTATATATTTTAATTTATTTTCATTTTGTCGGATGTGAATTTTATTCTGGATGGTGTTTCACTAGATTGATCGCAAAGTGTCCATTTTGAATTATTAGCCTTGCTCTAATGTTTCGATTTTTTCCACCTAATACTGTAATGTCGCTATCTACATCGGTGCTTTCATTTTCTCTGTTGCTAATTTCTTCATGGATACCATCAATCTCGTTTCTCAACAGTTCAAAATTAAATTCGTCTTCGCTCAAGTTAATTTCACTTCTGAAATCCATTTATGTGAGGCTTCAAAAGTTCAAATCAGTCGAAAAGGTTCATTGATATTGTAGAAATTTTATATGGCTTTTAACGCTAGTTCACGAGACAATAGCTCATTTGCGACTTATCGTTCTTTCCTGACATTTTATACCCCCCACAAGTATCGTAAAATACGAAACAACGATCCCTATGATTAACGAGTAGAAAAATACCAATTTACTCTGTTATAATTTATTATGCGGGGTCAGAAAATCAATGTGAAATCTAAGATCTGAAAAAGGGACGTATACAATTCTGAAAACGTACAACTAGTTTCATCTTAACAGTTTATAGTTTCTATCCAACGTTAACGATGAGGTTTATACTGCAGTGTACAATTTTTACAAATGTACAATTTTTTAGTACTTTTAACAGTTGTCATTTGCTTTTAAAGTAGTTTCTTGTAGACTTGTTGATGCAGTCAATAATCAATTTCTTCTTCGCTTTCTATGTATTAACCAAATACAAGTATTAGGTAAATACACACATTTTTTTACTCTGATATTTTTTTTTTATTTTTCTATAAGTTTAAATCATTTAAATGTTTATCGCTTATTATAATGTATAATAGTGTCATAAAATATACAATTGTTTTTGGGACTGACAGCATGTATATTTCAAGCATGCAGAGTCTGTTAGATTTGTTTTTATATCCTTTATCCTAACGAGTCAAATCGCCGAGAACGAGGAAGAAAACTGATATTAACCATCGTATGTTTCTAGTTTTTAAATATACTATTGTGATACATAGTTTGAAAAGTTAAAGTACTAATGGCTTCAAGCTGCCTGAAAAAAAACTGTGTCATTTAGAGACAATATTACATATTTAATACCTATTTAATAAGTCACTCTTTATATAGTTAGGACACTCTATTATATTTTAATATCGCTTTAATTATAATACTTCAATTTATGGAGAATTAATTATGAATATTCTCGATCGAAATTGTACTAAAAATTAACAATTTTTATTATTTCTAATTTTTTAGGACCGTGTAGAACAATGGAGAAACATATTCATTTTATCATCCATAATATACTTTTTTGGAAATCTCACGTTTGTTATATTTGGGACGTCTAAAATACAAACATGGAACGATCCAGTGAAGACAGAAGAGGGTGGCAGCAAAAATTTCAAAACTCAAACATCCCTTGAAAATGGACATAAACAGAAAGAGAAAGATCTTGATAACATGAACCCAGGGAAGAATATGTGACGCTAGAATGATGTTAAAAAAATCTATAAGTGCTGCAATTAAAGAGAGTGTAATGATCACTATAGTTTCAGATGCATATGAAAAGATTTTTAAAATGTATATAAATATTTATGTTTATTATATTTAATATTTATTATAAAATAATACACGGATTTCAAGCAAAGACTAATAACAATTTTTTATTATAAAAATATTTTGATACAATCATATTAAATGCAGTTTCAAATGTATTACTCTTTCTTTAGATGCTGTTTTGCCACAGATTTCCAAATTGTTCGCATAAGGAACATTGTGCATGAAACAGTTAAGAATAACGTGACATAATTTACTACAGGCAACATGTTTGTCTCACCAACCGGTGTTGTCCATAAATCTTCCATATCCTGTGAAACGAATACAAATATTCAAAGATTTCTATGTATAAAATTTTCTATGTTAAAAAACGTATTTTATGTAAAATAAAAGATCTCTTCTTAATCTTTTAATAATAGATAATTTATTGTTTACCATAATGTATGGAATCTCTCTCCATTTAGATACAATTTCGGCGCATGGAGAGCATAAATCAAGCTTAGATATTCTGTATTCCTTAATTCTTTCTTTGCAACCTAATAACAGTTTAGGTTTTGGCAAAGTAATGTTAGCATATTTGTTATTCTCGGTGGCGTATTGGTAACGCTGATGTACTGGCAGGCTTACGTTACATCCTGTATCAGTTAAAAGTTTGCAAATAGTTACATTCTGACCTTGTGCTTTTTCTGTGAATAGTTCAACATCGGTTTCTCCACTAAAACATGCTGTGTTCTAAAATCATTAATCATGTTTCTATGAAGAATGTTATATTTATTAAATATAAACGATGGCATAAAAACAAAATATGTTTACGGTGGAATGTTTCTTTTAGTTGTTATTTCTAATTCTTACTATTTTAACCTACTTTCTTGCTTGAAAAATTTTAATTTTTCAATAAAAAAAGGAATCAGTCTATTCTATTTTTTTAGAAAACAATATATAATATTGACACCTATATCACAAGAACACCTATACGAGGTGTCTGGATTAAAGGAAACCATCTATATATGATTTTTTCCTTTTTCTGTTATGAAAAAGCTTTGTTAACTTCAAATCTGTTTTCTTTCAGATTTAAATGATTAATTTCGAAAGAAGATTACCCTGAAATAACAATTTTTTTGCTCATTCATTCTTTCAGGTCTTTTTTGAGAACATACTTTATCTACTACATTCTACAACAGATGAAAAAATACATATTTGAATATACTTCAATAGTAACCTTCAGCTGACCTCGAAAACCAATAATGTAATGAAATTGTTGCAATGGTAAACTTACTATGATTTCAATTTCGATACACTTTCTGATGCAAAGAAGTAGTGTTTGTCAACAAATGTTTGATTTTCATAATATAAAAAACGAAAAAGATATTTAGGCAGCCTCCTTTACTTGTGACATCCTGTATATATACGAACAGACAGGACGATGCTACCATGTTGTTACATTTGTATTTCAACACCACACCTCCTCGTCCTTAGCCGACAATTCATGAACCTAAAGTCCACTTAGCAAGAACTAACAGGATGCCTATAAAGATGCAGGAGACTTTGCTTGATCGAACATCGAGAACAGAAGCAAAACTAAGTGACAATAGACTTAAGAACCATCTAGGAAGGACCAATAGAGGATACAGGCTAAACAATCGATTTTAAACTTTGCTCGACTGAATATCCAATAATATGTATATTACGTATATCAAAAAAATGTATTAAACCTTATTTTCTGATATTTTCATCTCTACAAATTCATAAGCGGGATATGCCACGTGCAGTACACACTATACAACTTTTGAACACCTTCTTAGCAATTGTTATAAGATAATAAATTATTGTTATAAGATAATAATTTTAAACAATTTGTATAAAATATCGATTACCGATTGCCGTAAACGATCATGGAATCCTCTAAGTAGTCACTCGTGAAATGATTCACGAGATCGCTCACGTAAACGTTTACAGGTTTCTTCGAAGATATTTTCCGGACTGCATTCATATACATCGTCACAAAATTGTATAAGCAAACGTTAGTATGTTTCACAAAATTGGACGCGTAATCGAAAATGATCACGATAGTTATGTATTTAGTGGTGGTTTCATACTGAACAGTTTGCTGTGAAACGGTGTTCAATTTCAATAGAGAGGCGATGAACATCTTATTCCACGGTTCGATCCAGCGAAGAATAAATAGGTGTGGAAAGATGGGTACGCACACAACGCGGATCGCATTACTAATCGCTACTGATGGAACGACGATGACACAATATGTAATATTACCCGGCAGCTGCTTACCAATTTTACAATAACAAGCACACTTGAATCTCGTTCAGAAGACATTAATCGTAAACGTTTGAAAAAGTCTCTCCCGCTCGCGAGGTTACTCAAAGAGGCAGCAAATTACACTGCTCAACCAGAGTAAAAATTGGGTGATTCTATTGTTTCAAAAATCTCGTCATCTGATCTATTAAATATAGTTAGTAGTAAACGTTGACAAATTGTCCGCATTAACGGATCTCGATTTTCAGCGGCTCAAGGTGCACCCGCGATCGTTCGACTCGAATACGGTTTCACAGATGTATTGCCGAGGAATTCGTAAAATTCCAAAATGTAATAGTAAAATGTCACGACCAGCTATCACCTGCTTTAATTGTAGGTGCAATGGACACAATTTTACGTGTAAGACTGAAAATCTATTGGACGTCCAAATTGCACAAGACTCAAAATACCTCCTACAACTTTGTGCATAAAGACCCAAAAACACCCCGAATAAAGTCAATCTGATGCCATTACCACAAAACTCTGCTTCATTATTTTGCCAGTCTGTATTCCGTGGATAAAACCGTGGAAAGCCTAAATTCTACGAACAGTCAATATCACGGAACCATTGAATTGTATCATTCTTGTCATTTGACAATTATTAAAAATGTGCTTGGAATTTCTGTCTATCGCGCACATACATCCAGCCATGGTACAATAGTTGTTGCGCATTATTTCGATTTAGATAATACTTGGAAAAACTTGGAGTAAACCTCGCTTTTGTTTATTTTTACGGAAACTCCTTATCACCTCTGTCCCCATGACACACAGTCGCTGTGTATAATACAAAGCCATGGGCCACCTACGCACCCTGCAAAAAGGCAGCGCATATGGACAGGTTCTGCGAGTGTCCTAAATGGATTTTGTATACAATGTTAATACTTGTTTGTTGATTGCGAAAATTAATGGGCGAAAGGGTAGTAATGGCCTCCTAGACAGGGGTAGTTCGAATATTCTCTGGAAGGCAACAACGATTCGACTAGAGGTTAATATAACAACAGGATCTTGCGTATGGTTACGTGGATTTTCTGAATTTTGAATAGATAAGGACTCAATCACAAAGACATTAATAGGAATAGTGCAAGTTCTTGTACAAGTTACCGCCATTACAGTGGAAATTGAGAGGATGAAACATAGGACAATATTTTATGAATCAAGATCACATAGTGATTATTAGACATTCAGATGCTATATGAATATCTATAAAAATGTGGAATATGCATATAACTATATGTAAAATATGTATTTATACAAATGCATATTTTCAAAATGATTTTGTCATTAAATGATTTTAAAAATAAATTTTTTATTTTGTATATTTCACACGTATTAGTACTCAGACAACACAAGATAAGATGGTGGCGACACCATACCGGCACTGTGGCGACACTTTCGAGAGGTGTCAGCAGATCCGTAGCCATCTGTGACCGCATTCGTTAGCTAAAATCCCGGCACGTTCTAGTGATTAGCGTAACACGCGTGCGAATGACACTGCGCCAGCACCAGCGTGACACGCGTGTCATCGTTCCATTCAAAATTTTTTCTGCATTGGCGTAGGCGTCACATTTGTTAATGGGGAACCACCTGTTATTCCGTACAAATTAAATACGTCAGAGTTTAGATATCCGCATACGAGTACTGGCATACGTTTTGGTAGTTCTTTGCCAACATTTATAGTTACTGAGAGAGCCATATATATTTTTTCAATTCGTCAGGAAAATTCATGCCAATAGAGAGTATTAAATACGATGGCAGCATATTATTTAAGGAAATGTAATAAATGATACATTTACTTATAAAATGTTGAACTAATTAAGTTACGTTTACTTTACTAGCGTATCACAATTTTCAGGTGAAAATATTGAACGCAATTATTTGTTTTCCTTTGGTACATATATTCTTGTGGTAAATGGTTTTATCGTTTGTAAGGATTATTAAATATAAAATATACCTTTGTTACATGAATTTTTGACGATGAGTTGAACAAAATATTTATAAAATAAGTGTATGTATTTTTACGATAAAGTAATTAACGACTTTTCTGAAAAAATCGCTGTATTGAGTTATAGTTTATAGAAAATAATAAAAAGAAGTTTTTCTATCTTTCTTTCGTGTCAGTGTATCTACTTTCAAATCGAAATAAATAAATTGCTTAGTTTAGTCATTTTTAATATTCGTTGTATTCGTTTAATGTTCGTGTAACAGCTTCTCCATTAGCATATATCAGCCTACGCCACTGCCACGCGTGTCACTATGGTGAGCTGATAGTGTCATTGACACTGCCGTGTCGCCCCTGTACTATTCGCGATGTTTTGATAGTGCCGTGACATGCAGTGTCACCCCAGTGCTAGCCCTGTGCTGTTACGAGAACTGAGTGGCAGGACTGTGCTAGCACAGTGCTTCGTTCCATCCTGTGTCACTGGCGTGCCAATCGCTGGTTGTCTGGGTAATTGGATTATAATTTTATATAATTTATCTTGCTAAGAAATGATTAATCACTGTTTCATTCCAATTATATATATTGAATAATCTTGTTTTTAAAATTAAATATACAATGGAACTGCTATAACTAGTTAACTAGCTGTTTTTGACAGTATCCAGTTGTTAGTTACTTTTAATTATTAATATGTGGATATCTAGTTATTAGTTATATCAGAGTATCCCGTTATTAGTTAGATAGGCACAGCATCCCCTGTACTTTCTAAAATATAAATAATAAATACAGAGAATTAGAATTAAAGTAAATGAACCGTTTATTTCTGTCATTTTTAGTATTTGTTTATAATTTTCATGGAAACATAGCTGCCCTACCAGCAAATGTCACTGCACGCCACTGTTAGATAATTGCAATAGAAGATATAAATTTCATCATTAATGTTGACATGGTAAGTTATAAAGCATTCAACGAAGAAGTATATAATACAAATGTAGAGATTTAAAGTAACTGGAAATCTCAGCTCAAACCTCAGCATGCAAATACTGATGTACATAGAAGGAATTCAAGAGTAATAGAAATTTCATAAGATGATGCACACAACGAAAAGTCAATTAAAGAAAAATAACTTTTATGCTATCATGTGCACAGCAACAGCAGTTACAAATGTTCCATGGAAATGTTTATTAATCAAATCTGTGTTCTAAAAACAGTCATAGTATAAATATATAGTATTAGTATAGAGGAATTGTGTTTTAAATGCAATACTGTTCATCATATTAATAGAAATTACATTAGAGGAGAAAGGAATAAAGAAGTATGTAGGATATGTGAAAAAAGCACCTATACTGAAAAGGATTGGTAAATATGTCCATTTTCACAAAGCAAAGGATGTACAGGATTAACATGCAAAGTTTGGACATGTAAACATTAAGTATTTAAAAAGATTAACACAGCACAAGAAATTAATTATAGATACAAATATAAACATAGAAAACTGTGATCTTGTGGATGCAGTCTGCAAAATATGTTTAAAGACTAGGTAAGAAGTAGAATTCCTTTTGCTAGACAAACAAGACAGATTGAGTCGCTCCCCACTACTTTAACCCTAGTCGAGGGATTGTCTTTCTGTAATTCACACTTAGAAAGAATGATGGTTTTTGTGGAAACAGGATTTCTAGAGGATTTGTCACAATAGACACGTGGTTCAAATCCTAAGATATAATTAAATTCAATCGCTGCAATGTAATTAGCCAGAGCCTTCTGAAAATGAGGAAACCATCGCCATCCTAATATAAAGAAATTGTGCAAAACTGAATGTATCACACACTAGAGCTTCATGAACATAGAATCAACCTACATAAAATTAACCTACTACTAAATCTTTGTTTTCCATGAAGACAAAATATATACATTCTGCCAAATTGAAATTTGTTTTAACTTGCTTATTAAATTATAGTATTATTATTGTGCACAGAATGTGACATTAGGTTCAACACAGAAGATATGGTACCTTAAATAATATGTTAAAGCCATATAGAACAATATATGCAAATTTATAATATTGAGTTACACAAAACATATAAAATTAGAACCAGTCAAGATTAAATCAAAACACATTAATATTAAGTGTGAAATTCATTGCTAGAGCCAGACAGTATCATATTGATAAAACAACGCAACAATACTTAGTATATTAACTCATTTTTAAGTAACAAAATCATACATGATTTATACATATTAAAAAAATCATTATATGTATATTTTCTTTAACAGTTTCAAAATTAAAATGTTCTTGCATATTCGATTTACTATCCTCTGAAATTTAAAAAGTATGACTTAATACTTTCTAGCTCTAGGATATAAATACATGAATATTTTATAGATAACGTTTAGAGGTAATTACTCCTGAGGCAATTTCAAATAACCTCTTTCATTGTGGAAATGTTCCTTTAAATCTTCTTAATAAATTATTAATGAAGAACATTAACTACTTACAACATTATATCCTATAATTACATTTTAATTTATTTACTTACAAGTCCCAATCTTCTTAAATGCATCAATTCATTAACATTTGCATATAAAGCAGCTGGAAGTTGCAAATAAATGGCAACATAACATTTCTCCATTGAATGATCAAACTTAATTTGATACATTAAGTCTCTGCAAATAATTTTCTATTTAAAATAACAGAAAATATGAGAAACCTCTCAACAAATCATCAATATTTAAAAATCTCCATTATCCAACTATCTTGTTAATAACAATATTATATTAATCTATTGAAAATTATTTGTAATATTATTTCTTATTATATTTATACCCTCTAGTATGTAAAATAGAAATTATCAAACAAGTACTTATTTACTGCAAAAAAGAATACAAACAAGGATGATCAAAAAGAGTCAAATTTGTATATTTTCACACACCTACAATTTTAGTCAGCAATCGCTCTAGAAGCTACAAGGTACCCTAAAAGTGTAACTATTTATTGCAAATGGTCACAGAAATTTTTTAAATGTAGATCAGATAGGTGCAACTAAAGACAACTTTGAAGTTGCTCCCAGACAACACAAGATAAGATGGTGGCGACACCATACCGGCACTGTAGCGACACTTCCGAGGAGTGTCAGCAGATCCGTAGTCATCTACGTCCGCACTTGTTAGCAAAACGGCCGGCACGCATTGGCAGCACGTTCTAGTCACCAGCGTAGCACGCGTGCGAATGACACTGCGCCAGCACCAGCGTGACACGCGTGTCATCGTTCCATTCAAAATTTTTTCTGCATTGGCGTAGGCGTCACATTTGTTAATGGGGAACCACCTGTTATTCCGTACAAATTAAATACGTCAGAGTTTAGATATCCGCATACGAGTACTGGCAGACGTTTTGGTAGTTCTTTGCCAACATTTATAGTTACTGAGAGAGCCATATATATTTTTTCAATTCGTCAGGAAAATTCATGCCAAGAGAGTATTAAATACGATGGCAGCATATTGTTTAAGGAAATGTAATAAATGATACATTTACTTATAAAATGTTGAACTAATTAAGTTACGTTTACTTTACTAGCGTATCACAATTTTCAGGTGAAAATATTGAACGTAATTATTTGTTTTCCTTTGGTACATATATTCTTGTGGTAAATGGTTTTATCGTTTGTAAGGATTATTAAATATAAAATATACCTTTGTTACATGAATTTTTGACGATGAGTTGAAAAAAATATTTATAAAATAAGTGTATGTATTTTTACGATAAAGTAATTAACGACTTTTCTGAAAAAATCGCTGTATTGAGTTATAGTTTATAGAAAATAATAAAAAGAAGTTTTTCTATCTTTCTTTCGTGTCAGTGTATCTATTTTCGAATCGAAATAAATAAATTGCTTAGTTTGGTCATTTTTAATATTCGTTTATAATTTTTATGCAAACAGCTTCTTCATTGGTATATATTAGCCCACGCCACTGGCACGCGTATCACTATGGTGAGCTGATAGTGTCGTTGGCACGCCGTGTCGCCCCTGTACTATTCGCGATGTTTTGTTAGTGCCGTGACATGCAGTGTCGCCCCAGTGCTAGCCCTGTGCTGTTACGAGAACTTATGCTGTCTAACTAAAATTTTATGCTGTCATGTGAAGGAATATCCACATTTACATAGTATGCAAAAGTCTGTTATCCAAACTGCTAATCAGTAATAATAAAACAAAACAAACGAAGATAACACATAGTTTCATTGCATACGAAGTATACACGTAGAGTAGATTTTCGAAAGCCACGTTTATGACAAAACGGTTATTTTTGAGAATAAGGCGTTTTCAGTAATTTCATTTAAAAAATCGAGAATTTTCCGGTCAATACACTTCAGAAATTTCATTTCATTTCTGTTAAAATAAATATAGTTTATTTGGATAACCATGATATGCTATAAACGCGACATTTCTTAAGAATCAGTCCAACATATACACATAATGAAACTAGAACCGAAAGAGCTTCGAGAATATACAAGTACGTTCTCTTTCTCTTCAAGCGAAGGAACACTTAGAATGCATAAGAAATTTAAGACACGCTGATTAGTAACTTGCATCCTTTCGGCAAATACCAATCAACGTCCACTTTCTACATGGTGGAGAAAGTTAATAAACAGACTTCTGAAAGAATTAATGCATACATAAATCAGCATCAGCTGCCAATATTAAAAATTAGTAACAAGAAACATGAGCTTCAAGCAGTCGAGGATTTTAAATCATTTCCTTGACATCTAACAATAAGGAAGTGGTATAGCTTCGTCACAATTTAACCACAGTATACAGTAGCGCAAGGTAGCACGATTTTGTATGGCACAAAATTTAATGCGCATGCGCGTCAATAAATTCCGAATCGCACTGCCATCTGAACTTCTGCCTCACTTTAATGCCTCAATTAAAATTATATTTTTTTGTAGTTTTCTGTAATATATATATTTTTTGTTGTAGTAACATATGTGTGGAAGAGGCTGTACAAGTTGCAAAAGGGAGTAGGTAATATATATTAATAGAATGAATTTTTGTATTTTTAATTATTAAATTTATAAATTATACCTAAATTGTTTTCAGCAATGCAGAAACCTCTAAAATAATTCTGCTAACTTGTCATTCTGCTTCCAGTAATTTTGAGATAGAAGCAATGAAACTCTAAGTTTATACTTTTACTGTATTTTATTTTATTTTATTTCATATTATTTTGTTGTTCATTTTGTGTCAGCTAATTTATAATTATATAATTGTATATCATATATTTAAAAATCCTTCTTATGAATCTGACAGATTTGAATATTACAAAGGCTGAGGAGCCTGAAATGAGCCTGGTAACGACTCGTACAAAGAAATTGTTACATGATAGTCTCAGAATAAAAAACTTATGCGAATAAGTTAAAAAATTAACAGCGCAAAATAGAGCATTGCATGAACAAATTCTGCAACTGCATGTGAAGGAAAAGAAGGAAAAACTAGTCACCACGAGTAGTCAAGATGAATATAAAAATTTGAAGGAACTATGTTATAAGTTATTACGAGAAGATTTTAATAGCTAGACAAATAGGCGCACAATGTAAAAGCAAACGTGGCAGAAGATATGATTTACAGTCTACAAAATTTGCCTTGTCATTATTTTTTTCAAGCCCACGAACTTACAAGGAATTACAAAAATCAATGGCATTACTTCAGAAAAAAAGAAAAACATGAAGGAAAAAAAATGACAACAGAATCGTCTGCTAACAATTAATTGTTTTTATTACATATGAAAATAAATGATAATAAGATAATGACAATAAATTACTTACATTTATAATAATTTTATCAATCAAGTTTTAAAAAGTAATCGAAACAATGATCATTTTCACAATGACTGCAATGAAGGAACACTGTTTTCTTCATACCTAGACTAGTGAGACTATCTAAAAGCATTTATAAATTGACAATATCTTAAAGCAGAATACAGCTGATATTTCAAAGCCAGCATTGTCTTTTCCAACCACACAGTTAATATTAAGTCAAGCATACTCCACATCAGGAATTAGAATTTTACAATATTATAGCATTATTCTAATAAAATAGCAACACCTATTTTCAACGACCAGAATAGTGTCATTAAAGATTTATCTGACAAAAGCTTTAACAGATATTGAACAATGCCCATTACCCTTAATGGAATTTCTTTCACAGCAATAGTCAATCTTTTTTGCATTTCTAAGAAGTTATACCCAGGCCAAGCACCATTAATGAGTTTTTTTACTCAGTTTTTCAAATAATAAGTACTTCAAACATGAACACTTCAAACTTTCTTCTTTTATGTTGTTAGAGAAAATTCCACAGTGTTTTTGCAGACAAATAAAAAAACTAGGATAGAAGATTCTGTTGATCTGAACAAGTAACTGTATTATGTACAAATGAGTTCCTGCACCCTCAGACTGTACAACAGTTGTAAACCTTTAGGATTCCTTTGTATCCCAATGTTCTCTCAATGTGAATTTGGTACCAGAACCAGATTGTTCCAGAAAATAAATTCCAGAAAAGCATGGAATTTGTCTTCTTTATTGTTAATAATCACGACAAATTGATTTGTGACAATTCAGTTAATTTTGACTAACAATTTCATTGTCTGTGTTGAATTAGTGGAGCCAAAAGTTGGAAACTTTAAAATTATTCAATTTAAGGGTTCTGTTGATTATATTAACCCAATTTTGTAATTGTGTTTTGCTTCCTGAAGTTAGTCAAAACATAGTTGTGCTCTGCCTCTTGAGTTTCTTTAAATAAGATCCAGGGATATTTATGTACTTCTAAATATGCTTCATTTGTTCAGAATAGCTATTTTCATTAATAGTTGTTTTTCTTCGAAGCTGGCTTCAAATTTTGATTGAAATCTAGTAACTCTTCAGATTCCATTTATAACTTTACAAGAGTCAATGACTCTTTACATTACTTTCAGTGATGTTTTTTTTTTAATTTATTGATTCTCTGGGTTATTAAGATGAAGAACTGTCACTTTCAATATTACATCTTCACTATCTACTGGATCATAAAATTCCTTTTTGAAGCGATTGATATTAATCATGTCTTCCATGAAAGTGTTGTTATTAATGGTCTAGTGATTTTCACATTTGAAATCTTGTTCTGCAAAAAGCAGTTAATCAAGATGTGTGAAAGTCTTATTTTTCTTTGGTAACCTAATTATTTCGAATATGAACTAAGTAAGCATTGAGTAATTTGATAACACTTTTAAGATTCATAATGATTTCTTTGAAAGCTGACTGTTTACCAATGAGAGGATCTTTTATATCCAAGGAGTCACAAAAACAAACAAATTTATTTTTATTTTTTATTTTCCGAATCGATATATAACATATCATCTAAACTTTAACCGATAATCAGATCTTCGCATTAACATTAAATGCCAATGTCAAAATGAAAACTCAAATGTGAATATGAAACTCCAGCTCCTACATTATACTAGTTAGCAGATCACACACACCAGTACTTTTTTTACTTTGGTAACACAATCTCTGATTCATTATTATCTTTTAGTTGTATTACACAGGATTATGATCAATTATGCTTAATTCAGATGTTTCGTAACAAGATATTACCTGTTTCAATATGTTGCCAACTTATAAATATTTAGACTGTCTCATTAATTCAGAAAAAAAAGTAACAGTGTTTGACAAGACAAGCAGCGATTGGCATACCAGTGACACCAGGTGAAACAAAGCACTAGGACAGTGCTGCTACTCAGCTCTTGTAACGACACAGGCTTAGCACTGGGGCAACACGCGTGTCACGGCACTATCAAAGCACTGTGATATAGTACAGGGGCTACATCACCATGGCAATGACACTATCAGCCGTTTTTCCATACAAATTAAATCCGTCAGAGTTTAGATATCCACATACGAGTACTGACAGACGTTTTGGTAGTTCTTTGCCAACACTTATAGTTACTGAGAAAGCCCTATATATTTTTTCAATTTGTCAGAAAAATTCATGTCAATAGAGAATATTAAATATGATGGCAGCATACTAATATGTAATAAATGATACATTTACTTATAAAATGTTGAACTAATTAAGTTACGTTTATTTTACTAGTGTATCACAATTTTCAGGTGAAAATATTGAACGTTATTATTTCTTTTCCTTTGGTACATATGTATTCTTGAGGTACATGGTTTTATCGTTTGTAGGAATTATTAAAAATAATATAACTCTCTATTGCATGAATTTTTAATGATGAGTTGAAAAAAATATTTATAAAATAAGTGTATATATTTTTATGATAAAGTAATTAACGACTTTGTGGAACAAATCGCTGTATTGACTTATAATTTATAGAAAACAGTAAAAACAAATTTTTGTACCTTTCTTTCGTGTCAGTGTATCTATTTTAGAATCAAAATAAATAAACTGCTTAGTTTAGTCATTTTTAATATTCGTTTATAATGTTTGTAGAAACAGCTTCCCCATTAGTAAATGTCAGCCTACACCACTACCACGCGTGTCACTATGGTGAGCTGATAGTGTCAATGTCATGGTGGTGTAGCCGCTGTGTTATATCGCTGTGCTTGATAATGCCGTGACACGCGTGTCTCCCCAGTGCTAAGCCTGTGCCGCTACGAGAGCTGAGTGGCAGCACTGTCCGAGCATAGTGCTTCGTTCCATCCGGTCACTCGTGTGCCAATCGCTGGTTGTCTGGGTTACTAGCTTATATACAAAATTAAAGCAAAACTAATAAAATAGACAACATATGACTAATAAAATTTTGTTTCACGTAATTGTTGCATCACATTGTTGCATGTAATGCTTTTTTCCCCTGCACTTTTGTTGGGCATGTAGGGAACATGATGCCATCTACAGTGTGTGTGCGTGCGTGCGTGCGTGCGTGTGTGTGTGTGTGTGTGTGTGTAATCAGAGCTAAGAGGAAAGTGTGAAAATTTATGTCTGTAAAATTAGAACTCAACCCAAACCCACCCAAAACATAACATTCATACATAACATTTTATTTTAATATAACGTTGTGCTCTTGCTCAAACAAATGAATGGTATCCCAATAGAGTTAATACAATCATTATTGCATCAGTTCGGCAGTTACTTTATCAATGAATATGAAAAATAATTTCAAAAATATCACAAAAGGGAAAGAAACTACACTGAAAGAAAGAAAAATTATATTAAATTTGTATAAACAAAACAAAAAAAACTGATTCATAATTTAGAGCATTATTAAAAGATTTGCAAACATATTGAATACCCATAATTATATACAAAGTGGTTGGCCATCTAAGTTATTGAAAGAGAGAGAGAAAAAAATAATTAAATAAAATCCATAAAATTCAGATAAATTGTTCACAGATTGCAAAAATTGCATTGCAAAAAATTACAATAAAGAAACTAGTTTAAAAGTATTACAGAGTCCTAAAGAAATGCTGAATACTCTACATATGTCACACAAAGTGAACCATACATAAGTAACATTAATAAAAAAGACAGGACTAGAGTTTGGAATGGCATGTATTCATCGAGGCATGGGTTACTAATGTTCATTAATGAATTAGTACATACAAAATATACTTCAATATTTTAACAGAATATTTGAAGAAAAATGCAGAAAAATAAAAATTACCACTCAATTTGTATTTCCAAAAAGATGATGTACCTGCGTACATGGTATTATGTAGTTTGCTAATGGATTGTGTACAATATACAGTTCAAAAATATACTTCCAAAGCCTGGATTTATATCCAATTGAAAATATTTGGCAATAATTGGAAAAAGATATTCAAAAACAATATTGGCACTTTAAATTCACCCTTTTACAAGTGAAATTTGCTTTTTTGCAAAACAAATTCATCCTTTTGTAAACCAAGTACTTTGAGTTAAATATTTTATTTAAGAACAAAACGCCAAATGTAAACAAAGTACTAAGAAATCAAAAATTTAATTCAAAGAGGTACAAACATTTATTTAAAAGTAATTATCAATTTATTAAAGTCAGTACATATTTCGTAATTCATAAACATATAATTAATGGCATAAATGTATGGAAATTGTGTGTAGATATAATTTATATATCCTATTTATATGTACATACAAAATGGTTCTGCTGTAGCAGTTGCTTGTAACTCTAACACGTTCTGTGTCAAGCTGTTTTTGCCTAATTTATCATACAATATTTCATTACATCATGAGTCAACAAGTATTTAGCTTGTTTAAGAAATATGACCTGAATGTCAAATTCAACATGTACCACAAATGGTATATGTAGCATGGAACATGCTAATGAATTGGTAATCACTTTGAAAGAAATATCTGTACCTTTTTGAATTAAATTTTTTATTTCTTACTGCTTAGTTTATATGTGATGTTCTTTAAAATAAAATATTTTACACTAAACGTACCAAGCAAGGGTCAAATGATCCTTTTTAAAGTTTACTTTAGAATTATACCTTCATTGTTATTTCTTCAACTCATTTGATTTTTTAAATTCTTATTACATCTAATTATTCAATTTCTCCCCTCCTGTTTTTCTTGTAGTTTGTTTCTATCTTACCAGGAAAAATTCTTTACCTACCTTAAGTATCACGAGGGATCATTTGACCCCTACAAAACTTACATATTTTTCAGCAGTTTTCCAACTGAAACCTTAGTTCCACACTCATATAAGTTTCTCAAGTTAACGTTTTATTTATCTGAATTTGATATGTCTGTTTGGTTTCAGCATGAGCACTGGAAGGACCTAATGGGATCCATATAACATGATCCATAAACAGAAGAAAGTCTTATCAAAGATTACCAAGCAATACTCCCTCCCATTAGCAAAATGGAAAAGCATTCATATATTGAAAGTCAAAGGGTAAAGATCAAAGCCTACAAGAAATAAAATTCGACAAGGAACAAACACTTTCTGTTACATTCAATTGGTCTTGTGTTTTACTACAACCCTGAATATGTCATAAGATAGTCTAAATAAAGATTGATTCAAAAAGCAACCGGTATGAACAGACTTTTCAATCGTTATAAATGTTTGTACATGGATTCACTACATATTATATCAATTCCTACATCCACAGTTGTATATACATATATTTAAATACAATACCAAAATATTATAATTCAATTAAGTAAATATAAACCATACATGCTGCATTTAATAAATAATATATAACAATTTTATTAAATAATTGATGAATTTATTAATGAGCTAAAATACGATTAATAATTAATCATACTAATATTATTTCGTTGGACAATAGAAATTTTTCGTACTGTACCTTATGATATCTAACCTATGAAATCCCGTTCCTTGTACTTTCACTCTGATGCGCGCATTAAATGTGTTACACTTCACTGCGGTTTGGAAGATTAGTATAAAAAATAAATAAATTAATGTATCTATAAAACGTTGTCTCACACAACCCAATATCATTCTTCTAAATGAGTTAGAGTCGGGTTAATTCAAATAAATCCCAGACTAGGTTCTGTTAACGCGTTATTTTCTTAGCACAACACGAACACCCTCTGCTGAAACATATTAACACTGCTGTTACGTATTTGCTCGTAATGATTTCTGGTAAAACGCCATCTGTTGTAATTTAATGAAAGCTTTAACACGTTGACGCCGGCGCAGTTTTTTATGGTTTTTTTCGTACAGCGGCTCTTGAATGCGCGGTCCGATTTATAGGTCGGCGCAGCGTCAAATGACTTTTGCGCGGTGATACCCACTAGGTAATTTGTAAAGATCTTTAGCCCTAACTTTGGGGTATTTTATTCGATTTTTCTCCAAAAGTAGTACTGCGAACATTTTTCTGTAAAAGACAATTATAGCGCGAAATTAAAAATTTTTCAACTTCGTACAAGAAAAAGAAATAGTCTAAGGAACATGCATAACAAAAATAGTGTTAGGACAAAGTATAAACATTTGTCGTAAACTATGTTAAGTGCGAGGCCCGAAAACCTCTAAAGCGCAAGATGATGAAGGTATCGGCACTAGTATTTGGTTTCTTGGGGGGCTGACAAAAGATGTACTACCGAGCTAAGTGGTTGAGAATCACTTTCTTTTCCCTTGGCCGATCACAGGGAAAACGGGGTGGACGAACTTTGATCTGCCTCTGGACCTTCAGCGGCCCAATTAGAGGTGTAGGCCCGCTCACACATAGTAAAGCAAATCGGTGACTTTCGGGGAAACGAATACGCCCCAGCCGACACTTTTTGAATATATAGTGTACGACCTAGTAACTAGGAATCATTATTAAGCATTTAGAGGACGACGTGAGATTTACTGAGAGAAAAAGAGTATAGTTAGTGTGCATTGCGAGTACAGTGACTTGTGTGAAGTTCCTTTGAGGTGCGAGGTCAAAATTTTCTTTCCTTCTAAACAGGCGGTTAGCATTTTTTAATTTTTAATTTTTGCCCATCTAAACAATGGATACTATGGATATGCAAATCAATGATTCGTCTGATGAACCTATATATCCGTAATCAAAAGAAACATACGAAGAACAAGAATACTCTCATTAAGATCATTAGATACGCAAAATCATGAAAATACCTCGGAGGAAGAAGATTGGGAGTCTGATGTAGAGGAACAACATCATGATGCAGAATGGCAAAAAATAGCAGGAAAAAGTGCAGTAGATGAAGAATATTCGGAGGAAGAAGAATTGCTAATCGAAGAGACGGACTACGATGATCCTGTTGCATTATATAAACTGTCCTTCACCGATGAGATATTGGAGATCATCGTTGAAGAGACAAATAGATACGCAGTACAGTGCATAATCAATGCGGCATCTGGCAGGAGAAAGCATCAACGAGCCTGGAAGCATGTTATGAAATGTAATTTGAATACTTTTAATGGAATCTTGCTAATTATGGGTGTAGTGCGGCTATCCAAAATTAGATTATACTGGTCCGAAAAGGAGATGTATGCGAATAGACATATAAAAAAAAGCGATGAAACGTGATCGATTTCTATTGATATTGCAGTATTTACCCTTTTCCAATAATACTCACACAACTACGGGATAAAAATATATAAACTGCCTTCCAGAAGGTTATACGTACAATATACATATTTATTCCGGGAAGAATGAAGCGAGGATTGTAAAAGCATATTCTCATCATATACCTATGAAATTGATAGGGGGATATCGAGGGCCGGATATTATTTACGGATAGTTTTTATACAAGTGTTCCCTTGTCCGAAGAACTTCTCAGAAAGAAACCATATACTTGTGGTACCGTAAAAATGAATAAACAATTTCTACCGTCGCAGGCAAAGCAGAAACAAAAACGGGGCGACATTATGTCGTTTGAAAATCGTAGCGAAGTGAAATCTTTAAAGTGGACCAATACAAAAGGCCACTGTGCACGTTAGCCACTTCAAGAAATCACGAATGCGTTATTATTTGTGGCAAAAATGATAAATTAAAGCCAGACATCGTTTCTTCTTACCATAAAAGAGCTAAAAAGCTAAAAAGGGAGTTGATCTATCTGAAAAAGTGTCTTCCTATTATAATTATTTACGGGAAACAGTGAAATGGTACAGAAAAATTGTTATACAGCTGACATGCGGAACTTGTCTCGTAAATGCGTGGTACGTTCACAAAATATGGGGAAATAAGCGTTTCAAAATTTTAAAATTCGGAGAAAAAATTATTGATGATCTGTTGATGAATGCTGGGAATCCTCCTAGCGAAGTGATAATAACTAAACAGAAATAACATTTTCTAAGTTTATACAAAGGATCCGCGAGGAAGACAATAAAGCGATGCAAAGAATGCCATAAACGTTTAGCAAACTTAAAAGGTACTCAGTACGCTACGAATAGAACAAAAAAAGTAAGGACGTATTGCAATAATTGTGAGGACAAGTCGGCATTTTGTTTAGCCTGTTTTAAAAGATTGCATAGAATCGGTTAAATAAGTTATGTGTTTTGTATCGAATGTTTGATTATAATGTTGAAATGTTAATGTATAATGTTAAATCAATAAAATAACATTTTGTACTACGTATTTTTTGATATACAAACGTGACCCATCGGTGATGCATGCCGCCCCAGGGAAGAATCGAGCGTAATCCATCGATGATGTATGCTGCCCCACGAAACAATCGAGCATGACCCACCGAGCGTGATCCAGGGTCACGTCGCCCCATAAGGCAGACAACTATGACTCACCAGTGGGTCCCGACGGCGCTAACATGTGTTTTAGAAATACGTTTAATTTAAATCCGAAACAATTCTTGATGTCAATTCTTGGATGTCAGAAAGGAATGTTTATTAATAAATATAGTAGCTCAAAGTAAAACGCGAATATTTATATTTTTGCATTCCATGCAGTGATTCATAATTTATGAGAAAGATATAGAGAAATACAGTATTTTTTCGTAAAGAATGATTCAAATTCATATAAATTTAATGAAAAGGCAGCTAAAATTCTTACATTAAGTTTTAAAAAATGGAAGTGTTAAAAACATTGGAGATTAACTTCATGCTGAAATTCGAATAATTGGTAATACTGTTAGTGTTCGTTTATAAAACAAAGGAATCCCTAATCTATGTTGATGCTAGTAATATTAGAATAGATGTTAGAATTTGTTTTTCTTTTTTTGCAAAGTTTCATTTTCATATCTGAAAATGCGAAAACAATATTGTACAAACATCACTGGAAATTCGAGAAATTGTCATAAACCACTATAATGATGAATTATCAAGATGAAATATTGCAAAAATGCGAAAGATTCAGGCATTAGAAAATATGGCAGAGAACGGAAGGTAACGTTAACGACAAGTGAATATCACAAATAGACAATAAGTATAGCTAAATGTGATGTTCAATGATAAAATATCAAAGAAATACGAAGAGAAAAGAATAATACGAATAACACAGTGTTAAAGACGAAAAGGTCCAGCTGGAGGGCGACGGAGAAATGTATAGTAGATCTGGAAGAATAAGGCACCACCCGATTTGCTGTAAAACGTAGCAATCGTGACAAAACGATGAAACGAGTCACTTCGTACGCTTCATTTATGATTAATTAAAATAAACTATTTTTAATAAGTCTACTACAAATGCAAGATTCCGGGGGAAATGCCAATAAGGAAGAGACGAGTAATGTAAAAAGATATAATTATGTGGAGCGTTAAAATAAGCTTTAGATTACTTGTGCCGTTTACAGGTCAAATTAACTCCACTTTTTAAAATATTTTTAATAATATTTTTAATTACAAAACGCTTGGCTCAGTCGTAACTTTGTTTACTTATAATAAATTTTCCAAATAATATACCATTTAACAACAATAATGGTTAATACCATTAAACGTCACATTGTTTTTGATCGCCGAATAATAAATAATTTATTTCAAAAGCCGCAAGTGACACGCATGAAAATTTTTCTGGCACGTTATCGATTCCCAAATTGTATTGTAAGAAACATTGTTAATAGTATACGCGTCTTTAGTACCAGCGGAAAGCGGCTTGTACACTAACCGGCACGCGGGAGGACAAAAGTTGAGGTTAGACAAAAAAATAATTATAATATTTGCCACGCGCATATAATAAGTTCGCCACCGCCGTCGTATTCTAATGTAAATCGTTGCAATAACGAAATCCGCGTTTTCAAACAACAGTGCTACTGCTTGGCAGGAAGTAATGTGTAAGAGTTTGGTGGATTGACGGTGTGACTGTGTCGTCACGAAATCGAAGGGCATTTGTTTACTTTTCGTAGGGGACATGACGATCGCAGCGAAGGCATTAGTTGCTGCATGGCTAGCTTAGAGGAAGCACATAGTTCTTTTTTTCTATTAATGTACTTTCCTTTATTTAATAAATATCATTTATTAAAATTAATAAATATTATTTTTAATTTAATAAATACACTTTATACATTACAAGTGGAAGTAATTATCTTATCAAAACAGTAAAAGGAAAGGAGAACCATTTAATATAATTCAAATGACTTTTGTCTCAGCAAAGCCTTTAAAGGAGTCTATCATTAATAGAAAAAAAAACAATTAATCAGTTATCAGCAAATTGGCTTAAAATGCATTGGATAAAATAAAAAAGGTCCAAACCTTACCGTCATACAATGCAGATATGACTTTAATTAAGATTCAAAACTTAGTGCCATAAGTATGAAAAAATCTGGAGCAGCTAGACTATTAGGTCTGAAAAATATAAACCAATCTTTGCTATATCCTGTAGGTAGAATTGTGACCAGAGAAAAGTGGAAAGATTTGATGTATCTGTTAAATTTTATTATTGAATACTATACTAAAAAGACATCGTTTATAGGGCTGATAAATCAAGAATAAATAATAATATATTGTAAGAAAATAGTTATTTTTAATTTTTGCGAAATATATTTTAGACAATGTAAAAAATATAATTTGAAGGCTGATTTCAATGTTATTGCTTTTTTTTCATTTATCAAATCTATTAACTCTCTTGGTCACCTAAAAGTTGTGATATTAACGTAGGATGTGAATGATTTTATTGCAAATATTGTCGAATATTCAATATTCGAGAATATTCCAAAATTTATGCATAAGGGTATGTGTGTGTCTGGAAAAACAAAAGAATGAATGGGAAATCCGGGAAGAAGAATCGAGAATATTCGAAAAATGAATGTGTATAAAGGTGTGTATGTTGAGCGCGCAAGCAATTTTAACAAAATTGCAATGGAGTAGTATATTTAATAAAAATAATCTAACAATTCATCCCATTCAATTACAGTTACACTTGTTTTCGCTAAAACTTTACAATCTCACATCAATAACAATTACACCAAGACTGTTCTATCTTATTTATTCTATATGTTTTTATATGAATACTACATCTGTATTTATGTGTTATGGAGTGTTTATTTCAATTTTTATTTTAAAAAGAATTCTGTAAAACAATGTACATTATTTCATTACACTTCTGCACTTTCTATTTTATATTGTTAATCGATTTGGTAAGTGAACGACTCATTTTTAAGTATAATTCTAGGTGTAAACTTAGGTTTAAGCAATTTGTTATCGTCGTTTTGTTTAATTTTAAGGATATATAAGTACAGAAGGAAAATAATAGCAAGGGAAGGAAACACACAGTAGGAAATGGAGAGAACAGATTCCACCTAAGACGATGGGAATAATATGATGGAAAATAACTCATCTTTTCCTATTCACTGAGTGAACAAAGAGGGAGAGAAACATAAAATACAGAATCAGAAAACATACACGCTAGAAAGTCTTGAGAAGAGGAGAATGATAGACAGAAAAGCTAGAAAGGAGGAAAGACAATATTCATAAAATATCAAAAAGATTTGTTACCAAGTCGATTGTTAATAAGTAAATTCGTTGAGCATATGCAGAAAACGAGTAAAAAAAATCACGAAATATATTATAAAAAAATCCGAAGTATATCAACTAAGGACAACACATCAGTATCACAAGGGAATGCACGGTCTTTCACAAGTAGATAAGAATTAAGAAGTTTATGGCATACAAAAATATAGCTTATAACCAAGCCAAAAAGGAGTATAGAAGAATGAAGAGTGTGTATGTATATACCTGAATAAAACATGAAATAAATTCATCGACAAAGTGGTAATAAAAATCTCGCTCAAGGACCTTTCATGGATTAGATCAGTGATTGGCAACCTAGTGACCCATTGAGAAAATTTTAGTGACCCAATAAACAATTCTTAATTATGACGATTGGTAGATATTCTTGCCAACGAATTATCACCCAAATATCTCAATTTTACTTAGGGATAATGAATCAGAAATTATTAAATATTCTTAATTAAATAAGGGTTTATTTTATTTACATGATACTTACTTTTCTGCTAATATTTTATGATTTCTTTCAAGCTGTAAATATAGATCGGATGATATCCAATTTTTAATTCTATACTTAAAGTATATTAAGGATTATCCTATCTGCATAATGTTTTAATTTTCTGTATTCTAAGATAATGCGTAATCTAAAATAGAAATGATGTGATCCACCAGCAAAAATTTTTATGAAAAACATTGAAAAATGACCCACTTGAATAAAATGTTACCGATCACTGGATTAGACAATAGTTTTATTCCAAGCGGCCTAAGAAGAAGGGATACAGGTCAGTCAGTTGAAAAGCACCAGGAGAACAGAGAAAAACATCAAGAAAAACTCACTTTTCATTATTACACTCTACACTAGTATTTGTTAAATAGAATATCTTGTTTATTATAAACAATAAAGTTCTGTTAAGATATTAAAAGAAATCCTAACAGTTTTCAAAGTTAATAAACATGGACAGAAAATAAGCACACTTAGTAGAATAAGATCGAAGCATTACAATCTCAAGGAATCCCTATGGAGGAAAAACACAATTCCAACATGTGAATGTGGAGAGGAAAAGAGAAATGCAGACCATGTATTATCGAGATGTCTTTGATACAAAAGAAGATGAGGAGAGTCATAGGAAAAGTTGGAAAGAAAAGAAATCAACTGGAAGATAAGATACTGCAATCGCAAAATGGATAACAGATTACTTCGGAAAAATGTATTTCAAAAATGTCATGTTTCGAAGTTTTCATCAGAATTAGGAAAGGATGCACTAGAAGTAATGTCATGTATAAATGGTGTAAATTGAGATTTTTCTGTACAAACCGAGAAACCCTGGAGATTGATCTGCTTAGAGGAATACAACAAGGAGACTCACTATCGCCGCTCCTATTTAATTTAATATTAGATTCTATTGTAGGGCACTTTGATGAAACGTCGGAGAGCATTAAAATGAGAGATGAGAATGTCTTCCATTTTGGTGTTCAGTGGCGACCCGGTACTCTTCGCTGGAAATAAAAACCAGATCAAGAGTCAAAATGAAAAACTATCTAGATAGTTAGAAAAATTAAACATGAAACTAGCTGCAGAAAAATGTTTAACGTTCCAGGCCATCAGTAAAAATAAAACATAGTTCCTAAAGAATCTTGAGTTCGAACTGGGTTGGTGGATGGTTCCTTATGCCGATCCAGAATATATTATGAAATATAATATCTTGGAGCAATCTTAGATCCTTGAAAAGGCTTCTAGTACGCTTCGGTGAAAGAAATCACGGACGCTATAAGTTGCATAATAAGATTGAAACCTTATCAGCAAGTAAACTTAATAAGTACACACCTTCTACCCGGAAATAATATACATATAATGACTAGTCGGCCACCTCTGGATATTCTAGACCAAATAGACCACAATGTCAAATAGGTAATTACAGAAATTCTACATCTCCATCCGTCAACGATGGATGGAATAATATGTAACCGATAAGAACCATGGTGATCTAGATATGTATTCAGAAAGTGGCAAATATAGTCAAAATAGCCAAGCTGATGAACACGTCGAAAATGCACAGTTCCAATGACAAAGCAGTCTAAAATGCATACAGTGGAAAAAAAGAAACTAGTTAAAAAATACTGTATTAATATGTTTCATCGTTATCTGATTCGGAAGATATAGAAAATAGCATAAATGATAGGATAGTTAGGTATAGAAGGGAAAATAAACGGCAAAGAATACTTGATATATGTATAGATAAGGAGAATTTAAATTCAAATTTCAGTTGGATGAAATGTTTTCAACGTTGTCATGGTCGAAGAACAATTTCGAACCCAGAATACATGCATTTAACAATCAATATTCTGGAGTGAGTATTTTTCATATTATAGACGAGACGAATAATTATTTTTAATTTGCGAACGAAAATACTAAATCTAAAATGTATTCTCGTATTAATTCTTGGAAAGATACATCAACATGTGAGATGTATAGATTTTTGGCCATCGTGATGTTAATGTCACGAATGAAGAAATTCTACTCTAAATAATATTTGTCCACTGATCAAATGAAAAATGATTGGATACGACAGGTACATGGTATTGTTGCAAATGTTAAATTTTAATAATAACGTAAGAAGTAATGATCCATTAGTAAAAATACAACCAATAATTAATGCACTCAAGAACTCTTTCTCCTAATCATTTTATCCATGCAAACATTTATGCATTGATGAAAATCTTATGTTGTTCAAAAGCCGATGTTATTTTAAACAATTTATTCCATCTGAAAGAAGTAGATTTGGTATTAAATCATATACACACTGTGATTGCACTATTAACTACGTACTAAATTTTATAATATATATCAGAAAAGATACAGATATTATGCGTAATTTTACAACCATTGGACAATCGGCAAATGTTTACAAAACGCTTTTACGTTTACATCTTGGGAGAGGTCAAACAGTAATAATAAATAACTGGTACACAAGTCCACATTTATATAATATACTACATAAATATAAAACAAATGCATTTGGAACAGTGCGGAAAAATAGAAAAGATATGCTCCACATCAAGGGAAATATGAGAAAAGGAAAATTTTACTATCGATATACAGATAATTTATTAGCATTCAAGTGGCGAGATAAAAAGGATACGTGGATGTTATCGGATGCTCACAAACTTAAAATGATTGAAGCTGATCGAAGAAATTATCTTACAGGTTAACAGAAGTTAATCCTTTGCACTCGAGCGGCGCCGATTCGGCGCCCGGCCGGTTTCAAGTCGCAACTCGAGTAGCGCCGATTCGGCGCCTGGCGGATTTGAAGTCGCAACTCGAGTGGCGCTGCTACGACGCTATGGTCTGTTGTAATTCGATCTCATTATTTACGATGTGCGATAAGATGCCTTTCTCGGAAGTATTTTCGTGGACTCGGGTCCGCTGTCATTGTGACCAAATCTTACATCTTAGTTCATGAGTGTAGCATTCGGTTGAAACAGTCTTCACAGCAAATCTAGCAATCTAAAAGCATTTGAGCCCTAAAAAATGGAGGAAGATCGCATCAGCTCGAGTTCGGACGAATTTGATTTTGGCGCTTTAGACAATGAGATTACATTGATTTCCGACTCATTACGCCGCGAAACGAATGAATCCAGTGGAGAAGACAGTGATGTCGTAAGAGGTGTGAGGCGACGAAAAATAAGAATTATAGAGAGCGACAGTGAAGCTGAGAGTGATATTGAAAGTGACGCTGTGGAAGGTGCAAGTAATTCAACATGGGTACTTTGCGAAGACTACAACGAAGTGCCGCCAAACGTACCATTTATACCTGGTCAAAACATCACAGCAACACGGAAAGCTTCTAACACACAACAACCAATAGATTTTTTTAAACTGTTTTTCACCAATGACCTTGTGAAAGAAATTATTCAGGAAACCAATTTATATGCAAAGAGAAGACTGGAAGGAAAGACACTATCTGCAAATTCAATTTGGCGAAGCTGGCGGGATGTGACCCTCGAAGAGTTCTGGGCATTTCTTGCTGTCATCATCAACATGGGGACAATGCCGTTGGCCAATTTGCAAGAATATTGGTCGAAGAATGCCGTTAGTTATATTCCTTTTTATGCGGATACATTCACCAGAGATAGATTCAGCCAAATCTTCTGGATGCTTCATCTAACATCCATCGCAACAAGCAACACCAATCCACGAACGCGCCTACAACGCGTAAGTTGTTTTCTGGAATATGTCAACTCTAAGTTTTTGGACTATTTCATCCCGGGCGAACACATATGTGTGGACGAATCAACGGTAACATTCAAGGGTCGAATTTCATTCATAACATATAATCCGAAAAAGCCGACAAAATGGGGTATCAGAGTTTATACTCTAGCTGACTCAAAAACTGGCTACATTTGTTGCATTTTGCCGTATTATGGATCACTCGCCACAGAGCTCTTGGTCAGACCCGATTTACCAGTATCAACACGAATCCCGCTTCACTTATACCAAATGTTGTTGGAGAAAATTCCAGGTGCTCAGGGGCACCATATGTACACAGACCGCTACTACACTAGTTATATCTTAGCTCAAGAATTATCCAAACTGAATTGCCATCTTACCGGAACAATTTTGACAAACAGGAAAGAATTGCCCAAAGAAATAAAAAAGCCTAATTTTTCGAAAAAACTCACGGTCGCGTATCGACGGGGCAAGACGTTAGTTTTAGGGTGGAAAGACAAGAGGGTTGTCACCTGTTTAACTACGAGGGGTGACACAGGGATGACGACGGTTAGAAGAATTACTCGAGGTGGTGTCGATATCATGGTCAAGAAACCCAATGTGGTACTGAATTATATAAAATATATGGGTGGTGTTGATCTGGCGGACCAATATGCGTCAACATATTGTTTTTTGCGAAAATCGCTCAAATGGTGGCGTAAGCTTTTTTTTTGGGGCATGGAAATTTCCCTCATCAATTCGTACATTTTGTACAAACAAGAAAAGATCAAGAAAGGGGAAAAGCCGCTGAGCCATCTGCGGTATGTCAAAACACTCGTGGAACAATTGAGAGGACCGCATCGCCAGCAACGACAGCAAGCATCTACGTCACATTCGGATGAAATCCGACTTAACGGGAAGCTCCACATAATGCTAAAAGGGCCAAAAAGAGACTGCAAAGTTTGTTCTGACCGTAGCACGCCTGGAGGTAGGCGAGAAGTCACGTATTACTGCGATACGTGTCCTGAGAAACCTAGGATGCACCTAGGACACTGTTTTATAAAATATCACACCAAAACTAATTACAGAGTGTAATATGTAATAAAGTTTGTTGTTTTCAACATATAAATGTATAAACTGGTGAAATTTTATTATTTGTATACGTTTGTATATTTATAAATGTTTTTAAAGTATTTGTAAAGTGTTCCCCGAATTTGGTCGAAACCGTCTCGAGTTGCTGATTAGCGCAAGCGAAAAAGGTCTCGAGTGCAAAGGGTTAAAACCAGAATGTGTTGCAGATTACATCAAGATAGGTTCTGTGGACCGCGTTGATATGGTTCCAAGCTCATTTAATGTATTCAGAATATGTCTGAAATATATAATAAACGACTATATAAAATGTTTTTTCCCCATTTATTAGACATCTCATTATACAACTCTTATGTTCTATATCGAAGTGTTAATGGTAAACTAAAATACAACGACTTCCACTTGTCATTAATAAAACAAATTCTGCAAAAATATCCACAAAATAAAAAACCAGCGGGTGATGGGAAAAGAAACATAAAAAACTTACCATTTCGTCAAACGGGTAGACATTTCCCTATGAAAATTTTAAATGCAACAGGAAACTTGACAAGAAAATGTGTTGTCTGCACGAAACACCAAAAAGGGAGGGATACACCATATGAAAATAAAAAATGTGACATTGAATTATGTGTAGATACCTGTTTTGAAATTTACCATACGCAAATTAACTATTAATTTTCTTATTGTTCTTTTTTATAATATATGTATTCGAAATCTATAATTACTATTATACTTAAGTAATAGTTATATAATCCTTCCTATTATTTGTTCTATTTTTCAATTTTGTATATCCAAATACATTACAATTATCAAATTATGGCATTTTAAACCTTTGATACTGGTAAATAAACAGTGCATATTGAAAATAAAAATGTTTTCATTCGATTTGGAATTGACAAAATAATAGTAATTGGATTGTATACTATATAATGCATTAGAATATCGTCGACGAGATCTATACTGCGGAAAAAAGTATTTAGTCCCCAGCGATCGCATCTGCGTGCCATATACCGCTCACGCTAAGCGCTTCAACTTGGAACAAAAGTCAAAAGGTTAAAAGACATGATAATATTTGAAAATTAATAATAGATAATTTGCAGGGGTGCTGGGCAATATTTGAAGACCCAACGGTGAACGTAATAGAAGAGATTAAAAATCCCGATATACAGTATACAGAAACAACGGAATTACTCAGAATTAAAGTTAATAGACTATCGGCATGTCCAAGAATATTAAAGAAAACTGGAAGCGCCTAGTGCTCAAATAAAAGGACCTATCAACGGACTCACTAATAGCCTTCCAATCGTCGATTGAAATGGCAAATGAATTTATTGACTATGACTACACAAGGTAGTTGTTATACTTATTTGTTTATTTATTCATTGGATTTTAGGCCTGACGAAATTAACAGTGGATCAATTTTAATGAACGAAAAACATGCTGAATAATTTTGATGAAGCAATTGAACTTTTCAAAGCAAAACTCCATATCTTTCAGATGTCTGATATTTTTAAGGAAGTGTCATTTTTGGACTTTTTCTTAAACAAGGGTCCATTTTTTACCTGGGTGTATTATTGCGGGTGTTAAGGACACGGAAAGTCTAAATGTACGCAAAGGTGAGGTCTTGAGAGTAAATAGTATAAAAAATATGGCGCTTGTAGTTCTTTCGGTCCTTAAAATTTCAGCTTTCTCTCCTTTGTGGTGCTAGTGGATTTTTCGATTTGATTTATACCTTTTTGTCGCCACAAATTTCAGAGCTCAAGTGTCTCTTTAAGGTTATTATTTATAAAAGGTGGTTGTTAGAGACGCGTGAAATTTCTCACGTGCGTCACTCAAGGGTAAACTCGATATCTAAAAGTGATCATTGGTTTAGGGGTGGCCAGCTGGTTGTCACGTTTAACTAATAACGGGAATCGGCTATTTCCCTCCCCATTACGTCGTAGTTTGATTTGGTCGTAGATGGATTAGTTAGGATATGTAATGTTTTTCAGTTTAGAGAACTCAGTTTAGAGAGTTAAGATCAGAACTGTCTTGAAGCTTCAGCAGCCATCAAGTGCAGACTAAATATTGTAGTTGTTGGAAATCAGAAAATAATTTTATTCTTCCAAACAGAAAATTGGTCCTTCCATTTATCATACTGATAACGACAAGTTAGAGTCAACATACATAATATACAGTTATTTGTTGAATTAAATTTTGTTGTTATACCTTTATCACATTCTTAATTTACTTTTGCCAAGGGAAAATCTCATCAAGTTGTACTAAGACGATTGATTGCCTTCGGATTGTATAACGACTATGATTTTATAAACTGAACAGACTTGATTAGATTGATTGTCTGGAGGTCAGAAATCAGTCAGGACATGAATAGATCCTGTCAGAGGCACACATGAAATGGCGGATAATCGCGAAATTTAAACGCTTGCTGTTTTCATACTCAGACATAGAAATAAGTTTTGTCAGCTAGTAGAAAACTAAAAAGACTAAATAGTGACCTATTATAAAATTCTGCAAAAAGAAGAGAGGTCGATTTATTTTATTAATTTTTTCAGTCTTTTAGTACCTGCAGGCATAATATAGGAACGTCTTGGGCGTCTTCCATCTCGTTTCGATACGGAATCGGGGACGTACGGAGCATTTCCCGCGATCAAAAATTTAAGTCTTTCTTCCCCCTCAAGTTACGTTAGTCGTAGAAAAATGAAACTTGATGTATGTTTCGTATACTTACTTAGAAGTGTACAAGTTATCCTGAAGTTGAGGTGGTCTGAAATAATGACGTATGCCGGTTCCGTGCCACCGCTAAGCGGTGGATGGTGGGCTTAGAAAAAAAATGCCCGCAAGGTTGGTGCATGAATTTCAAAATTAACAATATGCCAAAGACACAGTCGTTAGGCTAAAATAATCAAACTGACAAAGAAGCTGCCAACTGAAAATAATTTTAACTCGTCTCGGTCCTTTACATCGAACTAAGCGAGTTCTACTATACTTTTGTATAATAGGACGCAAGGTGGGTTTTATGTGTAGAGAACCTGGAGTGATAACTTCGCGTGGTATTCTTTGAACGCACACCAAGTTTGCCTCCCAAAAGCGTCCCCACTCCTAATTTTCTCAACTCTGCAGGGAGATTTTGTAGCGGTGGCGCTAGAAAGTAAGCTCGCGTTTAGTTAATTTTGTTGTTATTGTTACTACACAAGAAGGTTCATCCTCAAAAGTCTACTGACTCTTCTTTCGAGGATCAGTACAAAATTTAGCAGATATTTCAACACGTGTGATTATTCGACCAATAGAAGCTGGAGTTTGAACGAACCTTCCACTCGGACCAACTAGACCCGTATTTTTTCCAGGAGACTTCTTTTCATTCCTGAATGACACTTATTTCCTAAACTTATTTGTTAAGAGGTTATCATAGCTTAAAGTTTTCTGAACTATTTTAGTCTGTCGGCAAATGTTCTGAAGTGTTCACGTTATACTCCAATACAACATCTGTAAACGTGAACTGGCTACTAATATTAATTAGTGCAAGATTACATGAGTAAGTATTCCTTACCCATCTATAATCATTTCGCAACTCAGTGTATCAAAATCATATTATTTATAAATAAGGAAATAGTTGTTACGTATGTTGATTCTGCTTATCAAATGCAATCAAAATAGTACTAAGACTGCAATGTTGTATTATAAAATGTATCTCAGTTGACGACAATTTTGCATTACTATTTTTAAAAATTGGAATTAATGCCAATACAACTTCTTCTAGAAGCCAAAATAAGATGTTAAAGATGAAAATAATGTGACACCAGTGTTGGCGAACATCGAATTCTAGTTACAGAATGTGGCATTTCCAAATTTACTCAAAAATTAATATCGAAACGAAGTCTTAAATTTATAACGAACATACAATAAGAAGCGTGATAGATCAATCTTAACATTAAAATCAGTATGGTCTCATCATTGAATTGCAATACAATACAATATTAATTTTTTACTGTATTTTTAAGAAATAAACTTCGATGTTAATCAAGAAGCATAGATGATATTTATTTATTCACGAATTCACATCTTTCTCAAAAGAGCTATCGACTATCTGCACGGATATACCAATCAACGCCTTTTTCTTATTCCTAGCTAACACGATTTAAACTCGTGTACGATTTAAACTAGTAGCGCTATCGTCACGTGAATTAACCTCTCACTGGGTCCAATTGTTGTAAAGATAATCGGACAATACAAATTCAAAACTCTCTTGTGCTCTTTCATAATAAATAATTTCTTTCGCTTTTGTTATTTCTTAAGCTGTGCCTACCTCGTAACATGAAAGTTCATTGTGTAGGTAAAAATAAAACTAAACCGCTCATCAAAGGGATATTTTCTTCTCTCCCACGTAACCATCCTATCGTTGGCTCATCATCCACTCAACCAGCCTCTACTCACTATTTAACAAAGCCGTATCGATGTAAATTATATTGCAGTTTGTAAAAACAGGAACATGAAGCTTGTTTTCGTTTGAGGTACATTTTACAAACATCCTTGCAATCTCAGTACCAATTTGATTAACAAAATAAGCATATCAACTGTTTCATTATTCACAAACATTAAACACTATTTTTTCTTGGCTATTCTTCCAAAAGGCAAATCCAAAAAATTAACATTTCAGGAAACTTTGAAGGAAACAAATATTTTAAAGACTATTAAAAAGAATTAGCACATTTCTAGTACTGAATTACGAGAAAACATACAGCCAATGTCAACAAAAGTTGTCAGTGTTGATATAGTTCAACGCGTATTACCTTAAGAGCGGAGAGGGTCGGTGAATACCATAAATCAGTGCAGTAATTAGAAAGAAAAGATTACAATTCGCCAACAACTATATTTCAAAGATAGAATTATAAACGAAAATATATAAAAACAAAAATTTGCGCTTTTCATATCCTTCATAAAAAATATTTACGGAGAAATCAAATAGTATGTATTGAAAAAAGAACTTAATACTTACCTACAATCAAGCACGGAGGGAATATCATTCATTAATGACGTGGGAAAGCATGTCGGTGCTTGAGTATCATTTTATACATCAGTAATTATATTTAAATATTATAAACGCACATTTATTGCTAAGTGACAAAAAATAAGAAATAACTTCATACTTTAATAAGACAGTGATACAAAGCATAGTGCTCGCGTTGTCAAAAAATGGATCCAGTATAATATCTCGGTATTACCTTCGAACGCCATCACAGTCGCCAAATATCAATCCATTAGAAAATTAATGGACAGAAATTAAAAAACGATATTAGAGAAAAGCCACCTAAAAGTTGAGATCCATTAAAACAGCGATTTAAAGAAAAACGGCGAGCAATATCCCTAGATTTTATAGAAAAAATTGATAAAACTAATGTCTGGAAGATTTGAAACTATAATCAGATCCCAGATATACTACCAAATATTGAATTAATCGTTTTAATATAATTATAATAAAAATATTTGCTTCGACAGAAACCTTTACCATTACGAAACCAGCTTCGTACTTCACTGTTGGATACATGTTACTTTTTTATCCTCGACTAAATTTATTATGAATTATACCTTTGTATCTATATTTGCATATAATAGTAACAGCAGCAGCATTTTTACGGGTATCTCACAAACTAAGACCGAGTGGTTATATGTATAGGAAAACACTGTTCAAAACGTTAAATTTTATGTCATTAAAAAATTATCGAAATCATTGATGTGGTGTTACTCCTATATACAGAGTTACCGTTTTAACAAATAAACAATAATATGGAAATGAAACAGGAAAATGGTTTAAATAAAGACATATAAACTTACCAATCGGCGCTCCCAGGTAGACTGTTCAGTAGATAGCGAGTACTATGTCTCGCACAACCAGATGTATGAAAAGCGTATGACTCTTTTGCCTTCGCATCTAAACATCGAATAAATATTCACGACTTCGCTATTTGAATGGCATGAAATTCAATTAATGTTTGTTTGACAAGAAAAAATAAGTGGCAGTTCTAACGGGCTCCGCAGATATAACATATCGATGACACATTCATACACTTCACATACACACGACTTATAAAACGTATATCATACATGATATTACTTGCATATTGATCAATTGATTGAATGAAAAGCTTACCAAATTTCAATTGAACGTAATATATACACAAATTTCATTCTATAATGAAAACTGACGTAAATAATACCTGTATTGAAACGATATGGCGACCAAAATGAATACTTTAACGGTTTAATCGATTGAAAAAAATGATTCTCACGAGAACCAGAATTCCTGATAGAAACAAATATAAAATACATTAAAACAAACTAATACATAAAGAGGTTTCGTTCTCGTTTCAGCTTGCTAATCGATATGTTATACGTTAAGTAAATCTCGTAATTACTCACCAAATTTAAAACCTTTTCGTAACACTAGTCCATCGCACGTACCATGACGGTCGCCATATTGAAATGTAATTTCGTCACCTTATGAAAACCGAGAAGCGACCTCTTAAGAAATGTTAGAGTACTTAATTGTTATATACCAATATCATTCGTTAATTATTAAAATTAAAACTAAAAATTTCTTATTAAATATACAATCTTTAATTCTCAATGAATATTTGGCAAAATTAATACAAATAGACAAAAAAACATATACAACTAAAATAATCTTCTGTATATTTGATCTGAATATTACGAAAATTATAACTCGTAATATTTCTATATAACAGTATGGTACCCGTATTATTAATAATTACTATTACTTAGTAAAATAAATACAACTCTCGTATTAACATTGTTAGAAAAATGGTCAAGTTTGTGTATCTATATTCCTGTTTAACCTTTGCTCAAATAAAGTGATGAAATTTCCCGCGTTTTATAATGAAGTTTAAAGTAGTTTAAAAAGATGGGAGCTGAAGATGCTATCGACGAATCTATGGATGTTGAAATTTTGCCATCAACGAGTGGTTCTAGTAATATAAAAGAAGAGAAAAATAAGAGACCTGTACATTTACCATGGTACGTAACTAAAAACATTATATTTATGTTACCAAACAAGTTAAAATTATTAAGGTTATATATTTATTTCATAACAAATTATATATATTTTTAGAATAAAAAAGAAAATGTAGACAAAATTGCATAAAAATGAAAGTAACTTTTTGTTTAGGATTGAAAAATATCGACCTCGAGTATTTTCTGATATTGTTGGTAATGAAGACACAGTGGCTAGACTCACCGTTTTTTCTCAACATGGAAACTGTCCTAATCTTATACTTACTGGCCCACCAGGAGTTGGTAAAACCACAACTATACTGTGTTTAGCACGTGTACTGTTAGGACCAGTTTTCAAGGAGGCAGTATTAGAATTGAATGCTTCAAACGATCGAGGATTAGATGTTGTCAGAAACAAAATTAGAATGTTTGCCCAAAAGAAGGTAAAAATCTTTAATATGCTTTGCTGTTATATTGTGTTTATACTTTAATAACAACTAATTCTATTAAATAAATAAATTAGGTGAATTTGCCAACAGGAAAACATAAAATAATAATCTTAGATGAAGCTGATAGCATGACCGATGGTGCACAACAGGCATTACGTAAAACAATGGAAATATACAGTAATACAACAAGATTTGCATTAGCTTGTAATGATAGCGAAAGCATTCTCGAACCAATACAATCACGTTGCGTTCTGTTGAGATACGGAAAACTATTAGATGCACAAGTTTTAGCTAAAGTACTTGAAGTCTGTAAGAAAGAAAATGTATGACAAATCTCTAAAAAAATTGCACATCCTTATAGACATAAAAATGTATAATATTAAGACTACTGAATTAAATACTACATTTAAATTATGGTTAAGCAGGTTTCATATACGGACGATGGTCTAGAAGCGATAGTATTTACTGCGCAGGGTGATATGAGACAAGCTTTAAATAATTTGCAATCAACACATAATGGTTTTGGTCATGTAAATAGTGAAAATGTTTTTAAAGTTTGTGATGAACCACATCCGCTACTCGTTAAAGAAATGCTTGAATTTTGCATCCAGGGTAATATTTCTAAAGCATATGGGGTAACATATTTTATTATTTTATAAATTCTTATTTTATAGAGTATAAACAGATAAGGTATAAACTATAATACGTGTTTATAGGTAATTGAACATTTATGGAAAATGGGATACTGCGCAGATGATTTAATCAGTAATATTTTTAGAGTTTGTAAAAGTCTACCTATAGAGGAACCATTAAAGTTGAATTTTATGAAAGTAAGTCAAAATACATGTTAAGTTTATTTCATTTTGAATTAGTTAAATTGCTTTCTGGTATATATCAATATAAGTAAAAGCATGAATGTAAATGTTTTATTTAAGGAAATTGGTATGACTCACATAGGAATTGTACGTGGAATTAACAGTTTGTTACAACTAAACAGTCTCCTTGCCCAACTTTGTCAGAGATCTCAACAGTATTAAAGACAAAATTCATAAAGAAAGAAATAATAGAAAAGCTGTAATTTAAAAAAATAAAACTATTTGTGTATTTTATTATATAATTTTTTATTTTAAAGCTCATTAAGTAACATTGCTTTAAGATGACCTTAATTGAAAAAATGCAATAATGTTCGACAGAAAAATTTGATGTTTATGCAGTGTATACACAGCGAAACTAGTTTGGATTTATTCTTGTAAACATAAGAAAAATTCATTTTCCTATAACCATTACAAGGAATAATATAAAAGTTCACATACTTTTTGCCAAAAATTTATATTAAAATGTAAAATACCGATATTGTACTGATACTTTTTGGTTATATATTTATAATTAAGTGCCTAATGAAGGTGATTGAGGCCGCCACTTAAAACAAGCATTAAAGATGGAATGAAAATAGCATTTTAAACAACTTTTTTCTTCACGCGTAACCGCCACTGTTTAGTTTTAATTTTCGAGATATTTGCAAAAAATGACAGTTACTACTACAGTAAATTCTGCATAAGTATACATCCGTGAGAACAAAATGTCTTTGTATGATTACCGTCCTATAGACACTAACCTGATTTCTAGTGTCAGCGAAAGTATATTGTTTATATAGCACTGGCTACTTATAATATCGATAGTAATTTGTTAATATCTTGGAATCTGCTAAGAATCCAAAAACTAAAATTTTGGGTTTGTGTTTTATGTTTTGTGTTTCTCTGTCACTCCCAAAATATTGGTGGATAACAGTCCCATTCAAAAAAGCACTTACTTCTATTATTTTTTTATCAAATAATAAAATAAAATTTTTCGCTTACTTCCATTCGAAAGTACTCATAATAAATGTTGAAGTTCTCCTTCCAATGATTTAAGTCCAAACTTTTTTAGATTCTTAGGTCTTCTTTTTTAGATTGATTTAAGTTATCAGATGCCTCTCAACTTCTAACTCTCTCATCAGTGTTTTGTTTCCGTTTCAATTTCTTTTATTCGATCCTAAATACATACAATTTTTTAATCTAAAAATATCTGGTTTCTTTTTTTTTTATTTTTCCTTATCATACTTTTTCGACAAATATCTCCTTCATTGAACGTATTTTGAAAACGGTAAATTTCTATTTTGCATGACGATGTGCAGTAGGAAATTGGACTTATGCATAATTCGGAATTAGCTAATAAATAAATTAAGAAATTATGTCCATAACTGCGGAAACTGTTATCAAATAAAACTTATTAAGACCACGAGCATTTTCGAAAAAATGTTCACTTACTCACGAAAAGATTAATTATATTCGTCGTATTCTTTCTAGACAGATTGAATTTTGTAACATTTAAAACAAAATTATCCTTATTATTTAATTAAATAATTTAATTGACTATACTTATCATCAGACAATGCTTAATTGGATGATTGTTAAAATGATTTCAAGAAACTTGTGTAAAAATATTTCATTTGACTTTTGTTAACAATTTGTTGTTCATTCGATTATTTTAAAGACCATCAATTTAATACTACTCCATTCCTGCTTTGGACTCCACTTTAGTATTTGAGGCAATGAGTACCGGAGAGAGAAAGACTATGATACATTGTGATCCAGATTATAGCAAACGCATAGTTTTCGAAATGTTTGCAAAAAACGACTGTTACCACCACAGCGCATTCTGCTTCAAATAACTCCAATTTCCATACATAATTAATGATTCTATTTGCTTCGCTTTTATTTGTTAAGTGATTGACGTACCACTGTGGTTGTGATTTCCGTCTGATGTATGCATAAATCAAATAAATATAATAATAAGTCAATAAAAAATAATAATAAGTCTGTGTTTAAAAGCAAGTATCGAATCTGCCAAACAGAAAGCGGCCAGATTGACCTAAACAGTGTTAAAGGAACAAATATGTGTATCTTCCATAAAATAATATCAAATACACTTTTCGCCGGATGAGACATTCTACAGATAGTGTTAATAAAATTAATTGAATATTTCATATTAGAAAAAGTCTAATATTTTATTATAAAATTATTGAATGTTAAAATGAACCTGAAATTCGTTAAGATTAAACACCATGATATGTTAATAAAATAATGAAGAAAATTGTAATATTGACGCAAGAGATGAAAGTCGGATGATAGCGTAGTTAGTTTATACAGTATTTTTTTTCTGTTTACGTGTTTTAGCTTATGCTTATATTTTTTTATTTAAGATTACAATTTCAGGTATCAGAAATCGATCGCAAATAATAATTTTTTAGTTTATTTAGTCTATAATACACGGTATTTTCAATAATTGATCAAATATCTCCTAATGCCTTAGATGTTTTGTGCAGTAACGAACTATTAAGATGTCCATAAAATATTCCCATATCAACTATGAGAATAAAAATATTAATATCGGGATATATATCGAGTAGAATGTGTAAAATAATACTGCTTTAACATGACTGTAATTGAAGAAACGTAAAAATGTTTGGGAGAAAAATTTGATGCTTAATCAATATATACATAAAAAGTTAGTTTCTTTTTATTCATGTAAGTATAACAAGAATTCATGTTCCTGCAATCGTTATGGAAACAAGGAGTTGAACGGTCCTTGTGGTGGTTTATCTGAAGCGACGATTAACTCAGATTTCAAATTACAGTTACTAATATTGTTATTTATCACTATTATAGGCAATTAAATGAGTACTCAAGATTCTTAGAACTAAAATAAATAACGTATTTAATATAATAATATAGTACATACATCTGAATTAACAAATTATTATATTTAAATAATGGATAAATAATAATAGAAATGAAGGAATAATCGATTAATGACAGATAAATCGTGGCTTATTTTTCGAAATTACCTTGTCAAGATTACGCGATTGAAACGGCGCTATAGATAACAAAATGGGTCACAAATGTTTAGTGGCACTTGGTAATTTAGCTGCTTTTGTGTCTGCGTTTTCTATATACTGTAGAAGTAGTATATATGCGTATTATCCGTCCTTCATCCCCTCTGTTCCTTTTCTTATGTAATTGTACAAATTCTCTAGTTAAATGATAAAATACAAACTTGGAATGCATGCGGTTCATCCATTACACAAACAGTATATGCATATCCATAGGAAAATTATTTTATTCATTTTGTAGGTATAAATTTTTTAATTTTAAGAAATACGCAAACAAATATGGTGCCAATCACAAAAGAGGAGATAAAAGTTAATTTATCGTCTACCAATCACAAAATATCGCATTCAATAAATAGAATGCGCAAACATTTGTTTTCGAGAAATTTCGTTCTATCTATATCACAAGGTTAAATAATAAGACTAAATAATTCAGGGATAATGTTTATAACCTCAGAATTACGACCTTGGTTGCATTTTTGTTAAGTGGAATTTAGGACTACAATACATATCAGAAAACGGGTATGTAAAAGTTACTTTTGCATACCCATCGTGGAGCATTTACATTTCTGTCAAATACATGCCAGCATAATTTTCTTACGTAAGTTAAGAATTGATTGCTAAAATGAACAGTTTTGATATAACAATGCATGACTATTTCGCATTGTGGTAGGTACAGACAGTCTCTTGGATTCTGGCGCCGCCTGTAACACTAATACAAACATAGACGACCGATGAAAAATGATGCCACTAGATAGAGCTACTTCCTTTTGGACGGTCGCTAGCCTGTCTTGTGTTAAGTAACGTCGTATGAGGCGCCAGAATCCAAGATTGTCTGTATAAAAAAATTGTTTGCGAAAGACTATGGAATGAGTAATTAAAACGTACAAATTATTCTTTTAGAAATAATTGTTTCTAAATAAATGATTACGTGATAATGATTATCAATTTGAATATTTAATAAATTTTGCATTTCACTTCTTTCTCAGTTATAAGGGAAAAAATGAACGCATAGTTTCAGTCTACTTTTTCGCTCACATCAAGAATTAATTTACTTGCTCTGAATGTACAGACATTTTAGTTGTAAAGGATAATACCATATATGTAAGTACTATTTAGTTCTACGATTTATATTATATATTTAAAATATTATATTTTATTATTCGAGAAGGAAAATAGGAAATCCTAGTACATTTTATATTTTTCGTTATATTTACGTTATGTTTACAAAAAATTAATGACCATAGTCCGAAGAAAGTGTTACGATTAGTTGGCAAATAGTGTTAGTTTGTTTTACTTGTAGGATACATTTAAATATTTATACTTAAACCTAATTAGTCCAATTTATGATAATTCTTTGTTCACTGCGTATTATACGGATATTTTTAAAAATATGTTTCTATAAATTTAAATATCTAAATGATTCAAATTGTTTATGAATAAATTCTGGCATTGAAACAGAGCTACTTTCGAAATAGACTTGAACTGGAAATAATTATTAAAAATAAAACGGATATTTAAGGAAGCTGGACAGTGTACTACTATTTGCTTCCGAGCAGGGTGGATGGTTTTTTATTTATAAAAAATATTTCGAAATAGTGGTTCACGGAGCATTGGCTGCGAGGTATGGAAACAAGTGGGTTGGCACTGGTTGGCGCGCATTCCCTTTCAACGACACGTAATGCAACACCAGTGTTCCTCTTGTATCGCAGCCAAATTGTGTTCCGTTTAGTGCTCGGAGAAGTTCGATTATGAATATACATTCCTATGATGCTTCATTTCTGGATGACCTTGCATAAAACTATAAATTTTGTTGTATTTCAATACTCATTCACTGCTTCGTAATTTTGTCAAACATATATTAGTTTCTTGGAGATTGTATTGTTCGTGTGAATGTTCGTGATTGTGGTAACAAGTTATATAATAAATATTTACTCGTACTTTCGTTAAATATTCAATAGAAATTAATTTTTTCATTTAATTTGGAAATGCAACGATTAATTGTATTTACTATATCTAAGTATTGTGCTACATAGGAAAGAATATATGTAATATTAAATAGAAAATATAATATATAGCGCGAGTGTAGAGATTTGTAATTGAATTGTAAGGATGATATTGTTGATGAAACTTGCACAGTTTAGTTCTTCAAATAAGTTTCTGTTTGTAAAAGTACTAGTTTTAAGGGCATATTCTTCCTTTCAATGTTACGTAAGAAGACTTTTTATTTGACAAGAAATATTAATTTCATATTTAAGAAAAACTATAGAATTATCATTTGTGAGGTTAATAATCGTAAAGAAATCTAGTAATACATTGATTTACCAATTTTTAGACCTCAATCTCATATAAAATAATTATATGTAACAGAAAATCTCAGAAAGTTATGCATTTCTTTTTACAACTAAAAATATGGAAAATAATAATTATTACTTTCAGTTTTTGCAAAGTAAATTTTGATTTGGCTAAAAAGAATTTCGGAAATATATAAATATAAATAAATAAATATATATATATTTAAATTTAATGTGCAAAATTTAACGAAAACTTCAACATGGGTGATACAAATATATAACCAACCTGCATAACTTTAGTACGCGTCTATATATATCCATATGACATTTTGTTTTTAAAATCATTAAAGATTTTTTACACAAAAATAAGGATCCGTCCTTCATTATTGATTTGTATCTGTTATATTATCATATAGTTATTACAAAACACGTATAATATTTGAATTGAGTATTCTAAGTAAAAAAATTTAATTTATTAATTTACTCTAATAAAAGTGATTGCACAGGAATCGATCATATTTAAAAATTCTTTTCATTCTGAAATGGTACTATCGTTTTCGATCGTTAACTCAAAGTGATACGTATGCGAAAGCACTTTGTTATGTAAAATAGTAGTGAAAAAAGAAGACTAAAACATGTAAAGTAGAATATTAAAAAAATTGGTAACTGTTAATCAATCTGTTAAATATTTGATAGATTTTGAACGCGATAAGAAAAAAGAAATTTGATGACAAATGTAGAAGAGTATGAATTATCGTAATATAAGGAAATAAGATAAGAAATACACGGAAATGTAGATGTATTTCATTATTACGTTGTTATGCGTAATTTTGCGAACGAGCCAAATTCGAGTTCAGTAAGATGACTCAAACCTCAAGGCTCCGTTCAGACTTCGTTTCACTTCGTTCGGTCGACGTTGGCCCGGTTTATCTCCGGCCAATCCCGAAATAATCTTAGATTCGGTCTATCCCACTCTTACTTTGATGTTTGCCTCCTAAAATCTCCCCACCACTTTTTCGTCTTCTTTAGCGTCGTTTGTCTGTATCTGTGCGACCGAATTTAACGTAATAATAGGCACATCCTGGAATTTCGATGGAATGAATCATATGGACTCTCTCTTAATACATCTCTAATTCATTTTTAGAGACGAAATAACAAGAGGTGGAAGGTGGGCGAAGGAAACGAGAAGAATCAAGAAAACACGGAGAAGATGGAAGGTAACAAAGGGGATGCGTGGAGAAGACTCGAAGGCAACGGAAGAAAGCGATCAAGAGGTGATTCGATTTATGGCTCGAAAGCAATCTGGTTTAGATGAAACCTTAGAAGACTAAAGGCACCATATAGAGATAAATAGTGAGGAAAAAAATAAAAGAAAAGGAAAGATCGGAAAATGCAGAAAAGTACGGAGATGTAACTGATTGAAAGCCTGATTGTCAACTGCAGACGCAATAGAATAAAAAGTTTGAAAAGTGAAAATTAAAACTAATAAATAAATACTGCAATCTACCTATCAGTAGAGTCATACTTCCAATCTATTTATGGCTAAGTTTTAAGTTTAACTGTTTTAAGTTTTACTGTTTTAAGTTTAACAGTTTATTAAGCATATCTAAAGTAAAGTGTTGTGCAAAACTGTCGTATTTTGATCTTAGATAGGCATTTAAAATATTATCTAGTCAGTAGATGATATAGTGATTTTCCTGGTCCGAAGTAGTGAAGTTACGTGCATTGCAAGGTGCGAATCTGACAATGTTCATCTCATCATATCGTAATCGCAATTGGTGCATTCCAAAAGACATTATAAGATCCAACAGTGGGAAGTTATTAATTTTGCTAATAAAATCGATATGTTTTATCTTTTGAAACAATTTTTAAACCAATAAAATGGTTGTAACGACTAATTCGTTTGTTACTTCCTACAGTGCACTTTGGTGTGCTACATGCAAACAGAAAACAATTATGACAACTATGATATATTTTTCAAAATATATCAAAAAAGACTGAAAGAAGGGTATAAATAAACTGGGAGGTGGCTACTGACATTAAGCTTAAGAATTATATATTGTACAGGTATAAGGAAAGGATTAAAGAAAATAGGTCACGTTATATTAAATGTTATCGATAATATCAAGTGGAAATAGGGGGTGCTGCAATTCCTCAGTGCCTATACGCGAGCTGCCACTGAATATTAATAAAATATAAATAAAAAGTACTCATTAAATTAATTAATTGTATTAAAATTCAAGATTATTATATTTCTGTATTTAGTGTTGCAACTCATTTTGCAATTATAGTAACGGTATGAGTAATAATTGTTCATATATTACATGAAATCATTCAAAAGATACTCGTGAATTTTATAATAAATAACATACTTGGAAATGTTCCAGTAAAAGCTTAAGTTTTTGTATGAATTAGGTCTTTGCATCCAATTTTCAATAACTGTTTTATTTTAATAATTTAAATATTTTACTATCTCTTTTTAAACCTTTTCTTTTTCAGAATTAATATTCTTAGGTATAAATAAATTTATATTTATATTATTACTTTTTTTATTCAAAATTGAGAATAACGAATGAAAAAAACATAAAAAATGTTAACACTATTTATAGTCATAATGTAATTAGAAGAAATGTACAAAAAAGTTGCAAAAAATGTAATCAACTTTGGTCAATTAGAAAAGACTATTATCGCAGTCTACCACGAATCGTAGTATACAAGTTGAATGAATCAGTCATAATTTTCATTAAAAGGTACGAAATTTTTAATAGTTTTTGAAATATCTGGTTCAATATATTTACTATTTTTAACTTTAGACTTACTTTTTATTTTTTCAACACAAAAGTCAGTAAATCAAAAACAAAAACAAAAACTGTTTAAATATTTTCAGTTCTTCCATGAATCTCTAAAATTTGATTAAAACTGATAATTAACATCTGACGGTGGTTATTTGGAATTAATTTAACAATAATGTATTTTTGAAATTATTACCATATAACTCTAAGTGTTTATGTGTATAAGTGTTGATCTATACGTTTTAAATTCAGCCTCTCAAAGGGTTAAAATTAACTTCAAAAGAAAATCTGAAGCATGCAAAACGATGAATTATTTTATTAACTAGATATTCGAAATTATTATTGCAATAACTTGTAGATAATTTAAGGAATAAAGTTTTTTTCCTAATTAGTTGACTCTGGATATACAGATACACATAACAAGCTCGTCCACACTGATGTTCACGTGCGCTTTAGTAAGTTGAAAGCCAAGTACCGCAAATTATATATAATTGAAGTTGTGCTATCGTATACGTTGCCATTTATATACGATACGAACAATTAATTCGATTGAAGACTGATCGAAACGATCAGAATCTGTGACTGATACCCTTCAAATTTTTATCCTGTGATGCGATTATGTTTAACTACACTGCAACTCTAACGATTTCTAGGTTAAGTGGTTGTATAACCGTGCCACTTGGATCAGGTTGGAATGATTTCCTTTATGATTTCAGCTCCGTATCAAAAGTCTTAATTGAAATACGATACAAAAGCTCGTTAATATTTTTAGCAAATGAATCTGATTACATAAATTAAATGAATTTGACAATATTTTATGCTATTAAAATGTTTTTCTGTCAATGCAACGTCACTTTTTTTGAAGAGCTTGTGATATTTAATAATGAAATTGTACTATGGAAGCTAAAAGGCAGTCTCATTGAAAGGCATGCGATACTATATCGCAATATATTTAATAAATTTTCTATAGTAATATAACATAAAAAAATTCTAAAAGTATATAATTTTTCACAATATACGAAATATTTCAAGTATCCAAAGAGTCGAAGTAAAAGTGAATTCAGTAAATATATCGTTAAATGTATCAAGTGGTTATATAATATTGAGTTTTATTCTAAGAATGAAATGAGGAAAATTTTATTCCTAGAATATTATATCCATTTTATCTACACGTGCCACAGAGTAAAATATTAGTTCAGAAATGACGTTTGCATTGACGCATATGGTACTATTTTCTATTTAGGTTAGGTCTTTTAAACGCAGTTCTTCCGATGACTGCAATGTTTACGACTATACTATTTCATTACATCGTAATGCGAACAGTGTACCTGCTGACAACGTTATTAAAATAGTTCTTTTTAAATATTCAAGCGTCGTAGCATCTTTCATTTAGAAAGGTGAATGTTGTCTTGTCAGTGAAAAATTGTCAAAGCATCTTATTTTCTGGTTGAAATTTTGTGATTATACATAATAGAGTACGTAATTATACGTGTGTTCATACAGGAATAAAAGTTCATACTGTTTATTATAAGAAAGCAACATCTATGCAATTTGTTATGCGGTAGAAGTTTACCACGAACAAATTATCCGAATTTCTTCAGTACTCGGTGTTGTAAGATGAATGACATTTCATTTAGACGTTGTACCCGATTGAATCAATTAATCACGTGAAAAAATCTGCAGATATCATACGTGATTGTAAAAAAAGACACGTATACACTACAATTAATATACGTGATTGTAAAAAAAGACACATATACACTACCGTTGATGTCCGCACACAAGAAAATTTGCAAATATACAGAACGTATTAATCAATAAAAAATGCACACACTTCTTGATCCTTAAACATTTCTGTTCAGATCGTTTAAAGTGCACTAAAATGTTCACGTATTAATCAAAGAATGCCATATGAAACCAATAATGGGAAACGAAATTGTTTAGAAATTCGTAAAATGTTTCAATTATTTATTTAGTATTGGAATGTTTAGTTATTTGTAGAACACGTGCTAAAACGATTCCTCGATAATGTTACATGCACGGATATTCTTGGAACACTGACTGCACGTTTCCTAAGCCCACCATGCAGATAGAATTTGAAAGGAGGAGCGAAATTCTATATATTTATTCTTAATAATTCTTAAATTTTTATACGTACTCATATTGGATTTACATTAGGGGCAAACAGTGTTTTAACAGCCGCGCAATAAACATCGGTATGACATTCGCCCGCGTCAGAATCTTAATTTACCAAGCATGTTACGCAACCATTCTATTTCCATACATTCTGAATTTCGCTACCATCTACATACTTAGTATTTTCTAATTGATTTAAAACAATGACACTGCAATAATTACGTGTCACAGATACACAAATTAACATTATAGATCTATTTTTCAATAAGAAATATAATGGTATAGTGTGTGATAACAAATTTTATAACATCCGTTAAATATACAACTATATATATAAAAGCTTTACTGATTTTAAACATATTTCTTTATATATAGAAGATTCAATTTATTCCATTGTTGTGGAGGAATAACGTTCATACCAAAAAATGTTACTCTGTATGTTCCACTTCTTTCTTAATATGTAATAATTGCTGATCAGTTGTGTCACTTGTTTTATATTCATTTACCAGTTAAGTGCTTTTGTCGAATATTCAAACTTGATCTTTTGGACGACTAACTCTCTATCAAAACAAAAATTTTATTCTTTTTTTTTAACTCAACGTTTTAGATCAATCCTTATCGAGTTGAAATATCTTCGAAGGGATTGAAGTTAAAAAAAAATATTCTCACAAAAGTTGTTTGCTATAGATAGATATACAAAGGATATAAACAATTTCTCTGTAGAGATAACAACGCGGGCGATTTCGACGTCTAATGTTTTCTTAATCGAATACTATATGTATTTTTGTATAATAATACAATAGCGTTAGTTAAACGTTAAGTATTAGGACATCTTATATATGTATATATGTATATCATATGTATATATGTAAATATAAAAAGTTCTATACTATAATATTATTGTCTCAGACCAACTTGCCTAATCTCGACGTGTGTTACGACAGGTAATTAATACATTTCGTTAAGATCAATTGTTACGAAGAACAGTACGGTTCAGTTTCCTCTGTAACAAGTGGGACGTTTAAATAATTGTCTTAACATATTTCAATGACTTTTCATGAAAAACAACATGCTGAAATAAAGTATATTTTAATAGTTAATAAAAATAAGTATGATTAACTAAATTGCTATGCACATATCATCATTTAAATAGCATTAAATAACTTGAAATAATTCAAAAAGACGTATTTATACGTATGTATTCTTTGTTATATTTTTCTAATTGGATAAAACGTGAACCACCATTTTAAATAAATACTATCTCATTTATAAAAGTTATTCATCGAATGTATTTCAGTAATTATTGTAAAAATGCTTCAGAAACAAATTGGATTTATGTCAATAGATATTCATTTCAAAAAATATTATTTTGGTAATATTGGCTTTCTATACAACGATCATACTATAAGAAATTATGCTTCTTTTACAAGTGAACAGACGGCGGGCTATTCATTTGAACGATGACTTACACATTGTGCTACTAACAGGAAGTTACTACAACGGATGGTTAGAATGAGGTTATGTACGTTCGATAATAACTGTACTTACAAAATAATAGTACAATTTAATAGTAATAATATTGAAGTTTTGCATGATATTGTATTTTGACGAGTATGCCACTACGAAATTGGGTATTTGAATAATTTCTGTAGCAAGTGACAATGTGATGCTATTTTATACTTTGCATGCAAAATGATATGGTTACATTATTACGATTAATTGTGTCTGTGTACCTTATTTGTTGCGATTGGTTGAAGTGTGCAATTTATGTTTAGCGAAAAAATCATATAGCACACGAGAAAAATTTGAGTAAAGTCATAAAGAAACGATTGTCGAATTGATGCGTAACATCTACAAACTAACAACTATCTGGAGAAATAGATATCTGCTGAACTATTTGAATATTTTCGGTTGAAGCGACATCCGTTGGCTTCGGGTGTCGTTATGGTTTCAGTACCGCACAGGTAAATTTCGGGCATAAAGCCCTTACCACTAGGGCAACAACAGATAAAAACATGACTTAAGCCTGATTTCTGCTATTACAAAACCTACTTAGTTTGAATAAATATTACAATTTTATAATAATTAGAGTTTGCACTGTTATTAGATCCCGCAATGTTAGTAAAATTTAAAGATGTTTTTCAATAAAACTAATTGTAAATATTAATCAATTAATAAGTAACGAGACAAAGAGAATTATCTAAAGAGCATAAGGAATAAGCGTGTATATTAAAATTCAGGTTCATTTAAATATAATAAAATAAAATACTCGTTTTTTGAAAATTCTAATATATAATATACTATACAAAATACGAATATTTGAATTTTTTAAATTCAAAGTTTGTTTGTATTGACCTACGCCCTGTTTCATTAAAATTTCCAAATTAGCAATTGTGACATCTAATGGATTTATTTATTTCGATATCTTCCTTTACTTTAGTAGTCCTCAACATACGATTCAAATTTAAAGTAACTTCATATTGAACATTTGACTAAATTACAAAATTACTACCACAAAATGTATTTTATGCTGCATGTCTCTTTCAGTACAATTTAAATGATGGTATTAACAATTCTTTTCATTTTTAAAAGTACGTCATTTTCATAGAGTACGTCTTAAATATGTTTAACATAAGATTTATGCATGATGTTATAACTTACCTTTACAAGACAATATCCAAACATCTTACGTACAAAATATCAGGTCGTAGTTGAAAGTTATAATTTAAAATAGTGTGTGTTTGTATGCGTTATAAATAATATATGTAGTAACAGAAGGGCAACGATTAAAATATTTTGTGTTTTAAATCATGAGAGCGACCAGAAATACTATATTTAATACGATATAAAATTTAATATAATGATGTAAATATTTGAATATTCATTCTCAGTACCACCTAACTTGAGAAGACGCTCAATTTTGCCTTCATGAAGGTTAGATAACGACTCTGTCTAAAAATCGCATTGTGTCGCTTGACACTGACAGAAGCTTCCACCGATACGCATTCTTATTTTCAGAAAATTGGGCGGTGCTCGTTTTTGGCTAGCGCACACTTACTGGGGCGTTTAGACGATCAATATGTTATTAATATTTCAATGTACTTAGGATTATTCTCCATCTAATATATTAAACGTTTAAACGATCCATAGGTGTCTTTACAGTGCTGCGACACATACACATGCTTTTGTAAACGTTCTTGGCGACTTAACATGTATAATTATTGTTACAAAAAATGTTCTTTCAGTAAGTATATAAGTTAGTGCCTTTTCATTGATCCTAATAGATAATAATTAGAGGCAGCGTTGAAAGTGAAGGTGATATCGAACGATACATCGATACAACAGTCGTTCTGTTTCGTAGTTGATATTTAGTAAGGTGATATAATATTGATTTCATAAATGATCCAATCGCTGAAAATTACAGCAATCTGAAATATTTTCTGCAGTGTTGTTCGATTATTTCTCATTATATAATATCACCCTACCACTTCTATGATAATATTAACTCGAAGATTTTTGCCTTTTCCAAGTGATGCGGAGACTTTACTGTACATTGGTGTATCTCTGGAATCTTCTATGCTTGCTCGGCACTCTCAAATTAATTTGGTTTAAATTGTAGTCCTATTGAGCCTACCCCTAGCATGGATATTGGAGAAGTCCTTTTTATTGCATCCGCAATAAAATTATTGCTAGAAATCAGGTAGCAAGCCTGCACCAATCAGGTATGAACACGACTATGATTGGCTTTAGTATGCTACGCAGAAATTTTCCAATCTTTCGCACCTTCATCGTTGAGCTCAACTTTTAACTCCTGGTAGACAATTTTCTTCATCATTGGTTTAATTAGAAAGGGAAGCTTTGTGCAATGCCTAGAATATATACATATATACACGTAACCCCTTGTAACACAGTAAATAGGTTCCTATACAAGCCACGTTGTGTAAAACCATGTTATATGAGACTCAGAGCCAGTACAGAAAGGAGGGTTACGTTTAAAAACTATTATTTTCATTTAACACGAGTTTAATTTAATAAATTTCTACCTCATCATTGTTCAGTACAATCAAACGAGAACATTTTCTCAGTTAAACGATATTCTCTTTTTTCATTTAAATTTTTTGTACCTTCTATTCTTTTTAAAAAATCTACAATTTTTGTTTGTTTGTTGGTTTTTATAAGATCATTGAAAATTTCATGGTATGGAGATAGACAATTTTGCATCTCACTTTTAAATTTTCAGTTTCTTTCAGCAGAAAAGTCTGCAATTAAGAAAAATGATTTAAGATTTTTAGCTAAGCTCAGGCTTTCTTCTAATTTTTTTAGTGTTAAATTATTAACTTGACAATCGTCATCAGTGTTTTTATCCTCAAAATCGATTTAATTTACAACTTCCGATGCTATTTCCATCAAATCCGCTTCGTCAACTTCTTCTTCCATTAATAAGTCTGGAACGTTCTCAATAGTTATATCCACAAAACCTTCGCCTCCGATCAATTTCGCAAGTTTTAATATGCGACCAATTTCATTATCTGATAATTCATGTACATTTTTTTATTTCAACTGAAGATGGCCATATCTTCTTCCAACGTGTATTCCACGTTTATGTTTTTAGTTTTCTCAACGACAAAGATATGATGTCGATGCAGTGCTTAATTGAAAATTGTTTTCAAGTTTCCATTACATTAGTTGATTTCGAATACATTATGTCTAATATCCGTTGTGAATGTTCTCTTTATGTAATAAATTTTAAAGGCATTACCTTATAGATAATACCTAGATCTAATGGTTGGAGCAACGAAGTGGTGTTAGGCGGTAGGACCACTTTAACAACGTTGGGATGACTCAAATCTTGTGGGTGACATGGAGCATTGCCTAATAGTAATAGTGCGTTGAAGCTCAAATTTTTCTGCTTTAAATAGTTTTCAACGGTTTACACAAAACAATTTAAAAACTAATCTTCAAATAAATTTCCAGTTATCTAAGCTCTTGGATTTGCTTTCCAATATACCGGGAGGTGTTTTTATTTACGCCTTTAAGTGCACGAGAATTTAGAGATCTATAAATCAGTAAAAGTTTTATAATAAAGTCCCTCGACGCATTACCAAACAAAAATAGCATTATACGATCTTCAAACACTTTAAATCTGGGTGCAGTTTTTACTTATTTCGATATAACGGTTCTACTGGGCATTTTTTCACCAAGGATCAGTTTCGTCAGCACTGAAAAGTTGATTTGCTGTGTATTCTTACTCTTCCATAATATTATTAATTTTTTTGGATAGATCTTAATAGCTGTATGATCAACCGATGCAGATTCTTCTGGAATTCTTCTGCTATGAATTGTAAAACACTTTTTTAATTTTTTGAACTAACCTTTTTACTTGCCACAAAATCCGGATTGGCAGGGGATTCTCTACGTCCTCTTTAAGGTGTCTATAAGTTTTAAATGCGTTTCATTGAATGATATTACCATTCAATGAAATTCTTTTTTGACAACTATCATCAATCCAAATGCAAAGTGCATTTTGTATTATCCTGTAGCAATTGCAATTTTTATTTCTTTTTCATTTTTCTTAATATTCAAGATTTGTATATTTACTTCTAAAGAAATAAATTTCCTCTTAAACGTTGTTCTTTTTTATTTTTATCAGGCATGACTTGGGATTGAGACTTAATTTTCCAACAATTAGTCTTAAAAACGAAAAAGCCATTCTGTAACACGTTGTAGCTCGACGTAGATTGCCGATCAACCGCTTGAGACACTTTTGCCTCATTGTACCACAGTGGCGACAATCGTTTCGCTGCTGACGAATAAATTATACGATGTACGTATAATTGTTAGTGGACTACATTTTATTGATTATTGTGCGTGTATATATATATCTAAGTTCTTGTCGAACTATATGCATTTCTCGACGGCTATTTGTGAAACTGTGTGTTTAATGGTAGAGATAGCTAAGAACTGATTTGGAATGAACTTGGACGATATAACGAAAAGTCTCTGTTGGGTGTGTTCTATTTTCGTTAGAACAAGCGGATTCGCCTATTGGAATTTTACGAAAGTTGGTGAGGGAAGTGGACATCGAAGCTAATTGGTCGACGAAAATTGTGTGGAAATAGGAAACGTCCGCCCCTAAACCCTCGGTCAACCGCAAGTACCAAGTGCACTGTCGGGTGACGCACCACAACTCGAACAATGCAACAACGAAACAGGAGGAACGAAATTAAAATGCGAAACCTCTAGGTAGGCACATATTAGGAAGAATAAACTAAACCCAGACTTGAAGTGATGGCTTCTTGGATGTCATTGCTGCTATGGACAGCTGGATCTCGGTCGATGTCTATCTGCTATGATATTAAAGGACACCGATGGGCTTTTTCCTTGATGCTTTGCATCTCGACATTCTTCAGACCACGGAGATAAAAAGAAACAAAAAAGGACCTTCCGTCCACGGGCTCTCGACTGCGATCGAATTGTACATAACAGATCGATACGATACGACTATATATCGCATCGCATTTTATTCTTTTAAATATGGTGGAACGTTCCGCAACACTATATCTCTGAGAGAGCAAGTCTCGTCGCGGATGGCGGATAAACTGTGCATCACTCTTTCCGCTATGCCATTGGAATAGCGTTATAAATGAATAAATTATAATTTGTTTATGTAGGCAAAAAGAAGATAAATGAGATGTTTTAGGGCCCACATGCTCAGCAGTCACGTCGATTGGAAGGCTGACGGGTGTCGCGTTGCGGAAATGGTCGCCCTCTTAGTTAAAACGGACGCAAACAACTAGCTATTTTTGAGGATTTCCAAATAATTCTTACCTTTTTTCTTTAATCTTTTTTACTTTAATCTTCCTAAGTACCAGGATTAGAACATTAAAGGTTGTTTTGGAATCTTTAACGATTCGCACCTTTAAACCTTAACTCAATGGCTAATGATGTACCACAAACTCCTAAAAGCCTAACCAACATGCCACCCGGCCGCATAGTTCAAGCAGTTCTTTCTGGGGTCTTACCCTTACTACCAGGTAGCTACCACCTCCATACCAAAGGAGGGGCAGTAAGCTGATTGGCCGGTCGCCAGAACACAGTTTGGTATAAGTTTGTAAAAAATGTAAAATAGGATCATTATTAAAGTAAGTTGCAACCAAACAAGACGAACGTTCCATTTGTGATTCACTCAATTTAACATCCTAATCTAACCCCCAAAAGGGTTAACATTAAAACTAAACAAAAAAGTCGTCCTTGGTATTCCAACCATCTATTAAGCAAGGCGAAGCTAAGGACATAACAAGCATGATAGATCTAGTAGAAGTACAGTGTTATACAAACTTTTCGTAATTCTCTTATCGTGTTAGAAACGAGACCGTATTATTATATTACGGGTCGCAGTGTTTATAGGAGGGTTTCTGCAATTTGGCTACCGTGTTGCAAGGTGCCATGCTATAGGAGGGTTACTTGTACATTATTCTATGTCCCTGATCTTTTCTATGATATTTTCAACTATTTTCCTGCATCTTCAACAGCCACGACATCTTTCAGTGATATCTTCTTTAGATTAATCAGAATTATAGCAAATAACTTTCTCTGTTAATAAATTTAACATTCACAGCGTTTTTTTTGTCGTTTTATTCTTGAAATCGTTCATTTGCATCGTCGAGTACATCATGTTTTACCTGCTCGTCATCTTGTTGCTTACATCAATGGCCAATAGCAGCTTCCTGTTTTCTATAGCTATATTTAACAATAAATTTTCATTGCTGCACATATGAGATAGATAGCGAGTGTCTAAGCACTAGCGATGGCTTCCTAGAACCTTAGCTACATAATATGTTGATGTTGCCATGGTTAATGATTTCAATAGTTTACTCAGGGCCTTTTAACGAAAACTTCTTACTAGTACAAATGGTTTCCAGATTGTACCTATTATTATCCTCAGGGATCGTGGCTATTGCACCGGCGACGGTGCACGGTACGGTTATAACTATACCAAAGTACGTTACCTATCTGGTCAAGACGTGCACCCATTGGACTCCATTTTCTTTTCTTAACCAACATATTAGCGTACTTTTGCAGGCACAAAGACGACATCTCCTCTTCGCATTCCCAGGTGAATAGAATCCTCCGCTCTGGAAAGAAAAGAATTAAAAGCAGACTTTTCATCTGCTACAGAAACTCTTGGCGCTGTCGCTATACAATGATTAAGTGAGTTCTCATCATTTTATTCATAACCTGGCAACATCCTTGCAGTTGAATGAAGGACATGCAATACAATTCCTTCCTATAAGAAATTAATTTCTTACAATCTTAACAAGTATGAGGGTATATCAGAATATTCGGATGCTTACTAAATCTGAGCCCGAGACAATTTAATACAAATACAAAATCGCACTAAAGGATAATGAAATTATCTTTTTGTCGGTTAAATGTTTTAAAACGACGAGTTAGTTGTTCGACATCCGTTTATCATCTAATTTCTTTGAACATTTTGTAATTGCCTTTAATTAATAAATACTCTACAATACTTTTACTGCGTGCAAATAAAATCAATTTTAGTATACAATTTTTTACATATTTCAATTATGCAATTCGCATTTAGTTCGTGATCAGTTGTAGAAACAACGCTAACAAAAATACGCAACAGTATTAAATAACTGGAGCGAGGCTATAAAAATTTCAGCCATTTCACTTGTCGCTTTATTAGAACTTCTCTGTAGCCATATTGAAAACCGTACCAGGTTTTACCGTTAAACATTATAATATTTTGAAAGTGATATGTTTTTCAAAAAAGAGCTTTCTATTACTAAAGCTTTTAAAACATAATGTTATAAATACCATAAATATTAAATATGTGTATAAAGTAAAATAAATATTGTATATCATGTAAAGTATAATTGTTAGAAATATCCGTTGCTGATTCATAAGGAAACCCCGATCGATAAGGCAGATATGTAGGGAAAGATAGCAAAGATAAATTGAAGAATTAAGAATGTGCCATTAAGTATTTTTAAGATAATGAGGTATATAGAATTTTAAAATTGTTGAATAGCGTATTTATTTGATTCTTTCTCTTAAAAAAGACACGTTTGCTTGTTATCTCATCAGATACAATTAAATGTATTTTACAATATAATCTGCGATTGCTCGTTGAGAAAGAATGTATCATTGCCAATAGACATCATTACAATCATTTATAACAGAAACAGTAAATGTATATACCATTTTAACACTGTTTTAGAATTTGATCATGATCTTGATGTTTAAAATCATTTAAAGATAGTATATTAATAAACGAAATATTAATGAACGATTTACACTTTGTACGTTTCAGAAGTTAACAAACAACGCTTAAGGAATGATTGAGATTGAAGTTACTTCAAACAATTTTTTTCCTTTGCAAAAATTTCTATTTCAGCTTCGTTAGCCAGTAATTAATGAAAAAACGCAGGTCATCGCAGAATATTGAAAAGGTTGCACTCGTTTGTCCTTGCTCGGGAATGCGTACGCGGTTGATACACAGCTCTACCATCTCAGTAAGTAATATTACAAATGATCCAACGAATCATCACTTAACCGTAGTATGTCGATAAGTATACAAAGTTTAATCTTCGTACATCGTGTATCAAGATCGGTGATTGCTTAGTAAATTTTCATGTGTCGACTAGTAAAAATCTGGGTGTACATTCCAGTAATCTAATAGTAAACCATAGTATTTATTTTGTTCAAAAATTGCATCCACAGCTTGCATGTCGAAATATATTTTATGTTATAACTCTGAAACGAAGAGTTTCCCCAAGGTAAGATTTATACCACTTAAAGAGCATAAATTAAAACAAGTTTAAACAAAGTTTAAACAAAATCGGTTGGGGGCGAAAACATGTGGTTTTTGAATAGGGTCCTTTTTAGTAAACGTTTGTACAATCTATTTCGTTAAAGAAGAGGCTAAGATGAAAATTTTTTACAGTCAGAAGAGTATTTTAACTGGAATAATCTGATTATAAGGAGACATATTTGCTATATTCCCTACCCATCGATCACTAGCAGTAGTTAAATCCTTCTAATATTTTTCGCTGTAGGCCAACGTTTTAAAGTCTTTATAACAAGGGTGGAACAAGTAAAGTAAGACTGAGAGTCTCTTTTATCCCATTTAACGTCATAATTGTCAGGTTTTCAGCTTTCAACGTTACTTAAGTCAGTGGTGACGCAGGAATAGTTTTGATATCAGACGACAGACATAACAACTGGCACAGAGATGATTGGTACTATAGTATCATGTAGGTGATGTGTTTCTGCAAAGTTTTACCCGTGACGTTGCGTTAATACTTTTCAGAGATAACAGAGAAAGAAGACTAATGAGTTCAATTTTTAAAGGATCATCTTTGATGTATATATCGATACTATTGATTAGTCGGAGGATAGAAGGTCAATCATTTCGATCATCCGCTTTCTGACGGGCTTAGTTAATCTCGCCGCAATTAAAAAAAGACAAAATTTTTCTTGGTAGGAAAAATATGCAGAATTCGGTCACCATTTCGGGTTCGCTCACATTATTTTCAATAAGATTGTTGGGTACCGGTTTTTCACATCACCATGAGAAAACGAACAAATACTAACTTCGAGCACATTTCTGCTACTTTGAAGTTTCAATAGCCAGCGCGATTTTCTCATTTGTGCTTCTTTCATTGAGCTCTTCTTGGATTTTGAGATATGCCTGATCTACCTTGGAAAATAAAAAGAAAATAAAAGGACTATTAACATAAAAAAGAGAACTAAATACACTTTAAATACTTTAAACTAACGTTAAAGAACTTTCAGGAGACACCGGTAGATCTTCAACATTAATAAGCATCTTCAGTTCCGTTTTTCTAGTGTAAAATATATTTAAGGCATATTAATTAAGAAAAACAGTAGTAAAAACATCGACCTTTAAAATAAATCCTCATTGATAATTATGCGATATTCCCATAGGGAGTTAATCTAGTTGGAAGATGGACAGCTAAGATTTAATGTTTCCTTAATTTTATTACCGAGTGTATTATAACCTGCATCAAAATCTGTAGATATTAAAATGATCCCTACTACATCATCGAATTCAATCTTCGTTATAATTTTTATTTATCGAAGAGGAACTGAAATATCGATAAGAATAAAATATCTTTTCGTTCTTTCGTTTGTATCCAATAATTTCAAAATATCACATAGATATTGTTTATAAACAGAAGAAATATTGTACAAATATTTTATTCTAATAACCTTATATGCTCCAGCACATGTTATTCAGCTGAATTCTATATAACTCGTACGTGTACTTAGTTTATAGATCTATATACCGTGTCGTTTAAGCAGATCAACGCAAGACCACGGAACCAACAGTGTCAGCGTCTATGACGCGAACCGGTGGTAAGATCTGTTCGAACTGAGACGATAACACCGGAGTGAACGCAGCATGAGAAAACGCGGGGGCGGAAAATCAGTGTTCATGAAAGTCGACACGGTGTAATAGTAACGCGAGTGGAAACGAAAACAGCTGTTTGTAGTAGGAGGAATCTGGACGTCATTCGTGCACTTTAAACACTGGCTGGAGATGAATGGTTAGGAACCGTGAAAATAAAGAGATAATAGAGAGGAAAGCGAAATGTGTAAAGAAGCCGGGGAAGAAAATGTTTCAGAAATATGCTGAGAAGTATTTCGAATAAAAATATTGTTCTGTTTTAAGCCGAAATAATTCAATATAATTAGTCTTTTTCTAATTGGATGTGTAGAGGATATATTGAAATTTTTTAACGTATTACCTTTTTAAATAATATTATATAATTTTTGATGCATTAATCGATTTACATAATTATACAGAAAAACTATTTATTTCAAAGATATTTTAATTTCAATGTTGTAATTTAGGGAACGTAAAATTATATAGTACACATATGTGCATCTACATATTTGTCAATGTTACATTGTATTTTTATTTGTAAAATGTAGCGAGTGTAAGAAGACGAGTTAAACGATTTTGTATCGTACATGTTGCAATATGTGAATGAGAAATATGACAAAATGAAAATTAATATTTAATTTGATGAAATAATGTATGTTTCCATATGAACTGTTGTAGATGTGGCGGCCCTCCACTCGCCACTAGAGAGACCAGAAACATCCACAATTTCCCGAAAGCACACGTTATGTTCACCACCGATAATCACGCAACATGATGGCGTAGATCCGAGATTAGCCTTTTTTTACGCGAAGGAGATCATCATGGACGTTTTAGATCCTTTTCCTTATAGAACCTCCTAATAACTAAAATTCTAACCCCGCTGCATATTAATAAGGTATATTAAAATATTGTATATTATAATTATATTTGTATGAAATGTCCAGGTATTTGGGCTTCTACGAGATTCGTAAAAGGCAGTTTAAAAGAAGACACATTTTCTAAATAAAAATTAATCTATTCTAATGTTCTTCCGATCGTTATACACTTCCTTACTTTTCGAATATTTTCAAATCTCTGTTTAAATCTTTTTGCGCCTTCAATTTATGTTCTTTTTCGAGTAGATAGGCGTTTTCTTTCTTCGCCAATTAGGCGCTTTTCAAAAAGTACTCGCCGCTTACTCCCCGTTCCCGATTAGGGTGTTTTCATCTTGCGACGAAAAAATACCCTTTTTTCTCTATGGTGACCAAGTTTATGGTAACCGCTTTACTTGGATTCCGTTTTTAGGCTCCTTCACGGCAGGTCACGTCCTTATCATAAACTTAGCCACCGTCCCAATCGACGCGGCTGCCGAACCTGTGGCCTCTAAAATCTCCAATTTCCTTTTCTTTTGCCTACAAATTATTAATATTCTATTAAATAATTAATATTTAAGGGAATATAGGGGGTCGAATACAATGGCTAAGCAGGGCTCTACCTATTTGCAACGCTCGACGATCTGCTCGTGAACACGTGGATATAAAACTAAGACATTTTTCTGCACATCTGAACCAGCAGTGAAGCTTCTTTTGTATTTTGCGTGTTCTTGAGACCGTGGGATCCAAGGAACCCCATACCGCGTTATATATATAACTGGTCAGGGTACAATTTGGCTAGTCATAAGCATGAATGATTAACTATCGTCATTCATGTGATTAGGCCATCTTCAAATGATGACACCTGTACTATGTTTCAAAGTTACGGTATTTGATGGACTTTCTCTGTTTGGTAAACCACCTATTTCATGGGTTCCGAATCGTACTTGAAGGCTAAAGAATTTGTTGCACGCGTGTCACACCACATCATGTCACCCCATATGGAATGGATAGTAGTACGGGGGATTACCACATTCGTACTATAGATTTGAAATGAAGTCCCGCCCATCCTACTGTGGAGGCGAAAATGGAGAAGAACCACCCTCTAATAGGGGTGGCGAGAAGGAAAAAGAAAGTTGTGAAAGTTTGTATTGAATGGCCAAAGATGTAAAGATGAGTTCTGTAATGTCGCTGAGCAGAGTTCAATTTGGGGCTAACCTGTTACAATCACTTTATTAGCGTCAGATGATTTTTTTAATAATAAAACACAACACATGAAAAGCATTGGAAGTAATCAAAGAGCAGGCATACAAAGGTGGTGGAATACGTATATTTAAGCGTAGACACAGGAAAAATATATATGCAGGTACCTCCACGTATTATAAAAGAAGCATGGTTGTCTTTTTAAGTTCTTCAAACAATGATAATAAAAAGGTAAGTTTATTTTTATTAATTTTACATTTATATTATAAATTATACCTGTGAAATGTTACACACTGTGAACAGAATTGATTCATGATTTCTAATTATTATTATACCTTTATAATAATAACAATATAAGCAAAGGCAATGATTAATAATAACTATTGACACAATTTTTGAAATTCGCACACGATGACTTGCCTGAAAGAGGCCACTTAAATGTCTACTTTTTAATGTTATAACACTTTTGGATTTAAATGATGTTTGTCATGATATGAAAAATGTACAAGCACAATCTAAAATATTTTTCAAGAAATTGTATAGAGGTGACATTTGTACAAAAATCGTTTCTTTTGCAATTTTCAAAATCACCGGCCGTTTCAAAAAGAAGGCATATATTTTAATTGAGTATCTTTTCTAACAGGTAAAAGAAAGCTATGACCAGCATTCAAATATTTTATAGAGGAATAATATAAAATTGCAAATAGAGATTTATTTACAAAACAAACATTACAAGATCGAAATAAAAAATTTGTATTTAAAATAAGAAATAACGGACTTAAATTAAGTTAAATTTATATATAAGAATTAGTAAAAAATCTGGTCACTCGAATTAAATAATTATATATTATCCCTTTTTGTACAGTTGAAACATCACGGTAATAATTAAACATTTTACTACGAACGTCATCTCATGCCATTACGATCATTCCTATCGTTACAGACTTTACTTGTTAATTATTAGATTTATACATAGACTTTATACCACAATTATAAATGATGCGCTTTTACTATCGTCAAATAATAAAAGGAATGGACTGTGACGCATCCGAACGCAGCGTTTGGCGGCGCATGGACATATACCAGTTTAGCGTGATATATTTCATAAGATACAAGGTGTTTGTTACAGGAGGCGCTGACGTAACGCAAGCAGTAGAGTGTACTTATACAAAACAGATAGTGCAGCCTATTCTTTCTAGACTATAAACCTGTACAACATGATACTGTGCTAAATGCTGAATACAATTGTAACCTAGCAGTGGTATTTTTGTACCTAAATATATCTAAACATAGAAAAGGTACAGTAAAAACACTAACTCCCTCCCTCTTTTTCTCCCTCTCGCTATGCTATTCTCTAGGTCTGACTACAGGGGTTTTTATTACTGCTGCGTCTACTTTAGACGCATTTGATTGATGCGTGTCATTCACAAGGATAATTATAAATTACGAAATGCGAATAGAATAAGATTTTACACAGTGATACGATAAAATAATATTTGATTATAAAATTGAATATTCTGTATGAAAAACAAAAAAGATGGTCGTAGTTTATAAAGTTTTTGATTTGTAATTGGATTTATATACACGTATAGATTCGGTCGGGAAAGTATTTACTTGATTAAATTAACAATGATACATGATTAACATTGTTTTTAATGGATTTCTGTTCCTAATTTAAAATGCAATCGTTTATAATAACCAATTTGTCATTTGAGACTTCTATAATATTTGAAACGTTCCAACGTAGCTACATTTCACATTTCTGTTTTAGTTAATTTATGGATGTAAATATTATCACTACTGGGCTATTCGAAGTTCAGTGAAGTTAAGATTTGTTGTACATTCAAGAATTTTTGGCAAGACATTAGTTTCTTTCATAGATATTGTATTTATTTATATAAGGAAAAAAGAATGGGTCAATGTCTCATAAATTATTTTATATTGCAGAAATTTCAACTTTTGTGATTCATTCCTATCATTTAATAAGCTGATAATGTATAATATTGAAAAGATTAAAAAGTTAAAATGAAAGACAAAATAATACTAATTATTAAGAGAATTATTTTATAATTAAAATTGTATTTGTAATGTAATGGTAGTATTAGCAATAATAATGACAAATATTAATAATAAATAAAAGTAAGAGATAAACATAAATAATACCAGTGGGGTTGGTTCATGGGTTTTCTTTGGTTGATAGGTTCACTTTCAAATAGCCATCCATTTAAAATGAAAACGTATTAAAATATTTTTCTTTTGAAAAATTTTTTTTATACGATTGTGTGTGTGTGATATGGATTATACATATTTAACACTAGATTTATTATGGGGGTATTTTCACCCATCTGAGAAAACTTTTCGTTAATTTTCTTGAACAAAATTATTGCTGTATTTTATGAGAATATTTTAATTAATTTTGACTTACATTTATAGGACATATAATTGCAAATCTAATCACTAATCTAATTAAAATATTCTCATAAAATAGGACAATAATTTTCTTGAAGAAAATGAACGAAAAGTTTTCTCAGAGAGGGTCAAAGTGATACCTTGGTAAACTTAAAGGAGTGATTAGTACAGATTTGTTAATGTTTACATTCTACACAAATAATTTTATCCCAAAAAAAATGTGTAACTAACATGTAAGTCAGGACATAATGTCATTGTTGCACAATTTGATCACTATTGGTGCGGCTCACCGTTTATATTTATTGTAATTTTAAAAGCTTGAAGAATAATAAATTTAGATATACAGAATGTACCACGTAACGTACGAGCTGATTTTCCACGATTAGCACATTTATTACGATACTACGATATTACGATTAAAAGTAAAACAATGTACGTGCCTGGATTACTCGGGTAAATGTGATTATTAGTTATATATATATGTAATAAAATATTATGAATTTATTGATACAAAAGGTTTTAGCAGTAATAGAATGATTGCGATTCTAATGATCAAAATGTAATACTTTCCGAATATGTATAGCTACATGATGTAGTACATGATTCCTTCTTTTTAAATGATGAGGCACATCTAAGCAATAAGCAATAAGTCATTATCTGGAAATTTTGTCATATTTTTTTCTAGAAATTGTTACAACGAGGTGAGGCTAGCAACAGGTTCGACTCGCAATTTCTGACTATAATAATTATACCTTTTGAAGTGTAATAACAATAGTAAAAACAGTTGCCAAGTTGATAATAGTTTAATTAAAGTAAAAAACAGCAGTTGTTGGTAATAATTATTATAAAATATTGTACATAAATGATGCAACGTTTAACTCACAAATTCAATAATGGAATTATGTTCAGAAATGTATTTATTTGAATAGGAACTTGTAATACTATCATTTTAAATTGATATTAATTTAGATATATCGAAGAACTATGACAAATTGAACAACGTTATATGTATTTACATACAGCATTAAAGAAAATATATTCATAAGTAAATAGTGTACTGATACATATTTTATAAAATTTAAAAAAATATTTGCACTTTTACAAACCATTTATGTAGATACAAGTATTTTTTAATTAATAAATTATGAAATAAATAATTCAATTAGGATAGAACGATGGAATTCTGGTAATAAAAGATTGAAACATTTAACACATTGACGACACAAATAAAAATGAACCGTAATGAAGGAATGATGAACCTCTGATGCTTCGTGTATCATTTCTTATGTAAGAAATAGAAATATATACTCCATCTATGCAGTAGAAAAGAAATATAAATGAAAAGGATAGGCTAAAATAATAAAAAATCGAAGTTCCGTAAGGAGTGTTGGGTTTGCATCGTACTTCACCTTTAAAATATAAATCGGGAATGGCGCCGACGGAATTACTTCTATATGAAATGTGTCCACGACAGGTATTATCGAGCACGTGCGTTTTCCACGTGCAGGCGGTGATCTTAACGTATATGAAAAACTCGACATATACAGCCAGATTGGTTCGATTCAAAGATGGTGGATGTCCGATTCGAGTCGACTCGTTATCGTGGAGAGATTTCCCAGGTGAATATAGAGCCAGGGTCAAATGGAGAAGGGGTGCATGGGGATAAGGAGAAAAATGGAGATGCCAGAAAATGAGCCTGCCGAAGGTAATTCCCTGTCTCTTTTCGACATCTATTTTCATCTCACTCGACCGATCGAGGCGGTTGTAGCTTTCCGTGGCCACCCCTTGTCACACTTTTGGTATCATCTCCACCTAAAAAGGTAGATTGGCCCAGGAACTAACGCGATTTCTTATTGGCTAAGAACGCCGGCCAATCGTCGAGCTTGTTATATTCTAGGATCACGTTGCACGCGCTTATATTGGGAGCCCCCGCGCGTTTCCCCGACAGAACGGCTCTCTAACGTAAGTGCAGAACGTCGGTGTTCATTTTGGTTGTCAGCTTTTTTTTCTCTTTTTGATTACACACGTTACACAACATTAACGTCGACACCTCGAACGGGAAAGAGAAGGGAAATGAGGGAGATACGTACATAAGGAAGCGTAAAGGGGAAGAGAAGAGTCGTAAGGAAACGAGAGAAGGTCTTGTATTTAAAGAAAAATAAGATGAATAAAAAGTAAACGGAAAGTATTACGAAAAAGGCCACGATCGTGAGAAGAGGCTAGGAGATTTCCCCAGGACTTATCGATCCGCAACCCAATTCGATCCAGAGTGTTTAGTGATTCGTCCAGTTTTCCAAACAACCGCTTCTTTTCCACGGAGAACTCGTTAGGTAAAAGAGGAAAGTGCAATTCATCGTTTGCTAATTAATTTTCCTCTTGAACAGAGGGCACTGAAACAATTGTGGATACAGTTCAGATATCGTCAGTGATTTATCGAGGCTCGTGCCTCGAACGTGTGACGGACATTGGTTTCGAGGTGTAGTCCTTATTTTATTACTAAGGAGCTGATATCGTCTCAACAGAGGGGCAATTTTGTGTGTGGTCCTTCTTTTGGTGCGCAGAACAGAACAGTGTTTCTTTTTTTTTTTCGCTTCCTTTGTTTTTCTTTTTTTTTTCTTTTTTTTTTTCTTGCCCGCCTTCTTCGAATTATAGTATTACTTTTTCTCGCGATTTTCCATTCCCGTTCTTGACACACGTACTCGTGAACGCAAAACGTGGTGAAATTCGTCGGTCCTCGCGAGTTTGAACGATCGGTGACGTCATTGGTGATCAATATCCGGGAACCAGTGCGACATTACGGGTGTTCTTCGAATAGGATGACATCTCGATGGCAATTCTCTTATCGTACGAAGCCTCCTTTGATTTTCGCATCGACAAGGCAGCCGTCATTTACAAATTGAACAGTGCGACGTGGCTAAAGCTTTCTATGACAAGGGATAAGTTTGCATCGTAATGCTTCGTCTCTCCTTGTTTCTTCTCTTTTGCGTTTAAGAGATATCTTCTTAATTTTTCTTCGAGAATTTAAGAATGTTGCTTTCGAGAAATATTCTTCGCTCTAACCTTCCCCATACAACCTCCTGATAACCATCTCAATTTGAGAGAGAAACGTAACCAGTCGTCGAAAGTGCGGGAAATTCAACACACGTGATCCGTAAAAAAGTTGAGTACGTTAAAGGTGTAGTGCGCGCTATCTTATTTTCGTTGTGCAGATCCAGAAGCCCATTGCTTTTTTTGGACGGGTTCGGACTACGGTGTCTTGTTTCAAAGACTAGATTGACTTTCTATATTTAACCAACTTTTATTCCATCCGAATATTGGCTGTATAGTGCAGGTTCATGTTGTTATTCTTACTCTCAAGTTTTGCTTAGTGGTTGATTTTTATTTTTGAACGTATCTTCTTTGTTCCTCTTCTTCGTCTGGTTATCCGTCTCGTTTACTTTTTACGAATAAGAAAGCTATTCGATAAAACGACTCGAAAGTATTATTCTACGTATGAAAAATTTGTTGAAACGATTAAAATATTAAAATACATGGTATCTCCCTTGTTCCTTTATCTCTTCTCTTTGGTACATAACGTTTCGCTGTTGCGCGAAGCATTTGAAATTCATTTAGTCGAATTCCCGTGAAATATGACTTTTTAAATGTTTGGAATGCGCGCGTAAAGAATAGTTTGATTAGCAGTGCGGGAATACCAGCAAGATTGATCTTAAACACGGAATGGTAACCGGTACGCGATGGTAGTAATCTAATAATAACGGAGCTGATTGTTTGTAAAATAGGGCCGCCTAGAACGTGCCGCCAGAAGTAGTCCGTCCGCCGCCGAATTCTCCGAGGAACGAGAATAAGAGCGAAGAAACGAAGTAACTAGGAAAGTTCCTGCGATACGTGGGAAAACGACGACGTAGAAGGCACGTAGAAGACCTTCCTGGGGACGAGTGTAATATTTGCCAGAGAATCAGACTATCCAGGTGAAGAAGAAAAATAATCGAAGATGCCGAAGCCAAAGCAACAAGAAGGAGACGATCCTGATCCGACCCCCTATCTCTTCGTCTCGCTCGAGCAGAAGAGAATCGACCAGACGAAACCGTACGATGCGAAGAAGGCGTGCTGGGTACCCGATGAGAAAGAAGGCTACGTACTTGGTGAAATCAAGGCAACCAAGGGTGATGTCGTTAGCGTTTCGTTACCTGGCGGCGAGGTAATTCCTTCTTTCTTCTTTTTTTTTTCTTCCGCCTATTGTCTTACGGAATGACGAAAGAATGCTATTTTCAACCTCCTAAATCGAGTAATACCATAGAAGAAAATGTTCAAATTCGATGAAATAAATAATTAGATGATATACCGGAAATTGCTTCAGTGGTTAACATTTATATCGCCAGACGTTCAAGCTAACGGCTGAATATTTGGATGCAGAAAGAAAGCGAGATACCAGAGCTTGGCCGTATCGTATCGTTCGAACTCTATTTTTGGAGCAGGCGAAACTTGTTCGGTAGCTCTTACCGTTTTACGTTTACTATCATCGATTCATTTCGTCATTCAATTGGCTTGTAAAAATAAATAAGAAGAAACTCGAACAATATTCACGAATGATACATTATGTTATAACTTTGAATAAAATATAATATTATCGCTTGGGAATGTTCAAATTTGTGAAAATCAAATACAGCCCGCGATCTTTTCGCGTGTCGTGGTTAGATTTCGATTTACGTAACAAGTAGTTTGATATCTTAGAGTTAGATAGTTGTTCGAACAATTAATTAGTCTATTAGTAATATTTAAGAGAGTGGGCGCATATTTCTGTATTCGCGTGTATCTCTCTCCGTCTTTCTTTCACCGTCTGTTCCCCGTGATTTCGGTGGCAGCGGTTATTTTCGCACGGCAGGGGGGCATAGTGATGTACGAAATACCACGGTTGGATTACATAATGGTTCAGCAAACCCTGCCTTCCCTTCGTCAACCGATGCTGAAATGCTATTGTTAGCACCGTCGCTACCATTGGTAATAATAAATTGAAACGTCACTTCAGGAAACGCCGGTCGACATATTTTTAGACCGCCTAAAAGTAAAACAGAGAGAAAAAGAAAGAGAGAGAGAGAGAGAGAGAGATACGTATGATCTTGCGTACGAGATCAAGGGAGGTAATCAGGTAGGATCAAAGAAATGAACGCGTACGCTTTGATTATTAATTAAATGACAATAACAATTTTTATATAATCGGGGGAAAAATAGTAATTATGGATATACGTTCATCTCTTCCGACTGTGATATTATATCGTAGCATTTCCAATAAAATACCGCAAATTAAATTATTTAAATTGACAATATAAGAATCTCGGTTTGTTGCAACAATTGTTTATGATTACAATTTTGATTACGTATTTTATGGTCCATTAATTATGTTACGTAACCGAAACACAACTACCTTCATTGAGACATGGTGAGTGCTTCGTATGTTGAAAATTTATAAATATTATCATAATTCAATTATAATTATAATTATAGAAAGAAATGGTTTAAACTAAAGAAAACTATAATAAATAGAAAGTAATAGAGTTAAGAATTTTAAAAGCATTTCCTTTTCATATTATGATATTTCGAGGAAATTGAAAAAGAAAAAAGCGTTCTAAACTGTACAATAAGACCGACTAGAGTCAAATATATAAAAGAAGGATGCTCGCGCAGACAAAGCAATTCCGCAAGGATCAACTGGCCCAAGTGAATCCGCCGAAATACGAAAAGTCCGAAGATATGGCTGATTTGACATTCCTGAACGAGGCGTCCGTGTTGCACAACTTGAAACAGCGTTACTACAGTAAATTGATCTACGTAAGTTCCATTTCTTCCACTTAAACTAATCGAGGAATCTCTTTTTGCCGGCAATTTAGACTAAGGACTTCAAGAAGGATCAGCTGCAGCAAGTAAACCCACCGAAATATGAGAAATGCGAGGATATGTCAAATTTAACATACCTCAACGATGCTTCGGTCCTCCACAATTTGAAACAACGTTACTACGCCAAACTTATTTACGTAAGACCATTTTATCCCGGGAGAGTTGCCCCCATTGGTGTTCGCCATGCCACCGTCTCTATACATTCTATCTCGCCCCTTTTGCCTTTGCTTTCCGTAAACGGAAACGTTGGACAAAGCACTTGGACGTGCCACAATGTTTTTTTTCATTCAATTTCCGTTCTTCGTTGAATTATCCCTCGATTTGTCATACCAATAAAATTGCATGTTAAACGCTCGAGACATCGACCAGAGGTATTTTGACAGGCCACAATGTCTCATCCCTCTCACAAAACACATACAGTTTTCCATGGACGACGTTCGAATCTCGAGGGATTTTCTTTCAAATGCACGTTTCCCTTCGTGGTTGATAAACGATGCCTAATAAAACACTTGTACGTCTGACGGACGTATCGTTCCTCCTTCCCCCTTTTTTCCCCAAGGGAATTAAGAGAAATTGGCTTCTCGTGGATGCTTTATCCACAATAATGATCCTCGAATAACCAGGCGATAATACGTGTTCAATGAAATTCTCGTCTCAAGACACGAGTTGACGTATTCTCTTTTTTGTTTTTTTTTTTTCTTGTTACTAATGCGTACAAAAATATACGCGTGTACGTACATATTTACACACGTACATACGTATGTTTTTAAGATAGAATCAGTGGTGTTCAATTTTCTCAGCTCTTAGTTTCATCCATATATATCTTTGCTTATCATATTTTAATACTATTCATACATTAGACGTAGAGCAAACAATAATTTTATTATAACATCATTGATTTTCTATACATGTAAAATAGGGTTTCTCCTCGTCATACATTAAAATGAAAATAGGTGCTATTTGTTGAAAGCAGTCGGTATTAAAATATTTGTGATCCAGTTGGGTATCACTGGATTAAGTAATATTGAAATTGTTGATGAGTAGAAATCGTCGATGAATATCCTTTAATAACTTAGTATTTTGTAATCGGATCAATGAAGAGATTAAGTTCTCCTTTAATATTGGAACGTACCGTATTAAAAACGGTTTCAAGCGTTTTTCGTACAATGTTCGATTATTGTTTTCAGACCTACTCTGGCCTCTTCTGTGTAGCTATTAATCCCTATAAGAGATTCCCCGTGTACACCCAAAGATGCGCGAAACTTTATCGAGGCAAGAGGCGTAATGAAGTACCGCCACATATTTTCGCCATATCTGACGGAGCGTACGTGAACATGCTTACCAGTGAGTATACGGTCACCATTTAAATTCAATGAAATATCCACATAAACACATCACTGTATGATTTGAAAATCTAAACTTTCTTTGTAGACAGTGAAAATCAGTCCATGTTGATTACTGGTGAATCTGGTGCCGGGAAAACTGAGAACACGAAGAAAGTAATCGCGTACTTCGCCACCGTCGGTGCCTCGTCTAAAAAGTCTGACGATCCAACTCAGAAGAAAGGTTCCCTGGAAGATCAGGTCGTTCAAACCAATCCTGTACTGGAAGCATTTGGTAATGCTAAGACCGTCCGTAATGATAACTCTTCACGTTTCGTAAGTATATCTTTCTCCTTCTGCATCCATTACACACATTATTTACTTACATCGAAATACAATAACACGTACGAGGAGTATAAATTCAATTAATTAGCTAGTTATATCGGACGTGTTGCAATTAGAAACTAAACGAACATTTTCTATTAACGAATAGGGTAAATTTATCCGTATTCACTTTGGACCCTCTGGAAAACTGGCCGGTGCTGACATTGAAACTTGTAAGTTCTTGTCTGAAACTACTTCTAATCGATAATTAATATTATTTTATACGTATACATACGGCACGTACGGAGAGACTAAGCCGGATAGGAATGCAGTTGGTTACAAGGTGTTATTGCTTTCTTTTTTTTGTTTTATGACACATACGTAGTACCTACGTCTGATTTGATTTGATCTTAGCTTCTTTTGCGTCACGCATACCTATCGTGCTCCGTCGATCAACAGGAATTGCATCACAATTTATTTTAGAACAAATGCAATCACCGCTTGACCTTTTGCGTAATTTTTAACGTTCTTGCAGCGTTTTAAGCAAATTTTGTATCCTTGTACACAGATTTGCTGGAGAAAGCCCGTGTCATCTCTCAACAGGCTCTGGAACGTTCTTACCACATTTTCTACCAAATGATGTCGGGTTCGGTCCCTGGTTTGAAGGGTAAGACCGTTAAATTCAAAACGTTGTTAGAAACCACTCGATACATGAAAACAAATGATATACGACATAGATTAACGTTGTAAGACATTATTTAGCCACGATTGTTTTTAGAACGATAGAAGATCATCATCAATTTGTTTACGAATCGTTTTTCTTATAACAAGTTGCGTAGTTTCGTTACCTTAAGTATGAGATGTAGGGAAGTTTGATTTTTCAGCTTGCTACAGTAGTATGCGATGTAATGCAACGTAAGTGTTCCGTTGATATCGTTCGCAGGTAAAAAGAACCCTTTTTTAGAAAACCTTAGACAGAGTTCCGATCCTCTGCTACCGTATCGAGTAGAAATCGAATTAAAATTGGTATAAGAGAGTCAGGTCGCAGTTGAGAACAATTTCACACTAATCGTTTCACGTGACAACAGGGTGTGCAGAGCCCACTGTTGTGGTGCCACTTTTTCACGTTCTGTCAGATCTCTTACTTGTTTGATCCTCGTTCCATATAGCAATGTGCTGCCTTTCGGACAACATACAGGATTACTACTTCGTCTCTCAAGGCAAGACCACCATTCCGAATGTTGACGACGGCGAGGAGTGTGTATTGACCGACGTAAGAACCTGACAATCATGCCAGGGCTACGCATTTCTCACTTCTCTCTTTTGTTACCTTTATCCCCCTTCCGCCCTTGCTATACTCGCCGCCAAAACACCCTTTACGGCTTCTTTTATTGTTGCTCCCATTTCGATTCCCACGGCCGTTTCTGTTGAGTTTCGTTGATTGTTCGCTACTCGTAGAATTAGGGCGAACAACGATTTACTTTAATCTTCCGTAAGGAAGGAGAGAAATACAACGGTGGCATTTGATCTATCTCGCCATTTAAATTCACCGTTCGAGATGCGAACTTCACTTTCGACTGCGACCCTTGTACTTCTCTGTTGTTACGTTAGCGATCCCTTACCCGTGTTACTCCGCGCAAGGTCCTTTTAAAGTACAGGACTCTTCTAGATCTGTAGTTGAACTCTCTACAGAAGCCTTGAACGAAAGAGGTGCTAAACGAGGAAACGGTACTTCAGAGAACTCTACCGTACGTTGTTCTTACTATTGTGACTACCCCCTAATGGAAATCCTTTAGAGAACCTACCTTCTTATTAGTTTCTAAATTGTCCAAGCGAAATTTCATTTTATAACAACCACGCAAACTTTGAGTGCATAGTTTTTCTACCGGTAGATGCTTTGCAACGAGACAATTTAGGAATATACTCATCCCTAAACAACTTTTTTAAGGCAAGTTGTCCAATCCAACTCTCTAGTGATTTACTAGACGAGAACTTTTTCTCTTTCAGTAGATACTCACGTGTATACTAGTTCTTGTAGATACAGTACGAGGGAAAGCCACCAGGAAACATGGTATCCTCACTTTTAGTTAATACCTGCATGTTTTTTTGTTCTTTGTTGCCAATCCATAGAAATGTTGCTGCTGTCCAACAACATCCATGACTACTACTTTGTGTCGCAAGGCAAGACGACTATCCCTGGCCTTGACGATGGCGAGGAACTTTTAATCACCGATGTAAGTGCTTCCTTCTGACCGGTCAAGCACTCTTCGGGTAGCAATATTCGAACTCGGAAAATTCACGTTACAGAAGAGAAAACAATGTAATCGATGAATTTTTAAGCAAGTTAGCAGTCAGGAAAATTATCTTTTAGTCCTTTTTAGTCCTTTTTATACACTTTTTATACACAGTTTTGTCATACACTCGTACATGTTCTGTGTACATTTGCTATGCAGCCGATGTATTTGATCGTACGTTATATAAATAGATAGACGACTTCTCTTTTTAAAAATTCTGTCGATGCATACTGTCGATTGCATTTTGAATATGAATAATTCCATTTTGAATATTGCTACCAAATACCTCCATGTTATGTACCACTTTATGTACCTTACTAGCAATCTATTTTTTCTACAGAACTGAAAAAATTCTTCAAGCTTCGTGTTTTCCTCCTTCGTTACTGTCTTTGGTTTTAGCAATACCTTAGATATACTTGCGCTGAGATTTATCACTGTTTGTTCTATATTCCTTCTCTTTCTTTCTGTCTCCGTCTTTATCTCTCTTTCTCTCTCTCTCTCTCTCTTTCTCTCTCTCTCTCTCTCTCTCTCTCTGTTTTTCTTTTTCTTTCACCATTTATTTATCGCAACTCATCGACATACCCTTATTAATGGAGTAATGCACAATAATGTCAGCAGAAAAATCGACCACGACAGAAGTTATCGCTTCTAATACTATCATTTATATTCTATTCTCTCTGTTTGTTCTTTCTTGTTGTTCTTGTACACCTCTCTTTCTCTCTTCTTTCTTCTCTGTATTGCTCTTCTTCTTGCAGCCTGTCGCAAATCATTTGGCACGTGTTCATTCTTTTCTCTCTTTCTCTCTTTCTCGCTACCCTTCTCTCTCTCTCTGTCTCTCTTTCTCTCGCGCGTGCATCTTGCAATTGCTCGCGATATTTAAACGAACGTGAACGAAAAGAAATTAGATGGTAAAGAGCGAAACTTTGTAAAAGAATGACTACGGTGTACATAAAATTGGGAGCGATTGCAAGTAGTAGTGTCGATGATACAGCGCTCACAAAGCAGGCAGCTTGAAAACTGAACCAAATAATGCAGAATTAACCCTGCTGAGCAACCGGATCGGGGACTATTGGTACATTAGCCAGGGTAAGACCAGAATTCCGGGAGTCAACGACGCCGCTGACATGGAAGAGACGGACGTAAGTCCAACCCCAGGGTGCACTAAAAATCTTGGCGAACTTTTTATCACCTTGTCGAAAATATTACAAGAAGAATGCAATTTCTAATCCTCTTTTTTTCAATTACATTGTTAGTTTTCTTTTTTTTTCGTTTTTCTTTCATTACACGTTTCTTTTTCTCTGTTTCTCCTCTCTTTCTTTTTCCTTTTTTTTTTCGTTACAAGGTGATAGAAAAGCTGGGCCGAGGTTTTCATCACCTCCTCGCGCCCCGCCTGCGAAAGCTTCCTGCCGCCGCAATCGGGGTGCGGGGAGATTGGGGGAGGAAAGGAATGCCTTTGATCCTAAATACTTTAAATCGAGGTAAAAATGAAAAAAAGAAAAGGAGAAAGCCCCCAGGGTGCCCGCTCCCCGATCAGCTCCAACTCACCACACTCTCTGACAATTGCGCCTGCGCTTTATCATTCGCGTGCAACAGAAAAAAAAAACACCGGAACAAAGCAGCCAGAAGCAGCAGTTGATCTTTATTGATAAGGGATTTCTTTACAGTATATAGCATCTCTAAGAAATTACCACGCCGTTCAACAGGAGTATTATATTGAATAGAAAATGAATATATCATTTTTTGTTTAACTCTTAAAGAAGGATTACGCAAAAGGGTTGTCGATCCTCGGAGTCAAGCAACTAAACAATTGTCTTCAATTCATTCTATCGAGTCGTTTTCTTTTTAGAGATAGCTTCAAGCCATCCAGTGGATTAATTTTAATTGATACTGAGTTTAATAATAGTATTTAACGAGTTATTTAGAATCCACGAATATCGAAAGAAAAGTGAAAATTTAAAACTATAATCTGTTTTCTTCAAAATGCTTCGCAGAAATGTGTTTCTTATCCAACAACATATACGACTATGTGAACGTGTCTCAAGGAAAAATCACAATCCCCAACGTCGACGACGGTGAAGAATGTTTACTGACGGACGTAAGTCCTTGAATAATCGATTCGTAAACCCACACTTTTTCTACTATCTTCGTATGATCCTTTATACCACCATACGTACTTTACTACGAACGTAGAGGACCAACCCCATCTTTGTTCATCCTGAAATGTATTATTTCGCAACTAAATATCTACCGAACTTCCCCTTTGTGATACGCCAGAAAGTCGACAAATAGTAACGAATTTTATTCAATCAACACTTCCATCAAATTGCATTCGCATAATTTTACAACATTACTGGAACTCGTAATATTTATGAAGAAAAAACGAAGATCCAACTCGTTTTAGTTGAACTAGAATTTCGATATACTTCGTTACTATTCGCTATTGGGACTCCATGTACATAGAAATTTCCTCCCCAACTGTCTAACGACAGTCTACCCATTTTCTGTAGTTGTTTATGCGATACCAATTCTTAGTCTGGGCGTATGTGAGAAGAATCACATCAAGAGCCAATTGCCTGTGTCCCCTATACTTCACGAACAAAGATCACGTGTCTGTTCGTTGGAACGCGAAAACTGTATCCTTGATTTACAAGTTTCCCCGCCCCTCATTTTGTGATGCTGACGAAAAGGAATTACGTTCGTAGTTAGTTCACTTGAAATCCTGATGTAGATTTAACAGATCCAACTACCTTTACTCTTGATTTTTCCCCGAAAGTGAGGCGGCCTCGAGATAGAAAATCTCGACGGTTGGAACGACTGTCGGTTACGGACTCCAGAATAGCTGTTCGTTTCCGGCGTCAGCCTCGAAGAGAACCGAAATTAAAGTGGGTAACAACACCGAAGCCAAAGGAATTGAATCTCTTTAGCAGCCTTCTTCAAAGGACATGCCGTTTAATCGATTTCTCTGGATTTGTTTTCGATCAACGAAGGAGGCAATTCGCAAACAGAGCGATTGAAATCGAAAGGAACATCGATCCTCCTTTGATTTTCTCTTTTCTATTTACTTCTATTGCGTTTTTTTTCTCTCTTTTTTTCCTTATATCTTTTGTCCGTTACAAAAGTGCAAGCTTATTCGAAAACGGCTACTCTGCTTCAGCTTTTTCATTTCTCTACATAGATTTAAGCTTATTTTTCGTAGCTTTCTCGTTCAATGTTCATCGGCTTTACATAAAAATGTTGCTTATACGGCATGCAAATATTACACAGGGATTACCGATGGCGATGAATTATTTTTGCAATCGTTCTACAATTAATTTTGATCCCCGTCGGCAGTCTCATCATCAAGTTATACAAAATGAACATCCACTTTCAGGCTTTACTCCCGCCACTATTTGCATCGTGTTCGTGTGATCCTACTAATAACAATTCAACACAATGAAAATGTTACCACCGTATCAGAAGTACTATAATGGATATTCGATTGCCAACGAAAGCTCGCAATTAAACACGTTTTGCAAAAATGCACGTGTACAAAATTTATTTATCGCTGTATTATATCTAGCGCACAAATTAGCTGTGTTACATTGAACTTCTGGTACGAGATCGTCTACAGCAATTTTTAATTGTTTCTTTCCAATAATAGCAAGCCTTTGATGTCCTGGGCTTCACTCAAGAAGAGAAAAACGACATTTACAAAATCACCGCCGCTGTTATGCACATGGGTGGCATGAAGTTCAAGCAAAGGGGTCGTGAAGAACAGGCTGAAGCCGATGGTACCGAGGTACGTATCTCTTAGATGCTTCATTACTCATTAACGTTCTGATACGTCGGATAAAAGATATTACTAATTGTTCTCTCTGAAACTTCACGTAAATATCGACTTGAGTTTTTCTTTTTTTTTTTTCTTGTTCATTTTCACTTCAATAGAAAAGAAATTTTTGTTTAGTATACGACGGTTATATTAACTTATTAATTATCTGTTACAACATTTACGTAACTGAAACGTTATTTCCGTTTTGTACGATTAAACAATTATACCGAATAATATTTTTTCAACAGAAACTCTAGAGAGGATCAAAAAATTGCAGAATAAATGTCGTTTAGATTTGAGCACGTATCATTAAATATTTAAAATTAAGATCGGAGTTCGTATCATTCATATGTTTTAAAGCTAAATTACTAGTTCTTCTGTTCTAATTAATTAGAACAAAATTCATATCATTATCTGCTGCGATTTCTGAGACAATACTGTAATTTGTAGCATTCGAATACTTTCACTACAACTGCAAAAATCTATTTAATTTTTTTCCATGTTACAAGATTAACTGCTTCCATTAAACTTAATTAACTCCTTCATATATTTTATCAGTATATTGAATTGGAAATTTTTAGAAAATTCTTATAGAAGATAGTAATATAATATTAATGCCACAATTGAACACCTCTTAATTTTAAAAGAGAATCAATGGTTACGTTTCGTTCGTTTGTATTTGTTATTACTCTTTCCTGTTTAGCGACTAACCACGATCGACTGTTTTGTGTACAGGAAGGTGAACGTGTCGCTAAGCTGCTTAGTTGCGACTGTGCCGATCTTTACAAAAACTTGTTGAAACCAAGGATCAAGGTCGGTAACGAATTCGTAACCCAGGGTCGTAACAAAGATCAAGTAACGTACTCGGTGGGTGCCATGTCGAAAGCCATGTTCGACAGGCTGTTCAAGTGGCTGGTCAAGAAATGTAACGAGACTCTGGACACCCAACAGAAAAGGCAACACTTCATTGGTGTACTGGATATTGCCGGTTTTGAGATCTTCGACGTAAGTTTCCCTGAACATTACCCCACGATAATACACGAAACATCAAATCTTAAACATTACTATTGGCGATTTTATCCACGTTTCACGTTTCGATTATATTTTAAATTACAGAATTTTATTATTTAATGGTATTTAGAAATTCTAAATTGAAATCTTAAATTATCTTTTGAAAATACGTACTAAGAATTCGTAAATAAATCGACGTGTGCGTAAATAAATGTACGAGTATAGAACGTGGACAGTGATTCGAATATATATTGCGTAAGTAGCGCAACTGTGCGGTAATAGCCGACCAACGAGAAAGGCTGACGCAGTAGATCCAGTTATTTCGAGTCAGACGTCTTGCACTGCATTTGAGTTATAGACGCAGTAGTGGCAGAATCACTGTGCCTGCATAATATAGCATACATATGTACACACATATCTTATCTATTAAAAAACTGAGATGATTTTATTTAAAAAACAGTATGTAGCATTTAAAATCGCCAATGTAATTTATAAATGATATTAGAAATAGGAAATAATGAAACAAACTGACATGCACACATATGTACACACATATCCATATATGTGCCTACACGTGTACACAAACGTATATACGTAAAAATTATTTATTTTGCTATATTTACAGGAACACATTAGCCTATTTAAAGAAAAAAAATGACTCATTAATTATAATAGAATACTTTCTATTGCAATTCGTTGCATACTGATTTCGACAGTTTTCCACATAATCGATACGATGATGGTATCTATTACGTAATTGTGTTAGAGAACAATTATTTACAGAACCAGGTTTACGCTAGGTCGTCACGAATATACACTAATTCATATCTAAACACCAGGATGTAATAGGAGGATGCTTTGATTTAGCAACTTTCTGTGATGGCCACTGGATAATTCTGATGGTAACCGGTAATGTTAATGGCACCTTAGTCACAGAGGTATAATACGTACAGTGTTCGCGAGATTGAATATTAGGTTTGCCAAAGATTACTACGTATAGGAACTATAAAAGATTCTTTCTGAAAAATATGAAAAATTAAATTTATTTATTCGCGAGAAGATCATAAAGTTACATATTAAAAATGTTAAAAGTGAACTCATTATTTGCTCTTATTTGTCATTTATAAGTTCATTCACAATGTCTACTATACATGTATTGTGTAATATATCACTGTTTTATACGTCTATTACAGAGAAACTTTTCTATATCTCCTCCATCGGTTACCATAAGTATTATCGGTGGAAAATTGCAAGTAATCAAGAAACACCTCTCATCCTATAGCTTGCTACTGAAGGAAAGAAAAGTTTCATATCAATATTATTCCGCGGCACTTTTCTAGTGAACGTTCCTTTCCAACACTTTCGACAACCCTTGAAAACTATACATTTCATTTCGTTCTTCAGTACAACGGTTTCGAGCAACTGTGTATCAACTTCACCAATGAAAAACTACAACAATTCTTCAACCATCACATGTTTGTCCTCGAGCAAGAGGAATATAAGAGAGAGGGTATCGTCTGGCAATTTATTGACTTCGGAATGGATCTGGCTGCTTGTATCGAGCTGATCGAGAAGGTAGCCCGTGTAGAAATGCCACGAAATCCCAGTTTTTGTAGATCATTCCTCGCGTTATGTCGTTTCGATTGTTTCAATGATAACGACGTAGTCTCACTAGGAGAATCGTCCTCGTGTGTTTCTCACTTTGACTTGACTTATCCGTTTAAAAATTCTTATCTGTTCTCAAACCTTAAACGTCACATTCCGATTACACCTTACGTTCTTACTTATGTATTTTTCTCTAGATGAACTTTTCGATTTTTCGTTCAAACACCTTTTTTTGTTAGATATTCACCTGACACCTATTGTCTCAAAAGCCAGCAACTGGAATGTTTTAAAATGTCTTTTTTTACTTTAGGTGAGCGTTTATCCTTATTCTTCTGTGATTAACTGAACACAGTTGATCTCCTGAACACTAATCGCACTGATTTATATAGATTCATTGAAATCTCATCGTACACGTTTCCCACAAGTTGCATGTTTCAATGAAATTGTTGGTGTTTTCGTTAAGATAAGTATCGATCTTTTGATCTGTTCGTGTTATATCAAACAATCCATATTCAATGGTGCAAGTATGATCGTGGAAAGCAACGAGCGATCGAATTGATTCGTTAACGAAGGTCTATCATCGATGCCGTTTACTTGTTCGTAACAACAACGTATAATATAATACTTACGTCTCTCGTCCTGTGTGGCGCGTTCGTAATTTCATCGAAAGTAGTAAAAACAGTGGACTTCACATTAAGTAGAGGATATAATTGGTGAGATTTGGTAGTAATGGTAGTTTATTAACACTTTGAAGGTACGTATGATACGTTACACAACTGTCTATCGAGAAACAAGGACAGTGTAATTCGTTGTCGGTATTTGGAAGTGAACTAATATGTTGAAGGATTAGTTGTACAAGTTTTGGATAGTGTGTATCAAACATTTTCATAATAGATATATACATATGTCTATATACACCGAAAACAATGAAAAGATCGTACCAAGCTTTTCTCTAACAAACAGTAGTGTTGTAAACTCCCTCTGTGTTTAATTCAATTAAATCAAATATTTGCGGTAACATCTAGTTTGAAAACGACAATTCTTCAGGAACTTTTGCCTCTACAAATAATTGAATTTATCGAATTGATCGATAAAATCGGCTAAAAATGCAAATATTTGAATGTACTGTACAAATCTGCATTTCCTCCATAAATAACATTATACAGATTGTGAATTATACTTTACGAACTCAGGAAATTATCCCTGACACAAAGTGTTCATAAAAAACTACTACCTATTCGGAACAAGTCAATTGACAATTTACATTTTTTGTTTTGATATATGCAATTATTTAAATTAAAGAAATTTTCTTTCAATTACGTTAGTTGCATTAACGTATTGCACGATAATATATTTATCATACGTGTAATTGCAAATGAAAATGGAGATTTGTTAATTGGCTTGTCGAAGTAGTGCCCGGTGTTCAATTCAGTTGGCTAGTGTCGTAGACAAGTTATTACCAGAAAGCAAGGGTAAAACTTACGATAGTAGTGTATCGAGTATTATCGAAGTCTCCAAAGAAACCGAGATAGACGAAAGTTGTATAATATTACGAGAAAGCATGCCTGATTGTTGCTCGAACAGTTCAACAGCTTCGAGCAGCTCTGCATCAACTTCACCAATGAGAAGCTTCAACAGTTCTTCAATCACCACATGTTCGTCCTCGAACAAGAAGAATATACGAAGGAGGGCATTCAGTGGGAGTTCATAGACTTTGGCATGGACCTCCTCGCGTGTATTGAATTGATCGAGAAGGTACAAAAAGAGAACTGAACCGATCGAAATGGCAACGGACCAAATGACGGATCCAGCCATGAAAAAAAAAAAAATAATAATCGATGAGCAGAAAACGGGAGTGTGCAGCCATTACGATCCACAGAAGGACTAGCTGGATCTTTAATACTCGCAAAACTTAACGCTTTTTACAGCAAATTGCAATAGTGATCGTCCACTGTTTTATTGAGTTAGTCACAAACATTATTCGTGGCCATTTTTTTCTTTTCTTTTTGTTTTTATTACCATTCTGTATTGTCCTTTGTCCCATCGTGTGGTTTCGAATTTTATTGCGAAGCAAGCACCTTTCTTCTCGCTTACAACTAGTCGCGTTAGATTACTTTTCATTTTATGTTACGCCCAAATCCTACTACATTATTAATCATCAATGAAATCAATTTCGCATCCTATTTTTCGTTGGAGTTCGAGACGGCGGCGATTATACATCCAAGTACAATTTCTATATTGTCTTGTAAAGTGTTGCGTTGATAGGATACGCATTATACCTCCAACTACACAATTCTCGCAAAAGTCACTTCACATTTTCAAACTTTCCTGTAGGGAATTGAATTTTTTACACAATTGTTTCCACTCCTCCTGACACAATCATCATACTTTTTCAACTCTTGTCCATCGTACGCGTAAGGAATACAATGTTTATATCAAAAAACGATATAATTAGTACGCATTTACAAAATGACCACGAACACAAACTTTCACGTTTTGTACTTTTAAAAAATTGATATACTTTTATTTTTAGACATTTTGCTTCTTATACTTTAACTCGAGTCAATTTATCTACCATTTTTCCTTTTTATGTAGGTGTTCAAACACGTATTCTCTTTCTTCACATTTTTAATATTTAATTAGGATGGTTTTTTTTATTTTTTATTTTTACATTTTTACACGAACACGGGAAAACGACCGTATACTTGAACACGATCTCATCATTACGAACATATTTTTTCATGAAAGTAGTTTAAAAATTAAAAAGTTTTTTTGTCAACGTAAAAATTACAAATCGTAGAAAGAAAAACTGTAATTGCGTCATTTTACTGGTATCTAAAATGTTAGACAAAATGGATAATTAGTAACGTAATTAGATTGTTGCACGAAAAATTTCAATCGGTTTGCATTATGTACATTCAAGGTGTAATTAATTAATTAAGGGTCACTTAATACTCTTAAACTATTCTGTATTGATTTAATGATACTACTAGTTTCATATTTCCAATGAGTATAAGGAATTCAAGTTTCATTGGAGACTAACCAAATTCATGATAAAGGTAGCATAAAATATAGATAGCAGAGCAGAGCCATTATTCACGATTTTTTAATCGTTTCGAATAATCTGTCGAACAAGTTATAAAATTGATTAGCTCTCGGTTATCCATAAATTACAATAATTAATACTTTCAAAATATTTTTTTTACTAAAAAAAAAATATAGCTCATGCTTTCATTTCTTAAATAGATCTGTCTGTTAATGGAATTTAATATTTTTTATGCAGGAATATAGGAGATATTTTAATTTTATTTTCATAGAATCATCTCTATTTAAAAACAAGATTATATTGCTTGTTCTATACATTTACATTATTGTTATGATCAGATGTTTTTAATGTTCTCTATAAAATTAAAATAGGATCAAATATTAAGATCTTACTAAAGTAACAAAGATAACCTTAAGCATACAAGTGCTGTTACGAATTACACCTTGTTACATGTACATACGTGCAAATTGAATGTGTTCTAATACAAATTTTAGCGAACGAACGAAGGCTAGAAAAACATGAAACAGCAACCAAATAACCAAAATTAATCGTAAACAATCGATATTTACTGATTGCTCTTATTTTTCCCTTGTGTTTTCTGTTCTCTATCAATCATTCCCCCTCTCTCCTCCCTTGTGTCGCTCACGGTTCTATCTCACTCGCCACGCTGCGCCACGCTGCGCCACGCACTGCTCTGCGCGCGTTCCGTTGCAAACGCAACAGTACAACGGCTTTGAGCAGCTCTGCATCAACTTCACCAACGAGAAACTCCAACAATTCTTCAATCACCACATGTTCGTACTCGAACAAGAGGAGTACAAGAAAGAAGGCATCGATTGGGAGTTTATTGACTTCGGCATGGATTTGGCGGCTTGTATCGAACTGATCGAGAAGGTATTCCCACCATTTTCTCAATGAAACAAAGCGAAAAAAAAAGAAACGTAAAAACGTACAGGACATTAAAACTATCGGAGAAACGAATCAACGGCCTGACTGGTGAACACGATTATGGATGTTTGACGAGAGCTTTTGACCGAAAAAGGAATTAGAACCTCTCCGACTGGTCATCGGTGTTCATTTGGTGGTAGATTGACCCCTCTTTCATCCACGCCTATCAATAGTTAAATGCTTCTCTCTTCCTTTCGTTATTCTGGATATTACTTGTTGTTGTCATTATTATTATTATCGCTGCTACCATTCAGAACAAAGCAACTCGATCATGTCTACTTTGTTCTTCTTCGTTCTTTTCACCTTGCTTTACGTATTCCACATATTTTGTGCTGTTTTGTTCCTCCTCTCAACGGCACCAACGTCGTGCCTACTATCAACTCTACCTCTCAATACTCACTAAATCCAACCATTTATGTGGGAACAAGACCCACTGAGCGCGGTTCACGATTAATGCTTACGTCGAGCATACAGTTTCGTTACATGTAATTTACATTTGTAGCGATGTTCTCTTCCAAAGAAGCGATATGATATCAATAACAATTGCGAATAAGAAATAGACATTATTTATTAAATATTTATCGTTTTAAATTTAATATTTGAACCGAGCTCGAACATGAATACCAATTATTTCTGATATCGTACACCTCAACCCCAACCCTTTAAGTACGGGCTCTATTATAGTGCTTTGTACTTATTAATCAGAATTAGTGCCCATTTAATTTTCAAAGCCAAAGTTTATCGACTTACGATCGATAAATTTTGCGTCCATTTAATCGTTAATAACGATTGATCATTCTTTGTATTCGTGAACGTTTATCACTGTTTGCAGCCCTTCAAAAGTTTGTTTCGAATATAAGTTGAAAAAGAGATTTAAATATTGTTGACTTTTTAAAACTCTGACAAGACGATTGAAAAAATAAGATTCGAAACACATTTTTGTAAACGAACAGATCCCTATGAAAAACATAATGTATAACTTATGCCGTCCTTAAGCGAGATTCCCACCCGCTGTCTTGTTCCATTGAAAGAACAAAGACAGAGAAAAAAGACAATGAATAAAAAAAATGTTCATTGGTAATTCGCAACCTACGTATTGTATAAGCAGCATTAATGACAGCTGTCTGTTACCTCTGTTTTCTGTTCCGTTGCTTTTCCCTCCTTGGTATCGAGCAGTTCAACAGCTTTGAGCAGCTCTGCATCAACTTCACCAACGAAAAGCTTCAACAATTCTTCAATCACCATATGTTCATTCTCGAGCAAGAAGAGTACAAACGCGAAGGAATCGAGTGGACATTCATTGACTTTGGCATGGATCTACAACAAACGATTGATCTGATTGAGAAGGTATTGTCACGCCGCGCATGAAACAGCAGGAACGAAAGGTCGGCAGCTTCAAAGATCCGATAGGGTCGCAGCAAAAGAAAAAAAGAAAAAAAGAAAAAAGAAAAAAAGAAAAAAAGAAAAAAAAGATAGTTACGGGACGATAGCTCGTAGCTGGATGGAAACGTCATCAGCATGCAAATATGGCTCTGACTTATTGCTCTATTATAAATTAACCCTTCTCGCAGGTTCATTCGTTTCACGTTACGCATTAGTTTCACGTGTGCTTGTTTATCTTTCATTTTACATCGATTTACGATACTAGATGGATTTTGTAATATGTATATTATATTGTTAAGTGTACGCAACGCGAATTAGACCTTGTTTCCACGCTCCATCTCTTCATTTGCATGCTTATCGCGGATTTTTTGATTAGATTTTTTTCAAGCGACTGACAACGAACATAGAGATGAAAGAAGGTAAAGACACGAATTACCGATCATCAACGACGACGAACACCAAAACAATAATACAACATGTTCAACGCTTCCAAGCTTCCTTTGCTTTTTTTTTCTATGTACTGTACCAGCATGCATGTGTGTTCGTGTGTTCTTATTGACGAGGAAAAAGGAACCTAACCACGTGAAATTGTTTGTTGATCGATACAGTTACGAAATTGAACAAACGTAAAAATTGTAGTATTACTGTTTCAAAGAATTTTAACGAAATACGCAATCCAGTTTCGAAACGTTTGTATCGATCAATTAATTTCAACTTCCTTATTCCATGAATTTTTATTTACATTATTCGTTAGAAAAACTTGTTCTCCAAGTCCTTGAAATGTTCCCTTTTGAAAAGTTTTTCTCTTCTATTTGTATTTTTGATTAGAATCAATTCGCAGTTTCTGATAAATTTTAATATTCCCACTTTTCGTCCATTGTGTTAATTATAATTTTTTTGCCACTGTAGTGACAGTTTAGTGTTCGTAAAAGAAATGTCCCTCCCGAATATTTCGCGAGACCAGTGTAGAAATTAATTCGTGTCGTTGTATTTGAACACGCGTAGCCCATGGGTATCCTGTCCATTCTTGAAGAAGAGTCTATGTTCCCGAAAGCCACCGACAAGACCTTCGAGGAGAAATTGAACAACAATCACCTCGGCAAGAGCCCTAACTATTTGAAGCCCAAGCCGCCGAAACCAGGTCAACAACCAGCTCACTTCGCAATCGGCCATTATGCAGGAAACGTATGTTACATATAAATACTTAAATTCTCTCTTTTCACGTCTATGCAACTTAGGAACATTTTTTATCGAGAAAAAGAAAAAAAATTTGAGTCATTAATTATTTCAACTACCGAGCGGTTTTATATCTAATAGAAGCGTTTGAACCACAGGTACCATACAACATCACGGGTTGGTTAGAAAAGAATAAGGACCCGTTGAACGACACTGTGGTCGATCAATTCAAGAAATCCGGCAACAAACTGCTGGTCGAGATCTTCGCTGACCATCCCGGACAGTCCGGTGATGCCGGTGGCGGCGGCGGTGGCAAAGGTGGACGTGGTAAGAAGGGAGGCGGTTTCTCAACGGTGTCGTCGTCCTACAGGGAACAATTGAACAACTTGATGGCCACACTGAGAGCCACCCAACCACATTTCGTCCGTTGTATCATCCCGAACGAGATGAAGCAGCCGGGCGTGATAGACTCCCATCTTGTCATGCACCAGCTGACTTGTAACGGTGTGCTTGAAGGCATCCGTATTTGTCGTAAAGGATTCCCCAATAGGATGGTGTATCCTGACTTCAAGCTACGGTAAGAATTTACATTCCTCTCTTTCTACGCGATTCAACATAAGTTTGGTTAAAAATTTCTAATTGGATCACTTAAAATAATGAATACATATAGTATTTTGAAGCATTTTTTTTTTCTTTTTACTTTAGTTTCATATATTAATTGTTGGCTATTAGTTTGCATATTTTTCAGACAGATATAGTCAGTAGCTGTAAAAATATTGTACTTGCAAGTATTCATATCAACAGTGATGCTGCTTAATGCTTTAAAATTCATTATATATTTTTTACAATTTATCATCTGTCACATGAATTTTACAGCATTCTCGATTTAATTGTTCGTATCTCGAGTTGTAGTTTCGATTTATTCTTTTGCTTAAATTTTACCTTTATACGATAAGTTAATAACGATAAGTTTACACTTTTCGTATTCGTGTAACGATCGACCCTTCGAAGTCGGTGTAGAAAGAAAACACAAACGCCATTGATATCGTCAGGACCAAAAGCAGTTTGAATCTTAAATGACGCCGATAGATAATGATTATTTTATATTGTGGTCGTACAGTTACATGATCTTAGCGCCGGCCGCAATGGCCGCTGAGACGGATCCGAAGAAGGCCGCTCAGAGGTGTTTTGAGGAAATCGGGCTTGATACGGAGAGCTACAGGATTGGTCACACCAAGGCTAGTTGCACACCCCCCAAAATAATTGAATTTTTCTTGGATTTCGTTCCCTGTTCTGTTCACCGTAGAATATTGTTATGTTGTCCGAAAAAAGATTCTAGTAAAAATCATTCCCTCCCACTATTACCAGGATACTGCTCTGAAATCTCTCACATTTGTTCGATTCGCGTAGCGAAATTAACCTTTTCGTTTAAATCGTTCAATATATTATAAAAAAAGATATTATATTTTATCAAGTCGAATAGCTAGTTCATCGAAGCATTCGTTTTACTGTAAAGCAAGACACTGCCATCCATCTAGGCCTCCTTTCCATCTATGACACATCAACATAGATTATTATAACAATTACACTTAAGTTTTAATTTTGATTTTATCTTTAATGTTCCAACTCGGTATTCTCGGTTAATTTCGTTTTCAAACGCGTACATTTGAATAATATCGAACAGAGTTAGAGTATTTTCAAAAGTATCCGGCTCGTAATGGAGATGCCCCGTATTATTGTTCTTAGATACCCCCGTCCCCTGATTTTGAACACATGCACGAACCACGTAAAGTAAAAGGGATTAGTTTAGTAACTCGAAGACCATAAGTTGATTATTTAAGTGCCCCCATATACAAATATGCACGCGGTAAGCCTTGTGTGACCCCTAGAAAGAGAACCCTACAAAATGAATTGCAAAAAATAGAGGAAAGAACCAAGGAAGCCAAATCGTTCGATGCAGTGTAGACCTACCCAACCGTTGCAAAAGCACAGTCCGACTTACGAACACGATCATCTAGTCATAAGATTTGCGGTGACCCTAAAAACTAATAGAGACCTATCACCTCTTTTTCTTGTCTTGCGACCCCAATATCCTTTAGGTACAAGATTTTGGCTCCACAAGCGGTCGATAAAGTGGCTTCAGACCCGAAGAAAGCGGCAGAGGCGATTTTAGACGCAAGCGGTCTCGATCCCGACCAATATCGTCTTGGACATACCAAGGCATGTTCCCTTTCGCGACCATTTCGCACGCGAATGTTTCTCCAGTTTCGTCGATTGTTTGATTTCTGGCTTCTACATACAGCGAGCATTTGTGAAACTTGAATTTTGCTTAAAACGTTCATAGCATTTCTTCTCGTATAGTGTATAATAATATTAATAGAGTTAACTTGTTGATAGTATTTAAATTTATATATAGTATAATTCAAAAAGTTTTCTTTCAATCCATTATGCACTTGGTAAAGCTTGCAGTATCAATTAATCAATAATTAAATCGATTTAAATAAAAATATAAATGTCAAGCCATTCGACAACCTATCTTATTGATAAACTTTAAATCAGTTCTTTTTTTTTTTAATTGTTACATTAAACTACATTTTGTTTCGCTGTATGTATATTAATCAATCGAGTACTTGTTTCGCAGGAATTGCAGTTCAAGGTGTTAATAATCAATGCTGCCTTTAATATTTTTGTATACATGCAACAAGTACAAACGCAAAAAGCACCATGTATAAATCATATTCGCCCAATTCTCCTTGAATACTATAAACATCTAAAACAGAACTATCGTACGTTACTATCGATTCGACGGAATATTATAGAAAAACATGTTAGTAGAATACATATAGTTCCGTTTTAGAAGCGTTTGAAGACATAAAACCTCTTTCATATATATGAGATCAATTTCAAGACAGATCTCAGATCGCCGTACAATCCCCTCTTTAGAATAATAACAACTAGGTCATCTGTAAATGTTTAACTATGTGTGTTAACTTTTATTTGTTGTGCCATCCCATCCGTATAACGAACCACCGCAGATACAAAATTCTGTGCGCCAATGCCATCAAAGAACCTTGTGACCCTCAAAAGGCGACCCAGCTAATTCTGGACGCAATCAATCTGGAGTCAGAGCAATACCGTATGGGTCTTACCAAGGTATTAGACGCCTTTGGTTTTCTATTACGATTATCATAATGTTATGTTGAAAAATGATCGCTTTCCTCTTTACAACAAGCTTTTGATACTTTTGCTTTCCAAACAGTGTAATTCGATATTCTTTCGTAGATGCATATGGAATAGTATGAAAAATAAAAGACATCGCTATATGTACATTTCTTTTTTTGCAAGGTGGAAAAATTTTTTTGAGATCGAAAGAATATTCTTCAGATTTTAAGAGTAATAAACGGTAACAACTGGTAATTTTCTGTTAAATTTTTCAAAAAAGAAAAGCAAAAGATTAAAGGTTTGATTACGTGATAACAACAGAAAATCTTTAATCATTACGACTGGTATAGAATATTAACACAGCGGAGACTATGGATAAGTTTTCTTTCTTTTGGCAACTACAAGGTAACTTTTGTTTCGCTTATTAATGTTAGATATTAGCTTTAATTATCCTTTTTTGTTTATTTTCAACCCCCATTATTGACCGAGCAAATGTTCCGCTTATTTACGATGTGCATGACAATTATTCCCTGAATAAGCATTAACACTTTGAATACTTTGGTCTGGAATGTAGTGATTGAACGAAATTCTGATTTCAACTATAAGAACCTTCAGCAGAGAGTTTACAATAAATCCTCCAATTTAGCAATGTAAATTCCACACCGAAAGTAATCAAAGCGATTAGAGGAAACGTTCGAGGATTTACGATACGATTTTAATTGAAATTCTTTTTCGTTTTGTTACTTTAAAAAACAACAGGTATTCTTCCGTGCTGGAGTGTTGGGTCAGATGGAAGAGTTACGTGACGAACGTTTGAGCAAGATCGTGTCTTGGATGCAGGCCTACATTAGAGGTTACTTATCCAGGAAAGACTATAAGAAAATGCAAGAGCAACGTCTGGCTTTGGTTGTCGTCCAGAGGAACTTGAGGAAATACTTGCAAATTCGTACTTGGCCATGGTGGAAACTGTGGCAGAAAGTCAAACCTCTCCTCAACGTCACTCGTGTCGAGGACGAGCTTGCTGTGAGTCTTTCATTCGCAAAACGATATTTTTTTACAGTTATTTCCATACGAACTTTTTCTAATTACTATAAATAAGAATTGTTATACATTTTTTAATTTTCTTTAGCAACACGAAAAATTTGTTTATCTCAGATTTCCATGGAATATTATTTTTATCGGGTAGTATTCAGTTTCAGACTAAATATTGAATATGATTTTTTTTTTAAGCATATACAATTCGGTTTCTGTTTTAAATTTGACTGTCCATCTTCCTTTTCTACCTAAAAATGTATATGCGTTTCAATCAATCTCCTTTTTATTTTTTTATTTAATTTAAAGTATGTTCCAATCAAATTTAATTAGTTGAATTTAAACATTTGAAATATTGAACATTTTTTATTTCTTTGCACAATTTTCTTACTAATTCGAGAAAATTTAGCCTGTAAGGATATGCGATTCGTGTCCCTGATTCAATTAATCGTTTCATTCCATCTCCGGCAAAAGCGAACAACGTCGAGACTTATGTAGCGTCGTACTTATAATAGTAGCGGGATCCGTTTAGTCGAATAATGATTCACTGATCATATATTTATTATGAAAGTTGATAAAACATCGTACCGCAATATAATTCTTAGTATCAGCCATTGTTGCGCTGCGCAAATAACGTTCTTCATAAGAAATGTTGATTTTACAACAATTCACGAGGAGTGGAATATAGATCTGCGGATTTTATCTATAAACTTTATTCCATCGTTTCACTACCGACGCTTGATCTTTTGTATGTTTTATTGTAATTCATCAGCCTGAAATAATTTTCAGGGAAGATTTATTTGGGAATAGATCATTAAAAGAGAGTATTTTAGTTAAAAAAATTAAACAATATATATTGATGTCGAATAGCAGAGCGCGGCTTCGCGGATTAATTGTATGATTAGAAAACTAAAAACTCAATGGAACGTAGCCATTAAATCTAGATATAACAATGGGATCCGTTTACTGAACGTACCTTTTGCCCGATCTAACGTGTATAAACAGAGAAACATTCTCGTACTATCTTGCCCATAAAAATTGTCGTTACGAATCAAACTAGAATCATTTCATCTCTTTTTTACTACTCTATCAATAGACTTCCAGTGGGATTTAACGCGCGCTCCAATCGGATTTTTAACGAACCCTTTCAACTATAATAATGTAAATAGACTAGAAACGTTATTCTCGGCTCGTGTTACAATCCGACTGACTACTTACGACTGAAGAAAATTTGTAACTTGGTTTCATTATGGACTTCGATGTGTCATCGGTTATTCATGCTATCTAATTTCATCTTTGAGATGAAAAGATCTCCCATATGATATATTTAGGTAACCAGATTTTTATTTTAAACGGCACCTTCTAGATGCAAACCATTCGAATTAACAGTCTCTGTAGAAAAAATTCTTTTTCATTAATTCATTTGGATTACTGATCCTGTTCCAAACTCTGTACGCTATATAACACACCGATGTATATGCAGTCCGGAGGCCAGTCCCACGTTTCCAAGTCGCAGATATTTTCGATCTATAAATTAGTCCCTCGTGTTGATAGCCAGCGATATGAAAATTCATTTGGGACACTTGGCTGCACCCATAGAAGCGAAGGTTGTTCGACGTTTGACAGTAATTCGTGCATATATCAGAACGGACAATAATTTATCGATCAGCGGCGAACGATTATAGAAATAGGTACAATTTAATTATACCGGACCGGTCTAACAATAAGTAAGGTCGTTGTTCTTCGATTATCCGAATCTTCTGCCGGGTGAACGAAAATAAAGTCGACCAAATTGACACGTTCGATCGGAAATAGTATCAGCAGCTATAAATGATATTGCCACAGCATAAATCGAACAGCGTCGGCGTAGTGAAAACGATTTTATCCTCGGCTTCACGGGTCGCCGCTTACCATCTAGGAGGCATACACTCGACATATACGCTCCACAGACTTATCCCCCTTGAGGGATAACGAGGTCGATCGGAGTTACACTCCCTGCCGCGTAAAAGGAGACTGGAGTTTGCTCGATCGGAGTTTACTGGAACGGCTTCTAATTTCGTCAAACCTCCCCTCCCCCTCTCCCTACCCAGTACCCCCGTCCCCCTCCCTTCCTCCGGCAACTCGGTTTGACATGGTAGCTCTTTCTGGTTGCACACGTATAAGTCCCTCCTTCGCCATCGAGATCAGTTATAAATATTTTTCTACGATCAGCGTTGCTGGAGTGGGGACGCGGCGATTCTTTGCGATGACTACGAAGAGGGATTTTGGGTAGAAAAGTAGAGCCTCTGGTAAATTGAGGCTCAGTTGGATATCCGATCCCGCGACGACCTCTTCGAAAATATTTCTTCATCGAACAGTGGCCCCCTCGCCCCCTTCTTTTTTTTTTTACCACGAACCTGCTATCACGAACACGAGCGAACAATCTTTGTTTCGCAATCTTTTTTATCGAACATCGAACACGAAGGGAAAATCGTAACGCGATATCGAGCATCCTCCGCAGCCCTTTGCATCCCTCCTCGTCGACGTGGAACCTGCCTTCTTACAGAGATACCGATCGACTGTTCACGTTCGTTTAATCGCTCGGTACCTTTCGCGACAGTAATCGCGTCCTATCTGTGCTTTGCCGGAGATTTGTGAATCCGAACGACGGAATGGGTGACACGTTGATCGAGGACCCGAACGCCGCGATGAACGGGCAGAAGCAGAACGGTGACGTGGAATCACGGTTACAGGCACTCGAGGAGAAAGCAAAGAAAGCTCAGGAAGCATTCGAGAAGGAAGAGAAACTGCGCAAGGAACTCGAGGAACAGAACACGAAACTCCTCCAAGAACGAAACGCCTTGCAAAAGCAGCTCGATGGCGAGAAGGGTTCCCTCTCGGAATACATGGAGAAATCGCTGAAATTGGCTGCCCAGAAAGCTGATCTCGAGTCACAACTTCAGGTACACATATATATCTATATTTTCATTTTAATTAACAAATCATTATAATTGCATATGTTTTCTAATACAAACATAGAAACGATAGAATTTTCGTAAATTCTGTGATATGCGAGACCTCTTTAATTATAGTCAAATTTATTTTAATTCAGGCCGAGTTTTGAGATACCACAAATCATGCCTGACATCATATAAAAGACTGATTTATTAACCAATTATAGATTAACATTCCAATGTAGATTCTAGTGAATAAAATTCAAGTTTTTCGCTCAAGGGTAGTTTGATGCGAAGAAAAATTGAAATTCCTGGATTTTGTACCCAAAATAATTTATTTAACATGTAGTTAAGAAAGATTAATATCTCACGCGCGTCAATCATATCTGAACGATAAATTCCAATGAAGGATTTTCTCAGACATTGTTTATACATCGGAAAGTAGTACAATTGGCACGATCCGTGAGTAACGAAATCAATTACGCGGCGGTGAACGTACGCCCTCCACAAATCGAACCATGAATCAGACAAGTGATAATTATACCTTCCAAATGAATGATCGTATGTCGAAAGAAATAGGAATGGGGTTATTAATGTCTCCTTAGCATTCCTAAAATCAAACGAAGTGGTCGTGCGGCCGTGCACACACATACACTCGTCGAGTGGAGCTTTATATATCCATGGAAAGGATAGCATGACTAAAGAAATGCCGGAATTTATTTATAAGGAGGAACTGCTGGCTTCGTCTATGCTTACCTTTCGGATATCTCTCCTGAGATAAATTTGAAAAATCTATAATCGAATGAAAATCTCCGAAATTAGATTTCTTTCTAATTGTTCACCTTTGATTTATACAATTATCGACCATATTACAATACAGGGAATTTTTGAAAAAATGAATTACAGAGAAAACATGCTTTTTTGTACGTTCTGCGTTAATGACAATCCGATTATAATTTCTTCGATTTAATTAAAAACTATAAAATTTTATGCGAAAAGTTCATATAAAATGTCGCTGGCATCTTTGCATAAGTGAAAAAAATAATATCGATAAATTTTACTCCATTCTTTATTTTTACTTTGTATACTTTTTCATCTGTGTTTGACAAATTTTTCGTTGTACGTTATTACTTTACAGACAAATATACTTGATAAATCAAGTTGTTTTTATTAATAGCGGAACGTGGGTGAAAAATATAATTTTAAGCAGGAATTCTGGAAGAGTGAAATAACGGAACATGTATTTCCGAAATAAACAAGATTTCGACACAATGTTTATGCAACGGCTTTCTTTCAAAAAGTCTGAGATTCAAATGTTACAAGCTGGTGACTTAAATGATTCTGGCTCGGATTACAGAAAACGATGCACCTGGCAGTTGATACATAGTCGTTTCGTAAGCGCGAGCACTAAGTAGCGAAGGCGCGTCATTAGTCAGACACAGCTGACCACCGCGCGTTGCTCGCTATTTTTCATGCGCGACGAATCATCCGTCGTTTCTGCATTCGTTCTAAAATTATGATAACATCCACATAATCCTTCATAACCAAAGAGGAAATCTGATCATTCCATCGCACTTTTTCACACGAATCTATTTATCTCTCTGGATTCTTTTTCTCTCGCGTCTAAGTACTTTTAACGATTTCTTTTCAATCCGAATAACGTATAGTACTGATTGAGTAAATCATCATTGCAATAAAATACGTTCAAGTGCTTTTAATAGTTTCTTTTTTTTTTATTGAAAATATAACATTTTATTGTAAATGATAAAGAATCGTTACGTTCAGATATTATTCGACAATTTGATATTGTTAGTGCAGTCAAGCATCAGAATGGTCATAATCACTTATAAGAAATTTGATTTTTCTACTTACTAGTCTGAAAAGCGTAAAAAACATTGCCATGACTAAAATGTTTTCGATCATATTAGCCTCTGTAACGACATAATCTTATTTTCTGTTCATACACCAGCTTGCCCATTTTAAGGCGTCTCTCTCCTTACGGATTCCTCTCTTCGACGTATTAGAACAGAAAAACGAAATTGGACGACGGAAATTCAATAGCGGGGAACTTCTCGCGCCGACATAAAAGGAACCGAAAAAATTCCGTAGATGAAAAGATTCGTTCCAGAATACCGCACTATTTTTAACTGGCGCCTTTTAAGTGTCTGACTAATTCGTGTTTTGTGTCAACACGAGACGCAAGTTCGTTTTTGTAGATTAAATTTAAAATTCCCTAGATATACTTTAGAACGAAGAGTTTTCAGCATTGACAATAAAAAAAGGAAGAAACAAATCATATAGGACAACTAATTTCTAGGACAAATAATAGAACAAATAATTTCTAGAATTGGAGAAAATACAAATTAATATAAATTTCTTCTTCGTGAAACAGTAATATTATAATTTTATCGACAAGTTATTATATTTTTTATAATATAATAATACAATATTATTTGAAGACGATGTTTAGAAAAAAATGAACCAAAAAAACTCCGCCTGATATCGTAACGAGCTAAAAAAAAAATAGAACTTGATTTATTATACGGTAGGAATTCAAGTAAATGACGAAGCGTCCTATTAAAAGCTCACGCACTTATATTATCGTGATTCAATTGGACTCGGCGAAAATAATCGCGATTATAGCAAGCATGAAATTAAGCGGCGGCCATATTCGGCCAGCAAAGAAGGTGGCTAGTGAGAGAACAAAAATGCGTTTAAATCAGTTTAAGATACTCGGTCCGGAGTGGGACGTTGACTACTTTGCCTCTACTTTAAACACGGCCAAATTTAGCTGCCGTCGATCCCAAATTCCAGGTTATTAAAAGTAGGCGTGGTTACGTACTGGAATAACCGATAAAACGAAGGAGGTAACAGGTGTATGGTGTATTTATACGTTGGTGCGCTTATACGCGTCATCGCGTTACTTCTCGGCAGTTCCTCCTCCTTCCAGGAATCGTCCATCATCTTTTCTCGGATACTTTTATCGCCTAAAACAAATCCGTGACACCTTTAATTTAAAACAATCGTTTACCACCCCGACTCATTTAATCTATCCGTTGTTGCCTCACTTTTTAATTAACCAGACCATCCGCGTTGAAACTTTGTGCACCTACATTAAAGATGAAACTAAATGTTAGAATATTGTTAGAAACAAATATTGGTAACAATTATTCGTGCTTTTATTTATATTTGTCATGTTGTTGCGGTTATACATGTAAAACTATGGATCCTTAAAATTATTCATTTCTTGACTAACTTTATTAACTTTGTTAAAGATAATTTCGATACACCAATATAAATTCTGAATTGTAAATCGTTTCGAATTGTAATAAGGTTTCCAATGAAATGTGACAAAAAAGTCACCAGAATGATTAAATCTTTTAGACGAAATCAATTCCGAGCAACATTTTATAATTTTTATATACGTTGACTTAATAGATCATAACAATCGGAAGTCATGACAATTAAATGGTTTTTAAATAAAGATGATTGAAGAAAATATTTGATTTCAAGATTAAATTTAAAAAATATAATTGAACACAATATTCTGTGAACTGATTAAGCTTTTAATCGTGATGTTTAATTGTAAATTAACTAATTATAATTACCAATGAGTTAGGATTAAATGAGTTAAGAATGAACTTTAAATAAAATTATTCCGAAGATAATTATAACGATTTCTGAAACCTACTGCAAAGATTTTCACTACTTCAGACTTTAAATTCCCAAAAACGTCTGTATTACAATTTTAATATCACAAACGAATAAATTGTTTTTCATAGTAACAGTAAAAACAATTTAAATTGAATGAAATTTTTATGGACTTAATTGTAAACAATGCTAGATGTGATCACTCGAAGATATTACCTATTAAAAGTAACAATTCTTTTGCACTTGTTACATGTTAAAGTGAATAATTAATTTTAAAGTTTTGTTATTAATATTTCCAATGGTGATTCGATTATAGCAGTTGAAAAGATTTATTCATCAGTCTGGTTAAAAGAGGTCTCGTATCTGAAATAAAAAATACTGGATTAAATAAGCTACTACATCTAATCAACAGAATCAACTGTAAATATGTGTGAATCTAGGAAAAGTACTTATTATCAAATTTTATTAGGGGATGAATTGGCATAGTCGCTAAAAGTAGAAGTGCCTCTACGTTTTTTATATTACAGGATCTAAATGACAGATTCAAAGAAGAGGAAGACACGAGAAACAATCTCTTCCAAAACAAGAAGAAACTCGAACAAGAAGTAGCCGGACTAAAGAAAGACATCGAAGACCTCGAGCTTAACCTGCAGAAATCAGAACAGGACAAGGCGACAAAGGACCACCAAATTCGTAACTTGAACGACGAGATCGCTCATCAAGATGAATTGATTAATAAATTGAACAAGGAAAAGAAGAACCAGGGTGAAGTTAACCAGAAGACTGCCGAAGAACTCCAAGCTGCCGAGGACAAAGTCAATCACTTGAACAAAGTGAAAATCAAACTCGAACACACTCTTGACGAACTCGAAGACTCTCTCGAACGTGAAAAGAAATCACGGTTAGTGACTTTCAAGGATATCATTCTCCTAACTGATGAAAAACTCAGCTTGAACGGTTCACAATTTTTATTATCTACCTCTTAGAAACAAACACTAGGAATGGAAGATCAAATTGAATTTTTTTATTTAAATTGATAAATTTAATAATTCAGATAGTAATGAAATATAACGATACATAAGTTTTTTATTACTTTGCTCTTCTATTGGAATATGAAACTTCATTTGGAACTCTTTTAATGGGATGTAACATTCTGAAATTTAAAAGACTATTTAATATTTAAGAGTAGTTAAATGATTCGCTCCATATATATAATTTAAATTTACAGAGCCGACGTTGAAAAGGCTAAACGAAAGGTGGAAGGGGATTTGAAACTCACACAAGAAGCTGTTGCAGACCTGGAAAGAAACAAGAAGGAACTCGAACAGACCATTCAACGCAAAGACAAGGAACTCTCCTCGTTAACTGCCAAACTCGAAGACGAACAATCCTTGGTGGGCAAACTGCAGAAGCAGATCAAAGAATTGCAGGCCCGCATTGAAGAACTCGAAGAGGAAGTAAGTATTCAAAGTATTTCAATTCGTTTGATCAGCGGCTCTCTTAATTTAAAAATGATCACCGACCCGACATCAAGGACACTCGATAATTAATGTTCCACATTCGTATCCGTCAGATCGAAGCTGAGCGTGGGTCTCGCGTGAAGGCTGAGAAACAACGCAGCGACTTGGCACGAGAACTCGAGGAACTTGGCGAACGCCTCGAGGAAGCAGGTGGCGCTACCTCCGCGCAGATTGAACTCAATAAGAAGAGAGAGGCCGAGCTTAGCAAACTCCGCAGAGACCTCGAGGAGGCCAACATTCAACATGAGGCCACCCTTGCTAGCTTGCGCAAGAAGCACAACGATGCCGTCGCCGAAATGGGCGAACAAATCGACACGCTTAACAAACTCAAGGCCAGGTAAGATGGAAATATTCGCGTTTACTCGACTATTCCAACAAGTATTAGTAGTTTACAAAATTTTACACGTCGCGAACGTACATTTATTATTATTACTATTATTTCTTCTTTTTTTCTGTCAATTTTTTCTGTCAAATATTTAAGATCTTTTATTAGAAGAGGAAACGAGTTTGAAGTGAAATAAGAATAATTAAATTGAACTAAAACTTATAACAAACGGGAATATAAATATATATTTTTAATAGAGCTGAAAAGGCTCGTCATGACATCCATGCTGAGTTGAACAATTCTCGTGCATCGACGGATCAGGTTTCCAGAGAGAAGGTACATCTAAAGAACGTCGAATCCCTTCCAAATTTGTTCTCAGAATTTCTTGTCGTTCATCTGTTTCCTGTCTCATTCAATTGAATGTTTTTTGTTTATGTTCCAAGGTAGCATCGTCCAACTGTGTTAGAATGGTCCTGACAAAGAATGTTTTAATATAATATCTCTGTGTAGAATGTTTCTTTGTTAAATTTTACTATGTCAGAATGATCAAATGTCTCCTTTTAATATTGCAGTTAATCCTCTGACTACATTTGATGATACATTTTTCAAACGATACACTCTATTATTGTAACATGAGCATATTGGTGAATTTCCCCTGATTTTGTCCCAGTTACTAATTATCCATTTTCATCTGATTTCATGGAAATTAGAGTTGAAAAGGACAAGGTTCAGTACTTCAGCGAATTAAATGACATGCGTGCCTCTGTAGACCAATTAAGTAATGAAAAGGTAAGATATCTTTTCAGGAAGGCGCTATGATACAGCATACTAACGCAACTAACAGCATTATTAGGAAGCTGCCACGGCAATCCAGGAACCAGGGATTACAGAGAACTCACTATTCTCCCAGATTTGTCCATGTATGATTCACATCAGTGGAAAGTGTGTCCAGCTTGCAAAGCTTGCTCCTCGTGTGTACCTGTCTGTTTGAAGTGTATACATTCACTTTTGGACGATTTTCCAAACTTAGAGCATATGTCATAACGTTAGTTGCATTTTGAACTGCTGGTGTCCTTATTTGACGCAGATGGAAATCAATGAATAAAATGAATCAATATCACAAAAGTTCCTTCCAAAAGTGAATTTCTCCAAAAATGTGCAGAATCCAATAATTGATCTGATATATATTCGAAATTCGTCGCACTAAACAGGCCGCCCAAGAAAAGATCGTCAAGCAACTGCAACACCAATTGAACGAGACCCAAGGCAAACTCGAGGAGGTGAACCGTACTCTGAACGATTTCGATGCTGCCAAAAAGAAGCTGTCGATCGAAAACAGCGACTTGCTCCGCCAGCTGGAGGAGGCCGAATCTCAAGTCAGCCAGCTCTCTAAAATTAAGATCTCCCTTACGACGCAACTCGAGGACACGAAACGATTGGCTGATGAGGAATCGAGAGAACGCGCTACGCTTCTCGGTAAATTCCGCAATTTGGAACACGATCTGGACAACATTCGGGAACAAGTTGAAGAGGAAGCAGAGGGTAAAGCGGATCTACAAAGGCAACTCAGTAAGGCAAACGCAGAAGCACAATTATGGCGCACAAAATACGAATCCGAGGGCGTTGCAAGAGCAGAAGAACTCGAGGAAGCAAAGAGAAAGTTGCAGGCACGACTGGCGGAAGCTGAGGAAACCATCGAGTCGCTCAATCAGAAGGTTATCGCCCTTGAGAAAACGAAACAGAGATTGTCCACGGAAGTGGAAGACCTACAGATTGAAGTCGATCGTGCAACCGCGATTGCAAACGCCGCCGAGAAGAAACAGAAGGCCTTCGATAAGATCATTAGCGAATGGAAGCTCAAAGTCGACGATCTGGCTGCTGAACTTGATGCCAGTCAAAAGGAATGCCGCAACTACAGCACAGAACTATTCAGGCTCAGAGGTACAGTCTTTTTTCTTACAGATTTCGGATACCTTTGCGTGCGTACAGTCTTTGACTACTCCTGAAACAAATTCAGGATAAGATTTAAATTATGTTCGAAGTTTTATTTACAAGAGAGAAAAGTAACTTTAAAAATTTAGCACCTACACGTGAAAGTCTATAAGACAGCGTTACGTCGCGTACACAGAATCTTATGCGCCTACACATTTCACTGGTTTATGGACTTTTCCCATTAGTGTGTGGGTGTGCTCCAAAGATATTCAACGTAATCTTATCAAACAAATTATAAACATACTTTTAAGCTACTTTTGTCTCACAAGATCACCTACAAAATTTCTCTGCGGAATGACTGAGCACTCTATAAATATTTACTTTGTCGGATATTTTTATTTAGATGGGGGTGTTTGTATACGTAATCCTATTATTTAGCATACAGCTTGTATATACATAACTGCGTGTATACTTATTATTTAAAATGCATATATTAATAATTAGTACGTCAACTATTCGTGTTGAAACAGGTGCGTATGAAGAAGGTCAGGAACAGTTGGAGGCAGTGCGTCGAGAGAACAAGAATCTCGCCGATGAGGTGAAAGATCTGTTGGACCAGATTGGCGAGGGTGGTCGCAACATTCACGAGATCGAGAAAGCAAGAAAGCGCCTGGAGGCTGAGAAGGATGAACTTCAAGCCGCTCTGGAAGAAGCTGAAGCTGCTTTGGAACAAGAAGAAAACAAAGTATTACGCAGCCAGCTCGAATTGAGCCAGGTTAGACAAGAAATCGACCGACGTATCCAAGAGAAGGAAGAGGAATTCGAAAATACCAGGAAGAATCACCAACGTGCCCTCGATTCTATGCAAGCATCGCTCGAGGCTGAAGCTAAGGTTAGTAGAAAGTTTTACTACTCACCGAAAAACTCACTTTGAATAAAATTATGGTTATAATACGTTTAATAAAATTGCGCAGGGCAAGGCTGAGGCATTGCGCATGAAGAAGAAACTGGAAGCTGACATTAACGAGTTGGAGATTGCATTGGATCACGCAAATAAAGCAAATGCTGAGGCTCAGAAGAACATCAAGAGATATCAACAACAGCTCAAGGATGTGCAAACTGCCCTCGAGGAAGAACAACGAGCACGCGATGAGGCAAGAGAACTCCTTGGAATTTCGGAACGCCGGGCGAATGCACTTCAGAACGAACTCGAAGAAAGCCGCACTCTTCTCGAACAAGCGGACCGCGGACGTCGACAGGCTGAACAAGAATTGGCTGACTGCCACGAACAACTTAACGAACTGGGCGCCCAGAACGCTTCGATTTCTGCTGCCAAGAGAAAACTCGAGGCTGAACTCCAGACCCTCCACGTAAGTATCAAGTAATATGTTTGTTCAGTAAAAAAAAAAAACAATTTTATAAAATTTATAAAACGTTTCATTAATTCATTTGTTCTCATTTTTAGTCTGATTTGGATGAACTGCTGAACGAAGCGAAGAACTCTGAGGAGAAAGCTAAGAAAGCCATGGTCGATGCCGCTAGATTGGCTGACGAACTTCGAGCTGAACAAGATCACGCTCAAACGCAAGAGAAACTCCGCAAGGCACTTGAGACGCAGATCAAGGAACTCCAGGTGCGCTTAGACGAGGCTGAGGCCAATGCTCTGAAAGGTGGTAAGAAGGCCATTCAGAAGCTTGAACAACGTGTCCGTGAATTGGAGAATGAGCTCGACGGAGAACAAAGGAGACATGCTGATGCCCAGAAGAACCTTCGCAAGTCTGAACGCCGCATTAAGGAACTTAGCTTCCAGGTACGAATTAATTATTACCCCTGACAAAGTTGTATAAGATTTTCTTTTGTAGTGATGTCGTCTAATGAATATTAACACGGTACCAACTATTTTTGAAATGTTTAGGCCGATGAAGACCGCAAGAACCATGAGCGTATGCAAGACCTGGTTGATAAGCTTCAACAGAAGATAAAGACATACAAGAGGCAGATCGAAGAGGCTGAAGAAATCGCTGCTCTGAATCTCGCCAAATTCCGTAAAGCGCAGCAAGAACTCGAGGAAGCAGAAGAAAGGGCAGACCTCGCCGAACAAGCAATCACTAAGTTCCGTACTAAAGGACGCGGAGGAAGTGCTGCGCGCGGACTCAGCCCAGCGGTAAGCAAATGTTAAATTATTCCAACGCTCTCTCATCTCTGCACACATTTTTATTCAGAAATGATACTTCTTTTATAACCTGAAAGGCTGTACAAGGTTCTCACCTTATTAAATCTTATTTCATGAATTCTCAGTGTTTCATATGAATATACAATTGGAATGCTTTAATTGTAATTTATATGGCATCCAACGTAACACGATTACAGAACGTTGAATTAAAAATTACAAAATATCGAATTAAATATTATTGATAGTTATTGAAAAGAAAAACTCGTTTCATGGTTATATCACATTCCGCATTAGGCTTCAGAGTTGCGACTCTAATATTATTAATATTACATAGGTACTAATTTTAACTGCCAGAGAGTACCATACCCTCAAACTCATAGAAAACCATTGACACAGATGTGACACACTTATTTGTTTACATTAGAGGTTATAAAAACTTTGATTTTCATTGTAGAGTCTATTAAACTCCCTTTAATACTATTACGCTAACAGAAATTGAAATACTCCAAGTCATTCTTGACTCGAACCCATCAAGACATTTTTAGGCTTTAATCTGGGTAACGCGTTTGCTATTTCAATCAATGTAGGATTTCGTGTTTAGGCGCAAGATCCTGTCTAAAACGAAGGAAAGACAATGTTGCGCAACGCATAAACAAACGAGCATAGAGATTTCGGCATTTAATTTAATCTTTAATTTTAAATCTGTGTGTCTCTATATAGCCCCAACAGAAGGCCCGTAAGGCGCCCTCCGCAATGGAGTAAAGAGCACCGCGCCGGTCCATGTAAGTCTGTGCACGTGTCATAAGCACGTGTGTGTGTCGGAAAGAGAAAAAAAAAAAAAGAAAAAAGAAAGAGCACAATAATCGCAAGAAAGCAATTGTGTACATACAAAATTGTTCTAAATCCCCATCCGGCATATCTTACGAGTATGAAGCTTGCTCCTGATTATTAATTAACGTTGTGTATACCTATCCCAACGATAGTTGACGAACGGATCACTGTAGATCCCTCTGTATCGAATTAAAGACGAATCATTGCTTGGTTAGTGATTAGCTAGTTACATGTATGCGTGAATAGAATTGTTTACGTTATGTTTTTATCTTAGGCAGTGTGCGCGACACGATGGTACATAACATTTGAAATAACGTTGTTCATCACTTTCCGTTGCTAATTTCGATTTTCGCCAGAGTTGTAAACACGTTGTCCACTTTGTTTCTCCTCACGAAACTAAGCAGACAGAATTGTTCTAAAAATCACGTCAGAGGGCTACTACGACTCTCGATTAATATCCTATTGTTGTTTTCTTTTTTTCGATTGAAACACCAGCGATCTGCGATTACGCAAACTGAATAAGAACGACACAGAGAACGTGTCACCAAATGTTCCTAAAAACTGTTTTCTTTCTCTTAATGTACGAAATATCATTAAATACTATTAATCAGGTTAGAATTAAGGATGGGATTGAGGTTAGAAATTACTATTTAGTCTAACTGGATAAAGATCATGCAAATTTCATTTCAGATTGTTGTACGAAACAATTAAGTGTCCCAAACGAAAAATAAAAACTGTCGAGGAAGAATCGAACTTGATCCCATCGCTTAAATTTGAAACATGTTTTCGTTCGAAGCTTGTCATATTCTGTGAAGTCTCAACGTACAATGCCCAGACATATGTTATAGTTTTTTTTTGTTCATCACGAAAATACTGGTTGTTTTCGAAGAAATTCGCTGATCCATTGTCAATAGCGACCACAAGAACGGCGAACGGAGATCTAATTTCATTTTTTGCATTTTTCAGCCACAGCGACCTGCGTTCAAACCCCAATTGGATGGTTCCGCATTCCCACCACGCTTCGACCTACAGCCCGATGGTGAATTTTAAAAATCTATGCGACAAACTTACACGTAAGGAAACTCGATCGTAATTGCTTGAAAACTGAAAAAAAGGAAAAGAAACGAATGAATTGATCGCAAACCAGCGAACTTTCATCGTGTCATTTCACCAAATAACTCATCTCATTGTCTTCATACCTATACATACACCTTCACGCCGAAGCATAGAAAGTACTCTCACGATCTATACTTTCATTGACACGAGAATGTCCGTACTTGGTCACACCTTGCCAGTTTTAAAGTAACAATGGAGGATGAACGATTAAAAAAGATTTTTTCGTTTGAGTATTGCATCATCTGTTGAAAACGTAATTCAGTTGAGAACAGACGCGGAGAGGAGTAAACAGGCTTCACCACTCGCGCTGACGGTCGAGGAAAAAAGAGAGTGAAAGAGTGAGAGTGGGAGAGCAAGAGAGAAAACGAGAGAAAGGAATAATGCGAGCGGTCGAAACGTGAGACCGAAGTTGGCTCGAAATTTACACGTTGCATTATCAAATATATCGCAGAAGATAGAAAAACTATATGTTTATAGTTAACATAACTGGCATACGCGCGTATCAAACGGACGATTATCAGTTAAATAAGAAAGATGTACACGCTACAAAAACAGAACGACAAAACTAAAAATGGAATGAGATTATACGTTAGAAGAAACTGAGCAATGAATGGAGAAATGCGAATCGCGGATTTGAATGGCGGCGCGCATTATTACACATGTCATCCAATTGATAATCCTATCCCATAAATTTAATTGTAATTTATAAAGAGAGCCGAAGTATGTATTTATTAAAATAAATAAGCAATAAATAAAATTAAGAACCAATTATCATGTTTATTATTTGGAAGGAAACTTCTACACCCTGAAAATTCTAATTTTGTTAAAACTTTCTAATACAGTTACTTCTTGGGTCCTTCACAGTGAAAGCATTCTTTGCAGGTGTTAAACACACCGCTTATGGAAAGATTCCCGTGCAATAGGTTCAAACTACCAACACTTCAAGAATGAGATGTTTTCAAATTTGAAAATCGAATGCAAAGAACAACAAAGTTACTATCGGGTGCGGGGCATGCGCTAAAATTCGAAAATGGTTAACAGATAGGTACAGTTTTCGAAAAGGCGCATCTACGATATGTACAAACTTTTATATACAGTATATTTATTACGGCTTGTATTTTATTGGTCAGTATTTTAATTCCTTTTCACTATTTAAATATAAAGAGTCAATATCTTTTGAAAATATGTAAAGTCTCCACTGTTAGCTGAACAAATACCAATTGGTCAAAAACGTAATTATTTCTTTACTTGCAATGAGTCTATAATAGTAGAAGTTTAATACTGAATTTCTCTTCTTTATATTGTCCGCTTAATAATTATTTAGCTGGCGCTGTGCAATTCATACGCGTGCTATGCTGGTGACTAGAATGTGCTGGCACCGCGTGCCGGCATTTTAGCTAACAAATGCGGTCACAGATGGCTACAGATCTGCTGACACCCCCCGGAAGTTTCGTTACAGTGCCGAAACGGTGTCGACACCATCTTATCGTGTGTTGTCTGGGTATTCTTGTGGTACATGGTTTTATCGTTTGTAGTTATTATTAGTAATAATATAACCCCCTGTTGCGTCAATTTTTAACGATGAGTTGAAAAAAATATTTATAAAATAAGTGTATGTATTTTTACGATAAAGTAATTAACGACTTTGCGGAAAAAATCGCTGTATTGAGTTATAGTTTATAAAAAATAATAAAAAGAAGTTTTTATATCTTTCTTTCGTGTCAGTGTATGTATTTTAGAATCAAAATAAATAAACTGCTTAGTTTAGTTATTTTTAATATTCGTTTATAATTTTTATAGAAACTGCTTCCCCATTAGTAAATGTCCGCCTACGCCACTACCACATGGCGTCACTATGGTGAGCTGATAGTGTCATTGCCACGGCGGTGTAGCCCCTGTGCTATATCGCGGTGCTTTGATAGTGTCGTGACACGCGTGTCGCCCCAGTGCTAGGCTCTGTGTCGTTACGAGAGCTGAGTGACAGCACTGTGCTTCGTTCCACCCAAAAACTTAAAAATGAATTGACTAATTAATTTTAAACGAAATTACTTCAATTTGTTACAAATATCACCAGAAACTTTATACATTATTTATATGCAGATATACCTATTCTTGAAAAAATAACATGAAAAATAAAAAGGTTCTAATATTTAAAAAAAAGTAATTTCTGACATTGACGTTGTTTCAACGTCTATCGTATGTTTAAAATCCTTATTTGTTTGGTAAATGCAATCCTCTCGCCTAAAATATATCTGCAAACAGTACTATCGTTATATGTTTAATATGAAAGGGGTACCATTTATGGAAATGAGTGGAGATGCTACCCACAAAATCCAACGATTTTTTTTTCAAGTCGGAAGAGAGAATTAAAGAAAAAGAGACGTATTATTATATATTAAACGTTTCCGATAATATTAGAGGAGTGAGGTAGGAGGTGGGGGGGGGGGGGGGGGGGGGGGGAAGGGGTGGAGGTTGTACTTCCGACAGATACAAATCTACTGTCTTCCTTTATTTACTCTTTCCATTAAGTCAAAAATATATACAATTTTATTCTAAAGATATATGTTATATATAACTCTAATGATCCAGCTATGCTGTTTAAACAATGGTATACGGTGCTGGCAATGAATTCTGCAATTGAGATTCCTATCAAAAGTTGTATACAGACAGAGAATTAACAGTAACTATATATATGTTATAATTCAAACAACAATTTCTCGATTACAAAACATCAAAATGCTCAATAGATTCCAAAATGAGTACTTTAATATAATAAGTATTGAACGATATAGGCAAACTGGTAGATAGAAATAGAGAAAATTGCTGAAACTCTAGAAAGTTTGTCAATAAAAATAGTAGCAATGGCTTCGTGACAATATGTAACTAGTATAGCAAAAACAATTTAACAAGAGTATTGTTTGCAATGTCACTGCAATCTGACAACAATTATACTGCGCGATTCAACGGGATCTTATTTTTAATTGCGCACGCACACGAGCAGGTAATCCCGCTATGATATCGCAACGAAAAAAAATGATACTGCAGTGACAGCACGTCAACTGTCGCGTGACAATACGAAATGGCGACGACAAAACAACGTTGCGTGTACGAAACGGCAACTATGTAATCGATTATTTTGATATTGAATTATTTGTAGGAAAAAATCTTTTTTCTATTGTAGATAAAATTAATTTTTTATACACGTTTAGATTTTTTAAATTAAAGCTTCTAAATGAAAAGGAAAAAAAATCTGTTGGAGAGCTATTAACAGCTTTTCAACAGTAAAAACAAAGAGCTTTCAATAGTAAAAACAAAAAACCTCATACGGTAGCAGCGATAATATTTAATGTTGTGTACTTCGTTTGATTATTTGTATAAAATATAGTTCATTTTAATGATTGGATGAATTTATAAACGTAATTTGTAGTATTAGTTCCCCTTTAGAAGAAATTATAAGTGCACGCGTATATACATATGTATACGTTCCTGAAGAGATTAAGCATTTGCACAACCGTATTGAAGAAGTGATGATTAACTTTTACGAAACGGTTACGCGATAAGCCAAGAATAACGAAGAATAAATTTTAATTTCAACTAATCGTAATTCTTCACTTGTGTCCCAATAGCAGTTTTCGTGTTGTAAACCTTCTCACTCTGATTTAAATTGTAGGTAGTACAGTAGATTCCAATATGCGAACATCCTCCCCAAGATTTTTACCTTCCCTCGCTTCACTGTCATCCGAAGACGTACGTTTAGAGAAAAAGCATGTAATTGGATGAAAAAGTAACACCTACATTTCAGTCGGTGTTAAAAGACCAAACACGTAAGGTAGAATAAATAGGCGCTTTTTTTTAAAGAAAAGCGCGTAACAGTGGTGTTAGCCTAAGGGCTTGTGAGATTTATTGAGAATTATATTTCTGTGTCTCCCGTTGCAGCTTTATCGTCCTATCAGTCTGCACCATACGGTTTTATGCGAGCCCACTAGGTTCCAGTTTCTTATGATTTCAGGATTATTATACTTTTCTATTTGTAATCTACGTACCATCATCAATCAAGTCAAGAAGAACTCTATAACAATTGTATACCTCAACGTTAATGAATAGTAGATGTGTCTAATATCAGTGGCAGTCCACGGAAGCTGTGGGAACGTCGCATCTCTTGTATTTTCTAAAATATAAATAATAAATATATATTGCGCGCATATTTTTGTCAGTATATTTACATTGTATCTATTTTAGAATCGAAAGTAATAAACTGTTCATTCTTGTCATTTTTGGTATTTGTTTATAATTTTCATGGGAACACAGCTCTTTTATCAGCAAATATCACCACGCCTCACTGCAAATATTCCATACAAATCATATAACTAACTGCTAATAGAAATTGAAAACAAATGTATAAAATAATTTATTAAAATAGTGGAGACGATAGTAATTTTAATTTGTTTCATTTTGTTTTCTTCTTACATAGAGTAGCGTTGTGGACGTTTTGAAAGACTTTTGTTGTTGTTATGATTTTTTCCCTTTGACGTTTGATATCAGTCACATTTAGGTTTGTTGATAACTGTTATTTATTCTGTGTATATGAAACATGAATTTTATTTCACGCTACAAAGTCGAAAACACTTTCTTGCCAACCTAATAGTATTAGCTTCATTTTTAATATTTACTTGTATATTTATTTTCAATGCAAATTATGTTACTGTTATAAAAGTAATTAACAAATTTTTGTCTTCTCCCAACTTCGTAAACACAATTGTTAAGTGTACATTTTTCGCCATTTTCATTGAGAGAGAAAAGCAAAGAATTTTGCATATTGCATATACATATATATACAAAACATGTGTACATATATACAAAATTCTTTACTACTGACAATACAATTAACACTTCTTAATCACTATTTTTATTACGTACACATAAGTAGCTACTACGTTCATTAACCGGTATAAAATCACAACGATATCTGAACGTTCGTCCGAGTCTATTGCACAACGGGATTTATTTCACATTGTGAAATTGACGATCTGTAAATAAACTTTAGCTCGATCTGATTTGTGTCCATCGACTCTCAACGAACGAAACGTAAAACAACGTTGTGACTAGAGTAATTCGTTCACAACTCATTCATTGCACTCCCGAACAATTGTCGATTCATTGCATATCTAACGCGGCCAATAGAATACCTAATTCCTTGCAAAAACCTGAATTCTTACTTAGTAACCTTTGTATAATACGACACTTCTAGAGCATTGTCTCACTTTAATTGGCCTCGACTTTGAATCTTTGTGTAAAATATTTGAAAAGACCTATATAGCTGCTTCCTTGGAAATTGACATTGAACATTCTATTAAATTTTAACATATGAAATGTCTGACTTTGGTTCATTGGTGCTTTAAGTTCTGTTTTAACAAAAGCTCTATTTCGCATATAACTATAAGGGCAAACCTTTACGATTCGTTTACCGACATGAATTAGCGTGATTTTCGCGTACTTTTGATGAACGAATAGAAAAGCGATAAAAACGCAGATGCTACTCGAAACATTGATGCTGCATTTGGTAACGATGCAATTAATCAATAAGCGTATGTTTGAGTCGATGGTATCAAAAATTCGAAACCTAAGATGAAAGCCTTGAAAGTAAATCTCGACGAAGGATAGAGCATTATGATGCGCGTTCAGGATGTTCAGTAAAAAATGCAAAGTCAGTATTATTCCTTTATGCGATGTTGCCTACTCGGGCTGACTTGGCTAAATGGTTTGTCTCGGTCCTCTATTTTTGAGGATGTTTTGTTACCTCCGCAGCGAGTTTGGTGGGGACGTGTTTGGATTTTCGTTGGGTCCGATATTTCTACCCCTTGGAAATCTGCAGTTTATGGCATCCGCATGTGCCATCGAGGTCGTTGAGGAGAGTTAATTATCCTATGCTTGAAGAATATTAAGAGCTTAAAACGAGTCCTCAAAAGTGGCTTGATTGTTGCGTGTACAATAAACCGCGCTAGCTATTTGTAGCGTAACGTTTTGCTATTGTGCCTCGTTGCCAACCGCTAGAAAGCTTTCGGTTGAAGAAAGTCCATGGAAATTTGCCAGGAGTTCAATGTAAGTGCCATGACGATCTCACATCACTTGAATTCGATTGATAAGAAAAAAGTTGAATAAGTGATCAACAAAAGTGTCACTATTAGGAAATATGCAATTCGCTACTGATTCGAAATCATAGTGACCAGTTTTTGGATCGTATTCTCACATGCGATAAAAAATAGATTCTATACGACCATAGAGGACGTACATCTGAAAAAAATGATTTGTACTACAATTTTTTGAAACCAGGAGAAGCCATAACAGCTGAGAGGTACTGTATCAAAATTGAATCTATCGAAAGGGGCCAATTTTACTCTGCGACAATGTTGTATTCGCCGGATCTATCACCGATGGATTTTTGTTTTTTCAAACATTTGGATCACTTCCTCAAAGAAAAAACCTTCAAGTATCGAGCAAACATTCAAGATACCGTTAAAGAATTTATTAATACTAGAACACTGGATTTTTGTAGAAATGGAATTGAAAGAGTACAAATTAGTTGGAAAAAGTGTGTCGAATCATGTCTAATGATTGTTATTTTGACTACATATATTGATCATTAAAGAATTTCTGTTCATTTAAAGTTAGTCCTAAAAATTGAACATTGCATATGTTACAACCTAATATAACTTGATGATTATAAATATGTTGTCGAAGACATAAACTCTAAGCAACGCTTGCAAATTTTTAACAAATCTTTACCAATTCGGGGGTATAAAGTCACGCCACAGTGGTCGCAATATTTTATTTCGAAACACCTCTCGTTTTTTATTGAATTGTACAATCCGATATTGTTTCATTTTGATTACTTTATATAATATCCTATATATCCTCAATAATTCAATAGAATTAAAATTTGAGACTCGATAGCGGATGAATGCGGATGAATTAAAAAATTTAAGACAGAAGTTTTAAATGTTCTAAAAACATTTTATTACTAATAACAACAATACATAATAAAAAATACAGCTTACACTCGAAAATTTTAATATAACCTTTGTAGAACATTTCAACGTCATGTCTAGATTAAACGCACAAGAATATATACAATTTTTGTCTGAAACATTTTTTGCGTCATTCACATTTTGTAAAATAAATCAGACACACTATACACACATATATATAATACTATATATGTATATATATATGTATAATATTTTTTATAGGAAATGGTTGATACGTTCTAAGTGTAATCTTCCGACTTAACTGAATTGTATCGTGCGTCCAGTCTTATTTAATTTCACGTAGAAATTAAATTGTTGAAAATACAACGATGACGGCTAGAAAATCCACAAAAGAACGTTGCGTATAATTTACGATAGTTCTTTCCTTAAACGGTTCAAATCCTTGCGAATACCTTGAACTTTGCAAGTTCTCAAAGTTATTTTTTATTCAGCTTATCAGCTGATATCCCATGGTGACCTTCCTTGTGCTTTCCGACGGAGATCTAGGAACTTTGGTAAACACACAAGATCATCCTTAAAGGCACACAAAGCGCGTCAAATACTTTTATTGTAAAATATTGTCTATAAGCTTAAAGAAATTCTAACATAAATGAACAGAAATTTTTCGAGAAACATAGTTTTATTTCGGGTTACTTTCAATATTTACATCTTTTGCTCTGTTATTGATTACAGCCTATTTCGTGATTAGTCTACCATTCTTCCTCGGCTCTGTACGTAGAATTTGTCTGAATTGTCCTACAAAAAGCTGCCATGAAGTAAACTTTTGCGTACTGATTCCAAACTGCTGACAGGTTTCCTCGAACGCTTTAGTACAAAGTGGCAAGTACGAATGATCGACCGCTGGTAAAAGATGATGAAGACCGTGCTGACCAAAATTGGTTAGCGTCAAAAAATTCGAATTGTCGACCACGTGCCGATCTCTCACAGCATCCAATTCCAGCAAGCCCCAATCCAAATCGCCCCTGAAAAGTATCGTCCAATCTAATTTAGTACAATGTGATAAATAATTAATTTACTATATAACAAATTCAGAAATTTAAAAGTAGATGTCACGTTTTATACAACCACAATTATAAGTAAATTTTAATATGAACGATTCATTGCGTATCGTTATTTGAATATTAAGAAGAAACGAAGAATTATGTTATGGAATATTTTATAATTTCAAGTTATCAAAGTTAATATTGCAATTATTTAGTGAAAATATAAGATTTCCAAACAATAATTTTCTAAACTAAAATATTTGTATTATCAGAAAAATAGTTCTCAACATACAGCAGCGAACAGAAAAGTTACCATTTTTCTGCGAGATTTACACAAATATTTATTACTTTCCAACATTAACTTTAAATTTGGATATAAGAATTAATATATGTATTACATTCTGATAAGAGATTAGAAGTTCTGTAAAACTTAGTTGCATTTTTTAATTAAAAAGTGAAAATTTTATTTTAGATTAATTGAAAACATTGGTAACCTTTTTCTTGATCACTATCTAAAATTTTGTATATATTTGGTATATCTGCAATTTAAAAGCAAAGTATGTTCCTCTGAATATTTCGGATGAAAAAATGACATTCAGGTGTGATATATTATATATAGGCAAATCTTGTAACATTTTAATTAATAACTATTGCAAAAGAAAACAAATTATTTGTGTAATTGTTGTCTGTTTATTATACTAGAAGTTATATTGTACTTAAACGGTAGACTTCTGTATAATGCATTTAATACATTACGCGTTATGTTGAGACTGTTCCTATGAGAAAAGCAATTATGGAACAGAAGAAATCGGTAATAATGAAGATAATAGTGTGATGCCCAAATATAGTACAGATTTAATTTTTTATGATTATTTATATTATTTACATGAAAACAGTAACTGCAATATCTTTACTGTGTTCATGCACCATATTCCATATGAAATTTCCTAAATTTCTTTGATTAATTTCTCTACTCTGGAACTTCGCGCACCAATAAACAAAATGGAAAACGCATATTCGTATCCTCTTCACGTTATATTTATATTTTTAATGCATCCTTATATATCTGACGATATCATTGAATAAAAACAGGGATAGTAACATTTATATGATTATACAATATTTTTGTGCGAACAAACCTGTGTATGTCGCCATCGTGAAAAATGTCGGGATGGTGATGGGCAGCATTGAGACCAATCATAAATATTATAAACGTAGATAGAAAAATGACTAGTAACCAAAATTTCACAGCTGTTAAAATACTAGGCGCAAAGAAAGACATCAAAACGGGAAGAATGAATGGTACCGCGTCTCTAAATTCGAATTTTTTGTACTCAAAGAATACCGAATAATATCTGAAACAAATACAATTTCGTTATTGGTTCAAATGGCGTTAAACAATACCAGCAATGAGAAATAACGACAAACCGTTTAAATAGCTGTTCGAATCCTCCGATAGCCCAAACAATAGGACTCGTGATCAAACTAATTAAATTGGTCAGCAGAGACCTTTTGATAGCTGGCAGCCAGTGAACGTAAGGCTCGAGTACATAAACCTCAAAGTCCCATAGAGTATTAGGATAGATATGATGACTCATCGCATGGGATATACGCCAGTCTTTTGACGATATCGCGGTTAAGTCTAAGTAATACATCCGAAAGTTGTCCCTCATATGCAAGTAATTATGTCCAATTATTGCAGTCCACGCGAGAAAAAGTCCTAAGAATGAGAAATAATCAGATTATCGGATTGTACACTGAGTCTGATTAACACATGCCCAGGCCTGAGAGTTAGCAGATGGAAAACTAATTAATCGACATTTAAATACGCACGTCATTGACTTGAACATTTTACTAACCAGCAAACATTAGAATTAAATAAGATTGCGTATAGGCTGTTGCAATCGAAAGGAGGATTGCAGCGGTGAGAATTAAGTCAGCGGTTAAGTTTGATTTAGGCGATGGATGATGGAAGTCAACGTCCTTCAACGCCTCTAACGCGCGCTTTTTAAAAGTTAAAAAGAAACCATCCGGTTTGAATGTGAGTTGTATTCTTCGTGGTGCGGCAGCCTCTCTTATGAAATACTTTGAAAGTAGCTTCTCAGCTTTATCCGTCAAATGGTGCGACTGAAAAGAAACGAATTTTATTTACTTAGAGATAATTTCAATTTGTGATAATAATGTATAACTATTCGAAAACATTAGAGAATAATTTGGAAATTTCTGAAAAGATGAAAGCTGAAACTGGTTAAAAATATCAAAGTGTCGTCTATTTTTTAAGGATGTTTTCCGAAACACATTCAGGAATGTCATATTTATGATAAATGAAATATAATTCAAAACTATCTAAAGATTTTCAATTTTATAAGAATCATGCAATATTATAAGAATCAGACGATAGGTACTAAACTTTAACTTAATTAGATCACAATACTCAAAATATTGTATTCTCTAATTTCTCACGCGGGGAAAACATTAACAAGTTTGATTTGTTTTATATTAGTTTTATTTATAACTAAACAAAATTTTATTTCGAACAAAACCTCGAATAGTTCCGTAATATCTGTCCCCCTTGTAAGACAAATCCATTCCGTTCCTCCTGGATGATACTTTTCGAATCCTCTTAAATCGTATAAATTGTTTCTGACTCTCCATAAACCTTCCGCGCCATCTACTTTTCTCCTTGCTTCGAGGAACGTGTATGGTGTTTTGAATGTAATATCTCTTCCAGGAAAATTTTCAAAACCCGGTAACGAGCTTTTCACTTTTTCCATGACCTCGTTCTTCTTATTCTTTTATCCTATACATAATTTAAATTACAATCGTAATTGCAAAATAATTTTTCGTGGATTATACAGAATATCCAAAAAAAAAAAAAAATGTGTGCACTGCAATTCATAACTTGTTTAAATTTTGTTTTTTGAGATTAAACGGATTTTAAAGTAATGGCTGATCTTTAATTAACTCTGAAAGAAGAAAATTTCTCTTAAACGTATTTGAAATAGAAAGCTGATTTTTAAGAGAATTTTACTCAATAAATTCATTATGCAATTTATTATTATTTCTATTAAGAATTCGTTTGAAGTGAATGGAACTATTTAAAATACTTAATCAAAACGTCCATAAGGAGCGATATCAAGATGCGGAAGAAGAGAAGAAGAGGTTTTAGAAACTTACTGCGAAGTTCTAAATTTGTTTGACATATAGCTAATAGGGTAGAAAGTTTAAAAACGAGATTCTAGTGTACCCATTAAAAAGATTACGTTCCAACGTTCCGGTTGGAAAGTTCCAATAATTTAGAGTTCTAATCTTAAACTCAATATCTTAATAAATATTAAATTCATGACCGTTAAAAGTGTATCTATATTTCTTTTGGACACTCTGTAGATATGAAGGGAATCAGGAAATTTAATTGTGGAATTAATCGCAGGCTTGTTATCAGTTATGTCAAAAATGCCTGAAATGTCTTATTTCGATGCAATTATTTAAAAGTCAAAACATATCGACCTAATGTACCTCGCAAAATTTGTTAACAATTAAATGATCTGACATTCTGAGACAATTTCTAATCTCACTAATGCGATTAAATGTCGAACAGTGTTGTATTGAATTCAAGAAGTTTGAAATGCTCTTGTAATCTTCAAACTCATTCGAGACAAAGTAAAAACTTGTATTATTTATTAATAAAACTTCGTTTTATATCTATTATTTAAATGCTTTATGTCTTTATGTATCTCTTGAAGTGTCATATAAAGTATTGTTAATATATATAACCACATAACTCTGCTATCGCATTAACATCCAATTTTTTGGATAAGAAAATTTTATATTCAATAAACTGTATAATTTGTTTCGAGATATCACATATTTATGCAACGCAAACCTTTTGTTCAGTATACTTGATAAGAATCATATTTTGTATATCACACCCATATCTGGTAGGAACGACTGTTGTCAAAGGTCGAAGTTTAAAAACATGTTTTATTATTTGTACAGATAATATGTAGTCGGAAAAGATTAGCTTGCTGCTAACATAATTTCAATGTAATTTTTGCTGAATTATTCCTTACCCGTTTTTAAGACTGGAACCTATTTAAGTTCAATGTTCCTTTTAATACTAATGTTTTTAAATGCAAGCAAATTTTAGCTATATACATTTTTTATCTATTTAATATAATAATTACAATACCAGAATAAGTGTACTAGTTTGTTGATTAAAATTATTTATATTATTTCAAAAGTTTTACACGTAAATGCATTTAACAATTTATTTCAAGTAAACGGAAATACTCGGATTTATAAGTTGTACTATTTTGTAAAACAAAATGACAGTTTACATTACGAATGTTTACAAGCGACAATTATTTCGAAATTTTCCTTTGTAGAAATCGTATGTACATAATTATTGATTTAACTGAAATTGCGTCTAGATAATTTCAGACAAAAATAATCATACTCATACATATCTCCAGTTTATTTTAAATTTAATTCATTGAAAATAATTCAAATTTTGTATCAGCCTCTAATTAATTTAATGAGAATAATTAATTCATGACGACAGATGCAGTAAAATAGTATAATCGTAATCTAAGGTCCACAACTTCTCAAATCCTATAACACAGAATTACATGCTTTTTGACTTTCTTTTCAAATACCATTTTAAATTTTATTCTTTTGCACCACTCCAATACAAAACTGTTTATTAACTTCTCCTCATACTCATTCTGTAGGCACTGATTCTCATAGTGTGCGTTCTATGGTATTTCAAAGAAGTATGTGTCCAGATATAAAAATAAATATATATTTATACTATATTAGTCAACAGCTTTTTCCCTAGTAAAGGGTAACTATTGGCCTGCAATCAGGCGACCTTTGCTTTTTACCAATAAAAATATTATGCTTTTCTCTGTAATATTTCACTTAATTATTATAACATATTTCTCAGAAATTTGTACATAATGCAGTTACAATTATTTGTAGAAATTTGAATGTGCTCCAACTTTAAAAAATTCGAGAACCACTGCTCTGGGATATCATATGTAAACAAATTTGGTGCATAAGTAATAAACATATATTGCATAAGATACGATCAATATGCTCTTCGTATGAAAGTACAAACCTACAAAAAGTATTACATCGATGAATGCCTATATAAATAAGATAAGGCCAAATTATAAAATATATAATTCATATTTTATAAATTACTTCTAACAGAGATAAATTATGAATGTTGTTTAAAAAAATGAGATTTAATGAAAATATAAAAAATATATCAACAGATTATTACGTAGAGAATTGAATTTTTTTATGTATGACACCCCAATAAACAAATAATGATGAATAGTATTTAAACACTTACTACATTATTATGCAAAATTATATTTAAAAACAAAGTCTCAAATATTGGATTTGTTCATTTGTAGTCCAAAAATGCTCTAGTAGCCGATCGACTTAAAATTTAGAGTGTCAATGGACCCCAAACATAAAATTTTAACTACAATCAATTCACTAATTTATGAAGATCGTTGGATACTGTTTATAAAACGTTGCCAATACAGACGTTATCGACCTAACCATATTCGCTGTAACAGCCGATGTGGAGTCATCGACTGTGGAGTGTCGAGTAACTTACGATTTACGACGCAATAACAATATTGCTCTCAATATATCTAGAGTTTCCTATCAAACTAAGAATAGAACCAATATCAATTGGATTCTATCATATTTAAAACTCATTTAAACATTATTTGGCATATTAATTTGTACACTGATAATTAAGCGATGTTCTGCAACTTTGAACGTATACACAATTTGTGTTTTGAATAAGAATAAAGTATAATCGATTTTACATAAAATACCCTATGCACACAGAATTTACATGTGTACTTATATATTATTATATATAGCTGATACATGTAATACATGAAATAATTTTCCGTACCGTGAATCGTATAATCATTTGATTTCTCAACTTTTAAGCAATCGATATTACGCTATGTTTTATTCTATTTATATTTCCGTGGTCATTCTTTTTCCATCAAAAATTTTCCCATTAATTCGAAATATGTTATTGATGCCAAAAAAAAATAATAATAATAATAAATATAAATATATGTATATATTAATAAGTACTTTAAATATTTTAAATATGAGAGCATTTTATGCATAATATCAGCACTTTTTAATTAATATCTCGGAAAAAAACAATTGCCTGCAACTAAAATTTTCTATTTCGAGTCCACTTCCATTCCATTGCCACCATTTCATATCGATCGATAATCAGGGACTTTTAGTATTTCATCCTATTTTTAGTCTAATATCGGGAGGAAAAAGTTCAAACGAAGTCGGTGAACCTACAGGCATGACTTCTCCTTTCTAACTGAACTAAATAAGATACGATAAGTCATATCAATTATAGCTGTTTACATTTCTTTAATATAAACGAGGCTGGATCTCCCGCTCTTAAGAAACATTGAATACAAAATATTAAATTCTATATCTATTCGTTCACTGAAAAGTTCGTGCCGTTTTTCTTTTTTTTTTTACTCTTAGAATGAACTTAGAATGAAACGTAATCGCCATCTCCCTTAACAAATCTTTCTTATTTTTTAGCCACATTGTACCGTTTTCATCAAATTTGTTATCCTTTTTTGTTAAAAAGTTATACAGATCATTGAACTCTACAATAATACTTCTTTTAAAATCATTCGAATCACTTTTCTGAAGATGGGATCGACTATCGCACTTAGTCGAATACATTAAGTTCATCTCGAACTCGTATAACATTCCGCGAAGAAAATTAAACTCTATTTATGTGCACAGATTTTTGCTTATATTTCTTAAATAAATGTTTAAAATTTACAACCAATTAATACAAATATTACACTTAAAATGTATCTTATGTTGCATAATCATCGAGCTAGACAATATTCTATTACTCAGGTAGAAAATAATAAGTACAGAACGTGATAAGCAGCACAAATTTATTGAACAACACAATAGGAATCATGCAATCGCGAAATTTTAACCAACTAGTAAATTAATAAAATAAATAATGCATTCAATTTTAACCATTTTTTAAATCAATTTTAATATTAATTGAATTTTAATCATTTTTCAAGGAACACTTAACCAAGAAACATTTTCGGCTCAAAATAGTAATTTTATAATAAATCTAAATATCACTTGCTCCTAATGATAATAATTTTCCAAACTGTTATTCGTACAATCTTTTGGTTTCGCGGCGTTTAAGCAATCAATATTGTACTATTTTTGATACTGTTTACATTTCCGTGATAATATTTTTTCGATTAGAAATTCTCCTATAAATTCATAGTGTACCATTGACGATAAAAAAAAAAATAAAAATAAAATGCAAAATATAAATATTACTTTATTACAATACTGTTATTACATTTCTTTAACGGAGATTAATATAGAAATTTATTCATGAAGTGAAAATTATTTTTTAATTGACGTTTTAATGTATTTTATGTAATACTTAGAGAAGAGCCAGTAAGTAGTAGTTTCGCGCTATTATTAGAAGTCTTCAATAGAGTCTGGGAATTAGAGAAATCTTTAATTTAAAATTTAAAATAAGAATTTAGGACGATATGTTTGGCACTAGATAACAAAATTTATAGAGATCACTTGGTTAAATGCAAGTAAATGAAATTATCAGATTTTTTCAAGAACGTTGCTAGTGTTAATCGAACATAGAAAATGGATTCTTTTGTCAGTGTTTAGCAAAGAAGAAAGTATCAAAATTTATTACGGGGAATATTTATGTGATATTAACGCGTAATACTTTCGATTACTTTTACGATTTACTTTTCCTAATTTTTGGAACCTAACTCTGTATTTATATTAACCCCTTGCTTTATATGGTAGAGCAGCTTTTACTAAAAGTTAACTACAATGCTATGCGAGATACCTGTATCATATTATTATTATTATCATTTTAATATCATCTAAATTTAGGGAATCAAAATTTGTCTTACATTGAATTTGATTACATTTGATAATAATTTTGTCTTACCAAGAATTAAGTTGATCGCACGTAACAGTTTCTTGCAAGGAATAATTTCAAGTACGAATAGTGTGAGAGTGCAATCGATTGTTTTTATCTTTACTGGTAGATGTTGCAAGGCGTTTACGACGTTCCTTCAATAACAAGCTTTAGTAAACAGTAGTCGTTAATAGCCATGGAAACCGCTACAGGGATGTTAATCACTGAATGAAAAATACTTGACAAGCTGTGCACGACTAATTACAATCGAATCTTCCCGAGCCGCTGACGGTATTGCTTTTAACGAAACTGTTTCAAATGCAATTCTTTTTTATACGCGTGGAACGGAACACCAATTGGTTAGAATCTGGAAGTATTGGTACGAACTTTGAACTTGAACGATAGCCAATCGACCAGACAAAGATAGCGCGGTTACGCGTAATTACAAAAATTTACGATGTTATGCAAAATGTAACAAATATATCTCCGATTATTATGTTCGCCAGGAAGTTTTTCCTCTCGCCAGTGAAATGCAAGTTTGGAATTATTTACTAATATATACATTTTTCACAATTTATCAAGAAACTTAGATTTAATCGGGTTATTAACCAGGTTAATTAAAAAATTCAGAATTAGGTAAACTATAGATCAGTTTGATTCGTTCTGCGTTCTATGAAAATTGCATTTTCAGAACATCAAGTTATAAGGCATACGGTTATGATGGAAAATTTTATAAATACATGAGGCAAGATATAGTTTAGTAAAGGTATACTAAGAAATCAGGTTGATTCATTCAGGGTTTTGTGAAAATTGCACTTTGACAGTTTTATCATTTGTTTCGGGCATTATTTTTGATTTGAAAAAAGCAATGTTGCATCGCTCCTGCAGTTGCAGGAATGTTTCGTAGAGAGATAACTGAAATTGAAAACTGATAAGGAGACGAATTCCTCGTTAATTTCAATTATAAAAGTGTAGGGAAATATAGAAGAAGAATATGGAAGAAATCGTGTTAAGGATGTAAGAGTGCAACGTTATGAATTAAAATGTTCCAAATACATGTATTTGAATCAGTATTTCTTTTCTGTGCTAGCAAATAACAGAATACTTTTTACTTTAAAGCCGAGAGGCTTGATCTATTAATTTAAAAATAGGGTTAAGAACCTCTTCCATGTGTGTAAACAAATCTATAGAGTCTTCAGTAATTATATCTTTTGCTTTTAGGTTTAACATTTGAAAGTAATTAATTGTAAAAGTTAATATAAAAAGAATTGTATAGTAAAGCGTAAAAATATATTTCGTTGAACACATTCTGTTATCTATAATATAATATACATAGTAAATTCCATCTGAATGATATAATGCAACAACAGAAATATGATAAATAGACTTTCATTTAAACCAAACTTATTATTTAATCTTTGCATGATAATGAATCTTTCATGTAACAGAAATATAGTAAAACCACTGAAATATTATTCAACTGGTGCTAATTACATAATAATCCGATAAACGATAAGCGATTGTTTAATACTTTTATTGCGTAAGAGAAAATGTTTTCTCTCCTCTGCTTCAAATGTGTCAAGCAATTAACCACGCTCTCAATAACAATTAACTATAATTCCAAGTAGAATTATTTAATATTTTAACGTTGCTAATCATTATCTAAAAAATTATATATATAAAAAAGCAGAGCTGCATCGTTTCTGTACTTGCAAAGATATTCTTAGCAACTGAAATCGAAAAATGGCGAACAGAGGCATTTCTCATTAATTCCAACCAAAAAAGCGTAATGGAAAAATTGATACCGCCTAAGCTAATTAAGTTGTGATGCATGTAGAAATCGCGTTACAGAAAGGCAGTCGTAATTTTTATTCCGTGCTGGCCATTACTATTGGGTTGTCCGGAAAGTTTGTGCTGATTCTTCTCGATATGATTTTTCATCTCGACCAAAGTGTTGAAGTCCTTTCTATTAAAAGAATTTTGTAACGCCCTGCCGATTCGCTATTTCAATACTTACCTGAATTTATCGTCTGGTTGTTTGGTAGAAGCTCGTTAATGCAGAATTTCTTTCCAATTCCAGCAGACACAGAACACGGCCTTCTCTGAATGAAGATTAACTTTTAAAATGGCTAAAAGTAGTTCATTCCGTTCCTCCCAAGATCTTTTTCGCTCTACATTATTATAACTGATTTATTTCTCATCCCTCATCACCACTTATAGTTAAAAAATGGTGTCTCCTCGTTGCGTTTATAAAATGCTGGTGGATGATGGATTCTGATATTTTTAACATTTCTGCTAATTCACGTGGCGTATAGCGTGAGTCATTTTGGATCAGTGTTTTAATCTGATCTTCATCTGGTGATGGAGGGCCTACCCGGGCGTGCTTAAATTTCAAGGTTGAAATAATTAACGTATCGTAACCCAAATTTTATCCAGTTATGTCCAAAGTACCGTCTATTAGAATATGTACGGGTGTCATTTATTTTCAATGATCCTAATATGTTCAGGCCTGTCCTTATGCCACCAACCGAAAATCGGCATGGTTATGGCGCAAGTGATCTTAAAACTTGGCTTTACTCCAGAGGCGAAGAGGGTGCACTCATGTTCGCATGATAAAGTTCGTACCCCGAGGATACCCTCAACGTCATGGCCCATTCGTATGTTTAGGCAAAGCCTCGGAGAGAGGCGACCACTCGTGCACCCTGTTACCCGATATTTCTTACACCACATACAATACATACAATACAAACAATTAGAGATGTTATCAAAGATATGTATGAGTCTGCAAAGGAACAGCAATATATATAAGAGAATGCAAACAAGATGTAATGTGAGACAAAGTATGCAATTAAAAAGACAAATATTATTAAAAGAATGTGTATAAAAAAGAAAAAAGGAACGTTTTTCCATGGGCAAATATTGCTCCTTTTAAGGCAATTATCACTCCTTTCAAACGCCATCTACATTAGTTGTAAAGAGCGCAAAAGCTTTGCAAAATGCATTAATAAATAATTAAACCTAAACCTAAACCCTAAAATCAGCACGAACTTTCCGGACGACCTAATATTGTGTGAATACCGAGTATATAGGAACATGGCCAATTGGTGTTGGTGAAGAGATCGTGATCGGTCCTAATTTTGCCAAGCGACCGATAACTAGAAGCTGTCAGATCGATATTTCTATGTATATTAATAATTGGTTAAAGCTTTGTGGAGTAAATAGCAGTGATTTCTTTTAAATAATCGAGGAACATCAGATTCCTAACAATATTTTTCTGATACGGGACCAAGCCTGCCTAATAATTACAGTTTGCAGCATTTCTGGATAGATGTGCACGTCAGTCGTATCAACGATTTCGCTTGAAACGTAATCTGGTGTTTGAATACTTTATCAAAATGAAGCTTTGGAAAAGTGATGTTCGTACTGGATTACAAGATAAGAAAGTATTATTCAATCGTTAATTTATTGGTGTGTTGATTTATCGCAGAAATTCTACATGTTGACGTTTGTTTATAAACATTCGTTCAAGAATGGTATGTCAGAAATCACGCATGAACATACATTATGAAACGACGATTTGTTGGGAGCTGTTATTTATTGTCCATTTACTCAGCGGCGAATATCAAAGGATCACCATACCTACACGATATCGAAGAAAAGTATTGATATCGTGTTGGCTCCGTGTAATTGGCGGTAGTCAGGATGCTTGAAAAATAATATTTTCTAATTATTTGCTAACTCTATGGTTCTATTAAATGTAATAATATAGTATATTACAGAATAAGTTCAATATTCGTTAGGTTGCTTCTTTATATGCTAAAAATGCGTGCGACAACAGAGTGTTTTTATCTAGTAGGAGACTTTTATCTAGTAGGGAAGTGTCCAGTTGTAATGTCGGGGCGTTTTGTAATTCTGTTCGTTTATGCTCTGCCAGGGAGTTAAAGTTAAAGCATAAAGTTGCGTCCGTTGCATTATCTAGTAAGCTTTTTGGATCTATCCCGTTTGGTGACTAGAAATTTACGATGCGTCATTATTATTAAGTAGGAAACACCGAGAGCTTAAAACGTTAATTAAAATTTCAGCGTAGTCCTCGTTGTAAATCCTACAACAAGCGAAAGAAAAAGTCTAAATCCTCAAAAATAGGAAGTATTAAATGGATGATTCCATGTACGTGTTGGATTCAATCGATGCAGGTGTATTGAAATCCTCGTGCTACACCATTAACCATCCTTCACGAAGGCAAGTCGGCTACTATCTATTTTGTACAAATGCCTCCAATATCTTTCAAACGGAAGCAGCACATTCTACGAGTTACCGTTAGCCATTTTGCTCCTGAAAACGCTGCTTATATGTAATTTTTCAATTGAAATTCATCCTGTTTATTCATTCTGCCGATGCAAAAGAGGTGGGTTACTTAGAGTCATAATTTACTAAATAAATACCAGTGCAACAACTGTACACGATGACAGCACTCTCCTCCCCAACTGATGATGGAAAATACATCCGAGGCTCGAGTCGGGCTCTTATTTTTAAGTTACTATTTCTGAGCTAAGTTCAAAGCTTCTATCTTGTTACAAATGAAAAAAAGAAACGACCAGCAAGCTTATAACGGATACATCAACCTCTTCCCGATGGCGTTACATCATTTCGTCTTTCGACGAGTTGTTCGTTTGATAATATGTCTATATATAAATTATGTACGTTATACAATCTATCTATGTACACTAATTTATATATAGAAAATATGGTGATATCGTACTCCAATTAGAGACCATTACACGAAATGGCTGCCTGTAAACAAAAACGAGATCAATTGAAAGCTACTATGATATAAAAAGGTATAAAATGACGATTCAATCAGTAAAATACCATCTCGAACAGATTCTTAGTAAATAGAATTTGACGTACAAGGAGATGAAACGAGTAATTCCCACTTACTTGAGTGACACATTCGATTCTACTAGAATGCATTCGAATTCTACTATACTGGCAAGAATACTCACTTAAAAAATAACTAAAAAGACAATAATCGAGGATTCGTAGTGAAGATTGTTCAGAAGTAAATATCGCATGGCTGCATTCTGCATGCACAGAGACGCCAAGACTTCGTGATAACTCAAAGGTCAAATGTCTGCAAGTCATGCTTGGCATCGCAGCGCATGTTGTGTGCTATTATACAATTCCATACAAAAGTGTTGTAATACTGATCACACTTATTTTCCGCTGTCATCAAAACAGATTCTTTATTTTTCTGGCGAGCTCCTTATTCATTGGTTAATATACGTACGATAACATGTGTGCATGCTATTCCGCGTATTGTTGATTCCCATTTTTGTACGTAAAGATCCGCACGCTGCTTGAGGATGCATTTACTCATCATGACATCTCCTCTCCAACAACAGCTCTGTCTTATGGAAAAGCACGTGATTTCACTCTATCGTGAATAGACGTAAAATTGAACATAATTATTTTGTCTACATGGATCAGTGGCGTGCAGTTGATGGAAGCTGTGTTCCTTGTATTTTCTAAAATATAAATAGTAAATACATATTGCGCGATTATTCTTGTCATTTTTAATATTTATTTTATTATTTTTATTATTTTTATGGAAAAAATGATAGCTTTCCTATCAGCAAATACCATCGTACGTCAACTGATATGGATAAGTTTTTTATTTGTGGATCAACACTCTTTTTATTCAAATTCAATCTTACATACGTAGTACACTTATACTAATCGACTAACCAGAACTGATTTAATGTCTATACCAATTTAATAAAATTAGATAAGTCTTCAAAATCACTTATATATTAAACACAATATATAAATATGTGATTTTTTAATATATATAAAATTCAATAGTAATTATATAAAGCCACTCATGAAAATAGATAGAGAAAAAGACGTACATTGCACTTTCTTACGGGAAAAGTAAATTAGCACACAGTACAACGACAATGTTTTATTACCGGATTAAACTCTGAAGTAAATAACTCTAGCACTTTTCTGTTATATCTACAGTTTACAAATTGCACATTCGTGGGCTCGGCATAAAAAGGAACACGCATTAGATCGCACATGACAAATCACATAGAGCGTTATTTAATCTTCACTAAACAATGTTTCTAAAATCAAATAGTGTAATTTACACTTAGTAGGCATACGAGAGCTGCATCCGTGTAGGTACTTGATTTAAAGTGCTTTTCGAATGCATCCAATAATTTGTGAAAACATACTAACGTAATTAAATGACAGGGTGTAAAAAAATATTTTATTACAACCACTGCAGCAATATTCTACGACTTTGAATCAATGGCAATTTAAAAAAAAAGAAAGAAAATTGTCACAAAATTGACCTTAACCAGGACATTGAAAAGATACTATGGATTGCAATTGAATCGTTTTGCGTAAAACTGAAACATGACATAATTATTCTACAGCTTGGAAAATAGATAGAAGGAAAATGATCAAATTAATAAATTTGTACACTTCAGTCAAAGTTAATATTGCATTAATTTCAAAAAGTATAGAAGACCGCTATGGTGGTCATGATGATTTCCTTACACCTCATGCGTTATTGTATGAAAAATCTTATCAACAACATTATAATGTATATATACTATATAATAAATCAAATTTTCAATCAATACTTTTTCTACATTCTCGTATACACAGTTCAACTGTAGTTTAATAAATATGAATTTTACGAATGATCTCAAGTAATAATGTAAAGCTCAGCCAAGCATCTCATTAAATTTTTTTATACCTTTTCAAGCGAACAATATATATGTCATAAATAATAAGGAATCTACGTGTATCAGAACTAATTAAACCTATTATATACAATATAATTTTACGTTCTAATTACAGAATAATGTCGTTCGACTATAGATGAAGTCGATTAAAATAGAACTCTCTCTCTTTCTCTCTCTCTCTCTCTCTCTCGCTTTCGCCGAACACATTGGGAAACGAAACAATTCAAATAACCGAATAGTACGTACAGTAAGTTCGATGTTTAGCAAAAAGTAGACGAATAAAGTTCTACTGCGTGCAGATAATTATACGGAAGTGTGTGAGATTTCAAAATAAAGAAAAATTGGGGAATTACAAAAATATAGTCTTTTCTTGAAAAAATTTCTATACAATTATTTTTACAATTTAACATTGAGATACATTATAATACATAGCGGAAACTTGGTCATAGAGCATAGAAATTGATTGTATTTGGTCAAATTACTTGATATGTTTCATTTGCTTAAAATCTAATCCGTTACCTAAGCATCTTGCTTTAGTTCATACTTCAGGAGGAGCATTAATATCTTGTAGAATCTATTCTCGGTATACCAAGAGATGCTCAAGAAACTTTCAAATGCAAAAGTGTTCAGACAAACATTCTCGCAAAAAGTGCTAGAACAGCTGTCAAGACTAATATCAATTTAGAATTATTGACATGACTGGAATTTTTAGACATTTCTGGAGGCGTGGTGTTCGTTTCAGTTGAAAAAGTAGATGGACTGTTAGCACTTGAAGATGGATTCATCGAACAGACATTGTCCTTTATAGCTTCTTGGGCAGAACCCGTTAGAATTCTGAAATTGTAATCTTCAGGGTCTAAATGGAAGTACATGAAAGTAGACAAACGGTCTGACAGTACCCAAATATTGCCATTTCGATCAATCTGAAAACAAAAAAAGAATAGAAATTAAAACACGATGTAACAGGATTCTTTGAAGTAGGTATCTCTATACTATATGCTAAAAACTATTTCTACTCAAACCCGTGATAAATAGTGGTAGTCACGACACTGATCACATTTTTATGCAGAGACAGTAAATGGAATGTTTACAATCAGTAACGACGTTACAAATAAAAATTATAATAGCAAACGTTACAATATTTCATAATGGTTAAACAGTAAGATATCTCTATATATATTGTATCTAGGAAATTAAGAATTTTACTACAAAATGTAATTAATCAAAATGTACGATTATACGTTTTCACGTGTACCAAAATTGCACTATTATTTTCATTAAAAATTAACTTAAAATTCGATATCATTATTGGGAAATGTCTACATTTGTTCGTGTAAAACTATTCTATCAACTTAGATATATTTGGATTACTGTTTCAGCTTATTACAGACCAAGCATTCAAATAATATCATTTTTTTCAAATAGGTAAAGTTATATTTATTCTTTGTAAAAATAGTAGGAAAGTATAGAGAAGTTATAAAAATGACGAATGAACTTCCGAAAAGCTCCCACACCCAATAACCTTGATCTTGTTCATCATCGAGCTCATCCTCGTACATTGTAATATTCAAAAGATTTAAAGTAATTATTAAACACCTATTAACATAGAAAGATTACAAATCGTAACGTAATTATTTTATAAATTTGGATAATTCCGTCGAAACAAAAAGAAAAAAATGGAAATGATTTTAATCTAATCAAAATCAAGAGAAATGAAAGTGGATTGCATTTAAGTTAGGTCCTAGTTTTTTGAAATCTCTCTCTTATTCTATATATTGCCTCTATAACTAATATAGAAATAATTTATGCAAGAAAGATCAGATTTCTGGATAAATTACGGTACATTTTCAATTTTTTTTCCATGAATAACTTTTTAATTAGCAATTAAAGGCGATTTAACCCTTTTGAAGATTACTCGGAACGCTAGCTTTGATAGCAAATACCAAGATCGAGATCATCTAGAGTAATACTTTTTCAACAATTTATTCATACCTTCAAGCGATAGCATTTGATTAATAAAATCTAGTGTTATAGAGTAGAACTATGCAAAGTAGTTTGTGTGAAAATGAAAAATTTTTGCATTTACTAACAATTGTATTTCTGCACAATCTGATGCAGATATTTCTCACTTGATTACACGACCTGTTATACTCGATATATGTACTCCAATATTATCCTTTTCAATCTACGAACTGTATAAATCATTCATTTTACTAACGCGACATCGGTGAACGCAACTTATATCTATGATACATCATCAAAGTACACAAATTTAATCATTATACATAGGTGACTCGAAGTACTTATATTTTTCAGTTACCAAAAGTATCTGTGGTTAATATTTCACATGTATCATTAAAAATTTCTATGAATATTACAAAATTTATTAAAATCAAAGTTAGACAATTTGATTATAAATGTTTCTGCATTGCTGACATGAATTTCTGAAACCTTATCTATTCAGATAGATGATAGATTTAATCTTGGACGTCAGCCACACATATCCAGGAAGTACCACGGACGATGCAAGAATGCAAATATGACCAGTGCAGTACATGTTTAGAATCACAGGCGCTACTTCTACATCTATTAATGGAAAGTTGGATAAAGGCAATGTTATTAGGAACATAGAAAAAACAGCTTATATATTATCTTGCTACGGTACAAAAACTGTATTATAATACTAGACACACTTTACGCAAACCTATTACACAAACCAAAGGTAAACGAAAGTTCCCAGGATTTAAAAGGTAATAATTTATCGTAATACTATAGATATTTAGGTCTTTGAACAATGACAAAACAACATTAAGGAAAAAATAATGAAAAAAAGCTGCAATTGAAATGCTGCGTTGACGCAATATTGGTCATTAACGGGGTTAAATCCGTTATTTATCGTTATTATAATAATCTTTTAGATAAATAACCTTATTTTTAATACATCATTATTATAATTATATTATACAGATGTATTACTGACGTTATGGTTATATCTTTCGAACAGGCTTCGTAAGATAGTACAAAATATAGTATTGAAATATTAAAAAGATACCGTATCTTTATTCCTCTAGTTAATTTCTTCACGAAATAATGATACATGCAAACGTCTTCTTTAAAACTGTGCCTATATACGTGGCTGTTTATTTAGTTCGCACGATTATAATTCTCTGGTCGTTTATGCAATTCAAATCTCCATTTGGCCCTCTTGCCTGGCCCAATCTAGAACGATTGTCCTTGATAAAATCGAGACCTACCCTATCATAAGTCCGAACACACATTACGTTCAGTCTAAAACCTGGATTAAACAATATGCCAGAGCCTGAAACCTATTACTTTCGCTTACACTTAATTTAAGTGCCGATTAATTGCTAAGTGAAACGGGGCGAAGCGGAATCGACCAATTGTGAAATTCTGTTGCTTATTTATTTAATTACTTTAATTTATTATATCACCCTACCGATTTTTAGTCTAAATTAAAACAAAACCCAGTAATTTATTAATTATTATTTAAATTTCATTTGCGACATGTAAATATTAATGCGTTACGTTCATAGGAAACTTTCCAAAACTGAAGCGCAATGATGAAAAACACGCTTCAGGTATTCTACGTAAATTTATTCTACTCCTCAACAATGACTTAAAAAAGGTTCGATCTAACGCTTCGTGTAGTGACAAGAGAAACAACAGACGCAGTTTGTACCATTTTCAAGGATGAAATGATATGTTCGCATGTACAGCAAGCGTGATTATAATTTCAACTGTCGATATCTAGTACATTCTGGAAAAATTAGATGTAAATTTTATAACGACTGCGTAGTTCACTATATTTAAGTATAGTAGTATAACTTATTAAAATAAACCTGCGGCATAACAAACATCCAGAAGTAAATATATTCTATCCCAAATTCGGACTCAATTACAGGTATATTTCTCCTGTTAAATTTTGCTCAATATCACAAAATTGTCAGGACCAGGGAGGAAATGAGCAGAATAGTAGGAAGTACAGTGGTACCGCTTTAATTTAATCAAAAACTGCTCGATTACATAACCCATCCTCACTCTTCTCCTACCAGCCACCGTTTTGAGCTTAAGGAAAACTTATCAAGTATCACGAGTGTCACTGTGCTCGAGTCAATTACTGCAAAAAATGGTCATCTACAAGTAAACCAAGCCGAGAAATCAAGTAAGAGAAATATATAACAGTTCTACATCGATACAATTTTTAGAATGATCATTTATCAGATAAGATGTTAATGCAACGACACGATGTATTACACGTGTAGTACCAATAATCCTCGCATGGTGCGTACAAGTCGTATTACTTGTTTCGTTATCTACTGCTGTATCAAACGTCATACATTTTCTACTATAACCTAACTCGTGACAAGGGCAATTCTGATTGTCCCTCAATGTACATGAGAGGCTTTCAAATGTGCGCACGTTTATTTTTCTTCTTCCCTTTCAGCTGAGAAAAAAAAGAAAGATATACGTTCGCGCGACAAAAAGTCACTCTTGTGCATCAGCAGTGATTCTCAAGTCACGCTCGAAGTACTGAACTTTCTCGTTTTCTCAGCGGTGACTTGAGCAGAGGTTAAGAAACGCTTTGAATACAGAGATGTCTCTGCTCTCCAATAGTGATTTGATTGGAAATTAGCCATTGTTCGTACAAATCTAAATATTCAAATCAGTTCACTTATAGCATAGGTTCCAAATGCAATGTTCTAACGTAGAACGGCCAGCCATGCATCCTCTTCTAAGTTGTAAAGAATTTATACATCTTACGTAAGGTGACCAGACTTTCGGCGGGACTGACCCGATTTTGAACAATCGCGGCATTTCAAAACGGTACCGAGTTTTAAAAAGATCAAGTTTATGTCAATTACGCGCCATAAACTTTTTGTCGAGGAGGTTACTCACTAATGGTATTAAGTAAGTTCATCCTGAACCAATTTAAAAATTTTATTTCTGATTATCCCTATGCAGGAGAATAAATCATTTTCGTTAAACGAATCTAACAATTATGTTTGTTAATTTTACATATATTGAAATTTAAAAAAAATATAATACAGTAGAATATGTTCTTTGATAATAAAATGTTGTTGCTGTGAAACAACTTTTTTATTTAATCTTACGTATATTCCTTCTAATATTTTCATTCATCTAGAAATTTTAACACAAACCTTAAACCGAGTAGTTGATTTAATTACTGAAAGATCTTATTTTCTAACAGTCGCGACACACACCTGCTGAAAATAGTGCCCAAGAAATTGTTATTCTAGCATGAAATATTTAATATTTTCTGTTTCCATTGGAGGCATCAGTCAATCGGTGTTTTTTAATTTTTTAAATAACACTGATATAGTATTTTATACTATATTAGTTATATGCTTTACCATTGCTAGAAACCATTTTTGAAACACAAATTTTTATACAATTGCGTTCGTATCGTATCGTTTAGCTATCACTAAAATTATGTACTAAAATTATGACCACTATCCTGTCGTTATTCCATTATATTGTATACAGTCTTAGTTTTGTCTTGCTTGGACAGTTCTAAAGATAAAAATAAACAAATTCTTTTACCTTTAAGTCGTTAGGAAAAACCATCGTAACGTTATCCATATAAATAATTCCTTGCTGTTGAATGGTAAACGTATCTTGAGGCTTCCAACATGCAATGGCGTTCAAATTAGTTAATGCGTAGAAAAGAACTCCAGTTTTCGGATCGAAAAAGCTCACGCTGCTTTGGCCATTATGTCCACGAGATCCAAGAGCTTGAAACTTATTGAAATTCTCTGAAACCCATATAGATCACTATATAATTGAAAATACTCCACATATCGGCACCAAATATCAGTGTTGTGAAAATCAATCCCAACGATGCCAGACGCTTTGCAAGAGTTATCTCTGACTTAATCAACTTCCCGTTACGAGTCGTTACGTTAAAAATATTATACTGACATTTTTTTTTTGGCTGAAAAACAAAAAAGATATTCAATTTCACTTTTCGCCAAGAAAAATAATACCTTTAAACATCAAAAACTGCACCATTCATATTTCTTTATGAGAACTCATTAATTTGATTATTTGTCTCATAAAAAGTAGCACAGAGCAGTGTTTTATACCGAGGGAATTTAATATAATGTTTAATACCTTATCATTTCGATATATCATATTCTCTAACTATATTTCTCTAATTATACACGGTGTTAGTACCGAGTAAAAAGGCCTTAATAAACATAGATCGAAAGGTGAACCGTTTGTAAGATAAAAACATTTTTGTTTGCTAGCATCACGATTGATTTACTACTGGCCTTTTGATATTTAAAGAAAGTTTCCCGCGTGCCCACCTTCCATTTCTATACGGGCTTGGCATCCTTTTCTTGCAGAGTCGCGAATTCTTTCGAAAATTTCGATGGCATGTTCTGGATGGGCCTGTTCGATAAAGACCTTGGTGAAACTTTTTAAACAGCGTGCTAAAGGGAACTCGTCGATTAGGAAACGTTTCCATGTAAACACATCGCGCAGCTAAAAACACTACCACCGTACATAAAATGCGTATCTGCCGTTTCTTCATCAGAATAATACGCTGACATTTTCGGTACAGTACTTCGTAGCTGTGCAATACTAATAAGATCTGCAATCACCGATGCACAACTGACTGATGCCGGATGAAATCCACTGCCGACATTTGAATGAGGACACGCGGTTTATACACACTGAAGTAAATATCGCATGCGATGGAAGCAAGCAAGTTAATCATAATGCAGGCAAACAAAAGAGTTCACGTCTCAAAAACGATTGACCTTTCGGCGGCCAATGTTTGCTAAGATTCTTTTACTCGGTGCAGTGTGCTCTATATACCATATAAATATTAAATGGTCTTTTTCTAACACCTGATATATTATAGTCCTTCATAGTATTTTTCCTTTTATGAGCTTTTTAATATTTTCATTTCTTTTTTTTTTTTTTCTCGATTAAGTACACTTCAACAATTTGAAATTACGACACATCGAGAATCTGTTATTCGTTGCAAAAGGATGATATAATCTTTTTGTTTTTGTTAGAAAATCTAAACTAATCTAATATGCACGTAAATTAATTTCCACGATAAAATTCTAAATGTACTGATATTGATAAGAAACGATAAAATATACTGTTCTCCGTAGGAATCTAAAACAATGTTTTTAATAAAAATAATGAATAGGCGAAAATTACTTTTCCTAACGCGCATGAATATATACATTGTCTTCTCGAATCATTCTAAATAATAACCAATTGTATGTATAAAAACATATTCTTACATATATTTTTATCGCACTACATTATGCCGATTATTGAAGCAATCAGAATGACCTCTGACATCGTAATCAACACGAACAAAAAAATGATATTGAATTGTTTCCCAAACGTCCAACTACAGTAAACGTGTATTATACCTTTTATTGTTCATCATAATTTTTTAATGATTTAGCAACACATTTAAAATTAGTATCAAACATTATTCAAGTCCACAGTTTGTACGTTACTTATTAAGATTATAGTACATATGTAGAGATATCACGTAATAATATTTGCTTTGGTATTTGCAACTATAAAGCCAGATAATAGATCATCGAGCACTAAAAAATGAAATCATAGCATAATCATAGCCTTTGTCTATAAAATTAAAAGTGATTACAATCTTTATATAATTAAATATGTTTTTTCTTGGATTTCTTTTCACATATTTGCGACATCCTAGTAAACAATGTATAATAATTTCCTAAGTGAACATTATGTCAACAAACTAATTCCAACTTTTCATTCGTAATTCAACATTATGTGGCCAAAATGTTATATATGTTATATATATAAATAAATAGAGAGGGTTAATATATTAATTGATCCCAAGTTATGAACAATCTACGCGAAGAAATAAGAAGAAAGGAATCCGTCAGTCTTTGTGATAGTTAATGAGATGAAGTTACAAATCTTCACGTTGTTTATTGAATCGCAAGGAAGTCGATAGACAGGATTTGACGGAAATGATATGGATCAATATTGACATGAGTTGATTAATATTAATGGATTCTTTTCAATTAACATTAACATCAAATTATTACAGCGTTATCATACAAGAAATAGGAAAATATTATTTACCTGAAGAAGTGGCGTGTTCAGGATCTCTCAGTAATTTGGTACTAACTGAAAACTCCATGCTGCTAGAAAGTGGATGGAAATACATTACACTATACCCGTCGCTCGATGGTGCAAGGCCCATACCAAACAGGCCATCGGTCCATTGGAACGATATCCCTGAGACGTTGAAGTTTCCACCCTTGGGAAAATTAAATTTTTATATAGGGGAAATAAAAAAAAAAGACTGAAAACGACGTTCACACAATTCCCTCGGTGCACACAAATTTTCCAGTTTCTTGGCAAACAAAATTTTTCGGATTTTTGCACTTTCTTTGTGAAATACAAATAAAGAAAACATTGACAATAAAAGTCATCCAATCGAATTGACCTTTAATAATAATGAACTGTTGACGTGTTGTTGAAGTTCTAATTTAACAGCTGATAATTAATTATTTTATATTTTAAGTTAATTAATGTAAAGTTTGGTTAAGAACAAATTACCACATTTGTTTCCATAAAATTACAATTAAAGGAAATAATACGTGTGCGTGCGTGTATCGTTAAGAAAAGCGATATTGTTTTAGAGTAATAAAGATACGAACTTGAGGATCAGGATAAAAGAAGTGATGTTTAATGAGCCACGATTTATCCAACTTCCACGAATAGACTACGAGTCCTGGACCAGCCAAATCGCCGAGATAGGCATAAGTATCTTCGCAGGAATAGTCTTCAACGGCAATATTTGCGAATAGGGAATCTGGCGTTTTTTGATCTTTAGGAATAACAAATTTTCGCAGCAACTGATCGTTTTGTAAATCGTAGACCAACAACGCTGGTGGTGCTTGTTGTTCCGGATTATCCAATATGTCAGTAGATCCAGTATCAAGAACCCAAAGTCTTTCACAAGAATCTGCCCGAATTCGAAATGTCGAAATGATCTCCGGTACGCTCTCAGCTCTATACTGATGTGCCTCCCAAGAAGGAAATGGAATCAGAGTAGGAGACTCTCGTGTATCTAGAACAATTGCAAATAACAATGACTGTTATTTCTTACTGATACGCCTCTTAGTGAACGATAAGAATGATGTACTCGTGAAAACTGTGAGTAAAAAGTGAAAACTGACAGTATGTAGCAGTATGTACTAACAGTTGCTCGGCCTCCCTAGAATTGCCAGCTTCGTGCAAACTGAATTGAAATCGGAGCAACGCTTCTTCTCCATCCATCCGGAAAGGAAAGAAGAATGGGGTTGGTAAGTCTCTTCAGGACGCTACCGAGATAATCGATAAGATGGAAGTACAAACTTAGAAAACTTTAGAAGAATTTAGCTATGCTAAGCGCATGATTTATTTATCCACAATTTAGTGGAAGGGTTGAAGAATGACTTCTCCAGTCTCCATGAGTAATTGAAATCTTCACTATCATCACCCACTGGGTTTCTAATCATCACTTAAATCAATAACCCTTCAACCGAACTCATCACGGAAGTTATAGAATGCCATGACTTAGACATCAAGGATCCTTCCCAAGATGAACGGTATTGGTTATCAAATAAGATTATGTAGTTGTATGAAGAAGTCCGACATCTAAGTTCGATGCTAACTCTCGAAATCTTACCATTATTGATTAACTTTTAATAAAGATAATAATTTCATTATCCTTCAGTAGGAACGCGTATACAAATTTGTCACAGACACATTCTGTCTGCAATTCGGAACACATATCAGCATTTCTTGTTAATATTTTGCTGGACCGTAAGTTTTACAAAAAGGACAGGTCCAATCTTGATGAAAACAGAGGCGATTGATTCTCTTGAAGAAGGGTGAAATACCTACTGAATCTCCCTTAATAGCGTATCGACCTATACGTAAACCGTATGAAATGGAGAAACCCTTTTAGCACAAATTCCCGTCTCGCCAAGCGTCCGCTATAAGATGGCCTCAAACTGACCGAGTGCCAGTTCAATTTCTGATAGACACAATCGATAATCGACGATGGAACTAGATGCATCAAGTCTCTCTTAACACGTTCACGACGGGGCGAAAATCTACGTTTTTTTGAGCGCACATTTCTTGCATCAAGCACTTATTTTTTTTAACGACTAATTTTCTGAAAACGCGTGACCCTCGAGTGGGTCACGCCGCCCCACGGAACAGTCAAGTGTGACCCACCGTTGGGTCACGCCGCCTCACGGAACAGTCAAGTATGACCCACCGGTGGGTCACCCCGGCGTGAACGTGTTAAACTTGACCATTTCCGTGACGAAGTCATGTTGACCGTGTCCTTTGGCAACAACTTTGTGTAATACGACCAGTTTTCTCAACGTAACTTTAATACACACCGTGATAACAACAGATCGAGAATTCGCTCATTGCATGTATACTTGAGCCGAATTCCCCTTAAACTTGAAAATATTATCAGTCCATTGGTTATTGATATCAAAGTAACTTACCGTTAATATAAAAGTAATTCAAACTAGCAACAACGCCGCGCCTCCATCTTGGAACGGTAATAAAGATCCTGGTACTTGTGACCTCGAGACCAAGAGGAATATTATCCTCCTGTTTGTATCCTGGGAAGAGAAGCATCGTGTCGTTGTTCGGCCATTCGTATTCAAGCTGTTTCCACTGGAAGGCCACTCGAAGACTGTCGCCGGAAATAACGATTTTCCAAATACAACATTGAAGTAGAATACCGAGGTGAAGAAGAATCGATCCGGTTTGCATTTTGGTTTTCTGTTACTTTCTGGAATTATTATCAACATCTCTTTATCAACATCTCTGTAACACTACAAATTAAGCACGTACACGTGATATTATCAATCGCAGATAACACACTACTTTTTTTTTTTCTTTTCGATAAAAATGCAATACAGACAATATATTAAAGTGATGTTACTTTCATATAAATAATGCAACTTTTATGCGACAACATAAATAATACTATTAACATTAATCTATTACACATAAATCAATAAATATGATGTTTAAAGAGTAATAGCTAAGGTATAGGCATTATATGTAGCCAAATGCAATTCAGAGTAAAGATCTTTTGTTTCGACAAATCATTTTTATTCAAATTTTTCCGTTCAAAACAGCAATCTGTAACCATTTTTTTACGTTTACGAAGTTTCACAGGAAAAACAAATATCTTTATACGGTCAACTTCCTCATTCATTAATATTAGGTTACGTACAAACCAATTTATTAGACAGAACAAGATCACATCACCTCACTTTTACGGACGCGATACCGCAACGAAGAGAAAGTAAACACGATACTGCAGAATTGATAGGGTATTTAATCGACGTGTATCTGATATGTAGCAGGGAGTAACGAAAAGAACGCGAAAAAAAAACAGTGTAACATTTCCGCAATATCGCATTCATAAAGACGCGATTTTCTCGCACGAATAGTATCGTGTTTCTCTGATTCTTTCCATACAGCTTTTTTCCGTCGTTGTTTCAGCCTTGTTCAAAATATACAAAATGAAACATCTATCGAAAAATTCCATTTTTCACAATACTACTAAAAAGTTTACAATTATGTGTTGCTTCTCCATTATTTTCTTTCTTCTTATTTATTTTCTAAAAGTTTTCATTATCGCAAACATGCGTGAGCTTGCAAGCTTGCAAGCCAATCAGTGCACCAGCGAACAACTTCCAAGTTGATCGTGGTGTTCAAGGTTGTTCATCAGCATCTGCTTTAGGTTCTTGAAAAGTCATCGAAAGCCCACCTAACGCATGTACCTGAGGCTGTTAAGAGACCAGGTGAGTCCGCGCAAATAAAAGTGGTCGCTTCCCATAGAAGAATGCCTCCTCGTTCTTAAAAAGTAGGTGACGACTTCGTCTAGTATAAAGGAGAGGAGTATGGTCTCCATCAAACGAAAATTGTCCCACTGCTGATTGTATGGATATGAAGGTTCTGAGGCATTTATAGAGAAAGTAAACTTTCTCTCTGGTGTATACGATCTAAGATTACCAACCATACAGAAAAGTGATAAAAGAAGTCCCCTTCTGTCTTGCCCCTCGACACAGTCAAGAACAAGAGGGGATTGTCAGAAGAAAACCACGCGAAAGAACCGCTCAGGTCCTCCTAAAAACAATGTAGCTCAGAAAAAGACGGCTTAGAAAGGTAGCTTATACGCTATCTCCAAAGCAAGCGTCAAGCATATCAAATTAAATTGGGACTCGGAGGTTTGGTGCATCTATTAATTTGCCCAAATTTGACCAAACTGGTTCATTCTAAATTCAAAACGGGTCAGAGTAAACATGTACGCGTACACGTAGTGAGTTCGCCTCCTCGAGGTTCCCCGTGGATGCTCCGGCGGTTGAGATTCGTCCCCTCCGACGGAGTAACTGAAGGACTCACCCGCGGGAAAGGCGCCGCGGCACATCTGGATTTTTCCCCTTTCAGTGACATGGAAGAACTAGTTGGTAGAGGGCAAACCTATTGGCATTTGCCCGTTCGGGCGAGGAAGCAAATCCGATCACCGCCTTGGTGTAGGATAAATAATAAACCCAACCGTTACAATGCTATCGGTGTATAAAGGATACACTGCAGATATAGTTCATATGATGAATTAGTGTCCAATGACGACTCGTAAATGTTCCTTTTGCATAGACTTGGGACGATTAACCAAACATCGTTTGAGCAATAAAAGCTGCTAGTCATTCCTCTGCAAGGGAGTGCACTCTTCTTCTTAAGAAGGAGCAACTCCTCGGTCATAAATACCTGTTGATCGCAATACCAGAAGTTGTGCAACCGGAATCCTAACCACACGATGCGACAAGTGGTTAAATATTTTTTGGTACTCTATTCGAGGAGATAGACGAGATGGCTGCCGGATTCGCAGGTGCAATGGGTGGGGACCCCTCGCGGCGTTCCGGACGGCCCAGAATAGAAGGCGATGTCCGGGTGACCCGGACGTCTCTAAGAAAATGAGATGGAAAAGAGGAATAACTTGGTCTTGCCCCTATTTTGAATTAGTGACGCCTTAACATTGTGGTCACTCGGCACGGAAAGGACTGGATATGTTCGTTCGAGTTCCTAGGTAGCCATTTTGATAGGAAAATAAATATTCGATCAAGGACGTAAACGTGATTCTAGAATGGTTTTGTCATGACCGTAAATAACTGGAATGTTGGAATTGTTTGAAGTGCTATTAACAAGTGGATCCTTTCAGGCACAACAGTATGTAGTGCAGCTGCCTTAGCAACGAGAATTATGTACAGAAAAACCTGTTTTTGTGCGGTGGATAGGGACCGCATAAAAGATATCGCACTTAGAAAACACATCAATTATTTACGAAATAGATGAGAGAATACTTTCAATTAAATTAAATAATTAAATTATACCTGGAAAAATTGTAAAAACATTTAATTCTTCATTGTACATATACATGGAGAAGTTTTCATAATGAACAAAGCATCGCGAAGTCCAGATATATCGTCGTCAAGGAGACCACGTAATCAGAGTTCGTCCACAACATGTATATGTACATTGATAGGAAACAGGAAACATTAAACTGGTGCCAACGCCGCTGAGATTCATATACCGCATAAAAATAAATCGCACGAAAAAAGTCGCACAAAAATAAAATCGCATAAGAAAGGACCGCACAAAAACAGGTTTTACTGTAGAAGAATAGTAATTATTTTCTACTATTTTAAGTTTTCTTCTATATCAGTCGATCGAAAGAGTGTGCAGCAATGTTCGTTGAAATATTTCCAAATATGACGTATATATGAAATACAGACGAGATTATGTCACATCGTATCTTAGCATGAATGCCTTCTTAAGAGGAGTCGTCTCAAAAATAATATAAATGTATATTCAACATTATTATATTCAGAATCTAGTCGGTGAAGAAGAGTCTAATAAACATAGATCGCGTATTCTATAATATTTAGGTTTTTATATAAATATAAATTTTACCGATCCCCCCCCAGTCACTCTAATTGCAATTACATTATTGTGCAAAATACGCTCCTTTATGTTAATAATAACAATAAACTATGTAATAGTTTTAGTATTTTAAAAAATGCATGTCCACTAATCTCAGAAACTATATAGATCAGTGCGGCAATTCAACCTCTTATTTTACAACAGTTCTCTTGGGCAATTTCCAATAAAACTCGCAGTGCGATATTGTATTATTCAGTGGCCATGTAACCAATGCCTCTATTGGCGACAAAAAAGGAGTAAAAAAAAAGGTACTAACTGAAACGCATTTATCGATGCGTCAACATTACAAAGTAAGAGTTAATTAACACAGAAAATGAGAAATGTGAGAAAAGTTACAACATAAGAATTCGAACGATAATAATTATTATATGAGAATATTAGTAATTATGCAGAAAATATCGTTCACTTCACCGTTTTTTATTAATGTAACTTTTTCGTAAACATTTTACCGCCATTCGAATTTAGTTAATTTATTTCAAATTTATTCATACTTATAGGACCGACGCAAAAAGCATGGGTGTATTTTTTATCTTTTTACTGCTTATATTGTATCGAAGTTGCGAATATTTTACTTATACGATGAATTCAAATGAATTATTAAGCAAGTGTAATAAGTATAACAAATCATAAAATTTCTCAATCGAAGATAATATAATTCATGGAAAAATGCGAAGAAACTGATGTTATTTAAGCAACGAAAATTTAATAAGGATAAAATTAACTGACAAAATCTAACGAAAAGATCTAATTAATTAATTAATTAACTATAGATTCGAGTTTAATTTCAGTTGGGATACATTTTCAATCGAATCGTCGTCAAGCGTCCTTGGAAGCATATTAATTAAAATTAAAAAGAAATAAATTGCAAGACGACTATAGTGCGGCGGCCGGAATGCAAATGTAATTCTAATTAGAACTAAACCTGCTCCAAACCTAACCTAATATACAAATAATATAAATAATTAATATACTAATTAAAACTAAGTCGAACTTATTTCAAACATATAGAAGAGATATTATTATATATATTACCAAATATACTTTTACGTAATACACAAATGAAATATAAGTCTGATTGTGTAACTTCCTGATCTTCAATTGATTTGACTTTTGTGAGAAGTGATTAAAAATGCAATAATTCATTGCAAAATATGTATTCATTGTACGATTAATTAATGTATGTAATGCTTTTCCTGATCCAAATATTACCATTAATAAGATTTATAAAATAATTTAGAAAACATGGTTTTCATTAAATATTACAGTTTGTGTTCATGCCTATTAACAATTATTATGACTGACAATTCTATTGATTTCATAATCCTAAGTTGAGTACCATTTAAATTTTTTACGTGCGCATTTATATGTTTTATAAAGGACGTTGTTATTCCGAGCGATTAACTTTTCCAGGTTCCTGAAGATCTTGCGTATAATCGTTCCGTCATGTTCGAACAGAATTTCGCGATCCATGGTCACATTCACATGCTGTAACCTTTAGAAAATAAGATAGAAAATAGAGATTAAGAAAAATATTTACGCTGTTGCCGCCCCTTTCTTAAAGCTTGCTTCTTTGCCATTCTCACCTCGGATCCGTTAACAGAATAAATTTAACAAACTACAAGTGTCGAGAAAATATTATAGTATTCATGAAGAATTAACTCCGCAACAACGACAAGAAATCACAACCTAAACTGATTGTCAATCTATGCGATAATTTGCACGTCTATATTACTGATCTTTTGTTAAATGTAAAAAGTAAAAAGTTAAAATCATCAAAATGTATTAGAAACAGTTAAAGAAACAAAAAACAGTTCGATAGGTTTCAATCTAACGAGTTTATGATCACGGAACCGTGACACACAAAGAGAAATGTAAGCATTTATATTTATGCTCTTTGTATATCTATACTTACTTCAAGTTTCTTTTTGACATTCTTTTAAATATTCCACAATGGAAGAAAATGTAATTTAATGTTTACGCGTCGTACTATCTACTATCATCGTAAACATATGCTTGCTGAATGTTGAAAATCCTTTTACTCAAAAATCCAAAGGTTCAACGAACAAATAAATTCATAGATTGTATTCAGTGAGTTAGTGTAAAAAATTTGTATACTTAAAATTACCAAATGCGTACTTTACTAAACATTAATTAATTATCTTTAATAAAATGAAGTCAATTCTTTGTATCTTTATAATAATCAATTAATTATTGTTATAAAAATATAAATTTTTAACACAGTTTCTCTATATTTTCATCGTATAGCTTGATAATTATAAGTTTCACTGTTTATAGTAATTAGAAAAAATGTTAGATAATATATCATCTTGTATGGCACTTATTAATAGTTAATTAAATTAATAGCCTAATATTACACGGAATAAATTACATTCAACGTCTCAAAAGAAACTAATTTGATTTCCCTTTAAATATGGAGCCCAAAATATACTTAAAAGAAATTGTTTTCACAAAGACTATAAAAACTAATGTACATGGAGCGATAATTTAATTCCCAGAAGAATTGCTTAGTATCACCCTCCTATGTAGTAAATTGGTTGCAATCGCGCTTAGAATCGTGTTCGCACGTGTTTTAACTAGTGCGTGTGTATACCATAAGTTTATACAGAATCATTTTTTATTTAGCCATTGTGAAAACGGCGAGGATCCGCGTGTGAACTGTGGCATAACAATGATAATGCGCACACAGCCGTAATGCGGTTCTCGTGAGACACTTTCTGGTCGAAAAATCGATTGCTCAATCAGATCATTCTGCCTACTTGCTCGACTTACGCAGCTCCCTGGAATATCTGACTTCTCCCGAGGTTAACGGACGCGTTAAACGAACAAAATTTGTTACTACTATTACTAGAAAACAAGTTCCAAGACAGTTTCCATAATTGTGGAAGAATTTCCGCTAATCAAACAACAATGTGACACTAATATCGACATAACAGCACGCGCGCTATATTTTATGTTACATTACATTCGTCTACTTATGCCCTAACAAGTGACAACAGTTTTATACTTTCACTATTATGCTGCGTTCCGTATAACCTAAACAATGTTTAAACTTTCGATCCAAAAAGTGTCTCTGCAAAGATTCAAGTATTTTAGAGTAAACGAGTGGGAACTGTTAATTCATTTGTAAAATGTTAATCGTAAATTAGTATATTCTTGTGCAATGGATTAAATACACTGTTCATTTTCAAATGTCGCGCACAGAGTGCGTGCATGTAAGCTAACCAATTTTTTTAAATTCCTGAAATCATGGAGCCAGATGTGCATATGCATTTGCCTTTCATTGCCAGAACATTGTGACCACGATTATATTGAGATTGTTAGTCATCTGAATATTTTTATTCAGCCTCTAAATACTCGACGCATTCAATGATGCACGAATAATGAAATAATTTATAAATAGATTAAATATATTGCACACTTTGTAATTACGTCGCATCTGCATAAAGAAATTGACATTTGCAACCTGTCATTATTTTCTTCAATAAACAAATTCGTAATCTCTCTATTATGGACTGAAAAACTCGTTTAAATATATTTCAATTACTATAGATTAATTATACATATATATATGTATGTGTATATATCGAAAAATATTACTTTTACAAAGTGAATTAATGGTAAAAATGATTTGAAACAAATATTGTACTTGTCCGTTATTTCCGCGAACACTCTACCCTACTTTCTATACCAAAAATTTCATGGTAAAATATATTGATAAAAAGTTTAGTACATATGTACTGGTACGTACATATTAAACGTTTCACGGAAATTGCCAGCAATAAAATATCCTTTCTTCAGGAACGCTCTCCTTCTCTTCGGTCGTTGTACACTTTGGTTTGTTATTTGTTCACTCGATTCATTTATTTACCATTTAATTGCTGTACTAATTGAGGAGAATCGCGAGAAGCTCGAAACGTACGAGGTAGCGGCGATGAGAACACGCGACAAACTGACAATGAGCATCGGTCGAGGAAACGAAAGACGTTCTCTCGCGGTGCCGTTTGGGTACCGTTCATGATTTTACAGGTATATACATGTACCGATCCGCTCGACAGACTTGTTAGAATACCGCGATGAAATTCATCGTTTCCCTCTAACCCGTAACGTCGTTACGTAGTGGACTGGAACAATGAAAGAATATGTAATCAAATAGCCGGGGATCCTCAATTTATTGCGCCTCGAATGTTCATACACCAAGAAACGAATCTCTTGTCCTATTTCTCGAATCTTAATCATAAACCACTTTCGCTCCAGCTTAAACACTTTTTAATTCGGCCTATAAACGAGGATTATGTAATACTATTGGTACACACGCGCGCGCGTGTGTGTGTGTGTGTGTGTGTGTGTGCAGTAAAAATATTTGTTCCCTCTATTGTGATTAGAAACGATACATTCTTCATATTGCATTAAAATAGGTCTAACGTGTTGGTATATCTATACAATTTGATGTAAGCCGAATTTTTTAATGGTTCAATTGTGGTTACACTCTTGTTTGATCTGTCGCGGTGGTAGATAGATAAAATGTACTAAGTCTATTTTTGCTTCTGTAAGTTTAGGATGTGTAAACTAACAAAACATTTGTATCGGTGAATGTACTAGTTTCGCAAATGAAATATTGGTAGGAGAAAAAGGAACAGTTAACATTTCACATTTCTTGTAAAAGATAAACATCTGTTTCTCTTACAAGTTACTTCATTTTATGGACTATGAGAAAATTTTTTGCATACTTGGGACGTAATATGGAAACATAAATACTTCTCGAAATTCAATTTCAATTAATGCTTCTTGTACAATTTTAATCCCATTATATGATGTTTTTTATACAAAATTTCTGTTAAAGGAGTTATTTGAAATTTAATTAATTGAAAATTGTATAAAAAAAATTACTTTTTTAAAAATATAATCGAAGCGTTGAATACGTACATAGGTTTTGATTACTATTTATTTAGAAAATAGTTTATGCACAATATAAATTACTAAGAAAGGTGACCTGAGACTTAAGTCTATTCAAGGACATACTAATAAAAAGTGTTTACATGTTCACCGATAAGAAAACATGATTACAATATCGATTTATTAAGGCGATTTGAGAGCATGTCTGTATTGTGCACACAAATAATATATATCGCTTTTATATGTACTAATTAATTATGAAAAATACTTATAACCTAATACTTATAAAAACACTTTATCCATTTTAAGTAAGAAAAATTGATAAAACAATGATATCTGCCCCGTATAATTTAACAATAATAAGAAAATATTACGAAAGCTAGTAGAAAATACAAGATGGAAGATTTCCCACAAGAAACAAAGGAAAAAAAAGACATAATATAAAGTAAGCCACAAAGTGTGAAAGAAAACCTAATTGTAAATTGATTTATCTAGTAGTACGTTAGTTAGTTCACTTCCTTTTAGTTTAAATTCCAAGTGAAAGTTCGTAGAGAGAGAATGGCTGAACCCAAGATTGTATGCAAAGCATCCTCGTAGACAATTGCTCTTCTCCGTGAGAATTTTGTGTTATTTGTGTTTCGATCAAACATCGATTACCGTACCCACGGTAGACGACGTTTCGTTAGAGAGCAATCGTGTCTCTTAATCGCAAACGGCTATTTCTACAATTTTTACGATAGTTTCCCTTAGAGTTTCCATACTTAACCAAGTAGTGTAACAATAATATAACATTAATACGATTAAATGTATATAAATATAAATAAGTTCAAGAAATATTAAAGTAATAATATATGTTTAAGTACATGAAAAACGAGAAATATTTTCAATATGCAATAATTGAAAATCCGTATCGATTCGAAATAAATCATTCTAAGCATAATTTATTATCGAAGCTAAAGTAACGTTAGCTTCGATTAATAACTAATTTTAAGCAAACAGAAAATACGAAACTTCCTTTTATGAAATCGCTGAAACATAATATTAATAGCAATTTCACGCATTGAAATTTAATCATTGTAGATTCAGATGGCGCGATCCTTGCGAGATGCATCTTTTTCGTCTTTCTAAATAACACATTTGCCTCCTAATCCCGGTACTCGACTCCTCCGAATACGTTTGGTGGGTATACAGCTATCGCAGTGAGCGAGCTACCGCGCGATTTCGAGGTCGATTGAATACTCCATATTATGCAGGTTACTTTCACTTTCGCGATCGCTTATATCGTTGATGATTTTACACGGCAACGTGAAATACGCGAGTATACTGTAACTCTTATACCTATTACAAATGAATAATTTTCTAATGCTACGTATTATGTACATATATTATATTACAGTCGAATTCAGTAAGCCGTAACTGGCCGCCTCGTGATTTAATATCCATAATAATCGTTAAAATAATGACTTTTTCACTCTTAAAGTACTAAAAACCAAAATCTATTCTTTATCCTTCAAATTAATATTGTATTTTAACACAATGAAGATATTTATTTATTTTAGTTAACAATTAAATTAAATAATGTCTGATTAATTATGATTCGATGATATCAGCACCACTATATCCTACATAGTTCACAAATGTATTGCACGCAGCGTGCTATTTCATCGTTCACACTCTGATGATTTCAGCAAAACTGATATAAAAAGAAATTATTTCATCGTTATTGGACTTCGTCGTGTTAAATTTTCATAAATAGTGTTATATTTCATTTCCTCGCTTGTTGAGGTTAAGAACAGTTAAACTTGATTTAAAATAGAAGATACAAGGATTTTCTGGCCTTGTTAGAATTATGTTAACAAAGTTACCAGGAACTTTTCTTCCTTTTTAAAATTTGTTTTAAAAATACTAAATTGTGTGCTTATACCGCGTAATAATAATAATAAGCCGCGGAATGTACTATTTGTAGAGCGTCCGTTCAGTGTGGAGCGGCGAGCGACTGCACACATTCAGGACACAGCGATTTTGAATGCAATTACCTCGCACACTTGACGTTTTAATTTACGGTCGCACTATAATATATCGCTTCCACCGATTACACGCAATTTAGACTGCAAATGTCATTCGAATCAACTTCAAATTGATATTATACGGCGTCGATAAAGTCTCGTACTCCATCTATCTGAAATTGTCGTTTCGATTCAGGTTGTATGTATCTTATCTTCGCATCGATTTTACGACCACGACAATATCGGTTCCGTCAACTGCACTCTATCACGAGCGCGTTAATTCTATCGTCCTTGAAATTTTCGTTACGTTTTGCTGCAGGAATAAATTGCATGCGCTGACATATAAAATACTCTTAATTATAGATTAACTGTTCTTTTATAGTGCGGGAAATTAAAACTGTATATACATATATACAATGTATGATATTCTAAATCGCGTGGCATCGATTACTACCTCTATTTAAGAATTTAGTTCATGACCACGATATATCCTGGAGACTATTACATAAATATAACGCCACAAATGAGCCAGACGATATGTTACGTACAATTTTTTTCAATTCCATTACCCATGTAGGGAACGTAAATTTTATTGTAATACATATTCAGAATGTACTAACCTAGCATTTGTTCCTTAAGTGTCTTCGGCTCGCAGTTTCCTTGAAGAGTGTGATGTAAAACTCAGTTATATCTATTCTTGATCATTCTTAAATTGGAATGCATTCTACTAATACAAAGAAATTGTAATGTTTGATACAACAAATAGTCAAATCATACTGCGGTTCCTTCTCTTTCGTCGTTAATCGTTGTCTTAACTTAAGGGAAAGAAGGTAAGTAGTAGTATATAGAGAAAGTAGCAAAGAGAAAGTGAAGGGAAGTTATGGATATCCAGTTTTGTGGAAATCTAACTATTACATATCCTTAGATATGTTTACAAGAAGAATATTTTTATACAATACGGGATATTAAAAATACATTATTCTGATTGTTACGAATTATAACTATTTAACAGCCTCCAATTAATATTGCGAATGGGTATTAATTTAATATTCTATAAAATACTGTAATATTGTATAGTAATGCTGGAATGGCAATAAAGTAATGCTAAAAAAAGGCATTACATAGCCGTTAAACGGAGGCATACAACGCGCGCTTTCTTGCAAGAGAACCTCGACATCGCATAGTATGCAACAAAGCCGCTACGCGGCGTTGTGCAGAAGCCTCTCTAGCGGCACGCTCGCAACTATAAGAGGGAACCGCCAGTGAATTCGTCTGCACTCGCATGCTGTAGCTGGTGCAGTGAGTATCGGTTATGTAAAAAGTACACTATGTCATTACATCATAAAGACGCACCAAGAAATTAATAATTCGTCAAATTAGTTAATGTCTTCGTTTTGGATTAAGTCAACTTCGATTACAGTAATATAAGTCAGTATTAATTGTATAAAGATAAATCCTTTGAGTAGTGTAAGTTCGTATCAGCATTACAGTTTACTTGTATACGGGGTGGGGCAGTAACTATTATATCAGCATCTCAGATATCTTCGAAACTATTATATAAATTCCACAGAAATGTTTTCTGGTATAAAATTGCACAGTACAAAGAGGCCCATCCGTTGGCGAAAATAGGTCTTTTGTAAGTGGAGGTATTCAACGACCTGTAATATGAAGCCATCGAAGGTCATAGAAAGTAGAAAAAGGTGATAATACTTAGGGTTTCGGTAGCTTTTTGTGCCCGAAGCGTGCGTTCGTGTCAAGAAGGTGGAAAGACACATGGACGGACCTGGGACATTCGAAATCCTTCAGAATTTTCCAAAGGTCAATCGTCGATGCACGTTATGTACCCGTAACAGAGAATGACCCGTACACGTGTACACCGACCCTAAAGAAAATACTTACTTCACTTATGACGCGGTTCGGCTATTGAGGACGTCAGAAGTTCAGAATTTAATTAAAATGTTCAAGGTCACCAAGCGTTAACCATTGAAGGTAAAAATGTAATCTCAAAAATAGCCGGTTTGTCATGAACGCGTCACAAAGGCAAGGTATCTTCGAAGACCTCACGTTTATTGTTACTCGTCGGTTGCAACAGATTGGCCGATTTATTGTTACTGATCTTATCATGTTTAACTTAAGCTGCAAACTATTAAAATGCTCTTCGAGCAGTGTTTATTCATAGTGAAGCAAACGGTAAACATTATGCATTCCTCTACTGTTTAAAATACGTTTGCTTCATTTACTACCAAAACCTAGTAAGTATTATCGCCTTTTTCTACTTTCTATGACCCTCAATGGCTTCATGTTATAGGTCGTTGAACTCGTTTTAAGATGCTCTATCGTATTACAGAAGCAAAAACAAACTGATCCGTTTAAAAAAATGAAGGTGATCTTCAAATATCCGAGATACCTACAAAAAAACTATTTCTACCAATGGATGGCCCCCTTCGTACTGTGCAATTTTATATTAGCAAATATTTCTGTAAAACTTACAGTTTCGAATATATCTGAGGTGATAATAGTTATTGTTCCACCCTGTATAAATAGAGTCACATTCATACCTAACATAAATTAGGTATGTATCGTCATTGGTAGAAAAAACTTGTACGTAAAAATAATTCAGAAGATTACGGTACCGGAATTCTAATCGAAATGGAGACCGAGTCTTAGGATTTCTGTCGTTATTAAGAGAATTATTGGGTCACTATTAATCCTTGTCATTAATAGATAAGGTAACGGTGTAACTCATTGTTTAGAGGAGGCAGTTCCGATAATCTTGACTTGAAAATCTAAGAAAGGTTTAACTGCTACTCATTATATCGTTGAACAATAGTGGTCAATCCAGAAGTATCTGAAAAACTCTTTCCCATCCCTCGTTAGATATATCTTTCCTTACCTGAATAAAGCGTTTCTGCCTGGTGAACGCACAGTCCAATTTATTCGTGGAAAAATTTATAGTATAATATATAAACATTTATCTTAGAATGGAGAGGAGCGAAGCTCAGTCTGATCTCAACACGGTCAATGAAGCAAATTTTGCGAATCCAGTGCGCGTCTTTATTAGGGTTACTCGATTAAGGAGTGTTTCGATCAAAAAAGGGAATACTAGGCTAAGATCGGTAAAAAAGGCACATGCCACGATCGGATAACCCATCTCCACTGACGACAATGGGTACAATTCTGATGCCTCATTAGCGTTGCAAAAGTCAGTACAGGTCCACCCTTATGACCATTGAAGGCAAAACGATAGTCAATACAGCTGTCGTTAGAAAAAGAATACTTCAATAAGTAAAAGGCATTGACTAAATCATTCAAATGAATCGTATCTTGAAATGTTCGTTCTTGATCACACCAAAGCTGTTGAGAGTGTCGCTAGTAGATCATCATACTTATATATGAAGCCAATAATGCGATCTCAAGTTATTGTTAATCTTGAAACGATAAACACGCACCAGGGTGTAGAATTTGACTATCTAAAAGCCTCCATTGAGCGTCTCCAACTGGAACTATTTATATCTCCTTCATCTTATGTGTAGAAGATAAGGACGCAGAGTCCTTTTCCTTCTCTGATTGATATGAGTATCATTGCGAGCACCGCTAAGTAACTAATTCAGTCCATGAAAAAGTCTTCTTCCTCCCTATTTCCTACTTGGTGGCAACCTGCCACCAGAAGGAAAAGTGAAGAGGAAAAGGTCTTCGTTGTTAGCTCAATCAGTAGCCCTGATAGCTAAGTAACTCGAACAGGGGTCATCAAGAAAGAGGAAGAGCCTTCTCTCTGGAAGGCCTCCTAATAGAGCAGGTAGGAAGAAGATTCGAGTTCCTATAGACGAAGTCGAAGCATATCCTTAAGAGTTGGGGATTTTTTTTCCGGCAGTCTAAAAGGACATATAATCCAATGTGATGTATGGCGTATTTCCTCAGCAAAACATCGACTATTCGGGCCCAAATAAAGTAGTCCATCGAAGGGAGATAAATTGTGGCACATCCCAAGGAACTATTGAGATACAATATGGCTCTTTAGGCTCGTTTTCACTCTAGCGTTAACATAATTTACTATGTTCGTTATATACTAGTGTTAGTCCCCAAGGTCACTTTCTGGAGGGTCATCTACCACTCTGAGAAAGGATTTGCCTCCGTGGCTTTCCATTTCTGGAATCTAGTTTTTTACTGAAACTGGTTTCTCATTAAATGTAAGTCACGTGGCTTTATGATCTCTGATTCTTTTAGCACCGTGAAAGCTGTACACTTTGAATCTCACTTCGGATTGGTAGGGCCAATATCCAGATTAGAGACTAAAAGTCAATGTTTAGGACTTACACTATCGATTAATATGAGAATTTGAAATTATTATTCAAGAAATTTTGAGAAAAGCATAAATTATATTTGAAAATAGATTCAGAAAAAAGTTTAATTGTCTTTCTCCGTTTTCGAGAAGTATTGTTTAGGACATCTTTCTTCTATCTGCGAATTTTTGTTCATCTTTTTCCAACTTTTTGTCAGTTTTTTTTATTTCTTTAGCTTAGCAAATCATGTTTTTTTTTCTTCTCTATTTTTGCCCTTTAACATTCTCCGCTGAAAAACAACTTTTTAAGTTACTTCTTTTCCTTTTCATAAACTTTTTCATTTTCTATATACGTACATTTATACTCTTGTTATTATCAAACAAAAGTTCTTATATTTACCATATTTTTCGAAATATTTAACTTTCCCTCGGTATACAAATACGTTAGACAAACGTTAATCGTGTGTACGGAAGAGTAATAGCTTTCCACTTTACACAATATGTAGAAAAAAAATACTTGCTACATAAATATTACTAATTTTTATTAATTATAAAAAAATATATACAAAAGATTTAAATAGATAAAATAATAGATAAAAAAGATTAAATAGATAATAGATTTAATAGATAAATTTTATATACGCAAAAAAATTGAAAGTACGTCATCAAAACCGATGTGTGTAAATATTATCGTTATAACTTTTACTCACTGCTTTTTGACAAACGTAGCAGCTTAAACTTGTTTCCGATGTTATTAGACTTAGAACTCAGATTCTAAGATTCTCAGATTCGTCTGTTAGATAAATCTCTTATTCACTCTTTTTGATGCTGAATTCTGTGGTTAACCGATCTCTAACATTAGGAAAATTCAGAATTATTTTGTTATAGTGCAATTTTCACATTGGTCTTCGATACTAGTGAATGTGAAAACCACTTTTTTACAAGATTACCAATAAACTAATAGGACAAATCCTTTAGAAAATCCTTCCATTGAAAATCTTTCTGAAATTGTTTCTCCGCATATGACTTTGATAGTTTATATAAATTTAAAGTAGAAAATTCAACTACATCAATCGTTTAACACGTTAAGTGCCCAGCTTGCTTTGTTTGTCGATCCATTTACGCCACTGTCAACCGTCAACAAAATTAAATAAAAAAAGAATTAAATTACATTAACTTTTTTAAAAAATATATTCTTTTTCTTAAAACATTGACTGAACAAAAATTGATGTTGCCCAAACAAAATGTTTGTTCTTCTAAGTAAGACTTCTGTTCTTCCCTCTTTTCCTTCCTTTTCTCCTCATTTATCCGCAGCAAACCGAAACAACGCGCTTCACTACTACCAATAGAGTTGTGTAACGTAGGGAATAGCAGTACATTTTTGTTTTATTTTAGACATAGCTCACTAGATGTTGACAGTGACGCGCTCTATATGCGCTCTGGTCGAGTAGATTGCAACTAGCGGCGAGGCAACTATAGCGCTTCTTGTAGAGCGTCGTTAAATATTACTGCCTACGTATTATATTCGCTAAACATAATATCTTTCGTTATTAGTTCATAAGGTTTCATTCCACTCAAATAAAGTTTTTCGAAGAATAATAGTAAAAATAATCATTCCCCTAGAAATAAGAAAATTACTTTTCACCATTTTGCTATTCAAGGTGAATTCTGGTTTACTGTTCTTAATTGTTCCAAGAATTGCAATTTTTTTTCAGTAGCTGATCAGGCAAGTCGTAACTCATAAAATAATTGTCCATCGCAATAATTCTACTTCTGTTGATATAAGACTAAACCAAACGATGCACCAAGGACAAACTGTAGTTAATTGCTCCTGGCTCATTGAGCTCTTTATCAATGTGTATTTCCAGTTTCAGTGAGAACGAGGTTTTTAATCCATATTTTGAAGAATATTCCTAACTGTAGCAAAGAAATTGGGTGGAAATATGCAGGGTAGGGCAATAACTATAAGTTTCACAGAAATATTTGCTGATATAAAATTGCATAGTACGAAGGGGGCCATCCATTGGCGGAAATAGTTTCTTTGTAAATAGAGGTATGTCGGACATTTAAAGGTCACGTTCATTTTTTTAAATGGATCGGTATGTTTTTGCTTCCGTAATAGGATAGAGCATCTTAAAACAAGTTCAACGACCTGTAACATGAAGCCATTGAAGGTGATAGAAAGTAGAGAAAGGCGATAATACTTAGGATTTTGGTAGTAAATGAAGCATACGTTTATAGTAGGTGTTCGAAATGATGAGCATCGCTATCAGAAGTTATTGACGCACAGGCTGTAATAATTCGCTGTTGCATGTCGTAAGGTGTAGTTGTTCCTTTTTTGTACAGTTTCCCTTTCAGTGTTCCCTACAGAAAGAAATCTAGAGGTGTTATGTCTGGTGAACGAGCTGGCCACGATATTGGACCGCCGTGTCCAATACAATGATTTCGAAATTTTTGATGTGACAATGAATAATTGAGATGACAATGAATAATGTACATTGTCGTATAAGTAAAGGTAATTCTCCTAGCAAAAGACCCCATGTAAAATTGGCATTGATGTCATGAACGCGTTATACATTCAGTTTTCGAACACCCCACATTTATTACTGCTCAGCGTCGATCGGAACAGACTGACCGATTTATCGATATTAATCTTATCATGTTTAACTTATCCTGCAAACTATTAGAATGCCCTTCGAGCAGTGTTCATTCACAGTGAAGTAAACGGTAAACATTAAGTATGTTTCATTTACTATCAAAACCGTAAGTATTATCGCCTTTTTCTACTTTCTATGACCTTCAATGGCTTTATGTTATAGGTCGTTGAACTCGTTTTAAGATGCTCTATCGTATTACAGAAGCAAAAACACACCGATCCATTTAAAAAAATGAAGGTGACCTTCAAATGTCCGACATACCTCCACTTACAAAAAAACTATTTCTGCCAATGGATGGCCCAGCAGATATTTCTGTAAAACTTATAGTTTCAAAGATATCTGAAATGCTAATAGTTACTATTCTACCCTGTATATTATGTTTCAATTCAAAAGAGAACTACAATGGTATATGTACAAACTGAATAAAATCTTGTACAGATTAAAGCAGACACTCCCGTATTTTTAAATAATCACTTTTATCCTATTTGACGTGCGATTAATGGCTTTAACATGTACAATTCTACTGTTTGCCACGCAATTCTTAATATATCGACTGCTGGATTTAAAAAATTTGGAACATTTCTTACCGTTCAAACAAAAATACGAGATGTCTCATTCGTAAGTTACTCTTGTCTTACGCATACTTTCGCAGCTTTCAAGCCATTGCTACATTGTTATACAGTAATTGTACTTACTCACAAGTATCTACGTAATCTTACGTTCGCAAACCACGAATTACCAAGGAAAGTAAGACATTATCATCTACATTTTCTTCTGTGTATCCTTCAAGAGCCAACTGTTATTACTTGTACGATTTTCACGAGTTTAATTGGTGCTCGAGAAATGACCGTTCACTAGTGTAATCGCGTCGTATCATTGCTCACAATTACCACCTTTTGCGGTGTCTTAATGTGTCACATTCGGTAATATCTTGTTCAGCTATTTGTAGTTTAAATGTATGAATCTTGAATTAAGTTCTGGAACCGACGTTCGTTGTTACCATTTTCGTGTTGATAATGGCATTCGTATATATTCTGCATGCTATTAGTCCGTGTTGTAACATTTATTTTAATATTCGTTGCTTTGTTCCATCTTTCTTTCAGTTCTCGTCGAAGTAACTGTTATCGTATTAATCTTGCAAGTAATTGAAGATCCCATTTTCGTTTATTTGCATAGTTCTGCTACATTTGTTAGGCACGCGATGATAATTTAATTAATTATAAGCTCGACTAATGCATTGAAATGCATCAGCTCTGGTTTATCTTTACTTGATTAAAAGCAAATTGTCTCAGATAAGATCAAATGTTTCTAACACGTTTCAGGTGTTAATTCATTTGTTTCGAGATCTTCACTTCCATGTTAGAATTCGTGTTCGTATTATTTCGAAATTGCATAATTGCTTCGTTTGTATACGGTTCTTCAAAGGACCCTATTCAAAAACCATATGTTTTCGCCCCCAATCGATTTTGTCTAAACTTTGCATATTTGTAGATCTATATGTGTCTCATCAATTGCCAGAGTCTCTATCTGTCAGGCCTTTTAATAAGGGAGGGGGAGGGGGTCAAAGTACGCATTTGGCGAAATCTTTCGGAGGCTATAACTTTTGATTAAAAAAAGATATCGGCTTGAATTTTGCGTCAAAAAATCACAAAAAAATTAAGCTTTCGAATGCTATATAATTTTTTCTTTTTTCGGAATTAGTCACTTTTTATGCTTTTTTCTAGTTTTCGGGTTAGTGAAAAATTGCGAAAAATTGCTATTCCCAAAATAGGTATCCCTAGATTTGAACAAAAAACTCAGTATAGGAAGCTCATTTTATGCTCTTTAAGTGGTATAAATCTTACCCTGGGGAAACATTTTGTTTAAAAGTTATAACATAATATTCGTGTCGATGCGCAAGCTGTGGACGCGAAATTCGAGCAAAACAAATGCTTTTCTTAACATATTGTGACTTATTATTAAAATTATTATCATCGGAGATTGAGATTATTATTGTACTAGGAAGAATTCGTTTTTAAAAATACTTTTTAATTTAATGTTACTTACATTATTCCTCTTTTTCTAGATGTCCTTTTTCTTTTGTATGTTATTCATCTTCATCTTCTGTATCTTCCGATGTTGGTCTTATATGAGAAAAATGTATGTTTAAAAAATTAGCTGGTGCTGATAGATCACTGTATCGTCCAAATCCCAGGTACCATATTAGTGCTAACACATGAGCACAGCAACCAACAGTCCTCGCTCCGTTTCTACACTGGCAGTAATAACTTCTGACAGACGTAATCGTGGGCTGTGCGATATCAATTAAAATGAATATCGAATAAAGCTTCTGAGCACAGTGTCGTGATTGCAATTTAGCTTTTATGAACAATGGTGTCTGAATATCCAATCCATATTTGCTGAAGTCTGGAAGATAGCTTTCCTTGCTGATAAAAAATTGGTACTTTCCAGAAAGCAAGTGATCCGCTATATACGACTTTGCAAGTGATAATTGATATGATCCCGTGAACGATTTTAAGCACTTTAATGTCCAGGCTGGGAAGTTTTCATAATGTTCCAATGTCATGTTTTCAAAGTTTTTTATTTTTTTTTACAAGACCTTCGCATTCTACAATTTGCTGCATTATATTTGGTTTGTTTAGGTCTTTTAATAAAGTTGAAGCCACTTCTGGATCATCATTATCACTATATATTCGTTTAAAGTATGCGTTGTGAAGAGCACTTGCAATTTTAAAATCTTCAAACAATTTTGGGGCACATTCTGAAGCTATAGCTGTTTTGATATATTTAAATCTTTTAAGTGAGCTATTTACACTTTCTACTAGCCATCTTTGTTTGGTGCATACTCGACTTTCGTTTGCTTCAGAGGTTGATAGTTGTTTAACTCCTTTTTTTAGCAGGGCAGGAATGACGACTTTGTAATTATTTTATAGTATTTCATTTTTTACGTAGGAAAAGCCTCTGTCAAGAATGAAGATATCACCAGGTTTGAAAAAGTTCTTAAACCAATCGGTATTCATGATAAATCTAAAGATATCTGCATCACATACTGTTGCTGCCCACAATTTATTTGGACCAAAAACATCCAATATATAACCATTCGTAGTTACTGCCAGCATCGGTTTTAAAAAGTTCTTTTCTTTTTACCACTATACGTCACTCTTTGGAAGCGATAATTCGTACTTTTATGCAAATAAACATAAGTACCATCCCATATGGTGATTATTGCATCATCATCTTCATTAATATTATTTATGCGACGAGAAATTGCCGAAGTTTGTCTTTTAATTTTGTCCCGTGTAATATTATTTAAAAAGTGTAAGTAACATTAAATTAAAAAGTATTTTTAAAAACGAATTCTTCCTAGTACAATAATAATCTCAATCTCCGATGATAATAATTTTAATAATAAGTCACAATATGTTAAGAAAAGCATTTGTTTTGCTCGAATTTCGCGTCCACAGCTTGCGCATCGACACGAATATTATGTTATAACTTTTAAACAAAATGTTTCCCCAGGGTAAGATTTATACCACTTAAAGAGCATAAAATGAGCTTCCTATACTGAGTTTTTTGTTCAAATCTAGGGATACCTATTTTGGGAATAGCAATTTTTCGCAATTTTTCACTAACCCGAAAACTAGAAAAAAGCATAAAAAGTGACTAATTCCGAAAAAAGAAAAAATTATATAGCATTCGAAAGCTTAATTTTTTTGTGATTTTTTGACGCAAAATTCAAGCCGATATCTTTTTTTAATCAAAAGTTATAGCCTCCGAAAGATTTCGCCAAATGCGTACTTTGACCCCCTCCCCCTCCCTTATTAAAAGGCCTGACAGATAGAGACTCTGGCAATTGATGAGACACATATAGATCTACAAATATGCAAAGTTTAGACAAAATCGATTGGGGGCGAAAACATATGGTTTTTGAATAGGGTCCTTTCTGAAGTTTCTCAAATTTTAAGAAAAAAGTGAAAATGGTAATTTGAGTACCAAAACCAATATTTTTAGCATTAGTGACATAAAAAAAAGGCCTTTTTACTTTTACACATAAATTCAGCTTATTTGATTATTTTACAGTTTTGAAATAAAAGGAAACAAAATAAATTATTTCACCTTAATTCCAACTTTAGAAAATCCAAATTTCTAAATTGTGTTCTGCGTGAATTCTAATGACCAAAATCAAGATTATAAATTGGTTGTAATATATGAAACACTTGACTTTTGTTAATGCAAAATAAATATGTGATAAAATAAATTTCAAGCGAACCAAAAATAATATTATTAAATGTTATTTCACATTGCCGCACAATTTCTGAATTATCAAATTGTGAATTGTCTCAAAAAAAATGAAAGATTCTAAAAGAATCACTTTAGAAAAAATGAAAAGTCTGTACAGAAAGTACATTTATATTCATGTATCACATGGATGGATTTCTGAAAAAAAATACAGGGATTTAACATGTTAAATAATATTAGACATGAATATTAAACATGTTTGTTAAAATAGAAAGAAATGTTTCCTTGCTAGTATCGCGTCAGAAACTTTAATGTTTTTTAATCCCAGTGAAAATATAAACCAACATTGATAAATGCAAACTGGATTGTTATAATAAAAATTGTTGTAAGGAAACATTAAAGGCAAAATACCTTTACTCGGTATAATAATAAAAGATCTGCGTTAACGTGATCAACATCATCGATTTATTTTCTTCGACACGAAACAGAAGCGGTGCTAAATCTTTTTCAAACTATTTCGAAAGATTCTGGTGAGGAGGACGATGATGTTAATCGTGATACCGCGTAACCAGCGTTCTTATCAAACAAATTATTATTTATTTATTGTTTCAACGGAAATACAGATGTAAGTATCACCTTTCCCTCACTATTTCCCTTCGACAATATTGTCCAGTCTACTCAGGCGCAGTCAGCTGAAAACAATAATGCTGTAGAAGAGTAGAGACTACTGCTAATTTCTGTAAGCGGTCCGTGCAGGAATATAAAGTGCAACCTAAAACCGATCTCAATATTTGCATCGTACAGACTCATAGCAAGAAACAAATTTTCAAACTAAACAAAGATGAATGGATCGAACGGGTAACTCGACTCAATTGTAAAAATTCAATCCAACGTATCAAATAAAACTCGACGTAAAACCGTTTAAATACTGTCGCCTGTCGATTAAATCGGCATACGATTGTCTACGATGAATGGGCAAGGTCTAGAATGAATATATTGTAATATACCTAGAAAATATGACGGAATAGTCGTGATAAAAGAAACGATCGGTGATATGTACTTTTGAAGGTAGCACTTAATTTCCGATACTTCGAGCCGCTCTATATAAAGACATTAGAATGACAAAGAGCCACCGTGTTACCGGTATCTCGAGCAAAGCGATCCCCACGAGCGAATCGTGCATCCGCTGTCACCAAATGGGAAGATATTATTAGCGTAAAAAGGATAATGAAGGATCGTTGAGTAATGTAAAATACAGATGTACCGATATACACACAGAGCCAGCTAAGCATTCTACGAACGATCGAACGAGAAAAGTGCATGAACTTCCATTCTGGTCCCAACTTCGGGTAAACTATGATCAACGAAACGTCGTTTCGATCATCACCTCGATCGAATTAGTAAACAACAATACCGACAAATTGACCGCAACCAACTAATATAGAGAAGGCAACTTAAACAATGAATAAATAATTAAAGTAACAAACAATCAGTAATATTGCTGAAAATAAATCGTTAATGACAATAATTTGATTTCATTCGTGAGACAAGTCGGAACAATTCTCTCGCTCTAACGTTCTGAACGATCGAGTTGGTTAACACGATTTGCCCACGACTCAATACCGATTACGATTGATATTGTTTCTCGGTCCAGCCACGCGTCCGTACAGCCGAGGCCGCTATACTTTCCAATCGATCTCAATTTCGATCTCAATTTCTTCAAAATCGATCGCGATTTCTTCCTAATTTTTCGATCAACTGTCCATTATCATAAACGATGCGTCATGAGAACGATTGGGAATACAGCAAGCACCCCCCGACTTTAGGACGGTAGGTCCAAACAATCGCCTGCCTTCAAGCAAGGGACCGATACGGTCCAACAGCGGTCAGAGCTGTGATTGGTTGAAACAATATGTGGCTGTCGCCCGCCATTCTGGGAACAGATTTGTCCGCGTGAAGCTACTTACTCTCTCGCAAGCCACCGAAAGCAACGCAAACAAGAACGACTGAAAACGAAACGATACAGAACGTATTAGTCGACGTCAAAACAAAACAAAATAAAAAAAAAAAAATACGAATAAAAAGAAAACAGAAACAGCTCCCAGAACGACAGACTATGCCCAATCTTTCGAACTTTCCACAGAACGTCTTTATTCGGAACAAGTTGATAATGTGACACTCAATAAATAACAACAGAACTTCTACATGTCCAATTCTGTCAACAGATTGTCCTGCCGAATCTCCGAACGAAAGCAAAAGCGCGATCGAGAAACAATGTCCGGCCGTACATGAAACGGCGACGGTTGGGACGAGCGGCGGCTCAGTTTCGGCTACGTTCCCATCGGCCCTCGTAGGCACATCTACGAATCGCCTTTTGTTTCCGACACGAACGACAGCGGCGGAAAGACACGATTCGGAAAGACAACCCCCTGAAAATCAAGTATATTCGTAACGATGCGTAGTTTTTTTTTCTTTTTTTTTTAAGGTACGTACACGTGTTGTACAGCGCATTAATGTTGTTTTATAATTGTTCTCGAAGTAATGACAGAAGTGACGGGAAGAGAATATGATGACCAAACAGGGTGTCTACTGAGATGGATGTTTTCAGCAAGAAGAAGAAGAAGAAAGAAAGAGAATTTACGCAAGCTCGTATTTTTCCACAGTCAAACAACTAATTTACAACCTTGTGCAATTAATGGGATCGTTTATCATCAACGTACAAATAAGCAGGAAATATGTCTGGTGGTTCTAGTTAATAGCCTCCTCTTGCACCGTCCTCGCTACACGTTTCGCAATAGATACGTTTATGTGCCAGCTTCCGTTAGTCTGAAAGCACGAAACGTATGAAAAAAAAAAGCTATTATGATCGGAACTATGTTTAAACATAAATTCGACCACCGTCGACGCGCGTTAACATCCTTTATATATATTGTGTATTTTATGAATTCTCTCCGCTCTTTACTCGTTTCACGATTCATCGGATTACGATTGTACACGGATTTGTAATGTTCAGATTTTTAGGAGGATTTCGTTTAGATTTTATCTTGCTATCAATAGACACCCTGGATAAATGATAAAATAACGAAAAAGAAAATGACAAGATAACGATGGGAAAGAGAGATAGCGAAAAGAAAAAGGAAACAGGAGTTTTTTTTTTTTTTTGTTTTTTTTGTTTTTGATAATCAGGTGAAGTTTTGTCAGATAGAATTGTCGTGTCCGACAGTATTTAAAATTCGATGGGATCCCGCTATTTTTACACCTGAACGAGAGATCTTTTATGTAGAAATAAAGTTATTGAGACAATAATTTCATCGATGTTCGAAACATCGGTAATTTGGAAACAAGTTGAAATAAAGAAAACGGCGTGAGTCGAGTGTATAGAGAGCTGATATCGGTTTTTCTTAAGCACCCTCCGTACTTACCACTCACTCATGCGACGCCAACACGTTCCTTGCAAAGGAAGAGGGTTTCACAGATCGAATCGATCGCTTTTGTTTCGTGATCAACAGATTACTATCATTTCAATCACAAACTTCGTCCGGAATAAAACAAAGCGATAGAAGCAAATACAAGAAATGTACATTTCTGCAATTATTTACCTTCCGTTGTTCAATTTTCATTAGAAATGCCACAACCCACTTGTGATTCTTTATAATTTACTATATACTTTGTACTTCGTTGCGCTTCAGCTTACATTCATTTTCGTATATATAGCGATCTTTTCAATTATTTCACCAACTCTACAAATTGCTTCTTAATTAATATACATATATATCTACAGATTAGTAGGCTGTAGATAATACGAAAGAGACGAATCTGTGGCGAAATAAAACAGAAATCAAATTGTGTAATGAAATTGTACGAAATCTTATGGATTTTCATTATTAATGCATCTATATCCAATTGATGTTTAAAATCGCACTTCTAGAAAACGAATGTTTTCCGAACACAATTACTGTTATTTATGATTTTTCTTTTATTTCGAATTCCTAGATCACCTTCTTTCGTTTCGCTCCTCCTGTAGCCGAACATCCCATATAAAAGGAGCAACACGGGGTTATTACTCCGTCTAAACACATTAATCGATTAAATAGCGAGATATAAATAGAAAAGAAAGCAACGAATTTGTTACCAGTAATACATACGTAATTCGTAATATGTACAAATCGATTCACTTGATCAAGTTTGGTGTTAATTCGCAAGATTATTTAATTGATAAAGTATTAGTCACGATTCTATAACAACGTTCTACAACAGCTTTTACAGTTGATAAATAAGAATACTTGATTACGTATAAGAAGAGACTAACTAACGAGAGCAGAAAAATAAATAACTCTATTTAAAAGACAGGTAGCTAGGATCTGTATATACGTATTTGCCCTGTTTTCAAAATGGAATTAGACAGCAAATATACATACGTGGGTAATACTGATAGTTTCCGCAAACCGGCACAACAACTTTATGCATTCGACCTTTCCAAATCTATAAAAATGCTCCGCGTATTCTTTGAAGACATTCAACGCATTTCCATCCCATTTCCAACGCAATTTCACATTAATCATCTCTGCATTATGAGTTATACGCAAGTTTACTTAACAAATGGAATAAGATTAACGGGATTCTTTACGACTTGAAATTGTAACTGACACGAAAGGAATGCTTTTAGAAGCAAAGTACCAACTGAAAGGATTGTTTACCGAATGCTTTACGGTACTTGCACGTGGACACATTATTATGGATAAGTTCTCTGAAGATTATCCTGTACGTCGATGTTATGCGTCACATGAGTGAGAATGGTTTTGATGTAGATCAAATCATTTGAATGCCGGTATTTGAGGAATCGATGAATCGAGCTGAGGTTCTACATGTTTAACATGTGGCGCGCCAACAACTTCGGATCGTCGAAACAATCGACTGTGCGCGCGAAGATGTAGAAAAATCGATCGTTTCTGAATTGTACGATCTGTCCAAGGTTGCATTGCACATGATACATCATGATGTAAGATCAAACGCGATCACGTTGGTCTTACAGAGTTAGCTGTTTTGCTGCAGTCAACCATGCGTGTATTACAGTTGACATTGAAATGATGGATCTAATTTCAGAACCTAGCACCGAACGTAACAATGCACGATCAAATCGATAGATCGAATATGTACAATACAAAAGTAAGTATATTGCAAACCATTAAAGTTAGAAATAGCAACAATTTATCGTTTTATTTACGTCTTTGCGGAAATTCTCGGTGCCACCTACGTATATACAAGAAATTGTTTAGAATATGGTAGACAACGTTCCGAATACTTTTCATAACCTAAAAGCTTTACATCTGAAAACGTGGACAATATAGTGGTTTGCTAAGAAAGCTGCAACATTCCAGGAATTGTTTACTTTACAACCATCTAATCCTAAGAATTTTAACCACCAAATGTGTCCCAAAATGTCAACCGATACAGACAAAAATTCCGTAATTCCATAAGAAAAACAGTGTGCAATTGCACGCTACAACCGTGCCGGTGCACGAGATTACATAAAAGGAATGCAGAAATATAGAACATAGAACTATTTCATTTCACTCTCTGACAATATTCTTCTATTTCTAACGGATTTAAAGATATAGCCCTGTCAAATTGCATGAGATAGCCCGCACGTGCGTGGGCGCGCGCGCGCGCCTCTATATATGTGCACACGAGTGTAGTATACATACACACACATGTATACATATGTACGTTCAGCAACAATAGTAAGAAACTGATGGAATGATTCTAGAGATTAAAAGAAAACGAAAATAATGAATAACAAAATTGCGTCTGATGCTTCTTGTTCGTGAGAAAAATGTTGATAATTCGTCAAATACTCGTGCATTAATAACAAAACTTTATTACTAACGCGACACGTTACAAAAATTCTAAACTACTACGCACAATCGTCAACTTCACGTATTTAAAATAAATTCTTATCGATATGGTAGCACATATGTTTGATAGAGTTTTAGAAAACGTTTTTCTAGAAAGCAAAATCTCAAACACAATTTGTTTAGTCATCACTTCCGTTTCATTCTGACATCCAGCATCAGCCCTGAAGATCTTTGCCATAGTAACTGAACAACTTGTATACACAGAAATGTAAAACAATTACACTTTGTTAATTCTTTAAATATTTGCTTCTACCACTTCTTTTTACTATCTTTTGAAGAAAATAATGCAATCTGTATTAATCATCAAAATCATCCTATATGTATAAAGCGAAGCGCGTAACCTCAGGACCTTAGACTCTTTGATCATTTTTATTAACATATATGAAATTTACGTAAATGATACAATTTAATGATGAATAAGTTATGACAATAAAAGTCATTGCACAATTAATGACAATAAAATATTTTATAAATATCTTTCTGAAATTTTAAATAATACTAATTATAAATCTAGTAAAATAATTTTCAGTTTCTCTTCTTTTATTCTTATGCAACATCTATTATTGGGTAAGTGAAAAAGACTATCATAATATTAATTAATTAAATAATAACTTAATCTTCCATATTACCATGCATTTACTGACCCTACGAATTTTTAATACTACTCCTTTATTTTCTACTATAGAGTTTGTGTTTTATGCACAAAATATTTGATTTAAATCGCTTATAAACAAAAGACAAAACTATATACAACACTTATTAAAATATAAAATATAAATGTTTTATATTTGTGACAGTAAAATTATAAGATTTAAAACAAAGCACAAACAGTACAGTAAACTTTTATTACCATAATCTTTTCTTAATTGTCTTCTTGGGGTCCTGACGTTAGGTGATTCTCTCTGTACAGAGTGCTCACGCTATTATTGTTCAACGTCTCTCTCATAAATAATAAGATTATGTAGCAGTAATAGAGAAGATTAAAGTTTTACTATTTTTGTTTATAACAGGATGTAATTTTATCTAATCAATACCTACAATTTTGTTATGTCACATAAAAATAATTGTTCAGATAAATTCAATGATTTGTGATACAATAGAATTCATCAGTCTGAAACCAGATATAAAGGGGAAACATTGTGAAAATTTCATAATGATACTAAAAACAATACTTTATAAGCTCACAGAATATGTCAAACATAGTTTTCACATCTTATAATATATTTTCCTGCACTTTTAGTTAAAGACTTAATACTTTCTGTTACATTCTCCATACATAAAATATAAAAATTGTTATATATACAAAATACTTTTGTACAAATATTGTATACAAAAAATACTAAAACTTTATGCTTCTCTATTGCTCTTATAAACACATTATTTATGATAATCGTTTATAATAACGTGAAAACCATATATGTTAAATATTTCAATTAAGCTGCAAAATATTTTCAATGTAATTAACATTTACAGAAATCATTTCAAGAACATAAACTTCATGAAGTTTCAGAAAAAGAAAGAAGCTTGAGAAAAACAGATGTAGCAAACAATTTTTCGAGATTTCAAAAACATCAAATTTTGGACAACAGAAAACTACCAAACAAACAATTAAAACAAGTCTCTTATCTAAACTGCATACAAAATTATATACAGAACAATAATTATTATTCTGATATATAATTTTAGATACAGTTCTTTATTCCTAAAAGTATTATCATAAAAGTACGATTTATATAAATGAAAACCGATTTTTCGGTCGCCATTTATTAACAATTTTTTATTTTTATTGTTTACTATATTAATGATTGGTGTCTGCTCAATAACTATGAAAATATGAAAATTAACATATACATGATGTATAAAGGCTGTTAGTGACATTGAAATCTCGAAAAAATCTCTTCAAAAGAGTTTCATAATTATACATGTTCCTTAAGTCAAACTTCTATTTCCAAAATATTTTTTATATCACTGATAACAATACAAATATTTGAAATGTAAAAGTTAAATGTAATGATTTGCGCACGTTTGTTGTGCAGTCTATTACAGGAATCTGAGTTTCTTTTATTGCAGCAGAATATCTGCAATTGTTCACAACAAGTGGACAGCGGGCGAAAGATGTAAATTAAATAACTCACGAAAATATAGAAAGAAGAATATAAATAATGAGTCAAAAGTAAATCGATTCGATCTGGAACATTAACAAAATAAAAGTAGTGAGAAACTAACCTGAGGCGACAGAATGTTCACACTGCAACTTATACCCCTTAATGCTAAATCAAATAAGGGGAACAAACGATGATAGATTTCATATGGTACAAAACATATAGGTGTTGCGACCATACATGCTTAATAATATGTACACATAATGAAATGGTTTTGGTTGAGAGGACAAAAATAATTGAAATATTCAATTCAGCAAACATTCTTTCTAGCTGCAGTGTGAAACGCCACCTTTCCGCGATCGTGTCTCTCCAAGAGAACACTGGTGCAGAGACTGAGAAACAGCGCGTGGAAACGGTCTACCGTAACATAAAAGGACAACCTATGGTCATATAGAAATTCGTTCCATTTAAACTTCTCAGCTGAAAGCCAGTATACCTTTCAGAGTTGATTTCGTATTTAACATCACGATGAGCAACGTAAAATTGTCTATATGTATATGACTTTACAATAAAATTCTTGTATCAGTAGCTTATGAGTTGTCTACGCGAAAGCTTTCGTGCTTATACAGCCATTAACAACACGATACGACCATCCTCTTTAGTATCTACAATTTTAAAATACCAGGTACTCAGATAATGTAACAACATATATCCATAAGAAGGGTAATCCGAAGGGTCGAACTCTCGGTGCCTCTTGGGCAAACAGAAAAATTGATTTCACTGAAGAAAAAAAAAAGAAAATGAAAAAAAGCGGATTTCGTTGCTCACCTGGAATTTCTGACTCCTTCGGAAAGAAGTTATTTCATTGCGCTGATATCGCGCGACCACACACCACATATAAAGGTGAGTAAGATTAACTTATTCGATATCTTTGCTAGCAGAAAGATTGAAGGAGAACGAGCGACCGTTTCCACTGCACCTGGTAAACCCTCTCAGGCACTGACGTGACGTGTTTTACCATGATATATTAAAAAAAAAAACAAAGATTTTGCTAACTTCATGTAAACTTCGTAGGAGAGGATGCGTCAAGTGCAGCCGCGGCCGATCAACGATGTGTGCTCACGCGAGCTAATATGTTTTACGCGTGCTTTTGTCCTCTTCTCAATCAGGTCCGGACCCTAATAAAATTTAGGGGCGGGCCCAGAGCACGAAGTGCAGTGGCGAGGTGGGCCCGTCCATAGGAGGTGATCATCTGAAGCGTGGGTGCATCATCGGAGCCAACATTGGTGCACCAGGAAAGCCCATTGGAGCTGCAAATGCCGGATGCATTGCGCCCGGCGGCAACGCTCCAATCATCCCTGCAAAGGACAACAAAGTGTTAATTAAACATATTCCGAATAATCTTTCAACCCATTTCCTCCCACAAATCTCTTATATTACATGTTTTGAACAATCTGTAAATAATCATCTCATGTACTTACGTCGCGAGAGTATTCGTCAAACATTAAAAAAAAAAAGGACGAACAAGCAAAACTATGTGTGTGTATCTCAAACGCACACATTACTCTCCTCTTTGCTCTACTCCGTTTTCCTTCTCGCATCTAAGAAAAATTTCATAGCTTTCTGTTTGGAGACCGCGCATCGTTCAGTTAGAAAAGTATATTTCATGAGATAGTTCGGAATTAAAAGAGAAAAAAAAAACTAAAATTAAAATTTTGCAATTTATTAAAAGGAACAGTTTACGAATGCAAACATTTCTTTTTATATATTGAGCATCTGGTGTGGTACACTATCAATCAATATCTTTCAATACATTCCAAACTAATCCAGAGAATTCTTACTATTCTGAACGGGAAGTTGTCTGACAGCCGATCGATGGCATTTCCTCGCATAAAAGTCACAAAAATAATGTATCTTTCAGAAATAAATCAAGCAACTGAAAAACACAATTAGATATACGTATACATTGATTATTTTAAACAGGAGATTTTTTGTTTAAATTAACGGAGAAAAGTCTAGTAAAGGAAAATATAAAAAAACGAAAGAAAAGATGTATTAGTGTTAAGCAACAAAGTGGTGTCGATCTTACACCATCGACTGAGCATATTTTGTATTTGCTTCAATGATGCGTTCTTTCGCAAAAGTTGAAATGAAATCTAGTCGAATTTTTCAGGACTCTCTCATACACCCATAAGGGTTTATTATTGACAAATATTATGTCTATCTAGTATTTTATCGATACAAATTGTCATACTATATAAAGAATTAAACTCAACATGCAATGTGCTGCATATACAATACAAGACACAACAAACTCGCAAAGGTGATACCACGCAAAACCTCACATTATCACAAAGAGGGAGACTCATTTGATATCTGTGTACTTTCCATCATTTAAAAAAATCGCTCGACTGCCAGCTGATCTTCCAAAACACTGCTCCAAAAGAGCTTCCGCAAATTAAAATAAATTGCACGGATAATATATTTGTTGTTTGATTTTTACTAGTTTTAGAGAATTTCAATTATAATGATTTTATTTTAAGCACTATTGTTCTAAATATGCCTTCTTCTGAGACACATTATTTTCTTTTTTCAAATGTCTCTATTTGACAGTGTTTGCTGTTAATGAATAGCATATAATTATTAGTGATACCCTCACTCGCAAATATCAAATTAGGCATCTATATCATTAAACGTATAAGAAATAATTCCAAGTAGAATAATAGTATTATATATATTTTTTTATGTGTGTGTATATATGTGCATATACACACATATAGAGTAATATGAAATCATTTACTTACTGTGGATTGACTTCAATTATCTAAGATCATTTGTGTGACACAAAAGCTAGGCTATGGTGTGAGGGAGATACATTACGTTCGTTCTTGTTGTAAATTTCTTTTTTGTCATAATACACACCACAATAATAACAATGGCAGTGACAAATGATCCCTTCCCTCTTTTCTCTTTCAAACATGGTTTAAGTTGTACTTGTAGTGTACAAAATTTTGTTGTGAAAGTAATATTAAAACATATAGTAGCATCCACGATATTATAAAATAATTTAATGCAAATCTTCCATTTATAAATGAAATGTTGTAAAAATAAGATTTAGAACATAACTCTGATTGCAGTGACATTAGTTTGCGTTGCTTCTTAATATTTTAATTTACTATCTCATTACATCATGGTTGTTACTGCACGTTATCGTGTCTTTATTCATCAGGAAAAATATTCTAAGGAAGCAAGAAGAAGGAAGGGACACTTATCAATGGAAGTATGCATCGGTTATTTCTGCTTCTTCTGCCTTTTTCTTATTCCTTTTACTTAGAATGACAACTTCGAACGACTGTCAGTACCGTGCCCAAAAAGCGGTTTCTTCACTACTATATCACAACAACAGGATTTCAAGCTATATAAGTACATATGAAGAGGTAGGATGGTAACACGGTTGGCAAGGTAATGGTAAATGAATCGTAAGAATATGGTTAAGTCGACATAGTAAGTAAAAAAGCTGACAGAACAGAAAAAAAGAAATAAATATACGATGAACCAGCCGAGCGGCCGAAAATTTAATCAATTCCTTAACAATGTTTATCAATCAAGAGTTAAATATACGTATGAATATACGCATATGTAATACATATGCATTGATATACTGTAATTAGAGGAACATAACTTTAGCATAATCGTGCTACTGATACCGATGATTACTCTAATTCGAAGTAGAAGCACTTCACGTCCAAAAAGTTGTTATATGCTTAAAATCCAAAAACAGATATCCCATCATGAAAGACTTAGAACAGATGCAATATCGTTGGCCGCTCGACCCATCTGCTCAGTGACAATAATATAAGTATATATATATATACACATATATATACATATATCGGTGTATTAATGTGACAATAATGACAATAATAATAATAATTGTAATAATAATAATTAATAAGAGTAATAATAAATATAATGAAGTATATGTTTGTGTTTGTGTGTGTGTGTGTGTGTGTATGTATGTGTGTGTGTGGTGCGCACGCGCGCATGTATATATACGTAAACATACGTATATATGTGTACAAATGTGTATACATATATATATACATATATAGATATAATATCTATATATACATATATATAGATAAATAGATAGATAGATAGATAGGCCATGTCGCCACATGCTAATTGCTAAGGACCAACCTTGTATAAAATACAGTTTTAGTAACCAGACTGGGTTCGTTCAACACTCACCAAGGAGTGACTGGGCGCCCTGCAAACGCACCGTTAAAATATAAACGTACAAGACACGCTGTCGTCGATTCTGGCATACGGATGAATCCTGAGCGTGCTAACATCTTAGTAGCCATATTTCATTTTTCCCCTTTTTTGTCTAATGTTCTTGTATTTAAAATATTTCTCACATGTGCTTCGCCAAAATTGATCCCCCCAAAGTCTAACTGTTGTCCTTTGTCACTCTTATTTGTCCATAACACATTCCTAGCCATCAGGCAAGTCTAACTTGTTGAGGAGGCAGAAGGTAAAGGCTGCGTGGTGGCGGGTGAAGTGCAAAGGTATATTGTACTGCATATGTCAGATGGGAAACATTTTTGCCTAAATGATTGATCTATATTTTTAGTAAATAGATCATATAAACCTTAAAAACTTTTGGGTAAACTAATTGTCCGAAGTTATCTCTCTAATTGAGAAACGTTTAAAATTTCTTATGGTAGAAGTAACAATGATTTTATAACATAAATGAAAAGTACTTATTGTTATGGTCAGTTAATAAAATACACGATATATCAAGAAAATATACTGTACACTTTCAATAGAATGTACATTGAGTCCTTGTGATTCTGGCATATTACTGTATAATACTAACATAAAATGTGTATACTGATCACAAACGTTCAACAATTTTTATAAAAGTAGTTGCATCATACCGATAAACAAATAACTAATCTATAGTGATTCATATTCATAAACTGTTAATTTGATACTTTAATTCATAATGATAAATGATACAGTAAGGTATCAAGTTATATTATGCACATTATTTTTCACATGGAAAAGTATTCTTATCGTATGCTTACATATTATTTAAGTAAATAAAATGAGCTGCGTGCAATATTGGATGCAATATATACAAATGATTGTAACAATAAAGATATACTACTACAAATAGTGTATATACAATTTCATAATACAAATTTATCTATTAATTGTTATTTTTTTATTTTTTATATACATTTTATTATATGCATTCTATATTTTATTTAACTCCAATGTTTCTTATGATTTATGAGACTCTAAAAACTGTTATCATTTTAACTGAGAAGTAGACTTAAAATCATTTTAATTTGCATGCAGTCTTTAGAAACCTAATTATTTTCATTTGAATATGGTCTTGGAAAAGACCAATAATTTTGACTGATATTTTTAATCAGTATTTTTCAAGACTTTTCAAATTGTAAAAAATGTTGAAAATAATGTATATATAAAAATTACAAAAATTATAAACAATAAATAAATTTATACTATCGATTTCTGCATTATATTGTTTCTAGTTATATGTTCTAATTGCTATGATAATTTCTATACAACATTACACGCAGTATTGAAATTATTTAAACAATCCATAAGTATACAATTAGAATATTTTTGTATACAAAAAATGACCTCTATAAGAGACAAACATATCATTAAAATGTTTTTCTATATATAAAGTAACATGCATATGACCTGAAATCTTGTTGTATCATTTACTACCTTGAATTAGAATATGAGATTGAGTTACTAATATGAAAAATTATAAATTAAATACCTATTTACCAATATTATGTAACTGCTTTTATGCATACTGCTGAATGTCAAATTAAAACAGCTCCCTATCAAGCCAATAACTGTTCTGAACTTGCACTAGAGCGCACCAAATCACAGAAACTCAATGCACAACATGTTACATATTTTTGATATGATGATCCTGAAACTGTATGTACACTGGTGTCCAGTTAAATTTGAATCAATTAAGTTCACACACAAATTTACCTAAGAAAAGCAAAAGTATGATTATAAAAATTGATTTTCGATGATTTAACAGGAGAGCAATCAACAACAATCTCATTATTCAAGAGGTAAACATTTGATTTGCAAGTATCTATCGCATAATATCAACCTACAGGTATGATAAAGAAAAGAAGCATAGATAAATAAAACTACTGCCCTTTAATAATGAAAACGTTTCCTAAACCGAAACTAACTAAAGTTGTTAGTGCAAAAGGTAGTTGTGACGATATTGCCTAGAAATCCATAACATAAAATTACCAAACAACCATGTATGTGTATGTGGAGTGAGTGTACTATATATCAAGAAATTGGAATATTACAATGACTTCATTATACCAGTACATGATTGTTCATTCAGAATTTATAATCATAAAAATTCAGTGTATAAATTCTTAGTGAGTGAACATTCATGTTTAGCTTAGATGTTATAATCAAGACTTTGATCTAATGAAAAAAATAATAAGTTTTACATCAGCATTTACAGATATTAAGGTTTGACAAATAGGTGCTAGATTTATTATTTGTATTTTACTGTATCAGACAGCATCGCACAATTAGCTTACTCCAATTGAACCATCGATGATACATGTGATCCAATTAAATAACTCCTTCTATAATACCACAGCTAGTATGTGCCGACGTCGACATGTTAAAATCACAGTCATAGCAAAAAATTATATTTATCGTATAAAATTTTAAGAATAGGCATAGAAAACAAAAATTTCAGAATAATTCAAAATTCGAATAAATAAAAATATAATAGCTTTTGTTTAAAAAAATCTTCTCTTTCAAAAAGGAATCATACCTTTTCCAACAATATTAACTTTCCTTTTTATTAAAATAAATTTAGAAAATTAAACTGATACGCTATATGCTTGAAGACATGTTAAAGTCTTTAAAGAAAAGAACTTTTAATGATTCTATAGGACTTGACTTGTACACACTAGACTAAAAAAAATGATGAAACGTATTAATTCTTATATCTATTTCTAAATTTATTACATTTTCACTATTTATTGTCCTTTAAAAAAACTTTTTCAAAGCAAAGTTATACTGCTTGAAAAGACATATGTAACAACAAAATGCCTTCTTTTTTCAAAGGTATTTTTTATTAAAATTCAAATATCACTGATATTTTTTAATTGAAGCATATTTTTTTTAATAAACCAATATAATTATAAAAATTTCCTCTAAAAATGTATTAAAATATTTATATAAAAAAACCTTTAATTTACATATATGATACTATGCTATTTAATGTATAATTATAATATGTTGATTATTAGTAATAAATAGCATGTTTACTTAACCTTAAACTCATTTAATTTTTTTTCTGAAGGACATTAAAAAAAAAGTTAATCACGTATTAAATCATGTAGAGATGCACTTCACTCATTACTCAGTATGAGTCTTTATAAAAAAAAAAGAATGGGTGTCATTAAACAAATACATATATAAGTAGCATAGGTACAAGTACCATCTCTCTCTTACCCAATTCACAATATTAAAATTAAAATATCTCCTAAATTAATTTGGTTTTACAGCATAAATATTTTAATATTTTTTTGTAGTAAATAATCGATTAAACATATAATTCTATTTTAAAACGGAAAAAAAGAATTGATGATATATTCTCATTATAAAATGATCTTGAAAAACCTTGTTTTATATTACTTTGAGAAGCACATATAACTTCGCCTCGAGAATTTTTTTCATAAACTCATTCATCACAATTTTTTCTGTTTTAATACCCTATCTTGTGTAAATCTTACTAATTATATTTTTCAAAAAATAGTATCCGTATCTAGTTCAAAATAATTGTATTAACTATCATTTTATCTGATATTTTGAGTTAGACAACTAATGCCTTAATAATCTCAATATTCTCCTAATGAAAATAAACGCAAGCATGACATAAATAAGATTAGTCTTAAGAGAAATCAATTTTTGAAGCACTATTGAAGCTATTCAAAATATTTCAATCGATTACTGCTGATAGATTTAGGTTTCACCGAACTTGAAGAAATGAGTAATGGGGAATGGTGATAAGAAATTTAAATTTAATCCTGAAGGTATCTCCCAAATTTAAATAGATACCAGTGCATACTTATGTATACAGGGTATTTAAAGAAGTTGAGGCCAAACTTCAAAAGTCATTTAATGCTTATTAAAACAAATAAAAAAATCTTAATAAACATACTTACGCGAAAATCAATAGTTTTCAAACTACAAAACATTTTCAATTATACATGTACTATACTTTAACAAGATAATGCACGCTATTCCTTATGGTAAAATATTTAATCACATGTAATTTATCAAAATTAAATCTTGCTCTTTCCAAAAAAAAAAGATGCAGTAAACTAATTATTTTGTCAGATAAGTTGAACTAGGAAATTGAACACATATGTGTTGAAATAAAAGCGATATCTTGCAAAGAGATGTAATATATTTTATTGGTAAAAATGTCTTATTATTGCGAAAGTAATGATTTTTGTACCTATGTTTATTAACATACTTTTTGTTTTGAAGAGTATTATATGCTCCTCAACTCTTTTAAACACCTTATACATTACTATATCAATAGCTCGGATGAAGGTCTATGTTTACTGTCCGTAGAATAGATATTAAATATTGGACTATCAAAGAAATATTAATTTATAATTTATAAATGTCCCATTAAAACTTATATGATTGTGAAAAACAAAGAATAATTTCATATGTAACAACAAATGGTTGGTTTCAAAGATTCTGGCACCTGAGACATCAGCGCAAAAACACTCCAGTAAATGATTAAGTGCGAACAGTCCAAACTGGCGACGACCAACAAAGGAAGAATTACAATTGTTCGATTTCAATTTAAGAGATAGTACCTTCGAATCACAACACGACTTCGATGAATTCATCTTACATTCATAGTACTTCTTCAAGGCACGAAACTTTAAATCTTTAAGATTATCAGTAGCTGCGATTAATAGTTGGTACATATCATTAGGAATTTGCATACTAGTATTATAAAAACTCGTTGGAATCGAAATCGAATAGTTGAGATTTTTCCCTTATTAGTAGGAGATGCCTTTGTGTATCATAAGGCACTAACATCGTTGAAATAGTTTGTGCGATAAAATTGTATCAAATATTTGTATAATACATCTTTGATAGTTCCAAATGCAGTACTACAAAAGGTACGTATAAAAAAAATTGGCTTAAATTTAATATTTACGCAGATTAATGATTAGGTGCTCTCATTGAAATAGAGATGATCATTTAAAATTATAGAGACTTACCTGGTGGTAGGCCCATGGGGGGCGGTCGCATCATGTTACCTCCGTGAATCAGAGCAGGTGCGGCTAGAGTCATAGTAGGCCGCATAAGCGGTGCCATCAGTGCAACAGAACTAACAGGCATTGCTGCAGACGCAGGAACCATTACAGCTTGTGGAGGTCTCTGAAATCTTTGTTGTTGTTGCTGAAGTGCATTTAATGCTGCTTGTTGTCGCTGTTGATCCTGAAACACAGCAGCTGCATTAGCAGCAGCAGCTTGTTGTTGCTGCTGCTGCTGTTGTTGTTGTTGTTGTTGCTGCTGTTGTAACACGGCAGCTTGTTGACTAGCATCGGCTTGTACAGTTCGAGTTTCTTCATTTTGTCGTCGCTGATATTTTGGAAGTCTTGCTCTAATTTCCTCCTAAAGTATACAATTATTATATTTTCGCTTTCCATATCTATTACAATTATTACCTATAATATATACAAGTATTAAATGAAAGCTAATGCCTCCAATTTTACAACTTTTATAGGAATCAAGTTTATGTTTAGTTTCAATAATTAAAATGCTTACCATATATACTATATACACTGTTATTCAACATATTTACTTTTCTACATAATCATCTCCCTTTGCTATAAATCTCGGTAGACAATAAATACATTTTAGGAAACCGTCACGAAAGATTTGACCATCTTGTGGTTTTAGCTTTTTGTGACTTACTAAAATTTATCTAACACTGAGAGGGGTCCACTTCAGAAGAATTCAACAATGTAATAAAATTAAAGTCAATAAAATTAAAAATTATATTTCACTTGTTAAAATATCTTGATTTTTGTAAAAATCATAAAGTCGGAGGTATACCTTTTCATCTAACTCTATCATATAACTAAAAAATAATTAACCTACTAGGCTAAGGTCTTCTGGTGGATGAATGATTTTTATAGCCGCACTAGTAGTGGCTATAAGATTTACTTTTTGATCACTTCCAATGTTGTTATTTGTAGTAGTATTACTGTCTGTATTACTATAAGCAGGGAATGTTGGCTTAACAGGTCCTATGGATCCACCAGCCACTGATGTAATTGGTTTAAAATCAGTGCCTAGAGGAGAAGTCACAGCTGTAGATGCAGCTGTTGAAACAACTGCAGCACTTGGAAATAATGGTCGCGTTGGTGGTATGGATGCACCTGACACTGGTGGTTGTATACCTGGGGGCATTCCTGGCATCCCAGGCATCATACTATAAAGAAAAAGAAAATTTATTACTTTATTCTATTATTTCTATACTCTTGTTATATATGTATGTATATATATATTTATATTTATAAATTTAAAAATTTTAAATTGTATTTACCTAATTTGCATTAAATTAATATCAGATATTTAAGTCTTCTTTCGCGTTGTCTGGTTTTAAAAGAATTAATTATACATACCCAGGAGCCATGAAAGGTGGACCTACAGGACCCATGGGTCCCATCATATGGTGCATGGGTGGTGGGAACTGTCCCATTGGTGCCATACCAGGATGAGCTGCCATACCTGGCATTACACCTGGCATCATGTTGGAACCTGTTGGCATTGCTCCTGGTGCAGAACCTAATAAACCCTCTGGTTTTGCTTTCTTTCGAACAGGTTCATCTTCACCTGAACTTGGCGAACCAGGTCTACCTCCATTTCTTTGCCTTTCATGCTCTTTTGCATCGTTTGGTGGTATACCTTCCATGCCATAAATTTCTATTTCAATATTGCTACGATTTGGCAAAGAATTAGGTACCTTATCTATTGCTTCTTTATGTACCTAAAAAATTATAGAAATAATTTTTATCAAACGTGTATACTATTAGATAAAACTTCATTAGTATTACCTGCATACAATGTATACTAAGTCCTGGTCCCGTGTAAAGCTTCTTATGACAAATGTGACATTTGAAGTGCTTTGCTTTTTGATGCTGAATAAGAATTTTTTCATCTTCAAATTCTCGATTACAATACCTTAAGAAATTATTTAAGGAAACTTACATAATATGAAATAGATTTTTATAATAGTATACTATATTATCTATAAACAAAAATTTCTTATACATATAACTGTACGCAGTAATTTAAAGTAGAAAAAATATGGAAAGAAAATGAATAACTCAAAGAAAGAGAATTTTCACACAAGAAAATTTTCAAGTAAAAATTTTTTCTCTTTAGCTTCTAACAATAGCGTATACTGTAGATATACATATAGTTATTCATGTGACATGCTTGTTTTATGAAATCGATCATGACTTTCATACAATATTATAAAACGTGAGCTTAAACTTTTTGTGTTTTGTAGCATTATACACTTCTATTTATGCAAATATAAATATTTAAGAAAATAATGTATGATTTTAATTGTTTTTCTTAAACACCTCCTTTAAAGTGGTACCTACCAACAATGTCTTACCAAATAATACATTTTTCAGACTACACAATTAGAATGATAATAACACTAACTATAAGCTATATATAATAACACTACTAATGTACACAGTTGAGCTGTTTATTTTGAAAGTGTCCTAAGGTCATTTTTTGAAAAAATTGAGCTAGTCATTTTAATGATTACATTTCTATGTTATCTTTTCATTTTAAAGCAAATTAAAAATAATACATTTAAAATCAGTAAGATTTTATAAAATCAAAATTAGCTGATCAATAGGACGAGAAAAATGTTTATTTTGAAAGTGACTTAGGTCCATTTATCAGTTGTTTGTTATTAACTGTAGTAAATGTACCACTTGCTGTTACCTGTCATTAACAACATTTACGGTGACATGTGTGCACGACAGAAAAAAAATATTAAAGTAGCTTTAACATGACTGAAAATTGTCCAAACTCTTGAACGTGATATGAAGATCATAGACCATAAATTCTTAGTATCAGGAGATTCGTTGCATATGAATACGTCAATGCCACGTCGATATCACATTGGTGTATACCAAGAAAATTAGAAAATATTGTATTGGCATCACTTTATAAGAATATAAGACAAGTTATAATAGTGAAATGCAAGGACACAATGGACTTACTACGATATATACCATGGGAGCACTTATAACTTCTTTAAATCCCTATACACAAAATATATATAAGCATACATGAAATGTAGATGAGCAGTAAATTGTTATATAATTTATATAGTTAAAAGATAGAAACTGGTGTTTTTCATGTGTTGTAATGAAATATAAAATAAATTGAATATTATTTTTTTCAACTTGAAGCATTTAAAATTATATCGAATAGACCTGAGCTGTTTCAAATTTGATGACAAATCTAGTTGTTAATTTTGAAAGTGGCTTAAGTCCATTCTTGATAAGAAGACACATATTATTCACTTAATAATTGTTATTATTTTAATAGGAATTATAAATTTAACTCTCTTAGGGCTTAGGACTTAAGGAGTATGATACATTCATATATGTATACGTATATTTTTAATTTCATTGAAATGCAAACACTTAAATATCCCAATTTAAACATAAATGGACTTAGATCACATTTAAAATAAATGGCTCAGTTATTGAATTAGTATAGTATGGCATAATTATTGAATGGCATGGTAGTTATTACATTTTTTTTCTCATATGATTCTTGTAGGCACGAAGGGGAAAATATATTATATTAAAAGGAAGAATGAAATGACTTAATCTTTTTTATCATAAAAATATACTTCCTATAGTCTCTACTACGTCAATAAATTTGTATATAGTGAATAAAAATTTAAGACGCTACTGAAAAAATGTTATAGATGTACAACATGTTGATTATTTAACATATATAAATTTCAATACAATTTAATAACTAAATAATACAGTAATAGTATATTGTATATTTATAACATTTCCAATACTATCTTAATCCTCAAGGCATGTTTTCATGTTCTGTTTCTTGCATAGGTATTAATTGTAAGGAAAGAACCCTTATTATGCAATTTTGATTTAAAAAGTTGTTGGTATATAGTACCCAAGTTCCTAGTAATGTCTGTGAAATGTTAACCGTAGATATTTGATAAACAATTGTAGTTACATGTTACATATATATAAATATAGAGATCCAGATTATTTTGAAATTTTTTATTGATTAGTTGATAATGCAATACGACTGGTAAATCAGAGGTCTTTGGATCAATTGCAACACTTTTTTCTTTCAATATAGAAATGGTACACACGATGCAGAATGATGATAATGCAAAAAGAAAATAGTCTAACATCATAAATATGTAATAAATATAATTGTACATTACATATTGGCACTTCTTAATTTTTATTTCATATAGGTTAGCAACATAATTTATATTGAAAATTATTTCTCACAAAAAGATTCATTTAAAGGCATAAAAAATAATATTAAGATCTGATAAGAATGAAGCCCAAAATCTCTAATTTACTAATCATGTAATTAATTCATTTTGCAAGCATAAGTTCATAAAACTTAACTTATATTAATATAATATATCTTTAAAATAGGCAAGTATTTTCAAAGCTAATATTTCACACATATTATTACAAACCTATTTATTATTATCTTTAGTATTATTCCAAAATGATATAATTCATTGCTTTCATAATGTTTAACCTTTCATTAGAATTATTTTATTAAAAAATGGACACGTAAAATAAAATGTTACGATAGAAATTTAAATAGACACGTTATCAAAAAATGCAGTAGCTCGCGTGAAATTAGGGCTTTTAAAGCGCTTGGGTCTCAACCTATACATTACTAGTATTGTACAATTGTATCTGCTAGTGTTACACAGTATTCTGTAATGTAAATTACTTGGTAAACAGAACTTTCTGTAATAAAGTGAAATAAATATAGTCGAATATAGTTACTAACGAAATATCGATTTTTCACAGATTCAGCCACTTTAACTCGTCACAGACTTTAGCATAGTGTTCCACCAAGTGTCCCACAACGTAGTAGAAATTTTCAAATTATAAAACAAAACATATACAAACCTAATACAATACAGATTTCAGCACTACTTTAAATAACATTTGATATAAAAGGTATCGACCCGATACCATCGTAACTCTGATTAATGTTCGAAAAGTAGAGTTACGTAAAGTAGCTCATAATAACGAGTAGTTTCAAAAAGGATACCAACACCAAGGCCTCGACTGCTTCTTCTTTTTACGTCCCATATTTCCTTGTCAACTTCTAGCAGTTCAAAATTAACAAAAATATACCACTAACTATTTTATTCCCACGTAATAAAAGTTTGAGTCGTGAAGTAATTGCACCGCACACACACATAAAAATCAACGATGTAAAATGGCGACTGCATCTTTTCCGTGCTTGACGGAAGAAACTATAACCAACGGAATTACCTAAAAGTTACTAGATCTTTTAACTACATTTCCCCTAATACTAGTGTAACTTCAGAGATGTTACTATATAACTGTTTGTATCCTATTAAAATAGATTATATAAATGTCTTTCATTAATTTAAACTATCACGATTTCTAATAGTTTTAGATACACATACGAAATATTCCAATGCTCGACAAACAACGTTCAAAAATTGATTCTTTTGCGACGTGAAAATATAAAAGTAAATATTCGTTTTGACTACGTTATTACAAATTATTATCAGAAAACAATGACCAATCACAAAGCATGTAGAGTAGTTACTATTCTGGCAGTAGCGTAAAATTTCCATTAACAGCGAGTCGTCAACGTGGTCAGAAAGCAGAACGTTCCAACTGCAGCGACGTCAGTTGAAGAAGTACATGAAACAGACAACTCTGCAGTTCCTGTAATACCGATCGAGTGTTGGGCAGTTTCGAAAATGTTCACAAGACGGCCTAAAAATCACGAGACAGAAGGGGGAAATAACCCATTTTCAAAGAAAAAACAAATCTAATTGCCACCAATATATAGTTAGAAATTCTAACTCTATTATTAATCTTTCTACTAAAAGGCGCAAAAATATCCAAAATTATCTTTAGGAATAGAGAAATCAACTAAGAAAAAACTGCACAGTTTAGAAAACGCTATTGATATTGTATTACAAACAAATCCAATATTATACATACACACTAAGAGAATTAAAACCAAAATCTCTAATAAAAAGAATAGAACAATAAGTTTCAAACATTATATTATTTATACAATTCATAAATTCCTATCAGATATACCTATAGGTTTCAACAACAATCGACTAGTACTAATACTGCATTGTCCAACTTATAATTATTAAAAACTTTTTACTCAAAATGGTTTTTTCGTAAATTATTGAAACAACATATTTTGAAATAACTGAAATTCACATGTATTTACATGAATATATACATATGATACAGTCATTAACAAATACCAAACTCTTATGGTCACTGAAGACTTTACAACCAAAAATATCTTCTCCGGCAACATCTTAAAACTATTCAGCATCAATAATAACAGCAACATATTAGCCCTAACTTTTCTCAACGTAATTGACATAACAACATACATGAAAACAATGCCAAAAAAGTATTTATGAGACTACTTTATTTCTTCTTGGCAAAGGCCAAAACCAACTGCACTTTTTCCTACCCCAAAGTCACTTATCTGAAAGTCAATGCTACACATTATACTTCGTCTCTGTTTTCTATGATAAAATAGTTCTTTATACCCTCCATATAAGTGATTTTTTTTTACACAGAAAGCTATACTAACATTAACTGCATTCAGAAAAAGATATGGTTAACAGTAAGAAATACCTGATTCAAATAACTGAAATAGCAAAGCTGACCATAAAATACTTCCATGACTGACCATAAAATTATTTTCTTTTGAAATAGTTTCATTCGTAAATATATTTTAACAGTTGATAAAATTTGTTATTCAGAATTTGACATAGCCTTCTGTGTATCATTGTATTCTCCCGTTTTATGGAGAAGAAGTAAATTCTTTCTGTTATATTTTGATGAACAAGGGCTCTGTATGCCCTAGCATACTGGAATCATTCCCATACATATATGATGTTCCATCTTGTGGATTATTATTATAAGAAGGTCCAGCAGAATCAAATGCGTTATTTATTTATAAATAATATAAAATAACACGTAAATCTTTCTGCATTAATCTTCATAATTCAGAAGAAGATATTAATATTTTTATTTTATACTTTCAATAAAACTTTCAGTTTTATCACACTAATTGTTACATGAAAAATAAACTATTTCCGCACTGGTTATATAAATGTTATTAAATTTACATCTATTACAACAAACATTACTTCTTAACACTAAGAACGATTTTAAGAGTTTCATTGCCTGTTGGCATTTTTAAATACATACATTCTACTTTAAACCTATGATGCAGTCAATTAGAAAAGAATAAATTAATATTAATGTTTTAATGCACTACATAAAAATGATTGAACTAAAGCAAATATCCACGTTATTTTCTCTCATAGAATTCTCATCAATTCAAGACAAACAGTTCATATTTTATTTTAAAATTTTATTCTGCGAATGCATTACCTGGATTGACGGACTACTTCATAATGTATTATTATTGTGTTCGACATGTATAACAAATGAAACACCGTACAAGCGATCTAACTTAACTGAATCAAAGTTATTTCTTATTAAACAGCCACTGACATCCTTTTTTTATTATCATAAGGATTATTCACCCAAAATGCTATTGGTATGTATGAGATCTCACGTACGAATAGAACTCTTTACCATGAATCGACAACTGTTTATGTCTATGTCCATGAACCAGGTTTTTGTTATGTTCAAAAACGATGTTTTGAACAGATGGTCATATTTTATCTTGATATCATATTGTGTATTAATATCATTATATTATCTTGACATCGTCATATTTTGTTCAAATATCATATGTCATCTTAATATCATTGTATTTTATGGTTCGCTTTGCTAGATTCAAAACAATGTAATAACCATCAGATTCTTCAACGAAACTTGTTTGATTTATCTCTTCCCTTGTCAAAATTTTGATGGTCCGACTATTTTTGTTGAATATATATTTTAGTTAGTTTTATTGTTTACTATTGGTTTTACATTTAATTGCAAATGCTTTATAATCAGTAGATGGCATTTATAAATAGCATTACGCTCTTATTTTATTTTGATCAGTGGGAAATGGTCCAATTTCATTTCTCTTTATATACTTTCATATTCTTTAAATATCATTACATATATCGTTCTTCCTTCCCCATTGCAAATTCATTCCATATAATACCTTTGCTTACATTATCCTTCTTTTCTCTTTGCACTCTTATTCCATATAATATCTTCGATTACATTTCCAATTGTTTGTGTTGTATGTGTTATATGTAGTGTAAGTGTCAGTATTAATGTAAGTGTTATATGTAGTGTTCAACATTAATGCGAGTGTTATATGTGTATCATTGGTGCACTCTGTTCTGTGCCACGAACAGCTGTTCTTTATCACGCAAACATGAATGGACCCTCTTCGCCCCTGCAGTATAGGCAAGTTTGAAACCACGTGCCCCATAATCATGCTAGAGGTGGCCCTGAATATATCTTTCAATGCATTGTTAAATACATCACTGTTTTCCTCCAATATATTGCCCTTCAAATATTTTGAATGTATCAATCTGCGCTCCACAACCTATTTCTGCTGTTATATCGCCAATTTATGTTTGGTAGCTTCATCATTTTCAATATTATTATTACATACCCATCTGTGTATCTTTACTCTTAGTTGAGACTTCTATTACTCTTTTTACCATGGCATTGATTTAGATTAAAAACTATATTTTTAAATACATCAAGTTCATTTAATAAAGATACTTCTTTATTTTCCAGAATATTTATTTATGCTTACATATTACTACTTGCAGTTTATTTTTAATAAGTAGTTTATTAATAAGTAGTTTAGTTTATCTATAGATGCTTTTTAAAGAGCAGGATCTAATTGCATTTATAGCAAACATATATATTTTAATTAGCACATATGCTTTGTTTGCTTATAAACATAAAATTTATACAGTATCCATTAAATACAATATCACGTTGATGCCGTGATCGTGTCATTGTCACGCTGGTGTCACGATCATGCTTACACTCGTTCACGACAGCAGCACAGTGTCGACACTGTGTTGTCTAGGGTACTGTTCCTGTAATGCACGTACTCATTTACAATGCAACAACGCAATGAACATAAATACAAGTGTTTTATGTTACATAACAGGACTTTTATTTTCTCTCAGCAAACAAAAGAAAAGGTTATAACAAGGGACGGAAGGTGTTATTCAATGATTTCGAGAGCAGATTCCCACACAGGATACTTAGATCGCGATCTACTTTGATCACGGTTTTTTGTCTGCGTTGTTACTGTTTTTGCGTTCATCATAGTTGGTAACGCTGCTTGAAGTCAGTGATCTAGCGTCACTAGTTTCCATCTAAAAATACATTTTTTCCTATATAATTTAAAATATTAATACTACAGAATTCATTTAAAGATTTCGGCAAATGTTCATGATATACTACGATTATCCTGATTTTTGTATATGTTGTCAAGATTCTTATTCATTATTCTGATAAATTATACGACCGCAATTTCAGATCTATACCCAGACAACCAGCGATTGTAGCGCCAATAGCACCGGATGGAACTCTAAGCACTGTGCTAGCACGGTGCTGCCTCTCAGTTCTCGTAACAGCACAGGGCTAGCACTGGAGCGACACTGCGTGTCATGGCACTATCAAGGCACGGCGATATAGCACAGGGGCGACACAGCGTGCCAATGACACTATCAGCTCACCATAGTGACACGCGTGGCAGTGGCGTAGGCTAATATATACCAATGAAGAAGCTGTTTGCATGAAAATTATAAACAAATATTAAAAATGACTAAACTAAGCAATTTATTTATTTCGGTTCGAAAATAGATACACTGACACGAAAGAAAGATATAAAAACTTCTTTTTACTATTTTCTGTAAACTATAACTTAATACAGCGATTTTTTCAGAAAAGTCGTTAATTACTTTATCGCAAAAATACATACACTTATTTTATAAGTATTTTTTTCAACTCATCGTTAAAAATTCATGTAACAAAGGTATATTTTATATTTAATAATCCTTACAAACGATAAAACCATTTACCACAAGAATATATGTACCAAAGGAAAACAAATAATTACGTTCAATATTTTCATCTGAAAATAGTGATACGCTAGTAAAGTAAACGTAACTTAATTAGTTTAACATTTTATAAGTAAATGTATCATTTCTTACATTTCCTTAAACAATATGCTGCCATCGTATTTAATACTCTCTATTGGCATGAATTTTCCTGACGAATTGAAAAAATATATATGGCTCTCTCAGTAACTATAAATGTTGGCAAACAACTACCAAAACGTCTGTCAGTACTCGTATGCGGATATCTAAACTCTGACGTATTTAATTTGTACGGAATAACAGGTGGTTCCCCATTAACAAATGTGACGCCTACGCCAATGCAGAAAAAATTTTTGAATGGAACGATGACACGCGTGTCACGCTGGTGGTGGCGCAGTGTCATTCGCACGCGTGCTACGCTGGTGACTATAACGTGCTGCCACTGCGTGCCGGCATTTTAGCTAACAAGTGCGGACGTAGATGACTACGGATCTGCTGACACTCCTCGGAAGTGTCGCTACAGTGCCGGTATGGTGCCGCCACCATCTTATGTTGTGTTGTCTGGGTATTCTTGTGGTAAATGGTTTTATCGTTTGTAAGGATTATTAAATATAAAATATACCTTTGTTACATGAATTTTTAACGATGAGTTGAAAAAAATATTTATAAAATAAGTGTATGTATTTTTACGATAAAGTAATTAACGAGTTTTCTGAAAAAATCGCTGTATTAAGTTATAGTTTATAGAAAATAATAAAAAGAAGTTTTTCTATCTTTCTTTCGTGTCAGTGTATCTATTTTCGAATCGAAATAAATAAATTGCTTAGTTTAGTCATTTTTAATATTCGTTTATAATTTTTATGCAAACAGCTTCTTCATTGGTATATATTAGCCTACGCCACTGCCACGCGTGTCACTATGGTGAGCTGATAGTGTCATTGGCACGCCGTGTCGCCCCTGTGCTACATCGCCGTGCTTTGATAGTGCCGTGACACGCAGTGTCGCTCCAGTGCTAGCCCTGTGCTGTTACGAGAACTGAGAGGCAGCACCGTGCTAGCACAGTGCTTAGAGTTCCACCCGGTGTCATTGGCGCTACAATCGCTGGTTGTCTATATATAGACCTAAACAGGGTTTGCGCGATCTAGTGTGATGCAGTCGAAACGGGGATGAATCTAAATGAAGAAATAAAATGAAAAATATAGAACTACCTTTTTTTTCTAGTTACAATCTTATTTTCGAGAGAATCGGATTTGAAAATACGGATACATTTACTGAACAAACAAATAAATCTAATATCGGTAATATAAGCGGCAAGAGGTTATTCTATATCAAACAAAAATTAAAAAATGTAAAATTCCTAAATAAATTAGTATTGAAGATTCGTTCGAAAAAATGTTTAACATTTCTAATTCCCTTTTTTAATATAGAATAATCTTTGTTATTATATTCATTTACTTATATCACTATTATATTCACTGACAGCAAAATACAGTCATTAAATTTCAAAACTGAATTTTTTTAAAAATGTGTCTCATAAAAAAACGTATTCATCTCATTTTTTCATGTAGTTCCATCCTCCACTTTCTGGGGTACTATTGCATATCTACATAATATATTAAAAGTAATTTTTTTCTCTGTATGTGTGTATGTGTGTGTTCGCGCGCGCGCGCGCACGAATATGTAAATGTAAGTGTAAAATAGTAAAATATTAATAAAGCTGCCATGTACAGTCATTTTGTTTGCATAAAAAATAAAAATAAAATTTGCTTGATGATTTCACAATGACATTCATTTTCACAAAATTGTAACATTTAAAATGTATAAACATAAAAATATTTTGTAATTAATGAAAGACCTCCGTTAACTGCAAATCCTTTGTTTTAGTGGAAGATCACTTTCAGAATCGCTGGATTCATTAATAGCAGCCAGTTCATCATCTGAAGAAGAACAATCTTTTCGTTTAACTTCTATTTTCTGTGTTCTTTTAGGCTATAAAAATAACATGTTTTATTACTCAATTAAGTTAACGAATAATAAAGAAAGAAACTTTAATGAATGATACCTTCGACCAGCTTTTAGCAGGCCTTTTAATTGTATTAACTTTTGGAACATATTTGTCTGCAACTCTTTCAACACGTCTTATGTCAAAATCTTGATCTACTTTTGTTACAGTTTGCAATCTTTGCTCCTCTGATGTTACATACAGATCATCTGGTTGATGATAACTGTTATGAACGTCATATGCCTTTTTACTGCAGAATAAAGCAGCACATACTGTACATTTTATCAAATCTTCTGGAACAGCATCTCTTTCTTCCTATTAATTATAATGATAATATGTTTTAATATGATACACCAGTGACAAAATTTGTTTATATAATATTTACTTATGTGTATATTGTTTTACTTGGGTATGAGCTCGTTCCAAATGCCGTTGCAAATTAAATTTTATGATGTATTCAGCACCACACAAATGACAATAATATACACTGAGGGCATCATTCATTGAATTCACTTTGATTTTATTGCTAGGTGGTGGTGTTGCTATTGGTTGAAAAAGGTGTACCATCCTATAAATTAAATCAAAGCGATTTAAAAATACTTCATAATGTATTTCCATTAAAAAAAAGAACATTTCTAACCTTTTGTGTATAGAGCGATAGTGATAATCTAAAGCCTTTTCATTATAAAACAATACACCACATTCTTCGCATTTCTTATGCTGTTCTTTTCTCTCACTTTCAGACGAAGCATGCGATGCTTGGTGATTATCTCTGTGTGTCTGGTAAAAAAAATGAATAGCTTACAAAATTAGAAATGAAGTATACAACATGTAAAAATAATAACATACTTTTAAAGGAAACTGCATTCCACAGTAATGACAATAAAATTTTGTTGGTGAATTAGGATGAACCTTAAATCTATGCCTTATTGTTGCAGTTATCGATTCAAATGCTTGACCACACATATCACATTGAGTATCATCATTCTTATTAGTTTTCACTGGTCTACCACGAGTATCTATTTCTTTGTTGGCATGCTTCCTAAATTAAATACATAAAACTAACACTTTGCATGTAATTATATTTTTTCCCTAAAATCTTGTTGCAGTAAATAACATTTATTTAAATTTTGTTCCTCCTTCTATTGTAAAAGTGTGTAAAAACTGCATTCTAGCAAAACAGAATTTAAAGTAGATATTTTTAAATTTATATATGCTATAATTTAAAAGATTTAATACCAGTATAAAATTTAATGAACCACACACATACACGCACACACACACATACAAACATGATACTACAAAAATTCTATAAAAATTAAATATCATATTTTATTTATCTTGTGGTTTGTTGTTTTCCAAATTTCCTTCACACATAATAACATTATTTCTATTAATTTCGTACAAGTCTTGTTTAATTTTTTAACATTTACATTATAATATACAGTCAATTATTATATGATATACAAGAACAAAAATAATTAAATATTTCTATAATAAAGCATATAAAATATATTTAGTTTCTACATGTATACAAAACACAAAGCGAATATTTTTACAAATATTCTTTGAGAATAAAATTTGAATTATATTTTTATTATTATATTTTGGTATTATTATGATACTTTTTATCAAATTTAAAATAAACAACACAAAATTTATTTTAACCACTGTCTCAATCAATATCTAGTAATAAAAAATCGAATAAATTATTATATTACGCGAACGTGTTTTGAAAAAATGTTCTCTGAATTAAATTAAAAATAATACAATTTTAAAAAATACTCTCAATTTTACTTTTTATATTATTGTTTATAATTATATTGTTCAAAATTTTATTAAATTTTAATGATTTATTATTGTTATAGAGAAAATCAACTATAATGAAAGAGAAAAGGAAATGTAAACTATTAGAAATATAGCGCGAACAGTACTCTATCGGTAATGTAGCTGAATATTATGATTACCATGTCAACTGTTTAAAAATATTTTTGTCTATTATATGCCTTTCTTGAGAATGTCTATTGGAGTAAGAAGAGAATATAGGTGGTATCTATTAAAATATCCTGCTGGTTTTACAAGGTTGCTTGCTTGGTTATAAACATATGAAAAGAAATAGTTTCTTTGAATACCTAAAATGTGCCTGCAAAGCTTCCTTGGATTCTAATTTTGAGTCACACAGAACGCAATTGTGTTGCTCTTTAGCACTCATTTAGGCGCGAATTCCTATTTCAAAATAAACATTAGAAATGTACCGGACGTCTTTGCGCCAGGTAGTACAACATACAAATCCTTCACGCTTTATAATTCAATGCTAACAAGTATACTTAATTGATCACAATCAATAACGATATAAATTTTGTTTCATTACAATGTTACTATTTCTAAACATACGTCGTTCATTTATAGTCCAATATAAAAAATTTCATAGAACTCACGTCCGCGTAGAAAAATCAATTTTCGGCCATTTTGTTGGATTGAAAGTCGCGCCATCTATCATACGTAAATCCAAAAGGAATAAAACAATCAGTTTTCTTGGTGAAGCGCATACAAATATAAGTAGGTATAATATTAATTATCCCTATTGGTATATGAAAGAAAATAATGGCTATAAAAGGTGAAATTATCTACAGCTATGAAAATTCTTTTATATGTGTGTGTAAGAGAGAAAGATGAAGATCAAAATTTGTTATAAATACTAAAGTCTACGTTCTATTTGCGGTGTAACACCCGCAGTTTTCGTTCCGTATAACGACCGCAATCGTGTAGTCGCGCTACAAATGTCATGAATGACGTCATGGACGAGATGCTATCGCGACTAAAATTCTCTCCACCATTTTTCGCACGAAATTCAAATGTCCGCAATTCCTGTTCCATCATACTTTTCATTTGTAATGCCTATGTTGATTTTTATAAGCAAATAGAACAGAAAATTTCTGCAGTCGTGGGTGCGGACGTTACAAGTTTAATTAAATATGGAATGCAGCTATAATTTTACACAATTTTATGCACATATATAAAATATGTATTTTCTTATTTTAGAATACACATAAATACCTGAATTACAAATATTCGTACATTTGTCTCTTACAGAGAATTTATTAACATATCTATAGAATTTCTTTTTTCTAACACATTATACTATCTTACAATAAATATATGTGTGTCTATTCTATGATTGACATACATAATGTATGTAAATATAACGTAAATAGTACAGTGTAGGAAATTTTGTCTTTAGTAAACGTATAGCCCTATATAAGCTTTTAAAATTAGCAGTAATTGACACAAAAATTATTATAGTAGAAGTAATATTTTTTCTGTCTGAATATTAAAGTTAGCTTTTGTAAATACATATTAAACACAATTGTCCGAACTCGGATTGAATATGCAAAAATAATGTATTTACTATTACTTATGGTGTTTTTTTTTGTTAAAAATCAATATATATATGATCTACAAATATGTGAATGTCTCAAATACGATGTTTATGTCTGAATTACATAAACATAGCTTACTGAACGTACCATTTTTTATCATTTCGTTGTTATTGACAGCGAAGCTACTGGACACAAACGAAGAATATCGCTGAAAATAGGTTACTCCCAATGATAAACATTTTAAATATCATAGTTATCGAAAATATCCAACATGTTCAATATTTGTAGATATAAGAAAATCTTCCAAGTCAACAAATTAATAGCACTACGTGCTATTACTATATGCATATTATAACTACATTACTACAAGCCCGTGAAGAAGAAATATGTGAAGAATCCCCTAGCCAATGTGCTACCAGTGCACCAAGTAATACTATGGTCACGTTTGACTGACTAGGTTTACAATTAGAATAATGATTAAATAGCGATTGCATGTACGCGTGCGATCATCACGCATTCGATGAATTATAGATCCATCTTCGCTTCTTCCTTGGTATAAATGAATCTTAAAGTAAAATTACAATATATAAATAATTTCTAATGTTTAAATATATAACAAAAATATATATTGTTCATCTAATTATTTCTATATATATATAGAAATATGATGATTTAACACAATAACTCTTTAAATATATTTTTCTGTCAGAACTACTATAAAATAACGCATTAATCTTCTTGTTATTCGTATATGTTGTTGAATTAAATGATACTTATTTACAACGTTTTTTGTTCTATACAATGAGGGAAGCGAATAATACTTCTCTAATGAGAAATTTCAGAAAGCCTAAGTTTCAGAGAGTAGTCTAAATTAAAAGTCATGTATTTTATTTGACGTTAAATAAGAAGATTAAAAGCATAAGTATTTGTAAAAAAACGAACATTATTTTGTACTCTTAACAACATGATTTTCTATCCAGGACAAGTTTTTTATTATATTTTTCGCTTTCTTTTCTCCCTTGAAAAGTATCCTTTGTAATAATACAGAAAGAACATTAAATCTTTTAAAGAAATATTATTAAGCATTCCATTGTTAAATCATCTGAGATGCACATTTTCATAATCGAAGCTACTCTCTCTTGTTCATTTTTGCACTCTTAAATTCTTCTATCTCATTTAAATAAAAATATAGAAATGAATTCGATATCTATTGCGTAATTTTTTGTTTTAGTTATTTTCTCTGTAGGCTTTAGAGAAAATAATTTGTAACTCTTTACCTATTCCACCTTGTATGTACACTGTACACCTTGGATACCTTAATATTTTAATTATTTTTGCTGGTACAGAAAGTTTAAAAATTTAAAAAAGCAACGCGATTTCTTAATAATTCCATTATTCTTGGCAAAATAATGGAATTTTTAAGACATCTAAGATAAACCAAACATGCAATATAAAGATGTATATACACCACCAGTTACAAACTGCTTACAAACAAAATGGAAATTGCATTTCTTAGAAATTGTCTGTTCATATACTGTTTAACTGTGTACATACTGTTTATAAGCTATTAGCACGTAACGAGTAATTAGGAATTTAGTAAAGATCATAAAAAATTTGTCAACTGCATCTAAACATTCTTTGTAAACAGTGTTCGTGAATTGATGTATATAGTTTTATACAGTTACTTAAAACAAATTCATTTCAATGTATTTTGATAATATGTAATTGTAAAATAGCCATTTATATTCTCTATGTTTTTATAAATTTACCAATTCATTAACTGCTTTTATTTAATTATATTTCTCTTTTTCATTTTAATTATTTTTGCTATAGTAAAATATACCTGAATAATGTATATATTTTTAATGTAACAATGTACGTTATATATATGTGGAATATTTACATATTAATTACACAACAATGTGTATGTGTGTTAAGAATTTACATATAAAGAAAATAAAAATGACTAAATTACTTGCAAAATTCACATTTTCAATGCACTTCTTGTTTCATCCGCTTATTTTAAAAATACTTCTTTTTAGATAGGATTATAAACACTAATTAAAATATTTATCGCTCATGAAACACTAAGAGCAAGTGAAGATTGTTACTTTATTGCAATTCTTGATATAATGTAGAGGATAGCTGTCTATCTGTTACACCTTGAGCTGCCAATTCAGCTAATGTTCTTTCAAGGTAACTTGTGTCAGGATAACCATGACCAGTTGTTGATGGTCCTAATTCCGTTTTATGATGAATTTCATTCCATGTTACTACATCTTCTCGTCCTGTAGTTACTGATCGGCCAATCGTAAATATTAATCTTCGTTCAAATGCAATTTGTAGTAGTCTTAAAACTCTACGACCCAAATTATTATCTGGAAGATAACATACTCGTGGAAAACCTACAGCATAGTAAGCTTGTCCAGGATTAGGATGTTCATTTCCTTGAATTCCTGATGGAATGCTGAAATTAAATATTCTTATTTAAGAAAGGAAATATTTCTCAAAGTAATTTGACACTAAATTTATTTATTTTAAATCAAGATACGTATCATTCTCCAATGTCCATGAGTTTGACACAAATTATTAACTAAATTGATTCTATAAGTTTTTTTACAACATAGCATTTCCATTGTATTATATTTTATTATTATAAAGTCCATAAAAGAGTTGAATTATATTAATTACCACAATAACGTATTAATCACAATAATAACAAATAGTTAGACGTAGATGCATGAAACAGACTTTGAGTATGCCCACACAGGCACGTACATACATGTACATATATACGATGATAATTGTTTAACCTTGAAATAATAGAGAGCCCCATAAAGATCACATTTAAATTTTTAAGTGCAACTCTATATATTTTATTACAAATTTTTGTAGCTAATATAAAGATGTATTTAAAACCCACTACCCATAAATACATTTTGTATAAACCATTGTTACGTTATTTATTTTCAAGGTTTATTTGTTACAACACTGCATGTAAACAGTAAAAAAACTGAGTAAATGAAAAATTTCTAAATCAGAAGTGGATTGAACAAACTAGTATCAAGGCCATCATCAGATTGGTTGCAATGCAGTTTCTATCTATGAGATATCTGAGATTGAAAGATGGTTGTGTAAACTTTGAAAGTTAATAATTCAACAATGGCAATATACAAAATATATTCATAGGTAGTATTTTATACATTTAACTTTTTAACTAATTTAAAAACACTTACTCATAAGTTATCTGTATTGTATTTGTATTTGGAAAACCAGGTAAAGCTCGCGGTATTCTTGTCCAATTCATAGTTCCAGGAGGTTGATTTCCTCTCTTCTCTCCATAAATTAAGCGACAAACAGGACACTGTATATACAGCGGAGGTTGTTGACAACTTAGCATGGCATTTAAACATGCTAAGTGTAATCTATGTTTACAGCGAGTCAACTCTACTGTTAGTGGCTCTGGCGCACCAAGGCATACAGGACAGGAATCAGAGTTATCACTTTCTACAACTTTCACATATTGAGAAATAACATCTGAATCAGCATCTACAAAGTAAAAACTTCCTTTTAAAACTAACGTTCTATAAAATTTCATGGAAGTAATTTAAAGAAAAAATAATAAATTACCCAAAATGGTATCATCTTTGAATACATCATCAGTTCCTACACCACTATCCAATAAATCTACTGGATTTTCATGGCTTAAATATGTAGAAACAGTATCAATACTTGGTCTTCGTCCACTTTTTGTACTACTTGAATCCACATCCAGGTCACTATCCCAAGTTTTCCGTTTTTGTCCAGATTCAATAGTTGTGACTGGATTATTGTTTTCTACTACATGTTTATTGCTAAATATATTGAAATTGCTCAAAATAACACGAGCAATATTTGATGGACCAGTATCTCCATTTTTGCCCTAATTATTGACACAAAATTGATGTTATAAGAACAAATTCATATTTGTAATAACAATTATAGCTTTCTTACCTTCTTATTACTCTTTTTTGTATTTCCTATAGATGATTTCTTATGCATTATTTTTGTTAAGTTTAAAGTTTTAACAGGTGTAGGTATGACATTTTTTTCAGAAATAGCTTGTAATTCTTCTAAAGCAATTTTTACTAATGGATAAGGTGCTTGTTGAATACGTCGTATTGGTCTTACATATCCAGTGCAGCACCGTACTTGAGTTAAATTACAAAAGTTAATAATGTAAGGAAAACCCAAGTATGTTTTAGAAACATCAATAGTTTTATCACCCTAAAATAAAGCATTAATAATATTATAATCCATTTATAATTAATATTCATTTACAAAGTATGCTTGCAAATTAGTTACTATTGCCCATGCTTCTTCTATGAGGCATTGTACTTCCATGTCATATGTATGCCAATCATCTTTATCACCAGCCCATTCCCACTTGGCTCCTTTACCGGCTGGTGAACTCGGAAGATAAAATTTTCTTCTAACATTATGCGTTTCATCTCCATCTTCACTACATTGTGTTTTGGTCTTCAAATTTATGTAATACCTGTTTGAAGTAACGAAAATATGTAGTTTTTACATAAAATATGTTTATTAGTTTATTGACATATCTTCATTACATATGTTAATTGGTATTATATTCAAATTAACCTCTAATTCCTATTAACCTCTACTATCTACATTTTTATATTTGGCAATCTGTTTACATGTGTTAACTAACAAACTAAAAATCTTTGTATCATATTTTATTAATCTAAATGAATAGCTTCACCAAAAATTTTGTTCACAATTGCATAAGCAAGATTGTAAGTAATATTTCAAAAAATTTTACTTCAACACCATACACAAGTATAAAAACTCGTTTGTGAGAATTTAATCCAAAATCAAACCTATGTGCAAAAAAAGGAAGCACAATTTTCAGTGAAAAACCTCTTTTCTTAAAAAATTCTTGCTTACTTGTTTGGCTCCTGTAAAATTTATATTGAATTGGACTAAATTCTTATGAATGAACAGAGCAAAGAATTTTTACATTACATATGATGTTGAAATATAATTTTCAAAGATATTTCTTATATCTTCACATATGCAATTGCATATGATATCTTTATTTGTAAAATGCTGTCATTTTGAAATAATTCAAGACAGTAAGGGATTTTTAATGAATAAATTGTTTATAGCCATTTTCCTTTAGCTATAGTAATTATAAGTTGTATTTCCTTATTTTAACTATTTGTACTTATAAATTGAAATCAGAAATGGTAATTTTTAAATATATATGTAAGATGTGTGCATATGCATTGTATGCATAGATAGTATTTTATATATTGTACAGAATATTCCTTGTTAATAGTTCAAAAACCAATAAAAATCTGAAGTATATGCATTATACATAAAATATTTTTACATTTGTAACCAACAGATTAATTCTAGCTTATATCAGCTAATATTTTGTTCTTAGTATTGTGAAATGCATTAAATTAAAACTGAAATTAAACGAAAAATTAAAAAAGAAAATGGTTGGTCTGACGAGCTTGGAAAAAAATACCTTGTTAGTTATAAATGAGCTACATTCACAAATTTAAAATAATTTTTTAATTAATAAATAGCTTTATTGTATGCAAACAACTGCAAAAAAAAAGATAATGAATGAGTTCATTAAATATTAATGACCTACAACCTATGGCATATAAAAATTAATTTACGCTAGCGTAATCAGTTGTTGTAACGTAACCGGAAATTAATGAATGACCCCAGCCGAACAATCACCTGTTAAACTAATATGGCCAATGAATTGCTCGAAAATAAATGTATACTAACATATTCCGTTTTGTAAACATACGAGATTTTATCTGAGTTAAAATGCGCGTAATTCGATGAACACTCTACTAAAATCAAAATATTTCGTTTTTTTCCGAGATTCAAGGCCCTTTGTTATTTTTTTTTTTATATGTAGGTCATAACAGAGTAACTGAAAAGAATTCCGTTAAAATGCATGAGAAACACATACTTCAAGAATATCAGTTAATCCATATCAACTACTTTTTCATTCTGCAATACTTAATTTTCAACATATTGGTTAAAAATTGTGCACGCGCTGACATCGTTATTAAAATTTACTTTATGAAAATGATTCATACAAAATTACATATGCACATATATTACGGTTCATTCATATATTTACGGCAGCATTCTAGTTAAATCAGATTCGATCATATCTAACCTGTACCTCTCATATGTAACCATCAAATAAAAATCACATAGCATTAGTTTCTGTAGTATAAGTAAAACTAACGGAAAACGAAATGTAATATTTTTATGACAATAGAGACAAACGTGTTATCTCACACTAAACAAATGAAATCTGCTACTTTTCTAACATACTTCGATTAATGTATGACTAATTTACAACAATACTTTCTCATTATTATATCGTATAAATTGATGTAACATAAAGAATTATAAGTTTAGTTCTTTTAATATTTTTAGTATATACGCATACACCAAATGATTAACGTAAAGATACATATATATACACGTATATATAAATTCAAACCTATCCAAATTTGGATCAGCATCATTAAGAAAGACTCGTGTTAGTTTTTTGCAATGAGCTCTCTCAAGATGTTGTGATACAGCAGGACTATAAGGTCTCCATCGTCCGTGGCGATTTTCCCACTCCCACACGACAACAGCATGACCATGTTCTTGTGTCTGGGCGTTCATCTTCTTATTTAAGAATTTCGCACGCACGCACAACACATGCATGTACAGCATAAACGTGGGAACATTTTCAAGCCTTCCACACTCACCCCAATTCACTTTAGTGTTTAATCACACACACACACACAAACACACGTATCCACACGTATATAAATAAAACGTATCACTGTGTTCACATAAGCAGAAACATGTTTACAAAAGAAAATCGTTTAATGTAAACTATAAAAAGCGGATATAATAGATATATAAGACACTGAATTTTTATTAATCAAGTGAAAGGATAAACATGTCGAAAGCAACGTCACACCATATCCTTTTGTTTGCAATGAAATAGAATGCGAACAGATTCACCTGAAGTGCATACAATTTTAAACACCGAATAATCGAGATATCGATGATTAGCCACAAACATTCGTATTTAAAAATCCCTACTATTCACTATTTATTGTATACGTAGCGACCTCTCAGCGGAGACAGCATTTTCAGGCAACAACAGTCGCGACATCTTTTTCAACGCGTATGTGCCGCACGCACATCTTTTCCTGTGTACTCTTCCTGCAGAAAAAAAAGGATTATTTAGACGAATCAATCAGGCCGTGTAAGAAAACAAAATCGAAAAGTAGAACAATCATAATCCTAAAGCAAAGCATATACCATCGAGTGTATCGTTACAAATAAGATTTATACGGTATCTATGTTTACGCAAAAGCGACCTTTTCTTCTATTATCTTTTCTCTGGACAAGGACTCTTAAATAGAAAAATGAATGAAAACATTTCAAAATATACTTTACTACTTTTAATGTGTGTACAATTGTAAAATTTAAGTATTATTTTAAATGCTATTGCACAATTTGTAAAATATATAGTTACATCTTTTTAAAACTTTTTTATTTATTTAAAAATTAAATGAACAAATAAAACGAAATGGAGTTACATGCCATTAAGAACATTTGAATTTTTGCCGCGATAATGTACATTACAAAGTAAATTGTGCGTTTACCTTGATGACAAGATTTGGTCTAATCATTTTGTCTTTTATAATATACAAAGTATAAAAAGTGCTTTAAAAAATAGCAAGTTTCCTTATAATATGCAGCACTATGCACGTACACGGTAATTTGGTATCATTCGAATCTGAATTTCTGATCTTGAGATTTACATATATTACATTTCATAGGCTATCAGCAACGTTAATGCAAAGATGATACTAATGAAAATATAATTAATATGTATAATTACTGAAAACTACTTTTGGAACGCATTCGTTTTCTTATTAGAAAAATCATCAAACAGTTTACATTCACTATTCCATAATGTATATAATTAAAATCCTATGTGATATATTCAACACCTAATATATACTTCTATAGAATAAGCTAGTAAAAAAAGTAATAGAAGAAAATATTATATAATTTTTAATATTATTTCCATGTCACTCACGAATAAAATGAAAATTAATGTAGTTTATCGGATGCAGAACCAGAAAGGCCATGTGTATTTATGACGCTGTATGTCATAAATGAAAATATCGTTTTTTAAAACACTTCTTGAATATCAAAGCGGGATTGACCATGGTTATTTTTTTTAACCAATGAGAAATAATATCACTAGATACAGCTACTTCTTATTGGTCAATCGTCAGATCACGTTAGCATTAGTGTTAGATACGCGTTTAAGTCGCTAAGTTAATTATACCCGCCTACATACACGTCTACGCCAGTATAAAATCTATACGTATATGTATACATTGTCGATTATTACATGAAAAATGGTATATAGTATACATAGTATATGCTGCACGTTGTATTTATGATGCTAGACAAAATCGAGTACTTGAATATCAAAGTATTTATCAAGTGTACACATGTATATTACTTATAATTTATGAATTATTTTAAGAGGACGATGTGCGCACTCATTAATGGATATATTTGTTTATTGAATTCTCGTGTTGGGTTAGCTTTTTTGCAATTTTTTTAAGATAATTCCAGACTTGAGCGAATATTTCAAAAACATGGACATGGAAAAAGTAGCTTTGTTAGCTAGTGTAGGGTTTGCAATAGCTGTCGCAGCATTTGTTTTGTGGGGTCCATCTCCTAAGCCTAGGAAAAAAGGTACACAGTGGAAAATATGCTATTAAACATGTTTCATTTCTAAAGGTTCTATGGAAAACACTATTTTTTTATATGTTTTCATTTTTCTGTTTTAGGAAGAGTTATTGGTATCAATAATTTAGGATACACCTGCTTTTTAAATTCTCTTTTACAAGCTTTAGCTGCGTGCCCAATTTTGATCGAATGGTTAACGATACATCGTAAAAGCAATGGAGATGTTAATTTTATTTCAACTCTATTATCTTTTTTTAGAAGTACGTTCAGATATATATATATATATATATTAACATACGTTTTTATTTTATTTGTTCTCTGTGAAAAAGATCAGATATATAATTACAAAGTATAGTTTACAACATAAAAATATGTTTTAAAGACAGAGGACAGATACATTAAAATTTTATTTATCCGAACATATTAGAGGACAAAACTGTTGATAATAGAGATTAAGTAAGTTTCTCAAGGACATTATACATGTTTAAAAAAATAATTATTAGAAAACAAAACAACTAATATATTTATATTTTGTTTTATTAATAAAAATATAGTTAATAAATTTGTATATAATCACAACTGATATTTTATGGTATAAATGTGTGCAGTCATACTTGTTTAGTGAAATTTGGAATAGTGCCTTGTGTTTAGATAACTTTTTTAAAGTTTTCTGTCTTTTGAATATCTAAGAATTTTACATTATGTATAAGCGCTCACTTTGTAACTATCGTGTATCACGACTAGCATTTTTATAAGAAATAGGTTATAGTGTAATGATTTATTTTTTTTTATTTATTTATTGTTATTAATGCATATAATGTAAACATTTGTATGCATTTAAACGATTAATATAATCAGTATTTATTAAAAAAATGTAATGTTAAAAATCCTTTTCCAATTAGAAGTAAATGGATATGGGGAAGACATATATGGCGATGTTACACCAGTTGAGATCATTTCATCACTTGGAACTCAGTGGAAATTTGCACCTGGTCACCAAGATGTGCATGAATTATTTCATGTTGTTCTTAGTGCACTGCAAGCTGAGATACAATCTGTGAATAGGGTATGCTTAGAAAGGTTGAAAGTCAGGAAATTAAACTATTATTAAATAACAGACAACTTTATATATTGAATTTTTAACTGCTTTTCTAATTTATATGATTTATATTTCTAAAATTTTACCTGTAATAATCTTTTCAGGAAGGTTGTCTGTCAGATGCTTTGCCACAAAGTCCAGTGCCAACAACGCATACAAAGAAATTGGTCTCTCCTTTAACAGTTAGAAGTGTATCTTGCAATGATATTGCATCAGCCAACAAAACTCCTAACATTCCCAATGGTTTTGACAAAAATTGCAACAATCATGTAATGTCTTCTACAACGTCCATATCAAGTATTTCTATGGCATATACTAAACCAGGCATGATCCTTGCTAGATCTTCACAGTTGTTTTCAAAAGACATTGCAGCTGAAGAGAATAAAGCATATTGTAAACCGTGGAGCTCTTTGTGTGCTATGCCATTTTCAAATGCCCCATCAATGTCTGTAAAATCGCATCCATTTTCAGGTTTATTAACTAGTCAACTACAATGCAGCAATTGTAAGTGGAAGGTTAGTTTTTATAATCTTATTACATTAGACTTTTATATAATTGATATTTTACTTTCAGAAAATAAATAAAAATATTTTTTGCAGTCTGCAGTTCATTATGAGAAACTTGAAACAATTTCTTTACCTTTGCCTCCCTTGGGTCCATATATTAAATTTCATTGCACATTGGAAGACTTATTAAGACGTTTTGTAACCAGTGAGATTGTTCAAGATGTACTATGTGATGGATGTGGAATGCGTTGTTTAGCTACTAAAACTCTAACTCTAGGTAAACTTCCAAAATGTTTATGTTTACATATATCAAGAACCACATGGAGCTCTTCAGGAATACCAATTAAAAGGGAAGATCCAGTACGCTTTTCTGAACTACTGATTTTGGATCCTTATACTTTTGCAGAAACGAAAAAACGACAACAGGTATAATATCCATATTTCACAATAAATACAAATCTTCCCTGAGCATTAATCTGAAGTAAGATGTAAATTAATAGGGTGACCCAGAAGCAACAATGTCCCTTGCTAATACAACAACATTACAAGATAAGCACAAATATCAGCTACGTGCAATCGTAGAACATCGCGGACCTGTTGATTCTGGCCATTTTGTTTGCTACAGACGAGGAAATAAAACCAATCAATGGTTATATACTTCAGATAATGTAGTTGAGAACATATCCATTACTGAAGTTTTGTGCGCTACGCCATATCTTCTCTTTTATGAGCGAATTAATAGTATATAAAAATAGTTAGTAACAAATTTCAGTAATTATAAGAAAAATTTAGAAATACAAGTATATGTAGGATAATTCTAAGGGAGATGGACTAGATAAGTAACTTGCAAATCAAAGATCAGAAATTTAATATGTTGATACAGTCATACTTATACGATAAAATGCATCTGTGAAAAAGATGTTCGAAGCTCTAAGTAATTTGGTCATTCAATATTCTTGTACTTTGTAAGTTTTAAAAATTTATGTTTTAATTTATAATTTTGATGAAAAAATTATCATTTTTAATTTTAGCAAGGACCAAAATTTTGTTACGTGGTCATAAGAAAAATAAGCTTATTTTGTTGTCTAAGTAGAAATTTGTGACATTCTCGAAAATGAAGCTTTAATAATGTATAGCTATAATTCCAGTCTAAAACAGTGATGTTCTAGCTAACTACAATAGTGTCAATAAATAGATGATTCAGGATAATAAATGGATCACATTTAGTTGCTAGTCATGGACCATCTGATCTGTTTCATTCATAGTGTTGTTAGTATAACATCACTTAAATCTCTATCAAATACAATTATATAATATTTTTAAAATTTATAATAATTTTAATAATTTTATTTGTAATTATTGTTGTGTTAATTTAGAAATTGTGAATTGTTCAATCTATTTTTAGCAAATAACAAAGATAGTAGTAACATTAGTGGTAAAAATAATCTTTCATTCTTTTTTTTTAATAGAACAAATGTTCCGATAAAAAATATTCATTGTAGTCAAAATTAATGAAAGAACCTTCTTGAAAATGGTCCATCTTATCTGTTTAGTGATGGAACGATGGACCACAGCCTAAAATTTTATTTGTTTTTATAGTTAATTATGCTTGGTCCATCTTTCCCTGTATTACCCTATGTATGTAGACAGACATGGATGCGCACGCATACTTACACACAAACACATACAAATACAAAGCTATTAAGCTAACTGAAACAATGTATTTAAATAATGTAATTGTTATAATGGAGTTGAAGAGACTGAATGTGTTTTTAATGGCTTCTTCTATATGTCTCTATAGTAAAACTAAAAGTATTTCAAACTATTCACTAAATGAATTGGAGATATTTAAATATGTGTATATGGATTATGCATTACAATCACCTTTATTCACGCATAAACGGTACTTACAAAAGAAAAATAAAATATCTTTTACTTTGTAAATTTGGTTCTATGATTTTGAGATCTAGTTAAATAATGTACAATTTGTTATTTTTGTTTATCTTTGTTTTAATATCTTATCTATCTTAGTAATTTATGTGTAATAATACATTGACACTTAAAACTAGAGATCATAGGATAATATAGTTAAAATTTATAGAAGATTATATTAATTGCTTAATACATTGCATAAACTGTAGTAATGAGAATAGATATGAAATTGTGCCAAATCAAATCATTTATGCATATGGAGCAAATTGTTGCTTGTAACAATAATAATCAGAGGGTTGGACTTTTAGGTCATTAATTTAATTGAAACTCTAAACTTTGATAGATTTTGTTATTATGTATATAAGGATAAACCATTTAAGACCTTTTTCTTTCAACTTATCTGTACATATGAATTAGTAGTTGTATTTAATAAATATTTATTAAATTATTTTAATTCATTTTATATATACCATAATTGTATATTATAGTCTTCATATCATAATTGTTTTAATAATAAAAAATTGCATTTTTTATGCATAATGATAATACTAATACCATAAAAAAACAAAAATTACCATTACATAGCAAATAAATTAACAGCTTTAATAGTAAAAAAGGGTACTTTCAAGAAAATTTATGAAATATTCACCATAAATTATTGCATATATTGTATTGGCAAAAAGGTATTTTCAGTTTTGTGCTGCAAAATAAAACTCATTTTTTATATACAAAGAATAAACTTTAATCGATTATATATTTTCCATTTTTTTCAATGGTCTTTCGCCATCTTTTTGGCAACTTTATGATTTTGCACTCACGAAACGTCTGGTCTTTATCAGCAAAAGACTGAACCAAGTGTGATTTCAGGTCACCATCGTTAGTGAAAATTTTACCATACAAAAAGTTTTGCAAGCTTTGAAATAAATGGTAATTGGATGGCGCCAGGTCAGGGCTGTATGGGAGATGCAACATCGCTTTCCAACCAAGCTTCAATAATTTCTCACGAGTTACAAGAAATGCGTACGATCTTTCATTGTCATGGTGGAACACAATTCCTTTGCAATTTGTCAATTCTGACAGTTTTCCTTTGATTGCTTCAGCTAGTCTCATCAGTTGTTGACAGTAAACCTCCGACTTGATCGTTTGGTTCCTCGGAAGCATTTCAAAATACACAACACCTTTGTAGTCCCATCAAACTGACTGCACGATCTTTTTCTGATACAATTCAGCTTTCACAGTGGTTTCTGCTGATTGGCCATGCTTGGACTATGATCGCTTTCTAATGATGTTACTGTGGATGACCCGTGTCATATCACCATTGATGATTCGTTTTAAGAAAGGGTCAACTTAGTTACACTTGAGATGTATATCACAAATATTGATTAGTTGTGTTAAATTTAATTCTCTTTTAATTCATACAAAACCCAAATATCAAGCTTTTTAACGAGTCCAAAACATTTTAAATGATTTTCAATTATTGTGTACGATACGTTTAAGCTTTATGCAATCTCCAAGACAATTATATGACGACTTTTATTTTTTATTTAAACTTTTTAAACCAGTTCTAACTAACTGTGCTTTGTTATATAAACTTCATATATTTCTTTGCTTTCTTTCCTTTACGGAAAGAAAAAAGTAAAATATGCTGAAAATGTTCGTTTTTGCACTCTATGTTAAAGTTGATCACAAACAGTCACAACACTATCTACGTGTGAACACCGAAAATACTTTTTTGCCAGCTCAATAACATCTAATCAATTTGAAGAAATAAGTTAAAAAAGATGTTCGAAGCTCTAAGTAATTTGATTATTCAATATTCTTGTACTTTGTAAATTTTAAAAATTTAGTTTTACATACTGTGCACCGAACGAAATACATTTATAAATAATTAATAAGTATAGGAAAGTTGTATGGTTTTAAATTTTATTTCATAAGTTTATTTTTAATAAATTGATTATAACAATGTGTACCTAAAAGATCAGTCTTTGTATCATTTATATTATTTCAAGAGAACTAAGTTAGTTTATAACTATGTCTATTTTCCATGTAATTTTACAAATTATTCCCATTCTTTACTTTTTTATTGAATAAAAGTACAATTATACTTTTATAAAACAGTAAAACAGTTATGATTACAGGTTGGTAAGAGTCCCAATTAGTAATTCAAGCAGATCTCCTAAATAAAATCTCCTGAAAATAAATCTCCAGAGAATAGCTGTAGTTAAATATAAAATCAGCTATATAGTTATATTCGACTATTATGAAATTTGATTAACAGATCTAAGTTGTCAACAAGATTTACTTCCAAAATACGAGTTCAGCTTATATACAGTAGGACTAGTCCTAAACCATAGAAATCAAAATTTTATTCCAATTTTTTTGCTTATAGCCCCTAAAACTATGACTCGATATGAAAGTGATAACTACAAAATTCTATAATTAGCGATCAAAGGTAACTTATTAATCGATATCTTTCAACAAAAGATTATGAGTTTTTGAATCTTCCGCGTTTTTTTGCAACCCTATAGACCCCATATCTCACCAATCACTATACAACCTATTTCGACGTCGCTTTGCCTGCGTGAAAATTATTGTCACGTGATTCTGTTGTCTGCTCTGTGTGTAGTCTGAACTCTAGACACAAACAATTCGTTCGGATATATGGAGAGACAGCAAATTTGTTGCTTATAATAATAGATTCAGTAAAACTTTGTAAATATTCATTTTTTCGAAATTTATTTTTCTAAATTCTATTGCTTTCTATTTTGCAACAACAATTACAAAAATGCCTCAGTTTGTAGATACTAAAGAGAGTAGTACTGTAAGTATATCTTAATAATATTAATTCTTAACTAGTTTATAATATCTTTTAATTCTTTGACAGGTGCAAAACATGGATGATGTAGCCCCTGATTTTGTTTGCCTAAAAATATCTGCCTTGAAGAAAGTTTCTCGTATATCATTTGGTTCTGATTTAACGGTGAATAAAAATCAATGTAAAAAATCTGAAAATATTGAAAATGAACAAAATTCTTGTAACATTACGGTTCCACAAAAATCAATTTCTTCACAAAATAGTGAATCATTACAGAGGAACGATGTTATGTTTTCAGTCAAAAAAATCCTTTCAGAAAGTGAATGTCAAAGGAAGGAAGAAGTTCAGGTATTATAAGTAAATTTTTATTCTTATAGATACATGTAAGATAGTAAAAAAATTTTTCATAAGAGTGCATCATTTATTTTCTTCTTCTTTCATTAAAACATTTTTATAATACAGATAATAGAGAAGAAAATCGGATTATACGTAGCTTATTAGTAGTTGTTTAGTAGTTACAAGTTCCATAAATTGCATGAGAATTGTGTGATAATTTGATCATTTGAAAGAAAACTGTGTGCTATATTTTATCAATATATGTTATATACTATTGCTTAAACTAATTAAATCCTTAATTATATTTATTGCATAAATAATTAAATCCTTCTTTCATTTTATGTATTTTGATGCATATATATATTTTTTAGAGTTCTGCCTTGCACAATTTTCAAGTTCCTACCAGGGTTATTATTATAGCTGATTTCTTTGGTATTTGAATTTTGAGAACTTGTACATTATACCATTATTATCATTCTGATATTTTCAAGTACTTGTAAGACTGATTATAATTCAAACTTGACTTTCAAATTGGAATAATCAAAGTCGTTATCTTCATTCATTATTTAAGTATAAAACGTTTGTTATATACTTGAGTTCAGATTAGAGAGAGAGGAAATTTGATCAAAGGATTAGAAATGAAAATAGTATATGTTTATTAATTTTATATAGAGATTATTGCGAATAATCTGAGATAATTTGCAAAATTAGATCTCTGTATATAATAAGAGTCCTTAAAGTGCATATAGTATGTTACAAGCAAATATTCAAGAATTTGAGCAGTTTTTAAACAATAATGAGAAAGAAATTGTAAGATATATATTTTTGTAATTGTTTAGAAGCAGATTGAACGTCATTGGCAAAATATGCAAGAGAGTGAAAAATTTATACAAGAGAATATTAAAAAAAATTGTTCGGAAATGGCTGAAGAACGTGAGCGCAGAAGTAAAAAGAATTATGCAGATATGCTAGAAAAAGTAGGAAGTGCAGAAAAAGAAGAAATACATAGAAGACATGAACAGCAACAAAAAGATGAAGAGCGCAGAAAAAAAGAAAAAGAGTTGACTAAAAAAATAATGAATCTGAGGGATGTATATGGCACAAAATATCGTGATTTTATAGTATTTTTTGAAAATTGCAAAGATAAGGATTCTATTACTACAATATTATCAGCTTATACTGCAAAATTAGAAGAATTAGACTATCAAATGAATATTATAGATGAAAAAATTAAGGTAAGAAACAAAAGGCAACACTATTAATTAATATATGTATATTGGATGAGTCAATAAGGATTGTTATCTCAAACATTAGTTATTTGTTGACATTATTATTGCAAAATATTTCGTACAAAATATCAAACATTTTCTATGAAATATTTGTAATAATAAAATAGCTCTACTTAAGTAAGTTTTTGTCTATTTAATTGTCCAAGTTATCAAGGTGATTCCGATGCCTTTAAATAATACTGTATATCTTATTAGTACTGTGATGAACCAATTAAAAAGCGAATTCAATGAAGATGAAAATGTACTAAAAATAACTGTATCAAGTTTTCACTAATATGATTTAATGAACATTAGCGGTTATGTTTATAACGTTTACGTTGTTAAGTTAATGCTAAATTCCTTTGAAGTTTTTTCAGCTGTCCATTTTATTAACCCTGTATTTTTAAGGATCTTTTATTGGATATTCTGATGAAACATTTAATATGATAGAAATACATTCAATACATTTCTGTTGTAATTTTGAAGTCCTGAAAACCTAATTTGAAGTACTTTTACTATAAATTATTATTATATATTCTTAAATTAATATTTTAGTCAGTTATAATACAGCACTAATAGGAGCTACTTAAAAATCTTACGATTACTTTAATATCCTGAAAAAAATGAAAGGCATGCAAGAATTAAAATAGACTCGTTCATATAAAACATTTATTTCAGATACAATAGGAGTTCTTATTGAATTATTCCTTGTATGTATACAGTGTGTATCGTTTAATAATTTATAAACTGGAGGAATATATCACAAGGGATCAATGTTATTAGAAAAATGTTCTAATAGAAGTGGTTTGGTATAGAGATGAGTACTTGGTAGTGTAATAATATTGGTTGTGATAATATTTGTTGAGGCAAATGCTAAATTGGGCTATATACTATAAATAAAGATTGAGTTTCATATTTCCCTGCGTTTCTTAGAATTATACGTTTAGTTTTCTATTTATGCTAGCAGTCGATTTATGAAATATCTTCAGTACGTTAAAACAATTTTTTAATTTTTTTATGTCATTTAATGTAGCTAGAAGATACGACTATCCGCGTTCAGCTGGTGATAACATGGGTAAAAGATATCGAGTCTCATGAAAAAAATTATTTGCACCACCAAATAGCCCTCTCTATGTTAAACAACCTTTGTATAAGAATATTTTCATGATAATTTTTAATCTCGTTAAAATATTGCTATGCGTATGTATATTGTGTTTACGTATGTATGTGCAAATGAGTGTGAATGAGTATGCATGCACAAAGTATCTGGCAATATGCGGATAATTTTTAAAGATTTATTCAGTACCCAAAAATAATAAAAATGTTTATCCAAACAAATCTCTTGTTTTATCTTGTTTACGAGATACGGTTGGCTTCGTATTTGATTTTTTCATAGGGGATGACTGTTTTATTTTTAATCTGAGATCTGTAGTAGAGTATTTGTAAAAAAATCTTACTTTTGAACTACATTGGGTAAGCAGAACACATACTAATCCATTATCCAATCAAATGCAATCTCGAAATTTTCAAAATTATTCAGTTTTGTAGGAGCTATCTTGACAACCAAATAGAACGAAAAGTTGTGAAAAAGAATCATACAATACTCTTGTACGTTTGTCCTTGCAACCACTTCATTGTGTATTTTGGATGATTCCGATACTCGTGATTCATTTTTCACTTTAAATGCGATAAATTGTTAAAAAAAATCATAGAAGATATTTTCCTTTATAAAGAATGAATCTCCAAACAAATTTTCAAATTTCTAAAGTTTTTCATAATCGTTTAAATGATTAAAACTTGAAAAGAAAAAAGGCAACGTTGTGCAATAATAGAACAATCTTAAAAAAAGTAAACTGCAAGGCTCCAAACATAAAAGCTACATGATTTGTACCATTTTTGGAGAATTTGCTTATCATTTTGACACTTGGCTTACATGCATATATTTTGTATCTCATTGTTGATTCTATAGAATGGATAAAACTTATGTAGTGAAAGAATCTCATTTGAAAATTCTTTACCAAATGGGTTGGGTAATGTTAATATACTGTTTGAATGTCCTTTGTTCTTACTTTTCATACTCAATACAAAACTCTAGCCTATAGGGATTATTTTAGTTAGTTTGAGAAACCTATACATTAAATTCATACCAGTCACTTTTAAAATTATTAGTAGTAACCAATATACAATAATTCGTAAATTTCATTTTGTATTTTAGACTTACTTCTGTACATACATATAGAACAATTTGTTGTCCAATTTTTAAGGGTATTTGTTTTACTTGTATCAAACATTTAAAATATTTCCGCTGTCATTGAAGGTAAAAAGAATATGTAGCAGATCGAGTTATAACAAAGAGGAAGTTGCGAAGGATACTGTAAAGAGAAAATGTATTTCAATTGAAACAATGTAAAAATAATAAAATCTGATAAGAATAATAAAACAATCTATTCGCTAATTAAAATGCCAACCCACTTGTATTAGTACCTTTATGCATGCAGTAAACAATTGATTAAATGATACTTCTTTTACCATTTTCATAAGTTTGATGATATAATGGGATATAACACAAAGAAATGAATTCAAAATGCATATTGCACTATAAGCTACAAAAATTAAATTCTTTCATTTATTGTGATTATAATGAACACCCAACAAATTGATATATTATACTTCCTCTGTTTTATTATTTGTACATTGTTCCAATTTAAATTCATTTTTTGTTTTCCAAGATCACTTCACAGGATATGATCGTTGGAATACCTTGATAATTACTCATTTTGAAGGTGACATATAAAAGTATTTTAGTCGCTCTATGTTACTTTCAATAGCAACGGAGAAATAATTTAGATGTTCAGTTAAATGCATAAATCAGTTCTGTGTATTCGTCTACGATACTTTTCAAAAGCAGAAAAATACATATATATTTTATTTGTAGACAGGTGAGGTAACACCTAATGATCTGAATATTATAGAAACAATGGTTCATCATATTGATGAAATGCTATGCATGTTTAAGTCAGAAATAGGTGAGTCATCTTTTATATTAAATATTGTTTTTTCTTTGAAACTTTATATAAATATTCAATCTTTTGTACGTTTTATATTTTCTTCTTTATACTTTTTTAGATAGGATAAATGCCCAACGTAAAGTAAGTTTAGCTGAAACGGAAAGTACGATGCAATCACATATACGAGTAGAAGAACCACAAAGGCAAGAACTTACGTGCAATCAACCAGTTTCAGAGACAATTCAATTTTCGGAACATACAGTCACCAACGATGCGCAAAATAATCAGAATGATACAGAAAAAAATGAAGAGAAACGAGAAGATGTACAAACTGAAAACATAACTTTTTCAAATATTCCACAAATAACTTCTCCAACCATTAATACAAATCAAAGTGTGTCAACGACTGAATCAGATAAAGGTATAGTAAAAATCATAACTGTAGTGTATTTAATGGCAGATAATTGTTCTACTCATACCAGTCCTAAAAGAAAGTTGTTGCTTGCTTGTGTATGATAAAATTTAAATGCCTCGAAAAACTTGCAAAACATGATAATGAAGTACAATTAAGCTAGTTAAAAATAATGGGACGTTTGTACATGTTCATACTTTTTGAGCTTGCAAATTAAGCATTTTACAGATTTTCTTATCCTTTAAATATGGTGTATCAACAATCAAATCCAATAATGTAGGCATAGAAAGAATCAAGAAAAAATGAAAATGTAAATTTCTTTTTTTTCATTTCAATATCATGAAACTTACATTGCATTCCACTCCCTTTAAAAATTTTGCACCTTCTTAATCCATCAATTCTACCATTTAATTTTAATGGTTCACAATGTACAATTCGTTTGTGTTGTACAACTGAAGTTGTACATTTTCATTTATGATTAGTCATAAATGTGGCCATGTTCGAATTTGTTTAATCAAAAGATATCAACAGTTTGCCTGTAAAAATTTTTTATACAAATGTCATTTCCTCAAAGCATATAGTATTTTGTCTTAAGTATTACTCTTTTGATAAGGTGATCTCGCACTAGATGCAAGTCCTCTGTTTGCACAAAATGCACAGGATGTTTGAATCTCAAGTATTCCCTAGATAGGGTTGACTCATACCAAATGCAAGCATTTCTCTATTCACTGATGAATGTTTTATCGTGACACTCTGTAGTTTTGTATCATTCCATCATGATGTTAATCTACATACAGAAATTACGAGCTAGACTCTGGAAGCAGACCCTCAAAGTGTACTTTGCTACATGTATACTTATCTCGTACCAAGGTTTCTTCGAGGCGAGATTGTCGCAAGATAAACTAAAAATTAATAGTTTTTTGACCTTTTGACAGTTTCAAAGATACTTCGAGGGTCGTACTTCACATCGTTTGGACATGTATAGCTATATACAGACACTGCAAAGCAGACTCTAAACAATCTCAATCGGATTGGTTTGCACCATACACGAGGCAAGCAAATGAGCCAGGGTAAACTCACTGAAACTCAAAAGTGACCTTGTCTTACATTCATACGTCTTACATTCATCGTGCGTGTTGCTTCGATATGGAGGAAACCTCAGTTATGTTACTTGTACATAGTTTTAGTCCATAGATCAAGTTTGGGCTATTAGACATTTGTGGGACTCGTAATAATATAGAAACAGTAGGGTGAATCCTTTGGGTTTATCTGCTGTAGAGCTCTATATGTACTAGGAACTCGCAATAATGCAGTAATAGTAGTATCAAATATAATGCTGTAATTTATACCTATAATTAAACAGTGTTAACTATTTTGTTTTTAGATCATCTTTATGAATATGTTGATAAAGAATCGTTACAAATATATATGAATAGTCAAAAGTTTTTAAAACATTATGTACAAACTTTCGATGAATTTTTACAATCTCCAGTTACAAAAATGTTTAGATTCGAATGCCAGAAAGCAATAAATATACCTGTAAATGCAATATCTGGTATTAACGAACAGCATTTGAGAGACAAATATGAAAGATTGCATAATCTTCTTGCGGGAAAGTGTTGGTCAAATGCTAATCAAAATCTACATGGAGCAGCTTTTTGTAAAAATATTTTAGCTAAGAAGATAGTTGTATGTAATTTGCTAAAAAAAAGATTAATACTCTCATACGAGATATGTGAAATTATAAAATATTACATGTATATATAATTCGTTTTAACAGAGTCAAGGTGAAACACTTGTTTCAAGTAAACCAAAAATGGCATTTCCAATTGCTGCTGTGACTGTAGCTCTTTGGAACGATCATGCCGACTTCGGTGATCTACTTTTGGCATATTTTCATACTATGTGTCCATATACGGTTCCTGTTTTTCTACCGCAAATGGTGGGACAATCCAATGAAGATTATTACAAATTAATGGGTTATAAATATACTGATGATGGTACAGTTGAGAAACATGATAAATTTTTGAAAAGAATGTCTGGTTTAATGAGATTATATGCTTCTATTACTATCACGCCGCAAAGAAAAGGGATTACTAAAGCTAATCCACATGGACTTCAAAATGCATGGCGATGGCTGGCTGCTATTTTGAATATTGGTAAAACATCAATCCTTAAGAGAAGATACATAAAAAATTTAATATGAAATTTTTATAGTAATCGTCTCTAACCATATTTCAGAGCCAAGAAAAGAAATATCAGATCTTTGTGCAACATTTTTGTTGGATATGCTTGAAGTTACTGGAAATGCAATGCAGATTGCTTATCCGAAACAATTTCACAAACTGTTAATTTTGCTGTCCGAGCAATATTATCCCCGCATGCAAAATGTAGGATCTATAGGTGGTGGTCCGTTGGTAAGACTCGAAGAATTTCTAAGGAACAGTTTAGCAAAAAGTTCTATACCTCCACCAGATGGTCTACTTCCTCCAAAATTTTGGTGATTTTAGTATTGTTTAATTAATTTTTAAAACCAGCATCACGTATAAAAACGTCCTAAATTTCTAATTATTAGGTAATTATGGATATATGTGAAATACAAGATATTTAAAAATTTATAAAGTAATTTTTATAATGTTCATCTATGCTGATGAGAACTGCAAATTAATCTATTGCAGTGAGTTTACTCGTGAAAATGTAGGTCGTGTAAGTTAATAATATCTATATGGAATGTTTGACTACCTATGGAAAAAATTTTAAAGACTGATTATTGAAAATTGCGTTGTTGAAGTTTTGTTTTCAAGAAAATATAACGATAAAAGTTCACAAGACTATGTAACTTTTGACGAAATCTTATTATATGTGATTGCACATGAATGCTTGCACTGCTTTCAGATATAGTCAAAGACTTTGTATATGAAAAATCATGATTCAATATTATATTTAGTAAACTTTTAATATGTGAGCAGTAAAAATAGAAGAGCAAAAATGAACTAATAATAACATGAATATTTGAATAAAAGTAAGTATGTTAGTAGTATGGTGCGCTCGTAGCTACATTTTTTATATCGTCAAGCTCGTAGAATGTTTCGGAATTTCTCGTAAAACCAGTAACACCATAAGGTGCGAGCTTCTCTCTCCATTCTGCGTCTTGGCCTATGTTTAACAAATAAGCTGCGATTTTTCTTTTAAGAATATCTGTAAATATAATGAAAATAAGGTATAATTATTAGCATAAAAAATGAAAGCAGAAATATGTATATAACGCAACGTTTTGTATTTATTTATTTCTAAAGATTTGTATATACCTGGAAGTGTTTTTTTCACCATGATACGATAAGGTGGTAAAGGCCCTAAACTTGTTAATACTTGAAGTGCATTAATTCCTGGTAATATATTTTTATGACATGCGATAATGGGGGACTCTATAATAGCCATTTCTGCTTGTTTTCCTGCAACCATTTGTAAAGAGGCTACGTGTGTATCAGTATCTGAAAGTTATATATTATAAGTCAATGTGTACAGTATTCACTGGAAACAGCGAACAAAATTTTACCAGTAATGTACGAACCAAGAGTGTTACCAAAAAAGGCTGGACCTTCTCCTTTCATATATAAATAATTGAATAAAAGTGCTGCAACTCCAACTTTTTTCTTTCGATCTGGAAGGGAACATCTACGACCACGGAGATCCGTGATACCCTATAAAAATGTCCACAAATTAACAGTATTTACATTTTCATCTATTACTTATATAATTGGAATTTATATCTACTTCTATGTGCGATGCACAGTCTGCAGCTATGATGACATCAGCATAAACACATGGTGAATTGTTTTTATTAAGATTGTGTTCAAAACAAAAGCTTGCAGGTAAAAGTTCACCATCTTTCCAATCGTTACTTGCTGGTAAAATAGCTGAAAAATATTCATTCACGTTGTTATAACAATTTATTTATAAATTATCTTTACATATATGTGTACTATAAGATTCAGTTATATGAAAACTTTTTTCACTGTCGTCAACAATATATAAAACATATAATACATAAAATATCAAATCATTATTATATTATAAATTGTACAGTAATATATAATAGCATACCAATATCCGTAACTTCTTTTGCAACTGGTCTATTGTTTCTGGGTTCATGAAGCAGTACCACCGGTTTTTCGATAGCAACTTCGATTGCTTCTACAAGTACCTCAAATAAGCTAATCGGCAACGAAGGCACAAGGTGTGTTGCTAATACAATTGGACGCTCGCCTAAAAGCGGCGTAGGCAGAGGAGAATATTTTCGAGGAACAGCAACATTTGTAGGATTTTGAGTGCACTAAATTATAATTTATTTCATATTAATTATGGTTGTTTACTGTTTCGAATTTATTTATTATTTGTACGATTTATATATTGTATGAAAATGATTAGGAAAAATGTGATAAATGTAATAAATACAAAATGCAAGAGATATAACATAATAAAATGAAATATACATATATATGTCGAGAATCGATCATGAAAATATTCCGACAACATTTAATTTTTGATTCTACTTTCCATGATTATACAATAAGCTACTAAAATATAAAATTGTTCATTCATTTTTACGTACCATTATTTTTAAAAGACAAAACGAAGAGTGAAATTTGAAATGTACAAATGATGTGAAACAAATAACATACAATTTATGCAAGTACTATAACGTTGTACAAAAATTGATTACTTAGTTTCCTGTTCTAAATTTATAAAGTGTTTGAATACTTTTATTTTGTGCGCGTATCAAAATACGCTTTTGTTCAGTGTTACAAATATACATTTTAAATGATACATTGTCATACAACACCGTCGTTGTACATTGCGGAGAAGAAAGTAATGAAATTAACTAAAGTTAATAAACTTACAAAGCCGGTAATAGGAAACATTTTGCGCTGCGGTGTAAGAGTTTCATCGAGTGTAATTGATCTTCTATCTTCCGTTTGAATGTTCTCCACTTTTATTTCAATATTTTCGGACTCTACGAGTTTAGACCTAGAATATTCTCGTTTCGAGTCCGTCAGACTTTCATCTTGCAATTGTATTTCCTTCTGCTTCTCAGTCTCTTTCAAATCTTTCCGTTCTATTTTCATTTCGCAACTTTTACTCGTTTCGCTACACTCAGAAGAGATTGTGGTATGCGCTAAATTCGTAATTATTGTAGTATTTTTTGACTCAGAACGAACTTCATCTTGGGTTGATTTATTCGTCGATGCTTTCGTTTTAGACAACATTTTGCTATACGAGTCTTCAGTCCTATAATTTTAATTAAATTTTAATCCAGTAACAATGAAGTTAAAAAGAGTTAGAAGTACTGGCGAAACATATAAAATTGTTGTTTGTATTTATTTATTTTTTTATGGTAATTTATAATCTGCTAAAAAGCTAGGATAAAGAAAGAGTCAATAAAATGGATTACCCATAGGTGATGTTGTTGAAGAGAGGAAGAGGTGAAGATAAGAAAAAAATTAAAAGTGATATAAAGTAAAGAGGGAGAAAGGAGAAAACAGGTGGATGAAGAGATGAAGGAAGGGTTGAAAAATAAAGAAAGGAGAAGTGAGGAAGATGCTAACTGAGTGAAAGAAAAAAAGAAGGGGAAAACAACATTATAGAAAAGCAAACAGAACGGTAGTACAGGAGATTATTAACAGAGAATGGAAGTAAAGGAAAACTAGGAAAAATCCTTTATTGATCTTTTAGATGGGATAGATAAAAAGATTGTGGGAGTACAATTATGGACATTGTAAAGATATCTGTGTACAATGAATAAGATTTCCATAGTGGTGTTTAAAACATATCTTCCAAACATCATTTATTATAAACTGGAGTATCATAAAGAAACGTTTTGTTTACATCGTTTTTTCTGGTCGTGAATAGACGTTTGAGAAACATTAATAGTACTTTAAATTACAGTAGTTATGTATAATCATCAATAAATATGAATATTTGATCAATTCATAAGTTCATGCCGATTTTAATCTCATATTGTGCATAGCTCTTATTAATTATCCGTCAGCATGTGCTATGCGTTACTTAACAGCATTTGCATTTTTTTTTTTCGTGTAATTGTCCACCATCTTTTCATTTTGTACAAATAATCAAACAATTACTATTTCAAAAAATATAGGTTCTGAAATAAAAAAAGACGAACTCTCCAACATGCTTCACTTTACGAATTGAATTATGATTTTGCAGCTGTTGAGAATATTTGCAATATTTGTGCAGTTTATGATGATGGTGATGAACAATTTTTATAAAAATTACGAACCGAACAACTTCTATATCCGAGTTTACAAGATTTATTACAGCACGAAGAACTTATAAGTGATTATTTAATATACATTACAGATTTAATTTGTAAAGCATACAATAATTTAAAGATAAGTGTTAAATTTATTTTAAAATCTTGTTTTCCCTCCTTTTCTTTTCTTCACTCCCTTAACACCTTCCTCACTATTCTTTTTTTCTTCTTTTTGTGTTCCATCCTTATTCCACACCTTTGCTAACTATTTCTTTATTCACTTACACTTCCCCTCTACTCAACTTTAAAGCTATTATTTGCCGTCAGATAAATAACTTCGGTGTTTATGAAATTCTTCTTATGTCTTTAATGTCCTGTATTATTTTTTAATAGTTCTATGCAGTAATGTGTCAATTAATAAAATGATTTTTAATATATTGTGATTTTTAATATATATAATTATAAAACCTCTTTGTAAAAAGTGATGAAGAATACTAACTTTGAAGGTCTGTACTTATTAAGTTATTTGGAATCTGGTGTACTTGACTGACTGGTGTAGAGTTGCTACTTATGCATCCGGAATAACAAATAAAAACAAATATTTATTATAAGAAAATGGTTTTATTGTTTTTTAAAATATTCTTCGTAATAATCCATACACTTTTACGCATACGTCTGAACCAATCTTTGTAGCACTGTTTTTTTTTTTAAATCACGTTGATAAAATTTAAGTAATTTTCCACAAACCTTACGATCGATTCTTCTTTGTTCGATGCAATATTTTTTGTGATTTTAATGAGGTAACTTTCTTCGAAAAAAAAATTTAATTTAAAATTGCTAGTGTGTAAGTATATACAATTTAATGCAATCAAATCCTTTATAAAGGTCAAGACATTCAGCGTTCGTTCCCCGCGTAAAAGATTAAATACTGTCTGGTCAACGCTATAAACCAATTTTAATTTTCCTATCTCCATTTTTAACCACACCTATTACGGACATTATTCATCTTTAATTAAAAAATAGGTGCGAACATGTAAACTACGTTGAAATTGTTCTTAAAAAAAAATCTTATTATACTTTATATTTATGTAACAATTGCGACTGAGCATATTATCAGAAGAAAATTACTAAAAAATCATTGTGATGAATAGAGCAATCCATGTAAAATATATTGTCGTTGACAATTTGCTAATGTAACTTTAACAAATTCTTTAAAACTGATTAAGTAACTATGTTATATGTATATGCAATGTATATGTTATTAGAAACCTGCACACCATATCGTCTTAAAGAAAATTGTTAAGATCAAAATTGGTCATTTGAGGTTCTTCTCTCGTGAGAAGCAAATTACATTGAATTTGTCAAAAAGAGGAAAATCTTATTTTTCTCTATATAAAAAGTAGTTTGTATATAAGAGAGAGAGAGAGAGAGAGAGAGAATAGGGAAATTATTAACCTTCAGCGGAGCAACAAATAATGAAATTAAATTAAAATACAAATTATACTAAAAGTTAAAAGATACAGATATGTGTAGAGGACAAACATTTTTTTTTATTGATGATGATTTGATATTTTAACCGTAACGAAAAATTGTTTACAACTTTGAAAATATTAATTTTTCAAACTGTGTTTAAAATTTTCTTCATTAAGTAACGAGTAATATCTATCCTAGATAGTATGAATTCATTTTGTCACTCTCTATATATGAGGTACATTTTAGAAAAAATTATAATTATTGTTTTGGAAATTATAGAATTGTTGTTGTTTTGAAAATTTGCGTCCAAATAAATAATTTTAAGTCTTATTTTGTTTTGAAGGATCTACTAACCACGAAAAATGTAAATCGAATTGAACTTTCTCAGATACGTCAATATATCGTTTTATTTTTGGATCAATTGGATAATTATACATAGACAGTAAGTAGATAACATTAGAACATTTAATGTCATTGTTGTTTACATTTGTGGATTATTTATGTGCGTTGTTTAAGTCCACTTTGATTAATCTCTGTAATTTCGAATGAAGAAGACATATTCCGATTTAGTTCAATCTTATCGCTATTAGTTTTTTCTCTTTTACGATGCAAAACAAGACGGTCGAATTCCATCGTAAGTATTTTTACATAAAACACGAAGATGAACATATCTCTATGCTCTTTCTTCAAGTAGTGATAGCAGTTAAAACAGCTATAAATACAATTTTCATATGATTTTTTAAAATAGAGTCCAGATATTGCTTTTGAGAAATTTAAACAAAATGGAACGAGATGGAGAATGCTTTAAACTATCTTTAAAAAAATACATAAAATAACATATGTTTCCACTGTTATATACTGTTTATATTATTGGTTATTTTATTTAGCATAATATTAATTAATTTGATGTAACTTAGTAGTAGTAATACCTAGTAAAAATTTATTAAATAAACGAATCATTGAATAAAATTTATTATATTATAACTACAAATAATCGATTATTTAATTTCGATACAATTTTAAAAACAATAGAATTTTGTATCATTTTATTTTACTTGGTAATAAATTGTTGGATTAAGGAATTATTCGAACTGTAAACTGTAAGACAGTACATTGTTTGCGTTACAAGATTAGCAAACTAAATTATACATAGGTAAATAAGTCGTATAATTTTCTTTTTCATGTTGATTACAAACGTGATATGGTGTCCGTAAAGTCCGTAAAATAAAAAGTTTACATAAACAGATTTTGATTTTATACAAGAAATAGAAAAAATTGATTTGGTACCGTTCATTCTATGTATTTTCGAAATCTATTACGTGATTTTATAATAATTTTCTTATCATTATACTTGAAATGGACAATAAACACTGTGGCCGTGAAGAAACCTACACGATCATTGTTAATTATTTTATTAATCTGAACAAAGTTCAATAAATCCATGGCACAACGTGTATCGATCGAATATTTTCTAAGCTTAACTTACTTGTCTTTTGACACTACCAATGAACACGATGCGCACTATGCCCGTTAGAGATACCACTTGGGGATGAAAGTAGTCAAGTGTTTGGTAGCACAATAATTAAAGTAATGTTGCTTAGAACGAAATTTATGTGAACGTAACTACTAGAGTTGGTGCATATTCGCGAATAGCTTTCATTCGACTGCCGCGTGATGGCTGTGTGTTGCAGTGAAATGCTCAGTACAGGTTCCAGCGATACCGATTGAATGCATTTTTTGTCACAGGACTCGAGAATTCCGGAACAGGGGTTCTTCATCTTTTTTTCTAGCTCAGAATTGAAATTTCAAATCAACAGTTTTTACATTTTTAGAGAAAAGAGGTTTAGTCAGAATAAATAAATACAGCTATACTCTTGTATATTAAATATATTTTACTTGAATAGTAAAATAATCGCAGTAATACTACGATACTATACTATACTAATAATCATAACGATATTAATTGTATACGATTGAATATTATTCCTTAATCGTAATTCATTAGTGAGCTCTTATTATCTACCTTAAATTCACTTGGAAGCTCTGTTATATCGGATATATCTGTTATATAGTTAAAACATTTTATCTCACAAGCGCTTGTAAGTACTTATTAACACTTTCAATATTTATATATGTACATTTCAACGATTCGTCTTGAGATTTAATACAAAGAATGGTTACGAAATTTTCACTGGTAAACTCTTTGCTTGTGCGAAGTGTTACAATAAATTTTTTATATTTGTCGCAGCGGCCGAATGCAATTCAAATATGACACGTTTTCGATACGCGTGTGATCTATATCACCATTTATTTTTCTCTTGTGATACGTCTGTTTGGCTTGCGATATATGTATATATTTAGTGTTGCGTTTAACCGCAACGTTAAATACGTATCAATATTACCTAGCAAATATTATATTATATTATATTTTCTTTCAGTCATTCACTTGCACGTGCGAGGACGTTGTGATCTTCCAAGGACTCGCAAGCTACAAATTAAGAACCACTGTAAAATACGATCCATGTTTATTGATTTACTTTCGGTTCGCTCACGCTGATTTTAAATCGATTATATCTCTCAACATCGAGCCATTAATACTTATACATCTACGTACGTACGTCTGATCGTGCTTTTCTCTTGACACGATCATATTTCTACAGTCGTATAACGTTTATTACACAATACAAAATTAACCCAGACAACACAAGATAAGATGGTGGCGACACCATACCGGCACTGTAGCGACACTTCCGAGGAGTGTCAGCAGATCCGTAGTCATCTACGTCCGCACTTGTTAGTTCAAATGCCGGCACGCAGTGGCAGCACGTTCTAGTCACCAGCGTAGCACGCGTGCGAATGACACTGCGCCAGCACCAGCGTGACACGCGTGTCATCGTTTCATTCATGAATCTACTCAACAGTGGCGTAGGGTCACATTTGCTAACGGGGAACCTGTGTTTTCATACAAATTGAAACCGTTAGATGTCAGTAGGTGTTCAACATATGCATATTAATAGACATTTTTATAGTTGTTTTCCAATATTTATGATTATTGAGAAAGCCATGTATATACATTTATTTCAACTACTCATAAAATAAAAATATTACTTGTAGAATAAAATTACTTATAAAATAAAATATTATTAATAAGATAAAATATTATTTATAAGATAAACTATTATATATACTTATAAGATAAAATATTAGTTATAAGATAAAATTATAAAATAATAATTACTTATGAAATAAAAATGGGTTAATGTTTAGTTTAATACTTAATTTAATACTGACTATTTTACATTTGTACAATCTTATATATTAAAAATTGAAGCAACCACGAGCCGATTGTTTTGCTGCTTATTCTTCGGTAAGGAGGTATTCGCTACCCGGCAGTTATATAGGGGTAGCATCCCGGAAAGATCCGTTAGGATGAACGCTTTGGATTATTCTTCCATTCCTACAAAACAGTGAAATATGATGTTATTTAAAAAAATTGTACGCTATTGATAGTATATTTTCGTTTAGAAATAAAATGTACCTTTTAAAATTCTTCGTCGTCTCCTTCCTCTCTATTCCAAAAGTGGACAGTGGTTGCCCTATCCCTTTCTGCCGCCTTCCTATGTCTTTTTTTAGATGCTCGCAGAGATTGCCGCGCATACTCCTGAAATTCTCTCCTGGTAGGCTTTTCAAAACCCCTGCTTAAACATGCAGCTTCTGAAAGTAAAAAGTAGTGAACATGCATTACTTGCAATAAAACATGGAAACAATAGGTATATGAATACGAAGGAAAAGTAATACGTACTGTATATTGCGAAAGTGAAACGCCTATCAGCTAATGCTGTTTTACCTCTTTCCTTGCCGTACCAGGAGAGATACGGCGAAACTATGTCGTTTAGCGTTTCTTTAAACGCTACGGCTATAAACTCTTTTGCGCTGAAGCCGCCTAACTGTTGGAGATACGTGACCTATGCAAACATAAATATGCATATTAAATGTATGTAATAGTATTTCATAACAATAAATAACTATTCTTCCTATGTTTTTACTTACAAAATCTGCAAACATCTGTTCATCAGCATTGTCGAAGTGCAATAACTCTTCGACGTTTTGGAGCGGAATCCATGAAGGTTTTTCTATTCCTAACACTTCTACATCCCTTGTATGTAGCAAGTAATTATTAGATTCCGTTAAACTCCTACAAACATTTATAGAAAAATGCTATAAAATGGTACAACAAATTTGGAAATTTATAAATTTATAATATATATATTGTATACTTACTGCATTTGCATGCTCATGTTCCGTTGATTGTTAAGAATTTCTTGTAATATTGTCATCATAGCGGGTGCGGATGTGTCTGTTTGTGCGAATGTGTCTGTTTGTGCGGATGTGTCTGTTTGTGTGGATGTGTCTATTTGTATGGATGTGTCTATTTGTATGGATGTGTCTGTATATGTTTGTGTGGATTGGCATTTTTTATAAACTGGTGCGTTTGTTGGTGTATGAATTTGTGTATTTGAAACCGTTGCGTATGTCGGTGTGTACATTTGTGTGGTACGATGTGTGTGCGGTAATTGTGTATTTGTATTTCTTGAAAATTGTATTTGCTGTAATATATTAATATCACTTTCAATATCAACTTCTATGTTTCTTGTTCTTTTTTTCCTTGGTACCTCGTCCTCTGAATCCGTTGTAAGATAGCGCGTCGGTTTTGCAACTATACGTTTTCTTCGATCCATGCTGCTTTACTGATTTCCAAATTTGAACTTATTAGTGATCGCGTTCCTCTCGATCGCGTAAGGCATTTCGCGTAAGGTTTTTGTTTATTCACCTCCCTCTACATTTTAGGGCAACCTATCCCTGATGCCCCGGAAAAGATTGCTAAGGAATATCTCAATTGTCACTATATCAATCTGCGCCACAGATTGTGTTTTTTGAAGGGTCCTACGCTTCAAGCGAGGTATGTTTATGCGAAGGAGACATATATAAATAAGGAGGCCTTAAAAGAGAAATCCAAGGAGATCCTCAAGAGCAGTCATTGAAAGGCGAGTAAGTCGTTTTTGAAAATGTAAGCAAATGCGTTAGTTTATTACTAAAAGATACAAGTATTAAATTTACAATAGGCTTGTAGGTTGTCTCAGTGATTCCTCGAAAGAATAGCTGTCATTCCATAATGGAGCGCAGCAGAGAAGGGTCTAATTTATCGTTTTCCCTTTTCTTCAGCTTGGCTCGAAGGCGACGAAAACCAGGCGGCACTCTGGGACGCTTCAACTCCAGCTATCTCTAACAATAACGGAGATAAAAATGTATAAGAATCTCTCTCTCTCTCTCTCTCTCTCTCTCTCTCTCTCTCTCTCTATTCTTCTGTCTCACACATTAAATTATCCCTTTTCCTTACGATTTAAATTCATAGAAATTAAATTTACAGAGTATTTATAATTTAAATGCAATTCCAATTCCGTACGCGGGATTATCACAAAATCAAACGAAAATATTGTACTTTTGACATTAAACCTACTACGACCGGTCAAATGATTATTTTCTACATTTCGATTACAATTTCCTACATAAATTGTACTTGGATCACCTTTAAACTGAACAATTTTTCCTCTATATATGCTATATACGTACAATACATTTTCCAGGATTCGCTTCTTCTTTATTCTTTCTTTCCTGGAAGAAATGTGTAGTCTGTCGTACCTATCATGAGCGGTCATTTGACCTGTTTAACGATATATCTTTGTTTTCTTAGATTTCGCAGTTTTTGAGATATATGTAAGAAGCATATCGAACTTTGAATTGCTGCAGTTTGTAATGGTAGTTGCCGCTAGGTTTACTGACGCATGCGCATATTGCAATTGTATAGAAAAGTGGCAACGTCGCAAAAGTTCTATCAAAATTTCTATATAATTTTAATTTCTATATAATTTTATTAATATACACATAAAGATTGTATCTTGATATACTTTAGATATACTTTATTATTGTATAGATTATTTTACATTATGTTTCTCTTTTATAAATAACATATACAGTCCTTTTCATGACGCAGTCTGAACATGTAGTAAGAGAAATGGCAACATCGCAGACTTCTACCTGCATGTTGCATTTCATGCAATGCCATTACGAGTGTAGCAGTCGTAAGAGTTGGTTGGTGAAGAAGTTCCGGAGTTATAAAAGAAATATAATTCTATTTATAATTATTATTACTTTTAGTTACATATGTATATTATTTTATAATTTTATTTTATATATATTATTTTACTAGTTTATAATTTAACTATAATTATAGGAGGATGGATCGACGACGTATTTTAAAGACATCAATCTCACGGAAACCTGTGAAGAAATTATCAGCAAGACAGAAACGTAGGATTCGGAATGAAATTAAAAACAATATGGTAGCACAAAACCCGAACATTGATACGGATATGCAAAACTTGCCAAGCACATCAGCAGGTAGTAGTTTTTCATATTTGAATGTGGGGAATGCTTCTTCTTCTTCTTCTTCTTCTTCTTCTTCTTCTTCTTCTCCTTCTACTTTTTCATCTCCTTCTGTTGATTCTACTGATTCCTTGGAGCAGTCCTTTCGTGACCGTTTAGCGTCCTGTTTTATAGATAGTAATTTAACGCATAAGCAAGGAAATAATATATTATCCTTGTTGCGTTCTCATTCGTGTTTCTCCAACTTACCGAAAGATGTTAGGACACTTCTCAATACACCACGTGATAGTGGTGTTGTGTCAGTGGTTCCACCAGGGGAATATATACATTTCAGCTTACAAGCAGAAATTCAAAAACTGCTTCAGTGTAAATCCATAGATGATGTTATAGAATTAAAATTAGATATTCATACAGATGGATGTACGTTAGATAAATCTAACAGTATCCATCTTTGGCCCATCCAGTGTAGGGTTTCCAATATTCCCAATAGCAAGCCAATAATTGTTGGCATTTATAGAGTGTAGCATGTAGATGAGAATAAAGTACAAAACTTGATTGCTCAACGTTTACTGGGCGTATTTATTTCTGATTCACCCGAAGGTTCATACAAGAATGCCTTCTTAGGCCATTCGTACTAGCCTCGAGGACACCCTCAACGTCATGGCCCATTCATATGTTTAGACAAGGCCCCGGAGTGGGGCGATGCCACAGGGAAATGCACACGGCCCTCGTTGACCGTCCGTGCACCCTGTTACCCGATATTTCTTACAAGAGGTAGCCAAAAACCTTATAGTCCTATTACTTTTTTTGATAAAATTATGTGCGATATTAAAGAAATCATACTTAATGGAGGGGTTAGTTATCAGGGCAAAATATTTCCATTATCAGTAAGGTGTTTTATAGCTGATGCACCAGCTCGAGCTTTTATCTTAAATCATCGGGGACATACGTCTTACCGACCTTGCTCCAAATGCAAAATAAGTGGTATACGTCAGAAAGGTAGATATGTTTTCACTGGTGTACACCATTCTCTCAGAAATGATGAGATGTACGTTAGATGTCTTGATGAGGACCATCATAAAGAAGGTAGAAGTCCACTATCTTTGATAGCGTTTGGAATGGTATCACAAGTACCATTTGAATACATGCATCTCGTATGCTTAGGAGTAATGAAAAAATTATTATCTGCCTGGATAGACGGAAAATATTCCCATTCTTCTAAATTATGCGGTCAAGATATCCAGATAATATCCAGTAGGTTAATAAAATTAAAAAAATACTGCCCCTCTGATTTTACAAGACGTCCCAGGGAAATCGAAATATTTTCTAAATTTAAGGCTACCGAATTCCGCCAATTTCTTCTATATACAGGACCATTTGTTACACATGGCCTGTTAAGCAATAATCTGTACAAACATTTCCTTTTTCTTCATGCCTCTATGAGGATTTTAATTTCACCCATATTATCAGAAAATTTATTAGAATATGCAGAACTAGCTCTGCAAAGATTTGTTATTAGAAGTGAACTTTACTATGGCTGTCTCTTCAATAGTTACAATATTCATGGTCTACTTCATTTATCCAATGATGTAAGGCACTTAGGTAATTTAGATTCTTTTTCTGCTTTCCCCTATGAAAGCAATATGTCCCTCTTTAAAAAGTATTGCAGGAAGCCACATTTGCCACTGCAGCAAATTTTCAATAGAAAGATGGAAGAAGAACAGCATGGTACAAGGCACAAGCAGGATGTTAATTCTTCATTCATTCACGTATCTCATCCATTTGGTAATGGTACTCACGGTCTTCGGTACCAAAAAATACAATTTGCTAATATATCGTTAGGTATAGGTACACGCGACAATTGTTGCATTTTATATGATGGTCGTATCTGTATCATAAAAGATATTTACCATCATAATAATACTGCCACATTAGTTGCAAAAAGATTTATGGAAACCACTGACTTTTATAACGTTGGTATATTGTCTTCAGCGCTTGATATCTATAAATGCAGTACACTTAGCACTGAAACATTCTTCATTCAGCCGCAAGAAGTACGTGCAAAATGTTATAGAATGCCTCTACAAGTCATCGAAAATCCTCAGGAATCATCGACGGATGATGATGAAGAGCATTGCCCTGAATCAGGATTTATAGTTGCTGTTATTTTACACAGTGAAATTAGTTGAGCAATATTTTTTCTTCATAATAGTCGCTATAATTTGTAGCTGGTTTCCATTGAGTGATGTCTAGTATAATAATTGTTTGTCGTATATCCTCAATATTAATTTCCTTTTAGCAGCTTTTGTTGCTGTTTTCATTTTTTACAGGCCTTCCTGGCATTCAGAACGTGGTCTATATATGCGTAGACAAGACTTTACCATAGGAGCAACCAGATGTACAAGAAGGACTTACTTACACTTTACAGGAAGTATTATACTTTCACATTTTTCACATATTTTGTCGCAAAATATGTATATCACCAGTTGTTCTTTACTGACATTGGAATTAAAATATTTTCTCCTTTTTTCCAGCACTTTCTGCAATGGAAGAACCAAAGAGAGAACCATACAACACATAAGGCAAAGTCAAAGACCAGGGACTTGGAAAGAATAATTGCAAACCAGGATGGAAATGAAAGAAGGAATTGAAGTGAATTTTCTTCATTTCAATATATTTTATATATATATTTTATAATTTCTACAGACCGTCAAGCCATTTATCGCGAGAATATATGTATCAAAAGAAAGTTATAAACGTATTGTACATTAGAGTAGTAAAAGTATTGTATATTATGTTCAGTATTCTCATCTGAAAGTTGTAATACACTAGTAAAATAAATATATTTAGTTTATTCTATACATTAAATTATTTACTATACATAGATTGTTTCCATATCTCAGTTCATTATTTCATAAGTATAAATCATTAAATTTGCTTAAATAACATGCTGTCACCGTATTTAATATACCCTCTATTGCATAAATTTTCAACGATTAGTTGAAAAAAATATTTAAAAAATAATGTATTTTTACGATAAAGTAATTAACGACTTTTCTGAAACAATCGCTGTATTAAATTATAGTTTACAGAAAATAATACAAAGAAGTTTTTCTATCTTTCTTTCGTGTCAGTGTATCTATTTTCGAATAGAAATAAATAAATTGCTTAGTTTAGTCATTTTTAATATTCGTTTATAATTTTTATGCAAACAGCTTCTTCATTGGTATATATTAGCCTACGCCACTGGCACGCGTGTCACTATGGTGAGCTGATAGTGTCATTGGCACGCTGTGTCGCCCCTGTGCTATATCGCCGTGCCTTGATAGTGCCATGACACGCAGTGTCGCTCCAGTGCTAGCCCTGTGCTGTTACGAGAACTGAGAGGCAGCACCGTGCTAGCACAGTGCTTAGAGTTCCATCCGGTGCTATTGGCGCTACAATCGCTGGTTGTCTGGGAATATATAGATATTCATAATCATGGTGATATTCGCAACATATGTACTATAAGACAAATATTAAAAATTTCGATAATTTCATTTATCATAGTAACATATATAAATATTGCGTTACATTGACATTTTTGAAAATTATGTTATAGTAGTGAAGTAGTTAATCTGGTCATCTAGATACAACCTTAATACAGGGAATGATTTTTGCATCAAGAGACTCTGTTATCGACCGTCATCAATAAGCAAAGAGTTGCCATCAAGTGGTATATGAATCTTGTAAGATTTTAAATCTCATGTTCTGAATTACTACACATGCAAAAGAGTCACAGGTTTTTATCTTCTTTTAATGTATTTATTGTATACAGCATTCTAACAAGTTTCAATAAATGTAATTGAATTTCAGAAACACAAAAATGCATTGAATGAGTGGTCTATCCTATGCCTCATCGATAGCGTTAGCATGTGTCGGTAAATTGGTAATACATTGAAATTTTAATTCAACAGCCGCATAAAATGTCCTTTAAAACGTATAAAATTATAATCTTCTTATATAATAATATATTGGGTAGAAGATAAATTCAAAGAGAGTTAATTAAATTCTGGTAACTAGGACCTTTGATACATTATAATTTATTTATACTATCTACATGTTTTTCAATAAATACATTACAGAAAAATATCATTCCTTTTTTTCTGTCCCAATTTTACCGGTTCTTTATGTACAGAATGAAAGACCTTAAAATTCGTTACAATATTTTCTGAAACAAATAGTAAATATAACAAAGAAAAACCCTATTTATAGGATACCCCTGTAATGTCATGAACAAAAGAAATTAGGAAAGAGATTCACTTTACTACCAAAAAACAATGTGTCGTTTTTGTAACTATGTATAAAATAAATATAAATATGAAATATCTTTTTATAAACGAATTCTACCAGGCATCATATAACATTATGGATATTTTTAAAAATATAAGTCTACTTTAATAACCAATGCAAAATTTACTTGTACAACTTTATACTCACCTACTAATTGTTTATCTAGCTGGTATTCTTCAGATATTTTTTCAACAGAATAATTTGCAGGATCTTGCTGATGCAGGCTTATGAACTGAATTGCTTGCTTTAAAGAACATTTACCGCTTACAACCACAGGTGTACCATAATGATCATAATAATTTAATTCAAGCTGACTTCTATTCTGTGGTAATGATCTAGATGAAGTTATCTCTTCCTTTGGTTTATCCTAATAATGAATTAAAATAAGCTTACTTTAATGACTGCAATTAAATATAATCCTTTTCAAATTAAATATAACCTTTGGATGATGGGACTCGACGTAGACATTTTTCAAATGATCGAGTAGTTTTGGATCCTTTTTGTACTGATCCTCCATAAAATTTGGATACACTAAAATAGAAGTAATATTATAATATATTAATAGAAATATTGAGTGCCATTATATCGTAAGACATGTAAAATAACATAATTTATATAGTTTGGACTCGAAGTGTTAAGGAAGCAGTCGAATTTTTATCATGAATTCCAATGGCACTTTTAATTCCAAACGATACAAGTCGGAATGTTAAAACTTACATTTGTCTACCATCTCCTTTTGTCGTTGTGTAGAGGAATGTAGAGGAGCTGGAACCGGTTTCTCTCTTGAAATAACACGTGCTGCACGATTTTCAACGTTAAAAGTACGGATTGGTCGCGTAAGAAGAGAATATATTTTTCCCATTTTATTAACTTCTTAATGGAAAAGAACTAAAATCTCAGTACACATATATACCTAAAATCATAACTTAAATTACATCTAACTTCTCATTCTAGAAGGCTACAATTGTCATAGACGTTTCGTACTTTACATAAATTACGAAATACTTGGTATATATTTCAGATAAATCGAAGATTTCAAGGAAAATAGTTGTCCGTCTTCTATCATACCAATTACTTGGTTATGATTGCAATCGATACCGGGATCGCAAGGGTTACCGCTACCCTTGATCTCTTCTCAAGAATAATGAGAAGATTTAAGAGGATTACAATATCATTTAACTATCAGATTTCATAAGAAAATTGATTTATTTCATAATGTAGATATATTATTAGAAACTATTATTACACTATCCAAAACATTTAGTATAACGACCGTGTAAATCGTAGTTAAAACATAATTTTTTTTTTTTATTACCAACGCATATACAATCTCGTTCCTTAAACATTAATTGTTACAGTTCTATCATAATTTTTATGGGAATGTAATTTAGACAAACTCGTGTGATATACAAATTGTATGATGCAAATGCATTTCTATGAAAATGTGTAAAACTATGAACACTATTGGTTAGGACTTAGAAACCGGGAATCAACCTGAATAAAAAAAATTCGGTATTAGTTTATATAGGAATATTATACAACTAATGAAAAGAGACAAATAAACGTATTTGCTTGTATCTACTTAGTAACTGAAAATTATTCATTGAAACGCGGGCATAGATGTATGTTAGAAAGACGAAACATTAAATTTGCTAAGTTTACGAACACAATTGCCCGCCATTAGTGGAGGGAGTTTTAGAACGTTCAGTGAAGTTGCAGATGGTTGCGAAGACGCGGTGAAAAGAAACGTACCGTATGTGTCGACAATTTGATAATATATCAATTAAATGTGATTATTCTTATGAAATATGGAAACAACAGTTTAATATTTCTCGATAACGCATTATCGTAGTATCTCCTATGCGGATATTAGTGAAATACGATATTCGTTCAACAGCTTACGCGTAACCGCCAAAATTACGGACAGAAACGCCATCTTGTGTAAAGATGTTGACATTTTACTAAATTGAGAACATTTTACTAAATTGATCGCCGTTTATTCGAGTCCCACGACTCGATTTCTACGTTTATGAATGTTAAAAAATGCTAACTTTATATATTAATTGACACGTCGACCTGTTTTTTCATTATAAGGTGATCATTTTATGTTGCTAATGGAAAATCACGTTAACGAGTTAACTTGTCTGTTTAGCTTTGTGTTTACAAACATATCGTATCGAACACTTTTTTACCAATTTCATTGATATCACGTTGATTCATTTACAGAAGGGCATATAATACGAATTAAAAATGTTTTACGCCCATTTTGTGTTGGCCAAGAAAGGGCCGTTGGCGCGTATTTGGTTAGCCGCTCATTGGGATAAGAAATTGACAAAGGCCCATGTATTCGAAACAAATATCGAAAAATCTGTCGATGGTATATTACAACCAAAGGTATTTAGAAAAAATCCCATTATTTCAATTCAATTATTTCTACCAATTTTTCAGAGTACAATATTCTCCTAACGTACTTTAAAAAGTTTACTTTTAAAAGAAATTACCAATAATTTTCAATGAAACATTATCTACGATTGTATTTTATTTTATATGTGTATAGGTAAAAATGGCTTTAAGAACATCTGGTCATTTATTGCTGGGCGTAGTACGTATATATTCGAGAAAAGCTAAATACCTCTTAGCTGACTGTAATGAAGCCTTTGTTAAAATAAAAATGGCCTTTAGGCCTGGCATGGTCGATTTACCGGAAGAGCACAGAGAAGCTGCTGTAACAGCTATTACATTACCTGAAGTATTTCATGACTTTGATACAGCAATGCCAGAATTAAAGTAAATACAAAAAAAAAAAAAAATTAAAACCTCTAAGCATATTTATCACGCAAGTAGCATATGTTGTATAAATATAACCAGTCATCTAATATAAATGTTTTATTCCAGAGATGTCGATATTGAGGCGCAATTTAGCTTAAATCAATCACGGGCAGAAGAAATCACGATGAGAGAAGATTACGGTAATCTAGCTTTAGTTACACACGATCAAGGATTTGGTGACATGAGTTTTGATGCAGAACCTCCGGAACTACTTAGACATGCTGGTACTGTGGAACCGTCGTTGGACCAGGTATTGTCTTAAGCACTTTGCATATTAAATTGTTTGTAAAGAATAAAGTTTACATTATTTTTTAGACTCACATGTTATTCAGTGATGGGCCAGGAATTGAAGCAACTTTAGAGCAAAAGGAGAAAGAACCAGTACCTGGTCCATCGGTAACAACACAACCTATGGATATAGATATGCCTATTAGAGATGATGGTTTTGGTGGTCACCTCGGTCAAGATATTATATGTAAGTAACCTAGATTAATACAAATAAAAATATAGTGGAAGACACTAATAAACAATTCCAAAACATATTTACTTATTAGCTGGAGGCTTATTTGAGGGTGGTTTATTCGATGAAGCACCAATGGATGAAGTGCCTGTACCTGAAGTTAGTGCAGTAACAGAAACACAAGAACCAGGTGCAATTCCTGGGGCCCCACCCTCCGTGCATGATGAATCGGAAGAAGAGATGGGGGATCGTTTTTGTGGTCCATCATCTCCTATGGGAGGAATGAGGTAATCATCAAGCAGACAAAGCAGAATCAAACGTTAAAGAAATAATGAAAAGTATAATATAAAAGTGAAATTTGATGTCCCGGTATAGCACCGATGAATCCAGACCAGTGTCTCCAGCTGTAGCTGGTGAAGAAAATGAGGGAAGAATAAGCGTTGCGAGCCGCCGTTTCACTCCTGCTCCTCCAACTATTCCTGAAGAGCGTCCAATGGAAGCCATCGAAGAAGCACCACCTCTACAGGATCAAACTACGCTGTTGCAAGATGAAGAAGAGAGTTTTGCACTCGCACCAGTTGATACATCAGCATTAAAAGGCTTGTCACATTACAGTATTATTCTCCTTCGGTTATAATATTAACTGGCATAATCTAATTTTAATCATGTTAATAGGATTCACAAAAGCGAAACGTAAGCGTAAGCTTATCGTAGACGAAGTAAAAAATATTTCCGGCGAGGAAATGAAAGCACAATTATCAGACACCAGTGATATTATTACGACATTGGATTTGGCACCACCCACAAAGAGATTAATGCACTGGAAAGAAACTGGTGGTGTTGAGAAATTGTTTGCTTTGCCAGGGAGACCAATACCAGCACGAGTATTATTTAAGGTAAATTAAAGTCTCATTATTTATAACCAATTTTTAAAAAAAGATAACATTTGTTGAAAAATGAATATTTTACTTTTCTTTGAAATTAGAATTATCAACGACATCTGACGAGCAAGTCTTATGATCATGAGGACTTCGGGCGTTTGGTGGGTGAAGAAGAAGGAATGTCCTTGGAACAAATGAGAGAACCTGCAGAACCTGACTCATTCGAACAAAGTATTATCAGTAAACGTATGGCTCGCAAACGAAAAGCACCGGTAGATGAAGAGGTATATTACACATTCCTCGTGTAATTGTAGTGCAAAGCGATGCACTAACGTATCCTATTTTTGTTTTTAGGTAAGGCCAGCACCTCCAGCACCAGCACCTCCTCCAGTAGAAGTAGCCCCTGAACCAGTGGAAGTCCCGAGTATAGTTCCCCAACCAAGTCTTCCACCTGCAGAATCGCCAGTACCTCCACCTGAAGTATCTTTATCAACCGAACCATCTGTACCTGACATCAGCGGTGTTGTGCCTGCCGTTGAAGAAGCGGAAATGATCCCCCCACCTCCCGAAGCACCTATGGTTCCTTCTGAAATCCCTGAAATCCCTCCTACCGAAGTAGTCGCTGCATCCGAAGAACCGGTTGTTCCACCGACGCCTGTGGAACAAGAAGTTGTTGCTGCATCGGTGACTGAAATGCCACAAATGGAAAATATGGGCTATGATCAGGTTAGTTTTACTTTTTGAACACAAATAATTCAATAAAATATTAAGTTATGTTAATTCATATGTTGGTATGTATGACAGGCACAACCTCAAGGACATTATGTAGGATACGATGAACATCCTCCACTACCACATACGCCCGCTATATCAGAAAGAGGACCTGCGACACCATGGAATCATGAAGATTACGAATTTCCTCCATCCGTGGGACCTGTACGTATACGTAGGATTACAAAACGTAACAGCATGAGAAATGAAATATTTTTCTTTTACATTGGATTGGCCAAAAGTTTTTTTATACCATTTACTCGATACTTGGTAATATATTTACTTAGTTTCTTTATTTTTACAGCAAGAAGAACAACAAGTAGATGAAACTTACGAACAGTTTGAAGAACGTGTTCTTAACAAGAGAGCATCGCACATGTATCATGTCATTAAAAGTAAACTAGATACCAAAGATAGATTAACACTATCCGACATGGCGTATAAAAACAACTGCAAACAGGTTTGTATTCTATGTGCTGTAATTAAACGAGAAATGCATAATTTATATATTACCATTGAGCACGATTTCGTTTCAGGTTGCACAAAAATTCTATACATTGTTAGTTCTAAAAAAGTTCCAAGTATTGGAACTCAACCAAGAATACCCGTATGCTGACATTACGGTCAGCAAAGGACCAAAATTCGAGAACCCTGCATTATAAAGCTGTTAGGTAATTCTATCTTATATTTACTGTTAACGAATGGCGGACAAAGGAAATTGTAGCTATTTTTAGCCACACTACAAGAAAAACGAGCGATTTATCTAAATTCTTTTGAAAGATAAATTGTAAAATAATATATAAAAAGCTATTGTAACTTGAAGTATCTCCGTAAAGCAAAAGAATTTTGTAAATCATGTTTTAAGCTCCTGTTTCAGGGATGTATACGTTTTGTATAAATCAGAGCAGAATTATTTTGGACCTTCTGCATTTTTATTGTGATAAAGAAAAAAGAGAGAAATTCAATTAAAGATACGCAAATTTATCATTAAAAAGTGTATAATGTTTTACATCGGCAAAAGATCAATCGTCTTCATTAAATTTATTATCTATCCGAACAGGGTTTGTATATAATATTAATATGTAGTAAATATATATTTTATATCTTACAATTTACAAGCAAGCTCTTAAGTCTGTACTGCAGGATGGTCCAAAAATATTATAATAATAATAATAATAATCGAAAATAAGATAATCGGTGAGGTCTAATTAAAAAAAAATAAAAAGAAACGAAAAGATTGCGTTAAAAATTTCATAAAATGAGATTACGTATGGTTTAAATCTATTGTATAACATTTCAAATTAAACGAGGATCGCATGCTCGCCAATACGTTACAATAATTTCTTCAATTATTTGTTATTGTAAACAATTATTAATGGAAGAATCAAGACAGTGTTTTATGGATAATGCTTTTATGTATTGCAGTCATACTTTAGGAATATTATTGTGATTAAGTTATTTTTTATCTATCTAGTACATTTTTTGTGTACACTTGACATAACCTGTATAGTTGCTTTTTCGTATAAATCACTGCAAGTTTATGATCCGCTGTAATTTATATTTACATTGTGACAACATTCCAAAGAGCATTGATTTAATGGTCACATTTTTCTGTCGCAATCTTTCATTATAGAATTTCTTTGTCATACTTCACCGAACGAAATTTATTGCGTAATGTGACAAAAATTGTTTGATCCCACTATTTTCTCAAAGAAAATGGCGTTACGGTTAGTAATATAATTAATCCAACCGTAAAAAATGTTCAATAATTTATTGTTATATATGTATACCTGTTTTATTCGGGGAGGAGGGGGGGGGGGGGGGGAGAGAGGGAGATACAAGTGTTGAATCATACTAAAAATAAAAATATAGTATATTTTGTCAAACTGACATGTCAAAGTTCTCAAAAGCAATCATAATACATTGTAAATAAACATGCACAGTGAACTGCAACGTAACTATCGTTATGCACGTATGTCTTGTTAAGAGGCATGTCGTGAAAAGAATCGACTGCTACTACACGTACATATACTTGAAATATACCCGATTGTAAATATTATCATGATTCACTAATCAATATACATTTGTTTTTAAAATGAAATGAAGAATTTCTGAACTTTCTTTAAAATTGGAACCCTAAAGTACATATCACATAATACTTAAAAATATTAATCCATTATTTTCCATTAATAAACTGTTACACATATAGAATAGCTGAAATTAATTTAAAAAAAAGAAAAATCGATACTGACTTTAAGTATTTTCCTTTTGTTAATTATGTCCACGTGTGCACATGCACATAATAAAAATAAGTTTTTGTATAACAGGCGTGTATTCGTATCATTAAATATATTTAAAATTGTTATTTTAAGTTAACAACAAATGTCCTCATTTCGATACTGTTGTACGTTATCTTTGAAAATTACACTTTAAATAATGAAGAATACATTATATTCGATACCTTGAAACTCCTCCTACGCTTCTTTAAAAGTACTGGTACAATAAAATAAAAAGATTAAAGCTAATAAAAAAAAATTAATATCATTTATAAACAATGCTATTTTTGTAAATATATTTTAGATAGATATTAGAACATCGTTGTATTATCATTAGGAGTATCAACTAGTATATGCAATTTTTTGTGTAAAAGCATTATTTATTTGTTATCGACAAATTCATTTACGAAGCATCGAATGTAATACAAACATAACGTATTAAATTGTTATGTACCTTTTTATCGCGCAAATGGTATACATATAGCAAAGAATAATTTAATTTTTCAATCGTAACGAGCCGTGTGAAAAAAGAAATAGATAAATGCGCTTTAATTTTATTCTTCCAATTCACCAGATTCCATTGCATCGCGATATGATTTATCCTTCGAACGTTCTGGATCTAGTTTGATCATATCATCGATTCTAAGTATAGTTATCGCTGCTTCCGTAGCGAATTTTAATGATTTTATTTTAGAGATTGCTGGTTCTAGCACGCCGGCTTTCTTGTTATCTTTAATAGTCCCTTCGAGTAAATCCAAACCAACCCTGTGAAAAAATACCCGTATTATCAGATCAGTATCATTAGATCATAAGTTGTGATAGTCAGTAGAATATCAATCCAGAATAAAAAAAATTACCATTTCAGATCTGCAAGATCTGCTTTTGTTTGACTTGAATTATGGTAAGCACGTAGCTTAGCAACAAGATCCGTAGCATCCTGTGCCGCATTAACTGCCAACGTTTTCGGTATAACTAACAACGATCTTGCAAACTCGGCAATAGCTAATTGCTCTCGTGAACTCTGAAACAAACAAAAAAAGGCATAAATGTATACGTATAAACGTAATTTACTGGTACGCCTCGATACCAGAAATGCGACTTACTAAAGATGTAGCAAAGTTTTCCAAATAAATTGAAAGCGCTGCTTCAACGCAACCTCCGCCAGCAACTACACATTTGCTTTCTAAAACTCGTTTTACCGCGCACAATGCATCATGCACAGATCGTTCCATCTCATCGCAGTAGTAGTCGTTTGGTCCACGTAATATCAGAGAACTTGCTGTTCTTGCTTTCGGTCTGGTAGCAAATGATACAAGTACATGTTGCAATATTAATTCTACTTTGTTTTTCTTTTCAAAAAAAAGACATGTATTCGAAACGAACCCTTTAATAAGAATAAGCTCATCGTCGCATATCATTTCTTGTACTACTTCAGCAGCTTCTCCGAGAAGACTAGAATCAAAATTTTCCTCCCCTTCCATGTTAGTCAGAGAAGTAAGAAATTGCGCACCGGTAGCCTTTGCAATTCTCTTCAAATCCGCTTTCTTGCATCTCCGAACTGCCATTGCTTTCGCTTCAATGAAATACTAATACAAGCAAAGAAAAAGAACTGTATAAATTTGATTGATATCGTCTTCATAATTTTTATGCAAGTTCCATAAATATACCTTTAAACAAAGATCATCAATTCCCCCAGACACAAGAATAACATTTGCACCGGCTGTAAGGATTTTTTGAATCCGTTCTTTTGTGATATCTGCTTCACGTTGTCGCACTGCTTCCAATTTCTCAGGGTCTGTGATCAGTACTTCGACACCTAATTTCATTTTTGTTTTTTGCAAAGAGAAATCCAAACACGCGATTTTCGCGTTTACCACCCTCTTAGTCATTGCTTGAGAAGCTACAGTACAATTCAATGCATAACCCTGCACTATTACAGACTCCCTAACGCTTTTACCATGAGCCTTTAAAACATTAACTGCCTTTACAGGGTACATAAATCCCCCCTTTCCATCGTTCACTTTTATTGCGTTTGCAGCATCAACGACCATGTTCCCAAAGAAATCTGCATCACTATTAATTTATGAAGGATAATAATGGTATAATGACTGCGAAGCGCCATAGATTTGTACAACTAAATGAAAGGATACGTTCCAATAATTTTACTGGACATGGAAGTTTTTGCTACATTAACTAAACAATCTCTTCCAAGCTCGTCTACACCAACTGTTAAATGCTCTTGAATGTACTTGCAGGCTTCTCTGAAATAAATAAATAAATAAATAAATAAATATTTCTAATATTTAAATATAGAATATAATTTATTCATGTTTGTGCTTACTTGCAAGCAAGTCTGTAACCGCTAATTACAGAAGTTGGATGAATTTTTTGTTTTACCAGCTCATCTGCATTTTTTAGTAATTCAGCTGCGACTATGACCTGAATATTATCTCAAATAATTTTATAGTATATCAAAAAATTTCACATTTAACCTTGTAAAAAGTAGCACGAACAAACTTACAACCGATGTAGTTCCATCTCCAACTTCTTCATCCTGTAATTGGGCTAATTCTACTAAAACTCTTGCAGCTGGATGTTCAACTTCTAGCAAACGTAAAATAGTTGCTCCATCATTAGTAACAGTAACATCCTAGATAATTAAATGAAACGTAAAAATATATAAAAAATAATACAATTACTATAGACTCAATTATAAGATTTATTTTATGAAACTGATTACATACACCAATATCATCAACAAGCATTTTATCCAAACCAACAGGGCCCAAGGAACTCTTTACTATATTAGCAATTGCGCACGCAGCCATGACTAGAAAAGATAAACAACAGAATGGAATAGAATAACGGTGAAGTAATAGTGAAACTGGTATTCTTTCACTAATGATTTCTTGTACTTCTTTTCATAAAAGGTATCGTTCTTATGCGTGAAATTTTGTGACACTGAACAAACAAGTTTCACTACTTTCAACCTTTTTTTAATTACATCAACAAAATTGTAATAAAATTGGAAAGCGACATTATTATCGTAAAAGTAAATAATATTATTACAATAAACATTCTCGTGTATTTTCATACGCGATGAAAACGAATAAACGAATTGAAGATCATTAATGCGATGATATTCGTACATACCATTCTGCGTTCTTACAGGTGCTCCAGATTGTCGAATGCCTCCAACGGCCAAAGGACTGGCTACTGTCGACATTTTTCAATGATTTCCTTTACTTTTGCAATATAATATCGCAATTTGAATTGCAAAACAAAAGTTTCGCCGCAAAGCTAACCGCGTGTCACTGTTACTGCCGTATGACGACAACGACCAGCGACGCCTATACTTACTTCCTTTTACGGATCAGTTTGACGTGACACCTCTCATTGGTTAAACATGTAATGCGTTCATTTTCAATTGGTTAGAAAATCACAGACAAAAATCTTTTCCATTACCTTCTAGAAGAATCTTTCTTTCGATCTTTCGAACTCTTACTAGAGATTATTCGAATAAATTCTAAACATATGATAAAGCTATAATTCAATATATTTCATGTAATTTTTCAAGAAAAATGATTATCGGTGTTAAAGTAAAATAATAAATGAAAATGAGCATTCGAAATTTGTATAATTACTAACTGTAATAAATGAAGAATTTCACAGTAACAATTTGCAAAAGTTGGTAATGGTTTCATATTGGACTCTTGCACGTAGATTAAAAAAAAGAGATTAAACTTAAATTAATTACATTGGAAACATGACATTCTTAACGCAATTGTTTGGTAGCACTTTAAAAAGTTCTAAATGTCTCGTGAATGCCGCTACCGCTAATTTAGGTTAGTACAAACTAAACTTTAAATTTAATAGATTACTTACAATTTTTATTATAAATAATAATAGATTTAATAATTAATAGCGTGCGTGAGGTATGCATCAAAAAAATCTAGTGGAAGTACGCGCAATTCGCCTATTACTAGAAGACCGAAGCATAGAGGATGGCGAGTACAAGACGGACATTATGTTCAAGCATTAACGATATTAGCTACACAGCTTAGACCCAGATTCCATCCAGGCTTATACGTAAGTTTGATATTTACAAGCACGGATATGTATTGATTATCTTATGTTTACAGGTTGGAATTGGTAAAGATGGTACACTGTACGCTTTAGAAAAAGGAAAGGTAGTAGTCACCTGCGAAAAGATTAATCCAAATTTGGAACGTGCATGGGGTAGATTGAATTACGAGGACAGAGCAAACAGTGTTATATATAAAAAACATTTCAATATTATTCCTGAACCGCAACACGATAGATTTGTATTAATCGATACCGTCTAAATAGAGACTTTCTTATTCTATTCATGTTTTAATTGTAAACTAGAAATAAATAAAAGTATGGAATAGTAAATATAACTAGGTACATTATTTGGTATATTGTCAAACATTTTCTGCCCACTGAAACGATTGGTACTTTATATTATTGTCGTGCTCCTTGGAAAGGAAAGCGTACAATTGCGTTTTTCGAACATGGCAAGCGATTCTACATTGAGCTGAAAGCGTAGTTATCGGGATTTCTTCGTTCTTATCTTTACATAAAATTATGAATTGAGAATGAAACATAATAGGATCTCCTGTAAAAGAATTGAAAGAACAAGTTATGGCGTTTGCTTTTAACTAATTATATACCATATATATTGTATTACCAGGATAAGCTAAGAAATCACCACCAAATTTGTCTCCATTTGTTATGTAATATCCTCTCTCCCATAAATCTTTAAATGTTTTATATCGAAGTTGTTGTTTATAATTTGAGGGGTATTCCCACTTCACTATTTCCACATCATCTTTGTTTGCCCACGGATATACTGGAAACAAATCTCTATAAAATAAATTCTATAAAATAAATTTCTATAAAATAAATTACTTTTCTTTACTTGTATGAGTTTGAACTAATGCTTCGCTTTTGTTTAATTTAGGCAACTTTGCCATTTCTTTTTCTAACAAATCCTGTTTATTGACCTCAATGTTATTCAGTGTTTCCTGCATCTTTGGATCTAATGGTTTGTTTGCTTTCTTTTTCCTGGTATCTATTCCAAGTATTTTCCTTTTCTTTCCCTCCACAATTTTATCCATCATTCCAATCACCTGCAACGTAATAATAATTTAATATAATGTAAAATAATTGGAACATTTTACTGAAAATATGGATATATCTTTAATTTTTAACAACCTGTTTTTCTCTTTCCCTCTTTAAACATTTCTCTTGCTCGATGTACAAGGTGTTCCTATATTCTTCGAAAACTTGTTTCAACGAATCAGATGGTGGTTCTTGCAATCGAGGGTACCGTACAAGTCTTGCAACATTCTTTTCAAGCAAAAGAGATACTTCTTCTGGTTGTAGAAGTAACGGAAGGCCTGAAAGTATATCTTGCCTTGGTTTCTTCGGAAGGCAACCTACGAGTTCACCAATTATTCGATAATCCTTTCGAAGTTTTAACCAGTCTGGAATTGAAGTTGTGGAATTGAAAAAGTTTGTAAAAATTTGTAAAAATAGTAACGAACTACTACTACTACCCTCCGCATTCCACACGAAAACGTTATTGCTTGAAGAAATTAAATCTATCATTTTTTAAGAGAGAAAGAGGGAGAAAACACTAAATTTCTTGTCTTTAATAACCAAATGAGATATTCAATGTTGGTCCACATTACATATCTCTGTAAAACCTCTTATGGTACGAAATAAAAATAAACATGTGAAAATGAAGAAATAGTTGGTAGAATATTGTATGCCCGATCGCGGTACCGAAATATATAAAAATAATTTGAATTCAACAGATGTCGCTATTCATCATTTCTGAATAATTGTTACGGTGTAGAGGGGGAAGGAAGAGGTTTGTCGAACATCTGTCACCAAGCGAAGGCTACGTCCGTTTTAGTCCCAAAAACCGCAATACCGTCATGGCACCCGGTTTTATAATTTTTTAAAGAAACTCCGACACATACATAGATATTTCCAATCGAAATAATATTAAAATAGTGACTAATTTTTTTCTACTTGAACATTTGTTCATATTTGGTGAGTGATCGAACGCTACCGACTTTTCTTGTTTACCAATTGCATAATGAGCAAATAAATCGAAATTGAAGGGCAAGCCCTTTCGTTCGAAGCTGCTGCTCACCTTTCTGGCTAACCTTTCGATTCGAAAACGTGCATCGTTTTGTTATATCTACTAACGCAGACTGATGCGCTTTAACAGTGGGTGTTGCATTTACAATGGTCGAGCATATTTCGGTTATTAACTTTCTATCAATTATTATAGTAGTAATTACAATCGCTTTTAGCAAGAGTAATTGTTTACTTGAACGCTTCGATTGATAGAATAGTTTTATCATCGATAACCTAATTTCCATTATTTATATGGTAATTTCCATTATTAGAAAGAAACATTTTCATCTCTCTTTTACCGCGAAATGAAACTGTGAAGTGAAATATAATCTCACATAGTATCTTTCTAACAAGACTATTAAATGTAACTAGACATAAAATAATACTAAAATAAATTTATTATTGCTGCAGTATATTCGAAATATGAGTTCAGGTAGACCAATCAAATGTGTGGTGGTAGGAGATGGAACGGTGGGAAAAACGTGTATGTTAATATCATACACAACAGATAGTTTCCCAGGGGAATATGTCCCCACAGTGTAAGTAATATCTTTCTAAAAATTAAAACAACCTACAATCCTTTCTTATGAACAAATTGAAATTTGCACGCAACATTTACAAATTTTATATTTTTACATATATTTCTTTCTTTCTCGGAGCAATGAAATGAGATAGCTAATAATAGTAAAGTATTATTGGATACAGCATCCTTTGAATCTTAAGGTCTTTTAGCATTCTTTTAAATGAATTTTTTTTTTTTAAATATTTGAATTTGAAATGTTCTTTTTAAATATATATACTTGTTCACTTGATTATTTTGGTGTCGTATAGGATTTGAGTATTTAAATATTAAACTTTATTATTTTCTACAGGTTTGATAATTATTCAGCACCTATGGTCGTGGATGGAATACCTGTTAGTCTAGGCCTATGGGATACGGCGGGTCAAGAAGATTACGATAGGCTTCGTCCACTTTCATATCCACAGACTGATGTTTTTCTGATTTGTTTCTCAGTGACTAGCCCCTCGTCCTTTGAAAATGTTACCAGTAAGTGGTACCCAGAGATAAAACATCATTGCCCGGATGCCCCAATGATACTTGTTGGGACTAAAATAGACTTAAGAGACGATCGTGAGACGCTTACTGCCTTAGCTGAACAAGGTCTCAGTGCTATAAAACGTGAACAAGGACAAAAATTGGCAAACAAGGTCTGCATCGTGTCTGCATCAAATTTGTTACTCAATAGTTTTAATGAATGTTCAAACGCTTACATTTGCAAGTGAAGTATATGCATGTTACAGAATCAGATAACACTTTTAACTTGCCAAAAAGATATGTACTATAAATTTGAAAAAGCCATATCTAAAATAATTTGAACACAGTTTATAACTTTCTAATTACCAAATAATTTCAAATATATGTATAATCCATAGATACGAGCGGTGAAGTATATGGAATGTTCTGCGCTCACGCAACGTGGTCTAAAACAAGTGTTTGATGAAGCGGTCCGTGCCGTTTTAAGACCTGAACCTCAAAAGCGCAGACAGAGAAGATGCATTATGTTATAAACAGTAAATAATCAAGATTCAATGTAGGTAAAACCATATAAACTGACAGACTGAAATTAATTTTCTCACCAACAAATGAAAACGAAATGTGAATGTTTTTAAGAGACGGGCAATCCATGCATTTCGATGAATCTCTCTGGCAGCTGTAGTTTAACGTATCATAAACGAGGGTACAATTTTGCAATTGAAGATTTCTAATAGAAATTATAAAATTAAAACTAAGAACTGAAGTGGCAAGGAATCATGGTACCATTATAATTTTAACCAACACTTATACAGCATTTAATCAAGTGGAAATAGTTATAAATTCACTTACGTCTGAAGTAGTGCTTTCATTGTGATTCTACACGTTAATGTACTAGTCAAAGGTTAATATATCTTATTGCCTGCCATTATATTTTCATTTTTTTTTCTTTTTTTTATAAAAATAGCAAATTTTTATTTCTTTTTAATATAGCAATTTTATTAATGTTAAAAGGAAGTTGACGAATTGAAAGAATTGAAAATACTAGAATGTCGAAGAATCGCGAGAGCTGCCAGATATCTCTAAATTTTTTATACCAATTATAGTAAAAGCATTCATTTAGTATACATATAAACATACACACGATAGGTGTAACAATCAATATACTAACAGTTTTTATAAAATGTAAAATAGCATTATAGTATTATTTAAACAGACAGTGCCATAGCAACGAAGAGATAAAAATCAAATCAGTAATGTGAAATTTTTTGTCAGTTCTAGACAATAGATGTATGTATTTTATTGTAACTTCATATTAGGAGAGTTTTTAAAAAAACAGAGAGAAGATGTAAAGGAATTGAAGAATCTTGTAATAAGAAGTATTTTGTATTTATTGTAAAATTTTTTATAAATATTGCAATTGCAATATTTCTTTACACTTTAACCGAAGAAGTATATTATGAATAAACTAAACTGCCAACAAATATTCATACACATTTTATGTATAAAACAAATTTAATAGCTTTACGTGGCACAGTTTATTGTCTAGAATTTGAACATCTCTCTAATGACTACGTAAAATAGAAAACATGCTGCAGTGTATTGTGTGTATATTGATATTTATTTTGACTACTTGCAGAGTAATCATACTCTAGGAAAGGATTTATTATAAAATCACTTTACTGAAACATCTTTACATCTGAAATTGTATTTCTGTTGTTGCATGTGGCAGATACAATTTAACAGATTGTTGCACTGGTGCAATCTGCTTAGCACCTGAAAGGCTCTAAATTATTTTTCATAAAAAAAAAAGAAGAAAAAAACTGTCGCGAGTGCATTGTGAAAAGAATAATCAAAATATATATTGAATTATGTAAGAAAATGTAACAACCAGTGACAAACGCGTATGGTGCATGAGAGTATGCCTATAACGCGGAGAATATAGCACAATTTATTTCAAAGTGACATTCTTAATCTTCGATTACTATTTTTATAAAATTCATTTATATCAACTTTTACATTAAAAAAGATATTAGTAACAGCTTCTACAATAACCAATATGTTGTACAAAGCAAAAATTTTTTTACTTACAGTTAATTTATTATCATGGATTTTTTCCTCATTACATTGTAACATACTTCGTACGCATCAATCTGTAATAATAAAATATTACTTGGATAGATATTACACATGCTCTTTATAAAGAAAAAAAGACTCAATGAAAAGAAAAGAGTGTGATGATGAATAACAAATATTCCACACCGTTTGCAATGCTATTTTTTTATATTTGGAAAAAGAAAAGCTTAGGATTATAGAAAAATAGAGGACACGCGTGCCATATGCTTTCAAATTTGTAGAAAACGATTGTCGAATGTCATACCTTGTTTGTATTTGTACTCGATGTGAATTTTAAACGAATTAAAGATATGTTATCGTATTTAACAAGAAAAAAATTCCTAGTATAAGTGAGGATGAACTATTTTTAGTTCATCGAGGCATATTAATGCTTGCTAAGTGTACATACTGTAGCATAGTGGTAGCATGCTCTAAATTTCAATCAAACAAACATATAAAATGATTATCGATATCATTTTTTCTCGTCTTTTTACTTGTGATATATTTCAGTATGTACACGCATATCAATGATTTGAACATTATTATTATAGTCGCATGATTGAAGTATAGAGTATGTCGTGAAATGTTTGCAGTAAGCTTTTTATACTTTATTATACTTACAAAATTTATTTTGATATCTTTTGCTGCTAAAAATATTTTGTAAACTTCGTGTTTTAATTAAGAATGCATTTGTAGTTCCTGAGTAAAACAATTGTTTCTCTGGTATATTGAAAGAGCACAATTTAAGACATCATTATTATCGTTCTATAAACAGACTTAAGCCTAGGAATTTTTTTACATATGTACATACGTACATAAACGATACATTTATAGAAAGTAATCGGATAACAGCAATGCGTTATATAATGACTGTACACGATGGTTGCATTTATTGTAAGTAGTGCATTTATTTTACAATTATTATTAAAAGATAAAGTTTGTCGGGCAGAAATGAATCGAGAGTAGAGGTAAAAGAAAGCACAATCTCTGAAATAGTAGACGCTTACATGATATTTCTTAATTTTTAAGATTGAATAACGAAGAAATTTTTTGCAGTATTACAATGTAAATAAAAATTTTATTCTATTACTTGAAAATATACTATTTATACCTGAAATTTTTCATTTACACTACATTTAAACTGCGCGTATACCTGCAATTTATTGTAACGATAAATAATTAGTAATTTCTGGCAGCTAATATATGCTAACGTGCAAGTATCTTTTTCTCTTTTAACATGTACATACAATACTTTTCTTTTAGTAAATAAAATCAAAGTTAATAAATATTTGTATAACTTGATAACACAATTCTGAATCCATGAATGTTGGTAAGATGAATTACACTACTTACAACTTGTGCATTTAACAAAGAACGTTTAATATTAATATTAACCTTCCTTTTGTTTAAACAAAAAAGTAACAATAATGGATGCTACAGACCAAAGGTGAATGTTACTTTTAATGTAATGCTCGTAATTTTTATTACAATATTATTGCATATAAGTATTCAAAGAATGGATGTATGTGAAGTGTAAAAATATTCTAGTCACCAAAAATTCTGATTTTATTTGTATGCAAAGTATTTTATTGAAATTTATGTTCAAACCACACTCAATGAATAAACATTTTTATCGAAAAATAACAAGAAAAAGGAAACAATCGAACCAAAATAATAAAATGAAAGACGTGAAAGTATCGATCTAATTTAAGACAATTGTCAATTTACGAGAAGCAGAGAATAAACCAAACAAGGAGGATAAGAAAGCATTAGAATACAAAATATGTATGTACACGTACTAAGTAAATTTAATCGTCAATAACATTATAAACATAATGTTTATATATTTTCTTAAAATTTCTGTAAAATCACTAATTTCTGTACTAACGAAGACAGCATAAGAGAGCATTTTGCGAATACAGATGAATTATTATTTTCATTATAAGCTCGAGAATGATAACATTTCAAATGACATTTCTTCTATTCTGATAAATGAACTCTTTTGCTGTCCGTGTAGAGAAGTAAATAGGAAGATAAAAGTTTTAACGTTAATTTTAGCTATCCTATTTTCTTATGGAGAATTCAAATTACAATGCTGAATAATAATCAAAATGTAACTACATAAATGCATGTTCTGCGCATACCACTGAAAAGCATTTATTTTTATTTGTGTATTTTAAACAGAATTTCTAAATAAAGTATGCAATGAGAAATATATTTAACTTCTAATTACAAGATTCTTGTCCGATTCAAGAATTTAATTACCAAAGCGAACAAAAGATTTATTATGAAAGTGTATAAGAATCTTTTGGAATTCCAATACATCAAATTGGTTTCTACTGTGCAAACAAATGGAAATGTTACTAATTTTTTCGTTCGCGTTTTACCATCGATAATCAATGTACGTAATATTATTTGAATGAAAAAGTATATTCTTTTATAGTATAATAATAAAAATATATCGCTTAAGATTCATTTATTTTATATGATTTTTATATATATGATTATATATCTTTCTAATGAAAACCTACTTTTGTTTTTACCAATATAAATTTTTAGTAAGATATATTAATATTAAACAATGTACATTAAAAGCATAAGAGAAATGTTATAATATATCATTTTTACTACAAAAATTAATTGTATGAATCTCTTAAAAAAATGATAATACATATATACACATATCGATTCTAGCGCGCGGTGTGTAACGTAACACGTAACACTAACGCTAAGCGAAGTGATAAGAGAGGTGGTAAATAGAAAATGAACCTATCGACGTGTGCTCTTCCGAAACATGATTAATTAAAATGCGATAAATCAATTATCAAATTGGAAGCACGTAATGTGTTTTATCGTACATTGTAACAGGTGTCGATAGATTAGTGTTCTATTTACCAACACAAGTGTAGACCTTTCATCGCGGTCGTTAGGCTTCCTCCAGCCTACGAATATACACGAATATACGTGTTTCAGTATCACACGTCTCGCGAGATTCGGTATACATTTGCACGTATTAATAGAAGTGTACATAACCTTAGTCTCTTTAAAAGTACAATTCGAAATAATGTTACGCAGAACACTTTTTAATATCGCGCGAAGAAAAATATGTACAAATGCAGGAATACTTCGTACCATAGAGAATACGCGAAAGTTCAATTCAAAACAGTGTAGTTTATTCGTAAATTATTCGTATTATCCAGAACAAAACTTTACTCCCATGATATTGAGAAGATTCAAAAGTAAAGGAAAAACTGCGAGTGAGGTACGTAATCATATTTTAATATTTATAAAAAATAATTTTAATTGAAAAATTTGCTGTGTAAAATGTATTTGTTACGTACGTACATGTAGGCCATACACGGAGAAGACGAGGAAGATGTGCTAGATGTCGACGATTATTTAAAAACGGAACAATCAAAAGCATTTCAAGCTTACGTATCAAGTCTTCGGTTAGACGTTATCGCCAAAGTTGGATTTAATTTGTCACGCGCGTACGTTAGTTAATATATTAATTATCAGTTTATTCAAATATTATTTAAGTAAGTAGTTAAATTAGAAAGAAGCGTCAAATAGTGAAACATACAAGGTTTTCTTTTCTAGTAAAATTGATAAGGAATTTTATAAAAATAATATACGCCTAAACGGTCAAAAATGTCCCAAAAAGAATATACCGGTATGTATTTCTCTAATTAAATTTAAAGTATTACAGCTAATATTACATCTAAATTACATTACATGCATTTCAATCGCACAGGTTCACCCTGAAGATCAAGTAGATCTTATTCTGGGCCCAAGTCCAACAAATCCTAATAACCTTATAGTAAATCGTTGTATATTAATGTCAGCCGAAGTATGGGACATCGACCCTAACGTTCTTAGAGTAATATTACTTGTTAATAAGAATTTATTAATCGAGGATTATGACAAATCGAAAAGTGATGAATAATATTATATAAATAAAAAGTGAATGAAATTTATTGACATGTAGATAATATGTATAGTAAATCTATATAGCCTAATAAATGTATATAAACTCGGTAAAGCAGTTTTTAATTATATAACATAAATGAATACAAATAGAATTTTGCAAGAGATAAATATCATTCATGTCTCATTCATTCTTCTATTTTTGCCAACGTTGTTTCTATGATTTTTTTACACTGAAAAAAATTTGTACTTAACTTGAAGTTACACTAAGTATAAATGAAATAGTATGTATAGTAAATACATTTACTTACGTAATCTATACAAAATATTCCATTTGAGAGTAAGCTATTCAAATCTTTTACTGCCTTTTCAATATTGAACGTACATTTAATTTTCTACAACACGGTAAAGTAAATGAAATATATAATTTAATAAATAATTGGGGTAAATACTTACGTTCAAAACAAATACAATATCATCATCGTTTAGAAAAGGTAGAAGCGTGAGTGCAAAATGTGGTTGTTGGGATTGAAAACAATACTTTACAATGTCATTAAAATTCAACATATGTACAACAGGGCATGAATATAAAAGTTGCAAGGTTTCAAGGCAATCCTCAATTTGTTCCGAAGTCGGATTGACATCCATTTTTCTCAATGGTTCTGAAATTATTACCTTCCATCCTAATAAATATCCATTAGAATTTACTATGACATTTATATTTCGTACTTGTAGCAATATGTTTTTTAATTCATTAACCTGAAAAAAAAAAAAAAAAAATATATATATATATATATATATGTATGTATGTACGAAGCACATAAAATATTTTTTGTATATTTCAGAGGTATATGTATTATTTACCATTAATAATTTAGCCAATTTAGTTAAATTTTTATCCCACAGGGAATATTCGTATATTTTAAAATCTATGCAAAGTTGTGCAATCACAACAAGGGCTTGCGGCGAATAACTCTGTGTTTTCCATAAAATTTGTACAAGTTCATATTTAGAACACGTTTCGAATGTATTTACGCTGTAACTTATTCCTAACGATTCCAGTGTACTTATGTATTTCAAACTTTTTATATAGTTTCTAGAATACAATTATTCAAATATATGTTAAATAAAAAATAAATATATAAAAATTAAGCAATTAGTAACATAACAATTACCTGATTGTTTGATAATCACGTTTGGTCAAATTTTCTAATTCAGTAGTATCAAATAAAGCCTGCAATACACGAAGTGCTCTATAACGTAATTCAGAACTGTAATTCTCATTATTATCACCAAAGCCTATATTTATAAGATAGTTGGCTGACAAATCAAGATCTCCATCCCCCAAAATATAACAGGCTCTAAAATATTATATATATTAAATAATGCGAATATAAAAATGTTCTAAACACATTGACATACCTTAATAAATTATCGTCACAATTCGAGTTCCACTCAGAATTTGCTGTTACTAAGAACGTTTCTGTTACTTCACTTTGATTAAATTTTGTATATCTAACATCTGGTTGTAACCATTCATGCAATAATTCTATCCGTAGTTTCACTACACTGATAGAGTATAATTGACAGATCAAATTTACTGCAGAATTTATGTCAGGTTTATTATCGAGGGCACATTGATATCTTTGAGGTATGCTTTCATCTGTATATAATTCACGAATTAATTTATTCGGATTTCTAATTAATGATAAGTAGTTTTCATTCCCTAAACCATGAGTATGCAAGATATGTTCAGTTGTAAAGCGTAAATATTTGAATTTTATTTTCTGTAACGAAGCCAATCAAAGAAATTAAATTATTCTATCAGGCGACATTAAATGAAAAATAAATAAAGATATACCTCTAACATTCCTTCCTCAAATGTTGTAGATTTCTGAATGGATAGTCGAGCATATTTGTAACATTCTTCAACTGCTGCCACTTGATCAGCTCCTAATAAAAATGAGATTAATTTGTTTAGATTTATTAAAAATGTAAATAAAATAAAATAAATTAGTTGTTAACGATTACATGTGTATTACTTCCGATTTTTTATCGTGTTTTTTGACACCACATATGACTTTTAATAATATGTAAAATACCTGGTGGTGTATGATTTACAACATAATACAATGCTGCTGTTCCATAATATAATGCATCCGGACCAGACATCTTTTCTATGCATTTTTTTATATAATTCAGTAAACTACTGTTTTTCGAACAAAGAGACCACTTAGCCATTTTGTGTTTATTTTCCAAAGCATGCGTTACTTCTCCTTTTATGGCTAATGTACATATGATATTGGGTTGTAATTTAAGAGTAGGTGCGATATCTAGCCATTTTTCATAAGTTTTTAAATTGAATTCAGGGGCTAGTAAAGTAAATTGACATTTAAATAAATTCTAGTCTTTGAAACTTAATTATTTAGTAAAACATAGTAAATGGTACAAAATGAAAAAATTTTACTTAAAAGTTTCCATAATTCATTAAATAAAAATGGCAATCTCCATTTTGCTATAGGTGGTAAAGATGTATGTCCTGGATTTCGATGTATCCACTCATCATATTCCATTTGTGTGGGTGGGCTAGCAAAAAACATAATACATTGAATTAGTCTATATTATCAATTTAACAAATATGTTTAACTAAACTATATTAAAAATTACCTAATACGTGTATAATTTTGCAAGAAATGAAAATAATATCTTTGCTCAATATTCTTGTCTTCTATAATGTCCATAAGTATTATAAATACTTCGTAGTAATAAAAATTTACCTAAAACAACGTATATATTATGGATACATTAAATCTGTAACATTAATTATACCATTTAAAATTATTACTAATTTCTTACTTGTGAAAGAAGAGTTTGAACACAGTTTTTTAAAGCACATTTATCCAGTATGTAACTAGCAATGTGGTTGCATTTTCTTCTCAATTCATTTATTTCGTCTTCATTGATACGAAATTCTAGTAACATAATCGAATATCGAATACATAAAATAAAATAAAATAGTACATATATATGACAAGATCAATTTTTGTTATTGCTCTCTACCTTTGTTTCTATCGTGGTTATTCATATTTAATTTCGGATTCCATGTTTTTATTACCCATTCTAAATAAATCAATAAACAGTCTTGAAATTTGAAACCAAAATCGGAGCAAAATTCTTCAAACAGGGGTATCATATCGCCGCAACAACTCATGATATCTTGCAATATTTTTCTTTTAGCAGTAATGTCGCTTGTTAAGACTTCTACAAATATTTTTTGTTAAGAATACATTCTCAATACCTATGCGCAATAAAAGATCAGATGAAGAATTAGTTTAAACCTTTATACGAAATTGAATATACAGATAACTTTTGTGCCCAGTAATGTAATATTTTATTATTTTGAAACATCTCCAAAAATGTCTGATTTTTTGTTAAACGAAAGTATTCATATCCAAATATTGTTATCCTTAAATGACGAATACAATCTGGTTGAAATCTGAAAAAAAATGTTTTTATATTACTTTGCATCTTTTCTATTGACTATATATTTTGTATTGACAATACTTACAACTTGCAAGCGGTAGAAATCCAGTTACACGCTTCTGAATCAGGTAATATAAATAGACAAGATAAACTAAGTTGAGGATCGAACTTTCGACTATTGATAACTTTTTTTAACAGTATTGTTGAAAATTGAACGAACATTGACTTAATTTCTTTTAACAAAGTATCACTTGTACCTGATATAATGCAACAATTAAAATATAGAGATTTAATAATTTGCAATAAACAATAATCGCTATGCTCCAGTCTGAGCCCCATTATCCTATCAAGCAATTTTTTCAAAAAGTCGTCTGGATTTAGCTAAAAATGTACATTGAAATTAATTACATTATAATATTACATTATAATACATACATTACTGCATAGATTCTTGATTGATTACCGAATTGCAATCTCGAGCCGTTTCACCATTTGTTAAACGTTTCATATCTAGGCCGTAAATAAAAAATTATTTAAGTATCTTTATGTAATACCAATTTTCTTATGGTAGTCTTGTTACGTCAGTATAATTTGATAAATTACGATAATTTATAATTGAATGTAATACGTAATTAGATTATTCTTATAAGGGAGACAATATTATATGTAAATGTAATGCATTATAATTTACCAGGGACCAATTTTGTAATATATAATTGTTGCACAAAGATTGCATCTCTAAGTAGTGGTAATAAAGACTCATCAACTCCTGTTGATAGATCATTATAGATTGTATATAATTTCCAGCCTGTTCTTGATATTTCTTCATGTTTCATCTCTTCTGAGCTCGAATCGCATGTAAGGCTTTTATTTGAACATTCTTCGTACAACCTTGACCAGTGGTATAACAGTAACATAGATTCTAATTGATCTAAAACGTTTATATAAAAATGATTAAGTACAGTATATTTAAAGTCAACTATCAGTTAAACAATATCCATACCATCTGAACATACACATAATGCAGCAGAACTTAAATTCTTAATTATAGCTGCAATATTAGAATCTGCTTTAGCATGCTGAATGACTAATAAGCATATTTTCTGCACATATAGACATTCATCTGTCATTATATTTAACTGTCCTTTTTTATATCTAGATATCAATATATATTTTAGGAAAACATAATTTTACATTTGTCCATTCTTATTACATATAAATAATATTCACTTACCCAATGAAATAGTTTAATAAATTTACATCCTTTACCAACTCCAATAATATGGATATAGCATCCATTCTGCACAATTCAAGTAAGTCTGCAACTTTAATAACTTTTTTGTACATCGTAAACAGACTTTCATCTTTTGTTAATTCTGCTGAAACATTATGTGATAATTATTAAAATGATAAATAATTAACTGTTAAATATCTTATACAATAAAAAATTATTTCATACCATTATTCAATCGTTTAACATAATTTTCTAATACTTGCTTTTTCTTAACGTAATATTCTTCATCTGTAACATCAATCTGAAAGTTTTTCTTTAAAAAATACCTAGATTTTATTGCATTCATATTATTAATAATACTTTTGCAATAATATGATTCGGTTTTACATTCGTTTGAATGCTTCTGTAGTTGTAATTTCAACCAGCCAAACATTTCAATATAATACATTACGTATTCGGGTAGAACCTAAATAATAAATATAAATAACATGTTTGTGGTTATAAAAAGTATAAAGATCATTTTTATAAAATTTATAATGTGTTGATGTACCTTTAATGTTAAGCTGGCTGCTACGTAATTAACAATTTGTGCACAACAATATAATAATAGATCACTTTCTAAAGAGTTCAATGTCTTCATTACATTTTCAAAATTCCTACAAATTATATTTTTTCATTAATTAAATTGAAAGAACTGCAATAATTCACATATTAGGATTGATTACTTAAATTATTTTACCCCCGAGATAAATAATAATGCATGCAAGAGGAAAATGCATTTCTTTTTGATAAATTATTTTTAGTTATTTGTTGAATGTCTGAGATCATGGTATCATAATTTTTTTTTATTATATACTGTATTAATTTCTGTAAACAAATTTTCGAATATTTACAAAACAACTCAATTTTAAAGCATTTTTTAATATGAAAATACTAATTACTAACATCATTTATACCAATACGCTCATATCCATATTTCTTTAAGATAAGCTTAATTGGAACATAATTACACTCTATTCTAATTTGAGATGCTAGAATATGATCAAAATTTTGACTCATTTCTGCTAAAGTTTCAATTGTTGAACTCCAAGGAACCGAGGCTCTTTTCACTATTTCTAGTGTTTGCTGTAATTTAATCTGTAATTATAAATAAGTATATTTAAATTATCCTATATTCTCTATTCGATAGAAACCTTGTTCGTTTCGTAAACATACCTCTATATCCTCAATTAAATCAATAATGATAACAACTCTTTTCTCCCACAAAGTCTGTTCATTAGACCTCCAATTATAATTCTTTATAGTGTTCTGAAAGAATTTAATTTTTGAACAATGCTTTACAATGCTTTATATAAATTTTCGATTTATTTTAATTCTAGAATACCTCTATGTACGTAGAAAGAACGTAGTCATCGTTTAAAGAATTGTTCAACATATATTGTTTTAAAAATGTATTTACGAATTCTGGAATTATATTTACATGTATTTTATCTAGTAACATGTACGACACTTTTAGAGGATCATCGGTGTATGAATCAAGAGATATTGTTAATCTGCAAATTATATGTTTTTTGTATTATTTCAATATATAGAAAAAGAAGATGCCTTCAGAAATATGTAAAATATATTTAGAAAATTACAATAACTTAACCTATAGTTAACTTTCAGTTTTTGAATGTCTAACATAGCTTGTGTTAGAGTAGTAAGTTGTTTTAATTTGAAATTTTTGTTCAAATATTCTTGCTGAAAGTATAAAGACTGGTAATTTTTTTCAAATTTCAATAATTTAATAAACTTTTCCATAAAATCAATTCCAATTTTAGGCCATTCTGAATGATAAAATTGCTCAAAGGATTTAACTTTTTTGCAGCCCCAAAAAATAATTTGATTTATCGCGCTTGGAATAAACGATAGTAAAGTCGGAATAAAATGTGATAGCCATGGCCAAAGAGTCAATGGAGGTATTTTTTCAGGAAGAATAGCAAATGTATCCTCCAGAGTTTCTATATTCGATATATATGTTATTAAGTCTGGAAAATGTCTTGTCCAAATCAAGGTAGCTGCTTCCATCTCTCCCTGAAATATAAAAAGTTTGATTAGTTTAATTAAAAATTTATTAATTACATCCATTTTGTGTTAATTGCAATTTACCAAACTCAAATGCGTTTTATATTCTTCCATGAAATTTGCTCGTGAAAATCTAATCCATTCCTTCATAGTATCATCATCGTAGCATTCTAAACCTCTTTTATAACCCCAAATCATGTGAAAAGTTTCTAATTTATCTAATATATTATTAATCGAAGACAGAAGATGTAAATATTTATCTTTCTAAAATCGGTCCTTCATTTTTATATACATATATATATTTATTATCATATTTAACAATTTTTAATACTGTCAGTTAAAAATTACTTACATCAGCGTTTTCCATTATTCTTGAACGTGCATATAAAAGAATTTTTCGCATTTGTTTGTAATCAGGTATAAGTGCTTTGCTACAACATTCTACTACATATTGCACATTTTCTATCTTATCAAACATAGTAAGAAGCATATCTATTTGAATAGGATCAGATACTTTTTTTGCCCATGGTCCAAATTGTGACAAAAGCAGTGCTACTTTCGCACAGTAAATAGGTTCTACAGATAAATCAAATTTGTTTGCAAAAGCTTCAGCTGCGTCAAATTTTTCTCTTCTTAACAAACGTTGCAATTGATCTTCAGGAATGCCTTCTGATACAGCTTTTATTCTAAGTGTATCTATATATTCTATTCCATTGTTGAATTGATTAATTCCTTCCATATATAAAATTATTTCGTCACAAGGATTCACAATTTCAACAAGATATGACACAAATGGAACACTTAGTTGAAATTTTTTTTGAAAATCTAAATAAAGTATAATGAAACTAAACATATACTGATTTGAAAAAACTGTGCAAAAATTATATATACAGGGTGGGGCAGTAACTATTAGCACCTCAGATATCTTTGAAACTATAAGTTTCACAGAAATTTTTGCTGATATAAAATTGCACAGTACAAGGGGGTCCATCCGTTGGCGAAAATAGCTTTTTTAGAGCATTTTAAAACGAGTTCAATGACCTGTAACATGAAGCCATAGAAGGTCATAGAAAGTAGAAAAAGGCAGATGTTATGTCTGGTGAACGAGCTGGCCACGATATTGGACCGCCGCGTCCAATCCAATGATTTCGAAATTTTTTATACACTTTCCTTCGTACAATCAATGAATAATGTGCACTGTCGTATAAGTAAAGGTAATTCTCCTAGCAAAAGACCCAATGTAAAATTGGCACTGATGTAATGAACGCGTCATAAATTCAGTTTTTGAGGACCCCACGTTTATTGTTGCTCCGCTTCATGTTACAGGTCGTTGAACTTGTTTTACGATACTCTATCGTATTACAGAAGAAAAGACATACCGATCCATTTAAAAAGATGAAGGTGACCTTCAAATGTCCGACATGCCTCCACTTACAAAAGAATTATTTTCGCCAACGGATGAGCCCCTTTGTACTGTGCAATTTTATATCAGCAAAAATTTCTGTGGAACTTATAGTTTCAAAGATATCTGAGGTGCTAATAGTTACTGCTCCACCCTGTATATATGTAAAATTAAAATGCTTTATACCTGGGAATGTAAGTACATTTAAACTTTGTGCAGTACTATCAGAGTTAGTTGTTAGCACAACAATTTCACATGAACTATTATTTTTACCTTCAATAATCTCAAAATTAAATACAGGTATAGTAGTGTACACTTTTGTAGCAAGTAAAGTTTGAGGACATATCATGCTTAATTTGTGATCTGAACGTAAACATAGCATTGATCTAAAATAATAAAAATCTATCTAAATAACTATTGTTATACTTAAACGAACAAATTAAATTTCAATGTTTAAAAAATTTATAATTACTTACATGCTGTTTTTAAAGAATTTTACTTTTGTATATGTATAATTTGATGTATTAAAATTATTGTATTGTTCACTGGGCCACATGAATAATATGCGCGAACATAACATAGCTATTGATATTTCTTTGCCTACCATACCTATAGTAGCATATATTACCTATAAAATTTTTATATTCATTTGTATTTTTTAAATTCACATTAAAGAATGTAATTAAAAGATATTGAAGCGCAAAAATAACTTACCTCATCACACGAAAACCCTTTAAATAACTGATCAAATTTAATATGTTGTGTCATTTTTTCTTCTGCATCATCAATCTTAATTTCATTTAAAATACTAGAATGTGTAAACTGTGATATTCTGAAATATGTATGCTAACCATAGATTAAAGTTTATAATAATTATTATTCTATGAATACATTATGCAATTACCTGTAAATAGCTCCATTTGTCATTATAAGATATATATTGATACATTCATGAGATTCATTTTGTGAATATATTGACATTACCTTATTAGTACCTTGTATAATATTTCTGTAGATAAAAAACAAGTAGTTTTATAAGCAACATAATTCAAGTGCACTATATGAGATAAAATTTATAATATAAACCATTAGACTCACTTTGTGAAGATTACTTGTCCCTTATTTAATAAATCAAGGCAATATAACATGCCATTTGATAATACAAGAAACAAAAATATACCATCATGAGAAATACAGTAACATGTTATGAAAGATTCAAAACTGACACTTAATAATATTTCTTCGCATGATTCATTTTCAAAAACTGTGATTGATTTATCAACTGTCACACAAACCCTTGAATATTGCACAGATGCTGAAACGTTTGGCTTGCCTTCAACCTTGTAAATATAAACAAAATTCCATATACATTTAACGTATAAATTGAACATTAATCCAGTATTCTAATATAAAAAGAATTAGAAACACATTATAAGCCAATTTTATTTTCTGTAGAAGAAAATAATATATCCATTTACTTAGAAAAGCAATAAATTGGGAATATTTAAGAAATAACAAAATTGGAAAGCTAATCGTAACCGTTAAAATTCGATGCATGTATAGGTGATGATAAAATTGATATTAAATACCTTCTTATCCGATTGTATTGTGGCAACAGTAGAAGTCTCATATAATGAGCCATTATTTTCCGCTATTCTTCTTGTTCCAAAATTTACAGTTTCATCTTCCCTATCGAATCCTGACACGACTTTATTCCACAGAGCCATTTTACCCGCTAAACATTTGTAAAGCACAACCATAATACGTAGTAGCGCAGCTTTCTGTCTCGCAACGCCATCTACACTTCTGTCTCACTGTTTCCTCATTTCTCGGTACTTTTTCTTTGTTTGCCCAACTTAATTTTACACTAATTTAATCAAAATTTAATAAAAAGAATAGAAAATTTAATAAAAACAATTCTACAAATAAGAAAAGCAAGTAAAAATCGAAAAAATATAAAATACATATGTTACGGTAAGAACATAAATGTTATATAAGATAAATAACAAGAGAAACAAAATATAATGAAAAATACAGGATATATATTATGTACATTATATTTAAAAAATAATTATAAAATATTTAATAAAATAGTTTTATAACATTAAATAAAATAAACAATTATATTCAAAATGAAAATAAAGTACATTCAAATTAATTTGTTGTTAAATTAATTTAAAATGCGATAAATAAAATTTGAATTTTATTTTAAAATTATTTTATATATTATTTTATATATTTTTTCCCTTATACGGAGTCGTCGGATTGTTTCACGCAATTTTCTACTTTGCGTTTTTAATTTGTTAATACGCTGATGCAATTTTCTTTTTCTGGGACTATCATTTAGCAATTTCTTTGTACGAGTCGTCACCAGGCTTGTTCCAGGCTCCTCAACAGATGTGCCTCTGTAATATTCAAATCTGTTAGATTCATAAAAAAGGTTTTTAAAATATGATATACAATTGTACAATTATAAATTAGCTAACACAAAATGAACAATAAAATAATGTAAAATAAAATAAAATAAAATAAAATAAAATAAGGTACAGTAAAAGTATAAACTTACGGTTTCATTATTTCTATCTCAAGATTACTGGCGGCAGAATGGCAGGTTGACAGAATTATCTCAGAGGGATCTGCATTGCTGAAAGCAATTTAGATATAATTTATAAATTTAATAATTAAAAGTACAAAATTCCATTATTCTATTAATATATATCACCTATTCTCTTCTTCAACTTTTACAGCCTCTTCTGCACATATATTACTACAACAACAAAAAGTATATATTATAGAAAATTACAAAAAAGTATAAAATATAATTTTAATTACTCTTTTAATGTATATTACCTATTCTCTTCTTCAGTTTTTATTGCCTCTTCTACATATATATTACTACAACAAAAAAATATGTATTATAGAAAATTATACAAAAATTTAAAATATAATTTTAATTATTCTATTAATATATATTACGTATTTTCTTCTTTAACTTTTATAGCCTCTTCTGCACATGTATTACTACAACAACAAAAATATGTATTACAGAACTATAAAATCATACGTAAAGTAATTACAATAAAATATAAAATATAATTTCACGTACTTATGTAGTTCTTTTTCTGTAGATACATTTTGTTTTGTAATTTCATTGGTGTTATCTCTGAAAAAAATTTGTTTGTTTTCCATTTTTGTATATCATTTATATGTAATAATAAGTAATATGAATATGTCAAATTGTCCTAATAATGATTTAATTATTCTTATAATATCATGAAATTTGATTTTTTATGATACAAAACTATTTTTATTAAATTAAATTATGTCAAAACGATAATCATTATTAAACTTACTCTTGATTAGGATCAGGTCCCAATAATAGTGTTGGTACAGCATCTGGGTGAAGATGAGCTCTACATTTATGAATTTTGTATAATTTTTCCTCAAAATGTAAATGGCACAGACGAATATTTCTATATGAATATTCTGGACCTTTACGTAGTAGATCAAATCTTTTACATGCTTCTACCCATTTTAACCATCTGTAATATAAAATTGTATTATTATACTGCTAAAAAGAAATATGGCATCAAAAAATGATAGGACAAAATTAAAGTAATTCAGCAGTTTATAAATATAATATTTATATATCTATAACATATATAGATATATAAGTTAAAGATGTTATTTATGTAAAAAATAATTATTATGAAACAATATTATACCTGTCATGTTCCTTTGGAAATCTAAAAAAGTGTCGTTCCACATCTAATACATGTACGCATCCCAGCATCGCACAGCTTGACATCCCTTTTGTGTTCATTTGTTAATTATTAAATTAATACAGCAACACCTGAAACAAAGCTAAGATCAAAGTGCTTCCAAGAGAATATATAACTAAAAATATTTATATAAATTAACAATTCTCTGAAATTATTTATCAAAATATTTATAAAAATCAACAATTTTCTTAAATTGATCCTTTTTCCACCTCTTTCGCTTTTTCTCTCAAAGCCTTTGAAAGAGCTTGAACGTGGCTTGAACGCTCTCAAGCAGCTTTCAATAGGCATTGAATTCCCTCCAACTTCAGCTTCAGGTTTGGTTAGATGTTTAACCGTCTTTTTGACTGCTAAGAAAGAAAGACAAAAGAAGAAGTAAAGAGCAAGGAGGCAGAAGCTCAGATGGCATTGCGTTCGAGATCTCGATTAAGCGCACGCGTATTCAATTTTGGGTAACATAAAATCAGGAGAGTTGCGATACTGTATCCTGTGGTCACATTCTCAAAATTATTACAGATCGCCCTTCCCAGTATCCCACCAAAGATCCACATAAAGAAACACATTTCGCATTGATTTTCGATCATACCCAGTGGTTCCTCTAGATATTCGATAAAAAGTCACGCTGAAGCTATTATCAGACCAATAGATCTGCACAAATTAAGATACACAGGTTAATTGTACAAATTAAGCTTTAAGGCTCTTCATATCCTTCGAAAGACCACTGCTCTTCTTCACTTCCTTTGACTTTACTTTCCATTTTTTTTTAAATCTTCCTTAACAAAGTCCCTAAAAATAAATTAAATTCACACCAGATAATAAATAATAAATAAATAAATAAATAAATAAATAACATTTAATAAATTCACACAACTTTTTTAAAAACTTCGAGTGACAGTAGAGGATCTATTATGTGTATATTTCATTTCTATAATGACTATTTTTAAAATTGTAATTTCTGAATGAATTGATAGTCGCATGCGTATTGCACATATACACATATTCATATGTGTGTGTATATATGTTTACAATGTTTCTGAATGAAAAATTTGTTTCTATCACATTATGAAAATTCATAATTTTTACAAAAATGAAAAGTAACTAAAATACATTGAAATGCAATCACAAAAATATTTACAGCTAACTTTGGCAATAATCAAACCGCATGTTGTTAAATCTCCTTTTGTGCTCCAGGTACGCGAATATGTAACCTAAATTGTATAAAATTTTATGAGATACGAATATATGTGTACACACACACACATGTACACATTATTTTTAAATAATAGTAAATGTGATATTGACAAAAAAACTGGCTTTTATTTCCAGACAAGATAATGGTAGTATTAAAACATTCCTGTCTTTTTTAGAGAATTAGAGATTTAATAATAGACAATAATTTGAAAATTGTCAGATCACGTAGGACAGTGATTATGCGAAGTGAAGCTGAATTGTTTTATGAAGAACACAAGGACAAATTTTTTTACAACCGTCTCTTGACATTTATATGCAGTGGTCCATCAGATATTCACATTTTGGCAGACTATGATGCCATTGTTAAATGGAGAAAATTAATGGGCCCTACAAAAGTATATCAAGCACAATACATTGCCCCTAAAACAATTCGTGGAATGTTTGGACTATCAGATACACGAAATGCAACACATGGTTCTGGTATATTTTCTACTTTTAAAAATTTTTGTTTACAAAACTGCTTAATATCTTACAAAAGAAGTGTTTTTTAGATTCAGAAAAATCTGCAGAGAGAGAAATAAAAATATTTTTTAATAATTTTGATTTCAAAAAATGGTATGAATATGAAGAAAAATACTATAATTTAGGACAACTTCATTTTAATCCAATAGCTTTTCTACATACAATTGACACAAGTTCTATGACAAATGCAAATCAAATTGCGAAGTAAATATTATAAATAGAATAGATTTTCATTAAGTATTTAATAATATAAAATTTTGTTTAATTCATACAAATGTGTTTGTAAATATAATTATTAATATATATATATATATATATATATATATATATATATATATATATATATATATATATATATATATATATATATATATATACATATATATATACACACACACAAACATATACTAATAATTTTACGTAGGATAGAATTCAGGGACAAGTATAACATTTCTAAAGAGAGTACTACAATAGCTTGAAGAGAATAAGATAAATCAATATGTTGGTATATTATTTTATTTTATTCTTGTATTGTAAAGAACATTGTTTTAGCAATCACATTTACATTTATATTTGCCCAAGAATTAAAATGAATATCTTTTATCTATACATAGATTGCATGGTTTTATCAGAGCGAAAGTAATTCAAAAATATACGATAAGTTAAATGAATGAAACTTCAGGAAAGTTACATGAAAATGTAGTAAATATTTCAATCATATAAATGGTTATTAAATAGTTTAATTTTTCAGAATGTCCTTTTACATTTTGATTTTAAAGGTATTTATTTATTTGCCATAAAATTACTTTGCCACAGAACACTTAGTGAATTCCATAAACTAGTAAAACATTATAAAATAGGAGAGGCACTTAAGGACTTTCTAAATTAGTTCATCTTTTAACTACTTCCATTCCATAAATTGAATTGTGCTCTAGACAGGCTTAGTTAATACAACAATAATTTAATTTTCATGCATCTAAAGGGTGACATAAGTACATTTGCTGGTGTACCTATAATATAATATGTTAACATACGTGGAACTTGTTAGCAAGTGCAATGCTAAAATCTATTTAAGATTAGCTAGACTGTATGAAAAAATTGCAAAGAAATTTTTTTGTACAAATAACAAATTACTGCTAGCTCAAAATGCACATCTTAAGTGGAACATGTATGGAATCATCTGAATATAAATGCAGTCAAACGTTGCAAAAATAATAAAATCTTTCTCTGAAGAGGATTCTCAAAAGAGTACAGTTTGAAATAAACCAAAATATACTTGATGAGTTGTGAAAATAGTGCGTCGAGAAGACTCATAGAAGAGACGTCAAGCAATTAAGGATATCAAACTTAATACTAACTAAATACTCTTTTCAATCATTTTGAATATCATTTTCTTCATAGATTAATTTTTTGTTAACTTTGCGAAATTCAAAGATAGATTTGTTTTGAAACAGTATTTGCGTTTAAAGTTCATCAAAAGAGAAGATGTGATGCTGACTAGTATACTTATATTTATGTCGGGAACAAAACTGAACAAACCAAAAAGATATTAGAAGCAAGAGCAATAACAATATTTTGACTAATATTGTACATCAATAAATGTTATAAATAACTTTCAATATCTTGCATTAGATACATGTATTAGTGGCAGAAAATATTTACCAAAGTTTGGAGAAAAATTCAAAAAACGAGGTGATGTAAAAATCCTGTAGAAGTAATTTTACTTAGCAATTGTTATAAAATTAACAGCCAGATTGAAAGCAAAAATAAAGATGGACTTAGATTTTATTTTTAAAGTATAGAAATGTTGATGTAAAATAGTTAAGCATTCATTTTTACATAAACTTTAGGCCTTGAAAACACCTTTATGCCTTCTTCTAATTTATTCAATTGCTTTTCAATTTCTATCTTCCGTCGCTGCGCTCTAAGTGTATCTATTTTTATAGGCATCATATTCAATTCATTTACATAATCTTGGTAATCTATAATAATAATATTAATTTAAATAAATAACCAGTTTGCATAATAAACATGATTCATTTCTAAATTAACTTATTAAATTACATACTTTTTTTCAACATTTGTAATGTTTCTTTACGTTCACAATCAGGTAAAGGAACATGCCCTTTTGGACAATTAGGATCTAATTCTTCTACTTTAGCTTTTTGTATCTTCTCTTGAATTTCCTTTCTATTTTTAATATACCTAATAATCAAAGGGTTTTTAACAAAAAATTTTGCAATTGGTTTGTAGTAAAATTCAAGGTATAAACAAATAAATTAATTGCATATAAGAATTACAGTATAAACTATTTTAAAAATTACATCATTGAATATAGAATATGAATATTTATGTTTTATACTCTTCTGTACATACTTTGGAATTACACCTATGCGGTAATTAGTAGGGAGAACACTATCGTAGTTGTTATTATGTTGTGTCGTAATTTTATTTGTCATAGAAGTATGATCCTTGTTTAACTTAATAAAATTTGTTTCTTCTTTAGGCGGCAAAGTTCTAGGGTTTCTTTTGTTTTTGTTTTGTGCATTTTTTTCAAGAAGTTGTGTATCTCCTCGATCTGAAGGTGAATTTGCAACATTTTTTGGAAATTCTCCAATTTTTTCATGTGTCTTGTTTTTATCTATTGGTTCATCTATATTTAAATTTTTTTTTGAAGAATATCTGTGTAGGAAATTTTGTTAAACATTAAAAAAACTGTATATATGTCATAATTATTTTGCATAGTAATAATAATAGTTATATTAATATTGCTACAAAGTTAATAATTTCCTATATCAAGATTTCATAATAGCTGTCTAGAATTAAGTAATAGCAACTAATTGCTGAAAAGTTACTGGTAATATACATTGAAATTGCAACAAAAAACAATCAATGACAAAACTATAACAAAAGTATATAAAATATGCATACAGAAAAAGAACCTGAACAAACATAATAAAAGTACCACCTTATCACAAAAAGTACAATATATTACAGATACATCTCTATAAGGATATTCAAAAATAAGATATATGAGGTCTATTGAGATTTGACTCTATACACAAATAATACTGTAGAAAACGCTAATGTAACATAAAACAGAACAAACAACGTATTTAATGGGCATACTGGTGAAAAATGCTATCATACAAATAAAGTATAAAATAAAGATTACATGAAACTCATCTGTAACAACAGAATTAAAAATATTAATTTAGAAGATATACATAATACTATTAATAACATTATCATTGATAAAATTTTATAGATGAAATTTTATCAAACAAAAACGCGATAAATATAAATAACAATAATAATAATAATAATAATAATAATAATAAAAACATACTGTATAAAAAGCCAAATTTATATACATACTTAATTGTTCCTTCAGAATATAAGTTATCAATTTCCTCAGCATTCAGTGTTTGAATACCTTGATTTTTAACTTTAATTGTAATTTTCGCTGTGTCATTATCTTCAATTGAATGATATAACAAATTAGGATCCGATGAAACCTTCTCGTGTAACTCTTGTGTCGATGTATGAAATTCTTTATATTCCTTTTTCCTTCCAGTGGTTAATGAATTATTTGTTGTATACAGTGTCTTCTTTGTACAAAGATTATTTTTATTTAATACTGGAGTACTACATTTTTTACATAATCCTTGATGTTCATCTATTTTGCAATTTACATTTGGATCTGTATCAATGTCATTGTCTTTTTTTATTTGGAAACTTGAATTCAGTTTTGATAAGATGTTTTGAGTATAATTACAATTATTTCTATTACTATTACCGATCTTTTTTTTTCGACCATAAATTTGTGAGTTTTGTGTTTCTTCTATTTTCTTAATCATCCGATATTGTTCTATGCGCCGAAGATTTCGTACATTTTCGTATATGAAATTCTTTCCTTTTACTGGTTCTAAAAGGAAAATAATGTGTGGATAATGACAAAATTGTTGTTTTAATGTTTCTTATTGATTTCATAAATAATATCCTTACTTGTATCAGGAAAAATGCCTTTTAGTGTCGTCATTTCAAAATACCATTCAATATTATTATTTAATAATAATCATTTCATTCCTCGTTGATCTATAAAGTAAACAATGTAATTTACATTGCAATCATGATTAAATATGTACTACTTTAACAATTATAATACTTCTAACTTAATAATTTTTAACGCATAATTTCATTTCTTTCGTTATCATCGCTGCCAAATGAACTATGTTATTCATAAATCAAAATATAGTACGCATAAACATTGTTGGGGATTCAGTATAACCAACATTTTTCTTATTATGCATTATACAACAGAGTTGGTAATCATGTTCATCAGTATTATTCACGACGTAAAAACCGCAGGACAAAGCAATGCAAAAGGACAGCGGTTTTTTAAAAAATTCAAATTTTGATGTTGAAAAATTGCAAAATTAGATGTACGTAATTAAACGAAAGTTTGTTACACATATAATAGTATATAGGATAGTATAATAGGAAATCAGAGAACCAATATTATAAAATTTTTTAAATTTTTAACTGTGATGTAATATTTTAAGTAAACACATATCTAAGTAGAACATAATGTGTATCATATTACACTTCATTTATATAATGGCAATCCCCAAACGATATAGTCGTACATTTTTAGAAGCTCATCATAATTTCAAATATAAAATTCAATCATTTGTAACACAGGATGTTCCATTACGAAGATAGTATATCTGTACACGAGTGGATTCCTTGTACAAAAGAAATGGACAATATAAGATGTTTTCTTTAAAAAAAAAAAATTAAGTTTAGAAATTTACGCATGCATGCACTTGCTATGCTCTTGATAATTTTTTTACGCGAGGTAAGTTCTCAGGGATTTCCCGATTGTTAGACGAGGAACTGGTGTAGCGCCGAACTCGACGAATTAAAGTTGCCATGGTGGCTTACTTCTGTACGCATAGGACCCCAAAACGAATAGGAATCTTTGACCCGTAAGGGAGAAATTAAAGAGAAACCTGTCTTCCACCACATGAACTCGTTGGGACCACATTGGAATTGCGTGCAATGTAACAGCTAGTTATATGGTCTTCTACTTATTTCGCATGCAATCCTCAATGACCTCCCCATGGATCCATAAAAAAATACAAAGGAATTTTGCTTTTCTTAATTATATTTTCAACATATTTCAGGTTCAATTATACGGGTTCGAACAATATTTTCAAAAATCTATAACGACTGATTTTATTGAAATTTTGGAGATAGCTTTATTATGTATAAAAACGATATTTATGGAAAAGAAAATTTTTCGAACAACGTGAAAATTAAGACTCAAAATTTTGCGAAAAATGTTATAACATTTTAATATGAGTACTGACGAGACGGATTTAAAGAAATTTAGATGAAATCCAATCTACAGAATATAATAATATAGGATTGGTAATATAGTTCCAATGATATAAAACGTGTTTAACACTGATTTAAAGCACGCCAATTTTTAATTTCCATTAAGGTTAAAAAATAGATGTTTTAAGCACGAACCAATACTCATAAACAAGCAAATGAAGATATGCTTTTATATAAAAACATTCAGTGCTATATATTCCACTGTTACCTCCTTAACTTTAAAGTTTCTTTTTTGCATTTGAATAAGCTGTATTTCTATGCTACGCTGTTTTTTTTTTCTCTATTTGTCTTTTCTTTTCATTTATTTTGCACCTTTTGTTACTAATTTTCTAAATTAAAGTTTCAAACTCATTGAGTGTCATCCTCACGAAATTTGAAATATTTCAATAGAATTTTCAGAATATTTTATACCTGTTTGGAAAATATTGCACACTCTTCGGTCTTTATTTTTGGCAACATTTTCTGAAATTGAATGTTTGAACGGTATGAAACATACTTTTTTGCTACAAGCAAATTTATAATATTAATATTTATTATTAAATATTTGCATGTAATAATTTTATATTAGTGTGGACTAGAATTAAAAGTAAATATTTTCAGCGTGATGTACAGACTAACATTGTGTATAAACAATTTTCCACGCTTTGTCCTAAATACATGGTTCTATGAAAGAAATGTGTCCACGCCAAAGAAAATTCGGAGTTGTTACTGCCGTAGATCGAGCAGCAGCATTAAATAATTATCCGAAAACGTATATATATATATATACTTGTTTTGTTTATGAGTATTCATTTGTATTAAATACAAATGAATACTAGTTTTTTCATTCTTAATAGTAACCAAAAACGCAGGTGTATTTATACAAAATATTTTAAACAAACATTACAAACAAGTTTTAAAAAGTTTTTATATAGGTTTCGCACACATTTGCTTCTATGTTTGCAGATAAAATTATATATGGATATAGATTAGACTTAATACGAACAAGATTGAACGTATCAACACCGAGTACCATCGAACTTGTGTTACAAGACGGGCACCTACTGTACACACTTTCATCTTTGAAAGGTAGGAACGCAGTTGATAAAAGAAAGTTTTAAAAGATGTTTGATACATCCAAGGGATAAAGAGAGAGACAGATACTTGTAAATAATTACTATAATATATATACTGAAATAGCTGAAATATACTGAAATTTGAATTTTTTAGTAAAAATTATTTTCTTTACTGAATTAAACAAATGATAGAAATATATTCGTGTGAGTTCATTTAAATATTCTATTTATTGTATATCGAACCAAATAAAACTGGTACGTGTTAATTTTGTATTGTTTTCAGAACGGCGTCCATAACATGAAAGTGACTCGAGCCACTTGTAAATGGATAGTTTACCCTGTAGCTTCGTGTAGGCATCAGTTCGCTATACAGGGTTCAGACGAAACGTAGAATAAAATTAGTATGTTTTTCGTATAAGATCGTTCATTCAATTATTAAGTGAATAAAATAAGTAACAAAGAAGACAGTATGTGCAACAATTAATTCGTACGAATTATTTCTTCATAGTGGTACGTTAGTTAACAACCTCACTTTCGATAGAGATTCTATACTTCTCCAAATTTCTGTTGTCGACGCAACTCAATATTTTTGTTACAATTTTATTGCAGGTAAATCATAAGGATAATTCATAACTTAATGTGAATTTAACAATTTTTCTTATTTTTGAGAGACTTTTGAGGTTTGTACGTATTGTTTTCGAAAAACAATGTTTATACGTCAAATTGGCGTCGTTTATCGTACTAACCAATTGCATAGAAAACGTTTTCCCGCCATATTAGTATGTTCCGGATATGAAAATTTTAAGAAATATCAATTTTACGTTTTAATACAAATGAAAATGTACACATTATGATTTAAATATATTTATATTTATGAACTTGTTGGTTTATTATTGTTTAATTTTATGTTTGTGATGTGTTTTGTTAGTACTGCGGTCATATGATGATTTTTTTGTACGAGTAAAGAATATTACACATTTTAAATTATTTTATTTTTAATATATGTGGGATATATATATTGTCAGCAATATAATAACAAATAGAAATTTAACATAATAAATAATTTATATACATGTTTTTAAATAAGTATAAAATGATTAAATAATAATAACAATAACAACAATGATTTCATTGTAATTAATATTAATAATTATTTTAATAATTTTTTATTTCTTAATTACTCTATATATATTTGATCCAAATGTGAATCTTATTTTTAGCTGAAACATAAATTAAAATTTTTAAAAGGAAAATTAGTTATAATAAAAATTATAACAAATATACATGGTATATTTAAAAGAAATCATAATTTCAATTATATAATATGTCTTTCTTTAGAACTGAAATTTATATAAGTCAATATTTTTGTTGTTTCAAAGATAATGGAAATTAGTTTTATTCATATTTAACATATTAATATCTTTATAATATGTTAGAGATGTTTTATCTGCATTAACATTTTAATATTTTACAGTTACCTGAAAAACTTTACGCTACAATGAGTGCAAACATAGAAAATGGTAGTGGTGATAATGTACCAAAGAAAAAGACTATTGAAGGCATATATCAAAAAAAGTCTCAATTGGAACATATTTTATTGCGTCCAGACACATACATTGGTTCCGTTGAACCAGTAACAGAAATGATGTGGGTTTATGACAAAGAGAAAGAATTAATGGTACAAAGGGAAATAAAGTATGTTCCTGGATTATACAAAATATTTGACGAAATTTTAGTAAATGCAGCGGATAATAAACAGAGAGATCCTAAAATGGATGCAATTAAAATTGAAATTAATCCGTAAGAGTTTTTCTAACATATTTTAAGAGTTTTGTAATATCTAATAACATACAATACTGTAAATGTACAATTACTAGATAGAAAATTCAATTTGTAGAGAAAATAATGTTATATCTGTATGGAATAATGGTAAAGGTATTCCAGTGGTAGTTCATAAAGAGGAAAACATGTACGTTCCCACAATGATATTTGGTCATTTGTTAACATCATCTAATTATGACGATGAAGAGGAAAAAGTAACAGGTGGTAGAAATGGGTATGGTGCCAAATTATGCAATATTTTTAGTCATCGTTTCACTGTTGAAACAGCATCTAAGGAATATAAGAAATGTTTGAAACAAGTAATTATTTTATATAAATATATGTTTAAAATATAGATGGGTTTTACTTTTTACAATATGTGCATATAATATGATTATATCTGTAGACATGGAGTAATAACATGGGGAGTGCTAGTGAGCCCAGAATTAAAGATTTCTCTGGTGAAGATTTTACAAAAGTCATATTTACACCAGATTTATCAAAGTTTAAAATGCAATCTTTGGATGATGATATAGTTGCTCTTATGTCCAGAAGAGCTTATGATATAGCAGCTTCTACTAGAGGTGTTAAAGTCTACCTTAATGGTACTAAAATTCCTGTCAAGAATTTTAAAGATTACGTTGATTTGTATGTCAGGGGAAGAGAAGACGAGGTTGGCAATCCTCTAAAAATTGCTTATGAAAATTGCGGACCTCGTTGGGAGGTAGCTGTTTCGTTATCTAGCATGGGCTTCCAACAAATGTCTTTTGTAAACAGTATTGCAACGACAAAGGTAATAAATATAAGGGAAAATAAAATTAATTATTAATTACTTAACTTATTTTCTATTATAAATACAACATGTCTCTCCAGTGTATTGTATGTAATGACATGGTATAACGAAATAATGAAAATATTAATTTTGTAAACAGGGTGGGCGGCATGTGGACCATGTTACGGAATTAATAGTAAAACAATTAACGGAAACATTAAAAAAGAAGAATAAGGCTGGAGTAACGATTAAACCATTCCAAATAAAAAACCATTTATGGATTTTTATTAATTGCCTTATTAATAATCCTACATTTGATTCACAAACTAAAGAAAATATGACATTGCAACCTAAAAGTTTTGGATCAAAGTGTGCGCTTAGTGATAAATTTATAACATCTGTAAATATTAAAATACATTATTATTAATATAATAATTTCTTAAATTTGTAAGAAGTTTTTATCTTTTTATGCATAGGTTACAAAAATTGGAATTGTAGAAGCAGTTTTAACATGGGCGAAATTTAAAGCTGATAGTCAGTTACAAAAACTGGGACCTAAATCGAAGCAAAGAAAATTACAAGGTAATTTGCATATATACTTGCACACACTTGTGTTAACATAAACGTATTTAATATTTTACACAATATTGTATATTTCAGGTATACCGAAATTAGAAGATGCTAACGACGCTGGAACTAATAAATCATTGGAATGTACACTTATATTAACAGAGGGAGATTCAGCTAAAACTATGGCCGTATCAGGAATTTCATCAATAGGCAGAGATAAATATGGTGTATTTCCTCTAAGAGGTAAACAATATATAAAACTATATTTTTTATATTATTTATAAACTATAATTTTTAAATGTTTAAAATTTTAGGTAAACTATTGAATGTAAGGGAGGCAACACATAAACAGATATTAGAAAATGCAGAAATTAATAATTTAATAAAAATTCTTGGCCTGCAGTATAAAAAGAAGTATGAAACTAGGGAAGATTTAAAAACATTACGATACGGAAAGATGATGATAATGACTGATCAGGATCAGGTTAATTTTTGTTTTAATAAATTTCATATTTTCGTTTATTAACGAAATTAATCTTAATTGTATCATAATAATATAACTGGGTCATATGTATGTTTTAAGGATGGTTCTCATATCAAAGGCTTACTAATCAACTTTATTCATCATAATTGGCCGTCGTTGTTAAAATTAAATTTCATAGAGGAATTTATCACACCTATTGTTAAAGCAACGAAAGGAAATCAAACATTAAGTTTCTTTTCAATGCCAGAATTTCATAAATGGAAGTCAGAAACAGATAATTTTCATACATATAAAATCAAGTACTACAAAGGTTTATATTTTTCTTTTGAAACGCATTTCTTTCTATTTGCTTATTTATTGACATACATAAAAATGTTTTTCCTACAGGTTTGGGTACTTCTACTGCTAAAGAAGCAAAAGAATATTTCGAAAATATGGCTAGACATAGGATTCGATTCAGATATGATGGTGGTCAGGATGATCAGAATATCATCATGGCATTCAGTAAAAAATGCGTTGATCAACGCAAGGATTGGTTAATGAATCATATGGATGAAACAAAAAGAAGAAAAGAAATTGGTTTAGGAGAACGCTATTTATATCAGAAGGATACACGTACTGTATCTTTTTCTGACTTTATTAATGTAGAATTAGTTCTGTATAGCAATTATGATAATGTTCGGTCTATACCTAATATGATCGACGGTTTCAAACCTGGACAAAGAAAAGTGTTGTTTACGTGTTTAAAACGTAATGATAAACGTGAAATAAAGGTTGCACAATTAGCTGGCTCAGTTGCTGAACATTCAGCATATCACCACGGTGAAGTCTCTCTTATGTCAACTATTATTAATCTCGCACAGAATTTTGTAGGAAGTAATAATATAAACTTACTTCAACCTATTGGTCAATTTGGTACAAGACTCACAGGGGGAAAAGATGCAGCGAGTCCTCGATACATCTTTACAATGCTTAGGTATTCGTACATATATGTACATACGCGTGCACGCACATATACACGCAGAATATTCTAATACTCTACAGATAGTGCTTAAGGTGATTTACTCGTTATTTGCTATTCGTTCTGTGTATATACAAATGACAATTAATTAATTTATTCACTGTTCATGAATAATTCAATATAACTTTTACTCAACACTGATTCAAGTTACTTATTTTAATTCATCTATTTAAGTTCGACGACTTACCAGTGACGCGTACTCAATATCATCGCCAGAACTTTATCGCTCTGTATCTTCTATGATTGCTTAGTATTTTTTTTAAAGAATAATTCGTTCACGATTACTTAACATATATCCCTTAAACGTTGTTTGTGGAGCATTGGTATCTTTTTGTGATTATTAAAATTATGGTTCGTTTAAACTATATTGAGAAAAGCATTAAAACTTCAGTTAGATGGTGTTAATTGATACTATAATTATGATACAATAATTAATACACTAATTTCTTTACTATCCACAGTCCATTAGCAAGACATATATTTCACAAACATGATGATGCTTTATTGAAACACGAATATGATGATAATCAAAAAATTGAACCTGTTTTTTATGTACCTACTATACCAATGGTATTGGTGAACGGTGCTGATGGCATTGGTACAGGTTGGATGACAAAGATACCTAATTATAATCCTAGAGAAATAATTGAAAACTTATATAGAATGATGGATGGTGCTGACCCAAAACCTATGGTAATATCTTTTAAAAATATGTTTCATTTTCATTGTTTATCTACCTTTTTATATATTTTGCAGGTACCATACTACAAAAACTTTAAAGGAGTTATAGAAAGTTGTGGAGATTATAGGTATGTTGTCAATGGGGAAATTTCAGTGATAGGACCAGATAAAGTTGAAATTACTGAACTTCCAGTTGGAACTTGGACCCAAGCGTATAAAGAAACTGTATTAGAACCAATGTTGCATGGAACTGAGAAAACTCCGGCTATTATTACGTAATTATTATTAGCATTGATATATTGTAGAACAAATTTATAAGAAATATTGTTTATTCTTCTTTTTTCTTTATGATATTATAATAGAGATTACAAGGAATATAATACAGATACAGCAATACACTTTATCGTGATGTTGAATCGTGATAAACTGTTAGACTTGGAAAGAGATGGTCTTCATAAAGCATTTAAATTGCAAACAACAATGACAGTTACATCCATGGTAAGAAGTACATTATGTTTTACTGAAAATATATAAAATTTGTTTGAATCTCGCAATAATTAAATTGGTTTTTATTACAGTGTGCATTTGATGAAAATCAATGCCTTCAAAAGTATGATAGTGTTCTTCAGATATTAAAAGGTTTTTATAAAGTAAGATTAGAAATGTATCATAAAAGAAAAGAATATTTAGAAGGTATTCTACAAGCAGAGGCATCGAAACTTTCAAATCAAGCGCGATTTATTGTGGAGAAATGTGATGGCACTTTAGTAATAGAAAATAAAAAAAGAAAAGATATGATAGCAGAATTAATTAGACGGGAATATGAATCTGATCCAGTTATAGCTTGGAAATTATCACAAAATAGGGAAGAAGTTTTAGTAAGTATTAAATTTTAGTTTAAAGCGACACATTCGATAATTCATTAAAGTTTCATTATTATGCTACATTAGGAAGCTCAAGTAAGTAATAGAAAAATATGCAAACAATATGGTATTTTGATTGGAAGCATTATTTTCATATAAAATATATATATATTTCGATTTAGTTGTTTCTTATACAACTTAATTAATTTTTCCTGAATTAAGTTATATGTTAATAGGAAGAAATAACTGAAAATGTTGAAAATGAGGCAGCTACATTACCTACAACCATAGAGAAGGAAAATTTTGATTATTTATTAGGAATGACATTGTGGAGCCTTACAAAGGAGAAGAAAGATGAACTATTACGTCATAGAGACGAAAAGGTGGCAGAATTAAGAAGATTACAAGCACGTACACCTATTTCTTTATGGAAAGAAGACTTGGATAACTTATTAAGTGAATTGAATAAAGTAAGCAAACTTTTTTCTTATTTTGAATAGAGTAGTATTCAGTTTTTCTTATACACATCATATTTGATTATAGTTAGAAGACAAAGAAAAGAAAGAAGAACAGAAGTCGAAACAAAGTATTAAAAAACCACCATCTAAGTATTATGTCTCTGACGATATTCGTCGAATAATACCTACAATCGACACAGAATTGAAAAGAAAAATTGAAAAAGCAGATATTGTATCCAAGGATAAAAAAGAAGGCATAAAAAAACTTCAAAGGGTAACATAGAATGCATTATCGAGTTTATCAACTTTCTTATTTTTTAATCAAATTTTTTATGTTTTATGTAACATATTAGATAAAGAAAGAATCAATGGAAGATAAAGATGAATTTGATGCACTGGTTGAAGCAAATTCCAAATCTCTAGATGACAGACTGAGTGATTCAGTAGAGAAGAAAGCAGGCAGCAAGAAAAGTATATACGCACTTAACATTACTTCGACTAAATAACAACTTTGATAGGAGTAATAAATAGTAATGTATTGTTTTTTCTCCTAATCAGGACTGAAACAAGCGACATTACAATTTAAGTCAACAGTGAAAAAAGAAAAAAATGAGAAGAAGAAAGATGAGGATGATGACATTGACTTTGGAAGTATTTCTCCTCCACCAGAACCTCGTGCATCTCGTAGAACTGCAGGTATTAATCTTTAATATATTATAAATATGTACATTCATTAAAGAATCTGTTCAGGACAAATATAAATGTACTGTATTTTTTAATTCTGTTTCAAATATTACAGCTAAAAAGAATTACAATATGAATAGTGAAGAATCTTCTTCCAGTGACGAAGTGCTTAGTGTTTCTTCGGACATGGAACAGTAAGAATTTTAATTATAATTATATGTATGATATTGTATAAACATATGAAGTGCTATTGTCAAATATCTTTTCCTTTTTCTTTTTTAGAAAAGCAAAACCTGCCACTATTATTAATAGTGACTCTGATGATATCTTCAAAGTACATAAAAAACGTAAGTAACTATTTATATATAGTATATTAATAGTAAAAATATAGTGATTATTGTGTTACTCTATTTTTATATGTAAAATATTAATCATATTTTATGTCTTTTCCGTAACAGTTAGTTCGGAAGAACTTTTTGATTCTTTAGTCGGAAGCTCTCCAGACAAGCAACCAAAACCTGCTGTGGCATTCAGTGAAGATTCATCTTCAATATTTTCACCTCCAACAAAAGGTAAAATCGTTAATATCTTACAATACTAAGAGCCATGTTAATATACATTAATCATAAAATATTTTGTCGGTATTAGCTCCCGCTAGAAAGAAAACTGAAAACGGAGGGAAAGGAATGAAGAGGCAATTAAAAAAGAAAGTAGTTTCATCCGATTCAGACTCCGACGAAATCGTATTCTCAAGTAAACAAGCTCCTGTAAGTAGCGACATGTTTCGCATATTTTTAAATGATAATTGTTATTAGAAAATGTGAAAGAAATATTAGGTATCAATTTTGTATAAATATTCATAAACATTATAGACGGTATATTTAATTATATAAGATTTATTTCATTACACAGATGAAGAAAAGAAAGAAGAAATCTGAATCAGAGGATGAAAGTATTGCTAGTACAGTAGAAAGTTCACCAGTACCAATACGAAAAAGTGCCGGTCGTGTTCGTAAACCTGTTTCGTATGTTGTTAAGTCGGATGATGACGACGAAGAGGATTCTAATTGATCAACTTTGTGCAGTAGTTAAATGGTATAAGCAAATAAACGGCACACGTTCCAGGAACTTTAAATTGCAAAGACAATTTCAAATTGAACCATGAACGAAATTGTTAATAACAATTTTATGATCTCATTTAAATTGAATTTTTAAAAATTTTGTCTTGTTTTTATCAAGGCATTGGTAATATTGTATGTTTTATATAATACTGTACATAAATATGAAAAGTAGAATATTTTAAGAGAATTAAATTTTACAGTAATAATTAAATTATACATATACATATACATATACATATAAATTTTACAGTAATAATTAAATTATACATATACATATACATATACATATACATATACATATGCATAGAATGTATGGAATGCGATATCACATTTTAGTCATGAATAACTGTATAACAGCTGTATATTTAAATGTTTAAATAGTATTGATTTTTTAAAAATACTTAACTTTTCTTCGTTTTTTTTTTTTTTTTTGAAAAGCAATTTTTGAATACTCATTTTGTAAAAATAATTAATAAAATAACATATTTTTACACACGTTGAAACACTACTTTGTATAAATTTTTCGTTTTAGAAGCAACAGATTATTGTAATATAGGAAATTTAATATCAAGTAAGCCTAACTTCCGTTATTGTAATAATCACGTAATAAATGAAAAAGTTCATTTCATATATACAAAATACAAACATAAAATACGCGTTTACACAAACATTTTAAACATATTAACTAATGATTATACAACTTTTATTAATAGTACTAATATGATATGGAAAAATAATTGATGTTCTTCTATGTATGCTTGATAATAAGAGAACTTAGATTTACAAGAATGTGATGGTAATTTTTGCACTTATAATGAACTAAATATTAACTTAAATATTAAGATGCATTATGTGTATTTAATTAATTTTCACATTTCTTTCTATTTATTTTTGATCTTGTATATTCGATCAATTTTATAATGAAGCGTATTTTCTTTATACATTTGTCTGACATATCATGAATAAATAATATTGATGTGAAACTAATTGTATCAATTAAGACATTTCATAATACATACAATTGATGGCCTACATTGTATGTATAAAATTTGTATAAAGATAAATAATCTAATTATGTAAAAGAAGACATTAATTTTGGTGTTCAGTATGTAAGAATGTACGTATTCATTAAAGTATTTGCTCTGAGTGATCATGAAACGAGTATAATCGATCATGCTTATGAGTGTGCATAGGAATAAATTGGTAACCATTCGGCATTCATTTTGAGCAAATGTTTATCTTGTAAATAACACTCTTGCAGTGACAAATAATCACACTTTCAAATAAATTTCTGTGTATATCTGTAAGAGAAAAAACACGACTTTTTGTTTCATTTTTATAATAAAATAAGCGATTAGGCAATGAATTCACTGATTTTAGAAAAATGTCTAGACTTTTCTTTGGTCATTCATTCAAAACTGGTTTCTTCAGCTTTTGCTTCGACGTAATGTATGATTCATTTCTGTCATTCAAATAAAAAATGAATAATAAAATTCAGTCCCAAGAATTATGGAGGAGTCATATGCGGAGTATCAGAAATGATCCACTAACAAACATGAAACGTATGTTCGGGATTATTATCTGATTAAAGATAATCTTCTGCCATATTCAATTTTCCAGTACTTGTGTTTAAGTTTTTTAAATATTTCGCTTCTTCCTCGTCATTAAGGCATCACATCGTCAAGCTGCTTGCTATCCCTAAACCTCTCCAAAACATCTTTGTCTTGACTTCGCTGACACCATCTGATTTGTTGATATGTGAATGCATTTCCATTATTCTCTACTGTTAGCACTATTTGCCTAGAAATTTGTTTGATTTCTTCAGATTCTCTCACTAAACCGACGCTAAGACAACCTTTCGCGATGTACTGATATCCTAAATCCTTTTCTAAACTTTCCTCGTCTCTTTCACATCACTTCCCTCATCACTTCCAGGTATAAATAAACAAAATTGTAATCTTAACTTGAATAAAATATGTTAATCGAATATATCAAAAATATGTTTAACGATATTCTAAATTTGTGCGTGGAAAGTTAATTAAATAAAAAGAATTATTCTAGCGTCAAATTTCATATTATATCATCTGTAAAATGATAATGTATATTAAGAAGGATTTATAATTGTCAGAATAGGAAAGACATTATCCCATCACAATGAAAATTTCGATTGATCAACTTTAGTTCCGTTTGCAAGAATAATAAACTTCTCAGCTCAGAACTAAGTTTCATTTATAATTATTTTAATCATTTCTTAATACTATTTCGACGAAACAAATTATTTAAACATTTTATTTGTATTACATTTTATATTTTGATAATAAAATTATAAATATAGATAATTAAAAACCAGAAAAGAATGTATTTATATCCTATAGTGCTTAAACAAATTTGTATATATATATATATATACAATATATATATATATATTCACTTAACATTGTTAGGATAACACAACTTCATTTTATTTATATTGTATTCATTATTCTCTATATGCAACATTAGAAATATTATAAAAGTTATATGATAAATTAGGTGGTAAAAAATTTTGCAGAGTTGCTGGCATTGCATTAAAATAAGTTGCATTCCTTTCTCGAAACACTGTATCTTGTACTGTACTGGATGCATCGGGTTGAAAATTTTGAACAGTACTAGTTGGAATAGTTTGTACAACAATTGGTTGCGTAGCAGATGTATGCGAAACAGTTTGTATTACCTATAGATATTTAAAGAATAAATACTATTTGAAAATCTATTACCTTTTAAGGAATTATTAAACTATAACTTAATTTAACTTAAATGTAAAGTAATACTTATACAAGTTATTCAACATTTTAATCAATGCAGTTAAATATCTTTAAACTAACTATATCGTAAATTATACCATTTTATAAATACAGCTCTAAAATTTATCACATATTTAATATCTTAAAATTATTTTTTGTATGTAAGCATAAAATATAAAGTTACATGATATTTCAATGTATAGCTTTTGTACATTCTGTTGTTGATATAACATTATTAATGAAATAACATGTATATTAACTTAATATTTGCATTTAAAATAATTATTTTCTCATATATACTATTTATTATTATACATATTTAACTGTGTTGATTAGAAACATAGATGTGAAACTTATTTCATAGATAAACTTGATATTTTCAAATAATAAGTTAATGGATAAGCAATATATTTGGTTTTAGTTTTATCTTAAATTTTATCAGTAACCGTGTGGATAGATGGCTATTTAAATCAGACTACGCTAAATAGCATTCATAAAAAAAAGTTTATTGCAAATTACCTGCATTAAAAGATATCTACTCTTTAGAAGGAGAACAAATAAAAATGAAGGTAGTATCACAAAAATCATTTGAGATACCTGGCTTTCAGAGAGAAAACATTTTATAAAAGAAGTGTAGTTGCATATCCTGAATTTGAAATTATCCATGTCTTTTTTACTTTTCACTTATACGTACATTGTCGTAAATTTTGCCCTGTACTTGTATTTATTAATATAATTTTTATTAGAAGTGCATAGTTTGTATCTGCAGAACTGATCGAAAGTTTGGTCTTCCTTCTTTGCCTAACCACTGAAAACCATATTACTACTTGCCTACACAAATCATTTCCCCAGAGTAGCTGCAATGTAGAACTTGTGAATCCTTCATGGATAAAGGTAAAATATTCTGTTTGATATAACATCTTATATTGTAGGCTCCTTTGTCTTTTGGTCTCTGTGTTAATATGATACTATTGCACAAGATCTGACAGAAGAGGCCAATAAAAAAAGAAATTTCTAAACGACAGCGCGTCCTTTACACGATTATAAAGCTCCCTACTGTGTCATAGTCTTTAACTTTCGACGTTTGATTTATTTAGTATGCGTCCTTAAAAAGATAGACTAAGATTGGATAGCAGGAAAGGAAAGTTTTGAACATAATATCACATGAGCCATAAAAGTAACTTCGCCACTATTCCAAATCACTTATCAAGATTGTTAAAATATTTATCTGATTTTTTGTGCTCAGTATTTGTTATTGTTCAATGTTGGTATTGTAAATTGTAAAAGACAATCATTTACATTAAAACAAGGACATAATTTTATAATCACTGTAAGATATAATAAACAAAAATTTCGTAAAAAACAATTAAATTTTATTCTCAACAAAAACTTACATTTAAAAATAATAATATATTATATACCATATGAGGAACTTCATTTTTTTCCATTTATATATATATATATATAATAATATAGTCAACAATAACCACCAGAAAAATAGCTACAAAGGCAATTATAATTGAATGTTGGTTTTCAATGATAATAATCTTGAAAAATAAACTAAAAGCAAATATATGAAAACATATTGAAATTCAAAACATATTGAATAACTTTGTTCAATCAATAATTTGAAGTAGAAGCGAAGCAATATTTTGAGATTTTATTTAAAAACTTTAAGGCGCTTAGGTTACACTTAACTTTCATTATCCGACAGAACTCATGTTCTATGTATACTACGTAATTTCTTTTTATTGGAACCATTCTAGGATAGGGGAAACTGATATTTAGAAAATCTTGATACAAATCTTGCTGTCATATATAATTTAGGACTATCTTAAATTCTTACTATACAAGCAAATAATATGAAAAGAGCTCGCGAAAAAATTTCCATACACATGGTTCCATATTTACAATATTCCAGATTCTCCATAAAAATCAATACGTCCCATCAAATTAAGAACCAAAATATAAGAAACATAGATAATTGGAATTTTCCCTGTAGCTATCTCCCTGGTCAGAATAAACGAATGAAGTTCTAATTTTGATCCAAGGGAACTTTGAACCTCTTTATCTGATTATACTCTTTATCGTATATTTACATAATTTAATTATGTAAAAAATTCATCATTGAAATAAGTTTCACATATGTATGTAACATTATATCCACAGGCGCATGCGTGTGAGTCATGCATACAACACACATACAGTTTTTCTTTTAGATCATTTATATTTTTTGTGATTGATGAAACATGTTTCTTTATATTGTATCTTGTAAAAAAAAAAATTGCTCAAATTATCTTGAACATTGCAAATATGATTAATTATATATATAAATAATTTCTTACATGAACTGTTGATGATTCCGTAGAGGATACAGAAAGAGAATGTTCTGAAGCATTTGAATGAACTATTTGTGATTGTTCTGATTGTTGCTCTTGCAATTGTTGTTGCGATTGTACTTGAGGCTGTGTTAAATGCTTTGTATGTGATGTGTTAATTCCATGTCTACGTTTCATATGCTTATTATAATTTGGCCAATTTGTAAAATGGTGTTGACACTCTAAACAACTATATGGGCGCTCACCAGTATGTTGCCTTCTATGTGTCTGAAAATGAGTGTCAAGAATATTATACCCCTTTTTCAAATAATATTACATAAGTTACTTATTTAACTTACAGTTAATATTCCTTTAAAGCGAAAACATTTACCACAAAATTCACATGTAAATGGCATTGCACCAGTATGTATTCTGTGGTGCTCCCTTAGTGTACCTTTTTCTCTAAAAGTTCGTCCACACACTGCACATTGATGTGGTTTTGCTCCTGTATGAACTGTTTCATGTTTTTTCAATTGCAATGGTGTTTTAAAACTGCAAATTATATTAAATATTTATTTATAATAAAATAATTAAGTAAAAAATTAGTTAAGTAAATATAATAAAATGTTAATTTAAATTACAAACTATTTTTTTAATGAACATACGCTTTTGAACATTGGGTACAACTGTATGGCTTATCTGCTGAGTGAGTTAAAAAATGAGCTTCTAAATTCCCTTTTTGAATAAAACTCTTACCACATTGATCACACGTAAAATTTCTAACACCAGAATGAATGCGTTTATGGGTGACCAAATTTGGCTTTGTTGAAAATCTGAAAAACTTCTTTCATTATTTGTATATTACTTATACATAACTAGTATATTATCCATCTGTATATTAGAGTACAAAACATTATAAAAAAAGTAATTGCAAAATTAATTCATTACCATATTCTTTAATCAAAATATGGAAGTATTTATACTGTATATTATGCAAGGTGTATTCTACAATATTAATTATCATTTCTCAAGCATTGTCAATAATTTGATGAAACACTACAGTCCTACATAACAATTTTTAGGTAATTTGTAGTACATAAATACCCAGCAAGTGAAAAGCTACCTTCAATTCAAATATTTTTAAAATAAATGATCGGAAATGCTTAAAAAATGATGATTAATGTTAGAATACATTCTTTATACATTAAAATTCACATCATGTAAATATTACACAAGTTAGTCTACATGAAATATAACAATCTTCTTAAAAATTATTGGGGATAGCTGCAAAACTTTTTTCTTTTATAAATTACCTCTTTCATAGACTAAAAAGAACACCACAGCAGATGGTGTAAACCTCTCTAGGGATAGCTCTGATTTTCTTGAATATGATAGTACATAGTTTTCAGCACTGTATGATAATTTACTTAAAAATAAACATTTATTTTTTATAGCAAGTAATTAAAAAAGTACACTTATAATTAATTTTTATGCAGCTAGTATTATGGGTATGTTAAAATTGGTTTTTACTACAATTTCTAAAACTTATATTTTATTTTAACATTTGCTTATTGTCTATTCATTTTTAAGTATTTATTCTTTACTACATGTTTTTGCATGGATTTATAATAATAGTTATGAAATGACAATATGTGTTTTTATAGCATTTTTTATACTATATTCTATATTGGAACCATTGAAAGATGGTGCATATTAATATAAGGATAAGAAACTGATGAAAGTTGTTACTTAACTTATTGTTTTCAGCACAGCATAGGAGCAATAGGGACTGCATCATTATCACCTCACAGAATCTCAATTCTTACATCTATTTCATTCTCTCAGAAGAGTCATGCCTATTTCCCTTGAATCAATTAGACCAGAATTGTTTGTAAAGTTCAGTAGAAGTGCTGGTTTAACTATGGTGATATCTAAATACTAGCATCCTCTTGCTCCTATGTCGATCTATGAAATTTGTGGCATGATATAGTTTCACAGGGCCCTAGGTGAGTTTGAATTTGAAGGCACATATTCAATATTAAATTTAGATACTCTGCATGAGAGAGGGTACATGTATTTGTGGGAATTTCTTACGCCCTTTCTTAGTATCTTCTCGCGTTCGTAACGCGAGTACGTACGTTATGTAAAGAACAATAAAAATTTCGATATATTATCGTTTGATATTTTCGTTTTGATAGAGTAATGAGTTTATAAAAGATTAATTTAAGGCCCTCCCTGTAAAATGAATTTGAATTTGATGAACTTTCAAACTTGATTTTTGTGAAAAAAAAGACTCAAACGAAAAATTTGTATCCTATTTTGTTTTCTTTTCCCTCATAACAAATCACTGTGTGCCTGTTTTATTACAAAAAAATGTGTTGACTGATTATCAAGTATAGTTGTTGAACTAGATAAGGCTAAGTAGGGATTGCAACTGATAAGAAAAACTGGGTGGAAGGTAGCTCACTCTTTATACTAGCAGAACTCCACCTTTCAATGGGCAGAGCATAATTTATACATTGGGTAGTTTGTTGTATACTCAGTAGTTAATATAACACTAGTGTCACTTATTAGTATAAATGTAAAACTCAGAAATAATGAGATGCACATGCATTATACTACTATCAGTGAGACGTGAATTATATACATGGTTTAATTTATAGTAGTGTAAAACTATCTTTATATTTGGTTTACTTAAAAACCTTTATTCTCTACTTCATGTTCTATCATCCTATATAAATGGGGAATAAATATGTATATATAAATGAAATTAATATATAAAGTAATACCTTTTATCACATTGATCACATGGAAATCTATTTTTCATAGTATCTGGTAAATGACACCGACTATGAATATATAAAGCACTTTGTTGTCTAAACGTTTTTCCACAAGTTGGACATACATGAGGACGCTCTTGACTATGAATTGCTTTGTGAGAATCTAATACTTTTTTATGTACAAATGACTTTCCACAATCCTCACAACTTTATAAGATACATTAAATAATAGTATTAAAAAATGACAATAAAACAAGCTAAACAGTAATTACATATAGATTAATAAATATATGGTACCTGAATTTTGTTTTGTTTTTATGTCGTTTAACATGAGTAACGAAACCATAATATTTGTCATACACTTTACAGCACAATACACACATGTATTTTGCTTGTTGATTGTGAACAGTTTCATGATGTTCTTCTAATTTTTCTAAACTAGGTAGCTTATCATTGCAGTCAGTACAAAGCCAGGGATACCTATCAAAATTTTCATCCCTTGCCCGTCCAAATTTTAATGCTTCTATTGTATGTGTTTCTATTATTTCTATGTCTGAATCAGAACCTATATTAAAAAACATAATCTAAATACAATTGTTGCAAAAAATTATTTGATATAACTAATAGCAACAAATGTTTTTTTTTAAGAATAATAAGTAAACGTTTATACTTTGCATTTTATTCTACATTTCTGACACTATTTTAGAACATGTGTGTATAGAGCTTAAAATATTTAAAAATTTCTGAAAGCGGTGAATATTTCTATAGATGTACTTTACCTGTCATATAATTATCTGGAATTTTAACATTATTTCTTACACCTATGGTATTACGTTCCTTTTTTAAATCAGCGTGTATGTACATTTCTGAATTCTCCATTTTCTGACTTTTCCGTTTTATTTTTTTTCTATTTTGTTTGAGTGATGTTTTTTTTAGTTGAATTTTACACTTTTTCTGTTTTATTATATCTTGTGTTTCTTCAGTCTCATACTTTTGGTGGTTATTATTCTTAGTTTCCTCGATAAAGTAATTTCTTGAAACATTAGATCTGTCATGAGTATAATTATTTGACAAACAACATTCAACAATTCCTTCTGTAGCTTCTTCTTTTGGAAATGTAAGTGATTTATCGATATGATTTTCATTTGATTCTAATGGTTGCGATTCAACCTTAGGATCTATAAGTAATTGTCTTAAGGATGCTTGGGCTTGATTTGTTTTCTCAAAAAATTCATTACACTGATTTAATAAAATACAACAATCTATACAAACTGTAAGTGGCAAACCATCATTTACTAATACCTGCAATCAGAATGTTAGTTAAAATATTATTATCAGGTATAATATAACTCTAAAATATATATTATTTCTTGAAATTTAAAAGAAATTATATTTTAACATATACAATGCAACAATAATGTTGTACTCATTATTTTTATTGAAAAACGCAATGGATAGAAATAATAAAATCAAGCTCTATATCTACCTGAATTTGTAAACATTTAGTAATTTTAGCTTCTATGGCTAATTTTTGTCCTTCTGCATCGTAAATTCCAATAAAATTTTCTTTGGTTTCGGCGCAGAGCCGGCAAAGTTCCGGCTCTGTCATGATTCACAGATAAAATTCACGAAGAATTGCCGTAATACAGTACATTCTCAAAAAAATAGTTTAAATACAATCACATCATTCCACATTTACATTGTAATATATGATAAATAGAAAATTGCCGTGGATGATAAAGGGTTGCGGACATATTGTTTCTTTGCACAAGAAACACGTAAACTATATTCCAATATACATGTAAACTTCGAAGATATTTGCCTGTTTCATTACATTCATGGATAACGATGACAAGCTCTTATGGTATAACCTAATCGATATAATAAAATTTCTATTGTATTATGTACGAATGAAGGTATACAATCGTCTCACAGCACTCGTTCAAAAAAGTATATTATACACCGCTGAACTTAGATCCTGTCAACCCCACTCCTGCGTTCCGAGGGACGCTATGAAACGCAGCATACCAATCTGTAATATCGAACTCTGTGACAATGATTGCAGTTTACCGGGTTATACGTACGTGCCGTGTTCTGTACTGTATCAATTTCATTTTATTCAAATTCATTTCTGATTTGCATTTTATCAAAACAGTTTCACATTAATAATAGTGCTAATGTAATAATACTGCTGATGAAAATATGATATTACGAAAAAAATGATTTTGGAATGTATTAGACTATTTATCGATCATATAAACAGTTCTCCTAAATATATTCAAGTTTTATTTCTTATCTCCTATGAAAAGATAAAGTAATCGTTTTTTATAGTATATGTATAATCGTAATAAGCGTATGTGTGCAAACAATTTCTCTGCAATAAAATAAAAAAAAGGCGATAAAAGAAAGATATTTTGATGTGTTTCTATGTTTTTCCTAACATTATCTATTATTTGTATTAGTCTTACTATCAACACATAGGATGTTAAAATTATAGATATTTTGTTAAATAAGGCATCAGAAATTCAAACAAACTCGTTAGTTCGAAGATTATTACATGCGCATACAGTGGTGTGTGACCAATGCTACAAAACTACGAATAACCGTATCATAGATGGGAGTGTTACTTTTCATAGTGTCACCCCAAATGTAGATCTGGTATTGACCAAATTCAAGTTTATCAAAGCAAAAGTTTCACTTATCGGTAGGTATAATTGAGTAACTCTTGGAAGTTATATCAAAACATGAATTGTATTAGTTTTCAAGTTTTCAATTCATGCAAATTTTAAGTAGGAACCAATATGGCGTCCTTCTAACCTGTAAAATACACTAGTGACACTTGGTTTTATGTACACATAACTTTTAAATCTGGACTTCTAAATTCAGATTTGTATTTTTAAATTCAGTTCGTCCTAAATTGTAAGATGATAAAAAAAGTCAATTTTTAGTGCCTCTAAAAAACTGTAGACCAGTATGAACCAGTATTATTGAGATATATTAACTAAACACGAACAAATAAATTAGCTACAAGTGGATTTTGTAATAGAATTGTTCACATTTTATTTAATAGCAATAGTTCCTATACTATTTGCATTTAATAAATAAGTTCGTCTATCAATAATTACCAAATTTCATTGTTAAAGTACTTCTATGCAATATATTTCATTTACTTTTTACTAAATTTTAGCTAAAAGATGGTTGCTATAAATCATGTAATCAACATTGAAAATTATTAAAAATTATTTAGTGAAAGCATCCAGAGATGTTTTACGTATATATCTAAAACAATTAGTAGACAATATTCATTTACTTAACAACTATCGAAATTGTCATATGTAATCATTTATTTATCCTTTACTAAGACATTTATAGTCGGATTTATCTTTTTTAAAGCCATGTTGATGTTCGTTTAAGTTATCATAATCCAGTATTATTTTCTCTAACAATTTCTTAATTATTTGTCTAAGTTTCTTCATTCGTTTGTTACTTCAATTTTTTCATTAAAAAATAAGTTTGGTAGTTTTTTACTTATTTGAAAAAAATGTATCCTTTTTAAGTAACTCGCTCAAAATCTTCCTCTTGACATTAATCTTAGGTAGGACCAGCATTTTAATTATCCCTCTTAACACTATCATTATTTCCTTTTGTATTGAGAAATTATACGAAAATTATCTTATATCACTTGTATGAAAATTTATTTTGATAAGAGTTACATAAAGATATAATATATGTAATTAATTTTAGAAAAAAGAGAAATAGATAAGTAAATAATATAAATATAAGAATCAGTACAGATAAATTAAATAGAGTTATAACAAAGTAAATATTATACAGTACATAACTCAAGTAAACAAAACATATAAAAGTATAACATAGTAATTCAAATGTAAATAAGAAAAAATAAAGCAGTAACACAAATAAAATACAATATAATGCATAAATATGATATTTTAAAATACATATTTAATAGAAACCTGTAATGTTATTTAGGTAGGCTACAATAGATAGATCTTAATACCTATTATAGTTTATATACATCCAAATAGGATAGTTAACGCATATCTGGTAATGTAAGAATATGCCACCATAATGTGTATACATATATATGGGTATGTACTACATTCATACAAAATTGTCCTGTTGTAGATAAAATATAGGAATTGTTATATTGTATCATTTTTTGAGTTTTTAAATATATTTTTCACTTCTTATACTTGACTTATTGTAGATAAAGAAAAAAATGCTCTATCTAATGTATAGACTTGAATTTTTGCGTCTCGTGTGATATAAACGCAGCCGAACAATAAGAAATGATATTAGTAGATAACGCTATTTCTTATTGGATAATCGCCGATTTATGCTTGTGTTGTGTCATACACACGTCAGACTGTCTGTACCTGCACATCAATGAGATATTTATTGAAAAATTAATTATATCGATAGAAAAGAGTTATGTTTACAAATGTACAACTTGAGGTATTTAGGACAGGTTAACTGAAGATTTTCTTAATATAGTAGCATACAGCGGTCAATTATTTTTTAAAATACGTTTGAAATTGTTTTTTGTAATACGTTTTTAAAAGTGTGCAATGATCTGTGATAAAAGAATATCAGTTATCATTTTGAATACTTAAATATTATCATAATGTTATTAAAAATATACATCACGTAAATGTCACCACGAAAACATTTGTTACAGAATGTAAACATTTCGACAAAATTTTCGAAAATGTCTGTTCTCCGATTTAGGTTACATTTTAAAAATAAAAATAAAAATAAAAATTTCATCCTTTTAAATAAGAACAACTTTTAGGAGAAAAGATTTATAGGCAATTCAACAATTGAGATACATTTATTTATTTTTTCTATTCCACGTAGAGATGATTATGTTTTTTATGTTATTTTATTATACTTTTATTGATATTTATTCTTTTTGCGACATAAATTATTCTTTTCTTATGTTTTGTACCCCATTTGTCACTTGGAAATAATTGTATTTGTCTGAACCACTTAATTGTTCTTTGATGAACACTCGGTCTTTTACCAGAACAAATGAACTTATGCGATCTAATATTGTAAAGATAGTTGAAAAACATATGTACTCTACTAGTCATTATTAACTAAAGTAACCGCAAGCAATGTAAACAATATTTAATATAAACATCGTGCATCATGACACACAGCAACATTACAACATTACTCGTCCATATATATAAGAAAAATTTAAAAAATATTTCAAAATTTTCTTAACGCTTGAATGGCTAAGAATTCCTTTTCGAAAAATTATTTTTACCTGAAAAAAATCTTGTTTACAAAATTGAACCTAAATAGGAATGCAAATGTTTTCGAAAAATTGTAAAAAATTGTGAAAAAGTGTAATCCTTATCTCGAACAGAAAACGAAAAATAAAAATTTACTAATTTTCTCTAAACTAGCGTGTTCTTTTCGCTCAAAGTCACTTGAAGATCAAGCGTTGCATGTCGTTAAATTTTCTTTGATGTATATTATAATGTCACACAATTAGAAATTATATGAGGAATGGTTGATGACCTTGAAAATTCGAGAAAAATCATAATTAGAAAAAAAATCACAAATTGCTACAATCATCATCCTGAGCCAAACAACCTTTTCCTAGCACAATTTTTTGTATCAGCAAATGCAACGTAGATACTAAAGAACGTAAGATGAATAAAGCACCGTATACGTATGTTACTTATGGACATACTAGTAAAAGTCCATAAAACTAATTTTATTTAATTCTTTAATATGTACGTAATCAAAATCACGTTCGTCCGATCAATACACTATGTTTTTGGGGTTTCGAGGTCACCTACATCGCCTTTTAAAATTATTTTCTAACGGTACCTATAATGCCCCTCTTTATCGAGATAATAGCATTTAAAAAATATTAGTTTCGAAAACAGTAAATGAACAATGAAATTTTCTTTGTTTCTATTCGGGTAATTATTTGGAAACTTACAGGCGTACAGTTAGTAAATAATTAATCCATACTTGCGCCATTAAAGTATTTGCCCATGTTTGCTGTAGTTACAGAACCGAATGCGTCGTTATAGAAAAACTTAAAATTTAAAAGGAGGGAACAGTTTTGTAAAATGTTAAATAAACTATCTAGAAATGATGTATTTTTTTATTATTTAGATCGTAGTATAATCATTATATTACAGGAAAGTGACCAGATCATTATATTCTAGAAAACTTTTAAATTCCAAATATTTTTAGAGATTGATATAAAATTACGTATTTTAAAAATAATGATATCAACTTATTAAAATAAAAATGGAATATTTAATATAGCATTGTACAATAACGTATATTCATTATAACAACATATTTATAATTTATAACAACATATATATGTTAATTCACACATATTTATATAATACATAATTGTTTAAATTTAATTAGAGACTTAGTATAAAGTTTACTTACTTTTATTCATTCAAACTATGAATAAAATGTGTAAGTAATTCTATTAACGTTACAGGTAAACGGTAACATATTTGTAACATTTACTCAAGATAATTGAAGTTAACTCTGCCTTTTAATTCATTTACAGGAAACATGATAACAGAGTACAAATTATATAGAAGTAAGTGGTGCATATAATAGTATATGGAAACGTTATAAAGTTTAAACTTTGTTCATTTTATTATTAACTGTTCATTTTTGTACCTGGAGTAGGATATGGACAGAAGAATTTTAATGAATTGTTTGAGAATGATTATTATGTTTGCAAACGGACGTGTATGTGGGTGCGTATTTTTGAATGCGTCTATATAGAAATCATTTTATATATAAATTAATATATATGTAGTTTGAGATTATAAACAATATTACCTATTATTTTAAATATTTATACTAGATGAAGAAGTATACACAAAATTGTCTCAACATTTCTCGAAAATGCCTGAACAATCGTAAAAGTATTGACTCCAATGTCCCCATTGCATGTATATATATAGGAATGCTTCTTAAGAAAGTATCGCAGTTCTTCAAAGAACGTCTTCAGGTGAGCACCTTTAATTCAATACAACGAAATAAATTGATCTTCTGGTTTAACTATATTCCTTTATAGAAAAGGATCTTAAGAGACATTAGTAAATTAATTTATATTATGCATTTTTTACAAAATAAACTTTAAGTTTTAGACACTTTTATTTTCTTACTGCTTAAATTTATGTCAATTATACTATTTATTATATAAATATAGGTGTAGAGTCCAGATTTTTATAATTTTTAAAATATTTTAATCGTATTGTTACAGAAATTATATTTGAGAGTTTCTGTTTTAATTACTACTTAAAAATAAAGTACTATTTTCCTTAGGTTCTGAGAAGGGAGGGTGATCAAATCTTTCTACAGGAATAAATACAGAGTAGGTAAATAATAGTCAATGGCAACAATAGGTGACTAGTTTCTTCGTAGGAGAAAGAATTCCGTAATATTCCACGCCTCAAACGGACCTGCGATACTTTGTAAAAGAAATTTGGAAATTGAGGACACTGAAGAAAGTGGGTACAGCATTGACTATTGACAGATAACTAACAAACATTTTTACCGGCATAAAGGGTAAAAAACGAAGAAGAAAAAAACTTCACGACATAATGCAGTGCACATGTTGTAGAATATCATAAACAGTATTTCATACCCGTGTATGACATTGGCATACATTAAGAGTAACAACTTTACCAAGTGACAACATTTTTTATTAAACTACACTTTATGATCTTAAAAGTGTTTTTTATATACAATAAATTTCATCTAATTTCTGGATTGTCTATGGCAGTCATTATTGTACTGTAATAATCGCCATTTTCAATGGGCATTCATGATATGCACGGATTTTTTTGTGAATAATCTTGAATATATGGGAACCCCTGGGAATTACTAGTGCATATAAGTTTCTCTGTTGAAAAAAGTATTAATTCTTTCTACTCTAAAAACCTGTAAAACAGGATTAAATGTCGTTTTCTCATATATTTTCAGCGACAAGACAGGTTTAATGTCTATTTTACGATTTCCTTTACAAAGTATCGTAGAATCATTCGTTACACTGGCGAGCACAAGATTTTTGTCTATGCTGAATACCACGTACAAAAATATTATTCTGCAAATTCTTTGATATTAGTGACAATTATTGTTTGTACTCGGCTAAATTACACAAATCATAACACACATAAGATTTGAAAAGCTTTCGCATACCGCAGTTTAACCGAGGTTTAGGTCACTTTTTATTACAATATTTTCATTTACAAGTTTTAATATTACGTGATATTAGTAATATTGATGTCGATGAACTTTAACTCTTTGATGAATAACAAAATTATATTTATATTATACTGTTATATTAAAATTTTCAACACAATATTATAATATAATTATAATCTTATCTTCAAAAATTTGTTTAAATTAAAAAAATTTTTTCTTGTAAATACAATGTAATCGTGGTATTTGTTTATTTATACTATAAATGATAATTTAATAGTAGATACAATTTTTCATTCGAGGCTTTAGTTTTGAGAGTACCGAGTTTTAAAATTTGACAAATACTTTGTCTAAATGGTAAATGAATCTAATATCGAGGGTGTAATTTAGAAAACTTATTCCACATTAAAAACGACTTGAAAATGGTTAGTGCCTTTTCTTTCTGAAAAAATTTCGGAATTGATTAAATAAGTAAATTAAATTTCCAACACGAATATATATAAACATATTCGTTCATATAATTACTGGCTATAATGTTATTAAAATTTTAGCTAAAAAAATGACACGACTTTTAATCCTTGGCACCCTGATTGCTTTATCGACGGCTCAATTTCAACCTACTGGAAGAATTTTAGAACCACCAGTTCCGGCGCTTTGTGCTCAAAGTAAGTATAATAATTTTTTGTTATTATAACAGACAATTTTATTATGCTTACGATTTTCCATATATCATTAACAGAATATCTTCCTTATTATATCATTTATAGATGTGATTGATTCTGACAAAAAAAGAGTAGATACAGTAAAAGTAGAAAACGATCTTTCTCTTAGAACTGACATTATTACTACATTTAATGTAATTAGCCTTAGTAACATTCTTTCCTCTTTCTCCTGATTGTTGTGTTGTCTACGAAATGTACTTTCATTATACTACAATCGAACATTCTTCTCGACATTCGTGAAAGTGGCTTGTACAATTAAGATTCATTGAAGGAATCTTACATTTAAACCGTGACTGTAATATTCAAAATAACAGCTGCCACCGATGTAACTTTCTCTTGAAAAAAAAAGTAATGTTATTGTTACGAATAAGGATTGAACTTACAAATTTCGAAATATTAAAACATTTCAGTAAATGCAAAATATGAAAAATGCAATCCCATTATAATTACTAAGGTGTAATACTATAAAATTACATAGTTAATTAATCGTAAAATTGATTATAAAATAGATTTAACTAGAACACACTTTTTATGAAAGCAGTAAGTATATTATATTATTGAATATTTTAATTAATTTAAATCTGCTCTAACAAATTTTCAGAACACTTGCTAGAAACTTGATCGACAGAATGAGTGTAGATTTAATACAGAATATTTCATTTCGTATCATGCCGGTAGATCCTACTCTTATTCAGAACACAAGCTTATTAATGTAAATCATCAAAATTTACACAATTTATTAAAATTTTCGGTTTATTAAGATTTCTGGACGATCGAAATAAAAATAAAGAAATGGGAAGAGGAGGTGGAGGATGGAATCAACAAATTCAAAGCTTTATCTTTACGTATTGCCCAGTTAATGCTACTCGTATTTTTATTTAACTTATAAATATCCTATAAATATGCCAGACACTTAATTCTTAATAGTTGATGACGACAACTTTTACAGCGCAAACTATTATTAGTAATATCTGGATAGATAGCATTCAATATGTTGAAAACATGCACAGCTTTTAGTGTATCATACCGAAAGTTTTTTATCAATATCTCAAAAAGTAATACAAATATCCGAAGTTGAAATTTTTAATCTAAACCCCACCGCTTCTCTTTTGTCACTTTTCCAAATTTTACATCGGTCAGCAACCAGAGTTTTTCGGAACTGCGGGCGATAAAATTTTGAATTTATATATCACTCTCTTTCTCACGCCACCTTTCAAATTTTATGTTGGCCGACTATCATCGCTTCAATTCGGAAGAACGTAATATTAATTTTTACAATTAAATTATTATAATATTAAAAATTAAAAATTGAATAACTTGTAATGTTTTAGGAACTATTCATGAACGTTTTAATAACAAAGGTTATTACTATTCGTGGGCTGACCCAAGAACAAGCGGACAAGAACTTGATTGGTTAGCAGGCAGAAATTTTTGTAGACAAAGATGTATGGATCTTGTTTCCCTGGAAACTTCTGCAGAGAATGAATTTATTAAAAGCCGCATTGTTCAAAGTATTACGAAATTCGACTGTATAAATTATAAAAACATAGACATAAAATAAAGTATAATGAAGTATATTTTTAGATAATGTGAAATATATTTGGACATCTGGTCGTCTTTGCGATTTCAAAGGATGTGATAGACCTGACCTTCAACCTCTTCATATTAATGGTTGGTTCTGGACTGCAGAATTACAAAAACTTGCACCAACAACTGATCGTTCTCAGAATGATTGGTCTGAAAGTGGAGGGTAAATATACACATCTCTTTTTCTATTACCAATATATTAAAATAAGTATAAAATAATTACAAATTTTTACAGCTAAGAATATTATGTTTATCTTATATTTTTGTACTTTGAAACCTATTAAAGTTGATCATCATACTAAAAGTAACTAATGCTAATTTTAGTACTTATTAGTATTTTGTTTATAGCAAATGTCAGGATATTTATTTTCAGAATACAATTTACATTATTCATTAATTATTTATTTACTCAAAACAATTTTATTTTCAGCATTGGAAAACCACAACCTGATAATCGTGAAGCTATACAACAAGGAGGTGCTCCAGAAAATTGTTTAGCTGTACTGAATCAATTTTATAATGATGGGGTAAATTGGCATGATGTTGCTTGTCACCATAAGAAACCATGGGTGTGCGAAGATAACGAATCTTTATTAAGATATGTTCGTTTTTCCAATCCTCTTATTCGAACTTAAACAAAACATATAGACATAATTATTATACTCTTATTATATAAATTATAATTATATTTATTTGATTCTTTTTATATGAGTTCATATACTTTTATATATATATATATATTTATTGATAATACTATAGTAGTATTTTAGACAGCACAGTTATTTTATAAAGATTCTAGAAGTACCTGCTTTCGAGGCCATCGAGATGTCCGAAAAACGTATGTTAATGTCATACAAATATCTTACATTAAAATATCTGGAGACATTTTATTTTGTCGTACTCTAGTTATGAATCGAATTTTAAAAGACGTTCTATAAACGTCTATACGATATCGTAATGTTATTGTAGCTTAAATTCTTTTATTTTGTAATTCATATGTATTACTTTTAGTATTTAGGTTTATTTCAAAAGTGATGGACTTGGAATGGCTCATATCAAACATTATGTCTTCTGAATATTCTATGCCGTTTTTATAATATGTATAACTGAACGTTATCTGAAAGTGAATTAAATTATCCTAAATCTGTGCGGGAAGCGACCGTCGCCAACGTTTCGTGTACAGAACGATCACGGCTAATGAGAACTTATATGACAACCCTCATATGTGACAACGTTTACATAACAAGCACGTAATAATTAATTTAGGCCAAGAAGATGAAGATCTTTTTCTGGTGCAACTATGATTATGATCTAACATTGATTATGTCTTAGCCTTTTTTCTTGGTACAAATATAGCTACAACTTAATATACAGTGGTTATCTGCTTTCTCTCGCTTCTCCAAGTGGATGAGAAGTAATTTTTACTTTAAAAATAGTACCCAATAATTCGCCTTAAGTGAGGAACATAATGGATATTGAGATATGGTGGTTTGTCATTAGTGTACTCTATGACAGATTCCGTCGCAATTCTAGCAGAGATTGCTCTGATAAACCTCAGCAATATACATCTGCTGAATATGTTTAATTTTCAGACACTGATAATATTGCTGTGGGTGGGTCCTAAAAGATCTTGACCTCGGTTGAGGTCCAGTCTAGCAATAGCAATGGTCATTGCGTGTAATGTTTATTAAGGTTCAAGTGGAAAGATCAAATATTTCCATTCTTAATATTTCTCTCATTTATAGTCACTTATTTCAAAAATTTTCATCTTATATTCACATACCTGAAGAAGTCAAATAGTAAAGGCCTTTAGTTGCTTTGGTATCTTGCTCAAGCTTAGAAACCGTGAGCAGAAATTCCGTACTTCTAAGATGTGCTTCCTCAATTTCTATCTCTGCTAATTTTACTTTTTGCATAATAAAAGTTTTACTTTAGGGTAGGTATATGAATTCTCAAACAGCAAGCTTGACTGCTATTATTCTAGTGATCTTTTGCAGCCTTGATTTCTTTGAAAGCCTTAATTTATAGGTATCGTAACTTCCTTCTTGCTTGCTCTGTTCAATTGAACTTAGGGTTAAAGTTAAGAATCCAGCTCCTTACTCCACGTACATATTACTTACCATTCATTTTTTATAAAAATGTTGTATTCGTCGTTTTGCAGTAGTCTACTACTTGAGCAACAAATAATTAGTTACTAATAATAATAAATATATAAGTTATAAAATAATGGTTAAATTCGTTTCTTTACTATTTACAAATATATTGAAAAATTCAATATAAATTTTGTCCAATACTGATTCAGTGCTCTTATCTTTTTGTCTATAGTATATATGAGGAAAGGCGTTATAAGTTATAAATATAAATGAAAAGGAAATATATAATGTCCTGTATAAATATTTAATATTTACTTAGCATATGTTAATTGTTTTGTAACAATAAAAATTACTTAAGTTAACTTTATAAAGTTTAATTATACATATATCATTATTTATAGATTATTTACTTTTTACCTTCTACCATTATAATATGATAACCAAATTTTGTTTTAACTGGTGGGTCTGTATAAATTGGAGAACTAAGGGAAGAGACGGGTAATGCAAATGCAGCTTCCTGAAACGGACCAACCATAGATCCTCTAGTCATCCATCCAAGATCACCCTAAAACATTAAATATTTGTTATACTTTTCAAAGATAACACTTCAGGTAACTTTTCAAAGAAAATATTATGCAAATATATAATAGGTTAAAAAACTAATATTTAATACAATTATAAAAAATTAAATTACCCCAGATCTTGCTTTATCCTCGCTATATGTGGCAGCAATTTCATTAAATTTTCCTCCAGCCTTTAGTTTTTCTAAAGCTTCCAAAATTTTTGATTGTTTTTCACATAGTATATGTCTAACCTTTATATGAAAATGATGAAAACAAAATTAGGAGATAATTTCTATATTACTCTGTAATGTAAATGATTATTAAAAATACAACTCACATACTTTCACAGCATTTCCACCCTTCTTTTCTTCTTTCGCACTGCCACCTTCTTTAGATTTGTTTCCTTTTGAAGCATTTGTACTTTTCTTTGGTGGCATGTTTTAAATTAATAAATACAATTTAGCTTGAATATGTTTATTTCGAACAAATAGAATGAAATGCACTTAGAAAAAGATTACCGAGAATGACATCAACGACAAATATTATAATTCACAAGGGACGTAGTTGAACTAAAAAATTCTGATTTGAATTAAATTTCATGAGTATACAGAACATATTAAAATGTTCATGAAAGATTGTTTTCATTTCTTTAAATATATTAAGTTAAATTTTGTCAATTTTATAACACACTAGAAACACACGTTAGCGATTTTCCAATGAAAAGTGACTCTTTCTAGGACCATCTTTTTTTAATGGTTGGCCATGTTTGTGTTAGTGCCAAACACAATCGGTTAAAACACAATAATCTACATTGTAAAATATAATACTTTTATTTCCTCCATTCCTGTTTTCCAAGACTCCACTCTACAAAAAACAACATTCTCACTTGTATAAAAAAAATGATAAGTATAGTGCATATTCTAATAGCATGCATATCATAGTAACTCGTTTTATAGATAGGCATGCCGCTTTTCAGAGCGTTTGTTAGAAGGTAAGATTGATATACTATAGACAAAATATTGTAATCAATCACGTATTTTTTAGGATAACACGTGATTTTCAGACGAAAATTTAATATTTGTGTATTCTATAGTTTAGACGAAATATGTTACGTACATATTATATATTAGTCGTATCACAATTGTTATGTAAATACCTATCTTTTTCCTTGGATAATTAATACGGATTTAAAAATTGTAACAGGCAAAGTTCGTTTTTTATTTGTGTACTAATTTTATGAACACCAAACAGGAAATAAAAATTTTCTTTATTCTCGATTTACGTGTGACGTAAGGTCTATAAAATTATTTCATAGTTTAAGAGAAAAATTTATAACTGACTTTCCTATCATAGAATCTGTTAGTACAAGATCAATAAGTCAAAAAGGTTTCGTCACAGTGTGAAATCAAAGTTGATCGTGAAACTCTTTCATCTTGTGCTTGTGATTTTTTTTTTAATTAGTGTGCTATCAAAATATATCATCCGTTGTGCATAATTAATGCCACGTCTAGGAAAATTGTAATCAAACGGATAGTTACTTAAAGAGAAGAGGATTTTACGAAAAAAAAAATTATGTACATTATATCCTCCTGTTCGTATTGCGATTAGTGTAAATGTCAGACGTATGAATTGTTGGTGACTCTCCCATTCTCTTGCAACGTTAACAAATTAGTAATATTAAATAAATAATAATATTTCGTTCGTATATTCTGCAAGTAATTTACCTCTCAATTTGTATAATTTCGTTAGAAAATGATGTGTCACGTCCGGCACATACATAAATAATCACAAGTAATAATCATAGTGACAATCATCTGAAAAACAGTTCGATAAAAAATGAGTTCCGTCTGGAAACGATTGCAGCGAGTAAATAAAAGAGCTGCTAAGTTTCAGTTTACCGTGTCCTATCATGAAGTCACTTTAGAAACGACATCGAAATGGTAAGTGTTATATAGGTATTATTTTTTTAAATAAGATTACAGTTTTTTTTTCTTTCATATATTATGACGTTTATATTAAATTCTACGATATATTACGAGATGTCACAACATCGTTTGTAAAAAAAAAAGACATTATTCTTTTTATATAATACATCAGCATTCACTTATGCACAAAGTAACATAAAACATTTTATTATAAACCGTGTATGAAGTTAAAGACATTAAATGTTTATTGTGAATGAAATTATATCGGTTTTTCATTTCTGTTTAATCGATGGTCGATAGAAAAAGTTATTGACAAATTTTTTATGTCTATTTTTAACTCTAAGTTTACCTTTGATTGGGCTATTTATAAAAATATTTTGGTTACGTATACATTTGTATATATATGTGTATATACACTCACGTGTTGGAAGTTATTTTATATTATATAAGGAGATATAAATATATGAGAGATTATCTTTTAACATTATGTAGGAAGCCAAACAAACAAAGCATTGTATGGACTAGACGTAGTAGAAGGGTTAGTTCTGAACCTGTAGATTGGGAACCTAGCTTAAGCAATCCATTAAAAGGTGTTATTAGTTGGCCAGTTCCTGACAATCATACAGTTTCTGTAACTTTGTTTAAAGATCCAAGAACTCATGAGCTAGAAGATAAAGAATGGACGTTTGTAATCGAAGATGTAAGATTGAACGATTACAATATTTTTTAACAGAAACAACATTAATTTGAGAAATATCATCTGCATTAATTCATTAATTCGTTTATTAAGGTTTCCGCTACTGGAAAAAGGCGACATGTGGCTGCTGCCAACATAAACATGAAGAAATATGCAACTTTAGAATCTAGTCAGCAACAACTTAAATTAGATTTGAAACCTACGTCGAAAAAAATTGTTAGTGCTACGTTAGAATGTACTTTATCGTGTGTCTTCTTAAGAGAAGGCAAAGCAACGTAAGGAGTCGTTTTTTTTCTGTCTGATTTGTATTTAACTAAATTTAATATTTGCTATAACTTTCAATTAGGGACGAAGATATGCAGAGTATGGCTAGTTTAATGTCAGTTAACAACAATAGCGATATTGCACCTTTAGACGATTTTGATAATGAAGATATACCTGAAGATGTCGAAGAAGTATGTGGAAAGAATATTGATGAAATTTTAGACATCTCTACTCAGCTAGATTTAATGACAAGCAGTCTTACAGAAAGTGAATTACCTAGTACTCCAATAAGTGGTATGGATTATTAAACAGATTTCTATCTAATATATCATTATTTAATATGTAGAATAATTTCATTGTTCATTCTTCAGTGGCAAGTTTGTCAAAAGATGATGTCACACCTGTAAACGATATTGAGCATATAATATGTGATGTTAGTTTAACTGGCATTGGCGATCCTTTTAAAGAAAAATTATCTCTGAAAGATAACATTGCCGTGGAAAACAAGTATGTTGAATAAATCAGAAATATTAAAATTAAGATAATGTTTTATAGAATTAAAAGTCTTTAACAAAAGTTTTATATTATTATTACAGTAAAAATATTGAGCACAGTACATTAGCAAGATTACCATTGCAACCATTAGAATTAAAAAAGAATGATGTCAATATTCCTAGATTAAAGGAAATTACACCAGGTCAAGATTTATTAGAATGGTGTAAGGAAGTGACAAAAGATTATTCTGGTGTGAAAGTTACTAATCTTACAACTTCCTGGAGAAATGGAATGGCATTTTGTGCAATCATACATCATTTTAGACCAGATCTTATGTATGTAAAGAAAAATTATAATATATTGAATATATTTTAAAATATTTAAAAATTTCTACTTATATGTAATTTGATATTAAAGTTTCTCAGGAGAATTATCTTTCGAAAAGAATTAGTATTACAATTGCATAGTTTGGAACTACGTTACATTTTTGAGCTATATTTATGATGTGTGTTTACATAAAAATTTACAGAGACATAGATTCACTATTGCCACATGATGTAAAAGGTAACTGTAAGAAAGCATTTGATGCTGGAGAAATCCTTGGTATACCTAGAGTAATAGAACCAGCAGATATGGATATATTAACTGTACCTGATAAATTAGCTGTGATGACTTACTTATATCAGTTGAGAGCACATTTTACAGGTCATGAATTAGAGGTATTTAATAAATGGCATAGACATTTTAATTTTCTATAATGTTATTTTTATAAGTAAGTTCTAGTTGTTTATATATGAATACATCTCCATTAACATTTTCATAAAACAATTTATTTTAAAATAAAAAACATTAATGAGTAGATCAAAATATATAACTTTTAAAAATCCATTAAAATAAAGAGGAATATTACAAAAGTTGTAATTTTTTAACTTTTTTGTGAATGAAAAATTCTTGCAGAATATTTGAGACTATCTTGCGAGGAACAAAACGTGTTATTATCACTTATCCGAAATGTATATGGAAAAGTTTAAGAAAATGAGTGTAAGAATGGGAATGATCAAACTTATCCATGCTTATATTTAACTTTCATTTTCTTCAGATTCTGATCCATCTACAGAATAATTATCCATTTATATCTACACAATAATTCTTGATCAGAACTTGATCGGAAAATAGGAAAACATGATTTTGAGCATATAGACATTGCAATAACTAATTAATGCTTGCATCATTCTTTTTTGTACAACAAAAGCTTTTCAAAGACAAATTTTTTTAAAAGTCTATTCGTTGTACAAAAGAAAGGAACATAAAAAATGTGTTCTTTAGATTTACAAGTTATATTTAATTGAAAATTACATTTTTTAATATGATCAATAATTTAGGAAATAATAGAGAAAAAACTGCCTTTATGAGCAATAATTAATTTTATTAATTAGAACTATTTGTAACAGTACCATGAGAGAAATTCAAAAGTCGAAAGAGAGAGCCACCTAATGTATACATTTGAATACTTGAATTGAATACTTTATAGCAGTGGGAGTAATTTACATCATTTCAGACATGATTCGAAGCTTAAAATTTATAAAAATATAAAAAAATCAGAATATCTATTAATATAACTTTTTGCACTAATATTTTTTTAATTTGTTTATTGGGTATGTTTTTTCTTAGTTTGAGCACAGAAATAATGTTTAAACAGTTATATTACATACATTGCATACAATACTATATTAACTTTAAATATAATTGTCTATATCAGTATTCCTAATATATATATTGCACACTATAAAAATGAATGACATAAATAAATATGTTTATGTTAATTTGAATTTCTTAAATTTCCTTTAAAATTTTATATCAATGATACTGTTTGAATAAAAGTAATTGAAAAGAGTGTGGGATATTATGAAAGTGCCAACAGAATTTTCAAAACCTATGGAAAATCTCAAGACGTAATGATGTCTTTAAGTATATTACGATTTTTAAGGTATATCAAGAAATCCATCAAGCCAGAAAAAGCCATGAAGACTTTCATGGCTTTTAAGTTTTGAATTATGTCTGAAGTAATTTGAATTTGTCATCATACATATACATTACTATTTATACATTATTATTTACTATTATATATACATATTTTATATAGTATTATATAATACTAATATTACAATGAAGTTTGTAAATAATCCTCATTTTGAAAATTCTATTATTTAAATATTAAACCTAAAGTATCTGAAGTAATGAGAATTATATTAATACTATAATAATAACAAAAGGTGAGATATTTAAGCATTTGGCATGCAAGAAATATTTTAAAAAGCCATATTTCCGTTGTTATAGTGTATTGTAAAATAATCTCTTTATGTTTAAATCTTGTTGTAAATGTAATCAGCTTTTTATGAAAAATTTATTTCATATTTTCAGGTACATCAGATAGGTAAAACTACAGATGAATCATCATATATGATTGGTAGATTTAACACAGACAATAATTCAGATGTAAGTGTGCAATTGTTTGGTCAAGAAATAATTAATTTGCGTAAAAAAGATGAAACAGATCATAAAAATAATAAAACTGACAACAGTAGACGGTACGTTCATTATATCAAGTACTTTTTAAGAACTTAAATATTATTTTCAAAAGTCAGAGCAATGACATAATTATAGTTTCATTTTGCCCTGCAGATTAAATCCATTTGATAATAAAAAGGAAGATATTAATATTGATACTTTAAAAAATAAATTACATCTAAGTTTGAATATAGAGAATCAGGATCATGATCAATGTAATAAGGATAGATCACCTTCAAGTGTTAAGGATGTTAAAGATATTATACTAGCTAGCTCAAAAAGTATACTAGAAAAAGTGTTGTCACCAACTAAAGAAAAATATTTATCTAGAGAAAAGGTACGTAAATATACTTATAAAATATAAAAAATTCCTACATATTGTTATGATAAAAATAGTATGGCTTGAGATTATCGTTTCTTAAATTCGTAATAAGAGGTATTGATTGAAATTGACTACAGAGTAAATCTCCGCCGAGAGTATCCCAAGCACAGCAACGCCCTATATTAATGACTCGCCGACAGTTAGCAGACCCTTTTGGATCTGATGAAGAAGAGGAAAATATTCAAATAATTGACGAAAAATGGTCTCAATCAATTGCAATTAACAAATCAGAAACGTCAATTTATATTGTCAGTATATTTGGACTGCCTCAATTTTTCAATTTTACACAGATATCTGTTGATTTTATATTATGCATTTTAGTTTATGCAAAGTGTATAAGCACGAACTTTTACACATTGATTCGCGATGTAATTTTGAGTAGAAAATTCTATATACAAACATATTTCTAAAACTTAATATTTAATATTATGTTACTAATGAAAGATGCAAGTTGATAACGATTTTAATATTTCTTCACGCTATAAACGAATTTTGATATTCGTCACTATAAAGCTTGCAGATGCTTTTTTAATTTTATTCGAGAAAGCTTGAGCTTCTTAAGTATATATTTTTGTATGTACAGCAAATTTTTATTATTATTGTAGAAGAATTATAAATTAATTTTTATTTAAATCTTTCTATATAAAAGATATTTGAAAATATTTAAAAAGATATTAATATAATTTCTTAAGTTTTCTCTAAGAGATATTAATTTTTATGGCTTCTCTTTAAACTGGCGATGAATAATTTGCACATTTAGAGCTTGTGAACAGTATAGCATGCTCGTGAATAAATTCTGAGGCTGGCCGAAGCACATTCTTTTTCTTTATTTCATCGTACTTGCTGGTATATGGCTGTCTAGGCAAAATATCTTTGCTCTCTTTTTAATGCTTCCTAATTTGTCTCTAGTACTCTTGCTGCTGCTCGTTATTAGAGATTTTGATCATAAGTACTACTAACTAAACTTAATGAGAACCGAGTTAGGTCTGTCTAAGTAGGATTCTTACAAGTAAAAACAATCTTATTGGTTTAAGACTAGGCTTAAAATAAGATTTTATGAGCAAAAAGTGTAAAAGGGATACAAAGGTATATGAATATACATCATATGTGTTTGAGTTAGATACTTTATGGGTAAGACATTTGTACAATAAGAACTTAGTATTGTTTAACTTGCAGATTGTTTCATCGTGCAGTTTTTTGTCTTTGGGAAATAAGTTTCATTGCCCATTGTTTTCTCGCTCTTCATTTTCGATAGTTGCCTGTATGAGTGACAGTTTAAGTATCTACTTTAGGTAGTATTCTAGAACAGACATGCGTTGCTGCTGTAAAAGAAATCAGTAAACTGTGCTTATGTTTTTTTATTATAATAATTATATATTATTAATTGTATATTATGATAATTATTGAAGTTAACTTGGATAGAGTTGAAAGTTTTAGTATTAAATGTCATACTAGCTATTATTTTTTTCATTGTAATTAATTTATAAGAGAATCATTATGGCAGTATGAACTATTTTGTCTTCTTTTTATATTGATCTGAAGACATATTTGCAAAATAGATTTGTCAATTGTGAATACTGCCAAAAACATTTGAAAATCATATTGTTATGAAATAATATCAAATCATGTCTCATAGCTGAAGTGTGTTTCATAGTAAAACTGTACATCTTATATGATATGTGATAGATTCATGTATAATTTTTCTGCTACTTCAGGATTTAGATGCTTTGTATGCCAACAAGATCTTTTAAATTATATTTTCAATGGTTTAAATTTTCTAAATTTTTTTTTGCAAAAGTGGGGAGATACATTTACTATATAAAGTTATAGATAAATAAGATTATATTATTTATTATTCATGTAATGTGTTCAGTGATTTCTCTTCAAGTTAATTGATTCTTCTGACTATCAAGCGTATCAGCCTCTTAACTTAATGAATAAGCATGGCAATATTTAGTGGTTTGCTGTGAAATGAACTCGTAATGAATTTTATGCAAAACTGTAGTACATTATAAATGAAACACTTTAGAGATTTTGTATTAATACTTTTTCATACATTCAAAAACAATATCTTATCCAGAAAAATTAAATCTGCATATTGATTTATAATCTTTGCATAATGTACATATTCTGTGTTTGTGTTTAGATAGTTTGAACTTTCAGAATAACAACTAAAACATATTATTTATATGTTTAGCATTTTCAAAAATAAAAATTAATATTATTAAAATATGTGAAAACTAGCGATAATTCAAAATTATCCATTAAATTATTGAGTTTTGGTAATATGTGTGTATAAAATTTTCTACTCATAAGACATTGGTTCCAAATGTTCGACTTCAATTTTAACGAACTTTGTAACAGGATAGTACTTGTATACAAATCCTTAATGATATATATGAAATATTAACTGTAATTATTAGAAAATTTTAAAGAGATAAGCAATTAAAATTACTGAAGCTCCTGAGAGAAAGAGCTGATTCTTCATCTTTTTGTTTTCATCGTTTAATCCGCGAATAATGCCAATTACTGATAAACATACATTATGAATTGGAAGTCTTGTAATCAATTCTAGTTAAATAAGATTTTTTTACAATTTTGATTACATATGATAACATCGTACACGATGTTAGATAATAATGATATATATGCGTCTATGCGATACTTATCATCCTTTACCGAGTGCGATGCTGTCACAACAAAATTACAAAAAAACCAGTTACAGAATTTTTTTATTTATGAGTCACATGAATATTTCAAATTTCCACCACAGCTTTTTGTAACAAATTATTGTACTTGTAGTAGATTGATAAATATATAAATTGAATTGTTTATATCTTTAAAACTATAAAGTAATAATAGCTAATATTTCATGTATACTATTAGAAATCTGTACATTATCATCTTAGAAAAGTTTGTTAAAATTGAAACCAAATAGTTCTAGTTCTATTCTTGTTTAGTACAGTGTCTTGAATGAATTGATAAATTTATTATTTATCTGTAGTGATATGCTCTATATGTTATATGAACAAAAGAGTTTTTTTTAAAGAATTTTCTATGAGATATATTATACGCAAAAATTATTCAAAAAATTGGCAGTAAACAGGCTTGTTCAAGCAATAGTGAAGTTTTGGATATTACCATACATAAAAATAATAAAACATATAGATATAATATATAACAATGTCTCGTTAAATCTAAGTTATAGAATTAATAAGTTATGTTCAGTGAGACAGTGATAAGTTTTAATTCCTAGAGTTTGAAACTGTTTAACTTCTATTTAATTTACCTTTCTATCTTTAGTACTACAATATTAAAATCCTATACATAGTTACAATTTTTTTGTATAGTATTTATTAATTTTAAAAAGATGGTAAAGTAAAAATCTATTTTATTGAAATGATGTTATTATTTTTACAAAGGAAATCTTTTATTATTATTTTTATATTGTGGGTTGTAAAATTTTCCAAAATGAAATTGCATATAATTTGTGCATCTTCAAATAGTTTTTGACAATAGAAATGTAAAATGACACATCTTATATACATTGTATCTTACAAAAATGTACAATAATAGTAAGACTTATGCAGACATATACACGAAAGCTTTACTATTATAGATTTGCATGGAATAAACTAATCTAATGTATCATACATAATTTGAGTCTTTCTTGATAGAAGATATATACAGAATTAGTTTTGAAAAAAATCAATCATAGTTTATGTACAAAAATCATTATATTTATAATCTTTAATACAATAACTTTTATTACAGATATAGAAATTATAGCAGTAGTATTTGTTTATCAACTACATAGGCAGTTAAGTTTCTTAGTCATTATTATTATCTAATCAAATTAACTTGATCTTAAAAATTATTTGTCTATTTTCACAAGAATTAAAGATGATGTCATATACAGTTTTAACAATACATTGTTGTATAAAGTATCTTACACAGGTAGGGTTAGTTATGACTTTGAAACAGTGAGAAAAAAGTTCAATTTTGATATTCTTTTTATAAAATATTTTCTTGCTATTCTTCAATTTTTTCTGTTTATAAATATGCTAATGGAAAACATGAATATAGATGACAGTGGTAATTATTACACATGTATTGAGAGGATAATAAGTTTTGACACTATGAGTGCTATAATAAATGCTTGTTTCTCTCTTTGTGGCATTTACAGAAGTACAGAGCTCGATGAATAAAGGTTCATTCGTGTTTCAAAATGTATCCTCGTTTTCGAAAACATAATGCCACTTTCCTTTGTTTATCAATTCTTAATTATAATGTTATATCCATAATGACTTCTGCTAGTTCTTCTCTCCATTACTTTAGGACATTCTAATGAATTCTTCTTTTTGCAATACATTTTTACGATTGCAAGAAAGGCTTATTTATAATACATTGTAGTTTTCGATGCTTCATCACTGTCTCTATTTACTGAAGTAGAAAGTTTACTGTGCATTGCACTGAAATTCATCAGTTGTATACTTCTTGCTACATTGCATTAATTAAACTAGTTCAAGTATGACTAGGTGTGCATGCCAGTTTCAGATCACCCTCAAAGACCATGGCTATCACCTTGATGCCCATGATATGGGTGTAATAAGTTGGTAGTAATTTCATCAGCCATGTTTCTTGTCAGGCTATAGTAGACTAAAATATTGGTATGGACCTTGATACGGACCCATTGGAGTATAGGGATCTAAGGAAATTTCTCTTGCTAGTTTAGATATGAAAACAAAACTCATGGAGTCAATTAAATGGAAAAATTATAATAATATCTTCACTCTTATTTTATTAAAAAATATCGACTTTATATGTCAAATGTCTGTTAAATATAGGTAGAATCTTGTCAAGTAATAGTGTTAGTATTATGAACCGCTGAGCAAGGTTTAAACAAATTTGTTGAAATATCATTGTTGATGATTTTACAATGAGTTCGATCAATCCTTGCTTCACATTCAAAATAATGGCATAGATACATAAATGATACAAATTATGGTATGTTCATAATCACATTATATCTTATTTGTCTTGAAATCTTATTTGTCTACAATTTTATTGTTTTAAACTTATAATTTTCTCTCTCTCAATTCGGTTATATCAGACATTATATTGAAATTTTTGTATTGCGTGAAAATTAGTCGCCGTTAAGTAATTATATTTTTTGCTCACAAAACTAGTGATTGCTTCGATTATTATAAAAAATACTTATGACTATGGTTAAAGATATTTCAAGCTTCGACATAAACAAGCAGGTTCCATTTGTATGATGTAACATGGACATTTCTCGCTCATCTAAATAATACAAATCTTGCAAATGTTCTGGAGTCTATAGACATATATTTACTTGTAGTTGCGTATGTTTGCTGATAGATGCGAAATGTATATGCGTGACAAAATTTGTTATGCTTATTTTTATATACTTTATTTATACAGGTTTAAGTCTGTGCATTTGTATAATGTTGTAAATACAAACTTATGTAGTAATTATGTACATGCATATATTAAAGTGCAACTTTACGCATGCTGTAAATGCATGTTTGCTGTACAGGGCTTTTGGCTATCTCTAGAAGAAATTTTAAAAGCGATAGTAGGACCTAAATTAAAGCGAAAATTAAAATTACCAAAATTGTGTTGAGATTTTTTGTTTTTGAGAAAAATGATTTTAAACATTTTTCTATTACATTATATTAATGGCAACAGTTCATAAGTTAACATAAGTGAGTGCCTGCATACATCCATATATGATTTTTTCACACATTGCACATTATTATACTTGTGGATTTTTTCCATTTTAATGCATTGGTGGATTTTCGAGGTCATTTTTTCTCAAAGATGAATCTCATATACGATTGTCTTGATTATATATTTATAATTTTTCGTCTTATATTAGTTTCCAGAATCAGTGATTGGATATTCTGCATATGCACAATTTATACACACTGTGTACGTGTGGACATTATATATTGTTAATGTACACTGCAACTTTTAATGTGTGCAGTTTATCATATACATATATTTTTATTTACAATAGAATACTTCTTGTATAATTACGTCTTCACATTTTGTAATTAGTTTGATTGCGATATTCATATAAACTTGTTCCAATAACTACATTAACTTTAGTAAATGTATTCTCTTATAGGATTCAATCAATGTAAGTGAAAGAGGAAATCGTACCGAATGCCAGAGTGTATCAACACCACAAGGGGAGCAACGATCTCAACATGTAATTATTTTTGTTACACTTTACCATTTTGTGTAGTATAGCATCGCAACTAATTTACCATTTTTCTTTTTAATGCATATATATTAGCCATTAGTCAGTCGGCATGACGAATTAAGAGAACGTGCAAGGCAACTATTAGAACAGGCTAGGAATCACACAAAGTCAACAGGCCTTATTTCCACTGCTGCTTGTCCTATTGAGGTTTTGTTTTTTTTTTTCAATGTTATGATTTTGTGTAGAATAATTGTGTACATTCATTTACATTTACTATTTAGATACATTTCATATCACTTTGGTCATTTATGGTAAAATTATGTTTGAGTTGGGAAACATTTGAATTTATAATTTATAGAATCAAAATGATGACGAAAGGCAACAACAATTGCGCGAAAGAGCAAGACGTTTAATAGCAGAAGCAAAAATGGGTGTTAATGTTACTTCCAATCAAATTAATGATGACAATAGTAGTGATAGATCGTCAATGGATGATCAGAATAATAGTCCAAGACGAAGTATGACGCCATCCACTCCGGGTGATAGATTTAGTACAAAGGTTAGTGAGTTATTAATAAATTCTTTTATTCAAGAAATTACATGCTTTTCTGATAAACTATCACACATTTCTGTCTTTACAAAACATAAAACTTGTTATATTTTGTAAATGAAATCAAGTAGGATGAAAGTTTCATGTTAACTGTTTAATTGTTTTCTAATACTGAATTAATCTTTGGACTGAGTGCTATATACTATGAGACGTTTTGTACAAGGTATAATGTAAAATTAATCCACATTTATAATAAATAATAAACGTTTCAGTCTGAGTACAATGGAAACATGTTAGGAACTCCAAATGATGCAGAGAAAAAAACTGGTCCTCCCTTATTATTTACTACAATAATAGAAAGAATTTCACCAGATAAAACTAGTCCTGATGATACTTCATATACACTTAGAGGAGTACGTTTTAAATTAATCTGCTTGAATATAAATTGGATGTCTTATGTTAACTATTTTGTTTTCAGATGGGAAAAGATATGACATCGTATATTCAAAACGAATTAGAAGCCTTAGAAAGAGAACAAACTCAAATAGATATTCAAGCTGGCAAACTTGAAAAACAACTTAGAGCCGCAATGGAAAGTGATAATGAAGATGAAACAGAAAGACTAATGTCTCTGTGGTTCACACTTGTTAATAAAAAAAATGCTCTACTGAGAAGACAAATGCAATTAAACATATTGTAAGTATTGTCTTCTACCCAAACACTATTATAATATTATATTATAAATATATTTACACTATAATTCAGATTATATATAATTGCATATTTTAAATTATAAATATTTTTAATTACAAATATTCATTTAAACAAATAAATGTGATGGCTGTATTATCGAATGGTTTCTTATTGTGTTAGTACTAACTAGTTAGTAATTATTAATTTATATTATAATAATACTTCTAAAGTTTTGTTAGGGATTCTTTAATCAATCTTTTATTGAGTTTATAATATATATATATATATATGTATATATATATGTATACACATTTTCAGGGAAAAAGAAGATGATTTGGAACGACGATTTGAATTGTTGAATCGTGAATTGAGAAGTATATTAGCAGTAGAGGACTGGAGAAAAACTTCTGAACAAAAAGTGCGAGAAAATTTACTTCTAGAAGAACTAGTTTCCATAGTAAATAAGAGAGACGAACTGGTTCATCATCTTGATACACAAGAAAGAGCGTAAGTATTATTATTGTTTGTATATAGTCTTCTTCTCTTATTCTTTTTCTGATCCATGATAAATCACCATTTCTTTCTATCGCAGTAGTAGCCACAGAAATTATATCATCTTAAAAATATCTATAGTTTTGATTTAATGAAACAGGGTAGTTCTTTTTATTTGGATAGCTGTTATCAAATGTTATAACCTGTATTTGAAATATTTCTTTAGTATTGGTGTAAATACTTAAAGTTTATTTTCTCTTTTTAATTATCTTTTGTCATTTATTTGAAGTCTCTCCCAAGAAGATTATAACTGTTTAACTATGCAGAGTGTTAAAAAATGTTTAAAACTAATGTTGCAGTATTTGATAACAGCTATCTAAATAAAAAGAAAGAAATAACTCGTTCTATTGAAAGAAAACAATTAGTGTTTTCTTATCCCTTACAATGCACACTTACAAATAATTAGGTCTCTGGTACTGTTTAATTTACAAAATATTTCCTGTAGTTCAAAGAAAACAATTATCTATTATGTACATATGTCTATTATGTATTTATTATGTATTATATACTATTGTATATTTATGGTTCTTTTTATGTTTTTTTTTCTTTGGATGAATAGAATACGATGCAGCAATAAAAAAATTTGTCCTTCTAATGTCTTGGAACTCTTTTTTATATAAAACATTAAATAGTAGAGATGATACAAATACAAAATACCCATTTTATTTTTTAACCTAGAAAGTTTTACAATAGCTGTAGATAAAAAATTAAGGTGTATGCAATCATCTGTAGAAACTATAATACTTTCTTTTTGTACCTTGTTCATACACAACAGACTGATAATGGACTGCATCATTAAATTTCTTTTTAGTTACAAATCGTTTTCAGTTTTAACATTACAAAACAATGTTCAATATATATAACAAGTGTGCAAATTGAAGTATTGTAAGAAAATATAAATACACAATTATACATATAGTTATATATGAAATCTGCCTATGTGAAATATACAATTGTGAACATTTTACGTTAAAAATTACATTAAAAAAATGAAAATATTGGTATAGAAAGTTCATTTAAGAAATTTTTTTATTAATATTATATTAAATGTGTGTTATATTATATTTTATTTAACTCTTATTATGTTGTAGCATTGAAGATGATGACGAAATAGAGCGTAACTTATCTAGAACTGGTTTATCTCAACGGAATAGAAATTGCATGGTACAATGAACTTGTAATGCTATTCTTTCCAGTAAGCCGGAAGTGACAAGTAAGTATTTTAAATTGATAATACTGGTTATTATAGAGGTTGCTCTCATTTGAAGATTGGTAAAACAAGATTTAATAATTTCTTTCTTAAATAATGAATAATATTTAATTTAGTAATGCTGAATTTGAAACATATATTTAATTGTAGGATTTGTTTTGCTGTGGGAGATTGCCAAAGAAAATACATTATAAAATTGTTCTCAAAATTACGGATTTAATAATCTTTAAAATAGTAATATGTAGAAACTTATTTTGTACCATAATTATATGAAAATTACATCACACACAATCAATGTTTAATATTTATATAAATTTATTATTAAGTATAGCATCAACATAATAGTAAATACAACATCAACTTATAATAAGTCTAAGCTGAACTTGAGAACCGGTCCATTGAAGATGTACAGAAATTCAACATTTATCATAAAGAGTTGCAACATAAAAGAATATGTTACTAGGAGAAAATAAATTTTAATTATAATTAAGTATATTCACTTAGATGTCATTAAAAGAGCAGTAATAGAAACATTTATTGTAATAATTTCCTAATTTAAATAGGGTGCTTTGATCTCGATATAAATTACAGAAAAATATAAAAAAGAATGTTGTTATGTGTAATATATTGCTTGCGCAACTTGGCAGTATTATAAATTACATCAATTACTGAAAAAGTTACATATGCAAATATGTAGATTATTGACGAAAGAAGAAGCAATTAGTTATTATAAAGTAAATACGGAATAATGCTAACTCCCATTTAAGAAATTTGGTAAACAATTTTAACGACCTGTGTTTGATCCATAATGTAATAATATTTAACATAGATTAATTTTTGTTGTACTATATAAGCTGTCCAAGTAATCGTGGTACAACTGAACGAAGGATGATTTTTTATGTAAAAATAAGTCGATGGAAGAAGTAGAATGAGGTTTATACATATGAGTTTCTTTTTCTGAATGAAAAACAACGTAGAGATACGTATTAATTGTGAGTTTGGAATTAAAAAAATTCCTTTTTCTATTAACATTTGCATTTATAATTATACCTGTGAACATTTGTTGCTAGTATCTCAGTATATATTTTATTTTAATACTGTAGAAGATAAAACAACATTTTTTTTTTAAATTACAATTAATAAATAACATTGTACCGCAATGGTATTGCCATACTTGTCGATATAAACATAAACAAAAAGAGAATCTAACAATTTGAAACGTAAAACTTATGCGCATATAGTTGACGAATTTTCAAGATTGTTTTATTTGAAATAAAGCCATGGACGCAAAAACTATTTTGCATTTTCTACTTATTTTTACATAAAGAATCAATCTTTACATGGTCATACTGTGATTGGAACTCCTTGTATAAATATCAGTTTTTTTATGTGACTTATGATTTATTTGTTTGTTATAATGTGTATAATAACATTAAGCAATATCCAATTATACATAGAGTATTATATTAATTCCATTTTGCCTAATCAATTTCGTTCGTTCATGGGTATTAAAAAAATTACCACGTATTTTATAAAAATGAATTATTTATAAAAATGAAATAATTTATACACACATTACTGTTCTAAAAATGAATTTTTATGAAACATTATTCCAATTGAGATTTTAGCTTTAGTTATTGCTGAGTAAAATAGCAACTGAAGATTAAATTGCAAACAGCTCTCTATTACAATTTATTTACAAATTTAAGAGAAAATATGGAACTATTAATAAAAAATACGTTACATTTATTTCTATCTTTAATTATGCTTGATACCTAATTTTAAGAATGGATTTATGTCTTGATCCAGGATGTCCTGTGCAATTCGGGCAAGCTACATCTTTAAAATCTAACTTAGCCTGCCTTTTTATGAGATAAATGTCGAATAATAAAATAATTTAATAGTAACGTATGTTAATATTCGTAAATTAATATACGTAAGGGATATATAACATTGAAATTATAGAAGGAAGTTTATTATTAATAGCTTAACGATGAATTCCATAAGATTACAGACTGCAATTTTTTCATATATCACAAACCTGTATACATACTCCTTCTTTATTAATGTCCTTAATGCACACTTCGATCTATAGTCGCAGATGCATTTCCTTGTCATTAATGTACTTTAGTTAATATTCAAAATTCTTCGCGTGAATCTAAGTATGTGCCAACTTTTAAAGTCAGTTTTCTCAATTAATGTCAAGCTGTTTTCATTTTTTCCGTTTATTTTTACTTGTAAAAACTAAATACTAAGCACTAATCTAAGTCAGTGTAATTAATATAAGATAGCGTAAGTTAAGAGTTTTATAGATATGAAATCTGTAAGGGAGCCACCAGAGAAAGTAAATGCCAGATAAACTAACTCTTAGAGTTGCGTATGCCCCGAGTAAGATAGAATATCTTGAAGGAAAGAAGCAGTCTTTTTTGAACGAAAAATGCTATTTTTAAAATGTTCAGTTTTAAGTGTCCATTTTTAATCTAAAGTTTGTATTAAATTACATTAATTTTTTCATTTTCGAGGTTGATGGACATGTAAGAAGCAATGCATAATGCCAAGATATCGATATGAAAAAATTGATTCTTTGACCAAATATCGCTGAATTTTTGCCCTGACATCCTGACTACTGTGGGCCCGTCCTGCGCGTGCTGCGGCACGGCTGCTCAACCCCACCGTCTGCTGCCTCACAATCATCATCTGGCCGGCGGCTCTAACAAAGCTTGTCCTAGTTCTGCGAGATATTTACTTAAGTTCACTAATTGAAGTGAACATCCCTTAGTGTGCCACATAGCAAAACGAATAAATTTATTATTGTTCCATATTATTTATCACATTAAAGTAGTTATTGTAATTTGTGTATATTAACTATTTCATATAATTGATTTTATGGATAAAGAATTGAAATTCTGTTTGCTTATTTTTCAATAGTATTTCTGATTGAAGAACTATTTGTTGTTATTAAAACAGGTATATACTATTTGACAAATAAGCGTTCAATGTTTATGTCATGGTTGCATATAAAATAAAGTTTAATTTTGCTACAAAAGTTTATAATGTATAAAATTAAATTTCTAGAGATTAATTATGTATCGATATTAAGCAAAAATTTCTTTGTTTATAATAGAAGTAATAATACATAGTCATCATGATGTAATGAAATTGGTGCAGGCATATTATATTGAATGTAACTGCCATAATTAATTATTTAAGTGCTTAGATAAATACTTTCATAGAATATACTCATTATATAGAAAGTGTTATGTGTTCTATAGATTCAACTTAAGCGCAAATATTGACTCTTACTTTTGATGTAATAAATGATAAAAGAAACATTTGGCAAATTCGAGTGTAGCAATAATGTGTAAATGTAATAGCAAAAGAAAAATAAGAAAATTCCGGAAATATTTTTATTAATTTTCATGCGTTTTTCATGTTTGCGGAAGTGTTATATTGTATATAAGGAGATATTACAATATTTTTAAATAATTGAACCTTCTCAATATTATCAGTAATTGATAGGGTAAATATTTAAATATATATAACGTAACTAAAAATGTCAGATCGCAAATTTTAAAATATAACTGTGCTACATTTTATTTATAATTTGCTGTAACTACTGTAGTTCTAGATTATTAAATATTGTATCTGGATATGTTTGATTTTACTGTGCTAATCAGACTAGAATTTATTATTCTAGTGCCTACAAATTCATATCTGTACATGAAATCGTTAAATTAAGTACAGAATAACAATTGTGAAACATATATATGCATAATACGTTTGTGAACACACAGTGTATATCTTGTAATGCAATCTTATACTAACAGCTCAATGAGCAAAATATTCTTAAGATAATTTATATTAATACGTTACTATAGCATATATATATGCTTATTTTGAAATTAAAAAGTCGAATTATGAAATTATATTACAAAATGAAGTACTATGGAATACTTTTTGATACTTAAATATTTTATAAATTAAGTGCAATACCAGTTTAGTCGAATTATCTGTTCTTGTTGTTTAATACAAGACGTCTTGTATACTGCTACATTCAAAAAATAGTGGTGTATTGTAGCTTTTTAAATAGAGGTATAACTGAAATTATTTATGAATATTTCTTGCTTCGACTTCAAAGCAATCTCCATTGGCTATAATGTTATGTCATAGTTGTGTCATCGCTTTTTCTTATGTTAAAAGCAACATTAATATCTGATCTCTGACATAATTTTTGAAATATGCAAAATTTTGCATTATTAACATAATTTCATTAGCATAATTTCATTAACATCTACACTTATGTTATGCCAATGGCAGTTGTACCAACGAAACTGCCTGTAAAATAAAAAAGTTACAATACTTTTTGAATGGAATAGTACACACATTAATGAAAAAACATGCTCATATCTTTATTACTCTATAATGTTGTGGTAAAGTAATTTTAATTTATTTCACTCATTATTATTAAGGATACTAATTATTATGTATTCAAGCTATAAACGCATTGACAAATCTTGCCACTGTATTGTTAAAATGAATCAATTAACTTTAAATTATTTTATGTGAAAGAACGTGTACTGTGTCAAAACACAATGCTATTAATAAAAGCAAATAAAGCATCGTAAATAAAAAAAGTGCAGAAACAAAACCAGATTTATATAAAATGTTAGGATAAAGACATATGTACATATTTTCTCTGGGATCACGGAAAGTGTTAATACATTTCTTGTTTATCCCCTTTTTTTTTATTTAAGGTACACGGCTCCACTCTTGCAAACACATACGAAAAAACTCAATTAGGAAGAACATTATCTTATTTCATATACTTTGGTGTCGTGGTCGTACAATGACAGTACGTAGAAACAGAAAACGATAGTAATAATGATAGTCAATCACTGTATACACTGCAAGCAGGTGTCATGTTACATAATTTCAACAAAAAGCCTTTCCAAAAGAGATGTTGCATTACATAATCAAGGACATTCATGGTATGCGTTATATATGTTACAAGCAATGTGTTTAACATGGGCACTTTATAAAATGACCGGAGCATTATGTAGAATGCCAAATTTTTTGGGCAGGTATTTCACAAATGGTCCAGACATTTGATATAATGTTCACGTTGGGCAATGTGCTGAATCCATAATTGACATTTTTTTGCTTGTATGTCGGTCTGGCCGCGTATGTTTCGGACTTTTGTTCTTGACTTCTCTTAACTAGCCAAATCAAACCCTCCCTCCCGAAATGCTTTGAGCATTTGACGGTGACTGGTTACTTACAACATGTATGTTGTATTATCGAGTCTAGATTTGGTTTCTTACGATATCCACATTCTACTACTGAGTCTAGGTTTTATTATATAAGATCGTGGCCGCCTACGCTTGAAGAAAGCCAAATATCCAACGTATCGCTTTCCCAGTCATGTCGGTTCCACATTTTTCTATTTCCTTATCGGAACGTTTCAATACAGTGAGCATTATCCTCTAGACATTCTGTATAATGACCGGACATTTTATATGACTTGTTTGGGGCATTTTGCGCAATGTCTTTTCGAACGGGCATTCTGCACGATGTCCGGTCATTTTACAAAATGTCCACGTTAAACACATTGGTCATTTGACATTATAATATATACACCGTCTCGTTGTTATCGGTAGATAACACAAGTGATGTACAATCGCTTTTATACAGCAGGCTTCTCGTATTTTTCTCAAGGCTGATACAAACGACCCACGAAGACATTATTGTAGGAACCATCGAGTCGAGCACAAGTCGAAAAAAATATTCTAGCACGCCATACTGCAATCAGTTTGCCAGTTCCTACAAATAGAACATTAAAAAGAATAATATAATTAAATGTCTTTTAAAACTAAACATCATGGAAGAAAGGATAGATGCTATTCTGTTTCATATTAAATAGCAATTTTATGACGAGTGTTTTAAGAATTTACTGTTCTCTACGAACCTGGTAATACGAACAAGAAAAGAAAGAGGTGATTCCCAATATTCCCAGCTTACTATTTAATTCGTACATCAAGATGTGATAATAGATTAAAATAATATATTGTATAATATGTACCAAAAATTTAATTTAATTTTTTAATTTTGTACATCTCGATAATTGATAAAAAAATACCATTTTTGATCAAATAAAAATATTTGGTCGTTCCATTAGAATGTTCATATCTTATTAAGAGCGAAGATAATTTTGTATAACGTAAGACTGAAAGGACTTTCATTATATTTACAGAGAAGAAAAAATGTGATTGTTAACTGAATTCAAGGGGAGAATTGTTAAATTGTAGCGGAAAAGATTACAAATTTTAATAGTATTTTATTTCACAGTCTGACATACGTAGCACAATATTGTTTTTATTATTTAATAACGAAGGCCAGAATACTTGGTATAGTTCGATGAAAATATTCCAATTTGTAGGAATCTAATATCGGTAACCTTTAATATCATAACTATCAGTAGGTAAAGCGTTTGCTAGACTAAGCAATTCTGAGCGATGAAGACCGTTCGGCGATTGCAGCGCAGGACCGGCTTCTTGAAACAGTCCGGATGCGCGAAGAGCGGCGGCATCGTGTAACGCGTTAGGTCCACCAAGCGGCCCAAGAAGTCCAGCAGGAAGACGGAGGACCTCGGATTCGTGGACTGCAGCAGGTGCGCGAAGAGGACCACTTGCGAGAAGTGGACCGGATTCTTGGAGGCCGGCAGGTCCTTTGAGAAGGGCAGGCTGTCCAAGATTACCGTGCTCAAGTGGAAGTCTTGCGAGTGGTGCAGGATTTACTGGTTCGTGAGTTAAGAGTGCAGATGTAGCGGCATTGTCGGCCACGTGTGCGGCTGCAGCCGCAGCATTGTTCTGCGCGGCTGCTGCTGAAGTTGCGGCCTTCTCGGCAGCCACTTGCGTGCTTTCGTAGTCGAGACGAGCAGCGGAAAGTTGCTCGTCGACTGATTCCGCTCTAGCTTTCGCTTGGCCAACCATGGTAGTCTGCGCTGCCAATTCGGCTGAGGCTTCCGCAGCAGCTTGTGCCGCACGATCAGCTGTTGCCTGGGCCGCGTTCAAAGCTGCTGTGATTACTTGCAATTGTTGCATGGCTTGTTTAGCGGTGGACTTTGCTGCGCTGGCAGCACGTTCAGCCTGTTGCAATTGCAAGTTTTCACCATCCACTGCCACATGGGCATCTTTTGACTGTTGCTCCAACCCTTGCACCACGATCTGTTTACCGGTGAGTGCTGCTGCCGCTGTAGCTGCCGATTGTGCAGCAGCTTGAGCCAATGTGTTCTTCGCAACATATGCAGCTTGTCCAGCCACCGATTGCTGGTTGCTTAACTGTGTGTGCGCCTGTTCCGCTGCACTTTTCGCGATACTGACTAATGGTCCGCCGACGCTAAAACCTGGATGAGCAAGCTTAGGACCAGGAGACAGTGGAGGGCCAGCTGCAATAAGACCAGGTTCGCCATAAGAAGGACCAATCTCTAGTGCTGGCTCACGAGCATATGCGTATTCGTAACTTTGGGCGTGTTGTTCACGGGTCTGCTTCTTTCCTGGCCCACATTGCACCAAACAAACGCACATCGATAATAGCCAGACTGCCTTCATTCTTAATTTTTAACTTAATTCCCCGTTGGATACTTTGACCTGTAACAAGGAAAGTTTCACTGAATAAATCAAATTAGAGTGTAATATTTTTCTCAGCATACACAAATGATCATTACAGAAAAACAACATGTATGTATCAGGGATGATGGCTGTGCAGTAAGGTTTTTGATTCCTTAACTACTATTTTTAAATGGATAAGTTGTATTATTTTTTAATTCAATTTGCGCTGTAAGTTATTCCTGACAGTGATACGTTTTTAATTCATTTTTAATCATTTGTTATTATACCAAGTTGTATGTATTTGGGGTAATTGATTAAAATTATTATTCTTATTTGGAAACATACAAAACTGCAACTAACATTATCGGAAATGAAAAGCTTAACTTGCAAGTAAGTAACTTTCTACGCAAGTATTACGATGCCCTTTACAAAGGAATGTGTAGGATTAAGAATATAATTTATTATTGAATATTGAAAAATTCAAAGTAAGAACAAACTAAAAATACTTAATAAAAAAACAGCTTATATGTGATAGCAATATAGAGAACTGAAGAAAAGAAAAAGGATCACACGTATTTGTCACGAAAGACGGGACAAAAGAACTATATGAGAGATACCAAACATAATGTTGAAAAAACAAAGATGAAATTAGAGAAGATATCAATTTAAAAGATTGTAAAATATGTATAAGGTAAAAGATAAAGGGATTGAAAATGAAGAAAATAATAAAATAATACTATATAGATACATAGCAAAAGAGTACAGAAAAGAATCAATATACAAGAAATATAAAAACAATAAAGTGTAGAATTATATAGTAGAAGATCTGGCATGAAACAACGGACAAGTCCAAAAACAAGTCATGATGAAAAGAAACAAGAATACCAAACTAGTTACAGGCAAATTAGAATAAAAAATTGAAACGATAATAAAGTTTAGATCAGATATGCGAAAATAAAGAAGAGAATAATAGATACCGGAAGTCAATGGGAAAAAATAAATGCAAAATATGTAAAATGAAATCGAAAACATCGGAATATCTATTAGCCGAACGTAAGAGTATAAGTAAAGAGAATGATAAATTAAAATCATATAGTTCATGCAGAATGCGGTGTAGATACAAACAGTTATCATTAAAAATCAGTGACATATCCCCTTATATTTAAACGAGCTTCCTAGTGCTTTCTCGTTAACAAGTCATTCACATCACTGAATTTATAAAAAATCGTCATTAATTGTTATATATAGTTTTTGATATGTATAAAAGGAACAAAAAAAAAAAATATAAAATATAAGAAACCTTTTAAATTATTATAAACATACAAGTTACAAATGTCGACACATTTATCGAATTAAAGTTAAATTAAAATATAGATATAATGGAGATATAATAAAAGTATAAATAAAGAATTCTTATACAATGTTTTATGAAAAAAGCATTATTCATTCCTTCAAAATCTTCAAAGGTGTTAATTTATTTATACCGATAAAGCGATAAAATGTCACAAATGCCTCGTACAGCTCGAGAAAATGTAAATATTGCGTAATTGAATAGAGCCATAGTAACTATTTGTGAGCATCTATTTACATTTATTTCTAAACAAATATATCGTATGAAGTAACGACACATTTCCAAAATTTGTATAATCACGAAAGATCAATTAATAATCGCAGTGTTAAAAACCCTCGCTTTGTTTCGGGGGTGAATAGAGATTTCCATGACCAACCGTGTACTTACTGTGTACTACATTTAAAAAGAATCGTGGGTTATATAATAAACCAGTTCGTTTCATGAAATCTAAAAAGTGAAAAGGAAAGAACGCTTGTTTCGCGTAAATAATAAATCTTGTAATTTTATGAGTAGTTATAGTAATGATCCAGATTCGAAATGTACATATAACACAAATAATTCTCCCTCAAGGAACAATTTCCCTACGGCGTGGATTTGCATACTGGTTTGCGAAATTTAAACTAGTTCACTTGCTTCAGGGTTAATCCTAATACAAACTCAATACATCCATGTATATGGAAACATATATTTTTTCGGACACTCCCTATTACAGACTTCTACGCCTTTCACATTTTAGCGTATATTAGTCATAGGACATTGGTAGGTGTATCATACAGCACACTCCCCTTTACCGTGGTGATAGTGCACAGTCTACCGTATCTCTGTTCCTGAGAAAATGAAATTGAACAAACTATAGTAAAACGAGACGTTTCTCACCTATATAAATACATTAAAGAACTCGTTTTAATTAAAAGTTATTGCGTGTTTAGGGTAATGTATTTCGTTTGTTGATGCGGATAACATAGTTCGATTGACCCGAAACAATCTTTTTGGTAATATTTGACATTTAATGCAGCTAATTTGGTTGTAGGCGGTAAAAGCTATTGGTAGTAGTTTTTTGTGACATTTAGCATAATTTTGTAACGTAAGTCTGTTGCAATTCAGAATGATTCAAAATCAAATGTCTAGCTTTGTCACGCTCTAAAAAGCAATGCGTGTATATAAGCGAATAATTACGTCGGCGGAGGGCAAATCTGACCTCTATACGATTGCAAACATGGTTGAAAAATTGTCCTGTCTTCTTAAAATCATTTTTTTACATTTCCACTTATGAGATTAGTATAATTAACTCTAAAAAAAACCCAGCAACCCCTATATATAATACATATATTTTCCTTGTACCAATGTAGTGGAATGATTATTTTACGAAATCTATAGCTCAAATTATTTTGATATAACATGTAAATTGAAATTTATAGATTTATAGTTATCAGACTACAAAGCATAGAATGAAATAAGTATTGTTAGCATACACATCATGAAATCTTACAAATGAATGTACTGGCTTAATAAGAAGTAATATGATTGGTTTCAGTGGAAAATTCAATAATGAAAAACCGTTACAAGAAGTTGTATCAAAAATGTAATAACAAAAGATGTCAATTCATAGCCATACTTGTGTACGAATAATGTCCTTTAAAATATATAAATATATTTATTTAGAATGTTTTAATATTAATACAATTTTTACTTACTAAATGAAAGATTAGAAGTAAATGTAGAACTGAATGATTAATTAAGTACCTAATACAAATTTCTACATTACTTTTTTGCTATCATAAGTAATGTACGCGTGTATACGGTGAAAGAATTTTCTGAAATTATGAAAACATGTCAAGGAATCGATTTCATCAGTAAATGTTTGAAACATGAATAATGTTGCACTAGCGACTGTACTATTTTCAAACTCATTTTATAGTCATTTTCACCGTTTCCTTACTTCTGTTATTCCCAAAATTGATAGAAATCAATTAGATTAAGAAATTATCTAATTTCTGCAATATTATTTCCCTAAAATTATTATAAATATTATTTTTAAACAAGAAATAATAAGTAAGTAAATAAATAAATAAATTTTATATATATATATATATAGACACACACACACACACACACACACACAATTTAGTTTGAGCAGAATATAAACGATACTAAATTCAAATACTACTTATCACATTGTGTTCATGATATGTCCATCGTGTAACTTGTAGTTACAGTGGTGAATAACTAAAAGTATACTATATATTTAATAAAAATTTCTGCAACAGATTTCTTATAAATAAACCATGGCAGTATAGGTACTCTTTCGCAGAAATTCCGTCATAATTATTCTCTAATTTCTGTAAGTACTATTTCATTTTGTAAAAGAAGAATATACTCGATGTGAGAAAAAAGTAGTACGCACGGAACATATTTTAAACATAACATATAATACAAAATATATATACGAATATTGTATTTATACAATAACTATTATATACAAAATAGAAAAATTTATATTTTGCATTTTGCGTATATTAAATAAAACCAAATGTTTATAGAATATTTATTAGATAATACATATTAATATATTGTTACTAATTCTTACTAATTGTGAATTAAACAACTTTTTTTGTACATGCGAACCGATCTGTTTGTGGTTTACGATGTTTTAAGTAATAATTTTTGTCCTAAATAAATATAAATGATATCCGTTTGATTGACATCAAATATTAAAGAAGAATGATATTATATTTAAAATGAAAACAAATGGATTTATTTGCATATGAAATATTTTCAAACTATTATCTTCATATGTGAAATATCTGTAATTATGAATGTTAATAGATACATCGATGTGCATATTTTATTAGTTTCAGAATAGTTCGTTTTTTAATATGAAATGTTAATTAATTTATTGCCAACAAATTTATAATACTTACAAAATGCAGGAATAGCCAAGCGCTTAAACAATCAGGCGTGGTCTCAGCTCGAAGGAACAACTAAGAACTGATACCCCTTACCCGATTATCGTAACTCTTATAGGTTCCTGCTCATGGTGATAGAGTAGTTGCGGAAGGGGTTCAGGATATTGGAAATAACAGTGAGTTGTTTCTTTGAAAAAAATAAATTATGCGATTCAAGTTTGCAATAAGTTTTGTTTAGGTTAATTCACTATAAAGTGAGCAATTGATACATCTTTAACCTTTTTTTTATTTCAAATTAAATTTCATTAATTGAATTTTCAAAATGCTCTTAAAAAAAAAGAAACACCCGCCATTATATTATATATTACAATACTGTTATTGAAAAACTATATTTGCATTTTAATAAAATATACTACAATTTATAGCATCATCCATATTTTCAAATTCGGAATTTACACTTTTGCATATGTAAATAAAGAAATAATATATATAAGAACAAGTAAAACATTTAAATATTCGACTCTGATAACGAGCAATTAAATTTACGTATGATCTGAACCATACAATTTTTAAATTTCCACAAAATTTTAAGGGAAAATACAAGAAATAGTTTTATTTTTCCATAGTTGGAATATTCTGTAACTTTATTGTTCCTGTATGTCTATATATACACGCTTAAATGCCTATAGCAATAAATCGAGCAGTTATTAATTCTCTAAGGAACAGTGGGGTTAAAAGTGTTCCACCCTTTTGGTACATAAATATGCACGATGAGATATTTTTATACCACCTTGAAATATTACAAGTGCTACTTGCACAAAGGTTTAATTCTATTTTATATTATTTTACTCCTTTACGGATAAAAAGAAACCAACTTTGTTTAATTTTTAAAAAATACAATTTCTTTGCAACATGGGTCTGTTTATTTTCTAAAATTCGGTACCTCAAAGAGTTAACAAGCACTGTAAGCTAGATAACTGTATACTCACCTTTCTTCGATATGCAAAATTCGATAGAACCGCGTGTCATTCGTTTCCCTGTTCAATTCGTTTCCCTGTCATACGTCATATCAATTATAAATAATTTTATATCCTGGTATATGATGATTTATATGAACTACGGTTCGGTGCTTACCTAAATTCGTTGTTTTCAGAATGTACATCTTCTACACTTTTTATATCGGTGAGTATAGTTAGAAAACGTCTTAGCTTTCATTTTCTAACCAATCTATATCATTTTCTAGTACTGCTGACCTTCGAGTATTTTGATTGCGGAAGGATTCATAAGATTCCAGTTAATTTAGTAAGTCTAACGCTCTTTCGTATTAGTCATTGGGACGATCGTTAGTCTTTCGTATTTTGCATTCTAACGAAGAAGTGTTTAGTAACCTTCAAACTTGAATTCATCTCGCGCATTTATCAGTTTTTTTTGTGCACATCTGTTACACCGAAACTTTTATAAACGGTGATGCAACTCTATTTATTTCTTTCAGCCATTATTTTTGCAATAAAATACATAAATGTACTACACTATATACGTAGCTTTAAAATACAACGCACTAGGTAATACAACGCAACATATGTAAATATGTGCATAATGGAAACTGTTGTGACAGCGATTGAGCATATTTATAAAATTGCGCGGAAGCGGATATCTTTTTGTAAATAGATGAAATAACGTTAGCTATTGTTGATAACGAATGTTCTTCTTTTTCTAATAGAATCAAAGGGAAATACGATACGCCGAGGGTCCAACTTGTCACAATAGCGCGTCAAATAATCATAAAAAAACTCCCGAGAAAAGTAGTAGCATCGCGCAGAAAGCTGCTCAGGAAGCAAAAGCTGCTTCCGAAGCACAGAATATTGCTGGTCAACAAGCCGCGCGTCAAGTATCATGTCTCTTTAATACACATTCTAATATTATATATTTCATTACGTTTAATTAAGGAAACACGAAAGAATGATTTAAATACTTTTCTAACATCATCTCAAGTCAGTTAAATTGTTATGTAAGAATATTTATTTTCAATCAGGAAACGAACGTTTTTTGTTACTTAAGTTCATATTTTCGTTATGTTTCTTAGACGAACGCGTCTTTTGTTAGTACAATCAGCGGGAGGTCTAATCTTATCTAATAAATCCGGTTACGTCAGATGTGTTTCTCACATTAAGGTTAATCATGAATGTAGCGCAATCTATGAATGTTCACATTATTTGTTGTTGCGAAAACATACCGAGCGAGCTAACGCTTTTTACGAAATCGCTGAAACTCCGTTTTCGCATAACGAGTAAGAAATGTTGTGACGTTCGTGAAAGTAATTGTGCTACATCGTGTAACGTTTCATTAAGGAGACCAATATTACTGATAATGTTAAGCAGTAAAAAATCATCTTAATCTGGTTGGCCAATTATTTTAAAGCCTGTTAGAATTCCACGTACGCGAAAAAATTAGATTATGTTCTGTAAATCCCATGAGACTTTATGACACTAAATGCACTCCGCTACGTAGGTAAAAACGCAACTCGCTGAAAAAGCAGTACAAGCTGCGAAAGCTGCGGAGGAAGCGCTTTCAGGGAAGAAAGTGATAGTAGACCAATTACAGGAAGAAGTAAGAGAAGCACAGTCCGTCGTTCAAGAGGAATCCTCATCCCTGGAACAAGAACAAGCTAACGTTAATGCTGCTTTACAAGCAGCACGGCAATCTCAGGATCAGGTGAAGTATCGATACATTAATTACAGCATTTAATGGATAAAGGAAATGTTGGGACGTCGTTCGTCAATTAACAAACGTTTGGCGACGTATACTGCCTCTACAAATATTATTCTCTGATGATATAAATATTTCATACCGATATTAAAGCATATTCCTGTCTTCTAATATTTATATCAAGTACTTACATGTTGATTTATATACATGATGCTAATTAACAATTTTTTCTTTCTTTTTTAACCATTATAAGGAGTCTTGAAAAGAATCAAATATGAAATTTATATAGAATGCAAAGCAATACTTTAAATTAAATGCAACTACTTAGCAATACCTTAATTAATTAATATATCTGTAACGAATGAAATATATTTCTCGTGTTTCCAATTTCAATTTAACATAACAATTCGTTTAATAAATATTTTTCATTTAATTATTCTCAAAAAAATAATAATAGATTTATAATATAGGTGTAATTTTTAACACGCGTTTTTAAATAGTATTCGGTAATATGTTTCACACGCGTATATATTTGCTTCATAAAGCAAAAGTGAAGCTTCTGGAAGGAGTTAGGGTGGAAAAGTGGGAGATGAGAAGAACGTAGGATGTTTTGATTATTAATCAGCCAATAACAATCAATAGCTTTTGAATAAGCTGGTCGCATTATTGTCTTGTGAAGGCTTCGTGGAGTTATTCCCACCATTTCATTTTCCATATAGGGAGCGACGAGATCGATGGTAACCGCGTTCAAGCCTCACGTAACTGGCAACACATCAAGGAGATAACTTGGGGCGCTCAATGAAACTAGTGCCAATAGTAACTTGAAACTGTACATTCGATTTGTGAAACTATTACTAACGTATTTCTTAGGCCTGACATATAAATTAGTCCAAACACCACAAAAATGTTTACGTCAAGGGGCTATGAATTTTGGTGAAATTTAAGAAATTATATTAAAAGGAAAATGAACACAATTCGATACTTGCTTTTAGGGATCTCGAGTTTATTAATTTTCAAATAATTGTGATTAAACAAAACTCATCTAACTAAAGATTCCTAAATGAAATACCTTCATCTGAATTATTTAACAGCTGCGGTTACAATGTTTCTTGCCATCAATAGTACAAAGTAACATAATCTAAAATATGCGTAACATGGAATTTATAATATTCTCCAGTTGGAAATATCATTTTATAGTAGATATGATAATATATTTTTTTTCTGTATTGCTGTTCGCTAGTTTGTACCGGTCTGCAATATTTTTCTCTATTTTTTGCTGAGCTGCAACATTGTTCACTAGCAATATATATATATATTTTTGCCGACCCGCAACATTTACTCCTACCTTTAGCTGATTGGCAGAAATATATCTGTAAATGTATTACGACAAGGTTGCAAACCACTGGTCTGCGATACGGTTTGCTTTCAAGTGAAAACAGCATCGGGTAGTAGCGAGGGCCGCTGTATTCACCTCCGTTCCCCATATTAGCTTGCCGTGCACGTTAGAAGTTTCGCTTTTACTCTGTCAAGCAATAACTGTTTCAATGATTCTATTGCGCTCGCACTAACACGGGTAGATGGTGGTAACTGTTCAATGAGAAATGGCATTACCTAGAACTATCTAGATCAGTAGGGGGCAGCGTAGGGGTCCCTCGTGCGCCAGTTTCCCTTTCCAATCTTTCACGCAATGTGTCTCCGCCGTCAAGGAAACCACGTGACGCTGCGAGGTTCCAAGAAGTGACAATGACAGGCTAGCCCCGGATCTACGCGTATTCATATCAAGCGCATCTTTGATTCATGGTAATAGCGAACGGTGGGGCCACCGTTTGTCTCTCAAGAACTACTTTACCCAACGTTGATCTGTACACCAGATAAGAGTCACTTTCCATTGTACGACAGCTACCGCGAGGTATATACTTCTGTTAGAGTAACGCGGCGCGACAGAGTCATTGAAATGGATTGTACAGGTCCATACACGCGTCTGACCACTCACTAAGGCTTAGTTTTCCATGAAAATTTCATTTTATTATTACTGAGCATAATAATACATGATCATATAAGCTATTAATATAAAAATAATTTCAATATCATGTACATCAAAACACAGATCGTCGGAAGAGGGGCTTTACCTCACTTCTTTCTTTTTATTGATTGTAATGCAGTTGAAAACGCTAACGCACGCAATGCAAACGGCTAAGGCAAATGCGGCGAACGCCCAAGCTGCTGCGAACGGAGCTCAAAAAACTTTACGAGAGAAAGAGGAGTTGCTAGATGCAGCAAAAAGGCGGGTCGAAGAATTATCGAATCAGCTGAGAGTTGCTAGACAGGAGCTCGCTAATACAAATCGCGCGGCTGCTAAGGCGAACGCCGCTGCGAACGAAGCAAAAGCTAATGCTAGTAGAAATAAAAGACGACTAGAAAATATTCGAAGAATGAGGATTAGGAAAAGGTAATTGCAGGCACTTACTTTTCAGATCAAATTGTCTCTTATGTGAAAACATTGCATTACTCACATTATACTTATATGTATTTTGTGGCTATAGTAAATTTTCAATTGTTTCATTGAATACAAGTAATCCAGTCAATTAAAATAAGTACTTAGTTCAGGAATATATCTATAATCGTTAATAAAGCATATATTTTATTACTATATATATCTTGTTACTAATACGATTACCTTGTATATGCAAAGTTGGACATTTAAGACAAGTCATCTGAACAATGCATTTACTTTTAGTAATAGAAAAAGAATGCATCAGATCAGGTTTGCTAGTTTGGAGAGATGCATACTCTGATATCACTATTTCTTTTTTTATAAGTGGTGGTATAGGGGTAATAAGGTCAACCCTGGTTTTTTAAATGGTATATGATTTTCAATGTATATTCTGTTAGAGCGTTTCAAGATGAATACAATGACCTATCTACGTGAAGGTTAACTAGATTGGAAAATAAATTGTTTCAAAGCATTCTTTGAATAGTTTCGCGTTCTTTTCTAATTGTTGGTATATCGCTCTTGTAATCGTCCGTATGAATCACAGAGTATAAACAAGCATGCCTCCACTTGTATAAAAATTAGTAATATCAGATTATGCAACCCTTGAAGTGTAATAAGTTTGGAATGAAACATTTTTTTTATCACAAAAAACAAGTGAATTATTTAGCTGACATGCCTCAAATATATGAACCTGTATACTTTTTAATATGTGATTTCAAGCAACTTTTTCTTTACGCTAATATTCGTTTCGGAGGCTTTATTAATGATGACCATTTATAGAATCCGCTGAGCTGCTTCAGAGCTAGTGTTGGGTACGCGTTGCTAACGAATCATCGAGCTTGAACGAACAAATCGGTGTAACATATATACATATTGTATATTGAAATAAGTATATTAAATCTACATAGGGCAAAAATCGTAATTTATATATAAGTTTATTTATTATTCAAATAAAATTATGCACAATATCATTTTGCAAAGATAAATATTATTTGAAATTACGTCACGAATTATCTTCTAACAAATTATCATTGAATATTGGAACACTTTGTACATCGATTACACGTCACAAAATGATATATAACACGTGGAAAGTAGTTTAAAGGTGGATTCAGAACACGAAGGTGATCAAAAAAGTTCGTGACTTGAGAACGAGCTGTAATTCCAAAAAAGTCGTATCTGATATATGTTTACATGAATGTCCTTAATCATTTTTATGTCTTAAACCAATCTATGCAGTATATTCCATATACTATATTTTGTACGTACACACAATGATCTAATGCTCTAATGATGTCGTTTAGAGAACGACTCTTGCAATTACTACAATCTACTTTTTCCCTCGTAAGAATATTTGATAGCGACTTTATTAAAGAGAAACCAAATGAAAACATTAATACGTGTATCACATACATACACACATACACACTCTAGCATATAAAATTAATGTTTATACTTTGACCGAAAAATTGTCTCTGTAAGAACTCTTATAACTTCCTGGAAAAGACTCGAATAACAGTTTGCTTAGATTTATTCCAACAGGTGAAGTCTTTACTTTTACACTCCTGAATTGAACCTTTTCAAAGATAGATTGAACAAATTTAAATAAATTTCTTTTTTAAATGTTTTGCAAATCATTAAAGTTTAAAAAGTCTTTCTGAATTGCAACAACAATAGCACTATTGTATTCGAAACATGCAGTCATTCTTTATCTTTCTTTATTTCATTTATAGATGTGTACACGGTTAATGAAGAAGATGCTAATGAAATAACAATTCCGAAGAATTTAACAACAATATAAATATTATGTCGACTAATTAGATGTAGATGAACTAATGCTGCAATGTAATATTAGGAATTAAATGGCAAGCATAGAATCTGAATAATTTTCAAAATGAGGAACGAAAAAGAGGAATTAATTACTTTCCCACTGTAATGTTTTACTGTAAGAGTTCTCTTCACAAACACTCGCGATGCAAACTTCGAACGTTAACTTCTGTTTTTGAGCATATTTAAAATTGGTATTGGCCTATGATTTTCACTACTATTATTTTATGTAAAATAAAGAAATTATTTTTTATTGTAAGTTTGCACTTGCGGGAGAAACTTAAATAGAAAATTGTAGGAAACTGGAAACGTCTTTCTGTGAATGCTGAAAAGTAACTTTATATGTTTCTTAATATTAATGCAACAGAAACAATAACTTCTATTTTGTAAATTATTTAAAACTTTTATAATTTATTCGCATTTCGCGCGTAAAAGATTGTAATTTTGATTGCTGAGAAATGATCGAATATGTACAGAATTTGTGCCAAAATTTGAAAGAATTACATATTGTAATTGCCATCTGAGAATTATTTTGGTATCTCTTTATTTGATATATCTTTTTCCGTATCATTATTATTATTTGAATTCATTTAGATTTATATCCTTGTATAAATTAGATCTCTGTTAACTATGCAACGTGAATTTAGAAATCTTAAGTTGTGCACAACGATATAATAATCAAAATGTAAAAATAACAAAATATAGATGAATTTTAAATACTATAATACGACGTTTTTCTTATTAAAAATTTGTCAAAATTAGAAAATTATTTAGCGTGGATAGTATCATACATATGAATTGTACATTCTGCAGAGCTTTCCTGTAACTACTTCAACTTTCAGTTCCCTTGTAGGATCCTATGACGTCAATGCTCTTTTATTGCAACTGTTTTATAATCACGTTCTCTGTCGTTCATATTCAAATCGTGATTTACGTGTATAAATATATCGTTACAGATCACCAAGCAAGATATTTTTTTAAAAGCAAGGGGCAATGACGTATTTATGCGCTGATCACATTATACTATAGTAACAAAGTATATATTTGTAGTTCTTTAAAATATTCATGGATATCATTTTCAAGAAATTAGGATATATATAAAAATTTGTAGTAAAGTATTTTACAAGCTATTTCTTCTTGCGGCACTTTTCAACAAAAATGAAATTTAAAATTATTATTTTGTTTCTTCTTAACGGCTAATTCTTAATTAATCAATTGAATATGTAAATAAATGTATTGCATAATTTATTAAAATGTTAAATTTATGTAACATAATGAAATTTCTAAATGGACTGATGTGAAATAGTTACATAGAGAAGAATAATTACTATTGCTCTTAGAGTTAACGCGAGCCATAATTCAAATCAGGATTGTAATTAAATTCAAATTACGATATGTAATTTAAGCCTTGCGCACAGTATGAGAGTTTCTTAATTGCGATTTACGTATCGCGAATTTAAATCGAGCAATGCCGTTCAAGAATAGTTCCTTGCACGTGTTATCGCGATCCTTGCTAAGAAAACGAAGAGTGATTCACGATCACTCTCTCCAGGAAACAGAAGTAAAGACTCATCGAACACGTACGCATTGTCATTAGATATTACCTAGCTAAATATGCTGAATTCGCAAATAGTAAAATGTCCACTTAAATCTCTCCTCTAATTTTAGGTAAAATGATTTGCTACAAATTCTTGACAATATATGTAATCTCGAACATAAAACCTGACCAAATTGGAGCGAAGGATTTCTCTGCTGAAATGTTGTTCACAGATTCAAACATTCATCGTAATCAAGTCACATGTACTTTCCCTTTCTCTTTACTATTACCACCGAGGTATGGGAAAGACCACTCACCCAATACATTTTTGTGTTTCCGGAATTCGGGGGCTCTAAAGACCCGGCTATATCATTTTAGTTATTATAGTTAGATATTATATTTGATGAAAGATGTTGAAATGCTTTATACAATAATTAAATATTCCTTCTTTTCTGTTGCAAATATCACGATTAAAAAGGTAGGAGAACTTTTAAGAATCGATGGAAAGAGAATCTTTTCAATCAATCAGCAAAACTTCAAAATTATATGGTTAACCGTTTGGATCTCAGGGGTCATTGAAAACACGTTGTTGAAAAAGAAAACATAACTTCTTCAACGTGTTAATGTGGGGGGAACAACATTCAGTTCGGTAAAGTTGTCACAACGTAACTTGTGACAACGTTTAGTCTGCAGCATAAAAGATAGGATAAAAAGATCACATGTCATTTGTGTGCAGTGTACAAAAGAAAATTTATACTTCTCTTATTCAATCAATAATTCAGAATTAGTAGCGATGTACAAAGTCCCACAAATGGTCTAACCAGTTACCTTTTCAGTACTATTACCACAGTATACTGTGCTATTCTTTATGGAATAGTTTTCTTCTTAATCAACCGTTGATCATAAATAGAATTTTTATATCATTATGACATTTAAATTTGTACCGCGAAAATTCATAAGATGTTCGAATTATTCTAGTTCTCATCTGAGGTCCTATGCATTTTATCTATACCAAAAAAGATACCCAGGAAGATATCTTGTTTGTATTGAATGTATACACAAGAATTGATTTAGAAGTATATTAAGATTAAGATTGCTGGTTATTATTATTAATATCCATAATGTTACTTTATACATACAAATATAATACAAATTTTTATATTTATATGTGCTTAATGTCTTTCTTCCAGCTAGATATAAAACACATATTTTGTAGACCATACATCTTTAATATTTAAAAAGAGTACAATAACAGTTGTGCTGTAAAGGAACTTATTTACGATTCTTGTTAATTGGACATGTTACACTTCTATTGACAAGTAATGTGAGTCCTTAAAGTATAGGATCCCTTTTTGAAATATCTTGCGTATAATAAAATACAATTTTTATTACCGACTAAAGATACACATAAAGTAGTGAAATAATTGAAAACTTTTTATTAAATTTAATTAGTTAAACTAAAATTTTAAACAAATGTCATATTAGTATAATATTTATTTTAAATAATTGCTAATATGAAATTAATATGTATAACATGTTTCTGAAAATACATTTTGAATCCATTCATTTTCTTCAAATAAATAAATTATAATATAGATGGGCAATCGTGAACTACAAATATAACAGAGTATAGTTATATTAATATCTCACTATTTTATTTAATATTTAAATAAATTAAAACATTTGTACTAATAACACAATTAGTTTGGTTTACTCGCAGCCAGTTCTTGAATTCTTTTTAGTACTTCTTCGGAACTTAAATTTTGTAGAGAAACAGAGCGTTCTTTACCAAATTCTAGAATATAAAACAAAATTATGCATAAAATATAAAGAAATATTTGCAGGGGTTCGTAATATTGAATTATATAGTTAACAAATTGTTTTGTTCACATACCAACATATATTATGTTATAAAACCTACCATATCGTGCATACAGAGCAGGTTCTATTGAGGAACACTCTCTGATTAGAACTGGAAACTGTGGATTTTTTCTCTTCAGCGAAGTATATTGTTTTTCAATAAAATCTCTAAAAGTACAAATAGGTTATAACACAATATATTCAATTATTATTAAAACAATCAATTAATCAATCTAGTTATATAAATATATAGATTCTGAATTTTCTACAATTAATAATTTTATTACCTGACACCTTGACTGGACTTTGATGTTTGACATAAAAGAATTCTTAATTCTTTTAAGTGAGATCCGAACTTTACTGTCGCCATGTTGGATATCCAGCGCCATCCTGCGTCAAATAAAATATTCGTTTGCTTTATTCTTGCCATCCGAGAAATGTTCTTAAAGATATGATACGAGTATAGTATATACTATACGACTATAGTACGAGAAGCTATGGCGCTGGTCGCATTCAAAATTTAAATTTAAATAATTTTCATATTGGCGTCAATCATCGACAGAATAGTCTCGCGACACTTAGGCTGAAATCGTAATTTTAATTGAATCACGATTCGATTGATCTGAAGTAATTTAACAGCATTAATGCTCTCTGTTTTAATTATTTTTAATTCGAGAAATATATCACTATACGGTGAAGAATAACGAAAGACTATTGCGTTCAGTACAACTGTCAGATAAATAGGAAAATTCTGCCATGGAAAAGCCCTTGGGGGCGAAAGAAGAGGGTCTTTGAGACAAACTGAAGTAGGTTTTTATGCAATATTAATTAGCCATCTTTACAGATTAAGTATCTTTTTGTATAGCTTAATAAATTCATCCTAGAATCAGGCTATCTATCCTTACATTAATGAATTACGTCAAATTATACAATGACAGACTCTACTGCAGATTGGGAATTGCAGAAAATTCCTTCGGTTCATGTCCTGATTATGCTGTTACACTTCTGTACAAAATGGTAACATACATGTATCCAATCTTATATTGGAATGTTGTATTTGAAATTCTCTATGTATGACAAATGATGTACAAACCTTACCTCTGAACAATAACAAAACTGTCTGTTAGCGTCGTACATTTCACCTGTAAAAATATAAATTGTAAAATGGAAGAGATGAAATGACAACACATTTATTCAATAATATAAAATGTATATTTTATAGAAAAAAATATAATACAAATTAATTGATTTTAATAACGTGTAATAAGGAGCCTCCTTTATATTCCACTCTGGTTGACAGTGTCTTGTAGTATTGTCCAATTTTATTTTGAGACAAATTTGTTCATTTTTTTTTATAATATTCCACCTTCTCCCTTAAAAATCTATTTATCACGCGACAACTACGTCGAGATATTATCACCTGTAAATCAGTAGTATGAAACCGTTCTTAATCTACGATTTTCTAACTTGGTAATTCTCTGATTTCGTACTCCAATTGACAAATTGATAACCATATTTCTCTGGAAAGTACCTAATTGACGGTTTCTTTTTCTGGTCAGGGTTTGACCTGTAATAGTATTGACTTTTGCAATTTCATCCAACATTTTCTAAGTCAACCTGAATCCTAGATACTTAACATTATTGACTTCCATGTATATTCTTATATAAGTATGGAGTCGTCATATTGTAACATCTATATCCAAGTGCATAGAAGTGAAATTAATTTTTATATAAAAAATCTAACAGAATTTCAAAATACATCTTAACATACGAAGCATAACATTATACAAAAAATAACTTGGAAAACCTTGTGTAAACAGATATGGAAAGTAACAGTTATTAATGTTGAAGTGTTCGCAGTCACTAAATGAGGATTAACAATTTTGGGGCTAATTTTGATTCTTGTAATTTATTTAAATCAGTGAAAAATAAACACAACAGCTGAAAATCAGTAAAAGAATAAAATTGTCGGCCATTAACGCTCGAAGTAGCAAACAATGGTGATTTAGATAAGTAATTAAAATTATTGTAATTCATATTTTAACGTGATAAGAAAAATTTTGCAGTGTTGAACAATAAGACATTTTTATCTGCTTCTGTGCTTATTTTACCGAATTGATCTTGACATATGGCGGTTTCTCGTTTCGAGAGTTGGTGAAGACTAAACCAATATTAGTGGGATCTGTTCGCTCGATTTTTAAGTGGTCATTAAGGATAATGAGATCAAATCTTACTCAAAACATCACAACGTATATTAATATTAAACAATAAAAAATATTTTAATTTCGCATTCCCGAAATAAATTTATTTATACTTACAAGACTTAATATTCTAAATTTTCTAAAATTTTCATGATACAGATTTTATGAGCGATAAAAATATATTTGCTATTTATCAGTGTAACTATAGATTAAAAACCATAATTTTTTATTTTAATAATGGATCGATTACTCTGAAAATAAAAAAAAAATATTAACTTTACATTGATTTAATTGTCACGAATATAGATATTGCAATTAAGATTTCTTTGAGGCAGATCAAATTTAAACTGTGTAAGGGAAACACAATTACGCTCAGAACTGATTTGAATCTTATCTTCTTTAAAAAGAATATTTATCTTAATTGCACCATATAATATTTCCTCTTACATTGTTCCTTAGTTCGAATCCGAATTGGAAAAACCTTGGAGCTTTGCAGTTCACTTTGTTGGTGTCAACAAATCATAAGAAAAAAAAGGTGAAAAGAGGATCGAGACAGCTGAGAAATTTAAAAATCACATATATATATAATAAAAACGATCATTTAACTTTTTCTCCATGAAAATTTGTTTAATAAATTAATGGGAGTCTTCTAATTAAAATGAGACCAAATTGAACATAATTTAAATAATATTTTGCCATTGATATTTTAGTAACTCATTTTACTTAAGAAAAAACAAAAACAAGTGACAAATGATAAATTAGAATGACAGTTCTCTCAAAATGATTAGCTACATAATGAGAGAGCAAGATGTTTGGGTAATGAGGGAACAAATTGACTATGTAATGGTGGAGACGATCAAGAAATATATTTGTTACTCTTGATTTGAAGTCTAAGATATTCTCGAAGGAAGTATACCATTTGAGAGACAATTTCATTACAAACATGTTTCTAGCAACCTGCTTTTGTAATTTACAAAAGTGATAATGAAGGATAAAAAGATCCTATCAAGTAATATTTAGGTTAAGATATTACAAATTATGTTGTGTTTAATTTAAACAATTGTTTGTATTTAACTTGTCTCTGAAAACGAAATGTGTGTGACAATGTGACATTTGAACTAATAGGGACAATGTGAGAGGATTTACTGTAGTGATGTTTCTTATACTATATACCTTATATTGTACATGACAATTGACAGTGTCACTTGAATTGTCACACATCAATTTGTATATCACTATCTTCAGCTTCACTTTCAGTACTAATTATAGCATCTTCTCCTACTAACAAGGCTGCAGGTAGATTTTGTGGTACATTATCAATATCTAATCTCGGAGTCGAGTAAACATTTAATACTTGAATTGTTGTGGGAGAAGTTGAGAGACATTGTGGTACAGATCCTAAAGGATCAGAATTTAATGCATCACAATCCAAAGAAGTCGACAATTGTAATTGTAAATTATGTAACTCAGGTATATGTGGACGAATCTAAAATATCAATTAAAACAACATAATAAACTATTGTTCAAATGAATTTAAAAGATCATTTCAATAAATTTCATTAGTACGTTTAATCTTGTAAATTCTACCTTTAATCCATCTGCTGTGTGAGGATTCCTACAGCCTCTGCACCTGCATTCAACACAGGGCTTACTTTCTACGTAACATGGACAACGTTGACCACAACACGTTAATTTTCCAGGTATTGCTGTAGCATTGCCACATCTACATCCTTTTCTTTTACTTCGAGCAGAACTTGATCTTGGCTTTTTAAAGGCTGACGACTGTTTGAAATGAAATAAATGGCTTTACTTTTAACTATTATAAAAAACTTAAATAAAAAATAAGGATTTTATAGAGATTAATGCAGACACAAATAAAATATAGACACGAGTAAGTCAGCAATAGTATGTAATGCAATTTAAAATTGCTATCTGCATTAATCTGTGTATGGGACCTAGCAAAATATGCATTTAAATTTATTTAGACCTAGTGTTAGTATAAAACAGTATTAAGGAATGTTAATAAAATATAAGCTACATTGTTAAATGTTATACAAATCTAGAAATACGATTGTACCTTACAAGTAATATTAACGAAGACGCACATCATTTAGCATTTAAATAAAAGTTATAGTGTGTGCAATGTAAACTGCCTGTAAGGCATAAAATTAATCGAATATCTATTGAAATTACTTTGCTGCCCTTTGAAGATTTTTTCTTAGAAGGGGTCCCATATTTAAGGTGGGAAGATGGAATACATTTTACCCCTCCTACAGAGTTGTGTGGATTTCCATCCATATCCTGTTGTCCAACATCTATATCGTCTGCAGCTGCTGCTTTCCGTTTTATTGTTATTTTGTTACCAGATCCGGCATACATCACAGAGTATATTGAGGATCCATTTGACACAGTACGTATAGCAGGTGATTCTATGTAATATATAAATAATAATTATTATTTTTTTATTTTACTTAAATATAATTATATATCAGGATCTTTATATGGATTGAACTATTTTCAAGAAGAGGCATTTCCAAGAACTAGGATTCCCCTAACAACATTATTAACGTAATATTTCTTTTTGGTAAACTTAAAAGAGTTACAATAAAAAATACCTTGAGAGAAACATTGATGGAGAACCTATAGATAATAGAATTTATTGTAAGTAGTTATTAGATATTTTAACATCGATTAAACCTTTTATAAATATTGCTAAAAATGATCAAATTTTTAAATATGTGTGAATGAGAAACTTTTATAGTTGAAGATAAAAAAAGCCTTCTTCTATCTTCTTAAGATAGATAATTTTATAAATAATTTGTAACATATTTGTAAAAAAATATTTCAAGTATAACATTTTTAAAATAATTATATTGTATTATTTTTTCCACATTTCCCTATCCTCTTAAAAGAGCAAAAAATTAGGTTAATTTCGAGGTGGTCTATTTTGAGCTTTGGTAGAACATTATGTAGATCGCAGATAGGAAAACTGTTAAGGTCCTTCTAAAATGTACACTAGTTCGCCTTTTAATAATTGTAGTGTAATAGGCAGAGACTTGTCCAGATCTTTGCTTAGCAGATACTATAAAGAATCAAAGAAGTTCCAGTTGCAAAGTTGCAAACAATATTCTCTGAGTATCTAGTACCCACAGAACCTTTTCTGTAGTATTTGATTAATTTCTGTTATTAAATGGTAAACAGGATTAAAGACAACTTTTGCTATAGCCTACAGGATATGGCTTTTGAGAAGTTCTAATAACACTAAAGAGGAAAATTTGCAAGATCAATTTGAATTGACATTGACACTGTAACGTATCACTCTATTTATAGTATATGCAAGTATACCTTTAATTAAAAGAGTAAATTTCAAACTACACATCTTTTGCTCTTCGACTGAACAAACGTATGACTTATATAGAAATATTTGTGCCCGATTATCATTTGTCATAAAGATTTGAAACTTATAAACCACTCATATATTCTGTCTGTTGATCAATAATATGCACTTATTTGTCTCTATTCTTCTTACAGGAAATTTTAATAAAATAATAAACAAATGATACATATTTGTACTTTATTTGGCCAAAACAAATTTGACATATTCCAATCCATCTGTGCATTGAAAATCATACTTGCGAAAGGGTTAACATAATAGCGCACATATTATATGTAATTATTAAATGTTTTTCCATGAATGAAATTATGCTGCAGCAGGACAAAAAAAAAATATATATATATATATGAAAGGAATGTAGAAATTCAAAGCAATGGCTTCAACAGTTTTTATTCTATACAGTTCCAAAGATATGCTATACTTTTATACATCCACATAGGACACTCGCTTTAATTTCAGCTCGTTTATGTATATGTATATACACATACTTTTTTAATATTATTTTACTAAAAAGTTATGAAATTATATAATGTTAAAAGAACAACATTAAATGAAAAGTTATTCTGTTCATCAGTACGTAAACATTTGAAGACATTATAAATATCTTTCCCAAGTTTCCTGTTCCCTTGTTAAATACTAATAGAGGATATAAATAACATTAGAAAATATAAATATTTTCATCCACTTATAGAGAAAAAAAATAATATACTATACCGGATATACTTTGCGACACTGCTTCGGAATTTTGTATTGCATTTCCTTGAGTCTGAGTGGAGGTAGTACTTGTATAAACACACGGTAAAATGCTATATGCAGATTTTGATAAACCAGCAGTACTTTTAAATTCATCTTTAAAGCCAGAACCCTCTTGTATAAGTTCCATAAGGCTACTAGCACCAATAACTGATGCACTGCTACCTGTTTTGTTTGAGGACACTGAAAGTATTAAACTTCGATAAATGTTTGTGTTTGTTAAATATTCACACAATTTTTTATAACACTGTAACAGTATTCGTAATTGGACATTCTCAATGTATTTGTCATAATCTTTGCACCAACCACACGAAGGTTTAAGTTTTTTACGTCCACCTCTACAACCACGACACACATGATGTTGACAATTAGTTTCGGTTGGTGTATGAGGTTCAATTAATAAATTTGAACACACGGTACAACTTAAACTTTGTCGCAGGTACGGAACTAGCCTATATAAATCTGTCCATGAATTTGGATCGTCAGCGTCCGCTTGTAAAACTAACCGACACGTTGACACATAAAGGCTTGTGGCATTCATTTCCTTCCTCTAAACTTCTCCACAAGCAATACGTGGTAATTGTATCGCAAACTTAATTAAATAATCTAATACCACATAATCACAGAAACAAAACATCAGCCATATTTACTTTTCTTTCATTTGTATTTATAGGGGGCTCTGTGTGTGATTTACTTCGACTAAAAAATATCACTAGATGTCTACGTACGGAAAACTCTTTCAATTGTAAACATTTCAAAAATAATATTCGAATCAATGATTAAATTATTAGAGATAACATACACGTTACCTTGTTTAGGGAATAATAATAGTACTTGAATATATTTTCTAGAAAAAATTATTAACTAAATAAATAAGTGTACTTTTAAATATATATATATATATCTTATATACATATATATTATATATAAATAAAATCTTATATATTTAGAATCAAGTGAAGTACATATATTATATGTAGGTATTGTACCGCGAAATAGCTGTGTTACGTTGGTAAGAAGGCAACTAATCTATCGATATTGCAGTTTAAATTTTCACTGCAAAAGTGTCCGCATTAGAAATTTTCAAAATCTAAGAATTATTAACTATACGTGGACGATTTATAACTTTCTCGAATTTTTATCGTGTTGTAACGTATACATTATTCAATTAAACAGTAAATGAATGAATGGAGAATAATAAAGTAACACGTTAGCGAATTTTACATTATATAAAAAGAATACGTGTTATGAGAAAAAAGTAACAGTTTGAAGACTATATCAATACGTCATGCAATTGATTTTTGAAAAATGATCATTTAGTAGCTCAACTTGCGTCGGAAATTGACATGTATTTGAATCTAGAAATTAGTACCTTTCTGTCCGTTCAGGTGGGCTATATAGTTTATTCTCAAAAGTGGCGGTCTTTCTAATCGGTAAAGCAACAGTCCAATGCTACAGAGGCCAGTAAGTTTGATTCATATCGATGCATATCTCCTATTTATGTATTATATGCGACCATTCAGTGTCATCAAACTGTGAGAAAACGGAGTTATTACAATTGATATAAAATGCGTTAAAACGTAACTTTCTTTAAAAATAGTAAAACAAACATTTTTCATGATAATGCTTAATTAGAAATGCTATTAAGAGTGTCTTTCAAACAGTAACACGACACGAGGTACAGCTATTATGTTTATGACGATTTTCAATACTTATGAACAATGTAAAATTTTATACATAGTTACACGTGTTTTATATAATTTCTTAATAAGTTTACTCGAAATCCGTTTGCAATTACAGTATGTTTGATCATTCTTTATTGAATGGTTACGTTTCTATAAAATGGTAAATTACTATGTTTTAGGTTAAATTATTTACAAATGGCAGATAAAGCTATTATGAAGGTAAAACTACATAAATATATTTCACACTTCAATCAAATTCCGGTATCTTGAAATTCTATAATCGTTTTACATACTTATTACTTTAAATATGTAGCAAATAGCTGAACAAAAGCTAAAAGCATTTTCAATTGGTACAATGGGTAAAAGACCATTAAGTAAGAAGGAATTAGAAGAACAACGTAAAAAAGAGCAAGAACAAGCTGCGGCTCAGGTAAGTGAACAACTTAATCTGTTGTCTACAGAAAATTCTAATTATAAGTAGTTAAATATTTATCCGTTTATTGATACGTAGGCTTTCGAAGAATTTGTGGCAACTTTTCAAGAAACACCTAATAAGACAACAAGTAAAGTCTGGGTAAAAGCAGGAACTTATGATGCAGGAAAACGACGTAAGTAAATCTTATTGTACAATTGTATTTCGTTTGTTGTACCCATTACTGAACGGCTTTAATATTAGGTAAAGTGTATGATTTAAATTTAAAGTGTAATATTCCGGTAATTTTTTTTCTGTTATCTTTTGAAGTAGAAGAATGTGTAAATAATCTATCTTTAAAGTTATGTGAACTGTTATTGATTATTTTATAAAAGTATAACTGTATTTATTCACTAACAGAAGAAGATACAAGAGAAAAAGGAAAACTTTACAAACCGCAATCAAAAATATCAGAGCTTGTTGATAGTAGATCGTCAGCTGAACAAGCACAAGAGTATGCAAGATTATTAGGGTCGAATGAAAGGAAATTAGATAGGTTGGGAAAAAAGAAAAAGGAAGGTGAGAAGAAAAAGAGTAATCTTGAATTATTTAAAGAGGAATTGAAAATGATACAAGAGGAACGGGAAGAGAGGCATAAATATAAAGGTGTAGTGAAAAATGTTATTTCTACCCAATCAGAAGATCCAATGTTAGCAGCTTTAAAATGTGTTGAAGGTAATTTGATATATTTAATTTTAATAATTTGAAGAAGGTGATATGTTTAATATCACCTTGAATTGATATGTTTAATATCATCATCTATATAGGTAATTTGATATATTTAATCATAAACCCATAGTCTTTTGTAAATTTTTTGATAGGCAACTTTATAATAATGAACAAAACTTTTTTATTGTATCAGACACACAGATACATTACTATAACACAAATCATTATTTTTTATCTTTATATTAACAATCTAAATTTATTAAAATATATTAGGTGGTACATCATCACATCCTGATTCACGAAAAAATAACCTACATAACCTTGTTGATGATCCACGTCTCCTAGCCCTGATTTATGAGGGTAAACAGTACCCTTTTTTAGAATTTCCTTTATGCCCTCTTTCCAATATTAAATTTACATTGAAATTTTAGAAATATTGTGTCTCTTTTTAGATGGTTCATTTGACAATGGCGATCCTAATACCACAAATTTGTATTTGGGAAATTTAAATCCAAAGGTATAAATATTATTTTTACTACAATACAGTAGTTACTCATTCATTACACTCCCGATCAAGTGTCTGTTCTTTACGTGAACTTTATTTATCAAATTGCATTCTTTGCAAAAATCTTAATTGTTGCCTAGAATTCCAGTCCTGTTCTAGTGTCACAAATGAGTAATTACTGTGATGATAAATTATTTGTAAGTAATTTGTTGAATAAAAAATGTGTATTCATGGTTTTGAAGAAAACATAGTATGGTAACTATTATATTTTGTAACATTTACATACTAATTTTTGAAAGTCATTTTAAAATTTTCAAATAGAACTGCAATTTTTTTATAGAAATTGAAAGAGTATAGACATTTCATTAAAAAAAAGTTTCAGATTGTAATAGGCTTAGATACTTAATATCTAACTATCCCTTCACAAGATAAGTTAATCACTCAATTTTATCTCTAAAATTACTGGTGTTTAAACTGCTATAATTTCATGAAATGAAATTGTATGACAGTCTATTTAGATTAAAAATTCACGAATTTTGCAAATTTACACTAATCATTTTAACATGTACTTATGTTTAAACCTATGTTTAAACATGTACTTCGCACATACTAAGTATATAAGTTATGCTTTGGTTTCTTTTAATACCAGAATTATACTTTTTATTTAACATAGAATAAAATGATGACAAAAAGATTGTACACGAATTTCAAAGAAAATCTTAAATTGTCTTTACAAGATGGTATGTAAACAATGTAAGAAAAGCTATTGCAGTGTATACTTGCTTTCAAAACAAAATATTTTTCTAATTTCATTTTATATATGTTTCATAGTAATAACTTACAAATAATTTTTTGTCACAAATTAAATGTGAAGTATCTTATATATGCATAGGATGTTAATATTTAAATGATAAAATATAGTAATAAACTGTGCAATATTTTATGCAAAACAGAACATATTAAAAAATTATATGTATTATATTATTTTTATAGAAATATGAAAATGAGATATTTAGCATTCTAATTTTATATAAAATACTCTGTGCATAAAATAAACTTATACAGATCAATTAATTTTATTTTTATGTTTAACGTAGATTACAGAACAACAATTAATGGAAATATTTGGTAAATATGGTCCACTAGCTAGTATTAAAATCATGTGGCCACGTAGCGATGAAGAAAAAGCCAGACAAAGAAATTGTGGTTTTGTTGCATTTATGAGTCGTAAAGATGGAGAACGGGCATTAAAAAATTTGAATGGTAAGACAATGATAAGATTATAATGGAATTTCTAAAAAAGGTTCTTTCATATTGCATTCAATTTACTGATAAAAGTTAAAGTGTTAGATATTTACTGATGATAAAAATTGGTGATACATGTATATGTAATGAGTGTATGTGTATATATGTCCATATGTATGTACTACATACATGTATGTGTGTAATTATAAAATTATAAAAGTTATTTATTATAATATGAAATACGAAATAGGTCGTGATATAATGCAGTATGAGATGAAATTAGGTTGGGGAAAAAGTGTACCAATACCACCTTACCCCATTTATATTCCACCTGCTTTGATGGAAATTACACAACCACCACCACCATCTGGTCTTCCATTTAATGCTCAACCGCATCGCCGTGATAGACATAAGGTATACGAAATAAAAGTAACATTAATATTAATTAAGAAATATTGATGACTTGTATTATACAATTTTCATTGTATAAGCTAAAAGAAGATAATGACTGGAGAAAATATTTAATAATGCTCTTTGTATAGTTTTCATATAATTTATTCATGTAAATATTGTGAATTTGTAGAGTTTATAATTACTAGACTTGATTCTATAGAGTTGAATATTTAAATGTATCTTATTTGCTATAATTATTTCCCCAAAATATTAATACATGGTTTTTACTATTAAATAAGTAGAAAAAAAGTAAAAATGGTCAATAATTTATAGTGGATTATATGAAAATTCTAATAAAATTCTTATGATTCTATAAATTTGATCTCAGGTACCTCGCATTCGTAATCTTCAAACTGCAGACTCTCAGGAAAAGGAAAATTTAGAGAAGGTAACTTTCTTTCTATCAGCAAAAGATTTTAATTTCCTGCAAAAACTTATTAAAGAATTTCATGTACAATTAATATTAGTGTTTAAATTAAATAATTTTTATTATGAAGATAAAATTTTGATAGTAATGTTATACTACTATAATGTTAAAAGAATATTTTGATTTAGCCACTAAAAATGTGTTAACTATCAGTTAAAGTGAAAAATATTTTTAGTCAGTCAACATATGGGGAGGAAGGGTTTTAAATGACAAGAATTCGTATAGCTTTAGACAATACAATAAAAACAATAGTATTGGCAGTAACAAAGAAGAGGTTGTTCAATGTTATTGTAGAAATTGAAAAAATCAACAAAATTATGAAAAGTACCTTTTGAATGGAACTGTGTATGGTATGACATGAATGATTAATTAGGTTCTGATATGAACAACTGAAAATTCAGTGTTCATTTTAATTAAATGAAAACATGACATTTTCTGGAATATATTTATTAGGATTTCTAGTATAAATCTTATTTTTATTTATTAAAATAATTTAGCTTCTGTTCTGAAGAGTTTTAGTTAATGTGATTTTATTTTATATCACTAAATAAATAAATAAGATTGGAACAAAAATATCGTTAAACAAGTAAAATAATAATTTTATAGTTTATGATGTTTAGATGAATCTATGTTCAGTGTCAAATTTGAACAAAGTGGCAGGTTTTTAGAGTTTAAATTGTTTTGTGCCGTTTCTAAATAAAATAATTTTTCTATTCAATTTTATTTTTTATTTCATTTTTTTTACAAATTCAAATGCAATCTAAATTACATATATGTAGGTATAGTATCGTAAATAGGAATGTATATTTGATCAGTATTATGTTGTCATAGATTTATTAATCCCAGGAGAATATAAATGGATATGTTTATTTGGGAAATAAACTTAGATTACTTTTATTTCTACTAATACATTTAAAAAAGAAGAAGATAATGAATAGAGACTACATACCAGTTGTAACGTTAAAGTGTATTCAAACTTAAGTGTTTTATTTGAAATATAAATTAATGAAATATACACTATTTATATTTTATATATGTGTGATTAACATATTCATTATTTTTGTTCGTAATAATTTTTGAAGCCATAAAATTATGCTTATAAAATAACATTGTTTTCCATATTAATATTTTAATATTTTTTGTAGTGATGTTATATTTATCAATATTTTTGTAAACTTATTATGTGGTAAAGTATATTGTTTTCTGATTCAAAACAGTATTATTCAGATTGTATATAGTATCAACTACATTAAGAATAATTTCTGGATTTATTTAACAAAGTTTCTTATTGTGATTGAATAAAAATTATGACAGTCTAATTAAATGCATTTTTTAATAGCAATATACTCTTTCTGATAACGGTGCTAGTTATTTTATTTCCATTTATCAGTGTGTTTATATATGTAATATCTTTTTTATTCATGTTTATAGTTAAATAAAATATTACCAATCTCTTTAGTAAATATTGAACTTTATAACTTTTATTAATATTTATAAATGTAATGCATGTACTTAAATATATAAAAAGACATGGCACTGTTTCTTTTAAATATAGTATTTTTTTTATCAATGATTAAAAGTTTACTGTAATTTATCTGTTGCAAATTACATTGTACTGAATTCATGATAATGCTTGGGGTGGATCAATTTGGACTGGAACATTCAATTAACTATAATTGCTGTGCTGTATTGGTGATTGCCATAGGTTTTGCAAAATGCAGTTGTCAAAGTGGTTATTCCAACAGAAAGGTACATTTTTATTATATTGATCAAACAGTAAATATTAAAACATACTAGAGCACATGTGTTAAACAATTATGTTATCATATTTATAAATGTTATACTTAAAAGATGTTATTAAATTTATACAAAATTTGTGAACATTTATGTTATAGAAATTTAGTTATGTTAATACATAGAATGGTAGAATTTGTAATTCGGGAGGGCCCAATGTTTGAAGCAATGATCATGAATCGAGAATTAAATAATCCTATGTTTAGGTTTGTATAATTGTAAATTTTTATACAAAAAGATATTTGTATTAATATATTATTGCTTCTATTTTTAAATAATAATTTAATTTCAGATTTTTATTTGAAAATTACTCTCCAGCACATATTTACTACCGTTGGAAATTGTATTCTATATTACAAGGAGATGGGCAAAAAGAATGGCACACTGAAGACTTTAGAATGTTTAAGGGTGGAAGTGTATGGAGACCACCTCCCATTAATCCATGGACACAGGGGATGCCCGATGAGTTGATTGAAATAGAGGAAAGACAAGAACCTAGAAGAGGCAGTTTATCGAACAGGTGCTATATAATAGAATATTTTTACTAATTTTGTTTACTACTTATATCATTTTAAAAAATATTTTCTGATTATAGTCAAAGAGACCGATTAGAAGACTTATTGAGGAACATATCACCTGAAAGGATAAAAGTTGCAGAAGCAATGGTATTTTGTATAGAACATGCTGAAGCAGCAGAAGAAATATGTGATTGTGTTTCGGAATCACTATCAATACTGCAAACTCCTGTCAATAAAAAAATTGCGAGATTATATCTTATATCTGATATATTACATAACTGTGGTGTGAAAGTAAATAACGCTACTATTTATCGAAAGGCGTAAGCAGTTTTATTTTAAAATATAATACGTTTAAGTAATATAAAATTTTATGAAATATGATATATTAATTTATAATTAACACACAAATTTTGTTAGTATAATTAATGTTAACAAATCTTATTAATATTAATATAAATTAATATTAACAGGTTTGAAACTCGACTTTTAGATATATTTAATGAAGTCCATCAAGCTTATAAGCAGTTTGACAGTAGATTAAAAGCAGAAGGATTTAAAGTTCGCGTAATGAGAATGTTTAAGGCATGGGAAGATTGGGCAGTTTATCCGCGAGATTTTCTTGTTAAATTGCAAAATACTTTCCTTGGTCTTATTTTGGTAAAGCTAATCTATATGTACATATATATAGATTACATATGTATCTACGTATACATATTATACACATTTCCTTTTTCCTAAGGATATAAGAAAAATAGGTTTGTAAATTTATTTGTAGGTTGATGAACCAGAACCAGAAAATGATGATGATATTGATGGAGCACCTTTATCAGATGTAGATGGAGATGGTGTAGAAGATTTAGATGGTGTACCACTGGATGGTGCTGCTCTGCTTAAAGGTGCTATGAAACATGGTTTAACACCACAAACAACGTCCAACTATGATGACATTGATGGTGTACCTAGTAAGAATGTTAAAATTTATTCTACAATTTATTCTACAATTTCATTGAATGATATTAATACTTAACTATTTCTTATATATTTGTAATTATGATATATTAACCCTATTGTACATTATATGTCCTATTTGTGTTTCCAGTGGATGAGGATATAGATGGTGTACCTATGGATGAAGATGATTCTTCAAACGCACAAAGTAAAGATGATGAAAAAAAACCAACAATTCCTGCGGGTTTTGTTCCATCTCGTTGGGAAACTGTTGATCCAGATCAGGTTGAAACAATTATCTCATGAGAAGAAATCGCGATTGAAACAACAACTTTTCCATTAAATCTAGTATTAGATTTAAATTTTGATGTTTAATGAATACAAATTATAACATACGAGAGACTTCTGATTAATCATTTTTCTAAGGAATAACTCGACATCCGTTGCTTAGTACACTGTTTAGCATTCTCCTTTCTGTTTTTATAAAATATTTTGTCATATATATTAGGTTGAGGCGCAAGCTATGACAACCAGTAAATGGGAAGAATTAGGGCAAAATGATGATTCAAATTCTCAAGATACCAGTATGGATTCCAGGTAATACACAAATGTTTATCTACTTCGTACTTCTTCAAATAATTCCACGCATTCAATAATAATCATACCGAGGAGGTATAAGTAATCTTCATGTATTCCAACAAATATAACTCAGTATTTTAAAGTAAAAAGTCTTGTTATTATTTACAATATTACTTGGTTCAATAGTGGTAGAGACTATAACGAAGAAAGACGAAGTCGATTGCGTGAAATTGAAGTTAAAATAATGCAATATCAAGATGAATTAGAAAGTGGTAGAAGAACATTAAAATCCGGTATGACGATTCAGGGACAGGTAGAACATTATAGAAAAAAACTTATAAGGAAGGTAAAATTTTTATTTCTTATTAGATTTTGTTATATTTTTATAAAATCGTATTTTTTTTAAAAAGAAAATTTTTTGTTATGTAGAGTGAGAGGGAGATGAAGGATATAAAAAGCGAGGAACGTGATGATGAACGGCGAAGAGAAAAGAAGAGAAGTACAACCCCAGAATCTCCATGCCACTATAGGGATAGAAGACGAAATTCAACAAGTCCATCGTCTAAAATTAATAGATATAGGTATGTATTTTTCCAATAGATATTTTATTAATTTTTCTAATTAGTATGACGGTAAAGATTTTTATTTTTAAAAGTAAAACAGTGTGTATAATCGTTCATTTGTGTGTATAAACAACATATAAATGAGTAGATATATTATAGGTGAAAATTATCCTTTGAGAAACTAATTTTCATGTTAATTTCTGTAGCTTTATGTACAAAAAAATTATACACAGATGAAGTGATCTTTACTTGCCTTGAGTCCTAGATAGTAATCCTAGATTTGTAGGATTAGCGTTCTACTTGTGTTCTGTTTATATATGCTAGGAGAAGAAGTATCATTTGAACCCCGGTTTAGGCAGTCCAATCGGCCGATTCTTTTTCTCCTATTTATACAAATTTATCTAATACACATATAGTATTAAATTACAGATCAATACATATTAATAATTTTATGTGTATTTAATTTAACTTCATAATGTTTTTACAAAATTTATATTTAAAATTACTGTTTTCTTGACATAAGAAAAAAACCAATCAAAATATTTTTAACCCTTTGCACTCCGTTGTCGCCGCTACGGCGACACGTATTATAGTCCATAGCACTCCGTTCTCGCCGCTGCGGCGACACGGCACGCCAGCATCTACAGGCAACATTGTATCTTTATACGGGTAGGAAGATGTTTCGGCACGCGCTAACGATAAGTGTCATCGGTCTGGCGACCGAGCTTGCTCCGTTTCTTTCAATCGTATTTTTGTCTGTCAGCGTAAAACACGAAAAAATGAAATTTGAAAGGCGACCAGACCACCGCTATTGAGCATAAGTCTGATTTATCGTAGGGTTCTCCTGAACTGATCCAATTTTTCAAGCTTTTTTTCACGGATGATCTTATTGATGATATAATAAGACAAACGAATAACTATGCACAATATCTGTGTGGACGAATCGATAGTGCAGTTTAAAGGGAAGTCTCACGTCGGAATGTCTTGTTCGTCCGGATCTACCGGTTACGACAAGGATTCCGCTACATTTGTATCAGAAACTCCTAAATAAAATTCCCAAGGCAGAGGGATATCATATGTTTACGGACAGGTATTATACCAGTATACCTTTGGCAGAGGAATTAATGAAAATGATGTGCCACTTAACTGGAACTATAAAAACAAATAGAAAAGGTATTCCAAAGATACCGAAAAAAAAGTTTTCACAGCAGGAAACCTATATTAGAAAAAAAGGGGAAGCTATGTTTTTAGCCTGGAAAGACAAAAGAGTCGTTTCCCTTTTGAGCACGTGGAATGATGCTGGAATGATGACAGCAAGATGAATTCTGCGAGGAGGGAAGGAGATAAACATTAGGAAACCTAATGCAATTGTAAGCTATACAGCTTCCATGGGCGGCGTTGATCGAGCTGATCAATACGCAGCCACATATTGTTTTTTGAGAAAATCACTGAGGTGGTGGAGGAAAATGTTTTTTTGGGGCATGGAAGTTTGTGTGATCAATTCATATATTATATATAAGACTGTAAAAAAAAAATCGAAATGAGAAACCATTGACACATTTGAAATATGTGAAACTGCTAGTAGATCAACTAGTTAACGATTTTCGACAAGAAAGATCGAGAGCTTCATCTTCTGCATCTGCATCTGTTGAGATAAGGCTAAACGGGAAGCTTCACGTAATGCGGAAGGGCAAAAAACAGATTGTGTCGTTTGCTCTAACAGGCAGAAGAAAGGTGAAAGGCATGAAACCAGTGAATATTGTGATACTTGTCCTGGCAAGCCACGAATGCATCTTTGGGGATTACTGTTATATTCTTTACAACGTAATTTTGTTAATAAAACATAGCTTTCAAATGTATCCAAGCTTTCTTTAATGACACGGCAGGGTCTTTGAGCTTCCTCAATTGCGCGGTCGCAACATTATAAACACTTTCGGAGTAGCTGATGGTCATGATCAAAATGTTCCGGAGTAGCTGAAACCTCTTGCTAAAAAGTGCGCGGAGTGCAAAGGGTTAAAATTCAGCAAACTTTTGTATATTGGTTATAGTAAGGTAAGGAAAGTGATGAAAATATTGTCACTACTTAGGAAAATAATAATGTATTGTTAGTGTTCCTCACAAAACAACAATTTTTTGATACTCTGCAAGGAAAATCATACTGTAAGCATCAAATTTAGTGAGGTGGCTGCTTTTAGTATTCATGAGATGAACTCCGAGTATATTGTGCATTTAAAAGAGGACTAATTACTGATGCATCTACATACATTTTAAAAGTAATAGATAATTTATTACATATAATTGTCTATTGAATATTACTAATTATCTTTATTCCTCTTATACATTTTGAAGCATAGGGTATAGTTAAACTGTTAGCTGTACAGGTGGACATCAAATTTTAAATTCATGGGTCGTCAGTTATGATCTTGTCTTCCTAAATTTTTATTTCGTTGTTTTTTTATCTACAATTATATGGATTGACTTTAACTTAGGGATCAGTTTATATTTTAAAACCTAACCTAACACGCTCTGTGTTCCTAAGGGGTTAAATACATTGCAAGGAAATAATTTCAAACATATCTTATGAAAATAAACAGATATAGTTTGTTGGATGAGATTAGCCATAATTCGAAAACAAAATTAAAAGAGATGTATGTTTATATGAACTTTTATTATTTGTTTTTTATTATTTTGATAAGTACAATATTGTGTACTTTGTGTGAAATACACTGTAGAGTGTGCTTTGTTTAATTGGAGACAATGAAATATTTTCTGAGGGATTAATGTTCTATAAAAAGTGGTTTTACAAAAGTTATTTGGTATTAAAATGGATTAGGTACCAATGATGTAAATAATAGGGTGATATAAATAGCTTTTTGTTAAGTCTAATGGTGAAAGATTTATCAAAGTGATTTTTTATCCACATCACTGTAGCATCTGCTGAATTGAATATAATGACCTGCTACATGATTTTATTCCATGTAAAAGAATGTAAAGAATTAGACTAAAAGTAGTTAAACATTGCTAAAAGAAATACTACATTGTCTAGTTGCATAAAACAATACTAATTGGGCTTTATATTATAAACAGGGATGGAAATTTTCTTATAGGAAAAACACTTGGATGAAAGTGTTCAATTTAAAATTTGCTGGTAATATCTCTGAACAATTAATCTTGTCTTGTATTATGGTTTTTGCTGGTCTTAATTCTGAATGCCCGTTTCAACTTTTAACGAGCATTTGATTTTCGAACTAATAAAATAAGGATCCATGTTTCATTTGCCTGAGTTGAGTTTTATTGTTAAAAAGTTGCTTTTTCCTAGGATTACCTTCTTGTTCAAACATAGTCTTCTTCAGGTTGCTAGATATACCTTTAGGTTCCTACTTCATTTACATTATATACAATAAAATTTTGTGTATTTGCTTCTCTTAATGACTAGGTTTTGAAACTATAATGGACCAATCTGGAGTACTACTGTCCTTGAGGAATAAGTTTTTTATTGATGTTTCATACATTCTCCAACTTGTCCTAAATACTGAAGTGGTGTCACATACCTTTTCAAAGATTGTTGCTTTGAATAGTATACCTTCTCCTAGAGTTTCTAATTTCTCTCAATTACCTGGACTCTCATTCCATCTTTTTTTTTCTACTTTTATCTATATTCCTTTTATGATTTATTATATCTTTTTTATTATCACCCTGTACATGAATTTGTACTATGTATAAGAATAACTTGAAATTGGCTTTCTCATCACAAAAAAATTTTGTTCATATGCTTGAAACTCTTCAATAAATTAATTATTTCATTACTAAATTAAATATTTATATACATTAAATTAAGTATTTAATTGGCAAATAATATATGTTAATCAACGTACAAACATTACAATTAAGAATTTGTACATATTTATAGTTAAAGTATATAAGCATGATTTGGTGCTACAATTTCTGACAAGGTACAATGAAATAAGCTGCGTTTCACAAACGTTAGAAAACAATTTCACTATAGGGTACACTACAAATTTATTGACCTTCTCTTTGGAGAACTATACGAATTTAGTTCGGTTAGGTGGTTTTTACATTTCTTTTACTACAGGGGTTTAAACAAGTTGGCTCTCCATTAACTCGTTTAAGTACCCTTTTTGTGCATCTATATATTATGTAAACAAAAGGAGACAATAATTCTGTCTATAAAATACTAATGCATGAAATTAAACTGAAATATTACAATCCAACTTAAATAGATTTTTTAAATAAATTTCAGATCACGTAGTAGGTCACCACGGGGTAAACGCAGATCACGATCGCCACACAAAAAGAGAGTGCCAGTGACACCATCTCCACCAAGAATTCGACGGACGCCTTCACCTTCTTTCTCATCCAGAGTGTCTCGTAGATCGCCAACTAATGAACGGATTGATAGAAAAAGAAGGGCTAGATCGCCATCATTATCACCACCACCTCCACCACGTACTTCAAAACATAGAGCTAACAGTCCTCCTTCCCCATCAACACGCAAACATAGACATAAGCATAAATATTAAATTATTTTACGTTACCTTTCTTATGTTATGAGAAACTATAATCTATTGATTTTGTAACATATGCATGTCAATAAAAATACAAAACACAAAACATTACAAAAGTAATATTATTGTTAAAAGAATTATGTATTCAACAGTATGAAATATTTGTAACATTTTTAAATATGATCATTTTAAATATGATTCTTTAATTGTCTTTAAATTCAGTCTGTGTATGTCATAAATAATTACGCTTTCCAGTATGTTACAAATTTGTAGATTAAAAACAATGATAGGGTTTTTAACTTTAAAAAGTATATACAAATTCTAATCATATATGTAAATTTATTTGTATTACTAGTATATAATTACATTAAGAATTATTAAAAACTTGTACAAATTTAATATCAAGAAAGAAATGATTTTTTAATTTATTTTGTGTTGCAGTAACAAGAAGTGAAGAACACAAATAATTATGCAATGAATTTCAGGTATCAAGAATCAGGTATATTGGGCATGAGACAACATTAATACCGTTCCGCAACCTCTGTATTTACCTGACATGGTCCCATGTGACTTTCCTGTTCCCATGACTCAAGTTATTACTTCGCGCAAAGCGTTTTGAGCCGATTGAGGCAATACAGGACAATTCGCAGAAGGACCTGAAGGGGATTCCAAAATTGGCCTATTTTGAAGATTGAAAGAAGCGTAGGAATATGCGTATTGCTTGCGATGGAGATTACTTTGAAGCGAATAAAATAAATATCGATGAACAATTGAACCGTTTTCGTTTTTCTGATAAATTCCTGGTACTTTTTGATCACACTGTATACGTTCGGAGATATACAGCGGAGGCTAACCGTTTTGTCCCGACCGACTGAATAATAAAACGTGGGGTCTTCGAAAGCCTCGTTTATTAGAGATTAAGACGTTTTGAGTAATTACGTAAATTTTTGCCACCTTCAACACAATGGTCTTTAGAATATTTAATTTCGACGACCTCAATAGCCATCGCCTGTTGTAAACGAGGTATACCTTAAGGGTTGGTCCAATATGTGCACGTAACGGGACATCATAATGGTACGAGGCTGAAATGACCTTCGGAAAATTCCTAAAACTTCACCAAGAGACTTCAAAGGTTTCACGTCCGTGCAGATATCTTCCCACCCTCTTCAGACGAAGGCGCGCCTTAAACGTACAAGAGGGTGTGGACGATACTCGAAAGGGGACACTGATTGGTAATTTGCATCGTTTCGGCAAATGCCAACAGTGTCCACCACTTGCACGATGGAGGGAGCAGCGGACGAGCTCTCAAAAACCTAGCGAGTCGATCAGTCAGATAGACGCAATCATCGGCTAACAACGAACGAACAACCTTTTATAAAAACGGTCAAACTGTAAGAGAAACGTAAACGAACGAATATTCAATTAGAACAATATTAAGTTGGCGGACAACGTCGCGAGCAACCGCATTCGATCTGAGCCTTACGACCTCGGAGAAGAAATAACGACGCCAGAGTTCCGCGTAGTAGCACGCGACAGGTTTTCTGGGAAGAACTGCTTTTCGATGTTATTTAGCTTCCATTAAAAGATGCACACATGTCTAATCCACCATTATTGGAAATAACATCAAAGATGTGTAAGATGTTGAGGAAAATGGAGTAATAACTCGATGGCTTAACGTCTATTGGGCGTATTTATTAGTATCTCACCCGAAGGTTCGTACAGGAATGCCTTCTTAGGCCATTCGTATTAGCCTCGAGGACACCCTCAACGTATTTATTAGTGTCTCACCCGAAGGTTCGTACAGGAATGCCTTCTTAATGCCTTCTTAAGGACACCCTCAACGTCATGGTTTATTCGTATGTTTAGGTAAGGCCCCGGGGAGGGGAGATGCCGCAGGGAAATACACACGGCTCTCGTTGACCGCTCGTGCACCCCGTTACCCGATATTTCTTACATTCGGCCATACTGACGTTCAGGTCTGCCCTCAGACTTTACATAATAAACTTAAACTACTGTCATCGTGTCACGATACCGTCGTATCATTGTGACCGATGATGGATACCATCGTACCCTTATCTGGACGAGACGCACTTCGTACTTCTATCTGGCCACCACCCTGCTTGAGATACTCTTTGTATCCGTCTGGTTCGGTGTTTACCTTGATGGTATGCCATTGCACCCATCAACGGTTACCATCTAGGGTACGTCTCTTATCGGTACGAGATGCACTCTGCATTCCTTACTGGCCACCACCCTGCCTGAGACACACATCGTGTCCGTCTGGTTCGGTGTCAACCTAGATGGTATGCCGTGCATCCACCAACGAATGTTGCCTAGGGTACATCTGTACCCATGCTGGGCACCTTGACACACCGTGTGTCGTGACGCACGTTGCGTCCTCCTTCCCTGGCCGGTCATCTCCATCGGAACCGTCGTGGAAGGGTGTTGTTTCGTCCGTCCACCACAAAAGCCATCGCCTTCGCACGTCGGAACGTCTTGCCTGGTTGTCGGGCAAAACGGCTATTTGTTTGCCAAAGCCTTACGCCTCGGGCTTCTCTTTTCCTTCCTGCAAACACAATTGAAAATACATGAGATAATGTTCAATTTGCATAGCAGTGGACCTTTCTACCATAAACTACATTAAATAAAGGATATAATGGTCTAATCGCCGTGGTCATCCCCTTGGATCGTAATCCATGGCTTGATCCAGTCGGCTGCAACGGTTCGCAGTCGTTTTGAGCCTTCCCTCAGATCTTCCACCTCGTACCGATTGTTGGGCAGTACCACTCTTATTCGAAACTCTTATTCGCAACTTGCGGCTACTCCCTGTCGAGGGTTCACTGGTCACTTGCACCAGCACCAACTCGTTCACGGTGTACCTGCGAGCTTCCCTTCGCGTCCGGTCATATCGCTCCTTCTGCATCTTCTGCTCATGAGAGATGTGTCGACTGATTTCTGCTCTCAACGTAGTCAGATCTAGTCGATCCATTTCTTCCCGTACAGCATTCAATACGGTTCCTTCTGCCATTGTTTTCGCATCACACCCGATCAACGCTTTCATTGGTGTCGTGTTGATGCTCTTGTTGTGCATCATGTATTGATCCAGAACAACGAAGGAGTTTACGTTCGCGACTACATTTTGTATTTTTACCGTAACCGGCGCAACTCGGTTAATAACTACCGATTGACCCGTGAATCCCTTTAATACCGTGTCGTCCACCAATTCGGTTTTAATAACTAATTTCTGGATGATACTTGCATGAATCAACGTGCATGCGCTTCCCGTGTCCACCAGACTTTCTACTTTGTGTCCGTTAACACATATATACATTTGGAAGATATTAGAATTATTGTGAATATATTGCGTGACATTTACCTCGTTTCTGGAACAATCCTCTCGGCGGTGACCAAACTTGTGACATTCCGCACATTGAATCTTCGGTTTTCGACAGTCCTTCACCATGTGGCCCACCTTGCCACAGTTATAGCAACGACTTAACTTCGGTTGGTCCTTGTCAGCGGTCTTTGTTGCTCGGTCCGTTTTTATTTTCCTGTCTTCTTTTCTTCCGGGCATTTTCTCCATCGCGCACATGGACGCATAAAGTTCGTTGGGATCTGCGTATTTCGCGGATCTCACCGTCCGGGCTAGTGTCTCGTCGGGGATCCCAAAGATGATCATATCCACGATCTTCTCGTTGCTCAATTGGATGTCTAATCGCCGAATTAAATTCAGTTTTTGAAAACAATAATCTCCAAGCGATTGCCCCGGTTTCGCCTCGTATAAGTCTGCTTCTCGCAGCATCCGTGAGAATGGCATCGTTCGTCGAAATTGGGCGACTAAATATACCTTCGTTTCGGCCCACGTCATCGCGATACGTATCTTCGTGTCGTACCACTGACGAGCGTGTCCCTTCAGCCGGGTTGCGATTAGACGCATTATACTGGAGTCATCCCAGCCGTATTGTTTCGCGAGCTCGTCCACGTGGCGAACCCAGGTTTCGATCGCTATGTCCTCCTTCGCTGGGTCGTATACGGGGATGAGATTCTCATCGCCGTGGCGTATTTGTCCGGGCGATGTTGCGCGGGTGGCGGTGATATTCGTGGTTGCACTTTCCACGTGATGCTCGTTGCTCCGTCGGCTACGCGAGCGGGAATCGCGTCCTCGTGGGCTGCGCGAGCGCGAATCAGATCTTCGCGAGCTGTGCGAACGCGATTTGGATGGTGAACGCGACCGTTGGAGAAACTTCTCCAACATTGTCTCCAATTTCCCAAGGCGCGCTTCGACAGAGGTGGTCCTCTTGTCGTCTCAAGCCATGCTTTCGCGGTTTAGCGATGCGCGATCCATTGTAATAATTAGTGCACTATTTAACTTACTTAACTTCACAATGTCTTATCACGTACTACACTATGTCCGTCACAGTCACAGGGTTTATCCCGCCGTCTACTGGGCGTATTTATTAGTGTCTCAGCCGAAGGTTCGTACAGGAATGCCTTTTTAGGCCATTCGTATTAGTCTCGAGGACACCCTCAACGTTATGACCCATTCGTATGTTTAGGCAAGGCCTCGGGGAGGGGTGATGCCGCAGGTAAATACACATGGCCCTCGTTGGCCGCCCGTGCACCCCGTTACCCGATATTTCTTACAGATGGAGCCTTATTACATGTTTGTATATGTTTTTTTGCTTGTTTTTTTGGAAGTCGGAGGTGTGGATTGGAAACTTGTGTATATTGCGCTTCCATTGTCGTTATATACAACATGTGGTCATCCAAGCGGTGGTAGTAATTGAATTACTGCTAAAAATGTTTCAAACCGTCTTTTAATTATCTCTGAGTTCTAGTACTAGAATATAAGGCAATATTAATAACTTGTGTACCGGGAGCACTATCCCCTAGTACATAAGTTATTAAAAGTTAATCTAGCGGAGGCTTTATTTGGCACTGATCGATATTTATTTATAAATGGATCTGCTGTAATTAACAACATGGCAAGTTATTAGTTATACTGAATTATGTGCAGATGACGAAATCTCCAACAATCCATTTCTTGCATCCTCGGCTTCTTTCGAAAGGATTCCAATTAGCACAAGCAAATTTTCAAGTATCTGTGTACTGTTGACTAATATTTTATGTTCAGTGACGGGTATATAGTATATGCAAACGAGACATATCACAACAATCACAGGCAATACATGACTCAATGCAGTTATCTTTGCATGTCAACAATCAATAAGTTCATGTTTCTTAAGTGTCGCTACTGCCACTGCCGAACACTTCTAACACAGTGCTTCCAGACGTCGTAACATCGCAACTCTACATAACACTTATATTCTGTTGCTACTACAATCAAGCATTTAATAATATCTCATTACGGGAAGCACTCATAAGTGCACTCTTCCATGGGCAGCAGCGTTCCCAAATGTTCCGCAACAGTATCCGCGAGCACTGTTCAAACAGTAACAATGCTGGCAAGCATGTTACAACAGGCGTCGCTCTTAAACCCACCTTCCAGCAGGCAGTATCAAACGTCGTCCTTTGAAGAATACTGAAAGTCCATGGCCCCACTGTTATCCATGATAGAGGTCTCCTTCGAACCCATAATGTTACTCTACAGGGTGAGGCAGTAACTATTGGCACCTCAGATATCTTCGAAACTATAAGTTTCACAGAAATTTTTGCTGATATAAAATTACAGAGTACGAAGGTCATCCGTTGATGAAAATAGTTTTTTTATAAGTGGAGACACCTTCATTTTTTTAAATGGATCGGTATGTTTTTGCTTCCATATTACGGTCCTACTGTGCATTTGTATTACCCAGCAATACTTTTACATTGGGAGAAGACCGTTTTAGTCTTGATTCTTCGTCAGCTGTAAGGATTTTTATTATACAAATAGATAGATAAACGCTGGGCAAAATTTATAGATAGCTTAACCTGTCGGTAGGACAGGTATAGTTTGGACTCACGCAAGAGTCTTCCCGACCCGTATAAATCTGAATGCCAATAGGCACATTCCAGGGAACCACATGGAGGTCTGATGCGAAGCTAAGGTGAGAGATGTTAGTCTTGACTTGGATACTAGTACCGGCAAGCTGGCCAGACATCTGCGACCGCGTATAGTGGTTTACAGTACACCTCGTCCCTAACGGATATAGAGTACTATCGTTAAACTAGCTCCGGGAGGGAGTACGAGTCTGCTTCCACGCCATTAAGGTATACAGAATTAGGCCCCCCATCTATTCGCGACCGAACACCAGACTTCTGGAGTAAGCAGAAAAAAACCCTAGTGCTTACGGCCTTGAGCGCGTTGTTTTATCCGTTGTTTGGTACAAAAATACGATTCCTCGCGTCCCTTTTTTGAGCAAAACTCGCAACTAACGGACTTCTTTGCAGGTTGGTCATTTGATAGTGGTCCCGCTTTGTCGAATAATGTCCTGCGTTTTTTGGGATGACTATGTTGGAAGCGCCCTACTTCTTCGTATAAGTAATGGCATTTGTTTACGTCGAATGCAGGATGTTTGAGAGTACGTTTCGCGTTTCCTACGTCGCCTTTTTTCTCCTTCATTGGTTTGACAAATTGCGCTGTTTCAATAATCAAATCAGCAGTCGTTTTGTAATTGCCATTCATCAATGCTTGGCGAATATTTTGGTCGACGATAATGCTCATGATCAGCTCAACCAACTCCGCGAGTCTAAAATCGACGCACGTTTGGTTGAGACATATGCGAGTTCCGTCCATGTGTCTTCAACGTAGGACTTCGCGGACTCGCTCGTATAATTTATTGCGCGAAGCAGCCGTTCGTGGAGATTTTTCTTCGAAGATTGTCTTGAAATTTTGTCCATATTTGCGGAATGTATTTCCATTTCCTGTACCAGTTTTTCGCTGGATCTGACAAGACATGTGTAGCAATACACATAGCTTTGGTTGAAGGTGAAGCACGTTGCTTCGGATTATTGTGAGTATGGGAGAGAAAAGAAAGGAAGAAAAAGAAAGAAGAACGTTTCATCCTGAGCTCACTAATGGATTCATCAGCAGGGCTACCTAACAGACTCTGTCTTACACGCGGGGATGCTAGGGACAGACTGGGAAATTGTACATATAGGAACAGAGACGGAGATGTGCACTTGTGGGACGTGGGTATTGCTGTCCCTCTAGTGGCAGGTGTTAGAAGCTCGCCACAAAGGCTGACGTTTGTCGTAATTTCCCCTACAAGATCACAACACACAGTCGCATATTCGCCAAAGTCACAACTACTCAACTCAGGCATAGTCCTCATTAAGGAGTAAGAAGCATCCGCGAGAGTACTAGTTGTACTAGTCGCGATATTGTTCATTTTCAAAAAAACTTACTGAACAATTTCCTTGATAGCGAATTCCACGGTGGACCGACTCTTCGTGTTCAACATCGTGTTTCAGTTCGTGCAAAATACGTGCGTAAGCGGAAAAGGATCCCAGTATCCCACTTTTGATATCAAAAATTACTCTATTTTTTTGCGCGTGTGGTTCGCTCTGAGGTTCAGGAGTAAGTGTCAAGGGGTTCATCATGGTCCTCTTACCAAAAGGTTCGTCATCTTCCCTACTTCGTATCCTTTGAGAACATACTTATTGCTCTACATGTACTTTGTAGCACCATGACGTCGGGTCCTCGGACACGAGGCAACGTTTTGACGATCGGTAATGGAAATCTATCCGATTCTTTAAGCATAACCAACATCCACGACTCCTAGAACTCGTAGCATTATCCTGCATCTGCTCGCAGTTAACTGCTTCCGTTGAACGTTTCCTCTCCCTCACGATTACGTTTTCGTTTCTTTCAAAATTCTATCTTTTCTTTACAGCAGGGTCATAATGTGCATGCACGCGAGCATGCAGTGGGTCTACCTCCCCCAAGTCCCCGTAGGTGCTCTAGCAGCCGATTTGGAACTTTGTTCCGATCGAGCGTTGGGGTAGCTGAAGGGCCCACACCGTGGAAAGATAATTGCCGCAAGACATTGCTGTTGGGTTTTTCTTTGCCCGCTCCAGTAGACTGATATTCGTTCCAAATGGATGGGAGCGTGAAAGCAGACTTAGTGGCGTGAAAGCAGACTAGTATTGCCTCCCGAGGCTAGATTAATGATAGTACTCTATATCCGTTAGGGGTGAGGTGCAGTGTAAATCACTATATGCGGTCGCAGGTGTCTGGCCAGCTTGCCGGTACTAGTATCCAAGACGCAGTCAAGGCTAACATCTCTCACCTTAGCTTCGCATCAGACTTCCATGTGATTCCCCTGAAATGTGCCTACGGGCATTCAGATTGATGCGGTTCGCAGAGACTTGTGGCGGCCTTTCGACACTCGCCACTAGAGGGACAGCACCGTTTACACTTTCCTGAAAGTACCCGGTGACCCATCCTTTCCAATATATAGAAGTTCTGACCTGTCCCTAATATCCCAGCATCTAAGGCAGGGCCTGCTAGGTAGCCTTACTGATGGTGGCCCAGGACGAAACTTTCTTCCCCTCTCTTTTCCTTCCTTCTTTCCTTCTCCATATTTACAGCAAACTGAAGCAACGTCGCTTCAGACTCTTGCTTGAGTCCGAACCATCTCGGACCACGGTCTTTTTTTATCGAATTGGCTGAGACAGGTTGGACAATCTATAAATTCTGCCCAGTGTTATTTTTAAAAAAACTTACTTTTTATTTTTATATTTTGTATAACAAAAATCCTTACAGCCGACGAAGAGTCAAGTTTAAAAAGGTTTTCTCCAAGTGCTAAAGTATTGATGGCAACATAAACGATGCATAGCCTGATAAGTTTTATAATTCAAGTGACGGAAATGTGGTTCATGTCCCAGGCCCTTCCGGAAGCTCTCCTGGTTCTCAGGGGAGTAGGGCTGGGTTATATCGTGCGTATGCCTGAACGGGACGGAAGCAGGCTTGCGTCTTTGGGTTAAGTTTAATGCTCTGTATTCGTTACTTCAGTCCGATGTCGGACATAGATCCTCGGTATCAGCATTCCGAGCCTCTTGATAAGGAGGCCGATGACCAAGGGTATAATAACCCTGATATGTATGATATCCTTTTGCAAGGATCGACGTTAAATTAATAAATTAATTTTACAATAAAATTAAAGAATATACTTCCTACTACAGCTTTAACTAGTCTGACAAAGAAACATATTTGGTAGCACTTTTAATATGTGCACTTATTGTTCTCCGATAACTCACGCCAAATGATCCGAAATAGCGAAGTGTGCGACTTTATCCCTTCATCCTTCGCCTCATGCAATATAAAACAAAAAATAAGAACGAATCTCTGACTTTTGGTTTCTTTACTATCAAATAAGTTTATTTTTGGTCAAAATCTAGACTTGACTTTTTTTCACCTAGAGTGGGCAACCGACACTGTGGCGGTGGTGCTTGTGTCAGTGGTCTTGCAATCAACAATGTTAGGCGGCACTCGCACAGGTTGAGATGGGTGAGTAACCGCTCAGTATGAGCGTTTTTTTGTGACATAGTCATGACCATTGAGTATGTAACACTTTTGGGTGGTGCATTTAACTAATTGGGAGTATTTGAAACTCGTAGAACAAAATTCCTTTTAGCTAGTAGAGCCAAAGATTGAGTTTTGAGTATTATACGCTAAATCCGATCTGAAGTAAAAATGATAATAGTGATACTAACTCCAGAACAGGAACTTGTGCAGTAGTTTAAAAGCTACCCCAACATCTATTGGTTGTAGACGAAAGTCTCGATACGTCAAGAGCCGACAGGTGTGTGTTATTAAGAAGCTTAGCAAATGTAGATGATAATAATCCTTAGTTTCGTCTTCATATTCTGAATGCAATTCTTCTCTTATGCGGGATTAGGCGGACCAATCAGCTAGCCAAGCAACTTCCTTCTCGATTCATTGTCATTTAGTATGTGGCGGCCTTTCGACACTCGCCACTAGAGAGACAGCACCATTTACACTTTCCTGAAAGTACCCGATGACCCATCCTTTCCAATATATAGAAGTTCTGACCTGTCCCTAATATCCCAGCGTCTAAGGCAGGGCCTGCTAGGTAGCCTTAGTGATGAGTCCATTAGCAGGCCCAGGACGAAACGTTCTTCCCCTCTCTTTTCCTTCCTTCTTTCCTCTTCTATTCTACAGCAAACCGAAGCATGCCGCTTCAAGTTTCTATGATATCAAGACGACGTACTTCTCCGTTTTAGACAGATGTTCTTGATTTTTCCAACCGGAACTCATTGGTATTGATCAGAGCGACATCAGTATTATAAGGTGGGCGGGGTGCACCCTAAAGTACTATACACGGTCGTAGGTGTCGGATCGGCCCGGCGGTCTAATATCCGAGACTGGAGATAGTCAAGGTGACTAAGTCACAAGGTGGTGACACGTCAAGTCTGGCCTCTCTCGCCTTGGCCTCGTATCAGACATCCACGTGTTCCCTGGAATGTGCCTACGAGCATTCAGATTGATACGGATTGGGGAGACTGTTGCGTGAGTTCGATCCATCTCGGACCATGGTCTCCTTTTATCAAATATGGACGAGACAGGTTGGGTAATCCCATAAATTTTACTCAAACGTTATCCATCAAATTCGTAGAACAAGATTCCTTACAGCCGACAAAGAGTCAGATTAAAAAGGTCTTCTTCTCTAGGCTAAAGTGTTGATAGAAGGCATAATCAGTGCATGGGCGGATGAATTGAGAGATGACTGATTTAAATGACGAAAATGTGGTGTATGTTCCTAGCCCCTATCGGAAGCTTTGGTCAGCCGGGCGGTAGCTAGGAAGTTTATTGCGTTTGCCTTAAGGCGTGCAAGCAGACTCGCGCCCGCTCCCAAGGCTGGGTTTATAATAATCAGTATTATAAGGAGTCTGAGATGTTCACTTCGTTGTTTAACATCATCGCCATGACATTTGCTGACAGATTTATTGTCTGCCCTACACCAGGACGGTGATCAGGCGTGCTTCCTCACCCAGACGGGTATACGCGACGGAATCTACCATCTACCAACTAGTTACACCCACCTCACTGAAAGGGGCGATGGAAAAATCCAGATGTGCCGCGGCGCCTTTCCCAGCGGGCGAGTCCTTCAGCTACTCCGTCGGAGAGGACGAATCCTAACCGCCGGAGCACCCACGGAGAACCTCGGGGAGGCGAAATCGCTACGTGTACGCGAACACGCTCACTCTGACCCTTTTTGAATTATTGTACATCAGTTTGGCCAAATTTATAGATGCACCAGACTGCCTGCTCAGTCTATTCATGTTTGCTCTACGAAAGTGTCTCGGACTAGCTTGGGCAAATCGATAATGCACCAAACCTCCGAGTCTCAGTTTAATTCGATAACCCCAGAGCCCCGTTAGCCCGGTGGCAACCACGAGGAGGTGGGGATGGGTACTTCCTGGACACCCAGGTTCTGGAACCCGACATTTGCTGACAACGAACAGGAACAGAATCAATAAATTCCTACCTCTGTAACGATCGTGACGGACAGCGGGAATAGCTAATCTTGGAGGATTTTATCGCCATTGGTGGACCGGGTTACACGCTCCAAGATTCACTTCAAGCATTCCTCAATAGGGCGACATGCAGTTTAATAAAATTGACTTCCTCGGCTGAATTGGAGCTATGCCTATGAAGCGGCATGCTTCGGTTAGCTATAGAATAGAAGAGAAAAGAAGGAAGGGAAAGAGAGGGGAAGAACGTTTCGTCCTGGGCCTGCTAGTGGACTCATCAGTAAGGCTACCTAGCAGGCCCTGCCTTAGACGCTGGGATATTAGGGACAGGTCGGAACTCCTACATATTGGAAAGGATAGGTCATCGGGTACTTTCAGGAAACTGTAGGCCGTGCTGTCCTTCTAGTGGAGAAAGTCGGAGGGCCGCCACACCTATATAACAGGAACTGCCAACAAAGAAATAAATCTAATCAAGAGTGGAATACATGTACAAACTCTACAAATGTGACAAATGAAATGGGACAACCCAATAAGTACATGTGTAACACACATTTTACAAGCATTAAACTAAGATGTAGACAAATTTGGATAATACTTAATCATTACGTAGTACAAATATCATCAAAACACTGATATATTAAATGTAAATTAAACAGTCTTGGACCTACCGGTCTAAATCTACCGATTATGATACGGGTATGGCGCACCTGAGCTACCTCTAGGTAAGCCTAGTCGAGTATAATCTCAACTGTTATTCTGGGGACTGTGGCTAACCGATCCTCTGTTAGCAACAGTATGATCTTTATGACCTCGGCGTTCTGAGCAACTAGATCGAAATGGTCTGACCCCAACTTGGATGTTAACCAATTTCTGCGGGAAGATCTTTTTATAAAATCATGTCTTCCGTCTTTGCCCCAGAGATCTAAGGACATTGTAGATGGAAGCAGGTAAACTCACAGGAACTAAGGTGACGGCAGTGTGGGGAGTTATTAACCTTCAGTCATTGAGACCATGGCGCGGGACATATTCGTCATAACTTCCAGTACCTCTCAATATGCGCCAAGGATGGTACTGAAGGGTTCTATCGTCTAAGTCTTTATTCTGTGTGTTCAGAATGTTCAGGACAGGTGCAAAAGTTGTGAAGTAGTTTTCAGAGCTGATTTTATTTAATGTGTTTTAGAGGGTTTCTCGAAGGAGACTGCTGTTTGTCCTCAGTCTTTTTACCTCGTCGGCGCGATATATTTCTCCACTTTTGATTGTTTATTCCCTTTTTTGTTATGTGCCAATCGCTTACATGTTTGACCTTAGGCCACCGCCTTCTTAGAGAAGGGCCACCAGATGTCTCTGGAGGTAGCTGACTTCTGTCATTGCCATATTTGGTCATGTAGCGGGATTCCCGCTAGGCCTAATACCTGCGCCGGGCGGCCGAGAGTAGCTTGGCCACGGACACTGAACCTTCCGGAAATCCCCGGTTTATGGCTTCTGCGTGTGCCATCGAGGCCATTGGAAAAAGTTAATTATTGCATACCCGGAAAATGTTAAAAGCTTATAACGGTTCCTCAAAAATGGCTTGATTGCTGCACATACCATAAACTGTGCTAGCTGTTTGTAGCGGAAGGCCTTCTATTATGTTTTGCTGCTAGCCGCTACAGCACCGTGGAGTTTCGGCCGGTAGAGTCGATACTTAGTTGTTAATTATAACAGTCATTGAAAATATTGATATATTAGGTACTCTCTTTTTTCACGCATATTTCTTGTTCTAAATATTTTGGGTATGTGCCAAGAGGATCATAATGATCCTCTTAGCACAGTGTTTCTTAATCGTCTCTGGTTGACAGTCAGTAAACTAAAAATATATGAAATGATTTGTAGCACACCTGAATATAGGATAAGATTTTATTAGTAACCGTTGAGATAATTACAAATACTACTTCAAAGTTACAAGACTCATGCAATTTTAATTATTTATAAAAAATCTTTGCGACACATTGGACAATCTTCCGTGGCACACAAGTTGAGAAGCACTGTCTCCTCAGAAAGTTCATCACTTTCCCCACTCCGTATTGTTCGAGACATCCTTATCGCTCTATACGTGCCGCATGTGTAGCATCATGACGTTGGGTCATTGGCCATGGGGCAGCGTTTCAACGCCTGGTAATAGAAGTTCATCCGATTCTTTAAACATCCACGACTTCTAGAACTCGTTGCATTATCTTATATCCGTTACTATCGTTCCTCGATCCGAGTTGGTTACCATCGATTCTTGGCTCGATGATAGACATAGGTTCTCCGTATCGGCACTCCAAGACTTTTGATAAAGAGGTTGATGCACAAGGGTGTAATAACCTTGACACATGTTCTATTCTTGTACAAGGGTTGTCGCTAATATATAAAATAAAATATGGCTATACTTTAATCACTACGTCTTTTTTTTATAACAAATTAAATAACTAATATCTTTGTTTTATAACTATTTTTCTTAATGACGCAAGGGAGGTGGAAGGTCTCAGATACAGTATTCCCAAATTCTATCGTTTCTTTCGCTGTAATCTTGGCAACTCGCAGAGACTGTGGAGGGCTACGCAATAACATTAACAGATGGTTTAAAAGAGCTACAAACGAGAAAGAAGGAGGTAGGTTAAATAAACGTATTGGTTATTAATCTTGGCAAGCCGCAGAATAGTTTCCAGTGGGCCGCATACGGCCCATTGGCCGCGAGTTTGACACGCCTAGCTTAGAGTATTACTCTTCGCTATTGCTATGTCTGCTTTCCATCGGAATCAATACTTTCTCTCTCTCTCCCCCCCCTCTCTCTCACTCTCTCTTTCTCTTTCTCTCTCTCTTCCTTCATACACTTTATAACGCTAAACTACTTTATTCGATAACTAACAAAACACTTTACATGTCACGATGGCTCGCCTCGAAATGAAGATCGTTACCTTTCACTCTAATGTTTATTGATCATCCAGTTTGAGAATTGGTGGGATAAGAGTTTCTTTGATTAGGCATAAATCGACGGGAGCTGTTGTGGTGGACCGAGGTGTCGTATGCAGTGTCTTTAGCTTCCGATTTGTAGTTTCTTTCATCTGTTAAGTGAGTGACTCCTTTAGATCTTGAAGGCAAGAGTCCAGCGGCGCGAGCCGGTGATTTTTTCTTCTTTACCGGCGTCACGTCATCTCATCACCTTAGCTGGGGACGTCTCAGTAGGCTACATTTAATACTTTCCATCTCCATCCGCTGCTGCCCGAGCTCCATACTTACTCCTGCACCATTTTAGTAGCTCTCCGCATTTTGGTGGGTTCGACGAGATCAGGGAGAGGGATCGAATACACTGTATTTTGAGGGATAAGAACTAAAAGAGGGGGAAAGAGAAGGGAAGAAGGTCTGCGCGTAAGCGGTTCGCTATTGCAGAGGTCGTTGCTTACTATATTACATTTCATCTCACTCTATTTTCGAGCTTTCTGGCGACCCTCTTGCGAATTACGCTATTACGTTGCAGTCTTTAAGCAGGAATGTACCTTGTGTTTTATACTATTTGCATTATTAATAATTTATATTTTATTATTAACTTTGGTAAAAAATAAAGATGAAATTTACAAAAACCTTTCACGTTCAATTTGGTCAAAGTTTTGAAAACAATTGTATTATATACAACAATTTGGTTACAAGAAAAGTTTTTGGCAATTTGAAAATTAAGACCCAAAATTTTGCGAAGAATGTTTTATCTTAATGTGATTTCCAATGTTACCGACAGAGCATAGAATAAAAAAGGCAAGTATTTAAAATGGTGACAATTCTAAAAATGAATTCCAAAAATCAATACTATAGTCTTAGACTATATTGTACTGGTTATGTAAAAAATAATATTACAGTAGTAAACTATTTCTTGAAAAATCATAGGTCTTAAGTCTTAAATCACTAAAAATTCTTTTTGCAAATATATTTTGTAAGACAGAGTTTTGCATTTATTTAAATAACATATAAGGTCCTTATTGGGTTTTATGAAGAATAATGACTATGATAAATGAGTTAGCTACTAACAATATCGATATACTAATATTGTATAAATGACCTCGAACAACGAGCTATTATTTCGGTACGAACTTTTGCATAGTTCTTGAATGACTATTACGCATGTTTTTGGTGAAGTTGTTTACTATTTGGTGAAGCTCACCTGTTTGGGTTAATCAAAACAAGTCTATATCGTTGTGTACAAATACTTAAAAGGAAATCATATCGAGTATTGCCTAAAATTAATTAGAAGAGATCATTTACGTCATTTTTAATTATTATTACGTTCTGTAGTTATTTATGTATTTTTTATTACAAAAATGAATTAAGGGTACATGTGTGCATTTAATAATGTTTATGATGTGAACAAAAGTATTAGTTCAATATTTATTTGATAACTATCTTATTTAAAAAAGCATAATATATTGAAGTACTTGAATTTCCCGCAAAAAGCACATTTAAGGCTTTCGAGGTCGCTCTAAGCGCTCTGAACTGTGTTGAAAGCCGTTGGCGCTATATAAAGGCAGACGCCATTTTTGTAGTCTCAGTTTTGGTGGAATAGTTGCGTGGGTAAGAGCTCCTATATTTTGTACATGTTTATATGTATGTTAATATGAAGAAAGAGTAAGAAAAATAAGTGTTTGATATAAACTAGTAATACCAGAGTAACGAGGTACTGAAAATAAATATATAAACAATTGAACTTACTACTTGTTATATTTAAATGATTTAATTGTTATCCATAAATGATTGCAGATTTTTATTTGATAAAACAATTTATATCAATAGTTAGAAATGATTGATATTAGAAAATGTTAAACAATTTTGACCAAAGATCAATTGTCTTTTGTGAAGCATACTAAGATTTGTTATTATATGGCTATAGATTTTTTTCGAACATATATAAAAAATTTGTTTGAACATAAAAATAATTAAAGAAAAGAAATGGCTCGTGCTTTAATCTACACACGTACTGTAGATACAGTCTTTGTAGGTACAGGGGTGGACCGCAATTCAGATGTAAGTACTTTCTGAAACATCTCATTAAGATAGATTCGACTGTAATGAATATGTTGGTTCCTCAAAATTTTTGATAGAATATTAACTCTTGCAATTACTACAAGAGAAACAAAGTAACAAAACATTGAATTAAACATTATGCATGACAATATTCTTTGCTATTTGATGCTTTAAAATTCCAAGAGCATATAGGTATCATTAAGTTTAAATTGAAGTCTAACGATTTATATAAGTAATAGAGCACAAAATATATTCTAGATATAATAATAAGATTCCTATTCATTCTTTTGATTGTTTTGGTATTTTTTAATATAACAGTGAATATTAATAATCTTTTTACTATGATTTCTTGCATGTATGGGTCATTTCATTTGTGCAACGTATATTAATATATAATCTACTATATATCATTATATAAATTAATGAAACCTTTAATAATACGATCATCTCAATAATGTGTTGAATAGTCGCTTTATGACATTAGCTAGGAACTTAATTATTAAACTTCATTCCTTATTGTACTTACAATCACACAAAATCATTATAGACTAGACTAGAGGTAATTCTCAATAGTGTATGTTATTATTTGGAATGCTGCACAAAATTCGTAACTGCTGATATTTCAGCTGTACAATATATAATTAATTTGGAAATTATATTTAAATCAATTTGAACTTTAAAATATATCCAAATTCAACATTTGAAATAATTTTTGCTTTTCATTGACTGCAGCTCAGTCTTAGTTTTCGAATTCTACGCGAAAGTATTTTTAACACTGTTCTTAGTTTCTAACCAAATAATGCTAATTTAAATTGGATTTAGATTTTTAAATATTTATTTAGCATAATACATCTGATTGATTTTGATGATCTCGAAATATGTTAAATTCAACATCGTCAGTAATTTCACCAATGCAATAGTTTGCCTTAGTATCGGAGATATATGCAAAAGTATTCTTGGTATTATGTACCATTTATCTAATATTTGGGGTAGTTCAATTAGGTTCTTGTTAGGTTTAGGTTAGATATGATATATACTTTTCATCCGATCGTCGTAAACGATCATGTTACAATTGAATAACTTTGGCCCTCACTTGGTTTAGATTTGTCGCTATAATCAGCTGTTGGCCTACGAAGCTAACCTTAATCTAATACAAAGTAATTCAAATCAATCCCAAACATTAGAAACATAAAATACAGAGATTACACTTTGGCGGCCCAGAAATTCTTTTCCATCATTTTACAGTTTTTGATGAGTAGAATTTAGAAATGTAAGTTCCGAAATTTACGTTTAGGAATTACGTAAGCGTTGTCACACGCGCTTTGTTTCCTCTGTATAAGCCACTCTGGCTCAGACGTGTCAAATAGTTTTTCATATCTATTCAGGTTGCTTTTACAGATCAAAATATAATAACTACAATCATACTAATGTACCAGTAGGCATGCATAGACATGCACACGCCTGTATAGTCATACAGAGGGACTTACCGGAAATGTATACGGGAGTGTAATTGACTTAATCCTTTGTTTAAGTCCTGCATAAATTTTAGAACAATTTATTTTATATGAATCTTGTTCCCATCAACATTTTGTACTTATTAGTTTTTACATTAAACTGAAGAAATCAATCATGGCTACAGACTGTTCACACCCTGTCTAATGCACTCAGTGATACATAGCAAACCAACTAGCTTTCTACTTTATTATTTCATCTGCTTTCATCAGTTTTTGATGAACAGTACAGTTCTTAGCTGTTAGTAGTTTTTTAGAACTACACTCATACGCCATTTGAAGTAATTATCATTAAATTCTATGCTATATTTTATTTCATAAAATACATATAATTTATGTAGCAACATAAACTTGCATTATACTAAAGTACAGTGCATGGTGATAAATTAGTATCCGGGATGGTATAGGGACAAGATTGTTTGGTCACATGGATTGGTTGGTGGAGATTATTTCTTCTTTGCTGCTATGCAGATCCACTCTTACTGGATTTATTAATTGATAATAGACAATAGATGGAAATACCTATTTAATATTAATTTCACCTATTTGATTAGGACAGTATCTTATTAGGTATAACACAAATTGCATTAAAAGAACAAATACAGCTATGGACTTATGATTTGTTGAATTGTTACATGCAGACATCATGGTTAGTGTCAAAAAGTGATAGAGAGGAAATATTCTTCACTGGTCAATAAAAAAAACTAAAGAAAACACTTCTCTGTTTTTCCATCTAAAAATATGCATTATATTACACTGTCGATTGTATTAATCTCACAAATGTTTTATTGTTGAGTTGTGTAATATCATATAAAAATATTTATTATTCCTTGTACAATATCACACATAGTTTGTATACTTTTTCAGCCATATAAAGTGAAGCAAAGTTTCTTCAATCTTATTAGTGGAGATACAGCTGCTAATTTAAAGAATAATGAACTTAATCTTGAAGAAGAATGTATTCATAAGAAGCCTTCTATCTGTAGTGTTTGTTTTCTTAATTTTCCTAGTGATCGTGCATTAAATATTCACAAACAAAAGAATAGACAACAGTATAAGTGTAATAGATGCAGTGCAACATTTGTTGTATTAAGTTCATGCAATAAACATATGGAAATGGATTGTACCAAGAAAATTATATCTAATTCAAAGAATGGTTACAGTTGTCACTTTTGTAACCGAACTCATAAAGATAAGAGAACTATTCAAAGCCATTTATTTCATATACATGGAGATTTAATACATTCTGGTAAATCTACAATTGAAGACACATTTTGTGATACTTCAAGGTTAAATGATTCGAATGGTACAGTTATGAAAAATGTAAATAATTCAAATAATACTATACCAATATTATTAAGTGACTCAAATAACACATCCTTGAAAAAGGTGGATAGTTTAAATGGTATGACGTCGAGTTCATGCAGTATGACTTTGGAGGTATTAAATGGATCACATAGTTCACCCCCAAAAAGAATGAAACAAACTACTTCTACAGACTTCATTTTGTATGAAGGGAAGTTAGTAGAAGATAGTAGTATTACTACAAATATCATTGACACAGAGAATATTACTATTTCTAAGAGTCCAAAAACGACACACGAGTCAAGAAATAAAATTACTGAAATGTCTGTTACTACTGATTGTGACAAAGCTTCTACGGTTAATAACAGAGAACTACTTAATCCGATCTGCAGAAATTTTAGTACAATGATGACTCCATTAAATAATGAAATAAAAACTGAGCTTGACAATCCTATTATTTCATGTGATACATACTGCGATCTTCGATTAAAAGAAGAAATTTCTCATTCTTCATTACACTGTGATGATTTATTGTTATTTGAAGAAAATGAAAATTCTGAACAAGCAAGAGAATACTGTAAGGGAGAAAAGTTTATAAACATACCTGACAAAAATCAAAGAATGCAATTGCAAGACAATGAATTGAAAAGTAAATTTAATTGTAAGGAGTGTAAGATTCTTTTAGAACGATGCAATAAAGTCTTGAAATGTCCAAATTCGAGGTTAGGTAAAGATGAGAATATTTCTCATCAAGTAGATTCAAAACAAACAGTACAACAACTAAAGAATGCTGAGGAAATAGGTCTGACAAATAAATTTCCTTCAAGATCTATAGAAATTCCTTTAGTTACGTTTGATGAGTTCGAAAAATCTATTGTTCCTAAATTGATGGCATCTCAACAACTGTCAGATGTATTTGATGATAATGTTAAAGTTAATAAAAGAAAATTATTGCAGGGTAATGTCTGTAAAAAATCATTCTTTCGAAGAAAGAATATGAGTAAAAATATGGAGTTGTTTTATACGATTTACACATTAAGTACACGTAATACACGTTATAAGTTCATGAACAAGTTATTGCATCATTATTTGTCTCGACACATTATGGTTAGTCGAAAAGAGTGTTGTGTATGTTACAAGAAATTCAATACATTGGCATTATTGAAACACCACATACTCTTACATTGTATGAAAACTGTACAGTATAAGCAAGCGTCTGTACCTATTCACATTAAAACGAAATGTATTATCTGCAAAAAGCAACATAAGTGTAAAGCTTGTCATAAGAGGTTTTCATTGGGTGCAGATTTGGAACAACATCGAAAGCTGTGTCGTCAAGTAAATACTTCAACATATAAACAGAACACATCCGCTTTAATGTCTTTCTGCGTTAGTAGTCGGGATCCATCTCCCACAAAAAGTTCTCCTTTGTCATCTTCAGAGAAGTCAAGCAACGTTAGTTCCAGTATAACGGATATTCAATGTGTTTCTTCCACAGTACAACAATGTACACCAACTGGACATCCTGTACAGATGCCTGATCTGGAAATCATCGATAGAGAATCTACAGAAAGTGCGACTTCGAATATTTCTATTACAACTGATCTTATACATTTGTCATCACATACGCTTGCAAATAAAAAAAGGCTAATTAACAGAGCTGCATGCGTAAAGGGTTATCAAATTAACATGTCAGATATGACAAAGTTTCCATGTAAGGTTTGCGCAAAACAATTTCAAAAGTTCCAGAATTTGTGCATACATGAGAGTATTTTTTGCAAACCAGCCAATAATGTTTGTAGTATTTGCAGCACAGCATTTTCTACAAAAAGGCTAATGCAAGTTCATATATTTGCGACACATACACCTTCCTGTGCACAGAAATATAAGTTTTTTTGCAAGTTCTGTAATCAAGGTTTTAGTAAAAATGCAAACCTTCAGGTTCATGAGCGACATTTTCATTCGGATCATGTTCCAAAACCATGGCTGACTTTAGAGCAATTTTCCAACGTTAACACCATCTGCAAAGTATGCAACTTAATGTTTCAGTCGAATGAACGTTTCATCGAACATAATATGTATTACTATGAAAATCAAACTGTTGACTGTCCAGTTTGCAAGAAATCGTTCCAAGGAATTTATAAACTTCATCAACATAACAAGTTGGAGCATTACCCAGATAGTATAAACAAATTATATGTTTACAAATGCAATATTTGTAATGAAGGTTTTAATTATGAATCTCATTTACATGCGCATAAACTGCACGTTCATTCAAACGAGACAACCTCTACACTGAGTGACCTAAGTAATATGCCACATCTTATGTGCACACCAGAACCAAACAGTGTCGTATCAACGATGGAATCAGAACAGATACCATTAAAAACATATATTTGCGGTGTGTGCGATCTGAATTTCGTTAACAAGAAAGATCTAGTAGTGCATAAAATAGAATACTCTATGGATGGCAACTTTCAGTGTAAGCAGTGTAAACGAAAGTGTCGCACTAGTTCAATACTGGCCAAACATCACAGTTTGAATCATACTGACTGCAACATCGACAAGAGCTTTAAGTGCCGTTTTTGTGGAGAAGTGCTAACGACCAATATATCGATGCGCTGCCACGAGAAACATTTTCATAGAGAGAATACTGATTTTATAAATAACAACGGTACGACAAATAACATTACAATATTAGACACAAGTGAAGAATGTAAGGACAACATGGGTGAGTCTAAAAATGATGGTGACTGTATATGTCTGACTTGTGGTATGAAGTTTAATGATAACGATAAACTAAAAGATCATTTATTTGAATATTCAGATATAGGCGAATACACTTGTACCTTATGTCAACGAAAGTTTACAGAACTGGAAGTATTGGAGGCACACAAAATTAAACACACCACGCTGAACACATTTTTGTACCGTTGTCCAATATGCAACGAAGGATTTGTAAATTCTACAGACATTCATACGCACGTATCACATTTTCATCGATACGAGGCATTTAGTAATAGTAATCGTGAATTCGCTAATGAAGTCGATTCGCACAAAACTGCTGGCAGTGTATAGAATATAACTTCATTTTCCCCTAATTTCATAGCAGCAGAATAAGCTGTCCTAAATATAGTACAGCATTTAACAGCAGTAAGAATTTGTAAGACAGATTTCGGTATGTAAATACGGGGAAGCACTGTACAGTTCGAATAACATCTATGGCGTGGCAATCATCTGTGAAAATAGTTATCCTCGAACTAGCAATCTAATAATCAAACTGAATCTTAGAAAGCTGTTCACCTACCTAAATGAGAGAGGGAGGGACAGAGACAGGACAAGAAATTGTAGGAAATCCCAAGTGTCTTTCCAAATGAATAATTTAAATGACACTTTCCCTAACAAAAGATATAATTTTTGTAAAGAATGATGTTGCAGTATTAGTAAAGATCAAATTGTTTGTGAACGTCAATAAAGAATTTCAAAAAATGTAAATACCTACTATACCGACAACTTACAGTTTAAAAATAACGTTTGCTGATTAATGATAAATATCGCTTTGTTTAGTGTGTAAGTTATGATTCGATAATCAAATAAAATATATCTTTTAAAATTTGTACTAACTCGAATGATGTTACTTATATTTAAAGTTGTATTTTTCGTTGATACGGTTTTCTATTTTTAATACTACATTATAATCTACGATTGTACCGACCACCGACAACTGTGTAGATCAATATGGACCTATATGTTGGTCTTTTTAATTTGTATCACTTACGCTCGTGACTCTTATTCCGTGGTTGAAAACGGTGAAAAGTCTTCGTAGGTATTACTATGTTTTGCATCGTACATTGTTAATTAATAGCGAACATAATAGATTACTAATGAGAGAGTGAGTTGGAATAGACTATACCCTCAATGACTTAAGAATAATGTTCTCAACATTGTTCGATACAAAGTTACAACATCTATACGTGCGCGAGTTGAACTTGAACTTGTAGCTTAACTTAAAGATGATTGTTTTATTTAATTTTCACTTGTATTGGAGTATTTAATACTTCACATTTTTCCTCTTCTACAATTTTTGATGTTTTCCTCTAATGGAGGAGAAAGCAAATATTTGCGTGGTTGGCTGAATCAAAGATATAACAGTCCTGCGGTATTTTCGTTAAGGTTCGAATCGGTGGTTTTCAAATCCTTTAGGCTAGGGGTTCTTAAATTTATATGGTCCGAGAACCTCCTCTTGAACAACATTTTTTGTAGACCTCATCCCAATTCTAAGCCCAATAACTAGTTAAGTAACAACAAATACAAAAGGTCTTGACCATGTAGGATTTTTGTTCAATGTGTTACTTGAATAAAAGTGAAAAGTTGGGGGATGTAAAGTTAATTTCGCAATTGTTTCGGGGACCCCGGTAATGGGCTACCCTAGTTTAAGAATCTGCTGCCTTAGGCTATTCTGATTGTGTGGGAGGTGCACGCTTCATGGCGGAATTAGTATGTAGGTATGTAGTTAACCAAAAGTGACTGGGGTATTATCATCTGACAATATGCCATTGTTCCTAGCTTCGTCGTAAACCTTACTATACTTGAATTTAGATATGGAAGTTCAGAGCAACAGAGACAGAACTCGAGAACATGGCTTAATTCCGTGTCTATTCTGGTTAGAATAAATCCTTATGGATGTGACAATTGTATTTGGTAAATTTGACTGGGGTGAGTAATATCTCCAGATATTTGTACCATGGCTTCTATGATATATGCTATTGTTATACACCGAGGGCAATAGTTAGCAATGGGAGTAAAGTTGCGAAAATGCCTTGCAGAATGTTAGGACTAGACATAGTACTTTGAACTGTGCCCATGGTTCTGTCGATTATGGTAAGGAGGCCAGGTCCTGATACTTTTACTAGTAGTAGTATAGTCTTTTGTTCTGATGAAATTTCTGATGTGTGGTGGTAGGGGTAGTGACTTTGTGCAGACCCTTTTCTGTAGTACCACTTCAGCTGCGGCTTGGTTGATAATTCGATCGAAGGCGGTGATCTTTGCGCTGGTTTTTATATCAGGTTTTGCGTTGGAGATTAAAATGTTAATGTTGTCCTTGTATTTTTTCCAGTTCGCTGTGCGATAGTTGGTCCTGTTCCTATCGGAGGAGGTCGAGACTAGCATTACCGCATCGCTGTTTCAGGTTGCAGTGGCTGCTTGAATAGTCGAATAGTTGGCAACGGTAGAATTAGGTTACCGTGATTTTGGATGTGTATTTTCAAATCATCTTGTGATGCAATATGTTATTTAGTGCACGCAGCTGTCCCAGGATTGTTTGTGAGTCTGTCATCGCTATGGATAACGGCAGCGGTGTTTTTGTTCTATTTGTGCTGAATCTTGTCATTTGGTGTATGGTTCTTGAGGTGTTGCCCTATATTCGTCTGGATGTCCTTTGAGGTGAAACTGCTGGGGAGACCCTGGATAACGTATTTTCTTTTATGCTCCGATTTGTAGCCGAGTGTGTGTTCAACTTGTGTTTTTCGGATGATTCTGGGCGGTAATTTTACTGAGTTCTGTTATGAATGAGTTTATATCTGCAGATGTTCTGTTTAAGATGATTGATGGAGGTTCTTCTTTGGGGAAGTCTTCAGGTGCTGATTCCGGCGCATTACGTAGTAGGGCAAAAGTGTTGGATGTTGGAAGTTGGTTCCTTTGTGTCCATTATTACCTGGGTGTCTGCGCTTTTCCTCGGTTCTGTTTTGTCCATGTTTCTGGTGGCCGTGGCTGCTTGTATGTACTCGAGTACTTCCCCAACCTGCGCTGGTGCTGTTTGCTTTTACCATTTTGAGTGAATTGTGCGGAATGGTATTTGCATTCCTGGTGGTTCCCCGGTACACTTAGTCACTATTAATCTGTTTCTTGTTTTATTTTAATACTATCACTATTTTAACTGTGTTACGTTCTGCGCGAGTTTCGCTCTTTCTGCAGTGCGGTCGGGCGTTGAGACAAATGGCTTTTGGGTCGAGGGCCTAGGCAATTTACAGACAGTGCTAATTGGATTGTCCAAATTTCTTTGCGTTTCGAATGCGGCTATATTTTTCAGAGGTCAGGCTAAGACCACCTCAAATGTGGGTATATTAGGGACAAGTCAGAAATTCTATCACATAGGAATGAAGGCAGAAACAGGTACTTTTGGGAAACTGTATTCTGTGTGTTAATGTTGCTGTCCTTCTAGTGGCGAGTGTTGGAAGACTTTCACATAGCCGTTGAAAGTGGTAGTAGCATAAACTTATCATCATTTGAGGTTGCTGCTTACAAGGAAACCTTGTTGTGGTTTACTAGGGAATGGTGTTATTATTATCATGGCAAACATGTTCAATGCTAACACATGCTTCTGACTAATGGTATTTGAGTCTCGAGACTGCTTTGTTTGTGGTCCTGATAAATATTTCCTAACATTATGATATGGGTCCCAGAAGGAAGCTTTCCTTTGAATGGAAAAGTAGTAAAGGATAAAGTCACGGCAGGATTGTAATAAGAGTCACAGCAAACAAGAGATAGTATTAAAATTAACCAAAACAAATATTTGAAGTACATATGTGGCAAGCACAATATGAGGACAAACATTTGTTTTGATTAGAGTGAACAGAATAGCGAAAATGCAGGATATTATAATAGATGTTGTTTGTGGTCAGTTTTGTACGAGGTATAGATATAATTTTAAATGAAAGGTCTTCTTTGAAGTTAATTTTCAAATTATTTGTATATACTGATATATATTTCGAATAAAAAAATTCGTTGTATTTTCTCTTATGTGAGCTTCTTTTTAGATTGACCTTAAACCGTCTAAAACCTTTTTCCTCTACCATTTTTAGATTTTTATTTTATAGTAAATAATATGTTGAAATTTAGAAATGGAATTTATGTATCTTTGTCAGTAACGTGCAAAAATATAACAAAAATAAATAATAAATAACTACATTCTAGGTGCAAATAATATTTACATAAAGTTACTGATAAAAAAAAGGACAAAATTCTTTGAACATGATACGAACTAAAGAGTGTATGCATTTTGGTCTATTTTTTTATTGTAGAAAAGTAAAGCTTTAAATGCTATTTAGTTATCCTACATTTTTTATTTTATTTAATTACTTAGATTCATCCTTTTCACTTCGACTTACCTACGATTTGGATAAATTTGGGCGATCTTTGTTCTGAATAATAATTTCTAAGTAAATATTTTAAAAATGCATCCATGATTTATTATTTGAAAAATAATTTACTTTCTTTATTTAGTTAATTGAAAGAATTTAGAAATATTGATTTATAGCATTAATTTTTGTTTTATGAATACTTGATTTTGAAATAAAAAAAAACGAAATGAGTAACAAATAATTCATAAGAATTAAAGAAATCAATGTAACGAAGATAACATGACATACTATTTAATCTCTACTGGTGTCTGATTGCTGGTCATTTGATCCTTGAATGTTATCCCATGGAGGGGATTCCCCAGTACTTGCTCTACTTATTCACGGCGAGAGAACGTTGCAGAATAGTATCTCTGGCAACACACGATAAGATGGCGGCGATGCCATACCGGCACCACAGTACACAGTAGCGAAACTCTCTGTCGGCACCATAATGGCACGTTTGATGTCGGTGTACCATAAAATTGAGTGCCCATGCGCGACAGAAGCATCCAAATCGCAGTGCCACCTGGATTTCAATCTCACTTGCATTTTTTTACTCTCTATCTGCCCACCTTATTTTTACGTTTAGTTAATCAAAATTTAATAAAAATAATAAATGTATTATTTCTAATACACTGAAAAACAAGGAAAAAAAGCAAAAATCGAAAAAATATAAAATACACATGTTACTATGACTATAAAAATGTAAGAACATAAATATTATACAAGATAAACAAGAGAAAATATAATGAAAAATTCTTCAATTCTTATAGCCCCTTCTGCATATGTAATACTACAACAAAAAATATATATTATAGAAAATTACAAAACAATATAAAATATTTATATAAATTAACAATTCCCTTAAATTATTTATCAAAATACTTTTAAAAATTAACAATTATTTTAAATTGATTCTTTCTCGCTTTTTTTCCCTTTTCTCCTAAAGTCTCCGAAATAGCTCGAACGTGCTTCAACGCTTTCAAGCAGCTTTCAACAGATATTGAATTCCCTCCAAATTCAGCTTCAGGTTTGGTTAGATATTCAATCGTCTTTTTGTTTGCTAAGAAAGAGAGAGAAGAAAAACTAAAGAGCAAGTGAGGCAGAAGTTCAGATGGCACTGCGATTCGGAGCCTTGTTTCGCGCATGCGCATTAAATTTTATAACACATAAAATCGTGCCAGTTGCGCTACTGTATACTGTGCCGGCACTGTGGCGACACTTCCGGAGAGTGTCAGCAGATCCGTAGCCATCTGTGACCGCATTCGTTAGCTAAAATGCCGGCACGTTCTAGCCACCAGCGTAACACGCGTGCGAATGGCACTGCGCCAGCACCAGCATGACACGCGTGTCATCGTTCCATTCAAAAATTTTTTCTGTATTGGCGTAGGTGTCACATTTGTTAATGGGGAACCCGCTTTTTCATACAAAATAAATCAATCAGATTTCAGATGTCCACATACGAGTACTGACAGACGTTTTAGTAGTTCTTTGCCAACATTTATAGTTACTGAGAGAGCCATATATATTTTTTCAATTTGTCAAAGAAACTCATGCTAATAGAGAATATTAAATACGATGGCAGCATATTAATATGTAACAAATGATACATTTACTTATAAAATGTTGAACTAATTAAGTTACGTTTGCTTTACTAGCGTATCACAATTTTCAGGTGAAAATATTGAACGTAATTATTTGTTTTCCTTTGGTACATATATTCTTGTGGTACATGGTTTTATCGTTTGTAAGGATTATTAAATATAAAACATACCTTTGTTACATGAATTTTTAACGATGAGTTGAAAAAAATATTTATAAAATAAGTGCATGTATTTTTACGATAAAGTAATTAACGACTTTTCTAAAAAAATCGCTGTATTAAGTTATAGTTTTTATATATTTCTTTCGTGTCAGTGTATCTATTTTCGAATCGAAATAAATAAACTGCTTGGTTTAGTCATTTTTAATATACGTTTATAATTTTTATGGAAAAAGCTTCTCCATTAGTAAATATCAGCCTACGCCACTGCCACGCGTGTCACTATGGTGAGCTGATAGTGTCATAGGCACTGGCGTGTCGCCCCTGTGCTATTTCGCGGTGCTTTGATAGTGCCGTGACACGTGTGTCGCCCCAATGCTAGCCCTGTGCTGTTACGAGAACTGAGTGCTAGCACAGTGCTTCGTTGCACCCGATGTCACTGGCGTGTCAATCGCTGGTTGCCTGGGATGGAGACACTCATTAGCTATATGGATTGATTATTATGACTATGTCGTGTCAAGACGAAGACTACTTAAGGGATTTCATTTTTTTATTGTTTATAAATTTGCTACCACTAAAGCAATGATTCCAACAAAATCCGTTAAAAATCGAAACTATCGAAAAATCAGATTTTATCTACGAAAGCTTCTGTTTTTGTCAACAGTCGTGCATGTCCTGTCGGTATACTATATTATCAAGCTTAAAATACCTGCAATACCATTTCAGAAAATGAATCAGTTGTTGCGTTCCAACCTGCGATTTAGGGGTAGCAATCAAACAGATAACACTTGAGTGACTTATAGATCCTGTGTTATAAATTGTTAATCGCAGATATCGATGGAACATCTAGCATTTGGTAATATGACGCTTGGTGTTATATAGTATACCTCGCTTATTCCGTTTTAACTTATCATTTATTCCTAGAACTTATTTCTACCTTATCCTAACTCTAACGTCGGTTTGCCCGACTTTACACTGTTAGTTATCGTTATAAAGTAAGACATCTAACAAAAAATAATACACTTCTTGATAAATATATTTTACAGTAATTTATGGTGTATCAAATACAAATAAAACTAGAAAAAAAATTTATGGACTTTTAAAATCGCATTAAATGTTTCATCTCGTTTAAAAAGGTCGAGTGGAGAGTAGGAAGTCAACAATTTTATTGAATATGAAAAATAAAAATCTACAAATTTTTATAATTAGAAGAAGTAAAGCATTCTTTTTTATATTTAGCAGCAGTATTTTACTATCAAGATGTAGAGTAGACCATTTATCTTGTTTCTTTATGTGGCGTGCTCTGTTTTACCGACCGTGAAAAAAATCCTAGGTTTTGTTTTGCTCCCTATGATTTAGGGCAAAGGGTTTAGGAATTATTTTTTATCGTACGGATAAGAAAATGTATTCCTTCACAATTGTATTATAAACGTGAATAAGGGAATGGGGGAATTACATACATGTAGAACAAATAAAACAACATATAACTAAAATCCCTCGACGATCCAGCGGCAATCCAACGGCGATCCAGTGGCGATCTAGCGGCAAGAAACTAGACTTAACTTAAATTATAACTTAATTAATAATATAATTTATAATCCAACTGAAAGTTTCAAAGTCCTGAAAAGAACTTGGAAAATTCCAACTGAATTGCAAACGACTTCTCAGACAATACGCGGCAAAATGGTGTCGACACCATACCAACACTGCATTGCCACTTCCGTAGAGTATCGGCAGATCCGTAGCTATCTGTGGCCGGATTCGTTAGCGCGCCAATCGCTGTATTGTCTGGGTTAAAACTAAGCACGTAGTCTTTAGTTTGATATCGTTTTCGAGAGACCTTCAATTTCAGTATACTGGAATTGTATATAATTCAACACCGAATTAATTTTTTAAAATTGAGTAAACCAGTTTAAGGTAACTATTTAGAACAAGATGTACTTGAAATTAATGATAACAAAGTTTTAACTGTTGAAATTGTAATATTTAGAATTTAAAATAGTTAACATTTATTGTGAATTTGTAGGTATAATAGCCACTACATCATTTACCCCTTAGAATTGTAATTACACCCACCATAAACTAGTCAAATCTTAAAATTGTTCATTCATAATCCATCAGTCGTATCATCCCAGTTGCCTCGACTTCTGGTTTGTCCATTAGAAGCACCTTCATCCTTGGTTTGTTCATCAGCAGCACCTCTACCAGAAGCGCCTCCATCAGTAACTCCTTTATGTTTAATCACAGACCCCCCATCCAACCATAGAGGCTTCTATCTCAACATTCAGGCACGCAAAGAGCTTATGCTTCTTTTTCCTTCATTTTATTTTAGTTGATGTTTCATGGTACCTGTGTTGACATATGAGAGTTGGGAGAGAGCGTAATGAGTGTGGGTATTAGCTTGGTGCAGTCATGAGTGGTTACAGCAAAAGTTTTAGAAAACCTACTTACATATAGTTAGTGAAGTGTAATTTGGGTTGATGGGAGTTTAGGGAGGTTGGGTTTGTTTTTTAGGGAAATATTATTAATGCCATAGTTTGCTATGGCACTGATTAAGGAATTTTGATGTGGCTTGTTAATGATGTTTTTAATTAGGTTGTCTATGTGTGTTTTTAGAAATAAAGTATAAGTTAGGAGTTTTTTGGTGCTGTAATCTGTGGGTTTGTTTGCTATTGCTCTGAAGAATTTGTTTTACGGTCTTTGTGCTTTGAGTATGTGAGTTAATGATATTGCGCCCCAGGCTTGGACTCCATAGGTAAGGATGGGTCTTGGACAAGATTTGTATAAAAGGATTTTGTGGGCATTAGGGCTGGAACTTCTTTCGCCTATTAGGGGATAGAGCATTTTCTATGCATGGTTGGTCTTTTTTCACTGTCCTAGAGTGTGAGTTTCCAGATGAGCTTGGAGTCTATTTGACTTCCTAGATATCTCATAGTTTTTTGTCAGGTTATTTGTTGATTTATGATGGTTAATGGGAGGGGGAGGGGGGGGGGGATTGAGAGGACATTTTTCAAACATGAATAGGATAGTTTCTGCTTTACTTGGGTTTATTGCTAGTTTTCAGTTAGTGAAGTGGTTAGTGTCTGTGTTGAGATGGGATTGGAGTTTTTCAATAGCAGTTTTGTTTGCCAGAAGGAAGTGTATAATACGGTGTCATTTGCATAGATAATGGTGTGGACTCGGTTGGAGATTGGAATGTTGTTTACGTATGTGCCGGCTCTTTGACACTCACCACTAGAGGAACTGCGACACACACGAATTCCCGAAAGCACACCTCTATCCATTTCTATACATACAATTTCCTGACCTGTCCCTAATATCCCTGCGTCTAAGGTAGGGTCTGCTAGATAGCCTTACTGACAAGTCCACTAGCAGGCCCAGGTCGAAACGTTCTTCTGTCTCTTTTCTTTCACATTTCCTCTCATTCCATAGCTAACCGAAGCAACGTTTCTTCAGATGGATGGTGGGATGGGTTTGATATGTCAAAAATAATGGGAAAGTGGTTGCAGGAGAAGTCGTTTATGTTGTAGCAGTCTATGTGTGCTGTGATGTTTAATAGGAATATATCAATGTTTGATTCTGTGATTGTTCCAATCTCTATGTTTTGTGTTTAGATCTCCACCTATTATAAATGGAGATCTGTGGGTGGTGATCGGGTCAAGGTTTTTCTTGGTTAATTTGGAGTTTGATGGGAGATATATAACTCCAATGATTATTGGGATGTTGATGATGATTTTTGTTGTAATGGTTTCTATGTTGTCTGTCCTGAAGTTCTGTCTTTTCTGAGGATTTGGTAGTTGAGGATATGCAAGTGGTCATGTGGTTTAAGCCATGTTTCGGTTATTAAGACTATTTCTATTTTGTTAGTTTTTAGGAAGAATTGGAGCTCTGGGGTTTCGTATTTGCAACGTATGGAATGCGAGTTGCATTCCACAGGAGGATTCTGGTGGGGAGTTTAGTCGTGAAGGGTTGAGACCTCCATGAATGCCACTTTTTTAGTGTAGGAGGTGCAGCTTTTGAGTCTGTTGAGTAGTAGTACTACTGCCTACTAGTTTAAAGAATTCCAGTATTTGTTGGATATTGCATAATGATTGTATTTCGTTGATAGTGTTGAAGATTTCGTTTAGTGAGTATTAGTTGTTGCTGGGATGGGAGAGGGAAGTGTTTGCCGCAGCTTGGGTGTATGTTTTGGTGGTAACCAGTTAGTGGGTGATTCATGCGTGTAGTTGAAGTAGGAGTTCTGAGAGTGGGCTAAGTGTAGGATGTACTGTTTTGTGTGAGTGGCGGTGGGGGTTGGGTGATGGATCTTGGGCCGGTTTGTATCTTCGATTCTCTTTTCAATCCTTTGTCAGGTATCCGCCTGCACACTTTACGCAGTTTGGGTTTTTGTTACAATTTGCTGAAGTGTACCCGTACATCTGATAATGGAAACACAGTGTAAATGGTTTCTTTGAATCATATTTTTCCCAGTAAATTCTGAAGTGAAATATGCTGCTGATTTTTCTCACCTGTTGGATTGTGTGACCAGATGCGAAGGTGATGAAGCACATTGCTTCAGTTTTGCTGTGGATGAAAGAGGGGAGAAGGAAGGAAAAGAGAGGAAAGAACGTTTCGTCCTGGGCCTGCTAGTGGACTTGTCAGTAAGGCTACCTAGCAAGCCCTGCTTTAGATGCTGGGATGTTAGGGACAGGTCAGAAGTTGTATATACTGGAATGGATAGGTAATTGTGCACTTTCAGGAAGCTGTAAGCGATGATGTCCCTCTAGTGGCGAGTGTCGGAAGGTTGCCACAGTGATTTTATAAGCAGGGTAAATGGAGTTTTGATTGCTTTGGATTTGTGTACAAGTTAACGGGGTGAGTTCATGGGTCTTAATTTTGTTTATGATGTCTTTGTTTTTCTATTTGAGGAGACCCTTGAGGACTAGCGGTAATATTTTTTCTGAGGACAGGGAGTACGTGTGATATTAAATTTTCGATGTTAGGCAAAATTCTTTTAATTTGGGGAAGTGCTGTATTGAATTGACGTTGACTTTAATTTGGTTTCTAGGAATTTCATCTGGAAACCGTCGCCAAAGGTTTATTTTAATGATTTTGTTAGATTGGCGTAATCTTTAACTTGTGTGTGTTTGTATGTGGGTGATGGGCGCTTGGAAAGAGTCGGATTTGTATTTACGTCCCGCTGAGAGATGGAGGGGGGAGGGTAACTGGGCTATATGATTCTACGGGAGTGGATTGTGTTTTGTCCTGCTCGACGCAACCGCTCAGGAGCTGGAAGAGGATCTTTGTGGGGATGTTTGGAGTGTGTTCCAGCTTCATGCTTGGAGGCTGCAGATAGGGGTTTTTGTTATAGTCACCTCTGGAGCCCGACAGCGTAACAGAGCGTCTGTTGATCCTTATTATATATGGGTCACCATCAGACCCATCACAAGAGTCTGGCAGCCCTTACAGTGGAAGATATGATTTTTGTATGAGGTTTTGCTTGGAGAGAATTACTCTGCCGTCCAAAACGGCGAGGAGTATTTCATAGAGTGCGGGATGAATGATCTTTCGCTCCCATCCGTTAGAGAAGAGAAATCAGTCAAGCCATCCTGCGGGTAAGCCGTGGGTGCGGTGTGAAAAACGTCCGTCGCCGCAGGAAGAAATGATCACCGAAATTCACCGATCGATACCCCGAATAATGCCGAAACGCACAGACCACCCCACGAAGGAGTCCCGTGAAGGATCACGGAAGTCGGAGGACCGCAAGCAGATCAGATTGCAGCGAGAGAGTGCGAGTAAGCAAGTAAGTACAAATTAGCGAGCAATTAGAGCGATTGAGAGATGGAGAGAGTGAGAGCGAAAACAGGAATATCCAGCAGAAGATTCAGCGAAAGCGTGAGTCCTAATCCGTTGAAACGTTTCCCTTTCTTTCGTTTTATTTTCTGCCTTTATTACGTTTTTATATCTTTTTGCGTAATTAGCGTGTACGAAACAGCCCTCTTGCGCGGTAAGCGTGTGGTGATCGAAAGTTGCTCGTTGTGTTTATTGCGTAATTCCCGTGGCCCTTTTGGCCAGTTCACGTCCCGTTTATCCCGTGCTTTGCGTAATTTTCGTGACCCCTTTTGAAAAACAAGCCGTAACGTTAGTATCCTGCGGTCCGTATTTGCATTATCTGGCTAGCCGTTGGTTGAAATAAGGAGCCCTTTGAAGTCCCGAGAATTGTTCCATCCTTTAGTTCTCGAATCGTGTAGTCCCCTTTTCGTGCTACACCCCGTGTAGCTGGCGCTACAGCGTTTTGAGTTACCTCGCAGCTTCAAAGTCTTCCCATTTAGCTGGTTATTTTGTATTCGCGAATACGCGAAGACTTGTACGTAAGCGAGTATCTCGCAGTGCAAGCTCGATTTGTATTAAAATACGTATTAATCATTATCGTGTTCGCCTAATTAATCCCTCTTCGCGCTTCCCGGACGAAGAAACGCCGGCTCCCCGTCGCAGAATACATTTAATTTACATAAAGATCATGTACAATCTTATGTATTTACCCATAAATGCAGAAATTAGTAAATTACGAGCATTTATAATATTGAAATATACTGCTTGTAGTGTGTGTGTGTGTGGGGGGGGGGGGGGGGGGTGATCAATCAACCATAACAAGGTCGTCAATAATTTCGAAAATATTTCAGTCGTCCAGTGATCGTGAAAGTGATCGGATGTGAACGAGATTTGTGGAGATAGTTGTGGCCATCGATGATGGACTTGTGCGGAGGACCTTAACCAATGGTAGAGAACCATTTTGCGATTGCTGATCTTCACGGGGGTGAAGGACCATGCAAAATACTTTAGTGATAGCTTATAGAAACACGTAGAGAATATATAGATGTAGTAAACGGTACATGGAATTAAGATTCTAGGACGAGTTCCTGCACCTTGCCATTAGTGGATCTGGGTCCTTGGTAATGTTTTTGAGAGATTGTAATAAAATTGAGAATTGTAATAAAATTGTAATAAAGTTGTAATAAAATTGTAAAAGAATACATTTTCTTATCTGACGAGAGAAATAATCACCCTTTTTCCTTTCAACCTGCGTTTATCAAGGCAGAACTTTTAATTATTCTCGCTTAAATCAGTTTGCACTTGCTCGGTACCAATCGACTATTGCGCTGCATGTAAGTAATGGTTAATCTAATTTTATGTATCGTAAATTTGCTTCCACAAATAGTTCCTCGTTCGCTCGCATCTCGGTCGATTTATCTTTACGCTGTAAGATCGTTGGGACTTGATTAAAGCTATGTTGCTTTCGATTCCCATCCAGAATTCACAGACTTAGTCGATTGGTACGCTCTCAGGTACTCGACCAGGGTATAGGACTAGCACAGTGGACGCGCTCTCGATGGGTCGGGTCGTGTAGCTCCTACCCCGTGCAACTAGGGTCTTCGGACCTGCTGTAAGACGGTTTGGGACAACCTATGCGGTTTGTTCTTCGTCGCTGAGCAATGCGTCCTAATGCTAGGCCTTGTAGAATTCTCGACGGCACCCGCACGCATCATCGGGGCGAGAGAGTTTCAATTGCCTCGCGTAAGTCGTGTTATGATGAATCGTTCGCAATTCATGTGGAGTGTGGTTCGCCCGGTGGTAAGTGCCGAAGTATGGAATTAGATTGTTCACATGAATGCGTAGGGTAAGTTTATTGGTACTCCTAAGTGATTGTGAACTTGTTCGTTTTGAGCGTGTCGCGAATTTTATCTTAATCTTCACTTTAACTTTAGTTTAACTTTCATTTATTATTCATTAGAGTTTTATCTTTACTTTTATTGAGGTTCGAGACAATTTTTTTGAGATTAGAATACTAAAATGTAGTATATCTTATCCTAGAACCTTTTGCGAAACACTTAAATTTTTTTAGTGTTAGTAGAGTCATTTTACAAATTTCTATCTCTAGATAAGATAATGGTATTCCTCATCATTTCTTTTATAAAGTTCATACTGCAATTTCTAAAGTCTGTGTTAGATTTTGGAGAATATATTATGGATTCACAGATGTAATGGAGAATGGATGAGATTAGGGTTCTAGGGATGGGTCCCTGCATTATCACCTTCACGGGGTGGACCTGAGCCCTTGGTAACGTTTTCGAGAGGGCAGTCTCTCAAGCTGACTACGCACATAGATTTAAATTGTTTGCAATCCAGTCGAAACTTTCCAAGTCCTTTTCAGAACTTTGAAACTTTCTATTCGATTGTAAATTGTATAATTAGTTAAGTTAGAATTTAAGTTAAGTTAAGTTTAGGTTCTCGCTGCTGGATCGCTGTTGGGTCGCTGAGGGATTTTAGTTATAGATTTTCTTATTTGTTATATATGTATGTAATTTCCTCATTCCCTTATTTACCTTTATAATAAAATTATAAAGGGATTTATTTTCTTATCCGAAATGAGAAATAGCCACTCCTTCTGTTCCGTCCTCGAAACGTATGGTCGAACCAAGTTTATGCTACGGTCGCATATAATTAGTTATTTTTGAAGAGTCCCAATTTCTGTTCATTACTTTTTCTGATTAACTTCTTAACCGGGATTAAGGCATTAAAAGGTTGCTAGAAAACTTAGTTTACCTCTTAATGTTTTTCTTCAATAGCTATTAACGTATCATAAACCCAAAAATTCCAATCACGGGTCCCATTAGATCAAATAGCTTCGAATAGGTTACCCTAACGGTTGTGATCCATGGCCCTACCCCTACCGGAAGGTAGCGATCACCAACCTCTCGGAATCAAGCAGCTCGCGGATTGGCTGACTGCTGAACTCCGATCCTTATATAAATGTACATTTTGTGAAATAAACTAGTCAAAAAACTACCAGCAAAAAGTCGTCCGAGATATTCTACCCGAGCAAGTAAGCGGGGAGAAATTAAGAACGCAACACCTTCAATTCGTTACCGCTCGTCTATCAAAGTAGAACAAATTGATCTTGCTTAAGTCGGTTCGCGTTTAGTCAGTACTGACGAAAATACATTACATACTCACTTGAGCATTTTTATTTTGTGCTGCGTGAAATTGCTTCAGATAGTTGTTTTTCTCTACTCGTTCGATATTTCGTTTTCCATTGTCACGTAGTGAGACAGTCGGGACTCAATCGAACTGATGTGATTTTCAGTGCCCATTGAGATTTTGCAGTCCTTGTCGATTAGTACCTTGTTGAGTACTCGATCTGGGTATAGGTTTAGCACAGTGGATGCTCTAGTGGGTGTTATCGCGTCATGTAGCTCCTACCCCAATTGCGCCGCAATTGTAAGATGAATTCGGATGGTCTATGCGGTTCGACTTCGTCTACGGATAATGCGTCCTAATAATAAGCCTGGCTGAGATCTCGATGACACCCGCATTCACCATCAGGCAGAGCGTGGTTTCGACAGTTTCAACGTAAGATGTGGCATAACTTATTCGTGATTGGGTATGGTTCGCTTAGTGATTAGTGCTGAACCATCAGGTTAGAATGCTCTCGCGAGATTGTAATGCAGATTTATTGGTACTTGTTCGTTTCGTCGTGAATTTTAATTTCATTCTCGCTTCTATTTGTTTTCTTTAATTTTCATTGATTTAACTTTCAATCATAAGTTTTTCCCAATTTTATCAAGTTTAGAGTCTTAAATAGCTCAGTAAAGTTTAGTATATCGCTCCGTATCTCCTTTTGCGTAACGTTTTGATTTTTCTAAAGTGTTTGTAGAGTCATTTCAGAAATTTCACTTTGGGTAAGAAAATGACATTCTTCGTCATCCCTGTTGTAAGGTCCATACTGCAATCTCCAAAATCTATGTTAGAGAATGTATTACTGTGTTACTAAATGTATTATGTCTGAAATTCACAAGTAGTGTTAGTCCTTGGTACCTTCTGTGCAGAGAACACATGAATGTAATGGAGGGCGGATGGGGTTAGGAACATAGGAATGCATCTTGTGTAGTCACCATCTTGTCAGTGGATCTGTGTACTTGGTAACGTTTTTGAGAAATTAATTATTTTACTTATTTGCGATTCACTTAAAATTTTTTAAACACTTTGCAGGACTTGGAAACTTTACATAGTGTACGAATAATGTGTGTCTGCCTAGGTAACACTTATATCTTTCCCTTTCTCTAAATTGTAGAGAGCACAACAATGCCTATATATATCTAAGCATACGATATGGAATTCCACAAGATAATAGCACAGCCGAGGTTAAGGTAAACCAATCACTCAATTTATCGATGTATTACAAAGTTCAAGGGTTTTATCTATCATATATATTCATGTAGCATATTCATGTAGCATTCATAGAATAGTTAGAACTAAAACTAAACATAGTTTTATTAATAAGGCAGATCCCATCAGTGGCTACATTAAAACGTACTGTTTAAAGAATCATAAAACATTTGCTTCTAAGTTTAAAAGGGTCATTACCAGTGGTATCGTTCGGAAAACTCTATCATCAATTATAATTAGGCTTACAAAATCTTATCCTAAATCAATTAAAATAAAATTAACCTATGACAGCCATTGTCATAGGCACAAAACACAAAACCCTTCTAATTATTTACTATATAATTTTTAATTTTATCGAATCATCATATGATGCAATTAATAATTATATATTAAATAAATAGAACTTGGGTTTCACCACTCGAAGGTCGCTGCGAATGGAGACCCACCCTAACTACATCTCATCCACCCACCTTTTATATAAGATATTATTAAATGAAACTTCCTTTCAATGCACATTTGCAATAAATTTGATACTTGATCCCTATGTAAATGCACAATGGAAAAAGTTTCATAAAGAATTATTGCGAGAAAGAATTGTTACAAATTAAAGGAAACACAAATACCCTGCATAATCAATAACTGTCTTAATTTTAAACCAATCAAACTAACTAGAAATATATATCTACTTAAAAGAAGTGGTTCCTACCTATCAATAGGTCTGAAAACATTTCACCCTACGTATGCAAAGATCTGAGAGAACACAGTACATGAAATACTTTGTATTCATGAACTCGAAGTGTTTGCAAAAGTAAACAACAGAAAAGAAGCTCGGAAGCAACAAAGGAAGAATATAATAGAAGATTTTGCACAGATGAATAGAGACGATCAAATTTACAAGATGCGAGATAACATATGAGCGACGACAAAAGACAGAATTGAATGCACTGGAACATTTAGAGCGACACTGGAAACACTGGAACACCTAAAATAGCACTGGAAACAGTGGAACACCTAAAACAAAACTGGAAACACTGCAATATCTAGCCCTTTGCACTCCGAACGATTCTAGACATTGGCTATCAGCTACTCAGTGCCACTTTACTGCAGAGACTAACATTTACAGACCCTTGTATTATTTATTATAATTTTGAAACTAAGTAACGTATTATAATGATATTGGACTTATATGAATTGGTTGAGATCGAGGAATGTATATTTGCAAAAAATCAATATTTTATTGTTTATAATTTTGTATAGTATGATAAATTTTGAAACACTCCCCAATATGCATTGCAGGCTGATTAATGCATGTTTTACAATAATAATTTGTTGGACGCCTGTCACCAGGTGTTTTCCTGTTAGAGCACACAACACAGTCTCGTTTTCTTTGCCTCACATTGGGAATATGTAATTTGTTGTCCATTTTATTGTCCGCAGAAGATGTGGATGGACGCGTTCCCGACATACGAAGATCGCCCCTCAATTGGTCAATTAGTGTTTTGACAAACTTGTGGTGTGTCATTGATTGTCATTCAGGAATGTCATTCACTAAGAAAAGAATCACTTTTCCGATTTTGTCACTCGTTAGATCTATGTGTACTGCCCGCAGCTTCAAACTAGACTGAGCTCAGCTTTGGAAATCTTTTCCTCCAGATTTAGACTTGTTTATTTATAATTATAAATCTTACTATATAGTGCGTGCTATGTTCGCATACAGACCTTTCTTCTACAAACTCCCCTTATCGCTCTTTTCAAGTGGCGTCGAGAAGTGCTCGGACCGTCGTGAGCACGCCTCTCACATTCTCGTTTGACACAAAACCCGCTGACATTTCTTGTATATATCTTAGTAATTTTACGGTACTTTAATTTGATTTCTTATGCCATTTCAAGGAAAAACTTCAGGGAAACATGCATGTCTCAAAAAGTTGCGTTGAAATAACTCAATTCCCCGTAATCACTAATAAACTTGAATGTCCCCTGAGAGGGGACATCCGAGTGATATGCTAGAATTATGATGTCCCTTGACAGGGAACAGCGAAGTGCAAAGGGCTAGAACAGAAATGTACAACATATGAAACCATAATACTGGTTAATAGAGTATACAAGAAATATATGCAAAAAGGGAAACACATATAGATATAAGATAAATATGATTAAAAATACGTGTAATAATAATAAAATAATAAACGGGACAGGAAACGCTGCAATATCTGAAATAAAAATGTACAATAGGTAAAATAGTAACCCAGACAACACATGATAAAATGGTGACGATACCATACCGGCACAATAGTGGCACTTTCGAGGAGTGTCAGCAGATCCGTAGCCATCTGTGACCGCATTCGTTAGCTAAAATGCCGGCACGCAGTGCTAGCACGTTCTAGTCACCAGAGTAACACGCGTACGAATGGCACTGCGCCAGCACCAGCGTGACACGCGTGTCATCGTTCCATTCAAACATTGTTTCTGCATTGGCGTAGGTGTCACATTTGTTAATGGGGAACCCGCTTTTTCAAATTAAATCCATCAGAGTTCAGATGTCCACATACGAGTACTGACAGACGTTTCGGTAGTTCTTTGCCAATATATGTTTTTTCAATTTGTCAGAAAAATTCATGCCAATAGAGAATGTTAAATACGATGGCAGCATATTAATATGTAATAAATGGTACATTTACTTATAAAATGTTGAACTAATTAAGTCACCTTTACTTTACTAGCGTATCACAATTTTCAGGTGAAAATATTGAACGTAATTGGAAACCCCTTATTTAATACTCCTATCTCCGTAAAAAGACGTAGGAGCGCCTGTGACAAAACAGTCGGAGGCACCGAACAGAGCCTTACAACCTCTGCTGGCCAGTTTTCTGGTCGCTGTTGAAGCACAGGTATCGCGTCGCGAGTGGCTCGAAACAGTAATTATTCCTTTTTCTTTGGTATATGGTTTTATCGTTTGTAAGAATTATTAAAAATAATATAACCCTTTGTTGCATAAATTTTTAACGATGAGTTGAAAAAAATATTTATAAAATAAGTGTATGTATTTTTACGATAAAGGAATTAACGACTTTTCTAAAAGAATCGCTGTATTGAGTTATAGTTTATAGAACATAATAATAAGAAGTTTTTATATCTTTCTTTCGTGTCAGTGTATCTATTTTCGAATCGAAATAAATAAACTGCTTGGTTTAGTCATTTTTAATATACGTTTATAATTTTTATGGAAAAAGCTTCTCCATTAGTAAATATCAGCCTACGCCACTGCCACGCGTGTCACTATAGTGAGCTGATAGTGTCATTGGCACTGCCGTGTCGTCCCTGTGCTATTCGCGGTGCTTTGTTAATGTCGTGACACGCGTATCGCGTCCCAGTGCTAGTTCTGTGCCGTTACGAGAACAGAGTGGCAGCACCGTGCTAGTACAGTGCTTCGTTCCACCGGATGTCACTGGCGTGCCAATCGTTGGTTGTCTGAATAAATGTTATATATATTTTCAATTACGCTTATGTTTTTCTATGTGCACGTTTGTGTATGTATGTGTGTCTCTGTTTTTGGATATATTTTTTGTGAAATTTATTAACCGGTATATTAATATACCGTTTAGATTAGGTTATCATAAAAATATATACACTTATTTTATAAATATTTTTTTCAACTCATCGTTAAAAATTCATACAACAAAGGGTTATATTATTTTTAATAATTCTTACAAACGATAAAATCATATACCAAAGGAAAAGAAATAATTACGTTCAATATTTTCACCTGAAAATTGTGATACGCTAGTAAAGCAAACGTAACTTAATTAGTTCAACATTTTATAAGTAAATGTATCATTTATTACACATTAATATGCTGCCATCGTATTTAATATTCTCAATTAGCATGAACTTTTCCGACAAATTGAAAAAATATATATGGCTCTCTCAGTAACTATATAAATGTTGGCAAAGTACTACCAAAACGTCTGTCAGTGCTCGTATGTGAACATCTGAACTCTGACGGATTTAATTTGAAAAAGCGAATTCCCCATTAACAAATGTGACACCTACGCCAATGCAGAAAAAATGTTTGAATGGAACGACGACACGCGTGTCACGCTGGTACTGGCGCAGTGCCATTCGCATGCGTGTTACACTGGTGATTAGAACGTGCTGGCACCGCGGGCCGGCATTGTAGCTAACGAATGCGGTCTCAGATGGCTACGGATCTGCTGACACCGAACGGAAGTGTCACCACAGTGCCAGTATGGTGTCGCCGCCATCTTGTGTGTTGTCTGGGATCCTTTGTTGCTTCAGAGCTTCTCTTCTGTTGTTTGCTGTTGTCAAACACTTCAAGTTCATGAATACAAAGTACTTCATGTACTGTGTTCTCTCAGATCTTTACATACGTAGGGTGAAACATTTTCAGACCTATTGATAGGTATAGGAGTCATTTCTTTTAAGTTAACATATATTTCTGGTTGGGCATGTTGTTTTGAAATTAAAGTCAATTATTGGCTAGGCAGGCTATTTGTGTTTCCTTTCATTTGTAATAATTCTTTCTCGCAAAAATTCTTTATGAAACTCCTTCCATTGTGCGTTTGTATAGGGATCAAGTATCGAATTTGTTGCAAATGTACGTTGAAAGTAGGTTCTATTTAATAATATCTTGTATAAAAGGAGGGTGGATGGGATGTGGTTAGGGTGGGTTTCCATTTGCAGCAACCTCCACGTGACGAAATCTGGGCATTATATATTTGATATGTACTTTTTAATTGCATCATATATCCCAGACAACACAAGATAAGATGGTGGCGACACCATACCGGCACTGTAGCGACACTTCCGAGGAGTGTCAGCAGATCCGTAGTCATCTGCGTCCGCACTTGTTAGCTAAAATGCCGGCACGCAGTGGCAGCACGTTCTAGTCACCAGCGTAGCACGCGTGCGAATGACACTGCGCCAGCACCAGCGTGACACGCGTGTCATCGTTCCATTCAAACATTTTTTCTGCATTGGCGTAGGCGTCACATTTGTTAATGGGGAACCACCTATTATTCCGTACAAATGAAATACGTCAGAGTTTAGATATCCGCATACGAGTACTGACAGACGTTTTGGTAGTTCTTTGCCAACATTTATAGTTACTGACAGAGCCATATATATTTTTTCAATTCGTCAGGAAAATTCATGCCAATAGAGAGTATTAAATACGATGGCAGCATATTGTTTAAGGAAATGTAATAAATGATACATTTATTTATAAAATGTTGAACTAATTAAGTTACGTTTGCTTTACTAGCGTATCACAATTTTCAGGTGAAAATATTGAACGTAATTATTTGTTTTCTTTTGGTACATATATTCTTGTGGTAAATGGTGTTATCGTTTGTAAGGATTATTAAATATAAAATATACCTTTGTTACATGAATTTTTAACGATGAGTTGAAAAAAATATTTATAAAATAAGTAATATGTATTTTTACGATAAAGTAATTAACGACTTTTCTGAAAAAATCGCTGTATTAAGTTATAGTTTTTATATATTTCTTTCGTGTCAGTGTATCTATTTTCGAATTGAAATAAATAAATTGCTTAGTTTAGTCATTTTTAATATTCGTTTATAATTTTTATGCAAACAGCTTCTTCATTGGTATATATTGGCCCACGCCACTGCCACGCGTGTCACTATGGTGAGCTGATAGTGTTATTGGCACGCCGTGTCGCCCTTGTGCTATATCGCCGTGCTTTGATAGTGCCGTGACACGCAGTGTCGCTCCAGTGCTAGCCCTGTGCTGTTACGAGAACTGAGAGGCAGCACCGTGCTAGCACAGTGCTTAGAGTTCCACCCGGTGCCATTGGCGCTACAATCGCTGGTTGTCTGGGTATAATGATATGTGATATAATTATAAATTATGTAGCAAATAGTCGAAGCCAATGGCTGCCATAGGTTTGTTTGGTTCAAATTGATCTAGAATAGCAATTATTCTTAATTAAACTGTGCTGTCTGGATATACATGTGGGAAATAATAAAATGTACGCTAACGAACGACGATTTTATTACACGTGTATATTAAACTAGAAGTATATTAAAACTCAAGTTGAACGAGTATAATATCAACACTTTAATATAATAATTAATCGATACACAAGTGATTTCATTCTTAATTATAATAAACCGCTATTAATAACTATTACTTATGTGGTAAACTATCATTCATAGTAAATATATCTAAAGCATAAAACAAATTAATGTTTATTATATCTTTCAACCATCATTGTATGCAAATATTACATTACCGGTGTTCTAGTCTCTTAGTACAACTTAATGAAACGAATTGTGCTTTGATTCTTTAATTCCTCTCTTTTGTACGACATTAATGTCTTAGGTTATACTATTATACGTGTCAGAAATTAACCGTATGCTGACTCAACTAATTAACCGTTACTTACAGTTAACGATGCTATGATATAAAAATGTCATATATTTCTGCTTTTGCATGGAATCAGTTCGGTACTGGTGATTAACCCGCCGCTAACAAATCGTCAAGCTCTCATTAGCATATAGAGATCGATTGTTCGAACAGATTTCCTTTTATAAATTCTCGTACAGAATTGCTTATGCAAAAGCTGAACAAAATGATATCACTATATAGTAATGATAAACACAACACGAACAGTATGCACTTTGTACTTCTCACACACACTTAGCACCGATAAATACATATATAGAATTGAAATGAATTTATTTATCATATCAGCGGTGAACGAAAAACACTAAGATTCTTAACGATGATCAAAGTTAGTCACATTCTACGTGCGAAATAGACGAGAGAAATCTATAAGAGACACTCAACTTCTGAATACATCGAGAATTGTAAAAGAAAAGCTACGAAGAGATATCGAGATTAAACGGCAGAATGGCAGATAAAGGAAAATATACCATTTACATTAATAGAATATCAATAGAATACATGCTACTCTTAATCTTAAGCCTATGAGAAAAACACCGGTAGAAGGTTACAACAACTTTCGTAGTATACAGTATAAAGATTTTATTTAAAATCTGAGTCGTATAGTTTCTTCGTTTCATCTTTTTATCTTGAATGAAGTAGATCTGTTTATCGTTATAATTAATAGAAGCAATAAATGAGCATAAAATTACGTATATAATTATAATTTTGTAAAATGTATATATTTACATTATATTTTGTTATTTAACTCATATTATTTTATTCTTTGCTGGAAAAGTATTACTTTGATAAGGAAAAACTTATTTCGCTTTGAATTCGTACAGAAATAGCTTTAAGTTTAATAAATACACAGTGGATGATAATGTAAAAACAGAAAAATTGGTATAAACAAAATTTTACTATTATTGTAAAGTGAATATAAAATTGTATACTTCCAAATCCAATATCGCGTATGTGACTGTTCATTGCCAGTTGTAAAACTATACGACTTTATTGACATGTGATCATCATTGAATCAAGAGTTGCAAGATTTTTTTATAAGTGCGGAAAATCTGCAAGGCATACGTTATTAATAAGATCGGTAACATTTGTTAAAAGTACTACTAAACTTTCAGCGATGATTCCTTGGTAGGAGAAACATTAGTAATTTGCTACACTGCCTGGGATTCTAGGAATATTAAAGTTTTAGGCTAAAATCATAAAGTAGTATGCATAGATAAACTTCAATATGTCATAAATTTATAGTAATAATAATTAATATTAATATTAATTAAGATATTAATAGTTAATATTAATTAAAACTATTCAGAAAGGAAAAATGTCATTTCTTTTCATTCTACGTATATAGTACAGTTGCTATATCGTTCTGGCAAAAGCTTCCTTCTTCTCTAAAATCATCAAATCATGAAATGTCGTTAATAGAAGAGAAAATCGTGGATAGTTGTCCCGAACTTTGTACATGTTATCGTTAGGAAGAAATTATGCAATTTCGGGAAGAAGTATTACGACAAACACGAGCAGTAAGATATCCCATTTTAACTAGTGGTTGATAGTTTTCTAGCATATAGGAATTCACGAATGCGTTATTTTTTTTTTTTTTTTTAACAATAACATGCGACGTACAACTTTGCAATTGACTTGTTTCTTTATATGCCAGTAAAGTGAATAAGATTTATTACACGTATAAAAACAGTTTTCATAGATATTTTCCTTCAACTGTACCAAAGGAACTCCTAACGGTCATAATTTCTTTTCTTCAGTGGTACTTCTACATTTAATTAACTCATCAAATTATTATCTTGTTTAATACAACAAATGATAAAATATAATAGTATTTTTTATAGCAATATGCAATTATTGGAATTTACATTTTTTTACATTTTAATGTTTACCATTTTATATTTTATATCCATTTTATATCAGTAACTTCATTTTATTTAAATTCTTATAAATTTTTTTTGTAAACGTACACCTTTCATTTGACTCATTTCATATCACTTCCTTGTTTGTCCATCTTTTACATTCTTTTTTTACATTCTGATGTTGCAGGTGGCGTTTTAATTAATTAATTCTGAATATTTGTATCAATATAAAGCAAAACTTATCTAAAAACAATTAACTTAATGAAATTCACAATTAGACCGTTAAGGGTTTCGTGAATGCATGTTAACGAGTTTAAACAATATTAGGTATAATTAAAATAATTAAAATTATTTGTTTCATTGTACATAATATTAAGCTTGTTGTATAATAATAATAATAATTTTTAGCAAACTTTTATCATTAAGATAACACAAAAATTTGATTCTTGAGTATTTCTGTTCTTCAACTGTTACCAAAACTTGCAATACCATTTTATGTTTCATCGCTTCGAAACATTACAGCTCGAAAATGTTTAAATCTACGATAGTTATACATTATCAGGAACAGAATAAGACTGAAAAAATATCGATGCAGAAATAACTATTTTGTTGCATCTCGTCTTTTTATGATTTCTGTATCTACAATATAGTATAACCTATATTCATGTATATACACTTACAAGGGCCCTAATAAGTGTATATTTAAACGCACATACATACATCTCATTTTGACAAAGTTATTTTGTGCATTTGTTTGCTGTTAATTGGACATCGATTGATACTTTAATTAACATCCTATTCTTCGACAGTTCGAGAAATTATAATGGTTCAATAAATATTATGTAAATAAAATGTGTGCTTAAGTTTTAATTAATATTACATTGGTGATTAATGAAAAATTTAAGTTAAAAATAAATTAACAAATATATATATATATATCTGCATAAGTTTAATATTATTTAATTATATAAAATAATAAGGATTATAATACCATTTTAAAATATGAAAGAGAATAGAATTTTTTAAAATAAATTAAAAGAAGAATATGTAATAATAAGAAAGAATTAATATACACCGTGGTAAATTTAGAGAACTTTTTGGTTATACGCCATGTGACAAATTTAAAAATTTTGCTGCAAAATGTTTCTTTCTTTTATTCTTCAATTCGTTAGTTATATTTAACCGTCTAAATACTACTCGTGTTTCGACGAATTGACAATACCTAACATCCATCTTACTTGTTTGTTTCATAAAAAAATTACTAGAAAATTTATTAAACACCGGAGCGACTGTGAAATTATAAAAATTACACGACGTTATCGACTTTTTAAAGTCACGCTAATTTAGTCGCCGTATTTACCTTTTCCCCTTGCTTATTGCTTCGCCTGGTTCAACGTACAATAATTACACCTTGAGTCAACTAGTATCGAATGTAAAATATCAATTCTACTTTATCTAAATAGAATTTCCTTATCTTTCCTTTTCTGTGTTCTTCTTATTTTTTTTTTTCTTTTGTATATTTCAAAAGGCAAAGTCATTGTTTATAATTACTATTTTTTTCCTTTTATGTTGCTACTTTTTCCCCTATTGAATAGCCAGAAGAATTCAAGATTTATTTTAGAATCTTATATATTAATTTTAATGAGGTTATTTAATTTATACAGTAACTATGTGGATAAAAGATATAGCTATATAGTCTTTACCCTTAATTATTAATGAGCACAAGATGAATGAATGTACACCTTAAAAAGTATAATAGATACAATTGTGGATACAAATATACACATACATCGGATATATGTGCATATTTGTATCTCTATAACATACATTGCTCTTATGTAAAACACAATACTGCCAGTGTAACGACTAAGCACAAAACCGTGGCGTACCTTTGTCTTCTCGTTCAAATCAACATATTAGCGATACTACGAAATTCAACTATTAAAATGAGAAGCTAAACCATTGTTAAAATATACATAAATTTAAAATACAAATTTTTTTCTCAGATACGATTAATCGATCATGCTATAATTAAGCAATCGTTAAACCATGCTGCCGTATCGTTATAAAATAAAATTAGTTGAAACAGTCAAACAATTAATGCGAATATTTCCTTCGTTCCACTGTTTTGCTCTTTGCATCTGTGTGTTTTTAAGTCTATTTAGAGTTTCTCTTTCTGTTTTGTATAAATTGCCGAGTTTCATTATTCCCTATTATTATTCTCATCCTCCTTCTTTATCTGTATGCATACCCACAAACGCATATGAAAATACTTAGTCGCACACGTAGCATGTCCGCACATGTACACCTGGTATATGCATTCGCAAAAATAAATTTCTAAGATAGTTCATTCGCGTGAGCGTTATTTTTTACACTTTTTTTTCCCTTTCGTACCGTCGTTTTACGTATCCCTCATTCAAATCATCCCTCCGGCTCGAAACCAGCGTAAGTTTTCAGTAGCTCGATGGCAACTGAAAAATCCCGATTAGTTCATTATTTCGACAAGCAATGATATTTTACATTTTCCCTTCTCTAAACGGAAAGGCTGTAAATACTCTATCTTTCTACTGGAATTTACTCTATCAAAATTAATTTCCATTAACAAAGCAATTATAACAAAGGTCATAGGATTGTGGCTCTTAGAGTAAAAGTCTGTGTTATTTTACATGTATTCGATAGTTGTGTGAAGATTGATTTTTTTTTTTAATCAATATGCGTGTACTTTCATATAAAAGTATGTAAGATACATGTTATATTCGAATTTCGGAATAGTTACATTATTTGTAAACAATTTGACAAGAGATTACATACAAAGAAATAAGAAACTTAATTACAACAGAACGAAAATAATTGTTTTTTATAACACATAGAAGTGTATCGTTGTCAAAAAAAACGTATATTTAAATTATTAATTATAGTATTACGAAAAATTTTTATAAGTATTTTTTCCTTTTATAGTATCGTTGAAATTTTTTATAAGTATTTAAAGTATTTAAATTATTTTTTACTCACGTACGTCTTATAAGTATTATGAATGGAAAATAAATTTAACACTTAAGATTACAAAATAAGTACATTCTACTAGATATTATATTTTAAATAATGTTAATATGAAACATGGATATTTCACACCTTTCGATTACACATTTTTATCACTTTTTCTAATAAAGGGAAACACTAAAAGAAAATTGTTACTTGAGCAAGTATCATATACAGGTCATTTTACACTAAGCAAATTACTTTTGTGCTGTGAGATTTGGTTCAAATTGAAATAAGTTGTAATTTATATATGGTATTAAGGAGAGTTTACATCAATTTGTTGATTTTGAAGTTGTATGAAAAATACAGGCTCTGAAATTTGTTATTTCAACTTGTCACTTTATCAAATTTATCACATTCTTAAATTTGTCTATTTTTGTTAGAAACTATTGTTACAAAAAAATTGTTATTTTTACAACCGTTAAATATACAAATGTATTCATTTCTAAATTGTGAACAATTTTTCTTCTCAACTAATTTTCTATTTCATGTGAAATATCATTTTTACAATACAAAAGTACTAAAAATATATCTATTGTACAAATGTAATCACTAGTTCAAGTCTTACAAAATTTGTGTTTGTGATTTTTCCTCTCCAAATTACATTTTTTCTTTTAATTCCTAAGCCTTGCAAACTTAGTTATTGTACTCCGAATAAATAAACCATCTTCCTTTGATAAACTTTGAAACTTCAAATATCTCTTGTGTTAATTATAATAAACAATATTAATGAAGTAATACAACTGTATAGTATTAAGTGTTATTTCTGAGAGCATTTTTATCTCTTTGGAAACATTGGTAATCTTACTTTCTTAATTATAACTGCATAACATGAAACTTCATTAATACAGTTTACTAATTAAGACAAAATTTTTGATTTCCCTAAGTTTTTATAAGAACTTCTTTTGAAGTGCCTATAAATCGACAGAATGTAATTCAAAGAGGAAAGATCGCAATATTTTTTTATCACACAAGTATAATTTTGAGAATAAAATAAGACAATTTGTTAAAATTGAAAGAAAAAAATTAAAGTACTTATTTTTAACATTTGCAAAGATAAAACTTACATTGTGAAGATAGTTTCATTAAAATTAGTGAAGCGTGACTACTTGGAGGATCTGTATTTTCCTCAATAATTTCAAAATGAACACATACACAATGATCTCCCTTTATACCATATAAATTACTTTAGTATATCAATTTGATTGAAATATCAAACAGAACGAAGGTGTAGCATAATTTGTTCAATACAAAGTGACCTGTACTTGTAAAAAAAAATGGAAACAAACAGTTTTACATAAACATTTGCAAATAGAATTGTCTTTTTGAGCAAGAGCATTTTCTTGTTATCGACATTTCCAGTGACCTTTGTTATTTGATTATTATGAATTGTATACGTTCGTTGCTAATATAATAGATATCACGCAAATAAGTCTTGTTCGTAATTAATGGTTTTATAACAGGGTGTACTGAGAAATTGAAAATATGTTGCTAAAATAATGGAAAAAGTAATGTGTGTATACTACCGCATAATATAAAATATGCCTTTGCAGACACTTTACAAAAGTTATGTAATGTGTTTAAAATTAATTTGAGCTGCGCACAGTGTACTCAGACTTATACGGCATACTTTAAAATACACCAATGCATGAAATTACTCTTTATGAACTTATAACCGGCGGCTACAAATACGAGACAAAATATTCTAACCAAAGATAAGTAGAAAAGCATGTATTATAACCGCACAAATCAAGTAAAATTGAGGATTCGTAAAGAGATATTTAAACCAAAGTTATGATAATAAAATAATCCAAATCGACAGAAGCAAGACTTAAATTTCCAAGAAATAAAACAGATAATCCTTAAGACAATTTCGTATAATAAAATTTCAATGTTAATTGTGACTGAACATTTTTGTTCAGGTTTCTAAATGGCTCGAGGCAATTTTACAAAGTCATTTGTCCTTACGCAGCTCAGAAAAAATCAGTACTATCGAATACATGAAACTTGTGTTAAAACCGATCCGTCTACGAGACGGAACGACTGGACTAGTCTTGTAGACTAGCTTGCGGTATGCGCAAGCGCCATGAACCCGGAGACCCTAGACTGATGTGGGTACCGGACCAATTCACATATGTCCTTCGGTTCTACGATCTACATTTTTGAATAACGATTACGTTTATAAAGATCTCTCAAATGGAAACCTATCAAATGTTCTGTATAATGCATTGGTTTTTATAAAATGGGCACTTTTATACGAAAACGAAGAGGATAGTTTTATATGAGAACGAAAAAGGTACTTCTATATAATAATGAAAAGGGTATTAAGTTGTATAATTTAAAAATACAAAGCATATATATAAATGCAAAGCATGAATATATATATAATAATTAGTTAAGATTGATAATAAGAACTTCTGATAAGTTTTCCAGTGAACTCTTGAAACGGATATCTCTTCATGATCGTAATAGTTGTTCATATTTATTTCTAAGGGACACTATCGGCCCGGGTCCCGACTCAGTTACCTATATAGATAAGACAATAATACTTGCATAATAGTCCAGGGTCTCACTGAGCTTGTGCACTAAGATCGCACTGCAACAGTCGCAGAATAGACGGATCAGTTTTCGCTCCCTCAATGAACTCCTCAAGCGATAGTTTGCCGTCCTTGTTCTTATCCATCTGCCGAAATATTTTATCGGTTCTCTTCTCGGGTGTCGACTCGTCCTCGGGCATTTTCATTACCGAGCCCAACATTTTATAAATGGCCTGGTAACAGAAGTAAAATTGCTATATAAATATTCGGGGATATCATTTCACAAATGAATTTACTGAAGATATATCACATAAATGAATTTTACAAGAATATTGTTTTCTTTGTAGGTTTCTTATTTTTTCTAGTCGAATATGTGCTGGATTATTTTAGTATATCAACGTAGAAGCAAAAATAAATCTTGCGTTAGAAAATAGAATCCTAGGAGTAAACGGTAAAAGAGATCTCTCGGTTCGAGAGGGCTTCTTACTGTTTATATATAAGTAAGGTGGCCAGGCGTCACGTTTTTGACGGACAGTCCCGATTTTTAACAATTTGTCCCGCATCCCGCGACATTTTAAAGAAGTCTCGAGTTTTAGAAAGATTAAGTTTTTGCCAATTACGTGCCAATTATGTTATAACCTTCAACCAGAATGTAATTAAAAGCGCACGTATAATTAATATGCCCAGTACTGTAATGTCTAATAGACGGCCATTAAAATATTCCGGCACACCTGTGTTGAATTATACGAGTACATGACTACTAACATTCTTCTGTGATTATTAACGTACGAATAAATATTGAATGTTTCATTACATTTATGCAAACAATTTACGAAAGAAACATTTAAGTTGTGTATTTTATTATATATTAATATTTATAACAATTACTTGTTATATTTATAAAAATTATTTTTTACTTATGCCAGGAAGTACCTAGTAAGCTAGTATCCATGTATCGGTATATTTCAATACATATGTAGTTATGTACATATATCAGTATTTCTCTATCTGTAAGCATTTATAAGTTTATATATAAGCGAAATAGCGATGTTTAATGCTCACCGTAACAATTTCTAACATTTCTTGTCGCGAGATGTAGCCATTGCCGTCGAGATCGTACATGCTGAAGGCCAATTTTAGTTTCTGCTCCAGTTTACCACGAGATGTTACGCTGAGAGCGCATAAGAATTCTCGGAAGTCGATTGTCCCATCTCCATTCGCATCGAAAGTTCTGAACACGTGTTCTGCAAACTATATAGGGTACGACCGTGAATAATGTCATATTGCAAATAGTCCAAAGTCTGTATTAATGGAAATTAATAGTTTAATTTACCTTGGAAGCGTCACCATACGGGAAGAAATTTCCATATATTTTTTTAAACTCTTCTACGCTGAGATGTCCGCTCGGACAATCCTTCAAAAAGCCTTTGTACCATTCTTGAATTTCAGCATCTTTAAACAAAAATTCATTTTTCTATTACATTGACACTGTGTTGAATAAATTGATTCAAGATTGATTCATAAAAAAAAAAAGAGTTGAAAAACATGACAACAAATTTCTTGAATTTATTAAGTACTTTGTTAAATAAAATATTCTAATAGAATGGAAATGATAGGTATTTATTAGTTAATTTCTAATTTGTAAAGAATGGAAAGAGTCAGATGTACATATATAGAAGAAAATTTATATTATTTATATGAAATTCTATGTAATATAGTTTGAACAGTTTTCCTAGATATCTACACACCAAATTCACCCTTTTGTAAATATGAAATTATATATTTTCGAGAAACTACTCTTTACTGTAAGTTGTAAAAATTCCAGTCAAGTTGATACAACTGAATTTAATTTAGTATAAAGTAAAATCGATAATTTTTACAGTGCATACTGTACATAAAAAGAAAGATACTAGAACGCGTCAATCTATTTTACATATATTATCTGTTTTACATATATTTATATAATTGGGACGTTAACTTTCGTAATGACTATTGTAACTGTTCTCTTCATAGATTTATACAATTATTACATAAAGCAACCATCAGTAGCTCAATCATTATAGATTAATTTTTAAATAACAAATTTATATTAAAAGTTTTAAAAAATAAATTCCTTGATAAACTTAATTTACAAAAAGTGTTAGAATTTTATTCAGAAAAAGATGAATTTGAAGTGGAAATTCTACATATACTTGTATAATAAAAAACGAATTTCGTTTATTTTGAAACTAATTCTATTTTATGTTATAAAATGCTGCATAAGATCAACTTTGTCGAAAGTTTATCAATTTCATTTCATATTCATGTCCAGGGTGTCTAATATATGGAAAATAAAACTTATAAGTATTTTCGTAATTTCTACCTGAGAATTCGGTATTTTGCTTGAGGTCTTCTAATACTTCCGGTTTCAGCTTGCTGTTTTGTTTCCCCATGGCTATTCGAAGTCCTTTCCAGAATTCTAATGGCGAATCTCAGAATTCAATTAGTAGATAATTAAGCACTAACTAGTCTACTATCCTACCGGTGCCGTTTAAAACAGCACTTCGTGACTGGCAATTTCCACCAGACACGCCTGCAAAAGGGAAAACGTACATGAATGTTCATCGTTATTTGTTTACAAAATCCTTCAATAAACTGACTGCAGTGGAAACCGGGTTTCTCGCGATTTTCATTATCAAGTAGAGAAAATAGGTAAATATATATGTATGCACATGAAAAAGTCGGAGAAAGAATTTTATAATTGTAATAATTACGTTAATAGTTAACAACTTTAGTAAAACAGCGAAATGATGCACCTCAGAACAGTGGATACTAATATATTTTTACGATCGTGAGTCATTATCGTGATTATTATAATTGCTATTACTAGTTTTTCGAATTTATTTGTGTTGTAGAAGAAAACGGATTCTTTACATGTAGATCGATCAGAGAATATGAAGACTGAACATCTGTTACCGTAAACATTTATACCTATAGAGTCATACATTGCGATAGAACAAGTACAATGTTGATATACCTTAGCTAGTAATGGAGAAATAAAAAAAGAAGAAAGAATAATGAAACTGAAATCTGTTGATGGCATTGTAATAATAATAACAATAATAATAATGATAATGATTACATTAACAACAATGGTAATACATTTAGAGCATACTGCGATTTATTATGATAAGAATATTCGTAATGATAATTAATATGAGTATTTTCGTTTTTTCTTCTTTTTTTTTGCCGTGTATGTCTTGGGAACAAAATATAATTTTGTCCAACTCAAATAAACAGTAATAAGTACCGTATCATTAATAAGTAATAATATACATATACTAATTCTTATTAGATTATGTACACGTATTACCGTCAGAATTAACAACGTATATGTTCAGGTTTGGAATTATCCGTAGAATGATTTAAAGATACGGGCCTCGTTCAGTTCAAGTTTCACAATATCTCTACTCATTATGGAATATTAAATTAAAAATAAATGTTTTTACAATTTTACAATTACAACGTTTACAATTCTGGATGTAAAGGTACTGCACGTGTGTTATCTTTTACTTTCCACTGATAGTCATACAATTTTTTTAATGTAACAAAATGATACACACAACTTAGCAATAAGAAAGCTACCATTTTTTGTATGTCACGTATCTTTGTGTATATAAACATGTACTATAAAGTGGTGAATCGAAATGATAGTATGTTTCAAGAATATAAATATAATATTTTTTATAAACAAATAAGTATTACACAAATTAGTTATTTTTTAACAAATTCTGTAGCCTCCTTTCATTCTGTTTTAGTCAATTTATTAGACAATTTTCAAATTGTCATTACATGTTACATTAAATGTTCGTGATAATTCATTTCGGTTTTTTTTTCAAAACATAAAAATGTAAGTCATAAGTGGCAGATCTTAGCTTTTTAAAATTTTTTTTGTCATGTATTATTTTCGAAATTATACAAGTTACTCAAACGACTATTTTAAACAAAAGATGACGAAACTTTGAATTTCTCGGAAATATTGCTCAACTGTACTATCATTTCACTCCCTTCATTTAATAGTACATATTTACAACGCAAAAGATCTGTAACATATTAGGAGCTTCCACTAAGAGTTAGCTTCTCTAAAAGTAAAATGTAAAGGTCTGTATCAAATGCCACATTTACGAAGTTGTAAACATATCATTGAATAGGAAAAGATAGCGCACTGCAGTTAATTAGCTTCAAACGAATGTCAATCTTTTTCTTCAATAGATTGCGATTGCTTGGTAAGCCTGAAACTGAATTTCGATATTCAGAACTTGAAAACAAACCAACCATCGATAATTATCATTCAGCATAATTAATGACATATGTAAGTGGTATCAAAATTCATTATGTTATAAATTGCGTTCGATAATGCATTACAAAATTCGTCCAATTGGTACGGCAGGAATAACCAACTTTTTTGTCTGCGCGCTATTAAGTCCTCGTACACTAACAAAAATCGCACGGTGGGACAATTTTTAAAATTGATGAGTGATGATTTTTATTTTGTCGAATCTTTTCGAACGTGTTCCACGGAAGTAGCAGAATGACATACAAGTATAAGTAAATAAGTATAATCTGCTGTAGCATAGAAATGAGTGACGCACGCTATTGAAGCGTCCCCACCGTCGGTTCTCTTTAAGGACTGCCCGCATTTGAAGCAGTTGGTTATGCCTGAAACAGCTCATAAATCACCAACTGAGGTATGGATGCGGCACGATAATTCTTAAAAGATAGGTTTCCGTATGCGTTATCATTTATACCTATTTTTAGGTCTGATCCATTTTGTTCATTCATCCTTAGTTACTTACTTCTATGTACAGGGATTTATACTTTGACGATTTACGTAAGTGTGTAAAAGAAATTATATCGTGCAGTTGATGAAAGCGATATACACAGTCATAAAATTAAGTACCAAGAACGTCGAGTGTCATCGGAATACAACGACTTTCGAGGGTTTGTTCAGATGACATTTACAGCTTACAATTCAAGATATTTTTTCAAAGTGTTACATGCACATGGATGATCGCATTACTGTGGAAACAGTATATGTTGAAACGTGTACAATCTTGGATTTAACTGCATCAGTGTGTATTCTCATTAAGTATTCCAATTTATGACCGCTCTGTACCGTTCTCATTAACTGTACGTTGTTAGTTGAAAGTTTGGGACCATTGTACTGTTTTACACGATCTACATTATAAATATTGATAAGTACTTTTAACAGCCATGTATTTTCGTTTGGTTCTGAAAATAACAAAATTTCTGTATGACTACTGTCTGTCCTTTTACTATACCGTTTGCTATCATAAATATTACCATAAGTAGTTACAACGTTTATATATACCTTTATAAATTCTATTATTAATTAAGAACAAAATTAATTTTATAAATACGATGCAATGTATCATCTAAAAGGAAAAATGAATTTATTATCATTATAAATAAAAAGAAAAGAAATAGAAAATTGACAGAATTTAACTTCAAAATGAATGGAAAATTCAAAATAAAAAAATTTTCTCAACTGTTGTTAAAAGACATTTAAGAGATACAAAAATATTTAATTTAGCAATCATTTCTTCTGTCAATAAATTAAAAAAGTGCATATTTACAGTTTAATTAAGAGGGGCAGTATACCCATCCAAAGAAATATATTCCGACGAAAACCTCTTCATTTGATATTCGAATAATTCCGCGTATAATCTTTACGATGGTCCCAAACCTTTAGCCAGCATGAATATTATTAAAAATTAATTAGTTGGTGTTTTCACTCTTTAAAGGTTAAACGTTACATTTACATTTGAAGCGCTGCGGATGACAATTTTAAAATTTATATTTTTGTAACAGACACGATCGATCGTTGGATCACGGATGCACTTTCACGTAACACTGTGTGGATACTGTTTTTAATGTAAGCTTATCTTACTAAGTTACTAATAAAAACAATTAATGTTTTAATTAATTTCAGTAATTACACATTATATATGGTTACGCAGTAAGTACACGTTGCATTTGTAATATATGATTTGAAAAATTGAAACTTTTGTTGATCTAAAGATTCAATGAGAACGCTTGAATAGATAATAACGATAACAAAAGTTACAATTAACTTACAAATTTATAATAAGATGCAAGTGGTTCTTTCTTTCTAAGTTTGCATCGACACCGAGGAGTCGAAGAAAAATGGATTTATACGATATTTAAATAAAATATAAATCATTCTCAGCAAAAGCCTTTACTGCTTTTTACGTTCCAAAGTTTTGTTTTCTTCAAATCCAATTTTCTTCAATGTTACAGAATAAATACTGTTCAAATTCGTGGTTATCTCCAAGTCGAATGCAAAAACATTCTTTTTTTTTTAATGCAAATAAATCAATATACGTTTCATACACTAAAAATAATACATTAAAAACAATTAGCAATTGTCAGAACATTAACAGAAGAAGTATATATAACGCAGTAATTGTAAATTTAATAATTGCCCTAGAGTAATGCATAACAATGAATTTAATTAATCTGAATATTCAATTATCTGTAAAGAATATATTTATACTATCTTTACAGTCCTTTACATCATTTTTAATACTTGTTAAAAATGTTTCTTTCAACACGTCGCATTTTAAACATCTTAACTACCGAAATAAATCAAATAAACTTAAACTTAAAATTCGAACATACATGAAGCGATTCTGAAAAACAAACGTGTTTGTATTTTACGTAACAATCCTACCGAATTAACGCACGTGCTAAAGTTAATTTCTCGTCTGGCTGAGATACAATATTCATGCAACATTACGATACACATTATTTGAATTGCATTCGTAATCTACTATCAGTCAAATAAAGCTAACACCTCCTAGTATTTATACATCTATCACTTCCTTTCATACACGTTACGGTACTTAATCAGCTAATAAATGCACATTTTTAATTATACCTTTTTCAAGGGGTACACAAAAATCTGTAGGTCTGAAAACTATACAGTAGTTTACAGTAACACTGTTGTGTGCAAACGTGTTGGTTTTGTGAGAGAATAAATTGAAGCTACAAGATAAGGAGGCCGAAAAATACGAAGTCATTACGTTTTTCAATCGTTCGCCGTGGCTTCAAACAAATTTCCTTATCCAGTAGTCCTCTATTAAACGATACAAACTATTTTTTTATATTTTCTCTGTTATATATAGCTTGCATAAATTTTTCCATTAAAATATATTTACTCATACATTTTTTGTCTATATAATTGTATTTTGCATTCGAGAAACATATAAGAAAATAATGGATAATTACGAATGCTCGTTACATCTTCCATTTAACCCTCAAACAGCGTACTATCCAATCACCTGATTACACACACGCGACGATTAGCCTGATCCAATTTCCTTTCTCTTGTTTCTGAAGCACTTTATTTTGTAATTAACACGTCAAATAGCAAGGAAAATAAAATACATAGTAAAGAACATTGGTACTAGTAAGAATTTACCATCGAATATATCGATATCGTAAAATTGATTGCAGGACTTATGTTGACTAAACATTTTTTCTTTTAAAGGCTTGAACCTCTTTTTCAAACACCCTGTATGTTAAAAACAAATGTATTATAGAATGTAAAACTGAAGAAACTTCTAAGAATCGAGAAACTTCGATAATTGTAGTAACGACGAGCTAAAACAGAAAAATGTGTTTCTTAATGAAAAAAATTAGATATAAAACTATCAAACGATGTAATAAAATAATTATAAAACCAATAATCCATTCACGAAACAGCCGTCATAAATGTTAGTGACATAGTTTTGACGCATTTATAGGTATTTTCATTTTAAATACTCATAAAAGGGGCTCGATTCAATATGAATGGTCGCTGTAGGTACATAGTTTTTATTGCCCCATTTTATTTTCGATTAATTGGTCGCGCAAATTTTGTACGATCCTTTGGAATATTTTTATATACCAAGAAGATTCTAAAGCTGCAATCTTGTTTCTAGAGTTAAAGACGAATGCCAAATTAAGATAACACAATATCTAATTAAGAGAAATGGTATTTACGTGCACCTGTTTGCGAAGTATTGCGGATCTATCAAGAGGCAGTAGATTGGATGAACACGACTCACGTACTAACTAACCCATAAACTGAAACTCAACCGTGCCATATGCGTATTTAGGTTATTATGTTATGGGATGAGAAAGATCGTATGATACCGAATGTGTATGCTTTGTTTTCACCTTCAACTTCAATTCTACGCACCTTATTTCATCTAGAAATGCAGCATGTTAATTAAGTGGACTTAAACTGTCGTAATTCAGTATGCTGTTTAAGGGTTAATCTTTTACTAAACGTAGATTAGGTAGAAGCAGTGAAGAAAGATGGGGGATATAGTAATTTCGTGACGTACATCGAATACAATTAATTCTTTCACAGAGGAACTGTCGTAGCTATTTGAACGATCGATCTTGACCGTCATTAGATGATTTAAATGCAACAATTGTTTAAAATATTCTTTAAACTTATCATCGTCAAGTGGGTCGACAGAATTTAAATGAAGATTAAGGTTAACGATAGAAACGAAAGTTTATTCTTTAAGTCAATTAATTCGCGTGGAAATTGTTAGCGTCTGGTTATTAATAAATTGATCTAGTGAATTTCAAGTATGTTAATGCTAAACAATTTTATTTGTAAAACACCATCGAATGAATAATTTGAATAGTAGGTAGGTTGGGAAAACTGTTGGTCAATTTGATGATAAATCATATGTAGGTGGTAACGCTGAGAGATTTCAAGTTTCTTTTAAAAAGTTTCGAAGTATGCGTTTCAATTTCTCGAGTTAAGAGTGTATTTATTTACATAATACTACGGGCTTTTAAATAGAGAAGACGAGCTTTTATATATTAGCTTTTTACTCTTAAGTTTATCTTTAATAATTAGCGTAAGAGAGGAAAGTAGAAGCAGAAGTACCACTATACATATAGCACCAATATGTAGCCATAAAAGATAGCGAAAGGAGAGAATAAAGTGTATTTTTTTTTTCTTTTACCTCTGTCGAAGCTGTATTCATTATTGCGGTCTGTTATATTATACTTTAGATTTCTATATAAACATTATATATATATGTATATTTTTCAAATGTAACGAAGGCTACTAGTCGTGGGACACTACTGGTCTTAGAGATCCTATATGCTAAATACTTTAAATTGTCGAATGACTTTGAAGTACTTAAAATCAAAGTAATAATCGGCAGTATATTCTATCACAAGTATACATGTACATATGTTTTTAGCAAATATGTGTATAAGTCTACGAGCATTGTACGAATTTTCAAACGTTACCATTCATTTTCGTTAACATGCTATTATATATTTATGTGAAGCTCTATCTGACAATGTATAACAAGAGGAAATTATAAAACACGAGGAACATAAAGAAAAATATAATAATAATAGCTTTTTATATCAACTGTTATTGATGCGTTGATTAGAATAATGCATCTAAATTAAAATGCACAATAAAATTATAAAATCAATATAAATGTTTATATATTGTAAAAAATATATCAAAAAATTTTATTTTTTAAATGGGACAGATTGTACGTTAAATCAATTGTATGTAAAAAGTAATAAAAAGTTACTGAGGTATTTATAGCGCACGACAAATAATACAGTTTATTTTATGTAAACGTTAATATTCATTGCGTGAGGCAAGTAATTAAAATGGCACGATTCGTACAACGTACATTATGTGTGGTTAAAAATGAACCATACTGTCTGAAAATGTAGTGCTCGAAGATGATCGTGTGCAATAGGAAATTTTTATATTACAATTTAGCATTTAACAATTTCAGTTACAGAATAAATCAGAAAATTGCGTTGAAAGTAGGAGACCGAATTTCTATTACACGCGACTGATTACTTGAAATCATTAGGCAAGTAGAACAACGAATCATTGTCTAAGAATTATTTTCTAATATTACGACGGCACTTCTAAAGTTGAATTTATACATTTACACGTCTACGTGGGTGAAATATTTTCAACGGATACTTCATTTAATTATCATAATAATATATATTAATCCAATTTTAGAGAAGATTTTAGATAATAAACTATAATCTGACAAATGCAAAACTCGCGGATACAACCATTGTGTTAATTGCCTAAACTGAAATAAAAGCAAAATTTATATTATATTGTGAAACTTACTCGTCTAGAAATGTTAGTAACTGAAGATGGAAGAATTTTTGAGACAAGAATACGATCTCTTAAATTTTCCCATTAGTTTTCGTTTAATAAAAGTTGTAATCGTAGATTTGTATCGAGATTCGGGGAGATTTTTAACGTATGAAATAATTGAAAGCTATGAAGTAGGTTTCACTTACTATCGAAGCATTTATTTATCGAGTAGAGAGTTTCATCGATAATCGTATAAGTTAATAAGCGAATCGAACCGTTTAACGTTATTCGTACTAGAATTTAAACACACACACACTATTTATAGATCCTTAAATTTAGAATATATTTAAAAATGTCCCAAAACCGCACTCGCTCACCGTGAAATCTGAAACTTCAAGGAAACTGCTCTCTACGTATTATACAATAATATATATATGTATATATTATATATGCTTTTAACTGAATGATTCACCTAACTAATTACAAGATGCTTTACCACACTTTTAAATGTAGCAGAGCCGTTTTAAATGGTAGAGATGAATAGGACGCGTCGATTGTATGTACAGAAATATTGCCAGGCTGGAGCATTTAAATGTTAGTGCGTAAACAAAGCGCAACCGGAAGGAAGAATCGATGTGATAGCCCTAATTTTGGAGTGTAGACATGAAAAATATATCTACCCTCTTATACCCGAGGATTGTCACAAATTTTTCGTCGCGTTATGTGGGATCTGTTACGTGGTAAGATTTATTTTATAGATGTAATGCGTAAAAGAGAGAGAGAGAGTGAGAGAGAGAGAGAGAGAGAGAGAGAGAGAGAGAGAGTGAGAGAGAGTGAGAGAGAGAGAGAGAGAGAGAGAGAGAGAGAGAGAGAGAGAGAGAGAGAGAGAGAGAGAGAGAGAGAGAGAGAGAGAGAGAGGTATCTACGAAGAGAAGAGAATAAATGGCATAGAAAAATATAAAATAGCATAGATTTGTGAAATTGAATTTCTCATTCGCTTTTTAATTTCTTCTGCTTGCACAGTCCACGACCAAATGATAGCATGTGCGGGCCATCAATTTCTCAGTGGTAATTTAAGACTTGCTAATTCCTAATTAATCAATTGACTTCCATATTTTAGAACTTTCACTGAACACAGAGAAGACACCTAAATACTAAAGGTGGGGAAATGGCACGCTTGCACAATTTAGTGACGTGCAGTTCATGGAATCTGTGGAAGCACTGCTTCCCTTGTATTTTTTAAAATATAAATAATAAATACATATTATGCGATTATTTTTGCCGAAATATTTACGTTGTATCTATCATATTTTAGAATAAAAATAAATAAACTGTTTACTTTTGTCGTTTTTAGTATTTCTTTATAATTTTTATGGAAATATAGCTTTCTTATTAGAAAATGTAACCGCGCACCGCTGGCACAATTTAAATTCACATTGTATTTGATTTTAAAAAATAGTTTGTGCAGTTACAAGTTAATCAGTATCATTTTCATTACAATATAAAGTATTTCTTTTTATTCTTCAATTTTATTGCATTGCTTCCTATTTTCATGTACTTTATACTATCACTGTGCAAAGTGTGTGTAAATGATTTTTTTATTTTCAATAGTTTTTATACGATTATTAAGAGCAGCGTTACATCGCGCTGAAAAAATAAAACTAATGTTTGTCGATTTATTGCCGAACTGACTTTAAATATCTTTTACTGTTTATTTTCTTCTGACTGATCTCTAAATCAGTTTTTCTACTATAAGCAATTTTGATTCACTGCTACTCCTTTTTCATTTTCTCTTTACCAATATCCGGGTTATCCATTTTGCGATCTACTTTCAGACCAACAGGAATGACAGTCCTTTCTCATGCTTTATAACTTGTCTTTTCTTTTTAACACATTAAATGCGAATTTTTTTTTAATTTCTGACGGAAAAACTTATATGTGTGTACAAAAAGTTATGTATCAATATTTATAAATTCAAATTATGTTGTGTTGTTAAAATACTTCAAATTTTTTTAAAAGTCTCAAATGGGGACTATGGCATGTTGCATGAAAAAAATGTAATAAGAAAAGACTGAGTAAGCAAGACGTAGTTACCATAATCTCTAAATTACATATTTTATGCGCGGTTTTTAATTATGATACAAAAAAGAAAACCAAAAATATCCTATTTCAAATATCATAATTCTGTTGCGTTTAACTTACAGATGCATTTCAAATTTACTCACTTCTTGAAAACAAACAAAACATAAAATATACACCATCTGCTATAAACAATATCGATTGATATACTTTCCGCCCCAAGTGGTGTACGTAAAATGCGTAAATGAGAAAGTAAATTAAGCGAACTGTCTGCTATGGTTTCTTTCCAAAGTTCACTTTCTATCGCTCGTTCGCTAGATCACGAATTACCGAATAATATCCAAACAAAATTTAAGCGTGCAATCAGTTGACCTTCGATATTTGAATGTTTACTCCATGTTCCATGGAAGTCATCGGGTATGACTCAATACAATGCGAGAATCTTTGGTTTCGCGTTGTAACATTCACGCACAATTTACAGGAATTGACCGATCCTAAATAATCATTGGGAAATTAAAAATAGCACGCGTGTGCTCTTGCTTTGTCAGTGACCGTAGGTCATCTTGTAAAGTTCGTAGTTTGAATTGACTATACCTTTAGATAGTTTTTACAGTTGGTTTCGTAAAATATCTCTCTATGTCAGAATGTACATACACAATTGGTGGAATGATCCATTCAATAGATAGGCATTGTTCACTGAACTGGTATTTCGCATTAATTATGCATATTACGTCGATATAACGATAATTATCATTTAAATATTTCGATATACATTAGAACGCTGTTACGTCAACATTTTCGACGTTACGAATGTACTAAACTTCTGTAATTTGAGATTAATTCAGTATAACGATACTTGGAAACGGAAGATGAACGTCAAATGTACAATTCTCGCTATCCTGTGAAAGTTGTCCCGACAGATGTATACATTAAAACTGCAATGCAATTTTACTACCACATTGATTGTTAAGATTAAAAACTGTTTAATAAAGCATTTAATATATGTATATATATAGATATCTGAATTTACAAACTGCGTCTCGCGTATTTATATACGTATGTATATGTGCACGATAGAAATGATTTTTAAATAGAAGACGAATTAATCGCACAATTAAATGATTTCGTTCGTATCCCTTCTTCACGAGTGGAATTAATCGTCAACTGATTAACGGTGCAAAGAGTTTAGAGGAGGAAACGGAAATACAATCATATCTTTTTAATGTATAATGCACTTTAGGTTTGTTCTTAAGCTTTATAAAACTTTCTATATTTCATTGACTCTTTCAATAAAGAAACTTATTATTTTGATTGTCAATGCTGCACTTTCGGTTTGAGAGGAATTGTAATGGTTCGTTTCGCGTTATACTTCAATTTACTGGAAATAACAGCGAAATATCATCGAACATAGGCGTAGAATGTGAAAAATATCTCAACGTACGTTTATGTACACGTTACTGGCGAACGCGATCGTGAAATTAATAACAGCGCGAAGATCCTTTCGTTTCTTGTTCGTCCTTCTGTCTTGCTACTTTTAAGTGAACAACATAAGAACAGAATAACGGAAAGAATATTACGTTTTTTCGATTCATCGAATCGTCAATATATCATGGCAACAAATTAAGTGGTCAGTTTATCATTTTAATCCCTTTTGCTTAGTACTTTACTGATCACTATTTAAATCCCCTTTGGCCAGTATTTAAATACGAAAGATCAACATTCTTTGATAATGTATGAAGCCCCTACTGACAGATTAATAAATATCAATTGATCAAAAATGTAATTATTTTTCCACTTACAATAAATCTATAATAATGGAATTGGTTTAATACCAAAAAGGTCTGTATAAAAATATTAAACGGTCAGTTTAGGTTAGGTTAGTTAGTTAAATTAATAAACAGGCAATATAAAGCAGAGAAAACATAGTATTGAACCCACTCCATTCCAAGTCGAATAAATACGTTTTTGACCAATTAGCATTTGTTTGTCAGTGGAGGTTGTACATATTTTTAAAGAATAGTGATTTTTTGTATTGAAATACTGCCCAAAGGGGATTAAAATATTGGTCAGTAAAATACAAGCCATATATCATTAGGAAAGTTTTTTAGGTTATGAGTATCATTGCATTTCGAAAAACGTGTCAATATTATCTGCTTACTAATTTGTAGCGAACAATTGTTAATCATTCCGTTTTTATCATAATCTGTAATCTGTATAATTGTTTGTATAATCATGTTTAAATAAATTTCTCGTATGCATGTGTACGTGCGCATGAGTGAGCTTAAGTGAATGAGATCGCGCTTAATACCCGGTGTTGTATTGGTGAAGAGAATGTTGACCGGTTAAAAATTGACTGAAATTTTGCAACACGTATGAATAAAGCGCGCACGAAGTATGGAATTGCGAAGCTAACCTCGCCGCGTCGATTTTCATTTCAAAAGAGGCAATGATATGTAGGTAGCCTACTATATGTACGTACTTAAATATACGCATAATGCGAACGATTTTTGTTTACTCAGATTGCACGAATTGCACATTAGTATATAGATGTCTACTTTCCGTTTACAAACCTTCCGAGCAAGTCCTAACAACACGACGTTCAAACCGTGATCCATACTATAAATCTCCACGATTCACAGTACCTTTGTAAGCGAGATCTTGTTTTTTTTTTATGAGAGAAAACTATTTTTCTAATGTATCGACCTAAATAGTAATGCGCAATTGGTCGTACATACTTGCTAATAAACATTAACCTGTTTTTTTCTCTTTTTTTCTTTGCAGAATATTACCATTGTATAAGAGAATGACGATTTATAAATTACAAATAATTTTGACCCATAAAATAGATCGGATTAAAAATGTTATTGTAAAAATCAAAATGGTAATAAAATGCCGTATAAAGAATGGAATGAAAACGGTAGAAGTTCATTAACACGATATTTTCCGTTTAAACTGCATTTCGCTTCTTTCTTTTATTTCGTTTCATAATACGGTGGGTAATGAAAGTCTAAGGCGATTAATTAGAGTGTTACATAGATCACTTTCTTTTTCTAGAACGGAATATTTTATATAAAATTATCGTTCTATCCATATTTATCTTTTTCATTCATATTAAACCAATGTTACGATTAAGCGTGGAATCGAAAGCAATCGCAAAACTGAAAATACATGTAAATGCACAGAAAGTTGTACGATGGACGAACGAAGTTAAGGTTAATGGCACGTGAGGCGGATTCTTCGAAAATGGCTATCTGACAGACGCTTTCTAATTGTACACGAATTGGTTTTTATAGAAGATTTTCATATTGTTATTACAGAATGGTTTCAGACACTGAATTTGTAACTAATTTTAATTTCTTTGTGAACAGTCAATCCATATTTGCAGGGTAAGTTATATAATTCGGTATATCTACTGCTTAGCTCTTTTCTAAAGGAAAAGCAAGAAAACCGTGAAGGACGTTGGCATTCAAAAGTTGATGACCACGTAGTCTAGATACATAGCGCTGAAGAATTATGCGCAGCGTGGAAATAATAGTAAGAAGAAATCTTACGAACATAAAATCCTCGATACCTAAATAGGACGACCATTTGCACGGTATAATAGACGTCGAGATATAGCGAAGCAAGTATTCAGAGGCGAATTAACATATTTTCTGAATGTGTGTTAGTTTACAGCTGTAAAAATGTAAAAAATTAGAAAAAATTCAAATTTTGCGAATGCAAAGAATATTTCAAATTCATAATAAAAGAAAATACAAGGTTACGAGATGTGTATCTTCTCGTGTAGGCCTTGTTTAAGTCACCAGATCTCGACGCCTACTACAAGTCGTTGTCGATTATTGAATAGAAGATAACGTATGAAACTGGAAATTGGAATTGATCAAAAAGCACCTCGTGTGCTTTGCGTTATCAAGTACCCTAATAAGAATGAAGACAGTAGGAGAAAAATGCATGCGTGCGCTGATAACTAACTTTAAGTAGAAGAAGCGTATTACCTTACTTCCAGATCTTTTGTCACAAAGACGTGCATAAGTTAGGGATTCTCTCTGTCAATTTTGATATACGTTTTCTCAGCAGTTGACCGGTATGTTTTAAATGTCCATGTTGGTGTTAAATTATTCAAACCAATTTAAAGGGACAACATCGTTACCATTCTCATTTTCCCACTTGTTAAACACGAAGTTCCTTAATCTTCGTCGAATAATGAATTTCAATTTTCAAACATAGTCCCCTATTTCTCTACTGTAAGAAACGTTGTGTCTGATGCATGTTACACAATAACGCTAATTATTTCTCGCAGAAACGTTATATTGCACGTATATACATTGCTTGCTTGAGCGTCGCGAAATCTGCCTGCGTGAATGCAGTGAATTTACATCTGTCATTTCCTTAAGTCGATATTACCGAGTTGAGCATTTTGTTATACTGCACACATTTCAATTCTATGAACGCTCTATTAGCATGCGAATTGGAGAGAAATAAGGGCCAGCGATTCGTAAAACATCTACTTTTTGATTAGGTACCATGAATTGGTCCTTGAGTCAGGACCTCTAAACCGGCAGACTTGTATACAGGATGGACCACCTAAGACTAGAGTTAAAATATTATACGAAAAATCAAATTATAAAATTACAAGATTTTGTGTACTCCTTGGAACATTTTAATTGAACCGACAAAAATCATATTCATATGAAGAAAAAGAAATCGTGTAAGATATGAATAGAGTGTCCCATGATATATATCCGAGCATAACTTCAATTGTACAGATTTAGTACACAAAAATAAGAATAAAAATTTTTGTAAATATGTACTATTGAGTATGTTTTCTTTTCCAAGTTATAACAATGCTTGCATGGCTTTAGTTATTTACTGCGAGCAATTCGGCAATCGGTTTCCGAATAAACGTATCAATTATGAAGGTGCCAATCATCTGGCTACCATGATTACCGGACTTAAATTCTGCAGTTATTAAATGTACGTATATGTATTATGTTTTAAGTCGACACAAAGCAATGGATTATATTTAATACATTGTCAGCATGTCGAAGACTTAGCGAAATTGAACAATATAAGTTATTAAACAACTTCAAATGGAATGTACGTTTATATCAATTTTTATTCTTATTTTTAGGTAACGTGTCAATCATTAAAATTCAACTGAAACAGTAAGGATCACCTGTATGTAACTATTTTGCATATTTATGAAAACGTTCAAATGATTGATTTAATAATTATTTCATAATATATTTAATTATTTCATAATATTGTCATTAATAAGTTTCAATATTTGTATGTTATTATCAAGACATTATTAGCAAATGGCTTGAGCAAAACAGTGCTCATGTGCCACACTTTGCAAAAAATGTATGTAAAGCGTTGTGTGCACGAGTACGACAATTTATATACCATTTAAACAACATGTACATTATCTATAATGTAATGATTTAAAAACATTCTATCATATTTTGCCTACCTGAAAATGTAATAGTATTAGACAAAGTGTTGACTTATTAATTGAGATTAGATTCTGCTTGGATTCTTTTTTTCGATATTGGACCTAACTTCATCTCAATCTAACCTAATCCAACATAAAAAATATACAGAATATTGATATATTAATTTGGATTAGGTTCGAATTAAATTTTTCATTCGATACTGTTTTGGCATAAAATCGAATTTTTATGCTGACAATTAAAAGAATAACTATTTTCTGCGTTTTAACAATGAACAATTATGTTATTGCGTCGGATAAAGCAGAACCCAGTTAATGCTCTATTTATTTGCCAATTAAACAGTGTATACACTGCGTCAGCGGCATACAACACATATAATGTATACATATGCAATATATGTAATAATATAATAGTAATGTGCACATAAAGTACATGTTTTTTCAAGCTTCACTGAATGAATGTTGGTAATGTATATGTTGCCTAAAAAGTATATATACATACTGTCGAAATTGTATTTTACCGTTTACAAATAATATTTGAAATAAAATAGATATTTTTGTAGAGCCACGTGTAATGTAAATATTACACAGTTTCTTTAGCCGCGTATTAATATGAAATGTTAGAAATCAAGACGTGATTCGTGTTTGTAGTAAAGGTGCCATCTAAACGAGTTATTAATGACACAAGAAAAAAGAAATATTGAAAAATTTAATACGAAAAATAAATATTTTTTTAAAATAAATTTTGTCAGATATTTTCTGTATTATTATCAATAACGTACGTTTAAAGTTCCAGTCTTAGGTATCCTGTATGTTAATAACGACAAATAATGCAGTGCAATAATAAAAATAAATTCAAATATGCTTAGGCAGGCATACGATGCAATGATTAAATCCTTAAAAGTGTAAGGTATTTCCAATAGAAAGAGAGAGAAATTATAAGGAATGACTCGATGTTTCAAAAGAACATGACACTCAAGGCAAACAAAATTACAATTCAAATATTGTCTCTTTAATTGTAAATTTGTATAGAGGCGATTAAGTTGCATCTGACTTGGATGTATACATATATCGTCATTAGTAGAAAATAATATTTTATGTGCTGTCATATTGTGAAAAATTCTCGCGTGCAAGCTATTGCAAATTTTGTGATTTAACGATAAGCTCAATTCTCTGTTACTTCCTAAAAAAAATGTATATTTTTAAATTCACAAAAATATGTTAAAGTCTATTTAATGAGATTCAGGATAGTGGTCAATGCTTTTCTCTCTTCATCGCATAAGCTTATTTAAGTAACGATCGTAATTAAAAATCAATACGTACATCAATTATCCACAATGGGGCTCGCGCATCTCTCACAAGAGCAAGCAAGGCAAAAGAACAATATCCTGTGACCAGTGATCGAAAGCCGACTGTCGGTAGAGATGAATTATCCTATGATGAAAATCAAATTTATAGTATTTTCTATAGTATATTTATGAAAACATGACCAGTCGATACATTAGATCTCGTTACTGAAAATGAATCTAAACACATCTTCGTCTTAATTATTTCCTATTAAATATGAATCGATAACAGTTATAACATGAAAATAGAGGTAATGGAAGGATGAGCGTGCTTAGATTCGTTTTCATTGATTGAGATGTTCATACAGTAATTCAATTATAGAATGATTCATCTTCTTCGTTAAAGATTAAGTTAGATTCGGGTAAAAAGATTACTTTTGTAATATTATATATTAGAGTAAAATGTGAGTGCTTCTCAAATATATTATTCGTAATAACAGGTGTGTTGTAATGTGTGTGTGTGTGTGATAGAGAAAAAAAAAGAGAAAAAGGAACGCTGAATGGTAGAAATAAAGAATTTTTCTCGTACAGAAAGTGAAGACACACTTAAACTCATTAGAACTTGTGAGAGATTGTACGCGTTGGTTTCTATCTAGTGGCGAGTGTTGGAAACCCGCCTTAATAGAGTATTAGTATTTTCTCTCAGTGTTAGATAATTTATGATCGTAAGTGTTTTCGAGTATGTTATACGAAGTTGTTTGCTTAATTTGACAATTACAGTGCGAATGAATGCTTCTTTCTAATAGACTTGTAATATTTAATACGTGCGAAGCACTTTTGAAGCGTATAAATTTTTGTTGGAAAAGACATTAATTTTAAACATTTGAAAATTTGATAAATCAGATTTTAAGATTTTTTAATGAATTTTATGAATTAAAATGTAATTTACCTATGATTCTCAATTTACAGAGTGTTGCAATATTGAAACATTAATTGTAAATGTCACAAAATTTGTTACAATTTATAATGGACAAATGTTTGGTATTCGCTCACTTGTTGATCGATATTTAATTGCAATTTTGTTTCCCTTCTATGATTCATCTTATTTTAAAATATAGAATCACTCTTTAAATTTCACCTATTTTTTTTTTATTGCTAAACATACTCTATGAAATATAATTATAGTTCACACCTTTATGAAATACGACGTACCTTTTTGGATCGTGTACTATGTAAAGTATATCGTGCAATATAAAACTGCAGTCCTCGATCGAAAATGTCCTACTTATTTAACAGTATCTCCTTGCAATTCGTTGTGTTGCCATCAGTCACCAAACGTCCTAGCACTTTGTCGTCGTTGTTCGAATTTGAAGGGAGAGCAACTGTTTGACTGTTCGATCCCGATACGTTACCAAGTCCTGACAAATTACTTCTAACGATCAATGTTCACCTTAATTCCAAGGTACTTAAATCATGGTAACATCTGTTAAACGTCTCGATGGAAGTTGATCGAAACCTTTACATTATATTTAACAATATGGTCGTAGTTCTAAAAACGTTAGAACAGCTACAGTCATACCGTATCTGCCGATGTTGTCCTTTTCAGAGTCTAGTAGAGTGTTTATTAAGAAGAGTTTAATATTTCCTTTTATATTTACTACTATCTTGCAAGTAGTGAACGTGTGCGTACAAATTACTTCGTTCCACGATACTTAAACTCGTTCCCTTAAAAAAGTAATCCGTTGACGAATCCTCCAGAAATCATGCGATTCGGTAACTGAACGCGAGAAATGAGGGCATAGAAAAATGAACGATTTTAATAATTGTTACCACCGATCGCGAATGGGTAATTGTAAGCGTTCTGTCGGGTTCTCGTACAAAACCATTGCAAGAACTGTTATCTTGTGTTCGCGCGTGTCCATGTACTTGTTGTGCGTGTATACATGCGTGTGCGTGCGTCCGTATGAAAAACATAAATGTATCTGAAGTTGTTTTCATCGTTGTTGCTCGGTCGGTTGGTATTTTACGAATGTTTCTTGACATTAGCTTATTATTGATGATCGATCCCAAACCAGGACACGGGAATTAAGGGGCTAGCATTTTCGACAGTTCCTCGTCTTGCAGGCAACCTTTCAAAAATTCTTCTTCGGTTAGTTGACCGTCATTATTTTCGTCCATTCTGGCAAAGATGTTCTTCGCTCTTTCTTCCGCACTATCCGCTGGTCTGTTGCTCGAGCAAGCTCCGAGCATGTCGTATATTGCCTACAATCAGAAAATGTGATCTGATAGAGATGTCCTACACACACATGTGTTTTATATAATCCAGTACTGATGGTGTGTGCGTGCTATTTTAATGAACGATTTCTTTTGCTAAATATTTTTTAAACATTTCATTGAATGGTTGACGAAAGTCACTATTTTATGCTCCACGTTCGGCTATTAAGACCGAACAATAAGTGTCCTAATCTTTCTAAATGTTTGACGCAATAGTTTCGATTTTCAACTATTTATACCGCGTCCTACGACGTTTTAAAAAAGTGCCTAGTTTTGGAAAGATTAGATTTTTGTCAATTATATGCATAAACTTATCTCTTATGTTTAAAATTCGTAAAGATCATTTGTATCACAGTGAGCATCGGAAATAAAGAATGCAGTGTCGACAAAACAAAACAAAAGTCACAGCAAACGAGACAGATGCGGAAGAATAAAGAATATTTAAAGATTTATAATACTATAAGTATTTATTACTGTCGAGGAACTTACTTTCTAATGATATTAGATAAGTTCATCCCTCAATTACTTAAAAATTGTATTTATATTTACCCTTATGCAAAATAATAAATTATTTCCGTTAAACGAATCTAACAATTCTTTTTTTGTACATTTTCATATGTTGAAATTTAAAAAATATAATACAATACAATTTGTTCTCTGATAATAAAATTTTGTTGCTCTAGAATTTTTTTTTTAGCAAAACGACCACTTCTCTACTACTTTACTAGTTTAGTCCCCACTTTTTCTAAATTATACATTAAACAACTATATATAGTGTGTATATAAAGTATAAATAACTTTTCTTCTGGTTCGTATTCGAAGCCATTACAAATGGCCATAAATATGGCAGTATAGATAGAAGAGAGGATCTCATAAAAAAATTGTTATGTGCGTTTGAATATGCCGCGACCGAAGCAAATACCGTAACGGCAAGTAGGAAGCTACGGTCTTCCGTCGCAATAAAAAACGTAATAGAGGTTAGAACACCGGGACTGGTAGGTGGAAAACCAAGTATGTCAGTCGACACAGGTGTCGATATTACATTGTAAAAATAGGACACGTGCCAGCCGTATTCCGACATGTGTATGCTGCGAGAATAACGGTTGACCTGCGAGCCGTAGGTGATGTTAAAATTGACACCCCCTATTTATTTCTATTAAATTTGCAAATAAGAAAGAACCGATAGGGAACAGCAGAACAACCAATAGGTTTTTCGATCGGAGCAGATGAAATTTTAAAACGTATTTTTAACAACAATAATATAGTAATTATATTCCTGATTCTTATAGGACATATATTAAGAGTAGGATGATAAAGTACACCGTTACAGTATGAAACATGTTTGCGCACACTGGTGTTCCGCAAGTATTCATCAAAGTATTCCACAAAAAATTATGAAATTGACGTTGGAGAACAACGAAAGACTATTTGATTTTGTGTGTTTGACACAATTCGAAATAATTTTTAAAAGAAATTATTACTGGAAACCCAAATTTACTCTAGTCTTCCTTAAGAGTGTTAGAATTTAAAAAATTGTAAAATGTTCTGTTCCGACCGACGGAATAATAAAACGTGGGGTTTTCGAATACCTCGTTTATCACACGTTTATGATGAAAAGGTTATTTTTGAGATTAAGACGCTTTTAAGTAATTTCGTAAACTTTCGCGACCTCCGACACAATGGTTTTTAGAATGTTTAATTTCGATGTTCTCAATAGCCATCGCGTGTTGTAAACGAGATATTTTTTAAGGGTCAGTCCATGTGCACGCAGCGGGACATCGAACCGTGCACACAGCGGGACCAGACCGAATTCTTGACCTTTGCGAAATTTACAGAACATCACCGAGGGATTTGAAAAGTTCCACGTCTGTGCAGGTATCTTCCCACTCGAAGGGGGACACTGATTGGTAATTTGTATTGTTTCGACAAATACCAACAGTGTCCACCTCCTGCACAATCAGTCAGTTATACGTATAATACAGAGAGTAAGTTTACAAAGGGATAAGGAAGAAGCTTAAGTTACAATTAATTTAGCTATTCCAGATCATAAACTTTAGTAAATGACAAATATTAGTGTACATATAGTCGTACACGATAATACCTATAGACGCATGACAGTGAAAACTGTACACTTTAGAAAGGATATAGAATTCTATGTACATATGTTAATAAATTCGAATATTTTGTAAACTAACTCCTTGTCATACCACTTAACTTGACAAAATTTTGGCCCAAGCGATGCTCACAAATGTTCGTAGAAGAAGCCAAAGCGGCGAAGTCGAAGAACTCAACTCGCGACATTTATATTTGACCCGATATTCATGTTTGGTTCGAAATTTTTATCACGAGTCAGACTCGTCAAAGTATGGTAAGAGATTAACTACAAAGAAAAATAAAAAAATGTGTATAATAGTGTACGATCCGCCATATTGTATATGTATATGGCTTTGTTCCACTACCACTCGCCATCTTTGAAACAACTCTTACTCTCCCAGAATTTTCTTTTTAAATTTTCTTTTTAAGCGATAAACTGGTCCAGCTGGTTTTTACAAACTTTCGGAAAATTGAAGTTTTTTGTATTGAGAGATTTTTGCAGATATTGAAATAAGTGAAAATCCCAAGGTGCAATTTTACTCTGCTAATGTTTACTGGGTTTGCAAACGAATGTGAGGTTCGGCGTTCTAATCAGATATAACACCCTGTCGTTAGCCAATTCCGGAACTATTTCATCGATTGTTTCCTTAAATCAACCTAAATATAGGGACACAATTTCACGCGTTTCTTGCCCGTTATGAGATGTTAAATTTGCGCAAATAGTGTCGCCAAATTTGGGAACACACTTAGAACACTCTTTACAGAACGCACTACAAAGCGCTATTCAAAGGGTGCTCTTCATTGCGAATCTGATGCTCTTTATTATAAATTATTGCGTTCCCCATCTGAGAAGCTGATTATAACTAAGCTTTATTGTTAGAGGAACAAAACTGGGAACTTTCTTTCAAAGGTGATGGCACTGAAAGACGAATGCAAACGGTTTGATTGTTCAGCATAGAGAATACATGGAGTTCTGGGAGATTAACGTCATTCTGCTGATGAGGTTCGTGAAATCAAGGATAAGAGGTTTTGAAGATTTCGTGGATTTTGGTGTCGTAATTCGTTTCATTGTTGGAAAGAAGAATTCTACTGGAAGCAGATTAAAACTGGTTTGTTTCAGAAATCTGCTGTCAGACTAGACATTCTGTGAGTAAGGTGTCCCTTTGGTATGGTTCATACAATCGCAGAGTAGTAGGATAAATAGTAGAGTAAAGTGGTTGTCATTTAAGGTCATTGTGCTTATGTTCTACGCCCACGTGTCAGCCATAGTTCGGGATTTGCAAACTTGGGTTTTCAAGCATACAGGGGGGATAGTATGGATCATTTGCCGCCAGGAATGTCACAATAATGAGGAGTAAAAGTATCCCTTATTTTGGATAGAGGTACCATAAAATCATACGAGCTTTCATACTCTCCCCATAACACTAAAACGGCTACCGTAGAGTTTTAGTCAGTAGGAGCATTATCTTGAAGTTGGTTCAAGATTCCGTATCGTACACCTTTATTGTTGAGAAACACATATATTGGTATTATGCGCATCCACATCAACCCGCTGTTGCATGCTACAGCTAATATTGGTGAGTGAATATCTGACTCTACGACCCTTTACCTATCGTTGGTAAGTAGATAGAAATAAAAGCTCTGCAGCTGATGTATCATAACGATATAAAATAGAAGATGTCGCTTGTTCACATCTTAGCGCAGTAGGCAAGTAGAAGAAGAGTCACATATAACTGGCAAAGTATTAGTTATTCTGCGAGTTGTTCCTCATTTATTTTAAATTTTTTGTCGTAGAAAATTATAAATATAACTGATAAATTGAAGAAAAGTTTGTCTAAATGTTGATTTTTACAATATAAGAACCTTCAAAAGGGAAGAAGCGTTCCCTTTCTAAATAATTGTTCTAATTTTTTAATCAAATACCAGAGCCACAGCCGTATCGATTAATGCATTAAAAATACGGATTTCATTTAAGAAAATAAAGTTATCCTTTGTATCTTATTAACACTTCCAATTTCATGGCGAAGAGATATTACGTTACACAAAGAAGGGGCTCTCAAGTCGATAATGCAGGTATCGATCCTATCACGGTCGGTAATTACGGACCCTTTTTATTAAAGACTTTATTTTTTATCATTAATTACCATTAATGTATTACGTCAATAATATCGCACCTGTACTATTTCGAACATCCTTCGAAGTACCCTTGTACTATAACGTACCTTTGACATACTACATCGTATACCATTGAACGTCTACTGAATTACTATGAAACTGCTATTAAATTGCTATTGTATCACGTTGAATGTTCATTAAATCATTATCATGCTTCTTGAACATCCATTAAATCGCTATTTTATGTTGCACATCTGCGTCGAATATCAAATGGACCATTACTGTAAGGCGAGGAGATCGTTAGTGGTGACTTGATACCTTCATATTGTACGGTATTTTGCTTCAAAATCAATTTCGATTTTGCATAAAGCACTATTAAGAATATAAATTCGAAGGATATGAATCGTCCCATTTATGTTACAGCGCGTTGTAATTGCACCACCCTTTTCAAGCAATATTCCCAATTTATTGATCGGCATCGTAATGTAAACAACGCGTGTCATCGGTATACGATTTAATTTATAATAAGACTTGCTTTATGGAGTTCCTTAGTAATCGATAGCCGTTCGACGCTTTTCGCCATGTTTGTAGTAAACGGAAATGATCCCTTAGTTCGTTGGGATCGTATCAATAAGTGGCATGAAATTTAAATAGTTATCATTTATTACTATGACTGTTCAATTCATTATATTTCCTTTTCCTTTATTGTGTAATATGAAAGGCAATAATTAGACAAATAGATAATTGATGTAAGCAGCCCTCTTGTAACACGGTGTAAAAATTGCAAAATCTCTCCTACAACACAGTATTTAGAATTTTTAGTAAAATTGGTAGTATATAAATAATGTTTAGTAAAATTTAGTAATGTTGGGTAATTTTTGCATATAGCACAAATTTTGTTTTGATTGAAATAAACAGATACTCCACTAATTTATACTACTTTTAGGTTTTACTTAACACATTTTCGACAGATCGTGAAACGTATTAACCCTTTTATAGGAAGGTTAACTGTACTTGTATCTCTTCCTATCCTAATATGGAACTTTGAGAAATTATGAATGGGTCGTGAATAATATATCAGCACGTGAATATCGTACATAAACATTTCATCATGAAATGTCTCAGGATACAATAGAAACAACGCTCAAAACTGATTCTTGAACCGATTTATAGCTACTTTGTCCATTGAAGATATTTCTATCTCGATTCTGATAATGAGACGTTAATAAAAACAATAGCTATTTAGAAAACGCGTAAAGCTGTTTTGTTTTCGCAGTAGTATTAGTATTACCTGTGAATAAGCTGATTTAATACATTAAATTCGATGTATGCTATATTCATTTGTCTGTTTGATCGCTGTATGGCAGTTTGTTGACGGTTCATACCTATTGCTATCATCTGCGCGCTCTACAATTCCTGATTCTCTTTCTTTAATAACTCATTAACAAAACCAAAATGGAAATTTTCGCAAAAGGAAAGTGTTGCTTTTCATCTGTTCATCCATGATTATACATGAAATTGTGTAACTTAATTCATCTATTTCATTTCGTTCTCTTACAACGGAAAAAACGTTAAATTTTTAAAGTAATAAATCTGTATTCCTTTTTAGACAGCCAAAGCCTTTTATAACCCTTTTTTTTTAAGAAAACGATTTTATAGACTATAACAGTTATCAGGTGTTGTAGTAATGTTCGTTAAGAGCTTAGTTATAGTGGAAAAGCCTTGTTCTACAATTGTCAAGCTTGACAATTAAGTAATTCAAGTCAGCTCAATTACAGCTAACTTGGTTTAATGTCCTCAGTTTTTCATCCCTATACCGATGATTACTACGAGCTATTGACAACATGGATGGTAAGTGTTTAATTAGCGTATTCCGTTCCGCAGTTGTCGAAGCTTGGCAAACACAAAGCATACAAAATGATTCCCGCAATTTGCTGTACAATGGCGTGTCACGTATCCTAATTACAGGTTTACCTGCCTGTGTAACATTACGTTCTCCTCTTCAATATTTATTTGGGCAATTGGGTCAGACAAATATCATCTGAATTTTTTTCCCTTTTTGTGAAACTCTGAATGTTTTCGAAAAATATAAAGTACACTCACTAGTGCAACTAAATCGACTCAACCTTCAAGTACGTATGTAAAGTGAATTTTTTCAAAAATGATGCAGCCAATGAACGGAAAACATTAGTTTTTAATGATCAGGTATTTAGCTTTAAATTGATACCAACATCATTTTTTAAATTATGTAACCTGAATTCTAATGAACAAAAAAAGCTAAAATATTCTTTAAGCTGAGGAGGAGGGGGGGGGGGGGCGAGTGGCAACGACGTCGAGTATCCAAATTTAATGAATTAAATAATTCTTCGATGTTAAATTTAAATTTTTCGTTTTAATTGAATAAAAACATCGTTTCCAAAGAAAAGACAGCATATTTTAACTTTTTCTTGTTCATTGGAATTCAGGTCACATAATTTTTTAAAAATAGTCGAAAAATAGTCGACTTTTTTTACGATGTTGGTATCAATTTAGAGCTGAATACCTGATAATTCGAAACTAGTATGTTTTTCGCCCGTTAAGTGTGACAATTTTTGAAAAAATTTACTTTGTGTGCGTATCTGGAGGTTGAGTCGATTTAGTTGCTCGTAAGTGTAGGAGCAAAGAATTTTATTTACTATTTTTATCGACTATGTAATTACGCAAGAATTCCATTAAAATGATTATTATTATATTTAGTAAAATTTCACCCAACTAATGCTGGCGATCAACGGATTAATTCAGTTATCTGCATGAATAAACAATATCGCTTGTGAATATTGGAAATAACTTAAGTGTTCATTATTGTAATCCACTATGCAAACCAGTTCTCTTCCGTTCAGTTAAAAAGCAATGTTTGTAGTTCATATCGTCTTAACGTGCAATCGGACTTATGATTTGATAGATTCGTTTCGAATTGCGGTGTTGTAGTATGATTGGTTTCCCGTAGATTGGGCGTTCGTTGAGATTTTTATATTATCGTAACAAAATATATTAAACACTTTAACTTTCCATATTGAACAATTGTATACCATGTACTTTGCAATACCATATCTTCTATAAGAAATAAAAAATTGATCGTTCCCTTCATGGTTTAAAATTCTACCATCTTAGCATTCTAATAATTATTTCATGTATTAATACTGTAATAAAAACTGAAAATTAAAATTGTTCAGAAGTGAGAAACCATTTACGGCGAAAAGATGAGATTTTTTTAGAAAATATACTTATTTGTTTGAATTACAGTAAATTAGGCTTGTTCGATTAGTGAGGAATTCAATTATAATTCACTATCCGCAAATACATACACGAATTTTTTATATACAGTGATATTTAAATGCTGGTAGAATATGTTTACATATAGAATTACCATCTAATTTTCGATCACTAATAAGTTAAAACAGTTAAGATATTAAAAATGTGCTTTTTGTTTAGAAAGTCTTTTAATTTTTTAAATGAAACCATGTATTTTTTAATGCATTCATCAACGGAGCTCATTATTATTTACACGGGTTATGATTTTTGTTTTGCACGGTTATGATTTTTTCTTTCTTTTCTAAATTAAGTAAGTCATTTTCTGCATAGAGATATGCAGAAAAGATTGTAGAAAATAAAGATTTGAAAAATAGCTGTTCAAGTAGAGTGTACATTTAAAATATCATATCGACAAAGTTGAATAATAATAGAAGTTAATTTGTGAAATGTACAATACCTGCACAATTTTCGTCATTTCCTGAATATCGATGACACCATTTCCATCAACGTCATACATACGGAAAGCCCACTTTAGTTTTTCTTCCGGCGTCCCGCTAGATGTTACATCGATGGCTAACAGAAATTCCTGTAACAACAAATTCTTCATTTGAATAACAACAATCGTTGTGCATGATAATTTTGACATTTTATTTTTGTTCGAGAAAATTTAATATTCTTATCAGTCGATGAACAACGTCATCCTCACTAAATACGTGAACTACATTATTGGCAAATTAAAATGGGTTAATCATATGTATGTGTATCGTATACGCAATCAAAATTACGTAAGCTAACAATTAATCTTCGTCAGTTGTATAGTAAATTTCAACTCACTTTTTGAAAATAATGCAAAAATTAGGCAATTAAAGAATTCATTTAATTTAAAAATACAGTGCAATACGGTGGTGAGAAGGTAACACTTTTTTATCGCTACTTTTTTAATAATTTATCGTCAACTTAAGCAGTAATGATTGGTGAAAGACTTATTACTGATATATTATACAGAATATATTACATATACAGAAGTAATTATTTTACATGTCAGTTTGTGACCTATTAATAAAATTTTTGTATTATCCTATATACAAGTTGTTCGAAAAATCATTCAATATTTATATAGTATATAGTATATACTGTACTGAGTGAAAAAGCCTTAGTAAATGTAGGTCTAAGGGCAAATGTTTGCCAGATATAAACATTTATCTATGAGTAGTGATTTGGAATGAATTGCATGTTGCGATAATTTTTTTGTGGACAGTTGTTTTAAAATTTGACAAAAATGTTATCAGATATAAAAATCATGAGATAGATATAAAAATAATCCAACCAGCACGTAAAACGTCGTCGAACCAAGCGCAGAATCCATTTCTCACCAGAAGTGATTATTCTCTTCAATATGTCTTCATTATTATGCCGAGAACGCAAAAAAGAACTGCTCATCGAACGATAAATCTTATCCACCTCGGTAGATTCGCGTGGGACCCATTTGTAAAGCTTTTCTATTTTTATCAAGGCCATTAGATATCGGCAAACAGTTGAATAGCGAATATTGGTCTTGTCTGCGATTTCTCGAACGGTTGACGTAAATCCGCTTTATTTGTTTGCTTTAAAATAGCGTTCTCTCCAATTGTTCAGAATTAAGCAACGTTAGGTGAAATTTTAAGTAATACGTAGCTAATAATACTAATCTCTAACTATAATCTATTACTTAACATTTAACGTAACTTAAGTCTTATCTATACAAGTCATCTTGATCACTGACTACATCTTTAGAATGAAATATAATTATGAAAATATAATAAAATTGCAGAGACAATTACACGTATGTGTAGGTTTAATTTCTTTTAATTCGAATACTATCGTTAACATTTGATAAATGAGGTAACAAGTATATAATATATAATCAGTCTTAATAATGGTATCAATTTAAAAACGCAATCTGTAGTATTAATTCCTTTTTACTATGAAATTATAGTAATAATATAATAACATATGCACACTTTTAATTGTTCATTGAACAATTCAATTTGAATTATAAATGCACACATATACGTCAGTGTCTCTGAAGAAGTTAAGATTGTTCGTCACTGAGAAATATCATGAACCAAGCATGTCCCAGTATCCTAAGAATAATGCTTAAGGGCTGATTTCAAGTTCACTGTCTTCCACTTGAAAAAATTAATTTCACCTTGAAATCTGTTCCATCTTATTATAGCTATCGAAAGCAATATTTATATTCTTTCCCATCTCGTATCAACCGCATTGTGTTTAAGCGTTGCGTTTATATCAACGACTGATTCGTTCAAATGATTATCATCGACGTTTGCGGATATTTGACTTAACATAGGATTGGATGAATTCCAATTTTTGTTGCAAGGGTCACATTGATATTTCACGTTCATTAGGTTCGTAGGGATTTTCGAGTATCATCGTTGGATATAGGTAAAACTGAACTAGGCCATCTGACGCCTGAGGTAGACAAATGGCGAGGCTTTTAAAGAACGCAGTCGAGGACGACTCAGCTCTTTACTCTTCCTGACCTCTGAAGGGTCTCCACTTCTCATATTGACCTCATCAATGCGCTGGTCCCTCTGGCCAATTGCTGCCATCGGCTAGTTTCCTATGTGCCTTTTTTTTTTATAGATCTTTGTTCTTTACTTGCTACGAATTGCATTCTTTTGCTGGCGCTGAATATCACAAAGGAGAAACTGGTTGCATTGTTCATATTATTCTACCATCTTCTACATGCGCAGTCTTTTAGAACCTTACTAAGAATATATTTCTTAGCTCGTGAGATCACAATTTTAATTTTATATTTACTTCTATTTATATGCACAATCTTTTTTATATTAATCCATTTATACTATTATATTTTATGTAATATTATTTTTTTTATTATGCAATTATTATTAACTGTAATTAAACATTTGTTCAACTAAACCGAACCCATCTATAGCCTTGTTTCAAAATGGATATTAAAGATTACATCTTTCATAGCATTTCGATATTAATTATAGTATTTAAAAATGATATCTGGTTAGATTTATAGTCACTTTCCCACTTTCTGAATCTACATTAAATATGCAACCGTTGCCGAATAAAGGAAGCATAGACCTGTCCCCGAGTCAGATTCACTTTCTCTTCCTTTAGAATGATCGAAGCAGGCGATCGTGACTTGAAATCGCTTTCGCGCGAAACTTACGCACCTTGCGCAAACATCGATGCAACGAAAACGGTTGACCACCATTTGCGTTACACTTGACACATTGCATCTTTATAAATGGCTCGGTAAATGAAGCTTCGAATGAACAAGTAGACGACGAAAGAGTGTATGACGCGGCGATACTTGCTAGCCAGGCACACTGTGCTCTCGTGAAATCTTTAACCAGTTAACTGTGGAATTTAGTTTCAAAAGATCACCACAGGGTGCGGAATTAAATACAAGCAACGACGTGTATACACGTCGAACGCAGGGCAAATGGTACTATTATACATTTTACGAAAAACGAGGAAGGATTACATTTTTATTCGTCAAAGAAGCTAACAATTCGTATCTGAATACGTTAGTCTTACTAAAATCTTGAAAATTGTTAAAAAATAATAAAACACATAAACAAGAAAAATTGAAGATAGCAAGAATAGACAAGAAAAATAAGAAAATAGTTTACAAAATTTCAAGCTATGTATATAAAGGGAATATAGCACCAAATAATATTCTTTTTACATTTTACTGAGATTTCGAGTTTTTATAGTGAATGGTAATTTTTTATTTTACACAACGAGTATGTGTATACTCGTTTGACGTGTGTCAATCGCACCGCAGTAGAGATTTGGTCCGACGAGTATACACGTCGAACGCACTTAACTGGTTAACAACATATTCGTTGTACTGAAAAACGTTTAAAATGACACGTAATGGTATCTACGATAAGAAGTGTTAAATTTTAATAAGAAAGAATACACTTGACGAAGACGGACAAAGGACTGGACAACAAGAACAAAATTTAAGAAAAGAAGACCTGACCATCGTTTAAAAAAAGTTAAAATTATATTCATAAAAGTAGAAAATAATTTGATTACAGATAAAATAATTGTGGTATATTTGTTACAATTATGATTATTAATGTTTTAGTTATTAATTAATCTAGCTAGAAATGTCACTGGGGTACACGGAGGATACGCCTAGTCAAGGGTGACCCGTTATTTTCAAAGGTATATTAAACAATTATGCAATATGTATGATTTTGAAATAAATGAACTCTTAAAGTAGTAGGTCATTTTAAAATGCTACTGGTTCAGTCGTTAATCAACTACTACTCTGTTTTTTCACCAGATCGGGTGGTTACCTTATCATCGATCTTTATTTGTTTTACTTCTGGAATATTCTCAGGAATATTTCAAAATAATCGACTATCAGTCTGAACCTTGTAACGATTAATTATTTTATATAATATTGAAGGAGAAAGGGTGATACCATGAATCGCATTGGGTGTCACCAATCCTAAGGACTCCGTGATATTTAGCTGCTTTATTAATTATATATCTATATATCTTTGACTGTAATAATATTATGCAGTCGATGTTCTGTATTATGGATTTTTTTTATACATATGTATATTATACAATTTATTGTAAATACTGTATCCGTCATCAAACGGAGCATTTTGATGGGAAGTAACTGCATTATGGATATGAACAAGATTATTTTTAATTACATTGGTTGTGACGAAGAAAATGAAGGGACTAAGTATTGTAAACATTATGTTAGAAACTATGTAAAATTCAAATTTAGTTATTAAGAAGTAATTCAGAAGGTTTTCGTTGCTTCCTTTTATTTATCCTTTATCCTCTCTAAAAAAAACAATCCTCTTTTGTTCACACTTTTCACTTCCGTTCGTTGTGTCGAGCAAAGAGACACGTGCTTTGTATAAAAAGTTGACACTCATCATTTGTCTTTTGTATTACACAAGGTGAATCATGTAACGTATCAAAAGAATTTTTTAGACGAAAGTTGTTTGGTATCCAGCGTGGCGAACAATGTAAGAATTAGTTTTTGTATAGTCAGCTTTATTATCTATACCTTTTTTGATGGAACAAATAGTTTACGATTCAATTTAGCTGGCACATTTAAATCCTTACTCACCCTGCATACAATCTGTTATTAATAAACAAAGTAAACGGTGTCTGGCATATTTTGTAATGGGGTTTCAATTGAATTATTCAATTATCTTAAATCGAATTAAATCTTAAAGAAAGAAAAAGAAATGTAAAGCTAGAACAAATTCATTTTCAACGAATTTCTTGCTGTACTAATTCCAATCGTGAATATTAAATTAATATTGGGTTATTCTTTAATCTCTGAATATCGTAAAGAGGTTGATTATGCTGGTACAAATTAACTTTCTAAGGTCACTGAGATTCATCAATATATTGAATTACTCTTTCTGTTATTCTTGTCATAACAGAATGATTAAAAAAAGCCAAAAGTGATGAGAAATTTTTTTTTTTTTCAAGGTGATTGTAGGGCGATAACTTTTGTCTTCGAATTTATTTGTTCGTATTCATATATGTATGTAACGAAAAGATGGTTAAGATGCAGTAGATTTTGGATAAATTAAAATTATTTTCTAATTTCATATATATACAATGTTTTCAATTCATTTTAGTTGATTTAAGCGGAAAGCATAAATACTTCATTTACTGCGTTTAAAAAAAAATTGGAAATATATTCTATATAAATTATAAATAATTAAAGAGATCGATTAGACAGATGATTCGTATCGAGTTAGCCAAATCAATTTTACAATAAATGAATAATGATAATAATTAAAGAGATAATCAAATACATATTTACTAATATTTATTAGTGTTAGTATTGATTCCTTACGTTTGAAAATAAAAGTGAATATTTCTGTAGTTTCTAAGTAAATAACAATTATTTTTTCAAAAATGTTTTCGGTAGTTCTATACGATAAAGTTGATTCTTTTTAATAAAAATAAAATCACACCATTTTTCACAGAGCATTGCAATGGCATATAAAAATCAATTTCGAACAAACATGTCTTACCTTAAAATCGATGTAGCCGTTTTTGTCCATGTCGAATGTACGAAAGACATGATCACAGAATTCCTCCGCATTGCCAGATGGGAAGAACATTTTGTACATGTCGACAAATTTTGTTGGCGTTAATCTACCGTTCGGGCAATCTTGCTGTAATGCAAAAGAAAAACAAAATGATTATTAAATTCTCTTCCATTAGATTTTTTAATTTTTACGAAAATACTATTAATAGAAATAAGTGAAATATAAATCAGTTTGATTCGTTCTGCGTTAAAATTGCATTCTCAGAGAAATAAAATTTATTACAAAAGGCAAGATATAGTTTAATACATATAGAGAATTAAAAAGGCTGTCGCAACTTTAGCTCCACGTTATATGGGAACCGTGTTATAACAGTAGCTGCAAAACACTTTTTAAACTCAAGATTTACATATAATATCATATTTAATTTCAGAATAGAATAGCTTTTAGATAAAACTGCTGTTCGAGAACCGTTAATATTTTTATGTCTGTAACTATGCAATAATTAGTAAGGCAGTTCTGGTTACTCGTCGGTTTCTGGTCATATTTATTATGAAAAAGGTAGCGCTAGTTCTGCCAGGTTTTTTTTTTAAATCTGTACACAATTTTGTTGGCAGTATCTTTTATTAATGGATAGTAATAAAATGCTGGTGACAGAATTTTATCTGGTTAATGGTCAATATCTGGTCACATTTATCACTAAATAGATGGCGCTAGTTTTACTTTTTCCTCGAGACCTGTACAGAATTTTTTGGCCAGTATTTAAGTAATGGATAGGTATAAAATTCTGGCGACGGAATTGTAGCTGCTTAATGGCCATTATCTGGTCACATAAATTACTAAATCAATAGCGATAGTTTCAATTGTACCTTTTTACATCTAGTCATCACTTTCTGGTTAGTAAATGTGTAGCGGTGAACTGACAAATTATGGCTGTGTTTATTGGCTAATGTACGATTATAATTGTCGTTATAATTGATGTTATAACCAAATGTGTATGAAATTTGTAATGTTTTTAATATTTAAAAGTTTTAAAAAGTGTTTAACATTAGGGTAACAATGAAAACAAATGACGACATACAATGAGATAAATATATATAATACATTTTTTATGTTTTACATAAACAGAAAATATTGAGAAAAATATATTTTACATTAAATTTCTTCCCAAATACTTCGAAATATTATGAACAAAACAGTCATCATTTTGACGTAATTGTTTTTTTGTATTACAACGTGCTGCATCTTTTCAGTGTTTTTTGTAAGTAAATACGAAAAATTATGTCATAAAAATGCGATTTTTAATAATAAGACAAAGAGTAAACTTTTCAGGTGACTTCCAAAAACTTTTGGTGCAAAGTTCTTTCTTATTATAAAAGAAATACTTTCTTCCTTTAGCTCCTTCTGATTATTGCAATTGTTTTTGAAAGTATCCAATCGATTACATTTTCAATTTTTAAAAAGTGAACTATTTATATACTATATGAACACTGAAAATGGTGAAATTGTTGGAGTTACACCAACGGGGAATTTTCAAAATTATAAATTAAAAAATAATATAAATTAGAAAATAATTGTACGATATGCAATATACATATAAAGAAAACTCTGTAAAGCATATATAACATATTGTATGTACTATAGTCTAACGTAAAAATTAATTTGTGGTGCGGATTATCGACTTCTAGGGATTATTTTAGCTACAAGTACTCCAGATTAATTAAAATTACTATTTCATATAAAATAAAAATGGTATCTACATATTTGTTCGAATATTGTTATGATTTATTGACGTAGTTGCAGTAAATGTACTGTAACTATTGCAATATGTTGCTAAATTACTTTGCATTCTTACTGATTTAATCGTAAGGCATTCTTCTTATTCTACATAAATTACGATACTGTTTCAAATATTTCTCAATTAAACACAAAAATTTATTTTATTAAAAATTGCAAACGTGCATTGATATACTTTTACGAGCTATATTAGTATTGCAAAGTCTTCAGAGATACTGTTATTATTGCTTTCGTTAATTACATTTTCAACAACAATCCTATTTTGTAACAAAATACTTTTTAATAATAATTTTTTTAATATATTTTCTTCCTTCCATTAGATTGATTTTACGACTATAACTAATGTTACATTCTATCAATACGATTCCTGATTAGAGTGAAATTAGAAGATTCATTTATTGGATTTGCGAAGCAAGGGAGATCGCGTGAACCAGGGGACAAATTGTGGAATGATAACAACAATTTGCTTAGTTTAATTAGTTCGAACGTTCCGAGTGGGTTTCGCTCGAACTGCATAATTATCGGAGAAACTTCAGCCATTCAACTTTTCTACGAACTGGCAATTTCCAATTGGAATTATTAGATTTACTTTAAAGACCGGTTTAAATTGAATCTACAGAAATTTCTCTAAGCAAACGATAGCGAAGATTGATTCGTATCGAATTAGCTGAACCTAGTAATTTTGCAATAAGTGAACAATGACAATAATTAAAGGGATAACCAAATACATATTTACTAATATTTATCAGTGTTAGTCTTGATTCCTTACGTTTGAAAATAAAAGTGAATGTTTCTATAATTTCTAAATAAATAAACGAACAATTATTTATGACATACATTTATACTTGCATACACATTTATGACTACAATTTTTTTTTCAAAAATTAGTACTTCATTTAGATAAGTAAATGTACAGGCTGTCTTTCAACCCTTTAACTGAGGACGTGGTTCATAAAGCACATACTAAAATTCTAGCCAGTGGCGATTATGGTATATAAACAATGTGTTAAGTTTTGATAATATCAAATAGCGGCTTGTGGCTTATACATCACTCAAATAAAAATAGAATAAATACAATAAAAAGAAATCTTTTAAAATAGAATATCAGTTCTCTTATTAGTAATATATTATTAGTAGTATAGAATTAGAACGTATAATACATAGTTATTTTTATTTTATTTTTCTTCGGCTGTGCTCAAAATACCTGTAATTAAAGGGTTAAAAAAAGCAAATGTACAGACTGTCTCAATAATTCTGTTTCGTCAGGTTCGGTAAGGGACTAATACAAATGTATTCTATATTTAGTACGTTGTTATCATCAGTTGTCATTTTCAACCAAGTTGCATTTGTGCTAGTTACAAAAGTTTATATTTATATTCAATTCTAAATTTTTGATACGAAACAAAAAGACGGAGATTTTCAACATTTATAACATTCATTACACGCGTGTTAATATATGAATAATCAAACAATAGAAAAATGCAACGTTGTAACCGCGACAAAATAGAAATGTAACTAAAATAACAAATTTTGTACGATTCGATATAACCATTCTCGATTTATTTATATTGAAAAGTTACGAAACAACGCCATTTTGCAGAGTTCAGCTGAGTTTACACATCACAAGCGGAAGACTGTGATCACTGTCCGGAAAAATGGCTGTGATTTCAGTTACGCGACAGACAGCAGCGAATTTTTTATTTACAACGTTGACAACGTTTATAACTTCTTCGCATCAATAATATTTGTAAATTACCAAGTCAACTTTGACGCGAAACAGGTGGATTTGCCCGCTACACGTTCAAAAACGTGGACAACCGCGCTGCATGCGATGTGTTAAAAAATGAACTGGCGTTTGTAAAACTTGCAAAACCCTCATTCTTTCTTCGAATATTCGAAATATTAAAAGCGTACGTAGACTTTTCCGACTGATTGCACATTTTCACTATGAAATAAATTGAAACTTACTTTAAATCCTTTATACCATTCTTTTATAGTTGCTTCATCGTATCTTGTGTGTAATTTTAGAAAATCCATATCTTCTTTGCTCAATTTGTCTTTGCTGCCGAAACAACCCATTTTGCGATCTATAACAGAAGAACACGCATTTCCCTATTAGTATTAATTACTTTTATCATATTGTGATCATTAATGAATGCTATCGAGATAAAGTTGTTATTTCTACTAATAGTAGTTTTGTATTTTGCACGGTACGACCTTGATAAATGAAAAAATTATTTATTACTCACAATATCAATTTATATATGGATTCAATAATATTTTATATTAAATTACAATAATTATGTGTTCATTTAGTCAGTAATTAGATCTTTCTAAATCATCGAACAACAGCGTGGACATTTTAAGTACTATCTGTTTATTGCATATACAGAGTTCTCATTTGGAAACTTCAAATTCGAGTATTTTGGAAGTAACACATTTTAGAAAGAACAAAATGTTTAATCCAATAATTTTATAGAAAAATACAATTATCTCATTTGCGTTTCACTTTTTAGAAACCTTCAAAATTATTCAAAGGTCAGCTTCATCTTTTTAAATAAATGTTCTGTGTTCGGTTACAGATTTATTTACAATCATTAGGGAAAAAATAAAAATTTTTGATATACAGGACATTTTTTAATGAAACTTTATCTTAAGGAGTTGTTCGATACTAAATATTTTAAATTAGGTAATCACTTAACTTTTCATTGCATAAAGATGTGCAATAATTTTGCTTTACCTTCACAGAATGTTTTCAAAATGTTCCGTATTTTGTGTTAAACGATAGTACAAACTATTTTTAATAGAGTTCTTATAATTTTCGTCTTAAAACGGTTTTCTTTAAGCTTAGACTTACTTTTTTTCAAATTTCTTCTGTTGTTTTTACTTTATTTATGATTTTAATATTAAATGACTTGGTGAAGTATTCGAGGCAAGACCAGTAAGTATTGAGGATTTACACACTACAGATCAACGAATGAATGTAGAAATAATATAGAAAAGATTTTAAGAAAAATAAGAACTGTATTTGAAAATAGTTTGTATTATTGTTTAACACAAAGCGAAGAACATTTTGAAAATACTTTGTTATTGCTATTCTTTTTGCAAAAAAAAAGGTATTTAAGTATCAGTCTCTTCCATTTTTTACCTTGAGGACAGCAAGACCTGAGGAAGCAAATATTTAGTATTAAATATCTTTTTAAGATGAACTCTAATTAAAAAATGTTACATATAAAAGATTAGTATTTTTCCATGTAGAATAATAATATATAATAAAAAAGTATGACTTCCATTTATAAAGACAATGTTGACCTTCAAATAATCCTGAAAATACTTAAAATGTAAAACATAATAATAAGCTGTAGAACGTTTATGTCAAACATTCTTTTTCCGTGAAAGTGTGTAATTTTCGACATTTTTAGCTTAAAAGTTTTCAAAAGGATACGCTCTATAATAATCGTTATGCTAACAAATTACGTCAGAAGCTCTCGATAAAATATTTCTCTTTAGACAATGAAACAACAAATCTATACATGTGCTCATAAGCAGATCAAAGTGTACAACTGTTTCTACAAGTAATGTTTCTACCGTCTACTTTCGATGAACGCACACCAACATTATGCACTGCATCTTTAATTAGTCACAGATTTCTTCGATATTTTTAGTTCCATGTCAGTGTCCACCTACATATGCTCGACTAACTGTTATACGTAGCACATGACACAAAAAATCGGGAATTCTTAAATGTTATATCAGCGGAACAGAGGAACAAATAGATTTTTGTAATAGATAGTTTTAAATAAATTTTTCATTTCTTCAACATATCTAGTTACAATCGTCACTACAAAAAACGCTATACGATTTTCACAATGTGTATAACAACTTTTATATTATAAAAAAAATCTAGTTAATCTTCTGCAGCTAAATTTTTTTAAATTTAACCACTTTAACAACTTCTAAGAATAAGTATCAGTTCTTAAATACTTTAAAAGTATTTGTAGCAGAAGCTGTACATTTGGGAAAATAATCACATAATAACTCAAAGTAATACATATGAATTTATCTTCCTTTATTACGAAAATTATCAAATGAAATATGAACAAATTTTTTCATGCAAGAGATAATACTTAATTTTGTATATATTTTTCTCTATACGTTTCATTTCTAATTAATTATATTTTATCAAGGATTTACTTAACCTTCATTACTTTTAACACTGTTTGAAATTTTTCCTTAAAATATTCAAAATGGTTTAACTTTCTATAAAAGGCTTTGTACTAAGCTTCCTGTCAGTACAGAAAATTTTCTATTAGCCTTCTAATAAAAGTAATTAAATTATTAATATTATATGATAAATTTATTATTACAAAGTACAGTTACAACTTTGAATACGAGGGGGTTGGAACTACGTTGTTTCAAAAACCAGTATATGATTTATGACGATCTTCTGAACATAACTTCTTTCCGATATCATCTAACATTGCTAAAAAGAGTGATATTTTGCACTGAAGTACAATCAATTATAAAAATTATTTGAAACATTTTTTAAACATCGCTAAATATTAAAATATAAATAAAGAGCAATGTTTAAGGCTTTCATATGTAAGTTATTCAAAAGAATGTAGCTATAATCAATTACTCCTTATGAAATGTTTTAAACGGGGTATCATTAATTAAATATATAAGTTTATGTCTGAAACTGTAAATGATATTAATCTTTCACACCGGGAAAATGATAAAACGTCACAAACGCTCCGCAAAATCCGATAAAATATAAATACAATAATAGTTGAAGGTATCCAGAGATTTTTACAAAGTAACATTTTTAATTTATTTATATATTCCTGTAAGCACATTTACGAACCATTTTTAATTATTACAGAATCTGTCTTGATTCTAATGGATTAACAATCATAAATTCTTGAAATATTTTAAATTTCAAGTATAGGCAGTTTTCTGAGATCGACTGTACAAGGTATATTTATTGCGGTTTCGTGTTCATTCCTCCGACACGAAAACTTAAAAATTATACAATATTTTCTAAATGAAAACAGACATAAAACGATTTTCAAAATGAATAACGTGCGGCTACCAGCTTACCTCGAATAAATTCTAAAGAAGAATTTTGTTACATTCAGAGCCACGAAAGATTCTGTTGTAGATCGCCCGAAGAAATCATAAATTAAACGTTAAGCGTTTCTTATCGCAGAAATCGACGAAGACATGCTGCAATATTCACACGCTCGCCTCTATGAATAATTCACAAGCCAACGCACAACAATTCCTCGCAAAAAGATCGATAGACACGCACCACTATCGTCCCGATTACAAGTTATCCATAGAAGAAGCACGCACACGCGCACACCACCTATGTCCAGAAGAAAGTTCGCGAATGCACCAACAATTGCACTTCTCGTTTTTCACGTTGATACAATCAACTTGTCCAAACGTCTTCGACGATTTTCGAAAATATAGAACAATAGATAAACTAGAATATAGTACGTAGAATAGCGAGCAGATATCCGACGAACGTTCTTATACGTCCTCTTCACTCTAATTATTACAAGAAAGCTATAACCGCATCGTGAACGAAATGTAAAAGAGGATAGGAAACTTCAAAGTATGGGTAACGCATTAATGGTAACAGGAAAACTCAATATTTTATATCAAAGTGTGCGAATTATTTTATCGAACGTAGACGAGTTTTTTATTGGAACGTTAAGCACTTCTGTGATTGCGAGTGTTGTTCTACGTATTACTGCTTGATCGGTAGCGATAGAGGTGACGAACTGGTTGGCTGGTCAGTCGCGTGTAAGTGCTCACCGAGTTGCACGGGAAATCGACCCCCTCCTATTTTACATCGTCGATCTATCATTTCGTCTTTGCGCCGCTATTATGTCTCTTGTTATTTATCCATTGTTTTACGGCCAGATTCTCTGAACATGATCAGCTAGGTGGCTGAGTGGGGGAACCGGATGAACGTTAGCAGAGCTGATGGGTTATGGTAATCGCGTGTGAATACTTATGGTATTTTGCGTGGATGTATTTGGAAATTGAATTTTCTCAAACTTAATAAACGATCTCTAATAGAATTTCGTCGCAGGAGAAATACTATAATCGTGTCTAAAAGATATTAAATATTAAGGTTATCTTCAGTATCTTGAGATGAGCTAGCCGTATGTTATTTCCTTCAAGAAAGACTATTTTACGTGTATGTAAAATGCAAAAATTGATTTATTTTTTAATTATTTTAAGTAATTAAGAAAATAATGTGAAATAATATGAAATTGTTAAAATGAAAATAACAAATTTAATTCGTAGTGCTAGAACTCAACTTTCTGTTATGAAGCGATCGTCCTATGCACTGAAACTCGCTGTAGTTATTGATATTGTTTGTGCTTTAACCGTCTGTGAAAAGTTAATATGGAAATGAAATAGTCTACAAAATATAATCTTTCAATTTCTACAATAGATTCGTCTCTCCAAATTTGATTAACATGCTTAAAGGACCAGCTGTACAGCTTCCCTTTCAAAATGATTTAATATCTCAAAGAAGCTACATACAGTTTTCTGGCGAGCACATTAAGTATCGTGTAATATTTATTTACTTCTCCAGTAATCAAAAATGTTTGCAGCAGAAATAGCACGAGTATTTTAGTTCAGTTTGAATGTTTGCCAGTATTGTACGCATAAATTAAATAATAATCTATACTAATTATTCAATCGTGTTAGTTTTTATAGCGTATTTAAAAAAATATGTGGAAATATTTAACTGATATTAAGATAGATAAAAGGAGAATAAATTGCTGTTGTAATAATAAAATGTTTAAACCACTTAAGCAAATAAGATTAAATATATGAACATCAATAAATCTGCATAAACAATTAATGCAACAATATAAGTAAAATGGGAAATTCTTTGCATACTATTTAGATAAGAAATATTACATATACATATGTAATATTATATGTTTGGCATGAAGCAAACCACCTAAATATCATTTTAATTTATGACAATATGGGAAATATTGTTTACATAATTTAAATGAAACATTTTTTTATAAACAGTATTTTGCAATATTTTTCTCAAGCTCACCATTTTTTTCGTGTCACTGTAGACAGAGTGATGTATAGGCAATCTGTATTACACGAAATATTCTGTACAATAAATTTGTGGGGGCGTGAAGTGGATTAATAGGTTATATTGGTCTAAAATAAACGCTTCGTTCACATAGAAGGTTCCAAACGTTAATTTATCACATTTTACCATTCGATTCAATGCTATTTTTTTCAAGTATATTAAAGAGTTAGTAGTATTAACGCGTTCCAAATACTGAATTGTCATATATTATTACAATATCTGTCTTTTTAAATATATTCCACCATTCATTACAATTAATTACTCGTGAATTTTAATTTCATTTTAAAAGTACCACTGACTCGGACCGAAATACCATATTTTTCTACGTACGTTTCAATGAAACGTGTTACGCAAAACCATATTAAAAATTGTCAGAAGATGTATAATCGAAGAAAAGACGGGTAATACAAAAATGGAAGAGAGAAAGAAAGAGAGCAAGAGAGGGAAAAGGAGGTGAAAGGTTGGTGGAAGAGACGAAGGAGGTGGAACAGGAGGCGAAAAGGAGAGAGCGTGTGTCATCAAAAGCGCAAGCACGCGCGAGCCATTGACTATGAGAAACAAAGAAGGAAAACGATGTCGTAATGAACGACTGATACGCGGTTCGAATGAAAAGTTTTGAGAAAGGACGCAGTCTTCAGGCAAGTTGCTTCGTCGGTACAAAACGTTCCATTTTCCATGCTCAAAGGGAGGAAGTCGGAACAGTTCGTGACTGGTTTAAGAATTAGACCTCCGTCATGAAATGACGTTAAAGTAGGTTCACATTGCATCTCGGTCTCGCCTCGACCGATTTTATATTCCTCCTTTGGCACTTTCTCCTATTCGTAAATAACTTTTTTATTTTAAATCATTAATGCGGTGTTAAATCCGCAGTTTTCATTTCGTACGATCCAAATGTTGGTACGTTTATATGCAGTTAAGCTTCAATCGTTTTCGTGTTGTACGTTGCTTTAGAATGATTTCTTTAAAAATATTTTTAAAATGGCGATTCCATTTACAACTACTACGTATAAAGTGATTTATAATGAAAATCAAGATGGATTTTACAGTTAAGTTTCATTATCTTTAGTAGTTTGATCATTTTTAGCAACCTTGGAAGACATATATATTAGATTCTTTTTTTATAATAAAAGTTTCAGAAAGTAAATTTGTTTCAAAGCTTGATTTATGAAACGTTGAAATTTAAATAGTAAAAGAGTGAAGAACCTGATTTTCAAAAATATGAATTCGGTTTGTAAAAGGACATTTTAGCCGAACTAAATAAATTCTTTAACCAATAAACTATCTTGAATTTCATACAATTAAGAATAACTCATACAATTAGAAATAATTAATGGTACAAATTATTCAACTAAAAAATAATTAACAATAAAAATTAATAGTTATTACTAAACACATTTCCAAAAAAAAAAATAAAAATTGAAAAGTGTCAAGAGCTATTGAAAACGCCTATTTTTATTTAAAAGCGAAATACTGGATCTACATTCGTATGATAATATGCACATATGTGCATCAAAGAACCAGTCCTTCATGCGGGAGCATCGAGTCCTCGTCGTGTAAAACGCGACATAAATGTAGAACATAATTAACACAACATACACACGAGGAGACCTCATTTTTGTGTGACGACACCGATCTATGTCAATGAAATTGCGTCTGTTTCACTGGCTATTTGCGGAATTAAACTCCTATCAAGGGGAACTGTGACGTATATCACCTGTATACGTACGTACACATACATACCATCGCTTAAAAGTGGGCACAGTTACTTAACTGTAATAAATGCTTGAGACATGTTATGATATTACTCAAGAATTTCTCTAAATATTACGTATCATATTCTATATTCCATCGATGAACATATTTTGCCCATAACTCATTAGATATCTTATCAATGATTACTCATGATTAAACAGCAATTACTTGTATACATTTCCCAGAAGAATTATGGAACTGATAGCGATGAAATGATAGGACAGTCTTAAATTTTTAGGCGTGGCTCTTGTGTGTTAAATAACTTTAAAATAAGAAAAATGATGATACTAAGGTAACAAAAGTTTCATAAAATGCAAAAAGGTCATAAATTTAGGAAAATTATATTGAATATTTAGATAAATATTTAAATATTTTTTAATGTACAATTTGGTATTGAGCCATCTAAAATTTGTCTTGAAACTCCGATATGGAGACAATGCAAATAATTTTCAGTTTATAATATAAGGACAAAAGCAAATCGTAACAACTTCATTTATTCTGTTAGCAAAGTACAAATTAAATCTGTTCAGGAAAGTTTTGTTTACGTAACTGTAAAGAAAGGTGTTACTTTTTCTTTTGAGTACAAAAGATTAACAATGATAATTTATACGACATAATACAGATTTAATAAGAATGCGCTGCTACTGTTTTTATACTTTTGAAAGAGGATTGTTTTTAATTATAGGAAATGGTGTATCATATTTTTAATTACAAAAAGTAATGGATAAAATCAGAATTGTAACGAACCAGAAACCAATAATACTTAAAGTAAAATATCATTTTCTATTAAACTCTTCAAAGACACTGTCACATGTTTGCACGTTTAGTTTACTTTTAAATTACATTTATTCTAAGTGAAAAAATTAAAATCTGTTGGACAAATATTCATCACAGAATCTTTCTAAGATAAAAATGAAAAAATTGTCGTATGGTAGCATTGATAATATTCATTCTGCTTGATAGTTACTGATTTATAATATTGTAACGCTAACTTTGAAAAATATGTATGTTGAAGATCTGTTAATAATTTGAAGAGTATCGTTAATATTTGATTAATAAAATCTGAAGCGTGTAAAATGGAGTCTGTTTCAATGATTATATTGTATTAATTTAAAAATACAATTTGAAATATTAGTACATCTTTAGAAGAAAACTATAAACGTACATGTACATGTGTCAGTGTCTTTGAGGAAATTAGAACGAGTGTCTGTTACATCGAAATACGTAGGTATACAATACGTAGATACTCTGGAATAGAATATAAAAAAATATTCACGTGATGCACTTCTTCTTTAAAAAAATATATTCTTTTTTCGAAAAAGAACAAAATAGATAAGTTTGAAGTTCTATTTTTACTTAATTTCTCCCTAAAATCCTACTAACAAAAAAAAGAGAATGATCAGTTCATTCTATTAATAGTTTATTAGAAGATAGAAAGAGAAAGAGGGAAAGAGAGGTTCGAAGCGATTCGAAGTAAATTTCTTAATTGCATTCGAACATTTGCCGCCTCGTTTGAAGAACATCTCGTGACAGCCTACACAATAAATGAAGAGTGACATCTGCGTGAAATGTTTAACGTTTAATGTATACGTCGACTATTTGTAGAGGATGGATATCTTCCTATTGGTTGACTAAGTAATGCTAATTATATGGTGTGGCATGCTTTCTGACGTGAAACGATATATCATTGCTAACAAATGTATAGTGCCCACGCCAGCACATACATCTTTATGAATTATGACGAAGACTGCGCAAAACCGCATTGTGTCCATATTGTTCTATACTTTTTCTTTCTATGTAACAGTATTCTATGGTTAATTTGACCAATTTTATAAGTTTATTGAGGGAGTTTAAAAAAATTGTAATATAAACCTAATAATATTTGTTGCCACACAAAATATTAAATATATAGGGTGTAATAGTTAGAAAACATTTCTTTTTTTTAATAACCCACTTATTTTTAATGATAGTAACTTCTTAATTTCGGAGATGCATCCTCTGATGGTAACTGTTTTGTTTGTCAGCTAATTGAGAAAGCAAACTCCCATTTTTTTTTTATAAAATTATATATAGTTGTCATTTTGTGAAAAGTAAGTTAAAAGTTGTGATTTTAATTTATTTGGGAAAGATTAAAAGCTTTTGCTGTTTGTGAAAAAATAGTTGATCGAATTGTTTAAATAATTCACCTGAATCTTCAATTTCGATTTATTCGCAAATTAAATGTACATGTCAATTCCTATATCGATTGTACCACTCGCATAATATTAATTCACAAAGAAAACTAAACGTAGACAGAGAATTTTTAAACTCGATTCTCCAAAAAATATAGCTTAATACAAAACGATTTTTTAATCTTTATCTTCGATTTACTTTTTCGTGCAAGAATCATTCTTTTCTTGGTTGTACTATCAATATTGAAACATCCTATATAACAGCACTATAATAATCTGTTTTTTAATGTTTGCATATTTCTTCAACTCTGTTTAACAGAACTCTGTTAAGAAAAATTTATAGTTTTGGACTTAAACGACTTGATTCTGACTATTTTTCAATCACAACAGTGACTCGTTGTTTAGCATGACGTTAGGAATTCTAACATTTCACTCTCGAATGGCTTAAATACGTGTCAAAAGCCATGAGCTTCTAAAGGGTGCATCTGGCCGCAACGGTGCGCTGATCGAAGAGTTAATACGGAGGAAATTCTGCAGCGTTGGCAAATCTCACCCATTCGCGTTACGCTTGGGATACTGGATCCTCCCCTTCCAGACGTAGGCGCTTAGAGTGCATTCGAACGACACTAATTAAGCACGCTGGTTGATAATTGGAATTTCCAAGCATGAACCAATCAGGATCTATTTAACTGGAATTGTCTCAAGCAGAAGCGGAGTTAAAGTTCTGTCAGACAGATTAAAAGAAACTGTCGGCGGGTACGTGGGTATTTTGTAAATCTCAGTTGCATCGTTGCACTTAAATATCTTTTCACTTTGCTGCGTGGTCCTACGAGAGATTTATATTTGACGTATTCAAAGATAATACATTATACATTAAATTACTCGGCTACATTGAACAGTTTTCCTTTAAAAAGACCAATAATTACGTGTCCGGAATAAAAATTTATTCACGTGGTTACCAGCTTGCGCGTGACACCAATGTGTCATCATTTGCAACTAAAGTTTGTCACGTGGTAGCACGTTACTGTCGTCAGAGGAAGAAGTGTTAAGACTAACTGACAACAGACGATATTTAAGTGTATAAATCGTCAATTCTAATGAAATTTGGCAGTATGTTTGGCCTATTCTTCTTAACTATTAACATTCGTATTGAACAGGTTAAAATTCGTATTGAACTCGCTAAAATTGAAGGGTGTTGCGTCCCTAGTTTCACCTTGCTTAATGGGTGGTTGGAATACCAAGTATGACTTTTTTGTTTCGTTTAAATATTTTAGATTACGATTGGTAATTACTACTGGAACATTCGTAGTACTTGGTTAAGAGTTTAATAATAATGCTATTTTACACTTTTTACAAACTTATATACAAACTGTGTTTTAGCGACCGATCAATCAGTTTGCTACCCCTCCTTTGGTGTGGAGGTGGTAGCTATCCGGTAGTTGGTGTAAGACCCTAGGAAGAACTGCTTAGACTACGCTCTTTGAGTTTATGGGACATCATTAGCTATCGAGTTAAGCCATTAAAGGTGTGAATGGTTAAAAATTCCAAAGCAACCTTTAAGGCCCTAATCCTAGTACATAAGAAAATTAAAGTTATAAAAATAGGTAAGTAATATTTGGAACTTCTCAGAAATAGCTAATTAATTGCGTTCGTACCATAAACTTGGTTTTAATTAAGAGGGCGAGCATTTTCGCGACGCGACAAAGGAACCTGGATAGTCTTGAAAAACAATTTAAATACTTTTATGTAACAAATGTTAAAATAAAATATAAACACGTGTTATAAATAAGCATCCTTGAGGATTTAAAAAATGATAAGAAACATTGGAACTAAATAAAATGTAGTAAATCTTCTAACAATCAGTAAATGCATTGCATTATTAAATTATGTCTCTGATTATAGGTCTATTCGTATGATTACATTGTATGTGTCGCATGCAACATTGCATATAGTGCTGCGTTCAGAAGAGAGTTGCCGATATCGTATTGGTTTTTCGAATCGATCCCCTCGATTTTTCTATCATTAATAAATATGGATTGCATCCGAAGTTATCAATATGAAATATACAAATAACGAGAAACAGAAACAAAATATTCCCCGCTTAAGTCCTAGTTAGAAAGAAATAGTTAAAGGTAAATTGAAATTGAAGATTTAATTGATTTATTTAGTCAATACCATCGATTATTCTTTCAGGGCGTACCTAAAATTCTTGAATTTTAAAAAATATATTAAGTATAAGTACTAACCACAGATATTTAAAAAGATAAAAGATGAACAATTGGATGTAATATTTTGACAATATACTTTAAACGTTTTACGAATGTTTTACATTCATTGTAACGATTGCATCTGTATCTATCAATCGATTAAACAGGTTTAAATCGTACAGGTGCGATTCGGGAACTGATGAATAATACAGTGGTTATGTAGAATGTATGTAAATAGCTTGACGATGTTTAAATTATACGTATACACTCACGTATGCCACGTATACGCAGCTATTGTAACCTACTGCACGTGTAATTATACATGTGCATAATCTTCCTTTCTGCTTCAATATGGTAAAAAGAATTTATTATCGATTAAATTATGAAAATATGCAGAAGCCATCCGTTTGCGAGCCAAGTAAGATACATGTTTGTAAATAATTCGGAACATTATTGATACATAAAATATAGCGGTAAATTCGTCGATCATGTGACAGAAATTAATCGCGTCGCACAATTTTTCTTGAATAACAAACTTTACAGTACAAACAACTCTAAGACTCTATCGGTGCCCGCCAATGACATAGCGAGTAGACATCGACTGAGACTCTTCCTTTCTATATCATTTTCGTGCAAATTCGCACGCATTTGGCAACCAGCTGTCTAATTAAATATTGCTAATATCTAGAGCTATCTATTACTTAGAACAAAGCTATCGGTATCAGACTTTCCTAACATCTGGAATGCTCGTGGACCCCGTGACGGCAGTTATGGACCAAACTACAGCATAAACACGACAGTTCCCTAAACGATGAAGTGAACACAGAGGATCAATTTCATGGCTACTACCCCAGGACTTAACGCCGCTTGGTTATTGTCCTCGATAACACTTGTAAAATGAAATTAACGGCAAATTATCCACAACGCGTGAATACATGAAACTTCGTATCATTATCGTATTTCACTGAATGCGTGTTACTCCGTAACAATATATCTATAATGTCGCGTCGCGAAAGGGATCGTTATACAAATAATTAGCTAGCTATAATATTTTTGAGAATAGGCCAACCATTATTACTTGCCCTCGTTCTGAATAACATAATCTGTCGAAAATACAAGATCATTTATAATGGTCTACACCCTTAACGTCGTAACTCCTGAAACCATTGGCTGTAAAGGTTAACCCATGCTCCACCATGAGATTTATGCCACGATCGAAGTGATCGCTATTTTTTTAGGAAAGGCCTTTAGCTGTTTCTCAACATATGGGCGCCAAAATTTAGATGATACGTGACTTAACCGTTCGACTACCAGGGGTCATTGCAGAACATAGGCGCTTATCTTAATTTTTGTTTGCTCGTGCTAGTAAACGCAAAATGTGTTACTTTTGAAATAACTTTTTAATTTCTAACATTATAATAGAAAGAAGTAGCAAATTGAACACTTTTAAAATTGCAAAATAGGATATTTTTATTAGTACTGTTAATATTTTGATTACACGCGGAGATGCTGTTGTCAGATAGCGGCTCTGCAGTAGTAATAAAGATCTCGTAGCAATAAAACGTATATCAAACTCCTTTTGTCTGATCCTTTTACCCTTTTATTAATTTTTTACATACTTCTCTAATTAAACAACGACTGTATAGAATAGAGATATCGCCCATAAAGAATACAGGTGTGTTTGGTTGTTTCAAATAAATGCAATATGACCATAATGCTATGCACACTCAGAAATCTCAGAAATATTATTACAAACAGAAAGTCGAAATTGATAGAAAAAATTCGGTTATGAACGTTCATCCTCAACGGTGATTCAAAATAATACAAATACATTATTATAAGTTGTTTAAAGAGAATTTCACGAAACAATTCCAAACGATTTTTATTAATCCATTAATAGAGATAATGACGAGAAGAAAAGAGAAAACGAAAAAATATCAATTATTACACACTTTAATCACTTATCGAAAAGGAATACAAGTATCACTGAACAATGATCTGAGAATAGTAAAATAGAATAGCATTATAAAATAATTTAACAAAACTCACATCCGTGCTCTCTGATATAAATTTATTTCGAAGTTTGAATACTTTAATAATTTTACAAGTGAATCTACAATTGAGGAAAAAGAAACAATAGTTTTCAGAAGAGTTATAGAATTTAAAAATAAGCGCGTTAATCTATCAGAGCACGAACATCGCTTCCGCTAACAGTTGCGTGTTCAGGGTGAAAGTTAAAATTGCTTGAAAAGTGTTAATAACGCGGAGCAACTTTTGATAATTATCCAGTTGTGTATAGAGCAGAGCCGTGCAAAGTAGAACTGCTGTCAGACGTGCTAAACGTAGTCGGCACGACACATGTGTATAAAGCAGCGTTTCACAAACTGTGTTCCACGGAACGCTGCCATTCCGCAAACAAGTTCAAGAATAAGGAAGGAAGCATTGTCTGCCTTCATGTTTTTAACATAGTTTAAAGCTTAAAGTTTAAAGTTCAATGTTATTATTTAAAATAAATAATACCTAAAAATTAATGTTCCTTAAAAATTTTTAAAGTTCTGGAATGCTACATAATTACGAAATTAGATTAGAACCAATAGAAGTTCTTCTGTTGGCAGATTTTACACTTTTTTATCGCTTTTAGTATCTTAAAATATATTGTGTTGAAATGCAAGTTTATTAAATTCTAGCGATACTTTTAAAATTTTTTAAACACTGCAAAATTATACCAAAGATCGTGAAATATCGTGGAATTCTTAGTCATTTATTTGGATGTAAACGAACACTTGTTCCGTGCTTTTAAGTAGTTTTAATGTCGCGAAACAACGTTAGAAGAAAATCGGAAAAATCAGGTAATTAAAAACAATAATTCATTTGTAAATATCGAAATTAACCTACAGTATTATAGCAACTACACTGAATAATATTTCATTAAATATTTAAAGGAATGTTTCTACAATATTTAAGATTCTTTGTTCAAACTTAGAACGATTTGTTGCACGACAACTATATTAAAATGCAAATACCGTAATCAAACGATTTTGAATTTTAGATTCGTAACATTTACTTAATCTTATTAAAAAATATTTAGAATCATATAATATAATCTATATTTGAAATAAATATGTACAGCCAATTGTGACAGTGTTCGGATATTTTTTAAAACGGAAAATTGTATCAAACAACTTTAGTTTTTCTAAAATTTTGAAAGACTTAGTTTGCTAAAAAAAAATCTGGGGAAAATTGCAATTGGTTGGAATCGTTTAGTAACTACTGGAGGTCGTTTTTCATGATCCACCCTTTGAAACTAACTTTTTTAAGTTCGGACCAAACGATTCAAGTTTTTCGGGAAGTCAGGAGGATTAATTTATAGATGATGCCAAAAATGTTTCGAAAAAATTGTACAGGGTTAAAAGGCAAAGGTCGATCTTTATAATTTTTTGTCCAAGCTCGTAATGAAAATTTAAAACATGCATTTTATAGATTTATATTTATACATACTAAGGATTTCGTCGAAATTGGTTGATTTTAAACCAGGTAGCAGACACAAAAATATCTAAGAATATCTAAATTCTTTAAAGCTATAGATTCCAATAGAATTGTTAATATGTATATAACTGACGATTTTACAAAATGCATATTGTGAAAGGTTTATTACGAGTACAAATGAAAAAAAACCTTGGAATTTTTATCATTTTTTTACACATAACCTAAAAAACTAATCCTAACCTCTCAAGGGAACTCAAATGGTTTCATATAATTAAAAAAAAAAAAGTTATTTTGTTTCAAAGGGTATACGAATACTCTTGCGATTTTATTATAGCATTATTTTCTTGTAGAAAACGATGTATTACTTTATCACTTCTACTTTACTGGTCAGTATTTTAATCTCGTTTCGCCAGTATTTAAATATGGAGGGTCAATATTTAAATATGAAGGGTCAGTATTTAAATATAAAGGCCAGTATTCTACTGGTCAGTATTTAAATCCCTTTTGTAGGTATTTAAATATGAAGGGTCAGTATCCTTTGAAAATATGTAAAGCCCCCACTGGTAGCTAAACAAATACCAACTGGTCAAAAACGCAATTATTTTTTAACTTATAATGAATCTACAATAGAATGTTTAATACTATGTTCTTTCTACGTTATATTGTCCATTTATTAATTTAACTAACTAACCGAGTCGAAACTGACCGTTTTTTTTATTTATGCTGATTATTTGCTATTTATGCACTGACCGTTTAGTATTTTTATACCGACCTTTTTGGTAATAATAAACTGACCGAAAATTTATTTATATACTGATCAGAAAATGATTTAAATATCGACCATATAACTTGTTGTCTTGCTTTTTACAGTTACGGTTACGATATACAGTGTACTAAAGTTATTTAACGGAATATATGTAACTAGTGCTATCGAAAAGGAGAAAAATAATGCACCTAAAATAGATATCGTGCATTAATGGTAGGGGTGGAGGAAACGTAAAAGTCTCAAGTGGGAATCGATAATCCGCAACCTCTGACTGTCCAACGAAATAAGACTTGAACGCCCACTTGACCTTGTTAATTTCTCTGTCGTATTACCTTTGTTGACGATTATATTTCAGAAGAATAGCACGTGTCGAGAAATCCGAATGATCAATTACGCTTTGCAAATATTTGATATTGTATCGCATCCAATCCTTTCGAGTCTTTTTCTTATTTCTTTTGTATTTTCAAATAAATAAACGTATCGCGAATAGCAAGCAAACTCGAAGTAATATCAGTAGGAGGGACTAGAGGAATGATAAACGAGTAATCGGTCAGTTTTAAATCTAGAACAGGGCTTTGTTCGAAACCAATCTTTCTTCGTGCTGTCCTCAACCTTCAATTTAAGGAACCAATCTGCAGCGATTCGTCATCGTTCCACCGCAGCGTTTAGCGAATGAACGCAATTGAAATGTCACGTTTCCGTTATGAATTCCTAGAGAAACCGAGAGATTGTACAGAGAATTATTGCTTCGATTTATTGTTCTACCTTCGATTTCACAATAGATGTAAATAAAGAAATAGATGTCTTTTAGACTTTACAAAAGCCCTTTGTGCTATTTTAATAAAACAGTGTCGCTACATTTTTCAAATTATTTGCGCGGTGAATTAAAAAATATTAAAGACAGGTCGACTAATTGAAGCTTTGTAATCAACTTAATTAATTCGAAGCTGTTTTTAAGCTCTGTTAAGAATTATCTATGTATTAAAATACATGTGAGATTTAAAACGTTTATTCAATTTTCTACCTTGATATTATTAGAATATCGTGCGTAATAAAAATTGTATTGTTAACGATGAACAATAATGCAAATTTTCCTTTGCAATTTAGAAACCGTAGGAGAACAGTTGAAGAACATTACTCCAACATCAAAAGCTCATCTAGTAAGTTAGTAAGACCTATTAAATTAAAATTTATGGTCAGTACATATTTCATATACTGTATACAGTATATATTTTCTTGAAAACAGAGCCTCACTTGCGGGAACTTCATTTTCCAGTTTTGACTTATTTTTAAGTGAATAGTCGCCATCTGCCAGGTTGTACCGCTTCGAAATATCGAATAACATTTGTTAAATCATGGAACGATGCATAGTTCAATAATATATTTATACATCGTTCTCACTTATTCTGGTTTTCTGAAACGGCGATGTCCATTGAGTATCAAGGTCATGCAATCTCACCCTTCTGAAGGGCATTCTTATGCATCTGTGCATCAATTGTGAGACACGGATGTAAAGATTTGTACCAAAAACAAGTCGTGTGATCATGTATCTAGGAACAGACAAAATGCGACTACGTTACATTTGTACAGATAAGAAGATGAATGTTAAAGCATTTCTTGTTCCTTGTCGCAGTCGCGTGGGTGACTCAAATTTCACAGACGAAGCTCGTGTGTATACAGAGTGTTACACAAAAACCGTTCAATATTTATATGGTACATAGAACACTCTGTACCAAGTAAAAAATTTTAATAAACATAGGTGGAAAGGTTAATCGTTTCTGAGATAGAAACATTTTTATTTGCTGGCATTATGATTAACTTATTTGCTTCCCTCGCGCGCGATTCAGTGTTTACAGGCCACGTTCTGAATATTCTTGTTCAAGTGCCGACAGCAGATTTCATTTATTATTAGGTATGGGAATAAGTTTTAATAGTTCACCCATAGATGGCATTAATATCATTGCTTGCACCTTTTCTAACCTTTTTTGAAGTGTGAATGTAACCATTCGAATGCATTATAAGACTTTTGTTTAAAGTATAATCAGAAGCATTCATATCGCATCGAAGATGTCGGAATTTGTTCGAAAGAAGCAGCATTTGTGGGAACCTCTTCTCCGCTACCGTATCTTTTGAAGAAAAGTGCTGCAGAACCGTGTTGTTTGCTTGTAGATGTTTACGGCGGCCATGCTCTATTGCAGTCAACTTGCAGATATTGGTTCCAACCCTTGAAGAGTGGTGATCTTGATGTCAACGACAAAGAATGCGATGGTGCCCGTAAAAAGTAGCAAAATGAGGAAGTCGAGGAATTGCTTGATATTGATTCATGTCAGACATTTATTTCGAAGAATTGCCTCTAGTATCGGATAATGATCGATCCATCGTTGGAAAACGCCTACATACGCTGGAAATGTTTTTTCTACGTGAAAAAACGAATAAAACTTATTCCCATACCTAATAGTATTACACAGTTACAAGGTATCGTGCTGCAAATGTCAGCGTATTGTTCTAATGAACAATTGGCAGATATGCATTTTATGTATTTAAGAAATATCGGGTAGTAGGGTGCATTCCTAAACATTTGGATGGATTATAGCGTTGGGATGTCCTCGAGGCTTCAATACGCCTAAGAAGGCCACGTATTGCTTAACCATTAACTTTAGATCCCATTGTAATCTTTTTTGCTATTTTTTACATGCATGTATGATCGTGCTAATTGAAGTGCTTCAGCTGCACGACTCTCTTTACAAGAGGAAGTTTTCTAATCGGAGAATTCCTTCTTGGAAGCAACTAACTTAATTATAATGTTTTTACTGTATACCATATAAACTGAATGGTTTTTCTTCTAGCAACCTGTATAATAGTTGCATGCATGCATTATGATACTACACTACGTCAAATGCTGTAACATCATAATATTAGTTTCTTTAAACATTTGCGTAACCACGGTTTTATACTTTATTCCGGAAATACTTAAAAAAAAAAAAAAAATGCAACACGATCGAACTTTTCATTTTTTATTGCGAATTATTTTTCTGTAATACCAAACAATTTACTTCAACGAGAATTCTGATAAATTTAATGAGTGATAATATGATACACGATATATGATAATAATGTACGATGTATGATACATGATACATGATACATGATACATGATACATATAATACAATATTAAAGTAAAATTTAGATGCATTATTATATTATATATACATTGAAAATGAAATATAGAAAAATGTGGAAAGGAGTAACTTTCCAGAAAATAATTCGCACATTAATTAAAGCAGAATTGAATTATTGTTAAAAGATTATAAAAATAATGTCTTTGAATATGTGAAAAATAATCTAAATCTCTAATAATGGGAAAAGAATATCGCGACAGATATTACAGGAAAATTTTCTTATGTTAGTAAATTCGAGGATGCTTAATTGTTAACGTAAAATGATGCAGAAATTTCACGTCTACCACCGAAAACGAAATCGCATCTAGTGAAAAAATTACGACCTATTTTTTTAACGATTGCAATAAAACGAAGTATTCTTTACACCGTTCCGTTCGCCACGGTCGAAGCGATACTTTTTACACACCTTTGCCACAAAGGTTCAATCAATTCTACCCTCAATTGCATCTACAGCATGCCAATTACATGCTTTGTAAATGCCAGCTATGCACTCGGTAAAATGCATCGGCAATTCTACAACAGATAAAAAAAGGCTCGATTTTCAGATATTGTATGTTACTGATAAACCCAACCGTAGTCGGAGTCACTATTCCGCGAATTGTTCACCAAACAAAGTGGGCCATTATTTTATTATATATTCTCGTTTAATCCAGTGTATTAAACCGGCACCGCAACATTAATTTAACACTGGCTTTACCAAGGGGTCATTTTGACCCCTCTGAGAAAACTTTTCGTTCATTTTTAGTGTTATATGAGAATATTTTAATTAAATTAGAGATTCTGAATGTAAGTAAAAATTAATGAGAATACTTTCATAAAATGCTGCAATAATTTTCTTCAAGAAAATTAACGAAAAGTTAGAAGGGTCAAAATAGTGTTAAAGTAGAAATAAATTATTGGTCATTTAAATAAACACGTAATTATCCAAGAATCGACGTTAACCAGTTAACTGTGGAATTTAGTATTAAAAATCTCTTACAGAGCGCGTAACTAAATCAAGCAATGACTAGTAAATCCACAACGAACGCAGAGCAGATGCTTCTATTTTTTACAAAAAAAAATTAAGCGCAACGAAGATGGATTATATTTTCGTTCGATGAAAAGTTAACAATTATACTCGTCAAATTTTGGATTGACGCGTATACACGTTAAACGCAGTTAACACCTAGCCACCCGAACGGGGAGATCCCTCCACTTTAATGCTAGTCGCTGAATGACCGATCGGGGATATCTCTCATTTTTACCTTAATTACGAGAAAACAAAGCGATTGATTGTGTTATCGTAGGTTAAAACCGTACGATGGTTGAAATAGGAAAGTTTTAGGATGGTCGTTGCGATGTACATCGTACAACGACGTTATAATGCACAGGCAGGTAGGAGCAGTCACACGAGTTACGTCCGTCAAGTTTGACGTCTGTGGAACGCCAACGACGGACGGTAAACGCTACAACGTTCATCGATTTTTCAGCTCGGACGTTGCTCCATTTTACGTATTCCTACGAATCTAACCACACGATCGACTAGCACAAGTATAAAAATTTCATAGTCAACCGTCCGACGACGCGCTTGATCCGTATCGTGTCAGAAGAAATTCAGAATTGTTTCATGTAACGTTAAGCGAAGGTCAAAACTAAGTCCATATAAATCAGCGTCATCTCTGTGCGATGAGGATCAGAATACACCCACAATATCTTCTGCTTGTCGTAACAGACGACTAAAAGGAGGAGGAAAGGGTTAACGAAGATGTAGATAGGAGTAACGGATTTTATTAGGTCGATGCAAAAGGAATGTCGGTTTTTATATGATTAAACTTTTATCATTTTTATTATTTTAAAGCTTAGAATCTGCTCTTTATTTTGATTACAAATATTATTATATTTATTAACAATATTTATTATAAAATTTATAAAAATTTCAATGATAAAGTTCAACTATACAAAAACTGACATTCCTTTTGCATCAACCTAATAGTTAAGAAGAAGAATGATGTATGCGAGGATATTAAATGCGAAAAGTATGCAAAGCGAAGAATATGCAAAAAGATAAGAACGTTTTCCGTTGGATAAAATAGGAGCGTAGCGGTCTTCACAAACGCCATCTACTGGCTATAAAAGACTAATTTGTAAAACCAATCGAAAATGATAAACCGTGAACTGCAAATCAGCATCAATAATAATGGCTGATTTCTAATTAAATTGTAGGTTAGGTTAGAAAACTATACAACACAAGCTGATACGAGTAGTTTGTATGAATAATTAACTACAAACTATGTTGTCCTTATACTAGAGTCTCGTAAGCTTTTTAATTGTTACTATATAATTAATTGATTCTTTTTGTGTCATATGAAATCTATATTCTTAAGAATTTTATCGTTTGCTTTAGGTGTTATTGTCGATAAAAACCAATAATCAGCATGGTTTGTGCATTTATAGGAAAATTTCTGATAACTGAGGTTGAAAAATTGTGAACAGATGAATTCATAATTAATTTCAACTGTAAAGATAAATCTCGTAATAGAAAAATTTTTGTTAAAGAGAGACTGCTTAACTTGTATTTACTAAGTAAGTTTTACTATACAGAAATCGTGTTCTAAGAGTATCGTGTTAAAAGAAGACTGTCGCAATTTTTGATCCGCATTATAGGATGGTTTACTGTACTCGAAGTTGCAATGCATTTGATGCGTGTAGAAATAAAAGTAGAAGGAAACGTGTACGCAGTATAGTAATATTGGGTTATGGCCAAAAAGTCTGTCAGCTTTTTTGCAACGTAACGTTTACATCGCGATGTGTGCACGAGTGAACATTTAGCAGTTAAAAATAGACGTTTTAATGAGTAATTTGAAAGTAAAAGCATGAAGATTGGTTGTATGTGCATCGTGCTCGGTAGAGGCTCGAAGCGAACGAGAATGAAACGCAATTCCAACATATTATATGTTATTACACCTGTAGGATTAAAAATGGAGCGCAAACCAGAAGAAAGTATGTTTAGTGTACAGTATGAGAGTGACGAAAATGGTGCAAATTTTCTGTACGGAATTTTACGCAAAAAAATTCGAAATGCTCGTAGAAATGATCTAACTTAGGCTTTAGTTAGAAGAAAGAAAAATTTCTCTAAAAATAGAACTGTCTATCCTATTAATTACTATTGCAAGTGTTTTATACACATAACTCCACATTAAAATTATATTTTATCGCGAAACATACACAAAAAATTGCTTCTTCATAAGAGGTGCGGGAAAGTTATCGGATATAATATTTCAAATATAATAAAATCATAAATATAAAACAACTTTTTTTATCTCTGCAATATACAGTTTGCGTCATTTTAATCAATAGAGATTAGTGGCGCACAAAGTAAACGAAACAATACCTTATTCAGAAAAATAATTAACGTCAGCTCCAATTATCTCCTTCCAATGACCTAATATCTCATCTATTCTGCACTTGATACCCAATCAACTCAAATTGAAAACTTGTTTACAAGAGACTATTTCATCGTTTTAATTGAATTGTTTGCATTGTTATATTACCATTTCATTATATATAATATATAACTGAGTCTTTTAACAACATGGACTTAGGTTTTCATAAATAAACTGACTTAATAAGATGTAATGATAAAAAAGAGAATTCCTTAACATTTTCTATAAATAAATATATTCAGCGTTGTTTATTACTATATTTTAGAAAACTGTAATTTTTTATGTGTAAAGCGAATAGATAGTTACAAGAAAAGAAACAACTGTAGTTGTTTCTCTGCTTTATTGAAAAGCATTGGAAATGGAGTTGCGCTGGCCTGTCTCTGAATTTTTAAATTTCCTTTTCTAGCATTAACAAGAGACACAGAACTCAATTTCAACGTTGATTAAACAATCATCGTTTTTTGTAAATAGGAAGAAGCTTCCATCCCAATTCTTCCCTCAATTTATATTTAGTAAAGTAAACAAGAATTTCCGCACAGTTGACTTTGACACAGTTATTTCGAGGGCTGGGTTACTTTTTCGAAACTTTAAATGATTAAATTGCTTAAGCCTTACATCAAAATGATCTCCGTTAAATATGTTTGATTTCAAACATACATAACTCTACTTCACACAGCGCGAACATTTTTAGTTACCTAATATTTAACATGCAAAATTAGTATATACAATCCTTTTATAACATCTATCAATTTGTTTGCTATAGATCTATATTAATCGATCAATATCTTTTATAGTTTTGAAAAAACTTCTTTTCATTGATATCCTAAAAGTTCTATAAGTTTCAAAATATCTTAATAACTTTATAGAATATACGGGGATATTTATGTCTTAAATATTTCTTATCTCTTTGATGTGTAATAATTCTCTAATTTCTTTCAATATCTCCCTAAACGCGTTTAAACTGTTGCCATCATCGACCAGGGTTTCTTAAATTTAAGTAGTTTGAAGACCTCCTCTTGAACAACCTTTCTTCCTGCAGACCCTGTACCAACCCTATGCTCAATAACCAGTTAAATAAGAACGAACACAGAAAGTCTTGACCACGTAAGATTTTTATTCAATGCGTTATTCGAATAAAAACGAAAAGTTGAAGGATGTAAAGTTAATATTAAAATTATTTCGACGCTGGTGATGAATTCCTCTGGGGGTCCGCGTACCCCATTTTAAGAACTGCCCTAGGCGAATTCTGATAATATTTTTATATCAGCATCGACATTCACCATGTGACTAAAATCATTACTTTAGTTTTCATGGCTGAGTTTTATATATGAAATAAAAAGGTAATGTGGATGTAGAATGTATGGGAAGGGGGTGTTCTACTGCCGCAGAATATTAAAAAGTATTAAAAGAAATATTAAAAAGTATTTAAAAACAAAATAAAGTGAAAAATGTAACATTTTTGTTTACATTGTATTATAAATTCGACACGCACAGAGTGTTTGCAAAAGCCGAAACAAAATTGGGGAAGCTGAAGCCAGATTCGCGTGTGGAACGATTGTTTCTGGCCCTAGACTGGCGCCAGTTTCGTTGGACGCGGATGCACGTCAGTTCAACTGGCGCAACAAACAAATGTTGAAATAGCGCCAAATATAGGGAAGAAAAAGCAAAAGTAATACATTTGGCGTCAACGGTACTTTCGAAACAATCGAATCAGCACCATCAGCTTCACAATCTATTCGAAATAAGTGACACGAATGCAATTTTCATTTCGCACGGTGTGTGCTTCGGCGACCTAGATTTCCTATTAGTAATAATAATCTCGAAGACAATAGCACGTATTGATCCTTCTCTTCTTTTTCATAAGTAACGGGATGCCAGTCAACAGCGCGTGTAGTAAAAAGTATTTTAAAAGAATCGCTTAACCGGAAATATAATATGGATACTTTATTTATATTTGAATTATTTATTAGATGGAAATACTTGACATTTTACGAAGTTTCATTCTATTTCATTAAAAAAAAAATATACAAATAAAATAAAGAAAAAGATACAAATAATGACAGATCCCATGAAAAACATTAAATTAAAAAATCGTTTTCAACTTTGTAACAGATTTATAATAGAAAACAAGTTTTTAGTAAAAAGAGAAATTAGTTTCACGTATATTCTGTATATTAAGGTTGTACAATATTTTCAGCGGTTACGAAATTATTACTTTTAATCACTCTAAAGTGTGTAACTCCTATACGTGTATTAAACACGAATATTGTGGCATCCGTAAGAAATAAGTTACGTGACAACAAGGACAATAGGGTTTTTACATAACACTTTGAGAAGAGGCGTGAAAATGTCACGAAAGGACAAAATGTGTCGACGGACACGAGGCGTCCGGTGTTCGGCGTACGGTCGCGTGTGAGTACCGTATCCTCCCTTATATTTGGCCTATTTTTGTGCAGCCAACTTTCAACTTGACTTCGAGAACACCGGCTAATTTTAGAGCGCATGTTATTCCACGGCAATATAAAAAGACTTTTCAGAAAAGCAAACGTTTTTCGCGAACAAAAATATACAAATCTCTACTCACTAGTAATCAGTATATATAGATATCACTGAACAGATTTGTTTCTCTGGAACAAGTCCGTGTTTCGAGACTGCCTCGTGCCCCGCGGCAATTTTATTTTTACATGTGCGAATACAATACAGAAAAGAGAGGACTAGAGGCAGAGATAACTGTACTACGATAGCCACACCCCGGTCTCTTCGAATTCCAGTTAAAAATATTATATATGTAGTATTTGTGGTTCAAGGAGGAAGAAAGAAAAAGTTTACTCCTAATGTTATTTTAATAAATTTGCAACGCTTACTTTTCCTAAGAACGTTAACATTTAACAATTGACCAAATACTTTATACAATTAATTAACTATTGAAAATAAAAAAATGAATTTAAACATTACCTCCGTCAGTTTTTTTTATCCATCGATTTTAACTTTTTTTCATTTAATTACTACTATTCATTCAATGTTATATAAAAGTAAGGATCCAATTAAAATTATCTTCTGGTTTCGTCGAGTGACACACACGCTCTCGCAGAGATATACTGAAGATGTTTAATGTTAATATATGCTGTGGCACCGAAACGTTAAAGGCGATCTGGAACACGAGCGACAGAAACGATGTCGATGGCATTTATACATATTCGAGTACTTGCACCATCTTCGGTATAGGTTGCGCTTGATACAAACGGAGAAGGTGTAAAACCGACCGTGCTCTTCCACCAAGTCGGTATCGCATAAGCGATATTTTTACTATGTCAGCGGCTACGAGAATCCCCTAGGTCCATCTACTACACCACACCTCTAAAATATCCTCTATGATTCATTTACTTAATTGCAGGCTTCGTTCTTCACACAAAACTAGTATTTACACGCTATGTATTTCGACAAATTCTAAACGAAATATATAAAAGGTCTTATCGCATGTATAATATATTTAAGTCGCGGCAAAAATGCATAAATAATTTATTATTCAATATTATAATTACGCATTTTTTGAAAATTAGAAATATAACCAAATCGATGATATCACCTGAGCCAATGTTATTTAAAAAATTTTATATATGCCTACACTTGCGTTTTAATTGAGACACTTGATTCGAATAAATGTGCTCGAAACGAATACCTTTGACACGATTAATTCAGATATCCAGACACATTCATTACGAGACACTTTCAATTATCAAATATTTTGCTCGAGGCAAGGAAAATCAAAAGGTTTGTTTCTGTCCTATCTGAACGAACGATTCGCTCTCGACCGCATATCGAATTCAATTAATATCGTACTTGCGCGAACCGGAATCACTTCAACGTCGAATCGACGGAGCTTTCAATTTAACGCTGCAAACTAATCGGGGAAAGAATGAGGTAGTTTCGTTATTTCGTTGAAAGGTTCTCGATAGATTAGAAAGGAAACGGAGGAGAAGAGAAATGAATAGTTTCCCATCGGCGTTCGGTGCATTCTATGAAAATTAAAACGCGTACATGTAGGAATACGTGGACAAATTCTGTGTAAAAGTAGTTAGAATAATGACTCAAGGTCAGTTTGCAACCGCTGTTGAAAACGTCATGCTATCGATTTATCGAAGCTTTCGTTTTCTCTTAAAAGGAGAAAAATGTCGTACGTTTTACCTTGAAATCGTCTCGTTACTTCACTTACAATATTATTATACCGTGAAACACAAGAACAGATCCTCTCGCGAATCACTTTGCCTTACTGGCCGCCACGCAACGGGTAATACATTCAATCGAATTCAGTCTGTGACTCCACTAGCTCGTTGAATTATTCAAGATCGATTTGACAGATAGCCATCTGTATCGAAAATTCGTGTCCTCCAAGGAATAACTAAACGGAATGTGGAGCATAATAAAACGTAAAACACAGTATGCTTTACAGAAAGTTGAATCAGACGCTAAATGTGTTCCCGTTTCGAATTGGTTTGAATTTTATCGTATCATACTTCTTCTTTTCTAGTATTGGTGTTAATTGAAACCTTTGCAGACGTGCAAATTTTGAACGAGTAACAATTTCTGACTCGTAACACTCAGCGACAGTCTTGAATGTTTGGCTACAGATCGAAATGAACGGACCCGATAAGAACGAAACGGCAATAAACGTTGACCAGTGCCGCGATTCTCTTTAAAGAAATACATATATTGATTAACCTAGGACTGCAAAGATTTATCGAGCTGCTATATACTTTTAGCTCGTTAATGCGCTCTTGCGAGCGAAACGGTATTATTGTAGATAATCACGAACAGATTTGCATAGCAAACCAAGATTTCGTGAAAAAAGATATGTTCCGCGAGGGAACACTCGAAACGAGCGACGATCGAATCGAGAACTGAGAACGCACGGCGATCTGGCGTGCACACAACTCTGATTTATACGAGAGAATTTATTATTCCTTAAGCAGCCGCGAGAATAAATCAGCATTTCGATCTAGCGCATTTAACTAGAAACCGTATTCTACCCCACTCTCGTTAGTTTTAAACAAATTACTAAAGAAGTAAAATTGAAACCTTTTTTTCAAATTGATTTCATTTTTTCCATTGTAATAGTACGACCATGTAATCTTCGTAACTATCCTTCGTGGTGTATGGCTATTAACACTATGGTTTGCTTCAAACCGAAAATTGCAAATTTGAACGACGGTAAAATATTGGAGGGCGTGTTTATTGGATAGTGGTTTGTTTATGCGTGAACGAAAAATTCATCTCGACTGATCTAGCTGCAAATTGTTCTGGCACCTCCGTAAAAGTCATATGAAATATCACAGTAAAAGATATCGTATATTATTTTTATTCTTTACATATAATCAATAATCAGCTTATACAGAGGATGCAACGAAGAACAAAGCAAGAGTTTAACCAATAGTTTTGTTTCAGTCAATGGCATTTCGCGTGTCGAAATAGTCGGTCGCAGTCCGTTGGGTTCGAAGGCGGAAGTTGAAATAATTTGAATTATCTTACCGGCTGATCTACGTGGACAGTTTTACGACGCAAAGAGGTACACTGCAACGCCGTTGCCGCTCTGTAGCAATTCCGGGTTCCTCTCCGTTGCGTTAGTTTTAACCTTGGCGAAATAACACGGTAAAATTGTAAAGAGCGTGACAACTAAACACGCGAACTTGGCCAGCCGGAATATTCGAATTGACCAGCGAAAGAGTAAATAACGAAACTAACGAACCGGCAAGCGCAGTATTGTTTTTTGAAGACACCCAGCCAGCTCTTTTTCTTTTTTTTTTCTTTCTTTCTTTCTTTTTCACAACACACGACCGAATTCTAGTCCCCGAGATACTCGTTCTCCACTCGTCTCTCACTTATTCCATCCGTTATCCTTTACGTGAACGCATAATTTACCGACGATCTGGTTTACGCGATGGAGGAAGGCCCACGCGTCCTGTGAACGACCAACGAAACACGCGATTACATTAATACAGCCATCTGGGAAACTTCTCATGGGAACACATAAGAACATCGACGGTAATTAGGGTAACGAGAAACAGAAACGAAACCACAGGTGCACGTATAACCGGTGTGCCGCGGGTAATCATTCGATCCCAATTAGAAGACGACCCGGCAATCAGCGAGTCCCGCGCAAAAAGAAGGGAAGAGGATACAAGAAAAAGTAATAAGATCGAGAATTGATGAAAACTCTTGCCGAATGATGGTCACCATTACGTACTACGGATAGCCTGACATTGACTTCCTCTGTATTTCGACTTTCTTTAGAGCTCGAATCGCTCTCGGTGAAGCGAGAAGCACACACTCCACATCTCTCCCCTTGTCAACCTTTTCTCAGTCCTTTCTTCCCTTCTGTTCACGGGGGACCTCTCCCCGTTCGTTCACATTTCGCCGTTTCGAAAACAGTTAGAACCCTCAGAAGCAAGTGTAGCTTCGCACTCGGGCGACGTCAGGGGTAGAAGCGGTACTACTCCATAGTTTAAGAGGCCTTCTCTCTCTTTCTTCCTCCTTTCTCACTCTCTTTGCCTCTCTACTCGCTTCTAAAGGGACGTTAACGGCGACTACGTTGCCGACGGTCGTTCGTAGAACGTCTTGACGCGTCTTATTCCACTCTGTCCTCGTGAACGAGCGTGCGTAGTCGGTTCCCGAGACGACGGTGAGGTCGCACAGGGTGAACACTGGCTTCCTTTCGGTGTCTCTGCCGTTTCCCTTCGTCCGACGACTCGGAACTGTACTTTCATGCGTTTGCCGTGAAACGATCGAGCCCGTTAAGAACACGGATCGAGCCATGGTCTTATATATACTGTTCCTGATCGTAACCACGAGCGAGAGAAAGAGAGAGAAGGGAGAGCGAGCGATTTGAAGTAAGAGAGAAAAGAAAATAACGGGGAAGGGAAAGAGTGCAAAAACGGAGGGAGCGAAAGATTTACGAGTGAAAAGGGGGATGCGAAGCGAGGAAAACGAACGACACAGCCGGAGAGGAGGGGTCAGGAGAGAAAGGTTACGGGTACCGGGGCGGGAGAGACAGGGGTGGGTGTTACGTTACGGAGGGAGGAGAGAAGAGAAGCAGAGAGAACGAAGTACGAAGAGGAAAGAACGAACGGACGCACAGAAGCGATTTGAAAAGTGGGCTCTCTGTACGTAACTCTGTCGAACGCGTCTTTCGAAGCACGTACGGATGCGGCGGAGCTACTAGGCTAGCGCGAGGTAAAAGAGTCGGAGCGAGGCTCTCCCCAAAGCTGATCCTGCGTGCTAAACGAGTCGCCTCCGCTGCCAACCGAACCCCCACCTTTTACCTACCCGATCCCCACCAATCCCCCGGTCGCCAATCTGCACACCCCACCTGCAGCATTACGCTGCTTTCACCACCGCCACGACCCACCACTATTCCAACCTTCACCGCAACTACCACCGACGGCGCTGCCTGCTAACTTAACCGTTTTCTTTCTATCTCTTGTTTGCCTTCTTCTTTCCCTATCGTTACCATTTATACTGCTACGTGCGCTGCATGCGCCGCTACGCGCGATACCATTTCTTCTATCTATGTTCCAACTATTTGGGCATACTCCCGTTCCCGAGTCTGCGCGGTTCTATTTCACCGGGTACACGGTTTTCTTCTCCTTTCCAATTGAATAGACACCAACTGCCACTTCAAATTATGCATTGTAAAATGTACTTAAGATGAAAATACTAGTAGATAAGTGAATGGTTTTTTTTATTAGTTTTCGACTATTACTTTTGGTGCAAGTTCAATCGTCGCGTGTAAACTGATTAAGATTAACGTATAGTATAATGAATCTGTTGTTATTAAAATTATATTAACCTAAGTACAAATTTTGTTGCAGTGTTCCTAGCATTTCTAAGCAGTTTTCATCTCTGAGTTGTAACACTTCTTTTTCCAACCTTGAAGCAAGTGTTTGCCTGCACATCGTTTGCTTTTTTTCTTAAATCTATTAATTTTAATTTCGTTAGATCAAAATTTAAGTTTAATTTCTACATTTACTTTCATACCTTTTTGCGAGTAATGATTTCATTACCTGCTCCGTCGATTCATTCCAACTTTACCTAAAACTCGTGGAACAGTTTCTGGGTAAATATTGGAATTACCGAAATCTCTCAAGACTTGTTATATTTACGTAAAATAATTTATTGTGTCTGATTAAATCTCTCGAATGCGTCCTCACATTCGTGTACTTTATACTAATGAAATGTGTCAATTTCTTTTCTGTTAATAGTGCAAACACAAATTAAACATTGATAGATAATATGTTAATAAGAATAAAAAGATGAATAAATTTAAATATCTTTTAAGATATTTGTTTCTTAACATCAAAAATGTTACACGCATCATTATTTACAAATAAATAAAGGTACAGCTACTTGCAAACAAAGAGATATGAAAAGTAGCAACGCAAAGTTAACATTTAGTGAGCACAGCCTGCAGCAAGCCTTTATACGTCAAGTTGCAAAAAGAGTAATAATTACTTCGCTAATGCTTCAAATTTAAAGATATGTAATCAAATATATGAATTGCTGTATACTTTACGGGTAACAATTTTCTAAACATGAAAATCATTTTAACCTAGCAGCATCGGTCCGAACCCAATCAGAATGTCCGCATCATCGAAACACAAAGTCGACAGCATTTTATTACTATTTTGAACTGTCAGATGACAACTAAACAAACTCATCGAAGAATCATTGTCGAAAAATCTCTAATTTAAATTCTAATTTAACGTAATAAAAAATTAAATATCTGTTTATTATTTTAAAGTTAGAAGATTTTTATACATGCAAATGAAACGTAGTAAACTGTTCACTATCAGCTGTAGCTATTTGTAAATATTTTATTGCAATCCATAATATTGTGTTCAATTGTAAATTTTTATTCATTATAAAGATATTTATTAGCAACAACCGATAAGTCATTCAGTAACACTACTAAACTATATAATGTGTATTCGTGAAGTAACACTGTTGCAAAGTATTTTGTAAGAAACGACTTTTCCCGATATTTAACCCGTTCTTAAGTTATCAAATTCCCCATGGAAATCGTTTTCATTTCACAGCTTACGGATTTAGTCTGAAATTCGTTCGCAAGTATTTTATCCCCTAGCAGCTCTCAACACCCAACGAGGTACTGTGCGTGGCTGGTAAGTTGGCATAGAGGATAGCGCAAGAGCAAGAGGAGTCGCATCGCTCTCCCACTCGCTCCCGATGTCTGCGTCTCAGTCGCTCTCTCGGAAGAGGCGTGGCCTTTCCACTCTGACCAATTACGCGCGCGTTCTTTTCGTGTGCCAACTTACCAGCCACGCACAGTACGCCAGGCTCGCTTTTCAATCTCCTGGCAGCTTCTCGACTGCGCGACCGAGTTCGTCTTCGAGTTTTATCCCATAGGTATCTCGATTTCCTTCGGTTTCATTCAAGAAGTTTCATTCCCTCTGGACACTCCGACTTCCGTTAGTCCACGTGCGTTATTAACGATCTGGTGAGCGATACGTTTGCGGAAAGTGCGCGTATTAACTTATAACGCTACTACGATGCGAATTGATATTTTTATACTTGAATTTAATTCTCGTTCAGAAAGCCACTTCGGATTATTTTCGACCCAAGTACATTTTCCTTTCTTCAAGGAATTTTCTAGTATTGAGATAAATGTATAAATTTGCTACTTATGCTAATTTGTATACGGATATTTTATTTTTTATAGATCGAACAAATTTCGAAAATTGTATGAAGATTATGCATAAGTTGAAATTTAAAACTGTGATTCTAGCAGTTGTCTGACTACATCTTACATTTCATTTGAAACTATTGCAATTTTTCAAATTACACACCCATAGTATTGACATAAGAAACAGTACCGAAAGCAGACGCTATTTTTCGAATTCGTTGGCCTTTTATTGTTTCTAAGAGATAAAATTTCCATTTTTTTTAAATGGTTAAATTTAACTTTTGAAGATTTTATTGTTGTGCAAGTTATTATTATTTATCATTTTATTCATTTTTAAGTATTGCCAATGTACATATATAATGCTCTCTTGTAAATTCAAATTTATAAATATTTATAGTATCGTTATGATATTAGTTTGTAATTACTTTATCAGTGGACAAACTTTAGTAAGGAACGTGTTCTGACTACTTAGTGACGTATTGAGTGACGGTATTAGACGTTGACGTTATATACTAGTTAATTAACTTGTTTTGCATTAGGTTGCATACCAAGTTGCGTGGTACTGCAAACAAAAGAACACAAACGAGGATCATAAACGAAGATTAAAAGCTCTCAAACATTTAATACGCTTTGTTACGTATAATATTTAGACAAGAAAATATATTTGAAACAATAAGCGATTTTCTACTAACACGAATTTAATAAAAATATGTACACATGCACTATTTGTGGCTACTTTTACAGTAACACGCGTGTTTCTAAAATGTCTAAAATCTATGTCTCCCTCATAATAATTTATAATATATCCATCAAGTAATATTTTGAATCTATAATATACTATGTATATATAAATAATTATGACAATCGTTCAAATCACGATGCAAATATATAGCAAAAATTGAAGCGGAACAAAAATTTCAGCGAATGTACACTCTGACAATTTATATCCGTACACGTATTCTAAACACAATGCATAAAATTTCAAAATCAGAGGCTATCACGAAGTGAACGACCATAAAAATGTTGCAAAACGTTGGGAAAAAATCCTCGTACATTTCAAGCGATAAATTCTCATTATACATCCGTTAAAGTTTAAAATAGTTTAAAGTCCGAAATCACCAGTTCGTACTTGTTCGGTCCTGAATGTAGAATAGAAAATGATGGTAATATCGATTAACGACTCGTTACTGAAAACTGTAGGTAACTTCAATGCAGGCCATGTCAAGTAATCAGGTCATGGGTACTGGAATCGACTGGGACAGAGACGTTATTGTTTCTCCCGTTTATCTCCTCCGTAAAAACAGCAGGATGTTGTGCATTTTGTACGTGCATGCGTGCATAGTCGTGGTCTCGAAAGCACTCGCTAGAAGTGTACCTACCTACTCGTTTGTTCTGCAAGCTTAAGCGCTAAAGAGGAACCAGGCTATTCTCGCTCTGTTAATACTAAATTCGTCCTTTCTAAGATTACAACATTTATCACAGTCATTTCTGCGAGACAGAAGACTATTTGCACAGCAAAATATTTGCATTGCAACCATTTCAATTTATATAGTTCTTTGGAGATGACAAATATATTCAGATATTTAAATATTAGCACAATTTTCATTATCAAATTTTATACTTTGAATAAATAACTAATGAGAAACAGAAGTTTATGGAACCACATTTCAGTGCAGGGTGTAGATGTTAAAACTAAAGAAATTGTCAATTTATCACCCTTTTGTTCAGTAACATGTTTTGAGACACGACAATTGTAAATTAGAAATTATTTATAAATTTCAATTATTTTCTATCTGCATACAAATATTGTTTTTTAAAAAGTTTACGATCAATTTCGTTCAATAACGGTGATTCATACGTTTATACTTGTATAAAAAGTCGTTGCCTCAAATTTGCAACGAAAATTTATGAAATGGTTCAATATTCAAAGACTATAAAACCAAATATCTAACTCATTACTGATTTATTCGAAAGGATTTAAATACTTGAAATTGCTATGTCTAACTGATCCGCATCAATCACTTAAAGCGCTGAAACAAAACTTCTACTTTCTGCTTTAGAAGTATGGCGTCGTTTGGCCTCTAATTTCAATATCATGTGTAGATTAGGTTAGCTTTTTATGCATATTTTCAATTGAAATTTTACAGGAAAAAATTACGAAGAGTATTTTAAGAAAGCTTAATGAAAATTACAAAAATGTGAAATTATCCTATATAATTAGATTGATTTCAAGGAAGCAGAAAAAAAAATAGAAAAAGATTAAAGTGAAGAAAACTTGTACCTTCAATAACACACTCCATTGGAAATAATAAAATATTTTCACTTCTCCCAACAGGCGTACTAACTCAATTAGAAGATGAAGTACGACTGAAACTTGTTACTCGCAAGCGGCGCTAGTTTGTTTGTTTTGATAACACTTTTTACCACTTCAATACCTACCTATACAAACATATTTGACGAAGCGTATGAAATTCAATGGTATCAACGTAAAACTAACTTTTTTCTTTTTATCTTACCGATGATTACAGAAATTATGAGTATTGTAAACTGTACAGCGCATCGTAACACTGATAATATATGTGAATGAACTTCTTTTAAGTTTGTTATGAAACATTTCGCAACGCATTCTCTTTGTTACGTCTTGAATAAATGGATTTCCATTTTTTCAAATATTTGGACACTCTGTTTAGTGAACCAAGTGCTTCAAAATATAGGAATAGTAAAAACATTTGAAAATTATTGAATTCTAAAACTGACGATTTTGTGAAATGATAGAATCGTTAAAAAGGTACTTACATCCAATAATACGTGGAAATTATTTTTATGAAATATATGACGATTCGGCAGAACTACGCCTGTTTAAATTTTCTTTTTCAAAAAAGATATTACACGCGCATATATGTACACTGCATATATACGTAAAATATATTTTTCTGAAAAAGAAACTTTAAAAACAAAATGCAAAAAAATATTCGATTAGCATCGATAAGGATTTCCTTGATATATCTAAATTCATTTTCTCGTACCACTAATAAACCATTGAATTTGTATTCGCTTCAGCGGAGCTAAACGAGAAACCAAACCGTCACTTTACGTCACGTTTGTTAGGAGCTGGTTTTGCCACTTGTTAGAGAAGCAATAGTCGATTCTATCATCACCTGCGGTCCTGCGTTCGTCTCTTCTGACGTACGAAAATGCTGGCCAATCGCATTGTATTTTCCATCAGTAACAATGCGGTTTTCGTGTTTCGATGTTTCGATTCGAAACCTTCGATGAGTTTCGAGAATCGCAGCGGTGTTTGTTGCATCAAAAAGATGGCGTTATCAGAGATATAGTCTCGATAACAGCGAGGGAACAGACACTATATAAATAATGTAACTAGTACGACGTGTACGCACCGTGTAAGTGCATAATTTATAATAACACTGGCTTGCAATAATATCATTCTATATAATTGTTTAAATTATATTTCTGATGTAAAATGTGAAACACTTGTCGTACCTGACATTCGATTCATGTTGGAAATCTTGAATAAAGTGCTAAAAAAAATTAGAAAATATAACTCCACTAAAACTTCACGATTTATAAACGTCCACAAATGTCTATGTCAGCACTGCGTTCTCAATATTTACGAAGCCACACCACGGTATCTGTTCCCCTTCTATTACTCTCTACTGTGTCATCAAGGTCAGTACTTCTGGCAATCCCGCTACTAGGATTATGAATTTTGTTTACGAGATATGCAGGAGAGTTAAAGAACTGCGTCAATTAACAGCGCTATCCTATGAACGATCAGGTACTAATTTCTCCTGACAAAACAGTAGGCGGTCAATCCAACTGAATATAATTTATTGTATTGCACAGTTGCATGTTATTCTAGGCGTATTCGATAGTTAAAAGTACTTGAGTCTGCTGCACTCAATTTACACGTTATTCCACGTATTGTTGTAGCGCTATCCAGCATGCAATTATTGTTTCTGGGTTTTGTAACTACTTAAGTACTTTGACTTTAATGAAATTTGTATGTACTACCAATGCAAATTCTTATACTTATATCATATGTTATTTGAATTGACTACGAGTTGCAATATTATTTATATGGTGTTTTATTACATCATCGACACTACATTTCTAATAACTGTATGTTTATGATGATGATGATGTTGTGTGCTGTATTTGGTTCATTGTATTATACACCATTGTCATTAGCATTTTATGCTTTAACCACGTTGACGCTCACTCTGAATTCGATGGTGGACGACAAAGGGACATTTTTTAAATTAGTTGATTCATGGGGAGTTCGATGAACATTTCAAACTTAAAAAATAAAATTATTTTTTCTAAGAAATTTTCCTAAACATTGGCGGACGTCTATATTCGTCAACGTGTTAAATCTAGCTCTACCCAGGAAGAATACTTTCTACCCCCTTTTGTGTATTTATTTCAACAGTTGGTTTGATTAAAATTCTGAGAAAAATAATTACTTGTAAGAAGGTATGAAATTCCAAGCGTTCAAGCTTTGGCCAAGTGTTTGTCTGGTTTTTATTACTACAAGACCCAGCAGGAAACGAAAGACACTAGAGTGTGTCGTAAGTTAAATCCTTCTTGGTACTATGTCTTGGAAAAGAAGGGTTTAACTGTTTGTCGACTACGATGCAACGATGGACCGTTATTAGTAAGACTTCTTTTTTTGTTTTCAAGCGAACGAATATCTCGATCGACAGAATTTAAACTTAATAATTTTAGCTTAACCTTGATACTTGCAATAATAAACTCCGAACGTGGATTAAGGACAGACTTAGAATGCGTTTATATTAAATATAGTTGTCGGAACATAAAGTATATGATTTGTTACAGGAAATATCTTAAAATATTCTGAAAATATTAAGTTTGTTATATTTATGTAATTTATGTACGTGAGTGAGATGAAGTAGTAGTAGTAGTAGGAAAACATAGCTTAACAAAATAAATAATTATGATATTCCTGGTACTTGTCTTTATATTTCTTTCCACGCGTTGTTAAAAATATTCAGCTATATCAATATAAAGCACCTTTAACATTTTAATAAGTCATCTCTCTATGGATATATTATAGGTTAGGAATATAGCGAATTGACAACTTGCATATATGATCTCCCTTCTCTTGTAACGTCCCTGCCGCGAGAAATTACTGCGCTCTATAAAAGAGCGACTTTCCACCAGAACGATTCAAATAAGGGGGATAGGGCTTGTATGTGTGGTTAAGAATTGAAATTCACAGGCCTAAATTTTCCTCTGTATAAAAACTGTGCAACGATAAATTCAACGAACTTACACATAGTGAAAGCGAACTGTCGATGGATACAATAAATAAGCGCTTATTAATCACTCAATTCAATCAGATCTCTTATAATTATGAATACTATATTTCTTCGATTCGCTGACGAGAATAATAATAGACTAACTCTTGAGTTGCTCAAATGAGGAACTGGTTAAAGCTCGGACCTCGATGCGGTCTTTGTCAGGCGGGACAGGTGGATCAGAAATGGACGACTTCCGGCGTGACATAGATATTTATACTATCACGTGCGCATCGTTACCGCTACGCTACTGCGCATACGCACTCGACAACAATTAAATTATGTTATTTGACGTTTTATGAACGATAACACAACTTGCCTATTGTGCTAAGATGTGAGAGGACCATATTATTTGGTATTTTGGTTTTTCGTGATCTACACGACTTTTGTTTCTGTCTATTTATTCTGTCTATATTACAACGTGTGTATGAAGTGGTGGCCAGTGATGTTAAGTAGTAGAAGAACGGTTGCGAGTGATTATTGTCTTTTCTGGACTTCAAAGATAATTGTTTATTTTCACCATGCACGGTAGTCGCTGTAGATATTTCAGTGTGTTTATCGTCACTGATGGTATGTTTATGTAGTATACTTATACATTGTGCCTTTTGGTCAAAACTGAGCGTTTAACGTCACGGACAGTTATGCCACAGTATGATGATGATGACGCAATAATCATTGAAGATGAAGATTTCATTGTGAAAGATATATGTAGGTACAACAAGTATACAATACTGATCAGTATATTAATTCTTTTTGATCAGTACTTAAATATGAAGGGTAAGTATTCTCTGAAAATATGCGAAGCTGCCACTGGCAGGTAAACAAATACCAATAGGTCAATTGGTTTTTCAATTCGAAATGGAAAGGGTTTAATACTGTGTTTTTCTAATTTATATTGTCCGTTTATTAATTTAACTAGCCTAACCTTAACTGACCGTCAAGCATTTTTATACTGATCTTTTTGGTATTAGCAGCTAAGACTTTAAACGCTTTCTTAATGTTACAACAACAATATTAGTTTGTGACAGCTCATTTTGTCGCGTCTCGTCGCATTCACTCTGTGAGGTTGTAAGGCCCAGATCTACTGGTTGCTTTCGACGCTGTTTGTTAAACTAATTTTGAACAGCTAACTCTAAATCGTACACTAGTGACTGGCTGTTTCGTTCGTTCGTTTGCTCTTACGAGAGTTCGTTTCGATTTCGTTGTAAGTCAATGACTGTCTTTTCAACTCGCGAATTTCTGGAAACTCATCCAGTATTCCCTCCACTCTGCAAGGAGTTAACACTGTTGGTATCTGCCGAAGTGACGCAAATTACCGATCCGTATGCCCCTTCGAGTATCATCTACACCCTCTTGCGTGCCTGAGGCGCACGTTCGCTTCCAGAGGAGTAGGAAGATACATGGACGTGGGATCTCTAAGTCTCTCAGTGACGTTCTGGGAATTGCGCGAAGGTCAAGATTTCGGTCTGGTCTCGTTATGTGTACGATTCAAAGTCCTGCTGCACGCATATATTAGATCAACCTTTAGGAAGTACTCCGTTTACAAGACGCTACACGACTATCGCCAAGGACGATTTTTTTTGTTTGGTTTTAATATATTAGATTAGGATAAGTTGGTAAATTACTCGTTGGAACGTTCGTAGTGCTTGGTTGTGATTTGATCGTAACTTAGTTTAATAATGATACTATTTCACACTTTTTACAAACTTATATAGGAACTGTGTTTTAGTAACCAGCCAATTAGCTTGCTATCCCTCCTTTGGTGTAGAAGTGGTAGTTATTCGGTAGTAGGGGTAAGACCCCGAAAAAAACTACTTGGGCTACGCGGTCGGATGGTATGTTGGTTAGGTTTTTCCAGTTTTGTGACACATCATTAGCTATTGAGTTAAGGCATTAAAGGTGCGAATAATTACAAATTCCAAAGCAACTTTTAGGGCATTAATCTTGGTACTTAGGAAAATTGAAGTAATAAAAAGAGGTAAGTAATATTTGGAAATCTTCAAAAATAACTAGTTGAGGTCGTACTTCGTATGAACCGTATGGTATGCGGCCCTTACCATAAACTTGGTTTTAATTAAGAGGACGACCATTATCGCAACGCGACAGAACCATTGTGCCAAAAGTTACGGTAGTTGACGAAATTGCACAAAATCTCTTCATCTCAAAAACAGATTTTTTGTTACGAACAGTAGCCTTCGAAAGTCTCACGTCACAGTATATAATAGAAGAACTCTATGTCTGACCCTTTGATGTCAGTGTTGGTGGCAACATAAAATCACGAGAATTGTGCTACTGTTATAGCGTGCTTACATTTCATTCTTCCATTCGGAACACACCTTTATGAGTACTCGTGGTATCGCTATCTCTCGCGGGAACGAGTTAAATGTCGCAGCCCTCTAGCGGCGGTAAAGTTTGCACCAGAGACCATACTCCACGACTTTTGCTCTGAGGGGTAGTGGGGATGTTACTATGCGCTAGACGTGTGCATACGTTATTCTTAAGTTAGGATCCAATCCCAGTAGATATATATTCATTACTTTCATTTCGATACCGGATATTTTTAATATCAATACTTTTTGTTCTGATACCTACTCTGTAGAAAGAAAAATATCGAAGCATAGCGAATATGTGTTACAAGTAAATAACTTTCTGTATGAAAAAAACCTATTACAATGTACTAAACATAACCTTGAAATCCTATAGCATAATAAAGTAGCATTAAATTAGTTGCAGATGACACACGTAATTACATTCTTTTTCAGTGTTCGTTAAGTTTTCTGATAATTAATATTTTCGCATCCCATCTGTTCTATATTGATGATATGCGAATGTAATAAAATTGTACGGATAGATTTTAATAGAGTCAATGGCGTTTACAGAGAATCCTGTGACCCTTAAGTTCTACTTGGCCGATAGTATCATTCAAATTAAATAGAGTAACTTATTAAGTAGGGTAAAGCAAGAGCATCATTCATAGGCTCACCCACATTATACTAAGCTGAATTAGACTGTGTTACATAATTTTCAACCATTAGCAAAGCAATCATTCTATGCTGATGATTTACTAATTAACCTAGATATAGTAGAAACTATTGCTAACATCTACCAGCAATAGAAAATTTCCATTACAATAGAAAACTCTAGGAAAACATGCATTTCTAAAAAAGTTCTGGTGGAATAAATTTAATTTCCCTAATCACTAATGAATTCTGATGCCCCCTGAAAGTAGACATCCAAATGATATGCTAAACTTGTAATGTTCACTTAGAGGGGACATCCGAGTGCAAAAGGTTAAAAACCTTGCGTTATATAAATATGGTGGTGTCTTATTTACCACATTTATATTTACATTTAATTATTTCTTGAATGTGCGTCTCGGAAAGCATGTCTTTTTATCTTGAAGAATCTGAGGGGACTGACTTGGACTCCAAGTGGTAGAGGCAAGGTGGTCTCAAAGTCTGAGAAACTATTTATACTAAAGTCTTACTGGATAGAGTATCCTAATTCCTAGAATACTGAAGATAACTTTTTGATGATAGTTTAAGGGATGATTGAGGCCCGAAGAAAGAAGAGTCGTAAAGAATCTAACTACATATTTAATCTGTTTAGTTGATACTGTTTGCTTTTAATACAATTTTACATTGGTCACTATTTACAAAATGTACTCTTATATAATATTATTTCCTAAAGCAGCAGCTAGCTAATCCATTGGCTGATTTCAATGGTACATCAATAGCTATGGAAGGCATTAAAGTTAAGAATCTTTACAAGTTCTATAGCAACCTTTAAGGCCCTAATCCTGGTGACTCAAATTAAGAAGTTAATTAGATAAAGTATATATAACTGTATATAAGTGTATATATAAATAGAAATTGGGGCTCTTCAAAAACAGTCAATTATAAATGACCATAGGATAAACTTGGTTTAAGTAGATTTTTGTTCCAAATGAGACGGGACTTTTAGATTAGATGTAGGCCCACTCAATGGCTTATCTTTCTTTAAAAGAAAAATTCTTGAAACATTGAATCAATTTTGCTGTTGCGCTGTATATTTCAAGTGATGAAATATGACAATAATATCCCAACATATTGAAATATGATAATAATATGGCTTAAATATTGCTTTATTGTTTTTCATTAGATTTTTATGACAATAATATAAACATTTTTATCAACTCCAAGTTGCACTCTATGAGATGCATTCTAAACATCGTCAGAGAATTACGTCAGAGAAAACTACGAGAAGTTCATTTTTTGGAGAAACATGAAAGACCATAGTTGTTGAACCAACTCTGGTTCGTAACAAGACACAAAGCGGTACGACACGTTGGTAAAGGCTGAAGAATTGTGAAATAACTACAACCTTGTCCTGGTGGGAAATTTTCAGACGAACAGGGAATCGTACACATCGCAGTTGGTAGAGGACTTTATTCTATATAGCAAAACTGCTTTCACCGATTTGCGTTCCAGAAGAGTTCCAGTAACCGCACAGTCGAATGCAATATTTCACGCGAAATATAAAAAAAAAAGAATAACCTTTGTCTCTGATATTCTAACACAATAATCACTTCTGGTAATGACTTTAAAAGGAAGCTGTAATAAATTTGTATTAGATAGAGACAAAAGGTGGTTGGGGAGGGGGGATGCATAATAAACCGAACGGAAAGGAAATACTCACGGAGAAAGTCAGCCAACCCGAAACCTCTGATTTTAATGAAACTTTGCATATAGATAGAAGATAATGAATATGCAAGGAAGAATTTTTTCGCGGAAATTCATTTCGAGGGGATGAAATCAACCCCAGTAGTCTCCGCGTTATTGGTTTTTAAATAGATAACCTCGTGACGGTTCCAGCTAACGAGAAGCTTAAAAATTATATTAATTATTCGGTATTTTGTTTTATTATCCTATTTCAATGTAATTTGTAGTTAATTCGTAATTTTTAAATATTATGTTTTCTTCTTACTTTGCTTATAAATAAAATGTTTAAAAACACGAAAAACTAAAAACAATTGTTTTGTTTATTACTGTACTTGTGGGAAATATAATAATGCTAATAGTTACTCGTAATACTACAATAGTTACTCGTAAATTTCTAACTTAATAAAAATATATAAGGAATTGAATAAAATATGTAACCTCAACTTTTATTAATAACCACTTTAGAACTTCAGCCATTTTTTTGAATCGGCTAATATGTTTTTCAAAGGACCCTATTCAAAAACCATATGTTTTCGCCCCCAATCGATTTTGTTTAAACTTTGCATATTTGTAGATCTATATGTGTCTCATCAATTGCCAGAGTCTCTATCTGTCGGGCCTTTTAATAAGGGAGGGGGAGGGGGTCAAAGTACGCATTTGGCGAAAGCTTTCGGAGGCTATAACTTTTGATTAAAAAAAGATATCGACTTGAATTTTGCGTCAAAAAATCACAAAAAAATTAAGCTTTCGAATGCTATATAATTTTTTCTTTTTTCGGAATTTTTAAGTCACTTTTTATGCTTTTTTCTAGTTTTCGGGTTAGTGAAAAATTGCGAAAAATTGCTATTCCCAAAATAGGTATCCCTAGATTTTAACAAAAAACTCAGTATAGGAAGCTCATTTTATGCTCTTTAAGTGGTATAAATCTTACCCTGGGGAAACTTTTTGTTTAAAAGTTATAACATAATATTCGTGTCGATGCGTAAGCTGTGGACGCGAAATTCGAGCAAAACAAATGCTTTTCTTAACATATTGTGAATTATTATTAAAATTATTATCATCGGAGATTGAGATTATTATTGTACTAGGAAGAATTCGTTTTTAAAAATACTTTTTAATTTAATGTTACTTACATTATTCCTCTTTTTCTAGATGTCCTTTTTCTTTTGTATGTTATTCATCTTCATCTTCTGTATCTTCCGATGTTGGTCTTATATGAGGAAAATGTATGTTTAAAAAATTAGCTGGTGCTGATAGATCACTGTATCGTCCAAATCCCAGGTACCATATTATTGCTAACACATGAGCACAGCAACCAACAGTCCTCGCTCCGTTTCTACACTGGCAGTAATAACTTCTGACAGACGTAATTGTGGGCTGTGCGATATCAATTAAAGTGAATATCGAATAAAGCTTCTGATCACAGTGTCGTGATTGCAATTTAGCTTTTATGAACAATGGTGTCTGAATATCCAATCCATATTTGCTGAAGTCTGGAAGATAGCTTTCCTTGCTGATAGAAAATTGGTACTTTCCAGAAAGCAAGTGATCCGCTATATACGACTTTGCAAGTGATAATTGATATGATCCCGTGAACGATTTTAAGCACTTTAATGTCCAGGCTGGGAAGTTTTCATAATGTTCTAATGTCATGTTTTCAAAGTTTTTTATTTTTTTTACCAGACCTTCGCATTCTACAATTTGCTGCATTATATTTGGTTTATTTAGGTCTTTTAATAAAGTTGAAGCCACTTCTGGATCATCATTATCACTATATATTCGTTTAAAGTATGCGTTGTGAAGAGCACTTGCAATTTTAAAACCTTCAAACAATTTTGTGACACATTCTGAAGCTATAGCTGTTTTGAAATATTTAAATCTTTTAAGTGAGCTATTTACACTTTCTACTACCCATCTTTGTTTGGTGCATACTCGACTTTCGTTTGCTTCAGAGGTTGATAGTTGTTTAACTCCTTTTTTTAGCAGGGCAGGAATGACGACTTTGTAATTGTTTTGTAGTATTTCATTTTTTACGTAGGAAAAGCCTCTGTCAAGAATGAAGATATCACCAGGTTTGAAAAAGTTCTTAAACCAATCGGTATTCATAATAAATCTAAAGATATCTGCATCAGATACTGTTGCTGCCCACAATTTATTTGGACCAAAAACATCCAATATATAACCATTCGTAGTTACTGCCAGCATCGGTTTTAAAAAGTTGTTTTTTTTTTTACCACTATACATCACTCTTTGGAAGCAATAATTCGTACTTTTATGCAAATAAACATAAGTACCATCCCATATGGTGATTATTGCATCATCATCTTCATTAATATTATTTATGCGACGAGAAATTGCCGAAGTTTGTCTTTTAATTTTGTCCCGTGTAATATTATTTAAAAAATGTAAGTAACATTAAATTAAAAAGTATTTTTAAAAACGAATTCTTCCTAGTACAATAATAATCTCAATCTCCGATGATAATAATTTTAATAATAATTCACAATATGTTAAGAAAAGCATTTGTTTTGCTCGAATTTCGCGTCCACAGCTTACGCATCGACACGAATATTATGTTATAACTTTTAAACAAAAAGTTTCCCCAGGGTAAGATTTATACCACTTAAAGAGCATAAAATGAGCTTCCTATACTGAGTTTTTTGTTAAAATCTAGGGATACCTATTTTGGGAATAGCAATTTTTCGCAATTTTTCACTAACCCGAAAACTAGAAAAAAGCATAAAAAGTGACTTAAAAATTCCGAAAAAAGAAAAAATTATATAGCATTCGAAAGCTTAATTTTTTTGTGATTTTTTGACGCAAAATTCAAGTCGATATCTTTTTTTAATCAAAAGTTATAGCCTCCGAAAGCTTTCGCCAAATGCGTACTTTGACCCCCTCCCCCTCCCTTATTAAAAGGCCCGACAGATAGAGACTCTGGCAATTGATGAGACACATATAGATCTACAAATATGCAAAGTTTAAACAAAATCGATTGGGGGCGAAAACATATGGTTTTTGAATAGGGTCCTTTTTAAAATCATAAAAAAGTTATGCTCCCAATATTTCTGAGAGTCCAATAATTATTCTGTACATACACGTTCGCCAAACTGAATCAGCCATTTTGCTTTTGAAAATATTAAGTTTAGGAAGTCTCAGGATAAAAAGTTCTAATTAAACTTAAAATTGTTTCGGTGATTTTTAGTGGATTGTATTTTATTGATTGTATGTGTATATATCTACAAGTTCCTATCGAATTATATACATCTTTTGACGATGATTTGTGAAACTATACGTTAGATTTTCTTATTCACATTTATTCAATCTTTAGTTCATAAAGTAGTACTATAAGGTAGTATATAAGTTCAGTAGTATTTCTGATGGAATAATAATTTTTCTTTTAAATGCATCGATCTGTGTTTGCATATATATATATATATCGATTCTTCTCTCACAAACCCAGAAAGCTACAAAATAAACTTCACTTTCGTTGCAACCATACTTCTGTCTACACGCGTTATTGAAGAGTTCGCTATTAGACTACAACATAATCTTAAAACAATTCAGCAATACGTATGTTCAATGCCAGAGATTGCTAAAAACTGTACTGGAATGAATTTGGATGCTATAACAAAAGGTCTACTAAATGTGTCCTATTTTGGTTAAAGCAAGCTGATTCATTTATTGGAATTTTACGAAAATTGTCGTTCATCGGAACGGATTGGTCGACAAAAATTGTATGAAAATAGCAAAAGTTCACTCTTCAAACACCAAGACAACTAGTTGCCAAATGTGAAGGAATTTATATGAAAATAAGATGCAAAGGAGGGGTCTCGGTCGATGTCTACCTGCTATGATGTTTTACAACTCAACAGCGTTCACAAGATAAATTTATAGCACATCAATCGTTAACGAGAAAGATGAGCCGAGGACTTAAATTCTAATTAAGTTTTCGAACGTTCTCTTGCCTGCGAACTTAATGGCATATTGAAACTGGAAATACTTACTTAATCCCCCAAAATAGCAACGGTTACTTCCGTTACATAATCATGGCGCACGCTTAATTACTTTCTAGCTAGTTATGTTTTATGTACGGTCATAATGATAACGAGAACTTCGAAACGCAAGTAACTATCGTATCGTGTTTAGTAGATAATGGAAAGTAGTCGAACATTGATAATATCTACTACAAATACAAATTATCTTATACAATATATGATATAATATTTTGTACAGTGGGTGTGATGAAAAATGCAAACGAAGTTAAACAAAAAACAAAATGTTTGAAAGATTTAATTTTTGTTAAGGAGACATTTTTCTTCCTCTAGCCATTTCCAAGTTAGTTCTTAAGAGATAGAACTTCGCGTACTGGTTTCACCCCTTAAACTGAAGTTAAACCACGGACGAAAGCAAAAAGATACTTTTAACAAAATATTCTAAGACGAAGTTCTGCCGTTGAGACGTTAAAAGCACGCGCCAGTTTTCGAAATATCTACAGTCGTCCTCCCTAACCTAACTTAGCTTAACCTAACCTAAACGACCAAACCACGTATCAATTTTTCACATTATGAAACCGTTATATAATTATTCAGTTGATGTTATTACTTACTTATAAATGATGTTTGTTAACATGAACTACCATCCTGAAGTGAGATGACTTCAAGTTTGCAATATGAGCAGATAGAAATGTAAAGATGGAAACGTGTGATAGTTATTGGTCGCTATCGACATATGATAATAATGATGCACGAACAACAGTGATTGTATAGCACCCAGTAACTGTAAAGAAATGTGTAACAGAAATATCTGCTTGCTTGACTAACAATTCTCTGCAACAATTGGTTCATGCGAATATACATTATTGTTCATGTCTTTAAATAACATCTGTAAATGTAATTAAAATGCAGACGGTGCAGTGCGAGATCCACACGAATAGTCCTCCACGATTGGCTTCGAAAATATTTGGTTACATCACTGTAAACGTAGGAACGTTTCACACTTAAAAATATTATTTGAGATGATCTTAGTATTGTCACTATCGCCTTATTAGGCATCGTACTTTCACTTCTTTTACTCACGCTGGACTCCTCACCTTTCAATTGTTCTCTCAATTCTTCTACATCGACATAGGTCAAAGTTCGTTTCTCCTAAACCATGGGTGGCAATTACATGGAACGCGTGTTAAACTTGGCATGCCTGGAAATTTTCCTGGCACTCCAAAAAATTTGAAATATCACTAAAAATAGGTAATAGAATGATGATAAAATAAATAAAAACTTATTCTTGTGAAATTCTTTTTTTCTGTACTAAATCATGTATTGTCAAAGACTAGGAACAGGCTGGCAGAAGAAAAGTCGTTTGGTAGTTTGGTAGCTTGTATTAATTTCCAATTGACAATATACCAGCTTGATATTAAAAATCTTGCAAGTTAGACAAAGCAAAAAACTTCTGACAAAGCATAAGAATAGTCCATTTCAATTAAAATTATTATTAAAATTTAATCGTTTATTGTGACAATTTTTATATTGAATAAATATTGAATTCTATGTCTATGTACATGTTTCCATTGTACTCTGTCTCTGTTTATTATTTATTACAAATAAAAAAAATTATACAGGTACTAAAGACATAAAATACTGGCACTCGAAAAAATTCGACAAATCAATATTTTCAATTCAAAATGATTATAGTCACACAGTTATAAAATAATAAAAGTTATTATTTCTGAAGCATCCTCACGTTTCTATTTTCATTTTTGATGTTTTCATTCCTTCTCATATATATCTTCAAATTTAATCTTTACGTAGGTATAGACACATAAAAATGACCATAACTGATAGAGAAAATAGAGAAGAATAGCTATTTATCAGCATCGAACAGAATCAATCAAGATGAGCGATTGTACCCTCGGGTTTCAGGTTCAAATCATGCACACGTACACATCACATATATTGAACGCGTCTTGTTTGTTGTATAATAAACATCTTTCGTCGAGTCAATATTCGTATTCGTGAATTACAATGAACACAGTCCACAAACAATTCGCCTACACTTTGTCGAATTTAATTAACACGAGATCAACGTCAATCAATATCGCGGAAACAGTTGAACGATATGGTGATACAACATGGATCTAATATATGGTAGATAAATTTGCAACAAATGAATAAAAGTTATTAAGTATTGCGTTCATCTGTGGTGTTTGCCTCGTTGGTCAATAACAACGTTCGTTCACTAAAATTAAAGTTGTCTGGTAACAAGTTTTTTTTTATATTCATGGATTTCCATCCAAGCAGCTTGTAAATATGAACTGTTGCTTTTTTTTCTAAATATTTTTCTGTTAATTAATAATGCGAATAGTCCAATTTCGTCCAATGGGAATCGAATTCAGTGATTGTAGATTCAATAATTTATATTTAGAAATTATAATAATTTAATACGAAAATTATAATGGTTAAAAAGCTACTTAAACAATTTCTTTTGTTTTGAAAACACCTACTTGCAATGTTATAGTTTTGACATTTGTGAATATTTATTATTAGTTTAATTAAGAAAACACTTATCAAGACGAATTTTCCTAAGATGAAAAAACCTTGATGAAACCTCAATAGATCGATTTGTCAGCCTTAAACCCCTCGTATACGTGAATATCAAAAAAATTCTTCGTTCCGTTTTCGAACTGAAAAAAGTATACAAATAAAATATAACATACAAACAAGTATACTAGGTATGTAAATATGAAACCAGAATTTCTGTCTAGAAAATATTTTACTTGAAGTATTGCCTATCAGTAGCTATACATATTTCCCATCTCTCTGACAATTTGTAGATGCCACGCGCAAAATTTTTTTTTGCTATCTTTCATTCAATTCGTATGGAACCAATTTTCCTATCTTCTGGATCTTTCCCATGGCTTTCAAATGTACAGAGAATTTTTCGTGTCACATTTAATTGATCCATGAGCTGTTGTTGCGTTAGAGCGTCATCTTAATCCCAAGATTCGGTGGCCTTACATGTTCTACGGTTCTCACATAAAAATCGCTACCTTTGAATTTTTTAAACCACTCAAGGCACTGCGATTTGCCAAGAGCATGCTCATCACCGTAAACTTCGAGAAGCATTCGATGCGATTCTGCAGCAGTTTTCTTCAAATGGTAACAGAAAATTAAATGCTACCCACGAATCATAGTTTCTAGACACAAAATTAAACATGTTCAACGCTATTAAAAACTATGCTGTATGAAACTTTACGGTTGTGAGTTGAAAATTTTTTATCAGACGTCGGAACAAGAAAATGGCGTCAATGACGTGATTTTGTCGTAACTACATTGATAGCTAGCGCCACGTATGCGCAAATTCCGGTTTCATATTTACAGACCTAGTATATACGTACAATTTTTGCTCGTATACACTAGATCTGTAAATATTCAAGTTTAAGAATTTTAGTTAACAAATTTAAGTTTAAGAGTTGTACTATTCCAACGCTCTTCCGATAGTCACAGCTTCTTACTTTTTACGCCCAACTCTAACTCTTCGCCCATTCTGTCTTTATTCTTTCCCGAGTCGATAGGTATTTTTCTTCTCTGCTAATTAACCGCTCTCCAAAAAGTACTCAAGCCGTCTACTCTCCATTCTCGGTCACGGTGTTTTCACCCCACGAATTTCCCTGTTTTCGCTACGGTGATAAGGTTTATGGTGACCGTTTCTCTTGGACTGAGTTTTTCAGTCGATTTATGGATTCTATTTTCAGTCTTTTTCTTTTCGTCCACAATAATAATTACAAACACCAAGGTTTATATCAAATTAAATGAACAATAATTGGCTTTAAAATCTGAAGGCTACAGCATTCACGTTCGCGAACGTGTTAAAGTAACAGATGCATAATGGAGTCTTCGAAATTGAAAACAAAAAAAGATGGCTCCACTCTGAGGTCCTCGAGTGCAAAGGATTGAGAATAATAATCTAATAAATATTGACAAATTACAATAACTATACTACTTGAAATCTAGGTAAATCGTTTCGAAGATTCTCGTTATCATCGTTAGCCACTGTAGATTCGGATGCTGATGGCCGTGATTCAAAAGATGGAGAGTATAATAATGATAAAACTAACAATAGATGAAGTTCGCGCAACGGAAACATCTAACTCAGCTCGCTACTCTGAAATCGCTTTTCAAGCGGTTATACAGTTGTACGCGTTCAGGACGCTAAAATAGCTCGAGCGTCTACTTGTTAAAATTTGAACGGAGTTAAAGCTGCGAGAGACCGTGCTTCAAATTTACACGGCCCCCGTTAACGATCGCGCGAACTAGAAACTGGATAAAAAATATTATTTCATAACTTCATTTCGTCAGATTAAATGAAACATAATAGATTTCAATTTTCCAAAAAAAAATGATCAGTGATTGACGTTCTCAGATATTTCTAGTGTTATGTTCAAAAAATGTGCTACTATTTATTTTCTATCAGCAGAATTTTGTTAATAAAACGTGTGCATCCACTCAGATGGATGACTTCTTTTTTTAATGCTGCTCTTGACTAACTAATTTCTACTCAGCTAATGGTACAGGATGTTTTCTATCTCTAATAATATGAAAATAATATAACCTTGAAAAAAAGCATTACAAAACGACAGTTATAAAAAATTTGTTTTCTCTTGAAATCATTTGACGTTACATAGCAACATTTTTCATATTACCACAGATAGAAAATATACACTTTTGGGGTGGTTTCACGTAAAACACCCTGTGTACAAGTCAGCAAATAAGATAATTCTATGCTCTGGTTTCTATTTTTCATATTTTCCAGCCTTATCCTGATCTACAAATCTTTTTAGCGTTATATGTACAAAATATTGTAGATCATCCAGACGCAATATATCATTCCATTAATTATTAACAGGAGATAACGATATGAAATATTACCAGGTTGGAAAAGCTAATGAAACGTTTTCCTTCTTTCCTTTTTTTAAACACAAATCTCACTGCAACTCTCTACACTGCTGTTCGCACAATTAAAAGTAAACAATTCTGTTCAATGATTATAATTTGCATCACTATCGATACAACAATAGAATCTATGGCGTTGCTTAGAGAATTCCAGGGAAAATGTCGAAAATAGTGGAACTGGGTCAGATTGGAAACTGGGTCATAATCGAGGCGCCTACTTTTTATGAAAAGATGAAGTTCGAATAAAATGTGCGAAACTGTTTATTTATAAACGGGGCCGTCAAAGTAGAACAGTAAATATTTTAACGCAATTTAGCTGCACTTATAAAGCGCATTACAGAACGAAATGCATAGCGTATTGATGTTTAAACATATTTCGTATGAAAGGCTTCTAAAAGCACGAGTATTAAAAAAAATTGCGAATTACTGTTCATGTGGACAACAGAATACGGTACAATTCCTACGAACGTTCAGTTCTTGCGGAAAAATATAAGTTCTGAATATGTATATATGTATAATCTAACGTGACTTAGTTGAATAAAAAATTAATCGATACTTAATTAAATTACTTTTTGCGCAAGAAGGAATGCAAAATCATTGAAAAAGTTTTAATAACTTTTAGAGCGTAGATTTGAAAAAGTATATACAGCGTGTATTATTAAAATAGTTTTAATTGAAGTTTTAATTGAAAAACTTTCCGATAATTAGTCAGATCGTTATAAACAATTTTTGCATAAAAAACAAAACGTTGACAGATTTCGTGGAACAAAAAATGAAATAGTAATCCCTTAAATACTGACATTTTTCTCGGTTGCAATGGTTTACGAGAAAAAACATGGGAATCTGTACAATCCTTAATCGTGGTTTATAATTGAGCGAGTGAAATGTTTGTCGTAGAAGCGAACTCGTTAAAACATATTTGAAACTAACCTTCTCGGTAGGAATTGATCAATTAAGAGCATCAAGATTTCATTTTCCCTACGAAAGACGCAGTGCGCAATTTTCGCGATGGAAAATTTCCATCTACTAACCGAAGCACGCGATCTTATTAATACATTTATGTATTTCGTTGGAACACACTTTCCTCCGTCGATGAATACGCTCACGTCACACATGGAAGCCGTAAACTATTTTCCTCCACATAGCGTACCGTTTAAATTGCACTTCGATTTAATTAAATGTCTCATACGTACTTTAGGAGGCACTGGTATAATGTGTGCACAGACAGAGCGATTTCCTCGTTTTGATACATAAGACGACCTAACGCGTCTATTATATAGACTGTTTTAATTACCTTTCTGCCTTTGATATCAACAATTGCGTAGAGTAATAAACGAGTTTAATGCTTTTATAGCTTTAGACGGTTCTAATTAGAGAAATATCACATATTTTCGAAAATAGAAAAGAGGTATGACAAATATATGTTGCGTCCCTAGCTTCGCTTTGCTTAACGACTTTTTTCTTTGGTTTTAATATTTTAAATTAGGATATTAAGTTGGGTGAATTACTATTGGAACGTTCGTAGTGTTTTTAGTTGAAACTTTGTTTCTACTATACTAATGCTATTTTACACTTTTTACTAATTAATATTCTTTGTCAGTGGTTTAGCGTTGTTGTTTTTTTTTGAGTTCGTGGCACGTCATTAGTTATTGAGTTCAGGCATAAAAAATGTGAATCATTAAAGTAATAAAAAAGGTAGTATTTGGAAATCCTTAAAAATAGCTAGTTGATTGTGTCCGTGCCATAAACTGGATTCTAATTAAGAGGGACAATAAATTGAATACATGTTATTTTCTTTGTAACATCCGTGTGGTTCGATATTGTAATTTTAACTGAATTCAATGTTTCTGCAAACTTTTAGTGAGAAATGTCCAGTGAGTGTTCTCTTGCTAGGGAAAACAGATTCGTCGATTGCCATTTTACAAAATTTGACGAAGGAAGCAGTAAAGTAGTCGCTTCGAACCATCGGTCACCCGCAGGTCCCGAGTTTATCCTCAGTGAATTCTGAGTCCTAATCTTCGGTTGTAGGAAGCAACAAACCCAAGAACCGCCTCGACTCGAACAATACAACAACGACAGAAACGATTCGAAAGTAAAACCATGAAAACCTTTAGTAAGCACGTGTGATAAAAGAATGACTAAACATTCACTCCAAGAGTAACGGTTTCTTGGATATTATTCTAGGATATTTATTAATTAAGAAAGATTGCAAGATTTTATAAATCGTTGGATAGTTCTTTACAACTGAAATATAACTTTAACTAGTCGTTTTAAAGCATTCACACAAAAAACTCATTCCTAGAATATTCCACATACATAACATTTGAAACCCTAATTATTGATTAAGTTTTAATTAAGATAATTTCATTATCCTTAATTTTTGTTGCTATTTGCCAAATGTGGTTAGACCAGATTCGATAGTTAGCAAAGGAAGGGTCGACGGTCGCTTGCTAAAAATTTAGCAGACCCCGATTGGACTTTCCTTTGCTTCATGATATAGGCACAACTATTTCTTAATGAGACACCTCGTGTAGAATAATTATCAATTTGCATAATCAATGTAAAATCTAACTGAAGCATCACGCAACACAAAAAGAGGGAGATTCGCGATACGAGAAACTGTTAATAGATACGAATCACGGAAAATGTTACGAAATGGGACGAGATAGGCGCCTAACCGAAAATTAATGAACGTAACGCGCGTTCGTGCTGTTATTTCATTAATTAAATATGATCCAGAGATAAACGCAACAAATATTGTCGAAAATTTGAAAATAACAGTCTATACAATTATAGTCTATATAATTTTGTATCGAATCAATGGAATCTCGATAGAACAGTTTGAGCAAAAATTCTGTGTCAATCTGAAATAAACAGAAAGCACCACCTGGAATTTAAAAAAAAATATATTATATCGCGTCGTGACAATGTACGGATGTAATCAACTAGCTATTTCTGAGGATTTCTAAATATTACTTATCTTTTTCTATTACTTTAATTTCCTTAAGTACCTGGATCAGGGCCTCAAAGGTTGCTTTGGAATTTTTAACGATTCGCACCTGCAACGCCTTAACTCAACAACCAATGACGTCCCATAATCTCAGAAAGCCTAATTAATATGCCACTCGACCGCGTAACCCAAGTGGTTCTTCCCGAGGTCTTACCCCTGTGGCGGCCCTCCGACACTCGCCACTAGAGGGATATCGACACCCACATGTTTCTCAAAAGCACACGAGTTCCCTACCCATTACTATATATCATCTACTAAGTAGCCTTACTGATGAGTCTACTAGCAGGCTCAGGACGAAACGTTCTTCCCTCTCTTTTCCTTTCATCTCTAGTAAGCAGAAACAACGCGCTTCACCCCTACAACCGGGTAGCTACCACCTCTGCACCAAAGGAGAGGTAGCAAACTCTATATAAGTTTGTAAAAGGTGTAAAATAGCATTATTATTAAATTACGAACGTTCCAATAGTAATTTACCCGACTTAATATCCTAATCTAAAATATTAAAACCAAAGAAAAAAGTCGTCCTTGGTATTCCAACCACCCATTAAACAAGGCAGAGCTAGGGACGCAATATATTACATAAATATTTTTGAGAAGCGCAAAATTAATATTATTGCATCTGATGGACTTTTTACAGTGTAAAAATAGATGATATAATAATAAAGCATGGTGTTGAGTCTCTATCCTTTTGAGGGTACACGATGCGTGCTACAGCCGTGAACGAATTACATTCCATTGATGGAATAATGAACCATCGGATCAGTCGTTTATTATGAGACTGGGGCAAGGTCGTTAGTTTTTCGATTCACTCTAAAGTAAAAGTTCACGTTCGATAAAAGCCAAAGCAGTATCAAAATCAAATTTCCCCCAAAAATGGGACTCGCTTCGTTTCCATAATTAACGGTTTATATGCATATTAATATTTATAAAACCCATTTTCATTCTAGCGTAGTAAAAATGAATATTAACAATTTTAAATGTACAGCTTACAAAACAGAAATTTATGTGACACACAGTCATACAGGTAAAAACGGTTTCACAATTACCAGCTATTAATCTCACATTGAATATTTATGGGATTAAACGAAACGATAAATAAGAAAACGATGCGCTTCATTCAAAATGTTTTAGTGATTCGCATATTAGAGGCAGACTTAAAAGCTCTATGAAAATTTATTATTCACACGGGGAAATGGCAATTACGCATCGATATTTTCTCATTAGTATGCCGATGTTTTTACCATCGATACGTGGAGTTTGATGCATCGAGGCCATCGATGCTTTCTGATGAAATTCGATGTTTTTAAATACGTAGATGACAAATAATTGGATCTATTAGGTTTTAAGCGAAATCTATTTTGAAATTTGGCAAAAAATTTTGACATAATTCTTATATACAATTTGATTAAAAATAACTTGTGCGAGTCAATATAGTATGCAAGAAAATAAATTGTTGGTTCTGGCGAATAAAAGTTTTATAGAAATCTTGTGAAAATTAAACTGACTGTGCTAAAAGTGTCTTTTTTTAATAGAATCTGAAAAATATTGACATTACATTAATATCATATCTAATTTTGATATATCGATGTTTTCAAATTATTATTGACTGGATAAAAAATGCGAATGTTCAATTTTGTTTGCTCGATATTTTTTTTTAAAGTTTCAGAAAGTATGTATACATAAAGTGGTAGTTTTGTAAATATTGTTATAAAACGTTTTAGCCATAATTAATTACTGCACAAATACTTGTTGGAGCCACTGTGTATAACGAACCAAATGATTTATTGTTATAGTTTATGTTAATAAAGTAGCAGGCTTCCAATGTAGCATCATCGTTCTTCTGTTCTCGACAACTAGCCCATGAACTAGGTAGCTGCTTCCGTTTACACCCCTTTCTCGTCTCAACATTCATATTTTTCTTTTTTGCTCACAGTTGAATTTTAATTATCGTTTTGAAGAACACAAGTTTATATTTAAATATAATATAGATATACAATTAATTAAAACAATGTGGGGTTAGACTAAATAAATTTAACTAAACTACTAATCTTAAACTATTGGGTTGAAAAGAAAGTATTTTCGGTTTTGTATCGTGAAATAAATCTCATTTTTTATAAGCAAAGAATAAACTAATAGCTGCAAACACTATTCGCGTGTGGGTACCGGAAATACCTTATTGCCAGCTCAATAGTATCTTAATAATATATATTTGACGCTACTCTGTTCTACGCTGTTCTGTTCTTTATAGTTTTCAAATCCACATCATTCCGTTCTTCTGGATTCTTAAATCCACACTGTTCCATTTCCTTCGATTTTCAAATCCACACCGTTCCGCTCTTCTCGATTTTCAAATCAACACCGTTCTGCTCTTCTCAATTCTTAAATCCACAATTTCGCTCTTCTCGATTTTCAAATCCACCTCGTTCTATCAAATTCTTTCAAATCCACCTTCGTCACTAGTAACGCTCGCTCTCTTTCTCTTTTTTCCTCTCTCGCACCCGAAATCTAACAATAAACTTCAAAATTAATGTCGATACAAGATACAGTTTTTGCAGGCCTTCATTGCACGCCTGTGAACCATCTGCATTTTAAGCAACTCGGTCTGAATGTAAATATTGGTTACCCCTATGTGTCGCACCCCACAATATAACAACGATATTGTAAATATTCAAGATCCCTATTTTTCAAATATTACTTAAAACGTTCCTAACCTATCATTTAAGCTTACTTCTGTATTTAAAAAAAAAACTGAAAACTTATTCAACTCGTTACTAATAAAGCAAAATTAAGGCAAAGATAATTTTCTAATAGGCAACAAATTATTTTAATCTAGAAATATTGTTGCATTTATTAACCAGCGTGGTGGTTGCATGTAATCTTTAAGAAGAGCACAACGCAACGTCATCACTATTTCATCTAATGTAAACAATATTTATTTGTCGACACATTGAAATCACCGACAGAACAACAATCGACACAATGCCAGCCACTTGATCGCGAGCCAATTTAAAATTTATTACAGTGAAAGTATATGCAAGAATTATTTGGTAAAACTTTTATTAAATGTCAAACTGCAAAAATAGCGATTTCTTGCAGTAATTGTTGAAGAACCCTTTTCCATTGAAATATTAATACTAATGCATATAATAATGTATATAAAGACCAATTAAATTCCGCTATTGTTAAAATTAGAATTAATCCCCCAGTATTCATACAATATTCAAAAGAGATTTAATCTCACAACATTTATTTTATATTATAAACAAATATTTCCTCTTTAATGGATTCAAAATACCAGATCTATATCTGATTAGTAGACTCAAATTGCGTCTATTCAATAATGTAAATTTCATTGATAAGGTCCAGGAAGTCGTTGAACTATAGTTTACTGCTCTAGTCATGATTTGAAATTGGAAAGATCAAATCATGATTCAATCTTTTTCGATTCTAAATTCTCCTTAAAACCTCAGCCGTTTATTTCGTATCCTGGGCAATCTCGCGCGCTTTCACGGCCCAATAATGCTAGAGCACTCACAAATCCCATCCAAATCGCACCTATTTGATAACTCAGAAGAAAATTTACCAGAAGAGTTCGCAAGTCTAGCTTTGCTGTTATGATAGCACCCCATTTCTTTACAAATATGGGGTAAAGTGAGGAATGTCTGCAAAATGAGCGATATAAAAACAGGAATAAGTTTAGGCTACCCTAAAAACAGAAGTAAAAACCTTTCAATTTAATAGAAAGAAGCATCATCTCGAAATGAATCCACGTCTCGACATATCTCAATTTGCTTTATAATGGAAGTTCCACCTGATCAGAAATTAATCGATAACGATGTTTTGTGAATACTTTAAGAGGGACGTTACTTGTCACGTGGTGGACGTTGGTGTATTATGATCCATGTGTCTATATTACAGTTAATGAACCTGTTGATATTTAGATTTAAATATGAGAGTTCAACGTGGACTTTTAAAGTATACAATAAACATCCTCTTACTTTTTATTTTACTTTTTTCCTACACATCTACACAAGTCTTGTTGGTAGTTCCTTTTTTCGAATGTCGTTCCTATGCAATCAACCAAATAGATGTACATATACGTATCCTTGGTTTTTAAGTAAGGTTCATTGAAAAGTGCTAAAATTTGGTTAGGTTAATAACGAGCATTAGTGATTTCTACTGTCGAATAAGTAAACAAATGACAATAATAACAATAGAACTGCACGCGAGAAAGTTTAAAATATGTGTGTGTCGGTTAATTAATTGTCCCTCAAATCCAAAGAGACGTCACAAATGAAAATCATATTATAGTATCAAATATTCTGACAAAAAGTGATCTGTTTCAGTAAAAAAAAATCTACATATTTGTGTTATTCTTCCGCATAGTCATCGTTCATCAGTTCGTCACCATTTTCAAACCCCTCCAACGTCAGTCATTTCTTTAAAATGGCGGAGAGTCAAAAATTTTTCAAGGGAATTTTTTCCATTTTACAGTTGGTAGGAATGTTTATTACAGTATTAATTAAACATTACAGATATGCGATAACAAATGCAAATTTGAGTTCGACAAAATGACTGGCAACTAGCTAACCGATTAGAAAAAGATAGTATGTAAATCTAACCTTACTTACATATCTAAATTGGCAATAAATTTAATATGAATATTATTTGAAGTACACGCCCTGTGTATTACTAAGGGAATACTGAATATAAGAAAGGATTTGTGTAAAACCTCTCGTTCTCGACAGTAATCCTAAATGAACTCGTGGAGAATGTTCGTGAGTATAGAATGATACAGTAGAATCCGTTGTTCATTTATACAAACTAGTTGTTCTTTAGCATCAGTTATATAAATAGCAATTTACTATCTAAACTTGTTGGTTATCCGAATGATTTTAACCCTAACATGTTCAGACAAATCAAAAACTAAATATACTTGATACTTGAAAACTTTTGCAAATAACATAATGTTCCTAACTATACCCTTATTATCCTCAAATTCGCAGGCATTCTTTGTATTTCATAAAATATAATATTTAAAAAGAAAGTAGTTCGAACAAAATTTTTAATTAAAATAAAAAAAAGGAGAAACATTCTTTTATTAGACAGTCTGTAAGTCTGAAAAATAGCAGCCTCCAATTGGGAATATTTTTTCTTTAATCATTGTCATTAACGTTTACTCGAAGATGCTTTTAGCCGTGATTCTTCACATAAATTCTACCAAGACAGATTTTCAACCCTTTCAACTCGGTTGGGGCAATAATGTTCCACGGGGCATATTTCTAAAAACCCGCCACGGTACACGTACAACCCACGGAAAGATTAATTATTAACATTAATTTACCTTTATCCTATAATTCAATTGATGCTTCCTTATGTCACTATTTCGACTCCATTACGTCCTTACGCGAAAGAGAAAAATCTATTTGAAGTTTGCCTTAGCGCGAGAAGCCATCTTTTATAGAGTTAGAAGGGTTATATAATTTATCGAAGAATCCTTCTCGTAGAAAAATTAATTTCAACGTTAACATTGTGAAAATAAATATATAACGCTAATATAATGAATAAGTTAATAATATAATAACGCAGTAACATAATTAATAATATACATAGCGTTAACATATGCAAAAAAGCAATCAGATTTTGCTATTGTAAAAATTAGTTAAAATTCTAAACAACATGTGCAATATTAAAAAAAAAGATTCAATTTCATAATATTTGTCTTATATTATGAAACAAATATTTGTTTTCAAATATAAAATAAATACTCGTTAAATATTATATAATATGTATACCTTGATCCCGCTAATTTTACTTCGCCTCGTGTCGATTAATTCTTCTCTCGCGTAAAGCATACCACGAGAAAAGGAGATACTTCCGTCGGAAAGGGGTCACTTCGTCGACACTGGCATAAGAATATAAAAGGATCCGTGTAACGATGCAGAACGGAGTTTTTTCAAAGCCACCTCCAAGTCGAGTAATCCTCTAGAGTTCAAACCGCCGCGTAGAATAATTATTCCAAGCGTTATTTTTAAGTATTAATCTCGAGCACGTATCCTTCATAGTTTTTAGTGCGGTGATATTATTTCATTTGAACATTTTTATTAAAATATTGTTATATACACAAAAGATTGAGAACTCTTGTTCTACGAGTATCCATTTCGTTTCCGATTTAAGAGCGATTAAGCTTGCCAGTTTAATTGGTAAAAATACAAATAAAATGTACAGTAATACTATAAGTTTACTGACGAAATATTTGTTGGGTAAAAAGCTGTATCAAATAAATGTTATCTGATATGAAACAGAACGTATAATCTGACAAGCAATTTGATACGCAGGAAAATAGGGACTGGTATTTCATACTTGGTAAAGTACGAAAAACAGGGGGATCATGCGAGTCAATCAGATATTAATTATATACACGCAAAAAAAAAATACGTATATACAAAAATTTAATTATTCACTAAAAGACTAATGAGGGTAACAATACAAGTCGCTGAAGGCAATGCTCGTTTTAGCAAATTTTAAAAGTGTCTGTGTAACCATAACGTTGTAGATGCAAATTGTTTTAAAGAGTTCATTACGTATTAAAGTTTAGTTAGTATTTAGTTTAAACATGGATTCTGACACTTCGTTCCGAAGAAATTAAACAACGAAAGTTTCACTCGAAACTGAGCGTCCACATTGTCCACTTGGCAGAAAGATATTTATAAACAACTGAAGAATATCTGATATAAATTCGAAATGCACTATGTTAGTTTCACTCGTGTGTAAAGATGCACCACAAAAGTGCATACAATAAACTGCCATTTGTACTTGAAGACTTGACGACGACTATAATAGCGATACATTTTCGTATTGTCTCGTGTTGGTCGAGTACATTTCGTTGCGCTCAGACACGTTTATACAAGCTCGTGCTATAGCAGCACCTCTCCGTGGCCAAACGAGAAACTAAAAAAAGATATCGGAAACCACCAAATGTAACTAGAACACGTCTAAGCCATGAATGGTAACGAACGCGACACGGATACGTATAAATTGTTACATATAAATCTATGGTAACTAATTCGGGACCGTGACATAGCCAGGACACGGAACGGACACGACATCGTTGTATATAAATCGGCCTTTATCCGCTTGGAACCGTTACCGTTCCTCTAGTCATCAAGGAAGTTCGTATTCAACTACTCTGCTAAAATAGAGCCGTTCGCAAACTGTGAGTTTAGCTTTCTGGAGTCAGCATCTGGCCTCGTCCAGCGGATACATATCGTGCCACAACAAATACTGATAATTATAGAGAAAAGGGTGCATCTCGTCAATTTCGATAACTTTGAGATACGTTCCCAAAGTCAGCGTTACGAAGAATTTCTTGGAAGGAGCTTGAATATTAATTGAATCTACCAAAACGTACAATTAACAATGTAGTTGTAAAATTGTAATTTTACTTCAGTAATTTTGTTCGTGCTTAGATGTTTCGTAGAGAACTCCTTCTGGGATCTATCTGAGTTAGTTCTCCGCAAGAATGATAGATGGTATTAATCGAAGAAATATTACATGTTAAGATTAAGGTAAATGCATATAAAAGTATTTTACTAGTTTAAGGTTTCGCAGAAAAAAGAGACGTTATAACATACGTAAGATTCAAGTCGATTTCTGTCTTTAAAAAAATATGGTAAGACAAGAAAGGCCAATTTTTTGGTAGAATCTGATCATATAGAAGTAAATATTTTTCTTCGTTTTCAAAACGTTATCATAAAATTTTCAGTTGATTTATAAAAATCTACGTACATGCCAAAAATAAATTTTATGATCTAAGAATTTATGGATAAAATTTCAGGGATTTTTGTGGAAATTGAAATTTAGATTCGGTTCATGTTTTTTTTTTTAGAATTCGGATCCTTGTGTTGAAAATTTGAAAATTGCAAAAAACTAAATTAAATACAAATTGAAATCCATGTTTTAGCGATATACAATATTTCTACATCTGTAAACTATTGAGGTTTTTCAAAATACTTTGAGATTGATCATGTTTTCAGAAATTGGTCTTACTTTACTTGTTTTAATGTAATAGTATATTTTTCTAGGAAAAAATGCCCTCTCAACAATAAATACACGTAATATCAAGGGGATCGACATGTTTTTTTTAGTTTAGTTACGTTTATAAAGCGGAAGTCATACGAAGTTACAATAAATTTTAGGCGACAGTATTCCTTAGATAGCTGCATAAGAATATTTTGCCACAATATGCCAGAATGGAAGTTATAACAATATATTTGTAATCATGTCAAAATCTATTAACACCGCGATGGTATAATATGTGTAAATATTGTAAAAACTACCATCCACTGCGACCAATTTAAATTATTCCATGCATACCATTATACGTATATAAACAGTTATTCGCGATGTTATTTTATCTGAACTTAACAATCCAAAACAGAACTAATAAATCATCGCACATTCTCACACCCACTATTTCGTCTATAACCAATCAGAAACATCCCGAATTAACATAACCTGAAATTATTTCGTAACCGCAGACACTTTGAAATCTCTGCACGGACACTAAATTGAATATTGTAAAATAAACAAAGTAACATTTGAATCGTACCTTGATTAAAATTCAATGTCAGCTTACACAATGATGTAAGAAGTCACCTCTGTTCTATTAAAATTGCCAAAACAGTTAAAGAGTAACCGGGACACGAGTCTTGTGTCGAGATGATTTTTGCAGGATTTAAACGTACAGTTAGATGCCTTACAAGGAACTGATTCGTTTTAAAATCTTGTTTGTTAAATCATTCGTTGATTATAGTACATATATACGCGGTACGTTCACTTTAATCATTAAACTATTCAGGGCTGACTGACGACTCTAATTCTCTTATAAAATATAAACACATGACACACATGTTATGTTTCAGTTTGATAAACTGCACATACAATCGTTGCTCACGTTCATCGTAAGAGTTTTGATTTAATGACAAAAATTTTTCGTTATAACATTCGTTTCTTATGAAATCGTTAGTTATAGAATATCTCATTCTACTTGTACAATGTGGCTGGTGTTATTGAATTGTTTTGACATTTGTAATGGAGCAATTTTACATACCAAATTCTATGTGGGATGCTATAGAGGCAAACATTTTGGTCGCCATGTTTTGTAACTCAGAACACCATTTAGATGTAAATTTTAATTTCTAATATTCTCAAACTCACAAACGAATTTTTCTCACATTTGATAATTAAATATTTTATTACTATGATATAATAATATGTAGTGTTTAGTACTATTTTCTGAAAATGACTCGCTTGGAAATAATAAACCTCGGTCCATTTAAATGAACACATCCAAAATAAGTATTCTCAAACAAATTTTCTTCTTTAACAGAAACTTTAAAAACAGTTTCTATCATTAAAGTTGTTTCCAGCACGTGCGAGAGCAAAATTTATCGTATAAATTTGCATGCAGACGAGACTGGTTTATTCTAAGTACGCAGAAAAATTTTAACAAAACCTACAATTTCACTTGTAGTGTGTTTGTCACTATTGAAGAAAAAGGAGCCAACAAATGCTACGTAATTGTGTAAATACTATATATAGCATCGTGTATATAATTTCACTGTTAGATTGTGCGAGTTGACATAGAGAAAAGGCTCGAGAAAGAAGGGGTGAGAGAGAAAGATTGATGATAGCTATAGCGTAACGAGTGCACCACACGCGATACACCACGAACTGAGGATTATCGATTTTTCTGGCAAGTAGTTGCGTCTTTAATACAAAATACATTATTAATGTATCGCTTCGATGCATTTCAATGTGCATGTATGCATATCGTTATAAACAGCATGTTTTACAAACTACGACTAATACAATCCAAACATTTTTGTTTCAAATCATATTCAAACTATTTTCAAATCACAGTCTTACAATATAATATAATTATATTATTTTTAATATGACCAAAATGGCTCCAATTTTCTTGTTTTTTTTTAAATGATGCCAATATATTTCATAAGTAAATATAAAAAAAAAGTTATATAAACATAAGCTCGAGAAGAGTTTATTAGAAAATCATAGCAAAAATATGAGAGGGTAATAAATTGATTTACCAACTGTTAATTCCACTTAAAAGTGTCACTCATTCTTATACTAACACGTTGACGCTTACTCGATATTCGATCATTTAATCAGTTGATTCTTGGGAAGTCTCATGAACATTTCAAACTTACAGAATAAAATTATTACTTTTGCTAAGAAATTTTACTAAAAATTGCCGGACGTCAAGAGCCATCATTTGTGCTTACAATCACAAGCATTGGATATCCATAGACGGTATTTAGGTCAACGTATTAAATATAGAACTGATATCTATGAAAAATCAAATTTATCACTTTTCGAATTCCGACTTGATTCTACTTAATTTCGCTAAATGCCTCGCAAACACTTTTTTTTCAACCTCAGTTAACAGATATAGTTTGCACAAAAAATTGTACATATACCGTCGATCTGTTTTTCTGCTTCGTTAAATGAAAGCCAGTCTGCCGTAACATTTCGTGTTTTTCGAATAACTTTTGAATAAAATATTTTCTTGCTTAAATTTATAAATCGTTACTCATAGAATGTGCTGGCATCGTTTTTCCAGAAAGAAGCGTAGAGATGAAAGCGCGGAGCTGTGACACATCTGAAAACGAGATCCAATTATTTCAACTGGATTAAAAAACTGAATTACAACACTCAAACCGCGTCGAATCGAAACTGCGTCCGCAGTTTTCGTCATCGCTGAATATAGCTCCATTTTGTAAGTATGTCCGCAATCCCATAATGAGAATTATTTAATGGATGATCTTCCCTCTGTGCATTTCTTATGCAAGTGACACGTAAATTAAAAGTTTCATTAATAAAATCAGTTTCTCTTTAAAAGAAAAAAAATGTTGAAATTCAATAACGATTATTTAAAAGGCATTGAAAATTCACAAAAATATAAGAAGATTCAATATTATTCTGAGATTTTCGATTTTTTGACGTTTAACTTAACTATCGTACATCGATTTATTGGAAACAAAAATTTGTTCTTTGTGCAAGAATATAATATAGATTATTTCAAATTCACCTTAAATAATATAAATTTCCAATTTACGTAAGATATTCATTTCAAATTGAGAATTTTTATTGTTTCACAACTATTGAAGATCACATAAAAATTATTGAATAAAATTTAAATATTTTCTTACCTTTAATAATGGCGGAAATAATTTAGATACTTGATCAAATTAATATGTTATGCATGTTTTTAAACAACATAAATGATTCATAAGATAAATATTTAAAGTATTCATACTTCATACTAATTTCTAGAAATTATTAGAAATTTTTATAGTCGCTAACGTTGTATAAATGTATAGATTATTAAGTTCTTCACGTAAATGATAAAAAATATATAATTTAAATTGTATTATTCGTAATCATCTGTTATGGAAATATTTAATTTGATTTGATCGTTTTTGGATTTTACGATAACTTTTATGTAAATTTCGAGCAAAGAAAAAGCCAAAGGGTGATAGAAACATTGAAAGATATAGCGTGAGTGTCCGATACATTGCCTTTTCACTTACAATAATTCTTCTATAGTAACGCTAAAAAATATTTCTGTACCTTTAAAAGGAAGGCGCACAAAATTCTGCGAGAGTTATAAAAGGCGTCAAACGGGAAGTAAAGTGCCTGCTGGAATACGTGCGGGCGCACGATAAGGAGGGAAATGAATTACGTACCTGTGGTCACGCAGGTATATGCGTGCGATACATAACCTAAGAATGCTTCAGCTTTAGCGCTTTTAACACGATATACCATGGATAATTCTTGTACATAGATAAATCGATAATTATTAGAGTATGTTCTGTGTTCGTTTTGAGTGTTACAAAATTATTTTTACTCTAAAACAATATTATATTAACACATTGAGTAAGGCGTGGTTTTTTTGAACCGTGTAGCGGGCAAATCCAGTTTTTTTTTTCGCGCGGTAGTTAATTTACGATTGCTATTAATGCCAAGGATCTAAACTTTGTAAAAAAAGATACAGTTTCCGTGCTCTCTATCACGTAACTGAAAGTACAGTCTCCTGTTGCCAACCTTGTTTTTGTTTAATAATATGATCATCAAAGTTTCCAGCCTACAATATCACGTAACTAAGATTATAGTCCTTCACTTTGTGCCTTTGTCTTTTTCTGAACAGTGATCACTGTCTCCCATTTGCAATGTGTTAAACAATTTTAATACTTCGTCACAATATAGATTCTCGTACAAGTTAGAGACTTGTATCGTCTTTAAAAAATGTGCTTAACTGAGAACGTTTACTTAATTGTAATAGTTCTTAATATACGTTATGTGCAGGAATTCTAATAAATATTATGTATTCTGTTTTGTGATGTGATAATCATGTTTTTCTCTACGTTCTCAAACATTTAGATTCATCGATTTAAATGATTCCTGAATATGTTGTAGAAATCAACATTTCGAACAATTTTTTCTTATACATATAACCAGCGATCTTCCATAGTTCTCAAGATATTTGCTAACAAAGATCGCTAGCAATACGAAAACTTCTATCTATAGATAAGTATGCGTCCATAAAGGCATTAGTATCAGTATTTATCGTTAGCCAACTTCACGGTTTATTTCTCGTTTATAACGAGAACTGGGTTCGTATAAAAGCTCCATACATAACGACATTCGCGATATATGTACAGCGTAAGGAAATTGGGAAATAAACTAACCTTAGGCTAATGCACTAATTGATTCGACTTGTGAATATCGGATTAGGGTTGAGTTACGTCTAAACTCCCAGCTGCCGTAAAGCGGTTACACTATATCTATCAGACATTTGTTACAACCTCGCATATGCAAGACACTTTAAGCTTCCTCGAACCTAATTATAAATAAAAGATAAGTCGCGAAGTAGTACTGTACACGTTAATTTCGAATATAAAATTTATACCTGCTTACTTTCATAAAAACTAACGATTTCTATCTTTAGCGACCTAAAATACTTCTGAAACGGCACTTCTAGATAAAACATTCTCCTGGTTAACCGTGGAGATACGTTCAGGTCAAGTTAGGTTAGGTTCATTTCCATGAAAAAAGACCGCGATTTACGGGTCGAGCGAACTAGAATACCCTCGAAATGGTATATTTCAACCAAAAAAATCCGCTGCCCGGATACTATAGTAAAGTTCTGGCTCCGTGAGCGGTAATGTTAGACAAGCGTCACGTTGGTTGCACGGGGCTAGTTTACTTGCCACCAGCTAGATAGTTTACCGACGACGAGCAAATGAGCTCTGTGTAGCTGGGGGGGTGACTCGCGAACGAGCTGTCAAGTTTACTCGCTAAAAGCGTGACGTGAAAAGTTTGAGCACTCTTCAACTTCGCTATAGCTGTCGTACATATGAGGCGGCGAATATACTCGCTGACGAGTTGAGCATAAGTGGCTACATAGTGTTTTCTTTATCTTTAGATGTATGCACTATTCTTAAAGTATGGGTGACAGTGGTTCGTGCAGATGCAGTTTTAATTAGTGTAAATTAATATACACGAGGAATCGAGAGAATAGCAGAAAAAGAAAATAACGGATAAACTGAATCCACGTCTATGTTCCTCAAAGTTCCACTTATTATATTTTAATTTTCTTCCTTTAAAAAGAACCTCAAACTTTTTACACGTTCCGTCTAAAGTTATAATGATTATAATGACTGTGTCTGCCCGTTAAATAAAGTGCATTGTAAATATGTAGTATTTACTAAAAGTTTAGCGAAAGGTTCGCTAAAACTTTACCATAAATGTTCGCATACTCTTGGAGGACGAGCAATGTATCCGACACCTACTATTCGAGAAATAGAAAGAGTAATAGATTACCACAAACTCCAGTAGACCGTACAAGGTAATGAAACAGTATACCCGCCTTCTACTCTATCCACCGTATAATAGAAGAGATCAAGTCAAGCTATTCAAACTGCTAATAATGGGGCATGCGAGACTAACGCACAATTTCCTAATACAAAGGGATGCTTCTCCGTGGTATGAATTCTCTCACTTATCATTCACGGTACAACACGTTGTAATCCTGAAATACACGAAACTGAACGAATTACACGTGATTATGTAAATTCAAGTTCTCACGAAGCACAAGGAAGTACTTATCCTGATATACGTCAAATTAACATGACACATGGAACGAGATTTAGATCCAAGGAAAGACCGTTGTTAATGGCCGTACTGTCACGTGAGCAATGGTAAAGAACGTGTGGTTGCCCTCAGACACTCGTCACTAGAGGGACAGCAACACCCACAGTTTCTCGAAAGTGCACAATTTCTTATCCGCTTCTACATAGTATACATTATGATCAAAAAGTAACTGGAATTTGTCACTAAAACGAAAACGGTTCAATTATAATCAATTATATATCGATATTTATTTTATTTCTTTCAAAGTGATCTCCATTGCAAGCAATACACATATTCCTACGCTTCTTTCAATCTTCAAAACATTTTTCATAGGTCGATTCTGGAATCGCCTTCAGTTTCTTCCGTGAATCCTCCTTTATCGTACTAATCGTTTTAAAACACTTTCCATAAAACGATAACTTGAATCGTGGGAACAGGAAAAAGTCACACGGAGTCATATCAGATGAATACAGAGCTTACAGAACGGTATTAAATATAATTATAGATACGGTATAGAACGGAATTGAAGGTAATAAATTGGTTGTAGATAAACTTACCTAATATCATTAGTAAGTCAGTTACTCGACAATAAGTTTATGACACATAACTGACAAAAGCTTAATCTTTCTAAAACTCGGGACTTTTTTAAAACGCTGCGGCACGTAGAACAAATTATCAAAAATCGGGACTGTCTTGAAAAAACAAGATGTCTGGTCACCTTAATGTAAGGACCTCTACGCTGGTCTACACTTCTAAAGAGAGATCTGTCAATGAATATTAGGTTACACCATAAGTAACGTCATTTTAGAAAGTGCTGTTTCAGTAGAAAAATATTTTGATCGTTGTTTACTCCGATCATTTCTTATTTGTCTTGGTAATTATTTAGTTCTTTACGTTTACGTTTAAATTCACATTTTGTGAAGTAAGATAAATTATTGTGGACTACTAACTATAGTTTTGTCATTTACTTAAAATGCCTATTTAGAAGTTTTAAAAACCTTTGTCACTTTTTTACATTTGAGGTCTATCTACCATAAATTTCAGAAAGATCTGTAATAGCATTCGCCACTGTATTACTTTTTTCAATTCATAATATATATAGCATAAATGAATCACGGAAGTCTGAAAAAGTGATACGACATTTTATTAATTAAAAAAAAGAAATATCTGTTCTAAGTAACTTTTTAATATCAAAACAATTTTTAGTATCAAAAAATTAAAACATCATGTTAATTTCACTATTCTCTTCCATAACATCAGAAGTCATTAAGAATTCCAATATCTGCCAAGACATTTTCGTTAATTTTAGGTAAACGTGTTAACTATATTACGTTTGGATGCAAATTTGCAACAATAAATAATTGTTTAACAAACAGGAATATTTCTTAGCACCAAAGAGCTTAATGGAAATTTATCGTGTTTACCATATTCGATGCTGGTGGTAGTAGTTTTGGGTTGTTCGGCTCGAGTTCGATGGGATTGAATAATTTATGAAAGCTGTTTCGCCTTACAAACACCTTTTAAGCAATTCTAGGTTTCGCCTTCAGCACGGCACTCCCGAGGGAAATGTTCGTTTTAAGATAGGTGGTCTAAGTGCGATATTTGATCCTTTCGGGTTTTACTGACGGAATAAGTTATCAGGCTTGGACTCGGAACTACGAAATGCACTGCGTCTATCAAAATGTGCAATTTATAAAATTTACAAGAACTATTCGCTGTGACAGTAACTTAATAATTATCTACGGGAAACAATAAGCTATATTTATTGATGTATTAAAAAGTATAAAATTAATTTTCCCATATTCTCTACACTTTTACCAACAAAAAACTATTGATATCAAAATGCGGAGAAATAAGAAGATCGCTTTAAATGAGACACTTTGAACACTGATAGCGCTAACAAAAAAAAGAAAAAAAAATTATAGAGTGTTACATAATATAGTAAATTTGATTATCTCAGGTTTTCTAACTTCGCTAAAATCATTTATTTTTTATAAGTATCTAAGACAAATATCAAGTAAGTATCCAGTTTGGTCAAATGTCAGCTTTATCTTGGTGCTGACCCAGTCCAAGACCAGTACTTTCTAGGGCAGGCTCGTGTAATATCTGGGAATTATCTTCGATAATAAATTGAGTTTTAAAGACTATATTACGAGAGCAGATAAATATATTATCTTTCATCGCACCGCGCGACGATAGCGACACGAGGAAGGATAATAACTAAGCCCCTAATGAAATTCTTGGAGGTCCCACATAAGGGAAAAGGTTATTTCTAGCTTCAATAGGAGAAACTGTTACAATCTATAATGTTCCAGTTTAGAGATTTAAAACGGTAAGCAGAGTGTGGTGGTTTTCCAATACTCGTCACTAAATGAACGACACTTATTCGGTTGGCAAGAAAGTATTTTCGGTGTTTGCGCACAGGTAGCGTTGTGATACTTTCAAAAAAATTCTGCCAGTGTTATGATCTCTTCATTTTGCCATTTAATATCAGTCACATTTAGGTTTGGTTACAAGCAAGTTATGCGTAATTTTGATTGTAACTATTAATTTATACTTTGTATGTAGAAAATGGATTTTTTTTTACATTAAAAAACCGAAAATCCTTTGCGCCAACTCAATACGCGCCAATTCTATAAGTTCTCACTTTCACTTTTAGTTACTATACAAGAAAAATTTGGAACTGTCTCTACTATTCTTTTCTTCAAGGCACGAATAAATTAAATACTCTGATTAACTATCCACTTAGAAAGCGGGTTCCTTTCTCAAACTTCTCCCCATATAATTAATCATTAGCAGTGGCATAAAAGCTGTGAACAAGTAGATATACTTTCTTTGTAACAATAGGTTAGAAACACAAGTACAGAAACTACAAGTGAGTAAATCATCACCCTGTATATGTAGTGGTTAGCAACGAGGTACAATAGACCTTTTTCGCGACATGCATTGTTATTAAATAATATATAATAATTAAATAACATATAATATATGTTAAATAAATAAGTTTTCAAGGCTGCTTCCTTCACTAAGATCCGTGATATTGTAACAAACCAATCCGTTTGTCCTAACCAAACACGACACTCCCATCAGACGCTTCATGTTTGATGGAATTTAAACAAAACATTAGAATTCAATCAACCATCCAAGTATACACATCATACTCTAAAAACAAATTTCAAATCACCTAAGTATAGTTCGTGTTTGCACGCATAGTAGCATATTCTATTAAAGTTTATATAATACGTCTAACAGTGTTCTATCATTGCACCAATCTAAATATTCAAGCAACATTCTGTTATCGCTTGAAGCGCATAAGAATTTAACAATATTTCGCGAACACTCTACACATGCAGCTAGCACGAGTTATTAGATAACTCTTTAAACATATTAGTAGTAGACCTTAGTCGACTGCCTTAGCACATAAGGATTCCATAAATCGGGAATTTTTAAAGGAGTTTCGGTCTGTGATCAAATGGTTGCAACCTTGACAAGAGTGGAACCAGACGCAGCGAGAACTACATTACTACTACATCCCCAAATTTTTATCTGGCGAAGACAACTCCACCAAATGCACTAAAGGCTTAAGAAGAGGCGGTACAAAAAAAATAAACAAATTTGGATAAATGATAGAGAGAATTTTAGAAATAAAAAAAGCCTTCCTGCTTAATTTTCTGTTTGTTCTTTCACACTCGCGCACACATACCGAACAAAGACGCTCTTCGTGAGACTTTAACTGTAGTGCGTAAAACTGCGCTAAGGGAAATCAGTGATGTAATAGCCAGAGTTTCTCCCGTTGGATCTAGTTATTAAACGAAAAGTTGGAGGTATTTAAAAGGACTGGGGGAATTAACTGGATTTCGCAGACCCCCAGAAACAAAGTGAAACGAAACTAAAAGGAATATTGTAATTAAAACGATGCATACTTAGAGAAGAGGCGTTGAAGGAAATGAGAAAGCAAAGGTGATTGTGCCGGCATCACGGCTGCCGAGTTCAACCCTCGAGCGATATTGCTGGTTTCCTATTTGAACGATTGTACTTTCTTCCCTCTCGCCAATTCTGATTAGCCAGTTTTAACTTCAAAAGCGTGCATATATACACAACGCCAAATGTAAATTTCGTAATATTAAATAGAACGTTACGCCAACAAAGCTGAAATTCTCGTTTGGTAAACTATGCTTAACCTTGAAACTCTCAGTCAGTTTCAGAAGCTATATATCGATCCAACATTCCGTTTAGAGTTAGGATTACTTAAATTGCTATTTACCATAATTATTTGTAGAGTATGACGTAACATTGATTGAAATTTAAAAGTCAATCAATTAAGGATGAATTGTGAATTGGAGAAATATGTAGAAAATATAGTGGGGAATATTTAAATTAAGTAGTAACGATATTTTTGTAAATTCAGCAATATTAAATACTGTTTAACCAGTGAATGTACTTAATAAGGGCAATTAATTGGATGTTACTTAATACTGATAAGGATATCGTACGTATAGTGACATTTTTTCATATCAAACCTCCTTTTTATATAAATCGACGTCGAGGATTTCATTAATTTATTTTTTGGTTCAATGAAAAAATGTCTATATTTGCGATTCTTTTCCAATACAGAATAACCTCCTATTAATTAAAAAATAAAGTCACACAAAAGAGATTTCATCTTTTTCTTACGACGTATTTCTATATAAACACAAAGTCACTTTCAACTTCACTTAAACAATTCGAGCATTGCTAGCAAAAGTAATTTAAAAAGACTGATTTGGAAATCAATTGACGCTTCCGCTTTGTTTCAATTTTGTAGAATTATCTCTAGCGTGCAATAAAAACAATTAGTTCAGCGAGAAAAGATATGCGATTCAGTGACGCAAACCCAGCGATAAGTAAAGTGCACATCCGACACTGTATACCCTAGGAATTCCAGCCAGGATAAAATGCTGCGAAGGCACGGGCATCAATTTGTTCCTCTCGCGACAAAGCTGTTGGCGTCGGTGCTACAACATGTGTGCATTCTGGCTTTAAGCGGTTTTAAAACCGGTGCCTTCAGTCCAGCGAACGAATAACGTTTCGCAGGTTCACAGAAATGCGAGGGCTACAATTCCATGCAATTGGCCCCTCAGAATTCGGCACGAACGGAAAAAGGACTTGTACAACAACTGAGAATATCGTAGCATAAAGTGTAACAAGGTGACCAGACGATTTTTATTAATTTTTCCCGCGTAACGTGGCATTCTTGAAAAGTCCTGAGTTTTGGATTGATTAAGCTTTTAGCTTATCCGGCCACATGTATAATCGCAAAAACATAAGTAGTCGAATATGAAACATTAAGTGATAGAAAAATCGATCGGTACTTATTAGAGCGACAGCCAATTTGATAACAAGGCCCCAGATAAAGGCTATTTTTGAGAAGAAAAATTTTAGCCGTACCATCTGTATAGCAGTCCTAGGTGATACGTGACTTTTTCACGTTTTCTAATTTTTTAATATGTTTAGTCATTTCTTAATTCTCAATAGCAATTACCCTGTCGTAAAAAGAGGTGTTCATCGAACTTCTGGTCGCCAAATGTTTGGGACCAGCAAGCGGTCGCCTGCATAACGGTGACCAAACAGTTGCCACCATCCTTAGAACCAAGAGCTTTGTCATTCCTTCTCTACAAATGTACCAGCAGTACTGGAAGGGATAACGAAGTGGCTTCTAGAGAAGTATTAGAATTTGAAAGAAACAAGTACAAAACCACTGTTGGAATCAGTCAAGTAGTAGACAGCTAGTTGAAACAAAGAGTTTTAACCCTTTGCGCTCGACGACTTTTTTGGTCGGCGGCGCTGCAACTTGAGACAATTTCGCGTGTAAATGAATTTTTTTTTTTTAAAAAAAGATAATTATCGGAGTTCAAGTTCTGTATAATTGTAATATTTTACAAAACACTTACCAAGGTATTCTGAAATGCCAGGATCTTGTGGGTCATCGCTGCTACTTCCGGATTCACTGTCTATTACATTAATTTTTCTATTTCTCACATCCGATACGTCATTACTGTTTACACTTGCTCGAAATTAAAAACGAGTGGTGGAAAATTTCGCGATACGTGTGCTTCCTACGACCGTCGAAACTGTACTAACGCTAGACATATCGTATTCAGGACTACAGTCGTAGAATTTTACGTCACAATGTCACTTTCCAACCGAAGACATAAACAGCCTAAGGGACCACATTCTCGAACCAATACTTCGCATCTATCAATTGAAGATAACGAAATTCAACATAAATACAGCCGCTCGAGTTGACACGCGAAACATCGTGGCGAGTGAGAATCGCCATTCGAGCGCAAAGGGTTAATTAACAGCCAACCCATCGAGTTATTCAGTCCCACGAGTTGTGGGTGGTCCTTCGACTTAGGCACATTTAGGTGCAATATAAAAGAATTCAGTCAATGGCCGAATTCTTGGTCAGTACTACATTATAAACGCAAGCCTGGTAAAATATTTCCGTTCCTCATATAGAAAGGTTCCGTTTTATGTAATAATTACAGTACGGTTTCGAACATTTCTTTGTTAATAATTTCCAAATGAACAATAATCGCCAGCTTAAACCTACCGAATGTTATTCAGGAAGGTGTTCTCGATAATATACGCCAAGGTCAAGAAAATTATGCGTGGAAGCTTTTCGAAAGTTCAGTCCTTTACAGTAACAATCCATTTCCAAGTGCACGAACGAAGTTAGGAAACGTCTTCAAATTGGCAACGAAGAACGACATCTGCAATTGTTGCGTAACAACAGATCGGGCAACACGTTGCCTCCACGACGAAAGATATCGTGATGAGTCTTGGTTGGGACGCTGTGCACCAACCAGTACATTCATCGGACATTATACCTTTCGATTACTACTTCTTTCAGCCGATACAACATGCCTGGTCTGATAAGTACTTCCAATTAGTGGATGAAACACAAAAATGATCTAACGACTTCGTCGTATCTGAACAGCATTTTTACACAATGGCTTCATCAACTGAAGGGTGGTTTAGAATTATAGAAAGCAATGATGATTACTTTGAATCATCTGTTACTCTTTTCTTTTTTTAAATGTAATCTGCAATTTAGATTAATTGTTTGTATATTTAAGAAATGATAACGTACACTTTAGTATATTTGGTTTTAATAGAAAGTGTGTAGATATTAGGAAGACTAGAGAAAGTTGTAGATCATTTGTTTAGTGATTAAAAGTGTTGAAAGAATTAATCAATGATGGTTATATTATCAATCTTTTTGACTCAGATTTGTAGAATTTTTAAATATATTTTTGCTACCTATTTACTCCTATTTTCACATTTTAAATGTGTTATGTCAATTTATTAAATTGATGATACTATTTGACATTCTAATATGCAATTTGCGCAAGATTTTATTAGGAATTCCCTCTACTGTTCGGTCGAGATTTACCATTTTTTGTAGTACGCATTGCGACATTATTATAGAAAGTTGCATACTTCAATTAAAATTAAAAAGCTTATAAATAATGTTTAAAAAGTTTACAATATATCTATTAAATAACGCACATTAGAAACTTTTTACACAAATGATTTGAAAGTCCATTTATTGAAAAGTATAAATATTACTAAAATTAAATTAGGTAAAATCATGCCATATTTGTTTAAACTGAAAATATAAATCAATTAATCAATGGTGTTCAGTATAGAATACGTATAATGGCTCCATTTTATAGAAATTCAAAGGTATATTTGTAAAAGCATTGAAAGGGTATAGCTGAATAAGAGGGTTCGAGGTGCCCTTAGATCACAAAGTAGACTTGCAATAAATCATGCGATATGGCATCAAAAGAAAATATGGTATTGTACATCAAATTTCAACCCCGCAGCTTGATCAAAGAGCAGTTACAGAGGAAATACACATTATCGGTTTTTGCTCTATTTTATCTCTCGTATCCGATATCTGGGATACAATCTCACGTTCAAAGATATTGTCAGATTTTTCATTAGAAATTTTAACTATAAAAAATGAGAAACTTGAAACAATTCTAAAAACTATGAATCTCTTATTAAAGTTTAAACATTTATGTTTTTGTAACCAGTACACGTTTACAAAGCTAACAACTCTGTACTCTTCAGATTTTTAAGTAAAATTCATTACAGATATACATATATATATAAAAATTAGAAAACTAATTTTTCGAAAGTGGATCGCGTGACAAAGTAATTCTTTGTATTGCCCAGATTTTGTTGACGAAGTAAGTAAGCGATTAAGTATTAAAAACTTTAACCCAATACTACGATTGTACTTCGATTACTAGAACAGAATTTTTGTTAAAAAATGTTTTCGTTTTCCTTTAATATCGGTATTTAGAAAATATATCATGTCAAGTGATCCCTTTTCATCCAAGAGCAGCGTTTTTCATCAGAACTGCTTTCCCATCAATGGATTCAAATAGATGAAGTTCCACGGTATATTCGCCATAACCTGAAAATATGTATGTACTATACTCTAAAGAGCGCGGTTGACGTGACGGCGGAATCTCTACGAACTTTTTGAACGCCAATTCAAGTGCTATTTTATAACCTATTTTATTCTCTTATACATTCTTTTTTTTTTATTTTTAACTGTATAGCAATAAATAGTAGTATCATTAAAATATTTTAATGAATATTACAATTTTTAGAACACGCGTGGAAGTAATTTTTAGACACATTTTTAAGTCTCAGTTACAGCAAAAATAATGAATGGCGTGTTGAATATTGGAAAAAGAAAAGGGTCTTCTTTTCAAATTTGAGATTAGGGATAAATGGGCGAAGCTAGGCACACAACGTTTTCTTTTTGATACCTTATCGAATGGTTCATCGCGAGTCTAATTTGGTCTAAGAGCACTTTTGACCCGTTTACCCACCTATACCCTTTAAACAGTATTCAACAGCTGGCAGTGGGTCAGCGGATACAACGATAGCGTCGTAAGCGATATAAACCTGAATTTAAGTTCCGATGTTCGTTGAAACATTCCTCCACTTCCTCTCTCGATATTTTATTCGATACAACAACGTGCAATTTTCAATTTTTAACATCGATTCAGTGTTTCCATTTTCACTGAAATATTTAAAGAGCAATAAAGCCATATTCTTCCGTTCGCCGTTAACCACCTGCTGTGATATTTATAGCAGCGATTCATTATTCTCGGTTTTGATAAAACGTAATACCGGTGAGATAAATGTTCTTTAAACTAATGAGATGGGTTTTCGCTGATGATACAGAGAAAAAAATAAATGCAACTATAATTTAATAGCTTTTATCAGATGCGAACGCTGCACGAGATTGTCGCATTTTGTTGCTTCTGTATTTTTGTTCCATCCACTCTGCTATGCAGTATTAATGAATTTAATATATATGTTGATAGTATTTATACATACATTGCAAATTTACATTATGTTCATTAAGGTAAATCTGAACAATCTTGTGCAAAAAGAAATCGAAGAAAAGGAATAAATATTTTTTTTATCGAGTTTTAAAGACCAAGTTAGCAATGCAATCGACAAAAAGATATCCTACGTTAAAAAGGAGGTAGTAAATGCAGAGTGGCATTTCATCGTATTAAACTTCATTTCTAGATAAAGTGATGTTGAAGATTCGATTCATTTATAAGCTTCAATGGATCCTTTTAATCGGTTTAAGGGAACTTTTTTCGGAAATGAAACCCAGTGTGAAAAAATATCTATATTTTTGATATGTTTTTAACGTGGAATAGCTTTCTATCGATTGTATCATTGATATTATATTTTTTTAAAAACGGAGCCTCGAACGAAAAAATTTTATTCCATCCTTTTCTTATTTATTTATTTACGTAGAATCACTGGCTGCACGGTTGTAACAAATTACATTTCAAATTTTATTTGTGCAAGTTTCGTATTCTTTTTTCAAATGTACGTACAACTCTAACGATGTAACTTTTATATATCAAATAAAATATTAGAGAACACAAACTGACCATTGTAAAATATAGATTGTTTGAATGGGAAAATATTATTTTCAAAGTATCATATTAAAAGACGTAAATAATTATTGATAACAATTTGCCATGACATTCACGACTCGTTACATTAATCAATAAAACATTAATTGTAATACATTTTATTCCTGTTACGCCGTGGTGGCCATTACCGTTGAAACATTGCATTGCTCAAAATTTGTTGCTCCTTCCCTAAATCACGATAATAGTAATTAAGGTCGACAGATTTCTCTCTTTTCATTCGTAAATAACGCGCTTTGTCATTGTAACCACCATTGCATTGCAATGTTTCGGTTTGTAATGGCCATCAGGGTAAAACGGGAACAAAATTTATTAGACGTTGAACGAATTGCAATGAATATACCAAATTGATAAATAAACAAATGCGAATTGCACGCCATAAAAGTTGTCAGAAATATTATTACTTATTTCAATAAAATAATCTATAATAAAATTATGGGGATGCGATAAAGCTACAGTAAGCTGCTTTGTACAAAATAATTCAAGCTTTAAATTGGATACTGAGATTGGTATTATTAATAATAATTTTCGAGGAAATTTATCTAGAATGTAATGTCGAAGTGAAGGATGGTTTAAACACATCACAAAATTAAAACGATCAATTTAATATAAACGAGGTAATTCAACGGAGGGTTAAAAATTCTGCAAATATTTACTGTAACTGAAAATTAAATACAATCACGACATATAAATGAAGTTTCCTCAAATATTATACTCTCACTATCATTAGCTAATTTCTCTGTATTTGCAATTTTTAAACGTGCGTCCTATCATATTGTCTGACTGAATTCTACATTAATAATTAAATTTTTCTAAATAAAATTAAATCCATTATACGTCAATATTTCATTATATTTCATTTATATGGGTATATCAAAAAATTTAATTTGCATTATTTAGTAAATGTAAATTTTAATTCATTCTTATACAGCGTTCTATTTTTTTGTTATTAATAATGACAATTACAGTAAATTAAATTTCACTTAACTGAAGAATATACGTGTAACATTAATACGAGTTTTCGTTACTGAGAATATTTTTAAACTGTTTAAAATGAAAACGATGTAGCGAGTGGAACCATGCCGACCTATAAATTCTACCCCTTTTATTAAAAAAGTATGTAAAATGAATTATCCATTTAAGTATTAACAAAAAAGTATTAACAAAACTATACTGAATGCTGCCATCGACGGGTTTACATGTCATCGAAAAGCGAAACAGAAATCATTGCTAAAACGAATACGTCAGAGAAATAAATTTAATCGATTCAGTGGACCAACACTTCCGTCGCTCCAACTTCCATATACACCCTAATGAAAATCGTGACCGTTCACGTTCATAAAATACTACCACTTACGGTTTTCCCGGTTATTAACGTCACTATTTAATTTCGTATAATTATTTCGCTCACCAATTCGATAAAAAACAAATGAATATTCGAACAGAAAGAATAATGAAAAAATCATATGTGTGTGTAAACAAGTACACGCGTAAACAGATAGCCCATAAATGGAGAACGATATAAGGTAAAGATGAAAGAAAACAGTTTAATCCGAGCACGATATGAAGATCGTCACGTGTACGTATGTATATCGGATAAGAAGGGCTAATTACTTTTCGTAACATAAGGCTATTATCGGTGTGTACATGTGGAGACGTGTGTACGTCTACGCTATATGTCACGAGAGAACTAGTGGCAGCAGGTTCCCCGGCCTGCCTGGGTAAAGCTGGGTCACGGTTCTATCGATCTTCGCCCACCTGGAGACCTCTCTCTACGTCGCCTCGTACTCGATGGTTTACAGGATGAACGTTGGACTTAAAAGAAGGATGGTCGAGTACAGGCAGAGATGGCAGTATTGTGAACGGGGAAACGGGGTTGGGCGGAACAGAGGGGATTACGTACCGGATAGATTATGCGTATTATATCTACAGGGGGCGCGCTACATACTTATGCACGGCGACCGTCCTTCACAAAAGTTACAGGGAAAAAGACCGGCTAACAATGAGCGTTTCTCTGGCAAGACGATGAGAATGACGCGAGCACAATACCAAGAAACGAAACAAAACGGGACGACAAACCTTATGTATAGGTTACTATCTAACCGGGGGGGTAATCCGTCGGACTTATCCTTAACCTATACAATAGCCTCCGTACACTTACGTACGCTTTATACCCTAACCTCAAAACTTTATGTAGATATTTACCTGAAATGAATGCAGTCTATTTAACAATATTTATTCGAAGTTAATTTACTACATATTTTTGATGCATGGCTATTGGTAGGCAGGTTTTGAAAGAGAACTTGAAGCTTATTTCATGAAATCGAGTAGAGAAGAGATGTGGCCTCTAATGATAAATTTGTTTCTGGATTTTTACATTTATTTCACATTATTAGTTGTATACGCATATACATAGGGAAACAACTTACATTATGTGCAACTCGGTTATTATTAAGAATGAGCGTAAATAACCTAACTACAAAAATAAATGTTTTTTGTCCCCTAGAAAAAGAAGTACTCCCTGTAAGTTATGTTCATAGAATCGATATTTATAAACAAGACCGCTTAATATTTGATATTTCTCAATGAAAACTTCATGTTTCCGTTAAAATAGCAAAAGCAAATGTTGCAGTTTCGTAGGAACATGGTATCAAAAGATTTCTATAAAGTATAGAGTATTGGTTGTTACAAAAGATTGCTTGCAAAATACGACACTTTGAAAAATCGATCGATGAACTGAGACGAAACAGCGTTTTGCATTGTGCTTTGTTTCTTGTGTTATAACTTAGAAATTGCTTGACACAGCTGGCTGTACTACCAACAATGGGTAAAGAAACACCTCAACAACTTTGCCAGAAACTTAATGGACCCCTATGAAGAACGTGTACGACTAATGAGCAAATCGCTACCTACACCCACAACTCAAGCTTGATGACTAACGATTAGTTCGAAAAGTATAATTAATTTGAAAAATGTAATAAATAGTATACTTATACATACCTACAGTATAAATATATCTACGTATACTTTAGAAAATAACGAGTTAAGGTTAACATAACTAGAAATGGTACAGTTTGTGATGTTTTACGATACATCCGCAGATATTTATGGACAATATATATGTAGAACTCGTAAGATTTCATTGTAGTAAGTATGATATATTTACTTTGATTCTGTAATGTATAAAAAATCAAACCTATTAACTCTGACGCTGCCAACTTACCAGCGCCCAACGTTACTTTTGAAGGTATAAACTGAACAACTCTTATCCAATGTAAACAATAAATCAAACTCGTTTGCATCAGAAACGAGCGTAGATATTTTACGTATTATATACTACAATTTAAAATGAAACATAATTATTTTAGTCATAAGTAAAGGCAACGATATATCATAAGATCAGCTGTATTTACGGTTACTTCGGAAGAATTTATGAATAAAGCTTTATAATGAAATATTTATAATAAATTGGAACTTGTGTTTCGCAGTTATATAGCATATTAATAAAATAGTAAATAATATTTTTCAGAAACAAAAACTACGTAGAATGGGTATCAACTCTAATTACATGACGCGTCCAACTGTTACTGTTAATCGCTTCAGAATTGCTATAGAAATTCATAATGAGATGTCGGTGTATTTGAAGCGAAGAATAGTTGAATAGAAGAATAGTTAGAGTTTTTTCAACTCTTTGCTATTAAGGACGAATAAGGTTGCTACAACGAAAGCAGTCAAGAAAAATTAAAATTATAATAAGAAATCATTTTCCATTCATACATACAATACCAAAAAACTGTAACCTTTTATAATCTTTTATAAACCTTTTTATAATTGTATTCCATGGACAGTTTGTATACAGTGGTGTAGTAGATACGCTCTAGAAAATGCTTAATGTGTACAAAAAATGATAAACGAAATAAACTGCTGTATCACTGTAAGGTTATTAATGTAACTTTATCTGTGAGTTCCTGTTTCGAAATGTATCAGCATAAAGTTGAAGTGATAAAAATTGACTGCGAAAAGTATCATTACGTTGACATTATTACAGAATTACTGTTCAATATTACATTTACGAATATTAATTTTAATGTCCAATTAAATGTAGAAATAATCAACAAAATAAACTACTAATGTATTGGTTTAAGTAACAACTTTCTATTAAAAAAAAAGAAAAGAAACATTAGGAAAGCAAATCTCTAAGGTGTAAGAAACAAATTCGAAACGCCGTACTCAGTTTACGTGTGAATTGTACACTTGTGGCGTGGTGTCCGGTTCAACAGGAGCAATCTAGAGGTCAGACTCGTAGTAGCGAAAATGTCAAACAAGGTTAACTTTGTAGGAAAGAAAACCTATACTGTCTGAAAGGAATCGACGTGCCAGACTACAATTTGCAATGACGGAAGAAAAATGGTTCGAAGTTGTATTCACCGACGAAGCTAGGTAAAGTACCGTTGAATATCGCGCAGGTCATCGATGACCAGCGCTGTCGAGATTAATAACAAGTACCTCTAAAATTTTGAACATCATCGTTATTAAAAAAACAGAGGAATTAATGCATCATAGTATATACCTATAATAATAAAGATACCTAAAATATATAAAGAAAAGGCAGTATGGTACAATCTCCATAGTATGACAACTTTTGACCATTATCAGAAACATATTACATGAAATAAAAGATAACTGAAGTATGATCGATTTTAGTTAATTGGGATACATTAGTACTGAGCTTACTGCAATAAAGCACATCGTATTATATTATAATTTTTATTTCCATTATTTGGTATTTGTCCTAAATAACCAGTGGTTACGTTTAATTGACGTCTTAATTAATCAGAATCTATGTGAGAGGCGAAGCTAAAGAACTTAATAAAAATTACACAAGAATAACCGTTAAAAGTTAAAGATGCATCGAAATAATCTTAGGATGTGTAGACAGCATTAGGATTATAGGATTCAATTCGATCGTTTTATTGCAAAATCTAATAAAATATTGAAAATTACTATGTTTACAAGCATACACACGTAAAAGCTTACGTTTTGGTACCGGATGTCTTACCTCTAATGTTTGCGATAGGTTTAGGTTAGTTTGAATTAGATTTCTGTTGGATTTAATTTATATTTTCACCATCAGGTGACCTGCTTGCAATTAAATGGATTTAACTTCGAGTTTAGAACGTGCTGAGCAAGAAACACAAGCCAACATTCCCCGTTATGGAACTCACATACATCATTACGTTGGATGTAAAGCAATTTCTATTTGGCCTTCAAGTTCACTTTTGATAATTAAATAATGAGTTTCAGTCACCTAGTCTAACATAATCTAATAATACACAACTAAGTTCAATATATTATATATTGCAATTAATGTTTTTTTGATATCAAGTCCAAATATTTCTAATCGGTAAAACATTTTTTTAAATATTTTAAAAATTAGGATTGAACAGTGATTACGTGCAGAAGACAAAATTACTCAGACCATTGATCTTGATAACATGTTTCAAGCTTATTGAATAGGTAATATTGCAGAAAATATTGCATATGATGAAATGATAAATTGATCTTTATATGAAGCGAAATTAAAAATTTCATAGCTTTTATGTGAACACAAACAATTTTTCAATATTCACTAACTCTTTGCGTTTCGAATCATGCTTGATTCCTCCATCGTATCTGGTCGGTATTAAATTATTTTTAAATATTGTTAATAATTTGCATATTTTTGTAATCAATAACTATCTATAATATACACTGCCGTTCAAAAGTATCAGAATACATTTTTAATGAACCTTTATTATACAATATATATTGTTATCGTTAAACAGATTTTATTAACCAATAAACTCACTGCATATACAAATTTAGTTCATTTTAATAATATTATATTGTATAATACATAATTATATATACAATCTAAATGCTTTACAGAAATAAACATACCATTTCGGTCCTTTTGCCTTTCCTTACAGTGCAACGTAAAGGAGCTACAAATAAAGGTTCTCAAACTTACAAAGCTTCTCTGTAATTTTGTCAGAAATAATTTCCTAATTTTTATAAAAAATATTTAACACAATACTTAACACAATATTTAACGAAATTCTCAAACAATATTACATTTTTTAAACATTTATTACAATTAGACGGGTGTCCTCGTACCTCCGAATGGAATAAAAAAAAATATTTGCATACTAAAGAATTTCTTCCATACGCAAAACAAAAAAAAAAGAAATATAGCAAACTAAGAAACGAGATTCAGCTCGACATAGAACCGCAGAGGGTTAATGACTGAAAATTCCCTTATAAATTACCTTCAGATTAGCACGAACTATATTAACGTTATAAATGTCGAAACGCTTTTCCAAGCCAAGGTGCAGTTCATCGTGTAAAGGCTGCATGGCGCAGGAGTTAATTGAGTCGCGAACGATGCCCTCGAGGCAGTCTCCTCTTTTCCTGTTACCTGGAGCCTTACAGCGCAAAATAGACCTCGTAGAGGTGAGCTATTATTTTTCACCTTTTTTTGTGGACAAAACCATGAAAATTGGCGATTTAAGAGACAAAAATTCAATTAATGGAGAATAAAGAGGGGTTATTATGAAGGGATGTTCGTGCTTATGTATTCAGTAATATTAACGAGGCCACTACATGCCTGACTTTGACATGACTGACAAATTTTGCACGTTTATCCTCCATGATATAACAAAGCTATTGAATAGACGAAATATTTAAGAAAAAAATCTGTCTTTTTTTATAACCTTCCAAACTTAGTGATATTTTCACACCTTAAAATTATTAAAAAATTTTGTTTAAGTAATAAAAATATGAACAATCCACCTATTCAGATAGTTCTTATACGAGTACTTGACAATATAAAAAAAAAATACCATCGTCCCAATAAATTTTACTTTTCAGGAGAAGCAAAAAATTCCTCAGTCATTTGATTTTATCATTCCGCTAAGTATTTTTACTTAGTATTTCTATTTTCTTGTCACAAAACTTGTCTAGATTGGTTAAGCTGTAACTTTAGAACCTACAATTTTGTTTTCTAAGTGTTTCGCGTGCTCTGCATCTAACGATTAAAATTGTTGAAAATATATAAACCATATAAACCCCTTTTTCATTGAAAATATTTGAGTTTCTACAACTTCTTATTGAAAATGTTATTACTTCCCAGTGTCAGAATTTTGTCCACCGTTTCGCGCAGAATTTAATAGAGAATTCTTCAAGCTTATAAAATAAAAATCCATATTTTCTTTCATTTTAAATATAGCGACCCCCTTACACGAACTTTGGCTGAACCACTTCTCGGTTATACTCGCGAAATATGAAAGAAAAGAAGACGGAAGGACTGTCACCAGCTTGACAATGGTCATTGAGGTCATGAAGAAAGATACTCTTTAAAGCCCCATTGACTTTAGGAGAAATCTTTCCGTAGTCGTTATACGCCATGACTACAGGAAAATAAAGCAACCGAAATGGAGGAAAGTTCGGTAAAGTCGCGATTAGATTAAGCAACTTTTGGTCCATCGCCCTAGAGTTGTTCAATTAAAAGGTTTAAGTCTCGTTTACATTAGGCAACTCTTGTTTGGATGATCGAGCGGATCGAAGAAATGTTTGCTCTATGGCATCCCTGCTCGACACTTTAGTTTTCGACCCTGGTTGGTACAAAGTTGTCAACTTGGCTTTTTAGACCAGAAGTTAACAGAAATTCAGTTTTCTTTCAACTCAATTGGCTCTGAAAAATTCATTTAGCTTTTACTTTTTTCACTATTTTTACAATCCTTGCTCTACGATATTTTTAAAAAGAAATTTACCAATTTAACCATTCAATCCCTTATTTTAGTATAAAATAGTAATAATATAATATAAACTACGATATAAAAAATATACCTAAAAGCATTTTTAACATTTTGTTATTTTATAGTTTTATAACATTTACTTTGTACCAAAGTGAAAGAAAAATAAGTAAACAAATAAATATTTTTGAACAATTGTTTTGGTACCAGGAGAAATGGCAATCGTAGTTATAAGAATAAACTAAATTATTATCCAACAAATGTTCATTATATTCTTAGAAATGTTTTGAAATTGAAACTAGAGTAAAAAAGTTTATTAACATTATATAACGTGGAAAGCATAAATTTGAATCTCTTCTTGTAATTTTATCAAATTAAATATATTTAAATGTTTTTGCATTTTTTAAAAATAATCTTTGGTTTAAGCTTAAATTTTCAAGATGATTTTACGTGTATCGTCAGCAATTGCAATCAGTGTGCTATTTCTGTGCAATTAAAAAAAAATGTTCAAATGATGAGAGAAAAAGAAACGTCATTGCTGAATAAAGGTGTGATTATTGCAAAAATAACTTGCAATGAAACATGTGCAACAATAACAAGAAAAATTCCTTTGAAAGGTCTGAGACGTGTCTATAAAACTATTTTGAGGGTACCAGTTGGAAATTGAATGCGTTGCGTAAAGCAGAAAACGTTAATTGAATCGTCAATTTTCATAAGGTTAGAAATAACAGTGGAATTCTCTACCACGTTTAATCAACTTGTTATTGTACGCAGTGTTCCAAAAACAACCGCATCAAAATTTATACCGGAACTATAGAAGGCGATTTATGAAGCTCTTACAACCTAATGGTCGCCTGACAAATTAAGTTTTCAATGTTTACATAATCAACCGGAGTCGAAATGGCGAGGTCGTTCGAGCAAAACTAGACGAATGGACTATTTCCAGCTGGACGATTAGAAGTCGTTTCAATTTTATTGACGTGCTGTTTACACGGGCAACTTTGAACTGTTTTAAAGCCGATCAACTCGCTCGTCCAGCCAAAAGTTGCTTAATATAAACGCGGCTTAAGTGGACATCCTCGATCCTCTTCGCTGATCGTTAACGTGGTTAACGTTGTATTTCACCAATAGGAGTTTAAAGAGACCTCGACGCGCGGATATCTCTAAGTACTTTCGAATAATCCAGGACTTAAAGGATCCGAAGACCAGATTGCTTGACCACGTAAAAGTGAAGTTTCCAACGTAGAGGGTGTTCCAAAATGATGTGCCGCGGCCATTGCAGCGTAATTTTAGAGGAGAACAATTCATTTGTGACTTACGGTTCCTTTCAGACCTTCGAGATTCAATATCAGAGTTAATTTTGCAAAAAATTACACAGCAGCACAATTGTTGAGAGTCGTTAGAAATTTGCCTTTTTGCGTAATTAACATTCTTAAATTGTTATTGTTCTATTTTTGTCGTTATATAAAGCAGCATGATTTAAGAAGAGTGCCAGTCGCGACAGTATTTTACGAGTTTTTTCATTCCTCATTTTTTGGGACTAATTCCATCGAAAAAGTTCACCTCTGCATGGTCGAACTAGTTCAACCTAGGTCCAGATACGTACAACTTTAGGAACACAATTATTTTTGTTAGTAATTTGACTGTCCCGGATAAAGGAAGCTCGTTGATGGCACAAATTCAATATTCTTGCATCAAAATTATGCGAATGTGTTTCATGAGAAGTTCTGACCGCACAGACTAGGCAAAATAATATAATGGATACCATGAACGGGTGCTTACAGACTAGCATAGATAATGAATACAGCATAGACTTGAAACTAGATGGAACTACGTTTTTAATAATTAGAAAATAAATTAGATTAAAGCCTAAGAACTGGTCATTTAATCGCTCTCGTAGGTTTAGTGTTAATACTTGGTGCTTTATGGGGGCCGCAAGAGTGGCGGACGATCGAAAAAACTGAATTCAAGGTAAATTGAAAATATGGATCGCCCGATAAAAGCGCTACGCGGTGGGAAACGTATGCAAATCCGTCGTAGATGCGCTTGAATAGCTATAGCGAGCTTAGGATATATGAGAGTTTCTGCTTCCTTTTACGCTCGCCATTGTGTCCAGGTTCCAATAGCGCTGAATATAGAGAAGCAAAGAGGGGTATAATAGAAGCGTTTACGGTGAATGTAGTCAGCAAATATCTGCATTATAAAACTTGTCGTAGAACGAGGTTACAAATATACAAGATATATTACGATCACATTTAGTATGGCAAAATCGTTCGTACCACGACATATATTGTAATGATAATACAAAAGTCGACTGCTATGAAACAGGGGTTCGTTGCTTACTACGCCGATGAATTATTTTAGAGTCTAGAAAGTTTCAATTCTGCACGTTGGTAATGATGGTGTGTCAACCGTGCATGAATATACTGTCCATGAAGTACTTTATGACCGTGCTGATTTTTAGTGGAATCACCACGCGTTGAAATGTTTCTTTATATACGTGCGTAAATTAATTATAATCAAAAAATAAAATAAATAATTAATTGTAGAGATAACTCAGTGTAAAAGAATAGAAAATTGGAATTGTTTTGTTCACCGCATTTTTGAAATCGAGGAATGAGAAAAAGCTGCTTTCTATAAATTTATTTATGCACATGTAATGATGTTTTTGGTCTTTTCGCAGGAAATATGCATCTTCATTTATTACGATTAAGTTCAAGACAGTCATTGGAAATGTTTCTTCGGATATGATCTTAAATGTGTATATAAAAAAATAGATATAAAAATTTATAATTTCCACTCTTAACTCCTCCTATTCTTATATCGTGTCTTCATAAATTTACTCTAAAATTTTATATTTTTTTATGTTAGTTTTTATACCATTGCGTCATGTTCAATGATATAAGGAATGCTTTACTAACGCGATTTTCGTTTTTACGTTCGCTACTTTGACTACTCATAAACGTATACTTGTTGATACATTATAGAATAATAAAATTAGAAGGTTAAACAAATACAATTAGAGCATAACATTTTTTCATAAGAAAAATAATATATATATACAAAGGTATACAATGTAAACTCCACGTCACTATCATGATAAATATATCGTTATTTCTGCCCATCGGTACTCGTGTTCTTTGCCACGGTACAACGCTTTGCGCTATCTATAACAATTCGTCTTCCGGATGCAATATACTTTTCAATTAATAGCGAAATAATTGAAATAGACGCGTTCGTTATCGGCGCAAGTCAAGTCTGTTATGAACGACTGATCGAGCCAGCGATTTCCAGAAGACTACAGCAACTGACCGTTTAATCGATATCTCTGACGTCGGTAAAGACCATTCGTCTTCTCGATACGGTCGCGTCACAGTAAAGCGTCCTACACACGATAATATTTGCCTCGCCGCATGACTCCGAAGCCCTCTCGCTTATCACGTTACCTACTCACAGTTGATACTGTATTATTGTTACCAGCATGCATACTAATGGATATTCTTTTAGGGAGCGATATTAGGTTTCAATATGCGTTCCTGCGAACAAATTGCTGGTATAGCGATTCCTTAATGTATCGTAGAAGAGGAGAAAATGTTAGCTTCCATGAGAAAAAGTGGACAAAAAAATGAATGTAAGAAGTTGTGGAAAATAGAAATAACTTGATGGCTTAAGATCATTTAATCGTGTTTATTACTTCGCTATACTTCGCAACCCGGATGTTAGGCCATTCGTACTAGCCTCGATGACACCCTTAACGCCATGGCCCATCCGAATATTTAGGCAAGGCTCCAGAGAGGGGCTTAGGCGTTGGGAAATGCACATGGCTCTTGTCGACCGCTAATATTTTGAAATATCCCAAAATGCACGATTATCTTCTATACTTGCATTTTAGTTTTCATGAAAGTGCATGTCTTTTGTCTAATTTAGAAATAATTGTTTAAACGATAGCAATGTTGTTTACAAAAGTATTATAAATGTAAGATAAGTTATATTAGTTATATTAGTTACACACATGTTTTACGCAAAATATTATAAAAACTTCTAAAAATTGAATTGTTACAGATATATAGAATTTTTTTTATCAAGAATTACGAATCTGAAAGTCCTAGCTAACACGTTGATTAAATACACGTTTTACGTTTTTTCTATACGGCAAAGGGACCATTTTTACCGAGGTTATCCGCTTTAATGTAATCGATTCGAGTTTTGTCGATCTCTTATTTTTTAAAGTATTTATGCTATTTACTGCTCCCTATAGTACTAATATACGATGACGTCACACATTAACCATACTTTATAATATAATATTTTAAATATTTGCCTTACCTGGTTTCCTACTCATACTGTGACTTCAACAAAATGATCCAAAGCTACGAAGAATAACTCTACTATAACCTCACCATCCTCAAGCGTCTACGAAATAACTATGCTACCACTGTAACTCCACTCTTGCGAAACGGTGTTTAGCCTCCCCTCTACCACATCCTATTACGTCATTGGACTCCCTAAGCGGCCATTCTCTCCTTACTTCTGGCAACCCTGTTCAGTACCATCAGATTTGTCACGTGTGGTTAAATTTCTCTGTCGCGAGTTCAATTACTGTCTTTTGTCCGCGGTGAATTCACTGCGATTTCTTCAAGGACGCGCCATGTGACATCATTGGACATCGAATGGCCAGAGACTGGTATATACCTCGTGTGTGATAAGCTAAGTCTGACCGAGCGTAGGAATACCAAAAGTTTGATTGCCGTTTTATTCGATGACAATTCGATACTCGTCATAATACGTATGTATATATAGTCGGTCAAAAATATGTCTTTATATTACGTTAAAAATAATTGAACGTTGTATAACAAATTTCAATAGGGAAGGTGGTATATTATATTCAGAAATATAACACTTACTATTATCACAATAGAAATATTTATTTGTTAATAATTAAATCGAAGATTTATAACGCTATCGATAGATTTTAAATATTCTATTTCCGGTTGGCGTGTACACACCGCCAAATCATGACACTGCTGCCTTTATGCTTGAACGTTGGGCATAAATTTTGACATTCCACTTGGGTTCATCAATTCGATCGCTTCTGCCAATCGGTTAAAGTACTTGCTCGCACGGATCGCATCTAATTCTTCGTGCATCGACGCGATCGTGGTGTAACTTTAATTTTCATCAACTATTTTAATAAATTTAAATTCATTCTATTCATGCAAAACGCGGTGTATGAAAAAATTTAATATTTCTTTGTCGTTTGATCAATTTTACTACAATTTTATACTTCTTTTAATCCTAATTTCTCAATTTTGCAATTATTAATGTCTTAAGAAATGTTTTATTTATTACAAGCAAGAAAGTAGTTATTTTAGCGTTTATTTTTAGAATGTGGCTCAATATCGGTTGCTGTGAACGTTTTGTTGAATTATTAAAATTACGTCATCAAATTTTGCTTCGATTGGAGATTTTTTTGCCTCACTTCTGTTACGTTACTATGCTTCTTTCATTCTTATCTTAATACATAGACGCAAGTCATTTCACGCTGATAGTAAACATAATGTGCATTTTAAAGCCAGATTAATCAATTTTCATTACTTTTCATTAAAGCAGAAAAACAATAGTGATTACACATTACATCCATTATACCTTCCTAATAAAAATTGATTTATTTATTTAAAGTTAATCAAGATATATTAACAAATGGCATTGAATTCATTTACCCATATTGTTATGAAAGACTTTAGTTTTTCTATGAAACTTAGTTATGTACACTAACTTACGAAATAAAAAAAGTGCATTAAGATGATATGTCATATGCAACTTTATTAGAATAAGCAAAATTAATCTAATTATTAACTGTTGATTCCGTTATTATGATCGTTAATATAAACGGTATAGAATACGTCTCAGAGTTTCAGATAAAGGATTTCATGAATTTATTTCAAATTTCTATTCAAATATGAGTTTTCCTCGTGTCGAAATCCCAATGAACTCAATTTAAAAAGAAAATCTGCTTTGATTAATCTAGTTTCCAAATAATGTTTTCAGATACGATAATCTAAATAGATTATACAATATTGCAACAAGGTAAAATGCAACAAATGTAATAGTTTGTTAAAACCATAATTAACGCGTACCGTGCCATGCGACCATGAAATACACAATATTAATTACGATTAATGTTATGATATACAATTATGACGTGCATCATAATATTAAATAATTATTATTTATATATCTCTCTAAAGGAAGTACAATGTAAGGACTGTTCAATCTCTGATCATAGGTGATGCAGATTGAATAATTGTATCGTGTAAATGTAGTTGTTAGATTACGTAGGATTTCTCCTAACTTGTTAGTTCAGATATCGATCATCGAAAATGGGAAATCATAATTGAGTATAGTGGACTTCTCGTTAGAAATAACCAAAAAAGTTTACTAATAAGACGGAAGGAAACTGAAGAAATTGCATAAGTGAAAATACATGATGTAGACGTAGACGTCTCTCTACTTTTCAAATGTTTCTAAGTTTGACACGTGTGTCTTTGTTTGATCGCACGTGCGACCCTAAGTATTCTACATATAATATATACTGACATTGTCTGGAAGAGATAACTTCTCAAGTGACATGTCGAATGTAATACATCGAATTTCCATTAAACATTTGCGAATTTCGTCAATGGATGAAAATGAGAACGGTACAGATAACGATATGAAATTTGATAAAAAACACTTGTAACGAAGAATGGTTTGAGTAAGTATGGAATTGAATTAGAAAAAATTTATAGCAAAATAAAACATTTTTAGTTGCCTCCTTTTACGTATGGAACGACTGAAATACAAACAAAGCAAACAAATATGTAGATATTTGTTCTTGAACCAAAAAAGATCCTATGCGTTGGAATGATTGGGTCTGTGTCAACAGAAATGAAATACACTTTATTCCTACTCAATTATGTTTCAGAGTAGAGTCGGACGGGACCTTCCTTCCGAGGAAAATGGCAGTTTTCGCCTGCGACTTTGTGGAAGGTGTTCATTGGACAGTTATAAGTAGTAAAAACCTGTACGATGTGGATAAAAGAATAAATATAAATTTCACAGTGTTTACATTATATGTTTTACATGTTAATTCCATGGATGTATCTTTGCTACGAATAACATTATTTTATTATTCCGTAATATATCTTTAGTTGTTCCTATATTGTTATTTTGCATTATACGTGTGAAACACATGTCAACCAAATTATCGACAATTTCTGAAAACCGTTGTACGTGTCCGTTGTTCTAACAGATCTTAAATGAAAACTATACGGGAACGTACTCTCCAGGATTCAGTCTATTAGAAAATGAACAAAATCGATATATATATATCTATAAAAATGAAAGAAAACTAAGTAAATGCAAATGCGCAGAAATGTTTTCTTTGCGATTTATGAAAAATAGCATCTCTTTTAAAATATCTTAATGTGTGAGTGATTCATCGATTTCTTCCCTCCTTATTTCAATTTAATATTCTACAGATATAAACAAATTCTGTTTGCATCAAAATGTCAATTTATTGTTATACACAGAACTCTGAATCCTGTTATTGTTATTTCTTTCAGAATTAAATAATGTAGCAACATTAAGTTATTATGATAACTCAACAAGAGTATGTCCTTTATCCAAAGATTACGATATTTTGTTAGAAGTGTCGTTATATTGTTGGTTTAAAGCTATAAAGATAAAGTTATAAAGATAATTATGTTTTCATTTTAATTTTAATATACTTATTTGAACCGTAAAAGACAGACAGAGTCTCGTAAGTGCGTAAGTAACAATGGTGGCTCACGTCTAGGTACTGTGGAACAGCTGTTGCATTCTTAGCTTCGCCTTGCTTAATAAGTGGTTAGAATACCAAGCACGATCTTTGTTTGGTTTTAATGTTTTAGATTAGGATGATAAGTTGAGTAAATTACTTATTGGAATGTTCGCAGAGCTTGATTGTGACTTGGTTGTAACTTAATTTGAATACTGATTCTATTTTAACTTTTTACAAATTTATATACAAGGAGTGTTTTAGCAACCAGTCAATTAGAACGCTACCTCTCCTTTGGTGTGGAAGTGGTCGAGTGGCATGTTGGTTAGGCTTCTTCGAGTTTATGGTAAGTCATTAACTATTGAGTTAAGGCATTGCAGGTGTGAATCGTTACAAAGTCCAAAACAACCTTTAAGGCACTAATCTTGGTACTTAGGAAAATTAAAGTAATAAAAAAAGATAAGAAATATTTGGAAATCCTCAAAAATAACTAGTTGACTGCGTCCGTATCATAAACTTGGTTTTAAGAGGGCGACCATTCTTGGACGCAACAACTGCAACATGCCCTATTTCCACCTAATATTATCGGTAACATTGGATGCAACAAATCTGTTTTTCTTTCATTCTTTCTTTGTACTTATACAATATATAATCCTTAAGCTTATCGTTAACCATTCCCCAGTTTATACAAAAAATTTACACAAAAATCTTTGCATGGAACTGTGGCGCTTCGCAGTACCAACGGCGTGGTGTTTTGCTGTCGTGCGCATGCGCGACTCTGCGAGGGAGAAAGAGTACTGCCCCTCCAGCAGTGCTAACCCTGACGTCCTAGTGGAAGGTAGTTCTTTTGCTACTCCGCGTGCGTTGTACTTAAGAATCTGAATATGTAAGAAACAGGATTTGATCAAGTTTCTGAGTAAATCTTTTTATACGTGTTGTTTCCTTTTGCACAATTTTAAAACAAAAACTAACTATTATCTGGAACAGCACCTCCACTAATTTTAATTATGAGTTAAAGTAGGATATTTTATAATCAACTCAACATGAAAAACTCATTTATTCAGCACATTCGCTCGCATTTTAGAATATTCCACACACAGAACATTTGAAACCCTAATTACTGATTAATTTTTTTAAAGATAATTTCATTATACTTTATTTATAATAAGGAATGTCAAAATCTAAATACGCATACAGTGATTCTGATAACTACAGGTTTAATATTAAATAAATGTACGTAAGTAAACGATGCGAACGATATCGGTAACAGCATCGACACGTGGTCTTCTATCTTTCTGAGAAAGAATAACCGATTCGAAAAAAAGAAAATCACATCGTTCCACTTCGATGGTCGCGATAGTGTAGCAAGCTGAAACGAGATACTGCCTGTACGATAGTGATGGTCAATAGCTGCGGGTCTGGTATGTCAGCGCAAAAAAATCGCGTCTACGTGAACGGGATATCGCGAAAACATTGCACGCAACGTTTTTTCTCGCGTTTGTTATCACCTGCTCTTGTTCTGTAGAATGAAACGACTCATTGTTCGTAGAAAGCGCTCCTAAATAAGTATTCACCACGAAACAGACGCAATATTTCGTGGTACGTAACACATATATGTAGATAAAATAATTGCTACAGAAATTATATACATATTCTTTAGTATGTAATAGATATGAATGCAAATTTATGGTTTCACAACTAAATCATTGGTTATAAAATGTTTTCTGACTAGTTTAAATTGAATAATATCGATGCAAGTGGATGACAAATTTTGTAGAATTTGACACAATGAATATATTATAAAAAAAGTTACAAGAATTTAATAGAATTTTTGATACTAAATATTACAAAAATATTCAAGCTTGTAACATAAAATGATAATTATTTATAAAAAATCACGTTGCCTTGATTTGAATGGCCTTTAATTTTACCACCGTAAATTAGTAACCACCACTCGACCTTTGTTTTCGAAGATATTTCTATAAAGATATTTATAAGTAAAAAACTTTTGTTACATTTACGGTAATTATAATTCACTCGGGTGTACCGGGCAGCCTACATATTTTTATATAGCTCAAGTTAATTCATTGATGTGATAATCATTTTTAATATAAATAAAAAAAGAAAATCAATGAACTACATGTTTAGATTAACATCCGGTGGACGTAATTTACATGAATAATAAATAACGAATTATCACTGGTTAAGTTATTATTATTCTCGATGGTTCAACGCGTATAAATAAACGTTTGCTCGATGAATTCTGTTCAGACGTGAGCGAACTGATGTTTCATTGTGAAAGATGACTTTCTCGAGTGCCCACTTTGCAGATTAATATTAATAACGAGCGAATATTTTATTTCGGATGTTGGAAGGTGTGATAACGGTTGAAAACATAAATAGACTTTATTTTAAAATCAAAGACGACATTTCAAATGGCGTGAATGTGTTGTGTTAGGAAAATTATGATAATCTAGTTCTCTCCTCTTCGAACATACACTTATAATTGTTGTAAGGCGTATACAAAGTAATAACGTGCGCGGATTGGCATTAGCATGAATTGGAGGAATTTGAGAAAGGGTGTTCTTTAATTTCATCGGACGATTCAAGTTTGCAACATAAATGCGTTTAATAAAATTTTTATCTGGATTGAAATGTCCTTAATTGTTACACTGCAACAAATTCGTTTCTAATGAAACACCTGGAATATTAATTTTCAATTTATGGACCTAAGAATTAACACAATATTGCTTTGATTTTTAATCGTTGGAAATTATACAATTGCTTGGACGAGGTATAAATAATTGAGAAAACTCTGTAGAAGGCCAATTACAAATAAGTACGAACACTTCAGTGACTTAGAATTTCTTCTTAAAAAAAGAATTTGTACGATATTGCCAAATGTAAATTCCAAGAGAAAAGAACAGTTTTTCCAGAGGAAGATTAAAAATTAACGTTACGATTGAACTAATAGTGTAGCATTTCAAACGAATCGTCCGCTTCAGATACGTAAGCGATGTTAAAGGGCTATGGTTGTAATGAGAAATAATAGATTTCGGCACACTTCAGTAACGGGTACCAAGAAATCAATATCCTCCTAAAATTGTGACGTACTTGCTACCAAGGTAACTAAGAGCTTATACATTAGATCGGTAGAAGCGATTAATCGAAAAATTGCGCTACTTGACCTCTTACTGGCTAACAGTGTAACACGAACACGAGAGGTGTAAGCTTTCGTTACTACAACGACTAACGTCTGGTTCACTTAGCCTCTTTAACGATCAATCTATTTACTACACACTTTCTGACTAAAGATTTTACTTTTTATTTTAAACGTACAGTTAATACAAGATGTAACAACTTCATTTTTAGACTGTACCTATGAGAAATATTTTTTTACAACTATGTATCAGTGACTATTGTTGTCATCAAAATAGTTTTGGTTTCTACCTCCTCGACTGATTTCAGCGATACTCCTTGCAACCGATTGTCACACTGGCAGCACATTCAAAAGGTCAAGCAGGACTTTTGGACCAGGTGGCACAAGGAGTATATCCATCATCTGAACAAGAGGAGGAAAAACACTGAAGCGATGTTGCTTCGGTTTGCTGTAGAATACAAGAGGAAAGAAAGAAGGAAAAGAGAGGGGAAGAACGTTTCGTCCTTGGCCTGCTAGTGGACTCATCAGTAAGGCAATCTAGCAGGCCCTGCCTTAGACGCTGGGATATTAAGGACAGGTCAGAACTTCTATATATTGGAAAGGATGGGTCATCGGGTACTTTCAGGAAAGTGTAAACGGTGCTGTCCCTCTAGTGGCGAGTGTCGAAAGGCCGCTGCAACATAAACGTCTAGATGGACCTGGATCACTGCCTTTCGCAACCCCTCTCCTTAGGGTGGCCAGGACAATTCATTGGACGTTGGACTGAACCGTGCTCCAACGAAATCTGTACGTCGATTATCTCCTAACCAGACATGTTCCGACCGATGGAACGATTAAAACCTAGGGTCTTCGATGACTTCTTTTAAGTAATTTCGTAAACTTTCGCGACCTTCGACACAATGGTCTTTAGAATATTTAATTTCGACGTCCTCAATAGCCATCGCGTGTTGTAAACGAACTCTTCGAAGACCCCACGTTTTAATCGTTCCGTCGTTCGGAACAAGTTTCTTAACTCTTTGCGAATTATCACCAGCAATTTAACTGACGGGCTGTATCTCATATATGACACGAATTTGTCAGTAAAATGGAAACGGTTTAATTGTTCATCGATATTTATTTTATTTCCTTCGAAATAATCTCCATCGCAAGCAATACGCATAATCCAACGCTTCTTTAAATCTTCAAAATAATTTTCATAGGCTGATTTTAGAATCGCCTTCAGCTCCTCGTGCAAATTCTCCTTTATCATCTGAATTGTCTGAAAATGCTTTCCACGAAGTGGTAACTTGAGTCGATATTAACGTTGTTTTTGCTCAAATAGTCGCGTACAAGGTGTTCTTCAATTCGTTTCATGCCCAAAACACTGTGCGTAACGCTCTGCAACGGATCTGAACAAGACACCAAGATCGGCTGCTATCTCACGGGATATGAGCACGAGGGACATCACCACTTAGTTTCCTGAAAGTGCACATTTATCTATCCGTTTCAATATATATAACTTCTGACCTGTCTCTAATATCTCCGCGACTAAGACCAGGCCTGCTAGGTAGCCATACTAATGAGTCCTCTAGCAGGCACAAGACGAAACATTCTTCCCTCTCTTTTCTTTCCTTCTCTCTTTCATCCGCAGCAAAACCGAAGCAACGCGCTTCAGAGGTGACCGAAACGAGGCAAATCATCAATCACAGTACGGCCCGCTTTAAACTCTTTCTACCACTCGTATGCTTGTATTTTCGACATTATCGAGTCCACATAAGGCTACCGTTAACATTCTCAACGCTTCCACGCATGATATTTTGTTAGAAACACAAAATTTCAGGCAGACTCTTTGCACAACTAAATTCAACCTAGCGAAATTTACAGATTACTTGTTTAGAAAGTTATTACGCACAAACTATCCGACAGATGCGCTTAAAAGTGACATGTAAACAACTGACACATGTAGTGACCTAGAAAAATAATGAATTGGACAATATCTCAAGCGTGGTTCGTTCAACTGAGAAACCAGGTACTTTTTGATCATAAGGTATTCGTTCGACGAAAGTAATTGATAGGGCTAAACAACGGACAAAGTATATATTATGATTTTAAGTTCATTACATTTTTTAAGAAAATCAGTAAGGTGACGCAACAAATATTCTCTTCATCTGTTAGGCTTTTAACATATAGCGCTTATATCTTTTATGAACAAATCGTTGATATGAAAGAAAATTCTAGCAAATTTCATCTGTATGCAAAAATAAAATGTTACAAAGATGCATTTCTTATAATCGCACGTCTAAGACCCACAAGGTATGATTAATCAGACAGTTATATAAACAAAAATAGCGACAATTTTCATTTTCGGCTATCAGAAAGGTATTTTATATAAAAATGTTTTAATCAAAAGAGACATTTGACGTTCGTCGAAATGCGTCGAAAATGGCGTTCGCCATCGTCGAGGAACGATTTGGCTGTCCGATCGATTATTAATCCCTCACGGTCGAGAGGAGATAGATGCTCTTCAACGGAGGATCTCATAGACACGCGGTGAACTCGACTTGAGTTCGTCGAAAAGCGAACGATCATTTTGAAGTTGATCTTTAAAATTGGCAATGCAGAGATGTGTGGTATATTTGAAACATATGAGACGGAAAGATGCATTGGTTGATCTTTGCATTGGTTGATGTTTTGAACGATATCGCACATAAGAAAATTGTTGATTAAACATTTATGGTTTTGTCCTCGAATTTGATAAAACATGTGTAATAAAAATTACTAGTATCCGATGTTAATAAATAAATAAACATATTAGTTATTTTGTGAAGGATCCGTGCATATACATATTAGCGTGTCCCACAAGTTTCCTCCTTTTTTTATGCAATATGAATACTGTATATGATATTTGTTGTTTAAGGTTCATTTATTGTGTTATATATAAACCGTTCTGCTCTGTTACCTTCTTCCATCTCTCAGGAAGCTTCATTATATTCTCTCTTTTCAAAATTGTTGAGGCTTACTTGCAAAACATTCATCATGATGCGTTTTCATTTCACTTATGGATTTCAGACATCTATCACGGAGAGAATTTTTTTATCTTTTTAATCTTAACTTGTCTTCTGTTGTAGTAATGAAAAACGACGCCTTCGTCGATTCGCCAATTCTCACCGTTTTTCGACTATGACGGGTTTCAATTGATCGAATTGATTGCAATATTTGGCAAAATTAATCGTTTCACTTTGAGGAAGAAGGTTCTGGTACACTACACCTTTCTAGTCCCTCCAAATACACAAAAGGACTTTCTTCGGATGAAGTCTTGGCTTCGCAACAATTGAACATCTGTTTTTCAAGTTTTAGACCAAGTACGTTTTCGATGCACATTTTTATACAAAATCCAAGTCTCGTCTCGAGTGACAAGACTCTTTAAAAAAGAATTTCTTTCGTGTCGCTGAAGAAGCAAATCGCACGCAGAGACGCAGTCGATAAGATCGGTCTCTGCCAATAGGAGTGGAACTCAAACTTCATACCGATTCGCACATCCCATCTTGATTAATGGCTTTTGTATCGTCATCCTGAAAATGACAGGGGCATTGACTAAGCCTGCATGTTCATATAAACATAGCCAGCTGGAGTCATTTATAGTGTGGTGCGAAAGAAACTTACGGAACACCCTAATATATTTAGAACTTGACGTGCTGGAGTACTATGAATTCATTTTTTTGAGATACTGTTAAGTTTCTTTATGACGTTATGCTGGGTGTTAGCAATACGAGAAAACCTTCGACCAAACATTACAAGAAGCTAAGTCAGGCGAGTAGCCATGATAATCTAATCGAGTAATGGGTTCTTTTGCCAGAAAATTGGTTACAAGTGTCCTATTTCTCTTTCATAATACACATAAAGTTCCTGCTGCTTTTACAGTAGTTAACAGATGGCTGCATAGATTTACATGCGTGTACCAGTTTAAGCATGAGAGAGCACGAATACGAGCGTGATTGCAACCAAGTCGTTACACGCCATTTCCGGGAATAAAAGTAGTATAGTTTGAATACGTAATACTTTGTGTGTAGTACAATGTAATATGCTGTATCCGTTAGAAAGAAAGTTGAGACAGTTTCCTAAGTATTTGTAGATCTTACGTTCTTTCGATTGCTAGATTACAGAAATTTTTCCACGTAAATTGTTACATTTCATCAGAACTGTTAGGTAGGTATGAAATATTGTTTCCGCGATGGAATCTTTCCAGAATGAAAAATTTCTTATCCTCATTTCAATTTCTTATCTCTTTCTTTTCTTCGCTCGTTACTATTACAGTTCCTGCATTTTTAAGCAATTTATGCATTAAAACATTGTTTAAACATTTCTACGGTTTGTAAGTTGTGTCTTTTTACGTTAAGAACGTCGCTAATGGAATTTGTTTACGTTTCTATACATCGTTTAACTTATGCAGAACTCGTTCGCCCGTTCTCTTTACTTATCTACTTGAGCAAAATCGTATATAGTCTACCACAATGCTTCATCTTCATTGGAAACGCTATATGTCTTATCCTTCCACGTTGATTACTTTGAATGATGCCTCTTAAAATATTGCGGTCTGGGAAAAAATTAGTGGCGTCTTTTTAGTAAAATCCAACTGTTATAGTGTGAAAAATGAATTTATTTAAACCAAATATGCACCATCATAACTGAATCAAGTAGTTTCCCTAGGCTTCTTTTGAAAGCAGCTTAATTCCATTGAGAGAGTTCTGCAGAGATCGAAATAAGTGATAATCGGAAGTTGCTATGTTTGAATTATACGATGGACGCGTGAAAACTTCCCAACCAAACTTTCGCAATTTTTGACGAATCGTGAAAGAAGTGTGTGGTCAGGCATTATCATGATGGAAGATAACACTTTTCTTACTATTCGATTCTGGTCGTTTTCTTTCGATTCTCTGGCGTAATCTCTCTAGTTATTTACAATAGAGTTAGCGCCACCCTAGCTTTGTCTTGCTTAATTGTTAGTTAGAATACCAAGGACGACTTTCTTGATTGGTTTTAATATTTTAGATTAGTGGAATGTTTGTAGTGCTTGGTTGCAACTTGATTGCAACTTAATTTAATAATAATCCTATTTTATACTCTTCACAAACTTATATACGAACTGTGTTTTAGCGACTGGCCAATCAGCTTGCTACCTCTCCTTTGATGTGAAGGTGGTTGGTACTCGGTAGTAGAGGTAAAACCCTGGAAATAGGCTTTTTCGTGTTTATGGTACGTCATTAGCTATTGAGTTAAGGCATTAAAGGTGCGAATCGTTACAAATTCCAAAACAAAAACAACCTTTAAGGCACAAACCCTGGTACTTAGAAAAATTAAAGTAATAAAAAAAGATAAGTAATATTTGGAAATCTTCAAAACTAGATAGTTGATTGTATCCGTATTATAAATTTGGTTTTAATTAAAAATTAATTGTTTGGCCAATTAGAAGTAGCTCATGATGGACGATTCACCGACACATCACCTTTTTCGTCGTCAATCCTGGCTTTGCGAACGTTTGTGACGGCTCACCATCCCTTGTCCACGATCTTTGACGCTTTCGATTATCGTACGTGACCCATTTTTCATCACCGCGGTTATGACACGTTTCAAAAATGGCTCGATTTCATTGCGTTTCAGCAGTACATCGCAGAAAAGAATCCATACATCAAACTTCTTTTGGTAGCCAGCATTGTGCAAATGGTTCAAAACAGTTTTGTGGTCAATGCCTAGCTTCATACCAATATCGACACTACTGATATGTTTATCTTGCTGGACTTTTTCAAGAATTTCATCAGCTTTTCCAATGATTGTATGAACAGAACGTGGCTCATCTTTCAGATTCAAATTATCGAAATGAAAGCGAGCGAACCATTTCAGCGCAACAGATTTTAATAAAGTACCTTCTTCAGTGTACACAGCGCAAATTTTTATCATAAGCCTGTGCAGCATTCTTCCCTTTGTCGCAAATAATATTGCAAAATATCGCGCAATTTTTCATTACTTTTCACCATTCTGAAACACGAATAACTTTCCAATCACTGCGCCAATCTCGATGTTTATACACTAAAAATGATGCTCGAAGTGTCACCTTTCTAATGAGCGTTTAGTGGCACTGTTACCGATTTAGGTTGCCTGAGTTATTTGCAATTGACCACCACCTATCGGGAAAAACGCCACAAACTTTTTTCCAGACCCAATATTATTATCGATCAGATTTTCTTCTTTTATTATTTAAAGAAGCATCGAACTTTGAATTTCCATTATAAATAATCGAATAGCTGTTGTAAATGCTAATAACGTTAATCTTAATTGTTTACAATCAGTAATATATTTAGTCATAAATATGATGCTAGGTAATTGTATTATTTATTAATGCAACATTTTTTAATTATATAGAAAAAGATACACCTCGCCAATTCCAATAACCTCGAGAAAAAGTGGTTAACAATCTGAATAACTTCACTATTGTTTAAGACGGTTACTTAATCTTAGTTTCACAGATACATTATGATCAAACAGTACCCCAGTAGTAAAGGAATTTTTGTGTAAAACGAAAACGGTTCTCAATTATTCATCGATATTTATTTAATTTCATTCAAAGTGACCTCCATCGCAAGCAATACACATATTTCAACGCTTCTTTCAATCTACAAAACATGTTTCATAGGCCGATTTTGGAATCGCCTTCAGCTCCATCTGTGAATTCTCCTTTATCGCCTAAATTGTCTGAAAATGTTCTCCACGAAGTGGTAACTTGAATCGTGGGAACAGGAAAAAGTCACACGGGGTTATGTCATGTGAATACGGAGTTTACAAAACGATAATAACGTTGTTTTTGGTCAAATAGTCGTGTAAAAGATATGCTTCAACTCGTTGTATGCCCAAAACATGACGCATAACGCTCTGCACCGATCCGAGTGAGACACCAAGATCGGCTGCTATTTCACACGACGATTTTTCAGCAGAATTTTCTGAATTTTGTCGATGTTTTCGTCAGTCACAGAAGTGACTGGAACGAGGCAAATCATCAATCACAGTATAGCCCGCTTTAAACTCTTTCTACCACACGTATTCTTGCATTTTTGACATTATTGAAACCCCATAAGCTACCGTTAACATTCTCAACGCTTCTGCAGGTTATATTTTTTTAGGAACACAAAACTTCAGGCAGATTCTTTGCTCAACTTAATTCAGTCTAACGAAATTTACAGATGACTTGTTTACAAAGTTATTACGCATAAACTGTCTGATAGATTACGCTTAAAAGTGACATGTAGACAACTGACAGATAATCGATCTACAAAAAAAAAAAATGTTTTTGACAATATCTCCAGCGCGGTTCGTTTAAATGAGAAATTCCTGGTACTCTTTGATCATAAGGTACACGTAGCAATATATTCGATGCATTGTATTTTTAACATTTGATAAAAGGACTAGGTTAGTTTAAGTTTTGTGTTAGGTTAGGTTTGCTCTATATTATCAATTCTTACAACGACCACCTTACAATTAAATGGGTTCGAATTTTATGTCAGCTAGGTTCATTACTGGCTAATCATTTTCTTAAAATGGGATTAATAATATAATAATAGTAGACTAAACCTAATATAAACTCATATCAAACCCAAACCAAGTCATTACTAAACTGTTAGTGGTCCAATCAGTCAGATGCATTCTTACTCCAAATACCATTAACCTCAGTATTCTTTTTACAATGTACTTTATAATAATGCGAATTATACGAAAAGTAAGAACACTAGCACAGTATACAGTAACGAAACTCTCCTGATTTTATAATTGCCGAAAATAAAGCGCGCATGCACGAAATAAGTTGTTGTTTCGCAGCGCCATCTGAACTTCTATCGACACAAAGTTTCGCTACTGTATACTGCGATTCTTCCTAGGCAGAAAACGTGCGAGTCCTCTCGCTTAAAAAGAATGGTAACGCAAAGTTTGAAATGTGTCTCTCTTTCAGACCTTTCTTTTACTATTTACCATCAGAATTTTATTTCTTAACACAAGATTCATTTTCGTTTCTACGTTACCATGTTGAAATGATTCAACAATTTGTTTCTGGCACTTGCCAGAAAGCTACGTAACGTCCTAAACAATTCGAACAGGATCATTTCTAATCACTTTGTCGCAGCGTAAATATGAAGATTATTTACGAAGCCAATATTATGGCATCGAATTAGTTATACCCAAAAAATATTTATTTCGCTATCGCTTAATGGCAAGCTAACTGGTGACTAAATAAGTTCGAATGTGACTTGAATTAGTTCGTATTAAATTTGAGATACTGTTATCAATTTGGCTGTGATGAGTCTCGCAGCCAGCAATAAACCTAACCCAAATCAAACTCGAATCCATTTAATTACAAGCTTGCTGCAGCCGTGAGAGCAGAAAGTACAGACCAAACCTAACCTAGACCTATAACGCAGCCTTAATTCGAACTCGTTCGGATCTATATCCTAAGCTGTTAGAGATACGGTACATACTACCAAAAATAGTGTTGCGTGTGTTTGTAAAACTAAGTTCGAACGGCAGTCGTATGCATAGTGAAATTACTATTTACGCTATTAACCTTGGCAACGTATCTGAAAGCTATTGGATTATTCGTAAAGTAACTTTGTTTATTTTTATGAAAAAAGAAAGTTAATTTTTTTGTATTATATAGATATTTTATTAAATTATATATCGATTAATTTGATCCAACACCTTTCGCCATCTTTTTGGTACTAGTGAGACATATAAGAGGAAGAATAACGCTCGACTTCTTGCACTAAATTTTAATACAACAATAACAAAAACAATAGTGGTAATACAACAAGCAATTCTTATCGCGAGAGCGGTGCTGTGACTACAATTCTCTCGCGTTACTGCACGACTGTACCAAAAGCTCTAGACGAACACAGAGCTCACAACAAATACCAAACTCTAGACGAATTAACGATTCTAAACGAATGAAATGAATGTTCTAACGAACTGCTCTGATCGAACTAGGTGTTCTAAATGAACGACTCTGAACGAACTGCAGGTTTCAAACGAACTGTCACGAAGGCGAAAATGTCGCCCTTTAAAAATACGTACAGCAAAGGATGGAAAAGCCAAGACTGAAAAGGATGGATGCGCGGATGAGGATAGCGAACGTTTCCACGAAAACGCAAGGGACGGAAATTGGTCACAAATAAACCAAAGTCAAGGATCTGTCGTACAGAACTGAGCAACGCTCAGTCACGACTGAACTATTGCGGAAAACAATTGCTTGGCTTGGAGGATCGACATAAACCAGACAGATGTCGGGATTAGGATAGCGCACTGACCTGGTCGCCAAGTGCTAACTCGCGGCGACCACACCTGCGCTAGGCTGTGGGAATGTATTGTACTTTAAATCGAAAACTTACAACTTCTAAAAATTACGCAATTGTAGCCGCCACAGTAGCATAATTCCACGCTCATAAAAGTCCTGATCTTTAATTGCGAAAAATTGGTGTAAGTGATCTTTGACATCCCCGTTTGAATTGAAAATTTCACCGTCTAAAAAATTTTGTAAAAACCGAAACAGGTAATAATCTGAAGCTGCTAGATCCAGTGAATATGGTGAGTATGGCAACACATCCCATCCAATCTGCAATAGCTTCTGACGAGTGGCCAAACTTATACGAGGTCAGACATTATTTTGAGGAAACACCACACCTTTTTTGTTAATATTTTTTTTTTTAGGCCTTTTCTGGTTGATGGTGTCATTCAATTTGGCCACTTGAGTGCAATACACTTTCGAGTCGATTGTGGAATTGTTTTGTTGAAGCTCAAAAAAAAATTATTCCCTTAAAATCCCACCAAGCAGAGAGTATTACTTTGTTTTATGAATATTGGCTTTGGAAGTCCTTTGAGCTGGTTGATCTTTTGTACTTCATGAATGTTTGCGTTTCATATTGTTGTAAGCAATCCATTTTTCGTCGCTAGTTATGATTCGCTTCAAAAATGGATCATTTGCTTGATGTTTGAGAAGCAAATCATAGATGTCAATTGGACGGAGCATACCTCGTTCTTTAAGAATGTGAATGGTTGAATTCGACACATTTAATCTCTTAGCAATATCTCACACCATGATTCAATCAATACCATTATTTACGACATTATATACGACCTTTGTTTGGTTTTAATATTTCAGATTAGGATGATAAGTTGGGCAAATTACTTCTTGAAATGTACGTAGTGCTTGGTTATGACTTAGTTGTAACTTAGTTTTGATAATGATTCTATTTTACACTTTTTACAAAGTTATACACAGAACTGTGCTTTAGTGGGCCAATCAGCTTGCTACCCCCTCCTTTGGTGTAGAGGTGGTAGCTACTAGGCAGTAGTTATGACCCCAGAACGAACTGTTTCGGCTACGCGATTGGGTGGTATGTTGATTAGGCTTTCTCGAGTTCATGGCACGTCATTAGCTATTGAGTTAAGGCATTTATTGGAAGTGGGTAAAAAGAAATGAAACTGTTCAACATTCTTTTACAGTACTTAACTTCATTTCTACGGCTTCAAAGGTACGCCCGCATGCTTTGAAAGCTCAACTATTTATGGGAACACTTCACAGAAAATCTAGGGTCCTCCCTCTTAAGAAAAAGTAGGGACGCAAAGTCTGTACGTATTTTTCTTTCAGACCCTTCAGTCTAAACTGATTAACATATAAATTTCTCCTCCTGTTTATATACGGGATTCTATTTCTTCAGATAAAATTCATTTTTGTTTCTACGTTGACATGTTGAAATAATCCAACAGCATTAAAGGACAATCGTTAAAGATTCCAAAACAACGTTTAAGGACCTAATTCTGGTACTTAGAAAAATTAAAGTAATAACAAAAGATGAGAAATTTTTGGAAATCCTCAAAAATAGCTAGTTGATTGCGTCCGTACCATAAACTTGGTTTTAATTAAGAGGGCGGTTACTGTCGTGACGCTACAGCACATCTTCTCCATACACTTCTCTTCGCACAATTCTTTTCCTCCCTCAACAGCATTCTTACCTTTCCAATAATAAAAAAGCAAAATATGCCGAAAATGCTGCTTTTGACTTTCCATATTTGATGGGGCACAAAAAGAAACATTGTTGCGTTTAACTAAACAAAATGGTTATCATTTAACTTTAAACTAATAGTGAATTGAAAGTATTATGACGACAAGTTGATTACTAAATGAAGTTGGCTACAGAAAAATACAATCTTTGACCCTGGTATGAAAAAACGAAACTACTCTGCGAACAACCCAACATATTAATCGATGAGATGTCTCGATATCGATAATCGAATTAATTATTTATCATTACTTAAATGTCCAAGATGCGTGTTAATAACTACACGGTAAAACAAAAAGTATTTGCCAACCTGCTTTACATCAAGTTGCTAGACGTATGCTGTTGCAATAAGAAATAATGTTAATTTAGATGATTACTGACCTTATTGGGTTTTCTGCGTCTGTAGTAGAAGTACCGAACCATGTGCCTGTAATAAAGAAAAATAATTAAATCAGGATTTGATTTACATTGATTTTTCTTTGAAAAGTTTGTAGTATGAAACAAAAATTTTGGGGGGAAAAAACAAAGGGACAAAATACGTATCTCCCAACGACAAAGTGTTAAAAGTAAAATGGAGTGCGCAATTCGTTGATTGCACACCAGGAAGGGTTGAATATGAGTTTTAAAGATTCGAACTGTGAACTCAAAACAAACTTATTTTCTAGATTTATGTAAATTCGATCGATCATGAAAAAGTCGATAAAATTTGTTATAATATTCATTAACTATGCATTTAGTTCCAATGAGTTGCTTCTATGTTAGTTGCGTAATTGCTTCTGATCACTAGAAATCATATCCGTTTGTGTATTCTTTTCCATTTCCTATTGCCATAGACATTGTTACGCCTCTCGTGGAATCATTTCTCATTATTGCCAGGATGTCCTTGAAGCATCGCATTGGCTGCACGGCGATCTTCATGGCACAATAGTAGAACCATATCATCAGCAAATGTAATTGTGGTTATATCAGAGCAAAATATAAGTAAGCTAGCCGTATAGACATATACGGAGTATAAAAACAAGCCAAGGACACTGTCTTGTGGTACGCTAGATCTAATTCGAAAGGCCAAAGTTGTCCCGTCTACGAGTTCCACTTTGTATCATCCATTTGTTACCTACTGGTTCTTTAATGTCTATAAACATTTCATAGTAATATCTTTCTATTCTATTGCGGAATATCGTTTCTGAATAGATGATTCGAACTTATTCCTTCTTCCAACATATAGAAGAAAGTTTCTCGAAAGTTTGTCCCAGATTGAAAATATATATTTCTTAAATGCCTGCGTGCGTTGCAGCAATGGCAAATGACCAGAAGACAGAAAGTAAGACACAAACTGTTCACAGAAAGAAATTGAAATTTAATCTCCTGCAATTCATCTGTCCATCTAACGTTCTTAACGTTCCCTGCCTGTTAATGTAATGTCCTCATAATTCTGGTCAAGTAACATATAGTTAGACAACGAGTAGTGCTTATAGAAAGTTTATGGACTGCTCGTGGACACTGTTTATGAGTAACGTTTGCAAACTGTTTGCAAATGTATACATGGTTTTAGCTAGTATGGATTCACCTATGTTAAGTTAACCCATTCGCTGCCAGGGACGAGTATACTCGTCTTTGGCAGGGTGTTAGGCGTTTCCAAGACGAGTATATTCGTCCTATTTTCAATATATTATAATATACTGGCTTTTGAATTAAAAAATTTGTTGTGCCCACAAACATAAATATACAAATGTAAAAAACTTGAAAAAAATACTACAAATAAAATTTATTACAAAAATTATAGATCAATTATTAGTTAAAGAGAATAATCTTTCACAGTTTTAAATTAAGCAAAAATCAACTTCATCGTGTATTTATAACAAAATTTTATAGCAACATAATCACATATAATTATTTATCTTCATGATAGGATTTGTAACAAAGTCCAATACATAATGGAGGTTTATCAGAACAAATCGGACAGTAATATCGAGTCCTCTTGCGAATTTTTTTCGTTGCACAAACTCTACATTTGCGAGTTGGGTTTTTCTTCTTTGGTGTAGGAAGAATAGCCTCAACATAATGAAAGGAATTTTGTTTCTATAGATGGCTGCGATTGAATGATCGATAATATATGTACTTTTACCAAGAAATGACAGAACTTTGGTAAACAATACCACTCCAAATATAAATGGCAATGGAAATAGCTTCACATAATCTGGGCTTGGCAGCGAATGTGTTAAAGCATCCAAACAAAGTCAAACAAAGAATATGTTTATTGAAATGTATACAATGATTTGCTACGTATGGAAAATTTGGATTAATCAAAAACATTAACACGTCGTATACGAATGCGGTTTTCTACGTTCTCGAATGTTTCCTGCCTTTGAAAAGTTATACACCGCGTTGTCCTCATTCCTGGAAACAGTTCACATTCGCGGGAACTGCTTTTGGTTGGTCAATTACAAACTTTCGGGTGTCGTTCGCGGTTCCAAAATTACATCCCCTGAGATGGCTTTTGATTTTCGTAGAGGGAAAAAAGTCACGCGAGCTCGACGCAGGGGAGTATACAGGCTGCGGAACCGCGGAAATAACTTTGTTGGCCAGAAACTCATCTACAGAAAGAGCAATATGAAATGATGCATTGTCATGGTGCAACATCCTATATAGTCTCTGTACAATCTCCAGTTGATCAGAGACAACTTTCCTCGAACATTTTATAATAATAAACTTGATTTTTACTATCTGTTCTTATGATACGAACGCTATATGAACATTTTTTAAGTATTGAAGAAACTAACGCGCACTCATTTGTTGTCTTCATTTTTTTTAGTTGTTCTGAGTTATTCGCGTTTCCACTTTTCACTTAGCAATTTCGTTTCTGAATTGTCTTTAAAAATCCATGTTTGGTCACCTATTGTGGGCAAAGAAATTCGAGACATTTTCCACTCTTTTAAGAAGTTCAATAGAACAGCTTTTTAAGTCCAGCTCAGGTTTCCAGTGAAATCGTTTGGGACCAACTGGGAACAAATTTTTTGCTCAAATGGTAAGTAAAAATATGTTGGATAATTTGGTGAGTTATATTTCATTCATTATTAATTATTACGACTGTCAATTGATCATCAGATGACGCAGGTCGAACTAGAATTTTCACTTGTACTATATATTTTGCAATTTTTTAAGTGCAAACTTTCCCAAAATATGCTTCCTCTTCTACTCAGCCATTTAAAAGTACTTTGCGTGGCGCAAAAACTTGTGACCTAGATAAAACTCCATCTTAGTCAACCAATCTTAATTGCTTAAACGTTCTTGTTGCGGTGTTCTAAGCTTTACGTACAATTAAAAGCTTTGCGAAAATCGTTTGCGCTCGTTCGAGCAGCTAAATTGAAAGTAGTACTAAAAAAGTAAAATAACAATACATATTAGAAAAAATTGGAAGATTATATAATTTAGCGAAAAATGATAGATTTTTTAATTACTGTAACTGTGCAAAAAAGTATCGTGAAATACACTTGAGACAATGGCGGTTCTAGTTGAACTTTTTCAAGGACGCTGTCAGACTAGAAAAAGGAATTGCGAACTAAAGTTGAATTTCACTGGAAAATATTTTCCAAATTAGAACGTCTCTATGGAATCGAACAAATTTTTTTGGTAGTACGATTTAAAATGAATTTGTATGAAAGGAAGCTCTGCGTTTAGTGTGCTCAGAAACGAACGTCACCTTCTTTTTGTTTTATCACTTCTCAGCATCGTTCTTGCATGCCGAGTACACACTGTACGTTCACTAAACACACACCAAGCACACACTACACGTGGAGTACAAGTCCGACCGTGTAACCTTCCCGCGGTGTACCTTAGGTTATTCTAATGTCAAGGGCACACTTTGCATTCGAGGTACAGTGAAACGGCGGCAAAAAATTGTACAACTATTTGCGGGTCGTTGTAAGAAACAAGCTATTCTCTGCAAAAGCAATTTAAAACGAACCGTGGTAAAAAAAATTTGCTTGATTCTGCATTTCTCTGAATCTGCAAAATTCTTTGGAGTTCCCTAAATAAGACTCTTCATCGATAAGCGTCAAATTTAAGGGGTACTAAGCGAGGGAAAGAGGAATTTAAAAGTTCATTTATGAGCTCTTTAATTGTTCTTGAAATATTTGCAAAAAATTTTGGTGATTCACACAGAACGTTGCTCGTACAATAGTGATTAATACAATCGATACTGCCAATACCGACATTACCAACAGAACAATCTTCGTCGCAATAGTTCTCGTAATTAAGTATCAAGTGACGTTTTGTCTTTTCTGTCCTCTAATTCAACAGATTGTTCGGAAAAGTTCCCCTAAAAAATGTGAAATTATACTTTACACAACTAGGCAGAAGTATTAAGTAATATCATCTTTTTTCTATAAAAGTGCGACAACTCAAGCGTTAACAATTTTTCAGGCGAAAAAAAAATTGAGGACGAAAAATCAGTTTGTTGGTTGAATGAGACATAGCATGTTATATACGATGCCGCGAAGAAGACATGGTCGGATAATTTCTCAACGTGTAAACATGCCACGAAACAAAGAAAGGCCATTAATTACATTGCACTGTGCGAGTGACGACGGTTTGATAAACGACGCCTAGCAACTATGTATGTAAGGAAAACTGAAAAGACCACAATACAGATTAACATAATAATATTGTAACCGCGATATTTGGTTCGAAAATAAATTAAATCCAAATATCGAAATTGCGTTTTAACTTTCCTACTTGTTTCAAAATATATCTAGTATAAGTAACTAAACCACGGTAACGTTTTAGAACAACACAACATCTACAATGATAACAAATCATGTCGCTACTACACGCGGAATTTTCGCGTCGTTGTTTCCTCTCCGAGGTTGTAAGGTTCAGATCGAATGCGACGCTATCCGCCAACTTAATATTAGACAGCTTGTTCTAATTAAATGTTCGTTCGTTTACGTTTCTCTCACAATTCAATCGTTTTTGTGAGAGGTTATTTGTTCGTTGTTCGATGATCGTGTATAGCTGACTAACTGTTCGAATGTCTAATATTTGAGAGTTCGTCCACTGCTCTCTCCACCGTGCAGGGAGTAGACACTGTTGGTATTTGCCGATACGATGCAAATTACCAATCAGTGTTTCCCTTCGAGTGTCCTCCATGTCCTCTTGTTCGCCCGAGGCGCGCATTCGTCTCAAAAGGGTGAGAAGATACTTGTACGGACGTGGAATCTTCCAAGTCCTCCGTGACGTTTTGAGAATTTCCCAAAGGTCAATATTTCGGTCTGGTCCCATGAAGTGCACGGTTCGATGTCCCGCAACGTGTACATGTTGGACTAACCCTTAAGAAATACCTCGTTTACAACACGCGATGGCTATTGAGGACGTCGAAATTAAATACTCTAAAGACCATTGTGTCGAAGGTCGCGAAAGTTTACGAAATTACTTAAAATGTCTTAATCTCAATAATAGCACTCTCGTCACGAAATCGTAATAAACGAAGTCTTCGAAAACCGTGTTTTAATTCCGTTGGTCGGAACAAATCACAAATACAGAACTTCTCCTCAGAATTGCTTCAGAAAGTCAAATAGGAAATTCCATAAGGATGGATTTGGAGAAAACTTTGCAAATATCTTCAAAATTTCGATAAAAAATAAATAATATTCCTCACATTGATAAAACAGGTTAAAGCTTATGTACTGTGAGAAGTGGACACTTTATAATATTAGAGAGAGAAAGGAAAAGAGAGGAACGTTTTACTCTGAACCTGCTAATGGATCAGTAAAGCTATTTAACAAACCCTGCCTATTATTATTGCTACGAGTAGATATGTATTTCAAAATTGCTTCAAATTAAGTATAACAAGAGAAAAATCCTTGAAAGTAGCTATTAATTGTCCGCTTATACAGTGGAAAAGTGGGTAACAACTCGTGCCGTTAAGAGAAAGGGCTAAATCCTTTCTCTGTAAAAAGTGTATAACAATTTGTTCAACGAACTTACAAATAGTGAAAACGAACTATCGATGATTACAATGAAAAAACGCTTATTAATTATTTAATTCAATCCATATTCTTTGCTCAAACGGGGAGCTGGTTAAAACTCAGTCCCAAAAAAGGACGACTCTCGATGTGGCACGCCGCTGTTTGTATTCTCGCGGCGGTCCTCTGCGCATGCGCATCACCACCGCTACGCAACTACGCAAGTGCTGTAAATTATTAACGCAATACACGTCGGCTCTTGGATGTTACGGGTTTCTGAGTTTATCGTTTGATGTTGCGGGATTTTGCATGTATTTGACGTGGTTAAGCTATACTATATTTGTTGCACTCTAAGAAATAAAACACGTACAAATGGTTCAGAAGTAATCAGAACAAGAATGACTCTTCAACAGTGTATTCAGAAGTCAATACCTGTTTGTACATTGTAAAGTATAAATAAGTCTGTAGCTTTTTTACCTATACAATATAAGGATTTTAATATTTTCTTTAGCTACTCGTTGTTCAGAGACAAGCAAATAAGTTAATTAATTAATTAATTGTATATACACGTAAGGATATTTTCAATTGAATCCAAAATGCTATTTATTAAGATTGAAAATAATAAAATATAAACGCTAAATGTAAACTGGAAAAAACTGAATATAAATTAAAACTAAAAAAACTGCACTAGAAATATTGCTTTACATCTTTTCACAATAACTGTCGCTATGAACGTTCTTGACAAAAATCTGTAGATATTTGAGGTTCCCAAATATCTCGCACACTACATATTTATTTAGTTTCATTTATGTGACGCTTTATAGGGGTGTTATCCCAGGATACTTACTCGTAAAACAACAACTGCCGTTTAATAAAAAAATATTTAATTAGCAAATAAATTTTTTAATACCCGAAATAACATCACCCATAAATTCACAAGTTTTATGACTTTATTACTTACGGCACACGTTACATTGGCACTAGCCTCTGCGAACCTTCAGTCTTCATGTTCCACATTTTTTCACAAACCACAAATTCCCCACTTTCATCCATTACAACAAGTAAAATTAACATTCCTCTAGTCACAAGTATTTGTACTTCAAAATATCTCTATGTCAGGCTGGCATAAGTTTCTGAAACCGTTACTCAATTTTACACGTCTACCAAAGAACTGTATTAGTCATCAATCTTGTCATTCATTGAGTTGTTGACACATTCAGAGTTATTGATTTGTTACATAAATTACAGTCTAGTTCTTAAGCCCCGATCCTCCAACCTCCGATCAATTATCCTTATCGCGGAACGCGCCAGGGGGCGCAACACGTCGCGTCGTGGCGCTGATGCTAATCGGATGAAAGCTTACCACAGCTAATTCGACACACTGCCGTTCAGTCACATCACGAGTCTGCGAACGATAATAAGTATAAAAAGTAGCGGCAGTGATCGAGAAAAATATCACACTTTAAATAAGAAACTGTTACATGGAAAATTTTCCTACATTTTTAAATGATTATTAATATCATATTTAGTTATTTCTGTAACTGCTGTAAGATTAAGTGACGCTTTACACTTTTTCATTAGCCTGTCCCTTGAAACTGACACATCGCATATCCGTAAAATACATTGATTCATTTCCGCGCGGTTGGCTTACCACGGTTCAATACTCATTGTCAGAGGTGTGAAGTACCGATACGGCGTCCCACTGTATTTAACCACCAATGCAGAAAGCAGGGATTTTATGCGTCCACGTCTATATCGTGTTTGCGCGTGTGTGCCTGTCTGCGTTTCTCTGTTTGCCTATAGTTTCGTATCTCATCAACGAGTGATTCGGTTTTGATACGGTTTCTTTTGTTTCGAAGTGCATTACTTCCGAGAACGTTAATAGTTCTCGAACTATTTGAGCTAACAGTTCTCCAATTAGATTTCATTCAAATTAATTTCTTATCGCTTTCGTACAGTATGAACCCATTCAATGATGCACCCCCCAATAGTGCCATGTGTTTCGAACAAAATCAAACAGATAAAGGTATTGTACTACTTTTTGTAAAAAAAAGTATGGTTAAAGCTAGAGCGTACGTATAATTGTAGTCACAACTTTAATATTTTAAGTTAGATGTTAAACTTCGAAGTCAGTGTACATTATAATGTACGTCAGGCATGAAGGGGTAAATAACAGAACTTTTCCTCGAAATGAAAAAGAATTAACAAAATAATATAAGTTCTAAATGCTTATATGTATGCACGACTAAGAGTGGCCAACGTCTTGCAAAGATTGATACACTTGTGGCGACCCTCCGATACTCGCCACTAGAGGGACAGCAATAGCTATCGTTTTCTGAAAGCACACAGTTCTCTACCCATTTCTATACATGTAGTTTTCTGACCTGCCCCTAACATAGCCTAACTTCCTTCCATCTTTCCTCTCCTATTCTATAGCTAACCGAAGCAACGCGCTTCACACTGACGATTCTTATTTATATCATTTACTACCATGTTTTTACTGTGATCCTATACTCTGCTACCTTCTGTGGCATATCAAATTATTGTTTGCGTCCTTGCGAGACATTGCACTTAATGAGCCATTATCACATAGAAAGCTTTTAAGTAAAATAGGATAGAATAGCTTTGAAATGGAATCCACAAATGTCTCCGTAGATTTTTTTTAACTACAGGAAGAAATGGAAGAGCTCTGCTCTAATGTACATGTAGAATTACTGGGAGGCCGAGGTGCAGATTCAATTTTTACATGTACCATCGCTTCTATATGCATTTGCATTCGCTGGTACGAGGTTATAGACACGTTTTATCTCCTCGGCGGTACGATGTTGACTCAATTTACGGTCTTTGACAGAGCAATCTCAAATACACGGTAATATCTCGAAGACTTATTATTAAGTCAAAGCGCTGATCGTACCCTTGATACGTATAACATGAAAAGAGGCTAGACAGGGATACGTGTGGGGCGTGGAAATGCATGCTAAAAATTGATGAAGTGCCGAGGATCGAGTAATTGAGCATTCATAAAAAAAAAGGAACAGGCTCACGGTGGTGAGGCTTAAAGAGAAAATTGAAACTCTTTGAAGACGAGCAATCAATATTATCGTTTGTAGAGTAAGCTGCAAAATTATGATCAGATGTTTCTGTATATGTCTGTAATCGATATCAAGTTGAATACACGGGGTGAGATATTTAAGTGAGAACATTAAATATTTTACTTGTTTATAATTGTACGAAAAATCCTTTCAAGAGAAAGTTATATTATTTGAAGTGTACATACGAGCTGATTATTTTGACCTAAATCCATTTATGTTTAAATTGAGATATTTATGATTGCGTTTCAATGAAATTAAAAATATTCAATAATCGAAAAACACCATTTATGCAATTTAGGAAATCTTCTAACTATATAAATTATGTAAAAATTTACTGCGCATCTACATCTTATGTATGCAATAGGGATTTGAAAAAGTCATGGTATTCCGTTAGTATACATCATAGTAAGTCCATCATGTTCTTGTATTTCGCTGCTCTAATTTGCCTTATATTTTTATATAGCGATGTAAATAAAAAATTTTCGAATTTTCTTCGTCAGTTCGGACGTGGTAACAAATTCAGTATTTTAAACTCTGCATTCTCATCCATTGATATCTAATCAATTTATTATTTTTCGTTTATAGTTTTGAAAACATTAATTTTTCGTCCCGTTAAGACCTGTATATTATTTCCTGTGTATGTAGTGTCTTCTAAAATAATTAGTTTGTGTAATACTAACATTTAAATGTTTTAAAGAACGAAATGTGTTAATTTGGTTTAACCGCTTCTTTCATTTTGTAAAGATTGGCATTTGATTTACTATAATACTGTTTTTTTTTTCAGAAATAATCTATGAAAAAGTCATGGGTGAGAGTATAAAACTTTTCTGTCGTTTTGTCAGAATTGGTAGACTGTATAACATTGACTGAAATTGTTAGATGTTACAATGGTTTTTAAGTAATTACTACAATTGAGCAATAAAAAATTTGATTACGGTTAAACAGGATTAAAAATATATCAAACGCTACGTTAATATGATAGTTGAAAAAGCAATCAATAAGATCAGTGCGAGGGTAATACTTTTTCCACTGTCGTTCCTCCTCAGCGCCCACTCGAACATCGTGGTCCCCAAGGACGTGATCTTAGTCGCAATTCTAACCTCCATTAACCGGGAGAAGTAGATATAAATTGCCTGGTAGCCATTTATTTCTTGAGCTATTAGGTGTCGGATAGATAAAACTAGGTATCAACAACTTAATTACATTACAAAAATTATAGCTAAATTGTGTGCCGAAAGAGCATGAGGTGCAGTGATCGAAAATATGAGTACATATTCGCGTGAGCTCTAATTAGAAGAGATGGAGAATAACAGTAATTAATAATGATAATTAATGACGGCAACTAAGGAATGGCGCCACAAAAGAAATTAAGCGAAGCTAGGGTTATTGCCCCCAGTTACGAACAGTATTTTAATTCTTAATCTCTCAGGATGTGTACAATATATTAAGTTGTGTCATATCGATATGGGTTACAAAAAATAGTGATAATAAATAGATTTATTTATCTCACGAAGATTAGCACTATAGACTTTGTAAAAGCAGCACGTTTCAATTTTGATCTCGAAACGCAACCTGTTTTCATTTCTAGCGTCGGCGAATGTTATGTTTTCTCGTTACAGAAACTGGCACGTTTCAGTAATCCGTCGCAAAATGTAACACGTTCCTTTTGTAGCTTGTCGTTAAACAAATTGTCTGGCGTTTTACTGCGAGAATAATAAAAGTGAACATTTCTTTTAACTGAAATAAATATCTGTTATTAAATAAGTGAAATTTAGTCGGCTATAAGAAAACTTCAATTTATTTTGTTATCAATATTACCATAAAATCGAATAAATTCTGTCAAGATAAATTTTTTGCTTACGTGTTTTATGCGAAATACCACGATATGGAGAAGAAACATGATATTGCGATAGATTATGTTCATTATTCGTGTTAACAAGTGAACATATAGGGGGATTCCAAAGCAGCACGGGTTTGCAAAATAATATTCAAGAATAGGAATCTTTGTATGAGAATTTCTTAATTGGTATTGTACGTAACAAAATAAGTGCATCAATTTTATTTCTACTAATCTCCAAATGCGGTCGAATTTATCTAACTACTACATAAATTATTTATTTTCATTTGGAAATAAATCTCCTAACATCGAATACCTGGACCAGAAGAAAATACGATATTTTTTATTGAAAATCATTTACATCCAATTCTATTGTCATCAATTTCCAGGATGTTTGAAAGTCTGCAATAAAATGTTCTTACTAGTTAGAACAGAAACTGCATGATAAATCCACGTTTACTGGAGCAATATACAACGAATTCCTAAATAAATATCAAATTCTGGGGCACACGAGTGAAGTCATTGGTGACAAGGACATAACGAAGGCTTTTGCCCACTATACTATGCGATGGTGAAGGGATCAAGTGTTACAAGGGTGAAGGTCGTGTGAGATGCCTTTACGATTGATTCGACAGCCATTTTAACTTAACGAAATAATACTAATCGGGCCAATTATTTAAAATACACTATACACCATACTTGCTAGATTTCTGTTTTAAGAAATGTACAAATAGATTTAAGTTCATTTAGAATCAATCAGGTTTCTAAAAGATTTTATAATCTAGTTGTCTACACAAATTCATATTCAAATTAAATGAGGTGATTTCATTAACTAATTCTTGGCTATTTGCTGTCTGTAACAAATAACAGATAAAACATAAAATGTTATGGAAAGACCCTTGCAGATTAATCAAGGCATTTAAATGTACGTCGCTTAAATGTAGTCGATCACCAACGCGAACTTGATATTTAAATGTCAAATGTTCTCAAATTTCTACACTCCTCATTAGTGGAATTAGCATCCTCTAAATAACTTGGCTAATGATGTTTTAACTGCACATGTATTTAAAAGCAATTGAAATGTTTTTACGAATGTAAAAGTTTCTCGAAAGGTGCCATTTTTCCTTTTATTGCTGTTTCAGAATCTATAGAATTGACTGTGTCAATGAAATTACCAATCTTGTATCGCAGTAATTGGTTTGAAAATATGAAAAATTAAACGGATAAGCGATATAAATAGAACATTTCTATTTCCATTTAATTGTTAGTGAAAGAGTATGTTACTGTGCCAAAAAATCAGTTCTAATTTATAATACAAAAATGCACTTAAAATCATTGGATTTTCCATTCTAAAACGAACAATAAAGAATTCGAAATTTGAAATGCAGGTAAATTTTATCGCATATTAATTACAATACCGCATATGTTCAACTACTGTCTACAACGAAAATACGGTTACAAATAATAAATAAAAAATTCTATTTACATAAATAATATTAGAAAGATTTCTTATAACTCTTCGTTTACAACGTGCAAGTTTTCTCAACGTTTAAAATATAACACTTTATACATATATCTGCTTTGAATACTTTCTGTCAAGAGGAAACCCAATAAATGGAAAAAGGGCAGCTAGAATCGATTTTTTATTATTACGCCATTTTCTTCCGAGATTAAAATTAATATATACATTTTGTCATCCCTTCATTCTTCTCTGACAATACTTACTTTACTCGACACTGTTTTAAATAATATTCTACAGACGCTATAATCTTAATGAAATAAAATTTTGAAACCAAAAAAACATCTTAAAGCATACTAATTTTGCAAGAGTCATTCTTTTTTTATAAAGTCCATCAGTGAAATAGCAATTAGTGTGAGAAATGAATTAAACAATGACCGTATCAAACGATGCATTAATTCGCTACATACAATACAATTTAATACTATTGCAAAGTTCACAATTATTCGATCCTCTGGACTTATTAATACATTATAAATACCGTTAGTAATAAAAGAAAAGAATAACAGCAATTATAGAAGGATAATATTAATCGGGGTAAATCAATCGTATTACTAATATGATTAACAGATAATATTACAAAGTTCGCGATTATTCATGAATTAACAGAGCTGCTGAGTTAGATTATGTCCAATGATAATAAGAGCGAAGATAACAGAGCAGCATTTATGGGATGCTAAAATTAATTAGGATAAATCGACTTCAGAACGCATTCGACGCGCGTGGGCAGAATTCAAGGACGAATTACACGCTTCGAACAACTTCTAGCTCTGCGTTAAGATAGCTTGCGATCACGCAACTGAATTACAATTTACACGGGTTGCGCGAGGCAGCTTAAGGCACGCGGCCTTTTGTTGCCTATGCGAAAGAACACTCTCTGTCGTTCAAATTGTATAACTCTAACTTAAGTGTTACACTCACGAGCAAGTAAATCGACTTAACCTCGAGATACGCACATAAGGTAACTTTTTTCAAAAATGGTGCAGCTAATGGACAAAAAACATATTAGTTCTTAATTATTGGCCGACGTCTATGTTCCGTCGTAAAGGAACAGGAAACGTAATAAATTAAATAAATTTTCAATGTTAAATTCAAATTTTTGGTTTTAATTTAATAAAAACATCATTTTCAAAAGAAGGATACTTTACCTTTTTTGTTCACTGGAAATCAGGTTACTTAATTTAAAAAATAATCGACCAATTTTTATGATATTGGTATCAATTTAAAGCTAAATGCCTAATAATTAAAAACTAATATGTCTTTTGTCCGTTGGTTGCACCATTCTCGAAAAAATTTACCTTATGTGCGTATCTGGAGGTTGAGTCGATTTACTGGCTTGTGAGTGTATATACAGGGCTTTTTAAATTGCTAACTTTTTGGGGACACGATGATGTTCGGACAACGATATAATTATCGTTTTTAAGCTTTGCATTTTGAATAAATAAAGTCTGTAGGCAGAAATTGATACATGTATAGTATAATTTAATATTATATTAGATTTATTATGATGTGAGAAAATAGACTGAACAGAAACATATTTCGATGTCATGAAAATATTCAGATACTTGAAAAATTGTGGAGTGTTATAACTGAAATAATTTCTGTCGCAAGTGTAGTGTCTAGACGAATACGTTTTTTATTTAATGATCGATTTAGACGCTAATCATCACTCTTGTGTCAAATGATTCATCGATTCTTCTTTAATGGTTATTAGTCTTTTTTCTTTGCGAATGTTATGGTCCAATTCATTTGAAACAAATTATTATATGTTGTAAAAAATTGACCTTGATTTTTAACTCGAGCTAAAATTTTCAACCAATTCTTCAGATTTTCTTGTTTTATTTAAATAAGAATACCCAAGGAGTGAATTTACTTTTGCTTTTATTTCATCCATTTATATATTCCGCTGTAACAGTCTATAACATTTACTTTATAATGAAAATAAGAATAAAAATTATATGAGCGTCCGAATATTTTCACGACCAACTGTAATTACAGTGTACTGATCTGATATTTGATAATTAATTTTGATTACAAACGTAAATTGATGTGAAATAGATCTTGTTGCTCCTCTTTTTAAACACCTTTTGAAGCAGAATTACGAAATCTTCTTGTCATTTTACCAGTATTTTCAAATTTACTATTCTTTTGTGCTTTATCACGCACGACCGTTACTTTATGCAACTAATTCTCAGAACTTGGTAGCGACTCGTAAATAAATGTAGACAGACGATATGTTTATATTCCGAATTGTGAACATGCACACGACACTTATTACTTCGGACAACTGCTGCGTCTTGCATCGGAAGGTCCATAGACGCCATCGCGCGGCCTATCCATAAATCCCAACGCGCCATCTAGTGAAATAAGCAAATCGATCTGGATCTTTCCTTTGACAATAATTTTTCAAGACGAACTACTATCAAACTGTGGTAGAATTTAAATCAAAGAGATTTTTCATTTTGAGACTTTTAATTCTTTCCTACAATCACAATAAATGCTCCAGAGGTTTCATAAAATTAAAAGTACTTTATGAAAGTTGGTACAATTAATTAGCTAGCCAGTGAAAATAGGTATTTACGTTTGGCAATTTTGAAACGTGTTGTATTCTAACTAGAAACAAATGTTAGAACAATTTTTCATTTATATTATCAAATTAAACGAGTAATTAGTCTTTTCTTTGAAATAGAGCCTTTCCATTTCTATCACCTCAATAACCATAGACGTATCATTGTTCAGCGAGCAAATGAAATATTTTAATATGAAAGGATAGTTTTTCAGGTATGACTTTCTATGTTAACGTTCATGGCGATTTAAGTATAGGTAACGGATAGTATAAAACAATAATTGAAAACTGAATACTAGATTCTATTTCATGTTAAACGATACTGAAGTCATTAGATAAATGTGTTGCCTTTGAAAAGTGACGAATATCTGGTTTGTTTGCTTCTAATAGTTTTCATGTGTCGTATACTAAGAAGTAACACCCGCGAATTCGTTGACTTCCATTTCAGTAAGAAGTGTGGAAGGGTTTTCCTTAATTTTATTTATTGAGGAAAGTTTTCAGGTGGAACGCCCCTTTTTATGACGCACGAGGGAATACCATGTGTCCAAAACTAACCCTAGCGGATAATAAACTTAAAAAGCCTCTCGACTGTATCAATGGAATAAAAAATGCGAAGATTTAGTGAATGAGGTGGCCTTTATTAACTATTGTTAAAAATATTAATATAGCAGTAAGAAAAACAATATTCTAGTAAAGTAATAGCCCCTTATAACAATTATTTGGCTAAATTTGTATTTCAAATTGTTTTCTGTTAAGTATAAGGAAAAGATTCTGGAAAGTCGCTATTGATCGTGTTGGTGAATTCTAATATAGACTAGGTTATAATTATTAATTTTACTCTGTAACAATCATAAATTAGGCGATTTTGTGGGATCGTAAGGTGCTCACTGTTGAGAATAAAATTTAGAGCAAATCCTCGTTTTCTAAATTGTCAGACTTCATATCTAGCTAGGCAACAACCTATCTGATTAAAAAAAAAACAAGTAGGTCAAGAGTGTAGATAATATTCAAAGAACACGCTGATTAGACAGTCGTCCTTTTTTCTTTAAAATTAATCAACGTGCAATATCCTAAGTCTCAGACTCCAAAGAATTCATATTCAGATACACATATGAAAGTTTTTCGATACGAGAACCACCTGCAAAAGAAATTGCGCCTATTGTTGAATATACAACATATTTTATAATTTAATTAAAACGGGGAAACTGTTGATCGTTAGGAACGACTATCTTTTAATTAACCACTTTCATTGCTCAAAATTACTGTCTACACTTTGGAAAATTTTCTGCTGAACAATAATCCAGTTTTAATTGACGACGAAATTCGTGGAATAAATTTCAAGTTCGAAAATGTTCGGTAATTTACTTAATCTCGCTCCAGCCTTCTCTGTAGTGGAGGTGGATTAATTAAAAAGCGTTGTAGAGTGCTGCGATGAGACAGAAAAATAAAATAAAATAGAGGATCTCCGAGCCCCACACTCTCAGAACATTATTGATTGCTGCTTTCACGTTGACATACAGGGTGTTAGGAAAAAGGGCCAGAAATTTAAAAGGCTTGTAACACTTGCCACAATGAACGAAAAATATTTTACAGATATCAATAGCACGAATACTGAAGATTTATAATATGTATGCTTCGAAATAGTCTGTGTACACATAATAATCTTGTGTTTACAGTTTCGAACTAACACTACTTTGTGTTGGAAACAAAATGGTGCGCATGAATAATTGAAATATTACTTAGATACTAAAAGTTGATTTTACAGAGAAAATATTAGTTTCAAGACTCATATCAATAAGAACCCCCATTATGTGAAATAAAAGTGATCGTACGAGAGAATTTTTTCTGTAATAAAATAATAAGTTAAGTATTTAAAATTCAGTTTAATTTAATAATTAAGACAAAATTAAATATAATAAGTATAAATTATATCCAATCAGTAAGAAGCAATACTTTTTAATCTTCGTTTTTTCTTTTAACAGAAATAAGCATATGCATCTTAAGTTTTAGCAGCCAAATCATATAATTTGAACTTAAAATCAGCTAAGTCCTATTTCCAAGATTTGAAGTACTTTGAAATAAGTAAAATAATACGTACATATTCGTCATTACTCTCACTGATTCCATTTAATATCTATATTTTGTTTACTTACACTTTTTTATTGCAGTAGGTAACTGTAATAAATTTAGTTGCATTTTTATTACAGTAGGATTACGCCATTTTATATAAGACAACAGATTAAATGGTCAGTAATTTAAATCAACTTTCTATCATTAATTTATTACCAAAAAGGTCAGTTTAGGATAACTTAGTTAAATTAATAAACGCACAATATAAAGCAAGACAAATGAAAAAAAGTACAGTATTAATCCCATTCCATTCCAAGTCGAGAAATAATTACATTTCTGATCAACTGGTATTTGTTTAGCTACCAGTGAGGGTTTCACATATTTTTAAAACATATTGACCTTTCATATTTAAATACTGATCAAAAGGGATTAAAATGCTGACCAGTGAAATATAACAGAATATTCTAATAATACAGTGTTAATACAACAGAATATTCTAATAATACAGTGTTAATACAACAGAAGGTTCACACAACGGGTGTTCATATAATGAAGCTTCAACTGGCTTATCCTGTGTATATGTATATAAAGGCAGAGATTATGTAGTATACGATTCTGGCTTTGCTTTGCCAATTATTACGCCTGCCAAGCGTTGATTACAAAATAACAGGAAACTAACCGGATATATTAGTATTGGTAACAGAGAACGTTTAAATCCTATCACGGGCTCATAAGATTAGACATCCTCAGAGCCGTCGTCTGCGTTGTGTAAATTTCATCGAAAGGGTGTCATATCGCCAGAAAAATTTCTTTATTTTTTACGTGCTAAGGCTAAGGTGTCGTGAAACATCCGATATAGTGAAAATTAATTTATTCGCATCATAAGCTCGTGTATGCGTGGAATTTTCCTTATGGATTAAAGTATTTCTTTGAGTAAAGGCAAAAGGTTTGGATAGAAATGAAGGGTTGCGGATTCTAATAGCAGCGAAGAACTGGTCTACGAAAATTTAAACGTATTATTGCTATATTAAATTGTAACGATTTGGCGCAATTTTTCACTTTTTCGAATGATGCACATGGTTTGATAAATACAGAGAAAGATAAAATTTAGCAACTAAAAAACAATAGATTCATTCTTTATTTTGTACTGTACTATTTTTATTTCAGTCGTTCATTTTTTCATTCGTATGTAAAAAGAATAGCATAGAAGTAATAAATAGTTTAAAAACGTATTATTTTAAAAAATATTTCTGGGAACATAGGTGTGTCTCATATAAAAAATAAAAATAATCATTTTCAAATGTCTGTCCCGTTAAACTGTCATATTTGTATCTAAATAAATAAACATTTTCCTAACTCAAATTAATTGTTTTGTTGCAATTTACAAATCTTATCATTCTAACTTAATCAAACGTTATATTATCCGCAGAGGCTCAAACGCTTTTAGTTGTACGCGTTCGCAAGCCAATTACAGAAACGGAACGCTTGTTCTTTTATTATACATTACCCAATAAAGTTAAAGGGTCACAGAATTTCGCCTGAAAATTACCAATATTTGAACCGCTACAATTTTTCGCAAGGAAAAATTGAACAACAGTATACTGGAACTTGTTTTAAACCGTGAAACTTCTATTTTCACAGTTTCGAAGTTTGCTTTCTTAGAAGATCGTTTTTAGTTGCGCAACGTGACGGAATAGCGAAGTTGACCTCTTTCTATCCAAGTTTCATAAGTTTCAGAATTTTTTTCAGGATTCGTTTAGAAATGGTTTTGGGAAGAAAAGTCTCTCCCTTGGACCAACCTCAGAAAGTTAACATATTCTAATTGCAAAAAGGACCGCCATTATGAAATCATCCGAGGAACATCAAGGAGAGACTTGTGTCTTCAATGTGTAAATACGAGTTACAATTATAAAATTCTTCTACATTTGCGATACGGACGGCACAACTGCTGTATTTTAAGACATAGATTTTCCCCCTTTTTTTTGCGTCTCATAAACTTTACAACTGGGACTACGTCGGGAATTTAATTGGTATTTCAAGCTCTCAGCGTTTCCTGGTGTCATGAACTTTGACACCACACAATAGAATAGGGTGAGTTGCCGTAATATGGAATACGTGTCCAGTGTGAAATACGACGATATTAAAGATTCCTAACATTGCTCTCTGTTGGTGGTGAATGCAGTTGATGTTTGTTCTGCGTTTTAATTAGTGAACATATGAAGTATTTGCAAACAATATAAAAGAAAATTTTGTATTTTTGAACTGAGTTTATACGCAATGAAATAAATGCATCAGTTTTGTTTTTACGCGATTATTTTTCAATTATAGTCGAATTTGTGTAATTATTGTGGAAACTATTAATTTTTATTCTTTTCAGTGCAACATTTCTGAAAAGTTAAATAACAATGGTTTCCCTAATATGGAATAAAATACCTTATATTACAAATCTGTTGTTTAACTGTATTTATTAGGATAATTAATAGAAATGTTAATTAGTTTCAACTGATTTTATTTTATTTCGTATGAAAAATAACAAACATTACATTTATTGAGCAAAAGTTATCATCAATTGCTATATTTACTTATTTATATTTCCATTTTTAAAAAAGTAAAATCAATATTTTGTGCTACTCCGTGTTGGAAGCAACCTAAATTTGATCTGAAAACAGAGAACCTCACTAAAAACAACAAATATTGTCTAAACCGGTATTACATTTTTAATTTGTTCATTATCAATTAAAAAAGCAAGAAATTTCCCATAAAACAGATTAAATTTTGATCAAGTTTCAGCAAGTAGGTAATATATCCTACTAAAATAACATGAGCAATGCAACTTTTCACTGCTAAATTCTTCGAAGCTCGAGAGAAAATAAAGGAAAAGAAGCCATTCAGTCTCTTTCACTTATTTCTCAAAGAATACGTGAAGCGCAATTCCAAGAAGACATGTAAGAACCAGAAATAGAAACATGAGTCATCTGGAACCGTTAAGACTCCCTTATATGGAAATCTTCATGCACCCTTATCAAGTTTTAATAATATACAAATCACTTTTTAATTATCTTCGAAAAAAATTGTACTGTAAAATCGTATTGCAAAAATTGTAATTGTGTAAATTATTAACTTGGAGTAAATTATATTTGGCAGTTTTGGTTAACAATTGTTACATCCTCCTATTACGAACTTTGAGCACCAACAAAGTAGCTTAATTTTTACTTATTCATCTCAATAGTCAAACATTTAACAAATTTGCTTCATTCTACCATAGATTTCAGTTTTCTTGGTAGAATTAAGCCAAATAATTCTCACTTAATCATCTAATTCTACAATCCCGATAACAATAATTAAATAATCTAATATCATAAGCCTGCTACACTTTTCTACCATTATCCTCCAAGTTGTCAGTCCATTTCACACAAAATTCCTCCTCAAATCCAATAATTATAGTAGCTTCCTGGTTTCTTGCTAGGATCGTCCACTAAGAACGATATTTAATTGAAAAATGCCACAGATAATTACATTGTTCTTGTCATTCGTAGCACCTTGTGATGCGAGAATAAGGGATCTTCGCCCCAAAATATCGTAGATTTAAAGTTACAAATCAGGCATATGTAGAACCATTCTATCGAATCTGACGCACCCAAGGCTCCAAGCACTTCTGGACCAAGCCTGGCCTGAGGCGTAGGCCACCATAATGGTCGTGATTTACGTATTTGTACGGGGGTCGTCCTGGGAACGCGGTCGACGCATTTGGGGAAACGCATCGACCATTGCACGTGTCCTACGGTAATAGTAGCGATGGCTGTGTGACCCAGTCATCACTTATTCCTTGGATGGGGAGTATGGACGACGAGACACACTCCCCTCCAGGAAAGGGGTCTTGGCAAGCCATAGCGGAACTTGCGCGCGGGGGGAGGGGGGGTCGTTCGAGTTCCTGGTCCTCTTCCAGCAACGTCGAGGATGATCACCGTAGGGTTTGAACTGGTAAGAGTTCGGTATACTTTTGGAGCTTCCATGAGGATTTTGCCACGTAAGAAAAAAGGCTTAAAGAGGTTAATGACAGATGTTTTCCTCGAATTAACAAAATAATACAAGTTCTAAATGCTTATATGTACGTACAACTAAGAATGACTAACGCCTTGCAAAGATTGATACACTGATGACTCGTATTTATATCGTTCACTGCTATGTTTGTACTGTAATCCTATCAAACTATTGTTTGCGTCTTTGCGAAACGTTGCATTTAATGAAACATTATCATATAGAAAGCTATTCACAAATGTTTCTGTAGCTTTTTTTTAAATATATGGGATCTATTAAAGGGAATAAGGGATCTATTAATTTCTTATAAGAAATAAGAAATAAATCATTTTGGCATTATTTAAATAAATACAAGAAAATAATAATATATGTATGCATTTGTGAACGCATTCATGTTATTTACAACATAATAATATAATTTTTACTTATTACTTCCTACAGATTATTTAAATACAAATCCTTCGCTTCACAATTAAGGATCCATTTATAACTATCATAATTATTGCCTCAATTGTACGAAACCATGCAAAAAAATTTTTCAGAAAATTACAAGAAATATTAATATCTATTTTGCAATACGAAAGTGTACCCGTGCTACAGCGATCTACAGTAATCAACTCTATCGTAGCGATTTTTAACCGTAACTTTAAATCTACGATATTTATGTCTCCTGCCTTAATAATTTTTGCAATACAGTAGTACTTTACGCCTTGACCAGGCGAGGAAATAGGCTCTAGGTAGTAAAGTATAATAAGTTACAGGCGTGCAATCTAAAAATATGCGCCATTAAAATCGACCCGTGTATCTTTCAAGCACACATTAAAACTCGCGCTGAAAAGCATTCATTTCACTTTTACTTGGTAATATATTATAGACTATAAAAATATCAGAGTGAAACAGACTCAATAACTATACGTCGTCTATTTTATAGAATTAAAAATATTTATTGGTGTTATCTATATGTTTATATTTATCTATATATAAACATACATATGTGTATATATATATATATATATACACATACTTTTTTTTATCGTGGACGCAAACATTAAGAACAATTTGTCCTCAAACACATAGCCCTACTTGCGCTTTGTTCTTTATATCAACGTCACACTAGAATTATTATTAGAGCCAATGCCTAAGAAGGACCTTTTGTAATCATGGTCGATACCTGCAGCAATAATACTGTTTTCAAACACCTATATGTTTAACTTTAGTCATTTAGTGTATCACGTTTTGGTTTCCTCTTACTTGCACTACAAACTTCCACGTTTTTTATGACACTTATGCATTAATGTGCAAAAATATATTAATCGTGTAGTTATTTCTATTAAAAGCTCGTTTTTCTCTACATGTCCACGCTCATTGACGCTATATAATATTGGCGTTTTAAATTCATCCTTTTGCAAATCAAGTACTTTCACTTAAATTATTATTTTAAAAGACGCAACATATAAATTAGTAATAAGAAATGAAAAAATTAATTCAAAACGGTACAGACACTTATTTAAAAATAATTACCAATTTATTGAAATAAGTATATATTATGTAATTCATAATAATATAATTAATAGTATGTATGTACGAAAATTGTGTGTAAATATAATTTATAGCTTATACGTACACACCTACATAATGGTTTTGCTGTAGCAATTGTCAGTGACTTAAAGCGTTAGGGTTTCTTAGTTTCTTCAAAAGATTCTTGTCGGTATTTGCACACATTTTTTACTGAACTAATAATTACTTTTGAATAAATATTTGTAGTTTTTTCAATAAAATTATTGCATACAACAATGCAAAAAATTTTCTAAGAAAATTACAAGAAATATTGATATCTATTTTACAATACGATAGTGTACCTGTGCTACAGCAATCTATTTTTCATTTCTTACTATCTAGTTTATATTTGGTGTTTTTTTTTTAAATAAAATATTTAAGTAGAAGAACTTGATTTGTAAAACGGTGAATTTGATTTGAAAAACGATGAATTAGATATGCGAAAGGATGAATTTAAAGTGCCAATATCGTATTATCAATGTTTAAACACTTTCAGTGCCTACGGATTTTGTTGCATATAAAATATATTCACGTCGTTTATAATTTCAACACTATAGGGTTTGCGTTGCGAGCTCACCTTTCTGGAGATCCTATTCTCCTTTGCGCAGATAAAATATTTCAACCTTTTGTAAACTAAATTCCAAAATACGTTTTATTGCACAGCTTGCTATCCTGTCCAAAAAAGAATCTTATCGGAGTCTGCCAAAACCACGGGTCTTGGTTGACCTCGACACATTTTGTTTGAAAATCGAGTCGCCACGGTGTCGCATCTCGCAACGCGGAAATATCGTTTCGTGTTCGCTCTCTGGGATTATAAGGACCAGATTTTAAACGCGTTGCTCGTGACGTTGACCGTCAAACTAATCTTGAACAGTTTGCTCTTCACTTCCCAATCGGATGGAAATGTTTCGTATGATCGATCGTTCGTTCCTTGTCTCTCGCAAGGCGCACGATTCTCTCAAGAACTCGGTTGTTGTTCGCTATTCGTTCGTTCGTTCTTTGCCAAGAATTAACTTTCTCGAACGACGATTTTTCAGGAACTTGTTCGTTGCTTCCTCCATTGTGCAAAGGGTGGACACTGCTGGCATTTGTCGAAGCGACGCAAATTACCAATCAGTATGCCCCTTCGAGTATCGTCTACACCCTCTTGAGCGCCTGAGGCGCACGTTCGCTTCAAGGGGGTGAGAAGATACTTGCACGAACGTGGAACCTTCGAAACCCTTCGAAATTTCCCAAAGGTCAATCTTTGATACGTGCACTATTCTGTACCCGTGACAAAAGACGGTTACGTGCACGTGTACGACTGACTCCAAGGAAATAGTTCGTTCACGACACGATTCTGCTATTGAAGACGTCGAAAGTTCGAAGTTTAATTGAGATCCGTTAAAGTAACTATCGAAGCTAAAATCGTGTAATACCAAAAATAACGCTTTTGCGATGAACACGTTATACATTCAGTTTTCGGAGACCCCTCGTTTATTGTTCCTCGTCGGTTGGAACACGCGCAAGTTTCGTTCTATGGCATACGTTAACGCAGAATGCGGCGCCACCCATCACTGGCCATTCGAGTTCCACGCTCTGAATAAGAGTAGAACTCTTTATCTCCCTTTATGTCGCTGAAACGACTGGACGATACTTATGCGGTAACGCCCTCTGTGCCAGACGTGCCAGCAATATTCGAACCGAGAGATAAAATGAAGAAGCAATTTGTACGAAACAAGGGTGTACGGGGCGTGTAATAAGTTCGAGGTTACGCTTCGTAAAAATAGGGGTTTGCCCTTTACCGGCTAAATCGTGAGGATGATAATCTCTATAAAAATCGTGAAACTTAAACTATGGGGCACGATGAGATAGGATATCCCGGTCAATAGTACCAGGACGTGACCGGTGCAGCGTTGGTTGCACCAATCGTCGACAGCTATCTTGGGATACCGGTTTGTTCCGCAAAGTGGAAGCGTTCTATCCATGTAAGGGACTCTGTATAAATGATCTCTAATAGTACATAATAAAATAATAATATCATATAACGCTTAATATTTTACTATTTACAGTACTAAAATATAATAATATTTTTTAAATTATAATTTGATCTAAATTGCTAATGATAAGGAAATAAATGAGATATAAAAAAGATAGCGACAGAAACATTAATTGTACTTATTTAGATAATCAGGCGATTAAGAACTAGGCCTTGGACTGAATTCTTTTATATTGCATCTAAATGTGCCTATGTCGAAAGACCATTCACAACTTGTGGGACTGAATAAACTCGATGGGTTTGCTGTTAACTGAAATTCTTTGTTTCAACTAGCTGTCTGTTTCCTTTCTATTACTTGACTGATTCCAACAGTGGTTTTGAACTTCCCCCCTTCAAATTCTAATACTTCTCTAGCAGCCACTTTGTTATCCCTTCCAGTACTGGGATGACGAGGGTTGACGAAGGGATGACGAAGCTCTTGATTCTAAGGATGGTGGCAACTGTTCGGACACCGTTATGCAGATGTCCGCCTGTTGGCCCCAAACATTTGATAACCAGAAGTTCGATGAACACCTCTTCTTACGACAGGGTAATTGCTATTGAGTATTAAGAAATGACTAAACTTACTAAATTAAAAAACGTGAAAAAGTCACGTACCACCTAGAACTGCTATACAGATGGTACTCAAATTCTCCTTCTCAAAAATAGCCTTTATCTGGGGCCCTGTCATGGTGAAACGTTTACGAATGCAATTGTACGAAATATTTTGCAGATATGATTGAAATGATACAGCTAGGTTGTGGCAATACTGTCGGAAGTAACTAGACATCTCTTTTATATATAGAGGAGGAGTAGTTATTGTGACATACGAAGTGGTAATTAGTTATTTTGTTTTGGAAGCTAAAAAGGATGAAGTTTATCCCCAATCATTGACAACAATCGAAGATGGTTCACTAAACAGCGCGCATGCTGGAACGGCTGTAGAAATGTTCGAAGGAGTACATATATTATCATTTATGTTTTATAATTTAACTAAACCGGTGTATCGATAGTAATGGATAGTGGGCTGGGCACTGGTGAAAGTAAAACTCATTTCGACAATATTTCAGTAAGCAATTGATGCTCTATTCAAGTAGGAAAATCAGTATTAAGCATTTTATAAAAAAAATTAAAAGTCATTTCCATACGTCGATAAAAAAATTTCTGATTTCAAAAAATTGTCAGAAACTGCAATATAGGGTACATTTATCTCATTAAATTGATGTTAAAATTAAGTATGCTTGGATGATGTGAAATTAGCACAATAAATAAATCAAATAAAACTGCCACTGCTTTATTTAGTTTATGTTTATCGATTTTTACGGTACAATTTGTATATTTTGCGAAATGCAAAGTTAATTAATGAATGCAATCGTTTTAAGAGATGCAGCTCTCTGTTAATCTGCGCTTTCTCAAAATGACCCCTGAGCCAAAACAATTGCCCATCCCTGGTTTAAAATACTGTTTAATATAGCGAATAATTTACGAATTATTCTAAAACGTTACGTTATATGATTCACTTTGTACAGTGTATCACCCAACGAAAGAATAGATGCAAATCACGCGGTGAAATCGTCTGCTTAACACCGTGGCATCATATACCATACAATGGCGTCAAATTGAAAACAGAAACTTATTACAAATGTCGCGTTAAAGTATAAAATAAAGTGTTACGAGGTGTTCTCTCCAAATCTATTAGAAGTATTGACTTTATAGAAGAAAAAGAAGAAAAATTGGCGAATCAGGTTTGCTCAGATTAGGATTCGAACTCGACTCTTTCGCACGGCCAGCGACTGCTTTAACCATTAAGCTGTGGCGGCTACGATTCCTGGTATTTTCGAGTCGTAAATTCTCTAAAGAAATAACAATGCGTTCCTACGACACAGCGCAGGTCTGGCCACCGCGGGTTAGCACTTGGCGACCAGGCCCGCGCGTTTCCTAAACCCGATACCCGTCTGGTTTGTGTCCATCATCTGGGCCAAGCAATTGTTTCCCTTAAGATTTCGTCGCGACTGAGCATTGCCGGTCGCGTACGATAGATCCTTGAACTTGGTTTATTTATGACCAATTTCCGTCCGTTACGTTTCGTGGAAACGTTCACTCTCCTCGTCTGTGCATCCATCCTTTTCATTCTGGGATTTCCCATCCTTTTCTATACGCATTTTTAAGGGACGACATTTTCGTCCTCGCGACAGTTCGATTCGGACAGTTCGGTTAGAACGAGGCAAGCACATAGTTCTGTTAGAACGACGCTAGCATATAGTTCGGTTAGAACAGTTCGGCGAGAACACCCTGTTCGTTAGAGCAGCCTCCATATTCGTTAAGAATTGTGAGGTCAAGTTGAGTTTCACTAGAGTCGCGTAGCGACGTAAAAGAAATCGTAGCCGTAGCACCGCCCCCAACATTAAGAACTATTGTTTTATTATTGTTTCGCTATTGTTAACTGTTTTTGATTGTTTTATATTAAATTGTGGGCAAAAAGGTCGAGTGTGATTTCTTACTCCCGTTACATTGCCCTCAAAGCTATTCAGGGCCAACGACTTTAATTCTCGAATGCAATCTAAAGAAACACGTGACGACACAGAATGCCTACTATGCCTACAACTTAATGTTCTTCTGTTTTAAGTAAATAGGGAAGGAGAACAATGACTACCACTCAGGCTCCCATTTAATTACCGAAAAGACAAGGTCGATACCTGTAGCGGTCTCGGTGGTACGCTTGGAGCTTACCACACTTTATTTCGCCAAGAATTGTGTCGAATCGAACATCGTGTTCGGTTTGGAAGCGTGACAATATTGTGTCCAATTATGGTAGCGCAGAGTATTAAATTACAAGTATCTAGAGAGACTGAAACGTGACTCTAGTTGCGTTTCAGTGTGAAGGTACTAAGCGATTTTGCACAGTATGCGGAAGGATGTTCGAAAGAAGTTTGAAGGAAAGTATGTCGTTTATCCATGTGACAGCGATTGAAATTAATGACATTTGCGATGGCAACGAATGTTTTATCGGAAATTTCGAATTATTTCGGACAGGACTGATGAAGAAGAATTACCTAACTGGGATATTCAGAACTGGAAATGAAAATTTATTATGGAAATCCTATTAATTTAGTCCATTTATTAAAATGATATATTTGGAACTGTCTATAGCGAAAATAATAGATATTTTAAGCAAAATAACGAAAAATGCATAAAACCAAACAAAGCTGAATTTTCAAGTATAAGATAAGCAGGAGAGAAGTAAATTCGAAAAAATTTAAAAAAATTATTAGTTGTCTTCATAAAAAATTTCAAAACTACGTACAAAGATAGAACATAGTCATTGGAAAATTCCCTGGGAGAATCGTTTAAATTTTGAAATATATTACCTGAGTAAGCTCTACAGTGGAATTAGTGTAAATTTAAAAACAGTAATAAAGTCGTTAAAAAAGTGGAGTGTAAGAGGATGAGTTGTACTAATATAAAATACTTAGTTTTTCACATACATTTTACCTATTTAAAGAACGTTTATAAAAGTTATTTTAACAGGTTTGTAAACAGTTTTATGCTGTTTTCATTAGCAACAATCAAATTTAAAATATAAGAACGAAGAATATTTGATGTTTTTAGTTAGACGAAATTCTTTTAAATCTTAAGATCGTGACATGGATTTGTTCTATAAGTTTGATTGTTGATTAAGTTACATTATTATTACTGATATTATTGTGCGCTATTTGTATGCTGTTATTCTAATGTCTTAGTATTATGTAACAAATCCTTTTATCACCAATGCCAATTTTTATTATATTCATATTTCATTAATAAGTATGTAGATTGCACGCGTAAATAACTTGCTCGTTTGACACGCGAGGACATGAATAACGACACGCTTGAGCCAGCTTTGGTGACTGTCGCGTCGAATATCGAGCCGTTAAACTATGCTGCAGTCAAACGGTTAAACACTTCAAACAATCTGACGGGTACCGCATGTCTGAGAGTAGCGCATTATCGTTTAGCAAAGAATCATAACATGTTGGCACCTAAATTCTGATATTATGCGGAACTTCTTATTATGAGTACAGTTAGAGCCATTTCACACGAATGGTTTTCAAACGATAGTATCGTAAGGTTAGTTGTCGCGCGATACGCGGGTTAAATCCTATTCAGCGGCCATTTCACGTGAAATCATACGTCTCTTTTTTTTTAGGAAAGGTACATTTGCTTTGAACAGATGCTATTTTCTTAATACTATCCATGCTTTATGCGAACAGAGAGAGGGAGAGTGAGAGAGAAAGAGAGGAGAGAGAGAGAGAGAGAAATAGAGAGAGAGAGAATCTCTCATTCTTAGAATTAGTGATATACCATCACGTATATTTGTATCATTCTTCGAAAAGGTAAACTGACATGCTGAAGCAATCAAAGAGATTATTGCTATCAGTTAAAGGTTCTTCAAATAATAGAGAAAAATATTCTCCCCACGTCTAATGTAATTTTATAAGATTAATTTTATATTTCTCTCTTACATAAAACCCAATTAAACATTTCAATGTTGCCTACCTTTTAGAAGAAATATTTCGTCCAAAAATCTCTGTGACGCGAATAGTTATTTTTAAATGAAAAACGAATAATCGACACGTGGTATGGCATCATCATGGCATCAGGCATCATGGTACGTGTATCGTCGTGTGAAAAGATCCATTTCTTTCGATGTTTCATCTGGCTCGTTTCATACAAACAGTATCGCCAACATACACGAAATCAGTATCGTGATATCGTATCTGTACATCACGAGAATCGTCTTCTAGACACACGTTTTTGTATGAAACAATGTTATCCATCATACACATATCGTACACTCGTATGGCCATATAAAAGAAATCACGGCTTGTGCGTAAACAGCTCGTGATATCCGTATACGATATGCCCACCGCATAAGTACTGCTAAGAGCTGGTAAGCTGGCAGTTTTGGAGATCCAAGAAACAAAGAGAAGCACATTTTTTACATATGATATCCACGCAGTCGAAGTAAATAGATACGACAACTAAGACTCTATAATATAAATACGTTTTTATACAGTGTGATCGGTAATTGGTGATCCAACCGAAAGAGGAGTGATTCTGGATGAAAAAGTAAGTCGAAAATATAGGATAACAATTTTTCACCTGAGGCTTTGTTTTCGAGAGAATCGACTTTGAATTTTTTCTGGGTATGGGTGCACTTGATCATGTCTCGATATAGCGGATTTCACTGTAGATCATTATCTCGATTGAAGTTATGTTGATAAACACTTGCAATATCATGGAAATGTTTTTCTAGCTGTGAGAGATTTTTTAAACCAACATTACCGAGATTGGATTGATTAACTCCGCTTGACTTTTACTTATGGAGTCATATTAAATCAAGTGTGTATTCCGAAGAAATCACAAGTTGCGAGGAATTGAAAGAAAATATTATTTTAGCCTTTTATACATTAAAACAACCGAATACCTTAGAAAGCGTTCATAGAAATTTAATTAGAAGAGCAGAATTATGTTTTCGCAGGATGGCCAACCATTTCCAGCAATTTCTGTAAGAATAAACTTTGTTACAAAGATTTTATTTACGAGAGAGAACGATTTACAGTGAGATTCGTTCTAACGAGACGTGATTAAGTGCACCCATACCCAACGAAAATTCAAAGTCGATTTTCTCGAAAACAAAGCCTCAGATAAAAAATTGTTATTCTATATCTCTGACTTATTTTTTCACCTAGAATCACCCCCCCTTTCGGTTATACCACCAGTTACCGAACACCCTGTATGTCTGTGACCGTAACCAATCGCAAAGAACCCAACCTAATAATAAATCCTAATCTCATAATAACGTAATTGATAATCGATCACAGCCGAGCGTTAAATTACAAGCTCTCAATTATACGTATATCACCGTGCGAAACCATTTTACATACCACATGATTGTTGCGTGGTAATGCCATTGCCTGAAAACCCACCGTGTGAAACCGCTCAGAGTTCTGCAATGGACGGGTTAGAATGCGCCCCACTCCTCAACTGACTGTTACCGAGTTCACCAAACGCTTTTACCGGCATCCACGCTTACCGGAAGCCAACGACGCTTTATCCGCTCAATCCGGATCTCTGCGAATACCTTTGGTACCGTTACAGATAGTGAAAAGCATTTTCCATAAAAGTCGATTAGTTCCCAAAGAAATCTAGCTTAACAGGAACTGTCGCGTCGCGACGATGGTCGTCCTCTTAATTAAAACCAAGTTTATGGTACGGACGCAATCAACTAGCTATTTTTGAGAATTTCCGAATATTTCTTACCTTCTTTATTACTTCAATTTTCCTAAGTATCAGGATTAGGATCTTACAGGTTGCTTTTATTTTCGAATTTGTAACGATTCGCACCTTTAATGCCTTAACTCGATAGCTAATAACGTATTATAAACTCGATAAAGCCTAATTCCGATGTAGCTACCATCTCCACATCAAAGGAGGGGTAGCAAACTCATTGATCAAATAATCAAATAAGTTTGTAAAAAGTTAGAATAGGATCATTATTAAACTAAGCTCCAACCAAGTCACAACCAAGTACTACGAATAAATAATTTACCCAACATATTATCCTAATCTAAAATATTAAAATCAATAAAAAAGAATCCTCCTTGGTATTCTAACCAACCAATAAACAAGGCGAAGCTAGGGACGCAACAGGAACATTTTTTCTGCGAACATATAAAAATAAAATTTGTTTTTTTTCATTTTAATAACGCCATGCTTTTTCAAGCATTGAACAATGCAACTCCTCCGTTATAATTTGCGTAAAGATAATTCAACTATTTGTTCCAAAGTAATCATTTTAGTAGACATCCCAATGTCACTACTAAATTTTGTACAACTCGGACAGGAAACCGCTGAAGCAATTTCAATAACCGCTCACCGGTTAGGCAAACAGATACTCGTTACTGGTAACCACCGCGATCATTCAAGCAGATTCGGACGGATAAATATTTCACCGGTTCCGATTTGATAAGCCCCGGTCAGGCCAGTTAATACCTATTTACGGTGGCTAATTCCCATACAGCGTTCGGATATCCTTGGTTCTAGGCCGTCCATTCTCACCCAACGCTTGCCATCGCGCAATGCTGAACTTCCAAAGATACTGAATTAGTTAGTTCCAGCTGAACGTACAGTCCCTGATCAAGTCTTTCAGCCATTACTAACTACTAAAATTGAATTATCGGTAGAAAAATTATTCGTTGTATTGCAGCGGATGGCATATCACTATTTTAGGTATTTACTTCTTCGTGCTCAAATTTATTCAGTAATCGAAATGAAATTTAACTGTAGATGGTGAATTGATTAAATTCTTTTTTTTGGGGGGGAAAAAGTATTGAAAGTGCCAAAGTGGAAACTTGATAACAGTAGAAGTAAAAGAGCTGTATAAACTATCATAACAGAATGTAATTATAAGGTTTTAATATAAAAAGTTGGTTAAAGTGAAATAAAATTTTGTATCATTTTGAAATTGACATGTATCAGTGTGAGGTATTACATTAATTTTTAATTAAATAAATAAGTGAAAGAGATGAGATTCGTACGAACTCTCCTAAAGAGATAAAATTTAAGTACTCGTGTAAGTACGTGTCGTTTCAGGCGTGAGTGTTGCGCGTTAAGTAGATAATCCGATATAAAATAAATGAGTTGGCAAACACCCATAGACGACTGAGGTTTCATAAATAACGAGACTGTAAACATCGCGTATACTTTTTCCTGTTGTTTTTCTATTATATTTCTGAATGTTAAAAGTTTGTTCTAGTTTTCAGTAGAGAGAGAGAGGGGGGGAGAGAGAGAGAGAGAGAGAGAGAGAGAGAGAGAGAAGTCGATACGGCGACAAACAAGCTGATCGATCGGATGTCTCGAACAACAGCCTCCTTTGCAAGTAAAATTTATTTTAATCGCGTTACAAAAAAGCAACAAAAAGGGAGCAGCGAACGGAAATAAATTTCGTAGCCATATGCTGTACGTTTTAAAAAAACGGAGAAACGTACTGGAAGTTTCTTCCTGCCCTCCTGATAGGCAGTTTTTATAAAGAAAATATTTGGTCCTACAATACGTGAGCAATTAAAGTACTTCAACTGTCGATAAGAAAACAATTACTTTATTATATTTAAAGTTTAAAGAGAAATAAAATATATTTAAATAATGAATTCAAACAATATAATTCTGCAATAATTATAGCAAAATTACCTCATAAACTATATTTTGAACTATACTATACTCCGTATCAAGTACTTGTTTTCAAAATAATTCATATATACAACATAATTTTACTGCAAAATAATTTTATAATGCAACTGTAATAGATAAAATGAACATAGAATGATTTAACACATTCTTCGTTATTGCTATGGTTACATAGATTGCACATTTTTAATAATGAAGAGATTCTAATGGTAGCAGAAACTCTGTCCATTTACCCACCCTAACTCCCAGCAACTATGCAACATCCTCCACACAAGGAACACCACTGTATCCTCTCTGTCTTCTCTATGCAAATGTGCACAACATAATACTAATTAATACATAATCTTACCAAAGAATCAACAGCAGATCAAGATACATTCAATATAGACATCGCCCACATTACTCTCAGTATACATCACCCCTCTCGTCAGGAAATTAAGAAACAAGAAAGCACCTGATGTAAATCACGGAATAAATTAGAAACCTCCCAAAAAATGAGTACTATATCTGCGTTACGCTATTAGAGAAGCGTATTGTATAGCCTAGAACGCTGAAAAAAAACAAAAATAATTTCAATTAATACCCAAGTCCAAAAAAAAGAAACGAGATCACGACCATTGCAGACCAACTGCTTTACGCAGCATTTACTCAAAAGAGACTGAGTGAACATTTAGTATCGCACGATAGAACTCCAAATGCATAATTTGGATTCAACATCGGTCATTTCAGAATTCATGAATTATTAAGATTTGTTAAATACGTGATCCTTGAATACAATGAAAACCAATATACTGTTATATAGTTCTTCTCGATACAAAATACAATTTGATATCGTTTGCCAGAAGAATATCGTTTATTATTTTACACAACGTTGCAAAAGTACTGCATATATGCATTTATATACATAAACGATAATATTATAACAAATTAAGTAAAGCCACAGAAAATGCAACATCAAAAAAGAGAACACATTAGGTCACAGTCAATCTCTTACATTATACCATTGCAAGCACAATAATAACAGACTTTACTTTAATTCCAATCTCTATGTATATATTTTAAATATACATAGTGGCACTTCGCAATAAAAGTCTGCTTTGTCTCTGAAAATGCATATATAACAAAAGCATCTCATACAACCATGATCTATATTTCAAGAACATTTCATGTTTCTAAAAAGAATCTGATCGCACGATCTGCAATTAATTTTGCAACAACATTAACAGCTGTAAGGCAGAAATAGCTACAGAGAAACGACGTTGAACTTATCGCATTGATCGCAAGAGTAATCGGCTAGAAAAAGAAACATTGTCACGTACATGAATTTTTAAATGAAAGTGTACTTTCTTTCGCGTGAATGAAATGTAAATTTAGCATGACACACGACGTGTTAATGGAGGCTGACATTCGCCAGAGCGCGAGGCGTTGCGCCAACACACCATCCGACATTTCACCTCCTCGCGAGGCCATATTGATTCGAAGCTCGCTGTCACGGTTCGAAACTGCGGTACCCGCACCTACTACAGACAAGATTATTATTCAACTCCCGGAACAAGATATTCTGGAGGAACTGATATTTCAACTTCGTACAGACGGTGTACTTGGTATTCTTTGATCTAACACTTGGTACTATACCGATTTTTGTAATTTAAAGAAGACATTCTATTCTAGTGAGCAAGTTATTATTACAGTATGTTTAGAAATTGTTTTCGAAAAATATTCCTTTTTCAAAATTGTTACTGAATAATACACGTTGAAATATGTTGTGAATTACATTGAGGATATGTGGAAACACTAATTACTAAGAACTATTTCTCATTTATTTATAATTTCTAACTTTATAGGCATATAGTGATTATTGTAGTAGTTTTTCTTTTCGTTATATATAAAATATATTAATGTATCTTTATATGCATAATTGCAGTGGCTGCTACAATTTGTATTTCTGTTGAATTTGCAAGGGAGTATCTCAAACTGAGAAACACCTAGTACATTGTAATTGAGAAGATTGTTATTCTCGCATGCTATCTTCCACATTAAATAAGTGACAATCGCTCGAGAATTTGGAGATAATTAACATATTCGGTCTAAAACTTTGAAAATTATGAGAGATAAACTAATTGTGCAAATGGATGAACTTTGTATATTTGAATGACGAGTATAATTGCACATAAACAATTTTGAAAAAGAAATCCACTTCTATTAAAAATTAGCACGTTATCGATCATTCTTCTTGTAGAATATTTATTCATTTTTTGTGTCTACATTCTTGTCTGTAAATCAGAATTACGATTTTCTTTAATTTATCGGAATAATTGTTTCCATGGCCTGCTTCTACAGAAATTTATGTCCAAAGGAATTGTACATTTTCAAGAATACGTGACACGCATATGCTGCCATTACTGTCATTAAACAAACAGGAAGCTTGAAACCGTAAGCACTTGAACACTTTAGCAACCTCTTATCGATAACGTTCAAGAATCAATGAAATCATTCGATCGAGTGACAAATCTCTCGTCATTAATATGTTAACGATTTCAAAAAGAACACGAAACCACTTGTTCGCAACATTATCGAAGGGAGTGTACAATTACCCTAACATCATAAAATGAAGAATTGTTCTACTCATGTATGGCAGAGGGCGCCATAAGCACATCAAGTCAGTCCCAAAGAAACAATTTAACGCTCTGCTTGAATCATTGCAGTCGAAATGAATCGCTATAGAAAATACGACAAGTAAGTAGCCCACTGTGTCAATGTGGAAGGATGACACACAACCTAAACCGCATTCTCTGGCGATGCCCCCTACTGGAACAGCACAGACGTCAACTCATCAACGAACTAAGCCGCAAAGGTTGGCAATCTCTATGGTGCATAGAGACTCTTCTTTCAGAACCTAACATCAACGAACTGAAACTAATTGGTACGTTCTTAAAAAAGCATAACGCATCAATGTAGCCAACTACCATTCTCCCAAAAGACTTCAAGCAAAGCAATGCAATACAATATTGTGTAATTTGACAATTTTATATCTTTGTAATTATGTATGATCGTAACTTGTAAACTGTAATGTACACGGGCCATGGGTCCAATAGTGCACAATCTGTAATTTCAATAAACAACAATTTTGTCATTGTGTTGGATTCCAGCTTAGACAGCGTCGAAAGAATCGAGTACAAGACTTTATAATTCCGAAGAAAGGTTTCCGAACATGAAAAAGCTGATTTTCTTTTTGGGTCTATTTAACCATTTGGTAGTATTTAAGGGATTTGTAAGGAGCTTGGGAAAGGCTAGTTTCATACGTTCGAGAGGGTAGCCAAGGGGCAAAGATAAGAGATAGATTAGAGGTGATCCAAGGGATGAGTAATATTTAGGGTACATCACTATTTGGATGAATCCATATTTACAAAAGATAATAATTATAGTTATAGCAACAATTGCTGCAAAGAGACTGATGCAGTGTTAATTTATATTGCTTGCTTCTTATTCTTACTTTTATTCTCATTATTATTCTTATAACAATTCTTGTCCTTATCAGTTATACATATTTATAATTTATAATTATTTTGGTCTACAAATGTTACTGGACAGATGTTGAAAACGCTGTAGAAGCAATAGAGTAGTTCTTAATAAGTCTTGCCAAGTGACAAAGTCGTACATTGAAATCGCCAGAAGACTTTAAAGTATGCAAATAGAAGAAACACTATCAAGAATGGTTCTGTCGTGACTGGTCTATCTATATTGGTAGAAGTTAGTATGCCTTTGACCACTGCAAAGAGTCACGCATGCAAAGCTATCTAGATGCGACAGCGCACGGGAAACTATTCCCTTGCCACTTAAGGATCAACTGAAACCAACTGTATCGGTTTCCCTACCAATAGAAAAAGGACGAAATTAAGCGCATGAATCATGTCTCGTCTAAATTAAGATTACTCCGACTATTTTGGAGACTGACATCATACTTGAGCCCTCAACTGTCGTTTTTCGATAAATAAATTATTGTACTGTAGATATTTGTTCAAAATAAAATAGCTAAAATGAATTTTAATTGGATTTAGTATATAGAATACAGAATTGTTGTTGTTACGAGTACAAATAATAGTCAGGTGGAACTGTTTCAGTCTTTTGCTATATTTTTATCTACATTAAAAATTCTAAAAAAGGGTGTCCTTATTCTTGTACGTCAATACTGAATCGGTTATGTAGTAAAATTCAACGAGTATTTGATCAATCGCGTTAAACTGGTACCCGCATGTATATAATTTATCAATTCATAGCAAAAGAAATAAATTCAAAACATTCAACTTTAGAAATTCAATTTTGGCCATTACGTCGACATTTCCAGATCATTGTGAACCCAATGAGATAAATATTAAAAGAAACAATATCGAAAGTAACTTCCGCTTCACAAGATAGTTGTATTATTGTAAACACAAAATGAACGAATAGACGAGAAAATTTTTTTTATCGATCGATTTCAAATGTATAGAGTTGTCAAAATAAAACTTATAAAGACAGAAGTGAAAGATGAACGATGAAATGGTGGAAATAGCACATTGACGAGATTCATGGTAATGTCAATGAAGTGAAGATATATCACGAATATTGGCATAGAGCTGATGGATTAAATTGTTTGGTAGTACCAATCAGTACTGATCGGCAAATGGCGACGCAGTGGGAACGCAGCTTAAACCAGCCGTGAAATCGGAGTTAAACGCTGTCGAACCACAGAGCCTTCTGCGATTGCCTCCTGTGATCGACGATTACCGATTTTCTCGATGAATTCGAAAGGAAATACATATAGAGAGCCATAACCAGTATCCAATATTATATTTAGAAATATATTTTATAAGTTAAAAATGTTTAAGTTTGGAAAAATATGGCGAACGTTTATTTTATTGTATAGCTGCCTGTTGTGTTATTTCAAAAGAAGCAAACCTCTCTCGAGTACTCTTCATTTTTATAAATTTCCTTGCAAATACTATATGTTTTTTAAGATTTCCACAAAATTAGAACGCAGACGTAACAGTTGTTATTTTCGAGGTGAATATTTTCAATTTTAGCGCTTTATTAAGGTTACAGGAGAACGTTCAAAAATTTAATTAGCATTTAAAGTGCTAAGTATTTTAAGACAGATGAGTTTAGAACAGCAATCGAGACAACAACAGACATTTGAAACGCTACTAAAATTAACTCACCATCAGGAGTTAGAATCCTTTGACATGTCTACGTTTTCTATCTACATGTTCATCTACCATCTATCACCGTGTTCATCTACATGTTCAACGAATTGACCCACAATGCACAATTTTGCAAATATATTAGTAAGAATGTAGAGTTTTGCGGAACCTATATTTTTAAAAGAAAGGTGTAACAATGAATAATAACCTCAACATTTAAAAATTTGTAATTGCAATATCCAAAGGATTTATTTAAATCATTTGAAAACATTTATTTTTATAAATATGGGATATTTTAATCTGAATCTGATTGAAAAAAAGCTATCAAAGGTAATAACTTCTATTTAGACTGAATATAGATTACAATTTTGAAAAAAAATATTATCTTTTATTTAGATCTATAAAAAAGACAGCTTTACTTATGGCACAACTTAATTAATATAATATTTAAGAACGTAACTTGTAAATAATTTGTGTCGTTACCGCGTCGTTCTGTCACTTCAATAAATGTTAAATTTCAAATACAATGCCATCGCCAATCATTGTCGCATCAAACAACCGGATGTTCCTGCGTTTAATGAAACACATTACAATGTATCATTCCATTTCCATACGCGTCGTATTCAGCTACAATCTTCAATTGACGGTGTCCACATATCACAGTTAACTGTCAATATTTCCCTCAGTTTTAACCGGGTATTTTATTCTACAAAGTAGATGTTCGCAATAGTATGCGATCGATCGCTGCAAAGAACAAATACTTATTGTCTTACGTTACCGCTATACACTTTATATATTTGTTGTCAAATTAATATGCAGCTCCCATTTATGCAAGCCGCATTTATTTTGTCTAGATTTTCATTTTTGTATGTTTGATTCTCATTAAAATGACCCATAAAAATGTTCACGGCTTTTAGACTAGAGTAAGAATCAGTAACCAATAAATTATTCGAACGAAAATACTTTACCAGTGATTGTCACCAACTCTTCATTACCATTATAATTTTTACATATTTTTCCGTAAAATATTTCAAAACAGTGAGAGAAACTATCACTTGTATGGTAAATTAGAGACTGTAATAAGAGCCACAGAATTTTTTCCGATTTTTTAAATGCTCGAGATAATAAAAAAATCATGCCAAGAAAATAATGACTAAGTCAGTGAATACCGATATTACCGACGAAGGGTAAAATGACAGATCGTTGTTCGCGTCGACTTCGCCCTCGACGTAACTCATTACGGAGACCACCATCGGAGTTACGACGGCATTGCCGCGTTTTCCTTTCCTTAAATCGTGCCGATAATATTTATAGCCATCTGGCCCATCTAAATTAAACTTCTTTTCCCTGGGAGAGATAACTCATTCCCATTCTCTGGTCCGTGACATGTGTGCCTGTGCAAAACCAAGGCAGGTTTCCAGCGAAACCGCCTGGACTTTTTAAATTTTGTTACACGCGCCTGGTAATTGTTGGCAGTTCTAATTCGGTGCGAGGTTGCGCTGCATTTCTTAATTCTTTCGCTGCAAACCTCGTCAGCCACGAAACGCCGCTTTCTCGTTGATTTTTTATTTCTACCCCGTTTTTACCGCAGTCTTCGCTTGAATTTATGGAATCATTTGCAGCAGCACGCAACCCATTAATTTTTTTGTAATTTTACAATTAAAATTTGTTTACAATTTCTGCAAACACAAATGTTTTCATACTAAGTTTCACTGCAAATGTGTAACTGCTTTTCAATTGCAATTAACATAGAAACTAAGAATGTTTGTATAAATTTCACTCTCGTGTTCTGCCTCGCGCAGCAAAAGATAAATGCACAAAATTGAATTACTTTTCAACAGATATTACGTATATTCGTACCCAATGTCAATTAAATATACTAATGGATAAGAAAAGATAATAAAAGTGGAAATGTTTTTCAAAAGTTTGAAATTTCGTGTAACATAATCACAAAATAAAAATTCTACCTATTACAATACGATTATCTGGAAAGAACTCCTATAGAATGAATAATGAGTCGTATGAAAATTATTACGAATATAACATCAAAATTTCTAAACGTGATTAGAGCGGTAATAAAAATGAGTCTTCGAAATTGGGAACATGCCACTTTAACAATCCGCTTTATCAGGAAAAGTGCAACACCAAGGAATGCATACAGAACTCACAAAAATCGACATAAATTATTAGGAGCATCGAATAATTCATCTTTGCATTGAGTACCTGTTTTTATCTCTTCTTTAAATTTTATTCCTATCAATTTATATTAATTAACAACAGGATATTATTTATGTCACCTGACCTTGCTAACAAACGATAACAATTTAGGAGAAATTTTAATCGCAGAAAAGGAGCCACTAAATCCCTTACCAACAAAATTGATAGCAGCGACAAAAAAATCGCTCTCCCTTGGGAAATGGGTAAACGGTTGGTCCACACATATTTGTGCACCAACAGGGTTGGTCATAGGGGTGCAATTATACAAGAAACAGTACGTAACCTCGATGCGTCTGTTGTAACGCTGACAACAAACCGGTACTGCGTTACATGGAACGGGACAACTGCCATTAATATTCCCATAGCCGCCACCGAAGTAGTTAATCCAGCAAGGAACAGGAGGATCCTCGACCACGAAACCCTACCATATTGATCAGTTGCATCACCTTCGACATTGGACAATAACGAGCCAATAAAAGGCCCAGAATAAATACCAGTAAAATGGGTTGGAATCTAGAAAAGTCAAACCCAAATAAACTACATGCTACACTAAACGCCAAGAATACCGAGGATTTAGGACGTGGCCCTCTGGGGGGTACTGTAGTCGTCCTCAGAGACACGATTTCTACCGTTTGTCGCAAATCCGTGCCCTAATTCTCCAGACGATCCATCTGATCGGAATCAAAGTTCGAGGAGAAACTGATATCCTAGAAATGCAACTTAAACAACGACATTATTAACGTTCCCGATTATAACTATAAATGAGATAAAAGGCATTTGCGTAAACTCAATCAAAGTCGAGAAAAGAAAACACTGATGATAATCTCTGGGGGGCAGCCATTTGAATCGTTATGGGTGAACTGGGAAAATTGATTTCACGATTAAAGAACAGAATGGAGGCTAACAAAATTGTTAAGAGCTTACGTCCATGCCGCACGCAGCCTACCCAGCTGGCATCGTATGAAAGAAAATCCTAACTAGCGGATTACACGAAAGTCGAACAAAGTTGTTAAGAGGGTTTAAGCTAAAAAAAATCAGACTTGGATAATGTCGCGGGCAAAATTATTAAAGAAGTTCATACAATGAGGCCTGAAATTCTAATAAAAATCTTGGAACAGGTACTTGGAACAATTTGAGTTTCCAACAGCTTTGAAGCGACTAAGAATTGTTACGATTCCGAAGAAATTGGATACTCTGATGGAGAAAAGTTAGGAAACATTTAAAAGTGGAATTCTCGTCAGATCGTAGCCAGTTTTGTTTCAGAACTGTCGAATGTACTATAAACACCATATTGTAACGCAATTAACTTCATTGCGCGAATTATTAATTTCAAATTGTGTTTTTGAATGTAATTTAAAAAGCGCGCGCTTTTCGATGTTCTTAGTACAGCGCGCTCAATGTTGTTGTTTCGTTTTTGCAAGAATTCTACAGCCCAGCAAGTATTAGGAAACTCCGAACAGAAACGTTTCTTGATACATGCGTTATTCAATCCTGCGATATATTGATCCATCGATGTTAAATTCTTCCGACGTTAATCCGGAAATGCAGACATCTCAGCTATCCTAGCTATTCTCTTCCTGGGATTTCTGTTATGGCGTCTCGAAAGCCACGATCAATAAGAAAACCGTCACCTGCTTCGAACTGATTCCACGTGTCTGTTTGGGGAAGTTCGTTTGCTATAGAAGCGTCATTTTTATTTTCATGTTACGATCTCCCAACATCCGCTATGCATTCATCTGTATAGGTCGCTCTTATGGGTTTTATTAAATCGCGGCGTTTGTATCCGTTACACAAAGTACTTATGAGAAAAAGATGTAAGCAGTTTTCGAAGAAAAATATAAGTTCCATCTAATATTGATATCATCTCTCCTTAGTACAGAAAGGCTTTTAGCAATTTGACTTTGGGTATTTATTAGTAAGCGAGAGTTGCAGTGGTGATACCACTTAAGGTGTTTTGTGTTATATTTTCTATTTAATATTAAATTCTTCATAAATACATATTGAATGCAGTAAAAATTACGATAAAAACTTCTTGTAACATAGTACCCGTTTAATATGGACTCTGTAAGTTCTTTTTATAGTTAAATTATTTCTAATACCATGCACATTTTTATTAGTGAAATTAATTAGAAATTCCTCTGTCCTTTTTGAATACTTAAATACAATAAATGTAATCTGCAATATATGTATAACATACATTTATTATCTTTCGTATCTATAAAATTTTATTTTTTAACACAGTACTTTGAAAATATAGTTTTATATAATACAATAGGTCAATCTGACTTATACATACTTAGTTCTGTGTTTCGTTTAACGCGGTACCAGTTAATCAATCCAGTTTGTACAATTTAAAACAAATTGTTGTACAAATTATTCCCGTTGTTTCTGCAAATTAATCGCGTTGTAAAAGAATTCATTGCACCGTAATTTCATGTTCAAGACACTTATTATCTTTTTTCAAAAATAAAATAATGTATCCTAGGTTTTTCCAATTTTATGTAAAAATTATTCCATCATACTCTAAAAGCATTAAATTTATGAATGAAAATAAGAATCGTGTTTATTAAGGTAATAAAAATCCTACAAAACAAGCAAAGTTAAAACAATATAACTTTATCGTATTAAATCCTATTTTATAACTACAAGTACGAACAAGATATATATTATATTAAATTATAAAAGTTATGACGTAAAATTTAATACCTTTCCTAATGAATTTTGTTTATGAATATCTATCATAAACAACTGAAATTGTTTTGGTTATTCGTAATCATTATCGACAGTGAAAATTGTTTTAATTACGAGTAACCATTATCATAAAAAAAGAACATGTTTGTCTGTACAGTTATTTTCCAAATGATCGCAACCTTTTATTCGCTTTACGAAACGACCTCAGTTAGTTCTAAATCCACATTTTGCAGTTTCAATTACACTCTTTGTTGGTGGTGCACCGTTACATAATTGAGGTGCCGTGCGTTCTCTTTCAACCGTAAACATCGGTGGAACAAATACCTACTCCTGAGGCATTGACACAGCAAACAATTGCTGTATTGGTCTCTCTTCCACCGGTCATTCTATTTTTCCCATCAATTCTTTTTTTTCTTTCTGTTCAAAATACCTTCAAATTTTTTGGCTGCAGAAAACTCACTTTTCACATTAAACGAGCAAAATAAAAAATCGTACAGGATCTCTTCCATTGAAGAGGTATTCAGACATTCTATCAGAATGTCAAAAAAATAATTCACTATTTTTAAATCGAACCATCGAAGCCTCGTGCTATCAAAGTACTATAACCGTAGATCTTTTATATTACTTAATCTTAGTGTCGCATCTCTAGCTTTGTCTTGCTTAAATGCTTGGTTGATGTACCAAGGACGACTTTTCTGTGCGTATTAAATATTGAGGATAGTTCGTAGCGCTTAGTTGAAACTTAGTTTAATACTAATGCTATTTTACTCATTTGACAAACTTATAAACAAGATTATGATTCAGTGATCAGTCAATCAGCTTGCTACCCTTCCGTTAATGTCGAGGTCGTAGCTACATATGGTAGTAGAGATAACACTCCGGAAAGAACTGTTTGGGCTACGCTTTTTGAGTTTATGCCACATCATTAGCTATTGAGTTTATTGGATATGGGTGTAAAGAAATAAATTTGAAGCTCGATATTCTATTTAACTAAATACTTTTATTATTAGGCTTTGGAGACTGTTTTCACGCTTTGAAAGCTATACAAATTGTGAAAACACTCCACAGAAAATCTAGGGTCCTCCGAACTTAGAAAAGATAACGACGCAAACCGATGAATTTCTTCTCCTCCTGTTTATATACAGGATTCTATTTCTTAACAGAAGATTAATTTTTTGTTTCTACGTTAACATGTTGTACGAATCGTCAAAAATTCCAAAACAATCTTTAAGGTCCTAAGCCTGGTACTTAGGAAAATTAAAGTAAGAAAAAAAAGTAAGTAATATTTGGAAATCCTCAGAAATAGCTAGTTCATTGCCTTCATATTGTCATAAACTTGGTTTTAATTAAGAAAGCGACCAGACTTGTCCTAATCTCTTACTAGAGTCACCAGGCTCCACCATTACTCATATTGGACTCTTCGTCTTTCAGCTTTCGTGCACAGCCATAATTCAAAGATCACTTCATCCAAATCCTTAAACATATATTTCTCGCAATTCTTCCATTTTTCATTCTGTTCTATACGTAACGTCGATCGTTAATTGCTTTGATTTATGTAGTACTCCGAGATCTGCCCTCAACTTCGAGAAATCAAGGCAAAACCTGGACTCACGAAAGTATTTCCGGGAGGGTTTACATTCGAATTGTAAATGCCTCATGAAAGTATAAGAACTCGCTTAATTCGCAAGTTTCGTGGTTCGATCGAATCTGTCTGGAACGTATTTCCGTTCTACAATTCCCAAAGCTAATCGTTGTCCCAAAAACACGCTTTTAAATTCAATATCTATTGAACGGATTCGTTTCCAACGTCTACCACAAGTCGTCATGTTGATAGAAAGCAATTTTTCACGATAAATAAATGGCCATTTTATTCTGTTCCTAAAATGCTTCTCGAATAGTGGCTTCAATATTCCAAATAGTTCACGTCATTTATTAAATCCGTAAATATATTTTTTACACGATTCAATTCCCTCTTCTATATCTTCTCGACTCCAACAAGACAACAAGTTCGTTTTTCTACGTTAAAATACAAATAGATGGAGTGCAATAGTTGCATAAAGCTATTTTAATATACTACTTAATATAACATCTATCACAAAATCGTACCAACACGAGTTACAGAACTTGTTCAATTTATTGAAAAGTGTCGTTTTAACTTAAGAATGTTTTTTAGTGCGTTGTTTTTTAATCATTTTTACGGTTGATATCGTTTCACAAAGCGGAGGATCATTGTCTTGTAAATGATTACTATTCGGATTTTCGTAGCATAAATTCACGAACACTATTTTATTACCTTTGTAATGTAAAATTACTCTATCATCCTTTCATTGTATTTCATATAATATAAGAACACGGGTTCAAGAAATTCTGTTCCGGACAGTCTTCTTAAAACACGTAAATATTGCTCAGAGGCATAGCTAAAGTACATTTTGCAGAAGAAAATTACTTCCGTTTACACGGATATGTGAATATTACGTTCTTCGAGGAGACCTTTTTATGTTAACATTTTCCTTTACTACCAGTGTCTTCTATAAAAGACCCAATAAATTCTGAAGGTTATCATCTAATTTAATAATACGATTTACAACGCTATTAGAATTGCGGAGGGAATGAAAATTACTTCTTTAAGCTTTAAGCATTTTGAAAGATTTTATACAGATAACACAGAGTTTCACTGTAAGCTGAGATTTCATCTCGTCTACGAAAAAATGATTTGATCTCCTCTCATTCTTTTCACGTACGCTATAATTGTACGTGATAAGTTCTGTGTTTCTAAATACTTGTAATAAAAAGCACTTTTATCACGTAATAAGAAACGTTCATTTTGATATTTTTATGTTATAATCTTTTTGAAAATTACATTCTTCATTTGTTCGTAAAAAAATAATATTTATTTCTTCCTTCATTTGTTATAAAAATTTATTTGTGATAAATGTATTGAACATTTCCTGTATACGAAATCAATATAAATTAATGTAAATTAATATAAAATCAATATAAAATTCGAACAAGTAACAAAAAAGTTTGAAAATTAGGAAACGTTAAAAGCTAACACACCAGAGAATTTAATTCTGGGCCTATAATTATACAATTACATACTAATATTCTTATAGAGTTTCGACTTCTCTCTATTTTGTTAAAACATATTATAGAACAACCAACAAATATTTCAAGATATTACAGTACAGTACACAAATGCGAAAACATTAAAAGAGAACAGCAGAAGAACAGTGATGTGATATTACAGAAGTAATAGAATATTTCTTATAATTCAATTATAAAAATTAAAATAATTTTTTAAAAACGGATTTTCATCTTCACGAAATAAGGTCGTATAATATATGAACAAAATTTGCAAGAAATTAACAATAAATACAAATATCGTTAAACAAAAGACATATTTGTAATAGAATTATCATTTTCTATAAGATGTCTGATTATTTTTTTGAGTTCGTTTGGTCTTTTTCTTAATATAAGAATCGTTCATAATGAACCAACTCTTTCTGTATATTTAACATCCACATACGTCAGAATATAAAATATAAAATATATAATGTTATACATTTTCTGTGGTTGCATAATTTATTCAAAATGTAAATAAATGTAAATGTAAATGTAAATGTTTATAAATGAAAATTATACCCATGTTCATACGTTAATATTAATATTTGTACGTCGTTAAATTCGAAGAGGTTACCACCTACATTGCCGACAACGCCATTTAACCAAAAGTTTTACGAAATAATATTTCAACATAGCAATCAAATCAGGAATATTAAACGATTAATTGCATAATATTGAGTATCTAATTCAATAGGAGTATACTTAATGAACACGATAGCGAAATATATGATTGTTTAGTATTTAAACCAGATCGGTAACTGAAAGATTCTACAATCGTTTGTGGGTAAGGTAGAAGGTCTGCATTTAGAACAAAGATGGAGCTGAGTACATAGTTTAGCAACTTCCGAATTTTTCATGTTTTATTTTAACTGTTTTCTTAAAACGCTTTACATATTATTAGATAGGAAAATCACTGCTGTTAAATCGACAGAGTAATAGTTCTTGCAACTTTTATAAAAAGCATGAAATTAAACAATTATTTTTATTTTGTAAAAATAAATGAAAATATTATAGTTATTTAGTTCCTACGAAAATGTTGCCTTCGAGAAAGTTCCAAATTTTATCATGTGAGCGTGGAAGAAGAAAAGCCCTTCCTTTTGCACCCCTGTCCCACACAATATAATCCAACCAAACTCGATTATCCTACTAACGTTAGATGTAAGATAGTTAGAGGTCTGAGTGAGCTAACTTTTACGATGTAGATGTGTTAGAATAGATTAGATTAAATATTTACCATAGTTAACGAAGGATTTGTGAAATACACAACCCTAAAACATTTAACCCATTGTCTACGTATAGTCAACATAAAAAAAAACATTTCTTTAATTCGATGCTCTCTTGATGAAATAACGGTATTCGATTAAGGAATTTTAAATTACAAAGGATTATGTCAGCAGTATCGATTGTGTTTTGTACGTATAAATTAACGTGTTTCTAAAATACGAAAAGGAAAGAGAGAATAAAACAAACTTGAACGAAACGATTCTTCCAGATTGAACGCCATAATTGGAAAATTAGTAAGAAGCCATAAGGACTGAATGAACGGCTGTTACGCTCATGATTTAATTCTAATGCGGCTCTAAAACGTCTGATAACTTCCCTCGCCTGACTGACCCTACTATCGTACGAAGCTATTGGCGTGAGTTTATGGTGGTTTTTATTTCAAGTGAAATTTCCGAATAATTACACAGCTCGACGGTATTTCTTAACTCTGTTTAAAGAGATCCATAGGAAAGTTGAAGAAAGAAAACAAATTTGTTCACCATTATTGAGAATAACTTTGAGTGCCATGGTTATAGGTTTATTAATGCAGCGCTTACAAATTTCCTCTTTTAAGGTAAACAAGAATACCAATCGACTAATCATATAAATTAGACTTCAACTTAAATAAACCAATTTTATGTTTCAATGCTCTATTCGAATTACTTGTTCAACAAATATGTATCCATTAAAATCGTAGCCGTAGCCAAAGAAGAGTGTAGTCAATAAGTTACTATGGTATAAATATGCAGTGACGGAAAGATTAGGCGTGGACTTGCGAAAAACTGTCACGTCGTGATCCCTCTAGCGGCAATTATGGAACTATCACTATCTTCTAACATTATTTGACTAATATTACGTTAACCACAATTGCTTCCATCTTTGAATCTGCTTATTTCGTGAACGACTATTCTATTAGTATATCATGATACGAAAAAAAAGACAATTAACGAGTTTAATAACGCGATTACACGTTCCGAAGTTTATTGAATTCCTTTATAGCTTTTCCATTATTTTCGTTATGATTTTATATCGTCTATGTCTAACATAACGTAGAATAGTGGTTCTTAATCCTTTACACTTGGTTCGTTCCTGCAATATTAACAGTAAACTATTGCTAAAATAGCTAAAATAGTAATAGTTTCTATCGCTAACGTCTCTTAACAATAGAAAATTTCCATTTCAATAGAAAACTCGGGGGATGCATGGGTATCTGAAAAAGTTGCAGTGGAATAAGTTTTACCTCCGTAAATCACTAATTAATGCTGATGTCCCCTCAGAGGGGCCATCCGAATGCAAAGGGTTAATTTTGTTATATTATTCTTAAAATACAAAAAATAATAATACTATAAAAATAAATTATAATATTATAATATTATTATTCTTTTATTATCAAAAAACAAGAAGAAATATTGCAAAATGGTAAAGTGAAAATAAGAATGCATTATTTTTAATAAAAGAAAATAGTTATACATTTTTCAAATTTTTACACCTCTGAGGTAAGGTGTATTATGAAAAAAATTTTAATCGCCGTCGAAACTAAAAATTGATTAACTTCTATCGTTGTTCTTTACGCTATAGCAAATAGATTACTAAATGCCAGAGAACATCGTGATACAATCGCGGTGAGATTCTGTAATTGGGAATATGTAAATCGAGGAGATACAACCTTTTATCGCATGATGTTCCGTTCTGCATACAAATAGCCTTTAAAATTAATCATAAACGGGTGTGTTTGACTGATGTCGATAGTTACACGACGTATTAGTTGAACACACGTGACTTAATTAACGTTTATAAATCGAAGCCTCTGGCATGTTAAAATGTTCTTATGCATTCAATCGTGTATATTGTACTGTAATATATAAATTATTATATTATTTGTCAACTTACAATTTTATTTTAATAATTAAATAATTCAATATTTTTAATATTTCAATATTTTAATTTTAATAATTCAACATCTTATTTAACTCTAATTATCGATACTTGAATAAACAAATTTTTACAAGTCAAGCAGCAAAATTATAAGCTATAAAATTTTAAAACGCATTTTGAATCTTCATTCCACCTATTTCTAGTCCTTGAACGACCAATCCTTTTCGGAATCAATAACTTTGTATCTGCAGTGTTCATACTTGCCAAGTTCCTGTCTTTTGGTCACCATTTTCTTTAGGAAGTTACGTATAACATGCATACAGATTAAAGAGATTTGAAGTATTAAGTGAAATGGAAAACATGCAACAGCAGTAAAATACACGAACTACTTTTTTGTTGGAAAATTGCCTTGTAGAAGTTTATTCTGTCTGCATTGCGAAAATTGGGCACACAGCAGTCTAATAGAAACAAAAATACTGCAACCAGATGGTAACCTTACACCATAATTTACTTCCCCACAATTACAGCTGCAGCAATATATCATTTTTAATTATCACAAAATGTTGTATTTTTTTGACGAATGAGAGTTTAGTAGAATTCATTACGTTTTGTAGATATTTAATTTTCATTCAAATAAGTGAGTTATACTGTTTCATTTTGTTTTTTCAAGTGTTTGCACGAGCATAAATTATGTACTAAACATGATGAGAAAGAAACGGGTACTAATAAATGCTCAAAATTTATGTATTTAATCGATTGAATATTTTTTCATTTCTCAGAAGTAATATTTTACAAGAAAAACACCACTTTATATCTGCAATTTTTATTTTAATGTAAAGTATCATTCTGTTATTTGTATTAGTTATATTACATTTATTTTCCAATTAATTAAATTGACAAACTTGATTTTCTGGAGAGTACGGTCTCAACTAAGAAAACAATTTATTTCCTTTTCTTTGGTGCCACTAAATCAGAGACATGATACACGTATTCATGACTAAGTTCATAATTTATAAAAAAAATCAGTTACGCGAAAGAAACGATACTAGAAAGAGTATCGAATTTAAATAGTTGCCGCCACCTAGTAGAATTTTCGAACATTTTTGAACACGGTCGGTAAGATAACTTTGTAGTATGATTGCAGCATACCTACATTATCCACTATTCACAATGTTACGAAAACTTTCAATGCAATCCGAGCCATGATGGCGCTGCACGAAACGAACGTTCGGCAATCTATCGATTGGGTACCTCATCTTTCTCGAATAAGAAATTTCTAAGCAATTTTATATACTCATACAAAAACCAAAACTTTTAATGGAAAATATTGATTAAGTAATAACTAACGATGGACAATTAATATAAAATAAAAGAATTTGTTCATTTCGGAATAAATATAATATGATATTAAAGTTAAACAATACAAAAATTCTACAGAAATTGTTTAACCTACGGTAATATGGTCTAATGAAATCAAAATAAGCGATTTGGGTTTGACAGTCGAGAATAGAAGATATGAAGAACTCTTCGACAACTTCAAATTTGAAGATAGTCATATTACAATTTGGTGTTATATAATTAGCGAGTATGTATCGATTGCATCGATAAAGTTAAAAGGAAAATGATAGCTAAATCCTGTATAAACGGCACAAACATAACAATAACGTCAAACATAAAGCAGGAAGTACAAAACAATAGATCAATAGCTAATAAACCAGAAATTACAAGTTCTTCATTGATTTTCTCATTCGTCCAATTTAAAATCTATAAAACATCTATAAGGTTTATAGCCAATTTTAAATATATCTGAAGAAATATCCAATGATAGTAATTAAAGCGAAATTATACGAAATACTAGAATCTAGTACCTAAAAACTTTCGTATTTCGTAACACAGTGCATATACTTAATTTATATCACACAGATTCTTGCAAGTTAATATAGATTCTTTAAATTTATATCTCATATTTATTTCAATCATTTCTTTTGTTACTAGTTCAAAAATGATCACAATTAACAGGTATGTTGATCAGTTATGCGTGTTGTATAATTTGGCGCGCGACGAATCATACCGATTGGCAAATAAATGAACCAATGAGAAGTACACCACGTGATCACAAAATCCACCATTGTTCTGTCTTACAATTCGTACTATAATGATGCGATTGCGCAGGTCTTCTGCCATGAACTGCAATGTCGTTTGTGTCAATGTAAGTGATTAAAAAGAACATCCTCAAAGTGATCGAAGAAATAGAAACTTGTCAAGGGATTATACTACGAAGGAATTTCAAGATTATTTTTAACAAGTGGGATATGTATCATATTGTGATTCAATTTGATCAATTTTGTACAACATTTACTTTTCTTTCCATTTGGAGGTTATGTTTTAAGAATTTGGTATAAATAGGAAAAGTATTTCTGCAGTTAGTTATGTGTCACGAATATTTCATTCGATTATATATCTAGTAGGAATATGTGATAATAATTCCTCTGCGAATGCAGAGTTAGAATATTAATGTTAACCAAAGCGAATTAATGCCAAGCAGTAGAGAAAATTACATTACTTTCAATCTTTTTACACGATTATTATTAATATTATAGATCTTATTTAGACTAGTGCACTTTGTATATTATCCTTCCTCTTTATGAGTTCCACATTCTCTTGGAACTTGGAAGAGAATGGAGGCTCTTCGTATCCACATAAGAAATAGACGATACAGTACTTAAGCTTTATAAAATTACTTCACTATTGTTATAAGCAAATATTATGATTTTATGCCATGTATGTATAAAATGCAATTTTCTAAAATAGTGGTTCTTAATTTTTTTTTGTAATATTCTTATAATACTTTATACTTGTTATTTATAAGTTACCAAAAAATAAGGAAACATATTGCGAAACAGTACAGCAGAAACCAGAATGCATTATTTGTTAGTTAAACGAATGAAATTCATTTCTAAGAGTTACGCATATTTCTACATAATCAATACAATATTATTCCAATATTATATTAAATTTTACAAGAAAAGTTTTCCCAATTTTCTTATATACTTGCTGTTATATACTTGCATAATATATTTTCTCTCATTCCTTTACTGTTATGTCTGCCTGTCTTTTAAACATACACATAAATGTATATTTTTCACTGCCATTTTAATGTAGAAATCGTTAATACAAAGTTATCTTCATTCTACAAGTAAGTATACAAGAAAAAATGTACTAGTTTTCTTCTATGTTTGACTGACACATTGCAATGTTTAAAAATGTGAAATATATGAACTAAGAAACTTCGAAAAGAAAACATTTTTAAAAAATTTGAATCAACGAAAGATAAACATCTACTTTTCTACAGGATTCTCTGTACATTCACAATATCATAATGCAAATCACACATTGTACAAACGATAAATATAAATCAGACTAAAACTTTATATAAGTATTAAGAAATAATAAATATTCATCAATAGGTTATAAATGTAATCCTTCAATTAAAAAAAAGACTAATAATATTAATTTACATAGAGCTAAAGGAGCATTGTTATATTTCTGCTGCCAATTGGAAATACGTTTGTCATATTGAAGAAGTATAAACTTATGAAGGAATTCTACAAAACAATTTCAAAATTATTTTTAACAAGTGGAATATGTATCGTGTAGTGATTTAATTAGATAAATTTTGTACATATTCCTTTCTTTCAATACATCGATGCTTTGGAGAGTACTTGTTTTTCAATATTCAATTTTTTTTACTGCATCTTCTAAAAAAGTGACACTTGCAAAAGAAATGATAGCTATGAAATCAATTTTGTTGACTAAGAATTATACTCAGAAAATATACTGCTAAACTTAATATATAAGTTAGAGGTTGAGTGATATTATATGACTACGACTGTTATAATTACAGATAACTCTAGTATAAAGCGGTACTTAACACAATCTTGAAGTGTTTAGATTTTTCTTTTTTTTCATTTAATATATATTAATTTAAAATCTGACCTTACGTTTTCTATTAGATTTGAGTCTTGTACAATGTGATTTACACACTTCTACGTATACATCATTTTCATACGAGATATCTGTACAATATGAGAGTTATGTTTATTTTTGTATAATGAAGTATTATTTATTACTTGTCAACAAGAAATGAAATATTTATATAAATAAAAATCTACAAATTTTTCATATGAGTGAAATATCTAGGAATAAAGCAAAAAAATTAAACACACTGTTTTTTTAAATATTGAAGCATAAATTCTAATTTTCCATTGTTTGCAAAATAAATATATTTTTAGTACATAAATATTTTCAGCCATTTATCTGCTCCAGTAAAAAAATGCCAAGTATAAGAAAACACCCACGAAGAAAGTTATATAATTATAGTTTCAAGTAATTCTTTCTAATCATCTGCCAAAAAATGTTCCCGTTTTACAACATATTGCGTATGTTACTATTATTTGCGCGTTCTGAGACTTTTCATAAATCATATTCAGTATCCAATAAAAAATTTGATTAACTCATTTTCGACCAAATATTACCAAGTTCTTTAAAAATTGTTACTTCACAAAATGAACAACTGCAGTTTTGTAGTACAATCGCACAATTTCGTATATACGTTGACGACAAAGAGGGTACAATAAATCTTGTCGAACTATTTGCTCTAATATGACGCACGTTCCATGCAATCATCCCATTTGTAGCTGTAGTGGATACGTACTTAATCCCAACAAACTTCCACTTCGTTTGTAATTATAACAACACATGTTCGAACCTCCGTTCTTCATTTACGTAAATTATAAAATGATAGACGCGAAACTAGTTACGATGCTAGACAATTTAATTTCAGTCGGACAGTAGAAGAAATATTTGATTGTAATTTTAACATTGGGTTATTCTTTCGATATAAACGCACGACACACTCAATGTAAATTCTCAATGACAACTAATAATAAACGATTGCGATTACTATCAATGATCACGATTAGGTAATGGTTTATTTCATAATTGCAAAAAAGAGTCTAGGTAATATGCCACAGATGCAGCGTCGTATATCAAGCTTTACGATTTTATTTAATGTTTTTCAGTATATTATTAAAAACCGTACACGAATGCTACTGATATACACTGATTTAAACATTAGTTAATACTTTTACAGTAAAGGAACACAAATATATCTAAAGTTAATGAAAAATTATTAAAAAGAACGACCTGGTTTAACTTAGTTAAATCACTCTATTTTGGAATCGTCTATTTTGATTAAGTGTCATAATTTCACTGAATGTGATCAGAAGAAAGTCGAAAAACCTTTAATCGCCATAGCTAAGGATTACTTCACCACGAATGTGCTATGGCACACGTGGCCTTTTGTGCTACGAGTGTATCAATACCTTCATCAAACGTGTGCTACATTAAATAGTATTGGGTTGTTCAAAAGTAACTTTTTTTCTGAAAAAAGAAAATTAATCTTTTCGTACTATATAGATATTTTATTAAATTACATATTGACCATTTTGATTCAACACCTTTCACCATCTTTCTGGTAGTAGCATAATTCCACGTTCATAAAAATCTTGATCTTTTCTTGCGAAAAACTAGTTAAAGCGATTTTTGGCATCCTCATTTGAAGTAAAAGTTTTATCGTCTAAAAAATCTTGTAAAAACGAAAGTAGATAATGATCTGAGGGTGCTAGATCCGGTGAATATCCATCCAATCTGCAACAGCTTCTGACGAATGGCTAAACTTGTGCGAGGTCTGGCATTATCTTGATGGAGCACCACACCTTTCCTGTTAATTTCTTTTTAGACCTTTTTTGTTTGATAGTGTCATTCAATTTGGTCAGTTGAGTGCAGTACACTTTCACACTCAATTATGGAATTGTTTGGTCGAAGTTAAAAAAAATGATTCCCTTAAAATTCTACCAAACAAAGAGTATTACTTTTTTTTTATGAATATCGATTTTGGAAGTCCTTTGAGCTGATTGATCTCTTCAGTTATGATTCATTTAAAAAATGGATCATTTTCCTGACGTTTGAGAAACAAGTCACAGATATTAATTCGACGTTCTTTAAGAACGTGAGGTACCCATATATGGAGCTTTGAAACGTAACTTAGTTGTTTCACGTGATCATGTGATTCGATGGTTTGCTGTCGATTAATGCCATTATTTACTCTCTTTATCAGCTTTAACGGGTCTTCAACATCGGAACGAAATTTTGCGAACCAGTTTCGGCATTGGCGTTCTGTCAGCACATGTTCTCCATACACGTCACACAATTTTTTTTCTGCCTTCAACAGCATTTTTATCTTTTCGATAATAAAAAAGCAAAATATGCTAAAAATGCCGCTTTTGATTTTCCATATTCGATGGGACACGGAAAGAAAAGTTTTTCACCCAACTAAACAAAATGGTAATCATTTAACTTTAAACTAGTAGCGGATTGAAAGTATAATGACAACAAGTAGATTACTAACGAAGCTGGTTACAGAAAAATATAATTTTTGACTTTAGTACGAGATAAACGAAACTACTCTCCTCACAACCCAATAATACGAATGTGCGACACCGCGTGCCGACACGCGTGCTAACACTTCCGTTGACGTTTGTGTTCGGAGATTCGCTATAGAAGTGTAGTCACAGTCCGTTGGCGTTACGCCAACACTGTACTGGCATTGCATTTATTGGACAGAAAAGTACTTCTTTCTCAGATATGGTTTTGAATCATTTGTTCCGCGTCCCATAGCGTTTTAAAAAAGTCTTGAGTTTTGGAAAGATTGTTATTGCCAATTATGTATTATAAACTTATTGTCGAGAAACTTGGGACTTAATGGTATTAGAATGGTATTAAAGTTAATTCTCAACCACTTGACAAATTTTACTTATAATTATTCCTATGATATCCCGTAGTTTCCGCTACAAGTTTAGATAGATTATAGTTGGAACAAGTTTATAGCCATCTAAGTTAGGAATTATTAGAAAGGATGGTCTGTAAATGCCATTTCAGTATTATATCTGTGACTTAATATTTAGATTTTGTGAAATTCCATATCTTCTTTAAAATAGAATTTAACGTTTTATTTGTAAATTTTACATACGTTAAAATTTAAAAAAATATAATAGAATACAATTTGTTTTTTGATGATAAAATTTTGTTGCTCTAAAACATTTTTTTTTTTTCAAGAAGACAATTTTGTCCCATTTCATCGACGTTAAAATTTGAGCACTTCACCTCTAGATGTTCTTCGTCGTGCATACAAAAAATGTTCGCGTAATGGGTTATGTCATTTCCGAAATAAACGGGTCATATAACGATCCCACGCAGCGTATCTAACTATCGTTAGAAACGATTTATGGTTGTTACGGATTTAGACCACCTCACAAAGAAAAGGCATGTATCTACATCTAAGTTCAAACTACTAATTTTAACTGTCTGAAGAAAATCTGACGGAATATTTACTAAGGAAGAAATATTTTATAATTTTATATATATTTAAAATATAAATGTATTTGCAGTATTAAGTTCAATCGATCCATTTTTATTTCATTAAAATTTAATAGATTTGTAAGGAAAACTGTGAATTTCTAATACTTTAAAATTAATCAAATTAATTTTGTGCTGCAATATTTCAAACTGCGCGTATATCACTTGTACCAACACTAAATTGGCATTACGCAGGTTTATACGAGAATGAAGCTTCGTATTTCTCATCCACTCATTACCGTAAAATAACGACCTGTATTAAAAAAGGGACCTCGTAATTAATTGCAGCTGGCAAGAATTCACATTTGATTTCTGGAAATTCTTACGAAGTCCTGTGACGCGAATATAACTACTAAAATTGGCTCTATAAAAGTCTCGAATTTAAAATGATATTTAACAGCTGATAGAAGATGAAAGCAAACGATCGTCTAGTAATCGATAGGTTCGTAGCTGATACTCATTAGTGTCAAACTTTCGTCCTCTTTCCTTTCCACAAAACCTAGAGAGTAAGAACGCTTTCTAATTCTAGTTAACGTTTTTATTTTACCACTTGTGTTTAAAAGCAAATATGTTTCCTTATTGGTCATCAATCGTTTGTTCCAATATATTGCATACAGCAAGGAGTGATTATCTTAACCTTTCCTCCAATGTTCACCATAATGTTTGCCACAAAAGCAAAAAATATTCTAGATTATTAATCAAATAGATTTCTTGCCTGATACAAAGAAAATTATTTTACTATCTTCCTATGCATAATTACTATTATCAATCGCGTTATAGGATGGTTGACTGTACTTTCAATTTCCTTTGGATGTGTACCACAATATCGTACAATAAAAAAGCAGATGTTAATTTAGCACGTTTACATACTCACTCTGAATTCGATGATCGAGGATAAAAGTAAATTTCTTTTTAATCAGTTCATTCTGGGGGCGTTTCAAGAAAATTTCAAACTTATAAAATTCTATTTTTCTAACAAATTTTCCTGAAAATTGCCAGATGTTTATAGCCATCATTGACGTTTACAATCCAAAGCATTGGACGTCTATAGAACAGCACTTACGTCAATGTTTAAAAAAAAAACCATAAAGGAAAATAATCTTAAATATTCGATAGAAGTATCCTCGATAGGAAAGAAATTATAAATTACAATTGTTGTAAATCAAACAACTTTGTTCCAGCATAATTGGTTATTATATACATCGAACAAAATAAATTAAATACCGTGTCTATATAGATAAGGAAATCTCTCATTGAATGTCCACCACTGTATATTTATATTACTAAAGAAAAACGAAAGCTGTGATTTGCACGGAACGTCTACGAAATTATCTGGAAAACATTAAACACCGTTTACTACCTACGAGTATGATTGATTAGAGGCAAAGCATTTGCCTGGTAAAATAAACGCTCCTGCACGCGATAAATTGCTGCTTCTCCGAACCAAATAACCTCTGAAGTTTCAATATTAAAGGATAACAAGTAAACGATGATTACGTGAGAGTGTTGTTCTGGAAATATTATTCAAACCCGTCGCAGGGACAATCGCTACGTAATTCAAGTGATTTGTACGTTATTTCTGTCGCGCATTAATTCGTCGCGTATGAAAACGTTCAAACAGCTCTTCACGTTAATCAACAGAATGGAAGCTTGTTTACGCCTCAAACATTTAACACAACATCCTCCAAAGAACAAAAAATCTTAATCGATTATACGACAAATCTACAAATAACGAAAGCACATATTTATGGATTGTGAATTAAATTATAACGATAAGCTAAAAGCTATCGAATAATGCACACGTATCTGATACATCGTTTCAGCCGATAATTTCAGGTTTATCTACGTATATGACATAGATAAGCAATTTAATATCGAGCGATTTCATTTGGTTTCAAATTAACGACAAATCGTACGATCATTTAGCTATCCGGTACATATTAGGCCGACGCAAAAGGAATGTTGGTTTTCATATGGTTGAACTTTACCATGTTTATTATTTTCAAGCTTAGAATCTGCTCTTTATTTTGATTACAAATATTATTATATTTATTGACAATATTTATTATAAAATTTATTAAAATTTCAATGATAAAGTTCAACCATATAAAAACCGACATTCGTGTGTAGTAAACAGTACACCAAACACTTTAAAACTAGGTTCACCAAGGGGTCATTTTGACCCCTCTGAGAAAACTTTTCCTTAATTTTCTTCAAGAAAATTATTCTCGTATTTTACGAAAATTTTCTCATAAAATACGCCAATAATTTTCTTGAGTGAAATTCAGGAAATGTTTTCTCAGAGGAGTCAAAATGGTGACGTGGACCAACTGTTGCCAGAATTGAATAATAAAAATAAAGTCGTAGTCATAGCAATTCTATAGATTTATATATTAAGAAGAAGAAAATAAAGTACCAGAATTATATTCATTGGGTTAACATATTCAGTGGCAGACAAATTAGAGCATTCTGCTCTGGGCGCCAAGATTTTATTCATTAAGTTTATACTTATTGCGTGACTAGTCGCAACCAATTTAAACTTGTAACGCAAAGTTCGAGGTATCTCGTAAGTTGGCAGTTTGGTGCGTAGACGCTTACTACGAGATATCTGGTAGTAGGCAGTGAATGGGTTAAGTGCCTCCAGCAGTGCCACCCAATTCAAATTATTATTGTATCAAGAGATTGTTCCGATCGCTGAAATGCGTTATTGTTATCCTTGCAGTAAAATTTATTTAACGATGTCCCTAATGATATTTTAATAAATGCAAACGCCAACAAAAATGTAAATTTGTCAATTAATTACGTATAAATTCATCGATTTTATTTTTAATTACTAAGAAAAGAGCGTGTTTCCATCAGAAGTCAGGTTTTCAGAAGTCAGAAGAGAAAAGAAGAAGAAAGTCAGAAAGTATCCGTATTTAACGTTAGAAAGAGAAACAGTCAAAACTGTTGAGACGATTTGTATTTATTTATTTTTATAACCACTCCTTAGTTAATTTATACTATATTTTCCGTTGATGTTTTATGCTGTAGGAATGAAAGGAATAATAGATCGATCCTGAGGATAAAAATGTAGGGTGGGTCGCCCTAACATGGAATATGTGCTTTAATATGAAATACCACGATATTAAAGAATTCATTATTGTCAACTGGTAAAAAAGATTTTCGATTATGCTTGCCATTTGTTCTATTAAATAATAAATATTGTTAAGATGTTAAAAAAAGCATGCGTTTGAAAAATAAATTTGAAAAATCATATGCGTCCAATTCAATTCAATAATTTGCATATGCAATAATTAATGGAGACATTAATTAATTTCAACAAATTTGATTTTTGTTTAAATGTATTAACAATCGTGTTGTTTGATCACTTAATTCCGTATTAAAAACATCCGAAATCGGATCCTGAAAATGAGAATTTCATTTACAATAAAAAATATAGTCTAAACCGTTATTAGATTTTAAATTTGACTGTTACCAATCGAAAGAGCAAGAAATTCTCTATAAAACCGTCTAAATTTCTATAAAATTCCTGCGAACAAGTAAAATATATGCGTAAAAATAATATTTTATATTAAGACAACTCATCCTATACCGAAAATAAAAAGAACATAAACCACCCACTACTATTTCTAATTTCGAGTTTCAGTTATAAAAAGTCTATAAATAGAAAATTATTCATCATCCTCTATGACAAATATATATACACAAAAAAAGCCACTTCTTCAAGATTCCATTCCCTAATTTTCTCTAAAACGTATTTCACTAAATAGTAAACAAAATGTATTTCAATCGTCGCCAGTTTTAATGTTAAGATAAATTAAACATATCTATCTCTCACCAACACAATGTTTCAATCGTTTCAGAGTATTAAATCAATATCTTACACACGAGACCCTTACTATCGCGTCCAAAGAAATTGCATTATAGCGAACAACATCCTCGAATTCCTCTAAATCGAATATAAAATGAAATATGACCAAGAGAAGATAGAGAAAATTACGGACGGACTTTCGTTAATTGTACCTTCGTTGTAAAAGTTAGTCTCACGTACGGAGCTGTAATGGATCAATAATGCTGAACACAGTGGCCGGATGGATAGGCTGAATATAGATATAGACGGAAGAAGCACAAGGTGAAGCATAATCATTTGTCGTTCGAACATGTTCCGTCTGCTAAGCAGCGCAAAGGTTGCTCTTTCGTTCAAAAATTTACAACCGATGTCGCTGACTGTTTAGAACCGTTTCTCGTTCCCTTCGCAACGCTAGACACGTGTAAAAATAACACTCGTGGGAGGCAGTCGTCCAGCGAAAATATGTAAATCGCTACTTGAAATAATAAGTGTCTCGTCGAAAAGTGTGTTCCTCGTGAACTCGAACGAATAATGAAATATTAGTCATAACAACGACGAGTTTTTGTTGCTTGAGAAACATGTTAGACGTAAAGAATGGTTGAAAAAAATGTATAAAATGTTAATGCTTAAGAAGTTATTGTCTGTAATTAGATTGCACGAGTAAAACATGGAGTTTAGTTTTAGTACAATTATATACAGGGTGGGGCAGTAACTCTATTAGCACCTCAAATATCTTCGAAATTATAAGATTCACAGAAATTTTTGCTGACACAAAATTGCACAGTACAAAGGGGACCATCCGTTGACGAAAATAGTTTTTTCGTAAGTGGAGGTATGTCGGACATTTGAAAGTCACCTTCATTTTTTTGAATGGATTCGAATGTCTTTTCTTGCATAATACGATAGAACATCTTAAAACGAATTCAACGACCTGTAACACCATTGCAATGTCATTGGAGGTGATAGAACGTAAAAAAAGGCGATAATACTTAGGAGTTTGGTAGTAAATGAAGCATACGTTTATAGTAGGTGGTCGAAATGATGACCACCGCTGGCAATGTACCATTACATTCTTTTTACGGTTGATTGATTTGCAGGCTTATAGTGTCACGACTTGTTGACTATGATGCCACACCATACATTCGCAGATCATTGTTTTTGGTATTCAACCTGTCGCAGCCAATGTGGATTTTCCGCTGCCCTAAATCCATGTTATGTAAATTAACATGCCCGTGATTTGTGAATGTTGCTTCGTCACTAAATAAAACGGTATTCAGAAAATACTCATTGTTTTGAATCTGACGCAGCGCCCATCGACAAAACTCAACGCGATTCATGAAGTCGTCCCAAGTCGTGCGATTCTTGGTGAAGACTAACATGGTACGAATGAAATTTTGACGGCGCAAAATACGAAATACGCTCCTCCTACTAATGCCACATTGGCGTTCAATTTGTCGCGAATTAATATGAAGATTTCTAGATACACTTGCGAGCACATTGATTTCCATTTCTTTGTTAATTACTCGCGTGTGGCGTCCACTTTTACGAATATTTAAACTACCAGTTTGCCTAAGTTTGTCACACACATTTTTAAATGTTTGACGCGAAGGCTGAGGCCGATTTGGATATCGTTCAGCATACAATTTTTTCGCCCTTACAGGATTTCGTTGACATTCGTCATAAATAAGAAGCATATCGACTTGCACTTCAAACGAATACATCGTGTCGGATTGTGTTCGTTTTTAGACTTACTTCTCGATAGAAATTTTTTCAGGAACTCGTCCGTTACACCCTCCACTGTGCAAGATACTGTTGACATTTGCGAAAATGATATAAATTACCAATCAGTGTGCCCCTTCGAGTATCCTTCGCACCTGCTTTTGTGCTCGAAGCGCGCGTTCGTTTCAAAAGGGTGGAAAGACACATGTACGAACCTGGGACTTTCGAAATCCTTCAGAATTTTCCAAAGGTCAATCGTTGATGCACGGACCGTTATGTACCCGTGACAGACCCTAAAGAAAATACTTCATTTATGACACGGTTCGGTTACTGAGGACGTCAAAAGTTCAGAATTTAATTAAAATGATCAAGGTCGGCAGGCGTTAACTATTACAGGTAAAAATGTTAATCTTAAAAATAGCCAGTTTGTCATGAACGCGTCATAAATTCTTCGAAGTCTTCGAAGACCCCAGCTTATTGTTACTCGGCATTGGTGGGAACAGATTGATTTATTGATACTAATCTTATCATGTTTAACTTATCCTGCAAACTATTAAAATGCCCTTCAAGCAGAGTTTATCCACACTGAAATAAACGGTAAATATTATGCATTCCCCTACTGTTTAAAATACGTGCGTTTCATTTGCTACCAAACTCGTAGATATTATCGCCTTTTTCTACTTTCTATGACCTTCAATGGCATCGTGTTACAGGTCGTTGAATTCGTTTTAAGATGCTCTATCGTATTAGGGAAGAAAAAACATACCTCCACTTACGAAAAAACTATTTTCGCCAACGGATGGGCCCCTTTGTACTGTGCAATTTTGTGTCAGCAAAAATTTCTGTGAAACTTATAGTTTTGAGGATATCTGAGGTGGTAATAGTTACTGCGCCACCCTGTATACTCATGCTCAAGCAATATCGCGAATAATAGGATGCTAGGAAATGGAGGAAAAACAAATACCCGCTGAAATATTTTCTACGAACGAGCTGAAATTAGAATAAACTATAAACATAAGTGTTTTATGGTGTCCAGAGAATTCTATTCTCTCGTAATAATACAATATTTTTCGTCGCTATACGATGTAAACGAAGCGAGTCAATAAAAAATGATTACCGCACACCTGAAATAACTCTGAAGATATTCTATTTGATTTTTGATTCCTTAAATCTCTTTTGCGATCCACTAATAGTTTATTTGATTTCGAATGTGTAGAAAATGAATATATTTATGAATTGAAAATAAAAACTGCGAGTAAGAGAAAGAAGAACTATAGGGAAGTGGAAGTTTGTTTGATAATACATCATTTTGCAGTAAACGAATATTTCGAAAAAGTTGTTGCGCAATAGTTTTGTTGTCTCAAACTCTACTGTGCCGGTTTTATATAGTGGCTCGTGTGTACAATGTCGTACAATGCTTCCTTAATTTAAAAAATGTTAGTAGTAAGCAAATGAAATTGTTACAAACGAAAAGAAAAATTAAGACCACAATGTTGAAAACGGTAAAAGTTTCTTAATCAATATTTCAAGAGAATTAATCTTTTCTTACTTGTTGTACTTATATCTATAATTTCAGGAAGTTGTTGCACTTTTTAAAAGTTATTAAGAACATCCGAATAAAATTATGATATTTACACAGAAAATAAGGGAAGATCAGTTATTCTCGATCGTCAAATTTCCTTCTAGCTGACGTATATCACTGAAAATTATGAGCTACGATAACGCTTGATTAATTGTAACAAATACTTAAAAATGTAACAATGTAATATGCAAATTTCGTTCAATATTATCTACTCCGTTTTTTTACTACGTATAAGTAAATACACTTGGCCAATAATTTATTAAATATCTGATCAATTATTATTTTTATACATACAGACAATAGAATACGTATTATATTTAAAAGAAAACGAATAAACATTAAAATTTTAGTTCTAGAATAAAATTGGAAACTTGCACAGAAGAGTTTGGTGAAAATTTGTGCGAAAATAAAAAAGTAATTAGAGCATATATCGATCGTCAAACCGCCGATTTAATTACTACCTCGTAAATTCTCCGCTGTCCGTTCTGTAATTAAAAACACAGTATTTCCTCGGTGAATACATGCGTTGGAGCATAAATTGTCCTTAGAGTCGCTATCCAATTTTGCTCTACAAACGCCGCAATTGCGAGCTATTCTAAACGCGACGGTACTTCTTGTTACGTGATATCAGCTTCCTCGAAACTTTAAACAATTTGCTTGTCGCAATTTTATGCTCGAAAAGCGTACAACAGTTATTTTAACGTATACACGGATGCTGCTGTTACTAACAAGTTTCTATTGAAAATAATACGCGTGTAAGACTTGTAACAACGTATCTTTTGGTAATGTTCAAGTATTTCGACAGCTAACAGTGAGGATGTAAGATTGGGTCAAAGAATGTCAATATCAAGAAGTGATTCTTTAGTCGAAGAGAAATGAATGCTGCAAACACGATACTTTACGATGCAGGATAAACAAAGTTTGTCGCGTCGAATGTATCGAATGATTTTAGCGAGAAATTAATTGCATCGAAAATATCCGAAGGAATTCATCGAAGTATAGAAGGAAACGATACAAAAGCTACCAGTTTCATATCGTTTCCTTTAAAAGAAATTTAAGCAATTTAAACTAACTAACATGCTGTCGTCGTGTAAAAGTAGCTCGTTAAAGTGTAGACGAAATGAGAGGGATTTTCAGAGTTTTTATTATGCAGGTGCATTTGAAATTTTAACGACCATATACGTAGAACATCGTATATACAGCACGTGTTTATCCAATAAACAACCTTGTGCTACAAGAGATAAAGCAGTCTTGCTCCACCGTACCACCATCCTATCGAAGAAAAAGGTCAAGGTGGTTGGTATAAATAATTATAAAAATAATTTATTGCATACTACCTGTTTTAATGGAACACGTGCAGCAAACGATCGGTAAAGGGCGGTACAGATCGTCGTTACTAATACCAATACGCGATCTAACTATGTTCTCAGAACATTTTGTACGTCTGATCAATGCAACATTTAATTTATGCTACCAGTCTCTCAAAATTGTGCTATGTAAAATTATAAAATGAAATTAAAATTATATATTAAATAAACTATTAATTATTTGAATTTTTTAAATAATTTTTGCGCACAATTAATGAGATAAAATTTATAGCGTGTTTCAATATCGATGAAATGTAGCATGCGTGTCACACGATATTAACCCTTTACACTCGAACCATTCGAAATTTGTCTTGAAACTCGAGGGCTCCCCAGATGGAGACAACGTAAATAATTTTCAGTTTGTAACACAAGGACAAAAACAACTGGTAATAACTTTATTTATACTGTCAACAAATTACAAAATGTTATGTAAATAATAATGCTGTTACTTGTTCTTTCGAGTGCAAAGGGTTGATTGGTACCATGCGACTGTTTGCGTGGTTAATTGAGTTGGACGTCAGAAATGATGTTTGAGAATCCTTGCATTATAGTATTCTCCCTGAGTTCTGTTTGACATAAATTAGTTACAAATATTACTTTCCCCATACTTTACGAATTTTCGTTCATTGTTTCACTCCAAAAGGAACAGTATATACATTCCCAAATAAGGATACACAATACGCTACACCTAACTGAAAGGTTGTCTAGGGTGTGAGTGCAAATACTATCGATCAAAGGTATTTGAACAGTTCCAGTGGATGTAATGTAATTGGAAATTTACAGATAAACAAGTATGCAATAATTTGTATTTTCATAAGAGGGTACTATAATTGTAATGAAATTGGTCTTAACACGTTGGCGATGGATGACGCATAAACGCGTCATTTAAGTTCTTCACGTGGGTGTGGATGACGTAAATGTAAGTCATTAACGTTTCTTCAGGAATGTCTTTTTTTTATCACTCATGTTGGAAGATGTATAAATATAAAACTCTAAAATTCCCCTACATATTGACAAGTGTTTCCAAGCATATCATACAAAAGAGAAACATTAACTTTTGTAGTTTGCTATTCCAAGAAGAATGATAAGTGTTTAATTTTTAATTATTGAAATGTTTTATTTTGAAAGTTATTGATAAAAATATTAATTCTGTAATTTGTTATACCAAAAAGAATGATGTATGTTTAATTTTTAATGATCGAAATGTTTCATTCTGAAAGTTATTTGTAAATATTTTCATTAATATTAAAATAAATAATAATATTCAGAAGTATTAAAAGTCTAATTGTTTAATTTCTCTGTATAAAACAAGGCTGAAATATTAATGCTTTCTGAAATATTAATTAGATTAGATTAGACAGCAATTTTTTTAACCTTACGCAATTAAAACGGTTGGCGCAAAGTGGTTCGAAATTATTTTTAAAATTTACGAAATTATTTTATTATCTATAAAGTCCTCTATTTCCAAACTGTTTACTCTGACCCTACTAATTATGGTAATTTTCAAACGTTACCACAATTGTTTTAGAATAGGCATACGTTTAATACATATTTAATTCTAACTTATTGCTGATCGATTTTTTACATAAAAGATTCAAATTTATTGTTTATTAAATCCATGAGAATATTACTAGCATTACTATTGCATATCGATATGTGATTAAGTTACATATTTAAAAATATACCTTCGATCGAAATGCCTGGTTATTTATAAATAGACGTATAACTATAAATATTCCAATATTCTTTCATTTAAATTAATATAATATACGCGTGGGTAGGAAAAACATATTACCGGACGAAACGATACATCGTACTTGTTTTCGTGCCTTAATTAATAATATCCAGACAAAGCAGTATACCATACTTGTTTTTGTAACTAATTAGCAACATTCAGCGAACATTTCTCGGTACATTAAAAGTTTATCGACAGATATCCGTCCCGTAATACGTCAATATTTAAATTGACGCCCTGAATTTTGTTGAGCAACACGACAATGGAATTATAATAATGAAATAATTGTATTTTAAGTATTTATAATAATGCAACACGGCTAATTAAGTAATTATTCTCAATAGGATTAAAATAAATAAATTAATTATAATTTTCTTGTCGAGAGAATTGAGCTTGACGCTATAAAATTTATATGCAATATAAGATGTAATTTAATAATGTATTTAATGCTTTCATTGCCTGCGATAAGCAAGGAGCTATGCTACATATTTATTTTTCCAATATCACTGAAGAAATTCCGTTGCATTTGTTGTTCGATGCAGTTATAAAACAGTATCTTCGATTTTGTAGAATTTTTTTAATATAATTCTTCCAATAGACAATAGAAGAAATATTATTTTCGTTACAAAGTTATTTTGTTCACAACTCTTGATGGTGTAAACTTTGAAACTGAAGAGAAGAAATGTTTTCTTAACACTTCTATATACACCTCATTTTGTTAATTTTTCTTATCGATATCGTAACAGACACACAGTGATTATATTTTGTTTCAAAACATCTCTGAAAGAGATGCAGAAAATTGACAGCGAAAAATTTTCTCGAAAGTATTTCACAATAAAAAATCAATTTCTTCTTTTACTTTATAATTTTAGCTACAAACACTAATTAACTACAAATTTCCATTTCTTTTTTAATATAAAATAACTTCCTGCCAGTTGTTAGATAGGCAAATGAATTTTTAAGTTTGATTTTTTTCTCAAAAACAGACTCTCAAACGAAAAGCGTTATTCTACATTTTTTTCGAATAGTCACCTACCTTTGCCATTTTGTTTTGCTACAATTAAGCAGACATTTTACATATAAATAATAATAATTTTTCACGTAACAATCTGTTGTTCGAATTAACAAATACTTAGAAATTTATTACTTATATTACTTAGAAATGTTAATATGCAATTTCACACAGTAATTTCCTTTAAACATATATTTATTTTATATACAGTATTCTTTTATAGTTAATGTTACTTTCGAACAGATTTACGTGAAGATTAAATATCAAGCGTTTAATTTGCAACACGTGAATAAGATAGTGAAATCCTAAGATTTTCTGGTTCTAATACTGATTTAAACTGTGGACTCGCATCAAGAAGTAAAGATGAATAGAAAAGGTATGCATTACGATATTCAGTCAACAAAGCCACACGATATTCACGCGTAATCACGACGTGCTTTCCTCGGGTGCATCATCTAAAATTATCCTTTCTTAATTAGAGTGTTAATTATATCTATCTCTTCCACGATTCTTCAGTTAATGAGGACGCATAGGTTCTCTTCTTTTTTTAGGACAATACACGCCGCAACATTTCACCTACAGTTCCACCATCTTGTACTCATACAATTTACCTGTCTGATCGCCATTTTGACATTACCACATTAAGTTCGTTCTGAGCGAAGAAAAGATATGTGAGGCGCAAGTTACACTTGTCGTTTGATTTACGAGAACCAGTTGTTAAACGGAGCCTGTCGCAATAAAAGTAAAATGAATGTGGACAAGAGGAAAAGTTGCGCGAAGATAGTTCCTGTATTAGAGACGAATGAAGCGTGGGCGAGTCTCTATTGTAGTTGATATTGTCGTTTCCTGCCATTCTCGTTCTTTTTTGCCACGGCATGTTATTCACGTGTGCTTCCTTTCTTAGCCACCACAATCTGTTATTGTAGGTCTGTTACTTCAGTTCTCATATTATACGGGGTATTTCATTTATATTGTATTCCACAATATTCTCGTTACTTTGGTTTGATAAAAAAAGTTGTGCTGAAATTACAACTGTTCGTCGTTTCGATATTGAGAGAAGAACAGGTCATAAATATTTTTATTATAATTTTATTTATTAAGTGTTTTAACTTATCGTTTAGGACCTCTTCTTGAACGATCTTGAAAAGCTTATGAATCACTGTTGAAATAAATAAAAGTTAACCTTAAACGGCTGTTTTCTTTTCTTCTTTTTTAAAGCAATTTTTTTTAGTATTTTTATGATTATCTTCATTTTTCATATATTAACACATTCGATACCGGTGAAATTATTTTTGGGGTTACTTTTTTCTGTACTATTTACGTTTGTTCTACAATTATTTATTCTTTATTTTTAGTGTCATTCTGTTATTGTATATATTTGTTTACTTAGAGTCTGTTTTATTATCAATGAGACAAGAAATGTTGCATTTAAATATTTATAATAATCTGTTCTAAATTTGGATTAGAGACATGTAGATTTCATATACCATTTTATATATCCTTACACACCCTAACAAATTTGAAGTAAGAAACGGATTGTATCTTAAGTTATAATACAAAATTATTTTATCAGTTTTATATTCAGAAATATTACAAATAGTTTAATATTCCTGTATATCTCACTAAAACTTTGTTTTTCTAATAGTTCCTTAAAAATTTGTACGTCTAAATAATGGCACGGACATTAAAAGGTGAGGTTTGCAGAAGAAAAAGACTTGAAAACCAGCATTAAACAAATTTATCACTAGAGAAATGAACTTGAGAGAAGAGCCTTTAAACTGGAATATACCAAAAAGCGCATTAATTACCGATAAGAGAAGTAATCTTTTGTTCCGTTCTAATGGAGTGGAATTCACCAGGTGAAATATCCGTACTATTCCTCGGATCAATTCAAGTCCTTGTGGAACCTAAATTCGCAATCACTTCAATTGGCAAGCAATTCACAACGGACGGCAAGCACTTAGGAAAGATCCTGATCCGCAGTTGCCTAGGTTAGCAATTAAAATCGTTCCTTCATTTCCTCCATTTAGGTACATCGATTGCCTCTATTAGAGCCTGTTGCTCAAACCCAGCCCTATCTTACTCTTACTTCTTTTATTACCGTGAACAGATTCGTCCATCGGGTTGGAAAAAGGCACAAGTTGCACTCGTACAAATACGCAGACATGCATGCAAAATTTCACGGCATATTCGATAGGACTGCTAAAGAGAATGGCACGTGTTAACCCCTTTGCACTTTAAATTATTTATCAATTTTTTATTGCGAATAACTCCTTACTATTCAAGGGGTTTTACTTGAAATTAACTTCAAAGGACAGTTCCTCGACTGTTACTTGTAAACAATTTTGTTTATTAATTATATTAAATATAGATCTGAAGCTTTGCTGTCGTTTCTAATTTAATCTAATTTAATTATAAAAATAATAGTAAATGTATGACTAAGTGGTGTTGAATGTGTTTTATATTTTTCACTGATTTGCTCCAATGCCTTCAGATGTAAACTTCGACCTTTAAGGCCCCCTTTAAGTCGTGGGCGTCTGCATGTTTTTTTTCCTGAGATATATGATATATGATTACATATTTCGCAAGAAGATGAGGAAACGGTAACTGAACTCTAATTGGTTATCATGTGCGCATAGGAAAGGGAAGATCGTCTCTGATTAAAAGTGACTTGAGGGTATCGTTGCACCCCCAAGTAACGCGCGAATTTCCTATTGCCCCAATACGAAAATAACTTGGACTATGATTGCGGAACACTGTTGGAATTTTGAAGTTAAAGGGAGGCGATATTAACGGCTCTTGGGTTCTCTTATTACTGTTACGGATAATCGTATTATCGTCATGTGTTTAACAAATGGGAAATAATAATAATAAGCATAGTTCAAAATGTTGGTTGTGTTCTTCGGGTAATAATGTTCTTAGTGTTTACATTTCTTGACATTTGATTGTTACACTGTAACAGTTGTAATTTATATTTATAGAGCTTATATTTGTTTCATTTTTTTATTTACTGATGTTGAGTGAAACACTTTTGTATAACGTAATTCAATATTATTTAGATAAATTTACTATAATTATATGTACGTAAAAGTGCTAGTTTATTATTGAAAAATACAAATGTTGAACTCGCGATAGACTCGTAGTTTGTCTTCGTGCTACCACTTGGACGTTCTCAGGAAGAATAGCTGTCTGCATCACGATCGCGCGGCCAAGCCCTTCTTCCACAATGGAACACCACGAAGGGCCTAATTTATCACATCCCCTTAGTGTCCATCGTTGTCACTTGTACGCCAGCTTTCTCTCACATATATCACAGTTTACTATATTTATATAAATTTACTATAATTTGATTACTTATACGTTTCGTCTCCATCCTTTGACAAAACCGATTTATGACTAACTGAGTATTATTATTTATTTAAGTGGATAAGGGGTCAATGAAAAAGACACTGTCGAAAAATGTCAAGCATTGTTGTTGGACTATTTCAATATATCAACGTGGAAACAAAAATGAATTTTCTGTTAAGAAATAGAATCCTGTATGTAAGTAGTGAACGAAACCTATCAATTCGAGTGGGCCTTCAACTGTTTATACCTAAGGGCCTGAAAGAAAATCACGCGTAGACTTTGCGTCCTCATTCTTTTTCTTAAGTGGGAGGATCACAGATTTTCTATCGAGTGTCCTCCACTTTTCATCTACCTCTCGAAGCATACAGACATTCTCCCAAGCCTTCAAATGAAACATACATTAAAAAGTATATCAGACAAATATCATTTTCTTCTACCCATATCCAATAATCGCAATGGCACTTGCATTTGTTTGGGCAGAGAGCTAAACGGGGCGATAGCACTTGTCTTAATTTGTGGCTGGTGACTATAGCCACCCATCGTAGCGAAAGGGTTCAGACAAACACTGTCTCCCTTGTCTATAGCAATTACTAAGGTACTGCAGATTGTCAAACTGAATATAGGTCAAAGAGAGTTTCCGTGAACGTTCTTCCAAACGCTAACACTTGAAATTGAAGTTCTTTTGTATATTAAAATATCTATTAGTCATAAATATATATATCAATTAATTAATTGTGTTTATTAATCTCTCCCTAAAAAATCTTAACAGCATGGAACCCTCCATTCTGCAAATACGTACATATTGAATAGATATATGTACATACGAACACATGAGATATTCGCGGAAGAAGAATATAATTTCGTTCTCTTTATGAAAAAAAAATCAATTTTTTGGTACTGCATAGATATTTTATTAAATTACATATTGGCCATTTTCATTCAACACCTTTTGCGATCTTTCTAGTACTAGCATAATTCTATGCTCATAAAAGTCTTGATCTTTACTTGCGAAAAACTGGTCCAAGTGATCTTTGACATCCTCACTTGAAGTAAAAGTTTTACCATCTAAAAAATTTTGTAAAGATCGAAACAAGTAATAATGCAAGGGTGCTAGATTCGGTGAACATTGTGGATGTGGCAACACATCCTCTCCAATCTCTAACAGCTTCTAACGAGTGGCCAAACTTGTGCGAGGTCTGGCATTATCTTGGTGCAACAACACACCTTTGTTAATCAATTCTAGCCTTTTCTATTCAGTGCTGTCAATCGAATCGTTAATCAATATACAATGTTTCCAACATTTTTTCACTGCTCGAAATTGATATCAAAAATATGCAAATCACCGTCATGTTTATGCGTGGACTTCAGATTGTTCAATTTTAAATGCTTTAAATGTCACGCTATTACGCTATTAAATAAAAAGTAACAAAATTAAAGCTTCAATTGAAAGAATGGAAGTGAATTTCGGGCGGTCAGAGCGGCAGTGTGAAACAGTGCCAAGATAGTTGATCTATGGATTCGGTAGAGGGAACTGTGTAACTTGGAACATCGTACAATATATCGTCACTTGGCTCGTTACCATCCTTTCATTCCTTGCGCTTTTAGAACGACCAAGTGTAGAGAAGCTATTCTTAAAAGGTTTTCCCGTTAATTACAATTCTCTTTCTGCACAGCCCACCCTTGACACACATTTGTAATCCCAGCGCATCGTATAAATAACGCGAGAGATTGTTAAATTTCATTAATTCCAATTCAGTATACCCCTTAACAAGGATGGACGTTTCGTTGGTTAACTTTGCTGCAACAACTGCTAAATACGTTGGATACGTTTCCCTGAAATCGATACCCGAGGTAACTCATGCAACACGCCTACGGTAAATAAATGCTTATTTCGTTCACGAAGTGAACGCGAACCGCTTGCAATTGTACATTTCATTTGTTTATCATTTAAACCAACTATTTTCATTTATAATTATACTTTAAGTGATAAATTGTAATAAGAAATTGGTGAAGCTATAGCATTAACCAGTTAACTACGTTCGACGTGTATACACGTCGAACCAAAACTTTGTTTTCTTGCGATTGGTGAGTATAATTCTTGTCAAATAAAAATGTGAAAGCCTTCCTCGTTTTACTATTCTCGTGAAATGTATAATAGGAGTATTCCCCTGCGCTTGACGCGTATTCTCGTCATTGCTTGATTTTAATTACACGATTTGTGGACGATTTCTGAAACTAAATTCCGCAGTTAATTGGTTAAAAACCAATGATAAAAAATGATAAAACTCTGAAATGGTTATAATAATTTTAATAAGCTGCAATGGTAAATGCGTGTACATTCGAGATTGATACGTTGTATTAGCGTAAAGAGATAAAAACTTATTAGATATTCGCCTTTCTTAGAAGATCGTACAGAAACACGTGCTACCTCTTTTGGATTCGGGTCTAGACAGTGAAATCGCAATAAATTGTTATTTATAGATCGAGGAGGGATTCTTCCTATTCGTGGCAATTCAAATATAACTCTTCGATACAGTTTCAACATCGAACAAAAACACGATTTTAATAAAGGCGTGCTAAAAATACTGGGGTTTCAATTTAAGAGCTTTCATTGCCTGTGAAACGTTCCGCGTTGTAAAAACGACGTTTATATGAGTTCGCAAATAATTTGCCGATAATGCTAACAACTAAAACCGCTGTTTCCATTCGCGAACAGCAATATTCCCGTTGATAACTTCCAAAACCTTCGAATGGTTTATATCAGCCAATTCAACCGAATCGCAATAAATGATGTAAAACCGGTCTAAACACCGGTGCGTGTATATATACTTGTAAATACGAGGATGCTTGGTTCGTTCTAAGGAACATCGTGTATTCTGTATTTTACACCCTATTGGAAAATATCTTTGGCTAATAATTTATTAAATACTTCCAATAACAAAACATTATATATTTATTTATTTTTCTACATTTATTTTTATTTCTTATATATTATATTTTTCTTATATAATTATATATGTATTTCTTTAAAAATTATATATTCATTTCTCGTCAAAATAAGAAAATCATTTCTGATAAAAATATACACAAATTTTACATTCCGTTTATAGCTCGTTTGTTTTACAATAAAACGTAAAACGTTTAAGTAAAAAATAATAAAGCAGCTGTTGCATTAAATTGCAACACAGACATTATAAAATGAAAAATGTTAATTAATACTTGTAGAATAACACTACATCAGGGGTTTTCAAACTTATCTAGATCGAGGACCTGCTTTCGAACACTTACTTTGAGGAACCCGATCCCAACCTTCAGCCCAATAGCTAATTAAGTAAAAATAAATACAAAAAGTCTCGGCTATGTAGGATTTTTATTAAATGCATTATCGGGATAAAATGAACAATTGAAAGTAATTACCTACCTATATTATCGTTCACAAGTATCTGAATGCTATGCTCGAATTGCAATAAGAACGTATAAATATTACTGAAATATATAAATTCAATATATATTAGTATCCAGTATCGACGTTTTTCTCATTCAGCACGAATTTGATAAAAATTATGTTTAAATGGTATCGTTAAAAGCTAGACCAACGATGCATTAAAATTAAATATATATTTCGCACATGTAGTTGCTAAACTGTTATATACCAATTTAAACAATTGTGGTAGTATTTACATGTATCAGTTCAGGCAAATCTTATTTATCTACCCTACAACCGATAGCAAAGACAAAACAAACAATTTAAAAATAAAGAACCTTACGAAGTATAAAACTATTTCATAAAATTCGTCAAACGCGAATATCAATTTTACTAAACCTAGAAACTTTTTAAACTTTATTGCACTGCATTATATCCACATCATATTTCTCAATCGCACAAGTTGCACACTTTTTCTGATGACCAGTATTCGCACATGCGAATAAATTCAAATAGGAAGCATGTTGATAAAACAATGATTCCAGTGTGACTACGTATCAAGCAGTAAATTACAAAAATATTTGTACAGTCAGCATTTCGAGATAACCTTATCTAAAGTAATAACACGTAAACCCATTCACAGGAGCAGTTCCTAATGTTGGACGCGCGTAGCAGCAGCAACCGTCGCTTATGCATGGCGACGTTTCGTTAACGCGCGTTCTACGAAAAGCATTATAGCACCGTAGCTTTAGAAGAACGCCACTCGCTTTCCGTATCTCTTTAGGTGAACGTAGTTTTAGTGGTGGCAGCAGGAAGAGAGTAATAAAAGAAAAAGCGGTGGTTGACGAGAACAAGGAGAAAGTCTGTCCATCGGAAAAACCTCGACGCTGATGCATTTGCTATGTTTTGACGAACGAGGGGTGAGGGTGCACGAGTGCAAAGTGGAAGTGAAAGAAATTCAGACGGAGAGCGTTTCTGTTAAACGAGAATCGGAATTGTCTGCGAAGTCGCCGGAATAAGGGTGGATTTTAAGTTGTTCGCTAGTTGCGACCAATTCTTCTATTTTAATAACGGTTGTATATTGTTACGTGTATCGTTATTGACTAGTATTACTCCAGAAAATTTCCCTAATGAATAAGATTTTTCAAGTTATCCCTACGATACGCAGAGTATACGAGAAATTTAGTCAACATTAAATACAGTATTGACAGTTTGAATTCACTCTTTTGTAAATCAAATACTTTTACTTAAATATTTTGTTTAAAAAAGCACCAAGTATAAGCTAGGTAGTAAGAGAGAAAAAAATTCATTCAAAAAGGTGCAGATAATTATTTAAAAGTAATTACCAATACATTAAAGTCAGTAGATATTAGGCAATTCATAATTACACAATTAATGGTATGTATGTATGAAAATTGTGTGCAAATATAACTTATATATCCTAACCCATACCTGCATACGTAATATAGCAATTGCTGATATCTGAAAAGGGGGGGGTAGTTAGATTATACAAAAGACGGATGTATTTCAGCCTTCTTGCTGATATTTACATGCAATATTCATACGTACATACTATTAATTGTATAATTACGAATTACCCAATATCTACCAACTTTAATGACTTGGTAATTACTTTTAAATAAACATCTGCACCTTTTTGAATGAAATTTTTTCATTCTTACTACCTAGTTTTCATTTGATGCCTTTTTAAATAAAATATTTTAGTAAAACTATTTGATTTGCTAAAGAGTGAATTTTATTTGAAAAAGGATGAATTTGATTTCCAAAGGGGTGACTTTAAAGTATCAATACAATAATAGTATTCCTACAAAGAGATGGACGACTCGTTTTCAGTGTTTCTCAACCATAAACCTAGATATGCTCAAGATAGTCTCCAAACTTATCTACGTTACCTCCCAACAACAGGAGATCACATTTTAGAGGTTCCAGCAAAGCAACTTACGTAACTACTAATTAGTGAGTAACGGATAAGATAACACCTAGGTAGGGAATAGCAGATAGAGTAGGGATAAAAAAGCCAAACAGAGATGTTAAACCAAACAATCTGCGAAAATTACAGAGAACTGACACGGAGGCAGTGTGCGCTCCCAACGTCGCCAAAAGGAACTATTTTACAAAAGATTCACTGCCTCGTACGCGAGCATCTTTCTATTGGATTATGCCATCGTTACGTAACGTTTTCGCGCACGGTTGGATAATCTGTGGCGTACAATTTTGCTTTTCGTTTGTATCCGGTAATTGGTGATCATTACCACAGCGATGCTTATCCTAGCCAATTCTATTCATCCTGACATAATACATCAAGAAGCTATTGTATTCGGAAAGTCTCCTAAACAGTTCCTTCCCCATTTCCTTTAAAGTAAAGTAATGTTACAGTTACAATGCTGTTACATCAATCTTAATATTATTTTTATCTGTTTAATCACCAACTTTCCTGTCCGTAAATGATTCTATTTTTTTATCCTCTTAACAGTGTCTCTTTTCTCACACGCATGTCGCGTTCTGTTAATTTCCATTAGCTTCGCTAAAGCTTTCTTTTTACTATGCAACATTGATCTTAAATTATTTAGATTTAAGCGTTATAGCACCGTTTTAATATTCGGGACGAGTTAGAAGATGTATTATACATCATTCGAAAGGATTACGTGCTTGCCTCGAAGATTATAACGGTGGTTGTCCAAATTATCATAAATTCATAGTTTTCGAGATATTTACAAAAACCATGGTTACCATTATGTGTTAAATAATATTTAATTTTCTAAAATTAACTTAATTTCCCATAAACTTAAAGGAAATAATGAACAATTCAACCAAACAGTTTTGTTCGTCGCATCAAAGACAACTAAGTATTAAATTGGTACTGTTTTTTCTTCTTTTCCTTAGAATTTAAAGATAATTGTTCCGCGAAATTTATTCAGCCTGACAAGGCTGCTACGGCGCAAAAAGTTTGAGAATCATTGGTAGACATAATCAAAGTTTGGACAAAAATCTAAACTCACAAAGGAACTTAATGCTAACCTAATAATAATTAATTCTATTTATAAGCATTGTATAACAATTGGAGGCTGTCTTACAAATTTTGTCCACCGTAAAACAATCGATTGCGATTTTTGTAGTCCGCAGGTGTAGTTACGTATGAGGCCTTTATTCGAAAAATCTGTGAAATACGCGGCTCGAAACTTATACTAGCCCATATTCTCTCACGAACGCAATCGTTTCAACGAAATTTACGTGAATGGTAGCAATCTTTTTTGCAAATATCTTGAAAGCTATGGGTTTGCGGTAATTCTCCAGTGCCACCACTCTAATCCTTATGTATTGTAATCTTTTCGATTGACATACCATACATCTTCCATCTCAATGTCCCAAATACTAAAGTGGCGCCACTGTTACCCCGATACCTGCTCTTAGTTTCGAGGAATTAAGGCAAACCGAACATCACAATGCAAATCCGTGGTAAGACGTGGCCTCGACGCAACATATCAACGAGTATTACAAACCGCGAATCAACCAATTCCTTGTTACATGTTGCGATTATAACATTGAGTTTGAATTCTGAGGAAAAGGAGAAAAACCAGTACCAATTTAACACTCAATTGTCTTTGATGCGACGAACGAAACTGTTTGGTTGAATTTTTAAGTTTCTTCAAAGAAGTATTCAATAAAAATATCTTTTCTGTGATAGGTGTTGAATGATATCGATGTGTGCAAAAATAAAACAAGCGTATTTTTGTAAATTAAAATTTTTACGAATTTAATGAGGGAAAAAATCGTCTCTATTAGTTTAAAGTTAGTAGAGCCTCCCAACTAGTCTCCCTCTGCGAAAATTTCATTCCAATGATCCCATAGAGGTTTTCATATAAGTAGTAGTATTGCTGGTAGATCGTATTCGTACTGTGATCCCTAGTTCTGTTTCAATGCCTGGGGATTGATACGGCTTTTTGGGGTAGCATGCAGATCAAAGTAATTAACACTAGAACTACCACGCCTGTCGAAATGACTGATTTTGCAATTTCATTCGAAAATTTCTATTTCGCGTTACATTCTCTTCCGCATTGATACATTGACTTTTGCAGGGAATAACTAAAAATATAATGTAATTAATTTTATCGTTTTTTTCTTTTATTTATACAGAATCAAGATAATTTTTTATTATGACTACTTATACTAAAACCAGTCATACTGACTGGTAATGAAGTTATATACTCTCAATATTCCCTTAACGGAGGGTTAAAAGGAGAGTTGAAAGGTGAGGAATCCAACATGAGAGTAAAAGAAGTAAAAGCTTGATCACCAATAAGTATATAGTGTGACACTCTAAAATTGCTTGAAACAATATTTATAAGTACGAAACGTATCGTATAATCTGCTTCCAGAACCTGAAACCATTGATTACATAGATAGATTTATGGATATGATGTAATAAAATTATAGATGTTTCGGTGTTTCACGCGCTTAATCTATGTACTCTACGCTTTTTTATACAGGGTGGGGCAATAACTATTAGCACCTCAGATATCTTCGAAACTATAAGTTTCACAAAAATTTTTGCTGATATAAAATTGATCGGTATGTTTCTTCTTCGTTAATATGATAGAGCATCTTAAAATGAGTTCAACAACCTGTAACATGAAGCGATTGAAGGTCATAAAAAGTAGAAAAAGGCGATAATACTTACGGTTTGGTAGTAAATGACGCATACGTTTATAGTAGTGAAGGATAATGAAATGATTTTAATTTAAAAATTAATCAATAGTTCAGGTTTCAAATATTATGTGCGTGGAATATTCTAGAATGCGAGCGAGGCTGAATGTGCGAAATAAATGAGTTTTTCGTGTGAATGTTTTAAAACGATGAAGCAGTTGTTCATTAGCAGTCTTTGAAGAAGAAATCTAGAGGTGTTATGTCTGGTGAACGAGCTGGCCACGATATTGGACCGGATCCCTTCGTGCAATCAATGAATAATGTGCATTGTCGTATAAGTAAAGGTAATTCTTCTAGCAAAAGACCCAATGTAAAATTGGCATTGATGTCATGAACGCGTCATAAATTCAGTCATCGAAGACCTCACGTTTATTGCTGCTCGGCGTCGGTCGGAACAGACTGACCGATTTATCGATACTAATCTTATTATGTTTAACTTGTCCAGCAAACTATTAAAATACCCTTCGAACAGTGTTTATTCACAGTAAAGGTAAACGGTAAACGTTACGCATTTCTCTACTGTTTACAATACATATGTCGTATCATTTGCTACTAAAACCGTAAGTATTATCGTCTTTCTTTACTTTCTATGACCTTCAATAGCTTCATGTTACAGATCGCTGAACTCGTTTTAAGATGCTCTATCGTATTATAGAAGAAAAAACATACCAATCCATTTAAAAAGGTGAAGGATCCATTTAAAAAGATGACCTTCATAAAATATCCGAAATACCTCCACTTATAAAAAAACTATTTTCGCCAACGAATGGGTCCCTCTGTACCATGCAATTTTATATCAGCAAAAATTTCTGTGAAACTTATAGTTTCGAAGATATCTGAGGTACTAATAGTTACTGTCCCACCCTGTATAACGATATTTTATAAGCCCTTAAAATGGTAAAATAATTGAAAGCCCCTGAACTGTTGCAAAAACCGAACAATATACTAATGAAATCCTCTCGTATAGGGGATGGCGAATTGTATGAGTATAAAAAAAGTTATAAATCAAGTAAGAGTTTAGAAGTCCTGGCAGAGTTAATTAGAAAATATTACGAATTTACGAAATTCTGAGGATCAAAATGTACCTATATGGGAACATCCGAATGAAATTGCCGCAGAGGGAAACTAATTGGGAAAAAATAAAAGAAAGCTCTACTAACTTCAAATACCTTTTATACATAAATACCAAATTAATAAATATAAGAAATATTCTACTATTACATATTTTTCAAAGATCAATCATTTTGGTCTTAAGAATCAACGTTCTGCAGAAAACAATACTTTATTCTTCTAAATAGGAATTAGAAGTTTGTAAGGTTCGCGTAACAACACGAAGAGTGGCGAAATGAAGGAAAATAGGGCTCTTTAAGGGTTTAGGTGAAATAGACTTGGACTATGGAGGTATAGAAAATGTTGTATGACTAACTCTCTGCTAACATTGACAACGCGATGTAAGCTCCTTATGGCTCGTCTTATCTCAAATATCTTAATTGTAGTTCCCAAATTCGAACTCTTCTAGCCTCATGTACCCACTAAATCATCCTGACCTCTGCCCTTCGGCTATCCGATAACCTTTATACCTCAACTTACTCACCCTCAACTACATAAATACTAAGTAATTTCCGCCATAGTTCTTAGATTACCGTAGTTGCTACTAGCGTGCGGAACTTGTGCTAAAATAAAACTTCTAAAGTCTCTTAATACGCGTTGCACTTGATTCCTTCGACTCAGTTGAATCCAAATTCAACAGAGGGTTCAGAGGAGAGTTGAAAGTCCAATGTGAAAATTAAACGAGTAAAAGCTTGATGGGCAACAACAAACGATAGTGACAAACTAACGTTACTTAAAACAATATTTGTAAGTACGACAATACGATCAATTCTGCGTATTCCGATGCTCGAGACAGTATTGCGTAACAACCCTACGAAGCGCTTCAACTCGAGCAATAAAGATAGGAAAGGACTCGAGGGCGAAACGCTAAACTTCCAGCAGGCTGATGCGATCAATGGCAATAAAAGGTAACTTTCGATATGAAAGTAACGGTTTCTGGACATTATTGCCGCTACTACGAGTAGATCTATTGAAGGAGATATATTTCATTGGAAAATTCGATACTTAATATAGTAATATAATAATGTTTTATCTTTTCTCGTGTTATAGCATGGTATCATAACTTGTACGATTGGTTACTAAGAATTAATTGACACGGTTAGTCACCAAGTAAATATTTCGAAATGGAAATTGTGATGAGAAAAATTCACCGTCAATTATATTTTTTACAAAACTTTTCAGGAAGATGGCAACTCATATCGCAAAATAAAAATTCTGTGCAATAATTTAAAAGACTAATATCTGAAACAATTGTTTTGTATCTCACAAAAACTGCTATAATTATAGTACTGCTATAATTAGCATTAAACTGTTCAATATCTCTTTTAAAATAGTCCTAATTTCCAATAATTGATATGACTTATTATGTAGCTGTTGCAAACAATGTCGCAATTGCTATTATTAGTATGAATAGATTAAAATCCATCAATTTTTTTAAATAATGCTCCCATCTATGGTAATATCGACAGATAATCACATAAAGTATCTTCATGCGAGTGATCTCTCAGAACCATTAAACCCACAAACTTTTTCATGTCTCCCAAAGCTACGTTGCTTCATTTCATGTGATATATATATATTGCATGTATCTATTTGAAACCTGAGTGTGATATCTATTTTTGTTCCCCTTGCAAATAATCCAAATAAATCATTGTCCAGAAATAATCCCACAATTGCAATCCAATAAATTATCTTGATTTTGCAGCGATGCATTCATATCAGTATCTGTGGTAGTTTTCTAATGATAGCTCCATACCGTTCCCTGACCAGTAATTGGCACCACTAAAAAGTGCATCGTTCCCTTTATCCTCAGATTAATTGCGTTATCTTCCGAATCGCTTGATAATATTTTCGAAGTACTTCTTTCTACAAGTATAATATCACTATTATTATTATTATCATCATCTAACAGTCACTATTATGCATGTCAAGACTGTTCCCTTCTGAGCAGTTTCATGCAATATCGAAGTGAAACTCGTTACAAATTTGATTTTTTGAACTAGTGACCTTTATGTTAAAAGAATAAATATGGAATGAAACCACACTTTTGAGGAATTGCAAGGCACTCCAGCATAATTGATCAAATAGCGAAAGATGATATGACAATTTGTTGCTAAATAAAATGGCTGTGCAGTGACATATATATATAATGTGTTAAAAATAATTCCTGTTTCTGCAGTTATTTCTTACACAGTCGAACAAGAATTTGATACACACTTAGAACAGCACTTTTGCCTAAATAAGGTAAAGTGGATGATGTTCCTGTATCATTGTTCTATTCATCATTATCATATTAATGGTGCACAATTTTCCAACCTTTGATTATTGTAACTATAATGTTAAAAATTGTCGTACCTTGGATTTCGATTAAATACATTCATCAGTTTTTGTCTTATTTCGCCCAATTTCTGAAAGTGTACATTATAAAGTAAGTTGGGCGACCATTTCTGGCAGAAGAACCAAAAATTCCAGGCATTTTTAAAAATATCTTAAACTATGCTGTTATCTCGCCTGCTTTGTTTAACGGTTTACGTTTGCAGACACGAGAACCTGTGATGTATTACGACTACATTAGCCTACGAGTAGGTGCCTTATTGTCGGGACGCGAGTTTATATGCCATTTGCTACATTTAGGAAAATCTAAATATATCATTGAAAAGTCAAAGGTAATGCACACGTGCTATGTTTTCGTTCGCGAGTTCAGAAGAAGTATAAATACTTTTGCACACTTTTCGAAAAGCTGTGTACCAGTTAGAAATTAATGTATTATATTTTGCGTACGTATGTGTTGGATTATTTCAATATGTCAACATAGAAACAAAACAAATAAATAAATGAATATAATTTTATAGAGAATAGCGTATTATAACAAAACTCATTTGATTTACCCCTATTTTATGAGATTTCAAAGTCATCGACATTTTTCTAACTGGAATCCTATATTCATTTTTCAATAAACATGTAAAGCGTCGAAAGTCAAATTCAACAAGCTCGATAATCACGTTATTCATAAAAATCGATCTCGTAATTTGCAAAAATAAGATTGCTTTGACACACATTTGCTCTTCAACGTAAACATCTCACGAAATAGAAACTGTGTACGATGAACTAATTAAGAGATTTGAATTATGCATTGCAGCAACTATTTCGAGCATACGGTATAAAGCAAACAAAAGCATTACTTTTCTTCTTTGAAGTAACAGCTAATATGTATTATTTAATGATCATTTCAAAGTCGCAGTATCTTAGGTCGTTAAACTTGTCTCGGCATTGACCATCAACACATACTAAGATTAAATATACATCGTGCTGTTTAAAACAAAACGTTAATGCGTATTGAGTCGTAAAACATTGTCGCATCGCGAAAATGATCGCTTTCTTAATTATAGAACCAGATTTATGGTACGGATGCGAATAACTAGCTATTTTCGAGTGCTTCCAATTATTATTCACCTTTTTGCCTTCTTACTCGAATTTTTAATGGTTGTCTTAGAATTTGTAAAGATTCGCATCTTTAATGCCTTAACTCAATAGCTAATGACGTACCCTAAACCCAGTACACCTAATTAGCATTCCGCTCGGCCGTGTAAACCGTAGCGTTACCTCGACGAATTTTTCCGGGGTCCTACCCCTATTAACGGGTAGCGACCATCTTTACACCTAAGGAGAAGCAGCAAGCTGATTGGCTACTTCAGTCTTTACCATATAAGCTTGTAAAAATGTAAAACAGTCAGTATCAAACTATCCTAAAACCAAGTATTAAACTACCCTGGAAGTGAGTATTAGATTACCTTAGAAATAACTAAAAATAAATGCAGTATTTATATAAAAAATTTAGAGTTGGATCTCTTAAAGACAGCATTTCAACCAAGCAACCACGCAAGATGAATCTGAAGTCGCAGCAAACATCAAGAGAAAGGTCTATCGGTAGTCCGTTAATGTCATAGCGGGTAGATATCGATTCAGACTCTTCCTTTGCATGCCATTTTCGTGTAAATTCATACGCATTTGGCACCCAGCACTCTATACCAGCAACAACATACAAGAAAATGTCGCTTCAAGTCAAGGTTTAGTTTATTTTTTCTAGCATGTGCCTACTAGAGGTTTCACGTTTCGTGACATTTGACATTTCCAAATAATTCCTGTCGACCGATTAGTTTCGATGTCCGCATCTCTCGCCAAATTTCGTAGAATTGCAATAAACAAACCCGCTTGTTCTAACGAGAAAAGGACACACCCAATCGATACTTTCGTTATAGCATCGAAAATAATTCCAGTTCAGTTTTTAGCAATTTCTAGCATTGAACACATAGTTTTACAAATAGTCGTGGAGAGGTGTATATAATTCGATAGGAACTTGAGCAATTATACTAGCATCGTGTCATTTATCCGTCGATGGTGTGACCCAACAGTGACCTTGAAATCACCTTTAAAAAACGTCATTCAGAGTATCTGTTGATATAATTCTATTGGTGTCTTTGAACGCTTATATTTCTCTCTTAAAATTTTGTTTTATTCTTTCATACCAACAGAGATACTCGAATGGTCTGTTTTCTGCGATTCATCCTGTATATCTTTAATAAAAGTCTAAAACATTCTCACTATTTTTTACAGTCAACTTTTTATATTCGTTTTCCATCGTTCAGATCGAGGTACTGCCTAACTTTATGGCTTGTTACAATCGAAAGAGGAAATGCGAGTATTTTCCATGTACGTCATCCGGAAATACGGTCTACATCGACTTCTAATCATTTTTCTAACTAATTAACATCGAACAAAACTTATCTCGCCAATATTCGTATAACTTGTAGTCTACCAATTGACTGGATCCATCTATGCGTACACGTCCACATGAGCCGTTTATTTTTTTTTTTTTAATTCACTTTGTTTTTAAATCGAGATATTTAAGGATTTATGTTTTCATACGTATAAAAATATTAACGCTAAATTTCTAAAATATTTATTTGTATTTGTTATTTCAGGACACTTATATGTGAGACCCGCTTATTCGGTCGAGTTTCCCGAAAGGATATCTCCGGAACAAGGAATCCAAGTAGCGTAATATATTAAATTTAAGGAATACAATCTGTTATTCCCTTTTGAGGTTGAACGCTGAGTAACTCTGTTCCTCATCGCTGTGCGATTGTTTTCGTACAGGCTGTTAGTTTGAGTCACATACTAATACTATTGCATTCACTTCTTTTACTTCCGTCAGTATAGCCATTAGAAAATCACAATTTTTCATTACGATAAAGTGACTTATGCCACTTTCAAAATACTTATACGTGAAAAGGTTCATTCACGGATTTCATGAAATTCATATATTTATAAAACACCAAAATAATAAGCATATTATGGATCCATCTTTATTTGTGAGTAACGTCTTGGTCTTCCTGTCATTAGTGACAAATCCAACGTTAGAAATTCCGCTTTTTCATCTAAAGCTAGTTTATAAAACATTTTATAAACAATATTTTGGTCAAATCTTATCCATCGAATTTTTAGCCAATTAATTTCGTTTCAGTCCGTATTTTTTGTTCTCTTTGAAACAAATTTTTCCAAGGATTATATTGAAATAAAGTTTCGAAAAAATATTGGAAAAAAGTAATTTATGCTGCTTTCTAAATAAGCGGCACATATACATTTCTTCGTATTCGATAGTACCTAAGAGTGAGTTGTAATGCTACACTCGTGCTATACAGACATCTTGCGGCATAACACGTACTGCGAAGAAAACAAACGTTCCAAATACAGTCCACTTACTTTCATAGCGTCATTTATTCATTGCGAAGCAAGTACTGTCAACCCCAATGACGCACGAACAAGAATGAGTCATTAATTATTTAAAAAGAATCATTAATAAATATCGAGGAAGATAACCTTGCGTCCTATTATACATATCTAATTTTGATAACAGTAAAATTAAACTAATATAAGCGTAAATTTTCAATTTCATTTTACTGTGTTATACGCTAGTGTCAGCAATATTTTATCAAATGCAAACTCGAGTGCAAAACGTTTGATTTGCGAGGTATCCTTAAAAAACCTATAAGAACTAAGTATTACTGGTTTGGTTTCTCCACTTTATATTTCTGAATAAAATACATTGAATGCCTTCTTCGTATTTCATAAAGGCTTCCATTGAAATAAGGGCAAGAAGAGGTGAAGAAAATAGAAAAGTATTCGAACATAATAATACATAACACGTACAAAATAATTTAAACAACAACTTTTATTCGATGTCAATAATTTCATGATGTGGTCAGAAAACAAATACCAATGTTTTTATTATATCATTAAACAATACATTATAATCATATTTAGATAAATATAATTAGTATTACATGCCCATAATTGTCCACAAAGTTTCGATATACGGCTGCGACGCTGTAGCCTTTTTCAATTTGCCAATTGGTCGCCTTTCTATGAAGAAACTTTAAAAGCGGGGTATAAAGAGATAAGGCAACATAGATTACACCGCGCACGCAACACAAATAACGGAGAAACCCTTATACAGTACTTTTTAATATGCCTTTGCTTACATCGGGTCCTCTTGCGGCGGTTCTTCTATACTTGCCACTAGATGGATAACAACACAAACACTTTCTCACAAGTACTCACTTTCGCTCTTCAGTCCCTGTATAAGAAAGTTCTGACCGTACTCCACTATGCTCCGCGTTTAACCCAGGATCCTGTTAGATAGCCATACTGGCGAGTCCACTAGAACAGCGGTTCTCAAACCTTTTTCACCGTGGCGCCCTCGTGGGGCTAATTAAATTTCGCGGTAGTTATATTTCAAGCTGTTTAAATATCGAAGTTGCTATATTATACGACCGCATTCTACCGCTAAATCGCTAAATCTTAGTGAAAATTAAATATTACTACCACGACACCCATCGCATACGCTCGTGGCACCCTGGAACAGATTCGTGAAGACTCAGAATGAAACGCTTCTTCCTTTTCCTCCCATTGCATCATCCATCTTTCCTTTCTTAGCCATCGTGTTCGAGTATATGTGCAGTGGAGATTGTATCGAATTGCAAGTGTCCTTGGTAATATTATTATTAATGAATAAGTCCTTTTATTCCGTTAATTTCTTTCCTTCCCTTGTCTTCTTTCGTTATTCATATTTATTAAGGAACGATAAATTAGGTAATAATTTTTATATTTTATGATTATATGTTTCAGTCTTTCGCAATCGCGTAATCATAGATTTTATCTCGTAAAAAGTTCGAGTGATGTATCTTATCATTATTGTAAATCATCTTTTATAAATAGCGATTCGTTTCAATTAGTCAGTTACCCTAACTATTATTTATACCTTGGATACTCCCTAGAACCTTTGAAACTGTACTCATCCCTTGCTCAGCACCTAACAAAGTCCTTAAATGCCAGGTGCGAGAACTCGGAACAGAATTCATTACTTCACGCAAGAGTTTTGAATGCAACCTTCCTTTGAAGTTTGATGCGTGTTGTACTTAATTACTTCGAATTTATTCAACTCGGAATCCAACAATTGAACGCTTAGTTTATTAATGATCTTTTTTTGTGGAGTAGTAAATTTATCGACTGGTCTGAAGGTACTTTTCCTTTGCATCTCTCTTTTCTTCTTCATTTTCTATTCTCCATTTTCCGTCATAAATACAGAGATAACAATGTCAAGATGTGGCAGTGATCGAGAAACGTTTAACGATGGTACGATTCGCGCATTTATTGTAAAAGTGCTGCGCCGATCCTTAATTGGCATACTTCTAACCTTACATCCTTTTTCTGTTGCCTGTTTTTCTATAATTCGATTGTGCTTTATTTCTGTTTTCTTCTGCAAACATTTTTCGCGTATTATAATAATAATTCCGTCTCCGTTTAGTGTTGTACTCTTTTTAGAGGGACAATGTCAAGGAACTTGCTTGTTTTGCCTTTTCATGGTTGTACAATCGTTCGCATAAATAAAAATTCTACCATTTAAATACGTAGAATCTGTCAGATACGAAAATATAAATTTTAAGTTTCGAGACACGAAAAGTGTTTAGCGTATTCTATACGATACTTTCACACCATATTGGCTTCTATCTATAATCTCTCCAGTGAATGGAGTCACTGGCTGTGAATACACACTTGGCTGACGGTAATTCTGGCGAGATAAGGTAAATGTATTTTACACATATTTGGTTTGTTCGCTATGGCGCAATTCACTAGCGCGAAATAGATTAAAAATTTATCGAAAACCGAATTGCGTGTCTTCGACGTCAACTGCTCGGTTCTCTCTGGCGTTACGCGACCAATCGAGGTAGCGAGGAACCAATGGACGTCTTCCACCTGTTCCGATCCTACGTAATCCGCAAGATTGCTTCGATTAAGTTAGGCTAGGCTGCGGTCGCAGTGGCACCTTCGATATTGGTTACCAGATTGTTTCTTCAAAAAAATGCATAATATTACAGGTAATACATAATAAAAGACCAATAATAAACTGTTCTAAGTTGATACTTAATGTCGCACATATTGTGTAACTATTGAAGTAATTTAGTTTGCCAGGACAGAAAAAACTCGACATCTTCCAGATGGCAAGTATTTTTGTTGTGCCACAGCGTCGACTGTTTGGATGGTGATGCATAAATGATGCAACCCTTTAAATATCTCGATTTAAAAACAAAGTAACTTATACCACTTTCAAAATAAACGGCTCATGTGGATGTGTACGTATAAATGGAACCAGCCAATTAGTAGATTAGAAATTATACAAATATTGACGAGGTAAGTAGCATTCGTTGCTAACTGGTTAGATAAATGATTAGAAGTCGGTACAGACCATATCTCCAGATGTCTTTCGATTGTAACAAGCCATAAAGTTAGGAAGTACCACAATTAGAACGCTAGAAAACACATATAAGAAATTGACTGTAAAAAATGCTAAGAATGTTTTAGACTTTTATTAAAGATGTACAGGATGAGTTGCAGAAAGCAGAACATTCGAGTATCCCTGTAGGTATGAAAGAATAAAATAAAATTTCAAGAGAGAAATATAACTGTTCAAAGATGCCAATATAATGATATCAGCAGATTCTCTGAATGATGTTTTCTAAAGGTGATTTCAAAGTCATTGTTTGGTTACACCATCGACGGATAAATGTCACGATGCTAGTACGATTGATAGTGGACTGTATTTTATTGATTCTACGTGTGTATATCTAAGTTCCTATCGAACTACATACACCTCTCCACGACTATTTGTAAAACTGTGTTCAATACTAGAAATTGCTAAGAATTGAGCTAGTATGATTTTCGATGCTATAACGAAAGTATCTATTGGGTGTGTTCCATTCTCGTTAGAACAAGCAGATTTGTTTATTGTTATTGCAATTTTACAAAATTTGAATGTTCTTTTCTCGTTAGAACAAGCAGATTTATTTATTGTTATTGGAATTTTACAAAATTTGCGTGTTCTTTTTTCGTTAGAACAAGCAGATTTGTTTATAGTAATTGCAATTTTACAAAATTTGTGTGTTCTTTTCTCGTTAGAACAAGCAGATTTGTTTATTGTTATTGCAATTTTACAAAATTTGGCGAGGAAAGCGGAAATCGAAGCTAATCGGTCGACAAGAATTATTTAGAAGTCCACCTCTGAATCCTCAGTCACCCGCAGGTACCGAGTGCACCCTTGGGTGACGCGCACGTGAATTACGCGTGTCCTTTCAACTGTAGTAAGCGATAAATCAAGGAAACACCTGGACTTGAACAATGCAACAACGATACAAAGAAAACGAACGTAAACAACTGAAATCTCTACTCGACACATGTTAGAAAGAATAAACCAAAAGTTGACTTGAAACGACGCCTTCTTGGATGTTGTTGCTGGTATGAAGAGCTGAGTGCCAAATGCGTATGAATTTGCACGAAAATGACACGCGAAGGAAGAGTCTCGGTCGATGTCTACCCGCTTTTACATTAACGGACACCGATAGACCTTTCCCTTGATGTTTCACGACTCAACAATTTTTAATTGCGATTTTCATTGGGTAAATAACATTGACCTGGGTGAGGCACTGTGGATGCGAGTAACGTTGAGGATCGAAGCGTCCGTGGGGCTTAGAGCGGTGTGGGAAGCCTTTTCTGGCTTTTTACCTGTTTAGTTTTTATCCCCGTTTAGTCATAATCTGCTTGGCAATAAAGTTACTTTGTTGAATAAATTGCTATCAGACATTTATGACTGTGTCATTTCCCTTTTCAAAGGAGAAAATCTCAATGTTGCACAAAAATAGGTGGAACTTAAAAATGCAATGCATCATCAATGAGAGGCAATGAAGTTGATCTTTTCTAAGATGAAATATGAAAGCTATCATCGAGGAAGCATAATATCTATCTTAACAAATTGTTCAAAGGCGTACAATCGTGGATAAAATTAAATGTACAAGATCATCGATTACTAAGAAATCAATGTAATTTAGTAAATAATTGGAATAAATCAGAACTTTAAGGAATATCTAAATTAACAAAGAATAATGTAATGACATAAACAGGAACATCAATTATAATAATATATTATACTATATTGTTGCTGATTCTAATTGCAAATATTTGAAATGGATAAATATAGTGGATATTTAATAAATATTTAAAAAATAGACAATTAGTATTTAGTATAGTAGTCTCTTGCCTTAATTACCGCTTCTAATCAACGTGGCGTGCTTTCCACAAGTTTCTGGACATAATTTCGATCAATTTGTTGAAATTTTAATTGTAATTCGTTTAAAAATACTACAATATTTCATTATGGCGTTTTTCTAATGGTATTTTTGAATCCAATAAACACGATAAATCTTCTGTAGGATATTAAGATCTGCACTCTGTGGTGGCCATTCCTGAACTTTTATCTGAGAGTCTTGTCAGTTTCTTTTCTTTGCAGTATATTTAGTATCGTTGTCCTGTTGTAGCATCCATTTCTCATCGACATATTTATTTTTACAGTTAACTTTTCCAGGTTTTGATTTAAACCGTCAACATCATATTTATGTGCTGTCATTATTCCATGTACGAGTGCTAAAAATTCAACTCTACATAAAGAAAAAAAGGTCCATATCATTATGGACCTCTTCTATATTTGACAGTATTTAAAACATACTCTTTTTGCTTTTTAGAGTTTCATTCGATTTTCTCCACACTCGTGTTTTATTTCCTTTATTTAATAACGCAAATTTACTCTCATCACTCCATATAATGTTTTTCCAAAATAATAATGGCTTATTAACATATTTCCTGGCGAAACGCTAAACGATTTCGGATGCTGTTTGCGTCTAACAAAACAACTTTTTAAATTCGCATCTTTTAATCTTCGTTTCATTGTTTTTGAAGAAGCATATAATTTTAGTGTTTCAACAGCATTTCGTTGTGTCATCGATGGACTGCCTTGAGTTTCTCTCGCAATTCACTCACATTATTGATTCAATTTTCGACAGCATTATGTTGCAAATACTTTTCCTACAATTTATGTACCGCACTTTTAGAAACTTTATATTTCTCGGATATTTTACGATAACTTGAACTATTTTCTCATTTCGAGACAACTAGGTTTCGCGGATGAACGCAATAGCCTTCTTGTTTTCCTAGATATACTAAATTCACATTCTTAACCAGACTTATTCAAAATGAAAACAAAGTAACACCACACATTGCGAAACGTTAGTCTACATTCTTTTCTCTTCTAATACAGAATTCTCTGCACAGTCTAAAAGTCACCCACAAACAAATATGCACGTATAAATATTAACAAAATCATTCTTCTTATGATTTTATTTCTAACTTATTTTTAACATAATAAATGAAGCTAAAGATTATTCAACATTTACGTTCTGCTCGCTTAACACCGTCCATGACTGTTTGTTCTGATCGACAGAACAAGAAAACTTAGGATTCTCGAAGGTCTCGTTTACTACACGTTCGCAATTAAAAAGCTATGTTTAAGGTTAAAACACGTTTTATACAATTTCGCCATACTACCGTGACTTTTGACGCGATGATCTTTTGAAAATTGAACTTCGACTTCCGCAATAGCCATTAGCGTGTCGTAAACGGGGTATTTCTTATGGATCGATCCAAATCTGTGCACGCAGCGGGACTTCGAACCGAGCACATAAAGGAACCAGACTGAAATCTTGACCTTTGGGAAATTCGCTCAGAACGTAACCGAGGGATTTCGATGATTTCACCATCTTGAAGCGAACGCGCGCTTGAAGTGTAGAAGAAGATGTGGATGATATTCGAAAGGGGACGTTGAAACTTCGAAATTTAATTAACATAGCCAAGATCCACGAGCGTTAATTATTAAAGTTAAAAACGTTTAAATCCCCAAAACAGCCCTTTTCTCGCGAACGCGTCAGATATTCAGTTTTCGAGGACCGTACATTTATTGTTCCTCAGCGTCGTTGGAACACAGAAACGGACGACTTGTAAAAGCAAACGAATGAACGAACAATATCGGATGACACAGTCAGTCGTTCGTATACGAGCTTGAACAGTTCGATATGATCTGGAAGTATCAAGTAACGAACGAACTGACCAACATTGAGCAATCGCGTTAGATCTGAGCCTTACAACCCCAGAGAACGAATGTTCAGTGACTGTAGGTATATCTGTAAGTATTAATACCTAAAAAAAGTAAATTTGTAAATTAGACGTCTCCAATGGATATAGAAACAATAATAACGGTATGAACTGAGACAGACCAATTCCGTTTTAATTATACTTAACAAGACAACGCAAGTTTTATGGATAACTACGAAGAGTAAGGGTCACCTGATCTATTGGGATTATAGGAAATTAGAATTTGCTCTGCTGGATTCGGTCATTGACCTTAACTTCGGACCATCGTTCTACCTTTGGAGATTCTGGGGTGGCAGTTGATGATTTCAGGGGGTAGGTCGGTTCTTTTTGAAGAAAGGTTTGTTTGAGAAGATTAACGACCGTCTCACTGCATCCGCTCGATATGTCAAGTTGGCTGGCACTATTTCCAAGACAGCTACCTTTCTTCGTTAATACGTCGAACATAAAATTCAAGGTGCTTGTTACCAGCACCACGTTTTCATGTATAGAGTTGTGAGACTATCGAACCATAATCATTATGGGATTACAAGGAACAATTTGCTAAAAATCGAGATTGTCTCGTAAAAAGCGAGACATATGCATGGAATTTCAACTAAGCACTGTGCTGGTCACTTACTGCCTACTTAGTGTTATTACTGCCTACGGTAATAAGCTAATTAAGGACTATAATCTATGCAATTCTTGTAACCCACAATGAAATGGTAAAATTTATAATTCAATAAAGTTTTATATTTATTATAAAATTGAACAAAAACTCGCTTTTTTGTTTAAATTTTAGTTCATTTTTGCATAATTGCAACACCAATAATATCTACTCTACATATTCCTTAGGTAAGAGTGTAAAATGGAGACACTAAACCATAAAAAGGAGATGTATAGCCCAATGAAACGTTGTGTAATGTATTTTTATTGCCGCTCGAATATTTGCTAAAAATGTACTAAATCATTAAACTAATTTCTATTGCTTTCTTCTGTAAATCGATTGCTATTAAACATATTATTACTGTATTTAATTTTTTCAATTTTTGAAATGAAGACTAAAACTTTTTCATCAAAAAGGAACGCCTTCGTTTATCATTTTTACACGGAAAACTACACGAAATGGCTATTAAAGCCATTCATTCCTGTTTACGACGATATATCAGTTTCAATATAGTTTCACTGACACAATACTGGTACCAATATCATGGCAATTTTAAGTCCCTGGATAAAGCTATATCCGCTTAGATCTATTATAACGATAATGCCGGGAATATTTATGGAGAGGTATATTTTGATATGCAAATACACATAGACACGTACCTTCCCTCGCACTGGATTAAACGCAATAATGTTTCTTCAGTATTACTCCGAATCTAACTTCAAATCTCAATATATTCCTCTATAATAATAGATCTTATTTAAAGAAATTGTACTCATTACTTATTACACGCATTACGAAGTTCTATAAAAGAAATGACAAATATTCTTACGTCACTTGGACGAAAACATTTCATTCTTTCGCTGTTTGTATTCAATTATGCGTGCTATTCTCTCTGGATAATTGGTTACTCATGGTAACAACTGAAACACGATGAAGCTTGCACTGAAAAAGTAGTGCGTTCCAAAAAGGAAGTTCTGTATAAAGGAAAGGAACGAACAGCGCAACTGAACTCTGAAGAAATGGAAAAAATTCAAATACCAGAAGAGGAGGAATATCTAAACAGGTAGATAGCCAGGAGGACAAATAGAGGTGAGATTGTCTCGTACGATGCTAAGAAAATAAAGGAAATTATGGTAAAGACTATATATCGTTCGAAAGAACTTCGAATTGAAGTTTTAATGGAAAATAAATAGCACAATAAACAAATCTTAGTCTTTTTCATAAATTCTACAGCGATGTAAATTAAAAAAAGGGTCTAATTATTAGAGTACTATGACTTTAAAGACACTCTTGATTTACGACAACTAAGAAAAACGACATCGAATGATTATCCGGTCGTAAATCAAGATCCGGACTCAATCTTTGCCGCTCACGTGACACGACAGGGACTGGACCAATCAGAGGCTTGTCACGCGCGCCTCTTATTCAAATTCATCTAAATATTTTCGTTGATGATGAGGATGATCGAGAAGTTCCACGAGTTCAGAGTATACTATATGGATAAAAAGTCGTGCAATCGGAGGATACACCATCTGCTACTTTTACGAGACAGAATTATTTACGGACTGCATCACACAATAAGATGAAACGCAATCTAATGACGAGTTACTGCGTACAGTAACGATAGTGTGACTCAGAGGCGGAAATTCTCTTTTGTACCGGCGATATTTGTAAAGCAAATGAAGATCGTACGGTCTTATATGGAATGGTGACGTGTGCGATGGGTTTTCCTGTAAATAAAAGCAACGAAATGTTGGAATATTAATAAGTCTTTAATAACGTATCATTAGGTGAACGAGAACAGGTACTTTGTATTCTTAGCATTTGCCCTAAGGAGAGACGCTACGAATCATTAGGTGCTGACTTGTCGATGAAAAGATTTAGACTCGACTTTTGTTTTCCTTAGCTTTTGTATACAGGGTGAACCTAACTTAATCACCTTGATTTTCTTAATTATATGGGTTAATAATTTCTTAATTATGAGTTATATAGAATATCACTTTTACAAAGGTTACATTGTTTAACGTTGCTGTTTGCTATATAAACAATTTTTTGTTTTAATTAAAACAAGTGGTTTACTCGCTTCAGGAGCTATTGTGCTGAATAAAATCAATGGATTACTTGTCTTCTTCTCATTTTATACACGTATCATAACACTGTTATAGACAGCTACTTTATAATAATACAGTAACGTGTCACTTATGTATGGAAATGAAAAGAGGACAGACAGAAAATCTTCCGCTTTATTACTTATTATTTTTTTCGTTATTCTATGTGTGCTTTCTATCCTATACTCTGTGCTATCCTATACTATCCTATACTCTGTATTGGCTGTTGATTGTCGCCACTTAGAACCAACTACCAGCGGTCCTTTGTCGAAGGTTCTATCGGATCAGCCAGAAATGTTAATGTTTTCCAAATGTTAAGTATGCAATAATTACTTTGCCATGACTTTGAAAGATTATTCCATTACTAACATAGACCAGGTCCACGCGCAAACTTCCGGGAAACAGGAAACTTCCTTAAGAGGACATGCTTCTCTCAGCCATGTCTTCCAAGGCAATTGCCTGAAATTCTCGACTGTTATGTAGGGACAAGAGCCGTGGCGATCTAGAAATCGAAACAATGACAAGTATAATCTGAGTATAATCTAAAGAACAAAGTTAATAGATGCACTGAAAATGAAAGACTCGAATGATGAAACCGTGATAACTGCATATTATGGAACAGGATGGATTAGTGAAGAAGCATGTGTCTACATAGGTCAACAGTGGACTACAAAAGTGCAGAACATCGGGGATGCGCAAAAAGCTCTGAAAAAGAGTGACAGATAAAAGTGGAAACAGCTTGTCTCCCAAGGTCAGGGTATTAAGACGTTTTTTTGGAGGAAAAAAATTGGCAACCAGCAAACGTACAATTCCTAACTATCGAACTCCAGGTATCTGGACGCCATCGAATTGAGAACGAATACATTTGGCACAACAGTAGCTAGGCGAAGAGTAAATAAGGAAATAATAGGTCATGTGTACAGAATGTACAAAGCGTACAGAATAATAAGCATATGTACAGAATAATTGTACCTATACAAAGCTTGAAAAGATTAAAAGACAGAATAAAATTTGCAAACTAATAATTGATAAGTTGGTGAGACGCGAAGCTGTATTTAAGGAAGCTGTGGGGAATGTCACAGGGGGATTCATGAAGCCTCGCGTGTTTATCAAACATAAAGCCAGGTGCCACTACCTACTACCTACAACATCGTTGTATACATTAACGACATGCCATGGACACAGCCACAAGGCTCCTGCCAACTAAAATACAATTGATGCTGCTGCCATCTAAAATACAATTTAACCCATCTTGTCCCTTTACACCAAGCCTGAACACTCTCCCAAGTTTATCACCCAAGAGGATTATCGTTTCTAATTTTTCCAAATCTGCGAGTAAATTTCCTGTCGCTAAAATGTATACTTGTATCAAATTGTATTACTTTATTGTTCTTGTTATTATACATCACGAGAGGTAATTCTCTGAGTATCAGTACAAAATTTAAGGGTGGCATCACTAGAGTAGTAACGTCAGATTGGCTTTCAAATTCCATTCCGTCCAAATGCAGGGTTACACACAAGGTGATCCTAACGGACATTGAAGCGGATCATGATCAAGTTTGAGTCAAAGACGTGACATTCGCCGACAGTCTGATCCGAATATTGTTGTTTAACTTTATTGAATATAAATAATCGATAGTACTATTTGATGTATATTCTGTCAAAAGTTGTAAACTAGGTATTGTTTTAGAATTTTCTTCACAGAATCACCTTTCCCTGTGTAAAGGTCACTGCTAATGCGAGTAAGTTCTTGTCGATGGCCATTAAATTAGCGTCATACGTTTAAAAAAGCCCATTCGATGTTAACGAAAATTACTTTTTATGTAGTACCTGCGAAAAAAAATTGGACACGTACAATAAAATATGGGGGGAAACATACATTATCGATGGTGTGAGGATACCTATAGTTTAGGTATTCTGAAACAACATTTACGAGCAAGTTTTAGAAAACTGAGTCTCATGAAATACTCTGCAAGTCCCATCCTAGTCACCAAACATAAACCCATATTTTTCTAAAGATCAGGAAAAATGGATGAAATAACTCAACGGAGAATGGGCGAAAGATATCCTAAACTTGGTAAGAAAGCAAGTGAAGTCGATGCCTAAAAGGCTTGAGACCATAACTAAATTTAAGGGATATTCTGCTAACAACGAACATACATTTCACAATTTTAAACAATTAATTTAAACAAAATTAAAATTCGAAAAACTATAAAACTATGGACGAATACTTTTGCTGTCTTCATCATAACGTACTATTAAATTACTGTTCTTTATGCAATAATTATTAATTCTAGCAAGTATTATATTACTTTATATCAATAAAGATTTATTTTTATCCTTGTATTTCCTTTCAACTCATTTAGATGGACGAATACTTTTGCTGCTGACTATACGTTGAAAAGCAAATACCATATAGGTCTGAAAGAGGAATGGCTGATTGCCAAAAATACAGATCCATTTAGATACGATTCTTCTATCCCGCATAAATATACAAAATTTCTGTATATACAATATAATCAAATCTTCCTGAGAAACACGATTCCCGTAGGAACTCAATTCCATTTGTACGCAATTTTATAGCGAGGCGAACTCATTGTGTCTGTATAAATCCACGCGGGCGGATTATTATTCGAGGCAACTTTTCGTCTCTCGATACGACGGATTCGGTGAGATTGCTTGTTTGCATCGTCAATCTTCACTGTCACATCCAAAACCGATACCATCCCTATATCGGAACTTATTACAGTACGTCCTCGAAATAACTTGTAAGCTTTACTTAGTATCTACTTTATTCAACTTAAAACCACAATTTTCGCACAGAACTAGCGAATCTGCTAATCCTCGAGCGTAAAAAATAGAAACATAAAATAATTTCTTTTACCCAGAACAGCTCGGGCAAAATCGAACCAAATCTATTGTCATCTTTTAGTTATTAAGCACACGGAACAGCAATAATAAGCAAGAAGCCTATCTAAGAACTAAGAAGCATCATCGCGTTACATACAACTTTAGAACTTATATACTTTGTAACGTAGCGCTAACTGGGAAGCGCCATCGCGTTTCTTAGAACATTAATACTTACTTACTTTGAAACGTAGAACTGAAAAGCGTTACCACGTTGCATAGAACTTTAGAATTTGCGTACTTAGAAACGTAGAACTAAAAAATGCAATAACATTGCTTACAACTTTAGAACTTACATACTTTGTAACGTAGAACTGAAAAATGCCATCGTGTTTCTTAGAACATTAGTACTTAGTTACTTTGAAACGTAGAACTGAGAAGCGTCATCACGTTGGATGGAACTTGGTTACTTTCGAGCCAAGATTTAGTGTTATTCTTTTTATTACACGAATCTACTAGACATTGAGATTTTTGCTTCCGAATTTTTTGTGTCACTGTTTCACTGTTCAAGTCGAGACGCTTCTTGGGTTTATTACTTACCACGGTCGAAGGTTAGGACACGCGAAATGCCCGTGTGCATCATCCGAAGGTACACTTGGTGCTTGCGGACAACAGTTTGGAGACGGTCCATTTCTTTAGTCTCCTTTTACACGTCCAATCAGTTTTTATGTCCGTGTCCTTCACCAAAATTCATAACACAATGCAATAGACGAACCCGCTTGTCCTAGCCGAGTAAGACACACCCACCAGACATTTCGCGTTTGATGGTAGACAGAATTTAACAAACGTCACAAATATACAAATCGAGCATACTAACGGACATTGCAAGTCACTAGTAGTCACATAAAACTCAGGAGATAAAATTAGAAAATCTACGAAATTAGAAAATCACAGTCCACTCGAATAGAAACTTAGCTCTCTCGTCATTAAGTTAACAAGAGAAGTGGCGTCCATGATCACCATCAAGAGAACGTTACAAGAGAATGTTACAACAACACTCTGATGTATCTACGCTGAAAATGTTGACTTTTGTACCCTCTACACGAGGCCAGTATGTACATGGATACCGTGGTATGTGAAATGAATGAGGAATATTTGAGAGAGGACCTAGGGAATCGCTATATCGCGGAAAACCTTGTTTGTGTCAGTCAGGAATGTAAAGAATCCGGGGGAGAGTCTGGATAATAGAAAGCAGATAGCGTGAGAGTAAAGGAGACAGCAACGGTCACGAAATAAGAGAAACCCTCTCGAATATCAGCAAGTTCGGTGGCGCCAACCACCGCAAGCAGAAGTGGCTGTTTCGAGTTAACTTTTCGACGAAGTAGTCGCAGTGAATTCGTCCTAATAGAAAGACCGAAATTTCACTCTGAGACGATTCTACGTATGCATAGTGATATTAAATTACTGAATTAATGCGTTTCGCGAAAAATTTATTACGACGCACAAAAATTTTCCAATATTTATAGAACGTGGGGGCCAAATCATGAATGAACCATAAATGCAAAAAATAAGTCCTTGTTCGAGCAAAGATTTTATTACCGGTGCTCACGTTCGTGTTAGAATTATTTTTTAAGTTAGGACAATCTCATACACCATTGGTAAGTAATTTCAAATTATTTAAGCGATACTCTTTAGTGATTTTATTAACATTAATAGAAACGAAAGAACTACCCTGTCGCAAAATTTAGAATTATCTTTGCAACAGTTAAAAATGAAAAGGGAAAAGATCACTGTAATCGATTTAGGTTTGGTGTAGATAAGGTTGATCACATAGTTTTATGTTGCATCATTCGTAGAGAAACTAGTAGATGATACCTGAAACTTCTTTTCCACGCATTTCGTCGACATATTTCTGTTTGGAATGCTCGTTGGTTGAGTGCACGAGGGCTTAGCAGTTGTTAATGCTTTTCACTATTGGGGGCGTAGCAATTGTTGTGTCTATAATAGATGCGCCATTGTGTCTAAAGCAGGTGGGGATTTGTCCTTGATTACAGCACATTAACAGTTCGAAAGCACTCATTACCTCTTCTATTATTTCTGCTGCCCAGGTCGTTCATTTCATATTGAAATCATCCGCAACAATGATGTGTCTGCGTCCTAACTTCCTTTGCTTAAAGGTTTGGTCCATTCTGTTATCTCCAAACGATTGAAAGTCCTTTAAATTTCCTCTTGGTAAAAAGTATCCACTTATAAATACCACCGTTTACTGTCTCGCATTATTACGCCCACTATTTTTTTATTCTGCAGAACCGCAATCAGGATTAAGAGTAAGAATTTATGCAAAAAATTAAGTAAAATACCTTGGTATAATTCTAGTCAGAACACTGTCATGCATTTAAATTATAAAAATTGGCACAGAAAAAGCGATTAGTATCAGAGACATGTTAGAAAGTTTAATGTTAAACGTGACGAGTCGACAGAGGAAAAAGAAAAGATTCCTACAAGCAATTGGGTTCTCGATTTTACCATATGCTATATATAGTTGTCATATGGAGAGAAAGTAACAACATTAAAAGTACAGCGTGGAATTAAACAAAATACGCAAAATAAGTGCTCTTATTACTTAACCTTAATCACTGTTTCGCTTTAAAAATTGTTTCATTAGAGCAAGTGACGTTCCGTTTAACGGAGCAATATTAATAGCTATTATCGTCAAAGCGGAAAAGTTAAACAAATATTTGCAACCACTTTTTATAGAAGTTTTATACGTCAGAAGTATACGCGTATAAGCAGGAGCTTTAAACTTATCTTATCGCATTAAATTTCTGTACGATTAGTGTATCAGCTGAAGAATAATAAATCCTTTATCCACTGGATTTATAATCGATTCGATTTGACACCTGGTCGGTAACTAACAGCGAAATTTCATTCGTTCGATTTTCTCGATATTTTACACCATCCTCTTATTATCGTTTTTAATTTGTTTAATTTTATATTTTTAACAATTTATACCATCGTCCGGAAACTTCCAAAGAAATTGTATGGCATTTAAATATTAAAAATTCAAAAACCAACGAATCATCGTGTCTGTCCTTGGTTTCGTTCGTAATTAATTGTACACCGTACAGCACATTCCACAAAATGTGATCCGCATTGTCATTAGGCTGACGGTCACCCACGGACGCACCGTAAACTCACGCGTTGAATAGCTAAGCTTTTGTTCAATGCCTCGACGATGAACGTGTCCACGATGTACAATAGTCCAAGGAATATTCGCCTGTCAATTCCGCAATTTAGACAGGAATTAATTATTACCTTAATTCAATAGCGAGAGGCAAACGAAGGGAAAGTCTTTGGTTGGTCAACGGTGATCAATATCGCGCTTGAACGTGCCGAGAGAAAGTATAATAAAAGCATGATGGATAAAAGTGTAAATGTAAATTTTATATTTTACCCGATATTAATATTTACTTGGTCCATTTCTGGCTTGAATAACATCTTTGATACAGTTATTCGCGTGACATTTCAATAACATTCTGCTTCAATAGAGCATATTGTCGTTTATTTCATTATTGTATTCAGAACTGATACACTTGAGTAACTTTTCATTCGTAACTGAATGTATCGCATCTCGTATCGTTCTTTTATGATTCACCACGAGACTCTGCTATTGCATTATATTAATAATAAAAGAGCCAGTTGTAGAGAATCGTATCTTATTGGCATTGTCTTAAAGACAATCTTTCTCAAATCCTAATATATATTTTCACTTAAAAATGACTGACAGCTTTTAACTTGTTACGTTCTTCTGAATTTCTTCTACGGTTCATTCGATCCGCTTTTGACGGTATTTAACATCTCGTATTTTTTTCTTTTCTTCGCGTTTATAATTCTGCTAGAATAGAAGAGGAACAGAGTTTGCGTGTAGCGAGGCGAGAGAAAAATCTTACAGACCCACGAGAATTCCGTTGGAATTGCGCTAATTGTTAATCGTGAAATTGCTCAGTCTAAGCGCTATGCCAAGACAATTCGTACTAATTGTTCAGAGTTATACCTTCCTCGCAGATTGCGATGAGTTTTGAATATCTTGTCAGAGACATAATTCTGAACAACTATTTTCTACGCGTGTTATCCCTGCTCGATCTTAGTTTATGAGATATTTGTAAAAAAATAGTTGCTGTTACAAGCACTGTGATATAATACAGTAGAGTTCCAATAATCCGGCATACTTGGAATTTCAATAAGGTAGACTTTCAAATATTACGGATAATTGAACTGTGAGATTGAGACTGATCCGCTGATGAACAAAGGAACAAAACTATGGTTGAACAATTGAAATTGCGTGTGTTTCATGGCATTGAAATTGGTTACAAATTCAGATGAAGACTTCGTGAAGAAGTTGCAGACTTCGTGGTTGCAGAGAAAATAAATAACGAAGGATAAGGCTACACGTAGTGGATCGTTGGCTTTCCGAGTTACTGGATACCGGATTATTGGGATTCTACTGTGCGTATATCGAAGCCAACGGTTTAGCGACAAACAAAATGCCAGTTACCGTCCGATCATTCAAGTTAAAAGCGTATGGTGTGCGTATCTTTAAATATGAATAACCGTTTAGCTAGCGACGTGCTGTTGATAAAAAAATTCCAAATTTCGAATATATTAGTGCTTTTCATTATAGTCCATACGTTAGAGAAAAAATAGATCCCCTTACAACCAGAAGAAGCGTTTTTAAGAACGGGTTGACGAGCACCTTAACCGAATGATCCGATCGAAAATGTTCACCTGACCGTGTTGTGCTATTCTTTCCTTCCAAACCCATAACACTGGTTTTTTTAACGCCCCTTACACTTGTCGATATAGGCAAAAGCTTCGATACATGACAAAGATCTGTGGCACTTGAGTTCCTGATACAACCCCTCTATTAGAAGTACATTAATTATATGTAAACTGAATCTCATCTGAAGATCATAAATAAGGTATTGCTAGTATGGTACAACTGTGGTTACTGTGGTAATACATACGTATAATCCAACCATATTTGGAAATGAAGTTGGTTAATACATGCTACTGCAAGAGAAAAAGCGCATACAATAGGGTACAGAAGAAAAACACCGATAAAGTAGGTATCCAACATTGCGTCTGCACGATTGACTCATACTTGATACATTCTAGAACCCTCTTAGAGGCGGTGTATATCGATGAACCATTGATGGTTCATTTCTACTTAATAGTTCGAATCATGTATTATTCAAACTCTAAGAGAGAAGCGTACTAGTTGTACTAATAAAGCGTGGAAATATCTTTATATCGATAGGGAGAAGCTTATTGATGTTAATTATTCCAACTTGACGATTGCATTTAAACCGACAAATGAGCTAAATATAATAACCTAACCTTGTCCCATCGATGTTACTGCTATATTATATAGCGAATATAAAGATGAAAAGAGGTCATCGGTTAATTCTTGTAATAGTAAAGACTCATAGTATTCTGACTATCTCAGAGACTGGTAATGCAACATTTTTTGTATCTAAACGATGCAAAAAATTAATACCCAGAAAGAGTGATTTTATGAACATTAATATGGTTTACGAGTTCCAAGGCAAACAAGAGGGCTACATCGTTGCAGTAAGAATTTCAACAAAGGTTAATGATTCGACCTATTTAAATAAGGAACGCGCTCTCGTCGCATTATGTCGGCACAGGGTGCGTCAAGTGCTGTGCATGCAAAGCTAATTATTGTTACCACGATAGCAATTAATAAGGATAGAAAGAGAATTTCTATTGAATCCTATAGGTGCGTGTTTTCAGCGAGCATACAGTTAAATCTTTCCAACGCAGAAATTTTACATGCGTTGGAGGCCTCTATTAGAAACTACATAAATACCTTATATTATATTAACAAAAAATGGAAACATTTATTAATCGTAATGGGATCGGATAATTTTTTCAATTCGATCACCATAATAATAAACCAAACCTAATCAAAATGGCAAGTTTCAGATTAGCGTACCTACTATCGAGTTTCACTTAACTCGATATTTAAATAGTCTGGTTTGTATTCATTTTTTATTTGTGTAACAATAGTTATAGGAGGGGAGACTATATTTCATTGTAGTTGTAATATCACCTCGATGAATCAGGTATAACGTATATAACTGTATCTATTCTGATTGCTTCAAGTTTCAGTGGAGCGAGCGTTCGAATGCTTTCACGAGCCGTTGCATACGGAGTAAGACACGTAAGACGTGGTATGCCATTTACTTGGAAGCTACAATAGATTAAAGTGAATTCCGTTTTAATTAGACGCCGCGAGGGAAGAAATTATTTCAGGCGCAACAGATTTCGAGAGAGAATCTCTTAGAAAGGAGGGGACAACCACCCCTATTCTTTTTTAATGAACAGTTATTCCTTTTTTCTTCTTTGGATAGCAGTTACCAAATCTTATAACATTTGCTTGAAAGATTTTTTCAATTTAATTTCCAGCGGTTCTTCGACTTTTATCATATATCGTTTTCTACAAATCCTCACTTATATTCTCAGTTTTTATATAACAAAATTCTGATCTGCCGCTATCATCCGCACGTTCAGAGTTTGAAGGGGGAGGGGAGGAGCAGCAACTGATTATCTTCTAACCGATGATGCAATGCAATCGTTACAGTTATAATCATTAATCAATCACTAATCGATCAGTCATAGTATGGGATAAAACAGTAATTACGATTAATTTCTATAATTTGTAAATCATTAATTAATAATCTTCTAATAACTTGGTAATTAATTTACATTTTATAAGGATCTCCAACGTGCATCTGTATGTTATGGATTATACAAAATGCTTTACGTTTACGGAGTTCTTAATATAATTCTAATTACGTAATGCTGTGCGGATCAGTAACACCCAATGTCGTTAGTATTCTAATTTTATCATTTAGTCATGATGTATATTGTTTAGGAAATCACTATACAAGTATTAGATGATTCTGAAACCCACGACTACCAACGGTACATTCTTAAAAGAACAAGAAATAATATCTTTACTTTTTCTACAGCTTTGTAATTAAAGCTGAATAAAATAATATATTAAACACTAAATAGTAAACGATCTTATTTATTTTTAAGTATCAGCAAATATGTATAAAGTACTATAATTAAATAGACACATACATGCAACAATATAAATAATGCGAGCCAAAAAATTAATAGCGAAAATATATTTCTCGAACATTTTATAGGCAAACAAAAATATTTACATCTTTTCCTTTCAAAAATTTCACTGTTTTTTAGTCTTCAAGATGGTAGATTTGCTTCCATATTACATATTCCATAGTCAATATTCTTCTACTCTTGCAGGAAAGTCCCTTTGTATATCTAATTCGTATTTCTTATTGCATTACATTTTCTGATTCCTTTTCTAAAATCTTTTCAAACACATATTCAATCGGATTCATATCTGGACTTAACTTCTTCGAGGATACTAGCACATATGCATATGTTTAGCTTCTCTTTCTAATTAAAATTATTCTAAATGAAGAAGCAATTAAAATCTGTTGAATAATTATTCACTACAGAATTTTTTAACCATAAAAATTAAAAATTGGTTGCATAGCAGCGCTGATAATATTTTATTCTACTTTTTGGTCGCTGCTTCGTAAATTCGATTGAAACGTCACCATTGATGTTATAATTTTTTAGATCATTTTAAGGATATCGTTAATATCGAATAAATAATAGCATACGTAAGATACTGTTACTTTCAATAATTACATTAATTTATAAACATAATTTTTAATATTTATTCTTTTCGTCAGTGTTCCTGGAGAGATTAAGAGTATCTGTTTAAAGTTTACGAGTAATATTGTATATTAGTCACAGATTAAGAATAAAAATTTCTGGGAAAATTGAATTTTCAGGTATTTTTTGATAAAGATTCCCTTTCAACGTCTGTTCTCTGATTTTAATCCTTTACGTCCTCGTACCATTAAATCACCACCTCCATGTTTCACAGTGATATGCAAATTGTATCGATCCTATTTCTCCATTGTTCTTTCTTCGCGGGTGGTCGCGCCAACGCCTTTCCACCCAATTTGAAAATATTAAATTTGCTTTCGTCGGATAACTTTATCTAAAAATCAGCGTTCTTCGCAAAAATTATTTTTCTCTTCTCTGGCTTAGTCAACTGATCTAAGATCATTTTGCGCAACATGTTCAAAAAGATTAGAGCACCTTTCGACGTTCTATGTACAGTTTTAGTACTTATTTCTCTTAAACGTATATTCTCTATCATATATACAATTTTTTAGACTAAGCTCTTTTGACTCTCTTTATACTGAGCTCTTTTTCTACCATATTTATAGTCTTCCTCTTTTTCCTTAGTTCCTTAGTTTAGAAGGAGAATTATTTCTTGTTTAATTCACGATATTCGCTTCGTTTTCTGTTTTATACGATTAAATAACCTCTTTTATGGTTCTTGCGATCTGACTATAAAATTTGCCCATATAGCAAAAATTTAATATTACTCTTCTTTCTTCAGTAATTTATATCTTTTAAAACTTAGAATCTGCTCCTTATTTTGGTTACAGATATTATTATATTTATTAACAATATTTATTATAAAATTTATTAAAATTTTAATGATAAAATTCAACCACATAAAAACCGACATTCCTTTTGCATCGACCTAATACTTTCGTTAGTCCAAGAGTGGTCACTATAAATGATCAGCGAGGAATCTCTTAGCACTGTTTCCAAGTGATCATCGAGAATTATCGATAAAGATGCCGATGTATTGTTTACTCTATTCTGTGTCAATATATTTGTTCGCCTATAAACTACTCGAGAAATATATTTTTGCCATTAATTTGTGTATCACTTTATTTGCATTATTATTGTTGTTAACAAAACTGTTCGTTTAATCAAATTGTTCAATAGTGATACGTATTAGTAGCATAATAATCATATCGTAGCAGCTCTTTTTGTCTCAAACTGTATATTTTATTTTCGTAGACTTTAGTGAAGATTTATAAAATTATTTCCAAATACAGTGAATCATTTGCTTAGATTTAACGAAAATTGTAACATGAAATTTGTTTTCGTAACAGAAAATGGAACGCACATATATATATACGCATTTCACGTCATTTACAAAGTTACATTGCACTATTCACATAAACTAATACTTTTATCGCGTACCCTTTGACACCGGTTGCAGCTTGTAAGCAACGAAGCACAGAATGAATTATCAAATATTTTACTATTCTTCTTGTAACTTTTGTTCGAAATTTTCCATTTCATTTCCAACATTTTCTTCCGATCCTGAATTTCAATTCCACGTACGCATTTTCTGGGAATGTCTCTTGCCATTTTTTATCCATTATATAATAACCATAATTAAACTAAACATAATGGGTATTTTAAGTCATAATCTTGCATTTTTCATTTCTCCATTGACTGTTTCACTTCCTCTTTTAAATGTTCAAATATTTAATTTTGTACGTTCAAGGTTTCATGTGTGAATTCAATGTTATAGATCATAATCTTGCATCTTTCATTTCTCCATTAACTGTTTCACCTCTTCTTTAAAATGTCCAAATATTTAATTCTCTATGTCCACTGTTTCATGTGTAAATTCAATGTTTTAACTCATAATCTTGCATTTTTCATTTCTCTATTGACTGTTTCACCTTTTTTTTTTAATGTTCAAAAAATTAACTTTGTATGCTCAATGTTCCATCTGTAAATTCAATGTTTCCATTTATCCCTGCAAACTCTCATAATACTATGGATTTTCCCCCATAGGTCTCTCCATTTGATCGTCGAACATGTATTTTTTATATTATATTCAACGTTTACTTTTTTTCAGTTAAAAAAAATAAATGCCCCAAGTTTGAAGTAAAAAATACACAATTTCAGTCTCAATTCATGAAAAAATAATTAAATCGCATTGTTTACTGTTCCTTTGAAAATTATTCGTCGTGCGAAAAGAAAGTGATGGAATATACAAAAATACGCCTTGTATAGCTTATCTACAGCTTTTATCTGACGCGTCTTTTTAGCATAAACAATGCTTTCTAAAGAAACGAAAGAACACTGCTTTTATGACCACTAATCTGTCTGCTATCCAAGAAGAACTATCTATCGCAACCCCCAATATCGATCCCTTCCTTAATCATGCATAAATACGTTACGAATTGCAAATAATAATTTTATTGCGCTACTTGTTATTCTAATAATATTAGAATATCCATTTTAGGCAGTAAAATAGAAATTGAACGTTCCTTTACTTATTATAGGACACTTCTTTTCCTATCGAAGTGCGACACTGGCACTTGCTGCATCGCACTTAACCAAAGAGGGAACAAAAGAGAGTAAACACTTTTATTACGGTGCACAAACAGGTGACGCGATGTAGAGAATTCAGCAAGTGCAGTACGATTGTAACAGATGGAACAACAGCGATGAGTACAGCAAAAATGGTATCTCTAAAAAAAAAGCAGGGGATCAACTGCTCAACATCATTCAGCGACAGTATCATTGCATTATCTACCAGTAAATATCGTGTGAAAAATATCTTATCGATGAATTCAACAATGCAAATTGTAATTAACATTATAATTTTAATTTAAAAAGGAAACTCTGTAGACTTCCTTTCCCACTCATAAAATATCGAAATCTTCAAAACTGTTGTACAATAATCTGCTCAAGTGTAAGAACTAGACCATGATGGTCTTTTTTGCATAAGGGCGATATGTTAGAATATTTTAAAAGTGATACTAAAGCACTTTTCCATCGCAAATTGTTCAGATTTTCGCTGGTATTAGAGGTTCGGCACGAATTTGATATTAGATACGTTTCAACGATTTCAGTTTGCTGAAGAAGCATTTTACAATATTTAATAACTCCGGATGAAAGGGTGCTCATAGACAGTCCAGGTAATCGAATGGAATTGCGCAATTTGGAAGCAAATCCTTTCTTAAATAGTAAAAACGAGCTAACTTGAAACGATCAGAAGTAGGACTCAAATTTTTAAAAATAATTACATACAAAAACATGATCTACGTATAAATATGAGAGTATGTTCTCGGTTAGAACCGAAACTCATAAAATCAGTATAACAAACGAGTCACTATTTTCGCTGCTACAAACAACAACATCGATATAGATATACACTCATTAGCTAATGAAATGACGCGGTCACAGGGTTCGCGTTAAATAATTTTGAAACGTGTCAATTAGATTTAAGGACTGCCAACTTGCGTTACTGGTTCGCTTAGTATTATATTAAAAAATTAATTACATTAGTTAATGATGTATGTATAAGTATCAGTAAAAATTAACTCTGACGATATATATTTTTTAATTTAAACGAATTTAAACGAATTCAAAACCAATAAAATTACGACTATGAGATGTGAATTAGAGTAAACATTATATACAAAATTGATCTGATCGACATTGAACAATTCGTACATATATGTAACTTGTCCATTGTATGTATCAAAACATCTCATCCTGAGTGACATTACACGAGAAGAGATAACACCCATTCCCCTCTACGTTCAGTTGACTACTATATCCTTCCTTTGATGTGGCACGTTAGACAAGTGGCCAATCGTCCTGCGCGTATCTTCGCACCCCATTTTCATACAAAATAAAGCTACGTTTATCGTTTCGGTCCACGTGTGACGGAGATATGCGACAGATCGAAATTTGATATCCTATCCTAGGAGCAAGATTTTCTTCAACTCCGAGTATATTTATCGTTAATTATTTTTTCTGAAACCCGTTACGCGCCGTCAACTAATCGCCGGCAACTACTACGTCCATGAAGTATATATTGCGAGCCATTTACGCACGTAGTTGGCGGCGATTGCGAAAGCCCCAGCGACGCACAGGCGACTAAAAGTAGCCAGCCCCGACGACTAATGAGGTGCATTAATTCAAGTGCACGCTTTTACACGGCAAACAACTTTCTGGGCGATCAAACGCTTCCACCAGTTCGAATACAGAGAAATTTAGGTCCCCGCGATGCTGACAACTTTCGAGTCGTTTAGTTACCCTCCCCGTTTTAATCGCGTACGCGTTCCTCGCGTGGTTGCAACACGCGAGGAACGCATACGCGGAAGTATTCTTATCTGTAATGCTACGTACAAAATACGCTCGCCTCTGTACAAGGTGTCCAAGTCTTAATTACAACCGTCGCTGCGTAACGGGTCTTATCATCGTATTAAAAATGTTGTCTGAGCACAGTTTTGTCTTCAGAGCGTGGGCTGTGATCATTTATGGATGTACGCATACCTGCAGGATGCAAATATAGTGGCGGAGAAATTAGTTTTAGGATTGGTCCAACAATCGCTGTTCTAAAATTGTTACGTGTTCCACAAAAAATATATGAAAATACGACGCAAAACGTAAATTTGTCTGTCAACGATTTTAAAACAAATTCGCAGCGTACGTTTGTCCTATATCTTGCTGTTTCCCGGATGTATAACTGCGGTACCGGGACTCAGATTACGTATAGGCTGACTCCTGACCGATTTACGACCAGGCAATACTTTTGCACTGTGTCCCGCGTGTTGTCGTACGACAACATTAATACGCAAATGGCTAGACATAAACGTCCGTCAATTATTGACAGTCAATGCACGGCAATTATTTATCAGGTAGGGCACCTGAGGCGTAACCTGATAACATTTTTATACTGCTATTGCAATACTGAGCGTAAAACATTATACAGATTGGAATTCAATGAAAACAGAATAACAAATAAATGTTTTATATAATAAAATTACAATTGTTGGTTTAATTAAATACCTGATTGAGTGAATATTATAGGTTTGATATAAAATTCAGTATATGAAACAGAATTTAAACATACAGACAAGGAAATATACTTCTTTAAAACGAGAGATTAGTCATTAAATTAAATGTCAGAATGAGTACAAATTAATATTGCATGAAAATGTAAGAAAATCGAAGAAGAGGGACTAATTTAATTCATACGCATACAATGCAGGATTTACTTTTATAGAATAATTTACCGATACGAAATGCGGCGTCTCATGGATAATTATGCATAAACAAATAATAAATTTATTCCATTTTAGTGTTGTATTAATGAAACGTATAGGATACAGACTATGCACGTAAGTAAATAGTTTCGATTTAAATAATAATAGCAATATTTTATCACTTTGCATGGTGTTTGTAGAAGAATGCGAATTAAGAATGAAAATTAATGAATCACGTCCTTTCAATGTCTAAATATTAATTAAACGCATACGATTATCGTTATACATCGAATAAAGCTACATATCTTCGTCAACAAAGAATTTACATAATTATCTAATTTTTATTGCAATTAATAAGAAACATCATTCATTTTTTAAATAAAATGAATAAAAATTTGTTCGCTAATATTCTAAACGGAAACGCATATGTACAGTGAAACCCTTAAAATCCTCTGGAAATCTAGGAAGAGAAGTTTCATTAAACGAACATCGGTACGAAAAGATGAAACGTAGGAAAATGAGAAAGGTAGAGAAATGAAAACTTACCAAACGCCGCTCCCAAGTGGATCGTGCAGTACATAGCGGGCCGAAGTACCATGCTGTCCATCCAGCATGGCGAGGATGTGTCAAAAATGCACGATGAGTCTTCTTTCTTGACGTTTGAACATTGAACGGGGTTGAACATTGAACATTGACGACGTCGACAATCGAACGGCGCGACACTCAACCAATGTTCGTTCGAAAAGAAAAAAATGAGCGGCAATTCTAAATAAATTCCACGGGCATAACATATCGACAACCGCATCCATACACCTGACATGACCACGCACACCCTATTATCTTCACTGAGAAAAACGTACACACATCAAGCATACAATCGCAAAACATACGTGACGTTACAATTTGTAATAATCGGTAGAGTGGACGAAAGGGGCGCCGGATTTCCATCGAACGTAATGCGTTTTTGAATTTGATTCAAGGATGAAAAAACGAAGTAACCTATATCTGCATCGGGGCAATACTGCGGCCGGACTATATACTTTAGGGGCCCAACCGTTTGAGAAAAATGATTCCCACGAAAACCCGGTTTCCTGACACAAACTGATCGATTAGATTGTAAAAGCTAATACAACAACAAAACGTCATTTCGCCTTACTAACCTATGCGTTGTACGTCAACCGGTTGTCGCGATTACTCAACGAGTTCAAAACATTTCCGCGACACTGATTCGTGCAGATACCACGACGGCTGCCATATTGAAATTTTATTCCGCCACTAACGAAGCGCTTGGAAAAGAGTGATAATCTCGCGTGAATTTTACTAACCACACAAAAATTCTATCGATGCTAGCGACCTCTTAAGAATTATCATAGTATTTCATCATGGTGCTAATGTTATTTGTTAACTGTTAAACATATAAGAAACTAGATATCTGTTATTAAAGATTCAATTATTAGTCGTTAGTATATGTTTGATAGAATTAATATAAATAGTTAATCGCTGACAAATATATCGTGTAAAACATTATGTATAGATATAATTAAACAGGAGCTTTTTATTTATTTGATTAAAATTTTATGAAAATTATTTTAGAATTTCTGACGTATTAATAAATTGTTTCCAAATTGTTAATAATTATTATAATTAATACAATCTTCTTGATAATTTTCTGTGTCACAAAAATGACCGAAATTCGTGTATCTATATCGCTATTTAATCTATGTTTAAACAAACTGGTAAATTTTCCCGCGTTTCGAATCCAGTTTAAAGTGATTTAAAAGGATGAAAGTTGCACGCTTCATCGAAGAACCTATGTACATTAAAATCTTGTAATTAATGATTGATTATAATAATATAACAACATGAAAAAGTGTGATGTCGATACGTTTAATATGGTACATAAACAAAGTCATTTATTTTATTGTCAGACAAAGTTAAAATTTTTAAGGTTATATACTGGTACCATGACAAGTTATCTTCAAATATAAGGGAATAATAACATTGCATAAAAACGAAGATATCCTTTTGTTTAGGATTAAAAAATGTTGGTCATAAGTATTTTCTGATATTGTTGGTTATGAAGACAGTGTCCGGGTATGCTGTTTTTGTTTAACATGGTAATTGTAATATTTTGTTGATAGCTCACTGAAAAATAGCAAAACTATGACTATTTAATGGATAGCATGTTAAAAATATACATACAAAGAGTAATTCTTAGAAAACCTTAGTATTCTTTCTTAGTTCTTAGTATTAGAATTATCGGTTGAGAAATAGATGTGAGAAATAAAATTAAAATGTCTGCTTGGAAGAAGGTAAAAATATTTACACACTTTACATTGTATTGCTTATACTTCTATAACAGTTATTTCTTTTCATATAAAAACAATTAAGTCAATATATCGAAAGGAACATGTTTAGATAAAACTGATAGCAGGACAAATGATATGCAACAGACATTATGTTAGACAATACAAACAATACATATTCAATAAGGTTTGCATTAATTTATAACAGAAAAGATTATCACATCAATGCAATCATGGTACGCTTTATTGAGATATGTGAAATTATCAAATTGTTGAATTAAAAGACCTATCAAAAGCAACATAATCCAATAGACAAGTCGATAATGATTTTAAGTCATAGATTATCATTAACTTTAACATAATTGCTCTTTATTGTATGATGTTTAAAACTATATATACATATGCATATTCTACTATAATATATGACAAGATACATAAGTGAAGAAAAGAACAAATCGTGTAACGATATCTTAGAAAATAAAAAATTTTATTGAAGAATGGAAACTTACAAATATTTATGATTATTTGATTTAACGACAATGAAAAGTTAAGAAAATAATTAACCATTATTGAAAATTGTCATTTCTGAATGATAATCTTTGCAACAGTGATTCAGAGTTAAAAATTTTCGCAAACTATGCACATTTGCCCCGTAATAGAGTAAGTGTTAAATGTTCGCACGCATTATTAATATTGCCACTTAAAATACTTATTTGTAGAATACTTCTAACATGTAAAATTTATGAAATACATAATACTTTTATATCTTAAAGCAATGTTACTTCTATTAAAAACGTTGCTTCTGTTTAGCACCACTTTTCCATCGTAACAAATGCTAGATGAGAACGTGATTTATGGGAAGGCCATCGTAACGCGCTTTGACAAGATTCAGCTCTGGAAGGTGTCCTCGGTGGAGGCTGAAGTGACTGTGGCTTTTGCGTTTGATTATTTCCTTCTTTACTTGTTTCGGTTCGTGGAACTCTTTCTGTTGGTGGATCACCTTTGTGATTCCTCTTGGTCGGCTTTTTGACTACGTCATGTAGAGCAGCAGATGGTGCACTTTCTACAGACTGAAGACTAGCTGCACGATGAAGGGACAATCGCAGTGGCTTTTTCGGCGGAGCTGGACGAAATTTTGTCTCTTCAAAACTATATGCCGTTGATACATCAGAATTCACTGATGCCCGCGATTGAGAATCCTGAAATAGTAAAACATTTTAAAATGCTTGTATTCTTATTCTAATTTTACGAGTAAATAAATTGAAGTACAAATTCTTTTATCGAGCTATTTAAAGTATTATACAGTCATTATTAAAGATGTGCGAGAATCCGATGTTCAGAACGAGTTGGAGTAAGTGTCAAGATACCGATAATTTCAGGATTCTCGAGAGAGGATAGGGATTCTTGAAAATATCAGAATTCTTAAAAAATTTGAGGACTCGATTGCTGTTTTAGGACTCATTTAAGGAATATGACTTGGGCTTAAGATTTTTTGTTTTAAACATCAATGTTACTGATGCACAGACATTACATATTAAGTATGTGGTGGTTCTGCAACATCTGCCACTATATGGACAGCAATACATACAATCTTCCATAAGTCCTTACTTCCACCCTTCATTTTCTATATAAGGAATTTTTGGTTCGTCTAAAGCATAGGACTTCCAGGTAGCCTTTATACCCTTCTTTTTTCTCTACAGTCCATCCCTAAACATTTTTCGGAAAACAATACATCACAGAAAATAATTTTCTTAAATTGCTGAACTCATAGGACTTCCCTATATTGGTATTAATCGCAAATTGCAAAGCTTGTACTCAAACGTTTTCAGTATTTATCGTATCTGTGCTATAATAATAAACACATAGGTAGTTCTTAAGTACTTATTGCAGTCGAATCCCATCTGATTTTTTTCGTTTTGAACTGAAAAACGTGAGGCTGCCCAAAGTACCTGACTCGATCATTTTCCAATGGAGATCCGGTCCAACTGAATCCGAGTAATTTCGAGTACCCGCACATCTCTAAACTCGGCGCATAATATGTGAAAAGAATTCGCATTCATGAAAACAACTAAATATAGTTTTACAGGATTAAATAAAAATGAGAAGAATACCTGTAATCGATAATAATTTGGTTCAGAATCGAAGTCTAACGTTTGCACTTGAGGTGAGTTGCGATTTTTGGACAAATGTTCCATAGCTGATTCAACGCGTGGTGATCTTCTGCGTTGAACCTGCGTTTGTTTACAATCCAAGCTTGCAGTCGATCTGGTTAATTGAAATCCTTGATGTTTCTGTTTATTTCGTAATTTCTGATGGCCGTTGGCGATATTATCCAATGAAAAATTAAATTCGTTCGGACTTCTTAAGTCTATCGAACGTTTTGAATGGTCACTGTGCCTGCTTCTAACTGTTGGCAAACTCTGCCGTAGTTCCTTCGAGTTTCTCATACTAAGACCAGGAAGATTCGCAACTAATGCTGTAACCTGCGGTCCCTTTTGAAAAACCTGTTTAAGAAAAATTAAACTTTATTTAACGTGGTAATTAATTAATACTAATTAATTAAAGTTTATGGTGGAAGTTAAATTGGTTAGGAAAAAACAAGACGTATCAAGATGTTAAAACTGACATGTTTACATATATATCTTTTCCTTATATATCCATATCTTTCCTTCTTTGTTTAATAAACATTTATTATTTCTCGATCAGGCTCATACCTTACCGGTATCTTAACGGATATTTTCACAAAAGAAGTAGCGATATTTAACAAAAATAAAATTTCTCTAATATCAATGTATTTTTTTTGTTTCTGATTAATGCAAAATCTTCACTTCTTATTTTTGACTAAACTAGCCATAACTCTTTGAATTTCATACCATTGCTTGTGATCCTATAAACGAAATTATTCAGACGAGAACTGTACAATAGCACAACATCAGTTTCGCATCAGTTTCTCTAATGTCCGTTTCAGTTATTTGTAAAAAATGTGCATTAAGGAGAAATATTTCGTTTCTAATCATTCGAACATGTGTGTCCTAAACGATTGACTTTCGCGAATGTATTTCTAAAAACCAATCACCTTTAAAGTAGTCCATACAGTAAGTTATACGGTGTACTTTTTTTTTTAGAAATCTAAGTTCGATGAATGTGTATTTTTAGTTTAGGAAAAGCCAAGAACTGCAGTGGATTAAGCCAAGTGTATAGTCGAAGGATTTAATAAAAATACTCAATTTTTTTATCTAGAAAGTCTCTCACGTGGGTCGTGCTGCAACTTTCCATTCGCTTGCTTTTCTGCCATAGTTCGCACGCGGATCTTTGTTGTTTACACAATAGCTAACTAACAAATGACTCTACGGAGTCGCGGTTTACTCGTGCAGAAGTTAAAACGTGTGAAAACATGATCGCAACCTGGTCATTAGATAGGTAACGCTACGTTTCAGAAGTTATTGTACGTCGCACGCGCAATGACTTACAGAAGTATTCTAGTACGTAAGTAAATTAATCTTTTATAAAAGTAACTTTGTTACCAGCTATAATATGTTCATAACTAATCATATTATTGATTAATTAGAATCAAATGACATTACACACCATTACCAACAGCAATAATTTAATAAAATAGAAAATAATAAATTAGAATAAAATGTATTTAATAATGAGCTGTTACAAATTTCAGAAATTCATTTCTGTTTGGCGTCATTGGTGAACTTACAATCTCTACACAATATCTTTTCCTAAAAATGGAAACCTATTCTACGTTTCATGTCAATAATCAGCTGTTATAAATTTCAGAAACTCATTTCTGTTTGGCGTCATTGGTGAATTTACTTCTTTCTATGATACTTTTTCCTAAAAGTGGAAACTTATTCTCTACGTTTCGTGTACCTGAATTTGTTCCTGGCTAGTCGGCGAAGGTTCCTCGGGGACCTCGGTTCTATTTGGCGTAAGGAGATCCCTAACTTGCTCCTCGAGATACCCAATCCTGTGAGTTAACCTTAGGTTATCCGATCGAAGAGTGTGGACCGTTGCGAGGGATTCGCCTTTTCGAAGAACCACAATTTGTGCTGCATCGGGTGCTACGGCCAACAGCCTCGCCAGATCGTTTCTTCCTGCGCCCACCACCAGCTTTCCATTCACCTCTAAGATCCTAAAGATAATATTGCATGTAAGTCTGAGTTCGTAACAAGATTATAATGAGAAGTATTATTATTTCAGTCGCCATTCCATTCATTATTTTAAAGCGCTATTGTCGAACAGCGATTTAAAAAAAAAGTAGTTCGGATCGTAAACTCATATACGCAACGCCACGATGTTAATAACTTCAATTTCAGGAAGAACATGCAATTTTTAAGATAACAAGTATAATTTTAAAGTATGTGTATAAGTCATTTGTGCAGAAGCTTTTTGCTATCTGTAATTGTTTAGAAGAGTATTGTTTGTCTGGATTAGAGATTTCCGAATTTTATTTTCTACGTACCATTCAAATTTTTACACGAGCAAGCAACATGCGCAAGCTACATTTCGGTAAGATTCGAATACACAGAAAAATATGCTATTGACCTAACTTTGATTTATTATGCACGAAAAGTATTCGAAAAATTCAAATAAATTGCACAAATTATGGTCCAGTAACTTGAGAACCGTTGGTTCGTATAATCGAATCGATCGGTTAACCACCAGCTTGTTGGATGAAATATCGATATAGCGATCGATTAAATTATACTTTCGAAAACTTATATTGAGAAAAACTTTCTTTGAAAATTTAAAACGTGAATAGAATTGATTGGTCAGAAATTTAGAGGGAGAAAAATAAAATACGAGTGATCAAATTGATCACCTAAAAATGTTGCACAGGTAGATAAGTAAGTGGTTCCAGCTAGCACCGAAAGGGGGGTAAAACATCCGAACTTAACGCAGGTAGGTTGTAGTTAGGGTGCGTGAAACTCCATTGTCCAGCAAATTACGGAAACAGTTTAATGACTATGATTTTGCGACTCCAAAAGGGACTTTTTTTGTCGAATGTTGACCATCCGTATCGTTAATAGCTCATTGTGTCGAAGAATGGAAGAGTTCCGACATTAGAGCAAACTGGCTGTAATTGGCTATCCGATGCCCCCATACGCAGAAAATTAAAGTGAATTACTTAATTGCTAGACTTCACAATTACGGAATGAGGCTTTCCTAATTAAATGCGTGCCGTTCGCGCTGTCCATAAGCTAGCGAAGTGCTTTCTTAAAAAGGAAGTATTAAGATAGTAGAGGAGTGTTAGAATATCAAGTTTTTTTAATGTCTGAGGAACGATGTAGGTTTATTGTGTGTGCAATTCTCTCGCGAGGACGAAACAAAACCCATATTTCCATTCTTTTACATGTGTACACCTGATGTGCGACTAGTGTTTTAACACTCTTTCTTTCGACTACATTAATAATGTCATTTAAGGATATTTTTTTGAACCACATTTGTATAAATCTAATCAAACGCAATAATATTGTCGACAATGATTTATTATGAATTCATCACTGTTTTAAAATTGTAGACTTTGAACTGGTTGTATGCAGAAAAAGTGTTTTACGTCTTCAAACTAAAGTTATCAATAACGATGCCATAAACAATCTCTATCAAACATTTTCCAATTTTCTACAAAAGTAGAAAAAGAGTGTTTACACACATACAGAAGACAATTAATACGTGGTATTGTGTTTATACCGAAGCATGGACGCTAGATTTCGATGATCTTTGAATATATTGTAAAAATCATCATTCTGAGCAATTCCTTCTCGTACATGTTATGGCCGCTGTGATTTAGTTTGCGAGATATTTGCAAAAAAGGTCGTTACAACCACGGTGAATTCCGTCTGCAAGTGTACGTCCGTGAGAGAACATGCGTCATTGTAGTTACCGGTTACTTTACACCTTATCTCTTGTTTATTACATGCTCTACGGAGAGGACCAGCTTGGGTCTAGATAAAAACCCCGTTCACAGCTATATACGCGACAAATAGTGCAACCAGCTTAACGACAAGCGGAACTCGTAAGATAACCGAACCCCAACCTAACACGAGCCAAATTAATACGCTAATTAATTCGATTTACAAGTATCGGATTAGGATTGAATTACTCTACAGGTTCCAGCCGGTTATGCTATTCACGGACATTTTTTACAGCCTCGCATATTGCCGCGCATTGGGCTTAAAACTCGCCTAAACTCTCTACGATATGTACCAACGCACCGCCTTTGGCTTAGTTATAGAGTAAATTGTTTCAAACTCACCTTCACTTCATGGTTAGAGAGAGTGCACTTATGTTTGCGTGGTAAAGAACAGCTGTCCATACCATCGAACAAAGTGCACCCACCATATATACCCAACGCTTACATTGACACTGATACTTACACCTTATATAATGCATACAACGCAAATAATTTGTGGTAGGCCTTAAGATGCTACTCATTTAGTCGTTAACCAACTACTACTCTGTCTTCTCACCAGATTGGGCGGTTACATTATCACCCATCTCCATTTCTTTCACTTTTGGGATGTTCCGTGGAATATTCGAGAATAAGCGAGGTGAATCGACAATAAATTAAAAATGTAAGCGAGGATTTTTATATAGAGTGAGTATAGAATGGGAAAGGAAGAACAATGGAAGCAAAAATATTAAAAGTAAACAGTGTGCAAGCAGAATGCATGGTGTGAGTATGCAATGAGAAGAGGAAAAATGTACATGGAAAGAAGACTGTTTCAAATAGTACAAAAAGAAAGTTTTCTATTTGGCAAAATAAGAGCAATATGTTTTTCCAAACGCCTTCTACTACTATTAAAAAATCCATTAGAAAATATTAAACCGTAAATACTAACGCAAGTTTTTTTTAGGATGCGCTCTTATAGATAGAATTCATTGAAATGGTAGTAACGCCTTTTTTGCAAATATCTCAAATGCTAAAACCATGAGTAACATGTGCAGAAATGAATAGTTCAAAATATTGATTTCTACAAATATTATAAAATCGTTGAAATCAAACGTGCAGCCCCTTTTCTGCACAATTACCAAATTCTCTTTTTTCAATTCTATTCCATAAAAAATCTTTGTCTAGAAGTGTCCTTTTAGTAAGGTTCTATTGATGCGTGATTTATATAGGCGGCTCATGTGCTACCGATGGTAACCGTGCTTAAAAGAAAGTTAAATTATATTGTTTTGTTTCTACATGTAGCGTCAGATATCTACCTTTACATTAAGGTGAACACACGTCTCGCTTTTGGCAGAACAGTCCTGATTTTTAACAACTTGTTCCGCGTTCAAAAAGATTAAGATTATTCTTTTCTATTATGTATCATAAACTTATTGTCGAAGAGCTTGCTTACCTCTACTACTTTAAAAATTTTATTTATAATTATCCCTATGCAATTCAATAAATTATTTTCGTTAAACGAACCTAACAATTACATTTGTAAATTTTACATGTCTTGAAATTTAAAAACATATGATATAATTTGTTCCTTGGTAAAAAAATTTTGTTGCTCTAGAACAATTATGTCCCGTTTTGCCAATATTAAAATCTCGTCACTTTACGTTAGTAGTTAAATTAATTATAATGTAATTGATAATAAAGAAATTTAAGTAGTTAAATATTATCTATTAGTTATATATTATATTATTAGTTAAATATTATCTATTAGTTATATATTATATTATTAGTTAAATATTATTATATATATAAGTGCTGCTCTGCCAGATCCGTGGATTATAAAAATGCGATAATCGGCATTTAGATAAATACAAAAAAAATACCTCGATTCTATTTTAATTACGCTTTTAAATTCTAAAACGAGAAGCGGTTTGGGAACCCAGTATAATGAGTTGCAACGAACGCTTTCGAAGGATTTATGTATATAAAAACTCGAGGAAGGAGAGGAGATAGGTTTATGTGAAGTCACAGGTGCAATTAACGAGGGCATATGGCGAACTTCCGGTGCTTCACGCTACGGTGACCCGCTGGGAACCAAATGCCAAGATTGGGGTATTGTTCTACTCCGATAGCTAGGTTACGTAGCGTAAGCACATCGTGTTACGTATTATACATTTGCTATCAAACATTTTTTTCGAACAATTTTTACATCTCCTCGCAATTACTCTCCACTTCGTTTCTCTTTCCTTGATACTCCATGCAACAATATTTTGTTTCACGTCTCCATTTTGCTTTACGCCTGTTCATCTCAGAATATGTCATGATTTGTTTCAAATGATTGATATTATATGACGAATCAGTTTTTACAGTCTTTTCATGAAGGAGAAAGACACTGTCCTACTTCTTGCTAGCGTTATAATTGCACAGTGCGTGAAGCGTTATGACTCCGCGTTCTTTACAAATGAATTCAGTGTGCGTGTTAAAAGTAATAAAAAAAATTGATCATGTTTACAATTGTAAACCGTTCTAAAGATAATGATTCAACAACTTTATTTGTGATTTCTAGATTGGTTCTTCATTTTACCGTCTTTAGAAACTTCATTATCAAATCACGTACTTACTTTCAATGAATTCAAATTGAAAATTCAAATACGTAACGAACAGAAAAATTTCGAATATAATCATTTTTAGTCGTGTTATAATTAGAAAAGGGTAAGTTTAAATGATACGATACCTATCTCCCTTGCATAGTCCAGAATCTTCAACTGCCCAATCGACGTAAAGGCCAGGTGTGTCCTCTCTCGGGCCAGCACCGAAACGAGGACTTTTTGGATCTGCGCTAACTTCTACAGCATGCACCGTGACTTGCGTAGAGCTAGAAATGCAGCTGTAAATGAAACATCGTAGGCACTTTATTTGGTTTATATCACACATTCTCACTTTATCTGAGTAAATCTGATTAAACAAACTATGTAAGTCAGTTATTAAGTATTTTTCACGTGACTGCAAAAATATGATATATTTGTTCTTCGAGAAGCTAATCACTTTGCAAAAATGAAAGACTTTGATATAATGTATCTACGTTTTAATTGATATGAGGAAATACCAAATAAATTGCACAATTTTCGTTATTTTTAGATAGTTACCTAAATATTGTATCATTCTTTTGTTTCTCTTGGGTCTCCGCTAATTCTATAGCGGCTTGAAGAGCTCTACTTTCTTCGCGTAACGTCAAAAGTTCTAGCTCTTCACGTCCAAGTCTATACTCCAGCTCTGCCTGCTGAATCCGAACGTCTATATTGCTGCAACAAATAATTACATAATTACATAATTATAGTAAAAAACAAATCTATCTTTTCCTTCAAGTATTCTAGTCACTTTTTTGTGTAATGAATATTAATACAAACAGAACGCACAAAAGTTTACATGATAACAAGTTAAGATTAGACCTAATGGCTTTGGTGTAAAACGCTCGTAATCTGATCTACGATTACGTCCTTCTTTTTTAATTGTACTTATTGCTACTTATTAATAATGATGTATGAAGTCCTGACGTACTTGGAGCTAATAAGATTATATTTGTACTATTGGTAACATTTGTCTACAGAAACACTTATTTAAGAGTATCATAGTTTTCCGCAGGTAAGTATACAATACTTTAATGCAATACGTCTTAAACGTAATGATTAGAAACTAATTTCTCTTATCTAATAGTGTATCACAAAAATATTCCAACACTACAGTATACTTGACTTTAACTACCTATATCTTTGTTAATAACGAAAGAAATTAATTAAAACTTTTTTTTTAGTAAAGCATTTACTATACTCTACAAATATGAACAATTTAGTTGTCTAACTTGGTATAGTACAATAATGTTATAAATTAAATGAGATCACAGTAATTTTTCACGTTATAAAAATATTCAGAATGTTTTTGTTTAAAGCATGAATTTTATTTTCTTTTTCTATTTGGGCTTTGGATTCTTTTATTTTGTTCGTTTCTGAATCAATCCTCCGTAGGATACTGGGTAACTAGTGTTTTTACAAATTTATATTGATGCGATTCTGAGTTTTGCCCTTTTATTGGTAAGTATTTGTAGAATTACAACAATTTGCCGTGTGGGCATAGCGCGTTGACATCTTTTACATCGTAGCCTACTTGATTTCATTAATTTTTTTCATGCTACGAATGAGTACAACAGAACTTGAATGTTTTTTCATTTTTCTATTGTAGGAATAGCAGAAAAAGAGTCGATAGGCTCACATTGCCTAAGACGAGAAACTCGGATCTTTCGCTTGTAGGAAGTTTTTGCTTTAACAATTAAGTTACCCAGGATCGACCAACGACTCTTCTTCTTTCTGGTTATTTAAATAACGCAAACAGAACGTCGATCCTACACTATTTTACTTTCAGGAGATAATTTCACGATATACATCGGAAGCGATCTCTTTTCCTTTATCGATCTGCGTGTTTGGAATTATTTTATTGATAAAAAATGTACAAATTTTTGCAGTTCTTTTAATATTGTTTTTATGTCGAAGTCTCCCGCGAAGTGTTTTGATGATACTGTGATTTTTTTGTCTTGTTTGAGATTGTACGTGAAGTGTACAAATTTTTTGTCCTTTATGGTGTCTATAGTTGTTTATATTTGTTTTATAATTTTCTATTATAGATTACTCATGCATACTATGCGTTTCAAGTCGTAAACTTTTTTTATATAAAAGTCTTTGACTTTATAGCGTCGTGACGTTGTACTTTTGCAGTTCGTGTTATATATGATAATGGGTAGTGGCTTACTACAATACTTTTGGTATGTAGCCTGGCGCGGGTCGGTTTCCCCTCGTCTTGCTCGTTGTGCTCGATTTGGGCTGCTCTTTGCTGTATGGTTCCATACATTCGGTGTTTTTTTTCTTTCCTTCGCTACTTTTGTCCAGGTATTTTCTTCTTCCCTGGGTGGGTTGCAATACGATGCTTCGTTGCAGACCATTTCGTTTGCTGATGTTGTCGTCGTCCTGTCTCTCCCTCTCTCTCTCTCTCTCTCTCTCTCTCTCTCTCTCTCTCTCTCTCTCTCTCTCTCTCTCTCTCCCCTTTCTCTCTCTCTCTGCTCTGCTCCGTACTTGCACTCTGTGGCGCGTTCTCCTCGCTTTTAGATGTGTGCATTTTCCTCTCTTCTAGCAATTGCTTTTTCAGCTCGATTAATGCTCGATTTAATCGCTTGATTATTCCCCTCAGCTCCTCGTTGGTCCGTTCCTTGCTCGTGTGTGCTTTCTTGCCGCTGTCTCCTCTCTGAGTCGTTGATTTGATCGCCTCTTTCCGTTTTATCATGTTTAGTGAACGTTTTATTCTCTTTGGATTGTTATTTGTCCTCGAGTTGAGTTTAATCAAGTTTTCTAAGCTGATTTCTTCTGCGATGGTTGCGTCTTGTTTCTTGAACAGCTATGTTATTTTTTTAATCTTGCCTCATTATGTCTTCCTCCTGTTAAATGTTGGTCCTCTTCTCTTTGGATTATTTGGCTTTGTCGTGGCTGCGCTTCTCCATGCAGAGGGCGCTCGAATCCGCACTTCGTGATACTTTCCTCGTTTCTTCCTTTTTCTGTTCATGACTGGAATAATTGATCTCAGTTGGATTTGCTCCATTTGCTTTGTACAATTTTTTGGTTTATTTAGAGATCACTTGCACATTTGAACTTATTTGAACTGTTATCGCTATGGTATGACGCAAGAGAATCTTACTTTATCCTTACCAAACACTTTAGACTGCTTGTGATATCCTAGCCACTAGACTATAGGGGATTTTGGAACTATAAATATTAGTATCTAACAACAATTTTCTTATTGAGAATATTTTATATTTGTTAATTACATTTAGTTATTTATCCGTATATATTTCTTTCGTATACATAATATATAGACTTAAGTATGCAAAGTGACTTTTTTTAAATTAAATGGTGCAGGGGTGTCAATCATTTAAAGTGTAACAGATTTAAGTTAGTTTACGTGTTAGAGGAGTTTCTTAGACGTAAGAAGTCTCTTGGGAGGAATGAATCTAATTGATCAGAGTTGAAAGTATACGCCTCTTCTGAAAGAGTAAAGGAGATAGCGATATAATCCTTCCTAGGTTTGTACTGTTATCGAGGGACTTTCTTCCAGCTCGAAATATACCCCTTTTTAGTGAAACAAACTATTACTTCCTTTTTAATTAAACAGCTGTTATCCAATATTACATTTGTTTGAAATATCTTTCAATACTGCACATAGTTAACGAATTATTATCAATATTGTTTCTCTCCAACTAAAAAGAAGGCAACAGCCTGTTAAAAAGAAAAACGAGTGCGTACATCCTTGCTTAAGTTTATTAGGCTCTAAATGATTGACCATGCACCAGATAATTAAAAAATAAATTCATTTCAATATGTGGAATTATTACGAAGAAAACAGCTTGTTTGTTAACTCTTGTAGGATTTTAAGTTACTGTTAAAATTATTAGTTATCAGAATTGAAATATTTCAATTAATATTTAGCAATTTTTTTTCTACTTACTCGGTAATATCTAAACGTTCGAGTGCTAATTTCAGATTTTTGATCGCCAGCCGTTTATTGTCCGCGTCTTGCCGCAATCTCTGAAGTCGTTCCTCGGTCGCTTTTTTGTCAGCCTCGGACAAAGGAGGACCGCCATTACGTAACGCAAATCTGTTACTTAACGTGTTGCACAGTTGTCCTTTCAACCTGAAGCGTAGTAAAATTAAGTAGCTTTTCGAAATAACAATGACAATTAATGCTAACAATAACAATAGCGTGGTAGTAACAAGTAAAGCGTGAACAGATTGTCATCCTCATTTTATATTCTATTTTATATTTTAAAAATTAATGTCAACTCTTTCCTCTTTTATACGTAATTCAACATGCACAATTTCTAAGTTCAGTCGACGAGAGAGGAAAAGTCTTGAAGTAATCGTGCGACATGAATATAAGCGCACCGCCTTTCTATAACAAATTGTTAAACTCTTCGCACGAATGAGATTGTGCGAACCGCGCGTAAGAGAAATGAGCTGTCCTACACAATGGTGGCTTATTATCAGTGTACATACGAATGGCGCAAGAACTAGTGGTGCAAGCCACACGTAGCGTGGAGTACGTACCATCTCATCTCAAACTCAACGCTGCGTGTAATAAAGCAAAATCGTATCAGCCGTTTTATCCGTAGACAGAGATCGGTCTTAAACTGTTCGTTTAAAAATATTTACCAGTTAATTAAATATACTAGACCATGAACGTTGTTACGTATTATCAACTACGTTATGAATTCAATCATGATTGCTGCGAAATTGGTCGACAAAAAATGAAGAATCAAACGATCTAACTCAGTAAATCCATGGAAGCTGCAATATCGTAGGAAATGCACCAAAGAACATCGAATTTATAATTGCAAGTTTGTTTAGAAACGCGAAGGAGGAACTGGAAGAAGTGAATTTTTTTCTATCTGAAGAGTATTACGAGATTCGATTTTTATCGTTTCTTATGTTTCGTCTGGAAGAAAATTGCATGTCATGCGAACGCGTGTATTCGATTCAAGGTATTTCACTGATGGCCACGACGAGTAAATCGCTGATGCGTCGTTTGTTTTCATGGGCGCTGCGGCCGAGTGCGTATGAACTCGTATTATGTTATATCTCTTGGTCATCCTATCCGTGAGACCCGGCTTCTGATTCGTTCGCCTTTTGTTCAACTAGTTTGCAAATATTCTCCACTGTTGTTCAACAAACTGTTTTCAATTTATATATTCAGTACGATGAGCATTAACATTTTTAATGCAATACTGCATCTTACATTTTCTTTATCACATTTTTGTGGTTCATGCATTTCTCAGTTACGCGCAATTTGTAACTGTAACATTATCAAAAAGAACTCACCGCATTAACTAGTTAAAAAACGAAAATGTAAAAAACAAAACGAGGAAGAATTACATTTTGGTTCAACAAACACCGAAATAAAGTATTGGATTAACGTAAAACGCAATTAACCGGTTTAAAGTAAAGATAAAACTTCTATAAATCATCATAATTTCAGAGTCGTAAAAATTAACAACAATGTTACATGTTCGTATTTGCTTTATATACAGAGTGCTTAAAAAAAATTAACAACAAAGTGTAGTATTTAATTTGGAAATTGCAAGATATTTTTCACTATAAATGGGCTGTAAGGAAACAACATACACGATGACGCACCCGAACGATATGGATTCGTTTACCTAATTTAAATCCGTTTGATTTTCATCTGTGAAATATTTAAAAAAATTTCAAAATTTATCATAAATTAGACGCATCATTTTTGGAAATAATTATATAGATGTCCTCCTACTACTCTTGTGATGAAGACAGAAGTTATTTAAAAGAAAAAAGATTATGTACAGTAAAATGGAAAATTCTATCAAATAATTCAACGTTATTACGCATTTTATATGTTTATACACAGTGAACAAGAAAAGTATTGAATAATTCAAGTATTCAAGTACTTAACACATCAAGCGTGTATGTTAATCTATATGTAAAAGAAGCATTAAGAACAATGTATCTGTAATAAACGAGAAGTCTGAAAATCAGAATCCCCACAATTCGAACGAGAAGATTAACAGTGAAATTACATAAGAATAGAAAATCTTTCGAAATGAAATTTCGAAACATTAAAAGAGAACAAAGTCAGCAGCGGATTACATAATAAAGAAATCAGGAACCGGGCGAACAAAACTGTTCCAGATGGTCAAATTATAAAGTTGACGCAAAGAAAAAAAGGAGAAAGCTATAATTATCGAAATAAAAAGAAATCCTGCTATCCCAAATCATGTCCGCGAATATTACGGCTAATAATCTCCAAGAGAAAATGGTAATTTTACATTAGTAACGCGAATAAATCAAAGATTGCACTTTGCAAGAAGAATAATGTCTTCTAGAAAAAATGATGTTCTTAGATGAGTTTAAAGACAATTCGATGTCTTCGGTTCAGATGATTGGAGAGGTTATATATGAAGAAAACTGTATGTAAAGTTCCAGGAGAGAGTACAGTACTTAAATCAAACAATAAAGTATGGAGGCGGTTCCGTTATGGTGTAGGATTGCACGATCGTAAATGACATAGCAAATTTAGTGCTTAACGATGGAGCACGATAAATTTATTATTCGAGTACAAGGATTATTGACAGATGTCCACTATCAATTGAATAACGATTCGAAGCACAGTTTAGATTCTGAAGGAAAGGCTTTTCATCAAAGGAATACATAAAGTCACGTTTCTGTTGAACATTTGCAAATAATTGCAAGAAGATTCCTCGAACATCAAATTATAACAGAACAGTGTTGAAAGAAAAATGAATGAAAATGTGGAATTCTGTGGAGAGTACTCTAACAATGATACTAAACAGAGTACGACACAACTGAAGACATAGTGATTGCTTGCGGAACACCGTTTGGCAAAGACTGCCACAAAGTAACATCTTTTTGACAGATAAACAGATTTTATACGGCTGTACAGTTAGATGGAATGTTCCAATCGCTGTTTCACCGCATTGAGTTTTCCATGGAATGCGTGCACTCAGATTTCTTACTCGCACCGCCAGAACATTTGTGCGTGCAGCAGTAATAATTGGATGATAAAGTAAACCAGCCTTTGCGCCTACGTGTGGTACTCGTATAACTCCATCCGTGCGAAAATTACAACAATTCATTAGAGGAAAACAGTACCGTTGTGATATATGGTTTCCTTAAAACCTTTTCTTCTCTTTCCCTTCCAAGTGGTATAGACGCTTAAAAAATTATTTCGTGTTAATTACTAATATCGACAGTAATTTTTTAACAAATTTTGTTTGTCTGTACTTTTTATAATGAAACGTCAAATTTTCTTCTTTTGCTGATTGAGAGTTTCACGACTATACAGTAAAGTATAGAACTAATTTTAATAATCATTGAAAGATAAATATCGAATGATTCTAGAGTAATACAGATTTTTAAAAATAATGAGTAGCATTTTATTGTCAAGGTGAAGAATTCGTTAAAGTCATCGTCAGAATATCAATTTTCAGTTAAACATAAAGATTTACAAATGGATTATATCTTTCTTTTTAACTAACTTAATCTTTATAACTACATTTTACATTATTTATTATTATTATCATTACTAATACTATCTTAGATTTTTCTGTACACTCTTGAAGAGCACAAATATAAAAGATAAAAAATTTTATTCATTATTTTATGCCTGTATCACTTTTATGGAAAGATACTCATATTTTAATAACTGTAGTAACGCACACATCCTTATATATCGTATATACATATAACAGAACTTTAATAGCTTCAGTTTAAATTGTTTTCTGAAAGATATATATTCATAATATTTGAAGCTACTTATTAATTACAATTTTTCTTGTTTTCTTTTTAAAGCAACAATTTTTCTTCAATCTTGAAATATTCTAAAGAGATTTTCCTTGGTCTATACGAAAGAAACAAACAGGAAGTTACATTTTCCTTTGAAATGCTCTATAATAGCAATAACTGTAATTGTTTTAAATTTGCATTATAAAATAAAATTGGTGTCATTTTAAATTTACATTTACGTACACATCGAATTAAATTGGACATTTATATTTTGATAATTAATTCAATATACTCACATCACGCACAACTACGTTCAGACATATTTTAATATCTTGTTAGAGCATAAAAAATGCATGATATTGATTACAACAATATCTTGTTTTCGTTTTGTAGAAACATTTTAGTGAAGTCATACTTACGTTTGAATGATGTTCTCCTTGTCGCGCAATGCTATTCGAAGAGCATCTAATTCCTTGTAGTGATTCCTATTTCGATGGCCAGTTGACGCCACTCCGCCGGTAATGCTGCCACCTTTTTTTCTTCTCGGTGTTGTTGATAACGATACTTCTATACTGGCCATCTGAGAAAAAAAATTTGAGATTATCGAAAATTTCAATTAACGAATAGTTATCGCTTTATATTTCTTGTACTCTGCAAACTTATATTTATGTGAATGTACATTATTTGGTTCCATTTGCACATTCGAATGTATCGCAAAATATATTATTCTATAATTATATTTCTATATTTCTAAATAATATTAATTAGAAAGAGTGTATTTTAATTATAGTTTAATCTCTTAACAATTAAATTTGAAAATTAACGTATCTACGATTAACAAAATGCATCGCATAGATTGGTAAGAAAAGGAAAATGCAGAATATTTATGATTTGTCGCGCTAATTTCATATTAAGATTTAAGTTTACGAAATAATGGTAGAACTTTAAATTAAAAGAAAGCGAGAGTTAAAGAAAAATAACAAAAAGCATTATATCAATTAAACGACCACTAGGAGTGTGTTTCATGAAGTGAATACGACAAACCTAATTTTTCATGATTCTAATGTATAAGTCAGATCGTATCTCGTCAATCACAAGAATAATTCTGTGATTTTGCTAACACTTTATGTATTGTTAGAATTAAAGTGAATCTCAGCAGCGCTCCACAAGAAAAGGTTTGAAGATGTTAGCCACCAAGATTTTGCAAAGTAACGCCTTCAAACCTTTTCTTGTGGAGCGGTGCTGAGAAATTATAATTTAAAATATTAGAAAATTATTAAGGAAAATTATAATAATAATTGTTTCAACGCGTTGATGAACTATCTATCTAACCAAGCACCAACGAATACAAATGTTAAGTAATTTTAACAGTTTCAATATAAAGATGGCGATTGTGGCAATTGACAGTGCAGTTCCCTTTATAAAAATTACATATGTATACTACTGACTAAAAAACTTTGTTAACAATATCAGGGAACTTGATTAAAAAATAAATTTGAATTTATTACGCGTAGTATTTTTTTTAACAAAGTTCTAATCTTATAAGTCCCGAACAGAACAGACACAGAAAAATTGGTGAGATTAAACATTTTTGTTCAAATGGGATTGATAATTATTGAAATAGAAATTTTCCTACAATAAAGTCAAATAATTTATTCCAAATATTATTTAATAAATAGTAATATAATAATATTACACGATTATTCAGATTAAATTTTAAATTGACACCTTTAATATGTTACTTACCAATGCAATAACCAATGCTTTATTATTAACATCGCGTAATATTGTTAAATAAATTTAGAGCATAATAATTTGATTTCTTATCCATTTTACACTAAGTTTTCAATAAATATTCCAAAAATGTTAGATTCCTCGAAACTTTTATTGTACAGATTGCAAACTATAATATAAAAATAAACTAACAGTTAGTTTCGTGAAAATTCCACAGAAACAAATATTTTATCAAATGCAACAAGTTAGTTCGAATAGAATATTTTTCAAAACAGTCTCAGACTTAAAAGAATATTATATTTTCGTATAGAAATGTTACCTAACAGTGTACGCTATGTTTTTTTTTCATTAAAAACAGTGTTTTGTAAAATGAGGGCGTGAGAAAACGCGTATCGAAACGAAACGTCCCGACTGTAATGGATTTCCACGGTATTGCACACGATGCTCGATGGTCTGTTCGAGTAAGCAATGGCTCTTGGTTTCTCCTACTGGCAGCACGAAACAGACAGGGTCAATGCCAGCCTTAATTGCACGGCAACTATGTTGTATATAGAAAAGAGGATGCAATGCGGGACTTGGTACGCACAGTGTGTCCCACACAAGGCCATTGACTAAATGCGTTCGCAGAAAATGTACAACTACCCGGATATCCTTTTCTAATCATCAATAAATATTTCATTCTCATTTCTCTTTTTAAATTATCAGTACAGATTTCTATTTTTACCATTTAAGTGCATTCTCTCTTATCGAGCTACTCTTATCGAGCAATAAAAATCTTTAATTCCTCTTTTAAGGTTTTATTTAAATTGATAGTATCCGCTTTATGTTATTGATCAATTTTATTATACTAATAGTAAATTTACTTTTTAATTGTTCACTAATGTATCCTTATACTGATTGAATTGTCTATTGTATCTTTTAACATACTTTCGTCATAACGAAGGATTAGTTTTTATAAATTTTTAGTACAAATCCTACTCCTAAATAATTGTCGTACATAATTATTAGCGACATACATAATTCATTTCACATGAAAATATAAAATAAGCATGTTATGGTACGCAAATTAATTCACTTTTCAAAGTAAAAAGCTAAATCAATATTGTTTTGCTCGAATTGTGAATATTTATGTAAAAATATAAATATACGATAGAAGGTATGTCTAATTACAGGCAATTATTGTATAATACGATAACTTTTATAATGCGGTTCGAGAATTAGGGAAAATTGTTATCCTGGTACAGTTATTGGATTAAACAAATTTCACGGCACAGCAATCCTTAAAGCGGTTTAGATACTTAGAAAACGAAGAAAGAACAGCGCACATTAATGCTGACAATGTTGTTAATGCTCAGTTGTCCTTAATGCGAAGAATGTCCTGCCCTAGATTTCACTCTTACACGGTTTGAAAATTAGAAAAATCACGTAAAAACAACGAGGAATGTTGATTACCATGTCGTGCAGACATTCACACGCTTTGAATAAACTTTGTCTGTTACTTGTGTGTAAATACTTTTTTACAAGAAGTAGAACATGGAACTGAAGATAATACTGAGGAAAGTCTGGAGGAAACATGTTACTTGATGCATATTAATACGTAATACTTTTAATGAAAATTGCTTTAATTCAGATATTTCTCTTAATTATCAAAATGTAATAGTTTGTTATTTTCAGTTTCAGAATTAACCCACTTGTTTGTACTAGCTTTTTGATTTTAACATTTTTTAGAGATCTAACTATAATGTTATACAGCAGTTAGTTACATACAAAATATTATAAGAAACCACAAAAAATACTTTACTTGCAAGTTTCTAAGTTTGATCAAAGTATCTTGTTTTATAATAGTATTTTGTTGCATATTATAAAATAAGTCATATGAAATAATCCGTATGACATTTCAAATTTTGTTTTAGACCGCATACTTTGTACCATAAAATTAATTATGAAAAGGTTAATTTGAAATTTGTTTAAAAAAATTGTACGCATTTAAAGTTCTCAACTTTTTAATGAGACCTTGTTTATTCAATAGTTACTGTATAATAGTCTATACTTAACTATTAAATGGAAATTTGTCAGCGATATATAAAGAATTGGTAGAACAAACATTGCAAAAAAATCATTTCCGATTTCAATATTCTTAAAGCTAGTTATCAACACCAATTTCTTACGCGAAACTGTCTTTACGGTTCGACCATTAGAGTTAAGTTTGTACACAATTCTAAGTCAAAAAGAAAAGGAACTTTCTTCATTTCTGTCTCTGTTTTCGAAACAAATGAATTTGAAAACAAAAGAAATTGGAAATATGAGATTTTTATTAAATTTAAGGTGTAACTTAAAAACAATAACAGCATGGAGAAGTTAAAAACAAAAGTAAACGCAATTTACCGTAACAAACTCACGGTAATTTAATTGATCAAGATTTGAAATATTTGAAGAAAACAGGAGAGAGAGTGTAAACTTGAGAGTCCAGTAAAGCTTATCACAGTGTCAGAATCATAAAGAGTTAAATAGAGAAGAAGATGGTAAAGGAAACATTATCAGTCACCACTTATCGATATCATTGGTATCAGAATACATAATATTCATACATATCGTTTAGAGGATAAAAACTTTGATGTTTCAATAAATAACATTACAGAAGGGCATGCTTTATTCAACCAGTCAAACGTTCGCTAGTGATAAATAAGGGGTGAGTTAAATGTGTGTCTCAGAGAAGAAAGAAAAAGAGAGATGGATATTGAAAAAAAAATGTATGTGTATATATATATATATATATATACCAACTAAATCGACTCACCCTCCAGGTACGCCCATAAAGTAAATTTTTTAAAAAATTGTCGCAGTCAATGAACAAAAAACATATTAGTTTTCAATTAGTAGGTATTTAGGTTTAAACTGATATAAACATCATAAAAATTGGTTGACTATTTTTTAAATTAAGTGATCTGAACTCCAATGAACAAAAAAAGCTAAAACATGTGTAAAGTCAAGCGAGAAAATTGATGATATTGAATGCAATTTGTTTTATTGAAGATGTAAAAATAATCTATGATGGTAGTTTTAATGCTACTAATACGTGTAACGTACCATAAAATATTGTATAAATTATTATTTCTTGTCTTATTTATTATTTTTCCCAAATATAGAGTGAAATCTATATATAATTAATATTAAAAAGTAGTCCTGCCTCTTTTCGCACTCAGATCGGCTAAGGTTTTTTCGTTAATAATTGAGAAACAAAGCCGAATCAAAAATTTTGGCAAAAGGAAAAGTTGCTTAGAACGACCCTAGAAATCAGTCTCTGCAAACATTATCTGTTGAGCTCTCATACCCATGTATATTTGGAAAAAACTATTATTACTATTCCATTAATATGTATTTTGACTATACGCCCCTACTTGCCTGACCGTCTAATTTTTTGCAAATATCTCGGAAACTTTAAGAAACTGCCGAATAAGTTATTAGGACAAGCTATTCAGAATCATGTTCTTAATAATATATTTGTATAAATAAAGGAAACCACCATCGTATATTGAAATAAAATATCGAACGTTGATATTGATATCATCAAATCAGTGCAAAACATTCTTTTATATATAATTATACAAAATTGTGTCGAATGAGTACTTATGTAGTACTATTTCTGTTGGATATTTAGTTATTCGCTTAATCTACATTATTCTTTCTTATGTATCGGATACGATTATTCAGAAATAATTAATGCGATACCATAGCGGAAACATAACTTGGCAGTAAATATATTTTGCAATTACATGCACGCACGAAATCGTATAACGATAATTATAAATACTCGATACAGAATAAGTAGAGCATCATTTTTCTCAATCCTCGTGTTAAATAATTTATTTTCCCGGGAGAGAAATCGAATAGGATTCAAACGCAATTATCAAATTGTATTCATAGCGATTAAATAATTTGAAACTTTCTACTGAATATTTTAAACAATAATTATTGGTATATATTTCATTATTTTTAATTAGACGTTCACTGTGGCAGTATAAAATAATAACCCCGGCAACTAAGTAAACTGTAAAGATAAGAACGCTGAAACGCACGTCCATTAATGTGCAGAAACGCTGTTAATCGTTGCAGTTGAGACTCGTAGGACAATAAAAGTCTCACAGCCACTTTTTCAGCACACTGTCTTTCTTGTTTCTCTTTCTACACGTGTCTTACTTCTTTCACCTTCTTTTATTAGTTGTATCACAACCACTGCTTTACACAAGCGTCCTCTTGGCCTTCCCACATTTTACTATATTCGATAAGAAGAGTAGAACACGCAATTATAAAATATACAAACTTAATCTATAACTAAAATATTTCAACCGATCGTTTATTGCTAAACGTACAAAAATATAAATTATTTTTTATTAAAACCTAAGAAAAGCTCGGGTTATTATAGAAAATCACTGCGGACGTTTCCGAATGCGCTAAACAATGGGAAAACCTAAAAGAATGCTACCCCTAAGTCTGCACTGACTTACATAAGTAGAAGCCTGTGAAAATTGATGTTTTTAAAAACAGAAATTATATAAACGAAATTGAATAGTATTTTTACAATCTTTGTGCATATGCACATATTTAACACATTTTTTAAATTGAAACAAGTAATAGTATTAAAAGTATGTTATTTTATAAATGATGTGAAACATGCCAAGCCTCCTACTTATGAAACAGTTGAAGACGTAGAAGAAAAATAGTTTTATTCTATACAAATTTCACGAAATTTCGTTTTTCTCTAAATATTTGTATCGGTCCTTTATGTGTAACAACATTTGGAACACATTTGACACTTTATTTAATGTTTATTTGATTTCTAACATGAATAGAAAGTCTTAATATCTGTATCATTCTTAAAATACATTATTTAGTTAATTTCTGTCATAATTTGTTTACTGAAGAATATCTATTTTCATACCTCCCTAAATGTAGAGTTTTAAAACAACATTCTGGCGATATTTAAAAGCACAATTGGCATATTAGTGTAATAATGAATGTACTTTTCCGCAAGCTTAATTAAGAGACTAAGATTAAAATTTCGTGTAAATGAAATAAAAGGAAATGCATTTCCTTTAATAAAATAATTTTCAGTTAATAAATTTCCTTAATACAATTACAACCTGACACGATCTATAAAGTACTCTTTATGCTGAAGTATGCATCTTTTTATTGCTTTTTTTGTTACATGTGAAAGATACAAATCTATTCATTTTCTAAGTAAATAATCTCTTTGGCATAATACGTATAATCATCATGGACGACTCAAAGTCAACGCCTTAACTTAATATCTCTTGGAGCCTTCTACGAACAAAAATTAGCCCAAACATGACACAATCGAATTAATATCTCACGACAATAAACAATTTTAAAGTCATTATAAGCATCGCTTACATTATTTTAATTGCTCATCGATAAAGCTAGTCCAATTTGTCTCATGCTTGGGCTCATTTTAATCAGAAGAGCCTGGCCAATTCGATTTATCCCGAATTGTAAGTGAAAATGTTCATTCTCGAGGGACGAATGTTATTTGGACTTTTAAAATCGTACGTCTCGCATTGTTCCCACGAACGGCCGTCCATGGTACGCGTTACGGTCGAGGGCGATCCCCTCCGTACGCGTCGGTCGAGCATGCACGCATACAACCGCCGTTGGTTTTGCGGCCTCTAGCGGGAGAATCACCCTGTATAACAGGATAGACATATTACAAACCGGGGGACTGTATTAAATTTAACACTTTCTTCTCTCCCGCTGGGAAGTAAAAGTGGGAACGGTCCGATGCCGATCTCCGTACGGGGATTCCGTGAATATTTCGCCGTGTGGAAGCGTGATGCACACGTAGCACGCTGCCAAGAGATTGATAGACGCCGCGCGTACGCGGTAAAGGGGGGAATTTATTGTGGAATTTGCGCGAAGAAGAGCCGCGGTTATGAGATAATCTCCTTTTGTGATCGCGCGATGGAATAGTTACGTTCGGGTATCAAAGTGCGCGTTCACGTTTACTTCGTTTCGGCATGGACGTATACGTGCACGCATCCTTTGAACCCTCGATGAACTCGTTTAACTGTGCTGCGAACAGTAACGCGTCTGGTCCAAATTCGCGTGCACAGCCATTGCATAACTCGAATTCTACATGGTAGGTCAAGCTGGAAGTTCTTCTGTTCTTACGCTCATGGAAGGGAAACTTGAGGTTTAAGGGTAGTTTTAATGGTTCTTGCTTTACGAAAGCGTACCAGGTTAATACAATCTACAGAGATTCCTATGTATACCTATTTGTAGGTTTTACGCATCGTGTAACGGTATTGAAATGCTTGTTATATCGATGCAATTAGCGGGTGGACGTGCATTACTCAGCAGAGGCCAATAAAAGTGGCACCAATTCTTGAAAATATAATTCTTTCCTTTTGATTTACGCTAAACTTTATGCGATCTATAAAACTTAGAATTCGTATAAATCTAGAAGTAAATTTTTAAGTAAGCAAGCTGGTATAAATGAGGTTAATTTTTCCTACGTTACAATATGAAAACTGCATTCTCAGAATTTTATAATTTGTTCCAAGCATTAGTTTTGATTTAAAAGATAGTATGCGTTTGGAAAGAAATTACTTAAACTAATTAAGTTGCGTTATACACAAATCATGTTATAAGAGGATTGCTATTATATAATTCTTCCTATACGTTATATGGAAACCGCGATTGTAGAAGCGTTTACTATAGTTACATTCGTACAATTATTAACAATTATTAAAGTAAAAAATAAATTAGAAAATTACACGAAATTGTTTTGTAAGAATGCTCAAAGACACTTTTTCTATTTTAACGAAGTAAGTTCTATCAGTACATCCGAGATTTGGTTTTATCAGGGAATCTGTTAAGAAATTACAAAATTTTCTTCTATTTGTGACTGCTTGTATTGAGTTGTGTCGGAATATCTTTGCGAACAGTTTCTTGAATATGGAATGTTTGGAAGGCAATGTATCCAACACGTTAAGAAGAAGAAATTTTACTCGGAGTATGTATTGCCGTTCAGACTGTAAAGGGCAGTGACTCCTGAATCTGCGATCTTGCTGATCAGATCTGTCCGAGTCTTTTGACCCAAAGGCGTACAGTAATTTAACTTCGACCAATACGAGTCGCACCACGAATAAACTGAAATGTTAAATAAAGTGAAACAAACTATTTTCTTTTATTCATCATTCACTACTGTATTTATAAATTCTCTCCTTTTACTTCATGTCATCTTTTATTCTAACCGAGTAGTGAAGATTAAAATATAGTCGACCCTCGTATGTAGTCGTAAAAACTGAGTTAAATTAACTTAAAAAAGTATAGGTAACACTTTAGCCACTTTGATCGTTGTTTTTCGAGTATTTCAATAGATAAACAAAAATATTGCCAAAATAGTATGATTTTAGTAGGGGATATTGAAAGGAATATACAGTGACAGTACAAGGCTGTTCAAATCTTATTTTTTAATTCTACACCAACCGAAATCGCTATTATATAGTAGAATGCATAAAATTCAGACACATAAAATTTGTTTGCTTATGTATATGTATAAGCAAACAAATTTATTTCCGCTGTCAAAGATCGTCGACCAGCTAGAGAACACGTTTTGATCCGAAGGGGCAACATCTTATCGACGTTGATGCAACTTCTTCGAGTCAACGCTCTTCTTTAGTATTCATATCGAGTCTCATATACGCAGCGTCCTTTTTTTTCTTCCCTCCGTCTTTCGCTTCCTTCCTTTTTTTTTCTTTTTTGCATTATTTCATTCGCTTCCACCTTATTCTGATTGCAAGATGGCAAAACACGACTTCACGCTGGACCGCTTGGGTGTAAACGCTGGAATGGATTTTTGTAGCGCGCTTGTAACCGCTTCGACGATTCCGACAATGCACATTAATCGCGCCTTGGGGATGTTCAGAAAATGTAGCTATAAATGTTGATGGGGAAGACAAACGATCACTGAATTCTTCTGTCTAGAGGAATGTGTTTCTTCTTTTGAAACATGTAGCTGTGTGCAACACGTTTATATATTTATTTTGCTATGCTTGTTTTTCAATTTGTACCATATCAGAAGTATCTTAATAATTCTAATATGATAAACAGACACAGACACACGCACGCATCGTGCATCCTATTGTGCTATTAATAGCAATATTACATTAATTTATGCCACAGTGAAAAATAAACCTGCGACGTGAATAAACGTGACATTAATTAACTCTTACTGTTTATGGTAATGCGTGTAGCAACTTATACGAATTTCATCGTAATTAAAAAAGAAATACGCAATTTTTCAACGCTGCTTAAGAAATTCTTTTCATAGTAAAAAAAACAAAAGTTTTATTAAAAGTAACGCATAACTTCTACGTATGAAGAAAACCACTTTTCCTTTGATACCGTTTTAGAAGTGTACGTAAAAGTCTGAGTTAATCGTTAAGTTTTCGCTGGAAAGGGGCAATTGTTTAAAATTTGCTTTCGCGCGGATGAGAATAAAAAAGGATTTCAAAGGATACTACGCCATTGGCTGTCCCTTTGTGGACTTGGGGCAGTTTTAATGGCCCCCGCGCGCGCGCTCACGGCGCTCCGAGCCCCAAACTCGAGGGCCCCGAACGGAACACAGTTCGGTTCACGCATCTGCATATAAATCACAGGTCGGCCAGTCTTAAAAAGCTGGGGGCTATTACGGACCCGCCAATAATCGCGTTTCTTCCGACGCGACGGTCGGTTAAAAACGACTTCCATATACCTGTTCTTTTCTGCAGGCCGTCGGTGGAAAAAAATGCGAGGAGGAAAAGAATGATCGCAGATCCCGCAAAAAACTTCCTGCTTATAGATACTGAAAACAATCGGACGATGTCGCGTCCGATTCAATGGAAATCGACTCCTTTAAAAAGATAATATCGTCGTCCTTTTGTGAAAGCTAACTATTGTAAGCTCGATATTGTTCTTTCGTGATACGTGCGTACAAAATTTGTTTAAAAAATCAACGAGTTAAGTATAATATTGCAATTCATGTAATTTAATGGATTTTTCAGTTTCCTTTAAATCGCCGTTTCGAATGTGACATCGATACTTTTCACGGAATAATGGCAAGCCGAGTAAGATTGTTTATTAAATTAAATAGTAATATATTTTTGCTCCGATTTTTTTCATATTTTCGTCTATGTTTCGTATTAAAGAATTTCTGAATATTTATTACCTTCGCTTCTAAAGTTTCCAGCTGCGCCATTCTCGGTTCTAGGAATTGTTGCTGTGTTCCAGTTCCTGTATGTAGAGCAGTCTGAAACGGCAGAAAAATGATAATTTATTTATTAGTTTATATTTTGCTTGGAAATATAAATCAATGTTAAGTATTAAATCCAGCGATAATTGATGTTTGCAATAAGACTATGAACATGTTAACAATTTGTACTAAAACGACAAAAAGTTGAAAAGAAAATCGATCAAATATAAGAATAATGTTTTTATGTGCGGGAGCGTATCAGTGTTATATGTTCGAATTTTATTAATTAAAGTAAACGTAAAGAACAAATAAATGCGATTAAAAAATAAATTATACACGATTTCGTTTTTGTATGAACTTTGACGTGAATTCGAAAAAAAGATTTGACATATGATTAGTAGAGATTAGCGCAGTATAAACAATAATATATTCTATGCCGAAATAAAATGAGGCACAAAATTCAATCCCCGCCAGAGTCGTACAATGTGAATTATTAATTGGTACAAACGATATTTGCAATTGAAAACTTATTCGTGTACGATTTTGTTCAGAACGTTCTGTGTTTTGAAAAGTTATATTTTGCGACAGAAAATCTCATCCACAAAATATAGCAACAATTTTGAAATTTCGAAACGCGTATATGACACTGAAAAATGTTATGCTTGTCACCAGTATACGTATTAGTTTCTTTCAAACAAATAACTGTTCATTTCTATAACCTTTTCATATTCAAAATTAATTGATTCCTGGAATAATTTTGCTATGAAAAATTCAGGCATGTCACGGTACAATTGGAAATTCTAGGCGGACAGGTGCAAAGAATTATACCGGAAATCAAAACTACAGATCTCGACTTAAAAAACATTACAACTTATTGCCAGATTGGGGATTGTAAAGTTGCTACTCGCCAATTGAATAATGGATAAACGCATTTATACCTAAATGTTTATAAAGGAAAGTTTTTATGAAAGGCCGCTAATAAATTGGGAAGTATAAATATATTTTATTTCTTGCAAGTAATGTGAGTCAGGCTTGAAACCATAATAATACGTTAGTGGTTTCTAAATAATATTCCTCATACGTTAGCTTCTGTCCCGCGATCTGATTTAAAGATGAGCATTTTCTATCCATTATGTATGATGACTATGTGGTAATAAAAATATATAAAATTCACATAACAACGCGAAGGGATTTTTATGAAATGATGAAAGAACGTAGCATCGTCTGATTTCGCATTTTATATTAAATGCGTTATTTTACCAGATATCTTACATCAGCGAAATACCAAATAATAAATTGCAATATTAATATTAATTAGTAGCAAGTAATATAAAGCTATATTTGTTCAGAAGCAGTATCGTGCGATTATGTCAATTATTTGTGATTTATTATAAGTCACCAAATATCATAATTGAAGAATACAGCATATATAATAAATTCAATAATTCTTTTTATATTTATATGTTTACTGTACGAATATTTTCATATCTACTAGATATAGTTCTGATTTCTTTAATTTCAAGTGTTCATGGATTAATATATACGTATATTTAAAAGGTCTTGTGTTTAATTAGATTTTTAGTATAGATCAGTAGCAAAAAATTTCGATTAGAAATGAAAGGATATTTTAATAAGTCTATTTTAATTTACTTTTTGTTTAACTCTGTGGTTGTCAGGAGTTAGAGAGAAAAATATCAGAAAATAATAGGGAAATACAATCTTCGATCTATCCTTAGTTTATAAAGCTTATAAAACTCACCAGAGAAACTGATCGTTGCTGAATTTTCAATCCTAAATCTTCTTCACCGTCACCGCAGTCGGTTGTATAAAACAGTACACTTTTCTTTGATGCCCTGAAATGAATGTTTCGTTGATATGTTGTTCGAACAATAATTGATACAGCCACATTTTTTCCCTGTGCGATCGTACAATTTGTAATTGATATTAACAAATCGTTTACTAATAGCCATACTACAGATATATTTACTAATTGAATTGAAGACTTAAACTCCATAAATTGAAATTAAGTTGCAGCATTATTCAATTTTTATCACTTATTGGATAGAAACCTATTCAGATTGAGCAAATAAAGTTTTTCTCTCTGCCAACTAGAATAAGCGCTTTAATACAGTAAAAGACAAACGATATTGTTTTACAAATATATACCTAACCAAATTTAAACAATTTCTGCATGTCCACTATGCAGACAAACAGACAACAATATGCGTTGTTTTGTTTAAATATATGCATATCTTATAATTTAATACTTATACAGATAATTATACAGGTTTATATTCAAGTAACACAGTAAGTAATTGCGGTATCATTTTGATAGTAAAAGTAATTACATGTTTTATGAAAGAGGAAGAAAGAGAGAGTTAGGAAGGAACGTAAAAAAAGACCGTTTACCGCCATGTCATATGAAGTTAAAATCAATATTAATTCAATTCACCTTGTACAAAAAGTATACGTAAAATAATCTCGAACGTCCTCAAACGTATCAACGGAGCGTTACATGACTAATAAATAGTCTAAAAGGATAATTAGCGCATGAGTGATTCATAATCAATGCAATCGTTAGATTAATCCGTCACTCGAAGAAACGTATCCAGATGAAGCGCGATAAAAAGTGTGAATTAATCGTCCGCGATTGTTACTTTAAGCGGAGTTAATCTCTTCTCGAATCTTCACTTTCGAATTATGCGCGATAAATCAATGCGTAACGCATAGCGCTTCTTGTTGCGAGCAATTGAACTCCAGGCCGTTCTTGTTACGAGCAATTGAACGCGATACTCGTAATAACACGTTACTATAACCTGCGATTATCAGAATCGCGGACTCGGGCGTGCAGACGTAGTCCGTACGCGCGGCATACGCGCACACACACCTGAATGCCTCCCCATTCCGCTTGAATGATTGATGTTCAGTGAGCACCGGCGAATTAATGTAGCACCGACTCTCGTTCATAGCGTCGACAGCAACATTGCAACCCACGTCGATTCGCCTCCTACGTTGACATCTGAAACGGAAGACAATGGCCGGTCAGATTTTTATCTCGCTTCCCTTTTTATATTCTATAATTGCTGCGAACGCGCGAAATTATGAAAGTGACCGTTGCGTCCTGCAATAAGTTAGGATCATAGAACACTCTCCGCGATATTATTGTAATACAATTTTTATCGCTTCTTGCGTAAAAATGTAGTTGACTTTTCAAAGATGCGCCTATTTCGCGAATTTTACTTCGTTCTATCTTGAAGTAAGAAATATGTCGATTGTACACGGTGGTTGGTCATTAAAATACGTTTCTAATGTCGTTGTAAATGCGGTACGTTGGTCAATCTACGTTTTAAATGCGTTCATTTGCGGAATTTTCTAACTGCGACTTCTTTGTTGGAGTGGTGTCTTATTTGTCAAAAAGATATGTAACATAAGAAGAAAAAGGAAGGGATGGTTCCGGTCGGAATCGAACCGACGTTCTTCTGCGTGTAAAGCAGATGTGATAACCACTACACCACGGAACCCCTTGTTCGGATTTTTATCTGTATTTTTTACGGCGAAGATTTGGTATTTTTCTAAAAAATAGAATTGTAACATTGCAAACACTCTTGTTGTATAAAAAAAGTGTTCAGTGGTTAGGATAACTGTTACCTTTCTTTCATAATTTCCAATAAGAAACATTTTATATCGTCTTCCTCAAGGTACATATTTCATATTAAAAAAGCTACTATTACTTCTGTTTTGAGAAAAACCATTTTAATGAAACAAAGATTAATAATTTCGACTATAGTTAGATAAACTGGATTAGATTTGAGAGATATTTAGGCGTTTATTTTAATGTGTATAATATTGACCCAAAGATTTCAGTGCAAAAACTCGAGCTGCAGACTCTTTTTTCAATACTACTTTGCAGACACATGCACTTTTAGAATCTTTGCATGTGCACTCTAATTGAAACACATTAAAATCAACCGATTACGTACACTATTAACAGACAACAATGTCAGGATTCTTTTTTATCATAATAGTTCAAAGTATGGTGCGTTCAGGTTATCAATATTTATTGTCATACGTTTTCAATGTTTATTAAAAATTGCATTTTTTTCATTCGATCAATATTATTGGGAATACATTCAGTTCCGAGTCAGCGTTATCGTTATTAGTAGAAAACTCCAAGAAATCTGAACGCATCATTAGGCACGCATTCCGTATCAAGTAAGTCATTCTATCGTTGCATTATTAATAGGCCTTCTAACACCATCGACATACTGATATATTCAGTTATCAATCCATATATATCACGAATATAAAATTATTGAGTATTACTCAAGTAATTTCCATAAATAATTTCTGTTTACATAAATAATTCAGTCTGTTTACATGTTTACTTACGATAAACTATAATTACTTATATGAGATATCGGTACGAAGTATCGCTTCAGAAATTCCTATTTCCTTGCTAAATTCATGAAAATGGTGATTACAAAATTGTAATGAATGGAAATAATTAAGAAAAGATAATACTAAACTGAAAGTACTTAAAATGCATAAAAGTATATATAGAAATTTTGTACGGATAGTCGATGTAGTTAAATCATTTCCAATAAAACCGGAAGAATGCTATAAACTAATACAAAAAATGACAAAATATAATAACACCATACGACAACTTAATATGTTCTGTACTGCAAAGAGAAACTTAAACGTACTATGTTTATAACTCCATTTCGCATTTAAAAGAAATTGATGCACAGAGAACAGCAGAAAGAGCAAATATTTATAGAAACAGTTACACTGATTCTGTCGACTTTTATGATATTGATACAAAAGGCAGGATATCGGCTATCCAATACGAACTGTCTCCATCTAGTCACCCAGTTTTATCTAAATGAAGTCACTTTCCATTGAACGACATTCACTGCGATACATTAGTATCAATATTACAAAATCAATCGAAATTCATGCAATCATCTTTCTATGACCGATGATGTATTCCTGCTGAATACAATGACTGAATATTCTAACGCAGGCGATGCTAACGCCTTCTGTTTATGCATGTTTCATCGTGCTTTCTGTTAGCAGAAACAATTGACCTCCTATTTTATAACTCATTTGTAATGACAAAGCTTAACCGTTTGAGTACCAAGGGTTTTTGTGATTTGCCAATCGAAAATTGCCAATTGAAAAAGCGGCGCGATACTATTTGTCTGATTCCGTATCCAAAAATGCCAAAGATCGCGATTGTGCCGTTTTTTTTCAAATTTACCTAAAACTGAATGGTAAAATAAATGCGTAAAAGTCACGCATCAACAAAAAGCGAGCGTGCTATGATTCGTCGACTTCGCAGCCCAAAACACCCGGCACTTTTCATCACAAAATATTATATAAGAAGCGCGATCGCGCCATTTGGCACTCAAACCGCTAAATATAATACGTATGCACATAGAAAAAGAGCTTTCTATAATGAATTTTCCACACGAAGTTTTTTATGAAACGTTTTTTCAAGGAATTTAATTCAGATCATCCATTGTCAGTACTGGTGTTTACACAGTTTTTTTAAATCAATTTTCTACAGTCGATGAGAGCAAGATGTTTATAATTTATATAATCATTCTACGTGTTCCTAGCGCTTCTGGTTCTACTAGCCTCACTAATACCAACGAGGGATACGTCTATCCAGTAAATTTATGGCAGTAGATAAAGTCACATCTAATTGGATGGCCGCGCGACTCGCTCCTTAGTAGTGAGACTAGTAGGATCGGGATCATTGCTCCCATTTTTACATATCTGCATTCTTAATGAACATTTTATTTTTACATACGCTTATAGCTGTTCGTCTGCGAGTATGAATATATGTATAAAATTTGATATCACAGCAGCAAGTTGTTCCGTACTGCGAGACACTAACATTGCTCGAGCTTTGAATTATGGTAGTAGCAGCACTGTTGGAAAATTTAAAGAATCAGCGATAATTGCTAATAAACAAAAATTAAAGTTACTTCTATTTGCTTCCGTTCTCCATTACTTTTACGCTTTCTTACTGTTATCTATCCTTCACTTTCGCATCTTCTCATATGTATTTTTTTATAAATATTTTTACATCTATTAATCGAACATTTCCGAAGTAACACGATATCGTTTAAAACGCAAACGCTCTTGCGGGGTTAAACATTACCGCATATATTCCCTCGGTTATCTCGTTGCCGCAGCGTACGTTTTCATTTTACCTTTTTCTAAACAAGAATTTATATTAAATGTTGACGAGTACGGGTTTAAGAGGCAAGCGTGACGTCCCGCCGCTTGCTTGTTTCTGATATTAGATTAAGTTGGCTGCTATATGTTAGAGACAGTCTCAATTCATATTCTTGCGTGACATTAATGCAAACCGAGGCCAGCGACCGATTCAGTGGGAAAAATGCACGAGGATATACGCGGAAATCATTTTGACATTTTGACGTCTTCTAACAATTTACATTGGGACGACTGCATCCTGTCAATACATTAGTAACTACATATATACATGGCAAATAATAATTGTAATTTATATTTACTATTAACATATCATTTACTAATTTACAACAGCAAATAACAAGATAAAAAATTTATAATATATTTGCAATTTTATAATTGTTCACAATTGACATATGTATATCAATTACTAAATCCCAAATAATCAAATAAGAATCTAACATTCCTAAAGCAATATTATCTTTTATCATTTTTAAATCACGAACACTTGCTGTTTCTAATATTTTCTTAAGTTAAATGCTTATTCGATCGATCGATCGTACAAAATTTGTAACTACAGACTGACTAACAGTCATCAGTGTGAACGGTACTGTATAACAAACGGAATTCAAATGTTCTATTTTGTAGTAATAACGTTAACAATAAAATAATATAACAGATTACCATTACTTATAAAATAAAAAGAAGATTTTAACAAGATATAGTTTATGTTAATTAATTCCCACATTTTTACATCTGACTAGTCTGTAGATTTTTATGCTACGTTCATGTCGTCCTTTAAAGTAAAATGAACGTACAATCTTAATTAAAACAATAGATGTAGACATGTCTCGACAGAAATTATGGCTAGCCCCAGTGATTAGAAGGTGATTGAACCAGCTAGTCGAGGGTGCTTTGCCTTAACCGATGCTTCTTAGGAGACATAGTTGTCCACCAACACATATCGAGTACGCTACAGGTCATACGACATCGAGATGCTTGTCTACATGAACCCGTTACAGCAAGAGGCGATCCTGGTTCGATTAACCATTGCACGGAGTACATCAACGATTAGTTTTAACTAGAATACGAACATTTAGTGGCAAATATTGAATAGCAAGGTGCATAAAGCTATCGAAGAGGGCCACGTACATTTCCTCACTGCATCGCATTTCTCTGGGGACTTGTCCAAACATCTAGATGGACCATGGCGTTGGGGATGTCCTCGAAGTTGATACGAACGGCCTAAGAAGGCATTATTGTACGAAGCCTCGGGTTTAGAACAAGTCGAATAAGGTATTCGAGCACGCTTACGTATTGCTTAGTCGTCGATTCTAGTATATGATTTTTGTCATTTCTTAGTTACTCTATCCTTGCTTCGCTCGTCAATTTACCGATATTCTAGAATACTTTAACACGTGTTAAGACGTGATTCGACGCACACAATTCATCCACCTATTGTTGGACAGTCAGCGCCTGGATAAATTTTAATAAACAACTTTTTATCGAACTAGTGCCAGTTTGAAGTTGTGAAACTTAATTTTCTGATATAAAAAAGCAGGTAATAGAACAGCTGAAGTATGGGATAATATATATATAGAAAAACTGTTATAGTATAAGTTTTTCCATTTTACGTTATCAGCTTTCTGTTCACATGCACACATGATGTTATTGTATTTTTACAAATTGTTTATTTATACATTTATAACTGTATCTATATCTTATGATGTAGAAAAAAAATTGTTAAATAACTGTAAGCTATTGTGAACAACGCCAATGTCGATAATGGAACTCGTCTGCAGGATGCGCATTTTAGTCCATCATGGCTGAACGACTCTCGTTCATTTTTCCTTGGAACTTCTTATCCCGCGTTTAAACTCCTTGCGGCAAAATCTAGCTCTCGTCATTGGTTTTTCATATCATACCGTACAATAACGAGCTACACTCGTCGCGTAACTAAAATTACTGTCGAACATGATAATAATTAATTTAGTTTAAAATTTCTAATCTGTTCAATCTGGCAGTATTACTTGTGCAAATATCGCAAATTATCACTACATATTGTTTACCCTAAAACTACTAGGTACAAATCACAACCAAATGTTAGTCACAGCCACAATGAATTACGATTCTACTAAAATAAAAAATATAACTTTAATTAGTAATACGTATAAATTATAAAACGGAACGTATCTTTTAAAATGAAAATCAAATGATTACTTTATGTAAAATTTTTCACGAGTAAACCATGCTGATAGGGGTTAAGCCCCTCAGTGTGGACACTCCGGACAGACTTGTGCCAAAAGTATTGATCAGGACCGTACGGTAGAGCAGATGCCAATGTGTACACACTTAATTCGATCGTCGAAGCAGCAGTTTGATGGAACTTTGAACAATTCGATAAGTGGAAAAAGTAGATCTAACGAGAATAAGCGAAGTAAGTATAGTATACGTTTAACGGCAAACGAGATCTGAGCTGGGTATTTTAAAAATAATATGATTGTATTTTTTTATAGAATGTCAGATTTTCGACGCGAAAAATACAAATAAAAGTTTCCAAAAAGGGTTCCGTGGTGTAATGGTTATCGCATCCGCCTTAGACACGGAAAATCGATTCAACATTTGAAAGTAAACATCTCGTGGAACATTTCCATTTAAAAATTTAATTCCAATTTTTATGAAGATACTACACACATCGAATTAATAAGATTCTCACGATTAAAAATAAGTTAAAATACAACAGAAATTGCGTTAATCTTATCAGTAATCTTAGTAAAATCGTACGATCTAAACTGGAAATAAGTTTTAGTTATGTTTACAGCCACACATGTATATAAAAACGTTTCTTATAAATTACATAAAAATGTTATATATTATTCTAAATAATATATACATACTCGAAGACTGTAGAAAAGGAATGGGAAATTGCGTGCAAAATAAATAGAACGGATGTGACACAGATAAAGCTATAAGTCAAATAATAAATAAAGTTGTCATAATGACGTACTATGGAAAATGTTCAGATAAAATATGTAATGCTCGAAAAAAGAAATGATTTCCTCGGACGTCGCCGATGACTCTGACCGATACTCGATTGCCATTATTTGTTTTCTTGGTGCTTGTGTTACGTATAGTCACTGTGTTTCACGCGGTGATCGGCTTAACAGAACGGAAAAAACTTATGCAACGAAAGAACCTCGTTTTGGAGTACCGTAACGAGAGGGTTAAGGCTACTACTTTCAGGTCTACGATGATGCTCACTCGAATGTTCACGCGGTGTACGGTTATAGTAGAGATGCCAACGCACCGATGCAATTCGAGGGATCGCTCGTACGTTCTCGTACAACTAAATTGTTGGTACAATGCGTACATACTTTCTGAGAATCGAAATGCTTGATCGTGCGCATTCAATCACCCGCGGTAATAAAAAATGTGTAACTTTGTACGTGCCTGGTGAAATGTTGACAAATTATTATTTACACGTTATGGTTTTCAAAAAAACATATTTCATTGTTTATTTCTGAATTTCTTCTCTACGAGTCAATTGGATACATACAATATAATTGGTATCATATCAAAGTCATTTTCATAAATTCATTCAAACTTGTTGTATTAACTACTGATATTACAATATTTTTCAATTTTAATTAATTATAAAATTAATCTAATAAAGTGTAAAATATAAACGACTTAATTAATAAAAAAGAAACGATTTATATTGAAATATAGAATAATAATGGAAGATCGTTATTTCCACGAAAAGTGGCAGATCGATACCATTTTGAACAACTTGATCAACAGTTCTCAGAAAATTTGTCGATTACAATTACATCTGCTTTTGCAATTGTTCAACGATCTAAAATATTAAACAATTATTGTAAAAAATTGACTAAATTAGTGAAGTATAATGCAGTAAAGCCCCAGCACGCATCTAGCAGGTGAAGTGACGTTTGTACCATGTTATAACTTTCTAATCTAGCTCAGTTAAGAGAGAAAAACGTAGAAATTGCAAATATATTGCATCCTTTCGTTGTGTAAGTAAGTAAAATGGGACTAATAATGTGCCAGCCAGTCACTCTTGCCCAACCATTGATGACCAACCGTATTTGATTACAACCTACATCATACAATTTCTCTGGATTCCTATTTTGTTCATTTGCTATTTTGTTCGGATGCTATTACTCAAGCAAGCAGTTTCAGTTTCAACACGCGTGGTTTGCAATCTCTGTAATTTCTGTAACATCAAACAATCTGAATAGTAAAAATGGCGTTGAATGATATGATTAATATTTGAACGAGTTCAAATTTGCAGGCTAGTGGGTCTTTTTCACTATAAATCGACTCGTCCAGTTGCACCGTGTAACCCCAATAATGGAAAATCATAAGCGAAAGTAATAACTTGTTCCTCTGTTCGCTAATGGATACCTGATACCCAGATATTTGATATGTTGAACCGCGTTATAAGGAAATTGGAAGAAACTCAGAAGAAACTCAGAAGCGAGTAAAATATAAATCAGTTTGATTCGTTCTGCGTTACGTGAAAATTGCATTCTCAGAGCGTCAAGTTATGATGCATACGGTTGCGAAATAAAATTTGGTACAAAAGGCAAGATACAGTTTGGTACATATGTAAAATTAGAAGAGTACCGCGTTATGAAAGAATTGATTGTAATAATATTATTTTTGATTTTCAGATTTGTGATCGAACTATTAATGGCCACGCGAATTGAAATCGTTCGTGGTTGAGAAGATCTTTCACTATTACTCACTGAATCATGGTATCTCTTCCGAGCTGAAGAATAATTTCCTTTCATTTCGTATTCAATAATACGCAACTTGTACCTGACTGCATTTTTAAGCAAATGTGAATAAAGTGACCTTATGAACTGTAATAAAACTTTTATATAAATTTTTCGAGGTTCGAAAAAGGTTTCGAATAGTTTTATGCGTGCGCGTGTTGATTACAAATTATACCTCTTTTAAGATTCTTTATTCCACTGACAAGTAGAACAGGCTGCAATAAGAAAGTTTGCGTTTGCAAAACTGGATCAAGGATAACTTTTCGATCCATATTTTTATAGATCTCTACCATTTTATACGCTTTGCATAGGATGTCGAAAATGACACCTTTCTACATTTTCGACTCGCTTTTAGAGAAAAAATTGTCCCCTTTCGAAACTCCAGTACACCCTGCATCGCCAATCGTGAATACCAAAACGCGAGAGTAGTTGACCCTCGGTAAAGGTACGAGCAAACCACCAACGGGAACGTATCGTTGGAACCGCCAGCGATGTGATATACCGCGCCCAGACACAAGCTTTCTATCAAAGTCAAAAGTTACGATCTCATTCTTTCCAACTAACTGTCTTTAATCCTTTTACAGGTCAGTTCCATGCTTCGCTGCATATACTTCGTAAAAGTAAACGAAAAAGTAGATCACGATAACTAGTTTTTTAGATACTTAGACTGGAAATACCAAATTTGCAAGTATATCATGAAGCGTGTGAAATGATACCATTTTTTAGTATATACCAGCATTGGACGCATTCCTTTCAAGATAAATATTTAGATTATATTTATTTCTCTCTGTGATTCTACCCACTGATCCTCTTCTCTACTAATAATTGATTTTGTTTTATCGTAAACATTAGAAATATTTTAACATTGTACTTTTCCGCTAAATTACTTGCAATTTCACCTTTATTCAAATGATCAATAACATTTCGTTTCTCTCTTTCCGTAATGTATGCAAATGGCATTTATAATTATATTACGCAGACAAAATATGAATTTTGATAATTTCAAGGAAAAAGTATACGCGTTCCAAAATATAAATATCGTTACATAGTCTCGATACACGTGAAATATCAAAAGCTAAGCGATTTCGATAAAGGCAAAAGCCACGCACCAATATCGCCTCATCTGCTGGTTTACGCGTACCTTTAACACACACATTCCGACATAAGCGTAGACTTAGTGTGCCTTTTCTAGTATAGCAGACTAGTACACAGTCCGCTACGAATATACGTACATTTCTCGAACAGTTGTTCTCTGTTTTACAATTATACTAATTGCAACGATATCGAACGTGAAAATACACGTAAATAATTGTTGTAACGTGCATGAAGCAAAATTCAAGGGACTTTTACAACTGTAATAAAAGTTGACTATAGTTGACGCTAGGATTGACGGCTCGTTACATGAATGTCGGCTATAGGACCCACACTACTATAGTCGGCGTTAGGACCCATAGACCTTCACACGAGGGCCGACTATAGTCTATGCTAGGACTGAAAGGGTTAATTCTAGAATATTCCAAGCGCCCGATTCCAGAATACTTCAAACGTCTACATATGATTGTAAATAAAGTTTGACAAGAAATTCTAGTCAATAATATATTATATAACAACGGGTAAGGATACGTCCTCCATATCGCTAGTGATAATCGATGCAAAAGAGCCACATTTCGAAATGTTATGTGAATTTTCTTCGATTTTAAACATATTTAAATTAAACTTGAGTGGATACAAAAAATTAAACTTGAGTAATAATAAATTATACTTGAGTTCTTTGGAGAATGTATCGAACGAACATCTGCAGAGAGATACAGATAGAATGAAAGTAGAATAATCTAATACGTCTATTCGAATGTCTTACGCATAATTGTTATCCCTTACGGTTGCGTTTATAATATTTATTATTATAAGATTAATTTTCCTTACTCAGAATTCCGGGTGTTATATCTAAACTGGTATTCAAGCTATTATGCTTTAATATATCGTTCAACTCAAATATGATTTTTCCTGATTTTCATGGTGACGGCTCTTCATATAGATTATCATCGAGAGAATAATACATTAAATGTTAAATATAAATTTGTAGGTATCTTTTAATATCTTGCATTATACGACTGATTTATAGTTATACTTTCAGAGTTCTTACATCTTGTAGACATACGTATATATATATTCCTTTCATTTTTCCTTAATCGAATAATGTTTTTGGCATAGTATCTTTGGTATATGTGCCGTCTGTTTAATAAAGTTAATTGAATATCTCAAGTTATTCGTTAAAAAATATAACGTGTTTAAAGCAAATAACCGTAAAATAAATCGACGTTCACAGATGAACCTACGCAAAGAACAGGAACCATTTAAATAATTGGTAACACCTGTCGACAGGTGTCAGAGGGTGGGGTTTGTTCTAGCTCCCATGAAATGATCGAGAATTGCTTAAGCAAAAAAGTAGCTGTAATATTTGTATTCCATCGAAAGAATTTATAATAATATTGCGAACATTTTCAATTATAAATTTGGTTTCCAACAATGTGGATGATATAATTAAAAATTGTTAGGAAAATCTTGCTAGAACAGTAAGTCGAAGGTTTGAATGTATTGATAAATTAATAATATATTTAATATAAGCGTGAAGTATTAAGACAAAGGGGAAGCTAAAATCATTGGCAAAATTATTGATTACAGTCGTTACACGTGAAGGAAATTCCATGAAGTATTACATGGAGTATTATTACTTCTTAAATTGTACACATTTATACAATTTGTGTACCTTTTAACATTTTATTCTGTCGCATTTCTCTAATGTTTATATCTGTTTGTAATAAAATCACAAATAGCTCTACCGAAATTTTAATTCATTTTATTTACACAATTTTTCCTCTACTATTCCCTACAAAACTTCAGAATAATAATAAAGATTCTATTTAACGAACTATTCAAAAGTTTAGGCATTTGTTTTAAGAAATCACGTGTTTAGTATAAATATTCTGTAAGTCCATAATTTATATTTATAACTTAAAATATACAATTCGTGATAATAATTTATATAATGTATCTATACGTATAAGAATACGATATTGTTTTCCACCAAAGAATTTTTCTTGTAACAAGATTAATAATTTTGCAATTTTATACACATTTTCTTAAAACAATCCACGTTTCTGATAAAAAAAATTAAAAATTCAATATTTACACAAGCTTTCCTTTACTTTATCGATTTTTCAGGTAGGATTTCCCTTTCGCAATGAGCATTCTTTTTCATCGTGCTGTCTATAGTCTACAGACTCTTTAACGTTCTCCGATTTTTGCTCAACATCATTCTCTTTGTTGTTTCAGCTGTATCAATACTGCAGCTTTTTGTCTCGTATGTTCTGTATGTAACACTTGGTCTTCGTTTCGAGGAGCTCGCAACTCCCTCGGGATGTTCTAATCACTTCGCAGTTCGTCCTTGAGTTTCGATCTTTTCGTACAATTTTCAATTGTGATTAATTCGTTTCACTTTCAACACGTAAAATCACCTATTTTCTGCTGTTTTGTTGCATCTTCTTTTCCTTTGGTTTCTTAACGCACCTCTAATTTTAGAGATCATTCTTACGTAAGTAATTTAAAGATTTACAAAAATTTCATTATATTTACTTGAATAATTTGAATTTTTCAATTTTACCAATTCTAATATGTAAATATAATATTTTTTCAAAAAGTATAATTTCTTTTAAGAAATGCTGGAACATTTCCGTTGTTCTTTTACGATGATTAATTTGACTGGTCTAATATAGTTATAAATTGTTTACGTGCGTGGAATGTAAGTAGCGAGGCGTTCAACTGATCAGTGTACTATTCTCAATAATATATCGATTATCTGAACAACCCATAAAACCTGACTGATCGTAGGTATGCAGACTCGAGAATTATAATTAAAGTCAGATAAGAAGAGAATTTAGTTATAAATCTCAATTTAATTTCCACATAAAGTTTCATTTATAGCATTTCTCTAGAAACAATAGTGAAAGTAAATTAATTATTTAAACTAAATTTGTCAATCTTTGATTACTATCTTTAATTTAATCGCAGATTCTTTGATATAACTTTTCGTCTGAATTTAAATTCCAATTGTATTGCAGAACGTAATTGGTTTATGTTGGTTGGCGCAGTTCGAGAGAGTCAATGAACTCTCTAGCAAAATATTACTCACAATACACAATTTGATCAGTCATATGATGTTACGATATCTGCATTTTATACGTGGTGTAACTAATGCAATCGCTTCGAATAAAATTAACGCTTGATTAACGGTACGTGCAATTGGCTTCTGCGGGACTTGATTACACTTTGGAAACCTTCGCACGGCAATTCAGGTCAATTCGAATTTTTACATTAAATCCAGCTACTCTACTACCAAATCGTAACAGTTTATATTAATTGTTTCATATTCATTTCTCGGTAGTTACTGTAATAATGAGAAAAAAGTACGGGGAAATTGTTCACTTTTGTTGCAATTTCATAATCACAAGGAATGCAATTGCATTGTATGTAACATTAAGATTTTAATAATAATAGAATATAACCGTAGAAAGTTTAGAGATAATAAAAGGTAAAGTTATTATTACGCATTTATCTATCAATGAAAGGAAATCCGCGTATAGTTATTACTGGGAAGCTTAATTAATTAAGCTAATAAAATGTTACCGCAATTTTGTAACTATTTGAAATGTTGAGTTTGCAAGACAACAATTCAGATAAGTGAGTGGTTATACTTTTAAAACTGATTTCAATATTGTCATTCTCTCTCTATCTCTCCCCCTCCCATTTAAATGAAAGCTACTGTCTTATATAATTAATAGAATACACGTGTTACGAGTTTTCATAAGAGTACATGTATACGTTAAAAATCGTATATTATTTAACAGAATCGAAGATTTTTTAAAGGAATGGATTGAAAATTTTCGCAACTTCATGAGCTCTAAAAACTAAGCATTTATAGCATTAAATTTTGTACAATTTTACGTGATATATGTATAATATAGCGAAGCATGTGGTAACAACAAACAGAACGAAATCTTTTCTCGATACTTTCTGGACAAATCATAAATATAGTATCTATTTAATTTACAAAATTAGCGTTATGAGTTAATGACCAACTGTAATAATTAAATACTTCAGGGCTGATACTACTAATGCATTGATTTAAGATTTGATACATAATTCATCTACTGCAGACATTAGCGAAAGAATTTGAAAGCACAGTTGCAATTATTAAAAGAACAAATATACATTATAGACTAAAGTATTTGAAACATTAACCATGATATCTGTAGCAAGATATCTTAAGATTGTATTACTAAAATTAGAGAATGATTCTTTTGAAATGATTATTGCACTTCATTTATTACAATCACAAGTATCAATAAATTATAGAAGTACTGAAACGTGTACACTTTATATCACATGTTACATTAAAATAAATTGTATCATTTTTAACTCTAATAATATTTCAAAATAGATGCTCCACGAATACTATAAATTGTTCTTTGCGCGTTATTTATATCTACAATATCAGTTACAAAATTGACTGCAAATATTGTATATGTCCTTCAATTATTTTCTAATTTTATTGATACGATCTTAGGATTCCTCACTTTTGCTGTTGATATTATATTGTTATAAATATTTCGGTTTGTAACAGAAATACTTCACTTTTTAATAATTGCAAACGTAAATACCAGAAGGCACAAGATTTAAAGTACGTAATGGTAGATTGACTTTGATATATGTATACGTGTACGTATCGAAATTATCGGTTGCTTTTTCCCAGAAACAACTGGTTTTTCTTAAACGTTACGCGCCATAATCTTTCGAGTAATTATGTAAGACACCCGTGGTTGTACGACGCTAAACAGAAGATTCGAATAAAAAAACTGGATTTAACAAACGTTGTACGAACTTTGAAAAAACAACTAATGATTGCTTTGGTAGATGAAATCAAATTTTCATATGTAACCAATCGAAGAAGTTTCCATGTTCGAATTTTAAATGTTTTCGAAAAAAAACTACGGTTTTTAAACCATTTTTGCGAAATTTTTGCGAAAAACATGGAAGATTTTATTTTATTTGTGCGGACTAAATTGCAGAACGCAAAATTGTTTCAGAAAATGCAATAATGTATAAATTTTAAATAATTAAATATGTTCGTACAATAGTAATTACACAGTACTCTTTTTTCAAAATCGTATTTTCAGTTTATTTATATTAGTTTGGAAACAATTTTACGTGGCGTCAATGGTTTTTCAAAATAAATTTAATTTCAGCTAATACATAAATTAATATCCAACTGAGAATACTTAAACACTTTAGTTTCCCTTCAAATGTTCGAAATTTAAAAAATATATGTAAGCTTTTGTAACTGACTGCGGGTCAAGTATATAATTGTATCTCCATTTATGTTGCTAAAATTCCAAAAACTTTGCGCATTGCCCATAACCAATTAAAATTGAAACTTATATAAATATACTTATATAAATATACTTAGTATAAATATAATTGTACAAGTTATTCAGCACGTACAATTGCTGCGCTAATTTTTCTTACTAGTAGATAAATGTTTATAAAAACATTATTCAAATATATAAAATTATCACTGCAATGTTTATCTCTCTGCTTTCTGAAGCAGATCGCCGAAAAATGATTATTATTACATCTAACGTATAACGCATTGCAAATTTATTTTAAATTCCGTTTCTTTCATTTTCATAAAAACATTTCGCGAACAGTATACGTATACATATATCTATTACAACATAGAAAGAAGTATATTATTACTACAATGAATAAATAATACGAAAAAACACTTACATTTACTTGAACAGGAGCTGTTTACTTAAATTCATAGTCAATTAGATATTACAACTTCTTTTACATTTGGTAGATTTGACTGGCGTTTAAAATCATACACGAAGCGCAAACTGTTGTATACTAATCACTGATAAAAATCACCACGAAATCGATAACTACAAGCTTTCTCTAAAAAGGGATAAAAGTTTCAACAAAATGAAGACTAACACAAAGGAAATGATTTACTGCGAACAAATAAGTAAAGATCACGTAAAGTAAAACAGAAACGTTTCACTGTTGGCCAGGAGTATCGGTTACTCTACGACCACCATAAAAACAGATCCAACGTACCCTCTGACGCGCAGTATCGAAGGGCAACAATCGCTATGAATTTAATTCGCGTCTATCTCGAATTCACGAAAAAATCACGCAGAGTCAAACGATCGTTTCGGAACTAGAGATTAACAAACAACGATGCACCGACCGTTTCTCCTCTCAATCGAGGAAAATTTTTTCTCTACAATTTTCCACGATCGAGACGGGGAGAAATTGCACGCGAACTTGACGAAAACGCGGACACACTCCGAAACAGAATGGAACACTTTCGGTAAATGCGACCGACACAGAGGATTGAAACCAACTAACCGGCTTTCCGCGTCAAGGCACACGCGAGCCTAAGGTATAGTACACGGCTTCTTTAAACCCATCCCTCTGATAGGCTCGTGTGGAACCTACCAGGTAAGTATCTATAATGCTGCTTTCGAACCTGGAGGCGTGTACAAGCATTTCGACGTTAAATCGCACACTTTCTGTCACTGCGTTATCCCCCCTTTTTTTTCAGACGCCTTACACGTTTACCACCGATAATGAAAAACTCGAGATTACGTCTGAAAAATCGAGCAAAATGAACGGACATCATCCGTTTGACTTTAGCCATTGCAACTGCCCTAAGGTTCGCGTTTAACTATTCTCTTTCTATGTAACTATCATTTACATTAATAACAACATTCGTAGTTAAAAAATCAATTTCGATTTTGCATGATAATTTTCTTTTAAAAAAGTAATGATCAATTCTTTGAAATTTACTTTCCGAAATCAATTTTTAGAAGGGATGAATCAATATATATACAGTTTAAAAAAAAGTACAAGGACTATCAGAGGTATATGAGAGTACCAACGAAACGTCTATTAATTATGAGTCCTTAAATTAGTTTTTTTGCAGGAATTGTTTCATAATATCATGTAACATAATTTTAATGTACGCACCGTAAAAATGTTATACTAAGAAAAGCACAGAACAGCCAAAATGTTCTCTTCCTTTTTCCATTTCTTGAAGTAAATCTGTTATTTCTACTTGTAATGAAAAAAAATTATAAACATTTTTATTATTTATAAAATTATTTATTAAATGAAATTTATAACAAATTTACAAATGTAATGTTTTAGAAATAATAAAAACAAGATTTCTATGCAGTTGAAATTTATATAAATAATGATTTTTGTTTGTAAGAATTAGGATTGGTGGTATTTCGATTTGGATACGTTAAGAGTAATTAATCTATTTATATTTTTAATACGAGTTATTACGATACTAGGTAAAAATTTTCTTACATTTGTATTCTATTATGAGTATATTTAAGATTCATGATTTCTTGTTATGAACGGTATTAAATGAACAACTTCTTAGACTCATTCTTTTCTCATTTTTTTAATATATCTTGATTACAGTTCTCACGCTACGTACGAAATATGAGTCTAATCATGCAAGTCCCTTCGTGATGTGTTTTAGATAATTTCAATATCAGCAGCCCACTTTTCATTTCAAGTGCGATAAAACAGTGAAGAAAATCGTACATCCATTTGTTAGAGGACCCACGAAGGTTCTTTAAATGAATTCGCCATCGCTAACTTAGGACCTAAGAAGTCGTAGCATCTTTTAAGGATAAACAGAACTGCACAATAAACCAGTATTGTACGAAATATACTGTATTAATAGTGGATCCTCTGCACGTTACATGCTACTCGACCAGAACGCGTTAGGGTAGGATATTCATATTTGAAATACGGAACAGACGCTGTGGACGTAGCCTGATCGAATTGTTTGCAACCATGTGCGCACCATGTGACAGTTAGTAGTACTAATCCGTCGTGACTTCTCGCACACGTTAACCACTTTCAATAAAGAGGGTAGGCTTACCTGTCCCTCGTTCTTCTTGATGAGGTTCTTCTGAGTGAGGAGGATCCTGACTCCGACACCTAGCGGAGTTCAGTTATATCATTGTCGACCACACGCTATGCCTTTTGTAAAAATAGAAAACACGTCTCCGCAACGTATGGGAGATATATATCAATTTAATGAATGTCAAACAACTATACCTAAAAATAGAAAAAGAAATGGAGAGAGCCAAGTAAAAGTAGAAGCAACATTTTGTACGTCTGTGACGTACAAGAAAGGTGAATCTCGGAGTACGAGACGTTGAAATAAAAATATCTTTAGACTACTTCTTCTCACCGTCTAAGAATCGATGCTTGTTGAAAAAATCCATTTACCATTGCCTTACCACGTAAAGCAACTTTGTGACAATTCAACTCTACATGAAGGCGTTCGATCTCGTTTCAACCATTTGACAGTTTTCGTTTCAGTTATCGTTAAAACGATAGAGATCTTTTTTTTCGACCAAATATTTATGTGCATTGTCCTGCATTGTTTTATGATGTAAATCTAATCTTATTAGACCAGCAAAAATTGTATATAAAACGACCGCATTTCAAAATTTCAGTTAATTCTGCCATCTAAAATCCTGAATACGTGATCATTCGTTACGGAAGCGAAAATCATTCCCTTTAAAGATAAGGTAACCTTCACGATCTTATTGTGAAGACAATCAAGAGACTTAATAATTTAAGATATACTATCAATAAAGATATTTGCACCCTCAGAACTCCTAAGGGAACCTCCTAATCCACCTACTACAAAGATAGCGAACCCAGAATCTATCCATATAAAGACATCGTCCGCTAGGGAGACTCTGACTATACAAAGGTGAGAGGTAATTCTCACCCTCAAAGAAAGAAGTTGTTCCTAACGACAAAGACATAGCGGCCTTGACCGAAACCGTGTCAACTGGCCTGTTGGTTCTTTTAGATGGATCGAAAAACTGACGGTTAAAAGAAGAAAAGAAAAAAAAAGGGAAAAGAGATAACCCAATCCTAATCTAACGCATTATTTATGAAATTTGCCTAAATATATATATAGTCTAACAATTCCAGTAGTAATAGTAACACGTGGCCACCTCATTGCTTAGAGTATGGTCAAAAACAATTTGTCTACATCTTTATGTGGTGCGTCACTTAAACAGCATTTTGGAATACAAAACTTAAACCAGCGGTATTATAATCGATGTATCATTATTCCGATATTACTACCGATACTATTACCTTATTGAATAACAACAGGTTCACATTCCTGCAATTTATTGGACGAGTCTCATTATGTTCTAAAATGTGATAGGAAACAAATCTCTTCGTTGATGCTTCAGTGTGCCGATAAAATGCGCAGAACTTACATGTACAAGTGACTCTGCATTTAACGAATTTCTATTGCTAATGATCATGGTTTCTAACTCGATTTATTTTATATTTATTTTATTCCCCATTTCAATAGACATATTGGTTTGTTGGTCTTTATCGAACAAAAAATTGTGTAAAGCACTATTGTGTAATTGTAATGAAGATCAGGATCCGCAATCCGCAACCTCCGTCAATATCACAATTTGCGTATTGAGTCTATCCGAAAGAAACGTGCATGTTTGCAACTTGTGAATATTAGACCGCCATCTACCTCAAAATAGAAAATGGAATCCCTGGATTATACAAACTTTAGTCGAATTTCTGCTAAAATGTTTCTCTTTCATCCATTTTTTTTTCTCATATCTCTCAGAGCAGGACTAGAGAGTGAGTACTAGTGAGTCGTGGAAGGCTTGGCCCCTGTGGCACTCGACAATGGGGCTACATGAATGCAATGGGGACAGGAAACCGATGGGACCATCATTCTTAAACGAGTGTCCAGGTGGCCCACTATAATCCAGGGGTGACTTGCGCACTTTTGGCAACTGCTGTGAAATACGACAATTCCGACCATTCCAGGTTGAGCAGGCGTTCACGTATCAACCCTGGAACGATGGTTGTTAGGAGGGAAGTACCGAGATCGCCGTTGACGGCAGGCATGTGAATGAAACCGATCGACGCATCTGTCGGTAAACTCAATCACCTTTCACTGCAATACATGTTACGAGTGGGAACGTTTCGATCCAAGATTAGTTACATTCAATACTTTCATTTTGACGTCGACTATTTTTAGTATTAATAATTTTTTAGGTGTGTTATCTACTCAGTATCGAAAAAAGAACACGTATCAAATAATGCGAGTTTTTATACGAAAGTATATAACTGAACAGCGAAAGTTTAGTATATGTATCTGTAAGCTGTATAGTACATCTATGTGTTGATATATTTGACAGTAACTTACAACCCCTTTCAAAGAGAGACTGGACTCCCATCGCAGATAGGAAGATTAACTAGATTCTTCTCAATCACAGGAAATTCCTAGAAGCGCAGGTCCTTTCAGGATCGTATACGATGGCTAGACAAGCCTGCTTCGTTTACCAATCCTGACAATGTCCAATAAAGAAGAGCGAAGAGGATTAAGAAAGGATTCCACCCCATCATCAATGATGTGAAATTTGCATAACTCCTTATTGTGAAGAAGTTATGATCCGCAAAGAGGAAGCTAAGTAGGAGAGGGAGTACCACGAACTTACTGAGTAATATCGAAGTGAACTTCACGAGACTGCTTATAGTCTCTGTCTTTCTCTCAACTGTCTTTACAAGAACAAAAGCGGTTGTCTTTCATTTCCTGCTCCTCCAAAGAGGCGAGACTCACTTTGAAGAATCGTGATCTTGATGACCATTACACAGATATGGTAATCCAGAGGCTTTAACGATGGCTAACATATTTAAGTACTTGGATGAGGATGGGAACAATCTTCACTGGTTAAGTGTTAGCGATCTCTTACACAGGGAGAGGTGTACATGCTGTCCATGCTGATATTTACGCGAAAATCACTGAGGTCATATGAAGTGGTGGCACCGCGATGGCAGCACCGCATTGGTCCCGATATCGGCAAGAGATTCTACTGTAGAGCAGGTTCAAACATGGACATCAAAGTTCTGGGTCCTTCCCTAAATATGGGTAGATAGATCATGGTAAAGATTTTAGTAGATAGAAGTACGATATATTACCTCGCTCTGCCCTCTGTCAGGGACTAAAGAATTCACGATGAATTTCCGTCGCGCTTGTGATTCAGACGAACACCGTCGAGTCAACGCGTCGTCTTTTTTGTGCTAGAAGAAATCGGTAACATAGGGACTATTGCAAGAAAATTCATCCTCCTACTTGAAAATTGATAGATAAATAAAATAAAACTATTCCTTCCGGTGTTACACCATTCTCTGAATAAATATAAAAGTCTTTATTTTGAAAACTGTAATTTAAACACGAAATGTTTGTGGAAGTTTTCTGAAAAAAATTTTATAATCACATGAAACGAAACATCGTCCATTAAGTATTTGCAAAACGTTCTATACTCTTTTAAATAAACTCAAACTGGCATAAACTGGTTTCTTGTTTTCTTAGTAAACAGTAATTAATCAAAAATTCAAATAATATAACAGTAATTCAAATAATATAACAGTAATTAATCAAAAATTCAAGTAATATAAATGTGCAGTATTAAAACAGAGCACACTAGTGTCCCATGAACAGAAAACTGGAGCACTTTAAAATTAATAAAATAGAATATATACGAAAAATATCTGAAAATAGTGCACAGATTTTAGCCCTAAGTTTAGCTATGGATAAAATCTGCTGTTTTACAGAAACTTGCAATTAATGACTACTTTTACAATTCATTTTTGTGGATATATGTACAATATGTTAAACAATGGCTTGTCACGACTATCATAGTGTTATTTTACACTGTCGAATTGGTCGAGGGCTGTAAAAAAAATTAATCAAAGTACCAATAAATGCTTTACAATATACACTGAAAGTATGATAATATTAATTCCATTAATACCAAATTGTTAGTAATGTAGTCTACGTTGAACATCGCGTCAGCTTAGAACTTCTTCTGGACCTAGTAGTCTTGCATTATTTCTCACTGAAATTCTATTTATTTTGCAAGTTAATGTATACTTCCATACTGTTTCCTGAATGGCACGTTATTTTACGTTGTATCTCACTGTAATTATAAACACATTATAAATAAATTAGCTGTAAGAATTATCGAAATTTCAACATCATCTTGAAGAGAACGATTGTATTATAGTCTATAACTCCTTTATAACTTTTTATCATTGTAATAAATTGAGTTTTATAGCTACGCTATAAAAGTTTCGATCCTGAAAATTGTATTCAAAGTCAGTTTTGCTCCAATTTTTTTCAACAGATTTTCACCGATCCGTAAAGTCCTGCTGTGGAGGTCGAGACACATTTTTCGCGCACCCTATAGAAATATAAATAAAAAATTAATAACTGTAATTGTAAATACTTCGACAACAATTGCCTTTGTTGGTCTTTAAACTGATCATATAATTGTACTCACAGGGAAAATCACCTAATCCGAAATTTCTAACTTTTATCTCAGTAAATAAATCGATCGCAGTTTAACAGATTTCTCTTGAATATGAAGACAGTTTTTTTTTTATTTTTCAGCTTGTGTTCTGGAGTTAGTACCTGTCGATACGACTTGAGAGAATAACTTTATCCTCAATTTATGTAAGTAGAGTAGTGCTCGTAACTTTAGTTTAATCAGGATTTGCTAAGTTAGACTTACACAACTCATTTTCTCTTTCCGCCTACCATTCGGTGTCTCCAACTCGATGGAGCCTTATTTCTGTCAAATATTGCATCTTGACCGTTACTTTGCTCAAATCAGTTCCTAGAAAAAAGAACGCTACTCTGCTCACAAGAATTTACGACCATCTGCTCGTGAATCTCAAACTTACTTCTTGTTATCCATAATTCTGTCACATCGGTAAGGTAGGTAGCCACGCGAATAGAATGGATGATGTACAACTCTTGATTTTTGCTTACAATTTATTAAAAATTCAAAAAAAGGAGAACGAAAGCTAAGAAAATATTGGATACAATCTACGAACAAATAAAAATCCCTAAAAGCTGAATTTTATACACTTTATAATGAATTTCAGATTGACGAAGACAGATTTTTCAATTATTTTTGTTGTTGCAATTACGGCTTGAGATATTACTTGAGAAAATGAAACAAAATATAGTGAGTAACTGTGTGAAGATACAAATATTATAAATATTATAATAATATAAAATTACATTTGAGATTAATAAAAAGGTATCGATTTATGTAACACATAATGAGGTTGAACAGCCAATGGTTACTAGTAAGATAATGAATAAACAATGGGATGAAATGAAATAGAGGGAGGTACCACCAAAAAGAAATTAATTGTGTAAAATTTGGTGAAATAAGAACTTAAAGTACAAGAGCTCGCGATCCAGTATCAGCAACTATATAAGAGTAACGAAAAGGTTCTGCGAATGTAATCAATTAATAAGCATAATACTGCAACAGTGAAACACTTAAATCCTACTCCAAGAGGAAGCCAATAAAGGCAGGAATTGTAGATCACCTTTGAGTACCAGAGAAAGAAGAATCTTCATAACACAGAAGAAAGATGCAATTTCAAAATGAAAATCAAAATGCTTAAACACAGCGAGAACAGCAACAGAATTAAAAGAAGAGGTATAGAAAGAAGTAACGACGAACCAAACAGAAGAATAACGCAACTGTCATTACGTTCGCGCCTAGAAAATTATGCAAAAATCCTTGAACACTATACGATAGAGATAACACTGGAGTGTTGCTAAAATTGACAGAGTGCAAAGTCTAAAGTGCATTCCAAAGCGAAACGTAGACGGACACAGTAAAGAGTCAGTCGCTAAGTCTCATACCGTAAATTCTAGACTTGCACACCTGCATGTCTCAGAAGAAACAATGAAGATCATGGAACGTGAAGCTGAGGACCTAGGAGAGATCAAAGCAAACGCTTTCACTGCTAGAAAATTATGGAATGCAATAGTACGAATGCACGAGAAACCGACGACCAACAACACTGTTACAAATGCTTTAACTACGGATATATAAAGAAAGAATGCAAAAGCTCGGGTCGAAAATTTAACCAGGAGGGACACAAGACTAGTTATTTCTTTAATCCCTAGTAGTTTGTTAATCGGCTTCCAGGGACGCCCTAAAAAAGAAAAAAGAACGATAAAGATACTACAAGGAAACCTGACTACTTAAAAACAAAGTCGTTGACAACTTACCGATCCATCTTCTTATCTACTAGAAGGTAATTCACACATCTCATTTTATCATTCTCTTAACGACAGTATGCAAGAGTTTAGAAAAAATATAAGGACATTAGAGAACAGTAATGATAGTAACCGGTAGTAGCCGGAGACTTCGATGTAGAAATTTCGAATAGTTAAGACTGACGGTGTTCAACGAGGAGATGACGCCGATTTACCGAAGGTACGACTTTGAAAGCTCCATATTCGATATCACCTTGGTATTTGAAAACTTGACGCTATTAACCAAAGGCAAACAAATAATGAAAGTATATATTTTATATACAAGTATATAATAATGGAAGTATATATTTTAGCATACTGAATTCATCCCTGTAGTTACGACTATATGTTTTGAAACACTCTGTACATATGCCATTAAATATGTTGGTAAAAGGAGAAATTTTTATATGCGACTACACATATTATTATTTCCTTGATGTACGGTAATAGCATTATGAAAATGTTCGACAAAAAAATTTGATTTGGGTATGATATTTGAGTATGAAATACTTTGAATTAATTAATTGATTTATGTATAATATTAGAGTATTTAATATTTTGAAGTAATTGCATAACTTGTTTTCTGCATTTTATTTTTTTTGTTTCCGATTTTAGGATTTAATTTGCGATAATGTTATTTTATAAAATGTCATGCCGTTATCGTTGTCGTTTGTACTTTGTTTGCACTCCAAAAATTCACTTTTTTTATTCATGTTGGAGACCTAAATGTACTATTCGCCTGCATATCATTAATAATTAATTCTAATTCTTCACAATTAATGTTTATTTTTGAATCTATATTTATGGATTCGTCCTCCTCTGCTTCCAAGCTACTTGCTGATGACTCGAGGCCTTCGACATTTTTAAAAAATCCTGATTATTCTTCTTTAAACACGTTGTACTTTCTTTTTTACAAAGAAGCCTAACTTAATGTTTCCGTTTCCTCTGTTTTAAATATGGATATATAGTAATTGTCACGCGAACGTTTCTTCATTTACAAATGACTTCCTGTATTACAAAAAAATTAAAAATACATATTCTCTGGTCGAATCAGTTAAATACCAAAAAACTAATATTTTATATACATCAGCACATTGTGTTACAAACAGAATCCACGATTTGGGTTACCAATATCGACTAAGTTCTCCATAGAACGGAATTATTTCCAATTTTGGATTTTAGTACCTCAATATTCGTAGGAAAACAATAATTAAAACAATACGTTATCAACGTATGTACATATGTATCTATGTACATAAAAATAACTCATTATTTATCCAAAACAATTTAATACCATAACGAACGCTGCAACGTATCTAACTGTTTGTGAATAGAATTATTTTGCTGACGAAATTTGGAGTAAACATTCAAGAAATCTGCTCGAGCAGACTTGGTTGAGCAATGAAACTACGTATAGCGTACGAATATATCTCATTAGCTTGATCCACTTCATTATTGTTATACGTAACGAAAAACATTTTAAGTTGAGTGGTTTCAAAAGAGGGACATATTCCAATGCTATTAATTTCGTTGTAAATTAAAGCGACCAGACATTTCGCGTCGTTTAAAAAAAATCTTCAGTTTTGGAAAGATTAAATTTTTGTCAATTATATAATCATAAACTTATTGTCGAGGAACTTACTTACTAAAGGTATTAGATAAGTTTGTCCTCAACCACTTTTAAAATTTTATTCATAATTATCCCTATGCAGGATAATAAATCATTTTCGTTAAACGAATCTAACAATTATATTTGCAAATTTTACATATGTGGGAATTTAAAAAAATATAATACAATACAGTTTCTTCTTTGATAATAACATTTTGTTGATCTGGAACAATTTTTTTTAACAAGGCAACCCCCCCCCCCCCCCCCCCTCCCCCCGGCTCTCCGTCAATTTTGTCCCGCTTCACCAATGTAAAAATCTGGTCATTTTGTTAACATGTAGGTGTAACATTGTTTTCTTAAACAGAATCATGCACTTTTCTATTTCATATATTTCTCTATTAAAAAGAATTAAGCTAGTTATTATAACAAAACATTATAGTTTTTAGAAGATATTTTAATTTATCTAAAACATTTTTCGTTGCGGATAATAATAATAGTGATATAAGTCAAGATGATATCACACGAGGCGTCACATATACAAAATAGTACAAAATATACAAGGAATATATATTTCTCAGCGAAAATTCAATTTTAGGAAGTGAAATTAACCCTGAAAGATATCACGTTTTTCGTTTCGCAAATATAATTTCCTAATGGTATAAGATAGAACGAAACTTCAAATGCATGAATTGTTTAAATTTTTTATACTCTATATCATTCTGTTGGTGAAAAACTTATTCGCAACCTGTAATTTTTCAACTAAATTTCTTTCGTTATTATGTACATAAATATTTAACAATAAGAGGTAGAAATAATTAATGTTATATACAAAAAATTTATGATTTTGAAAAGTCTACTAAAATATAAGAAATATAATCTTCTTTTTTATTACCGCACTTGCCGTCAATTACGATCATCGTTTAACTTATAGCTCTATATATATATATTTCCATGAAATTTGATTCTATTTGCATTTTTGAACAGTAAAATGATGTTTTTATAGTATACACACATATATCCAAAGTTTCATTAATAACAATATTCAGGTTGAGTCACATTCCATGTCAGATCGATGAACTCTAAAAGTAAATTAAATTTCATTAATAATTAAACGATATAATTAAAGAACTGTTTTCGTAAGCACTAATTTATCATCACATACGCATTGCTCTCTGTCCAATAACGCTGCGTATTCACTATTTTAAGATCGGTGCAGATAAACGAGTTTTGCACGCTCAATGTCACCAATTTTTTCAGCGGCTATTAATCACTTTTGTAAATATCACAAGGTTCATAAATGTTCTAGTTGCACGTGAAAGAGTCGTAGTTTACTTCCGCTAGTACTAATAATTACTAACATAAAAAAAGTATATTTTATTTGTAACATGTTCGAATTGCATACCGTTTTTTGCGATACATTTTGTTATTCGAAACAAGTAGTGGGGGTTGCAATTATCAGATTAATTAATTGCATAGTTTAAATACTACTATTATATTTCATATCGGTAAAGTTGTGTCTGCGTGTCTGTGTGGTCTTAACATTTTTTACAATATTATACAAAAAAATTATAGCACTGTGTTTGAGTAATTATTTTGTATATATAGACTTCCATATAAAACCTCTTAAAGAATTTCTTGCTATTTTTGTTATTTTATCTCTTGCTACTTTTTTTTATATATAGTTTATACGCTCTCTCTTTATAATATATCTAACATAAATGTTTCTTAAAAATGAATTCTGTAATTCAATTCTCTTATAATTGTAAATACTCTATTTCGAGAATTATATATTGTGTCAATGCTTTCCACCAGCACCATTTGTTCTTTGAAAGAGTTGTACCTTTATCTTTATAATTTTATTCAAGTATCAATTCAACTTAATTCCAATATCGTAAAGCATTTAAACTTACAATAGTGTTCTAGTAGAAACTCATAACAGAAATCAAACTACTTTAAGAGACATTTATATTTCGGATGTATTGTAGTAGGATAAGAGTGCTTTATAAAGTATGAAACTTCCGTTTAGTTTTAAAACATACAAATATACAAAATAAATATAGGGCTACATATACCAAAAACAATTTCACCAGCGTAGAGTTAGTACAAACGAATCGAATCATTTCTTTTATGTTATTTAAAACAGAAAACATAGTAATTATAGTGTAAAATCTAAAAGTAACAATAATAATTGAAATATATTTAATATTTAAGAAGAAAACCCTCTGTTCATTTAACTAGTAAGAATAGTATAGAAGCAAAATAATTTGTGAATAATAATATAATATTATTTTTATACCTCTCATAATGTTGAAATGAAGATAAATCATTGGCTTTTTATTGATATAGGACTTCTTTCTTTATTATTATTTCGATAATAATGTAAATAGTATGTAATATATCGAATATACTTGAATCATTTTGATGTTTGTATTTGGTTTGAAATTTTTACTTTATTAGACTTTTCATCTTATTATATGATACAAGTTTAATCCAAATATATACAACGCGTGTATTATTGAAAAATTGACAAACCATGTTCATATCTGTTATAAAAACTCCTACGAGTTATGTTAATTCTTATAATATAAAAAAGATTAATTATATGGAATAACTTTAATAATAAATTATTCTTCATAATTATATAGGAGAGATTTCTATTTTTTAAAAACATAAATGAAATTTATCACAAAGTTGAAATTTTAATAAAGAAATTTAAATCTAAATTTTTACTGTCATTACAGCATTAACATCATTACTACTAAAAGTCCGTTTCTTAAAACTTTTATATATCCAACTCTTCCTTTTATGAAAGTATCAAAAATATCCTTTCTGGTGTACATTTTCCAACAAACAACAAAAATGAAACGTCTAGTGTATAATGAAATCATAGAAAATACAATCAACTTGTATAACACATAGAGTTGCCTGATTATTATTCAGCTCTATCGACTAAGTTTCATCTGATATCCCCTTTTCCAAAAACAATATATCATAATCAATAACAAGTTACTCTGCTTAATCCTAATTCGACTCCAAAATATAAAACTAAGTAAAATTTATAAATATGGTACAATTGATAGTAAGCTATAGAGCAGTAATAGATTAATTACAGATACATATAGATAATAGCATTGTGTCGTTGAATCTTATGACGATTTTTAAGTCCCCTGCTTACAGGTAGTATAATCAAGGATTTAGTTAAATGTCTGCTTGCATATTCAAAGTGAGTATGTCTCATTCAGTCGGTCAATTGCAATACACCAACCACCACAGTGGACTAGCAGTCATCTTGACTAGCTTTTTTTTAAATTTTTCCCGTTTTCTCCCACTTTATTCCCATTACAATGAGAGTCTTTAAAGTCAACAAGTTGCATTGTGCTCTTCCAATTTCAATGGGTATAAATCAATCCCCAGGATGTTCAGGGCAACTACGATTCACTTGAAACCATTTATCAATACAACTGAAAAACATTAATTACATTTTACGACTTTTAAATTACATAATTTATACTTACAACAGAAAATATTTCAATGTCAAATTTATACCAGTTAACGTTATCATATAAAAATTTACCTTTTATGGTATATACAGAGGCAAGGTAAGCGGGCTATAACATCACCAGGTTGTAATTCTTCAAGACAAATAACACATTCACCTTTTTCATCAGATAATACATCTTCTACAGCAAAAATAAAAAATAATACATTAATTGTAGTTACATGGAAAGTCTGAAACAGGTTTCACCTTCTTTATTCGTATAATTAAGGTACAAGGAAAGCTACACAATTTAATTATTTACCTGTTTAATTATTAGTTTTTACCGTCATTCATATAATAATAGAAGGTGTGGCGCTTAACATTTTGTTTTCAAAACCATTACGAGTATTGACTTTAATTTTTATTTACATCAAATAGTACAAAAGGGTGCTTATTGTTATATTTTTTGTATAGAACTGCATTTTTTGTGTAAATTTGTGAGACGTATTGCATATAAGAATATAAGAGTACAAAATCGAACAAATTAATACTTTGTAAGACATTTTCAATTTTAAACCAATACTCACAACAGAATTAATCTCGCCAATGTTTATATTTGAACAATATAATCTGAATTGTTTTACTAAATTTTTCACAAAAAAAATAGACATAGATGTCTATTTTCTTGAAGCATTCACAAAAAAGTACAAAGATTTTCTGTTATAAACTTATTTTAGAGAAATTATTAAAAACATACTGAATAGAGCATATATCTTATATAGAAGAGAAAGTTTTTTTTATTTCTTATGAAAAGAAAAGGTTCCAAAGAAAGAATATAGATTTAAAACTAAATTTAAAACTAATTGGAAATGTCTCTTTTACAACATATTTTTCTTAAACACTGTGTTTTTATTTATTTTTATAATTTAATGGACAGGATGTTTGAAAGATTTGATTCGCATAAAAAAATACTGTTTCTTTAAAGAAAAGATAATAATAATACAAAGTATCACTTTTTGTTTGCTTAATGGTCATCCTAAAACCTTTGTTGCATCATAAAAGATTACACCCATCCCATTTAATATAATGAAACAAATTCAAGTCACTATTTATAATGATTTTGAAGAGAACAGGCTATAAAAGTTGTTATGCTGTATATTATGATAAATGTTATACCCCTTACAGTGCATATTGACATGATTTATTTGATATATTTTTTTCCCCTTTAATCTTTACAGGTGATAATCTCCAAAGCAATCTGTTATTCAAATACTCAATCAATTAGAACTTACTCTGTTTTTCGAGGGGGAGATCTTATAGTGGACATAAATATGATCTAATTAAAGATTCTTTAAACAGAAATATACATATACATTCATTGATCTATGGTATAGACTTTTCAAAGTTGTACAATGCCATTTACTATTACACTGAATAATTTTCAGAAGTATTTTCATAAATACTTAGAAAACCAAAGCAGGATGGCAATTATTCATGTAGGAAAAATTTATTCAGAATGTTCACCTTGGGTATTATATTTTAAGGTCATTAAAATTAGTAATGTCATCTATTTTGTAGGTAATTAAGAGATAACTAATTGATACATATTTATCAATTATACACAAATAAAATAAATTGTTATAACAACTAATAAAATATTGCTGGGCCTAAAGTATGGTTTACAAAGAGTGGAAAATGTTCAACAAGTTGTCCACAAAACAATTAAAGTTGACTATATTTATCCTAACATAGTAATGCCAGAAATTTACATTATATTTACAGTTGTAACAACTTTACCCTGTAAAAAGTCTTTCATTTAAAATAATTTTGACTGAGTTATTTGACTGATTAAAACCCATATATTATAAGTCAATGAACACATCACGAAATAGTCTACACTCTTAAATAAAAAATATACTATTTCATAGAAATAAAAAATAATGTTCAACATAAAATACTTAATACTCTCTTAAAAACAGAGAAAGTATTTTGAGACATTTTAGAGTAATGAATAATTTGTAAAACACACATATAAAGATTAACATGAGACATCCTATATTAAAATTATTAATATTACTTATATAGCTACTAAACACATGCAAAAAAAACTTGTAGCTCATGTTAAATCATAAAAGAAAATTATAAAATTCATTAATAATAAAAATAGTTAATATGATTATATTATATAGAATGTCTCACAGATTTCTCTACAAACTTGTCATATTAAAAAGTTTGAACAAAAATGAAATGAAATGTAGAATAAATGATGTACAGAATGTATCCTGTAACATTAGTCACCATTTTCAAGCCTTTTCTATGATCTACAGAGAAAATTTTCCGAACAAAAGTTAAGCAACATTTGATTTGCTACAAGTCCAAATATTAAAAATTAAAAAAAAAATTTATGTTTAGTAAAAAAGGTCAATGTGACCTTCACTTTATATATATATTTAACATCAAAGAACTGTTACAGCATGCCATTCAAATGACCTTGATTTAAGAAATTCTACTAAAGATAGTATTACCTCATTTTATTTGGTTATCTGAATTTCTGTATCAATTTTATTTGTGTAATGAGATCATTAGTTTAATAATCTTAATTTAATTCTAAATATATAATATGATGAAACTAAAATAATTTTTTGCATTGACCTTCCTGCTGACTGAACTTAAATTTCTGAATTTTAGTTAATTTCAATTTTTAATTCTTATTTCACAAATATAATATAATAATTGATGGAATTGGTTGTGATGCAAGTCAAAAATTTTTTTTTAATTTTTGCTACACAAATTTGTAACAGATGAAATGCTGACCAACACTTATTGCAAATATTTTTTTGCTAGGTTATCAAAAAAGTTTGAAAACTGATGATTAATGTTGTAAGATGTATCCTGTATACTTATGTTTGCATCTTCAAATATCACCTGTTTTTGCCACACAAGAACAATATTTATTTAATTAAGATACTAGTAACATTGAATTTATTGTACACCAAATTTCATCACATTTTTGTCTAATTTCATTAAATGTAATGATATTTTCAATAAATTCATTTTGAGTACATACTTTCGTATCAAACTTTTTTTCTTACAGTCTCTCATAAGAAAAATCAAGAGATAAGGTCAGGTGGCCTAGAAGACCAAAAAACTAGTCCCTCTCAAACAATCCATTGTTGGAGATAGTATTTGTTAGCTAAAAGAAAGAGCATTATTGTGTTCTTCACTCCTCACAATTTTATAAGAACTTTTATAAGTCACTTTTAAGAATCTTTTGTTATATAAAATTTTAATTATATTTTTAACTGCAGAGTATACTGGTCAAGTATGTATGTACAAAAATCTGTGGGACAACCTGTGTAGTGCTTGCATATAATGTATAAAGGGTAAGTCATTTACAATTAATATCAAAAATATTTCTTAGATATTTATCTTCTTAATAATGCAAGAAAAGAAACAAAATATTAGATTCAAAGTGATAAATATTGTTAAAAATATTTTCGCTCAAAGTCATATCATGGACATGTATACTTTATATATATATTTGCTTTTTTCGATTTTCAACTGAACTTAAAGAATTTAAATATACTTTATTCTTTTAGATAGAATATTTCATGACCTTGAGAAAATCTTTCATTTGGTATTTATCCCTTTTAACCAAATACTTTTTCTTTTACACATCTTCATATGTGTTAAAAATAATAAAAATGTTTTAACTTTTAATTCTAAATGTACATAACTTATCCTCTATACAAGGAACTCCAGTTAAGTATCACCATAAAAAAGTTTTTAAACTTTCCTTTAAGAGCAAAAAGAGATCCGGATGAATGAAAATGATTGTTTATTTAAATATATATAACTTCTATAAACCAGAATTTCCTTCTGAGCATTTTTCTAGAGATGTGAGTATTACTTTTTAATTTCTAAATGAAACTGTAATGTTTTTTTCAAATGTATTATTTATTTAAATAATACTTAATTATATGTATAACAAATGTAATAACTATATATATGTTACAAAAAGAAATTGTGCAATACTGGGATATAACAAGAGTTATTTCTTTCAGATTCATTTTGTCAAGTGCTTTAAGATACAATAAAGTGAGATAACTTATGTTGATTTTTATTTATTTGTAATTTTCTTTTCCTATTAGATTTATTATGTGATTTGTTACAGAAAATATTCTTGATATGCTAATGTGCTTTCTTTATAAATTGAAGGTTGCACATTGAAGTCATTGAAAAATTCGGATAAAGAAATCCTATTTTAGAGAAGTTATACATATTTAATACATCGTCTCCTAATTGGGCAGATTTACCCATTTATAGGTATGATGCTACATGACCAATGAGGAAGATCATCCACTTTGCTTAACAAAACGATAATTTCATTTAGTATAGGCACAATATATAAATTAAGTGCATTTTTCTATTAGTTATAGCAGTAGCACAAAATGAAAAATTAAATATATATTATCTGAAAGATTTGAAATAAACATAAACATTCATAGCACATATATTGCACACTACCATATTTAAAAAAAGTACTGAAGTGTGTAATATATTTCTTTAGTAATTATTTTTATAGTAAATATTTTTATATTTACTACAAGTCGTTTGTGGAAACAATACAGTTGCCAACACATAATCAGGCAATATTAGAGCAGTTGGCAATATATTAAATATAATTTGATTAGCACAATTTGTCTTATCATTTGAAGAAGGCCTTCAAATTTTATGGTGATACTTGTACAGAATATCCTATATATATGGAGTTAAAAATAATTATCAGAAAGAGAAAGAGGCAGACATCACAAAAGAGATAGAGATGAAAGAAGAGAACAAGCGACAGGAACACAGCGAGAGAGGAAAAGACAGAAAGAAAGCAAGAGAAGTACTAAATTAATTAATAATATAAAACATAAAATCGAATAACATAAGAAGCAAACTCACCATTATAACTAAGACGTGGCTTAGTTAAACACATAACCAAGTGACACTCTATATCATCTGGTAGAATAAATTTGGAGCAAACAGGACATTTTAGACCTTGAACATATAATAAAAAATTATTGGTTGTTTTATAATAAAAATAATTCTAGTCGTGTTAGATTAAAGAGACTTATACCATAAAAAATTCTTCTCACTTGATTTACTGGAACAACTTCAGTTTCAGAGTCATTCAAACATGAACTGATTATAATTCCCATAATAAAATTAAATTAATTTTAATATACCCATCACAGATAACGGTTTAGAATATTAAATGTTTCATCATTAAAAATGACTATTTTTCACAGTTGCAATTTAAAATTTACGCAACTATGTTAAATCACGATCGATTTACATGTGGTTACCGGGCCAACTACTTAGACAACACGCGCCAAACAAATACCTTCTATTTTATCCGCGGTTATTTCGTTAAATGTCAAGATCAACATAACCTTACTTTTAACCATGTTTTACAGTTTAACCATAGCTATGATTCATGAGATAAATATTCAATTAAATATAACCAATTAAAAAATATACCGATTACACTTGGTAAAATTCATGTGACACAATAACAAAAATTGAACGTGAAAATGTATTGAATCATTGTTGCTTTCAAAAATATACTAAATTAAAAACTGAAAAGCTTATCTATATTTATGTATCTGTATTTTCTAGATGCATACACACATGATATGTTATGTAATCAGTGATAACATTTGTACCATACTAGTTAACTTAAGATAAGTTTACATAATATTTTATAGACAATACAATGTATTTACAATGTTATAAATGAATAAATAAATACATATATATATATATAAATAGATATATAGAGAAAGATGTATGTGTATATGTACATGTATATATATACACACGTAGATGTATCATATATGTACATAATACGTATGATACATACTTATTAAGGCAATAATTAGTAAAATAAATAAAAGACAATTACATTGAACATTATTTTGGATATTAGCTAATAAACTTACCGTTAAGAGACCAAATATGAGACGGTAAACTATGCGCTGCATAAACTCTTCCACTATCTTCGTCAGCATCGTCTGAATCCAACTGTGGCAAACCGAGTGCTTGACCAACTCCGACTCCTACTGAAGAAGCAAGACTACTTTGTTCACCAGACGAGAGATCTGGCACCGAACTTAAAGAACGAGCACGCTGTCTACTATCTCCAGGTACTCTAGAAGCCTGCGACTGATTTCCTTGCTGATGTTGATGCTGTAACGCGCTAACACCTCCAGGAAGAGACCGTAACATAGAAAAACCTTGCATTGCAGCTTCATTTGCTCCAGCAGAGGATTGTCCATTGCCTCCAGCAGATTGTGCCACAGTGCTTGCTTTAGCTCCCATCCCAATTTTAAATGATAATTATGTTTTCGTCAATTTTGATAAAAACTTTTTTGTCCAATATGAAAATTTTAACCCGCAATTAGGAGAAAAATTAACATTCCAAATATTGGTCTTGGCAGTGGTACACGCACTGACACAATTCTCGCAAATAGTCCTAGCTATCTTGTTTTTTAACCTTTGTTTTTAATTTTATTATAAAGAGAGTAGTCAAAATTTTCCACAGTATTACAACTTCCTGGGATTCGCTGTAGGCCGGAATTTTGTAGACATATACAGCAATGAGCAATTCATATCGTCCAAAACCATACCAGCAGTTTGTCACGCAAAACACCCCCCGACATCTTGCTAGAAACTTCCTAGAAATCAGTGATCAGCTGCTATGAGATTATTCCATTCATGTGTTTATGCCGTGTACATACGTATGCACATGCAATTGCGTTGGTACTGGTCACCTAGTCAGTTTTCTGATGCTAACCAATATAAACCGATGATTGTCAAATGGGAAGTGGCTCTATCTAGTGCCATCGTTTTTCATTGGCCACTGCGGCGTATTTGTGTACAGTGCTGAAAAATTCACCCTAATCAACACATCTACATAGACAGAACAAAGATTGTACCGTAAGTCATATGATACCCATACGTTGTTATTCAATGATTCTACTCTTTTCACTCTTGTCTTCCAAGGACTATGCAAAACAGTATTTCTATCTATGCTACTGTCTGTTTCATGGCGTTAACACGGTATACTATGCTGTTGATTACGCCGTCATGTGTGCACAGGACAATTCAATAACTAAATTTGATCATCTCGATTTAATTTATAATTTATAGCGTATCAAAACTTCTTTGATTTTAATATTGGTAATAATGTCAATGGAAAAAGAATATTAATAAATGTGTTAGTATCAACTAATAGTAATCATATTTCAGTGACCTTGATTTTCCTTATCATTAATGTTTACTTTAACCATATGATATTTCAAAGTTTCTACATATGCAAAGTATCCCAATATACCAAACAATATGGAATGATAATTGCTCTGGCGATTACAAGCAATTTTTTTTTATCTAACTGGTTTTAGCTTTGTTAAAGAAAAACTGAATTCTTAATACATCTGTACATAAAAATAAATTTATATATATATATGTATTATTTATTTATTTATTATAATTAGAAATATTAATAGATATATAGGATCTGAAGCAACAGTTTTTAAATAACATCTTTTTAAATATTTATAGTACACTACAAGAAATGTATTTCTTCAATAGTAAAAAATTTAAGAGCATAATGATGGAGTTACAGTAAGTATCCAATATCTATATTTCTAAATTTGTTATGCTATTTTGTAACATTTTCATATAAATGTTTATAGATTCCAACATGAAACCATAAATGCTATACATGCACTATTAAAGTGAGTATGATTCCATTATTTGAGTGTATTATATTACAATTCAAGACACCAATTTACGCCATTTACATCTATAGAAGAGTTAAAATGCTTTGACAGTATCGATTAAGGGTGTCAGTTATGCAATTGGAATAGGTTGTACCTCCTAAATGGTTAGGAATAGAAGATGTTACAAGTAAAAGTTAAATAGTATCAGATGGTGCATAATATGCAGTTAATTGTATGTACTTTTATGCATCAAAGCATTAGAAAAATGCAACTGAATTTTTTACTGTACCATTCAATGCAGTTTCTCATGGTCTACATAAATGTACTAACGTACTTATACCCTAAACTTATTCATTAAGCACCAATGCACGAAAATACCATTTAACTTTTACTTACAACATCTTATCCTATTCTCAGCTGTCTAAGAAGTATAGTTTGTTCTAATTTTGTGGAATACCTTGTATAGTGCAAATTACTTTTCCTTCTTATTTGTGTCTTGTTTCCATGTTTTAATTTAACCTAATGTATGTTGTGTACTTTTTCATTGTAGAACCTGTATGCAAAAATAAAAATTTTAGCAAACCATTAAGGAGAGGCTTTCAGGAAGAAGTATTATAAGCAGCAAAAAAAAGAATTAGAAAAAAGCAGTCCCAACTGTAGAAACACCATGCAAGAGACTTCTAGAACAGAGACAAAGAAGAAGAATTAAGAGGTACATTTATCTTTTAAAGGAAATTACTATCAATAACAAAAATTTATTTTCAATAACATTATACTATTTCATTTCCCTCTCTGCAATGTTGGGTACGAGGACAAACAAACAAGTTCATTTTAATAAATATATTTAAATCTTTTATTTATTAATTATGAACATCTATGCACATATGTTGTACACATCTGCATCCTCTGACTTCTCAGTAAGAAGTAGGCCGAGCATTTTCATATCTTACATGCTTTACAAACTGTTCTTACCAATGACTATGTATTAATATTATTATATAAAGACTAGACTATTTCTTATTGTAGGAATCATGGTATGGAAAAAGATATAAGGGATTGATGCAAGGCGCGATGGATAACGGTAACGAATATTTTATTACTTGAGACAACTAGGCCACAGTATACAGTAGCGAAACTCTTCCAACTTTATGTTGTCCAACATTCACTACACATGCGCGCCGTCAGAGACTGAATCACAACCACTCGCAACGCCATCTAAACTTCTGTCTTATTTGCTTTTTATTAATTTTTTCTTTCTTTCTTTCCCAGCAGTAAAAAAAAACGGTTAAATATCTAACCAAACCTGAAGTGAAATTGGAGGGAATGCAATACTCATTGAAAGCTAGTTGAAAGAGGTTTGACTTCTTTCAAAGGTTTCAAGAAGGGAAAATCGGAGAATAGGAAATGAAAAATGATTAATTTAAGAGGATTGGTGACCTCTAATTAATATTTTAGTAAACAATTTAAGATAATTGGTAACTATTATAAACATTTTAGGTTATATATTTCTTGAAAGCACTTTGATCCTAGCTTTGTTTCAGGTGTTGCACTATTATTCTATTAATTAAAAAATGAACAAAAAGAACAAGCTAAGCTGTGGAATACTGGGATGTATAATTCGATTCCACGTGAAACGACACTTTTTTAGATTTCCAAAGGCATATGAAAGGTATAACATTGTTTTATAATTGTTATTTTTTACATAAATAACATTTTTAATTTATATGTATACAAAATGCAGAACTACTTTAATTTTGTCTTATCATTTTTTAATGCTATGTTTCTTTTGAGCAGTATAATATATGCGATATGTTATTGATAAACCTAATACAATTTTATAATACAGGTGGTTGAAATGGGTACAAGCATGTAAAAGATTTGATCTACTAGATAAAGGTCCACAATATTCAAGTGAAAATGTTCGCTTGTGCCATTTACATTTTGAGAAAAAATTGTACAGAACAAATAAATTTAGAGCTCGTCTTCACTCAGATGCTGTACCAACACTATTATTGGGACCCAATACTAAACAAAAGTAAGCTTAATAATACATATTAGTTTAATATAATTTAGTTTAATGAAAATAGTTTTGTTTCATAAAAGCTCAAGTTTCATGATATTACAAGTGTATAAAATGATTGTATATGAGAAATAGTTTTGTAACAAACTTGACAAAATTAATATTCGTGTTATTTATTACTGTATAAATAATATATAAAAATAGAAAAAAATAAATCTTTTTCAGTGATAACACAAATGAAGTTACAGAGCAAAATGTATCTTCAGAAGAAGAAGAAGAAGAAGAAGAACTACATAGGTATGCAAAATTATATTTTACGTTTTTTGTAATTATTTTTTAAATAATTTTATAGTTCTATAATACGTATTTCTTTGTGTAGTAATATATATACAGAAGAGGCTATAAAATTTGAAGAAGAGAATAAGTAATATATATTAATAGAATAATTAAAATTATATTTTATATTGTTTTGTAATTTTCTATAATATATATTTTTGTTGTTGTAGTAATACATATGCAGAAGGAGTTATAAAAGTTGAAGAGAATAGGTAATATATATTAATAGAATAATTAAAATTATATTTTATATTGTTTTGTAATTTTCTATAATACATATTTTTGTTGTTGTAGTAATACATATGCAGAAGGAGCTATAAAAGTTGAAGAAGAGAATAGGTAATATATATTAATAGAATAATTAAAATTATATTTTATATTTGTTTATAATTATTTTATGTATAACATAGTTCTATAATACATATTTCTTTGTTGTAGTAATATATGTACAGAAGAGTTTATAAAAATTGAAGCAGAGGATAGGTAATATATATTAATAGAGTAATTAAAATTATATTTTTGTAATTATTTTATGTATAACTTCATAGTTCTATAATACATATTTCTTTGTGTAGTAATATATATACAGAAGAGCCTATAAAAATTGAAGAAGAATATGGGTGATGTATATTAATAGAATAATTAAAATTATATTTTATATCCTTTTGTAATCATTTTGTGTATAACATTATAGTTCTATAATATATATTTCTTTTGTTATAGTACTATATGCGCAGAAGAGGTTATAAAAATTGGAGAAGAGAATAGGTAATATGTATCGATAGAATAATCATTTTTTTACTTTTACTTACTAAATTGATAAATTATACCTACATTGGTTTCAGCAATGGAGAAACCTCTGAAATAATTCTACCAACATATCATTCTGCTGCTAGTAATCTTGAAATAGAAATAAAGAAACTGTAAATTTACGCTTTTACTATATTAGTATAGATTAATATTTTTATTTTCTCTATTTTGAATGTATTAAATATTTTCTTTTAAAATACAGCTATTATTAGAATGTGTAATTTAAATATTAACATATTATATTTCATACAATTTTTAAAATTTTACTTTATTTCACATTATTTTATTGTCCATTTTGTGTTAGCTAATTTATAATTATATGATTATATATCATATTTTAAAAAATCCTATTTCTATGAATCTAACAGATTTTAATATTTCAGAGGCATATCTGCTGAGAATCCTGGAAACGTAACAAGTTGTACAAAGGAATTATTAGATGATACTCTCACAGAAACAGGATTCTTAAAATTACGTAAACAAGTTAAAAAATTAGAAGCGAAAATTAAAACATTGCGGGAAACAATCCGACGACTTCGTATGAAGGAAAGAAAGAGAAAACAAGTTGTCACAAGTACACAAACCAAATATAGCAATTTGAGGGAATTAGGACGTAAGTTATTACCAGAAAATTTTAACAGAATATTAGCGGCACAAATAGATGCACAATTTAAAAGTAAACACGGCAGAAGATATGATCCACAGTTTAAAAAGTTTGCCTCGTCATTATTTTTTTTAAGCCCACAAAATTACAAGGAATTAGAAAAATTACTTGCACTACCTTCAATTCGTACTTTGCAGTTATTTACAGAAAAATCGAATTCGTAACATGTAATCTTATCTAATAAAAGGTGTATTTTTATTTAAAGTATGACGTCTTCGTTTCGTTCATTAATTACTTTTAATATATTTATTACAGATATATTTGTATAGGCATATATAAAATCATTTTTAAATAAAATATAAAGTGTATAATACATATCTTATATTTTTCATTATATTTTGCTTCTCTTGTTGTTTACCTTATGTAACATTTGTATGTTCTTATATTTTTATAGTTATAAATATGTTTATAGTATAATAGTTATATTGTGATTCATTTATATTATAACGTATACATTTATATATATTTATTTCCTTATTTTGTAGTCCATTAAAAATAATATATCTATTATTTTTATTAAATTTACATTAATTGGATGTAAAAATAAGTCGGAAAGATACGGAAAGAGAATAGAAAAATAAAGAGAAAGTAAGGTGGCGTTGCGATCAGAAACTCAGTCCGCGCATGCGCACTAAATTTTCGGCAACAAAATCAAGAATTTATACTGTGGTAGTACCACAGTATATAGCAGCGCAACTGGCACGACTTTATGTTATAAAATTTAATGCGCATGCGCGAAACAAGGCTCCGAATCGCAGTGCCATCTGAACTTCTGCCTCACTTGCTCTTTAGTTTTTCTTTCTCTCTCTTTCTTAGCAAACAAAAAGACGATTGAATATCTAACCAAACCTGAAGCTGAATTTGGAGGGAATTCAGTATCTGTTGAAAGCTGCTTGAAAGCGTTGAAGCACGTTCGAGCTATTTCGATGATTTTAGGAGAAAAAGGAAAGAAAGCGAGAAAGAATCAATTTAAAATAATTGTTAATTTCTAAAAGTATTTTGATAAATAATTTAAAGGAATTGTTAATTTATATAAATATTTTATATTGTTTTGTAATTTTCTATAATACATATTTTTTCTTGCTGCTCATGGCGTGAGCAGCAAGAAACGCAAAACCATAGTTGAGCGTGCTCAACAACTTTCGATAAGGGTAACCAATGCCAGTGCCAGATTACGTTATCAAGAAAATGAATAAGAACATTTATAATATAAGAACATTATTTAATTTAATAATAAAATATGTAAAGTATATTCGTTGCCTTTTTTTCACAGTATACAGTAGCGAAAGCTTCTGTCGGTTTTCCAAAAAATTGAGTGTGCATGCGCGTCATAAAAATCCAGTTTGCAGAGCCATCTGGATTTCAGTCTCACTTGCATTTTTTTACTCTCTATCTGCCCAACTTATTTTTACATTTAATTAATCAAAATCTAAAAAAATACTAAATGTATTATTTCTAATACACTGAAAAATAAGGAAAAAAAGCAAAAATCGAAAAGATATAAAATACACATGTTACTATGACTATAAAGATGTAAGAACATAAATATTATATAAGATAAACAAGAGAAAATATAATGAAAAATACAAAAAATATATTATACATTGTATATTTTATTTTAAAATTTATTTTAAAGTTATTTTATATATACTTAATACCTATATATACAAATATATCAGTAACAAACATAATATCTTAAAAGTAAAAGTTTCATTAATGGAAACAACGAAGATATCAATTTTTAATAAGAATATACTTTTTATTAAAGTAGGAATATATATATACATATATATACAATTATATATATATATATTGCAACCTATTTTTCAGTTCTTCCAACTCCTTTCTTGTTTCATATTTTAGCTACTCGATCCACCTCAATACAAACCAAAAAAGAGACAAAAAACAAAAAATAAAATTGCATATACTTTCATTGTACAATCTTTTGATCGATTTATATCTCAGCTACTCGATCCACTTCGATACAAACCAAAGAAAAGAAAGTCAATAAAAGTGTGAAAAACCATTTTTATACAATATATAATAATATTAAGCTCCACTTCAACTTCCTTTAGACGTTTGTTAATGTAGAAGTTTAAAAAAAAGAGATAAATAAATTATTACAATCATTAAAAAATTAAATATCTTATATAAACGCACATCCATGCATTCAAAGCACATCTATATACAACATATATTAAACAAACAAAATATATTATAAAAACAAGACTGCATAGATATAAAAGAAGAGAATAAAAAGAAAATTCATAAGTGTAAAATAGTTAATAATTTTCTATTTCCTTTGCTAATATTTTTATGTGCTTTATTATGTTCCGCTAACGTATAATATATACGCATGCGGAAATACATTTTTATTAAAAATGTAATTGGCAAATTTGGGCATGGTGGTTCAAAGTTTATTTGTTCTGTCAAATTAAAGAAATTACCACCAATATTTTTGTGGAAATACTTGTTTTCAAAATTTTGAACAAATATTTCATCCAAGTTTTGGATATAATCACAAAAATTATTATTTGCCATACTCAAATTTCCAAATATATTGTCTTCCTGATTTTAATTAACTATGAAGGAACAATATATTGTAGTTTCATCTAACACAGCCTTGTTTTCATTTACAAATTCTGTACATGTTATGCAAAAATGCATATCTAAACATTTTTTTTTAAGTAACCGTACACGTACTTGAAAGCATTTACTTCCGGCAGATCCATTGTGCGATAATCATGCGTCGGAATGTTTAAAATTGGACGCGTCAATGGTGCCACACATTCTGTGGACTCTATAGAATTTAAAGTATCAACGACATTCAATATTTCGTCAAAATCATTTGTACAATTTTGCGTTTCTGAATGTTCTAGAAGCTTCATACTAAAAAGTTTCTTGAACGCACGCATAAATTGTACAGGTGTTGGGTTGATACAATTACCACCTTGTTGACGAACACATCCAAAAAAATTCTCGACGCGATCTTGATTTAATCTGCGTGTTTGCAGATATGGGAAGTCATAATTTTTTAACACTTCCCAAAGATAAATAACACTATTAATGGTAATCTGCCAGCAGTTAAAGCATTTCACTTGTACATGTTTATCATTGCTATCAATTGCTTTTATATTATTTAAAAATAGCAATGATTTACGCAAACAATCTGGCTGCTTCTTACTTCCAACAAGACTTTACCATGTTCCTTAGAATTAGTCCTGGTCGACGAATTTAAAATATCAAATAATTTGTCAATTCGATCGATTAATTCTACAGGTTTCGCCAACCTCTTGTGGAAGTAAGTTGGCAGACAGTAGCGTGTACATGCCTGCACCTACATGGTTGCTAAATGTTTGTACAGCGTATTTAACTTTCATTTTTAAAAAGCTATTCGGCTCGATATGCGCTTTTGATAGTTTTGGAGCCGATTTAATCCATTGTTTTTATAACCTATCTCGGTTTATAAAACTGAATAATGTGCGACCACGAAGCAATTTTATCATTAATTTGAAAATTATATTTTGATAAATTATTTCGTGTCGCTTTTATTAAGTGTGGCGTATCAAACATATAAGCCACATTCTGTTCATTAACCGAGAAAGTGGAATTTTCAATGGGATATGCCTAAATTACAAGACAACTGTACAAAGTTAGACCCCATGTCTGTAATTAGTGCATTCGCCATAACACCATAACCATTTAATTTAGTTATTACATTAAATATTATATTTTTTAATACATAACTAGGGCATGCAGATTTTACAAAACAAAAGTAAATTGGCAATTTCCAATTACCTGCAATACTACGTGCCACTATAACTAAAGCACTCTTTGCAGTTTTGGATGTCTAATTTCCTCCATAATTTTCAAAGCCAACTACTTCATCATGTGCTACATTATAGAATAAATGAGCCTTCAAACTCATTTCATCTGCACATAATAAGTAGTGACGCTCTATAGCTGGTAACGTTTTTTTCTTTTAATTCGAGAGCGCGGAATAATTTTTCATTCATTTCTGAAACCAGATTCCATTTTTGTGTAAATAACTGCAAAGTACAGATTGAAGGTAATGCCATTGATTCTTGTAATTTCTTGTAAGTTTGTGGGCTTGAAAAAAATAATGGCACGGCAAATTTTTTAGACCGTGAATCATAACTTCTGCCACGTTTACTTTTACATTGTGCATTTATCTATTTGCGCTGTTAATAATCTATTAAAATCTTCCGGTAATAACTTACGACCTAATTCCCTCAAATTGTTATACTCGGCTTGTCTACTCGTAATGACTGATTTTCTCTTCTTTTCCTTCGCATGCAATCGCCGAATTTGTGTACGCAATGTATTATTTCGCGTCTTCAATCTTTTAACTTGTTTACGTAATTTTTTGATTTCGAAACTAGCATCTAATGATTTCTTTGTATGAGTCGCCACCAGACTTGTTCCAGGCTTCTCAGCAGATGTGCCTCTGTAATATTCAAATCTGTTAGATCCATTAAAAAGGATTTTTAAATATATGTTATAAAATTATATAATTATAAATTAGCTGACACAAAATGAACAACAAAATAATATGAAATAAAATAAAATAAAATAAAGTAAAAGTATAAACTTACAGTTTCATTATTTTTATCCCAAAATTACTGGCAGAAGAATGGCAGGTTAGCAGAATTATTTTAGATGTTTTTGCACTGCTGAAAACAATTTAGGTATAATTTATAACTTTAATAATAAACAACAGAAATGCATTATTTTATTAAAATGTATATTACCTATTCTCTTCTTTAACTTTTATAGCCTCTTCTGCATTTGTATTACTACAATAACAAAAATATATATTATAGAAAATTACAAAACAATATAAAATATAATTTTAATTATTCTATTAATATATATTACCTATTCTCTTCTTCAACTTTTATAGCTCCTTCTGCACATGTATTACTACAACAACAAAAATATATATTATAGAAAATTACAAAACAATATAAAATATAATTTTAATTATTCTATTAATATATATTACCTATTCTCTTCTTCAACTTTTATAGCTCCTTCTGCATATGTATTACTACAACAACAAAAATATGTATTATAGAAAATTACAAAACAATATAAAATATAATTTTAATTATTCTATTAATATATATTACCTATTCTCTTCTTCAACTTTTATAGCTCCTTCTGCATATGTATTACTACAACAACAAAAATATGTATTATAGAAAATTACAAAACAATATAAAATATAATTTTAATTATTCTATTAATATATATTACTTATTCTCTTCTTCAATTCTTACAGCCTCTTCTGCATATGTAATACTACAACAAAAAAATATGTATTATAGAAAATTACAAAACAATATAAAATATAATTTTAATTATTCTATTAATATATATTACCTGTTCTCTTCTTCAACTTTTATAGTCTCTTCTGCATATGTATTACTATAACAAAAGAGATATATATTATAGAACTATAAAATTGTATATAAAATTATAACAAAAAAATATGAAATACAATTTCACATACCTACATAGTTCTTCTTTTTCTGTAGACACATTTTGTTTCGTAATTTCATTTGTATTATCTCTGAAAAAAATTTATTTATTAAATTAAATTGTGTCAAAAAAATTTAATAATTAAATTAAATTACATCAAACTAATAATTATTATTAAACTTATGTCAAACTAATAATTATTATTAAACTTACTGTTGGTTAGTATTACGTCCCAATAATAGTGTTGGAACAGCATCCGGATGAAGGCTAGCTCTAACTTTATTAATTCTGAATAATTTTTCCTCAAAGTGTAAATGACACAGACGAATATTGTCAGATGAATATTGTGGACCTTTATCTATTAGATCAAATCTTTTACATGCATCTACCCATTTCAACCATCTGTAATATAAAATTGTATTAGTTTTATCAATAACATATTAATTTATATATTATATATATATTATACTACTCAAAAGAAGCATGGTATCAAAAAATCGTAAAGCATATTATAAGGCATGTTATACCTGTCTTGTTCCTTTGGAAATTTAAAATAATGTCGCTTCACGTTGAATTGTTTTAAACATCCTAGTATTGCACAGTTTGGCTTCTTTTTTATATCCATTTCTTAATTATTAAATTAATGCAGCAATGTCTGAAACAAAACTAAGATCAAAGTGCTTCCAAGAGAATATATAATTCAAAATATTTATATCAATTAACAATTCTCTTAAATTATTTATCAAAATACTTCTAGAAATTAATAATTATTTTAAATTGATTCTCTTTCGCTTTCTTCCCTTTTCTCCCAAAATCTTCGAAAGAGGTTGAACGTGGCTTCAACGCTTTCAAGCAGCTTTCAACAGATATTGAATTCCCTCCAAATTCAGCTTTAGGTTTGGTTAGATATTCAATCGTCTTTTTGTCTGCTAAGAAAGAGAGAGGAAGAAAAACTAAAGAGCAAGTGAGGCAGAAGTTCAGATGGCTCTGCGATTCGGAATTTATTGACGCGCATGCGCATTAAATTTTGTTCCACACAAAATCGTGCTACTTGCGCTACTGTATACTGTGTCGCTACTGTATACTCTGGTACTACCACAGGTACTACTTTGCGGTAGAACGATTAACCTATTCTGTTTTAGTACAACTTTTGCAGTTGAATTAAGATAATTTCTTAGAAATAACAATGTCTGTGTGGAGACAAGCTGGATTAAAGTAAAATATTTATTTAAAGAATCTCTGATACCAATAGTAAATAATCGCATTATTATAAAATGTTATATAATTTGTGTTCACATTTCAGTTACATAAATTATTCGCAAATAGCTGCCAAACTTGTTAGACAGGCCGTAAAGCAGGATTTGCGAGCAGAAGCTTTAAAACGTGATGAAGTAAACGTAAAATTTACTCAATGGAAAGATGGCAAACCCACTAGTGAGTATTACAATATGATACTAAATTACTCCAATTATAAATTTTAAAACTACATTTATTTTTTGTCATCTTTAGGAAAATATGTTTGTAGTAATATTAGTACATAATGTTCTTTTATGTAGTTCTATATTTTTTAATTTATTATGCGGTTATACAATTTTACAGCTTATTATATATAAAGGGTATTCTATCTAACTTTACTGCATAAGAAATATACCAAGTCTTATTGATTCTGGTGTCACACATAACACGGACACATGTTCAAGTCTGTAGCCTGATTTGCATTGGGAACACGGTGGAAAGGCTATATATGATGGTAAATAGAACATTAATCTATCAACATTTATCATAAGGTGATGTGTTCTGATAAAAAAAAAAATAACTCACAAATAAAGTACAATAAAAAATACATGATTTTAATCTATATCATAAAATTAATAAAAAGTTTAGAAAATTGGAGATGTTCTTATCACGAAAAGTATACTAATGTTGATAAATTAGGTTTCTATCTACCAGTGCTCTGGCCTCAGCATGCATTAATGTCATACCACACTAGAATCAATGACACTCAGTGTACAGTACTAAAAACCATTAGAATTAATTATAAGGGATAGCTGGTAATATGTATCAGATGTAAGTACAAATTACATGTAAAATGATATTAAACTTGTTTCATTACTCTCTATTATGTTATGGAAAAATATATTATTTTTGTTTATAAATGTCATTTTTAGTTAAATCTATTTATAGGTTGATGTAGGCTAGTATGTAATATTACTTTCTATTATTAATTTCTTTTCATGGGGGATAGAAAATACAATTAGTCATGTCAAATGATATATATGAATATATAAATTTGTTATTAGTTTTTTGAACAATTATAGAAAAAAATACTACATATCATTAACAAAATATAAGACACCCATTACTATTATTATTCGCATTATTGGAATTAAAATATCTTGTAAACTAATAGTTTTTTGACATAAATATTTTAATTATTAGTAATTAATTTTAAATATTTTTTTTAGTAGAGAATGGTATATTTTAAGAAATGCTAATATTTATTTATTTAACAATATATGATTCCATCCAAAAAGATAAATTTGATCTTCATATCTCCTCTGTACATCCACTTACAAAAGAATTATTAATATCAAATTATATATTGTTCAGAAACAAGAAAGTTATTCATAGGATCTGTTTTATATGTGTTACCTTATATAACACATAATTAGGGAAAGGACTCATAAATTCTAGAATAAATAGTATTCACCATATGATAAAAAATATTTTAATACATATCAGAATTTTTACATACCAAAATTATCATAACTAACTATAAACTGTAACTAATTTACACATACAAAATCAATTATCATTCAAAATATCCTTCGCGTCCCCTATGGGCTACATGTTACTAGAAAGATAGTGGTGATAGTATATTGTGTACCATTTAAATTGGTCCATTCAAATATTTTTGAAATTGTTGGTGATACTAAAAAATGTTGTAGACAAAAGTTAAGGAAAGCACATTAAGTGGTGTTTGTAAATTTTTTATGTATAGACACATCGAAGACATATAAAGGTTAAGTTTATGTTTTCAAATGGAATCATATATTTTATAATGAATAATATATTTTGAACCAAATGTAGGAATATTTTGTGTACATGTTGTATACATTCTGTTACTTATTACTATCATTTTTATTGCAGCTGAAAACTAGTGATGAATCTATATAAATTTAGAATCGTATGTAAGTGTTGCACTCAAATTGTGTGACGGGTTGTACGTTTATGCAATGCATGATTGTTATTTATCAACATAATTATCTTTACTAAAATAAAAATTATCAAGGTAAATTCAGTACTTAAGGTTTTAAAAGATATGTGTTGAAATTATTGGATTCCAGTTTAGAGAATTTAAAACTTAAATATAAATTCAACATTAGCGAATACTATATACTTTTTATTAAAAGGCTATTATTTTACACAACAACTTAAATTTTCACTGTACATTTTTTTGCATGATATTTAAAAGAAAGAAACTTAAATAAAAATATTATTAATATAAAATTATGAAGGTCTGATGTAAAAACTACAGAAACAATAATGAATAATAGTTTACATATTCTTAATACAAAATGTAAGTTTGTAAAAAATATTCAAAGGAGTTGTATTTGCATTTACAAGTAAGTCGTGTTAAAAACTATACAAAGGAGTAATAAGAAATGAAAAGAAAGCAAAATTGTAAACATCATTGTGTCACTTATATGTTATAAAACTTTCACCATATTCAAAATTTAATTAATTTTACTGAAAGAAGGAAGTTTTAGGACATTTCCTTTTAGTATGCTATTTCATAGTTGATTTTCTTACTCCATACATATTATATCTTCAGAATTTAACCAAAAGTAATAGGGATGTGTTGCTGCATTATTAACACATATAACAGATTGGATTTTTAAAAACCATGTATGTTTTATTAACAATTTTTCTGTGAAATATATAACACTTTAAAACATTGTATCTGAAAATTCCTGTTATTTATTTATGACGAATGCTTCTAATCTACAAAAATTATATTTTATTGCAATAATTGTTTTTGTTGCAGAAAATACATAAATTATATCACAGGTTGGAGAAATCCTGTTCTTCACATATACATATGCGTAATCTTGCATATTGTATACAAAACAAGGAAATGATCTAATATAATAGTAATTTATGTATGACAATTCAACATTCTTTCTTATGCAGTAAAAATATCTTACAATATTATAAATTTCTTTTTAATCTAATCCACCTTCCGCAACTTTTAAAGGATCACCTTATAGTAGGACAATGTGCTTTACAATGTACTAAAAAATATAATATGTGTTAAATATTAAACAATTACACGCATATCTTTATGTATACACCATATATACTTACCTATAAATTCTGACACAAGATCATTATCGCTATCACCGCGCATTGTGCCTGTAATTTCTTCATCTTCTACCATAGGTAAAAATAAATGAATAAATTCAGCTGTATATGGTGGAGCTATTGCTTCTAAAACCTAGTATAAATGAATTTTGATTTTGTAAAACATGTACATTTATATCTTTATGAAAAAAATAATTTTACTATACCTCAGTAACAAAATATCTGATTAGGGATACGTCTGTATCTCCGCGTTGCCAACACTGTTTGATGTAACACACTACAGGTACTACGCAACCTCTACTTAATAAGTTAACCATTCTATCAATTAACATTTTTTTCATCTCCAACTGTACATTAAAAGAAATATGTAATTAGGCAAATGTATACATTTACTAAAAATATATTTTATATTTGCTTTTATTTGAAGTAGTAAAATAAAAATTATTCAAAAATACTTTGTCTTATTCTAAAAGAAAATATTCAAAAATAATTGTTTAGCAATTTAATAAAACAATTAATTATATTATTATTGTTTCATTGAGTCTTAAAAATGAAATTTTCTTTATGTTACCAATGATCCAATTTATTCATATGAATTATAATTATTATTAATTTATTTTACTTTTTTTTATTGAATTTAAGCTGTTCTCACCTGCACAAGTATCTCTAATTCATCCTGTTTACTTTCAAATAATTGCACAAGAAGTTGCAGCACTTTGGGATGCAGTAAAGAATGACAAACTACAACTTCATCGAGTAATGCAAGGTGTACAGGACAGTGTTCTGTGCATAATTTGAAGTATGATGGTTCTGTGACAGTAGACTCAACCCATCTGATTATACCTACACTTACAACAGGAAATCTGAAGAAAAACATTATATTATATATTTTGCTATAAATAATGACAACAATATTGTGCAAACTTGATATTGTTTTGGATAAATTGTACCTTATACATTGATATAAAGTCTGTAATTCGGCTATTAATTCAGTAGATCCCTTATTAATATTACAAATGTTGTGAACCTTTTCTATAGCTTGAATAGTTGTTTTTAATTCATCTTTATTTAATTTCCGTGCGTGACCTTTCTTGGCTGGAATATCACATACACTGGCAGCATAGGCCAATAAATATATGTACTTGGATTTATGTTCAGGATTAATTTTTACTCCAGGTTTAAAAAGTGCATCAATTAATAGTTCTGAAATTAATAACTTAATTAATAAATTATCCTGCATGCATTATTGGGATTCTAAAAACAACCGAGTACATATAACTGTATAAGTAATGTTGTACATTTATACCTAAAAATTGTGGATTACGAAGTAGTTCTATAGGTGGTGGTTCTGCAGTAGAATAATTGCGAAATAATACGCTGATATCAGCTGGATTTAAAGTATTCCGCGATAACATTGATGCCAGTGCTTGACATGCACTAGGACTACTCGAAGCTCCATTAAGTGCCATTGTTATTGGTGTAACATCATGGTGGCTATATTTATACAATATGTAATTTATTATTAATGAATATAGCTTATATATGTATAGGTAGGCTTTGAAGGTGAAAGGACATGTGGGAAACTATAGTGTTGTATTTAGCAGCAAGTATTAGAGGATAGCCATAAATTACACAACTGTTTTCTCATAATAAGAATCCCAAGAAAAAAAATAATAATAAAGAATATTTGATTTATACATTTAAATGAATACGAAAAATTGTAAGAAAACACGAATCAATGCTTACACTCGCATCTTCAAGCCTTCGTTACGGCCTGGCATTATTAACGAAATGTTTTAGTCAAGGATGACCTGTAAATTGTTTCTAGAGATCATACATAGAATATCTCACTTAAAGGAAGATATTTAAATATCTCATGTACTTCATATGATATGAAAATTGTTCATAGTATAATTTGAATAGCTTCAATAAAGAAATATCAGAAAAATAATTTTTTTATTAAATCAATTTTTCTATATTTTCTTTTAATTCATTCATAAAAAGGTTGTTATTTTGACAACTACAATTAATTAAATACTAAATAAATAATATCTAAACGTGCAAATTTTTATAAACAGAACTAATTTTCGATATCGTGTATGGAACACGTTAACACAAAATTAGTGCCAAATATGTAATAGTTGTAACTTCATAACATGTAAAAAAATTAATTTCTTACTTTTGTTGAGCGCATTTAGTGATTTCCTGAGATAGCCTTTTCATCATGAATCCACCACGAGATTCTTGAGCAAGAATTTGCAATAAAACTTGGCTGTAGACATAAGTGTGTTGTCCGTGACACACCATTTTCTATGAGCAAAAAATTATATTTAAACACTAAAAAAAATACCAAACATAACAATTTGTCACGAATTTATTGACGTTAAAGTAATTAACACTGATAAGATAATTAGCTAATATAGAATTATATACAATACAGGTACAATTCATTTAGTAACAGTTTACCGATGATTTAATAGCAATACTAACCGCACATTCTTGTATACTAAATTGCCAATTTTCCGTGTTTTGCAAAAATCCAGCAATTGCAGTCTTTAAAACTCGAGAAAATACTTCGATTTGTTGTGCAGCTGTTGAAATGCTTGTAATTTCACCTTGAAATCCAGCATCAGATATGAGCTATTAAAAATAAAATCAAATATTAGAATGCAACAGCAAAACAGTTTATAAATGTGCTCTCGGAACAAATACTTGAGGCTTTTAAAAAGTGGAGAGCAGTCTCGTGTAGGTATTTAAGACCTTTAAGAGATCAGCAGAGCTCGTATGGAGGAAATTGATACCTCTAAGAGAATATTTCCCCTACTTCCGGTGTAAACGAGGGATTTTCTCCTATTATATAAAGGAGAGAAGTATGGTCATGACATATGCTGGTCTGTCATCCAAGAAAAGGCCCTATCATCAGTGGTAGTATGAACATGGAGGAATCTAAATCTTGCTTCTAGTGTGTCCAACTCAACATCAGCAATTATACCAGAAGATGGTAAGAGAAGCAAGGTGAAGATAAGGATAGCGGGCAAAGATCGTTGAAGGCTAGATCAAAAAGATCGTCACCCAGATCCACTCAGAAAAAAGAAGATTGCAAGAAAGCAACCAGTACAGCTATAAAGCTGCGATGACTACCATCAAAGATAGAATACTCTCACAGAAAATTCAGTACTGAGGCGGTACGCACTAGATTTGCAAAGACTGAAAGCCTAATCTTAGTTGGAATCCTGGGAATATATAGACGACGGGAAATCAAAGCAAACACCTAACTAAACCTAACCACTAACCACCTAACTAAACACCTAACCTTTTGGTTAAAAGAATTGATGAAGCCCGAAGGAATCAAGATGACTCACCTAATGAAAAGAGATGCCCCATGGACCAGGTAAAGACTGGTAAAGTTTAAAGATTGGGTCCAAATCTACTATTGACTAGTACTACTGGTGCCTAGCATTCAGGCATGTCCAGCAGTGGTACACTACTATATAGCACATGATGCTGCAATTATAGCAAAGACACAGGATATGATCTGATATAATTGCTTAGGTCTCGTTCTACATCGAAAGATGTTACTAATCGACCACAACAGATATCCCTGATGATATGTGTACATTTCATTATAGCGTGTAGGAAAAGAAAGTATAACAGAGATAAGTTTTGAAGAGTAAGAATGATTATGAACAAGCTTGAAGAATTAAAATGTAATAGATCAATGATCTTGTCTCAAAGTACGCTACGCATATCTAGCTAAATAAAAATATAGATTCATATAAAAAAAAAGCCAAGACCAGTAAATGCATACCTTAAAGCAGTTATCTAGTTATTCCACTACATAATTAAACAATTTAATAAAAATTTATGTTTTATATTTAAAAACTATTTTTACCTTTATAGTAAAATTTAGCATCAAACAATCAGGATATTCCTCTGCAAGTCTGTAAATAAGTGACCTCCAAGTAGGATGTTGTATCATTTCAGTTAACCACGCAGGTGTCTGGTAAAAAAAAATCAGGTTTAAATATTAACTAAATTTAAATCTTTAACTCAGTATTTAATTAATGTTTTAAAAACACACTTCGCCTTCCTCTGTAAAGATTTTATCTGCTTTCTTAGGATCAAATGTTTTCAGTATCATATCCTTTAAGTTGTTTTCTACCATAGCTTGTACATCTGAAACTTTAACTCCAGCAAGTATAAGCCATTCTGCAAGAAGATTTGCCATTTGAGCACAAGCTGTGTAATTTTTAGATAACAATTCTATTACTTGTTCTGGATTTCCACCAGCTTGAAAATATCTATTGGAGCAGAAAGAAATTATAAGATATACACCATTCATATAATAACTACTATTTATAAAATATTGTATTATACCTTTTAAGTTGTGTAAAGATACCAGGCTCCATAATGTAATCTGGTGTCTTAAATTTATCTAAACATTCGTTTAATATTTCTTGAGGATTATCAAAACTATCTTCTCCCCTACAGTCTTCACTTCTTGTCATTTCTTCTGTCCAAGCCCCATGATCTTCATCATAATCTGACTCCATTGTTTCTAGAGATAATGCATAATGCTTAATATCATGGTAATTATTATATATTCACATTTATTAATATATGCACTCCTTCAAAAATTTATTAAGTAATCAAAATAAATACTGTGTATTAATAAATAGAAAATCCTAATATAAAGTATTCACATATTATTATTGACTAACGCATCTTCAAGTGAAACATGAACTAATACATTATACTATTTCTTTAAAAAAGTAATGTTATATAAATTGATTTTCAATTTTTTAGCCAAAAATAACACAATTTTACTTACTTTCTTTTAATAGAAGAAATCTATATCTTTTATTATATTATATTAAAACAATCATATGGTGGTAGATCCCACACACATAGACACAATAAGATGTGATAAAATAACAGTTAAAAACCATTTTGAATGATTCGATACGATTTTAAATATATTTTATTTTACTATACTTTCAAATTTAACGACGAAATTGTTTATTCATCAAAAGAAGTTAAATCATCTCAAATATAATGCAAATGAAAAAAATAAGTCGCATTGTGTCTTTCGTTCCTACTTTCTTCATATGAACTTGTTTACATAAAACTCTTTTATTATATTTTATGATGTAAACATCTAATATTTATCATTTCTTATAAAAGCATTACTTTATTTGAAATAAAATAGTATTGTTAACATATTGAAATATTGTCATTTAATTATTTGGAATATAATATACAAATGTTTTAAAAAATTATACACATGAATAAGTTTAAAGACAAACTAAATAAATTTTTGTTTTCGTAAGTATTTTCTCATAACATATAACTCTTTAATATGTAAGTTATTCTTTGAGTTGTTACAATTATACATTAATACCGAAAAAGAAATTTTTATAACAGTGTATAACTTATTACACGTAACCTATACAAATCATAAAGTAGAAAAGAGATTAAGATAATACTAAAGTAATTTGTTAGACAGATTATTAAATATGTAATTGTATTACAATCGTGTACAATCATAACATGTTTCATATTTTTCAATATAAAAATTATTTATTTATACCTTTTTATTGCTAATATAGCGTTTTAACCTACGTAATTTATAAACAACGGGATTACAATCAAATTATACAGGTAAACGTATAATATACAAGATTAGAAAATCTAATGGTCACACAAACGATTCTTAACACGAAATAATTGACATTGTTTTTATTTATTTAAGAGGTAACAACAATACACTTCTTACTAAAAAGAACTAATTACATGCTTGGCAGTCAAACTCAAACTGATTCGAACCAAGCTAACCAACCTCTGAAGTTTGGCTTATTTTTTATCGAGATTCGGTTCTAGCGTACATTACTGATATTATTTCTTGATGAATCGATAAGCGCCAAATACAAATGTTATTTCCGCAAAATATTTTCTATACCCATACACAGAAGAAACGACGAAAAAAATGAAATTAATAAATACATATATATATTCAACCTACTTTACCATTAAAAATGAATAAATAATTTTATTTTCTTTTTGATTTGAAAGCGGGTAAAAATAGACCGATTTTAGACTTAAACATCAACGAACGATTTGTACGGAATAAATTTGTAGAAATCTTAAAAAATTAACCGTAATAATATATTATATTAAACATACAGATAGAAATAAAAACATACTAATTATAATTAGTATGTTTCAATTTATATATAAATTGAATTAAGTTTTTAACAATTAGAGCTTCAATACTTCTAAATAGAAATACTTTGTTATATCAACATAATTAAACATTTTATACTTCATTTGAAAGTTTATGTTGGCTTTCTTGTTCAGATTTTATAAACATTTCTCAAAACACGTTCAATAGTCCTTATGATAGTTATAATGGATCATAATCGACCAATCATGTTCAAGCTTTCAAAGCTTTTCTAGACTAGTTCAAGCTTTCGTGCCCATAGCGTCTCTTTTCGTCCTTAATTTTCTTTCTTTCCTCAATTTTGATACTTTTAAGTTAGATAAAACGTGTTCGAGTAGTTAAATCGTTAGAAAAGTGAAAATATAGCTTCGAGAACGTGCTGTGATAGTTTATGATATAAATTTCCAACGAAATACGGAGAAATGTAAGTTGAAATATTCCTTCCTTCCGATAGTTGAATTTCGCTCCGAAAATGAGATTTATTGCAATAATTTCGTTCTTACGACAAGAATTCGAGTATTTCAGTACATAATATACTGCAATATTTGCAATTAACGATTGTATAAATAATAAAATAATACGTATAGTAAAATATTATCTATCTTATGTGTTATACACGTATATATACATATATAGAACATGTAAATTTCTCTGTGTAAATTATCTAGGAGAATGTTTATCATAACACAACATTGCGCATCTTTCTGAGAAAAATACACAAGAATTTTCCTGGAACTTATATTTTGAAGACGTGCCTTTTGTAGTAGATTTTCAATTAGCTGATTTATTTACAGTTCAAGCAGATAGCGAAATACCAAGGCCACGGATTGACATAACAGCGTAGTTGGAAAACTACGTTCGGACGCCTTCGTCCTCGCACGGTCGTCTACGGAGCATACGAAGTGTGGCACTGGCAGTCAGTTCGTGTCGCCCTCTACTGCTGGCAAGACGTGCTTACTGCTCTGTTGTTGATAAAACTTTTCGACGCACGTTTCTGCTTTCGAGGTACGTTCACAAGCTTGCTTATCGACTCCGTAGTATTCTTAATTACTATTCTATTACTCTTTTGTTCCATTATAAACTTTGTTTAATCATTGCATACTTGATTAACTATTTATTAAAGGTTATCATTATAAATATGAATTTATCTTTGAATTTTCTTTTTGCTTTTCTTTTTGTTATGCATTTCACTGTTCGTAGTTGTCCATAGACTTTGTTTGAACTTTGAAAATATGATGATTATGAACTCGTCTATTATAAAATGTTAATATAATTAATTTTACCTTTGTATATTTATTCTAATTGTTTTGTTTTGTTCTGTTACAAATTTTTAATCAACTACATCATTCAAACGATGGATATAATACGTAACGGACATGATAATCATTAATATTGCAAGGACGGATCATGTCTTTCATGCAGATATGGTAATATTGCATTTACTACTAATAGTGCTGTGACGCAGAGACTGTAATATATAACGTATGGTATAAATTTATATTATCTTCTTATTTATTATTTGGTAATATTTGATATGTAATTCATAACGAACACATGATGTATGTAACAAGTAGTGATTTATTTGTTTAATAATTATGTTTGCAAGCAATTTCGAATATTTATGACATATAATATAGTTCACTGATTAAGAATATTAAATATGTTTTAAATTTTGATAACAAATAATCCTAATAGAATGTTTATAGATCTATCATAAATTCTTAGTGTGTTCATAAATAGTTTATAACATTTGAATATATTTTATATATTTAATATATATTTTATATATTCAAATTTTATAATTTATTTTATTTATATAAACATTTTTGTATAATTCAATAGTTTAAAAAGAAAGTAATATTTTTTAATAATAATGTTTTTGAATATTTGTAAGAATATTTTGGTGACCGCGCGCAATGAAGTCGGTAGGGTCAGTATTTGTTGCGATGGATAGTATTAATTACTTTTTTTTTTTATAATGTTCATACGCGAAAGGGTAGAGTCAGTGTTTGCTTGTAAATGGCTATAGCATTGTAGTTTTTTATTTATATATTTTTTTATTCTTAATTTTTTCTTTAATATGTGCTGCCTCGGTTTTAGAGTCAAATTGCTGTGCACCTAAAGGATCTAGCTGTGCTCCAAAAGCCAAAAATGTAAATATCTTTCGTACTTTACTTACAATTCCAAATTTGATAAACTTTTAACCTTTTTTAATTATTAAATTAACATATTTGTGACTGATTTATTGTAATCAATCTCAAAATTAATTACAACAAAGTAAATTAATAATCAAAAATATTAACAAGATCTTTAAAAGGCTAAACTATAACAATGTGGTTTCTGTTTAAGCTTTTCAGCTATTTCTACCATAGAATCGTCTACCTCTTCTATCCTGACGACAACGTTCATGATATCCTTCTAGAGGTAAGCATCATTTCTTGATATTTTTTAACTGATTCATTGTGTGGTAACATAAATTTTAATTCATAATATGACTTTCTTTACACTTACCATATCTTCGATTTCAGTGAGACAGCAGCAGTAGTTCCTCAAGATATCAGTAGCATCCCCGATGACTTTTTCTAGACATCAGAAGCATCATCGATTTACGGTCGGTGAGTCGATGCCTTTAAGTTCTTCTGGTCACTTAATCATGTCGTAGGACGAAAGGTCCAAATCGGCACAGGTGACTGGTTGTAATTACATAGAATTTTTTTTGTGAACATAGTGACCGTGGATATACCACTATATCCATGAGTAGTAACATTTATTTTGTGTATTATTTATTAGCTCAGGATAGGTTTTCTTGCACTTCGCGTTTTTAAATGTCATAATATATAAGCTCGGGTATTGGAGGCATCTCGGGGCGTTCTCTTTAGTATAGGTTTTTTGCGCCGGAGTGTTTGAATGAGAAATTTCCAGAGGTTGAATGAATATGTTGGCGTGAATCTTTTGCTATTTTAAATATAGGGCTAGGTAGGTAGGTAATTTACTTCTGGTATGTTTGTCTGCTAGTAATAAGTAGGTAGGGCCAGGCAGGTTGACCACAGTCTCCGATTGGGCAGGCGCGTTTTTCGCGTGGTTTAACCTGTTTCAGGAAATCAGATTTGAATGAGCGGTGGTATAGCTGGCGCGGACGGATGATGCCGTTCACTACTGACTTTACTCCATTGATTTTTTGAATCGACCCGCGATCGCGGTTGCGATTTGCTCGAAACGAACGTGTTTTCTACTCGAGGTGTGGAATGTTTGTACGAACAACGATTATTTACAATCGTTGCTTGTCTGCGTGCGTTGAGAACTTTCGCGATTTATATTTTTATTTCACCTTTGTATGTTATTTTTTGGTTTGCGCTCAGAGAATCTGCAGCTTAGATATAAGTTCCAGGATTCTAGGCTTCATGCCCGAAGAAAGAAGCTATGTGCTGAAGAGGCCCGAAGAAGAGGACAATTATTAATGACTATGCATTTGGAAGTAATTCTCTGAATGCAAAGTCATTCCTTATTACTACTTTTCTGTCATTATGCTTGTATTTGTGTAGTGTAGTATATTTTAGCCAGCAGAGCTTGTCGGCCCACCATATGCTGGGCGAATCGCGATTTCAATTGTAGTGTTGCGAATAATTAATTACAATTTCAATTAGAGTTGCAAATAAATTCAAATTGCGATTTTTATTAGCGTTGCGAGTAACTCCAGGTCCCGATTTTTATTAGACTTGCGATTATCTCCAGATTGCGATTGTTATTAGAGTTGCTATTAACTCCAGATAGCGATTTTTATTAGAGTTGTGTATTAATTAATATATCGTGCTTTGAATTAGGGTGGCGTAAAAATGATAATTGTGATTGCTCTTTTAGTGTTGCGAATCATGAGATCGCGATTGTGTGCTGAATTTATAATTATTGCTTGTTAATTTTTGCTTCGCGTATAAGAGATTAAATTCTATTTGATATTTTTTGAATTGTTTAATCTTTAAATCCATTTAGTGTTGCGATAATAAATGACGCGGTTTTCACGTTAGTATTACGACTAACGAAATGCCCAAATTTTCCACTAATACTGTGGAAATGTCATTCTGTGCATAATCGCCATAGTAGCCTAAAGAAGCTGTTGGAGAAGAAGTACGGTTATTTTGTACGAATGAATAAGCATTAAAAATCGCACAGTATATTAGAACACAATTACCTACAAAATCAAAGTTAGTGTAGTTTACTAATACTTTTAAAAAATATTACTAAGTTGGTAATATTTCACATCGAAGTTTAATTTATTTAATGAAAAGTAGTAAGATACAGGATAGAATGGAATGTAAATTTTTAGTTTTGTTACATCAATGTACATTATAACCAAACATATTGGTTTTATTACATGTTACATACATCATTTTTTTCATGCTATTTCCATAAAATGATGTTTCTGTATGTTTAATTTATGTATATCGTTTGCTTGTCAAATTTTTGTAAGTTATTACTAATCCATTGTATAAGCTTTGTTGCAGCTTATAGTTTTACAGAGACGTCCATTTGATTAAAATAATACATCAGGATGGAAATGATGCTATGAAGATGAAAGTATGATCATACACATGTAATACGAGTAAAAAAGGGTGAACTACAAACAGGATATACGAAGAAGAGGTTGTGACGGAAACCCGTCTACAATCCGCAAAGGGAGCTCGACAAAGAGGTTATAAGTTAAGCACTGGTAACGAGAAACGTATCTTTAATATAATGTGGTTAATTTTCCAAGCCCGTTTCCTTGGCAGTGGTTTCGCTAGAAAGTAGATAGGAACAGGACTATTCTGAACCCGGCCTCGGAAGGGGTCGCGACCCTGCTTCCACGCCACAAGGGCATACGCGAAATAATGTGGTTAATTGTTACAATCACATTAATCACGTACATAAAATAACCGCTAAGGTGAGGGTATTTCGAAGTTGCGAGTCACAAAGGATACTTTGGGCGCCAGCTACCCGAACAGTAGTACTAACAAACTCAGGTCGCGGGATACTGAAGTCACGGCTTCTTTTTCTATTGCCTTGACGTGGACTTGACAGAATGGAAGGGCTACGGAAATTACGCCACACGCAACGAACGACCGGGGATCACCACTCACTTGGCGATACAAAATATAATATATGAAACGTGAGAAAAGAAATGCGACAGAAAAATGGGACGCTTTAGCGTATAAGAACTCATACTCTTTTCTTCAGATAATCCTGCGCTGCTGGTCCTCTCGCTCGCTATCTCCCTTTCTCTCTCTCTCTCTTTCTACTTTTGCAAAATCGCTCAGTGATCTAGTCGCTGGCTAAGTCGCTCGCTAATTGATTCGCTTGTGGTCCTCGGGCTGCCTGGATCCTCCTTCGGAGCTCCTTGGTGGGGTGGGGCTGTACGCCTCGGTATTGTTCGAGGTATGATGTCAAACACACTCTTAAATGGCCCACACCGACACACCCCAAACTCTCGATAGACGAAACAAACAAGCGTCACCTGCCTGACGCATCCAGTTTATATTATGATACCCCAATTCCAAGGAGCAAGGTTAAGGTCCTATCCCTACTCCTGAAAAGCACAACATATAAAAAGACCTAGGGATTGTCTAGGTCAGTAGTCTAAAAGTTTTAATGGGCGTACATCGTGAAACTCCGCGCTACCACGATATCTAACTGGATCGGTAATGTAAAAAGCTCATATTTTGTGTATTAAATAAAGAGTCGAGTGAACAGTTGCTCACTCTCGTTTCTTTTAAGTTATTTTTCCGAATCTTACGTGACATTTTGGCGATCCTGCCAGGATCCGTTCTCTTTGATCGAACGAAATTACGCATTTCGGGCTATGGTTTGCATCAAAGAGTATCGGATAAAAGTTCCTCTCAGTTCAGTGTAAACAATCCACGTGATTCAGCATACATGCATCACTGAAGAAGGAGACCAGAGAGACACAAGGTGAGAAAGATAAACTGGCTTTTACACATTACCGGGTTAGAAAACAGAGTTTCTCATTTCAAGACTCAGACTCGAATAAAAGTAGTAATTCCATGGAATCTACAATGCCAAAATCAACAAGTTCAGTCAGCACCGCTTCAACTTCCATCGATTGTAACGTACGCGCTATGCTCGATGCAATGCAAAAACAAAACGAGAAACACAATCTAGAAATGACCGACATGAAAAAGCTACTAGAACACGCCAACCGTGAAAACGAGAAGAGGACCGCCGAAATAGCTGAAATAGCACGAGAGATAGCCGGACTACGGACCGCAGTGTCCACCTTCACAACAGAGTACAACTCTCTTATGACAGATGACATCGCAAGCCGTCAAAGCATGAAGACTGCAGTGCAGAAACAGAACGGAGACACCGTGCAACCACAACAACCAGTTCCATCAGCCCACGAAGCACCATTATCCGTGTCAGAGGAAGAGGATGACGAGTTACTCGCTCCCGTTACTATGCTACGTGCAAAGGATGCGGTACGCTACATCCCTGTCCTTAACGGAGATGACGACATAGGAGTGGAAGATTTTATAGAAGAAGTAAGAAGCATGAGAAATAGGTGCAACGAGAGAGACCTCCTGCTCAAAGCTATCAAGCTAGAGAAAATCATCGGAAAGGCAGCGTAAGGTATTCATAATATTCCCATACATACTTACAGACATTTATATGACGCACTAAGAACAAACGTCGCAACACAAATAACGTCCGACGAATACCAAGAACAATTACGCGACCTAAAGCAAGGAAGAGACGAAAGTTTACAATCCTTCAACATTAGATTCAGACGAATCTACAATAAATTGACGTACGCGATTGGAAATGAGTATCCGCAACCACTAACGAGAAGGATAATGCTCGAAACACTCAACGGAAAGATTTCGCGTATGTATATTCGGAATCTGAAAACGCGACATTGGTAGAATATTACTATCTACTAAACCCGTCACGTTACTCGAAGTCGAGAAAGAAGCCATAAAAGGAATGACATCGTACTCCAAACCAATTGCCACCCCCAAGGCCCAAGCAATCAAGTTTCCCTGGCAATGCCTACTCTCAACATCCAGCCCCACCAACAATGACGCGACCAGTCGACGCAAGACCAACGACCGGACAAACTGCAAAATGTTTTAAGTGTGGTAAAACGGGACATATAACCAACGCCTGTAAAATGCGAAATTTTCCACTGGCCAGCCAGCGAAACTAGCCATCACTGAAAGTGAACCAATGGGATTGCGAGAAAGAAGAGGAAACAACAATGGAAGATCCGACATAGGAGTCAACGCTTTCATTTCAGGAAGACTTCTCGTGTGCAGAGCCGACAAATCCGGACAAACATACTTATTCGACACTGGAGCCGGAATTAACTTATTAAAAAGATCCAAAGCAACTAACCTTATATTCCCCACTAAACCCTAAAAATTCTCGATGGGAGGCGACGTTCACATATCCACTGAATATACACCCATCGTAATATTTGGCAAAACGCATAAATTCCATATACTGCCTGACAACTTTCCGCTTATCGAAGACGGAATAATCGATTTACCATACCTCGAAAAGTACAAGTACGAAATAACCAATGACAAAATTAAGTTAGACGGACACATCATATAGTTTCAGAAAACCAAGACAATAGTACCTGGCGAAACCAAGGTACAGACAATCTATCTGGAAGGAAAACCGGTACGAGTATGTTTTCACAATTCTGATGAGTCAGAACATACTATATCTAACGATATCTCTTACGAATTTGACGCGAACGAAATTGCAAAATTTAAAAGCTTTGTGAGAACATCTCACATAGAACCACACTTCAAAACCCCAATCGAAAAAATTATCATTCTTTATCTCAATGTTTTTAATTTATCCACTGACCAACTTCCATGTACTAGCCTTGCAGAATACACAATCACAAAACTATTTATACTAAATCCTACCGACTGGTAGGAAGCACACAAACAAGAAATCGAGAAGCAAATGACAGAACTGCTCGACAAAAACATTATCGAACCGTCCGACTCTCCATATAACTCTCCGGTATGGGTCGTACCAAAGAAAATAGATGCATCAGGAAAACAAAAATGGCGCATCGTAATAGATTTCAGGAAAATAAACGAACTTACCAACCAAGACGCATACCCGTTACCAGACATAGACGATATTCTTTCGCAACTAGGGAACGCAAAATTCTTTTCCGCGTTAGATTTATCATCAGGCTTTCATCCAATACCAATGAATCCTGACTCAAAGAAATATACTGCATTTAGCACACGACAAGGGTATTTTCATTACAACAGAATGCCGTTTGGACTAAAGAACGCCCAAGCAACGTTCCAAAGAATGATGGATACAACTCTTAGAGGTTTGATTAACAAACATTGCTTTGTTTAGCTTGACGACATTATTATATTTGACAACACACCTAATGAACACAATGAAAACTTAGTCATCGTATTTCAACGACTACGCAAACTCGAACTAAAGATTCAACCTGACAAATGCGAATTTTTAAAACCAAAATTGGAATAATTAGGACATATTGTAACTGCAGATGATGTAAAACCAAACCCCAAGAAAATCGAAGCCGTCTCAAAGTTCAGAAGACCCCGAACGCCGACCAACGTAAAATCAGTCTTAGGACTAGCAGGATGTTGCCGTAAATTCATTCGAAATTTTTCTAAAATCGCAAAACCATTGACAGACCTCACGAAAAAGGACATACCATTCCATTGGACCGACAAAACAGAACAAGCATTTAACGAATTAAAACAGAAATTATGCTCTTCGCTTGTTTGAAATATCTGGACTACACGAAACAATTCACTCTTACGACCGATACGAGTAACGAAGGAATAGGCGCAATATTGTCACAAGACGTTACCCGTATTGTTATATTTCTAGGACATTAAACCCAGCCGAAAAGAATTATTCAACTACCGAAAAGGAACTTCTAGCGATTGTTTGGTCAGTCAAACGGTTGAGACAGTACCTACTTGGACGGAAATTTTTAATTAGAACCGATCATCAAGCCCTCAAATGGTTACATAACTGTAAAGACTTCTCCTCTCGCCTTATACGATGGAGACTGCGACTAGAGGAATACGAATACGAGATGGAGTATACAAAGGGGAAAGACAACACAGCCGCGGATTCACTTTCTAGAATACACGCGATTATACCTCGAATGACGTACAACGACTGGCTAAATGAAAACGTCCTACCGGAACGACATAAAGATTGTTCCGAATCAAGAATCATTTTACCAACTCACGCGTAGTGAATTAGGCCCTTTTGATAACTGTAATTGGTTAGAAAAAATAAATGAAATATTACAGACTAATACAAAGATAGGAATAGCGGACAATAGCTTCTCCGAAATAGAAAAAGCACGATTAAAAACAATACTTATGTATTTTAACGATACAATGACACCAATCACGTTCGCTTGGGAACCCATCGAACAACTGACAGAAGAAGATATCGAAACAATTATACGCGAAAACCACAATGACGTACTAGGGCACTTAAGGATACAAAAGACCTATCAACGCATCAAAAACCAACATAAGATACCCAAACTAATGGAAAAAGTAGAATCATTCATTCGAAGTTGCGACACGTGCCAAAAGGAAAAATTAACCCGTATCCACCAAAAAGAGATGCCCGTAATAACTGACACCCACTTCTCCCAACGATAAAATCGCAATGGACATTATCAGACCAATGACGAAGACTAAGAGAGGTTACCAATTCATATTATCCATACATGACGAATTGACAAAATATCTTATATTAGTACCACTGAAGGCACAACAAACAGAAAATATTATAAACGCTTTATTAAACCACTACATTTACATCTTCTCCGCACCACGGACGATACTAACAGACCAAGGACAGAATTTCATATCTAAATTAATGGCAAGATTTGAAGAGGCATTCAAAATACGACATATCAAAACTACGTCATTTCACCCACAGTCGAACGGAAGCATAGAACGAACGCACGCTACAATCAAAGACATGATATGGACTAGCCTACACGACTCAGACAAAAAATGGGACAAAGTTCTCAACTTTATATGTCTAGGGTACAACACAGCAGTACACGGATCTACCGGATTCACACCTTTCGAACTAACCTTCGGCAGAAAAGCTAACTTACCATCCTCCATATCACGATTCTCATCCTACACGTATGACGAGATGTTCTCGGTCTGGCAGAAACAGTACAACAAGTATATTGAAATCGCGCGAAACACGTTGGAGAAGTCGAAGAAAAGACACCAGCGCGACCAGGCCAGAAAGATTGTCAAAATACAGGACATATTTAGACCAGGAGCAAGTGTTCTGATACACAATGACCATAAGACGGACAAACTCGACACTGAATGGCTAAGGCCCTACGAAGTATTAAGCGTTCATACCTTTTACTATGTTGTTGACATAAATAGCAATCACTGAAAGATCCACGGTAACAGGCTGAAAACATATTCCAGGGCGATCACTGCGTTCCTCGTTAGAGCCAACACCATCAAATTAATATCGATAGCATCCGAATCTATATTTACCGAAAAATCTGGCGAAGCTTATTTGTACAACGACGAAATTAACATGATTATTAGCCTAGATATAAGCGAAATATACGATCAGTTAGACACCATTAAAACCCAAGTAAAAGAAACACGAAACTTCTGTACAAACTGCGCATACACACACGAAATTAGTACTCTCGAGCTAAGACTGAAACATTTGGAAAATCTTTCATTACAATTGAAACTCCTCACACACAATAGACATAAACGAGGTCTAATAAACGCATTAGGCTCAGTAGCAAAGAGCCTATTCGGAACGTTAGATAACGACGATCTAGATCTAATCAACAAAAACATAGACAAACTCTTCGATGATGAAAAGAAAATGAAAACTATTATTGCAAATCAAACAGCTCTAATTAGACGAATCATCAGCACAGACAGTATGAAAAGAATAGACCAATTAAATAACGATTTTCAAAAAGCGATCACCACAGGCAAACGCGAAATGTATTTATTGACCGCGTTATTACATTTAGAATCTGCAATACTTGATTTGCACTTCCAGTTAAACGAAATATTTAACGTCATTACACTCGGAAAGCAAGGAATAATTAGTCCACAAATTATTAGTCACGAAATATTCTTAAAACAATACAGCGCAATCTTACAAGGAAAACTATTATCTAGTGCCATCGAAGCTAAGACCGAAAACTTCCAGTTTATTCTCAACATCAGTAAACTTACACTGTTTATAAAAGGGCAGTACACATTCTTTAAAATAACTATCCCATTGATCTCTGTCCTCTATCCCATTGTCGCCCCCCATATCGAGAATCAACTATTCTTCACAACCACTCTTACTTACATGGCAGCAGATAACGAATATATAAATAAGAACTGTAGAATCAGAAGCAACGTACACATTTGTAAACAGACCCAGCCGATTCATGACAAAAGAGCGATTTCCGATTGTGCAGCTAACCTTTTAGACACGGCCGACGTTATAAGCAGCTGTAACATAGGCATCTACAGAATCAATGTAATGACATTCATATCACTCGCCGCTGAGAATAATTACATCGCAATACCCGAGCAACCGGTAGAAATAACCACTTTTTGCGGACAAAAGCACCATATTATTCGAATTGATCGACCATACGTTATTAAATCAAGCGAAAAATGTGACTTGGTGTATGATCAACAACACATGAACATAGGCACCGCGATGAAAAACGTTGCCTAAGATATCACATTGAAAACAGTGCCTATCAGCAATAATACAGACTTATTCCACCTAGTACAGCCATTACAACACACATGAGCGACATCAATGCTTACTTTTCATTAATGCTTAACTTTAAAATTAATAATCAATTCAAGAACAACGAAAGATTTGTAACGTATAGTGGTACCGCACCAAATGAACCGTCACCAACACCTTCAATCAGGAGCCTGAGACACTACCAAGCAATATTAGAAGACATCGCGAACCAGAAGTCGAGCAAACTCCCTGAATTCAAACAACTCAAGGTGCAAATTCCCGATTTCAACAAACACCCTATCAAAGTACCCAAGTCTATTCTGAAACGAAGATCCTAGAGGACCAGGATCGATCTAAGAAGGGGGAATGTGATGTCAAACACACCCTCAAATGACCCACACCGACACACTCATAATCTCGATAGACGAAACAAACAAGTGTTACCTGCCTGACGCTCCAGTTTACATTATGATACCCCAATTCCAAGAAGCAGGGTTAAGGTCCTACCTCTACTCCCGAAAAACACAACATATAAGAAGACCTAGGGATTTTCTAGGTCAGCAGTCTAAAAGTTATAATCGGCCTGCATTGTAGAACTCCGCGCTACAACGATATCTAACCGGATCGGTAATGTAAAAAGTTCATATTTTGTGTAATAAATAAAGGGTCGAGTAAATAGTTGCTCACTCTCGTTTTTTTTCAATTTATTTTTCCGAATCTTACGTGACACTGGTGACGGTATTGACGATAAAGTGTTTCTCGAAATCAGAGCAGGCTAATACCGGAGTTTTGGTAAGGACCATTCTGAAATTGTTCGCATCAAACACCTCTTGCTGTTCGTTTCCTCAATGCCAAGGTCGGCCTTTCTCTAAGAGCTTAACTAATGGTATTTTATACTCAGAAATGTCTCCCATAAAACGGGCATACCAATCAATCATTCTGAGGAAATGGCGAAGCTGTTTGATGGTTTTCCGGGTGGAGGAAGGGGGATTCAATAACGGCGCGACCTTTTCCGGACCGGTTTTTAATTCGTCTTTCGAAATTACATACACCCGGTTATATCATCTTCGAACGGAAGAAGGCACTTTTCTCTCTATTTATTTCTAATCCCGCCTTTTTCAAAGCCTTTAACACGAGAGTCAGAAAACGAAAGTGCTCTTCCTCGGACTCGGTCGCAATTACAATACTACGTCATCTAGGTGTGCAAAAACGTGCGGCTTCCATTCGGGTCGAATTATACGATCCATTAATCGTTGAAAGTGGCGTGTGCGTTGGTCAACACGTTGACGCTGGCATGACCCACCGGTGGTCCATGCTTGTCTGTTTCATGGGGCGGCCTGATCCACCGGTGGCCCATGCTAGATTGTTCTGTGCCATGCTAAATTGTTCCGTGCGGCGGCATGCATCACCAATGGGCCACGTTTGTATATCAAAAAATGCGTAGCATAAAATGTTATTTTATTGATTTAACATTATACAGTAACATTTCTACCTTATAATCAGACATTTAACACAAAATATATAACTTATAATAATCAATACATAAAATATAACAAAACATATCTACTTATATTACTGATGCAATTTTTTAAAACATTCTAAACAAAGTGCCGGCTTATCCGGACAACTGTTACAAAAGGTCATCACTTTTTTTGTTTTATTTGTGGCGTACTGTGTACCTTTTAGATCTGCTAAGCGTTTGTAACATTCTTTGCATCTTTTCCTCATCTTCCTCGCGGGTCCTTGGTGTGAGCTTAAAAAATGTTTACTCCGTCTTACTATTAGTTCATCATTAGGGGGATTCCCACTCTTCAATAAATAATTAATAATTTTTTCTCTAAATTTTAAAATTTTATAACGCTTGGTTCCCCACTTTCTGTGTATGTACCACGCATTTACTAAAGAGGTCCCGCATATTAGTTCCAGGACAACTTTTCGGTACCATTTTACTGTTTTCCGTAAACTATTATAATATGAACACATTTGGTCGGATATGTCAACTCCCTTTTTCGCACTGTTATAAGAAAAAAACTATCGGGTTTTAATTTATCGTCTTTGCCACGAATAGTGACGCAATTGTGAGATTTGGAAGTGGTTAGCATGCACAGGGGTCTTTTGTCTGTCCACTTTAAAAATTTCACGCCGCTCCGATTTTGAAGAGAGATAGTGTCGCCCCGTTTCTGTTTCTGTTTTGCCTGCGGCGGTAGAAATTTTCTATTCATTTTTACTGTACCGTAAATATAGATTCTTTTGGTGAAAAGATCTTCTGCTAAAGGAATGCTTGTGTAAAAACTATTGGTAAATAAAATTCGGCCCTTGAATAATGGATCTCCAATCAATTTTATGACTACATCATGCCAATGTGTTTTTGCAATTCTTGTTTCGTTTTTTCCGGAATAAATGTACATATTGTACGTATATCCGTCCGGAAGGTAGAGTTTGTACAGTTTTATACTGTACTTGTGCCGCTTGCCCGGTATGTATTGACGAAAACTAAGTCGTCCCTTCCACGAAACCATGGTTTGATCAACTACTATATTTTTACCGGGTTTTATTGTATTTTTGAACGTACGAAGAATTTTATCAACTATATTTCGGAGTTTATATAACCGATCCTCGATTCTAGCCGTTAGCATTATCAGAAAAGTGCAAGTATTTCATTATTGCTAAGAATCGATCAGGTTTCATTGTATTCTTTATACGCGCATTCGCATACATTGTATTTGTGGACCAATATAGCCGAATTTCCAAGATATTAATCCAAAGGGCATCCGAGTGAAATGAAACAATCTGAAGCAGTATGCTTCGTTTGCTGTAGAATAGAAGAGGAAAGAAGGAAGGAAGAACGTTTCGTCCTGGGCCTGCTAGTGGACTCATCAGTAAGGGCTACCTAGCAGGCCCTGCCTTAGACGCTGGGATATTAGGAACAGGTCAGAACTTCTACATATTGGAAAGCATAGGTCATCGGGTACTTTCAGGAAACTGTAGGCCGTGCTGTCCCTCTAGTGGCGGGAGTCGGAGGGCCGCCACAAATCACTGCCCGGGACGGCGAACGCGGTAATGGGACGACTTCGGGGTTCCAGGAGGACTTGAAACTATGCCTGACTCAAATCTAGTTTAGAAATATATCGCGCTCGTCGCAGCTCGCCTAATATTGGCTCGAGGTTCGACAACGGGTACGAATCTTTACGCATTACTTTATTGACTTTCCGATGGTCGATGCAAAACCGGTGCTTTCCGTTCGGTTTGGGAACGATCGCCAGGTTACTCAGCCATTCGCTCTCCGACGACACAATTATCCCTTCCGCAAGCAAACTATCAACTTTTGTCTGCGCAATTCGCAGGAGATAGGAAGAGATGGTGCGGGGACGTTGTCGGATAAGCGGATGACCATCTACATCTATTCTATGTTGGACCAGGGAGGTAAAATTCAGGGTGCCAGTCGAGAGGGGTGTTCATCAGATGATCGAGCAGCTTATTAAACCTATTACTCGTCTCGCCGGTGACTTCTGCCAACCCTACGAATTCTGGAAAAACGAGAACCGTCTATGGCGTCCGTCCTGTCAAACTAAAGCGTCTCGTCGGTCCGTTTGGCGTCTTCTACGTGTCCTGTCCATAGTCGATAATCAGAGCAAGTAGTTTGCAAAAATCGATTCCCAACGCCTGGCAGCGTACTTTGTGATGCCAGTATCGGTCGGCCAATTCCTCCGTTGTCTTCTGTAAACTTAATTTCAAGAGTGGTCGCATACGATAATCAAATCGTGAACATTCCTCATCGTTTGGATTCGCAACTGAAGGCGATTTATTTCGGCTTGTACATCCGCGGGAGTTGGGTGGCGGGGCTGTAGGGCCGTGGACAAACGCGCCTGAGCCACCCGCTGTCGTAACGGTCGACGTTAACTCGCCTAAAATAAGAGGATCTATAATTACAAGCACTTGTCGCGAATCAGCCGAATCGGTACTCCAGGGAAAGAAAACGCAGATTTGGGGAAGTAGGGACATAATATGCCTAATTAATCAAATCACAAGAAAAAAGAAGTAGGGAAAATATACCACAAAGTAAGAGCGAGCAAAGAAAAAAGGAGGAAAGAGAAGTATTTCTAGAAGTATTTTCTACTCTCCTGCTGGAATAACGGGAAGACAAATTTTGAATTTCAATTCCCGTGAATTCGACCTGGCAACCGGCAGTCAACAGTAGCAACCTTGAAATACAATACGCCGCAGCGATAACGCATGTGGTGATCCTCGCTCGAACAAAGAAAAACTACAACGTTCCTAACAGGTCACTACAACCGTAAACAGAACTCTCGAACGTTACAGCTGAAATTTCGAATGCCGGGTGTGTCTCGTCGAGGCAAGCACTTTATTATCGAAAATTCTCAGGGCACCACGAACATAGAACCGATAATCCTACGTTACATATCAGCTAGAGCATTCCAACTCGATGGTTCAGCACTAGCCACCTGGCGTACCGTACTTGACGCGAATCACGAGCAAATATCCTACGTCTTACGTCAAAACAGTCGAAACCACACTCTTCCCGATGGTGAATGCGGGTACCATGGAAGTTTCAGCGAGGCATAGCTACACTGCTTAACTATTGCACGTGAATGAAGACGAACCGTATAGACTACCCGAATCTGCTTTACAACAGGCCCAAAGACCCCAGCGCATCAGAATAGAAGCTGTAGGGCGCGACTCCACCACGAGCGCGTCCACTATGCTAAATCTATACCCTGATCGAGTACCCGGGCGTACCAATCGATCAAGACTGCGAAATCTCGATGGGCACTGAAAACCACATCAGTTTGATTGAGTTCCGGACTGCCTCACAGTGTAGTGATAAAAGGCGAATTCGGCGCGCGAATAGAGAAACGACGTGAAGTGAATTTACGAAGCACAGGATTAGAATGCTTAAGTGTGTATGTAACGCAATGGTTTACCAGTACCGACTAAACGTGAGAACAATTATCTTCTATCTTGATGAACGATGGGTGAAGCACTATAGAAGTTGCTATTTCCCACTTTGTATAAGAAAGTGTATTCCTTTACAATTTTATTATGTACGTGAATAGGGGAAAGGGGGATAGGTAAATTATATACAATATACATTGAAGGAATTTAAAATTAAAAGTACGCGCATCCCTCGGCGATCCAAAGCAAAGAACCTAAACTTAACTTAACTTAAACTATAAAATAACTTATTATACAATTTACGATCCAATTAAAAGCTTCAAAGTCCTGGAAAGGACTTGGAAAATTTTTACTAAATTGCAAACGACTTAAATCTACGCGCGTAGTCCTTAGCTTGGTGTCGTTTTCGAGAGACCGGTCCCTCGAAAACATTACCAAGGGCTCAGGCCCACCCCGTGGAGGTGACTACGCAGAGACCCAATAATGCATTTTTAAATAGTTAAATCTTTAATTTGTTCACTCACCAATAAGCACGCAAAAGTCGTTACCACCGTCCACCACTGTCTACAATCGTCCACAATCATCCATTAGTATCCACCATCCTTGGCCATTCCACTGCCGTCCACCGTCGACCACCACCGTCCACTACCATCTACCACGGTCCACAATCATCCATCAGTGTCTACTACCCTTGGCTACTCCATCACTGTCCACTATCGTCCACTACCATCCACTATCATCCACCAGTGTCTACTACTCTTTGTTCCTCCACAGCTAGCTACCAGCAGTGACCAACCACATTCTCACCCAAACGAACAGAAGACTTTTAACTGTTTTAGTGCCAGGGGTTTTAAAACTCCGTGTCGGATTGTGCCAAGAAGCGCGATAACGTTTCCTTTATTTTTCTGCGAGTAATGCCAATCGACGCTGTTCCGCTGTTCTCTTTTTTCATCGAAATTACCGTACGGCGCGTTCGCGCTTCGTATTGTGTCATTAGTCACATCAGAGACGTTATACTGGGCATTCAAAAGTTTGCGAAATATTCGTGTTTGAGGTTTTTAAATATTGTTAAAAATAAACCTTGTGCCTCAGTGTGTTAAAGAAAGACTGCTAATTACACAAGTTGTTTACGGTTATTTCAAAGAAAATTAGAAATTACGGGAGGAAACTCTGACAGACTCTCGACGCCACACATTTGAAACCGAGCGCGTTACGGACTGACAGCATCGCACTGCTTATATACACCCACCCCCACTATCATTAACCTCATAGAATAGTGGCGCCACCTCTGTGAGAAGTGCTCAAACTGTTCGCATAGCGTTATTGTTGATCTTGATTACTATAATTTCTTCTAATTAACTTTCACGTCGCTTGCTTTTACATAATAATTTTATTTAACAAATAAAAGTGTTTAACAAATTAGATAAACTGATTTTATAAAGGAAACTTTTGTCTGTTGTCTTTGATGGCGCAGTAATAAGTGAATAATAAATTTGTAAAACGTAGCGAAGGAGAGTCTCTTTTTTATAGATAACGCGAATTAATTTTGAAACAATTTCCTATCGAAAATGTACCTCTCGAGGAGCGGAAGTAGATGGCAGTGAATGTGTTTGCTGAGATGCGAAAGTTGATAACGCCACAAATTTGTGGCGTTATCGACGTTACCGACTTCCTCATATAAGCAGACACATTCACAGCCATCTACTTCCGCTCCTCGGAGGGTACATTTTCGTTAGGAAATTGTTTCAAAATTAATTCACGCCATCTATAAAAAAGAGACTCTCGTTTGCGACGTCTTTCAAATTTCTACGCTTTTCAAATTAATTATTCACTTATTTCTACGCCATCAAAGAGTACACATCACAATTTGCCTTTGCCAAATCTAGATTTGTATTTCTAAGCTTCTACTTCAGTTTACCTTAATTGTAAAGACTTGTTGCTGTTAAATAAAATTGTTATATAAAAGCCATCCAACGTGAAAGTTAATTAGAAGAAAATATTGTGGCCAACGACCACCCATCCACAAATTAAGTACTAATGGCGCCATCTTTGCAAAAATTGTCCAAACTATTCAATTTTTAATTTCAGATTTACTCACAGAGATGGCGATACCACTCTGTCAGCAGTTTACTTCGCTGTCGGTAATGCTGTGCGTACAATTTGAGTACTTTTTACAGAGATGACGCCGCGAGCAAGGAAAAAGCTACCGAAGACACTGATTGAGATCTCACTCTGTATACTAACGTTGTGCTACGTTTTGAAAATGTGTGTTGTGATAACTAATGGAAAATATTAGTCTTTTCGTTAAATTAAGTAAATAAAGAAACATCAAGCAGAATGCCTGCTCAAGAAGTTGCTATTCCACAGCCACCGGCGACAGAGAATGAGGAAAATACTGCTCCTTCATCTCAGCCGATCGTTGGCATCATTTATCCTCCACCGGAGGTTAGAAGTATCCTTTGACTATACGTAATTTGTTGTTAATAATAACTAAAGTAAAACATTTATATTCTGGTAATTTTTTGATAACAATGCTTGATGAAATTATGGAGATTTCCATAATAAATGTGTATACGTGAGTATTGTATATTGAAGTAATGAAGAGGTTAACTGCAAGGTTACTTGAGAATTATTTCTACACCATCCTGAAAATGTCCATGCATTTGAACAATTTAATTTAAAACAGCATAATTCTATTTATATTTTGCTATTATAAGGTCAATGATCTAATATATAGTTCCATCAGGTTTTTAGGATGCATTATATAGTTGTACGCTTTATATGTACGCTTTTGTATTTCAGATTTTCGATTGATACGTTGGTACTTATGTAGCTTTCCTTATGTATGAAATTTAGATATCGTTGACAAGACCGCCAGTTTTGTAGCTAGAAATGGGCCAGAGTTTGAGTCGAGAATCAGACAAAATGAGCTGGGAAACTCGAAGTTTAATTTCTTAAATTTTGGCGATCCGTACCATGCTTATTACCAGCATAAGGTGAAAGAATTTAAAGAAGGGAAAGGTCAGGAGCCTACTATAGGATCCGGGCCTGGGAAAGCAGTTAATCTTGCTGCTCATCAGAAGCAGCAAGAAATTTTGAAACAAGTTGAACAACCATTTATTCCGAAAGATCCACCCGCTGAATTTGAATTTATCGCAGATCCACCATCTATCTCAGCTTTGGATCTGTACGTGTTTTAATCAAATATCCCTCTCCCTTACGTAACTGTAAAGGCTGTTTCATTTTAATTTTCCCCTGTGATTATTTCAAACATACTTGAAATTTTAGAGATGCGTCTGTCTAAAATGTAATTGCGCGTTCCACAAAATCTCCCCCTTGAAAGAGAACTTTCATTTGAGATATTGTTTAAAGTAATAAATATATGAAGTCAGATATTCGTAGTCATCTTAATTTGAGATAATCACATTCGAATATTAAAATGGTATACCCTGTGTAAGGGAATACATTGAATAAATATAAATTTGTTTTCTTTGACTTTTTAGGGATATTGTAAAATTAACAGCACAATTTGTTGCTCGTAATGGTCGTCAGTTTTTAACTAATCTAATGAATCGAGAACAGAGAAATTTTCAGTTTGATTTCTTACGACCTCAACATTCCTTGTTTCAGTACTTTACAAAACTCTTAGAGCAATATACAAAAGTAAGACGTAATTTACTTATTTTTTTTCGTAATTAGATATTAACGTATACCTGATTTCTTAAAGTAATGTAAATTTATAGGTATTAATTCCACCGAAAGATCTGTTACCACGTCTGCGCGATGAAGTGGCTAACATGGATAAAATTTTAGAACAAGTTAAATATCGCGCTGAATGGCTGAAGTATCAAGAAGCTCAAAGACGCAAAGAGGAAGAGGAATTGGAACGTGAAAGAGTCGCTTACGCACAAATTGATTGGCATGATTTCGTTGTAGTCGAGACTGTCGATTACCAACAATTCGAAGTTGGAAATTTCCCAGCGCCAACAACGCCAGACGAAGTTGGCGCTCGAGTTCTTATGCAGGTACCTGATACAAGTTATATTAAATGCGTTGATATTATGTTGAAATGTTTTAACGTATTTACAGTTTTGAACAATTTTTTTATTTATCTTACATCTGATAATTTGTTAAACTTTTAGGAGAGAATAGAAGAAGGTGAAGATGTCGAAATGCAAATCGACAGTGATGGAGAGGATGATATGCAAAATCGCAACGAGGGTGAGAAAGATCGGGCAAAAGATAATAATCAAGTAAGCATTTTATACATTTATCGAAACAAAAATCAACTGTGCAGCTTCATAAACCATAATATGCTTATATTTTAAGGTACAAGATATGGAGGAGGATTCAAGCGATGAAGATGATGTATCACCTCCAGGTGACACTCATAAATCGAAAGAATCAAAGCCACGTGACAGTAATAACATGCAACCTCCACCGTTGCCACCTACTCCAGGAAATGTAGTAGTAAAGAAAGGATATGATCCTAAACAACACGGTAAATAAAAAAAGAAATGTAGGCACTGTGTATATTAACCGATTAAGAAATTACAATGTATTTACTTTTACAGGAACTAAGACTGCGCGACCTGTACCACCTGATGAATATTTGATATCTCCAATCACCGGAGAACGTATACCCGCGAGTAAAGTTCAAGAACACATGCGTATCGGTCTACTGGATCCACGTTGGGTAGAACAGAGAGACAAGCATCTCGATAAATTGGCACAAGAAACGGTATTTGCGCCTGGTACGGCGATCGAAGCTAGCTTGAAGCAACTAGCTGAGAGACGTACCGATATCTTCGGTGTCGGTGATGAAGAAACCGCAATTGGTAAAAAGATCGGAGAAGAAGATAAGAAGAAAGACGACAAAGTCACATGGGACGGACACACGTCGAGTGTTGAAGCAGCGACTAGAGCTGCTAGAGCAAATATCACCTTGGAAGAGCAAATTCATCAGATACATAAAGTGAAGGGGCTTCTCCCGGACGAAGAGAAAGAAAAGATCGGGCCGAAACCTGCTAATCGCGCTGCTGAGCTGTCACATATGGCTGCTGCTGCTTCGAAACCGCAGGCCACATTGAAAGCACCACCCAAACCGCCAGCTCCAAAACCAGTACCAGTTCCGACCCAACCACCACCGCCACCGACTATGAGCATGCCTACTATGGGTATTCCTCAACCGATGATGCCGCAAGCACCGATGATGATGATGGCTCCTATGCCTCCGATACGACCACCACCGCTTATGAGTAAGTAATTTTAATGATTTTCTTTTTTCAATACATTTCTGCTGGTTTTTATTTTACATTACGCGATTATACATAATATAAATATTGGATATGTATTTATAACATATAGTATTAATCATAGCTAACTTTCATTTCTAGCACCAGCAATGTCGCCATTTATGCCAACACCACCACCTATGCAACCTCCAATGACATCTGCTGTAAGTATTTATAAAGTAAATAATATGTATCTTTTAACTAATATTTTATTGATCTTTTCTAGATTGGATTGAAACATACTGCTGAACCTATGGAGGAGGAACCTCAAACTAAGAAATTAAGAACTGAAGATTCTTTGATTCCGGAACAACAATTCTTAGCCAGGAATAAGGTAATTCACTTCGATATTGAATATTTATACTCATGATAAAAATTTATTACGAACACTTTTTGTCTCTTTAGGGTCCTGTACAACTAAACATTGCTGTACCGATGATGACAGAAAAAGCAGAATGGAAGTTGAATGGCCAGACATTAAACATTACTTTGCAATTGAGCGATACCGTGGCGACAATGAAAGCTCTTATTCACGAGCAAACTGGCATGCCACCTGGCAAGCAGAAGTTACAATACGAGGTATGATATTTCGTGATAATTTTAGTCACATTGGTGTTATTTTGTCAATATTTAGCGTCTTTAGCTCTTTCGGCTACATCTCGAGTCTTTGTTGCACCTTCGTTGTACCTTCGTTTCCTTATGTACGCAAAATTTAGCTAAGTTCGAAATCTGCTTTCAATGTGCTTGATCTCGTCGCTAGTTGTGGCTTAATGCAAAGTGTGGGCGGATATATATTTTTTATTATATTTACTTTCAGGGAATGTTCTTCAAAGACAGCAACAGTCTTGCATATTACAATTTAGCATCGGGCAATGTAATTAATCTTTTACCAAAGGAGAGAGGTGGTAGGAAAAAGTAAAACGGGAAAATGTGTAATTAATGACATTTAAAAACTTTCACATTTCCTTTGTGTAATGCTCTTAATTTACTTCATATTAAAACATTAAAAAGGTAAGAACACTGTTAACAGAGAAATAAAATACACCTTTAATTAAATAAAAACTTTACATTTCTTATTGTATTTTTCTTGATCTATAATTATAATAAGTTAGCATTTAATAAATTAATAATATATAATATAATAAAATTTATAAAGACACAAATATAAATTATTTATATAAGCTTAGATCTTGTTTTAAAAATTGCACTTTTAGATTACCTTGTACTTTTATTGGTAAGGTATTAGTGAGATTTAATTAGCTAGATTAATTTAGCAATTCGTTGAACGGACACTTGCAAAATATTGGAAATATCGTGTTCACATTAGCGTGGCAAGTTTTTCGTAAAAGCCGTCGTCTTTTCACCTTGCATTAGAGATTCAGAATATTCTACTTGGACATTTCGAACATTTTCTATTCATTTATAAAAGCAGTACTCTAAATATTACTTTAAAAAGTATCGTATAAAAATCTGTCAGAATAAAACTCTATAAATATTATCGAGTTATACAACGTTCTAAATGCAACAATGTTTTTCATATTATCTAGTATTATGCATTATCGAAGGCCTCATGTTTAGAATGTTTTTGCGTTTTGTATTTATAACGTTTATATACTTTACTTTCGATTAGTTTTATTTTTAATTTGCTCTACAATTCTTCGGTAGCGTATAACCATTGATTTGTATATCTAAAAATCAAAAGTGACACGATTAAGAATTTCTTTTTTCGAACAATGCGAGGTTGTAATTTGATGTAACTTACCGAGTCTGCGTCATCGTAAGGACGACACGCGAGTGTTGGTTCTGGCAAGCAACGCGTGATTTCATCGAAATTGCATTCATTTCGCAACAAAACGTGCTTTGCTTGATAGACTGCACCCATTACAGCTGAATTAGCTATTTCCTATTAAACAGAATTTATAAGTAATTAAAACATTGAATATTCAGTAGTTCAATGATGTAAATTTTAATATTATAGAATGGCAGTAGAAAACCGAAATCATTACCAATATGTACACTGGTGAATTGAAAACATCAGAAAGTACTTGTAGTATTGCTTTATTCGCGGATGCACCCCCAGTTGCAATAATGCGTGTATTTGGTCCTATAAATAGCAGAAAGGGGAATATAAAAAAGTGTTTTCTTTCGTTAAAAATTCCTCTACCGATATTTTTCTACTTCAAAAAATGTCGAAATTTTGCAAGGTATATTTTTGTGTTTTTGTGTGAATTACATTCATTCGTAAAATAAATTTGAAGTAAGCATGTTTGAAATGATTAGATGCAGGTGAAATGTAAGAAAATTGCAGAGAATACTTCACTTACCGACTACAAGGCCGAAATCCTCAGCGTGAGCCCTTTTCGCAACAAACTGACCTTCGATAAGGGCTCTCACCTCTACCTCCTTAGAGCTGTAACGCGATATTTTCTCGTTCGCCTTGTTGAACCGATGATCGCCAATGACAAATGGTAAAATTTCTTGTGCGTCAAAGTATAAACCTAAATTCCCAAAATTACCCCGCGGAGTGCTTTCCAGTAACTCGTTGAAAATTTGCCAACTGCCTTGTGCCGCACTGTCGCGTATTCTTTCCCGTGTCAGTGAACCATTCTTGAAGCTAAGAATTCACATTGCTTTACTTTAGGATATTTCAGTTCTACATGAACGTGTTACTCGAAACATACTACCATTGTCAATTAATTTATCTTTCTTAATTCATATTTACTATTATTCCCTTCCTTGAACAAATCTTTTCCTATTAATATCTGAAAGTTTTCTAGTTCTAGATTGCCCAATGTAAACTTCTGTTTTATTTATTTCTTTGACTTGTTAGATAATCTAAAGTTTTAGAATATTTTGATTTTTCATCAATTCATTTTAAGGTAATAGTGTTCTAAGAAAATTCTGTCTTATTATAATGAAAGGAAAAAAATAGTCATTTACACAAGCAAAGCCATATAAGCTTTATCGGCGAGGGGGTTGCAAAAGATATGTCCATCTAAAGCAGTTTTTGGTTTGTTCAACCACAGAAACAGAGTATCACTTGTTCCCAAACTGCAGGCGATGTCTCCTTCTTTCAGCCTCATCCCTATAAATCAATGAACAAATTACGAATCGAAAAAGTATTTGTATGGATATTTGTAAAGACAATTATCGTTAAAAGGCGAAGTGATGAGTATAGATTAACAGAGAATTATTCACGCTGGAACTGTAAGATTAACGATTGTACGCTTACCCATTAAAGAACCTGAATTGTCGCCTGTGAATGCAGTTATCCTGCACGTTTCGTCGAAGCCGAATCTTTCAACGAAATAAGACGAAATTGGACCGATATCGCTGCACGACGAAACTGGTTTTCCGAGCTTTTCTCGCAAATTTGGACCGCAAGCCTAAATAAATAATGGTTCGTACAACGGTGTATTCATTAAAGAAAAATTTTCTTTTTTCTTCATATTGTGTTTTGCTTTGTATTGTTGATAATTATAGGAACTGTTTGTCGGAGTTATTGGCGGCTCAGAGGAAGGAAAGATAGTTACGTAAGTTCTGAATTCACCGCATTAATTTATATATTGATATACTTTCAAATTAATTGTGCCTTCATTAGTTTGTTGTTTTTTAAGGAGAAAACTACCGTTTCGAAAATACATGTTACTTAACTACATTTTAGTTTCTGTTGGTGACTAACGAATTAGATGATCAAGCTTTCACCATACTTCAAATAGCTGAGCTTTTCTTATATTGAAATTTCTTCATTTTTAATATAAAACAATTTTTGAACCTTCGAACAATCGAAGCTTGAAAAATTTGGAATATTAGGAAACAATTTAAATAATTAAAACTAATAACGCAAGTTCAAATATGCAAAGTTCACGCATTCGTATCAATAATCGCGAAATGACTTCACGAGGCGGTATCACACTCTGTTTCGAAATAACCTCTGTCTATAAATAATGTCCGGTAGAAATGTAATAATTATCGAGCGATATTCTACCTCTAATAGGACGTCATCCCAGTCTTTTGTATGAATATTTAACAAGTTCATTCCAGAGCCATCGGACCAATCAATGGGCGCGAAATCGCCCAAAAACAAGGAACCAAGGAAACTGCTGACCAAAGAGATCCTCTGAAAGAAAAACACATTTCATAACATAGAATGAGTATCAGTGACGAATATGTTTTTGCATAACCCGTTATAATTTTATTCGCGCTAGGCATCTCCATAAATAGAATTTCTCGATACTTTAAAAAAGGCATTGCGAGACACCGCGAGTAATCAGTTCTATCGGCTATTTTAATTTGCCGTGCTGCCGTGAAGTAAAACGTGCTTCGGAATAAACAAATTTTTGTTGTTTAACTTAAAATGCAAAGGAGGAATACAGAAGTAATACCGAACGAAACGGTACGCATTGATCTTTAAAAACGCACTAAAACGAACTCGATACAGAAGTTGACGCGTATCAAGTACGGTGCTTTGATCGATATGCCGATAGTCGTTCCGAATTTCTCGCAACGAATCCGGTGTAACGTAAATTTCGGACGTTATACCTCTGTGCTGCTGTACGCTTCCGGTCTGGTCCGTGCTATTTTCGCAATCTGCGGCCCTGAGAACCTTTCGTACGCCCGTGATCCCGTTATCTCCGCTAATTTCTGTAAATCACGACGGGTCGTTACGTTGATTAATTATAAATCAGTTTGTTTCTCGTTGCAACCACGATCCTCTATCGACGTTCTAATATATGTACGCTACCAGATGATGCCCATCGACGTTTCTTTTTGGCTCCACTTATCGCGGTGAGCAAATTCATTCTTAACTACAGGCAGTAAAATCAATGAGATATTTAATTAATCGCAACCGCAGAGTCAGCTTTTTAATAGATTTAGAGATAGCAAACAACGAAACGGGAATCGGTTCTTTTTTTTTTTTTTGTGGAAAACATCGAGACGCGCGAAGATATATAACCCATGGACAGACGCGATCAGAGGTCGTGATAAAAGGTATAATCGGCTGGCTGGGTTTGCGGATTATGCAAATTGCAAATTAATTCGTTGACATCGATGAATATGCATGGGGATCGGTGAATTTCGAAAAGTTTTCGATCGAAGGTACGATAACGATCGGTTAATAATAAGTAAAATGAGTATCGCGGATGACTTCCGTCTAAAAATAAAATTAGAAACGGAATCGCAGTCGTGGCACGATCGTGCCCGTGTTTCGATCGAACTTATTTAACGAGCGAAGCTAAGAGAGAGGGAGGGATATTCATTTTACGGTATTAAGCGAAAGAGAGAACTTGAGGTGGCATACTTGAGGGCCACCCACGATCTCCTCCAGAATCTTGCATTCTCTGGTGGTGCTGGAATCCATCCACACAGGTGACTGTGACACCGAAAACGAGGTGACCAGTTGCTCGTGTAAGAATTTCGTGGGATCCAATTTCTGTAACTGATTTCGACTGCCCTTGCCCCAGTAAACTGTGCCATGTTGCTGTGTATTAATGAACAAAGATAACACATTATCATCCGTACTTTTTTTTAAGCCACGGTAAAATGCTCGCGTTTATAAGGGTCGCGCGTTGCGAAATTTTCTTGGACGCCCGAGTTACACGAGGCAAAAGACACGAAACTTTTTATTGCATTTTTATGTCAAACTTTTTGCCTGCATACGTTCATGTAAAACACGTCAATATATAGCAAATTAAGTATCGCTTGAACAATTAGAATTGAAAAAAAAAGAAGCAAGGATAGAGTCACAATTTTATTCTGATAAATTTGTTTACTATTTAAATTATTTATATTACGTAGAAACTGATGTGATTCACCGGTATATTTAAATTGCTTCTTAGAAATAAGAATGAAAAAAAGTGGTTTGCCATTCCTGAAGCATTATGAATTTTACGTAGAGATTTTTTAAAAATTTATAGCTTCATTAGCAATCTTACGTATCGTTTTGTTGGGAAGCTTAATTGAGGTAGAGGAGATTGAAAAGGCTGATTTACCGTCCGTAGTACAATTTACGACCGGTGACATTTGTATTTCATCATTCGGACGTTTAGAAACGTTCTTTTACCTGCGCGCATCCGGAAATAGCGGCCACCTTGCTAAAATCGACGCCGCACACGCGTAATTTGTCAAGGATCATGTCCACAGCCTTAACCCACATCAAACTGTGAGCCACGACCACGTGCGGCTCTCCTTTTTTCTGAATTACGCCGCCATACGTCCTAAAATAGTCGAATTTTTAACAATTAAATAAAACAAAAAAAGGAACTCGAATACACAGTTTCAATAAGATCGTAAGTTGTAACTTAATTGTCGATCAATTGGTACGATTAGAGTACAGAAGACGTTCTATGCTCTAGTTATTTCTTCTATGAAAATCATCAGACCGGATAAGTAGTGGGGAGTCAAAAATTTCTTGTAAAAATTCATCCGAGAAAGATATATCTGGTTTCTTTGAAATCATATTTTATTAGCCATTATCTTCTCTTAACGAGATATTAAAGAGGGGACGCATAAATAAATTAATAACATTTTCAGATTATTTATTAGTTAGACTGGAGTACACTGGAACGTGTAATATATTACGAAATATGTAAATAAATGTACATTTTATAGTTAAAACGAAGAGGTATCGATATTAAAATTATTTATGTATATATATTTATAATTTCGTGTGGAAAGTAGTATAGCAAAGAAATATTTAAAAAAAGTAGAAACGCGCTAAAAATAAATGGTTGTAATACGTGGACGTGTGCATGGAGATGGGATGATTAAACATACCTAAACTCTGGAAGATCGTTGTCGAATTGTACGTTGGTTTCATGGAGAATGTTGAGATTATTATCAGCGACTACCGCTTTTAACTGCAAATGCCGAAAGATATTTATTAATCTTTTCTTCTCGCTGATACTTCTATTAAATTCACAATTCCGGGCTACTTCACGGTTTATTATATTAAAAGTCGAATAAATTACGTAGCAACAAGGCTGTATGGGAACAGGAACCGTACTTATCCACTCGCGGCAAGGTCAATTAACTACGTTATTTTACAAGGTATCTATTTCAAAATTTAGTGGGAAATCTGAAATTCATAATAGCACTTCGATTTCTGTCGTATGGATATACGTATGTACACGTGCCACGCTCTTCTCACTCAAAATTAGACGGAATTTGATTAATTGATGTTTCGTAAATTCGTTTACAAAAAAAATCTTGAATAGGTCGGAAATATGACTCGGCAAAGTTATATGTAAAGCAATTATGTGTACGTTGAGTTGTACAACATTAATTGTTGTAATTATATGCATTTATGCTTTGTCGGACTTTTGAGAGGCATTTGTGACGTTTTATCGTTCGATTGACGTAAATAAAGTAACCTCATTTATACTTTTAGAGACAATTTTATGCATTTAAATGAACTATGCTCCCGTCATAAGACATTTTATAAGAACACATTATACTTTCATATTTATCTACTGATGTTTATAAAGTGTTCTAAATTCTTGATTTACTTTAATTTTCAGAAGTTTGTTACATATATTATAATAAAGGATAGAAGATAAGACAACGAAAGCACAATTTTAATACCAACATTCTTTGTTCTAAAATATACAAGTGGCAACATATATTTTCATAATGCAGTATGTATATAGTTTTGTTTTGTTTCTCGTTTAGAGAATTAATGCGATTGTAGTTCTTATGCACAGCCGCTTGTTTTAAAACGATGGGCTCTATTTAAACAAAGTTAATCAGCTGGTTAAAATCGCACTGGACGATTATCGATTACGTTATTACGTTTATGATTAATGTTTCCCCGATTAATTGCTTTTTACGGGATAGACGCAGAAGAGTATTTTGCAATTTCAATTATCATCTGAACCGCTCCTAGTGTTCCGCGTTGCAAACGAGATACACTTTTTTTTTTCTTTCTGCTCTGTATCGTTCAATACTTAATGTTATCGCTGAGTTAGATAATTGTGACCCTTTGCGCGCATGTCATACGCTGCGAAACGTTCGTATCAATCAACAGAGATATATTTACGTGACAATTTGGTAAACTGTCGTCTGCAACATTTCTTCCAGATATATAAACAATTTGTATTTATTCTTGCACGCGAAATTATCATTAATTCGATTATATTGATTTTTATTACATAATTATCATTGTTTAAGAAAAAAAAGTTTTCCTTTCGTTGAATGTTTTCACAGAAAGGAGTTATATAATTATATAATCGCGTGTATTGCATAATTAGAAACTTGGAGAAATGTTTTCAAAATATTTGCGACTAAAGATAATGCAACGTGTATATATTACGATAAATAATTGGAAATCGAGAAGCTAAAACACATTGGATACACTTAAATTTAATGTTTTGGAGTCAAAATTAAATGTAAAATCATCGTGACTTATAATATGATTTTCAAAGTATAGGAAGAAGTAATAAATAATGAATGCTAATGAAAAGAAGGAATTCCTCTTTCATTTATTAGTTTGGTCCTGACTGAATACATATATCCTCTTCAATTACAGCTTGCGCAAATCTTTTAAAAGCGAACAAAGCTGTTGTTCAACTACAATTAATCGAAAATTTCTTTTTATTTACGCAACGATGTTTCTATAGATTTAAAAAGAGACGCGCGTTACTAGAGGCATGCGCAGTAAACGATGTGCGGTGGAAGCCAGTTACCAAACACCGTTGAAGCACGAAAGAATAAACTACTTGTCGGTGCAACAAATGTCAATTTTTTGTGATTTGCTGGCACACGATTACGGTAGCCGCTTCCGTATAGTACGTAGAGTTATAATGGTGGAAGTAAGAAAGTTGAAAACAGCAGTAAACGGCGGAAGGAAAGTAAAGATGAGGGAAATGAACTCCGATGCACGAGACTGTCGTCAGTCTCGTATCATCGATAAGAGCATTTTTGTGGAAAGATGGTATTGCCTATCGATGATCACTCGTTCGAAGCAGATGTTCGACTCGCGGTAAAAAGCGGATCGTAACTGTGTAGATTATATTGGAGTTTTTAAAGGATTTACCTGCTGCGTGCTGAGATCAAACCCTAAGTATGTCACGTTCGAAGCAGCGCCCATATTTCAACCGTAGACTGACACGCAATGCGACGAAATCGTAGCAACGAATACGGCGTGGTGAGAATGCTACGGAGCCGATAGATTCGAAGAACGTATACACTTCACCGCGTGACCGTGCGCCTCTTTAATGTTCAGAAGGCTAATGTACGAACGATCTAGCCTGTACGTGGTATACGCTCGTTTTCAGCAGAACCCCAGGCATCGTTACGCGCTGTTTCGCATACATTGCGCGCCGCAAAGTGACTAAATGGGAGTAATCTTATCGTTATTGTTAATAATATAACGCCGTCCATTACGTAAGGTAGATTAATATATCAGGAAAGTTGCTTGAATTAGTATTACTTGTCCTTTGCAACGTTTTCACAACATCCGTGTGTAAATGGTACGTCGCGACGAAGAGGTTAAGTTTCCGTCGATACTGGTTTTCTCTCATCTCTGAACGCTGAATTTCTTTACCGGCTGATCTATCGCGTGGGTGTACGCGGTAAACATGCACCTGCATTGCACCTGCTGAGAACTTCTCGCGGGATAATTGGATGAGAATGCGAACATTGTCAGAAAATGAACATAAATTCCGGAGGGTAAATTAACGAGATCCAATATCTCGTCGGAGAACGTGTACCTTGTTACAATACAATATTTTTCCTTTCTAAGAAATTAATTATATTTACAATGGCAGGACAATGGATGTTACTTAAAGGGTATTAAACAGCATTCGAATAGTATTGTGAAGAAAGCAGCTTATGTATATTGATATTTTTTGCAGAGTTCGATCTAGCAGTAAAATTCTTTTCATTAATCGATTTCGCGATACTGGTTTTTAAACCGGTTTGACTCCTAACTACGCATACTGCATAGACGCGTCTACGACATTCTACTAGCACGAAAAAAGTAACAAACTGCACATACTCGAATTAAGCTATTCGTTTTGCAAAAAATCGCGAATGAAAAATTAAACAATAACATTTTTAATATGCATTCAAAGTATATATTGTATTGATAAATTCGGACAGTATTATATAGTATTTATTTAGATTTTACAATCGGAATAAATGATGAGTAACTTATGATCAACAATATCCGTGCAAAAATATATAAAATAATAGTTTAATACATCTCATATCACACGTGCGTGTTAGTGCGTGTACTAGATTAAAAAAAGTCTGTAACATGTAACAATTATTCCAATAATATTCAGCGCAACGAAAACTATGGTCATATACGGGTTTGAAAAGCATCCAGCGAAACTAACACTAAATAAATGTAAGAAAATTCTTTGGTTCGTCGAGGGCAGCGCGGTTCGGAAAACGACGCGGGGCGGCCGAAGGTAGCGTAAAAATAAAATGCTCCGCGCGTTATCCAAGACCATTAAATGTATACCAGTAGGGGCATAAAGTCTGTCCGAAAAACAATTATCAAGAACGAACGCGGAACCATAATAATTTGCGGGAAGTATCGTTGTCCGTGTAATGTGTGGCGTCGTTTTCTCCGAAAGACGAAAACGAGCAGCCTGAAGACGGGTACGTAACGACGCCGCCCTATATCGGGTGGTAGAGTCCATGGTGCATCGCGGTGCAATCAGTTGCAGCAATAACCTGGACCGTGTGCGCGCTTGTGGTAGTGCACCACAGTGTTCGATGGAGGGGGCGAAAGTATGACGAGGGAAGCAGCGTAGCGAATAGTGGTGGGGAGAGGGAGAGACAGAGATTGTTAAGTTATGTTAGTCGATGCACGGGTTTGTTTACGTAGTCGGTGACGGTGTAGAAGCGCGCGGTAAACGGGAGAGGAAAACGATGGGTGAAAAGAGAAGAGGAGGAAGAAAACGGGATGCGAGGTTGCGAGCAGGGTGCCAGGGGGTCTGGCCCATGCCTGTTTGTCGGTCCCGTAGCCCTATAATCGTGGTGTACAGATAATGGTTTGGGTTAAGGGACGCCAGGATGGACCGGGTGTGAGGGGTACGCGAGGAAAGAGATCGGAGGGAAGGACGCGTATAGAGAGAAGCCGGCAGCGTCGAGACAGGGCAGTTTCGGACGCCCTGCTTCTCGGAGACGAGGAGGACCGGGCCGACGCGCAACCAATCGAGCGAAACTTTCGCTGGCTCGGCTCGCTCGTCGTTTGGCAAAGCTTTCTTTCGATCTTGCTCTGCCCACGGAGCCCAGCGATGATTTCTGACTACGCGACGCGAGCCTGGAAATGTAATTACCGAGAAAGCCCACACTGGAGAACGTTCCGCTGACGTTGCAACACGCGACCGTGTATTTCGGGAATTGGATGTCGAAAAATTAGTAGTATTTCGTTGGCTGCTTCCGATACATTTTTTCTCAAATTTATTTTAATCGAGAAACAGGAAACGAATGGGGTATTAATATATATTAGGGTACTATAGGGTGTTAATTGATATGTTGTGACGGAAATGTATTACGCAATTTGGTTGTACGTCCTGTAGGGTTGTATGCCAGTGTATATAAAAAAAAATGTAGTTCAATAGGCATAATCGATTGGCTACTCTACTTAGGTTCATTCAATTTTTCTTATTTCACCTCATCAAAATGTACAGTACAGATTCGTGATTATTTTTAACGAAACGAGGTCACAAGAAAGACCGTTGACGAAGAATTATTCCATAAGCATTATAAATTGATCGCGTTGTACAATTTTCCCTATAAATCAAAGTAACGCATAAAATCGCCATTCCGTCACCAGAAAATGGGGTATAAAACGAAAGGGGAATAACATCCATTAAAACCTTTACGTTCGGACAGTTACGCCGAAAACAGTTGCCCGATACCATGCCATTGCTCGCATGGAAATTTACATCTAATGCGAGAAATAAAAACTGAAGTAGAGAGAAAAAGAGCGAGAGAGGAAGTACTCCTAGTAACACTTTATCCTGTACGTTATCTGTAACAAGTAGATAGTAATTTCCGATCTCACGCAAAAGTGCGTCATCCGTGACAAATTATAGTTTCTAATTTGACGCAAAAAAACACGGCATCCATAATAAGTATATATAGCTGTTTTCAATTTGACGCAGCAGTGAGTCATTCGGCGAAGGTATTAATCGCCAAGCAGGAACGTTTCGATCGTTGATGAAGTTACACGATTTGCATTAGCGCCGGGAGCGATCATCGCCTACAACAGTGAGTTGAATGCGTGTTTAACGCGTGCGAAAGAACGCAACGGGCGTTAAAATGGCACGATCGTAGGAAGTAAAAACAGGAAAAGGAGGATTCGAGCAGGGAATTTTTTCGAAACTGTAGACTTTCATTATCTAAACACATCGCGGTATCGACAGGGCGGCGGAAAAAAGGGACGGGACGATAGGGGTGGCTGTTGAAGGCAGCCCGACGGGGCGCGGCGCGGTGGATGGCGTCGGCGACAGCCGGCAAAGCCACGTCGTCGCCGTCGAACGGACAACGACGAAACGAGGGTCGGCTCTCTCGTGCAGACAGGACGAAACGTGGAGAGCGAGATGGAAAGGGAGAAAGAGACAGCCGGGCGCCGATTCCAGCGACCGGCCGGCGCTAACCTCGACGCCAACCGTGGAACGTCGCCGGCGTCGCCGACACCGTCGCCGCCACTGGTCGACCCACGACACCACGACGAAGACGACGACGACAACGGCGACGACGACGACGACGACGACGACGACCGCGACGTCGACCAATGCAAGAATACTTCTTCTGTTGGCATCGTGGTATCGTCACGACGGGGGTGGGACGTTGCTCATCGGTCGCCAAGCAGGAGGGCGCCCTACCCTACTCTACCTCGTCCTACCCGCATCTCGCGTCTCCCTTTATACACACCGACACATGTTTGCTTTTGGTATTGTCAGATGAAATTCCCGATTGCGGGACGCGTCAATAGCGTGGTGTGTTTTGTTCGGGAATAATTACGAATCCGGACTTACCGGCTGGCGAACGGTGCCAGCGCGTCTTTACCGTCCGCGTACCCTTCCGTGGGGGCCCCATTCTGGGAAACCGGAACACGTTCCTCTGGTTGTTTCAACGCGGCGACGTTTGTTCCGTTGGGCGACGTTTCGTTTTATGGCCCTCGCAGGATTCATGTAATATCGATCAATCGGAAAGAAATGCTTTCGGAACCTGTTTACTACGAAAAGTTTCCCTGCTCGAATACGCTTACTGTGACCCGGGTTAATCGTAAATAGATCGATGATTAAAACCGTGTACTCGCGCGTGTGGATTTATCTTTTCATTTTTTACCAGATAGCACCAGGAGTGTTTGTTAGTTACATAAAGTGTCGTTTCATACGGTAGTCGATGAGTTTAGATAAGCATACTCGAAGAAGTAGAATTTATCTCGTTAAGCGGTAATTGTGGATCGAATAGTGATTCGAACGATCGAGCCGCCGTGTCTCTGGATCCAGGACGATAATTCATTTTTTCGGCGGATAGAGACGGCGCCTGTACGTATAGAGATTGCTCCCTCCCGGTTCCCATGTTTTAACCCATGCCAGCGCCTACCCCCGCGTACCCACGAAAAGTAGAAGCGACCATTGGGGCGAAAGATGACTACGACGGCTCCAGCGTGGGGCGCCAAGTGTTTTGATGCTTGTTATGCGAAGGGGAGCTTGATAAACAACAAGTTGGAGAACGAAGCCGGACCTGGATCGTCACCATCACCTTCCACCCACACACATTCGAAACCGACATCCGACTGACTGGCTACGGCTCTGTCATTACAAGTGAATTGATATCGCGATGCCATAACGTCCCTTCTTGCGTTTATCTGTGTAGTACACACCGATCGGGCGGTGGGTGCTCGTAAAGTGGAATCGCTAACGCGCGTTGATTGCTTGGCAACAAATTGAAATCACCGGTATACGTTACAGATGTGCAATAATCTGTGGCAACCAAAAGTATCCGGTAGACCTTATTTCTGGTTATAAGTTTTCCACATAATAATCGATACACACCGTGGATCTATAAAGAGGCGCCGTAAAGGCTGAGATATAATTTCAACAATTGCGACGATGTAAAGATTATTTATGCTCGGAACGAACTTTCAATCAACTTGCTCTGTGTTCTTAACATTTAATAAACAAATTCGGTGATATATAATTGAGAGAAAGGATTTCTGCTATTATGCATATAATACGATAGTCGATTAGTTCAACGCTTTGTTCATTACAAAATATCTTGGAAATTATAAGCCTTAGAAAGCTGAAACTTAGTGGCTAATCAATTCTTACTCCAAAAGGATGCATGTGTATCTTAGCGACCGGAAGTTTTTCCGAGGGGGTGTGTTATCTCGATTTTACCTTCTTCCTATACGATATATCGTATCTTCTTAAAAACAGTACTTTTCTAGATTTCATACAAGAATCCATCGTGCCATCCAATTTTAAATAGTACGTCGAAAACCAGAGTTAAAAAAATGTTACGTTTAATGGATATTTCTACCAATTATAAGTATTGCTATTACCGATTTAAGTGGCTGACGTTTAAAACCGCGTTGGATAATTTATCATGTTCCATTCCAACGTAGCAGAATTAGATCCACTAATGATCTGTTCCATTTCCTTTCACCCCATCGCTATCATTATCCGCGTTCCAACCTTGCGGCCCGCCTAAAACGAAAACATTTAAATGCGTGTGCCCGACAGAAATAGTATTTTAACGAAACAAGCAGACACACTTTAAGCATTTATCCGAGTACGTTGCACCAAAAAAGAAAATACGAATACCTTGAAGATTATACATTGGTCAATATATAACGTCTGCTGTTTAAGAATATAATTGCTCACAACGAAACAATAACTACGAACAAACGCGCAGACAAAGATCCTTCGAACGCGCTGTATAATTTCCATTCAAATAGAAATAACAAAACAATCGAGCGTGGATGTTCGCCACTGATGTATACATAAATGCCTGTACGAATCTGTAATGAGCCTGGCGTTGGAAAAATTTTCCATCAGCTAAATAGCACAAAACAATTTAAGAGAGGAAGCTGGTCGTGTTTACGGCAACGAAGACTGTCGATTTAACCGTGCTTTACGTCCGCACGGAAAGAACCCCGATTCCGTGCGAGCGGAGCCCCGGAACGAGGGGATGCTAGCACAAATGACATTGTTTATCTCCAACTCGGAGCAAGAAAAGTCTCCGTATACGGTTAGTCGTTCGACTTCACTCGGTCAAGCACCTCTCTGTGTATGTACGAACGCCAGCGTGTTCTCCTCGTTGGCCATGCATGCACGTTCATCTCCCCCACTATCGTCGGTCTCTTCTCCTCTCGTGGTGGAGAACAGGATAGTTCTCCACCACCCTCGCTGGTCGGCGACGTTACAGGCTGCCGGTGTACACACAGCCGCGATCGAGAGGGTTGCACACGTACGTGCACGGGCACACAAGCATCCACGGAATGGCGTCAAGATCTGCGTCGCCACGTTACTGGCACGCCGCTGCTGTGACGCCGCGAATTCGCGCCGGACGAGGCCGCCCTTAGGCAACATACAGCCACAGGGGTGAGCAGACAGGCTCCAGTCGTTCACTCTATACTACGCTACATATTGCGCGGTCGTCGGACGCGCTGTCAGTCGACGCTCGACGATCGACGCAGTCGGTCTCCGATTGTTTATCCAAATCCATCGTCTTTCGATCGTTCGACGTTCCTCCATGCGCTCTCTTTTTCGAATTTAAACCACGATATTCCACGAGCATGAGAACGCGCCGATGTTGATCGAATCCGGCTGGTACGTGCCGTTTGAATTTCCCGCACTATGCGGGAACGCGGTGTTGTAATTCGAAGTGCCGGGTGCGTGCTGTCCGTTTTGCGTGCAATGTGGCCAGTTTAGAGCACGATTAGAGAGATTTACGCTGCGACCACGGGAGATTTTCCGGCTGCAGCTGTTTAACGGAGTCTTGTGCTATTCGGTAATGATTGCGACAGCGAAGAGCTTTGTACACGCTTCTGATAGATAGATTACGCGGCTGTAACGCGTTCATTTCACGGGTATCGTGAAATGTTTTTTTGGTTCAATTTCCTCGAGCGATTCAAGTGCACTCTGACGGGTGCGGGTTCAATTTATATTGCTTTCTTAGCTGCTTCCTGTTAACTTAACCAGTGCTGTGAAAGTAGAAATCAACTTGTTTGCAGATAACTTTTATGGAATTTAAGTACGTTGTCAAAGGTATGAACTTAATTCTGAACAAGATTTTATGACGTAACAGTTACACGAAATGTTAAAGGGTATTTAGTATCACTGTTAGAATAAAATACTTAATATTTTACATTAAATTAAATTAAATTAATGAATTATTCGCACATATTACACGCGGTTCGCGTGAATGTTTGTCGATCAGTAACGAAGTATATTGTGTTTTGCATTTATTCTATCGAACTCCAAATTATAAGTATCGTTTTAAGTTCTTCGAATTCTGGCACAGCACATGCGCAAGAGTTAACCAATAGCGAGAGTTAACTGATCGCAACAGGTAAGGAACGAGGAGAGTTTGATTATATCGCGCGTGTAACAATCACGTGGTCAGAAAGGAGAAAATTTGTTAAAAAGTTTATCGTTGTGACATAGAATGAATCCAACTTTATTCAATATAATATTTACAGCTTAAAACTTGATTAATTTCATTTTTTCGATTAAGAAATATTGCAAAGTATATTTAACCATACCCTTGTATTTGTAATTGTCTACTTTTTTGCGCATACACATGCACAAGCACCGTTCAATTTCCTTGAATTGTATAAAAAAGTATATTACTTTGTATTCCACTTTACGTTATTGGTGTACTCGTAGCCTTGGTGGGAATGCGTGTATGGATATGCACATGTATATCTGTACACATATAGACACGCATCGGAACCTTCAATATTATCATGACAGTAACATTGACATTGCATTCCATTCATCTTATGTATACAAGGCATATTCTAATAAATGACGCTGCTGAAAAGCGATTCGCTGTATAGGAACAAATGGTCGTATAAGAATAGAAAGGCTGTGCGTTTTCTTAATATACGTTCACCCAAGGATCCTAATAATACAATACATCAAATTGATAATATCAAACAATGATGCTTCGACATCTCGTAACTTCTCTATTTTATACCTAAATATTTGTATTTAATTTATATATTCAGATTCGTTGCTAATATTGTTCAACCACTGAAATTTCACCACTAAGTAAATTCTACAATCTCTGCAAAGTGAATTGGTGATAGAAAATTTCACACCGCGTGCAATAAATACTAGGGATAATAGAGAGAGTTTAGTTAATATGAATCGCAAGTTTACTTGAAATCTAACATTCCCATTCGATCTCTTATTGCAGAAATAAGACATGGAAGTTATCATTGAATGAAGCACCGTTAACGTAGAGGAATACCTATGCTAATATGTCGCGTATACCGAGAGAGCGTTACCGTTCGCGAAGTATTGCTTTGAAAATCGACGCTTTAAATAATTCCGACGGCATCGCGACTTCAAATACAACCGATGGAGGCCTCCTTTCAAATATTAAATTCCTCGTGTCGATGTGCACGATTTCGTATGCATGCACCTCGGTCATACATACTTACGTGCTCTCCACGGCATCTCGCGTCCCGTCAACTACCCAGTGTGCATGAATAAAGATGGTGCAGGTTTCGCTAGCAACATCGTACGATCGTCTGTACGACGAGGACACGTATGAAGAATGGAATATACGTAGCGATGGGATCAATCTCGTACGTGGAATGTTCAAACAAAGCATCGCGATGAAAGTAGAGCTACCAACAACTAGTCGCTAAACAATTTCGCTAATAATTATCGTTTTTACCCGTCAACTACGAATAACATAAATATAACATACTCTTTCCGATTACAGTTTCTGCAATTGCAAAAACAGTGCTGAATAGCGACATCTTCCAACCATCTTAAAAAATAATTTGATCCGTCTAGGATATGCTACGTGTTTACATCAGACATTAAATATAAATTCAATGGAAATGGAAGAAATCGAAGTCTGCAACATCGAGAACCGTTTGAAGCAACTTCCGCAATAATGAAAATCGTTGATCTTATCGTTTCGCGTATTGGTCTCATCGCTATATTAGAGTGGAAGGCATTCGTACGCGTTATGGCCAAAGAGAAATGACGAGTGAACATCGAGGAGCGAGAGAGACAGCGAAGAGGGTGCATGAATCGCTGGGGAAGGGAGCGGTACGGGACGGACAGGCGCCTACGGCGTGGATCCGAGTGGCGCCACCGCTAACGTAAGCAAGCGTCAGTGTTAGCGCCGGTCGCGCGTCCGGACCAGCCGATATTATCCAGGAAGTTACGAGCCGCACCTGTCCCATCATACCTCTCCCACCCATCGGGACACGTCGTCCTCGTCGTTGCTTTTACGCAGGGCCGTCGCAACGCGCTTTGTTCGCAGGTGCTCGACGGTGTACGTAGGCGCCTCGAGTCGGACAGGGGAATCGTGTCCGGCCGAAGTGGAGTCATCCGGTCCGGCTGGGTCTCCGTTCCGTCGCGTAAAAAACAGCGGATATAAGGTCGAAAGAGCCGGATTCGTGGGCTACTCCCCTCCCCTCCCCCCTATCCCCTTCTCGCACGGGGTGAAACGCGACGCCGCGCCGTGCCGTTCGAAATAATGGGCCACGAGCGACGACGAGCGTGACAAGCCTCGCATAGGTCGGTCGAGCGGTCACCGAAATAGCAACGAAATATGTATGTATGTAGATGCTTTTATTTCGCGCGAAACCTGCCCGCGCGCCGGCCTCGGACTCGAGTTTCAGGGGTTCGAATTATTCACCGTCCGGTAGAACAACGGAATTCGACGCCACCCGACGGCTGATTAGAGAAGATACTAGGACGTCGCGGTACCGTCCCGGTGCCGTCCGCTATGCTAATGGATGTAAACGATTGTACAAAAAAAGAAAAGGAAAGGAAAACAGGCGACTGCCGACCGGAAAAATCAATGTCCCACCTTTTCGCGGCTAAGAATTAAGTAGGGATAGGCGCCAGTGATGTAGACGATTACGCACGGTCCGGTGAGCATGCCATGCGTCTCCCACAGGGGACAACCAGCTTTTTCCATTCGCGGAACGGATGTCGTTAATGCTTTCGAATTTCCATAAACGCGTGCAAACTCGCCTAGGTGACAGCTGGCTAGGATCTCACGGTTCTTTATTCCTCGCGTTGGAACCGCACCGTTATTCAAAATTTCCTTTAAAACAACCTGTCCGGAGAAAGAATCTTTACGGTTCCCATATGGGAACGGAATCTGGTCGCTGTTGCGCGTGCCACGCAGATTGTATTAAATGTACTTAGGTTTCCAACGCACGCTAACTTGCGCGGATCACTCGATTGCGAGAAAAGGGGGACATTAATTTTAATGATCGGTCATTTTGACACGCGTTTCAAAGCGATGTCCTGGTTCATCGGGTGTCCACCGAGAATCAGCCACCACCGGCGACCAAGAATAGCATGAAACGTCTCTACGTTTCGCGGAAGATGAATTATAGCGGAATCGTGAGTAGCCGCTTCGAAGAACGACGGCGATCGCTCTCGTCGTCGTGGTAGGAATTTGGAGCGTTGACAGCGGCGCCGACGAGGTTTGGAGCACGCCGTCCAAAAGAAAAGTATCGCGTCCTTACTTTGTATGACATGCTCGAACAAATCCAATGAGAAATATTTCCAACCGTGTTCTGGCTTGCCTGTGCACATCTGTCACACCGATGTCCGTCAGGTTTCGTTTTTCTTTTCCGTTCTAGTTGTTCTGTCCCATAAATCCCGGTCAGTAACGATATTCCCTCGAAAAGTATCAGTAATAATCGATTGTCGAACGATGAATATCAACTAAACGATTAGCAATCTTGTTTCTTCAGGTTTCTCTATTGGTCTAGTAGTAGGGGAAATTTGCAGTCGTTTAGGATATAGATGTAGTAATTATGAGTAATAAAGATCCAGTTTTTGCCTCACATGGAAATCAATGCTGTGTTCTTTTGCGAAGGTTGACTTCTAAAAAATAATGCTGTGTATATATTTAAACTGCATAATTATTTATCGATGATCGATACAATATTTTGAACCTTTATTTGTATTCGTGTCGTCGAGCTGATTATTTAATGAATATAATATTTTCATTTTTTCTTCTATAAAATAACTAACAATTTTGTTGCAAGGTAATTTTAGAATAATTATTTGTACAAGATACCATGTAATTTATTATATACCCTGCAAGGGGATAATTCTACGTGAAAGAGCAAGCTAAAAATATGGAATACTGCAGTATAGTATTCGTTTGACGAATTTTGCAGTTCAATTAAGAAATTTAAGCGTGTCTACCTCGCGCTTTCACTATTGTGAGAGACAAATGTAGCTTAACTCTAAACTATAATTGCCTTTTACTTGTGAGTGACAATGCCTCCTGAGAGGACTACCTTTCCTATGTCGGAGCTGGAAAAGCTTTTTAATATCGAACTCTTTTGTCTACCAAGCCTTAAGATAGGGTCGTCTCTTTGTATAGCAGCCTGGCTTACAAATTCATAAAACTGCAAATATTTTATTGTTCCTTTCAATATAGAAATTCGTTTAATATTTCGCTTTTTAAAAGAATTTCACAACTTTTTCGGCGGATACATAGAATTAATATATAGACAATAAATAGTGGACTTAGAAAAGAAATCCCACTTAACTTGGAGCAGGTAGATGTTCCAGGTAGGGTCATTCGTCGCATTCTGTATTCTCACGCTCGGCGTTCCTTTTCGTATTGTTCCATGGGGCGGGTATTTATGTTAGATCGTTCTCTGGCAGTGCATTTCTAGGGCCTGTACAGGCGACTACCGTTACCATCCGTCGGAATCTGTCAAGAACGGCGCCATGTTCCGTGCTACATGTACAGGGAACGTGAATAATTTTCGTGTTTGGAAATAGAACGAAGCAAAAGTGCGACGCGTGTACGCGCGGCCGACCTGTTCCGCTCCTACGCTAATGCGGTCCGTTACGAAATGGCTATCCGCCACGGCTTATAATTTTGTACCCTAACTCCAAGGAGACGAACATATAATCTGACCAGCCGAAGGGAGGCCCGGGACCCAGGACCCTCGCTGGCGTATTATGTTTGTTTAAGAATGTTAATAATATCGTGACGCACACGATGCTCGGGAACCGATCGCGTTCTTCGCTTTTTTATTCCTTTATTCTCTTCGAGACGTCTTTATATGGTCGTATAATACGCGTTGATACCTGTTTCCTCGGTCTCGCGGATAAATTTGTCGAGAGCTAATATCCGAGAACCCTGTTTCCCGTAGAAAAGTTCATCGCGTGTTGTTTTATGTTGTTAACAATTTCACAATACGATTGCGACTGCAGATGCAATAATGGAGTAAGTGAACATTTAATGCATACATGATCGGCTTAAAAATGATAAGAATCACTTGCGTAATTTCTGATATCGGAATGGCGGTTTCAGGAAACAGTTAAGCAATTATGTAAATGTTTCTGACGGACAACTAACTATAAATAGGGTGCAAGAGAAATTTTTGGGATAAGATATGGTAATGTATACGTATGCATATGCATTTTTTTCGGTATTGTGAAATATTTATACTGTTTTAAATTAAAATATTTACAAAGTTAAATTAACTAATTAACATATTTTCATGAAGTTAATTGCCGTAGTAAATCGCTTGCTAAATCTCTTTTACTTTTTGCATTCATCGATATACCTAGAAATCCGCCATTCACCAAAAATGTCACCATGCACCCCTATATAAAGTATGAAAAGGGGCAAAAAAATTATAAGACGAGGAAACACGATTACAAATCGTAAGAAGAGAAAAAAAATGAGACGCTATTTCGAAGTCGGGCGAAAACAGAATTTTTCAATGTCGTCGCGCAATCGGCTCGTCCGTAGGACGAACGAAATACCCCTTTCGTCCTTCATCCTACTGCTCCATGGGATAGAAAATACATAGAAATACGTATTCGTCTGTGACATGCAAGTTGAGCGAAGGGCACCTTGATCAGCACTTTAATTGGACCAAGACACCGAGGCACCGAGAACGTGGACGGCCCTGGAGAATTTACCAGGCTTTACCGAATGAACGAACGATGAAACGAGACGAAATCAGAGCAAGCGAGAAAGAACGACAGAAGAGAGAAGCAGAGAGTGGCAATGGAGAAAGAAAGAGAGGAACATAGAAAGAGAAAGAGCGAGGGACAGTTTGCGGAGGCCAGGCGCCTGATTACTAGCCAGCTCAGGACGCCAGACATACATAACTAAATAACTTCCTAAATTCTATATCATTTCGGAGCGGGTTTCAACGGTGAAATAACGCGTCTAGACGTCGCTGAAGAAAACGAACACGGCGGCGACGAAAAAAAAAGGAGCGAGCTTTAATGCGTCAAGACGCTGATTTATCTTCCAAAGTCATTTTCAATATGGACTCTGTGAAATAAATTAACGGCGGTACGTTAGCTTCCAGAGAAACGGGACCCATTCGAATTTCCTTACGTTTCCAGAAAACAGTGACAAATAGACGGATAATTCGAAGCAGCGAGCTCGTTTCAATTTTCGTTCAAACATTCTTCGCGTCGTTAATTTATGAATGATCCGAAAGCGGCGATAAATGAAATTATTAACCCGATTGCGACTGAACTCTGATAGCCGCCTTGGAATTTAACGCTATAGAAAAACGAGCCATCGCGAACGCGTTGATACGAACTAAAATATAATTTACAGAAACGAATAAAATTAATTTAGAAATCGAAGATAACAATAATTCGATGATAGAATATCGAACAACTTTCATATATTACAAGAAGAGAATACCAAAGAATTGTTGAAAGGAAATAAATTCAAAATTCTGTTCCAGATTCCGCCAATGCAAAGGTTCGTTCCTGTAGGCTGAACATATAAAACCGTGTGAGTATCGGTATTATTCGGGACATAAAGCGTCATCTAGAAAGCGACGAGCAAATACTTTCCTGTCCGAACGGAGAGCGTTCTTTTTTAACATTCTTTCGTCATTCGGCGACGATGACAAGCTGAAACGGGCGTCTCCTTTACAAGAGATATTATGACTGAAATTCGTCGTGGAATGTTGACCCTCGGGTTGGAATACTTGTCGGTGACTGGCGCTGGCGCTACGCAGAGGCGCTGGCGTCAGTCTGCTCGGCCGCTCAAGTAATCGCGACCGACCGGCTGACGCCCCCCGTCTTCAGACGAGTCCACCTTGCGCTTTGCCCCCCTTTTTGCTTGGGTTAACTTCCCCACCGCCCTTGTTCGTTTCTTTCCCTCACCCTCTGTCATCACCACCTTCTCCTTCTACCGCTTATCCTGTTCTACAACGCGTTCCAATTGCACGGATCGGGGATCAGGAGTTTTACAGTCGATTAATACCCGTTTCAAAAGTTTTCTGACAATCTAAACGCTACGGGGGTGAAGTTCGAAACAACGTGTACTCGAGTAATTAAGTTGTTAGTGCGAAAAAGCGAATCTTTCGATTAATGGTAAGAAATATTTCCAACTCTCATCGAGTAACATTTTTCAAAATTAATCCTTTAGAATTTTCAAGCTAGCGCATACGTTTATTAAATTTGAAACAGGCAATTGCCATCTGACCCGATGCGTACGATTCGATAGATTATTCTAGCGAACAATTGTTTCTAAGCGATACGCAACTATTATGTATATTCGATCGAAGCGAACGAGAGGAGGAGAAAGTAGATTCGAAAGATTTGTGTTAGACAGAATTTTCAAAAGAAGTGTCGCGATGCGTTTGTGACGCACGTACACACGCACGTATTTACACACTCGTGTGTACGAGCGGCGGCGACGGTGGCGCCTCTCTTGGCGAACACGGCAACTAGCGGGACGGCGGCGACGGCCATGTTTAACAATTTCCCTTGTGTGTTTAGTATGCTGCGGTCGGTGTATCGGCGCGCCGAGACGAGACGGACGGGACGAGACGAGCGGGGGCGGCGACGAGGAGGTGGAGGAAGAGGTGATGGAAATCGGTGTGTGCGCTCATGACGGAGACCTCGTGCGTACCAGTCGCGTCGTTGAGCGGAGCGGAGTCGAGTCGAGTCGAGTTACGGCCGTAATCGTGGTTGTTCTTCGCAACAGTTTGGCCCGTGACGACGTCGGTATCAGTGCGCGAAGAGAAGAACGGCGGCTACCGAATAGCAGAAGAATTTGAAACAGTCGACAACCAGTGTAACGTTGCGGCGAGACTGAACGTAATTCCTTCCCCTTCCACGCAGTAACTTTTTTTTTATCATCGGTCTGAACGTACTACGTATCGAAGTTTTAAACGTGCAATCGAAGCGCTACTCTCGTTCGACCTCTCTCGCCCTCCGCGAGTTATATATCCGATCTGCGTGTACACTGGCCTTGTTCGGTCCCGTTTCGTCCGGGGGTTTGTTTTGGTCCCGCTGGTTTCTTCTGTAATCCGTTTCGCCCTCGCGCAATCGTTCGCAATCGTTGGTGGTGGTTGATTCGTTCTCGCTAGCTCTCGGAGCAGCGATTTCAAGAATGTGACAGTGCGCGTCCTCGCGGTCGCCTCGCGCGAATAAGCCCGCAGGCCGGCGACGGCGATGGGTGACGAGCGACAAGTGTGTTACGGTGAACAGTGAGAACAGCGAAGAGGTAGAGGAAGAGAGAGAGAGAGACGGACGATGCAAGCGGAAAATGTCACTCGGTGATACGCGTGTACGGATGACGGGGAGTGATCGGCGCAACAATCTCGGATTTGAGGTTAAAGTGTCGTCGTCATCGTCGTCGTCGTTGTTATGTGGTGCCGGTGCGCCGGCATTGGCGACGGCACGAGCGAAGGAATACCAAGAACGAAAACGGCACTATCGTATTTTACAGAGCAGAACCGTTCGCGAGACGAGGGACTTAGAGGAAGCCAGAGTTCCTTGAGGGGAACGAGCGAAAGCGAAAAGGAAGGAAGAACACCCGGAACGATAGAAAACAATTTTTCGTAAGGCGATCGCGCGCCGATGTACGTATTTTCAACGCGCGCGCGTGTGTGTTGTATGTGGTTGTGCGCCGGGTCGCGAGGTTAAGGCGCCACATCGCTGTCGATACACAACGTCGTGGAAAGTCAAGAACCGGTGTGTCGTCGTGTGCGCGCGCGACCGATTCGTGCTGCTACATCAAACGGATAAGAAGTGTATCGTGATACTAATAGTGCGCATCCATAACCCTGCTGGCGACCGTTGCACCGTACACGTCCACGGACTACCGAAGCTGACGTCCGCGTACCGTCCGCGAGGCAACCAGAAACGGGGAAACCTTCGTGCCTTTTCACTTGTACATATATAATGCGCCATATAAGACACGTTCACGCTCGCCCTTCGAGATATCATCGCGTACTTTTCCCTTCGCCACGGCCACGGCACGTTTCGGACAGCAGCAGCAGCAGCTTTTTCTCGCAACGTGACACGTTTTTCGCAGTGCCGCGTCGGTGTGTCGTCGAATCGTGAGGAACGTGGGGGAATGTGCGAACGTTTCGCCAGAGGAACAAACGGGAACGGAGAATTGTTTCGAAGAGTGTCGCGAGAGATGAGGAGGCGTATCAGCTGATCGGGATCGTCGTGACGAATTGGCTCGTGGTTGCGTATATGCAAACGGCGCGAGCGCGGGCGCACGCTGTTCGCGTCAACCAATCAGTCGGCCAGTTTCTGTGTACAGCGGCGCATAGGTAAATGAGAGTTCAAGGTCAGCGGACGGTATTCGGTCCAACCTCGATCGCGCGCGTACGAAAAAGTGTTATCGACACGAGGAGCGGCACGGTAAAGGTACAGCCTGATATTCTTCTAGTTTGGACCGGGCCGTCGCTTGCCACGCGCCAACGCCGGTTTAAAATATTCTTATTCTCGGGAAAGAAAGGGAAGAGCCAGCGGCCCGCTCGTTTCACGCCTCCGACGGAGACTCGAGGATCGTGAACGCGAAACGGGGCTACAGGGAACTGTCACGCTATTTCCGTGGAAGCGTGATCCATCCAAAGTGTACGAAGAGATACGCGGAGAGCATAAATAAATATACGCGCGTGTGCTGGCCCCTGTCAGAAAGTCGGCGGGGACCGTGTCGTTTCGTCTGTGATTTTCTTCGGCCGTATGTGCGTCGGCACAGCGGCGGTGTTTGTTTTTTTTCTCGACAGTGTATAACCGGGGCTGTACATAGTTCTCCTGTTCGGTTTTTTCGCCGCAGTCATCACGTTGGCGAACGGGGTGCGGGAACGTGAACGGGAACGTAGCTCGGTAGCGAGAAAGGGAGGAAAAGAAGGCGTAGGTAGAGGAAGCTGTGGAGGAAGAGGAGCATTAGGGGGCGGTGAACGTGGGGGAGGTGGGAAGTGGCGTCCAGCGCGCGGTGGTGTGACGGTGTCGCGTCGGGCACCGATTCCGAGTATTTCTCATTTTCCGCGCGGCTACGTTGAAAAGTACTGGCCCCCAAATGCGCTTACCGCAAATCCTGTTTCATGTTCATGTTCTGGAGCAAACGGACGGCGCTCACTAGACGTCTCCTAAAGGCCAAGGTCCGTGGAGAGCATGAAACCGAGTGTGAAGCTCAAGAGGATTCGTCACGTATTCATCGCGCAAACAACACAAGCGGCATCGACAACGAAACGAGCAACGTGACGGCAACAACGGGCCAAACAACCAGAGGAGCGCGTGGAGCGTCGTCAGGAGGTGCACCCGGCGGCGGAGGTGGCATTGGGGGAGGAGGAGGAGGAATTAGCGGTGGTGGTGGAGGAGGTGGAGAAGGTGGTGGTGGAGGAGCAGGAGGAGGAGGCGGAGGGGGAGGAGGCGGCGGAGGAGGAGGTGGTGGTGGTGGTGGAGGAGGAGGTAGCCGTATCTCGTCGGGTAGATTACAGCAAGGTTGTTGCGGCGGTGATCAAAGCCAGGACGATGACGAGGACCCCGTTCGTTTGATGAGGTGCAAGGAGCTCCTCAAATCGCTCAAGGAAACTCAACTGGAGATGTTACTCACCGCCGTTGAGAGCTCTGGTGCCGATCTCAGTTCGTGCGTCCTCGTGCCTCGCCAGCAACCCGAGGACGGGCACGATCCCGAGCAACAGCAACAGTGTTATCGTCATCACCGTTACCATCACTATCGTTACCACTGTTATCATCGGCATCATCGTAGACATCACCGTTCCTCGTCGTTGGAGAACGAGGAGGATCAGAACTCTGGATCGGACGATTCGCGCGCATCGACGATGAGACCGGACCGATGCAGAGCACCTGTCCGTGGCTCGCCCGACAACGCGACGATTGATCCTCACCTGCTCTGCTGCCAGATCTGGCGATGGCCGGATCTTGCTCACTCGTCGGAACTCAAGAGACTTCCTGTCTGTCATTCCGCTAAAGACCCCGTAAACATATGCTGCAACCCTTACCATTGGAGCCGGCTCTGCAAACCCGGTAAGCAATTCATTCTTTTGTCTCTTCTTTTATTTATTTATTTTTTTATCCTTCTTCTTTCTTTACAATCTCTGACCGTGATCGCACGAGATTGCTCCTATCGTGCGATAATCATTTTGAGTAGCAACGACTTTGCGAGTTGTGTGGGGAATTGGAAAGGACTCGTTGGACGTGTATATCCATAAATTCTTAGCAATTGTTCTATAATTATATGTACGCGGTATTTAAACTGAATTATTTTTATCGCACTGATTCATGATTTTCTTCAGTACTTATGCATACGAAAAGTTGAGAGATCGTGACAGTCTTTTTATTTTAGTAATAGTAGTGTACATAATAATAAATCTTTAATTGGTAATAATGTTTTTGACGTTGAATTAGAAGGGTTTCTTACATTTTTCAATTAATCTCTTCCAGTGTTTTAGAGTTTGGATTACAATTCGATATTTGTAATGTTGTCTACATAATATGCAGTAGATGCTAGGTTTCGTAGTTAGTAAAAATATTTAAATTATAGTCGAATTAAACTATAATTCTGCACCCTACTGATTGCAATTATCTAAAGGGTTATGTAGAAATGAAATTTTAATGCTAGAAATATCGTACAAAATGTATTCGTACGTTTAATACATATGACGTATATTACACTTATTCCAAGTTCGTAAACATTGGTAAATAAAAATAGCGATGACCTTACAGTTCTGATAAGTTCGAAAGTCGATAACTTAATTATAGAGATGAAATAATAAAGTACTCGCTAATAGATTTCATTTGTTTTAACTTCTGCAAGCAGATTACAAACTATCGTCATGTCTGTGACTGTGACTCTTGCAATAATTACGTAGTTCAAATTAAATTCGAGATTGACGAGTTTCGCATCTCGACGTTTACTCACCTTTTTCGAAGCTACCAGTCACTAACTCACCAAAGTTATTTACTAATTGGTAGGGCAAACACCGGATGCGGAGGATCGAAAGGGGACAGGAGTTAAAACTGAAGATGAACTTATAATCGAATGTTTGGCTATAGTTTACACATTTTATTAGGAGAATTAAATTCGTGTAAAGTGAGACGTCGTGGTCCATTTTGTCATTTTGCCATTTCAGTTAGCCATCAATTGGGTTCGTGACATTGATCGCTCGATAAATTTAAGACCGGAATGCGGAATGGAATTCGCACTTGCCGTGGAAATGGCAATTTTGTAATACAGAAATATAATTTAGGCACATTTCTATCAGACGATAACCAGAATTGACTACTTATGAATTATCCAAATTTTTATCAACGTTTAGCTATTCAAAAAAAAAAAAAAAAAAAATAACAATCGCACAAATTGAACTGGGAAAAATATGAAACACATTCAAAAACATTATTATTATTTGGCAATTATATTCAAATTTAAAATACTATCTATATACATATATAAATATTTCATTTGTAATTGTTCTTCATTGTGATTGAAAAAGTTAACATTAAAATTAACATAGAGTTTCACCAACTTTAATCGATAATATTTATCCTGGGTAGAGTGCTCGATATAAATTAGAAATGTTAAACGTTCAACTTAACGTCATCTTAAGTTTCGCTAGCTACAAAAATCATTTTCACTTACAATCGATGTAACAATTGGCTGCGACAAATCGACAAAGCACATTTACTGCGTGTTGAAATCATAGAATGGCGCACTACTTGTCACCGTTGACAAATGCATGGATACCCCATTAAAAACGACAACCCATAGCCGACGCTGACTATAAGCGTCGTTAAGACGTCTCGAGAAATCAGCTGTCACCGTCGTAAATTCCAGGAATAACAGATTTATGAAGTCATCCACGTGTGTACAGATTATCACGCGAAGAACGTTGTGAATATAGAATTCTAATAAATTAGCAGCAGAGCCACGAGAGACAATGGCAGACTATTGTCTTCTGATTGCAGCTCGCAATATCATACATTGTCATCAATGAATAAAATTGTTAATCGAATGAAGTAGCTTGGCGATTCCAAACGCGAACACTTGTACGATGATCAGAATGAATGTTGGGCAATGTTCGGGGGTTCGTCGCGCGTCTGCCACCCCTTCCAATCTTTCGCTTCGATGGCCATGATAGCATCTCTGCGTATTTTCACTATTCTTTGAACCTACTTGAACTTTTCATAGACGTAAAAAGCAGGACTTGTATTCTCTAACAGGAATTGGCAGAAGTTTTTGTTTTAACTTAATCAAGTGTGAATTTAGTTCTATATCGTTTAGTACAATGATTATTGCTTAATTCTCACATTAGAATAAGAAACTATAATCAGCTACAACATTCTCGTTTTACAAAGAAGCAAAATTTTGACCACGGAGTGTCTAAGGAAAGTTTCAAGTTATAGGATAACAAAATTTCGTTTCGCATGCGTTTCACACTTGCAAGGTGTGCGATACATGCCCGTTTTCTGAACGAATTCTTAAAATTCACGACGATCATCTTAACCGATGGTACCTCTCGAATCGTTGATTAAGTCTGCGGTTGTTCTCGTTCGAGGGTACCGCGGCTGTAACGTCGCTTCGGGACCGGGCAACACGGTCGAACGACGTGAAAGATCGGTATTGTAACGACAGCATGCTGCGAAGCAAATTCTAATCGTCAGCGGCACGTAGCTCGCTAACAAGCCCACAGCCTGGGGTCACCGTGAAACCGTAATTTATCGCCACTAGCAGGGAGCATTAGCCGATGTCCAGGTGCTCGAGTTCCTAAGTAAGTGAGCAGCGCACGCTTTCGTGGACTGAATAAACTCGGAGCGAGCCGCGTTCGAGCGCTGCGCTCTTTTCGAATCAACTATTCGCGCCCAACTAATGGAACGAGAACGGAATAGCGAACAATATCTGTACGTGTAAATGTTCCCGATTGCTTGCGCGATGGATGACTTGCGTTAAACGCAATAAACTTTTATAAAGCGGCCGTTTCGCTCCGTTATGCGAATTGGCGATGAGGCGCGGCTTCACGCTTCCGTTGTCGGTGCTGAGGGTGAACCCGCCAGGAATTATTCGACGCGACTGGACAAGTCGAAATAACGAAACGGATTGCGTACGTCTAACGATCGCGATGGACGCTACGGTTGCACGAGGCGCTGAAGGTTTTAAGATTACTCGGTATTCTGGGAGATGACGATCGGTGCCTAAGTATAATTCAATTGCACTCTAGTAAGCATTAGTAGCAACGTAGAAGATTTCGAGCGTAGATGTTATTGTCTCTTAAGAGTGAATAATGGTGCTTCAGAATCGTCGACAGGTTTAGTATCGAAATTGATGATTGTGAGCGATAGTATTACCCGGATACATGGATGGCAATGTGTTCGTGACGGAAAATAGAATGCTTGTGTGGCGTGTGGGCAATATCTATTATCCCATCGTAAATAGACCTTTTACAGGTCTCAGTGTCTGTGTTATACGATTGTATTTCCAATTAAACATTGCTCGGGAACATTAATTCTATCCGAAGTACATACTTTCTCCTCAAGATTTATGATACACTCTACCAATTGGCGAAATCATTTATCGCTTGTTAAGATTAGTAATTGCGTTTCTAAAATTTCTTGCAAAAAGATTCTCCTCCTAGCCTCATTTCTAACAGAACTAAAAATTGAAATGTATACGCGTACAACGACACGCAACGTCGTTTCTTCTTCTCTTTTCTTCATTTTATTGAAAGAAAAAAGGTTTAGGTTTTACGTAGACATCGATGAATAGAAATATTATCCTCTTACAGAATTACCATTGGATAGGAATCGTCGCAAGATGTGCTGCGATATCTATCTGACCTTATTCGTACCCTCGGTTCGCGCATTCCTCCGCGATAAAACCGAAGGAATTATTATGCAGCCGTTGTCATTAGTCGGTATTGCGTTTAATCGTGAAATTTATTAAATTCGCTGTCCCGTGGCACCGTCTGTCTGCTCGTTGGCGGCACGAATTAAAACCACAAAAAACTGTTGCGCTCTATCGACAGATAGATGGAGCAAGCGAGAGGGAGAGAGAAAGAGAGACAGCGAGTGAGAGGCGCCAGCGAAACGCGGGTTTACGTAACTCTAACGATCATTTAAGTGAATGCTGTTCAACTTTTGTGGCAAAATAGATAAAAGCTAATAACCTGCCTAGTCAAAACGTTTAAATGATAAAGAATAACGGTGACGGGGAATAATTGGCTATTTATGTGGCCATCGTTTAATTCGCGGACACGTTTCTCCTGCCTCGAACGTCGGGGTGGATAAATGTTCGATACGGTTTCGAATCGATACGACGGGATCGAGCGCAGAAATCGGGCACTCTAAATGTCTGTTACAAAATTAACTCATTAAGCGTAAGTCGTCTGTAGCCAGACGATGTAAAAGATACGATAACGAGGTGCGATTAATAGAAATATTTCCGTTTCTAATGGGATTCTATTCTAATCGGTTTGTGATACGAATTTGAGCGATGTTCAAAAATCTATGATAACATCGATTTTGTTATTGCACTTGACAAGTTATTGTACTTTGAAAAGTAATTAATTACAGAGATAGCTTCTTAATCCTTGCATGTTTCTAAAGTGTCGCGCGGTGTGATTACCATTAAATATCGGCTGACGTATTTTCTTATGAAACTAATTAGACGCGAAACGATTTGTAGACATTAAAATTCGCGACCGCTAATAATATTCTAATATGATACTCTAATTCATTTATAGGACAGCTTTTCACGCGTTGGTATACTTAACGAGATCTAAATGTTAGTTTTGCCACGTTAATGTCGCACAGCGTGCGCGTACGCCAGAATAAAAAGAGTCTGAAATTGGTTTAAAGTTCATAACAACACGAAACGTGTTTATAACAACCAGCGAGTGTCGTGTTTATTAAATAAGAAATCTATTTGTCAGTTATCCGAAGGAAATCGACGTACACTATATATATTGATATACGGGGCGCTAGAGCAGGAAAATCGAATTGCTCTTAAAAGATTGTCGCGGCATTTAGGCGTGAAGCAATAGAAGAGATATGGAAGCAGCGGTGGTGGCGATAAATCGCGTCTACGATATTGGTTAAATGATCATGAGGGCATTACTCTAATCGTTTTTATGGGACCACCTTCTACTTGCTCGAGTGCCCGCGAGGAAACTCGTAAACCAATATCTTGGCGCACAACATTATCTAAGCGACGGCTAAGCCTGCTAAGAACCGACGCAGAGCATTCTCGGTGGCACTGAATAGGTGGTTTCGCGGCAATATTATCTACGCGGTAGTTTAAGCGTCTGTCCACATCAGCGTGAATAAACACCGCTAACAACCGAGAATTTTTCGTGCTTTCCTTCGAGACAAACTTTTTTCCATCGCTAATCAAATCGATTCTAAATATGCGTAACACTTTCGCGCGACGGATACTTTTAAAATGAGAACCTGTAAGCTTGGAATAGTAGCGCCTCTTCTTCGCGTTCGGATGACGAGTACATCGTGAAAGACGACACTTGTGAAAGAAACTGGAGCACAAGTAGCCTGCTCTAGCGGCAAGAAATATTGGCTAGCCACTAGATGCGCATTTGTCGCCGACGTGCATTGCTTTTGCAGCGGACCGCGTACTGCGAACAGCCTGGTGCGCGGATCTAGAGCGCAACGAAAAGAATGCCTCGGGGAAGAAAATTCGCAGTGATAGGGTAATTTCGTTACGTTTAAGACGCGGATAGACGCGCGTGGCGTTGTCACGTGAACGATACGCGGCGGCGCTGATTCGTCATAGTTGGACGCATCGCGTTCGATCCATCGGTAATTGTCAGCGGCGAAAAATCGCCGCGCAAAGTAAACACCGTGTCGGGTCGCGACGCGTCGCGGCCACGTTCAATTTCCTATTAATAACCGTCAGAGTGTTCGCGACGCGACGGAACGTGGCTAGGCGACGGTGGATCGAGCGCCGGTGATATTTGGCGGAAACGAAAATCCTCCAATATAGGAAAATATAAACGAGATCCTTCGGATTCCACGGGCAGAGATTTCCACGTTTAATAATAGGCGGCGGGCTGGTCGCGTCAGCGCCCTCTCTCTCTCTCTCTCTTTCTCTCTGTCGACCGCGTACGCGCGCGCGCGCGCGCATACCCAGAGGAGGTTGACGACGCGTTCGGGAAAAGAGAATGAGAAATAACGCGAGAAGAATGTCGCCTGTGGAACGACCGAATACAGACGCGTCTCGGGAGAGAGATCGAGCGAGAGGTAGAGGAGTATAGGAGGCGGTGGCGGCGAACGAGGATCCGAGAGTGGCACGCATGGAAAAGAGAGATAAAAGGGGGAGCCCGAAAGCGGGGTGGAAAGGAACGCGAGGAAAGAGCCCTATCGGACCAGTGTGTATACCCAGGCCCGTGTAGAAGGTGGAAGAGAAAGAAAACGGCCGGCGAAGCGGCCGGCGTTTTCGTATGCGTGTATATATGTACCAATCGGCGGACAATCAAAGTTATGGCCAGAAGGAAATGAATCTAAAAATAAAGCGTATATTGGCCGAGCCGCGGCCTGCTAAAAAGGAAGGAAAGAGAGCAGCCGGCGAGAGAGGCCGCGGAGAAGTATGCATAGAAGAAAGAGAAGAGAAAGACGGAAAGCGGGACGGGGAAGGCGGCCGAGGGGGTGAGAAAGAGGGAGAGAAGGAGATAGGGAAAAGAAAGATCAAGCCGAACGATACGCGAGGAACGAGGGGGAGAAGCGGTCTGAGAGGACGGGGCGCCGTTGAACATGTGCGGTTTCGATCGGCAGCGGGGTCGAGGGGGCCGTCGAGCGGTCGTGTCGAGCGTATTGCCGCGGGAGAGACGGGGGCAGCCGAGCGTCGCTGGCGGGAGATGATGCCAATGGGTGGGGTGAAGAGCGGGCCGCGGAACGGGGCGAGAGGGACGCAGCCCGGCGCCGCTACGTGTCATTGCTGGCGCCAGCTAATTGTCGAGGCCAGTCGGCATTAGCCGACGAGCTGACCGAACCGAATCGAGCCGAACGGAGCGGTTCTCGGCCGCGTTCGCCGGCCAGTGCCGCGTACACGATCACGCGCGCCGAATCGACTTGCGATGCTTTTTACAGCTGGAGAAATGTCCACGGTTACGGACTGTTTTATGGATGTATACTCTCACCTTTCTCGATAACGATCGCTGGTTCGATTGTTCGAGGAGATATCTTCGATTCCTTCTTCGTTTTATTAATCAAATAATTGGATACTATCTCTTGGTGCTTTCTTCGATATACGAATGAAACATTTCTCAGCGAATTCCAACGATGTTAGTCGCTATTATTGGCGCTGTATTTTGGTACTCGGAATACATGTATCCACGATCAAAAGAGGGAACTGTCGATTAAAAATACATCGATAGTTTACAACAGCAGACGCTATCGACTGTATTTATCTACCTTGTTGTAGCTTTTTGGAGTCGCTTCAAGTTTTTCCTCCGAGCTGTGCAATCTTAGAAAAGGCGTCTGGGAAATGGAGGAGGCTCGCTGTTCCACGAGATAAACGAAGCCACGTTCGTGGGTAAATAGTTTTCAGGGATAGTTTCGAAAGATTATTCCATTGTTAGATGTGTCTTAAAATTGAGATAATTGATTTCTCAGTTGTTTTTCTTTTTCCGGATAAACGGAGGCTTCTCGGAATGATAAGGTTCGAATGATTGCCCGTGATTTATACTGCCAGAAAGGAAAAATGGTTTTACTAATATTTTCTAATTCGATGTTAAATTCTTTTACTATTTTATTAAAAAAAAAAAAAAATGTGCAATGCGTTACATTTTCAAACGCGCACGTGCAGTATAATATTATTCAGATAAGTAGAGAAATTTTTCAACTCGACATTTCATTAACTCAACTCCGAATATTCATTTTGAGATGGCACATACGGAGGTGGCTTAAACGCCCGCGATGAGACGACGAAACAGGTTCCGTCAAGGAAATTAAATTATTTATTAATGCCACGTGGATCGGTGCTCGGTGGCCACAAGTTTTTTGCGTCGCCCGCTTGTATTTAGTGAATGTATACGTCGGATTTGAATACGATTTTCTATCGTAAACATAATCATCGAGCGTTTTATAGCCGTCGGATACACGGCTACAGTGTTCGCCGACATTTATCGAAGGTGAATCGCGTACGCGGCGGCGCCTTGTTTTCGCAACCCGCAGACACAAACGGTTGCCGTCGTCTTTTATCTGTTTTTGCATTCGACAGTATGCGAATATTGCGGCGCTGTTAATAATTCACACCGACAAATCGATTATCATCAGCCAGACGGTGTCGCCACGCAGATTGTCGCACTTGTATCCACGTTCCTTATCGTTGCAACTTTATTCCACGGCCCGAATCGTTTTCCCTCCTTAGGCGTCGCCGTTTCCACTCCTTATTATCGCACGGGTGCAATCTACATATTTGTTTGCTTTCGCATATTTTCGAGCGGCGTAGATGTGTATAGCGGTGAATCGTTTCGTCGAGGGAACAAAACGATATCGCTCTATTTTCGAGTTTTTTACGGCCATCTCGTCTCGTCGTTCGAGGAACGTGCAACTCGAACGTTGTTTGAATTAATAAAATATAGCTGGAAATATTTAAGCGCAACAAAAGGTACCTCGTCATCGCTTAAATTGTACATTAAATACGAGCTCGGAAATTAACGGTGTCAATTTTAGAAGCTAATGCACGTTCACTGTACGAAATACAGTCTCTATTAATAGTGGGAAAATGTGGCTACAATTTTGACACTTTGGCACTGTATTAAATTTCCGTGCCGAAATCAGAATTAATTTCCTGTACGCGCATCTCCGGAATTTATTCGCTTTAATTCACTTTCGCCGACGTCTTGCAAATAGTAGTTACTTTCTGGGTTTTTTTTCTCTTTCTTGCGCGCGCCGTAGTGTGAAACGATCTCGAGTGGTTGTCAGCATAAATCATCATTGCATTAGTATTGCGTGATCGATTAAAAAAAGGGGAATAAACGTTTTACAGCAAAAAATACTGAAATAAATTACAGGGTTAATAGGAATTGATAAATACGAATTGTTTACCCTCCACGTTGTAGCTTCGGATACCAGTATATAATAATTCTCATTTCCAAATGTTATATCTCAAATAAATACGAGTAATGCTGTTTTACTACATGGTACACAAATCTGAAAACGAAAATATTAGTACTTTTTCGTTACAGATCGCACAAAATGTAATACAGTAACAGAATAGTAATTTTAGATGCTACTTTACGTCATTTTTAACCTTATTCTACCCAACTCTAGGTCATTTCAATCCCATCCTACCACTACTTGAACGGTAACCTTATATCATATTACGTTAGAATTCATAAGTCTTTCTCATACACGATTAACTAGTTACTAACTAATTTAAAAACTCCTTTGAACGCTCTCAAGATCAACCAAGATTTCTTATATAATCTTACCACTGCCAGTTAATCGTTACACCCATCGTTGGTCTAAAATCCACTCTGTTCAACATCTCTCTTACACGATACGCATACACGATACACATAAGCTTATAAAAATCGCAGTGCAACTTTAAAGAATCACAAATAAGAGTGCATACAAAACTACTTACAATAGAAACCGGCTCAAGGCTTTACCAAACCATTCTAGGTTTACCAAACCATTCAGGTTTACCAAACCTGAGTATTCTATCACTTTCAAAGGACCAGAAGTGTACTCGCGGCACGCTCTATCTCGCGCGTTTCAAGTCTCATTTTCCACGTTCTAAGTTCAATATTTTCAAACGTCGGTGGCGAGGATCGTACGGCTTTTTTCTGCGCGTCTCGCGATTCTCGACGTAGCGGTCGTTGCCGCACGGCTTCGACCCGCCATTCATACCTCGCGCGGCCGAGCAACGCGAGGCAATGGCAAGCAAGGTCACCGTGTTTTGGCAAACTGCGAGAGCGCCGGCGCACGGTGCAGAATTTCAAATGGACCGGCTGAGTCAGGAATTTAATTTTAATTGATACGTCGCCTCGGTCTGGTACCACGCGAAGTACCTCCCTTTGTTTTTCGAATGTTACGCGACAACCGCGAGGGCGGAGGGAACTTCTGCCGTCAGTATAAATATGGCGATACGTCGTTCTTAGGATCCTCGCCATTCTTTTTATCCTGTTAATCGTAGTAGATGATTAGTATCTCGTATCTCGATCGTTGATTTTTCGTATTGAGAAATGAGATGAATTAGCATCAGGATAATTTACGTCAAGTAAATTGATGGAAAAATTGATACTTGAGAATGAAGTGTTTAAATTTATAGAACGCAGTGAAGTATTTCATGAATTCGTATGAGTCGTGGAAAATATAAATAGCAGAGACTAAATGTTTGTTATTATATTTGCTATTAGTCAAGATTGTGTCAGAGTCACGACGGAAGATTCGTGTGTAGGCGCCGCTATCAGCCCACGGAACGCTGTTACGCGACTTTTGAACGAATATTAAATTGTTACTATTTAGTTTTGATGAAAAGATTTCTTTCACTTCTCATGATATGAAATTCTTTTATTTTATAGCACTGATTTGAAATCTCGCGATCATAAAGATGCAAATAAGATAGAATTTGGTCCAATTCGAAAGTTGCATAGCGCTTCGAATAATTTTTACAGTCTATCCAAAATTAGAATCATTCTTTTTTTCTCATTTCTTTGAAATGAGTTTTGCATTTTTTTCTAAGCAGCAATAGATATGCTGCATCACATCATAATGCAAAACTATTACATTCCACAATAACATCCTGGATGCTAATTTCTCAGAACTATATTACCCTTAATTTTAATAATTCCTCCATAATTTCTTTAAACTCACATTGCATTTGTCGCAACCCACGCTTCGCATTCCTTTCACTTTCTTTATTATCCATTATTCTTACATACGCTCCTTTTGCACGCTGAGAACATTCCAATCAAGCTCAACAGAATACCATTACAAACATTTCCACTTTGTAACCTCATAACATTAATCCTAATAAATTCGACGAAACAGGATTTAAATTCTTACACAAACAAACCATGCTTTACCTCTAAAATTATCTAATATTACATTCTAAGAACCAGTAACAACGCGTAACTCGAGCCTCCTAATAAGTTCGAAAGTATTCGAACTCGATGAAACCAAGGATATTAAAAAAAAAAAAAAAAAATTCTCACGGACCGTTTTGGAGAGGATCGTTAAAACTATCCGGCGTGTGGTATGTCTGTCGCAGCCTTGCCGTGCCTAATCGCGTTGCAGATTTGGTATCGCGCTCGTTGGGAATCGGACGGGCAGCGAAGGCATCTCGATCGATCGGGGTTTGTCGCGGTCGTAGCCCGTCTCGGTTGCCTTGACGGTCGCTGGTTTAACTCGCGCCGTCTCCCGTCCGTCCTCCGTGTTCTCTTTTCGGGCCGATACGTAAAAGGGCGAAAAACCGCGTGCCGGTTTCGCGGCGGTCCGAGTCAATAATAGAACCGTTGGACGCTTTTGGAGCGCGGGTTCTTAACGGGCGCCAGGCCTGTTTCGCACGGCGCCGCGGCGCTGCCGCCGTTCATTCCCATTAATTCCCGCTTAATCGAAACGCGGAGCCTTGAGTCGGTTTCTATTATAAGTCGTTTTCCCGCGCCGCGCGCCCGTCGCCCGCAGCTCGGATCCGTTTTCTGTTACCGGCGGTAATCGGGACGCGAGATTCCCACGAAAATAGATCGATCGCGGCTGGCGCCGTTTAATTAATGTCTTCGTTTCCTTTTAACGGCCGCTGTTTTTCAACGCCGCGGCGCTCGAACGATCGCCGCGCAAACGTGACCGACGGCCACGGTGTATATCGTTTTAGAAAGGATCGCCTCGGCTGGATTCGAAGTATGGTTACACGCGCGCGTTTTAAGGCGTTCGAGCATCGATGCTCCACGGTTTTGGTTAATGGATACGAGAAGCTACGAAATAAAAGTAGCATTAATTTTATCAAATATTTCTGATAAGCTATAAAGAGAGTATTATTGGTATTCGATGTATGCTAGGCTGCTTTGAAACCAGTCGAGATTGTTTTGATGCTGATTTCGATCTGGGTTAGATATTAGTAATTTATGTATCGATAATAAGGTGAATGCAGTGATCGTAATTGTACCGTAACCTTAACACGAGAATGTTACCTAGTGTATGGTAATCAGTTTCATAACTTATGTAAGCGTTTTTAATAATGAATAAGGAATATAGATGATCTGAATTTGTTCTCGTTGCCGATAACCGGTGTGGACGAAAGTATCTACTTTTAAGGTTGTTCGTGATCGATATTAAGGAAAATATTTTTTGGCTACCCATGGCATTATCGATGATGACAATATTTTTGATCGTCGATAACCTACATCGTTGACGAAAATATTTGTTGATTATCGATAACTAGTTCCGATAATGCTTGCTAGGTTACTTAGTATCAATTCGGACGGTATTCCTGGCTGCTGATTGTGGCTAGACTAATAATTATTATCGATGATTGAATTATTTTTTGGTTATCAGTAATCACTGTCAACGAGTGAAATGTTTTCTAATCATCAATTATATTTATTGATTGGAAAAATTACGGTTGCATTCGAACGAAATTGATGGAACATTAATAGAACATTTGGCAATAATTTCTATGAGATTTGGGTCTCTTTCTTATCGTACATTGACTTGAGAAATTTTTATTTTACATTAATATAAAAGTACGGCTAATTCAGTTTTACTTGGCTGTACGTATGTACCTGTTCTTATTGATGGCGGCTTGAATGCAATCAAAATAATTTTCATCGCTGATAATTGATACGATAATCAATAGGCGCATTAAATGATAGCTACTTACGATGAGTGAAGTAGCACAGCTATTTAAATAATCTTATCGTTTAGTATATATCGCAGGGTATTTTAAGAATTAACAAAATTAAAAAAACAGTGTACATTTTTAATGTTTAATTTATTTCTTTTTAACGCTGTAGACACGTAATTTTCCATTTGCTTCGACCGGTACACGTATTGTTTATTTGAATAAATTTTAATAAAACAAAACGCGCACCTATACCACCGATTACATTTTTACGTATTTAAAACAGCCGCTCTTTAGCATAAAGTTCAACGTTTTATTGTTCAGCGTAACTCGACGCCTGTGCTTTTGCAATTCCAATGAATCAATTAGATTGCACAAATGGTTAATTTTTGCTTAACCTCGGCTAAGTAAATCGCGTAACCCGTTAATAGATAATATACACATCGTCGCCTGGAAGGTACATACTTTAACTTACACTACTTGTACATAACTTTTAATTCTAACGATCGATGAACTAAATCTTTAATTTACACAACTTCAAATCATTCAGTGCCATATAATTGTATTAATAAGATATGTACTTTCCTCGCTTAGCAAATCTCGCGTAATTAAGAAATTTCTCCGATATTAATAGCGTATTTTTTTGTTCTCGTTGCAGAGTCGCCGCCACCCCCGTACTGCCTTATTGCCGACAGACTGAGACCCGAAGGTGAGCGTCTTCTTCCCTCGCATTTGAAATCGGAATCGCGCGCGTGCGTCCGCGGGGCACATTCCCCGCTTACTCGTACCACGGAGCACACGGAACGTAGCCACGCAATCGTTCCGCCGATAACTCATGTTTATTACTCGCGGACATTTAGCATGCCGCTCGCGGAAATCTTCCTTCAACGCGTATCGCATCTTGCGGCCTGCCGCGAAGCGAGAATTCCGTGAGAAACCTACGATTCGCAACGCCGTGGTCTCTTTAATTCGTCTCGAATAGGATATAGTTTTCTTTTATTTTTTCTTTTTTTTCTTTTCTTTCTTCTTCAACCTACGCTACCTCGATCAAATGAACGGGAACATTGATTCACAACGAACGAAAATTGCACGAGCTATCGTTCGATTGATTTATGGGAGCTCGGCTACGCAGCTGCGGAATATTTTATTCCTAGATTCGTAACCGGTGAGACGTATGTAATTAGATGAATTGAAAATGCAGATGCGATTGCGCAAGCAAGTGTAACGCTCTTTCGAGCACGAGATAAGATACATTTGGAAATCACCGTGGACGCTTGTTACAAACAAATGGGAATGCTATGAGTTGAATGGAACTACGGAAAATTTTGTCGGAACGTATCGATGTTCTGCGATAATGTCATTTCCGTTTGGAATGGTATATACGCTTTTGTTCGCGGTATTACTACTCGTTACGCGTACAACAGACAAATCTAAGAGACACAAATTTACAGATTCACTATTTGAAAAACTTCATTCGTTCACCGATCAAGTTATAAATTCTGAATTTCTGAAACTGTAAAACAGTTTCGAGTAGACGTCGGTTAATTACATCGCGATCATTACTATACGTGTGTACTGTACATTTAATGGCGCACTAGTACACGTTAGATCACTACGAGTAAACGAGCTGCAGCTTCCCACTTTCATTCACGATCTAATCCGCGTACGTGTTGCGTACGTACGTAGAAAAAAAGATCATCTTATACCTCGAACGGACGTGCTGTAAGCCGATCTTATTGATTGCGACGGACCATATGGCTATAGGTTTCAGGGTATCGCCGTTTCCGTGGTCTGTGTAGACCTGTCGGCAAACACTGATCTACTTGATGGAAGTCGATCAGTCTTATCGTTCTTGTATCGCGAAAATTATAAGGCTGTACTTTAAACTAGACACGTGTAAATCTCTTACGTACGCGTCGGGGGGAAAAACTTGGTTACGTCGTTTGAAATCACTACCACGCGGCGTCCGACTGCATGTACACGGCTGTGTTCGCGATAGTGTTGGAGCGTGTACATTCCTAATTCCCGATAAGTTAAATATCTGTGTTGTACATGGATTAAAAGTGTTTAAAACAATGTGATATCTGTATGAAAGGGGAACTCTCGAGATCGTATCGGTGCAATTAGAAAATAATTCGACGACACAAGTTGTTCGCTGCGCGGGACATCGAGTTAGAATTACCAAATCGAATACTATCAAAGGTAGTTAGTCAAAAATTTTAAGTATCCAATTTAAGTTCTTTTTCTTATAATTAGAATTTACAATCTTATCGACATTCTGTATTTCCTGATCAGCTCGCAGCTCGCAAATCTCACACGTGGCTGAATGATTTTCTACTTTCGCTAATGTAATCTTAAGACATCCTTCCTGCACAGTAGATATCGACCATATTGTTTCAAACGCTCCGATCGAACTTACATATTAATTTCGTTAAATGTTGCAAGGATCGTGTGTTGAAATAGTTTCTATACGAACCACTACGTTCATTTTGATCGTGGTAAATGTTAAGTCTACGCTTTCTGGTGCTCTTTTGCACGGCTACTTTTGCAATGCTCTCTGGGTCCTGCGGCTGGTTTCGACTGGGCTGCTCCCTCGGCTCTTCCTCTTCTCTTTTCCTGGCTGATCCTAAACTGGTTCTTGGGATCTGCGGCGTACGCGCACGATCCCTCAGCCATCGATAGATCCGACGGTTGCCCGTCGAGAGACAGGATCGCTCGATCGTTCGCAGGCTATTGTTGCGTAACAGTCTTGGATCGATGTCTCGCTGTCGTCGTAACTTTCAATTAAACCGAATATCGAACTACGATGGGAAATTATTTCCTGTAATGAGTCGTTCTCGTGGAGTTGATCGGGGTCGACGGCAACGGAAGTGTTCACTTGAACTCGAGGAAGTATTTATTCGATTTTTTCTCGTTCGATTATGATTCCGACGATCTAACTGATGCAATTCGCGACCTATCTGAAGCAATTCGTTTTCACTTTCGAGTATCGAGACGCGATTTGTAGAAAACTAGATTCGTTCAGAATTTACTTAAGGGGATCTCGTATTTCAAAAAACGAAATATAGTATTCCTACATTGTGCAATTAACTTAAAATCGACACGTATATCTACTACAAAAAATGTAGAAATCTGGTGCATAAATACTCTTGCAGAATCGCTGTCCATTCACTCTAACAAACTATAAAAATATCTAAAATCGAATTTCAACGTTATTACTCGAATTCTTTCGCGATAACCACATCCGATACGAAGTATGTCTCGCACGATTAATATGATCGATTCTGTCGATTCCCGATTTCATTTCTTATCTATTCTCACTACGAAACCAGTGTCCGTGCATACACGGACGATTGAAATTGCTTCAGACTCTGATTCGAAATCGCCCAGTTCACCGTAAAGCTTCAGTTCACACCAAAATGCGACGAAACACTCGCGTAGCCTCCAAGGATTTGAATGAGATTTCGCGATTGTTTCTCGTGGCAGAGGAAGGAGGGAATACTTAATCGTACGTATAATTCGTGTAGACACCGCGACACAGGTTCAGCGGGAGCTTTAAAATGCCACGATGACGTGGTAGAAAATGGCATTCGCTCGTGCCAAATTCGATATGACGAAATAATAGCGCCTCCGGGTACGAGAACATGTATCCGGTGACGTTACGCGCGCGTTACTTGAGAGACGCGTATACGATCGGCAATAAAAATACTCGCGGTCCGGCAGTTATGCCACTCGAGGTGAATATCTCTTGTCGATGGTGTGGCCGCGCACCAAAGCCTGTATTTATATACAGTAATCCTGTCAGGGGTCCAAAGTTCTCGGGAGGTATAATTAAGACCGAGAGCTATGTTCAGAACCTAATGTTTCTTGTTTCCGTTACGCGTTTGTCGTCGATGCCCGCGCGGAGCTGAAAGGAAAGCGAAGCGAGAACGCGTCGGCTGCGACTCGATTTAACCGCGAACGAACGAATAGAAGCGTTTTCGAAAACGAGCCGAAGAGTCGTTTGAAAATTTCACCAGAAACGCGCGCACCTCTTATCGAGAACCGTGGAGTATCGAAGGAAAGGCCAAGCGAAACGAAACGACGAAAAAGAAACTGGTGCACGACCCCGTTGAAACTTTCTGAAAACGGAATTACATAATTCAAAGGCGACGATAAACGGTAGATAGATTTGAAAGAAGCGCAGAAATCGAATGGTGACCTCGCGTAATTGAATCGAGAATCGAGAACCGAAGAGATACATCTTTTCGGCATACTTTCGCGATAAATGGCCGGCGCGTCGCTATCGAGCTACTTAGCGGCGATAAAAGTATCGCAGTTGGCAGCGCGAGATCGCTTGTCGAGGGGAAAAAGCAAGAAAAAAAAAAAAAAGAAAAAAAGAAACGGGACAGTGAAGACGACGAGGTCTCGCGATAGTTATATTAACGCGATAAAATCAGATTGCCAACGTGGTATTCGTCATCCGCGTAAACACCCGGTGGTGAAGGAACGAAGCGGGACCCGCGCGTAGATGGAAAAGGAGCGACGAGGGGGGCAGAGGACGGGTAGGGAAAAAAGGCGATTCTTGGAAGAAAGAAATTCATTACGAGAGTTTGTCTGTCAGCGGAGGCAGCAGATGTAGCCGCGTGTAGATTTATGCTCGGGGAGGGAAACTGGGCCAGCACGATGGAGCAGAGGAGATAAAAGGCTGTGCATTGCCACTTGTTGAATTCGCCCGGGAAATAGGAGAAATTCCTTCATTCATAAAACTGAAACCGGCACTATCAATTGGCGGTAATTAAAAACGGCGGAGTAATCGAGAAAAAAATGCCTTTTTTTTCTCTTTTTCCCCTAGAAATTAAAGTTTAACTTATCCACCAAACGTGAATTCGATGGAAGGTGTAAGAGTTCCAAACGATGACTGATTTTATATATTTTACGTCGTATATTTGAAGTGAGGTCACACAGTTAAATTTCAACATCTTTGAAGTTGAAGGAGACGAGCATTTCATCATAATTAATACGGAACTTCGAGTTAAAATTTAACTTCGTCTTGAAATTTAATGCTGATTAATGCGAACCAGACTGTAACCACGTTGGAGTTGCGTCGTTAGATTTCTCCTCGATTAACTGTTAGCGATCACTGTTTATACTCATCTGGCTCTTATCAAGTGAGACAAGTACTGGAATAGTGGCCATTTATAGACGAATGTGGTAACATTCGATTTCAATTGGCACAGTGAGATCGTTGCATGTGAATTGAAATTTTGAGAATATAACATCGTTTTACTAATACCACGTCAACTGTGTAAGATACTTTCAATAACAATTTCATTAGATGGATTGCGAATGCAAAGTTAACCAACGTGTTGTGGGTTACTGCTCGCACGTTGCGACAATATTCTTCGAGTTTGCTCAACAGAACGCTTCCACTCACCTACTCACTCTACCGACAATGATTTTTCTCAACAATTGCCGCCTTAAAATTTCTAGAGAATACGATACGCTTCTCTTGTTCTAGATACTTAAGTCACTATAATATCTCCAAATATCTGCTTAGTTATTTGTTATTGTTTTATTTCATCTCTTTCTGAAACTATACTCATTTCTTTTGTCAACAGTCAATAATTAGTTTGCTTCTCTACCAAAATAATTCGTAGAGAAATATGTAAAGTTTAAGTTCATCGTTCTCAACCAGCTATCTCTCAAACAAGGCTTACATTTAAAATCCTCGAAACAATTACGAATTAATTAGAAAATAATTGTGTGAAAATTACTTCGAGGTTCGAGGCAATTTTCTTCTTGTTCAAGTGAACTTTCTGGCGAACGACAGAAGGATAGCGACACGGGGGTGGAAAAGAAGCAACGCCGCGATACGATTTATTTCCGCGCGTGGAGCACGCGCGCTCTCAGAGACAGAGTTTTACCAGCGGTTGCGCAAAATTCAACGAATACGACGAAGGACGTGGCAGAACGCGCAGTCCCTTTCAAACGCACGAGGACAGATCTTGTTCGTATTGCGTTACGCCGGTCTGCGTTTCCAAGCCTACCGTTCTCGATTCAGCTCGTCCTGAATCACCGTATTGTTCCTACCGAGGCCCTAGACGACGCCAGTGTTGATGCCATTTTCATCCTTCCTTCGAATACGTACCACCGTCTACCTATATACACGGTCACCCACCAAACTCTCTCAGATTTTATACTATTATTATACTAAACGTAATAAGAATTCTTCTTATACTTTATTAACATTATTGAACATGGAACTTTGTATATTTGAGTAATTCTTGCAGACTCATTGATTTTTTTTTTATAGACTTTTTGCCTTCAGATGATCATGAAGACGATTCGAATTACGATTGTTTTTGTAAAGTAGGAGTAAAAAGTAATGAAGATATAATTAGAAGTAGCTCGGGTTAGAAAGAAAGTGGATGTTGTTGTGCGAACGTTGAAGGGAACAGATATAAGGTATCGATGATCGAGTTTATGGCGCAGGTATATTCTTTCTATATCTTCAAGAATGTTAGCTAATTAATAGTGGCAGACGATGCGAAGAGAGTTTTGTAAATTGCACCCTTATAAAACGTCTTAATTACTGCAGAGGTTTCCACCCTTATAGTATAATATCTTATGGTTCACTGGTCAGTGTTTTAATCCCTTTTGGTCAGTATTTAAATATGAAGAGTCAGTATCCTTCGAAGCCCCTACTGGCACCTAAACAAATATCAATTGCTTGAAAACATAATTATCTTTTGGCTTACAATGAGTCTATAATGAAATGGATTCAATACTGCATTTTTCTGTTTTATATTTACTTAACTAATCAATCTAACTTAAACTGACCGGTTAGTACTTTTGTACTGACCATTTAATTTGTTTTTACAATTACGTCTTGACGAGATTAGGAATTTTGCAGTCGAAGAATGAGTCGGTACAAATAAGAGACGATGTACAGGAATTAACTTTCGAACTCGTCTGCGTATGCACGTGCCAAATATAGACTGTACAATATACACAATTGTGCACAATTATCTACTGTGGTTCGATCTATAGTTATTATTTCTTCCATTCGTTCATGTAACTCTTTTCTATATTCCAATAGATAAGAAACTTACTAAGTCACCGAGAACAAGTTACTCCCGAAAGGAGTGGTCGCAATAGATTTTCAAAAATTGCTCGAACGTTGAAAGAGTCGATCTTCCGTGGAAGTTCGTGCGGTTACGTAACTCGCGGAAAAAGTGCAGAAAAATGCAATTATGTAATGTGTCGTAGGAAAAAGTGTTACTATCGGCGGTATTCGGAATACGAAGAACGATATACCCGAGATATATTTATGCTCGAACGAACAAACAAGTTGTGTGTGCAATCTGAGATCGCGAACAGAATTTGTTCTCGATACATGAAATATCTGGCACGCATGGCGTAAGCTGTATCAAATTGATCGAACTTTTATTCCTTTTATTCGATTAATCGCGTTTATTAAGAGATTTAACATTTAAATCGCGGCCGTCTCGTTTCTCTCGTACGGGTACAAGCTCGCTGAAATTTTCTACGCTGCAACGGATGCATTCGAACCTGTTAGTACAGTCCTCATCCATTCCAGTCAGCTACGTGTCGGAGATGTTTGATCACGTATCAGTGACATAATTGTCGGGACAAATATCTAAATACATCGCCACGTGACGCGTTTTCTTGACACGCAAGGAAAAGCGTTGCTCGCATGTGCGATGAATTCGCATAAAATCTTTTTATGCTCGATCCTCGCTTTTTTCTGCTCGCCACTCTGTTCAAAGATAAAGAGCATTTCCTGAATGGTAACTTAATTATCGCTCGGTAAAAAGTAGTAATAGTTTCGACGAATAGAAATAAGTAACTGGTAGCAAGAGAAATTATTATAAAATAGACTTGGAAAGAGTTCGCTTTTAGAATTGTCGTCCAAGTGTTTGAATACAATGTTTAGAAGTTAAAACGAGGTAAATTAAATGAATAGCAAAGCTACAAGTACAGTGCACAAATTCAAATTTCACCAAAGTAAATAAGTTGTCTGCTTAACCCAAATAATTGTTTAAAAAGCCAATAACGTCAAAAATCGATTTCGTTGAGATATTATACTACTTTTTGTCGAAAATATGCTTAAAACAAGGACGTATGCATAGTTGTTACCACAACTTTAATATCAAAGTTCTAGGCCAGTGCACATTGTAAAATGCATCAGATCCGAAGGGGTTGGTATCTTTCTTAATTTCAACGATGATTCGTTAACACTTAATGAACAGTGAAAACGTCTAACAAGTTAGGTCGCGCAGGGTCCATTTCTTCAGTAGAATTTCTCTTCCTTTCTTCGTTAAAGAAATCGATCGAGCCGCTCTGCAAACACGCGCGTAAACGTGTTTGCTCGCGATCAACGCGATGGTAATTGGTTGCCAAGTTTACGTGTCGATTCGTTCCTTATCGACGAACAAATATTTGCACACTGATTGTCCCGTCTCCGCGTTTTCTAATACGCGCGCGGATCTCGCGGCGAAATTTGAACAGCGACGAAGGAACAAACAGGAACTGTTCCATCGTTCCATCTCAAATTCATTATTTGAGCCAAACCTTCGTTACTTGAATCTCTTCTTCCTCGTGAAAATACAAAAATTCATAAGAGCTATTAGCCAAGGATTAGCTATATCGTCAATTAAGACGCTAATATCGGAAATATTAAGATTAATGGTAAATAAAATGGCACCACAGCTCTCGAAGATCGATTGTCGAGCATCTATGCAAATATATTTCAATCTTCGCAGCTCGTCAAATTATTCCAACGCGATCTTCCGATGGATTTCCCGCGATCCGACGCAACGGATGCCTAATAACAGAGATAATCACCGCTCGCGCGATTATTAAACCATTAAACACGCACACGTTTTCGTAGTGACGCAATTCTCGTGGCCACTGTTTGCCATTCATTCTTTCATACGGAGATTGAAGTATTCAATTATTCGTACTATATTTAGTACGGATAATCGAGTTTCTGCCGTACGTGGGAAGTGCCGCGGAGGTTGATACCCAAGGCGCAATAATGGCAAAAACAATTTCACGCAGACAGAGGCCGGGCCCTGTCGTTTTCAAGCGTAGAACCTGGCATGTATCGCGCGGACGATGGTACGTAAAGCTTTCCACACACAAAGGTCTAGGTCTAACAGTCTCGCACTCCACATCTTTCGTTCTTACATAAGATGCATATCTGCCACTCCGCTGTTTGAATGACCCATTATTTTCAATAAAAATTCACGATTACCGCCAGCTTACGATAAGCGTTCCTAGCTACGCTCGGAACGGCCTGCATTCACTGCTCCATTCATTATGCCCGGTTTAAATACCTGATAGCGTTCGCAATTAGCCTCGTCTGACGGCCCTCGAATCTTGCAGACCGACCGGTATCCGATTCGATCGTGTCCTATATTGTTACAAGGCTGAACGACGAAGCTGCGACGCGAAAATAAGATCGTATCTGGCAAATACACTGCTGGTCAATAAAATCACGCGCCACTCCTTAAAAGACACTGTTCGCCGAATACGCATTTCGGTACTTTAATTTGTGGTTACGTTCGATCATTTTAACCTGGTCTTCCTTTCGCTTTTTTTCATTTAACTCCTACCTAACGCTGATACTCGATACATATATTTAATTGTTCGATACGTTCCACTCAAAATGATTCAAAAATTCTGAAAAACATCGCTCGTAATTTTCTCAAAACTAAAATCTGTTGGAATTCATCAAAATGATCTTATTTAAATTTATAAAGCACACTGTGTTTATTTAAATCATTAAATGTTCCTCTCTAATTTCAAATAGGAGCCGAATAGTTTGATTAAAGAATCTTTCTGCTTTCCAATAGTTTACTCAGAGATTGGACGTGTATTTACACATTTTGCAGAAGAAGATCAGAATATTATTAGATCGTTACGTTTGGGGTGGCTTTCCGCGGCCCGAATTCACCCTTACAGTGCTTCTCGCGTACCTTGGAACATTTTGAACGCGTGTACAGAGCGGATTTCTATGCGGAGTCCGACGGATTAATCGTTTTAGGGGCAGATCGTGGAAGACGGGGCTCATTGACTAAAAGAGAGGGTGACGTCAGAAGACAACAAGTCGGACGAGAGGGCGGTCGCATTCCTGAGGAATTCCAGCGGCTCGTTCCTACGGGAGCGGAGCATTTCCTGCCGCTAACAGAGCTCGGAGCCAGTAACAGTAGCAAAAGGAGAAACGTGGCCGCGAGATTCAACATCCGTCAAGTATTTTTAGGAGGGATTTCATGGAAATATCCTCAGTCCCGATACGCGTCGAGAACTCGGGCTTGGGCTCGCGTAGTTTCATTTCTGCCCGTCTGCCATTCGGGAAGAATTCGGTTTGTAATTAAGGGACGAAAATCGCCTCTGTTATTTGTTGTTCGTCGAGTGATGTCATTGGGTAATTATTTTTTTTTTTTACTATTAATCGTGTTGGAGATTTGAGATTGGTGCGGAACATGTGGCGAAGTGTTTCAATTTTGAAGGATAATAAAATTATCTTTACTAAAAATTAATCAGTAATTAGTGTTTCAAATGTTAGTTATGTGTGTAGAATATTCTAAAATGCGAGCGGAGACGAATGTGCGGAATAAATGAGTATTCCGTGTGAATGTTTTAAAACAGCGAGTCAGTTGTTCATCAACCATCTTTAAAGTAATATCTCAGTTGTAAAGAATGATCCAACGATTTATAAAATATTACAATTGTCCTTAATTAATAAATATCCTACAATTTGTACGTGAAATTTGAAAGAAATAATAATTCGGGTACGTGAAGCAATGATTATTTTGTGTGTAAAGGCAGATTCGCGATAATAGTCGCCATGATGGTCCTTCGTGGAAATCATTTCGCACCAAATCTATTACTTTGACAAACTGTTTCATGTCTGAGGTTTCATTTCGATTAAAATACATTTAATAGTTGTATTTTTCATTTATATTTTCGACACTAGCACAACTACATTCCTGAGTGCGATATTCACGTAGAGACTTCGTTATTTCTTGAATATTTTCTCATTTACAATAAAACGTTCAGAAGTGGTATATAACACTTAAAACTTGGATTTAAATATAACAGAAGAGAAGGTGGGAACATGAGATGGGATAGGAATACGAGACACCAAGGTTTTGGTGTTTCTACCTGTCTACATTACATATATCTGTGGGAATGTCTAAAAGCTTGCTATTACAACGTTTCTATCATTCTCAACTATTCCTGCAAGAAGATACAGTTGAATAACAAACAAAACAATTTCAATTTCCATCTCCAAATTCCCCAAAAAATCGTTTAATCTCGAATCGAAACTCTTCACCTATTTTTTCGTGATCGATTTGGCTTTTTCGAAAAATCTAGCCAAAGTACGTCTTTACTTAAATGAACCTTTTAAAGGCAAGTTGCGAGATAGGGGGCAGCGTTCTCGCGCGCAAATCAGCCAGTCGTTTCCGTACGCGAAACGAGAAGCCCGTCGGTTTCGTTGGCGATAAACGACGTGCCAGTGCCGGATCATTATTTTCGACGATACTCGTCACCTCCTTTATGGTCGAGCGCCGCGATGGACGGCCGTGTTTCCGCGAGAAACCATGATTCACCAGGCCGCAAATTCGTCGTTCGACCCTTCCCAGTCCTCGTCCACGGTGGAAATCGGCGAGTTAATCGTGGTCCCGGTGTCACTCGATGTTCCACGCCGCTCGGATTCTTGTTAGTGATCTACTCGCCTCGTTAATCATTCCCCAGCGTTCTACCTGGTAGCGTCCAGCGATGAGTCGCCACGGTAAATGATCGCATTGCGCGCCAGTAGCGCCATAACGCTCTCGCAGGAAATATTGCTCGTTTCGAAAGATCGGTTTATTGAGACGCGCACCGCTTTATGTAGTGTCACGTATCTTCAACAATTTATATTACAATGGCCAAGAGAGTTGCACCACTCCTTGGAAACATTCGCGGTCGAATACATGCAGAGTGACTTTATACATTTTGTAGTCACGTTAAGTTACTTTCAATTCATTTTACAATCTCTTTTAATCTGATGCTGTTAACGACGCAGTAGGATGAAATTTATTATTTTTCGTATGTTTGACGAATTTTATTCAATTCCAATGCGATTCGAATAAAATCTCGCGTGGAGTACAAGGAGGATTCGTTTGACGTATCAGACCAAAGTACTCATCGACATCATCGATCGCAACCTATATTTTATCATTTACGTACAGCAATGACCAAAGATCGATTTTAAGGAAGATGCGCAATCGAAGTCCGCGGCGTTGAAGGGTGAACATCGCGCAGCTCGCAGCCGGATGGCTGAAAAAGATGGCGTAACGTTTTCACGCCTAGACACGCGTGCACGTTTGCATCGGAGGTTTCTAGGAACGTTCGGAACGCTTTCTTTCGCCGTCCATAAATAAAACGCGGAACCTCGCGTCGCGATCGAATATTCGCGGGGCTGAACCAGGACAGAGGATTCCGGTCTCTATCTCTGGGATGTTAGCACTCCATTACCGATTCTTCGAAGTAGTCGCGGTGTTTGGTTTTCTGGTCAGCACGGATTCGAGCTTATAAATAGGACACGTGTATCTATATCGAGGTAGAGCCGTTTCATCCCCCTGGTCCGGCCTGTTCTAACTGCTAGTTCCAGACAGGAGAGCAGCAGTTCAGAATTGCTTCTTTTTGGGACCTCTCCCTTCTATTGTACGATGCATCCGAGGTATTGAATGGAGCTACGGCTTTTTTATTGCGGAAAGTATGCGAATAACATATTTTTGTAATTTACTTTTTTCTCTTATTTGGTGCATATGTACAGACGTATCAAGTAATCGCGATTTAGAAAAATATTCTCGTTGTTCGAAGTTCTTTTCGTTTTTATATAATCGACAATGTTGGCTCGAGATATTATTTATTACCGGAACTGCAGCACCCCCTGTTTTTACTTGGTCTCCAAAAATCTTTGTATGGAACTGTGCAGCATCCTCACTAAATTATTGCAAAACGAGTAAAATGGCTTAATTTGCTACTTTTTAGAACTGTTATTAGTAGTTTTAAATTTTATACAATACGCGATCGCTCGTTTAATAATCGAATTGTCGCAAACAAGAGGACAAGCGTTGACTATCCATTATCGATACTGAAATTCTCGAGCCGCAGGTTTAAAAAGGGGCGACGCGCGAGCGTCCTCCTCCAGAAGGCGAACTCGCGTTCGTCGGCCATGAAACGGGCGGCTGGAAATTAGAGGGAGAAAGCGAAAGGAGGCTGAGAGGAGACGAGCGAGATGGGAATAAAATAAAGAAACGAAAAAAAAACAATACAAATAGTTGCAGCACGAGGAAAGCTTCTAAAGGGGTTGCCGTTTATTTTCAGATCGTGCACCCAGCGAAGGGGATCAACGTCGTTGCAAAAACAGCACACCCCTGCCACTTCCCGGCTCCCTTACCACCAACGGAGAAGGTAACTATGTCTTCAAGGTTATACGTACCCTTTCTCGCGTTTATCCCGACCGTCTGAGGCGTACGCGGTGGAAAAAAAAGGAACCCGCCCGACCGTATAGAAACGGACGCCGCCAAATGTCCCGCTTCGTTTTCGCGACGATTCGAACCATTCGGGGCTCTGCTTTAATCATTTCCGGTGGAAGAACGTCGCACGGAAATAGATCGATATTGTCGACGTTCCTTCAAGAACGTCGCAGATTTTTAACAAATTTATTTAACCAACTTTCTCTGTCGAAATTCCTTTCGAGTACCATTGTTCAGACTTTTATTTGCTCGCTAAACTATTCGTTGTAATATCGTAACGGAATGGAAGTTTTAACGAGAAAGGGGATCAATTCTGGTAGTAGCGAGAGCATTTCGACGGAAGGAAGCATTAATAGTTGATTGAAAGTACGCGTAGACTGCGAGAGCCGTTCATTAGGCTTAACGGTTGTTCACCGGGTACACCGATCCTCCAGCTACGCCATTGGTCACCGACTACGCCTATATCCACGTGGTTAACCTTGAACGTCGCTACGAACGATTTATCCTCTTCGTCTCGCGGCGCGTTTTTCACTTCCGCGTCGAGGATGGAACAGAGCGCCGGGATGATTCCCGGCTGAACTGGTTTCTGCGGGGCCTAGCCAGGACTTTTCGAGGGGCGGGCTGGGCTTCTTTAGAGGGATTACCGTCCGGCAAAAATCCATTCGCGGCGAAGTAGTCGGCCGAGTTCCCCGTTGTATATATTTCAGAGGAGATGTCGTTTTTGTGCCATGTTAATTTCTCGGAAGAATGGAATATCATTGCGGTAGCTTCCGAGGAATCGATCTCCTGTTGCATCGAGATCTCGTCTCGTCGGGCTTCGCCTCGTTTTCTTTAATGTCTCTGCTAAACATCGCGACGCGAGCAGTCCTCCTCGATTTATTTATTACGCTTACGGTCGTTCGGTTGTCGAAATCGGTTCGCGGTGGTCGCTGCGTGGAACTGCTTGGCGTGCTGACTAAAGGGAATAAAAAAAAAATCGCGATGCATCACCGTTTACAGAGTTCCTTTCATTTCGTGACGTCAAATCGCGCGAACGCGCAGCGCTCCCAAATTATTCCCGAACTCTCTCCTTAAAGGTGCGTATCCACTTGTCGCGTGTCCCCGTATCGTATCATCGTTGCGTATCGTTGTGGACAGCGAGTTAATCGTCGTGCAGGTGTGTAGTTTATTGTACGATGCGTTTTTGGTACGCAACGATGCAACGCTTGCTGCACACGTTGATACGCAGCTGTGATACGGTAGGAGGATACGCGACAAGTGAATACTCAGTTTACTGAGAATAAATTATTTTTAATACTGAGACGTCACAGATCGCGAACATTTTGGTTTTGTTTTAATTAGACGATGGAGGGCGGTTAAAATTAGGGAGAAGCTGGAAATTTGGGTGTCTAATAAATTTGTTGGATGGCACGATTAACGAAACAGGCTGTATCGGCTTCTCCGCGGTCGAACGGCCGCCAAATCGGACCAAATGCGATTTCCTTCAACATACGCGTACCAGCGCGGTGACACGCGTTGCAGGTTTTCACGCGTGACGCGGCTCTCCTCGTCGTTTTGCCCTCTGGACGCGGCGTTGCTTCGCGGAACGCCCGAAATGCTTTTGGCCCCGGCTAGAACGAGGAAAGCGGCGACCCGACCGCCCGATTCTGCCTCCGAGATTGTTGTTCCACGAATTTCTATTATCTTCGTCGAAGATGCTTCTGGCGTTGCGACGAGCCCCGGTTACTCCGTGTCGAGGCCCACTAAATTGAACCATACATCATTCACGCGGACGTGCGTAACGATAGACAAGAAGAATTGTCGTTAATTTAGACTTTTAATTTCCTGGTTACGCTTCGCTCCGGGCGAGAGACGTTCGAAGAGAAGTTTAGGTGCTTTGAGGCGTCGCTCGGATCGGTTACGCTGTGAAATCGAATACAGTTGAAAGAACTTCTTGTCGATTTGATATTCGTACAGACATTTCGAGTTAATTAAATGGCAGATCCGCCTTGGTGTTGCGCGGTGCGCGGTTTCATGTTACTTAAATTCAAACGACCTAAAGTCAACTAACTCGACTAATGAATTCGAGGCTTTATACACTGCCGTTGCAGTGTATAAAGCTGAATGCTAATGGAGCAGGTTACATTTGTCGCGGCCACCCAATAAAAGCTCACCGTTCCACTGCTGTGGAAAGATCGAATCGCATCGGACGTGTTATCCGTAACTCGGTCCACTGTCTAATCGTAAACTTTCTCATTCGATAATCGTCGATTACCGCTAATAGTGGTACACTGTAATAAGCATTTTCGTAGCCGTTTTTGTTTCGCGTAATAACAATCCATTTAAGTGGATAACGCGATACGAGGATTTCCTTAACTTGTAAAATTATCCGTTACACATAAAATGGATAAAACGCGACGGATGATATAATTTGCTTGGGAAGTGTACAAGCAAGCTCCGAGTAATTATACCGTGTCAAACCTCAGGTTTCACTGAGCAAATCGTTGAAGTTTGAACGCTGATGTGGACCTTATGTAACGCTGGAAGTAATGACTCTATTAGCATCATTTATCAGCTGATATGTTTGCTTTATGTATTGTACTATCTCCTTTCCCGAATATATTTTAAGAACACGTTACAAGGTACAAATGGAAAAGCATCTAATCGAAAGAATTTTTGTAATCTCTTGCCATTTTTTCAAAAATCTCTTGGCTAAGAAACAATTAATTAACTAGACAAAACTACCGGAACTTATAGAAAACAACAACTTTAAGATTTATTAACACGGAGTGTATATTATAATATTGAAGAAAAAATGCGGATTTAAATGATTATAGTATCCAGAAAATGGTACTTTCATTTTCGATGTCCGTTTGGAGCTGTAGATTCACGGGATTTGACTTTGTCGAATAATTCTGGTAATAGTGAAACGATCGAATAACATTTTCTACAGCAAATTACTCGAACATTATACACGTTATAAATTGACACTGGTCTACGACACGGAATGGCGTTTATACATAAGCAACTGCATATCGTTCATCAGGCGACAAGGAATTGCTCAATATTCGAGACACGCTCGGTGAGATAATTTTCCACGCCTCTTTCGATCGTCGTTATCCGACGATGTTGTACATCGCTTTGCTTTTATCCAAGGAGGCAAGCTCTCTAGTCCTCGCGAACGGACCAATCGGGTGCATCGCGTGAAACGTAAGACGACTTTTCACGAGTGTTTCACGAGGAAGCGATCGGTACGAAAAATTCTGGAAAATTCGATTTCTCCACGCGCTTCGAGAACCGTCCGCTTTCGCTATCTGACTTTGCCAATGCAAAGGCCACTGCTCCGTCGTCGACGTCAGACATTTCCAAGCCGGCAGTAAATCGCGTCCGCTGCGAGCGTTCTTTAATGAACCGTGCCAGAGAAACGTGGCGATTTTTACCATCCTCTTTCTTTCCTCCATTACCTCTGAGAAGTCGTTTGTGAAATTTTTAACTCGATTGCTAATTTATTATAAAAATCTTGTTCGCGCTATGCGAACAAAACTTGCGATTAATTGTAGTTTCAATCTTTCGCTGAACACTGATTAGCAATAATTATTTAAATTGAATGTGTTACTATTTATATGATACGTGTAATATATTATAATAAGCAATGTGTTTCTTACGCGTTTCGACGAGAGAATTGCAATTACAATTTTCCAAGAATTATTTTAGTAACAAACGAGTGACGTGGAAGGGAACAATTCGATTTCTCATCTGATTGTGTCTTATGCAACAGCTTTCTCGTCAAATTTATGTTATAGTTGTCAACGGGAAATTACGTCTCGAAAGTCCAACGTTGGATCTTCGGTCTGAAATTTGTTTACGAAAGGCTGGCGTGATGTTATTCGACGCAAATAGTACTCGATTTTCGTAGGTATTTAATTCCGTTAGATTTGAAGTTGGCATTGACTTTTGCGTTGCACGTTAGATCGAAATATTTTATCAGATTTCATCGCTTTTGATAGAGGAGCTATGTTTCGTTCGGTACGTATACAGTCAGAGTTAAAAGTGTATAGAGTCGCGTATTTTACGGATAATTTATTTTATACAATTTACTGGCAATGATACATTTGTGGTATTCGAAATATACTCATTTTGTATTTATCCCTGTGTGGTGGGGATCAAAATTCACCCATAGTAGCTCGTGCTTGTCAAAAAAGGCGACTAAAAGCCAGAGGAAAGGGTTGAAGAAGACGTAGAAAAGACGAATGGAAGAAATGAGAATAAGGAAGATAAGAAGGCTACTCTCTGTTGTTAATCTGAAAGACAAAACTAATATTTTAAATAAAGTTCGCACCTCCAAGGTGTACGTTCACTTTTGCAACAATTTCACAGGACGTGACTGCTATTCGCCGAACGAAACAACCGAATCGGGAATTAAAGTCAATTTAATCACGATAAACAATATTTTCACGTAGTCGACGAGCTCGAATAGTCTAAAACTGAAAAGAATCGTGCCACGAGCAGAACGGTCGATGATTAATCGTTTAATTAGACTGTTTAGCTCGTTGGCGATCATTAAACTAAACAACTCGAACGTATTTTACACTGGCCAGGCGAGCGTTCTCCTGTTAAAGCGATTGCACCGCGGTTGCATAAGCAACCAGCCTCGAACCCATTAATTTCGCATAGCCAAAGCAAACAATGATCACCTACCACCTCTCTGCGAAGCATCCGTTCAATCCGCTGGCAATCGGTCAAACAGCATTCCATAAACAAGAGGCGACATATCTCGCATACCGATTCCCTCCTGAACGCCTTCCGCCTCGAACCCAACGACCATCCCCGTGGAAATCCGCGAAACAAGACTCTCTCGATACTCGGATGGTCCGCGTCGCGTTTCTATTCGTATTCGTCGTAGCCATCGACAACCACCCTTTTCGGACGAACGAAAAAGATTCGCAACGGGAGTTGTCCCTCGTTGGAGCGGCGCTCGACAAAGGGCAACGATAAAATAAATAAACGACGGGAAATCGGAGAGGGTGGAGCCTGAAACCGCGTCCTGAAACAGGACGACGAGAACAGGTCGCTAGGAGGTGAAATACGGCTAGCTGCCGCCGCTCGCGGCGGTCTAACGGCCGCGAGAGAGAGGGTAAACCGGCTCCCGGGATGCAGGTTTCAGAATGGCACAATAGGTCGGCTAAGGTGGGTGGCATTCGGCGCGACTGTTCGAGGGAACAGGGGGACCCTGGCGCCAGACAGCTGCCGCGTGTCTCGACCTCGCTCGCTCGTTCGCCTCTACGTCTTGTCTCTACTCCCGCTTTCTCTCTCCCGCCCGCTGTCTGTCCGTGTCCGTTCGTCGTTCATGACTCCGTTCCGCCGCGCGCGGCCTCGCCGTTCCGCCGTATATATGTATACACGCGAGCCCCCTCCCCCTCCCGCCTATCTACGTGTGCGTACGTGCGCGCCCGGCTCGGTCCGAGCTCGCTATTTTATTGATTTATTTTCGCGCTAGGCCTTCTCTGTCGCGCGCTCGCCAGGCACCGGCGATCGATCGGGACGTGGCCGTCGTCGTCGCTCCAGCCACGGGGAGAATCGCGCGCCGCGACGCGACGAGCCACGCCACGCCACGCTCGATTCATGGCCTGGCAGAGTCTGCTGTCGTCACCGTGAACCACGCGAGAATCGCACCACCGCGCTATACCGAATCCGCGGGGACGGTGCTCGCGTTTCGCGGTATTTAAGCCCCACCGACGTAGTAACGATCGTAAATCGATCCTGGAATTTTGCTCGCCGGATTTTTATTGCTACCTGGTTAACCTGTTGTATACCTGGCCTCGCCGAGGAAATCGAGACCTTTTCGGCTGTGGGACCGCGTTGTTGGACATCTGTAACCGGCGGTGTATCCTTCTCTCCTCTTCGCTTCTAACCGGGGTTCTTCTAGCCTTTTTTTTCACGTGGTTGTTTATGTAGGGGATGTAATTGCGCGGTTATATCATTTTAGGTTTTTTGTAACCAGGTTTGATGTCGTTAAATGGCACGAGAACGGTTGTACCGTAGTTTCAATGAACTTTTATGTATTATGTTTTATATTTAAATAATTGAACGCCCATTTTTTTTTCTATTGCGAAGATTGCAGTACTTCAGTGAGATCTTCTTTCTCGTTAGGGTTTAAATTTCAATTTGTAATCCAATTCACATTCTATCAATTGTCGTGCAACAATTTTTCTTTGCGATCCTTGTTATTTTTAAAAGTTTGTGATAACTTTGAGTTTATACATTTGCAAAGATTTATATAGGTACATTAAGGGTGGTCGTTGATTAAGAATTAATCCAGATCGGTAGCTTTAAATCGAGCTGGAGGCATTGATTAAGACGTTTTAGGGGATTTTCATGAATAAAGTTGAACAGGGTGGCGGAATTCTTTGGCGTGCCTTTTTTTTCCACGCGTCGCCGCCGCCTCACCTTGGAAATCCTGATTAAAGCCGATCGAGAGGCCGATCACGTACCAGTATCTCGCTTGTATTCGCCTCTTTTGGCGATCCCGAATAACGCGCGCAGTGTCTACGAAAATAGCTTCATTTATTTTCCCGCCGGATCGTGGGATATGAATTGAATGTTCCTCTGGGCGCGCCGCGTCTCTCCGCCGGATATATTCCTTTCGTTAGATATTTTCAGGCGCCCCGGCGAAAATACGTTTTGCGTTTTGTGGACTATTTCAAATAATCGACGGGTTTCGCGTTTAGGGAGCGCGCACTGCGCGGGGATTAACAGATTCAACAGCAGAGTTACAAAAGCCTGCAAAATGAGCAGCTCTCCTTTCTTTTTACATAAATTTTTGGAATTCACGCTTACTTTAAATATTTTTACTATTTTTCTTTTTAATGTAAAATCATTTTTTTTTCTTTGGAAAATCAATTTTGTTTTCGGTGCTTTCTTCTGAAATTTTTCCACTTTCTATTGTTCAGTATGTTACGTACAACTACAACAATTAATTTCGCTAAATAATCGATTCTATGGATGTATTTTTTCCATTAAAGTTGCAATGAATCAAAGTGAGAATCGATGTGAAATGACAATTATAGCTTGAGTTTACCTGATGCAGGAATTAACGGCGAGAGCAGTGCGCTCCCATCAATTTATTACCATCATAGATATGCCTCTGACGTTGATATTGTTAAATATGATTCTCCATTGTGGAAAAGCAACGGAAGAGAAATTGCCTTGATCAGCCAATATATTTAGCCTGCAGTTCGGTTAAACGTAAACGACCCACGTAAATATAGCATCTTCTGCCTTAATAATTCTGGTAAATCCGTGTCTACTAGTTCTGAATAAGTTAGCTCTGAATTTAGCGTTACGAGAACCGTACAATAAATATTTTCAGTTTAAATAATGCGATGTCTGATGATATTTCAAATTACATGGACCTTTTTCACGTCATTAACTACGTGACATAAAAAAATATAAGGGATGCAGTTATCAATTACAAAAGTATTATTAATTAACATTACTTCTCGATATTTCATTAATATAAATCTCTGTTTTTCCAAAATTTACGTAATTATCAAACTGAGATATATCGAAAAATATTTTTACGAGTGCCATTTCATTTCTACGTCAAGGGGTTAAGTCTCTACTGTATTCGCAAGCCCCTTCGTTTCGATCCATAAAAGTATACAAATAAAATGCCGAAAACTCGCAAAGGATACGAATAATCGTGCAATATTACCTAACCACCGTAGTTCGGGTAGTAACACGACCAACTTAAATCTCGATGGGGCATAAATTCCCAAACGACTCCCTCGGGTGTCCCGTCCGTCTTCCCGGGGCCGTTACCAAAAAGATCGCGTCAATTAGCCATATTTACAACGCTGTTCTACCCGCAGGCTCGTTTAGGATGTTCGAATCACGTCGAACCTCGTACAGCAGCGAGATCGTTTCGCCCTGACGCGTACGAATTGGAGTATTTCGATCGAAAAAGGGCGACCACGACGGGGAGGGGGGGGGGGGGCGGAATAGGGCGAGCCTCGTGTTTTGCCAAGGCGATAAATCTGTACGACGATATCTGATGCTAGTTCACGGCATAATATTTCGTATATACGAATTTCTGCGGAAGTGTATCGCGGCCACAGGCTGGCAGGGGTTGCTTCCAACATGTTGCGCCCCGTTCGAACCCCTGAATAGAGACAGATAACCCGGCATTGCGCGGGCAACAGGTTGCGAGTGTTCGCAGTTTTCTTGCCCGCGAGATCCTCACGATCTAGGACAACCATTCTCATCCTCTTTTCTTGAAAATCGTGGCACCAGCGCGCACGTATCGCGAGCGTTCTCCTTGCTCTTCGTCGGGCAGACTTCAACCCTTTTTCTTGCTTAAAGTTAGTTTGCTTTTTGGAGCTATCATCGTTCATCTTGTTGCGTCCCTTCTGGTCTGTCATCGTTCTTACTTTAAAGCCGTTCCTCTTTTTGTTCCTCTGCTATTGCGTGATTTATTTCGACTTTCTTTTTCTGGGGTAGATTATTAGTTTTAGATCCATCGTCGATTGAGTTCAGTTGGGAAACATTGTAATTGTAAATGGTTTATTCTTTCCTTAATCACTGAAGATTGTCATGGCGGACGAAATTATATAAATGATATGGTGTATTTTGTTTGTAAAATTCTTACGAACATTTGCAAAACTCTTTACTTAATTTTGAATGTAATTTAAACGTGTATACATATATAGACAGAACACTTTAATCTTTTAACTAAAAAGATTTCGTTGTTGTTAATCGTAACGTCTTCATTAGTTGTGACATTAACACGGTTACCAGACAGTGAAACGACTCTCGTTTAAATGTAACAATTAATCGTGCAAGTGTACGTGCATCGAAGTAAACGCAGCTCTCCGCTGTTCGGTCTCCGTCGACACGAATCTCGACGCGGATCTTGATTTCGATTTCGCCGCGATGCTTTCTCGGTGGGATATCTTCGCAGGAGGGTCAAGGACACCGCAGTGAACTCGGATCGAAGTCCTTAAAGGGGAGAGAGTTCTTCCCCCATAGAAGGAAACGCGAAGAGAGATGTTCCTCCAGTCAATCGACGGAAATCTGCATTCGCTCTTCTCGAATTTTAAATGTTATCGAAAAATGCGACAATTTTATACATTTTATAAACATCGCTAAATATATGAAAAATATGAGCGAGTGGTTCCTGTAGAATAATTTACAGAGAGGATTGTCGTTCGGTAAATTCGTACAGTTGCCTTCAAAATTGTAAAATATATCATTTTAATCAAATGATAAAACGTGACAAAGTATAATTATAATTGTAACAATGGATTTTGTATAATTTGATTCGCGCGTGTTAATTTTACGTTGTAAAGGTCGTCATTCGTTCAAAATCTGTCTGGTTTTAATTATCAAGCGAATTAACTAGTATTTAGAAAACTCTAAATTCTTGTTACTTTTTTAAATAACATATAAGGGGAGAGTTACTTGTATTTCTCGTAAATGATTTGATTATTTAGCATAACATTAATTCGCGAGCATTAGATAAGGACTAAAAATAAGAAAAACGTGAGAAAAATGATGAATCGTGTCACTTATCGAACAAGGAATAAGAAAAAATGGAAAACTCGCTCTCTCCTTCGAAATATCTAACGACATTGCTTACTCAAACTCTCCGCCTGTTCGTCAATGGAGTATCTCTTCTTTAATCTGTCATTGAACTTCAAACGAAGTACGAGGGTAATAAAAATAATTTGTTTACTCGCGAGGAGCTTAATTGCACGTTTCATCAATGAAGTTCAGAGTTTCGACGAAGTAAACGACACTACTCCAAGCGAATCAAAGTTTATCATTTAATTACTGCAAGTTACGTGTGCATTTTATCAAACTCTTCTAAATCTCTTCTCTTGAAATTGTTAGAGAGATCATTTGCTAAAGCAACGATCCACAACCTGGCGGAAAAGTTCCATTCACGTGCAGAGCAAGGGAAATTTCAGCGAGTTCGCGACAATTTTACGTCGCAGTCCTTCCTCAAAGTGCAAACAGTGATCCGTTCTGAAAATGAACGAAGGATGCGACGATGGACTTAGATGCTCGCGCAAACAAACGACAGGTCGTCAGAGAATTTTGCCGAGGATACTCTCATTACTCCGTGTACTCCGATAGTACTCTGTTTACTGTTCGATAACTCTTGTTAGTCCGTGATACATGCTCACTTATCTTTTACATCAGACTGTTATTTAATACGATTCCAACGGTAATTATTATACGAAACAGTCGCTACAACCTTCTGTCATTTCCAACTTGGAATTACCCTCCCGTGTCCTTAAGAATGATCGTGGTTTCGAAGGAAACGCGTAATTGCTCTAATTATTCAATTCATCGACAGCTCTTTTTTCTCAAGACGAACAGAAACGTTCAAGGAGAGGCGCTCAAGGTCCGATCGCGATGTAGGAGGTTTCGAATTATGTGTCAGCTATGACACACGAGCGCGATACAGTCAGAAATTAGCTGAAAAATTAGCAGATCGTCGAAGATGGGGGCAACTGCGGGTTTGAGCGTGGCAATTAATTCCTTCATCGTTTCCACCATCGTGTTGACCCCTGTGAATCATCTAACTCGTTGATCCTCGCCACGCTGTTCGAGCAATTACACATTTTCCCTTGGAAACTGGCTCGTCCTGATAGCCAGTCGGTTTTCACCGACGCTGGTCGATCACACGCCTATCTCGGCCGCGACGGTCTCGATCGATATCTCGTTTTTCTCCAAGGAAATGGCACGGCGAGAGGATACGCGGAGGAGAAACGAGGCTATCGCCGTTGCAACTGCCCAACGCCAAATAGCTTGCCTCTTCGCTACGTTCTAACTGATGCTATTATCCTCCTCTTCGAATAGGGTGAACCCTCCTATGACGCGATTCATTCGTACCGCGTTATATGGAAACTGTGCTACAAGAAACCTCGGAAGTAAAATGTAAATTGGTTCGATTCGTTCTGCGTTCTATGAAAATTGTGTTCTCAAAGCAACGAGTTACCGTGCATACGGTTATGAAAGAAAATTTTGTAAATACAAAAGGGAAGATATAGTTTGTAGTATGTGCATTAGATTATCTTTTAGAGTTGAAGAGTTTTGTATAAGAGAATGATAAAAAAAAGTGAGATTAAGGCGAAACTAAATTAAACTGAGAAACCGTTTTTCAACGAAGGCAAGAAAAAATTATGTAAAATCGCGTACATAATTTGATACGTGTCAAACGCTTTTAACTCTTATCCTAGTTGTTGTATATGAGTGGCCTAACTCTTCTTTTTTTTATCTAACTGCACTAAAATCTCTCTATATAGAGCTAAGCAATTTATTCGCAATCAATGTGAAAAAAAGAAGAAAATTCTCCATTAATTGTGACTCTACAAATTTAACACATAGACAAATCCATGCTATATAGAATCTCCTTAAGCTAATTAAATTTATGGAATATTACTGTACGCAAAACGCGTTACAGAAGGGCTGATCGTATTTCTTTCGTCGCTCCCATTGTTTCGAGATTTCCCGATAACGTACGATTTGATATCGTGAAAAATTTCAAACGAAAAAGTACGACCGTCGAGAGTTTACACAAAATAGGATCGAAACGAGAGAGTAGTTAAATAGAAGAGAAGAAAAAAAGTATCCTCGGCGTTGAGTGAAATACATACACGCGTAATCGGAATTTCAAATAAGAAACGGCGTGGTTCGCAGCGACGAGAAGGAGGAAGGAACAATAAATTTCCAGCCACACAGTACATCAACCTTGTCAGTGGATTTAATCACAGCACGCTTCTTGCCCGCGTTACTATATATTTCCACGTACGCGCAATGCGTTCGCGGCGAGGGGCGCAAGAACTGCGCCGCGGAGGAATAAAAGCGTAGACATCGCGAGGAACCCGTAGCGGGCCTTAATTTCCCGATAATAGATCGGAGCTATTCACTGCGTCTTCGGTCGCGGCCATCCAAGTTGCGGGGCTGCTTTTAACGATATCGCGAATTATCATCTGACGTCGCATTAATAACTCGATAATAACACTTTTTAGACCACGTAGAAGAACCTCCGACCGATAGAGACGGAGGAGAAGAAACGGCGAAGATGCTCGGACAGATTCAGAGGGGATTTAGAAAAAAAGTTCTACGTTCGAATATCGATACCTCGCGAGTCCAAACGGAAATGTATCGTGATACCACGTTCTGATCGAAATAGTACTCCTCTTAGATCAAAATTCGATGTTCAAATTGGGGTATCTAAACCTGAAGAATTATCGCTGGCTATTTTCGCAGTGCAGTATATTTACGAACACATTGTATATTATTCTATCACAGTGAACTCTTCTGTAGCTAATGGGAGTTGGTGAAGTTTACCAAGTTGTGGGATGCACATGGAAACAATGTTAGAAGAATATCGTACTATAAGGTGGTTGTTGCAATTTTTGCGTCGTGTTAGAAAATTATTGAGTATACATTGCAACAGAGATTTTTAAACAAAGGTGCTGTGGTAATAATATTTAATTTTCGCTAAGATTTAGCAATCTATCAGTGGAATCCATTTTATAATATGGCGGCAGATCTAACTATTCAAACCGCTTTAAAGAAAAGGGTGTCGCAGCGTAAAAGATTGAAAGCACATATTGCATTACATGTACGCGATCAACTGTGATCTGTTCCAGTCTATAGAGAATCCATGGGCTGCCAGTGAACGCTATGGCGTCGACACAAGTGGTTCAAGCTACGCAGAGCTGCGCGAACCACGCGTTCGAGTACAACGAGCTTTTCGATTCGTGCTTGCGAGCGTACCACTTTCGTTTCTCGAAGTACGTCTAGAAAAAGGCTCAAACATCTACGTATCTTATCCAATTTCTCGGTTCCAATTAACTCGAAAACATATCGGTTGTCTATTTCGAAGTATTCATGAACTGTTTACGAGGCCACTTGTAACGCGCTCGTTCGATCCGGAGCGTGTGTCGTGTTCGTCGGTGAAAAAGAGCGGCAACGCGTAAAGCGCCGGGGCAAAATCGAAATTGGATCAGTCCACTTAAACCGGAATGAAATCGCGGCGCGAATAAGCCTCTTAATAAAACGAGGGATTGATTGCTGGACGCGGTTGCCCGTCGATGACGACGTTCCCGTAGGTTGCTGTACGAACGCGTAGTGAATGGACGGCAAACAGTGATCCGTCTTACGAGCTTTCTTCTGCCTCTCTTCTCTCCCCCCCTTTTTTTTATTACACGGATCTTACCAGGTCGTTTCGCAAGCGATGTCGATTTCGTTTCTCGTGCGGCTCCACTGCTGATTTTCACTTTCGTTTCGTGAATTTTCAACATCGCATAAAAGTTATATTCAACATTCGAAAAAGCTCTTCGATAATATCTAATTTACGAGCAGGGAATGTTAAAAGTTCTTTAATCATTTGAATTACATGAAGTCGGTAATTAAATTTCTGTTCGTTCAAGATGCAAAAGTTCGAAGCGAAAATTACATCAACGTCCACATATGAACGCGATTAATTACATATTAATCGTAGAAGCGCAGCTGAGGCGCAATTAAAGGATTAACAACGGTCCGCGTGCGGATCGCACCGCTAAAACGGAGCATTGTACCACCTATTTAAATGAATAACCTCATTGATAATATTATTGACTTGAAGCTTCTTCGAGATCCTCTCTAGCCTCTTCTGCCTCCGTTCTCCGAATCTCTCGCTCTACTCTGTCCCTCCCTCTCGTTCGTTCGCGCGTTCTCGCTCGCTCCCCGTCTCTTCCCCTTTCTCTGTCCCTCTCTCTCTCTCTCTCTCTCTCTCCCTTTCTTTCTCTGGCGCTCCTCGTTCGAGAGATCCGTTTGGGTCGACGGCCTGAATCTTTCGATCGAGCGAAAATAGATCCAGAAGTGCTCTTCGTCAACTGTATATCGCTACGACATCAGCGTGCACGCGCTCTACCGTGTTCGGGCAAACGCGAGGAAAAGTCTCGCGTTCCCGTTCCCGTTCGCGCCCAACCGATCCAGGAACGATCCTCCACCGTACACGCGTTTCCACGTTCCCTGAACGCGAGCCGCGATCAATTGCCATTCGTGTACGACACAACGATCGCCTTTCGTCCCTAGAACACTGCTTTCTGTGACTAAACGCACTGCGGCGCAGCTGTAATGTTATCGCGAGACATTGCCGAGCTTTTTTAGGACGCCTCGTCGAGTAACGTAAAAACGACCGCGGACGGCTCGAAATGAATGCCAGGATTATTCTACGGCAGAAAGTAAGACGAAAACGAGGAGCAACGAAATTCCGTTCGAGGCTTCGTTCACGAGGGAGGAGATTTCGAAAATTCGCGCGTTCCTCGCGATGCACGCTGGGTGGGCCTGCGCGGTCGTGCAGGATTTCGTCGACACTACTGCACGCCTGCGCTACGAATCTTTCAAATCGATTCTCTCGAAAACGAAGCTTCGTACGTGATTTTGTTATTCTTGATTTTTTACTTGTTTTCGCTTGCAGAATCGACACCATTCAGTACTTAAGTCATTTGTATGCTTATAATAAACGATACTCTTGTACAACTCTTGCGAGAACTCTACATAGTTTTTGTGAGAATTTCTGCGAAAGCTGTTCCATTTATTATCTCTCTGGTACAAGAGCTGCCGTAGTTTGAACAAACGACTCGATGAGAAAAAAGGAGAACCGATTCTCCTGAAAGTCGAGCGACTTTCGCGTAAATAACTTCCTCGTATCTTCCATAGCGCCACCGGCTATCGTATCTGTCGCGTACTTACAAAACTGACCAGTGCACGACGAAGTGGTATAACGAACGTATCGCGCAATACCCGTGATAAACGATTAATCGTTGGCGCGTAATCTAGCCGAGTTCAGTAGGGGTGCATCATCGGTTTCCCCTGCGCGAGATGGAAATTATTCTCGATCCCAGGCTCCGCGTCGGTCCCACGGAATTCTCGCGCGCGAACGCGTTTCTCAGTGAATCGGTGAACGAATTTATGGATGAAAGTGAACGTGCACGGTCGCATTCCGCGGGAGCAAAGGAACGCCTCTCGCATCTGTCTGAAATAATAACCGGTGACCGGCTGAAGCGTTAACGTGCTACGTAGACGCGATTCGTTTTGCGATCTTCAATAGTCGCTTTCATAATATCCGTCGCTGCGGATCGTTAAAACCGAGCGTACGAGACCTGGCGAATTCCATGCTGGATATCGCGAGCAACACGGAGCTCCGATTATACATCTGGTTTATTTAGATCGCGAGATCGCAGATTCGATGCTCGAACGTTTATCCGTTCTCTGGTCTTCGATGGAAACGAGACTCGAGCTAATTTTTGCGGCTTGGATTAGCATTTTTATGGACGGTAGTGCGTATATTTTAGTAGTGTTCAGCTGGTACCGAGTGGTCGTGGAAGATGAAACGAGAGGAAAGTGAAGAATAACGGAATTGTAGTCGAGGTTTCCTTTTCGAGAAAAACGGCTGCGGGAATTCATGGCATACGCGTGCGCTAATGGTAAAAGTCCATGAGATAGTGCGGCGCGTGATGAAATCCCATGTGACTGCGCTGGAACGCGTTGCGCTCGCTTGTGGGCTCTTGCCATTAGTGCACCCGTGCATACGCCAAGAATTTTCACAGTCGTTTTCCTTGAGACCAAAGCTTCGCCTGCAATTTCGACGCTCTTCATTTTCCCCTCATTTTCATTTCTATAATCGTCCGCCAAAATATTTAGCGACAGATGCTCCTCTTCAAGATTTTTGCTCGAGTTATTATTTTACTTCCAACATAGATTTAAAATAGATTGGTTCTTGAATACTAATCGGCAAAGCATCGGATGATACTTTGATCGTGATCAAATATTCAGTAGAATAGACGACTTGGTTAAGTCTCTCCTTGGTAATTTGAAAGGAGATATCCGCGAAGATGCACTAAATTGACTACAAATTGAACTATGCACCGTTGCATTCTTTCCACGCAATACTCATTTTCTATATAGCATTCCCTTAATCGTTCGTATCACATTTCGAGGAATCCTTTGGAACAATCTATCCTCTACAAGTATAACGTTATTCGTTAAAAGCTATCGTTACGATTTGTTTATTCCATCTGTCTCGTCGTTATCATTCTAGTCCGTCGCCGTACACGTCCGCGTCACTGATAAAAATTGCATAAAATACCCGGGGCGAGAATAAAATCGCGCGTACATAAATTTGCTCGGTTGGATTTGCATGTGAAAGAAGAAAATAAGGGGGGAAGAGGCGGGACACCCGTCGATTTACGTAGCAGTTGCGTCTGGTACGGCTTAACGACGCATTGTGCCCGGTCTTTATTAGCGGTGTGCCGCAACGAAATGAATAATTAAATTTCAATACGCTCGGTTACAAAGTAACCGTTGCCCGCGAGCCATCAGAAACGCTAGAGAGATATACGAGGCCATCTGTCAAAGTTCGCCATACTCTTCCGAGAAGCTCGCTCTCACGCCTCCCCCGTGGCCGTGCCGGGCTGATTGCGAGCTCTCTTTCGCGTTTCCCCTGCGCCTCTCTCGACCGCGTCGTTTTCAACCGCCGTCGATAGGAATGCGCGGCGCCAATCGGCCACTCTGCGTACAAACGGCGTAAAACCTGAGGCGTGTTCCACTTGGCTCCCGTGCACGCCAGTTTCTTTACTCGATCTTCTTACGTGATTTTCTTAAATCCATTTCGCGTAACCGATCTTTTATCGATTCTTATCGCGAATCAGTTCCTCGAGAGATAACTCGATCGATCCAAGAACAGAATAATGTAGTTTGATTCGAAAAACTGCTCGAGTGCCACACCGATTCACGGATTCCCTGTTTAGTTGGTGCTTTAAGCAATTGGATAGTGAAAGTACTTTAATGAAACGAAGGTATTTGCTATCGATAATTCAATATTATATTGAATCCTTATATATTATATCGAATACTTTGGTGTTTCTGAATAACCTCGAGTAAGGAAGAGAGTCGAGAAGAATAAGGGAAGAAGTTTCCAGGGCATACGAGTGGAAATGGAAAACGTGGGACAGACGGCGAAACTGCAACGGCAATTAGCAATGCACAAATACACGAGGCTGGTGTTACGCGTGCGCGCGGCTTAATTCCCGAGTTTCTTTTTTTTGCATCCACCGCCTCTATCAATATGCCTCACCCCTCCTCTCGCCAATGGTACGCGTTCGTCGCTGCCTCTTTCACGAGGAGTCCCTCACTCGAATACTCCCACTTGTTCTCTCCCTATCTGCGAGCTTTTACCCCACACACTGACCGTGCGTAAACACGATATGGAACGTCTGCCTATCGGAGTCGAAATACGCGACGATGGCTCCCACGCGTATTTTGCGCGCCGCGTAAAAGCCAGGAAATCGATCCGGCGCCGGAGGAGAATCGGAAGGAAGAAGATCGTTCGAAGGATCGACCTCGAGTCAGCGCTTCAACTTTAATTTTTAAATCGTCCAAGGATTATTTTTGTCACTTTTTAATTATTCGTCTAGAATTTTTATGGAACGACAACTACCTCGTTGACAAATGTGCACCGCGCGCCACTGCGAACCACCGTTTCGGATCGTCCATTTTGGTGCACGTTCAACTAAGCGAAGAGAGAGAAATAAACGCGGGTTACATTAATTATCCTGATAAATATGGCCGCTCCTCATCGCGGATGGCAACGATACAACCGTCACGAGATAATAATATGGGATAAAAATTCCAACAATAGTACTAGCGTGAATTATGCCAGCGATCGGTATCTCGATCTATTATTCTCGCTTGTTAATGACCCGTGGACTTTTATTATTTTATTATGCGGCCAGACCCTGCTAGATGCTTATCGCTTATTAGTTCGCTTAAACGAGCGATCGACGTATATTATTAGTACTGAAAGCAATATATGGCGAGCTCGTAAACCAACCATCTCCCCTCTCAACTGATGGTACCGATTGACACCGTAAATTTCACTGCAGCGTACAATTCGTGTAGTTTTACAAAACTCCATTCCTTTTGGTTCACGATGCAGAGTAGAAAAGTGTAGAATTACTTTCTTTGTTTAAAATTAAATTAACGAGGATTCAGAGTTTGAACATTTTTAGATATAAACATGTGCCTTTGAATGATCGTCTTTGTCGTTTGTTACGTTCGTCGAATCTTTCGCTTCTGCGACTACAACGTATACGCGGATACTTGAACACCCCTGCTGATTTTACACCCTCGATACATGGCACGTTCAACAATTGCACAGAACGTGCTACACGTTCGATGAACCGACTGACGTCGGCTACGTAAAACTTCTGTAATGTGGCGCTTCGTGGATTCGCAAGAGCCGTTTCACTGGCAATAATCTGTTGCACGTGTTCTCCAACATGGCGGACGCCGTGGTCGCAGCAGTGTACTCTCGTGATTCTTCGATATTTGCGTCGTTTTAACGCACGTTCGTTGGCAACGTCTTATACGTATGCAAGAAAATGTTCTCTGAGAAGATACGTGTGAGATTGATATCGTAACTTTTTGTTTTCGATGTTGATTACGATTAATATCCAAACGCGTATTTTACGTATTACGACTTGGATAAATAGAATACCTAATCTCCATATAAACTAATTTGAATCGAGTGATTTAAGCAGTGGCATGTAATGAGTACTACTAAACGGCTACAGTTAATTAGCCTCATTTCTATGTACATATTTCACACAAATTACAGAAAGCTAACAAGTAATTAGGCTAGTTTTAAGAGATGAATGATATTCAGGGAATATTACCGACCCCTTTTCATAATAAAATGATAATCACGTTACACTCTCATCAAAAAACATGCGGAGATAGTATGCAGTTGATAATTCAGAATTAATAAAACGATAGCGTAAAGGTCTTTATTACAAGATTGGAATACAACATACGCTGATATAATTAAGTAATTACTCAGTTACGACTAATTTCGAGATTATCTTACAAGATACCACCGTAAGCGTTGAAGGAATACTCGCGTAAAACAAATCGTTGTATACCAATTATTTTGGCCATTTTGGCAAGCTCAGTTTTCCGAATGTCTACATGTTTGTATCATAAAATATTTATGAAACGTTTAACAGACTATTGCACAACGTTAAATATTTTTCTATTTATGGAAACTGCAAAAGAAAAAAAAAACGCTCGAGTCGAATGTAAAAGAGCCCTGATCTTGCGAACACCGTTAGTAAAAATTATAACCGTAGACGTAGCAACGTTACGATCGTGGCGTACTAATTTGAAATTCCACATTCGTAGTACTACGTTCGAGAAAGAAAAAAATTTGTCATTCTTATTTGTACCATTCGAGTATTATTACATACATCGGTTGAGAGGGAACTGGTGAAGCCTGTGGAACCGTAAGGAAAGTTTAGACAGTAGTGACGTTTCGTTCTCAGAGTCATCAGTAAGGTTACTTAGCATTGTTAGATGTAGGGACGGTGGAATCGGTCAAAAGCTAATTATACCTGGGTTTTTTTTTTACATGGTGTATACGTAACGCGCAAAGAAAGAGCCGTTTGCTTGTGATCAATTACGGGTACCTGGCAGCCAATTAGTACACTTACTTTATGTATTTTAGGAGAATCGAAGAACAAGCACAGCTGTACCGTGCGGTACATCCGAGAAAAGATAGACTCGAACAATTTGTTTAGGACACACTCGAGTTTCGTGATATTCCCTATTATTAGCGTGGTTTTTGCAAACTATTCTTATTAAATCGTACAATAATTAGCGGGTACTTTTGCAACTGTGTAAAAATAAAAATGAGTTAAAAGGAACTGTGCTAAGGTCAATTAAGTACTCTGGCGAGCAATAAAAGAACGATTACAACCCTGTCACGCGTTTATATCGTCCCATTCGAATTTTTCATACATTTTCCTCGAATCGAACGCACTCCCGTGGAATAAATATCGCGGTATATAAAATATTCAAACTAAATTCTATTCTAACGTCCCGCGCATGTTTAAAAATACCATTAATATAACGAATGAAGACAACCGCTCCACCGTGGCTCGCGCACAGCGCCATAAACCACGCGGCTGTATGTAGGCAGGTCGGGCACAGAATTCGCAATTACGTCGGTGCAATGCGATTCTTTTTTTTTTTCCTTTTTTTCTTTTCTCTTCTTTTCTCTCTCTTTCGTTCTTTTTTCGCGTAACTCGACCGAAATAGACACGGGGGGCATTCCTATCGTGCACGGTGCACGATCATAATGCGCGCGCAGCATATACGCGGCGCGGTACGCGTATCGCAAGCAAACGTATAGGCACGCGAAAGAAGGAAAGAAACGAAAATTATGAAGGTCGTTCGCAGAAATTCCAGAGGTGCAACGACACTGTCCCGCGAACGGCTGCCCGGGGATCGATAGCTTCGTTTTGAAAGCTGTTGTTCAGCTATGCGTTCATATACCGCGGAACGTTGGCCAATGAACTAGAATGCACGGACGATCTTTAAGCTTGGCTGAATATATTAAACGGATTTCATTTATCGTACACGCCGCGCGGCTGCGAAAACCTGTCCCCCCGTTTTACTTTTCCAGCTGAACGGGGCTGATACGCTTGTTAAGTGGCGGGTACGTTTCGCATAGGATCTCGTGCAGTGTCGTTTGTAATTTTCGAGTGACCGTCCAGACCAGACCATTTGAATATCGATGAACGCAAAGTGTCATGGGTTATTGAATGAAATCGGACCTCTCATTTTATGCATTCCAGGTTCAGATAATCCTCTTGTTATGCGTGTTTCGACAAATCGAAGTGCATAATATTCGAATCACAGACGGATGCAAAGAGAATCCAAGAAGCATAGAACCACGAATAGCCTTGTCCGCGATATCTTTCTTCTGAGACTTCCTTTCGAACTTACTTCTGCATAATTTTCTCGTGCCTCGTATCTTTTATCTCGCATGGTACCATAATCATTCGTTCCTTCTCGTTCGCCGTTAATGACGTCGATCTAACGTAATAAAAATGAATACGAATGAAAAATAAAACTCGAAACCTACCAATTGCAATTATCGTATGCCCAAATACTTTTGTCTCGCACTGTACGTTAGATTAATCAGTTCGATTCGAGTTAGCTATCGCAGAAATTCTCAGCGCGACTTGATTCCTTTTTTTTCTTCTTAAATCAGAAGCGAAAACACGCTCAGCGGCTGGAAACTCGTTGGTAGTGAACATTCCTATTTGAATAAATTCGTGGCCCGTTCGGCGCCAACGGCACCTACCCGCGCCGTAGAATGCACCTTGCTCGCGAACAAACTTGTTATGCCGCCTAACGTAATGCGCTGCGTAAAGTTGCGAAAGCGGGCGGGATTTATGTCTCATAATTCATTTGCAAGGCAGTAAAACATAGTCGCGTGGAAAACATTCCTTCCGAGCGGCTGTTTGCGGGTATCGATAAATATAAAAGGACATTAATTATCTCCTTCGTCTGTTGTAAACACAAATGAGGCTGTGTTAAGTGAATTCAGTAGTCGTATCCGATATTTCTTTTCCTGGGTTCGATTTAAGAATAATGCGAGAGAGTAGAGACTCGTAGTCAGACGAGAAGACAAAGTGTACGTAAAAATTGTTTGAACTGAGAGGTGAAGTGTGCGCATGAACTCATCGTCTGCTGGGAGTCGCAATAAAAAATGCTGCATTCATTATACAAATTGTTAATGTCTTAAGAGAATCTTCAGTAAGCGCAACAGCGAACGAAATCGTAGGACTTTTCGATAGAAGCAACAACGTACGCGTGGATGCACAGAGTCACGGAGGAATTTAATAGCACCGTATACAGGGTGTTCCCATAACGTTTCTATCACACGACGTGAAATTTTAAAGGCTCATTCTACGAACCAAAACAAGACAAAAACGAAGAATAATAAAATTCCGTTCGAGGCTCGGTTTTGGAGAAAAACAGTCGTAAAAACACGCGGGGTTTTCGTCTCGCGTTGCAGCGTCTTCTCTCCGACTTTCAAACTAATTTTTCTCAAGAACCAAGCGTCAACTACAATTTCGTTGTTCCACACTTCTACCTTGTTTTAACTTCTGGAATCGACTCGGAAAGTTTGAGCCCAGCGCGATGGAACACCCTGTACGGAGCGTAGCGTAGGTATATGCACGCCGGAGGTCGTAGAAGGACGTGGTTATGGAGTATGAAACGAAGCGGTGTCGAGAAGAAAGGTAGCCTTTCCGTGGGGCGGTCGAGTAGCCTTGTAGAACAGGCGAACGACGAAGAGGCCGTGTACGCGGGTACGGGAAGTGAAACAGAGAGACGCGATGATCGGACCCCGTTGAGGACTGGGTGGGGATGTAAAAGATAGACGGTAAAGGAGACGGAATACGAAAGTGGGAGTGAAAGGGTAAGGCGTGGTGGCTGGCGTGATGCGCTAGGAATAAAGCGGAGAAGTAAAGGGAGACGGAGAGCGCGGGAAGGGCGAGCGTGGAAGCGAGACGGAGGGAGAAAGAGAGGTTAGGCGGCGCCTGGTATGTGGCGCCTTCATTGGCGTCGGGACATTTTTTACTCGACCATTATTACAAAGCGTCAACACGTATAGGCAGGAGGCACGGTTTAGGCTCGGTAACGTTCTCTCCTCTATGCTTGGACGGGAGCGTGTGTGCGTTTTACACACGCCTCCGCGTGCACTCTGCCTCTCTGTCTGTCACCTTCTACCGCGTGTCACGTGTCGCGCACAATAGCTGCACGCGCATTGCCGACGTTCCAGAGTGTGCGCTCGATCGCGGCTCTGTCGAGAGCCCACCAGGTCCCCGTTACCGAAAGATACTGTCTGCAGAGGAGGCTGGGACGCTTCTCCGCCGTCCTCGCTGTTTAGAGTCCATTTTTCTTGGCGAATTCGACCGGTTTCACCGTGGCTCTCGCCTTATCGGCGACGCGCTCGATTTCTCTCTCTCTCTCTCTCTCTTTCTTTCTCTCTTTCTCGTTTTCAACGATTCGCGCTCGTATCGTTGCACCTCCTACCCGTGACTCCTCTTATCTCACCGTCACGGATGCATTTTTCTTCAGCCACTTCTTGCTTTCGTTGCGCTGTCTTAGTTCCGAGATTACCGCGTTTCGGATCGTTTCAAGTTATTTGTTCCATCGTAAACGCTTCTTCCGATAGGCCGTTTTCCTCGGAAAGGTCTCGCGCGTTGTTTTTGTCACGCTGCGATTGGGAGTGCAGAGGTCTCTGCTTTTTATTTTTTCGCCTCGTTCCCAGTTGTCGTTCCTTTCAGATTACGCGTCGAACGGTTTTTATATCGCACTGCGCTCCTTCGAATCCATTATTGTGCCAATTTGTTTCGTATGACAGCGGCGATGCTACGTGTTATAGAGTGGCGGAACCTACTCTGTTATGCAGAAATGCACTTTTAGATAAAGACGTGTAGTTAAGTATGACCGTCCAAATTGAACGCAGCAATTATCAACCAATACCACTCGTCTGCGATCCAAACAGCTAATTACGGCACTATTACTAACGTCATCGACAATATTAGCGGCACTTCTGCGAAAAATCTATAATACCACAAATCTGGTGAACGTATTTATGTCTATGAGCAGTGATCGATGATAGTTTGTTTCTGTCCAAGTTTTTTTCCGAAATCCTTACGTCAAAACCCCGCTATCTTTGGTTGTACCCAACCTTGCCTCAAGGAGAGAAAATTGTGAAACCTGATTTAAAAAAATGTTCACTTTTGTTCAAAGCAAAAAGGGCATACAATATAATTATGCGAGTCTGGAAATATAATATCTGTTTATCTATTGGGCATATTATTTACCAACTTTCTCGTTCTTTCTTGAAAGAAAGCACACGTTTCGAAAAAGCGCAGAGTGGCTTGAAAGGGTTTGGATGTTCGTCCTCGAATTGGCGACTCGATGACGCGGTCACCTGTCGGCTGGCCGTCTGTGACGCGCGTCCACGCGATCACCGAGTACTTTTTGCCACCTCCGCAGTCGCTTCCCTCGGTTTACCTGTGTTTTTTTATCGATTATACCCGGACGACGACGCGGGACACGTCGTTTCGCTATACTAATATTGCTTTTCACGGTGGGAGCGCGTTTTCACGCGACATATTTAGCCAGCACCGAGCTGCCGCGCGCTAACGTTTTCAAGCATAGGGCTCGATACGCTTCTAATCGATATTTTTCTCGCGATAGATTACTAACCTGTTGTATGCTCAAACCGAGAAGGAATTGTTTGCTCGCAACGAAGATTTCTAATGTACATTTGCTTCATTGCAGTCTGATATACAGGCTGTTTCAGGAGAAATTAAGAATTTCGAATTTTTTTAGAAAATCTAGCTCGAAATTGTGACAAATCTATATAGTCGATGGTTATATAGTGTATCTAATACGAATGGTACCATTGATAACATCGTAATATTATTATTATCGACAATTGACCATCTTTCGGTTAAAAACATTTTCCATGCGAATTGAAATATTAATAGATACTTATTTTTGGCAATCTCGATCGAAAGCCATGGACTTAAAGATATTCATATTCCGTGGAAAATGTTTATGCGAGACATAAAAACGTTTCATGGTCAGAGGTCTTGATCCCTTGAGGATTGCCTCAAGGCGAGCTACTAGCTTCGTATCTCTATTCCGGTGTCGTCTAGTCTCTCTCAGTTTCCGATTACACGTAAGATCAAGTTGAAAACGATTCTCAGCTCTACTTCTTAGGTTGACTCGCAAATTGGGAATCAGACATTTTATTGCCTAACTCCAGCACGTTTACCAGTGAGTCTCAATGTCACAGAGCAGTCGTGCCGATATAATAAGTCAAGCATCCCTTCTGAACCAACATTTGTCTACCCCCAATGGTTTCTCCAAAAAATCAATTATAAATCGTAAATACGGTCAATGTAGTTTATTGGATGTTTAAGAAGTGTAGTAAATCGGTAAGCGTATCATAGCGATGTTGTCGAAGCGTAAGTTGACCACTTCTTTAGCGTTAATTAGCCAGCGAAGTACCCTATACCGTAACAGGTCCTGGGAGAATAATAAACAGTTGCAAATTAAATTGGATAGCGTTAGTTACTGCAATTCTAATTAAATGAATGTTTAACGAGTCGTACGTTTCGCTCGTAACATCAATTCGATCGGGAAACTATGCTGGCTGCTACGCTCTGCACTTACACAAGTCGAAAGCAACGCGATCGTATCTCGTTCCACTAGTTATGAATCATTACCAAGCAGGAATCCGAAACGTTGTTTCTTAAAACTGGCGCGTCTCAATTAAACGTTATTACGGTCAGATCGGCACTTTTCGATCCCCGCCAGACGTCCATCATCGGTACAGGTGGATTTCTTTTTAAATAAAGCCGTTACCTAAGCAAACTATTTCTGGGCGCAATATTCCGAACAATTAATGCACCGTGTTTCTCGGTAATTTTGGATGATGAGCATCAGAGTACTTGGCATAACAGAAGATTTATTTTTAACTTTAATAGGCAGTCTAACGTTCGGACGTTTCATTTATCATACGCGATACGTGTTTCCACGTGAAGGCTCCTCGAAATTTCAAGTAACACACTTCTGTGGAAAATTCAACGTTCGAGGGTTCAAACTCTGCACATTGATCTTTCTCGCGACGTATTTTATCAATTTCATGGCACTCTTGCATTATCAACGAATAACGATCTTCAGAGATTATACAAACACACGAGTCCTACTCGAACGAGTAGGTCTTCGACTATTTAAAAGACTCGCGACGAGTGTATCACCATGTACTACCATCGAGAAATCGAGAACGATCTTGTGGAACAGACTCAGTTCACAACTGAAACCGAGAATAGCCGTTCGGTAACGAATCGCCGCATTCCATCGAGCTGCGGTCCTCCGTCGTCCATCGGCAATAAGAGACAGTGGATCTCTGAAAGCGGCTCACGTAGCCGCTTAAAACTCTTTAATTGCACGGAGCGGTCCGCGGGAGCGTTAATTTTAGAAAGGTGCGGCCAAACAAACCAGAAATGGTGTTGGTATGGCAGTGTGCCCTCTTTGATCCGCGATCGGCCTGCAGGATAGGCGCCGCATCTGCTCGTTTATTGCGGACGAGCGTAGGCTCGGTTCCTCGTAACGCGCACGCACTCGCCCCGACCAGTTCAATTAAAACGCGCACCCGCACGCGCGCGACCAATTCTCCTTGCAAGGTGACCGACTGATTTTTCCTGCTAATATCGCGTGTCCCAGGATGAGCCGGCCTATTTCGTAACAGCGGAAAGTTCCCCGTGTTTTTCGACGACGATCCGATCGCGCGCGCGTTTCCGATTTTTCAGTCTTTTCGCGCGGAGTCTCCGCGCGATTGCTCGTAGGTATGAAAAAGAAAACGAAAGAGGTCAGATATGTACGGGTCCGTTCAAAAGTTGCGGTCTCGCGGGATGGTTTCAATGAACTTTTATTCCGTGACTTGAAATTTCGTAACTTTTATAGATATCGCTCTTTGGCAAATTTTTCCCGTCATTTTTATAAGAAAATAATAGAATTCCGCTTCGATGGTAAAGATTGTCATGCCTTAGCGTCTTTTGACTTATTTGCGTACACTTAAGATCATTCTAATCGTTTGTCAATTTTTATAATGTTATCTCGTCGTATATTTTTAACGCAGGAGTAACTATGATGTTGAAACAAATCTAACAGAAGAGAATAATAGAGAAATGAATTGGCACGTTCAAAATTCCACTCGTATCTTTCGATTAACAGTTGAGTAATAATTTAACGACGGTGGTGCGAAAGGAATGGTACGGTCGCGCAGATTTTGAAACGGCCTGTATCGAAGCTCGCAAGGCGGCAAGGCAGGCACGTAGATTGAAAGGCAAACAATCAGAAGTTTCCCGTCGGTGGCCGGCTTTCTCGTGCGCTACGCGTGTCGTTAGGTATGCGACATGTATGGTATACCTATCCAGGCGCACGGTCGTAGAAAGGCCGTTTGAAGGACAAGGGTCAGTCATTCCACATATATTATATTGTATATGTACAATGTACTGTGCAATATACAGTGTAATCTATATACAGCCGGTCGCAAAATTCTTCGCGCGTACATTTTCCAAACTCCAAACTTTTTAAAAAGAAAAAAAAGAATTTTTTTATATATTTCAAAAGCATCACGAAATATAAACAGAATTGTAACAATAAATTTTGCGCAGTTCAGAATATCATTTTTTTTTCAAAATCCATTTAACTGTGACTAAAAATTGCTAACAATGATCGAAATTGCGTTATCTTTTGGACATTTACAATTTTAAAAGTGTAGACTGTCGAGAACAAAGATTGACGGGGCTGTTCGATTTTTAGAAAAGTACACAGTTTCGAGTAAAGATCTTACGACGGTTTTTTGTACAGCCTGTATACGTACGTGCGTTATATATATATATATACGTCACGCGATACGGCCACTGCCTTTATTACCTACCTTTACCATACAGCCGCCAACATGTGCAGGCGCCTTTCTGCTATGTGTCACACTCTTGCTCCAGCTGCACCATCGTACGTCACGCTGGAAAGGTTCTACGAAATCTTTGCGCGGATATCAAGATGAAGAAAAAAGCAATTCCTGATAATTGGTGTTTAATGGCCGTCTTGTTTGACCGTATTAAAGGGGAACTAAATACCTGTCTGTCAGCTTAAACGCGCCTGCACACGTTCGTTCCAACGAAATACGTTCATTCGTGGACTTTTCTTCGAATGAAAATATTCATTAACATATTGCCAAGATCTTTCGGATTAAAGTACGATTGACGATATTATTCGAAATATTTTTGCGACCTATCAGACGCGATAATGAAACGGAATTAATATTAAACGTGTTATATAAGTAGATACCACCGAAATTACATCGTGCGTAGGCTTGGTGTAATTAGAAACAGTTAGTCTAACGTGTTGGTTGAAATCTTGTCGGTGAAAAGTGAAAAATGTTCGTGTCGCGTCCTTTTTTCTGGTAACGAAAGTGGAAGTTGAGGAATTATTTTAAGCGTTCGATCATTCGACAGATATTGCATTCGCAACATTCAATTTAATCAGCTTATGTAAACAAATATGACCTACGATGATCTCCAATCCATATTTATACAAATTTCTAAATCGATCTTACATCAGCATAACAATCGATCAGCATATTTCTGTTTCGTCTAGATTTATTTCACTAAGTGTACAAAAGATACTTAATAAATTCTTTAAAAAAAAAATGAAAAATATTTTAACATTGAAAATCACATTCAGAATCAGAGATTTGAAAAGATTCAAAATCAGAATATTTGAAAAGATCAAACAAATGAGAAGCCTAAAACAAAATGATCGATTCTTCTAATAGATTTGGTTACAATATGGCGTCGTAAAACGATCGTCGAGGTCGTTTCTACGGGTCGTGAGAAATTCGAAATATTCCACGATAACTCGTTTGATGCATTATCTCACATGCGGCAACGGTTACCCCCTTATCATTCGAAAACATCATCTGGAAATCTGTGATCTCACGATCGGAAGGACGCCATGTGGACACGCCGGTTGATAGAACCAGATAACTGCTAATCGCGGAGAACTTATGAACGAAGAACGAACGAACCCCCGTTTAATCCATCGATTAGCTTAACTAGGCTGTTTTATGAACGTACTGGCGATTAGAGCAAATGTTTACAGTCTTGTTACGAATCTTACGATTACAGATAAGAGTAAACATTTCACATCTGAGCTTCCTCTTACATTCTCCATTTTTAATAATAGCAAATTAATTGAATATAAAAGAAGGATTTAAGTGTGGACTACATCATTCAAATCTCTGCTAAAAATATAAGAAAATGTTCTGTCTTTTGTATGCACATTCGTATCTATTCGAGACACAAAGCGTTTTATAGTTACACCACATTTTCATAGTTTCGGTAGTGAGAAAGAATTATAAAATCAATTGTAAACATTCGTTCCAATATGCTAAACGTTTTCCGTTTTGTATTACAAGAAAAAAATGAATTGCATAATTTGAACCGTTGAATAATAGAAAAAAAACTCAATTATCGAAGATGAACAATTATCTACACTATACGCTAACTTTACATAATTGATCCTGAATGAAATTTTCTCATAATTAAGATGACGGAATCAACATACAGTTTTTTTCTTAATTATCACACCTGAATCGTTATTCAACTAATTTGACCAAGAATTATTTTCTCGTTAAGAACAAGTAGAAACTACAATTCACGCTTCTCAATTTTCACGAACAGTCACGTTACACGCCGAACAGAGCGTACAATTAAACGATCCGAAAGAAGGAGGAAAAAAAGAAAGAAAATAAAGCGATATCAGTATTTGAATTCTGAAATAATTCGACTCTCGTTCCCAGTGTTATCTGAGAGTGTGCTCTCGAAAGTGTCGCGTATCTCTGTTAACCTACGGATTACCGAGGCGCCGTGCGAGGACGGAAGGCCTACCGGGGCCAATATCGATCCGCGATCGAAGAGGGTTGCCTCTCGTCGCGAACCGTGGGTACAGTGCGCTCGTCCCTCGCCTACCGCGCCCCGATCGTATCGCATTCCGTACGAGACGCCAGACACTTTGCCCGGCGTTGTCGTGTGCCTCGGGACACGTTATTTTTCCTCTCATCGATGTTTGTACACGGTCTCGCGCAAACACCTTGCTGCGCGCCTTGCTGCACACGCGGCGATTGGTATGCAACGGGAAGGTCGGTCCTCGGGGAGCCACGAACGTCGCGCAACACCGACCATTTTTATGAATCTACGTGGACAAAAATTCAAGTCTCGCCGCTTTTGTTTCTTTTCTTTGTTTTTATTCCAGAAAAAACAACGCGATTCACTTACTTTACGGCTGCTTCGAGCGCCGAGAAGGATAAAAATGAAACGACTCTATCCACGTTTTTACCAGCGAGTGGTAAATAGTCATCTCTGTATGGTAATTTCGTGGATTTGTCGCGCGATGCATTTGGGAATATCTTATAAATCTGTATGTAGGTCTGCATCAGTTATGAAAATTATACTCGACCATCTAGAAATTGGTTATTATACTGAGGCGTCCATGAGAAAAATTGTCGCTTGTTTCGCGGAAGGTAACGTGATAGCTGAAAAGAAGTTAGCACAAACTGTCCAAAGAAATTGTCATCTTACTAGACATTTAATACATACCAATTATTACATACGAATCGCAAGGTGCTTAAACAGTTCTAAAGCGTTCAAATTTGTTCCTTCAAATAATACAGTGAAAATATATTTATTTTCAGCATCTATACATATCTACTATATCGTAATATCGTATAACGATCGCTCAATTTTATTGTCGAACAATCGGCAACATTTAATCGTCGTTCAATAAACGCGCGACACTCGAGGAGCATCGGTTATCCCATAAATATTACGCTCATCTGAAAAGCTGCGAGCCGTAGAAATTTACGTCGACGAGAGGAAACTGAAGTGGACAGACGCGGCTCGCAGTTTTAACGAGCGGGCTGCGTCTCGCGCAGCGATGAAATTCCCGTCTGTACGGAAGAGGAGAGAACGGTCCCACGAATAAAATCGCTAGACGTATAATCTCGTTCGAAGACATGAAATAATACGGCGGGGGTACACAAACGAGGGCACAGTTTAACTGCAAGCTGCAGCGAGTTCCACAATTACTCTTTTATCGTGATATCTTCAGCGCACCGGCCAGAATTGCTTTATTACAGTGCTCAACTTGCTTTCAATTTTCCACATACGTCGGTGCCACGGAGGTCTCGCACAGCCACTCCTCCTCTGTCTGTGTATCAATTGTCCAGTCTCATTAGCGCATCGTTAATTTTGTCAGACTCCACGAAGAGCTCCGCGCGAATGGTACAAAAAAAAAATACCTGTTTCCACGGATACTCGCGTGCTCTCTGCTCGAGAGCCTCGTGTAACCGCTGTTCCATTAAAATTTTTCTATCCCACGTTGTTTATGAACTCGGAACTATTGCGCGGTATATTTTTAGCATTTTTCTCGCAAGTAGCATGTTTTTCAAGGAAGGTACACAGACTGTCTGAACGACTTTGGCGCCTTGCATGACACTAACATAAACGCGTCCCCCACTCGGTTTGACTATGTTTGTGTTAGTGTCACTGCTGGCGCCAGACTCGTTGAAACAGTCTGTACACGGGAATAAAGTTTTATTACTTTTTGTATGCGACGCCGGTTGCTTGAATACATTTTTTGTACGCCCGACAACTTGCACGTTAGCAACACGATAAATTGATAGTGGCAGCCGCCAGTTAAAGATTGCACGTGTAAAATAAGAAATGGCGACGGCACCGAGTACAGTTTCGTTTGAACGCGTATCCACGGAGTACGAAACGGATCGCAAATTGGTGCCAAGCCGCGTCTCGTTGAAATTTAAAGGCGCCACGCTTGGGCTCAGGGTGAGCCTCTTTAGGGTGTGTATTTACTCGTCGGGTATTCACTTGGAACCAGCACCGAGCGAGCGCCGTTCCAAGGTGATAAGCGTCAAAGTACCGACATCAGAATTTGATCGATTGTGCTTATCGGTTGCACGCGTGAATAAAACCACTGATTAAGTGTCAAACGTGAGCCTGGTCACGATTTAAAAAAAAAAAGGGTCGACTCTTTTGCGTCTATATAGATCGATCTGCTACAGTCATCTATCTCTTTGATTTTATTTGGGAATTTTTTTTAAAAAGAAACGCGAATAATTGCTTTCTTTTTTTAATTTAAAAAAGTTCTGTTTTTTTAAAGAGTTAAGCGTCAAATGCTTATATATTTACGTACTCGTAGAACGTGTCGCGGATGACTACGCACACGTGCATACCTCGGAACGAATACGTGTGTTCTACGAATGTTTGCGCAATTATTTACATCTCGATGTTCCAACGAATCGATCCTCCATCGTTCGATCTGTAAATCGACTCGCGAGATCGTTGCCTCTCCATGAAATCCAATTTGTTTCGCGATAAACTCATCAATGAGTGGAAGAACACTGTAAATGCAGATAAAACGTTCTTAACGGGCTTGAAAATTCCATAAAAAGGAATGTGCGAAGAAATTATGTTATCTCTGTAAGAAATTACAAACCATTTTGATAGTTGTATCATGTTAATTAAGATTAAACGTGATCGAAGTAAAGGCTGAAGTGAATGCACCCTTATTATTTACGAGCGATGTTGGCCGATTCATTTGGCCCGCTCGTTTCGTAAGGGCGGTTCTCTGCTCGTCTTTTATTTTCATGAACGCCTATAACGTCGTTTGTGATCAATAAACCTGGCCTGAAACATGCGAAGTTAAATCGTTTACATTGAAAGGAACGACGAGAAACTACTATTTATTGATTCTGTTTATAAAGCAGCACGCACTTTTTATTCTTACAGATGGATGTAAATATAGAGTTCAAAAAAGACAGGATACTTTTAAAGTCTATCGTTTTTAATTGGTGATATTCAGAATCAGAAAGCTGTACAATATACGATTGTCAATTTTGGTGGTAGTTTGTGATTTTATTCGTAATGGATATATCGAAAGTGATTCTTGAATAAGGGATTATGTCATTTGAAAATAATTTGAAATGGTGATTTGCAAATATTTGGCAAACGATTTTTGGAAAATATTCAAATGACTTTTTTTCCGCTAAGGTATTCACGCTTTAAATAGAATCGTATGATAATATTCTATTGATTATTCTATCGATTCATTTGCATGGTATCATAGTATATTATAATGCAGCTTATACGCCACGATACATTTTTATCAAACCTAATTGGCGTACTGCATATCAAGGATATTCAGATCATTCAAGCATCGGAATGCCTGGTGTTTGTGAACCAACTATATTTGTATAATTTGCATATCGTATCGGACAACGGAGGACAATTTGAAAATTCCCAGGGTTGATTAATTTATCGATCTAATTGGACAGGGAACTATGCAGAAGAATTTTTTGCAATCGTTATCCGCGATGTTTGTTTTATTCAAGAGTGATTTGTATGCAACGAAGTAAACTCTCTTCGGATAAAAAAAATTGTTAACGAAAGCATTCGAGCCTGTATTTTGTTCGCAGAAGATTTACAAATGAAAATGATGTTAAACATGTTTACAAATTACGAGCGTAAACGTACCTATATTAACATAACGCGTAAACACAAAAATATTTCAAGTTGCAATAGCCAAAGGTTGCAGAAATATGCAAATTATAATTTTTGCTTACTTATAACAGTAATCTACTGGAATAAAAAAAATAAAGCAAACTACATACATTATCTTCTAACGATAATTGAGAATACAGAAAAAGTTACTAATCGTTCATTACAAACATACATCGAATACGTTTTTTAACATACCATAAGTTAAACTCGATTAAGTTAAACAAAATATCGAGTTAAGTTAGTATCCATAATGTTTTAAAAATGTAACGCATTTATTATCAATGTTTATCCAAGCGAATGGAAAAGAGAAAAGAGGTAGAGGAAAGCGAAAAAGGAATAAGAATTTTGAAGAAACGCGAGTAACGTTCGACCAGAGTGGTTCGAAGTGCGGCGGCGGTGGCGGCACGTGCGTCTGCTGTTGGGCAGACGCACGATTGAACGGGGCGCGCCTCCGGTTTGTCGAAAACAGTTAAAAGCTGCCCGCGGACGATCATAGATAGACACGAAAATTCATGGTTCGCCACGGCGGCGACGAACACGACGGCGACGGCAGCAACGGCGACCGACGCGACAAGCGTCCTTGCTCCAACCACTCGCGCTACTACCGATGACGTAATCGTCGCGATACCCCGCAATCTTGGCGCCGCGGTAAACTCGTAATATCTATTTTTATCTGGTGGAAGCAGGGGCCCCGCCCCGTCTCTTCCCCTCTCACGCACAGCCACACTAGGACGTGTGTACTTCGACACACCCGTGTTCCACCGCCTCTCTTCCTCTTAATTCTTAACCTCTAAATTCAGCCTCCACGCGGCGAAATGATCGGAGTCCCTCCCATTTCTCATAGTTCACTATCCCTCGTCTTATCTTCCTTTGTCTTTGCCGATACCTTCCCCCGTTTGCCAGCATCTCGCGCGCCGTATCGCTCGCGTTCTTCCTTTGACGAACGTTGCGCCGATTTCGGAGCTGTTCTACGAGACGATTTTTGGTCGCGTCCGATCCAAATTACGCGGTGATCATCAGCGAGCAACGGGCATTCGAGCTCGGCTACCGCCAGGTTAGCCGAGGACGAGTTCGCGTATCCGTTGAAAGATGGCGTGGACGCGTTTTGATCGGGAACGGGTTAGGGTAGGTTCAGGCGCCAACATTGCGGCGACACGTTAATTATAGCAAAAAGTTACGATTGATTTATTGATCGAGCCGTTCGTCCTCGCCGATGTTTTGCATATTTAAAAGCGTTCTCGGTGTTCCTTTTTAAGGATGTCTCTGATAAGACGCCGGCAATCAGCCTCCGCCTTCGGTACTTTATTTTGCTCGCCGAGAAATATCCGATGTCCCGTGAATATCGACCGGTATTATTAATCACGAGTTAAAACGAAGGAAGCGGAGGCCGTTTGGCGGATTTTTGTTGCCCGTTACCTGGAACGCGATAGGCGAACTCGTCGCCGGCGTCCTTTATCTAAAATATAGCAAACGATCAAACGAATATATTGTAACGAGCTTCTGTTTCGCGAGATAATATTAAAAACGTTCCTGGGACAGAAATACGGGATATCGCCCTCGATTAGAGCCTCTATTACCTTGGCCTCGTTCGATATGTTCAACTGACTTAGCTGTCCTCTGAGATGCAGGCAGGTACATTTCGGTTTAAAATTCGAGAGGTGCGGTGACATTTCGAAAGTTCTATCGCACGCCGTGTCCTTTCCCATAAGCGTGTAACTTCTGCCTTTCTGCGTGACGCCGTGGCTCTTTTTCCTTTCTCCGTCGTCTACGCTCTTGTCTACTCTCGAAACTGGCGCCGTCGTCGTCCCCGGACGGCCGGCGAGACGCGTGGGACTTTCCGGCGACAAGTTCTTTATGATACCGCTGGTACGCCCGCAGCCTCTCACCAAATGAACACTTTTACCAAGAAAGAAAGACTCCTCGTTAATGAAAGATCTCATCTTGTTCACGAGGCATGCCTCTACGCTCTCAGCGTTTTGTGGAAGTTCGTCATAGAAACGGCGGATTAAATTCCCCGATGAGTCACGCTATCGAGAATCTTCAGTTAAGAAACTTTTAGCCGCTAAATAGGTACAAGTCCCCCTCGGGTTTCGCGACGCATAATTAACCGAAATGAACTCTGGGTATTCCGGGAAACGATTATTCTGAAAATTGTACTTTTGCTACACTTCACATTCGTGTAACGTTACGTTGTATAGGAACACGATACAAACTCGGTACCGATCAATTAAAGTAAACTGATAGATTCGAAGTTACAATGGTGATAACAACAGCAATTTTTTATTCGTTTCAGGTGAAATGGGACAAAAGGAATGGTGTACCCTAGCGTATTGGGAATTGGGTGGCCGAGTGGGTCGTCTTTACCCCGTGGAACCTTCGACGGTGAACGTCTTCGATTCCCTCCATGATGGCGATGGTCTTTGTTTAGCGACGTTAGCCGAGAATCACGTAGCACCACCTGCAGTTCAAAGAACAAGAAGCAAAATTGGTCTTGGTAAGATACTCCTCTGTTCTTCTTACCGGCATGAAAGTAAATCGACGAAAAGTGATATTATCGACGCGCGGCAGCGAATTGCACGCTTGGAAACAAAAAAAGAGAAATCCGTATCGTTCTTTTATAGGTTTAATGCTTAGTCAAGAAGCAGATGGTGTGTGGGCATATAACAGATCTGGGAGCCCGATCTTTGTGAATTCACCGACTCTGGATGACCCGGAGTCCCGAACGCTGCTCGTCTATCGCGTGCCTCCAGGCTTTTGTCTGAATATCTTCGACCGAACCAAAATACTACAGCTTCCATACGGCAGTGTCACCTCGAGAACGAGCAACCAGGCGTCAGGCTTTCCCTCTGGCCCTGTCGACATCAACTCCGTCCGCATCAGCTTCGCCAAAGGCTGGGGACCCAAGTACTCAAGACAGGAAGTCACTTCTTGTCCGTGTTGGCTCGAAGTACTCCTAGCGCCATGCAGGTGATCCCTACAACTAATCGTGAAGATATACAGTCTCGTCCGTTCGCGCCTTTTCTTCCCTCTCGTCGTCCTCGATGGGGACCGATCTGTGAAACTGACGCAGCAACGACGAAGCTCCGTCCCAAAGGCTGCCAAACGGATACTCGTAACGACCGTTATTAGTGGACTCGCCGCTAAGCAGTCTTACCAAAGACCGCCGCCATACATCCAGGAACAAGCGTCGCGTTTTGTTGAACAGAGATAAAATGAGAATCATTCGACAGGAGCGTTTTATATTATTGTACCTACGAACGGAGGACACGCACAGTTTCTACGTGGTACTCGATTTTTCATTAGCGGCGAAAATAAATACAGACCGTGTTGCATCGTAACGTCATTCTCGGTTGGTCAATGATACTGTCGTACTTTCTTGATAATGTTAAATGAGATTTCATAAAAACAAATAAAAAAAAAAGCGAAGCGGTGGCTCCCGCTAGGTCTAGTCAGTGGTATTTAACGTTCTTTAAGCTTGACGGTAACGTGTCTTGTGTATTAAGAGTAACATTAACTAAACAACGTTAACTGAAATCATGGAAAGTGCTAGAGTAAAATTGACGTATCAATAGAGTCGGTCTCATTCGCGAGATGTTGACATCGTAAGCTTGAAACATCCGTGCTGTCTGGCTATGTCCTCGTTTACGATTAATAATCATTGCACTGCAAGGAAGCAGAAACTTGGGCTTCCGACAAGGTGTCTAGTCAATGGTGTTTGAGAGTGTGAAAAGCTCCCGTTGGTTGCATGGATTTCGAATCCGTTTAAGTTATCAAGAAACGAGAACACTGCCAACAGAATCGAACCAAGTACTTAGCGTTTTATGTTCAATCTTTAAACGAGACTTTTTACTTTAACGGTTAAAGGTAACGCGATGATTGTATTAGAGGTTCCCTCTCTTTTTTTTTTTTTTAGGTCTGGATAGATTCGTTGGTCTCAACGCGAACAATCGGAATTCTCTAGATTTGGAAGCACACCTTTTTTTGTCGACTCATTGATGATTTGATTGAGTTCCGTCGAAACTCAGTTCCAAACTAGTCAAGAGCGTAAATTTTTCAAGCAGCTAACTTGATACCTTTCTCAAACTGTTTCTCCGTTTTCTTGTCTCCTCTCTCGATTTCGTACGTCGTAAGTCGGTATATCAGTGTTCGGTTGTTAATTTTTTTTTTTTTCTAACGTCGTCGCATCGATATTCAAATATCGTGTACCATGAGTACTGTAGTTGTCCCCGATCGTTGTTCGGTGCTGTACATAATACGTGTACATACACTGTGCCTTCCCAGCTTCCTCCGTGGTGCAATGCACGAGTGATAGAACGATAGAATGCGTGTCTGCGTGCGTGTGTGTGTGTGTGTCTGTGCCTGCCCGCGTGAGTCTGTGTATCCAAGGAAAGTGAGAGAAAACGAGAGAACTCCGCGTGCCAGCTACGTTTCGCACCAAAATGCCCAAGAGCTTCGTACTGCAGTAATACACATACTGTGATAAAAGTTCGAAACCAGGTCTCTTTTTCCTTCCTCCATTTCAGACGTGTTTACGAAGCACCTACGATTAAAAGAAAACAAAAAAAAAAAGAAAAAAATAACACGAAGCAATCAATCTGTTAAAACCGTGTATATGTACGCGAAGTGACGAACGTATGCTTAAATAAACAATAGCCCATAGAACTCGAATCTAGACGAAACGTTGAATCTACGTAATAAATCACTGTTTTCTTGGTTAATTTTTGTACAGTCTTGAGAGAAAGAGAGAGAGAGAGAGAGAGAGAGAGAGAGAGAGAGAGAGAGAACGGAATAACTGTAATCGAGTGGAGTTTTACAAATTTTTATCGCGAGGATTTTCACCGTAACGTCCGGCTGCGAATCCGAATGCGTACGAGTGCAAGAGAAGAGTACACGTGTAATTGCGGGTCAGCGAATTGCGCATCAGCGATACTTGGAGAACACGACTGTTAAGAAAGAAGAGAGAGCGAGTGTATGGAGAGTTTCGGAACGATGATGCATACGGTACGTGGCATACGATGTAACATGTACCACCAGTCATACGTATTCATTCATACGCGTAAGCGACACAAGCATCTATGAAAACACAATCGACTGATCAAGTAGTTTTTCCTTCTTCTTCTTTTTTTTTTCTTTTTTTTTTCTCTCTTTTCGAACCGTTAGTTACTTTCTTCGTACAACCGCTTTTATCGGTGTAAAAGCGGGCACGTATGGATCGTGATCCATCGCGAGATATACGATCTCGCGTGACACGCCGAACGATATATTGTGATGCGTATATTGTCGCTTAAATATTATATATTAATGTGTATACATATGTATACAGAAATGTTTATAGGTAGCTAGCTATATCTACTGCAACGGAGCGGTTCCGAGGCCTGTACGCGAGAGTAGACGCGAGCGCGATCATCTGCATCGTCGTTCCTCGAACTGTCGTTCAAGCGAGCAACGTTAGCAACGTTAGCGACGGGGAAAGCTTTCGAAAGGACCGTATCCACTCGAAACGGACCAGTGCGTATGATCATCGCGCGTACAGGCCTAAGAATCGCCGATGAGAATTGTAACGGCAAGAAGGGTTTCTGTGTCGGAGAGTCGTCCAGTTCGGACAACGCTACGTTGCTTTTTATAGTCTCCTTTTTTTTCTCCATTTTCTTTCACGGTTCTAACTTGCTGTTATAGTCGAGATTTGCTCGTCGCTGGAATTGAACCAAACGCGTGCGGTCAGTCTGGGAGCGATTTTTCGGAAACGAACTTCGGGTAAACGCGAATCGCAATCACGGCGATCTATATAATTTGTACAAATATTTTATTTTCTTTCGTAAAGATTCGATTAAAAGTAAGTTTACTTATTTTGTGAATTACATGACCCCCGATTTCGCAGTCAGAAGAGAGGTCAGGTGTGTTCTATGCTGTGTAATTCGAGAGAGAGAGAGCTCCTTTGGTTAGCTACGAGGGAGAGGCGAACGATCCGATCGTTTTCTCGCTCTTGACAATTTATTATCGAGACACAGTCGTGCCCACAGCATTATATACCGAAGAGGATGTATAGCTAACGGTGTACTTAACGATATTTTGTAATTAAATCGTACGCAATCTAAATTTTGTTAAGCTCGATCGTAATCGTAGTCTCGTTAAAATTAGATGACGATTGTTAAAGAAACGTCTTAACGGAGGAAATATTTATTCGTACACTTCACGGAATAAATAAAAAACGATTAGTTTGTATATATATAAAAAAAACAAAAGAAACGGAGGTGAAGAATATTAGCATCCTTTCTATCGAACGAAAAAAAAATCGATCAATCGATCGTTAAATACAGTCTCATTTTCACATCGATCATTTCTTACTTATTGTTAATTATAATATATTGTAAAAGTTGTTTATTATAAATTAACGTCTTGAATATGAGAAAAGGTATCGTATTTTCAACGAAGGACCACTCGAAGTCGAGGTTGAACGTATTTTCTTGGGTCGGTTAAACTCAACAGCGAAAAACGACTTTGAAGTGTACACGTTTGGATAATTAGTGGTGGGGGGATTAAGGAACGTTCTTAAACGAACGAATATTTTGACAGTCCCGTCCGGTGCGTCGTGGTGTTGAGAGCTCTGAATGTCATCCGCAAGTGTTGTTCTTTTCTCTTTCTTTTCAGTTTCTTACATTGTTCCTTTCTCGTCACGTTCTGTTCGTTCTATTTTGTTCCATCCTTACCGACGTCATCCTCGTATTCCCGTCCGCGGTGTCGATTGGTCATTTTGCGCGACGAAACATCGCGCAAGTTATTCCCGGTGTTTTGAAAAATTCTGTTTGGTCATCTATCATCGGTAGAACTCAACCAGTGGCGTGCAACTAATTTCGTAAGTATTTCTACGGAACTTTGACGGCATAAACGTGCGTTACGTTGGCGCGCAGATTTATTATTCCGATTGTACACGTGAATTTATGTGGTTTATGCCCGACTTTTGAAATGGAACGCTGCACTGGGCGCACATGTTTTTAACGTTTCTTGTTAGAACGAATCGGGACAGAGCCAATAACCAGCTGCGTGAAAACAAATCAATGAATTTCTTTTATATCTTTCCCTCCTCACTTTTACTTTCTTTGCAGTTCTATAAGTGTCGTGTGTATATATACATTTGATATGCGTGGTTGTTGGATGCGTCATGGTGCGTTCTAATAAAGGGTGCTTAAGATATGTCTCAGTTCCGTTTTAAAATGGAAACTAACGTCCACGTGCATATTTAGACACCATTTCTCATGGCGACACTTACGCGAAGCATCTCTCAAACTCATTTCAATTAAAGAGAATCATTTTTATTTTCCTCTTTTCTTATGTGAGCATAGAAAAATTTTATCGAAACATTATACAACGGCATTCTTTCAGTCGAATGGATTAAGAAAATAATCTTGTTTAAGTTGGCATCAATCAATATCTAATCCATTGCAGAAATTGAAACAAATCCTTTTTCTTTATGTAGAAAATTAATTTCTCATTTTTCGTTGTACTGTATTAAAATTACGAATATTTTAATTGAACGCGCTTAGTTCGCTTCAAAATTGTTTTATGACGACTAGAAATTCTTAACCCCCGAGAGCAGATTTTACGCGAAGCGTGTAAAGTTCCTCCCGTAGCTTTGTACTCGAAGTAAAGCAATATACAAACCTAACGAAACACCTATGAATGTTTAACCAATAAGAGAGATAATGTATTTTGATGTCGAGCGTATAAAAGTATAAAATTACAGCGTTTACTGCCATGCTACTTGTATTGTACTTTGACCATTTCCTCTTTGTAGGAAAATTATATAACGTGTATCTATATACGGTAGAAGGAAATTTTTCATACTTAAACTAAACAGTCAATACGAAAAAACTATTCACAAATTTCTCCATGTACTCTATTAACAGAGTAGACTAGATGATTCATTGGGAAATATGAAAATATACTTGTCGAGGTAGCTGCAGATACAATTTATGATAGCATGTTACGCTTCTCTAAGGTATACTTGCAGAGTGGGCCAAAAATCATGGTACACCTAAAAATGAGATAATTTAACAAAAACAGAAAAAGACACGTTTAACTTAGAGAAATCGGAAGAAAATGTTTTGTATTTTCCTTGAAACTTTATTTGATTTAACTGGTCGCTTCAAATTTTCACAATTTCCATAGAATTCATGGAAATACCGTATAAAAAGTTTTTTTCGATGTAGACTGGGATAATTTTAATATTTCATTGTACATAATATATTTATGAGTATGAATTAACAATATGGTTTTCATTTTGAATATACAATTCCTTGCTGGTTATGGCGACTAGAAATCAATGCTGTGAATTGAAAATTTTCATTCAATGATCAATGATGATTTATGAAAGAAAATTCTTTACGCTTGAGGGTGGTGCACCCCTTTTACAGCTACAGAATCATATGGATCCGCAAGTTTAATTTCAATCATTAATTTTAATTGAATTAATGATTGAAAACAGACTTGATTAAGAAGTACGCGAGTTATCTCGTTTCTAGCTGTACCACGATTTTCAAAAGTTATTCTGTACATCCGAAAGGTGGTCGTTGTTCATTTCTCCGCAGGAATTGTCTGTGAAACATAGTGCCTTTCTAGCCACTTAGAGCGAGATACAATTAACTATACAACACGCATAGTATAACGATTATTATTAAAAGCACCTTGCGCCTTGTCGATGTAAACAATTTTTGCGGGTAAGGTTAAACGTTTAATGTTGCTGATCACTTCTCGCTTCGCGAATAATTTTCAATCGAAGACAAAGTGCGTACGCGTCGCTTTGTCTACCTGGCTGTTGTTAGAAACCACGAAGAGCCGTGAAACGAGGGTCAAACGAAATTAATGTGTTCGAGAAATTCATATAAATATGTAAAATGATCGTATTTAATGTTCATAGAAATCTTTAGCGGATAGATATTTATTAAACGGTTCGCAAGCGATCGAAAGTTCACCGATTCGAATTAACATCGTTCGCTTCGAACGTAGATCTAACTTTTATTCTATAAATCAATTTTCTCATCGAACATTTAAACGTTATTTTCTGTCCTTTTTCAAAAGTGTTTCCTTCTGAAGAGACAGTCGCATACTTGATAGTTGTATAACAGTGGCGTAAATGAAAATTATCAACAGGTACTAAAAATAATAAAAGTCAACAGTTTATTTATTACAATTCTAAAGTAGATACAACATGAATATTCTGACAAAAATAATCGCGCAATATGTATTTATTATTTATATTCTAAAAAATATAAAGGAAGCGACGCTTCTGTTTCAACTTTCATGGACTTCACGTCACTGTTGTATACTACTAATTAAATGGCAATAATATAAAATCTTTATTTGAATAAGGAACAACGTTCTGTTTTCAATGAAATCTCGTGGGTGTACAAACGAAAACTTAATTGCTGTATGGAGTAACAGTAGTATGTTTCTAGTCAATGTACGGCACGTAATTGCATGTAAGGGAATTTTTGATAACTCCGTTACTTAACTTTGTTGGACGTAATACGCTTGAAACGTTTGTACGTAAAGTGTACACCGTAAAGTGCTTTGTAGATTCGTATTTACTGTTGCAGGCAGAGGCATTAGGTTGTGAAAACAGTTGCAAAATGGTTGCTCTTTAGATTAACAGCTCTACACACTCCTTTCGTACGATACGAATAGAAACTATGGTAATCGACGTTTTGTAGAACGGAAAATCTTTTATATTTGCTATAAATGGAAATCTATTCGAATAAGACACATGTATTTATGTGTCCTCGTAGGAATTGATATACACGGTTTATTCTAACGTTTAAAAAGGAAACATTATCCAAGCTATTCGATTAAAATCAGAAGCTGTGTAAATGAAAAATTGATTTGAAATTGAACATTAATTTTCAGCTGGCAAAAAATGTTTTAGATGAACGAGAATCATTTTCTTTCATTTTCTTAAAAAAATGTTCGTTTCATGAAACTCATTTGTTTTTTAGAATTATAATTACTATAAGATATATCATAAGTAATGTAAATAAAAATGTAGGTCCAAAATACTCGATTTAATGGTTAACTAAAGGAACTTTAAATGGTGGACATTTAAATTTACACATTGAACAAATCGAACCAAAATTATTCTAAACAATACGCCGCCATTGATGAACGTAGACATTTCTATGCAATTGTTACATGAAATTTCAACGTTTTTACTAGTTCGATCGGGTCTCACTCAGTGCTGTAATGTAAAAAGTATGATGTATATATGTATTTGTTGCCTGTGCAAGAGATAATTAACAGGATCGTCAAGCGTAACGTGGAATATTATTTAAAGTAACGAAATGATAAAGGTATCGATACGGATAAATAATATGAGAACATCACAAAAGATATATTAACATCGATGAATTTTTTGAACAGTCTGATTAACCGTGAATGAAACGCCAGGTCTAAATTTCTGATTTGAACGATCGTGGATCGAAAGGGTGAGAATTTAGAGAATGAACAATTCGTTCCGTCGATTTCGATGAAAAATGAATAGCATCGTGATTGCTTTACTCTCTAACGCATTTGATTTTTTTGTTGAATGAACGATTTCGCGATACCTGCTTACATTGCAAGTGAACAAGCGTGGAAGATGTTTAAATCTTCTAATGGAATTGAAATTCGCAGTAGAATAAGCTGTTCCGTTTATGAACATTTTGCAATTTTCCCTTGGTCGATGAGAAATCGATAAAATGTACATATTTTGTATAGCAACCGTTTTTTTGTAGAAAATTTATAAATAATTCTATAAGTTAATTATATATATATCTATATAAAAATAAGACGGAACTCTAGAACGAGAAAATTACGTTCGAAGGCTTCATAAGTTAATTTTTACTGTAAGACTTACAAAATTCGCATATACACTTGTCTATCATCGATGCACGCCTGTTTAACAGATTTTCGTCTTATTTTTGCTCGTAGAAGTAGCTCCTTAAATCTCCTACCAATGGTTACAACCTACATAAGACGCGAGCCACGATTAACTATATAAATGTACATAAAATTACTCGAAACTGCGCAATACTACATAAAAGGAGATGAATCCCTCGAAATTCGATTCGCGAGAGATCGCTTCTTTTTGACCCGTGCCACTTTAACCTGGGACACCTTGTACGTAGACGTTATTAGACTATGTCAGCAGCGTTGTTACTATTTCTATCCAATAATGGTACAATAACGAACACGGATATAGGCTAGTAATGAGAACTACAATTATACAGTGAACATAACAGGGAGTAATAAAAGTGTCGAGCATAAGAGCGATATAGGGTAGAGGAAAAGAAGAAACGACGATATTATTACTCGATTGTCTCTGAGAGAGAAAGAGAGAGAGAGAGAGAGAGAGAGCACGTAATATTATTTTCAATATAATTGTACTCGACTAACGAAGGAAATAATAACATTTATGGCGACGATTTATGTATCGAACTGTAAAGACGTTCTCGCCTCTCATTTTTACGGAAGAAAGAAATATATGAAGCTGCAAATTTGTACGTCATCTCGTTAATTACCTCACCTATTTTAATTGGAACGATTCTTCCTCAGTATTGAATTAACAGCGTTAATGGTTATTATTTTTTAAACGTATAAATATGCTTTAAACTGTCGAAAGGAATATTATCGTTAACAGGGGTTGATACAAGGGATGATATGAGAACGACGCTTAATTATATATTTAAAAAATTTATTATTTCTTCACGTCTATCTTATATGTGGCTTTCTCATTTACTCATACAATATGTTCATATGTACACGATCGCAGTACGGTTTCATACGCTTCATTTTTGTACACAGATATATACAATGTTAAGGTTTCACGCGTACACGTATGATAGGCCAAATAAATGGACTACAACGAATACCAGGAATTGTTCGCGATAGAAACGATTAATTCTGAAGTTAGAATGCGTGATTCATGCAAGACGTTCGCGATTTCTTGCCTATTCGAAATTTCCAACTTAGTTTACGATTAGAACGTGTTCGTTAGGAATTCGTGAGAACGATTAACGAGCCGCAAAAGGTAACGCGTGTCGTTACTCTTAATGCATGGCATTCGACGAAAGTACCATTTCTCGTTTGTTAACTATTTCTAAACTGAGAAACTAACACCTGTGTATATACAGGTTGGACAAAATTTTGGTAAATTTAAAACACACACGCGTACCTAGAAAAAAAGAAAAAAAAAGAAAGATGGCATCCTGAATAATTGAAATTCCGCGTGTGTGAGTCGCAGTGAAAATAACAATGTACGGATGAATAACGCTGGTGGACAATGAACGGTGCTGTCATCGAGGCATCATTTGTGTATTCCGAATAATGATCTTAATGAATCGATAAAATTATCCACGTAATCTAATGATGCAATTATTGAAACATTTATTCAGACGGCAAATGCAAATGCAAATTGCGAGCTTCCACATGAATTATTCAAAGGGAGACAATGTTTACGCGCGGACGCTGTATGTATTTATTCAAACGCCAAGCTGAAGAAGAAAACGAATCGAAGACAACTAATCGCGAACTGTCTTTCGTTCATCTCTCGAAAGATATAAATTAATGGAATCGTAGGGACGATGTGATGTGTTGATAACAATGCAATGATCGAACGTTACACGTAATAAGCGTAATATCCATTCTTCGCGTTCTTCGCTTCTTCATCCGGGAAGCATTCAGCTTTTCTTCTTTGGAAGAACGAGCGCTAATAATCCTCCAACTGAAAACGAATTCAATAAGCGATTTATCAATACTGCCATCTTTTTATTTGTCATTTGTTATTTAAATTATATCTACTTTATTATACGCAAATATAACGACATATTAATGTTAAAATGGTAAACAGAGACAGAAATGAAATCGAATAAGAAGAATTTCATAACTGCAGAGAATCGAAAATTTAACTGTTGCGGAGAAAAGAAGAGAACGTTGCAGAAAATTAGTTTTTTGCTAATAGATTTGAGGGATTTGAAGCATACAATTTTAATACACCGTAGTAATTAAAAAAAGGTATCATTTTCGATTGATACGTTATATAGAGAATTAAAATGGATCGTTCACTTACGGATGACTATACTGCCGACTAAGAAGATTGGCACCTCGCAGCTAATGTCGAGCAACATTCCAAACGCTAAATTGCTGGCGATGGCGCCGATTCTACCGAAAAAGGTCATCATACAGATTGTAACGGCGCCTACGTGCGTTGGAAATATGTCGACCACGATACTGCTGATGACGAAATTCGATGTGACTATCATCAGAGAGAACATGCAGCTCACCATGAGAATTTGCAAGGAGGACTTGACGAAGTATATCGCGAAACCAAAAACGCCAGCTAACAGCATAGTGGTCACTGGAGGAAACAAACAAATTATTAATCAATTAAACTTAAATAAGCTAATGTAATCAAAGTAAATTAAACTTAATTGAAGTTAAATAACTTAAAGTTTGTTCGATTTTCAATTTTCTTTTTTGGCTCATAAACACTTTTGAAATTTATTTCTAAATATTCGACGCACAATATTTACGATATATAATTTTATTGAAGATGAGAAAGTTGTGCAAGTGCAATGAAAAATTTACATAAGACTTTCTTTAATTCGAGCGTTTGAAATTTACCTGGTATCGTTCGTCGACCGACACGGTTCGCCAAATAACCGGACACGATGTTCCCCAGCAGACAAAACGCATTGGTGGTTAACGAATTGATGAAAACCATCTCGTCCATGTTAGGAGAGCATTCGTTGACAATGCTCGCCGATACGTTCGCGGTTGGCAGAGCGGTTTGCAAATCGTTCTCGTGTATTAATTGGCAAACGCTGACGCTTCGATTCGGGTGCAAGTTTTGATAGTTCTCGAATCGGTTGAACAACTCTGGCAACCATAGACCGAAACCATAATACCTGAATGGATTAAATCGAGAAACAAATTCAATTAATAAGAGTAGAAGGCAATTGACGCTTTGTGAACAGAAAAATCGACAGTTTCAACATTTGATTACGTATTCCTTAATTTTCATCGCAACTATGTCTTTGGTGAATTATAAAAATAAAATTTCTATTATATAAATTCTATAATCATTAAGAATCGTTCTCACACGAGACAATAAACTTTGAAAACAGATATATATCACTAGTAATTTTAATAAATTAAAGATCACAACTTTCTGTAAATATTCTGAAGAATGTCATTCCTTCCGACAACGATAATTTTCTAAAGAATAAAATATTTCTGAATCAAGATACGTAAAAGGAAATGGTTATTTATATTACGCGCATTTAGACCGACAAAAATATGTTATTCAGAAGACGATGAGGTGAACGTTTCATATATCACGATCCAATCCGACGAACCTGCATTAAGAGGATACTGATATGATTTATGAAGTACATACCCGAACATATTAGCGAAGTAAATGGACCAGCAGAGAAATGCATATTTCAAAAGTGGCGGTGACGCAAGGGAGCGCATTTGTTGCCAAATATTTTTCAGTAATTCCGTTAATACGCTGGACCCGTCGTACGAGCTTTTACTGTTATTACTCATCACGCTGTCGGATAGCAAAACTTTTACCTGAAATGCACAGAAACGATTAATCACCCCTCATTTCATTCTCTTCTCTTCTATCATTTTTCTACTTTAATTGCTAAACAAAATGAACAGAATTAAAACTAATCTATATCGTATTTAACTGTAACTTCAATGAATGATTGTTAGGTACATACATTCCAGACGAAACAGCTAACAAATTCAGTCGAAAGACATGGCGCGTTAAGGAAAATGAGATTAATTAATTTTTTTAAATCCTCTACCGTTTATCTAAATGAATGTGTAAATACTCACTGGGTACTCGTCTTCGTGATGACCAGTGTTCAGCACGTAGATTTTTCTTAAAATCGTCAACGCCTCTTCCGTTTTCCCTTGGGACACTAAAAATTTTGGGCTCTCGGGAAATCTGGTGGCGACAAGGGTTACCATTAGCGTTGGTATTCCAATAATGGCCAAGAAGAGACGCCAGGAGTTGTACAATATACCGGTGAATTGAATGGACATTGGCATTGGTATAATCATCCAAGCCAAACCTAGCAAAAAACGATAATGATATTAATTAATGTATATTATCTTATCGTATTCTTTCTTACACAATGGAAATGAAATGACTTACCAGGTAGTATCAACCACGACAAAGTCCAGAAGAATCCCACGTAGCAAAGAACTTTAACCCTTTGCTTCTCAGCGTGAAATTCACCAAGATACGTGTAAACCAAAGAACCAGGAGCTCCAATGCTGAAATAGATATTTAAGAAATGAAAAATGATAAGTGAATGTTATGTATGCGATAAAATGGAGGCGATTAAATGTAGAGGATAATACTAACAAGAATCCACTGAGTGCTCTGAAAAGTAGCAACACCTTGAAACTTTGCGAGAAGCTTCCAGCGATCGATAAAATACTGTCGCTAAATAAAGTGAGAAGAAGGATGTATCTTCTTCCATAAGCGTCTGCGAATACTCCCCAGAAAAGAGAACTCACAACTCCGCCTGATGAAAGAGAGCGACGCGATTAATTGGTAATTCATTTATCAACTGAAACGTTAGTTAAATGCCATCGATTAATTTCTCTTCTGTAATGCATAAGGTGAGGATTGGCTCGCTTTTACACGTTCGAGCGTTCAAATGGCATTTAACGACGTTTAAAAATTACTCGGCTCTAATCGAGCAAGTGTCGCGAGTGGGATGTTATATAAAAACTGCTGCTCTGAACATTCTTAATGAAATAAGTGCTATCGGACGCGTGTCCAACTTGTTGCATACGATGTACAACGGTTAATTGGAATATCCTAATATCCTTGCTTCTAGGAACCAGTTTCAAATAATTTACAACAATAATTCACGCTCATCGTGCACCTGTTTAATAACTATATTTTATATTATTTTAAGTGTATTGTTATATACGTACTTATGCTTCAAATATCAATTTTTCAATTGTTTCGCGTCGATAATTGAATCATTTTGGACAATTCCGTGTGGAGGTAGTTTAACTTACCTAAGAGGAAGGAGACGTTAAGAAGTCCCTTTTGCTCGGATGATAAATTGAGATCACATTCCGCGGAGGGCAAAATGTACGCGTTTATTCCGTTCTGACATCCAACGCAGATGAACATTGCTCCGCAGAGGAGCAAAAAGGCGTAGTGAAATCTTCCGTATCCTGCGAAGAGTATCGATTGATTCATTTATTAATTTCTCTCGAGACGATTAAACACAAAATATTTTATTTATTATGAAAATGGATGTAAATTTTTTTATATAATTTCTGAATGCTTGTATACATCTTCATCCCTCCTGATAAAAGGGTTATGAGAGAGTGTATTACTTCGTAATGCATTAAAAAATAAAGTTTCTCAAAATTATTAACAATTCTCACCACAGAGTTTGATGGCTTTTTCGAAATCTGCAGCTCCATCCTTACTTGCATTGTTATCTGAAATAGAACAAACGAAAAAATGGTAATTATCTCAATAATTATGTATGCACAATCGTGTAGAGTTTTTTAATTCGTCGAGCATTAAAGTTAACACGATTTTATTGTTAATTAATATATTTTAATGATTTTATTATTTTTAATAATATATTTTATGTTAATTAATATGTGACGTTATCAAAATTAATATTGCTTTTAATTAAATATTGCATCCCCAACTTTTTACACTCATAACTGTAATATAGTATGTACGTATTCTCAAGATTATCATTATATTATTTTAATTATTCTTTCGTTCGATACATTTGCTTATTATATAAATATTTAAAACAAATTTGCAAGTTATTCGGAGAAATCAATTCAAAAGCTTCTTTCAAGAAAAATGCGGATCACACAAACGTAAACAATAAATTACATAAGCAACCAAATATTTTCTCCTTACAAAGTTGATTGCTTATCGAAAATTTGAAATTTTAAAATGGAACGATTCATGAATGAATGAAAAAGATTTGCCGGTGGTAATATACTTGAATGCAGGTCGCGCATTTCTCGCATTCGCTTTTCATTTATCAGCCAAATTCAGTAGTGTAAGTGTAGCACTCCAGTGTGCACAGTACCTTTATATGCACATAGAACAGTCGCTAGTTGCTGCAGTTTACACATTTTATTGCTAGAGTTTAGCGTTAAGTACGCAGAGATTTGGAATCTAATCGGGAATTGTCATTGAATTAAATTCTTACGATGCACTTATTTTTTTAAATAAGTCGAGGACACCGTCTTCCGCGTCAGCGTTATGGCAATTATTATTTTTCTAAAACGCGTCGAATGAATCTAAAACGTCTACTCTCTGGGTGACTCTATTTAAAGTTAATAAATTTAAAAATGTATTTGTTAAAAACCTTTTCACGTAAATACGCGATAAGACTTGATGGTTCTTCTTTTTTTTAATTAGCAAACGTCAGAATTTCTCGTAGGCAGTCTGTGGAGCACGGCGGAACAGAATTCTTGACACTCCATGTGGTCGCTTTTAATTACTATTAGCACAATCAAGATAGCGAGAGCAGCAATTGATGATAAATGCACAGTAAGTGAAGTCTATTCAATTTGTCTTTACGAAAGGTCGACGTAACTTTAGTTAGAAAAGCATCAATTAAAATGGAGGATAATATGCTTGCCCATTAAAATAATTACTCGAATTGAAATGGAACTTCCATTTGCTTAAACAGAATATTTTAGTGTTTGTCCGATTCAGTGTACAACTACACTCGAACGGTCTACGTTAATCTCGAAATGACATTATCAATCCGTGCACGACTCTGAATGTGAATTAACGAAGTTACATCACACACCATATCGCGTAGATATAACAAGTATAATGAATAACAAACTGTCAAAAATAATTAGTAACCTTAACAATAATTTAACGAATGCAAAATTTTGCATTTAATGTATTTTATAAATACTATTTACCAAAGCATTTGCTTGAGAAAATTTGAAGATAATTCTTAAATTGATAACATAAAAATTGTTATTCTTTATAAATATTCTTCTTTCACGTGTTAAACATGAAATTCTTTCTTCAATGCGATTCGCACGGTTCAATTTTTACGTTGTTAGTTTCCTATGTTGCAATTACTATAACGTACATTAGAAAACTGATGCGTGCCTCCGTAAAGCATGCCTCGAATAGCGCAGAAACAATTAATTAAAAATAGAATTTAGTGAAATAAAATAAGAAAATCGGAGAGTATAAATAGAAGGATTAACGATGGAATTCTTTGAGTGAAAAAGAAAAAAAAGTTCCAAGCGTTGGTCGTTGTGCAGTCGTTTATCACGCTGCCGCGTGCTTTTCCATTCGCCTTAGCTTCGATTGCTCGTGCTTTTCCATTCTTCCAAGACTACTAAAGCGAATCGAAAACAGTGCACTGCCTATGAAACAAAATCTGATTCGGTAAATAGTTAATTACTGATACTAGAAACGCGATCGCAAATTCGTGGTGGAATTAATTGCGTAATCTGATAACAATGGTTGATCACGTTAGGCTTCCTACGGAAATGGAAACCTTGGTCCATGGAATTATCAATCGCGAGTATATACGCTCGTCGTGGATCCGTTATTAACGTGGCTAAGGATATTAATTGGCTTAAACCTTGTGGTTGTTCAATTTAATTAAATGTTGATATGCAGACTTCAAAATTTGTTTGAATAATCAATTGCATGTTTAATTAATAAATATATGATTAATTATTTCTACGTGATTAAATGTTAGTCGAATAAATTAAAAAATAATGTTTCGATGTAACTAAATAATTTGTATACACATAAAATGTGTGTTTTACGAAAACGAAATATTACGAATCTTCCATTGTTATTATGTTCGTCCAAAATTTATTTTCGTCGCGAATGTATCAACAAGAAACAATAGTTTAATTTTGTATAGATTCCGTGTTGCCTTCGATAGATACACATGTTTTTTGTTATATCGGTAATAAAGAAAAATTAATGGTAAACCTAACAATGCACGATAATGTGTTCTGTTCTGCAAAATCAAGATGTCTTTCAACAAACCAACTGAACAGGTGGCGTTAATTAATCTTCGTGGAATTCATTGACCGATTTCGAGAAACAGAATAAATTAAAGGGAACAATAAAATTTACCATTGACATTTTACTTTTGAAAAACAGCAACCGGCGAGGTTCCTTTAAATTTATTACTGTTCAAGCATCTATTGTAGCTTACGAACCTTTACCATTAATGAACGCTTATTTCTAGGATTTTTAAAACTACTTTTCCTGAAAAAGGAGCCTATTTTTATTGTTCTTAATTTTTCTCTTGTTCTAATTACTGAAATCATCCCTTAAGAGCCGCTGGAGGGTAACTTAACAAGACGCAGCAGAATTAAATATATCTTGCCTGACAAATTCCGCTGACTGCAAACTTTTGCTATTTTTTGTTATAGATTAGTTTTTAAAATTCTCTCTTCGAGTGACAAACAAGAGTTTAAAAAAAAAAGTGATATACACTACTCTCCTACTATTCGCTGAAATAAATAAAAATTGAATAAACGTGAAAAAATAATCAGAACGTGATCGCGTAGCTTTGTAGCGTTTTAAGAAGAAAAGGAATCGTTGAATGGCACGCTTGCTGTGCCACAAAATTAATTAAGCATGACACAAAGACACACGAAATTAGTAAAAGTCGAATCAATGAAACGACACGGATCACCAAATTATCGACGCGATGAGGTATCGAAGTATACCCAGAAATGGTCGATTAAAGAGCCGACTGTATTTTGATATTCCGCCAGTGTTTACTGTGCAGCTGTTCCACAAGTCGAATGTAAAAGACGCGTCTGCGGACTGGCGCTACGTACTTTTTTAACAAACATGAGCAAATTGAAGGCTGAAACAACGGAAACGATGATAGAAGGAAGTAATTATCAGGCAACATATATAACAATTCTCCTAATGAGGTTGCATTTGAGCCCCCTTCAATGCTGATACGAGCGTACTGACAGATGTTGTACGCCGTGCAACATGAAAGGAAAACAATTTGTCTTGTCAGTGACTGATACGAGGAAAAAAAAATCATACGTTTCCAACTAATTTCTGCGATCGTAATGAAGATCGAATTTTTTTCTTAAATAAATATATCCTTTTGTCAAACACAATAACACACATGTAAATTAAGTAACGACGTAATCAGTATATCGCTCTAATTTCATTTTTAATTTCTATGAAGTTGTTCGATAATTTTGACACTTTTTTCCTGCATTCTTTACGCGTTATCTACTTCACATAACATTTAATTTATGCGAATGTTAAATACAGAGTATGATTATTCAGGAAGAGTAGAAATAGAGCTGGTAATGAACTCTGTAGTTCGTGAACAATTCTATATTCTATATCGTGGAATTTGAATAATTTCAGCAATTGTGAAATATTAAATAGAATCGTTTAAGTAAAAAGAAGTTGAGTTTACCATTTAACGAAATCCAAAGTCTCTAAGAAACAATAACTATGCGTACACAAGTGAAAAGGTGTTGTGTTTCGGAAATAATGCTCTTCAATTAATTTATAGGCATGACGTTAATTTGTTTGAAAATTATCTCGAATAATGCACCAATCTGATACGTTTCGTGTCGACGAAGCACGTACGCTTAAATGTACGTCGTTTACGTAAAAATGAAACCGGCAGTCGAACGTTGACGTAAAAAATCGGTTATCGCATAACACGATACACCCGGAATGTAATGTTGTTCGTAATCCAGATTTTTCTCTCGAAGTCCGCCGTGAAATTGTACTTTATCGCCGGTTTGTTTGGGAACGGTGACGCAAAGTGGCGGCGCGTTTTTGGAAAGCACGTCCGCGCGTGTTTTCCATTGATCCCGGTGAATTCGCTGAGCCGAGACATTTTTAAATTGCTTACCAATGCCCAGCGAATCGAGAGGAATTAATTGGGTCAGCGTAAACAAATAATAACAAAAGTGTTTACCGTAAATATTATGTAAAAAAAATATAAATTGAATCATCCACGTCTTGCTAAATTAATTTTTATACCGTCGTGTTCGATTGAACTCTTCGATGAATCGCTGTATTGACATTTAGACTCGCGTATCAATTTTTTAATATAATTTCTGCAATTTTTTTCGAAACAGAAGTAATAGAATAATGTATTTCAAACGTTTTTTGGAAATTAAATCATGAAACACATGATTTCTTATTTTGGTTTTAAATTAAATGTGCGAAAGATGTCGTTTGTTTATTTTTAATTAGGCTAGAAATGTTGTGGTTACTTCAAAAGTAGTATAGAATGCAATTAATATTCCAAGGTGGTATTGAAAATGTATCAGAAGTACTTAGTATTTTAGTAATTTTTACACGAGAATCACCTCTCAGAGAATTATTCTTCGCAATAACCTGTATATCTAAATTCCTGTTTTGATTCTGTTATTTTCTACCACCATGAACTCGTTGGAGCAGCTCCAATAACATATAAACTAGAATAGATTATAGGATACAATTTAACCCATTTTGAAATATCATTTCGAATATTCTACTATTATTACATAGAATTACACTTTCTTGGTCATTGTGTATTCTAAGTAGAGACCATCCGAATTTTGAAAACAGGAAATGAAAAGGAGATAACGTTTAACGTTTATCTCAAAAGTTACCGTAAAAATAAAAAGATTTTCTCTCATTATAAATTTACGACATTCACTTGCATATTTTATTCAAGAGATTGAGAGTTTTTGATGATTAGAACTTAAAAAGTGATATCAAACTTTTGGCGGATAATATGTGTTAATAACTCACATTCGACATTATTAATAGCCTGTACAATTCGTCACAACTTCTCATGTGAGAATTGTTATGCAAAATGGTTTGAATGAAACAACCACTGTCGCCATGTGTAAAATTAAAAGATCAAAGCTGCCCCTATTATTATTTTAATTTCGAAGGAAAATTCTACTTAGTAGTACTGATTAGATAATAAATTAAGAACTTTACTAATAAAACATCTCGGATACAAAACATTTGATTCAAAATCTATTGCTTCAATCATTTGAAACATTATAATACCCTTCTGTCATTCAAAATCAGACCACCAACTTAAACAGCTAATTATATTAATTCGAAAACTTTTTCAAATGTATACTATATTTCTCATACAGTAAATAAATCTCGACTCAGACATTTAGTACAAATATCTCACTATACGTGCACAATTATTATAAAATCTCTTTACGACATGCGAGTGTTGTTATTAAGTTATGTATTATTACATAAGCTACAAGAAAATAATCAAAAACACTTGTTATATGAAAAAATAAAATTTGCAAAATACTGAATACTGTATCCACTGAAACTGTGATACCATCGCCTAAATGACGAGAAGAGTGTCTTATACAAAAGTAAAAAAAAATAAAAAAACAAAAAAGCGTCGAATACTGACCCACTGTAAAAGACAGGGACGTGATCCGATGAACCATAGTTAGTCGTGCGAGGGGGTGCGCAAGTTGTCGGCTACTGGAACGCTTCCTTTCCGTTGCGACGAAGATCGAGGCCGAGACTGTGTTTCACGCGTGTCCCTCTCGACAGCGGTGATGGAAAACGGTTCACGCGATACACAGTCGCGTCGCTTTTAAATATTGGCATGCGCTTGCACGATCGGGCAGCGGGCGAGCCGGCGCGCGCGATTCGCCGCACCGCGAAATCATCCCCCTACTTTTTCCCAATTTTTCGCTTCCCCGTCGCACCTCGCCGTTTTTCTCCGCACACGCGCGACGAACCGATTTTCGCGCGCGTCGTATCGGTGACGCACGCAACCGTTTCGAGATTTCGACAACGGCATTCCTCGCGAATACGCAATTCGCGGTCCTCGATCGACCATGTGCGTGTGAGTGCGAAGATAGCCGAGACTTCCGTTTTGAGGTAGCTCGAGGCGTTCCGTGGATGTGTCTGTTTTCCTTCGCGACGAGGATATTGGAAAGTGGCGGTGAGGAAGGTTTTTTTCTTGCGAGAGGATCTGGAGGACTTGATCGAGCGTGGTTTATGTATGACACGTATTTTAATCCCCCTCGTTAGGATTTAAGTGTGACGGTGTTTAAATGTGACGGTCAGCGTTTTACTGGTCGGTACTTTAATCCCTTTTTCTCAGTATTTCAGTAGAAATGGTCAGTGCTACACATGAAAATTAAATGTTTGTATATATTTTTTTTATCACATATTAAGTGTCGGAAATGAAAAGTAATTTGATTTAATGCATAAAAGATGAAACTACATGTATTTGTTTTATATGTAAAGACATTTTTGAATGTAATTTTTGTTCAGCTTATTACGAGGCTATAATGAAATGGATCTAATACTGTGTTTCTGCTATGTTAATTTTATACTTACCGTTTTTTTTTTTTTGAAACTGAACATTCGCTATTAATGTACCGATCGTTTAGAATTTTTCTACTGATCTTTTTGGTAACGAAATATTGACCAAAAATCGTTTAATTTGTTGCCTTCGTGTATGCACAGTAAATGAGATTAAGTACTTGTTGCTGTAGGCGTACTTTTACTCGACTTGTACGATTTAGTTGTAACTGTAAATTATGTATTGCATTCTTCTTTGATCTTCCAAATAATTGACGGTATTTTATATGGATTGATCTTTGAGATTTAGTTATTTGTTACTGGCCACTATTATCTATGAAAAGAATAATATTTAATTACTACATAATAATGACACACACCAATAACAATGTAATCTTGTTCAATTATCAATTGCTAATAATTTACACCTACAAATCTCATCACATACGATTTAAGTCATCTTATTTAAGCCAAGAAACACAGACACGTATATAATTCATCAACCATTTCTCAACAGCTTCAAAGGCCTCCGTTATTTTCTGAACCCACAAGTTTGTCTCACAAAAAGTCACGCGGTGTACAACGATAAAATTTATACCGTTTAATTTCTATCTCAAGTAAGAACCGTATGTTAATTAACAGGTGTTCGTCTTGTTAAAAATACCCGCGACCACACACAGAAATGAATATTTGGTATGAGAATATTTGGTAATTATATTCAGTTATCTGTCCAACTTCAATTAGTACGCCCATACACGTTTCACTGTTCAATTCAAATACCATTCATTAAGTTTATCGTTATTTAATTAAAGAGACAAGCGAAAATTTGATATATTACGGACGCAATTTTTTTTAAATCGCACGAGGGAAAGAGCGTTATCGAACGGTAGATAAAATTCGAAACTTTTCCTTAAGCGAGAAAGAATCTGCGAAACGTGAGACGGGACGGTGATAAGTATACAATCCTGTTGACGCGTGAAGTCAGCCTCGACGCACGGTCCCTAATTTTTATCGACATCGGTGGCGTTAGTCTCTTACTTTCGATTCCTGAATTTACTCAAATAATTTGTTACGATCGTACGCCGTTGTCACGCGGCTAACTTAAAATAGAGGTAACAATGTTTGCGGTCACTGGGTGCGGTTCTTCGCGATTAGGCTCGTTGACCTGACGAATCAGGCATTAAGTAATCGATATGCTGTTCAACTCTGTTGCGCCTTTTGTTTTTTAACGTCGATGTAAAAACGCAAGCAAAATAACGAAATAATATACTTTGTTTCACATGTTCATTTAATCATGGTAATTATATAAAATAGTATATGTTTCACTGTTGTTTCGCGGATAAAGATTCTACAGTGTTCATGCACGATTATGCACTGCACGTGTTGTATCGTAGTTAGCACTGATTCGTGTATACTTCTTTCTTTTTTTTTTTCATAATATATAGGGTGATTCACTATTCGTGTGAGAAATTTTTACAGTTGACACTACATCCCAAAAGCAGCAAAAAAGTTCATATAAACCTAGGTCCAATTTACAAAAATGGCAGAGAAAATTGGGATTTTTGTTTATTTCAGAGAAACAGCAGTTTCACTCATATTGTTGATTGCATCTTCCAAACCGTAAGTCCTGCAAGAAAATGACGAACAATATTGAAAAGAGCAAGAAATTTGTTATTATAATAGTTCCTATTTTACGCTGAAACTCGGAAACAGCTGGAATAATAAAAGTTTAAACTTATCTTAGGAGGCAAAATTTGTGAATTACGAAAACTTTGATCTCTTATTTAAGTAATTATTTTTAGACGTGGAGGGCAGCAAATTTCATAAAAACTTCTTTATTCACTAAGCTTTCTGATGATATAATCAGTTTTTTATTCCGTCGCACGGAAGCAAAGAAATTTTGTGTGAAATGATGAAAACTGCAGATAAACTGTACATACGTTTAAAGCACTCTAAGAGTTCATTTCATTTTTAACCTTAAAGGCGGTTTTCCACAAAAAATTTCTAAAGACCAATTTTACTAAATGGAAATAGAGAGTGCTGCAACTCAGCAGTGTCCGTATATGAGCCATTCATGTCACTCAACAGACCCAATACTCTCTACAGGGTAGCCCTTGTAAGCTCTCTTCAGTGATAGGTATGAGTCCTTAAATATAATATTTCTGACCATGGCCATTTCCCTGCTTGCCAAGACCGGTGAAAATATCATCTTTACGACTTCCAACTTCATACTGTTTCGCTCCAGTATGCATGCCTACAAAAACTACATCAAACACTCCACTCCTCACCCTTTTGTCATTTCTGCAAATCGAACCGAGATTTATGTGAACCTTTTTGTTGCTTTTTTACTCTCTGCTGCTCTCTCTCATTTAAATTACAGAATTTTAGACTACCGCTGATTAAATAAAGAAATTCTTTAATTTTCATTTAATAGAAAGAATAAGATAAATTATATCTCCCGTTTTAGAAGTAAGAGAGAGAAAGATATATAAGAAAGCTATAAGGAGTGAGACAGATGATGTTGATCTTACTCTGAAACCTCTGACGCCATCAATGTGAGAAGTGTTCAAACTGTTCGCATAGCGTTACCGACAACGAAGTAAACTACTGATAGACTGGTGATGCCACCTCTGTAAAAAATGTACAATCTGGTCGCACACAATGATCTAAAGCGAATTTTTTTTTTTTTTTTATTAACGAAAAAACCATACATTTTGGTCCCTATGGCTCGAGCCATGTCAAGGGTTATAGATCCTTTTCACTCTCTACTTGTATGCACTTTTAAGCTTACATTATTTCCTACTTCTATATTTAGTCTTATCACTATTCATTGCACTTATTCTACTTATTTTTAATTTCCTAAAGTATAAGTATGTTTGCACTGTTGGTGTATGTCCTTATCACCTACTCTTCTTCTTTAGAGTTTCAGTCTTATGAAGAGATTAACTTATGCTACTATCTTTCCTAATCTTATCTATCTTACACATTGCTTAATCTTGTTATTGTTTTCTATTTCTAGTGACTATGTATTTTCATGACTGTGTGTCTGTGTTCTGTGGTTATATTTTATATTTTCAAGTTGTTTTTCTTTAGGAAGTCTGTGATGATGTTAAGTGCTGGTGTGTTTTGTGCTAGTATTAATGGCTCTACCCTGTTTACTCCTTTGAAACCTTTTCTTTCTAGTTTTTCCCCCATGTTTTTTTGCTCTTTTTAGTATAACGGACCTTGCCATAGCATATGGTTTAGATCCTCTTTTGGGTGGTCACAGGAGCATTTACTATTTTTTATAATCCCTACTCTACTAAGGGATTCTGCAAGGTTATAATGATTAGTCCGATACCTAGATATCCAGGTGATATGTTGTCTTGGGAGATGTATACCGTGGAACCATGGCTTTCTTCCAGTCTCATAGTATTTTTGGAAGTATTCTTTTCCTTTGGTTGTCGATTCCTTAATCCAGGTGTTTCCTGAGTCTTGCCACATTTTTGCTTGAAGTTGCGGATATAGATCTGAGTGGTTTATTTTGATATGTTGATCTGGATGCTGCTTTGCTGCCTCTCTTGCTGCACTATCTACCATTTCGTTTCCCTCAATGCCTAGGTGGAATGATAGTCAGTATATTTGTATAGAGCCTATATTTCTGAGCCCGTGGTATTTGTGGATAAGCGTTTTGGTTTTAATTATTCTATGGTCAGAGTTTGTCTTGGGGTCATTGTTATTGAGAGCCTGTACTGTACTGAGTGAGTCTGTCCAGATTATATAATGTTTTGGCGGGTTCAGGATTGCTAGATTGATGGCCATTATGATGGCTGTTGTTTCTGCTGTGTACATGGAAACTTCTTTGTTTTGGCTATAGGTTATGTATGTATTCAGTTGAGGGAAGATGCAAACTGCTCCAGTAGAGATTGCCTGCTCGCTTTTTGACCCGTCTGTATATATGTGGGTGTATGTTTGTAGTGTTGTTCTGATGATATTGCTGAATTCGAGATTCGGTGTCATTGAATTTTGCATTTTTCTTCCTATTTCCGTGTTCACTATTATTCTTGTAAGTGGAATTACGTATTCTGCTTTATAAACTGGTAGCTTGGGATGACACTCCAGTTCTTCTATCAAAGCTCTTAGCTTGTCCCAGCAGACCATTGTCAAGGCTTTTTTTTGTGTTGCATCTTGGAATATCAATAGGATTGTCTTCATGTTTGCTCATATATTTTTTTATTTGTCCTGTTACCGGGTTTGATCTATTGCTGAGGGTTTTCAGTGTGTGTTTGCTGGTTAAATATGTGACTCTGTCCTTTATTTTAGGTATTTTTGCTTCTGCCAGAGCAACATTATTTGGTGTTGATTTTCTCAAACCTAGTGCCAGTTTTATTGCATTGTTTCGGATTTGCTCTATTACATTTGTTAATTTCTTGGTGACTGGAAAGTACCATGAGCAGCAGTATTCGATTCTTGATCTTATTAGTGCTTTGTACAGGTGTAGTAAGGTCAGAGCTCCACCAGGTACCTCGAAGTAATCTGATAATGTTTGTGACCTTGCATGAGACGGTCTGCAGGTGATGTATGTATTGTTCAAAGCATAGTCCATTATCTGTTGTATATATGTACCTAAAAATTTTTCTATTTCTTTGTTGGAGTCTTTTTCTCTGCCAATGTCGAATAGTATGGATTATGGTTGGGCTATATCTTTACTAAACACTAGAATTTCTGTTTTGTTAGGTGAGAGTTCCAGATTCAGTTTCTGCAGATTATTCATTATGTGTGCTATTGACGTTTCCAATGCTACTTTGGCAGAAGTTATGCTATTTTTTGTAGTAGATACAGCAATGTCATCAGCATATTGTATGAAGGTAGTAGCATCTCCTAATCCTTCTTCTATATTGGCTGTATATAGGTTGAAAAGGAGGGGACTGAGAACTCCTCCTTGTGGGACTCCTTTGTGTATTGTTCTGTATTCCTTTTTCTGCGAGGTGGATTGTCCTATTATTTCGACTGTTCAATCCTGCATCCAGTTTAAGATGAAATGTAGTATATTGGTTGATATTCCTATTTTAATCAGTTTCTTCATCAGGATGGAGGTATTCACATTGTCAAAGGCACTTTTAATATCCACGAATGCTACTATATTGTATTAGTTGTTTTCTATTGCTTATTGTGCTTGTAGTATGATCCACCCTATGTTATCTCAGCATGATCTTCCCCTTCTAAATCCTGCTTGGGATTTACTTATTTTTTCGTTGTGTTTGTAGCACCAATTGAGTCTATGTTTTATTAGCCCCTCCAACATTTTGCATAGGCAGGAAGTTAATGTGATCGGCCTGTAGTCCTTTCCATTACTCTTTGGAATGAGTAACACTTGCGATTGTTTCCAGCTATTTGAGATTCTGTGTGTGGAGTATATTTCATTTATTTTCATTCATTTTTTTTTCAGTGACCTCCGTACTAAGCGAACGTTGTCTACGATCCCCTAAACAGCGGTCAGTTCTTCAGTGGTTCAACAAAGTACTCAACAAGCGTCGGTGGCGATGCCGATAGTAATTGGTAGTTTAAAAATTAAATATAAATATAAAAACTCAATCATCCAACAAGTGAAACAATCAGTGACTGAAAAAAAAGGAAAAAGGGAAAATTCAAATATTATCCCACAATTAAGACGGCAACGTCGACCACACATGGGAATCCGCTCTCATGCCACGGAGCCCCGCAGCCTGGAGAGGTGGGTGTAATATACTAGCATAAAATCACGGAAAAGAAATCAAAATCCGAAATGGAAGAAAGGAAACTAAACAAAATCCTCTTCAAATTAAAAGAACGAGCAGAAATATCCACTGATAAAACAAAAATGGACACTTCAAAAAAAAAAACAAAAAAAACAAAATCCGGCGCCGAACCTAATAACCAGGAACGACGAACAAAAAAAATCAACTGAAATGAAAAAAAGCGCAGAAAGGGAAGACAAAGGAACTCATCCAAAACCAAATACCACAAACAACATAAAAACTAAGGAAACAGATGACAAAACTCTCATGGAAATAATAGAAAACCTGCAACGCAAAATCGAAGAGTTAAAAAATGATCTAGAAACAGAAAAAAAGAAAAATAAAGCTCTCACGAGCAAACAAATAAACCAGAAGCGAAATGAGAACCACGGAGAGAAGGCTCCAAAAACACAGGAAGACATGGATGGCACCGAATCTGCATTGCACGTGACAAACCCTAAGGAGGACCAGGTATGGGCAAAAGTCACTTACAAAAGAAAAAACATAGAAAACAGCGGACCATATAAAAGGCCAGCCAGGCAAGAGCAAACAAGAGGACAGGGTAACCACCCCCCCCCCCCCCTCCGACGACCGATGGGCGCCCCGAAAAAATCGAGGATCACCGAAGAGGAATCGCGACGTCACTGAAAAACCCCAGCAAACCACCAGCAGTAATAGTTTACAACGTAGAGTATAAGTACACAATCAACACACTACAGAAACACACAAAAGATTTTTACACCAAAAAAATAAATAATCAAAAACACATAATATAAACAAACAAAATAGAAAATTACAATGTCGCTCTAGAAATATTAAAAGAAAATAATATAGAATTCTTCACATACACACCAAAACAAAACAAACGGATCACAATTCTATTGAAAAACCTTGAGGGCGGCTTCGAACCGGAACACGTCCTCAATGAACTTCAAAATATAAACCCTCCCCCCCAACATCAAATTCCTGGCAGCAAAAAAATTCCAAAAACAAAGATCCAAACAACTAAACAAATCATTCCACATATATGTAATACAAGTCACCCCAGACAGCAAAATAGAAGAGCTGAAAAACATTAAAGTCTCCCTACACTCCCTAATCACGTGGGAAAAGATAATAAAGTCAGATAGGCTTCAATGCAAACGATGTCAACGCATCGGCCATGCAGCAGCGAACTGCAACTTAAAATACAGGTGCGTGAAGAGCGACACCCTCCACTCACCACGGGAGTGTCCACTTGCCGCCAAAAACTACAATAATCAAGAAAACCCGGAAAATAAACCATATTGCGTCTTATGCAAAAATTTTGGTCACCCGGCATCAAACAGAGGATGTCCAAAGATTAAAGAGACGAAACAAAAAATCGACGAAAAAATAGCAAAAACTAAATTAGAGAAGAAAAGAAGATACAGCTAATAAACAGATATACAAACCCTACGACCTCCTACAGCGAGATCACATCCAAAAGCAATCAAATGCAGAACCCCATTCAACAACAAACAATCACAATCCCGGCAACAAAATCGGAATCAACTCATATACTACAAGAAATCAAAAACACCATAGAAGTCACGATTAAACAACAAATAACACATATCACAAAAAATATTGAGCAAAACTCGAACAAAATTAACCTAATCGCGGAGGCACTTGGACTAGATTTCCTAACTCACCAATGAATCTGAACACATACAACAGACAAGCGGAATGACAAAAAATTACAAGACTCATTAAAGATAATCCAAATAAACGTAAACTCTATAATATCAAATGACAAAAGAGCCTCATTACAAGAATTCCTATTCAAATATGAACCAGACATAGCACTACTCGCAGAAACCAAGCTAAACTACAGATACTCATTCCACATAAAAAAATTATAACATAATCCGCATCGGCAGACCAAACTCAAAGTAGGGAGGAGGCACTGCTATCATAATTAAACGACCACTAAAATACAGAGAAATACAGATAAAAAAACATCACTAAGCTCTCATTTCGAATCCACGCAAATCGAAATAACACTACAACGAAACTACAAACTGTACATAATAGCAACTTACGTTTCAAGGACAGGCAACAAAGAATTCACGCCCGAACTGGAACACCTTTTCAACACACTAAACCTACAAAACCCAAAACACTATTACATACTAGTAGGCGACTTAAATGCAAGACACGCCGAATGGGGTAACACCACAATCGATAGCAGAGGAAGGAACTTACACAGATGGGTCCACAACAACAAAATGAAACACCGTGTCGCACTATACAGAACAGACAAACCATCATTTCCAAAAACAGGTGCATATATAGACCTATGCTTAGCTGACACAAGGCTAGATATCATAAACCTGACGAACAACCCTGAAATCACCTGAAATCTCAACACTACGACAGCGACCATAGAGCAGCCATGATCCAAATTAAAATAAAAAATTTAAAAAACCTACTAATAGACACAGAAGAACAAAAACCAAGAATAAACCTATACAAGAGAGACTGGCTCAAATACAGAAAGTACCTCACTGAAAACGACATCACAGACATATCGAACAACAAAAACATATCAAACAACGAAATAGATATACAGCTCCATCTGATAAACAATAATATAATAAAAGCCCTAGAGCACGCATCCCCCAAAATAGACTCAAACACAAGCTCTACCGACAAAAACGTCACAGACGAAATTAAATACTTACGGAAAATAAAAAGCAAAAATACACAACTTAAAAAAAATTCGAAATTATTCCCCAAACAAAGCATAAACAATAACTGCATTAAAAATACACTTGAAAGAAATAAAAAAACGAATAAGAATCGCATTCTACAACGCAGTCAGTACATTCTGGAAAAACAAAATAAAAAATATAACACTAAAAAACAACAAAAGTAACAGCCCATTCAAAACAATAAACTCCATATTCAGAAGAAAAGACGCAACATCTATAGAACACTTAAATCTCACACTGCAGCGCGGAAATACTCAATAAAGTTAATATAAATCACAAAATACTGCCTACGTCAACCAACCCGAACGCCACCATCACAGACGCAACATTAAAACTAAACATACTAGGAACACACTTCGAGACAGTCCATTCGCAAAACAACGAAATGGGAGTGGAATAACTAACCAACATTATAAACATAAAAATCAAGCAACTTAAAGAAGAAATAAATAATGACACATCAGAAATCTACAGGCCATACTAAAAAAACTAAACAACAAAAAATCATCTAGTTTCGACCAAATACCCAACATAGCACTAAAAAACCTACCACACAATTATACAAAACACTATACAATACTATTCAACAACTGCCTAAACAATTCATACTTCCCACATGACTGGAAAATCGCAAAAAAGATACCAATAAAAAAGAAAAACAAAGATGGAAGCAATCCGTCAAGCTACAGACTAATCTCCCTTTTACCAAACATCAGCAAAATTTTTGAAATTATAGTAAACGAATCATTAATCCACCACCGCAGAAAAAATAACATAATACCAGAACACCAGTTCGGCTTCAAACACAAACACAGCTCAATACACGCGATCACCAAATTTATAGACATCTGCTGGGCGAGAAACAAAGATGAATGTGTAGGAGCAATTTTAATAGATATGGAGAAAGCCTTCGACACCATCTGGCTAGACGGACTTTTCTTCAAATTAATAAAAAAAAACCTTCCGATACACATCATAAAAATTCTATGGAAAATGACTCACGACAAAAAATTCATAGTAACGGACGGACATTACGCATCGGCAACAACATTCTCAGTGACGAACGGCTTACAACAAGGGACGGTAAACTCACCCTTACTCTTCAACATTTACATTAGCGATTTGCTCCTAATGTTCGGATTAAACACAGCACACAACAAAAAAGCAATAGCCTTCGCGGATGACTTAGTAATATACACACAATGCAACAGCCTGGCAACAATAAAAAAACACTCTCCAAACCTTATTTGACAAAATACAAAACTATCTAAGAACATGGAAACTCAAAATAAACGTACAAAAATGCAAAACAATATCATTCCGACCATACATTTCAAGAACATCCAACGCAAACCATGCGATCCGAGCACACTCAAAACATTTTCATCTACACGACACAAAATCCCACATAAACAAATCGTCAAATACTTAGGCACGCATATAGACTTTAGCCTAAACTTTAATAAACACGTTGAAATACAGATCGACAAGGCACAGAAAGCATTTATAGCAAACAAAAGACTCTTCTATGCGAAGGAAGTAGTTAAGGCAGTAAAAATTCTATGTTACAAACTGCTGATACGTCCAATATTAACCTACGCAAGCACAATCTGGTTCAATATAAACGCAACTATCGCGGAAAAACTTAGGAAGTTCGAAAGAAGATGCCTAAGAGCGTGTTTAAACATGTATAGATCGGCCAAATCGAACTACACCAAATATATAAGCAATAGAACCCTGTACGAACATGCAAAAATAGAAAGAATAGACATCTTCATGATTAAACTAATCAGAAACCAGTGGGCAAACATCCCACTTATTACTGAGAACAGCTTAATATATAGCTCCACTTACCCAAATCCACTTTATTACGATAGAATTAGACTCACAGGACTATCTCCACCACAGGCATTTATTCATCTGGACAGCATAGAATTAATAGAAACAACCTACCCCTAATACAACCACTACAACAGAAAAATCAGTGATAAATCATTAAAATACGACAAAAACATTCCACATATGCACAAAGATTTACGGTTCGTAAGCAAACTCTCAAGTTATGACACGAAAAACAAACACAGAGCCAACTCTAAAAAATATTGGTGGCTCCAATAAAAGACTATCATAGTTAGTTTATTTCGGCAAATCCCAAATTACACACCTCTACACCCAAAACACATGTAAACGGCCTTTGTACGATCGCGTGCCGGTAACTACAAAAAAAATCCCAAGAAACCCTTACCAATAAGTTACAATTAATCAATAGAAAATAAGCAGCATTAAGTGCAATCATTAAACCCCAAGATATTGAACAGATTACGAGTGCTTTAAAACTCAAAGCCAATAATCTAGTTGTAAGTTACAGATCGGTAAACTTTTGTGCGTTCTGTTTATTGTACTCTTTTGTAAATATTGTTAATTTTGGCACAATAAACGCATTAAAAAAAAAAGAAAATTCATTTAGGATGTCCAGTAAAATTAGTCTAATCTTGACGTCCATATATTTTAGCATTGTGTATTCTAGTCCATCTGGTCCTGGGGCTGATTTGGATTTTGTCTTATCTATGACATAGTTAAGCTCTAGGAGACTGAAAGGATTGTCCAGAAAACTGTCTGTTGGGACGTTTTTTTCAATTTGGTATTTGTCGCTCACCCAGGAGGGGCATAGTTTGTTTATACAATCATTTACCGCTGCTTCCTGTTCACTTTGTTTATTTAAACGCAGTTCCATTTGGACTTGAATATGCCGATTTTTTTCCATGTGTAGCTTACATTTGTGTGTATGTTTAGTGTGGATACAAAATCTCTAAATGCCTGCTTTTTCTTGCTTTGTAGTATTTTCCTGATGATGGAATCCCACACTTTTGTTCTAGCAGGGTACTTTATAGCTCCCAGTTTGTTCTTTTAGTGGAAATTTTATTGGATTTGGACTTTTTGTATTTTTAGACTAGTTTGCATTGGCATTCTGTTCAGTTCGCCTCTACTCAAGGTGTTTGGTAGTGGGTTTTCCCACTTACCCTTACTTGTGGATGGGGCTTCCTGCCCACCTATCTTTTTCATATTTAGTATTTTTTGAGAATTAACATTTCTCAGGGCTGAATAGTTTTCCTAGTTGCTTCTGGTACCAGGCTTGTGCCTGTTTTCTTATGTGTTTGATGATAAACTCTTCTTGCTTTCCAAATGTTCACATTTTGTAAAGCCATAATAGATTGAATTTCTTTTTCTCTAATAATAATCTGACATTTAGGGTCCATTGTCTTATGACTCTCTTTGCAGTGCAGATAAATACTCTGCAAATCCTTTGTGCACCCTGTTGTGTTATGAGTGTCTTCTCTATTTCCGCATTCCCTACAAGTTTTTGGACTTCTACAGTTTTTGACTATATGTCTAAATTTGTAGCAGTTGAAGCATATCTTTATAGGTTTAATATATGCTTCAACTCTAATGTTGTATAATCCATAAATTTTAATAGAATTTGGAAGAGTAGTTCCTTCAAAACTAAGAACTACCGAGTTGTTCGGAATCCATTCTGGTTTGCCAGTCTCGTGGGTCAGGATCTTTCTATTTAGCCTTCTGACAAACTTAATTGGACGGAGAGATTCTGTGAATCTTATAATCTCTTCACAGGATATTCGGTGTCATACCGTTTGATGATGCCTTTTCTTTCTTTTCGATAGTTCGGTATAAATGCCTGAATATTGTTCTTCCCCAAGATGTCCTTCTGGAGGTACTTGTTTGCTTCTTCTCTGGTTTTGAATTTTATTTCTGCAAAATTTTTGCTGCAGGGTATTAATTCCTCTGCTCCACATTTAGCTTCGCTATTGTAATAATTTTGGCCATGGCCAACAAAAATTAATTTCTGGATTGTGTATTTTTTGTATTTTGGCATTTAACACATGCTGACCCGGCCACATATGCTGACCCGGTATGGCTTATTGGATACAATTGAAGGTCTGCAGTCTTTGCAATCTACTTAGATTGTTTTTCCTCCATTGGCCACTTTTTTTCAGTTTTTTTTATGGTATTCCGAGCTTTCAGATTCGGTGCTCATTCTTCTTTCCAAGGTTCCTTCGCGTTTGGAGTTGCCATTTTTTTGTTGGTTTGCCTGGGGAAACCTCCATGGTCTCTTTTTCTATACTCCAGGCCACGTGGCCTGCAGTGCAGAGGTTAGTTGTTACTCCTACGCCCTGTATTTTATTTTTCTGTGTGCTAATAAAATAGAATATCTTCTTCGCCTTTGGAAAACTGGTACGATATGTTTGTTTATCACCTCACTTACAATTTACAATATTGTTTATTACCTCAGTTACAATTTTCTTCTTTTTCCAAAATTCACAGCGCGATCCGCACACACATCCAACAGCAAAGTCAATAGCGAAGTAAACTACAGTGAAGTAAACTATTGAAGAACTATTAGGGCCATCTCTGCGGACAGTACTGAAACTAATGTCCGACTATTTTCAGCGCTTCTCCAAGAGATAGCGCTAGCAGGTCTTCAATTGTGGCGTTATCGACTTTCGCATCTCAGCAAACACATTCACTGCTATCTACTTCCGCTTCTTGGAAGGTACATTTTCAATAGGAAATTGTTTCAAAATTAATTCGCACTGTGGAGGGGTTCGTTGTTAGACGGATCAGATTGTTCGTAGGATGTTTAGGATAAAACTACTGAGTTCACTTTTGCGTCTGCACTCGGCTAGTTCTCGAGATCAACTGAACTTTTTCAGTTCTCTCGTGGGCAGCCGCGTCTGTACAATTTCTTTAAGTCGCATGATTGGCTAAGTCGGTGCCTCGACCTTAGCCAATCATGTATTTGTTTATATCTAGGTGCCGCCTCTTCTTGCGCCCTTAGCGCGTTTACTTGGAAGGGCGGCAGCGGGTATAGTGGGGGTGTTTTGTTTCGTTAACATTTGGCAGTGTAGCGGGGTTTCCGCTGGGTCTGGTTCCTCTCACGTCAAGGCTGTAGCCTCTTGACCGTAGGCCTAGACCCCTTTTTTGAAACCCTCGATTTATGGCGTCCGCGTGTGTTACTGAGGTCGTCGACTAAGATTTACAGCTAACGTGCGGAGAAAGTTCGTTAAGGACGTCTTCTCAAAAGTAACTTATTTGTGCGCATACCATAAATCGTGCTAGCTGCTTGTAGCGAAAAAGGTCCTTCTATTATACCTCGATGTTAGCTGCTACAATAGCAAAATGGAGTTAAAAGAGGATAGAGGTGAAGATAAATGATCAGACTCATTGTGTATGTTTAAAAAAATTAACTTATCAAGTCAAATTAATAAAATATACAACGAATTATGATTAGACTTTGCTTTCTGCAACAATGATTATACTTATGATGCAATACTTCTTGCTATTAATGTTTTAATTAAGTGCTAAGGCAAAACGCTCTAGAAGATATAGCAATTTGCTTAAAGTAATGTATGAAAAATTTAAATAGTAGTTCAGAACAAATAAAGATTATTCTTTCCTTTCATCCTTTTCCTCTTCTCTCTTTCCTTGTCTTCTTGAGCAAATAGTTCCAAGCTAATGCTGTGATTAAGTGAAGAAATTTCTTGAACATGAAGTCTTTGCGATCATCTTTCTATGTTTCCTTCTCTGATGATTATAATAAAAAAAAGGAACAATTAACAGTTGTTTAGCATAATTTAATGTATTCGTTACATGAAATGTAATAATAAATTAATTTTAACTCAGCTCCTTCCCAGAAATTGTTAAAATATTGCTATTTTAGCAATAATTTCTATTGCTGACACTTCCAGCAATAGAAAATTTCCATTTCAACACAGAACTTCTGGGAAACATGCATTTCTCAGAAAGTTGCGGAGAAATAATTTTATACATCCTGATGACTAATTAATGTCAATGTCCTCTCAAAGAGAACATCTAAGTGCAAAGAGCTAACATCAGTGGCGGTCGTAGCTAAAATTAGTGGAGGTACTGTTTCAGAAAATCTTTAACCTCTGTCTTAAAGTTATGTAAAAGGAAATGAGCATGTATAAAAAGCAAATTTACTCAAAAACTTAATGAAATCCCTTTTTCTTTTTAAGAGTTTAAGTTTTTAAGCACGATACACGCGGAGCAAAAACATCGTCTCCCACTAGCACACCTGGGTTGGCACTGCGGGAGCAACAGTGTTTTCTTTCCCGCGTAACGTCGCGCGCAGCTTCGTAGGTGCGCATGCGCGCAATAATCATGCGCCGCGTCATTAACATTACGAAACGCACGGTGTTTCACGCGAAGGTTCTTTCTTTCTTATTCATAAATTGGGGAATATGGCTACTGACAGCAAGCTTAAAGATTATATGTTGTACAAGTGTGAAGAAAGAATTAAAGAAGAATAGACTCATTATATTTAATGTTGTCGATAATATTGAATGGAATTAGGGGCTGGTTCCATTACTGCGAGCCACCACTAGCTAACATATATATTAATTATCCCAAAAAGTTAGTAGGACAAAATTATACGCTAAGTTAATACAGAATACAGAGTGTAAGTACTGAAAGCATAGACCATATATGCGCAGATGTTGCAAGAATGTTAGTCGTGATGCGGGAATCCAACGGAATCAAACAGAAGATATGTTAGAAAACTGCGCCCTCTTATGGTAAGGTTCGGATGAGACATCGCGTTAACACGGTAGATATATAGTCTTCTTATAGAAAAATATTGTATAATAATATTTTATTATTAATAATAAGTTTTTACACGGGCATCGTTCCATTTGTAAATAAACAAAATTAATTAGGTAATATCGAGGAATTAATCTTACCATTGTACAATTTTATCCATTTCCTTGGTTGTTCATAATATAATATTTTAAACGGAACGAATAAAAGTGATCGTAAAAGATACATTGTTCGTGCGATATTATTCAAAAATAGTAATTAATGTTGTATATGTACAAATTAAAAGGCTGCTCGGTGATACTTAAAAAAGGAAAGAAAAAATCTTCAGATAAAACAATGTGAAATTATGTAATAAATTGCATTACACCGTCCTTGGGTAAATAAACGAGAATCGGCACTATAACCAGATTCTTTTACCAATGACTGAACGCCGTGGTGAACTAGAATTTAACCTCTTAATGATGATTTTAGTACTTTTCACCATTTAAAAAGCATAATTACGATAAATTTTCGCTTGTATAAATTAATCCTCCGTGAGCAAAGTAAGTTCGAACATTTATGTTCTGTTAATTAAGAGTTTAAATAAAATTGATAGGTATGTTCCCGATTCGTATCACCTATGCACGATTGTTGTTATTATTTAAAATTGCTTCAATTAACATTTCAGTGTTACGAAATGTTGCAATTAAACAACGTGACTGTTTACACTCTGGCAACAAGAATAACCTCTCGGTTTTTATGGCGGTTGAGCGTATCGTTAAGCACAAATGCAGCTACCGAGTCTGTTGATCCCAATGTAAAGGTAAAGTGTCATAACTTCTTCAATTAAAGAGAATGATATTCAGCATTCAGCAGACAGCTGGTGCTTTTATAAATGTTAAAGCATCGTTAACACGGTTTGTTGACGAATGAAATTTGTTAAAAGGTGGACCAACTGAAGGAGGCAGCGTCAGATCTATTGAGGAATGAGCACTGCACGTCGTTCAATGATTTGAAAGCAAGCTTGTGCAGCAATATAAGTGCCACCAATACGGTAATCACTGAGATCAAGAGAGCAAAAAACGTGCACGATCTGTTGGAAATTATGAAAATACCGTTATTGTCACACAGTGATATCTTAAAGGCTTTGGAGACCATTCAGTTATGGGTGAATAAGAATAATAAAAGCGAATCAAGTATCGCAGAGAATGTAGAAACAGCGCCTGATCTAAGTCCACTTAAGCAAGATATCAAAGAACCTACTTCTAATATAGAGGACGACATTTCTCAATACTGTGATCTGTCAACATCTGAAATGGTTAAGGTAAGTAGGTAAACTGATTGTACTTAATTCTATACTAAATTTGTAACTCCATATAGGAAATAAGCAAATTAGCGAGGGCGAAGAATAGAAATGTACAGCTTTTAAATTATTTCTTTCAAAATATAATGGAATATAACGAAGTATTGAATGCAGGAGAATGTTCAAGTTTAATATATAGTATGAGTACTTTATCTTATTCCGATGAGGTAAGATTACAATATTACTGTCAATTAAATTAAATGTTAAGTATCAAGTAACATAATTATATAACGTGATATTCATTACAGAGACTACTGAAAAAAATTTGTTCAGATTTAATAAGTCTCGGAAGCTCCTTCTACTCTATACCTAAAATAACGTTAATATCTATAATAAAATCTATGGCGTTTGTCAGATATAGAAATAATACGTTTTTAAATCATGTTTGTTATAATATTATTAATACAAAAAACAAATACAAAAGTAAGCAAATTGCAACTATTTTACAGTCGTTTGCAATGTTAGGGTATTTTTCTGAACATACAATTAAAATCATTGAGGTATGTAACAATATTAATGTATAACTGTAAGTTAATTACTTCTTCGTATCTTTGTTAATTTGATTTTGTACATATTTTTGATCAAAGGAATCTTAAATACACTGAATTATCTTTTCACAATTAGCACTACAAACATATGTTACAACCCACGATGTTAGGGCCTTCCAATTGGTTGAGTCTTGTTTGGTCCTATGCAGTATTTAAAACATTAAGTCCCATGCAGATCGAGTCAGTGCTTAACAAAGATTTTATTACAAGCTTAATGTTCTTCGGTTAGTATTCGTGAATAAAGAACAATGTTTACCATTTATACTGATGAACTAATGTTTAATATTAATTGCACAGACCCAAAAAAAACATTATCATATCAGCTGAAGTTGTTAAATATCAATGGATATGCACAATACGCGATTGATAATTATAGGGGTAATGTAAAATATATTTGTAACATTGAAGGATGTGTTAAATAATTTACATATATTTTAATGAAATATTATTTCTAGGACCTTTGCTCGACGAAAAACTTATACCACGTGTAGTAAATAAACGTTCAAAACAAAAGGAATCTTATATTATCGCACTTTCAAATACATTAAAGAATATGTTGCCATCACCTTCTTACTTTAAGACAAACATCAACACCGGAATGGGTTTCCTTTTAGGTACTTATTTAGAAAAATAATTCCTATTCTTCTTAATAATACATGTAATCGTTGTACATTAGAAAAATGTATTATATCAAAATTATATTTTAGATGCCGAGTTACATATGGATTCTGATTTTAAACCTGTTGCTGTAACAGATCAAAATCTTAAAAACGAAAAAGTCACTAAGTAGGTATAAATACGATCAAAATGTTGAAAGCAAATATTATTGTAACAATAAAATGAATATCCACAATTAATTATTTCAGAATAGGTATAATGGTAGTTGATTACTATGATGTATGTCTAGGAGGATCAGAGTATCAAGGATTAATTAAACTGTACAACCATTTATTAACTTGTAAAAAGTATGAAGTTCTATGTCTTTCTTATCAAAATTTTGGTATAGAAGATAAAATGGAAAGGCGTGTAGCTTATTTAAAACGTCAAATATGGAATAAGTTTAACAAGTCAGTTGAGTAATTACTCAAACAAACAAATGTGTTTACACGCTATGTAATATTTCATAAATAAACAAAAGTATAGACACTATAATATTTATAATACTGTTTGTAATGTTATTTATTGGACAAGTATCTCTCCCTTTAATTGTAGATTGTATACAAAAATTATAAATTTGAATCTGAAGAATATAATACTTTAAAATACATCTCCAAAAAGAACTATTTATTTTTAAAACATATATATACTCTATCAATTTATATCCCATAACAAGCCATCTACTATACAAAAATTCTTAAAGTATATAATCATGAAAAAGGACTTCAAGTTTAATTCATTACATTTAGATCCTAGTATCCCAAGTAACGCTAAAGCACAAGTCATAGCCATTGAATAAATGTCTCTAATAGTACTTTGTTTCTCCATTTTTTAAATTACGGGTCAGAAGTTTGTACCGAGTATTATTTTACATGCTTCGCTATTTGCTGGCTCCTAAATGTCCCAAAATATAACATATATTAAATTGGACATACTTCAGTTTAATTATTTGAAGTTTAGCAATATACAATGTATTAAGTATATATAAATATTATAATAAAGAATAGTACAGAATTGACAGAAAAAAACGACTTCTAGTTCAATTATATTTTACTATCACAGTTAACATTAATGCAACAGAGAAAGATTCGTAATATTAATAATCGCCCAAAATGTGTACATATGAATTCATTATTATATTTTCAATGTTACATTTTTTCCACGTACTTACAGCAATTGTTACAAAATGTGAACTTAATTTAACACTGAGAAACGCAATATGTATGGCAATAGCGTAACTAGCTTATTCGTAGATTTATTTCTATTTTCTACACTATAATAGAATGTTATTTTGGAAGATGTCAACAGTGCTTTCACATTTTTATATTTCAGAAAGATCAGTGTGCAATGTAACACTAAAAATTGATATTAAATATCTAATAACGATATAATATCATAAAGAAACGTGAAATTTTTACGATTAAACACTTGAGGATGAAAAAACTTCGTCTCGAAGGGATTAGTTTATTTTTTCATTACTAATTTTAAATGTTAGGTTCCGTTTCACTCAAGGTTGTCTGCTTAGGTGGAGCGTAGTCAGCTTTCCATACATGTTCTTTGCAATGCTGTACAGCCTTAAAAAGAAAAAAATAAATAAGTAAAGACGTTCAAAATATTACCATACGTAGAATATAAAATGCATAGTAAATTAATTAACGTTTACTCACTTTACATTCTCGAGCTGTTTCATTAGTAGAACACCAATAAGCAGGTCCCCATGTACAGTGCTTTATAGAATTTTTCTCATACGATCGTTTAATTCGTGAGCTTTCCAAAGACACGGATGAATAATCGTAAAGCGGGCAAAGACCTAGTTTACCGCATATTTTGTTAATATTCTCACGTTTCTTGATGAGATTTATTATGCTTTGCCCATAAGAATGAATAAGCGTGGTACACTAAAAATATGTCAAAGTTAGAACAATCAAACAAGTTGGGTGACAGAAAGTGGTAACTAAGTCTCCTTACCTTCTCTTGTTTATTTTGTGGTACATGTTTGCATACTTTTGATAGCGCATTCTTAATACTGTTGTCAATATCTTCATTATCCAGAAGCTCAGCTATCAGTGACATAATTGACTTGCACAAAGCGCATTCTACTACTGGAGCTGTTGACACAATATTTTATCATACATGTAACGTAATATTAAAATCTTGATTAGTAATTAACATTGACGTTTGTAAGATTTTCTATACCTTTCATTTCTTCTACGAAAAAGGCACAAGCTCCTACTACGGTGCAAACTTGCTTGGGGGTAACTTTTTTTGTGATAGCATCGATTATAGCATCGCCATGTTTGTTAATGAATTTGTTACATGGACGAGAAGCTACTTTTGGGAGGTGATTACATACTTTATGCACAGCATTTTCAATTTTATGTTTATCCTTATCACTGCCGACTTCTTTGTCGATAAAGCGCATCGCAAGTTCACAGACACTGCAATATCCGGGTATCAGACTATCCTCTGATATGTCAGAAGATGTTGGAACGTCCGGTATTTCATTGGTCACTGAAATAGGAGCTGCCTTTAGAATATTGTAGGAGCACGATAAACGTTATAACAGATCATTTTTTAAGCAATATTTCTTCTTTTTTAACTGCGTCTTAAATGAATATTTACTTACTAATTTCACCACTTTTGTCGCTAATAAATTCATCTAGCGGACCAGGATTTTCTTCAGCATTGCAGAATTTAATGTAGACACATATTTCCTGAGGTGTCAAATCTGCCAGTAACAATTCTATGAGCTCTTTGCTATAACCTTTAACTAGTCCTGTGCATTCATCAACTAAACTGTGTGGTAAATGGGTACATAATTTATCCAATTGAGCCTCTATATTTGCCTGTAATATTATAAAATATATTTAACGTCACATTTTAAATTAAAATACTTAGAAGTGTACAATCAAACTTTGATATAACCTCAGTCTTATTATTTTTGATAACATCATAAATTTGGGTCATGGCAAGTAAGCATAGTGGACAACTAGGTTTGTTCTGTGTTTCTTCAATCATGTATTTTGCTGGAAGACTTTGCCACACAGCCATTAGTTTTTCCGTGGGACATAAACGCAACATGGGGCATACCTATAATTAGCATTTTATGACTTATTACTTTCGTTAAGTCTAGCAAATATATAATGAATTGCATGTACTGACTTGCGATGGATCAATCTCTTGGACTAATATAGCTACAACAGCATCTCCATATACATCAATAAATTCTGTACACTGTCCTTCTATCGAGTCTGGTAATTTCCTGCATACTTTTTGTAACGCTTCTTTTACTTTATCCTAAAGAATAAATAGCATTATTTATCCGAGCATAATTTCACACATTTTTGATCAGCATTATAATTATTACCTCTGTCTTAGGATCGGTTATAACATTTTGTAGGTAATGCAATACATATTCGCATAAAGCACATGTTTCGGTTCCTTCAGTGTTTAATGCACCTTCTGATATGGGGAAAGGCATTAATCTTTCAATGGGTAGTTGCATTGCTTCAACCTCTGATTTAGTAAGTTGTTCGTGACTGTCGGTTTCCACGTTTTTATTTGCACCTCGGAAAATACGCATTCCTACCTTAGCTGCATTTTCAGGTACCAAAGGCCAAATTGGTTCGTTCTATTTAAAATAACATTTCTGAATTAATATCATTTTCTACATAGTAATTCGTTTGTACTGGGACATGGTTACACGAACGTAACTATATATTTAGTAAAAAGAAAAAAATATTGACCTGCGTTACTTTGTCGGGAGCAGGACAAATTCCACTCATTTGACAAACCATGTTGGAATTCAAAGATTTTGTGAGGTATTCATACATTTCTGGATAATATTCATCAACTATGGCAGTACACTGAAATAAAATACATATATGTATATGATTAATAAATTGTAAAGATTCCATAATATATGTACACACACACATATGCCCGAAATTGGATATTTAAATAATTACCTCAGTTGCAAATGATTTAGTTTGTTTACATAATCCTTTCAGAACTTGTTCAAACTCTGTTTCTGTAGTATTAGCCACCAAAAGATCTCTCAAATGTCCTACGAGTTGTTCACACAATTTACATGGAAGATCATCATTCACATCGACCATACCCACACTTGAAAGTGGTCTAATTTCTACTTTCAGTGTCTAAAATAACATTTTTACAACGATTTAATGATAGTATTTCAAAATGACTATGTGTGTCATGCTAACATAATAATGCTTTTTAGAACTCACTTTATCAGCATCTTCGTGTTTGTGGTATTTACTACTACACTGTCCAGATAAGTGGCAAATATTTTCAGTATTGAAATTTTCTTGTAAGTGAGCATATATTGTATCGAAGTAAGTTAAAATTGTTGCTGAACAAGCATCACTGAAACTACCAAGGTCTCCACAAAAATGAAGCATTTGTTGTAACATTTTATCACGAGGGGTCCTATTTAATTTCTGTTCCATATGTGCTGCAACTGTATAACACTTTGAACATTCATCAGGTTCGAGTTCATCTTTCTCCAAAGAATGAATCTTCAACTCTCCAATCTAAAGTAAAATACATATTCAAATTTGAAAAATTATATACTAAAGATTGTTTTTGATTATACATTGAAGATCAATTTTTGCTTATTTAAAAAAAATGTAAAATAAAATTTCGTTTAACATTCATCTTGTGCACTTTAAAAATTGTTTACCTTAGTATTAGACTCATCGTATTCCTGTAACAATTTATCCATATGAGCAGAATTACAAAGTCCAGCAACTGAACAAACAGCAGATGGATTCATTTGCGATGCCAATGTTTCAATAAGGTCCGGGATAAACTGGTCAACAATTGTTATACATTCCTTCACAATTGGTTTTATGTGAATAAGCTTGCAGCTTCCTTCAAAAACAGCTTTCAGGTCTTCTTGAGTTTGATTGCTCTCCAATTGATCTCGTGCTTGTTGTACCATGTCTTTGCAAACATTACACACATTGTCATTATCCTCTGGTACTTTCATGTCCTCCCACACTGTCTTAATACAGTGTTTAGTTGCATTACATCCAGCTGCAGTTCTATATTTTATAGAAAATATATTTTCATTAAATCGTCAAGTATCAACATAGTTGTAAGATACAAAATATGAATAGACATTTGTTTGTGTTGAAAGCTTTAAAGGAAATAATGTACCGAAGAAGAATTAATATACATGATTAATCAGTATAAAAAATTAATTTATCTGTAAAAATGAAATAAAATAGAAACAGATTTTACAAAGCAATAAATAAAAATGTTCTACTCTTTCTTAGTTATATGCTCTGGTGTAATAGTTAGAATAAATTAAATATAAATCACTCTATCAATAAGATTCTTATTGACAATTATATGAATACTACGTATGGAATATAGAAATATAAGAATACAAAATGTTATGCATAAAGTATAGAATAATCTAATAGATATTCCAATAACATTATAGGTATCTATATATTATAATATTCTATTGAACTTACTTTAAGTTCTCACACCAATACGAAGGTCCCCACGTACATTCTTGTTCGCCCAAAAGATGAAGATTTGCTGGATCTTCAGCATTAATTACTACCCTTGCTGTTGATACTAAAAAAAACGTAATATTTATTGAACACATACCAAGACGTGTGTTTAATTCTCTACAGGCAAAGTTTAGATATTGTCTGGTAATTTCACTGATACAATAAATTACGATTGAAAGTAGTTAACACTCTAATAATAACAAATTATAATAACGTAAGTCAAATAACGTTTTTAACAGTGGTTTATACAAGCTTGGCCTAGTATAAATTATTCTAATTTGTTACTGGAGCAGCATCTGTTTAATAATTGATGGTAGAACAATGAGTTAAACATCTTCATTTGAAACAGGACATGTAATTAACCACACGAGAGCACATGTCTCACACTATTCGTATTAAACACAAACTATTCTACGGTAATTGTTAAGCACTGACTCATCTCATCCATCTGAATAATTAACTTCTATCTTTTGTGAGTAATAATGATGCGATTACAGGATGTAACAGGATGTAAGAGAATTGATGAGACTTTCCGAAATCACTCTCTCTCTCTCTCTCTCTAAATATGTACAATACGTATATATTAACCGGCTATGCTTCATCAAAATAATATCCATAATGTTATGGTTTGAAGGTGCAACAACAATATTGCGTGTTTTCGAGAGGCTTCAAGATTTACGATGTAGGAAAATACGCGTTCGAAACGTAAAGAAAACGAGTGCAACGTACGAAGGAGTAACAACGCCAAATTACGTCGTAGCCGAACAAAGAAATGGATTCAGCTGAATGCAGAACAATCGAATCGCTTACCAGCAAAGAACGCGCATAGCGCGATCAAAATCTTCATCTTCGCTGGTTCACTTTCGAATTTCGTTACGAAATGCGTGCCGATGCGAGCGATGTGACCGCACGATGTCTTCCTCTTTGTTGGTTTCTTTTATCCGCGATACTGTCCGACGATGACGTGCAATTACCCTTCTGTTGAATCCCGCAAGAGTGTGGTTGAATGGAAATATCGACAAATCGTTAAATCGTTATCCACCAGGCGCTACTTGTCAAATGCTTCTCACTGCTGCTTATATGCATACTTTGACCGATGCGTTCTCCTATCCCCACCCGTATCCCTGTTGCATCGAACGGCCAATAGAAGCCCTCTACGCCGTCACGTGACGTACAGCCTCTTCTCTTACTCATTGCGTACAAGGAACTCGATAGTTTACGCTATTGCATTCTTAAAATATGAGACACGGTTAAAATTTCATCGAAGTTGAAACGAAATTATGTAGATCTACTTTTTACAGGTGAAATGAGAGATGCTCGGCTGATTTGCACTGGGTAATGGTACTGGGTTAATTTTTGGCAAAACAGGTGGTGTTTGTAGTGTCATCTGACGGTGTGTATCTAAAAAGTGCGCCATTTAGTAAAAACATCTGTATAATTGTTCGCAGTGCACACTGATGAATAAAACTATTGGTACAGTTGGCTTTCAATTATATGGTTGTATATAAACGAAGAAATAATATTTAGTTAATGTTTTTCATTATTTATTTAATTATCCTTGAGATTATCGATCGATAAGTTGATTTAAATATCCTGGAAATTTACCAAATTATTTTTACTGGTACCGAAGTTTACTTTAAGTTATGTATTTTAGTTCCTTGATTTTTATTATTGTTTTTAAACTATCTGGTACGAAGTTTTTCGTTTTATTTGGTTTAAAAGAATATTACCTTTTTTAACTGAGCTTAAAGGTACTCAAGGAGATTTAAATGAGAGAATTGTGATGAGATGTATATGATATATTAGAAATTTATTAGAGAGACTTTTAAAATTTAAATCCTCTTTTAAATTTTTACTTTGAGATATTTAAATAAATGTTATTGTAATTTATCGTTTTAGCAATAAGAATAAGCTCGCTAGCCTCGTTTGAGTTGAAATAATCCTTCCCTTATAAATAACCCACAGCTTACATATTCTTTAAATTTAATACCTATTTATATCTTGATACTATAATTTGTTCATTATTTCGAAAAATGTTGAATTAAGGAATAGTACCATAAAAGATTTTTCTTCCATGATATTTATCATTCTTTTCTCTTGACTAATCTTTTTTCTTCATCAGCCTCTAGCACATTGTGCGCCATTTTGCGTGTTATCGCCTTACCTTGTAGAAACGCTGTTGACTAAATGTGTTGACTAAATATTTTAATCAAATAAATGTTATCGAATGATGAATAAATAAATTTCATCCTAGTTTACAGAAAATAGGTACCTTCCAAGCCTCCCAATATTTTTGTTCTAGTGAAAGCAATTATTAAAGTATATTCTATTGTTTTTCTTTGTCATGGATTTAATAAAGCTGCAATTTGTTGTGACATTCTAAAAGAATAGTTCCATACAGCTATGATTGATATAAAAATCTTTTTCTTTGGCTCGTATAGTCGATAGCTATGTAATTAAAAACTATAGCTGTGTACCAATACTTTTGTTCGTCACTGTATATGCGCGTAATGTGTGACTTCTACTTTCTTAATCACGAATTGGTGTTCCAATTAGACGAATATTGCTCTCACCACCACAATATCGCACGATAGTGTGAATAAATAACAATAAAAGAATTATTTCCTATAATGCAGCGAAAGTATTATCAGCACACAATTATGTATACTGCTGTATAGCATGTCGACAGCAGATAAAACGAATTTCAGATAAGTAACGGCATGATCGATTGCAGTTTGGTATTCCTTTGTGGGAAACGCGAATACAAATATTTGCAAAATTTCAATCCCTACTATAATTTCTTATTGTTTTACATAATTACAGAGTGTATAAAAATAACTTTTATCGTTGTCGTACTCTTATAGATTTTAGCAGAAACATAATTGAACGTATTGAACAAAACGTATTCAACGATCATCTTTATATTATGATTGTACTTTTAATTATGCATCATTAACATTTTTGCTAAAGAACAAATTTCATTTTGGTTTATTTACGTTTGTTACGAGTACAAGGAATGTTGTTAATTAAAATTGACTATCGATAGTATTAATATTTGTATGCGGTAATCAATTATAAGTGTATCGACGTTCTTTGAAAATTGGAGAACGGGACAGATATTTTCAAATTTGCAGGAAATTATCTCGAAGAGCTTACACTGTAAGTTTCCGTCAAAGCAAAAAAGCGTCAAAGTAACGATAGAGGTGGATTACGTTACAACATTAAATTCCTCACCCTCGCGTTATCGTTCGACACTTTCTTGCTATATGTGTACGTGCCGCTACTATAATAGCGTTCGAGTTGAAAATAAAAATGTGTTTACTGATATATTAATATCGTATACGAGAGTTTATTATTAAACATTGTCATGTTTTGTTGCAGCGTACGCACGCGTTTCGTATCTGTTGCGTATTCGATCGTTCGGTAAAAAAAAATGTTCATATTCAAGGTCGAAACTCGGGTCGGACACAAAATTTGAATTTTCGACTCGTTGGTACGGTGCCGGTTTAATGGTCACGCGAATATAACTTGTGCAAATAATTCGTAACTGTTATTCGATAAATATTGACATCGTTGATGCGACGATAAACTTGAAAAGAAATATTGTAGATACGAAGGTGTTCTATTTTATGCTCGGCAAAGTTTTAGTTTTTGAACTCCCGACAGGGTCGAGCGCTCTAGCTGTGAGAAAAAATGTCGACGTTCACAGATGTTTCAGAGTTCAAGGACACTGATTTTCGTCGCAGATAGAGCGGTATTACGAGCATTGAAACAGACCAAACAGCAAAGTTGTCTTAACGGATTATTATCTGACGAGATTTGAAAAACTTCCTGTGATAAATCCCTCGTCAAAGACACTTGTAAAAATAAAAATAATGGGATATTGTCGATTTATCTTTATAATTGAGTTCTCTAAAATATCTAACGCAGTTTAAAAATTTCAATGTAGATTAAAAACAGATTGAATTTTCGTTTTTTGTTCCTCATAATTAGTTATTGTAGAAGCAATCGTACTTCTAATGAAACTCTACGCTACCGTCTATCTTTTGCAATATCATCTTAACAAAGTGAAATTACTCTAAGTAATAACGTCTGTTTGCTTCATTGCAAAAATAAAAATTGGATATTATACAAATTGAATTGCGTGCATCGAAGGTCAGTTTTAATGTTGGATTGCACGTTTAAAAAGTACAGTAATTTAATTTAAATTATTGTGGAGCATAATATAACAATATAAGTGAAATAAATGTAAATGAAACAATATTTAAATGACTTAAAGTAAGCATTTTAGTATTTCTAATTACAAAGACCAGACATCTTGGTTTCCGTGGTGTAGTGGTTATCACATCCGCCTAACACGCGGAAGGTCCCCGGTTCGATCCCGGGCGGAAACATTTTTGGTCATTCAGAATTCTTTTTAATACCAAATTATAAAAACGTTTTATAACATAAGAAAAATCTCTTTTTCATTACACTTTAAGCGAATCGTGTATGTATTGAGGAAGCCAGGCCATGAAATTAAATTTTAAGAAGAACATTCTTATTTTCTGAACAAATTCAGATAGGAAAATAAAATTTCCATGAGTTTTGGTATTTTATGTGACTTGAAATGGAGCATAATATTTACATGTATGAACAATACGTAAAAGAAACTCAGATGTTACAAATTATAAAAAGTTGCGAAGATTGCAGTAAAATTAATGGCTGAGCAATTCGTATACGTAGACGTGCGTCTAAAATGCTTTATTCGAGTTATTCTTACCACGAGACTTTGTACAATAATAATATATCTAGGCAAGGCCCCAGAAAGGGGGCATTAATAGACAATCATTTCTTTTAAATTTCTCATTTTTCTATCGAATACTTCAAAGCGTATATATTTAATTTGATACCTTGAAATGCAACGACAATGGTTTGAAACCTCAGTTTCCGCTTCCTCCATATCAAATTCAACTATAATGTTTCAATTCTGAATAAAGATAATGAATTATGCTCCTGCTTTCATGTCAAAGCTAAAGGAGTGCTTGTTTTTAACGTAACAAATTTGTCTTCAAATTACAAGTATCGATTTGGTGCTGTCTTTTTATTTCAATTAAATTAAAAAAAGTATTGTTTTCATTTAACTAAACAGAAACAGATTGAAACGAAGGATGCCATTTTATAAGATAAAATCAGAGGTAAATTAAAAATGAAAATGAACTTCGAGAATCCCATAAGCTGTGTAAGGCGGGTCTTTGCAATCAGGCGCATAGAATTTCGTTATGCGTCGCATTACTTTATGAACAATTATTATACAGATTGGTATTGCATTAGTACATGGATAACCAAAATTATTGTTCTTAAAAGTACAACAGGTGCTACATTAATTGATTGTCGATTGTGCAAGATTTCGAAACCTTTCTGTGATACACCGATGTTTTAAAAATATTAATAAAAGTAAAAACTATCAGACACTACAATTTATCGGCTCAATTGCGCTGATCTGAAGAACTAATAATTAAAAACTCAAGCTATACATTGTACAGATTGAATTTATATTTTTTTCAATTCAAGTATCATTTGAGTGGGGACGGCTACATGTGACGTGCGTTCAGTACTATTTAACTTTTGTAATGTTACAAATGAACAAATGTAACAAATGAAATATTCAGTAAATAACTATATATATTCATTTTGCCCTTAAAATAATTAAACGCGTGTAAAATGTGAAAATTTGTGTATATATTGAATTCTAAAAAAATATATAAATATCAAACTTTTCTGTTTTTGTTCTTTATAAAGTATGGAATGATTTTTCATATAAAAGCAATTTAATCCAACGTTACACTTATTTGATCATTTTTATTATTTTTATACTGTTTATCAGTAATCTTTATTTATTATGTATTTCTTTAACACTATAAATTTTATTAGGTTGCTCGGAAAATAGTTTCATTTTTTCATATTAGGGTCAAAGATTGTATTTTCCTACTAATATAAAGTTAAATGATAACTATTTTGTTTAGGTGTGCACGAAATTTTTCTTTTTGTATCAAATATGGGAAATCAAAAGCAGCATTGTCGGCATATTTTGCTTTTTCGTTATTGAAAAGGTAAGAATGCTGTTCAAGGAAGACAAAAATTGTGTGACGTGTATGGAGAAGATGTGCTAACAGAACGCCAATGCCGAAACTGGTTCGCAAAGTTTTGTTTCAACAATTTCGATGTTGAAGGCGCACCACGTTGCGGAAGATGGGTTAAAGCGAAATCGTTGTCATTTCGCACCTCGAAAAGTCTCGGTCGGGGTACTTAGCCCTACGCGCGACACTTAGGGCGCGACGAATATTATAAACAAGCGACCCGAGCTAGCCATGGAATTTGCCAATAATTATGGAAGAAACACGATGAAAATCACGTAGGCCAAAAAACCCCCTACCATGCAGACTGAAAAGAACCCTACGTGGTGGGAATGCAAGCAGAAAAGGACACAGTTGACGACGACGACGCGAACGGAGAACACGAGCTCGAAAGCGAATCTAATAAAAAAAGCGACCAGCAAACTCTGTGTGGTGAATAGTTAACCACGTCCCAACTATCCCACTAATTGGTGAACCCAACGTGATCAGCCGCGCACAGCGAACACGGCAATCGCGAGTGACCAGGGTAGTGCGGAACGCGAGTAAAGACGATACCGGATACGACGCGGTCGTGGAAGTATCGCCACAATCTCAGGTTGCTGCTGTATCGACAGGCAACGAGGGTGTCGGCGCACAACTGGCTGAACTCTGTCGCGAAATCGCAGCTCTCAGGATTGAGATTAAAAATCTCTGTCGCTCGCGCTTGAGATCGCGCGACGGGCGCCATGGATCTTCGCGATCGCGAAGCCGCGGGGAAGAAGAAGAACCCACGGACGGCTGGTGCTGGTACCATTGGAAGCATGGTGCCGCAGCGAGAAAGTGCCGCGATCCGTGCAATTATACGTCGGGAAATGCTATGGCCGGGCGTTAACTCTTAGAAGCATAGTGGTGTTAACAATATCCCACCCTTTTGATACGTAAATATGTATGGTAGAACATTTTTTCTACTCGCACAAAGGTTGATTTTATATTAGTTTATTCTTTCATTAATAGAAAGAAACCAACTTCGTTCAATTTAAAAAAAATAAGATTTCTTTGTAACCTGGATCTTTCTATTTTCCAAAGTTCCGTGCCTTAAAGAGTTAATGGCGGCTAGCGACCACGGGTCGGAGACGAGCCGCTTGTTCATCACAGATCGTGTCACGTGGATCAGTTTCATGATCGACACCGGGTCAGATCTGTGCGTGTTCCCGCAGATGTGAGTGAGGGGCCCACGTGAGGTAAGCACGTACGTACTGCATGCAGCGAACGGTTCAAATATATCGACGTACGGGTGCGTCAATCTCCATTTAAACCTGGGGCTACATCGAAATTTTTCGTGGAGATTCGTCATTGCCGACGTCAGAATCATTGAGGCTTCCTAAACTTCTTTGGTCTTCTCGTCGACCTCCTGGGTAAGAAGCTGATCGACAACATCACGACGCTGACGACTCCAGGACGCATCGCCACAAGCGACGCTGGCAGTGTCAAGGCAATATCCGGGGAATCGCACTACCACGCAATTCTTGTCGAGTTCCCAGATCTCACACGACCGTCGTGAGGACACCACACGTATAAACATGCGACGTGCCACCTTATTCGGATCACGCCAGGCCCTCCGATGTCCTGCAAGTCAAGACGCCTTGCGTCCGACAAACTGAAAATTACGAAAGTCGAATTTGAGGCCATGGTGAGGGACGGAACAGCTCGACGATTGGAGAGTTGTTGGTGATCGGCCTTGCATCTGGCTTTGGAAAAAGGCTTATGATCGAGGGACGCGAATTCACAATATTCACCGACCACAAGCCGCTGACATTCGCATTCGCTCAAAAACCGAAGAAACACACGCAGCGTCAGTTCTGCTGGCTGTATCTGATCGGACAGTACAGTACAAACATCCTGCACGTAGCCGGAAAAAATAACGTGGTCGCGGACGTATTGTCACGAATCGAAGCAGTAGCGCAAGCACTAGAGTACGCGGAACTTGCAAAGTCGCAACGGGAAGACGAGGAGCTTCGAATACTCCTGCAGTTAGACTCTTCGTTGCAACTAAGAAAAGTCACGTTACCAGGCTCGAATGACGAACTGTATTGCGATAGCGTAACATCAACGCTACAACCGTTCGTGACAAAACCATTCCGCAGGCAGGCTTTCGCGTCCCTGCATGAATTGTCGCACCCCGGCGCCAAAGCAACAGCGAAGCTGGTAGCGCAACGCTTTGTGTGGCCAGGTATCCAAAAGGATTGCAAAATCTGAGCACAAGCGTGCATTCCATGCCAGCACACGAAATTAGTAGACACGTGTCCGCTCTAACTGGGCAGTTCAGGTCACTGTCGTCGCGATTCGAACATGTCCACGTGTACATCATTGGTCCGTTACCGATATCGCAGAGACAGCGATACAGTGTAACATGCGTCAACTGGTTCACACGCTGGCCTGAGGCTTTCCCGGTCGAAAATATCTCAGCTGAATGGTAGCACACGCATTATATACTGGGTGGATCGCGCGATTTGGAACACCTTGTCGACTCACGACCGACCAAGACCTATAATTCAAATCGGCGTTATTTCAAGAATTGTCGCGTTTGATGGGTGCGCAACATCTACGCACGACTGAATACTAACCCGTCGCGAACAGTATGGTGGAACAATTCCACCGACAATTAAAATTGGCCATCGTATGCCACACCGATGTTGGATGAGTAGACGCGCTGTCGTCCGTCCTCCTAGGCATCCGAGCAGCCTGGAAGGATGACATGTCACACCTTGAAAAATCTCGGTTAGGATACTTAGCCCTACGCGCCACATTTAGGGCAAAAAACCCCTAACACATAGGCCAAAAAGAACACTACATGTTGGGAATGCAAACAGAGAAAGACACAGAAACAAACCTAATAAAAAAAGCGAACAACAAACTTTGTATGGTGATTAGAGATTAAATTTGTCAAATTCAACCCTTTATGGTCATATGAAACGACTAAGTTACGTTTCAAAGCTCGATATATGGGTACCTCGCGTTCTTAAAGAACGAGATTTGCTCCGTAGAATTGATATCTGTGATTTGCTTCACAATAAAAAAAATAATGCTCTCTGTTTGGTGGAATTTTAAGGGAATCATTTTTATTAAGCTTCGACCAGACAATTTCACAATTGGCTGGAAAGTGTACCGCATTCAATTGGCTAAATTGAATGACACTATCAAACAGAAAAGGTCGAAAAAAAGATTAACAAAAAAGGTGTGGTGTTCCATCAAGATAATTTCAGACCTCACACACGTTTGGCCACTCGTCAAAAGCTGTTGTAGATTGGGTGGGATATGTTGCCACATCCACCACCGGAAGCATCCAGAGATTACCTGTTTCGGTTTTTACAAAATTTTTAGACGGTAAAACTTTTACTTCAAAAGATTAAGACTTTTATAAGCGTGGAATTATGATACTACCAGAAAGATGGCAAAAGGTGTTGAATCAAAATGGTCAATATATAATTTAATCAAATATCTATATAGTATAAAAAAATTGAATTTCTTTTTTAATGAAAAAGACGAAGTTACTTTCCGAGCAACTCAATAATATCAGAGAACGTATTCACTAAAAATTGAATTACCTACTGCGGATATTATCTCAATTGCTGATAAGGTTTCGTCCGTGTTCTAATATGGCCTTCTTATCATAGATGTCGCGAAGTGTATCAAATAATGGACAGTACTAAAACCACTTAAACTCGTTTCCATGGAAAATGTATACTATTGACTTAATTTTCTTTCATATAAGTTTATAGCATTCGTAGGTAGTATCCTAGCACTTTACCAAACAAGCTCTCTTTAACGCTCCGTTCCAGTAAATTTTGCAATTTGTCAAGCATAGAAGGTTTTTTCGTAATAAAGGTAAGCGTTAATATAATCCATTATTCACTAATTTACGATTTAAAGTACCGACTTTGTCGATACAAAAGTAAAATTGAAGTTGAAATAGAATTTCTAATATCTTTATACAATATAAATTCGATAAATATACGCACCTAAACAGAATCTGCACAGACTGGTGGCTGTAAAACAGGAAGTGGCTCTACCTAGTGGTATCACTTTTCATTGGTTAACTAGGTTTGTACGATGTGGAACCGGAAGTATTAGAATTTAATAGACTGTCTATATAAGTATTAATTATTGACGAAATTATTTTCCATATGGCATACTTTAACACGGTATATAATGAGTCACAAAAGTCTGCGCATATCACAAAGAAAAGGAAAGAAAATAATATGAAAATAACTGAAACAATTAACAATACAATAGTTCCGTATCTCATTATCATAAATATTACTGTGCTTAACTACAGTGCTTAAAAAAAATTGCAGAAATACAGAAAAAGATTAACGCGCAATAATCTATAAACTTATATAATCCATAGCCTTAATAAACGTCTTTAGCTGCATATGTAGATCGTTCAGATCGTCCACCATGTCTCGTATCGATCAGTAAAAAGGCGATTCGATATCTTCGATCCCTTCCCACTCTACCCGCGGTACGTGGCAACGTAATCACGGGATGGCGAATGGGAGTCTATCGGCGATAATAGTATTCACGAGTCGGAAACAAGTCCCACAGGTTGAAATGATCAAAGTTCCACCGGCTACGTCATTGCCGGAGGCTGTCGCCGGCAATTTCCACCTAATATGTCTCGTGGATAGTACGGAATTGGCCGGAGGGCGTCTTTGATCTCGCGGCCCCCCGGAAACGTGGCGGTGGTGCCCGTCCACCTTCCGAAAACTCACCCTTCGAGTCGCACGCCAACGTACGTGCCACGAGGGTCGCTAAATCCAATTTTATTGTTTACACGCTCAGGAAAACCGGACTTACTCGATTCCGATCGTGAACCGTAAATAGTTCCATCGTCTCAATTTCGATTCTGTTCCAATCTGTCGCAATTATTAACCGTTTCAAGGCTGAATATTTTTCGTAAGATCGACTGAAGCGTCCCCAGCAAATCGTACATTTCTCGTTGTTACTTACTAGGGAAGAGAACAAAGTCAGTTGCTAATCGTAAGAAGCGTTCTTGCAATTGAATAAAAACTTATTAACCTACGAATTGCCTATTTTAAGTGACTAGAATTAGAAAGCTAAATCTAATATTATTTGACTATAAACTGACGTGGAAGATACGAGAGAAAAGTTACTTTCCATTTAAATAGAAGCAGAGGAAGCTGCGGATGAGCTGGTACGTCGATATCTAGAATAGGAAAAAAAAAATGGGCGGCTGAGGGGCGAAAAATTGACTTGGTGATCCACGGTTGGCACGATCATAGATCATTCCATTGTAGCGAAAGGGGGTGTGTGTACACATTATAACAGGGACATAATGGCGCTGCAATGTGTACACACAACGGGGACAGCGGCGACACAGAATGTGCGGTGTTTGGTCTCCATTAATATCGGATCGACTGGATGGTTACTGCAGGCCATCTCTAGTATCTCTGGCGCTTTTTTTTTATACGGCCATATGTCTCGTGCGTGGATCGCGTCCCGTTGCGGGCCGCTCATTTGTCAGCGTGCAATATGCCATTGTCGCGATTTGATGCCTCGCAGTCAAACCATGCACGCGATTCCAGTACCAGCCTACGTCTGCTCCTCGCGACATTTCCACGAGGAGTTGCGATTTTTCTCTGTTCATGAAATTTTTATAACTTTAATGTCAGAACGTTTGATTTACGGTTAAGTTCATAATTTTGTTAATTTTCTGTGCTCTTCGCTTGGTGAAGTAAGAATCGTTTTCGTAAACGAACGTCTTGTATGTCAAAAGAGATAATTTCATTGAGGCAGAACTGTATCGTTAGGCAATAGACGGATAGTTATTATTGATTATCTGAGTTTACAAAGGTTTTAGATATTGACTCCTGAATGAATCCGATATCGGCACAAAAGAATACGAGGGTGTAGAAATATTATACAATAAGGGCAAAGGGTTCCTTTGGGAGCATTTAAATAGGTCTGCACGAACCAGGGTGATGAGAATATATGTGAATTGCTAGATACGAGAATAAGTTTAGCTCACGAACGTTGAAAATGATTGCACCAACATTTCTCCCTTTTTTTAACAGTCTTTTTGCAAATTATTATTGCATACTCGCGAGTACAACAATCGTAAACCAATTACTTTATGGTTGACGTGAAATCAAGATTTCCACGAGCGAAGTTGTACATTTTTCTAGTAACATTTCAAGCTTTCCATTTTCCATAAAAATACGTTACGGTTCGATTGCGAGAGTAGACCAAAGAGAGTGGAAAGGAAGGGCGAGGCCCCATTTAACGTATAATATCAATGGGTGTAAGGCGATGATCGCATCACGTTAGCAGTGGAGCGTTCTATGAGCGGCCACCACCACCTATGGCCACCGTCTATGCGCGCTTAGAACCCCTTGGGCGTCTCTATGTTCCACGGCTGGAACCGTCACCCTAGCTGCGGTGCCTCGGTGTAAAATAAACGATACCTAATTACACGCGTCCCGTCTGCGTGAAAGCCGAACTCCGGCGAGCAAGTGCGTGCGAAGGTAGCCCCATCCCCTACCACCTCCCGCTTAATGGGATTACGAAATTACAATTTAGATTGATTGTCCGCGCACGACCGCCTCTGCAAGCGCTGGCACCTTCTCCCGTTTACGATCTATTTAAGAGGGGCGATTATGTCGATCACGGGTTAAAAACTGAACTGAGCTTCTTGGGAAGTTATTGAAAAATTTGGATGCTCGTGGTTCTTCTTATGGCGGCTTCTGTGATTCGTGGACACCTATGTTCAGATATTGTGACAGCTAATAGGGTGGCTTTGTGCATATGGGTGATAGAACATTTGGAGACTGCTTTCGGAGGTCGAAATAGGATGAAAGTTGCGTGTGAAGCTTCTCTTTTATAAAAAATAGAATTTACATTAAGTTTAGTTTACATTAACTATATAGTTGAGTTGAAAATGAAATTGCAAAAGTCGAATTGCAGATTGATACTGTATCTGAATTTTGTTATAAATATATTTAGATCGCCGTAAGTTGAATGGATGCTGCATTTAATATACGAATAAAAAAAAAAACGAACTTATATCTCCAGTAAAGCATGGACACTCGTGTCCGTAATTAACCATATTCCGATTTCCACTGTCACCAAATAACTCTGATACATCATAAAGTCGCGCCGCTAGAGCAGCGACGAAATTTCATCTCCGTTGATCTAGGCTTCGTAATTTTGCCGGTAATCCAGACAGGCGCAATTTCGGGGGACGATAAATTTCTGTTGTTCACCGCGGTCGTTTCCGGTGTTGTCAATTCCATTTAAAAATCTCGACATCTGGATACGCTCGGTAATATATGGAGGTGTCTGCGTTGCGGATCTCGTATATATATATATTTTTTTTTTTTTTTCCACCAGCTTCGCTTGCTGCCAAGAGGGTGACTCGCAGTGGGTGTGCCTGGCGATGATTAATTAGCGTTTGATGAATATGTATGAGAGAAAGGCAACCAACTCCGCTAACACGTACAAACAGGCAGCATCCCCTGCGTTACAATAACGCGGCCAACCCCCGTCGTATAGTTCGTTTCGAGCCCCTGTCTCTCTCGTTCTCTCTCCCTGCGGATAGCTCTTTCGCGCGCGCGCGCGCGAGCACACACGTCCTCCACAATTGCGGAACTCACCTCCACGGATTCTGCGGACTCCTCCGTGAGCTGTATAACAATGCGTTTTCGGGGAAAAATTTTTGTTACGGAACGAACGTCGACCCGTGACCGTCCATTATGATTTACGCGAACCCCGTACACACGGCCAGGCTGCACGGTGAATTTTGTTAAAATGCGCCGAAGGACGGCAAACATGTCAAGCTTGCTGATGGACGAAACATCGGTATCGTGTCTGATATTAGTTTGAAACGCGAGGGGTATAATTGATCTGGCAATAAACATACATATTTGCTTATCGCATACATCTCTACCATAATATCGTTTTAATTAGGCCCTGAATGTGTCTAGAATTAAATACATAAGACTAAAATTCAACACATGCGACTACATATCAAACGACTTGACGATTGATTTGTAAAGGATGCCACTGAACTATTTAACAGAATATTTGTACTTAAAATACAAAGAGGACCGACTTAAGCAAATACATTAATGTACGCAAAATCTTTTCATCAACTATCAAAAACAAAGCAAAATTCTCGATAACCACTTACAATGTCAAATCTTCGATCCGTCGTATGCGTAGCATTATTTTACAAAGGTAAAAATACATGAAAGAAAAAGGAAGCAAAGAGCGTAGCCGTACCAACGATAAACCATAGCACCCGCGCGGTATCGAACGCTTGACACATCGACTTTCCATGCTCTGTGTCCGATTGGTACGTGGGTGGTGCGTTCCACACCGATATCCATCAGTATCGCATAAACTGGGCAGTTGTATCGCGGCGAAATATCACCACCGTGGTGGGCCCGGGGGCGCGCGAGGGGTTTAGATTTCGGCGGAACGCGGGGTTGAAAGGTTGACGGTGCGCGGGCGCGGATTGTTCCGCGCTGCGAGGAGAACAATGCAAACAATGGCGGGGACGAGGCGCTGCGGTGAGACCCCGGCTTACGCGGTGAATACAATTACATTATGAACTCGATTACCATTTAAATGGAAACAAACGTGAAATGCTAAAATACACCGACGACTCTCTCTCTCTCTCTTTCTCTCTCTGTTCGTACGCCTCTGCTAGCCAGCGAGTCTGCCCTCCGCCTCTCGTCGCGGCGAGAGCGCGCGAAAATCTGCAACCGCCTCGTCGAGTGCTCGATCATCGGTATGCAAATAGCGTGCATAGGCGGGCACCAGCGGTGCGTGCAAAGTTTTGCTGGAAAAATATCTCGCGTGAAAGGATTCGCTTGGAAAATAAATGATTCTTTACGGCGGATCCGGCCTGTTTCATTTGATCTTTCGTGGTACGCGTTTTGGTGATTGAATATTAGTGGTATTTTGGGGTAGAGCTGGGGTTTCGTTGGGCTAAATGGTATTTTGGTGGAGAGAAAGTAAACTTAATCGATCATTACGATTGTATTAATACGATTTCCGTAGTTAAATAATTATTGGGAAGATCTCTTTATTTTATAGACAGTCGCTGGATGACCGATCGGAGAGGTCTCTCATTTTTATTTTAGCCACGTCTAGTCGCCATTATGCTTACTTTCTTTCGTTGTTATCAATCATTTTTGACTCAAAATCGTTTACATTTGAATTATATGTATCTTTAGTTACTTTTAATATTATCTATCATTAGGTATCTTTAACGTCATTGATTTTCAATATTTATTACTAATACTTTCTGCAGAAACTACAAAAAATAATAGTTACATACTTTTAATTTCATGTTTTGTATAAACCATACATAATTCAAGATCGTTATGACCAAATATAATTGTCCATTTAAATACTTTTTAAATGTTCTTCATTTCTCAGGTAGTGAATACTAGTCCACGTTACTTGCACGTTCGTCAAGTACATAACTTGGAATTTTTCTTATTGGTGATCGATAAATGTCTGTACACACACCGTTCACACGTGTCCCGTGTGAAATTCGCTGAAACTCCCTCCACCCGCGTCGATAGCCGTGAAACGAAAAAAAGATTTCCGCTTAACGTGTCCCATCGGCACCCCAATTCTAATTATTATACACTTAATTTCCTAATGAACCGTATCGAACTGCAGGGACGATGGAACGGCGTACTCGTGCACTGATTTCACGGGCCACCTGTCGCGTTGCTGTCCTACCCTCCCCATTGGTTTCGTCGAATTGGACACGCAGGGTGTAAGACATTATTCTACGCGAAGGGCCACGGGGGCTCGATGAAGACACGAGCATCATTTCTCAGACTGTGTTCTCCGACGAGATCCTCTTATAGGACGCTCTTCTCGGTCATGCGCGATCGACACTGAATTTTATTGAAAAACACGAATTCTTTTAACTGTGGGAACTCCCTGATGTGGATTTAAGCAGAAAACTTCCTGCGTAGCATTTAAGAGTGTTTTAAAGATGAATGTACATTTTCGAAAAGTAATGTGGTTGATAGAATATGGATACGAGCAGGGATAGAAATACTGTCGGATAAAAGCAGCAATTATTCTATATAATTTGTGATACGTAGTGGAATTTGCGATATTGGCTTATCAGTGTTTTATTCATTAGAAGAGAAAAAGAAAAGCGGAACGTTTCCAGATAAAAATTAATACGGAAGCTTGACTAATAAGAGATGACTTCTTCGCAATATACATTTTGAAATTCTTCGATCTCTTTTCGGTTTAATGTAACAATACGAAGAGCTTATTGAATCTTCAGTAACGTACCTATTTCGAAAAGAAAGAACGACTCCGAATTCCGCAGAAAGTACAGCGAAGCAACGCTCCCAACTGTGCCAGCATTCAGTAACCCAGGGGTGGGCATGTTCCTCTCCGCGGAATTCATAAAGGAATGAAAACCAGGGGCGTGTCGCTTGTACGTTTCTGTTTGGACGTTTTCGAACAAAGCTACACCAATATTTCTCTCGTTTCTAACGGTCATATGCTGCGAGATCCATACATCCCTCCCACCTATCGAACAAACAAAGTTTCACGCGTTCGTTCCATCCAATCGAACTAATTTTCACTGAACAACTCTCAAAGAAGAAGCGAATTTGATAAACGCGTCTCACTTGGAAAACGCTTGAAAAAGTAAGTCGAACCACTGTGTGCAGATAGAACGTCACGTTAATAGGATCAGCGATGGACAAGAGGACAGGGGGAAGGAAATTTCGATCCGAGAGATGGTTAAAGTCGTCTGTCTTTCGATATTGAAGAACCACCAGCGAGCATACGGCGGCGGGAGAAGGAGGGAGAAGGGAGAACGGGAATCCCTTCTGGATAGATAGGTGTGGTCACTGTCAGGAGGGTTGACAAAGGCTGACCAGGGGTAGAAACATTCAAATGGTAATCGCCGCGTTTCTAACATATACCGACCCTCCGGCACCCGTACTCGCGTTTAAGGGGGTGCCGGGCACCCCCTTGGTATACACACTGCACATTCGCACCAGAATCAAACCAAATATTGGCAATATCATCCCTGGCATTGCTCTCCGCGACCTGCCTCCTACGCTCGCTGGGAAACGATGTCCATTTGAATGCACGATTCCATTACCAACGCCGATATATCGGCCCGAGGATATTATGGGATTAGGATTTCTAGGGAAACCCGAAAGGAGGACTCGGAAACTCGGTCACGCAAAGGCACGCCGCGTTTTCTCAGATTTAATGACCGTGCTGATTGTAACGTATACGCGCTGCTTTCCCTTTCCCCGGATCTTTGTCATTTAAATCGTGAGTCTGCAAATAGAATTGAACGACGTTTACGTAGTCTCGGAAAATGGGATTTCGTTTTTCTTTTCACCCGACTGCGCTTCTAAATGTTCGATATATTGCACGGAGGTATTCGTCATCTCTTTTCTCGAGTCTGTTCGTTTTTATAATGCGCTGCGATTTTCTGATAGTTTATTACGTTATAATATTCGTATAATGCTTTTCGACTAAGTTTAGGGCTATTTCAATACATTTAAATTATAAGACAATATCAAATAGACGATTTTCAGAGATTAATACTAACTACCCTTAGTGTGAGCGTTTTTGAGCATGGACGGTCCTAAAATTTTCTTCTAAATGAGTAAGAACGGCACACTTTCGACGCTATTCGACCATTTTGTCGAAGTTATCTAGCCTCCGTTCAAACGGCTGCTTATTATCCGGTCTCACGCTATTACCAGAGATCAGATCGTCGGAACAATTATCTCGTAAAACGGTTGGCAAGGGTTTGCCGTTCGTATTCACGGATAGTTCCGTGATTCGCGATCGGTGTTGATTCAGCGCGTTGAACGTCGCACGTGCGCCGATGTAGACGTACGTAAAGCTCCCGCAACCCGAAGTTCAGCACGCGCCACGATTAAGCGATTACGCGATTACGCGTGTCGGTGCCTGTATCGAGACCGTCCCACCGAAGAAGAGGTCCATGGATGATACCATCTGAACGATCCCTGACGCGAAACATTCTTTCCTCGTCCGCAAACAATACCCTTCCAGGGCACTAGCGAACGCGTCTCTCCTAGAAGGAATTCTTCAACTTCAGACATCCCCTTTTATGACAAAAATAATAAATAAAATAAAATTCCAACGAACACGTTACTTCCGTTACAAGATCAATACGACGTCGTATTACACACGAGATCCTATCCCTTGCTCAGTTTTCGGATGATAACCATAAATCACGAGCAACGCTGCGGCACAATGCACCGCGTCTCTCTTTCGCGGATAACTGGAGAACATTTAAAATCGCATAACGCGTCCACGCGCTGAATCGGCTGGCTGTGAATCGGGCAGCGGGCAAGAATTAAGGGTGGTAGGAGTGATACGTGGCGGCGGCACGAGCCAACACGTGGCAGTGCCGCTTTATACAAACAGCATTATGCACGCTCGTGCTAACATAAATTACTGCGGGTTTAATATTGGACGTCGACGTAGCCCACGGCCGACCACCTCCTGAGTAAAACACATTAAATGCGGCTAACCGGGCACACTCGCTCTCAAAACTCGCTTCCTTTCGATCTCTTACCGATCTCGGGTGGCCTTTCACTGGTTTTACACCTGGCCGTACGGGAGGTCACGTATTTCGTCGCATTGCGATTTTTATTTCTCGATCTCGTCGATACAGGATGACAAAACGATGAGATACTTGATTGTTCTATAGTGGAACAACAGTTTTATATATTTTTGAACGTCTAACGAGGGGCAAGGCGCTAGGAACGAGATGACAAATAATATGTATGAGACGGAAGGGTTGAGAAGGCTTAAGAATTCATTAGAATTTGTTATATTTAATGTAGAGCATTTGCATGAGAAATTTTTCACGTTCTCAATTTTCTTTGAATGACAATATAAACTGTCGAATTAGAGTAGACACGTGTGTCACGATCCGTACTCTTGGACGCAATAATTTAGCCAACGATTCGTGTACAGAAGAATTTAAATGATCACCGTGTGGAGCACGGTACAAACAGCTGACTGCTTAAATGTAAATGAAGACAGAGAGGCGGCCGTGTATGAATGGCGGCATTCGTGGAAAATCTCGGTTAAATTTCACAATAAGCTCTTTCACGGCTTCTAAACGTGAAAGCGCTTGTAAGCGACTTTGGGGAGCCTTACGAGGCGCCCTTGGGAAGCAGCCTGGAGCGACTGTAAAGGCGAGAATGAACCAAAGGTGGCGGGGGAGAGTGGAAACGGCTTCGATAAGTGGACACCCCGTAGAAGATGACGGAATGCAGACCGCCTGCATGAATTGAAGCCGCTGGTTTATGAATGGATTTAGAGCGGAATCGAAATTCCTCCGTGTAAATGTTTCTGGAAGGTGGTTGATCTGCTCGATACCAGACGCGTTCTCCACTTTTCGGACAGGGAATCGAAACCGGATGTTAATCCTTGTGCCTCGCGGCGGAGGATCGAGGGAAGAGGAAAATGAAACGGAGATAAAATGATTTTTTAGATGGTTAAAAATTGGTATTGGCGTTTTAAGACCTGGGATAGAGTTGGTTCTGCAGCTGACCAAAAATCATAAACTATATATCGTGTACATATACTTTGTTTCGTAAATTTGAAAATTTGAATAATCGAAAACTCACGAATTCGAAACGCAATCAATTGCGTTAAAAATATATCGTTCTTTTCGATGAACCATATCCGTGCAGTTCACAGCACGATTCACATTGCGTTGCGTGGAATTCATTTATTTCACACGTTTCAAAGCGCGTCAGTTTTATCATGCCTTGATACGTAAACTGAGTGGCGTGATTTTAATACCCAGTTCGTTCTCCCTATACATTTAGGGACAGGTCTGCAGTTATAGCTCGTCTTAGGATGGCGGAAGTGACGTATATTCGAAATCCTTATCCTCTGCCGGATGTAGTTCGCGAAGGAGTATGGATACGACGGCCTGTACTAGGTAATAAAGTTTCACCGAAGGATAAAGACTGGAGCACCAAGTTAAAAGCTTACGAACGCCTCTTTGCGCATCATACGCTAAATAGCATACGGAAAGATCACAGACTTATGAGATCGCAGGTACCATTGCATACGTTAACCTACAATTGTTATCACTACCTCAATTTTACTATCCAAAAGAATAAATTTGATCGAACAACGATAGTTGACAATTATTATTATAAATTTCTAGGTACCAAACGATGCTCTCGATTTGGCGCTTACAACAGTGTACGTTCACAATAAAGACACATTGTTGCCCAAAGCTTACGTTCCCATACAACCGGAAACGTTAGGCAGAAGAACATGGCGTGTCTTAAAGAATCGAATCGAGGTAATCTATTCGAAAATGTTTAGTGTATTTTTTAAATAATTTAAGAGCGTGTTCTAATTTTTTTTTCCTGATTAATTAAGGTTCATCGGACACCAGACCTTTCCTTGGAGGCAGATGATCCGACGTCGTTGTTCTTAAAAAGGGCAGAGTGTTATCCTGGCCCGGTGCCAGAAAGACGAGTTCACCCGAGCAACGTGAAATTAAATATCACCGGACCTCACTCGGTTCAATCTAATCCTGGGTACAGTCGCAAAATCGACGGAACTTTTTACAGTATTTAAACAGTACTTAAGCACGGATCTCCGCGGTGTTTGATAGTAAAACTCGGCCGGGAAAACTGTGTTAACAATCGTGTTTGAAGAAATTAAATCAATGGTTTTACGATTATCATCAGCGCTGTCGATTGCCTCTTCTCTGCTTATAAATATTGTCGTTCTTGATGTTCCCTTTTCGATCAATTCCCTCGACGAGTCTATAAATTCCCGTTCGATTATCGCTCGATCGTTTTACTAATTTTCTTAACAATATTTACACTTTAAATAGTAACCGTTTGTATTCTAAGATTTTATAAATGTATTATTCAGTGCAGTGTAATAATTGAATTAAATGCTTTTGGCCGATTATAAAAATATTTCTGCTTTGCATGGTACATTTTAAAAATAATAAATCCTGGACCAAACTTTAACCAGTTAACCGTGGAATTTAGTTTCAAAAAATCACCACAGGGTGCGGAATTAAAAACAAGCAACGACGTGTATACACGTCGAACGCAGGGCAAATGGTACTATTACACATTTTACGAAAAACGAGGAAGGATTACATTGTTATTCGTCAGAAAAACTAACAATTCGTTTCTGAATACGTTATTCTTACTAAAAGCTTGAAAATTGTCAAAAAATAATAAAATATATAAACAAGAAAAATTGAAGATAGCAAGAATAATCAAGAAAAATAAGAAAATAGTTTACAAAATTTCAAGCTATGTATATAAAGGGAACATACCACCAAATAATATTCTTATTACATTTTATTGGGATTTCGAGTTTTTATGGTGAATGGTAATTTTTTATTTTACACGATGAGTATACACGTGAAACGCACCGCAGTAGAGATTTGGTCCGACGAGTATACACGTCGAACGCACTTAACTGGTTAAATACTCTACTCCGCAAATTTCTCGCTTTCTCGCACTACCAACGAACCATCGAAAGTGTTTGCAAGCTAATACAATAGTTACCCTCGATCCGCGACACCCCCTGAACCGATCATATCGGCCGCGAGCGTGTTGACAAATTTGTTCGGTAGATATCTGTACGACATCGTAATACAGTGGCTCTCTCGACGGAATCTTCAGCAGCGATCTGCCGCGCGCAGCCTCGATTTCGCCCCTTCGGACACAACGATTGACAAGGAACGAGAGGCGAGAGCGTGAGTCAGTGCACGGTGCGTTCTCACTGTCGAGCAGCCGAAGGGACAGAATGTCCCATTACCCGGGTAATCCTTGTTTGTAATAAACCAGCACCCTGCTGCCTGGGCGCAGGGAGGGAGAGGGTGGCTGCCACCCTCGCCGCATAACGTCGCGGAGGTGGAGCCGTCTCCGTACGCATATGCTCCTCATGGAATATCATTTATGTTTCACCCCGTGCAGACGTCTATCTTGGTCCCCCCTTTTTGACCTGCTCTCAACCCCTCTGGCACCCTCTTCCAGTAAGCAGCTCGATCCTTATACATACGCGTAATCCGGCCATGATTGTCGCGGCGGCCGCCTCGTCACGAGCACCTCCTCCTCGACTCGTGGCCCAGCGTCGCGTTTCCTCTCTTCTTTCTTTTTTTTTTTTTCTCAGCCTACCACCACGATCCTGTTATCTTTTTAACGACATTGGGAAGGTGAATTGAAGGGTCGCCAGATTATTGTTTCACTTCCAGTTGGAGACTCTGGTTCGGTGGAATTGGCGGGATGCGAGGTTCTAAAAGGGTTCGAGTGCGATGGGAATTTGAGGGTGCCTAGCTATTCGAGTAGAGAACATTGTGCTGTTTGTACGAGTATTTTTATACGAGTAGAATAGAGAGGAACGAATGTAGGAGTTTGTTGGCAGCTATGGTGTATAGCGAGATATTATCATAAATATTAGAATATGCTTATTTAAATGGCATAAACATTTGAAGAATATAACAGCATTAGAATTCAAGATTATTATTAAAATAATAGACAACATCAAATACTAACGTATATTAATTTATTTACAATTGAATTGTGCATTTAATTAATAAAATGATCTTCTGAATATCCTTATCTTTCTGTCGAGTATTGTTTAAATAATCGTGTAAACATTGCTCGTTCACGGTGAATCGAGTAAACTCACCCCGCGTGGATTACGTCGCGTCGAATGACTATCGATGCGGATCTTTTTTTTCTCCTCGGTTAGGGGCGCACAGAAAGTGGCTCGAGTAAGGGTGGAGCGATCTCAGGCGGTGGTGGGTAACGAGCGAGGTAACCAGCCAATTACTTGGCTGAGCGGTTTTATTTGTATTTAATTCTTATTTAATTTACTTTTTACGGCGGCCTTCTTCGGAAGCTCCGTTAACGAAATGGAGGTTCCCTACGTCATTGTAAATTCGCGGAATCGTAACATCGATGTAATTAATTTAAACGTACGCCGTCAACTATTTTTGTCGGTTATTCGTGCACCATACATTGATCTTAACACTACGAAGTTAATTTTCGAACGAAGAAGCGAATGTGGTTTTCGATTCGATGGACGTAGCTTTAATTTGTTATATCGCGATACGTATTTCGCGAATGATCATCGATTTCCTACGTATTCCTTTCGATTCCTGCGCGCATACGTTTGCTCGGAAGGAAATTCCGTGTAAAAGTCGTAGGGAAGTCTCATTGATCCCTCTGGGATGAAGTTGTTATTCCAGTGAACTTGTTACGTTATATTTATCAGCGCGGCGCACACTGGCACCACGCGTCGAGCTTTATCGTTCCTTTCGGTACCATTTTTGCTCCCTCGACTTTATTCGCCTATACGTACTGTCAAAACAAAGCCGCAAACGACGTTATAAAGGACAGCCAGAAATAGGCTGTATTATACGAATGACGCCAGTGATTTTTCTTGACGTTCAGTTTTCTAGACGCATAATCGACGCGGGAAACGATCGATAGCCATATGATGTAGACACTGACATAAATTAAATTTTTTTAATTTAATTAACAAACCGTAATAGTGGAAAGAATATTCAATACATTGCAAATATCACGACAACTGTTTTAAAAGATATCTGCAAAAGACTTTCGCATTCTACCCTCTTTTACTGTTTTAAAAATAAAAATAAACTGCTAATTCCGCTCGTTTGTAAAATTATATAATTCCATTTAACTTATTATAATTTTAATTTTGTCAGGACGCGTATGAGATTTGTACGTTCCACGAATACTAATTATAACGTAAGTTTGCGTGTAGGTAGTGCCAGTTTGTTTCAGTGGAGCAGGAAATCGTAAAAATTTAATTGAGTTCGATCTCTCCAGTTTGTAAGAACAAACACGAAAGGAGCCCGGAAGGTACGTGCTTAATCAAATAGTGGAGCGTTCGTGGTTGGAAATTTACCCTCTATTCCAGTCGATCCGGTTTCTCAGTCCCTTTAATACAGAGAAAAAGCCACCCTCCTTCTACGAGGTCAGATCTGTATGAGTGGTGGCTTACGAAGCTTATTTTTTAATTTCTGTTCAATATGTTACAACGCCACTCGAGTGTTTGTCCAACGTTTTAAAGTTATTTCAAAACAGCCCGCCACCAGCGTTTCCGCAGGGGTGATTCCGCGCTTCAATTGTCTTTTCTATTAGAATAGGGGAGAGTGAAATCACGGTCGGGTGTTCGCTGATTCTGTGAGAACGCTCGACGCTTTTACGTCTTTCTTGTTATTTAAACAAACTTACCGTATTCTCACATTCCAAATGTATCTTTGCACGTTCAAATTTCCGCCTCGCAAATCACTTAAACTTATTCCCTAAGATTGCAAACCTGTTTATTTGTATTAACATGGAGCGAACAGGGACAGAAATCTACCGTTCGAATAACAAAATATTTAAATAACGAAACGAAAGATTCTACAAACACCGTTCTCACACCTCAGCCATACTTGAACCAAAAACAGAAAACAGACAATCAATTCTACACGAAAAATTCATCAAAGTCGATTTCCTGTTTCAACAGCGGCGAAGTCAAACAACCAAACAACACCTCCACTCGCTGCTCCTCCCGTCTCGCATTTTCCGCTCTATTTTCGTGACCCGTCTAATACAAAAAACTGTTACCTATCGTTATTGCTTCCTGCGCGTCTCTCCACGGTTTTTTTTCCCTTTCTTCGTCGGGCGGAAGGAAAAACCGGATTATAAAATGAAACTGGCGAAAGAGGAGAAAAAAGAGGGTGAAAGAGAGAAAGAAAGAGAGAGAGGGGGGAAGAGCACCGCCTCTAAACGACGGTGGAAGGTCAAGCCCGAGATTACGAAAGGCTCGTGCGACGTTTGCTCGTTAATTAGGGAGTTCTAATTATAGTAAATGCGTGAGCGGAGAAGCAAGGTACGCGGAGATCGTGCCACGGCAGAAGCTCCGGGGATCAAAATGCAACCCTCCGCGAACGAGCCAAGATTACCTTCGAGGGTCCTCGCCGCCCTCTTCGCTAAGGCCAGGCCCAACCTGCGACGACGACGAGCCCTCTCTCCCTCTCTCTCTTTCGTCTCGAATCTATTCTATTCCCTAATGCTCTCAGCCACTCTCTCCCAGATATCACCTAAAATAACATCGGCCTGTAACCGCGCTTCGAGAGGATAAATTTTACCGCCCCGTGTCTAACAAATGGATTACTATTTACGTAGACGCCCGCTAATCCCTCTTCGTTACGAGCTCGAACATTCTCTCCGATTATCGCGCCTTGATTTCAGTTCGGTCAGTCATCGCGACTGGTAAACTATTTACGGACTACGGACGAGAAAAACGATCCCGCTGGGTGTAAGTTATGATCGACTGATGTCGGAACGGACGGTCGCTGGATTCTGGGAGTAATTATTCGAGTGAGACCGTTATTTATCGCGTCGCTGCTACGTATTAGGAGTGGATCAAACCTGCGAGAACGCGTGGTTTCGATTCATAAGTTTAAAACGTAATTAATACCTTTTAAGATCCATGATTTCGAGACGCGGATGGAATAAAACAAAGTCACGTTTCAAGTGATTCGTTCAGAGTTGATAATTATCGATTATTATTCGATTGAGAGGGTGCATATCGAATCGAGACAAGTACTTTCGTTACCGCAGTTCAGGTAAATTTAAGCAGACCTAAGTAAATACTAGACTCTCTCAGACACGTAGTTTCGATTCATAAGTTTAAAACGTAATTAATATTTTTTAAGATCCATGATTTCGAGACGCGGATGGAATAAAACAAAGTCACGTTTCAAGTGAGTTTCGTTCAGAGTTGATAATTATCGATTATTATTCGATTGAGAGGGTGCATATCGAATCGAGACAAGTACTTTCGTTGCCGTAGTTCAGGTAAATTTAAGCAGACCTAAGTAAACACCAGACTCTCTCAGACACGTAATCCCTATTACGTTTGCGGGGAATTCTTTCTAATTGTTGGAGAAACACGTCTGCGTACGGATTAGTGTCCGCGTGCAAACAGCAGGATGTATCGTTTCCTGTGGACGGCTATTTGCAGGAAATTTCAAGAATCTATTTCATCTCGACCAGCCACTTACGGCTGCGAAGTGAGCAAATATATGTTTTGCATCTGTACGAGCGGAGAATGTGACAGTACGGCCGCGCACGGGGGTGCGTTCGACCCCTCGTGCGAAGATTCTGCGACGTCGCCACGTGGGAATTCAGACACGCGTTCGAGGCCCCCCCTTTCGTGCCCCCGTGTTGTAATTCAGACCGTCGTCGCTGTTAGCTTTTTTGCTCTGCTTGACGTTCGCAAAACATCGCGACGCCGAATGAGCGCGGTGTTTCACGGGGCGCCCACTGCCAGGGGGAAAAAAAAGCTCGAGACGATGTCGAAGAACGACGACGGTTTCAGATTTTCACTCGCGTGTACGGAAATTATTATTTATCGTCAGATTTTTAGGTGGTAGAAATCAAGGAGCATTAATTATGAGATTCCAATTATTTGTTGTGGTCTTCTTATGGCTCAATTGCGGTAATGAGACAACGAATTGAATATGGGTATATTTTTTGTAATTATTTAATGAGTGCAGTGTTTGTGGAAAATCGAGAGATTTTTAAAATTGTTCTTTACGAAGATGAAGCCTCAGAACGTGATTCTGTTATTGATTTCTATGTTATCTTGGCTTTCAGAATCACCCCTTAAAATTTTTCTTAAAGATGGGCTAAATACACTTTATACTACTTACTTATGTCTATAATGAGTCACACTAATTCCATTTTATCCTAATTCAAATTGAACATATCTTCGTCTTAAATGTAACAAAAATTATAATAAAATCAAAATAATAGTGAACGTAACAAAATTGCATAACCAAAATGATTAAATTATACTATATTATATCTATACTACTTACATATATTTACATCTCCTACGTTTCATGTGTTAGAATTCACCTGTTAATTAAAGTAGCTCACTTCTCCAATGAAAAAAACTGAAATAAATGTTTGGACGTAGCCAACGTCGCTGTGTCATTTCTTTCCCCGTCTATCTTTTATACGTGTTTGACGTTTTCCCATTGAATCAGACACGCGGAAAATATTACGCGATCACATATAATAGACCTGTAGGCGATGAATTTCGTTGGAGAGCGCACACGCAACAATTACCGCCGCGAAAGTGACTGACGTTCACGTCAAGCTGGCCCGTTCACCCGGAGGGTTGAGGGTGGTTCCTTATCTGACGATTTCGTGCTCCGTGAAACAAATCGGGCCACGTTAATGCGTGCTATACGTCGCGCGGAAAATACGAAGGGATATGGACGGATAGAGATATAATTGTTGATTAGAACATATTGAATTTGAATTGGATACAGTTGTTTGGACGACACGGCTGAACCATTGACCCACGCCTCTCGATATTCGCTGGTTAAACGAGAAATTAAAGTCACACGATGATGGTCAGATTTTTTTACGAAACAACGATAATGTTAATTGTTCGGTAACGCTTAAATTTTGAACAAATTGGCTGGTGGTCTCTGAGATTGATTTAATATTTTACAACTGTCAAATGAAAATTATCGCTGAACATTATTATTCGTTTACTGAGTCTTAAAATCATACACTTCAAAGATTATTTACATTTATCATTCTGTAATTAATATAAAGTCCACGCTCTAATCGGTTAAATTATCTGAAAACTAATTTAATAGCGTTAGTTATACCCCATAATAATTTATAGACCAGCAGATAATAAGATAAAATTGAAACTCGATCAACATTACGGTGTGACTTCGATTTTTTCATTTTTATATCGTGAGTATCTGATAACAATATTCTTTTTCAGCCGGTTACGCGGGACATTTCGCAAGATATTTTATACAGGCGAGCGTTCCGCCCTTTAGAGACCGTTTCTTTGCCACCTGTTTATTCGAAACCCGTATTGTAACATCGCGTCACGTTGCAAATGTTTTTTTACGGGTTTGTTACTGTTTACAGAACGTGCTGCAATAAACTCTGCCCGATCGGCTAAGTTACCATTCCCTCCGCCGCTTTACACGCATGCAATTGCGAACCACATGACAACGATCAGCGATAAGATTATACATCCGATTGCACGATTAAAATGGCGGCCTAGCAGCGACACGTGAGCGTGCCCGAGCAGAATTTTTTTTAACGTCGATTATGCTTCGATTTGCATCGTTTTTGGATACACTAGGTAAAAAAAAAGTTATGCATTCTCGTGCAAAGTGCATATTAATGATTAACAATGGCTGAAATTCTGTATAGACACTCTTAATTGAATTTATCGAGGCATTTGGTTAATTACGACAAATGCTGAAACGAGAATTACGGTATGAAGGATGGATTTTAGTAAATTGCGTGTACTTCCTGTTCCATTAAAGAACACGTTCCACCCGTGATTCAACAAATATTTCACAAAATTTCATAAAATTATCTTTATTAAAAGTTAATCAATAATCAGGGTTACAAGTGTTATGTGCGCGGAGTATTCTAGAATGCGAGCAAGAGTGAATGTGCGGAATGAATAAATTTTCCGTGTGAATGTTTTAAAACGACGAGTCAGCTGTTCATCATCCGTCTTTAGAGTAATATCTCAGTTTTAAAGAACTATCCAACGATTTATAAGAGCTTGCAATTGCCCTTAATTAATAAATATCCTACATAGATATAACAAAAAATTAGTAGTAGCTGAGCTAAAATTAGAAAGTAGCTGAGAACGAATAAAACTCTTCGTATTATACCTTATTTTGAAATATTAAATAATTTCACAAGCTTGAAATACCTATAAAAACAAAATTGATAATTCGTTACTTGAATTAAGTTAGAAAAAATGAAAATTCTAAACTATCTATTTGCAGTAAATGAACCACACACTCGCGTACGATTACAATTTATATAAATGGACGTATGAGTATTAACGAAACCGTTGGTAATATTATTTCTATCGGTGACGAAATGATTAAAGAACGGGTGATCCGTGAACGTCGTCCCCATCGTGAACTAGGATCGTGAACTAGGCCCCATTGCGCAGGGCGAGGATCGTGTTGACCAAAGAGCAGGATATACCGGGGCGGCGGGAATTTTCGTGGAAAAAGTGTTTGGAAGCTGACAAGATCGGCCGCGTTTAATCGTTTCTCGTATTTGCGTAAACCGAAAAGAAGCGATAGCGTCGGGAGAAACCGCTCGGTTGCGGCTGAACAACACACGATAAGGTTTTATGGCCCGTCAGTCATCGTCGAGACGAGCCGCGCGAGCCGAATCGAGTGAATTGATATCATCTAGCCGAAGCGATGTGCATCCGCTGCAAACAGCCGAAAGAGGCGTACGACGAATTTACTTCGTAAACAACTAAACGATGCTGGAAATAAATAAATAAAAAGCGAGGCTCGATGGCGCGATCAGAGGGAGAACGGGAAGAAATGAAACGTAGGCGTGACTGTCTCGAACGCTCGACAAATAAGTCTGCGTTAATTGCGTCGCGAGAGATAATGAATGCCCCGCGGATTGGTTTATTGTCGGCCAAATTACCGAAACTCGATGGATTGTTGACGCGCGCCGCGTTTCTCCAGAGGAATCCATTTTTTAGGGATGTTTGCGATCGTTTGCGACGCGCTGGCTGATGTTTGCCTGCCTTGTTGGAAATTTTTGAATCCCTGCGTGAGGCGCAGAGCCGATGTTCGAGTTTTTCGATTTGTACAGTCGAATAAGCTGGAGAACGTTGAAGAATTTTGGATTTGTACGGTTACACGTGTACGAGGGATTAACGATCGACTGAAGACAATGACTATGAAAATTTTTCACTCCCAAAATTGGCTTAACGAGCAATTATCAAATTTCGATGTTACGAAACATTTGTCAGTGGAAACTTTCTCAATTTTTAATCAAATTTCACACACGTACATTCGATACGGAGAATAGCAAGATAAATACCAAATTTCTCGATACGATATCTTATTGGAAATTCCAATAATTATTGCACGCATGTATTTTCGGTACTCGCGCAATCGTCTTACTTTTGAATATAAAAATAGTCAACGATTTGTAGTTGAAACACAATAAATGTACGAAAAGTAGAAAAGTAGAGAAGTAAAAAAGATTTACGACAGAACCAGATCACTGATCAATTATTTTCTCATCAATAATTACACAATAGCCCTTCAACAAACTCGACAGACATTTAATTGGTCCCTACATTACTCCATTACAATATTCCATCATTTTCCGTAAATACTAATTTATAAATAAAATGTAACAGAGAATCCAACAAAAAAGTTGTCGCATTAGCGAGATTTGTCTTGATTCCTACGCGAACAAACCATTCGCGGTTTCTTTCAGATAAATGCAAGGGGAAAAATCGCAAACGATCGGTTAATGCGACCAGGACGCGTGCACGGACACGTGTAATTAAACAAAGCGAAAAACCGATCGATCTATGCGGAAATAAATCCGCGCGCGGATAAACCGTCGTTGTACGAGATTCGGTGCGGACAAACTGCAAGTAGTCGACTCGCGTCGCGATAAATCCGCCGCGCGGACAAATCGCTGCGACGCTTAGAAATTTTTACTTGCTATTTCTTTCGATCACTGTTGTTAATGTTTCGTTAAAGAAATAAATGTCATCTTTGTACATAGTTAAAAGACTATGATCGAAACTGAGCAGAAATTTGATTTAAAGGTTGCTGTAAAATGGCTACGTTTGTAGATTGATTGCTAGAAAACGTAGCCATAAAAACATGTGCGAATATGTAGACGATCGGGTGAAAGCTCAATTCTTGGTCATTAGTCGATCTTTTCAAACTTTTATTTCTATATCTGTACTTTAAAAGTGAATATTGTATTTATACTTACAATTAATACAAAATCCACTACTCCATCTGCAAAAGCTCCGTTTGATTCCTAGAGAACAAAACATTCTATCTTGCAACATCTTGAAGATCAGGCACAAGCTATTTCAAAGCATCCACAAAACATCTTTGCGTGATACGAGCATAGTTAATCTTGTAATTTGTTGTGTCTTCAACTAATAAACACAGTTCCCAGGATACCCTTTCTCTGTCCACAAGTATCATTGACGAAAAGATTTCGCATCCCTTCTATCCTCAATTTCCACTGAAGCGTGCCTCGGATGATTCGTTAGAATTTCGGTCAATTATATGAACGCGAGGCGTGCGACTTGATTTTGATAAATGAGAGACGTGGGGTGGCGCGCGACGGACGATGGAAGAATTTAAGGAACCGATGGCTCGGTTCGCATGCCACGCAGGAGGAGTTGAACCGTGAACGGCGGTGCGGCTGTGCATCGACGAAGGTGGAGGGTGTCGTTCATCATTTCATTGCGGAGCGGGCCGGAATATTCATAGACTACACTTCTCGGCCCCTTTGGAACCGCCGCATCCCTCATCGGAGAAGGAGCGCGAGCCGCGGGCCCGCGGCGAGAACGAGAGGAACGCCCGGTGGAAGGGGTCGTGATATATGACGGGCCAGCACGTGGCTCGTTTCACACCTTCTTACAATCTTTGTCCTCACTGTCTTCGTGGAAGGAACTTATCTTTATGCCGGTCCTTGAGCGTACTTTCTGTACACGTATAGCTGCATAATACCGTGTGTATACCGGTCTCTCGCATTCTTCAGCTGGAGAGAGAGCATTATCGCCGCACCGGTTGCCTCGTCGTTCTCCTTTATTTTTTCCTTATTGTCCCATATTACCCAGCTGAATACTCACCGTCTTTGATTCTCTTATATGATCTGATGGCTCGTGTCTGCCGCCTGCTCGCCCGTTTCGGATTACCATCAATTACCGCGTAAAGCTCGTGGCAAATAAATCTTCGCGCGATACGTCTCTACTGAATGATTACTCTCTTCTTAACGCATCGTTGGCGAAAAGGATATAAAAGAGTATTGTATACCTGTGGCTTATTATTATTGTATGTATGTATATATATATAGGATAGTATCTACTATAATTAGGGTACGTTTCTGTTAAATTAGCAAACTAAAGCATACTTTCTTCTTGGTATGAATACGCGTATAATTGCCAGCCGTATTTACCGTTACTTAAACCGATATCATCGGCCGTAATCAGGGGGCTGAGTTTAATTGGCAGCAAGGGTTAATGGGGCCGAATACAGGCATACTTTTAAAATGCTTTTTATAGGAATATTAAGATCAGCGTAAATAGGGTGGGGATAATTATTTTAGGTACAAGCTGTTTAATCCACGCCACGGTGGGCAAATAATTTGCGGCATCACCTAAGCCATTGTAAGTTATGCGGAGCTTCAGGTTAAATGAATTCTCCGGCCCATAAGCAGAGCTACAATGCTTTTCCAGTCATTATTATCCACATAAGAGATTACTAGGGGACCATTACAAAACTGTAGCCTGGAACCTTCCTTCAAATCCCGCAATGATATATTATTAACCCGCGGTCCTACTTATTTGGATTTCGTGCAACTGTAAAGTCCTATAAAGCGGGGGAGGTTTCGTTCAATTTTAATCGGACAATCTTTGCGCGAGTAGATAAATATATGGATCGCTGATGCTCAATGCTTCCGTGTGTAATTACACGAATGATCGCAAACTTCAATGGACGGCCTCAAGGTAGTGTCTGTACAAGTTCGAAACGAGTTGTAAGACATTTAAAATTATTTTTCAAATATAGGTAACTATATTACATTCCACGCGAAACGTGTAAAATTCAAATCTGTATCCTTAAACATAGAATAATAATAATAAATCTTTTCATCGATTGCATAATTATTTCATAACGTTTCTTCGCACGTATAATACATCCACTATATAATAATATATAATAGACATCATGTAACTATAAACAGAGCCAAAAACCTATAAAACCTCGATTCGACGAAACCATTATTACATCATGGATACTACAAAACCGATAGGAACCAGCGAGCACAAACAGATACATAAACATACATAAGATTTCCATAAAAAAAAACTAATTATCTCGGCAATTCGTTCGTCACTCACGACCGTGCCACGGGGAGCGAGTCTACCTCCCCGCCCCTCGACGCGAAGACGGCAGCGATTCCCGATCACCGGAACCTATTTCGGTCCGCGTGTCACCAAAAACGGACAGCAGCAACAACAGCGACAAGACGAGCAATAACAACCGGAAGGAGAACGGGAGTATCGACGAGAGACGGTACGAATCCGCTTCTTCTCCGAGCGCTGCGCTCACCGGAAGAGAGACGAGGAGAGAGAGAGAGAGAGAGAGAGTCGGCCGCGCGAGGCACCGCCCCGAACTCGCGCGACGATTGGCCGCCGCGGTCACGAGACCACGCGCACCCTGGTGGGGGTAATCGGTTCTCCGCGTCTTCCACACAAACGCGTAGTGTACTCTCCGTCGCGACGCCGTCGTCGCACCCTCCATACACTCGCCGACTTTATTCCACCCACACAGGAACTCGCGCGTTCCCAGACAACCCCGAAACGAACGAACGAACGGACGGACACGCGATCCTGGAACGGTGTGCGGAAATGGAGACGCGAAGGGGGAGACGAGCGCTGCGTGGTAGTGGGTGCACGTGGGCGCGCACGACCACCATCGTCGACGAGGTAATTTCGTTTCGAGGACTGGAGGCTCTCCTCGGTTTCTCAGCCTCGAATCGACGGCCGGACAGATCGTAATTTTAAGGGCGCCACGGTTTTCGCGGCCCGCTCCTGGGATCGAAGGGAGGATTCTTGTACGTCGAAACGACGGTGCTCCCTTGGCTTCGTAACGGGGCTGCGATGCGTTCAGAACGATGGACTCTGTCTTCGGTTCGACGATTCTTCGTTCAGGAATTTGGTGGTTTTATTATGTACTTGTATGGGGAATTTGACGATGTTTAACGTGTTGCTGGATCGTCGTACGAGCCACTTGTAGACTATACGCAGGGACTAATTGTAGTTTTTCAATTGCTTTTTAATTTTAGTGCTAAATATTATCTGTTTTGCTTGCTGTTTTGGGCTTATGAACAATGTATTTTATTCTTTAACTTTAACTGCGGTTGTAGTTTATGAACCGTATACTAAATATGCAACCAGAAGTGTGGTGTATGAACGATATGTTAATTTACACAAAAATAAAAATGAAAGAAAGTCTTTTAAAATGGAATATCACTTTAGTAATGGAAAATTGGAATATGTAAGAGTTTTGGAAGGTCGAGTAGCGTTCGATTCTTCTTTATAAAACGTGACGATCAATGCAAAATGATGATAATTAATGTATAGCAATCGTAGAGAGGAAACTTATTATTCTTCTCTTCATTTTTACATTTTTTTAGTTAACAAGTATATCTAATGTATACTTAAAAATCGCTGCAAAATAGTAGTAGTTGATGCATACCGATTGCATAGAGAGAAAACTTATTGTTCTTTTCTTCACTTCTATATTTTTTTAGTTAATAAGTATATCTAATGTATACTTAAAAATCGCTGCAAAATAGTAGTAGTTGATACATAGCGATCGCATAGAGAGAGAACTTATTGTTCTTTTCTTCACTTCTATATTTTTTTAGTTAACAAGTATATCTAATGTATACTTAAGTATACTTTAATGTATAAAATCAATTATTATTCATTTCATTTTATATAATCCTAACTATTTGTAATTATTATGCGATTCAAAGTAATGGCTGAACGCTGATAATCGCATAACTGTTTTTGCAGTTTATTTTCCAAAATTATATCCTCCAGAACGACGTTAAAGAGCGATTACAAGAACGCGCGCAGAATCTGAAGAATTTTCCAGCACGCCTTCATATATTATCAAACGCGGAGATGATCGCAATCGTTCATCGCAGCAGAAATCCCGAACGATTAATTAATTGGCAACCCCGGCGCGTCGTTTGGCGAGACCAAGGTTATCCACTCGCGGCGCCATCAATAAGAACATTTGAATATCGCGTAGAAAATGCATCAACGTTAATTTCGATCGGGGACAGTTCGCCAAACTCCAATTACCCCCTGCAATTAAACCGCGTACTCGTATCCAAGTTAAATTCTACGCGATTACGGATCGAGGATTTATCGACGCGGAAATTCAATATCGAGTGTTCGCGATGTAACGTAATGTTTTACGATCCTTGCCACCTCGATGATAAAACAGTCTCTCTATCACGGTGTAGCTACAAACGAGTCGAACTTCTCGCGTATCTTATTGTGTGCCGTATTTCAAAGTCGTCATCGCGCAAAAGAGCTCGAGACTATGGGAAGCGTTCACGCTGGTTTATTCCGTTGCACGCAATAACGCGCGCCACGATCGTTCGATCGGTTCCGGGCGTTTCATTGTTTCTCGTCGATTCTGAACAGCCACGCATCGAAAGGGTGAATTTTACGGCTCACTGCATGCCTCGTGCGTATCGAAATAATTAATGAGCCTGCAATTCGCGTCTCGCGTTCTTCCTCCCTCGTCCCCTTCTCCCTTTTTCTTTTCTACCTTTCATCCGCTACCGGGTATTATCGATCAAGTGAAATCGTTAAAATCACTATACACATAATACTTATCGTTCGCGTCGCTTTATTACGCGCAGGCGACGTTCGAACGTAACCGACGTGTTTCGTCCGTTTTCATTTGGATTAGTCACGTAGACCAGACTTGAACATTTGCCAATAATAAAAAAAAAGCCTGCTTATCTTGCACGCCTCTCTTTATCCTCTTAATCTCGGCCGGTATCCATTAATCTGCCAATGCAATAACGGTAATAATTTTTTATCAACAACTGGAAAAGATTCACGAGCGTTCTGCGTTTTCTTTTTTTTTTTTTCCTTTTTTATGCAACTCGAACCGTGTGGTGTGCCGCTTCCGCGATCGGTTGTAGGCGCCGCGAGATGTTCGAACGTGACGATCAAGTCAGTTCGAAATGGAAACAGTCATTTTTATGGCCAGTAAGAGAGTCTTTCGATTACACGCAAAATGTTTGCTCAACAGATTTTCCTGTTAAACATTCGATTACAGGCGTTCTCTAATCGCAATTTAACAAAAATATTTATACAGTCTTTATTAAAATTAAAGAACTAATTTTGTTCTTGTATTCTTGTTTGGTCCTTTCATTGCAGTTCTAAGTGTTTAAATAAATTTAAGGAATAGAGAAGTATGCGTTATAGCAACGCAATCTTTGTGAAATGAAAGAGAAAGATCTTATACTTTGTTAAACAATATCCACCGTATATATTATGCGACGTGATCAAATTTCGCAATAAACGCTGGTTTTCAACAATAATAGTTTACGTTGTATAATAAAAATTCATTAAAAATGTTCCAGAAACGGGTGTGTGTATATGTCAGGATCGTTTAAAGGAGCTACGATATTCGCGGTAGCGGAGCAGAGACTTCTTTGTGATTGAAAATTGATGGAGTGGAATCAAGAGGGCTGAAAGAGGTCGGTTAAGGGGATGACGGGGCTCGCGGTTCATTTATCAAAACACGCAAAAGGGTGATGCCGTTTACGCGTGCATGTAAAATTCCAAAGTAAAAAGATAGATGGTGTAACGTAAAGAGTAGATACGTAGTACCGATCTGTATAAATGATGGATTCTCCGTTGCGAGGTATTCGCGTAAGACGTTCCCGTTAATATCGAGAACAATTTTTAGTGTACCAAAAAATTTCGATATTCACGAATATCAGGTAACGGAGCAACGAGATGAAAATAGAAACGCGATAAATTTATAGCAATTTTCGCTAGATTTCAATGATCACTCTCATCGTTATATCTTACTATGAAACGCATGGAAATATATTTCTCGGCTACCATCAGCTATCTGTCTGTACAAACGAACGTTATTAAATACTTAATCTCTTTACTTACAAATCGAAATACGTGAATGATTTCCATGTGTACGAATTTGATTTATCGAATTTTTTTCGGCGATCCCATCTCGTTTTCGAAAATGCGCGACAGGTGTTGCAAAATAGTCTGAACGAGCCAGATATCAGGCATGATTTACGACACTTTTGATTTTCGAGAAGTGGCTCCGGTTATCGGCGAAATATAAAACTGACGTTAATGCTGACAGGGGCGGCTTAATGAGCGAAAGAAAACGCGAAACGAGATAGAACGACGCGGATCGATCCTCGCGCGTCAAATTCGCGGACTATTTTGAAAGAGTTTCGGATAGCCGCCGGTTAAAATCGGCTCCATTGAAAGCTCGTTAACGAGATCGTTTACTCTAATGCCACTAAGCCACACTATCGCCAAAAGGCTGACCGAGTAAGAAGCCAAGTTTTCGCCTACTTTCCGTTCATCTTAAACAGGATTAACCTTAAACTGGGAATAATCCTATCCGTATAATCGGCCTGCGCGGGAATAGGTCCGAATCGACTCTGATTTCTGCTGTACGACCACCTTCCATTTCCACCTTTAATTGACGAACACGGACGCGTAAATAATCCTCCTCTCTGGTTCACGATTACCAATCTAATCGTAATTTTATCGTCAAAAATTAATTCATTTAACCCAAAACTTCTACTACCTTCACATACGTTACCGCATAATAAATTTAATACACACTCGATTTAAATGGCTCCACAAATTACAATTAAAAATACTCCAAACGATAACCAACAAAATTGTAACTAAACGTTTAGAAAATAAAACGATTATCCACCAAACAAGAGAACAATCATCAAAGATCAATAGAACTTCGATTGGTACTTTACGTTTAAACGCTACAGAGTATCAACGCCAAGAGTACCCACGCGAGGCTTACCGGTTGCGCAATTCCAAGGTGTGCACGAGAGGGAGGGGTTCGAGCATGCAAAACCGTCTAGGCGGATGGAATTTCGTTGCGGAACGAGCAAAGTGCCGCGGGACGATTAGGAAATTTTTAATAAGCCAAGGTTCGAAGGAAGGGTTTCTTGATAGAGCCCGCGGGCAGCAGCCGGCTGGCAGTATTCCCCTTCGCGCGTCGCATCCCTCCCCAGACTGTCGTCATCCCTCCTTTCGTTACCGCAAACTGCCGGCCGAGCACGAGGGGGTTGAAAACCGCTCCGCCCAGCCACGTGACTACCGGTCCCGACCGGGTACGATGGTGGTGGCGGCGACAGAAGGGCGCGCGCGAGAGAGAGAGAGAGAGAGAGAGAGAGGAATAAGCAAGCGTGGCCCTATAAACCCCACCGCCTAGCCCGATTCTAACCCTCTTTTCTTCGTTGGTCGGCTTCTCGACGACTTTATGCCTCATAAAAATGATATAAAATTTGTAAAGACGGAGCACCGTAACGACCGAACGGCTTCGTCGTATGGAGTGGGAGATGAGGGTAAGGCTCAAGAGGAAGGAGGGCTGGCGAAAGGGGAAGCGAAGAGGGAGGCCACGGGAATCGAAGAGGAGTGGAGCAGCCCGTGTACACTGGCGGCGTCCTTGACGGTAGTCGATATGATTCCGCGCGATGATAAAATCGTCGCAGTTCGGAAAGTTTTGGAAATGGACGCGTCGAATGTATTACCTTTGCTCTCTGCCCCTCTGAATCTCTTTTTCCGATCTTCCCTCGCCCTCCCCTTCGTCCTCTGGCTCGATGAATCTTTGAATTTTACGCGGCTATTCTCTCGCGTTCTGTTTTCAATAGAGAGAGGCAGCATCGTGGTACGATCGACGGGTATATTTTCGTTCTGAAGCGTTACGGATCGTACGAACAGTCGTTTCACGCGTAGCAAGGTCTCGAGAACGCGGCTGGTCGATCATAATTGATCGATCGATCGCGAACCGTCCGCGAAGGACGTAGTTATTGATTACGCGCGATGGATCGGGCCTGTATCTATGACTGATGCATTTTTATCGCGATCAATATTGTGTTTTACAATGGTGCTATAAATTATATATATATATGTTTATCTTGCTGCTGGTCAATTAAAAACAACGCGACGCGAAACGGTTGTAAATTATACTATTAGTTTCATAATCTTTCCTCGAATCGTTTCGCTGCGATTGAAACGACGATACGAAGTAATTGACCCTTGTGCTTCCTTACGTCTCGTTACACGAATCCCAAAAATATTTAGCGTTTCGAACGGACAAATTCTAGAGCAATCCGCTGTTACTATCGCCAGACTTGAATAAAGCAACGAGGATGCTTCGTAGTTTCCTCGTGGTCGTAGCTGTTCACCTTTAAACGAAGTTACAAAAGATTTCGTGGCCCTCGAACTTGTTTCATCATATCGCTGACGCGCTGATTCGCAATCTTCTAATGAGAATTAGGCGCGTCATTGTCCGTGCGAAGGCAGCGGCGTTGGCTGAAAATCCGTACGATCGATTGGCCCGCGACGAACGTCTCGCGATGTATCAGACCGCGGAGATAGGAGGCGAACGCGACGATAAAGTGCCGCGAGGACGCTCGTCGGGGGCAGCAGCCATTTACCAATTCGCCGGTACCAATGACGATGGACAAGATCCACGATGTCGCGTATCGTCGGCTCTTTGTTCGGATCTCTGTGAGGAGAACAGACGCGAGTAAGAAAGGGCAAGGGTAAGAGAGAGAGAGAGAGAGAGAGAGAGAGAAAGCAGGTACGTACAAAGGAACGTTATCGCGGCGCAGATAGGAATCTCAAAAACGATATTACGAGCGAAATATCGATTGTTTGCCTTACGGACGCTTTACTATCGCTAATAAAACACGGGCGACTCGTGTCGGCAGCAATTGATCTGCCGCGGCCATAGAAATGCCTCGTACTGATAAATCCTTTATGGCAACCATACCGACGGCCAGCTATTTACCTAGACTCCGTTATGTTAAACAGGCCACCGGTACATCTCCATTCTCCCGTTCGCCGCGGTCAAAAACTAGGTTAGATCACGCGATCGACGCAGCCGGAGGAGCATTCGGATCGCGGAGCGGATCGCGATTCGCCGACCGGTTTCCGATTTAGATACACGAGTCACCGTTTTATCGTCTTATCGTAATAGAATTGTCACTTTTGCGCCGATAACTTGTATTATTAATGATATATTCGTAATCGTGATAGTAAATCGCCTTTTTTCCTGATTTTTCTTCATTTTTATATTATAGAAATAAACTAGCGCGACGTTGCGATAACTCGTTTCGCGTTACCAGGGACGCGTATGAAGAAGGAAATATTCAACGAATGGTTATTTTGGTAACACATGTGTCATCTTAAAACGGCGCACCGTTTGAGGGAACGAAATTCTAGTGGTTCTCTCTAATTGAACTCGCCGAGCTGTCCAACAAGCGTTGCCTAATCTACCGTCGATCGTCTCGATAGGTATGGAGAAATTAGAGCTGTGAAGTGGAGCGTTGTTTGAACAAAATATTTAACAATTGATTATCCAAGTAATACGTCTCTTCCATTTGAAAATAGCGCCCCGTTTGTTCGAACGAATTTCTAAAGGTTGTCCAAACTTTTGAACTCCTGTCAGAGTCTTACAGGCGTTATACTTTCGATCGTCGTTTCGGTAAGTAAGGAGAAATTAGAACTGTAATGGGAAGAACCAGCGAACTCCAATTACACGAACTGACTCAGTTATATGGATGAACTGCTTGTTTCCCGTCGGCCTCAAACACTTCGAGTTCTACTCTGCGCTTGCTAGAAGTTGTTCACGTTGAATTTCGTGTTTTAATAAATTTTCTCTTAACAGTTTAAATATTATTACTTACATGTACATACCTGTTTGCTATGTGAAAAGAATAGAAAATTAGAAACATGAATTATGTAGAGAATTAAGAATCAGGTTAAATTAGTCTGGGTTTTTCTGATTTTGTAGTACAGATTATATTGGACTTTTTATATTTTTAGAAATATTGGCGTAATAAATATACTTATTATACGATAGAAATTTACAGAAACGTACACTATGAAATTATAAAACAATTATATAGCTTTATAAATTGATAAAAGCCTCCAAGAATGTAACACAATTTTCTTAAATATTTTAACTCCAGAGAAAACGTCACATCGAAGATTGAAAAATGCAATTTATTTGTCTCTTAAAAAGAAAAAGAAGAGATTGCTCGACACATAAACAGCACACATCTGTTTCACTCGTCAATCTTCGATTCGTAATACCTACTTACGCGTTACCTGGCACACAATGAAAAGGTAACGTAAAAATAAAAATCGCACGTTTCCGCGACTTCCTCGAAAGCTGCTCGATTTCCGTGCGAATCGTTGCACGAACTTAAAGTTTAAGCGTGCAATCAGGTAAAAAGTTTCACTAACCTCGGTCTACCCGGTAATCCGGTTCACCGACGAAACGCAAAGACTTCTCGGGAGTGGTTCATGACGAGAGACGCGAGATTTATGCCGTTCGAATCCTGCGATTTGTCTTCGTACAGCTTACTTTTATAAGACTGTTCGTTGCTTAGGTGCTTGTTGGCGTGTTACGAGAGATCAACGAAATTGAATTTACCTCGACGCCTCGTACGCTTTCGAACGCGTCCGCATAACCAACCTTCTCCCCATCTCGAAATATGGAAATGCGATGAGATATTAACGATCTCACCTCGCCTGTATCTCCAGATGGCCGACGCTCGTGCAAAGTAATCGCCTATTTGGCGACATTTGAATAACATTGAACGCCAGCCGGATAGTTGCGTCGAAGTCGCGCTGTTAAACGCGTAACCAACCAACCATTCGTACCTGATAAATGTCTATCTTATCCTTTTATGGCATCCCGGCAATAACCGAGTTTATGGGCACCGTTTCACCGATACCAAGCAAATGACAAGTATAAATAACAATACGGACAATTAGAACGGCGTTTTCCATTATACAGGGTTGCGGATACATACGTCAAAAATAAACGATCGCACGCTCGTAGAATTGATTCAACGGTAAATCGAATTATTAGCATCGCGTGTCACGAATGAAACTATGAATAGTCGTTAACCGTTAAGCCGTGAGGCAGTTACATGTTCGGGTTAACCGCAAAGCCTGCCTGTCGATTGGCTTCATCTGCAGATAATCTATAATCCTTCAATTGCTACCGCATTACAATAAATAGGAATAGTCTGTACATTCATATCGTATTTCGCGCGCGTTTCATTGCCTGCTACTGGTCGAGCGTCGGCTCAAATATATGCGATTAACAATTTAGTCGGCTGCGTGATTACCGTCGTTTGTATAAAATCGAATCGTCTCCATTTCGACGTATTACTTTCGTGGCGATAGCGACTTCCGTTTTATTCGATTACTTCCTTCGAATCCGCGAATTGAACAGATTTTTCAAATTGAAAACAAACTTTGGTGTTTTCGTGCGACTCCATCGAGAGAAGTCTCGACTGACGAAATTCATCTGGAAAGTTTTCTCCGTTTGTAACAAAGGATAATTGATCGATCACGGTATAATAATTTTAGTAGAAAAATTAGGAACTAATAGTTACTATAAGTGGGTTGTTCGATGATACCATGATAGTATCGGAATAAAATACGATAGCACGGTGATAACTAAATAAAAGGAATCAAAAAGTTTTTATAGTCACATTGATGCGTAACTGCACACGCATTAACTTATATGGAGTTGTCAAGAGTTGAATAAATTCAACGTTCCTACAGTCTATACTCTCAATCTATTAACGACAAAATATCAAATTTTATTTTTCTTTTCAAATGCACTTTCGAACACTCTCTCAACTAGTTCACTCATGACGATCGAAAGGGGTACCACGTCAAACTCTTCGTATCAATTAGCTACATCTTCATCCAACAACAAACCAAGCTAAACAACCATCAAGTATTACCATACAAACAGGATTTTAACCTGGTATCGCTCCAAAAAAAAGAAACTGTAGCATTACTCGATCGATTAACTTTTCTATAAAACCTCTTCAAGATAGAGATCAAGAAAAATCGATTCCTCCGACTTCTTAACCTTGCATCAGTAACAAGTCGAATCGATTCGACGGTAACGCGTCGGTACGCAGCGACGCAGTTCCCCGTTGGCGGTCGCATTCTTACCAGACGTAAACCATTAATTCCCCGGGGCAGACGGGAGCAGTAGGAGCACGTCCATAACTCGGTCGCGGCCGCTTCAAAAATCAGGAAACACCCTGGACGTTTCCCCGCGGCCGTTGGTTATCGCGATGGTATCCCACCATCGGCGCTGGAACGCTCCCACTCTGACCCGTCCAAGTCACACGCACACAGTCCCATCCGACGCCCACGCGACGCCGTTGGTAGGCGTGGCCACCTTGTCATTTGTCTCCTCTACTTTCCCCGAGGCGTTAGGGGATCCCGGGGATGGCGGTCTGTTGGTAGCTTGACGTATGTACTGCCGCTACTGCCACCCCCGCTTCTCGCGTCCCTGTCCGTTCCGTTTCCTCCGCGTACCGTCTCCAACGCTTTTACCCACTGTCCGTCCAACGCCTGCTGGCCCTACTCTCTCTCTGCTCGCGCGGCGTCTACCGCTCCTCTCCTCTATTATGGATAAAGGCTTCCTCGCTGCGTTTCGACCTACGAATCATCTGCTTTGTCATTCGCCGCGTTTTATCTCTCGATCGCCCTTCGCGATCTTCCCGCCACGATCCCCAAGCTTCTTTCGTCCTGCGAGAGCCGCGTCCGTTGCGCACGCAACCGCTACCATTGGATCACCGCGAACCGCGGTTTTATGGCGTGCCTCGCGATACGCCTGTCGATTTGCGTCGTTTGTTCGGTTTTTTTTCCCCCTCGTTTTTCTACAGTGCTTCCGTTGGGCCCCTTTTGGGTTGGATTTTGAGTCGATGGTTTTGGACAAATTTGGATGGAATGTTCCATGTGAAGGTTAGTTGGGATATCGTTGGAGTATTTTAGTGTGGGAGTTGGGTTATCTATGGTAAAAGGGATTAATGTAATTTTTTGTGCAAGTTTTATGGAATTATTGTACTGCGTACGCGAAAGTTTTTGAAGCTCTTTGTAGAAAATGTGGATGATGATGTATTTCCTTTGCATTGCGCATCTTTGCACAGACAGCTAGCTCTGATTTTTTTTTTGTATTACATGCATTATAATCACTGGTAGTTCCAATGTTAGATACAGTGAAACAAAGGATCATTACCGTAACGGTGCCATAAACACGTGCAATACTGTCTTATCGAGTTGTTTCGTTTTCTTCTTTAGATTTCACGTTGATCACCAATTATGGTGGTGTATAATTAATTGGTCTAGCTACGAGTACGTGACTAATTAATTGCACACGTAGCCGCGATTAAGGCTTAAGTTATTTTTACGATCCAATTGGGGAGGTCACTCGGCGTTGATAAGACAAACGTAGATAAAACGCTGGTTGGAAATGGCCGAATTGGGCGGTGTGTTTCGCTTCTGGAAAATTTTTCCGATCTGATTAGACCGCAGACCATTGCAAAACCGATGATCGTCAATTTTGATCATGAGAAAGTGATTTCCAAACGATAATCACTGGTCCTAATAAGCTGCAACGGTTCTACGTTACATTTCGCTTGCGTTCGTGAAATCTTTCCATCAATAGGCGACGCGATACACGATGGAATCGAAGAAGAAAACAGATCCATGAAGATACGAATTTTAATTCCCTCGTTTCTTTCGACATGGTAGTCCACTTTCGCGAAGGCTGTATAAATTGAAAAATTTCTTCCTTATCCTCGCATAGAACCGGCTTTTCTAGCCAGACGTGACTCGAACTAGACGACACACCTCTCCGCGTAATTTGAAACGCCCCGCGCAAGAGGTAGCCCGAGTCTATAAAGATAGATATTTACTCCGCTAGATAAGAGAAGCGATAACTGCACGCGCCCGTATCTCCGCCAACATTTTCTACGTTCTATCTGTCTTTTACAACGAGCAACAAACTAAAGATGGCGGTGACGGCGAATCAGCCGCGACCTATCAAACCCCCTGTAACCATTCGAAATCCATCCGCGACCTGAAGAAACCAAGTAGCCCGTTCAAAGGGAACGCGGTACGCGCGCGTCCACGTGCAAAGTCTCGAGAAAAGGGACGCGCGAGCAACAACGCTAAGCGTGTCGTTAGAGATTAAAGCCAAACGCATGACCAATCCAAGGCGACAAACGTCAACGGGAAGATACAAATGATAATAAGAAGGTACGCGAAGCTCGCGGAGGAGAGAGAACCTAGGTAGAGGGAGAAAGGGGTGACAGGGGTGGCAGCAGGGGATGATGATGGTGGGAGCAGTGGAGGGGCAATCGTTGGAGGTGGTGGTGGCGGTGGTTGCGTGCTCAATCGAGGGAGAGCCGGGAGAGATCTGTGTGCACGTAGGAGGGGCGATCCCCGTTGCGAGTGGGGGCAGATGAAGAGAGGTGCGTCGACGATACCGAACATAGGCGAACCGGTGTCTGTTTCGAACAGGACGGGGACGGAAAAGGGAGACACAGGCGTGAGAGATCGCGTCGACGAGGGACCGAGACGGAGAGCGTGCCGCGATAGCGAGTAGGGGCAGCCAGCTAGACAGAGAGAGAGAGACACCGCGAGAGTCCGTTCGAGGGGCGCAGGGGGTTCAGCCAGTGGATACAGTGCCGCGAGAGATCGTGTGTAACGGGTGTGCGAGAGCGAGAGACCTGGAGCACGGTGGAAGATAGCGTGGTTCGTGGCGCGAGCGAGAGGGGACGAAAACGAGGGTGACCAAGTGGGGGACGATAGCGCGAGGGAGAAGGACGGAGCGGAAGGCAGCCAGGGGGTTGAAACGAGCCACGCAGACCCGGTAGAGCCGGGTTCCTCGCGAGAAAGAGAGACAGCCGTCGAGGGAGATAACGCGAACGGAGTGGGAGAGCTGAAGAGAGAAGGAACGGATGGAGGGGAGTAAGAGCGAGCGAGCCAGGGCGAGGCGCAGTCAGACAGTCAGGCAAGCCGCCCGGCAAGCAAGGAAGGCAGGCAGGCAGGCTAGCAGGCAGCCAGTGCACCAGCCAAGACCACTAGATCCGCTCGGCTTACCGACTTAGAGACTTAAGCCGGCAGGCAGTCCGAAAGGCTCAACTGGCTAAGCCTGGCGGACCCACCTACTACCGACGCGCGGCCACTACACGTTCCATCTACTACGAAAACCGGCTGTACTACCGCGACCTGCAGCACCACTCGCGCTTTCTTACGCTTCCTCTTGTCTGTCCCTCTCTTTCTCTTTTTCACGAGCACACACACGCACACGTACACGTACACGCACGCACGCACACTGCACTCTCACTCTGTTCTCTGTCTCTGTCTCTATCTCTGTATCGCTCACCTCGTCGTTATGTGTGCCTCTGACACGCACACCGTCCGTCTGACGTTCCTTAACGCGTGCCCGTTAAGGTGAGAAGAGACGAGAGCCAGCAAGACGACAGCGTAACCGTCCAACGTCGATGTCCCGCACGCGGATGGTCGTGACGCCGCGACCACGCGTACCACGCGCCAACGTTTCGTCGAGCCGCGGGAAGGTCGTCGCTGCGAGCTGGTGAACCGCCGCGGATGGAAGTCGTCGCAGTTGTTACCCGGTGGCACGTGAACGAGCGCGAGTATCAGTGGTCAGTATCGCGACGTACGCGTCGGGGGTGTTGCACGGCGGCGTTTCGCGACGCTCAGTGGTGACCTCTCCAAGTCTGGATATACGAGGAGGCGCGATTAGCAAAGTTGCCTGTGCGAGGTTCAAAGACGCGATTGGAAACAGTGCAGTGAGACGGTATTGAATTTCTCGTGCGAGTCAGTTCCGCGTGGAGTCACGGGCACCGTGAGTATGGAGGCGTCGGGTGGCCGTCGTCAACGGAACTGTTGTGCCGAGTAAAACGATCGACGAGACGAGAGACCGCGTCCTTTGTACCTGATTCGGTGCGCGTAGCTGCAAATTGGGCATCGTTCAACTTCGTGGCAAGCACGCAAGGATTTGGACGATCGATCAGTGCGAGTGTTAACGAGGCGACGAGAAGGATCTCGAGGCCCGTATATGGGGTAAACAAGAATCACAGTGTGTGCGTCTACGACGAGAGCATAGTGCGAGCTATTTAACCTACTTTTGCCCGCGACCGATTTTAAATCCCCCACTATTCACCTAACGTCTCACGATCCTTACGTAACGTCATTTGTCGTCGCCGATCCGTAGTTATCCGATTTATCAGTCGCTTCTACCCAAGTGTCGAAGCACGTGTGTCACACGGATCCTTCCGTAGTGCGGACCAACCTAACCACTCATCGAATTCGAATCGCGTTATTCGCGATCCATGGAAACAACCACGGTCTCCATCCGCCGATCTTCATCCGACGAACGCTTCGACAGACCCGCTACAAACGTTCCGTCGTGTCGAGGCTGACGCGTAGCGACGGGACGCGTCGAACGTTCGGGCCGTGTGACGAGCCGTTCAACGAAACCTATGACGAGACCTGCCAGTGTCGAGCGATCAGCGTTCCTTGTGCTCACGCAGTCGTTCGTGTCGTCGACGAAGGCATCGCGCGAACGAACGAGTCGCTGGTACGAGCCCCGACGCGAAACGAGGCGTAGCTGCTGCGAGCGGATGCCGCCAGCCGACGGCCGTCGCCAATAGATACTTGGAAACCGGGTGGAACGCCAGTCCCGCGTGCGAGACGGATGCGTCCCTAAGCGGAAACCGGCGGCAACCTCGACGTACGACGCGATTCCGCGCGACACACGGCCTCGCGAGGGCACCGTTGATCTTGCGTTGCGTTGTACAGATCAGTCAACACGACGTTAGGCTTCTATAGTATGGAGCGGGGCAGCGGGGGCGGGGGGAGCCTCGAGCTAGCCGGAGGTGGAGGCGGAGGCGGCGGGAACACGGATCTGTGTCTTCAGGATCTGGTGACAGGATCGGCTACCGGCCTGTCGGTCCAGCATCACCAGCATTCCGCCTCGATGGCCGGCCTCCACGGTGATCACCTTCAGGGGACGATGCACCACCACGACATCCACGGGAACTCCCATCACGAGGCGTCGATGCTTCACAATTCGAACCATCACTTGCCTGAACCACTGGAGAAGCTGAAACGTGGTGAGTCGGTCACAATATCGAGAGCCAGGTTTCGGCTCGGTTTTCTTTCTTACGCGAACGACCCGGTTAAGGGTGATTCGCGCGAGCATCCGACGCAGGGTGGTTTTGGTATTTGGATGGTCGTATCGTTGGATTCTTGTTTCGACGGTGGAATGGTTTTGGCTGGGCGTAAGTGGGATTGAAAGGTGATTCGAATGGAAGAGAAACGGTGTGATAAGTATGTAAATATTGGTTGCTCGGAGGCAAACAAGTGTCCTTAGAGGGAATGTATGTAATTGGGTTGTGTTTTATTGCTGGAACGGAGCTCCGATGCGAAGGGTTTTATTAATTGTTTGATATCGTTATTATCGTGAGAAGCGTGATAGTAATCCGTCACAAAACACCTGTATTACTTTTTTTATAATAGGCTATATCTTTGAGTCATTTACTTTCTTTCTCGTTCTCTTTGGAATTTACAGATTGCTGCGTTAAAAGCTTTTTAGTTAGTCTTTTAATTCCGTACTAATAATAAGAACCATTCATTTTCTCGCAAATAGAAATAAGAAAGAATCAGTCTCTTTGGATCTTTAATACCTCTTTTCTTTGTATCGACGTTCATGGTTTTTATTTTCTAATATTTTGATAGCAAAACTTTCGTTTACTATCAGCACTGGTATAATCTTGAAAGTCTTCATTGTTAAATATATCATATTGAAATAGAATCTAAAGGAGAAAGAGTTGATTGCTATGAAATTAGGCACATTTTCTGTCACTTAAATACTACATATTTATATCGTAGTAGAATCAAGTTACTTCACAATGACATACTCCCTCTTATTTTCTCCTTTATTCAAATTAACCATATGCATCTGAATCAAGAATATTTAAGAGTATTTTTTATCTATTACCTGCCAGACATTGTCTATCCAACTATGTACACTTTTCAATTCGTAAAAACCAACAATGTTCACATAAACTTACCCTATTTCTTATACGAAAAAGTAACTTCATAACCTACTTAATCCACTGCTGTAAACGACGGCTATAGTCGTCCAATTTTTGACAATATATAAGCGAATTACTATAATAGTTACTCTCATTAAACTCTCGATTACTAGTAACCCTCATTCGTTCATAAGAACAATTATCGAACTTGTAAAGTAAAATGCCTCTGCAACGATCATAACCATCGTTTGTTCCGAGTACAAAAGAAAAAGTATTGACCAATGGATTAAGAGTAAGTCACAGTCAAGCATTAACAGCTGACAAAGAACCATCAACTGAAAAACGATTTCATCTTTCAACAATATGCACAATCGGATCCCCATACCGTTCGAACTCTCCTCAAAGACATTTCGTAGCTAATATTCATTATTGCTATCTACACGATAAGATCTAAACGAATGTAATTCATTGTTAACAGCTAAAGACATCGTTTCTCTGCACTAAAATATTCACGAGCCCGTATCTACGTAGACTTAACACGGTGTAAATGAATGAGAGGCGTTCGAGCTGAACCGCTTGGATTAAATTTGAGTGCCACGCGAAAAGATATTGTTTCCTGCTCGCAGAAGTATGTCAGAAGTCTAATTGCCTCTTGTTCCGCGCACTCCGATCGAACGTCGATACAGCGTCGGACATTGTTTTCTCGGTACGGTGGCTATCAGCAACCGCAATCGGTTCTGGAGGGCTCGTCGATTCGTTTGATTTTGTTATAACGCGATATTATCGGTATTCTGCTCATTCGAGCACGGCAAATCTAGGTATCGCCGCCTTTCTGCCTTCGAATCGTGCAGTACGACGTGCCCGTTATCGCGCATCTTTTCTGAAAATCTCGTATCGGCTGACGCAGCAAATTTGCACGATACGCGTACGGCAAGATTAATACGATTAAATACGATGCTTTGTTTCCCGTTTCGCCCGCTATTCGCGAGCACAACGTGTCGTTTGTACTGTTCTACTTGGACCATTTACAGGAGCACCTCTCTTCGATCATAGACAGTCAGTTGTAGCGATCGGTTCGTATTTTCTTTAGTGGAATTCTGAAAATTTACGATGGTACGTTTTTCAGGTATTTCTTGATTGTGAAAAGTGTAGGTTTATGCACGAAGGTTTCTTGTTTCTTTTCTCGTCTCATGTGGCAAAGGTCTAGACATGTATTTTGTATTAATCGTGGAAATTCGACCGAATGGGATTCAATATATGATAGAAATTGTGCAGTTAATCGTGCAGTTTGCGAGCAATTTATCGCGATTTTAATATTTTCACTGTAGTCGATGACAAGGTTCTGTTCGAGCGAGTTCCCGGCTGAATTGAACGTTTCGACGGCCAGGAATGGAGCCACCGACGTGTGACACTTTTGTTGCAACCTCGTTGAAAATTTTCGAACGATAAAGCAACATTGTACGTTGATTTTTGTCAAGTGCCAGGCGAGCACAGATAAAATATATTAGTACGAATAACTTTGATAAGCACCGCACCCATCGTGTTATTCCAGCTCTGATACGACGCGACGAATAAAATTTCTGACCCGCACCGCGGATACCATTTAAAGTGGAGTGAATTATTATGCAAAAATTTGGGGGTCTGCGCGATTTTTATTCGAAGTATCGTTAATCCCTTACACGTTTATCACGGCTACACGTTACATGTACGTTATTACATATAAAAAGGCTGTTCGAAGATAAGAAATTTTGATACTCGATTGCTAGGTGTCATTAATGTGATTAATCGATTACTACTTTGAGTATGCTTGTTAGACACAAAAATATACAATTTTTACGATACAGAGCAATTATAATTTGTATTTATTTTACTCTGGAGTATGCAATATTTTTTGTGTATATCTTTACACGATTCCAACAATCTCGTTTTCATTATCTGAATAATTCTGAGTATCGTAACTCCCTTAAATATTATTGGACATTCTAAAAGAATTTTATATTCCCAAGAGATGACTCTAAAATATTAGATGACAAGATAAAATCGTAACATGTAGCTACCTTAGTTTGGACATTTCATTACCGTTCTCTATATATCAAAATTTTTACTATAAATATGCAGCAGACCTGCAATCACACGACTCCAATATAAAATACAAAATCGTCATCTGCAATCGATAGACACATCATAATTATCGTAATCCACTATCTAACTCTAGAAAAAAAGTAACCATCCTCAACCAAGTAGAATCGTGTCTTTTTACAATAACCAAACCGACGATTAAACCTGGGAAGACGCTCGCTCCAGGCACCGTACGAAGTCTCTCCTTCGTCGCTTATCTTTATCTCTCGGTCGAGCGAGAGCGTTAGGTGGTTCCAAACGCGTGGCGGCCTAATTTTTCACCGAAAACCGGAACCCACGTACCACGGGGCGGGCGATGCCTTCGAGGCCGAGATAAAGAGCCGAGGAAACGGGCCGCGTGAGCAAACACCCGAATCCCGGCGTATCAGCGGTACCATTCGTTTCGCGTCGATGAAGAAGAGGAAGAAGCGGAGGAGGAAGCGGAGGAAAGAGAAAGAAGAAGAAGAAGAAAAAAAAGAAAGAAACGCCGTCGCTATTTCATCGATCGTCGAAGAAATTCAGCGACGACGGGGACGAAGACGATCTCTCAGTGGCGCCACCACCTGTTTTGTGATTCATTAACTCACCGGCTTATCGGGATAAGGCAGACTTATCCGGGGCTCGAACCCGACACTGCGGCTAAACCCGATCTTATTCCAATGGCATTCCACCTATCCCCGTTTCAGTTTCACTCCTGAAGCCAGCCAGTTCCCACTTGCAGACCGCAGGTACCATCGCTCCTCGCGGGGTCACGCTCTTCACGCTTTTCTACCCTTCCGCGTGCGCGTAGTGCGGACCGCTCGTTTGGTTCGAGGAAGAACGGCTGGTTGATCAGTTGGCGAATTGGCAAATTGGTTCAAGCGTTTGCTTGGCAATTTTTTTTTGTAGAGGTTTTGTCATTCCTTGAGGATTCATTTTTGGAAGTTTTCTATCGTTTTTCGTGGGGACCTGTGTATTGAGGAACTGCTCGATTAGCATCTGCAGTGATTTTGTTGGCTACCTTAGTAGGACGATTTTTCTTCTTTTGACAATAAGAAGTTCAAATTCTTGAGTTTGAAGAGTTTTTGCAACATCGTTTCGAAATTCGAAATTTCTTCTGATAATATTCACACTTTAATCGCTAACTAATTCCATAGAAATTCATATCTTGAATATTAACTTCCTCCTTCCCAAAGCTCGTGCGCATACATTAAATACATAAATTGAAAATTGATCGATCAGCTGCAAACTGATATAACACGGCGCACAAATATTAGACGAATCTAATTTCCGCAAGGTGAACACTCGCTTTTGACTCTCACCGTGGCCTACGCGTCGCTCGAATTATTCATGAACATCGTTGGCCCAGAATTAAAACCGCGTTTGCGTTTCACTTCCGCTAAGGATTCTCGTTAATATCGCATCAGCGGGGAACGCGTCGATCATCGGGGGAATTGGCTCGACGACCCCCGCCGCTCGTTCGTCGTCCGCTTTCTAAATGCAATTTCTTCGCGAACAATCGCCAGAGAACGGAAGCCCTTTCGTGGAATCAGTTATCCCTTTCGTTCGATCCCGATATCCCAATATTTTGTCAACAGGCTGGCATACGGCCTGTACCGGATTCCCGATCGAAGGCCCCCCCTCAGTGGTCATTAACTACCCCTTTATTATGGGCTCTGGCTGCGCGAGATCGGGCCCGCTGGCAGATGTGCCAAAGTCAACCCTTGTTGCCTTCGTCTAATGGTGTTGACAAATTGCTCGGCTAGCCGCTAGCTCACCCCAGGGAAGGCCACGGTGGAAACTCTTCTGCCCGCAGACTCATTGCCATTTAGACCTGCAATCTTTCAGATCACCGCGCCCGCTCGAATAAGACGCATCCCTTCGCTGTTCGATCTCACCCCGTATGAATTATAACGGCCGCTGAGCAATTGCAATCTGCGAATCCTCGTGATTAACGGGCACTCTGCTTGGTAAACTGGAATACTTCCGTGCTGTTGGTGGTCATTCTTTTGTCATTGGTAGCGGCTTCAGGAGGGGTTCTCCAGTTCCATTTCGAGATTTAGAAATTGGAGTTTCTTTGTTTAAATGTATGTCAGTAGCGATGTTGAGGAAATTAGATAAGTAGATCGTTTGGAAGGGAAGTATTTATGATCTAGAATTTATATTGCTTTATATTCCTAAAGTAAAAACTGTGTTAAAGTAATTCAGTTCTATGCGATTATTCGAATGCATAGAAATCTGAATAATTTGCGTGGAAAATTGAGAAAAAGTATAGAACGGAAGACGTGTCCTTCTCGAAATATATTTATGAAAAAAAACCACAAGAGAGAAACGACACGCTAGTCAAACAAAACACACCAACGCCAATGTTCATTATTTCATTTTATTTTTTTATATACAATTTGAGTCGCTTTTCGATTCACTTGGTGAACCTGTGCTGGTTGAGTAACGCCAAGAAAGGTTAACCGTCTCGGTAAATCGTCAGTTCTACAGACGAGTGTCTACTGAAAAGGGGACGTTATAGACTCACCAGGGAGAGTGAAGTCGGTCGATGATCCGAGCCATCGAGCCGATTTTCTGGCTTGATTTTCTCGATCACCGAGGCAATCGCGGCGCTCCTCTAAGCGCGACAGGGGCCAAGCCCGCGGGATCAACATAGAAATGAACTGATTTCCTTCCCATTATCTGAACCGACGGTGCGGAGGCTCGCCTAGCTCAGGAGCAAGGCTCGCGTACTCGGTGGGCCCCGATTCAAGCGGGCTGACTCGCTGTCGAGGGTCGTTTCGCCGTGGAAATTTCTGTGCGTGCCGATACGTGTGAGAACGGAGCAGCCAACGGCCACGTCGCGAAACTTGCGCCCTTCGAGGGTGTAATCCTAGAAGCGTTTCAAAATATACCAGCTCTTTCGACGAACCTCATTCTAGACTTTATTAAGTGCATCTGTGTATACGTTGTTGTGGTTTTGCTGCAGAGGATCGTGGAGATGTGTGTGCGTTAAATTGAGCAATCGCGAGCCGATGAGATTAAGAGAAGGATGACTTGGAATTTTCTTAGAAAATTTCCTCAGTTTTTACGATCAGAGTGCAAGATAATAGTCGATTGATTTGAGAGGAGTGAATTTTTTATAATATTCTCAAATTTCTAATTGCAAAGTAAAATAATATTATTATTAACCATGCAACAAGATTTCTGTTTAGAGATTTTTAATCTTTTAAACTTTTTCAAATTTATGGAATGATTATTAAAATTCTTTGTTATTTGTCAAAGTTCGAGATATGTTTGAATGAAGTCGTGCCAAAAGCAACGCTTTTCGCGAGAAAAATCGAGATCAAATTCTGAGACGTAACGAAATTGATTTCGTTTTCATTCCGTGTCGTTTCCCGGTTACAAAAAGGAGAAGCGTCGCGTGAAGGGCTACGGGGAAAAAGGAGACGAGGAGATTACGTTCCAATTAATTTCCACGCTAGCTGCGGGGGGTTTTCCACGGTAGCGCCAGGCTGTCTGAAAGCTCTCCCAAAGACATTCTATACGCGGAGTTTTCCGAAACGCTCGTGACACGCGCGTTAAACTCGAAAGATACACTGCCTCTCAGATTACTTATCGGTTCCATGTGCACTCACCCTTGTGTCAAGTTGAAACTAAACAAATTGCTTGACAACCGCCACCGAACCCTACTCACGGAATCGGTTGTTCCCGATGTATCCATCAAACCTGCCATTTTCCTCGATAAATACTCGTGCATCTGCATCGGTTCCTTTCTAAGAAGAATAGCAATACCTTTCGAGCTAACTCGATGATGATTCCTCAAACACTTTGTTTCTTGTCACATCAATGAAAGCATATTTCTATAAAGTACAAACTCATCGCATAAAATTAAATATATCTTATTATTAACGAGAAATCTTCCTTTATTATGATCGTTCTATGATAAAAAGCTAAATCTATCTATCTATGATTCCAATTCCTTTTTAATAAAAAATACTATACCAGTCACAAGCAATTGGATATTTCAAAATCTCTATAGTAATTAATTACACCAGGTATAGAAATATTGAACTTCGCACGAATTCCTTAAACTTAATTCAAAAAAAGTCCAGCTAAAATCAATTCGAACAGATTGTACGTCTCGCTAAATAGCGCGCGCCCCCACGGAAGCGTAAATATCTTCCAAAACGAGGAAGCTCGCTCGACAAATCCCGAGGACGAGCAGTGCAATCGATCTGCGTACGCGTTTCCGAATAATTCCAGACGTGGGACAGAAGTGTGCGGCTCGTACGAGCTGGTCCGAATGGCGGCCGTTACGATCCGGCGCGGTTGACTAATAAACGACTTCCTAAGGAAGCCAAGGATTACGAGATTAGGGGCGAAGACCGGTCGGCAGACTGCGACTTTCCACTGGAGATCGGTGAGCGTCTCAGGCTCGCAGGTGCTCCTGTCACGTTGTCGTACTTCAACCCCCGACGTTCCTCCTTCTAATTATCGGCCATACGACTCTGCTCGTCCGTCATTCGAAAATCTCCGCCGCACACCTCGCTACGTGACACACTTTGCTTTTTCTCGACCGTGGCCTGGGACAGGAAATGCGTGCGGTCAGCTTCGTGGGGAAACGTGTGAACGCTGTGGGGAGTTTTGCGAGACTCTCGTTTAGGGGAAAACCCGGCTGGAACTGGGCAAGTCTCTGGTTATTAGTTTGTTTCTCCTAACTCGATAAGACGTTGCGTGAATTTGGAAGTAAGAAATTAGACGAAGAGAAATTATCTGAATTGTTTTATACCGTAGAATTTTGTATATGATGTTTTAATGCAATTTATTTTTACCTTTCCATGATGAAGGAATTATTTGGTATTAAGGGAGAACCTTTGATATGCTCTAAAAAAGAGTTCAGTGTGTGTGTTTGGCATAGTCGTGTGTGCAACGTTGAGCGAGCCCAAGAATTTTGCGAGAATGACTAATTTCGTGCGACTTTCGTATGGACCTCGCAGCTGCGCGATATAGATATTTCAGCGACCCCAGTTGGCCCTCTTCATCGGTGAGTTGCACCGCGACATGGTCCACTAAACACCCACAATTTTTACAGCACATGTCATTTTATTTATGCTCGTGCATCACCCTCTCATTGGTCGACTATCGACAACGTCCCGCGAACCGTAAAACATTACTTCTGAGACGTGTACTTTCTATGGTCAGCCATTAATCACGCGAGATGACACAGCGCGAAATTATTATGCACGAGTGAAACCAGAAAAGCGTTGCATCGCTCGTGTTCCGACGGATAGTGTTTAAATAAATTATTGTAGGATTCTTCGATATCATTTGTTATCTTTATACTATTTTCTATATCTTTGAAAGATAAATTCTCTATTTTAAACAGTATTAGAGAAAAATGTCTGCTTAAGCAAATAGCTGATTTTCTAAGATCGAACGAAGTATCTTCTTAATTCAACAAATTCAGAGATTTAAGATTATTAATATTAAGAAGCAAAATATAATACAAATTTAGTTGAAGTTAATTATTCGAGGTGAAATATATAAATTAATTGAAAAATATATGTACCAGAGTGAAATGAAATGATATCAGTGTACAGTTTAATTATTCCTCTGCAGTCAGGAATGAATCTGGCGAATATCGTATTTAACGTGATATCGGGTTGTTAGTTGTTTAAACCACTAGATGAATGTGTTAGGAAGGAAAATATTACTGCAATAGTGAATCAACAAGCGGCAAATGTCAGTCCTCATCAAATATCTCTTGATCGATGCCGCGGATATTGGTACAAGCTGTATTAGCCAGCGAGTAAAATTTCCGGGTAATGAAAGCGCCGCTGGAATAACTCTCCATCGATAATTTTATATCGGAGATTACGATGCTCCTGCGGAGATTATAATCCCTGGATTTTATAACTTTCATGGAGTACATTCATCGTGAGCCTAGCGTTTTATGAAATTGAAAAAGGAGAATTACCCGTGATACATTGTACGCGGCTAATTGCTTAAACAGGAAACACTGTTTCCATTAACGAATACAAGATGATATTAATTTTCTTCTGTAACGAAAAACCACTGACAGAATTACCTCGACTATTTTAACATCGATAGATAATAATTCCTCTGTCACTGCCCCAATTGCTATTAAATATTCTCAAATTACTAAACTCAGAATAAAAATAAGTAATCAATAATGATTTTTCAGATCGCAAATTCAAGTCGTTTAATTCACAATTATTTCTTTTCGATCACGTACGATGTTTGGTAACAAAGAGCTATTGTGACTCCTCCCTATTTTCTTCGATACGTATACGATTCTCATGAGATCTCCAGCAGAGTTCTTGGAGGCTTAACGTGTCGTATCGTTTGACGGTTCTACTGTTCGTTGCTATGGATTCGTGGCTGAGTTACACGAGACGTGAGAACGGGGGATCCTCGAAGGGCGGAATGTGGCCAAAAACTATCCCACCCTTTCCTGTCAAACATTCGACGTCCATTTTGGTCAGTGCCTCGCGGATATTTCGTTCCGTCCGTTTACCGAGAAGATTACACATTGATCCCAGGACTCTCTCGCGCTACCACCAAGAAAAATAGAACCGTAGACCGTTGTCAATGTTACAATTTCGGTCTTAACATTGAAATCAAATTTCATGGAATATTTTCGTATTAAATTACGGATATTCGTGTTTTGATATTTTTATATTATACGAATTATTTTTAACACATTCATGTCCAAGAAAATTTGTTAGAAAAAAGCTTGAAATGTTCATGGAACTCGTCAAGAATCAACTAATTAAAAAAATTGTGTGACTGAAAAAGCAATCACTATCAATGTTTCTGGTTATGTATGATTCTTAAGTGAGTGTATATTAATTTTCATTACTAAATAATAAATTGAGAAACATTTCTTCTTTTTCAAACTTAACCCTTTGCAGTCTTTTGTCGAATGTGACTCGACATCAGTAAATAAAAAAAAAAAGATATTTAAGCTCCATAAATATAAATTGTAACAAAGTTTCAGAGTTATATTTAATACAATTAGTAAACATAGTTGTTTAGAAGTAGTAGTTGAAGAACTACTTTAAAATAAATTTTAAATAAAATACTTAAAATAGTAAGGAGTTGTTGGTAACGAAATTAAAAAATAATCCGGAGTGCAAAGGGTTAAAAACATTTATTGTCCATCTGTCTTCAATTTTTCGATCAGTGGACCCATCTGTATAGCTTTGCTGACTCTTGCTTCTTCCATTTTGGTTGTCCACAACAATTACAAAGTTATTTCAAGTTTCTTTTCCATGAACAACAATACGATAGACACACGAAACCATAATTCTCTCAATTAAAGTATATAAACTTCACCATTCATCCACCAATCCATCTACGCGTCTTTCAAGATACAGAAAAATTCGGGAATCACAATTCACTCGAATATTCCCCAAAATTGCTCGCGACAAACTAAATCGCGAGCAAGCAAAAGGTTCGCGCGAGCTCTGACGCCACCCTCCATCGAGGGTGGAGCCGTCATCCATCTCTTTACCGAAATTTTCCATAATTTTCGTTCCGAGAAAGATAGGAGAGGTAGAGGAAGGCGTCGAGGTCGTGGCCCGGTGTCCCGTTTCGTGTCCCACGTTCGCACGTGTTTTTCACACGGAAAAAGAATCGCGCCGCAAGGCGATGCTCGGCTGCAAGAAATAAAGAAACGCGAGGGAGAAAGAGAGCCAAGGGATAGTGGTAACTAGAGGGCCGCCCGGACAGGTTGTAACTCACAAATTTATTACTTTCCCCCGCGGCTTCGAGTTATTCTATGCCAAAGACAAACCGGCCGGGGAGGAACCGACGGGGACGAATATCTCAGCTGCCTCGTCGCGTTTTTACGCCCGCTGGATATATTAGTGGATCGCTAATCCGCACGGATTTTACGGGACTGACTGTGCATGCGAGCGTCGACGGCGACGTCGACGAAGGAGACGACGTTGCCGCGATTATCGCCACCGTGTTAACCGCCGCTCGAATAAACCCCATCGATTTTACAGCCGGGATCGAAACAAGAAAGTTCCTACGTTGCACTCAATTTTTTTTCAACCTTCCCGCATCTTTCTTGGAGAAATAATCAAATCGAAGGTAGATGTGTGTGGAAGAAGAATTCTTACTTTGTTACTTTTGGAAAAGCAGTTGGATAACACTATTGCACTATTTTTTCATTTCATTTACGTTTCTGGGATTCTTGATGTTTCATTTTTGTAAAGCAATATTTATATGAATATGCTTTTTCGTTCGAGCAAAGAGATAAAATAGAATCTCTTTATACAAGTTTTCTTTCTTGACATATAAAATACAGCTGTTGCAAAATATTGTTGACATTGAAGTATTCATTAGTAATGCTAAAAGTTGATTGACAACTGTTCGATTCTATGGAACGAACATCTTCAAGGTTTGGGAGTGGTAATCGCGCAATTAAGGGACGAATCTTCAATTGTTCCAAGGACGTTTTCGCAACTTTTACCACGATCCTTGTGCGCTTAGCAATTTCAAACGTCGACGTCTCCACGAAACGGTGCTGGCGCATAGAAAGTAGGAGCTTATACATGGAAAGGATCGCGGTGGCGTAGCGAGACGATATTGAAACGTGAAAAACGGCGCCCTATAAATTTCGCCGGTTGAGTAGGTCGCTTGAATAGCTTGTGCCGGATCAGGATGTAGATTATAAGATTAACTCTAATCTTGGAATAATATACAAGCATCGGAACGAGGAAGCTCGAACGGCGCAACAACGAGTTTATCAAAACACTCGGGAGTGGATAGAATTTTTTGGTAACGGCCGGGAAACAAAACGTTCCGTGTTGTTCGTCAATTTCGAAATCTCACGGTGTTACCCGATATGCACAGGATCATTCGGATATTTACGATCGTGCTACGAGCACGGCGGACAGTGGCGGTGCAGGGTGAACGCGGCAGAAAACCCCGCTGATGCTCGCCCGTTTATTATTTTAAGAACTGGAATCTTGAATCGAAAGAATCCACGTTAAACGCGTCCTTTCATTTCAACATCCCCCGTGTATTTTATACCACCCGACGTGTCCGAACGGTGTGTTGTTCCGAAATTTCGTAAAGTACGGAATTTTTAGAACCGTGGCATTCTTTGTTCCCAAAAATAGGCGCCTCGTTAGGTGCAATAACGTTCGATCGGACATAGCCTGATTCTGCAACGGATTTCTTCTTTACGGAGAAACTATTTCGCTTACTTTTCCTTTATATATTATTATATACGAAGAATGGTTTTCAAATATGCATAGAGGTGGTTTGACTTGCTAAATATGATATACAAAGGTGATGAAATTTAATTGGCCCATTCACTGCCAACTATGAGATTGATCGCGATTCGTCACAGAGTAAGAGTAAACTTGAAACAAAATCTTGGCAGCCAGAGCAAAACGCTCTGAATTTTCCTGCCAGTGAATAGGTTCGAACCATCACGCAAATCGGCTTGAAACTCGTAACAAGTTACCACCGCGCACCCCTTCGCTCGTTGACCGTGTACGTGGAACGTATTACATCGTTCGCATTCTTCTGTTGCGCGGCTCGTGATAAGTAGCACGGCGTCCAGGTTTCCAGCACTCAGATGCTGTTTGCGGAGGAGGCATAACCGATAACGCGACATCACTGCGGCGCGACCGCTTTTCCTCGGGGACTGGCCTTGGCAAACAAAGCTACTCACCCTGGCCAGGGTTGAAGCTTATCCTCTCTATGTACGGCCATTCGTACCTCTTTACACGTGTTCCACGGTTAGCCGATCAAATAGGTAACCGATCTGTTTGCGGAGTCGTAGATTAAGAAAATATTCTCCGCCGTTTATTCAAGGGCCAATTTTATCTGCGAAATCGACGGAATTACACCGCAACGTGGAAATAAAAGGGACCAAAAACGAGCATTATTATTAATCGTTGCGTCGATTAACTTAGAGTGGAGAACGATGGCGGATGTGATTTAATATTTCTAAAGCAATCGCGATGGATATTAATTATTATCAATTTAATATCACGAAAGTAATTGCGAGGGTAATTAGACGAATTACACGATTGGTAATTGCAGTTAGCGATGTTCGAGGATTATTCGATAAGCCATAGTGGACGATTTATCGTATCCCACAGTGACTTATCGAGCATATTTATTCTGCGACAACGATTCAGTCGGTCGCCGCGTTGTAAACAAGCAATATCTTAGTTCGAGAGGGTGGCTGCGAGGTTCGAGCGCGCCCACGCGAGACGTGGGTGGCGAAGAAAGTTCTGGCGCCCCGGGAATTTCGGCTGTTTCCTCTTTTAATCGGGAGTTCCCTCGATTTATCCACCCGCGAACGTCAGTGCGGCGTTATACACAGTCGATTTTATTTCGCGATGCACGATTTTAAATATCGCGCGGTTACAAGCATTTCTTTCGAAGAATCGCCGGTTCAACGTTTCGCACCGCTTCTTTTACAAGAGTAAACGAACATAATCTCAACTAAATTCGGTTCGAACCGGACGACGATTGCAGTAAAAATGTAAGTTTACACTGATAAATTTTTTTGAAAAATTCTCTCGAGAGAAAACAAAATTGAACCATATTTTCCGAATTTAAAAAGAGAAGTCGACTCGAACACCAACAATCCCTGCTATTTTTACGTTTCAACAGTTGGTGAATAGTATCCTTATTGGTCCGCGTGGTACTGGCCTCAAAACGAGCACTAAAAACGGCCAACATACACGTTAGCTCGTAACACGGTCGACAGCGTCCTGGAAGAGTGACATGCGCGTCTTCGTGGTTCGTGGCTGGCAGCTTGGCCAATAAATCAGCCCGAGTTACGCGCCGACTAATTGTGAACCGCCTCCCTGCTCCTTTGCCGCCCCCGTGGAAACCAAATATAACTAAACGGCCCAACCGATTAACTTCTCCGTTAGCTGGCTATACCGCTAACATCTCACACTTGCCAGCCCTATTCTCGACCGTTCGAAGCTGAAGAAACCTCCTTTTTTCCCCCTCTTCCCCTTCGTACACTCTCATTGCTGTTTCTTCCTTTCCCCACTTTTTTTGTTCGTTCGCGCATCACCGATGGGGATACGTAACGCGAAGGAAAAAGAACGCGGTTGTTAATTGCGCGATGATATAGTGCTGCTCGTCGCGGTTCTTGGGCTGCGAAATACGCTTTTTCACGGTTCTTCTGCGAAAACAGAGGGTCGTAGTTCGACGCGAGTTATCGCGAGCGTTACAGGATAAAATCGACTATTCTTCCGCGAATTACGAGGTTACTTGTTGTTGCTCGATGGGGGAAGATTTAGCGGGTTGTTTCCATGCTTGTCCCATAACATTACGCCCTCGAAAGTTATCACGTGTACGGATACTTCACTCTCTTCGTTTTTAAAACAGACTCCCGTTGCGTTTTATGTGCACCCTCTGGTGATGGATTTACAAGCTATCAATTACAGACGACACTTGTATTTGTTAACTACGAAAATGCGCGGAAATGTTCAAATTGAAATTGATCAAGCACAGAAACCGTTCGTCTACTCAAAGAGTATTAAAGCACTCTCGATTAAGTAACATCGTCTTCCTGGTCGAGAAGATAGCCTTCGCCACCCCGTTGGTAGTCGATGAAAAGTAACGCCGCCGCGAGAGCCCCGTTTAGTAACGAGTTAAGTTAGCAATTAACGGAAACCACGGTGAGCTTAGACGACGTTGCAAGAGGGTGTGATGCGTTTTGCAGTATGGGCACAGGGCGACTTCCGGGACGAGGTGACCGGGGATTTGGCGAGGCTCGATTTGACGGGTCACGGAGCTCACACACCCGGTGGCAGCAACCCCAGTACACCGGGCGCGACACCCACGACACCCTCCGGTGGATTTTCTACCGCACAGCCCAGGTCCCGCACGAACACGACACACAGGCCAGATATCCGAAAAGGTACGCCTCGCCGCTTTACGAGCAACTTTCCTATCGCACCCTGACCCCCGCGCTGCGAACCACCGTTTCAAACGAGTCCGTGCCACCACCCTTTCATTTGCGACGTTCACGCCGATCCACGATGCGCTTCTTGATCGTGCGGTAGCCATACGAATCAATCTGTTTACCACTCGACGCTCGGAGCAAATAGTAAAATCGTGTAGATGTTTGAATAGTACTAATGGTGTGTACCCATGGTTTTGTTTTTTCTCCCTTCTTTTTTCTTAGACAATACGTGTAGGTAGATAAGAAGATGTTTGCAGGGACAAATGTGACGCGTTGCATGCGGTTTTTCCAGCGATGGTATCTGTTGGAAAAACACACGACGATTCAGGAATTGGTATTGCCTAGGACGATGCAGGTTTAGAGTGCTTGATCAGTTGAATTAGAGAATGCGTTTTACACACCAAGAGATTATGAATATAATTACGTTTTATGGATGTTTGCAGATTAGAATCTGTAGATTCCTTTCAAATCACCTAAAGTGATACTTCGTCTATTTGGTTTCCTTTAACAATTTTATTCCACGTTTCCTACGCTGACTCGCACATATTTTCAACTATTCTACCAAGGACATACACGTATCACACACTCAGATCAAAAAATCAAATTCACTCACTTGTGAATTTCACAAACTCAGTTAGGTACTATAGAAATTAGGATTTCTTACTCTAAAACCGATTTACTCGGTAAGAGTAAAGAGTCGTCAAATCCACACGATTCTACGCGTCCAATTTCAAACTTACATCAACAACAATCGAAATTCGTTAGCCTATCGAGCGGGCAAGCGCAATGAAATTTTACGTTCGCAATTAACGCGAGGGAAGAAACAAAGGTGCTGGGTCTCGTCAATCAAATTGGATAGCCGTGAGGGGGGAGGGGATTCCAGCAGCCGCGATCCCGGTCCAGTCTCACGGACTGTAAAATCAAATGATAATAGAGAGTGTCGTGGGCCGGGTGCAGCGCGAGAAAGGTGAGGAAAATGCTGGCGTCGTTTGTTTGCAGGTTTGTTCGGCACTTAGCCGGCACTCTCGCGGCCGCCCCAAATCCCCGCAAATTGAAATATCTCCCGGAGTCTTACGGGCCTGGTTAACAACAAACCCCGGGGACGGATCTCACTTCACTCGTAATCCCAAGGCGAGGGCGAGGCCTCTCGTGCTCCTTCACGCGAGTCCACCACGTTCCTCACCACCCCGCCGGGGAACCACTGAAGGTGTTTCAATTCCAAGGCTTCCTGATATACGCGCAGCCTCTTCAGCCGCGCGTTGTCTCTTCGAGGGTTGACGAGCTCGCTCGCTTTTAGAATTCGAATCGACACGGGGTTGGCAGAGTTACGATTTCCAGTGCATCTCGTCGGATCTCGACTCTGCTACGATCTTCGCATCGTATTCGATCTCTGATTGGGTCCTCGTTTCTTCTGGAATTTTCTTCATCTCGATATAGACGAAAGCTGCTATTGCTATTTAAGATTACTTTTAATGACATAAAGTTATCATGAAATGCTGAAGGTTGCTCGATTTAGCTAACGCAAAGCGATTATGGGGTGTTGTTTAATGTATGCTACCAAATATTATATAAAATTCACACGTATGTACTGAAAAATCGATAAGACCTAAAATCAGATATTAGCGAATGGAAGAAAACCAAAAGCGTCCACGTTTTCTCTTCAACATAGCTGAAACGGCCGACTCCATGTGAATGGTAAAATTTTCGTGCGTTCAACGTTCGATGGACGGGTAGATTAAGATGATGCTGAATAAATTGAAACACGGCGATAAAGGGGTCGAAACGATCTTCGTGGGTGCGACGCGCCACGGTATCGGCGCGACCTTATGTCGGTTCGTTACCTCTGTAAATAGACTGGCTCGTCTTTAGCTGGACGATAGTTAGCGGCATCATCAGACGCAGTGATAGCGGTGCTTTTTGAAAAAGGAGGCGATCGATCACATGGCTGTCAATACGAGTAAGGGAAGCTAGCGATTTGCTGCCGCGGAGTCAGGGGTGAAATACCCTCACCTGTCACTGTCACGATCATGACAAACACGCTCGTGTTATTCCCGAGCGGCGCAGCGTGCACGCTCGAGAGATTACCGATCGAACGATTTCACCGATCCACGAACGTTTTCAATGCTTATGCCACAATTACAATTTTGAAAGATGGTCCTCGACTTAAATAATAAGCTTGGACGTGGTAGCGTCCTTGCGTTACCGAAATGCATAAATGCATAAATTTCTATGGACGGGAGTTCCATCCGCATCGTTCGATTACACTTTTATCGATTAGACGCGGGATTATTTTCACGTCTAATTGGGGATTGTTCGCGAATATCAAGGCTACGACGGAAGGTCGCCCGTTAGAAGGATGAACATGGTGAATTTTATCAGCGATAACATTTCTTTATCGTTACAGGCTAATTTTTATCGCCCACTGGAATAAGATATAAGTAATATTTATCTGATTCTCTAAGGCGCGGAGCCCTGATGCAGTCTTCGAATATTAGCCACGAAGCCAACGCGTATATACGAAGTTAAGTTAACCGTACCCTGATGAACTCCATTACGCGCTTAATTTCTTATATAAGAGTCCTATAAAAAACATTCTACTCAGAATTTATTCGAACCACCTCCTAGTTACATTTATAAATTCCAATTATAATTTAACAATAAAGAAACAGATAATAATACTCTGTACTACTTTTTTATATTTGATTAACTAAATTCGTGAAACTCTATGCGACAAGCCAATAGAGAAAAATTCGAAAATTAGTGTGATAAGACGAACGTTCCACTGTACAATTAACGAAACATTAATCCGTCTATGCGACCACTTAGCCTCGTTACTTCGTCGTTCGTTTCCACAAAGCGTGGAAGCTGACTCATAGATCGCGTAGACGAAATCTCTCGTCGTACGGGCGTCACCGTTTTCCAGAGAATGTGATATCTTAACACGTTTCAGATGTTGCAACGCCAGAGGTGAAACACGAATTGGGTAGCAGTGGAGGGGTGGTCTCCTCCGACGGCGTGGTTGGGGTAAACAACGCGGACGATAAGGACGGGAAGAAGAACAAACGGCAAAGGCGGCAGAGGACGCATTTCACGTCGCACCAACTTCAGGAGCTGGAGGCTTTGTTCGTGAGGAATCGGTACCCGGACATGACCACCAGGGAAGAAATAGGTCTGTACACGAAGCTTCCAGAACCTCGAGTCAGGGTGAGTCATAATGCTACTTTTTTAATTACTACCGCTTTGCTCAGATAGCGTTCAGAGAAAGATATATATGTATTATCTGTGTGCACGTGCTATGGAATTTTCAAACATTTCATCGTAGACTCGGTTATTTTTAAACAGCGCCAGTGATTAATTAATGTTCGATTCGTTGCTGTAAATAACTATGAAACTCAGCTTTTCGACGCTTGGGAATTATTAATAGAATTTAGAGAATTTCGGGAAGATAAAAACACGATGTAGAATGTTTCGATATGGACGATAATTGCAAAGGGATAAAAGTGAGAACGCATAATCGTAAAAACGAAAGGAAGAGTTGAAAAGTAATCGCATTATTTGTATAATTAATTAACTTTCTCGCGTAATAATTTTGGACGGCAGATGTTCCTCTGATAGCTCGCAAAAGTTTCCAAACGCGGTTTTAAACTAAAGGATCGTGCAGGAGCGCTAGCACGAATCGCAGTGACGTAAAATCGGGTTGATCAAGGTAGTAACAGAACCCTACAATGGACGCATTGATGCGTTCAAGTATCGATTACAAAGGCAACAATTCATACCCTTTCTGGCCGATACCTCGAGGTCTCGCGCCTGCATACGCGGCTTTTGCCCGGAAAATGGCATTTCCTTTCCCACCGAGGCTGACAGTTTCGAGGAATAGACGGTCTCGATTTTTCCAACCTGTCCCATGTGTTTCACGCGCAAACATTAACACATACGACTTAACAAAATAGTGTAACCTCAGGAACGATAAAACTACATTTAAAGTTAATTAAACAAAAAACAGGGGTTGAACTTACCAACGAAATAAATTCATTTGGAACAATACAAATAAATATGTAAGACTAACGATAAAATTTCTACAAACGTTACTCGCAAAGTAACCATTACATTTGGATCACGAGAATTCTCAAAATTAAAAACATTACTTAACAACGCTTATATATACAGCGGTTCCAAGATGAATTAAATGAAAATCTCGAGAAATTCTGAAAGATTTGAGATCAAAGTCGAGGAGAATGATGGACGGTGAATAAATACGACGCGAGTTCGAACTGGTTAAAGTTAATTAAACAGAAAACAGGGGGTGAACTTACCAACGAAATAAATTCATTTGGAACAATGCAAGATGAACGATAAAATTTCTACAAACAATAACTCGCAAAGTAGCCATTACATTTGGATCACAAAAATTCTCATAATTAAAAACATTACTTAATGACGCTTATATATACAGCGGTTCCAAGATGAATTAAATGAAAATCTCGAGAAATTCTCAAAGAGTTACGATCAAAGTCGAGGAGAATGATGACGCGAGTTCGAACCAGACGATGACACGGTCCCTCGACTTGACAATCCTCGCGGTTTCCTGCGTTTCAACGGGGCCCTATAGGAGCGGTCATACCGGCGGATGAGGGCTCGGATGAGCAACGTGGGGATCGGGAGTCGGTAACGAAACAAGGATGGAAGTGGGCAGGTATGAGGTCACGTGGGATTGCGCAGCTCACAAGAGAAGATTTGCGCCGGTAAGCCCTTCTGGATTTACAGAACCACACAGAGCATGGCACGGTATTTCCGCCACGCTGCTATACGCCATGTACCAAAATGCCGTGGATCCCGACTATCGCGGGACCACCGATGCATTTGCCAATTTTAACGTTTCCGCCCGCGGCGCACCTCCCTCCCTTCCGTTTCGTTCTCGTTTTCGTCTGAAGTGTCGCTTATAATTATACGAACGACAACACTGTTGCGTTTCGTATTAATTTCAATGTTTAAGTTTACTGTCTTATAGACATACGATTGATGGCAGATACAGGACCTATTTCATTGAATCGATTAAATGCACTTTTATTATCAGTCGATGATAATTGAATATCGTCGTGTAAGACTTAGCCAGCTTGAAATTTCGAAAATTGTTTTGTTCAGATAATAGATTCTTGGCTGATAATGGTCATGTTAGGAATAAGAGATGTGGCGCTTGGGAACTAAATTTCCATCAGGAAGTAGAGCTGAAATTTCTTCGACTTAATCTTCCAATTATACTTAAATCTGGATTACTGAAGTAATATCTACGCCAACTTTTGATGTAATTCGATACCGCCTTGGTACTCTTATTATATATTTTACTTTCACGGTACTCGAGTATCCAATTTAGAAGCAATCACCAAACAGCTACTAGAATTATCATATTTATTCATCGAAACGATAGTTAGTCGTTGTTCGTAAAAAATTTCGACGCGAAACGCACTTCCGATCGGTGAAATTTACAGCGGGTCGATTCCGCGGCGCATTTAGTCAATTCTAGCTGCGGCATTACGCTTAATTATTCCCGACGCGGCGTTTAATGCTTGTAGATAAATGCGCGAAAGTTTATCCATTTTGTCCACGGATTTGCTGATATTTCGAGCGATACCTAAATGGCGGGCCGCGATCGAGTTTCGAGCGTGCGATTCAGAAAAGTCCATCAATTATATTCGAACGAACGGAAGAACAGGTCGAGACTGCTGTTTCACTGGGTCTCGCAAATGTGTCGAAGCGATCGGATTAATGATGCATTCTATCGAATATAGCTGTACGAGGGTGAAATTAAAATATCGCAGTCTAGCCGATAAAGTGCGTGTATTATCATTGTGAGTTGTGTACGGTCTGTCTGCGGATAGAGTGTCAGTCTTCGTTAATTTCAGTTCAATTCTCTTGAAAGCTCGCTAAATTTTTCGAGAATGTATCAAAAATTCAAATGAAACAATATTATTCCGTGATTGGTCGCGCTAAAGACTTTCACCAATATCGATATCAATAATAAGATCTAAACAAAATATTGTAGAAATGAAAATTTAACCGTTTGACGAAAGATAAAAACAGTATTACACGAAAGATCATCGTGTGAGAATTTTTTGTGTAAATTTTGATGTCCTTTAAAATTGTTTTCATGCATGAAGCAGTGCGCATTTTTATTGCACAATAGAATTTCTTGTATCAACACCGAAAGGGTTAAATTAAATCGCGATAAATGTAACGTTATGGAAATGGACTTAAAGTTTAACAAGTTTCTTTCAACTAATTTGCATGTAATCAAAGCGAGCGATCTTTTAGTTATATTACAGTTTGTTATTACAGCAGTTAAAATTGGATTTCGGATTGCTTCCCCGTGCAAGTTATTCGCCAGACTTAACTGGTTAGACTTTCAGTTTGTTTTCGAGCTTCGAGCAGTCTCATAGAAGGTGTAGAAAGTCGAAAGAACGCGTCGAAGCAGGCTTGTTACAAAGACGCAAATGTTTTCGAGTATATTGACGTAGTACGCGTAAAACAATTCAATTAAACTCGTCAGACTTAAGTAAATGGCTCGGTAATGTCAGCCATTTTAAATCTACCAACTACATGTCATCTCTAACGAATAGTTAAAATCATAGTTTGATTTACTCCACGTTATTTCAATGACCAGCAACTCCTGAGAATCTCTAACAAATATCACAATTTGTGAAACAATTCAATTTGTTCAAACCAAGAGAATGTCGATTATTTCATAGCTGGAAAAATCTTTGATCGCGTCACTTGATCGATACGTCTTTTACCCTAGCTCCACGCTAAGCATCGTTTAACCGATTCGAGACAGCATTTTCCGGCACGACCCATCTATCCTCGGTCGCGTAGATCAGCTTTACCTGGTTTCTATCAATTCACGTGAAATCTCCGACGAACAAGAACTCTCGTCTCGACTCTATTCCGCCGACGGATGCGACTGACTTTTGCATTCGCAGCGACGCGTCTGCTTCGAAGGCGGATGAAAGATCCAGACACCACGCGAACGGGCAGACTCGAACGCTCTACGGAAAGGGAAGAAAAACTAGGTCCACTGGCGGAGTAAGGATCGTCGAGAAAAAAAGAATGAGAGTAATTCTATGGATGAAAGAGAGAGAGAGAGAGAGAGAAAGGAGAAAACAGGATGGAAGCTATATAGGTACAGTTATCTGCAAAGAGGCAGGCGTATGTTTCGGTCGGCGGCAGCAGAGCGCGGCTGTCCCAGATAATCCGCCGGTGATTAAGACCATAAATCCATCGACGGATTAGTATGGTTGCACCGCACACCGCGTGGCGGCGTCGTTGCACGGGACTCTCCCTATGTTGCAGCCTCTACACCAATCTCTCTCTCTCCCTCTCTCCCTCTACCCGCACCGTTCCAACCCTTTTACTCTAACATCTCTGTGCGTCGCGCATCCAGCAGCTCTCTTCTTTTACCACCCTCGCTCTGTCGCGACGGACACGCGTCGGTTCGCTCGTGTTGGCTACACCGGAAGCCCCGTTTGGAGAGACGGAGCGACGCGCGCGAGATCGAACCGGAGGAACGAGGAGGGCGCCCATACGTGTAACGTACGGTTCGATCGCCGGGAGAGAGGGTCGCAGGGCCGAGCTTACACGCCATGGGAATGGGAAATGGGACGCCACGGAATATAGGTGGACACTAACCGGTATGAGAGTGAGGATTACCGAGTGTCATCCGTATTCGGCCGGGTTAGCGGCTGTCAGCGGCCAATGCCATCGCTATATATCAATTATTACCTTTGCCATTGCAACGGCCGCTGGCATTCCAATGCACGTATTGCGCCCGCACTGCATTGCGGTCGTCCGTTGCATATCTCTTCCGTAGGCCGATTTGCATCCGGGTATTCGCCTCTCTTTCAGCGCAACGGAGATACGAGGGTCTGTCGCGCGCACGCGATATTCGACCACGGGTTTAAACCGAAGCGGAGCGTCGCGTCCAGCCTCCGCTCGCCGCGCTCGTAAGTTCGCGTCGCCGCGCGGAGGCTCAACCGGAGCTGTCTTCGGGATTTCAACAGCGGCGAACGCGCCGATCCTGCGCGCGTTTCCACGCTGTTATGAAGCCGGCGTCGCGGCTACAGAAGATCCAGAGATTAACGGGGCAACGATTGAGCCTGTAACTGCGCGCGGATATCTGTTACGGCGATACGCGGGATTTAGGGATAACCGAGTCGAGCTCGCGGAGCCTTTCGTTTGATTCAGGGATCGCGCTCCGTCTGTCTCTTAATCGTAAAGGTTACCACCGCTTCCTACGAGGATATCAATTTTGCCTGCTCGACTTTCGCAGCCTCGCTCTCGGGCGAAAGAATCTTCCGTCAATGTCTGTCTTGTACATATGGCGAGGGATTAAATCCTCGGTACTTAATGCGATTAATTTTGTGTATTTTCTGAGTGTAATCTGGTCAATATTTAAAGTAGTCGGAAGATCAAATTTACAGTACACATAGATTATATGTAGCCACTTTTATTGTTATTTATTGTATCGACGTTACGTGGGCGGTTCTAGGTGTCTTTAATCGGATGTTTATTTCCATCTCGTCATGGATTAATATACTTTTAAATAACATAATATCGTATATTTAAATATTCCAAAATATAAAGTATCTTTACAAATCTGTCAAAAATGTTGTCGTTGAAAAAATTCTTCCAAGACGTCCGCAAGTTTCCAAGATATGACTAAACGACGACACAGCGTGTCGACGACGCCATTTATAAATGGCCCTGGCTAAGCCCCGTCGGCCATCCGAACGTATTAAAACCGAGAAGGTTGCGCGAAGCGTTTCCCATTTACAACGTCCATACATTATCTCTGGTGCTCGTTCTCACATAATGTTGTTGCATCGATCCATCGTGGCTCCTCCGGCGTAGTCGGAAGTTCTGGTGCTTGTAAAGGGATCAGCAGGAGCGACTTCCGGATTACGCGGCGGGCGCATTCGTTCATGAAACGATATGACGGTTCTATCGGAGATTTCGAGCGGCGGCGAATCGATGGTGAGCCCCGGGTATACGCTGTAAATCGCGCGCAAAGTTAATACTGTTGCGGACGACGGGGTTGGAAAACGTCGAAGGCCGCCATGCGTGATCTGCGATACTCCGTTCGTGGATTATCACCGTGAATATTAACCTTTCGCGGTGAATTGTAGCACCGAACGTAACGTATCGAATTCCCGGATTTATTTCCCCGCTGGATAACGCCCGATATTAAAACCAACCTCCGGGTGTACATACACCAAAGAGAAGCAATTAAATTTGCACGGTTTCTTAATGTGGACTTTACCTCCGTCGAGCACTGTTCATGGCTGGTTAATACAGCGGACGGTATTATGATCATGATATTGGTACTATTAATTGATAAGATTCACGTTATAATATTTATTGTACGGAGGTATTAAGTTATAACGTGTTCAACAATTTCTCGAGTAACAATAATAACGATTAGAATTGTCCAGTTGGACGCGAAAAGAACGAGATACTTAAAAACGTATCAATCGAGAAGTTCATTCGTGGTACTTTTGTTAATTCGACCATTGTATGGTAATGATCGTTTATATCATTTGTACGCTATCGGATACATTAAACATTTTTCTTTTTTTTATTAATTTTGTATAAATCGATCAGAACAATATTTCAAGAAACTATATTGGTTTAAAGCTGGAAGCGTATACATTATTTTCAACTAGCGTGCGCAAAATGAAAACTCACCCTCATTAAAGATAATCGTGAAGTAATATTTTTCCAACGACAAATTCGAGACGCCGTTAAAGCTAAATAAACACGAAGCAATAATCATCCTGACAGAAAGCATTAACTAATAGATAATGAGACTGTTTTCTCAAATATATTTAATCAATTGTACACGCTTATCTTGTTCCATAAAAGATAGCGATCCACAATGAGTCCGGTTAGATCGGCATTCTTTGGAATAATTCGTAATCGATAAACTTAGAGGTGTCCACACGATTACACATAACTCGATGGCACGTAACGTGCACCGACCGCGATCCCTATCAGCCGATACAAATTCAAAGTTCAAGTTAACGAGGCAAGTTCACCGACAATTGCAACTACGCAATCGATTCTGTTCCGGCAAGATGTTCGCCGCGGAATTCCCGCTTATCGCGAACACGTGCGAGCGCAGCCTGGCAATGAGTAATTTTCAAAATCCCTTCTACCATCAAGATCATCGCATACAAGTACTATATTACAGGCATCAAAAATTTGTTTACTAACATCACGTCGCTGTAGCTATCGCCGCGAAAAGGTGGGCGAGGAAATCATCGCGTGGCTCGTAAACCTATTCGCGATGGACGCGCGTTCGTGGCGATCTTCGAAGCGGTCGCGTTGACCGATGGAAACAGTCTCTGATTGTCGGACGAAAGAGAAAAAAAATAGGGAGAGGAAGAAAGCGGTTTAGGACGAGAACGCTTTGGGGTAGAGAGGAGAGGAGAGGGTTGAATTCGACGCGAGCGTGTAGCGGCGCAATGAGCCGTAACTATTTATAAATTACAAAAGAATGGAGGAGGCAGGAGAGCCGGGCAGAACGCGCGGCATTAAAAATCACGTGTTCCGCTTGAGCTCATAATCTCGTATAATCTTTTGCAAAGTTGTTAATACTCGCGGCTTACGGGTGTTAATTTAATATCCATACAGGTACGCCAACATTGAATATCCGAATCCCACTGGTTGCAGCTGTACAGTCCACTACTACAACGATAAAAAAAATCCATAAAACTGCTCGCGCGCCGGGTGAAAGGGAGAGGGCGCGAGAAAGGGAGAGAGCTGGGTGTAGCTTCCCGTTCCATATCGTATACCGGCACATATGCCGTTTGTATCGTTCAGCGTTGCTCTCCGGACCACTTAATACAAACGATAATACCCGTTTCCGTCGTTTTGCCCTTTTTCCACCCGTTTCCCTCGACCGCGACAGTCAAGAGTTCGCCCACTGCCCGCGGCTGATTTCGATTTCTCCATTTTAATCGATTATGGCCAACGTAACGCCAATCATGGATACAGAGAGAAAAAAAGATAGTAATTACACGATAGGAGTACTTGATGTTATTTTTTCTTTTTTTTTTTTTAAATAATATCTGACTGTTCGTTGAATGATATTGTTTTTTTTTTTATTCGCTTCTGAAGATTATGTATTGTAGAATGATTATCGCGTATTCGCAGAGTTGGTCCATGTAAATTTTTAATTTAGAACGGTTACCGTTGAGCGAACCTAATCTGAGATATTTGAGGTGATAATTACCCGACAGCACGGCGCTCCGTTAATTAATAGATTTAGGAGATTAGATATGTACATTTGATAATGTCTGTTTCTAACTTTCCATTTCTATTTTCTAACTTCGAAATCCCGTTACGACAACAATCAACAGAGACGAGAGATTCGGGATGTTTCCTCGCGTCGTTGCAACGTGGATATTTTCATATTTACGTTTTCCTTTGGAATTCTGCGATTAATCGATTAACCAACTGAACGAGAACCACTTGAATACTACATTCGCAGCTTCTATCTATAATAATAATAAAGCATACGTAAAGATAACAAGATTACACCTAGTTCATTCGCAAATACTAAATGAAATATCTGCAAATAAATGAAATACTAAATATAGTCTTTAAAAACCATACCAAACACCTGATAACATAATTCCATAACACATGGTTCATTAATTCAATGAGCATTTCAACGTTTATCAATATAAACTGCAGAAGATACGAACCGATTGGCGAAATATCTACAACTCCAAGAAAATGTCCACTCGATTGCGATACCCTTCTATCGAACGAAAGATCAAAAATTAGGTGAAAACAAAAAAATTGCATGCTCGAGCAATTAATGGAGTCTTCGTCGACTGACCAACTTCCGGATACATGTTAGCGAATTTTCTCGCGTTGCCACTCGCAGCCCAACGAAATTGCTGGACTACGATCAAAGGCGATCTCCTCCTTGGTCCCCAGTCTCTCGAGAACGCGATTCTACCTGCGAGCACGCAGCCGCATATTCATAGCAATCATTGGAGTATGTACGCGCGCGTGCGCGGGCCAAGCGTGCACATGTATTCACGGGTATACGATACAAGCACGCGAGCCTGGCTCTCTCTACGTGGGATATACCCATTCCAGCTGATCCATCTCGCCGTTATAGTGAGATTTATGGAGACGGTGCCGTTGGAAACTGAGACTGCTGGTTCCGCGGACGGGGGGGACGGTAAAAGGAACGAGGAGAAAGGAACGAGAGGAGAGGTGGGCTAGGAGTACACGAGGATGGTATAAGCACGCGTGAATGCCTGAAAACGGCTCGATGGCGGCCATTGCGAAAAAAGGCGTCCGCGGGACACGGGAGGATGGGGCCAAGGAAAAAAGGATTTGTGCCAGTAGCCATGATGCCTCTTCGCACGGGTCCAGTGGATCTCGTTGTTGATCCGAAACCATCTGTTCGCGAGGATGCTTCGATGAAGTGCAATTTCTTTTTTTTTCTTCTTTATCGACGCGCTTGAAATTTGATGAGTCGTTCGACGAGTCGTCTAGCGCTTGGTTTTTATCCTTCCCCGAGTTGGCGAGTAAAACGAGCATCGTGACGTGGTTGGTAAACGTTAAAACTTTAATTACCGCCAACTGTGCATACATTTGTGCGTTAGTAGACAGTATTTATTTTGAAATTAACGAATGACAACTAATTTTCTCTCGAACATAAGTACATAGATCAGATATCATAATATTGTACAAAATTAAAGGTCCATATTCATAAAAAAAAAATTGGCGAAAGAGACGGGAACATTATACAGACGTCCTCGTCCCTCATAAATCCGGCACGTTACGATCCATCCTCGAACCAGCGAGATCCTGGCCGATGTAAACGAAAATAAGCGCGGGGGCGTAAAAGACCTTGGCGTAATCGTCGAGGAACGGGGGCTCGTCGAAGATGTATAGAGTTGAAAAGGTGGCGTCAGCCCGCGGAAAGCCAGCGGGTGGATTCCCGTTGCCGCGTGAAATCCTCCGCGAAGCCCCCGGATATCCGGCGAGGTTTCTTCGCGCGGAATTTATTTTTAATGAAGTGGCGCCTCCGGCCGTTTTCGGCCGACCGCGAATAACCGTATCCACTGGGACGCTGGCTGGTTCGTCCCAGGGACGCGCTGTCTGACTATGTGCGGAACGTTCCACGTTCTTCCTCGCGGCTGAGGAGGTGCGTCTTCCGGTAGAGACGAGTGACGCGTAGACGCGCGTGGACCAGGGCACGCAGTGCGCATATGTCGAATAAACGGAGGGATGGTGGATAATATAATGATGGCGTCGGTTGGGCAAGGAGGGGCGGGGCTACGAGGGGATCAATATTATCCTCCTCCACCTCCACCTCCGCGTTTTCCTCCACCGTGCCCCTCTCCTCAGCGACGGCCAACCTTCCCGCTTCCCGTGTTCCCCTCGTTCCTCTTTGTTCCTCCTGTTCGCCACCGAGCTATCGCCGTCTCCACCCTACAACGCGTCGACCTTCTGCCCCCCCCTCCTCCTTCCTTCCTCCTTTCGGACGCCGCTCCACCTTCCTTCGCCTCCACCTCGTCCTTCTCTCCGACGTCTCTCGTCTTACGAATCGAATCGCTGGGCCAACGCGACGCCTCGCCACGCTCGATCTCTCTCTCCTCCTGTTCGTGGCTGGTGCGTACGTACGCGGCGTATGTGTGCCAGAGGGAACTCTCGTCTGTCCTCTGGGCTCGATCGAGGATTGTTTATCATGATAGGAGGCACAAGCGACTCGTTGATCGCAACCAACGGCTTCTGGATTACACGCTGCTTGGTTTTCGGGTACTTGTGATTAGGTCGTTGGCTCGAGGTGTAATAATTGATGGAATTTCGTTAAGCTCGCGTAGGGTTATTGGTTTTGTATTTCGATTCGTCTTGTCGGTACCTTGTGGATGTTAAATTGGAAACTTTATTTTTGGGGGTAGAGGTATTTGGTTTTTAAACTTGTATGGGATTATTGAATAAGTTTAAGGGACTTTCGACTATTTGAGTAATCGATCGATTTATGTTTATTGCAATTTTCAATTCTGCAAACGCGTAATTGGATTTTTACGAGATTCAATCGGATTTCGTAAGAGTTCTACATTCATTTCTTCCTCTGCTCCAACCTTTAAACAGAATATCGTAACTCTGCATTTTTCCGGCTATAATTCTCCACGGCCTTTGTTTCTACGCGATAAGTAGAATAGAATATGTAGGTCAGACAAACGAAGTCCCTACGTAAGTCGACTCGATCCACTGAATCCATTGAAATGAAGCGAACTGCGCATACTTAGCACATCCTTCGCGATTTAAAGCATTCTACTATTATATTTCTCTATTATTCGATTGCACGTTTGACAAATATATTCTATGATTTTTCGAAATCATCAAATACACTTTTGACTCTATTCTTTGAAACAAATCGAAGAATTAAACTACTACTTTCAAACAGACTAAATAAATTACTATTCGAAACTTAGATTACAGTATTAACATGTTCGAACGCTTTCAGAATAAACATTAAACAATCACTCATAAATAAACGATTATTTGCAAAATTTAAATCTCAATTCTCTGAATAAAATGACCATCCCCTTACTGTTGAAAGAAATCATTTACTCTCTCGAAGAGGAACAAAATTGACGCGTCGAACGTTAAAAACGGGCCAACAGCGTGGAACCTGTACCGCCTGATTCGTACGAAACGAATCGCGCTTATCCGATTGTTCAGCGGCCGTTGTTAAGTCGTGGGATTACTTGGTATGGAGCGCAGCGTTTTCGGGGGTGTCCATATAACGTCGCCAGCGTGTATGTGGCACGGAAAAGAAGACCAAAGGGAGGCTGCACGGAGTTGGGGAGGCTGAGGCTGGTGGGGGGGGGGGGGGGGGGCTTGATTGATGAGCTAGCCCCGGTCACGGTCTCATTACATTTATATAAGCTTTCGTAGATTGAGCCGTGCGCAGAAGCTTACGCGGTGGCCTGGGGTCGTGATTTGATGAGGTTTTATTGCTTGGATGACGTGACGGGAGCCATTGTTCAAACGGTTGTCGGGCGGAAAACATTGGATTCGATTTATCGCGTCTGTTGGCTGGATTCTGGAATCGTACGCCGGAATACTTTTCCATTGGGCGACGTTTGTGCCATCGATCGATCATGGGAACAACTGGAACGATGACTGACGTGATCTAAACCTGTTCTCGAATTGCTGCTTAAATTATTCATCCCTTGTCCAAGATTCAGAAGGATATCTGAAACTTGTGTAATTATGCTGCGATTTGTCGTGGAAATTCTTCGCTTAATGTCACTTTCTACGTATTTTCTAAATTGTACCTTGCGCTATGATCGATTAAAAAATGTAAAAGTTTTGAAAATCAGTAGTCCAAAAATAATTTATAATAAAAAGTCACTAATCTCCTATAAAGTTCGTGCTATATCACACCCTCGCAGGAAAAGTAAAAGATTTTAAATCAACATAACATTCAACATAACAAGCATACCAATAACCAAACTCTCAACTTCTTTCTGTTCCTTAAAATCAACGTTACCTCAGCAAACGTATCAACCGATTCGTCCTCCTCGGACTTCAGAATCGCGAGGGCCGCCGCCATTATGGTTAACGCTGGCCGAAATCCTCTAGAAAAAGCCGATCGAGGCGCTAAGAAATAATCCAACGCGCGAACTTCCATCCCGTCGCGATCCGAAAGTTCATTCGTCAGGCTCGCGAACGAACGTGGGTGTGTACCATCGTATACGTAAATCGAGCCGACGATTCCACGACGCTGTTCAAGTTTATGGGCGCGGTCTTGTGTGTATACGAAACGACTCGCGCGCACCTTCCGAGAGTTTATTGATTCTCGAGCCACGGCATCTTTCGGCCGCCGTTCTGTCCTATCAAGTTTACTCCCCCTCTTTGGCTTACCGTCGCCCCGTGTCATGTCTACGGGGTTGCTTCGTGAAATCCAATGATGCTCCCGCTCGCCGTGGAAAGTTTGCTCATACGACGCCTCGAACGGAGAGGAAATACTTTTCCCCGGCGAGATGGAGCCAAGAAAATCGTATCGCCTTCGACGGTGTTCGACGTTGTTCACGGCGTTGAATTATCATCGACGAGATACCGGACGATTGTCTGATAAATCGTTCCTGGCTGCGAGCTAATGAATTATAGAACAGGGACCGAGAGGAAAGCGCTGCGATACGTGGCCATTTCGAGAACAATTGGAATTTGTATTTTGTACACTTTTCTGGCTCTAACTAAATCAAATAAGGTCCACGTAATAGACGTTATTACGGATAGAATATAGATATCGTACGATTGGTAGCTGATATACTTTTAACAACGATACATTTGAATACATCTGAACTTTGGAGTTATTGATTCAGTCTGTAATCTTGAATAAATATCTGCCCATTAAATTCGCGTCGCTGATTCTTACGATTGAACGCGTCATAACGACGGCGAAAGGTGAAGAATCGCGCGCGAACCGTTTCGAGAATAATCGGCTAAAGGAAGGGCATTATTCTTCATTAGCCAGTCTTCTTCCCCTCTTTCAATGACCCGTCGCGCCTCTTAGCGTTTCTACAGCATGATCGTGGGCCCATCGATCTTGCCAAGGATTCTCTCCAACCGCCTCCGTCGTTGTTTCTCCCCCGACGTCTTCCTCCTCTCCGCCTACCTCGTCCAGCGAAACTTCTCCCTCGAACGACAGAGACACAGCCTGCTCTCTCAGCTCGAACCCTCGCGGGCCACGGAGCCGTTCTACCGGCGGTTGCCTTACAGTTACGCGAGAGCGACGTGTATCTGAGTGCAACCACCCGTATAATTGTCGAGGGGGGCGCGAGCGGGTTGGGCGTCGTGGAAAAAAGAGCAACGAGCGGAGGATGGTGTCGAGGTTGAAGGGCGAATGGGAACGGGAAGAGGGTGGAAACGGCTGACGAGCGGTTCGCAGTCGTCCCCTCGCGCAGTATCGAACGCGAGAGAGGGCCGCCTTGAATTAACGCCATCATATTTCAGGATGGAGGAGCTCGCCGGGGTTTTCTTGCCATTTGTCTCGGGACTCGCCGTCTACCGGCGGCGAAACCGCCTTCGCCTTGCCCCGTCGCTGCATGAGTGATACATGGGCTGAACGGGTCCCCGCGTGGGATTCTGGTTAAAGACGGAAAAGCGATCTGGGTTCCTCGGTTCGACGCGGTCCGCGACGCACGACCGGCGTTCGTTCGCGACGAACCACGTTCGATTCGGGGTAAAAAGGCAGGAAACGCGCGGAAGATTTTACCAGGCGTCCTGAACGCCGCGGGATACGCTTCGATTCGTTGGGAGAGAAAGGAACGACGCGTTCAGGTTTGGTTGCGAAGAGGGAACACCACGACGGGTAGGCGCGGTTTAGATAGGGGAATTTTTTCAAACAGAACGCAATTTGCTTTTTCACCGAGATACAATTGTTTCGCGGTTGATAAGATAAGATAATTCCCGTTAATTGTTGTATTTGGGAGTGTTTTCTGCGGTTTGACGTGCGCCATAATCTTTTATGATGGACACGCAGTTGGTTACGTGCGAGCTTCAACGGCGTCTAAACTTCTCTCCAATAGGAGCGAAGAAAAAAATATTACCTTGTCACGTTGACGATTAAATATCGAACATGATCGCGCTATTAAATCTCGCGACGCATGAAATTTCGTAAATGCTGAGAAAACGAGTGTAACTCTTCAACAATACGTTCAGCATTTGGTAAAACGTCGAATAGATCGTAACATAGGCACACTGTCAGCTTTCAATTGCTTATCGCTACCAAACTTGCAAAATCGCGTCTAACGGTAGAATTTGATCTGTCGATAGGTATGGTTCAAAAACAGGCGAGCGAAATGGCGGAAGCAGACGCGTAACGCGACCGCGACGACGGACGTGGTGGAGTTCAAGCCCGGTTTCGGAGCGAGCCTGAACAGCTTCGTGAACCAGCCCTTCACGGACACGGACGCGCTCTACGGCTCGTACACGTACAACAACTGGGCGAAGGTGCCGTCGCCTCTGAGCAGCAAGAACTTCCCGTGGATGAACACGCTCGGCTCCGTGGTACCAACAGCGTCCCACCATCATCATCACACCCCCGTCAGCCCTGCGAACTGTTTCAACGCGGCGGCAACGCCCGTCGGTGGTAACCACATGGGCGGAATGTCCGTTTCCGTTGGCCAAGCGGCCACCTCGATGTTGTCCGGGATGGGGTCTGGTTTAGGAGTAGCCGGTTCACCAGTCGCGGCAACAGGAGCGTACGCGGCACCAGCCGTGCCCCATCATCCCTACGGACCAGTGTACACGCCGCACCACAGAACAGCGGCTGCTCCAGAGAGCTGTACCGTGATGACGTCGACCAGCATCGCCTCGTTACGACTGAAGGCCAGGCAGCACAGCAGCGGTTACAGCAGCTTGAGCGGCAGTTCGTTCAGCATGGACAGCACCCCCGTCTCAGCGGCTGGCAGCCCCGTCGGCTCCAGGGCGTCCTCGGTCGGTGGCGGCGTCGCGCTCAGCGCGTGTCAATACGCGTTGACGACTACCGGCGAGGCGAACCCGCACTCGCCAAGCAGCGCAGAGGCTCACGTGAACGTAACAGCGAGAGCCCAAGTCTGAGGTGAAGCGGGGGCTACACCTAGCCCCCATCACCACACTGTTACCGCGAACTCTGGAAGTTCCTTGGTCGGTTCCGGGAGCTCTTTAGGAGAAGGCAATCAGGTGGTACCGGTGGGAGCTGCGGGCAACGTCTCCGCCGGTCAGCAAACCGACAATCAATTGAGATCGCGAGAGTGACCCAGGCCTAGGTCCGCCGCATCGCCGACGTTGTCGTCGACCCCTTCGTCGACCACATCCCATCCACCTTACCTGATGTACGACGAAGATGGGACCACGGCGGACCAGAAGATGGAGGACGATAGAAACGCGATCGAGGCGGGAGGTGTCAGCGGCGAACAGATTATCGCGACTGCGGGTGGCATCGGAGTGGGCGTTGGGATCGGTATCGGTGGTTCCGGTGGCGTACCCGGTGGGAGCACGGGCCTGGCCAGCTACTGGCAGCACGCCACGACGGCCACCGGATACTGGCCCTCGTTGCTCGACTGCTGGACCACGCCGCCCATCGCATCCGGCTCGCAGACGCTCTCCCTGCCGCGAGACGAGAACTGAGAACAGTGGACGACACTCTGATCCCAGCGTTGTCCACTCGAGTGATTCTTAGTGTCCGGGATCTGTTCCGAGGATGCTAAGTATTTTCTTTCGTACACGTTTCTTTCCTTCTATCCTGTACCTCTTTAGAGATCGCTAGAACACGAGCTGGTTCGTTCTCACTTCTGTTCTCATCGCGCGTCAAGTTTTTGGCGAGGACCCGCGTGACAGTTGCCACGATATCGGATCGAGTATTCTCCGATGCGACACGGCTGAAGAGAAACGGGAACGCTGTACATAGAATTGTAAATGCACGGACGATCCAACGATTGTATCGGTGTACATGCGTATGTATATGTATTTAATGCTTCGAGGTGTACGATTCATCCGTGAACGGGATTCGAGTCACCTTCCCGCATTCCTCCGTACGAATGCGAGGAGACGCGTTTGACAAATACTCGAGAGCCAAAGTGCAATATTTTCGACTCGATGGTCGCGTGTGGCCGCTCGAGGGACACTCGTCGAGGCCGCGATCGTCGAGCGACGAGCTTATATCTTGTTGAGAACTAATTTCTACCCGCGATTCGGATATTCTTCCGTATTCGGAACAGAGTTCACGGGCGACGCCGATTCTCAGCCTCGTCGCGCGTACAGTCTTTCACTCGGACCCCGAGGAAAAAAAGTAAATTTAATGGCCGATCGGAGGGACGACGAGGAGGGGGACGAGCTAAATAAAAAAGATCCGACGCGGATCGAGATGTACTCATTACTCTGTAGATATATGTATAGTAGACGCTGATCTTACGCGGTACGTAAACAGCTTTCAGAATTGTTATATTGTAATAATGATAATAATAACATTACCCGGCAGATTACCAAAAACGAGAATGAAAAAAAAAAAAGAAATACCCATACCACAGGCTGTAAGTATATGAAATGGCCACCGGTCGCGATCGCAGCCGGTGCTTTGTACAGTGTACGAGGAAAGAGAGATCACTTTATCGATTATGCGTACGTTATAAATATTATCCCCATTATTGAGTAATTATAAAAATTGTATTCGATATCCTTGCAGGGCACGTGTGTAACTGGGCTTCCGAGGTCCGTCGATTCATTATTTCGTTACGCTCGATCGCACACCGTTGATTATACGGGACTGTGCGCCGTTGTTTGCCAATTGGTTGAACGTTACGAGATTGCAACAAATTCTATAAATATTCGAGAAAATATCGAACGTGGACAGGGTTGTAGCCGATTGGGCACCGCAGACGTTCGACGTGGGGGGTTGAAAATATTAAGCAGGACGTGAATCGATCGGCTTCGAAAGTCGATGCAGGCATAACGCTATATAGAACAAATAGTCACGTAAGCTAGATTTAAGAAACGACCGCTATTTTGTATGAATCCCAATGTCGTACAAATGTTCGTCGTAATCACATATCCCAGTTCCCGCGGTGAGTGATCGCAAATGCCCGAAGAACCAATCGTTCTGATACCCGTCGCCGTGTCACTCGCTACGTGTAAACCGTTCCTACTGGGCGATATTGAGCGCCGAAAGGCCCCGTTTGTAATCTAGTCACAATAAAAACCAATTCTACTCTAAGCGAAGCCGTGCCACTGCTTCACCGCCACCTGTCTCGTCCGTCCGTTTCAGTTTCACATTTCACGCTCGCGAGGCGTTTCTATTTAATTTACCAACGACGAGCAAACGCTGCTACTCGTTCTTTGGCTGCTAAGAAACATCGTACAGCTTTCGAATTATTTTATAATTACGATTTTACAATTTTACGTACGCCATGCTGATTAGATGTTCTTCCCGCGAACTTTCTGAATCGAGGGGCAACTTGTACTTCCGCTTGGCATCTGGAACGAATTGATAACCAGGGAAACGATTTTTAAAAAGTTCCGAACGTGAATAATAAAAAGTTACCACGCACAGTGTCACGACGCAGTCCCCCCTCGTGTTCATATATTTTCCGAGACCGAGTTCTCCAAGAGCTTAAACGCGGAAAAGAAAAAAGATTTCTTTAAATAAGACTAGGGAGTATATTTTGAGGCGAGCAGAAAGTTGAAGCTTCGCGATTCTACCTCGAACAACTGTATCGAGTCAAATAAAGTAATAGATGTACGTTGGTAAAGTGGTTTCAAGTAACTTGACCAGCCATTGTAATTCATAGTTCCAGAGACATATAGATCTAGCAAATTTCGGAACCAATGGTGGAATTATACCTAGAGACAATTTTCTCAACAAAATTTGTAAATTATTGACGATTAAACGTAACGAAAAGTTTTATAGACAATGGTTTCATATATATGTACATATATCGTTCACTTATTGCAATTCTTTCGCTGGAGTTAGGTAATTTCCGAAAGAACTCGAATGGTTCCTATGTTTCACTTCTACTTTTCTTGGTTATCTCCAACTAGGTTTACTTAACAAAGGAGACACACGGAATGGGTTATCATAATTTACGCTTGCCAAAAAGTCACTCTATAAAATTATGTACGCTGTGACTGGGAAACCCAATTCGACGTTGAACACTCGAGACGAGTAACTCCATCCTCGCTCCACATAAAACTAAGTTCCAATCGATTCTCATTTCCATATCTCGGTACGATCTCAATTAAAGCTGAACGCATATGAAATTTTCGAATCGAGACACTCGAGAGGAAAAAAAGAGCAGCGAAAGATCACAGAATCCATAGAACCGCTCGATACGCGATTCATTTTTCATCGAGCATCTAAAATCGTCTAATTACACGGTAGCTATTGAATTAGGACAGAAGCCAGGGCGATGAATTCCGATCGATGATTAGGCTATTTATCGGTAGTATAACCTCCGGAATCTACATGCATACCGAGCGTGTAACGTGTTGCATTATGGTGGCTGGGGAAAAGCGATAAATTATGCACCCTCGTTGGTGGCACGCAAGGGGTCGATTTCTGCCTGGCGCACCCCTACGCCCGCTAAACTAAACTGTACGAACGTGCATTACGATGATCGTCGTGCCGTTAATGGCACAGGGCGCAGTCATAAGATAGCGCAGTCCGTATGCCCCGAATTACACGAGAAAACCAGTTTCACTGAATTCGATGCATCTAATAATTCGGACGATCGAATACTGCGCGCGTTGAACAGGTTCTCTGCGATTTACTTGCGATGGTCTTCGAGGAGTGATTAGCAGGGAATTTCGAAAACGATTTCTCGGATCCTTCGAATAACGAACGCACGCCGGAAACAAGTAATTAAAGTGAAAAGCAATCGATTTGCAGAGATGATCGCAATTGTTCCATTTTTTTCTTTTTTTTATTGAAATTTATGGAGACTTGTAATAGGTGTAATACTCGTAGTATGTAGAAATTATTTGAAGGGTTTTCTGCTTTTTATGAGCGTATATTTTATCGGTATTTATGCTTGATGAATGCTGTAATTATTATTTGCTTTGTTACCCCTATGATTTCCAATCGGATTGTTAATAAATAGAATTGATTAAGTTATTGATAATCGAGAGTGGGATTTCTTATGGAATTTCTCTGTTATGTTTTTAGTCCGTCTTTTCACCTTGCATGACGTTTCGTTCGAGAGTAATAAAGTGATCAAGAGTATTATTGAAATGAATGGACGAGCATCGACTATGTGTATAGAAATAATCGAATTAGAATGTCTGTTTTTTAGCGGTAAAAATATTTTGTTATTTCCAATAGAGTGTGTTAGGAAGGTAAGTGCTCATTATTTTAATAAACTTCTGTTTTTCTTTTTATCTTCAACTCGAATTAAAGTAGTATATAATTGCACGTTTATACTATCTTCAGTTGAACCGTGTTAAAATACTTTTTAAAGCTCTTTCTTGAATCTATCGTGCAAAAAGTTTCGATGAATTAGTTGCATCCACTATTGCTTCAAATTTTTAATAATCTCTTTCATAGGTCAGCAATGATCCATTGCGAATAGATTTATAGTCGTTGGAAAAATAAATAAAGTTCTTCTTTTTACTTAAGTTTATGTCTCTGATTTAAAAATTCGTCAGAGAACGTCTATAAAAATGGACTCGATAAATTCTGCAATTCGTATCGCGCGGAATTGGACAAGAAATGAATCTTTTTTTAACGCCACGACTTTCCATTAACTGTCCACGAGTGGGATTCTGAAAATACGATAATCTAGGAAAACGTGTACGCATATATCATTAAAATCCAAAACGTGATTTTCATCCCCAATTTCCCTCGCCCAGACGCATTGTCTCTCGTGCCTATGGTTAACGTGCTATTTTCGCCAAGACCCCGACACAGACACGTTTCAAACACCTATTAATCATAGGTCCAACGTACAAAGAGCATTTTATCTCTGTGCAACTTATCTTCTTCCGTAATCTTATCGTGTAACCGGCGCGCGACACACTTATACCAAAAACCTCCGCGCAAAATGAAGATTCTTGAAACGTTTGTTGCATTTCCTTTTGATTCCGTGACACGTGTCGCGTTTTTTCATCTTTCCTTTAGTAAAGAAAAAAAAAAAACAAAAGATATCATACATGTTCTGCACTCTATAAAGCTATCTTCTTCTTCCCAATAACATAAGTGGTTCACCAAACAGATCATCAAGGATAACCAAGAACCGATTTCTTCTGTACAAATAATAAAATCATTTTAACTTATAAATACATCACTCACTTGCAATTCACTTATAAATTCCATTCTACCTAATATCTGTCTTATATTCATTTAAAAAACTACCCTTAAATCTCTCAACAATAGTTACCATATCACCCATACAATATACACGCCAAAGTCCACTTCGACAAACGAGAAGCCATCTATTCAGACCCAGAGAAAATAGAATCTTCACGAGAAAGTGTCACTGTCTCGTTCGCGTCGGTTCTCGATCAACAAACCACCCCCATCAGGTTCACCCAATCGGTTAATTTCTGCATTTAGACATTTAAAATGAAACTTCCTCGAGGGTGGCTATAAATGCCTCGAAGGCATCCTTCGACGCAGTCGTCCCGCAGTCGAGCGGGTGTCCTGGCCGTAAAAAGGCACCCGGGACGCCGTCATCGGCGTTGGCTTAAAGAGGGGTCGCAGTAACTCCCGAAAGTTCGCCGTTGCTCTTTCTTTTCGGGCGCGCGCGCAAACAACGCGGAGGATCAGCCAGCCCTGCGGAGATTCGGAGGATTTAGCGACGGAATAAAATCGGATACGGTCTCGCGAATACGTCGCCCCGACCGGCTTCTCCCCCGAGGATCGCTGGGACGGTGACGTTCGACGGGAGATACGAATATCGTAGCTTGTTCGCCGAGTACCAGGATCCCGTTTCCACGAGCCATCCGCGTCGTTTGCCCGCGACGGTTGCCGGGGGCGATATTGACTGCGAGGCGGAAGTCAATCTTGGCGTCGTTCGGGATTGAAACGGAAAATGAGAGAGGAACTGGGCTGGCACCTCGTGCTCCTCCGAATTCTTCTTCTCTTAACCCATTCGCTGCCAGGGAATGGGTTTACAAGACAATTATTTGCATGCATAAAATCAAAGACGAGTATACTCGTCCTTGGCAATGGGAAAGCAACAGGACTCGACATCAAAAGCCTGTATATTATAATATATTGAAAGCAGGACGAGTATACTCGTCTTTGGCAGGGTGTTAGGCGTTACCAAGACGAGTATACTCGTCCTACTTTCAATATATTATGATATACTGGCTTTTGACATCGAGTCCTGTTGCTTTCCCATTGCCAAGGACGAGTATACTCGTCTTTGATTTTATGCATGCAAATGATTATGTATGATAATATATGTACTTTTTACCAAGAAATGACAGAACTTTGGTAAATAATACCACTGAAAATATAAATGGCAATGGAAATAGCTTCATATAACCTGGGCTTGGCAGCGAATGGGTTAAACAATCGAACGAATTATCTCGCTCGCAGTCACGATCTTTCAGTTAAATTGAAAAGACAATGCGTGAGAAATAAAATATACATTTATAAAGTAATCGAAGATGAATTCTAGTAACTTAAACTTTGTTGAAATAGTTGTGGGAATAATGTAAGAGCAAGTAAAGTATCAGCATGACAACGTCGTAGTCGTTGTTAACGATCGTAAAAGTGTTTCAAACGTTTCCGTGGCAAACAGTGGAAGGAAAGCGCGCGTGGTCCGCAAATAGTACGCGCGAGCGTCTACGTAGAGGAAGGTTTGCTCTTAAAATTCGAAGGTCTAGTTCCGCACTGGTTCGACTGTCATAAAGTTCGCGAAGATTTACTCGTTCGAAATAACAGGCGTCTGAGCAAGATAAAACGGCAATTAATATTAACTTGAGCAACGTATCTCACGTAGGGTAATAAAGATACGGTGAACTCGTATCTCCACTAACATCTCCGAGAGACATTATCATCGTGCGCCGCCATTGGCGTAGCCTGTGCGCTGATCACGCTCACGCGACCTTCGGATCTTTCGAATTGTTTCGAGACCAACAGTAAAAGTAGGCTCGCATATTTCTGGAACCTCGATCGAGATTTGAAGCAACGATACGCTTTGTTCGCTGGAAAGAAGAGCACAACGTATTTAAAGGACGAGCAATTTCAGACTTTGCTGCGAAGCCAAGATGTCTGTCATAAATCTATAAGTTCTAGGAATCTCGATAGTCGCTAACAGTATCAGTACGTTCCAGCTAACCAAGAAGTTTCGTCGTTTTCCTCCTCGAATCGCGTTTCGTCGAAGCAAACATCCACCAAAGTGCAAGTCGGTTTACGAGCAGATTGATCAATATTATAAACGCATAAAATAGCTGCTGCAAAGCAACAACCAGCAGCCTGTTTGCCAGTCTTGTATCGAAGGTTGTCAAGGCTCAGGGGCATGTCGACTGATATGCACCACGCAACCGAGGTTTTCTGATAAAAATCACCATCAGAGAAAAGTTAAAAACTAAGGAATGTAATTTTCATTGAGTAAATCCTTGTCTAGTTAAACGTAACAATTGGCATTAATCTTCAAATTCTTTTAATCGTCAAATTTGAAAATACACGAATTTCTCTCCCTGTCATTCTGATCGTAAATAGTAAAAACGTCGCAGCCATATTCCTTTCATTTACTTTCAGTGTCTGAGTAAGACAAAGTACCGTTTTCGGTAGTTTTCGCGGCGATAAAGAGTACAACGAATGATTCCACGCGGTGGTTAAGTGTGTACATTTGAGAACGAATGGCAGAGTATGCGAAGATAAGGGAGACGTGAAACGAGGCTAACATTTCTGACATTTCGAATGGCGCGCGTCGTTACAACTCGCACACTCCGACGCTCGCAACTCGCTCGTGTAAACAATTAATAATCGTTCGAGATTCACACGGCCTAGCTATCGACAGCGTTTCGAGTTATATTCCGTTCAATTAGAAGTTATCAACTTTGTTATTAAGGTGCTCCGTTTTAATCGACTTAATTCCAGTTTAATCAACTTAATCGAAACGCCTATCTGTTCCGTTTTGCGCGATTCACTTATTGGATTTCATTTAAGTTTCTTTATTAATTTCATCGTTCAACTTTAATTCACCGGGTTCATTAAAATAACCGTACCCCTTGATTGCTCCCTCGTCAGCTCGTTTTATTTGACCAACTCCCGCTTAAATATTATCAACACGATATCGATTAGCTCTTTCCATATAGAATATTATTTGCCTTCGTTTTATCGGCACGGTCATTTGTATGCAATTATTTCGTGCGCGCGTGTTAGAAAAAGCGACGGATTTCATTCGTTAAACACCGTCGAATACGATATTCATACTCGAAACGAAATTTTGTGTTATGTTAAATCGAAACGAATTTCATCTCCGATGAGAAATCGAAAGTAATTTTTATAGAATACATCCTTTGAACGCGATACTGATTTCGTTAGAATTTGATCACCTGTTTCGTTAAAATAAAATTCTGAAACAGTACTAATTGTGAGAATTTTTATATTACAAGCTTTCGAATAATGGAAGCGGCTGCAGTTGTCTTTAGCTTCTTTTTTGCTCTCAAAAATTCTCTGTACGAGTTATACCACGGTGTATCCCGTATATATATCGTATAGAGTGGATCTAAGGCAGCGTGTTATTTATTGGCGGTACGCCGGCTTGAATCGAGCCAAAGCAACGGGCCAGTGCTCTGTATTCGGTTTACATACATTCGAAACCAGCTGGATCGTAAGAAACTAGTGGAGTTTGCCAGATTTTAATTAGCTTTTATATAAAATGTAATGAGAAAAGAAGAAGAAAATGAGAAAAATCGAAATTGGAATGATAACAATTTTGTTTGCTTCAATTATATTGTTATTTTCACTTCGATCATGTTTTAACATCCACTGATAACTGGAGAGGGGGATTTAATCGAGCTCTTGTTGAAAAATTGGACGAACATCCGCAGCTGGTGGTGGCATGCAACGTCCTCGAAACACCCGACAGCCCTTGTGAGTCGCAATAAGCGTGAGTGCAAAACGTGATAGTACTTTAGTATGCACGCTAGCATAAAACTGAAGCGTGTACCCTTTTTAAATTAAACGAAAGCCGGTCCACATTTTCAAACAATTGATTTAATTCAATAGAGTGTCCCGTAACGTTCGAATCGAAATCGCTAGTATACGTATCTAATTTGCTTAAAAAACAAACAACCGTTAATTTCAATTTTATTATTCCACGCTGTTCTACTCGTACGGTGAACGACTTAAGATAATTTCATTTACTCTGGAGAGGTATCCAATTTGCATGATTTAAAATCTCAATTTATACGGTTCACCTTTCAAGATCTTGTTCTTAATTTATATTTTAAACGATCCGCAGCCCCTTTTCGAAATCGTCGCGCTAACTTCTCTGCGACACCCCGGCACTCCTCTGTTTCGAATTGGTTTCGCGTCAAGGGGACGACGCCGCGAGTATTCTAAACGCTGTTGCGTGTAGATATTAATTTAGCTCAGCCGACAAACTTCTGAAGGAAGTTAAAAAGTCTGGCCGCGCGGCCGCATAATTTCCCGAAACTTTTTTACGAGACACGACGCTCTCGAGCGAGATGATACGTACAACTAATCTCGAGCAGCAAGTTTTCGGTAGGGACACTTGAAATATGCCTGGCAACGACTACGAGCGAGTGTTAACCGGGAAATAAATTAACGTTTTTTAAACCGTGCATACGCTTGATGTCGAAACGCAGTCGTTAAAGGAACGAAGGATCTTTACGAGGACACTCGCGGTCATCTTACAGAACGATTCGTTGCAGCATTTAATTAAAAATAAGAACGTTCGAGTCTATATCTCCAGTTATTTCGAGCACAATTTGTTTTCACCGGCGACACTCGAGCAGCATTTCTCCATTGCTTCTGACCGGAGCTGTCCGACAAGCGCATTGCACAAATAACCTTAAATGCATCCGAACTATTCCTCTGAAATAGCACGAGCAGTGCAAGACTCGTGTAGGGTAGAATCGCGTTATAGATATATGACGGAACGAATATAAGTTTCCACGGTTTCCTTATTACGAAAGTTTGTCTTCTTTTATTATGCACCATCTCTTAATGTTGTTAGATGTTAATGCTCGAGGGCTCAATTTACAGCTTAGCCAGATTTCTTGGGGACGCGAGTGTATAGGCTGGTTACAGATCAGGCATGGAGAGTTGCTACGTCTGGCAGCCCCTATGCATAGATGCATATAAGGATCATCTCGATGCTACATAATGCATCGACGCGATTCCACTCCCCCACCTCCGTTTCCCTGTATCTATCCGGCGTATACGGCGCATCGACTAACGTGTTTCAAATGGAGCCTTTTGTGGCCACGGAGTCGACCGAGATTGAATATAAACGCGGGAATAAGAAGCCGTTTTATCACGGTCTACGTTCAGCTTTTACTCTAGTGAAATTGAGGGCTTAGGGGCCAAGACTTAGAGAATCGGGCGAATTCCTCGTGCCTCGTAGGCTTCCCGGTTTCCCTCGAAAATGAAATGACGCTGGGGCGCGCAAGATGGCCGCCGCGCACCACCGCCAAGCCGCTCGTTTAATTCTCATGGTAATCGGTATTCGTGCTTTCAAATTTTCCGCGGCGCACACGCCGTCTCGCTTCCTCCGCTCTGCCGCCTCCTTCCCACTACCCAAGTACCCGCTCTATCCCTCTAATTGAGTATTTTCGTTAACAGAAGTCTCGAGTCGGCTAATGGAATCGAACTCCTCTCGCCTTAACCGCTACGAATTTTCGACCTGGCTAGACGCGCTCCATTTTTCCAACGGTTCACTCGCAGTTCTCATTGTTTAGCGATTGAAAGATAACGGTCAGTGAGGAGGCTCGAGTTGTTTAAAGATACTGGAACGATATAGAAATTTGTAATTGTAGTGATATACACAGCCAATTACGAATCAATACGCTTTTACTTGTTTTCGCAGAAATATATCGAGACGCGAAATTTCTTGAGGTCTTCGCAATTGTTATTATACCTGTATTATAATATGGGATACATTTTCGCATAAATTATTATTTCTACCAGAAACTTTTATCTTCAGATTGAAAACATAGTTTCCAATACTATTGACAGCTAAAGACTTTCTGACTTTGACGTGTTAATTCTCCACAATATTTAAAATATTACATTTTTAATGTTCTTACATTAACTTCTTTTCCAGTGTTCGTAATGCTAATATTTTTGATTAAATTGTTACATACGATGTACACATAATCGATAAGAACCATCTTTATATTTAAATATTACATCTTTCATGCTGCCATCCTTCTGTAATATATCTACTAACATACTCCATACATTTACAAGCACTTATCAACAGATTTACTGTATTACATTTATACACACACTTTTTCTATCATCTAACATTACTCGAATTAAAACCTCGCACACTCGAACGTACTGAAACCGACACTTTCCCCAATAATTTCCTACACAACTCCAATTCCTTCTTCTTCTTCTTCGCACATTCGTATTCATCCTCGATGCAACAATCAAAAAGCGCGATTCGAACGATAAACTTTCCTCTCGCGCGGCAGTTTTTCAAGTCAAGATGAAAGCACCGGGAAGGGAAAAAAGGAAGGTACATCTTTTCCGGAAAAGGAGCAGAGAGTCGGAGGCGACGCACGCACGTACGCACGGTATCGTTAAGTGCAACTGACGTATGATTCAACATTCTGTCGTGGAAGAGGATCCGAAACGGAGAGCCCGCACCTGCAGGGCACTTTGAAGTAAGGTAGGTAATCCCTGCTCGCACGACGGCCACTAAGCCTCCATGATTTAGAAGCTCTTGGAGTATTTTAAGAGTCCCCTTTGCTCTGCCACCCCCGAAAACAGCTGCGTACAAATACTCGGACCCGCGACAGGAATGCGACACACCGGGGCCGTCGTCGTTTTCTGATTTCTTAATCCCCCTCGTATCCTGTATCGAGGAATTCATATCGGGACCGTTCGACGACCAACGGCTCAATGACACTGTGCGAAGACGTCAAAGATGGTTGTGCGTAGCGACGTACGAAATTTGGTTTAAATTCAATTGTAAATAAATGTCAGTTGCGAGTCATTGGTAATTATTGATAATTGTTAAAGATACGTATATTGAATTAAATTTTATTATTTAACCTATTCGCTGCCAAGACCAGATTATATGACACTATTTCCATTGCCATTTATATTTGGAGTGGTATTGTTTACCAAAGTTCTGTAAGTATACTGTAAAGCCAGTACATTATAATATATTGAAAGTAGGACGAGTATACTCGTCTTGGCAACGCCTAACACCCTGCCAAAGACGAGTATACTCGTCCTTGGCAGCGAATGGGTTAATATTGTATACCGTGGGAGATTAAATTTTATTATGCGTTCTCGTTTTATTATGCGCGATAAAATTTTTAAATAATCATTCCATATATTTACATGTACTATACTAACTACATTTTCCTTCTGTAGAAAAGCAAAAGTCTAAGAAAGATCTATTAGCTGTATTTACTGAACTCGCACGACGTCTGACCGCCTAGCGTCTGAATCTACTTCGAGCCACGCGTACCTACTTAATACTATTCGAGAAGGCACGTATAACCATCGTTCGGACTACAGCTAATTAAACGACTGTACCACGAAATGAGTGAACACGAATGCGCCAGACGTTCTGTCTGAAAATAACCAGAACGATTCCATACATTTCGACTCCAATAGATTGGACCGTTTGAAGCGCAGTCCCACCGAATTCAACTTGGATAAAGAAAAGAAACGCGAGAGGAAACGGCAAGGATCTCGCAGTCGATCTCGAACCCAAGCTACGTCGAAGACGTATCTAAACTCGCCAACCGTACATCGAGAGCGAAGCTTCATCCACGTACGCGTAACAGAAAAAAGACTTTACCTAAACGTCACTTTTACAACAAGATACAGACACTTATTCAAACACCTGCTATTTGCCAGTCAGTCGCAAGTTTATATTGCGAATAAGTTCACGAGTTACAAGTACACTCGTTACATTCTTCTCTAAGATAAAATGCAAAAACGAAAAGAAAAAAAAGGAAGAGACTCTGCGTGGTACTTTCAACCCCTCGACGATGGCGCTGAATTCGTCTAAGCGCGAAGAAACAGAGCGATCTTTCGCAATTGGTACCTCGAAGCGCATTAAAGTCGTACCCTAATATTCAAGCGGGAAGATAGAATGCACCTAGCCGATCTCCATTCGTCAAACAACGTAATCCTCTGGACTAAACTTCTTTCCCGGCGATGCACGGGAGGCTACGTCAAACGTGCACACATCGCTCCGTCGAGAAACGGACAGGGATCGTTCGGACACGAGGGTAGGGGGTGGTTGTGGCGATGGTGTGTAGGTAGCCGGAAGAGGAACGAGGAGAGGCTCTGGACAACCCGGAGGCAATGGCCCTCTTCAGTAACGCGGCTCGAGAGCGAGCCGTGCCCACCTAGGCCACCGTCGCCTTCGCCTTCTTCCTTTCTCGCTCGTTGAATCTAATTACACCCGCCAAGACCCACTCGCCTCGGAGGGAGGACACGTAAAACTGCTAAGAGGAAAGGAAGAAGAGAGGTCGGTGGACGAACGGAGCAAAAAGGACGATGAAACGTGGCGAAGGGGTTGGGGGCGAGGGTTCAAAGGAGATAGAAGGGGAGAGTAAGAGGTATACACAGCGGGAAGGAGAGAAAGAGAGGGAAAGGGGGAGAGAAATGGAGTTAGATATAGGGAGAGAGAGAGAAAGGAGACCGTGGAGAAGCAGAGCGTTGCCAGGCGACGGGAGCCATCTTGGAGGGTTGCAGCCACTAATGGCCTAATGAATTTAATGGAGGCTTCCCGGCATAGAGTAGCAGGAGAACTGAGAACCGAGGTGGAGAATAAGAGGGACAGAGCGAGGAGGCGAGGGACAGGCGAGGAACAGCCGAGGAACACGATCGAGTCCAACGGAGGAGAGAGAGAAAAGGGAAGTTGACGTCGTCGTCGACGTCGTTGTCGTTCTCCTCGTCTTGTGTGGCTCTAATTCGCTGCAATGGGGAATGCTGGCCGAACGCTCGTGACGAACGAGAACGAATAGGACGGCGGAGAGGACGGGAAAGAGTTCCCCTGGCTACATTAGAGTCAAGGTTCCCTCCTAACCGAACCCAACGCCTGGAAGACCGAGCCTGGTCTACCTTACGACTCTTGGATTTGCGCAATTAACCAAACGGTGAGTGGCTCCTGCTCGCGACGTCGACGCGATTCCACGATCTTCGAGCGTAGTCTTCGATTGATCTTATCTTTCGCGTTACCAACCACGGTACCAGTGGAAGACATAAATACACCCTTTCTTATACGACTGGTGATACTTACAAGTTGCTGAATCCTTAGAATAGAATCGCTCTGCTGTTTTACTTAACAATTTATACGGAAATTAATGTTGCGAAAGGCTAGAAAAACATTTGAAGATACAATAGTAAGTAGACTGTAACGCCTATTGGTAAATGTTGAAAATGAAACACGCGAGCTCGAAACTGGCCCTCGAAAGGATAGTTTAATCATTGATAACGAACGCGCACGATACGAGATTATTGAGAAGATACGAAAGCTACAGCGACAGTTGTGACAACTTTTTCACCTACCCGTAGATAGTATAATGAGAGATTCGCTGTTTTTATCAATTTGATTGGCCAACTCGCTTATTTGCGCAGCACTCCTGGCAACTTCCGTACAACCGCGGGGCAACAGGTCAATATTTAAACAAAAGTCAACTATACTTTTCTGATTTATTTTTATTTAAAACACGCGAGATAATATCTATACTATTCGACATTTATTCTGCGGAGTTCAAATTGAAGGAACAAATTCTTTTAACCCAGATTCTCTTTCGCGTTGCACTTTGGGCTGAGTTTAAAGTATAACTCAAAATTAGCCGCAGGAAAATAAGCGACGAGTAAACAACAACTGACGTGCTATAAAGAAAAAGCGGAATAGAACTTTGGTTAGGCGAAAACGCAATGTCCTACGTCACGTCGATTTGTTCGAGAAACGAAGAGTCGTGGTACATAAAGAACGAAGTTCTACTTCTTATCAGCGAAGGGAAGCAAACCGAAGAGATCCGACCGAGCGGAATCCACATCATTCGAGAAATGAACTGGAGGACGTGGCGGCAGTAAATCCTGTCTCGGTGATACGCTTCTAATTACAGACAGATTGTATTAACGTATCGGACGGTGATTTATGACATTTCGCCAGGTACTCGGCCCAATTGTGTTCCACGAGTAGAACGTGCCAGAGCAATGAACTATTTTTCCCCGTTCGACCATCGCGTGGTAATCAACAGGAAGAGTTTTAAACTTTCCATTTCCAATTCCATCGTTTTGGCAACTATTTTATTAATCTAGAAAGAAAATTTAAAGAAATCAAATGTTAAAAGACGCAAAATAAATAAAAGGTAGAACAAATGATCTTTGAAAGGCTGAAGGAAATTGCCAAATTTTAAATGAAATAAATGATAATTAGAATAAAAAAATAATTTGTCATAGAAAGAGGTTCACTGTTCGACCATCGCGTGCTACTCAACAGAGAGAGTCTTAAACTTTAATTCCATCGTTTTGGCAACTATTTTATTAATCTAGAAAGAAAATTTAAAGAAATCAAATGTTAAAAGGTGCAAAATAAATAAAAGGTAGAACAAATGATCTTAGAAAGGCTGAAGGAAATTGCCAAATTTTAAATGAAATAAATGATAATTAGAATAAAAAGATAATTGGCATAGAAAGAGGTGACACGATCGCCGCGAATCGGACGCCGATTTCCCGGCAGCAGCTCGCAGGGCGTAAGGTCAGCAGCGGTAAGAAGAAGTACGTAAAGAATGACAAGTCCCGTCTATTCCCCAATAGGACGAGAAAGAGAGTCACGGTAAAGACGGCTCGGAAGAGGGAGGCATTGCATCCGGGAAATAAAGGAAAGTAGCGGCGGTAATCCAGAGCGCAGGCCAGGGTCTTACCGAGGCTTCCGCGGATGTTTATTGAGTCGGTACGCGCACGCGCTACATGCAACACTATCATCTCATCTCATCTGGTCTCGTCTCATCGCCCGTGTAACCCCCGAGGCAACCCTTTCCACCCGTTCCGTTTCCGCGTCTTACTCTCCTTTTCCCCGCTCGATTTTTTCCCATCCGCCTCTGTCCGTTCCGTATCCGCACCCTCTCCACCATCTTCGCCCAGCCATTTCGACCCTCTGGCTCGATACGCTTTTTCATTCCAACGCTGTCACTTCGTTCGCTCTTCCCCCCACGAATTCCCACCTATTCTCTACATTTTTCCACCCCAACCCTCTGTTTCGCTGCTGCACCCCACACCACAGCCTGCCTCATGTGCGTCCGTTCCGTTCCGTTCCGTTCCGTTCCGTTTCGTTTCATCGACGAGGAGGTCCCTACTCGCGCACACCTTATCCACCATCTTCAACGACGTCCATTCAATCCTGTCTCATCCGGGTTAGCCAGCTTCTCGCTCACGCAACCGTCCCATTTCCTCTTCCTCCCTCAGCCAGTTAGCCAGCTTCATTCATTTCCGGTTGGGGAGAAGGGAATCTGGTTGTTGCGGAGTCGATTACGAGTGGTGCCGTTTCTATGTAGCTTCGTTCTTTTTCTTTTTTTTTGAGAGGGGTTCTCGTTCGTCTGAGGTACGTGCGAATCTTTAGCGAGCACACCTTTGAGATTGGTACGTTGTCTTTAAGTAATTGGAGAGAGGATATTAAAGGAAATCGATGGCTGAGAGGATGTGATCGAGCCAGTTTGAGTATCGCTTTGATGAGCTGGGTATAAGGAAGCTCTGCGGCTCGTTTAGATATGTTTTGTTCCAGTTTTTGGGGAAATTCGGAGAGAGTTTCGCACGTGAATTTGTTTCGAATAACTTCTCAATTTTTTAAATCGCGATATTCAATTTCTGTTTAGCATTGTCGTGTTTTATATGTATCTTTTTAGTTTGTGCTGTAGTTTCTCGAGTTCTTGTTTGAGACAGATTAGAAAAGTAATGTAACGATGCTTTTTCAGTAAATTAATTAAAATTAATATTCCGCAAGTAGTTATATCAATATGCAATTTTTTTTTTGCAAAGGACAGAACTTATGGTTTTAAATTGCATGTAATTTAGAAAACTTACTAAATGCCAAAAACGTGTAAGAAAAATATTTTGTAGATAATAGACATTAAATAATATTATATTATACTACTATTATAATATAATGAAAATTTCATCTAAAACTATAATGTTTGAAAATTTGAGAATTCAAAATGTACGCGCATGCGGCTAATTTAACAAGTGTTTCGATGCGCCAGGCTCTTGACGGCAACGATAAAATAATGCAGCGGCAGCGACGAGTCGTAGCTCTCATTAAAATCTGTGAAAGCAGCGAGTTAAGTGCCGAGTAAGGGCAAGCGAACGAGTAAATAAAACCGCTTTTACGGTTAGGAGATTAAGCGGCGGATTTCGGCGCCATTGTAGCGATTACGCGCCTTATAATATTTTAGTGCACGCGATTAAGGATTGCCCTCGTAACTGATTCGAAATTTCACCGCGCCTGTTGTTCCTACCAGATCTCCCTTCGAGGGTTTCTTTGCCAAAAACTTTTCTGTGACGCTCGTCTTATCCATGGAAATTCGCAGACCAAGCTCATTCGCCTTAAACAAAAAAACAAAAGTTGTATAATAAATAGTGGCATCTCCTGGCTAAATCAGTTGGGGTGCTGTACAGTTCCATACAAAATAATTTTTGTATCCTTTCCATAAACTGGGGGATGGCTAGTCAAGGATTATATATCGTACAAGTATAAAGAAAGAATTAAAGAACCAAGGTCTCGTTACATTAACCAGTTAAGTGCGTTTGCCGTGTATACTCGTCGTGTAAAATAAAAAATTACCATTCACTATAAAAACTCGAAATCTCAATAAAATGTAATAAGAATATTATTTGCTGGTATGTTCCCTTTATACTATCAATACGACCGCTATGTATTTCATATAGAGGGGGGTTCATATATCAAAACTAATTACATACGTAACCTAACTAAATATATTCGTAAAATATATAATAGTACCATTTACTCTGCGTTCGACGTGTATACACGTCGTTGCTTGTATTTAATTCCGCACCCTGTGCTGATCTTTTCAAACTAAATTCCACAGTTAACTGGTTAATATCAAGTGAAACTAGGGGCTGTAGCAGTTCCACAACGCCTAGACGCGAGCCACCACTGTCAATAAAAAGTATACAAAATAATTTTTTAAATGGCGATATTCAACCTAAATGAAGCAACGCATGCTAATTTTTATAACAAATGGATATATTAAGATCCCAATTCACGTAACAGCAATGAAACCGCTTCAAACAGCTTGCAAATCTGTTGTAAATCCGAGTAAAGAAATCATTGAAAAATAATATTTACCAATTAGTAGACACGCGAAACGTATTGAAAATGATTGTTAAATGCAATTGGTCTCTCCCCAGAAGACAACCAAAAACGAGAGGCGCGATCATTCATCGCGTTCACCGTTCCCGTAAGGAAGGCACTATCGCGCAGTAATTTATAAGGAGTGAGTTTCACCTCCTTAAGTCGTCGCAACGGGGGCACGGGCTCGCCTCGTTAACGAATAATAGTCCAGGTGAAAGTATTCGGATCCGAGGAGAGAGGTTCGCGATGATGAGTGGGCGCGGGAAGAGCCAGGAGTGGTGGAGGATAGGTAGCCAGGAATGCGAGGTAGGGTAGTTTTCTCGGGCCCTCTAAGCGGTGGGATTAAGTGCTACGTAAATTCTTCCGGCGACCCGTTCTTCCTCGCTTTCCCAGCGGATAAAAAACGACCACCGTGGTTAAACGCATCGGCTGCGGAAGGAAAGCGAAAGTCCTCCTTCGATCGCAATTCGACGGGTTTCCAGGCTAATTTTCTATAACACTGTACGTATATAGGCGACGATTAAAGACGCGAAATAGCTTGGCGACGATCAGGAATGGATCAGTGATGATCATCTCTAGTTTTGAACGGAAACGTAAGTTTTATGGAAAATGTAGTAAGAAATGAAAAGTGTTATAATTTTTTATTTTGCGTTTTTGAAAGTTGTACCTGTGTCGTTTATATTATAATTAAAATGTAATTCAACGTTAGTTACAGAGACTTGTGTCTGCAAACGATCAACCGCTCATTTTTTGAAAAATCTTTTTATTACCTGTGGCGATATCTCTGTGAAAAGTTCTCAAACTGATCGCGTATCGTTATCAACGACGAAGTGAACTATTATGGCGACGTGTTTAAAAGATGATCAACGCGCTATCTGTAGGAATAAGGTAGTAACTAATAGATTTGTGGCGCCATCTCTTCAAGTAAGGCTGAAACGGAATTTCAAATAGATTCAGCAATTTCTTGAGAGATGGTGGCAACAGTCTGTTTTTGTAACATCGACTGAAGTATACGATAAAATTATTTTAGTGTCACTTGTAATGTCATCGATTTTATATAGATTGGTTGAAATAGTGTTCTATCATATTATGTGATAAATGAGTTAAAATCGAGGAAATATCGTTAGCTTCGAATTCAAAGGCTCAATTAATTACAAATCACCCACGTGTATAGATAGCGCCGTAATCGACGCCACAAACACTCGCACTCATAGATAAGAATATCATGTTTCTATCTGAAAAGAACGAGACTTAAATTCGCAGACTCATTGAACAACGGCTGTGTACATTAATTTCACAGCGATCACTCGTATCGATATTGTAATTGCTCGATAATAAATGTTACGCAACTATTCTGATTACAGTTTCAATGGTTAAATTCTTAAATATCTACGATTCTATCATATGCTTTTCTATTTTTAACTAATCGTCCCTCAATATAGCAAGTTTACAGAGTAAATAAAACGTACAGATTTTTAGACGAGGCTCCCATCATTCGTTTACATTATCGATGGTTTTACGCACATACGTCAGGTGCGCAGGAAATTTGTGTAAGCGGATGGGTTGATACGTTCACGCTTACCATCATGGCTCTGTTCGTATGGAGTTTTAGAGGGAATATTAACCGGTTTTTAATTGACGTTCAAATATTCCAATGGTTAATCGTGTTAGTCGGTTTGTTTAATTTGTCTCTGTGCCTCTACGAAGATCAAGTTGGGAAATTTGACTGGTAAATTGATTTGAATGCCCCCCGCAGAATGTTGATTTGTAATGCTGAACACCTTAAATAATGCAGTAGCATGCTACCCCGCGCGACTTGACAGTACTGTCCACGGTCTCGTAGTTATTCTTAATCAACGATTTGTCGTTGTGTCCGCAGGAAACAGAACTACGTTGGTAAAATCAAATTTGCCAGTTTCGACACTGTCTCAACTGCGAGAAAGATTATCGTTGCTACGGAGGAAAATGTTATTGCCGCGCTGAATCTTAAATCAGGTAGTCTGTTAATATAAAAACTATTAAGCATAGCGATTACCTTAATTTAACGAATAACGATGCGCAACAAATTTACTAAATTAAAATGATTCAGATATTTGACATTGTTTTTATAATTCATTTTATGATTTAATACGCTTGCTAAAACGGAATATCTGTTCTAATAGGACAAATATTATGGAGACGTGTATTAGAAAGAGGATACGCGGGTCAAATTCGAGCGTTAGGTGGAGTTACGGATGGAGATCTCATTTCTGTAAGCGGAGGTGTCCCGGCTATCGTTCGCGCATGGGACTTGGTTACCGGGCACATATTTCACGAGTGGCCAATAGCTGAGCAAAATCATGACAGGTTGGTATCGAGTCTTAATGTTTTATGTCCTAGGAAAACAGTATTTCTACTTTAAGTCTCACTGTGGAGAATAATCTGAATGTTGAACAAAAATTTGTATTAAGTTGTAATATAAGAAATGTGTGTTTAATTATTTGTTACCTTTTTAGAGGCTTGCATTTATTTCAAGCACTTGAAACTGAGATTTCATATATTATAACTTAATGCGTATATGATTTAAAACGATGCTATGCAAAAATTTTATTTAAATTCTACATACCCAGCACAGGAAATAGTTTTATTAACGTAAATTACGTTTTTATACAGTGATTTTAAAGTACTCAGTACGATTTAATTATCATTATTGGTTTTCAGACGGTTCTCTCCATTTATATCCTTTTCTACACTGGGATTGTACAGTGTTAACAGGTTTTTCTATCATTATTTACCGCACAGTCAGCAATATGTTTTTACACACTAAGTGATTATATCTCACAATATGTTATTACACTTAGTGTTACTCATATATGCTTTCTTGTTTAAAAGCTAATTCCAATGCAAAGAAATCTACAAAATATTTTGTAGAGCCAAATATAATAAGGAATGAAAGATTCTTAAATCAAGTATAAGATGAATTTCTTTACCAACTAATATAGATTACTTGTTGCTAGAGAGAATATAAACTCTAAATATATTGGAATAAACTTTGATTTACATTTAAAAGTGCTTCACTCCTTAATTGTATCACATTTTACAAAATAATTTGTATACAAAAGTTGAGAGTGTAATGAAATTATAGATTTATTAATTGCATATTTCGTCAGAAATAAGCATATAAAAGAATTTGATATACAATATTCTACAGGCATCACTAATATGACTTTTGTTTTCTTATATAGAATTAAAGATGTGAAATGGTATATAAAAAATGGAACGTTACATCATATTTTACCAATCTACAGCAGTGGTGTAGAAGTGACATCCTATGATAGTAAAACAGGAGATAAAATAAAAACAAGAAGAGTTTCTGCACCATTCATAACTCAAGAAACAGAGTAAGAAACTGTAATTACATTAAACAACATATAATCATACATTTAAAGTTCTTTTTCCTACATTATATTTTAAAATATAACTTTATATATTTAACTAATAATTTTCTATTTCCTTTCTTTAATTGCAGATGTGTTCTAGCAGCCCCATATTTAGCTTGTTTAAAAGGAGATAGTTCATTAGCAGTATTGCTTCTAGTACACTTATTTGATACAAATTCTCAACCACAATCGGTTACGATAACTAATATATTTGGTGCTGGTGCACAAGGTCCATATCGTTTGGAGTCAGTGCTAGGTGATGAGCCTGTTGTATCAATTAGTGCTGATGATAACCAAAGGAAACGACTACTTCTTGTTGGCGAGATGTCTGTTCCTATTCAAAGAGACATAGCTGGACATGCCACTCTCTATATTATTACAGTTGATAATGAGAAAGTGCTTTTAGAAACAACATATAAAAATGGAGTAAGTATTTTGCATATTAAGTGTACTATGTCAATATCATGTGGGATAGTCATTAATATGTTAAGTAAAATTTTAAACGACTTCTAATAATGTGATTCTAGGTAACAGAAATCGTTGCTTCTGAACTTTTAACATCTAAACCTATACCAAACTTATCTGCGAGTGTCACGCATAATTCATTGCTCTCGCCAACAATAATGGCTTCCGTTTGTCCTCGACAAGCGAAAGGCGTTACCTGCCGTCATTTATTAGCTTCGGAAGATCATAATGTTGCGCTATTACAACATAATAAGCTAATATGGGCTAGAGAGGAAGCACTTGCAAGCATTGTAGCTGTGGAAATTATCGAATTACCCATGTCAGACAGAGATCAAGAAATAGAAACGGAATTCGATCAGAAAGAGAGTAAGTATCAAGTACGTGCGTGAGCGTGTGTACGTGTGCGTGTATGTACGTGTGTATACATGAAAATATATACATGAAATTTCATAAAGCATAACAAAAACTTTGATAAAATACAGTAAGCATTGTTATTTAAAATCATTAAGCTCATTAATAATTGCAGTATTAAAATTTACATTAGATCGGTGTACAGTATTATAGATAATTTAATTAATATGTTTTTATATATTATTTGATATATAAATATTTTTATGTTTATAAGAGATATGAAATATTTTTTAATGCAAATTGAGGTTTAAACCGTTTGTGTTAAAACAATGCGACAAATTAAAAATAATATTACATATTATTATATCTTCTATTGCTATATTACTTTATTAGAAAATAATAAAAAGCCTGTTGCAATCTAATCATAACAGTAATAATTAAATCGAAATGTGTATTTTGAATTTATTTCTTACCGAGAAAGTACATTAGTTAAGTTGTATTAATTACATTTGTTTTGTGAATGGCTGCTGGCAGGTATTGATGTAGACAGTTCATGTAAGTAGTGGAGCAGCAAGGGCTGATTTGAAAATTACTTTATCTTCCTGCTGTTTATTAGCCTTATACGCACGTTAATTTTCTTTAGAAGCTCAAGAAAATATAAACGAATTAAATACAAACTAGTAAATATTTTCGTCTTTTTCCGTACATAAGGAAATTCCTATAATATTGCTATTTGCATGATGATATGAAACATATTTTAGTAAATAGACTTAATCGATACAGCAATGTATTTGAATTTAACTGATAAATAGATTATTTTAGCATTGTGCATGAATGATCTACAAAATAGCAAGTGTATTTGTGGATTTCATTGTGCTTTATCTTAATTTTTGATTAACACTTATTACTAATATTGTAATTGTTTGTTAATTTCATGGTTGAAGACTTCTTATTCCTTTGATTTTTAATAAATATAGTATAGACATAATAATTTATAATATAATATTATATACACATATTTTAATAAACTTATTATATATCTAGGGGATGTGCTGAGCATGATGTTCAGAAGAATCAGCTCTCAATTTAAACAAGCGAAAACATTTTTCCAATCTATGCTGAGCCTTACACCACAACAGTCCAGTCATCGTATCGACTTAGTACAAGATAAATTTGGATTACATAAAATGATTGTTCTTGTTACATCAGCAGGAAAAGTATGAAACAGTGTCAACAATGATCGCACGAACATTATAATTTTTAATTTAAATCGTGCGTTCAATGTTAATGCATAATTTTATTCGTAGTTGTACGGTATCGAAACTAGGAAAGGTGAAATTATTTGGCAACTTAGGGTGCCAAGTATTCGTGGCTTTACTAAAAGATCTGATGCAATAATTTTATACGTTCAACGTGGCAGCAGACATTTTCCATATCCACCACAATGTGCGTTATTAGCAGAAGATAAGGTACATATCATACATGTTTAAGTGTATGTAAGAGTATCTTTAATGTAATATACGATGTTTTCTCAATATTTTAGAAAACAGGGGAAGGAATTGTGTATACCTTTAACCCGATTACTGGTCAACCACTGCATGGTTTAATAAAACTAGGATTCAAAATAAAGCAGTCCATGTTGCTTCACCTAACGACGGATGACTTTCTGCGAGGCATTCTTATTTTTACTACACGAGACAAAGTCTACGTATATCCCGAAAGTGCGACTACGATTGCTGCATCCCTCGCCAAAAATACATACATATTTACCGCTGATCAAACAACTGGAGTACTATCTGGATATTCTCTATCGTATAGTACTGCTCAGGTTTGTATAAGTTTGAGAATATATTACATGATTAATATTGGATGAATTATTTATTTTAATTTCATCCCGCAGGAACTTATTGCGCATAAAGTATGGGAATTGTTGCTTTCCCCAAAAAACCAAAGAATAACACATGTTGTATCAAAAAATCCAATAGAACGTGTTCATTCCCAGGGTAGAGTTTTAGGTGATAGATCAGTTCTTTATAAGTATATTAATCCTAACTTAGTCGCTATTGTAACGGAGGGTGTTGGACACACTCACAGAAGTAAGTTAATCGTACTATTGTCGAAGATCGTTATTATAAATAAATTTTTATATCAATGTACATAATTAATGTTAATATGATTCGTAATTTACAGATACGCTTAATCTTTATTTATTGGACGTAGTATCTGGTGCGATGATATTTTCTATTATGCACAAAAGAGTTCGTGGGCCAGTCCACGTTGTGCATTCAGAAAATTGGATAGTGTACAGTTATTTTAACGAAAAAAGTCGTAGGACAGAAATTGCTAGTTTAGAATTGTATGAAGGAAAAGTGCAGAGTAATACCACAGGTATCATTTTTTATTGCTTATTATAGTTATGCTTTACTTATATCTTTATTCTTTATTAGTTTCAATATTACTGACGACTTAATATTACGTCGTTTTAGTGTTTTCATCCTTAGCTACAACTAAATTGCCAATCGTAGAAAGGCAAGCTTTTATTTTTCCAGCTGCAATAGAATCTATGCGGGAAACTATTACAGAAAAAGGTATCACGAGCAAACACATAATAGGTATGTCTATTGTACGTTAATTATTTAATACAGTAGACCCCTATATATAAAGTAATTTATTAGTTTCATTATCTTTTCAACTTCTTTAATATCTCGTTATTTGAATATCCTTATCATATTAATCAGTGGTTCTGTTAATCCTTTCTGGTAATCGAAATTCTACCGTACTGTTTGTACTGTTTGTTGTACTAATACTATATAAATCGTAATTGTGTAATTTGTGAAAGTAGATAAACTTCGATTATATACGACTACAGCAGACATAGTTTACTATAAATTACTTTACATATTTAGTGGCTCTAGCCAACGGTGGCGTACTAGAATTACCGTGGATGATGGTGGATCCACGACGGCCTATAAATCCAGAAATGCATGAGGAAGGTGTAATACCATACATGCCTGAGATACCTATTCATATGGACGCAATAATTAATTATAATCAAAGCGTCTTCCGGGTATCCGGCATTCATACTAGTCCTAGTGGCCTTGAAAGTACTTGTCTAGTTTTTGTACACGGTCTTGGTAAGTTCTCGTATGATAACAAAATTCGGTTTTCTTTAACTGTATTAACAACTGACAGACCAACATTTTTCTAAATCGTTGCTAGTAATATACAACAATTACAAGAATTACAAATAATTATGCATGTAATGTACAATGTTCACAGACTTGTTCTACACACGTGTGGCACCATCTAAAACGTTTGACGTTTTGAAAGAGGATTTTGATTATTATCTTATTGTGATAGTATTGGCGGCGCTATTAATTTCATCATACGTTGCAAAGAAACTTGCGTCCCAGAAAGCGCAAAAGCAAGCATGGAAATGATGTTTCCTTTTTTTTAGAAAATCAATGCATTACATTCTTAAGTATTTGTTCACTAAAAGCAAAACATTTTGCTAATAATTATTTGTAAAAAAAGAAAAAAACAAATTACTGTTTTATAAAAAGCCAATGTTACTGCAAAGTGAATGTTAACAATTTATTATCATACCTAAAATATCTGAATATATGTACATGCATACATACATACATACATACATACACGTATATGTGTATACATGTATCACTTGTCCTTTTATTGGTACAGAACGCACACCGTAGATAGTATATTTCTGAACATTTTAAAGTGTGCTAGTAATTGTATAACAAGAGTGGACCATGAACACTAATTATTAGATTATTAAAATAACTGACAACGTGCTCAAAATATAGTTATTTTCCGTTAAAAATACACATACAACTATGTTTTTTTTATATATACATACATGTTATATCGGGAATGTTTAAAGTTATTTTTTAATTTATCACATTTGAAAACCTTAAACGCATGTTGAATTAATAACTGCTTAAAGCTGGCACTCGTTTAACAGCTTAACATCGATTATAAATTATGTCACACAGTTTGAAAATTACTGGATTCGTCTACAGTTAGCAACTATGTATCGCAACAATGATATTTTGTGATTCTTCCTTTGCATGAAATGAAATATATGGTTATATGAATTTGTAACAAAAGAAAATACATGTATAAATGTATTGAACACAGAGCTGAAAACGTAAAAGTATGCAAATGTACATAGATAATATATACAAAATTCATTCTACTTTTTGTAAGTATATTAATTTATTGTCATTTATAGCATTAAATATTAAATTACGAAACTGAATAGTAAAATATAACTGGGCAATCCCACCATATTTTTCAGAATAACTAATATTGCATTTATCAAAAAGATATATATAAGAAGTATTATAGACATACAGAATTTCCATATCTTAAATTTCAAATTTTCTACATTTCAAAAGCATTTTTTATTTTTCCTAATAGAATGTATCTGAATATTATTTTTACCATTACGTCAACACTGGCAATATATGTTATTATTTTAACAAAATTATATAGAGTTCCAAAAAGGTGTATACATAACAAGTGAGGATCTTAAATTATGCAACATAATGAAAAGCAATATTAACACAATGAATGATACAAAAGGTACGTCATAGTACAAAAAGATGATTTTGTTTAGTATATATTTATAATTAAATAAAAATTAAACGACCCCTATACGATCTGTGAATAGATCACTGACAAACATGTCTGTTATATGCATAGGATAACTATTTGCTTTGTAGATAAGTGTAAAATTTTTAAATAGGCATAAGTTATTGTACAAATACGAATGTAAACAATAATATCAAATGTCAAACATCACCTATATATATAAAGAAAATTGTATACAAATCAACATTTAGAAAATTGTAAGTTTTATTTATTTACTTCAAATCTTTAAATATAGTAGACTTATATTTAGATGAAATAAATATTTATGTGTACTAAAAAAAACCTACTTACAATTATATTTATTATAGTAGAAATTTACACTTTGTACAGTACATTTAAACACTGTAGCAATTTGTCCATTTTTTATTATGTTATTAGTTTAATAAAAAAATGCTACCTTTATCGCACCTAAAAGCTAGAAATCTTATCTTGGATATATTTTAAAATAATTTGTACATTTTTAAAGTACTCGTTTGTTGAAATGTTTTCAGTACTCTGAAAAGTAATAAAATTATACTTAATAATTTGAAAACTTGTAGTATTGATATTTGTGTATCACGTTATCGTATATACCATTAAATTCTCGATGTCAAATATTTCGTTTAAAGGAAAAGTTGTTATTTTTAAATTCAAGATACTAAGACATTTTACCCAAGCAATATCATCATTATAATCAGCAACATCCTTATACAACTGCACGCAGCATTCCTAAAAATAATTAATTGCATGATTAATTTTTAAATAATTATTAATTGTATATAAATTAAAAGTAATGCATTTGAAAATTTACTTGTAGCATAGGATGTTGATATTTGCTCAGGTAAAGCTCTGCAATGGTTAAAATGTTCCATGTTTCTCGTTCACGGAGGCATAAATTCGTTGTCATCTGACCTAATGTAGTGAGTAATTCTTTTTGTAACTTGTAAGTTTGAGTGAATTTATATATGCCTCCTGAACTTTTCTTATAACTTTCTTTGGCGGAATCGCGCAGAAATTTTGAAAGCGCAGGTAATACCTGCCTAAAAATAACTCATTTTAACAGTTGTTATCATTATTACAAATCTATTAAGAAAGTGTAAAATCTAGAAAACTTACTTAAGTGTTCTAGACTGTATAAAATCTTTCGAAACTCGGCCAAGTACATTCAATAACTGCCACGCTCGATTGATTATTATTACATTTTTATCATTAAACCGATCTACTAATGGATGCCAAAGTAAGTGCACGATAGGCAGTAGTTGATTTTCCCAATCTACTAAAATTTCAAGACCCTCTTGCAATGTTGACATTGCAATTAGAGACTTTTCTATTTCTTTGGATGGTAAAAAGTGTAAGCAATGCTTCATTACATCTTCAATCATTTTTATGTGAAACGGCGGATCTTTTGTTTCTTCTGCAATTTATATTTTATATAGTATTATTTCTCTCCATAATAATCATTGATTATTATATAACATATATTTACCTTCTTGTTCTACATAACAACCATCTGTTTCATATTCATTTTCTTCTCTATCATCTTCTTGTTCTACTTGTTCTTCCATCTCATTAGCCTCATAAGATTTTTCTATATCTTCATCAACTTTCTTTGCCTCATAATACTCTAACAAATGTTTAATAATGCACTCAGATGCATATTCAACACTTGCTTTCTGTTGTTCTTGCTTTGTTGTTACATGTTTAGTATTCGTTAAATTCTTTATACATATCGTAAACGTATAAAACACTTTTAAGAAAGCATATGAATTTTTTTGCTGATAGCTATTATTCAATTGTAATAGAACATCTTCTACGATCTCTTTCAAACATGGTAACACATCCATTGTACTATATTTCATAACAACTCCAACAACATCAAGTACACCGGGATTCCGTTCCACTCTGCGCAATTTCATACTGACATGATATGAAAAATAATCTACATTAGCCCGCAACAGATCGCCCACCGTACTATATTCCTGAGATTCCGCAATTCGCTCAAGTGTTTGAGTACCAACAAAACTGATCAAGCTATGCTCACTACCTAAAAGTAAATACGAAATATTTTTGACATGAACAATTTTATTTTTTTTTTTTGCCAATTCTTAAACAGATATTCACTCGAAAAATCTTATAAATTCCTTTGTTGTATATTAAAAAATCGATTTTTTTAGATCGAATTAACGCGAATACCCTTTGCATTTTATTTTTCATTCTAAGAGTAAATAATTACCTGCTCTTTCTAAGATTAAATATAAGGTTTTAAGAAGAAACCTATTATAATTGTGTTTTAAATTTTGAGCAATTAAACCTAATCCTTCTAACAGCAAGCAACATTGTATCACATTGCTTTGTGCCACTCGTAAAGATATATCTTCACTGGTTTCAATTGCTGGATACCAAAATTCTGGATTTATATAGAATTCAACAATTTCTTTATAAATTGATAAAAGTGTTGAATCTTTAACAGGCACTAAAATATTTAACCATATTAGTAACGCATTTCAAAAATTATTTGAAAATTATTCTTACCTACCATTGGTAATCCAGTTAAGTAGTAAAATTAGTTCTTTTGTGTGATGTGAAACATCAAATATGAGACCAAGAATAGTGTCTACCAAAATTCGCAGGTCACCAAATTCACCTAGATATTTGCATATTGCAACAACTTTTGCTTCACATGTATTATTTTGAATAAATTTAAATCGTTTCCAGAAATGTGGTCCATACGAATTTGTTGGATTTTCAAAATCTTTAACATTTACCACTCGCAAAAGAGAAACGTTACTACAGTCTATTTCAGATACGTATGCAAGAGCCAATATCAATCTGCGTACATGAGAAGCCGACATCATAACACGAGGTAATCTTTGTTCTCCAAGAAGCTTTAAATAACCAGCAATTTGGTTTAAACACGACAATTGATCGCTATCATCTATAAAATAGAGGAAGAGACATTAATTGGTATATAAATGCAAAAGTAATAATCACAAAAAATAGACATTACACGCATTGCAAACTAATTTAATTAAATATGATATATTTCTATAAAATGTAAAAGTCGTACCAGACCTCCTGATTATCCGAGGTAATGTTGTAAGCAAATTATAGAAGTTTTCTTCTAATAATTCCACTAAAGGTCTCATATTTTTATTTTGCATATAGTTTGTGTTAACCATATTGAGCGCTTTTTCGGCTTCATCGCGAACTTCTGCAAATTCATCCTCAGATAGAGATATTAAATACTCTATTAATAACATAACATTTGGTTTCATATTCCTGTTTAAAAATGCATTACAATTCCTTTTTTAGAAATTGTTTACAATGTATGATGGGGATAGATTAGTTAAATTACCTGGAGCACAATGCAAGTAATAAATGAATATTTTCGACTAATTCCTTCCTAACTTTATAGTGAGAATGTCTTTTTAATAGATCTAATTGTTGAATAAGGACAGTAAGCTTAAGAGCACAAGCATTAAACCATTCTTTACATCTTTTTGTATTTTTAAGATGTTTTTCTATTTCATTACGATCTTTAATCTTTGGAAAACTTTCTATCAGATTGGTATCCTTTTTATTAAGTAAGTCGTCCAATGACGGTGTATCATCTTCTTCTATATTGTCTTTCATTACAAGAGCTATTGTTCTACCCCAAGCTCTCAATGCTATCTAAAATTTTTGATGAAAAACAATATAAAATATACCTAACAATGTAATTACAATAAATAATAATATAAAAATTACTCTGAAGATTACCACTGTAAGTTTATGTCCTTGTATATCACTCCCCATAGCTACTTCTTGTAAACCACTGACAATACCAGGTAGAAATAACATAATAACATTGGCTACTTGATCTTGCAATATAATATCAGATCTATCAGTTTCATCATTAACTTGACATAATGCCATTACAGTCTCTACAGCCCTTAATCTAAAAATTACAATCCAAAATAATGTGAATGTATTCTTTTTTAAAGTAAAATGTTTACTAACTTACAAAGTGAGAACAAAAATAGGATAAGTATAATACTTTACACTTATTCATATAAGGACTCAGTGATTGAATTACATGTTCATACATTTATAAGAAAAGAATAAATTAATTAAATTGTTCATATATTTTTACCTAAGAGAATATGATTTTTCAATTCTCGCTATTGTTATTGATAGCAATATTCCTTGGCCTATTTTAGATGCATTTTGCCTTGTATATAAACACTCTATAACTTCTGTGAAACAAGAACCTATCAAAGTCTTAATGCACGAGAGTACTGCTTCTTTTAGTTCCTCATGTCCTACAATTACTATAAAAATAATTTCCAAGATAAATCTAATGTCTCTTAAATTAATAGAACATATTGAAGTAACATAACACGCTTACCCATACTTTGTTGCGTCGGATCATAAATTTGTATTAAAAGACATGAATATAATTTGTTAAAATATTCCACTTTGGATATCTTCGCTCTCGATATTACTGCCTGTGTAGTTCTTACCAATTCTTCCTTTACATTTTTACTACGCAATTGAAAACATTTACATTTACATTTATTCTATTAAGTAAATTATAAATTGAATTACTATCGCATTATTCGCTTAAATTAATTCACAATCTTCCTAACTTATTAAAACAACAGCGCACTATCTTATATTACATTACACTGTTTGTAAACTTACTTAAGAATACTACATATAGTTAATTAATTATATGATTACACTGATTTTTATTGAACTTTAAGTAAAACAATTTACCTAAGTGCTTCATTTGGTAGATGAGTAATAAGAGGATACAAAATATATTCTAAAAGATCTTGAATAACTCTATCCGAAATATTCGTCAAAGTATTAGCAACATTCCGAGCAGTGTCTACAGTCGGATCTTTCATTAAACAATCACAAAGTGGTTTTAAAGTAGTAAATGCTTCCTGTATGTGAAAGCGTTCCATTTCTTGTTTTAATCGACTACAGCCTAACTACACATCGATGTTTGACAACTCTAAGCATGTGACGATAGCTCAGGAGTATTCTACACATATATTTACTACAGCGATGCAACAGTTCTACACTAAGCGTGTATGGGCGCTCAAAGTTAAAGATATACGAACATCGTGTAGGTAAGGGGTTCTCAACACCCGCGGCAAAATATTGAAATAAAGCTCACCACTATTTTTCGCAATCTCGAATACACCAGCGTCACATGAAGGTTTGAGAACTCCTGATGTAGATACTTCCCAGACGACACATGGCAAGATGGCATCGACATGATACCGACACTGTATTACAATTTGCGAGGAGTGTAGCAGATCCGTAGCCACCTATGACCGGATTCGTTAACTAAAATGCCGGCACGCGTTACCAGCACGTTCTAGACGATAACATCTTTTTAGCGTTACTTATATACTATAAAATAATTTAAACTAAAACTAAACTAAAACTAAACGTAGTTTTACTAGTACTGGCAATCCCATTAGTAACTACATCAAAATAAACGTTGTCGTCAGGGTAGAAATGGTAGATGAATCCATGGTAGAAGTAGCTGAAAAGCTTAAACAGAAACCACATTATTATAATTTAGTCTTTTAAAGTCCTTGTTAATACTTATTTATTATGATTTACTTTATTGTAATTAATTTTGTGATTGATTACAATAAATCAATCACAAATATGTTAATTTAATAATTAGGAAAGATTAAAAGTTTATCAAATTTGGAATTGTAACTAAAGTACGAAAGATACTTACATTTTTGGCTTTTGAAGCACAGCGAGATCCTTTAGGCAGCAGATATTAAAAAAAAAAAAATTTTTTTAAATACATTGCTATTGCTATTTACAAAGCGAACAGTGACTCTACTCTTTTGCGTATGAATATTATAAGAAAAATGTAATTAAAATTAGAGCAGCTGTGCTCTAAAAAATACTAAATCTATTTATTGCAACAAACACTGACTCTACCGACCGCATTGCGCGCGGTCACCAAAATATTCTGGAGAAAAAAACATTATTAATGGGGGAAATAAAAACAACACACAGGGTAAATAAAAACAACACACATTTTACTTTCGTATTATGTTTCATCTTTTTTTGATCGAGCGTTTGTTCACTAAAATATTACTTTCTTTTTAAACTATTGAAATATGCTATGTAATTAGTGTAATGTTCAATAAATAATTAATCAAGTATGCAATGATTAAACAAAGTTTATAATAGAACAAAAGTGTAATAGAATAGTATTTAAGAATATTACGGAGTCGATAAGCAAGGTTGTGAACGTACCTCGAAAATAAAAACGTGCTTCGAAAAGTTTTATCGATAGCAGAGGACAATACATCTTACCAGCAACAGAAGACGATATGAACTGACGGCCAGTGCCACTCTTCGTATGCCCCATAGACGACCGAGCGAGAACGAAGGCGTTCGAGCGTGGTCGAAGGCGCTCCGGTAAAATCCGTGGCCTTGGTATTTCGCTATTTACTTCAGCTGTAAACAAATCAGCTAATTGAAAATCTACTACAAAAGATACGTCTCAAAAATACGCATTCCAGGAAAATTCTCGTGCATATTTTTCTCAGAAGAGTACGTACTATTTTGTTATGATGTACACTCTCCCAAACATTGTGCACAGAAAAAATTTTACTGCCTCCTAAATATAATATATATCTACATGTATACCAAATATAACATAGATAATATTTTATTATACATATTATTTTATTATCTATGAGATGTTAATTATGAATGTTGCAGTACATTATTTACAGAAACACTCGAATTCTTGTCGTAGAAAGGAATTTATTATAATAAATCTTTTCCTTTCACAGCGAAAGACAACTATCAGAAGGAAGGAATATTTCAACTTATATTTCTACGTATACCGTTGAAAATTTGTATCACAAACTATCACAAGTCGTTCTCGAAGTTATATTTTTACACTTTTTTAACAATTTAGCTATTCGAACACATTTTATCTAATTTAAAAATGCCAAAACTGAGGAAAGACAAAAAGAGACGCTACTGCCACGAAAGCTTGGACTAGTCTAGAAGAGTTTTGAAAGCTTGAACGTGATTGGTCGAAAATGTCTGATCCATTATAAATACCATAAGGAATATTACAGATTAACGAAATAAAATTATTTTTCTTCGGAGAAGAAATTTATACAGAATTTGTTTAACGAGCATGATGACAACAGGTATACAATTATACCTGTGAGCATTAAATTTGATCTTATGTGTGTCATTTATTAGATCAGGTTACGTTTTCTTGCATTTCGCGCTTTTAAATATTACAATATAATGTTAATAATATAATAATAATAGTATTGATAATTATCAAATAAATAAATATGAATAATATAATATTCATGATCTATACACGTCCAGTATAAATGTCTAGTAAATATAAAATAATTACTATATATAAACATTTAATAATATGAAGTGTATCATTATTAATTATACTGTTTACACTTATTAAGGATATTAAATGTTCCAGTCATTTAATATTCCTATTGATATCGTATAATAGAAATTATCTAATGAGTTTATATTTGATGCAATTAAAAATTAAAAAATATTAAATTCTATTTATTTGCTTATCGAAACTATGTTAAATTACATGTGCCAGAAAACATTTCATTTTATTTCAACGACTTGGTTTCGAAATTGAAGTATTAAACTTCAATATCTTCATATCTTAGAAAATCAACTTTGATGATGAAATCGCTCAAATATTATTATATGACTGTATACCCTCCTACCCTCTCTATATCCCATCAATCCAATAATAAAAATAAAACAAAAAATAAACCGAATAATGGTTGATATGTGTTGTTTTTATACTGATGGTTATTTTTAGATATTTTTCGTGTTCGTTGCCAGGATCCCATCCATGTGCTACTTGGATATGGAAAAGGTGATGGGCACGATGATTCCCCACTAGTTTGTACAATTTTTGCGCAATCTGATGTGCTAGTGCATTGTGCGACATGTTTACCGCACTGTAACATTCCTTAGATTGCAATATATGGTATGTATAAAGTTTAGAAAATGTGAGATTGTATGCAAGTTCACGATAATTCCGTGTGTTATATATATGTGTTGGTACTAGTCTGTTGTCATTTTTTAAATATAACGTTAGGTAGGTAGGTAGTTTACTCTGGTATAACTGTGTGCTAGATTTAAGTAGGCAGAGCCGGGCAGGTTGATCACAGTATGCCCCAGGGGTCACAAATTGGCATTTGTCGGGTCATGGTATCGGGTCTGACGCACCCGGGGCTCTCCGTCCGTCCGGGCCACGCCTGACCTGAGGCGTCGATGACACTCGTGCGGGGTTAACCACCTTGGTGTCGTGCCCCGCGTATTTGCACGAATGTCGTCCGGGGGACGCATGCATTTCCTCAAATGCATCGACCATTGCACGCGTCCCCTGGGGACGGGAGTGATGGCTGTGTGATTCAGATGGATCCAGATGGCTGTGTTCGTCCAGAGTTCCCGGTTCCCTCCCAGCAACGTCGAGGACGGTCACCATGGGGTTTTATCCGGTTAAAGTCCGGCATACCCTCGGAGTTTCTCAGCTCCGGGGATCCACGAGGATTTCCCTATGTTAAAAAAAAAAGAAAAAAAAGGTTGATCACAGTCTCCGATCGGGCAGGCGCACTTTTTCTCGCGTGATTCAACCTGTTTCAGGAAATATTGGTTCGCCATTGACTCTACCCTATCAATTTTTTGAATCCTTCGCGGTCGCGGTCGTGGTTTTGGTCGAAACGAACGTTTAATTTTCTTAATTACTGCCTTAATTACTGCATTTTTCCTAATTACTGCTCAAGATTTGGCACGTTTTGTACAAACAACGATTTCTTAAGTCGTTGCTCGTCTTGCGTACTGTTAGCTGCCCCGCTTAATGTTTGCGATTTTTATTGTATCATTTTTGGGGTTGTGCTTAGAGAATCTCGAGCATAGGTTCAAGTTTGAGAAGATTCTGGGCATTACGCCCGAAGCAAGAAGAGGCTGTGAGCGAAAGAGGCTCAGAGAAGAGCTTCCCCATTAGTAAATGTTAGTCTACGCCATTGCCATGCGTGTCACTATGTTAAGCTGATAGTTTTATTACTACGGCGATATGCCCCTGTAGCATATCGCGAACTATAATAGTGTCGTGACATAAGTGACGTCCCAATGCTAAGACTATGCCGTTATAAGAACTGAGTACGAGTACTGTCTTAACATGATTTTACCACAGAATTCGTTCCATCCGTTACCACTGGCGTGCCAATCGTTGTGTTGTCTGGCTAATAATAATACTGCTTATCTGCAAGCAGTTGAATAAGTTTAAGCGGGTAAAACGTCATTGGTTTCAAGCAGAAGAGGAGATGGATAAAAATATTTTAGTGGAAAGAAGCAATGATCAATTACGGAACGGAGAACGATTATTTAAATACTTTTTAACCAATTTTCTGATAGTAATACAAATAGAGATTGGCGACCATGCAATGGAAAGTGACTCTATCTAGTGGCACTGTATGTATTAATTAGTTTGCCACTGAAAAATGCATGTAATGTTTTTACCAACAGCCAGTAGATATTTCAACTGTCATTAAGTTTAATGCATTATGCCTTGACCCGTAACCGATCTATGATTTAAAGATATCCAACCTGGAAATATAGATTGCTTCATTCAGTTAAAGTGGTTCGGCTCTTCCGTTTGCGTTTTATCATTGAACGATAAAGATTTACTTTCCGCAACAATTCGCTACGAATAATATTGTTATGTACGTTAATGCGTTAAATATTTACAATGTGATTAATCCACGATTGAACAAAGAAAAGAAATGTACAAGTTAAACATTTTACTATCTTTTTACTGTCTTGCAACTGTTGTTCTTTTTGGCGTACGTATTAAATGTATCCTTTTATTACTATGATTTATTATTTTAATTTTAATTATAAGAAAAATGTAATATTTCGTTGCATTACTATTTTAAAAAAAAGTACTAGAAATCTAATCAGTCTTATCTACTAGCATGTTTATGATACAGTGACTGAACAGTTGTGTGCTTTCAAAATGTATAGAATTATGAACTTATTCTACTACTTTTATTCTTTATTTATAATATTTCATTCATTTTATTCTTTCCTAAATTACATTTAGTAACTAAATGATTCAAACAATGTCCAGATTTAATTTAATTTTGGGCTATATTTGTATACCGCTTTATTTAACAATTGATCTCAATAAATTGTTGTATATTGTAGAATTTTTGCACAATGAGTTATTTATTACTATACTAATCCGTATACTTTTAATTATCATATAAGGAAGTTAAATAAATTAGCATTACTATATTATTAACTTATCATTGATATATTTAAGCTTTATTGTATTTATTTCATACAGGATAAACTAGTAGCAAGTGATAATTTCTGCGTAATTCATGAACCTGTTTTGAAAGTCATTTCTTTCAACTTTACAAGTCTTGTAGACCCCATGAAAGATGTTATTTTAAATCATGAGCCTTTAAATGAAACTATAAGATTACAGTTGTGTTCACCATTAAAAGAAAAATGCAATGGAAAAGATGGATATGGGATTTGCTTATTGAGGAACAAAGAAGAAAAGGGAATAGGTGTTATATATTATTAAAATAGCATAAAATAAAAATATATTCTTACGCAAAAATGTTGTTCAGCAAAGAATATATATCTAAAGTGTCAAAGTTAGCTTGTGCGTTTATTGTCTATTAATGCATTTTTGGTTCACTATTTTAGGAAAAATGCCACCAGAAGTAAATATAGAAAATGGAAGAATGACATTTATATTCACAGGTGATGAATGTACACCAAAATCTAAGTATATTGTACGTATTATTATGCAATGTGATTATAAAGCTGGGAATAATTCTCTTCCTGAGTTATTTTCTTATGTACGTATATATGTAATTATATAAGAGATGAAATGACTTTTGTAATTGATTGGTTACAATTGTAATTATTAGGATGTAATTATTAAAATACACATAATTATTAATATTTTAGGAATTAGAACAGTGTAATATATTCATGATATGGAAAACTGTGCTTGCGTGTGGACCTCGAATTGAAAAAAATTGTACAGTAGTAGATAACGGACTGCATTATGATTTATCACCTTTAACAAGATATTCACAAAATTATGTTATCCATATGGGTAATAGAACATCACCAAAAATTATATTAAATGTTTGCCACTCTGTGATATATGAATACAATGCCCTGTGTCAAATACACTCGGGTGCCTGTTTACAGAAAGTTAATCAGACAGGTTCTTTGGAATCTAGGTATGCCTGGGTATCTTAAAGTTAAGAACAGTTGTTACATTAAATAGTGGGCTCTTCTTTCACAGTTTATGTGACGATACTAACATTATAATTATTAAAAACAAAAAAATAGCAATCTTATTTTAATCATAGTAAATTAACTTCCATTATACTTAATAAAATGTATTGTTTAAGATTCATATAATAAAATTTTGTCATAGATATGAAAATTTAGGCGACGTACAGAGTTCGCCAATTGTAGAGGATGGAAAACTGAAAATTAAATATCAAGATGGAAATGTATGCACAGCGAGAAATTCAGTGCCACATATTAGGACTACTATCACTTTTATATGTAATTTTGAAGCTATGGTAAATGCTATAATGTAACATTTGTTAATTTGTTATTTTGTACCTTTTTTCTATAAGGTTTTACCTCTCTCTTTTTCTCTTATGCTTCCTTAGGATTCAATTCCTGAATATATCAGAGGAGCCGAAGAATGTCATTACCAAATAATATGGGAAACTGCAGCAGCTTGTAGTGTAGAATCTTTACGTAACCGTAGTGCAATAGCTACTGGCAAATGTATAGTGAACAACCCTCTCACTAATTTTACATACGATTTGCGCTCGTTAATGAACAAAACTTTTCATACAACAGCAAAGAATGGCATGGAATATAAATTTGGTGTATGCAAATCACCTGAAAATGTGACATGTGTACAAGAAACAGGTTATTTAAATTATTTTATATCTTACTATCATTAACTTTTTTTGTGGAGGATAATAGTCACTAGGAGGATAATGAAGCAATGCCTTATTTTTATATTTAGGAGTTTGCCTTACCACAAATAGTACATCTATGGGAAAAGTTAATAAAAATTTAATGTGGGCAGAAGGTGGACCATATTTAAATTACACAGATGGAGATTTATGTGGAAATGGACAACGACATTATACAATTATTGCATTTTTCTGTGGTGCAGAAGGATCCTCCCACGAACCATTTGTTATGGAGCAAAATCCTTGTCAATTAATTATACATTGGAACACTAACCTAGTTTGTGAAAAAAGGGTTAGCAAATATTTTTTCATACAGTTCTGTGTCAATTGTTGCATACGTAATATTGCTCATATCGCTAAAAGGTGTAAAAAATTTGTATCATGTAGATAAAGTGTGCGACAGATGATGATGAGATAAACTTGAGTTCGTTGATAAAGTCTACTAGTAATTATATTGTAAAAGTGAATAAAACTGAATTTCACATAAATGTGTGCAGACCGCTGGTCCCTGTACCAGATTTAACATGTGCACATGGTAGTGCAGTTTGCAAGACTTCGTTAAATTCGGATAACAAATATGTAAATGAAGTTGTAAGTAATTGTTATAAACTTATCTAAATTATATGTAAAACAAAATGAAAATATTTATATTATTTTCAGAGTTTAGGGTTTCCAAAAGAAAGTCCTATATTAGATAAAAATTATCAAACAGTGTTACGTTACGTCGATGGATCATTATGTCCTGAAAATCCAGAAAAATTAATATCTTCGAATATTACATTTCCATGTTATAATAATGATAAGGTATGTACACATAATAGTGATAAAATGATTTTACAATATTAGTTGTAATTATGTAATTACTTTATAATTAATTTGTAAAGGGATTACCAGAATTTAAAAAATATGAGGACTGTACTTATGTGTTTGAATGGAAAACAAGTATAACATGTGGAGCTACAATGGGAAACTGGACTTCTTCTTGTATTATAAAAGATCAATTACTTTCAAATGAATGTAATCTTTCTTTATTACATAAAAGTAAAAAAGTATACTATGTAAGTTGATCGATATTACACCATGTCATATAAAATGTCCGTTTTCGACAATTGAAATAATACAACTGAAGTAATACGGCTCTATCCATTTAGAAAAATTAATAATTATTAGATGTAAATCTATAGGTAAAAAACAAGCAGGGGAAAGAATATAGTATAAGCATATGTGGTGGACAAAAGATCTGCGGTGGTTCTGCTATCTGCCAAGGAAATGATAGCTATGGATCATTGGCAAATGTAATTTTCGATTATGGCAGAGATGTAATTAAAGTTCAGTACTCTAACGGTAGCAAATGCCCAAACAGTAAGTAATATATGTTGAATACACTTTTTATGAATAATATTAAGTTATACGTTAATGGTATGTTGTTGTTTTTTGTTTAATCAGGTTCCTATGCATCAGACGTACGATTTACATGTAACGAGTCCATAGGAATTGGTGTACCAGAACTGTTATGGGTGAGTAAAAATAATTTGTTTTAAGAAAATTGATTTTGTTTATTCGGTGTCTATCAATTTGGAAGTGAAATATTCAAGTATGCACAATCACTATTACCTCTTTCACAGTGTAAAAACAACAAGTAATTATCCTGAAAAATACCAGCTACATAATTTTGTGTAATACATGTTTTTAATTACGTTATATTACAATCAGAAGCACAAAATTTTGCAGCACTGTATTTAAAGGCTTGCATGTTTTATTGCAGTGCATTGTGATTGGATTAAAATTTTGTAAACCTATTCTCTGTACATTTATATTTTTTATACAAAAAGAATTTGAGTTACGCGTACGTGTAATTTTCTTTGAAAAATTATGAAAATATGATTAATAATTCGAATTAGGAAGCATGTAGTTAAATATTGCAATATTTGCAAAAGATTAGTGAATGTTTATTTCGCAGGTACTTATTTAACATTAAGTTCTAACATCGATATAGAATCAGAAACAGCGACGTTAATAATTCGTAATGAGATTCTTCGTTTATACTTTCAAGTTGTTTTTAATTTATATATTTATGATTATTTATTGAAACATAAACAATTTAACTTTTTTGATGTTTAATATGCGTGATTATGAGAGGAAATCCGAGCTCATAAAATTGAGCAATAAGGTAGTGTGTATATAGTAATATAGTATGTCTAAAGTATAGAGTATAGAACGTATATATGAATATAGTTATACGTTTTATACTTAAACTTAAATTGAAAATTAAATTAAATTGAGTCATACTATAACCTATTGATTCTTATTTATGCATGTATACTTAATCAAATCTTGTGAAATGTTGTGTATGCAATAGTATCTTAAACACTGTAAAGATTACATACAATAATGATTTACAAATATTAAACGAAACTATCAGGTCACTTACGTGTAAAAATGTATAATTTGTATACACACATACACATACATAGATAATGGATGAAAATATATAGTATACATACATAAAGCACACACTATAATTTAATGACTAAATGGAAATATATAACTTAAATAGTATTTAATTCGATGCTCGTGTCTATTTGAGTAGTAATTAATGGCAACACATTTCAAGTTTGAATCATCCTATAAAATTATAAAAAAATACTTATTTACAATTTTTTTATTCATACTCTAAAAACTAAATTTGTTCATGTGATCATTATACTCACTTATATTGATAATTAAAAATTGATTAAACAGTTCAGTTTCAGAATTCATAAATCTACAAGATGATGAAATGAATTTTGTCTTCACAAAATAAAAATGAAATGCCCCTGACAGTGCTATGCATATTAACAGATGTCAACTAATTACTAAATCAGAATGGTTTATGAATGCGGTTGATAACATGCAATTTCTATGCGAAAATGATTAATCTCAGTTATAGTAGAGTCATAGGAAAAATAAGACTGTTTCAAGTTGATAAAGCACAAAGTGAGTAATTAATGAGCGATTTTATCAAATTGAAATCTCATTCTTAAAACTTTCGTATATTCTTGAATGTATTCATCATACGGTGGTACATTGTACCGTATTCAGTATGTTATTCTGCATCAATTCTTTTGGTGAGCAAATGAGTTTAGCGTTAACATTCGTGGGTGACAAATTATCGAGATCATCTTTCATCTCTTTATCTTTCTCGTCACATATAAAGAGCTTAAGAGTGTCAGCTGGTGGAGTGCTCGTCGCTGGTGGCGTCTCAGGGACGCTGATTGGATAAATCAGCTCTTTCTTCTCTCCGTTGATATGTATGCACGGTTGATGTTTCTCAAAGATTTTTTTTCTTATAGCGTTCTTCGTTAATTCTGGCGGATGTGGTAACGCATACCGCAATTTGTCCCAGAACCAAGGATCGCCCCATTTCACATACGTGTTCATACTAAGGTACGCCTTAAGTTCCGGATCCAAATCATCGGTAGGGCCAATCTCACCGTAGAGAATTAAAATGACCCTTGCTCTGCCCTCGCTGAGCGCTTGACTGTGTGCCGCTCTGAACTCCATTCGACCCCAAACACTTTCCAAGAAATTAGGAGACAGAATTACTATCGTCCGTTTGGAATCTTCGACGGAACGCGCGATCTGCGTTGGTATCCATTCGCCAGCTAGCCAGTCACGGAAATGCAAACACAGTTTGAATGACCTGGGACCGTTCTCCAGCTTCGGTACCAACTCGTTGACAACGAAGTCCTCGTCCTTGTGCGAATAACTGATGAACGCGTCGTACAATTTATCTTTGTCCAACTCGTCCTCCGTTACCAACCATAAGCAGCATTGGTGCGCATACAACCAAACCTTGATCTCCTGTTGATACCGGTAATACAATGCCGCCAACAAACCGATTATTAATCCACTGATAGCTATCGCCAAGCTCGCGCCTACGATCATTATTGTGTCCGTTGGACAGAGGTCTGTCGCGATCATTTTCAACATCGGAATGGTGCCGTCTTTACATTTGATCAGTAAGGGATTAATGATATGATTCACTTTTGTTTGCACGAAATTTAGGAAATCGATTGCGTTGCAATCGCACGTCCATGGGTTATCGTGCAATGTCAGCGTCATTGACGAAGCGTTCATGAAACTCAAAACATCCGAGTTTAATCTAGTGATATTATTGTTGTCTAGCTCCAAAACCTGAAACATTTCAGAGATTAATAGCATTCGTTTCCACAGTCCATACTTTAAAAATATAGTTGATTTTGCTAAGAATGATTATGTTATGGCGATAATAGCAATTTAAGGGATGAATGTTGAAGACAGTAGATCTTACACAGAATTAATTTAACCCTTTGACTACTGTTGGTGCTTATAGAAAACTTGCGTTTCTAATACTAGAGGCGCTTGGAAAATTTGCGCTTGTGATGTTGTAGGTTCCTAAAGACGATTAGAAAAATTGCAATGCAACAATGCAGAATACAAAAGCATGAATAATATTGTTTTGTATGGTACGACTGATGCGTCTCAAACTTTGCCGTAGTCAAAGGGTTGAAGGCCTTAAAGATTTTCATATTACACACCTTCATATTTAGTGGCAATTCGTTCACAGATATATCATAGATGTTATTGTTCGATAACAATAGTTTGGATATTTGTTTATTCTTCGAATCAATTTCGAATCTGGTCAATTTATTGTTCGACAAATTCAATTCGAAGTGGTAGCCCGGCAGGCACTTGATACTTCGCGGTACGGATGTTAGGTTTCTATGCGAACAATCAACCAAGAACGCTTTGTCGTAGGGTTTTCTCCAACACGAACACTTTTCTGGACAACCATCTAACACTTCACACTTTAGTGATCTAAATGTCAAATTCGTCACTTTGATGCCCTGGATCCATTCGGGACTTTGACAAGTCATGTTGCCTGGTATTATATTAAAGTAGCCTCGAACGTTGGAATTCATGTCTCCGTCCAAGTAACGAAGAAAATTGTACAAGTTACAATCGCAAACTATTGGATTGTTATCTATCAATATTATTACGTTCCGACCCTCGTGTCGTGATATGGCTATTCCCTCAGCTAATTGCAGGTCGATGAACTCTATTTGGTTGTGCCTGAGGTCCACTTCAATAGTATTGGAAAAGAATTGCAGATCTGGGGTCTGAAATGAAATTTCTTTGAGAACATTGTGGCGTAATGTCAGTTAAACTTTGGGGATAAAAGTTTATCAGGCATTAATTTAAAATAAGGCACTAAACATTATTTATAATTATTCGAATTATCTATAATTAATTATTTTGGTGATCTACCTTATCTTATATAAAAAAAATGGTGAAACTGAGATTAGGAAGAAATCTTGTTGAAAGGAACAACTTACCTCTATGTATTTTATCTGATTAAACGAGAGATCTAGTTTTCGTAAGTTTGAATTGGTTAAGACCCAGTCCTTAAATATCTGCGAGATATTGTTATTCCTCAGATGCAATTCTTCTAGGTCTTTACATTTATGGAAAGGTGATGTCGGTCCATATTCATCGATGAAGGCGAATAATGAAGAGTTTAACGTTAGTTGATTGTTTGAGAATATTGCAACCCTTAAATTAAGCAATGAATAGAAACTCGTGTCCTCAATTGTTTTTAGTTGATTTTCTTGCATATCCAAAACTTGAAGGTTTTTTAAATTGCTAAACAAATGTCTGAAATATTAAAAATAATAAAAAATTGTAATAAACAAAAATACAATAAGTACATAAAATTATATGCAGTTTGATTTTGAAGGTTTTTTCTATACGTTTCTAACTTGTAGCGATGAACTCACCTAGATATTGATGTAAGATGATTCTTCGATAAATCCAACTTGGACAAGTTTTTCAAAGTGGAGAAAATTCTGTCAGGCAACGATGTCAGTTCATTAAAATTAAGGTCCAACAAGGACAAGTTCGTCAAGTTTTCAAATAGATCCTCGGGAAGCCACTCGATATAATTTCTCTCCAAACTGATGTTCCTCAATGAAACGCAACCGCGAAACAGATCCGCTGGCACTTGGATGAGACCGTTCCTTCTCAACTGAACCGCCTCCAGCTCTGTCAAGTTCATGAACAAACCGTCCGGTAAAGTCGTCATGTTCCTTTTGTTACTAGACAGATTTATGGTCTGTAATTTAACATTGTGTCGCAGTAAGCCCTCCGGTAAAGAGTACGGTGCAAAGTTGTTGTTGTACAAATTTAAAGCCTCGAGTTTCTCCAGTTTCGCGAAAATATCCTTGGGCAAGGTGATCAAATCGTTCGAGTTCAGATCCAGGGAATTCAGGGACACGAGCTTGTCGAACGTGCCCGGTTTGATCTCCTCGAAATTGTTCTTCCATAAATTCAGGAACCGCAATTTACTCAACGGATCGAACACGTTAGACTCGAGGCTCTTCATCCTGTTGCTACCCAGTTCGAGCACTGTCAAGTTGGGCGTGCTGTCGAAGATTCCAGCCGTTAGCCGCACATTGTTGTCTAGTAAAATGAGCCTACTCAAATTCGGCAGGTACTCGAACAAATCAGCGCTGAGATTGGTCAGGCCGTTGTTGAACAGAACCAAGTGTTTCAATTTCGGGAAACCCATTAGGTGCTTTTTTTCGAGGGTGCTGGTCAGATTGACTCGAGATTGGAATACCAAATGCTCCACGTTCCGTGCGCCGAGTTTGCTCGCGATTTCTCCGAGGCTCTCGTTCGTCGGCAAATCGCACATCTTGAAATGCATCGACTTTATATCGCCCGTCGGTAGCAAGTTGGACAAATGGAAGTTGCTCCATTCCGAGGACATGTGACATCGTATCTGAAAAAATTGGGCCGTTCTTGGTGAATCAAACATGGTACAACAACTTGTTTAGTAGAATTGATTATAATATTTTGTCGTTAAATCATTTTTTTTGGGGAGAATTAGAGTATAGATTAATATTTTAGAATTGTATATGGATATACCGCGTACTGCGTTGCTAAGGAATTTTCTTTTTCACATAATGGCTGCGGTAGTTTTCTCCGCGTGTTTTATTACGATATTATATAACGAAAAGTGAAAGTCTCTTTCTGGAGAAAATTGAAGGAATGAAACAGTAACAAGATATTGCCTAGAGTTATGATTTGAACGCTTCGAAATCTGTTACATTTTGTACAATTTTAAGGAAATTGTAAATTTGATAGAAGTGATGTAATCTTTGCTAATTTAAACATTAGACGAAGTCAATCGTCCCGTTTCAAAACGATATACCATTCATTTACGAAACTAGGTACTAAAAATAATTTCAACAATTACGAATTCATCTCTTGTCCAACGCGAGACTGAACAAGGCATCATTACTCAATTATTCAAATTACAAAACACAGAACAATAGGAAAGTTGTGCACCAGTAAGGTGTCAGCGGATAAAAACACGCGAAGAGCTAAACGGAACAAAGGGAACTCAATTCTATCTCGTCGATGCGAATATACGAAAAGTTTGTTCCACAACATTGCTTGGGATGAAGGAAAACGATTCAAAGTAAATCGATCCTAACATATGATTCAGAGAAAGGTCGTTTCTTGCGTGAAACTACAGAGGTACAGTTACGTTCCTCGATGATGCGTGCCTCTGCGCGATTTAAAAATCAATGAGTCACCCGTCCTTACCTGAATGTATTCCTCCCGCTCGACGTTCACGATGAAGTCCAGCTCGTTCCTTGTTGAGCACTGCAGCTCGAAATCATTCTCGCTGCTCGAGTGGCAGATGCAGTTCGGCTGCTTCGGACATTTGCTGTCGACAGAGAAGCACGCCGCGAACACGATCCAGAGGACGCTCCACAACCGTCGCGACGATCCTATCATTCTGCGCCGTTTCCTGATCCACAATCGACCCACACTGCCAAGTAGAAAACGACGGCTGTTCATTCATGAAAATCTTTTTCACGATACAAACGTGAATCGGAAATGGCGGTGCGGAACAGATTAAACGGCGGTGATTTCCTCGCTGTTGCGGTCAGAAAATGGTAGTTCGGTTAAAACGTGAACTTTTCTGGTTGCCCGAACAACAGCTTCTCGGTATACGAGGATAGAAACAGTTTCAATTAATAATTGGACTGTTTCGATGGCGAATAACGTGGGAAGATCGGATGGTGGAAATCTTTCGTTTTTCGTGTTGGTCGTTGGGATCGTTTGGAGATGAGACGAGTGGTTGGACGATGATGTGTTCGCTTACAAATTTTTTATTTTATTTGTTTGAACAGTACGGTGGAACTTGCATAAAGTGTAGCACGATAAAATCACGAGTATATGAAGACGTGGAAGACAGTAAGCAGATCGAGTTCGAAATTTTCGAGCTTAAATATATCTCGAGTCAGAGAATTATTGAGGAAACATTGAGGGTTTTTGTCTCAGCTGAAAGAAGTGAATATTTCATATATATATATATATATATATATATATATATATATATATATATATATATATATATATATATATATATATATATATATGTGTAACAAAAGACATCCATTTAATTTTATTGCGGTAAAATTATAAAAATAGCCTAACCGAAAGAAATGTTATTTCTTTTATAATCGACCTACGCATTAAAAATTTTAGTTTGCTTTTCGTACAAACAACTTGACGTGCTCCGGTCTTTTCTTTTTTATCGCTGTTAGAAATAAACAGTTCTTATATTCCCTTGATACAGAGTGGATTCTCGGTAAATGGAATTGAAACATTTTGATACATTCCTTCCGCAAACAGTACTCGATAAATGACGTGTACTTTTTATATATAATGCAAGGTGAACAACAATCATTCGCTATACTGGATGCTTTACTAGCCGCCATTTTGGAAACTAATTATTACTCGCGGTAGAGTATCCTGTAAGATTTTCAATGAAATATTGGTATCATTGCTTTTTGGGATTACACTCAAACCTGTTGTCAAACGTATATTATGAATAAAAATTAATTGTAGAATGTAATTTAAAAAGAGAACAATAGATGACTGCCAAAATAACTTGCAAATTGTGATGTTGACTCACTTTTTAAAATCCTTAGAATATTTCTAATATAATAACGTTGTGGTGTGTAACTTCAATTTTTCCTTGTTTGAAAAACCAATTTCTAGCTATGTCGTGAGATTTTCCTTGACATATTTTCTATGTGGGATTTTTTTTATGAGGTCCCTATTTACCGTATAAAAAATCCTTTTTTTAAACCCGTAGCGAACATATTTTATAGCTACTTATAAAGTTTCAAGATATTCTGTTTTATGTGATCTTTTTTATGCGATTCCTATCCCTCGCGTAAAAACAAGTTTGAGTGTACTTGGAAGATAATATATAGCCAATGTCGATAGAAAACTTGTTACTTTCTCTCCGCTCTGAATTGCATTATATATACTCAGTTAACTTATATAGAACTGGTGTTAAAATTTTTTAAATAATTTTATTGAAATAATTGATTTCTTAGTGTTTGTTTCTTCTTTTCTCTTATCGAGTCATATCGTTTGCCATTTCATCAAACTTTTTCCTTATTTAACTTTTTTTTATTGCAGAGAATGTGATTATTATTCTTGGAAAAAAGTAACATCTTTTATGGCTGTCAAAATATTTGTATAAAAACAGCCTGTCTGCATACTATTAAATTTCGGAGAAAAGGTGTCATTTTTAGAAAATTTTTTTTATCTTCATCATGCGTCACCGAGTGACGTAACGTATACGATTATATCAATTAACCTTGCCCATGATTAATATAAACATCTGATATTCCCTCCATTAACTAAAAACTAGTTACACGCCACAATTCAGGCATACTAAAAGATATTAAAAGCAGCATATTCTCCTAATTGTTACGAAAATAACTCGTGGAACGTTCTTTTATTTGCTTATATACAAAAATGTTCGTCTAAGAGTTCAAATATTAAGCAATATGAAAATTCGCTAATATCAACAATAGAAATTACAATAATCAAAATTCGAGTTAAGTTTTGGCTTAAGTTGAATTGAATACTCAATAATACTATTCGAATCATAAAAGTATACAATCAAATATTCTGCAATTCATGTACTCTTCGAAGGCATAGTACTTTCATTCCAATTATCTTATCTTCCAACAAGTTTCCGACTACTTTAAATACAGGTTACATATAATAAAATGAAAACAAGTATATACATTCTAATCCGATATTCTGACGCGATGTTTTATTTTAAAAGATTCTTTCTATTGTATTTACTTTATTTTTCTTTTTAGTGACATTTAATATTATCGCTATTTGATATTGGCAAAACTTAACGTGTTGTTTATATACCACCTCTGGCTATAACTTTAATATGCCGTTTATAAGCCACGCGCACAGTTAAAGGGTTGTTAAAAATCGCATAGCTGACTAAAGCCTGATATCTAGAGAGTATAATGCACGTTTGTACACAATCGCAGGGCCTACGTAAACGCGACAGCCTCTGTCCTTCGACAAAGAACAGACTTCGGGAGTGATTTCGCAATCAACTTTCGTCACGAGCGTTTCTCGATTAGGTTTTACTGCTCGCTGGTTTAGCGGCCGAGGTCTGAACAAAACGAACGAAATGTGTCACGATCTACGGCGGGAACGTCGAAGGATCATGCTCGCCACGTATCGAATCATCCGCGATAGTATTCAACGCGTGATGCGCGCGGGCTAACGACTCGAGTTACACGCGGCAGCTCGAAACGAGACACGCCTCGTTTCACGAGTCATTGCTGGGATGCGTAATGCGTACGCAGGTGCATGCATGCGAACGAGCATTGATGAAGGTCAAACGTGATAAGAAAATGGGAAAAATTGTTGAAATAAATGCGGGAGGTTTTAATTACGAGTGTCTGGCGGTTCTGAGAAACATACTCGCGGTACGTCTGGCCTTTGGTTGATTCTTAAACAGCCTACGCTTCTCTGTCGTTTATTTAAACAACTAATAGCGCAATGTGAAGAGTAGTTCGTGCGTAGAAAGGTGCGAACATTCTTTATTGGCTGGATGAATTTAAGAAAGCGTAAATTGATTAAAAGAAAAATAAAATAATGACACCTTTTCTGGTTCTTTAAAACGGCTTCCAGTTTAAATAGTACTGTGTGTTAGGATACTTTTGGGTTTTCGGATAATGTAATAATAATTAGTTAATCGACATTATTGTAAAATCGTACTGATTCTAATTAACAGGATTAAATTAGTTATGACTTGCACAATTAGAGAAGTGTTCATAAAAACAAGATGGACGATAGGAAAACGATCATTTTCTATCTATACTGTACATTGAGAGTACAACTGAGAATTTGAGAAAAAAACAGATATCGAATGATCAGTATAAATGCTTCAAAATAACTGCAAGGTGTATTTTATGTATATCTACGTTTTATAGTTAGTGGAATGTTTTTATAAAAGATAGTATAGAGTAATACATACTAAAATATTAAGATTCCAATGTCTTTTACGTGTCGAATGGTAGAGATCTGTGATTACGACTATAAAAGCTGATGAAATGCAACAACATCCGTATCGACGCGTGCGAGTGAAAGAGGTATCGTAGGATTTGTCATCCAGCGCGTCGTGTCATTGCTCGTGTGCATTACAATGTTGCTGCGCGACGGACGTTGCAACATCAATGATAACATCCGTCTTTCAACGAGAGTGTGTCCATCTAAAGTGCGACGATCTCATTGAAAAAAGATGAGCATTCGCGGTTCGAAACTGCTGGACAATTAAACGATAATTATAATTGCGGGAATTCTGAATGATATCTGTGAAATTGATTATAAATAGGTACGAGAAAGACGTGGTTTTTTAGTGCGTGTAGTCCCCTCGTGTGATACGATCTAGTAATTGCTATGCAAAATGAGGTCAACGTATAACTAAAAATGTAAATATATTTAATTATGTTATTATGTTACATTTTGTGCAAAATGTAAATTACCAAATTAGAATATTTTGCATTTGTTGAACTCTCGGATATTTATTTTTCTGTACAATTTAAATATTTATTCAATTTTTTTGTTCAAGTTAAAGTCTACAGAATTATGAAAATTGCTTATCAAACAATTTGAAGAAAGATCCTTGTAATTAATGTGCTGTCAGCTTTCTTCAGATATCATTTTACGCGCATTCTGATTTGAAAATACGCAATTGTAAAAGCTTATCTTTAAGACTAATGCCGTACAGCTTATTTCGGATACATTTCGCAATAGATAGTAAATTTGTTTTGCGCCTCGCACGGCTTGTTTCAGATGGAAGCATGATTCTCATTGTCACTCGAGTAATTACGCTATCGCCGTATCTAAATGCTACTATAAAGCGATATTAGAGGACGTAATTGAAATATTTGAAGAATTTAAGAGTAGGTCAGTGCGCGTTAAAACGTACCAGATAAAATTACCGTGTACGCCTCCATGTTTAGATTTTCTTAACGACCCAGTTTTCTCGGTTCCAAGTACACAGATTATCCATTTTTCAAACACGACCCTGTATGTAGCATCTGTTCGATTCGATGCAGTACAGACGATTGTTGGGAAACTTTCGCTATCGAGATTTCTATGCGCGATTTAAACACAGCACTAGTGATATCTTTACTCGTTAAGAATCGTGACGGAAACATTAATACGTAACACTGCAAACGAAGTGTTTTGGTTGCTTTGCGTTTATTAATGCGACGTGACGTAAAATTGAACCAACATGCACGTTAGATCTCTCGAACAAAAGATTTGCGATCTCCTTTTTCGTTTATTATATTTTATGTAACGTGATTGGATAAACCAGTAACAATGGCGAAATAATGTTTCCAACAGTTGGAAAAACTATATTTTTTTTATCATGAAACGAGTAAATATCGTTCGCCTGAGTCATGAAATGAAACTATAATTTACTACACTTTTTTCTAATATTTAAACAGAAATGTACGTTTTCAATTTCTTAATAACGTACGAGTACATTTTTTCTACAATTCCAGAGAAAGAAATTTAACATTAGGTTTACCAAGGAGTCGTTTTGACCCCTCTGAGAAAACCTTTGGTTAATTTTCTTCAAGAAAATTACTGCCGTATCTTATGAGAGTATTTTAAGACATATAATCGCAAATCTAATCTCTAATTAAATTAAAATAATCTCATAAAATACGGGAATAATTTTCTTGAAGAAAGTTAACGAAAAGTTTTCTCAGAGGTATCAAAATGACCCGTTGATAAACCTCGTATTAAACTATGCAGGATATTTCACCTAAATCTATTACCTAATTAATATTTCTAGTATATTCAAAATTGTATAAAAAAACCTAAAATTCAGCAGCTGGATACAAGAATTTTATTCTACTGGGTGGAATTAATGGAACTGGAAGATGAACTTTATGATTCTAATTTCAATATCGAGATTAGTCTACGTCTTCTCCTTCAAAGAACGTAGGTCGCAAAAGAGCTAAAAATATTAATTCCGTGATTCTTCGAATTTTCAATTGGTAAAGAGATAACTTCCAGCGTGATAACCGTGTCGCGAATCGTACACAGTTCTATTAATTGCATGTAATCGTACCGTGTCGTGAACAGGTACCCACTATACAGATTCAGTGTCTGATTTAGCGATACCAAGGTCGAATGGCGTTCACTTTGCTCTTTTGCACGCTTGCCGGGAGAACCTGTTCAGGTTTACGTAGGTCCGTGTTGTACGCTGCAAGCGTATAATTTTATCCAAAGGAACGGATGTTTCTCCGATCAGATTTTAAAAGTCGTACGCGAACAATAACAATGCAGAAGGTCCTCGAGAAGATCCTTTCTGAAAGCGCGAAACTTTCGATAAAAGTGTATTTCTAAGCCCTCGAGCGGCTTGAAATTTGTTTGCTTCGCGAAGACGAGCACGAATGTCTCTTGAGAAAAGATATCTTAATTAAACATTACACACTCTGTTACATAAGCACTGATAATGCTCTTTAATCGATCTATATGGTCACTTTGCGATTCGTTTTTAAACAGCCCGCGAATTGGCGACTGTAAATATTAGAAGCGTTAAATCATGATTTAATAGTAAACGAATATGCAAGTTCGATAGTAATTCTAATAATAATAGTAAGCAATAATGCGACAAGCAAAGGATATTTCCGACAAATTAAATAATTTAATTTTCCAGTTTTACCATTGTTGCATAAATACTTTGAACTCTTAGTTTCAGAGACATCATAGATATTTCTTTGTGGTCGGCCACTTTTATCAGTATACGGACGATATGTAATGTGGCTTGATATTTAAAATTAGAATTAAATTGGTGTTACTATTAATAATGAATGTAAAATAACTAAATAATAATATACGAGTTATTTTAAATATTAGAAATTGAATATTGTCATATTATTCTGGTTAACTAAATTTATTTCGTGTATATTAAACTAGTAACTATAACAACGATCGAAATTGGAATGATAATTAAAAAAAAGAAAACTGTTGCTTTCGAAATCGAATGGAAATTCTTGATTCGTAAAATGAGCTATATATAGAACAATTGCAACTGACCTTTGTTTTCAACCGCTAAAGCATGGTGTCATAGTGTTGCTTTCAAATAAGTTCAAATAAAATTTGTCGTTATATAATGTTGAAAACCAGATAGAAATATAAAAAAACGAAAGAGGAACGTTATCGTCGTATTTTTTTGGTCGTAACAAGTTTGCAATATTTTATTGATGCGCTCGGTTCAATTTCAGTCGACAGTCATTTCATGACGGTCATTGAAACGTATTATTTTCCATGTGATTCGCATGTGAATTATGAATAACTTGTGCATACTTAAAAGTTGTGATTCCATATATGCTTTCGAATTATAAACACATTTTACGAATTAGACAAATTCCGATAACTAAGATACTTATTTGTTGATAAGTAACGGTGCAATTAATTCGATTACAATCATCTTGATTTTATATTATATCGTGAATTTTTAGAGATCTACCGACGAGCTATTGATTACAGTAAATATTTGAACTATTTACGAGCATACGAAATCTAAGATGATTAATAAAAATTAAATATAATTTTTCCATTATTAAATCAGATGGATATTTTGTTGACTATTATGCGTTTGTTTGCATGCACTATTTGCTGTGAGATTAGTTTATCACGTAATCCTCAAGCGTGATAAGTACATTAGCCTTCGAATATTTAGCCAATAGTTTTCTAATGGTAAAGGAAAGATAACTGCATGATGCAGGGCAGTTTTGGATAACGTTACTTTTGAAAATCAATTTGAATGTTCATTTGTTTAAAAAACAAAAATTAGTAATTGGTAACAAGTATAGATGTATCGTGAGAAAGAATTTATATGTATAAGAACAATTTTATGGCTCGTTAAACTTGCTCGATACAAGAGTTGTTTCTCTGTCTGACAATTTTTATCTCTAATTATTCGTTACTTTTACTGGGCATCAATTAACTGTAATTTTTAAACATGTACTATTGCATAACTTTCTGAACTATTACTTTACGCTAATTGATGGAGTAATTCAAAGAAAATGAAGCGGAAAACTAGTAACGGGATGCGTTACAGCTGCAATTTGCATTGCTGCATGTAAGCCATATGTTTTATACATTTTTATTGTTCTTTTAATAGAATCGTTAAATTCTGATGAACACGAAAAAAACTGCAAATTTTTATCTTCGTCTCAAAAAAAGAAAACAAATTTCTATTTATTATAATTTATCGAAATAACAAATCTGTTAATATTAATACTTATACCGCGGTATTTTCACAAATATTTGCGTTTATTATATTTATTCTATAAACATTTTTCCGCTTCTTTGTTATCATCGTCTGTTTGGAGGTCTGTTTCTTTGAAACATTTTAACACTTCTGTCCCCCATAATTGGTGCTAATTGAAGAATGTCCATTACTTTACTTGCGTATACTGTTCGTTGTACTTTGAATTTACGATAAACTAAAGATAATATTGAATTATTAACGATATCAACGATGCTTTATGGTAGAATTCAAATTTTATACTTATTGTAATAACTGCAGCAGGTAGAGGTAGAATTATCAGACGTATAAATTTTGCAATCGCTCAAATAGCTATTCGGTTCGCAGAAACCACGATTGAGAATACCGGTTTTTAAGGGACTGGTGGTACTACAAAAGCAACGAGCATATTGTGTGCCTCGGATATTGAAAATATTGCTAAACGTTTTACATTATCATATAGATTATTTTCTGTTTATTTTTAAGTGCTTTCTACGAACCGCGTTTCTCAAAATGCAACAACACTGTAATCTTTTTTGCACACCGCCAACGTGTTATTTCCATCTGTTTCATATTCTCTATGCACCAGAGTTGTAATTATAGTATTCGATGCGAGAAATCGATTCCTCGAAGAAGTAGCGATCGATTAGTTCTCCTTAAACTATTTGAATATTCTGTAGGAAAAATCAACCATGAACATGAGTCTGCAATTGTGGGAGTATAAAATAGAAAATATATCGAATTGAATTTTAGAGTTTTTACGATATTTGTAAATAATTAAATGGGATTAAACGAGAAAAATTTAATTTTTTATTTAGAGTGTCTAATATATAACGTATAGCATCTCTTTGTTATTTTGAATAATGTAACAATAATAGGAATAATATGGTTTTGTTGTTATCTTCTTCTTAGCTTTGTCGTATCTGCAATTAATCTTGAATAATGAATTTAAACAATTTATGAATATTCTCTTTTGTTGAATCGATAAATCTCATAGAATGTGTAAAGAGAAGTAGATGAATAATATATCCAATTACAAAAATGCGCTATTATATTATACTGTCATTTACCAGATGTGTAGTTATCTATAATAGATAGATAAAATGCAATAATAATTTAGAGAGGAACTATTCAGTATAATAAATTCAGTTTATAAATTGCCGATGGGACGACTAAAGTGTAAGGAAAGTGCATACTCAATCATGCAATACGTTGAATAGCTAATTATTTATTCATAAATGAATTCTAATCCTTTGTGAGTTGAAACATCTATATATATATAACTGCTCGCAATCAAAATTATTTAAATGCATATACATAAAACTTATATTTTCTTTTCATACTTTAATTAATCCAATGTAATTAAATATTCTATGCTCTAAAGCATAATACAAGTCTGCTTAAATATGCCTCAAACTTAATATATTCAGCTATTTCGATGTCCCTAACAATTATTCAACGGCGATAATAAAATCATATCGAACTTCCCAGTTTGCTTAGTAACATTAGTTCATCGCAAATCGATAAAAAAAATGAAGTTCGGGCGACCACGTGACCAAGCTGCTAAACCTTTGTTTACTAATATATCCGTTAAAGATAACGAAGAGCTTAGGAAAATTCGCGTGAATTTCGAATGAAGAAATTGATGGCAGAAAGAAGATACTCGTCGCGACAGCTTATCGCCAACAAGCATTGCAAACTAAAGGTTAACTGTTTCCCGGAAAACACATCATAGGAAATGTAAACTTCTATAATACGTCACGATATGAATAGAGAAACAGTCGACAACGTAACCATAAAATTTTGTAACCATACAGAATCGAAAGCAAGGTAGAAAAGATTCGACGAAAATTTCGAATCAATTACTTGTTTGCTTCTGTAGCCGCGTGCAAGCATGGAGGAATTACTCGGTAGAGTTACAATCGATACTCGCAGATCGATTGTACATAGTAACGGGACACTTGTTAAAACTATCGAAACGGAATGTTTCACTTACCGGATTCACTGTAGGAGACTAGTTGTTCCGATCATTCGTCGTCGCTTGCTGTGTTTTGTTTACTTTCCGTTTCAAACCGAATTCGTTCAAATCACACTGCGCATACTTTCCACGTGCGCGCAATTCGAGGTACGATGCGATCGCGAGAAGTGCAACACTGTCGACGATGGATCGAGAACAAATTTCGCACGAATATCAAATTCGACACATCGAACTTGAACAAAGACCTGTACGCATGACGCGCGCCGAACGCAACTCGACACGTACTGCTGCTTCGCTGCGAGTCCGAACTCGAAATGACGGTGGTGTACCACGTGATCCACGACCCAATAAGTGAATTGGCGCTGGTGGTGGTAGGGTGGGAGTAATCTGCTAAATACGTATATGTTGCCCGTGAATCTGTAGTGGGGGGAAGCCCTGCATGCGGAATTTCATGAACGGAACGAAATCTCCGTTGGAAATTTCTTTCTTTATCAGACGGCAAACGGTACAAGACAATTTGCATTTAATATTAACGATATCACGTTTAAATATAAATGCAAACTTTGTACTTACTATATAGGGGGATTACGGAGGACTCTTGTTTTATTTGTATAGCGCTACCATTGCTGTCTCTCAATTTAATTATTATATAACAAATTCTAGGATGAAAGCTGATATACATAAGTGATGCATACGAGGGAATTTGCATTTAGTTTTAACGATGTTATACTTAAATATAAATACAGATTTTGTACTTTACAGATACAGGTGATGTGATGTATCTACTATGTAGGGGGGTTATAAATGACTCTTCTTTTATTTGTATAGTGCTATCATTACTGTCTATCAATGTAATTGTTATATAGTAGATTCTGAAATGAAAACTGACACACGCAAGTGATATGTGCGTGCAGTAAAGTGCAGTTGCTTGGATTCTGGCGCCTCGTGATACTAACACAGGTACGAGTCGGCGATCGTCCAATTGGAAGTGGCTCAATTTAATGGCCTTATTTCTGATTGGCTGGTATATTTCTATTTAGTGTTACACCAAGCATTAGAATTCAAACAAGCAACTTCTCTGTATTACAACTAGCTGCCGCTATGTTTGAGCTGTTTCTGTTGGTTTAACAAAAATATGTTTTTAACAAAAGTTCGCTAGTCTTTTCATAATCATCTGGGATTATGCTTAATTTTAAATAAATAACGCTATACCTTGAACTGCAACATAAATTTGAATTGTAACACGAGAGAACGCATCACACTTTAATTATTTCGGAACAATTTAATTTTTATCTGAGCGAAAATAAAAAGGAGCAAGAGAAAGAGATTGCTGGTTACAATTGCAAAGCGCGTTATTATTTTGTTCAATATTTTGCGAAGCATTCTAATGTCAATTATTTTTAACGGCGGGAATTATCCATTACGATTGGCCTAACAGCATGTTATTTAATGAATTAAGCACGATAATTATCATATCAGTATGGAATAGAGAGAGAGAGAGAGAGAGAGAGAGAGAGAGAGAGAGAGAGAGAGAGAGAGAGAGAGAGAGAAAGAGAGAGAGAGAGAGAGAGAGAGAGAGAGAGAGAGAGAGGGAGGAGAAGAAGAGAGTAAAAAGAATTAAGAAACAAATTGTACAAAAAAAGTAGCAAGTAGAATCGACATTAAACGACTGTCACGCGTGCTGATACAATCTGAAGTTTGATATTAACGCGCAGTATTAATTAGTGACGTAGTTCGTACAACATATACGTCAACTATAATTTGATAAAACCGAAGTCGTATCGGACATGCGCTTTACTTATTTATTTACATCAGGGAGCAAAGGGTAATCAGTGATTACTAGTCATCATGGGAAGAGCCCATCTGATGAAACGTGGAAACTCTTCCTAAACTACTTACAACAAATATTTTGACGAACCATGGAGTTATCGAGAGATCATAAATGTCTCATCGTTAACAAATTTCTTCCTCTCTATACGATTCAAAGAATGCTATCAATCTCGTAAAATTACATTCAGTTTTGTTCGACGACTTTACAATGATAGCGTGTCTAGATATATATTTTCTTCTTATTAATTGTGAACAATTTTTAAAGGGAAGAAGAGATTCGTTACGAGAAAGAAACATTTATTTTTCTAGTCTGCTTGGAATTCTTGTGAAATATTTTCCGCAACTTTCAAATGCTTCTCAAAGTATTTATATTGTAGCATACTCATAAAGTTGCAGTAATATTATGATACCTACTCTCAACGCACAATAGTATTTATAGGTAGTTTTTCATGAGAATCGTGAGGGTCCGTTTTACTATTTTAGATTCACTCTGAGTCATTCAGCAAAGTCGTCTATTTTATATTTACCTATAAAGTAGCCCCTATATACTTGGATAGAGTCAGTAACATAATAATATATTTAAATTTCCTCCAAAGCAAAGGTGGAAGTAAACATTCACTGAAAATTAATAATATTATTTAAGAATTGAACATCTTAGAACGTACACGAAGAGGTAAGATCGCTGCGACCAGAAAAACCAGACCAGTTTCTATAAAGGGCTTCCAAGCATTCCCTGAACATGTGGTCCCTTGTTGTACTTTTTACTTCATACATATTTGTTGAAGAAAGTCATGTCAGGATTTCCCCTCTCTGACGTAAGATAAAATCCTTAAAAAGCTCTTCACTTTTCTTACTTTACAAGCTAAGAGAGCACTTCCTTATGGTTGCTCGTTTGTATTTGCATTGTCGTAGAGAAGAGAGAAGATCGACATTAAGAAAAAAATGGAAACGGAGGCCCTCTTTGCCATTCATAGATTTTTTTCCAGCACCTTTCCTGCATTCAGAAGTACCTAAGTCGCGTGACTTACCCCGTGTGGAGCATAAGAATATTCATGAACTGTGCACAGGTCAGATGAAGAACAATAAAAACGCGACATACATTCGAGGGGTGGTTTTCAACCTTTTTGGTGCAGCGATTTCAAAGTACACACGTAGAGCTAGTAAGTCACGAATACCCAGATGTGACGGGACATTTTTGTTCCTGCAAAGTTCTGGTCGTCACATGGCCTGGAATAATGTGTTTCCCTGCAGTCGATTTTTTTTCAACGGCAACTCCTTCTCGCTATGAGAAGTATTGCCTGTTTAAACAAATTTAATTTCCCCTTAAAAGACCTCGTAAGATGATTTTCTATTCTCTAGACGATTATTAGAGATTTATTCTCTATACGTATTATTTGTTTTCGTTCTTTTCAGTGGCTCTTCCTACGTACCTTAGAACACAACAATTTAGTTATTTTCTACACGCGTTCCTGCTCTTCATCAGCGCATAATAGTCTTCTTGTAATGCATCTTATTTATAATGAATATTGTTCTACTCATCTGCGTTGTATTTTTTACAAAATACTTCTCAAATTCAAGTATAAAATACCATGAAGTATAGTTGTAGTCAATTGTGTATAATGTTTGCAGAGATACACACGACAGGAATAAATGTGAAGCCTTTAGAACATTAGTATGAAGTCTCCGATGGTATCAAGGTTTAATTATATCTTTTTTTTTTTTAGTGACTCAATGTTAGTGATTATACACGATTAATGGAACATTAACATGTCGTCTAACAAGTTTGAACATACATATAGAGCATTTACTACTTCTAAAGAGTAGGATTTTCCTGTGCGCGTGGAATTTCCGAAGTATACGGGATTCATAGCGCCATTTGTTTCGCTTTTCTACCTGGCAATTTATTCAGTGGTAAAAGTTAGAAATTTTCCCAACGAACGAGCCTATATGTTCAGCTTTTCGTGAGAAAGTTTACGTATTCTGTAATTCTTTGGTAAGGATTATTCGAATGCAGTTAATCCTACTATTTTATTTAAAATATCTAATTAAATAAGGTACATGGACTGTACTGAATAAATTTTTTAATTCCATCTTTTTATAATGTAAAAAGAATTCTAAAAGTGTCTGTTCGTTCAGTACATCGTTAAAAATGACCATTGTGTCATAAAATAACATAAAAATTGAAGGAAGACTGCAGAAAAGAACATTTTTTCCTATCTTAATTACAAACATGTTAAAGTATATGCGATCGAATATCAGTTGCTTATTATTACATTATGAATTTGTTTATTCAGTTGTTTGCAACAATATGTATCATTCTTGCATCTTAATGGTGAAATACTTTTTTCGAGAGTCCTTAGCTCTAATGCGACCACCTGGAGAATTTTCAGTCAGCTAATGTAGGAGAATTAACCTGTCATTCATTTTTGAGAAATCTTGACGAGATAAAGCAAAGTAATGGATATGAAATGTCAATTCTGACATTCGCGTAATTCAGCTAGCAATCGTGACTCGACGATAATAGTTATTGCATTAAATTGTTTTATTTTATCGTACATTCCTGTTTCTAAATTTTTGTGTCCGTGCGTAGCATACAAAAAGTAAACATTGAGAGTATAAATGAAATTGAAAATATATCTTACTTAAGGGTATTTTATATAAGGGTATATCTTATTTAAGGGTAAAATATACGTCCACGTTTCATTTTTTGTTACGTGTTATTTTTATCAATCATTATTTTCCAATATGAAACAAAGAATGCCGTTAGGTATCGATATTTGAGCTCTGTTCGAGTACTATTGCGTAATATAAATTATCTTAAACTACGTATCTAATTGAACACATGAATATTCTCCATCTTCGGCAGCGTAATATTGAAAATGTAATTTGCAAATTTATCTATAGCACTTATAGATAAGTCTAGGATAAAAGTGTGTAAAAATATAAACATCTACATGTATATAATGTATATAGAATATACACGTACGTATTCTTGTAATGTTCTAATTGAACGCAGATTTTAAGATCACTTGACAAATTATTAATATGTTATCTCATATAAAATAAAATAACGTATCTCTTGTCGGTTAAGAAGATGAACGAAAAGTTAGTAAATTATTGAAAATTAATAACAATGAAAGGAACGTCTTGTATGTTCTAATTAGAAATCTACATTTTCCCTTTTTTACGTGATAGTAAAGTACCAACTGATTCGTTTATAATTTCTTTACTTGTTTAAAATGCAAATATGAAATACGAAGAGTAATTAATGTCAATTGTTTATAACGATGATAATATATTCCTAACGATCGATGGTTTAGGAAAACGGTAAATCTAAGTAAATGTAAATTCCAGTTTCTCGAACAGATGCCGGAAGATATACGTGTTTATTTATTACGTAACATATCTAATCCGACTTTCTTTTATTTTTTAAATGCAGGAGTCGTCATGCGGCGCAGAATTCGAATGGCACACAAACGTAACTTGCACCAATGCCTGTCGATCAAGTATCCAATTTCCTACGAGCATAGACCAAAGCGCCGAGCACATTTCTCCTAATCACAGTACGTATAACTAATAACTATTCTCTCAACTAACAACTAGATATATTCCATTCGTAAATAATTGTTCGAATCAACGAGAAAAGTAATTCAGTACATATAACGTCAATGGAGGCTCGAAAAATCGACATTCTTCAATTAAAATCATTAGATACAGTTAAAAAATGATCACCAAATATAAATATTTGTCACGTTCTACTGTAACATAGATTGTTGAATTTTTTATTTGTATAATTCTTTTAAATAACAATTGTATTAGTTCAGGTTTTAATTCGACAAAATTATGAAGCTGTTATTGCTAGCAGAGTGGAAAAGTGGAAGTAAAATATACCAAAGCAGAGGAGAAGCGAATTTTATCAACCTCAATATCGGCTTTAATACTTAACACGCTTTCGTTATTTTTACGGAACGTTCATTAGTGATAATTATTTGAAACAGTCGTTCATCTATTTCAGCTGACACGATGGTAGGCATCGCACTGACTGTTATCGTCTTGGTAGCAGCACTGCTTTATTTTCGAGATCCCGATAAAAGAGCGTGCTTGCGCTCCTGTTTCAATTCATGTTCATCGAGAAGAGGCAATGGTCGCGTTCAATATTGCAGGGTATGCTGTTAAAATTACTAACTGAATTATCAGCAATTATTAAACAATTATTTTGTTTTACATTATACATGTAAATATGAAATTATTTCATTGGTAAAGTTCTTATGTCTTTTACCTTAGGTCGACACCACGGAGGAAGCTCGTCTCTTGCTCGACGTTGACCCCACGCAATGTCAAACAGATAGTGACGATGATCTTTTGAACGCGTAATCACATTTCGTTTTTGTTCGATTTTATTCCCTACTTAATGTATACGTTTATCGAATACGCGTACTTTTTGCAAATCTGCTTTCTTGATTTTCGCTTGCGCTGACCGCGATGTTTACGGCGAAAGCCTTCTTCGATCCTAATACAATTCCGTGCCATAAAGGCATAGACGTGCCTTTTTTGTACTGACACATTTATGTAGTTAATAACTGATATGAAATTTTATTTTTCGCAGAACTTTGCTACAAGAAGATTTTCTTTTTTTTTAATTATTTACTTGAACGATAAGCGACGGGTAGATGGTTCGTTTAGAAACTGAAGACTTATGATTTTGTTACTAATACTTTAGTGAAAATTAATTTTGTTTGTTACGTAGAATTGTTAATTTCGATTTCTTTTTTTTCGCTGGAAAACTATGTTGTATAGATTTTATTTAACATACTTCTGTTTATAACACGAGATAGTCTTCCAAAAACTGATAATTTCTAGTTAACTTACGAATACTTTGAAAATTGTACGAGTAATTAACTAACTGAAGAAGTATTATTGCCTACGTGGACAGCTTTAATATACGCGTATTTTTTTATGTTTTGATAAATGGTATATGTACACGAAAGGTATACAATGTTCACGGAGTGCAATTAACTAAATTAAAGTAACAACTTTGCATTTTACAGACTTTCATATCCCACGATGGTATTAATATGAAGCTTTTCAAATTTTTCTATGCTGTACAGCATTCCACTAGATTTTTGTTTGTTAAATAAATAAAGAAAAATATTAATCTTTCTTTCAGAATAGAAATTTCAAAACTATTGTTGCATTTAAAATAACAAAAAGAAAACTTTACATCGAAAGGATTGTTAACTTACAATTAATATATTGTATGCCAAATACAATACATGTAAATGCAGCAATACAAATACCATTAACAAATACGAAATAACAAAAAAGAATTAACATTTCTTGATTTCTTACTATAAGTGGTATTATAAGTACTTGTCATGTATGTGATATTTGTTGTTTAAAAGTTATTACACGTGTTGCTAATAAGAAGAATGAAAATAATGTATTACGATTTATCAGCAAAAGAAATGTACAGTTTATAAAACTTTAAATTTCTTTGTACATTTTGTGAAATTAGCGTATATATAGTACATTAATTAATGAATTATCTCGTACTAGCACTTATGCTGTTTCTATATATCTTTACCATGCTAAAAATCCATAATTGTGCAAAGATAATTAATCTGTACATGAAATAAATAAAAATTTTTGGACAATGTACATATCTGTAAATATCTTTTAGCTCAAATACTGTTGGTGCCTTCCCTAATATTTAGCACAATTTGGTTACCTTCAACTGGTTTGGACTATTTAAAACCACTTTACCGTGTGAAATATATGCTGTTTCACTTACCGACTATCTGAAGTAAAAGAATTTGAATTGAAGTGACATCAAGGCAAGTAACTTGAGTTTCTTACGAGTTGTTGCTACAAAGATGGGTTACCTACAGAGGAAAGAAGAGATTTCTTTTTGTTACCATAGGATTTAAAACGCCTCTGTCGTAAAAGAAGATAATAGCTGTCTGTCGCCAAAATGGAGTCGATTTTTGCGTAATTTAATTTATTAACGTAGAATGCAACTTACTTTTAATTTCCTTAGTTTCAGATTTTCACTATTTATCTGTTCATTTGTTAGAAATATGCTACATTCTTCTTCTTGCACTACAAATGATAAGATCAATCTCTACCGATTTCTGCTTTACTCATTATTATTTAAAAGGATGAATGAATTCGAATTTCTTACCTCCCTAAGAGTGACGTAGCTTTTCCTAAAATATAGTCATACTATTCTGGATAAACTGATGGATGCTCTAAAAAAATCGTCTTCTTAATATCTGGTTATAAAATTAATGCAAATCTGATCACCAGATCTAAAAGAACTGGCTTAAAGTAATGTTTCATTGACAAGAGGGAAGACTTTCCTGCCTAACTTCTTCACTGTTGCGCGCTTTTTCTAAAATCACACATTTCCATGAAAAATATTGACAATATAGAGCGATACATAGAAGATATTTGAAATGTTAAAATAACGTGAAGCATTCGAAATATGCTTTTATTACAAAACGTGCATCTATACTCGTTAGCCTTTGTAACCACTAATAAGTACATATGTTTCCAGAACAATTGTTCATGTTTCAACTAAACATCGATTTCTCACTATTATGGTGGTGTGTATTTTAATTATACAACATCGATTATCATTACCATTACCCCTCCCCCACCCCCTCCCTACATTATTATATCATTATCGTTATGGTGCATAATTGACAGAGAGGAATTATAAAATAATGAATTATTACACAGCGTATTCCGTCCCTCCTTTCTTGTTCCTTTCTTCTTCTTTATAGCTATCGTGGTATTCACGTTAATTGACGGCCATGGAATATTATTCATGGAAACAAAGGTCATCACTCGAAACTGTCGTTTATAATTTACAATTGTTTTCCTACAAAGTTGAACAATAAAAATAAATTATTAATAGCTACACGCGCGTGTCCCATTAAATTTATAATTCAAGGACCAAGATCCTCCAAGATCTATGTATTATGTATACAAGAATCGGTGCAAGTCGATATAACTGGAACGTCGATCCGTGAATAAAAATGAAACCGGAATCTTCCTCTTTTCTCCTCTTCTTCGAACGCAGACCCTTGGTTTCGATCAAATCGAAATACTACGCTACGTCCATGTATATTCGCAGGTATACATACTATCCGGAAGAAAAGAAAGAATATTCTTCTTCGACCTATCTTCCAAAACGGGAGAGTCGTCCTCGTCCAATTATATCGCTAATTAAACTGCGTCGTGTATACATAACAGACGGGGATCAATTACAGAGGTGGAGCCAGGGATTTGGGGGTCACGTTGTTCACACGCGAAATCATCGTACAGAGAACGGAGAACAAGTGAAATGGAGTTATTTGTAAAAGCATCAAGTCCACTGGTAATGTGTACATTAATTTATGTAATATTCCACTCTTTCCGTAATACACGCCGAGACATGATTGAAACAAAAATAGCTCGCCCACCGCGGGATACAGGAACGTCCGAAACGATACAATCGAGGAGAAAACGAAAGCTCGTAAGGCTCGGCAACAATCCGTTCGTCCATCACCACACCAATGTGCGCGTAATACATCGACAATAGATTATACAACAAATTTCTATTCGCCGCACGGCAACTGTTCATCTCGATTTACGACGATCGCACAGCATGCGTACGACCAGAACATGGGAGTACGGGGAGGAGGAGGAGGAGGAGGAGGAAGAGGAAGAGGAGGAGGAAGGGATGAAAGAAACGGAACGTACTCGAAGGAAAATCATCCCCAAACGTGTCACATCCGACCCCGTGCGATCGCGGCAAGTTTCTCGCCTCTGATCGTTCCAGTCGATAGAAAATAATCACGGAACCGCGTTTCTCGGGAAGTCTATTATCCTACAAATACAATGCAAACGTGAAAACCAAGGAGGCGTGTCTGTGTCTGTATGTACTCGTGTATCGTCTTCTTCTTTCTTCCGTACCACGTGCTCGATCTGTTCCTCTAAACGCGCCCGCGAATGTAATCGTCTGCGTCTGTGTCGAAAGGACAGGAAACGAATTCTTTTTTTCCTCCATTGCGCATACATTCATTATACGTAGATTGTTCGTAGCTTAACCCTCGGACGCCGGATGCGGGGTCATCGCTGACTTAGACAAATGTATAATACTTAAATTGACAAACGATCGACTAAATAGTGCGTCAAATATGTGACAATTTATTAAAATGATTTAATAGCAACGACTCAAACAAAAAGGAAAGATCGGAATATTCCTTGCACGGAAGTTGATGAAAAATTATTGAAAATTTGTACCCTAAGTTTGTCATTATTTCAATCGTTGTGCAATTACTTCAAACGATGCAACGACCGTTACAAAAACTATTTTACTCAGCATCCGTCGTTCTTCGAGGGTCAATGTGGTTCCTCTATTCTTCTGTACTTCTGGTTAATAGCAACAACGAATACGCTGGTTTCCTTTGGTCGGATTAACAAATGAACTCGAGGTAACAATCTGCCGCGGATGCGTCGCTCGTGCTCGCTAACCCGGATACGTAAGCACCAGCGACTAAGCCCATGCATCGTTGGCAGGTTGTTATCCGTCGCGTTAAGAGGGAGGCCACGGTCAGCTATCCGGAAATGAGGGCCTCCCGGTGAAGGGAAGTATTTTTCTTTGCCTCGTTCGCCACCCCAGCAAATGTTTCATTTTCTCCGCGCGATCGGACATCTCCGTTTCGAAGAGATTCTGGAGAGATCTACAAAGTAGCTAAAGAAGGTGTGCAGGAGTGTGTGCTCTACAAGCGTCTCGTCGCGCGAACGCGAAATTAAAGGACCCCGGCGCATATATTCTCTACTACCGTTTTACACGCTTCGCATGCTAGTTACGGTTCGCGCGCGCGAAAGGCATCATCGAGTGGATTCTCTTCTGCTCGAGCGATCGAAACGCACGCGACACGATTTTTTTTCTTTTTTTCTTATTTTGTTCGTGTTTCGTTTCCCCAAAAGTCGTTGCCTCGGTACTCCCCTAACAAGGACGATACGTTCTTCTCTTTAAATGTCCGGCATGTAACAAACAGCACCTGGTTTCTTCTCCCTCAGACGCTCAAATAACGATTTGTTTGTTTTGTCTCTTGTGTACGCGTGTGTGTGTGTATGTATGCGTATGTGTGTGTGTGTGTGTGTTTCATCTTTACTTCTACATTTACAGTATTATTTACAACTGTTTGGCACCGAAATTGTCTCTTAATCGAGTTGATGCCAATGAAGGGTCCAATATGAACACGATCTACGACGTACGAACGCGACGATGCGTCCGTTCACTCCGTAGCCGCTCGAAAGAGTCGCTCCTCGGGAACACTTTCTTCGTTTTCTCTCGCGTAGACGGATCGTTGCTGGAAATCTCGACGTGGTGGTCAGACGTTCGTCTGTCCCCTCTCCCCACCTTTTAATTAACTCTCCCTTGCTTCACTCTCTTCCCTTCTTTAATCTCGTCGAGAGGTGTCCAAACAGCAGTTTGAAAGTGTTAGCACGTTAGAAGTTCCTTTGGCATAGTTTAGAAATGTACACGTGTACTCATCTTCTCTCTCTCTCTCTCGACCACGTTTCAGTGGAATGTGTGTTGCCTGTCGGTGGCTCTAGCAGCAGCTGCGTCCTCCGCGAGCCACGTTTCGCCGAATGGAGAACGTTGCCAAGCCGCCTGCGATGTATCCGCTGCTCTTTACAGAAATCTGTTTCACCTCGGGTGGCGTCGTTTTGCTCGCTTCCATCGAGACGAATTGGCAATTACGCTTCGCCGCCAATTTAGCATTACTAAACGCGTCACATTTACTCCTTATCCGTTATGTTTAATTTTCACTCGTTTCCACGCTCTCTCACTCTCTCTCTCTCTCTCTCTCTCTCTCTCTCTCTCTCTCGCTCTCTCTCTCTCTCTCCTTGTTTTTCTCTTTTTTTTTTAGTTTTTAGTTTGTTTTATTATCGCGTGTTCTATGAAATGACTGACTGCCACTGGTATTTGTTTGTTTTTTTTTTCTTATAAATTCCAGACTGCCCAGCAGCCAGACGCACAACAGTTATCACAACTTAAAACCGTAATACTAGTACATTACTCTTTTGTAAATATATTAATATACTTTAATCATAAATATTTTATATTTATATTTATATATAACAACTTATTTCTCTTATGTATTCGATATTCGTGATTACGGGACTCGTACCATGATACTTACTGTGATTTAGTAAAATACCATATGAAACGTCATGTACAATTACGGTTCCACTTCCTTCTGATCGCATCCCGGTACTAAATAACCAACTATACAACGTAAATGCGCAAGTATGGCTGTAAGCGAATAAACGGGGAGAAACTTCGTTCAATACTGTTTGCTTTCTTTGGTAACGTTATCTCGTGATTTTTACTATCCTATCGCGTGTAATTCGTCTTTCACTCTTTACTTATTCACTTTCTTTCTCGCTTTTGCTCTCGGTTTACATCTCTCTCTCTCTCTCTCTCTCTCTCTCTCTCTCTGTCTCATGTACACACGCATGCACTCTTTATCTCTTGCACGCACTCTCGCTGGCTCGTCCTCGCTCACCTCTCTCTTCACTCGTCATCCTCTGTTTATTTTTTCTCGTTTTTACTAAAAAAATATCGATCGAAGCTACGTACAACGCTATATAATGATTATTAACATTTAAAAATGAGATCTAGTTTTCATCCTAGCAACTCGGAAAGGGACATTAAAGATTACTTTGAGTTTTATAATGAAGTGTCCGTAAACGAGCGTTCGTCCCGGCTGTTCCTTCTCTTCTTCCCTCACGACGTGTTCATCGTCGAATGGAGGAACGCGTCACTTGTTCCGCCCCCATGGCCATCCATATCGTTCTTCTCGCCTCCTCTCCGTTTCGCCAGCTTCTCTCGCGGTTTTGCGTCCGAAAATACAACCGTGTTCACGTGTGTGTATGTGCGTGTGCGTGTGTCGTTGCGGTACGTGGAGTACACGCACGTTTTTCGTGCTTGACGTTGAAGTTCGTACAGCGCGTGACCGTGGGTTAGACAGACGAATTTCGAGGCCGATCTCTCGTATTGTTGCGTGTTGTGCTAGAACGGTGCCGCTTGCGCGTGCATGTACGCGGTACTCGTGGCGTGATATCCTCCGTTTCGCTTGTACGGGGAACAACATTCGGTCACTCAGAAGACTTCGGGCTCCGGATCGTTCGATGGCGCAGCCTGCAGTGCCAGCTGCATGCTGGACTCTGTGTTACGCCGTTTCATTTTACCCTTGGTCTTCTTCAGCATCGTGGCCTAGGAAGGGACAGGATGACAAGGGGCGCGCAGATAACGGCCAGATTTAGATAAAACGTCAATGCCAAGTGGCCAATGTGGGAACGGCGTCGCCTCACGCTCGTTAAAAACGGGCAAACACTCGCGGGTAAACACAGAGAAATAGAGAGAAAGAGGGAATGCTCGTGGGACGAATAAAAGTGAAACGAAGGATCGATCGTGGCTACGGTTTCGGTCGACGCGCGCTTCGACGATGCCTCGTCCTCGTTCTCGTTAAAACGCGCAAAGCGAATTTACGACTTGTACGTCGACTTGTACGTCTCGATAAACAGTATGCGAAGATAATAACTTGAACCGCGCATCTACAAAAACCGTAGCTTTACGCAGGCCTGTCCAACGGTTGAGTTTTAAGCTGTCGCTCATGAGCACGAGCGACCCTTGACAACGAAGAACAAGTGAGCAGTGCAGCTGCATTCACAAAGAGCAAGAGCTTGCGATGGATTCTTGCGAAACTTCTTACCACGAGCCTTACTTACACAACACAATCAGCCCTATCCTTTTACAGCTTTTGCTCTTGGCACCACTCTAGTAGGGAAAAGATGACGTTCCATGAAATTATAGTCGTGTACTATGTTGTTCTTTCATTGCTGTTCTTCGATTTTCTTACGTGGTCAGTTTTCCCTACTCGTGGTAATGTAACATCGATTGTAAGCGATTAATATTGCTTTTGCCCACGGACACCCTTTTTGAACAGGCCTGCTTTAACCCTCCAAGAATCAACGCTTTCGCGGCTGTAGAACGTTGTAAAAAAATTAGCTAAGTAAGCTGTGATGAACTGTTGAAAATATTGAAATAGCTTTTACGTATTTAGAAGATTCATTGGATCCTTGGAGGATTAATTGTTCAAGCTAAAACATACTATTTTGAACAATAGGCATAATAATAAAAACACATATAGTGTTGCGAAATTGCGTAGAGGTTTTGTAAAATTATTTGAATATATATGTTCCTTCATTCTGTTTCTAAGTACAGGATGATTGTCGTTGCTTATTGTACAATATTTGCAAAATATATCGGTCAGATTTAGTCAAACCCTCGGCATTTCGCAACACCAAGTTACGACAAGCTAGAATTGCGCTGAGCATATTTAAGTGTGAGCGTGATCGATCAATTTTCGAACGAATTCCTGATTTTTAACGAGATACCAACGATAAAGTATTAATCAAATATTCCGCGATACGAGTTCGATAAAGCTTCGCTTGAAAAATTAAGCTAATTGAAAATTTCACTCGAACCTCGCGAAGATAATTAAATTTCAAGAGCAATTCATTTGTTAAAATCAATAAAATTTATCCATCAACGTTAATTCACCGAATAGGTTCGAACGAAACACGAAGAGAGCACAACGATCAACCGAATGGACGTTCCACGGAATCTTGAATCGTTCAAAAATTTACCAATCGTTCGGGTACGCGAGAAAAGAAAAGATTGGCACAAAGAGCTACATGCGGCGGAAACATCGAATGGAGTTTTACTACGCGGGAGGTACGTGTATGTGTGTACGTGTTCTCTCGTGACGATCGCACCGAAACTCCCCCTGTATTGTTTTTCTGAACAGGCACAATACGATAGGAGCCTAGGCGGAGCGGTAAACGGAAAATTCGAATCTAATTGATCTTTCGATTTAGACCGCAGAAAAGCCGCGCTCTAGCTTTTGTTGCTACACTCGTCCGTGCTCTTGCCCCCCACCCCATTAGCGGATGGAATCGACGGCTCGGTATTCCGACGCTTGATCTTATTTTTCTTCAACATGGTAGCCTGGAGCGAACAGAGGAACAAGGAGACATTAGTTTAGAGTGCGATCAAAGGGAGGAGGGTACATGCGCTGTCGGACACCAGCGGTTGGGTAACGCTCTTAACGGTGTCTGCGTAGAGCATCGTGGCAAATTTCATTTAACAGATAGTGCAAGTAATAAAGATGCGAGATCCTGTAGAGAGTGAACGTGCGACAAATGGATAGGCGACTCCATCGATCTAAGCGAAATCGAACAGAGTGGGTGAATACGTAATTACAGAGCCGAATAATTGGAGCCTCGCCGTGTCGCAGAATTTCACCGACTCGGAATTGTACGTGCCACTTTAAAATGTCAACAGCATTTAGGTAATACCCGCAACCAGGCGGCATTGATACATTGAACTTTAGGCAAATGTTATGGATCGCGTATTTGATAACAATTCGCAGTTTTATATTCCGGTTTAAAGGGTTGCGCTCGATGTTGCTCGCGTGGGCGTTGTTGAATGTCAAGCCGTAGAAAACATGCCTGGTATATCGACTTTCGATTAAGTCGAAACTGCACTGTCTACGTTTCTACGAATGCGATCACCTCGTTGGCTTCTGCGTTACGCGCAAATGCAGCTTCATTTTTGGAAATCAACCGCGGTAGGCGGAAAGCATTCGTTTTAGTCGATGTTATCAAACACTTATTAATTTAACTGTAAAAGTTGTTAACTGTTAAAATCTTCTCGATAAATTACCACTCACTCTGTTCTATATTTCGATAGAATTATGGAACCACTACGAGTGTCTATGCCAAAATTACCTTCAGCGCTGACTTCAATACTACGACATCCCCGGGACTCTGAATCCATGGTTCCCCGTCTACTTGTACGGGTATATCAGAGTGCAAATGAATTTTTATATGTCCGCCCTGTGAAACAATCGTCGAAAGCAGAGAAGATTGATTATTTAGAAAGTCGATGTTCATTTTATCCGACTAATAGTTAAAAAGTATGTAAAATATTTAGCGAAAATTTAGAAATAATTAAATTTGAATTTACCTGCGCTATCCTCATGGCTGTGCGAAGACCAGATTGAATTTGTCCGAGATGCATGACGCCCGTGACTCCGACGACCTCCAATATCCCGTCCCCGTGGTTTGGTGTATAAAATTGATCTTCCTTGGTGTCTGGTCCCCAGGGATTTGCCCCAGAACCCCAACTACAAACAGAGTTAATAATATCACCTGGTTTCGACAATTATCGACAATGCGTTACCTTAAAATGTTTAGAATAATTATTCCTTCGACTTGAGGTAATTCGACGAGCCTCCCGTCGACTTCCAGTCGAATTTCTTTGTGCAAATCCTTGCAAGGTTTCCGTTTCACCATTTTCCGTATACCCATCGTGACGTACACTCCTTTGTTACGTAATCTGCTTTTGAATTTGTTCGGATTCTCTTCCCTGGCATTGTGGAAGTCCAAACACAGATCGGCGTCGAGACCAATACCGAAGTAGTTGTTCATCACATATATTTGCGTATTGTCTTCGCTTGTCGCGCCCGCTCCTGCAATATTTTAGGGGTTCTGCCTTTACGTTTCAAAATTTAACAATTTTTGCCTCGAATTTCTTTTTGTGTGTTATATCTACGTTTGGTGTCTCTCTCTTCAGTAATTTGGGAAATGAAACTATATTTAGAAATGTTTCTTCAATGATTAAGTATAATCTTTGATCAGTTTAAAATGTATATTAATATAGAGGATTTGCATTAAAGGCAAGAAGATTTTATTTATACGAAGAACTACGCTTTGCAAACGTCTATGAACCACCTCTGCCGAATTCCTCCTTGAGACCAGCGTGAGGATCCATGGTATCGCATTCTCTACATTAATCCTCTTTGCACTCAGATGCATTCTCTGAAGGGATATTGCAACTCTAACATATTACTGAGCTGTGCCCTCTGAAGGGACATTAGAATTGATTAGTGATTACGGAAGTTAAACTTATTGCACCACATCTTTTTAAGAAATACAGATTTCTGTGAAGTTTTCTATTGAAATGGAAATTTTTTATTGCTCGTAGTTAACTTCCGAGAAGGCGCCGAATGCAAAGAGTTAATATTGAGAAATTTGACAAACCTCCTGTATTGGTGGACAGCTGTTTGTCTTCTTTCTCTTCCGGATGGAATACCACAGTCCACCTGTCCAAGAGAGATTCTTCCGCGTCGATCACATCTCGAAGTAAATTCAAGGGGTCTTCGTCGCCAGTGTAACCGGAACCCCAACAGAGGACGCGTGCAAGATCGTTTCCTGTACCTAGAGGAACGATGGCGCAAGCAGGTGAGGAACACTCGCTGTCCTGTCCTACGTTGTCTAAACATTGCAACACCCATCCTATTGTTCCATCACCACCGCAGACCAAGATTTTGTAATCTTTTATGTGACGAAAGACGTAGAGTCTGTAATATAATTATGATTGCTGGATTAAATCATACAATTTTTCTTCTTTATTAATTCTTCACTTATAGGTTTACCAATTAGATAACGTCTATTGTATATGTTAAAAATTGTCGATAAGACACATTGCTTACCCAGGAAGTGGACCTCCATTGTCGAGATCGAACACTTGATACGGATTCAACAATTTCCGAAAGCTGGAGATCAATTGAAGCCCCTGGCAGCCTCCGGATTTCACGTTCACGAAGACGAGCAAAGGTTGCACATCTGGAGGCACCATGCTCGGCTCGATGCTTGGTAACAGCATAACTGCAAACGATAGAAATATCAAAAGTATAGTTGAAAAGTTGATTCAAGTTAAATTATGAAAATTATAGTCATCGACCAAATAATTGTTGAAACGAAGTTGAACAAACCACTGAGTTAAATGAACGTTGAATGCACATTAAAATACCTAAGAGATGTTTGTCTTCGTGTTTCGATTCTCGTAACGCGTACAGTGCCCTGACCGCCTTGTTCGAGTCCTCGTAGATAATTACCATCGAGCCATACTCGTAGTATATCGGACCGATGGAGGAGAATTTGTTTTCTGAGGAACGACCACGCGTAAGCAGTTGTTAGGTACGCTGGGTTAACTATTGGCAACTATATTTTCATTTATCATTTAGCCTGATCACCTTTGCCTAAGAAATCGGTCAACATGTTCTCATAACTCCGTTCGGAGAGATTCGGTGGCAGGTTGCCCACGAATAGAGCTAAATTAGGACCATGGGGATCTTGCTTCAGCTGCAGGTAAAATCGCATGAACTCCATTTGTCTGATCGAATCTTTGCCCAGCTGCTTTACGATTTCCCATGGTTTCTCGTCACGAGACAGAACCCTTTCAGTGACTGGATATACATAAACATAATTTTATATAACAACATAATTCTCGTTCACTTATTGTTGCATAATTTATACACACTATTCTAATATCCAACTAAATCTTGACAGTTTCAAATCACACACTTATCATTCTTCATCATAGAAAAATGTAGCATTAAATAATAATATTTAGATTGAAAATGATCCGTAATATACTTTAGCTGCAAATTTATTAATTACCCAACTCTACTACTGTCGTAATTTTCTCCTTTATTAAAGTGATATCTCAAAGTATGAATTGTATTTGTGAAATTTACCACCGCGATCCAGAAGAATCTCGCTGCATCTATAATCTTCCGATTTAAAATTTTGCAAACCGAACTTCTGTAGCGCTTCCTCGATCAAGTCCGCAACCGTTGTTGCTTCTGTGACAGGTACTATGCAGAATGACTCTGACACCTGTAGTTTACCTGGATAGACGCGTACCTCTCCGCTCTCGCTGTCCCTGAAATCGTGAAATCAGATTTCGTTCGTGTGCAAACTTCTGTGCCGCCAGAGCAAGGGCGCATGCAAAAGTTCCCGGATTGAAACTTACTTGAACCGTAAGAAGACTGCCGGACGTTTGCCCTCTTTGCGATTCAAGTTTAGAACCGGAGTTGGATCACATAATTCGGTCTCATCCGTAGCATACAGGTCGGTGAGGTAAAAGTTGTCTAAATAGCGGGATCGAAAACAAACGAGTCTCTTTGAATTTCGCTGTGGACGATATTTTTAGCTGTTTTGAAGGCATAGCTGAATGGCAAAGTGTCGCAATCGCGCTGATAAGACAAGGAACAATTCCGGGAACATCGATTCTCTTGCTGAGAATTGGAAACGGAAGTAGATCGCTTCTACGTTCGTTACAAAAGATCTTCTCATTCGTGCAATGGTATTAAGCGGCACGATTAAATACTTTAATCTGATGTTTAATTTCATTTAATTAGACCTTCGTTGCAATGATAATTTTAAAGAACGTTTATTTCGTACGATTAATTAAACTCCATATGAAATTACCATATATCTCGCACATATCTGATTACCACATGGGAAAACAAAGAGTGGGAAGGGGAGGGGCAAAGAGTTAAAAAAAAATGGCTATCTCATTTTCTCACCACATTCATTTTTTTTTCCAAGATTATTCTTTTATTATTCTAGATTATATTTCTTCTTCTTCTTTTTTTCTGGTGAAACTTTTATTTTGCTTTATGAAAACGATATCAAAAGAGTACTGTCAAGTTCGATTACATTAATTTCAATTGTGGGATACATATGCATGATTTTCCCGACGACACTTCACTTTACAGAAGGAAATGCTCTTGCAAATGTTCCGGGCGACACGATTGAAGTGTATTCTTTTTTTTTTTTTCTATGCGCCCTCACAAAGGTGTATGTTACGTACCGGCTAGGCATTTGTTTTTCTGTCTGTACATAGTTTAAAATTAATGAGATTTCTTCTTTAATTGAGTTTCCACGGAGATAGAGGAACATTTAGCATGAAATGCATGGCAGAGAAACAATCCCATTGATGCAAAACTACTCTGTTTGCAGTTGTCAGTTTGATCTTTACGTGGGAGGTAAAATATAATGGTTAACTGTTTTGTTACTGTGGGCGTCTACATACATCCGACAGATTGAGTTCACGTAAATGCTATTGACGCACGTACATATATGTACGCGTGCAAATCTCTTTCTAAAAACATAAATTTCTTAAATACCCTTTAACATCGAGCATTATTAATTTCCTATACAAAAGCTTCAAACCAATGCTCATTTAAAACCTTGCCCATTATTTATATCTTCGCTCCTTCTTCGTTACCATAAAATTCATAACGCAATACCAGAGAAAATATTAAAACAAATAAAAAATACAAAGCTACGAGAACAAAGAAGATACATCGATACCAATTGAGCGTTCGTATTTCATCCCTCCACCGCTTGAATTAAAAAAAAAGAGGCAGATGGATTAATAAAACGAAGAAACGTTTCTGATCAACGACCGCTAAACTCCAAATCGCTACCCATTAGAAACGCGAGCATATTAGAAGGTAATCTTCCAGCACCGGTTGCGCACGCGTTTCCGTCCATCCCAGATTGAGAGAAAGCTCCAGCACGCAAGGTACCGGCCCGTAACCGAACATTTTAACAAGGGTTCATACGTACTGGGATCTTTGGTAATGTGAAATGCACGAAGCGCTGACGTCAGGACCTGTTCGGTGGTGGCTTGCCGGGGCACCATGATCACGCGAAATATCCGCCGTCTGAGGGAGTTGTTCCCGTCGTACACCTTGATCATCTCTATGAGGAGAAACAGGATCGGTAACAGGTCGAGCATGGCGGATGAGCCACATGAAACATATTGAAATACCTTCGTCACCTCTTTCTTTATCTTCTTTCTCCTTTGGCGAACGAGGATCGCGGCCGTACGGGCTGCCCTGCCCCGGGTCCGCGTTGTCGCGGTACCTCGCCTCCGCGCTGCTGAACTCCTCCGATATGCTTCTCGCTGCGAACAGAAGAGAACACCGATCCGCCCCTGTAGTACACATCGGTCTCGAGCGAACTTAGCTCTGTACAGCACACCGTGATACTTAACGCGTAAAGTAAATGCGCCACGTCGTCGCTTTCGCTACTATTTAAGTGGGAAATAAATAAATGAATGCGAGTATATATTAATATGCTTGGCGATCATTACTCAGATAACATTAATGGTACGTGGTATGGAAGCATCTAGAGAAGAAACAGCTGAGACACTCTCCCGGTCAAAGTTATTCTCTTTTTCTCTTCTGGGAATCATTCAGCGATACTGTGGATCAAGTGTGTCATCGGACCTTTCAAGCGCTAGTGTACGGAACGAGTCTATTTGATAACGACACACTGACTTGGTTCACGTAATACCAATGAAGCTTACAATGCGAGGTGTGTTCTGAAACTTTAGTGCGTAAGTCTGCTGGTAATTGATACAAGATTTCATTTCGCGTACTCATTAACCCAGCTGTGCATCATTCGAATAACTGGAAGATTGGCTCATATCGTCGAAATTTAATATCGCCAATAATACGTCTACGTTTTCGTAGATCTAATCAATTCTTCACGAGCTTATGATGCAAACGAGTTAATGAATTTCGGTTGGAAAGAATTGTTCTGACGGCAATTTGACAAATTGTATTTTAGAATTAGAAACAAGATCATTCGTATCGCGAGGAAAAGGAAAATTGTAACAATACTGATGCACACTTAACACCCACTAAACGTTTCAGACGTTCTACAAGGTGCACTGTCTGTGAGATAGTACCGCAATCCAAGTTACCCATACGAGACGTTCTAAAGTGTGAGGAGACAAAAGAAGAGGGTGGATACACAGGCGGTTAGGTAAAACTGCGCTAAAACAAAGCGTTGGTACATTATAATTGCTCTCTAAGAGTTCGAAGGGTAATAAGTGACACCTCTTACCATCCGGCACGGCGGGTTCGCAGAACGCACGTGATAGGGAGTGTTATTCGTAGGAGGATTCTTGCAGCTTCGTTCGCGCTGCACAAGGGTCACGTTTACTCGTCATACGTGGCGTCCAGCGGGCTGATCGCGAGTGTGACGGTACATGCACCGAGAAGCAACACATACACACATGCTAGAGACGTAAATGTTAAACGAAATAATAAACATTCATAGAGAGACGATCGACGTCGCGCGGTGCCGCGATTCTATCGTAATCGTTCGAGCAATCGTACGCCCGCTGAAATTCGAATCGATCGTGGCCATTAATACACTCGCCGTTGGAGAACATTGAAGGGCGGTGCTCGCAAGGTGACTAGGAACCGTTTCACGAACCATTTCACCCGTAGCGACGAAATTTTTCCTGGAAGTGTCTTCGAATTTCATTATTTTTTCTTTAGAGCTTCAACTCTGACAAAGAAGAAACGAATAATTGAATTCCCTTAAAACTCGAAGACACTTGGTTCGATTTTGAATTTAGCACACAGAAATCTGGTCATCTTCGTAACGTGGAATATTGTAGGTAGAAATGAATAGTGTCGTTATGTTTCTCCTGTGCTTCGCTTATTCTTCGTTACGTTGTAAGATATTAGAGAGTAGAGACTTTTACCGAGGAAATTAATTCGCGAGAAAAGAAATTCTTTGGAGGACATTGTTTATATTTTCATTATTTTCGAGTAGTAATTAGTTTGTTAGTAATGATTTATTGTATAAGCTTGAGTGACAAATTATAGCTAGGTGGGATTAATTTTGAGTTGTTTAAATTTTCCTGTAAAATTCGATCGTGAAATGGAAATGTACCGAAGAGTTAATCGAACGAGTTTGTGCAAAGAGTGACATTTTTTGTTTTACTGATTGTTTTGTCCAAAAGATTTAGTTAATCGATAGTTAAAAATTAAATTGCTAGTGACACGGTACGTTGCTGATGTAGATATACTGTAGATAAGAAATTTTAATTAACTAACCGACAGATGAAGCAAATCAAATAACTATATAAGTGGTGTTAGAAGTTAGAATTTTCAGACAGACAAATTTGTTACGATAAAACGATAGAAAGGAAATATTTTGATTTATTAAATTCAATTAATTTAATTAATTTCAAGAGAGAGAAATATTGAGAAAATCTATGGCGTCGTCCAAGTTAAAAATATTTTCAAACTATATGAACGTTTTATGTTTAAATTACCGTAAGATGAATTTCAAGCGCACAGATTAGTAAATTAACGTTTGAATGTTGTTATAAATGTGTAACGATTCGCATAATTAGACCGTGTATGTTTGTACAAATTTATACTTTTGAAACTGCAACTAAAGAAATGAAACCAAGGCAGAGATTTATTTGACCCGCTAAATATTATAACGTTTATTTCACTTTGGACGTTTTGTATATTTTTGCATATTATGCGCTGCATTCTGAACTTCCTTGAACATTTAAATTTCCCATTAATGCATAAACATCTACAGTCTATACGTAGCGAATGCGTTTAATAAAAGTTGATGTTCACAGTGGATTCGAAGATAAATATCATCGCACACTTACATTTCGTGTGTGACTATCTTGAGAAACACAATTAAATTTAATCGATAACAACATACGATTAAATATTTCATTAGTTATTATTCTGTTATATCTTAATTTGTTATTAAGAACTTGCTTTGGAATAAAAAAAAATAAACTTAATATTTTGCATACGTAAAACTCACGTCATTTTAAGAATAACAGGTTCATATAATTAAAGCGAACTCGTTAGTAAATTGGAATGCTTCGAGTTAATGGATAATTCAAACAAGATAAAATTATTGGCTTGAGGCAGCATCTTACGGCACATTTATTAAAATTATTAAATAAAGCCAAACGTTTGGGTACTGTGTTACAAAAATGGTCAAAACCTTGGAAAGTACCCGATCGTTATACTCGAATTTTGACAAAAATTTAATTAAAGCCTCGAAACCTTTTAATGGAGTTCGATAATTATCGATGTGTACCTATGAATCTTGTGTAAACTCTATGATACTAATTAAAAATAATTCGAACGTGACGGACCACAAAGCAAGGTGTAAAGCAATTGTTACGTTAAAAAACATTATCCACGAGTGAAATTTCGCACTCAAATCTCATGCATGCAGATCGTAAAAAATGTTGAATCACGCGAACCGAAGTGTCGATGCATTGACCATCGAAATGATTAAAACTAACGTCAAATGCAAAGCGTCTCACGTTATTTCAACATAAACACGTATATTTCTCCAAACAAAAACAAAAAAAAGTAACCACGAAACCGAATAATATATTGATCTTAACTTTTCGCATATCATTTAAAAAATTCTCGATTTCTCTCTCTCTCTTTTGTCAATACCGAAAAGGTGGCGATTCTCAAAGGATCGCCAAAAATCGTGAAGGATCGAAGATCTGTAAATAAGCGGCAGACGCGAGACGCGGTGGGAAATTGAAAAAAGCTAGAGAAAGAAAAAGAAGGTGAGAGAGAAAGAGAGAAAGATGAGCAGAAAAGAAACGAAAACGGTGGACTGAGAGAAAGAAGCTGAATGTATACAAAGAACAATTAATCGCTACGGCGAATTCCGTTCAAGTCCGGGTTCCGGTTCGCGCTAACATCTCAACATCGATTATGCTCACACAGATGAATGTCAGATGATGGTAATATTCTAGATACCTCGAACATAAGGAGGGGAAGCATGACAATTTCCATGGCAGCTACGTGGCAAAACTAGTGAAAGGCGCCTCAAAGCTTCGGCTAGGCGGCCTGCAGCCCCAATTTGTTCACTCTCAGCGAAATCGAATTGCTCTCCGATGTTATCTTCAAATAGAAGCAAACGGTAAACCGAGTTTTTTTTATACGGTTACCATTACACAAGTCTCTGATCTCTTTACACAAAATTTCCCCTTCCGACCTCAGATACAATACACATAGCCACTCGAGTGTCTGCGATTTAATCGTGCACGCTTCACAATCGTTTCTGTGATCGGTTTTTTTTCGAACATCTTCATCGATATCATCGTTCCTTCTTATCCGCTTTATTTTATTACGAGGACTTCGCACGTGGTGCCTTGTTATCATTCGTTGCAACTTTAAATATAGCTGGAAATGCTGCGAATGTTTCGTAGTCAGTTTGTAGAAAAGTAAAAGTATGTACCCTTTTACTTCTTGAAGAAAATGATTTGTTAGTGAAATAGCGTCTCGTTTTTGTAAAATCTTGAGAGTCTGGAGAATCTTCTTTGGATAGATTAGATCTTTAATTATAATTGAGATATATGTCCCATGGTTATTGCAATCACAAGAAATTTGATACGTAAAGATGTTATTATTTATATTAATTGATGTGCTATAAAATTAAATGTAATTCTCATAATCTTTACTCAATCGTACGAAAGAAATCAGAACAAGAACGTGCCGCCATTTTAAATCGCAAACACTCAACGTAGCGCGGGTACACATCACCACAAATTGTTCTTTAATCGTAATTATTTACTACTTCATCGCTATTGTAACACACAATAATCATCACATAAACGTTTTTCTAAAAAAAAGCATTAAAAAAATAAATCAATCGGTAAAATAAACTTCGATACTTTGCGTTCTGGTAAATTTTCAACGGATCCTTAATACGTATTGTTAATTAGCAGTTCGATTAGCAAAACAGTGTTCTATATACAGATAACATGAATATATGTTTGCTTGTGCTTCTCTCGTATGTAAACCTTTGGCTTCTTTGTTTTAGACGATCGTAGCATACACTTTTTCTTCCTGAGCGTCGAGAAATAGTATAGCAATCCGTGTGACTGTATTCGTGAAGCAACGTGTGTGAATCGACATAATAATCGTAAATGTAAATTACGCCTATTAAAAGCACATTGAGAATAGCGATTAATAACAGCGACAGCCACAGAAGCTATATAATGTTTGCAAATATACGCGAACTATGTAAATACTCTGACTTATGTATTTTAATAAAAATTTAACTTACTTTGTACACGTATTATGATATGAGACACGTTCAATCAAATATTGCACGTATGTATTGTAAAGTGGAAATCAAATGACAATAACTCCCGTTACCTACATTTCTACTCAAACGTGGAGATAAAAATCTGCTTTGATTTGATGATGCTTGAAAAGGCTGTTTTGATAGCTAATTCTATAAATATAAAATGTATCATTGTAATCTTCACTAAGCATCATTATCAAAAAAATCTAATTACGTGTTTGCTTGCATTTGATCCTTAAAAAATAGATCTTTATTCCAAAAATATTTTCATATACGACAAGTATTAAAAAATAAACTCTTGAAGAAACATTACAAACTTCCAAATAGACATTTTTATCAATATCCAAGAAATTGAGGGGAACTGTTATTAAAATATCGTTTCTACATTTAGCCTGTGATAATAATCCGACATCTCGATGTTAATAATGCCCCGCAAAAGGTGTTCATATCTTTCCACGCAACGAGTCGATCGAGCAGCCATTGAAGCAGCTAACAAAGACCGGATTCCGTCCAAATATTTACTCTAAATGGCCGCTATGAATTTTCCAATCGTCGAATTAACATCCACGCGAGGGTTTCTTTGATGGGGCGCGTGGAAGGCTGATTGTGCGAGAAACTGGAAGACAGTTGGGGTAGTTACGAGAGAGACACGTACAGGTATACGCATACGTAATGTTCGTTGATGGGAAAAACAAAGTACGCCCGACAGGGGAAAGATTGGACAACAGACATTTTTGTAAAAGACTCGAGTGTACGTGAGACAGAATTGAATAATAGACTTGGTACCACAAACTACACGTGAAAGGAACAAGTTCGAGAGTTAAACAACACAGGATCCCTGTTGTTATCCAACAGACTGAACATCGCATGCTCTGAAGGGAGAGAACACGTATATTATGTATATAGTATAGAATGGTACTTTCATAAAATCGCATGAATGGACAAATGCTGAACATCATGCAAAAGATTTATATGTTCAAACAATCGACAATATGTAATATATACAGATATTTTTCTAAGATATGATTGCAGACACTAAAAACTATTTTATATCACTTTTTTCTTACTTCTTTCTCACTGTTCCTGCGATGTGTGAGTCAAATATTACTCGCTATACGAAAAACATTTTTCGATACTGTTTCAGGGTGCAAATTGTATGATGGACATAAGATATTGGTGTTTCAAATGTAACAGTGATTTTTCCTCTTTCTGAATGGAACAGTTTTTTTTTATTTAGTCATGTAATTTATTTTCAAATAAATTCAAGAACCCTTTTTCAAGGACATTCGAAATTACCTCAGAGTATTCGAAAATTACCCCCTTCAGCCAATTTGAAGACTTTCTCTACTGTACAAATTGAAATAGCTATTGTTACTAAACTGCTTATTGTAAATTAAGTAGATTTTATATGAAGGAGACACTAATTTATTATTTTATTAGCTTTAATTTTTCACAAATTGTCTTGTTTTTTCTTTTGCTGAAGAAAGTAGTAGCGCCTCGATTTTTAAAATAATTTATGTCCATCATGAGATGCTCGAATCAGAACAAAGTAAACTGAAATATTTTGATCGAATAGCGAATAATATTGGCGAAAGATTGACGGGCAATCAAAACACCGACATATTCTTCTGGAAATTTCAAACGTTTGCTTTTAAATATTTGTATATATCAATATATGTATGTACACGCAGAGATTACTGTTGGAAGAAAATAGGAAACACAGTGAATACGATAGTGTAAAGAAGAAGTTCTAGTTTGGTTGAAACGAGGAAGATGTAGAACGTGACTACACTCTATCTAAACCTAACGAACCGTCTGATCCTCGAGTGTGAACGCCGCCCTGAACGCGCGACGAGTACAATGGAATTTTTGCATGACCGTATTATTTTCTCTAAATGGCGCGGTAAGCAGTGACACCGTGACATTTTATTGGAACTCGATAAAACGTGTGCTCGATGTATCGTGAAGATCGATCGACCGTGAAATTCGTAATACTCTAATTGAGCCATTACTTGTTATCTGAGTGTAACGTACAAATATCATTGATATGGGAAAACATAACAAGAATTCCAAATTCAGACATACCCAGGACCTAAAAATACGCATCGCGCGAATTCTCCTCTAAATATACGTTAAATCAAATAAACGTGTGAAATTAGAGGTACGAAATGAAAAAAAATCAATCCTGTAATTAACAAGCATTCGACGATACTTTTACTCCAAAACAAGGCTGGTACTGATGTGGACGCATTGAAAAAAAAAAGGAAAAAGGAAAATACATTACAAACCACTCTGCGTGCGATTCGTCGATGCACAGGTTAGCTCATTTTTCCCATTCTTGCACGTACGATCGGGTTTTGAAAATAAACTGTGGGGCGGACCGGCACGTAACACTGATAATAATCGGAGATATAGATGTATATTTACGGCACACATACGCGCGAAAATATGAGTTCGATACCACCACATCCGTCTATCATCCTGTCACGTGTTACACATTCACTAATCGATATTTGAAACGTATATTTGTACAATAGACACTTACGGCAGGAATACTCACGCGCCAGGACTTCTTTTCGACGTACTTGCACACCGATGATGGCCTCCATGGGAACTTCCGTACGTGGAATGCTGACTGCATGCGGTGGTAAGTAGATTGGTTCCAAGTTCCCAAAGGTGCATTCTTGCGGGATATTTTTATAGCAGTAAGAGTGCAACTGCAATCACATAAATACGAAATAAAACATTAACCGTTGCCTCGGTTAGACTGCTCTTACGTTCTAATAAAAATACAGCGAATTCTCTACAGGTACGTGCCACAGTTACTTCCTTTGAGGCGAACGGAAACGGCAAGCAAGAAATTGTGTTTCAATTTTTCAGTATTTACTAGAATTATTTATTCCAATGGATACCACCAAACAGAGAAAATTGCATAGTTCAAATGGTTATCTACTTAAACAATAGAGATTGATTTCATGTATTTAGAATATCAATCAAGCTTCATTAAGAAACTTTTTGTATCTCGCGTCTCGTTCAATTCTTTTTAATACAATTTCCAGAGGTGTTTGAAATTTTTTACAGACGATAAGTAACTGTTTTATTACATTGAATTGAGTTACACAGTTTACGAATGCGAGCTCGTACTCGATTCTTGTTTTTCAATGCAAAAATGCTGCTTTTCAGCAGACCGTGTGCAGGAGTAACAGTATTGTTATTCGAGCCTGTGTTTTCATCGAAATTCGGTGCTCGTTATTTTAACAAGAGCTCTCGTTCGTTTCATTTCCGCGCCATCGATGTTACTTTTTAATTACAACAATTAGAATCGTTCGACAGTTTCCAGACAATTTTATTTATTCGTTTATCTCGTTTCCCCGCCTCGAGGTGGAGAGTAACGACGACGCGACAATTGCAGGCGACGCAGCGTCAAAGTTGTCGGTAGAAAAATACGGTTTGTTTATTTATAAACACGGTTAAAAGGCGACGGTTGTCTGGAAACTTTCGTACTTTGCTGTCGGGGCAGCAAAAGTGTACGAACGGTAGGTTCTTTAAATGAAGAGGAGCATTACCGTCATGCCGCACCACTCGCAACGAAACCCGGAAAGGCACTCGGCAGAAAAACAATTTTTCTTGCAGACAGCGCATTTCGAACTGCTGGGAAGATTGCCTTCTCGCCAGTGATGAGTATGTTTTACCTGCGCCAAGTCCTTCCCAGGTAAGTACGTGGCGTTCTCCTTGCAATCTGCCACGGCAAAATCCTGGCACTCCGTGTGCACGAAGTACTCGCATACTGAAATTAAAAGTGGCGATCGATCACTCTCTGTCCCGTTCCACGATCAAATAACGCACACACGCATGTCCACGTCTGACACTTATCGTGTCTAAAATTCTATTACGGCTCTCTGCGTTACGTGTTACGCGTTTCGTCACGTTTGCATTACGATTACATATCAGATACAGTCGTTAGACGACCAATTCCACTTGTGTTTTCTGAAACGGCTAGAAAACGATCATTCAAATTTGCTAAATGATACTAGTGTAGTTTGTAAATGAAGAGAAAGTCCGTCATTTTTGCCATTTTTATAATGCGTATCGCGTGTATTTTTTTTAAATTTCTTGCAATAAAATTAGAAAATGGGGGAAATGAACGTTTCGCAACGAGGAGCAGAATTCTCGGCAATTTGAAACTGTTCGCTGTTAGCGAATCTTCATTAAGTTTAATAGTTCCACGACGGTGGTAAAATAATGCACTGACACTTGTGCGTTGGAAGTTACATGTACAGATTGAAGCACGTATGTGTACACGTGTACTTAAATACACGCGAGAGAAACGTAGGAATAGTGTAGCCCATCTTACTTTTCACTCAGAGTGCTTTAAGTACATCTTGTAACTTACAAGTGCCTTTAACAGACTCTTTTCCAAGAGTTTAATATTTAGTACAATTATATCACGTTTTTTATGCCCCAGAACTATGTATTGGAGCATTATTTCTATTTTATTCAATAAAACTCGAAATAAATTATCTGCTTCCGATAACCATGTACGTGCATAGTGGAAGAATTAAATTAAACGTGTGAGTGTGCCTCTGTCGCAAATAAATCATAGTGGAAAAGGTTAAATGCCATTATAATAGTGGTATCGATGAATTCAAAGTCTAAAAGTCGTGTTAATATTACTCTTGTCATTGAATTGTTATAAAAAAACGATACTATCCCCCACGCTGTTCCTCTCTTCTTTTCCTTCGAATCAAAAGCTGTCGTTTATCCAATATGTGTAAAAATAAATAGTCATTGTAAAAGTTTAATGTGATGAATTATACGTTGTTTTATCAACAAAGAGAAATATATGGTATTTTAACCCTTTCAACCTAGCAACAAAAAGGAATTCTTCTGTTCACGTATCTGATATAAATTTTCAATCTTCACGATGATTATCATTAACGTTATCATCACTGTCCAAGCTGGGTTGAAAGGGTCGAAAAATTTTACAAAATAATAAAACTCAACAACGTGCACAATTCCGTGAAACGATTCAAAACGGTTCTATCTTCTCTTGTTGCAACAGATTCAAGATGGGAGAGTTACGTAAACCGCTATAAAAAAAATAACGTACGTTCGATAAGAAGAGGATACGTAGGAGGAACTTACTTTCACAATGTATGGATAGATTATCATCGAGCCGTTTACGACAAACGTTGCAGAATTTTCTTCTACGATGTACCTGTTCGGACCAACAGTGTGCAACCGGATTCTGCAACAGTAGAACACCTTATTCCTTCTCCACTCGCAGAAAGTATTCCTCGGCCATTACGCATCGTTCACCCTTGCAACTATAATAAAAACTAACACTGCTCTCGCGTGAAATAAAACCATGTACATTTCCCAACTTTTTGACAATATCGATGACGAAAAAAATCTCTTCTAAATATAAATGTTGCAATTTTTTTTTAGTCGATCGATGCTCTGATACAGCCTAAGTTCCACCGCGTTCATTTCTCTTCGTTTTTCCGATTTGTCTTCATTTAAAAATAACCAGCATAAAAATAATGTGGCTCTCGATGCAACTCTGAATGCAACCCGTTCCATTTTCGCCCTCGACAACCGTTTCGTAGAGGACGCGGAGGAAGCTACGCGGGCAAGTTAAAAAATAAGAAACAAACAGAGCAGGTGGACTTAAAATATCGTAACCGCTAATGCCGAGCTCGGTTCACGTAAGTTCGTTTGGCTGCGAGCGAAATTTTCGACGCGGCCACGATGACACTGTGCAACGTATTCTCAGCACCCGCGTAAATATAGGTCGGTGGGAAGAATTCACTCATCTCGGGTCGGACAAAAGGGGACAAGTACGGAAACCGGGGGTATTCTTACCTTAATGAGACTTGCCGCGATGCTGGAGCAGGGAGAGACGACGGCCTTGAGACAGCGGTCGTGCACCACGAAGTTGCAAACTGTAACGAGAAATCGGAGAAATGGAGAATTCGCCGTGTAATTCGATGTAATCGTTGCTAGACTGAGAGTAAACCACACCCTCTGCCATTTCAGCTTCTCTCTTCTCTCTCTTTCTCATCTGCATGATACGTGGACTGTGATTACAACAATCTTAAATACACGTCCCTTTCCAGATAAAAATTCGCTTAATTTTTATACGATTTTTTAAAAATAATTTTGCGATCTATATACTTTGAACGATGAAGTGTTCCAAATATATTTTCTATTTTTGTTCTATTTAAAAAGTTTCCCTTTTTTGTAGTGGTTTTGAAAATCTGGGTTTGAAAAATAGACAAAGAAATAATTAAAAAATTGAGAGATTTCCTTCTTGCTTGAATTATAAAAAGAGTGAAAACTGTTTGCGGAAATGGGTAACAATCGTCGGTACCAAAATGGCCGAAATAGGGCACGATTTTGAATAGAAACCGTGACATATATTGGTGGTGCTTTGAACGCTGAAAATATACGCAGCAGATTAAAAATGGCTAATGTAAAACAAATAATTATAGTGTACTAGAATTTAAATCATTGGGTGACTGCCAATACCTTGATACATTTCGAACAAACACCATTCAATTCTCGCCACAATGTATATGCCCATTGTTTCAAATATAGTTTTATTACGTATCGTTGGGAATAGGCTGCGTCTGGTTATTATGTAAAAGTATAAAGAATCATTTGTAATTTTGTTTCAACCGCGAGCCTAATAATTATTGGAAACGAGCGAATCGAATTTTCAATATCGATTAGACAAATTCTACTATATGAAAAGAGTTAAATCGAAAAATACTAGTGTTACGCGTTTTAAGCAATCATGATTCTGTAATACCACGAGTGAAACGTTAATCGTCCGTTAAATGTTCAGAAAATGCTCGTCGTTAAAATTAACGTGAAATTACTATCCGCCAAATTTGAACGAGATGGATTTGACCTATTGGTGAAACCCAAGTTTGGCACGTCGCCCATACGCGGTTCATATTAATTCGTTACATAATTCCATTAAGATCAATTATCGAATACTGCAAAAGGAACATGGCTAATAATAGATATTTAATCGACTGTCTAAACAATTTAGAAAAAAAGGATGTCTATCGGACTGATAAATATTAATTAATTATAAATCTCTTTTGCTTGCAGTAATTATAATTTATTGCACTTTTGATTCGACTCGTGTGATCTTTTTAAAATACGGAAACGAATTTTTGAGATCGTCCATCGAAATGTTCGCGGACACGTATTTTGTACTTCAAAGGCCTTGATATTATTAAGTTTAATCATCAATAAAAGCCTTGATATTATTAAATTTATCGTTGGTTCTACTTTACTGTTATTTCTGATACAAATATCGATTTATTGACTCTTAACATGTTATTTACGAACCCTTTAGTGTCCACTAATATTAATAGCAGATACGAGTTGCAAAACCTTTCAGAACGTAAACCAGATCGCACAGATATTTTATTAAATACACTGTCACATGCAGCTTATTGAGAAATGTACACCGATCCGGTCGAATGGCACAGTTTCATTTCTCTTCAAGTTTATCAATCGCTAAACAATTGTTTGTATGAAAATGTTTCAACAAATTCTCGCTGTTCTCGAAGCATTTAATCAAGTTTCAGCTGCGAACATAAATTTTCTATCCATTTTTGTATCTCTTAAAATACTTTTGCGCACAGTATCACCACGACGATTAACAATAATAGTACACATTATACTAATAACAGCAATTAGAAAGATTCTCAGGAAGCGATGCATAAAAGCTTTAAGGCTCGATCTTGGGGGCTGAATTTTACACCACGTTACATCAAGATTGCACCGTTTACGCGTTTATACACACGTGGGCGTGTGAAAAATTGAGATAGCTTTGAAATTTTATAGGATGAAAATTGTTCGAACGATAGATTTAAGACATTGATTAATATTGATTAATTTAGAATTTGATCAGATCTAAATTAAATTTTAATATTACCAAAGAGTGCAGAAAGAAAGAAATTTGTTTCCATTATTTTTAACTTGTTTAATATAATTATTATTTATACGACGAACCAATTAAACCATAAGAGATCGAGGTAAGTTTGTTTAGTGGAAGTGCTAGATATTCGAGTTGGCGGCAGTAAGGACAGTCTTTAAAAAGAGTATCATTTTTAAATTTAGAAATGTGTACTACAATAATACAAACAATAACTTGTGCACATAACGCAGGCTTCGCTAAAAATACATTAAAACCTCGTGGATGTTCGAACAAGTTATTTAAATTCAAATCGTTTGAATTTGAATAAATCGCGACCACTTCGTCAATGGGAATTTGTTATTTATTTGAAATATGCTTCCCGCATTAATCAAGCTATCATCCTTCGAATAGCTCGAATTTAAGTAATTCAAAATTACTTCACAGACGTATTTCGAATTATCCGATTCATAGCGTACCTTCTACGAGATTTATAATCGGCTTTCGGTCCATTCACAAATATAACAAACGGCTCTTCTTCCACGATCAACGGAGAGTAAACTCTCATGAATTTAGAAGTCCATTAACAGTTTCTGAAGGTCCTTCTTATGCTATGCAGTCTTACATTTCCCAACATTTTTGCAGGATCCTTGTAAAAGCAAATCCTTTATGATTTTTACAGCGTTTCGCTTTTTCTTCAAAATACTGAGTGACATTTTGAAAGAAAACGCGTTATTGTATAAAAGACACAATTTACTATTTTCTCTCTTCCAACAACTTCTATAAATCTTTACGTTACTTGGATTATTACGGTTGATTCGTGGCTTCAATTCTCGACACGCGAGATTAATAATACAGCTCGATAAATAATACGATACTTTCGTCGAAGTCTGAGACATTCCGTGATAAGTCTTTGCAACCTGTTGCAACAAACTGTACGTGTCCGTGCTTTAAATTATATATCAATTTAGACGGTCCGAATCTATCGAGCTTTGAAGCTCAAGTGTTGAAATACTCTGGCTCTTAGTTACATCTCAACGTTCGAACCCAGAGAGCTCCACCCTTGAACAAGGGCTCGAGCTTTTAGATACCACATACTACTCTATTCTCAAGAATATTCTGTGCCAATCGAGTTGTCACTCATCGATAGAGGAAACGATTTTGAGGACGTTTGTCTTCAAATTATTATTTACTTTCCTCCTTTCTTTTACTTTTATATTGCATGAAATGCAATGTTAATGCACTCATATTTTGTTTTAAATTTTGAATCTTACGTTTCATTTGTTTCCTAAATTTTCAGCGTCTACTTTGTTATCTACTTTGTAATTAGTTTGATAGTAAAAATTTTTAGTTATTACTCCTATTGGACATCCATTACCATCCAGTGCTCTGCGTTCTGACTCGTGGTGTTTCCACGCAATTGCAAAGTTTACGATGTGTCCGTGTTGCCTCGACTCGATAATAACGAGTCCCAGAATACAATCAAGAATCGTATCCAAATGTAGACACTTTTTATAGCACGACAGAGGACAGAAATCAACGGAATGATACTCATTCTTGGACTTTTACACCACAGTGTAAAAGTGCAGAACAATATGTGACTTCTATGAAGCTTCTAGTAAATGTAATTACATAGTATCCTAGATACACGTATCGACTTCGATGCAGTGTCGAGTCATTATATCGTTTTACGAACAATCTATTGGTAATACCCACACGTTTTATGAAAAAGCTGCTTTTCTTAGAAAATTGCGAAGCTTAAATGTGTGACGTGGATTCGAGTTATTTTTAAGTAGCCACCTTAATGCGAGGAACATTATCGCAGCAGCTTTGCCTTAAAAACAAGCCATTGAAACCGATGGCTCGCAGTGTTAAATAATATTAATCCCATCGACAATCTAATCGATTGCAGAAACGTCCTATCCTATTTTTCAGCAGTCGTCGTAACAGGTGAAGCGACACAGAGAGGTGAATGTATACGGGTCCCGTGGCGTACACTACATTTCCGGTTTGCTAAAAATAAAGCCAGCCTTGAAGACACGTTCTGTTATTCTACAGTTTTCTTCATAAGTTTTCTTCATAAATTTCTTTTCACCGTCGCGAGATGAACGACTATTAATAAGTTGAACGACACTGTTCGAAATTTTCGAAACCCATCGTGTGTACTCGCGTCAGAAAATTCCTTCGCCAACAAACGAGATGAAAACAGTATATCTACATACGGTTGAAAATATTAATATCTAAAGAAAAATCAATTATCTAAATCCTGTTATCCATTATTTTTACTCGAATACGGTCGAAAAATCATTTGTCCCAAGTGTCCCACTAATACCAAAGTCTAGGCCAACTTCACATTGATATATACTACTTAAACTCGACCATCTAATAAACTCTGACCACTCTGTTAGTCAGAATAATCTTAATATATAGAACAAAAATTGGATTAAAATCATTATCGAACGAATTGAGAGAAACCACATTGCTGTACATTTTCAACAACGCGTAGATCAATTGAAGAGAAGCGAAATCGGCGATCGATCGATCGATCGCTGCTGGGAATATCACAAAAGCTAAAATTAAGTAACCTTTGATCGATATGAATGGACCAACGACTTCTTCCGTATAATCAAATCTTTGCCGTTCAATTTCTCATCCATCGTCGAAGGAGAAGCGTGGAGCCCGTGGTGAAAGCGGAGGGAAGACGCTAGAATGGTATCTTGGTTCTCTATGGAGCTGCGTCGTTTGATGTCCATGCGTATTCTAGGAATCGGAAAGCTCAATGGTGTTGGCGTGTACGTATCGAACAAGACCGCATCGATATCGCTAGCGCGGATATTCCGGATCGGCGACTTCCTGAACGCACAGCAGTCCGCTGTTGACCGGTTTAAAAGCGATATTCCTGCATCGATCTCGGTCCCATCTTGAATTCCGTTTCTGGCTGGCTCTAATTGCCGTGGTAAAACTGGCCACATTGCTGCGTCTGTGCCACGCTTCGGTTCTTGTTGTCCGATGCTTGTTGATATGTTAAAACGCTTCGCGTTGAACGTTCTCCGGGAAGAATGATGACTGTGCAGTATCTGTGTTCTGAAGTGGCGAGGGTACTTGAATTTAAAGTAGGAATTTCAAGATGTATATTCGATAATAGCGGCGCTAGAAATGTGGTCTATGTGTGTAGACATCCGTTTTGAGTGCGGTTATTGATATACTTTTGTCATCTCTGATTCCTTTTCCGCTCTTTTCCTTTCTTCTTAGGTATCATACGTATCAAAGTGCATAACGTACGATACAGTTTTTATAGTTCAGATTTTATATATCCGGATTACATTTCCAAGCTATGTACTCATTAATTTTAATTTAAGATAACCTAGACTCAAATGTTTTCAATGTTTTTCTATTCAGTGCTTCTCAAACGTTCTATGGACTCAACTAATTAGTCAACTGGTTAATTATACCTCAACCTTGGGGTATAATATTGTAAGTATAAGGTACAAAACAGACAACAGTAAATCATCAAGTACATTCAAACCGACTGAATTAAGGCTTCCTACATTCAATTTCCATCCCCCGAAGAATACCTCTTGTAAATGTATATACCTCTTATCCCACCTGCTACAGCCACGTTTACCCTAGATTACAGTATTCCAAACGAATTTAATTTAATTTAATTCGAACTTTAAACCTTGCAGCAGTCCTATCTCCGGGCCGCTAAAACCCTCGACGTCCCAGGCCGAGTCCTAGGACTCATGAATCGAGCCGATTGTTCGATTAAACAATACAAAGTTCCAAAGCGTCTGCGGACGCTTACCCTTTACGGGCCTCCGCTCGTCAACGTGCTCTTTCTGTCGTACACGCCCCCACAACCCTCGGCCCAAGCTAACCCTCTCACCGTCTACCCCTCCCTCTCGCTCTCTCCAGAGCCTATCAGCTATCCCACACCACCCCCTCCTCCCCCCTACGATCAATGCTTGTGAGAAGGCTCGATGCGCGCGCCCTCGTCTCCGTGTCAGCTCGATTTCCCTCGGTCGAGTCGAACCTGCTGGAATTCCCACGAGCCATCCCCAAGGAGGTCGAACCTTCCGACGATATCTCTTCGACCGGCTTCTCCCGACGAGAGCAAAGAGTCTAACAAACCAGAGGTCTCAATTTTGTCCGTGTCGTCTATTTGTCCTTCCTGGTCTTGCCCCGTGTTACAAGGGGTAAACACTCGAACTGGAGTGTGCGCAAATCGCGACGGGGTGGGAAATGTGGCGCCCCGTTATCGGGCTCCAAAGATGGTGAGTTGCGCCAAAGGAAATCCTCGTGTACTAGGAGGCGATCGTGGACTCTCGTGGGGAATCCATAACGATGGACATCATAGGGGTGGAGGAGATCGTGGAGAAGTTGGGAAAGTTCGTACATCCGGATGGAATTTGTTCTATGGTCCCTAGAAAAATTGATATTTGATGAATATTAATAAGACAGTTGAATGACGAACATAGAGGCACGAATTCGAAACGCGAGTCGAATACTTGTCGAAAGTATTCAAAAATTGAACAGTATGATTTTAGAATTCGATACCTCGTGTCACCTGGTCTTCGACCACCGTCCCTTTTAAGGAATAACATATGCGACTAGCAACCCTGCAAACCTGATCGCAACAACTTGCAATATTGGCAAGCGGTTCAGAGACAAACTGACTTAGTTAAGCGGAAAAAATCCTGCATCTTCCCTCTCGTTAAATATCGACTGAAATTCTTAAATTGTACGAACTCCGATCGAGCTAAGATCGAAAGTTTGGACCAGTCGCCCAGTTCGCTGTTCAAGCACGAAGTGGAAACGGAAACTCCAGTTGGACGTTCGATTAAAGTTGAAAGGAATTAGCAGCGAACGGTCTTCTACGTGAACGTGCTACCCTCTGTACACACGGTGAATGGAAACTTGCCATTCATCATTCTTGGAGGTCAGCCAGCTTCGACTTCGCACACCGACCAAGGTTTCGGAGCCCGTGAAAAGGCGGGACGAGCGTACTCCGGCGGCGCGTATTCGATTTCGTTACCGAACGGGCTCATATCGATCGGTCCTCTGGCTTGCGGTTTCTCCGTAAAAACTTGCCCCGCGTTCTAGCATCGATCAGGAACTCCTATCGGTCGATTAACGCTCGAATACGTTGCCTGTTTCAAGAGCATGTCTTCGCGTCAATCGTTATTTCGCACTCCTACAAATTGAACTGGAAACATTAAATTAGTCTACATTCGACCCATCTAGGCTTGAAAGAAACTCGATCGTTTATGAAACTGAAGGATCGATGCGCAGGTCTGGACCATCCAGCCAACGAGAAATACGTTACGGTTAATCGAAACGTAGTCAGATCGTCAGTCCTGTTTGATATTCGCAAGATCGTATTTCACTGTCCCTTATCGAGCTGCAGTTTCGGGTGGCAGTAGAGACTAGACGCAGGCAGAGGCACGTAGAGATGGATGGGGTGGTAAATAGGATGGGTGGTACCTTACCTTCGCAGATGTACCCCTGCTGTATGAGGCCCCACAGCATGTCGGTGCAGCTATGGCAGTACGTCGGCTTGTGAAACGTCTTCTTGCTGAAGCTGTGCCCATGGCTGGCTGGAGTCTCAGCCGAGACCGACGCCATGTTCCCCGTTCCACCGCGGCACCGCTCACGCCAGATTTTCACCGTGAAGCTACACAGGGCGCGCCGCGCGTCGATGACAACATAATTACACGGCAGCCACTACGTGATCTCGAAACCGTACGCGTACATAATTGCGTTGCTGCAGCTGCACTTGCGGCTGGCTGCTCGGGTCCCTCACGTCGTACCGTCGTCCTCGTCGTCGCGTAACGTGCCTAACGCGCATTATTCTCGAAGCTGCGCCCCAAAGACCGACCGACCGACCGGGACGGCACCGTACGCGACACCGAGATTTCGTTTGATCGTACACCAGTCAGCAGTCACCACTGTTTCGCGGCTGACCATCACCGTCATCGGCCGCTGCTACTGCCGCCTCCGCCTCCGCCGGGAGCTTCACTCGCGGTACGACGACGATGCGGGTGTCGCGTTCGCGCATCCGAGCCACGGAGCGGGCGCCGAGTGGCCGCACTGACATCAGCCCCTTCGTCACCACCTCCGTCCAGTGCCGGAATCATGCACAGGCACCGTTTTACGGGGGACCCCTGACACCTTTGCCCTAATTCTTATCTTTCTCTTGAGCCAACTCTTATCGACACTCCTCTCCCCAAGGGTGGCACTGCCTATCACCGGGTCTCTCTTTAATAACTATCCCTCCGTTACACACTACGCGGCGCTACGCGTCCAACAGTTAACGTTCACGAGTAACAAGTTATTCGCACTTCCCTCCTAATAAATGATCGCACAATCTCCTCGACGTATCGATTAGTCCCGTGATAACATCGAAAAATTGTTCGAACCTCTCACCGAGTCACATTTTGACCAATTTAAATGACATCCGCGCGATCTACCGAGTAGTCTGGGGCACTAGGTAATCGTGATCCGGCGTTATCGACTCCGTCAGCGACGTCAGGACGGCGCCGCTCCACCCCACTGTACCGTCCCGACACATGGAGCGCCCGGAGGAGAGCTACGCTTCCTCCGTTTCCGTTTTCGTACACGCCACTGCCCGAGATATCGACTCCCGGTGCACGCGAATAAAAACCAGCTATCGCGGGCGAAAAACGTCGATCCGCCGGTGCAGGGAAACGGCTCGAACCACGCAACACGCCTCGAGGCCACCACGACTCGCCTCGACGACGTCAAAGCGACGACGAACCGTCGACGCTGTTCTACTCGCGCGCCGACGCGTCTCCGCAGCATTTCTCTCGCGCAACGCGTTTACGTTTCATGCGTGCACCAGCCATTCCACATCGAATCGCACCACGGACAGGCTCGTTTCGCTTCGTTCCTCCTTTGATCCCTTTATCGACAGGATTTCGCCTATTCTGCTAGCGTTCCTCGAAATCTTCAAAGGGATGTTGGAAAGAATCGAGAGAGATGAATGGATTTAATGCGAACGGATGGTAACTCTAGGATTTCTTCTCTCGCTCTTATCGTTCGCTGATGTTGAATTATATTTAGTGTTGAAGTCGCGTTAACGTAATTTTAAGTTGGGAAAAAGATATTTTTATCTTCGACGCCCCCTACTTACCCAATATTTTATTGACGACTGTAGAGAGTACGTTGGTAAATTAAACAGTGACTCGATTCCCTTTGTCTCTCTCGGCATCAACCAGTGGAAATATCTATTAAAATATTGGCACAATTTAGGTAAAAATTGTGTACGCACATCTTTTACCATATTTCACTGATTTTATCCCCATATTGATTAGTGTGCGCGTAGATGTATAAGGTGAGCAGAAATTCGTGGTACGATCCGAAAGGGGATGATTCGATGGCCTAAAATAGAACATTTTTTATCAAAGGATTTTTTAATGCGAACATTACTCGAACGTCTAAAGAGGATTAATATTTCAGGCAACATATTTAACTACTGATGTTTCAAACGGCATAATTTAATTTTACTTTAGTTTTATTTAGTTTCTATTATTTCTATGTCGAAGTGTTAATTACTTGGATTCCTATCATGCAATACATTCTTCATTCTTGTCAACTAGTTACGATTGAAATTAACATTTTCTGTTCTGTGTCTTTCGAATGGCATAACATTGTTAGTTACGGCATTATTGTCACCCATCATCGGTTTGCTGCTGGTTGAATCCTTGAAATACGCTGGTGACAATGCACATCGCAAACGTGGGTGATGAAAATCTCGACAGCGGCGTGTATAGAATTTTTCAATGCACGGAAGTGAACGAGGAAACGCATTCGCGTGTACACGCTGTGTTCGTTCCGTTCATTCAACAGTTTAATGGGCGTCCTCATACTAACTTAGTTTAGAAATTAAATATATAGGACAGTTGTATCGATTAATCATTCATGCATTACATTAACAAATAAAAATATTGCAAAATTGGCTTTCATATGAAAATAAATCGTGATTTTTATTGTCATAGCACGAGAAGTCATGATTGTTTCATCGTAAGAATTGGAAGTCGTATTAGCATGACATTCAAAGGAAAACCGAAAAGTAAAAACTAAAATAGGTCTATATCGATAAACAAGTCATTTCACTTTAAACGCACGGTAGTTGCGGTTTTAATCATGACTGAAATGAACCGACACGATATTACTTTAACCGCGATATTTCGGTTATCTTTAATGCTACTGGAAGTTTAAAAGAATCAGATGTTGTTTATTAAAACTATTCATGGATAGAATAGGCGTCAGATCTGCATTGAAAAATTTGACAACAATTATTATCGTATATATTAATAATAAACTAAATATAAGGCACACAATTAAAAAAAGAGTCATTTAATTTAAAAATGATCATGATAATTTTGCAACATATTATCCTTAACTATCCGAAAAATCGTTCGAGATAGTAAGCTAAACTCCGCTATGCTCTAATTTTTTAAAATTATCATTAAGTGGAGTAATTTTTTAAAAATAAATGACTTTTTAAACCACGTAACACATTCTTAAATGCCCAAAATGGATACGAAAAGTGAATCTTAAATTCAGAAACTAATGCTATCAAAATATATGCCATATACGATGTTCGTTAATCGGTAAAATAGGAATCGTATATTACTAAGACGACATGCGGTACATCACCACTCCTTGCAACCCGTTTAGCATTTCCTGCTTTCGAATACCTTTTGAACCATACGAACTATAAACTGTACTGTTCAGTCAAATATAGCATCGACCTTCAGAAGATGAATTGTCGTCTGTTGGTTGGTAAGTATGTAATTCGACCTTAATGATGGTTGGCAAATAATTTGATCTCAATGATAGTAATGGACTTCATGGCCACTTTCTGAGGAGAATGCCAAATTAGCAAGAAAACATTTCATATTTTGATCATAAGAAACGTCAAATCTATAAGTTTTATCTACAGTAGACCTAGTTTTCTTCCTAAACAATACAGAATTCAACTGTTTGTTTATATTTCTCGAAGCTTAACATTTTACATTTTATTAATTGATTATATTTCACCACAAAGAGATTGTGATAAAATTGAAACAAACTACGATTAATGTAATAATGTAATGTAAATAAATGAATGAAATTATTAACTTTCTTGCTCGTCTACACAAATAAAATATTCTTGTACCTGTGTTGTATCTTCTTTAATATAAATTTTTCTTGCCGCAAGTTTATATAGCTTATATAGCTGAGATTTTATATAGGAGGTCCACTCCTCCTTATAACTCCCACCAAGTTTTACCTCGATCAGCTATACATATGCACATACCTTTAAAAATATACATAATATATTTCACCTTTGCAATATTCTCTGATAGAGAAAAAAGATTGTGGCTGTTTATATATACCATACAAGAAACACAAAATTATGGAAACAAAAAATATATCTAATAATACAATACAAATAATTGTACCAATTTTGACCGCTTATGTGATACTAAGTAAACACAGCCAACCAATAAAAACTGACGCCCACTAGATACGGTTACTTTTTATTGGAAGACTGCTGAGCTGCATTTGTTTAATATTATACAAACTGTTAACACAATTGTTTAGATTTATCATATATTGAACCTCTAAACTTAAATCTTGTTAATCCCATTTTGTTCTTCTGAATGATTCTTTGGAAAATGGTATTCTCATCTATGTATTGAAGTTGTATGCCACAGATCACAGCGACACACGTGTGGTCGTTCTGGTACTAATCGTTTTGTTTGAATTTCTAATTTATAACTCAACAAAATTTTATTATTCGTATTAATACGAAAATGATAGTAATTTGAATATAGTATTTTAAATGATAATCATCAATTATTAGTAAATGATATATAAGGAACATTAGAAACGAGATAATCAGTTTTACCTCACATTTTGGTTACTTTATACTGTAGAAAATGCATTTGTATATATTTGGTATCAATCATGTTCAAACTATTGAACAAACTATCGAAATTTAAATACGTTAATTGCATAGTATAACTTAATGGTTTATAATTGAAATTATTTAAGAAAATTGACTAGTTTTTACCATTTCAATCACGAAATTTGAAGATATATATTCAAACATTTTATATAGAATTTTCTACACTTTTAGTACATTTGAATATTGCATTAAATCTATCCAAACATGCTGTACCGTGGTATTTTCTCTAATAGATTTTTATAAAAGATGGCGGAAACATGAGCGCCTCTCGCGGCAGCAAAGCAAAAGCGACGTGCATCAAAACTGTTGAATCATCAGTTCTTGCTTTTACGCGTTTCTTTTAAGTTTTCTGCTGAGAAATTAGTATTTTTCTCAACGATGTTCATCGTAATATCAGCGAATTTAGAATACTTCTAACGCGCTTGCAATATCCGTATCGACGATTAATGGTAAAATGATCGAAAGCCTCGAGTCCTAAATTTCGTTGGTGCAGTTCCGTTTGTGTTTGTACACCGAGCGTAGCGCACGGGCGCCAACTGGCGAGGAGAATCGACACTAGTTTTTCTGGCGAATCGATATTCTGCTCAAATATTGACTTCGCGATTGTGCGTGGTGTCACAAGCGAGTCGTGCAGTAGACGGCGATGCTCTTTTAAAAAGCGAGTTCGTTGCGAGTGATAAGTCAAGTGTTGTCGGCCAGAGAACTGATAATCGAGCCATCCTGGAAACAGGGGACGAGGAAAATGCTACTGGTGGCTAGTACTGTGCTTTTCGGATTGACCCTCGGTCTCTCCCACGCGAGCATCCCAGCCCTCGAGTCGACACCGAGCTCCTTCAACAATCATGGAGGTGATTTCATTTCTCTTTTCTCGTGCCCTACATTCACCTGATCCCTTCGATAGCCGTTCTCCATCGAAACGAATCGCCACTAACAGATCGATTTTCTTCCTTTCATCGAGCCACGCATCGTTTTACGGTGTGCCGCTTCTCGAACGGCAGCTCGCAGGTGCAATTGTTCTTTCGAGAGTACCTGCAGTCACCGAAACTGTTATGGCGAATTCATTGACCAATTCCGATCGGTGCTGCGATGCGTGTATCAAACTACACGCGATGCGCCATCAACCAACGAGAATAATACTTCGTGCACATAGCACCGCGGATTATGCATTACCATTCAGCTTATGACAGCATTAGTCACGCTTTGTAATAACAAAATAGATATGAATCAGATTGGGCCCGTTCGCGTCCCTCGAACTCGGTCTCGATTAAAATTAGATGTATGAAGTAACATTTCGCTAGGCTATCGTGCACGTATCGTTAGAAATTTTACATAATCTTCTACAGGTGTCTGTATCTGGTGCGCTTAATAATTTCCTCGTACGAAATCGATTGTCAAGCATTCGTTCTGTTTTCTGTTTTCAATCTATGTCGCGATACGTGTATATCGAATCCCATGGGTATGCGTAACGTTGTTTTGCTATGAAAATTACAAGGGTTCGTTTAATTCCGAATAAAATTACTTTAATAAAGGGATAATAACGATGTACAGCGTTAAGTTATGATGTAATATCTTGCTTTACCAATATTTGTAACTCGCTTCTTCGTAAAATGTAAATTTAATATGCCTTGCAACGTAACGTCGAGAACTACAGTAGAGTGCGGCATCCTTTTCTAGCTTTATCTTTTCGTTTTACTACGGACGAAAGTCTCACGTTTTATTATCGTAGGGAACAACTTCGCAATTCCGCAGAATAATTTCTGCGACGCGAAATGCAGCTTCAAAATGCTACGTAAGGAAAGCACAATTTTTCCCATTAACATTTCGTAAAATATCTTGCGTAACAACGCCGTGCAGTAATGAACCATATACGACAGTGTTCAATAAAGCGATGCCCGGTATACATATATTACCGACCAGTTTTTCGCTTTCATGACCGTCTTCTCTTTCTGATAAATTATTCGATGTGTATCTTGGATGCAGAAACACAGGATCATTAAAGGCAATACGATCCGTTTCGTCAATATCCCTCTAAATGATACGATTCATCTCGATTTCATAAAGGTTATTGTTGTAACAGCGAGTGGAAATGATATTCAAGGTAAAATTGCATCAAAACGTTTTCTGAAGCGCGGAAAGAGATAAATTGAACGTGCCTGTCGATTCATCTTGACTCTGTTTTATAATACGCACGATCGATAGCAGCGATTCCATTATTGATCATCGGTAAATTTATACAAGAACTTCGCGTAACATATAGATGCGTGTAATTGAAGAGCCACTTGTCTGTTTCAACCAAATAATTCCACCTTTACAGATAGAGTTTAACAGAGGAATAGAGGTATCGTTTAATTGAGAAACCGTGTATTTAACTGTATGTACCTTTGAAGTGTGCTACTGAAATCGATTCGACGGTCATGTGTTCTGAAAAATCAAGAGTATGCTTTTAATTAAAACGAGGAAGGTGTATTTGTTGTAAAAATACACGCGTAAAGTTAAATAATCGCGAGCAGAGTAATTGGCGAATCAATCGTCAAGTGTTATTACTTTTTGGAATTATTTATTTATAGCGTTCCGCAAAATTTACGTACCTCCGAACTGCTTGCATCTGGAAGGTCCAATCGTAAGACGGAAAGCGTCAAACTTTCTAGAAAGCAAGTAGCAAACGTAGTTTCGTTCAATTTAACACTTTAGCAAGGAGTTGCGTGAAATGTTGCCGATTTCGATGGAAGTTTGCAAGTAGATGAAGAACTGGGATATATGGCACTTACATGTTTGCGAAATATTTCACTAAACTGAACTTCCTTTGAGTTTCTGTTTGTCTCAAACGAAGCAGTAGCTTATATAACGATAATAACTGCAACTTTATTTTTGCAATATTTGTCGCCCTTCTTCACTTTTTTCCAATCTTTTCATGTTGAAATTAAATTAGGAGCAAGAATTTTTTACAATCTATAAATAGTCTTCTATTAAAATTATTATTGAAATTATTATTTAAAATATATATATTTCGTATATTGCTCGTTGCCTGCATAATTTGTTTACACCTAAACTGTTTTCAGATAAACACTTTTGGGGATTTCACGGTCCAAATTTTTGCTTACGCTTCGGTTAAGTTTGGGGATACATTTTTTGAGACCAGAATGTCCCAACATTTTCTCGGGAGTGCACTTAACTTTATCAAGGGTCCGATGCAAGGTGCTTGATACAAGGTGCTTTCACTTGATGCTGGAAACTGCATCGTACAGTTATAAACCACTTTGAGATACTTAATGCTCGCATTTCGAATTGCTAACCATTCACCATATCAGGCTTGTATTTTTCAACACAAATTAGTCAAAAGTCAAGCGTGCATGGAACAGTTTTTCCATTCCTAAAAATGAAGAAAATAATTCTCCGATTAACTCGCGCCACTGGTAAAAATCGATACAAATAACGTTACTATAATTTTGAAACGTTAAAACATTCCATCGCTGTCGACAGCGAGAAATGCGTAAACGAAAGAATCGACCTCATCAACGATTAATTCATAAATAAATTATAACGACTCGTGATATAATCGGTTTAAATTAATTTCAGATTTGTCGAGAATTAGATGAACGTTCGCATTTGTATTCAAATTGGATTCATCTGAAAACGAAGCTTCTCTTTTTGTGTTCCACATTTTTTAATTGAATTTTGTTCAACGTTCGCAAATATTGTAAATGAGAACCCCATTCCATGCAATTTTCTTTCCCATTATTTTTCGCCAGTAAATACAACCGAAAGCGAACAATTTTTGGCAACGAACGCGTTAGCCAACCTCTTTCAGACTGAAATAGTAATTCTCAGCCGTTGTTTCGCAGAACTGTATAACATGAAACACCGATGTCCCACAGAAGGCCAATATAGGGCGGAGTAACGGTCGGGAATCGTTGTTCGACGCTGGAAACGGCGTCGAACTTATCGGTTGTCAATGCACAACACTGCGCTTCGATTCAATGGATCATTCTTCGATCCAATTTCATTGTAATACATGGTTTTATTCGAGAGCCGAGCGATATTAAAGTATAGGACAGGTTTCCTTTGTCGCAGTTTCCGCCATTATTCAATGGCCACGGTAAACACATGTCGGGAGAATGGAAATTAGAATTTCTGAATTTATCGTTTGTAGAACAACATAAGGAGGTCTGGTTATTTTGCGGTTGATTTAGTCGCGTTAGAGAGTGTCCAATTAGTACATTTCTCGTATAGTTCTTAATTAAGTTGAAAGTCAATTCGCGGAGTCGTAAATCTACGTACGAGTGCCAACAACTACATTATCTAAGCTCATAACGTTCAATACGCGAGTATATTATATCGTTCTTTTTTCTTCGTTCACCTTTGACGAAGTAAAATATATTTTAAAATACCACCAGGTCTTGTATAATGTATTATATAGTTTTACTTTTTTTTTTAAGAATCGCGCTTTGTAAAGCACGAAGAGAGGATCGAATTTTCTTTTACTTTCCATCAAACATTCTTTCTTTAGGTCTGAGCAATTATGCATGGAATTTTGAAGTATTCGACGTTAGTAATTCACGACTCGACTTTTACCATGCAAATGGGTACCGCCGTTCGCATCGGAGATCTGAATCGAAAAATCGACTGGCGTCGTTTTTTCGGTCTTTCGACTGGTCAGCCATCGTCGGAAAATATAAAATTCCGGTTACGGTGGTGACTTAATATCTGGCACGAAAAATCGTTTATCGAAGAATCGTCGGGAAGCAAACAGAAGCGTAAAACCAAATAGCGTTCGAATTGTGACCCGGCAAGGATTCCTTTGCCTGTGCAGCAAAGTGCACGGTCGCGGAAAATCATTAGGCGGAAAAGAAGCGGCCATCGCTTACTATTAATTAGTACTCGAGAAATAATGACCTACTTCGCGTAAACTCTGTACATTATTAATCTCCTCACTGGTTCTAATAAGGTTGGAATAATGAACATTCGAGCCTTCCCCTACTGTTTATACGTATAATGATTTAAAATAATCGACGAAGTTCCGTTTAAATCAACTTGAAATTTTAATTAATCCACCTGGGCATTGTTCGCGTTTCGCGGTACCTCGTTCTGCACGCTACCAAGCTTTCCGTCTATTTCTGTAAACCCTTATTTCTTTTTTCGGACAAGCTCGTCGAGAAAAAAGCATTCCCAGGGATTGAATCGCAATATGTTGAATTGAAATAAAGTTGTCGTTCTTGCGATGCATTCAATCCGAAACAAGCTCTGCATCGCTAATTGATTTAATGTCCGCGACGATACGATAACCGTGCATCTGTATGTATTATCGCGTGGTTATTTCTGTGACTAATCTGGTATAAAATTATTTATGAAATTTTCGAAACACCTGAAAATGGCTAGACGATAATCGTATAATCGATGAAAAATTTTTTAATAAGCAATTTAATTTCTTTCCAGGATGAACGATGTCGGTATAAAATGATTCGAAATTAAAAAAAGCGAACTCTAAAACTGTTGCAAAGTTTCCAAGCAATGATTAATTTACGGCCAGAGCAGCACCGATTCGTTACCTTTCACATTTTTCATCCACGTTCCTACCGTATTAACCGAAATATCATTTCTGCCAACTGCGTTCAACAAAAGCTGGTCCCGTTAATATTTGAAAGGCCTAGACCGTTCGCATCTATTTTAAACTGTATCTCTGACTTGTGTTCTTCAGCTCCACGATTGGATTTGGACAGCCCAGAAAGCGGATACCACGGCCTGGTAAAGGAAAACGAAACTCTGGTCGAGGTCACGCCACAAATACGAGCTATAGGTGCCAAAGTCTGCTCCTTCCGTATCGCGAATAAGCACCATGGCGAAGCGCCCTTCGAGATTGTTTTGAAAGAGAAAGGAATGGCAGAGCTGAGAGCGTTGCGAGTTCTGAACTGCGAGAAACGCCGGAACTACAAGTTTGATATCGAAGCCGTTGGCTGCAACGGATCGCTATCGGAAAAGTATGAACTTCCATTGCCCGCATAATACTCGGCTTTAGCCTCCGTTCGACCCGATACGTTCCACGCTGGTATCATTCGATACAGCCGCCGGTTTGATGCCACCCCTTCCATTCCCAGCTAATTACGAAATTACCCTTAAATAACGAACTGATTTAGATTACGCAAATTTCGCGATCTCTCGTTCAATTTTGTGAAATGCTTTTCGACGAGTTGCAGTATCGAGTGGCGAACGAAGCATGAATGGGACTGCGTTACTTTTCATTTACTTTCCTGTATGCCCCCGCGGCAGCTTTAAAAATAATAGGAAGAATTCGCGTGAAAGTTTGTCCTACCTTCCACTTCGGGATCACAGTTTCTCGTCATTTTGCAGACGGTTTCCTTTCTACAAGTACCTATTAGAAATTTCACGAGCTACTATTGAAACTCTTCTAAATGGAATTTAATAACCATTAAGAGGAATATCTAAACAATTTACTGATTTAATCGATGATATCAAGCTACTTTCTTATTAAAACTTATTCAATATGGCGTTGGGAATATAGTTGGCTTTATATCCCGGGAGAACAAACAAGTTGAACGATTATATAATTCTCTCTATATGTTGATCTCCAGCTAAACGTTACATCCATATTTGCTAGTTGCCTCTATTAAATGGCCATTAATAATTGGATAATATAATTAATCTCAAATTAATCTCTCTGTATTATAATCCTAAAACACGGACGAATCATCGAAACGTGTACTCTATCGTTTCCTTTGCGACTCTGTTATTTTTCTATTTCGCGGTAGATGTACGCTTTATACAAAGAGAGAGGGAAAAGGATTAAAAAATTGTTATCGCTATTTCATTTTAGCGCCACGGTGCATATTACCGTGGTGGACGTGAACGAGTACGCGCCCCAGTTTCTACAACCGGCCTATGTCAGCACCGTGGACGAAGGTCGCCTATACGAAGAAGTTGTCCGCGTCGAGGCGTCCGACAGAGACTGCACCCCGAAATTCGGTGATGTATGCAAATATGAAATTTTAACAGCCGACCAACCGTTCATCATCGACAACGATGGAGCCATACGAAACACCGAGCCGTTGGATTACGAGCGTTCCCATAACTACATATTAAGCGTGGTGGCGTACGACTGCGGTATGAAACAATCCGCGCCAGCCATGGTCACCGTTAAGGTCAATCGTGTCTGCGCACCTGGCTGGAGAGGAATACCTGAGAGGGTTGATTACGCCGCGGGCGTGGGTTCTCAACCGTTGCTTCCTTCCGCCAGGCTGGATCTTTGCGACGCCCCCTGTATATTGCGCAACGTCAGAGCCACCTTAACTCTTGCCACGGACCATATAGGGAAAGGTTGCGACCGTGACACATACGGTGTAACCAGCCAACGTAAATTATGCGGTGCATCACGCGACAGCGTTGATTTATTGCCAACACTTGGGCCTACGACATCTTGGACGGCGTCTTTGTCTCGGGACGAGGGCAGAGAAGCGGACGAGATTTTCGAGTTCGACGGCGTTGACTCCGCCGCCATCGTACCTAGCGACGTCCTTGAGCACTCTCTGGCGCAGAAGTTCACCATCGGAGTATGGGTGAAGCATCGACCTCGTCCCAGACAAGATCCCCACGTAAAAGAGCATATTTTGTGCGCTGCCGACGACCACAGTAAGTTCACGTACGACTCAAATTCCGCAGTATAATAGCAGAATACGTTGCATTAAATTGACTCGTTTCATTTACAGAAATGAATAGACACCATTACGCCCTGTTCATTAGAAACTGCAGACTGATTTTGCTACTTAGACGCGACTTCTCAGAGGGCGATCCGAATATCTTCCGGCCTGCCGAATGGCGTTGGAAACTTAGCCAAGCCTGCGACGACAAGTGGCATCATTATGCCGTTCAAGTTGACTTCCCCCACGTGACTCTGTTCGTCGACGGAGAGGAATGGCGCACGGACGAGAAGAATCCCGAGGTGATCGACGACTGGCCGTTGCATCCTGCGAAAGGCGTGAACACAACTCTTGTTGTCGGCGCCTGTTGGCAAGGATCCGACAATAAAACGAAGCACCACTTCCGCGGTTATCTGGCCGGGCTCTCCGTTCTAGTTGGACGAAACGAGAAGCCGGACGTGCTATCCTGCCTGCGCCGTTGCCAGGAGGGTATACACGTGCCGTCGATGGATCTGCTTCAACCGGGAACCCAGTTGCTCAGCAATTCCGACCTAACCGAGGTACGAATCGATGGAGACAATCGTACTAATGTCGAAACGCTCCTCCGTCGTATTGGCTATTCTAACTCGAGACGATTCCCAACGCCGGGCCGTCGCAATTTCCGTTTAGAAACGACGATTGTATGCGAAGGCAGCGAGAACAATCCGCTTCCCGTACCAACCGTTCAATCGTACGTCACCGTTTTACCACCGCCTCGTCCAGGTATAACTGTCAACGGTACCGGCTACGTGGCCAGGGAGTACGCAGACTTTCGTTTAGGCGTTTGCGTGTTCCCGGACGCGCGCGTCACCGCCGGTTCCGCTGCCAGGCTGGATGCATGCGCGGTCAGCGTTTATCCGAGTCTCAACCCGGACCACGAGAGCTTAGGTTTACCCGGCGATGCTCTGCGTAGATTCCGTTCTATCGCTGCGCGCGTAGACAGAGATGGTGTCGTTCTCTCAGGGGCTGACACGCCTTACAACTATCAGCAATTGATACGTCTTATAATGTACACGAATCGTAAGCCGGCTTACTACCTCGATCGTGTATTCAAGCTGACCTGCTCCGAACTCAGCGGCCGATTCGCCAGCAACGAATACGTGCAGACTCTTGCTGTTATCCATCCGAAGGAGAAGACCACCGCGCTTCCCCATTCCACCCCCGACGAGCCGCCGATAGCAAGAATTCTGGAACCAGCACCTGGCCGCGTCCAATTGTCACCGCATCACGCGGATTTGCCAGAGGAGTACGCGACAGCCGCGCTTCGCGAGGGGAACAGAAGCATCGGCGCCGCGAGCGGTAGCCACGCGGTTACGATCGTAGCCGCCGCTTGCATCTGCTTTTTACTTTTAATGGCCGTGGTCGGAGCAGCAAGAGTTCGGGGTGCCGCGAAAAGGCGGCCATCCGCTGGGGACGAGTTGGCCGCTGAAACCGAAATGGCTTGGGACGATTCCGCTCTCGCTATCACCGTGAATCCGATGGAGAGGCTGACGGAGCACGATCCCCATCACCAGAGCCAGAGAGACGAGGATGTCGACGATTCCGGTAGCTCAGACTCGGAAGACGGATCTTACAGAGACGACGACTTGGACAGTTCCGATTGCGAGAACGACTGTCGGCATCGCCGTCACACTTCGCCTCACGAATTGGAGTGGGATCATCGTGATTTTTAAATTACTATTCCTCTGCATTCACCATCCCCTTTCTTCGTGTGGTGATTAAGTGGAGTACTAACTCACGTTTCTTTCGCATTCTTCCCTTCTCAAACGATCGTTATTGTTTCGTTTCTTATGGCGCTTCGTAACGCATATAGAGTAATATATGCCGCTCTCCTCTTTCAAATATTCTAACATTCACCGATCTGTGAAACTTGTTCGACTTCGATGTGTCCTTTGAGGAGCATCCTTAATACCTTCGATAATTAATCCCGATATTCCTAAATATAAATACGAAAGCGTCGTATTATATATCCGTCCCCATAGATGATGGCATATTGGTATCGTAAAATGTTAATATACCAAACTAATAGTTAGTACTCTCCTTAAAAGCCAGCAAAATTTGTAAGAGAGTGCGGGACGCTTTATCGAATAGTTAAAACTCTTTCTATCTATAACACGCCACTGACGTTGATAGATAAAAGGTACAGGTGGAAGATACTTAAGTTTGCCGGGTGGTCCCCGGCGAACATTGAAAGCAATTAATTTATATTTCACACACATTACTGGTAATTATTATTAATAATATTATTATTACAACTACTATTAATTATTACCATTATTATTTTTACTATCAGTAGTGGTAGGACGAGGGAACCCTTTTTTTTATACTCTTTATTATCTTCTCCTCTTCTCCTCTTTTATTCTACTTTATTCTATTCCACTATTACTCGTTACGGATATTTACTAACGCTGACTATATTCGCTATTACGTTTGATTATCGTTTCCTTTTATACGCAGGGCAGCCCGATAACGTGATCCGACAGTATATAATGTTATCTAATTGAACGTATTCTTCCTTACATTACTAACTAAAGGTTTTGTCTCGACATTTGATCTCGCAGGCGCCGCGTACGCGGGTCTATACTCGTTTCGTAACGATCTTGTCTTTCATATTCGCATAAAGTAAGTAGGCATTTAACGTGGCGGATGCAACCTCTCGCGTCACCGTGCTGTCAATAGAGAATCTAATCGGTGGTACATGAAATCGGGCTGAGCCTAAGCCATCGTACGATACTTGCCCGTTTTTTCCACTTTTTACTTTTAAGTAAAACCTCTAATATAATTTGCACAATGTTCCTTCCTAATCAATCTACAAAAGAAACAAAAAAAAAAAAACTCTTAGCTCTTAGTAAGGACATTGCCGCGCATTTTATGATAGTGCTTCACCATTAAGTACGGTATAATATCATATCCGTATACACGTGTACGCATGCGTGCAGATTCGTATGCAGGTTTCATCGCGTACACAGACTGTATCGAGTACACGTGTACGTGTATGAAAGCATGTGTACTTACATATACATACAACGTCCGATCATTATTCTGTGGTGAGGAACCGTTTCGCGTGATGGACCGATCGTTCTTGGTGGTCAGAAGGGTGAGGAGGAAGTAATGCGTAGCGATTCGACCAGCGACGGTATCGTTTGTTATTTTTTTAAAGGATTATCGTGCAATCGTACTCGTTTCATAGGGGAAACTGATTTTTATGTGCCTTTACGCGACTAGTATGTTGAATTCTACTCTATATTTTAATAGCGAACACTCGAAGCTGATTTCACCGTCAGTATTTCGCATCGTTAGGCGTACACGTTCGAGAACCACTCGAGAATAACCTTGCTCTACTGTTGTTGTATTTTAAAGCATTAACTGTTATAATGGCATAGGTGTTAAGAGGAAACAGACGCATAAGGAACATATTGGCCATCCGTTGATACACGATCTGGTACGTTTACCAAAAAGAAAAAAAAAGAAGAAGGGAGAGAGAAAAAAGAGGATAGAAATGTTGAAACATACTCTACGTTTCGAGCGGAAGTTCTAATGTTTTGGTGAACACGCTTAGCTCGTTTATCATTGAATGCATGCCTCGTATACATATACGTGCAATGATCCGCAGGGTATTAATTATCGACAGATGATCTCGTAAATTACTGCGCATTGATACTCGCTACGAAGTAATGAAAGGATCTTGTGTATGTATTTATGTAATCTAGAATTATACCGACCGATCGAATACTTAGTACTGAAAGTTTGTGTACGGATATCTATATTCATAGAAACTATAATGAACAATTTATTTTTCCAACGAGCATATCATATCATTTTTATAAGAGATTTGTCGGAAGTTTGAAAACTTTTCGTAAGAGCTCCTACATTGCAACTCGCTATAGTGATGTTACTTGCCATATAACCGCGACTTGTTTACCTCTCACAAACTTTATTTGTCGAGGATAAATCACTTCGTTTCTCCCGCCGCGTACGAACGGAGATGGTACGTGTTATGTTTGCGCGTTTTTTTCTATACGTTTCGTTTTAAAAAAAGCTGTGCTCGAGACGCAACAAACGGACGCGTCGATCGAATATTCCAAGTGTCGCGGAAGAAGAGAATAGAAAGAAAAAAAAGACAGAAATATAAAGAAAGCTAAATAATCATGATCACCGAAAGCGAAGCGAAAAGAAAATAATATACTGCTATTTACTTCTTTTCCTTCCTTTTTTCGTTTTTTTTTTTTTCGATATAAAAGCTGTGCATTAGACATATGCACTTCTGTATTCTTTCGCGAATTCTACGCGAATAGACCAATCGACATGCCGTTGCAAATTCTAAACACTTCATCTGATTTACAGTCTTGTTCTGTAGCTCTTGCAGGCGCGATTAAATTACTCTCGAGGACGTCGATTTAAAAATGCATTTTACTTATGTACGGTGTAATTACTCGGGAAAACAATCCTATTCAAAAAGAATGAATTCCGCTCTTTTTAAGGGACTATACATTCTATATACACACACACGCACACACACACACATACACATACATGAAAGATCATGCGATTTGTCGTGAATCATGAGAAAAAGAAATGGAAAAAAAGAGAATTCTTTGATCGCACAACACAACGCGCCACGGAACCCTTCTTGAGTCTTTTACACGGCATAGGTATAAAACCCGACAGCTGCACAAAAAACAGTTAAAAACGCTAGCTTTCGAAGGCATTAGGAGCTGCGTGAATTCGAATCCCGTTGACGGCCGTTCTATGCCGGAAGTCGTCTTCGACGCGGTCATCCGCGAACGGCTGAGAGGTGCAGGAAGGGAGCATTCTTTTGTTACCCGGTCTAACGAAGCATTTGGAGCAAAATGATATATACATATATGTATCGGGAAGGACTCGTTTTTCTCGGCTGGTAGGGGAGAGGAGACGCACTCTATGAGAGAACGACACCATTGAAACCTAACTTCAGGTGTACACGGCACCTGCTCTAAAGATGTACTTAATTATATTAATTGTATGGAGTGGAATGGAGAGAGGGAAAGAAAGGAACTACGCAGAACAAAACCAACTAGATGATACTATTATATAATATATAATATATATAAATATATATATATATATATATTATACATAAAAATATATCTAAGCTGTTTGCAAATGATGATTTAAGAGATGAGAAGAGAGAACGAGGAAAAGAGAGAGAGAGAGAGAGAGAGAGAGAAAAAAAAGAAACAGAGCGGAGAAAGGTATGAATTTGTAATGTACTATTGTATTTTGTAGGCAGCTAGTGTACGTATACATATGCACATGTATCCGTGTATGTATGTTTACGTATATAAATATACATACTCTTCGACATTTACACGTACCGTTCGCCTAAATAGTCTGCAGAATATTTTCAATTTTACCTCGGCTCAAGCTGCGGCAATTCAGGAATATCAGTTCACGATCGCGAGGCCGTTAATCTCTTTTCCTGAATGAAAACGCTTGGCCCGAATTTGTTAGAGCACATGGGCGCACGGCAGATACACATACTATAATAGCCGACGATGGGCCCTAAAAAAGAAAGAACAGATGGATTCACTCTGAATACGTACACGCGGCGACTATGATTGGAATTCACCCCGGACACGATTCGATGGTTTAAACGTCTTGGGAGTCTCTTTGAAGTCTTAATAAGTTACGAAATCTTGATGCGTCGGTCGAGTCGAAGTAAACATAAGCTGAGCGAGGAGGAACAGCTGTGGAGCGAGCGGTCGCATGGATGTTGGACCAGCGCCAACGATATCGACGAGGACATCAAGCGAAGGACGATAACCGAGAGAGGAGAGAGAGAGAGAGAGAGAGAGAAAGAGAGATTCTAAAAGGTAAAACTTTCGAGATCTACTTACGTATCAAGATTTCTGAGGATTCCGGGATCGTCGAGACTCGTCAGAACTTCCAAGAATCGTAAGCGGCGAATTGTGCTCGAAGGGATTCGAATTCTCACGGGATTGGATACTTCGAATCGCTTCGAAACTGAGATTCGAACGCCCATCGCTACACATAGTACGCTCTCGCCTCTAATTCGTATACAAACGTAAGTACGTATACCCTCGACGAGAAAGAAAAAAAAATAAAATAATGGTGTCACAGAAATTACGTTGCGTAGATACGTGTCCGTCATGTAACTGAAATACTTCAGTGATCAGTAAAACGCAGAAAAGAGAAAAAAAAAGAGATAAAATATCAATCCTACGGTGACGTTGTAATGAATTAAATAATCAACTATACCGACTATATAGCTAGGCCGTAAATGAGACGTTACGGACCGACTAAATTCCCTCCCGTCGCAGATTGATTGTGTGTTAACTAATAAGGTTAAGTAACGACATAGTACCGTTAAGGAATTTAATTATTAATACCGATACTATTTGTACGCTAAGCACAGTTTCAGAGTCGTAAGTGACGTGAAGTACGGCTAAGGCGAAAAAAGAAAAAAAAACAAAGGAGTTATAACACGAGTCTTAATTTAAACATGTGACACACTGAGTTACTCGGCGCGTCTGCACGCGACGCACAGAAAACGTCAAATTACCTTGTTATCCTGCAAATGAGAATCGTTCGACAAGAGAATTATTAGCAATAGTACGATACACGGAGGAACATACACGCGACTCATACATACATACACAATTACCTTCGTACAGGCATACACACACGCACACACGTACAGGAGAGACACAGATACACGAAACAATACGCGCGGCCGCATATACACGCTGCACAGGCTAGGAAAATGAAATACTATCTATAACGACATATTATAAATAACACTAAGACGTCAACTGTATTTGTTTAATAAAGATGTACATTCGAAAAGTGAAAAGACTACCTTTACAGCCGACAGGACGCATTGGAATTCAATTGCCTGTACATTTGTTTCAGGAGTGCATACTAACTTCATTTCCTACATGTATTTTTATATCACGGATATGTAACGACTATATATTTTACTGTTGTATCACTGCACAATGATAGAACGTAAAAGTAGAGGGACAAAGCTTTCAATGTAAAATTATACATGTTGCAATATGATATTCATTGAAACTGGTGATTAAAGTTTGTGTACAAAAATACGATCGTTTTAATATGTCCTATTGGCTGAAAGATAGTTTATATTAATTTCTCCCTTCTTGATTTTTAACGAATTACGATCTTTACTTGAAAGCATATGCAAAAGCATTTATTATTTATTATTATATTTAGTCATGCGATTAAAAGAAGTTCAATTGCAGCTACTGTACGATGAAGGAAATACGATGAAGGATTGTGGGTTGTAATTCATTCACTAAGGAATTTTCCTTTTTATATAAATATTTTTATTCTGTTTTCATAAATATCAGAATTCTTTGTTTTAGTGTATCTATGTGTATTAAGTTAAAATTATATTTTCAATATGAATAACATAACATAAATTGTATATGTATACAAACGTTGTTACGCTATACTATTTTTAAAAAATTCCAATTAAGTAATTTTAGTATTTAATCATTTTTCCATGCGCGTTAAATACATGTCATGTATTTACAGTTAAATACGACGCGTGAAATATAAGCAGACATTTTTGCAATTATACAAATAACAATGTACAATGAATTGTTTCTATGTTTCAAGAATCAAATTATTCGACTCTATCTTTTTCGTGAAATAATTTTTAATACCTTTCTAATTTACTACTTGCTGTGTTCTTTTTTAACTGTTTACAGGTTACACTTTTTTTAAAGCAAGAAGGCTATAATAAATAACGTATTATTTTTTTCTATGAAGAAATGACTTATCAGGAAAACTATGTATTTATATGTGTACGAATCTATAATACTATGAAAAATAAAAAAAGAATTCGTTAATAAGTCGAAAATAGTTTTTGCAGTGGATACCTAACTAGAAAGCCGAAAATATTTAAATGTACATATATTAAAGTCTCACATTTTTTCTTATTCGTAGTCTGAATGTGATGCTCCAGTTAAATATTCAGATATCTTTGTTTTCACCGGTTTTGTTTAAATATTTAACTGATATAATGTAACTTTTATTAAATAATAAATTAACAGAACGGATGCAGTTGCAAAAATACGTGCTAACTACGTTCTGATTGTTATGTTTGCGCTCTTTTTTTACAAGGGAGCTTCCTGAATTAAGCATCAGTGGCTTTTATGAAAGTATGATACATCATCGATGGGATAAAAATTAAGAGGTAAGAGATACTACAATATTGCTAATAAGAAAGCTTTTCCACAATTTTTATAAAAAGGAATATACAAGACATATAATGGCCTTTCAAAATAATGCTACTATATATATATTAGTTGAAAAACGAGAGGATAATTTCAGACAAAGAATTAATAGTATCAAATGGAACCAAATTCATTTAATGGAGAATCTAGGCATCTGCTGAAAATCGCGAGGAAACCTTCCGGAAAGTCATTGATAGCGCGTTAGATTGTATTTTCCAACCTTTTGCTTTATTTTAAATATATTGCCACTGTTACATTTTATTTGCGCTGTTATGGTGCTATAATTATTTGCCATTAAAAAAAAATCGCTCTTATTATATATTTTTATATTTACACAAGATACCAATGAAATTCGTTAAAAATTCATTGTTCATCACATCGCTCCAGTCCATATCATCAATCAATTTTTACATTCTTACTTAAAAATCCGAGACACATAAAAATGTGGGGTGATGTCAAAGTTATGTGTCGTACTTGTTCAGTCTCAACGACTAAACGCGTAGATACGGTCGGAAATAAATTATTACAACCTACTTGCTCCAAGCTCCTGACATAGACACCGCGTGCCTCTAGGCCCATCGAAAAAAGGCCATCTGCTGCATTATTATGGCAGATGTAGGTTCCGTTCATTTACGTAAATGAACAGAACTTACATCTGTCATAATAAGATTTTGACATGAATAAAGTCTCACTACGAACTCATGAAATACTCAGACACACCTAAAAATTCTAATATGCAATTGGAAGAGACTCGATCAACGACGTACACAACTAATAAGTGACTCTTTACGCTTAATAAAAAGTCCAACTTATAGTATATCTCTGCATATATCTCGAAACTTGAAAGAGATTCGCACCAAAATACGAAATGTAACATATGAAGCCACGTGCCAGTTAGAGTAAACTTTGTAATCTACCAGATATCTCATTGAATATGTTTATTCGTGACATCAAACGAAGTAGGAATGAGTAATGTTACGAAAGCCACCGTTCATGATAATTGTCACGAACGAATGTAGCGGAATTTATAATTTCCTGAAATTTCGACAGAAGAATTGCAATGTTCATGGGCATGCAATGTTAGTTATGGATAATTGAAATACTATTTCGTGATATTAATATTAGAATATTTTCTAAAAACTAATTGTAATTTTTGGTATAAATAACTTAACACTTTTTTTTCAAGGAATAAGAAAATGTACCGATTAACATGTTAAAAAGTATATCATTCCATTTACAAAAGCAAAGACATTCCTGTGTCCTCTATGCATCCATTTTTAAAATACTATTTCTATTGAATTATGTCCCCGTTAAAATCAATAAATTTGTTTTTAAAACATCTTCTTGTCGAACTATCAAAACTACTTCAAATACCGTGACGATCTATTCACGATACATTCACCCTGTATGAGTAGAATATTTCTAATAAAACAACACACTAACTGCGATAAATGGAAGTTTCTTTCTCGAAATGGCGACAAATTTTTGAGCGGCAGTGTACATACATTTTTTTATCGAACGATCAAATCGTCTTCCATTAACTTCTAAGAAGAATAACAAAAAAAAAGGTTGTGTAAATTATTCCAACAAGTTCTGAGAAAATAGTGCACAAAGACAAAAATGTATGGTTTTACGAGAGCGTTTGAGTAAATATTAAAATTCACAAATGTTTGAATCGGGAAAATCTTCGATCGAAATATAGTTGATCATATATGAAACATTCTTTAAAATATGTTCATCGGGTACTGAAAATAAAAAAAAAAGGAACATAGATGTTGGAGCCGTAATACGATTAATAAGTGTTTCTGCAACTGTATCCATTCCCTTAATAAATAACTCCAGTCTTAATGAAAAATTTTACGGTCTTAAACTCAAATTTCATTTCTGTACAATGAATATATTAATTGGTATTATTTATAATTCGTATTCGCTTTATATGTAATACCATAAATATCTTATTAATTAGGCTTATGCACATTAAAAATACTTTGAAACATTCTGCAATTATTCACTGTTATTTAGTTAAATTTAATCAACTTTAACTTTGAACAAATAGTTGTCATTTTAGAGAATGGATTATTAATGTAATTAGGTGAGATATTGACAAAAACAGGAGATAAGTACTAATAAGTTAATATACCGAATGTAAAATGAATATGTCTTTTTAAGTTAGTCGCTATTTTCCTTCTTTGTTCATCTTTACAATAAATAATATATATTATACTTTTTGTATCAAATAAATGTTTCATAACGAAATACCTTTTTCAATATTTCTTACTTGATTTCTATTTCATACACTTACTGCAAGAAGCAGCTCTTATCTCAGTATCAGCAAACGATAATCGTTGTTTGTTCACCTGAATGAGGAGAAAATAATTTTATGTTCTCAGCGCTCCAATGTAGGAGTGCACTTTGGCACACTACACTCCATACATAGGGAATAAAGAATTCTTCTGGTTGTTCCTCTTCTACATACTTAAATTTTAGTTCTGGAAATTTCTAGAAAATACACAAATATAAGATTATAATTACACGACTTGATTTTATGAAACAAAAGCTTATATCTGAACTCTCGTTTTATCTAGACAAAACTTCTCGCTTATCTCAATGAGAAAGAAAAATATTTCGCGAATAACACGGTACTTATCTCAAGGCACTTTTTCAAATTTTATATAAAATGTATACCATGAGAATCGTAATTCATGATACAAGATAAGAAAAGATTCCATAATTTAAAATAAGGTAAAATGATAAAATAATGCTTTGTCGTGCCGCGGAAAACTTTGCTTAACTTCTATGAAACATTATTCTATTATTTCGTTTTATTTTAAGCATCGAACCTCTCCATCCTTTATTTGTACCACGTTTTACAACGCATAATCTATAATTTTATACCTTTATGTCCAATATAAATCAATTAATAACTATCATTCGCATATATAAAAAAAGAATACTTCAATTAACCATTTCAGTACGGCGCTCATTGGCCGCGAAACCTTGTCCACGTAATGATTTCTACTAAAAACTTGTAAAAAGTTTATAAATTCGTAATAACTTATTGGCTGAATGTACACACCGCAACTGTGCAGCAGAAAAAGTAAACGCTTGCGGCTGTCCGCTAAGGTCGACGATCGGCTATGCGAACTCATCTCACAGCTGTTAAATGCGAAATATATAAAGTGAAGCGTTTAAATGGAGGGACACGTAAATATCTTGATGATTGTACATTTTCTTTTAAGGAATGAAACGAATATAATAAACGAATAAAACAAACGAACGAATATTTGTCATCGCATTAATCGACGCAATTGAACACTTTTTACACAAAATATTCAATTCACTTACATAAATGATCCCTCACTTGAACACTTCACTCTCAATGTTAAATATTATAAATGAAACATACCCTCAAGCGGTCACAAGGCCATTCACTAGTACCTTGCTGTATTGTAGTTAATACTTGACTCACACCAAGTTGTGACTGGTCTTTTTGCTCCAATTTATAAGAAAAGAAATTGATGACCTAGTGCAAAAGTTCCATTAGTTATCCTATACAACCTAAATACACATGCATGTTCTAAAATAAGAGGTTAAACTGACAGAATCTATATTTTGTACAATATCTTGAAACGCTGAATGTGTTCTAAATGGTTGAAAAATGTCCTTTTTATATAAAAGAGTATATATTAAATTTGGGTTGTGTGCAAGTCTATGAGTTAAACAACTGTTTATTATCTCTAGTACCATTCGTAATACTTCCTCAAGTATTGTTAAATCTTGGATCTAAAATAAAATATATTTAATATTTTAATTGTTTAACACATTACGTGTTATAAATTAATAGAAAGTCGTACCAAATCTGAATTTGCTGTTGTTCCATTGACTGTAACAGTAGTGCTGTCAGATGAAACAGGGGGTTGTGTGCGTATCTTTGCTTCAAGTCTAGCATGCTTTTTCGCAAGAGTTTCAAATAAACTTAATAACCTTTGACTAACATAAGGATGTAAAGATGTGAATTGTGCGGACATATTTGCTAAAGCAGCTAAACAATTTGTATGAAGATATTTATCCTGTGAAATGTTAAAAATATTTCATTATTTGCATATTATTATTACCATACAATTTATATTTACTTCTTTTATATGATCGTACCCTCATTTTAAACATGTTATATTGTATGGTTCTTATAACAACAAGAATCAGGAGACCTCCTAATGATATTTCACTTATCGATCTCTCCGTATACCAACTTACACCCTTAAGCATCTAAAATTAATAATATTTATTAATTTTTTCAATTGTGCAGTTTTATGTACAATCTATTTTGTATAAAATACGCACTATTTCATGTATCCTTTTATTAAACGTTTCATCTTCACTTAAAATTAAAAGGATGATAAGAGACATATAAATATGATGAGATGTATTGTTTGGGGCATGATATAATATTTGAAGTATTGGTGTCACCTATATAAAAATAAGTTAGAAGCTTATTATTTTAAGATAATTTTAGCAATGAATTAATAACTCCATATATTTACCAATAACTGTATATCTGGCCTTCTCATGATATCTTGTTTTACATTTGAATTCCTGTGTAACAACATGTATAATAATAATGTAACTTCATCTGTGTTTGGTATTTTACATATAGTATTATACAATTTATTCAAATTAAATTTAAACGCGCCTTTTGTTTGCATTGTGGAATAGTCTTCTGAAAAGGTAGATGTTATTAATAAAAAACTAGTAATTAGTAACAACAGATTAACATTGAAAAGTAATTAAAGTATCCAAGTAAAATAAAGAAATTAATTTTATTACTAGCCTTGCATATCGACAAATGTAAAAAGTGCATTTCTATAAGGATTCTGAGTTGCGGTACAATGATTTGTTAATACCAATAACAATAGTAATGATTGACTAGCAAGAGGTGTTTCTGTATCACGTTTTCGTTCTTCATCTTCAGAAGAACCATTATTCGCAACTTGTACATTTTTTAAGCTACTACCCATGCCCATTGTAATTACATTCCACAATCCAGCTGAAACATATTAATATAAGAAAAATCCACATAAGTTGCGTTTTCTTCTATAAATAAATTAATAATTTCGTTATTCCTAATTTTTCATTAATGAAAATTTTATTTACTTTATTAAGAAGTTTTTTTAAAATGAGACCAAAATAGTATATAAAATTTTCCAAGTCATAAAATGCATTATATTATTAAACATACCAGCTATACTAAAAACAATGCTTCCTCCTGGTTGCTGTGTAAGTAAACCTGGTGGAGCATGTTCTTGCTGCACAAAATTATGCAGTAATGTACACACTATTGCTGGTGCATGTTCACTAGAATGTGAATGCATTGCTATCCTGTAGATGCAGCTGTATTCAGCTGCGGTTTGTGAGAACAGTTGTACAGAAAGTAGTACAAGTAAGCAATTTATTGCTTCTAGGTGAACAACATATGTGAACTCACTGTTGAAACAAAATTATTTACATAAAACAATTTTTAAAGTTAAAGTTTCTTTCCTCCGATCTTGTAAAAAATATTGAATTAATAGAGCACTCTGGTATGAAGATACTGTAATTTACTTGCCATAATGGTACATCAGTTATGATATCAACTAATGCTTCAAAAAAGTCTTCTAATCTATAACATGAATTTGTCTGTGTCGGCACTGGTAACTGAGGAGCTTCTATATGTTTTATCATTTCTTCCTCACCAATTGTTTCAATTAAATATTTCAATATACATCTTACTGCAAATAATGCATTATACGTTTGCCATGCAGAGATGATCCTAGAAATTACGTTAGAGCATAAACGTATAACAAAAAATTAATTTCTTGCAATTCTTCAAATTTCATTTACAAAATATTACAAGAAGATATATCATACTTTTGATTTTGCATTGGCGCGAGTAAATTATTAGCTCTTAAAAGAGCGACTTGTATTAAACTGCCAAAATTGCCAGTGCTTAAATTATTTGCTAGCAACTGCTGGCACGAGGAGTCTAATCGAGAATCTAATTCTATTTGGTCATTCCTTGTTACAGGTGGTCGCATGTTATAAGATAAGAAAGTATTCCAAAATGGATCGTTCGGCAGAATACTTTTTTTACTACAAAACCTCTCCAAATAAACATTTTTGGATAGATCGTCGTATCGACTTGGTGTTGTACCCATTGCCTTGTCTTAAATTTCTAGAAATACATATCATTTCTCATACAATTAAATATTTAACCGTTTACTTTTATTCTAATGTATTGGAAGATTTATCTATTAATGCATATTCATTTCTGGTAATTTCATGTGGAGTTGCAATCTTTCTTTAGTAAATTATATTGTGTGAAAATGGAAATATAATTCGAATATAACGAACAAAAAAAAATACACTTTAGTAATAGAATAAAAACACCGTACAACAACATACTTTGACAATCCACTGTCATAGAAACTTGGGAATTCACTAATGATTTCGAAAAATGGAGTTTAGAGATTCATACGCTACAGGCTTTACGCGTTTACGTGATCTACGTGTCGAAATGATCATTAAACTTCTATTATAATACGTTTTCGGACGATATGAATACCATAAGAAACTCGAAGAAATATAACCTCTTCATGTGTCAACCGATCACTTTACACAAACATGTAGACGAATCAAACAGAACGCCATCTCTGAGATTCGTTTGTATTCATGTTCAATTATTTGGGGCAATAATAATATGCAATTACGTATTATTATTTGTAATATAAAACTACAGAATTTATTATTACATATTTTCCAACAATAATAAACTCGTACTATAAATAGCAACAATAAACTCATGACACGTACTTATAATAAAGAAAACAATTAAAAAAAGTATATTTTATATTATATATACATTTATATTTATTATATATTATTTATTTGATATTATCAAAGATTAAATTGAAGGAAGCTACATATCTAACGAATCATAAAAGACTTATCAGAAAATAAATGTGAAAATAGTTCTATACAATCGTTATGAATAATATTATTTAAAATTTTTTATTATTCTATTTCCTATATAATTATCTCTAAAAATTACTACTTTAGATCAACTTAAACCAAACAAACCTATGGCAGCCATTAGCTTCGACTATTTGCTAGATAATTTATAATTGTATCATACATCATCATATGATGCAATTAAAAAGTATATATCAAATATATAGTGTCCAGATCTCACCACGTGGAGGTTGCTGCGAAAGAGCAACTCCGCTCTACTCTAACCGCGTCCCATCCACTCTCCTTATTTATACAAGATATCATTTTAAATAAAAACGCGTTTGGTCTTCAATCGCTATACAAATGGACACTAAAATGAGTTTTGTAAAGAACTCTCACGAAAAAATGAAATTAGCTGATTAAAAATTTACTTTAAAATTTACTTAATTTACTTAATCTATTTAATACAAATCTACTTTAAAGCGTATTTAATTTATTCAATCCACTTTAAAGCGTACTTATTTTAATAAGCATACTTAATTTCCATAAACTTAAATGAAATTATTCTGACTTATCAATCATCCAAACATGTTTTATCCTGGCTACGTAAGAATCTAATGAAATTTATAGAGACGTTGCATGATGTATGCATCTGACAATAGAAATTCGAGATCAAAGTAATTTACAAAAAAAGTACAATGGAAGACATTCAGATGTGAGGGTATGTGTATTCCTACTTATTAACAAATCTAAATATGTTTCACCCTGCCTATATAAAAATCTAATGGATTTGAAACTATAATATATCCAGAAACAGAGACAACAGAACGATATAACAAAACAAACCAAAAAGCAACCAACAACGACGACATATATGTATGTGATAACAGAGAAACTAAAACCAAAGTAATTTACGAGGAAATTACAACAAAAGAGATTGAAAGATTACACTAAGAGATTTAGGTGTAAGAGCAGTGCAATATCACCATAGTGCAATGTAGCTTTTTCAGCTACGTAGATGACTCTAAGTGTAAGATCATACTTCCATTTGTGAATCAATCAAGAAAAAATGAGTAAAAATATCGCGAAAATTGTCTACCAAATTGACACTGCCTTCTTTATAATTTGCAATACTAATTAACTAAGGGGAAGATTTTATTTCATGTTACTACAGTGCAATGTAGCTTTCAGCTATAGTGGCAACTTATGCGCATATTTCCACAGTATATACGGCATTTTATTTATTATGATTGCAACGTTACTTTGAAAACGCGATCTTAAGTATCGCAATACTAAAGGAACAATCGTAATTGACATTTGTACGCAACTCTATACAAACCGTGATTAATAATTCGCAACGCTAAAAAGTGAATCCGCGATTTGCCCAAAATAATATAGCCAAGTATTCTGGCGGATAAAGTAACGAGCAAGTTACAATATAATATAAAGGAATGGCTTTACATCCAGAATCCAGTATTTCCGAATGCAAGAGTCATTCGTTGTAACTTTTTTCTCTGGGCCTCTTCGGCTCACAGCCTCTTCTTTCTTCGGGCGTAATGCCCAGAATCTTCTTAAACTTAAATCTATGCTCGAGATTCCCTAAACACATCCCAAAAAATGATACAACAAAAATCAAAAACATTAAGCGAGACAGCTAACAGCACGCAAGACCAGCAACGACTTAAGAAATCGTTATTCGTACAAAACGTGCCAAATCTCGAGCAGTAAACATTTATATCGACCAAAACCGCAATCGCGAAGGATTTGAAAAATCGATAGGGTAGAGCTAGTGGCGAACGGCATTCTCCGTCCACGCCAGCTTTACTGTCGATAATTCAAATCAGATTTCCTGAAATAGGTTGAAGCACGCGAGAAAAAATGCGCCTGCCCGATTGGTGACTGTGGTCAACCTGCCCGACCCTACCTACTTAAATCTAGCACACAATCATACCAGAGTAAATTACCTACCTACCTAACGCTGTATTCAAAAAATGGCAATAGACTCGTACCAACACATACATACAACACACGGAATTATCGCGAACTTGCATACAATCTCACACTTTCTAAATTTTACTTACTTAATATACCATATATTGCAATCTGAGGGATGTTACTAATCATTATACATTACTATTATTGTAAGTAATAGTATATTTAATGGAATAAATACAAGAGTTAATGTTTAATAAAAATCAACGTATTCCTACAGTCTAATTACACGTGTCGTAAATATGTCGTACAATAAACTAGCACATCAGATTGTGCACAAATCTTATAAACTAGTGGGGAATCATCGTGCTCATTACCGTTTTCCCACCCAAGTAGCACATGGGTACGCGAAGGGGTCGTGGCAACGAATACGGAAAAGGGAGCTGAAAATCCTGATCTAAATATAATGATTAGTATAAAAACAATACATACCAATCGTAATTCGGTTTATTTTTTATTTTATTTTTATTATTGGATAGGTGAGATATAGGGAGGGTATCATCATCAAAGCAAATGTTCAAAGAGATCAAAATATTATTCAAGTTTAATGCTTCAATTTCGAAATCAACTCGTTGAAACAAAATGAAATGTTTTCTTGCACATGTAATATAACATAATTTCGATAAGCAAATAAATAGACTTTAATGTTTTTAAATCTTTAATTATACCAAATATAAACTCATTAGATAATTTCTATTATACGATATTAATAGGAATATTAAATGACTGGAACATTTAATATTCTTAATAAGTGTAATGATACGCGTCATATTATTAAATGGTTATATAATAATTGTAATTTTTACAAATACGAAGTCGGGGATATCTGATTTCACCATTAAATACTGTTGAATTAAGGCAGCATATGATATTATTCATTTCTTTATATAAGATCTATCAAAGATATTATATATATATGCATGTACGTAAGATTATGATTAATACTAATAAAAATATTTCATTTGTATAAATGTTCATATATAATGCATTACTTTTAAAATTAGACATTCATAATGGCCGTGTATAGATCATGAATATTATATTACTCATATTTATATATTTCATAATTATCAATACTATTATTATTATATTATTAACGTTATATTGTAATATTTAAAACCGCGAAGTGCAAGAAAACGTAACCTGATCTAATAAATGACGCATAAGATAAAGTTTACTGCTCACAGGTATAATTGTATACCTGTTGTCACTATGCTCGTTAAACAAACTCAGTATGAATACAACTAGTCATTCGTGTCGATTGGAATCTTTCGTCCTATGACATGGTGAATGACCAGGGGAACATGAAAGCATGCAACTCACCGATCGTAAATCGATGATGCTGCTGATGTCTGAAAGAGGTCATCAGAGATGCTATGATGTCTGGAGGATGTCATTGGAGATGTTGCTGATGTCTGGAGGAAGTCATCGGGGGTGCTGCTGATGTCTGGAGGAACTGCTGTTACTGCTGTTGCCTCAGTGAAGTCGTCGAAGATATGACAAATGCCTGAAGAAAGTCATTTTATGAATTCAAATTCATGTTACCAAACAATGAATCAGCTAAGAGAAAATATTAAGAAATGTTGCTTACTTCTAGGACATCATGAACGTTGTCGTCAGGAAAAAAGTGGTAGATGAATCAATCGTAGAAGTAATAGCTGTAAAACTTCAAAAAGAACGAAATTATTATGTTTAGGTTTACGAAAGTGTTTATTCAAACCTAGAGTTTCATAATTAAAACAGAAAAGATAATTACATTTTTGGCTTCTGGAGCACAGCAATATCCATTTCAAGCAGGCGATATAGCAACGAATTCAAAGCAAACGACGAAATGACAAGATTTTGAAACTTTTCGGCATAAGAATTAAAATTTTATGTATAGCAGACGATGTATCATAGCAAGAACAAATATGCAATTGTGCTCACGTATTTTTCGAGATGATGGTTGTTGCGCTGCTAATGGTTCCTTGTACAGCTTCTTCGAGTCAATCCAGTTTAATAAACTATTCCATTCTTCACATCCTTCACTGCAGCAAGTAAAATCCTCGTACAGTTTACGTTTAGTGAACAGTAAACGACTTGTAAATTTCTTGAAGGAGAGTTATTTTATATATTATTGTCCCTTATTTCTTCACTGTAGTCAGTAAAATCCTCATTTTTACTATTAAAGAACGCCGGTAGTAGACTTGGAAATTTCTTGAAAAAGAGTTTAGTGAACGGGAGATGCTTCGTTTCTACGTTCTTCCCCATGACAAGTCAAGATTAATAATGTGGATTACGCGAAAAAACTGTGTCCTTATATACCCAAACGTAAGTGCAAGCCGTTAACCAATCAGGTTGCTAATAGGTTAACGCTTTTCAAGTGAGCGATCTGATTGGTTAACGGCTGCTACTTACGTTCGGTATATAAAGTGGAATTTTGTTTACACAAACTTTAATATCAAACTTGACTTGCTAGAGGCAGGAACGTCAGCGCTTGCACTTGCACTTGATATGTAAAGGCAGTTAATTTCTTCTATAAAGTTAGGTTATTTTTTAAGATAATAAAGCTGGTTGAATGAAACAACACTAATGCTAATTAATATTTTGAATGTACGAACTTGTATTAAATAATTTACGTTTAAAATGTAAAATCACATTTCTTTTATACTTGCGTTTCTTTTTTAGCATTTGGACTTCATACATTTGATTTAATACCATGTAAAAAGTAAAGTATATTCGTACAAGATAAGTACACACAGAGCGATGGTATCGACACGATACCAGCACTGTATTGCCACTTGCGATTCATTAGCTAAAATGCCGCGATGCGTTACAGGTAATGGAACCGTATCATATCGTGGTATTATAATAGTGTCGTGACACAAGTATCGCCTATTTGCTAAGACTATACCGTTATAAGAGCTATTGTCTTACGAGCATTGTCTTAGCATGATTTTGCCACGAAATTTGTTCCACTCGTTGCCAGTGACATGCTAATCGCTGTGTTGTCTGGGCAGCGCATTTCATTTCTTTGAAATGTGCATAACCGAGTAGAAGGTCATAAATAATATAATTTCAGTAGAAATGAACAATTTATAGATCACATATTTACATGTGCAGAATTAAATTTTGCATATATTAGAAACATTTACATTTGTTATGAAAATACCGAAATGAATCGTCATCACAAATTACTACAAAACGAAGAACTATATTCTCAATCTGTAGATATGATCAAATCCTCCATTAGAGGAATGCAACAGGAAATCAATCCCATTAAGAAATTCCTCGGTGATCGGAGAAAAGAAATTGTTAAACAGATTAGGTTCGCTTCTAATTTCCTCGTAACCAACAGTATCAATTTGATATAAGACAAGTAATATTTCACAGAATAGAATACAGGTTATTATAAATTTAAGGTTATTAATTACAAGTGAGCTAAAAGCCTTCAAAGTCGCATTACCATAAAACTTAATCATTTATATTAGATATTTAAAATAAAGTCAAGCCCGACCAATTGGGGTCGCGGGACCTGCAGTAGGGGTCACCAAATATTATTTTTATCATTGTATTGTATTTTTTAAGTTCGTTATTTATTGAAAATTTTTACATTGTCGTACATCTTAAAATAAAAAATTGAAGTTAATTTAAAATGCAGGTCTATAACTGCGAAGAAATATTTGCATACGATGCTTATGGTGTTTCACAATAATTTTCGTAAATACACACACCAAAAGGTTTAAGATACCCTCTATAGATATTCAACTATAAACTAAAAAATAAATTTATAATTAAAGAAAGTAATATTTAGAATATCTTCTAAATATTAACAATAAGTATTTGTACCATTCCGTTTCATAAATAGCACTGATACCAATAGAAGGATTGACAGATACAGCAGCTTAGAATTCACGCGATCGTTCTACGAGTACACGTTAAAAGAACTAGCAGAAATCGAGCGAGCGTGTGAAGAATGTCTCGTACGCTTGAACATCGATTTCTTAACGGCAATAAAGGGACGAATGCGACCACCCTCTTATTTAACAGTGGAAGAAATAGGAAGAGCTTACAAAATGAGCTGCGACGTATTCGATGGAACAAAGGAGGATAAGACATTCTGTCGTTGCACTTGGGAGAACAAACCTGTATCGAATCTCGATGACACCCAAGATATCATACTTAAACCAAGAGACATGACACGGACGGAATTCGACGAGTACGACTTGAAATTTCGCCAGGAAATCGTTTACCTTAGAACGAAAATGTTCTCTTTACCAAAAAAAAGGATTGACGTGTAGGAAAAATTTGTTAATTTATTATTATTCTATAAAATAATGTCTGTAATGATCTGAAAATTTTCAGTCAGCTGCGTAAATAGGGCTTTTTGGATTATTGTCAGATTGTACATATTTTTGATATATAAATAAGAGAACAGTGGCGGTTCATACCTAAAATTAATACGCACAGTTGCATACAAAGATTTTTGTACCTTTTTGATAAACTGGGGATGGCTACTAACATTAAGCTCAATGATTACATATCGCACAAGTATAAAGAGAAAAGTAAAGAAAAAAAGACTTATTATATGCTGCAGTTCCATAGTTGGACCCCTATACCTGAGTCGCCATTAAAAGAATTTATTTTACTTTAATTTTCAGATTTCGTGTCATTATAGTTATATATGTATAATAGATTAATATTTATTTATGAATTATATAAAACTTACTGTAATTATTTATTAGTGCAAAGAATTGTTTATTTTCCACCTTTAAATTGTAAATCAGATAAAATTAATAGTACAACTTTATCAAGATATTAATGTAAGCATCACTTATACTTGCCAATGTGTAAGCAATTATTCCTTTGGTTATTAATTGGAATAAAGGTTGTTAAAGTGCAAAAATTTATAATTAAGCACATGATTGATTTTTTTAACGTTGGTGTACCATTAATTTGTAGAGAAAGCGGAATTGAAATCCTTTCTGGAGGAGGCATCAAGGAATCGTCAAAGACTTCCGAATTTATTCAAACTCTTAAAGAGAAGGAAACACCCGACGTTTTCTCCGTGCGACACGAATTGTCCAAAATAAACTCGCTAAAGTTTATCGACGCAAAGTTCGTCGCGTGCGATGTTTGGACGAAAACTTTGGATGTTCACGGAGAACAATTCGGATCGAAGTGGCATTTGGTGCTTCGTCCGCAAATCGAGATAGTGGCGAGAAAACGCATGATGCCGATTCTGCATTTGAATCCGAACGCCACTTTCGATTTTATCTCGACGATCACCAAGTTTACAAATTTTATATTAGTAAGAACGGATTTGATTGGTTTGTTGCAAGATAAGAGCGACGCTGTTTGGTTGAACAGTTGGAACTTACAATTCCAAACGATGGAGGGAAAGAACATAGCCGCGACAATGATACAAGCACTTTGGCGTGGTTATTGGGTAAAATTTCTCCTATTAACGATAAATATATAATTAGATCTTATAAAAATATCAGCAGTATATTTAAACAGGTGACTTGCATTATTTTTTGGTCAACTGAACTTCTTAGAATAATTCAATTAACCAAAAAGTTTAGTAATTATGTATAAGTGTTATTTTGTCGCTATTACTACTACTTTTATTCTTAATTTATTCCTAAAATACAACTTAAAAAAAAATTAATTTTTACTTAGCTACGTAAAAAGAAATCATACTCCGAGTGCCTCTACATAGCTGCCAGTGTCTTATGGTTCTGCTGGCTCTCGGTGAGGGAAAGAAAAAATGTGCATCGGCGTTACCTAAAAAAAATGCAGATTTCTCAACAAATTACTCGAGAGCTGACGTTAAAGCTCAGCGAAGAGTACCATTCGATGATCGAAGAGCCGCACGTGGTCGTGCACTTACCATCTATCGGACACCCCGTAGATTTACGTCGAATACTGAACCCAAAACTCTTCGCCATCTACCAAAACATTACGATTCTGCGAATCTGTCTTGTGCACAATCCAAGAACCGAGGTGGTCTACATTTTACCAGTGAAGCCTACTGAAGACTTACTAATGATGTACAGCGATTTCATCGAATCGATATCTCCCGACGAAGGCGTCGCGAAACGAATCACTTTCATCGCCCTCTCACAAGCGGACACTTTCAAGAATCGTCCTCTGAACGTCTCCAGGATACTCCACTGTTCAGAGGAGTCTCTGAATGAGATCAAAAGAAAAATTGCCAACAAGCCGGCTTACTTCTTACCAAACATCGTCGACGAATGCGACATGAAACTGACAGACATTCTAAAGATTCCCCTATTGAGTCCTGATATGGAGTTGCAACGGCAATTTTTGAACGCGTCCATTATGTCTGAGACGATCGACAGCCTTGGCCTTCTGCAACCACCGCATAAAGGACACATAACTAACTACGAGACTCTTTGCTCGTCTTTGTCCGAATTAATGGTCCTTCACACGGAGGTCAGCGTATGGATGTTCAAGTTGAACTACGGTATGACGACCAAGTATAGTGGTTTCTTCTTGATTAATCATATAAGCGTGCCATTCATGCCGATGCTGAGGCGGGAACGCGAGAAACACGGTGATCTTTGGAAAGTCGAGTCGAGTTTGCGAGAAGAATATTTGGAGAGGATGAAGGACCACTTACCGAAAGTTATACCGAACGTGACTCGATTGTCGAAGGTGTATAAATCTTGGAAGCATTTCTGTGGACACATGAAAAAATTCGGTTGTTTATTGCAAGCAGTTCCGGCAGAGATGAATCCTAAGACCATTGTAGTTTCCCTTTTCGTTCCAGGGAGGGTGACTAAAGAACAACCGAAATGGCTGGGAACTGCGGATAAAATAAGTTTGGGTATTATGTTGCGATATTTATTTAATTAGGATATTTTATGGAGGACGTGAGTATAGTAGTCAGGTATGTGATACGTTGGGGAGAATTGTCTGGCTGGAAAAGTACACCTACATTTTTAATTATATATAATAATATTAAAAGGAAACTTTATTTCTTGTCTATTTCTTATTTTATGATAACAGAAACTGCATATTCGTCGAGCATTTACATGTTACCTCAAACCTCCTTGGATATCGTCCTGATACAACCAACAGTGAACAAATTGGCTAAGAGCATGCAAAATAAAGGGTACTTCGGTTATTTAAGTATCGAGTGTTATTGTTACATGCATAAGCAAGAAGATAAACTATTAATATTGTTGTTAAATGTATTTCCTTATTACTCTTACACGCAAAATTACATCGATTGGATGAAATTTGCAACTGGAGGGTGGTACAAGTAAATAAAAGCCGAAATCCTTTACATTTGGAGATAATATAAAATTAATAATATTTGAGACTTCCAAATGTGAATTGTACTTTCTTGAAAAGTATTTAAGCTTCGTAATTACATTCGAAAGTGATTGTTATTTATTATTCGAACAGTGATCTAAAGGATCAATTCCTCTCCGACATTTCGACAACCTTGCACTCTGATAGAAGAAAATCGTCATTTTTATTCGCGGAGAAAACACCTGAATGGCATGAAACTGCAGGAAGATATGCAGTCGCCATTACTCAGTTACATCACAGTAGATTTTGCACATTTCGATGGTCGAATCTTAAAAATCTTTTCGAAGCATGCAATGTACGTTCGTACATTACAATTTTGAAATCGGAGAGAGTTTGAAACTTAGAATTCTCAATATTTATATTATAGAATATTTATATAAGAACACTTACATAATTTTCAGATTGTGTACGATAGAAAGAAGCGACAGGGATCAAGTATAATATTGCATGACGGTGAGGTCCGAAATTTTGGGAAGATGGTCACTGTTAGTTCCTCTATGACCACCACGTTAACCATGGTGCATAAAAATCTGACAAAATTGCACCAAACTCTAATGATCGATTCGAAAAGGAAGGCTGAAACTAATTTACCATCCCTTATTGATTTCTTCGCTAAGCTTTCCCTCGATTATCGGAATTTATCCATTGACAAATGTTCACCAAACTTTTAAGCTATTGCACATGATCGTTTTTATATCGATAACGCATAATTACAATAAATTTTCAAGTGGTCTCAAATTCATTTACGTTTTGCGTTATCTTTTGCAACCGCGTGCAACTAACTCCAATTTGCAAAGTGGTAATTCTTAAAAATAAACGAAGAAGTGAAGGTGAACAATCCATGTCACTGCAATCACACTAAACTGAGCAATGAAGTGAGAAAGGGTTGTTTTTCACGTTCAATCATTGCTAACTTCATGAATTACATAACGATATACATAGGTTAATTGTTATATAACATACAAATTGAATATTAGCACAGCGTAGTGTGTAATTTCCTTCATATTTAAGTGTAAAATTATACTATGATTCAATGTTACTGTTACTTAGCCAGGATCGTAAACTGCCTACTTATGTCCATTTTATAATTGGCGGAGTGGCTGGGTAAAAAATTAATAAATATGTATATTCTTTGCACGAATTCTTCCGAGTTCTCAGTGTAAAGTTATTAAAAGGACAAGTGTTCGAGAAATGCAATTGTACAGTTGTATAGGGCAGACTGTAACGCAGCCAATGGACGTAATTAAAGTGCGAATGCAGATCTCGAAAACATCCTTCAGTCAAATAATACGCGATACTTTGAGGGATGCTGGATTACGCGAATTTTATGTTGGATGGACCGCGGCTATGCTTCGACAATTAACGTATTCCACTGCAAGACTTGGAATGTACAATACATTATTTGATTTCACCGAGTAAGCATGTTTTCTTTTATTGCAAATGGTTCATTAATTGTGAGTAAAAAGAAAATTGAAAAATTGAATGCACGCTTCAGAGGACACTTTGGACGTTTGAATTATCCTACAATGGTCGGTATTGGAATGATATCCGGTATTGTGGGTTCGTTCATTGGAACACCGAGCGATTTAGTTTTAATTCGTATGATAAGTGATATAAAATTGCCACCAAGTGAGTACAAATAATATCCTACGTAAAAATAATTAATTTTTAGAGTAAGCACATAGAGTAAATAACTAATTTTTTGTCTTAATTTTTGTTTTATTCTTCTTGAGACTTATTAACGTAATAACGAAAGAGGACGACAACTAGCATTTTGTTCTCGAATTATTTAAACTTTTAATTTAGTAAAATGTTGAAAAGACACGTAAATGAAAGCACGAATTTTTAGACGAGCGACGGAATTACAGAAACGCCGTTGTCGGTATAATTAGGATATGGAGAACAGAGGGTGTTACTAGATTATGGAGAGGAGCTGTACCCACTATGACCAGAGCAGCCATTGTGAATGGGGCACAATTGGGCACGTACAGTAAAGCGAAATTAGTGCTACAAGATACAGGTAATTATTGAAAAGTTAAATTGTTAATTCAATTGACTGAAAAGTATTACTATTGACTAATAAAACTACAATCGAAGTGTTACTTTCATATTAAAGTATTATTACTAACTGGATAAAAAGAATTATGAATTTACGTAATTAAAAAAATATCATTAAATGTCGTTCATTGTAGTATACAAAATGTTAACAATTACAGGTCTCTTCGAAGAAGGTAGTATACTGTCTTTTATGGCAGCAATGATTTCTGGACTAACGATGGCTGTGGCATCACTTCCTGTAGATGTAGCTAAAACTAGGTGCCCACTTATCAAACACCTCTGCTCTCTTTTCTCTTATTAAAATTTTTATTTGATATATTCTATTGCAGAATACAAAATTGGACTTCACCAGCCAAACCACCGGGAATTATCAGGATGTTAATTAACATTGCACAGAAGGAAGGAATTCCATCAATGTGGCGTGGATTTTTACCATATTTCAGTAGAGCAGCCCCTAATTCTATAGCCACGATGATATGCATGGACCAACTTAGACATATGTACATTAAATATTGTATATCACCTGAATAAGTAATATCTTATTTGTAAGCAATGAAAGCATTGTTGAAACAATTTTCTTTTGATATTTCATTCATGTATAATACTGTAATTGCAATTGATTACATTTCACAGCAAGAATTTATATTTCGAAGTATCTTTTGTACAATATATCTCATTTAGTTGTATAATGCGCTTAATGATAAATTTTTAGCAAAAGTAACTTATATTTTTGTATAAAAAGATGTAAATGTATGTTAAAATTTTTATTGCTTTCGAATTTATCTATAGAATGTATCGCCGATATATATTCGCGATTTGCTCGTTAATTAGAAGTGTTAATACTGTATGTGGACCTAGCCTGCAGTAAGTTGGCCAAAAACCTTTCCAAAGTGCTAACACACCTTCGCTCTTCGCTATTGACGCCATCATTGAGAACATACCAGGCGTTTTCCCGGTAGTCTTTAAGTTTTGTATCCTATAGATATATGCAATACGTATTAACAATTGCATGAAACAATATCTATTAAATGAGAGATTTTTGTATACTGAAAAATTTTATCCTGGAAACAAATCTAAAGATTTGACCGAATGGGGTAAATTTACCATTTTTTAATACAAGAGATAGGAAGGGACAGGGCAAGACAGAAAGATATTAAATATTTCTATTAATTAATGAAATAAAGATATTTGACATCACATTACCTAGTTTTGGTTACATCAAACGGTTGAGAATTGACAGTGGTAAGGAATCCGGATAACATTGACGCACAGAAATGCAGACCAATACCCTCTGGCACGTGCACTGTGAAAAAAAATACATTTTGCTTCTTTAGATACAATATCACGTAGCAGGTACATTTTATAACATATAAATTCTTGCAGTATAGTACAAAAATATGAAAATTTTTAAATGAAAGAATGAAAAGTGGAAAATACGAATAATGTAAACAAATTGATAAAAATACTTTTTGTGGCTATTAGAAATTTGGCTTGGCTGTAAGTTGCGAGCTGCGATATGTTAACAATCACAGCTCTCCCCATGGTTGCTGTACTTCCCCTCCAAAGAGTAGTAATACCCTCTTCTTTGGCTATTCTTGAAAACGCGTGAAATACGTTCTTGTAGTTTCTTCGTTGTTCTACATGAAACGATGTACATGCAAAACTAATTAAAAATCTCACGTTTCAACTCTTTTAAATTTTGTCAACAGCAGTAAATTGAGTGAAATTTTAAAGGGATATTAAAATTACCAATTTTCAGGTATTTAAATATTTCTTAAAGATGCGATACATTATTATATCTTATTTATTGTATTGTATTTAACCTTTTGGTAGTCTACCATCCGCTGTCATTCTTACAAGGGCGACTTCCGCTGGTGTACCAACAAAAGCTCCAATGGATCCTGCACAAGCAGCCATTAGTGATAACACACCAAAATTCGGTTTTCCAACATAGTTCTGTCTAGCGATAATCGACGAAAAGTTATGTTCAGATAATTGATAGTAAAAGGAACTCGTATACCTATAAATTATTTGAAACTCACCTCCAATATTCTTGTAATTGATTGTAGATACCAAGTCTTACAGTAGTATACGTCGCCTGTCGTACAAGACCAGCACTGAGGCCAGAATAAAATTTCAAAAATCCTTCGTTCCGATAAATCGAAGCGATCACAGATCCAACTGAAGCCTTTTCTTTTTGTATTTGAATCCGATTTTTTATTACATCCATAGGATGAACTACACAGGTCGCTGCCATGCTGAAAATTGTTTCATTCAAAGTAGAAGTTAATCATGACACGATTCGATTGCATATTATATTATACATTGGATACTTCATTTTTTATTTGAATTGCAAATTATTTAGAGAGAAATTGTATCAGTTTACCCGGAGATACCAGCGTTTAGAAAAGTAAATACAGGAGGCAGTGGCTGTTTCCTTTTTGCAGGTGGTTGTTCATCTTTATCGGACATTTTCCAGATTTTACGAGTTCTTCAACATGTATGCACCGTGGAAATTCTTCAGTGTGGATTCTATGAAGATGTTCAATGAATGGTACGTGAAAAAATCATGAAGCGTAGTAACATAAAACATGTAAAGGTATGAAGGATACAAGAAATTGTTTATGACATGCTAACCTAAGTAATAGATGTTACATTGACGTCTATGATAAATTATGATGAATGTAATCACTTATGTATAAAAATACGATATCGATATCAGACACAGTACAATTTCAAATCTTAATGTTTCAATTAACTTTTTATTTTTTGATACTACAATTCTCTTTAGAAAATTACACGGCTGAGTGGAAAATATTGGAAAACTGTCTTTACATTAAGTACTTTTGAAAAATGTAATCTGTGGGAATGCCTTTGTATTTTACGAATTTCAAATTTTTTTATATGTACTTGACGAATATTTGTTGTACGTAAAATTATTATGATATTTTAAGTTTAAATTTATTTATAGACAGTTTAATTTTTGTAGTTACATTATTTGATTTCGAGAGATGCATATCATACATATGTTTTATATTTTTCATATGTACGTAACAAGAGTTTCGTTTTAATAGGTATCCAATTATAAGCATAAGAATTGAGGATGAAAATGTATTGTTGCATTCGTGAGGAATCCATTAAAAATATAAACGCTCTTTTTAACGTTTATTCTTCCTTTTTAGTGTTATAAATAACAAATTTTATCTTCAGGCACAATTTTTGTGCATCTACGAATTTTTCGTCTCCTTTTAGGTTCTGTATTAATTACTTCCTCTCTTTTCTTAGGTGGAATCAAACCCATTTCCTTTTTACACTCCTATAATTGACGTTGAAGAATTAAATTAAAAGGAAAAATCACTAAATTTTCTATTAACATTTAATGTTGCATACCTCCACGGCCTTAAGAATTGGATAAAGTGGCCTCACACCTTTAGATTCGTTTATCACTTCTTCCGCATAATCGAGAATCTTTTTATTCTCTATTTCAATAATTTTGTTCATATTTATAGCTTCATCTTCAGCAAGCTTCTCTTGTTCTCGTTCAGCCTCTTTTTCACTCTAAAAGTACGCGTAAAAAATTTTCTTTGTATTCGAGAATTTTGTAGGTAACTTTGATCATTTAACTTTCATAACGTGACAAATGAGATATTTTGTTTCGCTACTATATATATAACTAACTAAAATAATCGATGCATTTCTCTCACTTACAATATATTTCTTCAATGATTTCGCGTACTCGATCTTTTTATTCCACTGCTGTTTGCGTTCTTCGGCCTCTCGATCTTTGTCACATTCAACCTTTTTAAATCTTTGCATTATTTCCCACGTTTTCACTTCTCTTTCCTCCTGAAGTTGCTTTGCTTTTTTAGCCATCGCCTTGATTTGAAAATCCTGCAATTCTTTACGCATTTGGGTTTCTCGTTCTCGTCTCATCCTCTGCTCTTCCTTATACTGTTCCTCCTGTTCTTCTTGGGCTTTTTTCAATATTCTTTCTTCTACATCTTCCTTTGACTTTAAAAACGAACGGAACCTCTCGGCTGTGAAAATAATTAAATATTGGCCTTACAAACGAAACTAATTTCTTCAGGCCTTGAAGATTTAATTTAATTACTTATTAATTGGACTTTCTTTTCCTTTTCCTCTTTTTCCTTTTGCGCCACCGTTTTATGAATCTTTTGTATTTGCAGTTTAGCATTTCGATAGATTTCGTTTGCACGATTTTCGAATTCTTCTTCGTGTTTAAGCTTGAGATCGAATTGTTTCTTTTCCTCTATCGCGTCATTGAAAAATTTCTTCAATCGCTCTTTCTTGTTTTGAAGCTGTGAAAATATTTGTAAAATAGTATTTGTAAAAATAATTAAAAACAAAAATATGAATGTTATATATGCGAATAACACAGTGAAAGTTAACTTGTTGCGCTTCGTACTCCTTCATATCTTGTAAACTTTCAATCATGTTTTTTTGATCTTGTTTTTCTGCTTCGAATTCTTCTTTGTTCTTCATTAGGAGAGTACTTTTATTTTCTTCGATTCTATGGATTCAAAGGAGAAAAATATATTATCCAATTATGGAAGAATATCTTCCCCGCAGATAGAGAAGAACTTACTGTTTCTTCAATTCTGTAGCGTAGTTTCTTCGTTTCTCCAATTGTTCTTCTGATTTCTGCTTCATTTCCTTTTGGTATTTTGCTACATCATCTCTCATTAAATTAACTTGTGAAATCTCCTGCTCTTTATCTATGTTTTTAAGAGTTTCTCGAAATTTTATTTGAGCATCCAATTCTCTTAAACACTATCAAAATTATAGTAAACAATTCTGAATCTAATTAGCATCATCATTATATACTATATGTAACAAAACAAAAATGACAAAGGAACTAAAATTGAAGTATTAATGTATTAATGATATTTCAATATTTTTATTCTTTATTTTTTATTTTATGATACCTCGGACAGAAGGAAACCTTGATTAATTCGTCTGCACATTGGTTTTCTGTACAGTAGAAACCTTTTCGCCTGTCTTATTATTTCCTCTCTTTCTGCTGCTTTTCTTTCAGCAGCTTCCTTTACGATTCTTTCTCGTTCTTCTTCAGCTTGCTTTTCTCTCGCCAATCGTTCGTCCCTTATTCTTTTTTTAATATCCTGCCAGGAAACACAATTTCTGACAACATTTATAACAGTTTTAAGAAATCTTCAATAATATATATTACCAATAACTTAAATATATACAATAATTTAAAAGACAAAATAAATGAGTAATAATAAAATATAAATACAAGATATACCTCTTTGGCCATAGTTACTGCTTCTTTTTCCATATGTGATTCCTCTTCCATTCCATTTGATTTGCCTGTTTCAGTCTTTTCTTTGTCTCCAGGTACATTACTTTCGTCAACTGAATGTTGGGAACATTTTGGAGGAGTAACTGTTTTCACGTTGTTGTCTGATATCTAAAAATTTCGAGTTTGATCGTACAGAAGTTATAATTGTGTAATCATTAATTAAATTCTTTATTTAGAACATTCTTAACAGAGGACATTATTAGTCAACCAAATCGTAGTATTCAATTAAATAAAAAATGCACAATTAATGTAATACGAGTAGATAATAGAAACACCATGTACTTTAACACTTTTCGTTGATTTTCTTGTTTTTGTTTGACACACTTGAGGCGTCACATTATGCCGAATTATTTGATTTTGCACCATAATGGAAATTTGTTAAAAACGCGTTAATATTATTACTTTTTAAGGCAATATAAAAGGATAAACTAGATTTATATGTTACACGATATTTTCTTTCATTGGCATTGCGGATAACTTCGAACGAAGTAATCGTTGTCTTGGAAACTCAGTGGAATTAATCGATACGATTTAACGAGTACCAATATTTATAATTCTAATCAAGTATAATACATAAATATCTCTTCTCTAACCAAAATGTACGCATTATAAGCTATTAGAATGTTTAGCTGTGCAAAAAGTTCTTTTATACATTACAATTTTGTTGAAGGAAATGAGATATATTAAAATAGATTTTATTAAATTGTATTTAATGAATTATATGAAATGAATTTGTTTAAAGTTTCAAATTATAATATCGATATAACAGATATTATATCGATAATGTAAAACAAATCCTGGAACACGTCTGGCATTACAATAACGTATTCACTTACAATCTTTATTCCCCTAACTTGAATTCATCGAATGAAAGAGATTTGATATAATAAATTCATTTTTAAGAACGAATTCAGCTATTTCAATACATAATATATTAGAATACTCGCAATTATAGATAATAAAGTAATATATTTGCACATAGTAGAGTATTGTCTACGTTATACGTGTTCGCTTGGTATGGCATGTATCATAACAACACGGTACAAAGTTTTCCAAGACAAATACGTAGAAGAGTGCCTTCCGACCTAAATAACATTTCTTGAAATTTTTGTTTTGGTTCGTATCCACAATAGTTGTATGCTCTTAATTTGGTCTGTTAATCGCAGCCAAAGTGACTACGTGCATACCGAAATCAGCCGAATAGCGCGCGTTAGCGGAGTGGGGGGAACGATCGTAGACACGACGGGTCGCGCGGGGAGTGGCACGACCCGCAGTGTGCGTTGTTGTCCCCTGGCGGTAGGACGTGTTACTGCGTGTCTCTACAGTTCAGGTACGTTTACACGCTTACTTATCGACTGCTGCGTAATATTTTCAATTGCAATTCTACCAACATTTTCGTCGTATTCTTAACCTTGTTTAAGACAAGTTACACACTCGATTAACTATTTGTTGAACATTATTATTATAAATATTAGTACATTTATGCATTTTCTTTTTGTCTCTCCTTTTCTTGTGCATCTCGTTGTCGCAGTCGTTCACTGACTTTGTTTTGACTTTGAAAATACGATTTATGAATTCAGTTGTTGTGTAATTTTAATGCTATTTGTTTTACTTCTGTATATTTATTCGAATTCTTTTGTTGCATTTTGTTACAGATTTCTGACCAACTATATCTCTCCAACAATGGAAGCAAAGATTAATGAAGCAATACGAAATATCTTCTATGGAGATTTGGTAATATTGTATTTACTGTTAAAAGAGGTAGAAGGTTAAGACAGTAAGGACTCTGGATGTATACTATAAATTTATATTACACTTTTATTGATTCTTTGGTAAAGTTTGACATATAGTTCATTATTATGAATTATAGAAAAGTTGAATATAATTTAAATTTTAATAGCAAATAATTCTAGTACAATTTTTACAGATCAGTCATGTTTTATTATTGTGCTTATAAGTAGTTTGTAATATTTGAATATATGTTATATATTATATATATATATCATTTATATAACATATATAATATATATATTTTATAATATATTCATACTTTATATAGCTTAATAATTTAAAGAGAAAGCAATATTTTCACGAACAAACGCTCGATTAGAGGAAGAAGAAAAATAATATGAAAATAAGTTGTGTACTGTTTATTTCATCCTTTGTCCCCCTACTAATACTGTTTTCCTTTCAGCAAATTTTAGTGATCGCGCGCAATGCGATCGGTAGAGTCAGTGTTTGTTGCGATAAATAGTTTGAACATTTTTTAGAGCACAATTGCTCTAATTATAATTACATTAATTTTTTTTTATAATAATCATACGCGAATAAGCAGAGTCAGTGTTTGCTTCGTAAATGGCAATATTATAGTAGTTTTTTATTTATATTTTTTTCATTTTTAACTTTTTTTTTAAATATTCATTGCCTCGGTATTAGAGTCTCATCGCTACCTGTTTGAAAGGATTTTGTCGTGCTTCAAAAGCCAAACACGTAAGTATCTTTTATACTTTAGTTCTAATTCCAAATTAATTAAACCTTTAATTTTTTTAATCACAGAATTAACTTATAATTAATTTTTTAACTATAATTTTAACAAGAAAGGACAAATTATAATAATCTTGTTTCTTTTAAAGTTTTTCAGCTACTACTTCTACCATCCTGACGACAAATTCAGAACGCCACTATATCCTTGAAGCTTCAGCATCTCTGATGACTCTGCCCGAATTACTCTACGCATCATTGGCTGTGAGTCGCATGCTTCCAAGTTCCTCCAGTCACTTAATCATGTCGTAGGACGAAAGGTCCGAATCGGCACGGGCGACTGGTTGTAATTACGTAGTATTCCATTGACGAGCACAGTGACCATGGGTATACTATTATACCCATGAGCAGTAACGTTTATTTTGTTTGTGTTATTTATTAGATCAGGATAGGTCTTCTTGCATTTCGTGTTTTTAGTAATACTAAAGTTTAAGATAAAGTAAATTCCACATTAGATATAAATATCTATAAAAGTGAAATATATTTATGAATATTAATAAGTAATGTCGATTATAACTGCTTTGTCATAGCAGAGCGTAATGGTGAAGTCGGATGTCCTCCGACTTCGTTTATAATATTTACTAGTTTTTATTGAAATTATTAAATACTTTAGTTACTTAATATTCATGTTAATAGCATATGATAGATTATCGAGTTTGTATTCATTGTAAATTGAATATATAAAGTATATGATAAATATATATAACTATCATATATATGAAATGTATTGTAAATTTATAGTATAGCTTTTGTTATAATTAAAGTCCATGTGCTTGATTGCCGAAATTATGTGATATTACATGTGCAAGAAGACATTTTGCGTCGAGTAGATTTTGAGATCAAAGCATCGAGCTTTTAGAAATATTATTTTCATATTTTAGGATGATGGCTTTGATGACGAGATCGCTCGAAATTAGTACACTTTTTATAAAAACAGATTCGATTCTACGATTTATATTACATTGAATACTGGTCGAGATAATAAGGAAAGCGCTTACCAATTCCTTCTATCATTATAACGTACGGAATGTAAAATAACTGACTCTAAACTTAATTTTAATTTCAAATTTGACTTTGATTTTAAATTTAATTGTAATTTAAAGTTTAACTTTAACTTTAAATTTACTTTTAATTTAATATAGATAGCTTTTCAAATCGAGGGTGAAAAACCCCTCACTTTGCTCGTATTGCGTCGTGCTTCTTCATTCTATTCTATGCGTTATAATATTAAAATGAATTGTCAAGCTCCTTTTTTATATCTCGATCAATATTTAATAATTTGTAGTTAATTTTACGCTGCATAAAGTATTGAAATAGTTTGTTGTTGTCGATATCGCGTCCCAGTACGGGCGCTCTGTCCCATCCGTAAGGCCCTCGGTTATTCCGAAGGGCAGATGGAGTTGTTCGCCACCCTCACCAAGGATATTAGTAGCTTCAAATCTTGCTTAGGGGTTCCCGGTGCGCTAATTGAGCGTATCTCAATTTCTGTCTCAACCGGAGGCCGTGCTTAGAATGTTACTCGCTGACATTCCGGTCATGTTAATCATTTTCGCGGACGCAAAAATGCGTCAACTGTACTGGTAGCTTTAGCGGCAATTCCATGTATATTTGATTTGATTATTTCTAAAATAATATCGAGATCATGTTTCAGTTAGGGTTGAAAATAGAATTCTTTACAGCTCTATGCAGCATAATAACTATCAATGAATAACTTTTATTGATAGATTCAAAGAATAATAGAAATTACTAATCCGTATATTTAGATTAGGATTTTCAGGTTTAACCCCTTCCGCGTTCATTGCCAGGACCCTATTCACGTGCCCAGGTGCTACTTGGATGGGGAAAAGGCGATAGGCACGATGATTGTATAATAACTAATGAGATGTTTTTTTCCGCGACTGACGTGCTAGTGTATCGTGCACCATGTATTTTCCACGTTGTGTGTGCGTGGTTAGGCCGTGGAACTGCGTCGTTTCCATAGAAACAATTTACTATTGCTTCCAAATGGAACCAAATTTATTCTTAATCACGAATGTGATACCAATTCCAATAACATCCGTGTCACAAATAGAACTTCTGTGTTTTATGAAAAATACAGAATTGTTCAATGTTTCAAATTTCACATTAAACGTTAAAATGTAGATAAAAACGCTTTACTGGCGTTGTACGCAATGATCACTAGTTTTCGTCAGTCGATTACAGCAGTGGTACGTATCCTTAGAGTATGCGAGGTTGTATGCCAAGCTCGGGTGTCGGAGGCGTCCCGGGGCGTTCTCTCTAGTGTAGGATTTTTGCGCCCGAGTGTTTGAGTGAGAATTTCCGGGGGTCGAATGAATGTGTTGGTGTGAATCTTTCGCCATTTTTAAATATAGGGTTAGGTAGGTAGGTAGTTTACTTCTGGTATGTTTGTCTGTTAATGATAAGTAGGTAGGGCCGGGCAGGTTGACCACAGTCTCCGATCGGGCAGGCGCGTTTCTCGTGTGGTTCAACCTGTTTCAGGGAATCAGATTTGAATGATCGACAGTATAGCTTGCGCGGACGGAGGATGCCGTTCGCCACTGGTTTTACTCGATTGATTTTTCGAATCGCTCCGCGATCGTGGTCGCGATTTGCTCGAAACGAACGTTTTTTGCTCGAGGTTTAGCACGTTTGCACGGACAGCGATTGTTTGAATCGTTGTTCGTCTACGTGCGTTCAGAATTTTCGCGATTTATATTTTTATTTCACCTTTGTATGTTATTTTTTGGTTTGCGTTCAGGAAATCTCGAGCTTAGATATAAGTTTCAGGATATTGGGCTTCAAGCCTGAAGAAAGAAGAGGCTATATGCTGAAGAGGCCCGGAGAAGAGGGCAACTACTAATGATTATGCATTTGGAAGTAATTATCCGAATTCAAAGTCATTCTTTGTTACTACTTTGTCACTGTGCTCGTATTTGTTTAGTAGTATGTATTCTGGCCAGCTGAGTGCTGGCTTCTTTGATTTTTGGGCAGATCGCGGTTTCAATTTAATTATTAGCGTTGCGAATGATTAATTACGGTTTTCATTAGAGTTGCGAATAAATGTAGGTCACGATATTTATTAGAGTTGCGTGTGGATTAATACAATATCGGGCTTTTAATTAGAGTTGCGTGGAAATACTAATCGCGATTGCTCTTTTAGCGTTGCAATTAACAAGGTCGCGATTGTTTGTTAGATTCTTAATTGTTATTTGCTAATATTGTTTCGAGAATTAGATTTTATTATATTTACTGTTTTGATTTTAGAGTTGTAATGATTCATTAACTTTATAGCGTTTGCGATTATAAGTATCGCGAATATTACAAGAAAATAGCTTCTTTTTATATAGAAGTAGTAGTTGTTAGTTGTTCATTTTTCTCACACGAGTAGTTTTCCATTTAGAATTGCAATAATGAATAATCGCGCTTTTATGAGTAGTGTTGCGATTAAAATAAAATGCCCAAAGCTTCCGCTGATGCTGTGGAAGGATCACACTGCGTCTATAAAGTCTTTCATTTGCACTATGGAAGTATGATCGTGCACATAGTCATCAGAATAGCTACAAGTGCTGTATATTGTACCCTGGTGACATTGCACATATAAAAATCACTATTCTAAAATACTTTTTATTAGTGTTACGTATGTAAATTTCACGTGCATAAATTAGTGTTGCTAATTGTAAAAAGCACCCTGATATGATTGCTTGCGTATTGTTTTATCTTGAAGCACCCATCGCGATTAACTTTCAGATATTCTTTACTTAATATTTCTATGAGTTAGTGTTGCGAATTATAAAAAGGGCCCGAATGCGGCTACTCTCGCGATGAATATCTATTTCAATAAATTATTCTTGCAAATTGTTGTTGGTGAAGATTTGAAGATATTCTTTATTTCATATCTAATAAATTTTTATGAGAAAGAAAGAATACTTCACTTATAATTTTTAATAATAATGATAACAAATGAATATGAATTGGTTCTTCTATTTCCATGTTTTTCTAGTCGAGCGTTTCTCATGAGAAATATTACACAATATTACACGATATTACACAATGTTATATAATATTAAGAATAAAATATTACACAATATTACATAGAATGATTAATTATGAAAAGGTATTTTCTTACTTTTGTAAACGGATTATTCAATGTTCATTCATGACTGATCTTTAAATATTTTATATATGCTTTCTGTATATCTGTTTAAAAGTAGTAGAAAGAATGAGATTGAATTAGAAGTATATCTTTATCTCTTTTATGTCAAAATATAAAAATATTTCATTAAGACCATAGAGTTTCAATGTATTATTCTTGCAACTATATTTCGGTAAAATGATGTTTTTCTATGGCTAATATATGTATATTCTTTTTCTCGATCAAATTTTTATGTTCTGTTATTAATCGCTTAAATTAGTCTGTTACAGATTTAGGAATAATATAGCAACATGACTGAACAACCATCTTACAAATTACACACATGGAAAGGTATGATAATATATAGAAATTGGCTCATATTGTGAATGTGGAGATATAATCATATTAATACGGATGGAAGAAAGTAAACGACCAAGAAGATGCACGTATATAAAAGTGGTATTTCATGAAATCATATTTTATTGGTAAAAATTTTTTCTCCTACATATTTATACAGTATATATATTTATGTTGCTATGTAATGCTTATTGTTTGAGTGGTAATTGTACGTAAATATATTTGTGTTTTGCGTGTGTGTATGTATTTCTGTTTTAGATATTCCAGTATTTGCAGCTTAATTAATTTTTTTATATTAACATTACATATTTTATAATTATATACTTATGTACTTTTTAGGTAATCTTATAATGCTGTCGAATTTCTGCGGACTATAACTCCATATACTTGTATTATGTTTTTGATGTTTCCAATTTTGTTTTAGATCTTCTTACATCTAAGATTTTATTGTACATTACTTTGGTCTCGCATTTTCTTTCTTTTATATGTACCATGTATCACGTCATGTACTTTTGTTCGTTCTTGGAAGATTGTGCAGATTCATCTGCTAATTCTTTTTTTCTGTTGTTTTTGGGTTTATACTTCATCTATTATATTTGTACTTGGTACCTATCATGAGCTCGTCGAAACAGGGAGCACTTCTTAGATCTTTATATAGATATATTAATAGATAGGAATCATTATCTTTGAGATATAGATTTCTAATTAGGTAGGCTACTTTCAAGTAGCGATCGTAAAGTAGATTCTTTGCTAGGTAGGGCATTTCATGGTTGAATTGTATTTTTGTATTTCCATGAAAATTTTTCTATTCCAACTTCTTCGTTTAATTATTTCTCACGAATATTCCTTACAAAAATCCTTTCACTGTACGTTTGCATAGCGATCAAATATCGAACGCGTTGCAAATGTATATTGAAAGGAGATTTTATTAAATGATAATTTGTTTAAAAGGAGGGAGGATGGGACGTGGCTAGGGTGGGTCTCCATTCGCAGCAACCTCCACGTGGTGAGACCTGGGCGATATATATTTGATATATAATTATCAATTGTATTATAAAGTGATATGATTCAATTACGAATTATATAACAAATAATTCGAGCGAATGGCTGCCATAGGTTAGGTTTATTTGCATTGATTTAGAATAGAGTTTGTTTCAGACTAATTATAGTAGATGACGAAGTCTTGCGAATAATACTATTCGTGATGATAGTGTAGAAGAACTTTGAAATTTAGTGACAAGTCTTTTAGGATTTCTTAGATAGAGATTCTTTAGATAGAATTCTTTATATAGAGAGACAGAGAAAACTCGTCTACGTTATTAATCTTATTTAGTTTTGATTCCAATCATTAGGTACTGAATCGGTAACATTGGAAGTGACACTAAAATCGTAAGGAAACACAAGTTGAGTGACAAAAAAGTGCATAGGATTTTGAATTTGTCTTGTACCTTGTCTGCGAACATGATTTTCTATGATTTTTCCAATTTTATTACTTTTTGTAGCTTTGTCAAGTGCGATAATCATTTGATTGAATCGTAGTTCCGCGTTAGAAGTAAAGTCGATAACTTTATATCTACATATGTAAACATTTCTTACCGATTTAATTCATCGCGAGCATAATATGAATTGCGCCTGAAAATACAGAAACGCGTAATCATTCTCAAATAGAATTCTGTTGGATGCATAAAAATGTTTGTATTTTCATGAATATTTTATTTGACTAGCTTTTAAATATCTCCGTTTTAAGTGCTTCACGGAATTGTCGCAAGATGGCCGCTTAGCGTGGTCGTGCACCTGTAATGACAGCACGTGCTACAGTTGAGCGGCAGTCTCATTCCCGGAAAAGTGAGTATAATCGTGTTTTAAAAATGTTTATCGTTCTTTCAAGTTTAGCTAACGTTTGTCCACTATCGTATCGATCCTGTGCTTCGAGTCGTACCTCCGAATTCCTTCGAATATCAACGCTTTTCCTTGAAATGCCTCTCTATTTACTACGCATTCACACATGTGCCGCCAATGCTACCATAATAAATTGTAGATCGGTAATTAACGTTGGTTCGTTTGTTGCGAGAATCGTGTTTATTGATTAGAGACATTCGTTGGGGATATCGCAGAAACGTTGGTGAAAATGTGGTGCTAGTTATCTCTGCAAGTATTTCTCGTTGAGATACTGCTCGAACTGAATCAGTGATGTGTTTTCGATATTAACCTAACCCTTTACATGCCTACATATGTCGACCCATAACATGTCGATCTTTAAGTAGCAGGCTATAATATGTGAAGCAAAACTTTAATATCGATAATGTACCGTAACGAAGGGCATTAATACCGTTTTGACCGTAAATTTGATCCACAAGTGTTGTTGATTCGTGTGCACGTACATATTTGGAGATGTATAGATTCGAGGTGACAAGTTCTGCTCGTATCGATTACGATCTATTTGTCAATTACTTTTACGCGCATCAGACCACACACCAAGTTGCATTCGATTGCGTATATAATGACTAACGGGAGTAACATCTACATAGGTGTCTTTATTTTTAATTATGTATAATTTTTGTTAAATAAATATCGAATTTTTCAAGTTATTTCGTATCGTTCGATTTAACGTGTAATGACAAATGTAAAAAGAATATAAACACTTTTTGAATGGAAACTATTGAAATATTAAATTTGCACGATTCTAAGAACTGTGCGCAAAAATAAAAATTGAACTAACAGTACAATACATTTTTTAATCAGTATTGTGTAATACAATGAATCGTAGGAAATAGATAAAAAGTGCATGGATAAGAATGAAATGTAGTGTATATCACACAATTGTAAAACAGTATAAAGTCATAAAAGATATTTCAATCGTCTACATAATTATTAAATAAGAATTCTACAAAATTAAAAATATCAAAATTAAACGTTGATTGTACTACAATAAAGTAACATAAAATATGATCAAGAAGTAACATATTTTATAACTTTATAACTTCCTTATTATTTCCCGAAGAAGTATTTAATTTCTTCGAAGAATCGCGTTTTATAAATCAGAAATTTTACGACTTACTTTTTTAAAGCGCTTACTAACTGTATTAGTCAAAATTATAGTGATTTCACAACAGTGTGGCTCATACATTTTTTCACACTATTGATGACACATAAAATTTACATTTATTTTAATAATATTTTTTATGATCCCGACTGCATTTTACCTGTCTGTAAACAATGTATAACGTACTGCGTTGCTGGTATCACCATTAATACGAAATTGTTACATTACGGTGATAATTGTAAAGGTTTTTATCATTTCAGGTGAAGACCTCAGATGAGTAAGGGATGTTTAGTTTTGATATCGGACAAATCTGTTTAAGTTTCGAGTGAGTATTGTTTCAGTTTCAATCTTACTTTAATGTTACTTGAGAAACATCATCTCCTACGTTTCGTCGAAGTGTATTTCGTGACATCATATTTGTGTGCGATTGGAAATTTTATTTCCCTGAAATGTTAAATAAATTTTGTGCGGTCGTTTTTACATTAGGAGGGAATGATAGATCGATAAAAGTTAGTGGTTAACAAATGATGAACGGATAGGAAGAATGTTAGAGTATAAAATTGATCAATGAAACATATTTATTAAAAATCTAGTATTTCTCTACACCTACAGTAAATATCACAGGTACACGTTTCTCTATCACAAGATCCTCTGCTCGACCATTGTTGTTGACAATTTGAAAATTGGAATTTGATTTTTCATGCGATTGTCAAGTACAAAAATCCATACGATTGGCCGAGGAGATACGTACATAGATATAACAACGTTTTTGGCGCGAGAAGAGACCTTCTTCCTCGTGTCGATTTAGGCGCGAAACCGTGCCGCAATCGACGCAAGAGAAATATCGATTGCCGTGACGTTCTCGCGCCAAAAATGGGCAAAATAAAAAATTCTCGATAAAAGTATGAAATAAACAATAGAAAACTCTAACTGTCAAGTAAATTAAAGCTTCAGCAGCGACGCACGAACGTGTCATTACATCGAGATCTTAGCAGTTTCAACTCTTCGAACGTTATTCAATCAATGAATATACAATATATCCATAAGACGATACTATAAACAAAAGAACTTATTTTCGATATTCCCCCGCTTACTGTGTCACTCTTAAGTGCCTTGAGCAAATGGAAAAGTCTTAAGTCTATTCCTCTTCGTCGTCCGCCTCTTTTCCCGCCTTTAGTTTTGTCAAAGAATCGGTATTTGCACATTTTGTAGACGTCGCAAGGAACGATCTCCTTCGTCGTTAATCTCGACGATCGAATTCATCGAAGGCATAAGAGATTTCGTTTCCTCGATACGACGTTCCCGGGACAACTCCAACGGGGCAATTATTCGCTCAAATCACAGACAAAATTGCAACACCGGTAATGGCTCTCCGTAGAACGGATTCTCTTCATTCCGAGTCCAGGCCACGGTGATTCGCTTCCTTCGCGACCGGGACATTCGGTTGTTGGTCTTTTGGAGAACTCTGTTAACCGGGTACGATGGCATTGCCGGTTGAAATTGTTCGGTCCTCTTGAGATTACCACGGTCTCCAAATAGGCTCGTTCGGTTTGGCGACCTGTAGGAGGCCTTGGTGACTCTGGGAGATGCCTTCGACGTCCGTTCTGACCGGAGATGGTTGACTGGACGCTGGAGTGAGGGGCATCGAGTATTCGTCCGAGCTGAGCTCACTATTCGAGGACGGGGAAGATTGCGGTGCAGCCACGTGGATCGTTAGGGGGCCAGTTTTGTCCATGGAATTCAGTTTGTGGCCCAAGTGGGTCATCAATTTGGTTCCCAAGGCGACATCGACCCCGGGAGTAGCGGCGAGGCAACGGCTGACTTCGTTGGCGCAGTGCGTGTAACCGGCTCTGAACCGATCAGCGTCGATCACCGGATTCGCAGAAAGACGTTGTTGTCTCTGAAGTTTGTTAAGGTGGCGTACGGTCAACTCGAGGATGTCGGCTTTTTCCAACTTCGCCACGTTCTCGCCGTCGCCAGCTAGGGCTGTGACCATCAGGTCCTTCAGCTCGTCCAAGCAACGATTGATCCGTGCTCGGCGTTTTCGTTCCAACATAGGTTTCATTACCTGCAAAACAAAAGTGACCAACCATTATAGACACACGTAGCGATGGGAAGCACGTTCGAATAAGAATTTTCAACGACTTTGACTCTTGGTTCGAATTAGAATAATTAGAATTGTTTTGATAACAAAGTATGCGTCATCGATGGTTAGGAAAATTGTGGGAATTTAAATGATCCTTACCTTTCTGTACTGATAGGTTCTCGAGATCGGTTGCTCCTGTCCATCGACCATCATGATCTGCTCGTGCATCTGCATGATTAATCCTTTAGGGTTAGTCGAGGATAGCTGTTTTCACACACCGATACAGAACTTCACTGAATGAAAACGATCCGCTGATCGCGATATCACACTTTGTCGCTGAACCAATGTCTCTAATGTCACAGAGATTCGTGTTGCGTTCGTCGTTCGACTCGATTCGACGGAAACGTATCGACTTGTATATCTCGGACGCGTCTCCAGCTCGAACTTCGTGAACGATCACCGTGATTGTGGTGGCTGTCGGGCGAGGCTGTAGCTTATATAGTCAAGGACCCACCGGGAGGGTGGGGCGAGGGGCTGCAGTCAGGGTCCCTAGTGGGGAACAGGCCTTCCGTGGGAACGGTCCGTAGAGGTTGGTTCCCAAGCAAGCACACCACCTGTAAGCGGCAGCTGCCAGACACGCGCCCACACCAAGCCATCGTCACCGTTTCTACGTCTTCGTTGCACCTACCGCTCGAACCCGTATTTCCTACCTCCTCTGATCCTCCTCGTGTAGTCGTGCCACGGTATGCACGGCTTAACCGTTCTCTTCTCTTTCTCTCTTTGCCCCTTTCGACTTGCTATTTCACGAACGTGAGCTCATACGGAAGGACCCACTATCGGCGTCCTTTCCTTCTCGCCGAACCGGCTCGAGCGTGTAACAGAGAAAGAAATCCCTTCTCGTTCCCTACCTAGTCTTCCTCCTTTTTCCATTCTAACGCCCGACGAGGGTACACTCGTGCTACGTCTTCTTATCGTGATCCACCGTCCTCCTCGCTCTGCTAGACCGCGCGTTCCTCTCCTCCTCGTCGAACCGGAGCACCGGCGAGGAGCGTGCTGGGCACAAGTCCGGCGTCCTCCCGATCGCAATCCCACTAGTTACACGTTACTGAATCACGGTACGTGTGTCTATGCTGCTAAGCCACCGCGAAACGATACACTGTCCGCTCCCGCTTCCTCTCCACAATTGATCAATCATTTTCTGCCGCGTATTAACTCCCGCGTGAGAGACACGCATCGCGGACACCGAGACAAATGTTGCGCGATAAAACTTGACGTTATGAAAAGGATGTGATGAATCGTTTATTACGGTTGTCGCGTGGGCGCGCGAGCATTAGGCGGCTCGACTATATTACCGAACACGATAATTAACCGTCGTTTGCCCGGTACGGAAACTTTATTCCCCTCCGCGCGATGTCGCTCCGAAACAGAGAGCTTTTTTTCCCCCGAAGAGTTATTGATTTTATTTTATTGCGATTAAATTTAATTGCGATGCAATAGAATCGATTAATTGCGTGCACTCGTCGATGTTGAATCAGTTTGAACGTTGTGACGATCTTATATGCATGCTTGTAGACTATCATTTCATACGCTTTAATTTTCCGTCAGTTCTTACAAACTTTTCCTCTATCATTCGTTTTGATATTACTTTTTTATTAGTGGTCTTTACTCGCGTCGATCGTTAGTTAATAATGAGTAGTATCTTAATAATTATTAATGCGCATGATGCCCGTCTATGCGCCAGGCGTTACGTGCTCGAATCAGAGACGACGAGAGAGAGAGACAGAGATGTCTGTCTAAGTTGTAGAGCGAAAAAATTTGCTAATTTACATCTGTGGAAAATCATTTACGCGGCGATTTGAATAACGTTTGTTAACCTCCGGACTTCGTTCGCGTATAAATGGTAGACGCTATAAACGGCGGAGAAGATAAGAGATTTTCAGTTTGGCCAACTGATCGAGGTCGAAAATTAGTCGAAAGTAGCCCCGCGGGAGGATTTGCCTTGGCCGTGGTTTAATTTCGCGAAGACGCCCGTAAAATCGTCCTTCGCTTTGGATAGTCATCGTCCGGAATGAATATCACGGGACGGCTCACGTGTACATCTTGCCGGTCGCTGGAAGCACTTCCAGATACTAATTTCGTCGGGGCTTTTGCTGAATTATATCCTTCGTACCCCCTTCCAATCTTTCTCTATCCTCTTCTCCGTTTGCGCGGCCATTCCTTCTTCTTTTTCTCCTCTCTTCTCTTCTCTTCCCTCCGTCGGCTTTTTTCTTCTCTTCTTTTTCCTTCCCCATCGCTCGCTTCTTCCTGCCAACTACCTCGCTTATTTCTCCGCGAGTGGGGCACTTAAACATCGTTCGCACCGAATAATTACGCACGTTCGCTTCGTCCTTCTCCCACTGGCTTAGTTACCGCTCGTCCGACCGCCTTCTCCTTGCTACTGCCATTTTACGAGCCATCCCTCGTCTTCTTCGTCGTCGTCGTTGTCCGCTTCTTGTTCCTCTTCTTCTTCGTGTCCATACCTTCCTCGGCTTTGTCTTTTTTTCCCCTCCATCTTTCCCTCCCCGTTACTCCTTGCCAGCCCAAGCAATTGCACGTGTTCCTAACGACGCAGGCACCTCCGTGAAACTTACTCGATGCTCTTATATATACCTCTGCCTACTTCGTTTCGCGGTGTCCAGCATCCATCCCTTCGGATCTCTTGTTTACTACCTACACTACGGATTCCAATTAGCTCCATGTTGGATGCAAGAATCGATTCGAGTCGCGCTCCCCGACGTATGCAATTATCACTTCCGTTTTACTCGTACGATCGCTCGAACCATGCTCGCATTGACGTTTCTGTGCCATCTGTTTCGTACTTGAGATGGTACTTTGGAGAGTCGTTCGCGACTCGCCTATCTCTACTTTGATAAATCACCTTCCGACTCGAGCGTGAAGGAATTACATTTATGATTGGATCGAAAAGAATCAGGGGGAATAGAATGTTTAGTTAGACGTATAGGAGTCGAGTGAGCCAAGTGAGCGAGCAACAATTTTTTGCGTAATCGCGTGTACGCGTTGTACGGTTTCGAATCGTTTGGCGAAGTCATAGAAATGTTTAGTAGCAAGTGACCATATTTCTGATCCGAAAAAAGGGAGGCGTTACTTGGCTGAGTCTCGATCGATGGAAACCAAAGCAGTTTAGTTCTCCTTGTTCTGGTTAATTTCGTAATGAGGTACGCACAAAGAAATTGAGACGATAACGAATGATTCGAAATGAAATGGTGTCGCGCATATATCATGATTTAAAATGACGTTACCGTTATCGCAAACGCACCCGTCATACTTGAAGTACACGCGATCGTTCGCTGCTTGTTTCCAACACATTTCCCTTTCGTTTATAAATTGGCCGTGGCAAAAATGAAAGTCAACCACTGTAACAGAACTTGTTTCATTCTTTACGCATTAGTTTCCTCCTTCACGGTTTCTTTTCTTGTCTCTAGATACATTTAATTTCATGTATAAAGGACAGTGACATTTTAATCATTTTGCTTTGCATCTTTGAGAGGAATTAAAAATTAAGAAATCAATCTAGAAACAGTTATTGCCCTTTTTATTTCGTATTGGATATATCTCTTGCGATGCGTCAAACATCATTCTGTTCGCTTAACAATCGAATCGATAGGACACGATGTTCGAGGAAATTCGATCCCACGAGGACTATCCTGATCAATGACGGTCCATTAAAACCGATGCACTCGGTGAAATGAACTATACGCGGCCACGTGGCGGCTCAATTCCAAGTCAGCTTCCTCTCACGTGCCTCTCATTGTTCGGTGTTTTTACACGATCTGGGTGGGCAGCGAGTAGCTCCGTCTGCCTCGATGATTAATATAAACTTAATTCAACGCCCTGATTAGTTCACGTGCCCGATTACGTGCGTTACAGCTTTTGAATGTAGCGTGCACATGTCGAACCAACGCAATGGTTTAAGTCAGTGTGTACATTGAACGGAAGAGGGTGTAGTCGACCGGATTCAAGAGCTGCGTTCTCTTCTACGTAAGTGCCTATAACTGCACATAGTGAGAGACGAATTGAATTTATTTTCTTCATAACTTTTGCTTCATAAGAATCTGTGAGATAAGTTCGCGAAACCTTTTATGGACTTGCTGGAAATTGTAATCATTTTTCGTGGAGTGTTTGCTTGGGATTTTGCTTGAAAAAAATTGCAAGAACTTGTAGAGAATGCATGCGAGTGATTCCTTAAAGCGTTTTTATCGATAGCCGTTTTCCATCACTTTTCTATGCGTAGATAATAACACGTTTGTGGTATATCGTTTCGCCGGGGTGAACACATGCGACGCAGACAAATTTTCTCACAACCACGGTCCTTCGTATTTCCCATGCTTGATATGTACTCGCAGTATCATTTATTTTACCGACGAAGGAGGGAAAGAGAGCGGTAGGCTTATTAGCAAGTACATCAGCTGTTCGTGAACATATGTCGCTAGCCGTTTGGCTCGTGCCAACGAAATCATGATCCCCTTCTCCCCTATCTCGAATATCAACCCCCGTGACATCAGTTCGCACGCGTCGATTTCCGGCTACGCAATATCGAAGGGCGCTTCACAGGGGTTGTTCGAAAGATAACGCAAGACTTACAATTACTCTTTGTCAGAGCTTTTTGCCTGCTTTCGACTTTGTCGATGACTCCTCGAGTGTGCCACCAATTTTTTTATTTGGAAGTGGGAATTTTTGTTAATTTCCTATGGAATATCGAGCGTCATTGTTTCACGCGACGACGAGACAGGAGGGTCCCTTTCTTTCATGAATTCTCTAAAATAACTTTGTTACCTGAACTTCCATTGTGAGAAATAAGTACGAAGGTATTCAGCATTGTAATAAAAAGTTTGATTGCACTTCTGGTCTTCCCAAAATCGTAGTCCTTTATTTACGTCAGAGGAACATAAAGTTAGCCCCGAGACGCGGTTGGAATACGTCCCAGACATTATGGCGGGTCACCGAGCTTTTATTACAGACGTTATTATCGGTACGGTCAAGGCGTATTGTGCACCCAGGTCTTGGGGGATCTTTCCCACTTTCTCCCACTGACGTCGGTCAGGTCACATTATTAATATTTTCATTATATTGCCCTGGCGTTTATTAAAGTAGGATTATTTGAAACCTAACCAAATAGCGTACAGAAAGGAACAATTTGTCGGTAGGTAGAAGTGTGCCGTGGACGAGTAGTCCTCGACCTTTTGTGCTTTACGTGTTCTCTGGAAAAGTGTATGTAACTGGCGTACCCTATTGTGTAAATAATCGTCAAATTCTTTGTATATTCTTGCTCATTAGTTAAAAAGTCGATTTGATGAGAAATGTTAATCTCCTTAAGCACATTGACGTATACCTCTGTTACGTTCAGAATTTTTCAATTAAAATTATTTTCAATGAAAGAGAAAGAAAATTTGACGAAGACCCATTCGTTATAAAATTTCTGAAGAAGAATAAAAGTATTGCAAAAGGGTTCATCCAGCTGAGGAGGTTAAAGAATTCTTTATTCGTTTAATTGTACAACGCAGAAAAACCAGAAGCACGGCTGTACGGGTAAACATGTTTGGCTCACGGTGATCTCATGTTTAGAATAGTCGAAATTTGCATGTTGTCCCGTTAACATCTTCCCGACTGAAGCACGGCGAACCTTCTGACCTACTGCTCGAGCACAGAGTAACCATGAAGATCAAGAGGAAGAAAAGAAGGAGAAGTGAGAGCATTCTCACGGAATGCCGAGTTCACCTGGCGGTGTGCGCGCACACGCCATATATGCACTTCGCCCTATTTAAATGGCCTTTTCTGCCCTTCCTCCTTTTTAATTGAATGCTACCACACGGCACGTGCTCACAATACCCCGACACACGTCATCGCTTCCGTGTACGTACCGCTGCTTCGCTTTACTTCCGCAAGATCTTCCGGTAGAACCTGAATCACCTAGCCCCGTCTGACCTTCGTCCACTTTTTCTCGGATCAAAATAATGCTGATCGCACGACAGGATACCTCCCGTTCCGCTCTTTTTATTCATCTGTCGTAACACTTCAGATCCTGATTCATGTTTCTAAATATTCTGTATAGCACCATCTTTGTCTCGCCTCGTTTAAACGTAAACTTGGCGACATCGAGACAAATCGCTGTTACCCGTGCAATGTGACAGTCGTGCTTTCCAACGAATTAATTGGATGCTTTAGCACGTGCGTAGGGTCAAGGTAACAGTGGTCGGGTGGCGTCGATTATGTATTCGACGCTCAGTTATTGATGTTGAATCGCAGGCATGTTTGTGTACAATTACATAATTGCTATCTATTGTTCACGTTTGATAAGATAGTTATTTAAGAACGTATGTAATTTTAATGTTGGCTCGACGCTAGAAGTTTTCAGCTTACATTTATATTAATGAGAAGTATCAAATTACTCGGGGTACTTGAAACTATTAATACAGCGTTTGAGATGTAACGAGAGAGAATTGTTATTAAAAAATTATACGCGAACGATGAACTGGAATGTTTCGATGAGAAATGCAAATGGCCGGGTGTGACGTGGGGAGTTAAAATCGATAAAGGAACCCTGTCGGGACTGCCGTCTTGGAAGGGGGAGAAGTGGCCCCGATAGGACCCCAAAGGCGTCCTTTGTAGGGTCTTAGGCTGAAGATTGCGCACGTGCTCGGTTTTCCCACGCGTATAGCACGCAGCCGGTCTGTGTCCAAGGGGGAGGACACTGAGGCTGAAAAGGAACAGGGTGCATTGTGTCGAGCACGGGCCCGAGACACTGGAAATTAAGGGCCTTCTCGTCTTCGTCTCTCATTCTCTCTCTATTCTCTTTCTCTCTTTTCCTCCCACGGCAAATGATGGTCCGTACAAATTGCCGGTAGCGTTGGAATAAAAGGAAACGGTTATAGGGGGTAGACTCTTTCCATTCGCGATGGCGTGAATTATTCCAAAAAAGTTGCTAAGAATCGCTGCAATATTTTTTTTCCGCTGTTTAATAGCGTATAGAAAGATCAGGGTAGATTTCACTGTTCGACGTCAGTCGCAGCTATCGGGGATGTAATCGAAGGCCACGTACGCCGGATATGTCGACGGGTACGTTTGATAGACGTGGCCGTTTCTTATCCCGAAATTCCAACGCGGTTGACTCACGCTTCACACAATTTCTCTCGAAATCGAGACGAGTCCTTGTAGGGAAGCCGTTACGATGGCGGAGCATTTGCATGCACACGTTTGACACTGTATCGCGTGTACGTTTCTTGCATTTATCTCTGTAGTTTTTAATTAGGCCCGATCTTCGAATGTTGCTTGCGTCGACAGTCATCTGTAAAGTTGTTCATTCCGATTACTCGTTCCATATGTATTTTATTTTATTCGAACGTGAAAGTAACAGCAAAGGTACAAATAAATGGAGAATGAAGCACTAAGAAATCAGCATGAGAATTCCTTTCGAGAAACGTATACATCAATTAGATCATATGACGATTAACATTTGCAATATCATAGCAGATAATTGATGATATCGTAGGAAAAAGTTTCGAAACGGAACAAGCATAACGTGTAGAAAAATTTGAAAAATTTGAACGCATCGGCAAAAAATGCCGAGAAGAAAATAGGTAGTTAAGAGAAAGTAGCCGTAAATCATATCGCTCTCGCATGAATTATAACTTTATAATCATCCTGCACGGCCTCGCATCGATCGGTAGTAATTTCTTCGTGACGAAGATGTGTCGAAACCCGTGTCCAACCCTGAAATTGAAGTCATCCACCGATAAATCGAAACGATGCGCAGTGACGATTAAAATTGTAGGTTGGCCCGCGATTACGAATTCCCCCGCGGGGCCTTCAGAGTAAAAGCGATTAAATGGGCTGCGATCGTGGAATCGTTTTCACGGCGACGAGCCCAATTTTTCAGGTTTCCATCGTCGCGTGCATGCACGATCTGCCTCCGTATCGGCCGCCTCGCGCTCCTCCATCGTTCGCGTACTTATTAAACCAAGTGGAGATTGCAACAGGCGCGTAAAAAAGTGTCGCCAGCTCGGTCGTAATACGTACTTTTTCTCCCATCTTTTTTTTTTTTGTTCTCTTTTCTTAATCGAGCCGGAAGCTCTCGTTAAGGAGCGGCCGTTAATTGGTCCTGGCTTCGGTCATTGGAGAAAAATATGTATATACCTGGGCCCCTCATCGATAGGCGTTCGGCTCTCCCAACACTATCTCTACCTGCTCGGGTTGTCCACGGCTACGCAGGCCCGCGCTACTCCGGCCACGTGTACGTGCACGCGTGCACGCGTGTATCCGCGTACACGTACGAATGAATGGCGCTGCCGGGCGGAGAGGCACATCTCTCGTTTCTGGGCTCAGAGATCTAACTACCACCTGCCTCATTTTCCCACGAGCTCCGAGGCGAACCTCTCGAATACCGATGAGATAGACGAGGATGAACCTCGTGCGTAGGAACGAGCAGGTCGAAGGACAGCTTGGACCGCGCCAGGGGGAGAAAAGAGAGGGCGCAAACGCGTTCACCGGTGGCTAGAGCGAGAGAGGGGTGGGGCGAAGAAAAACAGGGTCAGAGAGAAACAGGATTACGCCGAAGGGAGAGCCACGTCGGTTTTTGACGGAAGGGAAGGGAAGGGAAGGGGGAAGGGGTCGCGAACGGAACGCGATGGACGGAGGCGCGCGGTTGAAATGTCCGAAATAAAGACGGAAAGGTTCGTTCGTACCGTGGAAAAATGAAAGGGTAGGAGCGAGAGCCAGGGAATCGAAAGAAACGGAGGGTAAACGCCGGACGTCGCTCTGATAAAAGAGAGAGACGAATAGATCCGTGGATACGATTCCGATCCGTCGTCTGCACCGTGAACGTGTACGCGCACGCGTGAGCACGTGTGTGAAGAATCGGGGCGGCAGAGGGTAGGGAGGGCGAGGATACGGAGAACCAAGAGGTCCTCCGAAGGCGGGCAGGTAGAACACGTGCTGGCACGAGGTGAGTCAGACTCGCGGGAATATCGAAACACGATCTTTTCGTCTCTCTTTCTCCTCTTGTCCTCCTCTCTGTTTCTTTGTCTTCCTATTTTTTTCTTTTTCTTTTCCTTTTTTTTTTTTGTTTTTCGTGCGGAGAGGGGTGAATTTAGAAATGTACAGTCTCGAAGGCGATAGCTGACAGTTTCGAGGCTGTTTTGCATGAATTAAAATATCTCTTATCTCTCCATCTTTTTTTTGGCGATATTCTTTTTTAGGAGCAATTCTGTGAGACAGTCGAAAGCCACTCGGAGAATATTCATTCAAATTTAATTAAGCAAACGTTTCTTTCCATTATTTATGTGACGCTTTTTAATTGCTCTTCTTTATCTTTCATCCGTATTTATAATAAATGAGATTTTCTCTCTCTTTCTCTTATTTTTGCCATTCGTAGCACATTTCGATGTGCTTCCACGCTATCGTACAATCTTATTCGACGTGTTTGTGGAAAGCTCGCGTAGTTTTCCTTTATTACCATCACGTAACCGAGTGTAAACCTCGAATTTCCTTCAAGGTAGCAATTTGTCTGTAATTTTCACATGGCCTCAGCGTTCCCCAATTTGGAGTTACATTAATGTGTTGGCAATAACGTGCCCCTGAGAAAGTAACGTGCAACTTTCCACGTGAGAAGATTCAGTGAATACACCTATAATTGTCGGCTCGTTAAATGTCTGCATGTAATTTATCGATGGTGGTTGCGATTGTGAAACAAGCGGGGAAAGCAATAGCAGTCGTAAATAATATATGTTAAATTGTTTTGTATAAATAACATACACACGCGTGTATGTTTATTAGTTTGTTAAAAGCATTGAAAAAATAGCTTGGTCCTCCGGCACGAAATGAAAGATAAATAAATTCAACCCTCGCGATTAAGTTTAAACTATAAAGTTCGCAAAGAACGTAGTTAATGTTCGCTATAAATTTTATCAAGAAATAAACTGTTAATAAGTAAACCGTCAGTTCACACGTGCTATTGATACATATGGATATGTTTTTTAGCGAACCAAGTGTATTAAATTATTGAACATCGCGTCATCGTGTTAGGTAATCTGTTGACTTCAAAGACATAGTTTTAGATAAGATAATGTATTACTCGATATTGGAATTTTATGGCGATGAGAAAATTTCTTTGTCTTTGGGAAGTGATTAGTCGGGTATCGTTAAATGAAATCGTGAATGTATGTCGTAAATTTTAACAGGGGACGACATCACGGTTAAAGAAATAAAGATTGTTTAATATTTTCAAACGTAGCTTCTAACGTATAACTGATTAGAAGTAATGTGCGATACTTTCTCAAGCACTACTCGAAATTATTAAAATAAGTATAGTTGCAGCGGTGATAATGTGAATTATGCCATGACTACCTGTATCTATTCCTCGTCTCATACTCGTTCCAAGATTAAGCTATATTTCCCACTTATTTGAAAAGGTTCGTTTAATCTGAATTTATGTAACCCTCCTCCATAACTCTCTCATTGAGTGCTTGTGTGAATGGCCGTGTTCGATGGAGCCGTTACACGAGTAAAATTATGAAAGTTTATGAATCTTACGTTCCCGTATCCTCGCGTCTATGAAATTTTCTCTACACTCGTAGAACTTAGTATGCGATATCAACTGGTGCTTGTTAGCATTTTAATTTTGACGTTACGCTGCATGTTTACATAACTTACGCGTGAAATATCGTAGCGATATTTTATTCAGATCGATTGGATGGTTGATAAAGTGTAGGTATTAGGAAATTCTCGTTAATAAATCTCCATCGCTTTTATTCGAATGTTCAACGAATACCTTGGAGTAAAGTAAATGGCGTCACATGGCTGCTTTTCAACTCCATTTCTTTATTCCACTAAGTAAACAGAGAAAAAGTACATTTCCAACATGAAACAGTTAGTAACGAAACGTTATTATTAACGAAGAAAGTTCTATGTAGTGCGTTCGCAGCTCTTTCGAATCATTAATCATTCGCGAAGGATAAAGTAAACAGTAAAGTATCTTTAACAAACTGTGCAGCAGTTCCGTAGGTATCTTTTAATTACACTCAATCGAGAACGAATTTATTCGTCAAGTACCAAGGATGAAGGGAAACTTTTCTCCAGAATTTCTTAATTGTACCAGGTATTCGGTAATCGTTGGTAGCATACCTACTTAAGTCGTCATTATGGAAACGAGTGTAAGACAAAAACGGAGGATAACCAAATTACGCGTTCGGGGCTTCGAACGACGGGGACATTAAGAAAAAAAGATGGAGAATATCAGTCGTAACTACGCGCAGCAGGGTGGAAAAGTGACTTCTGCCGTTTCTACTGTCCATGCTATTTCTTGGGCTCGTTATACCGCTCTTAGGCGCTAAGAAAACGAGTCGCTTGTTCCGTTTATGCAGCGTCGTTTGAGCGTCAATTAATTACGAACGTTTCAATGCAAACAGCGAAGAGCAAAATCTTAATTACGCGCGAAAGGAAACTCGCGGCGTGATTGTTAATCGAGGCTCGTATTATCGTCAACCTCTCCCTAGTTGGACCATCTGATATCGCTTTAGATAAAGAAAGCTGCGATTATTGAAATTTAAATGATAATTAAATATGGCCGTGAATAATATCGATATTAAAACCGCGACACGACTTGTGAAATCAGAAAGATTTTACGATCCTTATCAATCGGTACTGACACAACCCTACCGTAGATCCCTGATTAATGCGGGATGTGCAAATCGTTAAGATGCTCCCCTTCGATACTCCGACTCGCCATTCCGCTTTCATATTCGCATACTTGGTAATGGAAGACGGCGATTTCTACTCGAAGTGGGAGGATACTTTGATGCATTTCGTGCTCGTTCCCTTTAAACTTCTTCTCGAAGTATAGACCGCTAAATTGGACAGAGAATAAACAGATTTACTTCTCGAAAATCAAAGATTATCGAAGGAAAAGCACAGGGAGGGTAGCAAAGGATAGTTGTAAAGTTACATCTCATTACATTTTCTTTTCTTCGAGAGAGAAGTAAGAATTAATAATAATTGTAATTAAACTGTTGTGCAATTGTGTAGCAGTGAAATATAACGTCACGATGACACGAAAGAAACGAGATAAGGATTTGAAATTGGTACGCTAGTTCCAAATTACTTGGTGTTATAGCGGAGCAAACGAACTGCCCTGGTTTTCTAATGAAGCAATTTGTTTCGAAGATTAGGTGTTATATATGTGGCATTATTACACAATGCCCAGGCCCGTGCACATTACACACGCGACAGCTGTGGAAGGTACTTACGTTTTCCACACACGTGTTTGAGTGAATCAGGTTAATCAGCCTATTGCTAATTACGCTTAAAATCCATGTATAGCGAATTAATGATCGTAATTACATAAGAACGCCGCTTCTGGTAATAAAGAAAGTAGGGGCACGAAGGATGGACGGGTTAACGATATACAAATAAGTAATTAAGTACGCAATTAAATGAGAAGTACTATAAAATTGAAGCTGTAAAACTTCCGGAGACATGGTGGATTATGCAGATTTATCCTGAAGAACGTTAATAAATTGGGAAAAGTGAAAAATGCCCCTGCCAATAAAGTTTATTTATGATTTCTCGAATCGTAAACGTATTCGCGTTTGCTTTCCTCGCTTTCACATTGATTTCGTCGCATCCGGTCGCAGTTTGTAGGCGTATAAAATTTCTTAGCTGGGTGAAAACGCATTAATTACGGTTTACCTAGCCGTGTATACCAATAATCGATCGATGTTGCTAAAATGGAAAGAAAGTTCTTTCTTTCTTTCTCTCTCTCTTTCTCTCTCTCTCTCTCTCTTTTATTTCTTACACGCATCTTATTAAAACGTTCGTGTAGTTTTGCGTCACATGTTTCCCCCGGTTATTTTAATCACGCACGTGGCTCAACCTTGACCTGGTTTTTACACTTTTTAAATCATGAAATCCGTTTAATTTGGAAACGAAAGGAAGCTTGGCCGGAAAGTAGCTTGGAGGTAATTGCAATATAATTATCCGCTTATGCAACGTCGCTCGGTCGCTATCGGTACGTCGATATTAAATATCGACGTCTCTACTAGACTTTTCTAAAACGCGTGTTCACGTAGAAAATCAAATTTTTCAATTAATTTCGCAACGGCATTTCTGCAGCATAATGCAGCTCAATGGTCAATCGATTTATTCAATGTACTCTGCTCTATAATTTTCTGCGAATTCATTACTTACCTTTAGAGCATCGGGCGTCGATACCGTCGATAGGATAAAAGGTCCATAGAAAAAGAAAATCTTCCGATCAGAGCGTAGCGCGTGGTAGAGCCGACGGTGATTAATTACTTCGTTTACACCAGGACTAATTATTCTTGATGCAATCGGGAACTCGGCATGCGACATGTTCCGCTTGTTGGCCTCAATGAACGTTGCACTGACACTCTCATTATCGGTACACGGGCATATACGCGATGTATTGGAAGCTGGAAAAGCTGTAACAAAAGTGTTTGATCGGTAGGAGTCCTCGACAGAATTCCTTCCAAGTAGCCAATCAGCTATAATTGGACCAAAAGATAAACTGATAAGCTCCTTCAACGTTTTATGCGCACACGGTCATTAGGTTCTTGTTGAAGTTTTGTAAATTCCTTTCAGCTTTGTTAATGCTATAGAGGCAATTTATAACGAAAGTTCTTAATTAAGAAGGATCCGTCCCGATATGGAGAAGGATATCGTTGAAACTTGTTCGCATAATAGTGTGATTATACCTTCGGTACTTGGGCGTTATTAATACGTGGTCTCGCTTTTGTCATGACAGCACTTGACGTGCTCCACATGGTGGCGTTAGACGTGATTTCACGAGCGGCCTGGTACAAAGACACATTGATAATTCTGCGTTCTGTCTCGTGTGAAACGGCCGGAAAGAAGAACTCCATCGTCTCGTCTCGTCTCGTCTCGTCTCGTCTCGACTGGAAAGTCTGACGCACGTGTTATCGGCGCCTTTTAGACAGTCCCTTTCGAGGATCACAAAGCGTCCTTTCATTGACTAATTAGGATGCTTTCGAAGCACTTATACGTGGCGAATGTCCCTCCTTGACACCGGCCTGCCTATATTACTGTTTTCAAACTGATTAACGAGTTGGGAAACGTACGTTTTACGGCCGTTCAACTGCTTCCGTTCGTATTCATGGTGATCCTGTTACGGAGGATACAATTATCGAATTTACGTCTCTTCAATGGAGATACTCGAATCTTCTTACCAATCGTACGAATCCATTTTTCGAGGTGAAAGAAAATTCTAGCGTGCGTGTTTCTTAAACGTCAAACGTGAACATCTATTCCCACGACTTTAGATTTTTGACAAATTTTTTCGTTTGGAAACATGTTTCTAATGGTCGTAGAAATGATTAACTAGCACGACTAGCGGCTCTTCCGATTAGAATATGAAAAGATTACCGTTTTATATCCCTTAGTAGAGTCGAATAAGATATCTTTATTCAAAGGTGTCTTCCTCCTCTTGAAAAATAATATTAATCTTGTAAAAAATGAAGGAACAGATACAAATGTGTTGCCTCGTCTAATAAAGAATAAAAAAAAAAAAATCAGTTACATTCGCTAATAATTTGACACCGTTCAAATTGGGTTAGTCTGTATGTGCATTTCCTAGGCTTGTCCATAAAATAATAATTCGATTCGCATTATTATTTTATCGAAACAAGTCGAATTGTTTGTATCAATCGTATTGCTAGAATATAAGCAGAAAATTTGATATAAAAAAATTGCTATTTCATAATTCCATTCATATTTTTGTATCTGATGACTCACCGTTGGCGCTAATGTGTTCCGCTGAAAGCATGGCTTCCTTTTTCGAGCAGAACGCGGCTTCTTAGCACGAGCCCCCCATAAACGTAACAGGATCCCATACGGGTGTTCCTCGGTTCGTTTCTTATGCGGCTACGTTCCCACACTTTCTGCCCCATTGAAACGTACACCAGAAGAATTCACCTCTATACATACCACGAGGGTGAGAGCTAGAAAGCTTCGGAACCCATACAGATTAAGAGCAGCACCCCTCCTTTCAGGAAGTCTTTCAGTGGAAGCGTGCAATGCACGAGCTGGACGCGAAATTGAATGAGCGAACCGTTTCCGCGTTTTCTAAACTTGACCCCGGCTTTTTTTTCTCTATCCTCCCCTCCCCTTCGAGCAGTATGGACGCCGTGTTGTGAATTACGGAAGAAAGGATTAACCATCGCTGAGGTAGCTTCGCGTAGCATCCGTTACACGCGAGAGGGTTGAAAGAAATACATACAGTTATATATCGCTTATCAATACAAATAATCGCTTCGGTTTCTCTCTTTTCGAGATCTGAAAATATTTTCGTTTCTCTTAATTGGTTTGTCTTCAGCATAACAAAATCTGTTTCATCCCTTCCTGAATGGGTCTGGTTTCATTCGTTTCTGTGTGGATATGGAATTTGGTCAGTGGTCAGCCTGGTTTCTCCGTGTGTTGAGGCGTGCGAAAAAGTTTTTCGCATTCCAGAGATGGCGAGTGCAGGTGTCCGAGAGAAACTGAAGAGAAAATAGAAATACGCGTGTGGCGTGAACAGCACACCCACGGTTCGTTCAACAGGTAGTCGTCTACTCTCGTCAGGGAGCCATTTACGACAACCCCCCGTTAGAGGCTTTTGTACCCGAGGGGTGGAAAGACCGTTAGGGTTGTGGCGCGAAAAGGGGTTGATATTCTCGAGGAACGCATGCCTATGCAAATTACAATGCGCTCGAGTTACTGACTTATCAGCTTTACGGTTCGTGCGTATGTAGCGTACAACACGTGTCCTACGAAAAAAAAAGAGAAAACAAGGAAGAGTAACAGAAGAGCGAAACGTTGGCAAGGATTTTTTTGCAGAAAAATAATTTGTATTCAATTGCATTTGCGGAGCACATGTGTTACGCAACTTAGCAGTTTACTCGATTTTAAATGAAGGAATTTAAGAAGGACGCCGACAGTCTGTAGGGAAATTAATTAAAAATCTTTTCCAGATACAGTTCAGTCGTGAATCCCTTTGGTGGTGACGCAACGCGTGTTATCTGTTGGAGATTTACGAGAGGCCTGGTTAATTTCGATTGTAATTATTACCGTCTCATTAAACGAGCGGAATATCAGTGGTACTCGAAATTCCGTATATAGCAAACTATAACACAGGTGGAACGGCGCGTTAGCGCTTAAAGCCCCGGCATACATTGCACGTGGTCGACACGAGACCAGATCGTCAACCCTCCCCGCTCATTAATCTCGAAGATGGCCCGCGGGCAGGGAGGAGCGTGGGATGAGATGGTGGTCACACGACGAAAAATCGGCACGGAAAGAGCGATCGAGAAGGCCGTGGCAGCCCAGTTCGAGCAGTTTAACACACCTAGTCGCGGATAAGTGTGCAAGGCGCGCATTTAGCGCCTGGAGGCTCTTTCACGATGCACGCTTATGCGAAGATATCGGCAGCTGGCCTGGAATCGTGAGAGACTCGGGCAGATGGCCTGCCCTGAAACTCCTTCACGGCGCTCGCGTGTACGTGTACACGACCACTACGAATCCCTACACGCCTTCCTAAGGAAGGAACCACCGAGGATGTTTCCCACGGACTCCTGCAGCCTCTCATCTGCCGTATTACACACGAATGTGCCCTGGATTCCCTCCCTTCTTTCGCTCTCCCTTTTGCTCGTTACCTTCGTACCACCTTCCCCCTCTCCCTCTCTCTCTCTCTCTCTTTGTCGCTTATATAGGGGAAAGTTCATTCTCCTTGTCTCCTAATTCTTCGCTAAGTCCAATTCTTCGCCGGATTATTGGATGATTGTACTGGAATCAAAAGATTTATCGGTTGACCTTCTTGCCGTCATTTGTGGTTAATTTGACGTGTCTGTTGACTGCTTCGAGAACAAATTATTTGCTTTTCGGATAGACAAACTATTCTGCTCTTCTTAACAACAAGTTTCTACTGACATCTTAGTGGTATATCGAGATTTCGAGTTTTTTAGCTAGCTGGTCTTTGACGTTCAAAGAGCAGTGTAGAAACTTTAAAGGACTGCGCGTTGAAGTCACTGCTGGTACCGTTCCCGCCATTCGTTTGCACGTGCTTCAAATCGAAACTCGTCGCTCTGTGACGTATATCTGCTACAGGTGTTGTACGAGCTATTCTACGAGAAGTCGTACATATTAACTTTTTATCTTACACAGGACTGGAGTTACAAATATTTAATGTTAATATTACAAAAGAGCAGTACTGTTTTTTTTTACTTAAACTTTGTTGAAAGTTTCAATTCGAGGAGAACATTGATTGTCAAATAAAGGCGCTTAGCTAAACGACAGTTTAAGTCTGAAAAGTCATCAATGGTCTATGATCGCCATTCTTGAGATCATTTGTCGTGAGACGGCTCACGCTTGGCCACGCGTGAACACGTGTCGATGCACACGCGTGGGCTCGTGCAGCGAGAGCCAGGAATCGCCATTAAGTGGGTGGCTAAGATTGACTCTCGTTTGCTTTCCTTGTTCTGCCTATTACTCGAGGGATCCTTGCTCTCTTTGTCTTCTTATCGTCGGAGCGTCTTCGCGGTCCGACTTGTTCTTCTTCTTTTCGAGTGGGCAGAAAAGATAGACACGACCGGATCTGGTGTTTAAATGAACGATGGGCATATTTACCAAGGCTATATCTGATCGCATTCGCGGTATTGGTACTTGGTGAACGCGTGGTGTTTCGCGCGCTAATTGAGATGGAGTCGAGTCGATCCCATGCTCGCTCTCATTTCGCAATGTACAGGTCCCGTTGGGCGCCGATTGCTTCTGGGTTGATAACTCGTACCTTATGTACGACGCTAGTTTTGTGTTAATCGTCGAAACGTCTGCGGACGATAAGGTTTACAAATTGCTTGTCGGATATAGAATCGAAAAGTTTTCGATCGGGTATGTTTCACGCATCACACACGATCGATACGAACAGCAATTTATTCGCTGTCCTGATTTAAAGTAGAACTCGTTTATAATATTCGTAGAGGAGAGAGATACTCGCATGATCTAACCGGGTTCTGCGAGGGAAAGAAACTGGTTTCGTTAATTTGCCAAAATATATTTTGTTGCGGCCACTTAGTGTGCAACTTGGTGCATCTTTCATTTATGATTCCAGCTATCCTAAAGGCATGCCTGTTGATTTTATTTATACGTATAAAAGCGCAGTATTATCCTGGTTTTATTTTCAAGGAAGTAAATGCATAAAGGATGGCATATTACTTTGTCGGAAATCGATCGGTGTTAATAACAGCTTATACTCAGCCATGTGTTTGACGTGTTTCATTAAGCTTCGATGATTTCGATTCTGTCGGCGAATCAGGTAAATGGAAATCGAAGAGCAACACAGCAAGTGCCATATGAGCGGTTCTCAATCTTTTCGTAAATGTTAGCTTTTTGTAACATTTACATTTAACGTAAATGTAAATATTTTATAAAATATTCAATGAAAATTTCAAAACGTTATTAATAGCTCGCGTTGCTATTAATTATCCATATATCATCACTCTGGTCTTATGTACCATTACTACGTATATCTATCACTAATTGAAGAACCGCTGTAATATATGATGTAAATATCACTGTCGATAAGGAGATGTTGCCATGCTCAGCGATATTTAACCTGCAATCATTTCTGCAGATCTTGCTGAAAAATGCTTGCTTTTAGCGAAAATATAGAAGGAGAGTACACATATCCCATACATTGTGTGCTCCAATTCCAATTAATTATGCTCTTAATTTATTTTCGTTTCTCTTCCGGGTTCAAGAGACGCGTACGTATAAAGCAAGTAATAAGATATTTCGTTCGGTGCGTTTAATTTATAAAGAAATCTTGGTTAAAAGTTGCACCAAGGCTGCGCGGCAACTAAATTATACTTTTATATAAACCGCGCAGTACTTCTTGAAGGAAATATCGCTCTTTATCGTAACTTGGTCTTACTTCGCAGTATCTGAAATTAAAAATGCGGAAAACGAAGTACGGTTTCCGTTAACTCTCATATTTCAGGATCGAACTTTTTATCTGCTCCGCATTACGATTTTTGCCTCCTACTGATACGCGTACAATTTACGCGCATCAAATGGTTGCAGCACTCACTGAACTTTCTCGAGTAATACGTATAAATGGCAAGAACGTTAAATATAAATTGCAACATTTCAGTAAATAATCATATCGATGTAATAATGTATCGTTACTCGACGCAATATCACGATGCAGAGGAAAGTATTCCCGCGGATCGTTAATTTGAACAGAGTACCGTTCGATTATTGTCGACGTGGTTACTATATTTTGTCAATCGAGAAAATGGCGGGCAGATATCAAACTCGCGATAATCACACCTGACCATCGCGGTTCACGACGCTCCGGGGCGTACGGTTGCCGGATCGTACACGTGGTTCGCAAACAAAAAAAGCACTTAGCGCGGTGGTACGGAGGCTGTTTTGAAAGGCGAGCTGCCGTTCGAAAAAGCGCGGCAAAAGGGCGCGCGTGCACGTGGCCGTCCTTCGTTCGTAACGCGCGCGGTGAATGCGCTCGTGTGCGGGGGTTGAAGGGAAGGGAAGGGAAGGGAAGGGAAGGGATAGGGTAGGAGCGCATCCTTCGCCTTTTCTCGGGGCTCTCCCACAAGGTGACGCCGATGCCGCGGGACTGTGGGAATTCGGGACATGTGCGTGCCTACACACGCCGTGCTCGTGGTCCGCACACGAGGGGGAAATCTCGTGGTGTTTGGAAAGAGAAGAGTAACCGAGGGGAAAAAAAGGAAGGGGGAAGACCGGACCTATGCTGTTCGCGGCACGCCGGCCGCCATAAGGCAAGGAATCCATGGGAATATCGAGCATGTGCATCGGACCGCTCGTGTGCTGCACGAGTTATGGGGTGGCCGCTAACCCTCCTTTTCCCTTCTTTCTTCTTTTCTTTTTCCCTCCCCGCCACTCCGCTCCCTCTTTTACCTCGCTTTCCTTATACGGGATTCCGTGACCTGGCGCATTCGGGAATTTCTTCACCACGTGGCTCTGCATAGGCAATCAGGGTGGAACGTAGGGTGGTTTGCCCTCGTGTCTCGACCCTCCGTCCACCCCCTGTCGCTCGTGGTCGCCGCGTGGCAACTTTAGACAAACGTATCGACTCGTGTCTTGTTGGCGGGGGGGGTCGTCGTCTCGTATGGCTATCCATTATCGCGGACTACTTACGTTCCGAAGAGTTCATTGGACGAATCGTTCACTTTAAACGCGTAATTTTATTTAATCCCCGCAAAATTGTTGCTTTTTAACGCTTATCGCTTGGAACTCGAGATTGAACAATAACGGGATTCAGGCTCTTCTTTTGTACGATTACGGAGTAATAGTAGTAATTGTTGGACGTTTATAGCACTCGATCATGTTTCTGAAGTCCTGAATAAGACGTTGGCATTTGATCTTGAATCTCAGCTTCAGCTGGTCTCCTACATCCTTGACGCTCTGATTATCTTGGCTGTTTTCGCGGGTCATTCGTTCTTGTTACTCGACGCACACGTAACGCTGGCACAATTCCAAATACCAGATTTTCATCCGCGCTCACCTTTTTCCCCCTCGGCTAAATATAATAGCGCGGGCATTTATCGTTGCGTAGATGCATGGGTGCCTTTGAACGACGTTTCTCGTTTGAGGATGAACAAAATTTTGATCAGCTGCCAGGAAATTGATCTCCATCATCTACGATTGAAATCGTACCGTCCGAGCGAGAACGCATCTTCCTACATTACCTGTTTTTATTATTCTTTTTACGCGTTACACGGTTAATGTATCTTCTATGTAATACCAATCGTTAAGTCGTTCTCTATTTTCCCCATTTTCCCATACCGCGGAGTCTTTAAAATAATAGTCAATTTCCTGTACCTTGTAAGAACTGCTATCTCCCACTTCCCATTCAAAATAGAAATATGTTGCATCAAAGCGCGCTCGTTTGTTCTTGCGTATTTCCTCGGTTTTACTTTTCTTTCCTCGAGTGTGTGGTTCTCGAAACTTGGAACGCTTGATACCCGATAGAGAATTTCGAAACTTTTGTTGTACCGTAAATTTCCAAGTTCTAACTATCGAGCTAGAATCCATCGAGCTTCCTCGAAGATGGTTAACCGTTACGGCTGTTCCTCTTTTCAATCCCGCGATACAAAGACAATTAACGTCAGTCACGAAACGAAGAAAGAAACCGATGCGATTGTAAATTCCTCGCGATGGGGATAAATCTCGCGACAGCCGATTTCTTGCACGATCACTTTTTCTCGATCGTCCGGCGTCCGATGCGTTCTCTTGCTGCCTGGATCTCGTCGGACGTACGCATCGCGCCTGACAACTTTTCATTATCCTCGAATCGACGTTTCGTAAATAGGTCCCTTATTAAACTAGAACAGCGGATGGAGGCTCGACCAGTGGCGTACGGACGCCTCGTGTAAACGCTCGAGGAGCAATTGACTCGAGCGTGGTCCCGATATCACGAGAACACGGCGAAAGGATAGAAGCGAAGGATGTATGGTCATTAAGCAGGATACACTTTTTACGTCTCACTCGATACTCGTGGCCTTTCGTTACTCATCCGTGTAAGATCCTCGTAAAGGGGTTATCCGGTGCTCCATTCACTGTGTTATCTCCGCCTCGACGGATGCGAGTGGGTCCACGATGGATCTTCTTTTTTTCTACCTTTCTTCTAGAATCGCTGGCTTCCTTTTTTCACGCTGGCTACTCTTTACGCGTACAGAAAACACCTGACCGGATCGTATAGGCGACGTAACATTAGTCTCGACAACTTTTTAGGTTAAGTGGCCGCCGCTCACTGTTTCCTCCGGCTACAACAGCCAAGGCGGAAGTACAGTTACTCGCATTAATATTCGAACACCGATATCATTTTGTGACTTCTCTTTTATTGGGCAAATGTACAACGCGCGAGTGTTAAATGTGTACGTATAAAACACGCGCGTATGCGAGTGAGAAAAAATAACTGTCATTTTTTTATAAATGTCGGAACGCTCTGTGAAGTTGAATTATCAAACTGAAATTTCGTACGAACGTGCAGCTGTCCACTGACGGGAAACATCGACGTCTGTCAATGAGGAGGAACTATCCAAATGTGTTATTGACATCTTTCTGTTGCTTTAAATTAAGCAAATGGTAGTTTTACATTATGCGATGAACATCGACAGTTCATTTATAATCGTCTTATACGATGGAATGCATATGCGTCTAATTTTGTCAAATGATCACGAATAGAAAATATATGACGCTTCTCTAAAAGTTAAACAGTTGTTCGAGGAAATGGTGGGGTAACAAACTATCGTAATCCCTTGTTTCTTAACGAAGCAATTTTTTTTTTTATGCACGTAGAGATAAGAAATGAGGCAAATGAGGCGTCTCTTGAAACGGAGCAGATCCCCCGGATTCATCCTGCCCGTAAACTCGATCGTTTTCTCTCTCGTTACGCGGTGAATAATCGAGGAGTGCACCCGATACGGTGGGGAACGACGAGATGGGTCTTCGTAGGAAGTAATTATCGTGTAATTATTCCTTGTCGATGGTAAACGAGGGGCAACGATGGCTCGGAGGCTTTTTCCTCGTTCGGAAGGCGACAAGGAAAGCGCGGCTCGTGGAAAACGTTTTCGAAGTATCCGGTAGTTACATAGACGTAGCAAATCGTCGCCTGTCACGCGACGATTATTTTATCCCGTGGCTATTAGTTTCAGCATTTAGTAGACGCGCGAGATAGCGTTGATTGCGAATAATTGACTCTGAAACCGTGGGAATTGTTGGGCGAACTTTTTGCCAGCTGCACGGTCGGTTTTCAATTTTCTCGTTCTCTACATAGAGATCGAAAGATTTCGAGAAAGCATATATCTCTCTTGGCGATTCTTCAGCGAGCGAATGTTGAGTTTAAAATTTGTAACGTCAACAAGGTTGTAAGTTACATGTTTTCGCCGACTCGTGTTCACATTTGGGGACAGAAGCGATGCGTAAGTTGCCATCCCTCCGCCATTAATTTCGCCGCTCTGTAAATCTTATATCGCAGTTAATAGTTGCGTGACACTTCATCTACCACTCGCGCAACTTTCATTAACCATAAAAGGAACAACTGTGTTACAGGGCCTGTCAAAGCTTTCATGTTTCTCACGAACCGTCGGTAGTACCCGCGCTCCGTGTAATTTCAGCTATAAATTTCACGCGTACTCCCGAATTTATTTTTTCAACGCGTGCATACCTCTTATCGTGGCAACCGTCATCTTCCCCACGGCCACTGATACAGCTCGATCCTTAATGAACGATAAGCCTGACGTCGCGCTGTTCCTCTCCTTCCAGCCCGTTTACTCCTTACAAAATTTTACTTTCCAGGCCTGTTACATGAATCCGAGAGAAATTTTATTGCCAATGATATCGGCCGGATTATGTAGCACGTAATAAATTATTTTTTATGCTTCGCCATCGCTGTCCTTCGTTTACTTGGTGAACGAACTAAATACGCGATCTTTTATATAGCTGGTTGTAATTAGGTTTACGGTTCGCTGAATCGATCGATCTGGGACAATCCTCAAATACCCTTTCTTTCTGTTTCATCCCTTATTCTTCATTTTAGCCCTTGCTTTTCAAACTTTTAAACGATAAAGGGGTAAAATTGTGAAGCTATATGAAAGGTACTTTAATAAATAATGGTAAAATGTTTCGCTAAAAAATATGGCCTCATTTCGTGGTCGACTCCTATATTCTTCCTTGATGGAGGAATTATCCAAATCTGTCGAGCAGTTTTTGAAATTACTTCGAACACGCGCATACAGGCATACACGGGCATAATACTCTCCTCTTATGATATTAGTGTAGGTAATAAAAATCAAGTGTACGGGGCACAGTATAACTTGTTCGTAACTACTGTCATTATAGTCGAGCATAAGAGAGTTTTTGTACGGGTCACTTGAAAAATTCTTGTACAAACATAAATCGCGTCACGCAACCCTTTATCCCCTTTGAATACCTCCGGCGAGTACCTCCTCGTATACATGGCATTCATCTCGAAATTATAATTACACATTTCGCACGGCGCAGCCTCTCGACGTATGATTTATTTAAAACGAATACCTCGCACGAAAAAAGAAAAACGGAGAATTGTGATTGAAAAAATGTTTGAAAATTGAAAACGGTTCGAAGCGAGAGACGCTGTACATATGTACGTTCGCACACGTCGCGCGTACGTATATATTCGAACACCTCGTGGCTGGCCTGGTGCCAACAATGTCGGCGCAATTACCGATTCCGGAACGTGTACCTCGCATCGCGGTTTACACGCGTGCATACGTACAGATACGCACGTACATACGTACGCGGTGCAACGATGTCGATGACTCGCGGTTAACGATCAGCATCCTGAGTCGAGGAAACGCGAGGCGACGCGAGCAGGCGCGCGGGACGGCGGCGAGAAAAAGGCAACGCGAAGAAAAGGGCCACGCTCCGTACACGTTCCGCGCACACGCCTCGTCGGAGCACCTAGATTACGATCACGGGCAGAGACGGTCGGTGGGGACTGGACGTGTCAGGGGACGGCTAGAGAGACGGGCGTAGACAGCCCTCGAGCTAGGGCACGCGGTGGTTCCGACGACGACGACGACGATGATGACGACAACGACGACGACGATGATGACGACAACGACGACGACGACAACCAGCAGAGAAAGAGTGGGACGAGAAGCGGTAAGCGGGTTACGGTCGCGCGTATAATACTCGAACGGGCATGTCGTACACGTACACCTACACGGCCTCCTTATAAATACGAGACAGTGCGTGGCGCACTTGAGAGAAGGTGCGTAAGTCCACATCTGCCCGAGATTCTCACGCGCGACGCATCTGTCTCGAGTTCCCACGAGAACGGCCCCGGAGAAGCCGTGGCCGGGAGCTGCAGTCGAGAAAGTTTCGTCCGCCGCGACCGGCTCGTCCACGTGGCCGGGGCGTGCTAAGATTCGCCACTGTCTTTCCCGTCGGCTGCTCTTCCCTGATCACTCCGCTGGGATTAGGGAAGCGGCCTGTATGTCGAGATATCCTTGAATCCAGAGGATTCCGTCTCTCCACCCCTTTCCTACGCTCGCGAGCTTCCGATGATACCAGGAGAATCGCTCTCTCCTCACGCGACCTCCGTCGTTCGCCACGGACTTTGATCTTTCGTCTTAACCTCGTCGAGCTGTGCGAATGGCTGTTTTTTTTAAGGTACAGTTAGCTTTTCGACCAGTCGAGGTACTTTGTCGAGCGTGTTTTGGAGACATGGGAGAATAGAGAAATAGTTGTATGCGTTTATGAGATAATTGACTGTTTAGGTTTAGGATGGGGCTCGCTAACTTTCATCCCCCTACGTTCGAGGGAACGCAACGCGTTTGACTAATGTCCTGTCGTTGACTCGTGACGCTGAATCAGAACAGCGATACGCGTGCGTACTTTCGTTCGATGTCGATGTGTATGATTTTTAATTCCGAGCGAAAGTTCAATTTGGCATTGGCATTGTCGTTCGTTCCGGTTTCTATTTTCTGTGCTGCATTAACCGAACAGGATACACATAAAATAATTCAATTGTCAGAATGGGCTAGAGTAATGGTACTTTCACTGTTCGTTCCAATAAATTACTTGGTAATAGCCTATTGTTATTTCAATCGTGTTTAGCACTGGAATTACTTCATTCTTATATCAGAATCGGGGGGAAAATGATCGAAAGGTGGCTTCGAGTAGTTCACTTTTCTCGAGAGTTTCTATCGGCGTTAAAAGTGTCCGCGCTTTTTTTTTTCACAATTCATTCGACTTTTATCGCGTCGAATAAAAAGTGGAAACATTCCTTCGGTGACGTTTTCTGAATCACTCCATACCGAGAAAGGCCGTTGATAAAGCGTGACGATAAACATTTAAATCAATATTTGACTCTTATCTGCCTTCTTCTCCCGTTAAAAGTCTTCTATGTGTCCGTTTTCTCGAGACTCGCATTCAGTATAATCTAAGAACATACAAGGCGCGTGGGAATCAAAGATAGGAGATTCTATAGGGCCAAGTTAGCATCGTGCAAATTAAAAATGAAACAAGATAAATGGAACAAACAGAAACCTCTTTCAGGCGTTTAACATTTTTTAGTGGAAACGAGCGAGAGAGGGGTGCGAGGGGGTTTAGATAAAAACGGTTCTCTTTAACCGATGAAAACACCGTCGCGTTAATTTCAGAGTATATACGCTTTGTATCGATTGCTTAATTGATAAATAGTCGCAACTTGTAGTTTATCGTCTATCTATTCCGTAAAACGGTGATAAGCATTGCCATCAGCCTCCAATTTGTCAGCGTAATTTACACATTTTAATAATTTTCTCGTATTACTAGCAAAAATGGACGAATTCGCGCCTGAATATTTATGAGCGGTACTCTGGCGCGTACCATAATTTCGTGGAATATCGATGCGATTTAAGATTCCACGACACTGCAACGTGCAATTTATTCCGCTGTCACTGCACGTTATCGTTACCGTTTCCCTTCGTTCCGTATGCTTAAGATCACACGGCTCGTTACGACTTTTATGGTCGGCTACCGCGCTATTATGGTGTCTGGTCGGGCAGAAAGGGATCAGGTGGAGGCGTCGCTACCTTCCTCCAGGGGTTGATTATTTTTACAGCGTGTTTGGACCATCTCTCTCTCTCTCTCTCCTTCTCTCTCTTTGGGTTCTATATAGTTAACGCGACGATAGCGCTCGGATAACAATCGAGTAATCTTATTTTACACGCGACAAGTATGCGGCTAACGAGCGCCACAGCTTTTCCACATTTTTAATCTAGCTTAATCTAGCAAAGTAACACGTACCCTTATACGTGAATCAGAGAAGAAGTGGTTATACATTTTGTAGGAAAGAGGTAGCAGTCTAATATTGAGCTCGAATATGTAAATTATTTATTCTCCTTCGCTTTTCTTGTACGTGTCCAATCTTTTGTTAATTAGTTGGCGGTGTTCGAATGACTTAGAAGAAACGAGACTTTACAGTCACGAATTTAATTGGAAGCGTCCATCCTTTTATTAAAACTGTAAGTTTAAGGCGCGACTGTTCATTTTGATTTCTTTACGATGTCAGCTGTCCGTTCACCTCGCGAGGGCTGAACTCGACTTCGTCGTGGCTCTGTCAAGCTTTCTCTTCGGTGACGTTAGAAGCAATATTCTTATCGTCCTTTGCAAAATAAAACGTAACGAGACGCGCGTTTCCTCGACACCGTTTGCTACCTGTCGTCGGACGTCATATTGAAATAATAACGTTTAAGGTTCAATGAGACATTCGAGAAGCGCAAATTATACGGGAAGCCATTTAGAGGGTACCGTGCAAACGTCTTTTAGAAAGGCTCGTAGTCCATTTCGAGCACAACTCGAATCGTTTCGCTATTAATATTATTCGCTCTCTTGTTCGTTTCCATCAATTTGTCAATCACGAGACAAGTTATTAATTCATGTTCCCGTGTACACACGTCGCGACTGTTCACTTTCCATTCACGAAATCGAATGACACAACGCGTTTGCGCGCTGCCGTACAGAATTATGGTAGCCGAAGTGGTGCTCCGTGACTGGAACGTTTCGATATTTCTCTGCTCGAATATTTCACGCGAAACGTGGGGTGCATAAATTATTACAGACCTCTCTTTCTCTTTTACGAATCTCGAAAGAAAAATTCTGGACTTCGTCTTGCGAGAAAATGCGATGGTCGTCTCTTTCAAAGCGTCTCGAAACCTTGGATCGCGTTGTCATTGTTTCTCGACCGAGAAAACTTGACGAAGTAATTTGCGTCAGAAGAATCGCCTTCTGTATTTTTGTATTCCTCGATTTTCCCACCGTTTCGCGTCTCCGCGTCGAAGTTTGTTTTACATCCTCGTTAAAACGTTTCCAGATACTCTTTGTTGCGACCAAATGCATAAACGTTGAGTAGGCTCGTCCAGAAAAATGTCGCGTAAAAAAGAGTGACGATAATAGTGTTAAAGGCCTTTCACGACGATAGCGTTGATCGTGAGCAGGCACTACATAGCCGTGGGAAGTGATTTTAATATTCCGCTCTAAAAGGCCAACTTGGATCTACGGATATTTATCTTGTTTGGACTGTTTTGTAATTCCGTTGGACGAAGGGAACGCGATACCAGCAAAGGTGCTCAGTCGAACGGTTGATAATAGATTTTTCTCGCTGGCATCGCTGAAACCTACGCGTAAGGGTGTTGAAATTTCACAAAGTGAAACGCGTTAACTACTTTTTAGAAGGCAGATACGAGTAATACGAGTTAGTCCCGTTCGATGGGTCGAGCAGGCCCCATATGGGGGCGCAAAAAGAGAAAATTTCTTGGCCGCCAGAAGAGCAAGTAGCACCAGCAGCAGCAGCAGCGCTCTGTTCTCCGCATCTTCTTAAAAGGCGACAGCGCAATTTATCCAGCTCGTTACTCTCCCGGGACTCGCTAGGTGTGGATCATCAATTTCGAGGCAGAAGCTTAATGACTGGCTCGTTCCCGGGTCTAGGTATCGGGGCAGCCAGTTGCGAACGGGAGCAGGAATTTTAACAAGAGCACCGTTTTCCCAAGGCGTGGTGCGGCGGCGAGAGAGTAGCGGAACGATCGCGAGCCACCGCGTGACGGAATCGATCGGGGCACCAGCTGCGTATCGCGATGGCGCGCAGTTAATCGCGCGAAACTAGCGGATCCGTTGGAAAAACGGTGTCCAGGCTCCGTCTAGCCAGGCCGGCTCGAATTCCATCGCGGCTTGGCCGCGCGACAAGAAAGCCGCCGTATAAATCTATCCTGGACAAGGCGCAAAAAGCCCGTCCGCTCGTGGCTGGTATCGCTTTTATCCCGTATCGCGTTGGCGCGCGGTACTAATCGGTGGCTCGCGTCACGTGCCCAGCTCGTTCTAGTCGTGCCGGACGGTACCACCGGGTTCTCCTGGGCCCGTCGCTTCACCCACTTCACCGCTACCGATCCTCTCGTTTCTTGCCCGTTTCCCTTAACGAATCGCGCCGCTCAGCGATTCAGCGAACGCGTATCGGCTCGTGAGTCACCCGCGAGCTACGTTTACACCTGCGCCTATCACCGGTGCCCCTATCGATTCGTTGCGCTACGTAACCGGCTCGCGAATCTGGCTAGCAAAAGGTGAAGGTGGTACCTGCCTTTCGACACACCGTCGCGTTTCGTTGCCGCGCGAATTTAACTCCCTCTCCTCGTCCCTTTCGTCCGCTTCGCAAAGCTGCAGCCTGTCACAGTCACGCGACATTAGATGCGACTGGTTTTCCATCGGTCCCGTTGCTTGCAATTAGGACAGGGTGAGAGAGAGAGAGAAAGAGAGAGAGAGATACTTATGGTTGAGAAGAGTGACCCAAATCGGAGAAGGTACCGCAAATAGGTGGGACGAGTAAAACAGGCTCGATCATCTTTCACATTCCCTACAAGGCACACGATCAGGTTGTCGGAACCCGAATCGGTGGGCTTTCGCTTCATGAAATAAACAGTGTGTCCAGGCTGCTGGCCTTTCAGCAATCGTAATAGCGTCTCGATAGATGAATGTCAGCGGGGAACCAGTTACTGGTAACCGGTAGGAGCGCACGAGCGCTCGCGCGACAGGACTCGCCCGCGGGTTCCGTCTACGCGTTGACGTGTAGGAGCCGTGTGTATACCTGGGACACGCGCGTACACAGTGACGCGGGGCACACGTGACACGCGTGCGTGCACAGGCGCTTGCTTCGCGCGAGCACGTGTACGCTGGTATTTATACGGCGCTCTCTCGGGGCCGTGGGAATGAGCAGACACCGCGACCGTTCTGGCACGAGCGCCGCGACGAGCGTCGACTCGCGCGAAAGCGGTCGCGGATGCCGCGCGCGGCCAGAGGGGGGGCCGCAGCCGATTACCCTGAACCGAGTGGAAACCACGCCGATTCCGCGACACGTGCTTTTCCTCTTAGCCCCGTGGAACCCGCCCGGAGTGAAACGAGCCGCTTGCCCTGAGAAAGTACGCCGCCGCGGCCGATCAAACGAACACACGCTCCTATCGCTACCGCTCTCGTCCTCTCTTAATCCGTTCCCATTCTCGAATTAGACACCCGGAAGTGCCGCGCGATCGATCTTTTATCGATCATCATCGTCTCACGAACGATTCTTAATTGCAGTGTCCGACTTAATGGAACTGCTACGATTTTTTTTTCTTTTTCACTTTCTTTTGGGGGTAATTACTTTATTTGCTGTTGCGTAATTAGGGTTACGTGGACTGGAGAGTAATAGAAAGGTTACGGGTGATTTATCGAGTATTGACAGATGAATCGATGTGTGTTAATGGTTGTGGGTTAATTTAAGTAATTCGATTGTTATTTTTATTTGAAATCAATGAAATTGCTGAAAGGTTGCAACTGCACGACGATGAAATTTTACGAACTTATGGAACAGGTGTATCCGATGAGACGAGGAATAAAAGTTGCGCATGTGACAATTTAAGCTGACATATAGAGGCAGAAGATGACCAAAGTCCCGAACTTCGTAATTATGTTTTAATTTCGATGTCTCTCTGCATCCGCATCGTCGCAATATCGCTTCTGATACGCAAGGGAAATTTAGCCATATATTTTATACGACTTGGAAATCATCTGCGCTCGAGAGCAAAAGAAAGTTGAATAATTTTAGCGAATTCATATCTCGCTTCCGCTTCGGTGCGACGACGCCAGCAGATATCAAAATATCTGGTTACGAAAACGTTGCGAATCCCAATGAGAATAACACGCGATGTGGCGATTGATAGCTGAGCTACCAGTGAAAGTGTTAATGCAAATGCAAATGCTCTTCCAATTAAACGGTAGTCAATGAGAATCGCGTGCCGTGTTCCACGGCAATCGCTCATCCATGTTTCGTCCTCTGGCGGAACGATTTGTCATTTTTTCATCGCCAAAACTTTCGTCCTTAAAATGTAGAAAAGCAAGGCTTGCGTTACGCTTTCGACAGGACCTGTAAAACTTTGAAGATTCAGCATTTGTCGCGTTCACATCGAAAAGATTCAGAATTTATCAGTTCTAAGCTTCGAATCATCTTTCTCTCAATTTCGAGTACAGTACTGACAGACTTTGAATCAATTCGAATTGGGCAACGATAAACATTGTCTTAATTTCCAGAAAAATGATTAATGCCAAATGATAACAAATTTTCGATGCTACTGTGGCGTGGCATCGAAAAAAATTGTACGCTCAAAGCAACGAAACAATCAATTTCCGCGGGACGAAATTTCACGCGCGACCGACTTACGAGAGCCGAGAGAGAGCCGGTTACCCGCGTTTCTCGTTCGATCTTTCAAAGATATCTTACCCCGACCACCTACGGATACGTGTCGGACGACTAATTTCACGCCTCGGACTCCATGATTATCACAATTATTTCGGGGAGAGAAGTTTCGTTACGACTGAAACGATACTTTCCGATCGATTCGCCGATTTTGTCGAAGCGCTCGATATTTTCGGGGAGGAGCGCAAAAGAAAGAGGAACAGAAGGGATCGTTTGAGAGATACGTGCGCGCCGGCGAGCGTAATGAATCAATTCAGCCGATGGAAACGCCGTCGATTAAGTTCATCGATGAAAGGTAGCTCACATAATTGATACATTTCGCGCGGTAGCCTGTTTCTGGTCTCCAAGTACGTGCAGGTTGTTTGGCTGCTGGTTTCATTATCGCTCGGACGATGGAAAATTTTTATCGGATATATTAAAGGAAATTGGTAATGGAGGATGAAATTTGCGGACTTGTAATACTCTGGAAGCTAATATAGGATGAACCGGGACCACGTGGAATGATAAATTTGCCGCTCGGATACGATCGCGTATAGGAATTCCTTCCGATAAAAATCATCGTTTCCATGTAAACGAGAGGGAAATCTGTTTATAAAAAAATTACAAGCTTCCGCCGGTTTATAACCGTCTTACTAATTAGAGAGGGGCATTACATTTTTTAACGCTTTAGCTGCGGGTACGTTTAGCACAGCCCAAGAGAAATAAAATGAGAATAACTATATACATTCCAATTTTATATTATCGAAGTGATATTCTATTTTAAAAGATTTTTTCATCGTGTTTATTTCAGTTTTGTTTTAGTCGTATATAAGCCACAGCCGTGGTTAAGGGGTTAACGTTTCAAATATTGTAGTTTCGCTTCAGAAATGATCATTTCGAGCACGTCGATGCTAGGAATTAAATGTATTCAATTCTCGTGTTCATTTAACTTTTAAAACGGATCATGAGTACCATAGTCAATCAGAAATCACTAGTGGCATTCTGTTAACGAACATCATTGTTCAGCTTCAATTTAGTTATTTATATTCCATGAAATCTATTGGTAGCAATTATTAAGTAGACGCGTACAGATTTGTATCAAACTGTGCAGCGATCATATCACAAGTTTGGTATTAAAATTGAAATATTGCGACGAGATAAAATAAATCATTCGTTTATAATATAAATGATATTGAAGGAAACTGTTCGCATTGAATTCGTCGATCACACCCGCACTACTATTAATCTGAAACGTCTTGTACACCCGATACGTCCTTACAATGTAAGAGAAGTATGTGGTAGTTTAATGCGAGTGACATAATTGCCTTCACCAGTGGCTGACTTTAATTTTCAACCGTCACGGTTTTCTGCCGCATTAAATTTAAGATGTAATTTTTTTGCCAATTTCATCGATGTGTGTCACAGTTGGTAAAGTATGCGCCCGAGAAACTCGAAAGTAAATTAATTCGACAGAAGCTGGAAAGAGAAGGGGTCTCCGAATGCGAACACGAATATTACGATTAACCGCATACCGCAATCAGATAATTTCATTGTACAATTAATCACGTTTTAATAGGGCAAAAAATTGGTAGGCAAACGTATCCTCGCTCGTTCCGTGCGTCCTATGAAAAAGGTTCCACAAGCAATAGCCATTTTAACGTTAATTGGGCGTTGCTGACGTTGTCATTGAATGTCAAATTTACATAATTGTTTGTAAAGTTCCATTACTTTTCGCGATAAAACGAAATTGCCGAATCGCACCAGAGTAGCTTGTCTCGCTACTTTCTCACCGTGTCGTTCTGTGTGTGTGTGTGTATTTAAGGTTGGTCCTAATACAGGTTAGTACGAAGGGTTGCCTACTCAGCAGGATGCCGAGCACTTCATTTCCTCCTTCTCTCCAGTCTTTAACTACTTTTACACTGCGTATATAAGAAACAATTATTACATTTTTCAAAGAATCACTTGCAGCATTTTGACTTTTTAGAAACAATTCATTTAACGCCAAAATTCCAATAATTAATTGATGTTGTTCAAGTAGAATAGTTTATTAGGAAGATAGCGTACGGAAACTCATTTCTAATTATTAGATTGTTAATTCAGCGTCACCAGTACCTGGCGCCATTTTTAACTTCAGCGTAACATTTGCGCTTGCATTGTGCCCTTGAAAAGTGGTACGCATACGCATTCAATTCGACGCTCATTCAATCACTCCATACCTCAGTGATTGCTAAGTAAATAGAAAATTGTATTAACCCTATCGTCGAACCGCAACCCCTCGAATTATGCGCCCTTCCCATTATATTATCTGATGCACGAGCGTCGCGCGCACCGCAATCTTTTGTTATTTCGGCTTCAAGGGTCGCTTACCCCCAACGGTCAGGGAAAATCATGCGAATTTGCGGACCCCATCCAAGCTGGCGGTCATGTGGTTGTCACATATGGGCAACACGTGTTCGTATTTTCAATAAAAGAATTTTCATCTAATAGCAACTCGTATAATGTATAGTTTACATATCAGTTCCGCTGAATCCGCTCCTTTCTTTAACTTGTCAGCTTGCGTTAAGTTTCGACGCTTTATTCCAATCAGCCGTTTAATTCTCCAAGTACGTGCTAATTTCGATAGGGAAATATTTGTGGCTGTTAGAAATTAATTTTTGATATTGAAACATATTTAATTCTCGTCACGATAAGAATCGTGAAAATAAGAGAAGTCAATCAGTTTCTTAGTTGTTGCGTAAGAAACCAGTTTTACTTTATACGGGGAATCACAGGTGTGTACATTGATTACCTATATGAAAAAGGATGATTGAACGAGGACATAGAAGGCAATAACGAATTCCCCTTAATTATGTTAAAAACGAAAATTACGGAAATGTCCAAGCTTTTTCTGCGATTAAGACTTGCATCCCGACGCTGTGGACGTTTCTAGAGAACCGTCGCATTTCGTGGGAAACATTCCGCGCCCTGAATCTCCAATAATTCCCTAGCGAGTAGTATCGTGCGACATCTGCATGGGAACCTTTTCCCGCCACGGTCGATTCGAAATCCTGAGGAGACTTTTTTCAATCTTTTCTCGACGCTCGAATCAAAGGGCTGCCCGTGAAAAGAGACCTCGAGGGCTTTCTCAAACTAGTTTCAGGTATGAATAGAGCCTTTTCAGCCGGGAACCTTTGTTCGAGGGTACTGCCGGTTACGAAGGGCTGGTAATTTTCAAAGATCGCAGGTGGATTCCCCAAAGAATCTCTTTCGACGAAATATCTCTTTATGGGAATGCTCGAACTAATTTAGAAATTTTTTGAAATAGCGACTCGTACGAATTTTTCAAATGCTTACACGCTAATCTATGGCTAAGGTACTTAAGGGTTGTGTGGAAGGGTGTAACGAGAAGAAGCAGATCGGTTGAGTTTACAGTTAGATTTATTTCTAGTCTTAAATTGGAAGACAGTAGGAAGTCTCGTCGGTACGACGATATTAAAGCCGATATCACAATGTATACGTTACAACAATTAAGCTCTAGTAGGTACAAGTATCACAACTGCGACCAACTGTTTTGTAGCGTGTCGCAATATCTAATTAAAAAAAAAGTAGTACAAAAAATAAAATACTTTTCTCTCTAACTGATATTTTAGCCTACGTACAAGTGCAACATGGTGCACGTGATATTTCACAATCTCGTTCTCAGTGAGCAACGATCAGTTAGGAAACTATAACCTATTTATCACAGTTTCGATATACTCTTATCTAAAATGAATCTGCGTTCAGAGCAGATACTCTTGGTCATCTTCTTCTTGTTCCTCCTCTTAAAAGTAGACGAGTGCTCGATCGCTCGATGTCCAAGTTGACGATCGTAGGGTGTTGGTTCTCGTTGAGATCGTACCTTCGTATCACTCGAAGAGAGGTTCGAATCGAAGGTGAGGTAGATGAGGATCTCTCGGTGTTCCAGTTGCGTGTTCACGCGACTTGCATCTCGGGCGTTTGATTCTGGGAGAAGGCGCGTTCCTTGTAACACAGGTCACTGTCAGCCATGCTGAGGGTCGTCCAGTAGAAGTCCCCGGCGTGGGTGTGCGCGAAATGAACGGGCACGTAGCACTGACCAGGTACAACCGGTACAACTGTCATCTGTCCGTCGAGGCAGACAGTGATCGCGGCTCCTTCCTCAGCGTCCTGCAGTTCCGCGAGCAGCCTCCTCTCCAAGGCCTCGTTCGCGTTGTTTTGGTTGTCGACCTCCTCGGTGAATATCTCCACCTGCGGCATCGCCTTCTGGCCCTTGCCGTATTTGCCCCTGTTCGTCTTCTTCTTGAGCAGCCGTAGGATCGGCTTGAGCACACCGCGGATGCGTTTGTTGCCGGTCGTGTTCTTGCCCGACATCTTCAGGTTGTAGAGATTGTCGTTGAGCTCGTTCTCGTAATCGAACACGTGGCTGATCGTAGCGGCGGCCATCTTACTGATTCTCGACTGGTGGCACTGAACCGGTTTTAAAGGAGCGTCGTCGTACGTCCGTGTGTACACTCGAGGACTCGAATGAACCCGGGTGGAGCGCGGCGCAAACTAGGTGAAACTCGTGCGGGTCTCTAGCTCGAAACAGCGGTACGCTTGCCTCGAGAGGATGATGCGTGCAGAGGCGAGAGGAATAATCGTGCGTGTATGCCTTTCTGAGTTGCTTTGGAACGAAACGCTAGTGAGCGAATGATGCTTTAGACCGAGCAACCCCGGACCTTATATAGGCCCGGCTGAACAGGACGGGGTGACAGAGTGGGGAGGGCAGGTGCACTCTGGCTGTGGGAACTTGGAGAATTCGGAGCTTCCCACGTCAGGGTCCACGCCGACCATCTGCCGCTCTTCTCCCTCCTCTGACACCCTCCGACACTAATCCGACCTACCACCCCGACCTGCACACAGCCTCTCTTCACCCACCCCCGCGATCACCCCCTCGCTCACGGTGGATCCTTCCTTTCCTTTGGCTCCTCTCCAGTTTCCATCGAGGACGAACCGAACGAACCCGCCTGGGGTTCTCTCTTTCGGGGCCCTTTTACCGACCACGATCAAAAGGGTGGATATTTGCCCGTTCCGGGGAAAGACCAGCTCGAACCTGTTGCGACAGGTTTCACCGTTTCTGATGCGAGTACCAACTCGATTCGTACCTCGCCTCGCTCTCTCTCTCTCTCTCTCTCTCTCTCTTTCTGCAATCTTCTCGAACGAGATCTCAGAATTTCGATCATTGTTTATCGATCGTCCCCTTTTACGGACGTGATTGGGACCGATGAAGAAATCCGTCGAGTTAGAAGGGTAACAGCGGTCGATTACCGCCTTTCTTCTTCTTTTTTTTTTTCTTTGAACTTATTATCGTTCGTAGTATTTTTCAACGTCATTTTAAATTTTGGTAATGATACCGTGTATACTTCTTTATCGCGATCGTTTCGCGCGACTTTCGATGCGCGTTTAACGAGATTTACGGAAAACACGCGTCCCGAATAGTCTTTTAAAGCGCATTTTGTTGCAAAATATACATCGACGTGCGTATAAACGGTTCGTTTCTCTTCTTAAGCCTCGTGTCGTGATTAAAGGCAATACGGGAACTCCTTTCAATAAACTTTCATTGCTGTTCCATATATCGCTCTGGGAACAGGAAATCGATGCACACGCCGCATATGCATACCTGTGTCATGTTATTATCTCCTCGTTACTTCATCGCTTTCGAAAACACTTTGCTTTCCTTCGTGGCGTGCACGCGTGTTAAGTCGCGGACACATGCGTGCGAGTACTTGGCACTTATTTTTTTTTTTTTTTTTAACCAATAAATATAATTCGCGATGCGTCGACGCGTTCTTCTGCGCTCTACGCGCGCCATAGATGCCAGTAAATATATGTTTTTCACCCCGTGAAATGAAGTTGGTAAAAGATACTCGATGCAGAGAAAGCACCCTTCGCGTAAAATCGGTGAACATGCCCCAAAGTGGAGCCCTGTCCTTAAGAGGATTCTTGTCGCCGATAATCCACTAGAATGGAATTAAATCGACGCCAAGTAGACGACAGGCGGTTCGCATTCCGTTTTTACGCGGAGCATTTGTATCCGTCCGCGTCAGGATTAATACCACCAATAAGACGCGGTCTATTCGATGCGAAGGGTGGGCCATGTGGACGCAATTCCGGCGACGTTTAAATCAACAAGTTGGCGGAGGGGTCTGGAAGTTATAGCAATTAACGCGCGGCAATAACGCGCGCCGGCTTCCTCCATTACCCCCGGGTGAGTCCCAGAGATTTAGGGGCCGAGCGCGTCTAGACGCCTCGAGATAGCGACGGCACCCCTCAGAGTCATTAACCACGCCACGGACCTGCTTTCCCTCCTCGCGGAAGGGCTCCGTTCCCCATCCCTGCGGGGAATCGTGCCGCACCCTCCTGCACCGTGCACCAGCGTACGTTACGAGCCCTCTACAAAAAGCACGCTTCTTTTTCTCTTTTTTTTCTGCTTTTTCTCTTTTTTTTTCTTTTTTATTACGTTTCGCCGCGCCTCTTCCTTTTCCCGCCCGCTCCCTCCGCTTCCCTTCTGGGTCTGTCGCATTAACAAGTTTTTTCGAGGCTCGCCGCTTTTTTCGGGACGACCTGTTTTCCCCGCTCGAATCAGGTGGATCTTTTTGCCTACTTGTTGATGGCTACGATCCTGGAATTAATTATTTCATTATTTATTTCGTGAATCCACGTTCGTAATTTAGAGGGAATGTTCCTCGTCTCTTTTTGTTGGTATTCCAGAAGAGATGCGATAATGGAACGGTGCAATGGCGCGCGTTCCATTGGAAGCCGTGGAAGCGTCGTTTCTCCTTTTTGTTTCTTGAATGCAAAAATAATAAATGTATATTGCGCGATTATTCTGATTAGAATATTTATGTTGTATCTATTTTAGAATCGAAATAGATAATTTTTTTTCTTCAGTTTTCCTATCGTCAAATGTCACCGCACGCAATTGGAACAGTACCCCTATTTCTGTAAATGAATAGGATCGATTGATTCGATAACAGTTTGTCGTTACTTAGCGAAATAAAGAATGTAATTGCAATAAGGTCGAGCAGTTTAATGAAATGGTAATTTATACTGTTCACTTTACTTTCACTTTGTACATTGTTGAACAGCTTTGTAAATCCAATTAAATCGAACCGTGTAAATTGTCCTCCTAAGAAGTTAACAACCTTTCAATTGCAACGGCCCATCGTGTCTTTCAGTTAAGTTGAACCGTGCACGTTTACCTTTACGTAATACATCTCAGGCTACATTTCGAAGATAAGTCGAACTGCTACCAATTTTTACCAAACTTTTTCGCCATTTTTACTTCCATCGTGGAAATACTCGCGTATCATTTATCAAGAACTTGGTCGATATTTAGAAAAAAATTTTCACCGTCAAATACTTCGAGTTTCTCGATTATTAAAAATGTAGGGCTGGTTACGAGCACGAGAGAAACGTTGGTACGGTAGTTTTGGAAATCTGGCTGGCGCAGTGCCGTGGCAAGCGTCTGCCCCGAAAGAACCTGTCGACGTCTGAACGAGGGTTCTCGAAGGTCGTGGTAAATCCCGTAGGGCCACCACGATGGGCCGCTTCGTGGGGTACCGTCTGCCCTCGTCGAGGACAGGTACATCGGGGGTATTTGTTTTCACTTTGCGCTTTCAAGCAACAGTCGACGAGGCAGGTGAAGCGAACGTGCTCGTCGAACCTGCAGGGAGGACGTACCTGCGACGGCAGGAAATGATTTTACTTTCATGAAGACACCGCCACTCTTGCACTCCTCTCTGATTGTACTCTCGTAGTCTGTTTTTTCGTCCCCGCGATCAGATAGACTTGGTCAGTTCGCGTACGGAAGTTTGCCTACCGATCGATCAAGAATTCGTTGCACACGAGTAAGTTTTTCATTTCGTATGATTTTTTTAATGGACGACTATTCTTTTAATAGTCGATGCGAATTGTTCGCGTCAGATTTGTTGCGATGTATTGTATGGTGGCGGTAGTTCTCGTATGTTTAGTCGTACATCATTTTTTGAACGACTAATACGAGTTATTCTTCTTAGATTGTACGTCACGTTGTTTTGCAACCTTATATGTATTGGTATATGCTAGTAAATTTATTTTCGAAGTCGATCTATTATTTTTGTAGATGTTATACATGCATGCCTGTGTTTTGCATCGCTTTAGATAATATCGCTTCCCTTACGCCAAGCCCTTCAATTTGCAGCTCGATAAATTGTAGATATTTATCTGCTGAATAAAATGTGGGATAAGATGTTCGAGATAGAAATTCTTAGGATGCCAACACAATCAACCCCCCTGTAACGCGATTAATTCGTACCGTGTTGTATGGAAACCGCGTTATAAAAATTTCAAAAGCAAGTAAAATCTAAATTATGTCGACTCGTTCTGCGTTACATGAAAATTGAATTCTCAGAACACCAAGTTACGGCGCATACGATTACGAAATGAAATTTTATAACTACAAAAAAACAAAATATAATTCAGTACATATATAAAATTAAGAGTATCTAGTTATAGGAGGATTGACTGTATTTATTTCAGAGCTTACTTTATCACACTCTTTTACTGAAAAATTAAGTTTGCGCATTCATTGCCTCGCCATAAATGGGGATGATCGTTTAATTGGGCGTTACACTCGAGTCTAAAAACCCGCAGTCTTTGTCGCCTGTTATCCAAGCAGAATCTTGTACAACACTTTCGAGTCCGCGTGGTTTAATGATTCTAACGCATTTCTCGTATCTTTTTCAAATTGATTCGCGGCGAAGGAAATTGAGGAAACCGGCAATTTCTCGCGTATCTGACTTCCTGCGCGAATGGAAACCGGTCAGGCGAACAGATACACGAATATTTCGCCCGACGGTGGCTATAATGGCGCATGTCAACCTGCATGTCAACGTGCATCCGGCGACGTCATTTACGGCCCTTGAAAAAAAAAAATCGTCTCCTCGCTCTTGACTCCCTCCGGATGGGCTTTACAACCGGTTCCTAATACGGTCGTCGAATCCTAATCACTCGGAGGCCGCCCCTTTCACTCTGATTTAGAATCACCGACTTAATTGCTGATACGCGTCCGTGCCTGCGTGCGTGCGTGCAATCGCGGCTCCAGAAAAGAATACGCTCGAACTGGTTCCGATAAGCTGAATTTTAACGATTAATGGTAACGTCAACCGCCGCGGACAGAACAAGGACGGTTTCTACTACCGGTTAAATATTTAATAGTTCGCCCAGTTTTATTAACCCGATACGGGGATTTAATAGAGCTACCCCCTTGCAAATCGCGAAGCTTAACGATAACGGTTTAGTTTTCGTCGTGGTTTCTGGAAAATTTGCAATTCTCATCGAAGATATTTTCAATCTTTTATCGAGAGACTCTGGGATATAGAATTACTTGGAAAATTTATAATTCGGTCAAATATTAGGCTTGGTGTGGAATAAAATGTTGGAAGTTTGGAAGCGTAAAGGGGATGCAGTAGATTATGGTTTGATTAATTTCGAGGGATGATACAATTAAAGATTAGGATGACGCTCTGTTTCGAGGGTTGCTACACTCTATTCAATAACTTTCTCGTAACGCAAGGAATAAGCAGAGAAACTTTTGAATTAGCGATGGTAGAAGCGTGTAATTTCAAGCTTCCATAGGCATCCATGATTAATCCGATTGAAATCTCATGCAAAACTGTTGGTACGGAGAAAGAAACAGCCGTAAAACGTCGCTACGTTCCTCTCAGTCGTTACTTTATCCGGCCATCTTCGTTATCTCTGTCCTTGGAACGAGGTGTCAGGCACCGATATTTTTTTTCCCCCAAAAGGAAACTCGAGGCGTATAGTTGTTTGCCTACGGTTCAGCCTGCGAGATATTAGATTATGCAAATGTCCATGGCGGGACGGGCGTTCATCAGATAAAACGCTGGCTTACGTTGGTCCAGCGATCCTGACGTCGCTCGGTTGTATTAGGCGAGCGAAGTGACACGATCTTGATTAAAACGCCGTCCACCAGGGCTCCGATTCTATCTGTTCACGGACGTTTTCGCGGACATTTTAAGTAATAAGCCTGAAATGGCCCGGTTATGCATCGCCGCCCCGCGTTCGGCACCGATGGTACCTCAGGGCGACACGCACCAGAGATTAGTAATTCGTGTTTCGATCTCGGTTCGTTTCTCTGATTGCTCTGTCGCTTTGGGTGATGGCAACCCTGTTTCATTCCCGGATGACGCTACAGAAATCAGCTTGTCATCGTGCGAACGTATCGCTATAACGGAGCGACGATGAACATGTTAAGAAATCGTTTTCAGTAACTCTATACAATTTAGCTATCAGTTTGTCGAATTACTGATCCAACGATAGTACAACTTTGCTTTCGTTTTTGCGAAAACGAATCGTTTTTATCAGTCGGCAAGGTTACAAAATCTGTCGTACGATTCTCCAAGTTCACTCGCCGCAGCAACGGGCGAGAAACGGTGCAGGTTAAGGTACTCGAGCGGTTTCCTGGGCCAGGCTGGCGAAGGAATAACCGAAATAAGCAATTCCCATGTGGTTCCGCTGGCTCCGTTCGCGGTTACACCCAGCCAAGTTACATCATCGGTACGTAACCGGACGGAATCGGCGTTTCAGCGGGCTGATCGCCCTCTCCCCTCTCTCGATCCCCCGTCGGATGATATCTCGGGGCGTAGGCAGGAGAGGATATCGTGCCTTTTCACGGGGGTTTTTCATTAGCATATAAATAATGGCCGAGCAAAGGGGAGATGAGTGGTCGTCTCGCAGTTCCTCCGTGTAGCTTGTGCTACGCGTAATGGGAGAAAAGAAAGGAAGAGAAGAAGCCGATGTCCCAGGCTGAAACAGTAGTAGTGACCCCCGGGGCTGTGCAGCTCAAAACAAGAAGTCCCTTCTGACGTCACCGGCAGGTGCACCCAGAAGGCCATCCTTCTCGTTCCACCCTTCTTCGTTCTCGCTCTTTTTCTCGTCTTCTTCTTCTTCTTCTTCTCTCTCTCTCTCTCTCTTTTCCTCTACACAGCCGTTGTCCCTCTCCCACTCGAGCGTGTAATCGTACTGATTTCATGATCGAGATACCAGGTTTCCCTCCACGGATTTGGTTACCTGCTTACATGACGCTGCCTGTTTACGTGTTTGTTTTACGGTATAAGGAACGGACGCAGGGGCTTTCTTGCTGGCGGACTCGCGGTTTCGGATTAAAATAATGGCCATACGTCCCGTTGGATGTCTCGGTTTTCCTTCGCCGACGTTTCTTTCCCTTTTCTTTGCCGGATTTTAAATCGTTTCTTCATCGAAATTGTCAAGCCGAACTCGCTGGACACGGAATCGATCGGTGGTATCGATTCGACGAGATACCGTCCAGTTATGGATCTTTTGGTTTTATGTTCGAGTTCTTTGCGGAGAGAAGTACACGGGTATAATGCGAAATGTCTTTTCTTGAGGTACTTAACGAGACTCGAACAAGACATATGTTTATTAGCAATAATTCTCTCGTGCGTGTGCGTGTTTTCTTTTAAATACAAACAGGGTTTCATTAGTCGAATCATTTTAATGATCATCTAGGTAACGATTTCGTGATACATTTCAAGTGGGCTCTTAATAGGTTCGTTAAATTTCGATGACTCTGTACTTCTGCTCGTCTGCAGTCTGGTCGAAAGACATTTCGTCCTTTTCCTTCTAACGGATGAAAGTAACAGTCCTGAAAGTTTAATTAACAACGTTATACTAAAAACAAATACTTTGCATCGTTTGAATTTTTATTCACGTTGCAACGATGCATTATTGTCGAAACGTGGAATGTCCATCAGTGACATTCCAAAGCCTCAAAAAAAGCTTAACACAAAAAAAAAAGAACTCCACCTTGAACTAATTACAGAGACAAATATTTTTTTTTTTTAATGCGACGCAAACATAGCGTGTCGTATCGATCACAGAATGTGTTGCAACATTGTGTCAGGAAGGGGAAGACGGAGAAATGGGAGAATGGAAACTAATGATCGCAGGGGTAGACAAAAAATGATCGGCCGTTTTGCCCTCGGGTGAAAAATAACCCGAAAGAATGGGCTACCGTATTCCTTTTTCGTTTCTCGCTTCTATAACGCTGGTAATCGTTTTCGGCAGGTAGGCTACAGCCTCCTCAGATAGTGATCTTCGTAATTGGAATTTTATCTCTCTCCCCTAGCGCGCCCTTTCTAACGGGGTGAGTTTATGGCGCGCACCGCTTCTTCTCGACTTAATAAATATATATACATTCTTTAGTCGCTCGAAAAAGAGATTACACGACTGGAAACGCAACCCTCGAAACGGCTACTTATTTAAACAATTTTTTACATTAATCGAAAGTTAATTGGCAAGTTCGCGGGCCAAGTACGAGGGATCGTCGTTGGTTCTTATTACTTTTAATGATCGCCATGTAGAACGTGGTCATTTGTGCGCCGGTGTAAACGCGTACGGGGTTTCATCACCGTCCGACGATCGCACAAGTAGATTAAGCTGGCCAACAAATCATTGGCCGGACAAGCTGCGAAAAGACGCATTCCCGCCACCAACTTTTCAACTCGCATTACATCTATTACGCATACTTACATTTATCGAATCGATTAAATTTTTTTAACGACATTCCTTTTTACTTCTGTTGGAGGTGAGCGATAAGGCGGTGAGAACGTCCATCTGTCACGAAGCGCCTCGCGCCAGAAAGGTAAGAGATACGATCTTCTGTCGACAACTTAGATGGCACCGTGGCTTAAATTAGCCGGGCCAAACAAACGCGCGCGTAATTCAATTTCGAGGGATATTAAACGGTTGACACGCGAAATTCGTGTACGGCTGGAATTAACAGAGGTGTGAAACGAACCGGCGCGAACGAGCCACGTTAAATCAAAAAGACGCGATCGTGACAAAGATCGAATCGACGATGTCTCCCAGCCACATCCCGATCACGAGATCATCCCTTAGCGTTCGTTTTCCTATCCAAAATCCTCGACGCGTTCGTTTCGACGCGACTGGCCAACGCACGGAATCCTTTGTGTCCCCCTGGACCGGTCCAGAAAGTTTTCAGGAAGGGGGCACAATAACAACGACCGTCCGCGGACCCTTTCTATCCCTTTGAGAAACTCCACCGTTGGAGAAAGCCTGGTGGGGGATGCAATATTATTCAAAATCACGAAAACGTTCGAACGGAATTTCCCTATTTTCTGGCCTATTCAACCCCGTAGATGCATATCTTACATCGTCTGAATGGGGCCCACCGTACGGGGTAAGCGCGGCGTTTGTTCCCTTTTCGAAACTGCGTCCCACCCTCGCGCACCGGTTCCGCGCTCCTGGCCCACCACCAGGTCCCAGGTAAAAAGGGTCAAACCTGCACAATGGGCACACGTGCATCTCGCTTGGGGTACATGTGGACCGCGGTCCATTGGACGTAATCGTCCAGGGGAGGACGCTTCGATCGGGGTAGGACGAATCGAGCGGGTGAAAAGAGGTCTCTTGGTCTACTCACTCTCTGCTTTAAGGGTTGACGCGACGAGACACGGTGAAACGAAGGTGAAACGCAACCACCGTCAGGCTCGTTCGCGCGAAGAAAATACACTTTTCGCAGCTGCCGACATGTGCAGCCTTTCTTTCCCCGTTTTCTGGAAAAGACCAGGTGCGAGTCCGCGCGAACGAACGCGCGCGCGTCGCTGCTCGCTTATCGGACGCGCGTGATTCGAATACTTTTTTATTGGCACTCCTCGGTGCACTTGTCGCGCGGTACGCCTGCCTCGAGCCGGACCGAGATTCTTTTATTCGATCCTCGTAACCCTTTCACAGGTGAACCCTTTCTTTTCCTCGAACCCTCTCGCCTATTGTCGCTCGACTTCCGTTAACCCTTTCGTCGCGCGGTTCAACCCAGGTAGAAGGGTTGAACATTTGGGTTAGGAGATCGTTTCTAACTGGTTGATCTCGTTAACGGGATGCTGCGCGTAATGTTGCGCTCGATTCCCAGATATTGGAAATGTTGAGGGGTTTTGTTGGTGCGGAACGTTACGTTTCGCTTTATACAAAATGCAAACTAATTTAGATCGCATATTAAATTAAATTGCTGAGAATTTTTATTGAGATATAAAAGAAATCAATGTTGTATATCTAATTTGGGAGAGATTCTGCTTTTAAGAAATTTCTCGTTTTTTTTTTTAATTCTAGTCAATCGGTGGTTCAATTACTGGACTCGATTGGACCACGTAAGGCCGTGTAGCGTACAATTTATCAGGGAACTTAATTCGTCCGAAGAGTCCCGAAAATTACAGCACTCCAGTGAAATCGTGTCATTCGAAACCGACTTTGATCGAACCGTGTACAGGTAATGGTACGAGACTCGTGTTATCAAACCTGCTGATAAATGAAAGGGGACGATCGACTGTCGGAGAGTCTGAGCTCGATGCACGTTCGGACGTGTTCGAACCTGTGGAAGGCTGAACGCGAAAGATTGTGCAAGAGGAAAAGGCTCCTTCCTTTTCAAATCGATCTGCTTTCTTCCGTGCAGGCTCGAACCTGCCACAGGCAAGTACAATTCCGTTTCTCAACCGCTCCTGTTGTCGGAGAAACGTGTTCGTACTTGCCTCCCAGCTGCTAAGTATAAAAATGTATGTTTGACTTCCGCGATACTTTTGATTCGCCCGCTAACCTACTTGGCATTAATTTTATCTGTATCGCCAGCTGTACGGCGTGGGGTGGGTTCGATTCTGGGTCAATCCCGGCCGTTTCTGCGATTTATCCTCAAAACAAATTATCATCGTATCAAAATGGACGCCCATCGCGGTGCCTGCCTACATACGTGATTTTAATTCGAATTATCTTTGTAACGGATGCCTCTTATCGACTTTTTATGCCCTCTGCAATTTATTCACGGATTTGTACGTATTATGTCTTCCTTATGCATCTTTATCGTCCGGATGATCGTGCTTCGAAGTAAATAAAATAAATATATGCGAAAAGAAAGCTCGCGACTTTGCATAACGAATAAAAGAAATGGAAAAGTATAAAAGTTGATGTATATATTTTGAATCGTTTTCTGCACGGTTTTTAAATACTTTTTAGTTGTACGTGTTATCATTGAATCAGGATGGACGCCCCACGCACGCGGTTCCTACCCCACACGCGTGGTTTAATTTAAATAATCTTCGAAACATCTCTCTTACCTCCAACTTTTAATTCTCACTGTAATTTATGGTATTGGGGGGTTCCATATTTACGATGTCTCCCTTACGCACCTTTATTACCAAAATTATCATACGTAGAATTAAGCAAAATAAATATACGGAAAAAGAAAGCACGCGAATTTGCATGGAAACTAAAAAGATATGGAAAAGTATCGAGCTTGATGTATGTATTTTGAAATTGTTGTTTTTATATTTTTTCTCGCCAAGAAGAGTTATCATCGAATCAAAATGGACGCCCACCGTGGTTCCTACCTACATACGTGCTTTAATTCGAATAATCTTCGGAACATCTCACTTATCTTCAACTTTTTACTCTTGCTGTAATTTATAATATTAGGATTCATATTTACGTCTCCCTTGCAGACCTGTATTACCAAAATTATCATACGTCGAATTAAGAAAAATAAATACACGGAGAATGAAAACACGCTAATTTGCATAAAGAACGAAAAGAAATGGAAAAACGTAAAACTTGCATATATTTTAAAATCATTCCGTGCTGGGTTTTTCAATACTTTTAATCGCGTAGCTTGTGAGAGTACAAGTTAATCTAAAAATTTTTATCGCTATCAACGTTCTTCGTGGATGAAAAATGTCCTCAGCAAAAATCTCTAATCGAGATTCTATCGTAGAAGAATTTTTTATGGCTGGTATCTAACGTTTTAGTGAGAGGGAATTATATGGAAAATTGAAGGCGACAGGTTTATTAAAAAAGAGGAAGATAGCGTAGGATGAGAACGAAATTCCTAGCAAGTTTTTCCTCTGCTCTTGTGCAAGTTCGAACACGTTCGCCTATTGTCGCGCTCTAGAAAGCTTCTTTTCACGTTGCATCGCGCAAAGTCGAGGCATTCAAAGGAAGCGATAGAACGATCTTCCTGGTGCAGGTTCGAACCTGCATCGACGGTTCTGCTTTTTATGCAGCCTGCTTCGGAAACCTGAAATGTATATCACCCTTTACTTCGTGTTTATCGATCGTAAAAATATCAATGCGATTAATTTATATAATAATCAGTTGCATTCCACGGGACTTACACTAATTTATTACGTTGAAAAAATCGAAATAAATAATATTTTGCGGCTTCAGAAAATAAATCAAATAATATTGAAAACAGAAAAAAGATCTTTGATCAGAATTTGAAATTAAATTCGCTTTGAAATTCTCCAAAAAACAGCGTCATCCACACAGACGTACCCAAGATGTATCGTCTTCTTAAGAGGTTCCACGTCGATTCGGTCACGTTTAGCTTCGATTCGAAAAGGGCCATTTTTCGCAGTGGATTACGTCAGTTCGAGACAGGCAAAGATAGCATTTCGAATCGATCTGGTATCCCCCTGTGCAGGCTCGAACCTGCAGTGTTCGATTCACCGCTAGACGAGGCAGGTCGAAGCGAAACGCAGAGCGCGCGTCTAAATTCGCTCGAGACCGGACATAGATCACTGTCCACGGGTGTCGTCTCGAAATCTTCTCAGGATCCTGCCGGATGCGAGGATCCCCGGGACCTGCCGCGTCGATTCAAAGGCAAATCGAACGTTCGTGGGTGCTGGAATCCCGTGGAAAAAAGGCCTCGAAGGGACGAGCGCTAACTCGCCAGCTCGATTCACCGACACGTACCATTCAATGGCGTGTTTCGAACGAAACGTGTGAAACGCAGGGACTTCCCATATTACTGTTGATTGATTATGTCCGTTATGTAGCTTTCAGTTGCTCGCTCCAGGAGCATGTTTTGCTGTGGTATGGTTTCGTTGTTTGTGTTCAACGAGTTGCAGTATTGTTGGTACTGAAGGGTTGAATGTTTTGTGAGACTACTTTTTTTTGCAATGTATTCGTGTTTGTTACACTTTTAATATAGTTTTCGCTATTTTTGTGATTGCTTTAGGTATTCTCTATTATAGAGTCGTAGATTTACGTTCTCTCTATCAGGTAAACACGTATAATACTTGACGAAATGTAATTTTTAAACTTTTCTCATCGAGCAACACTTTTCAAGTTCGAAAATTTTTTCAAGTAAATTTGAGTTTTTAGTTATGGTAAATGATAACACAGATATATTAGATAAATAAAATAGAAACTTATTAGAATAAAGAAACGTTTACCAATTTTTAATGCTAAAGCAAACAGTGTTTCGTTGTTTTCCACGTCGCTTTCAGAATTTTTAGTGAGCGTTTGCGAAACTGTGAAGTAGATAGTTAAGGATAACGTGAGTGATTATTCATTTGGTAGATATAAAAAGTTAAACGCTTTTCAATGTAAGGATAATATCACCATCGGTCGTACCAACAATATTGAAACCAGTCTGGAACTGTAAACCTTTATATAATTCGACGTACCTTTCTGTCCCCGAAGATTTATCATATTAATTTATTATTTTAATCGCTCAATCAATCGCGCAATCCACATCCACTGTCTCGTGCACGAGCAATGAAACTGCAGCCATTAAAGTTCACTTAACTTGGTACGCACATATCGACCACCACTTACAGTAAAATAAATGGTCTACTAAATAGTGTCCATTAACACGTTCGTGGACGGTCTAAATTCACATTTGCTTCTGTAAATACAATTTTGATGTCTGATAGATGAGAGAGTCGGCTACTGCAATGGTAAATAACAAAATTGCACATCGTGTACCGTACGTGCAGTAGCTGTCCACGACCGTGTTAATACCCCGCATTTATCAAATGTTCGCTTATGAAGAGATCAGAGTCTCGTTCAAACACGCGCATAATCGAACCACTTAAACTTCGTGTCGTCTGAAAGTCGAAGCGTCAATACAAACTCCAGCTTAATATCAAGCTTCGGGTGTATTACTCGAAATCGATAGACCTCGTTCTAAACCTCGAAATTCCTCGCATTGAAAAGTTCTCGAGATACGATAAACTGGTAAGTCAACGGGAACTGGTCCCGCGTCGACGCGAGAACGTAAAAATCCTAATAACAAACATCGCTCGGTACACCAGATCGAGAGGGTAGGCAAACGTCCCTTCAGCGTCCTCGTGCGTACTCCTGCGCGCGTCTCTCCTCGAGCTTTCCACCGTGGATCGTTTGGCGGAAAGCGTCGAGGAGAACGATTCACGAAGATGGATCCTGTCGTGGAAGCGGAGGATCCGTTTCCATTTACGAGTTCCCATTATGCTCCTAAATAAACAGTCTAGCGAGTCTCGCACCTATGTAAACACACGGGACGACGGCCAAACGGAACTCCCTGCAGATTCGTCTATCCGAGATTCATTGGCGGGACCCACGCAAGGAGAAAAAAAAAAGGAGAAGAGGTTAGGGGAGGATTCTGAAAAGGGCGAATGGGAAACGTAGAAAGAGACCGTGGCGAGGGTGGTGCGCACGGTGTCGTCCCGTATTGAAGGTCGTAGAACCGTGAATCTGCCTCTGGGGCACGGATCCATTCTTAAAGGATTATCGTTATAAATTATACATTTCCAGTGGCGCGTCGCCCGGTGTGCCTTGGCCGCCATCTTGCCTGGATGACCGGTAGCGGCTTAGAGATTTCTATCGTTGGATTAACGCGGACCGTGTCATCGCGGTATCCTGTCTATTCGATTTCGTCGGACGTCTTCGATGGCACGCAAGAAGGGGGACTCGCGATCGACCCTTTTGGGCCGCAGCGTATTTTTCTTTTTCTCTTTTTTCCCTTTTTCAACGCGACCATTTCACTTCACTTCGCCTCGCTCGATCTCTCGTGACCGAGGTCGAGGATAGATCGCGCGTTTCCAGGGTGAAATACGATCCGCTGGCCGGCTGTTACGATTTTTTTTTCTCTCCTCACGGTTTCCAGGGTTCACGGACACGTCTCTGAGGGAGATTTCAGGGTTTCTGCAGGGGTGGTTTCATATAGGGCGGTTTTTTTCACGCTTGGCACCGCGTGAATCGTAATTTTCTATGGTCTCGGTTCTTTTCGTATTTGAATAATAGCTGAGATTAAATGGAGGCTTGGAAATAGGGGTAGCATTCTATCCTTATCCATCATTGTTAATTAGAAACATTATCGAGGTTACATATATTCATCTGGAAATTTTTACAATCGTCGAATTTCAGTCTCAATATTCTCGAGATCGACGAGTCACAGGGTTTACCTGCATTTCAGTAGAACCACGACTTGCGAAACACCCAGTATAAAGTCAGAAGATTCTTCTTAGCGCCGTTAACCCCGCACAGGGTAATAATTCGAGTGTCGGGCCCACAGAACGCCCGATACGTCCCCTGTCCCGATTCTACCGGTGACTTGGATCGATTCAAGGGTCGCCGCCCACGTCCACCCCGACCTTTCTCGCGACTGTTCGGGGCCAGCCGGCCGGTGGCATTCACGTCGTTTCTACTGGCGAATGCGTCCAGAGATAGGTCCATCAAGCTACAATGACTTTTCGCAAGAGAAACGCAGTTTCCGCTAGAGTTTTTTTCCTCTCCTTTTTTCCTCCTCGTCTCCCGTTGTCCCCCCTTTTCGCTTGGCGCACAATGCGCTAGCGCCAGAAGAAACTGTTCGACGGGTTTTTCTGGCCCCTCGATCCTTTTCTCGAGCTGGAAGGGTCCTGTGGGCGGAGCGGTCTGCCGAGAAAAGACCTTGTTCGGCTCCAGTGAAGATCTCCACCGAGGTTCCTGGCCAGCGGGGCAAGGAACGCGCTCAAAGGGGCTGAAATCGAACACGTGCAAGGGTGACTCAGAAAGCCGGTCAGAGGAGGGAGCGGACGGGAGGAGAGGAGACGCGAGGAGACGCGATAGAGTGCGGGAGGGAAATACAGGCCCTTGGTAGATCCTCGCGAGAGATACAGGCCCTTACGCGCAGCGTCAGGATCTTGCGTTTCCTAGCAGACCAATTCTAGGAATATTCCTCTTCCGTCTACGCTACCGTGTGCCCCCTTGAGTCATCCGGGTTCCTTCAGGTTGGAAGTTCGAATGGTTTCGCGTATAAATGGATGTGGTGTACGATGGGTGGATTTGTAGTAACGATTACCATCATTGATTTTTTTCATAGGGTCCTAGCTATTTTTATTTTATTTCTTCTTCGTCTTTCGTTCGTGTCCCGAAATTTCGCATCGTCTCAGAGTATGAATGAGTAAAGAAATAAACGTTTAAATCAGTTTTAAATATTCTTCTTTGAGGATCTACAGATTTTTCGAAACTAAACTAGAGATATAAACAGTGCAGAACTTTGTCTGCTCGACTGCACGATGAAATGCGCATTTTCCAGCGAACTTGTTTCGCCAGGGACGCTCGAATACCGATCTCCGTCCGGGGCCTGATTCTTTTCACCGCTGCGGACCGTATTCAACGTCTATTAACGTTTCATAATGCACGATTATCCGAAAACCGATTTACCTCGAGATAGAGACAGTCTTCGTCGAGGTAGAACGGCGTTATTACCTGCGGACTGAATTAAACGAGCCGCCCACGAGTTTCCTCTCGGACGGAAATTCCTTTGCTTTTTACGCGCCGCGGCGATCTAGCACAGTTTGAAAAGCGCGGAGATCCGGCGTGTAAACAGCGGAAACAGAATTACGCAGGCTTCGACGAGGTTGGGAGCATTGTGCTCGAGGTAAAACTGCTCGCGAGCAGAAAGTGGCCCGCTCGTGAAGGCTCGTGAAACGGAAACGAGCGATCGAGAGGGCCCTCGACCGCGTAATTTGTACATATCGATCGTGCGACGCCGTTCTCGAACGTTGCTGGCGAACGTGTTGCGTTGACGAGGATTCCCGAGGCAAATATTTACGGGAATTTCGTCGCGTGCGTGACTCACCTGATGTTTTCAATGAAAATATTTTTAAGACCGTTACGCTCTTGGCAACCGTGCCAGGGAGCTTCGCACCGCAGGTAGAAATTTTTGCCCCGCGGATTACGAGTCAGCTAGTTAGCTGCCAAATCGGTTTCTCAACTTTTGCAATGTTAAACGATACACTGTGCGCTCTTGTATTGAGTTAGAAAAACTTTTCACAAGGTAGAATCGATTTTTTTTTTTATTAGTTTATTAATACTCGAAACTGTAAAAGCTGTTTTACAAATTATGTCTGAATATTTTGTGGTGAAAATGTCGAAACACGATGAATTTAGAATTTTGTTCCACATTTTCTGCAATATTTTTCGAGATGTTTCTGCGTGGACGAAATTCTCCCGCGCAGAATGAGGAGAATAGTCTGTCTGAATTTCCGGAAATGGACCCGAATCATTACACTAGTTTGTACGTAAAAGTTTCCTTTGACGAGCCATGTTCCCTTTTTTTTTCTGTGTTCCCTCTACCGGCTTATGGCATCGATGGAGCACTTGTTACGTTGATAGGTGCACGTGTTCTAATGGTTAGGGTCTCTGGAAGGCAAGGTATGCGGGGCGAAAAAAAAGGGAAAAGTCGACTCCTCCACGAGTTGGTTGGGTTTCGAGGTCCCTCGGGCATCTCGTGAAAATCCGTGTGATAGATGAGGTAGACGATGATGACCTATAATGGCACGGAGTCGGTTTTGTTTCATCCAATTATCGAATAAGATTTCTATTTCTAAAAAGAAATCTCTCAGCGATGATATAAATTATACTAACCAGGCTCTTTTATAATAATTCTTATTTTTTCCTTTCACTTAAATCAAGTGAAAATATAGTATAAAACATTATTATACACCCAATTTTCATCAAAAATTTTGGTATAAAGATATAAAGATGTAAATCGTTAATTTTTTATCAAGCAAAAATGTAACCCTTCCTCGTTTCACTTGACTTTCTTTCTTTCGTAAAATTTCTGATAGAAGCATTTGCCCTGCGACGTGTACACTCGTCCACGTTTGATCTATAATTACGTGGTCCGTAAGAGATTCTTCAACCTGAATTCTGCAGTTGACTGGTTAATTATTCACGCCACTACGGTCAGCTTGACGAAGGATGGCGACAGAGCCTCGAAACGGGGGCGTCGCGATAAATAACGTTTAACAGCGGACGAAGGATCTACGGGGCACAACAATGAGGCAAGAAGAAGCAGCGAGCGATCTGTCGCCACGGAATATTAGGGCGGCTTGTATCTCGAATGGGAGGCTGGCTGCGACAAAAGTGGCGCGCCAGCGCAAGAAGCAAAGACAGACAGTCGTGAAGCGAGAAGAGTGCCAGTCGGTCGAATAAAGGGAAAAGGTAGTCGTCTCGTGCATACGCGTGTGTACAGGCCAGGAGAAAGAGAAGGGAACGAGCCTCGAAATCGGCGTATCGGCCAATTTCAAAGGAAGAAACGGTCCTGGCGACGACTGGGCTAATGCACCGGAACGGGTGGTCCCATTGCTGGAGAATCGCGCTACCAAGGGCTGGCCATTCTTCCGCTTTGAAACCACCCGCGCGGGACCAGAACCGCGCGTTAGCTGGATCCAGCGGAAATCGGCGTGACGCGATCACGCTTTCGATTTTCCCTTCGAGATTTTCTTCGTTCACTGGCGAACACCTTGATTCCATCGACAATGGGATATACGCGTAGGAGATAAATCCTTGTCGCGACTATAGACACCCTGGAAAATAGCCGCGAAAATTCTGCGGCGACACCGTCTATGCTCGCCGTAGAGAATTGTTTCGATCTAGAACCGGGTCCGGATAATTTCCTTATTCGATCGTTGGTGCACGCTCGTTTCGGTACCGTCGAGAAGTGCCGAGGCGAATCTTATGTTACTCGAGGAGTGACTTGGCGCCCTGTTATATACTCATGGATTGCACGTATATAAACGAGGGAGTTTTGAGGGTGTTCTGTTGGCTGGAAGGATTTTGGGGGTTGGGACAATTTCATCGATCGATCACGGTTCAAAGAGTTGTAGCATCGTCTTTATGTATCAAAGTTGTCGAGATCTATACTAGTTCAATGAAATAGTTCTTTCTCACCATTTGTCTCTTTATTTCATGGCATTTTTTAAATCTTTGAATATCTATTTAATAAGCTCGTTTCGGTACCGTCGAGAAGTACCAAGACGAATCTTATGTTGCTCGAGGAGTGACTTGGCGCCCTGTTATGTACTCATGGATTGCACGTATATACAGGAGGCAGTTTCGAGGATGCGTTCTGTTGGAAGGATTTTCAGGGTTGAGACAATTTCATCGACCGATCACGGTTCAAAGAGTTGTCGCATCGTCTTTATGTATCAAAGTTGTCGAGATCTATACTAGTTCAATGAAATAGTTTTTTCTCACCATTTTTCTCTTTATTTCATGGCATTTTTTTTATCTTTGAATATCTATTTAATAAACTGGATGATTTTCTTATGAAGAAGATTAAATTTTTGTTAACTCTTCTCTTTTCTTGAAAAATGATTGAATCGCTGTATATACAGCTGTACGAAGAATCGCGTGTCAAAAGAAATTCTCGAAGAGTTCCTCCGTCGATTTACACCCAGCTTCCACCCGCCTATTGTGCGAATTTGTTGATGTTACTTTTTTCTCCCCGTGCACAACGCGTCTCGTCACGCGTTCACCCATGCGTCAAAGTCCACACCTTTCGCGAGACCTCTCTAGGGAGTCTTTAGAAATCGTATCGTTAAATTTCTCCGCTGGCGTGTAAAGATTGCCGAGGTAGAACTCGTGTTTTCCAAATAGCCATTCTGTCGCCTGGGCGCAGGCCCGTTTCAGAACGGTATAATCGGCCCTTGATCTCCGATCTAGCCATGGAACAGAGCCAGATCCGGAATAAGAGATCGTCTTTAAGGGGGTTAAGAACCATTCCACGCATGGCCGGTTTTCTCCTCGCGTTTTCCTTTTTTCTTCCTCCCTCACGATCAGACCATCGGATATTTAGCAAAACGTGCAAAAGCTCTCGGATTAACCGGCCTCCTGAAACTCCACGCAGATCCTCGCGCGGGGGATGTTTAAGTCGGCTTAGAATGGCTGGCGCGTGATGCCTTCGCTTTTACGTGTTTTCGCAATGTCGTCGTATCTATACTTGCGTTCAGAGATTGAAATACGTCGAATTCTAAAGTATTTGTAACAGTTCCACGAGCTTTTATTACTTTCATCGTACAGTTTTCTCTATTTTATTTCATATCTAATTTCTATCTTTTTTCGCATATAGAAAAAAATATATTTTCGTATAAATATATTTAATTTTCGCTGAGATATGGAATCTCTTCGAAGAAGACTATTTCTCGACTCTGGAATATTTAATTTGTTGCATATTACGTAGAAATCGTTTGTTCATTAAAAATGAGCGACGCAACGGTCACTGTATCCATTTAGTCGACATTTACCGATCGTTTTTACGAGACACGCAATATCAGGTGAAAAACGGGGGGCAGCTTTTGGGGAAGATCGAATACCTGCACCCTCCCGTCGGACTTAGTTAGCCCCGATCCCGTACGCGATCCTTTCCCTCGGTTGCCAGGGATCGGATCCCCGCCCACAAGTCCGTGGGGCCCCCATAGAAATCGCGCAGCGGTCCCAATTTACGGGCTCCCAGTCTTTTTTTCTCTCTCTCTCTCTCTCTCTCTCTCTCTCTCTCTCTCTTTCCACCTTCGTGGCAGCCATCGGCTGTCCGTTCTTTCGTCCCGCAACGCGGAAAGGACCGAGTTACCGTTCGAAACTAATTTGGCTCGTTCCAAGAGCCTGGACCCACCGGCCGGAAGTAGCTTTTTCTGCGTTCCAGGCTCGACGATGATCCTGAACGCAGCTCCCTATACTCGCTACCAATTAGCGATCCGAACGGTTATACGACGTGACTCGGCTCGATTCTTCTCGCTGGTTTCTAATTTATCCGCACGGGTGTTCCAATTGTCTTCTCTCTATCCCTTATTTTTTAGTTATTCCTTTAGAATAGTTGGTATTTGCGACTGGTTCTGCTCGCTTTTCTTTGCAGTAAATATTGTAAAAATTATTCACCATTTATTTGGAGTAGGAAATAATTCGTTTCACTCTTTTTTTTTTTACATAGCTTTCTTGTCTGTTTGCTCAGTAATTGGTCAATATATTTGGATAGTTATTTATTATCTTACACGATAGGACAGAGTCACTTGCTACCCTTATCATTCTTTGGAGCATCGAGAAACCATTTGCAATAATGATTTCCTCAAAATACAAGACAGTCTACGAGAATCTATTTTACTTTCGACTACAACTCGAAGAACACTATATCAGGATACAGAAAAGGGAAAAAGGTACTCGTACGAAAGAGTTTGTTCGTCGCGAACCTTGCGCCCAAGTGCTTAAACCGCAGACAAACGTTCGCCTGTATCGAGCAACGATCGCATGGCATCGTGTTCGATAGCATTCCTCTCTTGCGTTCCGTCGAGGGTGAAATGCGTTTTGGAGAGGCAAAAACGGACGGTCGACGTTATCCAAGTCCGAGCAGGAGTGCGTCGTTAAAGTGGCGCGTTCACGCTTGTCTTGATTCGACGCGCGACACTTTCCATCTAAATAAGCCCTGGCTGCTTTCACTAGTTCTAAGCGAACGAGACGTCCGGGTCCTTCCTGGCGAGGAGATTTTAACGCCCGGACACTTTTATGGGCGAGATCACCTTGGGAGGTGAAGGGCGGCCTGTTTTCAACTTCAAAAGGGCCACGGCTTTATTGCGTGCACGCAGACGCCTCTCGATCGACGTTGCTGCTCCTCGCTCTAGACGCTTCTGTCACCTTTCAAATCTCGAGGTGAAAAAAAAGCGGTGGACGTTGAACAGGGATGCCTCTTTGCTTTTTCTCTCGAAGTGATACGAGCTTTGACTCGATGTTTCACATCTCTCTCTCTCTCTCTCTCTCTCTCTCTCCCTCTTTCTCTCAGAAAATCTGTCAAATTCTTATTCAGAGACTCGCATTCCACTTCGCAAGGGGATCACTCTTAATTCACAACCAGAGGCCTCAATTTTCCCCTCCGAAATAATCGTAGCTGGACAGTGCACACGTGCAGCCAGAGAGACGCAGCTCGATTTTAATCACATCTGTATTCATGCAACGCGGCCTCGCTTGACACCCTCGGCCTCCTTATCCCTGTCGCTTCGAAGAAGAACCTTTCAAGAAAGCGTTCCCGCCGCTGCCTCGAGTCTTTCTCCTCCTGGCCAGGCCGAGGTGTGGCAAACAAGGGCGGCGCGTTTTTATCCGTGAAAAGGGCCACGCTCGATACTCGAGGGCCACGCTCATGCCTCGATGGGAATCATCGCGGATGATCGGCCAGAGGGGCGTCGAAAGTGACACCGTCGGCCTGTTAGCCCTGATGAGACACCCCGCTTCTTCGCTTACCTGACGCGGCTCTTCTCTCCAGATTACAGGCCCAGGAAAAGAGGATTCGCGTAACATTTCAGGTATCCTCGACTCGTACGCGATGTATTTCGAAGGTTTCCGATTTTGGGCCACGACGGTTGGTCGCTGGAGGGGTTCGCCACAATCCAATTAAGTCGAAGGGTGCCCAGATTCGTATACAGATCGGAAGTCTTTGATTATTGGATTTTTGGCTATTGCTTGTCTTTTTAACCACGAGTCTAACTCGTGGTAAACAATTTGTGCCATAAACGAAAATTACGAGTTTGACTCGTGATCAGGAATTTATGCATAAAATTCAACGTTTCATTGTCGAACCAGCGACGTTGTTTATTACTTCATAATTCCTTTTTTAGCCTCGAGCTATACACGTCATAAGAAATGTACATTTTTGCACAAGTTCGAGCAAGAAGTTGAACAGCTAAATGGCATGGCGCGCGACAGGCCAAGGTTTTAAACTATGTTTCGTCTTCTATAATTTGTAGTAGATCACGTTCAACTATGTCTGCATCCAACCGCGTTTACCAAAGTCGTTCGTCACAATTTCGTTGCGTCCTCGTAGCCCTCGAACGCAGACGACATTACCCCGCAGTTTGCCAAACATCATCGACTCCAAACATCGCGCGCGGCGACAAAAATGCGAACAGAACAATTTAAGACGCCCCTGCGGAGAGGAATCGCAGCATCTGCCCTCGAAATAAATCGCTCTCGCCGAGCACAAGTGCACAATGCGTCCGCAAACACCGCCACAGCGCAGATTCCGAGTAACACGTAACAACGTCTCGGAGCGAAGAATCGAGGAGGCTGCGAAAGGAACGCGTTGGGCAAACTTTGGTCGACGGAGCAGCGTGACGCTGGGCAAACTTGCTCGCTCGAAAGACGTCTCGTGGACCTTGTTCCGCGTAATTTTTCGTGGAAACCATTCGAACCGTTTCGAGTCCCACTCCCACTGTGGCGGTTCCGTCACAATGTCGATTGTCGTTAAATATTTTCATCGACGTGGACAGCTCTGTGAACGTGGCCAACCTGTGGCGACTACCTGAACTGCGAGAGCGATCCAGAACAGCTCGTTAAACGAGAATACACTTAGAATTCTTCTTCGCATAGCAGCAAGATTATCAAGAGGTTACAAACGTCGCGACATTGTTTCATTTTCTCGTAACAGCCGACAAGGAGACCATAGAACAGATTTCCCAATCGAGCCCAAGTGTCTAGTCAACGATCGAAATAGAGTCATTATACCCGTGTCAGTCGCGGAGCCGTTAATTGGGACCCGGAAATGTCCAAGTTCTAACGGGGCGTTCGAGTAACGATCGCCGTGAAAGGAATATCGTTTGTCGGATATGGCGACGTACGACTAATTGGTTCTAAAGGAAGCGTAACAGTGTTCGAACAGCTGGCCGGATCACCAGCCACTGCCAACAGGGACTCCGTTTAATTGCCGTATAATGAGACTTATATATATATATCGCCTTTTTGTCAGTGCCAAGGGTATCGTCGCTAGTAATTTAATCAGCCAAATCGACGATTTGCTTTTTTACCGCGACGAATATTGGAAGGCCTCCAATCGCAACGGAAACGGTTCACGTCGTTCGCCTCAGCTCTTATCTCGCGTCATTTACTTTATCATTCTCTCCCGACGCAATTTCTTATAATCATCATTCGTACACTTTTCTCGCGTTCGTTTTGTCCTCGCAGCTTCTCCCGCAGCTTGTACATTTTGTTTCTTTAAGTTCACTCTTAACATTTTCTGTATACTTTCGTGCTGCGCACAAGTCGAACCGATCAGCCCTATTTCGCAGCGTAAAAATCGAAAGGCACTCGAGAACACATGTGAATCTCATCAGGGGTTTGTGGAAACGTTGAAAACGAGATCTCTCTAATTACATTCAGTCGTTAATTCCCAGAACCGGTCGAGCGACGCGACAAACGAACGAACGACCGATTTCGAACATTTCTTTCGCGACGATAAAGAGAAACGAGGGTGAACGGATTCACGATTGTCACCCAGCGTCGAGCCCCGTTTACACCCACCGAAACGGGGCTGAACAAGAGACAAGACGGGTCAGATTCCTACGGGTAATCATAACAACCACCGTGGGCTGCCACAATGGGGAGCACGCAGCACTGTTGGCCCATGGGCTCAATGGATTTTCCGCGAGGTCGAGCAAACACAAGCAAACATAGGGGCGTCTCGTTCCTCTTCTTCGTCCCCTCGCCCGTGTCTCGCTTGGCGAACCCTCGTTTTTCTTCTTCCTTTTTTCTCCCCTGCGTCCTCCGTCACCCAGGAATCAGTCATTGTGCCCACCTGTGGGGAGCGTCCATAACTATTTCGCTGGCGAACGTGTGCGTAGCTGAGAATCCACTTAACTGACGACGGATAAAGAGTCGTGGGGACAAATGGCTGGTTGTACGAGCTCTTTGCTTCCTTTGCCGCGTATGTACAGATGTATGTCGCGTTTTAGGTTGCGTGGATGATTTCATTCGGGGAAATTGTACTTTCTTCCATTGGGATATTGATTAGGAAGTTGATAATCGATGCGTGTAAATTTAAGCTGTGTTCCGATTAGTTTCAAGTCTTCGAAGCATTAGTAAGCTCTTCGTCATCGTATCAGAAGTATTAAAAATGCTCGAGTTGTACAATCCGTGAAAAAATGTATGGTACGAGAAAGGTTAGCCACCCCAGCGTTAGACGAACACTGAACAAGCACCAATAACCAAGAACACCTACCGATACGTTAAAATGTTCACAATGCTCCCAAATTTCCACATCATTGCTTCGAGACGACAATTGAAGCATCCAGGTCGCTCCATGTTTCCCCAACCGTCGAGCGATCCCATGAGTCATTCGCCAAGTCTCCGTCGTCCTCCGGACAATGGAAACACCCCGGACGAGCCGCTGAGAAACGTGAAACCGGATGCTGGAATTACAGATTTGCGCAAGATCTCGAGCGGGACACCACGCGTCGGCTGGCGGCCTCGAAGAAAAAGGCGCGACGCGCTTGTTTCCGGTCCCGCGTTCGGCGACGAAACGGCCGCCATTAGCGCGGTATCAAAAAATGAGGACGGAGGGAGGAAAGGTGGAGGGAAATTATAGTAATCCGTGCGGTGGCGGCGGCTCGAAATGGCCGCGTCTGCTTAGGTAAGAGGGCAATCTTTTTCGTGCGTGGTCCCTGTTCCGTTCCGCGCGACAGGTCGCAGGTGTGTGACCGCGTGTAGTGTTACGAGAACGAGGATGGGATCCATCGGGGTCGACCGGATAGGTGTAACGACGGTAGCAGGACTAATGCGTGAATCCACGGTGTTTTTAGGCCAGATTAGAAGGGGAGAGGGGTTGGGATTGCCCGCAACAGGTGGACCCTTACCCCGGATCCTTCGATTCTCTTTTTTATCGCACGATTTTTAGGGCCCCGCTGGGCGGTAATGGATTTGTTGCGAGTCGAGGCGGGCTTAAGTGAAATACCGGGAACGCGTCGACCGCAGAAACTCGTGTTAACGAACAGACTGAACGGTGGAGCGAAATTTTTGGGAGCAGAGTCGACGTCGCGTGGTTAGCTACCCTTATTTTTAGCATAATTTCAGAATCGTTCGCTACTGTAATGTTTAATAGCGAATTTATCGACAGACTTAGAATTCAATCAGTTTAATAAACGATATCGAATTTATTTCTAAGTGTACAACTACTTCAATTTTAAATTTTTAATTAAATTTAACGCGATAATCATAGCGAACTTTTTGCCACGTTATTGCCTCGCTGTTCAAACGATAAAAGTTTCGAGCGATCGTTGATACATTTTAAACGGTTTTTTAAAAGAATCGCTATTGACCACGCAAGCGATCGAGTCAAATCGAATCGTTCACGAGCGCGATTCGACGGGGTTGCGATTTTCCTGGGGCGCGCCTCCCCTTTTAAATCGTCGCCACCGCGTGCAGCGCGGTTTGAAATTCGAACGCAATCGGCCCGTCCGTAAATTCATCTGGAATATCCAGTTTCATCGTTAAAAACTTAAATTGGAAGAAACCTTTCCGTTCTCAAATTGCGATAGGCAGGTAAATATCACGTTACAGGGGTTATTAATCAGACGAAACCTCACATCGTAACCCCGAGTGAAACTCAACTCGCGATTTATTACGTCGAATCCCTGTCCCTGCGTTTCCACGATCCACTGGCACGCCCTTGCATTAAACCCTAACCACGACTCGTTCTCTCGTAAACTAACACGGCGCTCGTTGAACCCGTCTAAGTAGGTCCGCGTCAGATTTTTATCCCGGAAGCGTATTCATCACGGAAATTAAAGAAAGAGGAATGTGAAGCGACGCGACGATACTTTTAATAATTCTAATAACATCGTCATTTTTTTCCCTTTTGTGGCCACTGTTATTCGTTATTATACAAATACAGACCTGGTAATATCTGTAATGAGATATTAATTAATTTTAGTCGTCCATGGATCGCGATACGTAACATTTATAGAATTATATTCTGTTGTTGGAAAAATTGGGTTACTTCGATGTTTAAGAATGGAACTGTATATCTGTTAATACATTAGAGAACCATTTAATCAAAGTACAAGATTTCTCGTAATTGGCAGTGAATGAATTAAAGAAATTTAAATGTATTTTTTTTTTTTTTTAATAAAAAAGAAGATACTAATATTACTTTTAATATTTCTGTGAATTCATTCGAATTAACTTAGAAGAAATTAAAGTACGAACGACGAATGTTAACTCAACGCTAGTCTTTTTCGCACGACCAACAAAAGAAAGGAGTAATCGCACCTGTATCGAGATTCGGGGTATCGTCGAAAGAGGGTTGACCTTATAAGAAAAAAAAAACGTGGTCGATGCGATTTAATCTTGGGATTTGGGTCACGACTGGTGGGTTGAACCACCGCACCGCTGTCGAGCTTGGTCTCTTTTTTAGAACTTTTCTTTTATCGTATCTTAGCTTCTCTCTCCAACGACGACATCGTGTGCGTGGCTGCACGTGGTCAGTCGCTTTTTTCCTCGATTCCCGAAACGTTTTTTTCCGAAAACTTTTTTCATCACGGAACGTGGTTGGAAGAGATTACGTCTATTAATAGACACGAGCCTGTTCCCGTTTTATGGCATTTTTCCCTTTAAATTTGGGGCACTGGCTGAATAAAAATTCACGGTGGAATTTAAACGTGAATCGATTTTTCTTCAACCCTTTTCAATTCGAATTGTCGTTTAATTTTATTGCCAACAACCCTTCGCTATTTAATGTGTTTTGTTAGATTATATTAAGTATAGCCCTCGAACTTTGTTGTAATTTACATCTGTGGAACTTGAATTTGCTTTTTTTTTTTATTTATCGAGTCACGCTCGACAAAGGCTTTTATGGCAACCTCTCTCCCGCATTCCTCGCGCATCTTAATGGTCAATTAATCGAGAGATTCATGTGCTTAATTACCATCCACTTCCTCGTCTCTATTACGTACACGGTAGTTGGATTTTTTCGCTCGAATGGTTTTAAAAGTGTTTAACACGAGATTGCAACGGCGAACGGTAGGAAGTACGATTTCACGCGGAACAAATGGCGCGAGACAACGTCGAACGCGACAACGATCGTTATTCATCCCGCGGGGCGACCTCGATAAAGCGCAATTAGTTCTGACGGATAATGATTGCAGTTTTTTACGATAAGGAGGCATGAAATCTTGCTGGTGGAAAAAAGAAAAGGACCAGGTGGATCACGTTTCGTTGGTGTACTCCGCTCGATCGGATCGGATCGGGGTTACGCCAAGGTTTCCTTTCCTTTCGCATCTTTCCTGTTTACTCTTGCTCGCTCGCGGCCCGTATCAAGTGCGAAGACACAGAAAAAGGACGGGATTCATATGTATGAATTTCTTGTCCGACTCGAGGTTGTTTTGCGACAACGTGTATCGGTGGAATTTGGAAAGTTTGCACGGCAAACCCGGCACTGTTGCAACCTGGTAAGGGTGACTTTAATTGCTTCATTGTATATTGTAAAATAACGATTCCGCGTCGAGATACGCGCCATTACTTTTTATAAACGGCACGTAAAAAGTCCCGGGGAACGCACGAAATTACCTTTCCCAATAATTCTGATTGCACGTTTAATCTTTTATGGTATTAACTGAACGTCCCTCCTCGTTTCCGTGATAACTGTTCTTTTCTTTTGTTAACCCGGATCCCCACTCGACACAGTCCCGTGTGGAAACGAAAAAACGTACCTTTTCGTAAATTGGAGTCAAAGCATCGTAGAGATCAAATTTGTTTACTGTGATGTCTGGTTCCCCATCATTCTCTCGAAATTGAAAGCAATTTTAGGGTAATAAAAATCTACTTTGCGTAGAAGACAAAGCTTTATTATAATTGACAAAAATTTCTGTTTGTGACGTGTACGCGACCAGTGGCGATCGATTAAAAATTAGAAATTTGGCAGAGTCTAATACGAACAGTGGTGAAAGCTGGTGACTAGTAAGCGATGAGGGTAAAATCGATTCTAGAGGAAGAAAATATTTTAAAGTACGACAATAGGATAGAAAGAAGAGTTACGAAGTATTTGAAGCGCGGCTAACCGGAAAAATTGTATAAATGGAATTTGACGAGAAGGTAATTGGAGCAACAAGTGAACGTCCCGTGTGGTTTCTACGCGGACGGTGAACAGGAAGCACGAAATCTGGCGGGCAAAAAAATGGCTGGAATCAGGCGATCGAGTTTCGATGAGAGGAGCGTAGTCGCACGGTTAGGTGAGAGAAGTTAGCGGCGAAAAAAGGACCGGAAGTGGTCACTCGAGGCCAACGATAATTGGCCCCGGGGAAGGCGTACTCCGGGCACGGCACCGTTCAAGCATATGCGCGAAATTTCGACGTGACCGAGGTAAAAAGCGCTCCATGTCCGTAACGCGAGACACACGTGGTCGAAAGTTGAAACTCTGCCTCGGTCTCTGCCCCTTTTCTCGGCCCTTTCTCCTCTCGCCCTTCACAAATATACACACCGTCGCCAGACACTTGCGTCTCCACGACCCCCTCACGAACCCGCAACTGCCCTTGTTCTACCCTCGCGTGGATTTACTGGAAATTGACCTGGAAAACTTTACGTATTTTCAGTTGGGAACCAAGCATTTTCTATGTTTACGTATTATAAAAAATTTCCGTCAGGTGTTATGATCTCTTCTTTTTCATATTTCATCTCAGTCGCATTTAGGTCTGCTTAATTGATTAATTTTGGAACTTAACTTTGGAACTTACGAGTGTCAGTGTTCTGTGAACTTCGTATGACGTTCTCTAGATTTAAAATTACCGCAAAGATAAGCATTGAATGATATTATAGAATGGTTACGATTTTTGAAAAATATATAAAAATTTTTCAGGACACTGTACTCAGCTGTATTTAACTTCTGGAAATGCAAATGAAAATGAGAATATAGAATTAGAATTGAAACGCAAAGAAATAAAGGCAACAAGTGTCCGTAGATGGCACCCTGGACCACCCTCAGCTCGCATTTATTACGAGACAAACCCCTGTATGTATTAGCGTACACGTTTTTCTGTGTAACGTCGACGGAATGTCAGCTGCAAGGTGGTAGACTAATACACAAACTGTTTTATATACGCGGGCCTCCGTCTGTTATATTTAGAACATTCGTTGAAAACATTTGGACGAACAGTTCGAGCCGGAGGATCGCGTTACCAGTCAGTTTTTCGTCTGTGTCGTCTGATACGCGTTTAACAGTCATCGTGTCGGGAGCGTCGGAGGGTCTTGTCCTTTAGGGGCTGCCATAATTAATGACAGCGTTAGGTGGGTGATGATAGATGCCTCTGCGATCTTTTTTTAGACTTTCTTCCCTCTTGCTGGAGGTATGTTTAAGGGGGACCGCGAAGGGGTGAGGGCAATAAGGAATAATTATTTTCTCTGCTAATATTGCGAGCAGAAACGACTGTACTTTAAATATTAGTCGTTGAAAGAGTTATTCTCGCGTAGCAAGTGTACATTTATTTCTCTCGTGGAAAGCTGCGACATTCTCCTCCATTTTCCCTTCTACGTCGAAGCATTTAAAAGTGACACGACTTCATAAGTTCACCCCTGAGGCCTGCCTCTCGAGTCGCTCGTACGGCCAAAGGAGACGAGGATTCGCTAATGAAGACAACGTTTTTATCGGAATTAAAAACGGATTACATCTTATAAAACAGTGATTGATGGATCCACGTTTATTACTGTGTTCTCTTTTTTTTTTCTTTGTTTTTTTCTTCTCTCCATCGTTTCTGTAACTACTACCTGTCACCGGCGGTTCATTAAGACGCGATTTGTGAATAACCACGGCGTGATTTGTGGGGGGCTGCGTATTGTAATTTCTGCAACAGCGTAGCGGAGTTCCAATCACTTTTAGGATTTATTATAGAGGCGTAGCCACGGGGTACGCGCGAAACCCCGTCCGTCCCTCCCGTCGACTTGTTGCCTGATTATACAATATACGTTGCATGAATTTTTCAACGGCGACAAGCTGCAATTTCGCCCGTCTTTATTTCAAATTCTTTCCTAACGACCTGCGTCTCTATCCGCGGCTAATATAGAGCGTGCGGTTTAGATGATAACTATTATTTATCCTGGTATCCCGGCGCAAGAAACGTTTATACTTGGCGAGCGTGAAGCGCGTGTTACGGTTTCGCAACTTTGTTGCACACTTTTGTACAGATAAAACGCTGGTTTGATAAAACACCGGTTTAACTTGCGGTGAAAATTTCTTGTCAGAATTTAATGCACGCAAGAGAAACTTACTAACTTTTTGCTAATATGTTAAGAACGTGCCATTTTTAATTCGTATTTACATATCAAAAGGCATTACTATGCAGTCGTTGATGATCACAAGTCGAAACGGACATGATTGATGCTCCATTTTAGACTGATGCGACAACCTACCTTACCAACCCCCGATTTGCAACTTCTCAGTCCGCGCGTCCTCGTATTTCGTTCAGAGTGGAACCGTAATTTGCAACTCTTGCGACAAACTTGTCTCAAAGAAAGAAGTGTATACACGTGTCTAAATTACAGGTGAATCATTTGTTACTGAAAACAGGAAGCTTTCGCGTGTACGTATGACACACAGAACCGTGGTCGTTTCTGGAGAGGCGGTAGGATGCCGCGTTGAAGTAGTACTCGAAACGACACTCTCCTAGCCGGAAGATAACCAACGTATCCCCCTAGAGGCTGCTCGAAAGTGCACTCGAGAGTCCCCGGGACCTTGGTGCGCGAACTTACAAATATTTCTATCATTCAGCCGCTTTGTACAATGGCCACTGAGTAACAATAGGGCTGTAGACTCGTGAGTTTAGTGGTCCTTCATCCGTGCGCCATAGTCGTAGCTCGCTACGTAGCTTCTAGGAACGTTCGTCGACGCATGCAGCAGGATCTCCACGGTAGCCAGGCTACGCCTATGACCCATTATCCACTTAGTATAGGTTTCCACCGAGCCCTCTGTATATACGGCTGCGCCCCAAGTATTGGACCGACTGGTCTCGTTCTCGCTCTTCTCCATTTTCTATAGGGGTTTTTCTTTAGTTAGATTTACGATTTCTCGTGCACGTGTTCACAAAAGAATCGGACTGTACGGCTCGCCTCAGAAAGCGGGCGAGGAGGACCCGTTTGCTGCGCGAAGGGGGAACGATTTTTTCTCTCCCTTCTTTTTTTTTCTTCTTCTTTTTTTCTCGTTTCTCTCGTTCAGCCTTCCCGCTTCCCCGCCGTCCCGTACGAATTGTTCGGGATACACGTGGGAGGGTGAGTGTAGGGAAAAGGGCTCGCCTCTGCTAGGCGCGATTGTCGTGGAACGCAAGAAAAATCGATGCCTAAGTGGCGAGGGATCTCTTTGATCGGGCCAACCGTCCCTTCGCTGGACAGTATCTTCTGACATTAAGTGCCTTCGTATATCGTCGAACGGCTGGAAAATTCGCCGAATACGCGCCCCGTCCGCGTTCACGGTTCCTTTCGGGCCACTTATGGGCTTCCTCCAGCTCGAAACGTCGAGATTCTCTCTTTAATAGACGACGAGCGTCGCTTGATTCCGGTCCTCGACGTAGCTATTGCCATTTTATTCTATTTTATTCTATATTTGTATTTTTATTCTATTTTAACACACAATATCAATTGTTCAGAACTTAAATTAATGTTATGGAATTTTAACCACAGATTATTTCGATTAGGTTATATGTGAAAATCTGTTTGCTCTTGGGAATTGGAGGATATCATCAAACGCGATCAGAACAAAGCTCTGTAAGGGATGACGGAACGTTTCAATGTCCACTGCAATCGAAGAGACGAAAGTCCGTTTTATTGAAACGGCCACGGGAACGACTCCATTCACGTTTCTTAATGCATCGACGCTCTCTGATAAACCCACCCTTTGAGAAGATTATTTATTTCGCCAAGCAGAAGCGAGATCCTCAACAAGGTTGAACGAGGCTACGTGGCAACTTTTGTTGCCTTTCAGCTGGCTTTCCCGCATAAAGGAGGGCCAAGTTTGACGTTCAGCGTGACTTAATATGTCTATTATCAGAGCCAATAAGCCATGGGGCCACCTGGCCGCGTCTCGGCCCGCTCGATCCTTTTATTCCGTCGATATTTCCGTGGCCCCGGGCAAGAATAACATCGCTGCGAGAATTTCCATCCGCCGAGTTGATCCCTCGAAATAATACAATCTTCTCGCCATTCGCCAGCGCGGATCCCACCCCCATTGATGTTTCCTCGGTTCTGCCTCTCGGCTGGTTTAAACGGTGTCGAATAATACAATAATTGTCCCTTTTAAGAGTCGAAAAGGTACATTTTTACGAAATTTGTCTCCCCGCCGATATTGTAGTCGAGAAACGGCTTGTTGAGCCCCAAGTCAGTTTGTTCTGCGCCCTGATTCCACTGCGCCCCCATTGGCGTAGCACATTTCCATCGTTTCTTCCACTTGAAGGGCTTCCTTTTTAATTTACACCATCAATTTTTTATTCTATTCCCTTCGACCTGTGTTTTATAATAGGGTAGTGTATAAGGGTTGGTCGAGTGAATAATTGAAATGTGATTATTTTGATTTCATTTCTAAAATCAATTTGATTGTTTTATATTATTTTGAATGTATTATTTTTTTGTTTACAATGTTTGATATTTTTTTTGGTTTATTTGACGTATCAATGTTTCGAGAAAATGAAGTTCCATTTCCTGCCATTTTACGACACTGTTCGATAGACGTCACAATGGAGATCCGCAGCCTAGACCACCTTTTGTATCGAATAAGTCGAAATAACTCGAAAATCACTCCATAATGCTGGGCTCCCGACCATGGGAGGCCCTTTAGAAACTTGGATTCGTCGTGACCGATTGAAAGAACGTTCGTACGTATTCATCTCGCATGGCGAAGTTAATACTTACACGTGTCATTTCTCTGAACTGTTCGTCTAGTTGCTGTCCCAAAATTAACGAGCGCAGATTTGATAATTACGAAATTGACGGAAATTAATTTACAAAATTTGAACCGTTCATTTCGATCCCCCTCATTCTCTCCCTCATTTCTCCACGTAGAACAGTTTCAATTGTCCTTTTATAGGACTCTGAATTGTCCATAGAAAAAGAAGAAACAACACGCGTATCTTCATCTGGGATCGTGAAACGTAAACCCGCGTCGTTCGACAGCGCAAGTGCATCTAGACAAATTACTGCCCCCAAAGAGGACACGATCTCACCCTCGAACTTGCGTTCCTCCCGTCGTAGAATAATCCGTAACGCAGGATCGGATGTCTAATCCGGAAAAACGCGAGGCAACGGCGCGTAGCGTCCGACCATTGGGGGGCCAGTGAAAAGGACTCTCTGCCAGCGGCATCAAATATTTGACAATATTTTCAAAAGTTTCGAAAACGTAACCCAACACCGCGCCACTTTTCGGTCGAGATTAGAGGGCCCCGCGCGGAGCGTTGGAATTCTTTTATGCGGTGGTAAAAACCCCCACAATGAGGATCGAGAGCAAGAGAGGGAGAGAAAGAGAGAGAAAGCAAGAGCGTTCTCTTTTCTATCGGGCCTGTGATCGTGATCAGATGATATCGCGTTGCGTTTCCTGTGGGCCGTGCAACAGGTTAGATGCGCGAAGATCAGCGCGATAATCTAAATGGAAAATTGTATTGAATCAGCAGGAGCATAATGAAAGCCTCCAGGTAGTTGGCTACCCATATAATGACAGTTAATGCTCGTAATCTGAACCGTGGCCAGCTATTTTTTTCGATCCCCCTAGAAACGGGCCCAGGCGCGCTTATTATTTCTTCTTTTCATCCCCCGTACGCGCTCGTCCGCGCGCTTTTTATTTTTTCCTCCTCTCGTTCGTTCTCTTTTTCGCCAGCTCGCCGCGCCGCGATTGTGCGCCCCTCGACATTTAATACCGCAATACCTTGCACCCCTTTTGTGGTCCGCGCTCGAATGTCGACCGATGAGTCGCGAACACCTTTATTAATGACCGGACCCGCTGGATTAATCTTGTTTCCCGTCGAGGACGGGCTACCTAAGGTATTCGAGCATCCAGATATGAAAACGCTTTGCAGTTCTTTTTGCCGCGCTCTCCTGGCACGGGTTGTACACGTTAATGGGCTGTTTTCTACACGTGTTTTCGGCTCGACTGTACGCGTAGCTTTTTCTTCGGTTTTAAATGAAGAGTATGCGAGTCTTGCAACAAGTGTCTAATGTCATGTTTATTATACGTTTCTAGCAATAGAAATTTTCTTAACTGTTTCAGTGTCAGATATCGCGATCGCGATTCTCCTGTTCGGTATTTAAATTTGCCAGACTACTCGATGGGAAAAAGCATATTGATTGCAGGCTGGACACTCGCGAGAATGGCACGGTAGCGATAACGCAAGATTCAGTTCTTATGAGTAGAAAAACAGCCATTGCGCTATTTGACATTTTAATAGAATAGAAGCGCCATTACACCTTCTAGTACTTTTAGACGTAGAAATTAAGGAGCTTCATCGAGCTTTATGGCATTCTTCAACTTGATTTCTCGAAAAGCCCGTGGCATTCAAACGGTTAAAGTAATCGCAGAATTCTTATATTAATATTGATGCAACCTTTTCCTTTATTGCTTCTTGCAATTATTTGATTAATCTTGACCTGCTCAATAATTAATCTTCTTAAATAATAGAAGAATTATTTTTCTTCTTCTTTCAATGTAAACTTAGAAGAAACTCAGAATGAATGAAAAACAGTCAAAGTGCAAGATGTACTTCAGATTGTAAAAAAATCTGTTCACGGTACCACATACCTATATCTATTGTCCTGTACCACGAAGGGCACGGGGGCCCTTGGATGGTCGCCATCTAGCGTTGTAGGGTCAAACTTTGCACTTTAGGAAAGTTAGATGGGCTAATAATAGATGGTGCATCGCACTTGATAAAAATGCGCGGCAAACGGCATTTCGCATCGAGCATTCACTTTGCCAAGGTGTAATTTAAATAATAAAATAATGCGTACATCTCACGTTGCTATTTATTTCCAACATCTCCTCTTCCAACAAAATTCAGCTACTTTTTCTATCATTTATAGAAACATTTGTATCAGTTTTATGGATACATGTATATTTCTTGCAATTAGATTTAATCGGTTACTTTTTATCCCTGTGTGGTGGGGATCAGAATTCACCCACAGTATCCCCTGCTTGTCGTAAAAGGCGACTAAAAGGGGAGAAGAACTGATCAACAAGAATGCAGAAGAAAGAAGAGATCAACGTAGAAGAAACAGCAAGAAGAAAACTTTCGAACGGTGCATTATTTGTGATGCAAGCGCAACGATTTACACTTATTACGTCATTTTATTCGAAAGAAACCATTCTAACGGTGTAAATTGTTACGAGAATTAAAAATGGTTATTTCGATAGAAATAGAGAAGAAGAATGATTCATTTTTTGTTTGATAGCGAAATTTGTTCGCTCAAAGCGATTTGAATGTCTTTGAGAAGTAGAATTGTTCGTATCTATTTCAAGATGGACAATACGAAGGAAGTGAGGAATGGAGATTGCATAAAAAAGGCGTGATTACATTCTCACACAGTTTATTTATTGATTACAAGTATATATGGATCTTAAATCTAAAGCAGAAGTTGGAACGTACATTCTAAAATCGAAACGAAAAACCAAAAGAAGACAAAAGAACGCAGCGCAAGAGGATTACATAAAATACTGCGACTAAACTTAAGGATTACGAACGACAATGTAAAAACTGAGAAAACAAAGCGACAAACAGCGAAAAGTAAAGAAACGCGGAGACACAAATTTTGAGTACAAACCAAGATAAATGAAAATGTTGACACACGAACCTCAATTTTATCGACTAATAGGCAGATCTCGATCGATTCTGCTTGGATAAGTACAAGTATCACAAGATATCGCTCGAGCTGTGATTCCATTAATTCTATCCGACTTACAAGCAAAATCATAAAACTATATCTCTTAGAAATAATTATCACAGTCTGAATCCAATTTCTCTTAATCGAAAATATCTTCTACATGCTAGCATATTGCAATCATCCGGAAGACACAGAGTGAGATCGACAATTGTTTCCATTAATTCCGCCATTTTTCTTTAAAGCATATTCTATCACAGTTGTTCAGTTAACTTACAAACTAGTATCGCAGTCGTTTTAACTTAACCCCTAATATCACAGTTTCCATGGAAGCATAATTTCGAGTTATCACAGTTTCTCGTATATAATATATCATTTCTCTCTACTAAGTATCACAGTGTCTGAGATTATAGAATATGCACTGGGCGGCCTATGACCTCGAACGTGGTTCGAGCGATTACATCTACGATACTCTATCGATATATCCGAATATACAATCCTAGTATCACAGTTCAAGTCAGTCTAGTAACATTTTCCAACTTAAATTGTACCTACGGCTATTATTGCAAACATTCCGTTAATTCTATATTTACTCGCTAACTTGTCAACTCATCCCTCAACGATCTCACCGAAACTAACGCATTTAAAGCTTCGAACCAGGAGTTAAGTGTCAACCGAATCTACAGTCTTAACATCTAATTGAAAGACGAAAACTACCTTAAAAGTTCGCTGTGTACAATGAAAGACCTTACTAATTGTATTCATCCGATCTTGGACCTAGCTGGTCACCTCTGGTGGAGTTGGAAGCTTCTGACCGGATCCTCTTCCCAATAGAACCTCCTCGCCCTGGCGCCAATCACTTGTCCATTCTCATCGCCAGCTCCTTCAGCTCGTTCTCCAGATTTTCATTCCTCAAGTTCCACAGCTCTTCCTCGTCCAGCTTCATCTCGAACGCTGTCAGCCTGCTCCCCATCTCGCCAACGCGACCCTGTCGATCGATCTTGTCGTATCCCCGAGTGACCTCTCGACGAAGCCTGCCATACAGTCCTCGAACGCTCGACAGAGCATTCCTGACGGCCCGTCTGGCGAACAGACCACTGTCGATGCGTCGATCAGTCATCGAGCCGACGGTCACTCTCGAGATCTGCCTCTTCATGGCTTCTGCTGCGTCGAGCAGAACGACCACAATTTTCCTTACGCTGTTCTCGATCGACGGTGTTCGCGTCGACTCGCGTCGACGTTGGTCTATGCTCTGTTGTGTGAATGTGCGTGTGATGGATGGGTGCGTAACTGTGTACTGCGCGAGGCAAGAGCGACTCGAGAGCGGGAGAGATGTAGGAAACGGAACGAGAGTGGTGGACACGTGCACAAGATCGTAGCGCGAATCGTTGGATGCGATTCGCCTGGCTCTCTACGGATGCGCACGTTTTGAGTAGGTGTGATTGAATGTGAGCTAGGATGAGGGATCTTCCTCTTATATAGCCGAAGGGCCGCGCATGCGCGCTCCCGAAGTCAAGCAGGGCCAGAGGGTGGAGACAATGTTCCTTCGCACAGGTACATGCGTAGGATCGCATGCGCAGTGGAGGCAGGTACTTTCCACCCCTACGGCGTTCATCCTCTGCCGTCGCGCCGTTGTTCACCCTCCATCACCCTCTTTCACCCTCGTGTAGGCAAAGGCGTGCAACGGTCGGTTATGTAATTTGCATCTCGCATGCCTCCGCGTGAATTTTCATGCGCTCTTTCTCGTTGGATTTCCATTGTTCGTTATTGTTCTACCGTGGAGAGGGTGGGGAATGATTGTCGATCGAAGGTAACAAGAGTAAATGAGATTAGCAATTTCCTGGTGGTATTGTATTGGAACGGTATCACAGTTCCTGTTGCATATTATTAATTAACACATGAATTGATGGCTCAGCACGACGAAGCACGCGGTGGTGGAGAAAATTGCGTGAAAACTACTTTACATGTCGGTGTCCAGTATGTTCCTGTGAAATCGTGTAAAGCTCCTATAAATGCAAACTAGGTAGAAGAACGGGACATCGCGATAGAAAATAGAATAAAAATGGGATTGACATTTGCATACAGCTCGAGTTACTCAAGCGACTCGAAGGTGAAGGCGGATCGCAACGAAGATCCAGCTACGCACAATGAAGAGTAAAAGAACGGGGAAAACGGAATAAGAAACACAGGAGGGTCGTCGAGGAAAGGTAGACGGAGAGGAAAGCATGAACGATCAGCGTGGTGACGAATGAGAGCGAAAGAGAAGAGGAAGACGTACCCTGGCGTACGCGCAGCACGAGCTGCGCACGGTACGACGGAAAAACAAAAACGCGGGACGAGAAGAAACGGACTTGATTAGCAGAGGAGAGTAAAGTGACGATGAGAAAAAAGAGGAAAGACAAAAAAGTAGCACGGGACTCGTGCAGGAAGATGGAGCGTGGACGTCGATATCGCTTGGATAAAAGAAAGAAAGCGGGTGCTCTATCCTGGTACACGGTCTGCGCGATCTAAGAGCCGTGTAAGAGACGAAGAAGAAATTATCCGATTAAAAAGAAGAAGAAGAAGACGATATAATGGATAGCCAAGGGTGACGAGGATGGAAATCGCGAATGGAGCATAGAAAGAAGTCGAAGAAGCGCGATGGAAGATTTCTAAGGCGAGAAACGAAGAAGGAGAAGAAGAAGAAGAAGAAGAAGAAGAGGAAGAAAATAGGCAAGTAGTTGGTGGCGCACGCGCAGCACGAGCTGCCCGCGGTGCGGTGGAAAAAGATGCAGGGACGATAAAAGGAACGACAGGGTGGAAGAGAGAAGGACGGGTGGCACGTTGAAAGGCAAGAAGCCGGTGGTGGAAGTAGCGTTAACGGTGGTACGGAAAAAGACACGTGGCGGGACCAAACCCGGAGAGAAGAAAGGGCAGCTCATTTCTGGCGTACGCGCAGCACGAGCTGCGCACGGTAGCACTTGGAGCATGCGCGGCACATGCCTGTCCCGGATCAGAGAAATGAGTGCGAGAGAAGCACGTGGTGTGGCGGTGCGCTGGAGGAGGAAAGAAGTTGCCCCGGCATCAAAAAGCAACAAAGGACAGAAAACGGTGTTCGTCGAAGGTGAGTGAAGGAACTGGATATATATACGTATAGACGCGCGTATGGATCGTTGGGGATGGAACGAGACGAACGGACGCGGCCGTTCAGGGACACGTCAGTGCGTCAAAGTGTAAAGGGGAAAGGATTGCGTGGGAGGGAGGGAGAGGTACGTGTCGGTTTGATAAAATGGTGGGGATAGAAGGATAACTTGTTGCACAGAAGGCCGTAACGCCGCGAACTTAACCTTAGATCGAGTATGGGAAACGGGACGCGATTTCTGTTGCCGTTTATTTACTCCTGCCGGTTCCACCGATCATTTTCCACTTAACGTATCTTCGTTTTATGATAATTACAGATATCGCCGATGCGCCCATTTCTATGTATCTTTGGATACGTAAATTATAGATTCGCAGAAGTCGATCTGGTCGAACTTATTTCATTAGGCCATAGCGAGGAGATAATGAGAAAGTTAAAGTGCGAATAACATGAAAGCTCTAAAGATAGTAATAGGATACGGTAAAACCGTGCAGGCGTACGTATCCATAGGGTTGATTAAAAATCAACCAGTCGGAAGCGTATCTGGTTGTTTGAAATTCATTGGTATCAGGGAATAACCAAAAAACGCGTTATAACCAGCGTCTGCTCCTCTTGGAAGCATTTACAATAAATCCCAACAATCCGTGGATCAATCCTCGATCGCCCCGTACCTCGAACGAACACGTTGTACGTGACGCGTTCGCGAGGGAAACGGTTCGAGTCGCGCAGAAAACGATCGACAAGAAGCGAAAATCTGATGGTTGTGATTTACGTTCCGCGTAAATAGAAGGTGGTACTTCGGAGGGGTTGTTCGCGTTGATTGCGGCAGGCGCGAGAAAACGCGCGCGGATAATGCTCTTGCGCACGCTTGGCCGTGTACGCGTCGATCGATTCTAACTAAATCGAGAGAGAGGTTCGGGTTACAACCGGTAACCAGAAGCTATTACCGCACTCCGATCAGATCCCGTATATCAGTGGAATAAATTATACGATGGCCAGATAGCGAGGGGCGGAGGGGGTAGAAGTCGGATCGGTTAACTGGCCCGTTTCGATCTATCGATCATTAACGCCTCGTCGATCCCGAAGACGCATGCACCGGTCCGTTTCCGAGAGATATCTCAGCGTCCAGACTTTCCGAGAAGCGTTCTAAGTTAACGACCACTCGTCGTCCTCGAATTATGTATATCGACACGTCGGATCGGCCCACAAATTTATACGATTCCGTTTTATGGGGAAACATCGTACGGTTGCATTTTCTGCGTGTATACAGCCCGCGGATCTGGTTTTTACTAATGATTAAGGTTTTATTAAAGTTGTACGGGAAAAAAAGGAATTCACAGTGTTACACTTGCCCAGCTGCTTTGCATATAAATGAAAGGGTTGATACACGGAGATGGAAAATCCGCGATCGTGTTGAGGTAAATGTTGCAAAAGAACGTGCGCCCTGCGATTCTTCGATATCCACGAAGCGTAAGAGTATAGAAATTATCGTTCGTTTCACTTCAGAACGTGTTTAGTTTTTCTAGAAATTCGTATCTTATGTCCCTCGCGCGTTATCAAAGGGGTTGCTTAAAATTGAACGATTAAAGATCCGCTCGAACCGATGCTCGTTTGAACGTAACACTGGTTCTGCTTGTCGTGCAGCCACCGTCGGTTAATCTCTTTTATACCTTACCTTGAAGCTATTAAAAATTCGTTAAAACAGCCATAAAGGTTCGTAAACCGTGTAAATTTACGGTCAAGTATAAACCCCCTTTAAAGGCGCCACGCCATCAAATTTCCCATTATTTAAAACATGAAACTACCGGCGATCCACTCGACGCGGTGAATCCTTGAGAGCAGCCGCCCCGTCTAATGGGCAATCGGCGCGAGATGAATGGGACGAGGCTGACGAAAGGAATCGCGGGAAAATATGCGTTCGCCGTGGAACACGTCCGTATTTTACGGTCTTGAAATAGCGAGACACGTAAATGCGAACGAGCCAGGCGAAGATCTATAAAAAGGGAATCCACTAATGGCCGAGCCAGTCCCGCGATGAATGGGCCACGAGGGGTGGCAAAGGGGTGCACGAAGCCTTCGCCGCTCGCAATATTTAGATTCCTGACCAACCGCACACATCTGTCGGCCTCCCTCTGTCCGATATTTCCCTCCCTTCCCTCTACCGCCTTCCACTGGACGAGTGCACCTACGTAAACGCGAATGCACGTGACCACGTTTCCACTTACACACACGGACGCATGCCGATAGTCAAGCTAGGAACTTCTGCATCCTTGTCAAACAATTTCATGCGTCCGTATAAAACGAGAGGGACCAATGAAATTTCGCGATGGAGTAACTCGTAAAGTAATCAAAAAATCTAACCAGTTGAATGTTTCGTAAAGTAAATCAAATTGTTAGAGAGAATCAACCCCCAACCAGTTAGCGACGATGAGACACGTCAAAATATGTCGAAAGCCAGCTTTCAACGCTCTTATGTAATTTCGAAACAGCGGACGTGAAACGTAAACGGTTGTTACCGCGTAGCGTGGGCAAAGTTGTAAATACTCGCGAGGAGGCTGGCCGCGTACGAGATAAAGAAAGTAGAACGGTATCTAGGCGATCACTTAGGGCTGGTACACGTGGAAGCGCGTGCACACGCACGCACCAGCACAGGGTACGCCCGGGTGCGTTTTTCGAGGGTGTGTTGATCGACTCGCCGCTTGGCTGCCATCGGCCCCAACAGCGTGTGTATATCTCTTGGTGGCAGCTGGAGGTTTCGCGCGTGAGAACTCGGTGGCTCCGAGGTTCCCTGGTTTCTCGTCGCCACCTGTCCCCGTGCTGCTCTCTCGAGGCGACTGCCAACCCTCTTTCCTCGTCCTCCTTTTCCTTCTGCCTTCTTTGCTCGCTGCCTCTACCCGCCCCCTCCACGCGCAGCCTGCAACCCTTCGCGGTGTAATCGCGCCTCGCTACAGGCCCCGTGGGGCGGAGATTGGAGAAAGTATCGGCGTGTTTTGATGTTATGCTAATGTCCGCTGCGCGTTAGGCAGCTACGCTCGAGCAGGATGCGCTACCGCGATCGCCGCATCGATCGATGTCGCCGCGGGTATGCAGCAGGAATGACATTGAGGTTTGGCGAACGTAATGGCCCGGCGACGGGTACTTGTCGATCAACTGGTTGCGTCGCTCGGACGATCCAGGTTACTTCTTGCTGTCCCGTGTCAGTGTTGACAGTCATTACTTTAATTAACGTGCATTTTTCCTCTTTTTCTTGCGTTTCTTTCGATAGGTCGCGCGCGATTTTTTGGTTGATTTATGGGTCGTTCGTTAATAACTGTCCACGATGTGGTCCTGGAAGTTATTCCGTACTGCAGTTCTCATTATACTCCCATGTTATTGTATCGATATGAGGTTGGGGTCTATCCATTTGCAAGAAGAGAAGATTCCTGATCGTATCATTATCCATCGAACGATGAAAGTATATCTAATTGTGTGGATTGTACGATTTAGCAGCGAGCTTGGAAACTCATTTCAATGGCTGTGCCAACTGTCAAAAATCGAGCCAGCTCTATTCGGAACGCGAGTGTGCGTCTATTAGTTTCCCCGGAGCAAGCGGTTTTCCCTTTCTAAAGGAGAGAAGAATCAATTCCGAGGCGGACAATTGGGTACATTTGTCCCAATCGTCGTGTATTTTCTCTCGAGTTTCACCCTCCCGGGTCCGGGAGGCCGGCTCGAACCGCCTGAGACCCCGTAAGCGTGCAGAGAGCGTGGTGGTCGTGTGCGAGAAACGTGTGCGTCTTTTTGGGGCCCGTAACCCTCGTGGGTCCCCGTGCGCGCCCTCCTCTTCTCCATCCGTCGTCCCCGTGTTCTCAGGCCTCGTGGCGGACACGCACCGCAGCGTACCCAGGCGGCGGCGTTCCGATCGAGAAAAAAAATTGGGCCTCATAACGGTCGGGTCGAGTCGAGCGTAGACGTTGCCACGGGAGAAGAAGAAGCTGTGCCCACGGGGCCCAGTGTCGTTGTCGAAACCGACAACGAAACCGCCGCGTTTCTGGTAGGGCGCGGAGGAATTTCGGGCCCGCTCGAAATGCCGTGTCGCGCCGTAATTTCGGCTAAAGGACTGTAAATTACTCGCGGATGTAGTAATTTCTGGGATCCTCCGTGGGGCTCCTCGTTGGGTGTACATTCCTACCAGCGGCGAGTCATCGAGGTCACCGTTAGGGGAAGGGTTCAGGTGGATTTTAAAAAGTACCGAGGGAAGGTCGCAGCGGTGGAGGAATCAACACAGCTTATTGTCCAGCGTCACCCCTGTAATTAACCCCAACGGAACGTTGACCGCGAGATATTAAAGGTCCACTACATTACACGCGCGCAGAAAAACAAGAAAAATGTCACGTCGATAAACAACACGTGTAACAGCTTCAGCTAGACATTAGTTATTTTTAATCACCAGTTGCTTTTTAAAAGTAAACGCATTATGTAAATCGCGACAAAAAAGAAAAATGGAGCGCGTGGGACAAAATCTGACCTTATTCCCCGAATTGGTGCACGGGAGAAAAAGGCGCGGTAAAAATGAACGAGCGACGGAGGGGACGAGCAAATCGACAGGATGATCGTCGGCTGGTGTGATGTAACGCTGATTGGCATAATGTCCCGCGGTACGATAAGACGGTGAGATCGCAAAGGGGAGCGAGCGTGAACGTCGGTGCCGCGGATCAGAGGCGGGTAGTGGGCACAGGTTGCGTTATATCAGACGCGTTGTACATAACGTCGGATCGATAAGCCCTCGCGGCGAGAAAGCGGAGTCATTGCTCCCGGGAGATCGCGTCTCTCTACGTGCCCCGAAGAAATCGTCCGGGCGAGATAGGGAGGACACGTCCAGCGAGTATTCAACAGGCGTCGCGGCTCATGCGAGGCGACATTATTCCCGGCATGGCTTTGGCAGGAACACGCGATTCGTCAGGTGGGGAGACGTCTAACGAGTGACAGCTCACTACACGTAGCCGATATCCGCGCGTCGCCCGATCGCGGAGGGAAAAGATCGCTGGCCCAAGGACCGGTAGAACGGGCTCGACTCCTCCACCACGTGCGCGTTCTTTTCTCCCTTGCCTCGCCTTCGCCTCGATCGACTCGCATCTCCATTTTACCTCGCCAGTGAAAACCTACGATATTTATACCTAGTCGATGCGTACCATCGAGCAATCCGAGTGTCGTCGACGACTCGACGCGGGCTGACGCGTATCCATCTTGAAAATCGTCGAGCAGCCTCGAGCGTGCGATTTACAGTTACCTGGTTGTCGGTACTCTTGTTACTTTATCGTACGACGCCTTTAATGTATGACTTTGTTTAACTTCCCGTGTGCACGAGAGGGGAGACGATGGAGTAACATGGAAAGTATTGATAAATTTTTGAGACACTTGCTGTCCGTTTGGTTAGTTGGGGTAGACGTGTTGGGATCTCAGATGTTATCTGTTTCACATTTAATTGGTTTCATTTTAAGTATATTTTAAAGTCTCTGACTGATATTGGTTGAGAATTGTTCTCTCTGGTGCAATTACTGTTTCAAATGATCATCGACGCGTGTTGTCAGTGGATATAAGGCGTTGCACGAAAGATAAAGCGAGAAGCTTGAGAAGGGTTTGGTACCATCTCCGTATCTGATGCATTATAATCAAATATAATGGAAAGTAACGAGGATAAATTTAACGACGCAAGTGCAGCGATGCGGCATTTAGAGCGAAATTTAGAATTACGTTTATGCAAATTATGCGGCTACAATCGCGGTTATCAGGATCGTTTCGAGCGTCGTCTCGCGGCAGATGCGACGGGAATTTTGCAACGCGCGTTTATTCGCAAAATATCGCGAGATCTCCGGGTGTTGATTTCAAAGCGAATCAACACCTGGCGTGCTCGAATATCCCTGTTCGATACTTTGTACACGCGTTTTCCACTCGACGCGACGTTTTCCTTCGTTTATTTGTCGTTCTGATCCACCGCGTGTCTCTCGATCACTGTCGTCACTCGTTTTTCCTCGTTTTACGGGCTACGCCGTTCTAATTGATGAAAGCCTTTACTGTCAATTAACGCGAAATATTGCCGCAATCTCAACCTGCCCGTCCGTCCTTTCGCTCTCATCTGGCTGTCTAATTAATATTGTAAGCATTGCAATTTCATGGTTTTTAATGAACTCGATGACGATGGTCGAACCGACGGTGGGATCGCTGGTGTCACAATAATACGAACCTCGACGTTTTGGTAAACGAATTAAAAGGAATTAATAGTAATCTTGATTGCCGCGATATCACTTGAGTTTCATGATCGTATTAAAACTATATCAGAATCGCTGTTTTGCTCATTCATGCTTCAACCCCTTTTTCACGGTTTTTAGCTTGTTTTTCCAAGTATTTTTCTCAACAGACGTACACTCGGAGTGGTTACTTTGTTTCACGACTGTGTCGTGTTAATATGCCAATCAATTATGCGATATAATGCATATTGATACGCAACGATGCAACGCTTGCAACAGGTGCAAAAACAGGAAGCCTCTTGAAACTTTGAATTATGCTCGTGTCTTGAAACATTTCACGCTTGAACAACGACCAATCGTCGAATCACCAGCAGACACAGTTTCGTCCAAAGGAAAGCCATTGGATCATCGAAAGGTCCATCCTGTAAATTAATCGCGTCGTCGTTCGATACGCTTCGGTTCGATCGACAGAACTTATCAATCGAACGCGAATCAACCACCGCGTTCGATCACTTTTCCCGCGAAACGGCTCCGTTCCAGGAACCTTTCGAGCGCGGCGCCATTTCGCGGCGAGGGCTGGCATTAGAAGTGCGTGTGCTCGCTCGCAGCTTTAGGCTAGAGAGCTGTGATTACCAGGCAACGAGGCATAATTCGTGCCGCGCAACAAAAAGTGCTCTTCCTCTCCCTGGCGGGCGCAATCGGGCGAGCAATCGCGCGTAAACTCCCATAGCCGATTACACGCGCGTACTCCTTAGACGTAGGCGTTAACCTGTTGCTCGCTATAAATAGCCACGCGCGCTTCGTCACGATAGACCAAGAGAGGCATAAAGAAAGAGAGAGTGCGAGAGAGAGAGAGTGGAACGTACTATTAAGTCGTTTCAACGATATCAACCCTTCCCTCGTCCCCGGTTCTACTCTCTCCTAGCTTCCACTGGCACTCGCGGCAACAACCCTTTCCTCCTTCCACGGTTCGTGAATCCCGTGGCGCCACGGGAATTTGTTGACGCACACACCTGGCGGAGTTTACCGATCGTTTATCGCTCGGATAACGTCCGATTTAATTGAATCGTAAACATTTCCTACCGGTCGGTTCATTAATTTTTTCGCCCCCCTTCTCCCGCTTCTTCTTTCTTTTTTTTTTTCCTTTTTTTATGGCCCATCAAGATGGTAGCGTTATTAATGCACAGAGTATCGAAACCTGTCCATATGTTCGCGAGCCACCGATTTTTACCCATTCCACGCTGCTACACCGATAACAGAGATGGGTTAGCCAGTTCTACGCGCGCGTAGCCGAGCTTCAGAATCGCAATTATCCCGCAAAAGCTTGGATTCACGGGAAATTCGAATGCCCACGAGAGGTTATGGTCGTTCGCACTTGTCGTACCGGTCAGGGGGGGATCCTGCGTCGAACAGCGCGTTATCGCGTATGAAAGACCACAACCCCTCGTTACGAATCTGGAAATGCAACTAGTATCGCAATTTTTGTTGCACGGTGTACGGACGATTTCGCGTTTAGTCGTTCGTGGTGAAGTGTAGGGGTGGAATCCCGCCATTTTAGCGTCGATTCGTGAGATTTACGTCTCCCATTGACTTGCAACAGAGTTACGAAATTCCCATGATACCTTTTGTTTATGCTCAACAGTCCTGAAGATATAATTACGCCCAGATGCGTGAAACGCTCTGTACGTCGTTCGAGTCACGTGGTGGTGCATGGAGTTGAGTCTATTTATACTTGCAGAGGGTTAAGCTCTTGGGATACCGTTGCTTTATTACTCCCTTTGGCCTGGAATGGTGGTTGGATTTAACGTTCGAATTTTGTCTCGAAATAGTAGTCGCGCAGCGCCACCTTATTCCTCTCGACTCGTGGAAAAGAAATGGCTGGCGTGTTGCATTAGATGGTTGACTAAAGCTTGTACGTTTAACGCGAGTCTCGTTTGTTGCAGTTATTCGATACTTGGTTGGCTGTATGAATAGCTGGAGTTATAGTTCCGTTTCAATTATTCTACTGTTTCGCTAAGAAATTTTATTAACATTTTTAATTGTATTCGCTGTTACACAGTTAACTCTCGAGGGTTGTCGCAGTTTTTGCATCCTGTTTCGATATCGAAACAGTGTTCTCGATGTTATTAGAGGGTTGAACATTCTCTAGTGGAACTTGAGTCATCGAAGCAAACCTTCATTAATCACTTTGAATAATAAATTCACTTAACTAACGCTTGTGTAACTAAGAATTTTCTCATTTACGAGATGAAAGACTCGAGGGCTGGAAAATGCACTTTAATTGCATCAGCCTGATCAGATAATCTGTAATTACAATGAGACGAATTTTTAATTAACGCCAAGCGTCGAGTTTAATTATCACGTGGCGTTCCAGTCGACTTGTTATTAACGTCGTCCAGGCGCAGCAGAGTTCCATGATTATCATAATGACTTGCTGTCGTAATTCTGCATTTTCTTGTCCCAGCTGCGACCGTGTAATTACATAGAGAAAGTAGAAATTTTGATTTTTCTTCCGCTCGCGTTCGACGATCGAGCGTTTGGAAAACGGTTCGTCGAAAAGTACCGTCGCGTACGTTCCGTGTACGATTATTAATGATTTATCCAGGCGAGGGGAGGCGGGTTCCGGTTGAACTTCACGGAATCGATACAAGGTAACCGACGCGGTCGCTATTATGTACGATGCCGGAACCGTTTGCGATAATTAGCCAATACTGTGTGAATAATTACCGTGGTTACCAGTGGGTTTCTCAATTTAAAGGTATTACCAGAAACATGATCGACAATTCGAACGGCAGTGGCCCGCAGAATGCCTAAAGATGACACGTTCCGGTGAAAAGTGTGCGTTCGCAACGACGACAATTAACTATAAAGCAGTTTAAATCGCAATACCGCGCGTCGAATCGGCCGCTAATGGACGGTGATAAGTACCGTTTTTGCAACAGTGTAGCCGTGGAAATGATTAATTGGCCGCTTAAAAAGTTCGCGATGTCAATTATGTACCGTTCTTCCTATGTACTTTGATGCTTCCGAGGTGCAATTTATGAAAATAAGGAAGAAACACGAGGGCACGGTGTGTTTTACAACCGTGAAACGCAATCGACGCCAGCAGTTTGCGTTCATTAATGATCTGACCGAGAGTACAGGGCTGAATACACACGGCACGGACCTGCACGAGTACCGTACGCGATTCTTCAAACATTTTTGGCCAAACTTACTTCGAGGTTAATCGAGTCGCGCACATTTTATTCCGTGCCTCGCTACTTTTACGTATTTACATTTTCAGAAAACTAATCAAAAGATAATAATGCGATAAAGATCGCATTGAATTAAAAAAAGAAACTCATCGTGCTACGTATAGTATAATTGCTTAAATCAAATATAAAACAAATTACATCAACGATACGATCATTAAATAAATATGAAATGAATAAAAATAAAAATGAATAAATATGTATGCCCTTAATTAAATATTTTGATGAGTTTTGGTACAGTCAAAATTTGTAGGTATACAGGTTTCTTTGAATTAACAGATAATTCATGCTGCCCCCCTTGTTTGTTATGCGTAAAAAAATGTATATAACACGCGTATTTCATGTCACGCGCGCGGAGAAAGTATCTGCGTGTTATGATACAGTAACGACTGGTCAATTAGAAATTTTAATTACACTTCCCAATTTACTTGGAAGCAATTAAGAGATTTCTGGTAATGAATGTCGCCGGTACGTAATTACTAGAACTCAATGAATCTTGGACGGCGAGGAATTTCTTGCGCACGACGGCCATTCATAATTGAATTTGGCACATAACCGACGACTACGACTTCCCCTTTCGATCTTACAAACGGGAGCGCTTATCGGAAGTTATTAATCGGCAGTATTGCAGATTTAAGAGATTAAACGGACAGAGTTGTATGACAGATTTAAAGCATCTAATTACCAAGGAAACGACGCACTTCCTCTTCTGGCTACGCTTCCCTTGGCCACGTGCTTTTTTCGAAAACGAGACGAGAATCTTCTGTTGCAAAAACGGGTCTATTTTCCCTTCAGCTATTTTCGATTAGAATTATCGACTAACAGTCTTGTTTCTATAATTACCATTTAGAAAAAGTATCCTAAAAAGTTGCCGCAATTAATGGCCATCGAATTCCCACTGCCTATCGACTCTAACCATCGTGTTCCAATATGCGCTAAATCAACCGAGTCACAATTAACAATAAATCAATTAAAATATATTCGTTGCTAGTATAACAAATTGAAGTATGCAAAAAACTGAGCACACTTTATCAACGATCTGTCCGTTTTTCAATCGTTCGTTCATCCCTGGTGAAAGCGTACACCTACGTATTGGTCTCGGCCAGGTAATCGAGCGGGTAATTAAAAACTAACGAAAAGACGGGGGCGCGGGCGCGCTAAATGGAGGGGTCGCGATGTCCAGGCACAGTGGCAATTGCGGGGTCTGCGTGAAATAACGTCACGGCGGAACGAGCCATCGATCAGCGGACCGTGATGACCGATAATAACCCGTCGCTGGCTCGCTCCTTTCCCATGCAATCCTTATCTATCCCTTGTCGTCCCCACCGTATATGCACGCGTGTGCGTCGCAATCTCTTCGCCTCTTTTTTTTTTCTCTCTTCTCGTTCCCTCCTTTTCTCGTCCGTTTCGCGGCGGTTCGGACGATCGTCGCTCGTCTACAGGAGGCTTCGTTCACGCACGCCCACCGCGGTCGTGACCACGTGTTGCACACGCTTCGTCCACACGCTCGTACGCGTGCGTACGGACTCGCCCCGGGGTGTGTGCGCGCGCGCGCGCGTCCGAGCGCCCGCCGCTCCGCACGGAGTCTCGCTCGAGTCACACCTGCTCCTTTTTCCCACGAGATCGCTTTGCCCCCCAGCCACCACTCCTTCCTCGGATGTCCTCGGCCACCCTTGGCTCCTTTCGCTCTCTGACAAGCATCGGCCAGGGGCGCCGGAATTGACTCGTCCGACCCGCTAGAGAGATTTCCTTATCCGTGTCGCCTCTCTCTTTCTCTCTTCGTTCGTGCCGCGCTTTTCGATCGTGCGCGTCCGCCTCGATTCTTCTCTCGTTCGTTAATTTCAAACGTTTTCTCGTATATAGGAGAATTGTGAGCAAACATTGTGAGGAATTTTGGTTCTCGTCTGTGTCCACGTTTCGTTGGGATTTACGAGAGTCGCGAGAGTCGACTGGAAATAATTGCTCGGACCCGCTAGAGAGATTTCCTTATCCGTGTCGCCTCTCTCTTTCTCTCTTCGTTCGTGCCGCGCTTTTCGATCGTGCGCGTCCGCCTCGATTCTTCTCTCGTTCGTTAATTTCAAACGTTTTCTCGTATATAGGAGAATTGTGAGCAAACATTGTGAGGAATTTTGGTTCTCGTCTGTGTCCACGTTTCGTTGGGATTTACGAGAGTCGCGAGAGTCGACTGGAAATAATTGCTCGGACCCGCTAGAGAGATTTCCTTATCCGTGTCGCCTCTCTCTTTCTCTCTTCGTTCGTGCCGCGCTTTTCGATCGTGCGCGTCCGCCTCGATTCTTCTTTCGTTCGTTAATTTCAAACGTTTTCTCCTATATAGGAGAATTGTGAGCAAACATTGTGAGGAATTTTGGTTCTCGTCTGTGTCCACGTTTCGTTGGGATTTACGAGAATCGCGAGAGTCGACTGGAAATAATTGCTCGGACCCGCTAGAGAGATTTCCTTATCCGTGTCGCCTCTCTCTTTCTCTCTTCGTTCGTGCCGCGCTTTTCGATCGTGCGCGTCCGCCTCGATTCTTCTCTCGTTCGTTAATTTCGAACGTTTTCTCGTACATAGGAGAATTGTGAGCAAACATTTCTGGGGAATTTTGGTTCTCATCTTAGTGTCCACATTTCGCAGGATTTACAAGAATTGTGCGAGTCGACTGGAAGCAGTTGCTCGCGTTTGACGCTGACGCTAGAGGGCGTTTGTAAATAGAACGTTCACTCTTCCTTGTTTCGGGTTTTAACGCTTCCCTTTATCACACTGCTGCGCGTAGAGGCCAGCGTTATCTGCTGTTAAGTAAATTCCCGTACGAAATGGGGTTTCAAGGTGCGCGTTTCGTCCGTGGAGCATACTTTCCACCGTTACGATAAGAGGACCGTCTTTGATGGAAACGCCAGATGCATTGATACCGCGACGCGCTGGGAACGCGGGTAATGGACGGGGCTCCCCTCTGGGCATCTCGTCGGTCCTCTTAAACGACGACAAATCATGATGAACGTCGGCTAAGATGGACGTTTCGTGATCGTTTGTCCGTTATATCAATTAGCAATCGAGAGGCATTTGGACGGAATTAAAGGGAAAACATCGGATTACTTTCGAGCACGCTATCTTGGATTATATCGTAAATAAAGGAGGATATGATGAAAGCTGAAAGAAGTGTAATAATTAAGATTGGAGTCAACGGATGCTTATACAAGTAGGCATACGTATAATTAACGTAATGTCACCTACGAAAGCCGCTCGAATCGTTCTCAATCCGAGAGTGCATTATCGATGCGCGTACGTGCGCGTAGAGAGGGCCATTACGGAGATGATATTCATTAGATGCTTACGACGCATCTTATCTGATGCTGATTTAATTTCATGCTTTCTCGTCGTACACTCGCTTGACTCTCGTCATCGACGACGCGAATTCTCGAGTATCTCCACTTGATATTCGCGTTCACATAAGCCAGTCTCTAACACGATTTTTATTTAGAAATAACTTTAAGAGAGATAATTTTTAATTTCGTTCAACTGTGATAAAATAGCAGTCCACCATTTGAAGTGATTGATGCACGCGCGCGAGTCGAAAAAGAGATCCCCCAAAGCTCTGATTTGTCAGCGTCGCGTCTTGGATCTTCACTCCTGCTACCTCGATTCCCTCCAATTCGTCCACTCCTCGTTACGTCAACTGTAACGCGGCCAGGATGAAGAAAAAAGGGTATAATTTTAATTTCGATGCGGGACGCTCGTTCCCGCCGCTCGCTAGTCCCCGTTTTGCCCTCGATCTCCATCTTTAATCACCGCCGTGAGCGTCGTCCTCCCGATCGAAAACCGTTTTCACCTGTGTTGCGCTTTGAAATTTTAATTACAGCCCGCGCCGCGTATGATTGATCGACGAACGCGGGGTGGTTTCCGAGAGTCGATGCCACTCGACGATCTGCCCGCGATCTCCGCTCGATTTCGTCCACGTTCCCCTGGTTTCTATCTTTAATTGCTGCGATTAGACCGCGAGAGGTACGTAAATAATAACCGTGTTCGAGAATGTTTCACTTTTTTCGCGTTCCTTTTTTTCGAACGACTGCTATCAATTTTTGTTTTGACACGTTTTGTTTCCACCAAAGTATCTAATTATCTTCCCTTCTTTTTTTTTTTTTAATGTACGAGAGACGTTTTGGATTGATCACCGGATGAAAGGAGGTTGTTTTTGGGAAGAGTTCCTTACATTTATTACCATTAATCGATTTGAATACTTTTCAGTGTTCATATTTGTACTGATTTCTCTTGAGAGCGATTCAATTAATATTTATGAGCAATCACTACCTCAGAGTTAGTACTTTCTTTTCTTAGATGTTTCAGATTCTTATAAAATTCTTAGATATTTCTGACTAGAAAATAAATAGAAAATATTCCAGAGATTCATCTAGAAGCAAATATCGTAAAATAAATCTGTGAGCTATGAAAAAAAGGGTAAATTAATTAGCTTCGTATCGAGTCTAGCGTAAAACGCGCAAGCAATCGGGAGGCTCGCAACGATGTCGAAATGGCGACCTTGGTCGTTCGCTCTGGGAACGTATGGAAACGTCCTTGGTTGCGAAATTTACGCCAACAATTAAACTCCATCTTGAGCGCGGAGAACGCGTCCTGCACCTGATGCCCCTTTTTTAATAGGCCTCCTCTACCCTCGGTGTCCTTGACCTGCCCCCTTCGTCCTTCTCGCGCGCGCCGTGTAGCCCGCGAGTGAAATCCACCAAATCCACGCCCGCATTGCTTTCTGACCGTATCCACCACACTATTATACGCGTATATCGTTGCTTTCAATGGTAACCGAGAAATCTAACCGACGATTTTCCTTTCTTACCTGCTTTTAGTAGAGCAAAGTTATTTTTTACGTTTTTTAATGTTTCTGAATTTTTAATCCTTTAGCGTTGCTTCGATGACGGGAATAGAAAACAGATTGTCAATTCGAGAATTGTATTCTTAGATTCTGTGCTGTAATGTATTGTTCTACGATGGTTTTTAATTTTGTTCAATTTTGGAAAAATTGAGAAGTTGTAAGACGTTCGTTGTAAACGATAATGGTTTGCAATAAAAAAAATGAGAATTATTTGTCTCTATAAAGTTTCTCAAAGAGAAAGGACCAGATAAGAGATTTAAAATTCGTTCTCGAATAGAGAGAGAGCCACCAAAGAAGCCCAATTCGAAGTTTATAATTGCCTGCCAAGTGTTTTTCGCGAAATGTAACAAATGGTTTCGTGGTTCCGTGTCAACTTGGTCCTCGTTGCTTCTGGATGTGAAAGATGGATGACGACCGTCGTGGCAGTCGGTCCCGTTTCAGAAGCGTCTCCGGCGGACAGGTTGCACGATTCGCCCTTTCAGTTGCAAACGAGCCGTTTATTGAAGAATCGCAGGTGTACCCCTCGAGATTTTCTTATTTTCGCCGCTTTCTTCGCTCCCGGTGATGCGACCGCTTTTGTGTTTCGCGTATCATCGCGTTCTTCGTGCGGACGGGGCTCTCCTCAGCAGCGAGGTTAGCTTCGTGCATAAAGCCTTCGAGAAATTAGTTAACAAGGTAGTCAAGCGAATTTCGCTTGCGTTCAGTCAGTGATTCTTGAATGCTTCGTGAAATTAATTGACTTGTCCAGACGTGGAATGCATTAGTCGCGGGTACATTTAATCTCGAACACGCTGTTATCTTTTAATTGATTAAGAAATTTTTGTGGCAAGTAATTTTTAAAATAGATTTTTTTTACGATGATAAAAACATAGAAAGATGGTTTGTTTCGTTACAGACGATTGTTATATTTTCTGGAAATTGATTTGATATTTCTTGAAACTAAATTTTGTTGGCTTCAGTCCGAGTTGTTAACATTTCGCGCTAGTTTTATTTTTGTTCAACGACTGTTGTATCATTACGGTTTCTTTTTGGAGCAATCACGCATTTCACACTTCGTCCGTTCACCCCTTATGACGTACAATTCTCGCGCCCAATTCTGGAGGCCACGAATCCGTTTCAGGTGTTGTTTTTTTCCTCCACCAGTCATCGTACTTTTGAGAATCACCCCGCCTCCCGTTCTCTTCAAGAATTCTTTTCCCGAAGGAACTTACGCGAGTCCTCAAATGCTGTTAGGGTTGTCAACCGCGACGCTATGCTCGCGAGAAATGTCTGCCGTTATTGGATCACTTTCTAAACAAATCAATCACCCTCGAGGCATATTTTTTAAAGTCGCAGCGTTATTTTAAGAAGCGTCAGATCAGGAGAGAAAAAAAGGGACGAAGTCGAAGGGCAGGGAGCTGGATTGGAAAGTTTTACACACAAGCAGTTACGCGTGAAAATATTTTCCTTCCGTCGTGTAAAAAGTTTGATCCTTTTCGAGATACCTGCCCGGTTGGGCAGAGCAAACGTTCCGTTTCGCAAATCATTTTCGTACGAGCGCCGAACAGGAGGCTTAATAACCACGCTTGACGAACGTATTTTGATAACTTTATTTTGGCAATCGACTGGTAGCGAAAATACACGGGAACGATACGTCGGTTCGTTCGAGTCGAAAGAAAAAAGGATCGTGTTTCTTCTCATCGACAATTCTAACTATAACTGACTAATTTCGAATAAAATTGTAACCAATTACATAAGCACGTAGAAGATATATTTGCGAAATGAAACCCAATTCAAGAGACGAAATGGTTAACGCCTCGTAATTACTAATTTTTATCGTGATTCGATAGTTTCAATTCACGGTGATAAAAAGTTTAAAACGTTTCTCATTTTATTGAAGATTATCTACGGTGTTAAAATGTACAACCATCGCTCAAAGAAATGCGCGAAACATCGAAAAGAAAAGCAATAGAAATTGTTCCCGGGATACCACCGTCCACACCTGTTACACGCGACGAGTCTTTAAAATTCAACAACCTGCATGTGCAACACCGATTTAAATCAGAAAGCGAGTAGCGGCCGCACGACCCTCTCTCTCTTTCCCTTTATATCCGGCCAAGAATAATTAATCGCGCGAGACTCTGATAATTGGTTGAACTGCGAATCGAGTCCTTTACGTCACGTTTCGCGAGCATTGTTCCACGCAGAAAGTGTACAACAGTAATTAATTAATAGCTACATATGCACAGAGTGGAAGGCAGGTATGTGGGTCATGGCACTGCCTGGAGCCACCTCTCAGATTTACCCTAGATACCCTAAAAGGACTTACCAGAAACGTCCGAGATTAACGTTCAGACTTGAAGAAACATTTACCTCGCGACCGTGTCGATCCGTGAATAACGATTCTAATTAACTATTTTTTCGATATACTTTGGTCGACACCTCGAAGAATATGGTACGACTGAAGGTTGCGCGGCTGTCAACACGGATCCCTCAGCGATTCGTCCCAGTCCACAGCATCGAACCCCATAAAAAGGCCACCGTTCCATTACCAACCAATCACGTTCCCTCCGCGTGGTCCCCGAAAACGCGGCATTCCGTCGCGCGAGCAACAAGCGCGCTCTCCCACCCAAATAATCATCCTTTTTATCACCGGTTGCTCCCTTCCTTGGCCATTTTTCTTCCCTGCTGGCTTTGGTCCCCGGTGAAGGTAAAAGAAAAAAAAAAAGAAGAAGACAACAAAAAAAGAACAGGAAGCGCGCGCAAGAAAACGCGACGGCTCCAGAGAAGCGAGGCCCGAGATTGGCGAGAAGAAATTCGATTTCTTGGACCGAGGAACTGTTCCGCGGTTGGGGTGGGGGTTAGACTGGCGCGGATATTCGAAGTGGACCGCGAGCGGCTCTTACGGATCGATTTTACACGTGCAGTACTTTTTGATTACTTTAGAAAGAGGGCCCCGGCGTGTCTCAGCGCCGTGGCTTTCCGTGGGCACGGAGGGGGACCATCGAGGGGGGACTTTGCCCCCACAAGTGGCTCCCCGGTAGCGCCGTCGCGCACCTGCCGCTTATTCCCACGCCGAGACTCACGTTCGCCTCATCTTTCCTCTGTTCGTGTTTCCCTCGCCCCTCTGCACCCCGTCTCGTTCTTCTCCCCATCTCTCTCCCTCTTCCACAGCGTTCTCCTTTCTCTCACCCAGTTCCCCTTTCTTCCTCCCCCTCCAACCCGTCCACCCCTTTATGCTCCTTCATTTTTACTCCATCCACTTTTCTTCTTTTCCTCCTCCTCTTCTTCTTCTTCTTCTTCTTCCTCTGCTCTCGCTTTTGCTTCTGCGTCTACGTCCTCGTCGTTCTTCTTTCCTTCTTCTTCTTCTTCTTCTTCTTCTTCTTCTTCTTCTTCTTCTTCTTCTTCTTCTTCTTCTTTCCCCGTTCGACCTTCTCTCGTCAACGCCTGGTACACGTGTGCACCACGGACTTCTCCGCGAGGGGGAACAGGCACGCTTATTTATTTTTAGATATTTTCGGACGGATACACACCCCGTGTACGCGAGCCAACCTCGAGAACGAGACGCGCCCTACGGGTTAGGACGTTTCGACGATCCGATCAGCGGCCAGCCGGGATTTCTGCAAGGGAGTAACGAGTTTTGACGGATTAATTGCGCGCTCGAGCGTCCAGAACAGCGATACAGAAAGAGGAGCCAGGGGATATTTATGCTGCGTGGAGAACTCGAGTAAGGGGTGCGTCGAAGGGGAGACCAGGCGGCCGTGATCTCGTTCTTGTAATGGTTCCGTGGATGTGGACGGCAATTTAGCTGCGAGGTTGTGTTTAGACATTGGTACCGTGATATTGGAACATGAAGCTTCTTTTTCTTTTTTTATCAAGACCATTCGAACGTCGTCTACTATTACAGTCAGCGTTTTCTTCGATGGACGACCGCGGTGGCTCCCTACATTTCGAGTCTATTTCTCTTTTTAAATCAGTATCGACGTTGCACCGCAACGAGTATGAAATTATTTTAATCGCGCGCATATACTACGCTATACTACTTGGTTCAGGTAGAACCGTGGCCGCCCAAACGAGGCAGCAACGGTAACAGACAACGAGGACTGTTACCCGCGTAACAATCTCGGTTCTCAGAAACGATTGTCTCGAAGGAGTAACGGTAGTACTCGGTTCCTAACAGGAATTATTACAATTATCCTTCCTCTTGCGAGTCGCTCGCGATTTAAAGCGTACGTGCCACGTATGTCTGCGTGCGAGACTCGCGTGGTGCCACGGGGGAGGGAAAAGGGGAGATTGTCGAAGGGAACACGCGAACGTGGAAAGAAATAAAAGGGCGCGGGGTATGATGTGGAATAAAGTGGAACGAGAAAACAAACAGCTCGATTCGAGAATGTCGTTCTGGTTAGGAATTCTGACGGGTTCTTTCGTCGAAGAAATCCAATACTTCGGCGACGTCTGGCCGGTGGTCGAGACGGCTCGTTTTGTTTGACACAGGTTTCCACCGATACTCGATCGGATTCTCGATGAATTGTCCGTATCGTCTGTGCAACCAAGAACTGACGATCGATTTTCGTTCCCCCGTTTTGGGTTCAATTAGCGATTTGTAAGTTAGAGGTTTATAGATTCGACTTTAGTAACGAGTCGTGGAACGTCTTCTTACATTTTATTGACGGATAAGAGTAAATGGATCACCTGTTGAAATTTTTATACCCAGTCGACGAAGATATCGATCTTCATCACTGATTTTACTCTTCAAACATTTCCATCTCCAGTTGTCTAGGAAAAATTACACAGAATTATTTTCGACGCGTAGTTATTACATTGTAGAGGTGGTTAATACCAAAAATTGTTATCAGATCGTTCGATCGAGCTCTCGAATTCCAGCTCACAATGGTCTCGTCGAAACGCAGCCTTTCACAGAGGAGACTCTCTCGCATCCGCTCGATCAAATCCACAAATCACCAGCTATAAATACCGTCAATGCCAAGTTTCCACCTGTGCAACACGTCACAAAGCCTTCGCCAGCAACCACCCACCTCTACCCTCGTCGAGCAGAATCGAACGTCCTCCCCACGACCCAGCCCAGATTCCATCCCAGCTCCGATCGGACACGCACATCTCTCCTCGTTACCTTTCCGCGTGTACACGCGGGAAAGAAAGGATCGGTGCGCGAACGTTCTATTTAGCCTTTCCATTGTTCAACTCGAGGGGTAGGATTCCCTCGCTAGTGGAACGCGTTGAAATCAGTGCCAGGGGAGGGCAGAGGAATCCCGCATCACCCCTATTGTCCGACAACCCCACGCGAGGGTTGCGCGCCGGGACAAGTGGCATTGTGTGTCTTTGAGGGGGGGACATTGGGGTGGCGAAGGGAGAGGAAGGCCACGATGCACAGGTGCACGAGCCTGCGTAAAGTGCATAATGTAAAACGGTGAATGGAGGGGTACCAAGGGAGAGATGAAGAAAGAGAGAGGGAATAGCGTTTCTGGATGGACAGGCCCCTTTCTGCGCTGGAAAATTAGGGGCCCTTTAGACGAGGGGAGAACGATGGTGGCCGGATCCAAAGGCGAGACGCTGCGCATTTTTATTCCCGCCCAAAAAATTGCTGATACGCGAGAAGAGACGAGACGAGTGGTCGCGTCGAAGGGTCGATTCCGTTTTTACTAACCGGCGTCGCGTGTTCTCGGAACGAATTCGTGCGTTCCCCAATTCGGCGTCGGCTTGTTTTCGGCCCTCGAGGAAGGGTTACGATACGTCCGCTCGAGGAACGCTCGTCTCGCGGCACGAAATTATATTAGACCTTTAAAACTATTATCCTGATCCCTGTTCATCCCCAACTTCCGATACAGAAGCGTTCTCTGCAGCAGACGATTTCTGTTCCAAGGCTGCGCATTTCGTACGTATTTCATATCGCGTATCAACTTTCACGGGGATTACGTCGCGTCTCTAGATACGATTCTGAGATTCTTATAAAAGGATCGGGTGGCGAGAAATTACTTGGAAACGTTCGCTATTTTTTCTACGTTCACCAGAGTCAGGAACCATGGAATCGAGTGCAACACGTTTTAAACTCCAAAGAAAGCTCTTACCCTTCAAAAACTGAATTCTGAATTACGAACGTGAAAGTTGCTCCACTTTTTCGCACTTGGTGTTTAAAAAATTTGTAGAGACCTTAGGAAGGGATAGTTTCAAAGGTTTGAGGGAGTAGCCAAAGGTGAAAAACATAGACATAGGTTAAAAATAACACAAGGGATGAGTAACGTTTTAGGTATATGACTGTTTCAGATGAATCTGTGTTTAGAAAAGATAATGACGATAACTATGGCTCATGGAATAGTGAGTTGGCATCTCCAACACCAGACATGGAATCGAGGGTGACAATGTTCATTTCAAGAGATCCATGCGTACATGATTTCGTTCAAGTATTTCTTCAAATGAGCACTATATGTGTCATTTAGTTACATTCCTTCCTAATCACTCTTAATTTAAGGTATATCTGTCTATTTTAACGAGAACGAATGTTGCTTCACGCGAGTCAGTCACAAGTAGTTCCAGCAGAAACATAGTTCCCAAGTAGAATTAGTCCATCGAAAACGGTTCTTAAAGATCGTTCTAGAGGAATGAATCTCGAAATTATCCCACTTTTGTTGTTAAAAAGAGGTGTGATATGAGGTTTATTCTATAGATTTGTATTTTTACGGAAGATGTTGATAGATTTTGTAACATTTTTTTCATCAAAAAAAAAGAAGAAACCCTTCTTCTCTTCCTTGCTACGCATCTATAAATTCATGAAAATAATATTCGTAATAGAGAATGAATTTTTTTAAACACTAATTTCCGTGATTAAATTGCGCGGTCAGATATCGGTACCGCTGTTAATCGCTGACGAGTGCGTGTCTGGTGCGAGACAGATCGGTTAATCGATCCGGCTGCGTGGAAATTACACAGCGCCGCGCGACTCCCAACAATGTTTAACCGTTTGCAAATTGTTACGATCAAGACTGACCTGGCTCGCTCTCGAAGTGAAACGAGTCTTGAAAGGAGGATACGTTGCGAACGAGTCCAGTGTCTGTCTGATCTTGTACCAGTGGAATATCTTTCCTGAGGAACTGAAAGCCATGAGAAATCGTGCTGCTAGTAAATTCAATGATGACGTTGCGGAATTATGGTTTACACGCTCTTCTGCATTAATGGAGAAATCGAAAACCTCGGTTAGGACAGCGTGAATAAAGTACATTCGAAGTTTGTCTCAATGATTAAACACAAGCTTCGTCTGAATAGGAAGTATCTGTATCAAATGGTATCATCTTTATTGATCGAAGCATACACTTTGCGATATCGATTACACACACTTCGATCACACAATTTTGCCTATGAAGTCTAATACATCCACGCGATCCATTTTTCAAAGCCTCAAACCTATTTTTTGGCAATACATCAGAGGATTAATGTTTAGAATCGACCAACGAAAGAAAATCATAGAACCTATCTATAATCGCTACAAAGTCTCCAATAGTCATCGATGTACAATTCAGAAGCCATCTATTTCATAACAGCATTAGAAGCAATAAAAATGTCACGAGTCATAACGGTTAGTAGAACGCGATTCGTACACTTGAACGAAACCCTGTCGCAAGCGTCTCGTGCGAGGAAAGAGCCAGCGGCGTCCTCGATCGAGGACGATCGACTCGTACAAAGGCGAAGCATTCGCCGGTCGAAGGAGCGTCGCGTCCACGGCGGGCAGCGGCGAACAATCGCGATCCCCTCGAAAAGTCGCGGAGCAATTGGGCCCCCGCGGAAACGAGACCGTTCGCCGCCACGTCACGATTGGTCGAGACAAAACAAGAGAGGTTCGGGCCCAGAACCTACCACCACACCTCCGCGATAGTCGCTCAGACTGGATTGGTCGCCCGGCTGGGTCCATTCAGGCCCCCACCCCTACCCAGCCGCGTACCTCTGTCACCGTTTCACCCATCGCCACCTCTCCGTCCCATACGTTACCGTCGCGCGTTACGTCCTACCCCTTCTATCGTGGCCACCACTTTTCTTTCGATTTGTTTGACTTTGAAACCGTTCGGGACTGCGGCCACGGCCTCGCCTCGCCTCGCCTCGCCTCGACTCTGCTCGTTTCGCAGCCTTTCTCTTCGAGCGCGTTCATCATCATTATCCCGGTCGTCATTATTTTCGTGTTTACGCTCGGACTCGCGGTGCCCCGGTAACGCGACCGTCGTTATTTTCACCGTAATTACCTCGTCCCGCTCGAAAGAAACGTCCCCCACTCGGACTTTCGACGCGTCGATATTTTATTCCGCCTGGTTATTGCTCACCCCTCGACGCGCGAGCCCTCTGGTTGTCGTCGACGATCGTTCGTGGGCTTCAAGTAAATCGGGAAAGACCACCCTCTGACTATTGTCTCGTTACGTTTAGAAGACAGAGAGTTAGGAGTAGATGATTTAGAATGTTGTATTGTAGTTTTAGGAACGTTTAGATTGAAATTCCTTGTTAATGGTGATACAAATTTATTTTTCTGCGAACGACACGTCGAATTGGTATTCTTCAAATTACGTCGAAGGTCTGGAAGAATGTGAGAGACGTTTCACGAGCTGATCCTTCTTCGATCGCTTCCTCATTGCCGGGTATTCGATCGGATTATTTTGGAAGGGAGGGTTGATAATTAGTACACCCCAATTATTTAAATCAGCGAGGAGAGAGCACGCAGAAATTCGTTTATTGGCTGTGGTATGTTCACGTGCACAGTGATCGTTTCGTGTGTGTGCGTACAAGTTGTCGAAAAGTTTCACGTTGTTTCGTACATCCTCGAATAAGGTGTACATCGAATACAAGCAATAACATAAATCGCATTCGTTCCGTTCTTCCTTACATCGGAAGAGTTACCACGGCGGTACCCATTTTCGGAGCCGTGTTCATTTTTTTTGCTCGACGGCTATTCGAACGAGCGCGAAACGAAACGAAAATTTCGTCCCGTTCTTCCGCTCATCGACGTTTCCACTTTTACCAGCGGTGAAAAACCGAGCGCGCACGACGTCAAAATTATTGGCCCACCTGATCGTTCGAAATGGCTCGAGACAAGTCGTTCGTCAGCGACCGTGGACCATAAATACGAGCACGGTGTGACATCCTCGCTGACGACGTTATTGGACCACTTTTTCTCGTTGCCAGTTCGAATGATCAATATTCAGGTGAAACGATCGACCCAGCTCGCAATACGTCGATAATAGCCATTCTTTTATAATCGAGATCTCTCTTTATTAGAATCTCCTCGTGAATCTTGAGATGTAACATTTTCGTTTGTAAAGCGACAAAAACCATTGAAAGCAACTCGCGTCCAGATGCGTCCACGATAATCATTCCACTGCGGCTCGTTTCGATGTTCAACTCGCGGATGACGCGCATCCGCGTCCTCGGGGACAGAGAGCAGACGAGCCCTTTTTTTACTCGCGCGAATTCATCCGACGGTGGCCGTGCGAGCGCGCCCGGCGGGGCCATAAATTTTTAAAAAGGAAATACCGCGGACCAACCGGTGTAACACGCGCCTCGGGAATTATTGCGCAGCTTGAAACGTGCTGTTGGCAATTTTTTCACCTGCTCCCGCCGCCCCTCGCCCCTTTTTTTGTCCATCCCCCTCGGCGTCCTCTTCCATCCGCGAGCCTATCGGCTCCTCGCGGACTCGCTCGCGCCTATTTCTTCTTGCTCGTACGTTTCGCCCCTGGCGAGGATACGAACGCGTATCCCGGTTGTTTCTACTCGAGAGAGGCGTCCGTGAAACTTTTACGCGGCCCTCCACCTCGCCCTCTGGCCTGTTTCACTGTTGGAGAAAGCGACTGCCTCGGCCATTTCGTTTCGTTCGCCTCGCGCGGACGCCCTTGCGATTAGGAGGATGAAACGAGAGCTGCGATTTCTTGCTAAAGTAGTCGAGCTCGTTCGAAAGGTGTTAACCAGATAACTGTGGAATTTAGTTTCAAAAGATCACCACGGGATGCGGAATTAAAAACAAACAACGACGTGTATACACGTCGAACGTAGAACAAATGGTACTATTACACATTTTACAACAAATTCTTATTCGTCGAAAAAACTAACAATTTGTTTGTGGATACGTTATTCTCACTAAAAGCTTGAAAATTGTCAAAAAATAATAAAATAATAAACAAGAAAAATTGAAGATAGCAAGAATAAACAAGAAAAATAAGAAAATGGTTTACGTATTGGTAATATAAAGGCAACATACCAGCAAATAATATTCTTATTACATTTTATTGAGATTTCGAGTTTTAATAGTGAATGGTAATTTTTTATTTTACACGACGAGTATACACGTCAAACGCACCGCAGTAAATAGCAAGGGAAGGTATGATTTTTTTTTTTTTATCTAACGTTTGGTATTAGCTTTAAGTATGGAACAGGTTTGTAAAAGGTACAAATCTAAGAATGTGATTAAAAGAATAGGTTTTGCTTTACTGAAATTTTTGAGATTTACCGAACTTCTGAGGTAGCTGTAGCGTTGCGAGTCTTAAATAAATAAACTTTAATAAATTTTATTTATTATTCAACTCTTAATATTTCTTTTTCGTATGAGAAAAAGTATAATAATCACTTACGTGTAATGGTACACCACAAGTTTTGCAAATATATCGTATCTTGGTTACAACTCGAGGTACGCAGACCAAATAATTACATTACAAGATTTTCAACAGTGCGCCGTGAAAACAATAAAGATGCGGAAAAAAGCTTATTACGAGTTTACTCTTGGGTGATCACGCTTGGCCACGAAAACACGAGTTAACTCGTGACCAGTCAGCAATGTGTTAAGTAGATTCAGCGCGAGGCGCGCCATGATCAGCCGCCAGTTCTACTGAAGAATCCGCTGGAGAACCGTGGAGCGCGCGCGCTCATTTTAAGTCCACTTTGTTACCTTCTTTTTAAAGAATCGAGAAATTGAAAAGGTGGTATTTTACAGAGGAATGCTTGCAGAATGTGTATATCTTTCGTCGTTAACATGCTTTTCCATTAAAGCGAGAGAAAAATTCGATGATTGCTAATCCATTCGCAGATGGTTTTCCTGAACCTACTTATCTCATAAAACTTAATTAAACCTGTTCTACTCGGGGAGTTTCGCCTCTTTTTTTTTTGTTTTGAAGCAGTTTCGAAATCAATGAGGTGTCCCGTAAATTTCTGTAAATTACGACACACGTGGATCGATTTGAACAGAAACGAAAATCATGTATCAATTTTTAACCGCCCCACTCGGCTGGGCAAATTCACGAATTAACGCCAGCTGTCGCGTGCTAAGCGGTATAACGAGTCCATCGACTAAAAATATATCAGCATTAAGCGTGTGCCGTCGTTCAGATGAACGTTTCGAAAAATGACGGCGCAAAACGGTTACTCCTGCTCGCGGAATTTATGCTCGCACTCGAGAGGAAACGGCGTTCATGCGAGACGCGTTCTTAATGGCCGTGCGATAACGCGGTGCTCATTAATTTCGAATCGATAACAGGACGATAGAAGGCCGTGGGTAATTACTCGACGCGAGCCACTCGGTCTACTTACAATTACCTTTTAATACGGACCCGTAAGTGTTTCGGGCTATTAATGGCCAGGAAATTCATAACCGGCATACTCGTTTGACCGCGGTCCGTTCGTCTTTCGTGTCGCGTTTAATGCGCTCGTTAAAACGCTCCATTCACGGTGTTTACAGTCACGTGTAATGCAAATGCCCGCGATTTATTTAAGGGTGAACCGGAAGTTTTCGAAAGGACGCTAGAGGTTCTGTACTTTCGCTCTCTTGACACTGTTCTCCGTTTGAATCCTGCGGTGTGCTTCTTATTTAATTCTTTTACGACACGACCAATTTCATTTAGAGTAATTGCCAAACGATAATTTTCAAAGAATTTCTATAAAAATTAAAATACATTGTTGTATGCTTTCCGTTTTAATATGGAATATTAAATGTTAAATACGTATCGTATTGGATATCGATTAATTTAGATATTCGTATTATCCTCGCTCTCTTGACACTGTTCTCCGTTTGAATCGTGCGGTGTACTTCTTATTTAATTCTTTTACGACACGACCAATTTCATTTAGAGTAATTGCCAAACTATAATTTTCAAAGAATTTCTATAAAAATTAAAATACATTGTTGTATGCTTTCCGCTTTAATATGGAATATTAACTGTTAAATACGTATCGTATTGGATATCGATTAGTTTAGATATTCGTATTATCCTCATCTAGATCATACAATATTCAATTTTCTGTCTATAATTATTTTCATACAAAAATTAGACACAGAAGTCCATCAATCATAAGAGTTCATTGTAAGTTGACACGACGCGTAATGGAGAATCCTGCTGTCCTGTGGCTGCGCGTGGGCACCCAAGTAGCACCCATTACGAACCCTCCGGACAAAATTGACTTGCTTGTCGTTTTAAAAATTCGAATCGACATTTTTAATAGATCCTAAAGAATATTCAAGAATGTTAACATCAGTCTCGAGGTTGGATAATTGGTGCAAGAAACTAAATTCTTCGTACTTTTATTAAGAAGCAGAGGCAGAAGGATATTTGAAAAATTGTTTATCGATCGCGAGACTGCAACGATCAGCGCAAATTGACTACAGACACACCGGCTGTGTACAAAGTGGTGAACTTAAGCGGCAACGATTTAACGCGCATTAAAATGATTCATACAACCAATTAATCGCGCACTGAAAATGCGTACAACGTAGACGACGCGTCTCGCAACTTCCGCGCGCGGCTTTCGCCATCCTTGCTCGCGTTTTTCTCCCCCCTAGTCGTCTCTTTTCCAATGCCGACTTACGATTCTAACCACGTATGCCGCGCCTGTAGCTCGAGGCTTCTCTCGAGCCGCGTAAAGAAAAGGCGAGGACGAAAATTGAAGACAAGAGGAAAAGGAAGAAAATGAGGCAGGAAAAGTCAACTAAACGTAACCACGTTCTTGGTCGTAATCCAAGAACGGGTTTCGCTTTTTGCTCGAACACCTTTTGGCGCCGTGAACAGCGCCGCTTGTAAAGCACCAATCACATCGCGTCTATCCACTGTCATCGATTAACCTTCGAGATGATGTTATAAATTCCAAATCATTTTAAAGATAACTTTATCTGGAAAACTGGTAATCGATTATTCGTTACAATTACATAGAAGTGTAATAATATAGTCACTTTATCTTTTTCTACACGAATACCATACAGTGACAAAAAACGAAAGCAAATTTGCGTAATTTGTTGGTAACATTTTTATGGTAACTATTATTGTATTACATTTTATGGTAATTATATATTGGTGTTTGTTCAATCGAAAGACTTGTTTTCTATTGGCAATTTGACCAGTGGTTTCGAATAGACGACGGTGCTCCAGTGTGATCGTTGCTTAATTGCATTGCAGCTATGGCATTAAAAAAAGCCGTCTATGAATATACGTCGAAGATGGTGTTATTAACGCTCCATACACGTCAGTTGATTAAACGTTAATTCAATTAAGAGCATGTGTCGTTAAGTACCGTTAACGAAAAAAAACCGTCCAGTCTGATTGATTATTGCCGGAGGCTGTACAGCTAATTAGACCAATTATACTTTCACTCGAATGTTATTCGAAGCACAATTATCGAGGTTAATTATCGCGCGGGAAATAATAGGTTGTTCGACAGGACGGGAAACTTGAAATCGATAGGAAATTGATGATTTAATGCACGGTTACGGAAATGACAACTGTGGGACACGCTCAGCTGTCCTTACATGGAACACTTTTTATTTTTCATATATTTTACTTATTTTAAGGTGACACATTAAGAATTTCTGAATAACTTACCATATAGCCCTCTCTTCTGTTAAGATCATTGAATTACTCAAATTTTTAAATTAACCAAACAAGTGTTAATAATTACAACAACTACTACAAAAATTAAAAAACAGAAAGCTTTCTTTGCAAATTCATATATAGGGTGGAGCAAACAACAGATGGGCTCCTTTGTACTGTGCAGTTTTATATCAGCAAAAATTTCTGTGAAACTTATAGTTTTGAAGATATCTGAGATGCTAACAGTTACTGCCCCACTCTGTATACTAATTTCTTCGTACACGCTATTCGAAACAACCGAGAACCATAATTCTGTTCGTTCTCTAAGTAGATTCAGAGCACCATGGTCAGCCACCTGTTCTACAGAATTAAACCAACCGTCCATACGGATACGAGTGATTTCTTGCGTCATAGCAATTGCACATAATTCCAATATCCATAATTCAGCATCCAGCGATATTCACCTTTCGCTTCGTTATCACGTGAGAAAGTTTTCAGACTTACGCAACCGCACGAATTTCATTAACGCGATCGCGCGCGCGGTAATTGCTGCTCGACACGATTTCGCGGCCAATTACCGGCGCGCGTAAACGCAGGATGTCGGGATGAATGGCGAGATCGTCGCAGAAACGATCGCGTCACCGCGTCCCAGGCTGTTACGAGGCGCGCGTGGCGGGACGATCAAAGGGATACGCGCAGGCGTGCGTCACCCGCGGGAGTAAACTTCCGATCCGCGGCAATTTCCGGCGGCGAGCAAAGCCGTTGGTCACGGGCCGCGCGTGAAACGCGGAACCACGCCGGCGAGGAGCCGCTCGAATCGTCCACGCGTCCTCGATTACCCCCTCGATCCGTTTTACGTAACGCGCGCCGCATTCATCTTTGACGCGAACCTGTCGAGCAATCGAGTATCACGGATTTACAGCTGCCAGCGATCGGCGAGAACAGCTGAAACGGGATAGAATCGAGGTTTTATCGTTTCGAGCCGTCATCCTCTTGAGAGAAGCAATTTTATTCTTTCTGCTTTTCTTTGAGTGCAGTAAATTTCGAATCGAAATTCGTTAATATATATTTAATACGTTGAATGGCATGTGTGGTCGTCATCGATGGACGAAGTGCATCAATTATTTGTAATCGTAAAAGTTGAATGAAAATTGATAGTTAACGCGTTTTTAACGTTATCAACGCTTAGAGAAGGCTTTGACACGAAACGTGCACTATTGAACAATCAAAAATTTGTATCATATCAAGAATTTTATTCTTGGCTAAGCGAGATGTGTGATCTCGATGTGGTAGTCAATGCGTTAAATATTCGATTCGAGAAGATATTGCAATAGCTCGTTAAACTTTCAACTTACTTTTAGCACAGCTGATAAAAGATAAAATGAAAGTAACTATGTACATTCTAATTTTATATTATTGAAGTGATATTCTATTATAAAAGATTATTTTTATAGTACTTATTTTATTTTTATTTTACCACAGCTGCTAGTTAATATTAGCAATAATTAACGCCCTCTTTATGTACCACACTCGTCTGGCGAGAATTTTAGTGTGTGTTTTAGAAACCACACGCGCAGTTAAAGGCTTTAACCACTTTAGAACGCGCTGTCTGACGCGCAGCGTACCATTCTACTTCCTACACCAACGAAGTCATCTCGTTCTTCAATCGCTTAACGCTGAAAGCTATCTATCTCTCCCATCGTTTATATTATAAAATCTAAATGTGCAAGATGTTTACATCGTTACATCCGCGTTTTATTCTTTGTTTATTATTATAAAATTTGACGACACCATGGCTAGCACCATGTTTCACAGATGTGTCGCGTAAGAGGGACACGTGTTTGTTATTCTAAATCGTACTCAATTTTTTTCTTACTAAAATTAGACAGAAAACAACGTGGCTAGATTCTAGCGAAATTTTGCAGAAAATCTGAGATTCGAAGCGGTGTTGAGAGTTCGTGTGGAAACGATGAAAGTCGGGAAAGCACGGGAAACGAATCGATATTGGCGACGACGATTAAGTCCACTTTGCATATATGCTTCCCTGCTATGGCATCGCGACGTTTACCGACCGTAAGCTCCGAAAGCTCGTAAAAGCTCGCGAGCACGTCGCTATCGCCAAGCTAACTACGCCTCTTCATAGAATCCTAGTAGAACAACGAAGGTGGAAAGCTCCCCTAACTTTCAGCCGGCGCGGTGAACGCGCTGGGCAAATGAAAATCGTGGTAGCGTCGAAGAAAACGCGGTGCTTTCTAAAAAGAACAAGATGGATGACAGCTTTTTCGAGGGTTTCTCTATGAACAGGTACTTCTTCACAAACATTGCTAGCTCGAAGTATCAAATTGAAGACATATTTTGGTATTTAGTGGAAACATTGCTGTTTTGCTTGTTTTTCTTGAACAAATGAGGAAAATTGTTAGAAAAATTGTAGAACTAATACAAGCATTCTGATTTGTGTTTATGGCTGTGATTTTGGTAGGTTCGTAGACTTCGTTTCATAGATTACTGAGAAAAATTGAGAAAATTGTTTATCGTCGGTAGAAAAATTATCTACTTATTTGTGGAAAACGCAATTTGATAGAATTGCAAAAACGATAGGTGTAGCTATTGTAATAGAAATTATTCAGCTAAGACGAAAGTAGACAGTAAAAGCCACGCGCTCGAGTAACGCAGACTTAAGTAGTCGATACCAATATATAAGTCCACCGCGTCTAAAAGTAATTCGTACAAAGGTGAACAAGTATATCTCGCCAACACGTAATACACTGCACGATGAAAATATTTCAAATATTTCAAACCCTTCACAACTAAAAAGATACCATCAAAAGCACTCTCGTTCACACAACTCATAACTACCTAAAATAAAATCTGCAAATATAACCAAGTAAACGAAAGCAAACAAAGCTCAAATAGAAATCGAACGCACAAACGTAAAAATGAAGCATACAATTAATGAAACGTGGTATTCAGATAATACACAGCCACTTGTACGCGTGAAACGAAACTCGAGCTTCCATTCAACCTCGTAGCCACCCACGCACCGCGCACACGCGGTAACCGCGGGGCGTGTCCACCCTTGGCGTTCCCCTCGAACCGAAATAAACCCCAGGCGTCGCGACGCCAGACAGCTCCACTCGCGTTCTGCTCGCCTGCCCCGATTCCTCGTTGCAACGACGCTCGTCGCGACGCCCGTAGGAGACGTCGAAGATCCTTCCGACGGATGTTGTTCTCCTGGCCGTGGAGGACGTCGCGGCGCGGCCTCTGACAGCGTCCGTCCGTTCCTCGACCCTGGCCTGCGCGACGGAGAGCCTTGCACGGCCGTGCGGAAAGCTCGACGAGAAGCACGATCGACCTCCGCGTCGGTTCTGCCGCCCTGTTGCGGTGGTACGTCAGACGACGTCTTCCGTTTGACGGGCAGCTCCGTCAGACGTCGTCGAGACTGACGTTGGCGTCGACCGCGTTCATGCTCGCCGGATAAAGCGTCGCGAGCCTAGGGCGCCGTTGAGCTTTCTCAGGGGCGCTTTCTCCGCGCCGCGGCTTCTTCGAGCGCTCCTCGCGGTGCTCCTAGGGTGAGCCCACGGAATCGACGCTGTTCTGACGTCGAAAGGATCGTGTCCTCTCGTTCTGTCGTCTCCGTTCCTCCTTTTTTTTCTTTCTCTCGTGTTTGTTGCGCGTCTCGAGGAACCGTTCGTTTGTTGCCGTTCTGACGTATCGATCGAGGGTTCTTTTTTATTTTCGGCCATTTTTTTCCTTTTTCCAAGCGTTCGCCCGTGCATATAGGGCCGCCAGGCAATAGGTAATGGCGGTGTGTGGGTGTGTGTGTGTATGACTGCGTGTACACGGTTGTGTCTCTGTTGGGGATTATTGATCTGGCTTTGTTGCGATTGCGGACTGGTTGATTGTGTTCGCTCGCCAGCGATTTTGAATGCCGATCAAGTGGCTGCGAGAAGGATACTTGTCGGGCTTTGGGATGCGTTAATTGTGAATTAACGTCGTTTGGGTAATTAGGCTGCGTGTTGAGGTATTGGAGGCAGTGAATGTGTAATGGATACGTGGTACTTTTAGGCATATTTTCGTGCATATTTGTTCAATGTTAACGTGTACTCTTAGAAAATAGAACTAAATTAGTGATGAGAGTTAGCATAATTACTAGAAGAAATTATATTTAGATATTTGATGTTCATCAGTTTTAATGGAACGATTCATTGGTGTAGCTACTAGTCTTTTTAATAAAAGAAAGCGTGTTTCAGTTTTTAGAGTTAATTGTATATTATAATAATTTGCATGTTTTTTCAATGTTCCTCAAATTGCTAGTCTTAGCGATGTGTCAGTGAAAGTAGTTTGACTTCAAATAATCGATACCTAAAATACTTACTTTTAATGTCACTGTAATTACAATTATTCTAAACAGCATTTTCATAACTTGCTTCAGAGTCCCAATAGAAAATCACAATACCGTTCATCTTCGTACTATTCACCTGAAACTCGAAAGACGATTCCATCCAGTAAAAATAGATAACAACTTTACATTTCTCAATCAATTTCAAACAACTCGAAGAAAAACAAATCTATTTACAAAAACTTCACACAAAAACCCAAAACAACATATCAATTGAAACAACAAGTTCGCATAGAACAAACTACCTTCGAATCTCTCGTGAATTCAAACCACCCACGTTCAAGCACAGCTCTGAACGTCGCTTAAAGCTCTCAGCGACCCTCGTCGCGATATGCTTCCCTGGTGCAGCGTCGCGACGCCTGAGGACTGGCGCCACGAGAGGCGTCGTCCACGTTGAGATCAGGCGGCGTCGCGACGCCACCTCCGCGAACCTCCACTCGGTTGATGATGGCCGGCTCGCGATACTCGTCGTGACCGAGCCGCGACAAGCGGTGAGCGACAGGTGGGCAGCCCTCGTCGGGATCATCGACACGTCGACGCTTCGAAGCGTCGTCGATCGTCTTCCAGCCGCCGCGTCGCCCGTGACGACGTCCAGGGGGGCGTCGAGACGCCGGCACACCTGTGCGGCCGCGGTTACGCAGGTCGCGAGACCAGCCGGCGCCGCACCAGGCGCTCATGACGCCGCGTCGGCGTCCCGACGCTCCAACTACCCGATCTCTACCGCAGTCACGCGCACACGAGCGTACGTGCCTCTGGTTTAAGGTACCATCACACCACGCTGTGTTTTTCCCTACGTTTGTTTGGGATATTTGAACAATAAATACGTTTTAATCGACAGATTTTTTGTAATTTAAGAAAATCGTAGAATTCTGTTTCATTAAGCTATCGTTCATTGAATTGTTGATAAGATTAAATGCTCTGTTGTACGTTTTATCCAATATTCATGACAGGATAAGTTTATTTTTCGTAAGGATGGTTAGTGGTCTCGTGTACTTCTGATAATTACTTAATTAACGAGTAAACGTTTGAATTGTTGTTATGATATTAGGTATAATTAGTTGGAGGAGTGAATGTAATGGAAATATTTGATTAGAATTGTTCGTATCGTAGACAGTTTTATGCAGACAGACAACGTGAGACACGCGTGTCGTATTCGATAAAAGTCAACATTTTTCCCATTGGCGTCGTTAGTAGGAATTTCTGATTAGGGTCGTATGAGTCGTTTCGAAGGTTTCTGCGAAAGCCAGGACTTAAAAGAACCGTTTTATCGTTCAGACGAACCTTATGAGTTCCTGCCTTCCAGCCGGAACAAAGGATAAAGAGGGCAGTAGAATAAGAACGCCGTGCACGGACAGAACGCAGTAGTCGCTCGCTTCTATCACTGAAATGCGTGCACTATGAACATCCATGAGACTATTATTATTTTTTCATCCAAATGAACTTACCATTTAATACTCCAATATTTATTTATAATACATTTAATAGAAGAAACATCTTTCATAATTTTCAGTAGTCGAGGTCAATATCTCTGTACACATTCCTCAGCTGCTCATTATTCTGCCTTAATACAGTTTTTATTAGATACAACGGTATATTTACGATATACTACAAGTCTAGAACAAATAAAAAATTTATTCTAGAATTCTGTACCTCTACGTGAAATATTATTTTATACCAAAGTGAACATATAGGTTTATTTGGTTACACATTTTCATGGTAACTAATATGCAGTTACTAATTTCGTCTCTCCCACAAAATTTCGTCGTTAAACACACTTCTAAATAACCAACAAAGCTACCTAATCTCTTCAAACGAATAACAAGCATCCCCCACGAGCATCCCCAAATGCAAACACTCGCAAATCTTCCGCATCTCATTCAAATTCTCATTACCCACGAACCATCTTCAATCTCCAAAACACCTTCACGATCAAACACCTAACCTCCCACCTTAAAAACACAAAAACGGTCATCAACCACCCCCTCGACGATCCTCCGCCCAAAGTCCTCCGCGGTATCGACGCAAGGGTATCCGTCGGCGGTTGTCGTGTTGTATCAGGGAAGCACGCGACAGTAATATCGGGCCAGCTGCCAATAATAAAACCTAACAAAAGCTACAGCGAACCGAGAGAAACAACAAACCGCGCCAGCAGAGGAGTAACAGAGTCGCGGAAGCGGAAGAGGGACGGCGAAACGATACGCGCGTCGCGATCGCCACCGCGATGTACGCGCTTGAGCATGGTCGCCCGTCCATGAACGCGTATCGGTTGTTTCGACAGCGAGGCGGCATTCGAACGCTGCCACCCCCTCGCTGGGGGTTGCGAGGGCGTCTCACGTTGGGCCGCTTCTTTCTTCGCGACGCTCGATGCTGAGTTCTTTTCTCGCGGTTAAGGAAAAAAGGGAACGAAAGCACGCCGTCCCAGGGAGCTTTCGGTAAGACGAAGCATCCAGGCGGTTGCTTGCGAGCAGCCCCCGTTATCAGGTTCGCAGGAGGCTGGGTTTGGTCGCGGCGACGCGGTCCCGCCAGGCCACCGAAAAAGCGCGGGCGTCGCGACGCCCGAACCGGGGAGCAGAACGCGTCGCAAGCTGCAGCTGGGAGCAACCTTCAGGTTGGCCCGCGGTGGGGCGAGTAGAAATAGAACGGTATTTTAGAACGACCAGAGGGAGGCGTTGATTAAGATGAGAACGGGATGAAAGGTGGGGAGGGTCTTTCTTTTTCTCTGTTTGATGGGTCTCTGGTGCCTGCTTGATGGCTTGTTTATTTCTGGCACTTGTGCTGGGTGTTAGCTTAGGGTGAGTACGATCACGTGGATCTGTTTCTTGTTCTTTCTTTCCTTTTCAGGCATAGAAATTGTGGTGGAATTGGAAATAAGTTAGTCTTGTTTCTGGTATTTTTATTTGTATGAAAGTTTGCGGAGGCTATCTTTGGTGGACCACTTTATTTTTAAGCTAATTAAAATTCTTATGATGAATGGATTCGAGAACCTCATCTTCAGTTGAACAGAAATTTAAAACAGCACGATTTCGTTTTCTTATCAACTCCTTCAGATTCATCTGTATCGTTCTATATTTTCTCTCTCTAGAGAGAGAAAAGTAGAGAAAAGAGAGCTCTTCTCTATTTTGTTAAACCTCATCAGAGGCTACGTATTTCGTGGTACTAGAGTCTAATAAATACAAATTGGACGATGCCTCAAGAAACAATTAGGCCCAGGAGAGAGGGCCGCTCGTACGTGATTGCTCGCCTTCGTCCTCGCCTTTTAAAGCGGTGCGGGAATTTATGTTTCCGACGTATCGGCAGTAAAAGACATAATTGGAGGCAGTTTGCACGGAAAGATCGGTAACTGACGTACCTCTGCCCGCTTCTGCGTGCTGCATGTGTCTACAGTCCTTGACAAAAAGATGGGACACTTTGGAAATGCATTTCATTCCTCTTTCACTCCTCGAATGGAGCCAATTACGTTTCTTTTTTTCTCAGCTTCCTTTCGTTTCTGACGTGTGTAAATAAAATAAAATTGTGCATTAGCTTAAATCGAGCATAGCGAAGAAGCAATTTGTAATTTGAATGTACGTATGTTTAAATCAATTAATTGTACACAACGTGTACAATTTTGTAACGAGTGGAGTCAGTAAATTTGATAAAAGTTGGACCAGTTTACTAAACATGTTTACGTCTACATCGTCGCCAACCTTCTGAGTACATTGTCTTTTATTACCACGTCCACACTGTCCGCCATTCTGGTGCACTGTATTTAGTACGAAGTTCCAATAATAATAATTTTCTCGCTCAATTCGATACCTGCAACCAGTTCGCACCGGTTGATAAACTGAGATGAGATGATCGTCAAACTGGACCATCTTTTTGCCCAGAACTGTAACCGCGTTCATTTCACGGTGCAAGCGTTCCTGTTGTTCCTCGGCTTAGGGAAGGATTCGACGAGCCGTCGTGATTTTTCCTGTTTATCGGAATTCGTCCCTCCCCTGATTCTTGTCTCTCGTAAATTTCTGAAAAACTCAACTTGTTTCTGAAACAGCCTTGTTGACATTGGACTTTATATGCTCGCGCATTGTCAGTAACGAGAATCGTAGTAACAATAAGTCCAACGACACCGCTCGTTCTTCACATCTGGCTGTGATGTGGCGATCGTAGGAAATTCTTGTGATTAAGAAAAGGAAGGTAAACTAAATAATAATCATTAGTATCTAATCATTAAATATAACTCTTTCGTCCAGTTTATTGCATCCTTTCCTGATAAGTCTCAACGAAAAAGAAAATTGTATCAACAGATAAATTCTATAAAAATCGCGAATTATTTTTTAATAACAAACTAACCGATCAATTACACATAGAAGCAATTACAACATAAGTAAAACGTTTCCACTCTATCCACTAAAACTACCCTTCGATATCCTTTAGCTGCCTCCACATCTCTTCGAAAATGAAAAGCAAAACGAGATGAAACGATCCGTTACATTCGTTACATAAAGTAATCGTAAACGAACGTTCGCGATCAGCTCGACAAGGATCTAATTCGAAAATGTCGGTTCGATCCTAGCAATAGAACGACGGCGCGAGCAACCTCGTTGCAAGGGGTGCCCGAGGTACCAAGAGACTAGACTCGAGCACGATCCACGGTACGTAAGTATATAAAATTGATATCGGTTGCAATTTCGAGTCGTTACAGTCGGGCAGCGGGAACGGGGATACTAGATTATTATAAGTTTCGTGATTACAGGCCTGGCGGGCGCGAGTGTGCCGTTATTACCGATCGGCGCCATCACGGACGCCTTTACGAGCGCTAATGAGCCACATCGCATTCCCATTTTTTCGCCCCTTTCGCGTTTCTTTCTTTACCCTCTTCTCCTTTTTCCCTGCCCCCCCACTTCTCTTCTCGTTTCACCTTCGCTCTCGTCCGCGCCCCTCTCTCGCGCGAATATCGCCAGACGAATCGTTCGCGACTAGACGAACGGATCGTCGAAAAATAATTGGCAGCTATCCGATTGACACGCGTTCGTTTTATCCGTTCGACGGTTAATTGGCCAGGCGGACGGTCGGAATCCGCTGGAACAACCCGATTTACACGTTCGAGCGGGCAGAGAGGCAGCGTGTACAAGCGAGAGCGACGCTTTCGTCAGGAGCATCGGCTGAGTCGCTATAAATTAGCACCTCCAACGGGTCCTTTATTTTTAGCCTTGAGGAAGGTTTCTGCTGATTGTGAGATACACTCCGCTTGCCGGGGAATATTAAGCGGTTCAAATTCACTTCTCTCCTTTTTTATTTACTCCCCGAGATGTCTTGAGTTATTTTTAGGCAGATGCTATCTCCTCGCGCTCCTCAAAGGAAACGTCTCGGTCCTTTTTTATTTCCGATGGAATTCCGTACGGTTTACGAAATGAAGTTGTAATAAGGCTTCGTATTATAATGTGGATTATACTGAATTATGCTACCGCGAGGCGTATAAAAATACATGTTAGTCGGGTTTATGGTATTGCAAACCCCGACACGGAGTCGAACGTGCGCAAACGTTCCAAGTAATTTCTGGCTACCTTCATTTAGAAAAAATTAGGGCACGGATTATTCTTTTCCGTATGTTAAGTTTAATTAACCAAAAAATTCGAATAATTTTGTAAATCCCCATCTCTCGATACACATTCTTCGAACCACCCCTTAAACGCGTTGCGACCACCAAATTCCATCGCACATAATAATAATAACAACTACCAGACAAATGTTAGTAAGAAAACACCAATATTCAAAAGTAACAGACAAACGTGTGCACTGAATCAAACCTCTGGTTCGTGTAACGAACACGCGTGATTAAAATATCGTTAAGAATGAACGTTGAAAGAGAGGAGAAAAAATAATACCAGAACGATGAGGTGTACGCGCGTGTGTGGCTGCGCGTGTACGAAAGGGGACGCGCGCGGTGGAAGCTCGATGGAAAAAAAAGTCGAAAGGGGGAAAAAAAGGAAAGGGACGAGAGGCTGAATCAAGGGTGACGAGTATCCGTGAGATGAAGTCCCCTGTCCTACTATCTCCCACTCTTTGTCCTTCAAGGATCGTGGTTCAAGGGACGGGTAGAAGGAGCAAAAAGCGGTGGTCGCACGCCGTGCACACGCTCCGTCGACATATATTACAACTGATACGCGTCATGTTCGTCCACGGTGGAGTGCGGGCAACGTCGGTCCTATACATCGTAACGCCTGCTGCCCATCGTAGAAACGATCTGCTCGTTATTTCTCCCCGTCTCTCAGCCGAGCGATTCGGTCCTGTTTACGCGGCTCGATGAACAGATTCCATTTTAATTCTTGGCGAAGGCAAGTTGAGTTATATTGTTCTTGGTCTGGTCGCATCGCGTCGATCGAATTTTTGTTAATAAACAATTGAAAATGATAAAGTTGCAACTCTAGAATGGAGTCCGCGTATCGAAGTGAACCATGAACACGTTGACGATCGCTCTGAATTCGAGGATGGATGATGAAAGAGAATCTTGACAAGTAGTTCATTCTGGGAACGTTTAATGAACATTTTAACCAGTTAACTATGGAATTTAGTTTGAAAAGATCATCACAGGGTGCGGAATTAAAAACAAGCAACGACGTGTATACACGTCGAACGCAGGGCAAATGGTGCTATTACACATTTTACGAGAAACGAGGAAGGATTACATTTTTATTCGTCAAAAAACCTGACAATTCGTTTCTGAATACGTTATTCTTACTAAAAGCTTGAGAATTGTAAAAAAAATAATGAAATACATAAACAAGAAAAATTAAAGATAGCAAGAATAAACAAGAAAAATAAGAAAATAGTTTACAAAATTTCAAGCTATATATATAAAGGGAACATACTACCAAATAATATTCTTATTACATTTTATTGAGATTTCCAGTTTTTATAGTGAATGGTAATTTTTTATTTTACACGACGAGTATACACGTCAAACGCACCGCAGTAGAGATTTGGTTCGACGAGTATACACGTCGAACGTACTTAACTGGTTAAATATATAGAATACAATTTTTATAGAAATTGCCTGATGTCTATAGATGGTATTCACGTTAACGTAGTGTTGACTGAATCCAAGGGTGAGTGTTCCCAGCGTAGAAGGAACTCCATCGTGTCTGATGCTAATTAATGATAAATTAATTGACAGGCACTGTAAGCTATCTGAAATCGATCATTTCTTATCGATCGTTGACAATTTATTATACCCGCTACGTTTTACTTTTATTTGCTTTAATGTATCGCTGGCTTACTACCAAAATAAAATAACTACACTTTTGCCATTTTTGCATTAAGTGCATTAACGAACTGCTACTTATCTGATTTCAACAGTAAATCAACGATATTTATTCTGAATGTCATTATCCTTAATGTGCCTTTTCATCGATTAGAAGTGCGTTTCATGGCGATTGTGCATTCTTGGAGGATCGTCTGGAAAAAACTTGCGAAACCCTCAAGGATATCGCGCAATTCCTTCGGTTCCCTTTTTCATTCACGATCGAGCATACCCGGGACCACACAAGCCAAGAGAAATATATGTAGAACATATAACCAGTTTACCTTAGCAAGCTACATCACCGTTTCGCTCGTGAATGGTGCATCACGTTGTACACAAAGAGCAGGTGCATAATTTTATAATGCGACGTTTGCGGTACATTGTTTATAACTGAATTCGTTCGATCATTCACGGTTACACCTGTTGATCAACGTTATTAACCACGATCCTTTAAACAAAGTCACTTCATTATATGGCTGACGCGTTTAAAATACGCGTAGTGGCACGCTGCGAGAACGGGCTGGGTTTCAACTCGAGTACTTTTTGCGTTCCAGTTTTCGTTATTCCTCTGTCGTTACATTCCGACACGAGGGTGTCGAATAATTTGGTTTCTCTTCGATCGATTCGGACGTTTCAAGTTTTTAAAGGAATTTTTTGGTTCTTCGCACTTCTTTCCTTTCCTTTCACTGCGAATACGGTGTCGATCGATGTCTCACTTTACCTTTAGAGTGAGTTTTAATTGCGTTAGTATTGCCATTTCCGTTTTAAGCTTCTGCATTTGTAAGAGCTCCGTTATTTCTAAATTTTTTTTACTTTTCAATGCAAAAATATTAACATTAAAATATATTTAAAACGTAACGAGTAAACTCGTGCTGGCAATCGATAAGAGTCTGTTACCCACGAGTATATTCGTAGTTGACAACGAATGGGTTGATACGTACAAATATCGGGATAAAAGTAATTTGTATAAAATATCATTTTCAAATTTTCAATTCGTACGTAATTTATTCGTAAAGTGCACGTTTTTGGATCACGCGGCGCAACGCGATGCACGCGAAGCGGGAACGCACGACAGTGGGATACGTCGAGCCGATGGCACACGTGCTGATTTATATGCAAATTATATGTAGCCAGTGAATCATTGCATTTTTGAGATCCATCAACTTGTACTTACTAGCGCAGCTGAGAAAACATGCAATCTGGAAAATCGTCCCCCCGTCGATGCGCAACAGACTCGACAGCCGTCACGCTAGGAGATTTAATCATCCCAGAATTAAAATTTCGCTAATAATAAATATACTCTGTGAGCGATCGCACATGAGCAAATTCTTCAGCTGATTTAAACTCTTCGAAAAATATCAATTTCTAACTGATCTTTCGAGTTTATGAAGTTTGATTAAAATTAGCAATTTCCACCCCCTAATGGTACTATTCGCTACTTCGTGCTATTCAAATGATACATATACTATGATTCGGTACGATGGTACGATGATGGTACGTTTCATTTCAGACATACTTAATTCTTGCGTCGTACTAAATTTACAAAATTGTTCGAGCATTCAATCACGGTTGCGAATTGTCAACCCAGCGTTCGCGTCTCACCTTCCACCTTAACCTTCTCTATCAACCAAATTATCCATCTCCACACCAATCTCGCGATATTTCCTCAGTCGCGATGCACGGTCCGTTTCCCACACGCCGCGCTTTTCCCTCCCGGCGTTATCCTGCGCAATCGCTTTAGCACCTTCCACTCGGTTCCTTTTTCTCCTCCTGACGCGTCCGCGGTCAGGAGCCGGTGCTCGTCTCGAATTTTTCCATTTCTTTCCCATTCATTTCCCTGCTCTCTTTGCCCGGTCGCGCCTCTCGCGTCCCCCTCGCCAGGCCGCTCGTTCCTCTGCCCGTGTCTTCTCCCCGACCCACACCCTCCCTTGCCGCGCCGCGTTCACCACTCTCTGACTGACTCTCGAGCGCACCTGCCACCGGTTCCCACACTCGTTGCCCTCGCGCCGGACGTGACGTCATCGCGTCGCCTCCCCGCCTCGCCGCGCTGCCACTCGCCAGAGCGTGGCTCTCTCGGTGCCGATTCGCCGCCGCGTGTCTACGCCGAGAGATCCCGATCGTGCTTGCTGCCCGGTCCGAGATCGGTTTGGTATCAGCGCGAGCGAGGCACACGCACAGCAGCACGCGGCCACGGCGTCGCGCGCGCGCGCGCTGTAATCGCCGATGACACCGCGCGTCGCGTGTACCGTGCGCAGGAGGAGACGGACGCGACGCGAGTCGCCTCGCGCTGTTGGAGCTCGCGAGCTTATCTCGCGATTCGTTGCTGATGTTAGTTAACTTTGTACGAGTATTGTTGTCAATTTGTTTGTCATTTGTTAGCTTAAATCGTGTAATTTAAATCGTCCACGCCTTGCGTTCTCGTCGCTCGCGAGCTTATCTCGCGATTCGTTGCTGACGTTGTTAGTTAACATTGCTCGAGTATTGTTGCGAATTCGTTTGTCATTTGTTAGCTTAAATCGTCCAAGACTTGCGCTCTCGTCGTTAGCGAACTTATCTCGCGATTCGTTGTTGATGTTGTTAGTTAACTTTGCACGAGTATTGTTGCGAATTCGTTTGTCATTTGTTAGCTTAAATCGTCCACGCCTTGCGCTCTCGTCGTTGGCGAGCTTATCTCGCGATTCGTTGCTGATGTTGTTAGTTAACATTGCACGAGTATTGTTGCGAATTTGTTTGTCACCTGTTAGCTTAAATCGTATAATTTAAATCGTCCATTCTTCGTGCTCCCGAGCTTATCTCGCGATTCGTTGCTGACGTTGTTAGTTAACATTGCTCGAGTATTGTTGCGAATTCGTTTGTCATCTGTTAGCTTAAATCGTACAATTAAGTATTTGATTTTGTAAATAGTGAACTATAGACGTTTTTAGTTTCTCTTCTTTTGTTGTTCCGATCGAATGGAACGAAGCTTCTTTTTTTTTTACAGTATTCAATAAAGTTATAGTAACATATAATTGAAATGTTTCCTCGGAATTCATCTGAACAAGTCGAACCAGAAAAGCAGCTATTAAAACAATGTGCATACATCCATTAACGGAGAGGAGATTCAACGGCGGGGTTCGATAAAAAACAAACTCGTTTCGTCGCTGAATCTCAGCGATGGCGTCGGACATTGTAGTTGCAAGAAACGATCGTTGCCTTCCTCTATCCTCGATTTTCGTTCCGTCCGAGCAGAACGTACGCGGTAGCGAATTAATGCGGCGCAGATGACGGTGCACGATTTCACCACCGATCCCTCCCTGCCTTAAGTGACACTTTATTTGCTCTTTATCCATCTCATCGACATGAATCGATTTTATCGGTAAAATCGAGCGCCCTCGATCGCTCATTCGATCGTCCATTCGATCGCTTGACCTGCTGCGAGTCCTTTTTCGGGGACGACGTTCCTCCCAGCGTTTATCCATCTTCCTCTGCCTGCTATAAACCTGCGTATAAGTCCACGAAGTTCGTTACATCCGATTCGAATCAAACGTCGATTAACCCTTTTCGTGTCGAACGAAGAGAGTCGAAAAGTTCTTAACCAAAAGAGTAATTAAAAAGTCTAAGAAAAGAAATAAATTTTAATAGTTGTTAAAAATTGCGTTGATAATGTTTATTAATTCTTGCAGTGTCCAAGCGACTGATACCAGAGAGACTAATATAAAAAGAATTAGATTTCAGTAATTATTAAAAATTGCGTTGATAACGTTTAATAATTCTTGTACTGTCCAAGCGACTGATACCAGAGGGACTAATATATCTGTCAGGGACCACCGTCGAGGTCCGCCATGTTGACGTAACCTAGAATCATATCAGAAATAACGTCGCGCCGTAAACGCTGTAATCATCGATTTCACGAGGACGAACGGGATGTTGCGAGAAAATGACACGGTAGAAAAATGAAGGTTAGATAATTGGCTGGCGTCGGCTGGAACTAGTGGTACGCGCGCGCGGCTCGACCACGCGCCTCGATCTAATCGACGTGGATCGATCCCTCGGGGGCCACTGTGCGCGATTTATCTCGCGCCAGTCGCGCTCGAAAAAGGCGGCGCGCCGCGGCAACAACGAAGTCCCGGGGGAACGTGATCGCGAACTTCCGTTACGGTCCGCCGGTCGTCGATTTGTAACCGCTTTAATTATCCCGCTGATAATACTCATTAGCCGGTCTACTATGATTTTCGAGTGGGGAAAGGAGAGAAAAAAAGGAGAAAAAAGAAAGAGAACAGAAACCAGCCTCGCGGTTAGCCGTGGGATCGGTTTTACGATGCCGCCACGTGTGCTATTTTAATTACGCATAATGAGACAGGTGTGCGTGCACAAGTTTGCTATACTAATTCCCGTTGAGCGCGCGATCATTCTTGCGGATGGTCGTTCGATGGATCTGGAAGCTATCGCGCGATTTTAGCGTGAATCAGTAATTGATAGGGGCGATAACAATTTGAGCGAACAAATTAGGTTTTTAAATATTAATGCGTTGATAGAAGACCCGCGGAGTGGTTGCTGATTGTTGGGGCAGGGCAATTTCTCGAAAGAGGCGATGGAATTATTTCTAATTAGCGTGGAACGAAAATAATAAATGGTCGCCGTTCAACGAACTCGCGATAAGTGGAGAAGTTGCGGTCGAACGTACAACTCGATCGCTTTGAGTTTAGAAATTATTACCGTACATTTTTTCCGTTCTAATTTTTAATTTTTTAAACTGCATAACTTGTGCGGAATATTTTATACTGTCAAATCAAATTTTTCGATTTGTATTCTCTTAAAAAATGCAAGTATTAGTTTCGCAGAACAGACTAATTTGAGAATTATTTTTCGAAAATCCGAAACGAAAGGTTACCGTTAACAACTGGCAGAGTTTCAGGAAGCATTTTTTCTCTTCTTCTCTCCTTTCACGAAGCTCCGACCGCGAGCAATTTTCATTTACATACTCGCGCGCGCGTAACGATTGTTGTGAACGTAGCATAACGAGGAGCATGGCGATGCCTGTTGAAAAGTAGTGCAGAAGGTCGTTGGAGGCCGTGATTTTCAGAATGGCTGTGTATGTGTCACGTGTCGCGCAACACTGATCGTCGACGGCATACGTCATGTAGACGACCCTCGTGATTCTAATCACGTAGCACGTGAATAGAAATTTCTATCAGCTGGATGGGGACTTCCTCGTAGGGCTCTGACCGGTCATGCGACCACTTTAATAATTCACCATTTACCTCACGATTAAAAGCCACTTACGCGTTCAAATTGTTCCAGCAAACTGTTGCCTATCGACGAAACCTCGCGGATTTCTTATGCGCCTCTTTCGATTTGCCTCTTTTTTTCACAATTTCTAGAATTATCTGTAAATTCAATAAGAAATGTTTTATAAACTAGAATTCGTATCTATTTCGAGTGTTATATCAACATTTGACGAAAAATGTTTGAACATTTTTATGTATCAATTTGAGAAGGGAATTTTTAAAAATCTTACGGTACGCGTTAACATTATTTGAAGCGTGACCAAAATGTCGGTAATGACAGTTAAGCTAATTATCCCCCGAACTTCACCGCACCGGCGATCGCCCGCAGTTCAAACGTAATGACGGCCATTAAAATAAATTTTTGTTCGCGCGAGTCCGCGTATTTTTCGAAATTCACGGCGGAATCGTCCGCTTCCTGTGTAATTTGCGCGGCGCTCTCTCTCTCTCTCTCTCTCTCTCTCGCCTCCTGCCGCCATTACGGTTTTACTGGAATTCAATATTAATATATTTTAATTAAACCCGATCGGGCCATTTGTTGGCGTTCTTCGTAACTGTCCACCCGATGGAAATAACGCCGTACACAAAGTACGGATTACGCTCAATTTGTTTACATCAACAGCTGTCCTCGTCAAAAAGCCACTGCTGCTTTCACTCCGCGTAATTATCCGTCACACGCGAAAACTACTGGCCAGTTCCATCTTTTCGGGTCATACGGCCAGCATTAATCACGTAATTATTATTAATCCCGTGTAATAGTCAACGTCGAGTGTACGAGCTGGACGAATTACAATAATCAGCAGCGCGCCTACGACGCCTGCCGTCCGCCTGGTTTACAGCCACGATAATTATTGGGCCAAATGGAAATCATCGCGAGAACACCCGTAGAAACCGCGAGGAAACGAGTGTTTCTCGATCTCAGCAATCATTACAGCTTTTAAGGAACGATTCGAAACTGAACTCTTTCAACCTGAGTCGGCAATTATTTTTCCAGATGCAAAAGATCAAACATATTAACTCAATAATTTAAAAAAAAATAAAAATATATTCTTAAGAATTCTGTTAATCGTCGTAGACAAGTAACGAATTTGAACATAGACTTTAGATATCCGCGATGGTCGATAAGAAAATACCTATCGTACCGACCATTCATCTTTCTCAACCTCCATTTATGGAAACTTGCGTTTCTACAAGAAAACGAGTGGTCTCGCAACGAAAACCGATGCGTCACGGTGTCGAAGAGCTCGTAGCGTGGAACGCGCGCCGCTGTTCCTGATCCCAGGCGAAACGATTCTCCCGATTTCACCGGATTTCGCGGCTCGATCACGGATCGGCGTACGTACCGATGTCCACGTTGTAAGGTCGACGCGAGCGCCTACTTTTGCAAGTGCCACGCTGGCCCGGAATTGTTCTCACGAATTTCTGTGGCCCGCGCCGGGAATAACAAGCAGCGAGGCGGACCACACGATGCGCATATCTATGCTCCCGCGCATTTTTGTACACTCGTAGCGTTCGCGTTTCGAGGAATCGTTCGATGGGACCCGTCGCGCGGCTCGTAACCCTTTCATGTGTGGCTTTCTGATTTTTCAGAAACGTGTTCGACGTCCTCGAACCTGCCGTGGGGGCACGCTCGTTAAACGAAACGAGGGAAAAGCTGTACGTTCTAAAAGAAAAAGACAAGTTGAATTGCTTGGAGTTGTTTATTTTATTTTTTTTTAGTTTATTACGTACTATTCCCACTGGCGCTTTTGAAAGAGAACGCGTACACGATTTAGGCAAGCGCGCTGCATTTACATAATTTTAAAGGGACTTAATTCGCTCTTGGAAACAGGCTCATGTAAATTTTAAAGATCTTCAAAGCTAGAATCAAGCGAGACGTATATCGTGGGATGTTCTGTGTGATACTACGTAGGCGACCTCCTCCTTCGTTAAAATCTGACGAGTTGATGAACTGAGCCCTTGATGAAGGTTTTGCCGAAGTAGTTGTAAAATGCAAATTTGATCGCATCGATTTTATCAAAATGAACGCTATTTTACGAAATCGCTCTGCCGTTTCGCGTTTCCCTACTTTTTCCTCATTTTATCTCATATTCAGACTATCATTTCGCACAAAATATTACCGTACACCGCGTGCAAGGAGATTCTAGAAAGCAGACTCGAGGAGCACGCTCCAACAAAGTTACGCTCGAAACAGAATCGTTCGACTCGAGGCGAACTGCAACGCGGGTGTCCGCGAACGGTTAAAACTCCACAGGATTTCGTCACGCTTTGTACCGCGTTACGAATTTCTATCGACGTTGCACGCGCTACAAGCTTCTCGAATCGTTTCTCGAAAACGCGACACCGTCACGTACGATCGGCACCATCTACACTCTCGTGCCTCGGTTACCACGATCGAGCGTAAAAATTATCGAACACCCCGTAGACTCGAACAAAAGCGCCCTCGTCGAACCGCGGCGTTTCTTGCTGGACGCGGAAAACGCGTTTATACACGGTGAACGCTCGTTCCCACAGGCACGTCCGCGAACTGTTTGGCTTTCGATTAATCGAGACGAGTAGAGCGAGAGGGAGAGAGAGAGAGAGAGAGAGGGAGGAGGGAAAAAAAAGCCACGGACTAATCGCGCCGTTCTCCAAGATGGACGACACGCCCACGGATTCCCCTTTTCCGCCGGTTCTCTCGATCGAATTTCCTTTTTTCTCCGCCAGCGGACGCCGGGAGATTCGCCTCGTCTTCGATCACGATCCGTGGCGAGCGGTTTTTGCGCCTCGCCCCGCAGAGAGTATACATATTAATGTGACCGGCGATCGAACGTAATCTAAGCAGCAACGTGTTTTTCAACACCCAGCCTGAACGATATTTATAGACGGCGATCTTTCAGCCGCGTTTCTAAACGACCAGCCGCGGCTGGATTCGTGGAAAATTGCTCAACGCTCCGGGTGGACGTCGGCACGTGCACTCGTGTTTTATAGCTGCACGTTAGAAGAAAACGTTACGTCACGGTTATCACGGTTTCACGGGTTGGCGAGGCTCGCGGGTACTGATTGCGCGCGTTTTCGTATCCTCGTTGCGTGTCGCGCGGGTAACGCGGCGCGGCAGGTCCCTCGATACGACGCGATGCAACGCGTATCACGCGCGTTGACAGGTGGCGACAACTGAACAGAAATCCGCGTACCCAGGAGCGAGTAAATCGAGTTAATTGGGCGTCCTGTGGAAAAGGAAAGAGTAAGACTGTTCTATTTATGTGTGGATTAAGAGAGAAAGAGGAACGAGTGTTTCTCTTTCGAACGCGTCAGTGTTGAGGAATGCTGGACCAAAGCACGTGGCGTTTCCTGAACATAATGAGTACCGCAAACTGTGCATAAGTTTTTTAGCATAACGCAAGGTCTTTGCAAATCCTGATTTACTGTCTAAAGTCGATTAGAATTCGAACATTCTCGACGTTTTAGCGGGTAGAATTAGCATACGAATGAATCGAACCATTCAGGGAAGTTAAATTAAATAACGCGTTATCGATGATTCAGAATAACCGCGAACAATCTCTTCGCATTGCTGGTGTAACATTAAGTATATTATTGTAACGTTAGGTACATTAGATTTTTACAAAATTAAAAGAAAGAAGAAGCCTGTAACGTCGACTGTTCTGTAAAATCCCAGTTTGAAAGAAAATCGTTGAATACGGGTAAAAGAAGAAATCGAGTAGGTCGTTAAGACGTAGGAGGAAATATTTTGCATTCCCGTCACCAGCCTCATATACATAAACCGGAAATGTAATGAATTCCTCGTGTATACGTACAAGTCACCCACGTGCGATGTGCCTAACTATACGTCAGCTTCATCATGGGTAATACTAAGTCGAAATGTAAAAACAGAAATGATGCGGACGAAATTTCAAAGCAAACACCCGTCACTCGTCTCCCTTGAAATCTCTCGGAATCAGAGAAAACACACTGAAGCCACACTTTTGTCCGAGATAAAAAACCAAAGTACTTTTCACTCAATTTAAAACCAAAAGGTGTGTCGAACAAAAGTCCAAGCAAACTCTCGTCGTTTATTATCGATCATTCGAATAACCATGTCACTGTAAGATGAAACGAGACACTCGAGCACCCTCGAGATGTCAAATACGGGGTTAAATCCACCCCAAATCGAGCAGGGGTGTAAAAACGGGTCAAACCTGCAGCCGCGTGGCGTGTTCCACGAAAACGCGACCACCGCCCCCAAGACTATAAATCATTGGACGCATTCGAAGCAACCAGTCCGCTCGTTGTAATTCACAGGGCGTCGGTAGCCCGGTCTGTAGTGGCTCGTGGTACGTGCGCCAACCTCGCCCCTGCGAGCAAAAGGGGCACCAGCAGAGACGAACCTTAAAAGAAGCGCTGGTAAGTGGCCGCGTGGTGAACGTCGATAAGGCGACGAAGGAGGAGAAGGAGAGAAAAAAAGAAAAATAAAAGACTTGGATGGCTGGGGGCGAAAGCGGAAGGAGAAAAGGCAAGGAAAGGCGAGGCGGCGACGCGACGCTGCCTCGTGGACAATGCCACCGTGAGGCTATGGGAAACCGCGGTGTGAAGGCATGTGTTGTTTTCTCGAGGCCGTTGGAGGACGTGTCGCGGCTCGCATCGTCAATTTGCCTGACAAAAGGAAACCACCGTGGCGTGGACAGGATGCGTGACCAACCGGATTCTCGGCGATGCGTGCGCGTACGCGTGGAATTTCAACCCGTACCACGGACCGTCCAGTCCTCTTCTACGGGCACCAGTCAGCCCTGATGCTCGTCTAATCCTGCCAGGGTGACGTCCCGTGAAATTCACGCCGTCTTCTGCGACTACGCCACCCCGTCGATGGGATTACGCGGGTCGATCGCTTTGGCCCACCCCTTTTTTTACGAGTTTTTTTTTTCATAAGTTTGCTATTGGTTTTTCTCTTTTCAGTTTCTTTTTGCTACTTCTTTTTCTGTCCTTTATTTTTTTTTTTTTAGAGGTGTTATTTGTTTTAATTAAGAAATTCTTTTGTGTAATTGACGGGAACGAAGTTAGTGAAGAATGTATTCATAGTGATTTTATTAGTAATTATTTTGTCTGATGGTCTTTATTATCGAACGTTCTCCTTTTGAGGGGAGCTGAAATAGTTTCTGAAATTACTGTGAGTCGATGTAAAGAGCTGTGTATGAAATAAGAATGATTCAACTTGGGATAAGCTGTAAAGCTATGCATTAAACTTCGCGTCGTACAATTTTCGAACGAAAACGACGCACGCAAGAAAATTGTGAAATACGTTGTCTTCATTACTCTCAAATGAGGGAAGAAAATGGAAGCTCTGATGGAAAAGAAGAGAAATGGGCGACACGCCGTTGAGGCTTCGAGTGAATTTCACGGAAGTGCCTCGAAATTTTTATAGCTACGCAAAATGAAATTTATCAATTTTATGTTCGTATCAGAGACCTTATTCGTCGATCATCCGCGTAAGCGTCGCGCGTAAATCTTTATGCATGGGATTCATATGGGGGATCAGGTTCCACATTGTAACATCGTACACGTTGAAAATTTCTCCTGCATATTAATTTTCCGCAGATTTTATCGACACCTTAAATCGCTCGCGTTATAGCCTGATGCTTCGTGACGTTCAATCGTTACGTGCATCAAATGATTGCTAATTATTTGAAGAGCAGCCGGTCCGTAGCTCTTCATCAACGTGGACAAAAACGGAATGAGGAGAAATTTATATAAAAATATTATTTAAATTTATTTATAGGGGTAAATTATTCGGGTAAAATATCCTTTACATAAAGTCCTCTTCGTGCTGAACGTAAAGACAAGAATTTATTATCAACTTTCGAAGATATCCAGCTGTTTAAATTCGTACATCTAAGTATCGATAAATTTCCATTTTCCTCAATTTTATAAAATTTCATTCGAAATAATTAAACGCCTTTAATTATTACAAGGATAATCATAGAATTGGACGCACAGAAACTTGTATAACAATGTATCGTGATGAATTCCAACACGTTTATTGTTTAAATGCATTATTTATAAAGTTTGATATTTATTTCTCTGTTTTTTGGGGATCGAAAAGTGTAATCGAGACACCACTGTCCCAAATATGCACTGGAAGAACTTGATGTCGGCGTAATGTTCGGTTATTAGTGTATAATTAGCACTGGAATTTAACCATCTTCTTGCGGCTGGTCGCCTATACGAAATTGTTACGATGTATACATCGAGTTAAACGTCTTCCTTATATCGTCTCTCGTGACACTGTTAATAAAATTACGATACGATATTGAATATTCAGTAACTCGAAGCTACGCCTGAATTTTGTCTTCCTCTATAATTAATCGAATTTTAGTATCTTCCGCTCGCGACGAACGAGCACAATTTCGATCGTTCGAAATACATTCTTTAAACTACTTTTCGAAGCAGTAGATAATATTAAGTGTATCGTAAAAAATTGATAAAATTGCGAAGTGCCGAATACGGGACGCAACATTATTATTATCCATAATAAAAGAAAACTAGCGATCAATTATTTCTGAAATTCGAATGAAAAAACCTAAATACATCAGAGAGTTTCTCAACGCTAATCTACGTACTAATTACAGAGACATGCTTTCGCCAACCGTGTACACTATCAAATACAGTTATAACGCAAATTTTAATGTCACCAATAAAATTTCGAGGCAAATTGACGACTCGCGAGATTTCGAACACTAAGTGGTAGTCACTCATTAACAGCGCCATCGTATTCCCTGTTTATACAATAATTTCGCCTGGTGGTCAGGAATTTCTCCGAACCGCGTAAAATTGAAATATCCGTGGGATCTACTGAAGCCATCATCGAAAGTCTTATTAAACAGAAAAATTGATCGCCATCGAGATCCTTCCGAGCCTTCGAGTTTATACGAACATCGCAGAAGTTATTGCATTTTTCCCTGGCAAATTGAGAAATTTAGCGACGCTCGGTTCTCCATCTCCCTTTCCTCTTCCGCCTTCGATCACTCGTTATAAATCGTGTGTACACGTGTCCACGAATAGCGGCGACAACTCGTGCTGCAGAGAACGAACCGGACAGCTCGGTGAGACGCGACTGTGGTATTCGAAGATCGCGTTCAGATCGGCATACGGCATTGGCGTTCTTATCGCGGCCCGTTTAAAGCCGGCATCGGATTCGATTTTATTGGCGCTCGTTAGTTCCAGAATCAAGCCCGCCTCGCATCGAATAACAAATTCACCGGTCCCTCGTATATCGAGCCAGCCAGCCTCTTTATGGAAGTTCTTAACGATTCGACGAGTTTGTAAAAATGGTAACCTCGATTGTGCCGCGGTCCGTGTACCCGGGACGAGCGAAGTCCATCATCCGGTTAATGAGCGCTATTATTTACCACCGACTCGCGGTGCTAGCAATTTGTTCGGTTGACCCGCACGCTCGCGTCTTCGGGAGTTTCTTCCGATCGGTTCGCACAGCCATCAGTAACGATAACGAGTTTCGTATGTTCGTTTCGAAATTAGAAAGCTTCTTGGAAAAAGAACCGGGAATTCGATTAATAAAATTGATCGATCTCATACTGAAGCAACGAAAAAAATCTGATACAAATACCAAATCTCCATTTGCTCTACTGCGGTGCGTTTGACGTGTATACTCGTCGTGTAAAATAAAAAATTACCATTCACTACAAGAACTGGAAATCTCAATAAAATGTAATAAGAATATTATTTGGTGATATGTTCCATGTTTTGTAAACTATTTTCTTATTTTTCTTGTTTATTCTTGCTATCTTCAATTCTTCTTGTTTACGTATTTTATTATTTTTTGACAATTTTCAAGCTTTTAGTAAGAATAACGTATTCAGAAACGAATTGTTAGCTTTTTTCACGAATAAAAATGTAATCCTTCCTCGTTCTTCGTAAAATGTACAACAGTACCATTTGCCCTGCGTTCGACGTGTATACACGTCGTTGCTTGTTTTTAATTCCCTGTGCTGATCTTTTGAAACCAAATTCCACAGTTAACTGGTTAATACACAGAGAAATATCCGAAACGCGCGCATCGTTAACGCGCGAGCACGACCCAACGTGGTCCCGAAAGCATCGACTGCCCATCCCCCAGGGACGAAATCAGGCCCAGTGTGCGTAGCATAGAAACCGAACGACAGCCGGGATCGTGGCAGGCGTAGACCGTAGCACAAGCGCAGCACACGAGCAGCACACGCACAGCACGCAGCTTTTCGATCCCTTCGACGCGCATTCATCCCGTTCACCCCGCGCGCGCGCGCGCTGCCCAAAAGGAGTCCCTTGGCGCAGGCCTAACGAGTCAGAGAAGAATGGGCCCGATTCAGGGTGGCTGCGACACACACGCGGGGCTTTTCTGGCCCTCGCCACGGGTAGGACGACGCCTCGACCCTTCGTGCCCCCACCGTCCTCCGCACGGGAAGACTACGTTCGACCGGTTCCCACGGACGCGGCACCACCTGTGCGTTCGAACGAGGACGAACAACCCCCGTGCAAACGAGCAATCGCCGTGGGGACGCGTCGTGATTCCCGATCCTAATTTCGGGGACACCGCGCGCCGCACCCTCCCCTCTGACCCGCGCGGGCGTTAAACGATTTGCTCCGGTTCGCCTCTCCCCCTTCTTAGGGGATTTTACGTGATTGAGAGAATCGCGGAGGAAAGGATTTTCATGCCCCTCCGTTATTCTTTTTTTATTTGGAACGCTGTAGCTTTGCGTTTGAAAGTGGGATAATTTTATTCTTTTTTTTTTGCAGTGTGTTTTTCAGGGACTTTCGATGTTCGATACGCGTTTGATATTTAAATTGATTGGAAGGAGAAAGTTGAGGAGAGTTGAAGTGAGATTATGATTTTATGTGCGAGATGGAGGATTTATTACCTCGTCGAGTGAGAAGGGAAACGTGACACGGAGGAACAGGAAGTTTTTGTATTTGACAACGCAACGAACGCGCATGCTTAACATTCCACGGTCCTCCATTTAAAGTGGAGGCCGTTTTTCTTGCAGCGGAAACCGCCACGAAATAATCCGCTCCTGGTGTCTCTCCTAGAATGAGACATCCTTCAAGAAATTAGCCCCTTATCTGTGAATCGGTATTATAATTTACGAGCGTCCTAAAGTCGTCGTTGGACGTAGCGGATATTCCTTTGATGGGAAACCGAGAGAGAAAATGACGGTATAATTGTGACTCGAGACGCTAATGGACGACGAGAGAGGTGGAGACGGGGGTGGAAGGAAACGTGTGGTGGACCAGAAAGCGGAGCCGGCGCGCGGTGTGTTCTTTAAGAACAAAAAAAAGAAGAAGAAAAGAAGAAGCAAGAGAAAAAGTGGACGAGAAAGAAAAAGATTAGAGGTGGAAGGAACACGGCACTGTGCGTTTGAGAAAAGAGAAATATTGTTTATCGTAGAACGATTCGACCCGCAGTTGAAGTGCCACTCAAACGGACGTTTAACTGGTAGCGGTTGTTAATTAGTCCGCCTGCTCGTTTAAGTTCACCGATCAGCGGGCAAATGAAACGTTGATCCTCGGGCCAAGCGCGTCCGCGTCCCGTTTACGAGGCCTCCGCTTTTCTCGAAGGACAACTTGTTTCCAGCTACTTTTATCGCCGTCGACGATCGTCGGATTCCTACTGGAAGCTACGCTCGTAACCAATTTGCAATTAATTAATCACCCGGCGAGTCGATAGGCCTTGAGGAATCGTATCGAGATAACAAATTGGCAAACAAGATGAGACAGACCGTCGAGGAAAATAGAAATGATGGATATTAATTGGTGATCGTTCATCATCGGTGCCTTTTCGCTTTTTATCCTTTTTAGTTTTATTCGATGCGAGATTTAACGTTGTGGTTGATCACGGTTATCGCTTTTTTTCCGCGTAATTCCACCTTTCTCCTTTTCCTTTGGCTACCAGAAGAAATTGCGTAAAATCTCATTTAATTCTAACGCGATTCATAATGTTAAAGTGATACGAGATTGATAGACTCGAATGTTAAGTAATTCTTTTCCAATCTGAAGATTCCAGATGAATATTCAGTTCTATGCAAATGCCAGCTATAAATTAGTTATTCTCATCGGTTATTTTTTTCCCCTTAATCTATCTGCACGCGCGTACTTTTTGCGCTCATCAATTTCATTAATCACTCCAACGATCAAGCGAATTATGTAACCGCGAGTCACAATCGTTCCGTTAATTTAAATTTCTTCCACGCGCGCACATTCTTCTTAATTAAAATTTTTTACATTCAACTCTCTCTCTTCCTGATTTTTTCCGACCATAAATAATGGACGAGCCCATGCTCCGTCCATCAACCACCCAAGAGACGCAATCACGTGGCTGCACCGCGGGTGAAGGAGTTAACAATGCAGAAAGAACGACGGATCCACTAGGGGACTCGTTGCACGAGTAACCTTTCAGTCGCCATCGACATTGATTCCCAAGTCGGTGTGTATACGCGAAGCAGGTGGCTGTGCTCGATGCGAAGAGAGGAAACGACGAGATGGGACACGATTATTAAGAAAATAACGGTACTGAAGCGCACCAGCGACGGCGAGAAATGTGAACCGCGAAAATTGCAGCCCTTCGCGCGTCCCCCGTTCCGTTCCGTTCCGTTCCGTTTCGTTCCGCGTGGCACGCGGCCGCGTTCGCCAGGGAGCGGTTCGCCAGTTTCCGTGGCGAACGGTGCCCGCGGCCCACCCTGTCGCCCCTGGCAGCAGGTGTAATTTCCCTTCCAGCCCGTGTATAGTTGCGGTGGTAAGAATTCAGGTCGTAATTGAGTCGATGCCAAACAGGTCACGCGGTCATTATGATGTTTATCGAGCGAAGGGCCCTCGCGTGATGCCGCCTCGGCTACTCTGCCGGCTCCCTCTGTCCGGCGGCCATTAAATTCTGATTGAATGAAATGCATTTTCGACCCGTCTCGAAACGAATCCTCTGACACGGACCAATTTTTTTGCTGGCCCCTCGCGGATCTCTCCCTGGTACGGTTAACGATTCGTTCGATCGGGTTGGGTGGATGTTGCGGCTCGAGGGAGGAAGGGGGTGCGGTAATGTCGTCGCGTTATTGCTCGATGAAACGGTGAATAATTCGAGGTGCTGCTAATTCGTTAGCGTTCGAGAGACGTTTAAGGAAGAACTGGAAATTGAAATATGCTAAGAGAGAGGGAGAGAGAGAGAAAAGTTTATCAAATGGTTTTATATTTGTCGACTGTAGAAACAAGCGACGGGAAGATTGCAAAGTAGATCAGCGATATGAATAATCTCGCAGTTTGTCCGACGACCACCTTACCTCTGATAGCTATCGTAGATCAATTCCACCATCGGCGAATGAAATATTGATAGCAATAACGGATAACGATCCGTACAGGACTACCAGTTATTCGCGTTAATTAATTCGCTGAAGAAAAGGGAAAAAAGCGAGGAAACATCATCTAGATAAGAGCTCCCGATCAAACTACTATTCAATTCAGTTCGCGCACCTGTGAAACGGCGGAGCAAACGCGCGCACGGTAGCATGAACCACAAAATCGGCCGATCCCGTGGAAGATCTTTCGTTCCTTCGCTTTTTCCCCGCGCCGTCTGGCTGTTTTTTCGTCGACTTCATTATCGCATTGAATTAATGGGTTGGAAAGAGAGAGAGAGAGAGAGAGAGAGAGAGAGCCGGGGTCGGAGATCGGCATTTCTGATCCGTTCGCACGATGAATAATCGGGCATTAAATCGAACGGATTCTCTTCCTACTCGCCGAGGGCCACGTAGAGAGGCGGCCTTTTAATCGACTCGGGCGCGTTAACACCTGTGAAAGCAAAAAGAGCTCCGGCTAGAGCTTCTACCCGCTCGCTAATGGACGTTTATTTTCGAGCCACGGTGCCCTTCGACTCGAATCGAAGCGGTCCCTGCGAGTACGAGATTCGATTGTTCCCCTCCGCCTAGCTGGATCTCGATAAATATCCTCTATTCGAACGGCTCGAATCGTGTTACGTTTTTCGACTCGAGATCTTTGAAAATCATGCCGTACTTGGGACCAACGAGTTCCAACGCGTATGATAAAGTCATAAGAGAAAATTATACTTGGAATTGGGCAACCGGAACTTACGAAATTCTCCAGATCGGGATAAGGTAAAGTCACGATCGGAGCGTCGTTTTCGAAGAAAATGTTTGAAAAAACCTGTCGATTACGCGCTCCGTAATGGCGAATGCTCGTTCGGCACGGCGCGTTACGAAAGCCCCATAAACGGCTGCACGGGGAGGCCCTCGTTACGCGCACAACAGTTGTTCGTCATTAGCGCACGCATACCTGACGCAAGCTTTCAAGATCACTTTTCCTGGGAAGAGAAATTCCTCATACAATTTTACTATTTTTCATTTCCATCTTATACACGAATATGCCAGGATTGTATTTCAAATTTGATTCTACTTTATATTACGTTTACACTGTCTTCATTATTCGTTGCGTCTGCTAGAAAATTAGAATGCTTCTCGAACTGAATAATAGAATCCAGTGAAAATTAAGGTCTTTACGACTAAGTTTTTGTTTGCGATTGATGTCAGATAAATTTGCAATTGTTGAAGTAAACTCTGCTTCCAACGTTGCGCCTCCATTTTGGAACCCATGGTATTCGATACATCTTTTTATAAAAGAATATGTAAAATTTTATGAAATTATTAGAGTACGGAGAACAATTCCATTGGAATTTAAACGCTTTCTATGGGTGTTGCTTATGGTTGGCAATAATTATAGTCGGAAGCAACTTGTCCACTTGTTAGTGGCTGCAGCCACCGGCGGTTCGCGTCCTTTATCGCAGACGCTTTCAGCGACCCAACGATTTTCATTAACAAACGGGAATCTATAGCCGCAGAGGTTGTTAACTTACGCTCGTTTCCTTTATATGCCAAGATCAGTACCATACGTATACACTCTCGTCCCTCCAATTAGGCTTATATGTCGCGGCAACCTTGATCAACGACGCACACGTGTCCCTTTTTTTATTAAACCGTGGCCAGCGATTTCCAGCTAGCATTGCGGATTTGCATTACAATGTGCCACTTAAATAGGCGAATAAAAACAGCGGCGAAAAAAGAAACACGGGTTGCTTTTAAATATTAAATCGAATCGAGGAAAAAATATGTTTCTTCTGCGTCCTCGAGTCGCATAATCCGATTGAACGATGTCGAATAGATACTTTAAAGAAGTAGAAGCGAATTTTTCACCGGAAGAATCGGTAACATCCGACAGCGCAGCTCGACCGAGCGATATCTCAATTTAATTATCAAAATCCGCCGTGCCGATTTCAGCGTCATCGAATTCACTTGTTCGACGATTAAACCGAGCACACGACGTGACTTTCACTCGGCCAGATTGAGAGGTAAGCCCGACACGAAGGCTTGCGTAACGCGTGCGAACAGGACACGCTCAGCCCGGGACATAGTCGCACGAGACCAATTAATCAAGCAACGAGAGGTTCACCTTAAATCGTTGTAACGCTTGCTCGAGCCGTCGCCAGCAATCTGTCGCGTAAAGCTTAGACTTCATTAAGGCGATTCGAGTAGCGAACGTTGTCTCAACTGGCCTTTGAAATGTCCTGAAAATGTCCCTTTTGCTTGTTCTCCACTTGATCGCGGAAATCGATCTTCATTTTGTTTATTTTGGAGAACGATGCTGACAAATGTGAACATCTAAAATCTCCGTCAATTATTAAATTACATATCCTGTATTGCAAGTGAAATTTAAGAAACGAGTTGAATTTGTTGAAAGTAGAGTCGAAAGCATTATTGGTTTCGCATCCAGAAAAGTAATCGTGTCAATCTAAGGGTATACGTCTATATGATGACATTAGACTCTTTCGATTTAAAATACCAAATTTGGTTTGTCTCGTCAAAAAAAAAAAAAAAAAAGAAACGCAGCGGATCTAAATACGATTGCTCCTTTACGACGCGATGTTATTATCAAGGGGCATGCATGCGATTACTGGAAACATCGTATCGAGCCGCGCCCGCACAGCTTGCAATTTCACTCACGTCGAAAGATGGGGGCCCCGGGGAAGGGCAACACGCTATTAATAATACGTCTCGAAATGAAAACCGTAACAAGCAGAAATCCTCGGCAACCGCATGGAAATTGATTATTGTCGACGGATGTACACGCTGCCCGCATTTTGCTTGTCCGATGACCAGGACAAACCCGTCTTAATGATTATCCCATCCTCCGCCCGCGGTGCCTTCGAGAAAATGGTACCTGCGAGTCGGATGCCGCGCTCCTCGCGAATAATTCGATCGATCGATCGAATATATCAATTTTAGGTATTAACGTTCGAGTGTCTATGGTTAAGGCGATTTTCGCCTTGCTTGTTCTGACGAGTTTCGTTGGTTGCTGGATATCTGAGGGTTCGTTGAAAAACGAGATTACCATTTGCGAAAGGTTCTTCTCGCGAATTGTTCTCTAATTTATTTTCTATCCACAATTTCTCAGCACATTCACGATTTGAAAGTGTTTTATATACTTTCGTTTCGTAATTTAGATTCCTCTTTCCCTTTCGGTGTTTACTTCGCTTCAGATGTCAGGTTAAAGTGTTTGAAATATTTTAGAAGGCACTTTCGAAGATCGCCGTTTAAAGATACCGCAGCGGATCGAAATTTACACCGACCTTACACGAAAAATCTCGGGAATTCGAATGTTACAAGCATTCGGCACAATGTAAGGACATAACCCGCATGCTGCGACGCTGAATCGTCCGCCTTATCGTCGCCGTGTTCTTGTAGCGACATTTTTTTCGGCTGTTCTCAAGAATAAACTGGAAGTTTCCTGCGGGCTGGCAATCAGTTTGAAACAGCCGGATAGCCTGGGCGCGCAAACAATTTTCTACAATATTGTAAACGTTGGACGAGTAAAATGTTTCTGTTTCGCGGCGTGGATTTAATCTGTTCGCCATTCTTCCTTATCGTGGTACTCGAGAGAGGTGGTTGGCAGTTTCCGTTTTCAGGATGCGGGAGCTTTTTATTCGCGACGAATTCTGTGCGCGAAGCGCGTTCCTTCGTTATCGCGGATGAACGAAAATTCATGTACCCTCCGTTCATTCACGATCGCAGGTGGATCCGATTTGAAGTGGGAGATGTCCTTTTTTCAATGGAAGTTACTGCTTCGATGGTTCGCTTTTTAATAATCGTTTGTAACTTATCTTGTTTATTTCAGTAATTTTTCTAATTTCAATTTTCTGGACGAAATTTCGTGTTTAAACGTATAAAGCACTTCTAAAATTATTCTCCACGTGCATCCAGCATTTGCATATTTATTATATATTCGCGTTTGGAAATCATAGACGGACATCTTTACTTTCTTGTTATCCTACTCTGAGACAAGTTCGAACTGCAAAGAATTGTTGTAATTCTCAGAAACAATAGCTGTAAATGATTGCCAGTTCTTTAATTTATTCTTGAGGATACTTTAAGAAAATGTTGCTTCTAGAACACAGAGAAAACGCAAGAACAGTTCGCGATGTAACGTACGGATTATTGTACAGATCTTCAAGTCGTTGCAATTGCTTATAAAGTTCAAATTCCCGTGATTTGTCGCGTAAAGTCGGTGCAAATCTCGACGCGATCGCTTTACAAGTGTAAAATTGTTCAAAGCGAAACGTATTCCGTACGATAACGATACACCCTGTATGCACTCGAGGCGGATGGCGTGCAGCGAACGCCTATGAAGGCGTCACGGCAAATAGGTCACTCAGGCTATGCTTGGATGGAAGCGTGTGATTGTTATCGACTAGGTTAACGTCGAAAGGGTTAGGTGGGACGATGCAGTGGGTCAAGTGGATTCGTTACGGTTGTTTTATACTTTCCGCGGTTCATTACAATTTTCTTCATTCACGCTGCGGCAATGCGACGTCGCAGCGACAGTTCGTGAGACCATAAAATCGCAGATTCATTCTATTCTTTAAACTTTACAAAATACATGTTTGCGAAAATACATTTCATCCTTGATTTAATCAATCAGATTACATACACAAGCATTTCAACTCACATTCGCACAACAAACTCAAAATACAAAAGTCGCTGAACCAAATACAAAGCAAAGACCCTTACTTCGTCTACCAACGTCCACCATCTATTTCACCATTCACGTTCGACACTTCGAATTCAAAAAAAAAAAACTCGACCACGACGCGAGCAAGAAATCAAGCCAACCATTCGTCCGACGCGTACCACGCGAATCAACGCAACCACCCACCAAAACCTAAATCGCGCGGATCGCACCCTTCTTCCGATCCCGCGCAGTCTCGTTCGAGCTTCTAATCACGCGAGCCACGTCAGCGAAGCGAGAAGAAGAAGAAGAAGAAGCAGAAGACCAAAGGGGACGAAGAAGAGTGCGTAGGCAGGGACCAAGGAAAGGGGATATATATATCGGTGGTGGGATCGACGTGGCAGGGTGCCGGCAGAGACGTGGGTAACAATATGGCCCGTGCTCGGTACAATAGCCCCGTATTATCTGGGCAAGCGGCAATGGGGCCACGGTAAGGTTACATTACCGACCAGGTTGGCTCTTCTGCCGCCACAAAGAGGACTCACGGCTCAGCGCACAATGCGATCGTGCAAGAGCAAGCGAGATAATAAAAGCGTACACAACGAACGCCTCTCCCTCTCTCTTTCTCTGCTCTCGCAAATAAAGGATACGCGCGTGTGTGCGCGCGCGCGGCTGCAAGCGTGGCCGGCACGGACGTGCGTGCACGCGGTTCCTCACATACACGCGCGCGCGCGCTCTGACGGTTGCAACGCGTGTTCCTCCCGTGGCGGAGAGAGGGAGTCGGAACGGCTTCCAGGCCTGAGAATCTTCCCACGTTTCTCGTAGCACGAGCCAAGAGGTGTACCACCTATCTACATGTATACAGCCCAGGAATTTCGGAGGCGAGGCTACTATACTCGTTTCGCGGCGGACGAGAAACCACCGTGAACCTTGCTTCGGGGGTTTCGCGGCGACGAGCACGCCCGCCTCGATACGCTCGAGCTGCCCGTGCGAGCGAGACGGAGAGCGTCGCAACTGTTTTCGGCGGACGGACGAAGAAGAGGGAGACGAGGGACAGTGCGGAAGCGTTTCGTATACCAGCACGTTCCGAATTAGCGTCGCTGAACTGCTGCCGCCGCTACGCGGGCTTCTTTCACGCCTTCTCTCCCGTGATTCCGGCACCCTGGTTCTCTCTAGCGCGCTGCAACGACCGCGACGCGTACGATTGGGGTGGGACGGCCGCGGTTCGACGCGGTGCTACCTTTTTTTCGGCAGGTATGCTGGAAACGGTGCTCGATGGGCTTGCACCACGACTGACTTCGTTCGAGGATATCGATTGCCACCCCCTCAGGTAACTTTCTCGGTAAGGTTGCTCTCTCTCGGTCTCTACTTCCGTGCGTCGTTGTCTTCTCTAGTCTGCATGCGCCGAGCTTTCTGCTTCCTTTTCGAGATTTTGTTTCGCGTGAATAATCGAGGTTTTTCGTTCGCGTTTTGCATTTCGATTGAGTTCCTGAGTATTTCTGACGGGCAATTTTGTGAGCTGTGTCGGTCGTTTAATAATGGCGTCGTTTAACTCGAGGTAGTACGGAATTATTAATTTTAACTGGAGGTTTTTTAGATGGTATGACTTGGAACATGGTGTTTAAAATTGCCGTGGATGTACTCGCGTGTGTCTAGATAAGATAGAAGGAAATGTCGGGTGTATCGATTGTCAGACTGTCGACGATGTATCTTGTAAAGGCATTAAGCGACATGTATTGAGATCGCGAGTTATCTGATCAGAAATAACGGATGGTGGTTACTGGTTGAAAGCTGAATTATTTAGCTATCGATGTTTTTATCATTGAAACTACAGATATTTATTTAGATACGTACAATTGCAGTTGAAAGTAATTATATTAATTGTATAATAAAATATATATATTGTTATTTATTTTCAACAATGTAAACACATTAATACATGTAATTATGTCTTTTTTTGAGTTTCCACGTGTGCTAGTCGACAGGCTATCGCGTGTTGACTAGTCCGACCATGTTACCAGGTTCTAATTAGTTTCTGACGATTTGCTGCGCGCTGACAGACTTCCATTACGTTCTGACGAGATATTCCGCTCACAAACTTTGTACTAGAAAAGTTTGCTTCTTGCAAAATTAGTAGCAGTTCGTATGGGATGCTGAAACAATTCAAAGGGTCGATTAGAAATCTTACAATGAAATATAGACGCATAGAACTACACAAATTTGTCACTGCATTTTTCTTTTTATTGGTTTGAAATCTATATGTAAATAATGCTTTTATTTTAAGAAAAAACAGTAGTTCCTCCGTTTGAAACCGTGAAGGTAAACCCGTATAGAAATTATGCGCGCGCATTATTTCACCGTAAGATAAAAGAGGACAGCTATACGATTTGAAATTATTACCGCTAGAACGGTAACATTCAAGCAGGATACCTTTGTTTCTTAAACAAACTTGTAGATACGCGTTCGTAAATTCGTGTTTCGTTAGCGTTCGACTAAAACGAAACGACGCGTGTATTTATCGCAAAGCGAAACCGAGAAGGTATCGGTAAATACGTGGTCTCAACGAAGAAAACAAATTAATGTTATTCGTGCAATGAAATTTGTTAGCAACTTAGATGAATTATTCAACATCATCAATTATCCATTGCATACGCCCAACGTTTCTCGCATTCAAACCTTACAAACATTTTCGTAGCTATTAAAAATTTACAAATTTTCAGGATTATCCGTAGGAGGATCAGAAATCTATACGAAGCTAAGAACAATTATTTTGTGCGTCTTAAAAATATGGTTCATCGAGATATCTTTTCTATTTAAATCATTCCTTACACGGAACGCAACATCCCCTACGCTGAAGCAGCTGATTCGCGGCACAAAATTTATTCATAGCTCTCTCTCTCTCTCTCTCTTTCTCGCTCGATACGTATCTCGTACCCATATATTTCTCCGCTGCGACGATCGACGCGAATCTTTTAAAGAGCCAGGCACGTCCGTGCCAGCCAACGGGCAAGTTTAACTCTGATTAATAATCGGAAAGGTATCGCGCGGCGGAGGGTGACGCGATTAATAACAACGCAGCCGGTGTCTCGATGATAGCACCGCGGCAGCGCGGATAACGCTCGTTCCGTTCGGCTTTAACCAGGCGCACGGGCGCGCTGCATCCGGCTCGGCCGACCAATCAGTGTAATTATCCTGCAGGTCTCTCTCTACCGCCGCGCACTCATGCTGATGCCTCGTTTTCGACGTCGGCAGCGTTACATCGCTCGACCTGGATTAAAACGAGGAAAAAACCCGCAAAAAGAAAAGCGAATCGCGACCGGTACGTTTTTAAAAACCCTTCCGATCGAGATTGTTCCGTCACGAAGGAGATGAGCGATCACGCGCGCACCTGCTCGCGCGACCCATCCAAACTCGCGTCCATTTTTGTCGATCGAGTCATTTTTCCAGTTCGCCGTAATTCTCCGCTCTTTAAGTTGGTGTTGTCTAAATTTCACGCGTTTCTCTATTTTATTGCATCGAGAGAAAGATGTGTAAGACAGAGGAGGATCGCATACGTATATTATACAATATTATGCACTGAATTCATTAAAAATGCGATTACTTTTGAAGAACGCTCGCTTTTCTCTAAATATCAAACGCAGTGCCACAAATGCGCGCTTGTAGATACAAAGTATGGTAGAAATTGACTCAGAGCCACGTATGGACAAAAGTGAGCCCGCGATCGTAAATTAAACCCTCGAGCGGAAGGCATCGATCCTGCCCTACTGTTCTCGCCACGGACAAAAAAAGCACCACCGTTCACGCCTAACGGTATTTCAGTTACGTTTGAATAAAAAATCAATGAATATTAATTATCGACGAGATATTTACAGCCCCCTCCGCTCGTGTTCGCGAAGGCAACGATATTTCGTAATACTCGTCTGCGCGTACAGCGGGACGTGGTTCGCGTTGGCGCGATGGGTGATTTGGGACCGACCAAGGACCCAGGCTCCCTTATTCCCTCGTATTTCTGCCAATCCGCTTATCGAAACACTCCGAACCGCCACTTGCCTCGGCTCCACTGATCGATTTTACGATCGCCAAATATTTCCGAGCATACGCGTCGCTTTCTCCTCGCGAACAGTCGCTTACTACGGGCCCTTTTTATCTCTCGTTCCTCTTTATTTTTTTTTTTACTTTTTTTTTAAGTTCCTTTGCAATATATTCGCAGGAAATTACGTTCCGCTGTTCGCACTGGTTCGGTATCTGCCGAAACGCGTAGCATTCGACGACGAGCGAGATCTATTCCCGGCGTATGCATAAAACTGATTGTTAAGATTTCCCTTTGTTACACTGTTTACTATTTAAACATCTCGTTTGGACGTATGCGGGTACATGTCGAGTTCGTAGAAACGTTAAAATAAAACGGACGCCGAAGTGGCCCGGCGGAACGCGTCGCCGCGGGAATCACAGAACCGCGATTTAAGATACGCGGAATTTTAATAACTTCGCTTCCGTGATTCAGCTGTCCGCGGTTCGAGACTATTTTAGAATTCGGATTCATAAGGGAAGCGTGCATGACTGTTCGTTCCGTAACGAACGAGTTACGATCGTGGGATCGCCCCTGCCGCATCGATCGAGATCGCGTTTACGTAATCGTTTTTAAAAGCTCGAGCCCAATTAACGCGTGCACGCATCGGCGTCCGCGGAAGCTCGCCAATAACGAGCGCCGCGCGTAGTTCAAAATCCGGAGAGCAGTCGGAACCGGGAACGGTGGCGCGCGTTTTATTTAAAGCTGCCAAAACGTGACTCACGAGCCGCTGATTAATTAAGGGGCCACGGTGTCCGTTATCGGTGGACGCGATGTACGATTCCGTTTCAGGCTAAAATTAAATCCCAGAAACGGCGATCGCGGCGGCCATTGATGCCGGCGCATTAATAATAAATAGATGACACACCAGAGTACGCCGCTGACGAAATTATTTCAGCGTAACCGAGAACTCCGGCACAATGCCAAAACGAACGCGAAAATATATTATGTCGGCTCCGGCACAATTGTATCGGTACGGACGCACGCGTGTCATAGATAATAGAGCGCGACGTAGAGGCTTCGAGAGCGTGTTTCGCCGCGTCCACCCGTTCCGTCGCGAGCGAGTGTCGAAGGACGAGCTACAGTGTCGTCTGACGAAGTGTCAAAGGGTGTTGTTCCGTCGGTTCTACGATCGTGTCCACGTCTTCTTTCACGTCGCTCCACGCTTCTCTTCTCGCCTGCGTAACTAGGCGCTGCAGTGGTGTTCACGGTGAAGGAAACACGCTCGAAGGTATGCCGATTTGTTGGGGAATTCGTTTATTTTTAACTCGACACCGGTAGTTCGATGGAGTTGTTCGATTAATTACGTTTAATGGTAGCTAAGAATAATCCTCTGCGACGATAATAAAATTACGCGCAGATATATACATATTGCTCCCGGTCGGCTTAACTGTCAATTGGTTTTTCTTTTGGTATTAACAATATCGTATTCAATTTTTTCTTTTTTTTAACACACTTTTTTGCCTCGCGTCGGTTAAAGTGGAGATCAAAGTTTTTTGAAACGGTCAAGTTGCAAAGTCGAAGAGAGATATATTGAATGTACCACTGAAATATATAATTATTGCAACGAATTGAGTGACGTACGAATGTTTTTTGCAATCGTTACAATTTTACATTTTACCAAGCGAGACGCTAATTTTTAACGTGATACAGTCCGAAACGTGTTTTTCAAAACGCAGAACAGACCAATTACTGCATCTAATCTGTGATTCGGAATCAAGCTACAAACTATTAGCCGAACCGTTTCCTATTTCGAAAAATTTAGCGATACAAGACCATTTCTTCTTCTCCCGTCCCCGCTATTTATATGCAAGTGTTTTTCGCATGCACAGAAGCGCGTCCGAAAAAGCCCGCAGACGTCGAAGAAAAAGGCGTAACAAAAAATCCGTGATAGCTCAACGCGGCCATTTTACGGGCCGCCTCCGATCATAATTGTATCATCCACCTAACCGCTTTATGCGGCATTCACACAGCAGTCCCACTTAGAGCCACAAAAATTGTAGCGAACGATTATCAAAGATCAAAGAGAAGATCACCGTATCAGAAATCCACAGCGATTATACTGAACGAAAAACAAGATAAGCCAAAAGATATGATTCCGTAAGATTCACAAACCAGTAACCATCGTACCAGAGCAACTACAACAGAACCTGAACCAAAGCAAACCGTAAACCAGCATCGTTATATGGTAAATTCAGCTGGTAATTGTAAATAATTTACGCAAACGATTCGGTGTGGCCGCTGCTTAACAGGCGAGCCGCGTGCACCATCGATCGGCGAATAATCAGCAGCCTCGGGCCGAAAGGAATTCCCGAATCGATCCTATCAGCGGCGCGACGTTGCTTAAAGAGACATTACACTGTCCCGAGGGCTTCTTCTGAGTCGAACCAAGCCAGCCTCTAGCGGCGATCGTAGAGACGTCCGTAAAGAAGAAGCCTATAGCCAGTTAAGGCGTCCTGTGTACCGAAATCGGCTGTGAATTCTTTAACGAACTCCAGGACAGACGAACAAGCACGATCGTTCCGCGCCACGATCCCGTGAGATCGGCTGGGTCCCACTTGAGAGGCGAAGCCTCGTAAATACGGTGGGACAGGGCCCACTTAGACCCGGCGTTTTCGCCTATCGGCCCTCCGAAAAGGGCTAAACACCTCGTTAAGTACCGCAAGCGAAACCTGTCCACGCTGGTTGATCCGCTGCTGGTCATTAAGATCGTACGCTTAATTCGAAAAATCGGCTGGCGATCGTCGCTGATCGCGATCGCCGCCTGGTGGAAACCGGTTGTCCACGGATCACGACGACGAGGTGTCCCCTCCTCCTCTTCTAATGCCGAACTTGTCCACTCCTGTGGAGCACGGCGGCTTGGAAACGTCGAGGTCGGTTTTATTGGGCGCGTGATCGGAAGGCGCTCTGTTTCACGCGTGTGCTGAAGAGGGAGGACCATTTTGCTCTCGATAGTGGTCGTTTAAAATTTTCCTCAGGAATTGGTGGCCTTTACGCGTTTCTGTTATGTTTAGGGAAATGGTTACATTTTGTTTTTTTTCTTTCTTTGGTCTTGAGATGAAATTTTTTTTTGAGCATCGTTTCCTTAGTTTCTCCGAGAGGACGTCATTTTGGAGAGAGAAAGAGAGTGATCTCAGAGATTTATTGGGGCAACAAAAACGATTAATAGCCGAGATACGAAATAAAACGATTTTTTAAAGTTTTATTACGTGTAATCTTCGAACACGTGGACGGCATTTCTGTCTACGAACTCGAGTATAAATTGCGCGGATGCGTCTGTATTTTAATTCCCAAAATTTTTCATACAAAACACCTGTGTGCTTAAATACGTGTTCCTGATTAAATACACGTGTACGCAATTATGCGTGCCTGAACGAGACCAAGAGCCCAGCCAGCCGTATATTTAAGTGCATTTTAAATGGAGACCCCTAATATAGGCGTAACGGAGATTGAAATCCGTAATTACCCGTATATTAAGAACCCTGATTTTTAATTCCCTAATGTCCATTACGAACGTTTCTTCGACGCGCGTTCCAGCTTATCACGAATATCGCGTGTCGTTCGTCGCAAAAAACTAGCAGCGAGCTCGAGAAAGGACTCAACGGAAAACTGACCGCGTGCTTCTTATTCGAAGCCGTTCGAAGTACAATTTCTGGGACAAAGAAGCCGATCATTAAGTCCGCTCGTTTGTCCACCGACCAACTCCCACCAGCGAGAGGGAGCAGCTTTGCTTCCATAATTTCAGTGCCCTTCGCGGGGCACGTACCATCGATATCAGAAATCTTCGAGGCACCAGCACCCAACGCGAAGCGTGCACAGTCGCGACAGAGGGCGGCACGATCGCGCAACTATTTCAATTGTTCTACATCGAGGAGAATAGAAACTGGTCCAGCGTGCGGCGGTGGCAGAGGCGGTGCACGAATACGCTTGTTCGCCAAGTCGTGATTCAACGGTGGCGTGTGCCAGGAGTGGCACGGCAGCGACACGTGCGTGCACATGCGTGGCGTCGCTGGGTGCGTTCCAGTGAATCAACAAGTGTCGCGCGGCTCTGGCGAACGGGCGGATGGACGGATCGCGCGACACCGCACCCTGGATCCAGGATAAACCGGTAAAACCGAGCGAGAGCCGCCCACCTAGCTGCTACGTGCAAAAAAAAACGTCTCCCATGAAACTCGTTTCTTATCGAAAATTCGACGTCGATGCGAGCTGCAGCTGAGCACTCGACGACTATCGCCGCGTCATTGATGCTTGTCCTCGCATCTAGCTGCTCTCGACGACGCGGGAACGAGTGTTCCGCGATGCGAGGGGAGAGAAGGGCGTTTTAACTGACCAGAGGATATATCGCAGCTTCGCGAATCTCGAAAGGTATCGAAACGTAATCGAGGACAAGATGTTTGGCATGAATCAGATAATTTGAAGGGTTGATCGATGATCGTATAAAAGTATGTTAGAAAAAGTGAGGGAGATGCGGTATAGTTCTTTTGGTTACAATAAATATCTGTTGGTCGACGTCTTCTGTGTTTTGCTGGTAGTAGAAATTAAAAACAAGTTGTTTAATTAATTGTTGGGATAGTTGATGAATTCAGTAGGAGATTTCTGTCGTTAGGGACTTTAATCGAAAAGTGTGAACAAGGAACACTACCGTTTTGGATACTGCAACGGTATATCCCCTGATCGTGATGTCTGACGAGATAATTATCGCATTAAGGAAGATACAATCGAGCGTGGCAGATTGTTGATTGACTGATGGAAGATGCTGATATGAAAATTGTTAATTAACCGCGGGCGAAAGCCTTTTCGTGAAAGTCACGAAAAATTGGCCGCATTTTTCTTCCTGCCGATTGACTGACGTGCTCCCGGTTCCGTCGATGGTTTAATAAGGTCCACCATCGTTCGTTGATCGCTTCATTCGTTTCAGCTGCAAAAACTAATATATGCTACATCTCCCCGCTGTGACGATGGTGATGTTCGTTAAAAACCCTCGAACAGAAATAAACGCAAGTTCAGCAACGTACCAGAACTACGTTCACAAAAATATCAACGAATAATTCGAGACGTCATCCAAAGTACAATTCGTGACAGCAGTGTCACCGATGATATCGTTCCGCACGATGAGAGCTGCGTGGGCTCAGAGAAGGAGAGCGACGAGAGAACGAAATAGCATCGAACGAGGAAGAAGAAGAAGAATAAAGAGGGCAGAAGCGGAAGACAGAAGAGCGGGACAGAGCGAGCAGAGATCGGAGCGAGATCAAGCTGATCGTCCTCGTGCTGGTCGCGCGTCATGGCGTGTGCTCGCCGCTTCTTTTTTCCCTTGTGCTTGACTCCCCTGCTCTCCCTTCCATTTGCCAGCGTGCTTGGAGGGGTTGCCAGGGGTAAAGGTAGTAGGAGAGGAGCAAGAGGAACGACGAAGCGGCAGCAGATCGAAAGATCCCCATTCTACTACCCGACACACGAGGCAGAGAGAGAAACAGAGAGAGATAGTGAAAGAAAGAAACGTGTGTGTGCAGGTGTGTACGAGAACGCTTCTCTCCCGCGCGCTTTGCCAACGCCAACGACAACGACGACGACAACGAAGGGGCCCCCCTGTGCCACTCGAGCGAACGCGCGCGCGCGCATACGGACACGCACACGCAGAGGCGCGCGTGGAGGGAACCTGCGCGGGCCCAACAGGCCCCCGGATCTGTGGGAACTGTTCGGCCCGCGAGCTTCCCACGATACGCTCCGGCTGCTGCTGGCTGGCTGGCTGTGCACGGGCTAGCAGGGTTCACTCGTGCGTCTCCCCCTTTCCGTTCTCCTTGTCCCCGTAGCCGACACCCTGCTCCTCTCGAGGAGCCCCTGCTCCCCACGGAAGGGGTACAGCGATCGTCCGCGCTGGTGGGGCAGATCGCTAGAAGGTATAAGTACCCGGACGGTCCCCGCCAACGATTCAGAACCGTCGTAAACACGGTAGCGTACACACGTACACACTCTCGGCACTCCGAGAACTACTCCCACCGCTACGCACACGCACACAGTACTCGTTCCAGTATATCCCCGTCGCACTCGTCGTGCTTGCGAGTCGCTCTCGAACCGAGTCCCCGAACGGTTCGGCGCAACCGATCCCAAGAGAGTCCGTCGTAACACCGCGGACTGTAATTTGTGACAAGTGGCAAAAGTGAGAGGAGGAGGGCAGCCAGGTTCGAACGATGCCGCCGCACACCAGCTACGCGCCAGTCGGCGGCATGGAGTACGAGGAGCCGGTGTCCAGGACCTATCAGTACAGGAAGGTGATGAAGCCGATGCTGGAGAGGAAGCGACGCGCCAGGATCAATCGTTGCCTCGACGAGCTGAAGGATCTGATGGTGACCGCGTTGCAAGCCGAGGGTGAGAACGTGGCGAAGCTCGAGAAGGCTGACATACTGGAGCTGACCGTTCGCCACTTGCACACCCTGCGCACAGCGAGGAGGCTCACCCTGACGCCGGAGAACAGCTACGCGGACAGATTCAGGGAGGGATTCACCCAGTGCGCGCAGGAGGTGTCCTCGTTCCTCTCGACGCCCGTCGCCGCGGCCGTTCACCCAGCAGCAGGCGCGCAACTTATGAGGCACCTTGGCGGATGCCTGCGACGGCTCGAGGGATCCGCTGCGAGCCCTCTCGGCAACGCCAGCACCGTCGCGACGACCACGATCACCGCTGCCGTCGGCAAAACCGCGACGCCTCTCAGTCCGCCCGCGAGCGTCACGATCAACGTCTCTCAGAACGTTTACACGCCGCCGCAGAGCCCTGTCAGCGTCGCCAGTTCCTCTGGGGAGTCCGCGGAGTCGTCGAACGCCGTCTGGAGGCCTTGGTGATGCGGAGGAGAGAATACGTTGAGGAGGATCCGCGAGGATGTTCCTTCCCTTCGACGAAGACGATTTCCTTGGACGCAGAGGGAAACAGCGAATGGGAGGGGAAACGACGAATCATTGTCTTCCATGTAAACGAAAATTGTTGGCCCTCGTATAGGAGGGTTTCGAGGATGAATTGTAGCGCGACTTTCTTACGTCTATCGTCGAGTAATTGATTTATTGTATCCGGCGAACACTACACCTCTTTTTCTCTCATCTCACTGTATGTAAATAGGTGACGAAGCTTTAAAGTGACACGTCTGTGATAGGGTTCAATTTTGTACCTGAGATAACTATATATTCTCATAGAGTAGATCGATTATTATTATAGACTTTAACTTCTTGTTACGTTTAAGAGGCGGTCCTTTCTTTCTTTTTTTTTTTTTTATTAGAGAGAGATACACGGTGTTCTTGTTAATAAAACCGCTCGCACGTTGTGCGACACTGAATAAAACGCATTGTTTCAAATAACGCTCCCTTCGTTTCATTACCATACTGTATCTGATAGTGTTATTTCATGCTACTTTAGTTTTCGTTTCATTCGCATGTATTTCCTATTAGAGATTACCATAAAGGTTATATATGTATACATATATACACTTATTAATGGAAAATATTTGAACTGGTTGTAGTACAAGTGGCTTTTGATCGTAATTATTACTATTTTTTTTTTTAGTTACAATATAAAACAATGCCTCAAAACTCACGTACACGTGCGTTTCGTGAAAGTCTTTCAGAAATAAGGATCATCGCAGGTTAATTTCTTAAGTAACGTGCAGTTTCCGGTGTGCAATGGTTGTTACGTTATTGGTAGTAAATGAAATTCATTTTGATCGAATGTATCAAATATTGTATACAAACATTTTCAATATTAAACGACTAATTGTTTTTAACCACATACTATCTACAATTGTATTCGTAAGATTTAATTCTTAAATCATTCAAGGTTCATAAGGGAGTGATGTCTAATTTCTTATTAATCGGTAGAGGTTCACAATTGACGTTAAAATTAGGAATATCGAACGATTCAGTCAGCCTTTCTGTAATTAAGTGTATACAAATAAACGATAAAAATGAAGCACTTTTACGTTTAAATTTACAGCTTGAATCGCCAGCATAATTTTCGCGACTGAAAATTCCAATCTTGAAAAATATCGACGCGCAAGATCTACCATCGCAAGATCACTGCAATATCGTATAAAATACAAAAAAAACAGGATTATATATTAATGAAAAATACAGAGTAAAGGATGAAGGTAGTGGTTCGTTGAAATTATCTCGTACAAGAATGTTTAACACCTGAATAAGACCGTGAATCGCACCTGTCGTCGATTCAGCGTTGACAATCTATAATACTCAATTACTATTTTCTGTTCTTAATTAACACACCGTACGCTCTTCTTATTAACAAATATTCAAATTTCAAAATTAAACTACGAGTGACAGACAAAAAACCAACAAATTTTACGTTGATATATTCTACTAATCAAAATTAATTGCACCATAGTCTCAAACAATATAAATCGTAGAGAGCTAGCAAATTTGAAACTCGCAACGTAAATCGCGAGAGTTCGATCTCAATCGTCAGACTTCCTCGACGCAAGTGAAAACACGATCTCGATACAAATTACAGATCGACGAACGCGTCGATCGCGAAGGCCGATCGAAAATCGCGCGCAGCTGTGTCCTCTTCCTTTTTTCCATTCCGCTCCACCCGGGGAAGGAAAAAGCGTCGAACACGCATAGCGATCATCGTAAATGGGCAGCGATCGAGTTCCGTCCGAGGGTTTCGCACTTTTTTCTCGAGCTTTCCCGCAACGAGCCGCGCCACGGCTTTTACGTAATTGGACCGTACCGGTACGTGCCACGAAAGTCCGGCACGCCTCATTTTCTTTCTCGTTTCCCACCTCGTCCCCGCGTCCCTTTTTTTCTCGTTACCCTTATTACGGGTTCCGCTTCCGAGCGATCGATAACGGTGGTCGAGCGCGAACACAAGGAGCCGCGCCTCGATCGTATCGAGGAAGTATTAAGCCGCAAGAGTTACTTTAATCGACCGGTTCGCGCGTCGTTCGTCTTCATTCGGAGGCCGCCTTCGGATCGACGGATCGTGAGGACGGTTCGCGCTGATTTTTTTACCCGCTTCCCGCCGATTTGACCAGCACCGCGGTGTGAGAAAAAGCGAGGACTCGAGGCGGTCTCTCGTTCCACGCTTTCGAGCGATTAAGATATCCAGAGCGTTTAAACGCTGCCAGGTTCGCAGGCTGTTATCGCGCGCCAGTGGGAACTCTGATGCGTTAATTAATCATGACGCGTATTAGTCGGACGCCTCGAATAATCGAGCGCGCTCCCGATCGACCCTCGCGCGGAAGGGACGCGCTCGCGAGTAAGCGTTTTACAAATCTCCTTCGATTGACGACTATAACTTTCCAGGCGACCCGATAGGTATAGTCGAGCGCAAAAGTTTCGACGAGTACGTTTCTGGAATTCGAGGTATTCGATCGAAGGATTTCCAAAGAGGGACGTTCGAAAATTGCAGTTGAAATTGTAAAGAATGTTCTTCTTTTTTATGTAGAAGAAAATATAAAGAAATATAAATACAGAGTTATGAAAATTGCTGTTATTTGTATTTTCTTGCGGAGAAGTATAGGTGACGCTGGCATTTCTTCCAAAATCTACCCAACTTCAACCGATAAACGAATTGACGTTTCACGAAACGTACAGAACCCTTTTTGCCCCCGCGAGATGCCTGAAATTTCCAAGGTGCGCGTGTCCGACCGTGAGGAACGCGGTCTGGTAACGTACGAAGAGTTGAAAATGTTAATTTCTGTTGCAGGTAGCCACGAATCCGTCCGCAGAATGGTGACAGCTGCCGTTTACGTAATTTAAATAGGTACGTGGACATCTCTGCGCGAAAAATTGGCCGAACGGTGGCCGGGTAGCGCGTGCGTGAAAGCCTTTACCGATATTATTACAAACGATTACCACCGCGCGATTCACGCGGCAGATAAACTTTCTCGTCTGGGTATAGCCTCATCAAGTAGCCGCGTTTAAATGCGGCCAACGCATCGATAACCGTTTTTACGAGCTGCCATCGTTTAAGAGAAATTATAATGACGTCTGCCCGCACCGCACGAAACCGGATATCGTTTAATACGACCGTGCCTCTCTGCAACTTTGTATCCTCTCCCGCGCGAAAATCGAACGCGATCGGCCGATGGTTCGCGCTCCCGTTCGAACGAGTCCCTCCGCTTCCGTCGCTTTCGAGCTCTTGCGTAAATCATCGCGTCGTTCCTCCGTTATGAAACAATTTCGCCTCTTCAAAAAATCGAATTCTCGATGCGAAATCATTATTCGTTCTAAAAGAAAACGCGATAACGATTATTAAACGCGGAAAGAAATTTTGTAGAACGAACACGGGGATAGATACGCGAAAATTTAGACGGAAGTTGTCGACGTTGACGCAACGCGTTCTCGATAAATCTCGAGGAACCGCGAGAAACGATTCGACGTTTCGTAGGTTGGGAAGACGGCGGAAATGGCGCGAGACGACGAAAGCGAGGGAACGATGATCGATCCGCGGCGCTTTAGTGGCCCTCGCGAGTCCCCCGACGCGGCGATCGAACTAAAACGGAACCCGTTTCACGGTAGATGTTACAGACCGTCCGCGATGGACGTAATCGCCTACAATCACCACCACGAGATCGCGAGCGTCGAGAGCAGCATCGACGGCGATGACCTCGACGCCCAGAACGAGGACGAGGAGGAAGAGAATCTGTCGTTCGTCGACATCGACCGTCGCCCGCTCTGCATCGATCGGCTGACCGTTGGCACCGTCGACAAGAGAGGCAAGATGCCGTTCAGGAGGAGCCTGTTCTCGAACGTGGCGCCGTACATCGTGTTCCAATCGTTCGACTCGAAGGGGCAGCCGTTGCCGTACGAAGTAACCAAACACCTGAAGTGGCGTCTGAGCACGATCACACCATTAATCGTACGTCGTACCTTGGTAAACTCAGGTTTTCGTCTGATGAAGAAGTGCCAGGAGTGGTGCGGCACCTGGGGCAAGCACATGAAGTCGATGTGCTTCAGGGCGTTGAAGGAGTCGCAGAAGATCAACCATTTCCCGGGCACCTTCCAGATCGGGCGCAAGGACTGCCTCTGGCTGAACCTGAGCAGGATGATGGTCAAGCACGAGGTGAAGGAGTTCGGTTTCGTACCGCGGACGTACGTGCTGCCGCGAGATCTCGTCTGCTTCCGGCAGGTATGGAAGAAGCTGGGCAGCAAGGCGAAGTGGATCGTGAAACCGCCAGCCTCCGCGAGGGGGACAGGGATCAAGGTGGTCCATCGTTGGTCCCAGATACCAAAGAAACGCGCCGTGGTCGTGCAACAGTATTTGTCCCGGCCGCGGTTAATCAGCGGCGCGAAGTTCGACTTGCGCCTCTACGTTCTGGTCACGAGCTTCAACCCGTTGAAGATCTACATCTACCCGGACGGACTGGTCCGGTTCGCCTCTGTCAAGTACAACGACGACATAAACTACCTCAGCGACCGCTTCATGCACTTGACCAACTACAGCATCAACAAGACCAACTCCACCTACACCAGCAACAACTGCGTCGACTCGTGCACTGGGCACAAATGGGCGCTCAGGACCCTCTGGTCCTACCTCGAGAAGGAACAGGTGGACGTCGCGCAGTTGTGGGCTAATATGAAGGACATCGTCGTGAAGACGATGATTGCTGGAGAGTCCTCGATCACGTCGCTTACGAGGGCGAACACTTCCTCGCGTTACTGTTGCTACGAGCTCTTTGGTTTCGACATCCTTCTCGATGAGAACTTGAAGCCTTGGCTGCTCGAGGTGAACATCTCGCCCTCGTTGCAGTCTTCGTCGCCGTTGGACACGGCCATCAAGGGTCCGTTGATTAAGACAGTTTTTAATATAGCTGGTTACCAACTGCCGAACTCGTTGAGCCCAGAGGACGCGGAGAAGCTGGCGCACAAGTACCAATTGGATGTGGTGTGCCAGGACTACAGACTGCACAGAACTGCCCTTAGCTACCAGGAACGGCACAAACAGTCGATCTACGCGAACCTGAGGAATCGTGACGACTACTTGGACGACATCATCAAAGACCTGACCCCAGATGACGTTCGACATCTGATCACCTACGAGGACGAGCTGACACAGTTGGACAGGTTCGAGAAGATATTCCCCACGGCCACCAGCTACGAGTACCTGCAGTACTTCGACGTGCCCAGATACTACAACATGCTGCTCGACGCGTGGGAGATGAAGTACGGGGACGACAGGTCGAAGGGGATCGTACGATTGCAGAAGCTGTGCCAGCAGAAGTACCATTTGGAGCAACAGGTGGTCTTTTAGGTGAACTAACGCCGTTTACAACGAAACTCGTCGAAGAGACGACGCGGTGGCGAGTCGATCGAGAACTAAAGGAGAACGAAATGCCACCACCACATCATCCCTCGTATCCCTCTCTTTTTATATATCATATACACGGTGTACATCATGTTGTATTACGAATGATCGTTCAAAAGCGTCACGTCGAGGTGATCGCATCACGTGCCTTCTCCACGGTTGTGCAAATTCGTTTTTTAATGTACCTTTTGGCCTAGTAAATCGATCTACAACAAGGAAACTGACGGCGCTACGGTTTCTGTACTTTCTTTTTAATTTTTTTCTCATTTCCGACTTTTTTACGTGTGGGAACAACGTTTTTCGTACGCGCGCAAACGTGGACAACTGACGAGACGGGAGGTTCGTATCATTTTCCTCTTTTTTTTCCCCTTTTTTGTTATATTTGTTATTTATATACTCGGATATAACTAAAAGAACGAAAAGTGTGTCTTGTGAATGTGTATTAACACGTTCGATTTAGGTGAAACCTCACCCCTGGTAGACTCGTGGGACGGATAATCGTAGATTAATTAAATTCTGAAGCTGCAAGATCGATAATTAGAGTAGGATATTTAGTCGATGATACACGAGCGACGATCGTCGTACGGTTTTAGTTTATTTGAAAGAAGTGGACGCTTCTGTTTATCCCCGGAACGTGTTAATAAACAGAATTAAAATGGTTAAGCGATTTACGCTCGTCGAAATTTGTTACGTAGGATGAGATAAATAGGAATAAACAAGTTGTAATCATTGTTCTATCGATTGTAAGGGAGATGACTCTCACAATTGTCGATTACTGTGCCTCGTGAAAAGACTGCAACGATACGAACACGTTAAGTTAATTAATTATTCTACATTATAGTATACGATATGCCTTTTCCAATGTAACGTAATCGTTACAATTATTTCGGCGTATCCGATCAATTTCGCGAACAGAGGATCAATTATTTGTAATGTCACGATACTTCCGTTTAATCTTCACGATATTAGAATACAAAACGACAAATGATCAAGAATTATGTATATTTTAGTCGTCCAGGATAAAGAACAAATATTGTTATCAATAAAAGAGAAATCAATAAAGTATCCCAGAGAACCTTGACAAATAAACAGTATCATCCATCTCCCCCCTTTCCACCAGAAACCACATATCGACAACTAAGAGCACCATTCGCACGCTGATAAACAGTACGAAATCTTCAACGTTTATTCACTACACCTTTCTAGCACGACTTCAAACCGTTAATCGAACGATTTGCAATTATAAAACCGCAAAACGCACTCTGTCAAAGAAACAAACGCAAACTTCACCACCCTATCGCCCATCGCTAACCTCCGCATCCTTACTTTCGGCCAAACTCTTCAAATTCTCAGTGCAACCACCCCCACTCGACCTCGAAGACAGACCAAATGAAGAACCTTCGAACGGAACCAAAAATCGCTACCAACCAGACAAAAATCGACGCGACGAACCCATCGAAACGAGACTCAAGCACGAGCACCCGCGCCAGCGAATTATCTTCGAGCAATCGCTTCGATGACGAGGAAATGTACAGATACGTAGAGATCACCGAGGTTCTGATAAAAACGAGGCAGAACCGTCGAGCGATCGCCGACGCGGTTGGCTCCGGCGACAAAAACTGGACGCTGCCAATGCGCAGGAGCCTGTTCGCCCATGTGCCGCCATTCCTCGTCTTCCGTACGAGCGGAAGCTCGAAATTGCCGTCCCAGATCACCAGACACCTGCTCTGGTGGCAGTCGAAGAAGAGACACGCACCGCGGATCGTCACCAGCACCGTGGAGAGGTCTGGGTTCAAGGTCACCGCGAGATCGACCTCGAACTGGTGCGGCACTTGGTGCAACGCGTCCACTTGCTCCAAGTTGAGGCGCATGGAACACTTCTCAAAGATGAACCATTTCCCGAACAGTGCTGAGCTGGGCGACAAGATATCGTTCTGGAGGAACTTTCGACGGATGAAGAGGAAGTTTGGTAGCAACGAGTTCGATTTCGTGCCGTTGACGTTCGTCCTGCCACAGGAGCGTGAAAGTCTGAGGAAGTTGATGGAGAAAAACGGAGGGATTTGGATCGCGAAGCCGCCAGACTCGTGCGCTGGTTGCGGAATAAAGCTGATCACCAGGCTCCAGGAGGTTTCGAATTGTCAGTCGTTGGTGGTCCAACGGTACATTTCTTGGCCCAGATTGATCGACGGCATCAAGTTCGACATAAGAGTGTACGTACTGTTGACCAGCATCGACCCGCTTAGGATCTACGTTTACAACGAAGGTCTGGTCAGGCTCGCCACCATTAAGTATGTTAACCACGCGAGCACTCTGTCAGAGAGGTTCATGCACCTTACCAACACGAGCGTGAACAAGGTCAGCCCGAACTTCAAGCCCAACGACGACCCGGACAAACGCGAGGGCAACATGTGGTCGTTGAAGTGCCTGTGGAGGTACTTGGATTCCATGGAGGACGTGGACACGCTGAAGATCTGGACGAAGATCAAGGACATCGCTGTGAAAACTCTGATCTCCGCTGAGCCGTCTCTGGTGAGGGCGTGGAGGAAGACGTCGATGACTGCGTACAATTTCTATCAGCTTTTTGGCTTCGACGTTCTGTTGGATGGACAGTGTCGACCTTGGCTGTTGGAGGTGAACGATTTCCCGTCCATGGAACCGGACACGCCGCTCTGTAAACTCGTTAAAAGTCAATTAGCCAAGGACTACTTGAACCTGGTCGGTTTTCACGTGCCTAATTTGTTGAACGACAAAGAACTGAGGGTCCTCAGATTGGTCTACAAGGAGAGCGGCGTTTGTTACAATCGGCGGCTGCATTCGAATCTGTCGACGAGGATGCACAAGAAGAAACAGTACAGCTTCCTGAAAAGGACCAACAGGAAGCACTACTTGAAATCGATCTTGAAGAAGCTCACTCCGGATGACGTGAGAGCGTTGATAAAACACGAGGACGAGATCAGGGAGACCGGTCGTTTCGAGAGAATTTTTCCCACCAGCGATACATACAGATACTTCGCGTTCTTCGACCAGGTCAGATATTACAATTTGCTGTTGGACGCGTGGGAGAACGCGTACGAGCATAATCGATCGGAGGGCATCGAGAGGCTGAAGAGACTTTGCAGAAAAAAGTATCATCTCTCTTGAAAACGATATCACGCTTTTACTCGAGATGTTCATCGCCGTTGAAACACGTGAACTGATCATCCATAGATGGAAATTTTCAGTCACAACTTTCTAGTCACGTTTAAGGAATTTGAAGATGGTCGACAGTAAGCGAACGATCACACCGCGAGAAAGAAACCCAAACAAAAGTAACAGCAAATATAATACACAGCAGATCGATTTCACAAAACATTTTTAAACAATTCAACAGAATGTTATATATACATTTCGTAACGAAAAACGTCTTTATATAACAATCTTAAACACCACGAAGAATGTAAAAAATTGTTAAACTATAATACACTTAAAGTCTAGTGATTTCCATAATTTCTTACTCAATCGTTGGAACGAGGCAGTATGTAGTAGTATCGTTAACAGTTCTCTGTAAATATGTACGTATTGAACATATCGTTTGTATGAGAAAGTAGCTGGCGACGCTAACGATCGACGTGTAGAATAGAATTAATGCTGTACAATAAAATCGTGTAAGGAAACGAAGGGAAGTGATTGTTTGGAAACTAATTGATATTTCCGGGCGAAGGGAAAGTATCAAAGTCGGCGACGGATCGTTGGGAACGATACCGGGTAGGCGGCTAGTGCCGATCGCTCGTAATTGGAACGGAGCGGACCTTCGAAGAGTTAAATAGTTTCACGGGTGTAACAGAGCGTCGGGTTTAATAAATCCGTACTAACAATTTAATGTCTCTATTGTGGCCGCGACGGCGGTCGGTACCGGCAACTGAACTTGATTAGGTTAATACGAAAAGGGACCAGATTTCTTCGCTTCCGCCCTTTAAATTCAATTACCAGCCCGCGCTCCGCCAGTTAAAACATCGTATATCAGTTTTGTCCGGAGGAAACGGCCGTGCGTGATAAGCCGACGAAATCAATTAGGCGTATCCGAGAATAATCGTCCCCGCGTAATTTTGTCTATCCTCTTCTCTAAACGTTGCGCCATTTCGAACATTTTCTCAGCTTTCGTGGATTTCTTCGAGTTTTTTTTCCCGCGACGCGTTGATTTCTCTGCGATTGACGAATATAATCGTCAGGTTTTTTAATCGAATAAAAATGTAACCCTTGGAATTTATAATGCGAGCAGTTGCTCTGTGCTCGACGAGTACACTGGCCGTTGCACGATTTCAATTACTCGCGAGGGATTTTCAAAGTTGAATTCCGCAATTAGATGGTTACGTGTACTGTTGTTATTATCAGAATAATTATTTACTATCTATTTTCAAGGAAAAATAAATAAAAAATGTAGTAGTTTGGAAGATAAAGTGGATAGATACTTTGCGAAGATGAGATCTTTAAAGAAGAATTAGAAAGTATAAAAAAAAATGTTAGATTGTTACAGAATGGATGCGAACAATTTAATCAGCCGGTTCTCTCGTAAAGCGTGCGATGGAATTTTATTAAACGAGGAATGTGCTTTCCAAGTTGTACCGTGGGAATATGATTACAGGTATGACACAATGATAATAAATATACAACGCGCGTCGTAAAATATATAATCTCGTTTTCTTTTTCTTAATTAACGAACGCCCGCGATTATTAGTTTCTGAATGATGCAGCAGAACGTAGGAGTGTCTGGAATTCGCTGGCATGAATTTTTATGAAGTCTCAACAATTTTATCTGAGATAGTGGTGCCGATGATAAAACAAATTTTCAAACGGAACATCAAAGCAGACGTTTACATTTAATTTAATTTAATGCGCACGATAAGGTGTACAATTAAGAAATGTTTCGTCGTTAATTACATTTCGAGAGCGTAGAGCATCTGGAGAACGCTTAAATTAACCGTCTGCACATTTGGTAGATCGCACGATGATCCGTTTTCAAATTAATTAGACGACCAGTAACGCGTAATTGCCATTCGATAAAATTTATATACAATCGTTACATAATTCAATTCCTTTATTACATTCATTAAAATCAAATATTACTTGTCTACAATCAATTACACGATATTAATTGCACAGACTTTCAACCATCGAAAACGTCTTTTAAGTTTGCCCATTAAAAGAGTCACGATGTAAATTGTTCGTTTCAATTTCTGATACACACAGGAAGCGATATTCCATCGTTCCTCAGCGTGCATAGAAGACAACGGATTCCGTTTACGAAGAAAGAAAAGAGGAAAAGAAGACGCAAGCGCAGCGTGGCCTGTCAAATACGGGCAGCCAGGCAGTCGTTTGAAGACAATGGGCTCGCACAGTGCCACGACAGTCAATGAATTGATATCGTTATTGTAACAACATAATAGACATATTTTCTTATTGAGATTGCAATCCGCTGTATGTGTAACATGCGCGCCGCGGCGGGTCGCCTTTATGAATGCATTCATTCATGCGAGGCGCGCGTGTGTATGGCCGTGCAACCACTACAGCGCAACCGTGTAAGGCTAAGGACCCCTATCTTCGACTTGTGGCTCTCTTCAATTTTGGACCACTAGCCACATTTTCCCTATTCAGACGCGAGATAATTGCTGGAGCGTGTTGCACTCTTCGCAAATAATTGTTCCGTTTTCTTGATTCGCCTCGCGTTTCTTTTTATTTAATTGGTATCGATGTGGGCGTATGAAGGAGAAACGTTCACTGGCGCGATTAAAATCAGAGATTAGTGGAGCAGAAATGATTCGATCGCAGAAAATTCGCGAAAATGGCCTCAGCTGGAACCATTAACTCGGCGCCATTAAATGTCACCCTCACAAATTGACCCCCAGGCGAAAAGTCGTTGATGAAAGCTGACTTCTCGGAAGGAACAACGTCGAGCTTGATTATTCGTCGTCGGAATTACAGATCGTTCGATGATAATAACGAAGCGAGCCCAACGTCTTGCGATTATTATATTTATGCTCTCGTTAGAACCCCGCCGCTCGCTCGCGCTTGAAATTTAATCAATCCGTGGGAAAACTGCAATAATTGCGCAATACAAATATGTATATCTCGTTTTATCACATTTTTTTTCAATTCGAACGTGCTCCAAGATTAATTTACATTTATGCTTCCACAGCTGTACGCTAATTACCATTCGCCTGTTGCTTATCATTGCCATGTCACGCATCCGTTATCCGCGTAATGCGTTCAGGTTGCTGATACGCCGTGTGCAACCTCGCATGTCGCTGCGACCAATAGTAACGGGAGTACTGGTTAGCGAAGTTCGTCGATAACGCACTTTCGATCGGTTGATATGATTTATCTCGTTGGGAACCAATCAATTGATAAATGGTACCGTGTACACGGTGAACGACACACTTTCGAACTTTGTAGCGTATCACCCTTGTAAAGTGTAATTTATAACTCGCGGGGACAGGTTGCGGAGCTTAATTTCTTTTTCAAGTAACTTGGGACACCTTTAATGAGACGAGATGAAAGCGACAGATTACGGAATCATTATCTACATTGTAAAACCGGAAACTTTATATAAGATAGATGAAACCCTGGTGTGCTCGCAATGCATGCGGGCAAAATAAATGACGAGATTCCAAATTTGGACACTGGCTATTGGATAATTTGACTCAACTTATTGCAACTTTATTCGCATTCTGCATTCTTCAGTAATGGTCAGATAACTCAGAACGAAGTGGTACGCGTTGTCTTTGGATATCCTTTGAAGATTCACTTTGGATTAGATTCAACAGTTTTATTCGTCAAGTTCGTAAATGGTTTCTGAGACCACGCGTTCGATCATCGTACGTTGGTCAAACGCACACACACACGGGTTACGCGGACACTTTAATCGCAATTTATGCACGCACGTAGGTTTTCAAAGTCAGCTGTAGAGCGTAGTATCGCGATGCGTTTCTCACCGATCTTTACGATCGCCGCTAAGCGCGTACGGCGATATTTGCTGGGAAGATAGATCAGATAACGAGGATATTGATTGCCAACGATCGCGCTGCCGCTGAACGGATACACAGTAAAGAGTTCGCCACTTTCCACTTATTCATTATTCACTCGTGCCGCTCGGCACGAGAAAATGTGTTTATCGTCAGAGAAAACACACGTGGATGTAACAGGAACGCGATACAAGTTTGTAATTTACAGAGAGTTATCTCGGAAATGATCTCTCAGCAACGATCTATCTGAGACTTAATATCGCGAGGGACCGCGACACGCCGCGACGCTTCAACGGAGACAGGTTACGTGTCCTCGTTAAACATCGTAATCATCTCATCGTGTAAAAGTATTGCAGAATTTTTTAATCCGTTCGACCATCGATCGATTGCTTTAGTAAATATGAGGAAGTGACCAAAATTGGAACAGCACCGCGATGAAGCTGACATGCGTGCGACTGTCCGGGACACTGGGACAAGGTAATACTGTTTGCAGTTTGCGGAGCATTTTACTGATACTAAAAAATCCTGTGCTCTCGTTCAACACAGTGGCGTGCGGTAACATCTGCTGACAACGAGGCTGCACATCCATAAAAAGGATAGGACAATTACTAAAAACGTCTGCAACATCGCTGCCTGAAAAGCTACTCACCAATAAACCTTAAGAAACAAGCAACATTCCCACCCCAAAGCACCGCCAAACAGAATCGCTATCCTCTTCATTTCCTAATAAAAAAATCAATCGAACACGCGTTCCTCGATTACCAAACTTCATCATCGTAATACCACACTTTTTCCCCGGAAAGAGAGCGAAATGCAAACAGCAATGGCCCATACATATATCATAATATTTACGCAAATCCAAAGCATACGAATAAAGAGAGAAGAATAGCGCGAAGTGGACGATAGAAGAGAAAAGAGGATGAAGATTGGAGGGCTTGCGGGGGCGTGCTGGGGGCCGGGTAACGACTTAATAAACCGTTCGTACGGGCAATGGGCTGGGTGTGGACGCGCGTCTGGTCCCAGGTCGCGGGGTGGGGGGCAGGGGCACGTGTAGCGCGCGCGATTGCTGGCCCAGCAAGCGGTCGCCGTCTAACCCTCAGCATCAGCCGCAGCAACGATCGCTGGCGGCAGTAGCAACGGTGAAGGGGGTAGGCGGCGGTGCGCCGGTAGTCAGGTGCGTCGCGTGCCCCCTTCTCCGGGCACGTAGTTAGCTCGTGTTTTGTTTTGAGAAGGCTTAACAGCGTCCGTTCCCACGCTTCCGCACGCCGCCGCCACGGTCGACGATTTCGAATTCGTTGCGCGCCACGGATTTCGCGCTCGAACGTGCCGCGAGCCACCGCGTCACGTATTCTCGTTGGCGAACCGATCGCGGCTGCTAGTTTTCACGGTCGACGCTGGGGAACCGCTGATGGAAATCGCGCCTCCACGGTGGTCGCGTTCCGTTGCTCGATGGAGTCCGTGGCTGTTGCTTGGGTGACTCTCGAACGAACGTGTAACACGTGTGGGGACATTCGTGGGCTTTGGAGACGGGAAGCGGGTTCGTTTGGATGCTGAACGCGCGATTGCGTAACGAGGAATACGAAACGTGTTGTAGTGTAGGTTAAGGAATATTTGATTTCGATGTTTCGTAGCTGTTTGGAATTGAGAGTCGAATGGTTTAACGCGTTGAGATTTTACGTTAGATTTTCTTCGAATGGAGTAACGATGGAGAGTATGGTAGAGGCGAGGTGTTATTAAAGCGTGGCAACTTTTGCACGAGGGTGTACGCGAGATTCGCGCGTGCACACCGCGCTCGTGCGGCACGCTCTCGCTTACAACAGAGCGACGTTCTTTTACATACTGAGTGAGCCATTGTTTCAGCATTACAATAATCTTGCCCCTGACTTCTTGCCTCCTCGTTTCCTCTTCTTATTTCTACCTTTTGTTCTACTGCTTCTTACTCGTATAACATCTCCCCGGCATTTGCTACGTCCTCGGTGTTACTTTACAAGTCCCAGCCCTTTTAGTTCCTCGCGTTCCTCCACTTCGTACGCCGTTTTTAGTTTAATCCTTTAGCGTCGTTTCTCGAATCTCTATCTCAAACTGTGGCTAAATTTCTTCTTTTATCGTCAACGCAGACTCACAAGCTGCTTCTGTTTTAACTTCTACGCCATTAAAAACTTTCTGTTTTCGATGTTCCATGTTATTAATACAAACGCGCGTACGATACAGAAAGCTGGAGAAAATCGAGCGTGTCGTGTATCGACTTCTTCCGACACGCTTCGTCTTCACGCTCGAACGACGTTTCATCCTCGACCTGAGACCGATCGTGCCACGTACAGATCGGCTTACGCAAACATCCGCAGGCTACCAGCGACTACCTCCGTGAACAGTATCCCAACGTAACGCTATACACAGCCGGGAGTGCAAAGGGTGCTCGACAGAAGCCGGACGTTGGTTCGAATCGCAATCGACTTCCCACATACTTTCACGCTCCGTACACGCTCATAAACCGTCTCTCTCTCTCTCGGTTTCTCGAGCCGGACCGGTGAATATTGTCACGCACCGTATTCCCATGTACGCGCCGCGACGTCTCCCGCGGCGAGCGGCGCGTGCATACGGCACGCGTGCTCCTTGGAAATCGACGAGAAACCGGATGTTCCATCAACTCCTGTTAAGCCATCCAGCCCTCTCTGGCGATCGTACGGCGGACGCTCGAGCAATCGCGTGATTTCGATTGTTCGATGGAAAATCGCGGGGATCCTCGAGGCAGCCATTTCTATTCGCCAACGTGGGATGAAATAGCTAGTAGACAGATGATAGACGTTGAAGTATTGCGATGCGTCGTAAATTAAACAATTCTCTTTTCTTGCAAAATTATTGTCTGATTGATATTAATATTTTTCGCGATCAAAGTTGACGCTCCAAATGTACTGAAATTCATCTGAGTTTCGGATAACAGTAGTATATTCTCTGAATTGATTTTCATTGAAGTGTTGAGGTTTTAGCAGACACAAATGTATGAAGCACTTGAATGTAAAAATTTAACTGTTGCACCCTCGACACGCGTGTTACGAAAATCTCGCGCAAACGTGTAAAGCTTCGTAAAGCTTCGTGGATATCGAACGCATCCCTACAACGACACCTAGTGCATGCGTGCACCAGGGCCGTGTAAGTTAAAAGATTCCTACAGTTTCTCGGTTCCCACGAGCGGGGTGCGTCAGGTGGCTAGCGTGGGGTGCGTGCATCCTCCTTTCTTTACCCCTCGAAATAGATATAAACCTCACCGTAAATCCCTGGCGCCGTCCCGCCACTATTTCCAACGCGTAGCCTCCCCGTGTGCACGCATACCCACACGTAACGCAGAGCGATCCCGTAGGACTCCTCTTTACACCGACGATGATTCACGAACGAGATTACCCTTATTCATCCACTGAAACCCATTCGCCGTTGTTGGCGGTGTGGAATTTTTCTGTTACGCCAGAGTCCTCGATACTAAATTCTCGTCCCTAGAAGGGTTGAATGAAAAGTCGTGGTTAAAATATGGTCGCTTTGATTTATGGGGGCATTAATCGAATCTGTCGAATGAATTTGTCTGCTGTGAATTATTGCTTTGGAACCAGTCTTCTTGTCTTGGGCGATATTGTAAATATGATTTATGGTTCGAACTGGCTCGTATATAAAATTTAATAAATAATTTCCTTTTTGATGTATAATTAAAAAATAGCAAATACGCGACAGTGGGACGAATTTAGAGCGTTCCGTTTATACTTGTTCGCTAGTACATATTTTCTCTGTTATAATTTACACGAAAGATGCGCGTGTAAAAAGTTTAATACACTGTCTGCTGTCAGTACACAAATACGAGAGAAGCACCGTTACAAAAGCAATAAAACGACGCCCCTGTTCGACGCACACGTTCAAGCTCATCTGGACTGACGCGTACATCCAAACTACGCGCAGTTAATAGAGAAGTCCTTCGTCTGTTCTTAAAAGACACGTTTACATATCCAAAATGACACGCGGCTCCATTACACGACAAATGAATCAGCTCTCGCGGAGGGATGAAAAGTTGGCTGGCGAAAGGGACGGCAGTTTGATCGGTTGCAGACCCTCTACGCCCTCTGACAGAATTACAAAAACCAGAACACACGTAGTTCCTTATCGGTAGCACCCACGAGGGAGATTCAATAGCGCTGTCGATCCGACGAACATCAAAGAACGCCGCCAAGTGTTTCAACCCCTCCGTGCCACCATCCTTCTCCTCGCCCAGCTTGATCGCATTCGCATCCCTAATGCGTGTCAACGAGACAGCGGTAAAGTAAAACAATATATTGCATCTAAAAACACGACGCGCCCAAAGCTACACCGCGTATTTAATAGAACTGACACTCCTCCGCGACACTCGAACGGTCCAATTAAAATTTCCAGTCGCCATCTAGCCGAGGAAAAAAAGGCGGTAGAGCAGACCCACATTCCGAACCACTCCGTTCCTCCAATCCAGCCCCTTGATCGGACTGCTCTACACGATTCAAGAACGTTCCCAGTGGATTCTTGTACTGCCCTTCATCGAAACCCTCGATAAAATTCCTCGAGAAGCGGCCGATAACAACTCCCCTCTCGAGTAACCCTCGGATCGGTTAAAAATTCTTCTATCTACACCCCATGGGGGGAAGAAGGAGCGCAGGCAGAGGGGGATGAAGATGAGCAGAAAGCACGGTTCTATGGTGCGGACGAGATGGTAGGGGATGGTGGAAGAGGAGGAAGGATGGAGACAGAGGAGAAGGTCGGATGGCAGGGGCACGAGATCCTTCCCACGTCGAAGCGAAACGTGTTGAAAGCGTGCTGCTCGCGTGGCCGTTACAGCGGCACGTCGAGAAGGAGGAAGGAGAGGCATCGGTGCATCCAGCCGGAATCTTTCTCACGCACGAGGAGGACGTCAGGTGCAGGACCTCCTTCAGGAAGTACAACGGTTCCTTACAAGGATTCGCGACTTCTACCTTCCCACGCTCCTCCAGTTGTAACGGCCAGATTCGAGTCAGCTACGCCGCCACCCTAACCGCCATCGTCGCCTCGTGCATGCTGTGTTTTACTTTTCTCTCCCTCAGTTTTCCTTCTCTTTCTCTCTCTCTTTCTCCATCTTTTTCTTGGTTCTTCCTCTCTGTTTCCTTACCAACTTAACTGACTGATTAACGGTTTCGAGACATCGTCCGTACGATCGAATAGGTAGGAGGAGAAATTATCAGCCGCGGTTCGGTGTTCCGTTTCGGGGTAAAGTGGTAATTTCGCGCGCAACATGGCCGCGGAATCGCGCCAAGGTGTTTATTTTGTGATAATTTTCGGCAAATTATATTCGCGTTTAATGCGTTAAACAAGGCCCGATGACACGTGGCCGTTTTATTTTATGGAAGAGAGATTCCGGGGCAGCGATAATTCGCTTCCCTCGTGTGTAATTTGTCTTCTACGCAACTGTTCCACGAACGTAGAAAGTCGCGCACCGTTTTCGTGTTACGTGTAATTTTCTTGAGAAAATTCGGCTGTAACGTCTTCATCTTTATATTCGTATATTATCGTTAATTGTTGACGAGTAAAACACCAAGCGCGTAAAATGCAAGCGTACGCATATGGTGATCGCGTACTCGTTAGTCCAAAGTAAATTTATCATATATTTATTTCATTATTTAAACAAAAATTATCCCAATTTCTATTAAACTACTTAATCGAAAAGGAAAGAAAAGGAATTCCATAGTTTCCAAAACTAGTTCCTCTATCGTATCTACATACACACTGGCTGGCCACAAAACCTCGAGTACCACAGTGCACGTGTGCGCGTGAAAAGCATCGAAACGGCCGGAGAAATAATAAGTCTGGGTCCATCCTCCAATATCGGAGGCAACGAACGAATCTCCAAAGAAATAGGCCAACAATGAGCCCGCAGCATAATGGAACGCAACTGTTGCGCCGTCAGCGTCGCGATTCCTCGGCATGGGAAAAACCTCCGGGAAGAGGGAGTGGGGCGGTTCGAAGCGAATTCGAACACCTGGATTTTCGAAAGAAAAAAAGAAGGAAAAAAGAGGAGAAAAAGGGAAAAAGTATGAAAGGGGCCACGCGACCGCGGGTACGCAGATCACGCCTCGGAGTCAAGTGGCTCGTTACCGGATCGTGGGAATCTTCTGGGACCTGGATCAGAAATTCGACTCACGAGCCAACAGGCGGATTCGAGATTCATCCCACTTGTCCACGCGACCGCCACGCTCGCTGCCAACTCCTCGGGCGCACATCCGTTAGCTTAAGTCGAACGAGCAAACAGATGTGTCCGTTGCTCGTCCTACAGACCGCAAATATGAAAATTGACCACGCGTTCGTTGACGATGCGTGCTCGTAAGGTGTGAGACAGTTGTGCACGCGTGTAGAAAAGTAATGGACGATTGTCGATTCGTTATTTTCTAAAGAAAGTTAAAATAGCGGTTTTTTGCTATTCTAGTATGTGGCACCTCGAAAACTATTAGGAATTGAAGATAATGTTGAGAAAGTCGTTCATGGTGGCCAGAATTTTGCGCGTTTCGGCATGCAATGACTCACGCGTGAATAATTAATATTCATGGCGCATGGGAGTTTTACTATGGACATTCATCGCGTATATGTTATACAAGACGCATACCTCTGGATGTGTCTGCAACGCTTCGACTTTTCTATGGCAATTGCGTTGCGTGCGGATTTTTCTGTGAATATTCTGCGAATTTATGCATGGGATTTCCAGTAAATATTCGTGACACGTGTGAATCCTTTCTGCAGACCCGCCGTGCGTGCCTCTACCAATTTACTTTTCCAAGTTCAATTATAAAAAACGTAAATCTTATCGATGGCCCACCCCTGTAGCTTTCTCGACACCGAGATTTAAAGCGCAACTTCTCTCGTAACATCCGGCGAACAGGCCCCGGACATCACCCGTGGCGCCGTTCCCCGAATTTATCGGACGAATTAAACAAAATTCGTTCCATTTTTCTCTTCTCGATTGTCGAGCAACTTGTACGCAGCACATCGTTCGCGACGAGACAGGCCACATAGTAGAACAATCGGGAGAAGATCTCTGGAATGCCAACGCGTACCACCACGTGTCAGCCACGCTTCGCGCGAGAGAAACGGGTTCGCCGCGCGATCCACGTGGCTTTTCTGCAGCTCGTACACGTACACGCGTCGAGCCCACGTCGAGATGATAGTTTTCGAACGGTACACTCGATACTCCTCTCTTCGTTGCTCGTTATTTCGATGTTTTTTTTTTCAAATAAAATAGCTCGCACACGGAATTAGCGAGCCACGGATTGGCGTGCCATTTCCATTTAACGATACGTAGAGATAGACGCGCGATAAATCGCGAAATTAACTCGTTATGTAATAAGAACGCTTATTCGATGGATAACGCGAAATGCTCTATTCACCGTTTCGCTAAATGCACGCGTATCACACCACGTAACTACTTCCGCCGCGGAAACGGCACTTCTGAACGCCCGAGCCGTTTCCAATACACGCCAGCGACTATCGAATCGATCCGCCTCACCGGATGACCATTACACGGAACCTAGCCATCATCCGTTTATTACCGCTATCCGGTTGAAAGTCTCTGCGGTTCTCGGAAAACGTGTAATAGCAGGAAAATCCCAGCTTGATCCACGTGTTGGCTACGCTTCGAAAAGCTCATCGCTCGTGTATCTGCGATGGCTAATCGAGGACAGAGACGAGCTTGTTTAACCTCCAATTAACATCTGCGATCTCGTTTCACACAATTTTCATTCGAAAATTTTCCATTTTCTACGGAATTTTATCGAGAACTTCAAAGACTATTTAAAAATTAGAAATAAATAGGGTGGGATGATATGATACAGAGTAATCATTTTGGTGCCATTTTCAGGTGTCATTCGCGTACAGCAAAGGCAGATACAACCATTTTGACTAACTACGCGTCGTTGTGGCGGTCATGCGAGGCATTTAATGTTTCCTCCCTTCCGCGTTCGACTTCTCCCCGTCCAACGACCCCTGTCCATTCACGGGGATAAAATCGCCACGATCCAAGGGTGGTAGTCGACGAATTTGCACGAGGTGCAACACGGGGTGGGGCGCTTTGTGCTCTGGGGGGCTTCGTGAATGGAACGCGCGTACGCACGAGGGCCATGTGCTTCTTGGCCAAATCCAATTTCATTGTTGCACCATAAATATGCATGAACGTCTATCGCGTTGAATCCTCTTGAATGGGCCCACATGTTCCCCTCCTGATCGTGGGAATTACCGAACGGAAAGTCGGTTACAGGTGGCCGCCTGCGTTTCCGAAATATTCACGCCCCTGGAAATCTGTCTCGCGGAATCTTTTCCAGCAATTATTACAGAATGGGGATCGAGTCGCAGATTAGTCTAAAATTGAATTTAACAGGATATGTTGCACGTTTTTTTTTTTTTTTAATATTCTATTGATAGCTTCGTTATTATTTAAGAGCAACAGGTCGATTTTTCTACGAAATTTTATGTAAAAATCTGTTGATATATGGTTTGGTATATGTAATTGCTCTTACGACGTAAAATAATATCGACAATTACGTAGCATAAATTGTTTTACGATATTTTACGTAATTACGTGGTCCCTAAATATGTAAATGCAAACGAAAGTTCAGAGGAAAGGGAGAGGAGAGAAAGTGGAGGAATCTTCCATCTGGACTTGTCAGTGGTCTCAGGTTTGGTCACCTAACAGGATCATCGTGCATTAAACGCGCGGGATAATGATATCAGCTCAGATTATTATATACAGTAACCGTATAATTAAACAAAGATCACAAAATTATACGACCCCGGAACATTTTATATTGTAATTTCTGAAAGAAGTTCAACTTCTTTCGACTCTGTTTTCAGAATTTCTTTGATATTCCCTTCATCCTATAATTATAAAAAAAAAAGAATGATAACTTTGAAAAATTTCAGAGTTACTCCGCTAAAATTGGAGCTACGTTTCCCCTACTTCGAAACGTATTACACCATAAAACTCGGATATTGCATATCTGCGGATCGGTTAGTCGGACAATGATCCTGATTAACCATGGAAGCCAACGATCGGGCGAATTCGAAACCGTTCATTTATTAAACGAACGATGGAGAGGTTGGAGGGGCCATTCAGGAGCAAAACGAGAGAGGAAGAGAGAGAAACGGAGTAATTTCAGTGATTACTGGTCACGGTTAATTTCGTGACTTTCTCCAGCGACCGTTACCCTTCTTAACAAAGATCTATTGCACGACGACGGCGTCCACGATTACGTCCCGGGCAGGAAAATAAATTTCAGCCTCCTCTTCCGTCTGTCCTCCATAATGTACCACGAACGATTCCTCGGGCGCTGCGAGAGCCACCGCGGTTTCCGTCGAAATGCGGAGAGCGCGATCACGAGCAGGTGCGCCTCGCTGGAGGCTCGTACATCAACTTCTGCTACGCGACACGTATTTGGTACCACCGGATACGAATCTTGTAAATGGCTTCGTGCGAGACGATTCCTCGTTGTCGCTTAGCCACCGCAGCACCTTCGTTCGCTTCCCCGTTGCACGATGGAGGCGTCGCTCGCTATCTTCCCGTCGGATCGTTCGACCGTCCGTTCCGTACTCGACGCCACCAAATCCAAGGATTACGCGACGCGCCCAAGTGTGCACCCAGCGCGTCCCGTTTCCACAGGAGAAGGATCCACTCTCCACGCGAGGTCTGTACATTATTACGAATAAACGATCGCAGTCACGTTTTTAATTGCTAATTTCTCAACGCGCGCTGGTAATGAGCACGTTACCAGACATATATTATTACCATTAATTACACGATCCCCTACGGTTCTCCTGGTGTGCACCGGTAATTACGAGATTATTCCTTTCGCGTAGTTTTCGGTTAAACGGTACCATTAATTCTCGCGGTGCTGAGGAAACCGCGCGGTACCAAACGCGGTACCATCGCGTGGCCCACCGGATTCCTCTCAGCCACGGGTTCAACGAATCGTTTATGATTGAAAGCGACTCGATAACCGTTTTCCACCAGTCGCTCGATATTTAATCGCGATCGTATCGAGCGTGAAACCGTCCGGTAGGAGCGGCATCGTAGAGAAGAGTTGCGCGAAGGGGACAGTGGCTGGCAGGAGGAAGCCGATTGGAGCGTGGGCGTCGTCGAGGCGAGTAGGAGCGCGACGAGGAGCACCGCCGGGGCGCCGGGGCGTCGAGGACGCCCTGGTGATGACCGCGGGAGCGGAACACCGAGGGCTTCCTGAAACGACGGACGGCCGCTCCGTTCCCACGGGGCTAGGCCTCTTGATTCCTTGCCCTCTCGCTTGTACACACGCGCCGACAGCCCGCGAGCGGAGATCGACGGTGATACGGCCGCGCGAGCCACGAGGTAACCGTGATACGGACCGGTGCTCTTCGTGTTTTGCGTAGGCACATTGCGGTACAGTCTCGACGTGTACGCCGGGGTCGCGCTTAATTTGCATCTTCTCTCCTTTTTTCGACGAGGCGTTCGATGAATCTTGGCGATAAGTGATCGCAGTGGGGATATGCGAATTTCAATCGCGTTCCCCGACGTGTAATTATTTGTCGAATATTGACGATGTTTTTTGTTTAGAATAATTTCGATTTTTAGTGATCGTGTCCTTTTAAAAAGGTTGCGTTTATAAGATCGTATAATGGAATGGTATTTAGATTTTGATTGGTGAAAGGTGTGCACACAGAGGTGGGGATATGCGAATTCGATTCGCGCTCTTTCGACGTGTAATTATTTGTCGAATATTGACGATGTTTTTTGTTTAGAATAATTTCGATTTTTAGTGATCGTGTCCTTTTAAAGAGATTGAGCTCGTAAAGTTGTATAATAGAATGTTATTTAGATTTTAATTGGTTTGGTTGGAACATCGAAAGGTGTGCGTGCAGATGATTGATTGTTGCAAGAACTTCTGTTTTAAAGGAAAGCAGAGAATTCTAGGATAATATAGTTTTGTGTATTTGAATAAGATTGAGATGTATAATTATTTGACAAGGACCTGTTGGAACAGTTGCAGCGACTGTCGTCGTCGGTCAAATTAATCTATATCGTCGTTAACTTGGGCGCGTAACGATCAACCAGTGCAAATGATCGCAGGAGAAGTCAGCGATAAGTTTGTCGTAGATTGATGTCAGCCATATCCGAAAAATTATGAATTGTTATTACACGGGATCAACAACTGGCCGCTGATCGAAGGAATTAACCGTTAGAGTAAATTACACCTGCGTGTCCCACTCGAAAATCTGCCCTGTCATTATTAAGTTATTATATGAAAAAAGCTATTCGTTGTTACGTCCGTATTGTTGATTGCTAGCACGAACACCTGAGCGTCGTTTTCAGTGACAAGGATGCGCCGGAGTTCCTTTTATTACATTTTCTTTCATTAACGCGCCCGTGTAATCGCGTTTCGTAGCAATGGCGGCCATTCGGGACGCGTCTCGAACGAAACGCAGCAGACTCCCGCAACACGGTTCAAAATCGCGTTGTACAAGAATTTTTCTCTTGTAACGCGTACTCGCGTCGCTGTATTAACCTTCTACACTTCTTTATGGGTTTGACATTGGTAAATAAAAAGAAGACACAAAATAAGTTGCATAATTATAAATGATGACAAAGTTTGAAGTAAATTTCAAATAAAACACTTTAAACAATAGAGAATGGCTAGCAACAGAATTGAAATATAATTCAGAGCGCAAAGGATTAAGAGTGATCTCATAAAAAAAATTTAAAAAATCCATAATAATAAAGAAAAATAAAACACTTGGAACAGTAAAGAATTGCTGGCAACAGAATTGAAATATGATTCAGAGTGCAAAGGATTAAGAGTGATCTCATAAAAAAATTTTTAAAATCGTGGATTTTAAAATAATGGAGAGAACCAATATTCAATTGCAACGAATTTAATTTTTATTATTTTCCACGTCGTACAAACACAGTACTCGCGATATCACAGTAGACGCCAAACAGAAACTGGCATTACACGGAAGTCTACGATATATATTTATTCGAGCGCGCAACTGGCGGTCCGTTCGATGGGTCGATGATAACCATCGAGCGCGGAAACGGTGAACGAAATTCTTTCGCTGCTCGCGAACGGAAAAGAACGCGAGAAGGGAGGCATTCGATCGCGCTCCCTGGTCCGTTACCGGATCGTGCTCCTCGCGACCCGTCGGGACCGGAAATTGAAATTTCGCGTGAGAATATACGCTCCCTTCCTGCGGTGGTACGCGCGTACCGCAATTCGGGACGATGGTTCGCGGAAGTCTTTCGAATTCACGATCATTTAAATCCTCCGAGTCCTGGCCATTTACCTCCTAATGAACGGTTAACGGTTCCGTAACGACGTAGGCACTGAACGATAGCCACTCGGAGAGACGAATTACGGAGGGGCACGTGTTGTTTCCGAGGGAATAATGGCGTTCACGACAAGCGCTAATCCTCGTCATTCTGTCCATACGGAAAAGGCTGCAGAAATCGTTGATTTCCGTGTCGATCCGCGGTATTCTCTGTTTATAATCAAATCTATAAGATAAATAATTATGTTATTTAATATAAATATTTCGATATTTTCGGCTAAATATTTCGATATTAATCGTATAATTTGTACGAATACTAAAATTGCTCGATAACTCTCTTCTTTCGAGGTCTCTTCTTCTCGTTTACCCAGGAGGATTGGGTCAAACGGAATAGTTGGGTCGCGAGCAATTTTGCTCCATTTTCTAATGACTTCCTTTGTCGTCCTGAAAACGAGAAGCAGATAAAGACCGGATGAACGAAATAAAAACTGAAAAAGAACGACGGAACTTAATAATAGGCGTGCTTACCTACGAATTTGGATGCAGAAGAATGATTGCAATGTAAACCGCAGTGAGTGATGCGTGTAACACAATTTCGATGTCTTTACTAGTTGTTTAAAGTCTGTTGTACTTAGTGTACGTTGTAAATTATGAATCATTGCGTTGATCTGTGAAATATTGTTGCGAATTGTTTTGACAGTAATTCGATTTGCAGTAGACTGGTCGCGGTAAAATGAAATCCAACTTAATAATGATTTCATTCTCGCACTCATTCGCTGTCCTTCGAGATTGCGAATATATGTACATATCGACAGATTTCACTACGGCCTGAATACCAGCGGTCGCAGATAAGGAAATGTATCCCAGAAAAACGGCTACGCCTGGCTCTCTGTCGGATTCCATTTTACGCGAGACATTACCAGACCGTGTATTTAGCGCGTGCGTACTCCTTGTTTAAAAAACAGTTCGCAAGCGAACGTCTCATTTGCAATTGTAATAGTTCCATAATAATTTCAATCGAAATGACAAAGAAAAGGCTCGAATTTCTCTCGTCTCGTCGCAGAGTGCAAACGTAAATTCGTGGCACAAATTTCACCAGAAATTATCCGATACTTTCAACAAGCTCGGGAAAAAGAAATCTCATTCGAATTACAGTTTACCATCTCTCGTTTACATTTCTCATCGAGAGATCTCATCGCGCGTATCCTCTCTCTGTAACTTTGTTCTGCTCCGTGGTCGTAAAAAAAAAAAAAGAAAAAATCCAGCGAGCTGACAAGAACGAACGTGATTCCCGTTACAACTGCGAAGCAGTACAATGTACTCGGTCGGGGAGCGTTTAAAACCGATCCGCGTTGCAGGATCCGCTTTTCACCGCATAAACGACACGGTACATCCGCTGGCACTGGCACCGAGCACCTACCCACGGACAGTTCTGACCAATTAAGCTGTACTGCATGGGGAGAGCGTCGGTTTTTCGCTTGCGTAAATCTGTCGAAAAATGTGTCAGAGCCCGTGTCAGGCTGAGCTTCCTTAAGAACGTCCTGCCAGTAATCTGCACATTTTTATTCCTCCGCGCACCGCGGAGGATATATTTACGCCCGCATTTGCACAAAAATTCACCGCGCAGGTTTTTACGCCGCCTGGTAACGAACAGGTATAACCTGATAACCTGAAGACTCGCGCGCACGTCATTTATTCGAGGGCTTTCTCATTCGGCTCTTGTTGAAGGATTAAGTTTATCGCCCGACAGGGTTTTATACAAAAATTATTGCTACGATCTTTGCGCGATTGCCGCGCATAATTGGAGCCGGGTAGAATTTTGCGAGCTGTTTCTCGCGAACCATCGGTTGGGAGAGCATGCTGGGCTATGTGGATGTGCCGCGCGATGACACCTTGTCGGCCAGCGTTTGGCACTTTCGTGAAAAATTGTGAAATTCAGGTTTGGAAACTGGGAAAAGTCGACTGGTTTTATGCGTTTAACGAGATTCAAAGTAACTCTTAAAAGAAACTAGAATTAAAAACCAAAATTTACTGCAATGCGTCTTACGAATTGTAGAACTTAAAAAATGTATCGCAATGAGAAGCATGGAACCATTATTTAATATTTAATTCACAATTTTTTAAATAAAATATCGCCAAATAACACTTTCGTCAATTATAATATAAGCTTGCAATTATATGCCATGGACAGTACCATTCGCGGTCTACCAACCAACCCTACAGCGACCGAAATACAAACTCTTGCTGAGGGTGTCGAAGGACCCTTTCAAAGGGTGAAGGAAAATCCATAACATAAGCATACAACTATGTGCCATCACCAGTGCCATTTGTGGTCCACTGACCATAACGCTACAGTGACCAAGGCACGAACTCTTGCTAAGGGTGTCGAAGAACCCTCTCAAAGGATAAAAAAAACTCTCAATGCGATCGCAATAAAACGTATCCCAACGGAACAGTAATAAATCTCGAACGAAAACAACCAACGCGTAACTCGTGAAATTCCTCGATAAAACACGTGAATCCTTTAAAATTTTGTAAAAACTTCGCGAGCCACTCACAGAAGACTGCAACAGCTCGCGCGCGGCTCGCGCGTTAAATGGATAACCCTGTATACGCACGCGCTTCACACGCGAGCAACGAAAGAAAAAAGAAAAGGAAGGAAAAAAGGTGGAGAATCGGTCCGCAGTCGGTAGGAGAAGGAGCATCGTCGCGCGAGGAGGGACGGGAAGGGCCCCTGTCGGAGGCTACCGTGAGAACGAGGCAAGGCCTCATGTCCCAGACGGACCCACCGACCGGCACGAGGCCTGCCCGAGAAGAAGAGGGAGAGAGAGGAACAAAGAGGGGAGCAGTCACACGCGAACCCAAGGGAAGAGAGGCAACGACAAGTCGGGCCCCGGCCGCGAGGCAGCCGTTTGGGACCCGTGCTAAGGACAGAGACAACGACAGGCGCGAGCCTCACACGCGACTCGCACACGTCCACCGTCCGAGTCGCGAGCGCAAACCGCGCTTTTTTTCCAACCGTTTTTTTTTCTTCTTTCAGGACTAACCTGCCCCCTCTCACTCTCTCTCCCTCGCTCCCTCTCTCCTTCTCTCTATCTCTCTCTTGTTCACCAACGTACGCGACCTCGACTCCGATCCGCTCGTTCCTCTCCGTCCTTTCCGCCTCTCTCCTTTCCGCGGGGATGATTGATGCCGCATCTTCTGGCACGTCGTAACCCGGGCTTCGAATTAATTGCCAGCGGACCGCGATACAGCGGGCCGTTTTTACCACCTCGCGGTGGAATTCCACGGTGAAACTCCGCGACCGTCCTCGGTTTGATTTGTTGCCAATCGATATGACGTTACAGCGGCCGGGTTAATTAGAGTGATTTCCTTTTTGCGCGGTCGACGAGTAACCCGATCGGAGAGCGGTACGTGCAATCAATTTCGAATAACCGCGCGGAGCACGCGCAGCTATTAAGGGGTGGGGTTCTCGATCGCCGCGTTTAATTAATTTCCGGCTAAGCCAAGGTGGGCTCGCCTCGTCCAGGCCGCGACTCGATAAAAGCCACGCAATTAGGAACGTTGGAATTAAAATTGTGGAATCGTACGAACGCGCGACTCGCTTCTTGCACGCGCCTCCTCCCGGCTCGCTTTTTACAAGCGCAGGTTCGAATCGTCGTCGAGCTTGCTACGCGCGCGGCCACTTTCACCGGACAATCGAGCCACAATAGCGGCTCGTTCCGCAATTTACTCGAACGGCTCGTCCGCGTTTATTTCTGAACGCGATTCCTGTCGTTCACATGTTCCGAGGGGGTTCGCCTGCGTTTTTCCTCTCCCCTCAGAGGTGGAAAGGGCATCCGGATTCGCGTATTACGGAGCCGCGCGCGAGGTCCTGGCCCCGCAATCAGCTGCAATAAAACGCGAATAAAAGGAAAAAAAAAGGAGAAAAAGAAGCGGAGGAAACTCGGCTACCACTTTTTACGTGCACGCGAGAACGCCGCTCGTAAAATCGTTGGAGGGTCCGGGGAGAAAGGAAACGAGCACCGATTTTTGCGCCCATCCGGACGCGCGGAGAGTACGCTTTCGAGAGGCTCGAAAAGGCCAGCTTGGGCAACTTTTATTTCACGGATTGCCGGGTGCCGTGCTGAAAATCTTGCCTCGTGGGCGAATCTCTCGCTGTTTGGGGCCGCGCGCGTTTTGTATCGATGCTGACGATCGTTCGATTCGTTGGTCTGTCTTTCGCGTGAATTTTCGAGGGATATTCGCCTGTCGCTTTCGTTTCATCTACGTACATTTCCTGTATGAAATTTATTTTTATACAGTGTATCTATTGAACATTAACTAAACTAAACTACCCTTAAAGAGTAATAATTTAATATTCTTAATTAAAGTAAGACAGAGTAATAATATTTTTTTGAATAACTAAATGCTGAACATTATTTTACAAGTGATACTTTTAATTCACGTTAAACAGAACTTGATAAATTAAAGTCAAACGGAACCATCTTCGCAGAATGGAATATCCTCCGTCTGTCAACGCTTTATCGCGAATACACCGTTGATTGATTATATTCGTGTCCGATCGCAGCTTTCTACTCGCGTGATTACACGGGAATCAATTATCGAAATAATGGAACGGGGTGGAGTGGAGGGGCCGGATAACGTGACAAATGGGACATTCCGCGCGCAAGAACGTCCGGGCACGAATTTATCCCTTATTCTTCTCGCGTGTTTGCGTTTCACTGGTACCAACGGTGAAAGTATCGAATTAATGAAATTAATGCGCCGCCGACATACGCGACATTTATTTGCACACGTGCCTACGTCCACGTTCTCCACCGTTGACATTGACGCGTTCCGACCGATTAAGAAGTGCAATCGTTTGCATATCGCTTCTCGCCTCACCTCGAGGGGAGTGTAATTGAATAGCAATTTCATTGAAATTAAAATTGCTACGCTGTACATGGACGTTTCAGGTGTTAGAAGTGTCGTTCACGTTCGCGCAAATATGTCCGACGATACCTGAAATAACGTTACTTCGATTTGTTGGACGACGTGCTTGATCACTTCGAATAATTGTCGATAAAAATTCGTTAAAATTGGCGAACGTTCTTTCCTAAAGTTAAATGGAAACAAATGGAGTATGTATTACTTCTTACGTGTTTATTTTGAATGAAATGTCTTTTAACGGAGTGTTTTATACAACATTTAAGTATATCGTTTACGTGATGAAAGAAATAGGAAACAATTCTGCGTGGAATCTGTTTTTATTGACATTTATTTATACATTGTTTTCTTTCGATTAATTGATTCAATTATTCTTCATTTTCTAATCGTTCGACGTAGTCCAAACTTCTGCTGCCAGATGTCTGCTTAATTCTTCCAATTCCCACTAGTATTTATCTCTTCATCCATTCCTACCAACTGAAAATTCCTAAGTCATCAAAACTTAACATTTCACCCTTCATTTTCTGCCATGCATCTCATCTTTCCATGTAACGCGCTATTATAACATTTACAACGCGTAATCCAGAAGGACTAAGGCATAAATCCTTTAACATTACGTATCTTCTTTTATATTCAATACTTCAGTACACTCAACAGAGCGTACAAAGAATAAGAACTCACTGTCAATAAAAAAAGACGAAATCTTTGCGTTATCAAGTATTAAAACACCTTAACATCAGTAACGGAAGTGCACGTACTCCGTATTTATCCCGTTTTCGCAAGAAAGCGCGTCTCTATCGTTTCTTCATCGAGACCCTCGTTTGAGGATGGCTGTAAAGTCCTCTCAACCACCAGGCACGGCAACTATCTCCTCGCTTCTTTCGCGCTCGATGATTAGCCGGCGAACGTGCGCTTATCAATAGAATACGAACGCGTAACGTCATTGAATAGCGGTGGGTGACGCGAACGTGTCCCCAGGCACCATTGGCGGCAGCCCTGCCATCGAAGATCGGACACGAATCGTAAACATTCGCACGCTTCGACCGCGAGCCAGTTCCGCTCGGATGATAACGGGCTGCGTGGTGGCACAGACGATAAACGGCCGCGATAACTGCGCCCACGATACCGCACGGGCCTTTGACGAACGGTGACATCATTAATTATTATTTTCCTTCCTGGTAGTCGACCACGTATCGAGGCGAAGCCACGCGAGAACGGTGAGAACAGCGGCGCGATCGATGGAGTATTAATCGACGAAAACCGTACAGACACCGCTGGAATTCTCAATTTTAATGGTCGACGGTTGACGCAACGCAGAAACGTCTAGCTTGATCGTGGAACAAAATGGAATCTAAATATCTGAAGTACTATTTTATATCTTCCAAACATTTCTTCTCTCTTTCTTTTGCTCTTAACGCCTTTCGACATTTCTTCTTTATAATATTCGCTCGATATTAAATTCCTTCCTTATAATGTTTTTATTGCCTTTTCTGCAATTAACACTGGGTACATGTATATATATAATTTTTAATTGACCGTGCAGCTGCAATTTTACACAATCGATCGTATGCAGAGCGCAGCGGGTGAAAATGGCGTCGAGAGCCGATTCGCAGATATTGGTATCGATTATTATTTACAGGCGTAATTGCACGGTGTATAATGGCCGGAGTTTTAAAATATGTACTGTACAATGGCGAAAGGTGGTCCCGGGGAAGAAAGAACTCTTTAAATTATTCTTCACGACCCATTTGATTTTACCGCAGCTGTTTATTAAGACTCTTATTTATGCGTTAATTAGCCGGGCTTTTGTAAGGAACCCTCTCCAGAAGAAAGATGCTGGAGTATAAAAATCCAGTTATCGCCTGCAAAAACCCGCCGAATTATGCTTGTTTGATATACATAAAACATAGATTATATCGTTTAACATAAACATACATTGTGTTCAATATTCATACTCTTCGTTATTCTTTCAGCGTCGTTTAAATAGTAGCCTCGGGCTAAGTTTTCACTTGCCGGTTAACGCGCCTTTCGAATTTCTTTTCTTCCTATTTCCATAAATTTCAAATAACTTCTTCCTCGGGCTCCTGCTGATTATTCGTAGAAAATAAAATACACGAATTCGACGTTTGAAATTAATATTCCTTCGATTCTTCCCAAAATTTCTCTCTGTCTCTTATTTTTAATTAATGCATTATAAAACGGCGCAGGATAATTAAACATTTTAACATGCTCGCCTCCTGTGTAACACTTCCGTAAGCCTCTAACGAGTTGTCGAGTTGCGAACAAACTTTATCTTCCTTCTGGCACTCTCTCTCTCTTTCTCTCTCTCTTTTTCAAGAGATAGAGAGGAAGATCTGGTCTCAGATCACTCGAGAATCACGTATTAGTTGTATCTGGCCGGTCGACAAGAGATAATGTTAATGGAGGGATTCGTCTGCCGGTTTGTAGTGGCCTGCAGTAAGAGGAGGCCCGGTTGAAAATCCGATGATAAAGCCACGTCGTCCTCGAGAGTCTTCACGCACCGGTCTCTTCGGTTCCATCGAGTCGCGCGACATGTCTGTTAATGGAATCGGTCCTCCTTTTAACTTTACGCCTTCCCACTAAAGAGATTGCTCCTCTTGCGCGCGCATCTAACTTTCCACTTGATACTTTTAAAAGCTCGCGTCGTAAACTTCTCATTATCTTTTAAATAGTTAAATAAATCCGGTTGGTACTCGCGCGGGTAAACGCCAAACGCGGCTCGAGGCGTGCTCGGCTCACTTCGAGGCATAAAAACCGTATTACGGACTCGTAATGGGAACTGGAAACACCAGCGATTCGAGTTTGTTTCGAATTCACGAGCGTGAAACGAATCCCTTCGTACCCATCGCTTCTCAGAAAATTAAGTCCCCCCAAAATTGTAGTCCCTGAGTTTAGCACGCGTCGACATTGACTTACGATTCATAATTAATTCTGAATGTTATCATTATCGACGAAAGAAACGTCAGCCAAAAAAAAACGTGCCGATATCGATTCAATTATATGAATCAGGTGCGTATTAATTATCGATAAGTACCAAGCGATTGGCTCGCGTTAAGAATCGTCAGATAGTTAACCGGCTCGTATAGTTTCGTTCGATTACGTTTGGAGTTGCTTATAATTGCTTGTAATTGAAGTGGACATCGGCAGCGAACGGCTGCGGAGGAATCCTTAAAAGACGATTCGGGGTGCGCTGTTTGCACCGAAGGCGAAGGTTTTATTTCGCAATCGCCGGAAGGGAGTACCTTGAAACGTGTCCCGTTCATGTTTAACGAGCCCGTTAAAAGCATCTCCGAAACGAACTTTCGACACGTTTAACGGCTCGAATCGCTGCTATAACCTCTGTAAAATCCCCTGTTAGCCCACGCACGGATGGCCCCTTCGGCACGGTTAATTAAAAATTAACAGTTGTACCAGATAAGAGATTGTTGTTACCGCGAATAAAACGTGATCTGTACGCGTGTTATTGCCCATTTAGTTATCGATAATTACCCCTGTCGGTTTAACGATAACACGTCGTTTCGTTGCATTTTTCGCGTACTTTATTAGTTGCCCTTTTATCCTTATTTTAGATTTAGTTTCTTTAATTCCCTGCGATAGGAGAGTCGCTGTTAAATCGTGCGCGAGTAACTTTAATCGCTTTAGCAATAGGCTGCTAATAAAAAATGAAAATATAGCTATATATCTTTCTCTGTTTTTAAAAAATAATATTTTCTCCGAAGATCAAAAATCGCGCCATTTTTTGCGAACTGTCTGCTCCGCGTTGTAGCTGACTAAGTCCACTGTCATTCTCGCGTAATCGAGAATTCTTTGGATCGAATAAATTTGCATAAATAACGAGAGAGAGAGAGAGAGAGAGAGAGAGAGAGAGAGAAAACGCGAGGAAAAGTTGCGAGTAAGATCCAGCGAAGAGATTCGTCGATCGAGCCGCGCGAAATCCTCGAGAGGCGCGAGACGATCCTCCGCCGACGATCGAATCGAGATCGGAACAAGTTTGAAGTTGAACGAGCGTCGGGACGCCTGTCGCGCGTCAGGGTGTAGGTGCAACACAATCAAAGCATTTAGAGCGACCTTCTGGCCGAGAAGTAGCTTCTGCAGAGGGTTCGAAGTTGGTGAGGGTAGCGGCTGTTTGAATGGCAGCGGAGAGTCAGTTTGTCTAGAGACTGCACGGCGGTGCGTTCGCTTGTCTACGTAATATCCGTGGATTTTACTCTCCGCCTGTCGCGATCCTGTCTCCCGTTCACGAGGTTCACGTGCACGGACAGTGTTGGTGGAGGCCTCCTTCGTTCGAGCTGTTCGGATTGTTCCTTGCGTTACAGTTGTGCTACGATGTACTTTGTTTGTCTTATGCCGCTGCTCGCGGGTTTGGAGCTGCGTTAAATAGTGGAAGGTAAGCGAGCAGCTGGGAGCTAGTGAATTTTTTTTATTTAATTATCGATGTTGTATTTTTAATGGTATTACATTTGGGCTTTTCGATACGTTTGTGTTTTTATTGCGCGAAAGAATAGAGCATAATTTGCTAATGAAATAGAGCATGTTTTGATAATGTTTTAAGTGAAAATTTGTGTCTTCGATAACCAGTGATAAATCATACGAATCGATGTCTGGCAGTGATTAATTTTAACGAGAAAGTTTTGTAATGTTGAAAATTTTACGGAGGCATTCAGAGTCGTAGGATTGTCCTTAGATTTTATAAAGTTGTTTATAACTTTTAATAGTATACTATGCAACTGATTTGATATGTATTTTCGAGTATGAGATGATAGTTTTCGATTTGTTAATTTTTGAATCCTTTTCTATTTAAGGTGGAAATTGTTGGTGCCTGTCAAAGCTTAAAGAGACATAGAAAAGTGTGCAATGATGTCATACGAATATCCTCATCCCGTTTCCAGGACGTATCAATATAAAAAAGTGAGTACGCTAACAGATATCTTTTAGTTTATACAAAAATTAAATAATAAACTAAATAATTCTAGAACTTGTAATTTAATAGAATTAACATTATTGAGTCGATGCATTCAAATATATTTATAACAGCATTCTTCGTAATTATTATTTTTAAGATATCTTAATGTAGAATTCATTCAATTAACCCAGTTCTTTCATTCGCCAGATAACAAAACCACTATTGGAAAGAAAACGACGAGCGCGTATAAACAAATGCCTTGACGAGTTGAAAAATCTTATGATAGATGCGTTAGAGGTGCGTATTATTATATTAACAATTTTTAATTTTCTACGATTATTCATTCGTTCAAATCAAACTTGATAACTAATTCCTCCGTTGGATGTCGCCTCCATTTAATTCTTCTTTATCGATCCACTCTATTGATCACTCTGTTTTATCGACCAATTTCAAAGCCTAGCATTTTTGCTTCTATTTTCTTGTTTTTTATGCACTTGTTTCCTCTTTACCTTCACTTCGATCCATATTTCTTTCATTTCTCTCCCGCCCATTTTCCTTTTCTTGTGCTAAATATTTCTTCCTCTTAATTCAGACACGTTCTTTCCTTATTGTAAAATATATATTCGATATTTATTCCATATTTGTGACGTTCAGTTAGTAGCAATATTGCTCCAGAATTTCTTCCACTTCGACTCGATTAAAATCTCGATCGAATCACTCCTTAAGTCCAACTTTTTGCAATACTCCCACTTCATAAGATCTCCATAAATAGTTCGCATTTTGTGCAAGTTTTGTCACATATTCAAAAACCCCACCTTCCATTCATCCATATTTCTTCTTTCTTCTTCATTCAGCTCCATCGTACACCACTTAACTATCCACACGTTAACGGTGCCAAACAATTAAAAAAACGCAATCTTCCAATAATATACGAGGCCATAAAGGAACACAAATCCTCTCGAAAGATCTCGTAATAAACTAAAGTAATTCGAATGGCACGTACGATAACACGGTTGCATAAAATGCATCGAGGTCCCTTAACACAAGGAAGCTCCAGTAAAACCGTATAATTAGGTACACATCCGACGACCACTTATCGCGAAGATTATCTTACCAAGATCGCCGTGTGTCCTCATTGTATTTCGCATTTTCTACGATACCAGGCCACGTCACGAAACTTAACCTGTTCGCGGTGCAACCGTGTACAATGTGAAACGTTATCGTAACCATTCGGTACCAATTTCATCGGCGACGAGCGCGATACATTGCTCGAACGAGCACGTGCTACGGTTTGTACCTTTATTTTTTTTCGTCCCCACCATCGAGTGGCGAAACCTTCGGCGGGAATCTCTACGGACGGTTTCATCCTCGACTTATTGGCTGGCGATGTTCGCGGTACCTGGTTTCCCCTCCTGGCTATGCTCCACGACTCGCTCGCAGCAGGAAACGCATTCTCGAGCGGCAACTACGCGTGCAATCGATTCGAGTGCTTAAATATTCGTAGACCGTGGGAAACAGCTCGCACCGTAGTGTCAAGCCGTACACGTGACTTACCCGTAATTACGGAGCCAGTAGTTAACGCTTCGGCCGCGTTCATTACGCTTTAAAAGCACACACACGCCGCTGTTACGGTGTTAGAAGACACCGCAGTGGGATTTTCAGAGTCGACGAGGTTTGATACGGTCGTCAGATAAATTCCCGCGCCTTTGTGCACCGGTTATTTTCAGATAAGTGCCGTATAAAATTATGTTTTCTTCTTTTCTCTCTTCCTCTTGTTCTTCTCAGTTTCTTTTTTTTTTTTTTGCTATTAATTCGTGGAGAAAATTTTCGACTATCTTCTTGTTGAATCTTTATTCAATGGAAATGACGCTTTAAATGTGTTATTACTGTTTTAAAATTGCTTCTAAGAATATGCCCTAATAAATATTAATTTTCGTAACGGAGTACCGTACGATTTTGTTGTAACAACGGTTAAGGATTGTACTGATATTTTATTTTGTTGCTAATAAAAAATGAACACAATTACGATTAATGAAAATCACAAGTTTTGGAGTCATGTATACATTGCATTATATTTTGATGAAATGTTATGAAACGATTTTAATTTTAGGATACACCAGAACGTTCCAAAAAATGTTTTTAGAAATAACTAAACTTGAGGAAATTAATAATCAATAGTACCCATGGAAAGATGAAATATAGTTCCATTAAAGAACGATGCGCTGTAATCCTAACAGATTGCTTTTCACACTTTTGCACTGCACTAGCATCTGTGCCTCGATAGTAAATTTCTACGCACGTGAAATCATGGAACACATTTCGCGAAGCGGTAATACCGGTGGCGCAACTTCCCTTGCAAACTCGTATCAATATAAAGATCGCAGTTTTCTAACAGCGACAAGTTTTTAGAGGCATCCAAGCCATCCGAAGATACACATTTTCCAGCGTTATTATCTCGATTACACTTTACACCGTAGAAGGAAAGTGCATTTGCATTTTTCGTTGCTTCGAACATGATCGTGCGCGATGAAATACTGCCTCCAATCACGTGACTCTCTATCCTCTTATACTTCTTACGTTTTATGGGTTGGCAGAGCCAAAGAATGGTGAGATGTACGAAACGAAAGATTGTTTACAAATTTTCAAATTTTTTCGCTTTTAAATTAGGTAAAAATCACGAGAATTTCTTGCTATTTGAATAGTCATCAAATTCTACTTGTTCTATATTTTCTAACTTTCCATCAAAAACACAGAAAATAGTAATAGAAATAGTCACCATCAATCACCCAGTCACCAATTTAAAATGGTGCAGCGTTCATTTTATCCAACCAAGCCGCTGATTTTCTTTGCTTAGCTCATTGCACGAACATCCTTACTCAAGAATATTGACCCCTTAACTATCTCTTAAGCTGCATATGGACTTACGATGGGTCAATCAAAAAAAGCACCACCAATCCGCTTTCCGTCCCAAACGAACCTAAACACGTACGACATATTTGAATAATCATCAAATTCCACTTGTTCTATATTTTCTAACTTTCCATCAAAAGTACAAAAAATAGTAATTCTTTGATGGGGTTGAAAAAGTCACCATCAGTCATCCAGTCACTAATTTAAAATGGTGCAGCGTTCATTTTATCCAACCAAGCCACTGATTTTCTTTACTTAGCTCATTGCACAAACATCCTTATTCAAGAATATTGACCCCTTAACTATCTCTCAAGCTGTGTGTGAGCTTACGATGGGTCAATCGAAAAAAGCACCATCAGTCGACCTTCCATCCCAAACGAACCTAAACACGTACGACAAAGTTTCATTGAAGAAACCAAATAAATAAAAAAAGTACCCAACAAGTAACGTCAATAGTAAACGCAATCCCTCCGGATCTCGTATATCTGGATCGTCCTCGATCTTAAACGGTGCTCGATCGCTTCGCATCGACGCTCAAGACGGCCAGACAAAAGTAAGCGAACGCTGAATCGATCGTTTCCAGACGGAGGGGGAGGACATCAACAAACTGGAGAAAGCGGACATTCTGGAGCTGACGGTGCGCCATTTGCAGAGGCTGCAGGGCTCGCAGCCTTCCGGGTTACCGAGCACCGTCGCGAGGAAGGACCAGATTTCCGGCGAGACCCGATGGCTGTCCGGTTTCGGGCACTGCGCAGCTGAGGCCTACAGATTTCTCTCGGCGCTTCCAGGTGAAGGCGCGGAAAGGCTAGCCAGGCACCTCGCAGCTGGCCTTCAAAAGTGCCAGCAAACGAACTCCTCGGTAATTATCGCTTCATCGATTACCGCGGGACAATCGAGCGAAAGTATCGCCGACGGACGTTCCTTGCTCCTAACCGAGATTGACGCGCGGATCTTCAGCCCTCCATTTGTCGATGCTCTGTCGTCTCGCGTTAGTTCGACAGCGCCCGGAGGAATACGCCGTTTCCTTTTTTGGGGTTCGCGTTATAACGGAAACGTATCGACGAACGACTGTAAAGTGGGATGTAATTTAAATGGTTTCGCGGAACAAATAAGCAGGTGGACTTGGCTCTCTTTTTTCGATGTCAATTCTTCGAGAGCGTTTAATGATACCGATCATTCTTTCGTATGAGAGATATTGTGTAGCTTCGTGTTCGTTATGTACATAGGATGATTGAACTTTTACATGTCGAGTCATTTTTAAACTATGCGTATGATAAATGATTGGTCAATTTCTAAAATTTCGAAGGTTTCAAAGAAGAAACATGACAACGCTAAATCCACGGTTAACTTCCTTTTTTTTTTAAATAGAAAGGTGTACCTTTTTCAACGTCATATTTTTCTTTTGAAATCATATAACTTTTTACAATTTTATAATACAATCTAATCCGATTTTTCAATTAATTTTCAGCTGAAAACGAACGCACTGGCGCAAATACTGGCAAGCTTGGATCTCACAGCTGATCTACTGGCACCCTCGAACGCGAACTCAACCGTCGACAACGTTCGAGCAATATCTCCTGAGAAGAACGTAATGACTTATCGCGGGACGATTCGCGACACCATCAGATTTAACGTGTCGCTGCAGTGTAACACCGCGACTGATGATAGTAATCAAAATTCAAGTGTGAACCGTATCGCCAAAGCAGAGGACATTGTGGAGGAACAAGCGGTGAAAGAAGCGAGAACGGAAGTTAAAATGGAAGACGAGGAAGAAATTGACGTGGAGAACGTTGACGAAGCTGATCCTATGTGGCGACCCTGGTAGATTTTAAGATCCTTAAATTATTATGCACCGTGTCGTGCTCAGTTATTTAAATGAGTTTCAAAATCGATGAACGCCGCTTTAATTACTTGGTATTTGAAGCTATTATCTTTCTCTAAAGAGAGTAAAACTAAGTAATTGTCCTTACGTATTTTTCATCCCTTCTTTCAGTAAATTTGGTTATTTTATTTGTGAGAATTGAACATAATTGCATCACAGTCAGCTACTTTAACAAAATAAGATTCCTGTGCTAATAGTGACGTAAGAAATCGTTCGAATAATCAAGATGATAGTATGTAAGGTAGCTCTTCTGGCTGTTGAAACTGTAGCTTATACAAAATGACTATTTTAATTTATACTATGTACAGAGGCAAAAATCAAAGACAGCAGGTGCACCGTTCTAGCTTTAAAAGATAATTCAGTTATTCTTTTTATATAAAAATAAGGAATGGAATGTTTAATATTTTTATCGAGCTGAACGATTGGTTAAGCTTATTCCTATACGAGTATTATTATAGCTTTAATTAAAATGTAGCACTGTATCCTTTCGTATTATTATAGTATTCCTATTTATCGAACACGATATATATTTCTCAAATATGTTATTATCATTAAGAGTATTTTCTCTTCGCAGTTAATCATTTTTATTAATAATCGAAATGTTCTATAGAAGTAGATATACTAAGAAAATACAAATGGTATAGTTAATTAATTATTATTCTGGTTACTTGTTAAGTTAACTAATATTGTTCATCAGTTTCACTAATTGTCTTTACATTAGGACAGAGACAGGTATAATTTAGATTTACATGTTGCATAGCATATAAATTATCAAATGTTAAATACTGTTAACTTAAATTATATTTTAAGTTTATTATTTGTATCGTTACGCTATTTTAGCGTAGAATCTAATTACCCTTACTTTTGACATTTTAAGAGACTCACGGAAAATATCAACCCTCTATGCTTTAAACTATGTGATAAACTAATCTGACTATATTTTAAGTCTTGTAATTTAACGTTGACTAATTTTTAAATTATGTATTTTTCATCTTCATCCATTCAGAAAGTAACTAATGCGACAAGAAGCAAAGGAACTGTGAAACTGAAACGCTTGTAAATTAATATTTTTATGGGATAATGGTATATGAAAATGAACTGCCTTATAAAAAACTTCTACCAGTAATTTTTCACAGGTCTCATTCTGCACAAACATTGCTATGATACAGTAATAGTGCAATAACTAATTTATAGTGACTACCACCGCTATTCATTATACATTTGTTATCAGATTTATAAGTAACTTTATTTTTAATGTTAATATATAGCATTAGTACTACACGTTATAATACGCAGTGTATTAAGATTCGAAAAGCGAAATTTGGTAAATTATAAGTCCCACATCCCAATAAATATAATTTTGATACTTAATTTCCCACTTAAAATATTCTTCTCTATAGTATCTGCTATGGTTAAAGAACGACAAAAATATAGATACGAGAATCGTAATAATGTAACTATACTCTTATAAAAGAAATGTTTAGAAAAATCATTATTTACCTTTATTGCAGAGCTGTTGAACGATGGCGTCCAGGAGATACAACTGTTCGACTCTTTTAAGTCCATCATCAATTGCTATGCCTTCAATTTTCCACTGTTATCTTATAACAAAGTTCTTAAAGCGTTCTCCGCTCAAACGTGAACCCGCGCTTGCGATTCCGCGAACTAATTACCATTCCGATTCCAAATCACTGCCCTCTGTGCGTCATTCTTAGAAATATGTGCCCAATACTAGTATAGATGGCAGAACGTGCATTTTCTTATTATATGTTAGACTGTAAAAATTGATATATCTACTGTGGGTAAAGACGATACCTACTTCTCAAATAATTGTTACCATTTACTAAGTGTAGAATAGATCGCTCATCTAATGCCTCAGATGTGTCACCATTTGGGGATTTTCAAATTTCTGTACCATTTTAAATAATTGTTCTTATCTTTATGTTATAGCTGTCATATGAGAAGAAATATAGAAGAACTTTGATGGATCGACTGAATTTAAGAAATCACTACAATTACTTCAAAATTGTATAATTAACAAGGGAGAAGAGGAAATCGACTGAAGAAGACAATAGTGCATTAATTTTGTACCATTGCACATTACTCTTAAGTTGATTATATTTCGTAGTATAATGTGCATTAATATAATTAGTTATAATACAGTAATAAGAAGTGAAAACCATTGTGTTATAAGTATATATACTATTGTAAAATACAAGCTAATTGTAACTCCTTGTATATTTCATTAATTTTATTGAATAAAACTTGTTACATTCGTTTGAAAAAATTATTTATCATTTACCCCTTGACGAGAGTATTCCCGCGATTCCATCACATTACCATTCCCACAGTTCAAATTAAGTAAATTTTCTTGGAAATGACGTAATTTTCCAAGAAATGGTACATTACGGATACCTCCTCGCCTATCATGTTCTCCTGATACAAAGTCGAAAAATCGGGTTCTCGAGCGAAAAATCTGCAAACTGATAATTCCTGGAAAATGACGTCACTTCCAGGAATAGCCGAAATTCCCGAAATTCTTGATGACGTCATTTCCAAGAAATGGCACGTTCGGATACCTCCTCACCACTTATGTTCTCCTGATACAAAGTCGAAAATCGGGGTTTCACTGAGCCAAAGTCCAGAAGTTGGTAGTTCTGGGAAAATGACGTCACTTCCAGGAATCGCTGAAATTCTCGAAATTCTTGATGACGTCATTTCCAAGAAGTGGCACGTTCGGATACCTCCTCACCACTTATGTTCTCCTGATACATTTCCAATTTTTGCGATCGAAAACCCGAAAATCGGACTTTGTATCAGGAGAACATGACGTCATAGGAGGTATTCCAACGTGCCATTTCTTGGAAATGACGTCATCAAAAATTCCGAGAATTTCAGCGATTCCTGGAAGTGACGTCATTTTCCCAGAACTACCAATTTCTGGACTTTGTCTCAGCGAAACCCCGATTTTCGACTTTGTATCAGGAGAACATAAGTGGTTAGGAGGTATCTGAACGTGCCACTTCTTGGAAATGACGTCATCAAAAATTCCGAGAATTTTAGCGATTCCTGGAAGTGACGTCATTTTCCCAGAAGTGGCAAGAATACCTCCTATGACGTCATGTTCTCCTGATACATTTCCAATTTTTGCGATCGAAAACCCGAAAATCGGACTTTGTATCAGGAGAACATAAGTGGTGAGGAGGTATCCGAAAGTGCCACTTCTTGGAAATGACGTCATCAAGAATTTCGAGAATTTTAACGATTCCTGGAAGTGACGTCATTTTCCCAGAAGTGGCAAGAATACCTCCTATGACGTCATGTTCTCCTGATACATTTCCAATTTTTAGGATCGAAAACCCGAAAATCGGACTTTGTATCAGGAGAACATAAGTGGTGAGGAGGTATCCGAACGTGCCACTTCTTGGAAATGACGTCATCAAGAATTCCAAGAATTTCGGCGATTCCTGGAAGTGACGTCATTTTCTTGAAAATGGCGACTTTCGGAGTTTTCAATCGAGATTCTGATTTTTCGACTTTGTATCAGGAGAACATGATGGGCGAGGAGGTATTCTTATTTTGTCATTTCTTGGAAATGACGTCACTTCCAGGAACTCTCAAAATTATCTCGTTTAGGGATTGGAACTATACATTTTTGGATTGCTGGATAGGTCATTAAATAACTAAACAATTAGTTAATAGTTAAATAATATTTATTCAAATTGTTTAACAATTTGGAAACTACAGACGTGTTCTTACAAGCTAATTGTTATAAATTATGATTATAAATACATGTACAATACATCTATATAACTAAAATTTATGTAAATTTGTAAGAAATGAACGTAGATTAAACGGTTTCTTGAAGTTCTTTATTTTTGATGAAGCAGCTAATGATCATGGCTGGGTGTTCCTAATCCTCTTTTTAATTCCTCCTTGGGATATGAGTTTTGAGGATGGAACCAATCTTCGTATATGTGATTGGGATTCAATTAAATATAAAATTCCATAGAAGCGGATGAAGTTGCCAATAAGTTCCAAGGAAGTAATGATGAAGAAGAAATGGTGTCTGTAAAGATTATTTGTAAAATTTATTTAATTAATATATGTCTTTAACCACTATGAATAAATTGAATGTAATTTTTAAACTTTTCTCTTTAAAGTATAGAATGTAGAAGGAAATTTGCGGTGTTTTGCGCGAACAATAATTCAGAACATGGAACACGGTCCCATAAGATAAATGATCTATCTGCTTACCTTGCCGCTGTTATTTTAAATTCAAATCATTTTCTGCTCTGTCGATAACATTGCGAACGGTACCAAAATGGTACGAAGATTCCAGCGCCCTCAAGCAGTGAGACATAAAAATGCATATGGGCCATTGGTCTACTCTATAACTTGTTTATGGCTATATTTCATTCATTCTATTAGTTTCCAAATTTTCCAATAGATGGCAACTACTACATCTTATAATAACACATTTATACACCTTGGATTTGCGATAAAGAAGGATAGCAAATATAAATACAAAGATCATCAAAAACTATGGTAACATCATTATTTAAACATACCTGATCTAATTTTGTTTGTCTGCGATTTCTAGTATCGTAAAAAATATAAGAATCGATCAAAAAATATTCAGTATTCTTAATTGAAATTTCAGCTTTTACGTTTAAATAATAATTCTAAGTTGCAGTTTGTTCTGAATTTCTTAAATTAACGAAGAAGCACTTTACACAAATATTAGAATTTTTTTAATCCACTTATAAAGTTATTTAAATAATTATAAGCGATATTTATACAGTTATATATAATGCTACTTCTTATTTCCAATTAAACGAACATCGATCATAATCGATTTACGTCTTTCCTGTCGGCTTCCACCAAAATTGCCATAAAATCCTTCTTTTCCTGTCGGTTTCGCTAATTCAGTGATTCGTTTCACGCATCGATCAACGACTTCCTATTTTTTTCGCGCTTCCTTTTTCAAACGCGAGGAAAGAACGGAGGTAAACTGTACCACAATTTCCGGTCCCGCATACGGACCCGCGTTCCCACAATCTGTAGACACATAGCTAAACAAAAGTTCAGCTTTACAAAATTTACCGTTAACACATCCAAATGTATAATTTTTAAATTCCAAACTGTAAACCATTCACTAAAATGCTAAAATACAAATGAGCAAAATATTCCCAAGACTACTCGAAGTTTTCCTAGCACGGGGTAGACAAACGAAAGAAGAATCATCTCACCAGTTTCCTTACTTTCTACCACTGACATTTACACCTCGAAGCCGATGTTCGATTCCATTTAGATCGTAACCACGACAAAAAGGGGCGGCGTGGGAGTAAACGCCTTTACCACGACCATGTCACAATTCCTCCTGCGGGTGAATTGGGCTCGCTGTTGAGGAACGGTGCGTCCTTGCTGAAAGGTTTCGATAGATCGACCGGGAGGATGGTTTTCTGGTTCTTGCTACTTTATTCTTCTCGTCTGTGTGTGGTCTGGTATCGTCGAGAACAGGTTGTCAATGGTCAGAGTAATTTTTCTTTGTCGAACATCGTGTGAATCAAAAACTGAAGAGAAGAGACTCAACAGTTTACGTGAATGATTTACACGAAGAAAGATGAGCTCCTTCTTTAATCGATCAAGAACTGCAAACTTTCTTCCCCAATAATTAATCAGAAAATATTTAAAAAATATTTTCTAATGGTTTCAGCGATTCCAAGGAGGCTAAGCTCACGTCTGAACGGTTGTACGATCATTTGAATCGGTCGTACCGATTAATTTCCACTAAATTGTTAACACCTAGCAGAGCGCGGAGCCCAAACAGTCGTCTGGGCCGCGCGAGGACGCGGGGCGTTAAATAAGAACGTCGCGGCGTGATAGATGGGTCGCATGCCGATCGTTCTTGTTGGCAAGGGGGCCTCATTAAAGCGCGTGGGTCCAAGCCAGCCCTCGGTTGGCTCGCTTTTACAGCCGTGGGGCCCTGGCGTGGAAAGCGCGAGCGCGCGACGAACGGAGGTGCAGAGGAGAGTGAAAAGAGCGAAGCTCCGCCGGTTGAGGCCTTCGAGAGCTTGGCCCGCAGTTAATTGCCAGCATTTAATGAGCGCTCTTTGACGCGCCGCGCGAACCGCCGCTGTAACACACGTAATGGCCGGTGCTTTTCTGACGACTGCCCTCTCTCACTCTCTCTCTCTCTCTCCATCTCTTCCACGGTCTTTTTCTCCTCGCTGCACACCTATGTACGCGCAGTTCTCACTGCATTCGATCTGTACGCGGCTCTTGCGTGGCTGGTAAATGAAAATGGCCACGTATCATCGAGCCCCGCCGCGTGTACGTGCAAAGAGGTGGGCCGTGGGCACCGACGAAAACCACTTTAACGATTGAGATATTAGCCGACCACGGTGCTCGAGAGAAAAGGGCGGACGAATCGCGGAACAAGTCATTTCAACGATCCAGCTCGACCGCCGTCAGAGGGTTGCCTGATCGTTTGTTGAACCTTCCGCTCTGTCAGAACCGTCCGCGATCGTTTTTAGCCACGACCTCGTTCCCCGGTTGAATCTATTGGATACTCGTTTCGTATTTAACACGTTCCGCCACGCCGCGCGTTGTTCACCGGTGGTCCACGATGGTCAGTTAGCACGGATGGAAATTTTGTTGGGGCGACGTATATTTTAGCCACTTCAACGATGATGATGCATATATACGTACATTTCTAGCTGCTTCTGAAAAAGAACCGATACCACGAATTAATACAATTATTAATGTAATTTATTGCTACTTATTCATCAAGTGTTAACGATATCCACGATGGTTAGTCAGTAGGGATGGAAATTTTGTTGGGGCGGCGTATATTTTAGCCATTTCAACGATACTGATACATATATACGTACATTTCTAGCTGCTTCTGAAAAAGAACCGATACCACGAATTAATACAATTATTAATGTAATTTGCTTGCTACTTTATTCATCAAGTGTTAACGATATCCACGATGGTTAGTTAGCAGGGATGGAAATTTCGTTGGGGCGGTGTATATTTTAACCACTTCGACGATGCCAATGCGTATATACGTACATTTCTAGCTTCTTCTAAAAAAGAAACGATAACACGAATTAATATAATTATTAATGTAATTTACTTGCTACTTTATTCATCAAGTGTTAATGATATAGTTGGAGTAATCAGAAGAATTATAACACATCAATGACGTAATAGTATTTACAAAGCTAGTGATCAACGAGTGCGATAAAATATCATCAATACTGCTATACAAGTTTCTCATTTTTATTGTTCAAAGATTCTATAGTGAATGGTTCTCCAAGAAATTGTAACTTTGTTTCATTTAAAATAATTTTAACCCTCTATGGGCCGAATTTTTGTTTTAAATCCAAGAAAATTGTGGGAACGAAAAATCAGAAATTATATACCTATGTATGCAAATGAAAACAATTTTATTGCGATATATTCACTTTGTGACTTCCAAGTCACACCGGGCTGTAAAGTTTAAATTATTTTGTAAAATGTCGATAAATTAAAATGTGACCTGAATGTTACATGAGCACATAGAGGGTTAACTTTGAAAAATTATATGTACGCGCATGTCTCAGTGTTCCTAAAGAGGTTGAAAGTAGATTCACCAATAAATCAAAAGGATTAGCGTTTTTTTCATTTCTAACATAGATTCTCGTGTTCTCCAAGAACCAACCCCCAAAGTCTGATGTCGGTTGAACGTGGAAATCGTATCCTCCGGAGTCACGATCCTTCATTGAAGTATTCTCGAAGCACGGGGTTTGTTGCCGGTGGAAATACTCCCGGAGGAACGGTGATCCACCTAATTGTTGCCCATTCACCCCTTTCCGGCGTCGGGGCGCGGCTCGTTCGCTCGTACCCCCTTTCTTGGCCTCGAGCGACGAAAAGAAACGGAGCGAGCACTATTACTCATGCATTGACGTATTTTGACAAGTCTCTCGGTGTCGCATAGTGGAGATAGTTTACCCTCCTACCGGCGCGGCCATAGTCCTGGACAATTTGCTCGCGAGATGTTCCTGGGCGTGATTTCCGAGACGATTAATACCAGGAGGACTGGAATTTCTTGAAAAGTCGAGAGGGCGGATCGTGTACGATGCGACCAGCGTGAGTTTATACGATCTAACGTGGTAAAAAGAATTTTACACAAGAAGGAAAATATGTTTGTTATTATTATAATTTGTTGGTTCGAAGCATTTTTAATTTCATTTAAATTTAAAATTAATTTTAAATATTATATTAGTAGCTTTGTCACTCATTAGTTCGTATCTATTCTATTTCAATTGATGTTATTAGTGTTACAATTTAAATAAGGGATAGTGGATTTTTTTAATTATAAAAATGGTAATTTATATTGTAAGATTAATGCAAAGAACTTGTGGATTGTTAAAAGCTTGTCGCACATGCATATACATTAGAAAATGTATCCAATTGTTCAGTTCGCGCAGAATGAAATATAGAATTTTTTATTTTCCCTCTGCATTTACTCGTTACTTGATTCTTGATTATTTCTTGCACTAAGATTTTAAATTAAACAAAAGAAATATGATATCTTCACTGTGCGTGCTTGGTGGTTTTGCACGAGTTCGCAAAATATAGGTCCTCGACGCTTTCCTCGAAAACGGTCCGTGAATCATTCCCGATAGGCCAATTGATCATTTCAGCTGCAGGTGCCCCGAAGTTTTGTCAAGTTCCTCGCTCTTGGGACCAAGCGTTCGAATTGAAAGATCTGCGTTCGGTCGGTGATGGAACTTGCTCTTGAGAGTTCCATTTTAACTGGCTCGCATTCAACTAAATTGCCTTTTTGTCCCGATATTGACTGGCGGGAGAAGCTTCCAAAATGGCGATATCAATGCTACTTTATTGTTGCAAAAGTTAATTTTCACTTTGAATTCTGTAATTTTTTTCATTTACAATTATTATCTAATTTTTAATCAATTGATTTGTAGCTGTTCAAATTATCTTATACGGTAGATGCATATTACAAATTGTAGCTCAAAATTAATACGATCATTGAAATTGATGTAATTTACACACTTGCTATTTTATTCACCAAATATTAGCGATATCCTTCAAACAATTAAAAGAACTATACCACATCAATGGCGACGTTTCAATATTTACAAAGCAGTGATTACCAAGTAGAATAAAATATCATCCGTGCTTCCATACGAGATTTTTTATTTTTGTATCGTTAAAAACTTCTACGATGAATAGTTCTTTAACAGATTCTAACTTTTTTGTGTCCCTTAACTAGTTGTTAAACTTAGACGATCTCTGATTCATCAAATACTTTACAAGATGCGTTGAACATCGATCGCACATACGCGATGCCTAAATAACAAATAAAGTCGAACTGACAGAGCCACAATAATCATTACTAAATCATTACATTACACAATAATCAAATACTAAAATGTATCGTCACTCACTGATCGCTCTTCACGAGTCATATGAAAATCATATGCCAAGGGAATTGTCACGATATCAAATAGAAAGAAAGTGAAACGGTAACAATTTCGCGAAACGGAAATAAAGGGCTAGTGAAAGTGAAGGGAGGTGCCGAACCAATTAATTTTCAGCACGGACTCAGCTTTAATCAAACCCGGGGGAGAGGTCGGTCGAGCGAGCGGCGGACGTTTTACGTGAAATTTATGTAGCACCTCGAAGGCGCAAGAACGAAGCGCGGAGCCCCGCGATCGGACACGGTCTTGCACAGTGCTGCTCGTCATTAGAGGGATAATGCATATCTTAATGATTACGAAACGAAACACTGACACGATACCAGGGAGTACGTAAGCGCGCCGGTGAATGGCGACGCGGGCCAGCGGCTGAGGCCCATCCACAATCTTGTAACCGTCCCACGCTTCTGCAATCAGCTCCCCATAAACTACAATCACGACACGTGCTATCCCAGCCGGTACATCCCTGGCTCCCTGTAAATAGGCGATAGCTGCGAAGGATTAAGTCCCCTGGGAGACGGATTCAAAACGGTCGCGCGGACTTAACAGCGCCGCGACCGCCCTTCGCCGTGTAATTAGCAGAGATTTTGCAGAGTATCGATGACAGTCGCGAAGATTCCAAGCGGCTCTGCATTTCGATGTTTCAACAATGTTGTTCCTAATTAATACGCGATTTTGCAAGAATTATCATGCCTGAAGCAAACGAGAACATACGATAATATACATATAGTAACGCAAGCGAGCATTGTTTACTAAAACCAGCTTAATTTGAAAAAAATGTAGTTTCGTATGTGGGAAGTAGAAGACACATGCAAACAGAGTTTCTGTACTAATAATATTTTTTTAAAAATCATATCGAAATCATACGAATGTGTATTTGAAGAAGTGTAAGTGTAAGTTCAGATTGGAGCAGTTTTCAAATTTTAATTGAATTTTATTATTTTTAATATCGGTTCATTCGTCGCTCCTGCACAGCATATGTTGTACGTATCGTTAAAGTGCAAAATAAACTATTGACACAGCGTGGCCATTGGATGATATTAATGAGGACTCGGAGGAAATGGAGTTGTAAATAGCGCACGGGCCTCGCGTATTAACGCGATTGCGAGGCCCATTGTGTTGGATTATGACGCTCGTCCAGATGAATCCAGCCTGCTTTTCGGCTAATCTCCGAGGTGATTACACGCGAATCAGGGAAGACGCCTTTGTCGCAGCGGGGAATCGGCTCGAAATGTCTGGTGTCCAAGGGGAGAGGTGAAGAAGATTGATCATTGACGAATTAAAATGTGTCACGTGATCCTTTCGAATTTATGCTAGTCACTGTATCATATATGCAGATTTTAACGTGATTAAATAAAAAAAGTACAATTATGAGTTACAGAAAAAGGGATGAAGATTGTGAACCACCCCAATGCTATGTGCTCTGAAACGAACTACATTTTAGACGTGATTAGAATAGAAACAGTTATTCGAGTTGGTAATTAAAATATTCTTAATAAATACCAAACATTTTTATATATTTTTAATAATTCAACCTAACTTAACCGTTTAACTATACTTGTCTAATGGTCTCAAAACTTATGGCCATATAGGTACTTCACTTTACTTTACTTTTGCATGGAAATTTTATTTAATTCAACGCAGTTTGAAAGAGTATACGAAAAAAGATCGTTTTCGAGTTATAAGATACCAATTAATTGAATGTCACAGAGTACAAGATTATTCTTTGAATGTAATCAATTTTAATTAACGATACCAATCGCAGAATCAACCCCTCCGATCTCGCAGCTCGAATCACGCGATGCAGCTTCGAGCTTTTGCTACTTGTGGTTATCTCGTCACGTTTCGTGATGGACATTCGCGATTCTGGTAAACTGGCAGCCACCACCTGACAGAAGGAAGCTGAAGTGACTTCATAAGGCTTGTTACGAGGCTGAACGCATGAAAAGTGCGCACGCTATGCGGAAGCGCGTCTGCGTGTACGCGTGACGGACTTTCAGCGAGTTAATCCTCATTTTATTAAGTGAAAAGTGTGTTATAAAAGTTACAAAGGCATTACGTACCTAAAAACGTAATAATGTAAATATTAATAAGCAACTGTACGGTATTTGTAACTGTCCGCGGTAATATTGCACAAGATTTAAGGGATGAAACAATCAAATTTGAAAATCCATTAAATACATCTATATTTAATATTCCCTGAAAACTAAATTAGAATACGTCTTTCGTTTCGAAATTCTCCATCTTCCAATCATTTATAATTTAAACAAACAATCCGAATTACTTAAAAAATGGACAGTGTATAACCAAATAAAGAAAAATAAAAGTATTTCTCTCGTCTGAAGTTCCCATCACAGTCTACTCTCTCTCAAAAAAAAAGAATCAGTAACACATGTCAATAATCCAATCGCAGACTCCCATCGCGCCAACGGCAACAAAAAGTAACCCACAACCTCCCGCTTCCTCCCGAATTTTTCTCCCGACCAGAAGCCAACAGAATCGCTCGATTAACGAACCTCGACGAACGACGCACCGAACGTAAACGGTGAAAAAGCAAAAGCGTGGAAGAAAACGAGAGCGCCGCTGGAAAATCGTGGCCATCAATCTCGCGGCGTAAGATGGAGGGCATTATCGACACCGTAGATCGTGCGCGGCGCGATCGATGAAGCGTCATTACACGTCTCGTCCGCGGCGGCTACCGATCCGTCCGCCGCGCGTCGCGTCCGAACCGACAGAGCTGCGCCAGCGAAGGAGAGGATAAGGTCGGGCGGAGTCATAGAAGAGACCACCTCCACCTTGAAGGGGTCACCTTCGAGGTGACCAATGCACCGCTCGACAAGAGCCATCAAGGTGCTCTTGGACCCAGGTGTTCCCTCCTCGACGGGGGCCCAGACCGAAGGCGGAGCTTTCTTCAGGCGGCCCTCGCCGTTACCGGCCTTCTTTTTTTTTCCTTTCTTTCCCTCAGCCTCCCTTGTTGCGAGCCTCCGTTCGAATCGGCACCAGTTCGAGCCGAGACCCCGAAGCAAACGCAGGTCCCACGATCGTTTCGCCTGCGCCCGGGAAAACTGCCATTTTTCGTCCATCTCGGATCGTTCCGCGACGCCCGCGACGGTGGTCCATCGAGTTCGTTCTCCAAGGAACGCGATCGCACGGTTCGTTTCCGCGCGTTTCCTATCGAAGACTGATTCTTGTGAAAGTGATCGAAGGTATAAGTAATTGTTAAAGGAGAGATAGAAGAAGAGAGAGACGGTATTCTGGTTACAATTTGGTTCCTGGTTTCCGCGGTTCGTTTTTGTGGTTGCTTGGTGATCCGGGACTGTTGGGGACGACTATTGGCTGTACCGATGGCTGTCAGCACTTTGAACATGGCACCTTATTTCACTGGATATCCTTTTCAAGGTAAATGTCTTTTTTTTTGTGTTATAGTAATTTTATATCTGCAGGTTGAAAGATTATTTTGGTTTTGGGGTTGTGGTGGGTTCGCGTGTGGAGCGTTCGTGTGATATGTTATGTAGAATGTTTCGAGTTTTTAATGTAGTGTTCGCGAATGAATATTTGCTTAATTCAATTTGAAAGCTTGTTATTTTGCAAATTAGGGAAGAATAAGTACGACAAGGAATACTGAAAGAGTATTGAAATACTTGATGTGTAACATATTAAAAAATATCTGAAATTTTTGTGTACCAATTAACAATTTTAGCATTTCTACTCTTTCTACGCGATATTTATTGATATTTCACATTAACATTTCCAAATCGTTGTATAATACTCTGTTCTTAAAGTAACATACTTAGACGCTTCCACCTTACTTTGCCACATTAAAATAAATATTTTCTTCTTTTCTGGTTCATGTTTCGTAAATCATTTAAAGGTAACAATTTTGTTAATCGTATTTATAATATAGATTGCATGATGGTTTGTGTATAGCTCATATCGTTTGCCATCTGATCATACCGTCGCTAAACGTTAGCCACCATACGTGAACGATTTATACTTCACAAAGTATTCAGTGCAACATTTAATATTACTCAAAATATAAATTTCTGTTTTACCTATCTTCCATTTTGCAAAATTTCACCCTGGAATATTTTATTTGCAGAGATTTTTTGTTCGTTGGAAACATCCTCCATTTTATACTAATCAGCTGTTTTGAATTCAAACTGTTCAACAGTTTCAACAACAATCTTGTTATATTATATAAATTATAATGAAAATGCGATTACTACAAATTTCTTGGAGCTGAATCTAAATTATTTTTAACAATAATTTCAAGTAAAGATTGAGAACATGTGCGTACATATTGCAAATAACTTACTATCTCAGTGTAACAGCAATAACTTACCATTTCGTGTAACCACGTCGATCTTCTCTGGCCATCCTCTTTTACAGTCGATACTAATGGTTTTACGATACACTTTAAACTGAATTATTCCCTGCTCGTTAAATGCTTCACCCTTTTCTACTTCCACGCCCGTGGAACAACCTTCTTCGAGTGCATTTCAATTTGGAGTTTCATAAATTATTCAATTCCAACAGTGGAGATGAAAAACATCCCTATTAATTCGTAAGATGTTTATTTTATTGAACGAATTGAAAATATTTGCATTTTCATCGATGCGTTAAATCGTGTGGGCATCGTCTTATCCGAAAGACACCATTGCTACTGCTATTACTCTTAACCTATTAAATTAAATTCAATCAGCAATCAGATACATTTATTCTAATTACACGGTTTATTATTCCACAAAATGTCATAATAAATACTTCCTGTGGAGTTTGATTAAATAAGTACATCTGTAAATACACTTACTGTCAGTAATTTAGATTGTGACGCTACACAAACTCAGATTAACCGCCGTCCAATAAGAAGCGACTGTGTTTCTGTTAATACAAACGTGACGCCATAATCCAAGAAACTGCTTGTGCGTCTGTCAAAAAATATCGCAGATTTTCAAGGAATTTAGATTTCCTAAATCACGACGCAAACTGTAGCAAATGTTCTGTACAGACTGTACAATTAATATCGAAGCCTGGAGAAAGTTTGGTTGAAGCCGTACCTACGCCGTGGAGCATTTCGAAGCGTGTCTTGTAAGGTTCAATACACATGTCAGATTACAGATTTAGTGTGTCGTATAATACTTCACGCAGGCACAGTCTTGTATGTAATCAACAGTATAAGTACAGTTGCGAAAAAGTGTGTAGTAATATTTCACGAATTTTTTGATTTTTCAATCATTTAATAAAGTCCAGAGTGATATTTACCACTAACTGCCCACGTCGGGTGATCAAATTTATTGGCAAAATGCTTCGTAAACGCTCGCGTTCTTTTCGAGAGTAGTTTTTTAAATTAATGGTTACAGTAATTTCATTTAAAAGGAATTATTCGAACGCTAAAATTCTGTTTAGCTTGTGAACTGTGGTTTGAAAAATTTTCGACCTGAATTCAAGGCTGACTATTGGTGACTGATTATAATCTTTACATTTTGTATGATACATGATTATTTATACGTTTGTATCATTTAACCCTTTACACTCTAAGGTTGGCCCCAGAACAGTGCCATTTATTTGTCTTAAAACTCGAGGGCTCCTTGATGGAGACAATGCGATTAATTTCTCAGTTCATAACAGAAGGACAAAAACAAATCGTAATAACTTCATTTATTCTGTTGGCAAATTACCAATTTTATGTAAATGATAGTCTTGTTACTTCTTCTTTCGAGCGTAAAGGGTTTGATGCACGAAATTTCGTGACTTCGCGAGAGTCGCGTAAGTAGATCAAGCCGCGCAAGGAGATCATGGTCAGACACGCTACGAAAAAAGGCCTCGTGCAAACGCTCGACACTTGTTACAATTCCGCTGCAGGTTTTTAATTAGGAAAATGGAAAGAGTAAATAGAGAAAACACATGATTCATTTCAAGCAGAACGTCAGAGACGCGCATTCCCAACTTCGAATCTAAATAATCGCACGCCACATCGCGCGATCCGTTGCGATAAATGGCGGATGAGTTGCTGAAATCAACCGCACTGAATCGCCTTCGAACTAACGTGCTCAATAGCGCGTTTTAGATAAGACCTGCATGATTCGCCGAACGAAATCACTTAAGTGATCTTTCAATAAGTGCCTGCTCCGTCGAGCGAAGTGACGCGGTTTCCTTCGCAGCCATCGAACAATACCACATCCAGATAAAAATGAAAGTGAAAAGAACGGTACATCGCCACAATACCACGATCTTTCCGCTATCCCCCGCACAATGTTTCCAACATCTAAATAACTTATTCGAACGCGTCACGATTATTCCATCGCTCGCCATTGAACGCTACACAGGTATACACAGGTATTTATCGCTCGCAGCGGCGATGAAATGAAATAAAAGGGAACCGTTTCGCGGTCTTAACGAACGTGTCATCGACAAAGGGATAGAAAAAAAAGGGGAAAAAGCAAACTCGAGGGCCGTCGTGGAGGGATTAAAAATCGCTGGTTCTCCTGTCGGAGAACGAGGAGAAGTTCGGCTCCGTGGCGAGGCAGGCCACGCTCGTGGGCGTCGGAACGTAAAAGAGTTAAAGTACGTAGCCGTGGCTGTGGGTACCTAATGTCTGATATCGGATAGGCCCCGGGCGACGGCACGTTGATTGAAGCCTTCGCAACTCGGAACTCACACCGAACGTTAAGTACATGCATCCCCTTGGTACATGCGGATACTCCCACTCAGGTACGCGGGGCACCTCTTCCTCCTCTCCGGGCGCGGATCGTTTCCCCTTGGCTTTTCATCGGGCCGCCAGCGCGCGGGCACGCTCGGCCACGCCGAGCCGATTGTTTGCGCAATTCCTCATTTATCATACCGTTGCGAACGCTAATCGAGACGAACGGAATTGGTCATTGATTCCTGTACGCGCGAACGGGAATGCGAGATGGGCGGTTTGTTTTTCAGTTTTTTCTTTTTCTGCCAACGTCGATCGTTGAACCTCGACTTTGGGAGGCTTAATGACTAATTGTGCATTCTTAATCAGAGATGATGTGGAATTGGATTGTGATTAGCTTAAAGTGCACACTTTTCTGTGTTGATGTTGGTAACGTATAGTGGTAACTTGATTTTTGGATCATTTCGAGGAGGAATATTTGGAACTAATTTTACAAAGAGTGATCGAGTTATGTTGTATATCTTGGAATAAATCATCTAATAGAATGAGAATGTTATATTATATTAGTATATGTTAATCAGAAGTTGCATTCTCAATTATGCATTATCAATGGTATTTAAATCCCTAACACACCTTCTTAGAATAATAGCAAGAAGTACACTTTTCGCCAATCCAATTTCTCCCAATAAAATATTACGCGATTCGCAACAACAATAGTATAGTGGTAATTTGATTTTTGGATCATTTTGAGGTGAAGGATTTAAAATTAATTTTACAAAGAGTGATTGAGTTAAGTGGTATATCTTGGAATAAACCATCTAATAGAATGAGAATATATAGTATATGTTAATCAGAAGTTGCATTCTCAATTATGACGACTCAAACGATCAATAGTATTTAAATCTCTAAACACATCTTCTCAGAATAATAGCAAGAAGTACACTTTTCGCCAATCCAATTTCTCCCAATAAAATATTACGCGATTCGCAACAGCAATGATTGATTATAAAAGAAACCTTTGCTCGAACAATAATATTTCACGCTATAAAAATGGTTATCCAATACAACGGAATAGGAAAATAGCGACTAAATAAATCACTAAGACAAGGATGGCAAAATATGACTTATCGTGCTTCAAAGTTCAAACGCAACAAAATGACACGAAGTAATAAAAAAAAGAGGTAGTTGTTGATGACAGAAACGGCAATCGTTTTTGCGCATAGGAGGTTGATAAATTAAACGGCTGTTACGGGCGATTCTTAGCCAACCGGTGTCCAACAAATACCGGCACTATTGAGTGCCGCGTTGGCCCGAGGGTATATTTTAATCATGTGAGTCGCGCCGAGCGAATTCAAATCGGGGATGCCCCTATCGCGTCATATCGCCGCGATCATGGATATTAACGTGATCGCCTACAATCAATTACCTGTTATCAATAATTCATGCTGGAAATTATTTTCTCGACCGTCCCGAACAGATTGGGCCTCCTTTATCTTCGCTACAGGGTGGTCTTGCCTCTACGACGGGACGTAACGTCGGTACATATCGCTAATGAACATCGAATATTGGATTTCTGGCTCTCCTCGCGGAAGCCACGTTATAATTCCGACATCTGAATTCGAAAATTGCAAATTGTCTCATGCGTCGAGGTACTTAACAGCATAAATTAAGGTGAAAGGGGGTGAAAATCGAATATAATATCGTTCGACGCAACCTATACATGGACACCCATTTACGTAAACCCAATTCTTTTTTATAATTCAAATTTGGAACGATTTAAAAATATTACTTGGTTTTAATATCTATGAAGTTAATATGTTTACTACATATTCTTTTTTTTAGCAATTTTCTGAGAGAGACGAAGATATGTGAAAAAGAAATTTCACATTACTTATAATAAAACACATTACAATACATTGAATAATAAAACACCGCTACTATCGATTCGAATTATTTTAACAAATAATTATAAACAACTTTCAATCGTTCATCGTATTACCCAAAGTAGCAAACAGAATCGAGTAAAACGTTCGCATTTAAATCATCGTAATCCCAGGAAACGATTACGTTTTACTGCTTAATTTTATAGGGAATCGTAAATTTTCGTCGGAACAGTGCGAAACTCGATCCGAGCCCAGGCAACATTTATCACGTTTCAACCGTGATACCGCGTTAGCCTGGATGAATCATGAGAATCATTTTCCTAATAGTTTCTCATACAAACTGTTTCACTGATTGCTTTATTTCCGCGACGGCACCAACTATCGGCGAGCGGCTATTTCCGCGAAAGTATCACGGAGATAAAGTTGATCGCCCCGCGATGCGGAGGATAATTCCGCGAGCAGAGTAGCCGTAATGAACGCTCGTCGGCGTCCGCCGCGGTGAAGAATGAACGGAGAGCTGAAAGGCACATTCGCACGGCCGATTGTCGAACATTCGGGATCGTGACTCGACTAGCGATGGTTAAAAACCAGAAAAATCCGTTCAACGCGGGTAACGAACGGTGCACGAAAACCATGCCGGTTTAGAAAAAGACGCGCAGCCCTATGGAATATATAAGGGATCGGAACCTGGAGGATCAGCGTGGCGAATGAGAATTCCTTTTGTTCCCGTCGCAGGTGAGAATCCCATTTTGTGCAAAATGCAAGCGATTACTCTTCCTCGCGAGGATTTTATTGCAAATTCTATTTACTGATCATTTTTGCACAGGATGCAATGCTTCGTCCTCTGATTCTGAGAATTCTAAGAAAGATCTACTGTGTTCCACTACAATTCTTTCGAATCTGTTACTAACTGTTCTGAAAAATTTGATGAATACTCTGTGATGGTACTTTTATAAATTCTATGGATATTATACCAATAATACACTTCCAAGTCGATCTACATATTATAAGAAACGAAAGCTACTAGATAATGGTCAATTTAATGGTCCCACAGGAATCTAACAAAATTTACAGAGAACGCAATGAGAAGAGCATATAAGAGATCAGTAGAAATCTGAAAGCTAGAGTGACAAAATCCACACACACACTCTCTCTCTTTTAATTTTCACAACGTCACTCGGCCAATCAATAAAACCATTCGTCCCACTGACACCAGCCACGCTACTCGCGCGCCGCACCTCCAGCACGAGTTAATCCGTCTGGCCGTGGCATGTGCGAGCGCGACGTCGTAACGACATGCAAAATATCCAATCTGGATAACGGAGCGGCGCAGAGGTCAGTTACGCAGAATTTCACGTATTGTCGCGCGAGTCGGGACCCATGGGTGCCCGTGGAACGAAGCAGGGGGCCCACCCCGTGACCAGGTCCTTTCGCTCCGAGCCCGTTTTGGCGTCCGCGCGATTCTCCTCGCGCCTACCGAGAGAAACGGAGAACGCGGATGGAGCATGGTGAGCGACGAAGGAAGAGAGAAAGAGAGAGGGAGAGAGAGGAAGGGAGAAAGAGCAGTGTTGGCGGCGGCGGTCGGCGCCTTTTGATCTTGCCTGTAATCCCGTCGGGCCCCGCGGCCTGACTGACGTCATGAGAGGTGTCCGAGGGCCGCACGTACGCCGCGATTCCCGCCTAATGCTCCGATGTGTGCGTTGCACGCGCTTGTGGATATGTCCTTACGGACCCATCGGGATCCCACGCGGTGGGGGGATGTAAATCTCGCGGGCTTGATGAATGACGAAACGGGACTACTTTGGCGGCACCAGAAACGGTCTGCGGGCCCCGCTGGTGGGGCGCTTCCTTTTTGAATTATGCCGTGGTAATTAGCAGAAGTTTTCATAGCAGGTGTTACCGTGGTGGGAGCCGCGCAACGACAGGGCAATCGCGTCGCGATGATTACCGATTTTTACCGTGTCGTTAGCCAGCGCGTCTCGAGGCTTCTCTGTTCTACGATTATCGACGTCAGCGGGTGTTTCTTGCAGATTTGATCTTCTGTTAAACGGCTGCTAAACGCTTGGCACCGGTGCTGTTGAGTACTGTTGTTTCATCGAGAGTGCCTCTGAAGGTCATATATGGTTCAAATCTTGCACTTGCTACTGTTTTTCATTTTTTGCTGTTGAGGAGATTGGAAGAGACGACGTTGTGAGATTGAATCCTTAGAGTATATTTATAGACTGAAATATTTGAGTAGGTAATAGGTAATAGGAATCCAAGTAGATGAAATTACTAATTTCCTATGCTATACTATTACTGACGTCTCAATTCGTTGGTATTATCGTTAAATTGACTTGTACCGCTTTCAATGCTTGCGGTTTTTTACTTTATCGTCATTTTTGCAGAAATGGATAACGGTAAAAGGAAATTTGAACGCGAAGTTAAATATTTCGAGTGGCATTACTCTAAGAAATGAGACGTCATACTCGAGAAGACTTACGAGACTTCTCGTACGAGCACTGCCCTAGGCAATATGTTTGAAACAATGGTTCTTTATCGCATCCAATTACCTCTGTGCGTCATAAAATTTATATCGCGGCAGTTTGCCGGGAACTCTTGAAATTTGGCTGCAGTCGATTTCCTTTTTAATGCAAATTTACATAGAATAAAATCTTATTCTGTCGGAATATGAATGATTTAATTATTCTAATTTTTCTTAACGATTGGATCAGCCTTACAATTGGTTTGGTAATTTTAGTTTCATTCTATTACCCAGTTATCCATTTCTTTCTAATTTCTGGTTAGAAAATATCGTTGTTAGTCATCAATTTACTTTTCGTGGCAGAATTCGCATTCGATCTTGAAATTCGATGTCTCTCAAAATGATTTCTGTGCAATACTCGTGAGCCTATGTCGATAACACACATTACTGAGACAAACACTCGAATCTGTCTCTCCTACAACGTAAAACTTAGCGCAGCGCATAAAATTTCAAATCCAAGAGCGCAAAATCCACTCTAGCGACAACTTTCATTGAAAGGTCCTTTATGTAAATGTACGTAAAACTGAAATTTGTCATTGCTCAGTTTGACAGGCCATCCCCCGGGACTCGCCTCGAGTTCTACTGTTCGACGCAAAACTGTGGCCGTAACCTGTCACACGTCCTTTTCGTAGATCCCTGCCTCCTCTTCACAAAGTCTCATAGCGGAGCTCGTAAATGGATTCAGAGCCGACAATAGCATCTCATTCCGCTCCCTTCCTTCCTTCCTTCGCCTAGAGTTGCTCCTTCGAGGTTTCTTCGAAATGCTATAGCTTTTCCCTGTTTCTCTCATTGCTCTCCTATTTTCTTTCATTTCACCCAATTGACTGTCCATCGCACAAACTATACATTTTGTAAAGCTTAATGAATTACCATTTTCAGAAAGAAGAGCTACTTAAAATTCTAATGTTAATGTAATTATTGTTTCTTCGCGATACAAAAATATAATTCCATATTAAAAGAAACTGGAGTCAGAAACTTCAGACAAGAAATGATTGCAATGTTCGCAGCTCACGTTAATGTCTTATCAGTTCTTACCCTTCTGTTTCCAGGACAGGGTCGTGTGAACCAACTCGGAGGTGTCTTCATCAATGGACGTCCGTTGCCGAATCATGTCCGTTTAAAAATCGTTGAAATGGCTGCGGCTGGCGTCAGACCGTGCGTGATCTCGAGGCAGCTAAGAGTGTCGCACGGTTGCGTGTCGAAGATCTTGAATCGATATCAGGAGACAGGATCGATAAGGCCTGGAGTGATCGGCGGCAGCAAGCCGCGCGTCGCCACACCCGAAGTCGAGGCGAGGATCGAGGATATGAAGAGGCAGAATCCTGGTATATTCAGCTGGGAGATTCGCGAGAAATTGATAAAGGTCTGTTGATAACGTCTGCACCGATCGTTTTTAATCCGTTGATTTCTTGCGTACTTGCGAACGGATCCTTTAGAATGTTCGTTAACATTTTACGCGATATTTGTCAATATTATTCTCTTATGAAACTTTAATATAAAGTAGAAATATTAAGTCTCCAACTGTTATAACGTTTCATCATTCTTTTCTTTAGAAGATTTTCCTTTCTTTCTTTCCGTTTAAATAGTTGTGAGAATGATAAAAAAAATGTCCAGAGCTCCTGGTATTCTCAGAAATATTCAGATCAAGTCGCAAACTGTTGCCAAACTTCCGTTAGTATACTAACTGGTCCAACGTGGTTCTGCCAGCAGGATGGTATCTGTGACAAGGCATCAGCGCCGTCAGTTTCCAGCATTTCGAGGCTTCTTCGTGGGCCTGCAAATCAGACTCGCCCCGGGGACGACCCACGAAGGAATCATTCCATCGATGGTATACTCGGTGAGTCCATTTTCTTCCCAGTGCAATGCACCTCGACGAGAAATAAAAACGGGTGATGTTCGCTACCGAATCTCGTTGAACTCTTCAGGATCGCCTTCGTATTATCCGTCTAACAAATAAAGTCCCCGTCGATATTAAAGTCAATAGAGATTTTCCAGCGCATAAACCATCAGGCCAGGGTAAATTAAACGCTTGAGGTAATCGAGCGATAGGCGTAATTACAACGTGCAGCTACGTTAATTGAGTTAAGGTGACCGTAATGATAAGTGCCGCACATAGGTATATATATTGCCGGTATCTTACAGTGGACGGAAAGAAAAGGATAATTTTTTACCCCCACCCGAACTTTTTAATAATCATTTTGTAATAATCACATACCTTCCTTAAACTTTATTGTTGGTTTATGTGATTTTTTCGCAGTTTTACCTGACGATCGACCGTGTTTATCCACGCGGGCGCATTAAAAGTAATTGCAGAAAAAGAGAAGGAGGCATTTCCAAAAAAGAGGCGAAACTCTCGAAAGACAGAGTTATTCGATTCGATTTACTTCGGTGTCACATCGTGCTATACATCAAGTATTTGTATTACCCCTAAAAATCTAAAAAAGACTATACCAGCGATATATAATTACGCCGTCTTTCTTCTATAAATTTACCGCGATGCATCATCGGGAACCTCAAACGTGTCTCTTTCACGAAAAAAGAATTGCAATTAAGCGAGCAGAACAAAACGAGAGCTGTTTAGAATAAATAAAGATAAAACAGCGGAATGTGAAATTGAAAAAAGGAGCACGACGCGATGGACTTCGTTTCTCGAGTGCGACATCGACGCGATTGCGAGGGCGAAAAGATAGTCCCGGTTTCCTCGTTCGTTGGAATAAATCTATTCGTCGAGAAGTGTTTGCCGGTTCGAAGGCTGAATACTTTCGAGGGCAGGAAGAGATTAACGGGAATATATGTAGGTCCGGCCGGCGGATGTAAAGGGAGTTCCTTTCTTTTTTATTCATTGGCGGCGATGAAGCTCGCGAAGAAATATTAGGCGTCCCGTGGCGCGTCCATGTGTCGAGTTTATTACCTTGTCGGGAAGATTTAGTTTTGATTAGATGTACGCCAGGGAATTGCTACGCGACGCAGGAACGGCGAAGATGGCCAACCTGTTGATCGGCTCGCACCGCGGCGCGCGCACAAATCTTCGCCCCGTCCTCGAATTACGTTGTACACACCGAATCGAGAATCCGGAATACGTCGCGGATGCCCCTCTAAGTGAAATGTTGCATGATCCAACGAAGTTTGTACCCGCAAGATCGTATATTCCGTTCAGAAGAAACACCATCGATAAATACATCTGCACGCTTCAAGCCGCCGCGCTTTCTTCTAATAAAATAATCTCCTCGAGTGTCTTCCTCCGCATAAATCAATTATTTTCACCGCTCAATAACTGTACACGAGTACCCGTGGAAGGTATTCTACGTTTCTTCTTGATAAATTAATTCACCGCCGCTAATTATTATCGAACGCTTTGCGTTATTACCTATGGGACTTCTCGACGATTTGCATGAGGAATTCAGGTTGGGAAGATTAGCAGATTATCGAGGATATGTTTATTAAGAAACTTTAAGAAAGAACAAAATACTCGTTAAAGCACGTATGTATTTATATGAATGCAGTATGGCGTCGCGGAGGGTTGAAAGATTACTCGAAGGAGCAACGGAAAGCTAGAAACGTGACAAACGCGACAGCCACGGTAGAAGGGGAGGAAATAATGGTGGAAGTCGGCGAAAGTGGAGTAAGGAGGAAGAACGGAGACCGCGTTGTAAATACAACGCGCGGCGTGTGGTCTCTCCTACCCCGTACACGGCTGCCTCTAATCTTACAAACCGCCAACAGTAGAGGGCGAGCCTGCCGTTTCCTTCCACCGACCACGGGTCGCGGTATTGATTTAGATGTTCCGTCGATCTAGAGCGGTGGTCAGGCAAAACTGTCAGAGATAATGATGATAACTGTTGGGCCTTCTCGACGGTAATTGTTTACACGGTTTTGGACGATTAACTCTTTGCGGTTCTCTGTGCGGCATCGCCATCCATCACGGCTACCATAACGACATTGTTTCGCTCGAATATTCGGAAAACTTTTATCAGTCGCGACGAATTTCTTTTAATCTTCTTTTTTTTCTCTTTTTTTCTTTTTTCGACGAAGATATCTCTCGCTGCTTGTCGAAACGAACAACGACACTGGCGAGCGTTGACTGACCATGGACAGCGTGAAGGCTTCGAAAAGTGGTTAGGTGTTCTACTCGAACCGTCGCAAGGATTTACGGCTGCGGCGTAGTCTTTAATCTCGCAGGAACCGCCGTGCAGCCTTCGAGTTCGTGAATTTCAGCTGACGTTCGCGCGAGTGCTATTGATTTAGACGTTCGTTTTCGTCGATTGGCCGGGTTAATTCGAGCATCGAGCAGGAAATTGCTTAGCCAACGCCAAAACGAGCAGCAAGACGTCGTATCGCGATTCGTTGCGTGAACAGAGACGAAATGAAAGCCGTACAAACGAGTCTACTCGCGTGCGATCGACGACTAAACGTTTCATAGATCATCGGAAAAGTTATTTGAACAACCGAGAGGCATGGCAAATTGTACGCGCAATTGAAAACACACACGATCAGTACAGTACGAATAATTTTCCAATTCGAAATACTCAATCTTCCTCGCTCCTTGCTCGCGCGGGATTGTTCAAACACGCGTTTACAAGAAACCGGCTAAGTAAGTAAAGGTTAATACGATATCCAGCGAATAAAACGACGAGGTCCGCGTCTAGACGTTAAATGATGATGATGGTCATTTGCCACCGTTTTCACCCTTTATTACTTTTTAATCCACGCGTACCCCGGCGACGTCGCGCAGGAGCGTCCCCGTTCGAGGCGAGCGAGCGCTAAGAGACGGACGCGCGCGATTACGTTGTTGCGAAGCTGGACGCAGATTGGCGGAGAGACGAAAGCGTTTCCGGGGACGGAGCCCGCGAAGACAGACGAAGGGAAGTATTTATCTTGCGGACGGTGGACAGGGCTTTCGTTTAGCTCGGATGGGACGGGACATGTCAAAGAACTTAATTTCTTCGCGGCGGACCCTAATTTCTCCGGTGTTTTAGTTTAGTATAGGTTCGGCTGGCACGGCTGTAATCAGGAGGGTCTTAATGGTGGGTTGCCCAGTCCAGCGTGTGAACTGTGGGCGTGAACGACTCGCTTCCTATCTTCGGTATCTGACATGCAGCACGTGCTGGACTGGGAGACCTTGCCGCTATTAAGAAGCGTGCTTCGTAACGTCTCTCGGATCTCTTGGACCTCACCGTCGATTCCTTTCGTTGATAAGGCTCACTCCTGCCCACGGAGGAATTTCCAATTCCACCCCTACGCGTGGCGCGGATAGATAGAGGTTTCCGTAATTAATCTCGACTTGCGTACGTGTAACAATTGAGAGGGCATTGCAAAAAACGATCAGAACGACGCTAATCCGATCGTACGTTGCTTTGAATATTTTTATGCATTTGGTACTGAGAATTTCTCTATCGTTGACTTACAGATTCGTAATCATTTTTTTTTTTTTTTTTTTAATGAAATTGGAGTTCAATGTATGATCGAGGAATTTGATTAATTATTGTCTGGATTTGATGTTTTGTTGGGTCAGGTGGAAGCAGCGGCGATGACTCCGATACGGAAAGCGAGCCGGGGATCGCTTTGAAGAGGAAGCAACGAAGAAGCAGGACTACGTTTACTGGTGAACAGCTCGAGCAACTCGAGGCGGCCTTTCATCGGACGCAGTACCCTGACGTGTACACCAGAGAGGAGTTGGCTCAAAAGTATAAACTGAATTTTACGTTTTTCGTATTTTCAGAATAATTAACGAATCAAGTGAACATTTCACTACGAGTATCAAAAAATACACAAACTGACAGAAACAATCGCGTCTCGAAAACCGTTCAAGCACCAAAACGGATTATTCTACTTTTAATTAAACAATTTTGGTTAATAAAAAATTTGTTCTACTTCAATTTCGACCGATCGAGAGGAAAACTAATCGAGGATTCCTTGTTTGCTATGGTTCCAGAACAAATTTGACGGAGGCACGAGTGCAAGTGTGGTTCAGCAACAGACGAGCCCGACTTCGCAAGCAATTGAACAGCCAGCAATTGAACGCCTTCAATACGATGAGCTTGCAGTCCTTTCAGACACAGCACTACGGTAGCAGCGCTGAAAGTTATCAGAGCTACGGGCAAGCTTCTGTAGCTGCGGCCGCGGCGACCACGGCTGGTTATCCTCAACACTATAACTACAGCGAGAATTACTATGCCGCGCAGCAACAGTGGCCAAGACCGACTGCGGAGAACTACGGGTGAGTAATTAATTACCAGAGATCTCTATTAGTTACGTTGAAGCGAGATTGGAAGGTGCAATTTGCATTCTGTCAATCGTTAATACAATTTACACTACAATTTAATGAAACGCGCTTCTATTATATTTTATAAATTCATGAAAAATAGTTAACTTGAAACAAACATTCTCGTGTAAACACAAAATACCAGTAGCTCGAATCTCACTGCTTAATAAACGAAATTGTATCTTTTCGAAACGAAAGTAATCATCTGAAACATTTTTTTACGCCATCAGCAACGATATTAAATACCTCTGGGGAAGGTGAACAAGATGTCCCAAACTGAATACCAATAGTACACCATAGAGTGCACCATCTTGTGTCCACGTACTAGAAGAATACCGCGTGCTCGTGAAATAATGACGCCAGAAAACGTGGCCAAAGTCGAAACCGATGGAAGAAAGACCCCCCACGAGGTAGGGATCCGGTGTCGAGGCAAAGTGTACGTTGTCGGGGTAGAGATACATTATCCCGGACGTTTAAAGCGGGCGAAGAACGCGGAGGGGAAACCGTAGTAGAAAAAGGGAAAGAAATCGCGGAGGATACTTGACCGGGAGAAAGAGCGGGCAGTCTGTGCTCGCAGGGTGTTTCGAACAATTAATTCAGCCATTGTGGCGTAATAACAGGTTGGCGAAATGCTTCGCCTGCCGCAGCGTGCTGTTACACACCGAGTGCAGAGGCCAATTCGCTGCAACGCAGACCGCAAACGACGAAAGTCTCGGCCAGGGAAAGGCGGACGGAACGAAGAAACGGGGAATAACGGGAAACGGAAATTGGAATCTAAAAACTAGAAAAGGGATACGGGAGAATAGGGTATTTTATGGAACAGCGTGCCCTCGTTTATCGTGTTTCAAGTGACATTGTGGTTTCTCTGGTTGTATGCAGATTAGTTTTTGCCCTTCCCTTTGTGTTTGGTTTATGAAGAATTGAAAATTAAAAAAATGATATTATTTTTAGCAAGAAATGTATGAATTGTAATAAATTTGATATTACTTCAATAATCGATTTTGATTCTGCTCTTGGCGCAGTCCAATTTCAATTTTATGTCCTCGTCCAAAACAAATATCAACGATATAACATTCTGAGAAGAAAAACATCTACGTGACAATGCATAAATTTCAACGCACACTCCACGAACCACAAAATAATTAGATTAATAAAATGAAGCATACGTTTGAATAAATAAAAATATCTCTCACTATCAAAAATAAAATGCTAATCAAGGTAAACAATTTGATCGAGGACCGTTCACGTGTTAAAACGCGGCACACTTATTCGGGCTAATGCAACATAAATTGTTGCAATTAAAAAATTCCACGCGATAGAATCGCGCAACGGAACGTGGATGAGCAAAGGGAGCAAAATGCATCTAGAAAGGCGAAAGAGAGGACGAAACAGGTGAAACGGAAGACTGACCTGCGTCGAAGAATGGAGAAAGAAGAGGCCGAGGGAGAGAAAGAGAGTTGTTGGCTGAGGCGCTGTGCGAGCCAGTCGAGCGACCCCACCGATACGTTTTCTGTGTGGTCCTCAATTATGTTGCTACTTCGGCCCCCGTAATGAAACGCTACCGGCTAATAATCCAACGCTGGTCTTGATCTTCGCCGATGATCCAGCTTTAACTGGGGGACACTGTGGCCTTTCCCTCATCCCGGAAGACGATCCGTGGCTTCGATTGCCTCGATTTGACTGCCTCTACGAATTCCACCGATCCTGGACATTACCGCGAGCGTTTTTCATTCACTTTATCGTCCCTCGAAACTCTACAGAAATCTCGTCCCGCGAGATTGCGCCAAGCGTTATTCGATGCACGATCACTTTTCGGTATTCGCGTTGTCTTCGAGCAGAAATTCGTGATCGGCGATCGAATTGTAAATACGGGTAGGCAGACCGTTCGTTCTATTCGTTGATCCGCTTCCTCTGAAACAGAAAGATTTTATTCAGAGTGGTTGTAAAGAAATTTTGAATAAATTAGATGAACTGATTATTGTAATTTATTTCAGTAGGTGTCTTAAAATTTCTTGAACGACAGTGTGTGTGCATCTAGGTGCAAGACTTCGAAGTAAGAATATTCTTTGGCACGTTGGAGTTTGTGATCCCTGTGGCGAGCAAACTAAATGGCACTTTAAAAATGAAAGCTATAACACCAAAGAAATACGTACTATTATACTACATTATGAACGTCTAGCATTTCAGAGGGAATGCGTTACAGTTTCTATCGACGATCGAAAGCGTACCTCGAAACTAGCCCCTAGAACAAGTTCGTTCCTCGCGCCGTCTATCCCCTAATTTCTTAGATAGTAAGCGTCGATTATAAATTATTCATTCCGGCTGAACTTCGCCGGAATTCATTAACACTTCCATAGAAATGAACGTGATTTGTGGCCGTTCCCTCCTAGGGGAAAATAGATTCGTAGACCGGTCACGGGGACAGTCGATAAATCGTGGAGCTTCCGCCAGCGGGCCGTCGCTTCGAAGAAGGAATTAAGAGAAGACGAGAAAGGGCGAAAGGGGCGCGGCGGAGAAGGAGGACTAAAAAGAGCGAAACGAGAGAAACGCGAGGATAAGGGAGGCAGGATGGAGAGAGGAATTAAATGGTTCCAGCATCGGCACGCTTTAGGGTCCTTAACCGTGCTGCTGTGCCGAAACGGTCAAAAGGGCCGCTACTCCGTTTTGAAATCGGTTGTTGGCAGCCTCGACACGCCCTAAACGATTCGTACTCGTATATACGTGCGCGAGCGTGAACCGTTCCCCGTGGTATCGGTTTGCAAACGAGCAGCGAGGTTTGATTGCACAGCGGAACGAGGGAGAAGCGGCCGCGGCGGTTACTTTGAGACCAGTGAAACGAACAGAGAATTTCATCCGGTGGTTATGCGCCGTCGAGGCTGCGCCGCGTTAATACCCTCTGATATTCCTCCTGCTCGGCTACCACGGGACGCGTCGTCGACCTCCTTTAAATTCGATGGAAAATAAACATTCATTCGTGACGCGCTCCGTTCCTGATCTCTCGCGAACCTCGTCTCGCGATTCTTCGATACGCAACCGATCGCCTCGCTCGAACGACGCTTTTTAATCAGAGACGAAGCTAATTGGGAAATACTTGCGAAATAAAGTAGTTCCTTTCGAGGCGATTTATCGATGACATTTTATGTATTACACCTAACAGGTGTTCAGAGCTTGAAATTTGACTCTTGACTGAATATCTCTCGAAGGATTTTACGAGGAAACTCTAAACTGTAGCTGCACGCAGCAACGAACTTCGAACGTTGCAAAGGAAATATCCATCGCAACCGTTATTTTTTCTGTTCCAGATTGTTCAACGCCTCTCACTACGGTAGCAGCAATCTGGCGTCGAACTTGACTTCGACCAACTTGAACCTGGGCAGCCTGAGCGGCAGTGTCAGCCCCACAGCGTCGAACATGAGCGCGTGCATGGTCCAGGGTACGTCCTCGGGTGTCCCAGCCCCGACAGGCATAAACCATCACGTAACACCGCATAGCCCAAGCGAGGCGAAGAGCGGCTACCCCTATCTGGGCGGAATTGAGTCTCAGGTCTGTGGCAGAGTTCACTGAACCATTGGAGTAGGTATACGAGTAGTTCAGATAGAAAAGAGAGGAGGGTTAAGTCACTGGTACTTTTTTCGTTTGGAATTAATGGACGTAATGTCGCTGAAAGTGACGTACAGTAAAGCACGATAGACGGAAATGCTTTCATTTTGGGGAAGTTTGTATGAGAGAAAAGGCTATCTCTAAAGGGGTACTCGTCGATCACTTTTCTTACTTATTTTGGACATCGCGTCGTGCGTTTCAATAAAAATTTGTGCACCGTGCATTCGAAGAGATGGAGTACGAGATACGAGAAACGAGTGTACCCCTTAAGTTGTTCAAGTGATATAAATACTTCGTGTGTATATTATCTCATCGAGAGGTGTAAAAAAAAGAAAAAAAGATAGGCGAAATTCGAATTTCAATGCTCTCTTTTAAAATCGTAAATTATAATTTCAACGTTGTCCCTTTTGCAAATATGTATATAGCATGAAAACTTCTTTGTGTATCTATTGTAAGTTCGTATCGTTCTCTTTCCTGTAGAAATGAAGCGTATGTATAGTTGATTCTCAAGCTATCTTAATTCCATTTAGATATACTTGAAGTTATCGTTTCCTTCGATATAAGATATTGAAAATGTTAAACGAGGAGTGGTGATATTTTTAGAGGCACGTATTTATTCAATATTACACGAACGATCGATACTGATATATTACCTCGATTTTACAGAGAACGAAAAGTCGTCCTTATTATACTTTCTGTCGAAAAAAAGCTTGACAAGGAAGAGACAGAGTTATATCTTTAAAATTACCAAAATAAGAATTTCAAAAGAAATTTTAGATTAACATTAACAGCCACAGTATCCGCTAAGAATCACGTGCCTTCAATTGCTCTTGCAAAGTGTTAAAACATATGCTTAAAGTTTGTTGCTCCCAATAAAGTACACGTATGTTTACCATTTTGTACAGCTCGAATTGATCTTTCTGTTCAGAAAATTCATTGCAATAACAAATACAATAAATTCTAGAAAAAAAAACACGTTATTCTGAATAATATATCACAGTTGATTTAATTACCGCAATTCACTGTAAAGTTTAATTAAAACACAGACATCAAAAATATTTCGACGATCATAGAAGACACGACGTCTTTGACAGTTTCATTTGTCGCATTGTTCCATTATACTGTATGTACATACACGTATCGTAATATAGAAGTGCCTACTCAAACTGACGCTGTAAATAATTAACTTACGTCTGCATACTCGAATAGCATCCCGATTTTACGACTAATGAACCCGTGCCCATTCAGCGACACTAATCGAGTACTTTGCGCTAAAGTCACGTTAGCCGGCTCACGTGCATTGCCGCTCATAATTGCTCGAACTTAAAAAAAAAATCGATGGACATTACGTCTTCGACCCCTTCGAATTCGATTTGAGGCGTGTACAATGGAAGCGATATCGATTATTCTAATAAGACGTTAACCGCGCTGACAGTGGCACATAAAACGCTCACCTGTCGTCTACAAGAAAATTGAAGTATAAGATTTCTGTCGATGAATTAATTGTGAGTGGTATCCGCATAGTTTAGACTGTAAACATTAAGAACCTCATGGAAATCGATATCAAAAGAGGAGATATGGAGATATATTAAACTGTACCCAATAATTTCTGATATCAAGGAGGAGATACACACGCATATATATGTATACAGTTTGCCGTAATTATATAGCAATTAATCGAATCGCCATGAACGAAGTGCCTCCGTGTAATTTAACGCCTTGCAATTGCTGTTTTTCTAACGAACTAGGGAGCTACGCGATCTACGTTCATCGAGAAATTTATTTTGTGCATACTTAAATCGATTACGTTTAAACAAACACCAATTAAAATTCTCTGCGTGTCGCGAGTTATCCTTGCGATTGAATTAATCGATTGGCCAGTTGATTACGGTTCTTGTGTAGAAAGATAACTTTACTCGATGCACATGATATTCTTATCATTCATTAATTATAATTGCTGATGTATAATTCATTGTTACAGAATAAAAGAACATTTAAAAGAAGCCTAGCATTCATATATCTATTTATTGACAATAAAACCTGAAATATACCTTTATATTTCCTAGGATCCCCAACAATTCTCCAGACCGTCCTCAGCAATCTACCACGTATAATTAAAAATGTCTCCTTAAAATAATACTAATAACTCGTGAAAGTTTCTTCTTCTTTTGCAACTAAAATTTTGCATGCAAAATATATTCCAAGTGATCTAAGACTTCTTCCATTACAGAGATGGAATTGGATCATTATTAAAATATTACACACGGTTCGCTCGCGTTCTAAAGGAGTAATTTACTATTCACCACTTAACTCTCGCCGTTGCAATCATTCTTCCTCGTTAGGTTATTAATTCGTATCGACCAATACATTAACACGCTCGCTCGCGTATTGCGAGCGAAGCATTCCCGTTCACCAGGCACGTTTAGCATCGCGTGGGCAGGACCATTAAATTACATTAAAACGGGGCTGCTCTCAATTGGTTCCGATTCGAGCTGCTCGTGCAACCTGGCTCCGATCAAATCTCCGTGGAAGAGACACTGGCTTTCGGCAACGAGGAACTTCCCTCCGCAGAAGGCGAGCCGACAGTCGGGATGTTCGGCGACAACGAGCAATCAGCCTGCCGTATATCTGTTGCTGCTGTCGCCACGCATTTGTGGCCCATTGTGCCATCGAAGTAGGTGGTCGGCCTTCCCGCTTTTTGCCTCCTCTGCCACGAACCTATTGTAGCACAACTATTCGCTCCGTTCTTCTGATTTTCGACCCGAAACGATACGCCTGCGCGCGCGTTAATCCTATCGATGCTTCCTTTCCTTTGGGCCTCTTTTCTTTTCCTTTATCGGACGAACGAATTGTTTCTCAGCGTGACGGAGCTTCGCAAATAAAATTTCACGTACAAATTCGATTTAACAGCACGGTTCACGTCGATACTGGATAATGGAGCATTGCTTTACAATGAATATTAAATATTTAGAAATTTTCCTTTTTGTTTTTTATCAAATTTAAAACGATGCAAATATTCACGAATTGTATTTTTAAATGTATGTTGTATATGAAGATTGTAAAGGAAAATATCTGAATACAAGTTTAGACCTTGATGGTAAAAAAAAGAATTTCCATTTCACGATTCTCACGCTCGATTTGAGAGGAGCCGACTCGTGTTTCCTCCTGCCCTTGACCTACCGCATTTTAACCAACGTAGTCAAATATTCGGGAGCAACAGATTGACCAACAGAACGCTATTGCCAACAGGGGTGAGAACCGAGAGGCACAAAGAGGGCCGCCGGCTAACCAACCCTGTGACACAACCAGAGGGGATGAAACATGGGGCGGGAACCATTCAACGGCGAATCACGATTCAATGCGATACATAGGGATCTGGGAAAGCTCGAATTCGGATTCGTATACGTGCACCATAGCTTTCAATATTTTCTGATAAAATTGGACCACTTTGTCGCATATCCGTCAATGAATTTCATTACTAAAGAATCTAAAAAACTTTCATCTGTAATGTTACCAAAAATCTCATAATTAAATATTGTTGACGGATAATTGCAAGATGATTTTACTTTTCAATTATAACTAAAAAGATATTGATTCAATTTGCGTTTCTCGCGCGATCTTTCGCAATGACGCAGTTGCTCGACATCTTTTTGATCCGAGTTCTCAGAAAGATTATAATTTTTATAAAAAGTGTTATTTATTTCCCCACGGTGAATTTATAGTCGTAGTAACCAGGACAGATGTATCGGTAACGGCAAAGGTGATAGGTGTGACGACCTCCCAGGTTTAAGCCGCACCCTCACGACGGAATACTAGGGGCGGCGTCATCGCCAATCCCCTGTGTGCTCGATACCGTGCGTTCTACTATCTCGCTCCATTTTGTCGCAGTATGTCATACAAACTTCGCACATTGTACTACCTCAGATCAATCCCACAGATTTAAACCGTCCATTATCATCTTTACACTCCACAGAATTTTTTAACATAACATTTGCGTATTAATAAAAACGTCCTTAAATAATCATTCACATATTTATCTCTACGCTCACAAACGTGCGCCTCAGAATTTACTCTGAATTTAAATCGCCACACCTAGTGCCTCCCATTCTTTCCACCGCATGCACGGAAGTCATATTTATGGGAGTGTTGATTTGATACACCGTTCCATTAGTCCACGTAACAAAAGACGACGTCGAAGACCATCGTGCAACAATTTCCCCCTCGATCGAAGGAAATTTTTCCATAAAAATATCGATTATCCATCGATCAGAGGAGCATGCGTTTAAATTTTCAGATAGCACGCGGTATTGCGTGCGCGATCGTAGAGACGAGCATCAAACTCGTATGCGTTCAGTACAGATGCGCCACACGAGGAGAGTTGTGGACGCGAGCGTTGCTGGGCGACAGAGACGGAAAGGGTACAAATCACCATTTTTCCATAAAGATATCGATTATCCATCGATCGAAGAAGTATGCGTTTAAATTTTCAGATAGCACGCGGTATTGCGTGCGCGATCGCAGAGACGAGCATCAAACTCGTATGCGTTCAGTACAGATGCGCCACACGAGGAGAGTTGTGGACGCGAGTGTTGCGGGGCGACAGAGACGGAAAGGGTACAAATCACCATTTTTCCATAAAAATATCGATTATCCATCGATCAGAGAAGCATTCGTTTAAATTTTCAGATAGCACGCGGTATTGCGTGCGCGATCGTAGAGACGAGCATCAAACTCGTATGCGTTCAGTACAGATGCGCCACACGAGGAGAGTTGTGGACGCGAGTGTTGCGGGGCGACAGAGACGGAAAGGGTACAAATCACCGGCGGCTTAAGCGGAGAGTGGGACCAGGCATGAAACGGAGAGAGCGAAAAACACACAAAACCAGTTCACGCGGACACCATGGCTGCTCCCCCTAATGGAAACGCGGCTCCCTGGTGCAGTCCCGTGCTGGATCCGGCAGCCGACCAATAGGGTGGGCCGCGATACTTCGAACAATGGCACGTTCGAATAGATTAATCAAACTTAACCGAGCCAATGAAAGCCGTGCAAATCTCGCGTGGGGGATGCATAGTTTGCAGTGGTAACCGCGCGCTCGTTACAACGCGTCTGGGACAACCACGGGAGAGAGAGCGAGCCTCGAAGCGTCGCACGGGGGCCACGGGGACGAGGGCTATGGGAACGCGTGGTGTTGCGAATTTAACGACGCTTAACGATGTCGCATTGGCTGTTCGATCATTGAGTGCGTGCCTCCTCGCGGACCGCCAAGCCACGAGTTTTCCACCCGGGGATGAGGGAATAAAAAGGGGTACCGTTCGGGATAGGTGCGCACCGCGTGCATCTCGCTTGGCTGGCTGCCATTTTTCTACTGTGAGAAAACGTGCACCAAGAAAACTATCTCTTTTTTTTATTTACCGCGCTGCGTCTCCTCTGGGCTAAAAGTGCCAGCTACTCGATGAGCAGAGCAACATTTGCTACTGATAATTGGGAAACAGCGCCTTTCAGAGGCGTAGAACTTTGGGACGCAGAAATTGAGAAGCGCCATCGCGCTCTCCAGCACTTCTAAACGTAGAAATTCAGAATTTCCATGGCACTGTTCGATTGGATTTCTCGGAAAACCCATAGCACTCAAATGATTAAAAGTTGCAATAACCAATTTTTTCCTAACAACACTCTCAGCATCTACCAAGCATTTATCAGTAAACGCATTCACATTCGTTTAAAGAATGTCGCAACTTAAATAAAAACTATTGAAAGTGGGAACAGTCATGTGCATTCCACACGATTATTTCAAAAACCCTAGAATTTTGTATCCAGTTCGTCTAGCTAATAAAATTCTAAACTACAAGATGTATACGCCCACTGCTTTAAGATCGATGATCAACGTCACAATTATTCTTGCACCAATAGATTACAATGGGACCAAACAGTAGAGAGTCGAGCGACGGTGAAGAGCGGAAGAAAAATTGATCGGAGAAAATCACGAGCGCCGATTGATCGTGATCGGCATCCAGAGGCGGGCAGAACAACAGGGTAGGTCTACGGGGGTCCTGGTTAGGGCGGCCGGTACCTACATGCGCGGATCCATTGGCAAAAGATCCACAAACGCGGCGTGATGCGCGTCTAATCAGTGCGGCCTAGCCAGCTGCCGTGCGGGCAAAGCGGCATGGAACTCTGGTTCATTCATCAAGGCCCTGGTTACACAGGGTGCAACGCCGCCTGAAAAATCCCTTTCAGACGATTTCGGACGAAACGTCGGAAAACGCTGGACCACGTCTGTTAACCAACAGTAATGACACGGAGAAAGTTAAGTACATTCGATTCGCGTTCTTTGAACACGTGATACTTCGATTTCTATTGAAAGTTGCTCGAGCTTCTTCTATCAGGTTTCGCTGTGAAGCCTGTCTAACATTCTTGAACGATTCTATAAAAATCATTCCCTTTGTTTCTCATTATTTCTTAATCCCCAGTATTCGACATCTACTCTCGTCCCAATCATTTTCTATCCAGTGAATCCAACTCGTTTTCTATTTTCTTCAACCGTTCGCGATTAAACAGACTTGAATAAGATAGCGAGTAATTTGCTAAAGTTAAGCTAAAATAAGATAGTGATTCACATATGTATCGTAACTCGAATATTAATTAGCGAGGATACATGACGATTGAATTACCACGGTACGGTTACGCGCGTGGAAGCGAGATAAAAAAGCCGCGCGCCATCCCGACAGTCATCGTGGCCAATCTAATTTCACGTGAAGATTCGATCAGCGCCACGTAATTGAGCTAATCAAATTCTCCGCCGGCGGTAGTAGGCGAAAAGCGTAAAGGCGACGCCATAAGTAAGCATGTCATCGCGCGTTACGAACTTAATACTGTTCTGCCGAAAACACTTTCCGGGCCCCCTCGTCGCGTCGGCCATTTTGCCTCGCCTGTCGGAACGGAACTATCCGAACCCTTCGCAGCTTCTCCGTGATATTTCCGTCGAATCAATCTGTCACCCCTTCGACATCACGTTGAATTTTACATGAAAATTGAAAAATGAGATAAAGATGCACTCTGTGGGATTTCTAAGTCAGAAACACGTGTTAACATGTGAGAACCATCGATGAATATGAATAGAGTCGATGTAAATGGTGAATATACTGAAGAACATACATCTTTTAAACTTAGTCATTCAGAATTTTTTCTACATGTACGCTTTTGAGAGAGAAATTTATAGTTTCTTATTTTTATGAAAAGGATACCAAGTGGATTGTTACAAAGTGTGTAACATTCATATTAAAAATGATCGGAGAAATGAGCCTGGCGATTAATAAACTTATCTGACGACAACGACTCTTTGGCGAACGCGATTTTTAAGCACGCCAGCCTCGTCGTCCGCGCGCGAAAGAAAGAACGGGAAAAGGGAAGAAATGGCACTGAACTCGGAATCTCGGTTTCGCTGCAGCGGCGGGTACGTTTAGACTTGGCGCTGTACAAAATCGTAATATCCTGAGTGGCATTTACTGAGCCATGAAAAGCTTTATCTGTGGCTGGCTCACGAAACTTAATTAAACGGTGCGGTTACGTTCGCCAAAGGAATTCCTTTGATGCTACGATTCCCATTATCGAGCAATATCCGTTAACACTTACCGGCTTTATTACGTATACCAACGAAATCGCGAGATGGACTGGCCGAGACGTAATTGCGAGAAATGATCAATCTCTTTGGTAAATCCTGGGATCACCGTTCAACAGTTCTTTATCGAGCCCTGAAATCAACGGTGTCTTTGAAGTCTCGCGTTCAATTATTAGGCTTACGGCTTTCTTTATTTTTTGGAGCACTGCCATTGCCCGCAATGCGTTCTCATTTCCAAATACGGCTACCGAAACAAACATATTCTTCCCTATTCTCATTCACATGGGCAATGATTTAGACCAGATCGATGTGACTTATTTTAATTCCGTTTCTAAACTAATTTATGGTAATTATCTTGTATGTCTTTTTTTTGTTTTTCATAAAAATGTTCTTAACCATCCTGCCTGAAATTTTAATTTCTTTTTTATTTGATCAAAAAAGATACTTTATTACTTTACGTTTCATTGATTCATTACTAAAAATTCTGTATTCTTATAAAACTTCATAATTATCACAGTACATCTATTAAAACTCGTGTGGTCCACAAGAATTCCTGAGTGTTTATTTAAAACTATGGTAATCCTGTCGAAGAATTTACACAGCTCGACAGCTTTATCTCCGAGTATTTAAAAGTCACCCTTTGAGTCCTCGAACCTTCAACCCGATGGATCCTCTGGAAAATATTGTCGCGTCCTCGGATTTTCCACTGGCTTCTGCGGATTTCGACGCAGTCTGGTGGATAGACACGAAAATCCAGCCAGAAAAGAAACTTTGTAGAAAGATGCGAAAACATGAAGTGGGCGGGGCGAGCTTAAAGCACGCTGGACCAGCGCCTACGGGATTACAATCCTTCCCGAAAAGGACCTCCCTGCACGCGATCGCGCTTTTTCCGTCGGAAATTCACCGAGATTATCCGTGATTCCTGTCAAAATTCTATACATTGTGGTGACAGAGGTATGACATCGCACGAAAGTAATTTCACTTTCTACCCACTCTCTCGAGGTAAATAAAATAAATTCGAAACTGTTTCAGCTATGAAGCGGATTGTCGATTGTTTTTTTCAAAGTTTCAAATATTCTTTATAATCGCAATAAAAATCTATGACAGTCATCGTCAAGATCGTAAATCCTTACAATTATACTTTCAAAGGTACCAGAAACTTGCACATCCTGTCCTGAAAGTGTTGACTCGCTCATAATAAACACCTCGAGATCCAACGAAACCTTTCAGCGAGACGCAGATCTGAAATCTCGGTCTCGGTACAACCAGGAGCGCGTGAAAACGCAACAACCTGTAACGAAAGCGTGAAAGTCCTTCGACGTCGGTCGAGCAGCGGTTCAAAGGGCCCGTACCTCTTCCTTGTCGTCTCGTTTCAAACGTGGCTGCTCCGCTCGCATACAGAGCGGCGCTGGTGCGAAATATGATTTAACCGTGCGGGTCGAGGGGTTGAACGAGCGATTCGGCCGAGTCACGGAACACTTTTCAGCCCCTAACGAAGCTCGTCGAAAGCCGGAGGCAGTCGATCGGGCCCAGCCGCGGGACGAAATAGACGAGGTGTATACGCGCGGCACAGGGACAGAGAAGGAGGCAGGATGGTTGAATGCGCGAGGAAAAAATGCGTGGAAGGGTCCGTGGATAAACGCGGACACGGTTATATCGAGCGTTTGTTGCTTTAGTTAAGCTAGTTAAGGCGGTCCACCGAGATTAGTCTCGTTCGGTTATCGTGATGATATAGACGTGGACACGGGGATTCGACGTTCCTCGTTACGTTAGTCACCCAAATCAATCGGTTTGATTCGCTTGTTTCCGCTCTTTTACGGGTTAAATCTATCGCTCGGCGCCGGGGATGTCGTTCATCGACTGTCCATTTTAGCCGTATCGCTTCAACTCACCTGACTTCGTCTCAAACCTCTGTTTACGCGAGTCAAATTATTCATTAAATATGATTAAAGTATTCATTTTTCTATGATTACATCGTCATTTCTGGTAAACAGGAAGAATACGAGGTACTATATCCAGACGATGAAGCGGATATCGTTTCTTTAATTTTGTAAATCTATTACGAAGACGATAAGAGAGGTGAATCGAACTCACCCTCGAACCAAGCAGCGCATCGAAACAGGGCAAGCAGCGTCGTTCTCGACGAGGTTAATCGTTGGACTCGATTTTGTGGAGAAGCCGAGAGGATCCACCGCGTGGATTAGATGGTAAATAAACAACGGTTTAAAAAGTCAGCAGCCACGGAGCTAACGGTTAACGGGGTTAGTGTCAGCTTCGCGGCTTATCCAGCGGCTAAGACGAGGCTAAGTCTCGAGGCGAGAGAACGCATTATCTTACTGGGGGGTCCTCTGCTCGCCGACCAGCTTCGCGATGATCTCTTCTTCTTGGTTAAGCCGTAGCCAGGGGTCGTTCGTACAATCTACGGCTGTTCCGCAAACATCTTTTTCCCGTCTTGTCCGTCGTACTCGCTCGGATGTCACCTCTCCAGAGTTTCCGCGTCAACGGACGCTTTTACCCCCTTCTGGGGCTCGCGAAAATATTTCTTCCTCGCCTCGATTCTTATCTGGGAATGCGATTTCAGGATTTTCCGCTGGAGCGTTAGGGCGTCAAGTGTTGTGGATTGGTTAACGATAGCTTGCTTGGGTAGGATCTTAGAGTGAAGCGATATGAAAAGGGTTGATTTAAAAGTCTTATAGACAGACATCTATGAAGTTAAATCGAGAAGAAATGATTTTATGATTGTAATACTTTCTCTGATGTTCACTTTGTATCAGGCAAGTTAGTATAGTACTTTGCAAATTAATTAGCTACACGATTTATGATTTTTCATTAATATATAGATTACAAGTGCTTGCTTGATTATTGTTTGCGTGACGAAAGGGACCGCTGTAACGTTTACACAAAATAACACCTGTCGAACTGAAGTAGCCCTACTTAGACTCGAATACCAGTTCGATTCTTCAGCTGTTATTTTAGGATGAATTTGCGCTCTACGCGTGCTCGGTATGTTTATAAAGAAAACAGATCCTCGGGAATGAAGCTATTACACAGGTCAGTTACGGTCAGGTGTTTGAAGCATCCCAAGAAATCTAAATCCATCTCGATCCTCTACTTTCTCCTCCAATTCAATACTCTGAAACAATTTACAAATAATCCATAAAATCCCTCGCTGTAGAACCAATAAAATCATTAATTGACAGATCGATCTGTCCAACAAGAGTAGCAAACCTACAATACATCGAGACGTATCCATCATCGAAGGAATCCAACAGCGCGCTCACAAAGCCTCGTCTGAGGAAGTCATAGCCAAGAAACGATCGCTTCAATCCGCAAGAGAGCGTCCCGTGCTACTCCGATCCGCCTGCGCCAGGCATCGAACTCCCCGGAGTCCTCGTCGAGCCCGTCCGCGCGACGTTTCCGCGTCGCCCCCGGAACTTTCTCGCGGCTCGCTATAAAACCGTGTGTTCGATCATCCTTTCGCGTCGCAACGAGTGGCGAACTCCCAGAAGGTAGAGGCGGCGTCCGATCGTTTCAGGAGCGTTCCATCGATTTTCGTCGGCTCTATAGATTCGTAACGGGCGTCTCGTGCAGCTGGTGGGCCCAGGGAAATCGCTGGGGCGACACGACGGGGACGAGAGGGGGCGGACGAAAACGCACGAGAGGACAGGAGGACACGGGGGATAATCGGTAAATGGGAGGAAGTCGCGAGCGAACGACACCGGGCCGAGTCCAATCCACGCTCACCAAGCACGGGGACTGTGACGAAAGCCGCTGGGACTCGCCTCGTCCTCGAAGGTTTCCTTTTTGACTTTTTCCACGGTCCCGCGATCAAAGACCGCGACTTGGCTCGTGTACATAAAGGCCTTGGAGACCAGCGCTTTTTATTGCGAGGGATAAAAACTAGTGGGTGGCAAGGAAGCCACGCGGTGGACGCCTTTTCCTGGGTCGGGAAAGTCGAGACTCGACGCGATCCACTTAATCCGGTGCGAGCGATACGGATCGCGCTGCTGTTTGTTCGGGTTGAATGGAATGGAAGCGTGCTACGTTTCATAATGGACGTACCGGCTGCCTTTCTGTGATACGTTACTGTCCGCGGTGCTATGAATGTGAGATTTCGAGCGATATCAAATCGTTAAACGGCTTCCATTGTTTGAGAGAATTATGGAACCCGCCGGGTGGAACGTTTTATCGGTTAACGAGGGTTAACAGGATTGGTAGCGTGGCGCTGGTGGTATTTAAGGGATTATCTAGAAAACTGCGCGAGTTAGATATGGTCAGTGTACGCGATAATTAATTAGTGTGGCGAAGGAATAATGTTTGTCGTGGGGGTGAGAAATAGATCGATCGGTCACGCTCTACTATGTAGACATAAAACCGGGTACCTTTAAAGGAGTAAGAGGCTGCCCGCGTTGTGCAACGGATTAACTGCTTAATTGCTTAATACGCCACGAAGTAGTTATTACGAAATGACTATTAATTATATATATCGGACTGGTATCGAAGACTGAAGTCACGCGTCAAAGCATATACGCGTTACGATGAACGCGATCATTTGCGAATCCGTACCGTGCGATTGTGCACGTGAAATCAGAACGCGAGGCAGCGAAAGTACAGCGCTCGAGTGGTACCCTAAAGCGCATCGAAGTGCCCCGACAAAAATCCTCCGCTGTCAGACAGTCCGGCTGCTCGTTTCCAGGTAACGCGTCGAAGGCTAGACAACGCGTCCATTCGTGTCTCAGCTCGCACAACTCATCTCTAAACGCGTTTCTTCCCGACACATTAAAGTCACGAACGAACACGAAACGGAACGGAACGGAAGGGAACGGAACGGAACAGCTCTGGTCTGAACACCGCCGCAACCCTCCGCTGTGTTCTCCAGCGGATCACCGACGCGGAGGAGAGCGCGCGCGAAGGTGAAAGAGAGAGGCAGCGAGCAGACAGTTGGGGCCAAGACGAGGACGGGAGTAAGAGGAGGACGCGAGGAAAAGGAGGAAGATGGTAGAAGAAAGTTCTCGACGAGCCCGAGGCCTCGCAATTTTTCAGTGGGATTTATTAGAGCATCATTCTAAGGCTTTACGACCCACCTGGCCCGAGCGGTCGTCCCCTTCCACCTTGCCACTTCCATCGTGCTCCATCTTCCTCGACAACTCTCGTTTCGCGCTCGCAGACGGCCGATGGAGGAAGAGAGAGGAGGTGGAAGGGTTCACGGAGCGGAGGGCAGCTCAGCTAATTATTTTATTCTCACGCCGGACCGTCAGAGTGCGCGTGCCTTTCATTAAATTCCCTCGGACCGCGCGCCGCTCGCCCCTCGCCGACAACGATCGTTTAGTGGATTACTTCGTTTCGGTCCATACGACACCCTTTCCGTTGCACGCGGTCGGCTCGATTTCCGATCCTCAAACTCCACGCACGGAACCACTCTACTCCTGCCAGTCTCTCCAATTTATGCGAGAACAATTCTGCGAACGAGTTCCACGGTTTTTTCTATCAGAAGTATGTCAGTTCTAGAGAAGACTTCTCTTTAAAATTGTCAAACATTTTTGCATTAACAAGCCTAAGTTTTGAGCGAGATTCTATTTTAATAGTAATCAGCAGAATAAAAAATTCTTTTAGAGAGGGTATCGTTCCTATTTCTATCATTTGCATTTATTCGTGTTCCACGTTCGAACAGTCGTGTTACCGTCGACCATTCGGTTTTTAATGCCCAGCTAAAAGCCCCGGTTGAAAGAGCGGCTGTCAATACTAAAATTAATGCAACTTCGACGAATGATCACGATACGTCACCGACGACAAGAGCAATAATAAGGGGGTGCGATATTGCCCGACCGTCGCCGGATTTTCGAACGGCCGTTTCTGCCTGCCGCGAGTTATTTAAATAAAACCCTTTGTCGGCCGGCTCGAGTCCATTACCGAAGTACCTTTATAGCCACGCGTGTACGCCGATATGCCGGATTACCGTTTCCTTTTCTAACTCTTTTTACAACCTTTTGCGCCTCTCACTTTGCCCTCTGCTCGCGCGCGGACGCGTATACACAGGCATGTGTGCACGTACAAGGTGTCCCATTTAAATCGATCCTCACGGATATCCACGAAACTGTTTACAACATCGCAAAACGTTCCGAGGGTCGCATCGTTCGAGGTGAACAATTTTTTCGAGGTGAACGAGTGGAGAACAAGCCAAGGTCAAGCCTCTGTCTTTTTTTTTCTTGGCAGTGGGTACATTTTGTACAAAAATCATTAAATGAGGTTACAGCGTTCGTCATGCATCTGTTCGAGCGAGTGCTTATGAAAACAGGCGTTATTTAACCACCTATCGATTCATTTTTCGCTAATCTTTAAATGCCTACGAAAGATCGCAGTTGATAAAGCTGAAGGTATCGCCATAGTTCTATCGTAGACGTCACCGTTTGATACGTTTACGATCGAATAACGATCTATTAATTTCTCCTCGTAGTACTCGACGTCCACTCGCAAAGAATTTTAAATTTGCAGCGGAGCTATCGAGACAGCATTTCTCCTTGAAAGCATACCAAAACTGCGCATTAAATACAGCTCGCTGTTCTACATGAATTTCTATACTGACGATAAGAAACACTGAAGAATGCAACTTGTAGAAATGATGGACGTCCTATGAAGAAAATATTAATTCTTCCCAGTGTACAACTTCTTGCAGAATATTCTGAATAACGGGAGTTGTCAATTGGAATCGATAAATTCACATCGTTCAGGACCAGCACTTATTCATAATAGCCTACACCCAGAGCTGAATATTAACAAGAGTCGCGAAAGGAATTTTCTAAATTGAACCGCAGAGACGAAGATATATCGCTACACGGAATCTCCAAGAAATTTCAGACAACATCAGAGACACGAGAGAAAACAGTTCCGTGTAGTTAAAATTATTATCGCGTAAGTTACCCACAACTCGCTTTATGTAACTATGTAACCACGCGTTGGAGATAACGAACCATTTCTCTCTCAATAAAATTCCAAATATCACTTCCCTAGAGAATAACCTCTGATGTGAAGTAGAATCTCGCAGAACTAAAAGAATTTAGAAAGAATTCTTAGAAAGAATTCGCTGGTTTCGCAGGCTCAAGCCCAGTACGATTCGCGTTCCCATCATCTGGAGGAAAGTTAACTAAATATTAATCCCAAGGACCGCGAGTTCGCGGGTGGTTTCGCTGGTACGAGCGAGGAATCCATCCTGCAAATAGAAAATGCGTATGATGTCAAGGGTCGTCATATATCACGCTTCACGCTGGTCCAATACGTATTGAGCATCGCGTGTGTCAGTACAGGACATGGGCTACCGCGAGAGGAACAAGTCACTTTGAACACCGTTTCGACCTTCGCCATTACGGTCGCATGTCTGGTTACGTTATTGCAGAAGGTGTCGCGTAAACCATCCTCCTCGTTTTTACATCCCTTCCGATCGGGGTGAAAAGAAACTCGACTGTCATTCTGATAACTGATTAATTCCGTCACGAGTGCGAAGTAGGAAATAGAAACACGGGAACCGTAAGAAAATTGAAGAAGACGAAATAGATTTCGAACATAAGAGGCTGTTGCTGATCGATGGTGAGTTGCAAGCGGTGCGATATGAAAATGTTGCAGAAGTAAAGTGTTACGAGCGTGGCGTGGCTCGTTATACGCGAGCAGAGAGGTCCTGGCGGGCCTTATGGGCCTGGTAGCGTGGCTCGTGGGACCTTATGGGCCGCATGCCCCGCGCGCAAGGTCAGGGGGTCCTCTGTTCCAATTTTGTGCCCAATAAGACTAATTTCTTCAAAGGTGCCGGCCCAGGCTTGGCTACGGCCACCTTGCTAGCGAGAACTTATCGGTTAATTTTATGTAAATTATGTGACGCCACGGATTATGGCTTACGACCGGCCCTCCTCTAGAAATGCCTTTTCGAGAACAGAATTTATATAGCCAGCATCTGCGTACGAAATGCGTCGGGGAACGTTGCGTTGGGAATCGTTGCGTCCGATGACAAATGGGAACAGTTCGTTTCTGGTGGTCCCTGAAATTGGAAACGATCTAATATCAATTAACATGCGGGAGAAATGATTCTTATCGTTGGAAAATGTTGTGACTAGTATCTTAATGTTTCATCGGTATTTACTAGTGACGTGTATCTAATTGCGAAGAGACAGTGGTTGATATACTTGCCCCGTTTGAAGTATTCGTTGCATAATTTATTTAAATTGCTCTCGTTATGGATACAACATAATTCCGGCATTTATTATTTAATTAGACAACATTAATAAAAGCAGAACAGAACGAAACTTAATCTTCGTTTCTCGTTCTTTATCGCCCAATCAGTTTCGAATCGTTGCTCCGTGGTCGTTCAGTTTCGACAGCTCCCTACGAATCTTCCTATTCTGAAGCGACGCGAGCAATGAATAGACGTTTGTGGTTACGCGTTTTTAGGAAGAGTGGCTGCCAATAATTTACGAGAGCACGCGGACAATGCGCGAGGCAGCGGCAAACAGAGGATTCCGCATAATTTCTGACCGCGTCCCCGCGCTCTGGAAACATTGAGAAGCGGCTACACCTTCAGCGCCGGGTAAATACAGGGTGGTCGACGTTCTGACGGTGTCCCAGTTCCAAAGTTATGCAAAGGACTCATTCATCCGGTCAATAAGGCAATCAGGAAGATACTTCGGCCATTTGGAAGTCTAACGAGGCGACCACGGTTCGAGAAAACTGCGGTCGAAAACTGAGGATAGAACGCCGCCGCGGTATTTCGAGCGCTATTCAGACCGGCAACCCCCTCGTTCGGTTTTCAATTAGGAATGGAGTTCACGCTTTCTCCCGATCGTGTGTCTAGCGTGCATCTTAAACAGCGATGGTGCCACTTTTAACCGGACAAAGAGTGTCATAAAAATGGAATTTATAAAAAGAATATATACGAACTAAACGTGTATATTATTATGAAATATATAGAATGAAACGTAAATGAATCCACCGCGTGAAAACTAAATTGATTAGTTCGTGTAAAATATTATTTATAAGTATCGACAACTAGTTTGAATCTGAAAAACGCAATCTCGAAATAAACTGAAACAAAGTATCATTAGCTTGATAAAACTGGCCATTGCACAAGAGCAAATCGCGTCCAAAGCCGTCGAGCGACGCATCAATCATCTCGTCAGCCCCGCGAAACAAGAAGCATCCTTCCTAAATGATGCCCCGACTAATTTTTCACATAATTCGCCTTGCGTTGTTCGTGATAATCGTTCGTTGAATCAGCTTCTTTTTCACCATCGGTTGGTTTGACTTGGAACGGAGCGGAAAGAGGAGAAAAAGATGAAAAAAGGAATGGAAGCATCCTAGAAGGGTCGAACCGCTAAGTAGACCCTCTCTGTAAGGCCTCACGAATTTCTATTAAAAGCGGCAATTAGTCTAAGTCTCGATAAATCTTGATGAGTAATACGTCCGCATCAGTCAGCTTGTCAAAGACGCCTATGGCTGGGGCCACACCGATTTCCAACACACATTGTTTCCAGGACAGTTCCTCGCCGGACGAAAATATGAGAACGAAGAAACTTTTTTCGTCGTCCAGCGGGGAACTACTAAGCCGAATAGGCTCGTTGTCATGTTAAATCGGGTGAAAGACACGCGATGCGTCCGCGCCGCTGTTGGAACCTTTAATGCGCCCCTTTTTGTAAATCGACGACCGGGAATCGCCTTGAAACGGGCAATCGTCGCTTTCGAGGATCCCGGGAACATTCCAAATACGTATCCGTACTTGTACTTTGATCTGATTTTTGTAAAGCGTTAATTTTTTTCGACCTTTTCAACTTATCTTTCAATAGAATATCCGTGACCAAAATGATTAAAAGCCAGTTGATGTTGTAGCAGCGGTTTAAAGACTAATCTGAGTTACTACTTGCTTTCTACTGAAATATACGATGCATATGAAATTTCATAATTTTTGCTACTATCATACTAAGAGTAATAAGAATTTCTGTATATAACAAAGTGACATCACTTTCGAGGTAACATTATTCGTCACGATAAATGTTCAAGAACCCTTGTTGCAGTTCAATGACAAATTTCAAATGATATCCTCGTTGGAACCAATGGGTGACGCATAGGTGATCCACATACAGAAGAGGAACAACTATTTTACTGCTGCAGCCACCGACAACAAATCATCGAAAACCACCCCCGGTATCAACATCGCAATCCCTTAACCCTAAACTCGCAACAGAGAACGATCCAGCAACTAGACCTGGGAAAGAAGAAACAGTCCATAATCCAGATAAAATCAGGGTTGACGTCGAAAATGGTTTAACCGTCGGACACCTGCCCCATTTAACGCGGGGGGGAACAGTCCGTCTATTGTGAAATTATCGAAAGCGAGTGCTGCGCGTCCAAGCCGAGAAAGAGGTGTTGCGAAGTCTTGTTAGTTCCGTGCAGTTCCGAGGAAAGTAGACAAAACGGATCCCGATGTTTCCGTGTCGAAGGTGCTCTCCCATTGTCTAGGCAGTCGGCAAATCCGGCGTGAACTGCGGTCGAGTGCCGATAGTTCGAGCGGAAACGGAAGGATCCTGGCCTCTTATTCGTGGCTGCCGTGGAGAAAGTCGTGGCGATGGACAGGCGGCAAGGTCACGTGTGTCCGGTACCAAAGAGTGGACCACTCTGCACGCTATAACGCGGAGGAAATTGATTAGCCAACTTTGGTTGGCCCGATGCTCTCCTCTACGTGTTCTCTCTATTGTCCCCGCTGACAAGCTTCCGTGCACCCGTGACTAGTTCACTTCGAGACGCACCTTTTCACCTGAGAATACGTCTAGTCACTTTTAGGGGTGCCTCTTCCCAGTTGCTGTTTCTTCTTTGCTCTAGCCGATCTTAGACGATTCTGCTACGCTTCGAAGACGCTGTTTTCAACTGTATACTAAAACAGATAATTTATTATTTGAAATCGATTAGACGATGGATGTTTGTAATTTTATGTCAAATTTATTCTGCAAGCATTTACTTTAGGATTTATATTACTCGTTGATTAAAGTGGATTTTAATATATACATTCTTCTCGTTTCAAGATGTAACAAACTGTAAACAAAAGCTAGTTGAGATTTACTTCAATGATCTAATTCCATTTAAAAAAAGAAACTGGCAATGATGAGAGTTATAAGACAATTGCAAAACGACTGTCTCAAGACCATCGCACCGCACCTTCGGTTTTCAGACAAGCTGCATATTACTTACCTGCGAACTGCGCTACCATAAACGGCTTATGATCACGAATGATCACGATGGGCCCATAAATTCCCGAAAAGTTCCCCGTCAAAAGGCTGGTGCAATATTTTGCCAAGTTCGCGACTGTCCCTCGGTCGGAGTCGCGTTGCACCCAAGGTGGAGGACATTACGCGCATTCTCTCATTCCGCAGGACCTCCCGCTGCCCGTCCGTTTCGCTACTGTACGGAAAGATTTACAGGCATAGCGGCCGTTCTCGCCGGGCAGGCCTCCGTAAAAATTTATTACCGGTCCATCATGCGTTCATTATGATTTTACTCCCAGACAGTGGCGGCTGTAAATATTCCTCGTTCTCGAGCGAACGAAATTACATCCTCGCTGGGAATTCCTGAAATTGATGTCGAACGCGCGACCAGCTCCGAGTTGAATTTCCTTTAAGGATAAAGTTTTTGCCGGCAAACATGACTGCTGAAGAACAGCTTCATTTCTTGCGAACATCGTGCAAAAGCGTAGAACGGAGAGACAATTTTTACAATTCAGTTGTCGTCTGATTAAAAACCCCTTTTTGTGCAAAGTACTGAAGGGTGGTAGTTCGTTTCGTTTTTAATAAAAATCTAAGAATATTGTAGTAAGCAAGAGTGTTTTAAATGAAACATGTAACAATTCATTGTTGTCATTTCAGACAATTATTTATAGTACAACGAAGCTATGCCTTCTCTTTGATGCTCCATTTATGAAGCATCCCGAAACGACTCGAAACTACTCGTACATTCGACTAAACGTTCGTTCAACATAAATCAAACAAATGAATAAAATCAGAGGCACGTTACACACGTCTCCGCTTAAAAGTAGCTCTATATATACTATGCATGTACCCAAATCAGCAGCGTACTTTATTACGCCGACCGCTACCGCCTCACGCCCACCCCAACGCGAATTTCCATTCAGTCTCTCGCGGTGAACAAAACGCGGCGACGTCATGCGAACGCTGCTTGAGCTGTACACGACGGAAAAGGCGAAAACCCCGCTGACAGACCAACCAGTGAACGTCGATGCAAGTCGCAAGAGGCGTTTCTACACCAGAGAACGCCCACTGGAAAGCAGCCGCTTGCCAACCAACCGACAGGGCGTAGCCATCGGATGGGACCCCTCTGGATGCCCGTTAGTCCCAACGAGCCAGCAGTCCCCCTTTTTCCGGGCAGTCGGGTCGAAGAGAGAAAGAGAGAGCCACCCATTGCTGCGGGAGACAATTGAAGGGACACGAGGGGACTGGCGGCCCAACTGACACGTTATTGCGCTGGTACCCCTCGCAACGTAAGCCACGCGTGCTGCACGGTTGCTCCTTTTCTGGCCCCAGCGATTCCTCTGCCGCGGCGATCTCTCCCCTTTTGTCAAGCCGTGCCCAGTTTTCCCGTCCGTTTTCGTTCGACCCCCCCCCTCCCCCTTCCCTTAGCCCTCGATTTTTTCTCCCCCACGTCGACCGCTCGTTTCCTTTCATCCCGGCACGCGTGCTCTGCCCCCGTCGCGAGAGGCCAATGTGCCCCGACTGTCCTTCTCGGTTCACCATCGCCGCCGTTTGGTGCGAACAGTCGTCTCGCCTCGGGCGAACGGTGTCGGCCTCGTGCTCCTACCTGGCTGGTAGCCGCGCAGTTTCGCGCCTGGTGAAAACGGATCGTCGCATTGTCATCGATTCGAGGGATCGGTAACAAGTGGATGACGAGAGTAGACCGCGGAACGCTGGACCCCGGTGGATCGCGCGATCGACGGCCAGGATGGACGTCACCGGCGGCATGAGGCCCATCTTTGGAGGATATCCGTTTCAAGGTTAGTATAGAGGCTGATGGAACGTTGGACGGTGGGTGGAGTGTGCGCGATTCGGACTCGGTTCAGTGAAGGATTCAGAAATGGGGGCGGTTTTTGTTGTGTCCAGTTGAAGGGGATTCGGGTTAAATGTCGCGTGGTATTGTGTTTGTTAGTTGAGATGTTCTAACGAGTGACAAGAGTTTATTGCCAGAGAGATTTTTTATGTTTGAATGGAGTCTTATGCGTGCAGAAGTGGCACTGTTAGTTATAGAAAATGTGTCGATGAAGATGACAGATAAAGACTGCGAAATTTGAATTTGTATATTTCTACACTCAAATATTTGAATTTAATAGTCATTTTATTTGATGAAACTGGATAGGATATTTTAAAAGAAAGTTCTGCGTAAATTTACCCCGAGGTAAGATTGACGTTTCTTTCTTAGCATTATAAGGGATGGAAAAATTGTAAATTTAATAAAACACTCTTCGAGTTTGTTCGTTTGCCAATTAGACTTGTAATTAATGGTTATATAATACCAATCAGACACGATAAACGCTTGTTTGTCTGGATCTTTCTTCGTGTGCAACCCTATCGCGCACCCACCCCCACCCTGAACTTCATCTTCGCCCACTGAAAGTTGTCCCAACAGAATTGAACATACGAAGCTTAATTTTTAATTCAAATTACCCATTGACCGCCATTAATACGGTAATGAAAACGAGCATTATATCTAACAGTCAGATTATTTTTACATTTGTACTACTTAAAAATCGGACCATCCGCGTCGCAACTGAAAAGTTCCTACGATATTGTTAATTATTCTACCAGAAACTTCTCGTAATTTGCGACGAAGCTCTGTGTGCGAAGAATTTCCCAATAACACTCGTACACTTCATAACAACATTTTACCAACGAGTTATTTCACCGCTCGTACATCTGTGACTAGAATAAACTCGGCAGCGTCGTCTATTAGAAACCTATCCTTTGCACAATCTCTTACACAAGCCTCTTTCTAACTATCACTGTGTGACATAAGAGATGCAGACGAGAAGAACGACCCGTATGCCGTAATGAGACTGTGCTCTTTCTGTTCTCTATAATTGGATTATCCTAACGACGCACGACTTTTTAATCGTTTCGCTCTTTCGTTCTTATGTGTACCTACTATTATACTTGAATCTACCCTTTATTTTCTGCGCATCGTGGTTCCTACAACAGGATTCATTGTGTCCACAGTGTCATTAGCATAATTAGCTATTTGTAAATTTAAAAGAAGCAAGAGTCGAAGGAATCTGTGAAAATGTATTCACAAAGTATCGTGGATATCAAATAAAAACAAAATCTTGAGTTATTTGAATTATGGAAAAATAGAAGTACTTATGATTGAGATAGCAAGTGTTCTGCTTATGTACTCATCATCCCTTAACTAACTTGTTTACTTGAGAAACTGTAAGTGGAAAACATCGCGATAATAAAAACGAATATATTAACAAATGAATTTTCGAATCTAATGGACTTGCAAACTTTTCCAATCGTTTGTTGCCACCCTTCGATGAACATCCCTTGCGTACTTACTACATAATAAAATTTGTTCTCTTTTGTGAAGAACTTAGTATGCATTTCAGCATTTTATGACAAGTTTCTAAATATTATTGTTGATGCAAATTAATTAATTAATTTTCCGAGTCGCAGACCAGCGGCGAATCACGCGTTAACTTTGCAAGCTTTAATATCTCACGCTACTTCTTTAATTCTCGTAATGTATCTATTAACGGTCCATTGTAAACTACTATAGAGGGTACTTGACTGAGGGAATAATAATAGTAATAATAACATTAACTCCCATCGTTGGCCTACTGTTCCGATCTAACGACGCTATATAATTACAAGCTGCACGACGAAGCACAATAATGAAAATGATACGAGGCACGGAAGAGTGGCTAATTCAACTAACAATATCGGACATCGGTACCCTTTAGCCTTGGAAACAACCTCTCGCACGGTCTAACATCTTCAATTTTACGGTTGTTAAGCGGGCTTTTTTTGGTACTCCGCGTTATCTAATTCTAAGTTCGAGCGCGGTTCCAGCCGTTAATTTCAAGCCCAATCACTGCAATCGCGTCTCCGATTTTTCAATTCCCACCATCGAAATCGTGCTGCTCTCTCGCCGGTTTCCTTCTCGGCCGCGTTCTCCTTCTGCCTCTGACCACCGTGTAATTGAATATTCTTTCGACCCTGGAGGAAATCCACACGCGATCCGTGCAACCGCGTCGAAGATTCGGAACGAATTAATTCGTGTATCTATTAATCATCCCAGCAATAGAATTCATCGTTTCTTACCATAATGTTTCCCTTTGATCATTGGCTGCGGTCCTTTGCGTTTGAATAATTGCTGCCGCCTTCTGAAAATCCGTACTGTTCGTCTAGACGGACGGTATCGCGGTTGAGATCGGAGATAGATAAAATCGCGATTAATTTCACCATCAAACTAATTGAGAGATGTTTCGAGCAAGCAACGATATACCAACTGTCGATCGCTATACGAAGCAGACAACACTTCCAAAAGCCAGAATCCAATTTACACGAGCAGTCGAACAACTGCATCCAATTAGCACAAATTCCACTGCAAATTTTTAATCAAGCTCGTTAATAAAATTACGAATCGATTGAGAATACGCGAAGGATAATGAAATTTATTTGAACAGGACAGGGACGCATGAACCAACTCGGAGGCGTCTTCATCAACGGCCGGCCTCTTCCGAATCACATTCGATTGAAGATCGTCGAAATGGCAGCAGCTGGGGTCCGTCCGTGCGTTATTTCGAGGCAGCTTCGCGTTTCTCACGGCTGCGTCTCCAAGATTTTGAATCGTTACCAAGAGACAGGCTCCATCAGGCCGGGCGTGATCGGCGGCAGCAAACCGAGGGTGGCTACGCCCGAGATCGAGGCGAGGATCGAAGAGATGAAGAGGGACAACCCTGGAATATTCTCCTGGGAGATTCGAGAGAAACTGGTGAAGGTAGGGAACAAGTAGCATTTTCTAAATTAAGACGCTTAGCGTCGATTATCATTGGACGCCATAAAAACGATCTTCCATTACAAAGTCGAAGAAGATCGCCTATATTGTAATTACCATTAACACCTTGTCATTCGATAACGTATTTAGTAGCCATTAATTGATACGTTCTATGTATTTTTTTCTCTGTCTATTTCGTCTACTTCTAAGCTGCCAATCATAAAAAATGATCAATAACAGAATTCATACTCCACTTCTTCTTACTGGGAATTCACGAAATATTTCCAGTCGTCAATGAAAATTCTTTCGCTTAAGCAACGACCGGTTAATAAGAAATTTCACGCGTCTGCTTGCACAAGAGAAATGGTCCAACCGAAGCATAAAATGCTCCCCGTCTTGGATCGATCGTGTATACGTGTAGACACGAGCAGCAGGTTTGCGGTTTCGGTTTTCCATGAAGGGAAACGTTAAAAGGCGTCGTCGGCCGACCTCTCGATCGGGGGTGGAACTTTTCCGCAGCGGGTCCCCCTATCTCTCGAAGAATCGCGAGTGAGTGGGGCTTTTTAATCTTGTGCACGAGGCGTGCACGAGGTGGGCACGGGTGTACGTGAGCGCCCCGAGGCGACTCGCGTGTCCTTTAATACATTACTGCCCGCCGCCTACACCCACGCCTCATTGGCGTAACGCTCCCTCGTTCGTGCCGCGATTTTCGAGTATGCAAAACGACGTTCCCGAGAATAACCTCTTCCGTGTGCGCCGCTTTATCTCGACACCTTGAAGAATCGCAAAAATCGCAACCGCCACGAACACGCCGGGCGTACCGCGGCGCTGCGCTGCGCCGCTGCAACGCGCCGGAAGATAATAATTTTCTACGTGGCTAGTCGATAGAGAGAGGACGATCGGAAGAAGAAATAGTAATGCGACGTGTAACGAGATAATAGAACGGCGTGAACGGTATCGAGGAATCTCTCGAGTCGTGTCTCTGTACCAGAGGTCCAGGGTCGTTTGTCGAGGATAAAAACTGTAGCGAAACTGACCCATGAATTCTTTATGGTACATTGCTACTGGCGTCGACTGGAAACGTTGGATAAAACGCATGTATGTGTATTTTGGAAATCTTCTATAATTTTCTCTTCTACTTTTTCTTCGTTTAAACATTTTAAAGAAAATGGGTGGAAACAAGGAATACCTGTTCTTCTTACCATATGTGTATTTTTAACTTTTCGATATAATAAAAAACGGTAATTAAGTGAAAAGTATAGACAAGTAGTCGCTTATATGAGTATATTTGGTTCACTCATATTCTCCAGAGAATCCAAAAACTGTACTCACAGCTACCCACGACTCGGGGGTAACAAGACTTCTAAGACCACCGAAGCATCTGATCGAGATACACTCGTAGCGGTAGCGGTTGCTTCGCGAGAGCAAGAAAAAGGAACCCCTCAGCGGATCTTCCGCGCGACGAAGACGCGTCCCGTCGTTTTATCAGAGAAGGTTCTCAAACCTCCTCGAACAATTCTCACCCCCTCAGTGTCGTTCTAACGAAATCAAGCAACCGCGAAACCACGTGGCGTACATTCGACGCGATTCCCGACGAAGAGGCGAATCCTACCAAGCTGGAAGAGGTGAACGTCGAAACGCGGAGTAGGACTGACCACGAGCGAACCGAAGGGGGCCTAAAGAAGGGCCAGGAACGGGGTACGCGTACGTATAGGCGAGCAGAGAGGCACGGGGCGAAGACGAAGGAGGAAAAACGATTTCGAGAACGTGTATATACGCCGTTGCACAGTCGTGGAAGCAGGCGGTCGTGGCCGGCATTAATACGGCATTTAATGTTGGGAGGAGGCGTTCCTGGGCCCGAGGACCCGGGGCGGCATCCGTCCTTCTCTGTTCACCTCACCAAGCCGTACCCGTGCTGTTCCCCGTCAGAGAGTGTCCATCTCTCTCGTGCTGTCATCGCCCCGGATCTAAAGCTCCGACCGCCACCAACGGCATAAGGATCGTTATTGTTTCTGAGATCGCCGATCCGAAAGATAGCCATCGACACCGACGACCCCCTTTTTCGCCTTTTTTCTCCTTCTTTTCCTTCACCCACCACACCACCGACCCCCCCGCGCAGACACGCTCTATCCACCGGGCTGCCTTTTATCTCTTGTCACGACTCTTTCGCCTCTTTCACGATCTTCGTTGAACGCGAAGACACGGTTCCTTCACCTTCGCCCTTGGACACTCTAACTTCTTCCCTCTTCCCCCTTGTCCCCTCTCCTCCTCTCTTCCTCCGCGTACACCACCACGGCTGGCTTCTTCTTTCCATCCTCTCTTCCTTCCTTCCGTTCCTCCCTGCCTGCAACCCGTCCGTCGTCTCGCCTCCCAGCGAGACCGATTTCTCGGTTTTCTTCGCGCGATCTCCACCGCCACGAGCGATCCACGGATTATCAGCCGATCGAAATTCTTATCAACGAGATAAGGACGATCGATAAGCGGGAATACGGCCCCGGAGATTTTCGCGGATTTTTAGACTGCCGCTGGGTGTGGCGCGGGATACACCGATGCCGCTCGATCGTGTATGAGGCCGATCACGGTAGTCGGCTAAGATCCTCAGTCTCGGGGTAACGAACGGATGCCATTGTGGGATCGGTGGGCAGCCGTTTCCCGTTAGCGATCGCTGGTTCCACCGATCGGTTGGACGCTGTTGTTGTTAATTGATCGTGATCCGGCTCGACTCGCGTCCGAGTTCCCCGCCAGGATTTATTGACGATTATGATCCATAAAACGTCGAGTGCGATTTTAATATCGACTCGCTCGAAACGGAGGCAGTTTCACTTTGTATTCATGACTGCGATTAAGGATGCCGGAGTCTCATTAACTTCTGCTATCTAATGGTGCATTGCGAAATCGTGATTGTACCGCGAGCAATTATATGCTTGGGGCGTACGTCTGTACGTGGTTGCGAACTGTGGAGGTGGAGCGAGGTACTGGTCGCGGTTTGCATTCGGCAATTTTGTACTTGGAAGTTTATAGAATCGCTCGATAATTTGCTACTTGGTCCGGCTAATGCGTGTTCCGGATACAAGGTGCTTTCAGTTTTTCTCGACTTTTTTTATGACCAATGAGAACGTGGTTGCATTGACCTTGTAGTGACAAAAAAATCGCAGTGGAACAGTGTGTTTCTACATTTCCATGTTTCTTTGTGCTTGGAAAAACAGCAGTAGAAGTCGGAAATATAATAAAATAAGCATCTAATAGTAACAACATTTATAGATAAATACTAATTTACGGCTGATTCGATGAGTCAGGAATGGCCATGAACCATAGTTACATGAAAAAACGTGAAAGATATGGAATGCGGTTTTGGAAGATCGTAAACAAGTAATTCAAAAACTCAATGGCCATTTTATGTCACGTGCCGGCAGATTTTGTCCAGAGAAATGGCACAACAACCGGATCGCTTCATATTGCTGTCATCGTGCTTTTTTCAAAAAACAATTTAATTATTCCTCGTCCACTATACTTGCCTCCTTGTTTCTTCTCTTCAAGCTGTATATTGAATTAAACGAATGATAATTTGTCACACAATCTAAAGATGGCATAATTTTGCTTACTGATGGATCTTAGAAACGTCTGCATAGCACTCGTATCAAAATGGCGATGAAACGTGTCCTAATCGCAGCAATTAACGGATGATACGTATTAGAGAGATTGTAGCCGAAGATAATTGTGCTTGTAATTATTATAAAGTACCAATATGTGTTTTCATTTTAAAATGGCCTGAAATTTGTAATCATATAACTTGCAACGAACAACTTTTATATTTTTCATTCCTAATTATACTCTTCGTATCCTCATCGAGTATTACATTGAACAATCTTTCCATCTATCTGTTGCTTCTTCTAATCGTGAAAATCATAATTGCAGAAGTTAATTAATTGGTGATCACTGATCGCAGATGGTTGAACATTTCCAGCCGGTCGTTCGTATAATTCTATTATCCTTTATGGCGAAATCTTTCGAGTGTTTCAATCGGAAAAAGCCACACGACCTATCCAACCATTCCGACGAAGAATTCAAGCGTAATAAATACTTGCATATAACGGTGCAGACCGTAATGTGTAATAACGTTAAATCTCAGCGGCGCAGAATGTATATTTTGCTTTGGAAATGATCGCGCGAAATTGCAGTGCAGTAGGCTGCATTTGCAACTCGTAAATGCCCGGGGAAAATGCAATCCACGCCTGCGCCGGCAGCAGAATTGCATTGTCTTCGCAGCTTATTAATGAGAATGAGAGTAATTCGCCATTACGTGTATCTCTAATAAAAGTCGATCCGAGTGCCGATTGAAAGAACACTTGCACTAAAACTCACTTAAATTGCGAAATAAATACCAACAAATTGGTATGCAGAGATTCCAAATGAAGAAGAGGGACAACTTATTCGAAAAATCACTCTGCCAACTTTCTAATTTTATTACAGCTCGCGTAAGAAAACAAACGAGCAAGCTAAAAATTATCCTACCACCTAAGTAGATCCTCCAACTTAAACAACGTTGATGTTTCATTTGAACAGGAGGGTTTCTCGGATCCGCCAAGCGTCAGCTCGATCAGCAGATTACTTCGCGGTGGACGACCTGGCGACGATGGGAAGAAGGACTACACCATCGATGGTATATTGGGCGGTGGTAAGTACACACCACATAGTTTCGCATATTACTACTAATTAAGAGGTAATACCTATAGAACCACAAACAAAAAGTACAAAAACATAATTCGAAGGGAATGAAAAATCCCTCAGACCATTGCTCAATCAGATCGATAATCTCATCCACCGTGCTACTCTTCGCGGTCGTTTCGCTAAAGACAAAAGAAACACGTCGAGAGGATAGGTCGAGGGAACCTCGCAACCCCCGGCGCTCGAGGAATCCCACAGAAACGTCGAACCAAAACTCGACTATTAGGATGCCGCGTCACGGAACAATTCCCTCGGCGTGCAGTCGCATTAAACTGAAAAGCGAAACGTCACCGTTCACGGGGCTCCGTCGAAAGATACAGCGTCATACGGCGTCACACATCGCCGAGGCGTTAATTACTCTCTCCTCGAGTGAAAAATGCCGGCAGGGCGTAGAGGAAGATTAAGAGGAATAAGACAAAAAGGAGCCGGTAGTAGCGATACGAGGCGATATCGTAAGCGAAAGGGGAAAAGAAACAAGAGCCAGGCCGATCCATCGTCGGAGGGCATCAAGAGCTTTTAACCTCTTGTATCCACGAACGAAGTTTGACGTACGCGAGCCTGTGTACGGGACTTTAAGTCCGATCCTGCGTCGTCGGTGAGGCCAAGTTAGTCCGAATGAGCCTGGAAGCCTTCAGGATTTAATCTTCGGTGGGCGTGAGCAGGATTAGCCAGGTTGCCCACACGTCCGACAAACGGATTACAGGAGTGTCAATATCTTACGGGGCACGCATTATCCCTCTTCTTGTTCTTCTTCTTCTTCTTCTTCTTCTTCTTCTTCTTCTTCTTCTCCTCCTCCTCCTCCTTCTCTTCTTTCTTCTTCTTCTTCTTCTCCTTCTTCTTCTTCCTACAAATTTTTTGTTCGTCTCGTCATCTTCCTCATTTGCCTTCGCGACCCATGGACACCCATTTTCGTGACTTCCTTCTCGAAGGTTTACGCGATTACTTTTTTCAAAGAAGAAATAGAAACAGAAAGAATGAGACGCGTTAGTATCTTGGAAAAGCAAACTATAATCGCATCCTTAATTTGGTAATAGTTAATATTTAAACGAGAAAATTGAGATGATCAGGGATCACATACCTCGAAGCGAATTTCCCAATAGTTCTGTCAATTTCGCGTTTATACAATGCAAAACTGTTTTAGCAACATGCGAAGGCGTAATTTTTAGCGAAAAGTGGATACATAAAAAAATGGCAAATATTGTATAATACATGGCACACGAATAGAAACGATTCGAAGATTGAAATTCCTTTCGGCTATTTCTTTCTCGCCAAGCCGATGCAACGAGATACCTTCGCGAGCATCGAGAAGCCAGGCACGAACAAGGGCGACAACGAGTCACTGCCCGTTGACACGAGGCGGGAATTTGTTTTCGTGAGTGATACAGGTAGACAAGAAGGAATTAGCGGTACAGGTGTTCCGAAGTCTTAAAAGTCGAACAGTCAGTCGTGTTGGCCGTGCGAGAACCCGGCCAGAAAGAAGGGGAGGAGGGCGGAGGGTTGCGGCCCAGCCGAGGGAGAGGGATGGGGCCTCATAAATAAAAATAGTCTGCGCGAGCGAGCGAGGGAGGAAACGCGAAGGAGACGGAAGGTATCGAGAGGAAGAAACGCGTGTATAAGCGCGTTTATTTTTAGAGAGAAAACGAGAGAGAAACGGGTGGAAGAGAAAGGGTGGAAGCGGGACGGGTAGACTGTTCGATCGTGGATCTTGGAGAATGTGAGGAAAGAGGCGAGGAGGCGAAGGGGCCGTGAGGCCCTGCGAGAGTCCCGCGGAGATCAAACGGGCCGCCTGCCACACGTCGACAGTGGTGCTCATTCGTGGACCCCCGTCACACCTTCCGCGCACGGCTATTGATCAACAACTTCCGACCGTTTTTCTTCTCTCTGTTCACGTTTCCTCCGCTGCAATAAGTGAATAATGATGGTTTTGTTATTGAAATTGTACGCCAGTGCTCGAAGATACTCGAATACTCCGAATTAATTATATGCAACGTACTATGATTCTATTTTGCATTATTATAAAAATTTTGGTGGACTATTGCGTCGTACTGCAACTGTTTTGCGAGGGACAGAGCATGCAGAAGTAAAACTAGAGTTTGTAAAGCTTTATCACATTTAAATAATCATCCCCTAACGTAGATCTCGAGCTGTAACACGTAAAAAATAATTGTCTAAATGCAAATGTAGCGAAGCACGCATATCCGCATTATCGGATCGTTGATAATTTGACGTGATTTAGCTGTTAACTAGTCTGCAGTTATCTAGACACGAGTATCGACAAAGTAGTTGCGAGTAATTCGAAAGCGCGTTAATGAAACGGCAACGTGGATGATATCGGGTGGTGAATATTAATAAAATGCGAAACAGGACAGGTGTAAAATCGTCGAGGGCTGTTCTTGGTGCATTCTCGAGGAAGTGTAGCCGACCGCTTTTGAAACTGAACCCCTCAATTAGAGATATCCATCGCCATCGACCGTGCCCAAGCATTCATCGATCCAGTAAATGACCGTCGTTAATGTATAATACCTTTTAATTAAAACTTAATCCATCAAACTTTTTCTGCGGCCCGTGGTCTTACGAAGAATACTTGTAATTATCACTTTCCGTTGTCGCCCAAGTTTAACGATTATTACCTTCAAATTACATGGCTTGCCTTTAAACGGAGGCCTGATAGATACCAATTAGATTCTGTTGATTTGTAACGGCCCGACATAATGTGGTAAACATTTTTCCAAACCGTTTATCTAATTCACTAAAGACCAAGATTTAAACTAATTATCCTCGAAAGTTCAACCCCTAAAGGCTAACTCGTATACGATTAAAGATAAAGAAGAAGTTGTTCGACTAAAACTGAATGTTCCTTAATATCTTATAAAAAGATGTTGAAGTTAACTAAACAATTTTAAAGACACGTCAGTCATGTTCGTTTAAAAAAAAAAAATATAGTTACAATACGTGTAACAAAGAGACCGAATTTTCTACTACAAAAACAAAGATATTCATAGATAAATACATACTTTCTTCGTTGGATAGCAGAAAAGCAGAATTTGTTTCATTGGCTACGCGGAATCCTTTCGAAGGCAATCCTCTGGAAGCGCTGTCTCGACACTGGCCACCCTCGATGGTACCGCTAAAACTACTTAAGTAGTGCGATTCGCCATTCGCTTCGATTAACCTGCGAACATAGATCAATCGAGTATCAGTTACATTCAATTAAAGAAACACAAAGTTAAATTCTTCGAGCTATCGAAGCGACCAAAGGAAGCAATACAACGCAACCATGCCATAGAAAACACATTCTTCTCTTAACGATTACCAAATAAAACTGAAGAAAACGTGAGAAACGCGTAGAATACGTCGAATAAACCGCATCCTCGGCGTGTCGCGAGTTGTCCACGGAAAGAAAGCAGCTACACACGCGCGACGACGAAGAAAGAGAGGAACCGCGATATAGGGAGCACCTCTGAGCGGATATACTCGTACAGCACGGGCACGAAAGTGTCGGTTGAGTATAGGTGTCGGCAGGCGAGCAGGAATGACACGTAGCCTGTGGCTTTCTCATTCCTTCTTATTCAGTTCCTTTGCCGGAGACCGCCGACGAGGGATTAGCCTAATGGGTCCTGCGCACCCCTCCCGCCCTCGCGCTCTCTCGCTCACCCTCACGGGCCTTCCACCCCTCTCGTCTCCACCGTCGTACGTATACACGTTCATTCTGATCCTTTACACCACCTTCGACCTCCTACGTAATCGGATCCAGTCGACCACGACCAGCAACGCCGCTAAGTGATTCACAATCAGGCTTATTGATTGTATCGATGATCGACGCGCCGCTGAGAATCTCGGACGCTGATTTAACCGATCCACGCCTCCGCTGGCACTCGCGGAATGTCGTCGTTCCGAACGAAATTTCGAGGTTCCGTGGGAGTTGACCTCGTGGAGGAGATGAAACGAGACGGAAACCAATAATGAAAGATTATACTCTCCATAGTGGTACGAAGTTTTTATGATTAGAATCATGATGTACCCATGTCACGCTGGAAATGACTATTTTGACGAAGAATGCATTGGTTACTGGACGATATGATACATCGAGAATCTTGGAAAGTTGTCTGTAGAATTACTAACTCGTAATTAATTGGCAATCGATGCAACGTTCTTGGTTACCGAATACCATCTACAGACTTCTCATAAATATTATTTTTTGTAAAGAGATTGCATCGTGATGCAACGAGAGATTCGAGGAAATGAATGCAGACGAAGAGGGGCCACGGGTACGAGAGTATGTCAGAAAGGGGAAAGAACCAGTGTCAAAGGAAAGGAGCAGCCTGTCCGGCGTGATATCAAGCCGTGCATCTAATATGTTACGGTGCAAGCTGTTACAGTCCTTGTCACGCGTGCGTATAATCCCTTCGAGATCGTGAACACACTGACCGATCCAAGTAATGGTTCAACGTTTGATTATCATCTGTGAACCGGTGCCTCGTGAAAACATTAATGCGAGAGCCGCGGAGGTTTAAGACAGCCGAACGAGAAGTAGCGGAGATCGCGTCGAACTGATCAACGCGATGCCGTAAGAGTTACGAACCCGACGAACGCCTTCGAATTACTTTATACTGTATTCCTTGGGTCTAGAAAAATTGATAACCAGTAATTCCTTTGGTAATTCCTCGCGATTCCGCTGCAAAAATTGCCCAACCGTTGCCCAATGGTGAAAGACAATGATAATGATAAATTGTCGGTAGTGTACGAACCGTGCGAGCGCTCTTGCCATTGATTAAGAGGCGTACTTTCTAAGAATTAGCAATCTGCGAGATTTACAAATACAACCGCGCATTATTCCACGGAGGGAACCGACAATTTCTTATATAACGCTTTTGTAAAAGCTGAAATTATTACATCAAATGATAGCTTCGTGGCGGAAGAAATACAGAGAACCGGACCCGTTGGATCACAAACACACCCCCTGCGATATTTCACCGGTCGAGAAAAATGAAGGCGCACGAGGAAACCCTCGGAATCGCCATTACGTTTAATTCTATTGCCCCTCGCGCGGCCAGAAGGGAAAAAAGGAGCGGCGGCCCCCTTCGTGATGCGTGGATTTCGACTGAAAATTCCTTCGCGTGCAATTTCCACCGTAGACCGGACCACCGTGCTCGCGGCTAATGATCCTTGGGCGGTGACTCCTTTACAATTCCGACGAGTATCTACGCGCGCCCTGATTTCTACTTTGAGAGCCGCGCGTCGTAGAGCTCGGTCAGGTACACGGGCCAGAAGTCGTTCGTGTTGACAACCTTCTCTCATCGACATCCTCTTCCCTCCGTTGCAAGAACGCTGACAACAAGATAAATTACAGTCCCCTTATAGTGGGCCCCTGGTTCTACCAACGTTTCGAACGTCCAATGCGATACGTTTCCGGTTCCGTTCACAGCGCTCGTTCTAAACGATTATTCACTTCTCGAACGAACGCTCACGAGTGTTTTCTTTAGCGAAAACTAGACGAGAATTACTGTAATCGTAATAATTGATTCACTGTGCGATCGATCGATGAATTGGAGCTCGGAAAATGAAAATCAACGTCGACGACACGATGCGCAGCGTTAAAGAAGGAGCACGGATCGTGGGGTGCGTTGACAGGGGAATAAAATGCGCTCTCGGATGTCAACCGCTTCGCGGTTCATTGTTGGCATTTTGAAGACATTCGTTACCATTTAGGGGACCTCACGCACACTCCGAGCGGACCCCCTAGGACCGCTTGCGAGGAGAGAAAGGTGGGACAGGGAGGGCCCGGCTAGATTTATAACCTACGAAGGTGCGGCACCTTTTCCGCCGTTCAAGCCGCGATTAGACACGCGGAAAGCAAAAGGGAGGCGCAGGAAAGCGGCGATTGTCCCCGCGACACAACGGATGCAGAACAGGAACCGGGGCGTTGTTTGCCTACGCGCGATATCCTCTACCCCCGTCCTTTTTGCGGAGGGACGCGCCACGATCGTCCATCACGATTTCCTCGATCGCCACTGTGATTCGCTGGTACAGCGACAACAACCCTCGTGTGCCATTGTACCCTAAGATCGAATAGGACGCTGCTCCTCGATTCATTCGTCGAAATACGATATCTACAGATTTCTACGTACACGTCCTCCATCTTGCTTTCAAATTCCAAAAGGTCGTTTCTATACCACCGCAAGTAGATATATGTATGGTAAAAATTACAGGTAACCCTTCTATAACACCTGGTGGATAGATTCCTATAAAGTATAGTGTCGTGCGAAATCGTGTTATACGAAACCTAGGAACAGTACAGAAATGGGGGTTACGTTACGAAAAATCGCTAGAAACAAACACTTTTCTAATTCCATATAAACAAACACTTAGCCAATCTAATTATCATAAACTGATAATGAACACCCGTCACATATTCGTACACCGAGCTTAATTATATGCATACGTGACGCTGCTGGTGAAATGGTTGAGGTAATTTAGTTTTTAAACGTGTTAAACAAAAATCATCCAATTTTCGCAATTTTCGAAAAATCGTTGGAAACAAACACTTTTTTAATTCCATATAAACAAACAAACACTTAGCCAATCTAATTATCATAAATTGATAATGAACACCCGTCACATATTCGTACACTGAGCTTAATTATATGCATATGTGACGCTGCTGGTGAAATGGTTGAGGTAATTTAGTTTTTAAATGTGTTAAACAAAAATCATCCAATTTTCTTATAGCGTTAGAGCAAAATCGTGTTATACGAGGGTACCTGCAATTGATCTTATCGTGTCAAAGCGAAAGTGTATTGCGGGATACCGTGCTGTCAAAGAGCTACCTATACTATTCTTCACTTAGTTCAAAAATTCCCAAGAAGTAAGCCTCTGCCCCAAAAACTCTTACCGATATCGATCACAAATTTCCAAGATTCGCGTACGAAATCGTAACCATCGAATTACCGCAGTGACGCGTCGAACCGAACGATTTTACCATCAACGATGCGACTTCTACGAGCGTACCCAGTGACGAGTATCTAGTCATTTACAAATGTCCCAGGACATTCGTCGTGTACACCGTACAGATTCGTTAGACGGCGCAAGAGTCCCGTTCATATGTAAACGTAGAGGGCTCCAGCTCGGCGGGGATGCTGACCAGCACATTTCAGGATGACGTTGCTTCGGCAGAGATATTTGCTCTCGACTCCGCGGGCCCTCACTAATTGATTACACGCATCTTTTCACGCGTTCTATTCAACCGGCCGCCTCCCTTTTCATCTCCGTGAGGGCCGATATTGATTGTGCCTATCAACGAATAAACCCGGCGGACAACCGGACGTCCCGTCTGAAGCGGGTAATTCCACTGTCCGGGCATTTGTCGTGCGTCAACGGACACCGTGTATCGGCTTCTGATCGTGTCGCCCGTGTGTCGATGAATTTCCATCGCTGGGAAAAGTTACGAGACACCGCGATTGTTCGCCTCGCACGGTTCTCCGTTCGATTTGAAGCGGACGCGCGTCGAGTCGCGCTCGACTGCGTTCTCCTGTCGCTTTGCAGGCTATTTACTTAAACGTATTTTACATTATTGGTAAAATCATAAGAAACGAAGTCACTTCTGAAGTTGTATCGTCCGTACAAAACCGAGAAAATGATCGTTCTGCAGTCTTTCATTTTTTTAAAGTCCTTCTCTTGTTTTACCCTCTTTCGTCCATTTGAATAGGAGTCTAGTTTGGTCTGTTGCAAAGATTTCTTGTTAGAGATTCGTACGTTTACATTAATTGGAAAAGGTGCAAGGTTCTCTGTTAGATTTTTTAGTGGGACGCGTATGGAGATCGGCGCTGGTATTCGAAAACGGTGTCCTTCGATTTGATTCGAAAGCTACCGGTCGGACGACGAGTAGATTTTCCCGCGTCAGACACGAACGAAGCGGAGGATCCTCGCTGATCCCTTTGGCGGCACCTTTGCCGGCCCGTCCGCATTCTCCTATGACAAACGGAAGAATGGAAGAATGCTTCGGAGACAAGTTGCATTTACAATAAAGCCAACGGACACCCGGTTTAAATTCCTGTCACCTCGTGGCGAGACACCGCGGGCCATTCGGCCAGCCCTGAAAAAAATGTTCGTCAATATTTCACGACGACCCATTAAGGCTACCTCGATCCTCGAAAAAAAGCAACGTCTCTTACCGCTGCGACGCTTCTTCGACGTAATGCTGATAAAAGTTCTCTCGCTTATTGGATCGTTTTTCTGTAGTAACAGCTTAATAATTGTCATTCGTGCAATTTTTACGCGCTATCGAGCAGAGATCGTACGGACGCTTGCTTAAGTTATTCAGTGTCTACGCTGTGAATTCTAAGATAAAATTATTATCTCGAGGAACACAAAAAAAAGTAAAAACTTGCGAAGTGTTTCGTGTAAATGATTCTGACACGACGAGAGAGGTTGCAAGCGTTTCACGAGAGAAGGGATCGAGTCTTGACAAATGTCACGCAGCCCCCTAAAACTGGAGGCACTTTAGAAGTCCGCCGCGGCTACGAGGCTTCGACAGGAAAATTGCGCGCTCCTGTCCCACGCTTTGTCGCTACCCGGCACAAAGTGAAAACCGCAGGGAAAGAGGGTGGACGTTATTCATCGTGGATGAACGATTTGGGACAGGTACCACTGTCCAAACGGCAAAACACCAGTCGTTGTCGTTCCCAGAAATACAAGTCTCGTCGTGGCTTTACGTCCTCCACTTAAAAAATTGATCGAAATTAACTAAACACAGGGGATGCGGTATTCTCGAGATAATATATGCGTAGCACAAGTTTCCTTGCGATAACGAAATTAATTAGAAAACAAATTCTAAGTAAACATTACGGTAACGCAACACTGAAAGTTCAATTTCAATTTCTGACGCGTTTTCCCCCTCATTTGCAAACTCTCCATCCCTTAAAATGAAGAGGCGAGTGCTCACACTCACAGATACCACTTCAAAACCGAGTCGAATCGCGATAATTCCAGCGATTCCCGGATGGATCATCGAACAGCTTTAACGCCATTTAATTCCAGTTCGCGAGGCTGATCCACAAACAGACGTTTCATAGAAAGAGTAAATCCCTAGCGAAAAGAGGCGAACAGTTCTCTGTCATAACAAACCCCTGGCGAAAAGAGCACGCGAGACGCGTCAATCATCGGAAGTTCGATCGAGCGTGGCAGAAGAGATCCTCGATTCCAGTTTCCCTGCCGATTCGAATACGTCCGAGGAGACTGGAAAAGAGCGTCGATCTCGAGGAATTGATCCTCGACTACAATGGGCCTTACCTCTAGACGCTCGATTGGACGGTAATGGTGGACAACCGATGGGACAATGCAGAGTTGGTCGACTTAGGGGCGAACTGTTCGTCGAATGATCGCGGTGGTCATCCTTATTGGCTTACTTTCGAAGGAATTCCATATTGTTGTGTCTTTACTGGGCATTGAAAGGATCGACGCACGAGCTGTCGGCGTTCGTCGACCAGCGAACACGAAGAAAACGTTCGAGGGTAGCTCGAGAGCGCGTGGAGTACAATATGCAGTAAGAGGATATAAGAATCGACGGATACTTAGCTTCGAGTCGTAGAATGGAGGCATTCAATGGAGAAAGGGAAGACATTTGTTGCGAGTGTCTTCTCGGTTCTATTTGTTTGCGTTCAAAGGAAAATGTTGCGTAGGGTGGTTTTAAGAAAAGACGAATCTTTACGATAGCATAGTAATTGACAGGTTAATACGAACTCTCTGAGTTTCTTTCGAAAGAATTTCTAAAAAAGAATTAACGTAACTCGATTTGAACGATCGCTAGGGATAAAGCCTCGTGAGTCGTTTGCTCGATCTATTAACCGCCGCGAAATGATATCAATTAATAATGGCGAACGCGCGTAGCAACTCGAAACGAATCCGCGTAACGCAAGGCAAACACGATAACACCATGATCTAATAAGCAGGACGGTGCGGGGATGAGTCTGATACAGAGAGCGAGCCTGGCATTCCACTGAAACGAAAGCAACGGAGAAGCAGGACGACGTTCACCGGAGAACAGCTGGAACAATTGGAGACCGCGTTCCAACGCGCGCAATATCCGGACGTTTACGCAAGGGAGGAACTGGCTCAGAGGACTGGTCTCACCGAGGCGAGGATTCAAGTGAGTTGCCCATTTCATTCTTCGACGATGAAAATTCGTTGCGACAAACTCAAAATTAACTCCTCTACCACGAAACACGTATGTGTACCTTCGATGAAAAACCACGGAATTCAACTAATTCTCCTAATCTAAATCTATAATAATTGTACTTACTTATCCGCGTGGTATCGAACAAATAAATTCTAATTGCAACTCATTGATATCAAATACGAGGAAGTTAATGTCTCTGCTCGTTACTCGTTACGAAAGCACTAAAATAATCGATCGTTGAAGCGACCATAGTTCTCATTGATTACTAGATTCGAAATAAGATGGATCACTAGAAATATTCCACCGCTTAAATCAAGAGGATGCGCTGTTAATTTCAGGTGTGGTTCAGCAACCGCAGAGCACGGCTCCGTAAGCACGCTGGTAGCATAGCGCACTCGGTAGCGGGCTTGCCATTAACCCCTTGTCAATACGCGAGCCACGAGCTGGCTCAGATACCGCAGGTGCCCCAAATGCCACCAGGCATAGCGCAAGTGCCAACCACGTTGCACCATAGCCCGACCGCGTTGCAACCAGCGAATCCAGCGGTCCATCAGGGTGCCGCGGGTGTGCAAATGTCGCCGGCCACCACCGTCGCCCAGGTGCCCTCCACGATCAGCACAGCCCTTCAAGGTCACGCTGCGTCGATCTCCGGGCATTTGAGCACTTTGCAGGGGCACGCGATGCAGCTGGGGCAAGTGGCAGCGATCCAACCACCCGCAGCCCACGGAGCACCTACCACGATCTCTCACAATCCAGGTGAGTCGCGTTGCTCGTCGATATTTTATCTCTTTGACTCCTCGATAGCAAACGATTCAGTGAATGTCGCGAATTTCGCTTTCGAAGGCTTCTCAAGTTATTCTTTAAGAACGAGAGCAATCGCTACGTGTGGTAAATGTTTCTCTAGCACTAGAACGCGTTCTACCGTCTCTTTTGTTTAATGAACGTGCCTAATATACGTAATCGCTGTCGTGTATACAATATTACGAGATGGTAATTGAAACGATCGCTGGATGTTCGCGAAACGCGAATTACCGTTTGCGAATCGAAGAAGCAATAGTTGAGGGAGCATCTCGCTCCCGCCAAGATCGATAACGACGCAACGACGATGAACAAATTTCAGGGAACGCCGATTGGACCAGGGCGCAGCTCGGCTGGGGACAGTTCAATCACTTCCAAAGTGAATACACGTCCAGTCATTCGAATCATCAACATTCCTCGCACGCGAGTCATACTGGTACACCGTCTTCTGGTACCGGGAATTCCGCATCGCCGGCGGAATGGTACGATCAGGGTTACGATTATTCCCAACACGCTCAACTCAACTATCATCGAAGCGTGGGCGGCATATTTTAATGGCCGATGATTGCACGGGCATTAGTAAAAGTCGGTTTAAGGTTGTCGATAGGCGTTCCGTGCCGCGCGATGGATTCGACTCGCGCGGAACCGTTCTGTTTCCTGGATTTTTTTTTTTTTTGTTTTCTTCTCTCTTTACGAGATCGTTCGTTTCATTCCCGTCCCGACACCGTTGCGCGTGTCCAAATGGCTGCATTAGGCGACGAAACAATTTGAACGATTGGATCGTGCACCGATTCGCGCAGCCAGTTTGCTCGGCTAGTTTCTCAATCACATCCTACGGGAGCCGCGAGATGTTTTGAACCTTGTTTGATTGTACATTTTGTAAATTACGCTAATCGTGAGTGGAATATTACGTTTACGTTGTCGGGATCGCTGTGAAACGGCGGAGACAGTGCGCGCTAAGAAAGACGCGCGAGTTCCTGAAAAGGGAAGGAGAAAATTATTTATTACATTTATTCGAGGCAGTAATCTTTTGCTATTCGACGTGGGTTCGATTTACGCTCGGGTAAATCGGTCAGAAGGTATTACGCGAAAAGTATTGTAAATTAAAAATGCGCGGATGTACGGTTTATTAGTTGAGCAAGGAAGAAAACTAAAATCGAAGAATTCCACCGATATATCGCATACACTTTTGTAAATAGACCAACCTGTACATACCTCTCATATTTTTAATATTATAAATAACACTAATATGTAAATGATATTTTTTACGAACGTTCAAAGAAAATATTTTATTAATTCTTACCTGCTGCTTTGTGTTCTCTGCGTTGCCACTACCTTTTTCAAAGTGTTCGCGGGATCTCTTCTTAACAAATAACTGAAACGCAAATCAAGACGGCAAGTTATTTCACAATTAAAAGGAAGGTAAGTTTCAATTACATTACGAATAAATGGATAGTCGTCGACGTATGCTCGCAATTAATTCTTTTATACGTACATTTCTTATATAATAATTAAATCTCGAATTGCGTTTAATAATTGTAACAGAAACAAAGGTTTCCAACGCGATCGAATTATCGAAACATATCGAGAAGCGCCATTAAATTGATCATACGACGAACAAGATTTCTCGTTTAATCGTTTATTATTATCGCTTTATTGTCATCTCGTTTACTGATTATTGTCTAGAGAAACACAGAAATACATTCCGACGAAATCGAAGACGATCGAACAGTGGTACATGCCATTCGCGGCCCGTAACAAGTCGATGGTACCGATTGACTAGAATTATCGTGGTTACTTCCGGCCGAACATTTAATTACATTTAACATACACGTGTTACACAATGATCTATCAATTAATACCGAGACATGTATCATGGACAAACCGAAAGCTGAGTTTCGCGTTATTACTATCGAGCTTGCAAATTCTGAGCACTAACAACTAGATCCACTTACACCGACTACTGCTACGACGCCGAAGATCGCGTCACGGCTTCCACCATTTTAATCCTATAATGATTAGAAACTGCGGCTTGGAGATGTCGAGTGAAAGCTTTGAAAAATTTATCAATTTCGCGAATAATCGCCGCGGATTGTCGGATAATCCTTTCTCAGGAATAAGTTTCTCTGCTACAACGCGAATACGTCTGCAAGGTAAGTAATACTAATTGTCGCTACGATTGTTCGAGAAGAACGAAAACAGTCTGGTTGGTTGTCGCGTTGAATGTAAATCTAGCAAATATTTCGCAGATAATACAATATGGTATCGAGAGTATCCACGCATGCAAAGGTTTCCTTTGCGCCGTAAAAGAAATGTGTGTAGCTGTTTCACGAATCACATCAGACACGCGTTCGACGATGCGTTCTCACTACGATTATTTTCGCTGATTATTGTCCAGTTGCGTTGATTTCCGTGGAAAATACTTCCCGTGAAATTCTTTTAATACTAGTAGACGTTACAGTTTGTTAAAGTTAAAGTAGTAGAAAGTTGTATATACACGCATACATTGTATATCGATACAAAGCGTAAATAATTCACGTTACAAAATCCTCAGTCACTGACGACAAAAATTTAGTAACGCAGACCAGCGAAATTTAACAACTATATCGTTAGTCGCAGCCTAGAGGTTCGTAATTGTTATAGCGCATAGTATTTGAACGTTTTCTCCGATTTATGTCAATTTTTTCTATGCATACTTCGACGAATTTGTTAAGAAGAAACGCATACATCCAATACGTTCATTTATATTATAATCATAACTTGAAAATACTTTTACCTGGTGCTGATAATGTAGAGTTACAAGCGCAAAGTTTCGTATCAGCTGACGATAAATACCGTATACCTCTACTTAAATTCAATTTCTCAACGTAACATATTATAATTACAATTAAATCCTAGAGGTTTAGAAAGCAGACACTATCGATATTACCAATATCCCCTGAATAGCGAATGCTTGAACCAACGTTTTACAATGAATTGGACAGCAGCGAGCTAGGTAGTTTCTGGTGGAAGTAATTATCCGTGGTCGGTAAAAGAAGAAACCTTTTGAAGCCGTGTCGACAATCTCCGTGCAAGGCTTGAACGTAGCTTGTCCTTGGATTATAGTCAGGCCTTAGCGACCTTGTCGACGAGCTGGTGGAGTAGTCGGTCGAGGGCCCATTTGCGGAATTCTTCCTAAAAGACGATTTAATGTCGTGTCAGATCTCGAAGATGGAAGGTTCCCTAGTTGCAATGCAAGTTACTAATCTTCTATACAGCACATAGAGTTCGAATGATCTACGGATACATATGGTGATCGTGATCACGCTACAGCGGCGCCTAAACATTGATATACTGCTAAACACGGTACCATATTTGAGACACAGGCCGAAACATCGTAACAGCCTATCGTTGTGTTTGCATAACAACTGACGGTGTCTAATAATTAGCCGTTGTGCACAAAATATTAAAGACACAAGCATACGAAACATAGAGATTGTCAGTTTTCCACGAAACGGAGGTCTCGACAAGTGGTGGGCTTCGACTGTGTGACGTGTATCTACTATTTAACACTTAACTACTTAGCACCAGAGACATTACAATGTTTTATAAAGGATCACAGAGGAAGTTATAATTAGTATACGAATAAAAATGATATATCTGTAGAGAATAAAACATTGTTCGTCTCTGTAACAATAGATACAAACTAAACTAATATGGTAATCATTATATAGTACATATAGTTGGATAATAATTTGTCAAAATTGTTGTCCACTCAAACTGAACATTTATAATACACTTAATTCACATAAAATATCTTCCAAAACCTTGTCAAGGTAACAACCGTACATCGAGTAAGAAACAATGTTGACAAAAGCGAGAAGATTACTTACACTATGGCCATTCGAGAGAATTGAGAAAATACTAGAATGCTAAAATGGTTTAAATGAGAATGAGAGTTCCTTCCTTCCTTCCTCCCTTCAACAATAGCTCGCGAATATATCACGATTCTATTATCTCCAACTAATTAAAGTACAAACAAAGGTACAACAATTTTTCGAGCAGACAACTCTTCGAAACGAATCAACATATAAATAACGCTAACACCGAGCTAACATCGAACAGCCCTGAAGCTCTAAAACTATCTATCAACTAGTTCTCTAAATACGTGAACCATTTAAAGGTGTCTACCATGTCGACGTTCTAAATCGCTCGCTGTATCGCATCCCAAATCCAAAATACCGGCCAATGCACGACATCGATGCACCTACGCGGCGGAGCTGACTACCGTGAACGATCCACGCGGAAGAAGAAGAAGTAGAAGAAGAAGAAGAAGAAGAAGAAGAAATATAGCGGAGGATGGCGTATTGGTGAACGTTTGACGTAAAAATCGCAGGACAGACGTTCCAATCCCACCCTCCAATTACAGGAACTGTCTCCTCCTCCACGATGGTATTTCGTTGATCGTTCTCTCGTTCCGTTTCTCTGACATTGCTTCCGGTTACGGGCGTACGTGCGAGCACAATGAGAGGGTGATGACGGACAGTACGAAAAGAGAGAGAGGGAGAGACAGATAGTAACACCGAGAGACAGAGGAGAGACAATTAAGAAGTCGAGAACCTAGTGGTCTGACCTGCCGTCCAGGTACCGAGGCGATCGCGAAAATCGCGCGACCCTCAGAGATGGTAGCCAACCGAGGCGAGCCAGAGCTCCGATGTGTCTTTTACTCGCACGAAACGTTTCCGGGTAGCCGTACTGGCCTACCTCCGGCTGCGTCTCCGGTGCAGAACCTGTTTCTGACATTCAGAGATACCGCTCGATTTACGCTCGATCTCTGACTCGCGCGTACAACCGCGCTGCTGACACGTCCGTACCCGGGGACATGGGCTCTACTTTTATCGAACGCGCGAGCAGAAGGGCCGTGTGTGACGTTATCGTATCGTTGCCTCGTGCTCGGGAAGGTTGGTTAATCCGTCGCGTGGATGATAATAACGGTGCCTTCCCTCGCGAAAGGAAACTGCTATTTAACGATTGCGATCTGCGATCTAGAAACTATCTCTATTTCAATTAGATATTGGTGAGCAATTCTTCTTCGACTCTTACGTTGGAACCAGATTAGAGGGTGGATATGTGTCAGCGTGTACTTTCGAAAAGAATTTCTGTTCCAAATAGAGGTTCTACTTGCAAGTTCTTGGCGATTGTTCTTAAAAATGATTCGTTATAGAGTTTCTTTAACTTTGAGATCGGAAAATATGTATAATCGTAACACGGTACTCGAATATCTAATTTCTTCGTCACCGAATTTACTCGTCGATCGTAATCTCGATGATATCCTAAATTCCTAAATACATTCTATATCCCCATTGTTTCAACGATACCAATCTGAAATTACTTTAAATAAAGAAAAAAATAATGACAATACCGAAACAACTCGCGATACAAATCGTTCTCTTCCCGACAAAACTTGTTCTAATCCTACATAATCGAACGAAAATACAACTTACCCATGAACCTCTTTTCCGTGCTGGGGTACCGTCCACTAAGCGCCTCGATTATCTCGTCGTAGTCGAGTACATTCGCGTTCTGTATCACAGGCAGGGGATACTCGTCGGAGAACCCGATCTGTCTCTTGAATCTCCTAATATTCGTCTCGATCTCTGACCAGGGCTCGTTCAATTTCTCTTCGTCGGCCTCGTAATCGTCGTCTTCCTGATTCTGTTCCAGATTGCCCAATTCCTGGAGGTCCAGCAGGTCGCTCCTCGCTTTCAGCTCGTCCGCCAACGACCTTCCCTGGCGAGAAAGGGTCCTCAGGATTATGGTTCCGGGCATCGTGCTACCTCGCTTCAACGACATCGGCCAAGCCGAATTTTTAGCCAGAGACGCGACGCTCCTTTGCTGGCGGTTAGGGAAATCGTCTGCTCTGGCCAGAGCGCCCACGTATCGTTTCCCGTAGGGCAATCCGTACTCTCTGGCCACCGACGCCACGTTCCTCTTCCCGCTTTGAGGTAGAGCGTACGTCCTGGCCAACGCGGCGACGTTTCTCTTCCCGTGCAGGACACGCTCTTTGTTGCTCCTGTTTTGATCGTAATCGCGAACCAAGGACGCGATGTTCCGCCTGCCTGGTGGCAGAGCGAAGTCTCGCGCCAGGGTGCCAACGTTCCGCTTCTCCATTAAGAAGTCTTGCTCTTGACCGCTTCGACTCGATTGATCGCTGCGTTTGGGAGAATCAGATTCCATTTGTATTTCAAATGTTAGTTTACAATTTTTGTAGAAGAAACGATACAATTTCATCTCGATTTTGCCTGCAGAATTAACTCACAAGAATTGAAATTCCCAATCAATCTACGCATTCGACATTATTAAATTAAAGCCTCTGAATACACAAGATAGCAGATTAGATCAGATTAGAAGCAGTGAAATACAAAGAGAAGAATATAGGAGAGATGGCGTACCTCGAAACTACAGCCCTCTTCTCCTCGTCGTCCTCGTTCTCCATCATACGTTCCTGAATGCTGATCGGCAGATCGTCGTTCTTCGCCAGCGTCGCGAGACTTCTTTTCTGAGATTCACGGAATTCCCTTGCGTTCGTGTCGCCGCCCTCGTCGAGCATGCGTCCGAAGAATTCCGGCAATTTCTGCACTCTTCCGTTCAGAATGATGCTGAGGTCGCTGCGTACCACTGGGTCCTTTAATAGTTGCGAGTAAACACGGCCAGGCACGCAAATCTCCGTGTCGTCGGTTTCTCCGGTGAGGGCTCTCAGATGCGCCATGTCGTTACGACTCTTCACGTCCTGCGTCACCCTCGCCGATCTCGAATAAGCGGCCAAGTTCGAACTAACTTCCGGGTAACGCAGCAGCGCTAGGAAGACAGGCTTGGGCAGGCATTGGGTGCTGTCCTCATCCTGGCATGTCACCTGCAAAATAAAGTATCGTTGTTAGCACGATGAAGGACAGTTGTTGATTTTTTTTCGTTTATCACATTCTCTGTCGCATCCTAAGTAATGACGTCGTGCCCTACAATGAAATCAATGTGATTTTGTATGTCGCTAACTCTGAGTTCTTCTGTTGTATAAGAAATTAATTTGAATAAATGTGAAAGTCCAAGAAATTAATCCTTGTCTCGTAATTTTTAAGAAATACATGCGAGGGAAAGATATAAAAAGAAATATAAAAATTGCAAACTGTGTGTTATTAAAAAAAAGAAAATGTTTCTAACTTTTTTTATTACAGTCGATAGAAATTTATTGGTACTTAAGGAATTATTCTGCACGTATTATCAATAGTGCGTTGGAATCGATTCTCTTAGGTATTGAAACGTAAAGTAAAGTAATGATTTTTACTTATTGGTAATTCTAGTACGAGAATTGCCTCATTCACGATTATACTCTTATTACCTTCGTTTCTTTAATATCGACCGTAAACATTTATAGTTACCGCCTCGACGCAAATGTGGTACCAAAATTGATTTTATAGTAATTGACATTAAAAGTGCATCCATGTAAAAGTATATGAGTCATTGAACGAAAGTAAAAATTGTACAATACAATTATTGAATAAACACATAAGATAATATTACAAAATTTACATGACAAATATTTACAATCGACGTAAATATTTGAAACAATACGCATTTACCAGGGCTTAACAGCATAATTCGTTGAACAATGCTTCATTATTGAAATTAAGCTCTCTTTACACTCACAAATTAATCATCTTTAAACTTGCATCCTCCGTTTATTCCTACCGATGCCAATCTTTAATTAAACTGCCTCAGTTCCCTCCGCATCGACGGATTGGATGTTTCGAAGCATCAAAGCCTTTAATTAATTCAATTTAGTCCGTTTCGATTGAAGGATATCGATATATTCCAACGCCAGCTACACGTTAAGTCAGAAGCAAACAATCGTTGCGGTCCACGCGATCAAACCAATTACTAAGAACACGTCTTCGTGCCGATTTGTAACCATTTACAGAATTTTAATCCGAACGATCCTGATGAAATCGTCAACGTTTCTATCACAATATAATTTAATACGGTAAAACAACAATCGGATGGACGTGTACATTTTAAACAAAGCCAGTCGAGCGTGAAACTGCATAATAAGATACGCGTCCCATCGATGGAAGCTTATTTTGCGGTTCGCATCGCACGAGCGATCAATCTCGAGCAACAAAATTCATACGATCCCTTGGTGGATGCAAATTATCCGCTGTGCATAAAACTGTAATACTCTATTTATAGCTGCACTCGTTCAACGCTCCACTGAAAACTAATTAAACAGCAGTATTAGAAATATTTGAGAAACGATGTGGATGGAAATATTCAAATTATTTTTTATATCTCTCATTATACTTGAATGTTCGGAACAAATTTTTCAAAAAGGAGAAAATATTTACCGCGGGCGTATAAAAATGGTAAAAAAAAATGTGACGAAAGGACGAAGTTATTAAATAGTAATTGAAGATGGTATCGAAGAATATTGCAACGAAATATTATAATACGAATTAAATTAAATTTAATTATTGCTGTAGCGGAATCGTCGACATCTGTGCAGCAAATAATCATCGCAGTCGTAATCAAACTAGAACTATATTCCATCGGAAACATTACCGTGTGCGTTTGGCTACGTATGTGTAGTTATATATCTGATGGAATTATAACACAGATTCCGTACAGCTGCGCGCGTGTTTCGTAAAATGAAAATAATTCGTCGCGCACAAGTCGTTGGAAAGAAATCATTTCAACGGTTTCCGTGCAAAATGTGCATTGAAAATGTAAAGAAAAAAATCGATCGTACATGCGAGCACGACGTTTAACCCGCGATTTCTAAACAGTTTCACCCACGATTTTAAAAATAGCTGCCGAATGATGGATTTCAAGGTTTACGATTCTGAAAATAGCTACTGAACGATAGCTTTCAAGGCACAACAACGCAGCTATTCTGCACATGTCACACGTCGCACGATGCTATTGAAATGTTGATCTTCTGTATGCGACATTGAACGTAATTAACCCGAACAGAGCATCGAATTGGCCGCGATTCAAAATCAATTTCGCCCCACACACGTGAAATTCTGATGCGAGTGCGAATACGACGCGAGAAATCGTTTTGAATATTATATTTTTTTCTAGCGAATTGATATACGGGAGGTCATCGGAGAACCATATCAAATATTAAATCGAGGGTAGTCAACGTCCAACACTTTATAAAAAAATTTAGAAATTATTGTAATCCCAATATTATCCAAAAAAGTTCAACAATTCTCACGGATGTCACAGGATATAAGAAATAAAATTGTTTCGACGAAAAGCGATTTCGTTTCTTTGATTGAAAGAGATTATATATACGCAGCCACTGCATAATTGAATTCTCTATCGTAATTAAAGGAACATCATCGACGATGCTGGCTGAAGCAACTTGGAATATTGTCGCCGATAATCAAGGGCTTGTCTCATTAAATCCACCCCAACGCGTCAGTTTTCTTCATCCGCGTTCAACAAACGCCACCCTCGGCCACGTAGATTGCATTCCTAAAGCGGTGCTCGCGTTCAGAAGGTGAACGAAGACGTCAACGAATCGCTCCGTCGCTTTATCATGTTCCTTCCTTCTGTTTCTCTTATTGCAAAAATTTACCCAGCCGTCGCGCTTAATCTTTGCTATTGGCACGTCCATAAATCTCGTCCAACAGCGAATGAAATGGAAACCCGCGATCAGGCATCTTTCAGCGCACAATTTTTCTCACAAACGAGCGAACCCACGCTACGTATCGGCTATATTGGTCAAGGAAGTTTCAGAAACGATTTCCGGGAACCGGAACAAAACGAGAATCGAGATTTCATGTCGGCGAGATACGCGCATGTTAATAACACGAGTCCACGGGTAGTGGTACCGCGTGACGAAAATTCGATGTGGTTACGCGTGGGGTATGTCTTGCCATTTATGACCACCTGTAGCCAAATGCCACCATACACACTGAATAACTTTAATATCAAATTCTTCGCAAATATTCCGCGCGCTTCCGCGTTTTAAAAATACTCAACGTGGTCATTTTTAAATAATTACTGTATGTTACACTTGTACTTCTAACAGCAACAAATATATACTCTTAAATAATGCGCTATATTTCCATTTCTGTATGAAGTTTAATTAAGTTAAATGTAGAATTGGAATTACTAAGTGATTTAATTAAAAACATAAATAAGAGAGTCAAAGAAATTCGATTACAGAAGAAGAATTTTAAAGGGAAGGAAATATAGGTTATTATTTTCAACGAACATCTTCATTCGTTCCGTAAAATTGATCGAGAAGTCAATAAAGATTTAGCGACGACGAATTTCCCGTACTAAGCTTACCGACAGAGGAACCGGAAATCGCTTGGAACCGCAACGACAACTGACAAAGCGTTTTCCAATTCGCCGCAAGTAGACACGGTACATTCTTCCGTAGAAGAATCCAAGGATACATTTCGCATTCCCCACGCGCGCTTTTTTCTCCTCCTTTACACGCAATTACCTTCGTTCTACGTGTATCTGTCCGTCCATTTCGTTGAAACGCGACGTTTTTACGTGTACACGGTAACGTGTCGCGCGTCCTCCTCAAGGAATACATCGAGGAATAAATACGGCTATCGTAAATCGATTTAATGCCCCTACGGGGGATACGCAACCCGCCTATCGACGTTGCAATATTGCGAATGAGATCAAATTCGACGCGAAGAAAATAAGATTTTGTCGATTACGTGTTCTCTCACTTTATATATAGACATATTCGCTTCTTTTTTATCTCGTCAAGTATCGATGTTCGTTAACCGATAAAGATTCGTTACCCATTTTACGAAAAATCGATATTAATCAGAAATTAACCGTGCAAAAATGTCGAAGATCGTCCTGGATTTTTCTCCAATAATAGTGCCCCCTCGATTTTGCCATTATTACACGCGTGGATAATAAACTGGAGCCTGGTTCAACGTTCATTTGATGAATTCGTCATATTATATTTTATCGTACATATATAAAATCAATCGTGATGCTCGCATTTCTCTCGTACGAAGTTTAAACGATCGTTTAATTGAAGAGAAAATGGCACAGAAAGGCGAGCGTATAATTTTCAACGTTTCACATTTATGTTTATCTGTCTTTATCATCGTCAACGCATGAGATATTGCAAATATATCGTAAAAATGCAGCAAAGTAAATTAACAACGCTTAATAATGGCATACGATTTGAAGATACCAGTGACTTTTATTTTAATTATTAGAAACATAAGCATAGCAAATTAGAGAAGGGAGAACACAATTTTCTTGAAAATTGTCGAAAAGAGAAGTATCTTCATTAAGTAGACAGCTTTTAAATTCTGTAGTATTACAACGCACAGTTGACAACACGAGAACACATACTGAAACGATTTAATATCTTTTGTAGCAAATTGCGAGCTTATAATCTCTCTCTCCCTCTCTTCTTCTCTCCCTATTAAATTGAGTTTCCCTTAATATCTAATAAACCTCGCAGAGAAATTTTTCCGTCGCCCGTTAATTTCTGTTACTTTTTTTATTAACTTTTCTATCGGAGATTTATAAAGCGGATACGCAGAAAGGGTAGATGTTTTATTAGAAAAAAAAGATACAATCCCCAGAATGTCCAGCGGATTTTAATTTTACAGGTATGAACACGATGCACAGTGTACGCCACTAACACGCCTGGAATTCGTTAGATACTATCAGGCTGGAATTTCAGTTACCGAACGAGTGCTCGAATAAATTTCACTTTTAACACGTTACGCGCAATTTCATTTCGCTCAATTCATTTATCCTGTACCGACTCGTTACGCGACGAACCGTTCACCTATTAGCGGTTTCCGCTGTTTACGTTACCATTTTCGATCGCGGCTATTAAACGACGCGATAATTAACTGCCCGCTCAATTATATAGAAAATTATTCGTCAAACTACATTTTACATAAAATATATATAAACACGATGAATGTTCCATTCATGCAACGTTTCAATCGTCTCATTGCTAATTAATATAGGAAATTCTGATTCAAATCCTAGCAAATGTTGGACTATAGAAAAAAAATCTCGTTCCTGCTGATATCAAAAAATGTAGAAACCCAACAGCTCTGATTACGGCCAAGTCATTCAATATAAATACAACCCCTGTCTCGATCATCAAATGAAAGGATCGCTCGCCACCCACGAAGAGCAACCAACTTTCTAAACGCGTCACATTTCTCAGGTTATCGCGTGTAACCTGTCAGCGAGGCCTCCGAGGGGCGAACAAAAAAATGAATCGGCTGAAAAGGAAGAAACGAAGGGATCGGTCATGGACGACGACGTAGGAAGGGGCGCGCGCGTTCAATGGCTGCTCGCTCGTGTGAAAATTGTTCAGAGCGCCGGGTTTCGCGCGTAGTTCGCCAAAAGACGTGACATTTCCTCATCGTCTGGTCCCGGGAACGCGACAGGCAGCTCCGCGAACGCGGACGCGACGAAAATCCCTGTAATTCGGATCTTTTCGCGGCACGGAAGTCACGAGGCTCGCTCCCGAGGGAAGGAAGTCATAAATCGTCAGATACGCGGAACGTGTGTACGGATACTTCGTCGAAATTCCCACCACCGTTTTGAATTAGTTGAGAATAAAACTTGCGCTACATCGCGCGAGGATGTCGAGGGTGGTCGAGGGTGCCTGTTGAGCGAAAAGAGATTAGCGGAGTTCGTTCCTTTCCAGGAATTCAGGATTGATCGCGAATAACTTGGGAATGGTTAACGAGAGCGAAAAGCGTTTCGAATAAATGATGAACGATTTTGAAAATCGTAGTAAAGTTTCACGGTTGAGATAACTATTTCAATCGCGTCAAATTATGCTTCGTCTTTGTAAAATATTATTCAAACAGAAGTCAGGTATTATTCAATGTTCGGGGAAACTGTCTCTTCTATTCTTCCTCCGAAATGTACCTCCATGACACTTTACAAGTATCGTATTATAAATAATAATAAGTGTGAATGTTATAATTAGGATGAACACTTTTACTGTATTTTTAATCAGGAAGATGAAATGTAATTTGTTGTGGAAAAGTAAATTGGAATCGAAACGTGAAACTTTTCGACGACTAAGTGTATACATTTTGTCTGAAGAAACAGATGAATCTGAATCAGAAATATATTTATCGATTAATATTGATGTTCGTATAGAACACGCGTGCTTCAACGCACGATAACAACAAAGTATAATGATTAAATTATTAGTCGATTCAATCGAACACGACGAACACAAACCAACACGACAGTCTGTTTAGTAAAGTGTTACGAGCACCATCTTTGTAAAACTATGTTTTCGAATGTACATTTGGCTCTCTTGTGGTTCACTTTCATCGTACTTTCCCGAGGCGGAAATTACTGATCTCCGATAGAGGCGAGCAGAACGTCTAAGAAGACGCTCTTCATCGCAAATCATACGTGAGTTCGCACTTCGATAAATTTCACACTCCTTAGTATTTCGTTCACGACCGTGAAATACCGATACGTTAGATGCATTATCGCAAAACCTCACGCGATAACGTTTACGAATTTATAGAAACGCGGTTAAATCCGTGAACACTGTCGAAACTTTCGAGCGAGCGGAATTGATAACAAACGAAGTGCATCTCTTCCTTCTACGTTCAACCCCTACAGACAAAGCGATAGTTGAATCACAAAATTTCGAAAGTATTGCTGTAATTTCAACATAATTCTTCGAAAGAATTGGAAACAAACATCAAATTAATAAAGTATTTCTTAATTCAACCCCTAGCATGTAAAATAAAATCTCATCTAGTTTTAAACATTCTTCGACATTGAACAAAGACAGCAATAATTAACTTACAATTAATTGCTGTGTTTACGATAAAACTGGAGCTGTTAAACTTTAATCAACTATCACAAAATTAATTCGAACGTACTACTATTAATATTCAATTTCGTTGACAATAGAACTCCGCTCCAACTTCATTACTAGCATCGCGTATAATTACTGCTTACTCATTTTTTTCTCCAGAAAAGTCGTTCTTTATTATGCTCTACGATTTTCATTGTTTTTCGAGTTAATTAGAACCAGGCTCGCTGGAACCTGTCCCGGAGACCGCGTCAAATTCAATAAATCGTCGTATCTATTTGCAAAAAGACAACGTTTCGGTTCGTGTGCGAGGTGCGTTTGCAAACGACGAAATATAAATGGAGTTCGGCAGGTGTCGTTCGCAGATTCGAGTGGCTAAAAGAGACAATGAGCAACCGCTCTCGAAAACTAATTAAATTTCCTGGAAGGGGTAACAAGTTTCTTTGGTGGCAATTGGTGACCCCGTTGAACGAGCAAACAAAGTGAAAGTATCGATAGCAATTTACTTAACTATACTTCTAGTTAACTGTGCAACGAATACTTTTCGTTTGTTCCATAACAGATACGAGGAAGAGAATTAAGTCCACCGTTTAAACTTAATTGCCAATTAACTATCGCGAGTAAGTTGCATCAAATTATATAAAATTCCTATTCTTATAAAAAAAATTGTAATAATAATAATGATAAAAGTGCATTTAGATTTATAAAGCAGGAAGATTATAGTTTGTGTCGTAATGGAGTGAGAAATAAAATGGTTCAGCCTGATGGCTATAAAAACTTTCGAGATGGCTGAATTGGAAAGATGACTACTCTCTACGCTATCGAATTTGCAGTGTAATAGCGGAAAACTCGCGACATCAACCGAGTCGTAGCGATCTTGGAGAAGTTTTAGTTTTCCACGACGGTAAATAAAACTTGACGATGAATGGAGCTAGAAACAGCCTCGAGTAAAAAACAATGGAGGCTGTTTTTGTATCGACCGCGCGGCGTATAAAAAATTCCGGTTACTTTTGCCATTTTTAAAAAGGCATCCTCTGTAAAGGTGTACATGTGTATGTAAAATGGATACAACGCACCACTTTTCTACTTAATTCAAAGTGACCCGTGTCTTCATCGATCTTAGCTAACATAAGTAGTTGCAGCTCGTTTAATGAAAATTAAAACTACAATAAACTACAATAAATTGAAACAAATAGCGAGATGAAACTAATTATACAAAATAAAAAAGGATTAAAATACAATTGACAAATAATGATAGTAAACGTAGAAGAAATAGAAAATAAAAAATATTAAATTTATATATCAGGAAATCTTTAGTAATTAAAACAATTGTTTAATGAGTAAAATGTTCCTGATCATATTAAATTAATTCAAGCAATCATATTTTTTTAATTTAGACTATTAAAATGAAACTGAAAGAAAAGAAAAAGGGTACGTGTTAAACGCATTATGCGAAATTAACGATTGACTTATAAATACAAAATTACCCATAAATTATTAAACGTCTCGTCGAACGCCTGAAAGTTTAACATCTGGAACTGTGAAATTTCATTCCCAGGGAAGGAACGTCAAACGTAAAGAAATAAATCTGTCATTCGTCGACCATGAGATTTAATTATTACCAGAATGCGTGGTTCAATGTCTGGCTCGCATTTCACGCTTTAATCCATTTTATCAAGTGATTCCCCTTAGCCCGAAAATCAGAACGCTTTTTAGGAATGTTAATAACCGAGCGATCAAATTCAAGCTAAAGTTTTGTAATTTTTAATTAGCCCAATGCCCTTTCGAGAATTATTCTCGCTCGCGTAGTTGGTAATTAAACGCAAACTTCGCTTTGATATCTCGTCAATATAAACCTATGTAAATATATAAAATATAAAATAAATATAATTTCTCTATACTTCTTTTTACTATTATTTACCTTCAATATATATATAATTGTAATTGTAATCAGATATGTATTCTTCTCCCTTAAACAACTTATTAAAACAAATTATAATATAGCTGTAATCAACTAAAGAAGCACATCTAAAAATTCTATACAATCTGAAGAGAAATAATTCCGTTTAAGATAAAAGTGACCGAGAAAATTTGCATCGAAATATAATTCGCTCGAAATATACCACACTCGAATTATCGTCGACTAAAGTCAACAAGGAGCGAACGAATGTCGCTAATAAAACTAGCGTCAACCTCCCTGACAAATACTCTCGACGGAATCCCGACAACGAAACGCGATACACTACGATCCTTCCTCGTGCAGGAACTTCTCTCGCGAACGACACCAGAACGACGCGCATGAAAAGAAAAGTTGCCGCGTGAACAAACTACGAAACAAGGTCAGGCATTCGGGTAGAACGGGAGAGTGGAAGTGTCGCAAACTTACCAGAGGCAGCCGGATCTCGTTGACAACGGTGATCAAGAGCAGAAGGCTGACGAGGTCGTTTCTTGTCAGGCCCATCTCGTAAACGTATCTCACGGCCGTCCTACCAGCGCAGTTCTCCAAACCTGAGTACCGACCGAGTACGCGTCCGCTTCCTTATATAGCGTACACTTCACCCGCGCAGGCGTTTCCATCCCCCATAGAGCACACCTACACCGGACGTTATACTTGCACTCCACACCGTTCCACCGTTCAAAGTTTCGGTTCGTGGGCCACGTAATATGCGTAGATCTCGTGTAGATCCCGTCCCCCCCTCCTCCTGCGACAGGACCACTCCAGAACGGAAGGACGAGGGAAAAAGGAGAAAAAGAGAACCACGCGACAGAGGAAGAGGGAGATACGATTTTTGAGCAGGACTCGGTTAATATGCCGTGGATTATTGCGTGTACACGATGGAACGGGATGACTCGATTGCTCGTTTTCCCTGTAGAAACTTTATTGGCGCTTTCGACTTACTTTTTCTTCTTTCTTTTTTGCCGTTTTATTTTTATTTTTCCGTTATTTTTTTCTTCTTTTTTTTTTTATAGATGTTCTGTCGGTGGAAGGGAACTCATCGATTCCTCCGTTGAGGAAGCAGACATTGTAGCGAGCCGCATTGTCGGTGACACCTGATAATTGAATCGGGGACAAAGACCCCTCCGTGACTTTATTTGAGGCGGTGCGGTTTTCCGAGGGAAAATGCGAAAGCTGTCGGTAACTTTTTTTGTGATTCTATTTTCGACTCGGCTTCAGCTCGAAAGTGTCTGGAATTAGCTCGCACGCTTCTATAAAAAGCGAATGGGAATACGGTTGGAAATGGAGTTCAATAACACGTTTGCATAATTAATGGATACGTGGCTTGCTTGTATGCGTGTATCCCTGCGAACTGGGAATCGAATTTTCTTAAACGTGCGCGTAAGGAATAAATAATATAAGTTAGATAAGTACCTTCGTTTCACTTAAATATATAACCAATTGATGTTTAATAAAGATTCTTAAAAATATATATAAATATAAATATACATATATACCAACCTTGTTTAAAGCTAGTAGAAAACTCCTATTCAAATGGAAATGTCAGGACCATCATCGATATGTCTACGTAAAAGACAAAATTAATGTGATAAAAGCATGCTGAGCATTTAGATTCATTCATTACTTTCTAAAATAGGTGAAGGAAGCTATTCATAAACATATTGTCGCAAACTCCAAAACTCCATGGACCACTACAGTGATTAAATATTGCATAAAGTTATTTTAAAAATAATTACGAAAATGTACCTTTTTATATTCCTCTTTTTTATTCTTCCCCTTTTTCATCTGTTCTAAGACGATGTGTTAAAAACGTTGGCCTTACTAAACACTTTGATACGAAATGAGTTTCTTCATTACCAGTTTTCAAACATTTTCTATTCATTTAACGACACTCTCTTTGTAAGTATAGCCATAATAAATGAAGTACTTAAACTCGCTTATCACTTTCCTATACTCGTTTAATGGCCGTTTGATAAAATAATCATTTAATAATAAACGTCAAAGCTCGATATTAACATGGTAATATAAGCACGGTAAGCATACCAGCTATACGTATAGCTGATACCATTGAAACTTACCTAATTAATTGACTCCGGGGCTAACATTTTTAAAAACAAAAGAGGAATTATAATAAAAATCACTATATTCTCTATACATCGATTTGAAAAGTAAATGGAACAAATCGAGAATTCATTCTTTATCTAAATAGCATACTTGTATTCTACTTTATATACTTTATAAAAAAAGGAAAATGTGAATAACAAATACCTATATATTCGTTGGATATCTTGTATCGATTACACGAGCTATAAGAACGAGGATATGGCGCACATCTCTGACGTCGAGGAGGGCATCGGATTTTGATACAACTTTCTTTGGGAATATACAGTTTCAGATATAATTGAAAGTGTATCTCTGATCTCCATCCAATAACCGTAATTTCTAAAATAAGTCTCGTGTGCGATTTATTTTTACGTCATGATGAATGGACAGCAGTACCTGAAAAAAAAAGGAATCTTGTTAGTACAAACGAATAAATGTATTGAGAAACGTGGGACAATACAAATATGGTTACACATTTCAAATTCTTTAATATTGATTTTTCAGCGAGGATAATTGTACATAACGCGTGGGATACTGATTGAGGAAACGGTAGGAATTTCGACGAAGTGAGATCACGTTTAAAGCTTCCTTTTTGAGAAAAAAAAATTTGGAAATCTATCGCATGCACGTGATAAAAGTTTGACACAACTATACGCAAACAATCACGTTGCACTCGAAAAGAACTCCTACCGTTGGTGGACACGTACTCGACGGATTGCCAATATCGATTTTTCTAAAAACGAAACCTTGAACGGAATTTGGTTGCTCGTGAATTTTACAATCCCTCCCAGAATTATTCTCAGCGATCTTTCATTTATAATTATATATGAAACGATTCAAACTCTGACAAATTGTTTCCTTGAATGTAAAACCCAGGAGAAACAGGAGTATTTAAATTCTTTGATACAAACATTAAAAATAATTTATTTTCTGTAAATAAATCGAAGTCAATCTCAAAAACTTGATATTTATTGCAAAATTTCATTCAAAATTCAAATATAGGGTGATTCACTACTCGCGTGACTTTTTACAGCTGATACTACACCTCAAAAGCAACAAAAAAGCTCATATAAACCTAGGTCTGATTTGCAAAAATGGCAGAGAAAATTGGGATTTTTACTTTTTTCAGAGGAACAGCAGTTTCACTCATATTATTGATTGCATCTTCCAAACCGTAAATCCTACGAGAAAATGACAAACAATACTGAAAATAGCAATAAATTTGCTATTATAATAGTCCCTATTTTACCCTGAAACTCGAAAACAATTGGAGTAATAAAAGTTTTAATTGATCTCAGGAGGCAAAATTTGTAAATTACGAAAACTTTGATCTTTTATTTAAGTAATTATTTCTAGATGTGGAGGGCAGCAAATTTCACAAAAACTTCTTTATTCACTGAACTTTCTGAATCAGTTTTTTTATTCCGCAGCACGTAAGCAAAGAAATTTTGTATGAAATGGTGAAAACTGTAGGTGAACTGTACATGCGTTCATAGCACTCAAAGGGTTAATTTCATTTTTAACCCTAAACGCGGCTTTCCACAGAAAATTTGAAACGACCACTTTTATTACCAATTTTAATTTTACGAGCAATTTTATTAAATAGAAATAGAGGGTGCTGCAACTCCGCAGTGTCCGTATGTGAGCCATTCCTGTCACTCAACAGACCCAATACTCTCTCCACGTCGGCCCAACCCAGACATTTCCTTACTCCTGTAGGGCTCTCTTGAGTGACAGGTATGGTTTCTTAAATGTAATACTTCTGGCCATGGCCATTCCCCTCGCTTGCCAAAGCCGGTGAAAAAACCATCTTTTTCTGTCGAATTATGGACTTCTCAGTTCCAGCTTTGAGCTATTTCGCTCCAGTATGCATGCCTACAAGAAGCTACTTCAAACACTCCACTGCTTATCCCTGTAGGGTTTCAAGCAAAATTCTCTGCCATTTTTGCAAATCAGACCTAGGTCTATGTGAACTTTTTTGTTGCTTTTGAGGTCTAGTATTAACTGTAAAAATTTCTCACGCGAGTAGTGAATCACCATGTATATTACACATCTATTGCCATCCTCACTTCGTTTCCGCTTCTCTTTCCTCTCTCTGCTGCTCTCTCTCTCTCTCTCTCTCTCTTATTCATCTTAATTACAGAATTTTAGAATATTAAATAAAGAAATTCCTTAATTTTCATTGAATGGAAAGAGTAAGATAAATTATTTCTCCCACGTTAGAGATAAGAGAGAGAAAGATGCTATAAGATAGAGTGAGACAAATAACGCTGATCCTACTCTGGAACCTCTGGCGTCATCTTTGTGAAAAGTGCTTAAACTGATCGTACATGATTATCCACAAGAAAGTGAACTACTGAAGATCTACTATTGCCATGTCTTGGAAAAGCGCTGAAACTAGTCAGATATTAGTTTCAGTAGTTTCCGGAGAGATGGCGTTAGTAGGCCATATTAAAATTCTAATGTTCACGTTCGGACATGGTTTTATTACAATTCTTTTAGTCAGAAATCTTTTTTTAGTTTAGTCAGATTCTTTTTTTTTTCTTTGTCGTGCTACATCACACAGCATATCGTGAGCCATTCTACACTTACGTTATTATACGATTAACGAGCACATGTATTTAGTGAAGATATAAAACTCGTACAGATCGGATTAAATAGAAGGATACGATTTTTGGAAATAATTTCAATTTCAAGTCCACAAGGATAAATGAAAACGTACCTTCTTATTGGAAATTAAATTCTCCAATTTCCAAATTACTAGATAAATCGAGATTCTTTGGGAAAAGGTTTAGCCAATTGAAATGAGCAGAGAGACATTCGCACGAGCATAGTATTGGCAATTATTTAGTAAACCATTGTCATTATTTAATCAACTGTATTCTACTCCGTCTGAACAGTCATCACGCGTATTTTACTCGGCAGGAATATACTTTAAATTCTCAATAAATAAGTGTAACTTTCACGCAAGTTATATATTTCTTCTTCTTCATACATTTCTATCAAAGAAAGTCGAGCGTTTCGAAAGGCTTCCTTCGAGAATGTGTTTAATTGATAAAAATGGGAAAGAAGGACATGCTTCTTCGAATAAAATTCTTGGAATAAAATCCCTAGATATTTATTTACGGTGCTACTTCGCGAGCCATACGGAAGAGATAAATAAGAATTAATTCACCCCCGTTCGTTAATCAAAACTTCTTATTCCGAAATATCCCGGAAACGTCGATTTTCAGAAATACAAAATTTCCCTCGAGGCACTCGTACATCTCGCATCAATTTTAAAATGATCTTACTAACGATCAACAAACTGTATGTATCTCAAAAGAACGTTGTAGAAATATACTTACTTCTAATATGTAAAGCTTGTTCTTCTCCTTAAGATCTTACGATTACAAAATAATCTGTCCATACCTACTTATTACACTTAATCTACCATCTTTTTTTCTTTAAGTAATTTTCTCTGGATAATTTTCTTTCACTGTTACAACGATATAATAGATACACTTATTTTACGATAAACATATATCATATATACAACGTGTTCTTAGGCTACATAATACATTCGACATCAAAATTTCGTTATTAAAAATCGATTACTAAATAATGTTTTTCCAGTATTCAGCGCAAGCGAACGACCTCTTCATCAGATGAAGAGGTTGAACAAATGAATTTACAGCCCGTATATAATAAATTAAAGAGAAATAATTGGCAATCGCAATGATATAATACTGACAATCGATTGATAACAATTTTCTTGTTCACGAATCAGGTAACGTCCTTAAGTATGAATAACGTAGCGTATAATGAAAGTTAGCGAATGCGAACGGAATTGGCGAAAATTTTGTCGCGATTTTTTTTAATAAAAGATATGAAAAAAGCGTTGCACAAATTAATTTTCAAGCGCTCAATTCAGTTCAGCTTCAATACTTGAGGATGTTACAGACACTCGAACGAAAACTATAAACGTACTTAGATAGACACCGTGTCCTTTGGTTCACGATTGAAACTAAGCCTCGGTTGTCTTAACTTTCGTTTTATTCTCAATATCGAGTCGCAAGTAACTGCGACCCAAATACTACGTACAAAATACCTTTACACATAAAACGAAACTACAGAAACGTGTAATCTACGAAATACCACTCCTACGCATTGCTTCAGAGTTTACGTGCTAAAACATTTTTTACATTTTCAAAGTCAAAAAGAAACCACTTCTCCAATTTTCCTTAATCATAGCAAACGATCTCGTAAAAGATACAAGAATAGAATATCGATAGAACGATTTTAATTTATAAAAGGGAACGCCAAGTGATGAAAATTTATATCTGATCCTCTACTGTGATATTTCCTTTAAACAGATTAACAGTGCAGTAATTGATATATATGTATTAAGTATATATATATATCTATTGTATTCACAATATCTACTGTTATATGCAATGTATATAGATATACGTGTGTAATGTTTATATTGTATGCTCTGAAAAATTAATAAAAATTACATGCACGGTTAAGAAATTTGTAAGTTATTATATCGTAGCGCGTAATAAAATACTTTTCTTTTAATGAACTGCAAACGAACTAATATTACAAGCTAACGCGACTATTACTTGAAATAAAAGGTCTTGAAACCATCGGCGGGCGCGTAAAGTATCTCATCGTATTCTATCTAACGGATAGAACATATGCGATCTTTCTTGCCTAGTATATGACAGATTCGTAACGAAAGAAAGCTATTTTTTTTTTAGTTAAGATGCTAGTACATTATTAGTCAAAGCACTTAGTCGTTTTCCACAAAGAATTTAGGATATAGGCAATAATTAGACTTCAGAGTTCAGTCATACATAGACTCAACCTCTCTACAGAAGAAGCACGCTAAGGGTGAATAGAATGATTAAGGGTGCATATAAAGATTATCATCTTTTATAACAAACGAAGCGATGCATAATGATACCATAAAAATGATCAACTTTGTTGGAAGCATACGAAATTTTAGCTCTACGTTATTACATTTACAAACTAGAATTTGGTATGAACAGATTGCTGTTATTGCAAATAGTCTTAGTTATTGCAAATAGTTTGTTGAGAGTTCTTTGGAAACAAGAAAAGTGTCTGTTTTGGAAAGACCATGTTTCTTCAACAATTGACATACTTTGCCCTGTTGTATTTTTCAATGAATAGAAATTGACATATATCTAACAATGTTAGAGGAGTATTAGGGAATATCCTTTCAGATGCTAGCACATCTAACAGCTATTTGACATCAAAACAAGTAACATAAATGAGAAGTAACATGTCCTTTGCTTGACAATCCTTATTATTTTAACGTAAGTCATTACAAAAGTAGTTTTATACTCTCTTAACAATAGAGGTGATATTTTACTACGTTTATGATCGATTCATATTCGAAATCGATCAGGAAAATGAAATACGTGCCCGCTGCAGGCCAAGAGAACAGGGGAATGAAATAAGTATTTACTACACATACTTGTGCAGATTTATGTGCTTAGTTAAATGTTTCGTCTATATAAGTAAACTAGAGATTATACAATTAAAAGGGAAATTTTGAAAGGAGATATGTCGATACGGATAACACAGAACTAAAAAATGACCACAAATTATATGTACTATTTTGATGATACTAATTATACGTAAATATGTTTAAATGAATCATGATACTTCTTTGAATAACGAACATTACGAGTGTAACAAATATGTAAACAGTCACATGCAATAAATTTCAACTTCGCCAATACTTAATGTAATCTCAACCAACATTTGAAAATGTGAAATCACAGCGAGGAAAAACAGTCGTCTATTTAATAAATACCATCAAATTACGCATCATAATGTAATACCATTGAATATGAGTTCTCCGCGAAATTTAGTACGAAAAAAAGGAACACAATTAGTGTTGAGGATCATACTGTTGAAAACCAATCTATGATTACAAGTAATATTAATAATAAATATTATACACGAGGATCGTGAATGGGATCCGTTTAGATACAAACGTGAGTTTTAGTCTTTCTCTTGCTTTATCATTAATTTAGCATTCATGCAGTCGTAGAACACTTGCAAAAGATCTTGCTTACTGAACTTTAAGCTAATCGCTTTAAAGATCTTTAGCAAATCCTCTTTGTCACTGTATTCATTAATATGCTCGACTGCAAATTGGGAAGACCAAAGTTTGTCGAAAACATTCTTTGTGACAGGAGAAGATTGAGATTCCAAAGCCTGTACTATGTCGCTTGCACTATTGTTTTGCAAAGCTATATCTAAAACCACACGCGATGGTATTAATTCATCATTCGCCACTGTATGGCTAATGATTACGTCCATTGGCAATCTCTTCAGCATGGCATCTAAACTAGACAACTCTGTCATAGGTTCTCTTATTCCCCTTTGCTCTTCATCTTTTAATTTATTAGACAATATTTCAGCAAGTTCTGAAGACGTGCATTTCTGGCAAACGAACTCCTTGATTTCATTAAAGTTAAGAATATTTAAACAATCACTGGTCTTTATCTTTTTTCTGTAGGCGTTCAATACTTTCACAAAAAATTGTTTATCAGCACTAAAAATGTCAGGGAGCCGAAGCAATACTTTGTTCACTCCGCAGGCCCGACATGCCGCCTTCAGTGTCACTTCGTTACAGTTCTTTCTGTTTTCAACACCAAGCATTTTTATGGTTTCACTTTCCAGTTCCGCCTGTGATACGTGTCTCATCTTATCCTGTAAAAATGCATTATTTTGTCCCATCGCATAGATACCGAAAATCTGACGTACATTTGTTTAGAGAATAAATTTAATTTAAAAAAGATCAAATGAAAGTTTTGCTCTAACGTTACCTCTGTAATAGAACTTCATAGCATCACAAATTTATTTGAGTGAACAAAAATTTTGTTCAAAACAAAGAATCTATTAAGTACCAAATCAAATACTCAAAACCCTCTTAGAAAGACAAGGAAGAAATATGTCAAGCATTGCAAACACAATGAATATTCTTCGTTGACACAGGAATAAGTGTAAAATGTTTACCTTATACTGCATGAGAAGTTTCTCTGGAGTGCATCTTCTAGCTGCACTTTCTAACACCAAATTAACATCAATCTCATCCAACAAATCTTCTAAAGCCATTTGTGCCGCGACAGATTTTGTTACTTTATTTGTTACTGCTTTTGGTGAATAAATAGAATCACTACTGGTACATGTTCCAACAGTTTTTGTTTTTTGTGTTATTGGAATTGCATTCAAAACAAAAGAAGTAGAATTTCCAGTAGCATTTTCTGGTGTAGTGACAGTAACTACAGCAGATGATACCGATACATTCTTAATTTGACTGAAAAAGAGCAAAATTTTATTAAATAATGTAACTTCATACACAAAACACTGTACATACAAAAAAAAATATTAAATAAATCAGAACAAGAATAAATTATGTAATGTTATAGTCAACATACGTGATTGTTACAGTTGGTTTTGCAGATGAAACAGAAACTGGTAATTCAGTTTTTTGCAAAGCAGATTCAGATGGTATTATTGAATTAATTTTAGACTCGTCGATCACAGACATATTTAAAAATTTACTTGAACTAGATTCTGTTGGTTTTTTAAATATTTCGGTTATATTTGTGTCTGTTACAATTATGTTACTGAGAGGTATGCTAGAACTTGTCTGACCTGACACGACATTATAATTTGTGGATGTGTTCTGTGTTTCATTAGTAATGGTCTTTAATACTTGGTTTTGATGTGTCGCTTTTAACGTAGATGCAGGTACATTATTATTTACAGAGCTGGGTATTTTGTTGCTTGAGACGTCACATAAATTTTCTTTTGTGACATATGTTTTTTCAAAAGATTTTAAAACACTTTTTACAAATTCTACCTTTGAATTCCCTTTTACCGGTATTCTATTTACTTCACGCTCAGATAATCGTGCGAGATCACCAACAGTTTGAACATTTCTATTCGTCAAATGTGTGGATAAATGTTGCACCCAAAGAGGATTAGTCAAATTATCGATAACACTTGTTATAGGTTCATCACATGATATTAATGCAGGATATATGGGATGAGTAGAATCTAATAGTTCTGGATGTGGAATTTCTGCATTAAATTCGTTTGTATTTTGACTATCTTGACTTAGAGGTAAACTTCCAAACACTGAATCTGTCACTGGTAAAGTGTCTTGCTCTTGAATATTTTCTGTTGCTTGCGTGCTGGTTCTTATTAGTCTTTCACAGAATATTTCTGAATTTGTTGAGGAATTTAGTTCCGTAAGATTCGCTACATCAACTGTATCCTCCAAATTGTCAGAGTTCACGTGCTTCTCCAATGAATGTTCCATTATAGATTCGTCCTCACCATTGAATTTGAGAGAATCTAATGAATTATTTGTAATAGATATGTCCTGTACAACACTTGTATCAATATCAATATTATCTTCTCTAATTTTACCATAATTATTATGTTCTGTACCTATTCCAGTGAATATGTCTTCTTGAGTTACTGAAACATCAAAATCAGTACTTTCTAAACTAGTACTATTAGAACTCTTTGATGTTTCTAAAATGTTGTCTTTTTTATTTTCATCTGCTTTATTTATAGACGTTAAATCTACTTGTTTGGAGAATGTTGAATTTTGAGTTATTTCGACTTCACAATTTAAGTTATCCATTTTTATTTTGTAACATGGATTAATGGGCACGTGAACATCATTTGATTCTTCATTTTCCATAGAACTACAGGACATTTGTGCATCGGTATCTATTGTAATATTCTCTGAATATTCCAATTCTTCAGCTATTTTTGTTAATAATTCATTTTCTCTTTCACACTGTAAGTCAACTTCAGATGTGCTTGTCACATCAATATCGTCATCTTTTTTTAACTTATCCGAGTCAGTTGGTACCAATTTCTGTTTAATGTGCTTCAACTTTAATGATGATTTTTTACGCATTAATAATCTACGTAAAAAAAAATTAGCTCTAAAAAGAGAGTAGGTAGATATAATTCCATATTCAATTTCCTCCGACACTGGTGGGTCTGCAAAGCTTACTCTTTTTCTCTGTAACAATATTTAATATATCGTAAATTAATAATGTATGCCGTGATTAATTGTATTTTAAATCATATTAAAGAAATGTTTAACTACACACAAAATCAAATATTAAACAATCAAGGTTACTTATTTATAAATACAGAAAATTAAACTTTATAAAACAATTAAAAACAAAGATATCTGACAGATGTTAGAGCATAGCTATAAAAATATTATCATCAAACTATTTAGTATTAAATATTTAAGCAAAATTACCTTATTAGGAGTTACAGACTCTGGTTCAGGTTCTGGAATAGACTGGCGTTGACGTTTCAATATACTTGTTTCTTCACCTACTTTATCAGCCTGAGTATCAGTTTGTATGTTCATGGAATCTATTGATTTATCAGTTTTCGAGAAAATTTTTTCGCCGTCATTTTTCAAATTAGAAAATAACTTCATTGAAGGCGATGAACAATAATCTGCTGATCTCATGTTATTAAAAATCTTTTCCTGTCTGCTACTACATGCTGCTGTTACTTTATCAATCTCTTTTAACGTAGATCCTTGATCTTTCTTCCCAAGTGTTCCATCATTTTCTACATCCTTGCATTTTAGTTTTTTAGCTGCTGGTTCGTCATCCAAACTTATAACCAGACCCTCAGATTCCATTCTTGCTTGCTTCGTTACTAAGCCTAACATGTGAGCTGCGCGTCCTTGTCCTGAATATGGTTTAAATTTCATCTGACGCTTGATGTTACCTTTAGGTGATGAAAACTCAAGTAATGATTTAGATACATCATTTACTTTTTGCACTTCAAGTACATCTTTTTCGTTACCACACGAATTGTTTTCAATAGCGGGATGCACAATCTTTGCTCCAGTGATAGTACCTTCATTTATTTCTTCAGATTCGTTAACATTATCCTTTGGATCTTCGTCATTATCGTTATCACAGTTACTTGAAACAATTTTAACTACTTCTTCATTCTCGACAGTAGCTTGGTCACTTTTCGTTGAAGGAGAAATATTTTCAATTTTATTAATTTTGATATAACACTGTTTTTCACTACATCTCTTTTCTAATTCAAGTAATTCTTGTGAACTTTCTATTATATCTTCCATATCATCCTGTGTTTGAACTTTCCCTTCAGTAGATTTAGGATCTTGATTTGCACTTTGTGTTTCATTACTTAATTTATCATTATCAACTGTTTCGACACTAGTCTTGGTACATTTTTTCATATCTTCTATTAATACATTTTCTTCCTTTTTGTTTATCTCCAATTCCATTTCTCTTTCTAATTCCATCGTCTTATTTTCTAAAGTGTTCTTTGTATCTTTAACTTTACAAACACCAATAATTTGTTCTATTTTATTCATTTTTTGGAGTTTGTGTAATTTAGACTCCTGTGAATCTACTATTATATCTTCCACATGATTCTCTGCTTGTTTTTCATTTTCTTTCGGTTCATCATTTTGATCAACATTTGTAGTTTGTATTTCACTACCTGATGTATCCTCACAAATTGCCTTGATATTAGTCTCAGTAATCTTTTTGGTATTGGGTAAATTGCATTTATCATCTGATGTACCTTTTGTGGAAACTTCTGACTGTATAGTTTCTTCTTTCTTGGTGCTCTCCTCTTTCTTTGATTCATCTGATTCATTCTTTTTATCTCGTTGTAAATGCTCTGTTACATCATCCGTCCTTTTATTTTCAATATTTTTTTCTGTTCTCTTCATTTTCGTTGTCCTGCCCCTACTTCTTAACTCTTTGTCATTAATTTTTTGAGTTTTTTTCATTGCATCACCTACTTTGGCATCTCCAATTTTGAATTTAGAACTTCTATTATCTGGAGACTGTTTTTTAACAATAATTTCTTTATTGTTATCTTCGTGATTTTTGGATCGACGACTAGTTGATAAAGGACTGTCAAATACCATGTTTATGCGTAAACGTGATATTTCATTTCTTGTACGTTGGCTCAAATTTGATTCATCGATTATTCCCTCTAAATTTATTATTCCATTATCGTTCTCCGTAGATTTACAGCTATCGCTATCATTAGAGTCTACCTTAGACATGTCTACCAGAGCAGTTTTTCTTCGTTGACGCACACTAGTCCCATCGTTCTCACTATCCAAAGTTGATTTACGTTTAGTACCTCTCTTATCATCTTTAAACGACTTATTTTCTATGTTATCTAAATTTTTTTGCTTATTAATCGTTTCAGATTTAGATTGGATTACTTTTGTTCTTAAAGTTCTTTGCAAAACTTTAGTGGTATTCGACTGTCCTGGTTGACTACTAGCTATTTCTTCTAATTTTTGTGAAGTATTAGCACGACTTCGTCGTTTACCATTATCTAATACAGATGGGGATAGTCTTTGGTCGTCTTTAGTTATTGAAGATTCTTCTTGACTATTTGAATTTGAATCGTTTGATACAAAATCTGCCGAAATTAGTACTTCATCACCGTTAAAAGTTTTGTCCACCGTTACTATTTGATTCTCTACAAGCGAATTTTCATTATTGTCTACGTTACCTTTTGCTTTTTGCACAAACTCGGATGATGTATTTTGTCCAACAATTTCGGTTGATTTTGTATCATTTTCCACGATCAATTTATTGATCGTTTCTAGTTCTTTCACTTCGATTTTATTTTCTTTATTTGCATCATCATCTAACATATTTTTTATCGAAATATTGTCCTTATTATTATGTCCTTTCTCTGTTTCTTCCAAAATTTTACTTTTTTTATCAAACCACTCTTGTAAATTTTGAGTATCTTGCGAAGAAGACTGTGACAGATCATTATATAATGCTGGTATGTCTTCTCTTTTACGTTTGAGAGATTCTTTTTGATGTTCTGTTAAGCGATTAACATCGAATTTTAAATCTGTCTTAATTATGACATAATCCTGCAATAGAAAAATATTAAATGTTACAAAAATTATACTAAAAAATATTATGTAGACATTATATGAATATATCAATTAATTTAATGTGAAATGTGATAAACTGAACAAAACTGTTAATAATGTTTTAGTATATTATAGATCTTTAAAGTTAATATCTTGTAATCTTATAATACATTAAAATTATAAAACCATAAGGTATAGTTAATACAGTTTAACAAAGGAAAGTCAATTGATTGATTGATTTCAAAATCTTTAATAATGATTCAATAACATTCAAGAAGACATATCTTCCGTTTTTTTCAAAAAGTAATAAAGAGTAAAGTATGTATAAATATATTCACCTGTGAGTCAGAGTCAAACAATACTTTCTTATTACTTTCATTGCTTTCTTCAACTGCTAGTTTTGAAGTAGGAGATTCTTTTGAAAAGTTGTCAATTACTTTTCCTGAGTTTACTAATTTCCTGATTTGATCATTTTCCTCTTCTGTAATTTCAAACTCATTCTTCCCTGATTCTTCTTCTATCTCTTCTAATATTAATTTAGTTTTACCACTTAGGATATTTTGTAATTTGAAAAGAGATACTGTTTGAATTTGTATATCGAGACTTGGATGATTTAAAGCTTGAATAATTAGCGTTTTGTAAGATAAAAGGAGATTATGATCCATTTGTTTCCCAAGTCCTTTAAAAATACTAACCACAATTTCCCATGTACTTGCTATCTACAAAAACAATAACTCATGATTAATTTAATCTATGCACTCAATTGAAATAAAATATTAACAAAAACATTATACGTACTTCCTTGTGTAATATTTCTAATTCAGACTGCAACATGAGTTTAATTGCTGGTTTGCAAACTTGCAGATATGGTACTATTTTTTCCGAATTTTGTCCGTAAATAGTAACAATTACTGCTGACAAGGCTTTAAGAGCAGATTCACATTCTTCACTCCTTTTGTTGGATAATAAGTATATTACAAGATCCACAATAAGTTGTACAATGGATGGAACTTCTGTATTGGCTGAAAATAAAAAAATCAAAATTTGATTGCTTCTCTCATATATTCATTAACATTATTTATTATAACTTGTAGCTAAATCGTTAACATACCTAGCAAAAGTTTATAATTGATGGTACTTAGCATAATGTCCAAACAGTGTATGATAAGACAAGAAGATCTTTCATTTTTTTCTAAATAACGTTGCATGACAGTTGCGATATTTAATAGGATCTCGTTAGATTTTACACTTGTTATAAGATCTGTACGCATTTCAAATTGTTTATATAAATATTTCCAAGCCTCTGCCAATTCTTCAACCTATTGTAAATATAATAAAACGATATACGTATATCATATTTTTAATATAAGGTCTACATATAATATTTACGAATTATTAAGATTAATAAATTTAACCTGCTTTTGATCCTCCACACGTATATACATAAATGGAAATGTTACAATAGATTCAACAGTGTTTAAATTATGTTCTGCAGTGGTTCCTTCATTAATTTCTTGTATATCACTCATATATTTTCCCAATGTATCTGCTAAAATAAGCCACAATTCAAGTATAACAGATCTGAAATATATAAAAAAAACAGTGAGAAATAAAATAGAATTTACTTTATAAGTTTTAATATTATTATTTTAAATTACTTGTATATTTATATACATGACTTACTCATTTTTATCTTCTGCATTTAATAGTGCACAAAGTTTTTCATGCATCTCCTTTATATGGTTAAATGCAAGGAAATAATATGAATTTTGTTTCTGAGACTTAATGCAATGCCAAAAAAGACATTTTAATGCATTATAATGATTCCTAAAAAAATAATTTATATTTATCTCTTATATACTTTTTATTAAAATATATAAATATATCTACTTTTTTTTACACTTCAAATACACTTGGAATATTAATTATAAGATTTGACTAACATAAATATTAATATATATATAATTGGCTACTGTATAATTTTTTGCATATATGTAGCTGCATTATGGAACCCACTTATATAAAAACTCACTTTTCAGCTTTGTTAAAAATTGAAGTTTGTAGAAGTTTGAACACCAATCCTGATAATGTATCATCTTGAAAATTAAAGTCTTCACTCAAGTCAGCAATTTCAAATAAGATTATGTCAAGAATCAAATCTCTGATCATTGGTTTATCTCCAGCAAAATTTGCTAATTCTGTAATTACCCGTATCATATCTTTGTACATAATACCCTGTAAAATATTATTTATATGACAATTACTTACATTAGAAAAATTTAATAAATTCTCAACTAAATACTGATACACACTAGGTGAAATGTGCTTTTTAAAAAGTATTTAAACTAACCTTATCCTCCATTTTCGACTCTTGTACATAGTTGACTAAACTTGTCCATAATATTTTACCAAGTTGATATCTATTTTTCATTTCCGCATCTGTAAGTTGGCTAAGAACAAGCAAAGCTTCCCCTACACTGTGCATTATACTTTTATAACATTCTTGGAAGACAGTATCAGATATGGAATGCGGAAGTCTTTCTTCCAAAATTGGAGAAAATACTGTGTGGTTTTCTTGTTTTGTAACAAGAAGTTGACACAAAGCATCTACAGCAACAACTTTCGTCTTGAAGAATCTCTTTCCTGGTGAAGCTACTACATCAAATTTTGATGACAATAATGGTGTATCGCCAAGCGGTCCAAAACAAAAATTCAAGAATTGTGTAATTACAGGATTGACAAATTTAGAAATATCTTTATAAAGTCTAATAATCACATGCCACCAGACTTCTAACTTTGTCAATGCTATTAACTCAGTTTTACTATTTTTGGCATTCAGTGGAATGCACAATAATTTTATCCTTCTAGCAGTAGCAAGTTCTTGAGGGTCTAAGGCAAAATTATCCACCAGCAACTTCCATGAAAGGAATGCTTGTCTGAAACATAAAATATTATATACATTATTTATTTCTGTTAAATAGTATTATCTCTTGTACAACGATTTCCCCTGTACCTGCGGGTAATTGTGTCTGTTGACTTAAATGCCTTTTCCTCGACACTTAGTAAATTATTAATTAAACCAGCACCACGATGAAGGTCCACACCAAGAAACTGAATACTAACATTCCATTGTGTAGCCCAATCTATTTCACATGCTGATACTAAAAGTAACATACGTTTGCAGTATGTAGACTGTAATGCTGTTATATATCGCGACCATGCAGTTGCTAGCTTAGTACGAACATGTGATAACACATCTGTAGCTAAAGCTTGTTGTAAAAGTTTTAAAGCAGGACCTCGTTGTCGTTTATGACCCATATAGGCTAGCAGTATTACTTTATCCATTAATAATGCATTAAACTGTAAATAAAACACACAACTTAATATTTACACATTTTTCTAATACTTAAAATATATTATGTATATGTACCCTTTGAACTTTAATATCTGATGTTATTGCAGCCACTTTGTATATTCTTCTTAAAAAATTTATACAATAATTAATTGTTTCTTCCTCTAATCTTTGGTCGTCTGATAATGGTTTATTTTCAGCATCTGTCAGTGCTTGAAGATTATCTACACAAGCAGTTGGTGCTGTCCATGGCATTGTATTTGTTTGTATTGTACACATACAATTATTAAAAAAATTTACAGCATGTACATCGTGAGCAAATGTTGATATAGCATTGTCTTCAACTACTTCTAATAATTTAAGAATTTTTAGTCTGAAATAATAGTAAATATATCACAACTAAATCATATTATTAATGATTTAATTATTTATTATTTATTACTAAATAAATTATCTTAAAATAAGAATACTAATATATACTTCGATATATTATGATAAATGTATGGGGATATAAACGTTTTGTATATCGTATACAAAGCATACGTATCTGGATTAAATAAAAGACTAAAGAAAGAAGTGGAACAAAAGAATATTCTGTTAGAATCATAAGCAGGCTTTTTGAATTTAATGAAAAAAGAAAGAAAAAATTTTCATTTTTTGTTGATTTGAAAGCAGCTTTTGATTTGGTTAAGAAAAATAGGCAAATGCAGCATTGGAAGAGGATTAATATTTCTATATGAGAGTAAAGAAATAATAGAATTATAGGCATGGATTTATGTGAACATGAGTGGATGAAATTAAGTTCCTTTTTATGGATGTAAAAACAAACATTATATATAATAATTGTTAGAATTTAAATGAACAAACCTATGTTTTTGGCTTATCTGTGACATAGCTTCAAATAAATTCAAAGTATGGTCCTTAAATTCACAAATAATCACATTTAGTGTTTCATACGCCTCACTCTGCACATCATTATTTCCATTTGCGAATACATCTACGACTTGTTTGCACAATTCTTTATATTGTTCCTCTTTAATAGTTTTTGTAGATTCTAATTTTTTGCTGTTGCTAAAAAATCATATTAATATATTCAAAGTTTTAATTTCTATAGTGTTCAATACATAAAACGTCTACTTTGTTTGTACAGACGAAACTTAATCTTTCATCATATTTTTCATGTGAAAAAGTAAATAATTCAATAATTATATTATTATTACTGAAACGTTATATCTCTTAATATAAATACGTAACAAATATTGCAAAATGTAAATACTGACATCTAAAATTTAATACAAGAAAAATTCTGTTCTTTATTACATGAAAATTTTTAATAATGTAATATCAGCTTGCAGATAAAAATATCAGGTAGCAATAGTACCTGCGAATATAGGTTAAAGCTTCGCGTTTTTCCTTAATGCTGCTGTTTTCCCGCAGCATTTTTAACATTCGCGGGAAAGACTGCATGTTAGAAGCCGTTCTATTCTGTGTCTCCCAAAAAATTAGAACGGTAGAATCTTGTTCATCGCATTCCCTATGGGAATCGTTTCTTAAAACACCCAATATCTTCAAAGACTATCCCCCTACAAACAACCAAAACGAAAAGATTGTAATAACAATTATTAAACATTGGTATCCATTAATACACAAGACATTAGCGCGCACCATTTAGTACTCGAGTTCATTCCACATTTTTCTGTTTACTTTTTCTCTCCTTCCTCGCTTCTTTTCTCTCCCCTCTTCTTATTTTCGCACTCGATCCACAATGCAACCAACAGAAACCAATTTGTTTTTGAAAAGAGATACAACTGGAAATACAATCACGCGTACAACAGTTTAACGCTTTAGATTCTCGGCGAGTTTGCAAAGTGCAAATACTTCAGATACCGTTTTCAATGAATTTACACTAATCATACGATCCTACTAATTACGCAAATAAGAATAAAGAATTTCTCGATTTTCCACGTATTCATATAATAGTGACACTTTACTCGTTGTATGATAGGACTTGAAAAATATATATCAATAAAAATAATACATCTGCCAAAATATGTATCCCCTACCACGTGTTATTTGAATGCTAAATTGAAAGACACAAAACGTACATAAAATAAGTGTGATATATACGTGCTTATAAAATGTTTTGAAAATTTGTATTTTTTACTTATTGATGATGCTTTATAAAGTTTTATTTAAGTATAAATTTAATGAACGCACAGCTGCTACAACACTAAGATAATAGTTCACATTGTTACGAATAGATACCTTGCGGAACAAACACAACTATAATGGCGACATGACTATCACCACGTGATGAATCACTCATACATATAATAGGAATAGTCCATTTTCCACCAAATGGGACTCCCCGTACTTGCTTGCAATAAATTCGAAAATCTTTTTGATGACTTTAATAAGTATTATTGTATATATATTTATATCTTAAATACAGTGACAAAAAATGTATGATATATATGTGTTTTATTTATACTAAATGAATATGAAAATTGTTAAAAAAAGTATTTTAAAATATGGTTGCAATTAAAAAATTCAAAGGCACCCTTCTTACACCTTATACTCTAACGTCACACTACGTTCCTGAAAAAAACCACGTGTATTTGTTTTGTTCAACGGGAAAATTGAAAAGAGAGAGTGCATGCATTATAAATTAATTTTTTTTAAATTGATCATTATAAGATTCAATAGATCCTATTTTATGAATGTTTAAGTACTATAGAAATCCTAACCAGAGATTTATTTTATTATTTAAATATAAATATGCTTTAACTTTTTATATCCTTTATCCCTATCTTTACATATTTCATATTTAGACCTTTTTTTTTCAATCAATCTGTGCTGCATAATATTTTAACATTACAATACATGTACTACGACGAAGCAAGTTTTTTTTTATTGTAAAAACACAGATTATGTATGAAACTATAAATATCATAAACAATGTATTTATATAATTTATTTACAAATTCTATAAAATAGTAATTGTATTAATATTTACAATTATTTAGTATGTATCGAGTTAATGAAATAACCATAAACGAACACTGTTGTCCCTATTTTCTGCAACATTATCACAATGTCTTTGTCCTGTGCTAATGGCAACAATTGGTAAACTTCTGTGTAAGTTTATTCCATTTACGCAATCGCGACATAATTTTATATTATGTATTGGATTAAGATCATAACAATCTAAAGTTTGCGGTAATTCCCAAATTAAAATTTCTCCATTTGTACTCCCTAGGTAAAGGAAGTTAAGAATAATAAAACATCATCTTTACAATAATATAGCAAGATTAATAATTATTTATCAACATACCTGAGACTACTTTCATTCCATCGGACGTAATACTGAATTGAATTCTTTGATTTGTATCAGATTTACGTCCTTGAAGAGAATAAAGTACAGTACCTGGATTACGGAGGTCCCAGCATAAAAATTCATTATTACGTCTAACTGCAGAAAATAATTTTGTTCCACAAGGACTGAATTCAATTTGGGTAACACCACTTCCAGTTTTAAAGGTGCATAAAGGTCCATCTTTATATAAACCTAACAAGATATAATTTAAGATACACTATAACACTATGTCACACAATTGATAAGAGTGACTTATTTTCCAGATTAAATACTATTTATTATACATCATTATATTTAGACTCACCAATATATTTAGAATATGTACCAAAAGCAACTAATCCTGGCATAATTGGATTTTCTCTAATGCAGGAAACTAATCCTGTTACATTTGGAAAATCATTCTTAAATTGAATAGTATTAATTTGGCGACCAGGGCGTTCCATATCAAATACTCTTAAAGCATTCTTAAAACCAGCCCATACTTCCTTGGAAAAATCAATAAATTGAATACTAATTGCAGCTTCTACTTCATCAACTCTAGTAACAAAGTACAATATACAATTTGTGTTATATATAATTTAATTTAATATTTAGAAATACTACAAATGAAATATTTTATATATTATGTTATATTTAATGCTTTCTATTATAGAAATATAATTTATTACTTATAAACATTTATATTACTAACTGATTATAAGCACGATATGTTGCTCGTAATTCACCATTGAAAGCATCCCATAAATGTATAGGACTTTCCCTACTTGTACTTAAGAAACAACAAGTTTCAGGTTCCCATGAATTCATAAAAGGATACCAACAAACATCGTATATAAGTCCTCCTTCTTTTACAGTTAATGCTGTTGACATGTTTGTACGCGACAAGCTTAAAGGAATTTTTTCAGAGTACAATTCTCTAGGAAGTTCATAAATTCGAATTCTAAAATCTTCAGATGGCACCAGCAAACACGTTCCATCTGGGGACCACTGACAACCCTTTGTGAAATTTTCATATGCTTCCGTTGGATAATATTCCTCAGTCGCTTCACATAACAATCTTGGAGGACTATTCCAATCATAACTAAAATTGTAATTAGTTGAAGATACTACTTCTGCGTCTTTTAGTTCTTCATTCCCTTTTCCTACATCTTGTAAATACTCATTGTTTTTTACTTCTGGTAATTTTTCTGCAATATCTTGCTCTAATTTTTCAGTTATAGTTTCATTTTTTTGAATGTCTTGTGTATTCACTGTTTTTATACTCAAGGTTTTCTCCGATATTGATGATTTCTCAATATCTAATGATTCTGGCTAAAAATATTATAGCATATTATCTTAATACAATTGTAATTATCCATGAATCTATAAATATTTTTAAACTAGAAAAATCTATCATTTAAAAAATATTTTGTTTCCAAACTTACCATACTTATAACAAGTTTTTAAATTTTTTCTAGCTTCGTAACATTCTACGAATAATAATAAATGATACGATTAAATGATTAGTGCAATAAACACGTACATTCTTCAAATATATTGAATACATATAATTTTCATATTGCACACATTATTTTTAACATCATTAATTTTTAAATTATCCAATTACTCATCTATCATAATAATAAATACATTTTAATTTTAGTACTAATATACAAATGTTTTTACGTGCATTATACTCGTTACATATAAAAGTAAATTATTCTTTATTTATAATAATCGAACACTACTTCAGTATCTTATATCTATTAACATTAATTATTAAAAAATGTATTAATATTTATGTACAAAAACAACATGTGTTTTCAAACATATGAGCTGCGCAATGAAATTATCATCTTCACTTTTACCACCTGAGAAGCAATGTAATAAAACTCTCTATCTAGGGGTTTTCACTATTCAAAAAGATTTTGTACTTGCCAGAACTACACATCAATTAATTAACAAAGACAATGTATTTTGACAATAATAAACATAGTAAAAACAGTAGTTTTATCACATAGCAATTTCTCAAATAGTTCTCAATTACAATTACACAGAAAAGGAAACCTACACTTAATAAAGAAAATAAAAAAGAGGTGTTGATTCTTTTGTTTTGAAACTGCTACACTAGAACCTGATTTGAATAAGATATGAGATTTGTTAACAAAGGAACAATTGTGTCAAGTAAAGGAACTAATATCTTCGAGAATAAACTATTAATAGCTTTACACAATATGACCAGTTACTACAGAAGTAACCCACGAACTATCTACTCTATAAAGATCTAAAATGCGAACTGACTATAGGAATTTTTGGCACGTGTTGTCATATGTAAGAAGATGGCTGAGAAAGTCAATCGCTCTCACTTATCTTCTACACTTACAACCTTATATTCTATTAAAACGATGAATTTCTCTTGACTGTTCTGTGGCGCCAGTGATATAATATGCACAAATTAATAGCTGGAACGATACCTACAATGAGGGAAATCGAAACAATATCAGCGAAAAGACACATTAATTACGAAGAACAAAGTCGTAATGTTTATCATATCATAAGCGCATGCGCGCAATATCACCATCGTTGGCGGTAACGTTCCCGCTGTTGATTTGCGTGTAAGTACCTTAAACCTTACTAAAAGTTGTGTCTCGGCTAAAGCACCAACTTGTAGTTGAAAAAACAGACCGTACAATTCTACTTTAGTATTTTACTCTTTAACTGTGTCGTCGTAATTACGTACGCAATTCACACGATGTGTGCAGCTGGGATAAGCGGAAGACAAATTTTTAATTTAACTATTTCTGACCTTACAGAAGAAGACGCTATTGACACATTAACAGGTACAGTTTCTCGGATTCTGGCGTCTCTTACGACACAATACAAAAACAAAGCAATAGCTATTCAAATCGTACCTCATTGGTCAGATGCGTTTGTGTTAGTCCACATCGCGAGACGTCAAAATCCAAGGCACTGTTTGTATATTTGTTAAATTTTTATATAGGTGCTGAAAGAAATAAAATTTATGCTCAAATTATACGTTTAAATAAAAGTGATATTCTTATTCTTATGCCCTAATAACGATATTAACAAAACGATCAGGAACACATTAAAATATTGATAGTGATGGAAATGGCATGCAATGATCCATTATTCATTAAAATGATACTAGATATTACTTTAAGACTTTATATAATTAAATATTTATTAAAATAATTTCTATACATCACTGTCTTAAAACCTTTTGAATTCTCATACCATTAAAAAATTGTATCTATATACAAACTTAATGTTTTATAGAATTTATACAGAAAACTTGGACTGTTTTTGGAGTATCTGTTCTATTTAATTTCCATCAAGATGAAGTGCATTTAAAAAAATATGCAAGCCGATTAAGGGAAGAAGTTGCCAGTACTTGTGAGCAAGAAGATGTTACATATAGTACAGAATTTTGTGTTTTAGAACATGTAACACCAAGACCTTCCTCATTAGATCCGCCACCAATACAGGTGTTATCAATAATAATCATAAGTATTAATTCATGTATACTATGAAATAGTATTAATAAGAAATATTTTAATATTTCATTTCTGTATGTATTACAAATAAAATAATTGCAGATTGTAGTTTATGCTGAAAATAGCAATAAAAAAGAAAATCAAGCCAAATGTATTTATAAAGGAGTACTTCTATCATGGAGAAATAATAGGAAGAATATTTTGACATTTTCTAACTCTGTAAGATTACCTCTTTTATTATGTCGTGCTGGAAAGAACATTACACAAATTGTTCATAATGTATTAAGTCGCATGTTCGATTGTATGTTTGTAACATTACCAGCACGTGAAGATGATTTATTATGGCTTGTTCCAATTGTAATTAGTCCAATTGGTGAAGGAAAACAAGCAAAGAGCACAGATGAAATTTCTTTAGAATATAAAATACCAGAATTAGAAGCTAATGATGGAATTACAGTAACATTCCCAGTTTTGGATTTAGTAAAAATATTGGAAGAGTATGTTCATAATTATTAAATAGTTATATATATTTATTGTTGTTGTGTATACGATATATGTGTATAATATAATTGGTAATTTTTAAATTCGCTATTTATTATACTATTCACCTTAACTAAAAAAAACATATATAAATGTATTTATGTATATTATGTATATAATATTTTTCAGAATTATGAAAGATCAAGATGATAAAGGAAGTGAAGTGTCTTTCAAAGCAAGCCATATAGAAAAATTTCGTGAAGTTTTATATGTACAAATGTTAAAAGTTGCTAGTTTACAGTTGGGTTTTTGTACATTATGGAAGATTACTCTTCCTGCAATTACAATAGTGGAAAATAGAGTAAATATATAATATTATTCATTTCCATACATATATTTGGATTTTTTTCTTTGTAAAATACTATTTTTTTTACATTTATTTTTAGATGAAAATAATGAACACGAATATCATGAATCGTGTTTTGTTATATTTAAATGAAAAAGCTCTTGATATACTTCACACAATTTAATATACAAAATTTATAGTCATTAGTTTGTTCACCAATCTATTGTGATAAAAAACTACGAAGTACTTCAGACTACATGGTAGATTGTAAGTGGTATACAATACTCAATAAAGATATACTGGATTATATTTTTGTAAGATCATAATTCAAATAGCCAATTTGTATAATAAAATATTGAACTAAGACAAAAGTATTATAATATTTTCATTTAGTGTGACAAGTTATCTAGAATTAATCTAGAGCTACATATCCATCTTTAGAATTGTTTTGATATACACTTTGACTGTAACATTTAATATATAGAAATAGACATTTGCCTGTTTTCTTTTCAGTTATAAATTCATCTTTCATATCCATACAAAAATCAAGTATTCTTATGTATATCAAATGTAAATGCTTAAAGATTATTTTCAATTTTTAATTGTTTTGACGTCTCTTCAAAGTTCTTTCGTGAGAAAATATATATTCTCCGCTATTATTTTATAACTGTGCAGAATATTTAAAAAATTCCATAATATTTAATAACAATAAAAAAAAGTAATAGTTTGTTGCATAAAAAAGAAAAAATGGATGAGTACCTTCACTTCTTTTAAAGAGTTCCTACACAAACTTTTTATACCTTAATTTTTTAGCACTCTCATGCACCGTTTGATTTAAATAAAAAACTTCGCTTCGACGTCTACTGTAGTTTGGAAGGAACAGCATGTAACACTTTATTTGGAACACCCTATACAGTTTTACAATAGGTCGGTAAAGCGGCTTCGCCATAGTTTCATATGCAACAGCGACCGGCTTTAAAGTTCGAATTTGCTTCTAAACTCTTGGAATTGAATAAAAGGACCGAGGAGAATATTCAAATCATTCAAGCTAATGAAATAAACAATTGAAAAAATTTGTTAAAATAATATTTATTTTTTCTACAACTATAAAACCTTTATGCTTCCTTCAGATAATGACGAATTACATCGAATATATAACGAAAATACAGTAATTGGTAATAAGTAAAACGATATTTGATTATATAATTTAATTCCAAATTGACCTTTACGATTCTATCACACAGTACTTTTCAATATTATTTATTGTTTACGATTTTGATTTATTTTATAATTTTCAGGTAGAATTTATCGCAGAACTTTACTATTTGAATTCTTCAATTTCTGACAGTTTTTAATGTTTAATACGTGTGTTTCTTTGCATACATTTGTAGAAGTAAAAATTTTCGACTGAAGTCCTACTCTAGTCCTACGCCACGAATGTACCCAGCAAAATTTTGGCACAATAGCCTCCAGCAAACATCTGCACCTGGTTGATATTTTCATGGAAGTCCTGGTATATACAGTTACTTTCCTTTTGAATAGAACATCCTTACACTTACTATATCAATATACTGCGTATTTTACGAGAGGAGAAGAGTAATTACCCGATCCAAAAAATGTTATTTAACTATTTTCATCACTATATGTACATATAGTGATTAATTACATTCTTTTATATAATTGGAAAGATTGTAGTAAATTCTTTGCTATGTAAATTAAGTTAATAATAAAGTTCACAAGCGTGCATAAATTATTGATATTGTCATTTTTGTCTATTTTACATATTTGTTTTATCTTTTTACTTCATTATTCTTCATCTGAATTAGAAAATTACTATATTCAATTCTTTAATAATTAAACTCCCTGTAATGCCTTTTCTTCCATATAAATAACAATGTCTTTTGTAAAATGTTAAACATGTTCTTTGTTGTTTTGTAGAATGTTAAACACACCAAGGGCAGATCCAAATCTATTTCTTTTCCTGTCGTTACAAAATCAAATTTCAATAACTTATATGTTAACACTCGGAGACGATAACAATAAGCAGATCGGTAAATGGAAAAGTTTGCATGCAAAGCAAAATATAATAACGTAATTATGTAAATTGGAAGCGTGAATTTTAACCTGGAGGGTTCTGTTTTAGAGGTCAGAGGGCGCACGCGCGTTCTGTATTGCGTATAGGAAATACGTAGAGAGAATGGGGAGGAAAGTCGACAAGAGTGGCTAGGAACGTCGATGAACGAACCACCCCCGCGTACTGGTCTCTTTTGGCGTGGGTGCTTCCAAGGTCATCGCAAGAGCGAAACTGCTACGACGCCCCCGACGCGACGCCCCCACATAAAGCGTGGGCAGGGGCATGTACGCGTGTACTTACATTAGCTACCGCTACATGCTGTTTCAATTCATCAAGTAATTCATTCACAAAAACTTTCAACTTTTCTATTCTTGAAAGATCATAACGTTCCAAACATTCGCCATGGTGTTCGTCGATCAAATACCTAACTATGATTACAATCTTCGAATTATCTTGATAGAAAATTCGAGGCACTGCAGTTTATCGTTATCTGCTGACGAAAAGTTTCGTGTTTATCTTAAAGAAACTTCACTATAACTTAGAGATTTATGATAGTGCCTGTTGATGAAAACTTGAGCGCTTCGTAAAAAATATGTTAAATTCATTTTTCTTGTGGTATTCGGTAACGAAACGTTCCAGTTCGGAACGTTTAGTTAGTATCTAACTTCTGTTTTGACCATCAATTTCATAACTATTCAATATCATAATCATACGTGTCAAAGAGGCAAACATTCAACGATCTTATCTTTTCTTCCCCCGTCCGCCTACTTTACACCTACATTTATACTGGCACATACTCCTACGCACTACTTTCTAGCTTATATTGTGCCAGAAAGTGTTGATTATCATTTTTCTCGATTCTTAAGATTGATCCAAGAATTATAGGTGAAAAGAGGGTGGAAATCGAACAAACCATAACTACTATGCACTTCTTATACTTTTATATTTAACATATTATAATTTTTTTACTTTTGCACTCAAATTATCATTATATTATATATTATTGTACTTATTCGTTTAATGCTACAAGTTACGAAAATATGACTGTATTTTATCATTTTGACTTGACATTTTATTTGTAGGAAAATTTTTAAATTGCATGTTTTGTATCTGCCGAAACCTGATAGCACGGACCTATCTTAGATCCTATAAATGATGCATCCTGTACAGCTTGTTCATATCATAGGAGAAAGGAGGGGAGGGTGTGATAAAACTCATGGAAGGGAGGGGACAGGATGTTCCCGATCGTTAAAGCGCCACAGCGCCCCGCCACGTAATCCTTACGCCCAAGGTATACTCATTCATAAACCTGAAGCTGCACTAATTCCTCATACGTCAAACAATCTTTCTTGTTCTTTGGTGACTTCTTAGAAAATTGCATCACGATTATTACTCGTAGATTAAATGACGGATTAGATGACCTTCCGTGGAAATCTTTCTCCATTTATATTATTTTGTTATTCTTATTCTTACTAGGTCGTTAATACGTCAAACAACAATTTTGGAATATGCTCTTTTTTTACAATACATGTCAATTTCTTTTGAGCTAGGTTTTAATTTACGTAACGTAGGAAACAATTCATTGATGTATTAATATATATATAAGAGATAAATGTTAATACATACATGAACAGTGGTTTATCAAATCATTAAAAGTGGTTCATCACATTCTTTTAATTTAATAACTTAAATGCTATTTTATGACATATTCCTTAACTTAATTAATTTCAATCGGTTGAAATAAACTTAATCACTGACAATTTTTACTATTTCTAATATCAAAATTTTTACATGGATTTAATAAGAATTTGTTGTGAATGAACCATTATGATTACTAACTTTCGTCATTTAATGATGATAATTGTCATTTCAAGATTATCCATGACGACAGCAGTGACACCTGTTCCTCTACAGAATGAAACCTGATTTGTCTGATCAACCCTACCTTGGCTGAAGGTCGTCGTTGGAGGGATATAAATAAAAGTAGAGTGGCTGTATGATTGTGACGGTGTAGCTGGACTCTCGCATTGAGCGGTGGCTCCATTCATGATTTTGCGACGCACGCGCTCTACTGCCTTTGACATGAGAAGTCTTCTGCCGACTATGTAGCTACATACACACGCATACGCTCTAGAGAAGCTAACCACGATCAAACCCTCTGCGTTCTGGAATACCGCTACGGGGGTAAGCCTTAACCTCCGTAAGTGAAAACATGTCAGAAAATATTAAGTAATCTGCTTATGTACATACGTATCTATCGCAATTATCTAAACTGATAGGAACAACGATCATACGAAGTGATTGTGTTTGTGACAAAAAAGTTTTTATTTCAATTACTAACAGAATTCACATCGTTCTCGTGTAGAGTCATACACTGGGAAAACAGGCTTTCTTTCTTCTTTGGTTACTTGGTCATTCATTTATTCTACACCCGGCAAACGACACGTTCGACTGGATCCAACTCTCACTCCACGTGAATAAAATATTATTGCGCATTACTACTTCCGTGTAGTCACGTTGACGCCGTGAGGATCTTTGGCGCGATTAAAAAATTCCCGAAAGTGTTCGTCTCACTGCGAATTTTCCTATCTACAAAGACGTAATTGTTGGAACGGGTGAAAGTAGATGGAAAGGGTGGAATGGGAAAGAATCGAAGAAATAGTAATAGTGTACTCTGTGTATGTATTGGCAGTTCGAAACGTGGAAAGCATAGTGTGGGGGTGTGAATCACTGATTCGAATTGGGGGTAGAAACGCATTCTCTCGATTGGTCGAGGAAAGCTCGCTTGCCCTGTGAAACCGAACGGACTGAGGTAAAGCGGAACGATAGAAGGGTAGAGGGAGGGAGGGGCGCAGAGGGTGCTAGGGGATTCGAGTTTCAACGGGATTCAGTCGAGTAGACGAATTCAAGAGATCAGTACAGATCGGAGGTTCAAAGCGTTCAATGCAATTTCGTTCCTGACGAGCACGTGCGAATACCGACTATAATTTTTTGTTCCGTTGACGTGCGTCAGATTATCGTTGCCAGCTACATGTAACGAGTAAAAAATTTGAAAAGGAAAAAGAATTCATTTCATTTCAGTCGAAATACTCGTGCTCTTTGATTCTTTCGTCTGGTATTTTGTTTCTCCTTTTTTTTTTAAATTGCTATCCGTTAAATTTGAGTGGTGGAATCATTTGGTGCTATTTGACTGAATCAATGACGCATTGAACGGGGATTTTGCAAAAAGTTCCATCGTGGCCAAGGTATTTATTTTAATTTATATTTGAACATTATCTAAATTGTATATATAGTTATTACTTTTTGTATACTATTTATGTAAGATATATGATATTGGATAGATATATAATATTTATTAAATAAACGGTATCTTTAGTTTTATGTATCTAGAAATAAATAAAAGCGTATACTCGCGTTGAACTGAAAGTGAAAACGGTCGTACCGATTCTAAATTTCTTCGGCCAATTTGAAAATATTATTATATACAATTGTTATACCGATCAGAATGACATAGAACAGCAATTAGGAGACGTTTGTGGCTCGGGTCAAACGTGATCGTTTACATTCCTCTATTTGTGTCGTGAAGTGTTCTTCTTGAACGACATTGAAATTCGAACGAGAGGGAAAGTATCTGCTATACGTTGGCGCTGTCCAACAACGATGAAAACGAAATTTGGGAAGTTTGTTCGTTTTCATCGATTTTTATAAACTGTTATCGATTTATTATATGAATTGTTATGGCATTTATACATAAAAATTTCTTCAAATGAAAATGAAATAGCATGGAAATAAAATAATAGGAAGGTATTTCATTGAAAATTATTTAAGCATCTGAACAAAAGAATTCATATGCATACAATACAATTCATACATAAGAAAATTTATAATTAAATATTTAAAAGTATTTTCAACATTTTATTTGCACATTTTTAAGTAAACTAGAATTTCGTACTTAAATACGTTGCAAATATCGACTATATTTGTTAGAAATATTTAGGAATTTCACAAACTTTCACTGTACTAATTGTTGCTAAAATTTTGTATCTTAATTACGTGTACCCACATAGTATTCAACAAATGCACATGCGCACATTTCATTATAAATTTGCGCTTATTCTATATTTCGTATATTTACAATATGTTGTAAATGTAAAGAATATGTTTTAAAACTATTGCTATATTATTTACTAATATAGGGGAAAATGTGAATACAAATTTTTAAAAGATTTTTAAATATTATATTTGTTATCGTAGGAACTTATATGTAGTATCTATATTTAGAAAAGAAGATAACTCGATCGCTTTTTCTAGTTCCTTCTTTGGCATGTTTCAAAATCGGATTCAAATTTAGATTTAAAACTCGTAAATATTTCTTAATATTTTGTAGCGCGATACGTAGCTGCCTATTACAATCCACGTTTACAATTCTTAGAGTTTCCTCAATGTTGTACGTTGCTGGAACTCCTAAAGGATGACAGATACTTCACTTTCTCTTTCTTTTTGACCCTTCAAAAGAATAGCAGGTCTAACCTTGGTCGCCATGGCGATTTCAAGGATAGCACCCTCTAACTGCTACAGACCAGCTGCTGGAAAAACGGAAAAGGGAAAAGTTCGCAGGCCAATATATAGTGTATTCATCCCAACAAGCTGTAAACCAGCACAATTCTTTGGTAGAGAAAACCTACAATTTCTAGTATTCGAAGTGAACAAGTTTTTATAAACATTTAACGCTAAAAAAATCATAAGGTTTTACACATAATTTAAATAGATATTGCATTAACGTATACATTTATATAATTATATGATATTGAATTATATACATATATTGTATTAAATAGGTAGATAAACTTAAATAGGTAGATAATCAAAGAAAAATAACAAAAGTACAATTAAAAAGACTAAATATATTATTCAATTTAACAAGAAAAAGAAATCTGGTTTTCCCAGTTTGCTCCATAGGGTGAGTAAAACTGTATATACTATACTAGTGCTGTTCACAAAAGGGGCCCCTTACACCGTTTAGTCCACCACCGCGCAGCGTCACTAAGAGCTAGAGGTAGTTTAAGGAAAGATTAACTTACCCCGTCCCCCACCATGCGCTTTTACTATTGTAAAAGACGAAGATAGTTTAAGTCTAAAGTATTTCTGTCTCTTAGTGCGTTGTATGGTGGGGAACTACCTACATCATGGTATGAAGACAGAGTAGGAAAAGCTCTCTAAGCTTCCTCGAAGTTAGCCTTCGTAGCCCTACACTATAGCATATCACCTATTGCCCATATTCCCAGAGCTCCAATCTTATCTGTTACTTTTTCTCCCATAATTACACGGTATCCTGATACTTTTAAATAAACAACCGTTCAGGATACACTAATATACCGATGCTTGATACTGTTTGATACAAGATATACAAACTCAAAATTTTGTTTATAATCAAATGTATGAAAGAGATAATGATCAGGAATTATTTTTGGAATAGAATGTAAACATATAACATAACTATTAATATATATCATTCATATAACTTATATACTGCTCACCAAAATACGATAGTACACTTTTAAAATCAATCTAAAATAAGAGCAAGACGCTCAAAAACAATAAATTCGATAGTTTACTGCAGCATACAAGTTTTGTAAAACTCTGTTGACAAATATTTTATCTCTTTACTTCATGCATAATGGTGCTGTACCCTACTACAGTCGACCGGTTTGTCGTTTTTAAACGAAGTATTTGAGACACGGTAGATAGGATACAGACCTGCTCCACATTTATAGCTTTCTTCTACATCAAATTTGACATCATTGGACTTTTTCTTTGGGGAGTAGTTAAAAGAAATTGTTTATAGTTTGAAACTTAATTGCTAAATTCGTGATATTGTCAAATCTCTTGCGGATATAATGGGTTTTCATTATTTTTTACTAGATTGTGTTACATTTTTCCGACTTAAGAGAAACTTGAATTACAAAACTTGCCACCATACCACTTTGAATTACAAAAAATAATTCAAAATTCATTCATATTTATGGTAGTACTTTTTAAAAAGACTATAAAATAATACAATTTAAAAGAAGTTTGTCTGAAATTCTTCTGTTTGATCAATATATAGAATGCTAATGGAGAAGGAAAGTTACGATTAGATGTCGATTGAAACATTCATCTACAAGCACAGATGCATACGATACGTGTATACTTACGTCGAATTTCCCACTGTTATTGATTTCTACGAGGTCCCACCAGTGGAAGCAGGACCCCATTTCTCGATCCCCGAACTGAAAAGGGTATCGCGGTTCTTCCCTGTTCAGGACTTGTATGATAACCTTGAACCAGCTGTGCAGGGGTGTTCGGTCTTTGAAACTGGAACAAGGGGCCATCTATATGATTCAAAATGTTTTTCCGTTAACTCTCCTATGAATGATATTAATTTATTTATAACTGATACTGTAATATATAGTATACTCATTAATTCATGCCTCAAAGTGTTGCATAGCTTTAAAGAGATCAACAAATTGAAAAGACCGGTGAACAATGTACTACTATGCGCTACATTATTTTAGAGCGTAGACATTTATGCAGTTCAATTTTTATACTAACTTGATTTTTGCACTAACTGTATATTGTTCGATTAATATAAATAAGTGTCTCCTTTGTAAATAATATAGTCTCTCCTTGGGAGTCGCGTATACATGACTTTTGTGACTGACTGTATGTCGTATTCGAACTATATCAAATTTTATGACAATGTGTAATGTTTTAAGTCAAGTTAATGACTTGAAATATAATTTCAAGTTTTTACATTCAATCTCATTTGTTAAGTTATCTACCTTCACGTTCATAATAGCAAATTATATAGCGGTATTTTAATATAAACTAATATATAGATATGTTAATTACCAATTTATCGATACTATACAGCTACTTTAATATGAATTGTTGAACGTATATCAGAATAACTTCTGCGCATACCTGTTGCGCATTTCCCACTCAGTTAGCCATCGACCTACGTATATGTTAATGTCACACAAGGCGCCACAATCACTGAGACAGTCTGTACATCAATGTCAATCATATTTAGAAAATATGTTATAATTACTTTAATAGTTTTTGCATTTATACAACTTGTGAATTAACCATAGTAAAATTTGGTACAGTGTATACTGAGGACAAACAATAAGTTAGACATGATGCACTGATCTGTAACGTATACTACTACAGCATTCCTGCTAGGGTTTTCGCTAGAGATGGAAACCCGTGCAAGCTAAGGTTATCCATGCCTATAATGTGAATAGGAATTCAGGACAGTGCATTTGGCCAATTGTGGCAATGTGACCTGCTGTAATCCGCCGTCCATTTCAAATACTCCTGCTTTTGTATATTTTCTCTACCTACCCGAATTTTCTGCCAACTTTCTTTGGCTATCTTTATGGTGCTACCTCTCATGTCCCCTGGTAAGTGTGCTCTTTACCTCTAGAGCCTGTGCACCATCCTTCATGGGCCCGGAGGACAGTGTAATTACACGTAGTAAATTGTTTTCAAAGTTGTGCCAATGGCCGCGGCCGAAATGGTCATAAAACTGTACAGACTATTTCAGAAATCCTGGTGCTTTGTGTAGCACTATTTCAAACGTAGGCCTGTAGTTGACTGAGGAGAAAATGCGCAAAGGGTGTGCGCACAAATCATTCCGACACCAATCGTTCAATATGCTTTATATTGAAGTAGCTGTATACTGTTGGTAAAATGAAGACATATCTACATTTTTGATAATAGTAACATAACAATATTTCGAGATAGATTGAAATATTAATATATTAAGTACTAATAGAGTGATACTATACATCCACTTCGATGCAAACTAGTTTGTAGACGACTGATCTTACACATTCTTCATACAATACAGTCTTTTACAACTGAAACAACAAATCGAAACTAATGTATTTTGTAATCTGATTTGATGATCTGCTATTAGATTATGTAGTAGAATGTACTGTCTTCTTAACGTTAATTTGTTCCTACATTCTACAGTAAGGTCTATTGTATTCATACTACTGTTCCGCCATTACGGTACAGTAGCAGATTCTACTTTCCTGGGTGTTTTCCTTGTAATTGCATTCACATCAATCGTTTTTTTTACTAATATTTTTTTGTACTTAAAAACAAGCAATTTATAGTAAAATTGTATTACTAAAATTTAATTATTTTAAATAATTGTGTGCATATTCTTTTCATAGTACAGAGCACAAGCAAGAGCAACGTTGGTCCGTACGGATCAAATCTCCCCACCGTAGCCAAGGATACTTTGGTGGGAGAATCTGTACAGGCAGAAGCCACATGTCGCATGAAAGTAACAATATTGTCTAAAAATGAGGTGCAATGGGACCCGTGTATAGGAAACTACATTGAAATCATGAATATTTAGAAAATGTGTTAAAAATTGTATTAACAGTTTTCAATTTTAAAAGCCTCATGTTCGAGTATTTAAATTGCTGTGTTTTTATTCCGTCTTCACGGTGAATAGTTGGCTTTATGAGCACCCTAAAGTAGCCAAACCCAATATACGTACCTGTAGCGCAAAATACTACACAAGGCATAGGCAACCTTTGCCTGTAAGGGCCACATCGTCGAAATAAGCAATGGTGAAAATACTGCAGTAGTGTGCGTTCCATGTCCGTATATATACTTAACGAATTTAGGGTGCTTATAGGCCCAAGTATCTACACCACTATGATACATTGTCAAGTTTTAACATTTTTCAATAAAAGTGTGTTCTTTAATTTGTAATATCTATTTTCATAATTTCTATTGTTGTTAATTTAAACTGAATTAGTTAATATTAACTTGTTTTCTATTTATTTAAGTTGTGTTAATTATGATATCAGCATTTGATTTTTTACAAGAAAAATTAGTTAGCGTAATTTACAACACGGTTCGCATATGGGGTGTTCAATATACGTTTCTATGCATGGACCCCATTTCGCCCTATTTCTATATAGTATTGCTACTTCCATGTGACGCGTGGCTTCAGCCTACACAGATTGCCCCACAAAGGGATTCCTAGTCGTGGTGGGAGAAATGGCCCGTACGGGCAAAGGTTGCCCATGTCGGTACTACACTATTCTCACCGCTGTCCTCGCTGAAGACTCGAGCCGCACGAGTCAAAGTTGCCCATGCTTGGTAATAAATAGAGAAATGAAGAAGTCAGTTTATAGCATGTATTGCAGTAAAATAATTTCGATTAAACTATTTAATTTTCTCTTCTAAAGGATTTTTTTTTATATATATTTAATTAAAAGGTACACATATAGCTCTTCTTAAGTAGTACTTCAAATTATTGACCCGAAGTCCATCTGTAATGGATAGTTTAGTTTTAAAGAAAGAAAAAATAAACAAAAATATACTAATCGAATTGCTGTTATTTTCAAAATTAAATTTTATTTAAATAATGTTTGTTTTCTAGGTGAAGGTATTACGACGAGACAATATCTCCATACTAAATCTTTATAAGGCCCTTAATCACAAGCTTATTCCACGATGAATCATGGTAAAAATTATAGTCGCGGAACAAATATCTTTGGGAAATACATTCAAGAAACTCCAGAAAAGGAACAAGATGCAAATATGGACTTACTCTGTAAGGTACGTATAGCAATAATAAATTGTAAAAAAGCAGAAAAGTTGAAAATACATTAAATACCTTTTACTTTCTTCTTCAAATTAAACATGTAATCAGTTTATTTTGCACTTTCCAATTCCTTAGATCATTTAAGAATAGAATTTAGTTCTGTATATATAAGATAAATTGTATACAACTTATGCAGTTGATTTGTATCGAAATGTTTCATGTTAAAATATCAATAATACTCTGTTAATCAACTCAAAATGTCTTGTTAATACCATATACGGCATTCTGCTTAGTCTTGGTGCGAGAAACAGTTGAAACTCGCGTTTAAGATAGTTCGGAGTGGTAAAAATAGCGAACTGATCTGGGTGCAAGAAATTCCAAGAACCCAAACTTACGGCTATATTATTATTATATAAATCCAACTCCTTAATTCTGTTCATTGAAACGGAAGCTTTTAGATTAAACGAAACATGTGTATATTTTTTAATATATAAAATTTTATCGGATATAATCCTCATAAATCGCATAAGATGTGTATTATAAGTTCCTCTTGCTCACGAGGGTTCTATTAGACAAACTTCATTTAACAAATCTAATTAATGATTTCTCAGATTAATCTCTCAGATTTATGATCGATCAATGTTTTAGAATTTTTAAAAATTTGTACATTGACTTTTAACAAAATCTCAATTATTTTTGTAAATGGCATAACAAATAATATTTAACGATTATTTTGCGAAGTAAGGGAATTATATTAAAAAATTATTTTACGTTACCGTTTTTATGTGTTTTATTACAGACGTCCAACAAATTTCCGTGGCAGTATATTAAGTCCGGTTACTCTAATGCAAGTTCACCAGGTACTGCGTCCTCAGGAAGTAGTACGTATTCCCAGTGTTATGGTCAATCCCCAGATGATCTTAGTGTTGACTCATTGATTAGCACTCTACTGCAAGTCGTGAACACTGACCATTTGAATGGACCGGCTTCCTGCAATATTAAATTCTCACACACTGGAAGTTCCACTAATAATAGGTGTAAGGCATGCTTTGACGCAGTTTGTGATTCGTGTTCTCCGAATCGACACTTGGTAAACATATTTTAATTTATTACGTTGTAATCTATAATTACGAAGTTTGTAACTTAAAAGATTATAGGTTTTAATATAAGATTATAAGTTTATTATAAGTTTTTTTCTACGGAACTTCGTTTTCGAAAAAATCGAATTTCTTCAAGCTAAGGCAGATTTAGTTAATTTTTTGAGCAGTTAGTTTTATTAATGTCCGAATTAATCAAACGTGGTCACAGGAGATCTATCGAAATATTCTCAAATATAATTAAAAACTAAAAATTAATAAATTTTAATAACAACTATATTTTCTGTGATATTAAGTAAAATAAATTGTTCCTCTTCTTATACAGAATCAATCAGACTTAGGTCATGAGGATGAACATAATCTAGTACATAGTATACCAGAAATACCGAGCCCGCCAATTATCAATGCACCAAATTTGACTTCTTCAAGATTACCTATTTTCTGCGATGTACATCGCGATGCCCAAAAGTTTTACTGTCAAACCTGTAGTAAGCCACTCTGTGGTGAATGTGGATTTCACCATCATCATGGACACATTACAGTGAATTTAGTGGAAGCTATCGAAGGTGCTGGAATTCAAGCCAATCAGGTACTAAAAGAAGCTAAACTTGGAATTTCAGCCCTCAGGGAAGAATTAGATGCCGTACACGTAAGTGATTTCTTCTTTCTTTTAAATATATTATGGAATACGTAAGAAAGAGAGAGAGAGAGAGAGAGAGAGAGAGAATTTATTACAAATTAATATATTTAATATAATTTAATTATAAATTAATGATAAATTTTCGTATTGAATTGTAACTACTTTTATATCTTTAATTTTTATATTAATCCGTAACTTGATAACGGTTTTTTTTTTATAGATAGCGGCAGAAATTTTAGAGCAAAAGGCAAGACAAGCAACTGCAGATGTAATGTTGTGCATAAGAAGAATAGTTTCCGCTTTAGAGACAAGAGAAAAAGAGCTATTAGGTAGAATTGAGAAAGCTAGGCTTCTTAAATTTGCTGCGCTAAAAGCGAGAGACGAGGGCCTTAGAAATGGAATATCTCGATTATCTCGGGCTGCTGATAAGCTTAGCGAAGCAATGGAATCCAAAACTCTGGCTGGCAATCCATTGAATTTGTTACTTACTAAGGACATGGCATCGGCAGAGGTATTTATAAATGAAATTAAATATGTATATATATTGACTAATAGTTAGAGTCTAGCGTGTCTTTTTATAAACATGAGTTTCACAAAATATATCATCTACTGTAGTCCTCAGGATTGTTTGAATCTACAAGTTGTTTATGATTTCATTTTGATTTTTATACAATTTTTATTGGCTTAAAAATAATTTTTATTGGCTTCTATTCAATTAACCAATTTAGAAGATCTAATTGTGTTTCATTTTCTATTTCTTAATTTCTCAAATCTCATTTTTATAATATATAAATATAATTATTAATATATAATTTAATATATAAATATTTAATATATAATTATTAAATATTTAATAATAAATATTTAATATATAATTTTATATATTATAAAAATGAGATTTGAGAAATTAAGAAATAGAAAATGAAACACTATTAGATCTTCTAAATTGGTAAATTGAATAGAAGACAATAAAAATTATTTTGTGCTAAATATTGTATATTACCGCATTATTTCACTTATTATAGGTTTTTCAAATTCGCCAGAGCCGCCAATTCCTTCCTTCTCAAGAAGAAAACTGGATTTCGTTCAACGGTTTGGAGGGCAATCTGCTAAACGCTATAGCGAATCTTGGAGCAGTTGTAGTGAATAATCCAGGTCCAATAGGCGATCGGCGAAGTGTGAGGGGTCGTGGAAATTCGCCTCAGATATTTTTTAGACAAACAGCTGCGATTTCGCTGGTATCCGTACCTAGAGGAAGGCCAGTTCCTTCGAACAGTTTTCCGGTTACTGTTAGGATAAATCATAACTCTGACTTGTCGGTAAAACCGGTGAAAATCATTGGAAATGATGGTAATACTCAAGATAACCTTTGTCGGCCTTGGGGAGTTGCGTGTGATAGAGAGGGTCATATAGTTGTCGCCGATAGATCTAATAATCGTATACAAATATATCGGCAAGATGGTTCCTTTCTAAGAAGATTTGGTACACATGGTACTGCACCAGGACAATTCGATCGCCCAGCTGGTGTAGCAGTTGATGCTCGTCGCCGCATAGTTGTGGCTGATAAAGATAATCACCGGATACAGGTGATGAAAATCAATATATACGATATTTTGTGCATAAAATTTACACAATTTTTCAAGAATCAATGCTTATATTATCAAAGCATATTTAGTTATAACTAATACATAATTACTATATTCAAATTGCTATTTTATGAAAATACTATTAACACGGAAATTTTTATCATTTTTTCATTGTAATTTTCCAGGTGCTGACAATGGAAGGCCTATTCCTCCTAAGTTTTGGTGAGAAAGGCTGTCGATGTGGACAGTTTAACTATCCATGGGATGTAGCCGTGAATTCTGAATGCCAAATCGTCGTATCGGATACCAGAAACCATCGTGTCCAATTGTTCAGTCCTGAAGGTGTTTTTCTCCGCAAATACGGTTATGAGTCGGCCCCAAACATGTGGAAGCATTTCGATTCGCCACGTGGCGTGGCATTCAACCCGGAGGGCAACGTCGTAACGACAGATTTTAATAATCACAGGGTAGTGATCATCGATGCCGATTTCATGCATGCTCGCATTTTTGAATGCGAGTGTGCAGGTGGTCCGAAACAGTTCCTGAGACCGCAAGGTCTAGTGATCGACGATAAAGGTAACATTATTATAGCTGATTCCCGCAATCATCGAATACAGATATTCGATGCAGCTGGTATGTTGAAGTGGCGGTTCGGTAGCTATGGTAAAGGGGAAGACGAAATGGACAGACCGTCAGGAATAGCTTTATGTCCTGACGGTAGAATTGCTGTTGTAGACTTTGGTAACAACCGAGTTCTTCTTATTTAAGTGATAGAACTGATTGAATCTATGAACGAAAGGGAGGGAGTGCCGACGAGAGTAAGATTTTATACACGTTAAACAAAAAAAAAAAGAAATATACGACAGTGATTGCGAGTACGACGTTACTGTTTTTCTCGATTTTAGAAGTAAGCGTGTGACGCTTAAGGCCCACGTATAACAAGCGTTAGAGGCAATATTTTCCTACTGACTGTATATAATATGGAAATCCGTATAGGTTCCTTTCGAAGCTTCGGAGTTTCTCACTTTGAGTGCCAAGCAACCAAGTACAAAGAAGGAAAAAGAAATGAACTTTTCGTTCTGAAGTCATATCGTTGTAAATGTTTCCATCAGAAGAGATACGTTATTTTCGCATTATTCATACGTAGTTATCCGTTGTCTATAAATTCGTAAAAGATGGTAAGAAAGAAAAACGAAAGATGTTAATAGTGATAGCGTGATAAAGAAGAAACAAAAATTCAAGGTGATTGGTTCCAGTATTGACTATCTTGTAAGATAACGGTAAATTATGTAGAAGGAGGTTAGAGTAAAAGTAATTTCTTGAGAATTCCTAAAATACGGTTTATATTGTTTTTATTATCACAAATGTGGCTGATTTTTTAATTATTCTTATCAAATAATGCTTGCAAATAAGAAAGCAAAACAATATTGAGGATATTACGAAACAAGTGAAGTTATTTATGTCTACGTATGCATTATTCGATTGAAATATTCACTAATATATCGGTACTTTGAGAGTAATGCAATACAAGTAATATAAAGCTGAATATAGACAAAAATATTTACTATATTTTAATAAAAATATGACTGTCTTTTATATTGTACAAAATATATTTCTGGAAAAGACGAAACACTAACCGCGTTAATTTTGTAAATTCCATTTTTAACTTGTATTACCTTACTTTAAAAGTGTCTTAACTCCAACATTGAAGCAGCTACTTCTTTTATATACGTGTCTTTTATACTCAATATGAAACTACAATTTTTTCCTTTTATATATGTGTCGAAAAAATATTTTAATTGTTGTGTAAATGAACAACGTCTAATTAAAAGGTAACAGTATACAATACTATCGTGACCAGCGAAAGTTACAAAAATGTTTAACTACTTCTATAAATTAATTATATTGTCTCTTGCTAAATATGCGACGAGACCAAAATGCAATTTGATGTTAGAACATACTTATGTGTGTATGATTATTGTGATTACGAGTTTGTTTGTATGGGAGTATAATGTACTTGAGAAGGAATGTCGATGGCAGGAATAGGTTATAGCAATATTCAAGTGAAAAGGCATGAGTAACAAGGCATGAGAAGATCCAACAAACATAATACAGAAAGAGAAAAGAAAGGTGTTACTTGGGAGGAGTAGAGATTATGTTAATAATACAACACTTTATCGATTAAATGCAAACTCAACGTTGTAGTAATATTTTTAACATATCATATATTCAAGATATTCTTTTAATTTGCATTTTTCATTTTGGTACTAGTGTGTGTAAAAATTATTTTATGTGTATGAAAGAGTAGTAAAAATTATTGCTATTTTTTATTATGTTTATGATAGGTATTAATATTACTACTAAATACATTTTCATTTTTTTTATTATTTTCTTTTTACATTAACAAAATGACTAGTAACATTGTTATTATCATAATTATTGTCTTCATTGATATCATGTGATGGTTATAAAAATTTAGACAAAACTTCATTTAATTGCTTTTGCAGTATGCAAACTATATTTTATACAGTATATAAGAATTCGATGTATCAGTCTTTAAAAAAAGGTGCAAGTGTTGCTGCATATGATTTATTTTAATGTTAGTTAACCGAAGTAAAATATTAGTTTACATTCGCACAATATAAGACTGAACTAAGACTGATTTAACACAGTAATAGGTTTTGTTCCTTGTTTATTTTTACGCATTAAATAAGAGATTAAAAGTGATTTGCGTTTAAACGCCTATTTTAATATTATGTTCACCAGTACCATTCAAAAGTTTTAAATAAGATCATAAAGTAATAATTTTATTAGCCTCTATTTTTAAGTAACATGCAGACTTCTATTGATTGACTTATATTTATCTTTTTAATAAAGTGATACATTACCAAACAAGTTAGTTTAACATAATAGTTTACACACTAATACCTAATCAATCACAGTATTAATTGATCTGGAGATTTATCTTTGAATGCAAAATAATCTCTCAATCATATTGTGTAGAAGTTCCTTATGAATATAGTTTAATTATTTGACAAAAGGACAAATTTCTTAATGAAAAAATATTTTGGCTATCATTATGCTGAACATGTTAAAAACAGCAATTCAGCACTAAAATTGTTGAGGTTTCTACGCATAAGAAGTGATTTGTGGAAGAAGTTTTTACACAGAAAGTAATTTCTTCATATTACAATATACATATAGCATTATGATATGTGGCAATAATGTTGATCGTGGTAAACAATTTTATTAATAATATATGCTTGTATGATGCATTTTTACCGCAATACTGTGTTAATAGACAAATGTTAAGTTAGATTTTGAATATGTATGTATGTATGTATGTATATAAGTACATCATGCTCAAGTCTTATTACATAAAATACATACATGCATATGTTAAATGAAGGGTATAGGGAAAGAACAAAAAATGTTACAAACAGTTTTGTTAACAAAATCAGTTTTTAATACTTCAGTTTCTCACTAAAGAAAAAATTCAATGCAATGATCTATATTGTTTATAACATTACATTTATACTCTAAGCTAATATTGAAAAAAAAATAAACAAAAAAAATGGTTGCTCTAATTTTTATTTAAGTTGGACACTGCGGAATACTGGAACGAAATAACATATTGGTTTCTATTTTTATAAAAAGCAAGGAATGTTCATCCATTGTAATACACAATGATATTAAAGATTTACAGACTTCACACTATGTGAACGTATATTAATTTGAAGTAGTGCAAATAGAAATAGTAGGACTATTCTTTCCTTTTTTCTTTTTTTTTTTTAGTGTAGAGTGGACATTCCTTGACAATACACCAAATCCTTAATATTATCTTAAGTGGATATTTCATATTTTGTAACTCTTTGTGATTCAGCAGTTCTGTAGTCCCAGTTGCCATAAACAAAATATATTACATATAGTGAAATCGCTACCAATGGACATTTTCTATTTTTTCCTCTTATCCTTCACATATAGCAGCAGTAAGCTACAAAGAAACATGTTTTTAATTGAATATTTCACAAGTTTAATAGCTTATAATATGCAAGTAAAGCAGTGAATAGATATCAACTGTTGCATTCCATTTTCAAAAGACCATATGCAAACTTATTTATTCTTATGTAAGATATTGGATTAGTACAAAGGTTTTGTTATAGTTTCTTATCTTAAGATAGAATGAGAGATGCTGTAATGAATCTAATATACATATACACATGTATAAAATTATATTCAGTATATACATAAGACATAATATAAACATATATATATATATATATAACCAGTAAACAAAATGACTACAGTTTAATAGCAATTTGGTTGCAGATTCATGCAGAATTGGGAAAAAAATTCACAGCTATTTGTGTCCTGTCCTGGAAGTAGGATCTGTCAACATGACTTGTAAGCAAATTAGTATCAGATATTGAGCAGATTCTATCTACATAATTACATTTTTATTAACAGTGAGCTAACATAATTGAACATAGTAGATTCTGTATTAAGTTTGCAGCCATTTTGAACAATGAAGCTTAAAGCAGGCATTGAAAAACATCTGTTTGAACAGATTTGAGTGATTGAGGTATATTATGTACGGATCGCTAGTCGCGCACCAGATAAAAGATAAAAGTACAACAAATTTTGCATACAAGATAATTTAATAAGCTACATTATATCCAGGAAATAGTAAGGTGTTCCTACGGTGCAAATAAATGTATTCTTGCTATTCTTTGGTGACTAACTTTTAGCAAATTTTTTTCTATCAAAATTAAACATTATGTGTTGTCCAAGCTTTTACCTGGTAAAATGAAGCTATTGCGTCTGCAAGGGAATTGCATTTTTTCTGATACATTAACATTTACTATAGGATCGTGTTTAAAAATAAACAATCAAAAATATGAAACGGGAAACGTGTGTAATTTATTGCGAACTGTTCTGAATTTTTCCGAAATTTATAAAGTATACTGCACATATGTGTAGATAGATACATGGTCTACATATAAACAATATTTTATTATAAGGAACGTTTCGAAATTGATTTTCTGTGTGTGTGTTTTTTTAAACTAGATATAGTAAATAAATTCATGTCGCATTTACACATGATTTCTAGTGTAATTTTTATGATTTATAAACAAAATATATATATACATATATCAAATTTAAGCTTGTTTGTTATACGTTACATTTGTTAGAAATGCATAACGCCAATTAAAAGTTTACATTTTGCGTGTTTGCAAAATATAACTAAATTTTTTCTGTAAGTCTAATAAATATGTATATTTAACTTAAGAATTATAAATTCGCTGCAATCCAGTCAGCTGAAATGTAATTTTTCTATTTAAAAAAAGTGCGAAATGTAATGCACATATATCCTATTTATAATTAGTTTAAGCACTTTTGTTCCTATCTGATTAATCTGTTTCTGAAGAAATCAAACTTTTACGAATCTGAAAAGATGATGCATCAACGAAAAAGTATTTGAGAATGGGAACATTAAAACTTGTTCTCTTGAAGTTTACAAAACACAAAAATAAAATCAGGATGATATGGTACAAAATATTAAGTGAAAGTTATGAAAAATATTAATGGTGTAATATTATGAATGTAAACATTTGATGCAAATAATAAGCGACAATTTTTTTTTTTAAATAACTTAGTGTATCGATAAATGAACTTTTAAAGGCGATAAATACTAGATTTAAATAATATATATGTTAAGACATGATTGTAACCATCCTATTTTACAACAGTCGAAGGCATTATTAAATTTTTTGGAATTTTAATAAGGCTTGGAAAAGTTACTCTTTCTCCGATTAATATTCCATGATATTTTACTGAATTTTATTTAATATTTTATTTAAATCTACAGTAGTTTAAATAGATAAACTTTCTTTTTCATATTATGTTATTTAAAAATATATGAGAAGGCAAACATTTTTATCAAAGAAGAAACACTTCCTATAAAGCGATTCAACTAACACATAATATATATTCATTACATACTACTTTATTTACAATCTTCAACTATTTAAATGCTTTCATAATTATCGTAATAAGAAATATTAACCGAATCGATTTAAAAGGGTAGAATATAAAATATATACAAAATTTTTAATTAACAAACAATGAAAACAATAGCATAATATATTTAAGAAAATTAGTTTACCGAAAAATATTTGTAATAAAGTATACTGTTATATTATTTTGCCTGATGTATAACCTTATAATGATATTTTATATGATATTATTAATTAAAAGTCAGAAAGGTAAGCGTGAGTGTCCATAATTTGCATGGTTCATAGTAAATATATTAATTTGTTTTTAAGAAATAAAATATACGTGGCAGTTTTCTTTGGTATATCAAGTTTATTATTTATATGTAGCTAATTCTGTGTCTCAAACTGACTTGATGAAATGTAAATTAACGCAAATGGGAATGGAATATAGAGGAGCAATAGCAAAAACTGTTAGCAACATTAGATGTCAATCTTGGTACACAGAAGAGCCAATACACGAGGTGCTCCAAATTATACTATTATTATTAATAATAAATTATTAATCGATTTTAAGAAACGTTACAGAAATGTTTTTATTATTTGTATTTTGTAATTCTAAATAGCAATATATTTATATTGTTTTAGTAAGTAAAATATTCATTTTTATCAAGGTATAGATTTAGCAGTGTTAAAGTTGAATCACGATTTATTATTCATATATTGATTTTTACATTAAAAACTGTTGAAATGTAAAATGTTCTCATGGAAAGTATAGTATAGTATCAGTTTTCATATTTAATGTCAGATTAGCAAGGATATAACTGACAAAGACTTTCCCGAGAAATCAATGAAGGCCGCGAAAAATTACTGCAGAAATCCAACGAGAGATAGTAGAGGTTTATGGTGTTACACTTTAGAACCCTCGCTTATAGATGAGGAGTGTGATGTACCTCTTTGTAATTTTCGAGGTAACATCTCTCAAACATTAAACATCATATTTGTAATATTGTTATAATCACTAATTCGATATAAAATTCAATTTGTTCGAGAAACCAAATCTTGAAATAATTTGTTGTATATGCTGGAATCATTCTTAAATAAACAGAGTGTAGATTGTCAGGGCCAGGAGCTGAATACGGAGGTAGTAAAGAAATTACTATAGCTGGAGCTAAATGCAAATCATGGCATAAGCGATATCAGCTTGAAGATTCAAAAGTGAGTGAAGTAGTTTGAGTTTATCATTATAAATTTTACTCTTTGAATGAACTGTATCCTTGTTTCTATTTATTTGAAGAAATATTGGTCTGAGAAGATATTTAATTGTTTATTTTATAGAGTGTTAAATTCAATGAAAAAGATTTTCCTGATAAGTCACGTAGAAAGGCTGAAAATTTTTGCAGAAATCCGTCGGGCGATATCGGCGGGCCATGGTGTTACGTCGACGAAGAAAACTTTGAATATGTTCAGAAACAGTACTGTGATATTCCATTTTGTGACGATAGAGGTTTTAAATCATTTGATATCTACATTATTTGTGTGCATCAGCTTGATTTAAATAATGAACAAAATGTTATATAAACAAGTTACAAAGAGCGCTTTGCTGCTAACAAGAAGACTACATTTAACAACATTTCTTTAAAATACTTATTTTTTTTTAGCTAGAATATATGTAATGCTATTTATAATTTTACGAAAAGTTTTGTTCAATTTTCTGTCATTTAGATTGTGTAACATTTACAAAAAATACGTCTGATTATTCTATACTCACAAAGTTACACGCACCTAATGGTAACATCACATTCTGGTTTAAATTATGGGATCCTAATGAAGAGAAAGAGGTATATGTATTTCTAAAATTCAGCAGTATTTAAAAAATAAAATAAAGGAGCTAAAATGACGGAAACTTAAATAAAAATAAAAACTCATGTATTTTATATACGTAATGACGAAAAGGATTTGATAACAAAATTACTTTGATATACTTTCATTTTTGTTATTTATTTGTAATAATATAATTTTTCATCCGATATTAAATATAGAATATTGTTTACAGGGCGAAGCTTATGTGTTGCTTACTCTTTTACCAGTTCCTGGATCCGCTGAAATTATAGTTGAAGAATGGACTGCAGGTGTTGAATTATTATTTGCTAATTTCGGTAGTCGTCAAACATTTCCATCATACGATGTTAGTAGCACTTTTGCTTTGTTTGGGCTTTTACTTTATTATAGTCGAGTATCATGATGTGTTACATTAGTATCTTATATTTATATTAGGAAGAAGAAAATTTCGAGAATACCCCTGAAATTTTAGTTGGAACTAAATGGACAGGAATATGGATAACATGGGGTGGCGGTTTTATTTCTGCTGGTATTCATGGCACAGCGAAACCTTTAATTATGCAAGAGTATAAAAAGAAACGTGGGATTACAAGTTTGTATCCAGAAACGTTCCTCTATTACGGACTTCGGGGAACAAATATTTTATGGAGTAACATGTTCTGTCAAACATGTGCGTTTGACATTATTATCACCACTAGTTTTATCATAAATCTGTAATATTTGTAAATTACAGTTTTATTTGTTTTACAGGAAAAATCCATTTCTTTGATACAAAATTCATAATTCTCTTTCCATGTTTCTTTCTTTCAGACTGCGAGATGTATACGACTTTTGGAATTGATTTTTCGAAAGTTTGGTCTATGCAAAAACATAACGATACAATTGATGTTAGAGTTTTCGTTCGTGCAAGTCGCAATATCCAAATACGTTTATATCAAACACCTACGCTAGAATATCCTTCTGTAACGGTAAATAAACAAGCTTACTCGCTCTTCGTTGTATAAATTAATCAACCTTTAATTTCCTTCTATGTATAGTACTTATCGTTGGAGTAAATATACTTTACACGAATTAATAATAATAGGTGAGGATAAGTAAAGATACTGCAACACTTACATATCAAGAAAGGGAAGATTCTGCTAGACATTACTTGAAAGAAATTTCAACCAGAGACTTGCTCGATTTTTGGTCATGGAGGGAATTTAGTATCAGGTTGGCTAATTTGTATGCTTTGAAAGTAAAATATTACTTCAATAGAGTAAAGTAACACTAAAATTGCAGTATTTTCGGAGGACACTTCCGTTTATTTTCACAAAAAGCCAGAGGTGCTATCGAGTTACTGTACATGAATGAAAACATTTTTGCTAGCTTGAGATGGTTTAGCATTGGAAGTGAAAATACTATAGCGCAATGGACTTTATTCTGTGCTCCAGATGGTAATATTTTATTATGTTAATCATAAAATTGCATGTGTCTTTTGTCAAATGTGAACGCAACACAAAAATATTACAATACGAAGTAGGTAATGTTATTTAAAATATTGGTTTACTGAGAACATCCAAAGTTTTACAACAAATGCGACATTAAACTGAGATTTAAATTTAATAGTTAAATGAAAATCTTATTTTTAAAGTACAAAAATATTTTTAATTATGCTTCAATAGAATCGGATGTTGTAGAAGATCCTTGGCCACCAAATTGTATCTCTGATATAAGAGATTTTCAATACAGAGGCACACAGTGGACAAGCATTAATGAAACTCCATGCATTCCATGGATATCGAAGCAAGTAAGAAATTTAGCAAACTGAAATGAAATTTATCGTTTGTCTATGTGTAAAAATACGAATTATATAAAGTGCGATTAAATAGTAATGAATTTTCGTAGACCTATGTTGTAGTGAATATCAATATTAAATATCAAATTTGTTGTTTTATATGTCTTTTAACAAGATTCCAGTCGAAGACAAAGTTGACGAAAAATTCATTGACGGATCTGCTTTAAAGGCACTTAATAAGTGCAGAAATCCCACTCGCAATACTAATGGTCCTTTTTGTTATACATATACTCCTTGGGAAAGTATAACTACTTCGAAACAGTATTGCTCAATTCGGAATTGTAGATCATCAGGTGATTAAAGCCTATAAATATCATTACTGTTAGAAATGTAATAAATTATAAAGAAAATTAACTATATTAATAGATTATTCCCAAATTACAATATAAGTGATTAACTTAATGGTATTTAAATATGGAATTAATACAATTAACTTCTTTTTATACTTCTTAGAATGTAAAATGGCTGGAACTGCGAATGATTACGTAGGAACGATGTCCAAAACACGCTCAGGACGTGTCTGTGACAGATGGCCAATCAGACCCGAAGTAAAGTCAATGACATCGATGCCTATAGATTCAATATATACTCGGAGATCAACTCTTCCGAAGCATCTCAGGATAGGGCCATATTATGGCCAACAACATATTTTTGCAATGGAGACAACCACGCCTAAGACATCAGAAGTTCCGCTCGCAGCAGTTCCCAAACTTGGTTCCACAGTCAGTCGAGTATATTTTAATGACAGTCTCTATCCAGAGGGAAGTGCCCAGAATGCTAGCAATTACTGTAGAAATCCGTTACGAAATATTGCTGGTACTTGGTGCTACACTACAGACGTGTTAGTACCTCAAGATCTTTGCAATGTCAGAGATTGTGAAAAACCAGGTAAATATATGCGATACTATTTTATGATTGATTTTCTAAATTCGGTTAACGTCATTCTACTGTGTATTGGTTTAACAGTCTCTCATAAAAAGGTAGCATACATATGAATATTTGATAATATATTTTATTGCGCATTGATACTCTTTTTATGTATCAAAATTTTAATATAGCATAACATTATAGAGTCTAATAATATTGATGAACTTATTGTAATTAATTATAACTCGTAGAGGAATACATATTTCTTGTTAAAGAAGATGGACTAGGTAGACGTTTATACGTTTTACCCGAGTATCGTTCTGAAGGTTTACACTTTTCTCTGAAAGCTTGGGAACCCGATAATCCGGATTCTGTTACGTTCGGTTTTTTAGCCGATGATGGATTAAAGTCACGTTATATTTTCAAAATTGGAACAGTAGATAACGAAAAAGTACTACTTTATTACGAATCGGAAACTACACGTAAGCGGCTAATATATGTTGATTATTGGCAACGTCCAATTAAATAAATATCCACGGTATGGTGTGTAAAGAAGAACATTTAAATAGTTGCAAATTATTTCAATTGTAGCAATTGCGTTGGTTAAAAGAAAAGCATTACCACATTTACTTTATGTCGGAAAATGGACTAGTTTTATAATTCGAATACCACGTGGTCAATTTTTACTCTATTATGAAGATGACCCGACACCATTATTTGAATGGAGTCATCCTGACCCACTTCACGCTTTTTTACCCATGTATTACTATTATGGCACTGAAATGGGAAAGGCGGTTGGCTTTGCATTCGATCGTGATTCAAGTAAGTTCATTGTTTATTAATAACTAATTTAATGTAACTAATATTTAATGTTATTAGATTGTCACATAGAGAATACAAGAACTGATCGATATACTAGAATTTTAACAGTATCAACTGGAATTGAAAAGGAAGTACTGTATCCAGAACAAGTAACTTTACTCATTCGAGGAAAAGGTGAATTCTCTGTACCTCTGTACTTGATGCCGGCAACCCCTGGGTAATTATTAAGATTTCTCATTTTATACATTTTACACAATCTTAAAGACTTACACCCTATCTCTTCCTGGGTTTCCCTAACTCTCCTTGGCTCTTCCTATCTCTTCCTCGCTTTTCCTAACTCTCACTCATTCTCCCTGACTCTCCTTCGGTCTTCCTAATTCTCCCTACCACTGCCTATCTTTCTCTGTCTCTACCTGGATCTGTCTGGCCCTCCCGGTTTCTATTCGTATGTTATGCAATAATCTTAAATGTTTAAGTTATCTAATGTTTAACTTATAGTAAAATATTTTTGAAACAGATTTTTTGTACTTAAATTTAACGATATAGACCATTCGATTTCGTTCACAAAGACTATGTATCCTACCGTTACTGTCTTCCATAGACAAAGGGGACGAGTACCTTTATTTACAACAAATTCATGGACTAACATTACAATAAGGTAATTTTTTAAGTTATACGTTGCTTTATTTTTTGAAGAATATGAATATCGATTTTAAATATTCGCAGATGGTCCGGAAATATTATGGATATCTTTTCTAATGCAACAAATGTGTTTCATTATCAGCATGTAAGCCCTCTAATATTCTACTATTTTTCCGTTGGTGTTAATTCTCATAGTTGGGTTACTTGGTCTGCAAATTGCATACCAGTAGGTAAAATCAACTATTCTTTACTCTTATATGTCTATTTAATAATTATCTATCGTTACTTCTCAATATCTACTAAACTAAGCAATACGAACTCATAGAAATAGGTCTTACGTTATTAATTTAATATGTGTAGAATATCTACCTAAAAATAATAGATAAATTGAAATTGGTAAAAATATCTTTGCTCAAAAGACATAGATGGGCCACCAATTGACGGTGGCTGGTCAGAATGGGGACCATGGGCATGCAGCGCAAGCTGCAATGGTGGTACAGGAATTCGAAAACGACGTTGCAATTCTCCTAAACCAAATGTTAAAGGACTACCGTGCGTAGGTCCGAATACGATGACAGGGCGTTGCAATGAAATACTTTGTGGTGACATAACGGAAGGTAATATAAGACATTATTAATTTCCTGTCAACTATTATAAATTGTATACTTGTATGATATGTACAATTACTCGTATTCTATCTTATAATCAGACACAATAAATTTGATAAATCGAAGAATTCGATCAAATTACACAGCTCTAACTGTAAAAGAACGGCACTCTATTAAAATCGAATCAGATTCTGACGTAGTTAAGTTAATTGTCACGGAATCTCCTCGTTCTGAATTACAATGGTCGTTAAATGGGGTCTTTGTGGAAGAAGAATCTGGTAGAATAGAATTAAAAGATTATAATATTGGTAAAAAACCAATTGTTTATAATTAATTAATTTCATTGTTATTGCCGTAGTACTGTCTACGCATGTATTTGTCATATTTGTTTACCCATATTTTATAAGTATACATTTCATTTATTTAGTGATAATAAAAAGCATCTTAAATGATTCTGGCGTTTACGCGATGACATTGCGCCGAGTCGACGGAACGTACTCAATTATCAAAGTAGTTAGTTTGGCGGTAATCCCAGTGGGCGAAAGTATCCAGATAAGAGAAACTCTACACGTGACCATACAATGTCACTGTACAATCTTAGGACATATTTATTCAGAACTTCAGATATCCTGGCTACTACACAATAAAACGTGGAAAGATTATGGCGTCACTCTTCCAGTTGTTGCTAATACTGAGCACATTTTAAAAGTTAACAGAACGCACGCTGGAGTATGGCAATGTGTTGTTAAGCAAAATGATTTAAGCTTTGAATGGATAACAAATATGATTCGTATTCGAGGTAATTGATTTTTATAACGATATCTTCCGTATATATCTCGTTAGTATTATTTATAAATCATATCATAATTGAATAACATTTTAGAAAAAAAGGGTGGAAATAACATAATAAATGCGTTATTCAAATAAACTAATATATTTCAGTTAAAATTGCTGTATATAAAGTCATGTACTTCTTTTAACGTAGGCATAATCTATACCGAACAAGTTTTAAGAGGAACTTGTGAGAACCGGAAAAACCGGTAACAGTGTCGGTAACATTATATTAGAAATCTCCTAGGGATGTTATTATCTTTAGATTTTCCCTAAGTGAATAGCGCACGATGTTTGCTCGCATTTAATGTTTCTTCTAATAACGATTTCAAATTTCTTGTTTTTGAAATGATGGTAGAAAATATTTGCCTGAAATTTTTCTTCTCATGGTAAAATAGCGAACTACCTTTTTAGTGGAGGGAATAAGAAGTATGCAGCTCTCCACTTGTAAAACTAAAATTTCAGTGAATGTAGTACTTAACAATACCCCGATTAAGTTTTCCAGTTTCAAATTTGATATTATGATATTCAATACAACTTAATGTTACAAAATACGTAAATATAATATAGGTAATATAAATATTTCTCATTGCATAATATATTTTGTTCTGCAAATTACAAATTAAGAAATAAACTATTCAAATAGTAAATATCATAATATAATTAATATCTATAACCTTTATTTAAATACAAATGTTTTAACATCTTAATTCTTTGTACCTTGCTTTCGTTTATTTTATTTATTATCTTTAAGTTTTAGGACCTCCAAATTGGCGGACATATTTGATGGAAGATCAGGCAACGCGTTTTTTTTTCGGTTGGTTACCGAATGAAGAGTATGTCGGCGTTTTTGCACTAGTGCTTTTCTTAATTTTAGTCGCAAGTATAATTGGTGGATCCTATTATTACATAAGGTACGTTTTTACAATGTATTTCATCCCTCTCTTTCTCATTCTCTCTCCTTAACATGAAAATGTAGAAAAAGTGAACACGTAGAAAGGATACGAAGATTAATTTTATTTTTTAAACTGGTGCCATCGAAGTAACTAATCTGACTCTTTAAATAGATATTAAACAATTCTATTGAACTATCAAATTTTTCATTATAGGCAATAATGTAACGCACGATTCATGTTTTTAATTAGGTTTCGAGAAAGTACAAAAAGAAACATACTAGATTTAAGAGAGCTGGCTAGAAGCCAATACGAATCATTGAGTGAAGAAACGACAGAAGAAATAACTGAAGATCAAGGGATTATTGAAGGCCAAGCTGTTACTGAAGATCAAGCGACTACCGAGGATCAAGTGACCACCGACGATTACGTGTCTATTGAAGATCAAGGTAAACGATCTCTCTTAAAACTGTATATTTAATATAATTCAAAATGTGATGATTTAGTTTACAGTCATTATTTACTGTTAAACGTTTAAGTTTGTATTTTACAAACATACATGCAACAATGTATATACAACTTACTTACATATTTATATTTCATATAGACGAATAACCTGTTATGAAAACCACGTATTCAAATTGAACATTATCATAATATTATTAATAGTATTTCTTCAAAAAATCGATACGTTATAAACGATCAATCGGCTCAAAACGTGCAACACGCGAGAAAATCAGATCGATCGTTTCTCCGCGGTGAAAGCTGTTATCGGGGGGAAAATTGAGCGGTCGCGGTGGAAAAACGTGCAAGTCGGTTCCCAACTGATTTCGTAATTTTATTTCCCGGTGTTCCAGCGTTCGGTCGTAACGAATGAATAAAGGAGTGGTTTTCAAGTGACGGCGCAGAACGAACGCCGAAAGAGGAGAGTGCGAACGAAGGAGGGCAAAGCGGCGACAAAGCAAAGTGGCAGACGAGCCTGGGGAAGGAGTAAGAAGGAACGAACATGAAGAGAGAGAGAGGACGGGACCAAAAGAGTTGGTTGAAGCATCAGAATCAGGGAGGTAGCCTCGGCTGGTTGGCAGAAGATCGCCGATGCAGGCCCGAGGAAACGCGACGAAAGAAAGAAATAAGAGCGTCCAGGAGGCTGTTAGGTGGGAGAAATGGCGAGGAGCAGAGAGCGGCAGATAAAAGGATGTGGTAGGGCGTGGAAGCGGAAAGATGGTAGCGACTAGACGAGGACGGACACGAATGGTCAAGGAGCGGGAAGAAGAAGGGAAGGGCACAGGGTGCGACAGGTGCCCAATCGCCCACGTGGGTTCTCTCTTTACGGCGCTGTAGCGACGGTAGAAGGGTGAAGAAGACGAGTATGACGACGACGAGAACGACGAGCCAGCTTCCTTGTACTGGTGAAGCAGCCGATACTCGTTCTATACACCAAGTGCACTCGCCACAGGATGAACATAGTGGGGCAGAGAGATTCATTGGCGTATGGTGTTTGCTGCTCAATCCCTGATGAGTCTTCCTCTTGCTTCTTCTTCGTGCAAAACATCACCCGTTACCAGCTTCACGTTGAAGGGAAAAGGATACAGATGATGAGAAAATGGGAAAACAGGTATTTCAAATGATTAGAATCGATTAGGAGAAGGGATTATGATCAAGATCAGAGTGTCAGGTGCAGACTACGCCACTGAAAAAGTCTGCAGCGGGCCATGTACTGTGAGTGGGAAAAGAGGTAAAGGAGGGGAAGGGCTACCCATTCGGTAGCAAATGCTGGTAACCCGTCGCAAGGTCAAGATCAGTCGGTTAATCCTATCCAGTCAGCCGAGGCCCTTGCACCTTGGAGGACGAACGACCCTCACGCTTGCAACTGAAATTTCACTTTGAGATCTCGCACGCCGCACACTTGCTCGATTTGCTTCAATTTTCGAATTTGCCCGCTCGCTCGCTTCCCCTCGGAGGGTATACTGATAGATCGTGTCCTCATCCTAGATTAAGTTAGGAGTAAATACGAAAACGATATTCAGCTGGGAAAACGAACAGTTTTGAGTGCGCCCCACAGTGTCTTTACATGTACGTGTATTGAAAGAATTCAAGTGCGTTTTTGCCATTCTAGTGATTCCTAACAAAGAGATATTTAAACGTCGTACTAATTACCTTGCTCTTTTTTAATCCAGCCCAGAAAGGCGCTTTTACTACTTTCCGATTATCTTGAGTATCGTTCCTCTCGTCGAAGACAAAGTTCCTGACAAAAACTGTTATAGAAGATAAATCGACATTCTGCCTTTTTGTTTACGGAGCAATAAACGTTCGATAAAAAAAAGGAATCGAGAAACTTGTCGTTGAGTGGACCGTTAAGAAAAGTGTTTACAGTGGATACAACGGTAGCTGTGATTTTCCCAAAGCAATCCTCTGCGGGACCTCTGTTATGGAAACCTGCGTTCTGATACCCAAAGAATTTTCCTTGGCACTTGCTAACGATCGATCAAACTACAAGGGCCTCTTCAAGAATGATTCAGGCATCTTAATTACGGACGTCAGGATATCTGTATGGTCGAACGTACTTATTCCGGCAGGGACGTTGATCTACCCCTTTCAGGGATCGATTCGATTCGACAAAATCGACCTTTATTCCCTTCTCGATGACAATGATGTAAGTAATGGCTTTTGTTGGAAAATTCCTTCAGTTTCTATCAATCACATTCTTGTGATTCACTTCATTTATAAATGCTAATTCTCATAATCTGCATGCAAATTATATTCTTCTACAACTTTAAGGCACTTTTTCAATGTTATCAGTTGCTTAACAGTTAGAATTTTACTCCAGCTTGTACACTTAAATAGTTTAGCTTGTATGCTTGAATAGTTTAGAAAGAGTTTCATTTTTCCATTACATGTTTTCCCTTTTTTTCATGTTTCTCATGTTTTGCATAATTTACACACCCAATTTAAATTCAAAGTTTTTACACAATTTAATTATCATATTTTCATGCTCCTTTTCATTCTTTTAATATCATTAACTTTATGATTACAGTAGCTAATAAAGAATTAATAAGACAGTACGTTTACCAACGTAAGTTGAATAACTTCAAAATGAATCAATTATTAGCACGTTCTAAACGAAATATATTATATGATTATTAGTTTATCGTTATTAAATATAATTAAATTGCAATTTTCCATCGGTTCGATTTAAGAGTAAAGAAGTCTTGCAGTTTACGTATAACAAATATCCGATGAGCACTGAAGAATAAACTATCGTAACACGAATATTGTAAGAACTATTCAACTATTCAATCTTGTAGTTGTAAAACAGAAATATAACTATATTTTCTTAAAAAAACAATGGATGTTGTCGAGAATATATGTGCGAATTTATGAATTATTACGCGTATAGTTGTATACTACAGTTTTATTACTACTATAATTAATGTATTATAGTAGTTGGAACAGATCTATAGTTTTTAACAACTGTGATCTGTTTCAGATTAGACGCGAATATGGTTGCTACGATGAAGTTTCCTTTTCAAATTATAGTCTTAACAAACGTCAGTGCAATTGGATAAGATTTCTACGTATAGTTCAGTCTTATGACGGACAAGTAAACTTAATTGGTACCAAAGTGAAAGGTAAGTTATATAACGAATCTATTAAAAAATAATAATAAACCATGAGAATCAACATGTTACGGTAAATCATAGTGGTGTATCTACTTTTTATATTATATGTCTATTATACTTTCCCTTTGATACAAAATAAAAAGGTATTTTCTAATTAATAAGAAGTTTGAGAATAACGAACCAATTTCTAAAATATACCACGGATAATAGTACATTGAAATTTAAGATTTTTTTTTTATTTCTTCAAAGTTTTCGTGAGGAATAAAGAATCACAATTAATAACTGTTCTCCCCTCAAGAATTAAATAACCTTTTGGTAAAACTGATTAAACTGCAACTCGTCGGGTATTCCATTTTCATCGATGCAAATTGATAACACTCGTTTCGTTTTTATGCTCGCTCGTGTAATCCAGGAGATCCAATCTTCGAAGTAATAAAAGATGTTCAACCGGATACAGAATTAGTGGCTTGGTTTCTTCCTACCGCAGAACAAGACTTCGTCTTTTTACCACACGACATGTGCTCGAGGTCCGCTCTGTACAGATGCACGATCGACTCCATCTTAGACGGTAAGCTATTAAGGATTACACTGAATAATTAATACGACAATCGATATGCTTATTTACTCACATAAGAGTAACGTAATCAAAGTGTTGTAGGGTGTCAAGCTTCAAAATCCGCTAATATTTCCTACGCTTCCTAGACGCCGTATCAGCTTCATCCCCGAATCCATTTAGCGGCTCCCTAGTCTTGCGTCAGATTTGCGTGCCAGCTAACAGATTAATAACCATATTTCTCCAGAAAATATTACTTCCTCGCGAGCCTTTCGCGGTCTTAACTCGTAACAGTTCTATCGTTCATTCGGGGAACGTTCTCGATGCCTGAACAAAGCTAGAGCGGCATGGTTCTGTTGGACGATTGAAATCTTGACCGGGTGCAATCGTGTTAATCGGCGCAATCGCGAACCAATCGAGAAAAGAGGGAAAAAAAAAGGAAAAAGGAGTGAAAGTCGGCTAACAAATCTGAAATGCAAATACGCGCCGGTATTTCTGTCGGCTGGATCACAAGGTGCGCGTTCGCCCGCCGATGATTCAAATGCATAGGCCCCCGCGCTTACGGGGGATATAAAGGACAGTACAATGCCAGCGAACCTTCAATTCCGAACAGGAGGGCTCGCAGCCCGAAGAGGAGAGCCGCCGGATAAACTGAGGGCCGGTAAGGGCGAGAGAAGGGCGGGCGTAGTCGCGGTCAGGGATATTTACTGACAGAGATCTGGCCTTGATGGAAAACGAGAAAATAGGCGTTGCATTGGACGAGATACAATTTTGATACGATTGGAAACTTGGTTTTTAATGGAAATTAACAAATGTTGTCAATCATTCCACGGTCGCGGTTGTTAAAATAACTTTAAAGCCTTCCAGGTGTCACGCGTTTCATTGTTTAATTAGAAAAAAATGTTTTAAGGAATTTTAAAATATTGATCTTCTTCTATACATGTTTTCATTGAATGAATAATAATGAATACAAGAACATATTTACCCGACTAATGAAGGTTTCACTTTTGCTAACAGTAGAGTGGGTAATGGTTTATGTGGTATGAAACATGCTCGGAACATGCTCGTTTGCACCTAGCTTCGATCATACAAGTAACGTACAGTAGATACGCAACAACCTCGTGGACTCCCGGTAAATGGAAACGAACAATTTCGTGAATACTTAGCGGATCAGCAGTGTACGACTGCATTAATTTTTAGTAACGCCGTTTGCCTGCGAGATCATCAATTTTTATCCATCGCGAGCCCGTGAAATTGCCACGTGCTCGTATGGTCACCTGCACGGTCTTATACGATTCGTTCTCGTATGATTTACTGCTGGAACGTTCAGCGACAAATACACGCACGTACCGACTCCTCTGCACCCACGGTTGAATGGTTCGCACTCGCGTAAATGCCCATTAAGATTGCCTACCCAGGATGGGTAAACGCTTTACTTTGAAAGGCTGCATGAAGATTCCTAGCAATTAGAATCGGTACAAACGAATCGGGCGATACCATTTCACATTGACACGTCTAGCGACATTAAAAAGGTTTATTCTAAAACTTTGTTATATCTACTGAAGCTTTTGATCGTTCGTAATCGCAACAAAAAAGTGCATACTATATTTTTTCTTGCGCATATTCTCTCAACTCTTCTATAAACACATAATAAGATCTCAGATGCAATACGTAAGAACTGTATTTTGTGCTTCAGAATCTCCATTGGATTTATCCATGGCGTTGCTCTCTCATCATTCATCATCAGCGATCTCGCATTCGTATTACGATGTAGACGAGTACGAGTCAACATCTGAAGAGTCCTCGTCATCGACATTATCCTTGACAGGCGATCATTTAGATTGCAGCATTTTAACTACAATTAAGAGAGGCGAAAGGGTTCTTTTACCGTGCGAAGTCTGCGGGAAGTCCTTTGATCGACCGTCCCTTCTGAAACGTCACATGAGAACGCATACAGGTAAAAATATTAATTACCTGCCTAAAGGAAATTTATGATCGAGAAGTAACCCAATTAACCGTTCAATTAAAATTGTCTCCTACTTTTTGTTTTATGCAACTCCCATCAAAATACTCATTGCATGCAAATTCAACGAATCGAGGAAAAAAAGTACATTTAAGAATTGAGAGGAGTAAAATTTCAGCTTTTAGTACAATTTAATCATTCAGATTAAATCGTTAGTCCAATAATTCTGATCTCTTTATTTTTGTTTTGTTAAACTGAAGGAGAGAAACCGCATGTTTGTATGGTGTGCAACAAGGGTTTCTCGACATCAAGCTCTCTGAATACGCACAAGCGAATTCACAGCGGTGAAAAACCTCATCAGTGTCTTGTTTGCGGTAAGAAATTTACGGCCTCCTCTAATCTCTATTATCACCGTATGACTCACATCAAGGTAAGTTTCGAATTAATTGTTTTTGGTGAAAAATATCAATATTTTTTTATGGCAAACACTCTGTTTGTACGTATACAGTAGTCTTTGGTTGATTACATACAGCTTTCAGTACAATAATACATTGCAAAAATTTCGACAATCCTCTTATAACATGATTTCGATACAGCAAAGAACAAATGAACTATGTTTGAGAAGGATTTATTATATTCACCATCGAAATGGGCTTTTTACAATTACTTCTTTCGTTTAGTATAATTAAACAGACAACATAAAAGATCTGTGGACTATAATTGATGTTGATCCTGTAACTTCAACGAAGCTGAACGTTTAAAAATTGTTGTATTATTAAAGGAAATATTTCGAATTTCTGTGTGGGTGGAAAGAAGCGGAGGAAACCGAGCCCCATAAGAGCCGATGCGAAGTGAGCCTCTTTAGATAGTTCATCTTTATTTTATTTGCAGCTACCCCGAGGCGGTGTAAAGCTGGTAGCGTGATCGGAAAATGCAGGAAACTGGTACGCGGAGCGGTAACGCGAGGCGCGAGTTGTAAAAGATTGGCCAGAGTTTTTATTTATCGGAGCGAAAACCCTCGTATGAGTTTCTCTAATCCAGCGAAGTAATAACATCTCGGGAGCCATATACCTTGCTCTTGCCATCAGCTACTGTAATTGGTCCATTACTCGCTACTGCTTGGAATGCAATCCAATTAGGGAGACGGAGAATATATCCAGAGGCAGACTCTTCTGGTTCTCTTTCGAACTTACGTTAACATCGCTTTCCGCCTCTATCTTGGCTACCTTTGCCTGCGTACTATCTTCCCTGCCATCTTTCTCTTTCGTTCCTACTGTTTTCCATTCGCGTCCTCTCCCATCCTTTCCTTCTTTGCGTACGCGCTCCTCTGCTTATCCCACTTATCTCTGCCAACTTTTCATCATGCTTTCACGAACATGCGTTCCTTTATTCTCGATCGCGAAGCCGATTAAACAGCGATAACAGATGTTACCATATTTTTTTTAGTTTCCTGCTTCTTCTTCCGTTTATCAGAACATCAATAGTTTTTTTTTTAATAGGTAATTTTATAAGTTGTTAGTAGCTGTATGCATATATGTATATAAACGTATAATGAACAGTTTTAATATTCATATGGTATTTATTTTTTTGTGCTATAATTATATTGACGACGAAGAAACCATGCTTTCAGTTGTCACGTTACATTATTACTAAGGTCGAGTATCTAGCCAAAGAATACAAACTTCATTTATATACGTTTATATCAAACTTTTTATCATGATTTAAACCGTCATAGCGTGAAGACGTCTTATGATCACAGGTATCACTTGCGAGTCACATACATATGTATATTATGATAATGAAAGTGCCAGTACGAATTACAATAATAAAAGTGCTGTTAACAGCGGTAATCTTGCTGCTAGTACTTATTATATACCGGTCGTTCCGGCGAATACACGTACAAAAATAGTACAACAATAATGAAATCGCAAAGAAAGAAGATGAACAACAAATAAGCGTGACTTTTGACTATAAAAGCTTCTCGTCCAGCATTAACGTGCTGCGTGTCTTCGAGCTAGTGGTATAATGGGAAATGGGGTGGGTGAATCTACATAAGACACTAAGACGCAAATGTAGAATAACATTTCATTAAGTTTCCTTTTTCAAAAGAACAAAATTTAAAAATTTGATGATTACATGTTTATTTGCGTAATTTGAATATTAGTGCAAAAAGTAGGAGATATTTCTAGGAAGGTTATAATAATAAATAAATCAAAATATAAAAATAAATAAAAAATGTAGAAACATTTTTTATATCAAATGTTATTTTTAGGAAATATAAATTGAATTGAATGAAAATAGAATAATAGGAGTATATAAGTGAAAATAAAAGATTCGAATGGTTGAAAAGTTGGCAAAGGTTTCCATCCATTTGGCTTACGTTGATTTAACAAAGACAGCTAAGAATCAGATTAATAACAAATATTTTAATCAGTTTCAAAACAATTATTATTGCTTCTCTTTATTCTTTAAAATTTAACAGTTTTCAATTGCAATTATACAGTAACGCACAGCAATCCTTTTAACAAATTTGCAATTATTGCTGTATTCATATTTTTATCTAGATATTACAATAATACTTTTCAGTGTAACATTTCATAAATGTTTATATTTTTTTTAAGTTATGGAAATAAAAATAGGTTTAGAATTACATTTTTATGTAATTAGTAGTTTGTACTATAGGATAAATTTTCTAACTTTTACTGATACTTCTAGTATTGTAAAAAAAAAATACGATTTACAATTAAATTTTCTCCATTGTGTTCTTGGATGAATTGTAGTGTGCATCGTTGCATTGATAGAAAAACTTAAATAAGAATATTAAGAGAAAGTAGTACTCTAGAGTAATTAAAAAATTACATTAATAATAAAGAATCTTATGAGATTTATATCACACTTATACTTATGAATTGCGATATATTTTACTGAAAGCGTATGTTTAATGTAGAAACAAATTATGCAATTTCAATCTTTTCATATGCTACAACTATTTAAACTTCGAAGTATATTTTTTTTAATAAAATACCAAATTATATGTTAACGCAGTGATAATGAAATTTTGATAATATTAAAATTAGCTACGGTGATTTTGGTGACTTCCTGTTACGGATATTATACAGGATAACAGAATATTTATAACCGTAAACAATAAAAGCAAAATTATGTTCAATACATTGTAAAAATGATGCCCTTACAGATTGAAATTGCATTGTTTTGAAAATACTGATTTGGTTCAATCTGTTTGTAGCGCGGTCTGTGTAGTGACTCGTGTAGTGAAAAGTGCTCTTATGTTTATGTTTGCAGGAGAAACCACACAAGTGTTCACAATGTTCTAAGTCTTTTCCAACACCCGGAGATCTTAAAAGTCATATGTACGTGCACAATGGGTTATGGCCATTTAGGTGCCATATTTGTAGCCGTGGTTTCAGTAAACCTACCAATCTTAAGAATCACATGTTATTACATCTTGGTAGATGTTCGAATAAGAAGATCGTCAAATCCATTTCTGATTACTGACCAACGGATGATGTTCCATCGATATCTTACAAAATTTATCAAGAAATCTATATTTCGCTATTATATGCGATAGAAGGTAAAATTATTCCTCTAAATATCTCTTTTATTTATATTATTGTTTGAAGAAATGCGTGCATGGTTTGCAAGCGATATTCGCCAATTGTATTTCGATCCTGTTACGTATTAACATTTCAATTGTTCTCACACATTTCCATTTTATATCATACTATATTTAGATCAATTATATGTATATAATTGAATATTATTTTTGTATAATTTCTTATTTGTTTCTCGTATTTAATTAACACTGTTTACAAATTATATTATGTCAGAAAAATCACATGAACTTTGAGCAGGATATCTGTTTCAAATAATACAAAAAATTTAAGAAATATACACCGAGGAATAACCTTAGATGAGTTGAGTTATGTTTCTTGTATGTGTGTGTTATTAAAAAGTACAAGAATTTAAACAAAAGAAAAACAGTTCACCTTGGCATTGAGTACTCGCAAGTTTATAAATTTGTATTGGTCATGTCAACTTTTTATCATTGAACTCAATGAAGAGATACATTTGAATTAATTAGATTCTTTCAGTATGGTAAATAATATTATATATATGCACAAAATTAAATTTTATAATAAATATTTAAGTAAGAGTTAATAAACATAATATTCAATCGATAGAATCCCTTTTAATGGATAATTAAAAAATAACATTGATCATCTGCAATAAAATTTAAATTGTTTTCAGTTTAAATAGTCATTTCTGTAGTATATGTGTAGAAAACATGAAGTACTCCTTGTCCAGGTTTACAAAAAAATATTAAACGTATTTAGAGAAAGTAGCTAGATTTAAATTTAGTATAATAATGTCAGAATTTACATTCATTCATTTGGATTTGAATTTTAATTCAGAATATAAAAGAACATAATTTTGTCTATTTATAGTCTCTCTCGCAGAACATTTAGTCAATGTACAGAATAATGTGAAAATATTTTTCTCCTGAAGGTAATTAATAAACGGAACACAATTTGGAGATGTTTAGGTGTAATTTTTGTGTATGGAATTGTTTGACAAATATTAAATCCTTTTTTTAAATCACATTATTTACAATTAAAGACTAGATCCGCCACTGATAAGACCAGCTTTTGTATCAGTAGATACTTGTTTCTGGAAACAATCATCCAAAAATTGGGCCATTGATAAGTAGAGGTGATTTTTTACCCCTGCTAATGTATGGCTCACATCTGGATATACCTAAAAATAAAGAAACAGAAAGGTGTGCAAATTATGTTAAATTTGTATTTAAAGTCACTTATCTATCTATGTAAGAGTATAGTAAATATTTGTTAGCAATTGGAGACATTGTTAAGCATTCACAACTAAGGTTTCCTCGAGTGCGCACATTGAACAAATGACAACAGACATTGGAAACTTGATGGACATTTGTCATTTTGTGTGTTATGTATGTACATTATGTATAGTACCTGTTGTCGGAAAAGTATGCCCTTTTTCACAAGATGATGCGCAAGTGCCATAGATTGTTGGAATTGTACATTATCATCTGCAGTGCCATGCACTAAATAAAACATCTTGTTTCGTAAATGTTCCACTTTAGAATATACATCCGACTCAGCATATCCTTTGTAATTTGACACTGCATCTGGTAATCCCATATATCTTTCAGCATATGCTGAATCTATTTCAGTATAAAAATAGAGTTTGTAATTAATTAATTTAATTTAATAAATATCAAAAGAAAATGAAATTACAGTACCATAAAGTTTCCATGAAACAACAGGTGCTACACTTATGCCACACTGAAAGACATTTTGCTTAGGATGCGCCAGCGCAAGAGCAGCTACAAAACCTCCGTAACTCCAACCCCAAACAGCAACACGTTGTTTATCCACAAAATGTAATGAATCTCGCAAATATCTATAAAATTCATACTTCATTTACATCTGTTTGAACTAAATATATCTTCAAACCTTTGTAATTAGAGCTACATACAAATACTTCAATAGAAAATTATGTATTAGTTACTTACTCGGTTACTTCTAGTTGGTCAGCAACTTCTACAGATCCAAGTCTATAATATACTTCATGGAGGAATTTATAGCCTTGGCCTCCACTACCTCTGCCATCAATTTGTGCAACAATCATGTTTTTTCTACTAGCCAAGTAGGTGTTCCAATCGATCTTGAACATATCTGTTACTAATTGCGAGCCTGGTGCACCATACCTGAAAGTAAAAGATATAATTGAAAAGAGTAAGTGAACCACTAATCGCTATAAACATATTATAGTAATTGCTATAGATAAAGATATACTTACACTTGTACAATTAAGGGGTATCGAGTGATTTCATCTTCCCTTAATCCAGGTGGTAAATGCAGTTTTACTTGTGCATTATATCCGCCACTTATTTCAACAGGAAATGTTTTAACTTGTGGAAGTGCAAGTTTGGCAATTCGTTCCTAAATTAAAGATTTTCAATTTTATATATATTTTATACTTTATATCCTTAAATATCAAGTAGTATTAAGTGTAACAACTTACACGTAATAATGTATTATTCTGTAAAACATAAATAAGATGTGGCATGGGGAATTCAGTTGCATATAAAGTAACAGTGGGTATACCAGGTCCATAACATTCTAAGACGAAATAATCAGTGCCAACTGATGGAAAAATAACATTATGATACTGACAGGGTTGATCAGTAAATTCTGAAAATAAATGGTATATTATGTAAATAATATCGTAATTATATAAATTTGTTTAAGAACAATACACACGATTATACTTACTTGGGGGAACATACACTTTCGATTTCTGTCTTTTTGTAACATTTTCCTTTGGATGACTTTGCTCTGTATTTTGTGCGTTTTCTGCTTGCGTCTCATAATGGTCATGTATATAATTACTATCAGACCAAGTACTATGATGAACAGAAGAAGCAGTTCGATGTTTATTTCGGTTTGCTTCTAATGTTTCTGTGCAAGTAATACAAACAGCAGGATGTAGGGACGAACCCACATGTGGTAATAATGAACTCACATAATAAAGATGCCTCTGACCTGGCCGCATAGGTGGAATACCTATAAAGTATCTATACACACAATTTAGATTAGATTGAAAACATTTTTAAGTAATTCAACTATTTCGAAAATAACGATTAATTAACGTTTAAAAAAATAATGGAGCTTTTTACTCACATGGTATTATTCGGTTGATCCCATGCCACTATTTGTGCAACTTCAAATTTTCCATGAGTAAGTGGAACAACTGTTTTTCGAGCAACATTCACTCTCACAATATGTTTATAATACCCAGCAGGACCATCCTTAACTGGACTTATAGCAATGTAGCTACTGCCATTTGCTGAAAAGATAGGTGGTTCTGAAGGAATATCTACCCAACCACGATCTTCAGCTTCTATCTTTTGAATTTCCTACATGAGATATAATGAAACAAATTGAAAAATGATAAAATTATTTTAAAAAATCTGAATCTAATTTAATTATTAGACTATACCTGGCAGTGCCATAATGGGCTTTTGCAAATGGTAACAACAGAAAGATCTTGTGCACGGGTCAACCATGTTATGCAGACTTCCGTTAAAGATATCCAAGAAGCCGTTGTAAAGTAATGTTCTCTGTTAATGGATTTAAACATTGATAATGTTTATAGATAAGATTTTGTTACATTTAATAATTATTTAAATTTACAGAGTATTTCATTAAAGCAATTTGCATGATGTTTCATAGCAATTAATTCTATAGGAATGCAATTTTAACTCTCTCAGTGCGAATACTCTAAACTAACTTATGCCAGATGCATTCATTTGAACTGTACAGTACACCAGTCATTGATATATATGTAATCAAATAAAAGCTAAAGTGGCAATTTTAAAACAATGATAAATAATATTAAAAATTGAGAAAAAGCTCGGCTTTTACCAAAATTCGACTGAAACTTTATCTTCTTAATGCTTGGATTACATACTTGTATACCACGTACATATCGCAATTGACTCTATAGAGCGGATAAAATTTATGCAATGAAAAAATCCTGTTTCAGAGTTCCGCACTAAAGGAGTATATACGTTTATTGCTGACTCACAGATCGTAAATTTGAGCCATGTAGGCACAAGTATAAGCTATAGACCAGTGATTGATCGACACACTATCAACTTCTGATATACAGGAGTTGACGGTGCTTCGACGTCGGCAGCAAACGTATTAACATATTACTACTAATAATTCGTTATATCTATGCAAGCTAGTAAAACTAAAATATTTTAATAATAATAAGATGCGTCTGGATTGTCACTTTGATGATCCAAATTCATTTGTTTTCCCTGTTATACTCTGATTATCGTAAGGCAACTGATCCACGAAGCAATCCACCAAATACGCCTCCAATACGCTTTTACGCAACACGCAATGTAAAACAATGAACTTATGTAGCCAGTTTTATCGTATGTGCAATGTGCTTATTATAAATCGAAAGGAATACTCTAAAGATGATTAAAAAGAACTGGAAAGGAAAAGTTTAAGAAAAGAACTAGAAAGAGCATTTCTCCTAACAGTATATGTATACATTGATATGATGATCAGCTAAGTTATATCTATCTAGAAGAAGGCTTCTGTATCTATAAGTTTTAATGTTATCCACCAAATTCCTTACGAAAAATCAGAGTACATATTTCTTTAGTTATAAAAAGGAAGCTATGGTTTTTTTTTACCTTTAAAAACAGCAAAAGAATGAAAGCAAATTAAAGGGAAAAGATATCTATAATGCACACTAAAAAAATGTGAATAAAAATTGCTAAGCTCCATTAAATACTCGTTTATGTGCTAGGACATAAAAGAAAGTATTGTCTACATATACCATATGTTTGAGATTAAAATGAGATGATTTCTAAGATCCATACTGTAAAAAATACCTCAAGTGTGTAAGAGTTAACATAAGAATGCTTGTATTTTTTATTAAAAAATTCAAAAAACTATTTTACAAAAAATTATGTTCAATTAAATATTGAACTTATATTTAACATTGAGGATACTGTTCACTTTCTTTAATTGATGGAAATATATCTGTGTAATTATTTAAAAAAATTACATTAAAGAAACCTATTTGGTATATTAGAAAATAAAAAAAAAAAAACAGTTACAACTACTCTTAGAAAAAATCAAACGAAATATTGTTTTTTTTTGTATCTCTTAAAGAAAATAAATGTTTTTACTTTCTAACATTAAATTTATAACATTTTGTATCTTAAAAAAATATATATAAAGATTATATTTTTATATTAATAAAATTGTTATTTTATAAAATCAAAAACTGAATTTATAAATTATTACTAAAGTTTATTACAAATTAAAAAGTATTCTTAAAGACCAGCTCATTTTAAACCAAAGAAAAACTACTCTCCTCGTGTATATCTTAAAGTATCTTGCCGAAAGAATATGCTTCCTTTTTTGAAGTACCTTGGGAGTGTCACCATAGAAACATCTAAATGTTTCTTGTAAAAAATAACAAAGTGCAATCTCTATTCAAGACATTTTCAATTTTGTTCAGTCTTTTTTTTGTTAAGATGAATAATATTACACCTAATGAGGAAAAATTAATAAGAGAAAATTTGTTCGAGCACCCCATAGTCCAAACTTTATAAGTAAACTCACACATGCTCGATGATAGATGGCGGTTTCACTACCTTCGTATGAATATTCTTTGGATCTGCTAAATCTGCTACATAGAGTCGTACCACAGGGTTTGCTGTTCCTGGCTATAAATCAAGAGTAATATCTAGTTTTATTTCATGAGAAATTATCAGATATTAAAATAAAGTAAATTGAATTTAAGGATAACTATATTGTAATCTACATAAGATATATCTATATTTCAAACTGATCAATTCCAATTTCTCAAATTTAATATAACAAGTGATTAGTTCTTAACTTTACTTATGAAGCTTTACCTTAGGATAACGTAGTGATCGTATATCAGGATATAAAGCTTTATTTCCTTCTCCAAACCAAGATATATGCATTTCTTCGACAAGTGAATCATTGAAAGAGGCATATAACATCATATGGCCATCAGATGACATCCAAATTGCTTCTGCACGATGCAGAATCTCCTCTATAAGTACACAAAGAGTATATATTTCTTAATATCCATACTATCCACTTTAATTGCAAGTGTATTATATATTTATTAAAAACAAATTATTTCAACTATATTACCTTCATAAAGCCAATCTGGTAATCCATTAGATAGAATACCAGGAACTGCTGTATCAGTAACTCGATAGCCTGTATTACTCCTAGGGCTTATTGTATAATAAATATCATAATCTTGGACCATAACTAATCCATGACCACGTGGAGTCCATTGTGCCAACAAAAGATAGGGATGAACTTCTTTTTCAGGATATGGAGTCAGTGGTATAAATTCTCTGCAATAATAAAATGTTTAGTTAGTATTATTTATTAAATAGCTGAACATATATTTATTATAATAATAGATATAATAAAATTAATTTTGGCTATAATAAAATTTGTTTAAGTGGTTCTCACACAATTCACAATTCAAACAACAATTAGTAATCTGTAAATTTATGTATAGGCATTTATATGAGGATTACTTTGTTTTCTGTTAATTATAGGACAGTTAAATTTTTTATTAAAAAGAATTAAATGCAAATTTTTATATTGATATGTTTATTTAAAATTAATTAACAAGAAAGAAGCAAATTATTTTTACTAACCGTGTGTTTACGTCATAAATTGTATATTGTGCTAAATAAGAATATCGGAAGAGTTTCTTCACATTGCGCGCAAGGAGCAAATAATTACGATCCGGTGACAATGAGAACTTCGCAGGATTCAGTATCCTCTGTATGCAAAATACCTCTTAATGTTCTGTTTTGCTAAAAAGCCTAAGTATAAATATACAAATATTTGCTAATAAACATAACTAGTTGTATCTGTACAAACAGATCACAAAATCGTATACATACCTGTCAAGTATAAATATATACTTTGCTTTACATTATATCATTCCAATAAATCCAAAATGAAATAAATTAAAATATGGAAATAATCAACTTGAACTTACGAAAGTTTCGTTGGGCATTAAACTGTGGGAAGTGATGTTTTTTGAGGAAACGTGTAATAGAGAAATTCCGCCCCACACATCTCGGTAACAAATGTGCTGTCCGCTTACCCATGATCCGTTAAAAAGCAGAGGTGTTAATTCCCCAGAAAGTACCTGTAAGGCATACATTTTGTATTAAGGCAATTTTAAATTATTATCAATTTTTTTAAATTGTATTATTTACCTCCGAAAGTTTTAATCTAGCACCTCTTACTCTGGGACCTTCATCTGGTGGTGTTAGTAAGACAACTGATGTCACAATCAATGCTAGGACAGCAACGATCACAAGTAGGGCTATCAAAATACCACGCCAGTTCCTCTGATTCGGATTTGCTGATACTAGCTCCTATCACAAAGGTACTCACTAACGCCAACGCCAGATAATTATGTTGTATAAATACTTAGATAATCTTAACTTTTAATTAATATATTTATAGAAAAAATGGTACATATTATAAATAAGAGTATTAAATATTATGAAAGGAACAAAATACTTAAATAAACTCAACATTAAAGGTAAACTCATTAACAGATCTTGCCTCGGTTTTGCAATAATTACAATAAACAATAATCAAACTAATCGTATAGCTTGTCTAAAACATCTGTTTTTAATCGAAATAGTTGTAACGTTAATAGTATACGTTTTCTCTAAATGATAAGTACAAATATCATCAGTTTAAGAATTTAAAGATGAAAGACGAAAGTATATTCGTTCAACATCTAGAAAACAATAGAATTTCATATTGCAATCCTTAGTAATTTTTGTTATAAGTAATGAAGAAGATAATTTAATTCATTCATGAACATTTATATATATTATGAATTGGAAATTATGTTTATAGTTTTCTTTGCTTTCTCTTGGCATTCTTTTTTTGGTAACTTCACAAATTATTGTTTCCAATAAATCCATTAAGTTTAAGATTCCAGGGAATTTATTAAGTTTAAACTTGTACTAACAAAATCACGCAAAAATAAAATAAAATAAAATAAAATAAAATAAATTAAAAATAGAATTAACAATTAGAGCTATCTCGTATAACGTGGCGAACTATTTGCAAATTATATATCCGATCTATAAAAACTTTCATTAATTTTTCCAAAAAAAAATTATGTGGTATCAGAAAATGTTTTGAATGTTATAAGAAATCTATAGATTACAACGATAAATTACTATGTATAAACACTAATTACATAATAGGTTCTTAATATAACTTGTAGAAATTAATATAGTTAATATTAGATTAAAGTATGTTAATAGGTCAATGTTAACATTTTACGTATATTTATAGATAACGTAATTATTGATCTAGCAACCTAAGAGTAACTGTTTTTAAAATTTTAATTTCATACAAAATTATTCATTTCATTGAATTTATTACGTTAGATAACTTATATTAAGAAAATATCAAGTATTAACTCACAATTATACTTAATACTATATTATTTCCCACATATATAATATTTCGCAATTGCATTAGAATTTATATTAAGAGAATAAGGAAAAGATAGTTCTATTCCATAATTATAGCTAAGCAACAATTTTACATTAAATAACTTCAAATAAGTTCCAAATAAATTTGTAGAGAAATAGCTTCTAATAAGCTACATAAACGTGAATATATTAACAAAACTTAATTTAATTAAAGACATATACATGCTTCTTAATTGTCTTAAATGTCGACGAATTTTCAGAAGAAAGATTTTATTCACTTTATTACTCCTTTATGCGTAGAAGTTTTAATTACAAATTTGTGGAATATCCTTTATGCAGTGGATACCATTTATAAGTATAATATAATAATTGTATATTTATGAAACAAAGCTGATCTAAACGATTAAAGCGATGAAAAAGGCTAATGAACATTACCGTAAGTTTTACTGTAAATTGGTAAAACTTTCCAAATTGCACATTTACTGCATTATTTATCGTGCAATATAAATTTATTATATTATATTATAATTATTTTATATTTCTAAAAAAATTCGGCCAATATGTAAGCCATTATTTAAATTTAGACGATTCTTACGGTATTAAATACAGATATTGTAAATTTAATATTTTACTAAATCGAGACATTTATGTGAACAACATCAAACAGATTATTATTTTTCACGTTTACTCGAGGGAAAAGGGAGAACGAGAATTTCACGAGAAACATAAAGGAATCGTTTAATTACCTCGTCGTCGTAAATGTTATCGTGATCTGCCATCGGTGGAGTGGATCAATATTCCGATACTTCTGTTGAATTAAAAAAGCAAACAACAGAAGATCGTACTAAGGCTTATCCCGTCCGGAACTGCGACAAATGTTGTAGCCTCTGGAGCAGCGTGGTACATGGATACGTACGCACTGACATATGTGATAAAAAGAAGCACAACGGAAATAATGTGGGAAAACGAAGAACGAAAGACAGCTATACCCGAGTAACGATCCTGCGGCACGTTACAATCCCTTAACTTCTACCTTGCACCGTGCGAAATTTTCGGTACTGGTATGGAGATTGTTCCCAATGATGCTGGAGGAACGAAGCCTGCGCGGTTCTGATGCTGCGCGATTCTTTACTTCACTCTTTTCTCCTTCTCTATATTTAAATTAATTCCAATCTGAATAGGATCATTGGAATTCTATCATTAATAATCAACGACTTTAACGAGGAGTCATTGGATATTAAGAATGATCGATTAAGATTCCATAGCTTTATTTCATTATCAAACATAGCAGATTAATTGTACATCGTACATTTGAATTGAACTTAAAATACGGTTGTTTATTAATTTAATATTAATTATTGCCAGTATAGATTTGATTCGATCTAATTTACATTGTCAGGAAGATTTTCATATTACCTTCCATATCTCGTATAAATTTGTATCATTTGGATATTTTTATGGTACTTATCATTTGTTGTGTATAATACAAAAGCATTCAACTAAATCTATTCCATTAAAATATTTTATTCAGTGTGTTATAAATATTTAAATATAAACAATATCTGATACACATATGTACCATGTGTATTTCTAAATTTTTTACACAATTATTTTTACTGTTATTACAATATTTTTATGTAATATTATACAAATATTAGGTTTTATTAATTCTTCTTAATATCGACGATAATTTTATTCATTATTACGAGTAACTAAGATGAAACATATTACCACGTATCAAAAATAATATTTTAAAAAAATATGATGCGGAGCATATATGGTGCTGTTGTGAAAAATTGATATTTTCCAAAAGATTTTGTACATCTGTAAATTCTTTATTTAATATCAATATTTTTCTTTTATTTGAAAGCATCTAAATTACTATAAGTAGATCAAATATCGTGAAAAACAATTCGTAGACCATCCTGTAAAAGCTTTTATTACACAATAAATATATTTTATTAAAACATAAAGAGTGAACTAAAAGTAGTTTAAATAGTACAGACAAGTATTTATATTGATTTCCACAAAAATATGAAACCAAATACTTACTAAATAAAAAGGAGAGATATAATAATATCTGTATATGCGTAATGATCTTTCGTTTTTCATCTGCAGAAAAAATGGTATTTCTCTTAATCTGAAGTGTATGTCTATAAGTTATAGTGGTGAGTTACAGAGCTTTTATATGCGACCCAGTATATTCACAGACATAGATCAATATCTACTGCGTTTGCGTATTAGTTAAGCAAAACGGTATGCAGAGCGCGAATTTATCCTTCACTTCGTTAAACTTTATCAATTAATAACTAAAATTTACTTCGTATCATGAAATAATTCCATAATTGATAGTAAATCTTAATGTGAATCACATTTTTAGTTTGAAGTCCCATAATAATAACGTGCAAACATAATTGCATTATTGCATGCATATATATATATACGCAATTTAGAATACAAGTATATAAATTATCTTCATTGCTTTAACGCCAACAAATAATTCCCATTTTCTCCTTAATAGTGCTATATATTATTTAGATACAATATAATATTAATAACTAAACAAAATTATAGATATATGCATACACTTAGTTTATGTTTCTATAGAAAATATACAAATATGTGTGCAGACTTAATTCGAGTACTTTATACAGACTGTTTCAATGATTCTGACGTCTGGTTTGACACTAACACAAATGTCAGCCAGGGATTTACAGAGCAGAAAATGCGTAAGAAGTATGCGCAGAAATCATTCCAACTTTAAGTATTTTATACATCGAATCTTAATATTCAATATTTTAAAACACAATGAGAAATAAAATAGCAACGTGTGAAGTACAACATATTATGCTTACCATTTTTTACGAAAAAAAAATTATAAAACATTTGATGTAAGAATGACTTCTTTGGTACATCGCTTGTGCAACTCATAGTCGGCATATTATTCTATTTATTTCTGTTCGTTTATTCAGTATCTGAATAAATAATATTAATTATCGATTTAATTAATGAGAAATACATTTAACCGATTTAAATATCCCGCCTAATCAAACAGACAATTGAAAGACCAAGGTCAAGCAAGAATTATAAAGATATTGCTCGAAGTGTCGCCCTTCTTAGTGTAACTATACTCTTTGGTCAACATATGTACGTCATATGATTCATACATAAGTATACAGTGATTTGTGAAATAAACGTGTTCCACTGTGTAGTTATAGCCTTAATTCTATCTTTCTCCATTTTATTAAATAATAGATATACGTATAACCGGAAAAATAATTTTATAGTGTTAAATATGGATGAAACTTTAATCGGAGAAATACACTATTTAACACGTAAGTTTATATTTTAGTCAAATTACCTTAACGTTGAACGTTGTGACGAACAACAGTTTTATCTACGCATATGTAAGTCTAACAAAAAAATAGAATTACGTTATCGTTTCATGTATTATTTAAACAACTATTACGTGTATAAATATTAAGGCGTAAAAATAATAGAAAAAAGTAATGCGTCTAGGCTAGTTTTGCAATAGTAAACATACACATAAGTTTATCTAAAACAAAAATAATCAAGTATTCAAGTAGCTACACCAATTATGATTATTAATAGCATGATATGTAATTTCTGTAACATGTAATTTTAATAATATATTTTATTCAATTATTTCACATGTAATGTGTATTTGTAATATGTTCTTTCTCAAAATAAATATTATTTATTTTAGGTTTAATAGAGGATTACAAGAAAAGCTCGTCAAACAAGTTTTGTTGTATCGAGAAACCTATCGTTAACCAAAACTTAAATTATACAAAATCACAAGAATCTATAAACTTACTTAATAGATCTCAACAATTGTCTAGAACACTTAATACCACTTCATGTGATAAATTAACAAGCACTAATGTGTACATTAATCCAAACTTTAAACATCAAAATTCTGCAATCTATATTAATCCAAAATTGCATACAAAGCCTTTGGTGCATGTTAATCCAAAGATGATGAAAAATGTTATCAAATCTAATGAAAATGTGCAAAGTAATTCTATAAGTATAACAAGTGCAATAGGTACGAACCAACATTCTGTACAGAAATCGGTACATGTTAATCCAAAATTAATGAAAAAGTTATCTTCCTCTGTACAATCTAAACCTATAGAACAGAAAGAAGTAGTTAAACAAAATATTACACATTCTGTTTGTTCGAGATTAAAGTTTGTTAAAAATGCAAATTCTCCAAAAGTTATTCCCAATCAAAAGAAACTAAATAATTCTAATATTGTAATATTATCACAAAGAAAACTTGTACGTGTAAGGCGTGGATCGAGAAAGTCATTAAGCACATCTCAAGCAGAACTTTGTAAGACTAAAAAATCATTAAATTCGATAGTAAAAAATGTTAAGCCTGCATCTCAGAGAACTGTAAAAACGAGAATAAATGCTTTACAACAGTCAATTAGTAAAGATAATAACTTTGTAAAATTGCCAATTATAAAACCTAAAATAAACAAATACAGAATAGATCGAACAGCACCAAAAATAAATACTGGAGAATCCGCTGCCCTTGCTCAAAAAAAGACTGTGTATGTATCCGAAGAATTCTATTTATTTATTAATTCCAATCAGTTTATAATCCAATTTTCTAAAAATTAACCATACTTACAAATATTTTACAGAAATAATAAAATGGAATTAATCACAATTGGGGGAATTGTTTATAAATCTTCCAAGAATCATTTAGTACGTAAAAGTTATGGAATTAAAAGTAAGTCATAATATAAAATGCATGTATTATATAAATTCCATTTATATATTTTCATATCTTCCAATTTCAGAAAAACGAACCACAAATTTTAAAGCTGACAAATTTATTATAACAACTAATGGAAAAAAATTATGCAGAGTAAAATCTGTGAAGGAAATGTCAGGAAACTTCAGTACAAAAATATTAAGTACAGCGAATGAAAGTAAGGTGTCATCCAGCATCTTACAAAAAGTAAATTATAGAAATAATATAAGGTATGTAATTATCGTTTGTATTTCATCATCTGCATATTTTATCACTCAACTTCCGCATAATCTTTCTTTCTGTATCTCTCTTATATATTTTATAAATGTGTTCACATATTTGATATTCCTGTTATTCCCTACAAAGTAAAATATTATTGTACTATTTTTTGTCATTTACAGCAATAAAGTCAAACAAAAAAGTATACAGATATTACGCAACAAGATGCAGAAAAATAATCAACCATGTTTAATATTTCAAAAATTTGGATATTGTTCAAATCATGAGAAAGGAATTTGTGTGAAACGTCACGATAAGAAACAAATTAGTCTGTGTAAAAAGTAAGATTATGTTCTTATTTATGTCAATAAACAATTATTTGAAAGGGGGTATCAGAGTGGATGATGTAACTAAGAAGAGTTTTTATAGAAATTGAATTTAAAATATGGAGATACTCAAGTACATATGTACAGCACAAATCTTTAAATTCAATTTTCTCAAAAAAAATTTGATTCTATATCATTCATCTAATGGAATAATTTTTTTTTAGATTTCTTCAAGGAAATTGTTTATTAGATAAATGTCCACTATCTCATGATGTAGGTCCAGAAAAAATGCCAACTTGCAAATACTTCTTGGAAGGTTGCTGTACACGAGATGCTTGTCCCTATCGTCACATCAAAGTTTCTTCCAATACTCCAATTTGTATAGATTTTTTGCGAGGATATTGTGGCAAAGGTAGTGAGGTAAGTGCAATGTTTTTAATCATGACGTTATTAGAAAATACTTAACAAAAATTTTATTAAATTATTTAAATACAAATATGAAACATTTTTTAAAAGATTGGGCATATAATATATAGTTAATATTTTATACATATCAGTAATTTCCAAAGATAAATTTTAACAGATAATTTATGGATTTAATTGATTATTTTATTATTTAAATGCAAACTCTAATGCATAATTTAAGGGAGTTTATTAGTATGTACAGTGTTATATAAAAAATACTTAATACATTATTTTTTTATTTTTAATTTAGAATATTTGGTGATACTATATTTAATAGTAATTCATTCATTTATATTATGTACATAATTATTGAGTGATAAATATTTCTATTTTTTGGTAATAGTAATTTTCGTTTACAATTAATTTTAAAATTTATTAAGGTAGAAAAAACATTTATATTTTTTAGTTCAATATTTAGTTCAGAAAAATATAGTGACAATGTATTATAGTATTTATTATTTTAATTTTTCAATAAGTATTACACGTGAATATATATATATATATTTTTAATATTCTCTTGTGTGTGTTAAAAAACAATATTTCAAAAGATCTGGGAGTCTCTTCTTTTACAGTGTAAACAGCGTCATGAAAATTTGTGTCCTGAATTCGACAAAACAAAAAAGTGCAGTAAAGGTAAGCATTGTCCTTATCCACATAAATTACAATCTTCTAACAAACAAAATCACTTAAAAAGAAAATATAATGTACCCAGTAATCAACCAAAACCACCTACTACAAAAGATACTTTCTCTCCTAATGCTGAGAATAAACTTAGGTATTACGAGCAAGCAGACACTTTAAACAAATCTCTTGAAAAAAAACGAGAAAGTATCATGAAAAAAGTTAAACTTATGAAAAGAATAGAATCTGTAGCTAGTTCCAATATACCGGTTGAAATATCTGATGATACAAATTCGGAAATATCAGGATGTAGTGACAAATTAGTTTCTAATACAAAAATAATAAAACGACCTCCAATTGGAGTTCTGCCTGCTTATATACCTATTGATTAATACTAATGAACTTCATTATCTACAAAATATTTTCAACATTTTTTACAGTCAAACCTTAGTAGTTATTTATTTCAGTTGTAACATATATTTTTGTGATTCGGTAAAACAATTTATATATTAATTAGTGGCAAAATGTACATTTTTGACTATTCAATACATAACATTTCTATTATGTTAAGTTTAGACAAACATAACAAATGAAAATTATATTTTATAATATCTCTATACAATCATGAAAATGGAAAATATATATTTGATAAAATGAAAGTATTTTTTCTATATATAAATCATAATTATTTTGTGTACATAGTAATCTTGTTTTACTTACTCGTCTAAAATATAATGGAATCTTATTTAAAGAACCAAAAAAGAAACATTGTTGTGTGGAAGAGAAAATATTTGAAGAAATATTTACATAATAATGATAGAGATATCTGAAATGTTTTTTGTCTTATATGTATAAAATTATATGTGTGTAGATATGTACATATATACATAGTATAGTGAACATATAAAAGCATAATTTATTTATATACATTCTGTGACAGGAAAATTAAATTATACGTTGTATACAACTTGTACACGCATTTCAAACACAAACAGATATTTAAACTTTGTATTGTTATAATTCTTATACATTTTTTTGCAATAAAAAACAAGAAAAGTATCTTTTTGACTGTATTGCTCTAACTGTATACAAGAATCCAGTTTGTGGGATGGTTGTATGCCAACAATATAGGGCTATGTAATAATAATGAAATTGTGTTTTCATCAACTGTGTTTGATATTATAAACCATTGTTCTAGCCAATTTTTCATACTTTCTAAGGACATATTTGCAGGATTTACACCCCTAAACGAAAGTGCCTAGAATAGTTGATAATTTAATAATATATGCAATAAATGTATTACACATTTGCATATGTGTATGAAACCTTTAAATAAGTGTAAATATGTTACTATTTCATGCGCACCCAGCGTATTGCATCGTTTGACATTGTTGCAGTTCCACCTTCTCTTAATATGGTTTGATCCATTTGCTTTATTAGCATACCTCTTTCTATTAATTTTTTTTTCTTAAAAGGTCTCCAGGAAGATATGTCATGTATACCAAGTAATTCTTTCTAAAATATAATTTAAAATTATCACATGCCTTCTTTTGGAGTTCATTTATTATAGATATAAGATTCATCAAATTGTAACAAATAGAACATACTATATGTTTCCTTTTGAGGCTATTCAGAGAAAACGGTTGGCCAGCAAATAATTCAGAACAAGCAAGAATATCATTCATGTTGGGATGTGTACCGCTGCCAAGGCATGCAATAATACCACTCCATTTTATATGCAACATATGATTTTTAATGTTACGAAGTTCTGCCTGCATACATCTGAATAATGGTCTATTATGTTTTAGTCTTCTCTTATGATCCAATAGCATAAAATCAAGTTTTTGTTGTAACGTCCAATAGTGAGATGTAAGAAGTTGCCTTGGAAAATAATATGCCAAAGGGAAGATGATATAATTTGTAAAAGGAATGGCAGATATTAATAAAACAGGGCATATTCGTATTAAATCTTTAGGCATTGTATAAGACAAACGTAGTTCATCGATTGTTAAATTATCAATGCCATCAATATTTTGCTTTTTCAATATCCAGAGATATCTCTTCACATCCTGGATAAAATCTTTAGTACCAATACTAAATATACGATACACGTGCATTGTACGTGGGAAATTCTTTGCCAATACATTTTCATAATTTTTAATATAATCTATATATTTATCAAACCAATACTGTTTGATATTAGATACTCTATTTTTTTCTACCTTTTTTCCCCATTGTATTTGATATCGCATACAAGTATACGTAAACGATGTAGCTTTTTTACCTTGGAAAAGAAATCTCTGATGCATTAACCTATGCATTATCATGGTTTTATTTTATTGCATCACTTCTAATTTTGTTATATCCTTCCTACTTAAATGTCATATTACTGTAATACATTTAAGAAATAAGCTTTACAAAGTAAACAGTTATTTCATAAGAATGTAATCTATTTTATGTTTCATATATATTATTGTTCTTCTTAAATGTGTATATTAATATTTATATTGCTCTCCTCCATTATTAATTGATACAAAAGCAATATTTTATACAATCTTTTAATTTTCAGGCACTTCTTTATTATTTAGATACTTGTTAATACATTTCCTTTTTGAATATCGAAAATTTTTGTCGTATAAAAATTTTTTAATTTTTTAAAATCTTCCTTTTAATCCGTAAACAATTAGAAGTAACTGATTAAAGCAATTAGATATAACCCATAAGTAGAAAATGGAAGGAATTATATTTATAATAATATTTAAAAATCAATCGTTATTTTTATTATCTTATTATTTTTGTTTGATGTTTCATTTGTGTATATAAAAATGTTCAACGCGTGAATTAATTTTAGAAAACTTCTTACACTTCCCTACTTCTTGATCTAACAAAAACCGTGGAACCATGCCTATAAACGAAGCAATGATGTAAACACTTCGATAGAAGTTTCACTCACCACTACTTTATCTTCTTTACTACTACGACACTATTCTGCGCAGGAAGAGACCTACACGTTCAATAATTATTCTTCAGCGGGCTATTTGAAGAGCACGCTATTTGACATGAGCATTCCTCATTCTCGGGATTAGCGAACTTGTTAGATAAAATGATGAAATAATTCTTTGATTATTTTCATTACTTACGGGTAGGAATAACATAGACATTTTTTTAAGTATATCATCAGTGTGTATATTACAAAATGTTAACAAATTAATGACAATGTATGTATACAGAGGTAATCCTATAATGAACGTGCGGCATTACATGAACAATGATGTATACGTGAATTTCCCAAATAAAAATTCACGATAATAAATAAACTAGCAATACTAATGTATAAACTAATAACGCTAGTTTATTTTTGACTTAAGAATATAGAAGAAAATTATATTTAATATCACTTTACAATATACACGCATGATTGAGATCGGAATTTCAACTTACTGTTAACTAACAAAATTGAAGGCACATGTAATAATATTTTACAGGAATGTAATATAAATTCTGTAAATGCGTAGTGAAATTATAGTTTTGATTTATAACACGTAGAACTAGGTTATTAAACTAACAAAATTGAAGGCACATGTATGTAACAATATTTTACAGGAATGTAATATAAATTCTGAAAATATACGAGGAAATTATAGTATCGATTTGTAGCGTATAAAACATAATTAATTAGCTTGTAAAATACAAATTGTACCATGGCAAATGAAGAGCAATTATTTGTCTGAACAAAAATTTCAGAAATATCTTATTTCCGTGCACACATATGTATAGGAAAAAAAGTTTCACTCTTGTAAAACGTCGTTGCAGTATAATTATATTACCTGCACTTTATACAAATTTCCAAAAAATAAGAGATAATTTTTGCACAATTTTCTATACATATATATATGTATACACACAAACTCATATATATACACACATACACACATACAACACACGCATAATCTTTTTTTTATACAGACATATAATAGGAAAAGAAGGCTTTTGTTATGTAGAAACAATCAAATTTAATTAAATATTGATGTGCAAAAGATGACATTAAAAATTACCTTATGTTAGCTTAAAAATTTCTTAGCTTTTCACAGGATGTAAAATACTTTTAAAATGGACCATATGAATGTATATAGCATGTATCTGATATAAAAATATCTAAAAAGACTATTGACCTTTACACATATTCAATAAGTTAAACTTTAAAAATATTGAGAATGGCACATATTTAGTAAACTAATTAATAATGTTAACATAGGTTATTTATATCAGCCTTTGAATCTGGGCTTAATGAGCTCCAGTAAGTGTTAATACACTTTTCTAACTTTAATTTATTGTTATTAACATTACAGATTTTGTCAATTTCATAGTGTTCCTGTACTAGCTTATCTATCCACTGATCCAAGTCAGAATTAACTTTAATTTCATTGTCTGTGTTGAATGTAGTTCGTTCGTAAAAATTTATGGAACTTAGTAAATGTGACCACTTTTTGTTCATTTCTTCTGTAATATGATAACTATCACCAGATACATGATTTACTTCCTTAGCTCGTTTTGGGTCAATTCTTTTATTTTTCCAATATGCTAAAGGTGTCACTAAAAAATTTGTTTTTGCTACTAGCAAAGAATTAGCAACTAAGAATAGATGCCAAGTACCCACAACTAGGTGTTCAGTGAATTGCGGTTTAACATACCCTGTCTGAAAAAAGAGCAAAGTTATAATTATTGAAAAAGGTATTTAACATAATAGAATTAATTAAAACAATATTATATTTACTAATGTCATTTCTTCAAGCTGTATGTAATTAACATCTGCTAATCGACCATATGGATCTACCCATAGTATTGATATATTTTGGGGTGTTGCAATTCCAATATCAAATTCGTATAATAAAACTGGAGACGAATATGGTCCAATGCTTCCTATTAAATTTCTAAATGTTTTTTCTTTTTGATCATAATCAGTGTTAACAGACAAACTTTGTATCTTTCCCAACCATTCTTTACTAGTAGAAAAATTACGTCTCAAATAGATCAAAGACTCTATTCGTTCTATATATGTTTGTTGAATCGCTTGCGATTGTATTGTAGCTTCGGCAAAAATTAGTATTCCAACAAATTGATTTTGTCTAAAATAGGCAGTTGTTTCCAATAGACGGATATATTTGTAATTAATGCTTAATTTGCGAAAAATTAATCTAGCTAAGGAATTTGAAATAGTCAATTGTGCATCATCAGTCAAAGGGCTTAAGTCTGCTGCATGGTATAAACTTTGCCAGTACGTATCATAGCCTTTTGCATTAACGGTTTCATTTATCCTTTCAGGATATAACCACTCTTCTACTCTATCTATAATTCTTTGGTCAATAGTAGATTCAAACTTTCGAGCAAAAAACAAATTACGGTCTATCGTATTTCGAATTCTACTAAAATCTTCAAGCTTAAAGTCATTTGGGCTGCAACCACACCAATCCACTACAGCTTTATACTGACACTTGCAACCTAATTTTCTCTTCCAATTAGTAATATGTAAATTGTTATCTATATATGTATTGCAGAATTTTGAGTTACGTAAGACTGTGTGGAAGAAAGATTCGGCAGGTAATAAAGTGTACTTAAACACTTTTAAAAGATCAGTCACTAATGCATCTGGATTTGGATTAGCAACATATTCTATAAATTCTCTGCTTAATGCTACCCAATCACTTCCACCATCTATTTGAATACCTATAAGGAAATGTATTGTAATAAATTAAAGATTAAATTGTGATCGGTAGCATATAATGATGAATAGTAAAAGCTAATTTACCATCTGGTAATTTGCGATCGCCTATTCTCCACATACGAGTTTCACATTCTACAAAAGTCTTATCCAAACCTTGTTTAGTAATAAAACGTTGAACTTCTCTTCCATGAGATTTTACAAAATTCATACCTTTATTTAAACTAAGAAACTGAGTTACTTGTGTGTTACTCTTTATAGGAAAATCAGATTCCGACAGATTAACAAGAAAATCCCAATAATGATGATGAGCAAGCATTTGCTGAGCGGACTTCAAAAGAGTCGTTAAAAGACTTGCACCTCCCCAAATACTTGCTTGCCTCAAATTTTCTCCTTTTGCTACTATAATATTATTCGTTTTGCATGATTTTTCCACTTGTAACATTTCTCGATATAGATAATCTTGACGCTAAGAGTGCAAAGTACATAAATTACAATGTAATGTTACTTTACTTTATTAAAAGTGGAGAAAATAGTTAATATACTATATACTTACTGCATCAACATGAATGTAAAAGAAATGTGAGGGATGATAGAGGATACTGATAAGTCGTTTCACTTGCCGACTAGCTCTGCCATTTACTGTTAATAAATATGCTATTCGGGCAGGCTTTTCAATTTCGCTGTCTGTACTTGCATTTCGAGCTTCTTGTGCCTTAAATCCTATTATTAATAAAAATTAATTTTTTCTACAAATTTACATTGACAAAATCACTAACAGATACAAACATTATAAATGTTTTATTCCCTTACTTTGGATTCCAGTCCAAAATACATTAATTGTTAGATATCCGCCACAAGAATATTTTGGATTACCAGAACATTTCATATTACAACTAGAATCTGGTAATCGTTTCAGTTGAGAAGGTTTTTCCATTCCACAAAAACATTCAATGCTAAAATCAAACATTTATAAAATATGTTGAGATATCTCATTAATTCTAAATTTTTAAGATAAAAAATAATTCAAACTAAGTTTAGCAATGTAGATATATGAAATACACTTACGAATATTCAGTACCCGCATATAAATATCCCGACTGAAGACACAAAAAAGCACAGTGCTTTGGAGAATTGTTCCCTTTAAAAACATGATAATAACCAGAAAGTATCCTTAATGTTTTATCGTCTTTAAAACATCCTAAACTGACTGGTTTATCTACAAATCCTGGAGAATGAGGGCACAGAGACTGTATCCTTTCTGGGTATAATAATCCCTGTTGGTTAAGGCACGTCACATTGACAATGCGTTGTTTGCATACTTGACTTTGTGCACGTGTTACAGCACTCACTGCTTCTCTGCCAGTAAATTCACAAGGTGTTGTAAAATTTAATGACCTACGATCTAATTGTATTCTAGTAGTACGATTTCGATGAGATTGTAAAATCTTATTCGAATTACTATTTTTGTCAGGTGGAAGCTTTAATTGACGTAAACCTTTAGGTAAACCTTCATCTTCCTCAGGTTCAGATGATTCCTACATAAAAAAAAAGACAAAATAATCGTATGTATATAATACTTGTAGTAAGCACTAAACACTGCGATAGAACCTTGAATGATACTTACTTCAGCTGAGGACAGTCGACTAACTTTTCGATTTCTAATTTCCAAACCAAAAAACGTATGAGCCAAGTAAATCTGTACACATAATATAGTAATCCCAAATACAAACAGAATTCGATATTTTCGTAAACAACTAGAGGATCGACTTATTGAATGAGGTTTCGTTAAAACCATTTTATTGTTCTAATTTATGTCGAGTGTATCCTCCGAATCTCATTCAATTTAAAAGTAGTCATAACCCAATCTAACAGATAGTTTTTTAGAAAACACTAGGAACATTATGCACTCATATGTACGTCCAATATTATATACAATATTCTGTGCACTGAGTCATGTCTTTTATACCTATGCATGTATATATAAATGTTATTATATAAAAGTTTGCATACATATATATACATGTACAATTGCAGCGGGATAATTCAGGTAACAGTAAATTACTGAAACGATAACAAAATATAAAATATAATTTTAATATAGTAGTTTATTTTAATATAAACATTTGTTTACACCACTAACAAGTATATATTTAGGTTTATTTCGTTCGCTTTAATATTTTAACTAAATGAGAAAGCATACAAATAAAAATTATGCTGGGTAACATTATACCAGCTGATATTATTTAGTCTTATAGATTAATAAACATATATAGTAGACTCTCGTCAGCGGTCGCAAGTTTCAAACCTTATCACGATTACGAAGGACGATGTATTCGCAAGAACTCTTGTTTTTGCCACTGATTAGGAAAATTATACAAGGTAGAATGAAAAATATTGGTGTAAGCGAAACGTAGCGATTTCCCGATAGGGACATGCCTTTAGATAGCGACATGCGCAGCGTGTTGATCTTTTCCCGCGTATTCTTCCCGCAGAAAAAGAAGAGAACAAAATCGAAAAGCCGTGGAAGTCTTCTATTTTACATTTTCTGCAGACAAAGATCCCTAGTTTAGGCAGTAAATACAGTCGCGAAAACGTATGCAAACTATTGTAAGTAAAAACGTCTAGAAGTGCTGACCCAGACAACATAGCGAATCACCGAACAGCACGCCTGCCAATGTCGTTCGTTCATGAATTTTGTCAGCAGTGGCAATAGTTTTATCGTTATTTATTGTATATTTTAGTAGTTTTATTGTAATTTATTTTATATCTCCCGCTATAGAGGTAAAAGAGAGAAAGATACTGTAAAAAAGAATGCGACAGTTGACGTCGATCCTACATTAGAAGCCCTGGTGCCATCTCTGTAAAAAGTGCTCAAACTGGTCGCATACAATTATCTACAGCAAAGTAAACTACTGTGTGGCGTTATCTGATTGACTTCCGCATCTCAGCAAACACATTCACTGCCATCTACTTCCGTTCCTCGGAAAGTATATTTTCGATAGGAAATTGTTTCAAAATTAATTCGCGCCATCTATAAAAAAGAGACTCTCGTTCGCTACGTTTTTCAAATTTATTACTCACTTATTTCTGCGCCATCAAAGATAACACATCATAATTTTCCTTTATAAAATCTAGATTTATATTTCTAAGCTTCTACTTCAGTTTATCTAATTTGTTAAATAGTTGTTATTTGTTAAATAAAAATTGTTATATAAAAGCAAGCATCGTGAACGTTAATTAGAAGAAATCATAGTAGCAAGGACCTCCACAACTGAAGAACTACTAGTGTCATCTCTTGTTCATTAGTTCAGTACTTTCCGTATATATATGGCTTTCAGTAACTATTATTGTTAGCTAACGACTCCCAAAATGTCTGTCAATATTCAATATGTTATTGCTGAGATATGACGGTTTTAATTTGTACAGAAACATAGTTCCTCCGTTAACAAATGTCAACCTACAAGAAAGAAAAATATAAGTACTTCAATGTAGATCTTCAATCGTTTTGGTAATCTTACCAGTGAACTACGTAGCAGTTTTTATAAACGAAGAAAGTGGACAGTTTATCCCTGTGTGGTGGGGATCAGAATACACCCACAGTAATCCCTGCTTGTCGTAAGAGGCGACTAAAAGGGTGAAGAAAGAATAGAAATGTAGAGAAGAGTAACGAATTTTGGTTAAGAGGAAGAAAGGTAGAAAGGTCTTTGTATGGAACTGTGCGCTTCGCAGTTCAAGCGGTGTGTTGATTGTTTGCTATGCGCATGCGCCCATAGGAAGCTGCGCGCGACGCTGCGAGGCAGAGAGAGGGCACTGTCGCTCCCGCAGTGTCGGCCCTGGCGTAGTGGTGAAAGGTAGTCTTTTTTTTTCACCTTGCGTGCATTGTGCTTAAAAACTTAAAAGAGGAGGGTCTTATTAAGTTTGAGAATAACATTTTTTTATTTACATGTTTATTTCCTTTCACACAATTTTCAGCAGCATTCCCAATCATTCTTACGCTACGACCTGCCACTGCCTGTCGAGTATAGGAAGACGTTACCCAAAAAATGTGTTTATTCACAGTATTCTAGGTACATAATGTGATTCTCTGCACGAATCGTTAAGTTGGTCAGATAATTTTGCATCAATCTTTAGGGATTTTACGTGCCTCCGCTACTCTCGTTCTCTTACATAACCTGGAAAAAGAGGGGAACCACAAGTGGAGTGGTAAACAGAACTAAAAGAACGTAGAGGGTCGTATTTTTAAAAATACAATAGAATGTAAAAACGTGTAAGAAAAAGAAAAAGATAAGCATATGAAAGATGATGTAAAAGATATGGGAATAAGTGTATAAACTTGTTAAAGATGATAAAAGGATAAGATATAAGTTTAATATCTGTGTCATAATTTAAAAGTCTATCTATATATACTTATGTGACTATTCTGATAATAATCAATTTGTTTGAAATGATCGAGCTTCCCTTTAAAATATTTTTCAGTACAACTAATAGTGTCAGGGATATTTCAGGTTTTAAACTTATATGACTCACATTCTGTACCAATATAGGTATATATATAATGAGAATTAAATTCATTACTATACACTAAAATGTTTACAATTATACTTATAGAAATTTATCATTGTTTCTAAACATGTTATATTTCACAAGTTTATCGTAAAAATAAAATAATCGGTAATGCGATTTTTGTTAATAAAGATATGTAAAGTACTTGTTTAGTTTAAAAACTCTGTACATATATATATATGTGTGTACATCCATACTATAGCTATATATCGCGATAGCTTTTCTTTCAGTTTCAGTTTGTAATCATTAAACAAACGCAAGAACTTTTCTACTTTTTGGAAAAAATGCTTGTTACTATCTTACTATAAGATAAAGTGTATACAACACATTGTATTATCGAGTTGTAAAGTGTAGGGAAAAGAATCGTGTTTTTTTTCTTTGAGGTTGTGTTCAATCTTATATAAATGTATGTTGTGTATTAGAAATCATAGTTGGATGAGAAGGGAAGAGAGAGGAAGGAGGAAAGGAGAGGCAACGAGTGAGCGAAAGTGAGGGGCAAGGATAGACAAGAATAGAGGGGGGACAAAATGTCTGTGGATCTCAATATGTTTACTAGCAAACGTTTGCATGCAACGTGACATGCTTGACATCGTTCAAGAAATGACTGATGAAATGGTAGAAAAGTTGTGGCGTGATGGCCGTATCTTTTAATCGATATCTTATTTTACCAGAAATTGAGAAAAGTGAATTTAAAGTATCTCAAGAAAGTAGACATAAATATACGGATGAAAATAATGCAAGAAATTTATCTAACGAGCATAAAACATCCACGATACCGGCAACTGTACCTTTATGTGTTTTGGGTGATGTCCAGTTACGTTTTCTGTGTCCAGACGATTTGGAGGAAGTGCGAGCACTCTGTCAAGACTGGTTTCCCATTGGTACGATGTTTTCTATGAATATTAAATTAAATATCACAAGTAATAGTTTACAAAGTGCAATTTGTAGTTGGTCTCACATGTAATTAATCCTTTCTGGTTTTATATTTAGGATCTTTAAGTTTATTTGAAATGTAGCGATTCGTTGGTTCTACATTATTTACCTATTTGGGCGCGTAGTCAATTTAACCATAGTATTTCAAGTCCAGTAAAATATTATGTCATATGTATAGATATTTCAAAGATTTCTTTAGCTTTTTTCTTTAGGAAAGAATTGCAGTATATCAATGGTTTTATAAATTCTTAGATATATACCGATTATTACATAAAACAAAATAAAATAATATGTATATGTATATTACACAATATACATATATAAAAAATTATCTATTATGTTTTTCTTTAATGTAAATTCTGTTTAACACTAAACATTACGTTATTTTTATATGTAAAAACTTTAATGTAAACAAAGGAAACTAATCTTTATAATCTTTAATTATATTCACATAATACAGATTTTTTTAAGTTCTAAAATGTGAAGAAGGTTGTTTCCATCGAAATAATCTTGAATAAATGTTATAAAATTACATAAATGAAAACATGTTTAATAAGTTTTAACTATTCTCTGTTTTGTGCAAACTTCGACTTAAAAAAATATTTTTGTTACATGTTTTTTTATATAGATAAAAACCAAATTTATTAGCAAAGTTATATGTTATTCTGTATGCACATTTTATAAAGCACGTATTTATAACGTAAAACTTCAATATTTTATATATATTTATACAAGGTGTTAAAGAAAGATCCGTAACTTCAAGGGTTTATGCATTTAGTAGTGATTTAAGCAATTAATATTTTCTCATTGTTATTATCACTTCTTACAAATATGATAAGTAAATACTTGTGTCTATTATCTTAAAATAAAGACATAAAAATCCTTCTTTAGTAATAAGGTTTGTTCATTTTATAATTGTATAAGCCAAACGATAATTGGTAAGGATATCAATTGAAGAACATATATTAAATAGTGTAAAACCTGTGAAAATTGAATTCAAATATATTTGTGAATATGTATTTTGTATGTTTTGGGAATATTAAATAATTTTTCTAATATCTTAATTTCATTTCTGGGTTAGAACATTAAAAGGAAATAATATTTTAAAAGTGCTACGTAATTTGGAAAAGTTATATATACATATGTATAAATTGAAATTTTATATGGGAAAATATTTTAATGTATATTATTGTTTAGAATAATATGTATTAAATATAAATTGTGAAAATGGTTTATAAATATTTTGGAAACAATAAAAATTGTGTTGTACATGTATATCTTTGATCTAGAATAAGGCCATAAAGGATTAATTAGTCAATATATAACTAGTTTTGTTATGTAATTGGATACTGTTAAAGATTTTTAATGGATCTATGCATGCTAGTATATGTTATTTTTATCTTGCATTAAAAATTATATTAATACTTGTATTTCTAAAGTATTAATTTATTTTGTCATAGATTATCCTTATTCGTGGTATGAAGATATAACAAGTTCCTCACGGTTTTATGCACTTGCAGCTGTATATGGTGGAGTAATAATTGGGCTTATTGTCGCAGAAATAAAGCCTTATGCTAAACTGAACACAGAAGATCGTGGTATTTTGTGTTCAAGTTTAGGAAATGATTGTTTAGTGGGATACATTCTTAGTTTAGGTGTTCGTCGCGCATATAGACGAAATGGAATTGCTTCATTATTATTGGAACAATTATTAGCACATGTTACTGCTCCAGAACGTTCTTCCGTTAAAGCAGTCTTCCTGCATGTATTGTCGAGCAATTCACCAGCTATTTTGTTTTATCAGAGATGTCACTTTCGATTACATAGTTTTTTACCATATTATTATGTAATCCATGGAAAATGTAAAGATGGTTTTACTTATGTCCTCTATGTTAATGGAGGTCATGCACCACGGGGTATCCGGGATTGGGTGCGTCATATAGCCAGTGCAATGGCTAGTCTTGGACCATGCAGAATACCACGTTGGATTTGGCAACGGCTTCTTTGGGTTACTACTATTCTTTCATATCATAGATGATACTTTTTGACAAATACCAATGTTAAACCAAATACTTGTTTTTCACTTATTTGAAACAGGAACAGAATGCATATAGCATAGATGGTCTGCCAATTTTGATGATAGCCTATGCAAGCAATAAACTTATTAGCTTCATAATTGTTTTTACAATTTTACGAAATAAAGTTATTACAAAAAATGATTTAATGCTAAAACGACAATACTTAAATTAATCAGCTATCAATTTAAATTTACTTGTGAGTAATGCAATTGAAGAGTTTTATTGTATTTTCACTTGTCTCTTGATTATAAGTTATAAGGTTTTGTAATTCTTTCACCATGGATTATAATATTAAGTATTTAGATAATTTAATATTTAAGATAAGTAACATAAATATTAAGAATAAAGCGTTTAACTGCCAGAGCATTTTATCAGTTCAAAACATTTATATTTAAAAATCTTTTTGAGTACAATATTTTTGCATATTAAAGGGATTTACATTCTGTTAAATATAAAAAATTTGTGAAACATTAGAAAACAAAATTCATTAGAGAATAAATGAAACATTGGTGACAGGTTACAATTTTGAGGAATTTTTTTAGAATATTTCTCATTATTTTAACTTTCTTTTTACAATCTATTACAATTGGCTAAATATTTTCATATATACTGTTACACTATTGACTGATATATAATTCTTGATTTGTATATTTATGGGTACGTTAAATTTGAATTGAATTATTGATACAGACAGCCCTTTCATTGTCTTTTTTTTTCATATCACTTTTCATGTTTCTCCATTTTAAGTGTAAATCTGATACTATTTTTCTGAACAGTTCCTTCTAGTATACTAGTCATTTCTTTAAACGAGAGAACACTTCCAAATGTTTTATTTTCATTTGCAATACTCATTTTCTTTACTTGTGTCAAAATAAAATGCAACAAATGTGTTATCACATCACATTTTGTTTCCAATGGCTTTGTGACTAAGCATCTATTTATTTGATTGTGATGTCTGATAGAGAACAGTTTTTCCAATTTTTAATATTAACATTTTCTTTATTGAAATTTTTTAAAGTGCTGATAAGTGTTTCTTCAACTTCATATTCAAATATCTCATTCATTCCTTACATATTATTAGCAACATGTAAAAAGGCAAAAAGTTTTTTTTTTTCTTAATTAAGGGTACAGACTTCTGGGGCCATGTCACTCGTCACCAGTACAAACATTACTAGCGGCCTGTTCAAGCTCCTTAAATTCATTGTCAGTAATTCTAATTGAAAGTGTTATACTGATTATAATGGTAGTTGAAACATAGTTGGTGCTGAGACTGGTATCGTTCTTACTCATTGTCAGCCTTTTTTTATTATATATAAAAGAAGGCAAACATCTTTTCTAATGCTTCAATGAAGCCAATCATTTCCCATGCAAATGATATTCTTCTTTAATACCAAGGCACAATTATAGGATATCCTTTCAGGGTATTCTTCATTCCCCTTTAGAGATTATTTATTAATTCTTGAGATGTATTAAGACTAACTAGTTTTTAATATTTTAGAGTTAAGAGTTAATTTACTGGGAAATAAATCAAATGTTTTCTTAATGTTTGTTCAAATGAAATTTAATTGCCATTCTTATTGAAGTAACTCAATATTTAATGTTTGCCATTTTTAAAACTCACCTAAATCATTACAATTGAAAATATTGTACTCTTGTAAATAGTTTGCACACAGTATCAATATAATGATATAACTGACTGGATTTCACTTATTTTTACTTATAAGTTATCATTTTTATATTATACATTTAATACAGGAAAATATTATATAAATTATACTAATATTAGCTATTATTTTATTCTTACTGACACATACATTTCAATTAATTAATAATGTAATTCTGTTTCTTTACATTTTCACCCTGTGTTTTTATATATGAAACTTCAACTTTTTTAATCAAAAAGGCGTGTATATAATATTTCATTTCATTCAAATGTAATGATTATAGGTGTATGTTAGTCTAATTTACATCTATAGCAGATATTACTTTTATTCAAGAAACATACAATAATAGAAAATGTAAACAAAGTTTTTTAACTAAAAATTGCTAAAAGAAAATACCTAAAAGCATAATATATAAAAAATTTAACAAAATGGAACTAAACGGACCCAACATCTACTAAAAGATAACGATTACTAAATATCTAATGTGATTGGTTTTGTATAATTACTGTACATTTAGTAATTTTGAAATATAAGAAATATTATTAAATATTTCGGTAATGTTGGATAGCATAATGTGGAAGTTTTATATTATATCAGATTGTAATTGTATGTGAGCAAATCTATAATAAGTAAACTGAAATATGCAGTAAGTGCATATATTTATATATAAATGTTGTAAGAGGTGTTATTTTTATGCGGAATACGTGAAATTAGGAATTTACATGAAGAAGTTAGACCAAAGCTTTACAATTTAAAATCCTAAAGGGGATGATTAGTTCCAATAAATATTACATAAATAGTACAGTATTTTCCATGGTGACAGGATAAATTAAATTGCTTCTTGGTTCAGGCTGTGCTTAATTAAAAATGATTTAACATCTTTATACTTCATCCTTCTCAGTTATTTACAAATTATAATATTGTTTACATTTATATATTCACATAAAGAAGCTTTTGTATTAATGATATATATATATATATAATATGAATGTGAGTCATGGATGTGTGTATATTATTTATGCATAATGTACATATAGTAATATATTAAATATATCAGAGTAGTTGTACATACTGATGTATTAACTTTGTTTATAATAAATTGACATGTTACAAGCTTTGTTTAATATCTATCATTATTGTACATTAAAAAATTAATTTCATGAAAATTTAATATCTTTAATGATATATGAAATTTAATAATAATTACTATTATAATTTAAAATGTATAATACATTAGACTGAATCTCTTCAACATTTATAGATAACAAAAATTAATTGTATTGATAGTTATGATCCATTGATATGACATGCATAATAATTAGTTTACTAACAGAACTTGAGCAGATTTTTCACAACTTGGCTGCAAATTTTTAGTCATTCATCATAACTTGTTACCAAACACCATGAAGAAGATACCCAACCCAGTTACAAAAGTAATATTTACAAGAGTGTTCGGATGAATAATTTACAAATGATTAGATAGCAACATTCTATTTAAAATTTTATACACAAATTTGTCATATAGGATGATAAATCAAACATGTTTGTTTCACTTAATAATTTCCTTGCGGATACTTGTTCGTTTAATGTGGTAGCAGCTACTTCTAATTTGTGCTTCCATACAGTATCATCATATGCGTCTATGCAGCATATTAAAATTTCATTTACTGCATCTTGCAGAGAATAACATGCCATGGACTTGAATGTAGATTTTAGATCACTTTTGATTTTCTCTTTCATGTTTTGATCTCGGCTAACCAAGTTTAAAATGAAAAAGCCGCCGTTCATCAAGCTTTCTGCGACCGACTTTATAACAGGTACTTCCAGAAATTGTTTAGGTGGACAACTCATTCCAATTGTAGTATCTTTACAATCTACGTCAAAAAGTATAGCTTTATATTTCCTCTGATTTACTGTATTTTCTTTGATGAACTGAATTCCGTCTGCAATTTCAACCTTCATTCTGTTATCGAGAATGAGACCAAAGTAGTCGGTAGCTATTTTCAATATCGTTTCATCAATTTCAACTGTGGTAATCTTCAACTATAAAAAACGTAAATGTAGATTTTATAAAATATTTGTAATACGTGTAATGGTTCATCTGAGAATTATATTGAAATACTACGTGCTTACCTTAGCAAAACAGTTATACAAAAATGTACATAAACCACCCCCACCTAAACCGACGATCATTATTTCTTCGCATTCTTTAGGATTTATCGCGGCACTAACACCAATACTCATATAGAAATGATGTTCGCAAGCTAAGAATCCAGGATCGATAATCTTTTTCATTTTACCTCTCCGAGATTTAGCTAAAAAAATAATTATTATAAACTAATGACATTAATAAAATAATTAAGTACAAAGGTAATAAAATTGTATACCTTCCTTAAGACGAGCTTCACTTTGAATAACATATGGGTTGTTTAAAAATATTAATCTTCTGAATTCACTGCCATCTCTTTGAATCTCTTCAACAACGAAAGGACCACTTAGATCGCTTTTTCCTTCATAACATGTTCTTCTGACTCCAACATCCGAACCCAGCGATAGAAATGGGATATAACTTTTTCTAGACAGTCCTTCTGGAGCTAAACTTAATATACAATCTTCTAGTTCACTTTTCACAGCATCCCAGGTCTCAAACTTATGATCTCTGCATAACGTGACAATTGCAAGTCTATCTCTTTGAGCACTCTTAAGAACTTGCTGTCTACCTTCTTTGGTGCTAAATATCCAATCTGTTTCTCTAATAGGAAAGAAAATGTTAACTTCATTAAATTTAGACTTTTTGTATTATTAAACATATATTTAGAGCAAACCCGAACTTACTTTCCTTGTGGTACTATAAAAGCTGCATAACTTTTCGTGCCACGTATTCTCGGTTGATCTAAAATGTGAATCGTGTAACGTGGATGTTTATCATCAGGCCTGTATAAATCCAACGAAATTTCTCCAATATCAGCAACACTCCGTTTTTGAAGGCTATTACAAATAAATGTGGACTGCTGTACTGACAATATACTTGATATCATATCATCTATCGATGATAATCGCTTTGGAGAACCGTCTGTTAATGCTACCTCTAAAACCTATTGTAATTGAATGTCATTAATTTTAAGTAAAAGTTTAATTATATATATTACAGACAAAAATATAATCAAATTTAATTCTTAACAGAATTATAAATTTTAATATTATAATTAAATACGAGCGATTTAATATAACATTTATAATTCTATTAACGATATCATACTTACAGTTTGGGATAAGTTTGTAAATTTTGTAGCAATTACTGCAAAAACTGGGATTGAACTTCCTTCTTCGATTCGTGTCTTTTCTTCAGCCTCATGACAACGCACTATACGGAACATAAATCCAGCATTTGGAAAATAAGATAAGAGTTGTTTTAAGATGTGTTCTTGTAATAAAGAGATACATATGTATCTACCACCATTACGTAAGACTCTTGTAATTTCCTGTAATCAATAACAGAAAGTATATGTTACTATGTACTTTCTCTTGATAAAATTTAAGTAACCAATGTGTGCAATACTACCTCAAAATACTTATTTATGGTAGATAATGTTCCTTCCTTAGTATCCGGCATAAGAGCGTCTAAAGTACCTTTGTCCAAAATTACACTAAATGCATTATTCGAATACGTCATTTGCGTAGCATCCATTTGTTCATAAACAAGATCTGGTCTTCCAGATGCGTTGATATCGCGCATCTGTTTGATGACGATGTGTGATATATCGATGTTAGTAATATTTCTGCAATCATGAATAATTATATAAATAAATTTCGCCTCTAAAAGTTTTAAGCATAGACTGAAACTGGTACAAAATTTGATACCTATAACCAGCGTCGTACAAACACATGCTAATGGTAGAATTGCCACAACCAACAATTAAAATATTATCTTTAATTGTTATATACTTTAATAGTATGCCGCATAATTCTGGATACTCTCCATACCTAAGTGAGAAGCAGATAGTACGTATATTTAAAGTAAATAGATATTTTAAAATATATTATATACAAAGGGTGTACCATTCAAAATTCTTTTTCCGTTTTTTGAAAAATGTGTTCCAATATTCAACTTGGCTAAATTCTTCGTGCGTTTTCGGTAATAAATTCATATTTCGTGTATAAAATATATTCTAAGGTACTTAAAAATAAATTGTTACTGCGATCATAGGACTTTGTAGGTTATAATATTGGATTATATCATAGACAATAAACATAATAGAGACTCTAGTGATACGAATATAGAGTTCATACGAGTATCGTCGATTGCACTGTCTTCTGGTGAGCTATTGCTAAAATGCAAGGTGTCTATAGAGGGCAGAAGCTACATTTTCTTGTTATCATAAGTATCAACAATATCTTAAAGAACTTCGACTTCCATATTCTGAATTATCGATCGCGTAAAAAATAATCATAGGTTTTCTTCTGCCCTCTATCCATCAAAGTGAAGAGTTTCGAAATCAAATTTGATTTAACCACAGAAGCTAACGTAGAACAGATCTTTTTATATTCTTCATATATTATTATTATTATTTCTATTATTTAACATTACTTAGCTAATAAGTTTCAGCTTGCAAAACTTATTTACACGAGATGCATTGAAAATGGATGTATAAAGATAGTTTATAACAATTAGTTTGTAAAGAACAATAACCAGAAATTCTATTCCTTTCTCCTTCCTGTCTTTTTCTTTTTTTTGTCGATTATTTTAAAGTAACGTTGATCGATTGAAGATATTCCTTTTTCATTGATCCTTCGCGGTTCTTCTATATCTTCGATAGCGTTTGAAATCTGACTTATCCACCGAAAAGGAAGTCGAGTCTCAATTCAAAGAATCGCTAGTTTACTGCGGTTGATTCTATCGTAATACGGTTGTAACTTTGCGTATAGGATTTTTAATTAATGTTAAAACGTTAAGGAATAGTTTCTTGAATTATCGAAATCATTTGTTCAGTTTGAACGAACGATTTCGAATACTTATTTAATGAAATGTGAAACGATTGAAAACAGCGTTGCGAATCGATGCATTCTTGCTTTGATTCGAAAGCCTGGCCACCCTGGTATGGATTTTTCTTTGTTTATATTAGAACTGGAAAACGTCACGCGAAAGTAGTGTTCGGAGCGGAGTAAATAATGGCGCGACTCTTGATGTTACGATATATTTGATTAAAAATCAAAAAGCTGGCATGAAACGTGAATTCAGCTCGCCACGCTGCTATCAGGATTGCGTGTCACCAGAACCGACGTATAAATCGCGATGAAGCATGAACGCCGCCTCGGATACTGATTTTTGCAGTTAGAAAAGAATCTGAACTTATTTAAATAATTACTACGAGCGATGTGCTCTTCGTTTATTTCTCTCAGTGTACTTGGACAAATTTCGCATAGTGCAAGCTTCATTAGCAAGCTCGACACGATTTCCGATTTAATACGTGGTAACAAGATTAGAATACTCAAATTTTCATACGAAATCGATATTTTACATAGTGTCGCTTTCGAACAATTCGAATTACCGTGTAGCTTTTATGCAACGTTGTCGCATCCTAATCTCGATGAACTGTTTTTATTTGTGAGACGCGCTTACGATGTTCACCATGGTCATGGAAGAGTTACGTACCATACCAAGTTATCTTTCTAACTTTCATGCGAACGTGTCGTGAAAACGACGACTAACGACGAGTTATGCTCCTTTTTTTTTGCAATCAATGATGACCTACTTCATCTGTTATCTCTGTTGCATATTCTTCTACCGACTCTTTCCCGCTTATTATGGCCACTGTTACGGAATAAATTTATCAAGATCCAGTCCTGGAGATCCTGAAATGTCATTAATTATATGGAACTGGTGATACATTTTTTATTCTATTATCGAAAAGGAGCGACGACAATTGTTTCGAATTGAATAGCTTCGCATGTTAATGTCTATGTTTAATTACGAGGAAGGAGAAGAGAAATTGAGAGGAGGACGTGAAGTAAAGCAAAGGGGGCACGGAAAAATATGTAAAACGCGCGACGACACAAAACGCCTGTAATAGACGGTGATTTATCACGTTTCGAACAGTAATCAGGCATTCTGTGGTTTTACAATTTCACGTAAACGAGACTATTTAGGATCGGAACTCTAAACAGCAGCCACACGGCGCGTCCATGCTTGTCAGAATATATTTAACTGGATGAAAGGCAACGACACTCTGATGAGACCATTGTACTCGAATGTTCCGACAATTTATGTGCATTTAGAGACGTTCGATGAGCAAATACTTGGTAGTATCGAACGTGAAAGTGAATCCCTAGTCGCGTGCAGACAATGGACGATCTTTTTCTTCTTGTCTTTGAAAGGGGGTTGATTTTCAAAGAATTGGATAAAACGGAAATCTATGAATTGTATAGAACGTCGAAGAAAAGTGCTCGTAGTAACGTCCACGACTTTGACGTCAGAGGAGAGACAATACGAAGAGATGCAACAATTTTTTACAGTTTTTTCAAGATACATAAATCTGAGCATCTTGTGCCAAATAGGATGTGAAATTTAAGAAGAAGTCGAGAACAAAACACGAAAAAATGAGCTTGTTCCATTTGAGAAATACAAGGACCAAAGAAGTGTAGTAATTGCAGTTTCAACGTCTACAATTCTGACGCTCGAGGAGATACAATACGAAGACATATAACAATTTTTCATAATTTTTTGAAGAAATAAGATCTGAGCCTAGAAAAAGTCTAGAAGTTTCATTTGAAAACAAGAATCGAAGAAATGTAGCAATTGCAGTTTGCAACTAGCATTCGTAAGTTAACAACGACGAATCCATTCCTCAGCTGTTCTTGGACGGTGGTAGTAGGTACAAGAGAAAAAGGACGAGGGAATAGTACCTATAGTGGAACGCATCATTTTTGTTACGAAGCGCAATCAGCGTTTAAGTATCAGAAATACGAGATCCCCGAGGAAGGTAACCGAGGCGCATAAACCTCGGTTATGGCGGCTGAATAAGTCCTAGCGCGGTTCCAGTATGGTCGACAGTCGGAAAACTACGACTTTCACGAGAACAGACTCTCCGGCAATTACAAAGATCGTTGGTTTCTTAGAAAAAGACGCGCGGAAACGGGAGCGTACAACAAACCGGCGCATTGATTTTCAATTACAGCGTCTAATGTCTTCCATGAATTTTCTCGCGAGCTACTTTTTCACTTTGTTACGCAGAGTGGGGCCGCGCAATTATCCTACCTTATATTTGATTTATACTCGCTTGTTAGCATGGGATCGTAGCCGTGCAACTGTGTTGTACCCTTTCTTGGCATCGCGAACGATTATTTCTGTCGATCGTGCTGTGAAATGAACTTTCTTCCGGATTTTTAAATCCAGTTAAGTCTCCTTCCGTTTACAACTGATATCGATATATCATCTGTTGCTTTTAATGTATGTATTTTATAACAAAATTACTTCTGTCATTAATTTTTAAAATAGATCATTTAAACTGAAAACACTTCTACTCTACAAAAATCGATATTGAAATATCGACGGTATTTTACAGAAAAACGTATTATTTGATACGAGCCTATTTTATTTCCACGGAAAGTTAATTATTGAGATACGATGTCGAGTCGTGTTTCATTGAGAAAACAAACAGAACGGTCGTGTCGGTCTTTCGATTTCTCCTCTGACACGCCGTACACTGTGTAGATTTCTGTTACAATGCGTTCCATCCGAGGGTGTCGAGGCTGCGTCTCGAAGGGATACACCTTGAAATCGATGTAGAGCAGAGGGAGTTCGGAAATTCTCTTTTATGCTAATTAAGGTCCTTTGGAAATTGAAATTCGGTCGATTCACGGGAGGATCGTTGGGTTAGCAATACCAAATGCCTCGTTAATGGTTTGTTTACCAGCACTGGGACCATCGAATTTCAAATGTTGATCTGAATACAAGATTTCCTCTGCCTCGCCCAAAGTAGATTTCGAGAAAAGTGAGATAATTATTCGTGACGAACAGGGAATTTTAAAAAGTAATGACGTTACTTAATTTATTACGAAAAAAAACAGAAACAGAATCGAATCATAAAAGTTGAAATTAATGAAGGATTAAAAAATTTAGTTAAAATCGTTTTCTAGTCGCTAGATTTAAGTGATGAATTATCTTATTTCTTCTGATATAAATAATAACAAAAGTTGGTACAAAAGAAATATAATAATAATATTAAAATATAATAATAATATAATAATAATAATATTAAAATATTAATAAATATTCTTGTGCGGAATAGAAGGTGGAGTTTAAGAAAAAAAATTAGAATAAAATGAGAAATAATTTTCTAATGACAAGTGCACCTCGTTTAATGTTTAGGAAAGGGAGGAGATAAATTTGATGCGCCTACTCGATGTCTGTCAGAGTTTATATGAATACAGAGGGACACCTTTTTTATCATAATTACTTCCCCCGAGGTTAATCCGTCCGCAGGGGTTTATAAAATGTGGCACGAAAGCGTGTCGCGTTCGTACGTACAAACGATTAACTCTATTCCTAGGAGTATAAAACTCTTAGCCACCTCCATTATTGCTGTGAATATAGCATTTTCCTAGGTAGAAAATCCCCCAGGAGGTATTTTTCACGGAACTGTGTACCAGAGACATAAATAATTCGAAGAAACCCGTTATCGACCGTAATCCATTTAACTAAATTTTTTAATCCTCCAATAATTTCAACGTTTATCATTACTTTTTGCTTTTTATCTGTAACAAATTAAGAATGTATTTTTCATGGAACTGTGTGCCAGAGACATAAACAATTCAAAGAAACCCGTTATCGACTATAATTTATTTAAATAAAATTTGAGAGGCGAATGGGCGACTCTTTACGTTTAAACGACAATACACATGGTTACTTAGAACATTCAATTATAGAAGATTCTATTATAGACTCGTACAATTTTACTATCGCTTTACAAGCTCAAGTAGAGTACTCGCGATACGAGGTAGCTTCATTCGGGCCAAATAATTTTCGCTGGCGTTAATTACACCAAGGCGCCTCGTATGAAGCTATCAACAATAAGGGCACGCGATAACACCGTTCTCGATACCGGAATTATCCGGCGACGAACGATTAAAATAAAAGTTTTAAACGGACGCGACCGTTCCCGTGGATACGTTCGCGAAAACATTTATCTCCATCGCCGCGAGGGAATTCACTTGGTAAGAACAATTTTAATCGCGCCTTTTCTACGCCGCAAGAAACGTGCTCGATAAATATCGACAGAGAATTGTCCCCGTGGGTATGGTAAATAAAAAATAAGCCGACTTCTTTCACCGTGCCGCTCCTTGCGGATAATCGTTCCCTCTGTACTTCGTGACATTTCCTAACATCGCTCGAATAGTAATAAGCTGTGTCATCGGAGGTCGACACGAACAGAAATACGTAATCTGAAATTTTGCCGTTCCCCTTGTATTTTCAACAGATTTTCTCGCGTCCACCTCTGACTGTAGTTCATCATAAAATAAATACGTATGTTCGTATTAAACTGAACGCATGTCTATACAAATTCATGGTTAATTCGTTGTTTGAATGGAGAACGATGCTTAGAATTAATTCGTTAATCGTTACGTACAATAAAAGATGTGATAACACGTTTGTTGCGATTTTTAGGATATCCTGGAATCCAATGTCACGCGAGAATCAACGAGTTGGTCCAAATAGCGATGGCTTACTTTCTTGAACTTCGTGCAGTCTGTGGACATGTTCATGGACATGGAGAACCGAGCTGGTGAGAAATTCAATGGTAAAACGATTACAATTTAAAACTATGATAGCATCATTTTTTTATAAGTTAATGAAAAAATATTTTATCCAGACAGAATTGTAAATTATGGTTACTCGTGAATGTTACAGGTCATTGTGGATATATAATTCTTGCATAGATTCTTCTACATCCGAAATACGTTGCAAGGATAGGAAAAAATTGCATCTTCACTTTCGTCTTATTTCTATCATCGTCTCCTGTAATTTTTACCAGCATCGATTACATTTATTCGTTAGAATAATTTGTAATATCGGAATCACTAGACGGAACATTGTGGAAGAGTCAGATAGCGGGAACATCGATTTATTTCTATTATATTTAATATAGAATGAAAGAGGAGGGAAGGAGGAAGGTATGGAAATAATTGTCGATGTTCTCACGTCGAACGGAACAACAGCCTAATCAAGCCGTATAAAGGTACGGGCATAAACGCACGTTGAACCGGTGCGGTCGGTGCAGAAGTCAGTATTAATGACGCGAGGGAAAAGCTGTGTTTCCAAACGACTGCGTTACAACGAGGATTTAGTACATTTGCCGTATCTGTAATTAGAGGTAATAAAGTCAGAGACGCGGAATCCGGAGCGGCATCGGCACGTATCGAAATGTTCGTTATCGAGGCGGCTGCAAAAATTGCTTCCAGAAACTCGTTGTTGCGCCTCTTTCCGAGTATAATATCCCTACTGACATTTCTCGCGCTATTTTAATGCCTACTACGATCGCGGAGAATTCAACGCTCGATTATTACCGATAGTCCAGCTTCCTCCGACATCCAGCACTGAGAAGCTCCAACGCATCGCGTACAACATTAGAATTTATTTACTTTGAAACGTAGAACTGAGAAGCTTGAACGCGTTGCGCGAAACTTTTCCGAGATAATTTAGATCGAACGTCGTCCTCTGCGACGAGCAGAAATATCGAGTCGGAGTAGCAGTTTCGCTCGAAGGAAATGAAATGTTACGGCACTGTTTCTATAACTTCCTCGTTGGTTCGGTGATGCGTACATTCGCGCGAACAGGATCGTGCTAAATCGTAACTCTTGTTAGCCAGTCGTATGGAAACTGTGAACGCATGAATATTTAATTCCATGCAAATTTCTCGCAACGGAAGCAATCTGTGGAAACAATGAATGCTCGCCGTTCCTGAGCGAATTGAAAAGAGATACTTGCGGGGGAAGACGGTTTCACTTTCTAATATTTCTGCGTTAAGAAGTTCATCCTTCTTCTTGGACGGTGAATCTAACGAATTAATAATTAGTCTTCTTTTTATTGGAAATACTTTTATTATTTGGTAAATCGATGAGAATTTTATTAAAAGGCGTAGGTAATTGGAAATTTAGATTGATAAATCAGCTTAACAAGAATCAAATGGCGAATGTCGGCTAAGATGAAGGAAGAATATTATCTCGAACGATTTATCTTGTTTTCTATCGTGCTTTCATCGCTTATCCTCCGAAGAAGGCGCCCACCGTTGGTAATTCGTCCCTAAAGCTAAGTAATGATCGTTTACGTGTTATTACACCATCGAACCAGCTTTGTTCCTCTCTCCTCGCGTACCTTCTTCTCACCTGCCTCGCTCAGAGGCTTCTAAGATGGGATAGACATATATCACTTCGAAATCTTCGAAATAATTGGTTCCAAGGGTTTTCAATTAATTCTACAGGGTTAAGTGGGTTCAACATTGTCCCGCCTTTTCACCCATTCACTTTTCCCATCTCGAAAAGTCAAAGTTACTCATAGTCGTATAGTTTAATATTTTATTTAAAATTTCTCATTCATTTCGCAATACCAAAGCTTGTGGCTAGTATTTAACTTAAAGTTGTTCGATATTATCAACAGTAAATTCTGCTCGACTTGAATTTTTAGTTTCTCCAAAATTGTCTGCAGCAAGGAGTTAAGTTCTGTTACATCCACTTCTTTAGATACGTATGGATCAGGTATTTATATCTTGTGGTTTTTTTCCGCGAAAAATTGCGAGAAAAATGAAAACTGATAAATTTGTCAACCCTTTTTTTGAACGCTTCACGTGTCGAAAGAGTTTCAAACAGAGGTGAAACTGTCGGGGAGTGCCGCGATAGTAGAACGATCGAGACAGCCGCATGGCGTGTGGTGAGTTGCCAGGAAAATCGTTATTGTTTACCAACTCGTTATTTACATAGCAGAGGCAGCGTGTCGCGGCAAACCACGTTAACCGGTTAATACCAAAGATAAGCGAGACGCCATGAAACCTGCACCCTTGCACGATACTTGATTCACGTGAACAGCAGAGGAATTATTAATGATACCCCCTTTTAAGGATTTCTGGTAAGCTGCTGGTTCTAATTACTCGCGTCGAATTAAAGCAATGCTGTTCATCTCCATTTTCTCAAATGAGAGTTATTAAAGTATAAATACACAAATTTCCGCGATGTTTTACATTTCAATTATATTAAATATCAGGTGTGACGCGTGCAAAATTCACTCGTGTACCGGTTACGAGGGAATCCGATGTGAAACCTTCGAAAGAGTCTAGTGAATGCACGTGGCGTGGATAATTCTTGTTAATATTCGAAGAAGAAGAATCGTCCCCTGCTGTTTACCTGCCCGATCTCACCCAAAGAATGCGAACGATTTCACCCTGTGCTCCTCCGCGTGGCTCCTACCTCTTCAAATCATTGTGTACCACCATATGAATACGTGGATAGAACCTGCACGCTTTCCAGCATTCTTTCAACGCAGCTGTCGTGGAAATATTCGTTCGTTCATTTAGGAGTAAGTGGATCGAGTTTCCGAGTATCAATGAAATCCACCAAACTTACAGAAATATCGTAAACGTTTACGTATGCCTCGCGAATCTGATTTTGTTTGCTTATAACAATCATTAAACGGCTTCTTCATTTCTTTTTTTTTAAACGTAGTTGTACCAGAAGAAGGACCACAACGAGGAGAGCTGAAAACAGGAACAGTGAGTACCCTATCATTTTAACTTAATCAGTTAAAATATCTTATAAATCGGGAATAAAGAGGGAAAGATATACGCACACGCTGTGACTTGTAAGAAAAACAATTTATTCAATCGATACCGTCTTTATACCAATTATAAATATATTTTTTGGTTTTACCTATTAACACAAATGTCTCTTTAACACTCGACGATCACACAGCTCTCACGCTTGCATACAATTTAAATCTACGTTATCGGTGCGTCGGTCACTTCCTCTTATCTCATAATATGTAACTTTCATCGTTTTTCAGTTCGCAAATCACCAGCTACAATTTCTGGTCGATCCCAATTAAATTCTACCTAATCACACGTTACAAGTAGTTTATAAACAATTTTCTATCGACGAAAGATGTTAGAAGCCTTAAAGTTGCGAGACGGATGTATTTACAATAGCTCGATGGTTAAGACTAATTAAATCAACCGAATGAGTCGCTTCGACGACCGATATATCGATTCTATATTACGAAAGTAACGTTAAGACGTGATCCCATAGTTTAACAATCACTCGGACGAGTGCGAATAGAGAAGTTTGAACGAAATATTAAGGTCACTCGTTTACAGGCGATATATCTTGATCTCAAAGTTCGTATCCTTACACGATTATGGCTAATCCTAGTGGTATAATTACAATTCGTACGTATGTAAAGAAAAAAAAAAAAAAAAAAAAAAAGAAAACGACCAAAGTCTTTGGTGAATTTTCGAGCGTCGCGATTCATCTGATTACGCGTAACACGAGTTCTCCGTTTAATTTCATCTCCACCCGAAAAAATACCGTTCGACTAGGTCCGACTTACGCTATTATCTTTGGTCCTCTAGCCGCTATGATTCTTTGCCAGACGTCGAATTTCTACTGAAATTTCCTAGCCCATTTTCGCTTTCTGCCTCATTTCTCTACTAATTCGGCGGGAACGTAAATTATATACAATCGTAACTGAATTTTCTCCTCATTTTTTTTTTTTACTTTTTCTTTTTCTTTTATCGTTCGATTTGAAAGATGAAACATATCGAGGAACAGCGAATTGAATTGATCGTATCTCGATTAGAATTTTCGCGCGAATGAATGAGGTGTGTCGAGTTAAGGAAATGATTAACGAAGAAGCTGTACTCCTTCATTTGTTCCATGTTGTGCAGATGAATTGCTAGTTACTCGAATGGAAACTTTAATCGCGAACCAAGAGCACGATCGAGTTCGATCTAGCTACTCGTTTAATTCTTTAATAAAGTAACTGGATATTTAATTGAATTCTTTAATTTCAGTTTGTTATCCGAGTCACAGTGGAAAGTTTAAATTAATTAGAATCAATTGCACAAGAAGAATGAGCATTTCTTTGGTTTTAGAAAACTTACATTCATTTCATAAAAACCTCTGAAAGTGAATTTGAAAAATCTGTGGCACACGATAAATTATTTCTAAAGTTATGTCAATTCCAAAGAAGATCAGCAATTCAGATCTGTAATAGAAATAAAAGAAACGGAAACATAATTTCATCCTTTACGCAAATTTTACTATTTACTAAAAATATTACTTATATTACTACTCGAAGATAAAACCGAGATTATTCTAATTTTATATAACACCTATCCGAACAATTCTCATAATTGTACGTGCGTAAATAAATTTCGAATATTCGTACTCGATGATGAAATTGCAAACAATATCGTTATGTTATTGTACGATCGCTCGAAGGAAAATGAAATTGTTTTTTACAAAATTAATGCTAGAGGCAATATCTACCTCGATATTATTTTCGTATTTGCCATTTAAACTTCCTAATTTACAAACAGGCCGAAAATAATATCATCGAATAAGTTGTAAGGTAGATTTAAATCGACGCTCGTAATCAAAACAAGGCACATCCCTCTCGTCTACTCGTGACTCTGATTGCAGGAGGTGGAAACAGTAAAAAAATATCTGACAATACAGCAATTGTCGCGGTATAAAATTTATTCGATATTGACTCGAGACTCAAAATATACTTCGATGGAACTTTTTCATTTTTAATATTTCAAGTAGGATATTTGTTGAGCAATGAGCAATTTTTGCTCTATTCAATTACGAAAGAAAATTAAGAGAAAATTAATTGGTTTCGAAATTTCCGAATTTTCCCTGGCAAATACATTCTCCTATGTATTTCAAACCTCTGTACCTGCAATTAGTTACGTTAGAGAGTTTCTATCCTAAAATTGTTCTTCCTCCCTAATGAACAAAATTTGATTTCGCGGCGTTTGTAACATTTTAATTTTTAACTCGCGTATTAATATGTATAATGCATACTGATTTCGTGAATACATGAGTACACACATGCACACACACGCGTGAAGCGAAACATACAAGGGATTCATTGAGGTGCGTGTGTATTCTTTTGGAAATATTTTCTTTCTTTATCCGTAATTGATCGATCGCCATTATAAAAGCACAAGGACAATGCCTTTAGAATTCACGAATTTCATGAAATTATCGATATTTCCTTTATATTGTATTTCCGAATTTTTTCAACTCAAATATCGAAAATTTCTGTAAGCACTATTCTTTCAAAACACATATACCTATTTACTTCATTTTCAAATACATAAATCTACGTTTAAGAATTAACGCACTTCGATTCTACGTATAATCAACGCTCTTTAATATAAACTCTTCGATTTCTCACGCAATTCGTTGAATTCGATTAATTTTTATCATTTTTCTAACACAACATTACGAATAATTCTCTATTACTCCGAGTTACGCATATTTACACACAATATGCACGTACATATGCGTATGACATGAGTTTGTGTGTGTGTACATGTACGTACATACCGAAAGTGCAGCTGTAATGGACGGTGGAAGATTCCCTGTCTAAGAAGAGTGGCCGATCTCGCTCGCTCGATGAGGACCGCTAGTTCAATTTGAGAAACATGCGAAAACATATTTCTTCTAAGGCGCTTTTTCATTGTCGAACATCCTACGTATAAGTACCAGAGCCGGATACTCAGTTCGGTTGCATCCAAGACGCGTCTGGAATCTTTTTTAATATAAAAAAAAATGCAAATCTAATCGTTGAAACAACCCTTTTGGTGAATACGATTTGGTGAACCTATATTGAATTTAAATATTTTACATTTTTCTTAATCCTCTAAGAAAGACAGTTTCTATCCTTAAATTATTCTTTCTTCCTAATGAGAAAAATTTGATTTCGTGGCGTTTGTTGTCTGATTCTTTCAGGTGACACGTAGAGGATGTTAAAAAGTATAAAGATTAATTGTATATTGCGAAGGGGATGATTTTTGCAGTATAAAATTTGATGATAAGTTCCATTAATGAAAGCGATCATCTTGCGTTTATGACAAGCATCGAATGAAAGCGATGGAAGCTTGGATAGTCGATTCTGTAGAGATGGAATTCTTCTTATGAACGTTTAGTGTACTGACCCGTAAAATATAATACATTACAAGTAAAACGGTAAATCAGAAAAAGTTAAAAAATGGTGCTGCTCTTATGAACTGTGACGATATGTTCATCTTTAATCTTTCTTAACATCTCGCTTCGTTCTTCAAACGAAAGATCGTAACGCTAAAACAACGTATCATAGATAATTTCACGAAAAGCATTTTCGCTTCTTCGTTAAAAAAACTAATGAAAATTGCAAAAAGAACGATCAATTTGACAAAAGTAGCGACGATCGCATACTCGCTCGTCAAACGTGTTCCTTACCTCTGTCCAAATCATTCCACTTTCTCGTCCATCCATCGAATACCAAATTCGTTACCTCTATTTTTAATTCGCCTAATTTTCTATACAAAAACTATAAAGGAATTCCCGTTAGAGCTTCGCGAACTGTATCAGGATGGAACTTGCCAGTACCCTAAACGCACGAGTCGTTCGATCACCAATATCGTCCGCCATTTTGGGTTCACATTTCCATTGCGTTCCATTGTTACTGGGACTGGAAACAGCTCTCGAACTGGGTTCTAATCGTCTCGGAACGATCCCCTTCACCGTTTCTCACTCTGGCTGGGCAGTACGCGGGGTTAAAGAGCAAGAAGAAGTAAAGGACAGGTACAGGGTGGCTCGCGAACAGTTCGGGGGTGGCCCTGGGCGAGTATCTTCGCGCGAGTACGGAGCAGAAGATCGAGAAAGGGATCTCAACTGTTGCTAGCGACAGGTATCATATGATAAACGGAGGCAGGTTGTAGGGTAGGCGAGTGTCTAACGTTGGCAGGTTGCGAGGACAGCTGGAGGGAGCGATAATCGAGAGCTGGGGCAGCAGGATGCTGTCCCTCCCGATGTCGTCGTAGATCCACTTTCCTCTGGAACGCCTTGTCGCAGAGGCCACACTGGAACGGTTTGTAACCGGTGTGCTTGCGCATGTGTGTGATCAGATTGCTGCTCTGGGAGAAAGCCTTGCCGCATACTACACACTTGTGCGGTTTCTCGCCTGGAACAAAGATGAGGGAGGTTTAAAAAAGAAGAAGAATAAGAATGGTGAAGAAGTAAAATTTCCTCGATTTTTATCGCTAAGGAGATAACTCTTTTCCGTAACGCAAGCGACTCTGAAATATAAATATTGTGCAACTAATGCAAGTTGGAATTGTGCCAACTGTTGCATTTCTGGGAGCAACACAATCGCCTGTGTGCGTTTCGATATTTAATCGTTGAAACGGTTACTCCTGCAGCACCACACATCGCGTTTAATTAGTTCGATTGACAACGAGATGATCGATGGCCCGATACGCGCGGCGTATGCAAACTCGAATTAACCAATGAGGGAAGCCGCAGAATGCGATTCGGAATAATGAGTCAAGGTGAACCGAGCGCATCTGAATCAACCTATAAATTATGCCGTGTATTTTCTCAACGACATCGTGACAGTTCGAACAATCTGTTTACGTCAACGACGACCAACGTTTCCCCCTACCGTGCTTTTTTTCTTTATGGCGGAACGTAAGAGCGCGATCAGATGCGAGCGCGAAAAAGAATAAAAGAGAAAAACGGAAGTGAAGATCGCCGATTTTATCTGAACGCGCGAGGCACGTTGAACGAGACAAATTCTCTTGCTGTTAATTGTATCGCCGTGTTTCGCACCTGTAGTATAATCGAGCAAGAAAATCGAACATCCCCTAACAAGCTGATCGTCCGAATTGAAACGAAACGCGAAATTGTTCTACGGAAACGTACGATTTCCAAGTAATATCGTTTTATACGTTGGTACAATAGTCTCGAAATGTTGCTAATACCGCGTTAACTGCTTTTTAAATACCCACTTTAAATAGGCTCGGTGAAGATATATCGGGGGTGTCCGGGATGGGGTTTCGAGCAAACACGGGACGATTATTAAGTTCGATATTCGCAACGTTCCACCGTGAACCGTGGAAGAAATTCCAGGTAACTTAAATATTTGCTCGGAACCATTATCGGGCCAGTTCAAGAACGATCTTTTATACGGATCGGGTGGGCCGATAAAAGGGAAAACTCGTCCGGAAAGTCCTCGAGCGGCGGCCTGGCGATGATCGTTCGATAAATCGTGTAAACAGCCGGTCTGTCTCTCTTTACCCGCTTCGAAAATTCCTAACAAATAGTGGAACGATTGTAAAACGGCGATAAAACAAGCTCATACGTAAGTTACGTACCGTGGGGGTCTGGTCGTCGTTAAGATTCTATCGAGAAGAAATTAATTTTCGTCCCGGGCAACGTCATCGTGATCGCGCGGCATTTATCTGAGAGCGCGAGAACGCGAGTGATGAAAAAAAGGGGTTCCACGTCGCGAGACAAGGTTTGCTTGTTGCTGCCCGTTCGATTTTCTAAAGCGTTCGTTGGTTCTTGCGAAACTTTTTTTCTCTCCCTTCTCGCCCCCAACGAAGGCAAAACGCGATTAAATTGCGGTGTTTGAAAAGTAAATAGCAGCGTACGAGAACGGACGAGTCGCAAATAAGAGCGAACGACGAGTAGGAAGAGTAAAACGCGGGGGAAAAGGAAGCTTTTTCCAACGGGAGGATATGGCGACGAGGAGGAAAGGAAGAGACGAGTGGAAGCTTGTTTCTTTCAGCAACGATCGTCGCGCTTTTCTTCCCGTGTCCCTTCGTTTCTCGTGCTACGCACACATATTGCTTTCCAATCGACACTGGAGTTATCGGGTTCGCCATAAATACGAACAATGGTAGAACACGACGATGATGACGCCTTGTTATCGCGAACGCTCGTTCGTTTGTGTCATCGCTTAGGACGACGCGAGGAAAAATACCATTATCGTAATTGTTCGCTCTGCCGTTCGGCTTTCGATCTACCTAACCCTTTTATAACTAATGAAAGATGGTTGTCTACGAGTATCCTGCGGCCGAGCGGTGCTATGTTATTATTGAAATGATTTTCACGTAAATTAAATGGGGGGATGGGGCTGAAAGTATACGGCGGTGTATGATTTTTTTTTTTAAGGATAATCGTCGATTAGTAGATCAGGGGGACAATATTATGTCGACTGCTAACGATTCTTGATAAATTAACTGGTAGCTAAATTGACAAGTGGTATGGTAAAAGATTATGCGGACACTAACTGTTTTAAGCAACGAGGTTATATAATTCTGAAAGATAATTGTGTTATTCGTTCTGTTATGAAGAAACGTTTAGAATGATTGGTAAATAAGGAATGAGGAAAATGACAAACATTAAAAGAGCAATTTATTTTAAACGGTATCGGGATATTAATATGTATAATTACATGCTAGTTATTAGATAATTAAATAATTTTCCTCGTTTAGAAAAATCCGACGTGGGTATTTACGAATTCATTCACGAAGTCGACACATTGCGCACATAAACAAATTATTTGTTTGAAGAAACATGAGAGGAATATTAAACGTTAATGTGTCACGCTGTTGTAGGTAATCTAACGAGGATAGAAAAGTATTTCTAACGTCTACGTTTGAAGAAATAACTTTTGCCATTTATAATTTATAATTGCTTGAACACATTTTGCGATCGTATTCTCCGATACCAGCGTGTAAAGCTTGATACTCTCGCGTTCTAACGAAACCGATTTTTTCCCAAATTTCAAGTCGCGTCAAGTGTTCTGTCGCGACGTTAATTGCACTTGTACTTGAACGTTTCGCGTTCCCTGTACAACAGTCTTTTTTCACGATTCTCGTTTGTGTTCGTGCAAGAGATAAACTGAAACAGTGGCGCCGATTCGTGAAGTTATATACGGGCGACAATACGATAACCACTAATTCCTCTGTTCACCAAAATGTCTCCGCGCTATTCGAACCAATATTCAGCCTTTACTCGTTAATCATATTCTACTATTAATTCGTATCATTCATATTAAACCAAGGAACTTTAATCGTAAGCATTCGTAACAGCGCATCCGATCGAGAAGCGACATTTTCCCATATTACCAATTAGAAAGCTCGAAAGCTCGCGCCAGCAATTGCAGCAACTGGCTGCTCTTATTTACGCGGGTTCTATTTTTTCATATTACCAATTAGAAAGCTCGAAAGCTCGCGCCAGCAATTGCTGCAACTGGCCGCTCTTATTTACGCGGGTTCTATTTTCGTTGGAATATTCGAGGGGACGATCGTCGACTCGCGGCCGCCACGAGCCTTGGTATAATATAATAGGAAGGAAGAGAGGCGGTCGAGAGGGAATTACTTACGGCGCAGCAACATTTGCGTAAACGCGTATTAAACGAGGAACGAAATGGGAAAGCAATTTCAGCCAATGGGTAATATTTATCAAGTGTATCGGCGAGCGATGAACGGCGGGCGCGTACACCGCTCTTTTCTACGCGTATCTACGTGTCCGTATATCGATCCATCTCGACTCTCATTACCGAGCCCTTACCGGTCGACTTAAATATTTACCGTCTGAAACGTTTACTTCGTGGCCGATTTTAATGATAGCACTGGATACGCGGCTTCCCCCGCTTCTGTGTATCGATACGTGCGTGTGTTTTGGTAGCAGCTCGCCCCGTTTAATTATGCAACGGCCGCTTAATGAACTTCATGTAATGGCGTCGCGTGAATTACGGGGACCAACGTCGCCGAGGAACAGCGGACTGGTTACGTACAACGCGAACAGTCTGATCCACGGCCAATGCTCGTGTCTTTCTTTTCGAGCCTCGTCGGTACTGCGTACACGATTCATCATGCGATTTCACCATTTTGGTGTCTATCAACGCCATTGAGAATAAGTGGGTTCAGTATTCCTTTTGGTAAATCTTGTGTTACAGAATTATCGTCGAATTTTAGTTTTAATCGTAATATATTTTTGCACGTTGAATATTTGTTTTTTTGTTCAAACGATAACGAATTGTTTGACTACAGTGGATATTGGTTGGTTGCGTCGACGTCGTAGACGGCGCAGGAAGAGTGCAGGAATTTCCAATCGAAACTTTTTAATGCGACTAAGATCGCAGAATTTCTTTGTACGTCCGTCTCGACGCAGGTAGTATTTCATCGGCTATCGCTACACAAGAGGACAATTTCTGTGAAAGTACACGCTGTTACGTGCAATTTTCTGCGATATGCGTGACCAAAGAAAGATCCTCGTGGGTAAAACTTCGCTAATAGCCTCTCTTGGTCTTTTGCTTCCTCTTCCATGCGTTGCTTTTGCTTATTTTCAATTGCGTCGGTTCTAAGGAAACGTTTCGTCCGTTGTCTATCCCGAGCGACCAGAGGAATGTTATTTTCGCATCGAAAACGATTTTCTTACCTCTCTTTTATGGAAACCTCGCTCGCGTGGATATCGATGTCGAGTGGGAAACCAGAGAAATCTGAAATAAAATTCTGACTGTCGTGTGGCGAAGTTAAGAGGATGAACGAATACGTCACGTGTAGTGACGATGAGGGCGTGCTGCATCTCCCACAGGAATTATTTATGCGGCGAGGTTTCGCTATAGAAAACTTCGGCAAATAATGCGCACGCCGCGTACAACCACTATTCAACTTGAACGCCTACTTATTATCCGATCGGATTATTATAGTGTTGTCGCGGTCTCGAGTAAAATTTCTTCTCTCATTGGAAAAAAATCACGCCTCATTTGTATTCCACCTTAGTCGTCAAATATCGTTTACCCTAATCTTATATAATATAATGGTGAATTTCGCAAGATTATATCGTTCCTTTCGGCGATCTAACAGGAAGCGATCGCGTGGAACAGCGTTTGAAGTTTAGATTGACATAAATATTACAGAAACGTAAAGCTGTACTCCGCTATTCTATGCGTACGATTAAATACCACCACTCGCTTGAACTCTCGTATCGTTTCATTAAGTGATATTGCACTTTCCGAACCGTTAATTAAGGAAAAAAAATGATAATAAATATAACTCAGAAATGCAAACATTTATCTACCTCGATTCTCTTTAGATTTCATTTTCGTTTTACTGAAATAAATAACTATCATTAAGTACACACTTCCAGATAAAACATAATTATCAGCCATTTTTATAATTGCCACTTCCGTTTAAAATAATGTCGCGTTATACGGGATATCTTTCGGGGCAGAATTAAACTCAGAGGTCGTTCCTTTAACCGGGGTGGACGTATACGAGCAAGAAATGCGATATTAAGTTATTCGGAGGCAATCGACGATGAAAATCGGAAGACAAAGGTGTATATCCGTAGCGGAGCATAGTTTCGTATCACGAGGCAATTTACATCGTCGCACTTTCCGCCGGCTTATTAGAATTCGATGCTCGTCTCGAGCAATTAAGCGCAATTATCCGCCAAGGTTGCTTTTATCGAAACGGCGTGAAAAGTAGAGGTAGGTTCTAAGGTCTGCGGTGTGTATGTGCGCGGGTAGAAAAGGAAACGCTGCAAGTGTACGGTGTACACACACTCCAGGGTTACATTGCGCAATAACTTGTCACATACTTTATCTAACCGTTAATTATATGTCTAGGTTTGAACGGCGAGCGAGTTTCGTTTCTGGATTTCCACAATTTCGGACGGAATTCTGTTTTTCAACCGCCAGCTCGACGAAGTCGCAAGACGAGGGTTTAGCTTCAAATCGTTTTACAGGGAATTGACTCATCTTAATTAGAAGATACCGTGCTTTTAGATATAAAACAGGAATTCGATAAGATCCATTATTTCGTACGTCGCGCTTCAATCGTACGTGATGATTAGAAAATGGCAGGTCAAATTCTAAAATGGAATCACAGCAACAGCGATCTGTTCAGTTAACAGCGACATTTGGGGGTTGATAGGATAATTCTTGCTTCCAACGATGATTGTTTAGAAGTTACCAAAAGCCTTCAAAAACGCTTAGACGATGTTACTGTTTGATTTAAGAATTAGAACGTACGAGAGAATGAAAATATGTAAATCAAATCGTGTTATTTTTACTGTACGGATAGAAATACGTGTACCCTAGTAAAGCTAAATAGGGTAATAGTATTTCGGAATGACTGGCAAAGCCAAATGCCTTGGTACGATTAGATAATAAAGGAACATATACAAGTCAAATGCAATTAGCTCAAAGGAAAAGTGAAATAGCTGCACATTAGTTAATAAAAAGGTATTTAAAAAGTAGAAAGCAGAAACGTCGTATTGAAAGTTATCTGAACGTGGGACGTACGTAATTTTAGGGTGCCATCGGTGAAGATCTCGTCCAGATTGATCGAGTTACCCGAGTTCCTGAGTCACTCGAATCACTCGACCTTAGGCTTTGTATTCGCGCGAGTCAACTTTAAGTAGTCGATGATTAAAACGGCGACCCCAAGACTGCTTTTTAAAACGATTGCGATGCCACTTTTAACGAACAGTGCACATTTAAGACAGCTTGTTTCATGTTGACGTTTTGTGTCGTTCAAAATGTATATCAACGCGAGGAAAAAATTGTACGAACCTCAGCTTCGTTTATGTATACCCTTCGAAGGGTTATTCTAAATTAAATAAAATTAACAGCTTCGTATTCATCAAGTGGTTTCACTTTTGACGAATAATTAAGAAAAATGGTATTAACTATAATTAAAAAATGGGGACATGCATATTTGGGGACAACTAAGAATTACGTGGCTACTGTTCTATCGATATCCTCAAATTCTACATTTATTGTAATTGCCATAGTTTAAGTAAACAACATAGTTTAACTATAAAATATTTTGGAAGAAAATTTAAAGGCAGAAAGTTTCATACACAAGCAAGTGACGGCGTTAATTAAAGATGTTCCAGTTGCCTTCGTAACGTTAGAACGTTCCCTGTTTTCCTAATGACGAATCAATCGGGGAAATGTACGAGAAGATACGATTAAATTTGTATTAACAGCGGTTCCGTGAAACAGGGGAAAACGTTTACGAGGAATGATGGAAGGAGGTGTTTCAAAGCACACGTTCAGCCTTTACGATGCCGTTGCTAATTAAAAAGGGACGCGATCCTCGTGCCGGCCACGCGCCTATCCGGAAACTCCCACGGACCGTGACAAACAGCGCGTTTCCCATCATTCGTATATCTCCTTCCGGTCGCGTTTACCAGACTGGACGCGATTAAATCGACCCTAATACGATCCATTCGTGAGATTAAGATTTTTTCTTGCATTAAGCTGTCTACCTTTTTACTCCTGCATTCTTTAACGACTCGCTGTTTGCTTTGTATCATTAGCATATAGCATCGATACTGTTTCAAACGTTGCGTACAGCGTTCACTTTTTTATTCACCATCGCAGAGAGTTTGGTAATAAAAAATGATGGCGAGTAGAGGCGAAAATATTGAAAGCTATTCAATCTTTTACTTAAAAGAATGTAAACTCTTCTACGCAATGTTTAACACTACCAGTTAATGTTGCAAATAAAATTTTTCCTTCGACAAATAAAATGTAATAAGGGTATCGCATTCGAAAGAAATTTATTTCATTCTCCTCCTCTAGTCAGGGGTTAAAAAAACGTAGCGTGGACTTATGCATGAACGAAGGAAAAAATATATCCACGTCTCGCATGACGAGTCGCAGTATACTGGACATACAGTACACCTAACCGTACGATTCCCATCTGGAAGTATACATGGATGATCTGTCGATACCTACGTGGTATTCCACCAGAACGTATACGTGGCATAAACGAATCAATCGAGAAGTTAATCTGATTTTATTATGCTAATCTCTATCCTTCCGGCTTATGGAATTACCGACGAAAATCATCTAATTAATATCATCCACCTTCATGTATTTTCTCTTTACTTTATCCATTCCTCTAAATTGTTTCTATATTTCCTATCTTAAACGTGATTCCCGTAATCACTTCCCATCGTATTCATACATCCACTTAACCAGTTAAGTGCGTTCGATGTGTATACTCGTCGTGTAAAATAAAAAATTACCATTTACTATAAAAACTCAAAATCTTAATAAAATGTAATAAGAATATTATTTGCTGGTATGTTCCTTTTATAAAACCAATACGACCGCTATTTCTAAATTTTCTAAACTACTTTATAGTTTTATATTTAATTTTTATTTAATTTTCAAGCTTTTAGCAAGAATAACGTAATGAGAAACGAATTGTTAGTCTTTGTGACGAATAAAAACGTAATCCTTCCTCGTTTTTCGTAAAATCTATGATAGTACTATTTCCCCTGCGTTCGACGTGTATACTCGTTGGACCAAATTTCTACTGCGGCGCGTTTGACGTGTATACTCGTCGTGTAGAATAAAAAATTACCATTCACTATAAAAACTCGAAATCTCAATAAACCGTAATAAGAATATTATTTGGTGGTATGGTTCCTTTATATTACCAATACGACCGCCGTGTATTTCATATGGAGGGGGGCTCGCGTATCAAAACTAATTACATACGTAACCTAACTAAATACATTCGTAAAATGTATAATAGTACCATTTGCCCTGCGTTCGACGTGCGTACACGTCGTGGCTTGTTTTTAATTCCGCACCCTGTGCTGATCTTTTGAAATTAAATTCCACAGTTAACTGGTTAATTCACGGCCACGAGCGAATAATCGTTTACCGATATTACTATCGCGGTTATTGTCATTAGAAAAAAATTCATAATTTCCATCGCAAGTTCCCCAGCAATTCTGGCTCCCTACCACTCGAATAAAGCTTTTATCGTAATGCATTTGCGGCGGTAAACTACGCGGTGTCCGTGCGTGATTCACGGGCGTATATGACACTCATAACAAGAGTCCGTGATAGAGGCTCGCGCTTAGGTGAGCCGCGTAAACAGGGTAACGTTGGCCATAGGAGCGTGTGCGTCGTTCGAGGATGCGTCGGTTCTGTTACGCGTGCACACAGGCCGCGCATTAACATGCACGCGTCACGTCGATCAAAAAGGCGCGGTCCTATGGGCAGGGACGAGGAGCACCACGGCACATCGGCTTTTTCGGTGTTTCTCGTTTACACCCGGCGAACGTGCATGCTACGTACCCGTCGCGATAAGCGTAATTTCGTTTTGTTGACGACAGCAGCGGACGCGTTGCGTGTGTCCGTGCGACGAGTTCCGCGGAGGAACCAAATGTCCCCAAGTGGAACGTTCTCAAGTGGAAAATACGGTTGTGTATTAAACGAAGTCGAGGACGTTGGACCAAATGGAAGACTGTTTTACAATATGCGAAGAATATTGTCGCGATGTGAACCCTATTCTGGAGCGGACATTGTGAAAAGTGAAGAAGTTCCAGTTCGATGCGGAATTTTTCGATTGTCAATGAAGAAGGAACAGGTATTTATACTCGGGAGATTTGCAACTAAAAAAAGCAGAACGTCAAGGTAATGGATTTGAAGTGGAAATTATGGTTTAATTTGAAGAAATATATGTTTCAAACGAGAACAATTGCAGTTGTACGACTAAACTGACAAGGGAGAGAAAGAATTGTTAAAACCTCGAGGTATATCGCGCAGACGTGAATTTCATAAAGTATCAAACAGGCAAGAAAGTTAGGGAACTCTAGTTGCCGGTGCCTTCGACATTTTACAACGTGCATTCGGAGCTTGCGGCGTACGTAACCGTTGGCTTACTGAATAATGTAGCGGATAAGCATATTAGAAACGACACGGCTCGCCTGAATAATTGAAAAACGAGTGTTGAAGTTTTTTTTTCAGTTGAGAAGTTCGAGTTGCGCTTTTGGACGTATCAGTTCGAGAGGAAGTTTCCCTGGAGGAAGTTTTCTCAGAATTTCTATTGTGCGCGTTTCGCGTAATTAACAATACTTCTGTTTTATTGATCAGAAACAACGAAGAGTTTAATATTTTAATTTCGTACGAAACTGTTGATAATGTCACAGAAACAACGAAAAATTTAATTATATTTTGTGGTCGTTTCATTTAAAACTTCTGTCTTATTTAATATCAATTGAAGTCGAAATACTTGAGCTTTCAATGGCGAGGGAATTAAGTAACGGAATCTTCGACGAAATTATTGGATAGTTTAATAAAGAGTGTTTAGACTCACCAGTGTGGATGTAGGTATGCTTCTTCATGTCTGATTTTTGATGAAACCTCTTGCCGCAATATTGACAGGGATATGGTCTGGTGTCAGAGTGTATGAGGAGGTGAGTACTGAGAGTGCTTGAACGTTTGAAGGCTTTCCCGCACTGCTTACACTACAACAAAATAAAACGATCATCTGTAACGTTGTTCGTACGTTCTATGTTCTAGAATAATATCAAACTTCGCCACGACTTTTATTACCCAAAATACAAGGTATTCTCAATTAAAATTTTACCGTTTCTTTATACGTTTAGACTTTGCATACGACTGCTAGTAAACTAGTAAATAAATCTATCTTTTGCAATAGAATTGAAATGCATTCAGGTAACAAATCATCAAACGTATCTAATATCAACTTAACTCTTCGTTACATTGTACGTTACGACATTACGTTATTCATCTTAAACGTGGTCCACGATCGCTAATTTACCCCCATGCCGTAACATTCCAATTATTCCTCGAGCGATTGTACCCGAAGTAGCGCAAAAAAAAAAGAAAATTGAAAGGGAGGCAATTAATTAACGTTGAATTCAGGACGCGAGTAAATTAATGGTTCGCCTATCGAAATCGATGGGCGGGAAAGATGTTCCAGAGAGAGAGTAGATGAACGACGCCGGCAGTCGCACCTGTGTTCACGGAGCCACGGTTTTTCTTCCCGGGCTTATTGTCACATGGGCGCCAGTCCGCACAATGCCGTCGAGCTAGGCGTGTCTCTTTTCACGATGCACGTATAGACACATGCGTGGAATCGCGTACGAACCCGTTGCCGCGGAATATTATTAGTTACGAGCGTGTACCGGTACCGGTAGACGAGTCGCGACCACGCATGATTCACATCCCTCCTCGATCAATAATAAGGAACGATATCGCGGCAATATTAATTCGCCGCGATGCTCGAGTACAGGGTGTTATTCCTTTGGCACATTTTCGCGTTACACGAGATAGTCGACCCTTTGCACTGTCAATTATTCCTCAATTTTTCTAGCCAACAATTATTCCCTGCTGTTTAAATTTATTTGAAATTTACTTCAGGGGATTGTTCCTCTGTTGCTACTTGCAAACGATTTTGTCTATCAATCATATTAAGTATAGTTGCCAATCTTTGTTGTATTTGCTTTTTCTTTTTTATTTGTTGATGTCGCGTCGCAGCTGACAACGGGTTACTCGTGCGTTTTGCTACGATTTTAATTGTTCGTTGATAATAATTATAACTTGTTTCGCGTGTGAATGGAATAGTAGATTTAAATTATCCTGAAGCACGTGACAAAACGTGTCGATTGAACGGGACGCGAAATAAATATTCCAGTGGTTTCTCGTGATATTTGTATAAATATTATGCACGACAACTATCCTTGTCTCTTTCGAGCGCAGGTTATGCAGTTCTCACGGCTACTTTGACGCGCACACTGGAAATTAATAGGAACTTTCTTAGAAGGACTTTCTTAAGGCGTACACTAGAGTTGTTAAGCAATTCTATAATTGGAATGCAGTGCTTTGTGGGTGACTGGTATTCTCCACCTCTTTATCGAATCAGTCAGTTCGTTCAGACGTAATATTTTTAGAGTTAGAGGCTATATAATACCAGCTATAAATATACACACTGGTTCGTTCTGTACATGCATTAGAAAGTTCCGTACGAATCTAGGTACTGCTTTGCTGCTTTGATGAACTTTGTACGTTCAGCTGTAACGATTCAATCGGAACCTTGACACTATTTTTTAAATTGAAGAACAACAGCTTGTAATGCATAATTAGTCGGGCAAGAAAATTCCTTGTATCCAGTTGTCTCTCAAACGTACAAGACATTACTCCCCAATTTTAATTTGCATATTAATAATCGTTTTGCATGAATATTGGTCCTGACGTAGCCAGATTCTAACTGGATTCTAACTAGATTTTGCCTAAATTAAATAGTATTCAAAATTCGCAGGTAACAAATCGAAAAATTCTCGCCTTTCCTCGAGACCCTTCCCCCACCTCTGATTCCGGCAACAACTTGACCCGCATCCGCGCGGGACGTGCGGAAAGAACGTGCAAACGGTGGCAACTTAACATGTCCATCATGTAGGTACATCCACGTACACGCGAGCACCTTAATTCATGTCTCGAGGAGACGTGAAAGGGAGTTAATCGAAGCGTCAAGAGCGTGCGGTTTCCGTGTTGCGAAACCCCGTCGAATTTCCGACCTGGCGATGCGAAGAAAACGACGCGGTCCCGGGAAAATTGTTACCAATGCCCCGGTTCTGCGAGGCGAGTAAGATAGAGGAGCGCGGAACGGAGAGAGGGTCCTTTTTCGGTCGGAAATCGGGATGGTACGAGACGCGTGTGCCCCAGATATCCTAATATGTCCGGTGGCTGTTACGTGTCGCGCGTAAAACTGCGGCCAACCGGGCCTCTGCCTCCATTCAATCAGTCGTAATTGCACCGCCGCCTTTTGTCGAGTTCCGACGTTCGTCAAACGCTTGACCCGCTTCTTCGGTACACTTTGGGGATACTCGCGCCGTTGCACGACTCCCATCGCGTGACTTTCATAGATTTCACTTCTGCCGCGTATAGAAATCGCCTTGTCCAAGGGATGAGACCTCGTGGATCGATCGTGGATTTTTTTCATTAAATAATCGAGAACGTGGATTCGACGGCGATGGTCGTTTATGGATATTGTATTATTCGGACACACGATCTGTTCGATCTGTGTATTAGACGAGCTTAGCGTACGAATGGTGATCCTGAAGAAGTAACAAGTCTATGGATGCATTGAATTTTTCAAAAATACGTACAAATATGCACATGAATTTGCGTGTGAAGGGAAAAACGAGAATACTCGATATTTATTTTTCGACGATCGTTTCGCGCTCAGTAAGTATATAATCGAAGACAACATTATGGAGGTCGTGAGAAAGATTTCAGAGAACGATATCTGCAGTGTACTTCGCTTAGCAATTTCAGGCAGCCCTGCAAGCCAGTTTTTCTCTTGTCCTCAATATAGAGTTCATTTTTCCTTGGTATTGTTTGCAACAAACTTATGGTGAGCATCGATGTTGAATATTTATTGTGAAATCATGACTGTTAACAGTTTCGCATGATTGTTGAACACATTCTCATCCGTTGTCGCCTAAGTTTTCAGTTTTGCAGATTTAAAGTGCGCAAGAGACTGTAATATACGAGAAACTCACTTGAAAAGTCCTTTCTGACGACGAGGGCGGCGTCAGTGGTGAATGATGAACTTGTCGAGTGATTACAGGCGTCGAGGATGGACTCCTGGACAATGGTACCTTGGTTTCCTTTGCTTCTCGTTCGCACACCGTTCCTGGCGACCAAATTTCACTTTTTCGGCTCACCATAGACGAAACGTCGTTGGGTTTGGTACTCAAGTTCAGCGGTGCCTCTTCCTCTGTAAATTGAATTACGGAAACCGATTTCGTTATTCGAGTTCGACACACAATTTGATAGAATTTGTTTCGAACAGATAGGGAACGAATTAAAAGATGAGAAAAGATCGCGTTGACAATTTGTCGCACAATCGTTGTCAATTATCGCAATTCGAGACGTGCATGGGAAAAGATTCGTAATTGATTTAATAACAAATTCTTCGTTCACTGTCGACAACGATAGGTATAAGCGTAAGCGTCAATAATGACAACCGAGCGTTTGCGAAGCGCCCGTGGAACAGGATCGATATTACCCACTTACAACGAAATTGTCGACGAGTTGGCCCCTTTTTCAAGGCCTCCACGTATTTAAACGCTCTTCCACTGATACTTGTATCGAAAAATTTCGTGGTCATTGGATTTCGGTTCAATGTGCTCAAAATAACGAAACCAAAACTTTCGGTTACTTCGTTAATTGGAAAAAGGACTACTGTTACTAACTTTGTCAAGTCTATACGTGTTACGATTAATACTTGCTTGCTGGATCGTTTTCCATCGATACACCGTGGAAAATATTTACGATTCTTTTTCTTGACTATCTAATTACACTTGATTGTAATTCTCACCAAACTTTGCTTTCTCCGGGGTGCATCTCCGCGGCGAGTCGGCTCTGGACATGTTCAGGGGCTTTGGATAGATGGGCGAGCAATTTGCAACCGGTGTGGTTGGCTGACTAGGGATCCTCGAGGGTGTTAGCAGAGAATTGGGCAGCAACAGACTCACGTGGCGTGTCCACCACGCAGCTCCGGTCGACCCGTAACCCCCATACATCAGGCTACAATGCATCTCTGGAAAACAAGGAAATTTCGATTTACGAAACCCATTAACTCGACTCTGGCACAGTTATGCCAGCCACGAAATTAGTTTCTATCATCCGCGCAAACACCGGCTGGCCATTTTTAGCTGGACAATATTGGTTACCGATTAACGATCGTACCATCACTGGAAAGTGTTGTCTGGTGCGACAGTTATAGTGAACGGTACACAATTTCGATCGGAAATAGGAGATTGTGTCAGAATGCTCGAACAGGGAAATGTTTGTTTCTATATTCGGACTCGACACGACTTTTATGCTTTTAATTCTGGCGTGGTTATTCTCGGATCTAGGGCGAATACGAATCGGTATTTTTGGTGTATAATGAGCGAAGATAATGCGAGATAAAAAAAAAGATCGATAGATACAATCGTCCCAATTAATCGGATATACTATATTAAATATCCTGCTATATATCGAACGCCACCTTTCGTCTGGCCATCGCGCGTGCACCAACAAATCGTACCATTTCCTTACGGTTTTCACTTTCCTGTATCCTCTCCCGGATCTTTTCACGCGCGGCGTTTCTCCGCAACCCTAAAATGGTACGCAACGGTTTTACAGGTGCGATCGTTGAAAACGAAGGAAATGGTCCGTAACTGTCAACTAATTGTGAACGGTCCCCGCGTGGTTGAACCCTGCCATTACGACGTGAAAGCGATGATACTAATGGTCGCGTTACCTCGTGCCGCGGTGGTCGTGGTCAGCGGTAGACTCTGTAGCCTGACGTCGGGATTGCAGGTCGAGACGAGGGTGAAAGCGCTGAAACGGTCCGTCGCGGGCTGCCCGAGGCTCGTCGAGGAGATCGAAGAGGGATTCGAGGATGTCGCGGTGCTCAGGCTACTTCCTGCCGCGCCAGGACTCCAAGGTGAAGGCGGCAACGTGACACTTGGACTGCTAGGCGGTGAAAGTGTGACAGGGGGTGAGAGAGCGCCCGCTGGAACTCCGATGGCGCTGCAGTGAAGTTCCGGTTTCATGTACCAAGTACGCGGTACCGTTTCTAACGGACAGAACACGTGCAATAATACTATTTCTGCTAAGACACTGGTTTAGAACAGTTTTCGCATGCGTTCTCGATCGTACATTCTATGTTTCTCGTTTGGCTGAATGACGCTTGGCGAGGTGTACAGGAGGAAGAGGGAATTTTGGTTCACGAGGCGTCAACCAAAACTCGCAACTGTACTAATAAGTCGCGGTTGTTGGAGAACGGTGGTCGGGAACTCGACCTTTGCTTGGTAAGTGCATATTGTAATTTATGAACTGCAAACTGTAACGTCGGTGTTAATATATCACTGGACGTCGTATCGTCTATAGTTGAAACCATTGGTAATTTTTTTGTTTCACTGTCCGCCTCGTTGAACCATGAATTCATTACTGCTTTGCTTGCGACTTTATCATCGAAGTATTTTTTTTTTTGTACCACTGGTTAAAAGTAATTTTGCTGTTGGACGTGGACCTATGAGTTTTAAACTTTGGTACACACAGTTTGCAATTTATTTCAATAACTTTTGCTGTTTTGCGAGTCAGTGGGATAAAAATTTCATTTAAATTTTAACGTTTAATGCACAAATAGTAAATATTATCTCTTGCTATTAATTATTATGTGTGTGTATGTGTGTGTCTAATAATTAGTTCTATCTTTGGAGAGATTAGTGTAAAACGTTTTGAAAGAAGTCGCGCAATTTCTGTTTTAAAGGAGGAACGAATTTTTGTCGCGTTTAAAAGCGGGCCGAGTTAATGCATTGTTCTCGCGACTCGTGGGTAGTCATGGCTATCAGATTTATAGGGAAAATCACAAACATGCTCGGTCCCTCGAACAGGAATTATGAATTATACATCGTTGAAACATGCGTGCGTGTGTCCATCCTGGAGGCAGAACTCTAATCTGATGGTAAGCTGAAACTGGCGTGATTGCCCGGCGAACTTTATTCGCGACGAACTCTAATAGACTACAGATCAATGAAATCTTATTTAACCATCATAGTTTCCAAAGCTAAAAGGTATGAAGCGGCACAAAGGAAATATCACTGTTACAATCTCTTTCGAACGGTTCTCATCGCATTTCTGTTGATCTTTCCTTCGTTTTAATTCCTCTTTTTACACAACTGTGAATCGTTTTAATCATTTCGATAGAAACGCTTTAAATTCGTCACTAATTAATTTGATTTTGTAAACTCTTTTTTTAAATTACTCGAAGCGTTACCTTTGTAACATTCTTAGCTCACAGCTGTTATTTGCAGTTCCATACATTCACCTTTAATGAATCCCAAGAATTTCTTATCAGTGTTGTTGGTATGTCAAGAAATGTTAGTGTTGGTTTAAGAAAGAAGTGTATACAATTCCTTACGCGATTTAATCGATTAATTACCATACGAATTAGACAATCAAAATTGACTTCGATTTACTGATAGATGTAAATCAAAGCAACGTGTTAAAGTAATAATTTCTACATATACTAAATTGTCACTGTATACGTAACACATGCATACATATGAATTATTATTATTAAAAATCGTAGAGTCGCAGGATTCGACTACGCGAAAAATCGTGAAAATATAACTTTTCGAGACGAAGATTTTCTACATCCACGGTAATTAAAACACTTGGTTACGTTACTCGCAGAGTGGTTTTCCTCGGAAAGTTTGAAAAAGACGCTCGACGATGCAAGCGTACGATCGATTAAGTCGAAGGCTTTCAGGTAACAGATAATGTATATAAGTAGACATTTCGCTCGTAAACGCGGTTAATAATCGTGCCCCGTTGTTTAAATAAATCTGTAATGCGATTTGCAAATATGACCGTTCGAGATATGCTCGCGAGTCGTCTGAACTTAGCATAGATAGCGAGCCATCATGTCCGAGTTTAATGTCAATCACCGACTCTTACTTATCGAGCCAATTTTAACATTACTTGCACATTTTTGCATACACCCATACGCTCGAGAAGGAGAGATAAAAAAAAGAAAAACCAAGGTGGATGTGGCTCGACGAATACGTATTATGATTTACTGATGGAAGAAGGAGCCTATATTTGTTACGAAACGTGTAAAATTTAAATGGCTCGATGAATATGCGAATATGACACATCGTCGTAACAAGATTTGCCTCAAAAAATTGCTTCGTGCGATGGTTCTCTTGATTTGTTAGCGAGCGACGTCGTTACTTTCTTGGAAGTTTATAGCAATCGTGTCGACACTTTGTTTAATTAGTGATCGAGGAGGAAACGGTTGAGAGACGAGCGATGGTAGAAATCTGAAGCGTGATCGTACGTCAGAATGGATCCAACGGGCCACCAAATCGTGGGTCGATTAAAATATGTATAAACAAGTGTCCGTAGGAACGAGCACGAACGTTTTCGTCTTTTCCTTTTAATGAACACTTCTGGGTCCATCTTACTAAGAGATTCTTAATCATCGATAAGAACAGCTGTCCATTAAAATCTGATACGCATCTACGACCAAACAGATTGTGCAAACATTGGATTTTATTCTTGGAAGCAGGGAAATCCGAATTTATTCAAACAAGAATCTACGGTTGACGAGGGCCCTTTTCGATGAACCCAGGTACCAAGTTTTCTAGCATGTTTGCATTGAATTTTCTAATTCACGAATGGTATCCATTAAATTCGACGATGCGTTAATCCCTTCCTTTACGATGTTATTTCTAAACCTTCTAAACGTTTTAATAATTTGTTAAGCGTGTATTGCATACCAAACTATCGCATATATAATAGTTTTCAATGATAGTGATCGTTTTCTATGTATTATCGACGTCGATCGTCACTTTCTCGCGAGGTGAATATAATTTATATAAATTAGATATTGTACTATAATATAGTGTTCAACACTTTTATTTCTAATCGTGGATTAGATTTCGAGCAACTGTAAAGTTAACAAAAATGAAAATTATTCAACGCGTAACGTTCTATGCGGCTGCTTAAAAATATTTGCGCTGTCAATCGATGCGCGTTAATAAGCCTCTATTTTTTTTTTTTTTTTCTTGCGAATATATGCGTACTTTTAACATATCTTTTTTGATGCGATAGACATGCAAGGACGTGACACCGTCAGTATCTACCTTCGAAAAATTTGAAAGGTGAGTCATTTTCACATGCTCGCTCGAAAATAAATATTTCTGCTGTCAAAGAATCAAGTTCCCTGTATGACTAATTTGCCGTGTATTACGATTTGCAATATGAATGAGCCACGTCGTTAAACAGAAGAATTATGTCGCAATATCGTTATGATGCCTGTCTAAACGTGCAAACTTCAATCAATGATTATCGATACGACGAGCAATTCCAACGATTTTAAGTTTAAACACGAACGATGGCATCTTATCTGAAATAAAATCGATAGTCCACTCGTCGATGATACCCTCCTACTGTTGAAAATCAACATCGAGCAGGAACAGCAGGAGCAGCTAATCCAATTAATCCGTCACTACCATCCGCCTTCGACTTAACGGAATATGTAATCACGCTTAATCTGACGCATAATCGAAAAAGATGTTATCGCTTCGGATCGAACAAGATTTCGATAACTACATTCGTAGTTGATTACATTTAGAGGAAGTAACGCAAACTCGATAAACTCGCGAGAGATTCAATCATAGACGAAACGAATTTTTCTAAATCACACGCTATTCAATAATCATCCCCTGCTTCGCGCAAGTAATCAAAAACTTAGCGTCCCCCAAATCATCGTTCTAAATACGAGGTCACGTGAAAGAGGCGTTAACAAAGAACTAGAAGAAACTCACCACACATTGCGTCCAGATCCTGGATCGATTACCTCTACGTCTTAACTCTCCCGACTGTTCATGGAGGCGAATCGCGAGTGGGTGACCCCCGGTATCGTCACTAGAACCTCGAGTATCCGCACATATGTAAATGCCCCGCACAATTCGATGCGAATCTCGATGCACGTCGTGTCTTTTCATTCACTGAACTGTTCTCCAGCGATCTTCCACGTGGTTCGCCAAGGTCACGGTACGCGGTTTCCGGTTCGCGCGTCCAAGGCGGTTCGGTTCGATCCAGACGCGGAACACTTCTGCCGTGTAACTACCGATTCGTAACACTCTTTCTTCCCAATCTAACCACTGAACATCAACTATCATCCGCGTTCAGATAATTCCAAGCTCCCTTTTCTCAAAAACTATGACGATTGTTAAGTCAGAAAGGACGATCGAGATCGACCAACGTTGAACTGCGATCGAATCGACGAAAGCGAACGATGGTGGCGAGTATATCGAGGTGTGCCGCAGGTAGCTTGACAGCTGACTGGTGGCAGTCCTTCCTCGGGAAGATGCTCTCGGAGCGTCCACACTAACAGCAGGACCCTGACTGACCACGGTCTGGCCGAGGAGGGTGCACGCACGGTCTCGCGTGGAGCGCGCGTCGCAGTCTGCTCGTGGTTTCGCTGCTTACCTGTACGGGTTTCTCTCTTCTCACCTGCGCGGCTGCGCTACCTGGAGACCACGCCTACTGCGCACACACGCGACTAACTTAGCCCACGGGAAGTTAGCGCGGTGGGGCGCGCGTTGCTTCTTCCCCTCTATAGAGCCCACAACGATAGTCACGCAGGAGAATCTTCCTTCCTATTTCCGCCAAGCACGCCCGCTTCGGGAGCCCCGTTTCTGGTAGCACGTGTCAACCCGTTCCCAGAGGTTTCTCCAATCCCTCGACACCGTACGCGAGCACAGCGTTGCGTTCTTTTTTTTTTTTTTTTCTCGCGTATCGATTGTAAAAGTAGAGATGCACGCTTGGAATTTCACTTGGAGATCCAGGAATTGGTTCAGGGAACGGTGCAAGAGCTTCGTGTCTGTCTGAGCTTCTATTCTTCAGTGGCGATAACGTTTCAAGCTTTATATAATTGCACGCCTTGGTATTGAAGCGAAGAGAACAGGTCGAAGTTAATCAGTACGGCCTCGCGTGGTTCACTGTTTTAATAAATACCTCTACCTTCCCCAATACGATAAACCAAACTGAAAACAGAACGGTAACTTATGCAACGGAAAGTTATCTTGCTTTTCATACAACGATGCTACTATGTATAAATATCCGTTGTTTAAAATACACAACGAAAAGGCGATTACCAGCAGACCTTCGAAAACTTGAAGAAAAAAACGGAGTAGAAACTCTAATGGAGGGAGGTTCTTGAACTCGAATTCTTCCTCGTCAATCAAACTATATCACCACGCATAATTACTTCTTTCCTTGCTACTCGTAGTGTCTCTCATACGGTGACAATAACTTGAACCATACAAAATATCAAACGCTTGAAATGCTAAAGATACATTTTTGACGAATCCTTATAGAAGCAGCTCGAGCATGAACACGTTTGGTTCGCAGGTTCGATGAATCTTCCCTGTAAGAATTTCAGAGCGCGAACCGCGAGCGATCAGATTGAAAACCACGACGCGTAAATGGAAAATGGCGAGCCAGAGTGTAACGAGATAGAAGAAAATCGTCCATATGGGTTAGCTGATGCTATATCTAATAGTAGAGAGAGGAATGATTCGGTCAGACCAATAGGCAGCCGGATCGGCGGAGCGAGAGAGTTGCGCGCGCACGCTAGCGCCGCAAGTAGATTTGATTCGGCAAGGGTCGAACGAGGAAGGAGTGCCGCCGTCGCGTCTGCGCCGACCGGATCACCTTCTATTGGGCCGTTTTCCTAGAACCAGGTCCACCTTCGATTATCGCGCGCGGTTCTAGACGAATTCAGATTAGGTGGCTACCAATCTGTGACCTTCAGGCGTTCCACCGTCGTATTGCGCGGCAACCGACTAGATACTTATCTGGCGAACGGACACGGTTCAGTCGAACGATTAACTACGCGTCGACGTAGGTCAAGACCGAACGCTTTAACACTTATAATGTAACGCGATAAATTACGGTTAAATACGGAATTTTCCAATGCTTCGTTGCTCTTCGTGTACCACTGCACCATTACTCGAACTATAATGCAATCGTAGAAGTAAAGAACATTTAAGGTTTGGTACCGCTATTGGGGGATGGAAATGTTGCGATTTGGAGATACATACTTTGATTTATTGAACTTATGGAGGCACGAAGATCGAGTACTGTAAATCTTTTCGATCAAATTAGCCGCTTCGAACTCGTAGATATTTCACGATTTCGTTAACGTAGAATCATTGAACGCACTCTGGAATTCGCTGATACCAATTCGTGACGCGATTCCATTCGCGAAGCACCGATTTCTCTGTAGCAGAGACAGCTACAAGGAGAGAAAAGAAATTTGGTGGACAGCGTTGGGACAATGCAGCGGAGATCGAGTGCTATAAATCTTTTCGATCTCGTAGATATTTCACGATTCCGTTTATCGTCGAATCGTTGGACGCACCCTGGAATCCGGTGATACCAAGCGCGACGCGATTCCGTTCGCGAAGCACCGATTTCTCTGTAGTAGAGACAGCTAGGAGGAGAGAAAAGAAATTTGGCGGACAGCGCTGGGACAATGCGGCGAGGGAAACGCGATGGAACCGGGGCGGCATTATCGGGAATGGGGTACTTTCGTGGCGGGGAAATGTATTGAAAGCAGGTCCCGATGTCCTTAACCCACTCGTGATCTCACGTTCCGCGATAACGAGCTACCTGGCAACTTCGGATAAGTGAAACTTGCATAATTGGCTGCGGTAGGAGGGACGAGGAAAGAACTCGACCAGCAGGTAACTGCACCTGCGATGTCTCCAAGGTGTGCGCCTGCGACCGGCCTGCTTGGCCCGAGATCACCGTATCCGGATAAACGATCAAAAAGTCTGGATCGTCGAACGTTTCGCGTACAATGGGCCGACCGCGATCCTGATGAATGGAAACGGACGCAATCGTGCGACTAGCGTTAGAGAAGCGTTAGAGAACCGTAGTAGCGTACTAGGTAAACGGATACGCGTACACTTGAGAATTATTCGAAGGCTTCAGGCAATTACGAGATGCTCGTCAATACTGATATCCGCGTTAAGTTAAAGTGGTTACCAATTCAGAATTTTATGGGTTTACCCTTGAGACGTAGAACTGGACGACGTTGGTAATGATATACGTGTGAAACGAGCGTTTTTACCTGTCATTCGGAGAATATACGTAAACTGGGGGAACAATATGTTTAAATATATATATATACATATATGATGGATTGGTGTGTAAAATTTTTGTTGCCTGATAATTGTACAAATAGAATAAACGGGATAGTAAAAGCCAGACGTGCATTAAAGGAAGCGATATTTTTAGTAATTAGTGTTTTTAGTAAAAGGTTTTCACGCACTAAAAATGACGGTATATTTCAGTCTTAATGGGATGCAATTATAAAGGGAAGATAAAACGTCGAAGCGGTTCGATGTGAACTTGTTTACGCATTATCTAAATAATTAGCGTGATACTGATAAACCGATACCCGGTTATCGGGGATGCGAGGCAGCGGGGAGAGAAAAGTGCCGTGGAACGATACGTACAGGTTATTTCGTTTCGCAGGCAATGAATTAAGTATTAATCGTTATTTGGAACGGTACACCATCGAGATTTGTCTCGGACGACAGCCTTTTAATCTTTCGTCGGGATCCCGTGGATCGTTACGAAACGGTGCTTAAAATGCAGGTGCAAGGGAGAATACCGAATAACAAGTGCAGCTTGAGGGTTGAGGTACACCAGTAAAAGGAATAATTAACGAGTACCAGCAATTATCATGGAACAGCTTGCGCCCGCGACGTTTCCACCGCGATTGGGGGACCGCTTCCCTCTCATTTTCCCTTTTACTTTAATTGATAAACTTAATTAATAATTATCCTGCCCTTGGTCGATTGCGAAATGCAATTACTTTCTTCGTGCATCTAAAGCTTCATTTCGTGGAAATGAATGTCCACCGCAGGAAATTGGTGCCGATTTTTATCGATCACGTTGCCTCGAACGAACCAATTTTACTCTCTCCTTTCATCTCATTCTTATCCCTTCGATATGTCTCTTCTAAAACCTTAGTTACTATTCTCTGTGAATTCTAAAAATAATTAAGTTCCGTGGGAAAATAATCGTGGAGAAGATTAACGATATTTTTCAAGGCACAGGTCATTTTCAATGATTCAACTCGGTGGAAAATGAAACGTGTTCCACGTTTCGACGTGTACGCGAGACTTATATAAGCGTTTCGTGTACCTTTCGACCGAACGATAACGTAAAGATCATCTGTTTGATCTTCGTGTCGAATGGAATCGTTCTGGATCCAATGACGCCTCTGTCCCAGCTGCTGATTGGTAGAAAAAGTAGGTGTTCGGAAGGCAATTAATGAGCGAGAGTAATTATTGGCGGATGGACAGATCGGGGCTGACATTATGGTTTGCGTGTCGCACTCCGCTTCCCGTTACCCCGCGGCTATTCGGAAATCATTCGGGACTCGCAGCTCCCGGCCACACGTTCCTCCGCTTGTCACGCGTAATTTCGTAATTCCGACTGGCCACGCATGCACGGCAATTTTTTTGCCGCGCGCGCCCCGATCACGCGTCAAGTTTCGCGGACGAATTTCTCGAAAGAAGTTGCACCAGCTTCGGCACAGACGTTTGCCGAAATATGTGACCGCGTTCGAGTACGACGAAACGTCCACGGTATTTACAAGCGATGATAAACCGTGTTCGTTTCACTTGTCTCGTTCGATTGGTGCAGATAGAATTGGAGTTGAAAAGTCCCTTTCCATCATGGTAGCATGGAACTTTAGAGTCCTGAAAGGTCACCAAGGCAACTCTACTACCATCCTTATTTTTAAGGGTGACACACACATCCTATTTTAATTAAAAATCTGAAACAATAAAGAACAGTATTTACAAGCGATGATAAACCGTGTTCGTTTCACTTGTCTCGTTCGATTGGTGCAGATAGAATTGGAGTTGAAAAGTCCCTTTCCATCGCGGTAGCATAAAACTCTAAAGTCCTGAAAGGTCACCAAGACAACTACTACTATCCTTATTTTCAAGAGTGCATCCTATTTTAATTAAAAATCTGAAACAATAAAGAACAGTCTCGAAGAATTTAATACGCGCACGGTGCACATGTTCCACGTAGCCGGGCGTGGCCCGTTCCAACGAATTAACCGACAAGAATCTATCAAGAATGCGCAACAGTCAGGCGTGGTGGAGGGCGCGTGCACGAAAGATGCAGCCGAGGATGCGTCGAGCGGAACGTGCACCCGACGCGAACGAGTCCAGGCTAGGGCACCCGACGCTTCTCTTTCCCCTGCCCGCTAAGCGGATCCTCCATTGGCGTATCACCTGCCTTTCCGTTCTTCGCGATTACCGGATTTTGATTCGAGCGCCATATGTCGGGTGGCTCGCGTTCCGCCGTCCTCTATCGACTCCTAAATCGTTCACTCCGACGATCCGTTATTACCGTTACGAAGCCTCTCCGCTCGATGCAGAAGACGCCATCAGGATCGTTCGAGGACTTTGGAGGGTCTACATAAGTAACTCGAAGGAAGGCTCGCAACGGGGAGAATTAATAACGATAAATCTGTAATTAATTTATAGAATTTGTACAACAGTGTAAAACCAAATCATCGACGATGAATCGTAGATTAAAAGAATAAGAAAGGAGAGGAAGAAATGGAAGAGAGAAATTAAGGGGACTTTTAGAAGGTGTGAACACGGGCATTGTATTTGGAGAGAGGATACAAGGAATAAATGAATAGGAATGAATAGAATTATAGTATAGTAAGGAAATATATAAAAAGAAGGTGCAAATTTATGACTACGATGAGAAGATATACACAGGCCTTGACAACGTCTAGTAATTAGGGCACGATAGATCAGAAAGATATTTGTGGGTACCAGCTGCCGGAATCTTGTAAACGAGGCAGCAATTCGTGTTTAATCGGCTAGAACATTTAAAGGGTGGCGATGTACGATTAAACTTGTGCGCCTCGTAAGGAGAACGAGGACAGGAATTTTGGACATCAAGAACTGATGAAGAACGGGAAAGAGAAAGGCAAAGACCACGTGCGAGATCAGTCTAATCAAAACGAGACGCACAGCAGGAACAAGATGCAGAATTAGAGAAACCCGTTTTTATCTTTGAAAATGAATGGAAAGCAGGGCGCAGGTATGCTCGATTACGTGAACGTCCTTGCAGCGGTTAAAGAAAATGGCAGGGGTTACGCCAATGACAGACAGCACGTGACTATGGGGCACGCGCCGGCACGCGCCGCATTTCTCACAGAAAGCACGCGCCTTTCTCTCCCTCTTTCTTCCACTTTCCGCTTCATCCCCACCTCGGAATCGCAGCTACCTTTCGTTTCTTATCCTCGTTAATGGCTAGGCCCTTCTCCCTCTCCCCCGCGTTCCCGACCACCCTACGGTTTTTCCTTCCTTTAATTATCCCTCCTCGTTCCGCGCGACGGTGAGCGCGTTTCCCTCCGATCGAAATCAATTCTCGATCACCGCGCCCATATCGTTTCGCGCCACGATGTTTATCCTTCGAACGATTCCCAATCGATCCTTCGTTTATTTCCACCGATCATAAACGTCGCTCGTTCGGTCCCGCATGCGACGCGGAGGATGTAAATACGAGATCCGGTTTTCTGCTCCCGTCGACACCTCCGGTGGCGAGCTTTTTGTTAGCTTGAAAAAGTAATGGCTCGCAATTTCGTTAACGGCATTAATGAAGATCGCGACGGACGCGTCGACGCGTATAAGCGTTTATGGTGTTCGTTCGAACGAGCTCCTTTTTTTAGTTTAGCGATGCCGTTTGGAGAACGTATCATTGGCCATAGCATTGAATTATAGAAATCGCACGTTGCATTGATACTCCATTGACCGATAATTTCAATTAAGATTAAATTGAATATAAGATAAACGATCCAGGAGTTTCTGGTACGAACGAAGGGTACGTGTTGGGAAAAGTGCTGGAGTCGACGCAAGGAGCACAGGTCAGCAATAATTCTGTCGCGCCGTTTGACGAGTAGAACCGTGCAAGTAGATAAAGTCTATCTTAATTGGACTGCGAGAACCGTCTATTTCTTTTATAGTGTCACAGAACATTGTACAACCGCTATTGCTGTCTGTACAATAATGTTTTATTCATTGAAAACGTTCTCTAATCGTTCAAAATTATCCAAGGAGATATTAACAAATATTAAAGTTAAAACACCCTAAAGTGTAATAGATCAAGTAATCGTTCATAGAGTATATGAATCGAACGAACTGGTAATTAATTAACGTACAAAACAGTATTATCTTCGCGAATGAAGAAAGGAGGGATGAAAAATTAGAAAAACACTATAAACAATTCTCTTCTCTCGAACTACATCTCTTCGACTGTTTCCAAATTCAAACGCGTTATAAACACGCAGTTGCGCAGATAGATCCAGAAAGCTAGATTCATTAATTTTCAATTATTTCTTATCGAGAATCGAAGCTGTACCGTTCGAACGAAAAGGAGAACCAGTTCACCCTCTCGTCGCTTGAACATTTTCGAAGCTTCGAGCACTAGCGCGCGCGCGGAAGCATCCGAAAATCTTGGCCTTTCGCAGCCTCGAGAGACGTGGCATGCATTATTCAGGTGCCCGCGCGCATGTCTCGATACCTCGAGTTTGTGCACGTACAGAACGCACACAAGGAACCAGGCGTCGAGCGTTGACGTCACTTACGTTCGCCACGGCGGAAGATACGGGGCACGCGTCCCTTCACTACCGCTGCGGACGGACAGCAGACATCGGACAGCTGTACCGACGATCGTACAATCACGCGGGCTATACACCCACGCGCGCACATGTTTGCGCAGCAAGGAGCAAAACGAGACTAACAAACGAGTTTTTCTAGTGACGCGATGATTTATTCGCCCGTCGCGGCGCTTCGAGCGACCGCCTCCGTGCTTTACGACACTCTGCGCAACCATTACGCGTGAGATGACCACATGAGAGACGCATCGTAAAACGAGACATCGTCCCTGGTACGTGATAAGTAAAAATGTTTAAATCCTGGTTACGATATCTCTGACTGTAAACGGTATTTGTAAGGTGAAACGTTGGGCTCGTGGAATCGCGTCGCCATAAGCCAGTCCTTAGGTTGATTGGGGTCTCGAAGTCAAAATCGTGGCCTCTCGAGTGGAAAGCACTTTAGCTCGACGACAGCAGCTGGTTCGAACCGGTGTCACGGCACGGACACCTAGTTCGTCGATGGCACGGAGGAGGGGGCTTGGTGAACGTGTGCGGTACCCGTTCATCCCCTGCAGGGTGATTAAATGAAGCACCACGATTCACAAAGGGAACCAACCGTAAAACACTGTTGCGCCTCCGTCGCCCCACGCTCGGCTCACGAAATTTTAACCGACCGTTCGGACGACCGAAGGGCGCACCTTTCTGTACGTTCGCCATGCTTTCAAAGGATTCCCCAAATCCATCCTTAGGGCTGTCGTTATAGAGCAGTGTTGGTATTAATTACTGAAATATCGTTAGGTTATCGTTTTCGAGAGAAGATAAGAAGTGTAACCGTGTGATGAGTGATTTCTAAGGTGTGCTCGTATTTTGTCGAAAATGAAGCGCAATTTTTTGATTACTAAATTACTCCGTACAGACAGATAGCATCGCACGGTAGATTAGCAGCTATTAATAAGCGTAAGTTACATCTCGAATTCTGTCCACGGGACTTTCCAACAGGCACGTCTTTATTGTCGCGAGCCACGTGAGCCTGATGCAAGTTAAAGTTGTCACGGTGACAGTCGACATAACCGTTTTCCCACATTGGAAATTATTCATTAGACGTTTTATAGCGAGTGCCGGGCGAGCTGAAAGAGGAGCTCGCCGTCGACTTACACCGCGATAGCGAATTTTCTGCTCTCTTTCCCCCTTTTTTATTACCGCCGTTTGAAACGCCAGGGTCAAGCAAGCGCGGCGTTATACAGAGAGGATGATTTGTGTCAGCTCGTAAAATCGTGAGACTCGACCCAAGCATTTACACCTGTTCTTAATCAACGTTAACATAAATATCGTTTAAGTCGGGCTCGATATCAAGTGGCGGAATAAAACTCTAGCTGAATAATGTTTTATTCACCCCGTCGTATTTATACGCTATGAAAGAGAAAGGAAAGGGGCTAAACGCGTTGTAAATTTTTGCAACGGGCCCAACAGCTTGGACTTTCGCGCGGGCAATTTTTGTATTAACTCTCGCGCCACGTACGAATACAATTTAGATAAATTTGAGCCGGCCATAAATTTCCTCGCGAAGAAAAAAGATTCGATCAAAAAGATAAGAAAATAGAAATCTTCTGGAACGAAAGGAGTTGTACGTGAATAAAAATCGCGTATGAGAAGGTAATACAGGAAGCTCCGAGATATCGATGAAAAAAAGAAGAGACAAGGCAGATCGTTATTTGGTATCCGAGGGTGGTGGAAGCGGAGGTAGAATCGTCAGAAAATCCTGGAAGAGAGAGAGAGGATCGCTTAGATAGCGGAAGGGCGATTTCGAAGGCACGCGATGGGCACACGCCAGAAAGGAGGAGGAGGAGGAGCAGGTTTGCAGAGAAGGTGGGTCTTTTTCCCGGGTCCGTATGTTGCCCAGCGTGTGACCGTGTGCGTGCGTACACACCGGGGGCAGTGTGCCGATGTTGTATCGGGAATGGTTGGCTGGTGTCATCTGGCAAGCAGAGCAACCCGAAAATACACGGGTGTTTTGTCTCCTGGCTGTGTGTGCTTCCACTTAATATATAGAAGTGGAAACGTCGTATCCCTCCGCGTAACGGTCGAATTTGCCGATTCGGCTGTGAGCGTACAAGCCATTCCCTGTCGAATCGCGTTCTTTTTATCACTGACTCCTTGATAAACATGAGAAACTCCTTGATCTCCGGCTATCGAGTGATCTCTGGTCCGTTAAACGTTAGAAATTACTGGTTCTGGAATGAAGAAACATCGCATTGCACGCAGTTGGAATCGACGCGAGAAACAGACACGACGATTTAACAAAGTACTGTAATATAGCTGCACGCGAAACGAAAATGCTGGTGCTCGTGCATTAAACATTACGCGGTTCGAAGCGTGGCTACCTTTTTTGATATACGCTCGAAAACATTGACCTCCATCGTGTCCACTCGATAAATCATCAGCCTCCGTATGATGGTTCGTGGAACTTTTGGTGTACACTATAATTGCTTGAAGGAAACAGGCGGCGGAGTTCATCAGCTGTGCGTGTAAAGTCGGGCATCCGCATTGATTTAGCCAACTGTTCCAGCGGACCGTAAGACCCGCTTCGATTATTTCGAACGGTTAATCAGTTGGGACTGCACGCGCGCCGGACAGGGGGACGTGGTCCATTCCTTTTTAATTGAAACCAGCCGGAAGAAGGAACTCGATCCAGACGAATTTCAGGCCGAACAGTTACCAAATAAGGTAGCAAAGGCCCGTCAAAATGTAAGAAGAATAACTTAGTAGTCGATGTTTTTGTTATCTCGCGAGGTGAACGCATTCTTATCAACGGTCGGAACGCGTATCTTATCTTAAGTTTACATCTCACGAGTGACTAATATCGTGCGTTCATTTATAGAGACACGTTAACGTAATAATTAATAAACAGGCATAATTATTAGTGATTGCTCGACGAAGGAAGGCTGTTTCATTCTTGTTAATTAATATTTATCCGTTTGTTCCAATTTGCTCCGGCTTGTCCGAAACTTGTCCGACCTTTTCACGTGGCCCCTGTTTCGCGGCTTTTTTTACACCGGTGTGCAAGAATCGTGAACCTCTCGTTCGCGGGGCCGGACAGGCCACTTGTTACAATATAATAAGAACCAGTTTTTCATCCGTGCGAATTGGCTCGTATTTTCCGTAAAAGAAGCGTCATTATTGCTGCGTTTCGTACGTCTTAATTGGACATGATGGTTCCTGAATGCGGCCGGCTTATTATCCGATGATTGTCGAAAGTCGTGTGGCTTTTCTTTGCCTACCAAGTTCCCCGTTGCGTTTCGTCTACACACCGAGATCGTGCCCCATTTTTTTTTTACCGTTCTCCAGCGAAACGTCGCTGATTTGGCATTCTCTCGGGAACGACTCTACGCGCGTAGAATTTTTCTTGTTAACGTAAACGTTACGTTGAACGTTCGTGGAGGATGTTTAAATTTTCTATTTTTTACCTTTCGATCCGCCACCACTATTGTTTTGTCTAAAATTGCACAAATAGACAAATTGGCGCAAATAGAATCTAATTAAATAAGTACTACTTAAAACTTAATTAATATGCACAATCTATCATGCATAATCTTTTGTTCTTTCTTGCGTTTGCTCTGTGGTGATTAACTAAATTAAGTTCTTTGATTGAATAAGAGATAAGTCTTTTAAAATCCTATAAATAACATTTAACTATAATTATCTTTAAAAAAATCGAATTATACTTAATGACTCCGGTTTGAAGGTACTTATTACTTTGCCACGTGCAAGTAGTCCGATCGATCATTTCGAAATTTTTCAGCGTCGATAGGAAATTTGATTACCGATAATTGCACCGTCTCGCATTTTGTTACATGTACCATTTTACGATCGAGTAGCTGCCGCTCCCAAGGAAAAATGCTTCCCGCACCGTGTAAGAAGTATATATTACGTACCTTAATTATGCCATGTTCGTTAATCAAGGTTACCTTAAGATTTCACTGCAATTTATGCTTGTTACCAATTAAAACCCTCATTAGTCACGGTTAATTCCACAAAACGTTTATACAAAACAAGATGTAATCGACGAGTTTTCGTTCTTTTTAATTCCCGCCACACTTGCTGTTAGCCCCATACATAGGTGGCCAGCATATCTTAGACAACTCTATTAAGCTCAGGCTGCGCCAAGGAATTCTCGTTTCGAATAATTCCTTTGCCGGAAGACCGAATGCAAGGAGCCAGCCGAGGAATTTCCCTGGGAGATACACTCGCGATAAGCCGGAGCCGTAAAAAAAAAAAAAAAGAAAAACGAAGAAGACAGCCGAGAAAGGACGAATTACAAGGTGTTCGCCGGTGTGACAAAGATAGAGGCAGCTGAGAGAAAGATTATGTGTAGCCAACTGCACGGACGCGCTTTCAGGTTGCACCTGACCATTCAGCTTCTTTTCCAGGCACGAGAACAGATATCCTTGCCGTTTCGATCGGGGGTTCGTTAATGAGACGCTACCACTCGTTGCCTCGGTCTCTAATGAGAGGTTTTCCTTTGCCGTTTCAGGGCCAACAGATTGCGATCTGCGCCATCCATACGTCCGACCTAGATACATACGTCCCCGTGTCAAACCACGTGCTACGTGTGCTTCATAACGCGTACCTCAAGAAAAGTTATGTCACGCGCCGATATCATTTCTTCGATGATCCGACGACATATTTTATTGGGAGGACCGAGAGCAATTCCGTTTACCATGCGAACGTTATGTCGTTAAACACCTTGCACCTATCCGCTTTTCGAACACGTTCGATGAACGTGGTTGAAGAGAAATGAAGAGTCTGCAAGATGTTTCAAACGTAGAGGAATTTAAACGATCCAACGTGTTGTCAGATTTTTCATAGACAATTATTACGTAATTCTATAGAAAAATGAAATTGCTACGGTATTCACTGTTGAAGCTGTAATGTAAATTGTAAAGCCATCGTAGGTCGATTCGTACATTCGTGAAACGTGGTAGAGTCTCGTCTATGTAATTTTGCGCGACTTCATTCACGAAGTCGAGCAAGGGACTTTTACGACTTCATTCATAGCCCGGAGGATCCCTTGAGCCGATCCAACGGCCGATGGAAGAAGCACGAGCCGTTTTCTTCCACCCTTCGTTTAACACTGAACCGTCTTCTATTTTTACACGCTGCCGATTATATACCCCCGAGCGTTCAATTGTAAACGGATAACAAGGGTGTAATTTCATTCTGTGAATTGCATCGAAACCCTTTACTACCATTTTCTCTGTCTTTAATTATCTCGAGAGCAGGCGCCGCGAGAACGTCAATGGCTCTCGATCGATAGTCGCTTCGTTCGAATCCACCTGTTAAGAGTAGGGTGCGAGTCATTATCGTTGCAGATAAGAATTCTTCACACCGACAGCAAAATGGAGAGATGCGTTTCTGATTTTTCGAAGATCGTTTCTAAATTTTATCCCTTTCGAACGATCACACTGCGGCGGATATATTTTACACGGCTCGAAGTTACGGAGGACCGTCGACTCCGTTGGGTCTATAAGTTATACCAATACCTAGAGACGAAATAAAGAAGCACGTGCCACGTGGTCGACAGGTTCTCGAACGGATCACGACCCGCCCACTGGCGAGGAGCGAAGGTCCTTAATAAAAAAAAAAGGAATCTCGAGAGGCCAGCACTTACGAAAAGATCAGCTGTTCTCCGGGATGCTTCCTGAACGAGCGGTCAGAGCCGACCCCTCTTTTAAATCTCTGTGCAGGACCGCAGAAGATCGGATGGCTTGGAAATACGAGGCGGCCTGAAAAGACCACCAAAACTTTAAGCACACTTAAGCTTCACCGTTACGAAATTCACGTACAGGTGTTTTTTCTTCCTTTTCTTTTTCATTCCTGTTAGTTATACGTCGAGTTTTTAATACGAACGGCCTTGTTCCTCGCGTCGATTAATTTTCGTTCCTCTCTGCGTCGCCGCTTGTTCCGTTTTCACAGCTCGAAAAGGACCTCGTGCGCACGTCTTAATCATTTACATTTTTATGGCTCTCTTTGGTTTTCATCCGGTTCGAGTTACATCGTGAAACTTTTATTAAATGAAAAACCAAAGAGTACCGTACAGAGTATTTCTCAACGCTCTTATTGTGATTTCACGCAAACGCACGAACTAGAAAAGAATCTTATCTATTTTCAATGATGCTCATTTAAAAAGAACGTGTTAAAATTAACAAAAAAGAGTGTCCATCATCGTATCCGTACGAGAAGAGAAAAATCTGTGAGATGAAACGAGAGACGTTGAAAGAACAGTCCGGGAAGATATACGAGTAGTTAAAATCGACGCGCGTCGCGAGAAATGGAGCAGAGGACGTGGCGAACGGGACGCGGGGCGAGGTGGCGGGAAAACAGGGTGGAAGTGGTGGACTGGCCCCGTAATTGAATGTGCCAAGGCGTATGATTTCGTCGATTTATCCCCGAGGCGCGAGCGAGGCGCAACTAATTTAAACTAAATGCCTGCCGGTAAATGCGGCGCGGCCTGATAAGTTCTTTTGATTTAAGCGGTTCGAAGAGCGGCCGGAACCGTTGCCCTCTGTATTTTCGCGTCGTTAAAGGAACTAATTAAACGGCGGGCCACCGTCAGAGGGCTTCTTTTTCGCGAAAGGTACCCGCGCTACCGTGCGGCCAAAGAAACCGTTGAAACGAGAGGACGCGGGGGTAAAACGAACGGGTATCCAGCGAGCGTATACTTACCTATGGTTATTCTATACCTAATTGCTGTCTCACGCGGTCGGTCATTGGTGATTACCAAGAGCCAGGCTCGATTCTCAACAATCGCTCGCTTTAGGACCGTGTAAATCTCTGCGAACGACTCGAAGCTAACTTGTTATCAAAATCTATTACGCTTTTTGCGATCCCACGGCTTGTAGCTACCGTGGCTAAAGGAACGATCGAGATTGCACGAGTCAACAGCGAATATCGGTTCGCCTAATGCATTCGCCTCGTGTACAATGATTGAAGGGTTGCTTGGCAATCGCTACTGTCCGTCGTTTATGGTCTGCCATTCATTGCGGTCTTTACGTTCGTCGACTTCTTTTTTGTATCGTTCTTCTGCTTCTTTTTCCCTATTTTAACAGTGGAAAGGTTAAGATATGTATTTTTGAATTTTATAAAGAGTTTCGTATTTATATCGTATTTATATGTTCGTGTGCTTCTCTCATCTAAAATTTCCATAGGTTTCCAGTGTCCCGGGTTTTTTGCCTTACGCACGTCACTTGGAAATCGACGCGGTTCAATTCCGTGGAATTTACAGTCTCGACAGTTAATTCGATGCCTCGTCAACACCATTTTCAGTTTTGACGACGACGAAGTCCTGACAGTAACGGTTGACAATTTACCGGCGCGTGAAAGTGGCATCCCTCTGGGACCAAAATAATTTCGTACGAAATATGAACTGGGGTGTACATTTATGAACGATCCGTTCTCGGATAAAAATGTAACTTTATTAGGTTCACTTCGTAACCGCGAGGGAAGCGTAGTAATTCACCCCGTTTATAAATGTTCGGTAAAATTGCCGTGGCGAAAACGCAGTAGGCGTGCACGGTAATTGGAAACACCCGGTATCAGCAACGATATTATTAATTGCCCGCTGTTAAACAACGACGCTCTCGCGAAGTTAGCGGTGGAATTGCTTACGAACGGAAAGCCGGAAGCGACGAATGAGAAATTGAAAAAGATTCAAGGTGAAAGGGACTCGATGAACGGCGTATAGCGGGCGGTTCGACGAAAAGCGGGACATGGTAATCTGCGCCGTTTACCCGTCGTTAATCTTGATAAAACGGCCGCGAAATGTTAATTTGCGAAACGGCCGGCCCGGGAATCGAGGATGGTCTTAACGCAACGTGACAAGTGCGGACAAAGAATGAACAAGTTTCGCGAGTCCCTCGTACAACCGCATAAATTCTGGTGCCCGCGCGTAATATCCAGGTGATTCGGCGAAGAATTATAACTGCAGATGCCGAATGGAAGAAAGTGTCGCGGGCCAAATTTGGCCCCCCCATTTAAAGGAACGCGCCTGCTATTCGCGCGTACTTTCTTTTTGCGTTTTGCTCGCCCCGAACGAGGCGAATTAAGTCTCGCGCGAATCGCTCTCGATCGTGACGATGTTTTAGCGACGATAAGTCTTCGATAATATTGTTACCGTTCGATTTTTATCTTCCTTCAGCGATATACGTTTCGATCGAATTTTCCTTCTATCGAGCACGATATATTACGAGAAAATAAGACTCTACACGATACAAGCGCTAGATAAATTCCTGTCTGTAAATTAGGCGTGTTACCATTCTATCGATGGATGAGGAGGGTTACAAAATGGCGAAAGCGAGATGATTTCTATCGGAGACGATGGCGCTCGGTGTGCAAAAGATCGTGTCTTGCACAGGAGAATTACGTAAGGGTGGTAGAAATACAAGTAACAGAGGGCCTCTGTAATATAGTTGTCGCAGACTACGGTTTCGTAACTGGCGGTCTGGCACGTGGCTGCGGGTAAAAGAAACTGCATCGCGGCTGACGTGTTGCACTTGCATCCGCGAACCGCGTCGCCTCCTCCGCTACCATTAATAACGAGGGAATTTGCATAAAAAATGTGGATCGTCTGGGTAAACAATGGTAATTTGCCTTGTAATATAAAATCGAGTCGCGTACGCTCGACATTTTCTTTAGCGTGACTCGAGGAATGGCATCGATGAGAATAAGAGCGTCTGCGTCTGCGAAACGTCGCGGATCTATTAGAAAACCGGCCCGTTGTTTGCTGCTTTGCTTGCTCGGGGCTCCTTTTGTACCTGCACGTGCTACCCGATGACGCAGAAATTAATGTTTTCCGATTGTTTTACGATTCTTTTTATACGTGCATTCGCAGACGATCTGTTGCTCGATACCGTTCCTCGTTGTGCGGCTTTTGCGCAATTAACTTCGATGAATTACGTTCCTATTTCTTGATCCCTGTGGAATTCAGAAGTTGTTCATTAGAAATATCGTTATTTCAAACACGATACATTTATATCAAACAATAGAATCGTATCCTCCACGTTGGGACGGTTTTTTTACCCCTTTACCAAGGACATCAGTGGTGAATAAAGTAAAACGTATAATAAATATTTGATTAATTTACAAATTTGCAAAATTTCACTAAAAATGTAAATTTCGTAAGTGGAAATTAAATTTATTTGTTGAATTTTAATCCTTTATGACTAAAGAAATTCCATGTCAGTCCTGTGACTAACTACAGAGGGTTAGAGGCATCAAGTTATTTAACGTTTCGTCCATTAATTTCTAGGACTAATGGAATTGAAATTACTGTTGGATGTTGGGTGTGACAGACATGCACCGAAAGAAACTTGCAGCTGCGAAGAATTTTCGGCTGCTGAAAAACGGAGGTGGTAAAAGAGGATTACATGAATCCCCTACACCGACAGTCTACTAATTCCATCGCCAAAAAGAATAATACCGGAAGTTAATCTCAAAAACACGCTCCAACGTACATAATTAAAAGGTCTTTTTTATCTTTTTTTTTTTTATCCCGCCCTTTCCTGTCTTCATCACCGAATTAATGAATTTCATACAAATTTTACGCATGTAAACTGCAACGCAGAGCGATAAATGCAATACGTTGTTTAAATGACCTTTGGAAAACGCCATTATTTTTATAGCCCATCAACTCGTACTTAATTAGTCGAATCAGAATTTTATTGACTTACAAATCCGTTACATTAAAATTACAGAACCACGGAAAGAATCTCCTGTCGATTCACCTTAAATAAAAGAAAAAAGATAAAGGACAAGCACATGTTACTCCGAATGGTTTTATTAATGGAAAAGTGGTAAAAATCCCAGAGACTGAATTTCAATGAATACCAACTAAAACACTGGCGCAACTTTATCAAGATGAGACGTCAGGGAATGTTACATTACCCGTTCGATGAACGGGGTATTCTGCGAGACTGCGACCCCGAGCACCCACAGATGTTTTCCGTATGGTGTCGGTGCTTCAAAGGAATTCGCTGGTTCCTGCATATTCATGTTTCCTCGCTCGGAACGTGCTATCGTTGCCCCTCGAGAACGCGCTCCCGAGTTTTGGCATTTTTCACGTTCCTTCTACTTACAGCACGATCTTGCGCCTTCCTAACCGTGCGAGACAGATTCGAGAAAGGCGATTGGGGCGAGGATCACCCTCCCGCTGGCAGATAGAATAATGGTCGACTCGAGTATCATCGACAATTTGTAGCTCAAGAGATCCAGACGTTTGAATAGGCAGAGTACGAATTTCGCTGGAGAAATTTACGATCTCCGTTGGTCCACGTAGCATCTGCGCGCGACAAACAGGAGGGTCATAAATACGTCGAGGTTGACGCTTAAAGATTTTACGTCACGTCAAATTGCTCTTCAGCATGGACAATTTTTGAAGAGCAATCGACGCGTATCGTCGACGCTCGCGCCACTCTACGTCGGCGAACGGAACGTAACGGAGGCGCCGTTTCCTTTGGTGGAAATGGAAAAAGGTGGAAACGGAGGTCCCATACGATGGCGCTAGATGAAGCGACAGCGATAACGGGGGCGAGGGGCCAGAGCGGAGATAAAGCGGAAATCGAGTACGCTCTCTGTTCAACACCTGGAAGTGACTGCTGGTAAGGTTCGGTCTGAAGGTTGAATTACGAGGTAGCGAAGGAGTAGGGGGCACCTGTGCAGCAGGTGACCGCTATCCTGTGAAGCATAGCGGAGCTTGAATATTCACGCACAGACGCGTTCCTCTTTCGTCTTGGCTCGTGTGCGATCGCTATCGCCTACGCCTACCAAGCGTTCGCCTCGTTTCTAATTACCGCGCAGCCATAGGCGTTGCATCCATCTATCCGTGATGCGTATTAAACGCACCGTGTTTACTCGTTATTATACAGCCCGGCGCACCGCGCCAGTTTAGATATCCGCCGTACACAATTCACGTCGACGAAACACGATCGCTTATTCTGCCTCGTTTTCCTCTTCTTTACGTATGCAATACGCGTAAACAGTTTCGAGGCGGCTCGGTTCTAATTCGAATCTATTTCCAAATTACAACCGTGGTTAATCGTTTGCGTCTCGAGCAGACGTTTACTCAGACACTTCGTTTCGCCTGGTCATATCCTCGATCGAGTTTTGTAAATGTTTACGTTAATTCGCAATGTAATCTGATCCATCGATTTATTCGATGCCTCCGCAAAAACCACAGCGTGGCAAAAGTTAATTGACATCAGCGCCGCGTCGGTTAAAGGCGATATATGTATACAGCCGATGAAAAAACTCTGGTTTCAATTACCCGCCGATTTATAGCCGGTTAACCACTTCCGGTTTCATAATTGGGCTCGTAAAATCGTCGCCGCGCCACGGCACCGCGCGTCGCTCACGGGAGTATCGCCTCGTTTCCATGGGTCCACCGAATACGAGCGAACGTTGCTAAATATTCTCCATTGTTTATAATACGCGCGTTGATTGCATCGATCCGAGCAAAATTTACGGCAAATAATCGCAGTCGTCGTGTCCACTTTGTCGTATAATGATAAAAGGTAAAAGGTGTTGAGAAGCGGCCCGTTTTTAGTTAAGGGCGAATTTTTCGAATATCTTATCGTACGTACGACGTAAACGAGTAAATGTGGGTAATTCACGTTGAGCAAAAATTCGGTTGCGCCAATTAAAAGCCGCGTCGCCGCGATTCGGGGAAAACGGGGGTTGGGGGGAGGCGGAAGTTCAAGGGTGGGGGGCAGACCCGATTGGCAGACGGAACTTTTTCGATCGTTAGGGTACTGTGATTGACCTCGTGAGGGAACAGGTGCGCGCGTATCAGTACACGATTCGCCGTGTAACGTCGCCGCTTTTTGCCCGCTCGCTTCCTCATTTTTTTCCATTCGGAAATCTTTACGCCCGTGTAATTCATCTTAATTGCAAGTATCATGGCAACGCGAGCGAGAAATGACGTGTGCGACCCGTGCTCGAGGCTGCTCCAATTCTTGTATCCGCGATGGAACGCGAACTCGTAAACGTTTCTTCGATTACGATACGTCGAGACAGTTTCGAGATCCTAATAATTTACTTAAATAATACTTAACAGTGGTACTTTCGTTTTTATATACGTATCTAATATAAATATATGGGAACTCGAGCCTTAGATTCAGGCCAATCACTGCCCACTTTTCCTGAAATTGAATTCGAGAATGGCGAAGGCGAAAGAGAGAGATAGCAAACAGGTGCGATCTCGATAAGCATCGATTACTAGTCACGTAAATAGAGGTGGAGCGTTAATTCTTAAAAGGGCCTGCACCCTGGCTGGGCCAGAATAATGAGAGACGAGACGAACACCGGAAATCGTATGCGAGGAGCAGCATGAACGTAGCGCTGAAATCGCAGCTTCGAACGAGAGGGATTTCTTTGCTCTTGTAGTTACTTTATACCCAAAAAATTAAGCAGTAAGTGCAATATGACTAAATCGTAAAGAGTCTTTAGTGCACAAATAAAAGAATTCGTCGTTGGTTTAATTACAGTGGAACAAGGATATAACTATTTTAACGTTTAACAATGAAATAGCAGAAAAAATGGTAGACAGTCTATTACGATTGAGATGCGGGCGCCCGCGCGCAGGCACATAGTGACGAACGTCAGGCTCCATGGTTCTCACGCGTGCAAGAAAATCGGTTAACAGTTTGTAACAGAAATTGAGAGAAAAGGTAAACGTTTATACTAAATTATTAAAGCGGTACATTGATACGAATGTCACGTACGGTGGCAGTTTGGAAAATTATGCTGGGTGGATATCCCTCCTTTAATTATTCATCTTCCATTCAACAGCGACGGTTGGCGTACCCGAAAATCACTTTGGTTGTTTCAATTTTCGGCTCATCCGTCACTCGTCCGTGACAAACAGAAGCGATTAAACATAAATTTCATTTCGGAACCGTGTGATTTGCGGAGAGCTATGGGTGACGCGCACAAAGGCGCGGCGTTGTAATTAATCCAGCCCCGTAGCCTTCATCGTTGCCAAACTGACGCCCGTGTAATTAATATACACAGGTTGCCGGTAACTTAATCGAGAAAGGTTGCTGCATTTGCCTTTTATGGTTGCACGGTGCACCACGATACCCATGCGCGCGCGCTCACTGCTCCACGGCCATCGGCGTGTGTGGCGTCAGTGGCGCATTAAGTCCGCAACCGGACACCACGGGCAGAGAGGCTGGCACGCGCCAAAAGCCGACTCGTTGGTTTTCTCGGCTGGTTACCCGTCAATTTGCCGCTTCGATATATCCTCGGTACGGAGAAAGGCGACTCGTGGCCGTTCCTCGAGCGTGGCCACGCGTGCCCCGTTTTAAAACGTGCCGCGTCGTGGAAATTTGACCATTTTTTTTTCTCTCTCCCCCGATCAATTCCGATTCCGGTTCCTCGCGAAGGATTTCAATTAGAACTTTCGTCGAGGACGCTTTGCATTTCTCGAAACTCGTTGCAACCTTGTATGAGTGAGGATAAAATGGCGATAAGAACGTTACGCGAAGGATGTACGAACGAACCGTAAAGATAGTTGTTGCGTGAACCGATCGTGATGCACACTTTTGGTATCGTCGGATGGCGAACACTTTTGATACTCGCGAGACGATAGATATGATCGGGTACCAACGTCCGAGGCGATTAACGGAGTTAATAGAACGGTTGTTTAAAGAGTCTCGATGTCCACGATCTCGGAGCGGTTTCGTGTTTCGAAGTTTCGGTGAAAACGAAGGCCGAGAGAGCCGGAAATCAGTTGCCGGTTCGTGATAAATTTCGAGCAGGTGAAATACACGCGAGTAAAAGGCTTCGCGCGGAACAGGGCGGGTGAAAAAGAGAAAGAGAAACACGGCGAGATAAAGAGCGAGATAAAAAGGGAAAAAACGGCACGTGAAAAAAAAACGGATACGCGATTCGATGGTTGAAAATGACCGATAATCATGACTCAGTGCTCCCGTTTATTGCGGATAAAATAATTTATACAGCGGACAGCGCTTGTTACGGCCGGGCTAATAATTTGTCACGATGTAACGGGATTTCTTTGAATCACTTGCCTTTTCGCGCGTGCAGCTGGGAGGCAAGATTTCGGCAATTAACCGTTCGTTCCTTTATTTTCACCATTCATCGATACGTCACCAACAGTCGATTAATTATATTAATCTTCCGATTATGCGGTTACCGCCGCAGTGTTTAATGGTCCGCGTTTTGTACGGCGAATAATCGAAATCGATTGATCGTCTTAGCGATCTGCTCGATCTTAGCGAAGTAATTTTCCTCTAAGCGGAAGTGATTCAAAGTCTAGATGAGAGATTAAAAAAGCGAGAGGAGTTACTGGGAGAAATTAAGAAATATTTCATTACCGACCCACTAAAATAAATACCATGTATTAACAATTTCTCTCGAAGGGTGACGCTCAAGGTGCAAGTATAACCGCTCTCTCGTGTGATCCTCTTATCAGTCCAACGAAAGCAATACGGAAGAGCACTCGTATAATAAGTTTACTCCGATCAAAGGTAGTTACGAATGGATTTCCGTGTGTTATCGTACGCGAAATCTGTAATTAAAAATACCGCCGACAATTTCAGAGCGTGAACGGGTTCGGGAAAAGTCCAAATTATTTTTAATGGTTACCAATGCGCGGCGCAAGTCATCCGCGGTTCAAAATTAAACACGGAGCTGTATAATTGAATGTACGAGGGCAATCATCGGGTGGTCAGAGACAGAGTAGCGAGACGGAACGTTACAAAGTAATGTGCCGGATACACGCCCGTACGGAATGCTCGAAATGGTAGGCCGTTACACGACTCTCCGTGCGAGATCAAATATCGGGCAAGGAATCGCGATCGATTTGGCAGAGCCTGAAGGATGTTGGACGACAATTAATCGAATAACGTGGCAGCTGCTCCTTCACGGTTGATTTTCGTAATTACGATTTTCCTCATCGATTATTCCGTGTACGAAAACGGTTCCCCGTGCCCCGTAAAATTCGTCAGATCGCCTCGTACCGATCGTACAATCACAATCACGCGTTATTTAAATATTTAACGAACCGATTCGTCGCGGCGGCAATTACCCCGGCTAAGGATTCCACCGAGTTCACCGGTCGGCGTTCACTCTAATTAATACGCCGATAGCCTCCTTTTAATTGTTCCTGGTTCGTTTAAGGTAAACGACACGGTGTACTTGATTTCTCTTGGTCGCAAAAAAATTTATTTTATAGCCGAAATTCATTTTATTGCTTGTAAGGATGGCCAAATTCTCTTGTAGATGAAGGAGATTTTGCTGGACGCCCGTCAATTTGGGCCTCGTTCCCGATATACGGGCCGTCGTCGTACGCGTATGGTTATTCGGGTAATCGCTCGCGAATGCTCTTCAATAGTGACGTCAGGTACGCTTACGAACTAGGTGAACCGGCGAGGTGTTCCAATAACCCGAGGAAAGCTCGAGCGTGCCCAGTCTGTGCAGATGTCTCGTACGGAACTGTTTCTGTCAACCCTTTCGCTACCAGGGCCTCGAGAGTAAAGCCTGTTAGAAATGGGTTTTACAAATGATCAACAGCGATTCACTTTTCTATAATTGTTCTTTATTTCTACGCACTGGAAGTGACCTTTTGCTTGCACTCTCTGTAGAGAACTGAAGTAAAGTTAAAACACATAGAACCAATGACCTAAAGTATCGGTTACTAATCATGTGTGCGTGAGGCTCTATCGCCTTTTATATAAACAAACATTAGAAACATATATATGTAAAGTAATGCCATCTCTTCTCACTCGAGGACAAGAGATTAATTTTTGTATTTAGTTTCCAACGAAAACCAACAAAGCCATTATCGTCAGACCAATAACAATCTGTAGATATTTCATTGTTACGTAACATAATTTATCTGTACGATACAAACAATGATTGTAAACTGACAACGAACAGCTGTCACGTATTTTTTACGCTGGATTTAGGAAAGAAAATCGAGGTATCAAATATAATGTGACTTTGGTAGCGAAAGAGTTGAGCTACCCTTGAGCTAGGGAAGGACTCACTTCGTCAGAGTCCAAATGAATATTCCAGACATATCGTGTCGTGGACTACAGAAGTGCACATCGTAGGTAGAAACGTTTCTGTTTCTTTGAAATACTCGTGACAGATGTGTCGTTGGAAAGTGGCGGAGGATGTACCGATTAGGGCCTTTTATCTTTCCACTAAAAATTAATATGGGAACTCGAATCGGATTATGCTGTCCTAGAATTTATGTGCGAGGGACGCTAAACCGGATGTTGGTGACCACGCTGGCATCGTGTCAGAGTTCTATTTGCATTGGCTTATATACTGCGCTTCGTGCTGTTTTAGACGGTACCCCAAAGCTTTCTTAAACATGAATCCTGTTCCGTTTATCCCCCAAAGTCGAGTTCTTATGAAACTTTCAGTTTTCTACATAAGTAAATGGATTAGACATTGAAAAACGCCAGAATTCATTACATTTTCTATCCTTAGTTTATTTCAGTTATCAAATTGAAAAAAAACGAAGATGTAATGTGGATAAATGATTGCATCGATTTATTTTAATCGAAACACATAGAAATTCGTCAAACAACCGCGGCTCGAGTTCCCATGTTTCATTCCCCTAAATACGCAAGGCTATATATGTACATATACGCGTACAGTGGAATAAACGCAAAGATGAAAATACACGACATTCAACAGTTCGTGGAAGCAGCTGTTCCTCCGATGGCAATTCTGACAATGGCACGGCGCGAATAATTCTTGCTGGTAATTGCGACAGTTATTTCTCCCTTTCGAGCCGCATTGTCTTCTGTTCCCCCATCTGGTTCGCGAATCCTTTCTTCCCCTGCTTTCTCACGACAAGTGGAATCCTCGACGATTTCGCGACCTGTACGCGATAGCCACGACGTTCGAGACCGTTTGAACGTAGTTCGAGTGACGCGTTCGCGCTCGCATCGTCCACTCGCCACGATTCCATTAATTCTCCAGCAATTTTCGTGGCGCACGCACTGTATTTTAAAAGTTCGACGAAAATAAATATAAATTCGAGGACCCGATAAGAATCGTGACGAGACGAGAAATAGCAATTGAAGCGGATGCTCGAAGGCGGAGGAGAAGACGCAAGACCCCGGTGGATGTAGCAGTTCCAGCTCTGTAATTGGCAGCTTCGGAAATGCACTATATAGAGAGTGAAAATCAGCCGACAGCAATGGCAAACAACGAGCCCTTCTCGCTGTGGGTGGAAAGGACTCGAACGTAGTGATTACCAAGTTAATTCCTTCCATTATCGAGCCACGAGTGACCTACATCTTCGGGGTTTTCGCTTTCGAAGATGAAACAGCGATAGCTACGAGATCGCGCGAGTTCGTTCAATAGCTGAAGTTCCATTGAAAGAATTAAGTCTTCGATCCCACATGAGAATATAAAAAATCCAATTACATTAGTCGACGTCGAAGCCTGTAATTGTATCAAGCAAAGCGATTCAAATTGTAGATATTCATCGAAAATATACACGCGTATATACGCATCAGTAAGCTTGGAGAAATAAAAAAATGAATCAGTCGTGGGGATCAAAAGGGAAGAACGTGATCCGTACGATAATTCATGTCCACGGTTTGCATATACTTAAATACTTGCATAAAATTTGACTGTGAATGAGAACAGTCGTGATAAAACGACTGGGAATCGATTTAAAGAAGGCATACGATTAAAGTAATTAGCTCGATTGCCATGATATTTCACAGCTGATGAATTGTCGATAGCGGCGTATCGTAAATTCTGACAGAAATTCCTCGCCTCGGATATCGGTAAAAGGTCAATAATACGACTTGAACTAATGTGCTCAAATTATTGATCTTGTGGTTACCCGAATGTCGTTACAAGGTAGGAAGAAGTAATCGATTCCGATTACGATTTCTCCTCCTGATGCCACGAAAAACGTCGACACTTTCACAAAGAGACGCGTGCAGCTGTCCCAGGAGGAACTCTCCGTATTTGAAAATTGCAGACGAATGCGGATTGACAGGGTGAGTTACGTCGTCGTATTGACATTTTGACTTCCGCTTTGTGAATTATTGCTACGAATATACTAAACGCTTCGTACATTGAAAAGTTCTAATTATTTTTGAAGTAAAAGATTGTAGCTTGCATTGTCTAAACTTTATTATTTGAAAAAGCGTATTTATGTTTGCATTTTATGCCATATGGCGTTATAGAAAGTTAAACAGATACAATTATCCGAACTTTATTAATATATGCTGTCCGAATGATAGCTTCCAGGGATTAATAATGTATTTAACAATTAATAATGTTTTATTAAGTAGTCGACAGTTTTTCGCATGGGAACTAATTTCGTTCAAGACAACGTGGTACAATATTTTACAAAATTACCCGGAACTTTTCATTCGTAAATCACCATGATTTACACTTGGGACCTCATTTCCATCCGTTTTGCTTTTCATTACCGGCGTCATTACAAACATTATTCGAGGATCCTTCCATCACGAGCGGCATCATCGGCGCCGTCTCGAAGGAGAAACCCAGCACGAAGCGTTACCGTTTCAATTGCCGCGTCGAAACTTTAAACCGACAATTTATATGAATAATGCCCGGAAATTGTTGAAAGAACGAGAGTAGCAGCGTGATCAAGGAGAAAACGGTAGCTCGCAGCGACGAACTTGCGTGGATCGAGAACGAAACCGGCTTCGCGTAACAATGCAATCGAAGGACCAGCGTTAACGTGTAAAATGTCCAGGGAAAAGGGTTTCATACAACTTAAAACCATGTAAAAGGAAGAAGTCGACATAAATTTAAATATACGTACGTTTTAAATTTCCGCTATAATTACTTTACACGACAGGAACTATTTAAATATTTGCTATACAGAACGTTTTAAACGCGCACAAAACGTAGTAGCAATTACAAGGGGAGAAGGCTCTACTCTCAAAGTTATGGGGTCATAAAATCGTAAAGACGCAAAAGTAATCTTAAACGCTTTAAAATTTTATTACCCACAGCTGGGAGTGTATTAAACCGCTTATAATGAATCATTTAATAAATGTTTATTTATTTAATTACTTACGAACATAAAGCGTAATTGTTATGATACAGAAGCTGTAACAGTGACAACGAGAGAAAGGTATCAACAAAATAAAAACGAGAGAAGAAAGGATAATTTATAGTCAACTAAAAATAAAACTGGAATAAAAGTGGATGCGTACGAGAGGAAAATGATGTTACTCCATAAACATATATCACAGCAAGATTTAAGTAGTATGACTGCGTGTAGTGCATCCACTTCAGACGAAGGAACGCGTGGCGCGACCGTCCTATTAAACGTGGTTCTATCTACTTACTGTCCGGCTGACCAATTCAGAGTATCCGTATCTACTTACAACAGATCTCTGGACGGGCCCAGCCTCGCGTTTTAAGTTACTTTGTGAGACTAATAGAACCAGAGCTATTATTCGTATCTGCATTACGTTAAGTCTACCTTGACCAACGTACCTTTAGATTTATGTCGACTACTGTAAAACGAATTATGCAGGTTCGAGATTACGATTGCATAACTTCCTTATCGAATCCTACAATATCAAATGTCATACGCAAAGAACGTTTGCTCTACGCTAGTCTGTACCACGAATCGGTCATCCGTTAGCACCACTCAAGGATTTATCTTGTCACACTTTTCCCTGCGGCAGATAAGTTTCCCGTAAGTACCATCGACTGACCAACAAGTTATATAAATTCAATCATGCGTATGTATATCGATCACTGAAAGAGCTTCAAAATATCGCAGCCACCGGACAAAACAAGCAATCATGCCTGAAGGCGAACCAGTAACGAACGAATAGCCGTTGTTTGTCAAAAGTGAACGCGAGGTTTCAAACAGGAGGGGAAAAAACGGCACGACGCGCCGATGCAGGCCCGTAAATGGTGTACAGCTGCGAATACACGGCGTGGAGCGCGTATCGAGGGAAAAGAAACGATACCCGCGAAAGAATCTTCCAGTACAGATATTTCAGTTTCTCGATTGGACTGGCTCGGCTCGTTTTTGGACTTACTTTGCCACCGACTCGACCAGAACCGGAACCACCGTGCCGGCCTCACTCTGGGACGCCGCTAATTCCTGGAAGCTTATGATCCTTCCACGACGCGGACATCAACCATTGTTGGGTCGTGTCTCTGGTTTGAAAGTCGCTGAATAAATAAGTGTGAGCTCTAACAAACTATCAGTTGGCTGAACAATTTTTAAGCGTGGTTCGTGCAAACCAGATAAATATTTAGAAACAGAAAGCACATGAATAGGCAATTTTCTTAGCTCCATGCGTGCAATAAGACGTCGATGTTTAAAGTATCATCTTGTTTCGTGGTTTCGTCGACTATATCGGGTTTAAAACTTCAAGTCGTTCTTATCGCGATTCAGTAACGTCAAACAAATAGGACAGCAACAAGACGCGAATAATCGATAACTCGTAAAAAAAACAAGTGAAGAGCATCCGATCCTGCGAATGAATCAAAATCAAAGCTGATCGCTTGGGAGCGATAAGAGCACGGGGTAAAAGAGAACGGGCGAGGAAAAGAAAAAAAGACGCGAAGTGTTTAATGGTTAATTGGATATAAGCAGAAACGAGGGACGAAGAAACGTTAGCCAGTCAGGTGGACACGGTAACACGGTTAAATAACTGGGTCGATGGCACGTGTATCCGATTTCGATTGGATTCGATCGGACCGCGAAACCGTAGAAATTGATTTTCGATAGAATTCGAACAGATTCAGCGATGTATCGAACGTACTATCGTCGTTAGACCAAATGAGACCAATCTTCTTAAGAAATTTCTTCGGAATCTTCAGTTTGGTTTGCTATCTTTCATGTATTTCGAAATGACGGGCTCTTATTTTCTAAGAAGAGTTACGTATAGGAGACCATACTTCCTTCTGCAAGTAGATGTACTGACTCCCGTGTTCCAGAGTGTAACAGGGAGCTCGCATCGCGATGGAAGTACAATAAAATCTTCAGTCGATTTCAAAGGCAAGGCAGTACTCGAAATTCATCGATACCTGGTGTCTTTTTTTTTTGGCCTCGGGATGCGCACGCAGGGATGCTTATAAATATTCCGTAAAGACTTTCGGATTTACGATCGTATTAATCACGCGACAGTCTCGAATAAAAGGGAGCTTATCTAACCCGGAAACGGGGTTTCGTAATCGCAGGAGAAGCGGGCGCGTTTCATCGACGCGCAGTCTGCTGCACGCGCACCAAAATGGAGCGAGAGAGTGAGTAATTGTGGCGAACGCGATTGCCCGTGCGTGAGAGCGATCTGAGCGGACGGCACCTGTTGATATTTCCGAAGTTTTTGCAAGCAGGGACAGAGGTACCTGTTTCACGTCACGCTCCAATAAAAACTCCGATGATGGCCGACGTTCGTTACGGGACCATCGGTGAGTTAAACGCAATCGGCGATCGTACGATTCTGCCAATCATTGCAATTATAATTTCGGTTACTTTGAATTTATTTGAGGAGACGCGATACTTACTTGCATACTCGAGTCATCGCGATATTATCTGTCTCTTCAAGTTTGATATATTAACATTTCACCAAGAACGGCGAGACCCGCGTTAACTTCCCAGCCATTCTGCGCGTTTAGGATCGTTGTTACGTGTGACTGTAGCCGCGTGCCGCGAGAGGACACGGTGAATTTTATAGGAAACACTTTCAATTACACGAAGCACAAACCGAAGCTACTTTTACGTAATTTACAAATGCAATTTGTCTTTTAAAAGCGATTAACAGCTCGTGCAGACAACTATGTTGATATTATATATCGCTGTGGCGTAATAAAGAAATAAAACGATACGTTATAATGTATAGTAAGCTGGTCCGCGAGGTAATAAAAATTAATCTTGTAGCAGGTGGTCTAAAACGTTTGTACAATACATTCTGTACGTGTACACAGGTTACACAGAAGCCGTTTGTTTCGATTCTTACAGGTACACTTTCACCAGGATCGAATTTCATGTTGATTTTTTATGAATTTGTCGAAAAGTCGAACCCTCAGCGTATCGCGCAACGTACGACCGTTTAAATAATTAAATCCTCGAGGGGTAGAATATTCTAGATACGCGATGATGGTCTAGAAGTGGATGGAGAACAGTAATAGTCTAAAAGTAGATACAGGTGTACGGTAAAGACAAAGGAACTGAAATAACGTTAGCCCGTTTCGTTACACGTGCGTGAGAAAAGCCACCCTTAAAGACGTTAAAGGACTCCAAGGAAATGTTAGATTAAGACATTTAAATATACGGGAAAGATCGATGTTCTCTCTGGGTAATCGTTGCTACGAGACGACACGTGCACTACGATGCAATGCTCAATATAAGACTTTTTCCACTGCACAAATGTAAATTTTTTTGTGCTCGACAAAGAAATTTACTCGCACAATTTGTTTAACCACGTTATTCTCACCTGCGGGTGCTTAATCGTCATATTTATGTCAGAAGGGAGCGATCGATCAGCAATTGGTAGAAATACCTTATCTTTTAGCGAATATCCTCGAATAAGACGTCGCGTACACTTTATCTCTCCTACATGCCGATCGTGTTAAGCGATTAAGGAAAAGAAATTGTATAGAGTTCACATCCTTGAGGATGACGGTAATTTATGCACGGCGAACCGTTGAAATCGAGTCCATTATGTATCGTGCCGTACGCAGAGATAGCATTGAACAGTGGCGAGAAGGGAAAACGTAGGTCGCGAGTAAAACGGAAGTGGGATCCAATATTATCTGTACTATCTTCCGCGTCATTGGACAACTTGAATATGCATTACGTTCCTCGACTCCGCGCGCCCATAAAAAAGCATGCCCTGAGAACGATCCATTTATTTATATGCAAGTAAGCGTACGCTTCGCAGGTGTACCCTTGACTATCGACGGTTTCCTTCGTCTTGAGCTGGTTGCACGAACCGTGTGACATCTAACCGATCTACGACCGATGGGGAGGAACGAATTTCGGTATTGCTACCCGCATATTAGAATCAAACGGTCACTAGCGCCGTGGGAACGTTTCTTGCGTGATGTCGTAACTAATCGAAGACGTTGAACGTTATACGTAATAATTAAAAATAGTAATTACAGACACGTTCGCTTCTTTTCAAAGTAATTACGCGCAAACGAACGATACATTAACGAAAGGTGACCATGGCAAAGAATGCGGTACCCTAAAGAAAGAACAAAAAATTAAAATACGAGAAATCACAGGATTAAACATCAATCGTGAAGAGGAGGGGCAGTAAAAAATGAGTGGCAACGAGGAACCAGAGCGACAAGCTGAAAAACTCGAGTACAGAGTTGATGGAAGAACAAAATAGTGTGATACATACGAAAAAACGGTGGAACGGCGACCGAGAAACAGAGGGGGAAGGCCAGAAGGGGAAGAGAAATGGGAATCAGAGAGAGGCACGCAAAAGAGTTAATGATCACGAGGAAAAAGCGATGTACACGCAGAAAAGGACGAAGAGGAACGAAAAGGAACTCGCGGTAACTATGAGAGGGTACGGGTACAGAGTGCATAAGCAAAACGTGGGAGAAAGAGAGAGAGCGAAGACGAAGAAGGTGCAGAGCACGAGCCATGCGGCTCCTGCACCATCTGTTGCACCGTTTCGCTGCACGCCGAAGACGGTATCCGGTACATGCTCGGACTTCGCAGGGACACCATATGCTCTCTCTCTCTCTCTCTCTTTCTCTCCCCTTCCCCCGTATTATCGCTCCCTATACGTGCCCCGATCCAGACATATCTCATGTGCGTAATGTTCTACCGGTTTTCTCAATCACACCGTTTCATCACGATTTCCGTAAACCGTGTACCACATACCATACACTGTGCGTCATCCTTTCATTGCCAACGCGCCGTCTTCATTGAGTTTCCCAAGAAACCCTCGCTGGTATACTTTTTCAGAGAGTCTAACGGTTGTACTACTTGGAAAGGGATGTATCAATCAACCGTATAAGACTCTACTTGAAGAAAGAGAGAAAGATCTTCTTTATCAGAATACAGGTTACATAAGTATATCTGTAAAATTAATCGGGATTTATTAACTGTAAAATTGCACAGGACCTTCGTATAATTTCAATAGTAACGCGACAGCTGATCAAAGAATAAGAGCAAACGTTCGTCACATCGGATATCGAATAAAGCTTCATTCTGATAAATGAAGTTACATTCTATTTCGAATTCGACAAATCGCCAGGCGAAAATAGGTAAGTCTCTCTATATATGGTAGTCCGCGGAGGTGGCTCTCCGTTGTTTAATGAAAAAGAATGATTTCTTGAGAATGCACTGTTCGCGCCCTGCTGCGGGCTGGACAATGAATATTTATGCGTACACGAAATTTCGGAGATCGATTTTGCGATAAATCCACCCTATATGGAGAATGGTATAGCACCCGTATATTGGTTCGAAACTAATTCACACCGAGGACGAATTTTATTGCGTAAAACTGCTAATTTTTATACAACAGCATAACTCGCGCGAATGCTCGGACGTGTTTATTTACAGTCTTAACAATTTAAATGGCTAAGCGGAAATGGTAACACTCTGGCAAGGAGAAAGATTCGATGTTGGGGTCGATAAAACTAGAAGATAGTTCGATAAAATCTGTCTGTAGTAATATTATATCGCACTCGATAAAATGATTATTCACGAGAATCAAAATTCGAGCGTGTTAGGCAAGGGTGCACGTCCAGGAGGAACGGTAGCGTTAGTTCGTGTTGCAATATCGCGGAACGCACGATGCGACAGACGGAACATCAGCCGAGGGACCCTTGCAACTGTCCCCCGAGGCTAGCACGCGTCGCCACGTGGCGAAGCAACGAAAAAATAGAAGACGAGAAGGAAAAGGTAAAAGCCATTCCAGAGGAGCAAACTCACCTTTATATAGCGGTCTCGTTTCATGCTCGCGCTTTAGATCGGGGAGCCGACTCCCAATCAGCTGTCGTGTTTTATTAGGATTGCTGCCTCCGAATGACGCCAAGTCGAATGCCTATTCCCGCTCGAGAGCGTATTGATTGTAATCCTGGATTTATTGGACGCACTGATGTCGCAATTGTATGTGATTAGATTCTTGCGATTTTTATGAGAGTAACATTTAATCTTCTTAATGCATTAGATTCAGCTTTTCGAAGAGATAGTTGAAGCTAGAAAGTATTTTAATCCATCGCTTTTTTCAGTAATTAATTAATTGACATCGAATGAATATTTCTGAACGCTGGATACTATGCGCATTCTCAAAAGTTTGCTCGTGTTTACAATAGTTTGTGTTTTGTAGAATGAAAAATGGAAAGCGTAAAGGAAGACACGTAAAAGACATCTGTCCCGTATATTGAATCTGAAATCATACAACGTCCCCCCTTACAGTCTGTCACGTGATCTCGGAATGTTTTATATTGCCACTCAATATTTGCTGTGGGTCATACGCATGGGAACTTTTGAAAAAGCTGATACTCACGCGTTACTTAGGTTAATCAGACTACCGTGATCGGTTTCGTGGCAAATATTTGCGCCATTTAATCAAAAAGCTAGAGAATCTTCAACTGGCTATCGAGCACTCGATATATTTGTATTTAAACAAATTTAAACGTTTCTCGAAACACCTGCCAGAAGAAAATCATTCTATGCGTTATTTCTGCATCGAAATAAATATCAAAATTTACTACAAAGGTAGAAATCTTGTGAAAATATGGTACTCGGATATTATTTGCCACTCGTGGCGATAAAAGAAGCAATAATAGTTTCTAAATATGTACACGGCACGTGGTATGTACATTATAAATTAGCAACTGCGCGAAGATGCACGTGGGACGTTTATTTACTTGAGCGCAATTCGTTTTTCCATTAATTTACAGGCTTCTGCGAGTGGTAATCAGGTATACATGTATACCAGAAGATTATATTTGAACGTTTTACGGAATACAGTTCCTGCCGTTACGCATACAGCCGTTAGGTAATCAAGCAACACCGTGGAGCCTTCTCTTTGTAGTTTCATCCAATTAGGATCTCGGAAAATCGGGCGTGTCTGATCGAAGTGTGAAATTCTGTTTGCCACATGGCACACGCCCGCAGACAGATTGTTAGCGAGAAACTAGTAAAACTCTTTGTTCCTTTACGGCAAAACTCTTATCTTTGATCGTATCCGATTTTTGCAGACCTTATAATTACGACCGCAATTAATTCGCTAACACGGAGCAGCGCGGGGGTGCGAAGAGAGGTCTGCGTTATCCTTTTGACGTCCGCACATTTTAAATGGTAATTTTTTTAATGCTTCGATGTTTAAAAGCTTCATTGAATAATTATATCAATTTAATGAAGGAGAAAAGAGAGATATGATGTGTTTTATTTAGCTGTATCTCTTTAATTATTGTTTGTACGGAATTACAATTTTTTCTAAATAATATTGAATTAGATAGATTGCAATGTTTCTTTGATTTATCAGTTTGATTAGCATATTGCTCGTATGTATTAAATATAATATACTTACTTCCAATTTCTTTAAAAGCACACTGCGAGATTCGAGAGTACAGTTTGTTGGATTTGAAAAATCGCAGGAGCCAACTGACGTCCACACGGTAGCATGGCAGAACACGATGGGACTGGATTACCGATTAACAATTAACTTAGACCCTCCAGGAGTTCAACGTATGGCTGTGTGCTCTTCCTCGCTTGTTCCTCCCTGGCCAACGGCCCCCTCGCTGATTTCCGCCCCACGTGAACGTCATGTGGCGCATTAATTGGATCGCCACGAAATAAAGGAAGATTCATACTCGACGTCGCTGCTCAGAACTCTACCAACCGTCCTTTATTGAGATATAAATTCAAATATAATCTCTGTTGCTATCGATCTTCTTTAAAACTTGAACTCCAAATCTTTCTTAAAATTGTCACGAGTGTAAAACCATCTCAAAGACCAGAGACTCGTAGGTGTTATACGAAATCAGTTATTAGACATAAATCAGTCCCAGAACCATTCGTCTGGCGAAACTCAAATGCTCTATCAGATCTGAAACTAATGCTTTCCCACTTGGAAACGTTTCTCGTAGTTAATTAAAATTACGTCTGACACATTCTGGCTTGAGGAATACTCGTCTCGCGAATCACGGAAGCTTGGAACGTTCAGCGCGACCGCCATATCGAATCCTCCGGCAGGGCAGCTCTGGCGAGAGCATTCGCAGCGCGAAGTCGTCCACCCAGGAGGACAGGATTGTCGAACGATTAGCGAAAGAAGCGGACGAGGCACCGAAACGTACGGTGAGCCGGTTTTCTGTCGCGTTCCTCGGTTCACCGCGAAAAAGGAAGGGAATTTCCAGCGGCCGCGTCCGCCGTGTCGGATTTTACGGTGCCAACCGTAAGAAGACAGAGAAAGTCTTAACTCTCGACGTCGATGGCAAGAACGTGGTGACAAATTAAAATGGGTGAAAGAGGCAGGTGGTGTTATCTCGGTGCTTCGTTTAATGTTATGTATGCCGGCGAGTTTCCTGTACCGTGCGCCGCAAGGAGAGACATCGCAATTCATATCGCCGCAAAACATAACTCTCGATTCGTTGCTCCTTTTATTCGCGATGCGTGCCCACAGATCGGCAACGCGACTCGCTAGCCCGCCCCGTCACCGATACTTTGTCTTCGGCGTCGTTTGTGTTCCGGTGATACCAGCGTCGAATATCTTGATCGGCGTCCGATAATCTTGCGTTTGGCCAGGTTGGACTGGCTGGAATATTTCACGTTTATCGATCGCGCACCTCGCATCTCGTTCGACGAACGGCTAACGAATAGAAAGAGAGAGAGAGAGAGAGAGTGAGAGGGGAATGAATCGGCTGGAAAATTTAGAATGCCATCTAGCGAACTGTACGGTTTTTGTTATTATAATTCGGAGTGCCGTCCGAGAAAGGAGCAACGCGAGACATGAAGAAACAGGAAAACGGAAATACTGAAAGAAAAGTAAGAAAATGGAAAGAACAAAAGTGGAGTGGAAGGAGAGAAAGCTGTGTGTGTGTGCACGCGTGCACGTCAAAGAGAGAGGGAGAGAAGGGATGGAATCAACGGGTGCGTGACTGCCTTGAGAATGGTCAAGTAACGGAAGTAGAGCTCAGCTTTTGATCCTCGAGAAGCAGTGGGTCACAGGGATGAATAACAAGTTGACCGATAGTTCGATCCAACTGGCATCACACGAAGTGGACGTTCTCGCTGTTGATCGTCGTTTCTTGCTATCGTCGCATCAAAATCCCCAGTCTCTTAATCTTTATCGATTCGTTTACGAAATCGCAGAAGAGAGAGTAATGTTAACACGCTACAGAAGAATAACGAATATTAAGTAACGGATATCAATAATAAAACTGATATCGAGCGTGGAACGCGTGAAACGAATCGACCGTAATCGGCTTTAACGCCTGTGTCGCGTGATGATCCCGAAATGGATTTGCACAGATATCGAGGGACGAGCGATGCTCTAGCATCGTCAAAAAAAAAAAAAGTAAAAAAGGTATAACCCAGGGATCCCCTTCGCGTTTGTCATTAAACGCGCATTACCGCGCTGCTTGCACCGCAATCGACTCGTCCGCGTGACTTTTCATCGAATCGATCGACATCGCTCGTTACACGCGCATATCGTTCCGTAAAGTGACATTCAACAGCGTGAAACTGTCTGCGAGAGCGGCGTCGCTGCGAATACGTGCATCGCATGGATACGTCGCAGCCATTCTGTGGGATTAACAATTTTTAATCTGTGTGCCAGGTGAAAATTTCGATTCACCGTCTATCATTAACGAATGAATCAATAGGTGTATAGAATATTTATAGATATATAGAAACGAGTAATAGTTATTTCATCTAAGAAATTTAATTCATTAATCCTTTGAATACTGTTGGTACCTAAAGGGACTTGGAAAACTTACGCTTGTGATACTGTAGACGCTTGAAAAATTTAAACTTGCGATATTGCAAGTGCTTGGGACACATAAACTTGCGATACTGTAGGCGCTTAGAAAGTTTGAGCTTACAATATCGTAAACACTTGGAAAACTTGCGTTTGTGATACTGTAGACATTTGAAAAATTTGAGTTTGAGATACTGTAAGAGTTTGGAACAGTAGGCACTTGGAAAACCTGCGTTTGACACTGTAGACGCATAATCTATTCTATGCTCTGATATATTACACGTAGAGCAATCTTGACGCGATCAAATTGCTAAATTGATCGAGACACATAAGCAATCGAACATCTTCGAGCCTTCCAAGCTTGCAAAGCGAGTAACACATGCGCGTTATTACTCAACTTTCACTGGCCGAGGATCGTTGGACGCCGGTCACGTAGAAGGTGCTTAGGGCTGCACGGAAACCAGGGAAGGGAGAGCGCACAAAGTCTCGCAGGCTCGAAAAGCTCGCACGTGTTCGAACTCATGAGTTTCGATCTGATTGAGCGCTCAATTAGCCCGAGCCGCCGATCGTCCCGAGGCGGTCAATTATTACGATGGGTTCGAACGTCTCGAGAGCGTTCGAATTTTGTCACGTAAGTCCCGTGCCAACTGGACCGCCGATTTTTAACGTTTCGTATTTCTTCATTTATAAGGCTGCTAAAGATACGTTCTTAAATATCATAAAAACGTCGAATCGTTCGAATTAAATAAATCATTACCGTGGACATTTAAACGCGCGAAACGAAGAAATGAATGCGATAAACAATTTGATACAGCATTCGGTAGTAGAATAAATAAAACGGTATTAACGAAGAGAGTGAGAAACCTCGCATAAATGGAATCACTTCTTGGTTTCCTCGTAAGATCGTGATTTATCGTACGCGAAATGAGACGAAAGAATTTTAATAGCCAATCAGCTGTGGTAATATCGATTTGGATACGGGTGAGAGATGTGACTTATTCACTCAGCTAGCAACGAGCAAACGTATCTTTTATACGGATCTTTTAAAATTCACCAGCCTGGGACCGCAAAACGGAAAAGTATACACGAAAGGAAAAGAACGGTACAGGTGGCAATGGTCAGCTGCGCGTTCCAAGACACCGAGGACTGACTCCCGTACATCGATTGTAAGCACAGTTGCCGGGATGGTCGTGCTACCCGCATGAAGTCGAGTCGGCTTGCAATCTCTGCATCTTTTGTAATTCTGTCGTTTAACTCCTATTTTGGTCAATTTTCGAACAGTAGCTTCTCATAGACGAACGATCACTCTCTGAACCTCGAACAATCGTTTGAAATTAATAAAAAAACTGGGACAAATCGACGAGACAATTCTGATAGCACAGAGGTTTGATCGAAAGAGGGTAAATAAATTATCGCGTCCATGGTATTGAATATAAATATTTGTAAGTTTGTTTATGCAAAGGGTAGCGATGATAAAGAGATATCCATTAATTATCGTCGGTAAAGAAGGAAGAGGGGATCGGTAAGGAAGGAAAAGAAGACGTATGAAGAGTAGAAAAGAAATGGTAATTGAAGTGGGATAAAGAAAACATTGCAACTGAGGAGGAGTAGAGATACAAAGAATGCAAATAAAAAGAAGAAAAAATAAAGGCGACAGTAGAAGTTAAGATAGAATGAAAGATTATGGTAGAATGATATAGTTGCAATTTGAAGAGGGCTGTGCAAGAAAAGCAGAGAAGAAATAAAGTACTATTTTATGTATAAATTTTGTAGCAATCAGCAGGTTGCACTTGAATGATACCCCTTGTTAAACCGAGCCAAGTATATCATAAATAATTTATGCACCATATTCGATCCGGTTTAACACATACACGTTGTGTTATAGACGCATACAGGGTGTCCTAAAAAACCGCCACATATATCTAATAATTTTTTAGATCTATCGTACGAGATTTAAGTTACACTTTCTGCATAAGTAAATTTTTCTAATAATCTTCCATCGAACACTGCGAAACCTATTATATGCTTAATAAAACGTCAAATTTAACTCTGTAGTCTTAGAGTTAGACAAACGTTCATAGAGATACTTCGTTTTGCAAGGCGTAAGAAGCAACATACAAAATGTGGGCACATTGTTACGTAACAAAAGACAGTGGATAAAAGCGTGAAAACTGTACGTATCGTGCTTCATATGTTTGACCGTGTACAGCCACCAGTACGTCTTCAGCTGTCCCTCGTTATTTATGCCTCTCAGTCGAAAAAGTAACAACCGTGGACGAAGAGAGAGCAAATCGCTGCTCTGGAGCAGAAAGAAAGGAGTAGCGGTCGTGTAAAAAGAGCGAAAAGGAAGGGCTTGGCTCCCGCGTGACATTTACTTTCTTGCCCTCTCATTTTCGTCCGTTTATGGTAGAGCACGTGCTATCCAGATCGATCAAACGGAGTCCGCTGAGGTACCTCCATAACTCGTAACGAAACACTCGACTAAAGCCCGGTTCACATCCGACAAACAGACACAAATGAGCGCGAACGAACAGAGGGAACGAAAGAAAAAAAAAAGAAATAAAATAAACGAATATCATAAAGCGCGAACGGATGCATACGGACAGTCAAGGTCTGACTTGCTCATTTGTCAACGTTTTATCCGACAATCTAGGCTCGGTTATCGTCGATTGCAAAAACATCGATGAGGTACAGACACAAAACGGGACTGTTATTGTAACAGGTGGTATTGTTTTATGATGCGTTTGCTAAGAAGCATAAAAACTGTATGCGGTATTGCCGTTGAACGTTTCTGCGCCAGTATGCGTTATGAAAGGTGCCTTGAGGTGGCGTATTGAAGAATTGCTACTACGTAACAATTCCTCGAAAATATCAGTATTACTCCGTCTTAAAATGCTTTGGTAAATTATATATGTGTATCATTCTTATACGACGCAGTGGCCTAATTTGATCCTAACGATTGAACGGTGTTACATTAGTTAGCGTAAGATCCGTACGGCATTTGTCAAGAAAATATCGTTATTACGTCTCGAATTTGCAGCTTACAGTTTTAGAGTATGAGGGTTTCAAGTATCCCTCAAGGAACAGGTTCCGTTGGTGATAACTACATATATACGGTAGTAGTAAAAGTTATGCGGGTCCCTCCCAATAGCCGAACCAAGTGTGAGGGCTGCTAACCGAACCTTCCACTTTGTAATCGTCCTTTGCAATCGTTGCAGACTATCCGCTGTTATGCAAGAAGACTGCTGAGATCTACGTACTTATTACTCGAAGCAATGATAACTAATCGTTACTACTTAGGATGAAAATTACGTTTCTGATTATAGCCTTGCGGAGATAATACGAAGCGATGGCCGTCATTCATTAAATCTCTGTCGAAATCAGAAAATGAAACAAGAGAACAGAAAGAGGAGACACACAGGCCCCATAATTCCGAAATGAATTTCGAAAACCTGTTTATAAAGCTAGTTTCATCCTCGCCTCCGTAATTTTCTATCATTTTTTACCTTCCCCGTTGTTCTTTTGCTCAGAGTTCTCTTTAGTTCCATATACAAACGCTTGGATCGTACAGTTTTTATTAATACTCATCAACTTCCACTACAGACCTTCCTCTACCTCTAAACATCTCTTGATGTTCGAAAAACGATTAAGATTTGATATACGTATAGTTCTTCTATGTATGCGTGTGATACGTAAAGGTGCATACGTTGAATACGTATATTGATTAAATAAATTTTATGAAGTATCTTTATAGATAACATCCCCTGCCTACTATTACTTCCATGGTAGTCGTTCGTAACTTTATTTGCCTTCATCGAATTTTCAATTTGATTCAATTCTAATTACATTTATAGGTGTTACAAGAGGGAAGAGATAGCAGAACTTTAAAGGATCAGTGAAATTTAAGGAGTTTCTTCAATCAATCACTTCACAATTGTATGACTGGCAAGGGAGAAGAGGAAGAAGGAGCAGAGAGAAGAGGAAAGGGACTAGAGAAGAGAATAGTGCATTATATTATTAATTAGATTAGATTAAGTTTATTACTACATTTTGTACTACAATATATTTTAAGGTATTTAGTTGTAATAGTAGAAAAGAAAAACATAGTAATATAAGTATATCTACCATTGTAAAATACAAACTAATTGTAATTTATTGTATATTTTATTGATTTTATTAAATAAATAAATGATTTAAAACCAATGCAACAAGTTTTATCATTAACCCTCAAAGTTAAATTCCTCCACATTACGATACAAGTCGAGAAATCCGGGTCTTAAGCGAAAAATCTGAAAATCGCCATTTCCTGGAAAATGACGTCACTTCCAGGAATCGCCAAAATTCTCGGAATTTTCGATGACGTCATTTCCAAGAAGTGGCACGTTCGGATACCTCCTCACCACTTATGTTCTCCTGATACAAAGTCGAAAAATCAGGTTCTCAAGCGAAAAATCCGAAACTTGGCAATTCCTGGAAAATGACGTCACTTCCAGGAATCGCCGAAATTCTTGGAATTCTCGATGACGTAATTTCCCAGAAGTGGCACGTTCGGATACCTCCTCACCACTTATGTTCTCCTGATACAAAGTCCGATTTTCGGGTTTTCGATCCTAAAAATTGGAAATGTATCAGGAGAACATGACGTCATAGGAGGTATTCTTGCCACTTCTGGGAAAATGACGTCACTTCCAGGAATCGCCAAAATTCTCGGAATTTTCGATGACGTCATTTCCAAGAAGTGGCACGTTCGGATACCTCCTCACCACTTATGTTCTCCTGATACAAAGTCGGAAATCGGGGTTTCGCTGAGACAAAGTCCAGAAATTGATAGTTCTGGGAAAATGACGTCACTTCCAGGAATTGCCGAAATTCTCAGAATTTTCGATGACGTCATTTCCAAGAAATGGCATGTTCGAATACCTCCTATGACGTCATGTTCTCCTGATACAAAGTCCGATTTTCCGGTTTTCGATCGCAAAAATTGGAAATGTATCAGGAGAACATAAGTGGTGAGGAGGTATCCGAACTTGCCACTTCTTGGAAATGACGTCATCGAGAATTCCGAGAATTTCGGCGATTCCTGGAAGTGACGTCATTTTCCCAGAAGTGGCAAGAATACCTCCTATGACGTCATGTTCTCCTGATACATTTCCAATTTTTAGAATCGAAAACCCGAAAATCGGACTTTGTATCAGGAGAACATAAGTGGTGAGGAGGTATCCGAACGTGCCACTTCTTGGAAATGACGTCATCGAAAATTCCGAGAATTTTGGCGATTCCTGGAAGTGACGTCATTTTCCAGGAAATGGCGATTTTCAGATTTTTCGCTTAAGACCCGGATTTCTCGACTTGTATCGTAATGTGGAGGAATTTAACTTTGAGGGTTAATGATGAAACTTGTTGCATTGGTTTTAAATCATTTATTTATTTAATAAAATCAATAAAATATACAATAAATTACAATTAGTTTGTATATTACAATGGTAGATATACTTATATACCTATATTAATTATATTATTATTAATAGTAGATATACTTATATACTTATATTAATTATGTTATTATTAATAGTAGATATACTTATATACTTATATTATATCATGTTTTCCGCTTCTACTATTATAACTAAATATCTTGAAATATATTGTAGTACAAAATATAGTAATAAACTTAAACTAATCTAATTAATAATATAATGCACTATTCTCTTCTCTAGTCCCTTTCTTCTTCCCTCTGCTTCCTCTTCCTCTTCCTCTTCCTCTTCTCCCTTGCCAATCATACAATTGTGAAATGGTTGATTTGAGATATTCCTTAAATTTCATTGATCCTATGAACTTTTTCTATTTCTTCTCTCTTGTAATACCTGTAGTAAAAAGAGAAGAACCATTAGCATCTATATATACTCTACATTTCAAGAGCAACAAAAAAGTTCATATAAACCTAAGTCCTATTCGCGAAAATGGCAGAGAAAATTGGGATTTTTGGTTTCTTCAGAGAAACAGCAGTTTCACTCATATTATTGATTACATCTTCCAATCCGTAAGTCCTACACGAAAATGACAAACAATATTGAAAAGAGTAAGAAATTTTCTATTATAATAGTTGCTATTTTACCCTGAAACTCGAGAACAGCTGGAGGAATAAAAGTTTAAACTTATCTCAGGAGGCGAAATTTGTAAATTACGAGAATTTTTATCTATTTAACCAATTACTTTTAGACGTGGAGGGCAGTAACTTTCACAAAAACTTCTTTATTCACTAAGCTTTCTGATAATATAATAAGTTTTTTATTCCGCCGCACGGAGGCAAGGAAATTCTGTGTGAAATGGTGAAAACTGCAGGTGTTATTATATATAATAATGACTGTATATGCGTTCATAGTACTCAAAGTGTTAATTTCATTTTTAACTTTAAAGGCGGCTTTCCACAGAAAATTTGTAACGACCAATTTTATTAAATGGAAATAGAGGGTGCTGTAACTCCGCAGTGTCCGTATGTGAGCCATTTCTGTCACTCAAGAGACCCAATACTCTCTGCACTCCGGTCCAAGCCAGAGACTTCCTCATCCTTGGTTCTCTTGAGTGGCAGGTATGGTTTCTCAAGTGTAATATTTCTGGCCATGGCCATTGCCCCCGCTTGCCAAAACCAGTGAAAAAACTATATCTTTCTGTCGAATTATGGACTTTCCATTTCCAGCTTCATTCTGTTTCGCTCCACTATGCGTGCTTACAAGAAGCTATATCAAACAACACTCCATTCCTCACCCCTGTACGGCTCCAACGAAAATTCTCTGCCATTTTTGCCAATCGGACCTAGGTTTATGTGATCTTTTTGTTGCTTTTCACGTGTAGTATCAGCTGTAAAAATTTCTCACACAACTAGTGAATCACCCTATATATAACACATCTATCGCCTTCCTGGTTTCGTTTTCGCTTCTCTTTCCTTCTCTTTGCTGCGATCTCTCATCTTAATTACAGAATTTTAGAGAACTGCTGATTAAAATAAAGAAATTCCTTAATTTTCATTGAATAGAATGAGTAAGATAAATTATATCTCCCGCTTTAGGGGTAAGAGAAAGAAAGATATATAAGAAGGCTATAGGAAAAAGTGAGACAGATGATGGTGACTCTACTCTAGAACCTCTCGCGCCATCTCTGTGATAAGTGCTCAAACTGGTCGCACATAATTATCGACAGCGAAGTAAACTACTCAAGAACTACTAGCGCCATCTCTTGGAGAAGCACTGAACTTAATCGGGCATTAGTTTAAATACTTTCATCACAGATGGCGCTAATAGTACTTTAGAAGTTCACTTCGTTGTCGATAATTGTGTCCGATCAGTTTGAGCACTTTTCGCAGAGATAGCGCCAGAGATTCTAGAGTAGGGTCAGCATCATCTATTTCACTCTCTCTTATGGAATCTTTTTCTTTCTTACCTCTAAAGCGGTAGATATAATTTATCTTGCTCTTTCTATTAAATGAAAATTAAGGAATTTCTTTACTTAATCAGTAGTTGTCTAAAATACTGTAATTAAGATGAGAGAGAGAGAGCAGCAAATAGAAGAAAGAAGAAGCAGAAATGAAGTCAGGAAGGCAATAGTTGTGTAATACACACAGGGTGATTTACTACTCGCGTGAGAAATTTTTACAGCTAATACTACAATGAAAACTACATCAAAGACTGCACTCCTCACCCCTCTGCCATTTTTACAAATTGGACCTATAAGTCTATGTGAACTTTTTTGCTGCTTTTGAGGTGTAGCATCAACTGTAAAAATTTCTCACATGAGTAGTATATTATAATATATATAATATATTTTAATGTATTTACTTGTACGGAGCATTCTAACAGGTTTTAATGACTGTATCCTACAAAGTGATTGTGCACAATTCGAACTATGTCGGTAATATTGCGAGTGAAAGTATTTCCGATAGAACGAGAACTTTGCACGTGCCCCAAGACTGTACTCGCCATCTCTGGCTGGAAAGGGAAAACGTGGATAAAGATAATGGGATTCTGACCATTTAAAGAACATAGTACCTCCATCTATTAGGCGTGAACGGAAAGCAAAAGGTAGATTGACACAATTGGCACAACGCGAGCATAACCCTGGGATTCGGTTTGGAAACGAACGAATCAGTATTTAGTGCATTGTGTGTCATAAGCGGAGATATCAAAATGAAAATACCCTCGTGATATCTTCAGTGGAAAGCTGGTAAATTGCACTTTTAACGTGGCTCCGTTCCTCCCGAGTGTGCGACAGTATTCAGCGCCTAACATAATGCTATTTTAACAGTATCGTGAAAAAACGAAGCTGCGACAGTGATCAGATTTTTGTTTATCGTTCATTAGCTGGGGAACTACCCAAACTGTACAAAAATCCGAACGAATTTCACAGTCATACGTCAGAAACCCTCATACCCACCATACAGTGAGTGTCACGGCCGTTTGTACTATCACTTTCTCACGCCTATAAGTTATCGAATTCCTTAAAAACACTTTTACATGGAGCCATCATTAAGATACACACACACGCGAAGCGAGAACGTTAACCAGAATTTCTTTTATTCATCAGCATGGAAAAATATGCACATACCTATACTATACTCTTGTTACTTTGTCAGTTTTCGTTTTTTAATATTAACTTTAACGCCGATTTTGTAATGGCAGCATTATAATGTTCTAACCCGAGAGGAAAAATTGTAGTTTTATGTTATCTGTTTGCATTTGTACTTTATATAGATAGCATCCGAATAATTTTTAAGCTTGATACTTGGTCTGCACCGATGCTTTGGTGATATCTTTAAGATGCATCAAACATCATGTTCTATAGTAAATTCCTTACTTATATGTATTGTTAACACATACACACACATACACATATACACACATAATTTATGTGTAAACTGAATGTACAAATACTAATGAATTACAATGAAGTGATTACAGCTCCACTGACAGAAAACTTTTCTCACCTTTGTTATTTTTTTCTTTATTCACATACATTCTTTGGTTTTCTCACATCTCATCATTGTAAAGCAGGAAATTACTTTTAACGTTGCTCTGGTCAAAAGATAGAAATTGGAAACCCATTTTAGTGGCTTTTACAGTTTTAGCGTTAAATAAGTCAAACCTGTATACTAAATACATAAATAGTTCAGAATGTTGTAACTATCTTTTTGTATATTTTACTTTATAATAAAGTTCATTGCACATTGCGAAAACATACCCACAGCAACACACTTAAAAGTATAATTACCTTATAAATACCTCTCTAATAGAAGAACACAATCTTCATCACACAGTAGCTTCTAAGAATTAGATAAGTTCGATTAAAAACATTTACTCATATATTGTTGGTGTATAGAAAAAGAAAATTGTCTGATTGTAGGAATCTGCAAAGATCAGAAGGCCTGGTGCAGGCACGTTCGAGAGCCGAGGTGGTTAGTGAATGGTGTTGCAGATAGACTCGGTGTGGGGTTGGGCGTCACCCCCGCTGCGCCTCCAGCTAGGGGGGTCTAGGGGCGCCTCGGGGAGAGCGGCCGCGGGCGCCCCATCCTCACAGAGGATGGGTGAAATGGTCGTGGAACGCGCACCTTCACCAGCCTGCCTCAGCCACACTTCGGAAAAACATCCTCGAGCTACGCTTACAGAACTCAATGTTCTTCGCCGTCATCGAGAACTGTGCGATGTCGTTCTCAATGTCGGCTCTAGAAAAATATTTGCGCATCGCGTTATCCTGTCGGCGTGCAGCCCGTACTTCAGGTAAGGTGGTGCAGTTACAGCTGAGCGTTGGATAAGTTAGCTGATCCTAATATGTATGCTGATTTACGCAGAGCAATGTTTACTGGGGAGCTGGCGGAATCTCGACAAACTGAAGTGACGATCCGTGACATAGACGAAATGGCAATGGAATTATTGATAGACTTTTGTTACACTTCTCACATCATTGTCGAGGAAGCGAACGTTCAAACTCTCCTTCCAGCAGCGTGCCTTCTCCAGCTAGCAGAGATTCAAGATATATGTTGCGAGTTTCTGAAGCGCCAACTAGACCCCTCGAATTGTCTAGGTATACGAGCGTTTGCGGATACTCATTCTTGTCGTGAACTTTTACGTATCGCGGACAAGTTCACGCAGCACAACTTTCAAGAAGTATGTATATTTCCTCTACATTTCTCCAAGCCTTGGAAAAATATTCGCGTAATCATTGGATTTTCATTACCGATAGTATTACCTGTTAATTGTATCGTTTCAAACTAGGTAATGGAAAGCGAGGAATTTCTTTTATTACCTGTTAGCCAATTAGTAGACATTATTTCCTCGGACGAGTTAAATGTTCGTACAGAGGAGCAGGTGTTTAGCGCGGTTATGAATTGGGTCAAGTACAATGTCACAGAGAGAAGGCAACATTTGGCGCAAGTTCTTCAGCATGTACGACTACCCCTCCTTAGTCCGAAATTTTTAGTCGGGACCGTTGGGTCCGACCTTTTAGTTCGATCCGACGACGCGTGCAGGGACCTAGTGGACGAAGCGAAGAATTACTTGTTGCTTCCGCAAGAACGGCCGTTAATGCAAGGACCTAGAACACGACCTAGAAAACCAACTAGACGCGGCGAAGTTCTATTCGCCGTTGGTGGATGGTGCTCCGGTGATGCGATCGCCAGCGTAGAAAGATTCGATCCGAACACTGCAGATTGGAAGATGGTCGCACCGATGAGTAAACGAAGATGTGGTGTCGGAGTAGCCGTACTGAACGATTTGCTATACGCGGTAGGCGGTCACGACGGACAAAGCTACTTAAATAGTATCGAACGATACGACCCACAGACAAATCAGTGGTCTTGTGACGTTGCACCTACTACATCGTGTAGGACTAGCGTAGGTGTCGCGGTACTTGATGGTTTTCTTTACGCGGTAGGTGGCCAGGATGGTGTCCAATGTTTAAATCACGTCGAAAGGTAAATCATTCCATTATATACACTCTACATATAATTACATAATTTATCTTACTCGAGTTTTATCTCATTATTGTGAGAAGATATTTGATAAGTTGAAAAAAATAGTATTATATAAATAATGTGGATTTATCATCATACATATTGCACAGAAAACAGATACCAAGTGTTTATTTTGTATAGATACGATCCTAAAGAAAATAAATGGTCTAAAGTATCACCAATGACCACTAGAAGACTTGGTGTAGCTGTTGCTGTATTGGGCGGTTATTTGTACGCCATCGGCGGGTCTGATGGACAGTCGCCTTTAAACACAGTAGAAAGATACGATCCAAGGCAAAATAAATGGTCTCAAGTATCGCCTATGTCTACGAGACGTAAGCATCTAGGCTGTGCGGTATTTAATAATTTAATTTATGCTGTTGGAGGACGAGACGATTGCATGGAACTTTCGAGCGCAGAACGTTATAATCCCCACACTAATTCTTGGAGTCCAATAGTTGCTATGACGTCGAGAAGAAGCGGAGTAAGTTTAAAGAAGCGCAGTAATTATCAATGATCACTTTTAAACTGGATTGCATTAATAAAAACATTCGTTCGCTTGGCACATTTCCAGGTGGGTTTAGCAGTAGTGAATGGTTTATTATACGCAGTGGGTGGATTTGATGGAACTGCCTATTTAAAAACAATCGAAGTATACGATTCGGAACAAAATCAATGGAAATTGTGTGGTTGTATGAATTACAGAAGACTCGGTGGAGGTGTGGGTGTAATGCGGGCTCCACAAACCGAAAACTACATTTGGTAGCTCAGGCCCCCCTCTTCAGTCCAAATGACTGAAACTCCTTTAACTCCTCTTACACCGATAACTCCTGTTACACCCGTAACTCCTCCCGCTCCTCTATCGGTTCCTGTTGTTATAACTAATACTAGAAAACGCTACCGCCGATCGATGAGCATTATATAAGTAACATACCGTTTTACAAGACTTTGCCTTTCTCAATATCAAATAATTTTTCTCATAAAATACTCTACGTTCGTTCATAATAGACTTGTTTAGATAATCGTTCATTTGGAATCTCAATCACTTTTATTTAGATATGTGACAATTATTTTATATTATCTATGGATATATATTAAATATACTTCCCCGTTTACGAGGAGCATTTATTCTTTGTAAATGCTTTTAAAATGCCGTAATTTTATCATTCAACAATTATTCATTTTTTTATGTAAGGCTGTAAGATATTCTTTTTATGCTATTTATACATTTTATTATACATTAAAAGATTCCAGTCGTTTTAGACTTAAGCATTATATTCTTATAATTCCTTTGTTTAATAACGTAACTCTATGTATAATGTGAAAATCTAGGACGTTCAAAGCAACAGAAAGGCAAAATCTCTTTAAACACAATATTCACTTCAGTAGAAAGCTTGCAGCTTCCATATTTTCAGTGATTTCAGAGAACAAAATTTTTAAATCCATATTGACATCAGAACTTCGTTATGGAGGGGCTGCTTCTGCACCCACTAAAAAAAAAAGGAAGCAAAAATAAAGATTTAAGTAAACAAATTGTTTCTGTCTCGATAGTATACTTTCTATATGTATCGTACTTTTATCAGTAAGACTGAACTGAAACCAAACGTTTATGTAAAACTAATAAATGAAACAAATGTTTTGAAATGAAACAAAGGCTCTAAGCACATTTTTGTTTTAAGACAATATATGAAATGTATGTGAGTTGATTTCATCGTGTACTGAACATCAAAATTATTAAAATTACATTTCTCAGTACTTTTATATTTTTACAAAAGACAAAGCTTGATAAATTTACGTTGCGTTTGAAGCGATAAAGGAGTAGTCTTATTGTACAAAATGGTAATAGGGATCATTATCCAACAATTTCATAATGTAACGTTTGTGATAATAATATAATAAGAGCCAGTAAATTTTACTGATTGTGAGCAATATTTTACTAATATATATCAAAATATTGTTTTGTAATTAGTTAAATAGAAAGCTGTAAGGAAGGTATGTGAATTTGTGTCGATTAATTACAGAATTGAAAGTTTACGAATTACTAGTTGTGTTACATGTATGAGATTGTTGAAGAAAATAAAACATATGTATAGTATAAGGATATACTGACGATACAATGTAACTGTTTCTACACAACTGGTTACGAAACATCACTATTAGAAATTGTACAAGTTCTCGACAAACGTACGATTTTCTCTAATGGAATAACCGATTTCATTTAAACGAGGATCGCGAAAATGTTTCTATTTCTTTATAAACATAATACATTTATAAAGTCCGTGTAGCATAAATGAAATAATTAAGTTGAGTTCGATCAAAGATCATTCACACCAAGCAGATCAGTTTTGTACTTGATATCTGGAACTTTGTTAGGATTAAAATATATCGTGGGTTACGTGAAAATAGGGAGGGGTGTTTAAGTCAGAATATTCCTGGTTTCAAAATTATTCTTTCTAAAATTACAAAAGTATTTTTACCTTTTGATTTGCAATATTCCTGCGGTACTTACATTTATATCAATTTTGATGAATTGTGACCTTCATGAACCTCCCAAAACTGTCAACTTTGGGGATCTGTATTTTTAAAGAATTTCGAAACAATTCTATTTTCACATGGACTACAATATATTTCAATTTCAATAAAATCCTAAATATCGGATTTAAAAGTAATCCGCTTGGCATAGAATGACCAACAATTCACTTACAGATTTAAAATGGTACAAATTATTGCAATCACAATGCAAAGTTCAAATATATAAGTGTTCAATATTGCATTTAATTTACAAGTAGTTAAAACTGTAGTTTCAGAACAAAAAAATATTACTAATACCAGAGTATCTAAATTACAAATCTAATTTGGTTTAAAATTATACACGAAACATTTTTAGAAAATGATATTTACATTCCCTTCTATATTAATGAGGTTTATTATAACTTTAATTTTATAATCAACAGATATCCAATAGAAAATTAGTGGAATCTTAACTGTGTTGAAGTAAAATTACTTTATATTATTAAAATGTTTTGAATATAATGAAATAATTTTATTACATACGTGTACATGTATTATTTATTTGTCTATAAAAACTAGTGGAATTATTTAGATAGAACTATTCAATAAGTAACTAACATTCTAAAGTTGCAATTAATCAGTAAAATACTTAACGAACCTTATTCATTTTTGCACATTGAATTCACCTATTAAATTGTGCTCACGTATTTTCTATATTATATACAGTACTTTATAAAACGTTAAATATCACATTTCTATTTTAGACATTTTTGTACTATACTTTAAAGAATAATCAAATCATATGAGAACCAGCAGTTTCTAAATCTTTAGTCTTTTATCACTTAAAAAATTCATTATAATATCACTGTGTTTTTCAACTACAATTATTGTGCTAAATGTTTCAAAAGAATATCAGTATTTTTTATTCAGCTACTGCTAAAATCTAATCCCTTTTAGAAATATCTTATCGTTTGCTTATACTAATGTATCCGACAACCAAACATGCTCATAGTGTACATTTGAAAATGTGCATCTCGTATAACAGCAGTACAATGATAACGCATTGGCTAAAGTTTTTTGGGTAAGGCTATTTTTTGCCTTTTCCCTTTTCTTTTTCAAGGTATCTCATTTTTATATCCTCCTATTATACAATCTCGCAGAAGGAGACTACCGCCTCTCAGGACCTCTCACTTGGCACCGATTACTTAACAACTGGCAGTAAGAAGTCCTGATCCATTCCAGTCATCAAGACACAACACAGCTTTCCATACTAAAATATATCCATCCTCCTCTATCATCTCCTTACAGATTCTCCTCAGACACTTACCCAAGTATTTATTCCCGGTAAATATTAATTCAGAATATCTTTTGGTCATTTCTTTTCGTCCAATCTGGTGCTTTGCTACATGATGAACTTAAATGTATCGCCAATAATGTTGCCATCATCAATGATGTACCAGTCTGGATTACAAAGGGGATTCCCCTTAGGCGCGTATCCAACGTTATCGCTGGTGGGTCGACGTTTTTATACATTTTTCTTTCCTCTCTCATACTTTTCTCATTGCATATTGTATTATTCTTTTTTTTAGCTAAACTTTGTTACTCCTTTTCTACATTTCAACCCTTTTTTCCTCCTTTTAGTCGTCTGCTCTTACGATAAGCAGAGATTAATATGACTGTATTCTGATGCTTACTGCACAGGGATATTAACGAATACATTTAGTAGTAAGTAGCGAGTATCCTTAATGTTCGTTCCATGAGAATAACCATAATGGCGCGCTTAATAAATTCAACGGAAAATTTACAATTACCGGCTTTTCGAAAAGACGACATCGTATCGTTTTCATTTGATAATGAAATTGCACATTTGAAACGTTAACGTTGAATGAGAAGTTTGTGTAAATGTTACATCGTTAGAACGATGAGAATCTAAGAGTTACGTTCAGCTTATCGGGAACGAGTCCAGTAAAAACCTTTTGCAAGAAAGTAAGGGTTAACCAGCGCAAGTAAACAAAACGATGCAGACGAATAAAAAAGGTTGCAAAGAATTACTGATGTGGCGGATGTTTCTTGCTGTGATCTCCAGTATAGCCGTACAATTTCTTCTTGTCACCTGTTTACTATTAATTACAAATTTGGGTACGGATTACACGTCATGGATTCAAAATACATGGAACACGATAACCTCCCTCCGTATGTGGAGTTACTTCTGCGTCCTCGCCACCGTCACGTTCTTCCAGGGAGTTATTTGTAGCAAAAGCTACTCGAATACTCCGACCTATATGAAGAGTAGATTTAAGAAGTTTTGCGGGATATTCACGTCTCAGAATGTCTTGATGGGCACACTGCATGTAATTATCGGAGGCCTCCTAGTTTGGTTGCATTTGTCGGTGAAAGGAGGAAGATATGGATTTTTAACAACAGACTGCAGCATAATTTACGGATCTTGTTTAATAGAGGAGCATTACTTTTTATTCTTAAGTGGATTTTGGTGCGGATTATATTTCTTCTTGAAGACTGGCATCTTTCACATGAAATATTTGAAATTCCCTGTAATATTTTCATCGAAGCTGTCTCGATTTAAGGCAGGAATATGTACCTTGCTTCCATCGTTAATGGCTGAGTGCATATGGCCATCAATGTACTATTTAATTGCTTATTATTTTGTGGGTTCTTATTGTCGCTCTACAATATTATTACTAGCATCCGCACAATTAGAAAATAAGCCGTTGGACAGCGTTTACAGATTGCTCAATTTGTCACTGATCTTCCAATTGTGGTTGTATCATTTGGTATTTATATTGACAATTAACAGTATACATTTACTGTTCGAGTTACACTTGACAGAGTGGGTTCCTTTGGAATTCAAACAAACCCGTGTATTTAACAGCGATGAATCTGGAGTAACATTATCAGACGCACTATCCATGGATAAAGTGCCGATAATGCAACATCTGGGTTATTTGGACCTAGTTACGATAGCACAGAAAGACAAAGGAAGAAGAAGCATATTATTTACAATCAGTCAGCCCGGTGGTCATCCTTATAATTGGAACTGTGTCATAGAAAATTGTATTAATCACATAAAAAAATTTTCCGATGATCTTAGCGCAGCGTGCCTTAAAACTCAAGAGCCAACATGTTCGACTACTCAGAGTTCAACAACCGTGCCGAATTTCAGTGAATTTCACAAAGAATACATATATCGAATGCGCAATTTAATACCAGAAAAAGTGCCCGTACCTACCGAGCAAAGCGACATGAAAAAAGACGTCGACAGTGAAATGTTCATTCAGAAATTCATGAAAACTAAATGGAACAATTTTCTCGTGTATTTATATTCTAAACCACTGATCTTTTATATTTTCGGCGAAATAGAAGGTAGTAAAGTGTGTCACATCTTGTTTAATGCACAGACAATAATTTGGGCTGTAGATGCAATTTCGTCTTTGGCTGTATTATCGTTGAACGAAGATTCTTACGGAATCGCGCAAAAAGATCTACCGCTTATAATCAATACTTTACTTGCATTGAAACAAGCTCTTGATAAGCTGCAAAAATCAAATATTATGATAAAGAAACAAGACGGAGATGATAGATTTATTAAACAAATATTTCATTCTTTGCGTGCGGCAACAAAACGAAGTATTTACAGAATAGTTACGAGTTTCGAGACGTATATCGGTGATTTGGCATTGGAAACAGCAACAGTGGAACAGCTACATAGCTTCGTTGCATATAGAGAATAATAATTTTTATAGTTTCATAACAAGTCCCAATGTACATACTGCCATATTTATAAATATTTTACCTACTCTGTGAGATACTTTTTTTAGTATCAAAAGATATTGCAAAGATTTTAAGGTCATTTCTGTAATTGTTATATGCAAACGATACTGGTCTTTAACAGTCTTTTTTACTGAAATTTATGGTTAAGTGTAATCTACAGAAAGAAACTAGTTATATATTCCAAATTCTAAATGTGATGATACCTATAATTAAATTTATAACATGTTGCAATAAATTGATTATTTTTGAAGTAATTATATTTTTTCTTAATCACTCATCTGCTACAATGATATAATTCTAAATTTTTCATTTTTAGGATATGAATGTAGAAAGAATGATTCATGTATATTTTATACAAACTTGTTTTCCGAAAGTCCATGATTTTTGAGTTATATCATTGTTGCAAGAAATAGAAAATATGTATTTTAAAAAAGTCCTACATAATATACACGCGCGCATTGAAAAGCGTATATGAAAAATATATAAAAAATAATAACTAACTTTTATTACAATATATGTTACATTTTTTTCAAAGCTTGTACAACACTAAGATTATAAAATAACTTATCTCTCAACAAAAACCAAGCTTTCGATTGTATTTCTTGTAATGTCTTTAAATAATTTGTTAACGATTCCGTTTCTACTATTGCCGTTCCATGACATTTTAAAAATACGGCTAAATAAGCTTGTGCCAATTCGAAATCAGTTTTCTTTTCCATCATGTAGTGTATCATTTTCATAAATTTAAGCAACAAAGTGTCCGATGTTCTTTGGTCCGCTGTAAGTGACTGAATCTCAAAATCGATAGAACTCGGACTCATACATTTTAACTTTTCAATAATCTCTTTGAATTCATCATTCTGCACAGATAATAATGATTTGCTAAACAGAGTGAGATTCTGGAACTCGGGGTGCGTGATCAGCTTTTTGCTCGACTCTGTGCTTTGAACATCCGAGAAATCGAATTTCAATTCTAACGACGGAATTGTCGGCAAGAAAAATGGTGCATTTTCAGGAGCTTTCGGTGGTTCTTTTGGTTTGTTTCGTTTTCTTACAATATCTATGTTTAACAGATTTTGCCACCTCGAGTGAGCTAATCCAGACATCGTAATAAGATCGTCATGTAGTTGCTCTGGAGAAATGTAATGCGGTTCTGGTTCAATGAGTTCGTCATCTCTAGAGTCATTAGCTTCTATTATTGCACCAGGAAGGCCAATCATTGGGATCGGATCGTCTTTGTTTATTGCTTTTAGAGAAACATGAGAGTAAAGTGTGCGATTTGACCATAGATATATCCCTAAGTTACACACGTGTGCCGTGACAAGGAATTCTCCAGTCGGAGAGAAATGCAAAGACGTACACGCTTCTGGAACCTAAAATATTGTTACATTCGACTATCTAATATTTGTTGAACAATAATATTTCAAAATTATAATAGGATATATATTTAGGATGAAATTGAATCGATTTTTCTTTCGTTTTTCGCTAATGTCAAGACTTTAGAATAGCAATGAAGTATCGTTATTTCTATATTTATATAAAATTTGATAAAAATACCTGAAAGATATCCACTAAATTTGAAGAGGGTATATCCCATGTACGAATTGTACAATCCATAGATGCAGTTACTAGCCACCTAGAATCAGGACTGAAGCATGCATCTGTTAGTTGTGCTTCGTGTCCCTCAAAGTGTCGAACGATTTTTCTAGTATCAAAATCTATTAATATAATAGTAAAATCTTCCAATGCTACAGCTACAAGGGAACTTTCAGTCTGATATCTCAACCATTCAATTGGCTCATCCAGTATCATCTTTGCCACTGGCTCTGTTTCTCCTTGAAATTGTAATATACAATTATTGTATTTATGTATCATAAAATGTCTCATGATGTCAAGCCAAGTAATTCAAGTATTTAAATTGTATGATAGCAAACAATATATATATATATATTGTATACGCAAGTATATAATATATAATATATTTTTACCTTTCCTTGGTTTAAAAGTCCAAAATTTGATAATTGCATCTCTTCCAGCAGTAATTAAAGTTTGATTTAAAATATCTACCATTAGACCTTTTACAGGACCTTGATGAGCTCCTTTATCAGTACCATAACTAGCTCTGTGAATCCCTGATTGTATATTAAATTTTTCTACATGACCTGTGTTATATCCAATAACAACAAAATTTCCACATTTCGATAAACATACGCTAGTTGCTGTAACGTTAGGATTGTGCTTAAATTTTTCTGGCTTTAACTTGTGCTCTCCCATTTTCGCCTTGTCAAAAGACCATGTAGTAACTGTAGCCAAACCGGAATGTACAGCAACAATATTGTCCCATTCTTTCTCTCTTGTTGTTTCCGCCGCGATTTCAGTAATTGGTGGCATCAATAATGGATCTACAGCGGCTCTTCCCCTTTTCTTAGCAGCTTTTCTGTTGAATGATGCTCTTCCCAAACTTCTGTTGAATATTTCGGTAACTGTAGAGAATATCCTTAACGATGAATCACTTCCAGCTGTTAATATGTTGATACCCTCGTTTCCATAAAAACGAACAAGAGTAGGAGGTTCCGAGTGAGCCTCTCTGATCCTCAAAAGTCTGCCAGCCCCATCGGCCAAGTCAAATATCCATAATTTTAACGAATTGTCAGGAGAAGACGATACTAGTAATGGTTCGTTAGGTAAATATTTTAAACCAGTCACAGCTCCGAAATGGGCTTGAAGAAGTTGACTTTCTACTTTTCGCTGTTCCAAGTTCCAGAATACAATGTGACCGGACATACTTCCTGTAGCCATAATCGGATATTCATCTGTTCTGAAGCTAATCGATATTACGCTACCCCAGTCTTGTACCAATTCGAAAAGAGTTTCGTCAAACTTCAAATTATGTAATATAATTCGTCCATCGCTTAGACCTATAGCTACAACATCTATCGCAGGCGCTTGCTCGAGCGCAGTTATTGGCGCATTCCAACCATTAAACGTATGAATCATTTTCAGAACATTCAAATTCCACAGTTGCAATTGACCCTGTTCGCTTCCAAATAATACTTTGTTTATGTAAGTATTGGGGTGAATCAACGTGGTTATTTTAAACAGCTTATTGTTAAAATTGAGCTCCGTTATTAACTCCTGCGACTTGATATCCCACATTTTGACATTGCTGTTTTCATCAACGGATATCAAGTATATACCGAAAGGTAACAGAGTGTGTACCGTGTACTCGTGACCTTTGTAAGTCATCTTTAACTCTGTTCCTCTTCGCCAAGCATATATCTCGTTTCCACATGCTGTGTAAATGTGATAAGTGTCACCAGCGAGAGCTGTGATGTCGCCTGGATGCGTTCCTGACACGGTAAGAAGGGTGAAATGCGAACAGCCGTACGTGTGAAACGCATTACCCACGCATGTTACTATAAGATTTTCCTTCCGCCTTTGAATATATCTTGTTACTAGCGGAATATGATTGCTGACATAACCTAGTGCACGATTCTTTAAAAATATCTTACTGTGAACCATTGCTTCAATATTAATTCTATATCAAATACAATGTTTACATTTAAAAGTTAGGTTAGAATACACAATCATGCTTTCTATTAAGTGATCACGAATGCGGCCATATTGGAAGGCATGAACTACGTCATTTACTGAGGGTGTAGTCGGGTAACTTTTACGGTTTGAAAGAAAAATGCTTATAAAAAATATAATTTATAGTAGATACTGCCGTGTTTGTATTGAATTTAATTAATATTTAATTAATATAAAAATTGAATTAGGTGTTGAATAGACTTAGAAGAAACCTGTTACGATAGATTTGGTATAGAGCGTCATCTTGAGAAGAGATTCGTTAATTTATGGAACTTCAAGTCTTATTGTGACCTCTAGAATATTGAACGGAGAGTTCAGGAACTATTTTCAATTCAAATATCGAATAAATTTTTTCTCTCAGTAGGTACGAAGGAATTCTTCTTTGTCATTTATCTCTCTGCATTAATGATAGTTAAATAAAAAATTGAAATAATACAGCTTTATATTTATTTAAGACAATCATCGGTACAGAACAGTTTCGTCCCAGTTATTACCAATATAATTGTCTTTTGGTCAAACAACATTAGTATTTTAATATCTTTATTACAATAGCGATCCAACAATTGTTTAAAAAATTATTCTGTATCATTATATTCTTTAAGTACATTAGGTTTATAGAATCACGGCGAATATCTGTGTAAAGACTAATCTACTAAATGAAATATCAATTTTGTACATAGATAGGGGATGGATTGGAGAAAGCATTATTTTAATGCTAATTGTAAGTGACTTTTTTTTCTTTATAATTTCATTTTAGTTATCCGCTGTTTCCATACGTATATATACGGATTCGTATAAATCATTTGTATGCTAAGTAATTCTTACACGTACGTATGTATACGTATAAAACATTGTGTCTGTTCTATAAAATGAAAAAATTCCTTTTTTACAACAAATGTATTAATGCCAGTGAATATCGAATACACTGTAGTAACAAATACGATCGTGTATCAAGTGAAGTCACTCATAACTTTAAAACAATTATACATTATTATAGTATATATTGTAATACAAGATACAACTGTTAAATTACAATTATAATAACACTTTGATAATACTATCTACAAATGTGGAAGAGGAAGTAAGTACGTACATTGATATGTGTGAGATGCCGATAAATACGTTTAAAAAATATATCGTATAAATAATTTAAATATATATCACATGAATCACAAGGAAAACGTGTAATTGACTATGTAAATAACCATTAATTAACGTTCTATTATTAAGGTATTTACAAATTAGTAGAATATCCGTTACTTATGAAAGTTTATTCCCATTACGGGATCAGTTTTTACTCTGAAAATTATGTTTGCCTCGTATAGAAAATGAATGTAAAATTTGTTACTAACGATTCGCTTGGCTAATGAAGGGTGTCTTCTATTTATTGAGCTATTAATTTCGATTCCTCGATCGACCTAAACGAATTGTCAAGATTAATATCAACAGTGAATAAATGAAAATTCAACAGCTACGTAAATCTTGCTTATAAAGCAATCAAATTTCAGAAGAAACGAAGAATAATGAACACTAGATTCACCTTTCCTCGAAGATTCAACATCTCGAAGAGCGTGCTTTGTACACGGCAGTATCGTCGTAAAAAGTATTACGGAAACATAAACCGTGATGGCCATTTCTTACAAACGTTGTACGAGTAACACTCTCACGAACTCCTAAGCTACCAAACGGTATCTTACAGTTTATTACGATTACGGTTTTCTAAAAACCCCAGGTCCTATGATCACAAAAGGGGGACAAAAAAAAAACGAAATTTATACCTACTGCGAATTATACAAAATCATAACTAATAAAGCTTTACAAATATTCGTTCGTTATAATTAAAGAGCTTAGAGCAGGCGTAGGCGACCTTTTAAATTGAGTTTAAAATTGATCTGTCGCATCCCTGTATTTTTTTATCCACTAATTGGATCAATGAGACAATGTAGTTTATATAAGAATTTTCCATATAAACATCACTCGTTCTAGGGACTCAATTTTCAAACAAATATCACGCGACACCTTCATCCCCTAAGCCCTTCAATCCGTCCAACTGAATGTCGCTTCAAGGTCAGCGAAGATTTATCGATCTCTCGCGAAAAGGCGAGCGATCTTTCGTAGTTTTTCAGTCTCTGGCTGCGAGCTTTTTAAAAACTCGTTTCACCACCGACGATGGCTCGTTTAAGCTGTCGGAAAGACGTCGAAAAGCCAGAGGAAACGTTCACGTACGCGTTGGATACTGCTTAACAGGCCTCAGTTGGTGTGCCCTTTCATTTGGTACATGTCGACCAGCAAACGAGAAATGGGAATTTCGCCTATGGTTTCGTGGAAGAACAGACGCTCGACCAATTTCGGGAAGACGGACGTCAAACGACCGACCACGTGCATCAACGTCCCGCTTCTGCCCGGTTGCCGTTGATAACGCGACTTCGTGTAATCACCCAGGATGCATTGAGCCTGATCTTGCAACATTTTGATCGACTCGCTGGCGTGAAGCCCCTCTGTTTCTGTCGGGTGCGTCATTTACATTGAGCTCGCGATTATCGAGAAATATTTATTTGACGTACATTTCGAACAGATGCAATTTCAACCTCGAATCGTCAAATATATCTTCAATTTAAATGATTTAAATGAAAGTTAATTTTGTAAGCAGTTTAGTTTTCTTTTTCTTTTTCATGAAAGTAATTGTTTCAGAAAATCCCTTCTCTTTCGAGAATTCTCGCATGTATTTGTTTAACTATATTGAATTATAAGTTGAGAAAAGATTGTGTATATTATAATTAGATTTGCATGAACGTGTGTGTGCACGTGTTTTGTATTTTATGTTGAAATATTTGTGAAATTTTCTTACCTGGAGTGAACAGCGCTACCGCTTTCATACATCCCCATTCGCTCATGTCTGGTGAGAGTTGTCTAAAACGGCATATCGTATCCTGAAGCATAAATGTATCGTACGTAAGTCTACGATTTTTCTTTACCAAAATTCGTTCTTTTATATTGCTACATTTCTTTAAATTGTGATTAACCGCAAGTTATTCAGCCAGACGTAAGTAGATTCAGCTAGTTGGACACAGCCAGCGGCGTCTGGCTGAATCGTCGTGCAATCTGAAGTAACTATAGTTTTAATATTTTTGTATTAAAAATATGATTTTACGAGTAAAACAAAAAATTACTTGAAAAGAAGAAGATTTTGCAATTAGCAAGAAAATGAATAACGCTTCTATGATTAATAGTTGTTGGAATATAAAGAACTGTTTCAAGCTTTAAGATTCAAAGCCTGGCAAAACGATTACTTCTCTCCTATATTTCTCTAAAATATAACGTATGAAATGAAATCTCAGATATCCAATGCAAAATGAAATTACAAATGTTAAAATATCGCGACGATTGGGTTAATTACTTGGATTGTATTTAATTGTTGACTCGTTGTAGCCTCGTCCGGTAATCTTGCCCTCACTTGCTCGTCCTCCAATAAGCCAGTAATGTTCCAAGACACGGACCACTGTGCTAGATGAAGGAGGAAAAGCTGCGTCCAGGATCCCTCGAGTAACAGTAACTGATCGTTCTTTGAAAGAGACTGGAACAGTGGTAGACAGCAAACCCATCTTACAGCCATGAACAGTAAACGGGCTGTAGTTTCCTGAAATACATAAATAAATATTGTTTCTGAAATTTTCTAGCGCGTTCACAATGCACAGTAGAATATTAGATGATATTTTAAGATATCACGAACAATAATAAAGTTCAAAGAAGTGTTTTGTGAATTACTAGATCAACTTTATTATTTCAACTGTTTTAATTAATTCCTGGTATAATTTGCTACCTGTAATAGCTCTCGCGTCGGATTGGCATTTGGCAGAGTCCCCGTGGAAGTGTGACTAGTTTCCGTTTGTTCCAGAGAGTATTCCGTTTCCGATTGCAACGGCGCATTCCATACGAGTTCCTTGCGAATAGAGATGCAAATACATTTCAAAATATAAACGACACGATCGTTTAATCTTTATATTTGTATACTAAATTGCAAACAATTTCGCTGCTTATTGTATACGAACAAATTCCATTGTATCTGTTTGTCCCATAAAAAGCTAATTTCGCGGCAACGAACTCGAAACGAGGGGCGAAAGGACACGACAAAGCCGTGTCGTGGATCGTTCAGTTTCAGTTTGCCGCGTGGAAACGGACAGATTTGTGGGTTATAAAGTTTTCGAGGGGGGAATCACCAGAAAATCGGAGAGAATTACTTACCTGGCATTGCTCCGCGGACATTAGTATCTGGAGAAGGGGTGGTTGTGGCGTTAGGGCGACGCTCGAGGACGCCGAGTAGAAGGTCGTAGCTGATGGAGAATGGGGCAGAGCCAACGGCGCTGGGGACGAAGAGGAGTCCTCTGGTGGTTTCTGTACCAGTGCCACTGGTCGTGGATAGGGCGAGAACCTTTGGTCGCACCTGAACTTTCTGCACATATTATCCTTAGCGTCCTTTTATTTGAGTAGTTATCGAGATCTAACTACTAGGTGTACAGTTTTAATATTAAGATAATTCATTGTTGGATACAATAAAATTTCAGATGATTGAAGTTTTTCCAAGGTAACGTTACTTTCTTACTGTGTGTGTGATGTTTGATTTAAACAAATATTTCTTTAGTGTTATTGAGAGACGCTTATTTGAAATGGTAAGTAGCGTAGTTATAATATATAGTAGCACAGCTGTAAATTTGTAGCACAGTTTTGGTAAGAACTTTATACACACCTTTGCTGGAGGAGCACGTAAGGGGAACCAAGACCAGCCCTTAATCGATCGCTGTGTAAAGGTGGCGCGATCGATGACTGTTGTTGATGTTGCTTTGGTTTCCTTGGACCTCGCTCGTGTTGCACCGCTAAACAATTACAAGAGGAATTTAGATTATTTTTCTATTCAATTTTCTTTTATGAAGAATATTAAATTATTATAACGTGGAACTGGTTGACAGTATTTTTAACTCTCCAATTGCTGTCCAGTAAAATATTTAGAATGTAACTTGTAATATTCTACCGTGATTCTTGGTACATAGTGTTTAATATTTGAAATATACCTTCGATACGATCGCAAGTGATCTCTTAATGCCAGAGTATCGCCTTGAACGATTCTGTCGACGCCACTCAAGCGTCTAATGAGGGGAGCAAAAAGGAGCGCGTAGGATTGAATGCGGGGTTGTAAATTCCTTTAAATAGGATGAATTATATCACAAAAGTATCAATTATACGTCGGAAAATTGTAAATGAGAATTACAGTGGATTAGAATAAATTATTTGCGTGCGTAATTCAATGGAACTGTAGTCTGAATGGTGATTGTCAGTGTGAGTGCATGACTGATTAAGAGCTACGATCTGAGCGATAGAAATTGCATGCCGAGCGAAGTGTTTCTGTTATTATTGCATAGAACTATGCAAGTAGAACGTAGTAATGTCTCTATTCGTTACCTTTCTCTAATATAAAGAGATTTAACATATAAAATGACTGTTTATTTATCGCATACCCCACTGTGTATCTCCACAACCCCTAAAGTAATCTAAAGAAGACGAATTCATCTAAAATTGTATCTTCCCGCACAAACAATTAAGTCTTCCACCCCCACCTCCAGGTAGAAAATAACCTCGCCTTGTCCACGAGATCCTAATCTCACCCCTACAAGCGTCATCCGCCAACAAAGCAACCCTCGCGTCCATCCGTCTCAAAGAGGAGCGCCTTAGAAATCAAACTATTCAACGTCGTCCAATCAACCCTACCACGATCTTCCGCTTCGTTCGCGCGCCAAGAAAGGTCGCGTCACACTTTTCACGATCGCACCCCCCTCCCGCCTCCAACCTCTTTCACCAAATTATAAAAAAAAAATAAAGGGAATGTAGAGAAAAAAAAGGGCGAACTCGTTCTCGAACGCGCGATCTGTGATCACAAATCATCCGACGAGATAGAACGGTCCCTCGCTCGATCTCCCGACGCGGTCTCCTATTAATATCGCCTAAGAACTTAACTGTGGGAGCGAAAAAGTCCGCGCAGGTTGCGCGGAATTGGGATCAGGGGTAGGGAACGGTGTACGGCCTGTTCGAGATGTACGAGCTGTATTCCTCGTGGCCCGGTTGGCGGGGCGGAATAGCGGTAGATAGGTCGAATAGTACGCGTTTGGGGGTGGGTTTGAATCCGTCGAGAGGAAAAGAGATGGAGAGAGCGGTGGGAGGGGTGCACAGGGTGGAACGGGTGGGTGAAATGCGGTGGCTGGCCGGGCGTCAGCTTCCACGGGGTCTCCTTGTCAAGGCATCGTCAGGGTGGAAAGAGAGTGGTAGACGCGGAGGGCAGGTTGACGGAGGAAGACAGGATCCTCGAGCAGACACGGGTGTACACACGTTGAAATATGTAGAGGACGTGGGGGTGTACGCGTATGAGGGAGACAAAGGTAGTGGAAGACGGAGAGGTAGAGGGAGAGAATGGAACTGCAACTGGGTGGCAAGCACATCATCATTAATGAGGCTGAGCGGATAGCAGCCGTGGATTCCCACGTTCGCACTGGCGTCGCAATATCTGCGCTTTATCCGACCTCTCGCAGTGCCATTGGCGACGTAAGTAGTATATCGTTCGCCGATCCGCTTGACGATGGGATCGCGTGCGTGGAACTCGAGAGGAACCGGTCGCGTTTCGAGGAAGGTCACAGCTCGGGGGGTTGGGAACGGGGTCTTTTGTTACGGGGACAATTAGCAGTCTCCAGCTGATTTTCATCTTGGGGAATGCCTTTCGCGTTGATTGTGTATCGCATGGTCGGGAGGTTCGCGTGGCGTTCGACGAATAAAGTGTGGGAGTCAAAGTGCTGCTGCGAGCGTGAAACGCCTTTTAATGGCGTGGTTCGTTCACGTTTGCTGGGATCCCAGGTGCATCTGCATCTGAATTTAAACGTATTAAAATACGGGTTTCATCGTTGGTATTATATTATATTTTTATCTATGGTTCCTTTAGATTTGTATCATTTATTTTCTACTGTGTTTATTTAATAAAGTGGTCTAAAGAAAACCCACTAATTGACAATTTAGAGCTTTGATCGGAGAACGGTATTAACCTCTTTCGTAGTGGAATAAATTAACCCGTTTTGAGAGTTATCTCTTTCCAAAATATATTAATAGGAGATGTGAAAGTACGGTTCTGATCGAGCAACAAATCGAAATGGAAATTGAAAAAAATTGAACGCGACGAAGTACAAAATTGAAATAGATCGCATACCTAATGCGTACTCAATTATAAATGTGTTGGAACGGTTCGTTAAAAATACCTGCTACTCTTAAATCAATTACCAGTTCGAAACGATACGTTTTGTAAGCAGAAATACAACGTGCATCCAATTAGCTATAAAGTAAGGCGAGGTGAAATCCGCTTCGGGTCTGTTTGCTTTATCGTCGACTAAATTGTCCGTGCATCGGAACAGGCACAAATATTATTATTTTCCGAGAGTAATAATTGTTTTTTCATCGGAGAATTTTCAGCCGGGGGAAAAACCAGCGAGAGCCACGTGCTTGTTTGCTTTGTAAGCAAAGCTCCTCGCACGCTACGCGCAGCCGAGATATTAGAATATAAAATTCATTTTTAAAAGTGTTCTTCCTCTTTTTTGTCGGACTGTTTCTCGGTACGTTGTGTCAGCTTTTACACTACTGGTAACAACGTAAAAATATTTAAATTTGATTGTTAATGCCCGACAGATTATCACGTTTTACGTCAGCGTTCAGAATAATTGGTTAAAAGACAGCAGAAATAGAATAATTAAATGTAACTTTTAAATTTGCTACGTGAAATATCCTTGAAATAAAATAAATGGATTTTCTTATCGAATAATCTAACAATCAATGAAATTCGTTCAGATGTACCTTAAAGAAGTTTCCTTCGATATTACCTAAGGGAATTAAAGACTGTCGAACATTTAAATATATTTTAAACGATATGCGATTGTAATACGACTAAAATTGAAAATATAATAATTAGTTACAAGGACAATTCGTGTAAATCACGCAGATCGTACGTTACTTTTCTTATCGTAAGCAGGAGTGTTTTTTACTTCGCATGCGCTAAATTATAGAGCGAGGACTTTTTCTTCTTTTTTATAAAGCGTACCTATCCTTTGGTCTTAACATATTAATCAGTAATCAGAAAAATAGATAGTTGCGATTTAATCTCAGATATTTTTAAAAATCTTCATTTTCTAAATTAACATCATTTTTATATGGTCCAGCAAACATCACCAGTTCAGCAAACATTATTACTTACTTTAGCAAGGCTTGCAACAGCCACATAAGATATATAATAATATACAATAGCCGAATAAAATTAAATTAAAAGAAAAATAAAATACACAATACACGTGTACGTGAAATTAAATTGGAAAAGAAATGAAATTAATAGATAAAATCGTACCCCAGAATAGATGAGGCGATTTAATGATGCCTCGCACGAGAAACACCAGCGATAAATAAAGAACACGTCAATCAACGGTTCGAATATCCACGAAAAGTGGTCGCACGCAAGAATTCGCGCGCAGACGGACATCGTTGATCTCCGTCGCGGAACAAACCCCCAATTTCAACCCCGACGTTCGTGTCTCGACGGATCTGGGTAGCTAGAGGAGCGCACGTTCCTCTTAATTCACCGGGACAATTTTTCGCCCAGTATGGAGGGCGAGGGGGGGCTTAAGGGGACGATTTTCGAGTACGTGCGTGCTCGCGATCCGGACGTCGAATGGACGCGGGGATTTAGGATCGCATGCGCTGGAATGGACCGCGCCCTGTTCCCTTTTCATCCACCCGCTCTCTCTCTTTCTCTCTCTCTCTCTCGTCCACCCTGATTCGTTCCCTCTCTTTCCATCATCCCCTATTTCCCTCGCGTCTGGTTCCGTCCCGCTTTGCCAGCGAACGATGCTACATCCAGTGCACACAGAAGCCACGAGCCAGCGTAATACTCGCGTGCCACGTGTGGTCCACAATGCGAGTTCCCACAGTTGAGTGGCGTCGGGCTATGTACGCGCGACGCGGCCAGGTTAGGCGTTCGCGCTCTCCCATTCATCCTGGGGGTGAACGGGACGGAGGAGGATGACCGCTGGTAGGTCACGCGACGAACGGAGCTGGAGGATGCGAGCATTTGGGTTAGGCCGATAAGACGAGGGACAGCGGGCGAAGGAGCGGAGGCTTCGAAGGAAAAGGGAGCAACGGGGGGTGGTGTTTCGGGGACGGTCTCCCCTGGAGCAGTGAAGATGAATAAATTTCTAGCTGCGAATGAGACGGATTAGAGACGCAGGGAAATAATGTAATCGAATCGTATTAGGATTATACATCATATTATCCTATCATATTATCATTGGGGATCTTTATACATTGTAGACTATATAATATAACTTGTTTATTCTCTTACCATAAGCAATTTGTATTAGAGACTTGAAATGAAGCTTTGCTTTGTTGCAGACAAAATTTGAGTACAATAAAGAACGAAATGGTTACTATAAAATAACGAATTCAAGGTATCAATTGATAGCAAGATCAAACTAAGCGGATCAACAGTCTTACGATAGAACTAGAGCCGAATTAAACGGAAACTCGATTAAATGAAATTCCTCACCCTCTCCCGGAGTAGTCTAAAAAGAGTACTCGAAAGTGGAGTGGCAAAAGTGGACGAACAAGCGAAAGAAGCGGACGGGAAGGAGGTGAGGAACGGCGCGGGAGAGCGAACGGTAAAAAAGCAAGCGGATAATGCGGCACAAGTGTACCAAGTGACAGACATGGTCGTAGAACGGGAGCACGTGATGCACGTACGTATACGCGGGTTGGGGGAGTAACGAAGTTCGAATGGGCGCCGCGGTGCCGTGCGCGCGACCCTCCCGTGGATGTGCACCCTTGCGTGGGGTCGGTGCTCACACGGGCCATGGATCACGGTGGCTCACACTCTCTATCCTGCTAAACGGTAAACCGATCTGTGAACATTTCAGCAGTCAGCGATCTCGAAGGCTAATCCTCGAGTGAGTGGGGTTGATACATCGACTACCACTACCACCACCGCCGTCGACGGCCTCGCCTTCACCACCGTCAGCATCGCCATCAACGTTTCCGTGCCGACGATTTTAGCCGATTGGAGGGGCCGAATTCGCGATTCGTGTGTCGGACCCGCGTGTACGACGCGCCCGTACACGTGTTACCACTCCCGATAGATTCATATGGTCCCCGCGCGTGTATGTAACAAACGGTGTAAGGGCGCGAGGGTGTGTTGGGCGCGACGGATGCCGGAAAAGGGTGCCGACCCTGTGAACCTGTTTCCTGTCCTTCGAAAAATACTATGCGACTGTACATCGCCGCGTCGGGGACATCGAAGAGCTTGTTCGCGTTTACCGTGTTTTCGAAGCCCAGCTTCGAGATGTGCGAGCGCATCGAGGTGTTGCTGGTAGAAGAGTGCATCGTTATATTGGCGCAATGGTTTGATGAGATTGAATGTCAGATTTTAATAGATGTAATTTTATGACAGGTAGCTTGAGTGTAAATAGAAGTAGGTTTGTTTGGTTGAAACCTTCGAGGGAACTGAGCTTGATGTAACAGACCTTCTAATTACGATAAGGATTTTAACTACTTTAAATCATTTTAGATACTTGTATGAATATCTATTCAGTGATCTATCATATGAGGTTTTCTGAGAAAATAAGAGAATATTCTTTTAAATCGATGCAGTTAAAAATACTATTCGTCTCCTATATTATTGACTTATACTACTGCCTTTTTGGGGTATAACGTTATACTGTTAGATTCAAGCAGTAAGATGGCAAATGATTGTGTGTTAACTAATGTTCTATCAAAGAAAAACGAGTACAGCTTCTAACGGAACCTGTACAAAAGTATTACAACTTGATTTACAAAAAATAATGTTATTTAAAAATATTTAATCTTGTATTTTCGTACAAGAGAGCTATAAGTTTCGGTGCGAAGGGATGAGATAAAAGTTGTCTGTAATATTAAACTTTATGTTCCACGCGATACACACGGCATTAGTAGAATCTGATCTGTTGTCTCTCCCGGAAATTGTTGCCCGATCTATGACCCGAGTAGGTATGTATGTTATGCAGATTAACAGAGGAGGGACAGCGCGTGACATTTCACATATGTTTAAATGAGATGATCAATGATTAATGGACTGTCCAACAGGATTATGTGTCCAATAGGACCCTGCATAAAGGACCTGTACACGGAGATTCGTAGTTGCATAAATTCAGGCACAAATCAGTTGTCCCAGCGTGATTATGTTATCTACATTACGAACTCTGTGCAACTACAACTTGCACAAAAAATGCATTGAACCTAACACGTAAATTAATGAAATACTTTGAAATATCTCTAGATACTATGATCTACAAACATGTTATCCCTAGAACACAAACTCTATCGTTTACAAATGGGGATGTTCGAATAGATTGACGACGTATTCGTACAGCGTGTTTAAGCGACCAGGTAGATAGAAAACCATATGAATCTTTGCTTAAAAATTCAATGTTACCTGTATTACATAGTAATCACTCCATTTTGACAAGTTTTCAACTACGCAACGTCCAAATGATACGATATTAAGATAACTCTAATATCCCCTATCCAAGACATAGGGTTACTATATATCCAGCTTCATCGATAAGTCCACTAATAGTTCCTAACTCAAGAACAACCCTCCCTCTCCTCTCAATTTTCCTTACAGCTCCACACTGTCAACCCTTTAATTCCCAGCGACGCTACAAAACTGTGCATTCATCGTCGCCTTTCTTCGTCGGGGCGGTCTGAAATGGGGTGCTTGGATAGAGCAGTCCTCGTACGCCGACGGACGCGTATCACCTCGCGAGATGCGTAAGCTCGCGGATGGCGATTCCCGTGGCTCTGTGAACCGTGTCCATGGCAGGCTCTTCCGGGCGTTAGTATGACAGGTGACGATCAAAGCCTGGCTTAGCGCAACGACCCGTTCCGTCCGCACACATCACGCGTCCCACCGCAAGAGGGAGACCGTCCGTTTCGCTGTCTTCCTCTTTTCACCCTCGCGTCGACCCGCTTCCACCCCCGTCTCACTTCACTCGGATCCCGCTTTACAGTTTACCGTTTATGTGGATGGATTGATGCTGCCGGCCGCGTGTACGGCACGCCTCGCTTCGTTGCGTTACCAGCCGTCCACTCCCACGCGGCGCCCTACCATCGTTCTCTCACCCCTGCCGTCGATGGTTTCCCGCCTCGCGTCCGTCTTTCCTCGTTGGCGATCGGTGGTCGACGCGAGCACGCGGTCGAACGATCGCCCTGCGAAACGGCATCGCCTTAGGCTCGCTACTTTTCACCGTCCTTCCCCTTTTTTCGGCTCCTCGAAACGGTTCTGCTCTCCGCCTGGAAGGGAAGCTCTGCGGGCGTCCAGACACGCGCTCTGTGGCTTCCTCGCGAGGACTTCTCGGTGACCACAGCTGGCAGGCTTGTTGACTGTTTCGCGATTTTCAAGAAAGTCACTGACAGTGCGAAGATATCGTAAAGCAGACATCTCAAAGTATACGATGAAATGTACAAATTGATGCGCAATATAATCGTTTGTTGTTGAAACAGAGCTGATAGCGATCGCCTTTCCTGTTTGTCGATAGAGGAGTTCGATTTTCGAACGAACTTGGGTCAATTCGTAATCTTTCTTCTGAAGATGTTTCACTGAGATGCATCGTGTCGCGAGATGCTTCGAAACTTGTTAAAAATAAATCTCACGTCGATGGTAACGTTTGTATTTCGTTTGAAATGAAAACGGAAGCTAGATCGAACCGTAGTATCGCTCAGCGGTCGAAGTCATTCCAATTATTTCCTTCGCTACGGACGCGGGAAGCGCGAACGCTGGAAAGTTATCCTGGAAACGAAGTATCGGAAATAATCCTGATTTCCAACCGGCGAAAGGGGCAAACACGGGGGCGGCCTGGGTTTAATTCCGGTTCAAAGTGCTTGGGTTACTTCCAGAAAGGGTGGCTTCGAATTATGAACGGAAACAAAGAGATTTAAACTTGGAAGTTGCGGGCCGCGATCGATTGGGCATGAAACGAGGCGAAGTTCGAGGATTCCAAGGGCCTAGCCGCGATTCGAATGTGTACACTGGAAATTATGTTGACCGTACGGCCGGCTGGGACTAATTGCAACGGGCTCGTTTATTTCGTTTTAACAAGTCAAGACTTGATCTAGCGCGCTTTGCTGTTAATTGAAAAGCTTCGTTGCATCCTATCGGATTAACACGAATCCATATCGGATAGTATCGAAACGTACATACTAAATATATCTCCAATTTCGCAAATTCTTAGGTCGAACGAAAATATTTCATATTTTCGGTAATTTAAATTCAAGACACATACTAGATGAAGCTAATTGACGATAAAAGACAATTTCAATTATTGCGAAAGTCTATGTGCCATTTGCAACAAGATTCGAATATCAAGCGAACGAGAACCTCGAAAAAGACAGAGAAGAAAATTGGCAAATCAAAATCAGGCGAGCAGAGTCACTCGTGGTGCATAATTCTTTGAAAATTCGCGAGATGAAACGGAAGCCTCCTCTGCGGAAAGCGGATAGAAGACAGCTCGCCATGGGTCCCACTCTCTTTCCCTTTACAAGTTACAAATCCGACGCGGTAAGCCGCTTGGTAATCTTCTGATATCGTTTAACGGCATATTTCGCGAAATATACGGGTAGCTCGGGTCTGCGCGCGGCCGCCGGGGCATTTCGTCGGCAAGGTAGACGGGCAGAGCTAGTGACACCGCGGGAGGGACGAATTTCCCGTGGGGGTGGGCGCTGGTACACGCTGGTGCGAGGGGTTAGAGATCTCCGGGTTGTTAGGCGGCCGGATGATTGCACGCCTGCGGCGGCGCTTCGCGAAACGGCGGGCACCGCATACATAATATATACCACTTACCCGGTGGTCACCTACGTTTTATGGACGCCTCACAATGTTTCGTTGGCGCGCAGTGGTTGAAAGTACCGAGGCGAGAGTTCAATTCTAGATAAAGCTTCGTCGGATGGCTCCTTGTTGACTTCGATTGCAACATTTCATCGAGACTTGGAAATCTCTCAAGGATTGGATCTTGTCTAGAAGTCATCGGACACTCGCGAAATTCAAAACGAAAAATTCATTTTTAATGAGACTTTGGGAAAGAACAATTTGCTCTCTTAAAAGTATCAGTTTCTTCCAATAATTTTAGCCACCTTCGAACCGCTCGATAATTGCAAGAATCACCTGCGTTACTTCGTCTGATAGAATAACACGCAATCCCGTTCGTGTGTAAGAATCTCACCCCCGTCGCCTTCGCGAGTACAGCTAATTTCCAAGAAACTAAGAGCAGCCAGTGAAAGGGGTCTCGCAATGAGCAGACGCCGGTGCGTTTTCGCGGATGATGACCGTGAAAGGGGGCAAATAAACGAGAGGGACTGAGAGTGAGAGAGAAAGAGGGAGTGAGACGGTGGTAAGGAGTAAACGCAAGAACGCGAGGCTCACCTCACCCCGTGTGAAGTCTCCTTAACGTTAGGAAGCTCTGCCACTAATTGAATCTCCTCTCTTACTCGCGTCTGGAGCCTCAGCAACCGCTGGGAACCGGAGCACCCGTCCTGCATTAAACACCCCCGACACCCTGGCCGCCCTCATCCCCATCGAGCGGTCTGGTCCGCCCCTGGCTGCCTTTCTCTTTCGATATGTACCTCCATCTCTCATCCGCCCCTCTTCCGCCCGCTCGTTGCCTTCCTTTGAATATGCTCCACATTTCTTTCCGTGCCTCGCCGCTACATCCCGCCTTTTTCTTACTTCTCGTTCGTATCTCTGCTTCCTCTTATTCACCTGCCCCGTCTGCACTATTTTTCTCGTATTACTGCTCCTTGGGCGAACCTTCCACCGCCCTACGCAGAGATCCCTTTTCATGTTCGCGCTTTACTCGAACATTTTTTGTATTCCAGTTCACGGTTCCTTGGACGCGACCGTTTTTCCTCAGTTTCTGTTTTGAAGTCTCTCCTCGTTGTACAGCCGTTAATTTGATATCCAATTAGGCTTCCGGTTAAGTGATTAAAGTATTCTCGTTGATCAGGTAGAATAACATAAAATTGATCGAACGGTTTACAAAGAGGACAACAAAGTTCGTATTAAATAGATGTTAATTACTGTCCAACTTTTCGTCGAGCACATAGTGTAATGCTACATCGAAAGGAGATTACGCGTTTTCGAGCGATTGATTAATTAAATGGAAATGGCCGGCGACGTTCGTCGAAGGGAATACACACCGGTAACGTGAATGTTGCGGCGGCGTGTCGAGAGGTGGAAACGCGAAGTAATGATCAAGTGAGAGATCATGGAAAAGCGAAACCTGGCATGACGCTGCAAACTTGTTATTGAGCCTTCGCATCCGAGCGATGTCTATTGGGGTCCCTCGTCGTGTCGTCGATTAATAGAGACGCACAGCATGCCGCCTGATAATCGTCTCTCGAAAATGAACTTTCACTAGCGATTTCGTTGCTCTTCATTTTTCTCGCATTTCATCTAATTTCTGCAGTCAAGTGTATTTGACACAAACGAACAGTGGCATTCGACGTGTCAATAGTTCTTTTTTAGTATTAAAATTGATCAGTTTCATTAATCCATGTTGCGATAGAAAGTGAGAAAGTGATAAACAATTTTTATATATTTTTAAATAATAGCGAAATGTATATATGGCGGAACTAAACGTGACCTTCGATGAATCACATGTAAAACCGACGACAAACAGACTGTTTAACCATGATTGCTGTTTTACTAGGTCCGCGACTACGTTTGCTTAGGAAGGTCTGTCTGACCAATAGCCACCGAAGTCACTGTCCTTGCGGCGCATTCGTGGTACGAAAATCTTTGCTCCGTGAAACCACACGAAAATCGCGACGAGAATGTAAATTTAGTCCATTCGAATTTGAGATTCGTTCTCACGTGTTCTAAATAAATAATACATTTACTGGGCGCGACATTCTGAAGAAATCAGAGGAACCTTTAATCTTTGCTGGAAATTCTACTTCGTTTACTAGCGAAATTCGCTGCAAAATGATGGCACATTTTTTCATTGCAAAATTATCGAAGATTTATTTTCAATCGTCGAAGAATAGTATTCTCGAATCTGAGGGAACATTGCCAGAATAAATGATAACGTCCAACCTGTTTGGAAAATATATTTTCTTCCGTGTTAGGTACATTTAGTGTCAAATTGATTTTATTGCGAGGGAAAATTTTACAAATATTTCTAGACGTGCAATCATTTTGTCGCGAATTTACGATTCGATAAAGCATCTGTGTGTACGCGAAAAGAAATGTTTACTAAACAAGCTACATTTGTTAGTATAGCAAAGACAGAAGAAATAGACTGTTCTAGTGTAAACTTCATTCGTTCGAGAGACAAATCAATTTTGTACCGTTATATTCTTTACATCTTCAGATCTTTCTTCCATTTCATCAACGGTCAACTAACAGATTCGATTTTAATCTCGCGTTTGCAAAAGCAGCGACTCCAAAAATTCTCGATCGTTTATGTAAAGACCAAATCGATTGGCGATTACAACGCGAGGATCTATTTCTTTCGTCTCTGCTATAATTAACAATGGGTGTAGAGTCCGCGGGGAGAAAGATAGGCAGTCACAGCCTGCTCAGCTGGGAGCTCTTCGAGGCCCTCCTCTTGACTGGCAAGCACACCATTAGGCCGCTCCCGGTGTCCTATGATATCGTGGCATTCTTTCCTCGCGCGGAATCACACCTGCGATACCGTTTCTATAGGAGACGTCTCTGATCTCACGATTCTATGTAACCATTTACAAGTCTAACCACTCACCGTCCCTGTTCATGTTGGCCTCGAAACACTTGGCGAGCCGACACGCGCGGCACTGGTTCCTGTGCGTCTTGTCGATGGGGCAGCGCCCTTTCATGGCACCCTGGACCTTGCAGATGTACCTGCGATTGCTATGGATGCTCCTCTTGAAGAATCCCGAACAGCCTGTGCACGACAGAAGAAAATGCGTGCATCCTGTTAGAGGAGCGTCGATCGAGTCTTACACACCGACGGACAGGTCGTTGCGTGGATTTAACATTTCTGATATCGCCAAACGATAATATTAAACAATTATACATTTCACGATTTATTTAAAGGCTTTGATGGGTGGAGAAATTGTGCTGCAAGCATGTAAGTTTGAATTTCTGTATTAATTTTTGTTATTAGTATAATTGAATATTGAATAAAATGTAGCGCGATATTTGCACCCTTCAAGCCCTTCGATCATCCAGTTATAGCCAACAAGCGATTTAAACGAATCTACTGGAGGAAATGAAACTGATTAGAGGGTTATCGTGATACTTGAATGTAAACGGGTACTTTTGATCAGCTGTCAAGCGAACTAATCGTTAAACAAAAGCGAATTGTAATCAACGAATCTGTTATCTCTTATAGAGGGTAAATCAATGTTTGCTAAAGCGTTTCTTATGAGAAAAGTTAAAGTACAGAAGAGCTTGATAATTACCGTCGCAACTGTAGATGCCGTAGTGTTTTCCAGAGCTACGGTCACCGCATACCAGACACGGTATATCAAGTAATCTGTCCCCTACAACAGAAATTTACTTAACAAGTGTTACAAATATTTTTTTCGTCTTCTTTTTATATTTTTTGTCTATTCGAAAGTGAACAATCCCTTGCCTTATATTCTTTCCCGTTTTCGTGCCTCGATCGAACTGTGGCCAACAATTAACTGAACGAATGAAACCTCGATTTGTTTCTGATTGTCGCGAATACGTGATTTACATTGAAAATATCGAAATTCACTCGAGTATACTTTTGCTGTTACAATATATAAATCAATTAATTTATACCATTTAATTTGTAGTTTAAATTTAATTTCATTAACAGCTAGACTTTGGTTACATGAAAATTAAGAAATTAATAATCGCGATACGAATGTAACGAAATCGCTACTTTTCAACAAAATCAATGCATACATTCAATTGTGCGAACAAGCGAACGTTCAGAATATGAAAAGCAAAAAATATAAAAAGTTACATTTTCCATGGTTTAATTGTATAAAACAAATTCATTGATTACGATTTTGTGCCTGAAAGGGAATAGTTTCCGGTGAGTCTGACTATGCACAGACATTTCTACTTAAATCTTACTCTATGTTCTTATACACTTGAACAAGATTCTCGCTGAAAATTTCTTCCCCATATTTGTGTTTCACAAATTTAATTTTATCATTCTTAACAGCTTTACAATTGAAATAATACCATTAAGGCGATAAATATATATAAAAAATATAACAAACACTATTCTCTTACATTCACATCCCTGTACAGTCATCGCCTCGATCATAAAAACAGTTAAGATCACAAAAAACACATGTTTCTATATAAATATTTCACTGTGTCGTGCGCGTTCATAATATTTAATTAACCCACATAAAAGAACTGAACGAATACTGAGAAATGAAACGAGGAATTACAAATTAATTCCTATGCGATGTAAAGTACAATCTGAAACTATCGCATTTTAATTTAACAACCTCCGCGCTTGGAATTCTACGGATGAAATTTTTAAGTCCCCGTGGCAAAGGGGTTAAACCGTGCGATTAATCCGGCGCGAAAGGTATCGCGGAGCATTTGTACGTTTGAATTGAAAAAAAAAAACGTGAAAAGCTGGCGGAAAGAGGAGTACGTTTAAGAAAGCGAGGCGGACCGCAAGAAGAGCTCGAGCGTTAATCTGTTCTCCCCCTTTTCGGAGGAACCCTAATCGTCCTAATGATCCGCGGCAAGAAAAACACGGCCATGCCTAAGCCAACCAAAGCTTCCGTTCCTGGCCTGGGGAACCAACCACCTTCTTCTCACACCAAAAACCTACCAACCTAACCCGATCAGAGGAGTTCCTTCAACCTCAACAGATTACCTCTTTTGACGTTTACACATAGCTGCTAGTATCCTACACGTTATGGCTAAAATAATTATAAACAAATAAAGAAATAGTTGATTTTAAAATCGTTTGAAACGTTCGATCTTTTCACTGTCGTAGAGAATTCACGTACACTGCACACTCTAAACAGTACTTAAAAAAAAGAAATATGTGAAAAATTAGCTAAAACTTGACGTATCTCCGTGCAAATGAAACATCAATCAATGTGCACACAAACAAACAATTTTATACCGAAAACATCCACGAATATCAATTCCTCTGTTTAATAACCAACCGGAAATAATTGCTGTTCTATCTCCTCTATTCTAATCTCTGCTCAAACACTAACCCCAAACTGGAAGCTCACAAGTCAACCGTCGAAAGCGAATCCATTTCAGGGCCACCGAACGAGCCTCGACTAGCGATGAAAAATAAACCAAATTCTTCGGGGCGCGAAAAAAAAACCACGACGAAAACTCGTCCGATAACAGAACCGATCGGACGAACCGATTAAGCGCGCACGCAAAGCGGACGGTCGTCGACAGGTCGCAGGTTCGAGTCAGCTGTCGGGTCACGGAGTTGTCGAAACTCGTTCGACGACGATGGACAGCGAAAAGAAGGGAAAAACTGATCTCGTTGCCGATGAACAGAACGAAAGAGAAAAAAGAAAGAAAATAAAAATAAAAACAGAAAGCGAAAGAAAGGACACGCGTGTCACACTGTCTTCTCAGCACTGCGTACCCTCGTCGGGGGCTGGCGAACCACTCTCCTACGTATCACCGTCGAGAAAAGGAAGAGAGGCACGCCTTATAGAACTGACCTGTGCCCATCCTTCGCGACTGATCAAAGTCGAGCATCCCCAGACGGACGACTGGACCGGTGGTCGTTCCGACACGACGCCGAGGGAGTCGCGCAAAGTCTCGAAGCGTTCTCCGTGATGAGGTGGCTTCGAGCCTCGCCGAAGCTACTCATCTCTCGCTGGGAAGGGCGGGTACCCGTGATCGCATTCGTGTTCAGGCTGGCCGTGTCGGTGTGTGCACGATGCGTCTGTCCGCCTGTGCACGCACGTATAGGGGCTGCTGCCCGATTGGCTGTCGGAGTTACCCATCTCTCCTGACCGTAGCCATACTAGCTGGAATCACGGGTCGTTCTTCAACACGCTCGACGTGCTTCTAGGAGAGGGTGCCCGGCCAGGGTGTGGGCGATGCCTAACACACGTACAGAACTTCCTAAACGGCCGCGAGTCGGCGTAGCTATGACGTCGTTGAGCGGATAGCGAAAGTCTCGAACCTCTCGTGTTCTCAACTCGTCGCTCCAAGGGAACTACGTTGGATCGTGCGCCATCAAATATTGAATTCGTGACAATCTTATCCATTTCTGACACTCTTGACATAGCTGCTAAGATGATTTTCCAAATTCCAATGCCTCCAATTTCTTCACGATTACGAGATGGATAATGGTCTTCGATAATGCTCAAAGACAGTTACTTACCTAGCACTGTTAATGTTACGAACATCTTGAATTCGAGCTGAACGTTTCACAAAAATGATCTAACCACAGAGAAGACTGTAAAATCGAGAAACAATTTAATATAAATCGTTTCGCGTATCGAATCTTCTTCCTGGTCACAGTTCGTTCGTTTCCCCTGAACGAAAGTCAAACCGTTCGACTTCTCGCGAACGGAACAGGGGGATAGGGTCGTAACTATCGCTAGGTACGGGTTTAGTCAGGCTATCGCGCGATGTATACCACTTCTTCGATGTGGCTGGTACGTTGGCCTGGTGGTGGTACAGATGAAGAGGGGTCAGAGGAACGTGACAGGGGGGGATAGGTGGGGAATTCCAACGGGCGACTAGACGGCCCGGGGACTTGCTGGCCGAGTGGCTGACGCGACTATAGAGGGGTAGTGCTAGTTAGCCACGGGAAATGCGGGGGCGGCTCCAAAGGCCACGTTGTCAGACGAACGTTACCACCGTGTCATTGGTCGACTCCACCCCTGAGACAGTACAGGGGTGCAGATCTATGTAGCAAGGGTGGATGGGCGTTACCAGCACGCCCATTCGACGATGGAAAAGAGCCAGGATCCCGACGACCAACCACTGCCTCGAGATTAGACCGTCGTCGTAGGTGGCTGATAGGGCTGCGATGCCATTTGTCGACGAGATCCTACGCCGTCGTTTCTTCGGGTTCCTGGCCGACGGGGGTGGTTGGAAATCGACACGATGACGCGAGAATTGCGGCTTGGGCGGAAGAAGGGATGGTAAATGTTAATGCAAATCTCCCTCACTCTCTCTCTCTCTCTCTCTCTCTCTCTTTCTCTAATGCCTGAGTCGTGAAATGAACGTTGCGCTTCCATTCGAGAAAGTTTCTACGCCGAGGACATGGTATATGCATGGGTTCCACCCGCTTTTTCTTGTTCCTCTTGCGTTCTTTTTTAGCTTCTCTTCGTTTCTAGATGATTTGGAGGCATTTTATACCTGGATGGTTTAATTGTATTGTGTAGATTAAACAGTTGATCAGAATAGTTACTTAATTTGATAAGATTGCATGGACAGAAAGAGTAAGCTATTAGTCTACGTCAAAATTAATAAATATTGTCGGAATACGTGTTTGAATAGTATATACCTTATTTTATAAAATATTCGTGTTATTTCAAAATGTTGTTATTAAGAAGATGGAAAATGGAACGAAATACCTTTCTGTCTCTCCCTCGTCAATCTATATATAACTTATATATGTTATTTAGATTTTGGTCGATTTTAAAAAGCACTATATATTGATGAAATCAAGTTGCATTTAAAATTATTTTTAATTTGAACATTTTACCATTTATCGATTACAACGATGTTCGATTTTATCATATGATGTCAAGTAGTAGAAAATTATCACAGATGGTAATTGATTCAATCGTTAAAGGGTTAGCCTAACCTAAAAGCATCTAACCTGTTTACTTCTTTGCGCAGATGTAAACATAACCAAGTACGTCTTGCTCACACTTGTTTGAGGAGTGTCCAATCTATTTTTACTGTATTATTATGACTACGCGAACATTTAGAAAAATTCTATTGAACTTTAAATATGATAGCAGCAGTTTTATTAATTATTCTCGTTCTATTCATTATGCTTCTATTTCCTGTCCAAATATACATAACAATATTTTGCACAATAATAAAGTATCTGCGGTGTGCTTGTCAAATGAGAGGAAGTTCTCAAGTATTCAAAACACTATATCTCACAAAAATCTCCTTAAGAGATCATTATTGTCCAATAATGATACAATGTTAATTAACAGAATTACTTCTAGTCATTATCCCACTATTGTAAATAACGTTAGGCAGTATTCAGATTCGGCACCTGCAATTGTAAAAAACACGATTACATACAATGGTGGTATTTTTCAAACAATTTCTGAGAGTCTACCCGTGGAATGGGCAACAGAAATTTTAAGGCTAATGCACTATCAAACAGGCTTGCCATGGTGGGCAAGTATCATACTTACAACAGTTATTACAAGGACACTTATACATTTACCATTCACTATACTTGATGTAAGTACAACTAATGTATTTAATAAAGTAATTGCTACGAATGTTTGGGATTACCATACATTTAATATCTAATTATAATTGTAGCATCAAACTAGAGCCAAAAGAGAAAATCTCAAAGGTGAAATAATGGAAATTGCAAAAAAGATCAAAATGGAGGTGGAAATGGAAGTAGCAACTACTCAAATATCACCAGCACGTGCAATCGTTCTTTATACACGTGCTGTAATTATGTTCATTTTTTGTATAATCTGATTCTATTCTAATTTTTAATATACATAAAATAATTTATTATATCTCACAATAGATGTCAAAGGAGCAAAGAGAATTATTTGAAAGAGAAAATTGTCATCCTCTTAAAAGTCTTGTAATCACAATACTGCAAGCACCGATATGGATTAGCTTCTCAGTTGCAATGAGGAATATGTGCTATATGTTACCTCAAGTAAACGATGGTAAGAAGTATATTTCTTTGAGCAGTGTTTTTCCAACACACAGGCAATATAGAGCTAAATATTAAATGTTTCATATTAGCCACTCTGCAGGATTACAATGAGTTGAGTTATGGTGGTTTTGGATGGATACAAAATCTCATAGACATGGATCACTATTTTATATTACCTATATTCTTTGGAATTTCCAGTTTAGCCATAATAGAGGTTTGTAAGGAAATATTTCTTTCCTTTAACTTAAATGTACAGTGAAGAGCACAACTAAGCTTTGAAATGCAATTCATCTTTACCTCTTCTTTTTCAACATCGAATTTAATATTTTATATTTATTATATATTAATGCAATATATTTTTCAGATAAATCAACTATTATATAACGTACCACGTTCGAAGTTCGCCAAAAGATACACGACTTTTTGTAGGGTAGTTATAGTTGCTCTTATCCCTATAACGGTATTTGTACCATCGGTACGTTGTACTTGCATTTTGAGAATCAAAATGAATCGAAGTAAAATAATTAATATCCTTTCTTTTGCTGATTCTTAAATATTTCAGGGTCTATCTTTGTTCTGGATGACCAATAATTGCTGCTCATTGTTTCAAAGTTTATTACTCCTATCTCCAAAAATCCGTAGGCTGGCAAGAATTCCTAAAACTGACGTCGAAATTCAACAACCATATACAGAATTGCGTAATCGGCTTCTAGGCAAGGTGTATTTAAAGAAATCCGTAGCACGAGCACAAAACTAGAGTGAAATAATTTACATATTTTTATTTTGTCGAGTGTATGTAATAACGTAATTTATTAAGGACTGAATAAAAAAACTAATTATTCATCCGTTATTATTATTCGTCATCGATGTGTACGTTAATATGTAGCTCTAGAAGTATTAAACACTGATGGGATTTTAAACACGCATATCCCGTTTCAAAATATTCTTCTCGTAATGAACATAATCAAAATGTTATCCGCACTCTTTGATCTTGGACGTTCTATAGAACTTTAAGATCATAAAAAATGTCACCTTGCATACATGTTGCTGATTATGAAAACACTACATAGAGTTGGTGAAAAATATATGCCTACAGATAGCGTATTAAGTCATCTTTTTGCTTAGAAGAGATACAGCGTATATAACATTCATTTCGTTAACGAAGAACACATTTTGAAGTACGGATTTGCAGGTTCGAGGAACGGATTACAGAAGAAGTCATGGCTAATATCAAGCTTTACACGATTCTATTGTGTACGATTCTTTGTATCGGTTTCTTCTGTGGATTAACGCATGTACGTATTATTTTATAACATATATAATTACAGCGATCTTATTATTAATATTTTGATAACTATTACATCACATATATAACGCATATAATTATAAATAATAGGATAACATTACTTTTGCCTGCTTTTTTTGTTGCGCGTTTCACATTTTCCTTGACCATGCCTTCGCATATATCATTTTATGCTTTTTATTCTTTTTTCTGTATTCTTATATTTGTTTCTTCTCGTCGGATTGTGTTAAGTTTTTCGTCATGCTTCTTATATTTCTAATGTTTTTAATTTCTTGTATTAAAATGTTTTCTTCTTTCTATTCCTTAATCTTTTCGTTTTCTTGTTTCTCTCATCTACCTCTTTCGTGGCGCGCAAATGCATTGAAATTTCGAAAAGAAGAAAACGATTAATTTCTACAAAATATAAATTTTTTCTGCAAGTGCTAATTACATTTTATCAACTTTTAGGCCGAGGTTTATCCTTACCCAGGCGACTGTACAAAATACCAACATTGCGATGCCAGTGGCTGTTTCGTTTTAAGCTGCGGCACAGGAACGGAATTCAACCCAAACATCGGTACCTGTGACTACCCTCTGCAAAACCGTGAAAATTGTATGAACCGTGGATAATGTGGTCCTTAAAATTCTGGACCATCTGTAGATTACATCAATACACGAAAACCAGTTATATATCTTCGAACGAAGAAATGAACAAGCGATAGAGCGAAGGAACGAAGCACAATTTCTATTCCTTCAGCAGTTGTATTCAACAAAGTGAAGCAATTATAAATAAAATTTTTTTCGAACCTACATCATTGATGTTCCCTATTCTTAAACAATAGTAGAAGCTTCTATTCGTAAATTTCGTTGTTGCGATTGAAGCTTTATCCTTTTAACGATTAAACGTGAAATTCGATAAGCAATGTTGTGAACGCGTTTCATAGACTGTTCCATTCTTGTTCACGTAAGTATCGTTGACAATTGCTAATTTAGCTACGAGTGGCTCTGCATGTGGACTGAACAACGTTCGACGCTGCGTCCACGCAGGCCGCTGCTCTTAAAAAGTGCAGTGAAGTAGTCTAGAGACGACCTTTGCTCGGGTGTCAAGCAGATAATCCGTCGAGTAGTTTACGTTGTGAAAAATAACAAATATTCAACAAATAGTTGTGTTGATCGTTCATCGAATCGTGGCTTCTACGTTTCGCGATTTAAACGCGATATTTCTTAATATTGTTTGACACAGTACCGAAGTAATCTTTTGCATGAGAGAGGATGAGATCTCGATTGCTGATTTTGTTGTATGTATTATGTTGCTGGTTCCTCGTTTCCACAGCTAAAAGGGTGAAAGTGGTAAGCTATATATATAGTATAAGAAATCTTCTTGTACAGAAGCGGTCTTTGTTCACGCGTTTAACAGTTATAAACTGATTATATTAAATTAGGGGAAGTATCGATTAAAATGAAGAATCTGCACAATTGAGATATGTAATATGTAAACGAAACTGCACTTGAACAATTAATTCGACGATAAGAAGTAAAGTTCAAGAGTGAATGCTATAATATTCGATCGCTTTTTGTTGTAACTATTACCATTATTTTATTTCTGGATACTTGATAATTTTCCTTTTGTCACGATGTACCCTTTGTTCGTTTTATTACTTTTTTAATTATTTTAATTAATTTAATTTTTCCATCACGTGTACACATTGATTTGATCGAATGATATTTTTCATTTCTCGCAGATCGTTATTATCATAATTGTCAGAATTATTATCATAATTACAGGAATTAATAGATATTTCCGCTGAGTACTTAACTTTGCAACCACATTACTTCCTTTTTATGTACTTTACGATATTCGGCTACACGATGTTCGGCTACAAATGAATTGAAATGAAAGGGATGAATCAACTTTGAAATGAGATGAAAATTAAGAAGAATAAAATAGTGTCTGATGTTTCATCTAAAAAAAAAATACTTCGTAACATTTTTCACGTACGCGGATACAAAATGGTAGAACCCCTTGAGTTATCGCAACCCATGTGCACACGCATACCCAAATAGAACCTTGCCAGGCGCTGCACTATCTTGAATTTCTATTAAATACACGCGTACTCTATAGATTTTGAAAATCATTTTTATCGCAAACGAACCCTTCAATTAAATTTCACATTTTCAGTTCCTATTAAATTATAGTTTCTAGAATCAGTCCTATCATTTCGATCTCTAGCCAAACGTCTTGTAATGTAGGACACAGCGAAATATACAGTATGATCATAAAATTGGGCATTCACAGACGAAGCGAGCGCTTGATACAAGCTTCATTTAGTCCCGCAAAATTGGTTTTTCTATTTTAATACGTTCAACAAGAGTTTCTACAGCGATACATTTGATCAGATTGGTTCGATTGTGCTCTCATTAACCCATTCGCTGGCAGCGCAAAATTTTGTGATTGGTATTGCAATTTCTGTTTGAAGTTTCTGCGTTTCTATATAAACTCCGTTACTTCTATACTCTTTTGTTCTCCAATGCAAAAAAAATTAACATTAAGAAAAAAGACACATTTAAAATGTAACAACTAAATTGGTGTTAGCAATCAGTAAGGCCCTGCCATCTACGAGTATACTCGTGGTTGGCAGCGAATGGGTTAAGAAACGTCCCTGCGCGAGCATTACAAACGCGTTATTCTTCTATGCCCTGCTATAATTGCCCATGAATTCCCAGGAGGGCAAAGAGTTCGACGTGCGACCGTATCCAGAGGACTGCTCGAAGTACCTACTATGCAGAAAAGGCGTGTGCCACCTAACGAACTGTCAATATACCTACGTGTTCGACCCAGCGACCGGCACCTGTACCCATCGCACGCGTGGAAACATCAACTGCGGTCGTCGTACGTTGAAGAAGTACTGGTTCCCCTGATCAACTGATCGACCAGGAAAAACTGTTGTACGACACGAATAAAACCGTGCGAAAAGTGAATCGCTATGCGTAACTCATTCTCCCTTCCGGTTTCCGTCGTCCCAGCGTTCGCGAGCGGCTTCTTCATGCGTCTGATTGCTGCCAACGAGGGCCAATTTGTCCTCCTGGGGTTCAATTGACGCTCATCCGTGGTGTTTTCTACCAGCGCAATATAATCTGCTGTAACCCTTCAGTTCCGTTGATCCGTCGCGTCGCTTTCTTCCTCCCTCGTTTCAATTCGATCGTTCGTCTTCCTTTTCCGTTCGAGAGATCGAGGCGCTCGCTTCTTCCGCGAACGAATTTTCCCTTCTTCGAACCGTCGCGTTGTAATTGTCGAGTCGTTCAGAGAAATATGATGGGCTCGTGGATCGTGTAGGGAAAACGAGGTCAACTGGATGCGATGCTAGTGGTATCGTCGAAACGAGTCAAGGGTGACACGTTTTAATGTCAGTTGTTGTGGCATTCGCTCACGCGGTACATGTCTTTCTACTCTTTCAGCTGATGTTTCATAAAGCAGCTGTTATAGTGTTTGTCTGGCGAAATTTAAACTGGCAGAAGTAACGCACGTGGGTAGAAGAAGAAAGCGTGCGCGGTTTTGGATGCTGCGTTAGCTTCTACAATTAGTTTATTATTTTGTTAGATTAATTGCGCTACCGTTATGTAGAGTAATATTCTAAAGATAGATAATTGCATTTGCTTTAATTAATCTTACAAATGTCTCTTTGAAATTTCTTAACAGAAAATTAAATTCTTGCGACGCTCTTACCTTTGCGTTTCAGCTTTAATGAACGAAGCAACTATTTTGGAAATGTGCTGCTTCTGTGCAACGCGCGTCGAACGATCGACTACGATTAGGATGCGTATTACGACTGAATTTCCCATCGTTACGTGTACTTTAATAGCACGAGGAAAAGCTGAACGTTAAATTAGATTTGTTTACAGTTTAAGAATTGCATAATTTTAATCGATCGCATGATTCAGTTAGACTGATTTAAATGTTTCAGTTAGATACTGGTTCTGAAGATCGCACAGCTAGGTTGCGAAAGGTGTGAACGGCTAATGAACCGCGTATACTATTGACAGAGATCTGATTCATATCTTTGATTTCGAATGCCAGCAATAAAAGTGCATAAAATTTCATCAGGCGTGTACACAACTGTTTACGAAACCGGTAACGGAAGGATTAGGGAAAACGATAGTTTATGATAGCACGTGAAACGGTTTTCCTTGTTTATGTTTAAGAGCTTTTCAGTATATAAGATCCATTTCGTTGGCACAGAACTCATTCTGCGGTACGAATTCAGAGATAAACAGACAGATTGCAGAGAAGCCATGGCCAGCATCAAGTTCATCACGATTCTACTGTGCACGATCCTTTGCATGGGCTTATTTTACGGCTCAGCGCAGGTACGTATTACTTTCTAACATTTCTAACATAAATATTCTCGACACTTTCGCAGTTACATTTTATTAACGATAGAAATTTGCTGCTAGTTAAAAATTTCACTGTAAATGAGGGGATAACCACGAAGTTGATACAAATCAATTAATTTACATATGTTTTCATCAATTCTAGGGACAGATTTATCCTTATCCCGGCGATTGCTCCAAGTTCCAGCATTGCGACATGAGCGGCTGTATAATAAAAAGTTGTGGCGCAGGGACGGAATTTAATCCAGCCGTTAACACCTGCGACTACCCCCTGGCTAATCGACGGGGCTGTTACAACCGTGGATAATGCGATCAGTAAGACAAACCACAGGACGAATGTTACAACTATCCACCAAAGGAATCTATACAAGCTTCAAAATAAATAAATAAGACACGCGAATGTATTTATTGCGGCAGAGTACTTAAATAAAGTTTACTGAGACATACATCGCCGTAGTTCGACACCTTCTCGCGTATTCCTGCTCATCCGTTCCGATTCTCGAGGCTTGCAACCGCATAGCGGCGTTTTTATCAGCTCCCCGCTGTCTGATTGTTGTCAACGAGGGCCAATTTGTACTCTCGGGAGTCAATTGGCAAACAGTTCTGTGTGCACTCCATTGCCGTGTTGATAAAACCGTGCTTCGTCTTGTTTCTCTGTCGGCGCAATAAAACCCCTCTGCGCCCCTTTCGTTCCTCTTCTCGCGTACATCTTCGTTGCTCTCCCTCGCTCGAATCCGATCGTTCGTCTCCTCGCTCGTTCCGTTCCAGCTGGCTCTCGAGGCTCTCGTTTAACGAGCGCTGATCTCACCGGCGACCTCTCGACCTCCGTAACTGATAACCCTTTCCTTTCGTCGAATCGTCGCCCGTTTTTCCTCAAGAAAGGCTTCTGCTATCTGGTTGCTTCTTGGTAAGTACGCGGCGGCAACCAATGCGATCGTGATCGAACCGCGGTTTCGTAGGGAAAACGCGATCGGCTCGACGCGATGCCAGCAGTACCGTCGAAGCGTCGAGGATGATATCGCGGTGTCCCGATCGTTTCCACGCCGTTCTGGTCCTCCTCTGTGTCGTCGTCGCGATCGCACACGCGGTACGTCCTGTTGCACCCTTCTGCTCGCTGCGAGCGATCAGCTTGCGCCCTCCTGCTCGCGCGATTTTCATTACCCGCGAAGGGACCATCGTTCTTATCAACCAATCGATTTTTTCTTTCACGTTGGTTCTTTAACGTGTAGGATATTGCGCGCGATTTAAATTGGCTATTCTTGGTCGTATCTTATTTTTGTGGCAGTGAGACGAGAATTTTGTTCTTGATTCTTAGTTAGAAGCAGTGAGAGAACGTTGGTGGAGATCGTGAATTTGTTTTTTTTTTTGGACCACTGAGTTTTTCATGCGAATCAAGTGCGTCCAAAGTGTGTTTCGAGAAATATTGATACATGGACTCACGTTCGATTTCATCTGCGCATTTAGATTCGTATATTTTCCCGCTTATAATTACGTTTTAACGAGATAAGCGCTGATAAACCGAGCGATTTATATTATTAAAAGGAATATATGCAATGATGTTATTGATACTTGTTATACGCTGTTTCTTTATGTAAACGAAACACGGTGCAACGGGTGCAATTGTGCAATAATGCGTTCGTTTATCACCATTTGTGTTGGATATTATGTTTACGAATAACTCGATGTCGCAGGTCTAATTAAAAATATAGTCGCTCAAACAATTTACGTTAGAGTAGCGTCAACTTCAGATGAAAAAATATGCGCATATGCTTTATAATCTAATTCGTACGGTCTTTTAAATTAATTTTCTTCCTTCGTAAAGATCTACGATCCCAGAGAGGCGACGACAAAGCCTCCAAAGCGACGAGAGTCGATATTGCCATGGTTCTCGCTCAGCAAAGTCGATTCCAGTGAGGACCTAACGCGTTCACCAAAATGGACGGATCCGGACAGTCCAGTAACCAGAAAACCGTACGCGGCGGAAACTGGAACGAGCGAATGGGGTCCTTGGAGGAAGGAGCGCGGAAGCCAGCTAGAGCAGCGAACGATGGTCCCTGACGACTCTCAAAGCACGAGGGATTTCGAGCAACATGGCGACTTGGAGTACAGCCAGTTCGAGCAACAGGAGAATCGAAAATTGCCGCCAGATCCGGCTGTCCCCGGAGATCTACAAGAAAACGAGAATATTAAAGGAAGGAAGGAGAAACCTCCAGGACGAAATGATTTGCAGACGGATCGATGGGATGATCAGGATTATTACGAGGGAATACCTGCTGATAGCACGGTAATATATTATAATAATTTTCCTTTCGTTATTTTGTGCCACTCTTCCTTGCTGTTTCTTGCTGCTTCCTTTTTCTTCAATTCCTTCAACCTAAACGACATCGAGAATAGATGTGTTAATTATGTTGCTGAGTTTGTTATGAGGTAACAAAATTAATGGGAGAATTGAATGCGTTAATCAAGATTCTGATAATATTTCAGAAACCACGCAAGGAAAAGCTACACTTTCCAAAGGAACAGAAGTACACGGTGGCCCGTTACGACGCCAAATCGGGTGTACAGTGTCCACGATTCGATTCGACCGGGCAGTTCGTGTATCCTCCCGATTGCAAATTTTTCGTCAACTGCTGGAAGGGTCGAGCGTTCGTTCAACCCTGCGCCCCTGGCACACTCTTCAATCCAGCCACTTTGGAATGCGATTTCCCGCACAAAGTTCAATGTTACGGCGGCGAGGTGGCTGACTTCCCGTCGAATCTCCATTTGGAACCCTCGGGAAGACGCGAGCCATTGATGCCTGGTCATCGTCAGGGTAATATGCAAAACGAGAGGCTGAAGGTTAGTTAGAAATCCTTGAATAAATAATAGATACGTGTACTCAAAGATATTTGAATACAAAATTTGCGAAACAATAATAGTAACTACGTAGTGAAGAACATTACGAAACGATGGAGCTTGAATTTTTATAAAGAGACAGTAGAGCATACCTTGCAGAGGGAAGCAGAAAAGTTTGATTCAATTTTAATTGCACGCAGGAGCCACGGTGTCCACCCTTTGTCACAGGTTTAGTAGCGCATCCGTCGGATTGCACAAAATTCTTGCAATGTGCGAACGGAGGTACTTTCGTTATGGACTGTGGCCCAGGCACAGTGTTCAATCCTGCTATCAGTGTTTGCGATTGGCCCAACAACGTGCGCGGCTGCGAAGGTGATATGAAACACGCGCGAGTAAAGATACAGTGCATACGATGATTAAGCAACGCTGGTAATCTTTGTCAAATAGATGCTTTAAAATCGGAAGAAGAGGTTACGACACCGCTGATTCCTCCCGATTATGAAGAATTTGGGAACATTGGGAGGTTACATCACGTTAAACACGAGCATCAACCAGCCAAGAAGATCACCTGCCCCGCCTTTTATACAGGACTGTTGCCCCATCCGGAGACATGTACGAAGTTTCTTCAGTGCGCGAATGGTGGCACGTTCATCATGGATTGCGGTCCTGGAACAGCGTTCAACCCCTTAATCTCCGTCTGCGATTGGCCTTACAATGTACCTAGCTGCAAAAAAGGTAACTAATAACGACATCGTGCTGGAGAGCAAAAGGTAATGACTAGACAAAGCAAACGTGTTGCTTTGCAAATAGAAAGATAAAAACCGTGTCAGTAATCCACATTGCAAAGTAAAGATCGTAGTCTCTTAATAAACGTCGATTAAGAAATATCGTTTACGAGCCAGATCTTGTGACTTATATTATAACAAGGTACAATATCGATTTGACATTCGATGCACAGATAAACCACAGAACAAGCAACCGTCAGTAGTTCCAGTAACCACCCTCAGACCTTGGCCCACAGAGTCAAACCTCTGGCACCAGCCCAACCATACGTCACAAGATCATTACAGACCAACCTACAACCCATACGCTAATCATCCAGTATCAACGACGACCCATCCGGAACCCAATTGGGATTTCTTAAGACCAACGTGGAGACCAAGCTGGATATCCCCTCATTGGACGACTCCCTCTCCACAAACCAATCAGCGTACCGAACCTAATACAAATTACGGAAGTCCCGACGACCAGCAGCAACACCATCATAAATGGCACCAAACACCAGGAACAAGATATCCAGGACCATCACAATGGCCACACAATCATGGGACCGATCAGGACTCAAACTATGACGGCAGATATTATCACCATCATCATCACTTTCATCATGCCAATGGACACGCGCACGATTCGAACAAAAATACCGAAACGCAGCAACCAGCTCCACCGTATGGTCAAACGCATCCTCAAGCACCTGGTCAAGGAACCGACGAAGGACACCGTTTCCACTATCACGGTACACATCACGAGCATTGGCATTCCGGAGATTCTGGTCAACAGACGCAACAGCCAGCTTTCGACAAAACGGAGGATGGCTCGCTTGGTCCACCGGATCTTCAACAACCTGACCAAGAAAGTGGTGGCGGAACTTGGAGTACCAACGTGGGAGGCCATCAGGATCCTAACTTGCATCTGCATGGTAATTCTAATAAACTGCCTTCTGGTCCTGATCTGAGGTCCGAGGATCCTGGACAAGAAACGCAACAGCCCTCGTTTGAGCCAACGGACGAGCAGGAGAATACTTCCGATGGGAGAATCGTATTTCCTCAGAACAATAATGGCGGACTTGGTGGAGACAATATTGCGTTAAACGGGAGAGGTGGCAGGACTGGCCAAATGTTTCCTTCATCTTCAAGTACTAATGATCGTCGTAATTATACGCGATCTGGAGATGAAAATAGACAGACTGTGCAGAACAGGACACGTTCGATTGACCCTTTGACGGGATATACTCTTAATACTTGGAATCAATTGGGCCCAAATTACATGCAGCCTCAGAATCGACGTTGGAACCAAGGTGATTTTAAATTTTGGTTTTACAGCCTGATTGATCAATCGGTACAGAAATCGATACATCTTCCTGTTTCAAAATTTGCTTCGTTTTGCACGGAATTAGAAAATTTGGCAAACGAGTAAGAATACTTAGTGAATTATTGATTTTCTTTACTGATTGTATCAATATAAGTTAAATTTTGTCGCTTTCTCCTGTTTAACAATACTTCCTTTAATTGCACTTTTATTTGTTTTCGCTACTCGAGATTGATTTAAGGCATGCTTGAGTAAAATCAGAGAATGATCGCGGAGCTTGCGACAGTGCACGAAGGTCACCATTTTTGTACTTTATCATGCATCATGAGTTTCGAAAGTTAATTCTCACGTATCGTTAGAATAATCGAGATAAAATCTGGGCGCATGATCTTTGAAATAAAAAGCTTTAGGTACAATTTTCGAGATTGCATTCATTGTAATTAGAAACAAATCTGAAGAGATCTCTCCATATAAAAAAAAAAACTTTACTACGTAAGTAAAATTGAGTAAGAGAACTAATCGAAAAGACTTATCTCTATAATCTTCATTTCGGACGAATCAGGATGCTGATTGGCATTAAATGACCAAGGAACAGGTAAATATTCTTAAAGATTCTGAACAACTAATACCCCAAGTAGTATATGCATTATTCTCATTTCTGTTAACATATCAAGTACATAGTTGAATGAGATTATCAACAAAGGGATATAAATTACGTAGTCGGTATTATTGTCCTGCTTGGTGTAAAAAATTTGTTTTCTCCATTAAATGATACTAAACAATAAACGATCTTAAGAATCGATCTCTTTTAGGCACTGTTAACGAGGATGACAAATTTCGCGAGTGGGAATCCAGGACCAACATTTATCAGAGTACGGCTAATCGAGAAGCGGATTCGAAGTTAAATCAATGGACTTTGAGAACCAATGGTTCCCAGTATGGGAAAGGACAACGTCGACCAGGTATATAAAGCCATACATTCAAATATTTTTACATTTTTATCATTATCTATTTCACAGGAGTTAAGACCGCCACGTTTAATGTTTCGAGGCCTGTGTACCAAAATGGAGTATATTACGTGAACATGAATGGCACGAGAGGTTATTTCATAACGAAAGAACTCGAAGTGAATCAAAACCACTCGCAAACCAGATTTTACAGACCGAATGCACTTCCAGAGTCGAATAAATTCAACAGAAACGGTCAAACTGTCTACCTTAACTTCACGACAACGAATTCCAGTCGTACTTTACCTACGGTTATCCAACCAGTGTTTTATATTCCGAACAATCGTCCGTTTAGATATAACAATACCTCCCAAAGCAAGGATATATCTTTTCACGGACATAATCATCGAGCTCCCAAATATCACTGGACGATTAACTCGACATCCAAGAACCCTGATCTAAGAGAATCAGGTAACGTCCTTATTAATTCATAAAAAAATAGTACGCTATTTAAATTCTCCTTTTAAATCGACGTCAACGATTCAACAGGCAGCGGTTACCAGAACGTGTACGTGCCGTTAATAAGTCCACGTCCGCCTGTGCCATATCCATCGTTCAACAAATCGTACCTTTTCCCATTCATGATGGAAGCGAATTTCTCAAGAGGCAACAGTTATTATCCACCAGTACCATCTACCAATTTAGAACCACCGTACATTGAACCTCCTCGCGCGAACACGCATCCAATCGGTTGGCAATATCCAATTCCATCGGTGGTGCTTCAACCACCGCTTATGGAAGTGGAAAACAGTCCCAGAAATTCTTCAAATTATTCGTCAACCAGTAATTTTCAGTCTTTGAGTCAACTGACTCCTCCAACTTTCACGTGGAACGTTACTAACCAATATCCAAAGGTTCCATCGACCAGTCTCGAGCCACCGTTCGAAGAATACAATAATCCTCTGGATAACTCGTCTCGTCCGAGTACCACGCAAAGGACACTGGAGAACGTTGTGACGGATCCACCGGAGGGTGAAACAGTGAAACCTGTGAAGAGATCCGAGAATGCGAGCACCACGACCACCACGAACCCTACAACGACCAGTACGACCACCACGAACCCTACAACGACCAGTACGACCACCACGAACCCTGCAACGACCAATACGATCACCACCACAGATCCAAATGTGCCCACCGTTTGGATAGAAGATGTCAGCTCTAGCACGATCAAGTATACGGAGGATGTCGACCCGGATTCTGAGGTGGACGTTATGGTCAAGAAAGAAGAGTGGAAGCCAGTGTTGGTTTTCGAGAATAAAACTCGAATAAACGCGCAGAATGGGAAGAGGAGGGAACAGGATCGAACAACAACGGAGACTTCTATCATGAAAATTAATAAGAAGAAGACTGATGTTGAGCTGTTGAACATCGACGCTCCTCCGTTTGAAGAAGGTAAGTACACGCGTCAGTTATTAGAGTTCAGTGTTGGTGATGGTCAATTTGTGTTATGATTCAGGAAGGTACAGGTAAGCTTCTTTTCTGTTGTGATGTGTATGTTTTTCTCTGCATAATTGACTGGCTTTCAGCATGCATTGCTTTTGGAATGCGTTAACAGTGAGCTTGAAACACGTTGGAGTTGAATATTATTGTACAAATTGCGATTTAAATATCGTATATTACGGTAAAGTAGTAAAACATATTATTTTGCAGAGGAACCACCGTTCCCGTCGTACTACGTGCCACCAGTGGAACCAATAAATCGTTCTAAAAAAGACCGTTTACCAACGCCAGTCTCTGGTCAGGTATGTAATTTTCCTAAAATTTTAAATAGAGAATTATAAACCTTTTGATTACATTGTAAATAATTAATGTTTCATTTCAAATATGTATTTTTCATGTATTTATAGGTAGTTCGACTTAGGGGTGGTTTCGGGCCTCACGATGGCTACGTTGAAGTTCAGGGAGTAAATCCTGGATGGGGAGTCGTTTGTGACAGGAAAAACAGCTGGACTTTGAAGGAGGCGCATGTTGTGTGCAAACAACTGGGCTATGCCGGGTATATCATAAGGATATCTTCTTCTTAACAAAGTGTTTTGTATATTCTTCTTGAACGTCAACTCAAATATAATTCCTTTCCGCCACTGCCCTTCGCTTCTTTCGATTCGTTACATTTGGTAACGACATCCGATGGAAATGAATCGATAAAATTTACGTCGCTTATTTGAAATTCTACAACTGGAACGTATGAACGGGCGAATGTAAAGTGACAGGAATGTACTTTTGTTCTTCGTTGCAGAGGCGCCGAGATGGCTTGGCAAGGAAGAAATACGCGAAACGGCGTGCCAACTTGGATCGCCGCAAATTCCGTCTCGTGTCAAGGCAACGAGGCCAAATTTCAGACGTGCAAGTAAGACGCTGCAACGATCACGATTCATTTCATGATATCTTTTTCTGATAAGACGTTCGCGACGTTGTTGACGTTTGAAACAAATATTGCACAATTCTTTTCGCGAATTACGGAAATAGCGATGTGTTGGAATATCAAAAGTACGATTTTGAATCGAAAAAGTTCCACTGTTAAGATAAACATCGACTAAAACAACTTGAATTACTCGTGGCAATTATTTGATAATTAATTATGATCTTTTATATCGTTGCATAGGTATTAGTAGTGGCGAAGATTACTGTCAGCCAAATAATCGATGAATTCTGTTCCTCGTAAAGAAGACGCATCAGAAATTGCAAAATTGTGCAAAATTTCTTAGCTTGAGCAAATTTTTTCTTAAAAATCGTGTACGATAAAAGGGATATTTTACCAGATTCACGCACGAGCAACAATGTCGCGTGGAGAGAGATGCAATCGGTGTGAGGTGCGTCTTGAATCGATTCGCCCATTGTCGGAAGGACGAGATACCGTACGAAGGACAATGTTACCATCTGGCTGATCCTGAAAGCGGCTTAAATCACGCTGAAGCGTTGGATTATTGTTCGCGGAGACAATCGCGGCTCATCGATATCATCAGCCAAGGGGAGAACGACTTCATCTCTGAGTGGTTGGTGCAAACACAACCGGAAGTAGCGTCGATTATGACCTCTGGCGTCGGTTTCACTACCATGGGTCGTACCATGTGGCTCTGGGAGGATTCGTCCAAGGCGAAATTCAGGTAAAACCTTCTTGTACAATCTCCTGCGATATTTAACAGTGTTTAAATGTTAAACTAAAACTTGCTTTATCGTCAGGTATTCGAAAATTCTTAATTTTGTATAATTTGCGCAAGAGAATGACGTTTCTTTGAAAATTGTACAAAATTAAGCAACTTTTCGTTATATTTGGCAGAAACTTTTCAGCTGTTGCTAGAATATGAATAGAAAAATGATGGTGCATCAGATTTCAACCTTCTCCCGTATAATCGCGTTCATTTGCCTTTTATATTAATTGATCGTAATTAGGTTTGCAAAATGGTGGCCAGGCTGGATGGAGGACAAGAAACATCCCCCGTTCGTCGGCTCCCGACCGCTTTGTCTCGTAATGAAGCGCAAATTTCCCTGTCACGAAAGGCCGGACTCGATTTGCGTTGCTGATTACTTCTTCTGGGACACCGAGGACTGCGCTTCCTCTGGCAAAGGTCACTCCTACATCTGCAAGAGGCCTTACAACGATATTGGTACGAACTTTTTAATTAATGCTTTGGCACAGCTTGCCTCTTGATTCTTAGCTCGTTTGGATGCTAACTTTTGCGGGCTGCCAACAAAATTTTTTCATTTCAAGCAATTACTGACCGCGGGACGAGATTTAGTTACAATAAACACTACATTGGTGCTATAAGAACTATCGCACGCAGTTAACCATAAAAATTGCCACATAATCATCGATTGATCCCAACGCAAGTGATTAATAGATGAAAATGCAATTTTTCAGGTTGCACTTATGGAAAAGGAAGTCAGTATGCTGGAACTGCAAACGTAACATCTTCAGGAAAAGACTGTTTATCGTGGGGAGATCCAGAAGTGGCTCAACCGCTTTCAGTCAAAGTTAGTTCCCTATACTTGTTTACATTCCCATAACATCATTCTCAAAATCATTTCCAACACCCATAGTTAATTATCACTTCATTTCTCAATTATTTTTTTTTAAATAAATGATACGTTGTATCGCAGGTTCGTAATCGAGAGGTGAGAGAAAAATTGCAAACTCACAACTACTGTAGAAATCCAGATCCGAACAGAGATATCAGGCCATGGTGTTTTACTGGACCACGTGGCGAACGAGAGTACTGTGACATCCCACCTTGCGGAAATCTGGGTACACTTAAACAAAAAATACATCTGCAATATTCGTTTGCTTTTAGATAGAAAAATTTCCTTTTAGTACAAATAATTTCTCAGGTTCCCAAAGATCACGTTCAACTGGTCAATGCAAACCCAAACACTTTGAATGTATGCCAGGAGAATGCATCCCATCGCCGTGGGTCTGCGACGGAGAAGAGGTGTTTAATATTCGCTACTGTTAATTACTTTCTGAAAAATTTCGAAAATGAACATCGTACCAACACGATCGAATAATATGTAATATTGTTGAATTTTGTATTACGTACATTTATTAATTTTCACTTTCGTTTGTCGAATTTCAAGGATTGCACGAATGGAGCGGACGAAAGAACCTGTATCTCGCAAATGGACCTTTTCCAGAAGCACGCCAAGCATAAATTGGAGGGACACGACGTTCAGAAGTGGTTGAATACACCGTTGGAGACGTGCGCTCTTAGATGCAAGGACGCTGATTTTACATGTCGATCCTTCTCGCATACGTAAGTTGCCATATTAAATGCTTTCTTCACTTTGTCTGTAATAGAAAACCGTATAAATCAAAAACTTTAAACGACACGCTATAATTGCATAAAAAAATTAATGAGATATGATACTAAAAAATTGTCACTTTTAATTTTTAATTGATTGTGTCTCCATGAAGAACGGTAGGAAACGTCTGTCTCCTTAGCGACAGCAACGTGGGAATGACAGGATCGCTGAAACCCAACAAACAATTCGATTACTACGAAATGAAGGAAATGAGCATCAACTGCGACGGAATGTTCGTTTGTGAAAACCAAAAATGCATAAATCAAACCCAAGTGTGCAACGGGAAGAACGACTGCAACGATCGCAGTGACGAAAAAATTTGCACCGCGAAAAATTTGGATTACGACATACGACTGGCTGGCTCGGACAATAAGCACGAAGGCAGAATCGAAGTTAAAAGTACACTAAATATATTGATAAACTTTTTTTTTTTTTGCTTAAGAATGTAGAATCAGATAAAATTTATATGTTTTTATTGAAAATCGTTGTAGTTTTGGGCGTTTGGGGCCAAGTGTGCGACGATGGTTTTGGAATGATCGACGCCGATGTAATTTGCAAAGAGCTTGGCTTCAAGCTTGGCGCGTTAGAGATCTCACCAGGCGGTTATTTTGGTAATATGGATCCACCAACGACGTTTATGGTCGATCAATTAAAATGCCGTGGCAACGAGACTTCTCTGCGTGAATGCGACTTTGAAGGGTAATCTTACTGAAAGTACTAAACGAATTATTAAATCATATTGGAAGTAACATTCATTTTTGTTTTATGTGTCTTAAATTTTTCTTATGAAACTCGATATATAAATTACCGTGTAAGTTAATGCTTACATTTTTGTCTGTAGATGGGGAGTCCATGACTGTCAGCCGGAAGAAGCAGTGGGCGTCGTTTGTAAGACGGCAGCTAATAGCTGCCAGGATGGCCACTGGAAGTGCGACAAACATCCATTGTGCATTCCAATTGCGTTTATATGCGACGAAGTTGTCGACTGTCCAGATGGTTCTGATGAAAGTTCTAAACATTGCGACGTGAGTAATTGAATTCTATGTCTCTTCAAAACTTATCATTTGCACAAAATGATCACACATCTATAATATAGCTCGTGAAACTTGTAGCCAGACAATAATAAGAAAAAGATTTATGATTTTTACGTCTACATCTCAATAATAGTACGAAATGCAAATGTTAACGATCGCTCTAGGCACCCTTCGAGGTACGTCTGGCGAACGGAAGTTCACCCTTTGAAGGAAGAGTCGAGGTGCGTCATCATGGTATTTGGGGCACCGTTTGCGACGATGATTTTTCGAACGCAATAGCCGGGGTGATTTGCAGATCCTTGGGATACGGTGGACATGCCATTGCGAAGAAAGATGGCTACTTTGGACCTGGAGAAGGTCCGATATGGCTTGACGAAGTGAGTTCTGGTCAAATTTTAAAACTAATTTGTGGTTACCATACAACGTAACACTATTTCCAAAGTTAAACATTTTAATTAACCACTTGCCTTTCCTCTTGGTATTAATAATATATAACTTTAGTATACTCAATCTAAATATTCTATAATAATATGAGGGGTAGTTATCAACTCTTACCTTCGAAATTTCTTAGAACAATCCAACATCGAAACAATTCTCCAGTACGTTACGTTTCGCGTAATTTTATGTTCGATGTTATTTAAGTACAATTACCCTCTTTTCCGGGCAAGGTTATCTGTGTTGGAAACGAGACGCAGCTGAATCGGTGCGAGCACGATCACTGGGGTCAACATAATTGCAATCACGACGAGGACGCAGGTGTAATTTGTACACCTGGAGACGTTAACAATTCCAAGGTAAATCGAGACATTCTCCCCTGGCGGTGGGTGTAGATTCTAAGTAAGATCGTTATTTCCTCGGGTGTTTATTCAATCAAGTCCTGGTGTAGCTGCGTAGAGTCGTTAATGAAATGGCTGTGCTGCGAACAAATTGAAAATTAGACGACAAATTCTTGTCTCTCATAGAAAACGGATTAGGCGACAAATGGACTAACATTTGGAATTAGTTTCGTACGTTTGGAGATTTCTGTAATCGTAACAGGGCTTGAATTGTTTTTTTCAATAAAGAGATATATAGTTCTATAGGGGGAGCTAGAATTTTACTTCTTTAATCCTTCGCCGCGCACACGTGTTAACGTAAAATAAGATCGTACGTGCACAGTATGCACGAAGTTCTTGCACGTTCGAAGTATTGATATTACAGTTGACTTTACAAGAGTCTATTTCACGAATTTGTGCTCTCGAAACTTAAAGACAGGGAAGGAGTTAAAATAAATACAAATAGTATAATTTAGTTAATTTTCTATAACGAGTTTCTTATGTATCGTTTCGATTTCATTGTAAGCTCTAATCTAAGTGCAACGATGTCACGTCGGTTATTTAATAGCACGATTTACTGTTAATGTTGTAATAGTAAACCATCGCGGGATTTGTAAACGATCGATACGACATATTTACTTGTCAGTTCAATAAACGATGAGCTCACGCAACGATCACGAGGCTTGTTTACTTAAATCCTTGACCCAGATCATCCCCTTTGTCCGTCTGACCCACGTGAATGCAATCATCGAATAAATACTTACAGATCTGGGAGACTGTGTCGCATCTGCCGGCGATAAACATCAACGACATACTTCCGGCCAATTGTGGCAGACGATTCAAAGATTTTAACGAGGACGAGGATCTCATATTCCAGAAGGTGGTGCGGGGCAGCATCGCGCCTAAAGGCTCCTATCCTTGGCAGGTACATAAAAATTATTTATTAATAAATTAGTACTTTAATATATGTCAAAAACGAATTTAAAACAAACTGAAAAGTATAACGAGGAAAACTCGATTAATGTGTTGATTCGATAATGACAGTACAAGAGAAAGATAATGCAAAAAGATTGCATACTTTGCAATTCAAGTTATAGGTTAACGAAAACTACGTTCTTCTACGCTGTGCGAGAATGAAAATTCTCCAATAATTCAGAACTGAAAACTAAATTTAATTTGAACATTGTCTACAACATTCGCAGGCCAGTATTCGTGTACGAACGCACAGTAGATCGAATCATTGGTGCGGAGCGGTGGTTCTTACCCCATTGCACGTACTCACCGCTGCTCACTGTTTAGAAGGTTACAAGAAAGGCACTTATTTCGTCCGTGCTGGTGATTACAATACAGAGGTAACCAACGAATAAAAATCAATCAAATATAATTCGAGTAGCGATGTTTCCATTTTCACTTTTCAACGTGAGCTTTAAACTCACGTTTGCGTCTGACACAACTCATGTCTTGTCGTGTATACTTCGCATACGTTAGATAGAGGAGGGAACGGAAGCGGAAGCCAACATCGAGGATTATTACATTCACGAAGACTTCCGTAAAGGCCATCGAATGAACAACGATATCGCCCTCGTGTTGCTGAAAGGCCGTGGAATTTCTCTTGGCAAAGATGTTATGCCAATTTGTCTGCCCACTGAAGACACCGAGTATGTGGCGGGTCTTAATTGCACCATCAGTGGATTTGGCAGCGTCGAGACTGGACAATCAAGTGAGTAACTCGTCAGACTCGTCGCACTCCTTTTCACGATGTTGCTCACTGTTTTCTAATAAATATCTGGATTGCAAATTTTAAATTACACATTACACATTAAATTACTTAATTGCACTATCAGTGGATTTGGCAGCGTCGAGACTGGGCAATCAAGTGAGTAACTCGTCAGACTCGTCGCACTTCCTTTTACGATGTTACTCACTGTTTTCTAATAAATATCTGGATTGCAAATTTTAAACTACACGTATTACTGCAGCTCATGCGAAAGACCTGAGGTACGGTTGGGTACCGTTATTGGATCAGTCCGTGTGTCGTGCTGAATATGTTTATGGCGCTGGTGCAATCAGTGACGGAATGTTCTGCGCCGGATATCTCGACGAGGGTGTCGACACCTGCGACGGAGACTCTGGTGGACCATTAGCGTGTTTGCACAATGGTAACAATAATTTCTCTTGTTATATACAATGACCGTATTCATCAGAAATATCACTGTAATTAATGTATTCTGAGAACATTAGTATTTTCTATTTCTTATAAACTGGATTTCTTGCTCAAAGCAAGCTGTCGATCGACGAACGAAAAACGAAAAGAAAAAAAAAGAAATAGCTGAGTGGGCTATGGTCAACTTTCACCGAAGAATAATTTTCTTCGTTCCTTTGTGATGCAGGAGCTTTCACGTTGTATGGCCTCACCAGTTGGGGGCAACGTTGCGGAAGAGCCAATAAGCCTGGCGTTTACGTTCGAGTTTCTCACTACCGCCAGTGGATCGACCAGAAAATAAAAGAATCCCTCGGAGGAAGATAAAGTATATGGATTCGTGAAATTCTCTGCCATGCAATTATCGAATAAGATCTTTTACATTTAGAAAAATAAAAATATCCGAAGGATATGTTAGATCGTATGATATAAAATGTCGGATTTTCTTGCAATTGAAATTATTCTTTTTATAAATTTAGACAGACATCGTTATTCGTTAAAATAGCGACTGTGTGATTTTATGGTCCGCTACCAACGCGATTCTAAGAAAAAATGATCGTAAGACGAATTTTACGCGCTTCGCGTTGGATTTAAGTAGTACGAACGACCAAAAGTCCGACATTTCGTATTACGCGTCCCAATGCGTGCGATACTTATACTTAAACCGTTTACTTCGTTTGCATCGTACCATCGAGTAAGATGTATCCATCGTAAAGTCATACTTTCATAAATAAGTTTTAGATAAATTATCATGTAAGTTATTTTAAGCCTCTATCGTTGTTATTTGTAACGGTTTTAGTTCTTTAACGAAAATAAAGAATTTTACAGTTATTTGTATAAAATGTGGTACGAAGACTGTAGATGGCTGTATTAGTGGGTGGTGGTCATTCTGCACTTGAGAGAGACCACAGGGAAACTACATTATGAGACAGTTTTCCCACAAATTCTCACTCGCTTAACTATCCAGTTTCTGCATAAGGCTTTCCTGACCCAACTCCATTATCCTCGCGTTTAAGGCAGGCATGAATTTACTAGCAGGTCCAAGATGAAACACCCTTGCTATTCTCTTCCCTTGGTCTTCGTCGTTTTTTCTTTATTTCTTTTACACAGCTCCACAAACGTTGTCACGTGCTCTTATTTTCTTATAGTTTCGCGTAATTTTGAAATAAAGTTTAATTAGTAAAATTAACTTACCTTAGACGAAAGGTTGAATCAATTCATCGAATCGAGCACTGCTTAAGGAGTTTCCTTGTGAAATAAATATTATTTCGTAAATTATTTAGAAAACTTATTAAACTCTGTATCATGGCGTCTATACGTGTCTACTTACTGTTAGAAAAAATTAATTTGCGGCGACAGTTTCGTGTCTGCTGAACTAAAATTAAGCAAATAATATTATGTGATTATTGAAGTTACAAAAGCTTGAGAGTAATTAAATGAAAGCTCTGAATTAAGCTGGTTAAATTCTAACATGCTTTTGATATAATACTAGTTGAAAGAATACACATCGAAGAAACGTCCATTAATCTGTAGTTTATTTCGTAAGACATCATCGTTTCTACAATAATTGTAATTGCTGTCTTGTCGCTGTTACATGTTTGAGCCTATTTATGTACAATAGTCCCAACATATTCGATCGTACGAAAACGAAAAGCGTTGGAACGGAAATTTTCGACGTTTCCAGTTTCTTCTTTTTCTTTTTAGAATTAAATCGACACCTTGAAAAAAAAAAGAAAAAAAAAAAGAACGAAACGACATAGAAAGATAAACTGGGAAAGGGTTTCGGTAATCTACGTTACAGATTGCAAAAACTGTGTAGCATTAGTACGAAATCGTTGTACGCAATCTATTCAGGCTGTTTGATCGACAGCTTGATCAACCGTAAACAATATATTTTCTTTTATTGACTCTGTTGCAACTTTGGCAGTTATTCAGTTACATGAATTAACCCTTTCTGCTTGCTTCAACACGTTCTCCATCGTATTTATTCAGTGCGAAATTAACTAAAGAGTTGTCAAGTCAAGAGAAACGCGAACGATGAAATGTACAACTAATTGGGCTCGTAAATGCACGTAGAAAAGTTCATAACGAAGTCAAGTCACACATTGCTCTTACTTTAATTGTGCACAGGGTGGCCCAGCTTTTCTCGACGGAACTTTGTTAGTATGGAGAAATATTTCTAATTAAAATAAGAAAGATTTCGTTCTGTGACATTAAATGAAAAAAAAAAGAATATTGCACACGTAGAGTCTGATTTGATGGTTCGTTAAAAAGTTGTTACAAAAGTACGAGGTATGGAGTATGTAATATTATACTTGCACATACATATTATATGTCATCAGCGATAAAAAAATTAAATTTAGAATGTATTGATTCATTAATCATACGTGAAAGTGCATTTCTATTTTGCAGCAATAGTGAGTTCACTATTGTTCCCTTTGAATTGTCATTTTCGTTACCTTTTGCTACAGTAACGAACAAAATCGAACGTACTAACAAAGTCTGGAAAACGCTAGGTCCTCCTATATAAATATCTGAAAACGACATGGAAATAGAATGCTTTTAACTCGCTCGGATTTCCCGCATAATGCTCTAAGTGAAAACACATCGTGGTGAAAAACTGATAACGCATTTAACTGCGAACGAAAACGAAGACAGGTCCTCGCATTATAGTCTACATTTTGTTCTATACACCGCAGACTTAATCACTTTTCGATTAACAGTCCCGTAAATTTGATACTCTATATATATATTGACAAATATGTTCCTTAGTTTAAAAACTTTCAGTTACAGATCCGTTACTGGTAGAAAGAGGAAAATCGGGCTGTCGATTGTTCAGCTAGTTACACGAACTTTCTCGTTTCCGTGACGAATGTAAGAAAAGAAAAAAAAAAAAAAAAATAATGAGTAGCAGCGCAGCGGTTAAATTCGGTCGATAAAAAACCGTGACGATCGACTTTGCTCCTGTTCTCCAGTTTTCTTTTACTTTATACTGGAGGAAATCGTTTCCCTTTCGATGTTCGTCATCCTCGTCTGGAAACGGAAACAGCCGATCGTCGAGTGGTCGTTCTGGATGGAATCGAAGAGAAACGTAGAATAAACGGAATTACACGCAAGCGATATCGGCGAATGAAAAACACGCTGACCTACACGCAAACCTCTTTATCGTACAATTATATAAACGCCTTATAATTAAGGGAATGTCGAACAAAAATAGCCTTAGGACGAAACTTAACGTTAACTCTAACTCGAATATTCTTAATTTAGGCATAACGCGGTCCGTGTTCCGGCTCGATGGAAAAACATGCCGCCATATTTTTGTATACTTTCATGTCGATGCATTCGTTTACGTGTGTGTATCGCTCGTTTAATTAATTCGACGAACATTTCGATCCAATTTAAGATATATAGAAACACTACAACAGTACAAATTGATATATTTGGTTAATCGATAATACTTAATAATGTATAAATTTACCGCACTAATTTTAAAAGTATCATATAAAAACGGTATAAAAGATTGTATCTGTATACAAATAATAATTCACTGTATTACACCGTGTTCTTCCTGTTATGATTCATCAAATTAAAGTGATCAGAGTAGTACGTTCGTGTCTTACGTTTGCACGTACACACGTACGTCTCATAAACTGCAAATGCAATGCACATCGAATTATTTGCAACGACTCGATCGACTTAACCAATAAATTAATCAACATCCCGAAATCGCAATAAACCACGTCCTGACTTTATCTACAGCTTACGCGTATTCTTACGCGTAACGATAAAACTAAAAAGTAGAACAAAACGAATACGACAATAAAAAACCAAAGAATCGAATAAAAACTCGGCCCTGCCGTTTCTCTAAGTGATACCTCTCAATCCGAATAAATAAGTTCCTCGACGGGAACAAAACTTCGATACAAAAATATATACGCGACTAATAATCCTCTGTCTAATTAAAACCGAAATAAATAATCATCGATTGCATCGAGGCGAAAATCTGAAACCCGGACTTGAAGAACCACCGATACAGGCGGCCCGTTGTCTTCGAATCGCGACGCGAACACGGACCTCCGACTAACGATCTAGTGACTAGACAGTAAGCAAGTGTGTTCACGTATTCTCTCCTAATCAATCAATCAATCAATCAATCAATCAATCAGTCAATCAATCGTTTAAGGATGAAAGTAGTTCTTGTGTACTAGAAGGTATCGTTAGGCGATCTCGGGTCGATCGATCGGCGATTAACGTAGTCGACAGGCCTCGCCTCCTCGTCGACAAGCGACGGCGTACGAGAAGACCCCAAACGTCGGGACGGGGCGGTTTCAGCTTCGTCCCCTCGCCTTCTCCGCCGCCGTTGCTCCTCCATTTAAATTCGATATTACGGCCTATCCAACCTTACACCCTAGATAACGCATAGATATACGCATATGTTTATGTGTCATATAATTATATATATATACACGACTTTTTGTTCCTCTTATGTACAGAATCGCAACTATCAGGGTGTTCGTTACGTAGTACAATGTCCTCACCGGGCAGAGAGACGCTCTCGTGCGTGGCGTTGCCGTTTCGTCATCGTTCTGTTCTTCTTTCGTTTCATGTTCGCACGAAGAACGATTATCGCTGCACCCTCGACAGACTTTCGTGCTGGTCGTCGAAGAGTCGCTCGTACGGTCGTCCCAGGGACGCCGTCTTTCTTGTTTTCGGTGCTAGAAAAATCGTTAGAAAAAAAGCGATCGGTAGAAAATATCGCAACGAGGCTAGCCTGCGTCCAGCTCGCGTAGTCTGTCGAGGGGGCTGCGAATGAATTGTCGAATCGGCTGCCTTCGCGAGGGTCCCGTCTGTTTCTCACCCTGGGCGCGTGCAAAAGTGATCTTCCCGTGTGGTACAGGAGAGGGAAGTACTTTTGAGTTTGCAGGAGAGCGCGCGCGGTTTCGTTCGCGGGAACGAGACGCCTCGTCGGACACTGGACCTGACAAGATGGTGATCCGTTTCGATGCTTACGTGTGTGTGTGTGTGTTACCTCCTGTGCACGTGTGTGTACGTGTGTGTCCGTTTTGTGTGCGGTGCGATAGAGACATTCCTCTTGGAATATTGACAAACGCGACGGCGCTTACGCGATTAATACTCGTTTAACTATTTAGCCCTTACGAATAAGTCCGTACGGTTAATCGTGTATGGTTTATGATAAACGTGCATGTGGTTAATTGTCGACTGTTCGTTACAACTCTAACGTGAGAACGTTCTCGGGGCGGCCGTGTCGCCGGACTCCTTTCTTGGCCTCCTTTTTTTTCTCGTTTTTTTTTTTTTGAGCGACCATCTGGTTCGCGTCGTATGCTGTTTTTTTTATAAAATCGATGCAGGAAGAGATGAGATACCGAGATGGGTATTTACAGGTGTGTGAAGTGTTTCTAACGAAGTTTCGTACAAAGCGATATCGTCCTCCTTGTACCAATACCATAAAACGGTGACTGGATAGGTATACATTTTACAAAATTCATCATTGATTGCAATTAGATGTAATCGTGGTAATTCGTGGAATAGAAATTTCTAAAAAATATTGGTGTTCGCTTCTGGTTTAGGTTTAACTATGAAATATCGTTTTATGATTGCATCGTAAAGTGAAGGGTGAAAAATGGAGGCACTCTCCTATTTGGAAAGTGAATTTGCACATTTATGGTTCTGATGTAAGGGGGATGATATACGATATTTAGATGGATACGTAACGATTCGTAAAGTATGGCTTACGATGAAGTGTGACGTTCTAATAACTAAATAACAATAATAACGTGCGCGTTGCGACGGAAGTAATTAATTAGCGTACACGTTTTTGAATAATTATTACTTTATGTAATATTCTTTTTAGACTGTTTAATTTAGGAAAGAATTTGTTTCTGATTTCAGATAACTGAAACACGCGTGGAAAATGTACGCGGACTGTAAATTGTAATCACTGTGGAACGTATTTCTAATTAATCTGAGCGAGATCAAGAAATGCACCAAGTTAGAATTTGGTAGGGGATAGATGGGTCATCTAAGCTGCATTTCAATTAAGTCCAACGATTACGTTGGATTAGCTATAAGTTAGCCAGAAAATTACATCTAGATTGGGTTCAGATGTAAATTGGACTGGGAGAGAGTTGGCTGCAAGACATGTAAATTGATAGGTCGCCTTGAGTTACACTCAATATTAAATAAAGCTCAATTTCTCTAAATTGCAAAATACCAAGATTCCACATTAACAGTTCGACGAAGGATAATTAACGGTACGATTAAATTAGCTCCTTGGAAGCTCCAAATTAGCTACTCTCTTTACTTTTCGATACTTCCGTCCACGGTACGTACAATAATTTTGTATAAAAAATTAAATTATCCGAATTTCAATAAAGCTTACAGTAGAGGTAACGTTTTAATACTGTTCGAACACCCGAAGCTGTGTGTCAGTTGTCGATTTTTATCGAAGATGTCTCGAAAGAAAGGAGTCTGGCGTGCAAACGGGCCACCGATTTTTGGCGGCTCGATCGATGAATTATACTTTCTTTGTTGCGCGATATCTTCGCGTAGACTCTGGTTCGTCCTCGTGTGTGCATACGACGCTACTCTGTTGCATATATGATACACTTTTCTCTTTCTCGTACTGAGAGAACTACGCGAGCGAAATACGGGGGAAACTAAACTATTTACGCGACACAAAACAGGCCGTTTAAAAGAAGAATACACTTTCGTATAAATAAACGAAATGAACGCCTTTACGCGTTAGCCGTGCGATAGAGAAGTGTGTAGAAAAATATTCTGCGATATTAAAACATTGTATACTGAATATAATACGATCGTATAAATAAGATAGGAACAGTAGAAGAAATGATGCACCAAACTACAAGCTAAAAATTGTAGGCAAGAAGAGAATTGCCTTTGATTCGCGTGCGGTTTAAATAGCCTTTAAATCGATACATTCGACAATTAAAATACAACGAAATAAAGAAACTAACGCGGTTAATTAATAATAAAAAGAAAGTTTGTACACATTTATCGAATACATTAAAACTCGACCAATCTGCTACACTATCTTGAACACAAGCTCAACTTGCATCAAAGAACTCGCGGTGCAGAGTGCTGGAAAAACATACAAGAACATACGCTCGTATATAAATAATTAAATTAAAATAAAACAATGTATAATACATTTTTCGTTTGTCAACAGCGCGTTTGCGTAGTTTCTAATTACGCAAAAAACAGCTTCTCGCGTCTCCGCGCATCCTGCGAATATTAAAAATACAAGTATTCGATACGTTGTACGTGTCTCGCGATCGCTCGTAATTGTACGCTGATACTTAAACGTCTAATGACTGCAAATGGTGTTTCTCTCAGTACGCGAATTTGCGAATTAGCGAGCGGAAGGTTCGCACAGTCCGCGTTTGCGTTTCCTCCCTCCGTATGGCGAGTAGATCGCGATCTCTCGGTTCCCTTCACGTGTCTCGGAATAAACGAACTCTTGGTCCCCATTTTTATCCTCAAAATCCTTCCCCTCTCGCCTCGTCTTCGTCCATCCCCTCACCTCTGCGCTTCGTTCTGTCTATCGCGAGTCCATATCATAGAATTAAACGAAACGAAATCATCGCCACGACCTGTTACCCCGACGGATCTTGTGACCTCTTTCACTGGTTTCATTTTGCCCCGTCTGGAAAAGAAATCGTCGAGATCGTCGCCGAGGAAAAGCTCGAAGCCGCGTTTCAACGGTGACGAACGCGTTGGAGATCTGCCCTCTGTTCGATCGCATCGTGAACGATGCACCCCAGTGTCTATCGAACGCACGCTTAGAAAAAACTCAAGTCTACTTTGAAGTGTCTCGCCTTGTCGTTCATCCAGGAATTTCGATCGACGACATCGAGTTCAACTGCCAAGCTGAAACCAGCGTCGGTTTTTAATACAAGCCGGCGGCTAAATTTCACGAACGCATTTCCCAGCGACAACGGGCTGCGAATCAAACTGGCCGTCGGGGAACGGGAACGATTTACCCGCGCGTAACCGTTTTCCCATGGAAAAAAGTTTTAATCTCGCGCGCGCACCGCCATGTGAACCCTCGAAAAAACCCAAACGACACCGTCACCGTCGGGACAATGGAAATGCTTTCTGAAAAGCTGCTAACGGCGGAGCACCGTGGCGCGTTGCCTAGCGAGTCGTGCCCTCCCTTTCTTCTCGCGTCAAACGTTTCACCCCTATCTCCATCCCTCACACCACCCCCCTATCTCCCTCCCTTACCTCTGTCCTCTTTTTTCAATCTCATTCACGTTCGTTAAGTACTTGCGCGACGACCGTCGTCCGTCACTACGTGTAACCTAGAACCTTAAAACAACAACGTTCGAGCTTACTCTACAGGAACGAACCTATTTATTCTTTTTTATCATTTTTCCATTATTCTCTGTTCACACCTAGGAGTTTCGTTAGCGTATATCAAAAGGACTATGTACAAAATGGTCGGCCAGGCGGTGAAAGCATCCCCTCGAGCGCTGCGAGCGCGAGCCTCGACTGTTGGGTGCTCGTTCCGCGACCGAGGTCACGCTTGTCCGCCCGGCCTCGGGCTTAGGAACTATACTTACTGCTACGCGATACTGTTCAGTGAATCCTTTCTTTTTTTTTTTCTTCGTGCTCGTTCCAACGGATCGACTCGAGCTTCCAGCCTCGCGCGGGATCTCGAGGCTCGTCCCGTAGACGATGATACTCGACCGGTGCAATCGGTCGCCGTTTTCTCCGCGCGAACTTCGAACGTCTCGCGATTGTCTCTCTCCATCGAGGGGGAAAGAGTCTCCAATCGTTTGTCACGCTGTCAGAGGATTTGTAACAGAGAATGGTCGCGGTTCTACTTTCGTATACAAAGGAAGCTTGAAAAGTGGCACATGAATAGAAATCAACGATATCGTTTGAACGTGTAAAAAATGCACAACGCAGCAGTGCAAATAATTTTAGTTAAATATTAACTAATTGACCGTAGAGAAAAGATCTGGTGATCGTGGATGGATTTCACGGTGGCTCGCTACCGTCGAACGGTAGCGGTTGCGAGTGTACGTCCGATTGATTTGTGATTCGCGATCTTCTCAAGTCCCGCAGACGCGTGTAAGAAATGCTTGGAGAGGGTTGAACGCTGGATCGTCTCACCCCCGTCGCGTCCAAACGTGCAACGCTGCAAGTGGAACGCGATCGAAACGATCGCACGTAGCGTGTTACGTGCTGCTCTGTGCAATTAATGCGAGTGGATTGCGTCGTTGCGAATTGCATTTCAACGGCGTGGATACAGGGTGGAGGAATAAAGTTTCGAGGAAAGAAAGTGTTACGCTTCCGTGGAAAGCGTCAGGACGACTGCACCGATCTTCCTGCTATGCCTAAACGATGTCCTTAAACGATGCGAGATCACTACGATGAATCCTTTTCTGCCTTCTCTCGTTTTTTCTTGATCGCGAGCACAAATCGCTCCATTTTTTCCGGAATTTTCCCTCCTTCCCTCCTTCCTTCCTTCCTTTCGCTACACATCTCGCCTTGTTCACGATCCGCAGATGTTCGCCCTTCTCTCACCTCGCTCCCTCGACCGTTGACCCTTCTTGACTTTAGACTTTAGACTTTTCGCAGAAGTGATTCGTGGATAATTAATGTTTAGAACGAAATTCGGAAGAGTGCGTCTGGCTCAATATCGCTCCCATTCGACGCGGTGTACGGTTGCTCTTTTTCACTGAGCGTTCAATTCAGACCTGCCGACAGCACGTTAAGGAAAGGGGGATATGATTTAAAACAATTGACAAATGTACGCTGGGAAGGAATTCTGGCTGACTCGAACAGATGATTTTTCTTAGCAGCAATAATGAAATGGTTCTATCTTTGTTGTTGAAAGTTCGAAGGAAGTTACGAGAGAAAGATGACAATTTGAATAAATTTATCTTGGACGTAACAGATTTTAGATGTCATTTAGTTGCGTTTACTTACTTCAATGCTTTGTAACGTTCTTTCTCTGGATTGTTGTCTGGTGGCTCGCACTCGAAGGATGCCAAAGCTAGGGCTGCGTCACAACAAGAGAAAACATTATCTTTGTTAAACATCTGAGAACGCATCGAGGTTGAAATCTACTTCACCGACAAATAATTGAAATTTAATCTGCGATCTTAATTGATCTATGAAAAGGAGCAAGTAATGCTTGTAATTAATGCCAGCAAGTGTTTACCGTTTTCAGTCAGCACCGGGCTCGCCTGAAGAAAAGCAATGACACGCGGATTTTTCTCAAAGGGGCAAGCGACCTGTTTCCAAGCAATGAATTCCGTCACCTGCTTAGCCAACTGCCAGAATTTTTCGAAATTGATGTGTCCGTTTGGTAATCTGCAACGAAATCGCAGAAAAAGATACATATCTGTCCCAAGAAATTCGTAAATAGCACCCAAATTACGAATTCATCTTTCCAGATTTTTCCTGAGATGTTTAAAAGAATTCTCGCTCCTTCAAATCGCAAATATTGAAGTGGAACAATAAAATTATCCTTCGAAATTTTATTCACATGATGCTATCTTCATGAATAATACCAGTGGCCGGAAGTTCCATTGTTTTGAATAAATATTTGAATCCGTCTTTGCAAACTGAAGGTGCAAATATGTACTTTGAAAACATTTTTTTAAATTAAGGAAATCTCTCATTGGGAATACAAATTCCGCACTCTAAATTGTATTACATATTTCTAAAATACTATTACTAGATTATTTCAAAACTTATAGCAACTTAACAATAGTAAATCGATTATTTCCATTAGTTTACTCGCTTCATCTTTAAAATTAGAATTTTCAAAATTAAAGGAAAGCAAATCGCTTTTTAATTCCCATCTAATTCTTAAACCTTGAAAGCTGCATCAAAATCAAGGCGAAACACTTCGTCAGTTCCAACATCCAGTTAAAAACGCTCTCGTTAGAGCAATGTGGATCGATAGCAACAACGTTACATCCCTTAACGTACACGTTAGCCAGTGTTTACAAAATGTCAACACTTTCAAATAACGATCACTTGCAATTTTGTTGAATTCATTTCAGACGATTCTGACCGCGTCAGTCTACGCGAGATGCGCGTTGATATGTTTAGTTAATGATTGGCTTCGCTACGTCGTTCCGTTTAATTGCAAACACGATCAGTATCGTCGTCAATTCACTGCGCAGATTTGCGATTAATAAAATTCGAAACCAACCGTTCGGAAAGTTTTCGAGCTATTCAAGCTGCCTATTTATTGACCATCTGCGTTGCTCTTTATACTTTAGTGCACGTTCGCGTTTCATTGCGTTACGGCGCTTTGCAGTATTTAATATATCTAATAAAACAAGTTTATTTTATATCATTGAGCGTTCAGCTACAGGTGGGCTGCGACGAAAGAAATTAGTCTATGCAACGAACTGGACGAATATGGAAATTGAGTGGGACGAAATTGCGTTCGGTGCTCTATTATCGGGTAAAAGCAACTTTGCGTGCGTACACCCTCCTCTGATCCACGTGCTCTTATTGTACGCGGTTAATATCGAGAGTGAATATTTTATCTGGCAAAAGGAAAGTTGATGCAGTCTGCTGGCTTTCCGCGCTTCTTCATTTTGTAATTTCAGGAAGTGAGTTCAAAGCGGTCAGTTCGCGAGGAGGTCGCAGAAAGTTTCAGATTAGTCTTTTCAAGTTTTATATGCTTTCCGAAGGCAATGTAATTTTAAGTGCAAATAATCTTGGAACTTGTTAAGATCTTTCTCAAGGGGAAAGAAAAAGAGAGAGAGAGAGAAAACTAGAAGAAACGATCGCGCTTCAGATGAATCGTACAAAAAAAAAATGGTGTTTCAATATCAGTATAACATACAGTGTTAAACGTAACCATCGATACAATAACCGATTTCACATACAAACACTTATAATTACATTTGCATTTTGTCCAAAAACCTCATCCTTTTTTCTCTTCAATATACATCGTCCAACCTCCAACAATGCTCAGTAAATCGCATTGTCGACGAAAATGAGTCATGAATCTTCGTCGCAAGACAAAAGAAGCGATTGCTTCGCGGTTCAGGTTTCCGCCAGAGCCAAGACTTCCTTCGTGACAATCGAGAAAACGAAACAACATTGCGGATGGGCGCGCGAGGACACGTACACGGCGGCGCGCGAAAAGCGTCCTGGAAATTACGAGTCGAAGTTGGGCAATTTATCCTGGTTCGGAGGCGTGCGAAATCGCGTGGCTGCGATGCTCGGTTCCGGCCGCGCGATGCTCGCGTTACGTTCACGTAACAGACATTTACATATGCGCAGCCATTCGTCTTCACCCGGCGGATGCCTCGATCGGTCAATATCCATCTCGACGTAGCCTCGAGAAACCTATCTTTCCACGCGATGCCTCCACCTGCTCCTTTTCCTCCCTCGATTGGCCGGATCGAAATTCCATTACGGATTCGGTCCACGAACGACGAGGAGGGATAATTGTCAGAGACGTACTCCCCCCTTTTCATTATTAAAACTGTCCAACATATTGTTGGTATTTTTGTTCCAGAATATTGATGGGATTCAATTTCGTGTGATACTATTCGAGTTTTTAGAATTATCTTCTTTTCCATCTTACATACAACTGCAAGCTTTTGTTTTCTTTTTATTGTAGGATTACGTTTTTGTTGCTGATTTGCCATACTGGTTTCTTGATCTGGTTGGATGCTGGTACAACGTATTCGCAGATTCCATGAAGATGTGGCGACCACCATAGTCGCCTTTGCACCCTATGGCGCAGGACGGAAGAGAATACTTGACCCTCGAAGCGAAGAGACTGAAGACATTAAACATATGTTTGATTCCAAACTTTCTCTTCGTCTTCGAGGGTTAAGGACGTTTTCTGCGAACGTACCCCCTCCTTTTCGACATCGAAATGAGGGGGCGAAAACAGATATAATGTGAGGGAAAGGAGCCCTCAGCAGTTAGTTAGTTAGTAGTTATGTTTCGAACAGCATAGCGTCGATACCTTGAGCGAGTATAAAATTTGTTATTTATTATTTATCAAAATAAATTATTTTGTTCCTTTATTCAGAACGAGCATCATTCTACCTCATCCACGTAGGTTTTCCAAAAAGATTTTCACTGGAACCCTTTAAGTATTCGCTATATTCGACCATGCGTCGATCTGATCGTGAGATGCAGTGAAACGTTCCGCCACTGTTCAGACGTTGGCTGTCCGCTCGACTTCGCATATTCCATGGACCCTTCTTCCGTGCGTCCGTCATTTCGTTGATAATATACGCCGTTATGAGTTTAATGCACCACCGTTACCCCGTCTGGTGCATCCATAGACGTGTCCGCATGTACGTGGGTGTATTATGCACCGCTGTTATCCAGAAAATACCGCCTCAAGTAGAGGAACCACTCTGAGCAGGAAATTTTTTTTCTAATGAAACTTCTCGCGGCTTCGCCAGAACCTTTTCTGAGCGGCGCAGTTTCATTTCGTTCGTATGCGTGATGAGTTCCTCGAATGAAAAGCGTTCTGGCCCGATGACCCTTTGTGTAAAATGTATCCCACGGAACGCGATTTATTAGCGCACCGTAAGATGTTTCAATGGACCGTGCGAAAGTAACCGTGTCGAGGATATTAGTATACTGATTATGTATTTACTGTCGCAAGCTTTCTTTGTACCTTTTTTTGTTCAGCTTGTAACGTTAGATTACGATTCTCTTTAGTCTGAAGTAAACGGACCTTAATATTATGGTATTCACAAATTATTTAATTTTATGTAGGACAGTAATATCATAATAATCTATTTATCTACATTATGCTCTTTATCTATGCAGGAGAAAAGAAATGTAAGTTTTAGATTTTCAATATGGTAGAAATTTATGTTTAGAATTTTTAAGGAAAGTTAGGAATTTTCTTCAAAATTGGTTCAATTAACTCTTAACGAGTGCACCAATTTACCAATGAAATAAAAAGTATAACGAATTTTAGTAGCTGGACTAGTACAACCTGTGATCTAAAACGTGCAAGTAGTATCAGTCAATGACTTAGCAGACATTGGAAGAATTTCTAGAATCTATGTACTTTACGTTAATATTAACTTCCCTTACGTAGTGATTCGACAAAAAATGTATATAAAATTATAAATTCGAAGATAAAAACGCGTTAGTTGTCCGCTTTTTAAGCTAACAAGAAAATTTTCATGCTGTTTTAATAGAAAAGGATTTCGCCCCTCTCTCTCTTTCCGCGGCTGTTTTCTCTCCCTTTTCTCTACTTGCCTTCTTTTCAACAACTTCCAGTCAAGCTGCGCGGAAACAACTTTTGCTATTACAAGTTTAATAAGTTTACACGTACAGCTTTAGACGGGGTTGCGTCGCGGAAGGGAGAAGACGGCGGGGACGTTTTTCGCGCTCAGGAAGGCGAAAGAAACGGCACGGGCACATTCGTCGCTGTGATAAATACGTTCGACAAAAAGGAGCGGAAGGCAGAGGAGCACTTCTCGAAGAAAACGAGCTTTCCGTCGATGTACACCTCCGCGGAAACAGAATTATCGGAGGTTCGAGCAACAACTTGGCGAAAAAAAAAAGTTCGCGTTGGCCTCGATAGGAAATCGTCGATCGCGTTTCAACGCGAGGCTAAGCATTTCGCGCCTCTGCTTCCCGCCAATTTAAATTAGTTTATAAATATTCGTCCGTGGCCAAGTAACGTATTCATCGTTGAGCGTTCGCGCAGAAATGCGAAATTCTGAAATGGTTGGTTCAATCAAAGCGTTAAAAATACCGCCATTTTCGTTTAATTATCTTCACGCACATTTCATAATTCCTGTTAAAACGTCGCTCCTCCTATCCACAATTTAAATGCGTCCAACAGATAGAAGCATATTCAATTCGAAATAATTCAAAGGTAGTTTCTTTTTGTTCGTGGAATATTTAAAGAGATGGCAGCGAGAAAAGAGACACGAGCCAAAGGAGCTCGTCGACTGTGTTCCGAGACAAAAACATAATTATTTAAGTGATGAATATTAGAAGGGGAGATTTGAAATTTTCATTTGGCAAAAAAATCGCCGCGAGTGCTTTTAAATGATTAATGCCAGCGGAGTAAGAGCGGATGGTTTTTACTCACTTGTTGCTGCATCCCTCGTTCAGGAAATAGAGATCCTTGACCAGCAAGCTGAAGAAGGGCACGACGATCCTCTGTCGTTCGTCCGTGGCGCCCACGCTGCGCCACATAGCCGCTTTCAAGGTGCTGCGATAGCTGCTAAAGTTGCTGCTCGGATCCATTTGGTGCTCCAGGATCGAGAATTTCGCCAGCTGCACCTTTGACCACTGTAACAGAAAATAATTTCGCGTGTCTGTCAGCGGAAACGTTGCTTGTTAAGTTGTTGGGCCGGAGTTTCTGCATGCATCGGTAAATCTCGGACCGTGAAAACCTTCTACGTAACTTGCTTGCTCCTTGATATTCCCGATTTAATTAAGTAAATGCTTCGCGAGATTTAGCGGAGCTTCCAATATTTTCACGCAGAGTATTCGCAGTTTTCAACGCGCACGCATGCGTAAATACGTCAGCGACGAATTAGAAAAATCAGGTCGAAAAGTCAGCTACATTTTCGCCCGCGCTCCGCTCGATGCCGGGTATTTACGTTTATTTTCCGATCGCCCGTTTTTCCACGTACACACCTATAGAACGTCGCGTGTACACACGCGTAGGTGGAAAGCTCGAAACAGGAACGTGTTCACGACAGACAATAAGTGCATCTGACTCGGCCGTCTGGATACAATGCAATCGACCTGATCCCATTGCCTTTAACCCGATACCCCTTTCTCTCGTGTCTACCCTATACACATTGAATTCTATCCGCCGTTTGCACGGTCAGATAGTTACCTCTGCTTTCCGACCCCGCTCCCTTTCTTTCTTCTCCTCCTTATCCCTTTGATTTTTCGAACCCACTCGCCTCGCCACCCGTTCGTTTTCTATTCATCGCCGCATGCGTTTGACCTACTCTTCTCTCGTTCGTTCCGTCGTCGTCTGCCACCGTTTTTCGGCCCTTTGTGCCTTCTTCTATAATTTTCGGGTATCTCCACTCTTTCGTAGCCTCCTCGAACTGGTTCCTCCTCTTTCGAACTCGTCTTTAACCTCGCTTTGGTTCTCTTCCAGTTCTTTCATTTCAATCTGTGCCCATTACGATCTTAACGCGAATAATAACGCCATTTAGACTCCGTTTTCTCTTTCATGGACATCGTTGCGCTATTTTAATATCACGCGTATTATTCATCGATCGATGAACAGTATATTATAACATGATTGACATATAGCGATATAATTAAATGTAAGCACGAATTTTAATTAAACATGTATAATGTAAATGTTGCACTGACGCAGTATATTTGTAATGAATGATAAAGGATCGATCGATCACGATGTAATGAATAATTTCTTGAGCAGTGATATTTCGAATGCATCACGCGAACACATTGCAGGGTAATAATGAAACTAGAAGAAGACGACGGCGCACGCAACGTAACAGAAGAGGGCGGGTATAAAAACAATCAATTGGATTTCCATTTAAAGCGAGCGAATTAAACCGACGCATTACTATCGAGCGCAAAACGTGTAAACGAAGATAATTAATTTTACGCTGGAATAAACTTTCGAAAGTGTGCATGTCAAACACGCGCTGAAATTCTATCATTCCCAAATTAAAAAGAACACCCGTATCGATGCGCATTTTCGCAAATTGATATCGTTGGAATTTAGTAGGGCGGAAATGTGTATCGTCCCCCTTACGCTGAAACCATCCAGTTTAATGTCATTGCAATCATTTAAAACTACGTTCTATAGTACAATTTATCGTTCGAGCAGCAAATTGTTTCGTTGTATTTTCTCAAGAAAATTATTGAATCAATATACTTCCTTGGGGATGATTTCGCAATCATCTGTAGGAGGTGATTTAAGAAGACGTTCGATTTCAAAGTCTTTATTGCTCTTTTCCTTTCCAATGTTATATCGCCTTCACTGCCAACTGTATGCTACTCAAAAGGACACGGTTAAGGACGAATGTGTCCTCTTGAGGAAGTTTTTCCCACTTCCGTGTGGGCCGTTTCCCACGCGCACTTGGGTCCTGTCTGTGTCACCCACTCAAGACGAGCCGATAATGCCATAAACCAGTCTCTAAATGCCTACACGCTGTTACATTATTCGAAGATCACGCGAACATCACCCTTCATTCAAGTTCTATTCTCGAAACGAAATTCTAATAAACGCGTCGCCTCTCGTTCGTCTCTTCGAAATGCATCGCATCCTCGCACGCCACTTGGCGGAGTGCTGGGACGTTTTTACGGACGGCGACGAAGGCGTGAAATCGTGGCCAAACATTTACGAGTGGCGTGCTGACGCGTGAAAAACGCGAAACGTTACAGAATCTGTTAATCAAATCTAAAATCAGCCGTAACCAGATCACGGTACCTAATTGACGTCGGCTCGCGCGTTAAAAGCGAGGCTCGCCGGGAAACGCGCGGCGGGCGCGTACCCGGCGCTGGCCCGAATTAATTTACCGGAAACTATTTCACCGTTCCCCGTCGTTGTGTGCCGGCTGGCCGTGTTAATTCGCATTAATTAAACTGAATTTCGTTTAGCCCGGGACTTTTCCGGCCGACCAATTAAGCAACGTTGCGTCGATTTCGCGCGTATCGAACAGAAATCCCTCCTCATCGCCCTCTCGCCTTTTGCTCGCGAGATTCTTTCTTCTTGGCATCGCCAAGAATTTCCACGTCGATGGGAAGCGTTCAGCGAATGAACGGAACGCGAAAAATTCGTCCATCTCTGCGAGGAACGCGCTTACTATTTGAAGTTCGCGCAGGACGCGATAGAAGTAAATCCTGCGCTTTAGTTCGCTGCTATTCAACGTGATTCTTCGCGAGAAATATCTGCAAATTAGATACTTCGAGACGTAGAAGAAATATATAGAGAGATGCAATTTCTTTCAACGAACGATCGATGCTTCGTTCTCGAGAAAAACGGCATCGAAGATACTTCAATCGCGTGTATATTAGTGTCGCTGGAACATCCACGAGCGAAGCGAATGTTGGCGCGCAGCCCTGAACAAGATTTACGTATTGTGCAATTTGCTATACTGGGATCTCCACTTGATCGGGTACGAGTTTTATGCCAATCAAATTTATCGCGCGTGTAAGAATCCTTTAAAAATTTTCGCGTTATTGAAATTCGTGATATACGTTGCTTCGTTGAATGCAGGCTGGCGCGACCTTAAAACGCGAAAAATCGTCAGATTGATTGCAGAAATCGTGCTGAATATATGCTGATGAATTCCGGAATAAATGCAATCCGAAATATTCGCTCGCGACTCTTGCGATTCTTTTCCATAAACATGAAGCAAATTCGAACATCGACCAACGAACTTTACTCCGCGGGCAGATGCAACGTCTCCTCTCGCATCTCTGAAATTAGTAGTTTACCAGTAAGAATATTATTCTCAGTTCACGAAGGAAACCCGTGAAGAATTCGAACAACGTCGTCGAAAACGAGCAAAAAGAAGAACGCGATTCAACCTTCCGCTAGCTGCCCTCGAGATCTCCCATCGCGGCTCCTCTGCAGGAATCATCGTCCCGCGAACATCTCCAAGAATTATTAACCAGGGAATGATACATGGGCCGTGTTCCGGACGAGAATAAGGGGTCGAATGTTCGTCGCAGATGCGCTGGATCCAACCGTGGGAGGAGATCTATCTCGTGGGGACTAAATTCTTTAAGGATACGGGGTATCCCTTCGCGTGTGCGAGCGGCTGCATCTCACGGACGAGAGTGGGTTCCTTTGCTCGTCGCGGGAACCATTTTTCTCCACCGCGGCTGCGATTCGATTTCTCGGGAAATGCGCTCGCCCGCTCGAGAACAGGAAAAACAGTGCTGGATAGGGAGACGGAGAACAAGAGAGAACCGGCGGATCCGGTAAATTGAAACTGGATGGGAAATGGTCGGACGAGGCGGAAGGGGAAACAGACGCCTGGTATCTGCCCTCTCAGGCAGGAGGGAATCCCGCGAGACAACGCTGAAGAAACGAGAGGCTGCTTCGAGCGTCCCGCTCGAAATCGGGAATTCTAATTAGGCAAAATTGCGAATGCTACCCGAAGACGATGGCTTCGTGGATTTTTCAGACCCTTCCCGGCGCGGGAGCACGCGAAATAATGGCGGAGCGCGGGAAATGAAGACGGTCGAGGAGGTGGGAGAGGATGGGGATGGAATTTTTGGTTCTTTTCGTGGCTTAATTCGACTGAATCGCCTATTTCTATGGAAAAGATTGGATAATTTAGTCGAAACGGTATATATGTGTATGCAGTCTCGAGGTGAGGTTATGAAGTGGCGATCCGAAGAAAATGGTAATTTCTAAGTTTATACCGTTGCGAATTGAATAGCGCATTTAATCGAAGTAAGTTTGCGAAGTAATTGCTTTGTTGGTATTATTATTGAAAGATGAAGTATCAATTTTTTGCAAAGAAGAATTCGTAATTTTAGAAAATAGAACGCGCAAGATGGAATTTAATAACGTTTCTAACGAATAGTGAATTCCTTCGTGAAACGACAATCATACTAAATCTGATATTTAAATTCGACCGTCTATTTGACGTTCGTACCGGAATGATATCTTTCTTTCTGGCTATTTCGCGAGTTTTCCACCCCAGACGAATATCAAAGCTTTTCCCTGTAACGTAACATCATTCTGGTTATTCGTCATGTAATGTTCCGCCCGTGGTTCTCCGTTTTTCGCGTTTCCAGTTGATTTACATATTAAAAACCCCATTTGAATTGGACTCGGGCAGTTTTGTCGCGCAAAAGGGCATCGCGTCGCGTAGGATTGGACGGTCTCGACGTAAATTATTAGCGGCCAAGTGAAAGGGCCGAGTCAAAGGAAAAGAGAAATGTGTATATTCGCATTTCAAATCAACGTTTCAACGATTGGAACCCGGAAACGTGAAAAATACTGTTCGTATAAAGTAGTTTCTATTTTGAATGTAACGAAATTTCAGTTCAGCAATCACAAGTGAACAGACTTGATGATACTTAAAATTCTTTCTGTATACTTTTGATAGAATTTTAGAGGAAATTAAATATCCATCATGGTGAAATGTTCTTTTTTTCAAATGAATATTACCAGAGTTTATTTTATGTATAATTAACGCGACCAAATAAATCTTGTTTCATTTGTAAAACTCTGAATATTTTGTGAAAAATGTCTTCGTTATTCCCACTTCTGGGAATCGTTCAGCACGCGATCCATTAATTACAAATATCATTCATCATTCCATTTATAAACTTTACAAGCAATGCATTAAAAGGCAGTATATTACAAAAACGTCCTTACTATATTAGCTGATTATGGATGGATTATGCGTTACTTCATGAGGAGCAATGCACATGGAGTAATGAAGTTAGCGAATGATAAATAGCTTTTGAAAACGATGCTTTTCGTTCTAACAAAAATATTTCGATACTTCATCAATTTATTATCCCCTCTATATGAACACAAGACTTTCTATTTGAGAAAACTTAGTAAACTTTACTTTATATAGAACGTATCTAACATAGATAAATTTTGTTTAAAAAACATTTTGTCAATCACTTATAATTTCGTATCTTTCTCTATGGATTTTTCATTACTCTCGATTCGATGGAGTTTCGCAGTGTTTCAAAGACCATAGCTTTTAATTAAAAACCAGACATTTACGCACGGCGAAGCCAATAAATTTCGCGTAATTCCAGTGAAAATTATTCACGCAAAACGGTGGAAAAAAGTTGCTCGCGAGGGGAGGTAAATCGTCGTGATCAAGCGTAATTAAGTTTTCTAAAGTTCGCCAAGTTATGGTGAACGGTCGGATATTAAATATGCATTAGCTGAACTTAAACCGGCTGCGTGAAAATTTTATAAAGCGTCGAGGGGGTGCAGAAAAAGGGAAACTCCGGGCAAAGGGTCAGGTTCGGGAAAAAAAACCCGTGAAAAACAAAGTTTCGATCGAATTTTTCCGTCTTAACTGCGTCGCGAAAATTTCCCTTCAAATTCATGCAATCGTTTTAGACGCTTTCTATAACTCTCTGGATTCTTCACGGAACTGTTACCGGCTATTTGCATTTGTTTAAATTCCTCACATTCAAGTTTCTTGCTGTGTATTCTTAAACTAAGCATCTAACAACGTAACATAACTTTTTAAACTGACTTTCAAGAGACAGAAGTTGGATTATAAAGTGATAGAAATGGTTTGAACCAAACAAAAAAAGAAAAAAGATTATTGAAAGGTTTTTAATTATTTTAAGAGTTCGATAACTTAATAACTACATTCGTGTCATCTGAAATGAATCACCTTCGATCGAAGCAGTTAACTTCCATTTTCCACCAGTCTTAGACTTAAACGAGGCAGCAAATTGAAACCAATCCACACAGTTACATTCAATCCCTCCCCGTTTCTACCCTTCGATATTTCTCACCTCACTCTACGACTAATGGTGTTCCAATTTCTTCTCCTCCTCAAAACAATACTAAAACGGCGCGAGTCGTTCCTATCGAACGACCTTTCTTCGTCGAAGACTTCGAACGACCACCGTCGAACGCGAAACTTCCTTACCTCCGCGATAATGAACGCGGAGAGGGAGGATGGCTACGGGGGTGAGCGATATCTGGTCGGTGGATCGCAACGACCGAACGTAATTAGCTTTTTCATGGGACGAAAAGCGAGTTGGTGACTCCCTTTCATCGGGGAAGAAGAAGACGTCACTTGCAGATTATCTCCGTGGTAAATTAAGCCGCAGCGTCTGGCCTGGTATCGTTCATCTTCCGCGACGTCGCCAGTATCGGTGGCTTACCCTTCGAACGGGTGGAGGCAAGCTTCGAGATACCAGGCCATCGAGTCGTACACGTCGACTTTCGAGGAGAAACTCGCGGAACTTGGTAGTTCGACGGACGAGCAAAGAGAATATCCTCTTCCCTGGTAAATGGAGGACATCTCGGGTGGGTGTAGGTAGGGCGGGGGTGGGCGGTAGTTGCCCAAGGAGCTGAAACATCGACCTCCATTCGGAGATCCCGGATAGATTCTACGGGAGACGAGATCAATCTTTGGATTTACTCGGTGATTCGTGGTAGGGGGAGGATAAAGGGTTTTACGGGTACATTGCGGGCATGCAACCGAGGATGTTTGACGCTGATGATGTCGAACAAAGGGACGTGGGGGATGGATGTCCCTTTCAGGTTGAGATTGTTGCAAATGTTCAGAGAGAAATATGTTCTTGGAATGAAACAAATAAATTCTTCTTGTAAAATAAATATCATTCGAAATTGGTAAAAGCGACGAGTTTTATAAATCCAAAACATTAAAATCGATCGAATCAGCTGTCATTTTTCAATTAGCTCGAGAGTGTCGAAGTAAATTATTTATGATTGTCGAGTCGTTAGTTCCAAAGGGACAGACTTATCGGATGAAAAGTTGGCCAATGTTTACGCGATTGCGTCGATTTCTGCGTAGCACGGGGAGAGAAGCAACGCACGAGAGTGACTGAACAGAGGCGTTAAATTTTCATTAACGAAAATTACGAAGCTGGTCAAGCCGCGTGGTCGGTGATAGTTCCAGCAATTATTTTAAGCGTGGCCTCTGTAAATCAGCTGGCTGAACCAAATGAACCCTATATAGCAGCCCCCGTCGAATAGAGCCGGTGGGATATGTCCGCGGGACACACCGCGTAATTAAAAACCAGGAAAAAAGGGAAGGGACGTTTAATGGTTTCCCGGTCCCGCCTCGTAATTTGTCCGACGATAAAGTCGTGCACGTTCGTTGATTCGTCAGGAACTGTCGCGGTCGCTCTGAGAAATAGAATTATCTTACGTCCTCTCTGCCACTTTCGGTTTTGATCGTTTCAGCACTGCGAAATATGATGTCGGACGTTTCGATAGTTTCCAAATGTAGGATACAAGTTTTAAATTGACAATTGGGAATCAATTGGTTGGTTTTTGATCAGAGTAGAATTATAAATCAGTTATTATGTAATTTTTGATGACAGTTGTTATCATTCCAAGCGAATTTCTAGATAATAATCTGTTATAGTGAAAAATTTTACGAGCTTTACATTTAATTTTAAATTTCCCTTTGTGTTAATAATTTCGTTACTGCCTTTATCTCTTTAATCCACCCATTTCCCTCCTATTCTTCAAACGACACGCACAGGAACAAGTTCTGTGACAACTGCAAAGGGTCATAACGTTGCATGCTAACTACGTCACAGCGTCACAAATATTCATTTGCGGAGATGCATACATTGCAGCCTTTTCATTGCGAGCACTACTGACGCATGTCGTCTCTCGTTGTCTCGACTTGCATGAACGCTCGTTTGGAGCACAATGGCCGACCTTTTTTGTCCCCGAGTTTGTTCGCGCGACAGTTCGATATTCTATTCGTTTAAAGAAATAACTGATGCCAGAGTCTGTAACAAACGCGAAGTAAAACTTGACCACGATCGGAAACACACGGGTGTCGCAAATTTTGTTTAGACAGAGAACCGAGCAAAATTAAAAACGATAATTGATTTGAATTCGAGCGTCCATTTTGGTTCAGGATTCTTTGATTTACTCTGCTTTTCGCTTTATGACGCGGCTCGATTATTTTTAATAAACTAATATGTTTCAGAGGATACGATAAAATAATTACCTTTGGCGAAGCTTCTTTTTTACGAGGCGATAATCGTGGTAAGCTGGAGGTATTTACGAACATTTTCAGGCGTGGGCCATCGCGATGTGAAATCCTCCGGCGAATTTAGGAGCGAAAAACTGTCATTTTATTTATCATAATGGTCATTCCATTTACGCGCGCCGTCCTACCGTTTAATCCAATTCGCGGGGAAATCGTCGGCTTGATCGCCCGGGGAAATATTTCCATTTAAATCGGATCGTCGATACAGGATCGGAATCTCTGTTAATAGCTTTTGTTATGGGCCTGCACTGTTATTTTTAACCTTCGTCGTGTTATTTCGATCGTCCTCGAGAATTTAGCGACTCCATTAGCGCCGCCTGTAACACGTCAGGCCAGGTGCGTGCATTTTTAAACGCCGAACACGAGAACCGCCTTTTATTTTCGAGTCGCCCGATTGTCGATAGATGGTTACGGAAATTCTGTTCTGGAGCCATTTCTGTTTCCTCATAAATAGCAGCTATTTTTGTGGAATATAATTATTACATTCAAACAACAACTTCTTCTAAGAACCTCGTCTTTCAATTTTTAATTAATAATACACGTTTGTAATGGTAATTCTATAAATTTAATATCTTTCACATCCAGTTAAACGTACGAAGAATGAATCAAATTTTTTACGCGATCAATCTTTCATTCTCCGTTAACCACATCTTTCTTCTCAATCATTCATACAGATATCTTAATTTCCAATGATCCAGAAAATGCTGAAAAATCGTAAAACAGTTCCGCACCAATACGATTCTTTTCGAAACAATTCGTTTCCTCCGCAACAGAATTCGTTCCATCTTCATCCTTATATTTTAATAGAACTCCTTCGACCGATCGACCGATAAGTACAAGTTCGAACAGTCCATTACATTTTCTTTCGGAAATGCGGTCCTTTCATCTCGAGCAGATTTCTCAGCGGACGAAGAGAACAAGGCGACACGAGTAGTCGTCCTCGTTCCAGGAAGTAATATCGCGGTGGACTGACAGGAAGTACCGCGATATGTATCGACTTCTCTCGCAGCGGTTCCCTTTTTTTTCTCTCCACTTTTTCCTTCGCCGATTTTCCCTTCATTTTATTCCTACCGGTGGAAACGCAATCGTGGCAAGAGCGACACGGCATTCGATTATTTCGCCAGCGTCACGGATAGGAATGCGGTGTTTTCGTTTTTCCTCGCCCCTCAATAAATTCGCGTTACAGTCGCGTTTTGTTTTGCCGCTGAATTCTTTGTTATACCCGCGGACGGTGCCCGAATTGCGTTCATCTCTTGATTGAAACGCAGTCGTTTCCTCTTTGTGGCTCACCGAATCTCGCTTCATCTCGCGCGATGAAATACGGGACCGGCAAGTGGCGCAACGATTTTGCTGGGATCACAGTTCCATTCTACTCGAACTCGATCTCATTTGGCTAACGCAAATTACACCCTACCGACACGTAATTGTTTCGTCAACTTTCGCCTACGTTTTTGCTAGAAATTTTGCTGAATATACAGACCACTGGAGAGTGAATTGAAACCAAGGCGATCCGCAGAGTTGGATTATTCGAAGGTACTATTTTCCTTGGGAAACTCAACCATTATACGCAGCACTAATTCATTTTTTTACGTCCACTTGTACGCTGAAGCGTAAAATAAAATTTGATTTACGTTCAAATTCCGTGTGCGAGGGGGGGCTCAATTTTTCTTCCGGCTCCGTGCAGGTTGCGCAATCACGAATCCAATTAAAACAGCTTCGACTCTCCTCCACCTTTCGTTCTCTCTGTTCTTTCTTTCCTTTTTTTTTCTCTACGGCGCTGCTCTACCGTCAGAAATGTTCTCCGTTTTCGGAGTCCTCGTTCAGCGACGCGAAAATTCGATCCCCTGCGATTCGTCACGGCTAACGCTGGTCGCCGTGGCGCCACGCTCGATTTACGGGGATTACAGACCGCTTATTGCCGCGTGCGCCCTCCGCGCGATGCTGCAAACGAGCGTGGCCCAATCCGACCAGCCATCGACACCCTCCGACGACGACTGGACGCCGTCGTCATTTCGACGGAGGACGAAATAGGAAAGGGGACACCGCGGAGAAGCGTGTTCCCCCGTCCCGCATCGTCGATCATGTTTGGCTTCAACTTTTTGTATCGCGCGGTACAGTCGATCATTTTGTTCGTCGACGACTTCTATCGGACATGATCGATCGGCTGGACGTTCATTTTGCTTTTCGATACTCGACGGAGATCGTGAATATGCATCTCGAGCGGTGACTTGCTTTATGACGCGACAGCAGGAAGGAACCGTCGCGTTCAGACGTGAAATAGAGAGGAATGGCTTCGAAGCGCTGTGATTCTAATCAAATACTGTGTTACAGAGAGTGACGCAATATTAAAATTCTTGAGATTCTAGGAGTCGAGATTCGAGACGAAACTTCGAAGCATAGAATTGGATACAAGGATTTGATTTAACAAGAGAATTTATGTACTTTAAGTAATAAACGTGTTTGTGTAAAATATTTGTAATCTGATCTTGAGACAATAAAGATGCGATGCGATATTATTTAGAGGGAGGGAGTTGAAATGGTTCGATAGCAATTAATATCTAATTGTATAACTTAATTTGATACGTTTGTATAAAACAGATAATACGTTATTCGGTAGGCATGATTTAATAATAATTAATTGTAAATTAAATGCATCCATTTGACGAACTTCTATATAACCAATAATATCGTTCATTCTGGAACGATTTAATAACCTTAAATTATGTGCTTTATTTTCGTGCAATTGTATATTTAATAACAATTGCTTACTAATTGAATCGCTCGAGGCAGCGCACTTTTTTTTACGCGAACAGTTATATCACAATAGAGCACGTAGAATTCGATAGGGGAATCGATCGCGCACGCTCAATTTGTCAATTTCAGATAATGTAAAATATGAGACTCACCGTTTTCTTCAGGCGAGATATAGGCGACATGTTCAGGCCGGCGATGATCGCCATCAGGGAGTTGAAATTGCCAATGTTGAAGCACTCACGGGCTGTTTCGATCCAATATTCAACCACGCGGACACGTTGTTTCTTTTTTGCATGCTGTAAAACGGAAAACGCCATTTTTTCAATTATCATTTTCCAATTGTAAAATATCAGTGCACGAAATCAAACAATATCTCCGTGTCTCCCTTCAACAGAGAAATTACGTTACGAACTATTCTTTCGATATTTCTTTCCTCGAGCATTCGTCAAGGTAGAAAAGAAACTATTTCAACGATTATATATTATATTTATACCAAATTTACCTTGCACACTTCAGTTGCGACGAAGTAGCTCAGTCTATTAAACCATTGGATGTACGACTCGAGGTTGCGCGTTTTCTTCATGTCTTTGAACGATGTTTCGAAATGAGGGGATTCCTGTTCGCATAGAAACGAAAATTTATGATTAACACAACGCTCTCTTCATTCTATGTATCACTTGACAAGATTCTTCGAATATAGCTAAAAGCATCGACTAAAGGAGATTGGTATATAAGAAATAATCGTGTTCAGAGGCGGAAAGGAAGTGCACGGACCTTGGCGAATGCTTGGACGAATTCTTCGGGGCCGATGTACGAGAGCCTCTCCAGTTCCACGTGGGTCAATTGTTGTGCCAGGACCGTGGCCGACGGACACAGCTCGGTGATGTCCACCTGAAAAACGGGATGACAGTTCCATTCGGTTCGAGTGTCGAAGAAAGCGTCGCCGGGAAATCGTGCGAGAGCGCACTGGGTGGTGTGCCGGGCGATGATGAAAAGGAAGGCGTCAACGAGGAATCGATTCAGGCGAGCGCGGCAAGACAGAGACCGGAAACAGCCGGAAACCGGCGACCACGTCGCAACGCCTGCCTTTTTTCGATGCCAATTTCACGTGCTTCTGCAGCGTCGAGTAAATTCGCGCGAGTTCTTATCCGCTTTGAGCACGATTTCGAAACGGTCGATCAGCGTCGCGACCGCCTCGGACGCTGCTCGATGGAGAACTGTCGTCTGGCGTTACGTGTCGTTCGAACATTGCGATGTTTCGCGAACGATTCTGGGAAACGCTCGACGCTATTTCGCGTGCTCCTGCTTCCGGGAACGGTAATCTTTGCGACCGGATTTTCTGGACTGGTATTTATATTATCGTTCAGGACGATGATAACGTTTGCGAATTGGTAGCGAAGTAAATTTGTAGCGTCAATGTATTCTCTTCGCATTTCAACATGTACCATTGAATATTATATAAAAATATATAATCAAGTATAGCGTTAATAATAAATAGTAGATATTAGTGGATTATAGTATCTTCGATAACTATTCTTCTTTCTGTCTTAATATTTCTTTCACTACTGTAAAATACGAAAAATCGCACTGCATTGGGACATACAAATTTTCCATTACTGCGAAATTAAAATTCAAGCGTATAATTTCGAAGGAAACTCCAACAATTCGACAGACGACCGTTCGCTATTATGGAAACGAAAGTTTTTGATCCATTCCAATAGATCGAGCGCTAATCCCTCCGCCATTAATGTTACAATGGGCGAAAGGGAGGATGATTGATCGGTCGTTAAACCCAGAACAGAGGGACCTAAGTGGAACAAACGCTTCGCTGGCGAACAGCGAGCCCTTTGGCCATCGCTCGTGCCGCGTGTTCGTGGAAACACGTTCAAAGCCATCGTAATTATTTATGCCCATCGTCGCCATTGTAGACGCTAGTCGCGCAGAGTAAAAAAGGGTAAGTCCGACGGACATTTCAATTTGAATCGAACGCGCGAGCATTCATGCCCGCCTTCCTGTCGGACGGTGGCGAAGCCCGGAAAATTTATACCCTCTCGGCCAGGAGCGCGACGCTTCAAACGCTGACCCCCGGGTATCGCTGCTCCTGGCGTCGCTTGGCTCGAAAAGCGACGAAATTTCGTCGCCGACCATCTCGTCTATTACTCATGCCTTTATTGACGCGCGCCTTTTGTTCCGCTTGTTTCCCTTTTCGATTGGATTTCTGCCACCCTCGTCCCGCGATAACTGCCACCCCCTTCTACCCTTAAGTTTTCCTTTTGTTGTTTCACGTCTATGCCTCGCGAAACGATATTTATTCGCGAGCGTCAACGAAGAATCGGCGACGTAGGAAACGGTCGAGCTTCGCGATAATAATAACGAGAGACACTGTCAGATTTTACTGTTACAATTGACGGCAAAAAGAGGAATTTATTAACTGCATTACTCTCCTCGACTAACGTTAAAGCAATTCTAAAGAATTAATATCAGAGTATTTAGCCCGCGAATGGGCTGTAATTATTCTTCGATGAAATTTTTGCCGTCCCCGGTAAGGAATTACGAGCAGTTGAAAATGGCAATTAACGTGGTCAGATTAGGTAGAAGTAATTGCCCGAGTTATCACAATTAGTCGGCTGTTATTAACGTTTTAACGAAATATATGGAAATCGTTTCTAATTGCGGTTCCTCGTGGCGATCGTAGAGTGAATCGTAAAATGAAAATTCTTTAATCGCGTCCACTCGATTTGATCTAATTTTTAAAATAATCCCAATTTTTTCTGCACTCTGTTTAAAAGCAGGTGTAAGAACACGAATGTCAGTGTCTCATCGTTGCAACGCAATATCGCTGCAATCATTGAACTGCAGTCTTTTTGGCAACATTATAAATTCAATAATAAAGTATTTATGCTTCGAATCACCAACGCGAAACCGTGTCAGAATTTCTGGAACGTCACAACTCGTGTCTCTCCCGAGGAAGCAGGCGCAAAGAAGTCTTGGCGTTTTTCCCTCGAATTAAATGCAGTCGTTCCAGCGGCACCCAGTCGATAGTCGGGACGCGACGTTTCAAACGGCGCCCACCCCCATCCCCCATTCTCCTCCACGAAAACGTCATAACGTTTCCTTGACGCGACGAAAGTAAGAACCGTCGGATTCGAACGAGATCAGTGAGCCGCGTGATTCGGTTACGAGGTGAATGACGTGCCCGCGCACCCCCTCGCCACGTTCCCTCGAATTAGATCGCCGATCGAATTATCAATGAGGGGAACGGGCCGCGGTATAACAGCTGAGAACGATTTCGACGTTGGCTGACAGCATTGATTCCGATTGCTCGTGGCAAACAGAACGCCAGCGAAACGTTTTGATTTACGTGCAAATTCATCCCTCGCGCCCGTTCCACCCCCTGTAGCGCTGCGTAACTTCAACATGACGAATTATCGAAACAAATATAACTCTCTCTCTCTCTCTCTCTTTTTCGCTCGTGTTCTCAGCGTCTGTCTTTCAATTCGTTAAGTTTTCAGGCTCGATGCTCTTCCGTTTTCTTGTTCACTTTTTACGCGACAAAATGTATGAAGGATTCGAAAAATTATGTCGACACTGGACATTTTACGATGACGAATGAAACGAGGCACGTGTCATACGTAACTTCAACATGACGAATTATCGAAACAAATATAACTCTGTCTCTTTTTCTTTTTCGTTCGTGTTCTCAGCATCTGTCTTTCAATTCGTTACGTTTTCGAGCTTGGTGTTCTCTTGTTCTCTTATTCACTTTTTAGGCGACGAAACGTATGAAGGATACGAAAAATTATGTCGACACCGGACATTTTGCGATGACGAACGAAACGAGGCACGTGTCGACGGTACATAAAATCGAAGGAAGAGATCGTGCTCGGGTTGTCGAGCGATGTTCCGTGTTCGATTGTTTGGAATTAAGAGGAGTGCAAAGAAAGGCTCGGTATCAGCAAAAATATCAAGCAATCCCGCGGACTACCCTGTTCGCGCTGAAATTGGCAACGATCCCCGAGGATGGAATTAAATATCGCACGGTACGTGGTGGCTCGTTAAACGTGCGCGAGGTTCCAAAAATTTTCGAAGAAATTGAAAGCTTTCACCGTCCGTATAAATGAAGTTAATTTCCAGCGACCCGTTGGCTTTTTGTGAAGGGTATAGCGGGAAATTAACACCGGTTGAAACTAAAATCCGAAAGCAAATTTCAAATATAATGGCCGTACGACGTGCATACGGCAGTTTCTCTAATGTGTATTTTAAACATCGCTGTATCACCCCATATAGTTAAAAGCAAAAAATTAATTTTTGCGATACAATCTGAAATGTCGACTGTTCTAATGGTGAAAATTGTAATTTCGAAACAAACACGAGATTGACGCTAGATTATCGTGTATGTATCTCATTAATTGTTATTCCACGAACTTGAGATCATTGCGGAACAGAGAATTTCGCAAGTTTCACGTCGGTCGGACTTCGTGGACGATAATATTTGCGGTGTTCAAAGAAACCACGGGGAAGATGCTGCGCAATTCTCTCGGGGACCGTGATATGCAAGCAAATGCAACGATTCCCCGAGGACTGTTATAGTTTCTTGTATCGAACAATTAATGGTGGCTACGAAACAGTAATACACACAAAGTTTAGGACCAGTGTTACGATTTCATCCAATAATCGTTACTTGCAATATCAGTTGTTCAATTCAGAATGATTAAATGGCAGTTCCATAGTTTTCGCAATAGTTTTTGCACATTACAAGATTCTTGCTCTTTCAACAAATAATCGATTTACAGAATACAATTGATCGATCAAATTATACGGCATCAATAACTTTGATATCGTCTGGATGATTGTGCGCGAACAATTCTTTAAATAATTTTTGCAAAAGTGATGTACAAGGTGCATTAATTATTTACTCGAACATGATCAATATCACGCATTTCCACGAAAATACTAATTAATATAATAGCAAGCAATGCCTATACGATATTTCAATAAGAACAGCTGCAGCCGGTTGTTGGAAACGATTGTTATTATACTTTCATCGTTCGCAATCAGCCGGACACAGCGTCGACGCGATAACTGCATCGCGAACTGCGTACAATCGATAACAATAATAATCGAATTGCGCGCGATTACACAAAACTGATAGTGACACGCTTTGATCGTTTAAAAGCAGCCATTAAAATCGGGCCGGGCCGCTCGTCGACATATACAATACCATGTAACGGAGTTAATGCGGATTTTAACGCGTATTATCGCTATCAATTAAAGTCCCGTTATCTCCAGTAACAACGTTAACCCGTACATTTAAATACAACCCGATAGCGAGCAGCAACTGCGTTTCGAGGGCCTTTGTGTTTGTCCCTTGCATCCACCCCTCGAACCATAGCGCAGCCACCCCTCCCGGCAACCTTTCTCCCGTCATTACGCGGAAGAAAACGTAATTAAAAGCCCCGCACAGTTCGCGTAAAGCAGAAAAGACGGATGTTACGTTCTATTTCACTACTTTACATTTGTCGCACTACTGCTGGCAGTAAGTTATGATTAAAAGTAAAGCAGATTTTTGAGATTTCTTGTTAATAATTCCTTTCGTCGAGAAGGAGAGATTGCTAAACCGAAATAAGAAACTGCTGTGTGAAAAATATTGTTGAATGGAAGTTTATAGCTGCAAAAGGTTTAGGTTTGTTGTGAAAATGTTTGTTGCGAAACAAGTGGCGATGTTTTGTAACACGTAAAAAAAGAAAAGAAAACTTTAATTAAAAAGGGCAGCGTGTTTTTCGTAACGTTCGAGCTTGCACATATTTGTATATTTTTTGTAGAAGTTGTTTCTCGCTCACGTGTAATTTAATTAATTTATAAATACCTTTACCTTATTTTCAGAAGAGCTGAAAGCGAAGTGTTTGTTCTAATTAAATTGAAGCATTTTTCGAAGACTTATTAAACAATAGTTTTCACACTTCTGTCCCTGCAAATGGAATTTTAAAATCACAACTGGTATTTTTTTATTATTTTCAGGCTTTCGTTTCAATCTCTGCCAGCACGAGAGGAGAAATATAAATTGTCGATTATATCTGATGCTTCGAAGGTCAAAGAGTAATTTTATCAGAAGAGTAGCCATAGAATGCCCGTCACGTGAATTGCTCGTTGGCATTTTTCTCTTTTTAAATACCGAAGCCTTCGAGAAATGAGCCTTCCAGGCGAGCAGCCACTCAGGTGCAATAAAGGTCCTGTTCTGGTTGAGCAGTTTGGTGTGTTCCAAACTTCCTTTTAGCTTCGCGCAAAATGATTAAACTCGAGCTTTTCTTTGTATTGGGAATACATACAAAAATCCAATCAGCTCAGGGTGCGTAATAAATACCTTTAAAGGGCCTGGCTGGAATTTCAATTGCCATCGTAAAGGCGTATAATTTTTAAATTTTTAATCAAATTAATTATTATATTAGATACTGCGATAGTAGAAAATTATTGAAAAACATAGCGTAAATATTAAACGTTAATTATTTTAAATTAATTATTTTTGAAAAATGAAGAAAATCTACTTTATTGAAAACATCCTTAGTCGCAAGAACAGCGCACGGTGCATTCAACACACACATCAGACCATTCCTTTCGCGACGCTGACTGTACAAAAGGTTAAGATATTTAATTAGAATAGCTGAAAGAAAAGTCGCTACAATACTTTCCTTCTTATCTCGCATCGCATTAAAGATAGGAACTAAAACTTCTTCGCTTCTGTTAATAATATTCCTCTTCTCCTTACCCTTATCCTTAACTCCCTCTTATATATAATCCTCTTAAAATTTCCTTCTACTAAATAACGAAATAGAAGCTGCAGCTCCGCCAGGCAATATTAACTTCTTCTTTCTATTAAGCGAGATGCGCAGAATTTTATACCTAAATTAATCTCTCTAACCCCGCAATCGAAACTGTTATTGCTCGTCGAATTCGTCAGAAATATCTCTGCCTACGGCTACTCCTTCCGACGCCATTTTGGTTGCACTTGTCTCACGCTCTTTCCTACGCACTCACCGTGAGAACATCGACAAACCTACCCGACAATATCGTCGTTCGAGCGTTAACAACGTGGCTCCTCGATATAAAACAGGTTTGCAATCAAGTAGTTCCCGATCTTCCACGCTTAGAACTTTTCTGACGGAAGAAAAAAAAAGGAGGAACGACGGAACACAGCGTCGACGGGGACAGGAAAAGAGATTAAGGGCGTATTATTGGTTTCGCGAGTTACGGCCCGCTTCTTGAGAAAGTTGAACCGAAGCCGTCGTCGCGGCACGTCGCGGGAACGAGTTCAAAAAGCGCGGCGAACTTCCACTTTAATAAGTCGGATCTTCCTGAGAGCTCGGCCCGCCCCGTTTCCTTATCTACTTTTTTCTTCCCCGCCGCCGACGCCGCGATATTTCTATTGCTCTTCTACGACTTCCTGCATTTTCGATGCAATTCCAGCGTACGCCATGGCCGCAGATAGGCGAGCTACATGCAAATACCGTTCTCCAGGAGGGGACGTTCCGCGCCGTCCAATATTCTTCTTTATTCAACGGTGATACGTTTTTTCTCCGCCGCGGTTAACGTTAGTTTCGCGGTTGTTGCTTTGCGATCAGGCCAAAGTTTTTTCATTTCTTTTTTTTGCGTAACGTTGGTTATATTGGACAAAGAAAGGGAATTTTAATTGCGCGCGCTACTTTTTCGTCTGCTGCAATCCATTTTACGAGAATATTTTCAGGGGAAACAAGATGGAGCGTAGTTTTTTGCTTCTTGATGTAAACTGTTCGAACGTATCTCGTTATATATTTTCATACGAATTGATTGTTTAATCAAGTATAAATGCACAGATTATTAAATAGATAATGATACATGCATCAATTTTTTTCAAGTTATTATTATTTTAATATTAGTTTGTCAGAAAATAACTGTCTTATACTTATTTTGTTACGAAAAGGAGAGGAACAGGGAATAGCCATTTGTCGAACACGTATGATTACTTATTCTTCTTTTTGTTACGGGTGCGCGAGACTGCGTTTGCATTAAAATTTTTCATATATACTAGACAAACTCGTAGGTGCCTTCCAGCGCAAAGATGCATGTTATATTTATCGTAACAATTTCCACTGAATCACAAAGGAACGCGTTACGGGATACCTATTTGGAAAGAATGTTAAAGCAGCGGCTTTTAACAATTTCCGGAACCATCTGATAGGAAATGGAGCAATTTCGTCCACGTTTAAAGGAGGAAGTTATTTATTATGCCGCAGGAAATTTATCTCCCTTTGATCATAAAGATGCCACTGTTACTCGTTCCTTTCGGATGAAATATGCGTTTAACGTCAGGACACCAAGAAAATGAAAGATCCTAAACGTCATATCTATTGTCATTTGATACAAGAAGTAGAATATTAAAGATCGTCTGAAGGAAGTTTAATCACACATCAATCTCGAAATACCTACACGAACCAAATATCTCTTATGCGAGAATTCAATCTGAATATTCAGCCTAATATCATCCGATATGTCGAAAATGATCGCCTCGATCTCGAGTCCTCCTGTCATTTTCAGTTATCATCGCACGAGATAGAGTTCAATCTATCGAATAACGTTCTCACGGTCTTACGTATCGTATATCTTGCTGACTGCATTTGCTATCGAGGAGTCGAAAAAATCAAGAAGGATCGAGTACCGAAGTATCGACAAACTGGAACACTGTGTAGCAGCTAACGACGAGGTACGCTAGAACATCTTTTACTACAAAAATAGCGCGACAATCAAGTTACTTTTAAGGAATTGTTTTAAGCGTTTAATATTTTCTAGGCATGAAGTAATTAACTTTCTTCAAGGACCACGATGGCACATGCGGACGCTGTAAACCGAGGATTTCCGAAGGGTTGGCAATCCGTGGTCGAGCACCCTTCGACCACAACGGTAGAAATGTCGGAACCAGCGGAAATCTTGTTGCTTTGTCAAATTTCTTATCAGCGAATACACCCCTGTCGAACTTGTCGCCGTCCTTCTAAGCAAACACGCTAAGACTACAACAGGAGATTGACTTAAATTGATATTCTAGCTCAGCCAATCATAGGATCATAATAAAATTGTAAGAACATACTAAAAAATAAACAATCGTCAGACAGGCGGTCTTAAAAAGGGAGTCGAAGGAGACGCATCAAAGTAGAGGACACTAGTAAACGGAACTTGTTATATTTTAGTCACCCGATGGAAAACGCAGGATAAGAACTTTACAGCTACCCCTTCAACTGTTATATCAAGATGCACTGTACTAACGAAAGGATCAATCTGTCGAAATAGAAGAATTTTGGGACACTATAATTGTTTGAACATCAAGGGGTAGTTTTCTATAATATCGCATCGTCGACAAGTGAATCACGTGCATTATACTAACGAAAGGCTCAACCTGTCGAAATAGAAGAATTTTGAGACACTATAATTATATGAACATCAAGGGGTAGTTTTCTGCAATATCGCATCGTCGACAAGTGAATCGCGTGTTCGAACCTAAATAATAATCGCCTCGCTTAAATACTCCTCTTCCCTAGATGTAGTAATCGAGGAACGACGGTGCATGTATCCCGTCTGTCGAACGGGCGTTAACCTAACCAGGAATTCGAGGCGGCGGTATCCGAAATAGGTTTCCGGACGGGCGCGACAGCCGCACAACGAAACAATTGGGGGATGCGGTAATTTCTCCGGCCGCACGATCATCGATGAAGCTCGTGGCGGTCGCCGCTCACGCAATTCCGTCCTGATTAGCCGCGCGCGATACGCCGGCATATTTAACTAACTAATGCAGTTGCAAATTAGCTATTAGTAGGTGTTACACGGTGTGGCAGATAGGCGAGGGGTAATCAAATTAAACGGAATAGTTACCGTCTCCACGTGTCACGGCGCGGTAAGGTGGAGGGGGATGGGGGTCGGGAAACTGCGTAACCCTGTTAGCCTAACTGCACAAAGTGCACGCGTCCCGACGCGGGGGTGATCCCGTAACGCGCGTGCGCCACGTGAACGTGTGCATTACCAGCCACCGTGCGAATAACATGTATAAACAAGAATGATGCATAGGTGAAATCTCCGCGGGCGTGTCCCGCGCCCCTTTGCTTCCGGGGGTGCGTTATCAGTATCGCGTCTCCGTGTCGGTGGAAAATATTGAAACGTCTGTCAAAGAGGTGAACGTGGCTGGAAAATCGAGTTCGACGCGGGATTGCTTGATACCCGGGAAAGGAAGCTATTTTAGTCAGCCGACAGAGAGTAGGGGAACTTCTCACTTTTGACGCAGCCCGGCTACGGACACGTACAAAATGCATGCAAATTCGATCTATGATGGCGATGCGTCGTAATAAATTTCCCTCGGGGCCCGGGAACAGAGAGCGAGCTCGAGCGAGCCGCTCGTTTCCTTTTATTCGGGAAACTATTAGACGGCGTTGTTATTGTTATTTTTATCAATACACTCGCACGGATGCGTTCGTACTCGAGTTAACGCACTCGAAAGGAATGCTGCTACGGAACGTTCGACGGGGAAATCTGATCGCGAACGCGCGCACGTCGTCGAGTGTTCGTAACAAATGTGTGCTCGCGCGTGATGCTAATGCAAACGGTGGAAAGTGCGTTCGTATCGATGCGATCGCAAAGGATCACGGGCGAGCCGTTTAAACGGAAACAGACACCCTGCGTTGCGGGGATGGAATTAGTGTTTGAAACGAACGGAAGCCGGGTAGCGCAAGTAGCGAACGGGATATTATCGGTTCATTATGTTGAAAGTTGTTGCAGGTCTCTGAGCTGTTGCTATAAACCAAGTGATCGTTGTCAGACTCGATAGATACGATCAGGTTACACGATGCATCGAATATTTAACGTAAAGAGAGAGAGAATATAAATTGTTTCGTGCGTGTAGAATTTTTGTTGGCTAATTTACATTCTGTGCGATTATATAGACAGTTATTTACGATTTCACTGATTCGAACGGAAAATTCACGCTACGGTTTCTCATACGAACCTGCGAGAGCTGTTCAGTCGTCGCCTCGGTCGCGAGTCTGGCCAGGCCCTCCTCGTACCTCTCCAACGCCGTCAGTCTGAGCAGCAAGTTTTGCAGCAATGCCGAAACTTCCTGCCTGGCCGCAGCGTCGACCGCAGCGACCTTCTGCGTGATGGACCTGACGTGGCCCATCACCCTCTCATCCCGGAAGTCGTACGGGAATGTTTCCGTCCATTCGGCTAGCAGCTGCACCAGTCGCGGCACGAAACGCTGCAGACGTTCCTGGAACACGCCAGACAGTTTCCACCAACCTCCTGCGCTCCCTCCCTTTTTATTAGTCCAGTTCTATCCTCGCACGCGCGTTACCAAACAAGTTTCGAATCGGGCGAGAGAACATGGACGTCCGAGAGGACGCGCGGTGTAGACGCGTAAAGATTGAATTTACTAGGAACAGGGATGTTCGATGCTGTTTTCGATTAATTATTCATTCTATAAATTAAACATCTCAATTTTGAATAAATCAAAGAGACTAAAATGTTCGCATCTCGTAACATCCTCTCGTTTCAAGTTCCCGTTGCAATCCATACCCAGAGAAGAATCAAACGAGACAAAAAGGAAAAAGAGAAACATCGAAACGGAACTTCGAATTACAAAGAGAAAATAGAAAAACAAGGAGTAAAAAAAATATATATATATATAACCAAAGGTGGCAAAGGTAGACGTGTGGAGGGAAAGGGAAGAGTGCTCGCCGGGGTGGAAATTCATTTGCGAGTGAAACTTTTCTGGCCTGGATACGCGTGCTCGTTACCACGGCGTGGAACGAGAGCGAGCGTGCCGGGGTGATTCTCCGAAGGGGGTGAATGCGAGAAAGGGGGTCGTGCTCGCGAGACGATGAAACGATAATGCACGCGGTGGCCGTAAAGTGCACGCCCGGAAGCCCCTCTCGGCGGGGCTTTTGTGGGCCGAGGTATTCGCGGGCTCACCTTGCCGCCCTCCCCATTCAGGTTTTGCTGATGCTCGCAGAGGGCGCAGACCTCGCCCAGGAGCTCGTGCGGCTTGATGAAGAGCCTGGCGCTCAGCAAAAAGGCGAAGAGGTACGCCCGATCGGGATAATATTCCTCGGTGGGCACCATGTGCTGCACCAGAGCCTCCAGCGAGCCCGACACCAGGTTCCCGTCCCGATAGACCAGGGCCTGAAATGAAACGCGGAATTGGTTAATTGACTGCGACTGCTCCAAGGGCTCGCGGTTTGGGTGAGCGCCATCACGCCTTCGCGTTGCGAGAAGGAATTGTGGTTGCTCGCTTGAATAAATTGGGCATCGATGGCTTTCTTAACCGGTTAAGTGCGTTCGACGTCTATACTCGTCGGACCAAATCTCTACTACGGTGCGTTTCACGTGTACACTCGTCGTGTAAAATAAAAAATTAACATTCACTATAAAATCTGGAAATCTCAATAAAATGTAATAAGAATATTATTTGGTGGTATGTTCCCTTTAAATACATAGCTTGAAATTTTGTAAACTATTTTCTTGTTTTTCTTCTTTATTCTTGCTATCTTCAATTTTTCTTGTTTATGTATTTTATTATTTTTTGACAGTTTTGAAGCTTTTAGTAAGAATAACGTATTCAGAAACGAATTGTTAGCTTTTTTCACGAATAAAAATGTAATCTTTCCTCGTTTTTCGTATAATGTATAATAGTAACCACTTGCCCTGCGTTTGACGTGTATACACGTCGTTGCTTGTTTTTAATTTCGCACCCTGTGGTGATCTTTTGAAACTAAATTCCACAGTTAACTGGTTAAAGCGATTACTTGTGTCCTGTTAACTTACATTCAAATCAATTATTATACCATTAAGTGTACAAACGCGTGTTTTATTAAATTAAGTATTTTGTGATTCGTACACGTCGAATTGACGCGCGTAAAAAATGTGTGTAATTATTTATACATTTATTGCTAGATAAGCAGACGAATCGAGGGAACGACAACCCTAATTTTTTCCCCGCTTAAAGTAAACAGAGGTTGACACAGACGAAATGTAGGAAAAACAGAGAAAACGGGGAACTACAAGAATAAGCGAGGACCATTCGTTTGATAATATTTCAACTTGTATAATCGCAGGATTTTCGCTCGCCAGGAGTGGAATGCATAATGCGATGTTCCCTAGCGCCTAGTCCCACTGGTGCTTGCGATTCTCTATACAGTTTCAATCTTTTTCCCGCAAGTGCTCGCATCCGTTTCCATTTAAGGATGGGACGCGTATATAAATGGGAGCGCTTAAATGCCTTCACTATTTATAAGTCGGGCCAATTCGTTAGAGTCTTTTCCTGTTGCACGATTTTTTTCATTTGACAGTGGTATGCGTTAGTTGAAAAATACAAGATAACATTTTCACTCGACGAATTGAATTTAATCCGCGATTACTGTCGATTAGAATAATCCATTAATTGCAAGGAATGCCAGTGACGAAATGTTTGCGAATTAAATGTTTCGGATTTGAACTCCGTTACGAGTTTTAGGATTGAATTAGAATGGATTTAAATTCAAACTGCTCTCCCTCTGGAAGTACTGGCGGTCTGATCGACGCAATGGTGCGAATTGGTGCTGTGACCCTGGCTTCGACCGCCTGGGACAGGGTTTGTCTACAGAAGCCCTATTGATGACTTTAGCAAGCATCCTCAGGCGCAAACACTCATCCTTTATTTTTCTTACTTATCGTCACTCCTTCTCCTGCATACCTTTCTACCCTGTGCCATGTACAACAATGATGGGGTGAAATATTTTATCACGTCTCGCGTGACAATGGACACCTGTACAAATGGGCATGCGTCGATCGAGGCGAAATTGAAGTCACTAAAACAACGTAGGTTGAAGGCATAAGTAACGGACACGGTTAATTACTATTACGATCTTGTATTCTTTAATTGTCTTGAATATTTCAACGAAAAAAATTGATTAAGAATTATTAAAGTGTGGCAGATTTAAATTCTGAGCGTATTCGTGTGACGAACAACAGTTAACATGACAAATCGTATCGCAAACAATTACAAATTATCAATTGACAGTTTACATCACGTTAAATCATAGCCGTGCGATATTTAACGACAGATTAATGCGTTACCAGCAAACATATTAATTAAAGTAACGTCGTCGCGCGCGATTAAATATGCTGATGCATAAAGCCGAATCTGATTGGAGGGGAAATACGCATCCGGTCGATAATGTCGTTAAACCGATATTTAGCGGGGACAGGATTTAAATTCGTTTTAATCACACAGAGAGTCTATGAAACTGATTTTCGATGACTCGTTATCGGAACGGAGCTAAGCGCGTTGTAATAATCGTGGAAATTTTCCAGGATCGATCTTTCTGCAAAGTTCTGAGACGGATATGTTAAAAACCCAAGCTGTATTCTAACTTTATGGCGATATAATATGTAAATATATCATTTTGACTGCAAATGTTCATAAAATGAATACTAATAATGAACGATACTCAGATTCTTGATCTCAGTTAGACTCCATCTCTTTCTCACCCCTCTTCAGTAGCGATTACTTTTTAAAACAGCCTCTCAACGTTCATTTCTCCCCAACCCTTCTCTAACTCTTATCGCGAAAGGATACGCAACTCTGAGCATAAAATCCTTATACGACGGATATGTTAAAAACCGAAGCTGTGTTCCGGTTTCTAACTTTACGGCGATATAATATGTAAATATATTGACTGCAAATATTCATAAAATGAAAATTAATAATGAACGATATTCAGATTCTTGCTCTCAGTTAGACTTCTTCCCTTTCTAACCCTCTCTTCAGTAAAGATTACTTTTTAAAATAGTCTCTGAACGTTTATTTTTTCCCCAAAACCTTCTCTAACTCTTATCGCGAAAGGATACGCAACTCCTGAACATAAAATCCTGATCCCACGTCGTGGTTCTGCTGGTCGTCCCCCGTTAATGTCCGCGACGTTCCAAGGGCGGCGGTGCGACGGTAGAAAACTGTCGCAAGTTGGTATGTGAGCGAAATCAGAAATTCGTTTCGGCCAGGACACCGTCGAGTGCCTCCGAGCCTTTCACTCCGTCCGTTAACAAAGTTTCTACCTGCGCCCTGGTTAAATCTGCGAGCCATTAAAGTTGCGCGGACCTCCGCTGGGTAAAGTCCGTACGACTCGCCGTGGATTCGGACGGCTTAAACTTATCGCTGGAATTCCGTATTGACGGGGTGGGCCCAGTATTCCTGCCTCGTAAACTTGCCATCGACAACGCGGAACTGCGACGGAGGGTGAGGCGAAACGGTGGCGCGCACGTCTCTTCGGGGCTGATTCGACGAAAAACTTGCCGCTGGCCTCGTTCGAAATTTCGCCCCGCTGCGGAGCTTCATCCCGCTCGACGAATGCAAACGAACTACGGCCACGCGAGAAAATCTTGCGAACTTCCCTTCACCCGAAGTTCACGTTCTGTATAATTGCCGTTCGGATTGCGGTGAATGAAGGTTGATTGGGATTAATGAGAGGCCTTGAAAATGGGGGATGATTACGTGAGAGACTGCTAGGGTAGAATTCAAAGGAACATCCGTTCGACGATAAAATTATTTTTCATAACTACGAATTCTAATCGTCTACAGGAATTCAGAAACGCTGTGCTCAACAGCGTTCTTCTATTCATTGAACGATTCAAAAACCGCGGAACGAATGGCAACGTTAGAACCCAGGTTTAAAACGACTATAGCTCGCGAGCATGCTGAAAGCAATAGTTTATCCGAGATTTTAAACACACCAAACAAATCTCATCGCTGCCAGCGAACAATTAACTCGATTCCGCGGCGAGCTCGTCTCAATTCCGCGGTGGTTTCCGCCGCGGCGCGAATTCACTCCTGGTACCCTCATTCATTCCCACCTGCCATCCGGCGAACAATTACCGCGCGCGCCTTCTTCGTCCTCTAATCATGCGCCCCACAGTTACGGCCCACCTAAGAAGAGTCTCGCTTTTCGGAAGCGAACAATCGCGGCGCGCGTTTAATCGCCAAAGAAGCCGGGAAGCGAGCTCGCGGAACACGGGGGTCCCCTCTCTCGTGTCTCAGCTAAACTTTTGTCGTAGCCGTGACAATCGCGGCCATTCTAGCCGCGAAGCAGGGTCTCTCCTGCGTCGCTCCTGTCCGCGGTGGAAGAAGACTGGAGAGGGACAGGGAGAGGGGCGGAAAAGGGGAAAGGCGAGCAGGGACGAAGAAGAAATGCACGCGGTCCAACGGTTATAAAACATTCCAACGTGACGGGGCGGCCATCCGGGCTTCCACGGAGCTTGCGGGCTGCGGACCCACCGTTTTTGTTTCCGCCATCGATCCCGCGCGGTCCACCCCGCCAGACACCGTTTCTCCTTTCCGCGTTCTCGTCCCGCGCTTAAACCGCTTTTGTTTTGCGCCTCGTTTCACGTCCGCCTGGGAACAACACCGGCATTAAGCGAGCCTTCCCCGGATAAATTGGCGATAACGCTGTTCGTCATGCGCTGTCCCGCGTGCACCGTCCCGCCCAGCATGTTAATAAAACGGAGTGTTCGAGAAAATGTGGCCTGGCTGCTTTTGGGGGACGCGTGCTTTTTTTACGGGACGAGGACCAGGGTGGGTTTCTTGGTCAGGTAATCCGCTGGGACCCGCGTTGCATGACACTTTCTACGGGTAAAAAATAACAGGCGATTTTATGAGCTATGTATGTGTATACATTCGTCTGTGTTACTCGAATGGTTGCAGTTTTGACGCGCGTGGAAAGATGATTCAATTGGAGTCGCACGACTGATATTATTAATGACGATTGTTGCAATATTGTAAGAGGCATGAGAATTGGTGTATTTGTAATTGCAGTAATTTTTCAGACTTAGGTTCGCGGTGAGTAATTATGGCAGAACCAATACTAGATTTCTTCACAGCAACGAGATTATGAGATAACGACGAGGAGGTCGTTTTAATTAAAAGAGAGCTATAATCGAGCGACGATGGTTTCCGCTTTAAGGAGACAATGAGGCAAATGACCGGAAACTTTGGTTCTCGAAATCGTCTAGTTATTTCCGCCGCTCCCATGGTTTTGTTTCGATTTCTTATTGTGCCCCGCCGCTCTGCTATATTTCTTCCCTCTGCTATTTTATGAACACAGCCGTTCCATTACGTCCGCACTTCATTTATATGAAATAACAGACTCGGTTGTTACTAGTTAATTGAATTTTCGTCGACGTACTCATATCTGGTAATTAATGACCGATATTTCACCGGTGCAACAAGTATAATTTATCAAAATCCAGCCGTGAACAGTGATGGTACATCGCGAAATTCACGAGAGACAGCGAGCCTCGAGCGAATTTTTATGACTCGCGATAATTCAGAATTCTCTGAACTAATAGAATCTCGGTACGGGTCGAGCCAGCAGGCGCAGATTACCAATTAAGATAAATATAATTAAGGCAAGTTCAGACGTCCTTATTTGTCTTGGTAAGTATGACACGGGACCTCTGAAAGCCGACGTGACGCGATCTCGAATTTGCGCGGAGCCAAGGGAAACTTCAGCGTGAAATAACAAGCGCGGCGCCGCCGTGGGAAAATTTCATTTTCCGCGAGATGCGTCCGTATGCGGATTAGAAACCGTCAAACTCATCGAGCCCCGTTATTCCCCGGTAGACGCCCAGGCCCAAGAGGAATATCGAGAGGGATGAGAAGGTGAATTCAGGGCTGATGCATCGCGCCTAAGATCGCGTCGGGGAACGTAATAAGTGATCGCGAAATAATGAAGAGTTTTCGAGAGCCCCAGCGAAATTTATCCAGCCTGATGGATTCCATTAGAGCTCGTTCGCTTTTCATTACACCCGGCTCCTCGATCCGCGAGAAAAACGCGTCGCTGAAAGACGAAAGGTCGGCGAAACGGTAGAATAGTTTCAACGAAAATTAATCCGTCCAGCAAACAAAACAAACGCTCGAGAGCGGAGTTCTCGGTTTTTGATGAACTGAAAACGTTTCGAAGCGAGTCAAACGGTTGACGTTTGCGACACTCTGATTTCCAGGCGTGAAACGCGACGAAAGTGAGAAGATTATGGAAACGTATCAAGAATACGTTAGATAGTTTGATGAACTTCAATACTTGGAAGTAGAAAAAGTAATCTTCATTGAGAACCGTATGATTCTAACATTAACTGAACCTTTTAATATAACGATAAAATAGATTTTTAAGCAATTTTTAAAGCAATCCTTCTGAAAGATACGCATAGACACTCACAAAATAGCTCGATATTCTTTCATTGTTATCTCAAACAATTCCATTAGATACAACCGAGCTGACCAACGAAGCCTGCTGTTGTCTCGTTGATACCGACGGCTTCAAATTTACGGTGAACCCTTATGAAAAGCTGGATGCCTCGCAGGCGTGTCCGCGCTGAGCTTGCAGAAGCTTCGTCGTACAGATCGCAATCGCGTGCGTGAAGTCTCGAAAGGGTTGCAAACGTGACTTCTTTTCTTTGATCTTGGAGATATAAAACGTGGTACAGTGTCCAGTATTCGAATCTCCAAGAGAAGTGTCGATTTTCACGATATTAATCATCAACGATTCACTTGGTTTACCAATTTTGCCAGCCTCGCGACCATCGCATCGCGTCGCGAATGGTTCGATGTAAGCGACGCGTGTATTCTCAGTTGGTCGCGGGTAGCAATTCCGTCGATCGTATCCGAGGGCGAGAATCGTTCGCGATCAGCGTTCCGTTTCGTTTCACGGTCATCGTCGAACGGCGCCACCATTTTGGAGAAATTGGACGGAACGAGGGTCCGAGTGATCGCGATAACAAATTTTCCAAAGGCGACGCTGGAAAATAGGAAACGACGACCGGGCAGAGATTGCAGTTTACGAGCTGTCGAGCGTCCGAGGAATTTCGCCAGGGCTCGCGTGTACCATCCTTTGTCCACTAATCTTATCGTCCTTTCTTTTACGGCGACTTAATGGAATTTTAAACGCCCGCGCCTTATCGCGGGGCCAACGTCCGCCGCGAGGGTTAACGGGCACGTTACGGGAATCCTGATTAAGGACCCTGACCGTTGTAGAATGCAGGTGTAACGAGTGTACGTTTCGTTGCATCGGAATTTTAACCGCGCTTTATGTGAGAACGTATCGTTTGATTATGACAAGGGGATGTAACAAGGTTTTTTACGTGAGAAGAAAAAAAGTAGTGAAATACTAGCGGAAAATGATTTTATCTATTAAGAATTTCAAGAAAATCTGTACAATTCAACGTGTACGAACGTATCGTTTGATTGTGACAAGGAGATGGAACGAAGTTTCTCACGTGAGAAAAAAAAAAAAATAGTGAAATATTAATGGAAAATGATTTTGCCTAATCCTTAAGAATGGAACAATCTTTTGTTAAAAATGGGCATATACGTCTCAGTACAGAATTAATACAACTTTACCATCCACATGCTGTTCAATGTTACACGCATATATGTTTTCTAAACATATGTCTGACAAGAATTTCAAGAAAATCTGTACAGTTCAATGCGTACGAACGCATCGCTTGATTATGACAAGGGGATGGAATGAGGTTTCTCATGTGGGGAGAGAAAAATTAATGAAATATTAGCGGAAAATTATTTTACCTTTCGACGTACGCTATTCCAGCTGGATTATTCGCTTAACTATTTGAGATGTGTATTTATGGCGGGTAAACTGTTTTAATATCCGGTGCCAGTGCGTGGAACGTTTTTAGGATGAAAATAGAACTAAAAATTAACGGGTTGAAGTTTGTGAGTGGATTACGTAGAGCTGCAATTTGAAATCCAATTGATGGACTTTAGGTTATAAAACAAGATTCATTTCAGTGGATTTTCGCGACAAACGTAATTTATTTTAGATAGTCCCATAAAAGTTTAAATTAAAAGGAGTGATCGCTTCATGGAAATAGTTTATTCCTTGGATTTATTTAATTTTTGTACCCTTGCGCGTTATATCTTTAATTATTATTACACTTAGATAATAACGTTTTAATATTTTTTTGCGTATCTTCGAAAAATTGAAACTTACGAAATGTACGAAATGAAGGTATTCCACTCGAGCGGAGAAGCCAAGAGTAAAAGATATGTAAATAATAGTAGTTTACTGGAAAGAATAATGAACAGCCGCGTTTAAATTCCTGGCAACGTAGAAACAAAGGCTACTCGTCAAGGGACCGTATTTAATTAGTCCTTGTTGCGATTAATTTGCGCGAGGACCAGGGCGCGAAATGTTATTTATTTCTTAATTAAATTTCAGCGGAGTCAGTAAACTCTAGGGCGATTAAAAGTTATTAATGCGTCGCTCTCCCTAATAATCGTCGAATTTTCTTAACAAGAAGACGAATTGCATGTACGGATCGTAATTAATCGAACAATTGCAATAGCTAATTAAATAACACTTCCACAGAAATTTTATCATTAATTTATAATTTCTCACCTTCACCCTCTTGTTACGAATCCTCAAGAATGGAATAATCTTTTGCTAAAAACAGACATATACGTTTCAGCACAGAATTAATTACATTCACATGCTGTACAATGTTACACGTATATATAACTTCTAGACATACATCTGACAAGAATTTCAAGAGAACCCGTACAGTTCAACGCGTCGCACGACAGCCTTTACTTCCAAGCTTCGTTTCCACCCTAACGAAAGGGTTAACCCGTTCATTAAGAGGATAAAGTTCTCATTTCACCCAACCTCCACCACCACTTCAACACCGACGATAAAACGCGACCAAATAGACGTTGCTTAACACCCAGCGTTAACGTTCTCACAAAGCGGATCCGCGATCGCCTTTGAATTCGCTGGGACAACGGAAGCGAACACGGAAGTGGCATCCATTCCGCGACGCTTTCTACATTATGCAGTTCGAACGGGAGAAGGGAGAAAAAAAGGAAGTCGAGCAATATGCCAGAAAAAGTGGAGGCGGTCGATGGGGGTGGGCGTTGCGCGGAAGGAAAAATTCTGAAGGCACGCTGATGCTACGATCCTTTGTTGCACCGCGTTGAATCTTCCCTTCTTCTCCATTCATCTCATCCCCGCGCACCAGCGTTGCTCTCTCCACCCCTCCGCCATCCCCTTTCGACTCTTCCACTCCTTTATGGCGGTGGTTTTTATGTATCCGGCTTAATAAAACGTTCAACACTTCCGTCGTTACATCGCGTGTTTACCAGCATCCGATCCTCTCTTGCGTGATCATCTCTCGTCCCTGTTCTTGCGCTTAAATGTCGCGAAATGCGATTAAAATGCATGGAAAGAACGCCTGGGCGGGGACAAAGTGAACGGAGTTTTCCTCTTTTTCAGGTAAACACGGTGCTTGGTGATAAAGGGTGCGGTGTTTGCGAAGTACAGCGGCGGAAATGTGAAGTTCTCCTCGACTGAAATTAATTGGGTTACGTTTGGGGTTTGAGATAAAGCGTCGTCGAGTATCTTTATGTATTTAATTGTACTGTTTGTTGAACGTGTTGCTAGACGTCTTCAACTGAAACGAACGAAAATTTGAAGATACAGAAAACGAGAAAGTGAAGTCTGGAAAATGTAAGACAGGGTAACACGTACGACGTAACGCGAACGCGTACGCATGATTAATGTAATTTCAAGTATATTTTTGTATATACGTATAATGGATTTATGGCTTGTAAAAAGAGTTGGAAAATTTCTTCTGAAAGCAATCACGGATCGTGACACGGCGAATTAAAAGCGACGGAGGGTTCCAAGTTGGCGTTGCAGTTCGCAACTTTTGCTCGCGTGCAAACAGAGAACGGTAGCGGAGACGCAGATTGAACGCGAAATTGTAACTTTCCGTGTTTTCGATATACGCTCCGCGGAAACTTCCCGCGGTGAGATGATATAAAAGATGACCCCTTATTGCTTGTTTCAAAGTGAAACGAGAAGCTGACAGATGAGACGTTCTCCTCGTATAAACACGAATTATGGAAATACGACAGATGCGAAATCGTGGAGAATTGAAAAACTGGTGGAAGTCAGCTAGGGTGAGCCTGGTATAGTTTTCGACTCGAGATATTATGTCTTCTGCCACGTACTACGTGTGCGTGTATTTATTTTAAAGGAAGCTCAAACTACGATGCATTCTGATGAAAAAGGGAATTAAATCATTTATTAATTGTTATTCTGTTAGATTATCTATTATAATTGTTATTGTACTCCCACGATATTTTTGTTCTGAACGTTGAAAATATGTACTGTAATTCAGGATTGGCTTTCATTAATTTAATTTCACGTCCCCTTGGAATCAACAAATAAAACTTTGATTCGCAATTAGTAATTGCTACGCTTCTGCCCGTCATAAACTCACTTTAGACGGGTGTTAAATATTACAATCGTATAACCGCGTTTATATTCGATGTTAGCCCATGAATATGGAATCAGGATGGCCCGAGGATCAGATTGCGTAATTATCTTTTAATCGAATCAATCATTATTCGATACCGTTTTAGAGTGAGCTCTTTTCCATCGATTTTCGATGAGAATATTTGAATATATGTTGAAACGTGCATGCACGCAGCTCGCACAGTGTAATTCGAGAGTTCTCTGTCGAAACGATTTTAAATCCTAATAACCGATGCAAAGATGAATAAAATAAACATTTATTTCATGCTAGAATTTCTGTGCGGAGCGTTTTTTGGAAACTGTTGATAGAAAATTTAGGAGAGACTTCAGAAATCACTAAACAATTAAGAACGACAAATTTTTATGGTTACACAAAATTAATCGGTACGAAAATCATTCTTCGCGCTTCTTCTTGCGATTTGTATACTTTCCACAACGATTTCCACGATGATGCCCACGGTTCGAGCATCTTCGTGCAACTCTGACGATAAAACGGGCCACGATTTTACGGTCTAAAAAGCGAAGGAAGCATTCATCGGTAAATTGACGAAACAGTGGCCACCTTAAAGCAGAGCAGCCTTCAATGCACCCTGAGAAAGGGCTACTCGATGGAAGTGGTCGGGGAACACCGAAGTTAATTGGAGCGTGGTTCGAGGAAGCTGAAATGAAGACGAAAGAAGAAGAACATTTGGAATTGGCCTCGATAGAAGCAGCCGAGAAAACGTGACGAAAGGGGCAACGGGCTTCGCGAACCAGAGATACGAATAAAGAAAATACGAATTAGCGCCACCGTTCTAGCTTTCGCGTCTCCGTTAACCAAGAAGCCACTACAAATATTTTGCACGAGCGTTTCGAGGCTACCTGGTAAGGTAATTAATGAAAACAAATAACGCGTACAAATGAAACGTTAGCTGGAGTAGGAACAAGAGCCGCGAGGTCCCCCATAAATCACGCATTACGCGTACGATGAAGCGGAACGCGGGCGAAAGAAAAGCGGAGTAAACAGGGGTGGACGAAGAACTTCCGCGAAGAAAATAAATAAGACTAGAATTGTATGAAAGTGAAGGAAAAAGGGAGAGAGGTGTAGTTTCTACCTGGCGAGAAGAAAGCGGTGGAAAAACCGTGGGATACACAAAGAGAAACGGCGAAACAAAGGTTCCTAAGGGAGCAAAGACGGAGGGGAACGCGTCGAGAGTGGAAGGAACGGCGAAGAATGGCGCGGTTGGTTGGTTGGTCGCTGCAAAGAAATTTGGATCGCAATTACGGAATTAGTTTTTCCCCTGTTCAGCCGTTGGTGCGCGGAGAGTAGCGTGGAAAATAAAACCTGGACGGATGTGTAAGTGAAGTACGTGCTCGCCTCGCCAGAGCGAAGCCGCGCTTGTCGCGTCGTTTGCTACTTCCGGTCCTCCGCGGACGTCGTCTGACTGGTTCTCCGGCCGCTCGACTGTTTGGATCATTTTCGCGGACGTTCTTTGACATCGCAATGTGTTCTCACTTAAAAATCCACTTGTGTTAGTGGATAATTGTCCTGATGATTTGTAGTTGTTGTGGATATTCGTTAGTGTTACTATTTTTCACTTATTGCTGCTTTCTGTGTTTGAATATTCGTTAACGCGAGTAAATGATGAATTAAATTACACTGAAATATAATTCGGATAAAATAGGTAATACTTTGTAGATTTTGTTTTATATTTATTTATATAGAGCCAAGAGATATTTTTTGCTTTATAAGAAGAGTGGGGACCTTGATTTTGGATGCGAGGATGCACGATTTTTTCGCAGTTGCTAATAAATCAACCAATCTATTTCACGAACGTAATAAATCATTAGGACGAACTAAATTATTATGTATTACTGTTTCGAGTGTTAATTATTAAAGAATTGAACATAATTGTAATTAATCTACGCATTAATACTCCGAATGTATGCAAATAATCGAACGTTTGAATAAATATATATGTATATTGTATATGTTACCAATTACAATGGATTAAATGTGTTGTATTTCTACGCTAATTAAACGGCTATTGAATATTAATATGCATAGGATTCGTGTAGCAATGTGAAAGTAGAGAAATTACTCGCGCGACCGTGGATTCATCACAACTCAAATATTCTTAGGAATTCTCTTATTAAGAAATTAGCAAATGTATTTAACACAGAGAGAGAGAATGAGAGAGAGAGAGAGAGTGAGAAGCAGAGCGCAACTTCGTAGTCAGCATGGTTTCCGGTTAATTGGCCAACTCAGATAAGCCGAAATGTAGGGAACTCCCATGAAGATACGGTTAAGTCGATGCGATTCAGTTTCCGTGCAGACAGAATTATAGCGATCGCTCCGCTTTAATTAGCAAATCTACCTTTGCCTCCAAGCTTATTTGCGAGAAATAGATCGTTTAGGACATTAACGCGTGGGAAAGACTGATTAATTTTACGTGACCCTTTTTATGAAAAAAAACTAAAATTGATCGAATGCCTAATATTCGTAAAAATAAGCCATTGCATCGTTCGATGTGAAAAATTAAGGAGGACTTTCTTGACTTCGCGTAGGAATGGATAAGCTAAAAACTGCTTTGTCCATTCGAGGAAAGCGTTATTATAATAATTAGTACATTTTTTAAATTCTTAACATTCTCAATTTTACCACGATCAGATTTTAATAGTCATACGAAAATGCTTATTCTTAATCAGGTACGAGCTTAATCCTCCTTGCAGGTATACAAAAATTGATGACGATTTTTTTTTTTTGTTTCTCGCGCGGATCAAGGTATCCGTTCCAGGAAAGCCGTTGAAAATGTTACCAGGAAGGTAGAATGACTTGCTGAAAGCTCTTGTCTCTCAGCGAAGATGAAATATTCGGCTGCAGCCCCTCTCATTTTCCTCTGGCCCTATCTCGGTTTTTCGATTATAGAATCCATATAACCAGCGCGCGCGGGATCGACGAAGGCGGGCTATCTTTCTGCAGTCTCATGTAAATCGATAGCACATCGTCGAAAATTGCAAAAAAGCCGCTGGCATTAGAACGGCGAAAGGAGGTCGGGGGGGGGGGCGGTTGGAAAAAGGATCAGGGGGGAATGTCGGCGCGGTCGACCTGTAATGGTGGAATAAAGCAACGTGGGGGTAAAAAGAGAAACATGTGGTGGGGCGCGAATTAAAATTGTCGACGGAACGAGAAACAAAATACAAAAGATCGCGGTAGGAAATGCCTTGAAATGGGTTGCAGACATGCAAGGGAAATTCACTAACGGCGCACTCGTTTCTAACTCGCAAGGGGACGATTCTGCAATGCACGTTTAATGGAACTGCGGATTTCAAGGATAGCCAAAAATATTCGAGAAATTCCTGTCGGCTACTGATTAGTTTCCGATTTTCATGTAAATTCATTCGCGTAAATCCATAGCATCGACGTTTTGAAAATGATCTTAAAGAACCTTTAAACGTTCCACGTTGCAGAGTCGCAAGATCAACGATAAAGGAGAAACGTATAACAGATATCTTGCGTCTCGTGTCAAAGATAAAAGTCTATTCCCCCCTCGTTCCTATTTCCACAGACTTAAAGAATCTCTCTTGTACGGGCGCGATGTGAAAAATCGCAGATATGTGAAAGCGCGAGGAATAAATAGCCAAGATTTTTCAGTATCAAGGAATGAATAAAATGTGGCTGGGGGTGGAAAATGAAAAGATGAAAGGCGGCGGAGTCTGACAGAAAGGAATTAGGGCATGGTGCAAATAGTTCGCCGCGGAAAGAGAAAGAATAATAGAGTAGATTAACGCAGTGGATGCGCAGACGGTGGGCAAACCAGTAAGACAATGGTCATAACCAAAGCGAATATAGCTACATCGAGCAGGATTTAAAATCAAAGCTCGAAATTCGACAATAAAAAAATCTACAAATACTATAAACGAATGTTTAAGAAGCTTTACGATGCCATATCGAGAATTTCCAATCGTCAGTTCAAAGTGTTACGTTTAACAGGCAATAAGGAAAGTAAATTAACGCAGTGGATGCGCAGACAGTAGACGAACCAGTAAGACAATGGTCGAAACCAAAGCGAATATAGCTACATCGAGCAGGATTAAAAATCAAAGCACGAAAATCGACAATAAAAAAATCTACAAATACCATAAACGAGTGTCTAAGAAACTCTACGATGCCATATCGAGAATTTCCAATCGTCAGTTCAAAGTGTTACGTTTAACAGGCAATAAGGAGAGTAAATTAACGCAGTGGATGCGCAGACAGTAGACGAACCAGTAAGACAATGGTCAAAACCAAAGCGAATATAGCTACATCGAGCAGGATTAAAAATCAAAGCACGAAAATCGACAATAAAAAAATCTACAAATACTATAAACGAGTCTCCAAGAAACTCTGCGATGCCATATCGAGAATTTCCAATCGTCAGTTCAAAGTGTTACGTTTAACAGGCAATAAGGAAAGTAAATTAACGCAGTGGATGCGCAGACAGTAGACGAACCAGTAAGACAATGGTCGAAACCAAAGCGAATATAGCTACATCGAGCAGGATTAAAAATCAAAGCACGAAAATCGACAATAAAAAAATCTACAAATACTATAAACGAGTCTCCAAGAAACTCTGCGATGCCATATCGAGAATTTCCAATCGTCAGTTCAAAGTGTTACGTTTAACAGGCAATAAGGAAAGTAAATTAACGCAGTGGATGCGCAGACAGTAGACGAACCAGTAAGACAATGGTCGAAACCAAAGCGAATATAGCTACATCGAGCAGGATTAAAAATCAAAGCACGAAAATCGACAATAAAAAAATCTACAAATACCATAAACGAGTGTCTAAGAAACTCTACGATGCCATATCGAGAATTTCCAATCGTCAGTTCAAAGTGTTACGTTTAACAGGCAATAAGGAGAGTAAATTAACGCAGTGGATGCGCAGACAGTAGACGAACCAGTAAGACAATGGTCAAAACCAAAGCGAATATAGCTACATCGAGCAGGATTAAAAATCAAAGCACGAAAATCGACAATAAAAAAATCTACAAATACTATGAACGAGTCTCTAAGAAACTCTACGATGCCATATCGAGAATTTCCAATCATCAGTTTCAAAGTGTTACGTTTAACAGGCAATAAGGTGGCGCAAAAAGTCCGAGCCAGAAAATCGGGACGATGCAGAAATCGAGGATGCTTATCAGCATCGAAGCGCAGAAGCCGTTTCGATTCAGGCAGTCGTTCCGCGAGTTTCGAGCTGTCGATCGAAAGGCTCCACCCTCTCCATTCCGTCCCAGGAACGATCCCTGGTGCTCGTCCGTTCTCGCCGCTCGAAAACCTCGACCAGGCACAACGGAGGAACGTAGATAAAGGTTTTAATTCCGTGCGAATGGATCGACGCGCGAAAATCGGACGGGCGGATCGAACCGGTTGCCGTGGGTGGGATAGAAATCGCGCGTCCGACGGGCGGGTCCCGACTGATGGACCGGCTGAAACAATGGTTAACTTCGAAAGTAATCGCTTAATGCCAGGATTTCCGGGGTACGTCTAGGAGCCCTCTCGATCGAACCTTCTTCCCAGCTCTCTTTTTAAAACCCCGTCGGGATCGAATCCTGCGTGTGCTGGTAATAAGCGCTGAATCCCACCGTCTGGATGCCATATCCCCGTGGGATTTCGATTTAAGCAACGTTCTCTGGTTCATACTACTTTGCCTCCGATTGTTTCGTCGGATTTTATACAACTTTAATTCCTAGCTTTTCCCAGAGTGGAATTACTACTGACTAAAATGAAGAACGGACTAATGGAACAAAAATGGAACAATAAGAACGTAAGAAAATTATCGCCACGAGGATAAGGCGAAATTTAAGAGAACGCATTATGTCAATCCATCGTTAGATACAATGTGGAATACTTGCAGTCTATTCTGCATTTAATGCATAGTCGCATGCGCACAGAGAGAGAGAGAGAGAGAGAGAGAGGGATAGTTCTCCCAACAATGAGTGCACACTTCCGCAGTCTCGTTATCGAGAGTTATCGGGAAACGACGATAGCGAGCCGTTACGAGCCAACTCGACTGGCGAACGGTAGGGAAAATTTTCCTGGGCATTAGACCGGCGCACGCCAATGGCTTGTCCTCCCGCCTGTTTAGTTCCCCGATGGAGGCTGGCATCCGGCCGATGTGAAGGTGGCCGCGAAATAAGACGAGAGGCTGAGGGGGGAACAATGCCAGCCGTAGCGGTGAATGACTCACTTTGTTGCTTTCACTGCGAAACTTTCCTCGTCGTGGTACTACTTTTAAGGAAGTTCCGAAGGAACAGTAACGGCAATCATTGGCCGGGAGAACGGCCGATTTGTTCTTGCTCGCTTGCCCGGGAACTCTAGCCTTTTTCGCTCGCCCGTTTCTCCGCTCGAGCCGTTTCTCTACGATACTGTTACGCGCGTCGGAATCCTTCCGACGTTCTAGCGATCTTCTCGAGCAATTAAAGCGACGGAGCTGAACGGTATCGCGTTCGAACGGCGATGCTCCGTTTCCGTTCGAGCGTGTCACTCGATTTATTTAAAAATTTGTTCGAAACCATTGTATTAATTAGATTTATTGATTTCCTTCTCGCAACTGATGTACAGTTGATTTAGGGAAGATATAGAGCTACTCACGTGTTCTGTGTTTATAGCAGCACCGTCACGAATGTCCTGATGATCGGCACCGGAACCATTGACCATGCCAGAACCGGCGCCAGCACTTCCGCTTCCTTTCCCACCGATCCCGCCAGCTGGTGTTTGCGGCAGGCTCTGCGAGACAGAGGAGAACGTAATTAAAATAATGAATCGTCAACGCGCAAACATCAGGGGAGCCTGTTTGTTCCAAGTGAGACAAAAGACGCGAAAGAAATGCTTCTGTGTCCGGCTCTGTTAATATTTTAATACCGCTATCGCGTTTCCCACGGAAAAGACAGAGTAAAAGCTTATGTTTCCCGCGTCCTTGAAAATCTCTCCGCGCGTATCCAGCGTTAATTTCCCACCGAGGAGATTTACGCGCGGCAACCAGGAAACAAAATGAGACGGTATGCAAAAATTGCTGCGATACCACCGAGGAATTCAACGCTGTAAATTACCGCGGACAAAAGAAACGCCGCTAAGAAAGCCGCGGCGTTATTTGTTCGCCGCGCGTTTCCCCCAGCGGGATCCGCGCGGTGAAATCTTGCCCCGATTTCGCCACCCTTTCGCTCGTCCGTTTCTTCCATTCGAAAAGCTTTCCTCGAACCGTTCCAGCGCGCGTTCGAGCGCTCTCGCCCTCTTCCCGGTAGCGAGCGGCTTTTACGAGAGGGATTAGATGGTGCAAAGGTGCTCGTAAAGGGAAATTTCGTCGAACGTGTTTGCTCGTTCATATCAGTCTGAGACCGGGTAACGTTGCTGAAGAGTTCTCCGTAGCGAAGGGTGGAAGCGTGGCGCTGGAAATTGTCTCGCAATTATCTCCGCGAGTCTTCGCGACGATCGACTCGAGGATAGAAGTTGAATGAAATTTTACTCGATCTTAATTCTATCGTCTTCTTAAAGAATGCATCGAACGATAAAAGGAAATTAGAGTTGGCAGAAAATTCTTGAGCGATTGTATAACGACGCGGCGTGAAACTGAAGCAACGAAACGCGTTTCAATGAGAATAACGTTCAGCAGCGGAACTGCTTAAGATGCTGAACGGACACGGCGGGGCAACGGTATTTTAAATTGCACGAAAGAGGTGAACGCTGCACCTACTGCACTTGAAATTTTGTTTCAACCTTTTACAGTTTAAAGACCTTCCAGCACGTTGATATAAAAACTGCATGAAAACTCTTTCGACCTCTTAACCACTTAAAAATCTTATAATTTTTTACTTAGTTCTCGAAATCACTTCAACTTTTTACCACGGCGAAAGGAAAATGGGTAATCTCCGCGAAGAAATGAAGTTTTTCTATATTATCGTTACCACCTAAGAACCGATGAGAGCGATTAACATGATTAATGGCCCGATAAGGCCGTGTTTACGTCCCCTGCACGATTCAATCATCGATTTTTAAGGAGCCACGGGAATGGCTCGTAATTACGGCGGCGGTACGAAATATCGCGAAATTTCCGACGCAATATCGCGGCTTAATGACGGCTGCCTTTTAATGAAGGATTATGATACGCTCGTTAGATCGCTCGTCAAGGGAAACTTTTCCATTTCCACGTATTGGTATCGATCGAATCGAGAGGAAAAGGGGTGAAATATTCATGGAACGACAGGACGTGACGCCACGTCGATGGCAGGGCTCTGATGTTTTAATTATATCTCCCACGTCTAATACTTTCCCCCTATCAGAGCGTGCACGTGGTAGTCGTGGTATCCTCGCCATAATTCTAGGTATTGGTGTACGTACATTCCAATTTGCAGAAATAAAATTCCTTTGATCGAGGTTTAACGAAACATGATCAATCTGCCGCTCAGCCAATTATTTTCTACCTTCATAAAATGTAAAAAAAATCGCGACAGATGTAAATGATAATTTGTATTATATGTCATTTAAATGAAAATTCATATTATAAAATGTAAAATTATTAGATGTCTGATAGAATATTGTTGAAATTCGTATCCGTAACGTTTATAATAAATGTCTAAAATACGTTAAAAAATGGGGAGTACTTAATAAACCAACTCGAAATGTACCAAAAATCAGCGAGAGCATTGCTATCCCTCTTCCATCGATAAAAAGTACAGAATAGTAAAAAGAATAGTAAGAAGAATGTAATTACAAGAATCAAGAATCACGTAGCGACCAATCCATTACCGTCCCTCGTTGAACCAGATCCGGCCGGTTATTCAGCCTTAAATCGCCTTCACGATAACGCGGCTAGAAATGCAAACTTAATTGCTATCGTTCTTCATTTCTCAAAAATTTCTGCGAGAACACAGCACGCGTGATTGTTCATGGAGATAGTATAATTAATAGTGGTTGCGTGCTTAGTTTTTTTAATTCGACTGCAAAGTGTTACGCTTATCTTGCGCATAAATTACTCTTCGATTCGAACTCCATCATTAAACTATTTGATTACGAGTAGATTTAGATCGTTTAATATTTTTCTCTATATTGCTTCAGAAACGACGGAATAAACCTTTCTCTTTTGTTCTAATGCCACACTTTTCTCACTCTTCGATCTACGTTAGGATACGCGGACAGATAATCGAAGCGGCGAAGTCGACACGAAACGCGACATTCGCGGGTCGAAGGTTGCCGCGGAAGGTATCGCGTCGCGAGACGACGATGACGAGGATCCGTTCCATTAAAAACGCTTTTAAGAATAGAGGTCGAGAGTCGATAAAGCGATATTTGGCCTCCGTTAATGGATAGCGGCCGATCGAATGGCACTTTGTAGGTGGAAAAGGAGCTGGCAGGTCGATAGGCGAACGGGGCTCGAACAAGTGGAAGGAAACGGAACAGGGAGGGAATTGGTCGCGGGAAGAAGCGGCGGAGTGACGAAAGTGAGGCCAGGTGCGACCTCAAGCCCGCTACCCTCGCCGTCGCCGTTTACTCCTCATCCCTTTGGCTTTTATTTCATGTATTGGTAATAGCATAGAGTGCTTCTCTCTCTCAAAGTAATAGAGGCTTGAACAGCCTTTAAGTGACGTTCGCCATTTTACGATCGGCTCTTTATAGACGATCGCTCCCCGTTACCTTTATTCCACGCTCGATGCACCCCGGCTATCTTTTATATCAGCTGCAAGGAGGCAAGTCCGGGCAACCAGCCACCTGCCGGATGATATTTCTTTTCCTTTGTTTTTTTCTTTCCTTGCCGCAGCGACGGCGGAAAGCGATGGTCGCTGGGGGTGGTTTCGACGCGGCGTGTAAGAGCCACGATCCTTTGAACGTCTCTGGGTGTTAGGAAAATGATGGAATTGGATGCGAATCGTATCTTACGAATCTAGGACAATTGGGAAAATTGTTGACATCCAGCGACATTTTCCATTACCAAAAATCAGAAAAATGCATTGCTGTTCTTCTTTCATGGATAAAAAGAGGAATAGTAAAAAGAATGCAAGATGTAAAGTAGTAAAGACGTATAATAATCAATAGTAAAGATGTGTAATAACGTTGTGATTTGTGTTATGATTCAAACAGATTTGTGATTTAAATATTGTCGTTTGAACGGATTTCAATGAAATCTGATTTATATCAAATTTCAGTCTGTTAATTATTTCCCCATAATTTCCTAAATGTTACAAGACATTCGATGCGAGACACGAGACAGCTCCACATCCTATTACATACATATACATATTCTTATCATTAAATTAAGCCCTTCTAAGAGAACAACTCCTATCTGTATCGTATCTGAAACTTGCGCCTTTGAAGATTTATCTGAAACCGTGTCTTTGAATACAGAATCTTGTCACCGTGAAGGAGTTGCGATAGTAGCTACTAGTTTCTAAAGTCTATGCATAATTTTAGATTAACAAGCACCTACGTAGTACGTTGCACAGCATATTCGCATCATTAACTACTGGATTAAGTACTCGACAGTCAGGAGATGTTTGCAGTGCATTTAGAAGGAAACATACCTCGGTGTGAGCGATCGTAGAAAATGTAATTCGATGATAAACAGCTAGCCGTGACTTTCAACGGAACTCTAGGCGAAATCTGTTTCTCTTTGCGACGATGAAAATCCTCTTCGCGCATTCGCGACGTAACGTAACAAAAATTCAGGGTAAAATTCAAAATAACAGAAAATTCAGCCGTCTGACGTTCCTTTGAGGGCATTCGCGTGTTTCTTATTTTGCGGGGTTCCGAAGTAGGGAACGAGGATGGGCTTCCTTTCGCATCCGGGCATCCCCTCGACTTTTCGGCTCGCAACTTGCGCGCCGCATTTCGCCCGGACGCGTGCTACTTTTTTGCACCCCATTCGCACCCAGCTTTAATTATTGCGCCCGTTCCGCCGCCAGAAAAAGCGGCGAGCTCCGAGTGCACTCGTTCTTGCTTGGATAAGCGCGAGAAAGTATCGAGGAGGGAAGAAATACGAAGAATTTTGACTCTACTTTCCATCGTAACGTCATTGACGCTTTACAAGGGAGAGAATTAATAAATTCCGTGAACGTCGTCCGTCTAATCGAATTATTAATCGATCCTCGAGAACGCGTCAGTGGCCAAGCTCTTTCGATCGAATTCACGTTCGAACAGACCATCCGATAACTTTCGTCTCGAGCACCGCGCATCCATCCACCCTTGTCCTTCCTTCGAGCCCACGTCTTTTCACGACCCTCTGTTCCACGCGCAACGATTCGTCTTTATGAAACGCGACGAGGGCGCGCCTACGAGGCGACGGTAGTCGAGGACGGCCGCCCAACCGAGAATTCCCCGTACAAAACTGAATTTTCCCCGGCGAACGCTGCAAAGTGCAGGCTAAAAGAGCGGGTAACTCGTTTCCCGTGGAACTTGGCGTCGACCAGGGGGATGGAAAAAGAGAGAGGCGCGCAAAGAGTCGCGCAGAAAGGAGCCGGAAGAGTCTTTGCCGCTCAAAAGATTAAATCGCCGTGAACGTATTTATTCGGGCTTTCAAGCGAGGGGCCATGGATACCATATTCCATCAAATGGGATTCCATGGAGCGTGTCGGGCCGCGAACAGGTTTCCTGTTCCTGTGCAACGCCGCGATCGATGCAGATTCGCTGGCCACCGCTGTCTGGTCGCATCGTTGCCATCGATCGATTACGTATCACGCGTGATCGTGTTTCATGGAAAGTTTGCTGTCGTGATAGTGTCCAGATTTAATGGTATTTGATTTCAGTAGGCTAGGTTTGTTTCTACACAATTCTTCAGTGAACCTTTCATTTTTAATAACATTATTACCAATACTATCAGGAAGTTTGATTGTTTATACGATGTCCAAGCTTATTTCTATATTTTAAATGTAGATCGTAGAGAATTCCAGATTATATCAGTCATTACGCGTACAAACGACGTATATATACGCCCAATTTACATACACGCATTATTTATACGATCCATTTCTCTTGGTCTCTCCTGCAGTTTCTCTCCGTTTCTACATGACCGTTTCAATGGTAGCACTTAGAGAAATTATTATTAACAGCACGAAACATTGCGACACTGGGCACCCGGGGGAGTTGGAATTATTTTTCTTCACCGCGGGTCGCCTGATCGCCGCGTAGCGGCACGAAAACGGGCCGACGCACCGCAGCCGCTTAAGGCTAATGACTTTCCGTGTCGCGTTATGAATTTTAATGGGAATTATAATTATGAAACAGCTCGTGGCTGCTCGTATCGGGGAATGATCCTGGGATAAGGCTCGAACGGACGACGGAGGGTGATCGATCACTTTTGAACAGCAATTATTCCCCTTTGTTACTTCTGGCGTTTTAATTTCTCCCCGCGGGAGCGATGTGCATGCTACGCGGGAGAAAGCTGATGCTGTTTTCCTTTCACGATTTTATCCCTCCCACTTTGTCGAGCTAATTTACTGCGTTCGTTAGCGTGTCGTCCTTCGCGTGACGCAACGGGCCAGCAGAGATCGATATTTAACATGTCACTTAAGTTAGGAGAAGGAAATTTATTGAGTTAAAAAAATTCTATTATAATCTGAAAAGATGTAGCGAATTATCAGATTGCTAGATTTTTTAATATTGGATTGTTACTTCAATGGAAGATATAATTATTGCTGAACATGATCAATCCTTTCTCCATTAATAAAAAAAAGAAATTGATTAAACTGAACTCTCGAATAGCCAGAATCAGGTGGCATTAAAAAATGGTGAAAAGTAAAAAATGAAGGAGTGAAACGCGAATTGAAAGGTAAAAATCGCTTCTATCCACTTCCACGCACGAATTAATTCATCATCAGTGATCAAAAGCTGCTCGCGGTACGCGCAGCTTCCTATTAAGACCTACCGCAGAGCCGACCCGGCATTATAAAACGTGGCCGCGATCTCTGACGGATAAAACTGCAGCTACTCGATACGGGATAAAGTCCTGGCTCACTCGAAAGCGGAATAAAATTTCTGTTCAACTCTCGATCCGAGCCCACGAAGAGGGACAGGAGCCAAGAGCACGGAGAAATCCTCTTTAATCCGTCTGCTCGATGTCCTCGTGCTAAGTCACAGGGTTTTAAAGTCTGCCAGCTAGCCAGACAAGACACCGCGGGCTCGTGATCGGCTCTTTTCAGATCGATAATCGAACGTTCGTTCGAGGAAGCGATATATACGCGCGATATCGACGTGTGCTTATGGACAAACGCTTGCTCGTTGTTATTTTTTAGTTTATGTTTTAACAGAGGACACTTCACACTTGAAATTCATTTTTAATAGTAAGTTTCAAAAATAATTAAATATATTAGCATAATAGTACAGTTTTGCGTTCTACTTTAATTTTAAATATTTAATTCCACGTTTTATTCTCGTTCTCGTCTCAATTCGAAAGAATCGAGGTATGAAAGTCCTCCATTGATGTCATCTACGGAATAAAACAAAAAAGTTGCAACAACGACCGTATGATTTACACGCGTCCGTGTTCGCAGGAATCACTCAAAGTGTCCGCAACGGAGAAACAACTATCACCGTAGTCGTAATTTTTCCCCTCGCGTCGGCGTGGAATCACAATTTCCAGCGACACGGTGGTTCTATCTCCGCGTCCCCCTTCGCGGTCCGCTTTCAACCCCTTGGCGAGCGGCGTTTGTGTCGCAGCTAAAGTGAACTTCCTGGCTGAACTGGAATACCCGTTATGAACTGGATCCTCGTCGGCGCGAGTGCGAAAGTGGCGAGCGGGAGGGCGGAAATAAGGACTAAAGAGTGGATGTGCGAACGTGTTCAGGGGATGGGCTTTGTAAACGTGCGAGCACCCTGCGAGGGGATCGGCTAACGAAAGCTGACTGACTGAAGGCGAGAGGATGTAGCCTGCTCGACGCGTTTGTGTGGAATTTTCTTGCCTGGACATTATCGTACCTACTTGCGAACATTGTGTACGTAGGTGTTACGTGAGATTTAACAACAATTACGTATAAAATACAACAGCAATGGAATTATAATGTAGGTAAAGTGGAACCAAATATCAGCCAGAAATCTAGCTTACATCTAAACCACTTCAGCCTCGAGTCTGGCCATAAAACCAGCCTTAATATTCCTGAGACAAGGAGCGAAGTTTATCGAGATCTTAATTAACATATTACTCAGCGCACCAACAGGTTCGCGTTACAGTTCGCCCTGGTGAGCTGTTGCCAGCCTCCATAAAACACTGTCGTAAATACAAATGACCGCAACGGGCGAACAAATCGTGGCACACGCGAGTCGAGTAAAATATGAAAATCCAGAGATCGAGAAAGTCTGAGACGCGCGCGGCCGTGGATGTTCCCGGGAGAATGGCCCAAGGAGCGGCCGCGTAACGATTTCCATGGTAAACATTCGCCCATTGCTCACGCTCGTTGCTGCGGTTCAAGTTAAATTGCCTTCAAAATTGCATCCCCCGCCCGCTGTTATAATGTTAACCCAGCCACTGACTCGGATCGCTCGCATAAATTTCACCCGTTGCCCGCCGCCAGGATACGCGGCAGCTTGGCCGCGCTGGTAATTGACCGATGATAACGATAAACGGACAGTTTTATGTCGATCCATCGACGGTGACGTCGCTGCGCCCTTTGTAATTTAGCGTCCAAGTGATTCTGTTTGCTTCCCTTCTGGAAACTTTATTGCGAATTTTCTCGCATTGCATTCTATTTTTATGTTTTTATATTTTGTTTTTATTTAAGCATCGAGGAAATATCTGAACGTACTTATATTGGGGGAATTATGAAAATAAATTATAATTTGTAAGGTAAGTTTGAGTTAAGCTAAGTCAAGTTAAGTGAATGATAAATTGCAATTTGTAAGTCAAGTTTTGTTTGCCTTCTGGAAAGTTTATTGCGAATTCTCCCACATTGCATTCCATTTTTATTTTCTTTATATTTTGTTTTTATTTCAGAATTAAGGAAATATCTGAGCGTATTTATGTTAGGGGGACTATTGAAATAAATTATAATTTGTAAGTTGAGTTCAAGTTAATTTTCAATGATAAATTGCAATTTTTAAGTCAAGTTTGTACATGTAACAAGTATCTACCATATAGGTGGGAAAAGTCCATAAAAGTTCGAGAAGCTGTTTAAAACCGTTAATTACAACGGCAGCAAATTTCGCGTGAACTTTACTACTCACTGAAGCCTCTATGTTTATCAAGCAAAACTCAAATTTAATTTAACTTTTCGCATTTATCTAAGAGCGCGCAGGGATGTTTCGTTCGGACAATAAATAAAATCAAAACCGAAATACACCAAAGTTGCTAATATTTGGTAAAACATTCGTCGAGATGAAATATAGGTGACACAACAACGCGATAAATATTTACGAATTATAATTGTAACGTACGTTTTGTGGCGAACGACTGACAAAGAGGAATCCGTCTTCCCTTCCTGTTTGCAAAGCTGTAAATATGGCGTCACTTTTTCTGGTTGGCTTCTCCGCGAGACAAATATCTTGCGGACTCTTGATCAGGCAAATAAAAGTCCAGCGATTTGTGTGTATTAATCAAGAGGAGGGAGAGACGACGGACCATTGATATGCGACGCTCGTCTGCGCGCAGAAGAGCATGAAATATTTCCACGAATGGAACGAGGACAGAATTTATCTTCAGACTGATTTTACGAATCGCATAATTTCTTCGTCTCCGCCATGGAATAATAATACAGCTGAGTATTCTGTTCGTTGAGAATTAAACTTAATCAGAATTATTATTTCCGCGCGACGAGCTGCTGTTCTCCGTTACAATTCGCGATTAAATCTGCACAACGATCACGTTTATAAATCCCACCGTCTCGATTCCAGTTTCCGGGTGTAACATTTCCATCGTCCGCGTTGCAACATCTCAAACAACTCTCCGGCTGGTGAACCACAACAGAGAGCGAGAGGAGCCGCAAGAAGAAACGGAACCACAGTCCGCGTCTAAGAGCTCGAAATTCCGGCGAGTGGCTCGACGCGAGTGGCTGGAAGGACTTCCTGGTATCCAATTAGAAGACGAAAATCCGTTTAATGCGGAGGCTCCAGCGAATCCGTCCCCTGCGAACCTTCTCCCCGTGACAAAGTGTCGGATAAAAGTGGCTGGTCGGCTTTTTAAGCTTTTACGTTCGTAACATTTCGCGGACGTCTCGTGGGTGTCTGGCGCGTCCCGCCGGACGGTTCGTCCTCTGGCGTTACTCGTGGCGATGGAAGCCACCCAGCTGGGGACGGTGGGGTAGAAAAAGCTGAAGGGAGAACAGGGCGCGACTGAAGTGGACAATGGGTGTTCTGCCAGGGAGTACAAAGGCTCTTCTCCTCCAGTACGAAACTGGCGCTAGGTAACGTACTCTTCTTGGGAACAGAGACGAATTGAAACGCGAGAGGTACGAAGATCGCGGGTAATAAGACGCGAGGACGCGGAAGGAGGAACTTTGAACAAAGCCCTCCCAGCGGTCGCGTTAATTCTTAAGCACCGAATTACTTCCACGATCCTGCGAACCGAGGTCGCTTACCCTTGTCTCGAACGGGTTTTTACGGTGCACGCGAGGCGAAAGGAGGGTAAACGGATCGCTTGGATCCTCAACCGCTGTCTACAACGAACCTTAACGACGGAAGCGCGAACGAGTCGAACGTCGCTGAACGCGTATCGAGCAATGGAGCCGGGGACGCGTAAATCGCGGACAGAAAGCGTCGTTCCGCTGCATAATGGGTTTCCGATGTACCTACGGCGCGATCGAAACCAGCGCGCAATATTTATCGGCGGCCGCGCGCAGATAATGCGCGCTGCTACTGAAATTTACGCCGCGCGGCCGTCGAAACGGCGCGATCCGCGGCCGCCGCGACGCGACGCGCTCCTCTGGGCATTAATCTTGGCCGGATCGATCCCGTGGAACGGTATTGCATTTGTTTCACGGCCAGCGGTGAAACGGAACCCTGGCATCGACTTGTCGCCCGCTATATGAACGCTGCGAACGTTTCATCGGCGCTATCGATAAGCGGGACGGGGACGAGCGTGCAGGTTGATAATGGCCACGGATGATTGGACGGTTTGTGACTTTGACAGTGGTCTGTACGCCGCGTACGCGTGGGGGAGATTAGGGTATTCGAGTTGGGATCGATCGTGCGTTATGAGATACGTTGATGCTTCATAAGTCGACTCTTATTTCTTTGCGAAGAGAAAAATGGAACTGCCATTGCGATGTATAGAGTGTGAGATGGAAATCGAAATTTTTAGAGTTTATAGTACTCGATGAGAGGAACAAAAAATGTCTAATCGACATAGGTCCTAAAACCTATCCTTTCGCATGTAAATTCACTTTTACCGTAGCGCAAGTAGTACAAGTCAGTCATAAATAAGACATACATAGTTATTTCCCATTATCAATACTTTGGTCTATATTATTTAATTATTGTTACTTGTTTACGTATAAAATAGAACATTTGCGATCGTTTGAAGGGAAAAAAGCGAAAATACTTTTATTTTAAAAAAGCGAGCGAAGTATACGTTCCGTTAAATACAAAAGTACGTTTCATTGGAATTTAAACCCGTGACGGGTATTTGTAGCTACGCAGGAATATTTAGTAGTGGTATTTGCATTCTGGGGTAATATCATTACGTGTCTGTATGCATTTTTAATAATATTCGTAGCCATCGATTTAAATATTCGCATAAAGATTTCAATGAAATTAACGCGCACTCAAATTGTTACTCGCAAAATGCTGACTTAAAACAAGGATATAATGTTGAGTTCAAAGACCTTCGACAAACATTACGCACATTTATCCGTACATCCTCCTTCTTTTTACACCTTTCGAATCGAATAAAAAGTTTTCACGAATCACAATTCTTTTCACTTTAGAATAATCAAAAATGATATTTATGATCAAAATATATTTTGACAGATATTTTTGACAATTCTTTTCCCTCTTTCGTTCGCGATTTGTCGATGGCGATTCTCGATGACATTTCAACATGGAAATGTCCGGTTGCGCTGAAACATAATCGAATCGCTCGTCCTTACTTCAAACGATATCGGTCGATGAACCGTCATTTACATTTATGTATGGTCGCAGCCGCTGGAATAATGTCTGTTCAATGATGTGACAGTAGCCTGTGCAGGGCCTCGAACGCAACGTTGAAGAGACGAGCCGCCTAATTACCCCAGTCATCGACGAAGCCTCATTCGGGAGTAATCATCCGTATCGACTAATTCGACGGACAGGCAATCACCCGTTATCGTCCGTCCACCTCAACGTCCACGCTTCGTTCATTGGTACCCATCATTCGATGCTTAATTTTTTAACCCGCCTCTAAACGCGTTTGCTCGCCCAAATTTTCACGTTAGAAAACTGCAGTGATATTCATCGCATTAACACGAAGATTTCCATATTTCTTTTTCTTATCGATTGCGTTAACGAGACGGAGAAATAGCTGAATATACAGAGCATTAAAAAAGTTTAAGAAATTAATAATTCCTCTTCCGTTGATGTAAATTAAAAGCTCAAAATTATCGTCACAAAGGGTATACGTAAATGTAAAATAAATGCCAACATGTGTTTAACAAATTATTCCGAGTTACTTTGAAATTTATGAATTAAATAACTTATCCTCATAAATTATTTCCCTCGCGCTTTCAAAGGATTTACATCCTTCCCGTCCCGCGGAAATTATACGTGACTGCTTTTCTACGTGTAATTAAGTATTAGCTTCTTTTTGTGGACGCTCTAATGATTAAGAGCACCGTGTCTGACATCGGAAAGCAGGAAAACCGCGGTTACGAACGTTTCCGGTATCGCGTGCTCTTTTTGGAGTGTTAAGTAAAGCTAATTTCGACGAGCCGGTGAACTCGCGTAATTAGGAACGTGCCATGTTCATCCTGCATTTCACAAGTACACGCATCTTCGTTCCAAAGTATTAGAACGCTCTTGGAGCGCATTTAACGAATCTTTACCGTACCATACAAGTTATTACTTTATATTTTCCACTTTTTCGACGTATCGCACGGAATTGTAACCGAGCGAACTATTCTAGCAATCTCTGTTTGTTTGCGAGTTATTCGAAGCGGGAAATCAGTAATTACAGCGAACCACGATAATGAAACGGCAGAAATGCATTTAAATAACGCTGGTAGAACGAATTAATGCTACCAACGGTAACGATACAAAGGATCGAAGGCACGCGGTTGAATTAAATCGCTCGTGATTTAAATATTCGACCGTGCAACTTTCGTCTGAAATTGAAAAAGATGATAATGCAAAATGCACGCGCTCTCTTGTATTTCGTTATCGATGTTTGGCGTTGGTCCGACCGCGCGCATAATGAAGCCAGCACGAGCTGAACGAAGCTGAACGACGCGTAACGGAAAACGTGACGAGCGACAGAATTGTTTAACAAGATCGCAGGAATAACGAGCGCCACGTATAAGCTGAATTTTTTTCCTTTTTACGCGCTTTCGTTGGAATACCTTCGAGGCAAAAGACAGTTATTTAAGGAAATAAAGAAAAGTCACGGAACAAGGGGCTGAGTCCGTGAAACGAGGCGAGTTCCCCGTTTGAAGAAGGAAGCCTGGGTATCGCAGCGCTTCAAGGGTCTTGCGGTTCAAAGAGCGACGAATAAATTACGCGGCATCGCCGCGGAAACGAATACGCGCGCGAACCGTTTCTTCTTTTTCCGGCGCTGCCCGTATTTCTCCCGTTCGCCGTCTGTGAGCGGCACGGGAGGAGATTGTTACGGCTAGCAGCGAGAGAAATGAAAAATGGTCCGCTATAACCGTTCGTCTTACGCGGGAGCCTGTTGTCTCGTAAGCCGAGATGCAGAAGCTTGCAAAGCCCCCGCGACGCAGCCTCATCCGTGACATTAATAATTACGGCCTTGTGTACCCACGAAAATTACTCTCTTTATCTGTCCTCCTTGTCCTACGCCATCTTGCCGCGGCCGCGCCACCCCGCGCGCACGCCACACACCAACGCACGCTCGACTTTCCGCCCTCTTCTCTTCTTACCCTTTTTTTTATTCTTCTTCCGGCCACGGCGTTCCTTTTCCACCGGCTCCTTTTCACCGAGGTGGTTATATTTACGAAGCTTTAATCCCCTGCCAAGTAGAAAAGCCCGACTTTAGCCGTACCACCGCGAGCGTGGCAAAAGTGTGACCCCTTAGAAATTTCGTAAACGCTCTCCTGTCGTCCCGCCGCTTTTTATCGGTCCAAGTCTCGCGCGATAAAAGTCCTGACGCGCGTTCTCCCGTTGGTATTCGATGGACTTCCGGCCTCGTGCTTCTTCGAGTTGTTCTCGAGTGCCAATTTCAACGAGAATTCTCTGTTTCGCGCACATCGCTACGCGTTATGATTCTAAATATTACTACATTTTTTATTAAAATATGTACATATAATTTGCTAAAATTTATCATCGAGTAGAATAGAATTGTACGAATTGTTAGTGCAGAGAGTGAGTATAAAAGACGGTTAATTAACGTGAAAATCATTTTTCTCGACACGTAAATAGAGTTTTTAATTAGGATCGCACAACTCGTTACCTAATGAACCGACGGACGTACACACTCGATTTCTTGCTCGAGCCATCCGTCCGCGTTCTTGCCCCGACGCCACTTCTTATTTCAATGCTAGACTTCCGCGTGCATTTTTGTCCGTTAGTTCCGTCGAGAGTCGTACGTTCACGGAACTGTGAATTCGTCGTCGAGCACGAATTCGTTTTATATTCCGTACTACTTGTTGTTTACGACAAGGACAGGCTTGCGACAATACACGCGACTCTTCAACGAGGCGTACACGGCGATGCTTAATTCCGTGGACGTTGCGTTTGACAATTGTAGAGAAATTCTGGGAATCTTGCTCTCATCTGTTCAGCAAAAACATTCGTTTAACATTAATTACTGTGCACTTGAAGAATTGCCGAATTTATAATATTGTGAACCGTGACTGAAATTCGTAACTCTCTATTGGATTTCTAAAGAAATTTACTAAAAATTTTAAACATTTGTAAATCAATACCACAATGTCATGTAAATCATTGCTTGATAGATGTGCTGTTCATAGAATGTTCAATTTTAAAGTAGAATCTGCCGCGGGATGTTATGGTATAATTTTATTTCGTCGGACATTCCCAGCGAACCACTGTATTATTTCTCAGCCATGCACCGCGCGATTTCATTTCACGATATTTACGCACGATAATTAGGTAGACTGCGCTCGTCTCGTAGACGTGTACATCGCGATATAATGAATTGAATTACCCTGAATCCTCCTTTTAACCGAGCAGTCAGCCAAACCAGCTCAGAACCCATCCAGTTATGCAACTTCCGTCTGATAAATAGACGCGAAACTCCTTGAATCGTAATAATAACTCGAACAAAGGTGGGCTTGCAGTCTAGCTTAAATTGCGATACGGGATTCACTCATATTAAACATACGCGTCGATGTTTGTCTGTTCGACATGAATGCGCGAAACAAAACTTTCTTAGAGTTCCTCGAAGCAAAATTGTTCAGACTCGAAAGGATGTCTGCACGCTACGAAAGCTATATAAACTCTGAAGTCAGTCGACGAAAACACTTTTTGCCCCCCCAAAAAATGACCACTCAAATCGATGCGTATCTTTCGCTGTTCACGCTTTTGCTTTTACGTCGATACATCGAAGCGACTCGACACTTCGAAAATTTATTTAAAATAAAAAACTAGAGTAAACTTTTTATCTATCGCGCCCAAATGAAATTCTATATAAAGAGGATGAGTTATAGCGCGGCAATATTGAACGGCGAGAATTGATACCTGTGCAATTTAAATAATGAAAAACGTGAAATCGTTCTCATACGCTCGATCGTGGAATCGAACGAACAAGCGGGATAGAAATTTTTATCGCAACGAGTGAGCGCGGTAATTCGCACGATTGGAACGCGTACCAACGCGAGAGATCGATGCATCCGATTTGCATAGCCCCGAAAACGCGCATAGATCAGGTTAGAACAACGGCTGATAAAATCAGCCGAGATTCTGTTAACGCGTCGAGGCCGCCAGGTCGAAGTTGTAGAACGGGTTCGCGCGAACAAGTGCGCTCGCGTTCTGCGCGCGGCTGTGTGCGATTACCAAGTGTTCGGAAACTTTTGTTCAGCTCGCGCGATGGGGATCGACGGTTCGCTTATTATTAACACAACACGAGTTACGACACCGCTGTGCGCGCGTTATCCGATCGGCGAAACAAAATCGAACGTTTCGATGATTGCGTCGAATGGATTCGAACGCTGAATACTCTCGTGTGCGCTACCGTTTTAATTTCGCAGCTAGCTAACTTTTTGTTTATTTCGAGATTCAATCGAACGGTACGGCGATCATGAGAAATAGTACAGAGATAGTCGCGGAGGACCCGTTGGTTAACGAACGTTTAATAATTCAATTAGAACCGGGGCTGAATATCGATTTCTGTAACTTTTTCACCCTCATCCAGCCCTCCTGGCAATTCCTCGGCTCCTCTCAAGCTTTGTAACCGGAGGCGCAGCAATCGATGGGAATTTTATCACGCTCCTTGTCAAAGGAGAGAAAGGCTTCCATTGGATCTTTCTAATCCACGTAAGCCACCGTTCAAAGGGATCTCAGACTAGGATTCACATTTAAATCCCGGTATGACGGAGGCACGAATTGATTCGCGCGAGGAAATTGAAGTTTCCTGTTAGCCGAAAATGAAATCCCCCATAAAATAACTTCGTACGCCGCCTTGTCGATAAATTGATTCCGTAATGGAATCAAGCGGACGACGATTCTGTTCGTCTTGCTCCCAATAAAAGTATCGTCGATCGATTGTTTCGAATCGATATCCTTTTTTTAGGATTAACGTGTCCTCTCCTTTTTTCTTTCGAATTAATCGAGAGAAATCGAACAGAAGGCGGAGAAGAGGATATGAAAATCGGAACAAGCCCCAAGAAAATATATCGCGAAAATTCACGGGTCGGCTAAAAATGTGCAGACCTCTCGCGCGGACTCGTTCGCGAGAATCCATTTCGTCGTTCTCTGTCCCACGTTAAATTGTCCGCTGGGGATAACACGCATATACGCTTCAATTATGGATCGCGGATCCATAAACCAGATTACCATCCCGAAATCAGTAACTATTCTTGCCACGGTAAAAGGGTCATTTCGACGCGAAACTAGAATTCACGTTTACCTGTTATCTGTTCGAAACTCGTTTCACCATGTTAATTCATTAACCAAACATAATCGATACGCTGCGAGCAACCGAAACTTAAACTCGCAGCTACTCAAAACAAAACGATTACCCAATCAGAAATCGATTTTCGAACATGCGAGACATAACCACGATTAAAGTGAATTTATCCGCTAATCGACGAGTAACGAATCCCAAATCTCTGCTGGCGTATTACAGAATCTAATGCGCGTTCCTTGCATCCGATTCTCCGGCGACAGGAGGAGCAAGCTTTCGTCCTGGTCAGAAAATAACGCGTCGAGGCGGAGGCCGGAACTGGAACGGCGGCGGAAGGGCGGGGGCGGAAGGGTGGCAGATAGGATTGTCTGCGAAAACGATTGCGAGCGTAAACATAACTGTAAACACATTCGAATTCCGTGCAGCGTGACGGTGGCTTGCTGCCAGTTGGGAAAGTTTTACTGGAACCGTTGCACAACCGGGGTTGCACATGTCTCTGCGAGAGAGGCGTTCCACGGGGTTGGTCTGGTACAGCGGGATGGAGGCGGCTGTGGCGGCGACGGATGGTGGCGACAGGGGGGAAACGGACTCGTTCGGCACGTTGTGCATGTGTACAAACGGATTGATACGGCTTTCCTAACAAAATGCCACACGACTCGGGATTCCTGACCCGACTGCGTCCCAACAGCGCTGAATGGAGTCCGTGGGCCGCCTCTAGTCGCCGTAATAATCGGGGCTTCCGCCAGGAATTTAAAATAGACCCGGCTCGCTACAGCTGTTCCCGCGTCCAATAGATTTTCGAGCACCGTCGCGCACAGCGAAATCCTCGCTGATACACGCAGGAGTTCGTCAACGGTTGCTGGAATCGAACGGTGATTAGGCTCGCCACCGAGCGAATCCTTTTGTCCGCGCGTTTGTTCGACGAGTATGAATTTCTAGCCCGGATTTCGTTCAACCCCTCCCTCCTCGTGCGAATTGTTAACGATTTATCTCCCGAAAATCTTCAGTGGTATTTTGACGTTTAGCGATGGGAACGCACGATAACAGCGAAACGCGAACCAATTTTCTCGCACGATGGTAAATCGAGATCGATCGTTTCTGTCGAACGCTCTACGCCCGTCGTAACTCCGTCGACGCAACGGAACAATATATATTCTCTTCCGCCAATCGAACGTCCGCTCTGGCAAGCTGGAAAATATTTAACGGCGCAATCACGGCCGCAAGGAGAACGGGCGACACTCGTCGGTCGAAGAAAAAGGCGGAGGACACCGCCACACCCCCAGCCGGGGGTTTAATTTGGCGCGGCGGAGATTCAGTTTCGCTCGGGCAGCAACGATCTCCATCAAAGTGGAAACTATTTCCGGCGACGGCTTAAAGTGGGCGCAATTTTCTCGACGTTCGCCAAGATTTGCATTCCGTCGAGAGTGCAGTTCCTCTTTATAAGCTTCTTAAATTGCCACCGTGAGCCGAGACTGGCGGAGGACACAAACGGGGCGGCGAGCTTGCTCGGGGACGAACATTGCCAGAATTATTCTCTGACCGTCACTCGTCGCGAACCGACCAACTGTCACGTGTTGTGTCACGGATATGAAATTCCATTTCTTCATTTACGATGCTATTTTCCCAAATATTTCGTTATCGATCGCAGACATAGTTCTCGACGTTTTACTGAATTAATCTGTTTAATTAAACGCGCGAGATGATTGTTTACATAAAGTATCTTTTCTTTGCAATTAATATAGTTGAATTAATTTTTCGTTTGAAACGTAACGAATGATTATTATCGCACAGCGAACTCGACTCGTGTTTATAATTAGCGGGAAATGATTTCTGTATTCATGATTATTAAAACAGTGCTCAAAGTTATTTACAATTACAACAGAGCAGCCTGAAAGCCATAGTAATACAACGTTTCCTTTGCAATCAAATTGTGAAATCCCTGCATGGGGGAGCATAACCTGTTTTTCATTTGTCCACGGATTAATTATTTTCGAATATAATAACAATTCCGCGTGCGGTACCGCGAAGCCCTTTAATTAATTAAAATTATTTACCGTGCACGGTTCTAGACTCGAAAGGCATCTCACCGATAGCTAATTATTTCAACACCACTGACAGTATTATCGCGAAACAATTACCAGCCTCAATTACGTATTGTTCTCGTTTACCATTCGCGCGCGCCATTTGTACGAGATCTATTAATTGGGAATTTACGCGTGATTTAAATTTAATAAACGAAACGTTGCCAAGGGGCGAACCAGAATTTTTCTGAAAAATCCGTAAAATATCGCGGATATTCCAATAAGCGGGGGAAACAATCGCGAAGCAGCGAAAGTTATGCGACGTGGAAACAAAGATCAGGGAAGAGAATCGATTGCCTCGGCGTAAAACGGAAATTTAGGGCAGCACGTGACCAGGAATAATCGAGCATTCGGCGTGGCTCGCTTACGAGCGAACACACCGACGAATTCTGATTGCGTACATAATCGCGGGAGCGACGGTGTCGGATCAAATATTGGATCATTCCACTAGCAATTCATCGAACCGCCTGATCAGTGGCCAGGCTGACAGATTCCGATGGAGTTAAGTGCGTCGTGAGTAATGGAAATAGTCGTTGCGCGATATTAACTCTCCAACGTACATCGTACGCAAACGCGTTCAATTCTGAAACCCGGAACGTTTCTAGCGATCGTGGTCGCTGGTAACTTTGGATAACGAATCGCTCGTTCGATTGTTCACAGAAATGATCGTCCTGATATTTCGTTCAGAAGCTTGTTTCCTTTGACGCGTTTCATTTATCATGAAACGCGTTGCTTCGTTTAGCTGTAGAACTGAAAGAGGAAAGATGGAAGAAAAAGAGAGGGAAGAACGTTGGTAAGGTTACTTAGCAGGTCCTGCTTTAGACGTGGGGATGTTAGAGACAGATCAAGAAGTGGTATATATGGAAATGGATGGAAAGTCGTGTGCCTTCAGGAAACTGTGGGTGTTGTTGTTCCTCTAGTGGCGAGTGTCAGAGGACCGCCACTGGTTAATAATTAAGTTTTAATTTGTACAACTACGTCCTGCATCAGCTTGCGAGTACATAATTTTAATAATGCCAAGAATCTGCAGGAGATTGAACTATTTTTCGTCGTCCTTACGTTCAGCGTTTCCTTGCTCCCTCGCAGAGGGACAGGACCTCGAGTGTCTCAGGTAACTCAACGATTCCAATGAAATCGCAGGTTGAAAGGACGGGACAATAGACTCTCGCTGAGAGTTAATATCGCTAGGCAAGAGGGGTGTGGCGTGTGTGCGTGAAACGGTGCGTTCAGGTGACAAAGGGGTGCTTCTTGTCTGAAAGGGGTGCGCGGAAATAATTGACTGCGCGAACAAGCGAAGGCGTTTGTCGGTGAGGAAATTTTCGAGCACGTTGGAGGAAAAAATCGAGGATTGTGTTGGGTTGGTAAGAGGAAAAAAACGGTTAACGTGCGTTGAGCTTGAGTTAAGGGAGTGAAAATGGTGGCTTGAGTCGGGGTAGAAATAATCAGGATACATCGCAGATGTTGTCGTAGAAATAAAGAGTGGCATGTAATGAAAGAAAATAAGATAAAATGAAATTCTAGGACTGGTGAAGGTAAAAGTGTTAAAGAATCGAGAGAAAATTAATTAAAAAAGATAATAGTATATAAATATGAAGAAATAGTGAATTAAAAGTGAATATATAAGAACAACAAGCAACGAGTACTGTACAGTTAAAACAGAACGAAAGCATAGAAGGATAAAAAATAAGAAGAGTGAGAGCAAAAAAATGTTGAAGTATCCCGTTGTAATTCTAACGTGAAAAGAGGGAAGATTGTAAGCGTTGTAAATGGACACGCGTAACAAGATCCATTACTTTCCCGGAGACGAGGCTAAATTAAATTGTTACAAGACAGATCATAAATATCCTGGAACCATTTTGCATATACGCGCACAGTTTCAGGTTCAAGGTATATAAAACCATTGTAATATCAATGAAAATCGACGTTGAATCAATATTGTACGTTACTATTGTTCTTACCACGAAATGATACATTACAAACGATATTGCTAGCTCCATTCAACCACAATAATTCTGAATGGCACATATGCGCCCTTATAAAACGGATATAGCTTGCGTTATGAAAAAGGCAATAGCAGGAACGAATGTTTAAACGTTCTTATGTGGTCATTTTTTACTGAAACTGACGAAATGAAAAATGGAAACCAACAATCCCTTTAGACTGTTCGTCGTTTGTTTCGTTCTTGTTTCAGTTGTACAGCGGAAGAAATGAAAGGTTACACCGTATGGGAGGTTGGGAATATACAGATTTATGTAGTATTCATGGGAAAAATATGTGTGCGTAATAAATGTCGAACGTAAAGAAACGGGCAAAGGAAGAAGGCGAGACACGGCATTCGTAAGGAAAGCTGTGAAAGGAGCTTACATCAGACGTTTCAATCTTCGTTGAAATATTTTTCTATTCTACTCTTCGATCAATCATTTATACTCATCCTTATTTACCGGATAATGTAGCATTTGATTCCTACGTACATTATCCATTTCATTTTTCCTCAAATCTTCATACGATTGCAACGAAAAACGATGTTACACGGAAATATAAGAAACAACGAACGTTTGTTCTTTAAGAATAAAGTTGCACCGCCATTGTCTATACATACAAAATTGTCTCTCCTCCTCTACACTACCATTCACGAACAAATCCATCACGCGTTTTCTCCCCATTTATACCCTTTCTTCCGCCGTCCCAAGCGTTCGCGTTCTTCAAGATCCTAGTAAAATTCATCAACGGACCTTATCTTGTCTTCAAGAACAGACCGCGTCGTCTTCAACGTTGCTCCTGAAATCCATCTCTTTCCCCATCCCCGTCACCGTCACCACGGAAAACCCAATTATCCATTCGCAGCCACTCTCCGCGGCCATTTTCCACGATGGCGTCTCGTTGCATCCGGCCTGCGTACTTAATGCGCGCAAAGCTGTAGCCCAGATGCGCTCGACGATGCCCGGGGACTAACGACGGGCGAACATCAAAGCTGTGTTCGAACGCAGTTCTCAAGAACCAGCCCATATCGCCGGTAATCCCAGCTGTGCAGTATTCATTCGTTCAACTCGATCTTGGTGCCGTCGTACCAGCAGCCGCACCCCATTCCAGAAGCATCAGAGGAGGCACGAGGGCGTTTCCGCGCGCGTTTCGAACAAGCGCGTTATTATGGAAAATCTGTGCGGCGGTCGACTAACGCGGATCGCGGGGGAACTATCCAATTACTTGGAATCGCCGAAATCACCTAACCCGACGCGCGGCAGCCACTAGCAGGGAACCCACCGCAGGGAACGATCGCGCACAATCTCCCTATAAGGCACTCTCAGGGCGAACGGTATCTGGGCCAAGGACGGTCCGTTGCACTCGACACAGTTACATACCCACCGCACGCGTACGGTGCAATTAATGGTGCAATTTACCCGGGCCCCGAGTGCGCCTGTCGAGTCCACGACTGAAGCGATACCCTACCCAACGTGAACGTGGCTCGAGTCGAAGGGTGAAACGAGGGGTGGGAGCTAGCGGGACGGTTTGCCTCCGTGCAACGTGGTTCAGTAGAATGTGGCGGAGTGAAAGTGCGGAGGGGCTGGGGACGAGGGAGGGGTGGAAAAATAATTTCGCCGTGGCTGAAACGAGGACGACGTTACATAGGGACCTCGTGACCGGAACGATGCCTTCTCGAGAGTAAACCACCCCTGAGGGCGCCCCTCGTGCCCTGTTTCTTCTTCTAGTTCGCCCGCGGAACTCGATTCTTCTTCTTCCAACGCTGCCTTGGCCTCAGAGCTTCTTTTCTTTTTTCTCTTCACCGCCCCGCTGCCGCGTTTTCTCCCGGCCAGCTTCAGGCACGTTTATCTTCTCAGCTCGTTCTCGCGACTCGCGCTCAGCGTGTTTGTTACCGGTGCCCATCGTCGCGTCTATTTCCCAGGAGTGGCGTGTTTGCCTTAAGTCGCCGAAAGATGTATCCGAGGGATCGAGTCGTAAACGCGACCAGCCGTTTTCTAATTAATTAGATCGCCGTGTAGGAAGCTTCGTGCAGCTTCCAGTAGATTCGCGTGGTAATCCTTACTTCGAGCGAATTCGTTTCGAATAACGTTTCGTTTTCTTCAAAATATGACGCGTAAAATGTTGCAACTCCGCGTCGTTATTAATTTTAACGTTCACGAGCGTATGAATAGTGGAACGAAAACAATCTTCTCGAGCGAAAAAGAAAACAATGAAAGAAAATGCACTGGAAATGTCTCCGAGGATAATGGGTTGACAAATGAGACTCGTTCTCGGTTGGTGCAAAAAAAAAAAAGGGTGCATCCGGGCAATCGAGCTTCTTCTTGCAACCCATTAACGTTGGCCCAGGCCAAATAAAGGGACGGGTTTAGCCGGCGCACGGAAACCCAAACGGTGCGGCGGTTCGTTGTTTAACACCCCTTTTCCCGTGGTGGAATCGTGGCCGCGCACCCCCGGGTCGTCTTCGCCGTTGCGAACGAGCTGCTGCATTATTCAACGTGGCTCGACGAATGAAATTTCTCTGCTACCATCTCTGACAGAGTACCCGGAACTTTACACCTTTCGCCACCCGAAATCCGCGCGACTTCAATAGCGTAAGCGGATATCGTGGCCACCGTACGCAGAGATTCGCAGGGGGTTGTAATTTCAACGTCACGCGAGTTAAATATTTCCTGGACTCGTAATGTTTTAGCAGTGTTTAGACGCTGGTCGACTGACTGATCAGGGCTGGCTTTGGTGATGCTTTCGAGATGTTATAATATAGTTAATATTTGTCATTTTTAAATGAATTAACCACCAACTCGCTCAGTTTTTCTAACTTTAGTCAGTTGTTGTCATTTTTGCATGGAAATTGCGTTGAAAATGTTCCTGAAAATGTATTTATACATTAGCTAATTGTGAAACAACAACGTATTATTCACCACCCTTTGTTTGGAACAGTGGATACCCGAATACTTTATCCGATAATTACATTCGACCCTGGAACGATCCTGTTCTAAACTTATTTCTAGACTGTTCGCTAGGAAACTTTTATATTCAGATAATTTTCATTCCCCGATGCCCTCCGAGTTTGTATCCATGATTACTTTAAGTTTACCGCGTCTCGAATTGGTTAAAGTTAATCGAAGGGACCGCAAAGCGCAGTAGGGGACGATCTCTTCGGAGTTACTTTCAAAGGAATGCCCCGGGTCTTGCAGGAAATTGCGTTCCCAGAAAAAGTCTTCTACAATGGAAATTGATAAAAAAGGAGCCGCGCACTCGTACACGCGATGGTTCTTACAATCCTGCACACGTGCATGTGTGGACGTTATTGCATTCTGCAACGTATGAATTTCGTAGAAAGAATCGTAGTGAAATTTATCAACGAAGAAGTACGTTTATGTGTGTGTGTGTACGTGCGTGTGAAATGTTCTTGTACTATTATGAATTTTCATTCCAATACATATTATTGAATATCTGTAACATTAGTCTTATTTAAAAGTATCTTATATCGAATGCACGCATGTTCGCGTAATTTTCAATAGAGTACGGTACAATTTTATTTGATTATTAATTTATTTTTAACGTTAAATCGTAATCCAATTCGAAATTTAATTCGCAAAATTACGACGGGGAAAGGCTGGCTACGCGCATTTTAATGTTTTTCATTTATCGCGGTGCCAGAGCTGTTAAACTACGGCGCACGCGGCCATTAAAAAGAACCGTAAAACTGGTTAATATTGCCTTCCATTACTGGTATTAAGCTGTCACAATGGGGATAAATTTAGCAATAAAGCCTCCTTTATTTTTCGTAGAATAAATTAAAGTCGAATATGAATATCTTAAATATCGAATAAATAACTGAACGAGTGTATCGTTACCAGTAACTGAATCACAGTCCCACAACGAAGGCGGTAACAATTATTTTAATCAAACTTCTGCACTTTAGACGTAGGATTCAGTCGACTGTCGGATCGCTAACGATTTTCCTTCGAATTACTATCGTATCCGTGATAGAAAAGCGAGATAGGAACCCGCTCCTCGAGAGTCCCCCAAGCCTTCATATTTCACAAGAGAAAATTGAAAAACAGATGGGAGGGTGGAAGAAACACGATTCCACCGACGAGATTGTCACCTACGCGGGTGGCTGACGAGCAGACTCTTAATAGGATGCATGAAAACAGGTGCGAGACAGGATATGAGAATTCAGATTTTACGTCCCGCGATTCGATCGTCGTAAACTAAACGAATTATTGTTCCAACAGATACCTTGCTTTATTTCGACTATAAAAAGCAACGAAATTTACACTCGACGTTGCAAATACGCGTACGACAATATAAATTTTCAATGTCATTCGACGATTTCAAAATTGTCCATCGAGTTTTTAATTTCGATGCGAAGCTAATGATATATATTTTTATCGCGAAATTCCACTTTTGTCCACTTACAAAATCAACCATTGTAGTGTCTTGAAACACGGTAAGCAGTTTTCGAAGCGTCGATGATTAATTCCGCACGGATATTTAGCGTGTAACGCGTACAACGGGTGGTAACATACGTTTTATGTATTACGCTCCACTATCGAAAGTATCGCGTTCAACAAACATCGCTACAAACTTTCAACCATAAATTAACCACGACGTTAGCACGCATCAGCCTCGATCAAGCAGGCTCTCATAATCAGTAAAGGGTAACGAGTGCCCCAAACGCATTCACCCTTCGTTGAACGCGTTCTAAACGCTACCCCCTTCGCTCGCCACCGTACGAAGCTTTTTTCTCCCGTGCTAATACCTCGAAACGCTCGCTCGTTTCATTTCGCGTTTAAAGAATGCAGCAGCGCTCTCGTTCCACTTCGATTATGTCCTGCTCGTTTCGCCTGCCCGAGCACGCATTCGTCCCTGTTTCTCGATCCCCGCGTAATTGGAAGCCCGTGTTTCATCCGAAACGCCTCGCGATTTCTTTGTAATTGGAACGACGCCGTCTGTTTCGTCGTCGAGACGTGAAACTGTCCGCCGTCTGTCGCCTTTATTCCGCTCGCGTTTCCCTGTACCTTCGCGCCTCTTATTTCTCTCGCTCAGAGAGAGTGAGAGAGAGAGAGAGAGAGAGAGAGAGAGAGAGAAAAGAGAGAGGACGTCGCGAGAGATTACGAGGGCACGCGGACTTTTCAACGAACCACCCTTTGTTCGCGTCCAGGCTGCGTTCCGGAAACGATCCTCGCGTTTCGAGAATTTTTCATTCACTTTTGATATCCGATCCCATCGTCGGGAATTAAATATTTGCGCGCTTAACTGACGGTCCACCGTGAGCAGAGATTCGGATTGTTTTATCGCAGCCGGGTATTTTCCGGTTCTCAGCGTCGCGATCGCTTTGAACGTTATCGTCGAGGTCGCTGGCGTAACTCGAGGATCGAGGAAGAAATTCTCTGCCATTCGAATCTATCCTCTGACAGATTTTTTTATTCCGTGGTTGGATCGAGTATTTCATTCTTCAGATTTCACGCATTTCTTTTTTTTTTTTTTTTGATAAAGTCGATCGGATATTGTAAATTGTGCGTATCTACGAAATGGAGTCGATGGAATTGTAGAGTGTGTTATATTGTACGCGTTTTTATACAGCTTCGCGAAATTTTCGAAACAGCGCCACTGCGAACGGTAGAATTAACATTTTATACGAAGGTGCGCGCATTTATTTTGTTATTTCATAATGGCAGTCCGGCAAAGCATATCATTATTTCGCGATCATCGCAAAAACGCGGAAGCATCGTTTTGCATTTCGCGATGCCGCTGCATACTTTATGCGACCAATATTCAGTTGAATATTTTATATTCTTATTACCAGGGGATAACAATCCGAAACCGCTGCTACGAATGATGAATGAATAAATAATGCGAGGAATAAGCGATGAATGATAACGATGAATAAATTGCAAACGGCAACGTTCGATACGTACACTTTTACTTTTAACACATGGATAATATAGTAAACTAAACGTGAAATAGCGAAATGTTCAAACTTGCTAAAATTATTTCAACCCATTGCCGTTTGAAGTTTATCAATTCTATTCGAAGGAGGCGCATCGAAACGTCTCCTCTCTCAATGCTTCAGTTTCTCTATTTAATCTCAACGATACACACGTGCATACGATCATTTCTGTTAATTATTGGCATCGTTAAATTAACGGATATTCGCGCGATGACGCGCAGCGATCGCTGAATCTGGATTCGAGAGAACGGAAACGATGAAAGTGATTCGATCGCAACTTACAACGAACAGGTATTTGCGCCTGGACGAACTGCATCGTATACTGGAACGATAAACGCGGCTCGTTGCACGCATTATGCCGAAGAAATGGAACGAGCCGAGCGAAATAGCATAGGCGCAACACGGTATTTTGTGGCTGCTTTTTGCTCCACTCACCACCCCCTTGCTCGTTCGTGTTTGTCGTCCCCTGCTACCTGCTCGTTTTATCCATTCCTCGTTGAAGCTCTTATCGATTATCATCTCTGGCGAGTGCACACGCGATAGAAATTATTCGTTCGTTAATTGATAATTTTCGTTCGAATAATCGTACAGCGAATTTTTGCGCTCGAAACGTGGAATCGAATTCCCTCTTTTACGAGTCGATGTTGCCCCTATTTTAATTCATTACTGACACTCTGTGCGATTCGTGTTCGATGCATTTTGTTACGTTCAAATATTTCCGTATTTGATTACAAGATTATATTGCAAAAGCTTCTGATTACGTTCGTTAAAATTTCTTCGAAGAGCAACTAAATACCCATTTGAATGTAATCGTGAAAACTAAAGTAAATAATATCGTTAAAAGTCGAAGCAACAGCGATCGATGCTGGTGAATTAATAAAACATTGTGAAAATTAGGCGAATCGATGGAAAATTCGCACGGATAAAATACACGCGCGTTCACGATCGTTCGCGGAGTCCCAGACGAGCGTAATTCCTTGCGCGTCTCTGGGATTCCCAGTTTTTCAACGAGGTCGCTGAACAACCCTTACGAAGCCAACTTGAAGCAACGATGACGTCTCTCTCGTGGGGATCTCGAATTTCGATCAATGAACGGGAGTAACCGTAGACTAATTCAAAGTGGAAATTCTACTATCGGCCGCGGAACTTGGTGGAGGGCCCTTTAAAACCACTGGAAAATTGGTCAGTCCTCGAGTGCCGCGTACCCTCTAATTATGCAACCGGGATATTGGAATAAAGGGAGCGGCACAGTTAACTGATCCGCGCTCGTCGAAACTGAAAGGGATCGGGCCAAGGATTGATGGAATTGGCCAAGAAGATTGAAGAAAAACAACGAAATAGGAAAAAAATGGAACACTATGTAGAACGAGGAGGGAATTCGCGCAGCTTGAAACCAGTTTCGAGAAGAACTTACGCGAATGGTTCTGGTTTACCGGAAACCTCTGAAACGAATACGATACAATGTTAAAAATAATTGAAATACTTAGAACGCTACATTGTAATCACATCAAGCAGGATATTTAATCCGAATTTATATTTTCATACACACAATGAATCGTTTTAATTATAATAATGAGAAATCTCCATTATCTATTGTATGATTACGCGAACAATGTTATTTCAGGATATAATATTCCCTTAAATTTCGAAAATGTAACAAATATTCGACGTAACGACCATTATTGTGAATACTCTGCAATTACGTTAGAGCATTATAAGAAACAGCGGAGAACAGCTGACAGAAGCCACGTGCCACGTGTGCGAGGGCCATCAAGTCGCGAGATCAAAGAACGTGAAACGTCCTTAAAGGCTTGACAAACGACGCGGCAGGGGCAAGTTGAAATCGGTAGGAGAAATCACTGAAAGTGGAAGAGGATCACGTGTCACGTCAAATCGTACTGGCCAGTATCATTTGTCTCTTCGTGGATACAGGGCTGAAGAAAACGTCAAAGGGAACGTTTCGCGCGTTGTCTTCGCGAAGGAAGTTAAAAGGAAACGAAAAAAAAAAGAAGAGGGAAGGAAACGCGAAGGAAAGATAAATGGATGGTCCTAATAGAATGAAATAGCTTTCGAAACGTTACAAGGCCGACGTGTTGTTCGGCGAATCCATCAGTTTTATTCGCCAGGCGTGCAACTCGATTCTCCCGACGATTGTTCCGCAAAAATTGATCTGCTGGCGATTTTACATATCAAATTCTATCCGATACGATACATGCTCGATGGAAACTTGATTTCAGAAATATCTCGCGCGATATTTCTTAACGTCCAGTTAAATATAATCGAAATAAATCTCAAGTAGGCGAGTGACCACCATAGAGTAACATTTAAGTCGATTATATTAATTATATAGGTCTGCAATTATGCTGGGTGACACAGTGTCCAAATTCCTTTGGAAATCATTACACAGAAATTATAGCAAATAGATATGCACATATATGACTATACTGTTTCACGCAGATTAATTTCTTTCTCGCTGATCCGCCACTTTCCCTCCAAACCCCTCGAAAAAAATTCTTTGTTTGCTTGGCAAACTCGCAGGAGAGTCTCGCGACGCTGTGAAAACCGCAGTTTTCACATCAATTCACGGCAGCCCCCTGGTACCCCACTATTTTTCACCGCGGCCGACTGACAACAATGCCGATGGCCAATCGATAGTTACCGCCACCCCTTTCGTCGCCGCCCTACGGACGGCCATCGACGACTTTCGGTCATTTTTCATCCCCCTGTCCTGTCCGCGTTATTGCGGGCCAAGAGTGACGGTCGGTGCCCGTACAATACACGCGATGGCCACGCATTACCGCTTTGATTCTTCGTATTAGCGGACAAAAACGGCCGCGCGCGTAACCCACCCCTTCTCGTCGACGCTGGCTCGAGCGTAGGCGTTTAACAGGCGAGGACGCGGACACGGCGGCTCTGTTTACGATGATCGAGGATTGAATAAAATTTTTGACGGTCCCAGCTCGGTACGAGCCTCGATGATGCGCGCTCGCGCGCATCTATTGGGTGTCTAGTTTACGAGGACGGGGCGCGGCACAATGGGTGCTACAGTTTTATACCAGACTGTTGTTTCGCGATCGAGTTACGCCGTCGCGCTTGTTAACGCGTGTTAGCGCACCGCTTTATGACACGGCCGCGATACGAGGCAATTTTCGAGTAGTTGCATTTTTAGCTGCTCGTATCAGATCGTATTTCGAGGGTTAAGATGTTCTGAAAACTGGGACAGACACGCTCGTAGTTCAAACGGGAAGATCGTCTCGTTTTTTTGTCTACTGATTTGAAGATTAAACGAGCAGTCAATTAATTAATTTCTTTAATTCTTAGATCCTTCATCTTCTTGGTGAACTACTTCCTTTCAATACTTTGTATATTTCCATCGTTACAGAAGATTCTGTGCTTTTTTATACATTCAAATTTTCCATAGATGTACAAAGACGCGCAATACTCTAGATTACTATATAGTATACTAGAATTCTCTCTAAGAGAATAAACGCACAGTGGTTCCACCATGAGCTCATTCGTTCGATTGCAAAAAAATCACCACCTAACTTCCTTTCAGTGAAACAAACTATAGACTATTTATTTCAAAAGAAAAAATAATCCCTTGAGCTGACATAATGAATTCGTGATAAGAATATACGTGAGAGACGTCAGACGAAACTCGTTCGCGGAGACCTAGCAGAAGCCAACGTTAAAACCGGCCAAGATCGATCGTGCCGCGCTTTCATTCGCACCCAGCAACGAGGCAACGCTGGAATCGTGACGTTCACAGATCGGTACTTTTCGAGGGTGCTCGAAATGAATTTCCAGTTTTGCCCCCGGACCCGAAATAGGGCCGAGATAAATCGGGCGCATCGATCAGGTTAAATGTCGACGACGCGCGCGCGCGCGCGCACAGAACCCTCTCCAGACTTCCGGCCGTCGATTTTCTATGCTGAATGAAAAATCACGCGGTCCTAGGCTTGAATACCAACCGCGGCGGGTACCGAGGCCGCGTAACAAACAGATGCCTCGCGATTTAGCATATCACGTTGCCAACGCCCGTTGTATACATGTATGCATAAAGGAGAGATTCGATTTCATCTGTGCCGGCTGAAAGATCGCTTTTGATGCCTCCGCGGAGGACGCGTGTGCGTTCGAAACACGCCCTGGGTTTCTTTTTCTGGTAGTCGCGCGCGATCCCTCGCGAGTCCCAGGGAATATACGACACTGCCACTGTGTCAGTGTCTTTCGAACGTTTTGCACGACTGTTTCGCTCGAAAATACACGGCTGGAATTATGTGAGTGATTTTAAAAACGGCGCTGGCTTCTTTCGAGGTTGCTCTTGACATGTTTTATTCAGAACTCGAGGAAAGTATTGGAATTTCAAACTGGTTTACGTAATGGAATTTAATTATACGACGATAAATCCAGATATTACGTAGTATTACTTACTGGAGAGTTGGAAATAGTTCAAAGTAACAGCTAGGTTAGTTAGTTTAAGGGACAGCTAATTCAGTTCAATTTACTACCTAAAAATAAGCATACATCTAAGAAAATTCTACCCAGGATAACAGATATCGCTCGTAAAACTAAGTTCAATGAAATCGAACCAGAAACGCAAGCATTCACCGCAATTCGAGGGCCAATATAAAATAAAAAGCAAAAATGACAGGCGTCGCGCTTCAAGACTTACGCTCGCGACAGCGCTCGTGCAGAACGGAAGGGTGGTGGGCTCCACCTGTTCGTCGAAGATAACCTTAAACTCTTTCCAATCCTATATCCCGTGACTTATGGAGCCGACACGAGACAGTATTAAGGCGAGTCGGAAGGTTGTGTCACCGGGTCCGAACGAGAAAGAGCAAGGACTCGTAAGCTGGGGGTGTTAGTTCGTAGCCTGGTCACGACGCGAGTAGACGACGACGGAGGTGGTGGTGGTGGTGGTGATACGGTTCGTAGGTGGTTCTCGCCACGCGGAAAGGTATGCGTCGGAATGGAGGAGGCGCGAGGAACGAGGCAGATGAGAGACTCGAGGGACTGCATTATGCATCCGAGAGTGGCTGGCTACCCTCGTCGTTCAGGCGTTGAACGCGTACCGTACGGTTCCGCCCGGGATATTCGAGCTCCCTCGAATTTATGGAAGCTACCAGGGATCGTGGGGGGGCCTCGCTCCCCGTACGCCGTGTTTCCATTCTTTGATAATGAATAATTGCGACGTTTAACGTGCCGCGTGTGAATTTCGAAGCTTAGACGGGATTTAAAGGACCGCCGGGGCAGAGCGTCGCGACACCGTTCCGCGCCAGCGATTCGAATTCCCCGCGTCGACCAGGTTTAAGGGGGATTTCGCCTCCCGTCGGCTTTGACAGGACGCGGGTCCTTTATATCGCGCGAGATGCTCGGATTGCGTGCTGACTCCTTTCGAATTCCACGCAGAGTCGCGGTTCGAAAATGGTAATGCCTGAACAGCGCTCGAACTCGACGATAACCGTCTGGAGTATAGTTTCAGCTATTTTCGTTGGCACAAGCGATCAGTCGTACCTCTGGGAACGCATGCATCGCGTCGATGTGTGTCTTTCATCTCGCAAACTCGATGCACACGTTCGCCTTGTGCATACATTTACGCTCGATCCTGACCTGCTACTTAAATCGAGTCTATTGCCGATCGACAGGTCGCCAAAGAAGATGTCACCCCTGGGCGTGTTACGTAAGTCGAGGGGAGTAGAGAGAGGGATAGAGGGTGAAGAGAGAAGGACGATGACCCTCTGCGCGCAGTGGTGCGAAACTGCTCAAGGACATGTACAGGAACCGTCACAGTACCGTCGACGGATCCTGTCGATGCCACGGCCCGACAGGCTTAGCGCCAAAGCCCTGTGATTCGATTCGAACCGGCGACCCAGATCGCCTCCTGATATTTGCCAGACGATCCATGACAGATCCACCTTTGCTGGCACACTGACTTCCGGTCCGCCACGTTTTTACGCCTCCGCTTCCAGCATTCGTATAAATAAAGATGAAACTTCTGCTGGCCCGGCGAGAATCGGTATTGCTTTTTCCCATCCATTGCCGGCTCCTTTCCCCTGACCAGGTATTCGAGGTTCAGCGAGAGTTTACAGGAATTTTCGTCGGACTCGATGAATATTTGAACCACCTACACGAAGTACTCTGAATGGTTATACTTGGATACGATTTGTATAAGAAAATACCATAAATTGGAAGAACACGGCCAATAAAAAATAAAATGTTCGTATTCTGACACTTTCCATCTTCAGGTTACGACGTCCTAACGTCAGATGTCGATAAAAAAAAAACTTCTTTAACAAACGCATCTGTTCGAACGTTAAATGAAAACAATACGCGGCAGAAAAGTTCCTTTGAAATCGCTTTTTCGCGTATATCCTCCCCGCGGGCGAGAGGGCAGAGGAGCAAAAAGGAAATTGCGCAATACATCGATTCGACCGTTTATCGTGGAAACTACGCTTTCACGCCGAGTGCAGGCGAACTATAAAAATAGTTCTGCCGGCGCGGCCAGTGATTTGTCTCGCGTACGGTTCGCCACTTTTCACCTGCCATCGATTTCGTTCGCTGCTTCTGTGCCCGATCGCGACCCTTCCCTCTTATTTTAGTTTTATAGTCGGTCTACCGCAGTTGCAGCTGCGTAACGCTCGGCCCCAGAGCGAGCGGAGGGGCCGCGCGTATCGAGAACTGCATTACTTTGATTTATATTTTATTTATTACCGCGTCGTGCGCCGCGCGATGACGTACCGGGTCAATATTAACTGGACGCGGATACATCTGGGTGCAACTTTTTAACTGCGATTTTAACAGTCTCGAATTTTACAGAAACGAGCGCTCGCGTTACCGTTGGAGTTTCGCTGCGAAATTTAGGTGCTTGTTATCCGTACGAAATTGGGGATTTTGTTTGAGGAAATAAATTGTCTGGATTCAGAGAATGTTGTCCTAATACTGCTTAAAAGATCGAATAGTAATTTTGCTTGACGCGTTAAACTTTCACTCGATGACACGTTGAATCATTTACTTTTTAACGACCTCCACCAATGAGAAGATTAACTATTCTAATTCATCGCGTGTCCTTCACTGTCTCATTTCTAACTTTTTCCACATTTTCGTTCATTTTTCACTGCTGAACGTCGCGTTAGGAAGAGAATAGTGGCGCACGTGTGGCGATTTCAAGCGATTATCCAGCGGATTAATTGTCACCCGCTGGGAAGAGAGATTGGCAGATGTCCTGCGAAAGGACATCGTCATAGGATTGCACGCGAATTTTCTCTACCGTGACGTATGGAGATTTAAGTCGCTAATGTCAATTCGAGAATGTAGTCGAGCGTCAATTAATCGAATGCCTTGAACGGTGGACGGAATTGCAAGCGAATAGCTTTTGGACTTCGTATACCTTGAGGTTCTTCAATAAACATTTGATGTTTCATGAAACAACATCGATTGCTGTTCTATAGCCGTATATATAGACGATTCTATCGTATTGAAACGGTACAAGCTGTTCAGTAAGATCTGAAATGGTCTGCTTCGATGGAAAATGGCAAAGTCTGATCAACGGTTGACTCGTACTACTTATCGCAGTTTTTCACACTTTACGCTGCGAATATGATTAATTTCATACATTTAATCCTCATATATTCCTGTTTTATGTTCTTTGCTTCCTTATCGATATGTCTGAGATTAAAATTGATCAAAATTCCATAGTCCTATCGCATTAATTTAGTTTATAAACTTGCAGAGTGTTCTAACAGAGAAATTCTAACAGGAATGTTATACAAATTTAATTTTAGATTCCTCCTACAGTTTCGTTCTTCCCTCTTCTACCTCGATCTTCGAAAGACTCTCAGCTGAAGATAATCTCGAAATTCCACGCTGCAACCTTATTAATTTTCGTAACTTCCAAAATGAACTATGAAAGTTCTCAAGATGGTACAATAAAGATTTACAATATCAGATCACAACACGAATATCTTTCAAAATTACCTATTCATAAACTCAGAACACTCGCCAAGAGATCGCGTGACCCAAATCCCATCGAGTCTCATCGATTCACTCGTTTTACAGCCACGAACTTTCCAATCGATCCATCCGCTGTTCGAAGCCTCAGCAGCTTCTTTAGAACTCAGTAAATAATTTTTGGCGAAGAACTTCGTCTCGCAAGACGACGCCTGCTGGTTATTTCGTTCGCGAAGGAGCGCCCTTCAGCGCCAGGCGAAAGTGGCGCTAATTTCCCGTCGACTTTGTGCCGTGCTCTCTCCCCGCTCGAGATTTACAACGGCGCGCGGCGAGCTGCACGGCCGTGGTAAAACAGAGCGGAGGGCAGCCTCTTAAAGTAGTTGCGGAATTCAATTTTGAGAATTAAATTTAAGCCCCACTTTCAACTATATCGCGGCGCAATAAACCTCGACTATAATATACCGCGACGGTAACGGGCAGATAGAGAGGGCCTGCCAGTATCGCGTGCACAGGGCTCTCTAAACATTTTCATAAACTCGAAGCAGATTTTCCGTCTGGCGAAGAAACGACGCTACTGACGGGTCCTTCTTTATTTAAGGTGATCGATGATAGCATCTTTTGCTGCGCGAGAGTATCTCTATAGTACGTGCATTTTTCAATCAAACGTTTGTTGAACAGATTCTACACTTCGTTTTAATCTTCCTTTTTCGTTGCCTTTGTATATAGATTTACGAAATCCAGTTTCAGCCAGTTTAAACGATCCAACGTTAAATATGGTTGCTATGAATACGTGGTGGCCTTTCGACACTCGCCATTAGAGGGACAGCACTGTTTACACTTTCCTGAAAGTACCCGATGACCAATCCTTTCCAATATATAGAAGTTCTGACCTGTCCCTGATATCTCAGCGTCCAAGGCAGGGTTTGCTAGGTAGCCTTACTGATGAGTCCACTAGCAGGCCCAGGACGAAACGTTCTTCCCCTCTCTTTGCCTTCCTTCATTCTATAGCTAACCGAAGCAACGCCGCTTCAAATATATATAAAAATAATATTATAAGAATAAATTAATATTATAAAAAAATTGATGACAGCGAATAAATGTATATAGATTTACGAAATCCAGTTCCAGCGAGTTTAAACGATCCAACGTTAAATGGTTGCTATTAAAAAATTGATGACAACGAAGAAATCTTGTAAAAGAACCTCGAGAGAGATCAAATATTTGACGAATCCAGGGAGATCAGTTGCGAACGAGATCCAGAACCAACCCCAGAACCGAGAACAAAGCTAGCCTCGGGATCGAGGTGGTAAAACCGCCTCCGAGTCGAACACGGTGATCCTTTTTTGAAAACAAATCGTTTGATCGCACGGCTCACCAGCGAGCCTTAAATTTCCGGTGTCATCGAGGATTCGGGCGGTCTGTAAATCACCCTCTCGCGAGCGGATAGAAAAATTCCTGGACGACTCGCGCTCGTGTTTCCAAAGGGTGGATTCTCACAGAGACGCGTCCACCCATTTCTCCATCCTCGCGTCTCGCGTCGTTTTCTCTTAACACGCGAGGAACCGCGCCGTATATCAGCGGATACCCGTCGCGACGATCGCGTTTCCGATTTCTCCGCGATATTCCGTCCTCGCGACGAATCCCACGCGGTCCTTCGAGCTAAAGTTTCGCTCGTTCGATCGTTTCGCCACGAGCTGAGCTTCGTGGCGTACGCGAGATTCACGGTTTAAAAGTTTCGTTTATTCTGTTAACATTTGGATTGGAATCTAGTTGCGCAGCTCCTCTGCGACTACGCGTAGCTGGTTACTGTTCGAGGGTGGCGGCTGTTTTCGTTCGAAACAGCATCTTGTCGTTTCAGGTAAAACGTATTTAATTTTTGGGATCGAAGCAGTAAATGGATCTACTTCTTGATCGGAATTTTGGACAATTTTACTTGGCAAATATTCGCTTGTTAACAGTGAATGGTCAGTATTGGGTTGCGAGGTATCTCGACGGAAATGAGGGAAGGATTAAAAGCGGCTTACTAAAGCTTCGGAACTTGGAGCATTCATCGGTGAAATGAAAAGTTGAGCGAAGTTCAATGGCCGCGCTCGGCAGGCTCATCGTGAAAGCAGCGGTTCCCGGTCTAAATTTTGCGATATCAGTGACCCCAACAGATGTTCTTTAATGCCCCAATATATTCCCAGCATTGTCCGAAACTTTCCCTTGTTAGATCGATTCCAGCGTTCTCTCGACCCATTTGAATCGTCAACGATTCGCCAGGAACTTGGAGTCGGCCTGCGCGCAGCCTTCTTCCATTATTCGCTCGAGAGGACGCGTGCAATTACGACTGGTCGAAAATTCGGACATAATTCGACGGTGAATTGATTCCTCAAACCAGTGTCTTACAAATAAAATTCTCTTCGCAACTACAGCATTCATTTTTCAGCACGCGAGTTAACCATCTCGAGTTTCAATAAGTAAACAAAATAGCAATTAGTGGCTGCAATTGTTTCATTCTGTTCAATACGATCCTAATAATCAGATATCAGATCTATTGGCCCATGTGACCTACATAAACGAGAAGCTTAGATATTCCACGACGTAGCGAGCTGCTCAATCGATTCGAAATGGACACGTAGCCCTTTCGCAGGCACAGGATAACGTCGAATTTGTTTTTGTTAACGCGCATTATGCCAGTCAGAGGACGATCCCTTTGAAGATCAGTCGCTAATTCAAACCTATTTGCAACGCGGCAATTCTCCTGGTATTATATCGTCGTTTAGCCCCCGTGATGCTAGCTGATCCATTTAAGACCGACTTCCAGCGCGTTGGTAACAGCCAGGACGAGAATTAGACAGTGAACTGTGTCACATTACGTAACAGTCGATTACTCGACGACGACGTTTTCTTAAGCGATACGTAGACCGCTGTTGTGTATCTTTCTCGACGCTGAATCGCGTCGCGCGATTTTCTGACAATCAGCTTCCTGTTGCGACGTTGCGTCTAAGCCTCCGCGTCGTTTGCGGATCCTGCGATGCTCGATTATGAGCGATTCGACGTGGGAACGCGAATTAGCATCGCGCTTAGATTTTCAGCTTCACTTGCGGAGGATTAAGTTGGTATTGTTTGAAACTTGATGAAGTGCTCTTGGTGCGTTCGCGTTTCTGCGCCAGTGTATCCTGCTCGATTGTGCTCAGACGGTGGAATCGATGTAATTAGGGGACTGGTGCAATTACTGCGATTATTGCTGTTCGACTGTTGCTGAGATACACTTTGTATTAGCGTAAAAAACTATGGAGACAAGGGTGTTTTAGATTTGATTGTGGCGACCACCGTAGTCGCTTTTGCATCCCCTTCGAAGCGAAAAGATTGGAGACCTTAAATATATGTTTGACTCCAAACTTTCGTTTCGTTTTCGAGGGTTAAAGACGTTTTTCGCAAACGTATCCCCTCTTTCTCAACACTGAAATGAGAGGATGAGAATAGACGTAATGCGAGAGAAAGGAGCCCTCAAAAAGTTAGTTAAGATTTGATCAGTATAGCGTTTAGACTTAGAGTGAGCATAGAGTTTAAGTTTGTTATCTATTAAAATAAATTATTTGTTTTCCTATTCCGGACAATCATTCTTCAACTTCACCCACGTAGGTTTCCCAAATGATAAACATTGATTCGTTAACACTCGTATTTCGTTTAAAATTTGGAGTTTGGAAAGCGCAGGTATGTGTACACTGTTAATTTCATTGTATACAGAGTTTTGTATTATAGAGACAGATTTCTAATTGTCTTTCAAATTGAAAACGTTCGATTATCCATGCGTAAAAATTCCACGGGACGCGTTTAACCCCTCAGAAAGCGGTACGTGTTGCTGGGAAGATTGAAAGGTCGAGCTATACGCAATCTCTGCGAGGCAGGAACTCCGTTTCGCCTCGAGACACTGCATCGCAATTTCCTCCGTGAATTTCCAGCGGCGCGTTCCTTTTTAAACACTTCGTCGAGGGAAATTTATGAATTTACGTAATGCTTTCTCGTAGACGACGATTGGTCGCGAGCTAACCCGCTCCTCTGCCTCGTTCGCGCCCCTTCGTCCCGCGTTCGTGCTACCCTTTCCTGTTTTTCCGCGCCCCTTAACCCGGCCGCGAGGAAATTGATCTCGCTGGAACACACCGGAAAAAAACGCGAAACGGACGCTGTTGAACAAAAGCATACCCTGGTATGCTCCTTTTTGTCAGCCATTGTGATAGTGAAGTCGTCGAGCAAAGAGAGAAAGGTGCACGCTGATTTATTCGCGTTTATAGAATACGCACACGCGAACCTGTATTTCATGAGAAAGTAAACGAACAATTGGTAACGTTTCGCGAATTGTTTAAACAAGTCGAATTTTTTCAAATCTGCAAAAACGAATCGCGATATTCATAAATCTACACGGTTTCGAGATAGATGTAAGCTAGCGAGTCTTCTGAATTTGTTTTGTTTTCTGAATTAATTTGAAATCAATATAAATTAGCTTGTATCGATAGAATATACTTTCTTGTAGTAATTCTTTCTTTGTAGCTGTAGAATTTTTCGAATTAATTCGAAGCAGAGATTCACTGGAATTCTTGGGGATTGATCAATGGAGGATTCAATTTTGTTTTGTTTTCTGAATTAATTTGAAATCAATATAAACCAGCTTGTATCGATAGAATATACTTTCTTGTAGTAATTCTTTCTTTGTAACTGTAGAATTTTTCGAATTAATTCGAAGCAGAGATTCACTGGAATTCTGGGGGGTTGATCAATGGAGGATTCAATTTAACTTCCGACAAATTGACTTGTAGCGTGCCTAAGTCCGAAAAGTTCCCGGGAAGTTTCGAAAATTGATTAACGACAAAGTCTATTGGAATACTTGGAAATCAGTTTCCAGCGCGATCTACCGGAATTCTGGGGCGCATTTTGTCGGAATACCGGAGACTGCTTTCCGGCGAAGTCCTTCGACAACTCGACAATTTCCGTGATAAAGTCTATCGAGATCTTAGAGGACACCAATCCTGGGACGAGATTCAGTATAGAAAAACGACTTTCGACGATGTTTACAAAAATTGCTGCCAACGTTTGCCCGTTAAAACGTTCCAGTTTCGACAGACGCGCGTTTTTTGAGCAACTCGCTCACGCACGTACGCTGCAATAATCGTCAGTCGTTCGTTACGCGATGTGGAATTTTCGCGGGCAGCGAGATATTCGGCGATAAAGAAATTTCCGAGTCGGTGGAACGCTCGTAACCGGCGCGCACACTTAATTCACGCGGCAACGCTCGCGATACTCGTTCCTTCGTCGAGGGCTGCTTCTCGCGCGCCGCTGCTAAATTGGTTACAACGAGCCAGAAGTGGCCTGAATCGGCTCGTTTCATTAAACTGAAAGCAACGGGCTGATTCGCGCCACGCAGGTGGCCCAATTAAAAGAAACGAAGCCAGTTTATGAACGTTCCCAGGGCTCGAGCCGGGCAGCGGGGCGGCGTTTAATTTCGAACGAGCCGTTCCGCGGAGGCGAAATTCCGAATTTCCCGACGAGTTTCACTCTTCAACGCTCGCTCTGTCTCCCTTTACCTCGGTTTTTTTTTCTTCTTCTCTCAACTACCAACTGCAGCGTGGAAAGGACACGATGTTGATTTTTCATGCGAGCACTATTCAACGTGACTTCCTTTCCCTCTTGTCCATCCAATGGAAACCGGTTGTTCCGGTTTCCTAACTACGTGGGATTGAAACATGCGTTCCTCTAACTGTGAGCGCGATACTTTTCGTCTGAATGATTCTTGCCAATCGAGCTATCGATCAGAGCTTCAGATTTACAATACGAAGAGCAGGCAAGCAAATCGATGAATTATTATCAAAAATCTTGATCAACTTTTTCTTGCGAAACACAAAGTGTAAGAGTCGAGAAAAGGAGTTTCGAAAGAACGCATGGAGAAAAGGTGAGTTAGAGAGTGATGGAGGGAGAGAGGAAAAAGAAACGGGGTCGTTCGGTGTTTCGTTTCGCTTTTAATAAAGCTGACGCGAAATTGTTCGCATCACGCGTTTACGGTTTCATTTTGCCGTTTCGCGTGCGCTGTAACGGCTGACGCGGTGAACGTTCCATGGCGGAGAGGGTGGTGCACGCGTGCACAGTGGGCACCGTGAATTTTTCCTCGGTTCTGGGGACGCGGGAATGAGTAATGCCACGGTGTAAACAATCTTTGGGGCGCCTGCCTAATTGCGACTTCCTCTGTTTGATACTCGTTACTAAACGAAAGAAATTCAACTTTTCAATGACCATGCAGTGGGTCCTTCGTTTCGTGAGTCGTTGCGATTTTTCGCGAGGCACACTTTCTGCTACCCCCGTCTTATTTTCGCCATCCTTTGCGCTAGTTTCTCTCTCGCGTCTATTCGCATTCTTTCAACTAGTTCAATCGATTCGCCTTTGTTTTCTCATTTTTAATTCTTTGGAAAATGTTTCTGCAACATGTAGTATTATTTTGATGGATCGAAGAGTATATATTCTGATTGAATACACTAAATGGAACGCAATAAGAAAAATGTACACTTGTCAATGTTTTTTCCACGTAACACGTGATTTTATGTTAGCTTTTAGGTTAGAAGAGGAGAGGAGATCGTTCGAGAATCTCGACTCTGTTTTCTCGATAGCAACAATAGTCTCCTCAGTGAACGTCGTTTAATGAATATCAAATGGCGCGTGTAATGCGGAACATTGTCAACAGAACGTAACACTATCGGGGACATTGCAAAAGAGAGGGGGATAGCGTTTTATCATTCAAACGTAAGGCGAACATGCTCAGAATTCCATTCGAGTGCCCGTCGTTTCGCATAGCCGAGCATCCCTTCGATGCAAAGAAGTCGTGAGAATATTTAAAATAGCTGGAATTCTAGCACGTGCTTGCATCGACACAAAGGAAATGTGGTAATGGTAGAAATTTATTCTTTGAAGTTCGTTCGGGGCTATATCAGGTGACGTGAAAAAAGGGGGAAACGTGCTTACAGCTTGGAGAGTGTACTGGCGTTCGTAAACATCCCTTGTGTATTCCTCATCAATTTCGATATCATAATATTGATACTATTTTACTGGAATATACAATTACCTATGTATTTGCGGGAAATTGAAATACACACAACAAAAACAGAACAGAGAAGCTCACTCATAATAAAAGAAAGAGTTCTATTTCACTGGCATACTGAACGCTGTATAACGAACGAGTATCTCGAAACTTGTTGCTAACATTCTCCTCAGATCCTTTCTATTTGTTCTCCATCCCTAATCCACAACAAAGAGACACGTACCATACCCGCGCTCTGATTTCAATTTGTTTTAGAAGTCTCGCGAGAACACGCTTCGCCGACAGTCAGTAGTACAAGTAAATAGTTGGTCAGACGATGAAGTAAATTGTTTTCCTAAGACCAGTTGACTCTGGTTCGTTTAATTTAAAGTGTACACTGCGCTACAGGTTTGGCGACAAGTGTACTTTACAGTTGTCATCAAGTAATAGTAAACAACAATTAGTTGTTAATTTTGTTAATGATATTTGTGAAACGTGGCAATTTTTATTTTTAACCAACGTGTAATTCTTCTGTGATTTTTTCATTTTTGATTTAATAGACAACACACGCATAAATTCAGTCCTGTAGAATTCAGATTGTCAAAGAAATGTATTGTTTGGCTGGCAAGAAGGGAAAACGGCACGACTATTTCAGCCAGTGGTACAATCTTCGAATATCTTCTGTCATTACTACCCTCGCAGACGAGGCCACTTGAAAGATAATCACGGATTTCCAACGGTCAAAATTATCCGGAATATTCAGACGGCATTCGATTCAGAACGGGTCCAACCGCGATATTAATTCTACGCCCATTTCGAATAGTTCCGCCGGTTTATCTTTGATTGGATTCCAGCTATCGACGATCTCGAATCCACCCTCTATGTATAATCGACGCCCCTATTAATTTATCGGTCCCGCGTCTGTGTCAAGAAATTTCGCGCGTAACCGACCAATTTCCCTTAGAAAAAAATTATCTGTCGACGCTTTAACATTTTCACAGACTTTTTTCGACTTCCAAAAAAAAATTGCAACGAAAAATTATGTTACTTTCGTGTACAGAACCGTGCCCTTCGAAAGTATACTTTTAATATGTGATATTCCAACTTTGTTATACATTTATTTCGAGATGTTGCAAGGAAGTTTCACGGTTGAGAGCATCGAAGAACAACGATTCTCTGTGGCGTCTTACGGCCTGTTCGATTGCCAAGCGTTTTGGCGCGACAAACCGAAATTCATTCGCTTAACTATCGTCCCCTTTATCTTTCCGAAAAGTTCGCCTCCCCAGACTTCCGGCCCCTTTAACATCGCAGTCACACTTAACCAGCCATTAATTAAATTTACGATCCGAATCACGAGTTTCGAATCACGCCAAGTTCCTGGCTGGCCCGTTAATCCCCGAGAAATTAATTACGCGAATTAACAACTTCACGGGGAAACTCGTGCACCGAAACACACCGTCGTTCCGGTTTGATGGCGGGCTCACGTGCATCTCGCCTTAACGCGCGAATTTTAACGTTCGTCTAATTACTGCGACGACGTCGACGGTTCACAATATAAATTACTCCACGTGCACTTTTTGTCGAATTTTACGTGTACACGATTCTGCATTACCATTATTTGACTATAAATATATAAACAGCAACACAAACAATTTTACTTATCCAAAATAATTAATAAAGCTGCCACTACAACCAACGGCACGAAAATTGTCATCAAAAGACGAGCCACTACGCTTCTACCTCTGAGAATTCTTTCTAATCTGTCTCAAAGCTAGCCGAAGCTTCTCTTCTAAAATACCATTTCCCTCTGTCGACGAAATAAACGCGACCGAAGGGGTTACAAGAGTCAAGCGAGGCAAATAAAATTCGCATTTCCGTCGTCGACAGGACGCGACGCTGTTTTTTCTGCCAGGGGCCATTATCTCGAGCATCAGATTCAGAAATTCCGGCGACAGGGTCCCCGGAAAAAGGGACGTCGGTCTCGCAAGAGAACGGTCCGCTTCCGGGACGCGACGTCGCCCCCTTCGAAATCGGTATTTCCGCGACCAACGCGCTCGCGCTCGCGCGTTGGTTTTGCTTCCTGGACGCGTCCTTCGAGTCACGTCCACGGGTGCTGCGACGAAACGGCGTCGCGAACGAACTTCCAGCGGGTGCGGGACCGTTCGAGCTGACTCGCTCGATGCCAAAAAATAAGAAAATTCGCGGAAAATTGTGGCCACGAAACGGAACGGGGGAGCAAGAAGTACAATGGCGATAGAGGACGTGAAATGAATTGTTCGATAGAACAGAACATTTCGCTGGTTCGTTCTAGAGGTTCCTCGTGCTCGCGTTTACTATAACGAAGGCTAATTGCGTGAAGCATGGAACGGTCTGATGATCGCGATGACAGAGTCTGAATAACCATTGTGTTTTGGTACCAACCTAATCGTAATACCATCCATACTGTATTACCATTTCTACTGAAGAACTTTGTCGTGGTCGACAAAATTTATCTCGATCAGTACTGAGATTTACTTACGCCTGATTCACGTTCGAAATCGTGTTCCAAAAAATTCAATGCTTACCTAAAACAGAAAACAAAACAGGGTCATTAGTCAATGAAAGTTCAGCGACATAGTTATTTGTAATATAATAATGTAAGTTAGATATAATAAATAACAGATGAAATATGTTCGAATATAGTGACTGCTTAAACGTCATAAATAAAGTAGGTAACAAAAAATTCCATATATAATATCGATGCAATGCTATATTTTATTCATACATTTTTTATCTAGTCTCCATTGAATCGCGCATTAATCTTCGCGTATCACAATAGAAACCTACAGAGGCAGAACATGACAGAGAAATATAAGCGACAGAATCGAGGGGGACGTTAAAGAAGATGGCGCGCCTAATCGTGCATGAAATCGGACAAACAGTCCGCGAATTTCATCAAATTTCACGGATAATTTCCCAAGAAAATCGCGGAATAGAAGCGGCGCACGAGGATGGCCGTCCGCGGCACCGGAAATTGATATCCTTTCGCTTCCAGCGAGCTCGTCCTTCTCTCTCTCTCTCTCTTTTGAGCCCTCGTACAGCGATGGGAACGAATAAAACAGACGCGAGAGCCGCGTTGTTTATCGTCGATCGATCGCGCATCAATTTTTTCACGGTTTGATTTGCACGCGTGGGCAGTTTCGCGCGGTTTATCGTAGAGGCCTGCTCGCGACCTGATAACCCGGCGGATTGTCTGAAATTTATTGGATCACTCGTCCTCGAATCGTCGCGAATAATTATGTATTAGTCGCGGGACAATTTGTTATGCGGTCGACAGCTCTCGCGCCGAGCGTAATTCATTCGCGGTTCGCCGCTTCATTATTTTCTCTGCCGATGACATCGCCCGTTCATTGATTCATTCGTGTTACGACGACGATCGAAGGAACCAGCTGCAGCCAGTCGACGACTACGCTGAACGAAGTCTGAAAACGTGCGCGCGTATCCAGGCTCGAAGGCAATTAACTGGTGCCTACCTCTCGATTCGTTCCATCGTTGGTCAAGCAATTATGCGCGACGTTCCAAACGTTTAATCGTTTTGGAAATTATCTTTAAAACGTCAGTCGTTAAAACCAACGACGGTACTTTATATTCTGGTATTAAACGGTTGTTCGAAAACTCTTGTGGAACGGAAACATTTGAAAAATCGGCTCGAATCTGCGTTCAACTTTTCTAACTCGCAGCGCAGTGACAAATGCCCAGTTTATTCTACTCGCTCGTCAAATGGAATCCAGTCTGCTAAAACTACGTTTCTCCAAAACTGGATTTAATTTAGTGCCTCTGACAAAAAGTTACACGAGTTACGAGCGGCGTCCAATGAAACGCGAGGGACGCAACCGTCGCTCGAGGCGTAAGGAAATTAAAACGACAGATTAACCAGCAGCGGGCGTACAAAACGGTACGAAGGAAATCGTGGCGGTGCGATTCGCGTAGTTCCACGCATTCCGCGCAGAAAAATCCGTGCAGGAATCTCGCGGACGAGCCATCCGCGCGGCTCTCGTGCATGGATCGCCTAAACGAATTCGTGCGCGCCATCGCTCGCTCGTTTCCTCTCTTCGTCCCCTTTTTTTCCCCTTCACCAACCCCATCCCCCTAAACTTCGCGGTTACGTCTCGTGTGAACAAGACGCAGCCAGACGGTCGAGGCAAAAAGTTTTCACGCGAATCTCATTTTCTGTTCAGCAATTTGCATCACAATGCTTGGCGCAGCTTTGTTTTAGGGGCGCGAGTCGCGCGCTGAATAACGACAAATTAACGTTCACGCCACGACGGGGCGCGGAGCAGACGCAGTCCGCCATTTGAATTAGAAACAATAAGTTCCTAGCCCCTCTCTCTCTCTCTCTCTCTCTTTCTCTCTCTCTTGACTCATCGAGTTTCTCGAGTACAGAGCTACGTATGCGTATCTTCGTGGCGCGCTAACTCGACCATTTCTTGAATTTATCTTCCCGAAATTTCGTGTAACCTGAGGGCTGAAAGTTATGCGTCGAGGTGGAGAACAAGCGGTTCGTTAAATTAGTCTTTGCTACTGCGTTTGTTGCAGAAGAAATCCTTTGCTGCAGTAACTGGGAACACTTTTGTTGCGTGTAGTAGCTTCGAATCTAGCAAGCAATTATCGAAACAACATGGTGTCGATTTCACGAGAAAGGAAACAGGGATACAGGAATTCTGTTAATAAGGCTCGTATTCCGATTTCGTGCCGATCGCGCGTCGTTTCAACCCCTTTTTCCGTCGAACGATCTGCAACGTAGCTTCGGCTTTTAATTCACCCCTTGCGAACGTTCCGTGTACCGCGTTTTATACTTTCGCCGTTCTATTTTTCGTTGCTAATTAACGAACGTTCCTTTCAAACGGAAATCCTCCGTTTCGAGTTGCCAGGTTTCATTTACAAAACGGTCAATTCTGAGCGCTCGTATCAGCCTTGCCGGATAATTGAATCGAGTATCGAATCGAAATTGTTTTAATTAACCGTGCTCTAATCGTTAGAAGTGGCCATTACAACTGTTAGTACGCTTTTGACAATTTTATCTTTCAATCTTCATACGCGTTTCGTTGAAACGTGGGCAAATTTTCAACGTCACCCCCTATCGCAGCCCCCACAAATTTCAACCCTTTAAAATTATCGAAATCTTTTTGAATTTTTTCTCGTTTATCGGTAACGTAACATTAAAAGGCAAGACACGCGAAAAATTGCAACGGCACTGTTCCAACTGATTATTCGAGAACCCACGATACAGCCCCCGATTCGCGTTTCGAAACTGGATCGAGGAAAGAGATGTCTGGTACGTGCTGGCCGCGGAACGATACTTTATGGGTCGTTTCAGCCGGGCGAACGATGCTTAAAGATCAAGAAAACGAGCCCTCCGGGACGGTACCTGATCGGCTGCGAATAACGAATGAATATCTAATGGCGCTTTACGACCCGATATATACGGGGCTCGAACGTGCACCCTTCGAGCGAGCGGACGCCATTTTTCTTTCCGCGCCCAACGCTGTTACGACGAAAGGGAGGACGACGCGCGGACGACGGGACGCGTCACCGTGACAGGGTTTTCTTCGTGGAACGCGTTAATGTCCCCGCGAAACGGTACGGCGAGAAGGACAAAAGGGGGACGAAGCATTTGACGAAACTACACTTCCACGCGGGATATGTTTATGGCCGCGTTTGTTCCAGGGCTCGCCGTATGAACCCGGTTTATGATCCGTACGTGACTCCTCGTTGCTTCTTCGAATTAAGTATAGGCATGTTCGCTTTTTTATTGCGACCGTTTTCTCTCGCTTATTTATTTGCACGTGTATACTCGTAGGGAGGGATACGTGTTCGACTTTTATACTTCAGCCTCAGAATGGGATCTTTCCTTTAATGAAACAATTCATTTTAATTCTGAATACATGGTTGCATATGAAAGTAATTGTACCTTTTACCGTCACCTCTAATTAATTGCAATTGTTAAGATTTGTATTTTTTGTTTGTTTGCAGTGGAAAAGTATCGATCATCCTTCTCGCGAAGTATCTACAATTTCAATTATTTTCTTATACAGCGTGTACAATCAATCCATTTTAATTCTAAATACATGCTTGCATATGAAAGTAATTGTATCTTTTACCGTCACCTCTAATTAATTGCAATTGTTAAGATTTGAATTTTTTTTGGAGTGGAAAAGTATCGATCACCCTTCTCGCGAAGTATCTACAATTTCAATTATTTTCTCATACAGCGTGTACAATCAATCCATCAAAAATGCCAGGGCGTTTTTATTAAATCACACGCAACGCTACATTCCCTTTTCATCCTTTCAGCATTCGTGTCCGCTTCCTTGTAACCCAGGCCAACGTTTCATAGAGATACGTATCAAGCTCGTAGAGCGCTTACGAGCTGACACACGCACGTTACACGCGCAAACGGAGGTATCAATCAAACGTTTATGCACGCTACAATGAGTACGCGTATCGTGGGTATGTATTTATATAACGCGCAACAAAAGACACCGCGCCTATATTGCCGTCGCGAAACCCGGATCCGATCGTGCTACCTGCAGCTGCGGGAAATTATGAGAATAATTCCCGTTAATTGGATTTCGATGATCGCGCCCCGTTCGTTTCCGCTCTGCGACGTGCCATTCAACCGCGACTGTTTCCACGAGTCCGAGGATTTTCATTCGATTGTTCGACGAGCATTGTCGCGGGTCGGGCGTTTAATAATTTCGAGTGAATACCGATCAAAGAAGCCACGCGGTGCATTGTTCTCGGTTCGTGGAATCTCGTCCTTCGGGATGCACTACGGGCGACGCGAGAGACGGGTGAATTAGCGGACCGATTGGATTGTCGGGTGAACAATGCAATTTGCATCTGCCTCTTCTGCTTCTCGAGCACTCGCGGAGTTGTGTAGTCGAGTCGTCTAATCATATCAACAGCCGCCATCTTCTCGACTTTTCACGCACGGAAATGATTGCTAATCGATATGGATTGCTGCGAAATTAAAATTGTTCCCACGGTTTTATCATTATTTCATAGAATTTGAGATATCATTTTAATATTAGCAGAAATTTTTTGTCACTCGCGACTTCAAGAATTGAATATTAAATAGAAAATGGATTAAGAAAAATTCTAAAAGTAATAAGAGCTGTAGTTTGTTTAAAATTTTGAAAAAAAACGAGGCATAAATATCATTCTTCTTTTCCTTTTCACGTGTAAACATTTGCTCTCGTGTCTTCGGTAGTTCTGCTCGCGAAATATGAATTTTCAATCGCACCGTCTTCTTTCACGGCGCAACTTTTCTTGCCAGCAGATAGTTTCCCGACAAACTTCCCGAAAATTTCGTTCCCCCGCCGCCAGCCAGGCCTTCTCTTTTTTTTACACGGAACTCGAGCGTAAAACAATTTAAGTGGCGGCACGTTCGTGCGCGCTGCGGTCGATAATGAAACCCTTCCATGTGACGGATTTTTGCGGCTAAAAGAATCAGGGTAGTTTCCGCAAAGTGCTCGGGAAGAAAAGTTTCCCCATAAATCTGCCTCGAACACTCCCTGTTCGTTCAGAATTGCATACACCTCCACCTACCCCCTTGTGAACTATGCGCGCAGACCCCGCGAAAGAAATGTCCCAAGCTGATAAAATATGGGCTGTCTCATTTTAATCAATCATGCTCGTCACCCAAAAAAATGCTCCAAATAAAAGTCACTCTATTTCGAGGAACACGTAATTAAGGAGCGAGCTATATTTTTTAACGATCGAGTTTCGCACCGTACAAAGAACATTAATAATATATCCATAATTTTTTATATCGTATGACTCTTCTACGTTTTATTTATTAAAAAATTTCACGATCCTTCGCGCGTTTATTTCTGTAGAATAAAATTGCTGGCAAACATTTCTGTGCTATTATTTAAGGATTAAACATTTTCAATACTTCCAGCGTCTTATTCACACAGTTCCAAGGCGACTTCCTCGACAGCGACGATATTTTCTATCGATGAATTTCCCCCGAACGTTAATGTACCCGGGGCCAGTTGGAAAGAAAAGTTTCTCTATAAATCTCCGATTCTGAGGCTATTGTCCGTTGAAGAATATACAGACTGATACGCGGGCGGAACGTTGCGGGGGCACCGCTTTTATGTCGGTTGAAATACGCGTGAAATCAAGAAGTCCCCGGTGAAAAATCAGCGGTCGAAGTCTTTCTCGTATCTGCACGTTCCACTGAGTCAGTTCCTTGCGCGCGACAGTATATCGGCAACGGGAAAAGTGCAGAGGATTTCTTTATTCCAAACGACACGGGAATGACATAAATCTCGAATGTCTTTAGAAACGTGTACAATACCGCGTACAATTTAAATGCCTTATTTCCTCCGCTCCTCTCCGCCTTGGTCAAATTTATTAACAATAATTGTATAAAAGTACTCGCGAGAAATATAAATACTTGTTAGAATGTGCGAAAGTCAGAACGATATGCTATAATATCGTTCTGATAATATATAAGATTTATTTTTTACGCTGTTCATTTATGCCAGCTACACGTGATTATGAGTACCAATGAATGGCGTCGTAAATAGTAAGAGTGGGCGATTCAGAGTTTCGCGAGTGCAAATGGAAATCCTTGAAAAACGCGAATGAAAAAATTTCACCGTTCGTTGCACGCGGAGATACGATCGCGAAGCAGGGGCCATACGCTCCGATCGGACACGCTCGCGTCGAGAACGATAAAAGCGGATAAAGCGGACGTTCATCCGCGAGAACCGAGTTCAACCGCGATAAACGAAACGGGAATGTTTCGCCGGCGAAAACGGCAGTCGATAAATCGTATCGGCAGTCGCGTCGTTTTCAACGACCGATCAAATGTTTATGCTCGATACGCCAATGGTAATTTCGGAAACGCTGCTGCGAAACGGCTCCTTTTCCCAGCGGTGTCGGCCTCGTTTCGCAGTAGTCGTTTGAGACATGGAAATTCTCGAAATTTTATACACGACAACCATCAAATGTTTCTCCTCTCGCGAGTGAACTCGAGATCGCAATTACGCGGAGTTAATCCTTCTTTAGTCAGTTGGATGAAAGATGATCGAAAGGGGTTGCGAGTCGCGTGAATGTTGCACGAACCTTCGCTTCATTTGCGAGCAGATTAAGTGCCTGTACGGTCCCATATTCGATGCATTTCTGATAGCATGCAAATTTGAAGTGCCACGGCGGACGCGGAAGGATTAGGACACGGGCATCGATTCCAAACTTGAACGGAAACCATCCACCGTCTCGCCACCCCTTGCTTGCGCGTTCCACCGAGACCGCCGTATCGATGCCATTCAACTCTCGACTGTACGGTTAGAGCCCTTCGAACCAACCATCGCAACTCATCCAGCCCCTCTCAACGTGGACTTATGACGTCTTTGTTTGCATTCGACCGATCTCGATTATTCTGTGGACATTGTGTTATTGTGCGGCGATCCATGGTGGATCCTTTTGAATGCTCAAAGGGAACGTCTTGTATCTCAGCTTAGGACTCTCTAGCCCCCCTTTGATGCGAGTAAACCCATGTATAACGACAGATAACGTATATCGTATCTATTAATGACGATATCTAATTAATTAACATTTTGATTTGAGAAGATTAGTAGTCTCGTGTAAATTTTGTTTGCCTCGTTAAAAATAATTGTTCGCTGCTCTGTCTGCTATTGAAATAACTATAGGGATGATCGAAGGGATGTTAGATATCCAAGGAATTCGCAGATAGCAGTAGAAAAGAAATTTTTATCAGAATTCAAGCACATTCATTAACTTCTGCTAATCAACTTCAGACATGGAAAACGTTTTACAATCCTTATTACTTTTTTGTTCAACGTTAATAACACCTGACACAATTACAACAAAATATATTTGCCTAAAACTACAGGCTTTTGCATTAATATATTCAGAAACATACCAATAATACGGATTAAATTTAGCGAAACTTTGAAGAACCACCGCTTCTACATTTCGAATTATTTGTCAACGAAACTAGGGTTGTCGAAAGCAGAGAACCTTCCCCTGTAAAATGGTTTTTGTTTCACGTCGATATCTGTTCCCGTTCCCGAGATATCGTCGTGTAAAGACGAGGGTAATTTCTAATAGTTTCCTATCGTCGTCCTCGTCGCGCACTCGGAAGTCTCGCTCGCACGCACTTCATTGACCTACCCCAAGCGGATCAGCTGTGCGCTGGTCAATGACCGATAGCGGAAGTAAAGGGTTATTTTACTATTACTAGTTAGCGTACGCATTTCTAGGAAAAGAAGTGGGTCACGGCGGGTCCAAGATGGCCGACCGCCCATTCATAACTCCGCGCGTCAGAGAGTGTCAGAGCGCGTTAGAGCGTTCAATCTTTAAACGCCTGTAGCTCTGGAACCGTTTGAGATATCGGGATGAAACAAACACCGTTAGAATCGAGACAGTTTCTGCTATCCCCTCAGCTGTTATTTGTAAAAAAATTTGCGAATCTTTTTGGTGTATTTTTCGATGAAAGTTAACATTGAGAAATATAATAACGATTTTTAATTTTTTAGAAATATTTTTGGGTAGAGATGATTGAAGGGCTGTTGAGAATCCAAAGGATTCGGAGATAACGTTATCTCATAAATCGTGTTGTTGTACTACACGATACAGCTGTTGATATGCAGGCTCTGAACTCTTAAATGTTTATTTTCCGTCTGCGTACCACCCAATTTCTGCATTGCGTGGATGTATAATAAAAGAGGGAAAGAAACGGAAATTCCTTTTTCGTGTATGTACTTCCACGCGATTTCGCCCCGTTACAAGTGCACGTAAGCCTCAAAAGCTCGCTCGAACATCGAACAGCACTTTCTTACCGCGCCAGCGGCGTACCAGCGGTCCCAGCCACAATAACCATCGAAATCTCGTGCCGTAACCGATGTAACTCAGCGTCAATGGACTCCGAGGAGTCTCCTCGCACGTCGTACAACGTTCCGACGGAGTACGAGACGGGCGAGGATGGCCAGTAACAACCTGTCGAATCGTGACTGCGATCGAGAACTCGCGCTGCGCAGCCTCGCGTTAAGGGAAAAATATTTCAGCATTGAATTCGATCGACAACCCCTCCAAAATGAACGAAAAATTGAATGAAAGCGTCGAGATAACTCAGTTGCGTTTGTTACAGCATACGTTACTGTATTTAATCGATGCATCGTCCGTATTAAAGCGAATTGAACTGACTTGCATTTGTAGCCATCATTGATTCACAGATTTTAAGTTAAGATCGCGAAATTGCGATCGATACCTCTTTTTTAATACGTACATACAAAATTTTGGTTGGAAAACGCAAGAAAGATGTATGTACGGTAGAAGAAGGGGATGAAAGCAGGGGAAGGTGCAAAAGACAAAGGGTGCTCGTCGATAAGAAATCAATGCTGATCACGTAGCAGAATAGGACGACCGTTTCGGGGACGACAAGCTTATCCTTTTGGGATAATCCTCGGTAGCAAGATTTGGAATCCACTGGCAGACTCGTAAATCGCCATAGGCGCCACGGATTTCCTTGGGCGGTAGGCTGAGTTTTCGGGGCGGAACACTGGGTGGATTCGAAGGGTCGCCACGAGAATTCTCAGCCGCCACGGGGCGCCGGACACACAGGATGAATAAACGTGATCCGTGCGGAGAATTAGTAATAACGGCTGATGAATAATTTATACGTCGGCTGGAATGAATGACTTTTAAAAGCTTTTCGCTTCCATGGTCGCATTTGAAAGTGAAATGGGATTTATCTCTTAATTGAGGGGCGATTTTTAAGTACCAAAGATTGAAAGAGCAAACTCGGGCCGACTTGGAGGACACGTTTCGTAATTAACATCGAAGAGCTTAGTTGTAGACTGGTACAAAGGGAGTACGCGAATTCGTCCTTTCATAACGTATCGAGTGGGCATCGCGGGTTGAATGGCTACCTCGAACTTTGATGAATAACTTCGTTAGTAAACTGACTTGCGCGTGTGCTCGAGGATCAGCCATAATTTCGTAATTACAGCACACGGGAGAGAAACCCAGACGCGAAACACGTAACAGCTTAAGTCTCTAGATAAGATGCCCTCCTACGGGGTATAACGTATTCCGTCGCCGTGGCTGAAACCTTCTGTTTAAGAAACTTGTATTGAACGTTAAATTAGTTTTAAAATAATGAAGAAGGCGATTTTCCTTACTTTGCAGGTATCTCCTTTTAAACTAAGGAGTAGGCACTTACGCTCTTTCAAGAACAAAGTTACAGCGATACAACTAAGATCATTCAGTTTCACGGGAAATGCACTATGGTTTATAGATACACAGTTAATTTTCGTCAAATTTAAATATATTATGTTACCTATCACGCAGCAATATTTTCGTGCAGCCATACAAACTTCGCAGTGTTAAAATGGAACGTAAAATCTAATCGAAAAGCCTCTTGAAAGATATGAATGCGCATAGGTACTTTTTGCGCCGACTATACTCATAAAAATAGCCATTTGCTACCCTTCTGATTTATTACGCAACCGTTCCACGAACTTAAAAACAGGGGAATAAGGGTCGCGTATAGGTCGCATCCCATTATCTCCGTCCATTATCAATAATATATCTGATAATTATACCATTCACACAAACTGCGATACTTTCGAACTAATCGCAATATCGATGGTAAAACTAGCCGGGTGAACCGAGCCGAACGCGAAGTAAACGGCGTAGAAAAACTCTCTGGCAAGAAAATGGGTTGTCAAGTTGCCCGTAGCGAGGCCTGTACACACTCAGCGTCAACTACGATAGAAAATGTCTCTTACGTACCTCCACGCGCGGGTGAACGCGAGCACGCGATAAAATAGAGGGGTTGAGGGCTCTCGCGTTCACGTATGCACCCTGTCAGACACGCGGTTCCACTGGTATACTGGGTGGAGGGTGGAAAACGCGAAAAACGCATACGGAGGAGGGTGGTTGCTGGCAGGCAACTAGCCTGCTGCCTGAAAATGCTGACGACTGGCTCTCTTACCCTTTCGAGGAGTATCTTTTCCTGGTAACGAAGGGGTGGATCTTGAAAGAGTCAAGAAACGAAATCTTGCAGCGTGGAAATCTATTGCACCTACCACATACTCGATGGAACCAGATTTTATGCAACGTTTGATTTACTGAATTTTTACTCTTATCAACAGAATTCACTGCCAAGTTTCGTTCAGTTATGCTTGTAATCTATTCGCGTGCAACTTCATTTATTTAATTAAAGTCGTAAACACGCTCGTATGTAATTGGAGTTATTGCAGCTATGTATCGCATCGTTGAATAAGAAGAAGCAAACATTAAATAAGAGAAGATATTAAAGAAACTAACACGCGTAAATCGAAGAATCCTTTCAGGCAAAAAGCAAAGCATACGTTCCCAGAGAACAACCTTTTGCCAGATCACCAGTTCCTCATCTTCCTAATCGAGTTAACGTTCATTTCGCCGGCTGTTTCCACTCCGCGAAGCTCAGGAATAAATCGCCGGGGCAATAACCCGAGCTATTTGTTTCTACGAATTCGCAAGCGCGACTACCGTACAAGTGTCGCAATAAAATTCATCTTCCTCCCATCCACGCCCCGACCACGTCCTCCTCCCTCGCACTTTTCCTCCACTACGACCCTTTCCTCCTCCGACGCGAAACTTTCTTCTCCCCCTAGTCGCGTCTGTTTTTCCTCGAGAACGCCTTTCACTTTTCTTTTTATTCTCTTCGTCGAGCATACAGGCTGATTCATTTCACTCGGAGAAGTACCCACAGGAAGCGACAGTTCTATGATTCACAGAGAGATATTCCTATAGCGACAATTAATCGTTCAAACGTTAGCTCTTCAGGATTATTTTCTCCCCTCACTTTCATCTCGAATCCATTATCCTTAAACGCTTATTTATCCAACTTCTAGTGTACTTAAAACGAAACAATTTTCAGGCAATTTCGGATAGTCGAATTAGATGGATCGTCCTGTACACGCCTACGGGTCTCCCCTCTACTCGTTCATTCACGGCCGTTTGGTAGTTTGCCAATGCGAGAAAGAAAATTAATCGTTTTCCACCCCGTTAGCGGCACCCAACTCCAAGGTCCACCGTCTCGTTGAGTTACCCTGCTCTCTCCACCCTCCTCACCTTCATCCACGAGCCACTCTCGAGTCCTTGCTTTGTTCCGCGCGACTGAAATTAATCGCAGCCGGACGTGGAGCTTATTTGTTTCGGACAGTTCGATTTGCCTGTGACGAGAATGCTGCTTAACGGTGGCGCGGATGGACGCGCGTATTTCAAGGGGTGAAGTATTGGACGCGCGTTAAATGGAGGACGGAGTGGAGGGTGCAGGGGGTGGAAAACGTTTCGGAGGTCAGATTATTTCGGTTCGATTAGATTAGTTCCCGAGTATCGAGCACGTAATTAATTGCGGCCGCAAACGTGGATGGAATTGCGTGATCGATCGGAAGATCGACGAACGAGCGTCCATCGACGAAAAACCTGCAGCCTCGTTCGCTTTTGTAGCGCTGGGAGTCGAGTCGAGTCGAGTCGAGTTTAACGCGCGGCTTCTTCTTCGCGCAGGTGAGTTGCTCGATCGGTTTCCCTCGCCGCACGGGTCGGTAATGAGACCCCGTCGCTGCCTTCGTTACTGCTTTAACAGAAGCTCCTTTGTGAGCGAAATAAAGTTCGACTCGCCTCTGCTTTGCTGGTGCCGCGCCACGCTCCATCACGCTCGCGCTCCTGGGAACGCAGGGTGGTAATGGCCGCTGCCGTCTCACCCCTCGTTCCTCTACTTTCTCTCTTGTCCCTCGTTACTCGGAAAGTCACGATGTCACGGGACTACTGGGCGATACGAGGGCACGGTTGGACAGGAACCGAGCGATTGAACCTGATATCGATATAACAGACCGTGATAACTCGATCGAGGATAATTCAGTTTCGAGTTGCGACGCGGGGCTCTGTCTTGCTAATCACTGGAGACAGACAGGGTTAAACCGTTTGTTGGCTCGTGTAATTTTGAACGTAGTTGAACGTTTACGTTAGTTTGTGTATTATAATTAATTCTGATTTTAATTTTGGGTTTGATTTCGACTGTTTTATCCTTTATGAGTTATTAGCAGTGAGTCTTCTTATGGCGTTTGTAATACTAGTTCCATTAACCGTTTCGCGACTTTCGACGCTACGCAAACATCGTAATACCGTTTAATCGTTGAGAAATTCATCATACTATTTACTCTGAGGGGAGAAAAGAGAATTTCGTAGCCAATCGCAATAAATTTCTTAAATCCCGACGAACGCGTTAAACGTGCTCTAATGGACGCCGTACTAAATCGTTACTAGCGATTATGATAATCATTAACAGAACTAATATTAATCCTACGAGCAATTCAAATATTTTAATCGTACACATCCTTAATTACGTGGTAATTATTCATTCGGTATACTGTAATTGGTAAACGTTACGCGTACAAACGCGTTTCCGTGGAGACCAGAGGGCAATGTAAACCCAGTTTAATTAACATATTAATAATAAACCGTTGTCATAAAGGGATATTAATTAGAATAATATTTTACGCATTCCTAATCCCATGAATCCCAAATTTCTAACAATAATTCTGTGTTTCTTGTCATCTTCAGGTCCGTATACTGTGTGTTTTCTACAGTTTGCGATTTATCAACTGATAAATTCTACGCTGGAACCAGATGAACCACATCTTCCAACTTTGCATCCTTCCTCGCGATTTTTGAAAAAAAAAAGAGAATTACTCAGGCTAAATGCATTTGTACCAAGCTCTATAAGCCACACAATCCCGTTATCGCACAGATCTCTATGAATTGTAAATTTATTCAATAGCTTCGCTTCTCGCTGTCACCGCGAACGAAACAAGCATTATTTAAATAACTTCTCGCACCTTTCGAGGGGTGCCATCTTCGCTATCAAGTGGCATAATTATAATTCTAAAAATGCACATTCCCTGTAATACTATTGTACACTGCAATCGATTTTACAACAGACAAAAATTTAGTTACTCAAAAATAAAATTACAATATTGTTTCTCTGTTCCATATTGAATATTCAATTCCTTTGCCACAAGAAAGTTCCATGGTCACGTGTCTATCGTATCGTCCAACCTAAAAGAAAGAAAACGCGGATCAAATTCGCGTATGACCGATGTATACGTCGATAGCAATCGAATAAAATGGTACGATCCGATGAAAACGAAGCGTATCGGTTAAGTCTCGTTCCCAGGAGCAACGAACGCGAGACGCGTCATCGTGCGTAGCCACGCGAACTTCTCGCGTGGCAGTCAGCCACGGCTCCCTCGTTTACGGGACCCTTCGACGAGGAATGGACCAGTTAAAGCGAAGTGGGCTTTAACTTGGAACGCTCATGGATGCAGAAGCGGGAAGGGAGAGGCTGGGACTGCGTGTCGCTTGTAAATCGTCGGACCTGTGGTCGCAGGTGGTTTGCGAAAGTGAGAACGGGGGCTGCCCGTTCCAAGGGTCTGTAGGGGGTCTTCCACCCCTTATTGTTAATGCGCGCGCGATCCTGCCACCCTTGTACTCGCGGACGCGCCAATTTATCGGGACAACGTACGCTTTCTGTTCGATTTACATTTTTATATAATACTCGACAAATATTGCATGTAACAGAATGTGAAAGCTAAAGTCGAGAGGCTTTTAAAGCGCTTATCAACGCTTTCAATGGTTAAAAAGTGGTCGATTGTATAGGAGAGAGTTGTTAGAAATGCTGACTTCTAGAGAGTATTAAAAAATGAAGCTGATGAGGTGCTAGAGGGATCGATGATTACCATATTTGTTATTAATTCTGCTTTGATGAATTAAGTGTTTAGCACGTCGTGTTAATAAAATCGATACGTGAGATGAAAGATCGATATGTAAAGTTCGTGAAACGAGAATTTGACGAGGTGGACGCTATATTATACAAACTACGTGCAAAATGGTTTATTTGCCAAGAAATATCGACAGAGGCAATGTAAATTCTGCATAATATCGATATTAGTTATCGATTAAATGTTCGTAAGACGTGGCAATATCTCCATCGCTGTCAATATAGCAAAATCGTATACGCGATTTACAGCGGCGGTGCTTTAATACCTGTATTCATAAATCTCAAAAGGAGCCGTGGACCGGAGAGCTGCGCGAGTCGACGGTAATTAATATATAATTAACTTCAGTCTGCTCGCGCTCGCGCGTTTACGTACGATGATTCTGCTCGCCTCATTAAGGGTTCGCTTCCACGAACGGAGATGAAACCAGAGCCGAATATATAAATCAGCCAAGAAGGAAAAAGAAGAGGAGAGAAACGAACGTTCGTCGAAAGTGCAAGAGAAAGAACGCCTAGCTCGAGAAGTAAAATGGTATTTTCTTTCGTACAGCCGTCGATTTTCTTCAGCGATTCCTCTGCAGCTCTTCCTGTTTCTTCCACTTCTCGCTCGCCATCTCTCTTGTTTCTATACCGTCTCTAGCGCAGAAAAGCCAAGCGAAGCGCAATATTAATCAGGCCTCAATGGGTCGAACGTCTGAACCTACATCAGGAAACGTTCGTCCAATCGGGCTGAAAGCATTCTCGCTGCACGGGATGCTTTCCAGCGGTCCTTCCACGTCGTCCTGCTGATGAAACGCTGAACTGGCCATCAACGCGGCCGCACGCGAATTTCCATAAGGCATTCGTCGACTGAACGCCGCGCTGAACCTAACGATTTCGCTTGACCGCATCATCCTACGGGAGATCGATCGAAAATTGCCCGATTGTTTCGTTCTCTCTGTGCGTGAGCTCGCGAATCGCAGACGCGACGAATTATCCGTGTCACCTTGGCGCGGAAGATCGTTCTTCCTCGTCGAGCATCGACAAGTCTAAAACCATTTCACTGGCTTCAAGAAAACGAACGAATCTCCAACGAGAAATGAGAATAGAATTTAGAATCGCGTTACTTTGGAAATTATCCCGCGATTTTGAACTTCAATTTCATCTCGAGGAGGCAAATTCGTAAACTGAAGGGCGAAAGAGAAACGAGGATTGTTTAGAGTCGATTAGGAGATTGCTCGTTCTTCAGCTACGATGAACGATGGGAAGATGCGAACGAGGACGGGATCAGAGTCTAACGATGTTTACTCCAAGTTCATCGCGGACAAGAATCGCTTCTGATTCAACGACGCTGGACATTTTCGGTGATGATGATCGCGTTCCTCGTTGACCACGTCGAAGAGTAACGAACGCCGCGACTACAAATTGGCCCGTTGGGGATGATTCTTCTCGCTGGTACCCGGTGCATCGTCGACTGCATATTTCAAATTGTTTCTCGGCTGATGGCACGACAAGCGGAGTAATGGCCTTTAACGGCGATGATAAACCTCGACGTTCCACGGGTAATAAGGATTCTTTCGTGAAAATTTGCAGACATGTTTTTCCAGTATGCTTTAGCCCTCTGTCCTTCGTCTCTTTTTACGACGACGGTACCAAACCACTTTGTTTGCCATTCGACGAATGAATTTTTCAAGAGACGTGCTTTAAATATTCTGGACAGTGGAGCGATCAGAAGGATAGGTCAGATTTAAGACGAGATTCTCGCTTGCAACTAGTAATTGGTGTTTCTTATTTTTGTAACTTTTATATGATAGTATGAGATAGTATTTTTGTTACCAATATTTTTATTTAATCGTGGCAGATAATTTTTGGAAAAAGATTTACTTGTCATTTATTTTTGTAAAGAAAAGAATACGTGTTTCGTTTATTATTATATAGTGATTTTGTTATCAATATTTTATTTAATCGTGGCAGATAATTTTTGGAAAAAGATTTACTTGTCATTTATTTTTGTAAAGAAAAGAATACGTGTCTCGTTTATTATTATATAGTCTTTCGTTATCAATATTTTTACTTAATCGTGGCAGATAATTTTTGAAATGGATTTACGTGCCATTTATTTTTGCGAAGAAAAGAATATGCGTCTCGTTTATTGTAAACGATATTTTGTGCGATTCTTGTGGTGGAACTGATTACGCCAAGCTACTTAACTTCGCGGCGTACGAGATTGTTTTCTGTTACGATGCGCGGATGTTAGAAACCCTTAAACGGGAGTGGAGTAACGGATGTATCGTTCTTTGTAGAGATACGTACCGAAGGACTTCGCAACGAATGGTACTCGTTAGTGGATTCGTTATCTTGCAAAGTGAATCACGAAAACTACTTCCTGCGAGAAACGAGCCTTTAAATTTCCCTATCGTCCCGCGGGCAACTTTCCTTAAGCTGATTCCTATTGAAACCGGATGCCTTGACTAAACTAATGGCTGCATTAGCTCCAAACAATACGAAATAATTAAGAACGCCACGTTACCTCGACTATCCTCGTTCGTTCCTTAATTTAATTTCCAACGCGTGTAAATTAGTCGATTCGTTCCGTTTGTACGGTCTCATTGGGAGCAATGAACTTAATCAGCGTTTATAAATTATACCATTACCAGCCTCTGAAAAAACAGCGATTAATCGAAGGGAATTTCGATTAGCGAAAAATAAATACAGCTTTTTAGAAGCAGCCCAGTGATTAAAGGTAAGATCATATGCAAATTCTGCTCTGACCACATTTAAAAATATATTTAACCTAATTTTCGCATCGCTTGAATTTTAAAATTATCTCAGCCGCACGACCTATTGGAATTATCAGATTGCTCTTAAATTAAAATAAATTACCGCGGGATTTTCGAAATTCGAATAACTACTTGGAAATTCTGTGAACGAAAGAAAACTTTGGCCAGAGTTCTGTATAAAAAAAAAAAATACACGAAGAAATGTATCGATGCGATTAGTGATCGATGGACGTGTGCTTGCAAATTCTGAACGTACGACTAATTTCTTTATTCGAACGATAGGGCCAACGTTAACTAAATGTCGCCTAGCTGCTCGACTCGCGAAACGGAATTACGATATTGCGTTTCATACGTTGAATAATAAATCAATCGTGACAAGTAACAATTTAATATCGCTATATCAGCAGTTTATACGAGGACCGATTAAAGCATTCCCCTCTTAGCTCCGAAACAGATTTATTTCCGTCGGGACGATATTTTATACGCGGACTGATAAATCGCATCTAGATTGTTCTATTTTCCAAAGTAATCGTAGCACTTTGCAGCAAGCGAGCGAACAATTCACGCAACACGCGCAAGCTGATTAACGCGTTAAATATTTTAACCGGGATAGATGAATTTTTAGAACCAATTTGTTACATCGATCTGTACGTCTCCGAACGAAATCTCCGGACGTTTAAAAGATCCAATTCGTGCGATTAAATATTTTAGAAGCTTTGAACTAAAGTAATCATTGTTTCATAGAGATTAAATTGTTTTTCTGACGCGAAATTTCGACGCTTCCCTTGAAATAATTATTAGAACAAAAAGCATCCGGTCGACGCGCGAGAGTGAACCATTCTAGCGGTTTAAAAGATTCTTGATACGATAATATATCAAACAGATTGACGCGTCTATTAACCAAGCCCCGCAGCAGACCCTAATTTCCGACAGCAGCGTAGCTTTTACCGGCAGCCAATCATCCCCTCGTCGTTCCTACTCTTTTTCAGTCTTGGCCAGATTGAAAAAGAACGATCCCCTGTTGGGCATTTTTTGTACCTCGGAAAAACTCTGGTCCCTTCTTAATAACCACTTCTCCCCGTTATCCGTTCCCTCGTCTTTTGTTTCCCACCCTTTCTACCCTCCAACGAACCGCACCCTTGGATTGCGATCCATCGATTTGCATTTGAAAAATTGCTGGCCCGTACAGTATATAATTGACGTCGCCACAGCAGTTTTACAGCTGTTCAGAGTAACCAGAATTAATATTTCGTGCATAGGAATTCTCTGATCATAATTTACAATGAACAATTCAGTTTTCAAACCAAATTCGATTTAATAATAAACTATTTACCCCGTTCTTCCGTTCCAAAATTCGACCAAACAATGAGTAAGTGAAATTAGAACAATCTGTACAGTTCGCGATTCGAACATCTCGTCCAAGTAGGTTACAGTAAAATAAACAATTTAAAAGGTAAGCAGTCGCGCAGAGCGCAATTTTAACCTGCACGTACGTGGTAGAGAAGTAAACGTGTAGCACAATGGTTCCCGAAGGAGAGCGTGGCTCCCACCTATGCCACATTTCTGGGATTTATGGTTACATCTGGAATCGTAATGCTTTAAACGGTGACGGGGGACGAACAATTTGATTCGGGAATTTTCTGAATAACTACAACCATGCTAGATAACGAGGAGAAATCGATTAACGAAGCGTTGAAAATGCTGCGTTTCACTTGCAACGCGAAGTGTTCCAGAACGGATTCGTGAAGAATCGAAACGTTTAGATTCAGTCGGAAGAAAGACAAACAAAAGTTCGCCGCACAACAGACACTTAATTAGTAAATTAAGCTCCCTGGATTACTCGTAGAGCACACAGACTGGGGAAATCGACTCTTATGTACACACGAGGGAGCAACTTAAAAAGAGAACGCGCGGAACGAAGTTGGAGGGAAAGTGGGTCGCAGGAGCACAAGATTAACTTTCATCTCTGTCCATTCGTAACTGCGTCTACGTTAGCAACGATGCACGGGGATATTTCGGGAAAAAAGGTCAATCGATACCCGTACGAGATGCATTTGGTCTATATTCGAGGCGTACACGCCGCGTATCTCGATTTAATGACGCCACTTGGGTCACGAAGCGAAAAAGTACGAATCACCGATAAACACGGTAGCAATCGCCGATTCAGACCTTGGCAGGAATGGCAGCCGCGATCGTGGCTGGTCTGGGTCATCGAATTACTCATTTTCGGATACTTACTGCCTCGATCTGCCTAATATTAGAATAATCAGAGCATATTTAATTAATCTTCGATATACGATACAAATTACCATTGTCAAATTAAGGAAAAATAGGACGAGAAAACTCAATTTTGGTGCATCGCGCAAAATAGAACCCTGAAACGATTGGTTTTCAATCAAATCGAACATGCAAGTATTTTTGTTCACCGGAAACGGATGAAAATATTTCGCGACATCGTGGTGGGGGATGAAAATTGGCGCAGAGTCGAGCGAAGCGTCGACGATCGGCAAATCGAATCCAACGAAAAGAGAAAAAAAGGAATGAAAAAGAGAGGAAGGGGTAACAAGGAAGGGGACTAGACGGGAGCCGAGAACTTTGATCTATCCCGATTTTCAACGTCGATGACTCCTTTTGTCCTCGAGACTGAAAATTCGGTCTTCGTTGCCGTTATGTAGGGCGAGCTTTGATCGACGGGGCTTGATTTCGCCGGAGATCAGAGAAACGGCCCGTGCGTGGCCCCCGCGACCCCTTTTCCGTCAAGCTGCGCGAAAAAAATCACTCGACTTTCGATGAAAAGCCGAAATCATCCGGTAGAACGGGGACAGACGTTGCTGACCGAACGAGAAACTGCGGACGTTCGAACCGAGGAAATAGGGGACTCTTGACAGGGTCAAAACGTTCGACCAAACTTTCCAACATCCCCCTCTGCCTATCGTCGCTTTTTTCGTCCGTTTCACGAGCGCGTGACTGACTTTTTATTTATTTTTTTTTTTTACCGTTTGTTTCATCATGAATCGCAAAGATCGATCGACTGGATTGACGGAAAAGCAATGATTGCGAGATGAATTATTCCAGATGCCCCAACGCGAATACGCGGCTGGATGGATTATTGGCGTTCTGTTGGACCCGCGAAATTGTGGAAAATTCGTAGAATACGATCGACGAATTAAAATCTGATCGAGCGTGTCGGATGAATTTTGTAAAAATAACGACGAACAGAAGTAAAGGCTGTAAAGCCCCCGCGTATCGATATTATTTGTTAAGGGAACGCTCGCCAATAAGGGAAAGAGAGACGCCGCGCGCAACAGCGCTGATCCAATTACAAACCATCCAGCGCAGCCGGAAGAGCGCTTTCATTTAGACGGATTTCCATTATCCGAATCCGGCTTTCAATTCGGCAACGAGCGTCACGGGTCAAATAATATCCGTCGCGTTTCGTAGACGCGTTCGCGATTTCAATGCAAAGCCGCGCGCGGTCTCCTTGTTACCAACTTTTCGTTTCGCGTCCGTTTGTTTCGCTTCCATTTCACTTTTCTGGTTAATGAAAACGCCCGATATTTACGGCTAGCTGCTATTTTTCCGATAACAAAAGCGTCAAGTGGACAATTCCCGATTCTGTTTCGGTGCTCGCGCGGGGAACAGCAGAGAAAGGGAACGCGGGGGTGGTTTCGAGCCGCAAGAAGGTCACCGCGACGGAGCGGAGGACCATTTCTCGCCAAGAAGCGGTACACGTGTACGAGCAACCGCACCAGACGCGGATTATAGGACAAATGAAAAATGTTTCTGCTCGATAAAGCGGAGCGCGGCATTAATATTCAGTTTTCAATCGTCTCGCGCCCGATCCGATTGAACGCGATCCAATACGTTTGTTCGTTGGTCCCATTCAATCGTTCTATATTAATCTCGACGTAGCGTTTCTCCCAGTGGCCTGCCGGAACGAATCGATAGTAATTTACGACGTCGTAAATAATATTCTTACATAGGTGGGCACAAATCACGGAATTATTTGTTGCTACCACCACCGTCGACCACCACCCGCAGTCGTCCGTCTCCTCGTACTCTGTCGATTCGGGACATCGTACCAGATCTAGAGGATCGCCTCGCTTTTTTTTTTTAGAAACACGCGAACGAACGAATGAGAAATAACTCGCGTGTTTCGTAGCGACGTTTTCAACGCGCGGCTCTCTTCTTTAATTCAAGTCCAATTTATCCCCGTTTGGATTCGCGCGCGAGAAATTAATTTATCGAACGCTCGTCGAGAGACGTTATGAACCTCCGCGAGCCAACTGTAATTTTTTAAGGACAATTATTAGGAAGTTTTCGCTTGTGACCACTATTTCTGGATTGTAAATGCAATTAGGAACGCGTGAATTTTTCTTAAAAGGGAAATTCAATTTTAGTAACTACAGAGTGTGATTGAAGAAGGAATTAATTGGCCTTTAAGACTAAGGAGACCACATCTCTCCAAATATTTCTCTTCTTTATTTTCTGAAGCTCATTTTTGTAACATAGGGAGTTCTTAAAATTCTTGTGGAAAACCTTTGAAATTTTTTGCCTGAGGAAACAATCTTGAGTGATGGCTACGTGCATATACGGTATCAAACAAATCGTAGATCGCTATATTTCTACAGATCTGCGAAGACACGATCACCAAGAGACAAAAGTGTTTATCAACCAGGCAAAGAAAAATTTGTTCGCGTAATACACCTTGTGCGCCAATCTAGATACGTTTAAAAGTTAGACCAGCTCCCAAGAGCGACCTATAAACCAGGTAATTATATTTTTTTTTCGGGAGCGGCAGTAAAGCGGGGCGCAATAAAAACGGCTGGTGATAATAAATTCTTTTTCACCGGGCATCCTCGCCCGTGTCTGGTAATAAAACCGCCACGAGCAAAATAAGACGTAAAAGGGATAATGGTACTTATCATGGTGCGTACTTCGCATTTAATAGAACGCATTACCCAGAAATACAATACACTGGACCGCTTTGTCCCCGTCGTTTGCAGCTGCGACGTGTAACCAAACTTCGTAACGCTCGTTACGTGGAAAACGTAGTTACGAATTCGACGATGAGATCCGAGCTATCTCGTAATGATCTTACCTTCTCTCCTTCGAGACTTGACTGTGAAACAATTGACAGAAAAGCTATATAAAAACTTGGACAACTTTCTTTCTCCTCTGGATCAGAAGTGCTGTTCAGAAGGCTAGATCAGAAGGCAATACTCTGATGGAAACTTTGAAAGACAGCGATAAACTTTACTCACTTGGACACGAAGCATTGAGACACACGTCCACAGTACTATCTTTCAGTGATTGTACTCGTGAATGTCTCGCTCAACTGCGCGTGGTTCATAGCTATCACTAATTTGTTACACGAAAGTGTTACATATGTGTAAGGTAATTTTTTCAGATTTTGTGAAGCAATCGCAAGGATATATCATATAGGCGTCGTAATTTGTAAAATTCAAATAAGATTTTAACAAACATTTGTGGACGAATGTGATGTCAGGATTGGTCGAACGTGATAGCAAGGCTGTAATAAAATTCTCCCTTTTTTTGCGCTTGTCGAATGGCTCGCCCTTAAGCATGTTAAAAAGATCGTATTCCTCGAGAAAAGCCGAGGAAAGTTTCACGTCATCTTCGCGGTTCCGTGGTCGCCCGTATTCTGAACGAAAGGATAAAAGCCATCCGCTAAAACTCGTTATTTTCATAAACCGTTTACGATCTCGTTACGCTCGTGCACTGATTGCGAGTTACAAAACCGTTTTATTGTACCTTCGAGACAAGCTAAGAGAGAAATGGTCCCTCATAGAATTTTCACGTAACAACGTGGATAACTTTGTACGCGTGGAATTATTAAAGTGTATCTTTTCGTGGCATAATTGTAATGACTATGCGAAATTGTGCGCGAAGGGTTGAGTAATAAAAGCTTCGTCCTCGACTTCGCAAACTGGACGAATTTTTTCATCTCCCGATTAATTAAACGAGATATTATGGAAATTTGTAAATTCGCGACTTAATACGAAACGTTCAATCAAAATTTCGCGACGATTATTGAGAAAAGAAACTGTCCGTTTCTATTGTATACGTGTGTCGATATAGATCAATTACGGATCGTCTACCATTCTTCTCTCTCAGCATATTAGGTACGCTGCTTGTTAAGACGTTCGAACAACTTTAAGAGATACACTTAAAAATCTTGATGAGATAATCTCTTTACAATGAAACAAAGTAGCCAACCTACTGTTGGCTCGTTACCAGAGGCTTTCCCTCCTTAATATTTCCCCCCTACTCGTAATTGTAAAACTTTCATCGTGTAATCGAATCGTTTTAAGAGTGTTCGAGTTACTTTCGTCGCTAAAATATTAAAAGCCAATATCAAGTTCTTCGCTCGACTTCTCGAGCTTAGATTCGCATAGTGATTAAGCTGTTTTAAATATTTTACAAATATTCAAGTTATTTTGTTTTAATTATTGCAAGAAGGTTTAATAGAAGCGATTATTAAAAATTATTGGAGAATGAAATTTATATTAAAATATTGTAAATTCGTATTATATGTCAGGTTAAGTTCAATTGAAGATATCAAAGTTTTTGAATATGTATACTGTGATGGCTGAAAATGGTCATTTCGAAGAAAGATATATGCTCGCGTTCCAAGTGTACCGTAAACATTTTCACGAAAGAAGAGCACAGTTCGCGTATTAAAAGCACGATGAGACGGCGGCCTCCCTGAAATCAATCCACGAGAGACACAGTGCTCCGCAATTTTATTTGTTTTTTTATCTTTCTTTTTTTTTGGCATTGTTACGATAGCGCATAGATTACGGGGTCGTCAGGAAATTGCAGGGCGCGTTGGTAAGGCGGCCATTATTCGGAATCATCGTGCCGAACCATCAGAATGCTTGGGAAGATGAATACGAAAGTACACGCAGCCTTTCATCGCGACTCGCAACAAATGCATCGTGAATTTCCGACCCCGCGATACGAACTTCTCAAAGAACCGAAAATTCTTCTTAACCCATCTTCGAGTGTTTGTCGTTCGTGCTTTTTCCGGCGAGTTACACGAAAATTCAAAGTTTCGTGTCGATTCCACGTTACAGTCACCACAAAGTTATCGAACGCAAAATCAGATTTCTGAAACTAACGATAAATTACACGTTTAAATATTCTTTTGCTCTGCCTTGAATCCTTTGCATGTCGAAATGAATTCCGTTAAATATTTCAATTGACACTGTATAATATTAATTTCGAAGTATCCGCTAAAAATCAAAATGGGCTTCCATGCTACTAAACTCGAGTCTGACGCGATAAAAAAGGTAGAAAGTAATAATGATAGTTCACTAACGTGAACTTTGTGATTCTTTTGCTTTACCTTGAATCCTTGCACGTCGAAATGGATTCCACTAATTATTTTAATCGACACCGTACAATATTAATTTCGAAATATCCGCTAAAAATCAAAATGGGCTTCCATGCTACTAAACTCGAGTCTGACGCGATAAAAAGGATAGAAAGTAATAATGATAGTTCACTAACGTGAACTCTGTGTAATTAAGAATTCTATACCACTTTTGAGGAACATCTCGTACATTCACGAATTCCAACGCCAGCTACTCCTTCCCCAGAGAAGGGTGGCGAAGTTTCGTCATTATACGTAGCGAAGTGTCCCGCAAAACCGTGCGCTTGGAAGTTCCACGACCTCGATTTTCGATCGATGCCTGCGACGCGACGCGACGCGGCGCTCGTTTCGGCCGACAATTTACCGGTGCGCTTTCGTTACACTTCTAATGGCCGTTTTGACGACCGCGTCAGGAAGAGTGATAACCATCGCTAACGGTTGTTGATGGGTCTCGCGACGATGATAAGGCGATTCTACCGGCGGATTCTGTAATAGCATCACGATCGAAGCGAGCGCAAACGCGATACGAAGATCGATTTAAACTGGCGATGACGCGAGAACCGCTATTGTTTCGACTTTGCTGGTTGCCCTTGTTTAACTTCCCTGCAAGACGTGTTTGGCGCAGAAGAAAAAAGATAAAAATGTTTCCATTTTATGAGATGGAGATTTACGATGACAGAAATCGTTCTCGTATAGAAATAGAAGCTAAAGGAACGAATAGAAACTGTAGAATCGGTTTATATGTCTAGGGTTAAAGGGTTAAGGTGGAGCCCTGTACGTGTAAGCTGTTCAAGCCGTTCGGTTCGCGCAATACTCGAGGCCATAGAAAACGATCGATTTCTATAGCTTGAAATGGTCTGCACGGTCGAACGGTTGGACTCTTGCCCGCGTGTTACAAATGTGGAACCTCGTGTCCCCCTGCAGCTCCTAAAGCACAGTCGGCATTAGGTTTCTTGCCATATGTGCCACGTGTACGCGATGTATCGACAAGGTGTCGATCAGTCATCGCTGCGTGTCCACCTCTGCCACATCCAAAATCGGTTATCATCTCGAATCTTTTGCTGAACGCGTGCAGACACTGTTGCCAGAAGTTTCAATATTACACGAAGTCTATGAACCACCCTTGACTAAAAACAGTGTTATATTCTTGCTTTTTATCAACTTCTAACATTTAAAAGAAGAGAACATGCAACTCGATACTGTGATTGTCCATTACGTGATCCCAGTTCGACCGTCTCGAATTGTCGATGTTATGCGATCGCGCAGACGAAATGCCAGACGCTAATGCCAGAAGTTGAATATTACACAAAATCTGTGAGCCACTCTCAACTAAAAACGGTGTCATATTCTTGCTTTTCATCAACTTCTAACATTTTAAAGAAGAGAATATAGAACTCGATACTGCGATTGTCCATTACGTGATCCCAGTTCGAACGTCTCGAATTGTCGATGTTATGCGATCGCACAGACGAAATGCCAGCTTTACACGTCCGCTAACTTTTGATCCAGACGATAAACGCGACGCTGTTACTCGACGCCACCGAGTGCGGCCGGTATTCGCGGCTCGGATGACGATGTGTGCCATCGAGACACGGGGGTTTGACATCGTTAACCGAGTTGCACTCGACTTGGTTATAATGACCCTGGTTCAAAGCGGCACCCAGGGGGCTTCGGTCATCACGACACCAGTCTCGACACGCCGCCTGGGCGGCTCAAAGGAACACCCCTTTATGGTACCCGGCCACCTTCCGGCGGAGTCGCCTACCCCTCGATCCGCGCGCGCGCGCGCGTGTGTCAGCCAGACACGCGTACCACGCGAAGATGCTAGTTAACCGGTGATTAAGTGCGCTCCGCTGTTTGCATTCGCGAGAAATTCCCTCTTCGGGGTATTGTTCGGTGGCTGGCTTTGCGGGCGTAATTTCGCGCGGCTGGATTTTTGCGCAAATCTGTCTGGACGACCTTCGAAATTGTACTGTTGGGCGCGAGAAGGGTGTTGGGACGTTTATGATTCGCTGGGGTGTGGAATTATCAAATCTTTTTGCGTATCGATGTAAATGGATGTAATAACAAACATATTTGAGTGTAGTGTACGAAATGGAAGAAATGAAATAATATTTTTTTCAAGAGAAATCAATATATAGCTAGTATTTCAATTCGCCTGATAAAAATATTTCGTTTTACACAAATAATTCATCATTTTAACACGTTGACGCAAATGACGTCTATAGTCGTTGTGCGTATTTTAATTAATAAAAAAAGAACAGCGTTAGTACGAAGTGTACTAACACATACACATACACATGTTAATTATTGAGTAACACGTCTAGAAAAAAAAGTGATAACGTGCCAGACAGCAACATACAACTTACACCCGATCACAAAAATGTGCGTCAACGTGTTAGACAGTGTGAAGGTCTCTACTGCTTTAGAAGTAAGTGCATTGATACGTAGATCGTGTTCGAATACGTCAAAAAATGAAGGGATCGATAAATGAATGTATTATTTTACTTAACCGCCATTTAAAAAAATTTAACGGGTATAATAAATAATTCCCGGGAATTTAATTATTACGATATCTCAGCAATTTTCATGTGATCCAAAATGCGAAAGCCCACGGTGATCTCCTACTCCGTAATATCAGTTTTCTCGTTATAACGTGTTTACAATGTAGCGACGTATGCGAAATGTTCAAACGTAAAGGATTCGAATAAATATTTACCAGATAGAAATGCGGCTCAATATCCAGCGAGTTATCAAGGTACAGGGATATCGAGAATCATATTCGAAACAACGATATGATGCTCTTTCGATATTATACACGGTGAGATCGACGTTTTATTGATTCTCGTGAAAATCATCGGCCATTTCCTTACAGTACTACCTTAGTATTTACTTGTTTAACATTCAAAAATTAACAAACATACGTGGTTGAAGAAACGAAGTCCAGCGTTTGCAAAATTTTATCATTTAAACAAGTTTCGAGACCTGGAATATCAAAGAAATTTGTCGAAGTTTCTCTTGAAACGACCCAATCGTAGAGAGAAGAACCGTAGGCCGCGCATGGGCAGCCGAGAAATGTTTAGCGATCCACTTGAAGGCATGGTCAAAATGAAGGTAGAAATGTGGCTCCTTTCAATGATGCACTCGAAGATCAAAGGACGACCTGTCCTTCTATAATCCTTTTCCGTGGAGCCCGTATCGACTCCTGAATCGACGCTCCTCGAGCAAGCACTTCTTATTCAATAATCCATTCACCCATCGTCCGTGTTCGCAAGCACCACTAGCCTGCACTTCCGCCCTTCATAATGACACTTGAGAACCTCCCAATCCTATTTTGCGATGTGCTCGCGAAATCTAATAAGGAGTTAGAACGGAATCACGAAGGAACGTCGCTCGCAAGTAGCTCCAACCGCGAATAATCGCCGTTGCTTCGATGTACCTTTTCCTCGTCTCGCCTCGTATCAATGGTAATTGCCATTATCAGCCATTCGAAGTGAAATTCGTGTCCTGATGCGTTCGTAAACTTTAAAACAAGCCTCGAGGAAAGTACACGGACAAGAATGGAATTACTGAAAATGAAATCTCGACGATTCGTGAATTTCACCTAAATCTTAACGTAACGTACAAATAACGATCAACTTTAGTAACGTCATTCAGTCATAAACCTCGAAATGAATTCTTCGCCGCGAGGTTCAGGAAATAACTTTCGAACGAACGCACTCCGTGGCTAAATTACCGAAGCTTTAATTATCCACCGCAACAAGAAGAGCCAGGCGGGATCGATAACTCTAATTAACAACACGGGCCATCCTTAATTAAAGGACACAGGAGGGAATAAAAAAAAAAAGGAAATTAATCTCGAAGAAAACTGCCAGCTCGTCCGAGGAGTAACAGTTGCTTCGTCGTGTCTCGCGATCGATCGCGAGAACGGGATGAAAAACCACCCCGTTTCACGTGTCTGCTTAATTATTCTAACCGATTTCGGTCCGCTTTTAATGGACTCTGATCAATGGACACGATACTTGAAATCCAATGGCATCTCTCTCCAGGTGATTAAATGCTCGCGAGCAATTATCGAATTGGTAATTAACCGGATCGATATGTCGATTAACCACTGCCACGTGGCTCGGAATTTCGCGCGCGTGCACAGCGATGCGCGCGGTCGACTTGTGTGCGGAAGAAATCGAATCGTCAAGAAATTCGTACCTCCATTTTGACCCATATTATTTCGCATTCCAAGAAATAGCTTCGAAATTTGAAAAATTTCATATAAACGAAAAACATTTGAAATCATGCAATAGAGCAAGAGAGAGTTACTTATATTATAACCATGTCTACTTTATTTATTTTTTAATAGAAAACATGTATAAAAAAATGCTTAGAATTAAAATTTGCTTAGGTTCATTTGCTTAATATTCATAAATATACCGAAGAAAAATGTCACATTTCATGTCGCTCTGACAACAATTATTTCAAGTGAGAATTTCGTTTAAATAATCCTCGCGAACTTGATAATTCAAATGAAAAATGCAGCTAAATTGAATCGAGAGAATTAAACGGCGCTGAGCCAACGCATTCGCGGCAGCGGAATAACCGCGTATCATTACATTGTTAGCGAGAGTACCTGCAACTCCGCGTGGAAGTTAAAAGCAAAAGAATCGCGTAAACGTAACATACGAAACCGGAGAAACTCGAGATAGAACGCCTTATTTCGAATACAGACGAGCATAATGTGGCTGACTTTTTTTGGAGCATGAAAAGCCCGTTTTTTTTCTTAAGCAAGCGGAAGAGAAAAGAGGACGAAAAGACGTGAAAGCAAAAGCAGAAACCGCAAGGGACCGGATATCCCGACGAGCCTTACCTGTCTCGTCGAGCTTAAAACTTTCATGCTCCCTTCTGAATATTCTTGTTTTCAGTCTACGCAAACGAAGCGCGGAAATATATTTTTGGCAAGCGAATTTTCTCTAATCCTGGCTACTTTCAGAACGTATCGTGTACGTTTGATACTGGTGGTAACTCGTCTTATCAAAAAAAATGTTTCTTCCTCAGCAAATGAAGAACCGTTGTTATCCAAGCAATAAAAATTCAGAGCCACACAATTTTTTCATAACGACATTACGTACGTTTCTATGCGCGTTTCACTAGTGCTCTACATAGTTTTATCATTCTAGCGTCCTTTTTTTAACGCACATCCTGCTTTTCATAGACATTTACCTACTTCGCGTATCCCAAGCTCCTTTTATCGTTTCTTTACGTTCCACTTACATTTCATTCTTCCCTTTGGTTACTCGCAGCGTTACAACGCACACAACCTCTTATTGAGATTAAAATCTTACCTCTCGCGAACGAAATAAATATTTGTTCAATTTTGAAAAGTCAACGTCGAAGTGTACTCCGCTTTCGGAATTTTTCACATCGTTTATCAGCCTACATTATGAAAGGGGCGCGTCTCTCGTTCAGATTTTTCCACAAAACATTCAGCGATCGCAAATATGTCCGTAATGTCGCTACGAACTCCGCGTGGATAATTTTGAACGTATCTCTATCTAAGATAATTACGCGTTTATGGAGAGACCGGAACCGCTTGTTTCAGCGACTTCTGCGTCGTCGTGGTGCTTAAGGAGTAGACCAACAAGGCGGACCCAAGTATGGAAATTAAATTAGCTTTTATCCTGAAAGGAGGCGGGCGCGGTAAATTAATCGCTACAAAGTCTTTGATAAGGACCAGCTCGCGGTGCACCGTTTTCTTGACAACCCTCCGGAACCGTGGTTCCGAGGTAGAAACTTTCTTCGACCCTTTATTTATCGCGGACGCTTCCTCCCCTTCCAGCTTTTTCCGTTGTGTCCTCACGATGTCTTTTGGGGAAGAAGAGCAGGGGCTGCAAATAATTTTACGCTACCACGGCCAATTTTGTCGGACTTTTATCAATCGACGAAGCGAATAGTTAATTTCGAAGGACGCTTTAATACTTACGCACTGTTAAACATCTGTCATTGCTATCATAATTGACACTGCGTCGTTTATCTTCGGAAATAGGGATCGTTTCCGAAGTTTAATAAGGTTTCAATACGCCGTGGCGTAATTAAATCAAATACGAGAGGCGGTATTCAAATTAATAACTAATTTTATCATAATAATATTCAATGTTCGATTTAGAGTTTCGTTTAAAGTAGAGTTTGTAATTATAGGATAATGATGAAATTCATTTATCTTTTTCCCTCATTAGTTTCTAGGGAATATACGTGCAAAATTCGACAATGGAATTCTAACTTTATTAATGGGTCATCAATTTGGAAAATCCAGCCAGCTGAGTTCCTCAACTTTTGGAATTTCAGTTATTCACCGTGTAAAAACTATTCAAACTCGATACATGATTTCATGAATAATAAGTCGAAAATTGTTACACACAACACGTTAAGCGACGTTAAACAAGTTTAAAGTTTTCTACCCGTGAATTTGTCGCCTACCAGTCGTGGAAATTGTCGCGTTACGACATTTCGAAAATTATAAACTCAGTCACTCAGTAGATTCGTCGAAATCAATCGAGTACGATTCTATGTCCGTGAGGAAACGAACCACAGTTCGTGGTATATCAAAAGAGGAAGCTTTTGAGCTTGACAATACCTCGATACAAGATTCAGAAGACAGAGTATATCCACTTACGTCCCGCAAGAAATATTTCTTTAAATCGTTTACGTTGCTGTACACAGTTAACATATTATGCTTCGTCTAAGTTAGAGTAGGACGTCGAATATCCATTATTAATTCGACTTTCTGACAAGGAACACACTTTTTACATAGACTTAATTTAAATATTATGCGGTGGAACATATCCGAAACATTATCGATGCGTGTAAATCCAGTCCGGTGGAAAAGCTAAAACCGACACTACACCGCTCGCGGATCCAATATAATCCGGTTTCACCAGGCAAAAAGCAAAAGTCCAGCGAACGTCCCGCATTACTTCGAGTGTGGCCTAAATAAATTCAAATATGCCCGCCGTGATTGGATTAGCTGGCGGAAACAAACCCAGCCGAACTATCTCGAAATCCTGTCGATTTCGATTAGTTCCACGCTGATGATCGCGCCGATTTTTAAACGCCCTCAATAATTCGACGAATAACTGGCCAGAAAAAATGCTAAATCGATACCATATCGTGAAACAGCCCAATACGATAACATCGAACGTAATGAACGCTACGTTTTCACGTTCTGAACCATAATATTATCACGTAAAAATTGATTTTAACGCGGCGTTACGCGTTGCTCATCGAAGCAACTTAACACATTGCTGATCGGTCACGAGTTAACTCGTGTTTTCATGGCCAAGCGTTGGTGAACACCCACGAGAAAACTCGTAATAAGCTTTTTTCCGCATCTTTATTGTTTTCACGGCGCACTGTTGGAAATTTTGTAGTGTAATTATTTGGTCTGCATACCTCGAGTTGTGTCTCGCACGTAGGTGATTGTTACACTTTTTATCATACGAAAAAGAAGTATTAAGATTTGAATAATAAATAAAATCTATTAAAGTTTATTTATATTGTTTCACTTCCACTTCCGCTTTCAAAACAATAGCCGGGCACACGGTAAGGTAAATTTTCAGAAAAGTTTCTGGTCAGCAATGTGTTAAGAAATTCGTACGAGCAACGAGCAAAATCGAGCGTGAAGTAAATATAAAACGTACCTTGTGCTTGGTTCGATGGCGGTGGTAATGGTTGGGCCTTGGGTGCTCGACGACGACGTGCTCGGAGGTGGTGGGCCCGAGGGTGGGGGTGTTCGCTCGGGGTGTTCTGGAGTGATGGCGGCCCGTCTGCGACGGTTGCTGTTGGCTCCTCTTCGGCGACTGTTGCTGCTGTTGCTGCTGTTGTTGCTGGTCTCTGTGCGCCTCGTGGCATCGACACACGGCCGATCCACCGCCACCCTCCGTGGCACCCCCGCCGCCACCACCACCGAAGTACCCACCCCCGCTTAGAGCCGCCGCAGTCAGCTTGCTGGCGTAATAATACATCGCGCACATTTATCCGGCGAGAGCTTAACACCACGGCCCGCACGCCACCTCACTGCTGTCATCACTGACGTTAGCGATGACGCTTGATCCTGCTTAGCGCGCCTCTTTAAGGGTCCGGCGTTGGCCAGGTGACTTTCACGCCGGTTGACGGACGTCCGTTCGACGGCTAGTCGATCGATATTGTAAATTTCATTCGTCACGGACTCGCTTTATTTAGATCGTGGTTAACTCGACGGATAAATGACTAGCTGATCGACAGAGATGTCTTTCGATGATGATTTTCTTATCTGTCGATCTCTTTCTGGCGTTTATTCGTTGCTCAAAGAAGTCTCGAGAAGGACGCTGATGGATGAAATTGTTCGCAGAGATTCGATTTCTTTGTTGGTTCTTTGAATATTCCGGTTTAGATGGATTTGTACAAGATTCTTCACGCGTTTATAGGCTTTAAATACACTAGGGTTAAAGAAGGCACTTATTATTCTGTTTCACAAGAGTTCGTGACCACGTTTCGCTGCGTAGAGTAGATCGATGGATCTGTAGGGGAACGACAGGTTTGGTCCCAGCTTCGAGATTCGTGATACGTTGCTTACGATTCTTCGAGGGCGTTTGCTGTCCGTTAATAAACCGCGGATACACTGTTTAAACTTAGTTAAAACTACGAGACGCAGGCTGACGCGACGATAAATGAAGTATTCGCGACGCTGGCGCACGACACACCGGCTCACCTTGCGGTCGAGGCGCAACTGGGAAGGCACACTCGCGTCGGAATTTCCGGTAAACAGTTGGAGAACGACCGCGTCACGACTAGGCGAGGAGTTCTGTTATTAAATCTACTGCCCCAAGGCTAATGTATTTCCATTGCTATCGATACGCATAACTTGCCACCAGTGATAATAATATTCCTATCGTGTCGACTTTGTAAATAATATAATAATGCAAATGAATTGCTGTGTCTGTTATTCAGAATTCTACAGGTATAATGTCAAATCTCTTTGCAAAATGAAATAAATTAATTGTTTTACTTGTATTAATTTTTCCAGGTATTTGAAAAGTATCTGTTGCAGCGATGTTGTGTTATTTATTACGGAAGTGAACAGATCTATGAAAAATACTCCGCGATAAAAATTCGAAAACTATTCTAACACGATACAGGAGTTATCGAAGTTTTAATTATCGTTAGAAATTGTTAATTTTATGTTATGTCATGAAAAATTCACTCTTTTCAGAGAACGTTTGTAAATCAACATGGATATAAATAACTCTACGTTGTTTGTCGCGTAATTATCATACTTGTTACCGAGTTACACACGAACGAACGCATCGATGCGAAGCAAACACAATTAAACGTTGCTGGCGTGAACTTTAATTTCGGAAATAATTTCTGCTCTTCTCAAAATGTTTGCCATCGTTGGTGACCGCGTTGTTACAGAGCCACGTGGATTGACGTTTAAATCGATGCTGGAATGCGGACCAACGACGCGAGGCTGAAAATTATGCCGTGACAATGAAACACGTTTCGGCGGCTGCCCCTTGATCCTCTTCGAGTATGGTTAAGTTTAAAGCTAAATCGATTCGACGAATTTAACATTGTTCTGAATAATATCCACGCGAACTTTTATGCAAACACGAAAATTCGATCGAAGTAGAAATTATCTACATAGTGGAATCATCCCTTAAAAGTGAATTATCAATTGAAAATTGAATAGTATTATAATGTAGTTGTTAAAAATTTAATCTGTTTCCATAAATTCATAGAGAAAAATGTACTATACCATTGATGCGTATCGAAACACGATAGATTCAGTGGTATTCAAAGCAGAAGATTAGCCACCCTTAACTGCACCCTCTTCTTTTCCAACTCCGTCACATCGATCACAATGAGACAACGGACGATTTCGCAATTAACGTGAACGAGCAGGAGGGGCGAGCGTCCGCCTGAAGAAACTCGTTCGAACGGACGAGCAGGAGGACGATAAAAAGGGAGTAACAGCCCGCCTCGACGAGGGGTGGAACCGATCGTCGATATCGAGCGCGCGAAAACGGAGTATTGTTTATGACGAATCTCCACCACACGCGCGCGCCTCTATTTAAGGGGCTCTGGGGATCGTTCACTGTTATAATCCCCGTAAATCGTCTTCTCCATAAAAGTCGAATGAATTGCGAGCGCACAAAGCGGCGGGGCATTAAAACGTCGTTGGAAATCCAAGCAGCCGTCTCTGACTGTTCTTCGCGTAAATATCGCGAGGATCAGGGGAACTGAGGTAAAATATACGGTCGATCGAAGCTGTTTGCGGGGGTTGAAATTGTAGCAGGGAACCAGGTGTTGTGATTGCCTGTGGATCGAGCCTGCATCGCGCGTATTGTCGATTTCGAAATGAGTCGAAACGAGGCTGTGCAAAGGGCACGATTGTAATTAAAAGTTATTAAGTTCTTTCGTAATGTTACTAATTCACTCTGGGAACTTGGAGAAATTGATTTTGATTCGTCAGAAATTGATTATTGTTGGTCTTAATTATCGTAAACCGATTTAAAGCGAACGAACCTAAACTTTAATATTAATAACTTTTAGATATGTAATTGTAGTGTTATATTTTAATTGTAGTATTACAAAATAAATTTTGTTAATAAAATTGGAGTATCGTACGTTAAATATTAGTTTTGCAAGCAACAAAATTATTGCATGCTTTGCAAATTTGAAAAAGTGTATCAGACCAACTTCAGGAAGAGTCGGCGAGGTGTTTTGCCGCTTCAGAGGAGCAATTAAAATTTCCCGTGTTTAGTTGTAAGTTGAGCATAAGCCAGGGTTATCAAGGGGAGTGGTGGAGATCAAAGGGAAGCGGCGATATAGACTTTGGTATCGGTGCAACGGTGCGGCGTCGTTGGGTAGCCTTGAGAGGATACAAGGGTTGGCCAACCCTCGCAGAGGAAGTTTGAGGGTTCATCGAATTATCGAGGAGGTTATTATTAATTATCAACGAATTGCCATGAACCGAACGTTGCATTCTTTCGTCGTGTTGGACAATCCTATAGACTTTCTCAATAAATTATAAATTTTTAATTTATAGACTGCAACAATCTAAAAAAAATTGATACCAAACTCTTCTAACGTAAAAGTTCCCTAATGAGAATTAGAAAAACATTAAAAGTTGCTTGATAAACGTCACGTGTCTTTAAAATATCTGCAGAAGTACAGTACAGTTCCTCATCAGCTGATTCAATTCCTTCATTAGTAGTAATAGTCAATAATTCGATCACCTTTCGAATAAAACCTTCCACCTCGTAGATATCTCAATAAATATACCTCCATACTTATTCACTCAACCTATACCATTCCATTATCTTCTTTTATATAAACGTACAGGGTATCCCATTAAAAAACAGCTGAAAATTATTTTCAAACTGATTACTATTGCTACACACATTTTCTCACCTCAACGCATACAAACTAATATATCAAACTGATATATATCAAGAGTAACAACAGAAAAAAGAAAAATCTAAAAAATATATTAAATCGAACGCTTCATACCTACTCTTGTACAAATCATATATACAAATTTCTAACAAGAGGAACGACCGAAATCGAATTAATTCGGTACATCGTGGTGATTGCCTCCGCAGCAAACGCAAGCAATTCTATTCGATCGGTATCTGACCGAGACGAGTAACGAGCCAATGAATAAATTATATCACGCCTCTCGTATTACCATGAACGACAAACTGTGACGGGATACGGTAACGCGTTCTGAAGGACTTGGACCGGTACGTAATAATATCTTTTCGCGTGTCACACGTGGGTGTGATAATCATTAGTCGCGAGCTATTATACAGATCAGACAGCGTCGATCGACTCCTAGCCGTTGGCCTCGATGTCGATTAAATTATTCGGGTGCGTGGACGAAAAGCAGACGGGACGAAGCCTAGTAAATACCTGGTCGATGTTAATCGTATTAATTGTGAACCGATTTGAAGCTGAATTTATTGGACAAGTATTATTTAGTTGTAGCGAGCTTGGACACGACGGGGGGAATAATAGGCAAGCGATAATTGGTACGCTCTGGCTTCGTTGAGGGAAAATTATCTGCGTATGTTGGACAGTGTGTATTTTAATCATTGTTGACGTTGCAGTGACAATAATTGTCTTCTCAGATTGATAGCGAATCTGATTCTTAATATTTTTGGTAAATTAGTGATTTGGATGAATGTTGGACGGTGGAATGATATGAAAACGTGATATGTTCGAGATTGCAGCTGATAGGGTGAAGAAAATCATGAATTTAACATTTTCTATACGTACATAATATACTGTAAAATAATATATAGATGTAGCTTTACTATAAGTTTGGTTTCTTTGTACTTTTTAACGTATCTTTCGATCTTTTTGGTACATAAATAAATAGAGTTTAATAGTCGCAAGTTAATTCCTAAATTATTGAAGAAAGTAGCCCTCGATGGCTCTTCGACAATTTTCAGGCATAACGATCAATCTCGGAAAGTCACGGAACGAGAAATGCTCGCAGAACCAACAAATGGCCCCGCTAAACTTGATTTGGAACAGCGTCAACCGTATCATCGTCAAAGGAACAATTCTCGTTTCAGCAGATGTTAGACAATCAAGAGGAGGATAGCCGCCCTCTCATGGGACGCGTCATGCGCCAGAGCATTACCAGATAATGCTAATATGTTACCAGGTGTCACGATTGTCTGTGATCAAACCGACGCGGATGACGATCCCTGACAAGTTATACTCGAAACGCGCAGCGGAATGCAATTACGTTTAAAAACGATCGCATTTCTATATAAAATAACAAATCTCCTTTATAAAATCATACTTTTTAGTATATACCATAAAAATTTCGTCTCTCGACGTGTTCCATCAATTTCATTTTATAGGATGCATTATATATCTCGTAACTGAAACGAATAAGAAATTCAATTTACATGAAGCAAATATACGAGAAATAACACAATCGATAACTGTCAATCGCAGAAAAATACGACGAAGCGAATTTTATTTGATTCACAGCCTAAATTCATAATCACCATCAATCACTTCTATTTTCCCAAATCGATGCACACCCGACAGCGTCGGACGATAACATTAGCAATTCAACAGCGTCACGATCGACACTGATCCGACACCAATCCCTCAACCGATCTAATATTTAACGCCTATTAATACGAGCCACCATGCTATTCGCACCAACTTCTTCATTCCGTTTCGCGTGGCGCGCAAATTCGATTATTTGTCCATCTGAGCGGAAAGCAACTGAGGCCCCGGACGTGCGCTCTCCCTAAGGACACGGAACCGATCGCAACGACGATCGACAATGGATACCACCGCGCGGCGGTGGCCATAGCCGAGTTTATCGACGGATCTCGATCGTAGCATCAATTAATTATCGAAACAGTGACCGCGCGGTCATAATTATCCGTTCGGTCGCCTCCGTATCTGTATTTATGAGGACGCGTGCGTCGAATACTCCGGCTATTTGCGGCCGTACAGTCGCGAATATACCCCTCTCTCGTCGAACGCTGGTCAATTTTAGTAATTACCGTGGCACAATGAAAATTCGAACGCGTCCCGCTACGTCTGGAAGAGTGGGAACCGCGAGCGTTAATAGGGGCGGGAGGGTGGTATCGATGCGGACGAAATTCCGATGATGAACGCACACTATCGTTCATTAGCACTTGACCACCCAATATTGTCTCTAATTTCTATTTTTTCAATCATTTTAGATTCGTAGGCATTTGGGGTCTGGTTTATGGCATTGCCTGCTCGTCTTGAGCGGGTGACATAGACCAGATTCAAGTGCGCGTGGGAAAGGGCCCACATGAGAGGAAGAAAACTTCCCTAAGAGGACACGTTCGTCCTTAACCGTGTCCTCTTGGGTAGCATACAGTTGGCAGTGAACATTGAAATGGAAAAAAGCAATAAAGACTTTGAAACCGAACGTCTTCTTAAATCACCTCCTACAGATTCATAAGATCGTTTTATACCCTGTATATCTGTTTATTGGAACGGATACAAATATGGCACAGAAAATTGTAAAGGTGTCGAAAAAGGGTATTTAGAACGTCAAACGATGTTTGCAGAATTAGTCGAATGCATCGCACGTAAAAAAAGCGTATTGTGACGACATTAGCACGGGGTTCACAAAGACACAGGTTCGAAAGGGTGTTCGCAGCTCGCCGCGTGACTAATATCGCGAATACAATAGTGTAACAGGGGCCATTTTTGCGCAGAGGCGTGCACGGAAACTGTAATGGCATTTTTTCTGTCGCATCGCGTTGCGGGATTAACTTTGCGATGGGCAGCTCGCGATCGATGAAACCTATGGAATCGATATTACGTGCTATTGCGTGAAATTTAGTTTGAATGTTAAAAAGAGGCTGGGTTCCTTTTATTTCTGAACGAAAAACGCGGATGTTCGCGGTAGAAAAAGATGGACAAGCATCAGACGGGAACGTTGCTTGGTAGAAATAAAAAATGGACCCCCTACAATGGTACCAAAGAAAAACGAAAATTACCTTACTACTTAATTCTACAGAAAATGGAAATTGAAATTAATATTAATTAGCAAAACGCAATTATACATTTTTAATTAAAATACATGATTTACCATATTTAAGAGAGCCCAATTTATTTTAATGTACCAAAACGGGAAGCAATATTCCAACGAGCATTATTCTGAAATTGAAAACCGTACAAACAACGTGCTCCATGAAACTTGCAAAAGCGAGATCATTTTGCACTGCAAGCATCGCCTTCTGCGATTGTCGTTTTTAATTATATAATTCATGCGCGTGTGGTGGTAAACGCACGCGATTTCGCATCTTTCTCGCACGGTCAAACGTAAAACAATGAAGAAACCCTTTTGAGGGATTTAACCGGTTTCCCAATATCCGAGGATTACGCATTTAAATGGCGAATTAAAAAAATTACCTAAAGGGTATCTTTGTAACTCGTTGAACGCGTACAAAAGGACGCGTTGCATTCTACTGGTTGCTGATAATTTCGATACATCGACATTGCTTTCTCTCAGAGAACGCAGAATGTCAATCTTCGAATTTTCTGAAACGATTTTCCTTAATGAAATGCTGCACGGTTCGTTATTGAATGGGGTCGTTCCATCGTGCTCGTTTCGTTAACGCTGATTTCATCGTTTTCATATGCGCGATTAGCCGTAGCAATTTTATATTTTTTATTTATTTTTCAATTTTTGTTTGGTTGCGCTATTTTTCGTTATTTGTGCTTTTTAAATGAACAAACAGCAAGGGCACTTTGGAAAAGCGTCAAAAATAGTTGATAATCGATTAAAAAAGCTCGAGTGTTTAATTGTTTCATTTTTATTTCTATCTTTTCAGGTTGCACACTAACGAGGTAACTGCTGAATAAGTTCGATATCGGTAGCGATCAAGTGTTGGGCGTTTTAGGGGATGAAACGTCCGTACTGAGCTGCAGATATGTTCAGTTATCTGAGATCCATTAGCGGAACCGAAGTAAGATTCGAAGGATTAGCTACTAAGCTGGCTTCCAGTACTCGATCGTTTAGGTAATCAATTCTCCAGGAAATTGCTCGATACACACGATTCTCGTCGACACACATGGATCTCGTGTCGAGGAGCGATTAAGGTGCTTTATCAAGCACTTACTGAAAGGTTTTCTCTCCGTATTTTTTTCACCTTTTTTAACTGATCGAATCGTAGCTATTTTATATCACTTAAGTACTTACGAGGTATAAACATTTAATACGAAATACGTTTATAATTTTAAATATTTTTATAGAAAGCAGTCTGCCATATTTCTGGACGAACGTGTTAGAAGAAGCATGGGATGGTAATTAATTTCACGTTTCTGTTTCACGATTTCTTCGTTTTCCGTCCATTTTAATGAAGCAGATATACCGGCTCGCGGTTTAAACCATCCGCGAACTTCAAAGAAAAGTAGCGACGTTCCTTTGTTAGGCTTAAATTAATTAACCAACGTTTCTGTTTGCACTGGGGCATCTGAATACAGTGTGTACGTTAATACATTTCCTTTATGCGCCGAACAATTATTCAGATGAGCAATTTCTACGATAAACAATATTGAAGTATTTAAAAAACCTGCAAAATAGTTGCGCGTTGCTTCCAACGCAAAATAGAAATAACAGCGAACAAACTAAAATGATTATTATCAATAAAACAAAGTACCAAACACTAGTTGAACAAATTTCCATGAAAAACACCCCTCTCTGTCCTCCAAAATGTTTCCACTTAAGCATCCGATTCCTTCGTTACAACAAACGATATAAGAACCTAATCCAAACGACGTTTCTAAAAAATGTTCACTCACAAAGATTCCTTCGTACGTACATAGAATCGCGTCTGAAATAGGGCACAGGGTCAGCGCGGCGATCGTTTAGAGGGGTAAAACAGCCGGCAATCGAGAATTCGAGCCGCTGGAAATCCAGGGGAACGCGTACCGCCACAATCGCTAATGAGGTTAATCCGCGATTCCGTTTACATTTTCTCGTCCACGAGGCACGAAACGAAGCCAACCAGCTAGCTCGCTGGAGGGGAAGAAAAAAAAAAAAAGCTGGCCGCATAAAGCGACGTGGCTGCGGGGGTGGCGCGTTAGAGGGTGCGGAGCGAGGTGTACGAAGAGAGAGAGAGAGAGAGAGGAGGAGAGAAGGATGTAAAGCAGGACGGGGATGCATGGCGGGGGTCACGAAAAATTACAGACGACCTGCGATGGGAATAAGAGCAGTGTGTTACCCTGTACACCGTTTCGAGTGCACTGCACTCAAATACACCCTCTCCAGGGCGTCCTCCATTCTCTTCCTCGCTCGCTCTCCCGCTGGTACTCGTTCCCGCCACTCGTCGCGACCCAAATGAAACTTCGTCCCCGCTTCGATCAGTCGATTCGGGCACCTGCGTGCCAAAGGTCGTTTTTCTTTTTACCCCTTTCGTTCTTTGCTTTTCCACGCCGCTCCCCAGCGACGATCCACGTCGTCACTCTTGCTTTTTCCAACACCGATGATTACTTTTTCCACCCCTCCGGCTGTCCCTTGTCGTCCGTCGTTCGTCAACGAGAGTTCGACGCGCTCCTGACGCCTCCTTCGCAGGAGAAATGTAATCGAGATCGCATCGACGGAATTGGTTTACACCCGTTTCAAATAAAATCGTCGACGGTCTTTCGGAAATTCTGCTGGACTCGGACGCGTTCCTCCGCGTTCGTCGATCCTCGAATTGTGTCAACCGTTTTGAAATGGGTCCCGCGAGGAAGTCACGTTTGATATTTTATCGAACGATTTTATTCAAGGGATCGCATTCAGAAAAGTTTCCGGTGAACCGCGATACTGGGACAAGCTGTTCGCAAATTCATTACATCATCGCAAAAGTTGAAATTAACGCCGCCAGAACTTTCCACCGCTGCCCCTCGAACCTAGTTAATTATATCGCGGAAACAGCCCCTCGAAACGCTCTCGAATCATCAATATTACAATTGCGCCGGACCAGGCGGGAAGGAAATTTTCCTGTAATCCCTGTTTCGCGAGTTGTTAACGCGACGAGTTTGCCGACGTACGACGAGACGATCCCATCGGTGTGGAGATAATCAGCTCGATCCACATCGGATGTTTAATCGTGAAATCGACGGATCTAATCCCTTCCTCGCTCGCAGTAATACTTTTATGCGTTGACAGAGTTACATGATATATATTTCTTCCTTTCTTTCTCTGCTTAGCGTCACTGGGCAATTAATTTAATAATCGCTGAATAATATTTAATCGAACGAACAGTAATCCTCGATTTTTTTAAGGATACTCGAGGAATAAGTTTAGTATTTTGTTACTGAGGAGGAATTTATTTTCTTCTATTCTTCAATCAACAGTTCAATTATACACGCTCTCAGAGCTTCAGCGTAAAAAGTACAGCTGTTGGAATTAAGCAAACTTTTTTACCCGCACATTGTACGCGTTATTTTCACGTACGCTATCGAATGAAACCTCGTTCGGGGAGTAATACCTTAAAATCCACATAGAAATCGCGATCGCGTTACTGGAAATTCAATTCGCAGTCGCGTTGGGACTATGGTGAAAAATTCACGATCGAATAATCGCGACTCGGCTGGTTTTTTAATCTCTAACGGGACAGATTATTGTCGACACGATCCGACAATTAACGAAGTTCCCTAATTACCGTTCGGCCACGGTACGCGAGATTTATATGCGAAATTTTTACTCCTTTTTTTCTCCTCGTTCGGCGAATATTAATCTCGTCTCAGTTAATTGTACAAATGATAAAATTACGGGGAGGTATGCGTTTAATAAACCCGTATAATTGTGAATATAGAGAAGTGAAATTAAATACAAGTATGAACATTATTAACGACATATGGAATACGAGAGTATGAAAAGTGTAATATTGGACGAGGATGAATTTGCTGGATAAGTGAGATTGCAATTACTCTGTGTGATATGCAAGGATACGTGCACTTTTAATTCTAATAAATTTTACTAATTTCTCTTTTATTTATTAGACGAGTTTATTTTGACCAAGAGTAATTATCCTGAAATTGAAACTGAAATATGAAGAGTTCTTAATTTCCTTCTTCTCTTTGAAATACAGTTATTATATGGAAATTATATTGGTAATAAAACTTCACAGCTGCTGGACATTTATCCTAATAAGAATTCATTAATTATTCTTAATTGAACCGAGAATGGATAACGAATTTTTCTTTATCTTCTTTTATTTGTAACCGATCTAATTAAAATACGAAGAAGTTACAGCAATTGATGCATCAGAGGGAGCTCCTTGGAATAAGAATGAGGAAGAATTACAAACTCAATTTTTTAATACAAGAGAATATATATATATGTAACTCTTGTGAAATTCAAGAAACCATCGGACGAATTTCATTACCTTTGACGCCAACGTTTCCAAGATCTCCCAAGACCTCCCACGATCTTAAAAGAAGAAAATTAAAATCCCTCAATTGCCATTAAGACTTTTGTAATTTAAGTTCTTCAAATAACCGTAAGCTCAAAGCTTCTGAACCTTGGCTGTTGAAACGATTACTCGTGTAGCGAAATTAATTAACACCGTTGGCTCAATCGAATCATTTAACAGCATTGAAAATCTAATTGCAAAAATATATTTCACACACAAACACACACATAATGATTTTAAAAACCTAGAAAAATTGTAAATAAACGTGTAAAAAAATGCTCGAAAAAGAAAATATCGCGATCACGAAGAAGTGAAATAAGCGCTAACTTCTTCCGTGCCTCAACTTTCGTCGACAAGTATAATTATCGCTATTCCGATCGAATTTTTCGCAATTATTCGTCGAAAGATTGGCTGCATCGAATCCACTGGAGGGTAACGACGAGAAAAACGCGATTGGTTAGAGTGCACATTGTGCAACGATTTCCGATTATTGGATAAAACGGGAGGAAAATCTTTCTAGGGGATTCAGCGATAATACAGAGTCGCTGGTTCTCAGCGTTCGTGGAAAAGGTGGCGAGAACAAACAGAGTGCGGTTGTCTCAGTTAATATTGAAGTTTCTTGCCCTACCCCTTGCTCTCGTAGCTCAGTCTGCCCACTAAGTCACTGGGACTCCTCTCTCCCTCTCGTTCCGTTTTCAACGTTCAAAATATAAATCTCGCTGATTTATGTCCCGCCTTGAGAAGAACGGTTGCGGAAACCTCGAGATTGCGGACAGTAAGAGGGACGAAACGAATATTAACACTTTCGTAGTCGACGATTATAACGCGTGAGCCTCGAGTTTGAAAGCAAAGTGCCAATTCGTTAATTTTTGTAACTGGTGTTTGCAGAGCTTTGACGAAAATTGGATCAAAATTGTTTCACGGTGTGATTGCAAGTACTTGTCACTTGAATTTCAGGTTACCAATCTGAATACGGAGAACGTGAAACTTCCAAATGTGAGAGTAGAAAAATTCTAAATTGAACGTATAAATAACGCAGTTGACTCTGTTTTCGCTCGCGTGTTTTCCTCGTTCAGAGAGGACTCGTATTTTAAAGGGAGATACACACGGTCATTAAAGAGATCTATTATGCGCGATGAATGGCGAACGACTTTAAATCGTACTTAACCCCGTTTCCTCCGGAAACCTCCGTGAACTTGTGTCTGTTCGAAAATTTCACGTTCCACTTAAGGCCATACTTCGCGAGCCAATGGCGGGCCGTGTTTGCCGGCCAGGAAATGAATGGCACTCGAGTGCTACATCAGGCAAATTCGCAAGGCGATAAACAAGCTTCCGCAATAGTCAGGATTACGGATAAGAGGGGCCACGTTGCGAACGTAATGACCGCGAAATTGCGAAACCGAGCAGGTATCGTGAAGTTGGTCGAAACTTAACGAGCTGGCTTAAATAGATCCGACGTTTCTACGATTCCCTCGATCCTACAGTATTCTCTTCCCGTTGAATAAAAGTAGCCATTCTTATTTCGCGTGCAATTCTTGTGATCGATGCGAGACAGAGAGAGATAATCTCCTAATAAAATTCATTAAATGTATAAAAAATGCGTTTCCCACTTAAAAATTATACTGAAAAATTGCACCTCCTTAAAAGAAAATTTTGCACTTTGCACTTTAAACACATTTCTCGTATTTCTTTAAATACGAATCGATTCGAGACCAGTTTGATCGAATTTAGCGAGGATCAAAGTTATGAACGCAATTTCCTTGTAATCTTGCTGAGAATTAGTAACACCCAACGAACATGCGCAAAACAGACAGGAGCAGATAGAAATCGGCTAGACAAAGCTTATTAAAAAAATATGGAACATCGACCTGCACAAAGGACTCTGTTACAGAGAGGCTTTCTCTGAGGTTCGGCGTTCAATCTCGGATGCCAAAAGACTGGAATACCAGCCTGTGGAAAGCCACGACGCGGCCAGTCGTGCACACACGTACGTAAACACACGGGGGTGGGGTTGGACGAGTCGCGCCTGAAGGACGATTAAACGGAATTTCGATGCACGACACGAGCAGATTCATCCCCCAGCTGTTCCAACCCCGTCCAACACTTCTTCCTGGCTAGCATACGCCTCTGTACATGGCGTGCTAGTCCTCCAACGGATGCTTCTTCCTGGTGTTGTACACCGGAAGTACCGACGAGTCGCACCGTCGAGGAACGGTTAGTGTTATACGCGCCCGTCTGTGTTACTGGATGTGCGTCAAAATCTGCGCGAGGGTGCTCGTCCGTGAATGAGGCGGCTGAAATGAACGCGCGCATTACGATCCCACGCGAGCCGAGCGGATTGTTCTCCGCGATTCTGCGAATTGTCGGAGCTTAATGGGGAACGGTCGTATTTTTGGTACTTCGTAAAAGCTTTCGCCGTAATAACTCGTTCTTGTTTTACGCTGGCATTACGTTAAAACCGTCTCGAACGGCGCTGAAACAAAACACCGTTCTCCGCACGGTATTATGAAAATCGTTAAATCCCAAAATTTAATGGTACGATTCGAAAAATTATCGAACAGTCCACCACAATTCCACACTAAAAACTTTCTCTTAACGCAGACGAATCGCCTGGTTCTACAGTGTACTTATAAAAAGTCGACTGAAATCTCCGTAAAATGTGCAGAATCACTCGAGGCTGTTTGTAATTTTCAGAATCACGGGAAAAATTGAGCGCATACGAGCAATCCCGCTCTGTAAAATTCAAGATCGTCAGCCGTGGCTGGTACGAAAATCCCACTGGCACAGAACACGTAGATACGCGAAGCCCCGCATTTACGTGCTCGCGGTCTACCCAGAAAGAGATGGACGGACCGTGGCTGGATGGCGCGGGACCGAGACGGGAGACTAAGGGATCCGGCTAGGTATAATTCTGCAGGTTGTTCCAGGCTCGACATAACTAACGGTCCCTCTCCACGACTTCGCGTACCGCTGAATATAGGCGTTTACGCTGGGAAACCCATTACCGTCCGAACCAGTTCACCAGCGCCGTCTCCCACCCTCCAAGCCACCCTCTATCTCCCTTCTTCACTCGTGGCACCGCGGATCCATCTGTTTCTGCTTCTATCACGGCCCACGAGACAACATCGGGGGACCATTGCGTAACGAACAGCCGCAGCGCCACCCAACATTCCCGATCTTAACGTGAAATCCTGCGCGGATGCCCGGCTAGATCGCTGGAATCCGCGCGATTCGCGCTCAAAATGGGACGTCTAGACGCTCGAATGCGTTTTTAGACGCCTGTACAACGGACAGGATGCTGTGTGAACGTGACAAGTTGGTCTTTGAACAGCACTGGTTTCGATTGTGAGTACGGGGTAGATTAAAAATATGAAAATAATTAAGGGGATGTTGGTAGGATTAAACGTAGGCAATACATAAAATTAATTTTGTTCACTGAGGATTATTTTAGCAATATTCTCCTCGTTTGTAGCTCAATTTCGTTGTAATTGTTTAAGTATGCGATACACAATGCATTTTTAACAAAAAAATTTTATTTCAAATATACAGGTGGAGGCATACCGTTTATGCTCATGGAATCAACGCTATTGCATTTGGACCAACCGAAACTGCAAATGCGCACGGTTCTCGATACAACCTAACCGCAATGCAACCGTACGATCTTCAAACGGCAAATCTTCGAGCTCATTGACGTTACCCTAGGGGTTGGAAACGGCAAAACCATTGGTCAGTGGCCATACGACAGGAGGAAGCGCGAGTATAACGCGAGTTCGGTTCGGGTACGTTGGTCGAACGGTTCCGGACAGGAAACGAAAGCCTTGCCAGCATCAGGCTTTGAAATCTGCATCCTAGTCCGCCATCTGTAACTCCATTACTCCCTGGCCGTATTGTTGGCTGAACAATACTACTACCAGGTAGTTATTGTTGGCTATACAGGAAATTCGACTGCTTCCCTTCGCGAGATTTTCATGGGTGATTTCGGTAGCCAAAACAAGACGAGAATTAAGAACGACGAAAGCACGCGCGTGGCTTCGTTCTTTACATAAATGGTTTTGAAGATATGCAAGAGTGCGTCGGTAGTGCGAGTCAATTGCAAGCGTGACACGTGACGGATCTTCAAAGTCATTTTTCTCAAAAACCAAAGGTCCAACGTAATTTTGTTATTGTTGATCTTTGCCTTATTTGGTTTTCTAGAATCGTTCTTTAATTTTTCAAACAATTATAAAATACTTGTTGAACTAATTAAGCTAGTTAACTAAACCAGTGGATATACACTTTGTCGTTGTATTAATTAATGTTACGGCTTAGTAATTTGGCAAAGATGTTACTGTACTATGTTTAGATATAAACACTTTATTGTTACTATTTTCTGTTGTTTTTTTATTGTTATTTTTCTTGTATTTATTCTTCTACTGTACATTATAAACCCTTTCGTCGTTCGCCACTACGAAATTGGGGATACATTTATCCGCCATTAATTCTCCACTTCTCATCGCCATATCTACTCGGCAACCCCCTGCCATTTTCTATTACTCCCTTCCTGACGTCCAACACTAATTTCATCGACCCTTCCCGCCTTTCATACACCACCATCGCTTACCTTTTACTTCCAACGGCCCTGCATCAACTCCCATTATCCCTCTCCCATTCTCTTTCCCTACTATTTACTATCATCCATGACCTACCGTTTCCTTTTACGGGCCATTAATCAAGCAACTCTCGACCGTCCCCCGTCCCTCGTTCTTACGTCTTCCTCCGCCACACCACTTAGTCATCGATTATCCTGAAAACTTCACGTGTATTCCACGTGTTTATTCATCCTTAAACGCACTTTTGCAGTTAAACTTCCATTATGTCTTGCTCGATACACGCTACGTTTCCCTTGTGTGTCATAGTTTGTCGATGTAACTTCTCGCGCGCGCCCCTGGAATTTCTGTCTTCTGCGCGAGCGAGCTTGATGGATGAGTAAAAGGGTACCGAAGCTTCTGACACTCCGCGTTTCGCGCCATTATTATTGCTCCGCGTATACAAATGGCCTGGCTGTTATAACACTTTTAAACTATTGCAAACGGAAGTATCTTCTCCAGTCGAAAAACCTATTGTAGTTGGTCCCAACGCTGTTAACAAACGTTCCACGATTATTAATTATTATTTCGCGTCACTCACTTTACTCTCGGTGTACGCATTCCCATCAATTTCACCCCTGAACCATATTGCATGCAGTTGATCCTAGCTGTCGAAATTGCATCAGCAGTTACGTTCGTCTTCCGTGGGACGGCCACGTTCGCAGAATTCGAGCGAGTTCCGGGTCAGAGCCGATTCTCCAATTAATTCCAACGTACGACGTCGAAATAGCCAGCCGTGCCTATTAACTTAACCGAATCTGTAATTGAAATATGACGTGAAACGCGATGAAACGGCCGTCGCTTCGGGCAATGCCTAATCCCTTCTAGAATCAATGTTACACGATTTATTTCTTAAATTAAATAGCGAGAAACTTAGAACCTGAATCGTACAGTTTTGCATTGTATTTGATTAATCGTACGTGGATTAAAAACGAAGAAAGACCTTCCATGAAACGACACGGTCGCAGAATTCGAGCGGTTCCGTGTCAAAATTGATTTTCCAATTAACTCGAACGTACAACTTGACAGTGTACAACTATTAACCGAACTAAATCGGCATGGAGAGCAGAAACCAGTGAAACAAACGTGGCTCGAGTGCACGTTCGTCCAGCCACGGGTTTCGATGGACTCCCTCGCGTAAATCGTTGCTTGCGTGGGCGATTTCGGAGAATTCCGGTGTCGCGGGGGTTGACGACGAGCGCCGCGGGGGAAGAAAATAAAATAGCGGGAATTTTGACAGCGAGACTTGTCGCGATTGTCGGGAGGGGAACGACGCGATTGAAAAACTGCCACGGTTCGCTGTTCCGCCTATTTACGAACGTCGCGCGACCGTGCGCGAGAACCATAGTCAACGGGGGTAGTTTTTAGCGCGCTTGCTCCACGAGCAGCGGACATTTCTCCTCGCGCGCGTTCAATCATCCGCCGCGCACTCGCGCGATATTGAGTTTACAGCGGCTGCACGTCGATCGATACCGTTGCTCCCAGTGTTTAGTTATTACGCGTTAATGATCGTCAATTAATCGGTCGGGTGAAACCTATCGCGGGATAAATTGGGTCGCGCAAATTTGATTCAATTTTCAAACGCAATATTTGCAACCCCCGCGACGCCTCCTCGAGCGTTTCGCGATTTACGCTATTTTATTTTGATCACCTCGCGTTTAATTATCATCGTTCGATGTTTGCTTCGATTCCTCGTTGATCGTGGTCATTTCTAGATGAGAAACGAGGAAACAGCTGATCGTCGTTCGTCCCAGCCGTACACCCCCGTTTCTATTCTAATCGATGGAAATAAAACGGAGGGACGAGCCAAACATCTCGACTGGCGGAGCAGATGTAACGAATCGAACGATTTTTCGTGGCCTCGCCTCTTCGGAAGAAGCGGGTTCCTAAATCGCGATTTCAATTGCTGCCGCCGGCATGGTAATCGTATAAATTGTATTCGCGTACGATCGAACCGGCCCCAGAGAGTTCGAGAGGGGATAAAGAACCATTTGGGTCGACGTCGTAAACCACCGAGCATCGAAGTTTTCGAGATTATGGCGGATTAATGCACCCGTCCGCCATTTGCTTGCCTGCTGATGTAGTCTGCTCGTGCGTCAGCTTTCGAACGGCTCGTTAGGAACAATCTTCGTCCTCCGTATTCAATTGCTGAGCTTGCTCGATAGTTTCTTAGCCGTTTTCAACGGCAATTAAATCCACGTTCGCTTATTTCATTCCACCTGACGTTTCAGACACGTCGATGTTTGCAAATTTCGAATTACTCAAGATTGAACGGACAGAAGTAGCTCGCTCTTTTAATTTATTTCAACTCTCTAGCTATTAAAGCACAGATATGGCGCGTGATTCAATTCGACGGTGATAACCGCGTTAATTATACATCACGTAATTCCTAATCAGACTTTGCATATTCGAATCCACGGTGCGTCGGTGTTTTTGTCATTCCCCGATACGGATTGACCCAAATTCCCGAAATGCAACTTAATCGACGCGTTATGTTATTTCTGCGCGTTGGATTTCCGAGCAACGCGAATATAATTTCGGCGGCGGGTAAATAAACGGCGAAAGTCCGAATCGGGGCTCCGATAATATATTCATGCGGTTTCACGGAACAGAAATCTACTCTGGGTCCGGGGCACCGTAAAATTTAGGCGTCCGTGTTATTCGGAATTATAAGAATTTAATGACCCATGAAAATCGATGCGCCATATGGCGGCGTATTGCGATCCCGGCTCGCAGTTCGCAAAGTTTCGATGCCGGCTTGAAATGCATACGAGAGATTCGGTTCAATTGATCAGATACAGCCGTTTCGCTTCAACTACCCCCCCGTTGTTTCGATATTAAAGAAACAGCACCAGAGTATTTTATCGGCGCGGTATAAAATATAATTTGGAATTCAATGAAACTAAATTTCTTTCCATCGCGCGGCTATTATCGCGCGGAAAAACGGAAACGGAAAACGAATCGCGTGGAATGAAAAATATGCAAATACCCGTACGACTCGTTCGCGGTCGTTATCCCGTTTATTCGCGGACGAGAGATCATTAGAATTCTGGCGCAGATGGAAACTTTCTATTTCGTCGTTCGGCAACACTGACAGCGATACCAACAGTTTCGATAACCGGTGGGACACGAATTAGTGTCAGGCAAGTTTTATTAAACTGTTTCCCGAGGCCCTCCCTTAGGAACTTATTTCGAGCAGCGTAGAAACTCAGTTTTTCGTGCCTGGGAAAGTTTCGAAACTAACTTGTCCAGTGTAGCAGTAATGCAAAAACGACAGATGGCTCGAACTTCCGGGTAAAACATCGAACTTCCTATAACGTATTCGCTTTTTCGAGGCCGCACGTACCGTGCCCGGGATCGGACTTCCTAACTCCGAATCATTTTCAGCGTAAACAATATTCAACAACTGTTAAATTCGCGTTCATGTAAATCGAATCGCTGCGAGCGAATTTAAAAGCACGGACGTGGACGACCGGGCGAGCCGTTCATTTCGAAATTAAATCCCTTTAATAATATTTATACTACAAATGAAATTTAAATTACTCTCTCATTTCAATAAAAAAACAAAATTTATTTACCGGAACTGAGTTCATTTCGCGTCCATCGCTTTCGCTCGAGTTACAATTTTTAGAGCCACGCTTATCACTGAACTAAAAAATCTGCAAAAAAGGTGGAATAAAAATTCAACAGAAAACTAGTTGAAGACACAAAAAAATAATAGAGTATAGCAAACACTGTGGTCAACAATGTTTGAAGAAAAACCAACGAAAAGATTGCAAGAATAAATTAGAAACCGTTGAGTATTCAGACTCGAGGAGCTTGAGAAACAGCCCTCCAACAAAACCAATCAAACGCACCTTGATCGTTGAATATATTTCGGAAATTTACGTAAAACTTCCGTGGAAAGCTGGCATTCGCAAGGTAGCCACGGAGTGGCATTAAATTCAGCGGGTGGAGCCGAGATCCAGCGGCGCGAATCAGCCCTGGCGCCGAGGGCGCGAAATTTATTTCGGGTTCGTGGACGAGCCCGTCGTTCGAACTTTCTCGTCGAGCGAAAAACGACAGATGGCCCATCCCCGCGCGGAGTTTCGGGTGAAACAACGGACCTTTTATAATGTATTCGGCCGGGGCGGACTGTCGTGCCACGTGTTGCTGCGGAACGCAGATGCGACAGCTGCGTTCCGCCGCGAATTTCAAGGCACCCGGCCAGCACCCCGACTTCTTTCCGCCGACGTCAGCTTCGCTCGCGGCCGTGTTAAATCGCGCGACGAGGGAAACAGCTTACGCGCGAACGTTCTTGCGAGCCTGAAAATTTGCAAATCCTATGAACCCAGCCTGTCCGCTCGCTTCAACTTTTCCCTCGGCGTGGCCTTCGAGTAACTTCGTAGCTACCAAGAAGCTGTCCTTTTAGGGTCTTTCGATATTTAAATATGTTATTGTGCGCTTGAATTGCAATGATTAATTATAGATCGTAGTACTGAAGGATTTAACCCTTTGCACTCCGAATTTTATTTCAATTTCGTTACCAGCAACTCACAACGCTTTTGGGTTCCGAGTTTGTATCGAGATCTTGACTTATATTATTATATTACCTCTGAGATACACCTAGCAAGATCATTCGAACTATCCTCTTCCTCGAATATATTATACTCAAAATCTACTTCTTGCCTATAGTCATCATTATCACTACTATCAAAGTCCTTATTTATTTCGTGCCTTTCACTCATCGTAAATATTTAGAGGGTGTCAGTTATACAATTTTCAAACTTTGAGCAGGTTGATGTAAGTTACGTAAGTTTTCTCTCGCTTAATAATAATAATAATAACAATAAACCGGTTTGGTAAGAGCGTCGGTAATGTGTGCACATCTATTTATTTGAACATGCAATAATGTCGAGTGTGATTCGACAATGGAGCCCCTGAGACAAAAACTAATGTCGAGTCACACTCGACATAGGACTACAAAGATCATCGAACAGTTTGGCAGCTTCAACTTTCGTTCAATATTGTTCGATATATTTTGTGATATATATTTGTATGAGATCTTTGATTTGAAACGCAAGAAAAGAATTTTCTACCGTACTTGTTGCTATATCGATTAGCCTGTGGAAAGTCTGGAACGATTCCAGAGCGATTATTGTTGCGCCAGACCGCGAAGCCTGCAGGAACTCGTATATCTGTCGAAAATTTGGAAATATTTCCAAGGTCCAAATTTCACTTTGCGAGACAGAAGACTTAGAAAAATCTTCCTACAACTCTGCACTGCGATAAAACAGTTTGATGGCCACGCGTAAATTAATTCCACGTCTAATTGCTGCTTCACTTTTCCGCGGATCTGTCAACAATTGTCCAAGAACTCGACAGGCTTAGAAGCTAGCTGCGCGAAACCGCAACAAGTGAAATTATCTTTTCGAGTGTACATTCGTTCCAAAGTTCAAGCAGCCATTAAACCGGCGGAACTTGTGCAGAAATTAAATTTAAAAGACGTCTGGTTAGTTTATGTTCCAATTAAGACCGTGTGCGTATACATCGGCGAGAAAATAATCTCGAGTAGAAGCGCGCGATTCGAGATTAAAAGGTGGATGAAACCAGAGGATGAATCGGACGGGCACGCGAGAACGGTGGGATTAATTGCGCGAGTCAAATCGAGCACAAATAAAAAGTAATTCGCGTGGAATTGAGCGTTGGAGACGTGGCGTTGTCAACTGGTTGAATTAATGATTGCGATACTTTGGTCGCAGCCTCGGTGCCTTCCGCGTCTTCGAGTACAGAGCTGGTGCATCTTCGCAATGAACTTGTTGCCTACAACTTGATTAGGATTACTTTCAGATATTTTGGAACCACTCCAACATCTATACTTTCTAGTTAAATTCACCGGGTCGCCTCGATTTTGGCTTCTCAATTTAATTCGAGAAAATTAAGATAATTATGTTACGCAGACACAACAAGAATCGATTATCTGGAAGAAATATCGATGAGCTTTAAATGTTATAAAAGGATGGCTTTGAAAAACATGTTTTATGGTTACGTATGCTTTTTCGAATAGCGTAACTTTGTCACGAATCGTAATGGGATCGTAAACAACGGAGATATCTAGGTCCTTCTGTTTAATGCTTCAGTATGTACATAAAAATCGTAGTTTTCCATATTTCTATCCTTTTCTTTTATTCATTTCTCTTCGACAAATATGTCCTACTGCTGTAAAAAAAGATTCAAACAATATTTCTGATCCAACAGCTGCGCAGTGTGTTCCATTACACCGCTAACAAAAGTTTACCTCCAATATTTCACGTGCTACGCTTATGGAAATCCGTGACCCAGCAAAATTTGCAACCACTTTCAATACTCAATGCCACCATGAGTCTTTCGAATGTTACAAGGAAAAGCGATTTGTGACGTGTTTAATTTTCTCATAGATTATTACACAAGTATTTTCATATTTTACGAGATATTAAAATAACTTATTCCAGTACGATTATATATGTAAAAGTATCGAGAAAGAGAAGAAGGAGAAAAACAAAAATTTGTATAAAATGAATGCAATATTAACTCTTTGTGCTCGAATGGCGACTCTCACTCGCCACGATGTTTCGCGTGGCAACTCGTGCGGCTGTATTTATGTTGAATTTCGTTATCTCCAATTGATAGATGCGAAGTATTGGTTCGAGAATGTGGTCCCTTAGACTGTTTATATCTTCGGTTGGAAAGTGACATTGTGACGTAAAATTCTACGACTGTAGTCCTGAATACGATGTGTCTAGCGTTAGTACAGTTTCGACGGTCGTAGCGAGCACACGTATCGCGAAATTTTCCACCACTCGTTTTTAATTTCGAGCAAGTCTAAACAGTAATGACGTATCGGATGTGAGAAATAGAAAAATTAGTGTAACAGACAGTGAATCCGGAAATAGCAGCGATGACCCACAAGATCCTGGCACTTCAGAATTGAATACAAACACTTGGTAAGTGTTTTGTAAAATATTACAATCATACAGAACTTGAACTCCGATAATTACCTTTGCAAAATGTAAACACAGATAATATATCAATATATAATACTTTCGTATGTTAATTCTTCTGTAAATTCATTTACGCGCGAAATCGTCTCGAGTTGCAGCGCCGCCCAACCAAAAAAGTCGTCGATCGCGAAGGGTTAAAATTGAGAAAATTGAACACCCTCGATGGATTTATCCTCGAACGACCTTTTAAATATAATTTCGACACACGAAAGTTGCTGGAGTGGCACAAAATTATGTTTAATTCCTCGAGATCGTGCAGAAAAATGTACCCATCGATGAGGGTATTTAACAACGGGGTCGCGCGCAGATTTTTCTCACGATTATCCGAGGTATCGATCGAAACCGGTTTATCGAAACGTTCGGAAGTTGCCGCATCGGCGAGTTTCATTTCGTTCGGTCGACCGATGAACGAACATTAAGCGCAGGGTATCCGTTCGAGTGAAATTAATAGGTAAACAAGACTGATACAGCGTACTCACGTTATGAAACGATGTTTCGCTGCCCTCGCGATAACTACTGATTACTACCGCGGCGTGCGCGCGTTAAAGTGAACAGTAATGCGAGGGCCGACGTTTCATAAAACCACCTACGTTAACTGGCCCCCCGTTCACAATATCGGCGATACGCGCGCATCGTTGCTCAAATCGACTCGCAATTCCCACTTGGGCGTTGTTCAATTAAACGGGACCATCGCTGGCGTCGCGCCGTGGAATTTCGTCGCGATATCTGATAAATCAGCGCCCTTCGAGCGCTAATAGAAAAGTGTCAATCGGACCTGCGAAGATTTTTAACAGTTTGAGAAATCATTTCTTCGATGATTACACTGAGATCGTTAGAAACTGTCGATCTTTTTATCTATCGGTAACCCTTTGTTATCGTTATAAACGAAAGACGATAGATTTTCAGTTGGAAAATTAACAAGTCGACGAGAATGAATGAATCAACTTCGATCAGAAAATTGAACAATGGCTCCTGTGCAGGTTCACGTTCGTTCAGTTTTGAAAGCACGCTGAATCGTAGCCCGCAGCACTGACTATATCCAGCAATTAACATTCGCAATTACCAGTGTATAATCGCCACCACTCGCTACTGTATTATTCATTACGATAGGAAATTCATATCCGACATAATGCTTCCAACTACGCGCATCATCGTGACATCGCGTACCAACTTAGATACGTATTATCCGACGGCACAATACAAGCCCATCAGCCACTCTTCCTACTTCACGATTCAACCCCATAAATATTCAAGCCTTGAAACATTCGAAAACGTCTCGAATCGAACGGGCAGAGCCGCGCTCCGCGGAACGGAAACACCCATTTTCTTGCCATTTCCCAGGAACAATAGAGCGAACAGACATTAGCGGATCGTCTTACGCTCGGCTCGCTCGTTCCAGTAATGCGAGGGGGAGTAAGCGAGCGTGGCATCCGCCCGCCATTACTGTTAACTCTTTTCGGTCAAGCCGGCGGAGAGGGCGGATTGACGTTTTGGCAAATGGTTCTTCCGCGGTTACGGTGAATGCGCCGCTGCAAGATGACTCGACTCCCGGTACTGTTGGCTGACCCGACGCTGCGGTTTCCCCTGTCAATGCCTTTGCCCTACGTATCGTGTGTACCGCCATCGCGCGCCGTTCTCCGGATCGCGCTGACCCACTATATACGCCATTGCGTCACTCATCTCGAGCTTTTCGAGCGTGAACGTTCCTCTCCGAGGGAAAAAGCGCGAGGCACCCCCTGAGCTTTTTACGCTCTGAACACTGTCGCTTTTGAACGCTGGGACGTGTGTCGTAGCTTTCCTTCGTAGGTATGTCTCTGTGGACGCTGTGACTTTGGTTTACAGGATTTCAGGAGCATTTGTAGATGTAATCTTTCTGTTGTTTTGTAATCGTTGCATCGCATAAACATTGCATACGTATTATAATTGATACACTGTCGCTTTCGAACACTGGGACGTGTTCGTAGCTTTCCTTCGTAGGTACGTCTCTGTGGTCGCTGTGACTTTGGTTTTCAGGATTTCAGCAGCTTTCGTGGACTGTCTATGCTGTTTAGGTGTAATCTTTCTACTGTTTTGTAATCGTTGCATCGCATAAACATTGCGTACGTATTATAATTGATTAAAATTTGGTGGGTTCAGATTTAATGGGTCAGTTGAACTTTGAGAAAGTATGTAGAAATGTTCGTGAAACATCAGACATTTCGAAAGACATATTCTACAGTAGAAGAGTACAGAAATTGGTCAGACGGGACGCATGGAAATCAGATATCTAACGATAATAGTAATTTATAAAATACTGCGATGCACGCGACTGATTTATCATTTATTCGTCGGGCTTGTCTCTTGACGCATTATAATAAATCAAGAAAGCATTCAAATATATGGGATATTGCCTCAAATGTACGATTCATGGGGGCGCATAATAATGAACAATCGCGTGACGGCAAACATACGTGCGCCATGCTAACCCGCGGTCATTATCATCTAATTGCATCGAGGTGTGCAATCAATTACGCGGAACTATCGGAGGCCGAGTGAGAAAGATTTCTCTGTCGAGCGGCCGATATAAATTTCGCGTCCCGGTGCATTTAGTATATATCTCGTTGAATTATTGACGCGTTACACCGATAACCATCGATGCTATACCGTTGCGTCGTGGAAATGAATAACGCGGACTCGAACCTCGCTAGGATTCCGAGTTACGGTTCTATCGTAAAACACGGAACGAAACTTCGCGATACGTCGCACTGCATCGTCCCCTCCGTAATTGATCCATCAATTTCGCCGGGTTTTCACGAGTTTCAAAATGTCCCCAGCGATTCGATCGCCTCGAAACGGTCTGGCATTTCTGACACTGCGAAATACTGTACACTAACTTGTGGAAGTGTGTTATAAAATAGTGAAAACTGGCGAGAATATTTAAATCGCAAGGGTATCGGTCCTCGAAGACGAGACGCGAGCTCCTTAACGCACCTGGTGGATACTTGGCGAAATCTCAAGACGCATACACAGTCGGAGCACGTGGCAGGGTAGAAGGAGCGTTACGAATGCTATCTCTGACATGTAAATTCAGAGGAACGTCGAAAGTGCCCGCCATATAGAACCGCAGCCGTTCTAGGTATAAATTACTTGCATAATCCAACCACGTTTAGGGTAAATCTTGAAAGCTCGCGATAAAGCTTAACCGACGACCACTCGAACAGAACCGATAGCTAAACGCTTGGAACGATCGATAGACAAAACTGTGAGGAGATGCTCTTGCCTCGGAAAAAACAAAATTTTTTAGCATCGAGACTCTGTAACCGCTTCATAATACTGTCTATTCACGATTTTCTAGATCACCAGTTGCAAAATTCAACGATATATTCCCCGTACTCCGTTATTTTTCTCATAGCAGCATCGTGTGCCAAAAATGTAACCAAAATTTCGTCCTTCGACGTCATCCAGAGGATCCGCACTCCGCTTTAATAAGACCACGGACAATTACCCTGAGAGCGTACTCCTTCGACCCCAATTTAAAATTCGCCGAACGCACCGTAATTTCTAGCAAACGAAATTATCCGATCCCGTCGACGGCGACGCGTAAACGCAATTAATTAGCCCGCCGATCAACCGGCGCGGCGCACTCGTTTCTCGTTTATCGCGAGAACGGCCGTTTTATTAGCGGCTCGAGCAGCGAAAAGGACCGAGCACGGCGAGTGTATCACCGTGCCGGCGTCGGCCGTGCTTTTAATTAAGCTCGCCAAGCGGAACGCCTTAACGATCGATCCCCGTCGTAAACGTTACGCTTTTTTAACGTCCACCCTACGGGCCCCAGGCCTCCCTGAACGCGACGGCGACGAACCACCGATGGTAGCGGTAACCTTTGCGCCGATAATAGCCCACCGCAGCCCCCTGGGAGAATTTCCCTGGCGGGATGGCGGTCGCACGAAATCCCCATTTATCATCGACGGAATACTCTGCATAACTTAGTTACGAGGCCGACGCGGCCGCACTTTTCTACGCCAGACGCGGTTTGATTCGGTTCCAAGTACGTGATCTCGCGGGACGAGACTTCCTTGCAAGGTACCGCCATTTTGGTATCTCGCCGTAATGGGATCGAGCTGCGCGAAACTTTGGTTACATTGTGTACGATGCTCCTCTCGAATCGATCTTTTTGAGGCATCAATTCTTTCAAGGTGATAGATTGATTTTTTTGATTGATTAGTTCATTGAGATGACTTTCTTTAGATCGATTTGAAACTTGTAAGATATTTAGGTATTTTGAGGCGTCTTGTTATGGTTTGCTCGAGCTATGTGATTCTTTGGTTACATCGTCAAATTTTCGATTTTTTTGCTAGGACGATAGAGTAATAATTCTTCTGTTTCGTTCTATTCTGCGAATGAATTTATCGAAACGGAATTGAATCGATTATGAATAACAAACTGTGCTGGACTGAATAGGTACGATAAACTGTGCGAATATATTTTTTGTTCCCATACACGCGGTGAAAATAAATAATAAGCGTTTTCAATTTATTCCCAACCATTTTTAACCGAAAACGCTCGTGTCTGAAATAAAATTCCGCCGCTCGCTCATACGAATTTAGCAAACGTACGTAACAAATCGATTGTGGATTACACGCGGGCATTTACAATACTTTTTCTATTCTAGAAATATTTCACCGTCTCTCTCTACCAACGCGATAATTAATCGCAAAATTTATTGCGAAAAACTTACCATTTGTTCATTTCAATTTGAATCGTTCATTTAAATATACCATAAAATTATTAATATCTGCAATTTCGTACTCAGACATCTGAAGTTTAACTTTCCCCAGTGAGCTTCTCTGTAAACCATTTTACGAGAAATTTCTATCAACGGTGCGACTTGTGAAAATGTATCTCCAATTATTTTTTCATCTTAGAAAAACCTTTAAAAAATGAATCGATTCAGGGTTATGCTATCTCACGGAGGAATTTCTTGTATCGTCGACTGAACGCAAGATATTAATCGATTATGACACGCACATATCGAGCCAGTTCGAGGCAGGGTGGTTCTTATGGCGAGAACAAGTTGCCACGAGCTAATTTATGAACTTCACCTGTAATATTGTTTCGACGTAACTTCAACGGGAATATTGGTCCGCGGCGTTATTCAATTTACGAGCCGATTACGAGCAGCTAATAACATCGCCGCGAAAATTGCCGTTGCCACGTCTAAAGAAATTCAATTGAAATCAAATATTCATTAGGGCGGTCGCAGCCAGCGTGCGGGGTTAAGTAAAGGGACGGTGGATTACGCACGAGATATAATCAGCGGCGAATATATTTCATTAAAACCGACCCGTGTCCCTTCAGTTCGTCGAACGTGAAAATCTGGCAGGGAATTCGAACGTGCAAACGCGGTATTACCGATCAATTTTTTTAATAACAAAATTGCAGCTGCAGGCTCAATTTTGTCATTTTTACAAACGAATTGGAAAATTGTCCATTTTCGAAAGCTCGAATATTGGAATTTCGCATTCCCCTTTAATTATATTTAAATTAAAAAATAATACATTTCGTAATTTTTACTCTCTCATCGAAGTAAAATTAGACGAAACAGAGAACAGTGAAGCTATTTAATAAATTCCAGTAGTTTCAACGCGCAGAATCCACTCGCTAGCGAAGGTCTAATTATAATTTAGATAAGTGTACCGAGCAATCCAAATATCCGAGACGTTGGTAAAACAACGTAAGGATTATTTAAATAATGGAACGTAATATAATCACTTAGACAAGCAGAGGGATCCGTTGTTCAACGGATGATGCTGGACTAACAGCGAATTCAGAGGTATAACGCCCTACGGGTACAATCTAGCTTCTCGAATACGTTATTAATAAGCTCGTTCAAAAATTTAATATACCTAAATTAGTTTCCTATAAAAATAGCTGCGATCTTAGCCACGGAAAAACACATTCTTACAAGAAGATCTTACGAGAGCAATAAACCAGGAAAACTAACGGAACGCGATCAATTAAATGTAGAAGAATAAACTAAGCACCAATTTCAAACAAATTGAACAAACTCTCGATTACGTGGCAATAAATAGGACAAGTTTCTCGCTGTTACAACCGAACAGAATCACCGGTTCGAGCGGAATTTCGAGCGTCGTTGAAGACCGCAGCGATCCGTGCATCGCTTGATCGAGCTCGTTCAACCACGAGCTGAGAGTCGCAGCCGGTTCCCAGCGTCGCCGTTCCCTCGGTTGTGTGTAGAAGGGCGCGCCCACGGGGGATGATACCACCCCTCCGCGTGAAAGAGAGCACGTCGCGCAGAAATCGGCGCTCTTTGGAAACTTCCGCGACGCTCGACCGTTATTGAAATTCTGGGGAGGGAATTTTTGCACTTCGGAGGACCGTCGCGCCCGCGGGCGTAAGTTACATCGCAAGTATCACTCGCTTATTTTTCCCCCGCGCTCGCTGACACGGGGGAAGAAGAAAGTTTCCGCGACGCGGAATATTTCCGGCCGGGGTTACGTAAAACGAGCGCCCGCGTCGCGGCGCGTCGAGAAGGGCGGTTCCAGGGGCGCGCGCGCGGCCGCGTCCGCGCCGACACCCACCGCCGCCGACTTGTTTCCGGCTAAAAGCATTATTCAAATTTCACCGCGCACTCCCAAACAATATCGACGAAAATTGAGTTCCATTGAGCCCCGTGGGGGGAAACACCAAAAGGCGTTATTAACTTTTAGTTATTGGTTACGTCACATCGCGCCTGGCCGTTCGCCGTGTTCCATTCTATCCGTTCGAAAACCGTCGACATTCCCGGTAACAGGCTTTACTCGATGGACGAAGAAGGGAAACGAGGGTGAGGGAGGTTGGCGGAGGGTGGCGGAGTCGTCAGAAGACTTAAAACCGCGCGAGTTACCAGCCCGGTTGGGGGCGACAGGACGGATTTGTAAATCAATTCGAATGCAAAGTATACGCGTCGAAACGGGCCGAAGTGGGGTACGGAATAAATTCAATGGAAAATGTGTTACCAGTACGATTGCATCGCGATTGCATTGGGATATTTTTCTGGTATAAGTGAATGCTGGTAGACACCTCTGACGGCAAAGCGTGTCAAAAATGTAACGATAGGAAATGTATTTGCTTTTATTTAAATGCCGCCACTGGGTTTTCACGTGTTAAGATTGAACGTGCACGGACTTCGAGTATGAAATATCGTACGTGTCACCAGCCTTTCCAATATTGAATTAAAATTATTTCTACTACACGCATACATCCATTTGCGCAAGAATATGCACCACTCGGAATTAGAATTCGACGAAAAATTGGTAAAAATGAAATTTTCCATCGTACGATGATTCGAAGGACTGAAATCACAATACAAGAATCCACCAGAATCCGCAATCCGTTTCATCCCCTTGAAACTTGCCTGAAGAATCTTCTCAAGAAATCCTCGTGGATCTAAGAGAAGCGACAGTAGCACGCGAGGATCCTCCAAGCGAAGGCTTATCCTATTTGCGTGTCGGCGCTAATTTATTCAAAATCGCGTCTGGAAGCAGTAGCGAGCGTTTAAACGAGCCCCATAAACCGGAGCTGATTTTGCGCGGCTTCGTCGACGCACGTGCGCCATCATGAGGTGACTGCTCTCTTGCGAAGGTGCAAATTTCTGACGGCGCCCTTCGCCGCGTCGCCTCGTAAATGGCGAACAAATCGGCGAGTACGTCGGCCTGTCCCCCTCTTCAAAGTTTACGACCCAATGAATTGAATCGTTCCGTTTCATTGAGGAAATCGCGTCAGTTCGGTTTGTAGCCCGACGTCGAATCGGGGAATCTTTGTTGTGTCGTGTTTGCGACTTAGTGGATTAGGGGGTGGTAGTTTACGCGGGTTAAATATAGAGGAATCGATGGCGCTGGCTAAGAGAAATTGTATTGGTCGTTGCAAGAAGTGACTTAGGTGCTTGTGAGAACGGATTACCCGTTGATCCCAGCTTAGTTTAATGGTTCTAAATAACGTTTCAAGCATTGGGCCATAAATTGATATTACGTGTGAAATACGTGGTTTATCAGAGCGCAAAAAAGGTGAAACTATTTTCAGAATCCTAGAGTCGTATGTGGTATCTTAATTTTGTTAAAAATACGGAAGACGCGCAAAGTGTTGTAAAATATGTTTTTTAAACAGTCTGGGGAAAGGAAAATTTCTGAGGCACGTATTAGGTTTTATTCCGACAATTATTAATATTTTAACTGTTAATTATTATTCCGTCCGTGTTTAATTAATTTCTAGCTCTGCTGACAAATACGAGTTTCGAACGTTCCAGCTTAACGTGCGCATAATATGTTTCACTTGTTAAAAGTTGCGAATGCAAGCGGATTCGAAAACTTCCACGAACTCCTGTGTATGTTATTAATTCATGCACGAGGAGGCGGCACGGCGCTCCTCGTGGAACAATTAACGAGCCACTTTTCTTTGCAGGAATTAACAAGAAAATAGATCCGTCTACCCAGCTTACAGGCCACTTCTGAAACGAACGAGTGCTACTGAAGCGTCGCAGACGAGACCACGTCGCAGCTGGACGTTTTCCATCCGTAACAATCGAGACGATCGTTCGAAGGGCGACCAGACAGGCCGCTTAAGGGGTGCTCGCCTTTAATCCGCGCGACAAGTTCAGCAGTTATGTAATTTCGTCGGCTAATTCCTTATTATTTCCTCTGGTATCAATAGAGGAATTATGTCATTCGTCTTGCTCCGCGGAACTCTCGATAATGAACGTGTTCCCCGCAGCTGCGCTTGGAATTTCATCGCGGCCCTACAGAGAACGTTCTACAATTCGTTCCTCCATTCAACTCGAGACAAGCCGCAAGCATCCGTGAATAATTCGAGCTCGAAAGCCGATCGAACCGTGTCTCCGTAATAGATTTCGTTCGTTACCTCGCGGAAGAATTCTAGCCGAGGGGGAGAAAAACAAACTGGCGCTGCGCAGAGGCAGCCTTTTAAGTTCTGACAATTAGGAAGCTCCTCTTAGGGTTGTTTCTCTCGGTGGGAGCTAGAAGTTCCAGCGCGCCATTATCGTTGAGCGGCGATCGATGCTCCTTAAGCTCGAACGAACGCGTTAAACAAATCTCACCGATCGCAGTTCGCTCGAGAATCAGTTGCAAATTGGGATAAAAACCTTCATTACTCTTAACGAGCGAAATGTAGAAATAATCGAGATGAAATTCATACATTTTCAAACTAAAAATTTCCTTACAAACACATTTTACCGTCGACGAATATTCATTAGTTCATAAAATATGCGAAATCATTTTTGTTTTCAAAAGAAAAGAAAGCAAACTGACAGTTTCTGGTTAATTTATAGACGCTTCAACTACACTTTCACCGTGTCCCTTACAACAGAACCGAAGGCACCCCTCGATCACGCTCAGAAATGGGATACCACTCGTTCCGCGAATCACCCTATATAACGTATCCCCAAAGTCAACACCCACCACTATCAATCCAACTCCAACACAAAATCGACTCGAGGAACGTTCGAATTGAAACCGATCCACCATTCATCCAATACAATGCTCGCAACTTGGAAGCGTTAAAAGGCGAAAAAGAGGAAGCTTCGAGGGGGTGACGAACGTCAGCTGCGACGGAGGAAGGATGGGCGACGACAACAGGAGTAACAGAAATCGCGAGAGGAACGAAGAAGATAAATAAGAATCGACGTGGAAGGCAGCGGGACCGTTCGCGTTGCACCCTTCCTCCGCGGGGCTCGTTCGAGGGGTTGAAGGGGCGGGCGTGACGGGGGTTTGTTCTGCGACGGGCGCAGGCTGCATTTCAAGCAGGACTAACTCCTCGCCCCTCGAGGTCCTCGAGTATTAAGTCTACGCGAACATCTTCACCCCCTCGCCCTTCTTGGTTCTTCGCTGGTCCTCCGCGACTATTTCGTTCCGCGCGCCGTCGTTTATTATCGCTGTTATCTCTACGGAACGATCTCCAATATCGTCGCGCTTTCGTTCGCTGGCTAGGATTAATGAGATCAACGAGCGAGGTACGTCGACTTCCTGGTACCGCTGCAGGGATAATTGTGGAGTAATTGGTAATGAACAAGTTCGAATGACAATTTTGTCCGCGTAATGTTATACGCTCGCTGTCCTCGATCGATTCGAGATGCAATAACTTTGTCTCGATTACTTGAAACAGAATATTCGATTGTCTCATGGGCGTGGAGTATAAAATTGTTTGCGCGGAAGTATAATTGGACGCGTTGTGCTATTTTATTTTTGTATCGCGACGTCTATACTGTTCGATAGCTCGACTGATTCCACGAGTTCGTCACGATTCGAAGGTCTGATGAGTTCTCTGAAGTTCGCTACAGTTCGGAAGTTCGTAAGATTCCGACTCGTGGTCTTTGCAACTCGAAGATTGCTAAGACTCCGCTCGTTCCGCTTTTCAAACTTCCCACGAAGGATGTAAAAAAATTCTAATTTCACGATGGCGTTAGAAAAATGTGCGAATTTTTAAATTGCGTCGCGTTTACTGAAGCTGTAGAAATTTGTTTCCTCGCGCAAGCGTCACAGATTTAAATTATTATTTTCAAATCCAATTGATGGCTTTGAGAAAAATTACATCGTCCCTCTTGACTCGATAACGCAAATCCATACACGCGTCTAGTCAATTTCAAACGGTGATAGAAGCGCAAATGCAGGTCATTTGAATGGGAAATGTGTTTGCCTTTGCGCTATATAGAGCTCTGGGACAGTCTGTACACTATCACTCATAATTAGACCGCGGTTTGCGCATTCACGGGAAATTTAAGCGCGTAGAAAGACTCAGAATGCGCGTAATATGTAAAAATATGGAAAGCATCGAGAGTACAGTACAAGTTCCCGCATTTAGAGCGTGAAACAAATCTCTATACACGTTCCATTACTTAAATTGCGTTTGTGCGAATTTTGCATCGCGCAGACCCTCGTGGCTTCCTTGTAAGTTCACTCGACAAGCTTTACCCTTTAACGCTCTAGCAAATTTCGATTCGAGAATCAATTCGTGCTGTTAATTAAAACGAAATAATTTGCCGAATTAATAAACATACCTACACTCGTACGTCCACGAATTGCTCGCGTTTAATGACACGTAACATTTAATTACATGAATGCTGTACAAGTTTACCGAACCCTCCGCGCTCGGTGGCCTCGTTTGAATATCAAACGGCGAAAGATGACAAGCGGTGGTGAAATGACTCTTTGCGAAATAGTGTCGGTGCTAACGTCGAGCGCGCGATGGATTATACGATCAATCGAGTACGGTTATCTTTACGGTTATAAGCATCGTTATAATTGTAACGTTACCGAGGGGGATTTTCCATAAAAGAAGGGAACGGAATTGAATTTGAGAGCTCGTGAATCCCTAATGAAGTACGGTACTTTTATAACGAATGAAGAGACACGGCATTAAAAATAATATCTAGAGCAGCTCGTTGCCTCGAATAATACCGTTCCCTCCGTATTAATTCCTCCCTTGCCTTACTGCGTTTTGTTATCTTAGCGTGACTCCTTCGTACTTCTCCGCTACTACTTTACCGGTTTCTGCTGTCTCGTTCCAGTTAAAATACAACCAAACAGAATGCTCATCAGAAACAGAAACAAACGAATAGTTTCCTTAAACAATTGATCGTTCAATGTAAATATGAAGTCGCTTCTTTTGATTAACGTAATTTTTGGACAAACTAATTTTTAATACACCAAACATAAGAATCAAGACTTTCTATATTCGAACGAATTCGTTGCTTGTGTAGCAACGCAATTTCGTCAAGATCAATTAACCGCGTTCGATTGTCCTCCGTACTCTTTGTCCATTTAATGAAAATTCCTACGCGATATTTTCATCCCCATCGCTGCACGAATTTTCAATCGAAAGATTGCCTTTTTGTAATAAAAAAGAAACGAGCGCAACGTATCGCAGCGATCGAACAACACCAATCTCGATAATTCCATATTATGTTGTATTATATTCCCCCGGACATTAATTTCAATTATCTCCATTAAATCTCATAATAACCCGGTCAGTATATAATATCAGGCAGAGGTTCGACGAAACCTCGCAAACATACGGGATCACTGAACACAATTTCGATGAATATCATCGAGGAGCGTAATTCTCGCAGGCAGAGAAAACAGACGGGCGATAAGAAGCGCCGCTGAACTGAATTAGAAGAACGTGCATCCAGTTCTGAAGCGATGGACGGAAACGACAGTGTCCAAGAAAAAAGTGAAGAATTCTGAAGCATTTCGAAAGGCACATCGCACGTGGAATATCGACAGACTTTTAAACAAAGGTGTGCATTAACAGTGGAACCATAATTGATTCCAGAAAAACACAACGATGGATAAGAATGCGTGCGAATTTGATCATACAAAAATTAGTTTGATTGCTTTTGCAATTGTAATGTTAATTTGTATATACGCAATTCTGAGCAAGTTTTACCCACGAAACAAAAATTCAATATTCCATAGTAATTTCTAAAAAGAATGTTTGATCCACTACTAAAATTATTTACTTCTCTTTTTATTATTCGAAGAATGTGTTTCGTACAAGAAAACACGTGTCGTACAACTTAAATCGTGGCGGACATTATTGCCTAGCTTGGAATCTAGAATTTGCAAGAAAATTATGGTACAAGTAGTATAGTGCGATATTATACCGTCTTGTCTCACTATTGCTATTCTCAGATTTCCCTGCACGTACATTCTTCCCCCCAACAGCGGAGCTGTTCGACGCGTTCTTTTCTGAACAAACGGGAAGGGTTAAAAGCGACCACGGTCGACATATGTATGAAACTGTATCTGCACGCGAGGACGGCTGGGAAAAATGAACGCCACGAGGGCGTGAAACGCGCGAAATTTCCTCAGGAAACGAAATAAAACTAGCTCACGGGCGTTCAACGGTTCTCGAGAAATTTCACGCGGACTGGAAACGAGGCGCGCGTTCCATTTGACAAAACGAAACGTTCGGATCTTCGATCCGGGAGTTTCCCGTCGCGTCGCGCCGGTTAAATAATTTTTCTCACTACAAACGAGATTAATTAACTCTGCTTCCGCAGTTCGAATACCATGCCTTGCTAATTTTGCTCGACGTAATTGCCACACTCGGTGTATTTCGAAAAATGGCGGCTTTTGCATCGAGAAAACTCGATAACTCTAGTCATCCGTAAAATTCTGATCGTTTGCTAATAAATATACTCGTGGAGGATAGACCTGACTTCCATGTTTGTCGGATGAAAGTAAACAATAACTGTTAGCTACATTTTGTGTTTTTTTACGGCTCTGTAAATTTTTATCATATTTTCCGGGGAAGCGTAAAAGTTGTTCAGGTTTTGTGAACGGAAAATGGGTCAGTTCGAATTCCGTGCTGATATACAAGACATCGCTTGCAGCGTGTATGAAATATTTTTCTTGCGAACTCTAAATCAACACTTGTCCTCTAACATTTTCTCCAGCCACTTTTCTATATTTGCTTGCTACCTGTTTCTCGTTACATATTGGGTCATTCTACAAATAATATTTTAAATTACGTCCAAGTTTTTTAGAATAATGGTAATACCAAATGACATTCAAGTAACCAAAATGGAACGTATCTGTGGAACTTTCTGCAGTTTCTTGCGCGAGTCTACGTCTTACATCCCCCTTCCTCCCATTTTTCATGTCGAACATTCGCGTACACATCGCGTGCACGTATTTCAAATACATTTCGTCGACTGGTCCTCCTGTCGCGTTCATTTAATATTCGTAATTAAACAACACTCGATCGTTGATTGATAACACATGCGAACTCGCGATACAATATTATTCCAAGCCCTATTTGCAGTACACGTATCACGGCCACCATCGCGTGCTTTCTTTTAATTGCACAGCTCACCAGTCCTTGGATTGGCGAACGGTCAACTGAAACACGAGCTTCGAATAACACACGCGTTCAAACTAGACACAAATCAGCATCGCTCTGTTATCTGAACCTCGATGAGGTGACCCGCGATGCTTACGAAACGTGCAAACATTTTTCCCAGCAAGATCGAAGTGGGTTACACCCAACAGCGATAACAACGATAACTGTGCGCGCGTGTATTAAATAGATAAGTGGTGGCTGTCACGAGTCCCCATTGTCCCACGAATTCTAAACAACTCTCAGAAGAGACACATTATTTACAGGATGACCTAATACGATATACTTGCACGTATTTTTCCTCTCATCCTCTACACATATTACTCCTCGAATCGAATCGTCGATACAAATCTACCCCGCGAAATCCTCAAATTCTACCCTTTCGTCCACTGAATCGACGTCGCGAATCAGCCTGCTCTCCTCGAGGAGCTCGTCAGGAAGGTTCGACGAGGGTGGCCCGTGGCATGGCTCGCTACTTACCACGGCACTCGACGAACTCGTGCCGGCGCGTAATTAATTCGCGAATCACGGCTGGGACCAGGCACCGTCGATACTCTCCCCTCTCTGTCACGTTTCCTCGCGATCTTCTAATTATCCACGCCGCAGAGCAACAACCGAACAGCAACGATTCCAGCACTGCACACTTCCGACGAAACCAACCCAAGCAACCTCACCGGTTGCGAGGCGACCACTGCTTCTCGAGCACACAATTCACTGTGTGTCGAAACGACGCACCACTGGTACCAGCTGCTGGCGAACAAATTCACGCGCGACCGATCCGGGATGCTGTTCGCGTGCGCGCGAGCTGATCGAGCACCGATCGCAGGTCGATTAACTCGAAGGAACGGAAACTGGGGGACGAGAACGGTGCGTTTCCCGCCAGCGCGGACGAGCGGCGGGCTATTTCCTGTTTCCTCGGTAGGAGAGCGAGACGGGACTGAGCGTCTCTCGGGCGGCAGGCCTCGATCGGCGGGGTGGCACCCTCGGTAACGGGGCTGTGGCCCACCGCGCTTGCGTTACGCTCCTGCGCGCGTATAACCATCCCCAATGTCTCTCTCCTTCCTCCTCCATTTCTCTCGCTTCAACCATCGCCGCGTTTCTTTTTCTTTGTGTCGCCGTATCGCGCGAGCCACCGTACCTCGCGAGCTTCCTCTTTGCCGCCGGAAACGCACGAAATGCCGTAAGAGCGAGCCGCGGTTGATCAGATGGAAGAATCGTCGACCGTGTCGGTGGGAGTTTTTAAACCCTCGCTAATTAACCCTTTGCGAGTTACACGCTTTTCACGTGAATTTGTAATTGTTACGTTTTTTTAAGTTTTTTTTTGGGGGGGAGGCAGACAAATTTTAATTTTATTTGTAAAATTAATTGATAGGTTTGACGAGTTTGGTGACGCGTGATGTCGTAGGACGCTTTGAAGAAGAAGAAAGGAACGTATTTCGAAGTTTTACCATATCCTCAACCCTTTCGCCATCGCGTAATTAAAAATTTGCGTTTGAGATACCCAAACCGCGGAAAGGGTTGAAGCACGACAACGCGCGCAAAAAGGAATTTCTGAACGACAAAGCGTTTCCAGTGCGAGTTTGTTAGCGGCTGCCGGAGTGTGCGCCGACAAATTGGATTAGAAGGGTGTTCAGATGCGTGATGGTATCGTCAGATGCGGTGTGTACGTGTGCCAAGTAATTTAATTTTTTTAGGGAATGATGGAGCGCATTACGGCTTGCTGCTTTCCATCAAAGATCCCTGCATTCCTTCTAGGTTTCTGGTTGTTTCAATATTTTCTCATGGTTGCGTGTAACACTGAAAATGTGCGGAAAATTTAGTGCGCTGTTAAAAAACAGGATACATTCGTCCTCCATTGGAGGAGAATAAGAAACATGTAAGGGTATTGATCGAATAATACACGAATGTTTGACTGGAAGAGAGTGTGTACGCGGATTAAACGATATTTCTGGCGGAATTTGGGATAATGATGTTTTACATCTGAAATTTTTAACGATCGAAGTTTCGCACAAATAAATTCCCGCCCAGCGCTCTAACCGTGGCTTATCGTAATGAACAGTGATTATTTTTTTATGGAGAGCGACGGCGTTTCAGATATTTGCTAACCAATTTTAAATTTACGAAACTTTTAACGATTTTATTAAAACGTCGAAGCTCCGGCCTTGTACTCAATGCGAAGTAACAAGGACCCACCAATTTTTTCTCTTTTAAACGGGGTTACCCATTAAACCGCTAATTTTTAATTTGTTTGTAACTCTTTATTCCCTCACGCGATACGAATATATTATTCCATTAAAACAATTTTACGTACAAAACCCTTACGAGCGAATTTTTAAATTTCCTTTTACATAATCAGAGTATTATACTGCATTATATTTGATCAATCTCCTGAGAAATGAATCGCGCGAATTTAGGTGGATTATTTCGCTTACGCGAGCGTAATCTGAATGTTAACATTAATTTTAACGAACGTTTGCCCATATTTTTTCAAATGGAACGACCGTACCATAGTTAATTCGTCGTCAGACAAATTGAACAGAAAACGGAATGTTAAATAGACAGTTTTACAGAGGACTGTTTTAAGTTACACGGAATTAAAATTCGTACAACGTTTAGAAAGCGAAAGTATTTAATGAAACCTTGAAAAATGCGAAGAGAAATTTCGTTAAACACATTCACTTCGTGCCAAGAGAAAAGAATGGTATTCAGCGATCGTGTTGCCCTCTTAAATCAATTACAAAATATTCGTCTCGACCGTTTCGAGTGTCCTCGAATGATCGCGTTTAAACTCGAGATCAGAAAGTGCTGGGGACTGGATTCAGATGTAAGGAAATATTTTTCAGAGAGATTTTCTTCGCGGACGTGAAACTACGACCGGATGAAACTGAGTTATTTATTTCCTGCCTTGAGGTAGCTCGCGGTATATTAAATGCTTACGGTTATCTTTCCTCCAGTTTTGCACACAAAACGATCAGCGTGGAAGCTGAGTTTCCACGCAACAGATGCCGCGGACAGATTAGAGAAATATTCTTGTAACCTGTAGTAATTTTCTACGAGTTATTTTCAACGCCACTCTTGGTACGAGAAAGGGCAAGTTAAATATTACACGTTTCAACGGATAAGACGCTGAAGAAGATGAGTAGGCATTATACCTGGTAACTGGAATATTAAACGGCTATTCAAGTGTAATGAAACTGTTAATAGCCTGATTATTACACTTGTGTACTTACTGTATTACTGCAAACACTTTCATGCATATACTTATACTTAGCGGTCGCCTCGAGGTAATTTAAAATAAGTTTTGAATAAATATATAAATAATGCAACAAGTATACACTATTTTGTAAAGCATATGTATATTCTCATTACGATATTCCTGTTAATAATATAAGAAATTCGTTTTTAATAAGAGTTCTGAATTACTAGCGCTGTCTGACCATTGCTTCTGCTATTCTACTGAAATGCACGCGATACCACTTTCAATTCTCGCTCTTACAATTATTTTTCAACGAAACAGCAACACATTATTTCATCGTATCCTAAATGAAATATTCTGTACCGATCGTAGATTTAATTTTTACATTAACAACAGCAAGTATGCTTAACAATTTTCTAAACAATTAGAACCGCTTTGTTCGGTCCGATTGTTCGTAGCTGACGAGAAATTAGCGAGCTAACGCGCGGCCTTTTTTATCATCGTCGACGGGGCAAGCTGCTGGCGTGATCGCAGCATCTGCATCGCGCACGAATTCGCGTTTGCAACCGCGTTATGAGCATTCTCAGCCGGGGGTTAGCGTAACAGTCGCGTTGCATGCCGTCGCGTACCTGTCAAGCAAGTGATTAACATAACAAACGCATAATAACGTGGCAGTTGCCGTGTCTCCGCCTAAGGGAACCGGTTAAGTTACAGATGTGCACGCCAGAACGGAGAACTTTGACGATTTGTCTGGCTTCATAGAGGCATCAACGTGTACGCGGTCCGACGTTTCCACGGAGTTCTGATTATCGTCGATTACTCGAACACTTCGAATTGCTCAGTGCGGTCATTTCGACGGGAATGAATATTTGTTATTTTAATTTTTGTTTTTTTTTGTTTGCTACAAGTTTTAGTTAGTCTTAGTTAGCTACAAGTTTATACTCCTCTTCATTCGTCTTATTAGACATTAAAATTATTAGATTTGAAGCCTGGGGACCTGAATTTTAGCGAAGCTAACGGAACGATAACTTTCAGGAGTGCACGTGCTAAGGAATTCGAGAATTCTTTGGAATTTATAGAGATAGCTGCTTCCGGGAGTTTAAATCAACTCTTAAACGTGAAGAGCATCAGTTTATAAACAAGGATATGTTACGAAGCTCGAGTATTCCTTTGCCAAGTTCTCATGGCGTTATCATCATTTATTGTAATTTTTCTTCAATTCTAAACAAATTGTTACGAATTGGATTGATATGATTTAAGCGAACTTTAATTGAAAAAAAAAATGGCAAAAGTGCCAACGAATGGAATGGCAGCAATGATAAAAACAAAGAAATGGCGAACAGAGAAGGCGTATAAATTTCCAGCGAATTCCTGAAAAAGGAAAAGTGCAACGGGAGCGGACGTAGCACGGGCGATGCGTCTCATTTACGAAAAAGGCTCGAGATCATAGTTAGCCGCGCCTGTTTTCGCGTTGCGCGCCTTTTAGTATAATCATATCTACAGCCGGCTAGATGGCTCAGATTTGAACGAAGCGCAATTAAGAAAGGTGGTTGCACGCGAGCTTCGCAGAGAATTCCCGGCAGCGGCTCCTCGCCTAATCCGCTCCGCTGCCAAGCTCTTAACAGTTGCTCGCAAAATATTTTAACAGCCGCGAGCTAGACGAAATTTACTCTTTGCCGCGTGCGCAAGAAAAACCCGGGGGAAGTCGAATGCAATTAACGCGCGAAGCACGCGCCATTGCGATTTACGTTCGACGCTGCGCGAAAGATACTTGGCGATTCAGGATCATGCACAATATTGAATATATTTTTTATATTACCCTCGCGTTAACATTCATACTTCTATTATTAGTATCAGTGAAGATTATAACTTCTTTCTTCGCAAAAAATAATATTTTCCTGCTATAAAAAAATTAATATTCCTGCTGAGTGATCAATGTCGATCATTAACATCGTACGTGAAATTGTAATGACTAGCACGTTGGTCATAGAATCTGAAGATCTCATTATGACTCTGTCGTATGAATTGCGTTAAAACCCAATGAAAAGTATGAGCAATAAAACCGAATGTTGACATTGCAACGACGCGGAATAGAGCTTTAAAATGACCACGATTACCAATATACCGCGCGGAACGTACGTTGAAAAAGAAACAGTGGGACCTGAAAGAGAACAATACGTGGCGTTCATATCGAGGTATCTTCCAGCAGATCTGCAGCAAGTGCGTTAACCAGAGACAGGGACAGCGATATTACAGCGCTTTCCGACCCGATAAGGATGCATATGGGACCTCTTTAGATTGCAGACACCTTTAAGAGAACCCAGACGTTCCCACCGCGATAGGGCTGGCGTGGGAAGTACCTGAAGCCCAGGTTCTTCTTAAGCTCCATCAACTCGACGTCGCAATGAGATTAAGGGTAGCCATTATATCGTACCATCATATCGCGCTTTCGAATCGATTGCTCGAAGAACAGTGCAAGTTAAAAATCAACCACTTCGAAGCAAAACAGTCTAACACAAATTCCTAACCACGCAACGTAAGCACGTCTCCATAAAACAGAGGGATTACACGTAACGAAGCGTCGCACCCTAAGCCAAGGGTTGCGCGCAAATCTCAAAAAAGTCCTTTCGAACGCTTTTCAGTAAAAGACCCGTCGCACGAAATTAGTTTCCGTTGGCAGTCACTCACGAATCGATTGCTCGAAGAACAGTGCGAGTCAAAAATCATCCACTTCGAAGCAAAACAATCTAACACAAATTCCTAACCACGCAACGTAAGTACGTTTCCATAAAACAGAGGGATTACACGTAACGAAGCGTCGCACCCTAAGCCAAGGGTTGCGCGCAAATCTCGAAAAAGTCCTTTCGAACGCTTTTCCCTAAAAGACCCGTCGCACGAAATTAGTTTCCGTTGGCAGCCACTCAGAATTCCGCAGAAAATTCGCATCCCTGGCACAGCAGGCAATTGCACGCGGAGGCAGGCTCACCCCATAGCAAACCGTGCACGCGCGCCGTCGTGGCATTAGTTAAGTTATGCTCAGTTAACGTAGCGATAGCTCGCGCAGCCCCGCACGCATCTCGAAGCGCGAGGATTATTCGAAAGCGCACTCGCGGCAGCCAATTTAGAAAGTTGCCGGAACTGGCTGTTTGAAAGACAGCGCGCGTATGCACGTACCTCGAGGCGACCCGTTTACGGCGGCCCACCCTGTCGTTACGCGCCGCCATCGCAGCGCCTTTAGAGGGCGTAATTTATAACGTTTACGGGCGACGACAGCCTGGGACCCTCTAATTCTTTGCTGGGCCGGCTGGTGTAACGATACATCTTAATAACCGCGGCCTGGGTACTTCGCAGGCAATAAACGCGTAATTACGTCATACCGGTTCATTACGGGGCACGCTCGTTCGAGTGCACTCGGATTCTGTGTCGTAATTATAAGTTCGGCACAGAGTGGAGGGATCGAAAGAGGATCGTGGGACGAGGCTCGGTCCGCCTCGAATTTCAAATAGTTTGCAAATACGTAACACGAAATATGAAAGTATAATTTTTCCACAGAATTTCTATAAAAATATTACCTCGTTAACCTATTCGCTGCCAAGCCCAGATTATATGAAACTATTTCCATTGCCATTTATATTTGGAGTGGTATTGTTTACCAAAGTTCTGTAAATATACTGTGAAGCCAGTGTATTATAATATATTGAAAGTAGGACGAGTATACTCGTCCTTGGTAGCGAATGGGTTAAATAAATTTTGGCTCACACACGTATTCGATAATAAAAAACTATTGCGTGTTGTACCGTCAAGCTTATCGTTCTGGGTACTCGATAGCTACCGATTAAGATCAGCTATCTGGTTTCAAGTTTTAAACTTGTATTTCACTTCTAATTTACAATATGTACAAGTATCTTAGGATTAAAATGGGGAAAAAGGAAAGGATTAAGTAATTAGGATTATATATTATATTAATTAAATAAAAAGGATTAAAATTTGCGTGGGTTGAAATGCGTTGTAATTAATGAATGATTTTGAGGGCGAAGATCTGTTTGATTATACAGAGCCGATTAGAGTCGTCGCGGGTGGTTGGACTGGTGGAAGTGGAAGTTGTGGATCAGTGATTGGTAAAGCCCTTGGTGTGTGTGTCGAGATGATGGGTTGGATGGACGGAAAAAAATAGAATGGGAAGAAAGCGGGAAGATGCTAAAAGGCGCGGGCAGGTATAGAAACAGAAGGGGTAAAAGCGAGTGAAAGTCCGTCGAAAATCTATTGGAGATGCCCATGTGGTCGCAGTCTGGTTGAGTGATTTCAAGGGTTGCAGAAAGTGAGGAGATTTATGACACGGTGCATGCTATCGAGACAAATTAAGGCCAGGAATTGCGAAGTATGCGTAAAGTCACGTACCATGTGAATTTGGCACCCAGATGGCAGAAAAAAACTAAAGACCCTTCTCAAAAATAGCAATCATTCCGACTGTGACATAAATCTCGTAATGAAATATGGGATAAGCCTTGAATTTTATGGTTTTCGGGAACCGAACACGTGTCATAATGTATCCCGTCACGAATAAATAATTCTCCCAAATCAAATTCCATTTTTTACATTTCCAATTGTTGATACCAACTGCGAGGTGCTCTCGTTCATTTTTAAATCTAATTTTCTGTGTAGTAAATAGCTCGAGGAGTAATCGACATCGCGCGAAACGCATTAAAAGCCAGAGAAAAAGTTCGGAGGTACCCTGCCGCGAAGAATTTCCCGATGGCCCGAGGGGAAGTTAAAATGTCGAGGCAAGAAGCATGTACATCCTCGCAGATCAGTTTCCCTCGTTTGTCGTGCACTTTTTCCACCGTTTCGCGGAACAGTTTGCCCGGCGCCGGGGTACCAGGTACTTCCAGCTTCTCCGATCCACTTACGCCTTCTATACGGTACCACGAGGGAACATTCCCGTACGTTATTACCCGCCCTCTAGCCATATGTGTACAGGGCTCAAGGGCCACAATGGAAACTCGAAGTAAACTCTGCCGGACGTTACGACGCAACTGTTTCGACTGTTCTGCCACGAACCGTTTTGTGTGCGTTCGTGGGACCACGTGCAATGGTAATCCGAGCGAGGGATTCGCGTACCAGTGATGAACGCGATGTTCATCGATGATCAAGGGTCGCGAATCGTGTTCAAATTTGTACAGACTTTTCGTTGGTTACAGAATGATAAAGTTTATTGTTCGTGAATTTTGCTTGTGGATACAGGGTGCATTTTAAGCGGGCGAGTAAAGTTTCGACAAGAATTTTGTGACGAAGATGTATGAAACTGGGATATTAATTAATGTGCACGTTTATAATAGGTGCCTCGAATATTCAGCAGTGTATTATTTAGAATTTTCGAAATCATACATTATGGGTTATCGATATTATATAGGTATGTAGATTAATTATTGTTTGCTATTAAAATTCTTAATTTCTAAATGTGGAATAATTTTTGTCGCTTCTCGCATTTGCTAGTAAACAGGTTCGTGTTATTTTAATATTTAGAGAATGAAATAACGCAATACTTTATTCGTTAATGAAAACAAAATGCATCATGTTCGACAGTACAGCAAACTTTTTGATAATATTGTTCGTACTGCGTACATTAAACTTTTTGATATTATTTATGCTGTATGATATTCAGAAATTTTAACTCGTTAAATAAACAATAATTTAGTACGAAACGTACACGAACAGCAGACTACATATTTTTCATCTGTCTGTTCGCACGCTAACCTGTTCTACTTTCTGGATGTTAGCATACGCGTAGAGTTATACTACTTGTCGCGCGGCTGGACATATACTGATTTATTCTACTCGTAAGCTGTCAGCCTGCGCGGTAAGTACCTTAGCGACAAACGAGCAATGGACCGAATTAATTTATCTTCTAAACGTCTTCCTCTATATATTAACAATCGTTATTAGCGAATAAAAATGTGATATTGTAAAATTCAATTAAAATCAATGTCCAACAATTTTTGAACGAAGTATAAAATGATTTATCACGTAACTTAAATTCACCTTATTATCTCCTCGCTATAAATTGCGATTTCCAAAAGCGAGAAGCTGGAGACGATCTAGAATACAGATAATGAAAGATACTACTATCAACGCTAAATACTACGGAAAATTACAGTAGGTAGAGGAGACGCGTGTATATTCGAGAGATTGGAACAGCTCTCTACCACTCATTTGTCACTCCGTTCACCAAGATTTCTCACAGCTGTACGTACATATCTTCATTCCAAAGTTATGTTTAATTCAGAAACTGAAACTACGGTAACGATTCCATGCAAGTTACCGCGGCGAGAAAGATATTCGCATCAGCGGCTGAGGATGAGGGAAATTCGAGATAGGTTTGAAAAAGTCATAAAACTTAGAACGTGTACGAGAACGTGGATTATTTTCGTTCAGTTTTCGCATTATGATAATCTAACGATTATTTTCTACAACATAATATGGAATTATTTAGAAGCATTTTATATCGTATTCTGTAGAAATCTTTCACTTTACACTAGTTTTATGAATCCTATTGTACGTTATGTTGCGTAATAATTTTAACAATGGTAGAACCCATTCGAACATACGCAGGGTGTGTGCGGATAGCTGCGCAAACGAATAACAATGTCGACGAGAGAACGGAAGAGACGTTTGCAGGTGCAGCTGTATCTCGAAGTGTCGCCGGAAATAACGAGAAGAAAAGCTCGAGGATTTTGTGCTTAGACATAGGCGCAAATTATCTGAATATGTAGCTGAAGAAAAGGAAAAGCCAGCGCACACGCTGAATCCTTTTATACCCGTTATCTCAAGTGTTCTCATTGTTAGCAGGCGATAAGAAGAAAGGTCGTGGCAATTTTTAAGGAAAAAGCCAATTTTTAAACCCTGTACACAGAATATTTATAAGAAATCTATGTTCATATTTCAATATAATCTATTTTTCACATTTTCTTTCGTTTCTAGTTTTATATAATTTTCACATAATTCTGAATAATTTAATTTTACAAAAACATTTCAATCTCTCCCTATCTCTCTTTTTCTCTCTAATTGAAGTATGCTTCATCGATTAATCGAAAAAATTCGTAAATTTTACAAGAAATAATCGAGGCAACAGAGATTTGCAGGCACGCACACGTATCCACTAGGTTCTCCTTCGATCGCTTCTTCCCCTCTACGTTCTCTCGCACGGTCGAACGGAAAACTCATTCTCGATCTACCAGCAAAATGACCAGCAGCTAGTTTCGATCCTGGCCAACGAGCCGGCAGCCCATGCCGCGTGATTGGTCTATCCTCGCGGCCGCGAAATCGCATTAACTTCGGGTTAATATCCGCGGAAATCGCGGCCCCGGATCACCAGACAATTATCGTGGCCCGACAGCGAGTACCGGCCAATCGTGGACTAGGATTTTCATCCTAGCCGCATCAGGCTTCCTCGTAATTTCTAGCTGCGCTTGATACGCGCGTACCCCACTTGGCTCTCTCCACCCTCGTCTTTTTCTATTCCATCGTCACAGGACTACACGCGTACTATTCGAATTCAGAACTTGAAATTATAATTTTCGTGATTTTAAATAATATGTTCTGTACGTTGAATATTATCTTGATTGGGTTAATCCTTAAGAAAAAAAGGAAAGGAGTTGAGATTCTCGTGGAGGGGTAGGAGCAATGAACCCTCTCCTGGTTCCAAGAGGAAATAAATTAGGAAATTCGAGGAGACGTCTGATTATAATATAGCGAAAGGTAGATTTTTTTCGCTGTAGATTATCACTCGCCATAATTTACGGGCCAGATGATGAGGAGATAGCCTCTCGGTGATACTTAAGTTCACCCCGCGATTCTTTTCCCTGGCAGTGTGAATTCTCATGACGAGGTACTCCGATGTGTAATTAAAACACCTTTTGTCAACCGGCCAGAACGTCTTATTTATTATTCCAGTAATTTGTACGGTGTAATTACAGGACGATATTTATTAAAGTAAACATTATAGAGACTTCGTTCAGCGTTCGTCGAGGTAAAATAAGGCTTCCCCGTTTAATTAAAATTCGACGCGAATTTTCCTAACAATATATCAACCGTTTGCATTAAAAGTTAGCGCGGGGAAAATATTATTTACCGAACGAACCAACAAACTCCGTATTAAACGCGTTTCACCGCGCTGCACCTCCGCCAGTTTTTCCAACGAGCGCAATTAAAATTAAAAAGCCAGTCGATAACAAGGCTCTGGTTAACGATTTCCTTGACTCTCGTGCGGGAACGAATTTCCACGGGAATTGTCACCTTAAGCGCGGCGTTTGGGAAACTTTTGGGGCAGGGTGGGCCGCGGACGGGAACAGGGGACCCGCGTCGACTCGCGAGCGCGAAAATTCGCCAGCTACTAACGCTCCCCGTTCCATTTTCTCCGTTAAATCGGGCGATCGAAGAAGTTGGGCCGATTCAGAGTTCGCAACTGCGATTTAGTAAACACAGGGGCGACACCGGCCGGATTAAGCGACTCCTCGCCAATTCCACGCTGATTTCCCCGGCACCGACAAAGGAAATGAGCCGCGAATGCCAACGAAATCCCACGGGTTTTACGACGTCTCTGGAACGTCCCCACGGTAACCGTCGCGATAAGAAACAATTTCGAAATCTTAACTCAACGGGTCCGCCAAGTTTTATTGGCTGCAATGTTCGTGTAAGTTTCGAGAGCGACGATTTGTCGCGACCTACTCGTTCGTGGCGACATTATGCATCTCCTTTTTAAGGCATGGAGTTGGACAAACAAATAGCGCTTAAGTATCTTTTAATTTTCGTAATTAATACTTTTTTCCTGGATTCTCGTGTTGAACAACTCTGGTCTGAAGCTGGTAATTACGGTGACAAATGACCACGGACATATTTGTTCGAGTGTTGTGAAGCTTGGCAATTACTGTCGACGAGACAACAGGAATCGATCTGAACTGCGGGAACTAACGCGTTTAAAAACGTACGCGTACAGCGTCACTTCGTATTCTACTGTAGAATTACACGGCTGAACAAACTCAGTATCGCAGTTGACTGTAAGCAACCAAAGTCAAACATCTCTCGCGCCCCATAATTTACGCCAACTGTTAATTAGAGGGGTAACGTGTATAATTCACAACAAAGTGCAACGAGGGGCCCGCGTGTTACTGCGACTGCCGCTGAAACCTGTATACTTCGTTGTCGCGAATTTCGACATAAATTCAAGTGGCAAATTCCTAGCCCATCGCACGGTGTTATTAATTAAACCGACGCGTGTTCGATCGGTCCAGAAGCAACAATGGTCACCGGTTCATTAGAATCGCAGCCCCTTCGCTAGGAATTTGCGTTATCTGTCGCCGACACGCCGCCTTGCACAGTCATCCGACGGTTGCATAAAACACTGATATCGATTTCGTGGCGTTAAACGAGTATTTGCAATTGAACCTTCAAAACGCACGCATACGCGTCACAAATATTATTTTAGTCTCGAAGGCTTCGTACATTTTTTAAAATAATTATTCTCCAACATTATTTTAAGTATCGTAACATAAAACAAAGATTTGCATCGATGGTGGAAGCCTAAAGAACTGTACCAGTTACATAAAAAATTATACACGTCTGTTAATAAAGGCATGTCCATATGTTGGTTTCTATTGGAAACCAAATACAAAAATTAATCTTTTATTCTCGAATGGGAAGAGATGTCATTTCTTTACAGATATATATTTCTAAAGTCTGTTTATATGAAAGGCGATGGTGCCTCGCGCGCACACATGATTAGTAACCAATGCTTTAAGTCATAGACTCTATATATTTTAATTTTAGTTCAGTTCTTTAGAGAGAGTGCAAGGAAAAGGTCACTTCTAGTGCGTGGAAATAAAAATTATCATAGAAAATAAATCGCTATTAGTTACTTATAAAACCCACTTCTAACACTATGTTTCTTGTAGACTAGCCACTTTTACGACCCAACCGGAAACGGCGATTCTCGCGGACCAAGCTCGTCGAGCGGACGCGCAACAAGGGGTTAAACGCGACTATCGCGCGCGGAACTCTACGAAGGCGTAAAAATCTGACTGCGGAATCTTTCGTGCTTAGATTTCATTTTTAACCTGGCGGCTGTCCAAAGGTTCTCGATAGAAAATCCACGGGTCCGTCGCCACGACGTATCGAAAGAACCAACGCTTACGATGGAATGAGACTCGACGTCTTTAACGTTTCGCGGGACGCCGCTGCGCGTGGTAAAAGGATCTCCACGAGGTAAGAAGCTTACACGGATTCTGCTTGTAGACGATTCAGATCGTGACTGAAAAGACGTGACGTTGCTGGTGGTAAATAACGTGTACTTACATTTCGGATTAAGTAACTCATTATGAAGACCAACGTTGCGTTAAATCGCGACGTTTCAGAGCAATTAAGCGTTCGTATCGATATGAATCGAGAAAGAAAATTAGAAAATCGCGATTGAATGTCGCGAAGGTTCTCGAAACGACTGAAGATAGTCACGCGCGATTATTGACGACGTTTCAGATCGTAACTGAAAAGACGTGACGTTGCTGGTGGTAAATAACGTGTACTTACATTTCGGATTAAGTAACTCATTATGAAGACCAACGTTGCGTTAAATCGCGACGTTTCAGAGCAATTAAGCGTTCGTATCTTTGAATCGAGAAAGAAAATTGGAGAATCGCGATTGATCGTCGCGAAGGTTCTCGAAATGGCTGAAGATAATCACGCGCGATTGTTGACCGCATAAATACAACGCGAGGCGTTCTGCGTCGAAATCCAGGGGCTGGTTTCACCCTGCTTTAGATTTAATTCCCAGGCTGGCAGCGGGCCAAGGAATCGCGGCGCGGCGTTCAACCGCGTCACGGTCGAAAGTGTGACGTTCATTATATCGTGAAAACCGCGGCGATCATAACGATCTATATTGTATTATCCGGGACTGTGTCACCGGAATTCCTATTTTTCTACGCAGTCACGTTCGCGACTCTTTCGGAACGTTTATGAAAACCGGTCCATTCAAAGCGCTTCGCAGTGCTCCGGGATATCCTTTTTAACGCGTACAGCGAAACCCACGTGTACATATATGTATCCTGTTCATATTTCGTCGAGCAACGTGTTCGCGCATTGTTCGATTTGCAGGCGAAACAACGATTTTTCGACCAGCCACGTTATTCGAGTAAATGGAAATAGAAAATTCGCCACCCGTTCGATTCGCTGTTCCTCGATATCCTACGTGGGACAAGTTCTTTTTTTTATTTATATCTTTAGTCCGCGATTATAAAGCGCGTGTACGCGCGCATAACTGGCTGTGGAAATATTCGAGCCCCGATACGTGACGTTAACCTCTCTTTATTTTCAATTTTAATTCCGTTTTTAATGGACAATAAAAATATCTCGCGCCAGATTTACAATTTAGTATTACCGTATCTGTTGCAAACAAAATCGGGTGATCTCTGGCTCGTATGTCATGCGCGTATCCTGGCGCTTTTTTATATCGAATGCTCCTTTCACGTAACTCTAATTGCAATTACGATTAATTGAGTATCGTATTTAATGCGCTCGATCTTCCACTATACGTTTCGCAAGCAACTTTCATGGAATTTAATGTGTCAGTGACTCTCGCATCGAAACGACGCGCAGTGGCTCATTAACACGAGGCAGCGTCGAATGAAACGCGCGCTAAATTCGCCCTGGGGATGAAACGAGGAAGAAGCGGGAAAGAAACGGAGGATATCGAGCTCCTTTCTCGTTTCCTGGTGGATTTTTCCGCCGCCAGGCGACAATGAAAGGGGGCGTAAAACCCTTAACGATACGAGGCGGGAAGAAAAAGCTCGTGAAGCTCGACGATGATTGAGATAGCAGGCTGTAATTAACTTTAGATGCTCACCGAGACGTTCGATGCCGCCCACGTCATCATCCACTTTGTCTCTTGCTTCTCGTTTGCGCGAACCGGAAGCTCCATCTTTCCCTTCTTTCCCCTCCTTTTTCGTTAAATACTGATCAGTAAATACGTGATATGGCGAGACTGCACGTGATATCGAGAAAGTATTATACCATTTCTTCCGATTAATTTTCATGGGAGTGTGAACGCGAAATTGCGGTGAAATGTCAACAACAGCGAGCAGAAATTTAAGGTGTTAAGATGTACAGTTGTATCGAGCAATTTGAGCCCATTTCGAGTAAGCTGAATATATATATATTTTTTTTATTAACAGAACTCGAATATCGTAAAAATTCTGGGAACGAACGACGTGTCGCACTTTCCCAGCATTTATCAAAATTGTCTCGCACGTATTTATCATACGCTTCGCAACAGCTGCATCGAAACGCGAAATATCAAAGTACAAATGAATTTGTCAACGACTGTCACAGATTTTTAATCGTCATCCGACGGGACGCGGAAATACGTAGATACGGAATTTGATCTCGTCTAGTTTTATTACATTTCACAGATTGTCAGTGTTAACCTCTCTCTCTCTCTCTCTCGCTCCTTCTCTCTCTTTCTCTCTCTGCGAAATATTTTTGAACGAAACGACTGCCGTTTGACGAGTCGACAAAAATTCCGACCGAACTTCAAACCCGGTTCGAAAACCGTGCGCGCGGCGGAACACTTCGCTTGGTATCGCGAAATGAGACAGCAAACATCACAGGTACTCAGCTATTCTCGCGGGAATACCATCCACGGGGGCGAGGAATTTTCCCGTGGAAGGATCGCGTGTGCTTAAGCCAGGATTCCTATGACGACGCGAACGGGAAAAGTGGAAGTGGAAACGCGAATGCAAATTATTTAGAGCCTCTGCGTGAACTTCCGCGGAACACGCTTCAAATATTCAAGCGTCTAAATACCAACGAAAAGTCCGTGCTACGCGTATTATCTCGCAAAAAATTCGCTCCTCTCCAGATCTCGATAAAACGTGTAACGATGGCGTGATTTAATTTTTGTAACAGGCGAACGAAAACGTAACCACGGGGCACGCGAGAATGGGACGAACCGATCTCGGATGCGACAGGATGATCGTGTCGACGTAGAAACGGGAACAAAAAAGAGAGCTCAGGGAATGAAACGCGTTGAGCGTTATCTGCTGCTTTCTGGTTAATTAAATTTGCATTTGTTTCGCTTTGGCGCGACGCACCAGGACGATGCGGCTCCTGTGTCCCGTGGTCCGTCGATCCCTCGCCAGACAGTATGGTCTGGTGTAACGACCGCGTGCATGTACGCGGAGCGTCTCGTCGAAGATCTGTCGGCGGACGGGAAAGAGGAAATCCTTTAATCCCGGAGGAACGGTTGTCCTTCCCATGAACCACTTTGTCAACTGGCTGCGAGACAACTTTCAGCAATGGTACACACACAGACACGCGCGCGCGCGTCGCCGCACCTTTGATCCGTCGCGGATAACCGATCGAATATGTCGGAGTCTCGATATCGCGAGAGATTAAATATTTACCGCCGTTTTATTTTCGATACGAGTGTCTAACGAATTTCAAGGGATATTTTGTCGTTTGCGTGTACGAGTGTTACGAGAAAAATTAATTCACGCTTTTTAAACGGCGAGATGTTATCGCGGTCGTGAAAGCGTTAACGTCGAGTGGAAAAAGGAAGTTGTGTTTTTCTGGAGGACTCTTGGAATTTCTTTTTGACGGCCCCTGAAAGTTGATGGAGCGAAGGTTTTTTACAACTCGAAGGCGAGTTTCACAAGTCACAAGATTCACGAGCGAACTCTCAACTTCTCGAGGATCATGTTAATATGGGAGAAATTGCTGCGCGATCTTGAATTGTCGAGGGTCTCTTCAATTTCTGAAAATGGAAGTTTGCGACGAAAGTGGCAACAGAAATGGTTAAAAAATATTCCAACAAATCGAGGTATACCACGTGAAGCTGTGACAAATCTGAATGAGTTACTTAGAAATCCAAGAAGTATGACTGCGAAACAGAAATAAAGATTTTCGAATATTTTTTATAAACTAGAGGAACGCTACGAAAAGATCCTGCGATAAATGTGAATAAGGGCGTCGAGAACGTCGTGTACCTTCCGGTGGGAAACGGATGTTGGTCCCGATCGTTCGACGGAACAAAGTGCAAGCCCTTTCCCACGCGTTCATCCGTGCAACAGCGTTCCAATGGCGCGTCGTTCCGTAAGGAACATCTCGATCTTGAAACGTCAACGAGGCGATCTGAATTCGTTCTGCTTTCATAAATCTAACGAGAATTCGTGCGAGGCACGGCGAGGATCCGCCGCGTACATCATTGCTCGACGCACGACAAAGTAACGCGCCCAAGAGTTATTATGCTCATGATCATTTGAAACGAATCGCTCTGATAGAAAATAAAACAGCGAACATTAACACTACCGCGTTCGACGTAGCGAAACAAAAGCAAAAATCCATCTGAAGCGCGGCGGATCTGAAAAATATTTGCGATGGAAACAAAAATTCCCGCCAGACGTGGCGAATAACGAATCAATTTGTCAGCATTCATAGGAAACCGATATCGATACAGAACGACGGCAAATTCGAAGGAACGACGCGCTGTTATCCGAACGGGGACCGTCGGACGACAGAGGAAATTCGATCGAGAGAATCCAGTTTGCCATATGTCCATGGGACGATCCCGATTTCCCTTCTGTTTCATAAATTCGCCACGGATTCGTTCCATGCAGGACGTGGCCGCCGCCGCGTATACATTATCGGGGGGTTGCGAGCGAAAACGCTCGCGCGCGCGCGCCTGTTTCGTACGAATGCGTCTATACGGTGGTGGATAAGTTATAGGTCCCGTAGCGAGCCGTAGATCCCATGGACGCAGACGTACTGCGATCATTATCCGCGAATTTATGGCTCGGTCGCAGTGCCGCGCTTTCGTGTGCCGGCGCACCTGTTAAAAGGCCCTACGAAATCTATCGGACGCGCGTTTATTCGCTGCGCGTCGTTTAATCAACGAGATAATTTGGATCAGATGACGACTCCGTGAATTGCTTGCACGGAAACGACGCGTTGTGATGCACGTCAGTCAGTTCTTGCTGTGCATTGGTATGCGTTTTATCGACCCACGAGATTTTGTTTTGTATTGCGTATAACTGTGTTCCACCTTTGAGCTGTGGCTGGTGAAATTGCCAAGCAATGAGCGTAATAAAAATGAATTTTTGAGCAGTTATAAATATCTGAAAAGAACTTGATAGAGTTTCTGAAAATTTATTTTAAATTATGTACTCTTGTCGCACGTGTAAACTGTTAAATACAAAAATTAATCTTTTATCCTCGAGTGAGAAGAAATGGCATTTTTTTCAGTTATATGTTTCTATATGTTTTAACTTTAGTTCGGTTCTCTACAGAGAAGTTAGGGAAAGGTCACTTCCAGTGCGTAGAAATAAAAGAACAATTGTTATACAAAAGTGAATCGTTGTTGATTATTCACGAAACCCATTTTCTGACAAATATTAATCGCAAAGTCATCGAAACAAATGGTGACACTCTTGGAATGTTCTAAATTCAATTCATCCCCCGTATAGCTACACAATTCCTTCATTCGAACCGGAAACTCTAAATCAAACTGTTCCTCTTTTTTTCAGGCAGCCGCACCGCGAACTCGGCCATCGACGGCACACGAACACTCCAGCGAGCAGACGTACACCGTGTAAACCGTTAAGCGTGAGAAAATTAACACGTGGCCAGGGCAGACTGCCTCGCCGTCTTTCTTTTTCCAGCCAGTCAGCAGACAGGGGTTGAAGCGCGAGACAGGGTCGAAAGCTCGTCGGTTGAAGTGGTCGTAAGCGGGACCGAGAGGGCAAACATTTCGACCGCGACGGGGATTCACAATGCGGCCTGGCACACTCGTCGCAACTCGACGACTCGCCACAACATTATGTAACGTTGCACGTTGCACTGTTATGTGCGAAAAACCACGGCTGGCTCGCGCCCCAAACCCTATCGCGGTCTCTCGTAGCTGGACTTCTTCCTTCGCGAGCAGTCCTCGACGTCTTGCGCGATCCAAACGTGCAAATCCTTCAGTTTCTCCCTAGTTTACGATGAATTTGATATGCAACTGGTTACTGAACATCGATAGCCTTTTTTCTCCATGAATTTTTAGTGAAATTTGGAAAAAATAAAAGTAGGGATATTTTCTGTAATTATAGATAAAAAAAATTGTCGAATCGTATATAGTAAGTTAAGAAATAGTTGGAAATAGTCATGGTGTTTGTATCCAATTTATTGAGTGAAGCTTTTAGTGCTGCATGGTTATGTTGAACAGCATGAAACACTCACTGAATTAAATTCATGAACCAACTGATCTGAAATAGTGGAACATTTCAGGTATTGTTTCACTTAGATATTAGATGTTGGTTAAAAGCATACATGGGATAGGAATTTCGTAATGGAGAGTAGAACGGATGAGTATTGTAGATGATAAGGGTTTCGTAAAGCCATCTGAGCGTTAAACAGTTTAAGCTCTGCGAACCTAAATGAATTACGTTGCGCTAGTCAAAAGCCAAACTGTTCGACCCTATGAAAGTTAACAATTTGGTTACTTTTAAGCTAAATGTTAATCGCATGATTCGATATTAAATTTTGGAAACAATAAGCTAAATTGATAGGTTCTGAGCAACTTTCCCTTTTGTGCGTCTAAAATTTCTGCCATTTTTGTACACGCGATGCCAAAAATTTTCAATTTAAATACTTGTTAATAATTAATTTGACAGTAATTTATAAACAATCGCGTCTTAAGTTCGTATTAAATCCGTTGAAAGTTTAGAATAAAGATGATCGAGGCGTATGTTTGCATTTTGTTAGGGAGTTCCCCCTTAAACTTGGAACACAAGAAGAAAAATAAGTCGAATTACGCAGGCACATATTTTTTCCTTATTCATGGCTGAAGAAAAATTTCTGTAGAAACGAAACTTTCTGCAATCTCATTTAATTTGTTCTCTGAACCAAAGACCCATAACAAGACAGCCAGCATCGTTAGATAACTTTAATTTCTAAAAAGACACGACATTTCTTCAGAAACGAATTATTCCCAATGTCTCCTCGAATTAATATTATAATTAGTATAATAAAATGTAACAACAGATTTATATCAGCCCACATAAATACGGGCAAAGGACAATTTAGGTTTTAAGAAATGTTGTTTGAAACGTCTAGAGAAATTACGACTAATTTCACGCGAGAGAACACCGGTTGAAAATATTAGAATGGTGAAAGAGCACGTTTCTTAAAATGTCCACGGCGCCAGATGGTTCGCTCCCCCTCCAGTCGTAATTTGTTTTCCATTAAATTCCTTTTTCTTCCCTCTAATGCAGAATTTAACTGCCTAAAAGCAAGGGGAACAGTTAAGAGGAAGTTTATACAATTCCCAGCCAGTAACGGCTCATATTTCGCGGAAAATGGATAAACGAGGAGAGGATTGAATTCCAAACGGAAGGAAGATCGTCGTAAGTTGAGATGTCGTGACTCTCGCTTTCCTTGTTAACTGAAAAATTTCACGAAACCCATTGCAAGAGACGACTAGCGATAGTTGACGCTCACAAAATTGTAGAATTCCTGTTTTGATATGGTACAATGCAATTTCTTCTAAAAAATTCTAGGAGTTACATACCTATTCACGTCTAAGTAATTCTACACAGAATTTTCTTTATATAAAATTAGATTCCAAGTGTTTAAGACCCTATTTTACTAGTTTCAAATCATAACTAGATTTCTCTCCTACTTTATTATTAATTATTCCTATTTACCACGTTATGTTTGCAATATTAATTTCTCAAATTCAATTGAAAATAGCTCGATCGCTCGAAAGCCACGAACACAAAAACGGCTCCACTCCCGTTTTATTCCAACGAAAGAGACACTCGAAAATTCGAGAACTCCGAACTTTTCTGAACCTGTTTCCCCGACAAGCTTAGAACTTGGCGCTCTTGTCTTCGGGGCCGTGTTCAAACGCGACAAAGTCGATAACCGGTGCTGGAAAACACGGATCGCTACCAAATCCGGGCGTCTCGGAACTCCGAAAGGGTCTGACGGAAGTTCGCGCAAGAAAAGCAAAAGAGGATCTCGTGGATGGCGAAATCGAACGCGCGTCAGGGGTCGAGCGAGAGAGGGGGTCGAAGAGGATCGAGAGTGGCCTAAGCAGCCGGGACGTTGAAAATTGTTGGCGGCTCTTGAAGGACTGCGAGGGAGGTTGGAGAGGGCCGTGTGATTGGTCCAACGACCCGGACATCCGTCGCTTACGAACTTGGCCCACCGTTAAATATGGCAACCAACGGGCTGGCCGACTAATGTGATTGCTGGCAGACTGTTAGAGGACGCTAAAAGCACCGTGTCGTAAACTCTGCGTTCCGCGCGAGGCTGAAAGAGGAACAGAGAAAGGAGAGTCGACGAGCGCACATAGACACGCATGGACTATCGGTTGTTATCGACTAACAAACTTGCAGTACTGTTGGACACGTTCTTGCCCCAACTTCGTCAGTAGGTGAATTTGTATCGCGTTCACATGCTTGAACGAGAATCTTTAATTGTTGATTTCTTTTCTCTTCGTGGTTGAGATGTTATCTCGTTCTTCATTAGCGTATTAAATACCAGAAGAAGTAACTAGTTTTTAGATCGACGCGATCCATCTGGCGAGTACCTTCGATCAGCTAAGAAGATGAATGCTTTATAGATCGGTGATAATTAGCGTGACGATTCGATGGGTCGTAATTGATGTTTTCAACGACAGCTCATTGATGGATGGAAATAACTCGTGATACCATTTCACTGTCACAATCTGATCTATCATCGTTATAATTCTCTTTAATGGTATCTGTAGCTGACGGGTACACCAGAAACTTGTCTATCGATCACTTAAGGAGCCCGCCGACGTTACAATTTATCGAATAATGAACCGTAGAGTTAGCGATGGGCTCGACGCGTCCTCGTGAATTTCACAACGAGGCGACTCCCACGTCAGAGCATCGAATACTGATCTGTTTGAAGGAAAACCATAGAGCTCGAGAGGGGTTGTCGTGTGACAGGGTCGTATCGACCGCAGTGCGGCTGCAGCATAAAAGTTCAGCCGCAGATTGCACGTTCGACAGATTCGATCAGTGGATAGATAAAATTTCCTCTACGATTTCAAAAATTACTTACTCACAGCTGAACACGATGACCAGTAGCGAACGATAATCGAATTTCATGCTTACCTGAAACAAGAAACGAAACAAAAATTAAATATCCGTACCTTTATTTCCTAAATAGATTTACAATTAACAATCGCCATTATTTTTCTCCTTATCGTTGTTTCGTTCGCATTTTCGAAAACAGTTTTATTCCACTGCAAAACAGCGGTATCCATTTATTTATGTACACGGAACACATTTCGACGCGACCATTTACGTGCTTCACCCTGTACTCCCGAGATCAGCCGCGTGCGCGCGACACCACCACCGAAAGGGTTAATCCTCTCGGAGGAAAATTCATATGCGCCCCCTTATCGCGACTGCTATCCGGCGAAGCTGCACGGGAAACGTAATTTCTCGTCGAATTTCAATGTTGCCCGGTCTGGCCGTCCGCGTACCCGCGATCTTTCGTTTCACTGGGTCACACGTACCAGGAATAATCGCGGTATCGTTAATGTATTCTAGCAGGAATCCACGGCCGAGTCCATAAAGCCGCGTTACCATAACCCCTTAATTGGCCCTCCCAAGAGCGGCTCCGGGACGGTTCCAACCGTGTGTCGATGCTAAATTTATGGAACCCCAAGGTCCGGGCTAATTCAATTACCGTTCCCATTAGGGCAAACTCTTCGTGGCACGATTCTCTGTCATCCGTCGAGGGTTTTCTTGCGAGCGGAACGTCGTGGATCGCGTTGGGATCTCCGCTCTATTGCAAAATGTACGCCCGTCCTCGTTCGATTCGAGTTGGGCTCGCGCGACTCTGCATCCAGGATCGTTAGGGACTTTCGCGGTATCCTCCCGCGCGTTTCGTGGATCGTAACGGATTCTCGTCGATTTCTCGCCACCTCTGACACGAGATCGTAGTGGAATAAAATAGCAGATGTTTAGGTGTACGATATCGTGGTTATTAAATATTCAATCTCGATTTTCTGCAGAAGGAAATCTTCGAGATATGATTTCTACGAGACGTTTTTGTGAAGACAGCACTTGGGTCGTCGACGCTCGCCAGGAACGATCGATAAACTGTTCGCTATAACGAGAACGATCAAGCGTGTTCGTTTATCTTACGGTGAAACTTTGACGCAAATGTTCGCCCTCAGAGCGACGTTCTCGAACAGCTGAAATTATACGTGGTTCAGTCGCGCGATAGAGTCTTCAGGATCGCGTGGAACTCCTCGCAGATTACGTCCCGCCGTATCCGTCGCTGCTCCGCGTAAACGTCTTTTACGACCCTCTCGTTTGGGCCGCGCTCTAGAAGTCGATCGACAGCGAATGACTTCGTTCGACTCGTTATTTTTTCGCGAAAGCGATCACAGTTTTAGATAATGACTGTATCAATCGTAAAGGGTGGTTACGACCACGCGAAACCGTAAAAAAGTTGATCCAACGACCTGGTCCGCGATGAAAATAATCCGTGGGCTCAGTCTTGGGGTTTTTACTAGTCTTTGAAAGAACGAGGTTAGTTAGATCGTTGTCGATAAAGAAGGTTACGTTCTTGCGGTAATCGTGATATTAAAAGATTAATTGACAAAGATTTACGAACACGGTTAAAATTCAATATGTCCAGCAAAAATTGTTTTGCTATAATTATATTTCCAGTTCGTCGAATTTTGTGAACCATTTGCGACGTCCCGTCGCTTGGCTGACGTAAACGAAGTTACATCGATCGAACGATGGAGCGATCGTACGAAACTGGATTTGGTATTATGCGAACGTTATTTAACCATCGATGATCGCGATTAACGAAGAATAAATTATCGTCGCGTTATTGTTCTATGAGGCGCGCCAAAATTATCCCGGGCAGAAACTGCATTTTAACGAGTGCTCTTCATTAAACACAGGCATTCGTTCGATCGTTATTGCGATCATAATTAAATCTCACCCCAGCTGACGCAGTTATTGTCATTAATTGTTATAACGTTTAAGGCGGGTGCTCCAGTAGAGGAAAGAAGGCTGGCGATGAAAAGAGAAGAAAGCTTGTTTCGTTCTGAACAGACGATAGAACCGCCTAAATTCATTAGAGGGTGAAAGAAACAGGACGAGGAAGGGAAGATGGTAGAGCCTGCTTTATCTTTGTTTCACGACTCTAATGATTTCTCTCATTAGGTAACATTACTTAGCTAGGAGTCGCGCAATCGAGCTTAATTAATAGCATTTGTCGCGTTCGATTATCCTGATTTCGCGGCGACCCTGCGCCATCGTCCATACCCCTTTCGTCGAGAATAAACGTGCTGTAGAACTTCAGCTATTAGTGCTCGTCGTGTTTCTTCGCTCGATTGTAATCAACGATTTCTACTTGTTCGTTTTAATCGACAGCGTCTTGAATCCTGCATTAAGAAACTTTATACACCTTTAAAGATGAAAGGGTTATCTTATACCGTACTCGTTGCCATTTTCTCGAATGTGATATTACGTTTTTCGAATAGAATTATATAGTTTTTTGTATATACGATGAAATGCGAGCACCTTGATCTCTGCGAAGCGTACTCAGATTTCTGTGCCAAAAAATATTAATTTAGAAAGTATTCCAATTAAGTCGACCGTAATAGCCGGCTGCCTTCATTTGCCTGAAATAAAGCGCTCTACTGTTTTTAGCAGCTTACTGTGACATTAATATGAGCTGCGCTATTGTACAAGGCAGATTTACGGTGAAAGAAGCGTATTTCCACGGAAATAGCGGTATTCTCCGGATTTTTGAAGAGGAACGATGTCGTGGAAATTTGTTTGAAAATAATTAATTCCCTCCGTTCCTTATTACAATTTCACGCGTACGTATAGGCGTTTAGCGTGGAGCAATTTAAAAGAACATTTGTTGGAAAAAATGGAACGAAAATGGAACATGGTGTCGGGACGTTCGTTTAATCAAGACAAACGCGTTTTTCATTGTTAGTTCGTTTAACTTGACTGTGAAAATATCGTTTCGGAAAAAAGATTGCCTCGATTTCGAACAAAAGGCAGCGAGCTGCAGCGAAACAAAAATGCGAAAACTGGCCGAATAACCAGTTCGAACGCAACGAATCGACAGGCGAACTAGGGACCACTTTATCTAGTAAGTTTAACCGATTTTGTAAAAAATCATTTCCTCTCTGTTCCATATATACGCGTATACATTTACAAAATACGTTGATGAAATAGTTTCGCGTTCCCCGGTCTTTTTATCGATTTTCACAAACATATCCAAACGCGATATCGAACATCTATATAAGCTGAATTTACACTGTCGTATTTTTCTGACAATTTCATGCTATCAGCTGTGAAAGATTTAAAAATTTCATGCCTCGCAAAACTTCAATCCCATGTAATACTCGTGACAGTAATAATTTCAGTCATTTCCATTAAAGCGCCAATATCATCAGCCTTCGATTAATCTAAATTCGCAAACACGTTGCCTCGCAATCTTGTTCCTTTGATTGAGTTCGTCTGTAATCAACGCAATTATTACACCCACTTCATACAAATCGATGAAAGCAACGCTGTAAAGTGTCAGCGGACAATTTATAAGAGGTTCGAAGGAAATACATCCGGCGCATTAAAAGGAAAAATGGGGTTGATCCTTAATTGCGAACGGTCAGGCAATCCTTCACGTATATACGATATATATCTATATATATATATATACATCCCTGGAACCGATCCTTTCATTTAATGCCATCGATTTGGGGCTGACTATCGCTCGACGAACGAGCAAAAGTCTCCGGCGCTTCAAGTAGCTACGATCGTTAAATCCCCGACCTCATCGACGACTTAACCACCGCTCGAATCCGGAAGAGATAGTAGCCATTCACGGAGCTACGAATGAACTCCTTCGCAGGGCTGTTTCGACGGTGCTGGACGCGGCCTTTTATACGGGCCCCACATTGGACCTGAGGTTTCCCATTAAACTTTCGCCGACCTTGTCCTCTCGTCGTCATAATTTCACGTTCCGCCGATTACTTCGCTCTCGCTGCTACGCTTGTTCCCTTTGGATGGACGAATCCGCGAGCGAGGAATCGGGAGTAATTATTTCTTTCATATGGATTGTTACGATTTAACGAGTCTATCGCAAGATCTGTGCTAGGTAATATTCTGATGGATAATGCAAAACTTATCATGGAAATTTTTATCTCTTGCCCCTATTTTTTAAATAATTTCTACTGAAATAATAATTTTTATTATATTTTTAATTTTTTACAATAATTTCTAAAAATCTTAAGATGTGTTATTTCACGTTGAAATTTTGTGGCGAGCTATATTTACAGTTATGTGTGTATGGGAATTTAGTTCCAGAAGAGATTTTCTGCGATTATAGTTCATTATCTGAGTGATCGACGAGCCGTTTGCGCGATAAATAGTCTCAAGTATTATGAATCGTGCGCAGTGTTCTTCTGCATATTTATAACAGCGTATTTTAAGCAATTAATTAGTTTATTAATTAGTTTTGTTGTAAAATTGGAAAAAGGATCCTCCGTTTTCTTAATTACCTCCATGATTAAGCGCACCCATTTATGGAACAATTCGCTCAGCCTCACATATAAAAAGTTTAATTAGGCTTACGGAGGGAAATAAAAAAATCGAACGTAATGGAGGATTGCGCTTAACCCTTGGCACGAATTCAACAAGGAAAATCGCCTTACCTATCGACTACCTTAAAACCATGAGAAATGGCTTAAAGAATAAAAGCGGAAGGCGGAGGAGGGCGGATTGCTCGTTAAACGATAGGAAACTAGCAGTTATTTAGACGTTTCTAGACGTTGCACAAAATCACGATCAACTTCGGAATCTCGATCGCACCAAACTTCTCCATTATCACAGCCACTTTTGTCTCCATTTAGAGACCAACTTCGCTGCTACTAAATTACACAAAAGTGCAACAAAGTCTACAGACTCCATACTTCAGAACTTCCGCGCAAAAGACTTTAAAACTCCAAGTTACCTCCTGGTCATTCAAAGTACATTCCGCCTTCCACATCCGCATCGGTAGCTTCATCCAAAGTTCACGGAAATGTATATAATAATTCACAAATACGTGACATATTACCAAAACGAAATACACTAACAACAACCAGCGAAAGCATTAACGAACAGTGCAAAAACCTTCGTATCTTTAACAAACAAAGTATCAAATTTACTCTTCGCAATGTCTATACAAACTCTAAACCCGTATTTACAATCACAGATCTATCATCGACTGAGGATCGATGAAAATTTCAAGACTCTCCTCGAATCTTACGCTCGTATTTACCAGAGCGTGCGTAAGAGAATTAAACGAGAGACGTGCGCGACGATCGTTCATAATCGGACGCATATTGGGGGCTGCAAATCTCTGGGAGAAAAATTTAATTAACCGTAAGGCCGGAATCGAAAGTTGACCGTAACGGCGTCCCGGATCTCTGGCACGACTCCAGCCGCGGAAATCGCCTTTAGCCATCTAACAGAAGCGCGCAACGGAGGCGATCGTGGGATGGGCGAGGAGGAACAAGAGAGGGTGCAGGATCTTTAACGTTGAGGTAGGACAGGTCTAAGCTTTCCACGAGCAGGTCTGGCTTTCTTACCCTCGTCCTTTTTGTTCCTGCAGGGTCTCGCGCGCCCCCGAGACGCCCTCCACGGCTTCCAGCGTGGCGTAGGGGGAGGCGTGACGAAGCGGCCTGTGATTTAGTGCACGGCCGCAGTGCGCTTCTTACGGGGGCGAGGGAAAATCCGGGACCCACGATTTTAAAGGGAGATGACGGCCATTGCATATCTCCTTTGTGTACTTTCGCTGGAAGATATGGCGCGCATTACTGCACGCGAGTTCGAGGCAGCCAATAGTGGCTGTGAAATGTATGCGCGCGCTGGAGGATTTTCTAACGAGGAAATTCTTTGCCACGTGTAGAAGTTTTGTTTTCACTGCGGTGGTAAAAGAAAATTTTATATAATCGGCGCTTGTGAATCAGTGGGACGGTTAAGAACGTCCTTTGAGAATGGGTGAGAATAGTCAGGAGTAGTTTTTTCTTTTTTTTCAGATTTTTTCATGGATGAATCAGCGTTTGGAGAGGAGAAGGGTTAATGGGTTTACGTGGAATTGTTGCGATATTTTTTGGAGTTATGTGCAACAATGTTTTTTAGCATTTTTAGAGGAGATGCAGTGCCAAGAGTGTAGCATTTGAAACGTAGACGAATTTCATTCTGAAAGGTGGAAACGGTGTGACCCACTTCTTTCTATTGGAAATGCGTACGTCGCCGCTGGCGATTGTAGAAAAGCGCCGATTCAGCGTCTGTCGTTGACCAGAACACGTGGGTGGCGCTTGCGATAGGCCAGTGAAGGCGTGCGAATGAAAGCTCTGGCTGTTCGAGCAAGTGAGAAAAAGAGATGCTGGAAATCGTGTAACGTTTAAACGACTAAATCCAGGTTACGACGAGTGGACGTAAAATGAGAAACGTTGCAATGGAGAGTGACAGATTTGTAATGACGCAGGTAACGAACCCGTTCGAGTAAAAGTAATTAGTTGCTACGCCATTTTCTTCTCTGCGTTAATTAAACGACTGAGCGGATAAAGAATAATATTCCAAAGAAACATATTCACCGCTTAAACATTGAAATGTAAAAGCAGAAGGAAGGAATGTCACAAAATTACCATTTCCTTGGAATCGTTATAGCGATTCCTTCCTACTCGGTTCTAAATTATTTTTAAACGGAAGCTTTTATGATTCCAATTATAACAGTAACCGTAATAACCGTGCTATCGATTCTCTCCAGATTGGACTTGCAATACTTCAAAACGAGGGGCTCGATTACTCCTCCGTATTAAGCTGACACAAAAAGCTTCCTATCTCGGATTGATCTATGAATGGAAATTCAGGATCAGTCGATGAGATTGATCGCTTCTTCGTTGGAAATATTCCCTTACACGGAAGATGTCCAGCAGAGAGAAAGAGAGAGAGGAAAAGAAAAAAAAGGATCACAGAAATTTTATCCAAGCTACAATTATCACACAAAAGGTACGGTCACAACTTCGTATCCGCCATCGCTAGTCGGCTGCCCATTTTCCTATCCTTTTCACCGGCTGTTCCTCGAGCGGGAAACAGATACGGAGTGCCAGCTAGAAACCTGGCTGGATCGTTAAAAGTCTCCAATTACCGGGTGGAGTCGTGAACCTCCCCGAGGAGTCTGTCTGCAGCTCCAGCTGCAGCCTGACCGGCAATCGCGCCCACGTTTTCCAGCCTCGAACGCGGCTACCAGCTTGAAACCTTCGCTTCTCTCCTTTGCCTTCTTTCTCCCTTATTTTTCCTCCTTCGATTCGTCGCTCTTCGTCTGAGATCGGTCGTAGTAGCCTCGCGACAACAGTCGATACGTCCAGTGGAGTCGAGGAAAGTGAACGCTCGCTCGTGGACCACCGTTGCGAGCGACTTCTAAGATCTATCGATTTGTGACACTTTTCAAGAAGATACTTTAATTAACGTCTGCGATATTATGTTACGTTCACGTGTGTAAAGAAAAGTAGAGATGAAGAGCACGAAAGACGGAGAAGATCGGAAAGTTGAAGTGTCTTTTGAATCAGAAGATGCATTTGTCCTTAAAGCAGCCAGAAATAGCCGAAATCCGGTCACGGAAGAGCGATAATCCATTTTCGTCAAGGAATTATTTATTTGTCGCGGATATTTCACGCGGGCACGGAGCGTAGAGCGTAGTCGCGTAGCTAGCAGACAAGCAGATATGCAGTCCGAACTGAAGTAGTAATATAGGCCGTGCAATATATCCGTGTCAGGTTGACCAATGTCCTGTCCAAGCCGCCATACATCAACTCCTGTATTGTGGCCACTTCGGATTATCCGGGCTTTGAAACTGCTAGGATTTCGAATTTCTACGCGACGACTTTCGCCGCGTTTCCGCCTGTCTCGAACGCTCGTCTCCGCGGCGTTTCTCGTTTCGGATTCGCGGTCAACATCGTCGATCGAAATGGATCGCGTCGATCCTTTTTACGAACTCAATCGATACAGAAAATTCTATTCCCCTTGTAACATCGTATAATTTGTCCATTCGCATTGTTAAAAACCACCAATTGCAATTAGGAGAAAAGTGCATACGTCTAATTCTTCCACGACGCGACACTCTGGGTACACGGATCTAATATGGCAGAAACGCGAGCAATCATTCTGGCCCAACTGAGACCGGCAACACGAACGCGCGACAGTAGTCGTGCAATGAGAAGTGATGGGAGTAGATACAGCCACTTCCAATCGGGCCACCCGGAAGTAGATAGAGCCATTTCCAATTGGATGGCTGTGCAGCACGTTTGTGTTAGTTAGCCGTGCTGCCTCGGGAACACGGCTCACGTTTGTATGTCTAAGTATTGCGAATTACCTTTCTACACACAACAGTACACCTACAACACGATACCTGCTCGACTAGAAGATTTCAACGTAATCCAATCATCTTTGATTACATAAAAAAAGTATCAGTTAGCGAATTTCGTAAAAAATGATATCACTTAAACACTGTACGAATTTTGCTATTTTTCGATGCTCGATATTGTGCACTATCTCTGTCGCTGGTTGCACGGTTCTACCCTAAATGCTTCCATGACCTCTCAATCTGGCGCGGATCGACCATCGCGAGGACCAACTCGATCCGCCATTCGAGACTTTCAATCAAACTTTCCGCCGCGCGACGGTATAATTCAGTCGGATCACGCGCGGCGGGTTCGTTTACTTTTATGAAAGAAACGCGGGAAACAGCAGGGGTTCGATTCTCGCCCTGTTGGCTTATTGGCGCGCGCGCAGACCAAGCATCCGGGCCAGGGAAACAATTAAGGGGGACCCACGATCGTGATACACGTTCTCGTTACCGCAGGAACTCCGGCGAGGTGTTGCCCGCGCCCTGTGTGAAACTTTCGTCAATTAACCGGCGAATCGAGGCACAAAAGGAACAATCCACCGGCCGACCTCGCGATCAATTAGAACGAGCAATATCTCGAGGAGCCGGAGGAAGCTTATGGCCAGCGATCGATCGCTGTCGAGCCGTGAAATGTTGGCGTTGTCAGAAAATGCTGTGGATAATGGAAATTAGGAACTGATTCCTGTTAGTACCGTGCATATTGTGGGAGAAAAATCGTTTGTCTAAAAAAATTAGGAAGTACAAAGAACATTTTGCAAGTGGTCGTCTGTTTGGAGTTGATGTTTCATGTAAAATTAGGGAGGGCAATCTTAACGGCGCGAAAATAATCACGCAATCGTTTAATTCGAGGAACCAATGAACTGGATAGAGTTCTGATTTACCTTCGAGCACTAGCGTGCATTTCTATCTATGATACCACCGCCGCTGAGAAACAGGAAGTAATCTTCTCCAGAACTCTCCAAAGTCCAATTAGAAATCCCAGGTTCTTCGCTGTAAGTAACTGAACCACGAAACTTCGCAATAAAACAGCGGGCAGGGTTATTTTTTATCTCTGAAATGGCACACACAAAAAAAGAAGGAAAGCTATTCCAACCCTTAAATCCACGCGATAAATTTCAGCGGGAGGATGGAGGGGGTGAAAGATGTATCGCTGTAATCTGCACATATTGCGGTCTTAATCCAGAAATAAAAAATTCCATCTCTCGAAATCGATAAAATGAGGGTGTAGATTGGCCGATATCCAAAACGTTGCACCAAACGGGCTATAAAATTCTCACTAATCCCTGACCGTGGATAAAACGAGGAATAACAGTGGTTTATTTTGCAAAGGGCGAGAGAGAGAAGTCGGGACAGTCTCGAGAGAAGAGAGGGTCCCATTCACGTTTCACGTCTGCCACTTCGGATCGATTAACTTCCGCGGTTTTGAGGCTGTATACTAGCTATTATCTTAATTGAAAACAGTCGGACAAGTTTAGTAGGATTGCAGGATTAAGTGCGAGCGAACCTCTTGGCTCGTGGTTTCATTATCGTACAGCGAAGATAGCGCGTTAAATGTTCTTCTTAATCTCGGGGACTATGCCTGGCGAGATACACCTCGAGCGGAATAAAACGCACCTTCGAATTGGTTCTCCACGGGACGATTTTTTTTACAGCGTCGTTGAAAACAATTTAGGAAGTGAAATTGGTCGCAAACGCGGAAATTTGTTCCTACGAACTCTCAGCTTCGAGGAAATCGAATTGTGCAAATTGTACAGTTTGGATAATTGACTTTTAAGTGGCCACAAGTAACGTGGTAGAGCGGAAAATTGTGTAAGCGAGGAAAAAAAAGTCGAAAACGTAGAACGAAACTTTTTTGTTCGAAGTTCTGTGTTCGGGAAAATCGAGTTTGAGGATTTGTTGAGCACGCGAGCAATCGGTTAACGTCTGACTAACCGCATTCAGTACGGATGTTGACTACGATGATGTTATTCTACACTTTCGAGTTGCTTTCACGTGTAGAATAACCTCGTTTTAGTTACGAGCTGACTGACAAAATTAAATAGCATAAATTTTCGCAAAAGTTTATCATATTTCTCCTGCTTTCCAGTCTCTCCATTTTTCGTGCAGAATCACCTCCTTCTCGCAGATTAAGTTCTAGCACAGATTACAAAACTAAAAACAGTGGAAACGAGTAGACGGTTAACGAAGGATGACTTAAAATAGCACTAGGAATTTTACAAATTTATGTCGTCATCCCACGTGGTAGAAGGATAAGGAAACTCTAGCACATGTTGCGGTTAATTTACAACTTTCTAAAAGTTGTTCCATGGATTAACTGGTGGGCAGAACTGTTTCGAAATGCAAGAGTAGAATGGTTCTCCCGTGGCAATCGCTTTAAAACGACTTTATTAAGCCTCCGCCGGCATAAACGTATATTAAGTTTTCACCGTGAAATTACGAGACTAGCTTCCACTCGCTTCACCATACACCTATGGAAATAAGCTAAATGAATAAATACTGATCGCTATTAATTTTTAAAATCTCCTTTACATTCGTGGAAGGAGCTTGTGGGAAATAAATCTTTCTCTGCAACGAATTCCACGAATCTCGCGTACGGAACAAGTAATTAAAAAAAAAACCTTTAATTTAGAACAGCTAGCAGAAAATTGTGATTTCAAACATGAGAATATTAAATAATTAGATAGCCATAAAAAATCTCAATTTATATATCTCTTTCAGGTCTCGTGTAGAAATAAAAATTGCAACTTTAAGCAACTGGTTCAAATAATAAATTTGCCAGGAGGAATACCTGGTGTATTTTTCGTTTAGGAACATTTATTCTACTTTGAACAAACCCCAAGCGTTTCTACGTTTTTCCCAACGAACGTTCCCGCATGTTTGTATTTATAATCCATTTACAGGATGTATTATTCGACAGCCGTGTGCCGTGAATTCCCCCGGAAATACGGGCAACGGGACGTCTGTCCGAGTAGCTTGCCTGCTACGCCAATTCAATTTCGGTCGATATAGACCGGCGACACGATTCCACCCGGCGAAGAAGGCGTCGATTGAAATACTGATCGATCGTAACGTCGCGATCTAACAAGATTTACGGATCTCTTTGCGTCTACGTGGCAGGCTCGGGCCAACTTCCGAAAACTTTCGCATTTTATTTACTCGCAAGAGTTCCCTGGATCGAATAACAATTACCGTGAGCCCCAGCGCGAGATCACTTTTGCTGGCGTTTAGGGAAATACCCCTCTTGTCGCGTCGAGGCGGATCCCTCCAACGACGGATTGAATTAAGTCCCTCCATTAGCATTCCGCTTCTTAACTTTTCCAAACTTCCGCCTCTATATTTTATTTATACGCATCCATCTCAGGGATCGTTTCGATACCTGACCAGGATGAACAAAGTTTCTCGCGCATATACGCTTATACTGTCGATCGTACAAGTGGATATTTGAATCGATGTTTAATCTATAGTTTGAGGTAACGCTATGAATTATACGATATCGCTTTCGTACCTTTTAACGTGGTTTCGTAAAAATGATATTAGAGAGAATAATCTCTGCTATTATCGCGGTACTATAATGTGACGGAAAGTCTAGCCCGCGGCGAGCCCCGTTCCCAGCTGAAATATCAGAGAGTCGACGTTACGAGTTAAATTCGTTCAGAATTTTAAGCGGCCTCGCGGGCTATCGCGAAACTGATTTCAGGCGGAGACGTAAAATCGCCGGGATCGGCGTTGCTGGCCCCTCGCAATCGTTTTATGCGTAGTTTAATATTAAAAGGTGCTTTAATTCATACCGCCCTCGGCGATCTTTCCAGCCGCAACGAAACTCGCAACGCTCGGTCCTTGGCTCTGTTTAGCGTTAATTAGTTAGTAAATGGTAACAAAACGCGAGTTAAATGTTGACTAAGAAAGGGTACGTTCGAGTTTAAGTAGCGTTAAACCGGGGAGAAGAATGTTTAATCATTTTTGTTAAAAGCTTATGAGCCATTACTTTGCTTGCGCGCTTTGAATGAAAAGGATTTCAAACATTTCGATTCACTTTGTACTTCCTTCTGTTGACCGTGCGATTTTCATTTTGCGCTGTTATAAAACCCGCGAGGGCAATTATTGAGTCCGTTGAATGTGGCAGAAAACTGAAGAAATGAATTTTATGAACGAGATAAATGAACGTGGTCCAGTAAAAAAAGAATAACGATCGAAAATTATCGCAAATATTATTCTATATATCTCTACTTATTGACAGTCCTATTAGTCATTAATAATTTACATATAAATTCTAGTACATTCGAACTGGGGCGTACCGAGTGACACGTTAGTTAGTACTGCAAAATTTGACCACGAGCATATGTTCGAACGACCATGTTATTTGTACGTAAATTAGATGTAGCTATCGCGTGTGCATTTGTCCAATTTCTGAACGAGTCCAGTTATGAAACATGTCTCTTCTCGCGAAACATACCAACGAGTATAATTACATACTGCTTTTTGCCAGAGCAGAAGATCGTGTGAACGAAAATGCAAAAACTTAACATCCTATTATTCTGTTCTACAACGATGTCGAATAAGCTATTCGAAAAGAATTTAAAGAGCTGACAGAACAGTGAAAAATTCCTTCGTCCATCCAGATCCATTGCCAAGAACGACTCCGCTATCTCATTCGAAACGTGTCTCGTCTATGGATTCGAACGGACAAAAACTCGTGGACGCGATATCCGCTCTCGTGGATGAGAAAATGCTAGCAGCTAAGTGATTGCGCGTCGTCATAGGGGATGTTGCTCGCGATAGGGTTAATTGCGCGACAGTTTTGCAAACGCACCGACAAGTCCGCCGGATCAAAATCGTCGCTCGTGAATCATTCTGTCGAGGCGTCTGTAATTCACTAAATGTGTCCGCGCCCGACCCATGGCGACCCGTGATGGATTTGCAAACGGAATTCATAGAGTGCTGACAATTATCGCGAGCAAGATCTCTGCCGTTGAATAATTCGGGTCGACTTCGAACTCTGACCGAACGAAACTGCGCGGACGTGGCCGGTCATCGCCCAGGGATGATTGATGAATAGATACGTCTAACAGTTCGTGTTCCGTATTAGCAAGTTCAGCGAAAGGGTGGTGGACTGGCGGTGCAAGAACCTCCCCCAAGAGTATCCATTAAATTCGATCGAACAATTAAGAGTTTCGCGCAAGTAGGACGATGTTTTATAACTGGCAATTTTTAAACGATACTTATCTTCGCCATAAATCTGGCGTATTCAACGACAACGAGTTAATACTGGGAGGAAATTTCAATGGCGAGTTCGACGATAAAGCCAGCAAGTTGCGACGTAGGATTCTGAAAATTACCCGCTGAACGTAACTACGTAACTAATGGTAGCCATGCATCACCATCCTTTGCAACCGGTGCATTATCAAACGTAAGTAACGCTCAAAATAGCATCTGTACAATTACAGGCGCGAAGCCACGAATTATTTCTCATAACACTGGAATTTGTAGTCTTGGAATGTACCAATCTGCCGAGAAATATACCCTCCGCACTGCAATCTCCGCGCAATCGAGTGACTTTTGCAACGACCGCTCTGCGAGCGATACACGACACCCACAATTACGTACACGTCATACTATACCCTTTCGTTCCGAATTAATGTCCCATATAACAGTTTTTCCGCGGAACAATTGGCCCTATGTATGCATTTTCACACTTTTTCACGGAATCGAGTGACTTTTGCAATAACCAGTTTGCAAGCGGCACGCGACACTCACAATTATGTATGCGTCATACTATACCCTTCTGCTCCAAATTAATGTTCTATATAACAGTTTTTCCATGGAACAATTAGTCCTATATATGCATTTTCACACTTTTTCACGGAATCGAGTGACTTTTGCAATAACCAGTTTGCAAGCGGCACACGACACTCACAATTATGTATGCGTCATACTATACCCTTCTGCTCCAAATTAATATTCTATATAACAGTTTTTCCATGGAACAATTAGTCCCACACGTGCATTTTCACACTTTTCTACGCAAGGTTAAAATGTTCCGTATCATTTGTAGAACTCCAATCTACTTCTCTCGCGTTACAGATGGTATTACAGTATATAGCACCATCTGCGTGAGATATCCAGAACGTTACTTAGAGCCTCGAACTAAGAGGAGAAGTAGCTGCCGTAAGAAATGCCCCTCAGAAAAATTATTACACTGTATCGCGCGTATATCAGCGCCTCTAAGAACTCTCGCGAAATTTCCACTAGCGAAAGTAGACGATACTCGACGTCGAAACTGGTGAAAACTATGTCTCCGCGAGATTTATGGCCGGCGACTCGCGAGGAAGTAGTTATCGAGGGCGCCCTCTTCGACCGCGAGATCGATCAAGCCAATTCTAATCGACCCGCGGACACGCTTATGCCAGTGAACCACGGTCTACCGGTAGCATGATTCATGAACGGTAATTTCACGGTCACGTAGAGACCACGTCGTCGCGCCTTGTCGTCTTATTCCTCTTATTTACGATCGAATGTATCAATGGCAAGTCTGATACTGTAAATAACGTTTAAATGCACGGCAGTTCGACGCTGACTCAGATCAGGAATGACCACTCGACTCGACGAGTTGTTTTACGATGATTTATCGGTATCTAGAGTACACACTTCGTTCGAGCACTCGTTAGCATCAACGAGTGGTTTATTCGAGTTTAGACGTATAATTACCAGCGAGAACTTTGCTCAAGTGTGTCTATATACAGTTCTACGGTATTTCGATGTTGGTTAACAGTCAGCTACTTACTCGTAAGGTGAATATAGTACTGTAAAAGAAGAACTGGGAATACACGACGATTATGTATGAAAAGAGACGAAAAATGAGTGCTTTTTCTGGTGAAAAAAATACTATTGTAGTTCGAGGCGATAAATGTCGAAATGATTAACGACACGCGACTAATAAATATAAGATTAAATTTCACACTTTTGGAGATTGTGTGCCGCGTTCTCGCGTCAAGTGGGAACAATCCCGGGACGATCGTAAAGAGTGCGCCCTGTAAAATAATGAATTTTTTTCACGAAACTTCCAGGTACCTGTAGTACGCACTTAGCTTTGTCCCTGTAAAAGTTTTGGCGGGAGTGGGAACAAGTTTTCTGTTCGGTAAAGTCTGACGAGGGAGTTAAAAGTCTCATGGCGGATTAAACTTTAATTATTTATCGTAAGGTGGAGAAGTTCTCTGTAGAATGATTCTTCGTGTAGTTATTTGCGCTGATCGCTGAGTAGCCATTGTACTGTCGTCTTTTACTTTACAATTTCGTTAAATCGCACATGGAGGATTAGCTTCTCAATGGAAAATGTAAGAATTCTTCTCAGTAAAATGTGCGATCTTGCTATTTGCAGCATATCTCATAAAATTAGAATACAAGTGGTTCTTTAAACCGACTCTACGACTCGAAGATTTCACGCGAACCGTCAACACGAAGACATAACTGGGATATAAAACAGAAACTGAAGTAATTATTCGTGGAGAGGGGTGCACAGACGAAAAGAGAATTTTGCGCCCCTTTCTCTCAACGCGAGAAGAAATCTAAATTCGCGAGACGAGAACGAGTCACGTCGAAACAACTGAAACGGAATTACTCCGTTTATTATGAGTCTTATGCAATTCAACGCCGACTCCATACTTCCGCGAAGTTTTCCCGTTAACGACGACCCCCATGAAATTTACTGCCGTCGCGAGATTCAATTTCCCCTTTCGGCAGCGCCCGTCGAATTAGCGGGGTAATCAGTTAATTTTCGCTTATTCCGGCCTTCCCCGCGATAGTCCGTTGGCATTGTGTTATTTCAACTATGACGGCCGCTTCAGTTCTTTTTTTCTTCCCCCTCAATTCTGTATTCATTATGACGAATGCAACAGTAATAAAGGCGGAGTATTTTTATGGATATTCGTATTGGTAATACGTACGTGTATTTTTAATACGCACTTGTAGGTTAAATCAAAGATTGCATTGCAATAGAAGCAACGGAAATATAATTTACAAAATTTTCATTCAATGACACGTTCACGTTATTTTGTTTATGTTGCTTGAAAATGAGAACACGTGGTAAAATACATTAGATAAAAAGAATTATTGTCTGAATGTATGTAACCTTTTCAAGTGCATTGAAAAATTTGTTCAATTGTCTGTACGCATACACTTGTCAAGAGAAATGAAAAATGAAACAATGTCACAAAATTCAGTGAATGTAAGGACAGATTTGAATAAATGAAGTAACTCTCGAGTAATTTCACCCCTTACTGATCTTTCTCATCGAACGTACTCTACTATAGACTCGGATCAAATTTCAAAATATTAAAAAAAGCAGTGAAACAACTGTATCCAGCAAATGTATTCGCAGCTACTGAAAGCTCGGTCTACTGAAAGAACTTGTCGAAAAGAGGGAATCACATGAAAATTTCGTGAAAATTCCGAGAACAGCATTGCAGAGGGTGGTACACCATATATAACGGGAACAATGGAATTTTTTTTGTTTAAACGCGACACTCTTGACGCGTCCAGCCAATGAAACGATCGCTCGCGAACTTCCACGGAAATCCGATAAAAGGGGTGCGGGCGCGCGGTATTGCCGGTGAATGGGGTTGAACCGTGTGAAAGACGGAACGCGAAACGCGTAGGCGCGTGTCCGTGGCTTTATCCCACCGTGAAGCAATATTCCGCAACAATCAGACAGTGTGACTGCGCGGCGTCTGCCGGCAGCGTGCAATTAGCAAAGTGCCGGCAACGTTACCCATTACACATTGTACGCATAACCGACATTCGAGCCGCGAACACGCACCGTTAATGGCGGCAAGTCTGTGGGGGATGACGGGCTGAGAGAGCTAGAGCACCCGGAATGGTTTTGCACGATGGTGTAGCACCCCTTTAGAGCACCGTTGTTCGCGAGAGATCTCCTTATTTCGTTCAGTTCTTCGTTGTATAGACATTTTTGCTGAGTAAGTGAGAGAGAGAGAGACTCTTCATCGATATATCTGCCATTTGTTATTAATATAACAAATTTTATTCGAACGCTACTTGAAGCTAATGTTGCTTTTCATTGGAAACCAAATACAAAAATTAATCTCTTATCCTCGAGTGAGAAGAGATGGCATTTCTTTTCAGATATACGTTTACCTGTATGTTTTAACTTCAGTCCAGTTCTCTACAGAGAAGTTAGGGAAAGGTCATTTTCAGTGCGTAGAAATAAAAGAACAATTATTATGCAAAAGTGAATCGTTGTTGATTATTCATGAAACCCATTTTCTAACGGCTAACAATGAAAATCGATGAAGAGGACTGAAAGAACGAATCGTTTGTCGTGGTGAAACTATTTGAGGAGTATCGCGAAAGGGGTTGGGGCATGTAGACAGAGGTGAATCCTGAAAATGTGGTAATTTAAGTCTTATGCGAAGGAGGATCTAAGGACCGCCAAAAAGAGGAATCGTTGGCCAGGTGTTGCGCGAACTCGACGGGGAAACGATTTTTAAGGAGACGACGGCGATCAGGAGGGGCGAGAGGATTTAATAAAAGGAAAAATGAGCGTCATAACCAGGCGAAAATAGAATGGAATTTATAGCATTGCATCTGCGCGCGGGAAGCTCTGATAGGGCGATGATATTTTTCGCAGCCAACAATTCCTATGCATCCGTTCGAATTCTCTAGAATGGAAAAAAAGAGCCGACACGCAAACAGTGAGGCCATCGAATTTTGTAGAGAGCAGAGGCGAAAGGAGCGAAAGTGAAAAAAACTGGCGTATAGAGGGCAAGAGGATTGTGAAACGTGGCCAGAATTGTACTCGCCATGTCAAAGACTATTATATCATAAAATATATAAAATGTGAAGGTATTTAATTAACCCTTTGCGCTCGACGACTTTTTCAGTCGGGCGACGCTGCAGCTCGAAACGATTTCGCGGGTAAATGAATTTATATACAAATTAACACGCGAACGTGTTATATTTTAGTATATTATCTGTGTTCATATTTTGAAAGACATAATTATTGGAGTTCAAATTTGGTAGTTGCGTTTGGTGTGATATTTTACATGCACTTACAGGCATTTCGAAATGCCGGAATCTTGTGGGTCCATCGCTGCTACTTCCGGATTCACTTGATGTTGCCTCTATTACTTTATTTTTTCTATTCCTCACACCCGATACTACATTACTATCATGGATAGATACGTTTCTGATCAATTCAAAATCAAACTTGCCTTAAAACTTTAAAAAGAGTGGCACAAAACTTCGCGATACGTGTGCTTGCTACGATCGTCGAAGCTGTACTAACGCTGGATATATATTCGACGTGAGGACTACAGTCGTAGAGGACTTTTGTTTTGATCCCCATTTTACGTCACAATGTTATTTTCCCACTGAAAACAGAAACAGCCTAAGGGACCTATTCGCGAACCGATACTTCACTTCTAGCAACTGGAGATAACGAAATTCAGCATAAACAGAGACTGTCGCCTCTCGCTCGAGCTGCTGTGCGAAACATCGTGGCTAATATCGTGGTTAATATTTTACCTGTGTTTTCTCCACTTGTGTTAATAAAAGTGTAATCGACTATTGACTGAAAAATGCTGAGTTTTTCAATCGTCGAAGAGTAATTAATTTTAGAATCAACAGAACCACTTTCCCTTAAAAAGTTTATCTATCGCAATTTTCATTTCCCTTTAAATAAATCAATTATCCTCGAACGACTGAAACGTTCCAGCTTCCAAGAGAGGAGAACCGCGATACTGCTCCTTAACCGTTCGCTTGCCCTATAAATAAACCAGACCGTAAGTGAAAGAGCAACGAATCAAGAGCACGTTTCCTTCGAGGGATCGAAGATGTTCTCCGGCGGAGTACGCTAAAGTGGTTGGATTCCCGGCGACGTGCGAATCGGAAAGGAGGGGAGAGGGTGGGGAACAAGAGGCGAGAAAGTTGTCACGAAGAGTATAGAGTGGAATAAAAACTGGAAGAGGGATGCTCGCAGACAGTGGACGCAGAAACTTGTTCCGAAGTTTATCATTACTTCGCGCCCGTGCATCAGAGAACCAGAGTTGGTACGCCCCTGGCCCGATACCCACCGGCTAATATCATTTTAAAACCAAAGTTTTCGCGCAAACTTTTGTTTATTATTTCCCCGTAGCCGCCGGTTGTCGGGCCAGCGGGGAGGATAAAAATGTTCCAAGGAATCTTCAATCGAACTTCTTTTATCCGGGGCCATGTTACTACCCCTCAGACCGCCCGTTGTTGCGAACTTATCGGGCGAGTATCGAAAGCGTCGGATGGAGATCGCGAGCTTGCTACTGGATAACGTACCACGGCTCGATGGAGAATCGCTTGATAATGGAACGTTCCATAACGCTTACGCGACAAGCGTTGTTATTTTATTCAATGGTAGTTTTTAAAAGCGAACGCGTTATCACGACGGGGCTTTGGAATTTTTCTGCGAACCAGAAATATCAATGAAAGTCTGACAAAATTTGTTTAAGCTTCCAAAAAAAAAAATGAAAAAAAACTTTGCCAAAAAAAAGAAGATATACGAAGATATAAAAATACGATTTCATAGGAGAGTTGGTATTTAAATTGATCGAAACCGCGTTGAATTGACGTTAGAATTGAAACGATGCTCGGACAGGGAAAATCAAAACGTGGTCGATTATATGAGAGAAATGTGAAAAGGGATTTTTTTTTTTTTAATACAATGGGACTCCATTTATCCGAATTCGTCGGGGACTAGCAGTCCGTACAACTGGATCAACTCGTTCAATAGTTGTTCGCTGAATCTTCCCTGGTACCTATGATTTCTCGTGCCGGAGTAACGCTCTGCAAGTAGCTCGCTGAAATTTTGTTCCAATGAATGGAGTTCGTATAAATGGAATTCTACTGTATATCCACTCAGTCAAGTACGTACACTTCTAGCCGAAAGTTTTCACATTTCAGTTTTCGTCGAATCCTATCTCTTTCCACTCTCTTCTTTTTTTTATCGATTTCAAACGGAAGCTCTCTACATATGTTAATACCAATTTCTTTTATTCTCACAGATTTTTCGCTGGCCAGTCGTTCAAAGTCTAACGCAATTTTAAATATTTTTTCAAATTCCTCCACTCTTCACATTGGAGACCAAGGGTAATCGCAAGCTTTTAACGTCGTACTTATCTTACATACGTAGTGTCTCATCGAATCAATCCTCCGAAATGCTCCAAATATATTTTTATATCTTCTAAAATGGCCTTAATTTAAAAAAAAGTGAAGTATCATCATATCCATCAATTTACACAATTAATATAAAAAATTGTGTAGAATCGATGTTTGGAATGTGGTATCGACGTCTATATACATAGTAATACCACAACTGTATAATATGTCCATTTCAAAACTAGAAACTAGATACAAGAGTGCATCAAGCTTTCTATCTGAAACGTATCCACGTCGCAGTCTCAAAACAGTCTCTCTCATGGTTCTGAATGATCAGAGTCGATAATCGATGACGCACACCCCAGGAAATTCCAAATTCTAGATCTGTCGTCGCGTTTACCCCTGCGCGCGTAAGGAGCCCTCTGTAGGAGGCTGCGTGTCTATAGACAGGTTTCCACGCCTATTTATACGTGTGTATTTGCAGTCGCGAGCGTGTGCAAGCTGCACTGCAGACGGGATTCAGGTTTCTCCTTTTGCATCGCAATGACGCTTGTTATCCGTGGCAACGGCACCGCAGATGTACCATTTATTGCTGGCGTGGCGACTGCGACGCAGCACCCTTAGCCCATTGTGACCGTGGCCGTGGGTTTTTCAAACGTCGCGACCGTTCGAGTCCTATTGGCCACGTTCTTTTATCTCGTCGCGACGCCACTTCGTTACGCCTGACAATTTGCGACGACGATTCTCGCGCCCCGCCAGATAGACACCCGCTGTCTTCTCTGCTTGTGCCATTTATTCGTCGAGCTGTCGTCGCAGAAGATGAAGTGCGGTTTTGAAACGAGCCACGCTGCGTCGCGGCTTTTTGGCGGGACTTTTTAAAGTTCGTTTGTGGAAACACGTTATATAATATAATGTCCCTTTACAGTCGAGGACTGTCGACGTTAAAAGTGTTCTCGTGGAAAGCGAAATATTTTATTTGATAACTGCGGTTTTTCGGGTTTTTTTGTCGTTATTTCGTGTGAATGTTCGCTTCGAATTGTTAAGTTTAACAAAGCGCGTCGATCTTTCGAAGGAAAACCGCGTAAAGCAGAAGCACGCGAAGATAAAAGTTCGTTCGAAACGTCACAGAGAATTGAGAAGTTTTATTTTTAATTGAACTCGAAACGATACGTGCGATTTTTTTTGTATCGTGTTGACACTGACACAATGTTTCTCGACTATCAACACGATCCTCTATGACTGTATCGCGATATTGATTTAATTTCTCGATAAATTCGCGATAACTCGTGGCAAAGGATTCCCTCGAGACTCGCCTCCACACGTGTCTTCGTTAATCTCGATCGCGCGTCACGTTCCACTCGTACAGGATATTCGAAACTAAATTTTCAAAATTAATTTACCAGCAAAAATATCGAGAAGCCAAAAATGTTACGCTTGCGTTCAAGAAGGAAACAGGTGAAACGACAGAAATATTCGAGCAACGCTCGCAATGGAAGTAACTTTAACGACGCTCTCCGTTTGATCGTGCGCAACGATCAACGAACTCAAAACGGGTCCTGTTCGGCAAACACTTTGCTTTTGGAAGCAGGAGAGAGTCACAGAGGGTTAAGTCTGCTGACGTTAGAGATCTCTGGATCGTTTGCCAGCCGGAAACAGCCTTTGAGCCCGTTCGTGCATTAAAAGAGAGAACACCGATTCCACTAATAAAACATGAACGGAAACGGCGAATACATAGAGCGACACGTGCGCGAGGGAGCGAGTAAAAGGAGAACGCAGCGATAAGGAACTAAAACGACGGTAGTCGACTTATGAGATAAGTCTTTAAATTGTCTGCCAACTGTTGCAGAACGGTCGACGCGAGCACCAGCCACCGATGGCGTCGACGATATATCGACTGGCCGCGATAACCATTATCGATGTCCCGTCAAAACTGGCGAACAAGGAAATTAAAAATGTAACCTACCCACGTCCAGCGTAATGGCACTCGACGGCCTCTGGGGCCGGCAGCCATTTTTCAGCCACGGCTGACGATCGCCTTGGAGCTCGGTCCCGTTCAGTTCTCCGCGATAAAGAAGGATCCGTCTGGCGTTACCCTCGGAAAAATTGATAAATCAACCCCGATCCAGCGAGAATACAACGGACACGGACGAAGTGTAACGTTCGTAGCCGATGCTCGAATCAGCCATCGCCACGAGGACGATAATTCCTTTCTCTCGAACATTTTACCCAGCTCGAGGCGCGTCTAACGAAATGCTCGTCGAACTAAGCGTCTCCACAAATTACCCCCGTCGATGGGGTTAACAGTGGAACGCGGGTCGCCATGAAATTATCCGAATTACAAAACCGTCGAACGTCTCGTAGGGTCCATTAGCCGTATGGACGAATTGTCTCGCGTATCCAGCGAAGTGAAGACCAAGCTGGAAGTCACTTAACGAGAGGATTTCGAGCTAGTCTGGTGACCAGTCTGGCCGCGAAACGTGGGCTTCGTTGGGAGGAGATACCAAAGGAGGGGGAGAAAACCGAGCGAACAGGGAAGACAAATTGCGCTGCGGAGGGAAGAGCCGTAGTTTTTAGGTACGCGCGTGGAAAAGCTGGACGTGGGGACGTGAATTAAAAGGAAGTTCGGCTGGAGAATGTCCCTGCGGAACGAGCTCGTTGCCCCTGTCCAGTCGAGCTCTAATTAGAAGGATTCGAACCGAGGAGAAGGGGCTGGCGAACAGGATAACGCGCGGCCCATCGCCTGTTTCCTTATCGCCCTCCAAGGCTTTACTTTTCGAGCCCGGATAATTGCAACAGGAGGCTCTAACGACCGTCGAACGGCTCGGTTCGTTCAGGAAACGGGTTACACATTTGGGTTCTGCCGCGCGGTCCTGTCGCGTCTCGCTGTGGAAATTTCATTGTTATTTCGAAAGTTAGGGAGTTTGTTAACGATAGGATTTGTGGGTATTCTGTTTTGGACAGTTTCAATTCGGGTATGTGTTACATTGTCGTTAACGTGGATGAACACGGAGTAGAGGAAGGTAAATTGAAAGTAAGGAGGTTGGGATTGAAAGGTCCCTTACGTATATTGTGACGCATTGTCTGCTCGCGATCTGTTCGTGCAATTTAATCTACTCGATGCACTTTAGGAAACGATGATCTGACGTCGAACAGCAGAAGATCAACTGGAAGCGAAGAAAAAAGAGAAGTAAAGCGATATTTTTGTTTGTATATTCGTCGCGTACAAATTCGTTTTAATTCCATTCATCAAATTACGTATCTATGTACATAGCTATAAAAAAAAAAGCCACTATCCTTTCCATGGACAATCGAATGATCACGCGTTCTTTCAACTCTCGTACTCTCGTTGAAACGAATTTACTCGCGTTACGGAGAAAACTTGGTGGCTAGCAGATTATTTCCGCTAACACTCTAGTTCTGAGCTACTACCGGAGAAAGGAAGAAGAAATCATCGTTGAACGATGAATTAGAAATAATTGTCAAGAAGAAGAAACGCGCGAAAATACGAATCACCCTGTACATCCATGGCGTAACGTTCATTTAAAAACAGTAGAGTAGAACGTTGCACAAAGATTTGAAATATCTCTTACAAGTTCAAAAGTGAATGAATACGTTAAAAGTTGAATGCGATTCGTGGAATAAGAGGCAAGTGTCGAGCAGATTTATGAATGTACAAACGCGAAAAGTATTATTGTAAACGCGACGGAAGTTTCGTTTAAGCAGCTAAAAGACTCGAGACACTGAAGACTCTCTACGCATTAGATTGATTAGACACAATCTACGTGCTTGGCGATTTCAGGAATTTAAACGATCTGCCGAGTATCGATAACATCGAGGATATTGTAAATGCTTCGTAGCGTGTAAGATTATTGACTCGTAGTCTGTTGCATTTATTACTATACTAAATTGTTTGCTAAGAATCATGCGAAGGAAGATATTAGAATTACTTCTTTAATAAACGACTGAATAAATAAATAAATTTATATATTTATCTAACTTTTACCAAGTGCCAATACAAGCACACCATTCGATTAGAATCACCTTCTTAATCTCCTTATCGCATCCTTCAGTAAAAAGAACCAATACCCTTTCTTTGACAGTTTATTTACCCCTCGATTTCCACCTGAGCTGTCCACGCGACTGGTGCTCACGCGCCGTACCAAATTAAACAGCCCCGTGGTCCTCTGTTTTTCGATTTCGATCGTCCGAACGAAGTTTCAAAGGGCTTCGAGGTAGAGCAGAACGCGTCCCGTCGGAACGAGCAGAGCTTGAAATCGATGCTCGACGAGACGAGTCCCATCCCTCGTGCAACTTGACGAGGCAATCGGGAGGAAGAGAGCGATTCGAAGGAAGCCGTCCGGACAGGTCCGCAAAGGGCCGCGCTTTTATTCCACCGCGTCTGTTGTATAAATATTTTAACATTTGTTGTCTGACATCCTGTTAGTCGGTCGAGGTAGCTCCCGTCTCGAAATAAATTCCTCCAACAGAGACGAACGATCCTGGGGCCAAAAGTCTCCCCGATGGCGGGCGGAAGAACGACTGATAATGGCAGCCGAGATACGGAGATATATTTGTCGATCTAATGGACCGACCATGGGAACCGTGGTGTTCTTGGATATTCCGTGTATCGCGAGATGACCACCTTTTGTTCGGAGGCGAGCCACGGATCGAATGTTTCTTCAGGCTGAACGAAGGATGAGTCCTGTTCGCTGATGGTTTTTTCAATCCTCCGTTTCGATCGAACGACCAGCGATCAGGGACGATTTATAGTAACGAACGCGGAGAAAGGAAGCGTGAAAATCGACTGGCTGCGGAATGCTGCGGAATTTATCAGTGAAGATATACTATGGGTGGTTTTTCAAATAATTCTCTGGTACTGTGCAGTTTTGCGTGGAGTGTTAAATTATTTTCTTGAGGACAGTTGCTTATTGGTAGGGTAGATTAATAATGTCTGCGTAAAAGAGGCATTATTTTAGTTACGTTGTAGAGGAAGAAGCTAATGCAACAATGGAAAATGCAAATTCCATTATAATGGCCGTCGATGTATGATTCTTGAAAAGCAGAACAAACGAAGTTGCTCTCGGAGAATTTTCCCTTTCTCCAGTTTCTAAGTAAAAGAGTACGTAAGCAAAAAGAAATCTCCTCAGCATCCTACGTTTACAAGCTGATCCGACTAAGAGAAGAGTGGTTAAGCCACGGGGCGGCCGCTCAAAGGAGTTTTAAAGTTGAATAAATAACGCAAGGGGGGACGCAAAGAAACCAGGCTAAAAGAAACAAAGACCCGTAATTAATTAAATTTCTGAAACGTAATAGAATCTTCTTGAATAAACGGAGAGGAGCGTCGATAACCCGTCGACGTGGAAACTGTTCCCGAGACGCGATTTTCTATCCTTTAAATCGATCTACAACGAGTTGTAGACACTCTACTGTTCGATGAAAGAATGTCCTCAATGCCATAACCAAAAAGGTAAAAAATAAAAATTTTTCTGAACATTTCCAGATCAAATCCTGTTTATAATCAACGAAAGTGCATCAAAACTTTTTACATTTCATTCAAATTTAATGAGTATTAAAAGAAATAAATAGAATTATATCAGGTTTACCAACTTGTAACAAATTCAAATTATTTCTTTACGTGTCGAAATAAATAAGTCTATCATCCGTTGAAGGAAATTTCTAATAAACACACGTCACTTAGACGTAGGCGACACGATACTTCAAGTGTTAAAATCCTTTTACACGCGCATAAAGGGGTTGAATAATTTTATTAAATTTAATAGACCCAAAGAATGGGCCTCTCTACCTCGAGGCTGCTGATTCGACGTTACTTTCAGCCGTTTGCTCAAGGAAACGAAGCTTCTGAACAGGAACTCCGTGACGGTTAATCTAGATGCAATCAGTCCCCTGTAAAATTGTAGAGCCGGTTTACTTTGAGAGCGAACGATCCAACCAACTTTCGTGAACTTCCACCGCGCCCGCCAAGCCGAATAGTCTCAGTAATTATTCTTTAATTTTCTGCCCAAGGACTCGGTATTTTCACGAAGTAATATTCCAACTGGTATAAACTGCTCCCTGGGGAGTTTTTGTCATTTTCATTCAAGCCGTCCCTATGTAATTTTAATTGAAAACTAAAATCCCACCTTTTTCATTCCGCTGGAATTCATTTTCACGTGAATCGTTCAATTTTTTAATAATAGAAGAGAAGGTGGTAACGTGGCACCCCTTTGTATGCAAAAGAAAAAAGAGACTTGGGGCCGCACAATAGAAATAATAATTTCAGTGCCATTCGTTACACGACAAGTTAATTACGCGCAATTTAAGTACAGACTGACACGAAAGGACAAAAGTACGGGTGAATGTAATTGCGACACAATTTCAAGCAATTCATCGTGAAATATTTAAATCATTTTATCGTGTATAATATATATTCTATTAGCGTTTTTAACATTGTTTTAAAAATAACTTCAACACCGCGTTTATATCGTCGCAGCGTTAATTTAATGAAATTCTTAATAGAAATTTTCTACGACATAGCCCAGAAATTTCTAAATATTTTTCTAGCGACATTAGAGATCTTTCAAGTCGACTTACTTCTGCCGGATAAACGAAATTTGATGGTGATATTTAAAAAACCGTTTCTGCACCACCCCCTGTATATCAAAACTGCGAAACTCATTATAAACGAAAGCTGGCGAAGGCGTGCGTGCACGGAACAGCCCGGAACGAATGGATTACGAACAGTTAAGCAGCAATGGAGGCGAACCAGAGGAATTTAGAAGTGAATAGGAAACGCGGAAGGGTGCGAGGTTGAAAGCGGAAAACTTCATTAAAATGCTCCCTTTTCGTATCCACGGTCGCATTCCTTCAACCCAGATTGAAAGAATTTGCGTGAATAAGGAAAAGATAGGGCTGATGAAGTTTCCAATGCTGAAAGGTTCATAACTTTCAGTAACAATCAACTGACGTGTAATTAACGAAGAATCTTTCTCTTTTATTTTTCACGTACTCTGTACATTGCTCCTTTCTCGATTTATTCGTTCGTCAATCGCCTCTCTTCGTTCGCAACTTATTTTTGCTTAACTGATGACACGTTCGAAAGCGACCTGCTCTGACTGTCTCCGGTATCTCAGACACCCCTGGGACGTCGTCGTTTAATCGAGCCTCGAAAGACATCGACCAACAATCCAGAAATTTCAATATGGTAGCTCAAACTTTGGGGAAGAAACTGCACCGATGGGGAAACGAGTTAAATGCCGCGTGAATTAGGAAGTCGAGTTTGCAATGCTGTGTTGTCGCGAACAGGATATTACTCAGGACGCAATAACGTTTTCTGTAAAAAGAAAGTTGACCAAAGAACGAGTTCTTGCTTCTTAATGCAAAAAATTGGAGAGTGGAATTGGAATAAATTGATCTGCTTGCATCTATGCCCTTTATGAGACGGGTAACCCTCTATGAAAGAAATTATTGCATATATTTTCTATGCAATTACTAAATTGAAAGAAGGTATGAAAAAATTATGCAATAAATAAGTACATACACGAAAAATGTTCTTCAAAGGAAGTGTTAAAACGTGCCAATTTACGTAATTACATTTATCAACGTCGTTCAGCCGCAGTCAGGGCTCCACATCGTATTTGAATATTTCAATCAATTAAATACACGAAGAATTGAAACGCAAAGCTCTCTTAGCTTCAGAAGAGAACAGGAAATTAATGAAATGTCATTATAATATTATGTGAATCATAAATAATTAAAAATCTTCGTAACAGCTCTTCATTATCTGCAAATGACATTAAATCAAGCTTACGAATGAAGAATACGATATGTCATTACATATTCGTCTGTACATTTTCACGTGACACAAAAAGAGATCATGAACATCATGATCATGAATATTTATTGTAAAAGAACCTGTTTAATTGGGCGCACAGAGTGCACGAATCGTAGCTTCGAATCCTAATTTTGCAAGATTGATTAACTTTGAAAGTAGACTCGACAAAGCTCAATCATACAAACTGATATTGAGTTGCGGGTCCTTTAAATGAGATTTACACCCCTCTAAAGAGCTCAACACGGAGTACACTATTACCAAGAAAAATGACTTACGCGTTACGAATTATGGCTTATTACTCTTTCACAGTCCACTTCAAAATATAGAACAACATAAAGTACCGTGGTAAGACAATTTGTCGTAAAAGAAATTGAAATTAACGAAGGCTTGAAAAAAAGGAACTCGCATAAAACTTGATGTTACAAAGGAACGAACGAGCTTTCATTTCGCTGATGAAACGTCAATTTCGAGTTACGTATTTTCCACTCTATTCGGACGGGGGTGCAGAAAGGGGAGAGGGCGCGACTTTAATATTTCATACTTTAAAAGCGCGAAGCGCTTATCACGCGCGAGTAAACAATCGAAGTTGGCTATTGGAAGTTACAATCGACCGATTGCCGGTGGTTTAATAACGTCGAGTCGTTACTGTCGAAGTCGAAACGTGGCCACGAGTAATCCGAAGAAATTCCCGAGAAAAGTTTTAATTAACCGCCGTTCGATCCACTTTCGAAGGTACATCTGAATTTTCTGGCCCACCAACAGCGGGGCTAGATAACTTCCGGCGCCGTAAATATACCGGTTGATTCGATCGTAGCCACGCTGAAGTTTTGGGGGATTTTCGAATTTGCTGGCAAATGAGGCGATACGTTCGTTTGAAGAAGAACGGCTCGAGTGCAGTTCGGGTGTTCGAGAAATTTTTTTGTTTGTTAACCCTTCGCGGTTCAAATTAGGTCGCTGGCGACGCGAGCGATATTCCACCAAAACGAGAGAAGAACCGAGCAAACACGTTTGTCGATTTGGAAAAATCATTTATAGATCCAACAAGAAATATGAGAAATATTTTTTCCACTATTTTCAGATTTCCTCGTAGCTTGGAATCTCAGCAAAGCTCGATTGAACTACCCCTTGAACGTTATTCCTCGAGTATTGGGACAGCGTATATCAACCGAATCCAAACAACGAGCCTTAAATTCCACAATGTTGAATACACGCAGAGCAAACGTTTCGAAACGCGATGCACGGGAGCATAACTTTTACATGCCGCTCGACAAACACAATTTTCGCGCGAACCGCTTTCTCAACCGAAACAAAGTAAAGCGAGCGCGGTGTTTAATGCGATGCCATTACACGCGACGGAGGTGAAATTAAACGCGATGTGCACACACGCGGTACAATTTTCCGTTAGGGCGCAGCATCTGCGTCGCGGCAGATAAGATGTTTCCATCTGTGGAGGCGGTAGCCCGTGCCCTCCGCGTGTCGCGCGAACCCCCGCTACGCTTCGCCGCTCGAAAAGCACAAACCTCATATCGTACGTCAGCAAATATTCATAAGTTAAATATCGCCTCTCTCGGTAGGAGGCTCGGGATGAGAGCTCGTGATATAACATCGCCACGGTATTACGTTCCACGTGAAAATCCCAACCCCTTCGCGCGCAGCCGGAAAGTCGCCCCCGCCGCCAATCTCCAACCCTTTCGCCTTTCACCTTCCTCGCGGATCCTGTTCGCCTCGCTTTTTATATAGCGCTTCTGTTCGCCGTTCGTCTTACTTTCGCCATGTTTTATTTCGATACACGGTTGTTTTACGAGCGAAGTTAGACCCAGCCGTATCGTGATGTTATTTCTTTTACGTAGGTACATACACGCATGCTTATCTCGGTCTCTACTTTGCGACATTTGCGTTTTCATGGGGAAAATCTTATTCGAGCAATCCCATTCCTACGTAATATAACCCCAATGAAATTATTTAAGATTGTCTTATTTGCATTTCTATCATTATTTTCCGTAGACAAACTACGGAAGTTTACAATTTTAGTTACTTCGTAGGCACTGATGTGTTTCGATATGTTCGTTTCGACGTGCTCTCAAATATTTCCATTGCAACTGGATTTCAAATCGTTTAATGCAAGCAAGATACAGAAACAATTGACTTTCAGCAGTGTACAATGAAATTCCTAGAGACTTTACATGCGTAGCTAGGCGTTGCTCCTCGCGAACGTCTCGGTCGAGGCAAGCGTTTTATCCGGCTCGACTGCGAAGGCTCTACCGAGTGTATCAGAGACATTTTCGCAGTGGCGACAGCCAGCTCGTGAAACGACTTCTACGGTAGACTCCACGGGATTCCTGCGAACGTCTCGAGTTCCTCGAGATCCTGGCGAACGCTTGGAATTACCGGGATAAGCGTTCGCGTTGGAATCAACATCGAAATATTTCTTTGAGCAGCAAACCGCCACGACGCCGTGATCCTTCGACCGTCGAGGGAACTCAGCCACTAATGTCCTCTTCTTTCCACGGCTTTTATTTACCCTGCCTCTTGCGTGTCAATGGAAGGATAACACGGTCAGGCTAGGTTGTGCCTCTCTTCAAGGAGCGTTTCAATGGGGTCTCTCTAATTAATTAAGCGGTTCTTTTATCTTAGTCTTTAAACGAAATATGTACCATCCGTACTCCTTGCGTCTAAAATTCATGAAATATTAAAAGATCAAACGGTGAATTGTTCACAAATATTTGATGCTTTTTCATGAAACGTGAATACATATTTTTCCTACTCGTAGTTTGATTAAATCAATGCTCTGACGAGAGTTTTCCTTTACGCGTGGGCGCAGCATTTTGTGTACACGGTGAAAAAAAAGGGTGCACAGAAAAAAATCGAAATTTAATCGAATTAATGTTTAATCGAGTGGTCGTAATAAATTGCAAATACACTCGAATATTGATTTCCAATTGCGATATTTCTAGCCGTCGCAATATGGTGTCTCTGATCAAGTAAAATTCGATGCCTCATGCTATCGGGAAATAATATCACGTCTTCTGGAAGACTGCCAGCCACTAGCTACGACGCAGCTTTGTGCATAAAGATTCGATATATCTCGGACCATCTTGATTGTTTCAATCTAGTCTCCTGCGAATATAGCTCTGAAGAACTATACGTAAATCATACTTCGACGCAATTTTATGTAACTACAATTCCAATGTTAAATTGTCGTTTCTGTTATGTTTAAACATTTCCTTTAAGAAAGCATTTTCGACAGAATGTTCCTGTTCGAGGGCTCGCGATATGCAATCGAAACGTTCGCGAACAATCCGAGTTCCGAAAATTACACGGGACACACCGGAAAAGACAAAAACTGGGCATCCGCAAAGTATTGCGAAAGTTTCGCCAGCTCTTGCTAGAATGAACTAAGTTTCGAGACCCTGAAATGAGTTTACTTCCCAAGATCAGCCTGGATTAGGTAATATCACGCGCCGACTTATAGCTGCGGTGAACACGTTCTCATGAGGAAACGATTTTCCAAATTACCTTTTGTTTGCGCTTGCTGATGTAGTCATTGAATTCTCTATTCAATTAGAACACCTTGCCAAATTCCTCTTTCATCCTCGTGTATGAAACTCCATAAGAAGAGTAAAATGAACGTAGTTGAAGCATTAACTCGCTATTATGCAGAGCGTAAATGGTTTTATGAATTGCAATTGGGTATGCATGGAAGCTTAGAATGACAGAATGTTTGGAAGGAAATAAATAACTGCGTGCAATCGAGTTCGAGAAGTTGAGGTGTAAAAGAATAGCGTTTGGTATCGAGCACAAAATGCGACTGCGAAAGTTTGAGAATTTTTAAGGAGTCACTTGAAACCGAACAACGAGAGAGTATACAGAGAGAGTAAAGAAAAATAGCGACTGTAATTAATAAAGTACATATAAATACAACATATTAGTGGACATGACAAGTTGTTTAACCCCTTTCAAATAATTTTCCTAGAATTACGCGATTCAGACAGACTTGTCAGGTTTGTCCGCGCAAGACACTCCTGTACGTGCCTGCTATAGCTCGTGTAACCATAGAACCGAGCAAGTTAGACCCTGGTACGCATGGTCCATAAGGTGTCACAAGCATACCCGGGTATAGACAGACTTGACAGGCTCGCTCGAACTGCGTAACTGATTTTAGACGACGGTACCCTTACGTCGAGTATCGTATCCCAAAGGGCCTGGTACTACCCTTAATTGCATCGTACTCTTAGCTAACTCGATCGACGCTACCACCCCCCGTCGTCGCAACCCTCCTCCTTCATACTTTCGCCTCCTGATCGTCGAGCAGCGAGTACGCATCCTTCTTTGTTTAAACCGTTCTCGTCTGCTCGATCCGCGGAAGGATACTCGTGTAGAGCGACGGCGGAGGATCCTGCCAGCCGACGAGAGAGCTAATGGAAAGTTCATTTCGGAGGTACGATGTAACGGGAAGAGTTTCGGGAATGGGATCTTCCGCCGGTTGGTGCCAATTAAAATTTCGCCGACGGACTGCTCTTGGCCCCGATTACTGCCGGTGATGAAGACATCTGCGTCTTGATGGCCGAGTTAATCGAAATGCGGCCCAGGGAAATGGAGTTGCTGGATGTTACGCGATGAGCGCGGATCAGTTTCTTCGAGGCGCTGGATTTGGATACGCGGAGAACGGGTAACGGAAGTTGAATGCAACTTCTGACGACCTCGACGAACATAGCAGATCGTTACCGTATCTCAATCACTAACATTCGTGCATTTTTTCAAACCGTTGGAGAACGGTTTAAAAATGGAGTTGCTGGATGCTACGCGATGAGCGCGGATCAGTTTCTTCGAGGCGCTGGATTTGGATACGCGGAGAACGGGTAACGGAAGTTGAATGCAAATTCTGACGACCTCGACGAACATAGCAGACCGTTACCGTGTCTCAATCACTAACATCCGTGCATTTTTTCAAACCGTTGGAGAACGGTTTGAAAATGGAGTTGCTGGATGCTACGCGATGGGCTCGAATCAGTTTCTTCGAGGCGCTGGATTTGGATACGCGGAGAACGGGTAACGGAAGTTGAATGCAAATTCTGACGACCTCGACGAACATAGCAGACCGTTACCGTATCTCAATCAGGTAACTTTCGTGTATTTTTTTGAAACCGTTGGAGAACGATTTCCCTTCGACTTAAAACGAGGTCACGATCTCATTAGAAAGCTTGAGAGAATGCTGGCGAATTATCGCCGATGTCACAAACCGTCCGACCATATCCCACTTTCGAACGATCATTATCTCGCGGGCATTATTGATTGGTCGCGATCAAAAGTCTAGACCCGGATAATAATACCGGCAACGTTAACCCCCACAATGGCCGAGACGCTCACGTCAGCCGCGCCATTGTTCAACGATCCTCGATCGTAGACGTCGCCGTCCTGACCGTCGTCCCAGCCGCCACCCGCCTTGCGCCCCTAATGTTCCGAATCGAACAAAGAGCCCGAAATCGAATAGCGAAACGATCCTTGCTTCGTATATCCGGCCGACCGGAAGAAGGGGCCTCCCGTGGCATTCAGTCGAAAGACAATCGGTCGATTGAATCGGTCGAGGTTAGGAAAACGCGAGCCACGGTCAGATGCTGGCGTGCCCCGTGGCTGATTCGATCAATCGACCTGAATTGCGCACGGGACCACGACCCCGCGATCTTTTACGAGCGACCAGGTTGCTCTTGTTGCCGTTTTATTTCTTGGCCAGGGACCACGAGATCCGGCTGGTTCCCTTAACGCTCAACGTGGACCCGAGTTTACGGTTAAGAATACCGGGAGTTTCTTGAATTTTTTACAAATATACCACAGAGGGACGCGATCTTTCGTGGCGAACGGTAACCTCCATTAAATTGTCCGTGCAGCCGTTTCACTTCGCGGACCGTGGCTATAAAACGAGTCCGTGATTCGTCGTTACGGGGCTCCTCGAAATTTGTATCTCGAGCGAGACGACGATAACGATAACTAATCGAGAGAGAGAGAGAAAAAAAAAGAGAAGCAAGATCGAGAATAAAGGGTGAAGAAATTGCGAGGAAAAAAGGAGGAAGATAAGGAAAGAGCCAGGTCACTGTTAGATCCCCTAGGAGTAGCTCACGTAATCCTTCGTTCCCTTTTTGCCCCATTTCCGCGCCCTCGTCCCGGGTTTTTGCAAGTCAGCCAGGCCTTCGATCCGAAACTAAAAGTCGTGCTTACGAAGGGAAGCGTTTTCAATTAAAGCGGCACATTCATTAGGGGTAATTAGGCTAGCGCCCGCGAGTAGCTACACTCCATCAGCTCTTTCCTCCGCCCATTCGTCTCTATCACGATGCATCACGTGATAACCAACACTGCCGACGGAAAGCTCTTAAGCGGGAAAAGAAGACGCCCTACTAAAGGTCCCGTGACCCCGAACCGGGACCCAACTCTACCTTGGTGTTCGCCGTTGAAAGCCTCGCGGAGAACGTTTTACCACCGGCGACGGTGTTTCGTTCGACGCTAAAGATCGAGACGCTGCGCCGCGACTCTTCAGCTGGCTGATAGCAGAATGCATCGCGAGAACTGGCTTCAGAAAACACTTTGAAACGCGAGAGACAGTGCTGGAGAAATTCGCGAAACTGTCGCTGACGTGACTTTACTGTTCTTTCTTTCTTTTTTTTTTTTTTTTTTTTTGTTTCATACTTTAAACGTTCACCAATTCTTGCTATTTTTGGAGTAGAACAATCGTAGCTTCTCGTTCTAATAATATATATACGTTATTTCGATGCCTCTGTTGGAATTAGAGTAAAGTGGAAACATAGACTGCACGTTGCATTAAGCAACGAAGCTCTTTTCTATCAGCGAGCGTTAATCAAACCTGGCAAGAACCGTTAAAGTTCCCAAATTCTATGCAGCTTTGTCACGTCTGACCGAAATAATCAGGGGGCGCATCAGCGTTTTCGTGCAAGCGAACTTCACGAATCCGCGTGCAAAAGTTTCGCCCGTTTCAATTGCGACAGCATCCGAGCCAACAAGCTCCCGCAATCCCTGAACTCGGTTATTCGCCTTTGTCCGGCGGACAATCGGTTGCCACGGCCGTTTCGTTCGTCTTTCGTCTTATCTGTTGCTCGGAAGGTTCCTTCGAGGAGGCGAAACGAGGGGATCCGACGCGAGCTCCAAGTGCGACGTGGAATTGCGCCGAGTGCAACCTCTACGACGAACTTTCGGCCACTTATTTTAATACGTGCCATGGTTTCGCGACTGCTACGACCGGTTCTCTGTGTCGACTGAAACATAAACGAATGTAACGCGCAGAAAACCTCTTCTGTTATCGCGATTTCACTTCGACTTGTCGAATTCTTAATCGCACGAAACGTACACGTGGACGTGTTCAAGCATCAAAAGTTTGCAGATTTAAGTCGCCAGCTCGTCTTACTTTAAAATGTGTAAAATATTATACATCGACGATCGCGTGGAAAACATTTATTACACTCGAATTAGAACAGAACATGTCGCCGACAAGTTCGCGGATAGATAAAAATCTCCATTCAAAAGTAATCGATAGTCCAACGATTTACGAACGGTGGAACATTTTCCACCTCCGTTTCGCACCCTTCCGGAATATCATTTACTAAACGAGCACAGCATCGCGGACTCAAATAAATCCGCCTCGTATTACCGCGATAAATCGCGTGAAAACGCATCGAGGGCGTGGTGGTAAGCGGATTAAAAAATTAAGCGTCGAAAAATTCGCGGCGGAAATCCATGGCTGAGCATCCTCGAAAAAAGAGGACGAGGAAGGGGGGGTGAAAAAAAATGGGGCAGTCGCGACATGGTTTCACCGCGGAAGGGAAACTTTGGGAACGTCAGACACGATTAACAAGCGGGGAACGTAATTTCGCTAAAAGCCGGAATAACGAGGGGCCGAGGTTCGAGCCGCGACGATCACCAAATTTTACATCAAACCCCCGACACGTACGACGACGATGTTCTCAATTTTCGTTGTAATTAGTTGCAGCCCGGCGCCTGGCTCGATCGTATAACACTCCCACGCGGTGGGATCGATCAACGGAATCTCGTCGGCTAATCGTTGATCGTGCTCCTCGCGAGTTCCCGCGGCGACGGGAATTATCGTGGCCACGAAATTTGATGGTAATTTATGCGATACCGTTATGACCAGTTAATATTTACATTAAATGATATATCGATTAGCCAATCACCCATTTAGGTTAACTAGAACCATATTTTGATAAAAGTTGAATCGAGCGTGATAGCGGGACGCGTTATTCGATTAATTAGAAATCCGACTAGCTCTGATCGAACGTGCACTTAATAGAACCGATCGCAAAATATTGGCGGCAATTCGTTTCCACGATTCGAAACTAATTACGAAGGAATTCGGTTGGTGAAAAAATTCTCTAGCTTCGCGAGAGCTCGCGTTAAAATTCGATCGTACTCAACAGCGTCGCTATTCCTGCTACTGAAACGATTAATAGGCTAACCGAGACTCTGCCCTCTTATTAAATGAATTATCGTAATTCAATCGGTCGACGACGCATCGAGTATTCATAGAAAAACGACGGACGAGCGTGGCTGAAAAATGGAACCGCGCGGCAGCGAATTTATGCGAGGCTGCCTCTCGCGCGAAATTCATTTGCAGCTCGCCGGGATTCAACTTTTATGAAGCATCCCCATTGTCTCGACGTGTGCCTCGCGATCGATTCGATCGGGCAATTCATCACGCGTCTCTTCTTCGCGGCAATCTGCTGAATGGCGGAACGGCAGGTCGGAATCCCAAGGAGGACGAGCGAGGGAAAATGGAAGGCTGGAAACCGGTCGTAAAGATAAAGAAAACGACGAATTGATTCTCCCTTTGTAAAAAGCGAATCGATTACGTATTCCGGCTGCGGAAGTTTTCTTGCGCGAGCGTTGGACATCGTCGCTTGCATTAGGTATAAGGCAACGTTTTTAGCGGGTTGCAAAAAATTTCTCCTCTAGCCGGGTCAAGATAGAACCATTTCAATTGAAAACTGGTTCTCATCCGTCGAAAATTTAATTTTACCATGCCAATTGTTTACGACAGTTCGTCGACAAATCGACATGGTCGTATGCATACATTCTAAGGCAATTCTGTGGATAATTTCTCTAATTTGAATAATCAGCCAGTAAAAGTAGCCAAGATAATGAGAACAACGATGCGCATAGTGGGTCTGGCGGGGACTCTCGCGAAAGAATAGGCAACCGGTTCTCTGTCTCGAATCTTCTGCTCGTCGTTACGATCCACGAGAACCCGTTGCTATTCCGCGCGAGGGTTGGGGGTGGATATTGGTTTTCAATTTGCATTCTCCCAATAGCCATCCATGCATCATTCCGAGTTACAAACCAGCGAACCAAGCAAGCAACCGATCTCCACCACCCCTTCGAGATTCCGGGAGGGGTACAGAAAAAAAGTGGAGAAAGAGACGGGAAGGGTAAAAACAGAGTCTGAACGAGAGCGTGGAACGGATGACACTGGATCGATAAATATTTGATGGCGTCTGAAAGCAGGTTAATCCCGTCGAAGGCTATGTCAGCTATTCGTCCTGATCTCGGCTGTGTTTCTGGTCTCCTCTCGTTCCCCCCTGCCACCCTTCGCGTCCTTTCGTCGCCTTCGTCACTTCCTTTTTTCCCCTCCTGATGGTTTCGTTCTGTGTAAGCGCGCGACGATGAATAAATAAGCCGAAGCGAATGGGAACGCGGGTTAGATCCGGGTGAGAGGATGATGGAACGCTGGCGAACGGTACGCAACGAGGGAATAGACGACAACTGGATGAACGCGACAATGCGAGGGTTGTTCCACGTGGCGAGGATAGAAGCTAATCGATTTAAATGTTCGCGTGAGAAATTACTTTCTGGTTTTTTTTTATTTGTCTCTCTGAGATGATATGTTTCGCGTGGTGGGATGAAAAATGGGGTTGAGGATTCTTATTCCCAGATTGCTCTTTCAACCGGCATCTATCGTGAAATTGATGAAACCTTCCAACTATTTGGAAGAAATTTCAGTTTTCCCAGGTAAATTGAATTTTCGACGGTGCAAGCAGAAATTTTTAAATATCCAATAGAGAAATTGGAATTGCACGGCGAGATTGTTGCGAAACCGAAGGAAGCTGGAATCGATACGTGCGTGGATCTGAAAAATGACGCAAGGATGAAATGGACACTTCAAAAATAAATCTAGAATATTTTTACGTTTACTGAACTATTTGTTTTCGCAGTCCAGTGTATTCGAGAATAGGTTTGCTTTAGGGGAGGTTAATTAAACTGTGCGGAATCACAGAGTAGACAAGCACGCGACGGAATTTATAATCCTTTAACGAGAGACGAGGATTCTCGCGAAACAAGATATGGAGGGGGATTCAGTTTTCTTTGGGGCGTGGAGGAATCGTAGAGAAACGCGGAAGAAACGTCAAACATCCACCGGCGGAGATGAACGGGCGTTCACTTTGTGCCGGGCGCAGTTAATAATGAACCAAGACCCGGCAGTTCTCACGCTCCGCGAAACTTTCGAGGATTCTGAAACTTCCGTTCTCCGGAATGACACCTCGATGTCGTTCCACGGGACACGGAAACTTCTTAATCGGTTACCTTAGACTGCTGCATTCTTCTTACCGGAATGTTTAGTTGATGCTCTATACCCCGTTGTCGCGTTTCACGTACAACAAGTTCTTGAATTATACAATCCTGATTTATACAGAATCTCAAAGAGAAACATTACCAATTTTCTACAAACTCAATATTTTTATTAACAATTTTTCTGATTCTATTTCGTTCTTTTTTTTATAATTATTTTTATCATCGCACTTCCCTTTGATGACAGAAGGTAAAAAGCATTTGGAATCGATATTTATTTCAATGTGGTCATTCGACGCAATTATTTAAACGCCTATCCGGCAGTTATTAGCTTACATTTGGAAAAAAACCAGTAACTGGCGTTTCATTAATCTCGATATTGCGATACAAAGCTTAACCGGTCAATAAATAATGCTTCATATATTCAAGTACACAGATTTACTTCCGCTTTTGGTTTATGTATGACTAACGAACTTTTTACCATAAGGCTGATATATGGTTGCACGGAATACCAATGCTATGTAAGTTAGTGTACATCAGATAAATGTGCTATAAATGCGCATTGGGAGCACGAAAATGGTTTATGGATTTTGTCGACGATATACGATGAACTTTTTCGCGTTATTTTTACCACATACCCCGTTTTATTACGCGCACGATGTTCTTCACCATAAAGTGTAAAACGTATTTCTGCATGTTGTTTCCAGGAAGGGTTTTATGAATTATATTAATTTTTCGTTCGCAAACCTCGGTTCGTAATCCTGGCAAATTAAATCTTTCGCCTCCAAGAGGTTAATAAACAAGTTAATTAAAAAATTCTGCTGCATAAGTAATTGTATCAACGCTGAGGGAAAAGTAAGCGGCTTGCAAATATTGGTATATTTGCGCTATAAACTTTCTGATTAAAAACAGAGCTAATTGTTTAAATTCTGATTCAACTTTATATATACAGCGCAGCAATTTAAAATTCATCTAAGAACTAAGAAGTAAAATTTATTCTATAAATACTTTACTTTAGTTTTAAAGCATACTTTCCTGCAAAAGACGGCCATTTTAATTCTTCTCCCGGCGATAATTATTGACTAATTCAATCACCCCTTGATAAATGTCCATAATTAATTACTTGCGAACAATTCTTTCAAAGTAAAGTAAAACTTTTGCTTCAAACGAAATCACGAAAACTGTTCAACGAAATAAACCGGTAATAAAATAGTTATATAATGAAAGAACGAACGAATTACTCGAACGCAATATTATAAAACAGTTTCATAAAGAATAAACAATTCATAAAAAAAAAACATACATATCCTAACATTTCTGCAAATTTAATAAAATCAACCCATTACATTTTGAAATATCAAAAAATGAAAAAAGGAACACATTTCCTTACACAATTCAACTATTACAGCAGAAATCAAAGGCAAAATTTCAAAGAACGAGATGCTTTAAAAATACGTAATCATTTCCACCATTTGGTAAATTCCACGGTAGTATGCGGAGCACAGCTCTCGCAAGCTCTCAAAGCAGTATAAACGCTCTCCATGTAATTATCTATCTCCGTTAATAACGGAACCCAAAGTCTCCATCCTAAACGACGCGATCCTTGTCAGTGATATAAAATCTTGGGAGACGGAGATGGCAACGGTCGAGGGACGCGAAAGCTTCCTCTTGGTGCCGCGAGCACCGTGGAATCGCGAGTAAATTTCAGCTTCGGGGCCGGAAACTCACTGGCCCGTTTCCAGCGGTGTACTACCAGCCTTTCTCGGCCGCTGGTTAAACACAATCTAATTTAATCCTTTTAAACCGTCTAATCCGCAGGAAACCATTCAAATAAATACACAATCGCGAGCGCTCCGCGCTGCATTTCACCCTCTTCCGCCCTAGCAACCCTTTGCGCGCGTCACGTCGTTACGTCTCTTTCGCTCGACCATTTCACCTGTTTCCGTTCGCCTCTGTCTCCCTCGCTGGCTCAGCGTGTACGATTCCTCCTGATTTCGTCTCTTTTATCTTCATCCCCGTTTTCCATCCCTCCCACGCAATTGGACTTTCCTATTCGCGCGGCTTCCATTTGTTTTTCTCGTTTGCTATCTTTTATTGCAATTTCATTTCAGAGATACTCTATTTTATTCGTATTAGCATCGTAATTCCAGTTTACCAGTCTCTTATAATTTTAACGGACGATTCACGTGTTCGATTATTTAGATGTTAGCTAGGAACTTGCGTAACGTTTTTCTACCATCGAATAGAAACGGACGTGGCCTGTACATTTGCTATAGAATGTTTTTACTATAAAAGTGATACGAGCTGAGATATTAAACGTTTGCACGTAAATATATGTGAGACGATCTGTATTCTATCGATCGGTCCTTATCTAGCGCGCGTCTATATTCGTCCATCTGCAGTTCTATTTATCCAGCTACAAGACAAACATAAGAGATACTCGAGACTTTTATCGTCCGAGTACTCGAACACCGAACAAACAGAAATAAGATCGGGCGGAACGAAGAAAATTGATTTCGTGTTTGAACAATATCGAACGGACTGTACCGGGGCAATCGATGCCGATGAACGAGCGAACAAATTCTCGAGCAATCAATTTTTATGCCGTGATATTTGTCAATGACGAATCATATTTCGCACGCGATCGAGTTCCGTTTGTTCAAAACTGACCTGTTCCAATTTATCGCGAATAATTGAAATTTCGCTGCGTTTATTGGTATTGCGTCTGACTATATACGTGTTTATCTACTTCATTCCAGATCTGTTCATCGTGTTCATTAACCTCTCGATACTAGTTAGTTTACCCCCTCCCCCCTTCAGTTACCTGCGTTAATTCATTCTCTGTATTGTTATACACGATTGCTCGTAAAATTCGCCCTTTTAAAATCCACCATAAAATCGTTATACAATGTACACGTTGACAGTGCGCACGTGTACGTAACCGTGACAAAGTTTACGTATATTTTTCAATATTAACTGGAAGGTATATATCGGTGTAACAAGTAAATTGATTGGCACACGTTCGTAACGAACGTGGAGAATATAAAAGTTAATTACGAGAAATGTCGAGCGACCCTCTGCGGCTGTCCAACAAATGCTTGCAAATAATTTCTCGTGCTCGCGTGAAAAACGAGAACGGAAATAAGGGAGGGGTTCTCTGCAAAGGAAATTCCACGAGCGAAGACTCCCAATGAGCAAACCATCCACCGGAAGTGGAACACTGCTTTCCTTCTAACCCGTTCACCAAATTTTTCTCGACAGCGAAACGCAGACAAAAACCCCGAAAAAAGAACGTTCACAACTTTCTCGGCTGGCCATTCGGTTTGCCTGGCAAGTTCGCGCAAAGACTGCAGCGTCTCGTTAGCGAGTTCCGAAAAGTTCCGCTGGTGTATCCTATTTTTTTCTTTTTTTTCCCCTCTCGCACGACCATCGTTCAGTGGAGCAAAACGGTCAGCACTCGCGTTTTGCCATATACGTGACTCGATCCACCTTTTCTCATGGCTGTCACTGCTGTTTCACCGACGCGTTTCCACGTCTCTCCATCCCGATGGAAATTTCCCGATCTAATTTCCCGTCAAACGAGCATCCGCGCGAAACCCTCCGGAGGTTAGACGCGAGATGATTTTTCAGCTGGCCAGTGCAGAACGCGATACGAAAGCGCGTGTTTACTTAACTCAGCCGTTTGATGGAAACGTTTTTCGAGCAGAATTCCATGTGGTTTCGACGTTCCTCTCGCTTCGCGTTGACGGAGATCCCTTTTACGTTGCCATTATTCGTAGCTTTTGAACAACGAAGAGCTACGAACCGTGACGATTCGATCGCTTCCTGGGGTAGTTCAGACCGCAACGTTAAGTGGTTTATGAAATTCTGATTTCGTTCACTACAACTTCTTTAATTACGTATCCTTTTTAATTGAACGTATTCTTTTTAAGACAATATTTAATGTTGAATTGCTTCCATATGTCAATAAAGAAACAAAAATGAATCTTGTGTTAGGAAATAGAATCCAGTATATAAACTGTGAAATAGTTCTATCTAAAGAAAAACACGTGCAGACTTTGCGTCGTTAATTTTCTTTAAGAGAAGGGACCCCAAATTTCCTATGCGGTGTCCTCACAATTAGTAGAGTCTTCAAAGCGTGCGGACGTTCCATTCAAGCCTTAAAAATAAAGTTATAGAGTATAAATTGGACAGTTTTTCATTTATTATTACCCATTTCCAACATTTAAAGAAGTAGATGGGGCGGATTTGAATTTGTAAGAATTTCAGATGAAGTATTTACAAGGGAAGAGTAGCGAACTCGATAATAAGTCGTACAACTACAATGGTGGACGCATTTAGCACAGTAGTAACACGCACCAAAGTTGTTCGAACGTTTAGATGGTTGGAACAGGACAAAGGTGGTTTGTTGGACCAGTTACAGAGGATCTTGCGTTGGACGTCGAGTGGAACGTTAGTTTTCAGACGAGAGATCGTTTAGTCTGGCGCGGATAGAAATTTTAAACGAGATTTGTTGTTGGTTCGAGGTATCTAAAGAAATCTTGGAAATTTTCTCTCGATTACGTTAAAGCACTTCTCATTTCGCTTTCTTAATGTTTTACTTCTGTCGCATCGTGTATCAAGACTCGATTAAAACATCAGCGAGAGGTGTTCGTTACGGTTATCCAATTTCAGAGCTGTTCAGTAAACCAGCCCATCTGGACCATTTCCAGGGAATAATTTGCCGCGCGAGCGCGGAAGAACTCAGGATCCATTTTAGGGCCACGAGTGGAAAACGCGGAACAGCTATCCTATTCCCCCTTCGTTTATCTTTCTCTGCAAACATTACTATCACCGTGTATCGTCATGGATGTCGCTATCGTTACTAATATCATTGTTATTAGCTGAAGTCTTGGGATACGAACGCCTGGCTATGGCAAAGTTTGCCGTGCGACTCTAATCCTAGGAACGACTAGTTACCATTATCGTGGATATGTCTGCTGGCATAACTAATACCAGATATATACGTTCGAGTGTGCTCAATTTCTGTGCAGAAATAACTGCTAGATAATCAGAAGAGTAGTTTGAAGCTTCATTTTCGATAGCAACCACACAGTTGATCATTAATAGAATTGCTTGGACCATTTTAATAATCTCTTTTCTTTCATTCGATGTATTTGCAACAAACGTAACTACCAGAATGATTAAATCCGTGTTAATGCTGGTAAACTAAATTCATCCCTGTAAATAATTCATCATTCAACAGACCCTTACTCGGTGCCTTAATTACAGCAGTTTCGAAATTGTAATGAAATGATCAGACGCGGAATAATTAATGGTTGCGTTATCATTAATCAAGCAGTGCCCGCGACTGCAGTAATTCTTAACCGTAATAAATGATATACCACGTAGCAAACCGGACGCGCATCAATCCAAAAGTGATAAACAAGCAAGATGTTACTCATTTCGGTCGCTACTATATCACAGATGTCACAGCTGCGAGTAACAGAGTCGGACGCGCTAATACCGGACTATCCGGCCTAGGGTTCACTCACATATCGGATCGCTTATTTTCAGAAGTTCCCCCGCCAGAAGACGATCCGCTGCGCGCGATTCGCAAGTTCCCGTCTTAAATAATTGAATACACATTGCTCGCAAATTTGCAGAAGAGCTGGTTAGCAATTAAGCCAGATTTAGCGTATCTCAGCAAACAGATGCGATGGTGGTACACGCATCCAGGATTATGTACGGTGGGATTAATCTGACGGCTTACGCGATAGAATAATGATACGCGCGGAAGTTTCGCGTGGCGTCAGATTGGGAACCACTTAACCGCCCCCTCGAGCGCGCACAAGAGGATGCACGTTAATTCAATCAGCAACTTGTACGCGCCTGTTCATTCAAATCGCCTACTTTCAATTACAATCCAAACGCACATCCTTAACATCCTCCGCGAAGTAAACATTACTAATTGCGAGACGGTGCCATTTCATCCCCCTTTGACACTTCTGATCGCAACAAATTTCACCCTGTCTCTCCAAACTCTATCGCGTTTGTAATCCAAATTCAACATCCTCGCATAGCTACTCATCGCTCCGATAAAATTACAGGCTGAAGAGCAAAAGTGCCTCCTAAATTGCCACACGAAGGCACCAATAATCGCGGAACACTCTGCGCCCTATTCGTAACGATTACGGAACCGAGTCAGCCGGAAGGACGCCTCCGCATCGCGACGAATAATCGCGTAACAAACCTGGTCCACGACATCGGCTCTTCCCGGGGTCTGGGCTAGCCGATGATGAAGCGGCAGGCAGTACGCGCGACGCACGCGGGCATGTGCGCGCATCGCAGGCAAAGGTAATTAATCTAAAGGGTATCAAACGAACGGGCGGCGAGCCGTCGCCGACCGTGACAAATTGCCAGGACGGGGCCTCCGTCGACGTACCGGCTACACCGCCGCTTCGACGCGGACGAGGCTTACGGCCTCTGCGGCCACGCCGCCCATCCGCAGGCGGAAGTTTCGCGCGCGTGAAACGTCGATCCGCGGAGCGCGACAACGCGTTGACAACCTTTGTTAACGATACGCGCTCGCGGTTTCGTTCGCGCTCGTTCGGCCATGGCCCGCGTCCGAACTCGATTACCGCTGGATTGCGACGGACAAAAGTTTTTTTTTTGGGGGGGTTCTGGGCTGGCTTTTCAAAAGATTTGGAGACAGCTTTCACGCGAGATTCCTTTTTTTTGTAAACCATCCGTCATGCGTCGAGCAATGTTATCATCGGCTTTTCGAAGATTCCTCCTCTATTTTTAACCAACAGTTTTTCGGCTATAATATTGCCCAACACGCGTTTGATTTTTATTCCTGACTCTTGATTTATCTACGAGGAGTGTTCGATCGATCGCTGGAGATCCGATAGCACGCTCGACCGTATCGAAAACTCGTGCGATCGTAAAGCTCGCGCGACTGTGAGAGCTTCAATCAGGGGGTTGCAACCGTGTACCATTATAATTCATCGTGAATTTATCTGGTGGAGTAATTACAAAGCAAAGAACCGAATCAATTTAGAAGTTTGCCTACAATTAATAGTAGCCATTGAATAAAATTAGACTTTAAGTGCAGAACAAGCAGAGACATCCAAATCTGAAAAATCAATTACAAAACACTCTCTGAAATACCAAAAACGCAGATCAGAATGCCTCGAACGTATCGTTCGAATCACGTGTCGTGTTCCAAAATCGGGGCTCAATAAAATCCAGCGAACACAGCTGCGACTCAGGAACCTAAGCGACCGCGAAATAAACAAGATCCTTTCGATGCAAATGGCCGCCGAATCCCGACTATTTCCCCAGATCGAAACATTTCCCTCGACCGTGAGTCGATCGACGGAGGTCCATTTACGACGGGTCCCACGTTCTCCTCGTTAAGAAGAATTCTGCGTGCGATCAGCCCCTGCACGCGACGCGCGAAGCTTCCACCGCGGCGGAAGCAGGACACAGTCGAAGCGATGCAAAGAATCGCGCTGAGGAAAATGATATCGATGCCAGTGCGATCGTTGCATCGCTTTTGCCCGTCGAGATTCACTCGTTCCGTGCGCGTATTATGCAAATCCGGAGGCGGATATCCGGCCGTGAAACGGCGGCAGAAGAAGCAGAACGCGACGAAGATAGCTCTGTGCTTCTGTCCTTGATAAGATCGATTTTAGTCGATGGCCGTCCGCATCGTTTTTGGGGATTACACGGCTGGGTGGATCGTGCGTGTAATATTCAAAGACAGAGAGATTGTTCGATGCGAAACGATATCAAAAACTATCACAGAGGGATGTAGATCCAGTTGAGAAATTGTTCAATGTAAAGATGACTAATGAATGTTTGAATTTTTGCTAATTTTTTATGGAAATATATATCCACAATTTGATTCGAGAATTTTTGATAGATTGGAAGTCGATCGCTTTAAAAATGGAATACTTTTGGAAAATCGAGGGGGATCGTTAACGCGTTGACGTTAAACGTCACACTTTAATAAGCTGGAAAAATTGGGCGTGTCGGAAATTGGAAGTTGTTAAAGTAGATCATCGAGATCGTTTGACACCTCTGGATCGACATGGTACAGGAAACCCATGACGCGGAGACGTCGTTTAACACGAACTGGTTAAAAACATCTGTCCCAGACGTTCAAGATATCTTCTAAGTATTCGTAACGCGGAGCTCATAGGCGTTCCAAAATGAGATGTCGCGAAAGCATGCTCTGGAAGCACATACTCAACCTTTAAACCGTTCGAACTAAAAATCGAGTCAAACGCTGTGTAAGATTGAACAGTTCACCCACAAGACACGCTTAAACGCAAATGTTAAACAACTACGAACAACCCACTGACGAGTTGCAGTTACAAAAATCAGTTCAACTGAAATCGTGTCACTATTGACAAAGCAATCGTAAAATATTTGCTTCCGATTCGTAACAGGTTACTCGCTCGATTTAATTTACGCGTTTAGCCCGCGCATAATGTATCGACGCGTAATTAAATCGATGAAAAACCAGCAGCGCGAACCAGCTTTCTCTGCAGCGTTTCGAAAGCCCTGAAAATTCCGCGAGTCTCGCGTTTCAAAACCAGCGAACGAACGGAGGAACAGGAAAAAAACGTCGAGCGAGACTTGACATCCGGAGGAAATTTTCGCACGGCTCTATCGATCGATCCGTCGAGAGGGGAGGGCAGCAACGTTTTCAAAAAAAAAAGAAAAAAAGCAAAAAAAATGACCTGGTCCGCGCAAGTGGCGCACGGTCGGCACAATCATACGCACAACCGGTGATGAACGCCGGGGTAACGCGGGAACGTTGAGCCGGGAATACGCCGTCCCGTGACTCGATTTATCACTCGGCCACGCCATCGAGAGTCTGCCCGCGACGAGACTAGTTATTCGTAATTACTCGCGTCACGGTGGAAGGCCGTTTCTCAAAGTAGACAGTCCAGCCGCCGGATGGAGAAGTTTATTGGAACGCGATCCACGGGTTTCGCCCCCGAAGGCTCGCGACGAATGCCGCCTCTAATATCCGTTTCCCGTTCGCCAACGCTTCCTTCGTTTTAGTTTCGAACCTCGAAACGGACGATCGCGCGTTCACGTTCGCGTACGTGATCAAATTGATAGCAACAAATATTTCTTTAAAAAAGACCACGTATATTTTATTACCTTCTCTTTTTTTTTTTAAAGTCAATAATTTTGTGATGGTATTTTGAACGAAGGGTTCGTTGTTGGATCTCGTGTACATAACTCTTTTTAATGGAGGTAATTAACGAGCGCATCGAACAGTGGGATTAGAGCGTTAGAGCTCTTTGTCACGAGGAAGCTGGATCTAGTGCTCTTGGCTCAGCAGCAATTGCTTCATTAGCATATATACTCGTTTCTAAATCATAATGCACTTAATTGGTTTCGATGGACGTTCAATTACCAGCAGCTATGCTTCATTCGATCGCAAGAAATGTAATAACAATTTTTGTGTAAATATTCGGGGATTAAAATTCCCGGGGATGATCAGTAAAAAGAACGGAGGACGAAATTTACCTCGCGCGGTGGTATCTCGTGTTACTTTTTTACCGATGCACACCACCCAAGCACAAGTTTGCGTAACAAATGTTTCGCGCGACGCGTTCATCCGTGTCGCGAGGGAAGTAAAAAATCGAGCGAAACGGTCGCGTCATAATTATCAATCGCTTACTCCCGCTCCGTCCTCCGCGAATTTTAATCAGGGCCGCGGTTGGAAATATCCGCGCTGTAATTACGATTGTAACCGTTTCCTGGACTAATTAAAATTTAATGCACTCCGTATAATTGATCAAAGTAAAATTGGAAGGAAATCGAGAGGCGGCCGTAATTAGGGGAGCGTGTTCCAATTAATCCTTAAAGTAAACCCTACGTAGAACAGGAACGAAGACGAACGACCGGCTGGTCATCCGTTGAACGATCGCAATCAACGTGGCAATATATGAAAGGGTCGTAATACGAATATTGCATACGACGAACGTGCCACGCCAGGAGAGCCAAGTTAGGTTTCCATCCGTCTCCTCCTGGCCGTTTCATCCCCCTCAGCTTTCAACCCTTCTCTGCTCCCTGACTCTTCGTGAATGTTACAACACAGTCGACGGATTTTAGTTTCTGAAAGCGATCGACGTTTGGAAGAATCGCTAATTAGAGTTTCGATTTCAAAATGCTTCCCACTGACAGCAGTTTATCCCTGGGATAAGTTTTTGATTAAATACGCGTACAACATGGAACTAGCTACAAGTAATTATATTTCACAATTGGGATTCCTGTGTATCCGAGACAAAGTTAAGTCCATGAAATGTAGTCGAAACGAGTCGCGTATAAATTCTCTTGTAATGAATGAGAACGATTAAATGAATAATCATGTGATGTAATGAGTATAAGAGTAATTATATGAAACATTGGTAAGAGAATCGATTAATAAATTCATACTTAAATGTTTAACGGGGAATCGTAGAAATTTCAAGCGTTTAATTGCAGTTTCTTTTAGCTAAGAATCAGAGAGAAATGTAGAATTTCTCTCCAAAAGTGAAGAACCAGAGGAGGACGAGTCCTGCACTCGAAGCATGGCGATCGAAGGCAAACTGAGCGAACCGATTCTGTTGTATACATCGCAGACGCACAAGGCGAACCAAGAGACACCGTTTCCTCCATCCATCCCGTCTCTCGACCCTTATTCAACTGTTCCTCCTCCACACTCCATCGACGTTACAATATGCGCGGCACATTGTAATCTGTGAGCTGGTCACTGCCTAGGCAGCCTCTGGCAACGATGATATCAAATGTGATTGACGCGTTGCCCGTTCCACAATCCCAATCCTGTTTGGCGCCACGCTACCATCATCCACCATTGCACGGACCCCAGCATAGTGCAGGTAGGATGTTGAACAGGTCACGCGCGATTAACTGCTACCACGTGGGAAGGTCAGTGGGCAGAAAAGTGGATGCGCGGTATGTTCGATGACGGAAGCTTGAGACACGACTGAGCAAGGTAACGTGGAACCAAGTGGAGAGACAGAATTGCAGATAATAATAATAAACGAATCCCTCTTGTTATGTATTATTAATGAACGCAAAATTTGTTTTAACGTAGGCGAAAATTGGTCTTTAAGTCTGAATCGAAGAGAAGTTATTTCTAAATTCCCTTGTCCATTTAAAATCTGCACGTTCAATTTCAGTCTTCCGCTACTGACCACCATGGTATCGAATTAATTGTATAAACCTTGTTCGAAACGCTCGAAGCTTCCGTCCCGTTGAATGTTCATTTGAAATGAAAATGACTGGAACAAGGGCGGCGGCGATGTCGCACTTGGCACTGTTGACATCGTCATCACGCGGTACGCTCGTTCCGCGCACGCAACAACGTGCCAGCAGGATTATCCGCGGGTTGCGTTGTTGAAACGAACTGCAAGCACTCCTCTAATTTCCTGATCATACAAAAGCACGCGTATACACCCGCGCGTGGTATGGACGGACACGAGGACGCGCAAGCATCGCGCAAAGCGTCGATTCCATCGATAGCCCGCAAAAAACTGATTCGTGCTGTGTTTGCCCATATCCCAGCTGTTTACCAACCTGTTCCTGATTCTGGGTCAGTTCGATTCGACGTGAATTTCGTGCTTTTGCGGTTATTAGTGGCCACGATCGTTATTAAGGATCAAACCTACTCCGTTGATTCGTCGATCTGCTCGCGAACTCGTCAACGCGGATGAATCGAGCTTTTGAACTATCAAGGATGCATGTTCTGACGACGAATATTCACGAAATTATCACCATAGACGGGTAATCATCTACTAAAGCCTGTGGATGTGGAGTTCCACATGTCAATTACTTTCTATTCACCAGATAAACCTTTATTCACATCGCTGTAAGGATGCGTTTGTCCAATGTCTGACTAATGAACAAGTTTACTACTAGTATTTCTTTATCACTTGATCTGAAGTTTGTTTACTTTTATTTTTTCAATCAATACTTTAGTGTAAGAACAGTGTATATCTCAGTCTGCTAAAAGAACATCCAATGTGCAAAATAATTGTGTGTAACGCAGAAATACAATCTATGTCTGACTATTTTAAATATGTTCTACTGCGTCTAGACTTTAACTCGCGAAAGCTTTCATATGGGTTATGTTACGTGAATTTTTTTTGATCCTGTATTTTAACGATTTTTCTACGCTGAAAATTCAATATAAAATTTCTAAATTAATTCTAAATGAATTGAACAGGTATACTCTGTGACTCGAAAGTATTAATCGGTCAAAAGTAACAAACATCACTCTTCTAATGGTATTTTAAAACAAATCAATCTATCGCTCGAATTTTACCTGTTTTTAGTAGCTCGTATACAAGTTATTTGAAGCATTAAAATAACTATTATCGTCGCAATGTGCGAGGGTGCAAACGTCACGTGCATTCATGCGACGAAATCAATTTTCCTTGCTACGGTTCGCCGTCGGACGACAACGACAACGTTAATTTTTTTGCCAGCTGAGTAATAAAAGCAACCGAGTATCTGAACGATAATCACGCGTTTTCTCGGGATATTTCTTCGTATTTCTTCAACCGTTTAAGAAGTCGGTTCTATAACTGGAACTTTCATCTTTCGCCTCTGCAATTCTTTGCGCGAACCTCTATCCACTCGCGGATCTTTCTATGTATCGGGACGTCGTCGATCGAGCGATTTTATTTGATCAATTTATAGATCTTTAATAGACGATGGGGACGGAGAAACGTGCTCCTCGGAGATTCCCAGCGAGACACCACTTTAGTGGTGTTGAAACTGACGATCGTTTCCTTTTACCGTCCTGACGAAGTTAATATTCTCTGAATCTGGAGCTGAAACTTTGCTAAAAAAACGATTGACTAATATTTGCTGAAGCTACTGCCAACAGTTTCCTTTCTGTCTCTTTTCCTCTAACTTCATTCGAATATCATTAAGACACACACTCTCAATCCAACCTTTACTCTTTCGCATTGTAAGTACAATGAGATCCGATCGATAGAATTATTCACCCTGTGAGATATGGATTTGAAAACAATTTTTAATATTTAACAGACACTTTGAAAAGCTCACTTTCGATCGCTTTATTAAGACACTTTGGTTGTTCATCTGTATTCGACGCTCGAATGAAAACGGTCGAACTCTTCGATGGGATGGCCGAAAGTGTGTCATTGGTACGAAAAATTCCATCGTCCCTACGGTACGATGTCCAACTCGTAACGGAACGAGGTTCGATCGACGCGACGTAATTATTCGCGTCTCGTTAATCCACGTCACGTCGTCCCGGCGGATATTTCATAAATCATCGAGGGCCGCGTGTGCTTCGCGATGGGAGGCAGAAAAGGAAAAAGTAATCGACGGAATGATGCGCTCGTCACCGGGGAAAGTTAGTCGCGAAATGGCGGCCGTATTGTTTTACGATCTCGTCGCCAGGACGAAATTAATCGGCCATACCGTAGCCGCCGTACGGACATCGACGATTAATTCCTCGTTTTATCGCTTCCTGATGTAGATTAATTGACATTTCAATTTTTTCCAATAGAGAAAAGCATTCAAGAATTCACGAAGAATTTTGCGCAAATGTAATCCTTCCTCTAAAAAAATTGAGCTTCAAACACAACTTCAATACTTCTATTATTTCAAAATTTTCCTCAAAGATAGCAGAATATTTCACAGCTGAAATTTTCAAACCGTTTCTACCCAAACTGTAAGATCGTCGTTCGATGGGAAAAGCAATTCGCATTTGCCATATAAGAAATTGTTGGTGGCATCAGGAACGATCCGACGAGCGCATAAGCCACGACAGAACCCAAAAGTAATCCTTCCTCTAAAAAATAAAGCTCCAAACGCAATTTCAGTATACTTCTATCATTTAAAAATTTTCCTCAAGGGTAGCAGAACATTTCACAGCTGAAATTTTCAAACCGTTTCTACCCAAACTGTAAGATCGTCGTTCGATGGGAAAAGCAATTCGCATTTGCCATATAAGAAATTGTTGGTGGCACCAGGGACGATCCGACGAGCGCGTAAGCCACGACAGAACCCTCCGAGTGAAAGGATAATTTAACCTTGGTAATCGACAGATTTTCCCCTATATCTGCGCGGCACGTAGCGGGTTTCCGCAATAATCGTCGACACAATGCCGCTTAAGCTTCTGGGCCGTTCGCTATTTATTAGACGGAAGCGCAACGCGGAGGCAGAGCGACATTTATATTCATAACGAAACCGGTTCCGTCCCCATTTCCGCCCGCCACCGTCGATATTTACCCCCGGCACACATCCTGAAAATCGTTCACCAAATCTGCCGCGCACCTTGCACCCCCTCCTCGTACGAACCTTTCTTATTCTTATTCGCGCGTCCCGTAGCCCATTCTCGAGTCCACGTATATCGATTGTTGATTTTTGCCCCCAAGATCCAAAGGGAACGCCCCTAAACAACTACAACACCGATGGAATTGATGGAAAAAATAATATTCCGTACTTTCAGCTATCAATACTTGCCTTTTAGCGTCGAGATTCTGCTCGAGTTTATTGAATCGAGATGTAACCGTGTAAATAGCTTTTTTTACGTTCCATTAAGCAAGCCATGTTACAGATGTACTCGTAAAAGGGTTCGAGAAATAAAGTTTCACGTCAGATCGTAACATCTTGACATCGAATGTAGAGTACGAAGTTTTACCGTTTAACATTTCAACCATCGCTTCCTGGCTTGAACGTTTTGCAATGAACGCACAGCTCTTTTCGTCCACAAATATTTCAGATGATGCATGAGAGAGTCGCGTCACTTTTTTCCAACGAATGCACAGTTCTTTTGAATCTACAAAAATGTTTCAGATGATGTACGGGAGTGTCGTTTAATTTTTTTTCCCTGATGAATACACGATTCCTCTGTATCTAAAAATATTCACGGTCGAGTACGCAAGTCATGAATCTTTCACGGTTATAAACAATACTCCGGACAAGTAAACAGTTGCACGACCGAAACGATATTTCAACATTCCAAATCCGAGCAAAGTTGCCTTTCGTTCGGCTGAAAAGTGAAAAAAAAAAGGAAAATACAACTGTTTCCATTTTTACCGGAAATTTCAAATATTTTACTCAATTTAATAACACGCCCTACGCGGGATCGCAGGGAATGTGTCGACAATTTATATTCGCGGAATAAAAACGTGCCGCGGGTACGATGTGGAACTCCATTTCGAGGCACTCGCGACTGATCGTTGAATCATCGTTTTTTAAATAACAGAAAAATATTGTCGCCGAGCGTAAATAAAACAGGGGACACGTTCGGTAACTGTGACATTACGTACGATATCAGTCTCGCTGGAAACAACGGTGACGGACAGCTGGAGCTCGACATCGCCAATCGGATGTAAATCGGACGATGCCACGGTTCGACACGAATCTAACGCGCTGTTTGTCCCAGCGGTGCAACGTCTCGCAAGTCCATTGGTACCCAGCGCAAAACACGACTGAAATGTAATCAATGCAGAATCGAGAATCTGCATAGTTCAGAGTTCAACTGGACACAAGTTTAAGACGCGATCGAGTAAATACTCCCATAGAAACACTTGAGATACGTTTGATACGTGATCCAACTGTGGTATTCGATGCTTTGGTCGAACAATAAAGGATAACTAGACGACGAAATCGAAGCGCATTCCTAATATCGCGTAACTGATGTCAGACGATCGTACTTGATCATCTGGTAAGTTGTATAATTTTTTAACAATTGTTCCTCGCAGAGCTTTTATTGAATTCCGGGTTCAACAGAAGGAATCGAATGTAGCACGTATTAAAAAACTTCAAAGATCTTATTTCAGTACAGGTTTCACAGACTACCAGTGACTTACAGTAATCTAAGAACTATGGTGAAAACTATATAGTATTTATAAAGCTAAGAGTGAGTAAGTTAGGGTACAAAAGTTAGTGGACACGCGAAACAGCAGGCTAGAAAAATTGAAATTTGTGAACTATGATCAAGATGTTTCTGACAAATTGAATCTTAAGAAGTTTATAGCGCGTTGTCAGTGTTATCAAAGTTAATCACGCAGCACTTCGTACAATCCACAATGTCCTCCAGGACCACCTGACGCCATCATCCCCCGCATTTAGCGCTCTAATCCTCACAGCTCCGTAGCAATCATGGCTAACAAAAAAAAAAAGACAGCAGATCCTCGATGCAGACGATAAGAAGCCAGAAAACGCTAGCGTAAGTCCAACACAAAAGTTGTTAGCTCGAATGGATCCGGGTAGCGAAACAGCCGGCGTTCGACCGTAATTTCTATTCAATCGGCAATACGTTTGGTAAATCCGAGCGAAAATTACTCGCGTCGCTCCCGTATTAATCCCGGTTGGTAGAATGGGGGGTGCTGTACAAGCGGTCCTGCTTGCTCTTCCGTCCCGATGAACGCGCGACCGGGAAAATCCGCCACGGCGGCCCGTTGCCGCGCCGCGGATGTGATCACGCCGCGCGAACATGTAAATTCAAAACGAACCGGCCGCGCTCATTACAGGAACCGCCGGCATCAATCGTCGCGACGCGACCCGCCTATTTGCGCTCCGTGCCTTTTCCGATCGCGCCACGCGAATCCACTCAAACAGCCCTGGGGCTGGTTCAGAGACCTTCGTTTGATACGTTGTCGGCGATCGCTTCGGTTGTTCCCGTTTTATTACTTTGAGAAACCTACGTGGGTGGGATAGAGTGACGTTCACGCGGAAATACGTAACAAAATAATTTATTTGAACAAGTAATAAATAACAAATCCAAGTATCGACGCTATGGCTGCTGGGTACGCAACTACTAGCTAAGTAACTCTTGAGGGCTCCTTTTCTTCATATTATGAAAAGGAGGCGGCAGGTTCGCAGAAAACGTCCTTAACCCTCGAAGACGAAGAGAAAGTTTGGAGTGAAGCATATGTTTAATGTCTCCAGTACCTCTTCGCTTCGAGGGTTAAGTATTCTCTTCCGCCCTGAGCCATGGAGTGCAAAGGCGACTACAGTGGTCGCCATATTACCATCCGATATGTAATAACGCGAAACGAAGAGTTCGCGTCGCGAGGAACGGTGAACGGAAGTATCTGGCGTAAATTGGGTGGGGGATGAAGTTAACCTACTTGCGTTTAACGGCGCGTCGCGTGGATCATTGGCGTGTTTTTTTTTTTTTAAATGAGAAGGGTAAATGGTTCGTTGGTCGGTGCGACGGTTCCAATTAAGTACGCTCGGCCATTTGATTGTGTAACGGCAGGGCTGGCTGTGTTTGCCGGCTAATTTCGAGTTCAGATCGATCCTCGAGGGACGCGTTCGCTGTTTAAACGCTAGTCGACTCCAAGTTAAATGGTCGCAAGGGTGGCGCTGAGCTGACACGTTCTTGTCCTCGGGGGCGGAAAAAAGAAACCCGTTCGTCGTGATATCACGCCCATTGCAAACAACCAGCCGTTCATCGGGGTTCGTGAGTTAAATATTCATCGAAATCGATCGGTGCGGAGTCGACTCGACACGCGTCGGTCCACGCGGAGGTCCTGATGCCTCTCAGCGATCGTCGTACTTCCCTATTAGACCCGCAGCCATCTAACATTCATGAATTTAACCGATTCGTTCAACTTTTACCGCGACACAGGCAAACCTAATTGATTTAAACTTCCGTCGCTGCATTGATACTAGGGACTGAAAATTATAGCGTTAGATGAGAGTAGGAACTCGATTATCCGAACCAAACATGGCGTATCTCGTTCGAATAATCGTACGACCCTACTTTTATACAAAAGAAACGTTAATATCGATTAAGAATAAAATCTGTCTTTGATCAATCATCGTTAATTTTTACTGTACTCGATTTTATGTAAAATTAAAACGAGAAATATTTTCATTCGGACGTTATACGTGTATTATTCGCAGGTAAATTAGACGTATCAAAGAAAATCGATTTCCAATTAACGGCCCTTGATTCGTTCCGAATAAACGACCGACTTCCATCAACTAATTACAGATACGAATCGCAAAACGATCCACGAATTGCAGCGAATCGAGCGCGATGCTTGCCGATCGAAAATATTTGCACGGAGAGTCGAGTAGTTCCGTCGTTCGTCAAATAGAAAGGAAAACAGCGAAATTTAGAATCACGCTGTAACGAACCCGCCAGGCTGGAGCAACGAGTTCGCGGAATAACAGCCATTGTTTCAATTACATTAGTTCTCGGTTCACCGACGTATCCGCGAAAACTGTCGCGATATTTGTCTCTGCTTGAGCGGTGGTACCGAGAAAACGAGGATTCGAACAGTTTGGACAAATAGAAGAGAATACACGATTGTACAATAAAATACATTCTCGAAGGCTGCTTAAAAACATCGCGATCTCTCTGGGACAACGGAGATGCGAATAACTTTTCTAAGCACGTCTCATCGGGTATCTGCACGGTATTCTGCATAATTCCGCCATTACGAAAAATTAATGCTAGGCGTAAAGGGACTTTGCGCGTTAAAGAGGCCGCAGAAAGGGTTTCAGGGCTGAATGAGTTGCTTGCTGCGGTAGTTACTTTTAATTAGACCGTTGGAACGTTCTATCTTCGAGCGTTTAAAAGGGTAGGAGAGGCAGAACAGTGACTTAGCAGCAATTTTTACCCATTAAGAGCCGCGCAAGAGTCTCGCGAGACCTGGTTCACGGAGAGCAAGACCAAGATTCCGCCGTGCAAACCTTTTCCCTTCTATCTCTCGTCGTGTTCTTAGAACCACCCTCGCCGTCCCTTTCGCGCAATCTTGGAATGACGGATTTATTTGCCAGACAGAGGGTGTAATAATCGCCGAGAAATATACTCTGAATGTATCTTAGCAACGGTTGTTAAATAAATATATAGTTATTTTAATTTTCATTCTAAAACGCGATTGGCAATATTTTGTTTTTCATTTCGAAGTAATTTGAGAAAATGGAGAATTCCGTTTCATTACGAAACGCGATTGGTAATCGTGAACGTTCAATCGTTAATTATCGTTTAATGTAATTAATAACTGTGACTCGTCGACGTCCAGCACGTTTTAAGATATTTTAATGAAACATTTTACTCGAAAGCAATCGCGATACTTCAGCCATGTTGCAACACGATATGCATCAATATCCATTCTTTTGAACAACTAATGACAATTCAAACCTTTAATGTCGAAAAGTATTTAATTACGAAACGTTTGATTCATTAGTACCGATATACACGAGCGCGAAAGAATGAATTGCCGTCGATATGGAATTTGATCATTTTTCGATACTCACCCTTCGACTGTTCCCATCCTTCGGGTTCAGGTCCGAGGCCACAGTGCCGAAAATGGTTGGCTGCAACAGAAAACGCATTCGTTTCAACGCATTCCAATAAAAATATTCATCGTTAATTGAACGCCCTCTCTACATAACATTCTCTCTACATAATGGACCATTATATTTTTTATACAAGTAAATGCTTTTCCAATTACTTGCAAGGATAAAACAAATTATGCAATTCATCGTGTCCTTCATAGTGGTAGGTTAATGAATCGAATAAATGAGCCGCCGCAAATGAGCTTCCCACATTCCAGCAGAGGTCCCATAACTCACGATCATTCGCGCCGGATAATGCACCCTTCTAATGGACGTTGCTCTCAACATTTCTCGACGTAAACAATATTACTCCGCTATCGAATCGCTGGATTCACGTACGCCGTGTATTACGCGTTAATTCAAGTAACCGTCGCAAAGACGTGATCGAAATTCACGCTCGAAAGTATTTTCAAACTCGAAACTGACTAAAATTGTACAGCAATAAACGCAGACCGCGACAGATAGCATTTCCGCTTGTCATCGCGGAAACAATACGCGGGTGGGGGAGAAAAAAAAAGAAATAAAAAGAGAAAAAAAACAGGGAGCTGCAACTGGCGCTGTCGTCCACTGGAAAATCCGCGGGACAAAGGCGAGTCAATTTTGGGGCGCGAAAAACATCGACGAACGGCCATTAGAAAAGCGGCAATTACATCTCGCTACTTTTAGGCAGCCGTGGTGGTAGCGTCGTGCTCCCCGACGCCTCTCAGAGCCACGTCAATTCGAGGCATGATTTCCACGCGTGAAATCGTCCGGATGTTACGGTCAAAACTGTGAATCCGAAAACGCGGCTGTAAAACCAGTCGCCTCGTAAATCCACGCGATGGCGTCTAGTTCGATGGCGGTCGCGGGCCCGCCATTAACTGCCCCTGACCGAGAGAATGCGTTCGCCAATAGTCGCGTCGGATGAGGAGAGGGGCGAGAAATATAGAAAAAGGAAATATAGCTCGGTTATGGTTGAACGTGGAGTTCGTGTGATTTAAGGATGCAATCTCGTTTAATTTGTACCCTCTTCGGCGCGAGTGCATCTAATAAAGTAGCTGCCGCTCCACTGAGCCTGTTATAACTAAAGGAGATTAGATTCTGACCACTGTGGTTTCATTAAAGAAACCGACGGCTATCTCAACCGCGCGATTAAAAACGAGAATCCCTCCGCGAGAGAGAACAAACTGTTCAATCAACCGAGATTTAGACGCTAGCCGTGCAAGTAGCGGGGCGTTCTGTATGTAATTAAATCCACCGTGCCTCGGCTCGATTGAGATCAGTCGTTCGGACAAATCAATCGGATAGACGGGGGGGAGGAAAAATGAAGTCGATGAAGCACGAGTGGCACTTGTGGAATCGATAATTCCGCGACTTTCAACGGAGAATAATTCCGCTCATCGATGGTATCGGCGTTCGAGGTGTTCTGATCAGTCCAAAGCCGGTCCCGATCCATTAAGCGTTCTTTTATTTCCGGGATAACAGTTTCCGGCGGCTGGCCTCCCTTCGATATGACGACGCGCTGGAATTAAATAACGCGCGGCGAATCGCGTCCAGGCGTCTCCTCTCCGCGACTTAGCCGATCGAATCGGCGGCTGGTATTTATGATTTATGCGACGATAAAGAGAGGAGGAGACAAAGAGACGGGGAGTGACTAGGCTCCAGCTTGGGTGGCGTTTGACAATTACGGAGAGTGATTATTTTTTTCTTTTATAAAAAGGGAGGAGATCGTTGCGGATTGCTTTCATCGGTATTTAACTGTCGAATCACGGAACATGATCGATCGAGTATTAAATCATATTTCTCTGGCGTGTTTTGTAATTTGTTTATGTTTTTTTTCAGTCACGTTATCTTGTATAATACGTAAGTAACATTAAATAAGTAGATTCTCGATACTCTGGATTCTAGAATCACCTCTTTATTTCAGATCATCCACGACTGTACGTTTCAGAGTAGATTCATTAAAAAACAATAACTATAACGACACGAAAAATTAATAATGAAGAGAAACTAAATTGCTGTGTACAACGAAAATCATGCTAATTCCATTCTCAGCTAAGAGATTGGATCTGTAACGTCGAAAGAAACAAAAGAGGGAGAGGAAACTGTTACTCCCAAACAAAAACGGTTCGCCCAGTCCACTGAAAACGGTGAATTGGCGAGAAGAGTGAAAAGAGGAAAAAAAACGGGTCCATTATCGCGTTTAGAATAGCTGGAGCACCGGTCGAAAGGGGCGCGCAATATCGAGCCAACAATTGCAAGTTCGTAGCGTCGAATCAATATTACGTTTTACATAAATAAATGTTGCCAACGTTGCACGGATACCTCCTCTGTGCTGCGTGGCGAATCGAGTTTCTCCGTAATTGCGCGCGCGTTACAGCAACCATGAAAATTAATTAAATCTCCGCCAGCGGGGCCACTCCCTCCCCTTAGTATTATTTATCCTCTGCTGGGACAAATTTCAAAACATGTAACTCTTCTGGTCAATGAACAGTATTGGTGCGCGAGCGGCGGCGGCGGCGGCACCACGGTGATATATGAAATCGTTTCTCTACGATGCATACGTTCGACGTAATCGTAAATCAGCGAAATTAAACGAGCACAAAAGTCGTTCGACTAACGAGGATCGATAACGATACCATTTAGCGTGCGCAATTTTCCTTTAAGCCTCAATAAAACGGGGATCGAAAGAGGTTACACGTTTTCTTCTCCTTTCTTTATTTTCCTTTTTTTTATGGAAAAAGAAACCTTTATTGTTGCATTTGTGAAAGGTTTCCAAAGGAAAGTGATATCAGTGCGCTTCGAAAGAAGTTGATGCGAAGACTCTTAAACTGACAGCATAAAAACTCACTCGATATAATTGTTATCAACATGGACGCGTACTTATCGTAACTTTAAAAGAGACATTTTTCTTAACCGTGAGAATAACAGAAGTGTAACGAATGCAGATGATTACGTTTCACAAAAAGGTGTGAAACACTTAAACAGATTCCAAACTGGCTGCAATATACGAATATACTCTTCGCACGCCATCTGAAATGTAACAAACACATGCAAAGCGTAATGTCAGACACTTTTATTTCATTCGTTCAACTCTTTCGTTCGCGCGGAAACTGTTGAACGTAAAATTTTTCGAACGAAGGTAATCGAAGATAGAATAAAAGTTCAAAAAAAAATGAAAGCACGAAATCTACATACGCGGTTATTGAACTCTAGCACATGTTCAAGAATCCAATTTCTTTCGAACGAACGCCCGCTCCGCCATTGCTGCGTAGCAGCTGAAAATCGCTAACTCTAAAATTCTAGGGGGTCTAACATTTTTATTCAGCGGCCACCGTCGCGAGGAAGTCATCGGAAGTTCGAGTAACGCGCGGCGAACTTCGAGAACAGCGGTAATCTCTGCCGATCGTGCATGGCGCGATTCGTTTCCGGTATCGGACCAAGATTCCGTGAGCAGTTTGCAATTTATGACGTAACACGGTCAGATACGACACGTTCGAGAGGAAAAACACGTCGAATCGATCCGAAACGGAGGAACACCCGCAACACGGAATCCGCACTGAATCGTTCCCCCCTTATCTTTATACGCTTCGACGGATCGGTCAACAATCGCGCGTTCCCGATTCAAAAAATCGACAAGAAAATGGCTACTCGGCCAGTTTGCTCGCGGCCATTTCTTCCAAGTATTTCTCCTCGCGTTTGCTATGCTCCATATTTGAACGAATACTTTTTTTTTACATTTCGTACAAACAGTTTAAGTTCCGTGAAATTCTTGATTAAACCATAATTAATCAATATAAAGTATTATACAATTGAATTTATAGTGATGGAGTGTGGCTTTCTTAACTGGTATGCAAAAGTATATCGCAAAATCGATTTTGGAGGCAAACTTTCGTATTTAAGTCATTGTTATGGTAGTTAGAAGATATAGGAATGATACTTTTTTTTACATTTCCTACAAACAGTTTGAGTTCCGTGAAATTCTTGATCGAACCATAATTAATCGATACGTAATGTGTAATACGAATTGAATCCATAGTCTTGGAAGTATGGTTTTTTTTAACTGGTATGCAAAAGTATATCGCAAAATCGATTTTGGAAGCGAACTTTCGTATTTAAATAATTGTTACGGTAATTAGAAGATATAGGAATGAAATTCTCTGGTATCTCAATTGAAGTATAAAACTAGGAACGCGATTAATTACGATGAATTATCGAAGAGCAGTTAGTCGCGTAGAAAATCTTGTTCCGTTCTACGGAGCACGGGAAAAAGAATTTTGGTCCCACGGCAATATCGCGAGATTTACACCCGAACGCGATCATATAAAGAACATAAAAGATAGTCTTGTTATCAGTAGCGTACCAATTTCGCAGATTTCTCTTTGTTCCGCATTGAAAACTGTGTACAATGGGAACAATGGAGAAAACAAACAATCGAAAATCCCTGGCGGAATTTCATTCCGAAAAGAGAGACCATGTTTTACCAGCGGAGGAGCGGGGTGGGGCCATTTTTTAGATACAAAAGTTAACCAGATGAACGCTTTTCGAAATAGAGACAATGGAAAAATAGATCTTTGTTCCGCTTATTTTTTTACTATTTAAACAACGTGCATCCGGTTTAAGAATAAATGCATACAGACGCGAATAAAAAGCAGCGAAACGAAATTTCGAAACAACAGAATACGAAGTGTGTAACATAAAACTGCAGGGTTGCTCGCTTTGATATGAAATATCAGCTCGTCTAATAAATATTTCAATATTATTAAAATGAACATTTTCGCAACGAACGACGCGTCAGCCTCTCTTCGCGTTTGTTTAAATTAGCGAATGTAAAAATACACGTTCCACGGTAGCTTGCGAGAAAATATTGGAGGGAAGTGGTCGATCGAACGTTGTATGTTAAACAGAACGATTTCTCTATTAGGGACGCTGGGAGATACGTAAGTAACCGAGGGTTCGAGAGATTATCCAAAACCACGGGAGCTTTTAAGCGGTTGTTTGAAACGGATGGGCCACGGTTGGTTGTAAATCTTACAGCTCGTTAAATTATTCCGTGTTCCCCTTTGCTGAACGCTCTCGAGCGGGTGATTAACGGGCTCCTTTGAGAATCGAGTAACCGATGTCCGTCTTATTTACAGAGTACTCTGAGGCTCGGATGCGCGGGGGAAAAACTGGCGATGACGGTGACGCGCGTGCGGCGTTCAAATTCCTCCTGAGCCACCGTTTAGGGATGAAAAATCGGGCCGCGCGAGCAACTATTCGCGAAAATTTATGGAAATTAAGTTTCGTGGGGAAATTTATGGACGAAATTTGATCCTCTGCTGGGCTCTAGAATTTCCATCGTTACGTGACGATATCTCTCTCGTCGATCTGAAATCTGTGATAGAAATTGACGGTCATTGTAAGAACCAGCCGTTTACGCTTTTCCTGTCTCCGTTTTTCTGTAAATGCGAACGATAGGTACGACGTGGATTCGGTTGATGAAATATGAAGTGGCGAGGAAACCGATACGCGAGTGTATCGTTTTTCCCGTGGTAAGTACGAAGGAGAATTTCGCGGAACCGCTGAATCATGTCGGAAAGTTTAAAGAGAGATATAACGGAGTTAACGAGGCAAAAAAGGATACAGAAGAGCTGCGGGGACGTGAGAAAAATGAAAAACCAATACGTGCGAGTGTCTCGAGATCCTGGCGACAAGAACGGAAAGAATAAAATTTCAAGAGAGGTAAGTAAGTAGAATAAGAGCAGGGGGCGGAAGAATCGGGCGGGTAGGGCCAAAGAGGATTATACTTCAAACCGTACCAGAGGGGGAGCGATTTAAGTTTTAAATGTGGACGGCGGAGAATAAATGCTGGCACGATTTCGCCAAGTAAACATCAAACACCGCGTAAAAATCGGACTAATCCACGTGACGCTGTTTCAAACGCAAAAATGTGTATATGCATCCGTTTATAATCTTGTACATCGTTCGCAATTTGCTCGACGACATCGTTAATCCCGATCGCGGTTCATCCCACGTTAAAAAGAAGCTAGCAAAAAAAAATTGACGAGCAGCGAAAGGTCTTTACACGAAGATTCAAAAGAAGGCAATCTCGGTAACTAAATCGATTATCCTGGCGCGCGTCGTTCAATTAAGGAACACGCCGGCATTCTTCAGGAGCGATCGATTATTGCGAGCGTGAAACATCCGCCCCAAAGTTTTCGAGGGGGGGCCCCGTAGGCATTACAGAAACGAGGTCGAAGGGTGACAAAAACTTTGGGAACGATCGATGCGCCACGAGTGCAAAGAATCCACCCCCTCCCCCATGCCCGTCTGAAATTCTTCAAGAGAGGACATGCAGAGCGTCGATCCTGCGGGGTTGCAAGGAGAGCTCGCAGCCTTCGAAGAGAAACGAGGGTGGTGGAAGAAGCGGGAGAGGGAAAAAGGAGGCGAAGAACCGACGGAGAGAAAATAAATGAAAAGAAGGAGAAAAAGAAAAAGGGACTGAAAAGGATCCGGAGACAAACGTTGGTCCATTGTCGTGAGTGGTTCGCCACCAGAATTTCTGAAGGAACCATCAGGACTCCCTGGGACACGGGAACGGGAGCTCGGAGAATAACGATGATCCCAACACAGTTAGCGAGTGATTTCGTAGGCGTCCTCCAAACGGACCTCATTACGACCCGTTGCAAACAGTTGGAGAACAATTCTGAAACGATCGAGACGTGCTCTCGCCGGAAATAACAAGACGCAGCGGCCGCCCGATTTCTTTTCATTTACGCCGACGAATGGACCGAGAATTCTGCTGGCTGTGATAAGGAATTGCAAGTTTATTATCCACCGTAATTCTTTTTCACTTTTAACCGTGGAGTGAACGCTCTGTTCTGTGAAATAGCGAGAATTGAAAATTGAGAAGTTAATTCTTTAAAGATCTAAGACAATATTTATAATGTTTCCTTAAAGATTCTTTTCGAGAGAAATAACGACGACAGTTGGTATTCGCGTAACGAATAAAATTTAAAAATATTTGATTTCACAGGTTTTTGATAAAAATTCATATTACTGCACGTTCGTTTACCTGCAATTTTTTAATAAAATTGCATAGTCCAAAAAAGTGAATGTAAAAGTATATTTAAATACTTTCCGTCGTCCTCCGTTTCGGTGCATAAAATGTTCTTCGAAACGGTTTCGCGTGCAGTTGAATTTCAGCTTTGCAAAACGATCCAATTTGACAGAAGTCAGGAGAATTAGCCGCACGAATTTCACGGGTTCCAAATTTGCATACTTTAACGCATCGTGATATTACATCTGCGAACGATGCTCTCCTCCAGTTTGCGTCGTGCACAGGATAAAAACCGATTCACTTACGATGGGAAAAAATGTATCATGTTTTTTGCGCAAAAGGCACGCGGCTGAACGACGCGATAAATTTGCGAAATAAATTCCCAGTGGTCAAGGGACAAACAAATTTTCGATGCTCGAATCCGACCCGCCTCGCGGGACGAATGTCCTATCTCTGGCCGGATTTCTCTGTCGCGGATACTTTTTTAAAAGCGCTCGAGGAAAAGGGGGACGAAAAAGTGTTCGAAAATATATGTCCGCGACGCAACGACGCTGTTGCGGCGCGATTACGCGCGCAACGGTAATCTCGAGCGGGGACGAAATAAATGAGATTTACAACTGATTACGTAATGACATTATGCATTTTGCACGACAGCGGGAAGTTGAAGCTTGATAAATTAACTCGGGCGCAATAACCGTTCCCTGTAACGAAAATGAACATTTGTTAACGCTACAACTTTACACCCGCCATAAATTAGTGGGCGCTACAGCTGTCCGTTTTGCATATTGTAATACTTGATGTTACGAAAGGAATTGCGTCGCGCGTACCAAACGAAAGATTTGCGAGCAGAGAAGAGCGCTTCATTTTGGATTTGATATCATTCTGATGCGCTCAAAAAATTCTCGTCAACCGATTCAAATTTCGGATGTAAATATCATTTGATCGGAAAACGTTCCGCGAAGTCGCTGGAGGTATTCTCCAATTTGCGAGCCTAATTCTGCCTTCTTCCTACCCTCCTTTTTACGAGCATCGCAGTCACCGCTCGAGCGACGGGATGTAAAGGCGGACGATCGTCAAGGCGAAACAGCGGTGGAAATAAAACGTTGTCCTGGCAGGATAAGCCGCGAGAAGGATCGTCTCTGAAGTGGAAATCCCAGAACACGGCAATAAGTTCTCCACAGATACGATCGAAATTTGTTCCTCGTTTCGAAGCTGCGCAGCTACTCGAGAGACTTTACCCTCTCGTTACTGGAATTTGCGATTAGAACACGAGTGGCTGGTAGAATTCCTTCTGCAATAGAATCACGTTTCTCGTCGTTCCTTCTACTATTGTTCTTGCATTTTTCGACTTCGCGGAGACGAAGTTTGTTCGCGTTTCATTAATCGATCCGCAGGGTCTTCGCGAGCCCTTCGCAAACGCTGCTCTCCACCCCTCGTCCCGATGCGCGCGTACGTTTCGAGATCGCAATGGAATTTCGCATCGGCCCCGAAAACCCCCGTCAAACGAAATTTCCGTTTACAATAACCACAAAGGGCCGAATAGCGGGGAGGGAAAAAGTTGCGTTTGATGAACACTTCCGTGTTGGAACCGATTGGGGCCGATTGGACACGATTGGAACCGTCGATTTGCCAAAAGCAACCGGAGGGCGAACGCGGCGATGGGTGGCAGAGGCTTTGAAAAAACGGGGGCCGTGGCGGGGTGGAAAAATCGTTTTAAAGCCGCAGAACCGCGCGACACTGGAGTCGAGGGGATGATATTTACTCGCGTCGCTATTTCGTATCCCTCTGCTGAATGTACACCGCGGCGAGCAAGATCCCGTCGGTAGAGCTGGTGGAATAGTCGTAAACCGTCACCCTGAACTCTATCTTCCTGCCTATTAGGCTCCCCTCCGTCACCTCGTAACCCACCCCGTTCGATTTCGCCGCGTTACGATTATACGGAGTCGAAAATCGCGGTTCCCTCGTTCGAACGAGGGTGCTGTTCCTCGCGAAGCGAGCTGAGAAGTCTAATGCTCCCATTTGGGGGATGGTGTCGTTTCGAGGTTTATATCTTCTGTACTTATTTAACCGAGGATTCGATCAAATCGAGCAAAAGGAATCAATTCCTTTCTATTTTTCGTTGAAACTGGAATTTCGAGGTATGGATTTATGTGTTAAAAGAATTTCTTAATGTTCGTTGGCGATACTGAGCACCCTGGAACACCCTTGCGACGCGCGAACGTGTGAATAAACCATTGTCAGACTTTATCAATTCGATGTCGAGCAAGAAAAAAATTCCACGGTTCCGCGTTCGTTAGTTTCGATAGGAAAGGGACGATGCAAGCGTCGACGTTTCCACTTAATTTCGAGGGCAATCCGATCAGAATCCGCGAGATGAATTTCCACGCTGCTCAGCTCGCATCGAGCGGACTCGAGGGTCCATATTTCGTGGCCCGTTTGATACCCCGGCACCGTGCTCGTCGCGGAACGAACCGATAAATCTCCATGAGCCATGGACGGATGTCCATTGTCGCGGCGATCGTGACGAGATTTTGGCGTCGACGTCGATATTTCGGGTAGACGCGGCCGCCCCACATTGTTCGCCGCGCCGTCTATTAATTATTAAAGTGATAACACTGATGCACTGCGTTGCCCTGTTTCCTGTCGGCTCGCTCCGCGCAACCCTTTGTTATTTGGGACACGAGAAGCCCCAGCGGATCGACTGTTTGACTAGGGAAATTATATACTTGCCCCAGTTCGCTCCGTTAATTATTTAAATTCCCTTTCATTTTGGAGAACACGACGGAGACGCTTAAACGGTGCACGCCCTCCGTGAGAAAATGATTAAAACGCTTGCTGGAGATTCTCGTCGTTCGATGTGTCTTCCTCGAAGATCGAGTAAGAAATTTTTGTTTGGTAAATTACGAAGAACACTAGAGTGCGCGTGTTCGAATGAGAACAGGAAATAGCTGAACGAGTAACCGAGATTTTCACGATCGACGATAACTTCTGATCCAATCTCGTCTCGCTCGCGCTCGCGCGCAACACCCCCGTTGATTTACACCGGCGCGATTTTACATTTATGTCTGGTGACGTTTTGAAAACGCGTCTGGCTGGCACTGTCGTATTTCCTAGGGCTCGTCGGAACGACGTACTTGCCGGCGAAATCAATCTTCCGCGCAATGAATATTTCCCCGTCGCGGGCGGTATTTATTTATTTCTCAGCGCCGACAAGAGGTTCGATCAGAAATTCCATTTCGTTCTATAGTCACCGTAAATGTACACATAATACGGTGCGTAGCTTTGCATAAGGATCCAGCCGAGATTCAACCCCCTTCTTCACCCCTTCCTCTCCTCCTCTCTCGCGTCCTCTTCCTTTTCCCCGCCCGTCCCGTTTTACGAGCGCCGATATTTCATCGGGAATAGATCGCATTGTGAGATTTCGAGCTTATGCGGCTGATATATTAGTCGAGCAGTCCAGACAAGAAACAGATAGCGTCCCAGGCATCGATTAGATTTTGCTACGCAGGTCCGTCGATTTCCGTTTACGCGGTGTAACTCTAAATAATTGCTACTTCCGTATTTATTTGTCTCTCGGATCGTTTCCAGATAATGGTGTTTATTTTGCTTCCCAGATAAAAACTGACGACGTGGGCTATCTATCGAAGAATATTCTTCGTACGCTAGCAGCGCAACCGATCGAAACTTTGTGCTAATTAATTCCATGGCACCCCTTTGTGCGAATAAATTGGTGCTTCGATGTTACCCGTTTCTTAATGGCAACTCGACGGAGAGCCTGGACTAGTTAGCCGTGTATATCAACCTGGCGCGTGGCAAAGGGTTACCAAACAACAAGTTCGTCGTGTGTTATCGAGCAAACTGCATTACGTAACCGGAGCAACGCGAATGTTAATTGTCTTGGCGTAGAAATTAATTCGATCGCTTCCGATAGACACGAATTCGAAAGGAATCGCTTGAAGCGAGAAGTATTGCCCACGTGTTGTTTGCAGTGACATAAATTTATCCCCCACGTGTTCAATTTAAGATATATCTATACGCACACGCGAGAAATCTCTAATTCTTCACAGGGCAACGCGAATGTCAATTGTCTTGGCGTAGAAATTAATTCGATCGCTTCCAATAGACAAGAATTCGAAAGGAACCGCTTGAAGCGAAAAATATTGTCTACACGATGTTCGCAGTGACATAAATTTACCCCCCACGTGTTCAATTTAGGATATATCTGTACGCGCACGTGAGAAATCTCTAATTCTTCACAGGAGGGCAACGCGTTAAAAGTTGAAACAAGGCATGCAATGTCGTTCAGAGCTCGGAAACGAAATAACAAAGGAGCAGAGTTGTTCGTATTAGAGAGGTGAGGACACCGAGTCGTTAACCACTTCGACATGCAAATTTGCTAATGTCCGTGGTAGCACGCCGCGGGACAGTCTGACAAAACTGTGCGTGGCAGACAGACAAACGTAAAACGAGGACATGAAAGCGACGTACCTTCCAGCGGGATGAAAGAGAAGGGAAACTATGGTTTCCCACCTTCAATCGTCGTAAGAAACACTTTTTTCACAACTCTCTTTCAAGTCCAAAGAAAAAGAATAGAAAAATAGAAAATTGTGAAGAGTAAATATGCTTCAGACTAGGTCCTCATCGATTTCAATAAAATTTGATAAGGTAAAAAAGTCTGTGTCGACAACAGAGTGGCTGTAACCGTAGCCACAGACAGCTTCCCGTCCAGTGTTCAGGAAAATACTTGTAAAGTTTTGGAAACACCGCGCGACCGTGTAAATTCAGAGAGTGGAGCACTTCGTTCAACAATGGCTGCAGCCTAGTGGCTAGTGTGGGGGGGCTTCCAATTTTTTTGTCCCAGCTTTAAATTCCACCGGGGGTAAATTCCTCTCCGGACACATTTTTCTCGCAACTTTTCTCCAACAATTTATTTACTCACTGTTAAATAAAAAACAGTTTTACGATGAGAGGAAAATAGTAAACTATATTCGAACGAGCAGCGAGGGTTCGCTCTTTTCAAGAAGTCTACGTATGATATATACATTTTGAAACGTTTGATTTCAACAAAAGTAATGAAAAAAGCCAGTGCCACTTTTGATGGAAACCTATGATGCACGCTTTCACAGAACACGAAGTGGATATAAGCGCAAGCTTCCGCTAGGATAAGTTCGAAAGGGAGGAAGAGTCGAAATGCATCGACAGGTTTGATTAACGTCATACTCGTTTTAATTAACGAACTGCAGCTCGCATAATACAATGCAGTATTGAAGCATTATAAATACCTCGCATTGCTCGCGTAATTTTCATTACGTACTGAAAATTTAATAAAGTATGATTAATAATCGCATCAGGCAGAGGACCGAACCATATTTCTTTCCACTTCGATCGAAACAAATTAACGATCAATTTCTCTGCCGTCGAGATTTAATGAAGCTTTTGCAAAATTTAGTAAAAAAATATGAAAACTGATAATCGTATAAGGCGATGCGTTTATTCTTCAGCCCTTAATTCCTTTAATTTCCGACGTGTTCGATACGAAGCGAGCGAAAAACGGGAGCGAACGGGGGTAAGTATGAAAACAGCATTACGGCCGGCTCGTTTCGTCTGCAGTTAATGCAAAGCGTATCGCAGACTGCGCGAGCTTATCGTAATCGCGCTTTATACGATGCATCGCCGTTTGCCCTGAAGATTTTCTGTAACATCGACGGAAAAACGGTGAAAGCAGTCACGGTTCGCCAAAGGCGATTAAAACTGCTCTATTTGGGAGCGCGCGAGCGGAACGAGGCGGATCGATCGATCGACTGTCGACTTTGCAGCTGAATTTAGTCGACCGTGCCCGACATCGCTGCGCGCGGAATGAATGCTAAATTGCCACGCTCGCGTACATACGCGTAAGCCTTATTTGTCTGGCGAAAGAGGCGAAACTATATCGGACGAGACGTACCATCGGCACGTAATTTACCGTAAAGCTAATGGGAGCCATTTCTCAAAGTGATTTTCAATTATACTTGCTTATAATCGATCACGAAACGTGAAGTGTGTAACGTTCGATTCTACAATTCCCAACACTCAAACATTAAAACTATTTACATTCAAACCATGATCACGAGTAAACACAAATCCACATAGAATAAAATTCTATGTACAGCCTACTTATTATATTGTACGCGTTCGTCGAAACAAAGATTCATAGCTCTCAAAACATCCTAAAAAAAAAATAGCAAAGAAAAGTGTCGATTTTGAGATTTACACACTCCATGGTTTACGTCTCGAGTATATAAAATTGTAGTCAGAAAAATGGATTCCACGAAAGCAAACCATCGCTCCTTCTCCCGTTCCTAGCATCGAACCTTACCGTAAAGCTAATGGGAGCCATTTTTCGAAGTGATTTTCAATTATACTTGCTTATAATCGATCACGAAACGTGAAATGTGTAACTTTCGATTCTAGAATTCCCAACACTCAAACATTAAAACTATTTACATTCAAACTATGATAACGAGTAAACACAAATTCCAATTAATTAAAAACAGAATAAAATTCTATGTACAACCTACTTACTATACTATACGCGATCGTTAAAAATAAAGATTCATAGCTCTCAAAACATCCTAAGAAAAAAATAGCAAAGAAAAGTGTCGACTTTGAGATTTACACTCTCCACAGTTTACGTCTCGAGTATATGAAATTGTAGTCAGAAGAATGGATTCTACGAAAGCAAATCATCGCTGCTCCTCCAATTCCAAACATCGAACACGAGGATACGTTTCAATACAATTCACGCATAGATGCGCTTCGTCCAACAGGAATAACGCGAAGCATCTCCCGCGACGAATTCGCTCGACGCAAACAACCTGGCGCGAGCAAACAAACGAGAAACCAAGTCAAACACTGGTCGAAACATGAAAATTCTCCGCGACGGATGGCTGACGACGAAGCACCGCGCGATGGAGTCGCGTCTCTTAAATCACAGGCGGAAAAATCGTTAGACCGTGTCCCGGAAGGAGAGTTCTGGGATCCGTATGGCAAACAGAGCGAGCTGCGCGAGGAACAGCTGTATTATTCGCGGAAATGGGACCGCGGAGGAAACGGGCGCGCCAGCAATGGCGGAAGGCATCGGACAAATCGTTGCTCGATGCCGTTCGACGATATAAATGAAACCGGCTCGCGGGATCGCGGCTAAACTTCCGTCGTGAAGACGCGACATCGGAAACGTCTCCTGCCGGATACTTTTATAGATATCGCTCTTCCTGTCCACATCCTTCCCGATCGAATCGTTCCGAGTGATACAAGTACTCGTGTTCGAAACGCTTGGCGATAAAATACAGATATTTATGTATTTTTTTTATTCGTTACACCGTTGTACTCCCTTTTTTCTGTTGAATTTATTTGACTTTCCATTGCTCGCGTTGTTTGGTGATTGTTTGGTGCACTTTGTCATTCGATTTTTCGTTGTTCAAAAAGGGAGATGGGTGTGGAGAAAGTTAGATGGATTTTTCGTTTGCTTATTTATTTGTTTATTGGAGGATTAAATTGTAAAGCACGATGGGAGAAGGTTTGCGAGAACGATGGCTTGCAGCAAGATCCCTTTCAACGTTACATAATGTCCGCGTGTACGCACGCGAGAGTACGAGTGTACCATTTCTTCGCGTGGAACGATGTTATGCACCGGAACGACGTGGTATTCTTAGCTGGTCTAAAAATACGCAAATAAATTCTTCGCTACCAGCGATATAACGAGCTTTAACGATTTCTGCAAGTATTCTATTTGAAGTCGCCGTGCGGCAATCCAGACGAGCCTAATTGAAAAATAGAACACGCGGCTCTGGATCGTCGTTTGAAACTTCTCAATGAAACGACGAACAATTTTCAAATCATTCGAACGAACGCTCAGAAGGCAAAAGTATACTTTAGCTCAGAATATTTGTCATAAGCAAATTGAGAGAAGTAACAGCGAGCAAGAACGAGTCAGAATCGTCGCCATTTTGTCAATTGTTACTCGAAAAACACTTAACCAACAGAAAAACAAACTGAGAGTTAAATCACAAGTTCAATCGACTCCAATTATAAGTAACGTAACCAATTCGAACGCATCTTGCTGCACCCTCAACCCCTGTGGATTCAACGGATGCCAAGGGCCCAGCAATGGCGTCGTTCCAACAGTTCCCACGTACACCACGACCACCAACCGAAGATGAGAATAATCACAATATATTCCAACGATATATATCCAGCAACAGCTGGGCTGTAATTACCACCAGCGAGCTATCAATGCCTATAACGCGCGTCCATAATATCGCGTCGTTACGATAATAGGCCAAGACGTAACCTCCTGACGCGTCCGTTCCTCGGTTGCTCGATGCTAACGGGAATACCACCGCCTTGAGGAACGGCGAACAACTTCCCGAGGCCGTCGTCAGTCGCTCGTATGTGTCTCGAGATCCATTCGAGTCGACTGCTCGCGTGAAATTAACCACGCACACGGCTGCTGTTTAACGGCGGGAGATTAATCGCGTTTGAGCCGTGACGTGGAAATGTTACGCTGCAAACATCGTGCCGTGATAACACGATAATAGGGACGGTGGACGTGAAGAGAAGAAGGTGCGAGGTGATATAGGAGAATCTTGCAAATTTTTTTATTAGATTTGCAAAGCAGTTCAACGCGTGAAGTCGAGGGCTGCGCAGGATGGGTGCACAGTGCATTGGTTTGACGTTGGCGCTTGTGCATCGTGGTCTGAAGATAGCAATTGCTTTAATTGGATTTTAGCGATATTTAATTGGAGATCGTGGACGGACGGTAAATCATTTTACGAACGTTGGGAATCAAACTGTTATTTTTACAGGGCAAATAAAATTCATACGAATTTACCAAAAGCTGTGCTTTAGTTTGCCTCCATTTCGCAAGGAACCTTTATAATTATCGAGCAAAACAACGCGATCGGTGCATCGTTACGTCGTATCGCGCGTATTAAATAATATTTTAACAGCAGAGGAACGAGCATTAATTAGTGCGTAGATTAAATATGCTTCATTAAGGATCACGTTGATTTTGCATGATTATCTGCGAACATTTTCAGCTTCCTGCCAGCAACTGGTCTCCATACCACCACGCGCACCCTCTGCAACACCGTCCGCCCGCCCCTCTCGCTAATGCGTAAAAACGTTATTATGGTAACGACTCTGCCAACATGCATAATATCGTAATCTGTTAGAGTCGTTATATGGCTGCCAGCTAATGACTCAAACAACACGGGGAATGAGAATAATTGCCGTTTGTTCCCCCCAATTTGCGTCGCGGGACGTTACAAATGTTTAATATTTCGCGACATCGCGTGTGGAAGGAAATGAGGGTGAAACTTAACGCGCTGGAAACCGTGCGAGACTGCACGCTGAATTTCACCCGTGAACGCGTGACGAAGAAAACCGTATGCGAGGCGAACAGTTAAAGTTTTCGTCCTTAAAAGAATACCAGACGTCTCTAATTATTCCTCCTACTTGCGACACTTCTGATAGCGTGTCTTCGCTGCGCCTTCAACCCTAAACCATCATTATATCTCAAAGTACATAGATACACGTTCTTTATTACGATAATAACCAAAGTTACTCTTTTCGTACCCTCTGAATCAAAGCATTAAAATCAGATCCATTCTAATCGCCCCAAAGCTCCAGCACCATTGAATCAAGCCCACCACCACCGTATCCCAATCATACCATCCACCCTGAAAAATCGACGCCTTCCTCCGCGTCCCTCGAATCCACGAACGTAGAACCTGCCCGTTGACGAGCGTAAAAAACAGGCACGCGTAAATTCGAAACAATATCGACAGCTGGAAACTGGCAGACAATACCTCGGCAGTTTTCAACGATCGCGACGCAACGGTCTGGCGTGAAAAAAAACAAAACATAACGATCCTCCTCGCGGCTCGCCGGATTTCCTTTCGCCTGGCCGCGACGGGGGTTAATCGTTCTTTGATGCGGCTTTTCCCAAACGTGCAATCGGTACCTTGTCTCGGTGCCCTTCTCCCGCCTGCTGGCTTTTTCCCTGGTCCCTCGCCTCTGTCCAGCGCTCAGTCGAGCCGACCGCAGAGCACGGGCTGATTGCTGGTGGCGGCGTAACGAGCGTGCGAGCGGGGGTTGCGCGTAAACGCAGCCCGCGGTCCGCGTCGAGTGTTGAATGCACTCTCGTGGCCCGATCGAATGCAGTTTCCCTGTCCTCGCGGGGGATCCAGTCGGCGAGATCGTTAACCGAGCAATTCATCTCGTCGATCCACTTCGCCGCGCGGAGTTTCGATCCCGCTGAGATACAGTGGCAATACCTGGGGGGCGGCTCCAGGGGTGGGAGGATTCTTATTGGACGCGGTTATCGATCGGCGCGCCACGTCAACTATCGGGTATTAATTGGCGAGCGGTTGGTTTCCGGTCGCGAGCGCTGTTTTTGAGCAAGATTGTTTGCGGGATTACCGTCGACGGATCGGGTTCTATGCATTTGTTAGCGGTTTCGAGGGTCATCTGTTCGTCGTTTGAATCGACGTGGCGCGGGGGTGGGTGCACGCGCGCGCGTGCATTCCCGTGGTCGAGGTCAGTCCTGCCTTGGGCTTCTTTTCAATTTTGCGCTCTTCACGTAGGACGAGTGGTCTGGGTGTTTGTGTGTGTGAATAAAAGCTCTCGAGAGTAGACGGGAGAGATAAAAGGGAACACGCCGCTGCGCGAAGAAAGATGGCGAAACCGCATTGTCGTGCGAACAAAGATGTATTACCAGAGGAAAGATGCGTTGCAAAGGAGCCAGATAGGAAGAGGATATCGTTGTAAATACTCTTGCTCGCGATTACCACGGCTGGCCACTGGATAGAAGGCTTAACTGTTTTCGTGTAAAATCGATGCGGATCGCGGGATTTATACAACGAGAGGTTATCGGCGCACGTTGAATCGTTTAAATTCAAGTTACGACAAGGGGGCTTACAGCTGGGGTAATTAGGAGGTATCTTTACTCTTAGTCGTGGTTAGCGATTGGGGGATGAACGCTCGAGGAGTACAGGGTATTAAGTGGTACGTGGTTAGCGGTCAAGGACTTAGTGTTTTTGGATTCTGGGCTCTACGCTTCTCTCTCTCCATAGATTTCAAGTTATAATATCGGATTATTTGAATCGAGTCACGAAATTGTAAAAGTTTCACAGGCTAAACGATTAACTCCTTATCCCACGTAATTAAAAAAGTATTTAATTCCACATATCGGAGAATCATATCCTTCCAATTTCTATTACTTTAACAGGCTTTCGATACAACGCGAAACGAAGTGATCGCGTTCCAAAGGGGTTCTATAACGAAAAACGTCATCGGATAGCACTTGATTAAATCGTCTGAATCACGATCGACGAGCTGGCTCCGTTCGAAAGACCGCTAGACTCCAGGGAGGCGTAACGGAACGATCGTCGCCATTGGAATGCAAGTTAACTCCCGTTGAACGGGCACGCGAGCAGGTCGAAACAATCGGCAGCTCGCGTCTTAATTAGCCGGGCATAATTTAACGGGCGGCGCGTCCCCGAGGCAGCCAGGCATCCGCGAAATGCACGCGAGCCGACGGTTTGACTCTCTCAAATGCGAGCGACGATTACCTCGAACAATGCCGTAGATATCGAGTGGCCCTGGCCAAACAAGCGATCGTGTCCGTTCTCGAGTGGACGTTCGTATGGCGCTTTGACTTCGAGCGTGGAAATCATTTCTGGCCAATGTCCAATCGTGGAACAGTCGTTTCGTTGACGACTCGTCATACGGTGATCGTGCTCGATCATCGACGCGATTAGAGTCCTCGAAATGGCAGGAGGACTTCTTTGCGCGGCGTTCGTCGCGATTGCACTTACCCACAGGATGTAGCCGATCAAGCAGGTGATGATCGCGATCATAATTCCGTAAGCCGTGGGCAAAGTTTCCTCGTTGGATTCCTCGCCGCTCTCCATGTTGCTGGCCCGCCGTGAACTTCGAACTCGCGAGCGCTCGCCTCCACATTCGCGAAATTTCGCCCGCGTTACGAACGTTATCGAGTTAACCAACTTTTATCGCCGCGTAGGATATTAACTGTAAGTGGAGTTTGCGCGTAATTTGCCGCAACCCTTTCAAATCTCCCTTTATTGGATCAAGTAGTTTATTAAATCTGTTAGCTATTGTAGGTTATTTTAGCGACCTGTACCGAGACTGACCAATCGCACTAACGAGAGACAGAGCAGTAGAATAAAAAATCGAACGAATTCAAGCTTCTCAAATCTGGTTCACTGTCCACTTACAAACGACCAAATTTTGCTAAACAGAAACGAAGTTGTTCGAAAGGAATTGGCGTCATCGTGAAGAATTCACGATGTCGTTCAGCAATACCCATGGTACCCGCTGTTACAGAAGCGACGCGATAACAAAAACGATCCATCCAACGCAACTGCGCGATCTTTCGCGAGGCGAGTTTAAACCAATCGTAAAAACCGGTGTGGCGGCCGGCAGTTTCCGGCAAAAATCCTGCAGTGCTCAAGGCAAATCCTTCTTATCGGGAAGCAGAGGGCGAGCGGGGGAGGAGAAACTTTCATCTCCAACAAATAGCGACACGAAAGCCCGTTGTCCAGCAACAGTAAATCGATAAATCTGGCTCTGTGCAGCTATTCGCCGGGGGAGGCGTTCGACCAAGAAACACGAGGGCGTCGCGGGGCCAGGCGGCGGAAAGAAAGCGAGGGCGAGCGATCAAGAGGTAGAAGGGAACAGGGCGGCGAACCTAGTTGGCTTTCGAGAAGGAGGGAAGATTTATGGTGGTCACTTTATTCGAGAGCCAGCCCCCGTGCTCGATCATTTACGAGCTCGGTGAACGGGCATTTTTTTCTCTCGCGTGGAAACTGCGCCATTGCACGACACAAGTGCTCCGCCGTTCCTTTTCACGGTCGAGAAGGTGACCTAGCATAAACGCGACCTTGATACGCGGTACCGTTCCCTTCGATAAACTCGTACCGATCGAGGGTCGTCGCGCGAGGGAAGACCGTGCGACGGGTATTAATGATTGTTCTATCGCGCGGAAAATTTGATTCACCGTGAGCCAGAGTCGTTTCTCAAAATCCTCGGCTCGATGGAAGACCGTCGCACAATTTCAATCTCGATATTTCCATTTTGGACTACAAGGAACGTTCTTCTCTCGCTATTTTTCATGCTGATATCACAATTGTAAGAATAATAAATTTGTGGTTACTTAATTGCGCGAGAAGTAACTGTAAGAATCGTACTAGAGGAGAGAGACATCAATTTCGAGTAATTATAATTGCAATAAAAGTTCGTTTAGAAATCTGAGCTCGATGTCACTCGAAATCGATCGAGGATATACTGTTGCTCGTACTGCAACGAACCTATTAAATCGCAGTTATTAATATCGCTTAAACAAACCAGTGAAACGGAGCGATACCAGTTCACCAAGAGGAGAGACTCGATTACGCGTTATTTAAATAAACGAAGACATTCCACAAGTGTTCCATCAAGGGATTACCGTGAACCCTCCCCCTCTATCACTCTCGAGATCCACTGTTCTAAATTTACCGCGTTCTGAATTACGTTCGACGCATCTTCAAAGCCAGACGTACGGCAAAATTCACAGTCACGACACCGAGAAGCGCAGAACGGCTTCTTCACTGCGTCGCATCGACCGCGACGCTCGCCTCCGCGGCGGAAACGCGTTTCACGCGACCGTACTCGGAAGTCGTGGCGGCGAACGGGTGCAGAAATCGGTCGTTCATCTTTGGAGAATTCGACGGATCACGGTCACGTATCGAAGACACGATGACGAAGGATCGACACTGACTGATCGGCGCGGGAACCTCCGCTCGCTCGTCTATTTTCAATTCGACGGTCAAAGCCGATCGAAGGGGCGAATGGTAGCGGCGGAAGGACGCGTGGAACGTAGGCGGAAGAAGACGGTTCGCGGGCCACGGACGCTCTAGAGGCCACACTGGTTTCTGCTTTTTGGCCAGCGGGCGTCTGCTTCATCGTTGACCGTTTGAACGCGGAAACGCGTATTAATAGTACGGTGAAAATGGAATCTAGGTGAGCAATGGTGAACAGCCGCTGAACGAGCTGTTACGCGACGAACTGGTCAGACGAATTCGCAACGGGTTTCACATGGTGTTGATTTATTGTTCTCGATCACCCTATCGGTCGCTGGACGAGTACTGTTGAAGAATTTTGGAACCTCGAAAATTTGGAAAGCGAGTATTTCTTTTTTGGAATTGTTGTGTATGATTTTTCCTATCATCCATTTTGGGAATTTTAATGCAAACATTGAACGACACTGCTGCGAATATGCGAATATGTAAAGCTTAAAATTTTAAAAATTGTATAGAATCAATATATATAAAATGGTCGAACACGAAAAGCATAAAAACACAGTTGTATTTCATTGTGTTTTCGCTACAAAAGCAGCACAAGTTTCAGGATCGGGTTCGCTATAAATCTGATCGCCATTTGTGGAAAGTTCCTCGGGGAATACAATAGATCAGCGGAATAGCGCTGGTAGAAACGGATCGATCCTATAAAATAGTCCAAAAAAACAGAGAATTTCCCACGTCTCTGAACGTTTAAACATTTGCCAACGATATTTAATCTTACGATCGTCTTCCACGTAACGCTATATTACACTGCCAGCCATATTTCCGTTTCCACTATTTTTCTAATATTTTCATTTCAATGTTTTACATTTGCACAGTTTGTATCGTCGTATTCAGTTAATATTCCTTTGTCAATTGAAACGCAAACGCGAACGTCGATTTCAGATGCCTGCTGGCATCACCGTCTAACGCAAATGCGTGACAACGGCCATCCGATCAGAACTGATGTCGGTTAGATACAGTCACGTCGAATCAGACGCTCGTACACCAGACACAATAAGTTCCAATCGACGATCGCAGAACGCAATTGTGCAAATGAGGTTTATACAAACGCGAGCCGTAATTCTGACTTGGCCAACGCAAACACGTGTTACGAACGTCTGACTAGAAATATCTGTGTCCACTTGTCGCCGTCGTTTCTCGTTCAACGAACCTGTTCCTGTTCACCAAGCTAGAGTAAGAATTAATGCTCGCGTACAAATTTACTTTCGATATCACAATTGCAAATACACGGTCTCTCTTTAAATAAAATATTGCAATTCCCCTACGAATTTCACGAAACGAGGAAACATTTTTAATTACCAAAGTATCAAACGCGAGTTCGTCGATGTTCTGAAATTTTTATCAGTCGACGTAACGCTGGCGTCACTGTGCAACGTCCCTGAACGCAGACACAATTTACAGGCGTGTTTTCAACGAGAGCACGAAAGGAAAGTTCGCGGTGTAATCGCGATAGGACGATAAACGTGTTGAACGTAAATTTAATGGAACACTTGTAGTCTGCGCGTCAAATATATCTCCACTCTGCCATGAATATGTTAATTCCGAGGGACGAAGGGGGCTACGGTGTTGCCACGAACAAAGTGCTATCTCCGTAAAGCGAACTTGTGTCATTTACGTCTTGCAGAAGTATTCAGATGCAAATTGGAATCCACCGTGGATCCGCGCGAACGAAGAAACCGCGCTGAATCGACGCTAATTTCGGTGTTCCGCGTATCTAAATAAGCAGAGCAGTGCCGTTTTTCCCTTTCGGGTCAGACGTACCAATTAAGCATCCGTGGCACGTGAAATAGGACTCGACGCGAGTCGGCGGAAACGAACAAAAATCGATTTACGTTTAAAACAAACACCGGTTCGCGAGACGTTTGACAGCGAATATAACGGAACAATGATTGCTCGGGTAACAATTGGCCCGTTGTGCGAGAATGCGGGCTAAATCAGTGATAAATAGTTACGTTAATGTGGTACAGCGGGGTTTAGAAACTTGCGAGCGCGTGTCGAAACTGTAATGAATTGTTGAAACGGCTACTCCGCTGCTCTGATTGATGAAATGGCCGTCGAAACGGAAATATTTCTTAACGCCACGTTTGCCACGATGGATTAATTAAAAATACGTATTCACGTAAACATCTGCGATCTGGTAATGATGAGAGAAGATCTTTTTGAGATTTATCATGGAAATTGTTAATTGATCGCTACGGAGATTTATTATCATACGTGCAAATAAATGAACTTAAAACGCGCTACTGGCGCAATAAACAGTCAGCTGTTGTCGAAACAATCATCCATGCTGAAATCAATCTCGAATCCAATTACAATCGCAGTTTATATGCTCTCTATTTACGTTCAAACTGTTTGTCTTTTTTTTTTAGTATTTCATCCGGAGAACAACGCGCCTCGATTGCGATTTATTAATTGCGTTCAGAGTGCAAACAACAATTCCGTCGAACAAAAGTTCGTTCCCTCCCGAACAAACGTTCGATTGTTCTTGATTAAAAAATTATTTTATCTGCACAGAAAATTCGCGTACACCAAAGAAATTAGCAAGTTACGACTCTTTCGTGTTGTCGTTGAAAATGGCATCGAATGTATATAAAAGAGGGAATCGAATCGAACGTAAAAATAAAAATACAATGCGTGGAGAGCCACGAGCGAAATGTAAAAAGAAAAGGGAAACGCAACGCGCTATAAAATCGGAGTAAACAAGGAATAAACAGATAATAAAAATGGGGGTTCGCGATGCGCAATCAAAGAAAATGGTACGCGGAAAATCGGGAAATATTTTATTGGCAAACGAGCAATTACACGGGCCAGCGGATACGTTGCTGCGTTTATTTAAATGTAAGACCCCTCCCCACCCCCGTTTTCAACAAACAAACCCAGTTATCGGTTGTAACGATCCAGTTTACGTTACAACAAAACGTTACGGCCACGCTGGTCCATTATGATAAGCTATACGAGAATTTATTCCGGAAACCCTTGAATCGGTTTTAGGAAGCCGCAATCTGTTACAACAATTTCCACACAAACTGCCGCGTAAATTTACTATTTCGCGCACTCTACCACTGTTGCGGTAGTATATAACTGTTCTTCACAGTTCGCTGCTATCAATTGCATCGTACTTTAGTTGAGCCGATGCGAACACATTCGTGGGTAAAATTGATCGACTGTAACAAGAATCGATGTAACGTTGGAAATATTTGATCGGCGACATTTTGTAACGCATTAGAATTGTTGTGAATTCATCAAGAAAAATATATATTTGCATAGCCAAGTGTTGGATTATTTCACATGTCAACGGAGAAACAAAAATGAATCTTGTGTTAGGAAATAGAATTAAATATATAAACTGTGGAAGAAAAACACGTGAAAACTTTGCGATGTCAATTTCTTTAGGAGGAAGGACCCGAAATTTCCTACGCGGAGTCCTCACAATTAGTAGAGCTTTCAAAACGCACGGACGTGCCTTCAAACCTTAAGAATAAAGTTAAAGACTATAAAGAATTCTAGACAGCTTTTCATTTACTTTTATCCATAATTCAATACCACGAAATTTAACAAAGGCTATCCAATAACTACCGGATCGTCTTCCAAGCCTCTGCGTCTCGACGCAGACTTCTTCGCGACCCTTTAAAAGCTGCAGCACATCCGAATTTCACGGTTAACCTGTATATCAGCACCGCGACGCATTATACACTGTCAGTCATTTACCTCGGCCTGAACGCGCGGGACGAAAAGTTTCCAATTAATCTGAAGTTCATCAGCAACCCCCGGTAAAAGTGGGCGGGCACGCGGGACGGGGCGAGTCGCGAAAAACGCGTTACGAGGATGATCAAAGCAAACTTAGATTGCAAATTGCAAAAGCAAGCAGACCGCGACGCGATGGCGGGGGACTGCCTGGCGAACGCATCAGTGGTGTTCTTCGGTCGCGCATAAAATGCAATTTGGTGCGCGCCAGACGGCCCGTTTTTAAGGGAAATGTCCACGCGGAGCGGTCGCCTTCTAACCGGCGGCAAATTACGAACGTCAACGCGCAACAATCCCGACGCAATTTTTCGATTTCGCGAATTCTCTGCCAACGAGAATTCGCCACCGGATGATGGAATCATTTTACAATGGGAAACTGAACATTGTCAGTAATCGTCGTTAGGCTTCTCGAGAGATTACCCTCTTCGAAACGATATCAAGCTAAGGACTACGTGCGTAGATTTAAGTCGGTTGCAATTCAGTCGAAACTTTCCAAGCCCTTGTCAGGACTTTGAAACTTTCTATTGGATTGTAAATGGCATAATTAGTTAAGTTAAGTTTAGGTTCTCGCCGCTGGATCGTCGTTGGATCGCTGTTAGAACGCCGTGGGATTTTAATTACAGATACTTTTACATATTATACACATGTAATTCCCATATTCCTCTGTTCACCTTTATAATAAAATTGTAAAGAAATGCATTTTCTTATCCAAAGTGAGAAACAGCCATTTCTATAGTCTTTTATCGCTCGTTTATCAAAACAGAACAAATTGTTCTCGTGTAAATCGGTTCGTGATTAGTCAGTACTGATGAACATGTGTTATACACTCTCTTGAGCACTCTAATTTTCCACTTTTTCAGTTCGTTCTTCGTCGATTCTTTATTTGCGCACCAAATTTGCCTTTTATCGCTACATTGTGAAACAGTCGAGATTCAATCAAACTGATATGGTTTTCGGTGCCCATCGAGATTTCGCAGCCCTGGTCGATTGGTGCGCCCATTGGGTACTTGACCAGGGTATAGGCTTAGCACAGTGGACGCGTTTGTGGATGTCGTCGCGTCCTGTAACTCCTACCCCGATGCGTTGGGGTCTTCGAGTCTGTTGTAAGACGGATTCGGATGGTCTATACGATTCGCCTTCGTCCATGAGCAATGCGTCCCATTGCTAAGCCTCCCTAAGATCTCGATGGTACCCGCATTCGCCATTGGGGAGAGCGTGGTTTCGATTGTTCGCGATTCGCGTCGGGTACGGTTCGCCAGATGCTGAAGCGTCAGGTTAGAATGCTCTCGCAAGTGTGTAACACAGATTTATTGGTACTTGTTCGTTTCGCGTCGCGAAATTCATTCATTTTTGCTTCGATTCAATTTCTTTTCTTAACTTTAGTTTAATTTAATTTTGTTTCAATTCTATGAAATACTGCACCATAGAACATTTTTCGAGACGCTTTAGTTTTACTAAAGTCTCACTTTAAGTATTTCACTTTGGGTAAGATAATCCTCGACATCCCTCTCGTTAAATCCATACTGTAAATTCTACAATCTAAGTTAGATTTTGGAGAATATATTATGGCATGTATTATGATGGATGGGATTAAGGTTTTAGGGATAAGTTCCTGAGTAGTCACCTCCACAGGGTGGACCTGGACCCTTGGTAATATCATTGGTATATCAAGCTGAGAACTACGTACGTAGACTTAAGACGTTTGCAATTCAGTCGAAACTTTCCAAGTCTTTTTCAGAACTTTGGAACTTTCAATTGGATTGCTAATTGTATAATTAGTTAAGGTACAGTTTAAGTTAAGTTAATTTTAAAAACTTGCGAATAGATCTACGCTGGATCCCCTTGGGATGCGTGAGTTCTTAGTTAAAAGTATTTTGTGAAGTCGATCACATAATGGAGCAGATCAGTTTCCAATGGTTGTTATTGAAGTCGAAATTGTAATTATTTCGACTTAATACTTGTTGAATAATTGTATAATTCATCAATTTTTTCATGCATTCAGAAGTTCATTCTTCCTCGAATAATTATCAACTGGGATACACAGGAACCATTCTTATCCACACAAGTATTTGTCGTTCTTCTTTACCGACAATGGAAAGAATAGAAGTCTCTTTAACCTTTGGTTGCACAGTACGTACTTCAGATTGATCAGTTATCGGCAAGTTACCATAGCTAACAGTCGGTAAAGCAGATCGAACGTTAAAACATCAGAAAAAAAATTTTTTGTAAACAAACAAGCATCAAATTGATCATAAAAAATATAAAATAAAATTACATACTCGTTGTGTAAAATACAATACTCGTTCGATTCAATGAACAAGGGGACTCGATATATCAGATACCTTTTCAAGAATCTCAAAAGAAGAGAAAGAAGTCTAACTCTCATAATCTCGATTGTATTCAACGATACATTTCTCATCACCAGGAAGACGGTAAGGAAACGAACCGGGAACTAATTCTATGCAAATCGAGGAGGCGTGGCATAGAATTCCTTTCTGTATCATTATCATCGATCCGATATATTACGTCTTACGTGCATTCACTCGATTGCAGGTGCATAGAAGCGTGTCTCCGAGCGTATCGAGCGATTTCCCGGCGATGCATTTAATTGTGACAGAACAATGCGATGCGCACGAGAATGTTATCGTTCGGGAAGTTCGCCAATGGCACGATTATGCTAATGCTTCCGCAGATTTATGATTCATCCTTGGAAACACGGTCGACGAAAGTTGTGCAAAAAGTGTAACTTTGTTCGCGATATCTTCCTCGTTAATTACGACGCACTCCTTACACGGGATAATTAGTAAAGTTACACAAAAATCGAAGACTGTTGTACAGTGCGATGTGTCTTCGTTTCTTCCCTTCTCTTTCGTTTCTCGTTCTCGCGATATTTTCGAGGTCCACGGGAAATTATCGTGGTAATAAAATTACGACGCAGCTCCGCGTACAATCCAGCCATGAAATATATAGAGCGCCGTGGAAAAAGGAAATTTCACGGCACGAAAGTTTCCTGCGTCCGCAAAAGTTTCCGTGTCGAGTGTACTCTTCCGAGGCAAGCCGCGAAAGGGAAGTTTATGCCGCGAAACTTTCACGCGGCCCGCGTACACACGGTCTATGCAAATAATATAATTTTCTTAACTTTCTTGTCGCGAATTTCCCCCACCACGAGGAAACACTGATAAATTTACGTTCGCCCGTTGTTATCTGTGCAAACTCGGTTAGAAATTCTCTGGTACTTAACATTCTACGAGAACATTTCGTTAATCAGAGTCATTAGTGCGCCATATACAATTAAAAACAATCCTCGTTGTTTCTCACGATGTACACCCAGAAAAACGCTCACTATTTGCAATCAAAGTATTTCCAAGCGCAATCGAAAGTTCGATCATCGAAATTACTACAACTTCCCAATATCCACACGGAAAACCGTCCACAATCTCCGACGAACACGTTGGTGATCGATTAATCGGCTGGTCCAGCCCGTCGATACTCGGTCCTCCGGCCAATCAACGCTCGGAAAAAAGGACGCAAAAGAATCGCTCCGCCAGTATCCCAGATTTCCGAGCGATCATTATTCAGTCCGTCGTACTCGAGCGTACGCGACACGATCTTGTCTACGTTTTCTTGCGACGATACCAAGCCAGCAGATCGTTTTCGCGAACCACCCTGTCGTCTGGAGCGAGTCGGTCACTGGAGCTTCTCCACCGCAGACGTGGAGCGAGGAAAAACAGCGATCGTTAAGGTGTCCTCGCGCGTATCGCGAGTAACGAGCATACGACGTTGCCTTTGTGGTTTTCGATTAATAGCGTCGCTTTAAAAGTAAGGGGAGGGTTGGCTCGCGTGGTTAAAAAATCTCTAAAATTGAGAGGGGTTGCGTAAGGGGTGAACGATGTACGGAAATGAAACGATAGCGGAAGGTAAATGGTCAACGTTGAGGATGGAGTAAAGAATGTTTGGCGAGGAGTGGAAGAGAGTGTTCTTTCTTGGTTCGATCCTGTGATTAAACTGGAATCACCAGGGGCTTGTATAGATTGGGAAACAATCGGTGCGGGCATTGTATCTACGAACACTTGACGGAGTATGTAGGCACAGCCGATTGTTTGGTCGTACGGTATCTCTATTATAGAGAGGAACATCTATTGTGGAAATTAATGATGACAGCTGCGGTTGGGATAATGAAATATTATACGTAATATTCGTTTAACCCTTTGCTCGACGACTTTTTTCGATCGGGCGATGCTGCAACTCAAGACGATTTTCCTCGTAAATGTATTTATATACAAATTAACATCATCGAACGTGTTATATTTTAATACATTATCTGTATTCACATTTTGAAAAACATAATTATCGGAGTTCAAGTTCTTTAGTTGCGTTTGGTTTGATATTTTACATAAACACTTACCAAGACATTCTGAATTGCCAGAATCTTGTGGGTTCATCACTGCTACTTCCAGATTCACTGTCTATTACTCTAATTTTTCTATTCTTCACATCCGATAATACATCACTGTCATGGATAGATCAGTTTCTGATCGATTGAAAATCAAACTTGCTTTAAAACTTTAAAACTAGTGGCGTGAAACTTGGCGATATGTGTGTTTGCTACGATCGTCGAAGCTGTACTGATGCTGGATATGTGACTACAATCGTAGAGGACTTTTATGTTAATCCACATTTGACGTCACAATGTCACTTTCGAACCAAAAACAGAAACAGTCTAAGGGATCTATTCTTGAATCAATGCGTCGCTTCTATTAACTGGAGATAACGAAATTCAGTATACACAGAAACTGTCGCCTATCGCTCGAGTTGCCACGTGAAACATCGTGGCCAGTGAGAATCGCCATTCGAGCGCAAAAGGTTAATATTCGTATATAAAGGGAAACAATTTGTGTAAAAATTGAACATTTTTCTTTGATTGATCAATGAATTGAAACTTCTACTCTACTTATAAAAATTTTTACGTAAAATTGAAGACTCTCAGAAACAGTCAAATTAGGATAATTATTCTTGGAGAACGTGCATCCAAAAGACAGCTGGATAATTAGATCGTTGAATGGAAATTTTGGAGCGCGCAAACAATTTTTAAACCTTGTCTCTCTGTCTTGAAACACGAAACATTTACAGTTTATTTCCAATGGCAAGTAAACCCACGGTGATACACAATCCCGTGGAACGTAACAGCGTCGTTCCAGGATTAACCTGGTCTAGGGTGGTTTATACGAACGAGGGAGATTGCAGCGAGAGAAGAAAGGAATTCCCGTGTTAAGTTTCCGTTTGTCGTGGTATACGTTCTCCGCCCGTGTTGTTTCAAGCCTAATTACTCGCGTGATTTTGTCGCTTTATACGGTGCACGATGCTCCTAACTCTCAGTGATATCTTCTGCCAGCTCTATGTTTGGTACGAATCGATCCAGTGTTATAATTAATGAACTATAATATACGAAACGAGCAAGTACGATTCGATGTTTGTGATTCTCTCAAATTCCTATGTTCAGAAAATAGATTAATCGAAGCATGGTCTACATTTAATATAATTATGATATGGTATGTCACGACACGTTCAATGCGATTCAACTATAATCATAACAATGAGTTAGAAATTTAAATTACGATTATTGTGCGTTGAATGATTAGAATTGGCGTTTGGTAATGCATCATTTTCAATATTTCTGCAATTTTACAAAAAAACAGACGTTTACAGTCTCAAAGTGTCTCGTTGTTCTTAAAGAAATCACGCGATTAAGGATTATCGCGGTATTTCCAATAAAAAGAAATGTTCAAAGCAATCTGATCCATCTAACTCTAATCAAAGATGCATCATTTTCCATTAACGATAAAAAAAGAAAGGAAATCAACTAAACCAGATTTCACGCAATGCTCTTGCGAGTTTCCTCGAAATCACGGGCGTACGACCGCGTATCCGGCGGCGGGGCCACGTTTCGAAGCTTTTAATCGTGAAAACGATCGCTTGAACATCGCGAAAGCGTGTCGCGCGATCGTCTCCGAGATCCGGAGGAGTGACCTAAAGCCAGCTGGCAATGGTGATAACTTTCAGCTCGTACGAGCCGACAAAGCAGCTTATATGGCAAGTTACACGGCAACCCGTTTCGCCAAAGCGGTTTTCTATCTCGCGCTGCTCGCTCCCGCAGAATGCAGAGGGACAGTCGCGGCTGTATTAGTAAATCGGCTGTACGAAACAGGCTCGCGTCAGGAAAAAAAGGTACGAGGACGGAGAGAGAGAGAGAGAACCAGCAAGACACGACGGAAGAGAAAAGTCGCCGTTTAGCTGAATCTATCAAATTTCTAATTAGAGTCGCGGGAAATCAATTTCGTTACGGCTATTCTGAGCGCGGTTCCGATCGATTTAACCGGGCGGAATGCTGGATCGCGTCACTTTTCGACACGCGTTCCTCGATAGCAACCGATAGAGAAACGCTCGGATAAAACTGTAACTGCGCAATTCTGCGCGATCGTCGATATTTTTCTGCGAAAATTTTGCGTCGCGTGACTTATTAAACGACCACGTCACGCGAGCCAGTAATCAGACTTTAGGGTGAGCCGTTAGCAAATTTTGCTATGGACATCGATTTATCTCGACGTTAAAGAGCTTTCCTTGCCTCGTTGTTGTTTTTTAACGCGAAGTTCTGAAGTGTTGGGAAATCGTCGTGATTTTTATGAGAAATCTGTGTTCTATCTTCAAATTTTTCGAAACAAAATTAATTATCAATCGCTATTATATTCCTTCTTAATTATATTACTTCAAATTTGGTATTGCGTCAGTAAAAGTATTGCACTTTGTTTTATGTAAATTCGTTTCAATGCTTCTATGAAATAATCGATTGGAAGGAATTACGTGACTCCATTTAAGAGAACACCTGAGCTTAATTTTTCCTGCTATAAAATATAAAATATTTTTGTCTTTTCCATTGATAACCATAGATAAATTTGCGTTGATACATCTTTTTATTGCGTTATCGAAAACAAATGAAAAAATCAAAGTAGAATCACTGAACAAAATGATTAATTTTTTATCCTATCATTTGAATGCATTACAATCGAGCGCGAATAATCTTTTTTTCGAGTTTTCCGGAGTAATAAACTGTTTCTGAAACATTAAGTTGAAATAATTAATTAATTTGTTCTGCCTTCTAATTTGTTCGATCGTTATCGACCATATCTTTCGTTTGCCACGGAAATGTTGCTCCGAATATCGTTTCAGTGATACCTCGAAACGCGTTTGCACGTTTGTTCTGCGTTTATTTACTTTTACGCGAGGCGCAAGTAAAATTTCAGTTACCTCGGAAGCTTCGGCGAGCAAGATAATTAACTCGAGTTATCTGACATAATAGCGTGGCAATTTGAAACATAAATGAGAACGCTATTGTCTTTAATTAGCGTTGGTACTGTTCAACATTGTGCGTCCATTGAATTAGCTGATACGAAACTTTAATTACAGCAGAAGTTAGAACGGTACGATTGTAATTGTCTTAATTAGTCGTAATCACTGTAATTCCTGATTATTGGTATTTCTGTAAACGATGTTGCTGATAATATTGTGGCTCTACGGTGCTCTAGGAGTGCGTTAATAATTATTGTGAAATGTAACTTCACGAACGAAAAAGTCTGATTGACTTCCTCGTTGTCCAAAATGAAATCGAGAAATCCGTAACGTTACTTATTTCCTTTCTTAGAATTAAACATTGAGCAACGTATCCAAAGTTCGAGAACTCGCTTTTAATACGCAAATTAGGGACCCGACGAACGGATTTCGTTGAACTTTCCTTGTTTTCGTAACGTCGAACAAACTTATCAGCCCCGCAAAGTTTCGTCTTCCGTGGATCGTTCAAACGTATCGAACCATTCCACGTAAATTACCGTCGACCATCAACCAACAATTGGAGTGGTCGTCGAGTTACTTGTTAAAAATATCCTCAAAGAGTCATCCATTAAAAACAGCATAAAAAGAACACCTATACCAGCAATTATCATAAATCCGTAAATAATAATCTCAACTCTGAAAGAGGTTATAAATTTCCACAAACTAACAGTAAACCTATTAGTAACAAAATGAATGAAAGAGACACATTTTAAACTCGAAGAAAATGTTTGGCATAAGCGACGTTAACGCAATGCGAACTCTCCTCTCACCATCTCGTTCAACCCCTCTAAGACTTAACAAATCCAAATGAAACCTAGAAACATCCTTCTGAGAGACATCCGTCGCATCACTTGACTCGAAAGAGCAATCAATGAAATAGTGAATAGAATCGCTTACCGCGGAGTTGGTCGTCTGAACGAGCACCTTCGTCCCAAGCCCGGCGAGCCCGCCGAGACACCTACGCGCGCAATCGGTATCGCTGTCCTCGCAGATCGGGCAGCCTACCGTCGACGATCCGCTCGCCTCTCTGAGGACGTGGTTGCTGCTGGTGTTCGTCGTGTATCCTTGGTCCGAGCTCGCGTTCGAGTTGGGCCTGGACTCGTCCGAGCTGTCGAACGGCTTGATGTTCCTCTGCCTGTGAACTATTCCCACCGGTTCCCATATCTCGCTGGTCGACGAGGCGTAGTAATTGTTTTCCTTCGTCTCGCGGCTCCTCTCGTCGACGACCTTTCCGCCCCGTGCCACGGTCACCTCCTCCTTCGTCACGATGGACGACTTTACGCTCAAGGATGTCTCGAGTCGCACCGGGGCCCTTTTGCACAAGCATTCCCGGTTATATATACCAAGGTATCACTGTGGATCTCTTTCTCTATCTCTCTCTTTCCCCTTAGGAGGACGCGAAAGAGTCGACGGGATGGGTGCTCGCGTGGGAGGCTTTCCGCTACTCGTTTTCGGGACGCGCCGGTTAAACGGGTCACGAGAGTCGAGTCGGATAGTGGGGGGGTTATGGATGTCCACGATTGGTGCCTGAGGTTTTTCGCGTTTTGGTGGACAGAGAAATCTCGGAACTTCGTAACGGGGGCAACGCGTATGAGAAAGCGTGGATGTACTTCGTTGGATGGAACGTGAAACCGGGAAAAGTGAACAGGCCTTCTGGTGGCGCGCGTTTTAAATAGGGAGTTTCTTGTTGCCTTAACATTTGCGCAGGGGAATAGACGGCGAGATAGTTCTGGAAGCCGTAAACTGAGCCACGTAATTTTTCACGCTTCCGCGTTTTAAGAGCGGTAATGAAATTAGTACCGGGTACATAATTAATCCACTTATCGGCACTCTCCAGTGAAATGTTTCGGGGATTTTTTACGAAAGTTCGAGCACGGCTCGTGCGTCAGTTCTCACGCGAACTCAAAAATCAGTGAACGTTAACAACAGATAAAAATTCGCAAACGTGTCATCGATTACTGTAACAATAAACGCGATGACTCTTCAATACAATCAACTCGATCGAGGAAAAGAAATAAAAAAACAAAATACTTCATCAACTACCCCGACAACGTCTCAGCCATGCTGAAAACTCAACATGCTCAAAACGACACGGCAAACAAGAGACTCCGAATATAATCGAACGCGAAGCAAATGACAGGATAGCGGTAGGACTTGAGAGCGCGGTGTGCCCGCAATTTATTCTAGATTAGGGATGATTCGAGCGGATCCACGATGATACCTTAATATCCCAGCCTTAACGAGGATCTGATTGAGCAGATTGCACGGTGGCACCTGGCCGGTTATCATTGCCTCGCGGATGGCTACGCCGTCAGGGCCCTCGAGGGGTATAGGGACGCCGTTTATCAGCAACACTTCCTCCTCTCTCATGGTGGACTTCTTCTCGCAGTCCACCACCTTCACCCCGGGCCCGAGGATCGACTCGACCGTCGACTGGATCTCGTGGTCGTCCATTCCTGAGGACGCAGAGAGAAACAGGCCGCGTTGGTACCCACCGCGTGGACTTTTGCTCGCGGAATCCTCCCCGTGCGAAATCGATATGGACGTGTGCTCGACGTGTGCCTCTTTCGCAGGAATTTTCATATCGTTTTCAGACCGCGTATCTTTATTTAAAGCGAGCTGATTTAGCGCTCGACGAAGACACGACGTATTTGCGCAAGGTACACAGTGGATCTGGTGATACGTTGAAACTGGATACTTCGCTAATGCATATATCGCGGAAGGGAAATGTTAGCAAGGGTGTCAATGATGGATACTATTTATTTTTCGTGTTGTTTGGGTTGGTGAGTTTTTTTGGACAATTTGCGACGGTTCGTGTTCGCTTTGAATAACAGCATTGGTGCTTTGAGAGATTAATTGTGGCCTGCTTTAATAGGGGTTTGATTAAGGGATGATTAATGGGGTGGAAGTGATTAAAGGAAGAAGCGTGGTGTAATTAATTTGATGATAAATATATGGGTAATGTATCGTTAGGTGGGTGGACCAAGTTTTAAGGTACACGTAGAGCTGTAGATGTAACGTGTGCTGATTATAAAATTTAATCTGTGTTCTATTAGATTTATCATTTCTACGGATTCGCGTTTTACTTAAAATTGCTTGTTTGATATACGTAACTTGTCAACTTGTCAAAAAAAGAATAAAAATCGAGAAAGAGCAAACTCGTGGCTTAATTCGAGAAATTGCATCTTCTTCGTAAGTGCTGTCAGCAAGCAGAATATTTCAAACGGCATTAGCAACAGCGTCGTAATAAAGAAGCTTCTGAAGCGAATCTTCGTTCTCGAGTTCTTGAATCCCTCGAAATTCTTTCGACAGCATTCGAGGAAACTGATGCACGACGAAAGGAATATCCGCTGTTGCTGACGCTCCTGCAAACTGCTTCTGAGGCGATTTCGATTTCAGAGCGTGACTTAAAGACGCGCAGAAAGATCTTCTCGAATGTTATTAACCGCGTTAATAATAACCGAGTCGAGCAACGAATCTGAGCAACATGCCGTTTTCCATTTCACCTATCATTTTATACGAGTGCGATATTAAAGAAATATCATACATTTCTCCTCTTTCGACCCAATTGCAACACGCGCAAGTCGATCGAAAAAGTTCTCTCGCGTTTCGCAACGATATTTGCGAGCAACTTTCGCGGAAATTTTTTTCAACATCTTCCTCGATCCGCCAGACAGTTCCATAACCCCGAACTTTTTACTTGTTCAAACGAAGAACTGGCCTAAATGAACTCTCGAAGTCGTGGACTTTCGAATTTCCAGCAAAAAGTACACGCCAAGGAGCCAAAATTAGCATACAGCGACACTCACGATTCGTTGATGTATTATCCTCCAGTTAAATCGACGATAAAACCAGGGACGTCGAGAAGCGCGACGCGTGCCTTCGCGCAACGTGCCAGATTTTACGTGCAGCTATCGCGAAATTAATCAAGCAGGAGTAAATAAATGAAATACGGTACACGTTAACCGGTTAATCGAGGGGCGATTAATCACGCGGCGTGGCCGGAGATTACGAAATTGTATTGCGCGACATCGTCGCCGCGATGGCGAACAGACGAGACGAGTTCGAGGGTAATCTTAACGTGATAATTTGCACCTGCCCGAGACCCACTGACTGTTAGCCGCATTGAAATACATTCGAGGGGGACACGATGCGGCAATCAGCTGCGCGGTGAATTGCAAATCAGCCGGCGACAAGAAAAGCAAGGCGTAAGAGTATCGAGCGGAGAGATCGCGGGGCTCTAGCCGGCTAGTCACGATCGAGCCAGATCAAATCGATGATGACACAGAGCCCGAGTTTTATTTCTACCAGACGAGTGTCCCTCGAGCGTCTGCGAGACGTCTGGCCAAGGCTCGTCGAGTGAAATCCATTCGTAACGACGTTTGCGCCTGACAGATCTAGCGACTTTCATCTGCGAGCTCTGTTTCGACGATCTGATTTATGGCTACAAAAACTGTCACCATTCGAGTATTCTATTGCCTTATTATTGTTTGAAAAATGTACGTGTCCATAGATGGGAGACTACAGATTTACATTCAATTATAGTTAATGGGATAATCGAATAGTTGAATAATTATGGACTGAATTATACAGAACTTCGACGGCACACATATTCGTACAATTTTAATTCCCACTCTCTCTTGATTCTATAAAATGATGCGATTAATAAATATCTGTGCAAAGTACTGTGAATTACAGATAGAGTAAGTTGAAAGAACCGATGGAAATCAGTGAACGATTCCCCGCGAAGATCAGAGTACGAGATCCAACTTCCATTAAGAATGTCGCCATTAAAAAATGTACGATTACAGTGGTTCGTAAAATTCGCGTGGAACAACCTGAGCGCTGAGAGGATATCGCGACAGCCACCGCGTAATTAATGGATCCCGTTCGTATCGAGTGAAAACGAGCACACCTGGAGGAGAGCGAACGAGGACGTCTCGATCGATGAAGGATCGGCTCGTCGGACACGCGCAGCTGGGTGCACGCGCGCGCGATCGGAGGGTCGCGTTTTTCGAATAATCCGCGAGGCAGCACCGGGGAAATTACGAGATCCCGAGACAAGGATCGGACGAGCGTTCGTGGGCGCGCAGGTACAGCACCTGCGGCTTCCACAGGCTGGACCCATCTGAACTAACCTAACCTAACGCTACCTGCTTTGGGACCAGGGACGCTACGCACCTGTATTCGAGGATCGTGGCTCGAACGTAATGCTTGTAGCGTGGTCGAAAGCCTTAAGAATTTTGGTGAAGGTGTCACTTTGTACACCTTATTTTTCTCAGACCTCTTCCACTTTTAAATATTATAATAGATGATATTCTATACTAATAATTACATCAAATTTCTATTGCTAATAAGCTATTTAATTTTAACCTATTTTTATTTCCACTCTTAAATATTACAATAGATGATATTCTATACTAATAATTACATCAAATTTGCATTGTTAATAACCTATTTAAACGTTCGATTCGAGCTGCCCCTTTCACATGAGTCGCCCTGTACATCGACCAGCAATATTTCCCCGCGAAAATCTCGCGCTCCATTTCCGGCTATCAAACGTGTGCCGTTCATCGTGCACATTTTCTAATATCCACATCATCCAATCTTCCCTTAAAGACCGAATGAGAAAGAGGCGCCCTATCTCGCGCCCCGTTGCATTATTCATGGCCCGGTGCAACAATAGACACGACGCATTTCCATCACAACCGTGGAAGATTTCAGCGAGATAAATGAGAGGCTTCGCCTTCGACCTCGGACGCGAACGAGGATAAGAACGTCACGGACAATGACGCAAAGGATGCGTTAGACGTACTTACTCGGTTCACGCACACGCTCGAAAATCCGCCTTCTTCGTTCGTTTGCATCTTCGAGGAAACAACGAGACGAGATGCGGAGGAACAACGTTATTTATGGCGAGAGAAAGGCGTCGCGTTGTTGTTTGCAGCTTGAGCGGTCTTTTTCATGCGACGAAAAGAAGACGCCAGTCGAAGGGGTGCGTTTTTAAGAGAGATCGTTAACGAAAGAGGCACCAAAATTTAAGAACAAACCGCACCTAACTTTGTCAGTCCTCATTTGTTCTAACGTAATGTTACGTCTCGATTGTTGTCTCACGTGCGTGATCCAACGACCATTTTATTTAGGAAGATGAGGAAGTTTCCTCTGAAAACATCGATTACGAAGGCTATTAAACGGATTAACACGGGCAATTTGCCTCGTTACGGCACACGTAAATCACGCTTCTCTCTAAATATTTTCAATTACCAGCGCGATTAAGCGTCATCGAGGCAGCGAACGTTCTCACGTGGCCGTAATCAACATCTTGATGCCCATGCATCCTTCAATTTCCCATGGAGAAAGCGTGCCATTCGTGACAACCCTGACACTGTCGCAACAAGGTTACCTGGCGTTCTCCAATTTAAACGATGCGGTATTTTTGCCAGTATCAAGTCCCAAAAGTGCTTTCTTCGATTCTAGTCCATTCTCTCTTCGATATAATTTTATTAGAACGCGACTTACAGTTTTGTAGAAAAAAAAAACCTCTCTTACTATAGCAATATATACAAACAACGCCAAATGTCAACATTTACAATAATAACAGACACCTACGAATAACTCCTCCACTGCTAAACTATTTGATCCTAACTTAACTCAACCTATTCCCACAATTTCCATAGCTTTTCGACCTCGTCCTCCGCGTCAATTAACCTTCAACCTCTGAGCGGGTTAAAAAATTGCCCTGTCCGCAACGACGCCTCGAACCTGACGTGTGTCCAGCACCTCTATTTTTAGCCGTAACAAGACGAGCGTGGCAGAAACACGGACGAGGAAGAAGGTGGGCGAAGAAGCGACGTGGAAGAAGTCGATGGAAAGGCAAAGTGCGTTCGCCAGGACAGGACGGCTAATTAATCGCAGGCGCGGTGATTAAGGGCGAGGGTGGTGGGTGTCGCGGCGCTCTATTCGCGCGACGCGGCAGGCACAGAAGCCCAGGCTGTTCGTAACTGTTCGCAACCTTCGCAAGTTCAGACGGCTCCCATTCGGAGTCATTAGTCCTAATCGCGTCGCTTTTGCAGCTGCCAACCGGCACGCGGATGTTCGAAGGGCGGAATTCGGATGGATCGACCAACTGCTTAGGGGAAACACTCGATGACGGCACGCAAACTCGAGCGCGTGCGGTTATTCAGCTGTGCGGATAAATTCTGGTGGTGAATGCGGGCGATTTGTTTCGTATGGACAGAATTTTACAAGTAAAAAGCTTAGAAGGATAAACGAAGGTCTGAGACGTCGCTAAAGTGACCCTCTTTGTTAATTCGAATCACTGTAGAAAGAAAACGAACGAAGTTATACTCGTGTATCATTAAACGACTGAAAATAGTGGCGCTATTCGAAGAATAAAACAGAAAAGTTGAAGACACGACTGGGGTCCCGTAAAGCGACGCTAATCCCCGTGTAAATAGGGCGAATGCTAATTCGCGCGCACCGATAAATGATTCAATTAAAACTGCAAAGCCGTCCGAACGTGTACCCGGTTTTTTTCGACGCGTGCTAGCGCGAAACCACTGCCAGCCGACGAATTAATTAGATTCCCGCGGCGTAATTAAGACGCGGTGAACGCGGGATGCACCGAGCCAGCCAAGCGGTGGTACACACTCGAATAATTGCGTCACCGTTCTCCACTGTCGTCCACTGGAGCCGGCGGAACGGGAGGTTGAAAACGGACTCTACGGACAGGGGATGAAAAGCCCCGCGCGCGAGATCCAGCCGGATAAAGAAAACGCGAGTCGCGATTGTGTGCAAATTGCACGCCGCGGTGCCCCCCTCGTCACGGTGAAACGGCGCGCATTCCGCGGAAATGCCGCGGAAAGGTACACGCTTCTTCTTTCGCGTCGAGGTTATATAAGAATGGCGCGTAAACACGCGACCAAGTGTCGAGGATCTACCTTCCAATTATCTAACGGCGTGTTTTCAACCCTCGAAGGAAAAACTTCTGCACATCTCTGTTTAAATCTATGATTTTCGATCTCTCGACGATTGGTTTTCAGTATCGTATCCGTGTTCGCGATAGATCGTTTGTAGACTATCGTTGAGGGTCGATCGTTATCGGCGATTAATTGAAATTGCTTGTAACCTTGGACATTGTCGTGCAAATGAACGAGGCTATTGAACAGATGTATGTCGCGTGTAAACAAGCGTGACGATTCAATGTGTCGTTCGATTCCGGGCGAATTAAGCTTCCATCGTATTTCGTGCTTTAACTCGATTATTAAATCCATTAATCCCAGGAATAGTGTCAATTATACTTTCAGATTTTTTACTAACAGTCCCGTGTAATTTTAAATCACCATGTGCTAATCAACGACTCAAGCAATAATTTTTTTCAGTGTGACATTCTTTACTTCTCAATCACGCGTTGATACACGTGTTGGGTGTATTTTTTCGCCCAAAGTGCATTGAAAAGGAACAACGGACGCGCAACGAAACCGCAACAGTATTTCCGTCGTTTCCCGCGTTTCCTGATCGTTGCCTGGCAATAACTATTATCTGGGTTACTAATTAAAGTGCGCGCATCAACAAGTGGGGAACCCGGTTCTCGGTTCATTATCTTCCCGTCTGTCCTCAGTCTGGTTCCCCCGCGTCGCGTCGCTACCGAGCAGACCGGATAACGAAATAGACCGGGCGAAACGCTGGCGCCATCTTTATTTTACTTATTGTTGTTTCCGTCCAAGGGAACGCGGATCGCGTGTTGGTGAAACGGGCCTCGTGAGAACCGAGACCGTGACTCCCTGACATCTGGAAAAGGGGAGAAGTCAACAATCCGAGAAGGGACCGAGAGGTAGATACGTCCGTCGTCGTGTTAGCCATTAATTAGACCACACGCCCGCTAATTTGCACCCGTGCCTTTCGACCGCTTCCGATTGATCAGATATTACGTTAGGTGCTCCGTTGTAGTTTGTCACGGAGCGACGTTTTGTGCCATTCGTGCCAGTTTTGTATAGAAAACTCCACTTTTATTTCTTTTTTTTTTTAAATATGACATAGTTAATCCTTTGATTGACGTTGGTGTCAACAAGCGCTTGGGAAACTTGCGCTTGCGATACTGTAGACGGTTAGAAAACTTGCAATGCGACAATGCGGAAACTATTTAATGCAGAGTACGAAGAAATAAGTAATATTGTTTTAATGTAATGGAATTCAGTGGATTCTCAGAAAGGTTTCAGGATGTTCTTGATATACATCGCGAATGAGTCCCTACTCTATGGTACAGCTGGTGCGTCTAAAAGTCTGCCATAGTGAAAGGGTTAATAGAGTCAGTGGGACATTTCTGTGGAATATATTAACGTAAATCAGGAACTCGCGCGTTAATCAGAGTGTAAGTAATATTCTAAATTACGTTGTAAGAGTTTAAAATACAGGTTCTCCTCGAATTTGATTATGTATACTTCGCGAGAAATTTGATACGAAAGAATCGCTGTCAAATCGTAGTGATCTAAATGACTACGAGCCGGCGAATAAACCTGGTAACAAGTTGCGTGACAAACGGAAACAAACGACAAGTCACTTTTCCTTTTGCGAAGCAACGTTCGCGAGACCAGTAAGCTAATACGTTCACCACTTACGGCTGGGTGTCTCACCAGCGTTCGACTAGCAACCACCCATGAACGAACACGTTACTCGAAATATTCCTACTCCATTCAATATTCCAAGGCACGTTTCAACATTGCGTTTAATTGAATCATTTTCTTTATTTCTGCATACGATGCAAAATGCACGGAAAAGGCAATATGAAATGGAATACATAATTAGTGATTTAAATATTCGATGAGCGAAAGCACGGCTTTCAATTAAACAGAGGGGTTATTGTTTGGTTCCATTGGTTGAGTCAATGTTTAACAAAAGCAATGCAAATTACAAATAATAACAGTTGACTGAATGCGTTAAACGGTGCGTCGATTATTTGTGACTGTAACTAAAGTAATAGTGAAATTTGATTATTGTTATTTATACAGTGCAAGAATATCTGTACGTGTTTCACTGCAGTATACGGTGGATGATATACCAGCGAGGAAAACGATGAAATAAAGTGCACATGTTATATTTCAAAGTCGCCTTCGGAACACAATTTCCTTCCCTCGTAATATCCTTCGACGTTGCCTTGTACGTCGATTTTCTGAAAATTTCATTCTGCCTCTACGAATTTAGCTTTTATTCCCATCGAGAATATCAAGCAGAACATACGGTGAAACTAAACAGCCAAGAGCGACGAAATAAAGCTTTGCTTACAGCGATAACTAATTGCGAACAAACGTTGTACAAATTCTGGTCAAACAAAAGAACGAACCTCGAAGCAAATTCGCATTTGCATGTAAAAAAAACCAGTCCGCTCTTATCTCTTCCTAATTCTCATTAAATAAATCGAGTTGTGTTAGCGATAAGTGATATACACATACAAGTAGATACATATCGTAAGTACATATCACTATGCGAAGCAAGTATTTACATAAAAAAAAAAGCAAATGTACGTACGTTTTCTCTAATCCAAAGGTATTAAATGCGAAAAGCGAAGCTGAAGTAAAAATGAAATTGAAAAAGGGGAAGGAAATTGAGTTGATCGATGCTCGAGTCGATATTAGTTCCTTAATGCACAGGCAATTACGTCAAGCGCTTGTAACACTAGCAGAGACGTGCGGTTCGATGACGTTTAATATTCAGTTAATTAGTCACGGATCGTAACGCGCTGCTTTGCCACGGCCGTTTTAGCCGCGTCTGGTTAATGCGTTTCGTAGTAACCCACGGGTCGCCGCCGCGAAACCTGTTCGTCAGCGTGCGCAATTATCGTCTTAGAATCGGCGGAGTATCGTTCCTTCGAGTACGAACGTCGTCCCGTGCGATCGAGCGGTCGTTCGAGTCGTGAATAAAATTTCCACGGTGGCCAACAGCCTCGTCGACACGAATGGAACGCGTTTCGAACGAGTCTGACTACTGGGCCAGTATCGTCGGCCGGTTCAGAGCATTTTTTCGACGAACAAAATTACATCCGGGGACCCCTCTTGCATAATAATGGCCTCGACGGCAATATCAGTACATTCTGTGCATGTAAAAGTTATCAGTCGCGAATTGTCAACTTGAATCGCACAGTTTTCACAATTTTGCAAATTGTAATTGATAATTTCCACTTTTGGACTTGTGATTAGCGATTAGATGAAGAGTGATAAGTAAAAAGTGTTTTCTTTTACGCTTGATACATTTTGAGGAAACTTAATTTATCGCGTGCAACTGGACAAGAAGAAAAGAAAATAATTTGTCAGCTTTTCGCTACGATTAAACTAAAAGTTTACACGTAGTTTTCGATGAACCATCCGCGTTGGATTATAATTTACGTTTTTAGTCATACGCTGATGATAATAGAAGATAGAGTAGTAAAACACGAGGGATTGAACGTGGGTATTCTCGACCCGTAACATTCGCGAGATATTGTTTGATAACGCGACGCCATATAAATTCAACCATCACGCCCTCAAAGAAATCTGCATAATGCACACCGTGGCTGTTAAATGCAGAGTGTGAAATTGTTCCGCTCGTGCTCTAAATACTTTCGGAATTATGCCTCGGGCTTGCGCGGTTCATATTGTTGGAAGAAGGCCAGGAGTGCTCTGTTAACGCGATTTAAAATTGAAATTGTATCCAGTCCTATTGTGACGTCATCCCGTTCCCGAGGAGCTTGTTCCTTACGTGAAGTTATTCCGAGTCGCGTCGGTTAATAACGATGATCAATGCCGCTCACAATGGGCCGATTTAAATATTAGGTCACCCGGTAAATTATGGAATATCTCAGTTGACAGGTTCAAGTGTGCGAACCTCTCTTATACAAATATAATTTGTGCAATGCGATTTACAAATTGAATTCGAGTCGTCGTCGAAGGTACAGAAATGAATGCAGGACAAGATTTGATATCGATCCACAACCTCTTCGAAATCAAAAATGACGTATTACATCAAATAGCTTTTTTAATTGGTTATAAAAAATATCGCAACCCCTATACAACGCTTATGCATAGATAGACCGCATAAACTTCACTGTTTCCACGCTTTTAAAGCAAGACAAACCCGATTGTCGCTCCTGGCAATCTTCGCGAACGCACCCCCTGTTAAACGGTCGATTTACCCCCGATTCGTGGCATCCAAAGCGAACTGAACGCTAAGCACAGTGTACACTGCGAGAAAAATCTTGTCTCCTCGATTTTTGCGGCAACGTCACTGTTGGAGTCTAGCCAGAAGGCGCGATACTGTGAAACCGACGACTGGACGGGGTGCAAAAAGCGCGGCGGACACCCTGACGGGGCAAACGAGCCATCGTCCTCGCCGATTCACGCGGTCCGTTTTCCTCGCGAGCGAACCACGAGCACGGCTACCTCTCTGGGTGTGCACAGGGGGGATGACGGCCGTCTGGAATTTGCATTGCAGAGTGAAATTAGCTTCGCAAAAACTGGCTGGCCTGTAAAGAATTTGCAATGTTAACGAAGCCCGATCGCTGCGTTTTCGATGCACACCCGGGCACGTACCCTCGTTTGCACGTTAATTCGCCTCGGCTTAAGTCCGCTCGTGCAGCTTCTTCCCCTGGCGACCCCTTTTTTCGTCGATTCGTCCTGTCCTCTGTATGTACACGGGGTGTTTAACCCTTCTCACGGTGTAATAAATTGACGAAACCCACACTGATGTATATGCAAACACGTAGGCATCTTCTCAGCGACTAACTCGATTCTATTCTGAGCCAAGTGCAGACAGAGCGGATTGATCGTAATCATCGAAATGATCGGATTAGTTTCTCCGCTGCGCCTGTAGCACGAGCGGAACGGTTCTGCTATAAAGAACATTAGGAGGAGAAACGTGAGTTCCTCGAACACGTAACGGAACGCGTGTCGCGAATTCCGCGCGTTCGCCCACTTTCTCGAAATGGCCGCGCGACGACGGACGGGGAAATCTTAGACGTTTAGACATATTTCCCTCGGTCAAGTAAATAGTCGCTGGCAAGCACATTAGACGGGTCAACGGTAATTCTCTGCGACGTTCAATTGTGAACGCGAGAGGCACGCGACCCGCATGCATCGCATTTTACTATATCCTCTTTAATTAAAACTCTGTCCACCTGAAGAATTCTTTGATTTTCAACAAGTGCTTTATACTTGTTCGAAACGTTTATTTCGAACATAATCTCGACACACAAATACGTATCAATTGTTCTATGTTATATCTATAATATCTGTGTAAATTTTCGCAAAGATACGATCACTCGATTGATAAAAGGAAAAAGGTGTTCACTCGTTCTGCCATACAATGCAGCGTCGAGGAACGCAGAAAGAACTTTATTTAGGTTAGTAGAGCTTGCGAAAAAATCGCCCCCTTTTAAGCGTCGACGTACCGAAATATTCCTTTGAAGTCATCGGTGTTAAAGTGGGCGCGAGAGAAAACCAGTGCGTGAAACACAGTGTCCCAGAACAGATGGTACAACCAGGCAGACGGTTATTCTGCATGTAGGGTAATTCGAAGGGAGAGTCGAGCCCTATACAACTGAGACAAGCTAGTTGCGTAACTTTCGAAGTATCCGCTGTTCTCAGATCATCGAAAGTCGCACAGATTCACCCCCTCTTCATCGACCAATTCGATGTTCAAACTGTGTCCCAACCACTTCGCTCTTTATTAAACAGATCGTATTGCTTGCCTAACTGTACAAGTGTAGATATCGTTCAGCTAACCCCTTGTAATATCGCGCGAGACTCGTGATAGGTTTTATGGGGCAAACATGAGAATAACGACGCGTCAGACTCGAGGTCCGTTTATTGCGATGGGTGTCTGTGCGTAGGCACTTTTTTATCGACTACGGCACGCGCCTGTCGCCAATTAAATTATAGGGCAAGGGGTTAAGCTTGCTCGTCGCCTCGACGAATAGCGTAAGAAACTCAACTTTTTGTCGTTCTCTCTGTCGCAAAAAAAGACCATACTATTTTTCTTTGCGAAGGAGAGAAAGAATAACAGAAGAAATTGCGCTTCGTTGGAGATCGCAATTCAACGAAGACTAAACTGCAAGTTCGTTTTTCTATATTCCATCGAAACGCTTCGTTGAAAGTTACATCGGGACGCGACCAATCGAGGAAGATAATTTGATTAAATGCCCGTCGAGCGAGAGAAGAGGAAAAGAAGAAACGGATGAGTTCGAGTGCACGCGAGTTTCTAGGGAAATTCCAATTTTTCGCGTCGCGAATCAAAGTCTATTCTCTGTCGACGAAACAGGGTGAAACGGACCATAATCGAATAGCCTTCGACGATTCGCAATCGCACGTTTGCAGCCTGTAACATTTGTCGCGAAAATAAAATATAAAGGAAGGTGTGGAACGCTTGCACGAAAAATTGTAAATTGATAACGAAATAAATTCGTTGAGTCGGAAAACGTATGAGATTCGAACCGAAAAATCGCAGCTCGATTTCGAGCTGGCACCTCGTGTTCAAAAAGGCGGCGCCTAACGAAAACGCGCGTATCGCGTCGCGTCGCAGGAGCAGAGGTGGAGGAGGATGAGTCAGCCAACGAATTGATATCGCTGCGCGATAATCAAGCGACGCGTCGTACTCGAATGATGGCATTTGAAGAGGGAAAAACGATCCGGCTCCGTGGCGGCTGCGAAACGTGTCAAGTGATTGGTGTCAAGAACGAGAGGCAGGAATCGTCGGAGAAACGCGTTTAAGCAATCGCCTTACGGGATGTAATGCATTTCAGGCAGTTAAGATAATCACGTAACGCCAGTTAAGAAAGGGATCTCCGTGGCACGGCGGAGATCCACGGCGAATAGAGATGTTTCCCTGAAGGGAAACGAGCTAACGACGTCGAACGCTGCCGGACAAAAATTCATAGTCGTAACGGCTCGGAACGGCGGGTAATTACGTGATTACGCTCACGTTCCGCCATATTTCTGTGCAGGATAAAGCATGTAAATGTAACCGCCTCGATAGCTGCGCGAGACCTTCGTACACACACGAGTACGATGTGCACGAACAAAGTCGACCGTGTAAATGCTCAACGAGACCGTAACGATAGCTGTTCGGTTTACAAAAAAAAAAAATCGTTTACATAAGGACATAATTTTAACTTTCACGCGTCCTCTATGCGCTCGCTTACGCTAAATCACGTTTCCCACGACACGCGGCGTGCAATTTTAATGCGAAGCATTTTTTCCACGTAGCGACTAATTTTCAGGCTATTCGCCGAGGTCAAGTCGGCTGCCCCGCGTTCCCCACGTGTACGCTGTAAATCGTTCGCGAATGACGCTCGTGGTATTTCGTGCCGCGAGATAGGGCGACGCGTTTATCTCGAACCGGCGATTGCACTTACCAGAGAAACTGGACGTAGCCTCTCCCTGGGCTATCGATCGACACCGACGAACTCGTCGCTAAACGGGATACAATTCGAGTCGTTCGGTTTTCCCGCTCCAGCCGGAAGTAATTGCTCGATGACGAACGAATTCGAGGATGCGAAGGACGGTGGAGGATCTACGGGGCGCGACGAGGTCTTAATTCGACGGTAACTGTTGAAAAATAAAGTGGAACCAACAGTGGAGAGAACAGAATTTCATCGCGAAATTAATGATAAATCTATAAAGATGATATTAATAAAAATACGTAAGTCAAATACCAACAAATATTTCCTGTATATTAAAGACAGCTACCTGTAGTCATACGAAGAAGAGTTTTACAACACTACGGAATGAGTCAGCCTTTTTACAAAACGGCTGGACGTCTCTGATACCTTTACAGAGAGGCTGGATCCCTCCAGCCTTTTCGCAAAAAGGCTGCGTCTGATCTATCGAGCTTGCCCACATACCAAATCCATATTTAACCCTTATGGTTTATTCATACGAACGTTACGTCTCGAAACTACCAACGAAGACACTAAATAAGCGAATATTATTTGCGAGCGCCTACTTCGAGGAATTAACGGATACACGAGCCCCGGATATTTCGTTCAACGGCAACCCTTTGCAGCCATCGAACCTCAGATCGATATCCAGCGAACGTGAGCTCGTCGAAAAGAATCGTCCACCCAAACGATGGCCATGGACCCCCAAAAATATTCACCCTAACCGAATCGTGCGCGCGTGCAACGATAGTGACGCGATGGCGCGAGCGATCAGCGAACCAGGGGGATGAAACGCGCGCACCCTCGTGCGATGCGAAACGTACAAGTGGAACGAGGCAGCCCGTTAACGCGCGAGGGGATTACGCGGGAGAACGTTCGTCGACGTAAGGGTGAGTACTCGCAATTGCGACGATTCGCCACCGCAAATTGGTTTATCGTGTTACCCTGGCAGGCGATCGAACGGAAACAAAGTGCCCGCCGTCTGAGCGGAGAACGAGCAACCGCCTGGGTGGCCGTATCGGCTGCTCGATCAATCATCCGTGAACACGGCAATTGACGGTAACTTGTAGACGCACGCCGCGGCCAATAAGGAAGCGAGCTGCGATTGATTCGAGATACGCGGGGGTTAAACGATCGCTCGCAAGAAACCCGAGTTTGGGACGCCGCGGAGTACGTTGATGGTGGTCGTGACCGGAAAGTACCGTTCGAATTCGGGCAAGAGAGGCGATCGCTGGGTTGTGTTGCAGTGAACGTGTTGCAAGCGTGTTCCGCGACAATCTGGTGTGTCCTCGTGCGGCTTGAAATCGAACATTGAAACTGAATCGATACGATGAAAGGATCTAAGCAGTGTTTACAATTTTAATCGTTACTTGGAGAAATAATTATGTATCAAGAAGTCTGATTACTTAATATTGAACACTGGTGCCTGTATTAGGTGGTGTCGAGAAGACGTAGAATATGTACTCGTAATAATGAAAAAAACCTTCCCAAAGCGCTCTTAAAAATACGTTCGGTGCAGTAAAACGTAGCTCATCGTAAACTTAATAAGACTACTTAACCCTGTAACCATTAAAACGATGTCGGAGCGCGCAAACGAACGGCGCGAGTCCCTGCACGGTCCCAGGCAGCGTCTGAAGCGCCAAGGAAGCGCAGCTCCGAAGTTGCACTCGTCAAAAATGCGATCGTAACCCATAAAAGCGGCAAGAAAAATGACGGAACATCGAGGCTCGAGAGCGACGCCGGTTGAGCGACTGCCAACAGAATAGAAGAAACGGCCGGCGAGGAGACGTCCGCGACCAAATATGGCGCGCGTGCAGCTTTGACGAGGCCACTTCCCGCGCGGATCCTACGCGGCCCTTCGTCCTTTTTGCCGTCCGCCGCTGCTCCCGGCTGTATTTATAGTTACGACCGCGCGAACGAATCCCGACAATCCCGTCGGGTGGTCGAAAGCCGGCGACGGGGTTGTATTTACGTCCCGTTTAACTGCATAATGCATGCGCATCGACGAAACGGACAGGAGGGGCGCGCACCACCCCTTCGAAGCCGAGGGTTTCCGTCCGGTGCACCGTCGCGCGCGACTAAACCAGGACCAGTTCCCTATAAAAAGGCCGGTGTGAAAAAAAAGGAAACGAGGACGACCTTCGACGGTTCCGACGCCGTCAAAACGAACCGTAGCGGCCATTGTTACCCGTCCCTAGCCGGAACTCTGATGGTTAAACCTGGTTTCCGTACGCGATGTTCGTCGCGCGTTAGAAATATGCTGGGTTAATGGTTGACAGTAATAGTAGTGGCATCGAAAAGAGAAAAACGTAATAGTGCAGGTTGCAATATCGATTAACGTTAGATCTGATTTGAAATCGGGTGAATCTCGTTGCATGTTTCTGTATGCAACGAAATTGATGGTGGTCGAGTGGCGCCAGCAATCCACATGGAAACTTGTCTTTATTCGCTCGTTTACTCGATCAAATTGCGTAGAGGATTCACTTTCCTCCTTCCTCTTCATGCTCGTTCGAACGAGTGGATGTCCGGATTTAACAAAGTTGGCGACGCAACGCCTAGTCGCCCAAGGACTTATGGTTATTGGTCCGCTTGTACCGCTTTTCCTATTAACGAGCTTGCACGTCTGCTGAAGAGTCCTCTCGACTGTTTCGCGGACTTTTATACGTTAATGAATGCAAGCAAAACTGGAAGTTCGGTACGAGCTGTTTTCCCTCCCCTTTCGAATTCTTCGGGCATCGTTTATGGAAGCGGAAGTTTCGAAAGTTCGCCTCGAGCTGCTAATTTGTACGTGATTTTATGATTCGATAAAGCGTGTTCTCTGGAACGAAGTTCGCGATAGTTTCGCAGTTGTTCCTCAAAAGTTCGTGAATTAATAATAGATTTATGAAAATCGAATCAAAGGTATTAACGCGCGCGAATCTGTTAGTGTTTCATCGCGCGAGAAAAAGGATACTATTTCCGTGTTACAATTTCACGTCATCGAAACTTTTACACGGACGTTCATCTCGTTCGTGTAACCGTGGGCGCGTGAAATTAATTTTATGCAAACTCTAACCGCTGAAATTGCATAAAAATCGAGGAGAATCGAAGCGCATCCGACGCTATCGGAGGAAACTGGGACAATGAAATTATCATATCTCAGGCAAAAAGCCGATTCCACTTGGCGAGGGGCTGTTCACCGCCGGAAATAGATGGGGCGCGTTTGATTTCGCCAACACCGAGGAGACTTAATTGTCCAGGTGCGCACAGGCTGATTCACGCAACTGGAACAAAAATTTTACCTCTTCCCTCGCTGCAATTACGATAAAACGAAATATGTTCATCCATACATACATTCTACAATCACGCTATTGTATAATAAACATACAAAACATAAACATAAATCTGACAAAATATAGTTCCACTTCAGTCGTAGATCTTTTTCCAAAAATTTTCGCGTTCGACCGCCTATTGGTCGATGTTCCTCGCGACGTTAGATCAAGACGCGAAATATACTTGGACTGTGAGACAATGCGAAACGGGTCACCAAATCGAGGACGTACGCCAAATCGTCGCGTCCCTCTGCTTCTTTCAACACGGCCCGTTATTAATTTCGCGATATTAAATAAACGTAGGACCGAGCGTGGTTCGTAAGGAAACTCACGATGAATGCCACGCCATGGTTTCAACAGCGGCGATATTAATTACGGTTTAGATTGTACCCGCTCGACGAATGATCGTTGTTGCGGCGGCCGCGCCGTCGGTTGACCGATATTCCGGATTTATACGTTGGAAATTTAATTTCGCGCGGCGGAATAAATCGAGAGTTTTTTTTATTGCGCGATGAAAATCAGGCGACGATCGATGAACGAGGTGGCTCGAGTGATTCAATGGAGGGGGAGGGGTGCGGATTTAAAGGAATTTCACGGGGATTAAATTATTTAATACGAGGCGGCGACGCGAATGAAATATTTTCTTGGATATTACCGAGTTATGCGCGTGCTGACGAAAATTATTTTATTCTTTCGATAGCAGTGTAACCGTTGACGGAACTTAATAAATGGAGGATTAGTCAGTTTTTCGCTTGAATATTCGAGGCTTTTCATTCGATCGAAACTTCCGTTTAATCCTTTCGTATGGGTTGTAACGTTCGGTTGTTCGAAATGAAAATTACTATATTCTACGTACTTTATCATAATATTAATGATCGAGTGAAAATTAAAGGAAAGGTGATTATTTTATATTCAACTTTACCGTTCGAGATAAAGTAAATTCGTCTGCGAATTATACTATCTGTGCAGTAACGTCCGTTAATCAATTAACGAAGTTCACGATCCGCGAAACTGATTAAAATACCAGAAACGTCCGAAGAAATCGTAAGAAGAGGCCAGGTTAATTCCATTTATACGCATCGCCGGGTGTCGCAAGATCGTTGCGTTTACCGCGTGCAATTGCACCGTCCACGCACACCAGTGCAACCAAGCAGATAAATCGGGCGCAATTACCATCCGCCAAATTGAATCGCGCGTCACAGCCAGATGGAAGTCAGATCTCTCCCGTTATCGCATCGAGCCAGCTCATTATTTGTCTTCGCTAACGAGATTGCCTCTTCCTTTCTTTCACGAACCCATCTGTCCGTCAGGAAGACCAAAAAGTAAATGGAGGTAGGAGAGGAAGAGAAGAAATCGCGTGAAAGAGACAGAGAGAGAGAGAGAGAGGGGGGGATGGAATTCTGGGTTTCAGCGATTCCACGGCGCGAGCAGCAAATACTTTTAATTACTGTCGGCTGCTGGGGGTCTCCCTAATTACACCTCGGATCCTCGAGTCTCCTTTCATGTCCGCGAGTGGCCAGCGAATAATTAAAAAGAATAACTGTCCGTTATTACAACGGGGAAGCCAGTGATCTGTGGTTAAGTTCCGCGTGGCTGAACAGTGGATAAGTTTTACGCGTGCAAATAAACTGGGAATACGGAACGGTATTTTCAATTTTTGCAACCGTTGTTCAACAATATCAATGTAGCACGTATTCATTTGATCATCTTTGCTATTTAGTATTTTTATAGCAATAAATATTGCCAATAGTAATTGGTAGAAAAGTTATTAACAACGGAGAATTCAATTACATCGTGTGATAAAATAGCACGCAAAGTTCAAAGGTTCGATGACGCGAATGTAGATCAATAAAATCGTCGATAAGGTAATATCCACGCGGTGTGAGTAAAAAATTTCGGACATCTACGCGTCGTCTGTCAGTTGTCAATTTTTTACTCCCCACGAACCTCCTCGTTAAGTTTCCATTCACGTGCGACGCCTATCGTGCCTATTACTCTTGGTGTGTAAAGGTTGCGCCGCCTACGCCAGTTAACTTAATGGAATTAAGGTTAGATACATACTCGCGTGACGTCGAACAATGATGCGCGGCTGAGATTGACGGGATTTCGTTCTGTTGATCTTGTTATTGTTCCGATGATAAGCCACCAGGAAGAACACCTTATCTGGCTAGCTCGCTGTTCGTCTAGTTAAACTGCTCCGACCAGACCGTCCCGTTATTGTGTAATTAAAACTTACCCTGTTCGCCAAGATGCTCGCAACGTCCAACTACGTAACTCTGCTATAAAGTCCGCTGTAAATCCCGCGAAAAGCTACAAAACTCGCGTTCTGTGAACGCAACGAAGCGTATACTACTCCAGAATCACGGTGACGTCTGCTACTGGCAACGAAACTAAATCATAAAACCTTCGTGCCGTTCATCTTTAATATCTCACGACCGAACGTACGTGTAAGAACGCGAGGAGACGCCAACCGAGTGTCCGTTGGGGCAGACCGCGGAGGAATGGCTGGGTTTACGGAACAAGTGGTCGGAAGCAACGCACCAGGAACTCGAGTTCGAGGATGCAAACGGCAAGTAATGAACTGTGAATTCGGTGAACGCGGTGTCGAAGAGGGAGGGCAGGAGTGAATCGAGGCGGTAGACGGCGAGAAGATTGAAAAACGCGAGAAAGATGGCTCGTCGAGAGGAAAGGAGAGAACCGATCGAAGGGTGCACGCGAGGGAGAGGCGAGAGGGTTAGGGAGGCAGCACGTGCCGCGGCGACCGCTCGAAATCGGTCCGACGATTCTGGACAGGAAACGGGCCCGGCTTCACGGTCGATGGTCAGATCGTATCGATGAAAATTGCAATGACCTCGCCGCGGTGAACGGTCCAATTTCGCGGGAGAACCACGCGCTTCGCACACCGAGACGACGATTTCGAGCCGAAGTTGGGCCAATCGAAGCACGCTCGATCGTCGTTCGTCCATCTACTCGCGTATTGCGTGCACACTGTGATTGCAACAGTGGTAATGCATGGAAGACGAGTCTAGGGAGTGTGTAGACCGTGGTGGTAAACTGTCTCGTCGCTATGGGCTGGTTGTTACTATAGTGCAATGGTACCACGTGGATTTGTAATAATAAAAACTGAAGGATATTCCATTTCTAACGTAGATGTTTCTGGTTTTTCGTTTATTTTCAACTTTTAGATTTCTACTGAAGATTTTTGCATCGCTATACAAAACACCTTTTCCGTTCCTTCTCTCCCTGTCTCATCCTCTCTTTTCATACGTTCTCTTGTTTTTCTTTTTTTTTATGAAACCTCGTGAGTATTGCAGAAGAGAATACCTAATTGAAGAGAAGTAACCTTTGTTACAAGTTACGAGCTGTTGTTATATTCGTTAATAGGATCACCGCCAAGGTTGGCGGAAGCGGAAACAGAACCGAAAAACGGTATTTCTTCGGTATAATACGAGTACCGCGCGAGAGTCAGAAATTTATCTCTGCATATTTTTACGAGAACGAAAAACAACCGCGAAGAAAGAGACATCGCGAAAAGGCAAGCGTTGGTCGAGGGCGGGACGAGAAAAGCAATGGGGAGTGTGCGAGTAAAATAACTGCATTCGCAGGCTTCGTTATCTTTATCGCTAGATGTACGTGTCGAGAACAAAAGTTAATTGAGCTGAAGGGACACTTTAATTTGAACGTCGTTGCAATTAACGATGAAGTTTCACTTTGTTCTCGGTGCAACACTGTGCGTTCGATACGAAAGTTCATTACTCCTTGTCTAAAAGACGCAAGTTTGCTATTTGGAATCTAATTAATGTCAACCAACTCTACGAATAGAAAACTCTTCGACTCTTTATCATAAAACTAGAAATAAACTAGGCAAACTCGAATAACCGAGGAATCGCAACAGTGAATACCAATATCTTATATTAATACGACAATGGCGGTCCCGTCTATTGAAACCCGCCTATTCATACGTCGAATCGATGGCAACCTCGTATTCGTAATCGTATACGTATATCGAATACAGTTCCTTCTAGCCGCACAATATATCCGTCAGAAAATGCTTAGAAACTCTAACGAAGTTCCTGCGCTAATAAAGTGTGTTCATCCAAAGGAGCAGCTGGAAAAGAGCGGCTCTCGCAGAACCGCGATGCCCTCGGGGCACGTATAATTGCAAGGTACACCTCTTTTCGAGGGCAAACGTGGCCGCTCGAAAATTTCTCGGTGACCCGTATTCCTTTAATGCCGCCATCTCGAGGCTGTTCCACGCGCGGACGATATTGGCTGGATGTCATGAAAACGTTCCGCGAGGAAAAATTGCCGACCGCGTAACGTACCAGGCCAATCTCGCCGCGGCCAGCGTCGACTTTTATCCCCCGTTGGGATTCAATATCATGTAAATGGTAGCGCGAAAGGGTTTACCAAGTCTGGCCAGAACGACGCTCCCACGGGAAACCAATCGACTGTCGAGAGTAACGCGGAATTAAAGGGACGCTCGATTGCGTTCGACGTCGATAAAAGTTCCGAAAGTGATCGTTTCGGTGAAGTTTCGCAAATTCGTGTTACCTCGTGTCGTTTGCTTTTGTAATACTAAATTTTATTCCGCCACTTCGCGTTCGAGGCAAATATTTTCCTCGTCGAGAGAAGATCAGCTGCGCGTTATTGCATCGGAAAATATACAATTCTTTTATTAGTACTCTTTCAGGTTTCGTTTCTTCCAGCGGTAGTTCGTAGCACGTGTTGCGAACAGTTTCATCGGCTATATATCGTTCTAAACGGCTGCCAGGAAACCCTGATAGCAGGTAAGATTTGGAGTACACTTAACTCGACCCGGAAATGGCACTTCCACCAGACAAAAATAACAATTAAGCAAACGAACCTCTCTCCGCTTGCGAGCTCCCTTCCTGTAGGTTCACGGAATAATGACGCTTCCTCTATAAAAAAAAGATTGCTCTTTCTGTGTACGAAAAGCTCATTAATCAACCGGTGGTCTTGACAGGATACACCAGTGACAGTTTCCTGCGGCACTCCTGTGCCGTCCTTGATTGCAATTGTTCAACCTTAAATCCGTAGTAAAGTGTTGCTAACGTCTAGGTTGGCGGGAACAAAGAAGCTGGTGCATTTCTATCTTTTTGTACACGCTCGCTGTTTCTGAAGTATTGTTCTTCGCGATAAAGTAACGAGCAGCTTGAAAATAGAAATCTCGTGATCCATCTGTACGAGAAAGTCGTTCAGTGTGGTAAAGTAATAACAGATTGTTCGATGTACAGTTATATCGTTGAAAAATTACAACTTATGTTTATTGATCGTCGACAGCAAAGTGTTGTTACATTACATACAGTGCAAAGCATACGTACAGTGACAGAAGAAAATATTTGCAATTGTACAGATATACAGCAATGTCCATTTAATTGCAATTATTTTTTTCTCTTTTATGTCTTAAAAGACATAATTTGTTAGTAATAATTGTTTTACAGATGTCCAATCTTTTTACAGAAAGACTGGAAGGATAGTTCAGTTGAAAAATATTTTTTTTATAAGAAAGTCGTATTTTACGAAGTGACTAGTATCTTTAAAACAGAATTTCAATACATATATACACCGTGTATCATAAGTTTGAATGCAAGTGGAGAACCAGAGGGGTTACATAGTTCAAAATAAGACAAAGCGATAGAATACTATTTCATCGTACGAGATTTCCAGAAAAAAATACTTAGAAATTCAACGCGTGAACTTGAAAGACACTTTACGCAATGGCTTTCACTACTGAACGTTATCGTGACTGGTTCTGAATGCTGAGAACATTTGAAAGAAAGATTATCGCAGCGTTTGAAGAACTGAACGGACAGAATACTTTACAAGCTGTTTGTTACACGCAATTTAATGCCACCGAGTGTAGCATTGTATAACATTCTGAACAATATCTCAGGTAAGGTTCTTTCAATTTACATTACACACAGACCCAACCACGGTAGCAATTTATAACGATAGCCATTGTAAAAGGTACCTATTGATTTTCAAAACGAAGGTTTCTGATAAACAAAAGTAAAACAACTTTATCTTCGTTCAAGCAATAGAATCTCTCACAAATTACACTTGCATCACGAATAACAATCCACGCGACATAAAGTAAACCGTATCCATTTCAACTTTTACAAACGCTCGCTTTCCCTTTTTACAAAAATAAAATAAAACTCTCAATTACAACCAATTGTCCAATAAATAGAAAAACAATTAATCAGGAACGAGACGCGAAGCGCGTGAAACTTAGTCGCTCTGAGCGAAAATCACGGTTGATCGTCAACGAATAATCGAATTCCATCGATGACCTAATTAAAGATCTCAGTTTCGTTCTCCAGATCGCTGATCGCTTCGTTTTTAAAGTCCTGACCCGGCTGATCGGTTTCGTCCTGCTGCGACCAGACGCAGTGAACGCCGCTGACGATCTCGGTTTGCGTGGTCGCAGAAATCGCCTGCGCTCGGTTGTAGTAGCCCAGATCGGCTTTGTAAAGAATTTCGCTTATGGCGTGCTGCACGACGCTGCGGCTGTGGCACGAGTAGCGTTTCAATTTGTTCGCGACGAACATCCCGTAACTGTAACACTCGTCCGCGTTTGGAGTTCCTGTTGTCTCGACGAACTGTTCCGTTCGTTCCGTTCTCGGTTGCGATTTGCTTATTTTGGCTGCCGGAGGATTCGCAGTATCCCGTTCTCGATTACTGTTAGCCTAGAATCATCGATTCATACCAAAAACGTTTCGTGCGTTTCGAAAACGACTACGCTTTGCACGAAATTCTGAGAGATTTTGATAAACGTTCGCATCGACTTAATTGCTTTCACGATATTTATTCATGTTATGTGCTTGTTTTTTTGTTGTTGTTAGTATTTGAAATTTTTATGGGACATGTAACGCGATTTCGAATACTTACAGAGGACCTCGATCGATAGCCATCTTTGTTGATAAGGAAAGTTAACGAATCGTAAAGGAACCACGTGGATCCTTGAGGTCTCTCGTCTGGACACAGAATTGTTCAGTGAACTAGAGTTCTCGTATTCTGATAAAGATTGGCGATTAGTGAACGACAAATGACACGTGAAACGACTAATAAAACGAGAACCGGATTATTATCTACAATTGCACTTTGCTATTTTGTAGAAACTTATGATAAAAATCAGAAGTGAACGAGAGTGCTTTAAAATTGTTTAAATGCTCAAGATTGCTGGGAATTCTAAGGTATTAAACTATATATTTTTACGACCCCTTGGTCCTAAAAGTTCTTGACCCAAATACTATGCGACCACCGCCCTTTGTTAAAGTGTACTTCCACCGCTGCGACAGGTCATGCGTAGGAAAAAGCACTCCAAGCTTAGTTTAAAATGAATAGAAACGTGGATGAACCTGCGTATACTATCAAAATATATGCGTTTGCAAGTAAGAGATATTTAAACTGAATTTGTTAACATAAAGGCGACGAAATTTGTGGAAACTTTCGTTAAAATTTTCAGACGTTTGTCATATTATTAAGAAAGTAACCACTGCTACAAAATATTCTCATATGAGAATCCCATTTTTTTTTCTTTTTTAATGAAAATGTTTTACAGATATCTCCGTTACTTCGAAAAAAGCAGCCTGCAGATAAACGCGGATATTTTGCCCTTCAAACGCGTCCACGTTCCTTTCATGTTGTTTTAGACAGCGTATCGCTCTCTTTCGCGTGTCTTCCATTAAATTCGATTCTGTTCACGGAGTTTCGAGTGTGTTTTCAAAGAAGTAAGTTACAGCGGTGGAAACGCGTTTTCAAGTTCCCATGTCTATTCATCAACGTGAGAAAACAGATAATGGCAAGGCTGAAACTTTGAAACGCGTATAGCGGGGATGTAGCTTCATACGGAGGAACTTAAATCGCTCAAAGTTTTCAAACAAATTGACTTCTTACCTATATGTAGTTGCAGTATTTAAAAACACTGATCAGACGATAAAGCATTATTACTAATTCATCTTTTATCACTATAAACTAACGTATATAATAACTGAAGCTTTTCTATTTCTTTTAACGCGAACAATAATTCCCTTCTCGACTGCACCCATATACGACTTAAATCGTATCCTGTACGGTAAAAAAGGGGTGCCAAGAGCCAACGAAAAGTGAAAATTAACGCCTAACAACCAGGCTTTCGTGTACGTGAGAAGAATCTCCGTTTCGAGAGTTAACCCCTTGTCTTACTAATTAATCTCAGCGTTCAATTTATTTGGAATTATCTTTCACAGAATACACGATGGCTAAAAAGAAACGAGACGCGTAGGGGTTAAATCCACCCAACGTACCTCCCTCGACCGTCTCGCTGAGCCTCTTCACTTTTCCCTTCTCCCTACGAAACGAGGATAGTATAGCGTCCATCTTCCTCTTGCACTCCAACGCTGACACCGGTTTCTTAATAACTGCCGACAGTTCCGTGGCCAACTCCTGCCAGGCGTCGTTCCGTTTATCCTTCTGATGGTACTCGGGATTCTGCGGGTTCCAGATAATCTCCTTGTTCCTGTACAGCCTCACCAGCGTGTACCCCATATCCTTCGACCACTCCATGGCGTTCCGTGTCCACGCGCGAAGCGAACGGCGAACAGCCGAGCCGAGCAAATATGTACAAATAGGACGTGAACAAACAGCCGTGGAAGGCGTTGGAGGAGGACGAAAAACGCGGTGGACCACAGTAGAATGTCCGTTCTTTACTCGGACAGCGGCTGAAGTGCACTGGCTGCTCGCCGCCTCCCTGTTCGCTCCTCAGGCTGGCTCTGTTCGCGCGTGCACACACGCGACGCGCCGCGCGGAACATGCTCGAAGCACTCGAAAGGGTCGCGGTTTAATGGGCGCTCCGTTCAGTCCGAGCCGACCATGCCAGTGCACACAGTCGCAGACCAAACACAGAACGTCAGATGAAGAGAGAGAGAGAGAGACCAGCCGCGTTCCGCGCGCGGGACTCGCGACCAAAATGGCCGCTCGCCATCCTCGAGTCTACATCTGCGCCGCGTGTTCTACGTGTGGGAACGCGAGCTGACGCTTTTAATGCCGTGACGCGAGGGCACCAACGTCAACTCAGCGAGCGTTAAGTCGCGTTTACGCTGGCTACGATCGCGATCTGCGCGATCGAGTGCTACGCAAGCGTGTTACTATAATCGATTGGTAATCTGTTGGTTTCCAGTGGGAGTTTCGAGGGTTGAGAGACGCGAAGATTGAGGCGGAAAGTGTTCGATGTTGGTCCAGAATGTAAGGTATTTGGTACCAGTCTTGTTCTTGGTTCTCAAGACTTGGGTTCGCACTTTTTGTATGGTATTTCAGCAGTGTTCGATCCATTGTCACGCTTTTTCAATGAATCTATTCTCTATACTGTATTCCTTGAGCTCGAACAATTTCTCAGAAGACAAGTATCCTCTAACAATTCGTAGAAACGAATGTCTGACTGTTCGTCTGTCTCGAATCTTCAGAACCAAATCGTGCAACTTTGACCATCACGTTTCTCGATGATACGAATAGCTCGATCGAATTAGAGCAGCTTTGTGCTGGGAACAAAGCTTCCAATTCCAAGTGCAAAGTGAAATTTGTTGATATTCCAACGGGAAGTCGAATGCACAGAATGCAACGATGTTGCTAAACGCGAGCCTGTCATGCAGCTTCGTTCTGTAATCGTGTCGCGTGTGAACCGGTTATTACATACCTCCTAGAAAACATTAACGTGTTCTAAACGATCAGGTCGCGTGTTGCGTAAACGTAGCAACAAAGTCACTACGGGAAATACTTCATAGCCAGCGTGTCTCTTCAACCGCGTTGTGTGACACGTGTAAACTGGTTGGACGTTAAAGAAGCAACGAAATCCATTTTCAACCCTTTCCTTGCCACCGCTATGACAACGTACAGCGACACACGAAGACCCTCTCTCGCAACCTATGCGATTCTCGTGGCGTCCTGTCGCTTTCTCGATATTCCTGCCAACCCTCGGATTAAAAAACCACAGCGACGGGGTAGAACAAGGGTTGAAGCCACGCTTTGCACGCATACGTACGCGGCTTTACGGTTCGCGAGGTGCACGCGGCGAGCTGTAACTTCACTCGTGGATCCAGGCGCGTATACGCGACTTGACGGATCGTGCAGTTGAATAAGATGGCGAGAGACCTCTGCACGCGAATGCCACGCACGCATAATGCCGCGCGTATATATGTAATCCTCCGTGCACATGCTCGAACAAACACACCTGGGCTCGCGTTCGAGCCGCGCGATGGAACCGTCCGATGCGATCGCGGGAGAACGAATTCTTTATCTTTCTCGCTTGGTACACATACGATTCGATACGCGAGCGAATCGATTATTTCGAGCGTCGTTTGCATAGAATCTATGCGATGATTCATCGGAATGCTGAGGCCACGCGTTCGAATCGAATTTTTCAAGCGTCGTTCGACACACCGTTCGCGAGCACCGCCGCACTCGCTCCGAGGCGACGCGTGAACGCTCGTGTCGCGAGCGCTTCTGGTCTCGCCTTCGTGGCAGAAGGGTAGCACTGTAGCGACACGTTGTTAAACACGTCGTCGTACACGACTGTTATTAGGCTACGCATGACTAATACGATAATCCAGCTATAGTGTTTCCAGCGTAGCATGTAGACCAAATTAAACAAACCCATTCTGGGTCACGGAACAGTCGATTCGTATTAGCGATAACCGATAATACGTGGAGCAAATGTGTCGATAGGAAATTTAGCAGGGAAACGATCGTAATAACTGATCGCAGAGCACGTTCGACGGAATTGAAAAGTGTGTTGGAGATGGTATTCCCTCTGGCAAAAGGGCGCGAAAACGATACAACGATAAATTCTTCGAGACGACTGGCTAGTGTTCGCGCGGGTAAAAAAAATGCCAGCGCGCCGCGCGAAAAGCTCGACTTTCCTTTTTGCGGTGTACGGATTGTATTCTGTAAAACGATACGAATTGATTGCAGCAATGACATTCGACTATAGCCGCGGCGTGGTAACGGAAGGAGGGGTTGAAAACAGAGATATCGGCCTACGGGAGGTAGAAATTTTCGAAGGCGAGGCGTATCTGGAAAAGGAGACACTTCGTTACCGCGTCACGCTATCGGCTCCACATAATCGGCTACGTACATGGTTCTCTCTTATCCTCTACGTGACTCAATTTACTCGCGCGATCGCGCTCACGATTGTACGACGAGCGAGCGTCGTGCTTGTGCTCGTTAGAATCGCGCGTTACAAGTTTCTTTTACTCGCGCGGATTGGCTTCCTTCGATCAGAACATTGATGAAAATTCGCGAACGCAACGTGGCGCGATTACATCTTGAAATCAACGTGTTCGAGTAGATGTTGGATTATTTCAACGTGTAGAAACGAAGATGAAGCTCGTGTTAAGCGGGCTTCTAACTGTTTGTAGGTAACGATCTGAAAGAAAAACGCGTGCAGACTTTGCGTCTTCATTTTCTTTATCTGAGAGGACCTCAGATTTTTTGTCAAGTGTCCTCGCTGTTCGTAAAGTTCTCGCAGCGTACAAACGTCTTTCTGAGTCTAATCAATAAAGACCTTTGTTTTTACAGAATACCATCGAAGTTTCATTTCTCGAATCCATTTCCAACAATGTAGAAAGAGAATATCAAAGAATCCCTTCTTCATTCTCTTCACAAATGCACCTTGTTTCATTATTTATATAAGTCCAGACAATGCGCCTTGCAATATCTCAAAAATGTCTGCAGAATTACCCGATTTCACATTGAATCGCGAATATCCACGATACACCATTTGGAAAATGGAATTTACCAACGTTGAACCTCCCTGAATGTGAAATAGATGCCACGACAGCCCAACAATGTCGTCACGCATATCTCTAAGCATTATATTCCCTTCTATAATAAATATTACAGCAATTACAAGTTTGACTAAAACTCGTTGATTATTAAGCCCTAAAAACTCGATAAACGACAAATTAGAATCTCGTGCAGAGCTCGACAATGATCGTTAGACTATGCGCAAAGAACGGCGAATAGAATGCCGCATTATATCGTGGCGACATTGTTGGACTATATCTCTAAGCATTATAATATTCCCTTCTATAATAAATATCTCAAGAATTACAAATTTTACTAAAACTCGTTGATTATTAAGCCCTAAAAACTCGACGAACGACAAATTAGAATCTCGTGCAGAGCTCGACAATGATCGTTAGACTATGCGCAACGAACGGCGAATAGAATGCCGCATTATACCGTGGCGTCTCCTAGAGAGACTCTTACTTTTAACAGCGTCGAGCGTTCGCGATTAACGTGTTTACGGGAATGGTCCCCGGCCCATTTGCATTTCCATCGAGCGTCGCGTATCGATCGGTATTTATCTCGTACGCGGATCAATTTGCGCGTGCAATTGCGCTTACGGTTACGATGCAAACGAGCCCACTATGCGTCGGGAACGGTAAACTCGACGGGGCACGGAGCCTCGGAGCAATCTCGGGCTCTCCGCTCTTTCGAACGAGCGAGGCTGCATCGGCAAGCGCCGATCGCTAATTCGAATTCGAATCACGCCCCTCGTTCCGTACGTCTACGCACTCGCCGATTAAGCTGTGCGCAGGTAACCGGTGCCCATGCCGTTCGAACACGATGTTCGCCAACTTCCAAAGAAGTTTCATCGTACGAACCGCGCCACGGATAGGATTCATATCCTCATTCGTCTTCGATTTTCCTCGTGGTTAACGAATTCCTGGGAAACGCATTGGAATTTTAAACGCCACAGTAGAGAGTGTTTCGCCAGTGTGGTATTTTCAAATGAATAAAAGATTATTTAATGGTACCGCGCCATTGTCCCGTACCCTCTCTCGATGTTGCTTTAATAGCGATCATCAGTTGCGAATAACTTTGTGAAGCGAGGTGACACGTAATATTTAGCAAAGTGAAACATAGAGTTTTCGAACGAGTCAAAGAGAATAATCGCTGAGGGTAATTGACAATGTAATTTCTGAAAATCTGCAAAGTTACTGCTCTGGAAGTGTACGAGTTTCAAGATCGAAAGGTTTGCGACCAAAAATTTGTCTTCTATCGAAATACTGAATTGTTCGAAGAAAAAAAGAGTGAAGGAGTTTGGAACGTTTCTGGTGAGCGTGGAAACGAAAAATATTACGGGGGAATTGGAAAATCGTTATCAGCGAAGGATGTTCAGCTTCCGCGCGGTGAACGACTTAATTGCTCGAAAACGCGTTTGCTCCGTTTTCACTTCGAGGCGACTTCTATCCAGGGCGTTCTGGGGGTGGGCGCGATAATGTTTGCACGGTTTTGAATCGCGTCGAGCAAACATTGCCGTAAAATGTAGTTCACGTCAATCAATCGGCGCGGAGATATTTTTAAAGCGCACGTCCCGCCGGTCGAATGAATGGCGCTTGCATAAGTAAATGGCTGAATGAACGGGAAGAACGGAGCGCGAGTGCGAAAACAAGAATGGAAGTGTGTTCCTTACCGGAGCTCGCAGCCCGTCTTGTGCATACAGTTTATACCACTGCTGTAACCTCTTTAAACAAGGTACATATTATTTCTACGGTAGTTACTTGCTGCAACCGCAACAAAGTTAACAGGAAGCCCTCAAAAGCACTATCGACGCGTTCTCGTTCTTCAAACTAATTAATTTCACCACTCCATCACAAACTAGCCCTTCATTCGTACGAATAAATCTTGCGTTTAAATAAAATCTGAACATTTTCCACAGTAACATTCACCAAAAGCTACGTCTCATCTAAGTAATGTCCGGAAGCAGCAATTATCTTAATGGCAGGGCGACACCCCCGCGTTTCGACGCGGTGCGATTTCCGTCTGACTTCAATTTCGTTTCGTCTGCGGATCGCGATAAGATCGGCTGATAAAAACGGCGTTTAACGAAAACGAAAGGTGGCGTTATCGCCGGAGACGTTATCAAATAATGTACCAGGCGTTATTCGGCTCGCCAGTCACGAAATACGTGACTGTACGTTTATACATATCGAGTGGCGGGCTAGAAAATTCCGCGTTGGTAGGAGCGAGATTCTAAGAATCGATAGGTGATAGCGTTAGGGATTACGTGAGCAAAGGGAGCAATAAAAGGTGGACAGAAGGGGCGACAGAAAATAGTCGAACACGAAACGCTATACAATAACTTGTTGATTTTGTACACGTACACGTAAAACGCTAGTTTAATCAATGAAATGATGAACTTTTACAAACATCTGCAGTCGAATACGACGCTTTCGAACGTATCCGCGAGAAGCGTAACAAGAAACGTACGTACACTTCTTTCACGACGTTGAAGCTAGCTTTGAACGACATGAAACGACGCTCATTTACCCTTAAACTTCACCGAATTTCACGATTGCAACCAAGAGTGTAATTTATGCAGTTCGAGGGCACTGGGTGCGTTTAGCCAGTCGTGGGAAAGATGTAACGCTGGTAGTTAGACCTGTTCTACATACATTGCAGCCACTTAACGAGCGTCTTAACAGCCGTCTTAACGGCTGTCATTAGCAGGCTTGGACCTCTTTCGCTAAACATGGAAGTCGGTGCCGCGAGGTGAGAGCAATTTCTCAGCCTTTCGATTGCCCCTGGAATTGCAGACGGGACGTTGACGAGGCTGACGGGATGCGTTCGAGGATAAAAATGGCAAACAGAAGTAATTATTAAATGAAATACAGCTTTGAAGTGAGCTTTGAACCTGCGCCATTAAATAAGATTTGCTTCTAAAATCGATTGATTCGATGGAGCACGATTCTAGCTACTAAATGCAGATTAACTTTGAGCTTGGTTGCATTGAAATTTCACGTGTGTTGCATAAACCCTTCCGACCCTAAACTTCTTAATTGTCTATGAATCCACGAGGTTTCGAAAGGTGGTATAACTTGCAGAAAGTTTGTTGCAGAACACGGTGCTGTATCATCCGGAAATACGAGAACCGATATTGTGTTTTCATGGGCGCAGCGAGAAGTCGACAGGAATTTGAATAGGAAATCCTATTTATAATAGTTTTGCTCGTGACACGTGCTATTTCGCGTTCAAGTTACTGGAGGCGAAAGAATCCTGACGTGCCTATAATTCTGTTGAATTCATTGTGCCCCACGGATTTATCTTCCACGTCAGTCTTCCCGAAAGAGATTCTATTTTCCAGGTGGTACACCGTATAAAATGCGTATCGAAAATTCATAGAATCTCGAGTACGAAATTCCAACTAGATGGAATTCGAAAGTTTCCAATCGAAAAACTCTTTTATCTAAAAGAAATACAGCTGTTGATAGTAGCTAAAAAAATCTAAGAGAAAACTACAACGAATCAAAGTAAATTATTCGTGAATGACTGTTGCTTATTAATCAGATGTTGTTTTGATAGAGGAGAAGGTTTTTAATTTACGATGTAGCTTTTAGTCGAAGATTAGTAATCGACCCTGCTCGCAATTTATCCACGGGCAACGGGCCAATCCCCGAGGGGTTCTCCCGGTTTTCAATTTTTTCGGGAATCTCGCGCCTCCGGTTGTGACGAGCCTGGATGCTAGGAGTATCGATCCCGCAGGAATCGCGTATGCGCGCATCAAGTCTTCCCGTGGCAGATAAACATACAGATACAATAAACAAATATCCGATCGCAGTTTCGCGACGAGCAACAACGAAATTCTATTACACGTCTCGCGTCTTATCGAACCGTGTAACCAACGACTCGCGATAGTCGAGCTGCATTTTCGATAAATTCACTTACTTTTAACATATTTCAACTAGCACACACACGTGGTTCAATATTGGCTTATGTTACGTAGCTGGAGAGGAAATGGTACACGACGGACGAACGAGTAAAAACTTGTTCCGTGAAACGAGTTACGAAGCAGCAGGCACGAGAATTTGGAGTTTTAAGGCGGACAATGTACGAAGGAAATTTAACGAGAAATTAATGGTATAATGAGGAGCAGTACCTCAGAAATTAACAACTTTGAACGACAACGCGGTGCAACGATATTTCGAGAAAGAACACGGGCGGTAACTAAAGGGAGCTCTAACGAGAAAACACTTTGGAACGTCCCTCCACATTCGTTTCTACTTTTTTAACGAGCGAGAGGGAGAGAAATTTCACTAAAGCTGGTTGAATTGCCTTAATTAGTTTAGTAAATAGAGCAGAACGAAATATAAGTCAAGGATTACATTTACAGTCTCCCTAGCCCTTTTCTTTTTTTTTTTTTGGTAGGGCTGTAATGGCAGTATACAAATTATAATCGCAATTAAATTCGCGGTGCGCTGGAAATGAAACTGTATATCGTGCTCACAATTTGTTCCTTAATAATCGTTACCCATACAGTCTAAACAGCAATGAATAACCCTTTTCACGAGCTTCCAAAAAATACTAGAAACAAAACGCGTCGCGACGAAGACGAAAAACCCGGATTTAATTAAGAAGTAATTTCCAAATAATGAGTCACGAAACAGTTGAAGACACCTGCTACGGACACGTATAAACTGAGAGGTCTTTCTTCGGTGCTTTCCGCGCAGCATTGTTTGCCAAGTTTTCTACAGCACAATGAAAGCAGCTGGCTCATTTCATGGTCCATTAATTCTCTACAGAACGTTGGAAATCTTAGTACCTATTCCAGAAACGTAGATATAGTTCGACAAATTCTTCCTCTAGACTAAGATCAAAAAATCGTACATCAATACCAAATCCAAATACGAACGACAAATCAAACAGCAATGATTAATTCCAAGTTTCACAAACCATCGAAGCACTTGGAGCTCTTCTTGCAGACATCAAAGTTCGTCAACATCAGATTAGAAATTGGTTAGCCGAACCATCGTCTGAGACCGCTAAATCGGTAAACGGGGAACCAAAAGGAGTCGTGCTGCACAGGCGGAAGAACAATGGGAAGAGAAACACGCGGAACGAACGGACACACGGTCTCTGTCGTTCCGATCAAGGCTACGTACGCCTCCAGAACGGTCCAAACTTCCCCCTCGCCCCTGGGACGGCAAATAACGTGGACGATGACGCCGTCGTGGAAGACGAACGGCAAACGAGTGAACCAGGGAAAGAGGAAGAGAACGAAATAGCTGGCAGCCAGTCTGGTAAGAGGAAACTAATTCCGCACGCACAAAAGGACGGCTCTTCCGCGTGGAAAGCAACCCTGGCGGCGAGAGATGGGAGGGGCTCGCGGGGTAGAAATACAGAGGGGGCGAGGAGGAGAGCAGATTGAACCAGATGGAGGGACTCCTTCAAAGGGTCTACTTTCCTCTCTCTTCCAACTCTCTTCTCTTCTCTCGCTCTATATTTCTCCTCAGCCTACTAATAGTGACTCGAGTCGACGATTTACAAGTACGTCGAGGAACGATCGAAAGTGTTTCCCTTCGTGGGCTTGTAACCGCGAAGGAGCCCTTGAAAAGACTCCGGGGAAAGATTAATCGGTTATGGAGATGCGTTATGAAATATGCATGCTGGGGGTTTTCACGTTCTACTGGGAATCTGCATGAAAGAGGACTGCGACGGTGCAAGGGAATTTGTACTGTTAACTGATGATCGCGATTTAGCGCGTTCGTATACGTCCCGGCATGTTGAATTAAAGGAGGTTCCTGGGTAATGAGTCGAGGAATGGTAAGACTGCGTGCACCGCCTCCGATGCTATTAAATATAACAATGTATGAATAATACATGACAGATTCGCAGAAAAATACATATTTAGTGTACGTTAAGCATGTAACAGTAGATGTTATTCAGAAGTGAGTTTATCCGTCTCGTTTTATGTAACACGAACGAAAACGAACACGAGTATCGGAGAAAGTAGACGTTAATAAAAAACCACATCGATCATCCGCGGGTAGCTACAGTACAAGCACGCATTTGAGGAAGAACGGTTTATTTCGAACCGCTTTTGCGGTCTCGACGGTAGAAAGCGATTTAGCAAACGACCACACGTACGCACCGTCGATGACTGTTTATGGCCACCTACAATCGGCCGGCTTACACATTCGTACGGCGTCCAATGGCTGAGAAAGAGCGAGGTGAAAACCGCAGTGCAGCTTGCAACGCGAGGATGCGTTTATCGCGCGTAACACGCGAATTCGCGGCTCGAACGAGTCTCTGCTTTCCTGTATATTTCATATTCCCCTGGAAACGAACGATTCCCGTTTATTAACTCTCTCTGGTATCAAACAACCATTGCATATCCAACGTATCGCGTATCGATCGTACAATAATAAAAGCCATTTGATATTCGATCATCGATGGAGAGAGAGATGATTAGCAAAGAAATCCAGCTAAATCCTTCGACGCGTTTTACGCAGAACGTCGAGATTCTAGGGAGACGCAAAATGGCGCGCGTATAAAATTTCCCACGCCGTTTCCCGGTCACGTATCGCGCGACTATTACGCGAGTTTGTTGGCATCCCTTCCCTGGCGCTCAAGGATCCGCGCCGACTGCTTCTCGAGCACCCGCGCGAAGAAGGGTTCTTCGTTAAGCCATCTCTCCCCAGAACCTCTTCACTCGCAGCCACTCTAACCGCGGGATATTTCGTGGTCCGCGAAAATTGAAGCCGCGCGGAGGCGGGAGAGAAACGAGAAAAGACGAGCAAACGCGGAATACTGCGCAAGGCCGTCGGTTCGTTGATGCTGCTCACCCACCAGCTAGTCGACGAACAGTAGCCATCGCGACCTTTGCTATCCGCTCGATTATCTGTCAGCAGACAGAGGAAGCTGATCGAGGGGGTGGGTGCGCGTCGCGTTTCTGGACAGTTAATGGAAAATGCTAATTGACTGGTTAATAATAATAGGTGACATGTCGGTATATCGGCGTGGGAGGGCGCCAGGGCGAGAGACAGAGGGAAATGGACGCGATATCGGTATCTAGGACCAATATTTCGATCAGGCTGTCAACTATACGTGCATGGAGAGGGATGTCCAACGTGGTAGCCGTGACGAGCTAGCGTATTTAAGCGTGATTAAGCTGAGCAATATCGGGCTTTCGGTCACAAAGGGAATTTCACTTGCCATGGCTACCTCTCCACCCGACATCACCGTAGAGTGCCGTAACCATAACGTTAATTAACGTTCGTTAAAAGAGGTCGCGCAGTCCCTTTGGTATCTTTGAATTGTTCGAACCCCTCTGTTCGGGAATCCGACTGATTGGATGGTTCTGAGAGTCCCTTTTCGGTATATTCTGTTTATCGTTGACGATTAAAATGATTAAAAATTGACGACCAAAAGGAAATGAATTTCACCCGGGTTACAATAATTCATTTTAAGCTACATTATTTAATATTTAATAAAGGAAAAATTCGTGTTTCTCTTTTGGAGAGGTTCGATCTGCTTAAATTCTCTCTGCTGAAATTTTTAATCAACGTTCCATCGTTTCGACGATCTCATTAAATATTTATTGATTAATCTCCAGTAAAATTTTCCAATCAAAAAAACATTCCATGGAAAAAAAACAGCGTTAACCTACACAATGTCTCTTATTTCACAGTATCGAAAGAAAAAAATGTAAATTCAAGAGGACATCATTACACTCGTTTTATAGTTCTTGGGGCTCGATTCGTTTCTAGCTTGGAAGGACCGTACGATAAAGTCGACCATGGTCGTATCGTCGGGATTCTCTTGTTATCGTTGATCAAAGCGTTTGAACATCTCACGTAACACTCAGACAGACGGGAACGTCGTTTTTCTCTGAGAAAATATGGTACAGTCGTACCTTGAACTTGAGAATGCGAACAATAATTGTGACCCTACTGGTTCCACCAGCACAAACGATTGACGCGTCCGCTGGATGACAAGAGCTACCGCAAGTAGATACAGATACTTCCAATTGGTCAGACGTCCAGTGGATAGAGCCACTTCCAATCGGACGGCTGCACGCGTCTGTGCAGTGAGGCGAGTCAAGCTGACACCATTGCTCGCGTTTCTATGGATAGTTCATTGGATGTTAACCATCTAACAATAAGTTTTGCACTAACCATTGAAACGATTCGGCACTATTACAATGATTTTTAAGTCCTCAGAAAGATTAAAATAATTTTATGTATCTAGCTTTTTTATTGCAAATTGTAAAATTGTGCGTTTAAAATTTCTATGTTTGTTTTAGCAGAAACGCGTGAGAGTTTCCATAAAATACAAATTACGAAGATGGACAATTCTAATGTAGTAGAGTCGATAAAAATTCGCTAGCAAGTTAAAAATCGTGAGAAGATTAAATTATTACGTTAAGAATATAACGCGCTGGTGGAATCGAAATCGCGAAGTGAAATTACTCGGAGAAGCGGCATCTATAAATACGATGCAACGGTAAATAAAGCGCGGATTCGTGGAAACAGCAGCGCTAATTAAACCATCGAGCGATCTCGCGTTTAGTCGGGCCTCTAAATTACGATCTCCGTCGTTCTTCTTTGATTCGAAGCGATACTTGACCGCGGTACGGTTTTAACGTCCCTCGTAAACACTTTCGAGGCTCGTGAACATGCATGCATTTGTTATGAGCGCGTAAGCACACGCGCCGCCGCATGTACCCACTCGAGCTTGGCTTTCGAACATCGAATATGATCGCGGTGCTTGTCCCGCGACGAGCGCCACGGAATACCGTCGGATTTACATTCAATACAGATCGGCGAAACCGACTTCCCGCTTCGATTGCCAGCTTCGATTGTGTCCAACATGGCGCACACAAACTTTGCACCACGGATAACCCCGTTTAACTTCTGCGAATATTCCACTTCATCGTATCATATTAATAAGAAATATTTGCTTACTCTTTAACGACACGTACAAATTTAAGTAATCCCTTGTAAAGAGAGGTTGATAATATTTTTCAGCTTTGATGTTACGAATGATTAACGCCACTTGGGTATTTTCGACTTTAAAATAGCAGAAGCTATAAAAAATTCTTTCGTGGGATTACTCGATACGAATCTAAATACGATTCGAGTAACAATCTCGATCACTGTCCATGGTTGCTTCAAACAATCGTAAAAGAAATTTTTACGCGGCTCGCAGAGTCTACAAACCAAGCAACGAGAGCAATCGCTCGACAGAGACTGTTTTCTAGGTCCGTTCTCTAAACGTGACCGCATCGAGTAAACTTTTACGAGAGCACATCTCCATGAACTTCCGCCGACGGCGTAATTTCGCTATGAACATCTTTTATGATCTCACCCCATAAATCGTGTCCGCGTCAACGAGAATAGGAAGGAAGAAGGAGGACACCGTTGCTCATAGGAGGGGGAGCCAAATTCGTTGGTGACATAAGTGCAATCACGTTGATTAAATGAATTCGCGCCGGGGCTCGTCATTTAGGACGTCTCTAGATTGACGTTTTACAAGCCACTCTGCGGAGGACACTGTTGCTGGAGCTTTCGCGATGGGTATAAAATTCTTCGAGAATATCAAATTTCGAGCAATCTTCTGCTTTTATTAAACATTCTGTTTTCACATTTATTCTTCTATCGTTCTCTTATATTTTATATTCATACCAATAAATAAATCAAATGCAGTTCACTCTAAAAGAATCATAAAAATCAATTTTTATACATTGCAAAACTCAAATACAAAAATAACTTCCTTGCGTCTCTTTCCTGCCCCCTTAAATCAAATAAGAAATGTCACAGAAAACAAATTAAGCGTCTCACTAGTTAGTCCCTCCTCTACGCATCGATAAACCTACCCCCCGCAGAAATCAATTCAATTATTCCTCAGAAATCACAGGGATCACGATTCTACGCAAACAAACAGAGCGTAGTCGGTAGAAGTCCGCGGGAAGTAACGAAAACAGATGGAACCGCGATGCTGGAGCTTTCTAACGAGTCGATGGTAGCTAATTGAAACACCATCGCGACCCACAGCGACGAGGCTAAACGCGACGAGATCGATTCGACGCGCGTCCACCGGTCATTATCAATCCAGCGTCAATCGAAGCGTCTCGTGTCGCCATATCGAATAACTGCGGGGGCCGCGGTTTTCCCCGCGATCCTCGGATCGGACAGAGCAACACGTTGATTTTGGCCCGCGTCGAGCGGATCGATTCCTCGAAATGCCGTCGGATTACCATGAGGGACCTCGAAAGTCTCTACGCAACCGTGACTCATCCGAACGACTCATCCATCGCGCCATCCACGCGGAGTCGTATTCGCAGTCACGATCCATCGCGTTCCTAATTACGTCTCGAGCGTGCCTGAGGACACGCGACTGCGAGACGCCCACGCTTTGATCGCGCACGCCTCGGTCAATCCGAAATTCCTACGCGAGGAATAAGAGACAAGGTTGCGAATGTACGCGATTATCTGTCGCGCGACTGTTACGTCGTTTTGAGGAAATGCGCGAGGAAATCGCTCGCTCTGTCGCTAATGCAATGAGAAATTCGTTTTCTTCGAAAATGGAGGAGGATGGTTCTTGAAGATCGTACGATGCACGATAAATGGTACAGCTCTCGAAGAAATTGAAGAGGAAGCAGCCGCTCGACAAGCCCGTCTAGTTAATATCGTAGTCTGTATCACTTTAGGGGATGTTTTTAGAAAATTGAATATCGATTGAACGAGATATCGCGGTTTGCCAACGTTCTCGGTCCGACAGACGTGGTTCCCGAGGAAACCGGACCAGATGGTACTAATTAAAGAACTTTATCCGGTTGGTCGTAATTGGAAAATTACGAGCCCGTATATTTTAATTAGCGAATGCCACGAGCACCCCGGGCCGCCCTTAATTATTACTCCAGAAATCGGTAACTAATATATCGGCGGAAGTGACAGCTATTAGAAGATCGATAGCCCCGTCGCGTGGAACACGAGGCGAGTCACGAATGATTAAAGGGTGTCTGGATCTACACCCTAGACGAACTTCATTCTCGTTTCTTTTTCAATGCGCGTGACAGAAGCGTATTTATCATTTTTTTTATGTATGATAATTTTGCTCCGCTCAATTCGATGGGTCTCATCCCGTTGTTCGATCAAATTGAACAGTGCCTCACTCGACTGTGAACCTAACAGCGCTGACATCTATTTTCACAGTCCAGTGGCCGCTGTCCTCGCGAATATGCATTTGATTCCTGGATTCTGTTCACCTAATTTCAAGAACGAAATGCAAATTCGAGAGTGTTCGTTCTATAAATTCTAAAAGAGTTTCACTCGCGATTAAAGGTTTAAAAAATAGTTCGCGTCTGTACTTGCAGGTGCGCGAGGTAAGAAAACATTCGCTTGGTAGACGCGATTCGAGGGTTTCGCCGAGCGCGGTACGAAATTCAGTGAAAAACGTTCGTTCAGGCAAATGGATCCACGTAGTGGGAAGAAAAACAGCGCGCCCTTTCCACGGCCGGCTTTTTCGTCTCATTGTCGGAGACGGGATGGCTCTCGAGAACGTTTCCGTGGGCTTTTCACGCGATGAGTCATCCAAGGGAAAAAGGGGCCAGGGTTGGAAAGGCGTGGGCGTTCTTGCGTGTATGTCATCGCAGGGTCGTGAACCCTTGTCTACTTAAGGAAAAGAACGAAGCAGCCCCCTCGTCGCCGTGTATTATCCGTCGTGCTTAAGCTTCATAAAAGCTCGGCTCTGTTCATCAAATTTCACGAGCGAAATCGCGTCACACGCGGGCGAAGGCGAAAAAAACCGGCCACGACGCGAGCAGCCACTTTGCGATTGAGCTTTAAAATGAGAATGATAAAAGCGCTCGCGTAACCCTTGCGATTCCCTTTGCTGTGCGCCACGATGTCACTCTGACAATGAAATTGCATCCGCGAAAAGTTTCTCAACAGTCGATATTAATTTCAGGAAAATATCGTCTCTGATAAGACGTAAAGGTATTCACTATATACCTTCATGATTATTATTTTGCTAAATTAAGTTACCAACAACCGAAAGATAAACCAGAGAACGAACATTATTAAATAATTGAAAAGTATAATCCAGAATAGTTTAAGTAAACGAAGAAACGACTTCGTTAATACATTTCGAAATAAAAATGCTTTTTACTCTTCACCCCTCCCTCTACTTTTGCGTATTTCAAAAGATTATACCGCAGCCATTCGCGAGACAGAACTATCCCCTATCTACGCGATCGTATCTCGCGCATTTGTCTGACCCATAAAATACAGTGAAACAGAACTAATAAAATGAACGATTAAATTTACCGATCCGGATCGGCGCGCGTCTGGCTATAAATCGCCGCGACAAATATTACAATCCCCCTGCGGGAGGTATAACGAGGACGATCCTCGAATAAAGTCGTGCAATTGTGATCTGTCACGTGCCGCTGGAATCCATATCCAATCGGAAGGCTCGCGTTTACCCGGCGAAGACACGAGAGCGCTTCCTTCCTGCATGATGTACCGCACGTTAATCGATACACTCACTTTTAGATGGCCTTCGGAAATATTGTTCTACACGGGCTCGTAAAACGTCGCTAGCTATAACCAGACTCCATATCTCCGGATAGAATCGTCATAAATATTTAATGTCTAGGCAGTAAAAGCTTGGAGCCCTGGATACTTCGAATAAGAACGGAACTGCGGCGAGTCTCGTCCAAAAAGAAATACGCGCAACAAGTCGCGAACTTTCAGATCGATGCACGATGGTCACGCTGTAACAAATTATTTCTGCAATGCGATACTTATGTCACTTTCGTGTTCGAATGAAATCTTGAAGAAATAGAACAGGAAACAGGAAGTTTAAGAACGATATCAGCGAGCGAACAGGCACAGTGCAATCGAATTCTCGAGACGACAGCCTCGATTGGTATCGAAATTAAAAAGCAGGCACGAGGACAACGGAGAACGCTCCGGGATCAGATCTACGAAGAACGTCAACAGCTGTACAAGTATGCGGAATAGCGGGCCAGAGAAAGCGAGCGAGTCCGTCCGAGGATGGAAATTGAATTTCTCAGCTTCCGCTTCGATCCCACCCCCGGCAGTTTCGTCCGTCTCTATTTGGATCGTCCTGCCTTCGCAGCGTGTACACGAGCGCAGCGGAACGGACGGTTCGAACGACACGATGTCCCACGGAACAAGAGGCGAGGGGATGCTGAAGAAGAAAGACCGTCGACGGGGGATGCAATCGATGCAGACGTCGAAAAAGAAATGCGCGAAACCCCTGGTAAGATCGAGGTGGCAAAAGTTGGTGTATAGATTCGTCCTTCCAGTACGAATTATCCAAAAATACTGATCAGACAATTCTTATTGTATATTAGAAATAGAGTGACATGATACAATATTTATGGATGCAATAATCTGAATCTTATGCAAGGATCAGTTCGCAGCCCTGCATCAAGATCGCTGAAAGATGTCGTATTAACCACGAGGATAAGATGTTGGAGAGGGTTCCGTTGCTTAGGGCTGTGGAAGATTCCCCCTTTATGAGCTGCGATGTCAGAATTCTCGAATATATAGGTACACGAGTGTCTGCCGATGTACGAGCGTTGCTCTTGAACGATGAAGCCTGAAGGGGAACAAGGCCAGTAAAATGGAACCGATGGAGGGAAGATAGCTCGAGCGTTCGGCTAATGGAGAGGGTAAATCTGTGTGTTATCTTTTAGTAGGTCCAGAATAGATAGGAACATCTTCGCGGTACGGCTATTTACTCGCACCAACTCTCGTCGAGACGATCATAGTCTCGATACTTGAAATAGGAGTCGGCCTTGTCACACCCTAGATTGCACTCTTCCGTTAGATGGTCTTTTTATTCGACTCCATCGGAGAGCACGCGCACCCATCGATGGCCATCGGGTTCGTGCGATCTAGACAAACGGCTCGACGATTGGTTGCACTGGGGTGATTGAACGTGTACGAATCGAAGAATACGAAAACCTTCAGTGAAACTGAGTCTCGAAGTGACAGAATTCACACTGAATTTGCAATTTAAGGAAACGGAAAATTTCCAACAAACTTGAAACTTTTACTTCAGATCGGAAGTAAACGCTTCTGTCTGTAAATGGTAGATCGAAATCGATCGTCGAAGGTGCGCGTAAAAATTGAACAGCACTGATACCACGCGAGGGGATGCACCGGTTGTCGACAGCCGCAGTCGGTGGCGCGGACATGCACATAGGGGGGAGCCAGTTAGGTATCGTAAGGTAATCGATAAAGGTAATAATGGATGTCTGTAACCGAAGATTACGGTAAACCGCTTTGAATGATGTACACGCGCGGTACCTGGTTCAGGGAGATTGATGAAGATGTAAATTGTCGGGGATAGGACGCAATGTGTGCGTACCACTCTGGTGCCTGCTGCACGAAACGACGTGGTAATTCTACAGTGACAAACTTCGTACGCCGATACGAAGCCATGTGTGGCGAATCAAATTTTCTTGCGACTATGTTCCTAAAAAAAAATGTCTACTTTGCGAATGAAAGGGGACTACGTCTTGTTGCCTTCAAGAGAACGAGGGGAAAAATATCCTGTCTTCTATAGATGCGTTATTCTTTTCTCTCAGAGTGGATTACATATTGTGCGGTGTTTTTTAGCGATTAGATGATATCCGTCATAGAAAATGGAGTAAATTTAAATTTGTAGAAAAATCTAAACCCATTTGGACAAGATTATTCGATACAGTGTGACAAGATACTTCCAATATTTAAAAGTATTTCAAATAATTGGAAGGTAAATGTCTCTCGACTAATAAAATGTTATTGAACTTCCCAAGGTGTTTAACAATCACATAATTGGTAATGTTTATCCCAAGGATCGACAAAAAAATCGCGAATTTTTTCAGACACCAGCAACATATGGGCCCATATGTTTCAGCGGCGTGGTTCCACTACACTTCCTATGCGGAAGCGTAAAAACTGGGCAGCGACGCCACGTGTTTCCGCGGTGTAGCCTTTTTGTCCCACTGAATCACTGCCGTAGCCAACGCGCGTATGCACCACGTGCGTGAAACGCACACGCATCGTCCTCTCGGGAGACGCGGAGGTTCGCGCGGCCCAGCTCGTGTCACGAGCTTACAGTTTTCCTCTTTTTCATTCTCGCCTCGCGATCTTGCGTCTGCTCCCTGCAACGAGTCATCGTCTTTCATTCAACTAAGCTACCATTCATTCATCGATCGTAACCCGTGCAATTTTTAGAGTCCCCCTCATCGAGCATGGCAAAGTATTTTTGCCGCAACCGATGACATTAAATATATTATTGTACATTCACGGTTCAAAGTTGACAACGAGTCTCTATTGTAGCGCGTAAGCTACCACACAAAATAATATAGAATATATAAAAACCATGCAAATTTGATTTGAAACAATCTGTTAAACTAATCAAGTTCCATCATCGATGGTATTCACCTAAAAATTTCATCGAGACTTTTTCTTCGAAGCGCATCTCAGCCCCATCAAACTCCATAAAAGGCATTAAACCGAAGATCGCGTTAAATGACTCGACGGGTATGGGTAATTTCAAATATTTGCTCGTTTAAACGAACTTCCCTCGATCAAACAGTATTACCAAGCACCTCTTTTAATCTTCTCGATTATCTGCGTCGCACGCGTTTCAAAGCGTGACCATCGCGGCTCAGAGTTTTCGAGCGTTCGAGAGAGCTTCCTCCGCCACGGGTACCGCCTAATTTCACCAGTACTCGATGGACGAACGGCTGAAACGATCGGGACGCTGGCCAGCGGTGTAATCGGTAGTTAACAACACGCCATTAACGAATCGAAAGGAACGGCTCGATCGACAGGCCACCAGAGGTTCGCGCGCCGATTAAATTGCAGCCCCCGACAAATGGGTGAACGTTTCGGGATCATTAGACAAACGTTCGGGGACGTTATTAATGTCGACGTCGGTACGTCGTGGAACGAATCGTCCATCTCGTTCGTACGGAATCGTCCCGCCTCGCTTTTTCCGTCGTGAAAAACGTTCCGCAGCGTTCGTATCGATCGAACGAGCCACGCTCCAATTTCGCAGTTACACGATTCCGCGATCTGCATCCCCGGCGTCGATGGATCTTAGTTAAACGGAAAACCGGTACCAGCCGCCACGCGTCTCTTCGATCTCGCGTCATTAACAGCAACACAATGCTGAGTGGCGTCCGATGAGAAAGGGTTGTATCCAGCGTCATCATTTCTCATTTGTTGCCATTCACGTTTCACGTGGACGTCGCGAAACCGTCATATAGTTCGCGCCACTGTTTATAAGTACGCGTTATCGAACACGGTCGTGCGGGTTTGTGTTCGACGTCCGTCGATATTTTCCCGGCTTCAGGTCGAGCTGAAAATTGAATATAACGTGGGAAATTGAACGATTGGACGGCTCGTCGAATGCACGCAATTTGTATTGCGAGAGATGAGCCTGGCGACGCGGTTTATCCTGAATTGCGTTCTTTAAAGTCGAGTCGGTGGTTACGTGTGCCGATCAGTTTCTAGATGAGATACCAAGTACGTGATTGCTTAGCTATTGTTAAAGCCTCCGCTGCTTCTGCTACCGCGTCCCATCGAGCGTTTCCGTGTCACCGGAAGAGCTGTAATTGGCGAATGTCTCGAGTAATCAAGCCTGATCGAGTCGCGGATTTAATTGGGCTCATAACTGTGCCTTTTCGATGGCCCTCGTCATTACCTACTCCCCACTTTTCCCCCATCTTTTTTCCTCCTCTCCGTGAAAAGAAAGCGCTCGTTAAAGCACCGTGGAACGCTGCCGGAGTATGGATCTCGTAGCTGAAAGAGAATTCCAGAGAAAAAAAAGAAGGAAAGCTCTTCTCGAGACCTCGCGAGTGATATCAAGAGAGAGAGAGAGAAAGAGAGGAAGAGAAGAAGAGGCGCGGCTACGGAACGAGGCGTCGAAATGAATACCGTCGTTTCCCCCGGGATTAAGTTCGTGTCCTACTCCAGGATTCAAGGGAAATTCCTAACAACAGGCTGCGCGAAAAGTATTCCTCGAGGAATATTAAGGCTAGCTGTACTCGACGTTGATTCGCGGATATCTTCGACAAGAGTGGATGCATCTTCCTTACAAATGGCGCTTCGTATTCGAACGGAGAACAAAATAGGGGTTTACTCAACTATTCTCTAAACATATCGACAAATCCTGTTTCTCTTACGTCGCAAATACAACAAGAAGCAACTATCGTCACAAAATCTTTGATCGTTAGTCTCCACAATTACTGCCACTCCGTTGAAAGCGCAATTTCCTCGCTGAAAGCGCAGTCGCCTCGAATCTCGATGGCCCTAAAATCGAGTGAAATCGCCAGGGTTAATCCGTCCAACAGTTCGAAAGGCGCCTTTCCCACGACGTTTCCCGATAATCAGATACCTGACGCGAGTTCCGCTCTCCCGAAGCTACGTGACCCACCGGCGAGTATCTGTCGGGGTGCTTCTGAAGAGATTCATGAATTATGTAGATAGATCGTCGTGTGGGAGGGGTCTCCGCGCGGCGGTTGCACGATCATCCTGGCGAACGCTTCTGGCCTGTCGCCGGAATGTTGTTTACCGGCAATGGATTTGATGGATGAATCCGCGCAGCGCGAAAGGGGTGCGACACTCTATCCACTTTATCAAACCGTGGCGAACGGTCGTGTCGTCGTCCTCCGCGTCGTCCTCGTCGTCGTCGTCGTTGTCGTTCGACGGGCTTTTCCGTATTATTCGCGATTGGATCGCGTATTTGCATACGCGCACCTCGAAGAAGCCCATTAGGGCCGCGATCGAACGTCCCCTCCTACCCTTCGATCGTCGGATACTCGAATATGGATCGAACCAGCGGGAATTCTTGTTTGCATTGCCGCGATTTTTCTACCTGGGAACGTTCCTTCGGAAATATTCCAACATCCGTTGAATCCTGAGGTTACGCGCGCGCATGAATAGACACTCTCGGCTTGCATTAGGCGATCGGATGTGAAATATTTGGTTTGCGCGCGCGGTTCGAATAGATGCATCGTTCGATTTTTATTAACGCTCAACGGGTCAACTGAATAATGGTATATTTATTGGTAAATAAATTGTAGAGAAACGTTCATTATTGGAATCGATCGTGGTAGACGCTGTTTCTTCGATGATTAAGTAACCATCCATCTAAATCGAAAAAAGCGAGGAATAAAAAAAAGAGAACACTTGAATCGAAAAATTGCACGAGATCGAAACAATTATTATCACTTCCCTATTCAGCTCTCGTTCGACCGTGGGTATTATTTCCCCGAGACAGTGAGGACGAAATAATTTGTACAGCGCATTTGCAATGTAAATCCGTCGATCCAGGCTACCTGTAGCTAATGAATTTGCAAATGAAAATAAGTGCGGCGAATGCGGCCACTGGAACTTTAATGACAAATCATCGCCGACCGAAAGCGTGTATTTTAACGCTCGACAAACATTTTCGAGCACGTCGCCATTACCATAAAGCAGTTTCTATCCGAGCGTTACGTTCACAGGATTGACAAGTTCGTAGAAGGAAATCGTTTTAACAAACGTAGGAATTCCGATCGAACAGTGGGGCCAAATATAGAATTTATAGGCGGCCAGTGTGTAACGAGTTTGGCCAGCCTATAATTCAAAGCAACCTGGTGGATTATTGCTGTGATTATGGCTGCGTGCATGAATATATGTATAATGCTATTACTTCTTCGCATGATAAATGCACGGATCTAATTCATATTCAATTAATTCGCAAATGTACCTGTTCCACTATTCCATTCCTGAAAAATTCTTAATTTTCTCAACGAAGCACTCGCGAGCTCTCTCAGCTTGCGAATGTTTAAATTTCTCGACGAATCAAAGTATTTACACTGTAAACAAAATGTATTCGACCGACTCGATAGCTACATGTCCGTACAGAGTAATTAAAATTCCCACGAACAAAATGCAGAGATAAAATACAGGAAACGAAGTGGTGCTGATAAATTTTCATCCCGTTAAAATTGTCAAACGGGCGCAATACGTGCTCGCCCAAAGGAATCAATTTTAACGCGATTAAAAACAGCGAGCGCGCTCGAATGAATTTGTATTGTCGAAGCCATACGCGGACACGTGCGTTTTCCAATAAAAAACGTTTATCGCCAAGTGGTAACGCAATCGTATCGGAAAAGATTCGAGCAAGGAAGAAATTAGAACGAGCTCGATCGATCGGTGGCTACAAATTATAGAGCTCGAGTAAAGCTCTATTTTTCGACACTTACATCGGGGGATTGTCTGCAGGATATTGGATTTGGATTGATTCAGTAATATACCAGGCGTTACGGGGAGTATCAACGACAACAGCTAAATCCAATATCCTGCTCGTCATCGATCGCCAACGATTTGGAAACGAAAACGGAAATAACCGTCGCCTCCTAGGCAACAATAAGAAAACGAACGAGCGGTCGAACGAGGATTTCCGCTGGTTCCTTCTAACCGTGAGTCACCTTCGAACAGTGGGGAAGCGTCTTTTGTACAGCAAGCATCATCGTTAACCGAATTGATCGCGAGACGCGTTAATTGTTCGAATAAATTTAATTTGTTGGGACGAGCGAATAATCTTGTCCTTGTGTAAAAGAGAATCGTTTGTTTTAAAAATATTTTCTGCCATATTAAATGGAAGAACAAACCCAGTTATTCGAACGATCGAGATTTTACTTCTGATAAACTGCAATAAAAAGCATCTTGTCCCTGTTGCATAGCATGCTTCAAACAGAGGACTTAATTTTTTTTAATTTCAGTTTCAACGAGCTGCTTGTTGTTTGTAACAAAGAGAGAGAGAGAGAGAGAGAGAGAGAGAGAAAGATGGATAGGAAGAGAGATTGGGGTTATAAAGAGGGAGGGGGGAGATTCACCAACTATGACCAACACAAAGCAACGTCGGGCAAAAGTTTCGTCGAGTACAGACCACTTCGATTTAATTAAACCGTTTGACGAAACGAAAAACATACGAGCCGCGGGAGAAAATAACGCGACGTGGAACTGAAAACACTTCTATGCCATGCGAAAAGAAACGATGAACAATGAAACAAGGACACTTACGTTTGATAGTTAAAACGGGGTCTGAGACAAAGGTACGCGTATGTTTAAAGGTCTGTTGAATTTTTCAAAGCGTACGTAAAGTTACGGTCCGGAGGTAATTTTGCATTCCAAAGACTAAAACCAGTTGCGACTGGAGCGTAATGAAAAAGATGCGCGACAGAACTGTTATACTTTATTATTGCCACTAAGCCGCTCGCATTTCAAGCTTCAAATTTATCTACAATTAAATAGAGAGAAAGAGAGAGTACGAAACGTTCCAAGAAAAATATTTACAGAAACCAACCCCTAGTGTTTCCCAGTTTCGAAACGCTGCGCTCGTTGAGACGCACAGAAAAATAAACCGAGATATGAAACGTCACCGAGTGGAGCGTCCACCGATTAAACGCAACAAACGTCACGTCAAAGGAAGGACCGTACGCGAGGTTACCATCCAGTCCTGTGGAAATGGCGGGAATCGCGAACCTCTCGTCTGCTGTCGTATCGATCTCTCACTTCCGTCCCTTCTCTTCTCTTCCCTGCTCTTTTGTGCGAGCTCTCATCGCGCGGCACACCCTCGAGGAGGTCTTGGCGGCACCGCGGAAACCGCTTTCCACGATTCTCCGCGCTCGACCCGACGTCACATCCGGTGCTAAGCTGGATGGAACGTCCGCCGTCCACCGAAAACGGCATCGCGTGCGCTCGCGGCCGCCGCGTATCAACGCGCTGACAGAAACTGAAATTGCTCTGCGTCCAGCGATACGACTGCCACGATGCCCGCCTTCGAAACGAAACGATCCTGTCCGGAAGTGTGCTTTCTACAATTTTTCCTCGGCTACACCGCCTGCGATTGTTTGCGGACAGTCGATGAAACGTGAACTCGTTGAAACTGCGATGCCAGCCGCTCTAGTTGCGTAACAACCAATGGAGAGAGATGGTATTCGAAAGATTTTCTCGTATTTTTTAGCGATTTTTATATAAGGTATGTCGGGGTATTAAAAGTTTTTATTCGTTCTTCGCTTTCGAAGGAGGAGACGAGAAAGTTTTTGAGAAGACCTCGAAGGAAGAGGTCGTGTGGATTTGTATAGGAGGTACACAACTATGTTTCGAACTGACGGTATCTGGGACAGAGTTGATATTGATTTATATTTTTTAATTTAGATTAATAAAAACTCGTTCTGTTTATTGAACGTTGCAAAACGGGTGCGTACAAATTCATTCGTTACGAGACTCGAGTACTGTTCGTCGGAATTTGAAATTGAAATTGAACGTTAAATCATTTTTAACCAGAATATGAAAGTTCACGAGGAACTGGGTTTATTTCACATTTTAATAAACACCGCGCCATCATATGATATAACGAAAAATGATTAACTGAAAACGGGAAAACTGCGAGGCATATTACGGTACACATTTTTCATTTAATTTCGTGCAAAATATCGGCTCTTGTTTCTCTGTTTCATTATATCCAATGGTATATACTGTTTCTCGTGTTTCGTAATTATATTTCGTCGAGCGCTTAAAACGTTTCATTTCATATTATAAGCTTCTCCAGCTGCAAACGCAACAATAACTGAGCCAATCATAACAAATTAATTAGCAACAGCGATCACTCGCGAGCCTTTTAATTAGCCATAATAATTAACGCTTTCAGGTTAATGCGTATAAACCGATATAAACCGGTTCTACTTACGGATAAATATTAACAAACTAAAGTACATCTGGCTCGTCGCGAATGTCGTTCCAACCAGTTGTTTCTGCATTCGCCAATTAATAGTCAACAATTTTCAGACCGTAAAAAATATCGCCCAAAACTAAATTATCCGGAAAACACATCGTCGTTGATTCTCCACGTTCCTCAACGCCCAACGTGTGCCACGTTGTTCAGATTCCTCGCCAGTCGAGAAAATTATTCAATTATTTTCTTTTCCATGCTCCCTGTCGTAAAGAACACCCATCGCTCTCGAACCATTTTTCATAGGATCTCGCCAGCTGTTTACCGCTCGAGACGTTTTCTTTACGAGCATCGACACCCACCAGGAGACGCGACGCGGAGGATAAAATCTAGACTGTCCTTCGCGACGACCAGCCGCTGGGATAATCGATCGCGAAGATGACTCATCTCTCCTGCGGGAATTTCCGAAGGGATGCAGTTGATGTGGGTTGCCGGAAGAGGAACGAGGACGGCGAAAGAGAACGGGGGAGAAACGAAGGGATGAGAACAAGCGACGTGGAACACCCCGAGGTTGACTCGAGCGAGGCATCCCGTCGTTCTAAGGACTGTTTCCTACCTCGTTAACGATTAACCCCCCATCTCGATGACTTTGTAACACCGTGTCGCCTTCTATCAGAATCTGTACGCGTGTATTTGTCGCCCTTCCTAAAAACCGTCGTCTGGCAGTTTTAATCGATCGACCAGAGACACGGTGAACGTTCCTAGAATTATTCCTGTTAACCAGGTAAAATTGAAACTGTTCTCTCGCTCGCGGAAGAACGAAGCGCACGATAGAATGACTCGCGAATTTAATAAAAGTGCTCGCGTAAATATTCATGCATTCGTTCACAGCATTAACTCGGCTACGTTTGCTCAATTATAAAATCCATTTGTTCGTTTATTTTTCCAATTCCATATAGAGAAAAAAAGAGAGTGTAAAAATATTTCGAAGCTGAATATTCTATTTTCGAACGCGGCGCCCGCGCCGGCACGGCGAAAGGAAAATTAAATTCACAACCGAGGTACGCGCGGAACGCGAACGCAGATGCCTCGACAATGATTTCCGGAAACAGCTCGGAGGCGGAGCCGGAAGGCTTCTTCGAGTGCTCCCGCTCGTTTCCCGACGCATTTTCATTCCTCTCCCATTAACCACCGCTTAGTATTCGTTTTCGACCCAATTATAACTCCCTTCCACAGCCTGCTGGTCGTATACAGGCTGGTTCAGACTAACTGCTACAATAGACCAGTAGACCATTGCACCAGTGAACGCTTCCGGTAGCCAGTCAGTCAAGCGCAGCCGTAACTCAACAAATTCTCGAACAGCATTTCCTCGAAACCATAGTATCAAACAAAAAAATTATATTTTACATTTTCAACTTGTTTCGTCGTGCAAAACAGAATTGTTATACGACTTTGTGAGAAATGTGAGAGCTGAAGGTGGCACCGTCCATTCTGGAGGGCCCTGTACACAAGTCGATAGGGCATCCTCGACGAGAGTCGAGTGTCCCCTCGATTTCCCGTAAATGAAGCTGTACCAAGGCGCAGATAATGCTCGCCACCCGTCCTACGCGCGGCCTCCATTAACCAGGAGGCTCCAGCATTCCACGATTATGCGCGCCAGTCCACCGAGGAATTAACAATTTATTTCCAGCCCGTAAATTGAGCTGTCCCGGCAATAACGAGCATTGCTGAATCCCGCTCGCGCGGCGTTTCATTTCACCCGGTTCGGTATGCGTGCGTACGGCGCCCGCCGGCGTGCACAGGCGTGCGTCTTCGCGGCCGCCAGGATGTTCAACTTGGTAGACGGTTAACGCGTGTCCCATCTGGGCAACGCGATCAGTCATTTCGCGGGGTTTTACTGCCGCGCGAGGCGATCCTGACTCGCGCTTAGACGATTAAACTAACATCTAGACGTGTGCACACCCTGTCGAACTTCTTTCGCGGCGATGTACGATGGATAAGGATTGTATGGCTGTCGCTGTTCGTTCGATTCGCGACTTTTCCCGCGTTTCACACTCGAATAATTCTATGTAGAAACGACACGCGTAAATTGGAAACCTGTGTATTTTATAAAACATGTCGCGCGTATTTATTCCACGTGTTTGCATAAGACGGTGGTAATGAAATATCCGTGGATTTGCTACGATCGTTCGTAGGACAAGCGTAGATTGGTCCTCTTGCATGAAACGCGACTGTCGTCTCTGGCTTCGTCTAACGGCTCTCGCGGAAGGGTGAAGGGGGAGTAAAAGGGTGGGCCCATAATGCACGTCGCTTCTCACCGCGCGCCGTTCACCTTCGGGTGGTTTACATACGAGCATAGATATTACTAGCTGTACAGTATCTGGACTGGACCGCATTGTCGCGTATGCGCGCCCAGGCACAATAACTTTGGCGAACGGAAACAGAAACGTGCTCCAGAAATGGCCAGATAGCGTCTTCGACGCGAGGCTGAATGCCGTGGGGAATCGAAAATGAACTTGGTCGCAGACTGCGCGATAACGACGACTTTCTTTCTGTATTGTCACGTGTTGCTGGGACGCGTCAAGCTATCTCGATCGATTTACTTGAGAACGCGCAGCTCTGACTGGAAATTTCTTCCTTTTAAGTTGCAATATCCTCGAACCACGAGATCGCAATATCTAAAATAAATACAACGTAGAAATTCCTTCAAATGCTGAATTTCAAGAAGAATTGAAAGATAGCTTGAATCATGCTCCATTCGAAATAAATACGAAGATACGGATGGTTACAGTAAAGGGCTGTTTAGCATGAGATCAAACGAGCACACAATTACATTTCAAGGAAGAAACGCGCGAAATAAAAAGAATTTAAACGAACCGCGGCATTTGCGCCAGATAAGCCCAATTGACTCATAAATTTTATTAGTCACTCTGTGTTACTCCTTTGAGCCGTACAGCACGAATTAAGCAACGTTTTATGACGTGGACGAGATTAAATTAACATCGTACGTTCCAACACGTGCTGCGATCAGGCTATCGCGAGTACAAACAGAAGGGAAACCTTTCGAATAGAGTTACGGAACATCTTTCGACCCGTCACAATTTCACCGTCTGAAGTCGTATTACAAAGGCAATCTGGAACGCGGTCTAGTCGAATCGGCATTAAACTGAACGAAATTCTATTCACGGCAACTGCTCTATATATTTCTCTATCCATTAATCTTTCATCTACATGAAATTAACGCCGCAGCCACGTTTAGCCCACTTTTATCGCGCATAAATTCATCCTCGAAATCGATCCCTGCTCGCAGTGTTTTGCATTTTTTAACACGACGTAGCGCGCGAGAGACGTCGATCTACCGAAAATCGCCTGGTCTCCTCAATTATTAAAGTCGCGCGGTAAATTTCCGCCGTAAATTTCGCGTCGGCACGATATACGATGGCACCGGTTTCAATTCGCAGCAGGGCTCCCCGTCCGAGGCAACGCGGCTGTCTCGCGCGAATCAAGAGTGATCGGTAGAAAAAGCACGATCGCAGGTGAACGTATTCGCGAGCCACCTGAACGAGAAAAAAGGGGAAAAACGAGGAGGATCCCTCGAGCGAAAAAGGAGATATATGCACGGTAATCCGACCGCAACACGTTCTCTTTGTTGCCGATCTCGTGTCGAATGGCTACCTGGCCTCTCCATTCTGCCAGCCTGTGCACCGCCGTCGCTTTTTTTCCTTCCCTTTTGTACCTGGCTGCACTCCAGATACATTGTGAGGGCCAAGTACGGCGCCCTCTCCGAGAAGGACGAAAGAATTGCTTTCCATTATGTACGGGGACAAGACGCCGCGTATATGTGTTACGTCCCATCGATAAGTGAAGGTAAGTTCGCGGGTACTATACAGTACTGGAGATGGTACTGGACTTACGAGGCATAGAAGGCATCTATGACAATCCGATGGACCGCCATCTTTGAGAGTGAACTACTAGCGCCGCTTGTGTAAGCGAATAAGTTCCACGTTCTATTATGCGACAAGTGTTCACCTTTAGGAAGCATTCCATCGAGTATTTCGTCAGCATGTTGCGTACAGAGAACACACCGATCCTCAGAAGAGATCGATAAAAAGTCCAGATATGCGGGAGAGCATTTGAAGACTCGCAAGCATTTGAATCGAGAATCTAATAGCGCTTATTTGCCGTTTAGTTTGTTCTGGAAGATAGTTAAACGGGTCTTGTAACTGGCACAGAAGCAACAGGCCCACGTCATATCCAGTTATAGAGTTCAGCGAGCGTGTACGCTGGTTGACCGAGCAAATGCGACACCTTTAACACGTATGCTCGATCAGATAAACGGAAAGCAGACGCTAGTCATTCCCCGGTAAGCGGATCACTTTTCTCGCCGATCGCTCGATGCGCGCATCGATTTGTAATGCAAAAATCACTTGGCGAATAAAGGTCGCCATCTACTTAACAGCATCGCACACGAATCAGATCCGCATCGCGTATCTGTACACGCAGCAGTTTAAAATACGAATGCCTGCACACCGACGCATGGACAACCGAACGTTGTCGATCATCGATATGGACGCATTCATATTTAAAGTGCTACGCATAATGACACGAATGCTCGAACGTGGGTTTGACGCCATTCAAGTGTCGCTGAGTGGACGACCGCCTTAAAAGTGTCATCAGAGCGCTCTGCCTGACGTGAAACCAGGATGATCCCACGTATCCAGTTAAAACGATTTCTTCTGCTTCCCATCGCATGGTTTAACTAGCCACGACAACGAGGATTGTGCAGTACAATTGTATGTCTGATCGACAGCTGAAGACATCTCACGGATCCCAGCGAGTCCGCTTTCTAACCCCAACTCCTCCCAGCAGTGCTACTTTTGCCCAGTCGAACGCCACGTCGTTCCGTCTCGACCCGGCGCACCCAGGAAGCGTTTTTATCCGATCCCCGTGTATCTCAGGCTCGATGATTCCCTGGCGAAGTCGGAAACACCGATTTATCTCGCGTTTATCACCGACGAACAAACAGTGTAATACTCTGTGCACGCTGCGCCATCATCCACCAACGACTCGAGTTTATTGTACGTCTCGACGTGTGTACGTCGACGCGACCGTGATTTCGATGCGAGTGTAGACAGTGAAGTCGCGTAAACTACCAGTCGGAATAAACAATTCGACGAGGACACCAAGTTTCGAGACGGGTTAAAAACTCGGGAGGAAAAACGATTCTTCGACGGCCGCGAGAGCAATTTCTTCGTCAACCCTCGAACGAGGACGCTGGACTTAACGGGCTCGCTGTAGCTTTCTTACTCGTTTCTCTTCGCGTTGTTCGATCGATCTGAATTGTTAACGACAGTGGAAATTTTCATCTAAAAACATTTATTCGAAATATCGTCATGTGATTACATCAAGTGATGTAAATAAAACAAAAGAAGCAACAAAATAATTATTTTTATAATGTTTCGTGTTATGAAATATACTCTTTACCATTGGTTGCTCACGATAGACTTGTCCCTGTCACGACAGCACTGACACCAGCTTCTAACGGTATATCAGAGGGTCAAAAGGAATCTTCCTTATGACTAGAATAATCAAGACACAATGTCTTCAGAACCCTCGACAAACGAACCAACTAGAAGATACAATTCATCCTAACTACCTCTCTAGCGGACCCAAATTACTAGATGCAATTTATCCTACTTATCCTTCTAATTAATTCATCCCAACTATCCCTCCTCCCGTAGCTAGGCCAGTAAGTAGAATAGAGCGTCTACCATGAGCTGCAGCGCGATCCACAACATTATTCAAGGTATATGCCCTCTCCAACAGTCGATGAACGTATCAATCTCGCAGCCTCGAGATACGCAACCACGCTGCGAGGCGCAACAACGAAAAAAAGGTATTGTTAATTACCATAATAAAGTATCACGCGGATTGACGCTAGGCGTGCACCACTTGCATTGAGCGACGCATAAAATCCGTGTCGTTCGTGTAATTACGTGTACGCGGCAAGTAATGGCACAAGTGACTGACGCAACGCCGCGAAATTACTGTCCAAAGCGAGCGACGGCGACAAGGTGCAAGGGCAACGTCAGAGGTGTCGAAAAACGAGGGAAAAGTCCGCACGAGGGAACGGAAAAGAGTGATACGCCGATGAAAATCACAGAGTGGTGACCTATCGTCCCACTTCCATGCTCGATCTAACGTAAGATCGGTCGTCGGGCTAGCCGGGTAAACTGGTTCGATCGTTCGATTCGAAACCAGTTCCCGCGACGGGGCCCGGACGATCCGTCTTGTTCGGTCGCACGCAGACACGAGCGTTCGAAACGTGCACGTACAGGCTCGTTAGCACGTGCGTGTACGCGCGATATCCCAGATTCGAGATCCGATTATTCGCCCATGAGAGGAAAGAGCCAGACGAGATCGTGCTGCGGTTTAAACCGGTAGTCCGCCGGGTCGTTCGCTTCGTGCGCGCGTAACGCGACGCCAGACAGTCGGTCGGCGGGTGGGAAACACGGCGGGTACGCGCCGTGGAAATCGCGGATGCCACCCTTCGCCACGGGTCGCTATTTCCGTCCAACGATTATTTTTCGATGCGCTAAGCGGCAAACAAGGACGATATGGAGATCTTGACCCTGCTGGAGAACCCTGGCTGATTGTTCGCAGCACGGTTGCGAGAGTTCAACGACGAGGAGTGATGATTGACGTTCGATTTAGACGGTAGTCGGGGGTTGTGGAAATTCTGGTGGATTTTAATTATGTATCGGATTGGTTTGAGAGTTTCTGGCGTTCCAAAGATGCGTTTGAGTAATTGTTTAATAGAAAGGTGGATACTGTTTCCAGTTTGACTAATTCGAATGATTCAATTGATGTTTTGCATTTAAATAAAATGACTTCGGTTGTTGATAAGATAGCCGTGTACGTGAGTATTGCTAGACTTTGATTGGAACGTTCTGTCGTATTCGTATTACTCATCAAATATCGTTTTCTCTGAACATCCTTTGTTCTTGCAAAAAATTTTGTTCTAGCAAACGATCGATGGAAAATTGAATTATAATACTCACTGATATGTTAATTCTATGGTAACAAGTAACTTTTGCACCGTTCTCGAATTTCGCTACGAAACTTTTCGAACAACTTGACTAGCTGAGTTACTCGAACGATCTTTTTTGCGAGCTAATCAGCTGTTCACCCTTTTGCAACGAATTGGAACTCACAATAGATATTAAATTCCCATTGTTTGATCTTCCTTCCCCCCATTTATGTACCAATCGACTCTTAAACGTCATTTTCATCATCGTCGTTACCCGTCCGCGTTCCTCGTCCACGGTAGAACTAATCGGTACGTAAGAGGATTTCCTCTTAAAAATCGTAGAACAATGCCCAACGGTAAACAAGAGATCGGCGTATATATGTATCCGTAGAAAGGTGGAGGATAGAGGTAGGCGTGCAGTTATGCTCGATACTCCGCCACGTGCACGAGCGATCTAAGCACGGATGCTGAAAAGAACCGCGACTACCGTTTCCTCCTTTGCACGCCGGAGTTACGACATCCCCTCGTGAGCGCGCGCGAATGAAAAATGAGAATGACGGCACCGGTGTTCCTTGACAATGAACTGGTTTCTGGGTTTTAGCTTCGAACCAGTTCAACGTGAAACAAAAGAAAGGGAAGTTGTACGAACGGGACGTGCACCTCGAGATAATCTTTCAAGCCATCTTTTTAATAATAAACATTAATAAAACGAAAAGGAATTGCGTACTGAAAATTCGTGAATGCACTGAAAATCTGTAGACGATAATATTACAATTTTTGTCGCGGATGTTCCGCAAAGGGACAGCCTGAAATCTTGGAAATTCAGCCTAAAATTCATGGAAAGTCGTGTCCACGCTTTCAACGAGACAAATCGAAACCTTCGCCGGGATAAATGGAGGATTCCGCAGATGAGATAGTATTCTGCCCCATCGAGTAATTCTCTTACGTTACGAAAGATTTATATCCGGTGATTTAGAGGAATCGCGTGGTTGTATCTGCGACTCGTCGATAGTTGATGCCCCAACCCGACAAATGGCGTTTTTACGGATCGCCATCGATTATTTTTTTCTACTATTATTTCTGCCCTTACATCATCCAGGATAAAATCGATTGCGAAACAAGATCGCCAAGACTGTACTATACGTCATGTAAAATGGACTCCGTGTAATTCACGAGGCGTGTAAGAACCGTAAAAGCTTCCATGACTCTTTTTACTTTTTATTTGGAGATACCTGGTGTTTCTTTCATACGAATTACGTATATTCTACCTTTTCATTTGAACGATAAACTTAGTCGACTTGCTCCAAAGAATAAATCAATATCCCCATCTCAAAGTTTTTTCTATCGAGTGCAATACGAGGTATATAAAGAATAATTTTTTATCGTCGTCAACATCCAGTTATTACAAGCAAGCAGATACTTGCAAGCACTCTGTGCAAAGTAAAGGTAGAAGCAATGCTCCCTTATTTATCAAGGATCGTTGCTCGCTGCGATCGAGTAGCTTCGAGGCAATCAACGTCCAATTCATTTTTCAAACGAACAATCTAAATTGTCAAACGAATTGCCAAATTTCAGTAAATAAAACAAGTTTCAATTATGAATGTCAAATCTTCCTTTTTCACGACCAATGAAGCACAATAGAAAAACGATTCTCAAACAATAAAAGACATAAACGACGAACCTTGGTAAAACAGAAAAAGTTACGCATGAAATTCCTCGTCACCCTCAGCGCGGTTCCGGTTCTCGTACAATTTCGCAGATAAAAGAGCGCTCGTCGTCCCAGAAGCCTGGTGAACGGCAACTTTTAATGGGTGGCCGTATTTAGACACCTGTCGCGGAATTCTCGCGCGGAATGCCAGGGCGGAGGTGCACGCGGTTCAGGAAGCGTGAGAGAGCAGAGGCGGAACGCGCGAGGGCGGGGAATAGGGCGAAAACGGGCGAAGAAGACGCGACGCGTTGCACAATAGTTGGCAGTTGGCATAGAGTAGCGTCTACGATCGCGACGCAGTCGCTTGTGGGACTCGCGCGAGAGCGACGACGCGACGAGGGTAAGGGCGCGTTCGCACGCTACCCTCGCGGACAATGAGAGAAAGGGCTGCGCGAAAGAAAGGGCCTCGCGAGGGAAATGAGAATTTCCGCTCGGAGAATTCTCGAGCAGAAACGCGATATCGATGTAACACCGGTTGGGGAATTACTCGCGAGACCGCGACGATCGAATGCATTGGTGGCGTTGGTCGTCGAAAAGATGATATTTCTACGCGAAATTACGGAACGTCGTTGTAATTTGTAATGTAAATTGTTTCATGGAAATGAGACGTCTGCGGTTATGTATTTACGGAGCGGCGCACGGTAATGCACGATTCGCATTGTAGGAACGAGTGTATCGTGTTTCTGGACAATTGAATGGAACGAGTGAACTTGAGAGAAGGAAAAATTTGACGAACGTAGCGAAGTTGTTCTCTTCTTGATTATAGCAATTTTAGAATACACGTATTCTTCTGTATTCTTCGAATTTCTCAATTGATAATCAGCTAATTGGTTAATTCTCTTTGAAGGAATTCTTTGAACAAACTTGTGGCGCGTATTCTACCAAAACTCTAAAATTCGCAGAACGAATTAAAATTCTCATTCCCAATCGTTCCCTTCAATTTCTAACCTTCTCCAACGTTGCCTTCGAGATTAACACATAAAGGATGAATCACGAGATTCTCATGTTTAGTTCTGATGTCTACATAGCTAGGAAGATGTAAAGTGAACGAACGAGGTATGCGAGATAACGTTTTACATTCTAGATTATGCAACAGTTTGAACATCATTTGTAAAATATTAGGTAAACGAGGATTAATCATTCTCCGTTCAGTTGAATTAAAACATGCTGTACAAGTAACCTAATAGTAATATAAATATACTATATCTGTATACAATTACTTTGCTATGATCCTTCAAGTTTTCCACTGTCCAGACCAAATATTTAAATATTTCTAAGGTTAAAATTAAATTTAGCTTTTACCACTGTAACAACTCGAACGAAAACAATTTTACTTGAAAACTTCAAGGATTTCCTTAAGAAAAAATTGTATACGAGCAAGATGAAGTCAGAGAGGCTATAATGTGGCTAAAGCACACAGATTGTCAGATACTTGCATCGAGCAGACCAACGCTATCGTTAAAACTGTCGTTACTCACTTCTTACGCTTACTTAAGCGTTAAGTTTCACCACAGTAATTAATACCGCGTTGCGCTCGGATAACAGTATCTCCTTCACCACCCCACAGATCTCATTATTAATTACTGTTGGCGCTATTAACACAACCCTATGTAGAGCGCTGTAAAGTCAATACAATTTACCGCTCTATCGGTATCCAGTCTAGCCCAACGCTCTCTAAGCTCAACCGGCGTCTCTCTGCTCCTAAACACGTCCGACTTGGAGCGTGCATGCACCGAAAGCCCGTTTACTGGCCCGATGCTTTATGCGGGACGCGTTACACGCGAATAAACGCTGCAAACCGCACCGGGACAAACGAGCGGACGCTAGATGAAAGGAACGAGTGCATTTAGACGCGTGGGATCCGTCTGAGACTGCACCTTCGATATCCACGCGAACGCTGTACACGCGTGCTCGATTCCACGAGCAAAACCCAGCTAAACTTTAACATCTTCTGTCTAATCTCAACGTTTCCAAATCGAACTCTAATTATTTGCGAAGCAGCTGACATTTTTGGTATCCTTGATATTGATCTGCTGAAAATATTTTCTTATAATAGTCTCGATCCATTTACTATTTCCAGGAGTCACACAATATTCTGTGTGTATTATTTTATTGGGAAAATTTGGAGAATGTATTTTCTGCTTGAACTAAATGTTTGTAGTGAAGACAATTTTCGCATCGTTAAAATTAGTTCACCCCTCGATCGATGTAGGAAGAGCAAGATTTTATCGTTGAAACTAGTTCCCTCGATAGCACAGAAAGATACAAATTTCAACGGGAATTAATTTCCATTCGTCGCTGGATACCGTCGGAAAATTTCACCCAGTGTTACACGATTTTCGTTTCTCCGTAATTGTCGATAACGCGGTTCAATAATTTCGTTCCGATGGAGTCGAATTAATTCCATTGTTGCAAACGGTTCGCGAAAACCACTCGCCTCTCCGGACTAAACGGAATTTAACAAATTAACGCTCAGCACCGTGGATTGTGAGTGCCTTGTTCCCGTATTGTCGACTGATTTCCCGCACGAAAAATAATTTACAAATGGCGCCTAGTCGCAGCGATCGCCATCTTGGAAAACCAACAACCGTAAACGAGTTGGTATTTCGTTTAACCGGCGTGTTTATACACTTCATCCACTTAAATAACTTTCCTTTTTGTATGGCTAATCGAAGTACTTAAATCTCTTAACTCCGCGCAAGACAATTGATCCGGAACACGCTTCAGTGGTGGTCGACGCTTAACTACTCTTCTAGGTTCAAACAAGAGTCAAGTGTTTTACAAACATAGAACGCCACCTTGATAAGACGAATTTATTGTAAACAGTGAGGGCTTAACCTCTTGAAACTGTTTGCCTTAGCACGGTCGAAAACCGAAATTGTTTTCCCACCGAGCCAAAAAACGAGAGGGAACCATTTTCCATGGAATGCTTTGTTAATCCTGAGATGAAAGATACACATCTTATAATCGATGTGTCAAGGATATGCGAAGACACGTGAAAACACAAAAATTATACAAGATGGACTTTCATATATATCATTTTATAAATCGAGTAAAAAATGACTGAAATCGCAGTAGTCGAGCGTAAAGATGGGAACGAAGAAAGTGAGACAGCAGAGAGCAAAGTCTGGTAAAAGCGGTGAAAGTGAGCCAGCAATTTGGCAAGGGAACTGATCGCGAAGAGTTCTGAACGGGGGTACCGGCTAATAGCACGTAATCGATAATAATCGAATATCGGTGCACGGCTTGAAACGAGGCGGCGCGCCAAAGTGGCCGGTATAAATAATTTAATCTCCCTCGTGTGTTCGCCAGAGGTTGCCGATCCCTCCGAGTTCGCCAAGGCGGATCGTCCGCAGAGGAAACGTGCAAACGCCCCACGCTCTTACATACTTGTACATACAACTTGTACGCACGGTAGAATAAGCTCACCGAGAATAGATCCTCACTTTCCAACCCCTCCGCGGCCCGCCTCGCCCCTTAACAATCAACCTCGTTGCTTCTGTCTTCTCGCTGTTTTTCTTGGCTCCTGTCTATCACAATGAAAGGCCTCTTCCTCTTTTGTGTTGTGTTTAATTATGCGCGCTGAGAACTGACAGATTTTAAGCACAGCGGAGGATTGGCTGGCCCCAGGGGTCGACGTCGCGCAGAGTGTAAAAAGATTGCGGATAAAAATGATTTTTTTTATCGCGATACCGATTTAGTGGTACTTGGCACTTTGGCCTGTCTATAATTTATATACGAATGTTATATAATTGATTATGTGTGCATAAACGTGATTATGTGATGAAATGCAAAAAGTCAGTCAACCCCAGCCCCTTCGTTTCTAGATACAAGTTACTGTTTCAGATCGTTTCTATTCTTTTCTATGAAAATGTTTCGTGCGTGATGTATGTGATAGAAGAAAGAATATGCTTCAGCGTGAAGGGGTTGAATCGAGATGATGACCTACCAGAAAACACTGTAACCTGTCCTGTGAGAAAAGAGATGCTGGCACGCAGACTCAGGATCCAAGATTTAACGTTCACGATAAAGGACTTATACATCTGCAGGTTCCTTAAAAGCCTTCTAGCAGAACGTTATCCCGTAGAGAATTGATGTTTCACGGCAAGTCACGCAAGTTTTTGCGATCGATTGTTCGTTGGATAAATACAACGTTATTAAGAACAGGTTGAAACAATGTTCAGCGTTCGTCGTTGAGATGTTACATTCACGCACACAAACAGAGAGGTTGCGTAATATAAACCGTGAATTTCATGCAAATTTATGGTATCGAAGACGATATCGAAGGAAGGAGGGGGTTGATTTACATGCAGCTTTGCTTTCGCGGAAACTGCTAAGCATGATCCTGGCGTTCGAAGCGCTATTATGCACGACTGATCTTCGATACTTGATATTCAGAAGTGAATTTAAGAGTTTCTGCGGCATGATTTGCATTTCTGTAACGTAACTCGGGATGATTTGTAAGTTTCTCGCAATATCGAAGACGTCTGAGCACGAGGTTCCATTGAATTTACAAACAGGATCGAAGCAGACGTTCTTAAAATACATTTACCGACGTGTACGATCTAGAACGTAGCACCAACCGTTGAATTAATAATTGCAACTAAATATGCATACGCGTCAACAGCGATCGCTTATTCAACAATTTCCTTCGTCGAAGCTCGTTACTTCTGAAATGCGCTCTATTCAACTAAAAATATCGCAGCTACTTCAATTCTCGAATACGAAAATGAAAACGAATATGAAAATCATGAACGCCACGAGGAGATCGGACGCGTTTCATAAATCGGTAGAGGAAGAGATGAGGCACGATGAAAGGTTTTGTTTATCAGTGCTTGGACCGAGCTAAGTAGCTTGGAATTATCAAGGATTATCTCGACGTTCTGCACAGAACCGAGAAGACGTACAACGCGCTCCATGAAATTCGGATAAGCTGCATCCCTCTTAAAAGGGTCCTAAATAGAAAGCATGTTATACGGTTAAAATTAAATGCTAATTACAGGCTAAATATACTCCTACAATATATAACTCCCGAAAAAATGCAATTACATCGTCTTTTAAATATCCTGCCAAATATCTCTACTGGAAAACCTTTCTACGTTTGTAATATTAAATTCAAGCAAATTTCAATGCGACTCTCTCGTTTGCTCCATAAAAAAGTATCACGCGATTCTTGAACCCTTTTCAGCTGGAGGTACGTAATTTTTCAATATCTACAATAGCGCTGAGTTACTCTCTGTAGACGACGAGAGCTCGGCGGTGTCCGTTCAGGGCCGTCTATAGCGAGTGCCAGGCGATACTTCCTGCAAAGAGAGAGGAATATATCGCGGTAGCGCGAGCATTAATTCTGGATGGAGGCCAGGAGCTGGGCAGAGGCTGGCGGGTACCTGGGGCACGGCCAACCACCGGCCGATTAATTAAATTTTACGATTTAACCGGCAATCCGCGCTTCCTACCGTCGAACGGAAAAGAGCGAAGCCAGATGAACGAGGTGTTCGATAACGCTCCCGTTCCAACCAGGAAATATCAATAGAACTCCCGTGCCTTCGGGAGGATTATGGATCGAGTAATCTTCGAGCGTCCAAAACGAGCGCCAAAAAAGGTAACAGCGCGAGCAATTGCATTGTGAATATACCGTTATCACTGTGAATTTAACGCGCTGTAGCCGGATAAACTTTTCCGCCATCCGTGTTAATAATTATCGTTGTTGGGAACTAGTTCTAGCTGTTATCACCGCGCGAACATGGATTTTTAAACTTCCCGTTCGTTCCTGGTTCTATCGTATCTTGATTACGTGTTATTTAGAACGAATCGAGAGAAAGAAAGAGAGAAGAGAAACGAGAAGAAACAATTTATACACTCTACGAAAGTGAGGATAAAATATTGTGCAACCAAGGTATTCGTATCTTACAACCGCTCCAAAATGGGATCTCGATTCTTGCCCCAGGCTATTCCCTTGCCAGCAGATTTCATATAAAAGATCAGGTGGAGCGTTCGTGGCACGTCAGAGGAAAGCCCTGATTTTTAACGAACTCCGAGTAAAAGGAGGTTCAAATTCGAGAACGAGTCGCTGCGAACGTGAGGGGGAAACGAGTTGGAATTTTGTAGGTCAGAGAGAAAATGGGAAGAGGAAGAGAGAGAGGGAGAGAAAGAGAGACGAAAGCGGCGACGTCGTAAAACAAAGGACCCTGCCTGACCTGACTACCTTAGTAATTGCCTAGAATCTTCTTCTTCTCTCCACTTCTTCATCTTTAGTCCATTTACCAGCATCCTTGTCAATCAAGCAACAGTTACATCATTAGCAGAACGCGTTGTCTCTATCGCGTCACTCTTCTACCAGCAAAATTATACATTTCATCAAATTGAATTTAATACGAGTTCCATTCCTTTAATCAATCGTATTGCTATGAAAATTACACGCAACTGCAATACACACCACGTATTCAAACTTCTCCAGTGTACAAAATCTGACATCCTCCGCGAGCATTAAATTAAGAAAACTATATCCACCGGAGAAACTGCACCGCCTTGAATCGAATCAATCAACGCCATCAACCAGATTAAAGCAAACACGCTAATTCCTTGGCGGAAATCTCGCTTCTGCACGACGAAAATTGTCTGGTAACGCGTTTCAACGATCGCTAACGTTCAGCCTGGATGCATTCAGAGACGCGGAAACTGCCTGGCTCGGCTCCTTTTTAAGGAAAAAGTCACCGACCGCTTAACGACTGGCGAACGGGAGGATCCCTCGAGCAGCGTTCGCCGTCTCGCGGTTCTCACAGAGCCTGTTCCATCTTGGTCCCGGTAAAACCGCGCGGGACGCGCACCTTTCAACGTCGATCGGCGTTATACGGTTGTAAGTAGAAGAGGGCCCCTCATTGTGGACTGGTGTTTATGAGTTGCTTTTATGCTCGTCGGCGTAGCTACGTGTTCAAAGCACGGAATAACGCCGATCGTTTAGCCGCTCTTTTTCGTTCCTCGCGAGCGATCCAACATCGCATTAACAGTCGTTTAGAACTGTTCGATCCCCCTCCTCTCTCTCTCGCTTTGATAGCCCTCGTAGGCGAGGCTATTCATCAACGTTTTGTTTCGTCAAATAAGGAACGGATGAACACAGTAATTCAGTACAGCCTCGCGCTGCCGCCATTTTTTCCCGTCAGTAATCGATTTGCATTTCAGCGAATAGTATTCTTATTCGCACGCGCTTATACGTGCGCGTCCTGTCGGACTTTCAGCGAAATAGATTTCCCTGTCTGACATCTAATTTACTCGCTCTTTATTTTATCTGGCGGAACCTGCGAGCGAACATTAAAAAAAAAAGAAAAGCGTACGGAAAACGTACGATTCTGCTCCAATTTTGGAACTAGCATTCTCGCGGCTACCGCGCGAAGCAACCACTTTTAAAGGACAGAAGAAGAACAGCGATTCGACGATTTTTACGAGCCCGCGCACGGTTCGCGGTGCTTCCCACGAGACGTCACATAAATTTACCTTGCGTCGTATATTTAACCGGCAAGGCCACGGTGCTGAGACACCTTTATCGCTCGCCAGAATTTTCGTCACACCGGCGTTTCCATTTGATCGAGGTAGCCGAAACCTGTCGCCAGCACTCGTCGAGTCAAGTCGAGCGCGTCCCTTTGTATTTCCACGTACACCGTTCGCCATTTACGTTGCCGCACACCGGCGTACATCAATAGCGCGCCACACACGCGCGTCGCCCGTTATTCTTTTCGCCTGCACGCATAGTTCACGTATTAACGGGTTACGCAACCGCCAGTCGTACGTTATGTGGGACGTAGGTAACGTTGTCGCAGACAGAACGAAACTTTTGTGTACGCGACGATCGCGCGCGTGCCCCTTCGTTCCACTGGAAATTCATCGGTACCGGACGTGCCTGCGCGGCTGTTGGAAGGGATGCGACCGGAACTGGAGAACGCTGTCGCGGTTCGCAGCAAAGATCGCGTGAAATTGTAACCGGTGAAATATTTTTGCGAGCAATTCGTACACTTTTGAAATATCGAGTTGGTTTCTGATGCAATGGCTGTACACGTAATAGCACAATTTTCGATGATGTGCTCGAAATTGATAAGAATGAGGACAACGAAGAGTGTCGAAGTTCTTCGAGCCGCCATTAAATTGAGCGGGAAAATGAGCATCGAAATGAGTTTCACGGTTTATCACGAAGTTTGCTTGTAGTAACGAGTTATTCTGTGCGAACCGCTATACCTCCAAAGCCACAGGAATGATCGAAAGGTACTTTTACTTAAGTAGACTCGGTGCATTAGCAAAATGGAAAGTAATATAATTGATACGTTTCATCGACTCACTAGGTTAAGCTCGAGGGAATAATACACGGCCTACGCGTAATAACTTCGAGCTAGTCCGTTACTCGGAATTAACCGTGATCGCTTAATTAAAATTCCCGGGGTACGCGTTTTAATGGCAAAGTTATCGCGAATCCAACGAAATATCCATCCTGCGAGAGACGGAGACGGCTTAATAAGAAAAAGCTGCAACTTTCAGGCGCCAAACAACCTCCCTTGGCGGCTCGTGCTCGAAAATTTAATTCAATTTGCGTGCAGCAACTGAAACGTACAATCGTAGAATCTATATACGCTTTTGTACGACGCTAACGACAAAGAAAAACGCTCGCGCAGAGCGGAATCAATTTGTAAGCCAATTAAACTTCTCTTCCTGTGTGAACGGAGCGTACAGGCGTGTCAAGAAAGTTAGCTATTTGCGAAATGCACGATAATTTATAACGAGCAAGGAGCTGACTTTTTCCTTCGCCTGTTTGCGTTCGTTACACACTGCGTCACAGCAGAGACGTCGCGTTTTCTGTTAGAACGCGAGGAAATTACTCGACACGCGCGTTTAAATATCCGCGTGAAATAACGAATGAACACCATTAGTTTTGTGCAAATAATTTTATTGTTCGACGGGAGATTTACGAGGGGACCGCGATCGCGTTTTATTTTCTGACCAAGCTGTACCACCGGTTCGCTCGGCTGGTCCGCTGATTGTGAGCGAACGAATGGCGGGCCTCTGCGAGCCCAGATCGATGATAGTGACGAATTAGTGCCGCGCAAAGTATCGAAAGGAACAACCTTTTTCCTCGTTTCACTTTTGACGTCTCGCCTTTGTGCACGATAGCTTTGAGTGAACTTTCGAATGAAAGAGAGAAAAAAAAGAACCGTCAGCTTTTAACTGATTTCAAAAATTCAATCACTTTAGTTTCGCGAAACTACTGCTGTACTTTTCGTTGTTAAAGAGACGCTCGCACAGAAATTGTGGAAAATAGATAACAGGAGCAGAGAAATGTAAAATATGTACGTGGAACTGGAAATATTTAAATTCCAACGTCATGGAAAGAGACATTTCAACCGAGGATGGTGGTATTCTTTGCTTTTAACAGCCACGCGAGGATTTTATCATCGTTGAAAAATTGTCTAAAAACAGTGCTCGCGGTAATCAGTCTGCCGGTTATTTTCAGCAGCGATACAAGCACGAAAGAATCGAGTCCAGCTGCTAAAACGAGTTTTACAACTGGCGCAATAAAAACTGCAGGTAAACGACTTGCGCTCGTTTAACTGCGCGTGGAGCGTGAATATTAAACTATGAATATGAAAAATGTCGGAAACTCGAGCAACGATATCGCAAAATCTTACTTGAAACTTGTACAAAAATAATGCAATCACAAGCGCGATCGATAGAATGTAATCTAACAGCGTAATCTGTAGATAAAATGTAATTCGAACGAGTGTCTTGTTTGGAAAAAATGGAGTAAAAATGATCGAGACGATATCAGCACGTTCAGCGCGATGATATTGCACGACTCTAATTGTTCGTGCGCAGGAAAGAATCGATAAAAAAAGAAAGAATCGCAATCAACGAAGCGAGCGTATTAACGTAAACGAGTATTACATAAATCAAAACACGAGGGATGAACGTAACGACGCCGAGGCGGCCATTAAAAAAGGATCCCGAGCTTAATGACCGGCCTGTTCGATCGGCAATGAAATCGACCTTGATCTCTCGCGCATACACGCCGGGTATTCATAGACAGCCTCGATTATTAAGGTCGTTTTCTATGAACCGCTTTGCAACTGTGCATTTATGCAATCCTCTTTGTCTGACGCCACGTGAATGGCGTTCATACTTTCCGACACGCGTCTATCCGTTTCAATGGAATCTTTGGAGCCTCGCTGTGAAGCAGATTGTCCTGATTAGGGACAGCGTCGGGTATTGAGGTAATATTTTCACTTGCGGTTTCAATTACGATACGGTTGAACGAGAGAAAAATGGACTAAATCATACCCGATATTTTGCTATCATCCATCTTCGTTTCGAATAAAAACCGTCGAAGTAGCAGCTAAGTGACTTACAATTTGATATTATCCCTATTAATTTAACTGTCTTATATTTTCGCTAATGCATCACAATTTCGTTTCGTTGTAAGCGATATAAATGGTTGTTACACGTAAAGGTAGAAATAGATGACAGTGATGGAGGATATGAAAGATTATCGAAACATCTCGATCGCTAATGGTACAAATTGCACTGTCATTGACGATGTAAACATCGTTTATTCGCATCGTTCTAACTCCATTATTGCGCTAGCGATCTAAAGACGAATCAATTCCCCTCCCTCCTCTTTCCTGTACGATCGATCGAATTCAACCTCGAATGCCACGCATTTGGAATCGTATGAAAATAATCGCTCGCAAAAGGTCAATTCCGATCTTCGAAAGTAAGCGATTCGCAGCGGGGTGCAGGTTAAATATAGGACGGCGGGTATATTTAACGGAAGTCGACGAAATGAAATATAATGAAGGAAACGCGTCGCGTACGGGGGCTAACCGTGGAAAGCACACCAGGCAGGACCCGCAAATATTTAGCCCACTTGCGTGCGGGCAACGCAAACAAATATTAAACCTGTTGGCGGAGCGTGCATCTGGATCTCGCCGGTGCAGAGAGAATTTCCCTTCACCGTGAAACATCCTGCGTGGCAAGGCTCCCGATTATATAAACACGGCATCAAATTCGCGTTCATTTCTTTCGCCGTGCTCCAAGAATAAGAAAGGAGAATGGACGGAGAGGATCAACGGGTGCGCTTTATGGAACGCTTCCGTTCGATCGAAAGAAGATATCGTAGCAAATTTTTTCAGAAAACTAATATCCTGCTTTTCTAAATAATAAAAATGTTAATCGATATCGATACTGTAACTAAGACAATACTCGTCGAGTAATTTTCTTTGGTAACTCCAATTTTTTACTCCTGTTCTAGAGTCCTGTTTAACTAACGCAATTTTAAATCAAGTTTTATTAGAAATTCATTATTGGAGCATTAAGAGAAAAATAAAGGTCTCAGAGTAAATCTATTGTTCTCCATTGTAGTGTCAAATAATACGGAAGTGAATAATAGCGATGTTGATGGAAAAGAATAGGGCGAACCGATTCGACATCGTTGGGCGTTGTCATCGCGAAGCTCAGGGCGAATTGCCATCCGGTTAGACCGGTAGATTGCCGGCCAACAGTCCGCTTAATCTCAGTACGAAGGCTAATCAGGGGACTCGCATGACACGTAAGACGTTTGTCGCGCAACATATTGCAGATAGAGCAGGGAAAAGTGACGGCGAATAAACAGTAGATATGAAAGACAGCGCCGGGTAGAACCTCGACGATTCCAGGTAACGTAACAGCGTCCTGGTACAAAATACAGATGTGACATTTCTCGATCGTTTCCACACCATCCTGTACATATATATACGTGTGAAAGGTGCAGCTGTAGTAGTTCGTATTTTTCAAAAACGAGCAATCTTTTAGTGCGAATATAGCGACTACACGGAGAATGCTTATGCAAATTTATATTTTTATAAACCCATGTAAGGAGATTCAGAAGAATTCTTACCACTCTTCGGCTACTTTCGTTCATTTGTCGCAGATCGCGAAATCGAACAAATTTACCTAAATTTCGATCGACTTATCTACGTGAAATCAACTGATTTACATTCAATAATATTCTCTCGTGAACACTGTTGAGAATAAAGTAGAAAATTGCATGGTAGGAAGTGAGAATCGAGGCTCGACACAGGTTGAGAGCGCGAAAGGGAGGTTTGAACGGTGTCGAGCACGGTTTCACGCTTTCGCTAGCCGTTCGAAGCAAGCCGGACCGGCCCCGTGGGCATTCCAGCGGGGTATCGGGAGGGCGGCTTAACTAATTTTTAGCCCCCTGCCTACTGACCAGTTCCCCGTGCACGAACCCGACACCGACGTTTGCTGTGTCCAGGTAAATTCGACTGCACGCGTCCGTCACGTTTGCACGGGAACAATGCCGGAATAAAAACCAATAACGAGACGATCTCGCGCTCGCACCATTGTCCAGCGTTTGTTTGATCCGCAAGTGAAATTTTCTATACACGTATCTGTATTAACATCAACGATACTTTTGATCGAATTCACAAACACGCCCCTCTTTCGCGGAACTCAAACAGCACGAGATCGTACGGGAAATAAAGGAGCGACTGGATAAACGAAGATTGTCGACGATTCGATACGTCGACTGAAGTGGTTGACTTCATCGAACTCGTAGAAACGCGAGACATACAAATTGAAAATAAAATTTCTATAATAAATCTTGGACAATTATAAAAGCAAACGGAACCACGTTGAAAGCTCGAATTATATTGGTCAGAATTCGTAAAATCGATTACGGTTATCTATAGAAAACCGTTCGATACCTCGCTCCGCGACTGATCCGAAATTCGATTCAAGTTTCATGCAATAAAACGTAGCAGGGACCGCGGATCAATATTTAAAGAGGCAGTGAACGCGGCTCGGCCAGATCTAACTTTTCCCTACTCAAAGAAAGTTCAATAATTCACGCGGCCGGCTGCACATACAAAAGTTGTCGAAAAGTTCGCTGGGAATTTGTGCGAACGAAATTGGGACGCGATACCGCGGTTCGTTTCGCGTCCCAACCGGGGGTAGGAAAAAAAAAGGGCTCGTACAAATTTAATTCTAATCCCAGCGCGCGATCCGAGAAACCAGTTTCGAAAGAGAGAACACCCCAGGCAGCTGTGCATCGCGGAGCGGGTTATCTAATTTTCAACCCCACGTACCAACGTGAATGGGCGTAAGTTTCGTACAATACTTCTCCCCAGGTGAATGGAGAGACACCTTGGCGCCGAGCCGAGCATATTGTTCGGAAGAACAGACTGCCAGGGGCGCAACGGAGGAAAAAGGCAGGGTGGCCCGTACCACCGTACCGAGGGGCTCACCGAAATTATTAATTACGCTTTCCGTGCACGGATATCCGCGTGCACCCGGATATCCGTCGTGCGAGTGTGTGTGTGTGTCAGTTTTCTGGTGTTCAAAATGTGTGGACGCGTGTAGACGCGTATCTGTTTCACGTCGAATGTCCCCTTTTAAACTGGAAACGAAGGAATGTTCGATGAACTGGTGAAAGCATGAAGAAATCTTAGTACGAGTGATGTTTAGAATAAAATATTAGTGGATAAACTGAATGGACGGGAAGATTAGAGGTAGAAATACGGATTTTGATTTTGTTTTTCATTTTATAGTAAGCGATCCATTGAGTACCTTTTGTTAATCCCGTGAATCGTGATGTACGTATGGGTATTCGATTTTGTTTTGTCGGATTATTGAGTTTCTGCTGAATGAAAGCATTGTTTCTGCTAAATAATTATCGTGATGGATTTCTCGTATTCTTTAGCTATTTACGAGATATTGCTGCGTTTCTGATAATTAAAATTATCGTGGAAATTGTAGATATACCTTTTGATCTAAGAATGCAAGTGCATTCCATAATAGTTTCAATTGTATCGTTATAATTTATAACAACGTCCACGTAAAGATTTGCGTTTCAACGTGGAAAATAATACGTCCATTTATCGATATTCGCACAGGGGTTCTAAAAATAAAGTTGAAGTAGATCGAAAATCCTTTGCGCTGGCTTTTCGAACAAGCCAACACCTTATCGCAATATAAGTAAAAACATTCGATAAATAATATAATCTTCACGTGTCTACTTCACTTTTATCTATCAAACGACACTAGTCGTCGCATGGTAAACCTTAAAACTAAAAAAAAAAATACATGTAAACAGTCTTCCTTGGCCAACGCAATAGCAAACAGTTTATACTCGTTCTACGATTAAAATAGTAAATAACACGTATAAACCATTAAATTATCCACAGTATAAATCGTAATTATAATACAGAAGGAGAGACGAAATTTTTGTTATAACGAAGTACTGTGTTACATTCTGTAACAAATTAAATTTTTTAGCATACGAAGTAACTTGAAACGATTCAAATGGTTGGTGAAAAAAGAATATGATGGGCACTTCAATTATCAACTATTACATTAACGAATCTATTCAATCCTCTTCACGATGAAGCAATCTTTCGCTTTAGTGAACTCCAAGTGCATTTAGTCGTGCAAGAACAAGAGGTTCCATCTAATTAACTACGTAGATTTTTCAATCCAAGAAGCAAAATCATTAAAAACACGTTTCCTGCTACCGTTTAATGCGATAAAAATATCGCGCGCCAATTGAAATGTCCGACGGAATTTTCTCCAATGGAAGCGTAAGCCGTTAATTAAAAACTATTCCATCAATTAAATTACAGTATATCCCCTGAATCGAGACCGGTTAAGGCATTGAAACACGAAAACGGAGAATCTCGAAATTGTTAGATTTCCCACGTGACTCTATGAAATTACCGGCGTAATCAACATCGTTTCAAGCGCGAAGACAGGTTTGCAATTACATCTACGTGAGATGAAAACAGACTGCAGTCCTTCTGGAAAGCGTTCGCGCACGGCAACACCGTGTTTCGATGACACGGGCACATCCACTGTACAACAATTCGAGCGTGTATTCCGTCTTTAATGAAATAATTCAGGCGATACGCTCGATCGATCATCTCCGGGCGGATTGCGAAAGAAGCCCGTCTCAATTCAGCCGGCTAATACCGATCACGACTGAATCGCAAATGACTCTGGCCGTTGCGCGTCCCCGCAGACGGCATTATACAAGACAATTCGCTCGAATTGCCCCTAATTGTTCGAAAATTTCAATAATTCCGCCGTTGCACCGTCCCGGCGATGACTCGAATCAAATTATACGGCTCTCGTCACGGTCGTTCTCGTTTGCTCGCATTTAGGTCATCGCGGCGTTCCGTTTCGCGACCGATTCCGTCTCTCCTTCGCTCAGGTCGCGCAATAAGAATATCAAAGACGACCGTGGACACCAACGGCCCACGTATCGTGTATTAAGTACGGCCATGCACGGCACGATTTCGTACATTGCACAGTTATGAGACTGTCGTGGCTTTCGGGTGCGAGTCCGTGGCCTTTTCAGAGGAATCGTCCAAACGTTTTGTGACGAAATTAGTCGCCACGGTTGCAACTGGGGCGGATTACCCAGAAAGAGATCTGTTTCAAAGCTTAATGCCTCAAATTTATTTAAAAATCATACATACGTATAGAAATACTTGAGTGCTAATTTTTGCACGCGAATTACTGTTTTCAAGTGGCACGCGATTTATTTCGATAAACATTCATTAAAGCTTGAACAGCGATGCAGCGAAGGTCTTACTTTCATTAATAAGAAGTAATGGCATCTTCATCTTCTCTAATTTTAAGCTCGCGTCCTCCCAATCAATCACTCAATATCCTTCAATTTATTCACTATCATGTGAACCTTCGCGAGCGGATTCTCTCATGCAAAACAATGAATGCAGACCTTTGATATTGCTATATACATATATCCGTCGTATTTTTCTATGCAAGAACAACGTGAGTTTTGAACTGAAAGCGTATCGAAACACGTTCGAAGTCTTTTTCTCGTTTCGAGCTCCTCCGAAATGGCAGAACTCGCGGCGAAAAGCCTCGCCAGGCCAGGACGTCAAAGCGTCAGAACCTTTAATTTCGCAGGTACATCGTTCACGCGATGATAGCCGCGAGCGTGCATAGCTATTGCACCGCGAAACACGAACAACAGGTGTGTTCGAGACTCGTATCGATACGAGCTGATGCCACACGTTTGCCAAGGAAACTGGGTTAGGAAAATCCGTGCTCCCCGACGCCGAGCGAGCATCGACCGGTGAACTTGAAAGCGGCGCGCGCTCCCGACACGCTGATTCGAGCTCGCCTAGCTAACTTTTCAAATGCTAATTGGATCGCGTCGGAATCCCCCGACAGAGAATTTTCAATGCTCGAATTCGGACGCAGGATCGTGCCATTTGCTGCAGGCGAGTGGACGGGTAACAGTAAATACGTACGAATACTTTTTTGACACCGATTGGAGAATCTGGAGGACGCTGGATGCGCTTTCGAACGATTTCTAGAGACATACTTCGATGTAATTATGAAACTGGTTCGAGTGATTTGAATAATTAGTCGATCGAACGAGAAATGATTCGATTTCAATTCCAAGTAATCCAGAACAAAATCGCATGAATTAAATTAACGTGTATTTTAAGTAGCATGTGGTTAGATAAGATAATACGCGCTTCTCACGATTACTTTTCAGATACTTCCTTTGGATAATGCCCAAGTTACTCTTCGCGATGTGCTCGAAAGTGGAGTTTAGAAAAATCGATAACTTTACGTTCGATAATTGACAGAGAGAGAGAGAGAGAGAGAGTGAAGCGCGGTAAAATGGTTGGACGGGAGTAGGGAAACGAGCATTATTAATTGCAAATCACGAATGACGTTCCGCCCGTTCAACCGATCGAAAACAATGGCCATTAAAAAAATCCATTGTGCGCTCGAATCAGCGTGACGGTACTATAATTGAAGTAATTGGAGCGACACGAAGTTGAACCGCATCAACAGCCGCTCGACCGTCCGTAACCCGGTCGGATTAACGCTGGACTTTTCATTTTTCGTTTGTTTTTTTTCTTTCCTCGAGTTTACGGCGCGACGCCGTCTCGAGGATCGTCCCAGCGTCGAGGAGCTCGATTATGTATCGAGCCGCGAGTGTCACGTCTCTTGACCGTGGGACGAACGACAACCCACGTTGCCTCTCGCGTGATTTATAGACAATAAAAAATACGGATCTGCCCGCTGCGAAGGCCTCGCGGTAATGATTAGCCGCGTGGGTTGGAAACCGGCATTTTATTTCGATTTCAATGCTCCTCAACGCTCCGCTTATCGGTCATAAACGCGTTGGAGACTCGAATTTCCCGGCGAGAACGTTGCGTTTCTAATTATACTGAATTACCAAAATGTTTAAATGGATAATATCGAATTTACATAACCGTGCAAGCGAAAACAATTCTCGATCGAAACGCGTGCAATGAAAAATATGGAAAACTCGACGAAGGAGATGATACTCCCTTCATTCGCGCAGAGAGTTTCGTTTCCATCGAAACTCGCACACCGTCGATTAAATTGCGATTATAATCCATGAAAATACGTTTGAAGCGGACTTACAACCTCATTGGGATTTAAATTACGCGTTCGCCGCAATGGAGGTAAATGGAAGTCAATTGAAATCGTATCGCATCGTTGCATTATGATCGCAATAAACCGAGGAACGGAAAATTACGGAAGTTGCGAGTAAACGCGGTTCTAAATCGCGGGAAACACGTGACATCAGTGGTCCCGAGGACCGTAGAGCATTCTAAATCGCGCGCGCTTGTTTTGGCTAAACATGGCCGGCGGGCCAGTCGAGTCGACGGTAATTAACCATATCGACGTTTCGCAGGAAAACACAGGAGCGCATCGAATATTGTCGCTCGTACCCACGGTTGTTTCGAGCTGCCACTGCCTCGGACAATAAACACGCAGGACCAACGTTTACATCGTGGCCACGCGAGCCGCGATTTAACCGCGGCGGAAAAAGAAAAAACGGAAATAAACACCTGTTTCGCTATCTACATATGTACATAACCGTGGAGCACCCGTACCGCGGGCGATCCAACGCCAATGTGATATGCTCAGGCATTTTTATTTCTCCTACCCGTCCCTACGTTCCCACCTGACATTTGCATTCGCAACGTGTTAAACGGCACGGAAATACTCGGCTACTTATCTCGCCGTTTCGCTCGTCGCCACGCAAGAAACGTTGGACGTGCCTTGTAATTATGCGCGAACGAATAAAATATCATCGACTCACTCGCTTGCTTCTTCCTGCTCCTGGGCAGAGAGGTAGGGCCGCTCCTGGCGGGTTAATCCAATGGGCACACAGGGTACACAATAAAAACCGACGCTTCGCGGGCTCTCACTGCGCGCAAGAAAATGTAACGGCCAACGGACGCGGTGCGTATCTCGATCGACGGTGGGCCGCGGTTCGAGCAAAAGACGCGGGAATCGCGTGGAATTAAACGACACTGGCGGCCGTGCTCCTGCGAGTGGAAACGGGACGTCGTTTCGATGTGAACACCGCGATCAGACGCGACGACGCGCCTTCCGAAACGCCCCTCGACGATGACATTAATGTTTGTTGACAACGATCGCTGGCTCGCGGCTACGAAATAATTAAAAGCACGACGAGGACGAGACGCGCGGCACCAACGATCCGAACCATAGGAACGCTCGCGGCAGACTGACAAGTGACAATCGTAAGCCGGCGCAGCCCCACGCGCCACGGTAACCCCTACCTCACGCGCGTGCACGGCTCACGCATGTCCGACGTACCTGCCTTCTTCGCGTTTCGTACTCGAGTCGTTCAAACTCTCCCGTGTTTCGATCTCGCCGATACGACGCATCGTTTGCGGATGATTTTCGCCGTTTCTTTTAAATAATTGCGCCCCACAACGCGCGCGGCCATGATGCTCGACCGCGACTAGATAATCGCGCCATCAGCCGACTAATTTTGGCAACCGTGCTAGACTTTAAACTGGTTTCGAGTTTATTTGAAATTCTGATTATCTCGCTGCTTCATTTCGCGCTGATCAACGGGTCTGTTAATAGCTACGTTCTGTGTATGAGAAATATTCGTATTGTGAGAATTGTAACGGTGAGAATATGCGCTGGTTGTTTGGCGATTGGTATCGATGTTCAAATGTGGCGGGCAATGGATACTTTGCATTCAAATGCATGATATTTGCCGCGATTGATGTAACTACTGTGCGTAGTTTTTAGTATGCGGATTGGTCATTACGAAGCACGATAATTTTGTTCTTGATGCTGTGTGTATGCTGTGATTAGACAGGATCAGTTATTTCTTAGATGTATCCGTTGTTTCGTGTTTTTTAATTATATGTACGTATGTATGAATTAAATTGTTCTATAATTTTATGGTAAGTAGCAGCGAGGAAAACCGTCAAGTGTCAAGGATAAATGCAAAGTAATAATTGTAGTATAAATGGGTCTATCTCTTCAAGCTTGGTGAACATGGTAAACGAAATGCAAATATATGCGCATAATAGATTTTACATTAAGATAGTATGTAACTTTGACTTTCATTTACGGGAATACTTCGTGTCGCGTGTTTGTATGCACGTTTGAGCGTAAGAGATAGAATATGCATATGATTAAGGGCAACTTCTGCAGGAATACAAAGCCAGATGTTTTTCATGTAACATATATTATATTAAATACATGTTTCAACTTTATACACACTTTTCCACTTTCAATGACGTACTGTCGTATTTAGAGTAACGCATTCCATTGCATAATGTACGAGTCACATGCACTTGTCTTCTAATGCTATAGCAATTACCTTATAAATCACGTATTTTACACACGTAAATATCTAAATATTATAATTTTTATGACAACTAATGTTTCTATGAAAAACACATCTTACTGTTGTCTATACCAATTATTTTTTCCAAAAATTAAGATAACGTTGATAACAGAATTTGGTTAGATATACAATGAAAGGTAAGTGATGTTTAACAAGAGATACAAGATAATGGAAGGAAGATGAGAGTGTTGCACTCCTCAAAATCGACTTGAACTACGATTGCATTAGAAGCCTGTTCTCTACTTTAACGACAGAAGAATCGAGTCAGTGGTCGGTATGGAAGTTCCCTGCTTGAACAACGTCAGAACAGACCCGATTTCATCTTCTCTCTAGAGATGGCAACAGCCCCGTGAACATCCGGGGAATCCCATTTTCCCCTGAATATCAACTCCGACTAGACCGCGGCCAACTCCAACGATCGATTAACGGGCAAACTTCGCCTAATTGCCGGGACGCTAATTAAAATCGAGAACAAGAACCTGTAACTGATTTACGCGTGCGTTTTCAAGTATACGAGAATTTTATACGAGCATTCTCAAATACATGCAATGGACAAGAATTGTTTAAGAATGAAGAACTTTTAAAGTAGAACGAAATTAGCAAGAGTAGGGGACCAAGAAAAAATTATTTATATATTTTTTAGATTTACTATTGCAATCGCGAAGGAATAGATCATAGATAAATATTGTAACATTTAATTTCTTCGATTTTTTTCTTCGAGAAAGTAAAATTTACTTTAGCGTGCAATCTAAACTTGCTGGTGGAAAGGGTTGTGTTTGTTGATGCAGTTTGTTGTCAAGCTATTCGCTGAAAAGACACATCACTCCTTTCGAGTCACGTAGCCTTGCCTATCGATTGCGTAGTATTTCCATATTGCTCTTCAATTAACGTTCGTGCTTTTCGCTGTTAACTTCGTTCAATTGCTTAGTTCGCATGCTTAGTTAACACTTTATTAATGCGTATGATATGTTATATACTCAAACAAGTATAAAGTAGATACTAGACTTCGTACCTCGGATAATCGTTCACCTAAACAACGTCCTCCACTTCTGGAATTCACTTTACCCACAATTTCATGGCATTCCGTGCTGATAGTTCGAAATAAATTTAGGCGATACATACTACAGAATCGCCGTCGAAGACGATATTGTCTTAGTAAGTCTTTCGATGGCGAGCAACACACCAGGGAATGCACTTTCTGCGAAATTCGATACGAAGAGCAAACTCGATTTAAGCTTTGGTCTCTTGGCTCCGACGTCCTCGCAACTATCGTAACCAAGTGACTCGCGTTCGCTCTTACAGAAAAGGCGGAACCGAGAGTCCTCCGCGACGCATCGTATCGGTCACCAAAGAAATTTTCTAAAGCCTTCTATCGATTAGCACCTTTGACATCTTTCAGGTTAACATCAATACTTATAAAAACATCGAACACTTCATTCTCTTCAATTCCCCGCTTACTTACATCAACAGGTGATTAGTTCGCTCTGAAGTGTGTTCAGCAAACTTCGTCGAGAGCGCAAAAGACAATCGACCGCAGTTTAATCTGTTATCAACCAGACCCATTGCTCCGCCATTCGCGCTATCAATGTTTCGTCGCGCGGTGCAAACAAATTAAAACGCGGAGCCAGCCCCGCGGTGAAGTAATTAAGACGCGGAGAAGCGAGCCGGAACAAAGTGAGTGACCGAGTTACGGCGCGGCTTGAGGAACGGAAACGGACGAACGGGAGCGGTCGAGGAAGATACAAAAGTGGAAAGAGAGCGAGTGGAATCCGGGAACGCGGAATTGTTGGAAAAGTGGCCAATTTAAACGAAGAAACGGACTGAAGTAAACGAACGGAAAAAGGTCATGGAAACGTTGTTAGAAAATAGCGGTCCCGCGGAAAAAGGACGAAGGCATCGGCTGGATCGAACGTTTAAGGGTTGGCAGCGGGATGGTGGAACGGAGAGGGGCGTGGTGTGGGCGGTTATGTGGGAACCACGAAGCAGGAGGAAGTGACGGGAGAAAAATAGAAGTGTTTACAAGAAAAAGGGACGATGTAAGGGTTGCACTGGAAACAATGAAGGCGGCGGAGAAGAAGTAGAATACGGGGACAAAGAAAAGAGTTGCGGAGTTGGAGGAAAGCGGGTGAAGAAGACGAAGGGGGTGGACGGGGATGAAGAGGCCACCGCTTATATAAAAGTTGGATGAAAACAGAGAAATTGTCGGTGGCGGATGAAGGAGGCGCGATGATAGCGAGGCTTGGCGGTGGTATTAAGTGCTCCTTTGCCAGGCACAGACGTCTAGGACGATGATGAAAGCACTTCTTTATTACTTTCTCGCAGTAAGTGCGATTTGAATTGCAAGAAGACGCCGGGCAACCCGGTTGATTTCTCGAAGACGGTCCCCCACGGTTCGCGATGGCTATTAATTTCGAATAAATACCTGCTTTACGACCCACGCCCCTTTCACCCGCACTCAGACCAGTTGAAAAACACAAATAATGAGTCGTACGACGTTTAACGAGCTTCAGCTTCCGGGGACGATAATTGTGCGAGGCTGCTTGCGATCCCTGCGACACCATCGAAGCAAATGCTTTCAAATAATTAATTACCACTTGTAATCTCGTCGTTTTCGAACCAATTTACCAGTCTTTAAAATTCACAATTTATACGGATTTTGTTGGACAGTTAATTACGTTCGTCATACCGTAGGAAATTTACTCGATTGCTAATGGTTCGTAGAATTTCTTCTTGTTTCTCATCGGTTGTATTATCACGAAGGCACAGATCGATACTGAGATTGTTCTGGTCCTCTGTTCAATTTCAATTCGTTGCGTACCAAGATTTGCGATAGCGGTGTTTAAATTCTTTTCTTCAATTCAATAAATTACCCTTTAATTATCAAATAATATTACTATAATTAATAATACAAAATTGTGGATAATGATAATTATAAATAATAAAGCGATATTAAGCTTTCTTCAATAATTAACCATCAAGCTTCGCCTATTGTTCTGTTTATCAAGGGGGTTGATTGACAATGATGATGTATCATAATAAATTTGTATCGACCAATTTTGATGTGGTTGGTACTATTGTGTACCAAATACGAGCATTCAATGGACTCGTTCAAAGTTCGACAATAAATCAAGAAAGAAATTCAATGCTTTATCCGTTATGAAACGCAAAACGGAGAAAGGAGGAAGGAGGTCGCGAGAAATCGGTTCTTATATAGGTCGAACCTGTTTCTGATAACTTTAAAGGATACTCGAGAATCTGATCTTGATATAACCGTTATCGTACTTTCATTCGTTCTTGCACTCGATAATCCTTTCTTAAATCACTCGCAATTTGCTCATTCACCGAACGCTTGGCGTAATTGTATCGTCGTTTGTGAATTAGTCAGTTGAGTAAAGCTTTCGTGTATATTCCCGCTTCAGGTGCGTTCGCCTAAAACATGAGCAAGGAAATACAGTGCACGAAATCTGCATCTTAATGAACGTTCAGCCTAGTTACAGCATTTTATCCTGTTAATTTACAGCGCGCAATGTTGCTCATATTATACCCTATTATGCATCGTTATCTCCAACTGCATTGTTATTATGCTAATCATGTGAAATAATTTCACGTGTTACAAGCTAGTGTTCAGTATGAAGCGCAGGTTCACCGCATTATACTCGAGCCATTAACACAAAATCATTGTTGGCCAGTGAATAAACGCTTTCGTTTTCCACGTTGATAAAACCAAAATAATTTCAATTACAGGTATCATTTATTACATAATGTTTTCAAAAACAATATTTACGGACAACTAAATACCTTTACTCCTATCTAAATGAATTGGAATAATTATGATATAACAGTCATTGATGGTAATGAGATCAGAAAAAGCACATCGCAAACAGGGAGGGTTGTTAGCTAAGTAAATAGTGTATTGCAGGGTAAGCAGATTGGCAGAGATGAGGGTAGAACAACATTTACAATGGAACTTTAAAACGTAGTTTATTTTACGGAGTTTAAACAATATGGTGTTTTACAAAAAGGAAATAAAAGGAGATGGGAAGCAACAGGAACGGGCGTTTTCAGGAGGGTTTTAAAAGGTCTTTAGAAATATCCAAAAGAAACAGAATGCCAAATGAGAAAATAAGAAGAATAGTCGTGGAGGATAATCTGCTTGTGGATGTTGAAAAACAGTAGTTTACTTGGTGCGACCATGTTCGAACAACGAGAAAACTGAAAATCGTAAAATAGCAAACCTAGAGAGACTTATCAGAGGAATGTTACGTCTCCTGCAACATCTATACATATATACAAATCAATCACATCCAATTATACCTTCCTCGACGCCGTTCAACATTCGCACGACCAATAATTCCTCAAATACCAAAGAAGATCGATTTAAACGAGACGCGCCCTTAATAAGTATAAAATAAGTCCAGGACCACTTCTCTATCTCTTTACAACAGACTTCAACAACAGCCTCCGCGTATTACCTATCATTTTATCCCGTAACTCTGCGAGAGAGCCGAGTAATTTCACCGCTTTCAAGATTCGAGAGAATTCCACGACTCTCTGCACGCTCGCAGCATCTGGCTGCAATAAGAATCAAGGTAGCCGGCTATTTACACGGGAACTTAGGCGAACTGAAAGCGTCTTCGGATAGAGCGTCTCGATTCCGGATCCAGAAACCCGTGTTGCACCGCGGCAGAAGAAGAAGAGGAAGAAGAAAAAAAAAAAGGAGAGAGGAGCGCCTCGAACCACCCCGCGACGCCCTATTTCTCAACCCCTCCGCGGTCTTCTGGCACTCTAACCCACTCCCACAGGCGATCCCTCTTGGTTTCTTTCCTCCATCGAGCCCCAGTCTTCCAGCAGAAACTGTCGATATCTTTCGTGCTTGCAACCCTCCCCGCGCGCCCACGCCGATGAAAGAGCCGGAATATTGAAGTTTTCGGTCAGTGCCCGATTTTAACTACACGACCGTATCCCCGCAGACACGACGCGACGACTCGACTCGACTCGACTCGACTCCGACTCCACCGTGGAAAGAGACACTCCAGCGTGGAAAACGGGAGTGGCTTTCGGGTTGGGCTCGGTAGCCGAGCTGGGAACCGAGTGAAACAGATAGACAGAGCCACAGGGAGCGGAGAACGGACGGACAGAGGGATGGATCGCTAGAGAGTCGCTAGAGGAGAATGGCGGATAAAGAGAATGGCAGTGGGGGCGAGGAGAAAGACAGAACTGAGGCCCGTGGTATAAGAATCAAACGGGGAGGGCGACCGCGAGAGGAGGAGAAGATGGCAGAAGGGGTTGGGTACGGAGAAAGAGAGGAAGATGGCAAGTAAACGAAGCCCTTTTGACTTTCTGGGTCAGGAAAGTCGATTACTCGGCACCCTAGCGCCTGGGAGAACCTCTTAACTCTTCGCCAAAGTGTAAACAAGCCTTGATGCCGGCCGTGCATAAATCTAACGGGTGTATCATCCCTTGATCCGTTTCTGAGGATTATTCGAGTAGTGTTGCCGATTGTTACGGGCTCGCCAGATGATAAACGATCGTTTCGTTTCGTTTCTTCTTGATGTTTGGACATTTGGAGCAAAGTGCGAGCGAGGATAATCGTTTTATTTCTCTCTGAGTAATTGCAGCGAGTTAGTGGAATGTTTGATAACTCGTCGCACCCGGTAGACAAGAGAGCGACCGCGCAGAGAGAAGCGAGGGTGCATACACACGCGCGTCCGAGACTTTGAAACAAAAATCGTAATAATTACTAATTAAGCAACAGGCACACTTGAAGCGGTAATTAATGCTTGCTGACTATTTTTAATTATTACGAGTCACCCAACCTGGAACAATTTGAATGGTTATCCTCTACTTTTCAACGAAACTCTTGAGCGTACCTTTTCTTTCCTTTTCGCAGGATAGTCTTTTCATTTTCTCGTCGCGTTGTTAATTCGTGAGTAATGAGTACGTACCATGTCACGACTTAAATTCGTGATTATGATTCTGTGCTATTCTCGTTGAAGATAAATACGTGGAATGTATATAGAAGACATACAATATGCAAGAATGTAGAAAGTACTCGAAATGAAACAGGTGCTACGAGGTGACGTACAATGTTACAGCATAAAATTCTATTACAAGGTAGATTGACGATCGATGAAGCGGTCGTACGATTGATTTATGATATCAACTTTGTCAAGATTTAGTTACCAAGAGCTATTAGCGTCCCGTCAAAATGCTCTGCTTTCCTGTCGTATTAGTTACGGTTACAATAATGGAGAATGATTTAATTATTTCCAGGTGATAAACTCACGTTGGCAACGTTGCTGCTGCAACATGACCAACGCATCGACAACGAGCTGTTGCTGTTTGTTGTAATATTCTAACTGTTTCCGCGATAGTACACGCTGTTACCATTAAAGTTTCGACGTTGCCGGTGAAGTTTAGGTTGGCGCACGGCGATGAGCAAACTCATGGTGAGACGGGTTCATTAAAAATTTACACGACCGACACGTGGAAAAGAGCACGAGGATTAAGCTCAAGAGGATTATTTATGTAATGCGTTTTAATTAATTCTTACAGGATAGTGCGCACAGGTGTGCATCGACTGGATGTTGCATGTACAATAATTTGCGTTTGCAAACCATCTTTGCATCGCTTCGTTTTCGCGATCGAAAAAGGAATGCGGATGAACATTTGCACGCGAAAATAAAATTATGAAAAATATAACGTCCGTTTTTCAGCAGATGTTACATTTGTTTGCGGTTATCTTGTTGCTAGAGTTTTTCAGTGAAAGTTTTTTAAATGTGCTTTTGGATAGTACCGGCGTTTGCGTTGTGGTTTTGTTTGGAGAACGCAATTACGTTTGCCTGAAAAATTCTGAAACAGTTTTGTTAAAACCAAGCAAAATTAAACTTGAATCTACGATTCTTCTAATTAAATATATTTCTTCCATATTTTAATTAAATCTTAGTCGCCCTTTAATATAAGTAATTATCGATGTATAAAAAAATGCAAGAGTATTTATAAGGAACCGTAACATCTTTCTATATCTTCTAAATATTTTCCAGATCTTAATCACGAATGATTAAAGAGGGTGTCTACTGAACGAAGAGGTTAATTATTTTCATTAAACGCCAGAGGTTATTTAGTATAATTAACTTGGAAAGTTTGCGCGTCAGCGTTTTATGCCGCCTCTTTGAAACGAACAATTCGTAGCGAGCTAGACAAATATCCAGCAGTCGAGCAAACTCTTCGCTATAAACAGCTTAATTTTCGACGAAGCCAGCGCTATTCCTCCGATTGTGCAGGTATCCATCGCGAAACTCACCGGACTGTTAACGGTCTAACGAATGTTTACAGTAATTTGGCTCTATTAATCATCGACTCGTCTCTAGCAGGAAATTTTCGGATGCAATCAATTCCTAGTGGCTCTATCTACGCTCATTAACGTTCTTCACTGATAATTATATCTATTAAGTCGCGTTCCCAAAGTCGACCCCTGATTATCACCGTGCTTAAGTTCGCCGCGCTGGCTTCTCTCTAAATGTACCTTCATTTCGTCTTAATTGCGCTAGAAGTGGAAATGATCCCCTTGGCGACAATTTTCTTACTCCGATCCTTTAAGGAGGAGACCTACTTTTTCCGTGTATTTGGAGTTAACCGTGAGATGAGTCGAGAAATAGCGTTTATTTTCAAACGTCCGAATGGAATAGAGAAGTTCGTTCCAATCAACCAACGATGCTATTGGCCATCCATCAATGTCAAATGGTACCTCTGGGCATAATTTCTAATAGTAACATGCACACAAATTATTTTGAATTTCATGCTCGATGATGTTTATTTTAAGTCACTTTATTTTACAATAGCAATACTGTTTGCTAAGATATAAATGTTTTCTGAAATTCCAAATCCCTCCAATCGTTTCCCATCTCTTCGCACGGTCAGTTCGCATCAGTTCCCTCGATACGTTCACCCTCGCCCCTAATTTTTCGAAAACACCGAATCCTCCCGTTAAACGTCGCTCTGAATCAACTTTAAAGCGACCATGAATACCCGGGTAAAAGTAAACCGGCCTTCGCGGCACGGAATAAACGTACATGAAATTCAATAAAATTCACGCACGAAAAAGCTCGAATGGCCTAAGGCCACGCGCGCGGGGGCATCGATCGAAAGAAACAAATGTTATTGCAAGTGCGCGGGCCCACCGAACCGCGGCGAACATTCAGGGCGTGCCACGGACGTGAAACGGGGTTTCGCCGTTTTAAGTTGAAAAGTTTCCCGTTAATCTCTTTTCAGGGGTTGCGCAGCGGGCGCGGGTCGGGCTGGTTACGAGATTTCGCAGCCGCAGCGGGCACAAAGTCGCGGCGTCGGTGCATACGCGGTGAAAAGACATTTGAAACGGTGGCGGCCGTATCTAGGTAAGCTGTACGTCGTCTTTTGAAACCGCGAACGGCGCTACCCCCACGGCGCGGTCATTATTTATTAAACTCGCGATTTAATAGCGCGGAATTCCTGGTTCCAGCCGGGGAGAAATATTAACGGGTCCGCGGAGGTACCTTCTAATATTTATGGCCGAAGACGAGCCCCGTGTCACGGGGGATGTTATTGTTCGGGTAAGATGAATGGATGTTTCAGCCGGTTGAAAAGGTTTTTAGACATAACTCGACCAGTTCGCTGAACAATTGTTTATTATCTCGCGCGAGAATCGTGTGTGGAACGGCGCGATAGTTGTTAGGCGGACAGCCTCGTCGTGATTCTCGCCAAGGGTTCCACTGCGTTTCCTGCCGCACTTGTTAAACAATTTTCAAGAATATTTAGCGATTAGAAGAATCTTCTGTCGCATAAAAGGTAGAAGTTGTAGATTATGAAGAAAATTTGTTTGTTAATGGAAAGAACACGCGCGCGACTGGTGATACGTGTTAATTTCTGGTTTACAATATACGGCTTCGCACCCCCTGTTCACGGCTGCACGCGTACCATGCGCAGAACCGGGGACAAAATAAACAGTCGATCGATGACGCGAAATTTTGCGCGAACCGAATTACATAGGCAATCGACAGCAAAGGCCGACAAAGCGAATTATCACCAACCCATCGGGCAGATGAAAACAGATGCGAAAGTGGCGCGCGCGTCATCGCACACCCCGGTGAATGCACCCTTCAGAGGCAAAGAGTCACAATGGAAGATTTATAAGCCGTGCAAATAACCTATGGCACTCGCTCGACGTCCGTGTTCATACAACGTGAAATACGATTCTCGCGGAAACTTCTCTCGCCTCTGACGAATATCGCGCGAAGCGTGCGCGTGCACGCGTGATTCTTCCGCCAGTGTCTTTCGCTCGAGCTGAGACGCGTGTTTGACGCGTCGCTCGGCTGACGCATCGCTCGTTGAGAATTTCAAAACCTTGCTTGGAAATTGCAAATTCTGCGTTGGAATTTCTAAAGGATTCGAAATTTACGAGTCGATCGATTAATTCGGTAAAAACTTCTCAAGTAAAGGATCGAATCTCTGAGCGTGTTTGTTCATATTTGCTACCAAGTGAAATAAGAAGAACGTTCAATTACAATGGAATGACCAAAGTTAGTCCATCGTCGAAGTTACTTCCCCGCATAAGTTCCACCCTGATAAGCATTTGGATACCAAATTCTTGTATCCTTCAGGTTTAGTTCGGTTAACTTTAATACCAAGTTTGATATAACTTAAACATAATCGAAACTCAATTGATATGCACATTGGACACGCCCGGGAACCTCTACTCCGCAAACTGAGACACCGGAATCTACTAACTAAATGATCAGCTGTACGTCGTCGTTAGTAACAGATGGCTCGCTTTGTAGTTGAGATTCTACTTTTACGATGTACAGTAGGTGCATACAGATTCGTGTAACAATCCCTTGTCAAACTGGATCACGTACAACTTCATTCGAACAATAGTCTCCTGACTAAAACCTACTACAATCACATCACCACATACCATTTTCAATAATTCAACCCTCACTTTCATTAGAAATTACGAATCACTAACTGTCAATCACTTTTTCATGTTATAAAATTAAAAAAAATTAAATACACTATTCCTTACAGTAAAGCGTATCCACGAATCACGTTGACTTCCGTCGAAAAAACTATAGTCGCCACACGCATTGCCATTCATACTCCGAATAGCCTCCTGACTAAAACCTATTACAATCACCACATACCATTTTCAATAATTCAACCCTCACTTTCATTAGAAATTACGAATCACTAACTGTCAATCACTTTTTCATGTTATAAAATTAAAAAAAATTAAATACACTATTCCTTACAGTAAAGCGTAGCCACGAATCACGTTGACTTCCGTCGAAAAATCTACAGCCACCACACGCAGTGCCATTCAGACTCCGACCACGATCAGTGACACAGTAGTCATCGAGCAGGTACCGTCATTCACCCACGGTCGTTCCTCCTTTATTGTCCGCCGGTCCGTTTCCTTACGATATTCGTTTCGACTTCTCTTTATTTCCGTTTGCCTAACGGTGCGGCCGCGAAACAAAGAGGATGGACGCCGGGGGCCTGCTTTTGCACCGTCCTTTTGTGTCTGCTCCTCTTCCTCCGGGTTCATCACCAAACCCCGCCGTCCCTTCGCCGTCCCAGTGACTTTCCATAGCTGGGCGCGGTGCTCGCTGCTTCGTCTAATCACTGGGTACCTCTGCGAGATAAAAAGGGAAACGGAACGGAGCCGGAAGGGCCGCGCGGAGCGACGGGGGACGAAGAAGGAGAAGTCACGACCTCGAAGTGAACGCGACGTGTCCGCGATGGGGCGGCGATCGCGATATCGTTCTCCACCCTCCGTGAAAAGGGTGGTCGACGCCACCAGCGGACGGAGGACAGGTACGATTCGTCCGAATTCGATCCGGAAGAGATAGGGTGGATACTTTTCAGCGAGGGCGGAAAATTGCAATGGGCACGGCTGATGGTTTCGAGTGCGATTGGTAGATCTGATTTCGAGGGAGATGAAGCGACATGCGCGCGATTTTTATTGGATCAGGGAACAATAAAATCGCGGTTGTTGCGCTGGCTTTGTTTGAGGAATATAGGGCATTTCATGGTAATTGCGGTAAATAGCGCGTGGTTGGTTCTTGTGTCGTTGACTGAATGCGAATAGTTGTCCGGGTTGGGTCGCTTAATTCGATGATCTGAAACTATTCGTCGCGTGAAAGAGCGTCTAAAGCGATATATTTCTTGCTGTAAACGTTAAGTAACAATTAAACGTTGAATAAATAAAGAATATAGTGTAATATGTCTGAAATGAGCTTTGATGCCTGAGTCAGTAGTATCGATCGACGATAACGCACACAATTTTTTTTAGAATAAAGCTTTCACTACAAATCTCTCGATAAATATTAATTGGTTCGTCTTAAAAAGTCGATACGAAAGCCATTTATTGCTCACAGATTATTTATTCTCGGTCAGAGTACACGCGCCGTGCGCAAACTATCGGAACGCTTTAAAATGTTTTGAATTCGCTCCGTAGATTTCCACAACCGAGTGCTATCGGTTTATTTACGTAAAAGGCGATAAACATCGGCTGCAGAAGCCTAGAAAAAAATCGGGAGTGCGAAGCATTAATCGATAGGCCAGTTATTCAAAGGCATCAATCGGTCCGTCCGAGCATCCATTGATCTCTACCACTGCCGCGTTACGCCTCCGCCCCTTTATTTACGCTTGTTGCGATTTCCTTCGACAATGCCGTTTCGTAGACTAAATTATTCGCCGCGCCGACTACCAGGGGAAAACAATTTATCGACTGAAGCGTATTGAAAGTGACGAGATCTCGAATTTCGAATGAACCACGAACGGTGTAGGACGGGAGTTTCGGTGATTGCTAAGCTCTAAAGCCGTCTGCAGTTTGTCTTCTACTCGGGATCGTTCAATATTCAATGCCTGCCAATTCTCCTTCGATTCGCGATTAAAACTGCACCCGGAGAATTTCCGCCGCTTTCTTCGCCGGGGCCATTCAAGTTTGCACGTTCGGTTGCTGGATGTTTAATGAATGTAACGCTGGGAAGGGGATTTAACTATCCACGGGTAGGATCTTGGCGAACCTGCCGCAATTTCGAATTCAGGATAACCTAGCGATCGAGACCGTTTTTTCTTCTTCTTAGACTATCTTATTTAAATAATCGAGTTCGACAGAAAAATTCAGTATTTCATTTCATTACTCAGAGCCAATCGAAAATTGAATTCTGGGAGAAGCAACGTTCGCAGACGCCTCTGTTAATTTTTAAAAAGGATCCAAGTCGAAAGTAAGGATCAAGGATGTAAGCAAGGCCGCAGTAAATCGTGTATCTCCAGGATATAAAACTAAATTCGCTGGTGGAATCGAAACAACAGGATCCCATTAAACGCGACCGGCTATTTTTCTTCCCCAGTGCTTCATTCCCAGAAACGGCCGTAAGATCGTTCTCCCAGCACACCTTCCGGACCCTCTCAGCGTCGTCCGTCTATCAGGGCACATTCGCGAAGCTGCACGTGATACAAATCGCCTATAGAACCGTATCGTTACGACCCATCTGGAATTTCTCTCGTCCGCGCGAAAATTGCTCGCACAAAGGCCCGTCTCTGCGCGTCGGAACGTAATTCCACCGCGTTTTTGTCGCGTCCACGCTCGAATCGAAACCGAGAGTGACCCTACAGCGATTCCGTTTCGAAGGGGGAAAAATTTGCCTGCGAAAATCGATGGGACTCGACGATACGCTCGCCAATGGAACGAAACGTATTTGCAATTCATTTTATTAGTGATGGTTCCTCGATACTCTCGTAGAATTGTTTCAGACAACATTATATAGTTCTCCATTCTACTATATAAAAGACGAATTAAAAAATATCCAAATTAATGAAATCGTAGTTTGTACATCCTGGAAAGTAGCACTCATTCGTCGCATGGTAAACGATCGTGTACCAAGATTCAATTGTGGATGCAGGCAACGCCTTAAAAAAGGTGTCACGGACGAGTCGTTGGACACGGGTACAAAGGCGGGAGGAAAAAGTGATGAATCGAGGCCGAGAGACGACAACCGGCGACAGCGCCTCATCGCTGTCGTCGCTGGTTATCGGTTAACCGGAAGTCGAGACGAGCATCTTGCTGTCTCCGACGGCTGGCCGGAAGGAGGCGCACCTAGCCTGGCGGTAACGCGCGCGAGCTTCGTTGCGCCGCTTTCTACTCGCTTTTCTTCTACGTCGAGGAAAAAAGGCGTAAAAAGGGGAAAGAAGGAGATGAAAAAGTGCCGCGAGAAGTCGCAACGAGGTAAAGACGGAAGGTGGTGAGGAAAAGCGGTCGAGAAGTTGAAGGCGGCGACGGTGGGGGTAGATTGGTCGGTCGCGGCACAAAGGGCGAGGGAACGAAGACGTTTGGTTCGAGTTGGAGACGGGCAAAACAAAAGGCGCGATGCTCGTGGTACGACGGAATGGTTCGCGGAGGGGCAGGAACGGCACGCGGACAAAAAGCGTGGCCGGATCTTTCGCTCAGAGGAAAATATTTAATCCGTTCGTTCGGCTCGCAAAGACGCCACTCCGGGCGATCAGCGTCCCGGAATAAGAGCCACGTTTTGCATTTTAAAGGGATTTAGTAAAATAAGAGTTATCCCGACCTCGATCCCGCTGAAGAGATCCGAAGAAGGATTGGCCCTTTCCACGCTACGCGAACCTCGTCTGATTTTCTAAAGACCACTGTACCCGCCCTTTCATAATTCACTTTCTAATTAGCGGCTCCTACGGAGAATATATCACGTTCGCGAGCCTTTTAAACTCATCGTTTACGCGATGAATGTGCCCGCTATCTAACGATCGTCATTTCCATGGTACGAGCAGCCGTCGTACGTTACGACGAGGTCCCCCAGCAAGCATTCCCGGGTTGTGTGTTTTAATAAAAATCCACGCGGGACTTTTCATATGCTCCTTACCCTCATAACATTCGAACAGCGTGCGTTCGCATCGCGGACGGGGCGTGCCGCGCGCCCGTCGATTCGAATTCATAGACAGGAAGTTGGCTCCACCACGTCCGATCGTGGATACGCGCACAGACGCGTTTACACACCGCCGCGCCGTTACGGCGTTTATCATCAAATAGGGTCACGAGTTTTCATTAGTCCGGGGTGGAGAAGGGACGGGGGCGAAATATGGGAAAATTGGAATCTCTTTTCGATGGTCCCGTTTTTCCGGAGGCAGACGATGAGACTTGGCACGAAGAACGAACGTTGGCACAGAGGAGGCGAGTCGCCGGGTTTCGATGGGCTGCCGTTCAACGCCGAACGAGGGGGAGGACGGTTAGAAACTGGCGAAATGTCGATTCGCGGCGACGGTATCGAGCGCGGGGGGTCGCGTTTATTTGTTCGTTGAAAACAAAGCCCAAGCAACAGGCCCTCCCGGCATCGACGTCCTCGTCGATGGCTGCGTTCCGCTCGTCGCTTCCGGCACCTTCGCCCTCCGAATGAACGCCACCAGCGTCGCTAATAGCGCGGGGACCAGAGTTTCGCGCGGATGTTTACCTCGAACCAGTGACTTTCCAGCAACAAGAATGAACGGGAAAATTATTTAAGTCGAATCTGAGATCGAGACGCGAAAGAGGGACGCGTTCAAGTTCTACTTTTTAAGTCCAGCATAGAAATGCTATCGGTTGTTACTGATAGATCGCTGGATAGACGGGTGAAAGCAATTCTATCGAAGTTGCTTGTTAACTTCCATAGAAACGAACAGGTGTCACGGATCGAAGTATTAAAGTTTCTGAAGGATCTGAAGGTCTGGCAACGAGGATAACGATCCGAGGATCGAAGAACATTTCGCATCGTTGACAAATCTCGCTTCAACTCACTTTTAAAGTAGCGGCACATTTGAAGACTGCGAAATAAATACTTATCGCACACGTTCAGTGAAATGTAATTCGTAATTTTTTTCTACCATCCAATGTTCTGCAGAGCAGACAACAATTTGCTACACAGTACACTTCGTTTAGGGTCTCGTCGCTCGTTGCGCATAGTTGAAATATTTGCAGTGACCTCCTGGAACAATTTTGGTTAACGTACCGCGAGCAAATACTTCGAGAGTCGAAAGTTATTTCGACTATCACAAGCCTCAACATATAATATTACTGTCTTACTCTAACTGTTTCTAAAATAAATTGTAGTCCTTATATTTTATTACAAACTCGTGGGAAATATTTCTAAAATAACGAGAGGAAATGGAAAATCATCGAAAAAAATTCGAGACGCGAGTATGCGTCCATTTTCGGGGGTCATTTTCAAACCTGAGGACGACCCGTCGCTCGAGCCTCGAATCCACGAAGAATAAAAAGAGGAAGCGATCGAGCCGAAATGAACTCTATGGTAATCACGCAGGACTTTCCTGTTGAGCACGAGTGGAATATATATATATATTTTTTTTTCGTTCCTTTCTCTTTTCACGTTCGATCGACCTGACTGGAAATATTATTTCGCTCGAACGGTGTGCCCGAAAAAAATGGCTAGACATTCTCTGGCCGATCGTTCAGCTGAAATTTTCAAGGATACGCTCCTCTGCAGTTTACGAGCGGAAAGTGGCACCGAGTTGGGAAGCGCGCCGGATTTACGGCATTGTACCATTTATAGACGGCTTTTTTTTTCTCGTTGCGTATTCTATTCACGAGATTTTGTTTCGATCGCCAGTCTTTCTATCCCCTGTGGCAAATATAAGCTGGTTAAAGTATCGCGAGGCGTATAATTAATGGAAGAGATAATTAGATCAAAACAAAACCAACAAGCACAACTATATATATATATATATATATATATATATATATATATATATATAATCTTGATGAATTTGTAAAAAATTTCATATCATAACGAGCGCACTGAAAATTACGTTCAAACGAAAATTAGCCCGTATAAAATCTAATAAAAAAACAGATTCTTCAACGATGTTATTTGAAAAAGAAGCTTGCATTAAGGGTTTAAAGGGCACGCTGAAACACGAAGATAATTAGACCCATGGCACACCCAACATTTCTACTGGCTGCAACGTCCTGAATGCTAATAACCATCTGTACACACTCCGGCTGGAATAATTTCCCTATACGGCGTGTTCTTCCCGCTGCATATTTTTCGTCTCTCATTAACCGGAACTTTTCACGACTCCCGCATAGATCATACAGTTATTACGTAAAATGTCCCCGGCGACGACGTCGTGGCATTAATCGCGCGGCGTACAACCAATGGTCCCGTAATTTCGAGGCTCAGTCGGATACTCGTTCGGTTCGGAAGCCAGCCAGGGCTGCAGCCTCCGTTGCCAAGGATTTGCATATCTATGAGCGCAGCTCCGCGTAGATACGCGTAAGGTCGCAGGCGGCGAATAGGGAGCCGAGCGTCGCGTTCTCGAGGATAAAGGCGGAAATACGCGGCGTGTAGATCAGCCAGCGAGACGATGACTGGGCGTGGATGCTGGACGCTGAGAGTCGCGTCGAGATGGTCGCCATTTGTAATTGTAATTAGTCGGTCCAATTCGTGGCGTCCTCGAGAAACGCACGCGGACGCGTCGTCGCGTTAAGCGCGATTATTCGACGATTTGCAAATGATGAATTCGAAAAAGATTCCAGCTGTTAGACGAGTGGACCGCGTTCTCGCGCGAGCTTGTTTTTCGTGCTCGCGTCGAGCAACGAGTAAAACACGGTGAAATCTCGCGCGATGAAGTTTCACGGGATAAACATTTCTCTGGTAAACGAGGAGTATCGTGTTTCGTGCCTTTGCGCGATGCTTCTTTCGTTGAATATATATGTGCGCATCAGACACCTTGGGAAGATGCTTGCGGGGTAAGGTATGTTGATTTATGGGGAGTATTTGTAGTTCGAGGGAAGTATGATGTAGTGGAGGAGAAAGAAGCATGGTTGGAAGTTTTAGCGAGATGAACTTCAGCGTCAGATAAATGTAGAATAAAGAGCAACCGATGCATCTTGTGCAATTAGCGGTGATCGTGTTTCTTAAGGTTGCAATGTTGTAAACAAGCTTCAGTAGTCGATGCCATTTCTTTGGACTGGTAGAAAATACCTGACTAATTATCGAAGCGCGTGGAACTTCGAAGTTGTACTTGATCTATCCAATAAGCACTAGTTCTAAGTGCAACACCGGGTCTTATAAGTTTCGAAATTTCGCCTGAGCAAAACAGTTTCCTCCTAACAAGACCGCCACGATCTTCGCAAACAAGCATAATTTCGAGCAGTTTGAATATTGTATAACCGTTATAAGCAGCGAGATATAGACACGGTGCATTTTCCGGACGACTACGCGCAGTGACCATTTAAACGAGGACTTTAACTTCGCAGCTCCGTATGCATTCACGCGAAAGGAGGAAGAAAACGCGTATATGAGAGCGTTCTGAAAGCGGAGAGTCACGTTCAAAAGCCGAGTCGCGCAGGTGAGTCCCTCTATACAAGTTTAAATGTAATTATAAAAGGTGCTCTAATAATTCTCTATTTCACACGAACAATAATTATTCTCTTTCCTATGCGGCGAGGTCGATTTCGTTACTATAACCGTACGAGAAATTTCAATGGCACTCCGTTAAGGTAATTAGAAAATTAAACGTACATGCATAACGTCCATAAAAACGTTCGACAGACACTTCTCGAAAATTCGATTTAAATGAATGCACGGCGCAGAACTAAAAGCACTCGGTTCTATTTACAATTTCATAATCAACCTCGTTTTCCCGGTGAATTTCGCGAAAATATTATAGCAATTTCGTGAACGCCGGAAATAACTTATGATGGGCTCGCTGACGGCGTTCAGGATGTGTAGCGAAAATGTTCCCAGCCTCATGAATAATTCAAGTCCGTACTCAAATTCGAATCCGATATTCGCGGATTACGCAGTTTCAGGTAGCGCGTTCATTTTTCTGTCCGCTTCTTGTTGTTTATTAAAAGATTATAATAATGTACACGATTTCTGTACGCTAGAATCGCTCGAAATCACTCGAAGTCGCGGACGAGCAGCCGTTGCGTGATCTTTCAGAAAGGATTTGGCGAAAGACAGAAAGGATTTCGCAACGTTCACAAGAACGTTTCCGTGTCTTAATTAAAAACGCGCAATCGAGCAGACATCCGCGATTTTCGTCGCCACCGCTTCTCTCGTCTTTGATGCTCGCCGCGATATATCCATCATGGCCGTCGCAATTCTCGCATCGATGGGCGCGCTTCGAACCCGCGGCAGAGAGGAATCGAATTATGCTCGGCGCACTTGTCGACTCGATCTCAAAAAGTTTGTCGGTCGACACGGAATTACCGCGAGTTTTTCACTCTATGCGGTCGCGTTCGTTGGGCGCTTGTTAGTTATTTAGGAAACATCGGTCAAACGTTACGCTCGTATTGCGGTTCCCTCCCCCTCGTTGGCGCGACGATCCAGCGCCATTCGCGTGGTTACATATTTTCGCCAACGGTTTACAATACGATTGACCTGCATTTTACGAGTGCATTCGTGCGCGACGCATTGTCTAGTATATCGTAACGCTGCACGAGAGCTAGGAACACTATTGAAAAGATAACGGCAGCGCGGTTTCAATGAAATCGTGCTGGCATTCATTGCGAACTGATTGATCGCGGGGGAATCAATAAGCCGCTCCGTAAAGCGAATTTCTTTCTAGCGAACGGTGCGAAACGAAAGAATTTTCCGTCTCGGTATTTATATTAAATCTGTATAAAATTAATTGAATATTTCACTTCTACGAACCGAGGATATTAAACGCGTGTCAGTGGAAAGAATTTTCTGTCCCGTCGTTTATATTAAATCTGTATAAAATTAATTGAATATTTTAACTCGACGAACGGGCCATTAAACGAGGTATTCATAATTTCGTAATGGATCACCTTCGAATCGTTACGGTCGCGGATTAATTAGAGAGCTGACGAGGGGTGAAACAGGTACGATCGAGCAAGGGTAAGTCGAGAGTTAAGTAATCGAAACGCGGTTGGTTATCAATCACCCATCGTTCGAAACGTTCGAGTACGTGCGAGGCGATTGTTCGGTGATTAAAGAAGACCTGCAACGTTCGAACGAGCACAACACGGATCGCATTATCGTCCTGATTCGCTAATGCATTCACGATTACTTTTCTAATACGCATTCGATTATCGCGTACGCTACTTACTTTCCCTTCCAGGAAAATGCATCTAATTATATTCTCGGAATTGTAGCGTAGACTGGAATTGAAAAGGGCAAGGAGAACTCCGTTCGCCGTCGTGGAACTCTCGGGGCGAGGCATTAGCATATAAATAGGTATTAGAGACGTGTACATAGCTCGGCAGAACGGCATAGGTGCCTGTTTCTCGTGCACCATGCATTTTGACGAATCTTAACGCTACTTACGAGCTATGTTCTCGCTTCGTCGACCAGTCAAATTAGTGGAGTTCGAAATAGTTATTCGCACACATCGAGTCGTTTCAGCGACAGTGAAGAACGACAGATTATCAAATTTTTGATTCTTTGTTGATTCAATTTTCCATCGAGTTTTAGAAAACTCTTCGTTTACTAAATTCTGCGTCAAAGAAACATAACTTCTCTCAAATATCTTTTACATTTTGCCAATCTATCCTTCATTCCCTCTCGCGCAAGAAAATTATCTACTATTGCAATTGAACGTGACGAGAGAAGAACACTTTAATTTCCATTAGAAAATGACGTATTAAAAGTAATGCAGAACAGGATACGAGCAAACGGTCCAGATGCAATCTGACGGACTACAATAGAATTGGCTGCGCGTTTCCTTTTCCGGAAAGGAAGATCGCGCTTCCCCCTCGCGGAGGGGCGAAGGGAAGGGGATGGAAACTGAGGGGTGAAGAAAAAATACGAGCACCCTCGTACCTCCAAGAAGCTCTTTTCCACAAGGATGGGTTCTCCCGTCGAGTCGCCTCGGCGAGCAATCTCACGAAATTGCACCGCGCGATTTCACGTCGTTTCGCAGACGTTACCGCTCGCCTTCCACTTCCGGTCCCTTCGTCCTTCGCTCGCGCGCGTGGATGGCCGCGTTGCTCGGGACGAAATAACGAACTTCGAAACGCCATTCGAACTCGGGGCAAGCTTAATGGGAGAAAAATGGACTACGCCTTCGATTAATTGTGCGCTGACAGATGGTTTAAACCGGTCGAACGGCCCGGAACCGAGTTTATCGTGAGAAATTGAACCCAGACAGCAACACGATGATGGTATCGATCATTGCGTTAATCGAAGAGTGATGGATTATATACGATTGACGAAATCGCGAGCATCGCTTTTAATTTAGCTCGTAATATCGTAATAGAAATTTTTATCGTTGCTCTTTGATCGACGAGTATCGACACGCATCATTAGCGTAAAATGTTATTTGACTAATCTTGTGTTAATTAATCGCACTATATTTTTCTCGATGCGGAAGATAAAGATCCGCGTTTGTCAGGCAAGCATTTAGAACTCGTTCAAGTTAAAGAGCAGGGAAATATTTCAGCGTGGAAATTAATCCACTGAAGGGTCCAGTTTTTTAGCCACGAAAGGTCCATCGATTTTCCTCCGCTGCAGCGTGTACGGTGCCGTTCCAGCAATTTTGTCATCGAACTCGGATTTATGGTTCTTGCACACGAGTCGAAGCGATCCAATTCCAGCATCGTTCTTACCGCTATCGATCGCTCATTTTTCCCGAATTTTCGCGGTCTCGAACGTCCTCGTGTACATAAAGACGTTTGAAATCGTCGAAGCACAAGACTTATTCAACGAAAACAGAGCTTCAGCAATTATCTATTTTACGCGCCGCTGGCTGAAGCGGTATTTATTGAAATCTGCGTTATACAAAACAGATCGATATCGTTGACGCAAGGAGTGGAAAATAAAAATATTTCCTCTCTCAGTTGAAATCCATGACACGAAAAATGAAAAACAAAAAGGAACAGGATAATTCCGACGAAACACGTAAACTGTAACCGTTCTTTCCTCTCGCGAATCCGTCGCTTTTTAAAACGCGTTTCCAGCGACTAAATGATTTACACAAGTCTTCCCGCGATTCATCGTAGACGAACTCCGACCGTGAATCAAGCGGCGAAACGAAATTATAAAACAACTTATCAACGCGACGTCAGAGTCTCGCGTGCACGTCGGTGCCATTGTAACGAGGCAGCCATAGGACGCTGCTGTCCCTGTCTGAGCGTCCCGCTTGTTTCCCCGACGATTTTTCCACCTACGGACAGGGATATCCAACCTTTGCCCCTTTGTTCCACTTCATTCTCGTCTGTCTGGTGAAAAAGATAGGCCCAGTGGGAATTAAAACCGAGCGGCCGCGTCACGTGCACCAGGTTAGAGTATGTCATGTAGTGGCTTTGTTCGTTCGTACGCGTCCTCTTGCCAGTTGTCTCTAACACGGCTGAAAATCCGCGTAATGTTACGTACCTATGTACGATCGTGTAACACTGCTGCCACTCTTGTATACCGGCTGTCTCTCGTTTTTTTTTTTTGCGCGCGCGAGAAAATTCCTGTACGTATCGATTGGACGAGCGCGACGAATAATATGTCTGATTCGACGGGATCAAATATTTCATGTAATTCTGAAGCGGTATACAGTGAACCCGGTTCGTTTATTGCAATTGGACAGAAGTCACGTGTTTGCACAAACCGCTTGGTATATTGCATAAGCGAGTTTGTAACGGTTCTCTTTTTACAGAGAAGTATGAATGATTGTTTCACAGATGGAATCTTTAAATTGAGAATATTTGTAACTTGTTGGCACTTACCTGCTGCGCACATCGTAAAATAAAGGAATGATTGTCTAAATAGTATAGAAGAAAGTTGGAAAAGATTGAAAAAATGGTTCGACCAAGAGCGCGACGAACTCTCAGCCGCTGACCGTGTCAATCAGGCGTCTAATGAACCAGTTAAAGTTTCATTTAGTAAAACAGTTTGGCGCTGGACAGCCCCATTTGAATTTCGCGAGAAAGGAGAGCGCGACTAAGAAAGAAGCTACGTAACGCGCTTTTCCAAGCGGAAAAACTCACCCGCGCCTTTGGCGTCTGCTTCAGTCCGATGGCTGGCTGGCTTCTGTTGCTCTGTAACAATAATTGAGAACGCCACGGTCAGTGAAATTAATTACCAGGCCCCGCGACATTAATTAGGACAGATTCTATTAACGTTCGACGCGACTGCGACGCTCTGTCTTAATTATACCTGTCGACGTCGGGGCAATGTTATTTTTTAATGAAGCCCGCTTTTGAAAATCGCGTGAAATCAAAGGAAGCCAGCGTGGAAGGTAAAGGAGGATGCTTTTCAGTCGACGGATGAATGGAGGATGATATTATACGATAGAAACAATTGTATCAATAGAGAACACTGACTTCGTATAGTAGCTGGCGCGAATAGATCCTCTAAATCAAAGCAACAAATAATGGCACGCATGAATGTCATATAATTCCGCTTCGCATGCAATATTTCATCTATTTTAACATCAATATGCATTTTACTGCTGTTCTAAAACGACCCCTTTTATTTACAAAACTGAATTCTTCATCTCCACCATCTAAAACTATAACAAAACCATCGTACCCACTAATTCAACTGCTAATATTTATTTAACGCTATCACAGTCCTCATTTTGAACACAGATACCTGTTTTATACTCTGACATCGCCTCTGAATATGGAACAAAAATTCAATGCCCGCTGAAAAACAATCCACGCGCAACCGAGAGCGCGCGACGCGTACTTTCGTGGCGCAGGAAATGTTTTACCGGCAGGCGAATAAATCCGACGGAGAAGAGCGGCCCGTCGCTCAATGCGGCATCAGGCTGACGTAGGTACGAACGATAAAACGATAAATCCAGGGGAACCGTGCAGTATCGTCCTCGTCGGCTCGTCCCGTCATTGCTTGGAACGCGTAAATCTTAATTGGCCAATCGCGGCGGACCGTAGGGCGCCTACCCCTGGCCGTGGCGATCACGGAAAACCCGCCGCGCGAACCTGTTTCCCTCTGACGGCTATGCGTGCCCCGATATCGAGCGACGATTTTATTTCGCACCGCTCGACTGTTAATTAAGGTATCCCTGGTACGTGCCTCGGAACATGCTTCAGCCGTTTCTTGAACGAAACCCGGCGACGGTTTTAATTAACGCCGCAATTGGTTAGTCCGCTCTGTGTACACCGGGAGTATCGTTCAGAATTGCTTTATCGTATTGATTGACGTAGTAGAGAGAAAACGCTTTATTTTCGTCTTCGTGTAGTTATTCGCGTGAATTGTGAATCGATTTTGGATGTGGGTTTTCGTTTGGTTTTTGATTTTAGGGACTAAGTATGGGATACAATTAATATTTTGCGGATTATGTATGGAATGTAACAAAGTATTGTATTTCTTCTAGAAGATTACATACGGCACTTTTTGTGTTACCAGATTTGTGGTTTCAATTTCGTGTTCGATGAACCATTAAAGGGAATATCAATTTGAAGAAGATGGTGGGTTCAAGATGAAGGTAGACAGCGGCGGTCGAAATCAACAACGAGTGCTATACATATCAGGCAACAACGAACGTGATGCTAATTAAGCGGTTTATCTCGATTAATTCCGGATAATTGCGTCTGGTAATTAGACCAATTACAGCGATGGTTCAGCGTTGCGCGAGTAACACTAGTCCTTCTCGGCGCGTCCCCATTGACCGAAATGTCGTAGATTCGACCGTGACAACTGTTACCTTCAAAGCAGTAGCGAGTATTTTCGGTTGTATATTCGCCGAATTATTTCAGAAACGATTCTCCAATACCTCGAAACGGTTGTTTTAATTAACTCATTCTCTTCAGGAGACGGACAACCGAACCATTTTTCTACCGCTCAGTTCGCGAGGAGGATGGTATCGACGAGGAACATCCACAGCTGTAGTTTATCATGGCAGGTGTGACAATCTCATATCACTTTTTCGAGTATCCTTTTTTCGTCCCGCTTGTTTTTTTCATTTCCGCATTGCACGATCACGCGTGTTGAACGCCGCCGGATGAGTTCTGGCTGGGACGAAGTCCCAGATGCGATCGTATTTTCGAATCCATATGGAATAGATCGATCCTCGAGATTAGTAATTGTATTTCGCGTCACACAACCCGGGCCAAACAAGTTTTCCTCTCGGAATTGCGACTTTCGCCAGGCCAGTTCGTTACGTCCCGATCGAAACAACGTTTCGCGATTGTGTCGAGTGCATTGAAAGTGATCAAGTGAAACAGACAGCGTTTGCGGAGGCGCGCCCCTCCGATCGCCACGCGAAATATCAATCGTGAAATGAACTTGCAGGTAGATATTCCACTAATTATATCTCTAATGCCAACAAAAGTGGCTATTCATGTAAAACCATAACGCTCACGAGGAATTAATTTGTTACACGATATATCGTGATTCTTAAGAATCTGTTGAACGTTAACGAAACCTTTGACCTATTATCTCACGACGATAGGACTAGACGATGGCACATAAAGCGAGTACATGGGTAATACGATAGATGGGTAGAGCATGTAAAGGAATATGTGCGCTATAAGTATGGTTCAGCGAGGCATGTCCGCGAAATGGTCATCGCCAGTCGTTGTCGTAAAAGGAAGAAATGGCACACGTAATTCTAATGATTGCGAGCATGATTATGGCGGACGTTAGTATGCTCGATAAAAATTGTTATAAACTTGCCAAACGGCGCTGATTTCATGCTCTAAATACAACGGATAAAGAAAAAATTTATGATAATCGCACACTCCCAAGTATTACTTTACACTGCGCCACTATTAACGCGCAATTATTAAACTACTAGTTAGTACTCTTGATAACACCCACGAGAGTATTAAATTAAAAAGTTTCAAAATTATAGTCCGTCCTGCGCAACTTCAACGAACGACAAGTAAAAGCGATAACTTTCTAAAATGAAAATTGGAATTAAACTCGCCGCGATAAACAATTCGCGCGCTTTCTTATGCTTTAACTACGAGTCAGTGGCACGGTTTGAAAGCGCGCAACATTTCACCCTCCGCGAACGGGAGAATGCAGCGGGCCAGAAAAGTTGAGAAATCGATTTACCTTATACCCTCCCAGGTTCCTTACATTAAGTACTACACTCGAGGCATTCATTTCTCAGGATGGGGCACAATTTGCCCCTATTACTCTCGTTCCCAGCAGTTCGTTCGTAACTGAAATTAACGGCGTTCACGGTGTTAAGTCGGTCTTATCGGCCAGATTCGCGTCGCTCGGGTAACAAAGTCGCACCCGCGAGTCGCGAAGCTGCAAATCGATTTCAATTCCGCGCCGCGGATCGTTCCGATCGACGCCACGGCGCGTGATCCGTCGCCAATCGCGTCCATTTAAGTAACGCGAGCGACGATCGTTCCGCGAGCGTTCCCAAAGTAATCTCCCAAAGACCCGCGGGATCCACGGCTCGTGGAAGAACCAGTCGCGTGATAAAACCGCGCGTAGTCTTCCGCGGAAGTTTAATCAAACTTCTCTGTTTCTTGCTCAGGCGATCGGCGAAATTTGGCAGCGAGACGTACTCGTTTCGTCCGTAATTGCTGCGAGACTTCCTCTCTGTCGAGTTGTCCCCGGTGTTCAGCCAGCGGATGATATTCGAGAGTGGTTCGACCCAGTTCCGATAATTGTCCACGGGGCCCGGATCCTTTAAGTTCGCCGATTCTTCGTCCGTCTTGCCTCGTCCTCTCCTGCTACTCGACCGCCTCGAAGCTTTTCGCTGCTGTTTCTTTCCACCGTTTTTTCCCTATCGGTCGTTTAATCGTCGAAATCCGGCCCGCGTACTGAGAAACACCCCGCCCTCCTCTTGCGCGTTCGAGGAAGAACAAACAATTAAGCTGGCCGTTTCGACGGAAAAAGCGCAAGCTCCGCGAGAATACGTCGAGCCGCCCTCTGAACCTGTCTCCTCCAAGGAGCACGTTTTGCGCGACCAGCGTTGGGAACGGATTTCGTCGATGCTTACTGTCGTTGCTTCGTATATATTTCTCTTCTCTGAGGAAAGTATACTTTATGGTTGTTTTAAAACTATTCCTTTTTATTTGCACAATTGAATTATTCGTCCTTGCCATCCAAAAGGGTAACAGAACCACCATTTCATATACAGTTATTTCAGAGATACTTTTGTCTTCTTCTTTTTTCTGTGAAAAGGTTAGATAGTAATGATAAGATAATGTAATAATCGTTAATATAATTTAATTAATTTCACGTGTCAGATATTATTACAGCCACGTTTTGTGCGACCAGCGTTGAGAACGGATTTCGTCGATGCTTACTATCGTTACTTCATATATATTTCTCTTCTCCCAAGGAAGTATACTTTACGGTTGCTGTTCTAAAACTGTTGTTTTTTATTTATACAATTGAATTATTCGTATCCGTCATCCAAAAGGGTAACAAAACCACCATTTCATGTACAGATATTTCAGAGATACTTTTGTCTTCTTCTTTTTTCTGTGAAAAGGTTAAATAGTAACGATAAGAGTTAATGTAAATTTATTCTTGCGTTAATATAATTTAATTAATTTCACGTGTCAGATATTATTACAGCAACGTTTAACGTGCTCAGTTTGCATTTCAATTAAATGGTGCGGAGTGTGCACGGAAGTTAAAATATTTGACGAAAGGCGAGATATAAAATTTGTATCGTTAATTGCACGGAAGTGTTCCATCGAGAGGTTGTATTTAAAGAAGAAAGTTGATCGTTGTTTAATCGCTGGCGATGTAGCTGAAATTAGCGTGGCAACGCGAGGGGAATTGGAAACAAATCAATTTGCCGAAACGAAGCAAGGCGTGAACGGCATCGCCGATAGGTGAAAAATCCATTAGTGGGTCACGTACAAAGGAACCGGGGATTCCACCGTGTGGAGGAAACTCTCGGTTCTCCTCTGCGACGCTCCATTCGAATAATTGTGCAATCATCACGGGCGCTTTGTACGATCGCTAAAGTGATATTCCAAATCAGGGCGCATGTAGCCAATTCTGAGTGAAACCGTTCGAACGGAATCTTATCGTCGGCTTGACAGTCGCTGGGTAAAATTGCTATCACGTTCGAGGCTTCCCGAACCTCGTCACCGGCGTTTTCGCTTCCTTTTGACGTAATTAGATTCTCATTCGGATTTTATTTTATCGCTGAGTGGCATCGAAGAATCGCTCGAATGGAAAACGAAAAGAAATTCCGATTGCAGGATGTAAGCATGTTAAAGTAAAATATTTCAAAGTGTCTATCATTCAGAAAATACTATCGATAAACCTCGTACGCTCAGCTTGCAACCCTCGACCGTATCACCGTCAATAAATTCATTGTTTCGGCATTTCAAATGTGGCTTGTTCAGCCCTTTTTCATAGCGAATGCGGCCATTGTTTGCTTATCGATCGCACGAAATATTTAATAAAAATCGTTGCGGGAATTCATGGTCGACGTCAAAGGGAAATCCGCTCAGAGTTGGCGTACAGAAGAAATAGAGGGTTAATTTGCTTAGCCGTCGGACAAAGGTATTCTATCAATTGTAAGCGGAAAAAGATGGACGACTGTTCCCTTCTGTCTCTTGCAAAACGAATTTTCGTTACAGCACGTCCGTCCTATGAAAGCTTTCATTCGCGAATGAAGTTTCGTGGGTCGACGAACGACGTTGCGCGAAACGCGGACTAAGAAATGTTCAAACGCGAGTAACGTGGAACGCGAAGGAGATGAAGCCAGAAAGAATGTTTAGAATAAGACGAGGCGTGCTATAAAACATTTTTAAATGGACTGATCAATTATGAAATAAGTTTACAGAAAATCTTTAGTATAACACGTAATCTTTTGTATAACACGATTGATTATTAATTACAACGTGCAGGGAAGCTGGTAAGTTTAATAACATTTATTCAGCGATTTGTTAATAACTTCATAGAAATCATATTTTTAACGCGATGGAGGAGCGCAGTCTGTGACGCAGAAAGGGGTTGGCAGTTGGCATTGTTCACGTCGACTGAACCTGTTTCACCGAAATGAATTCCCTTTATTTCGCTCTGTAATTGATATTATTGGAGTTCAGCTGATATTAATTACTTCGACATTCTGTACTAATTTCAAAAGGACAATTACTCGTAAATTTTCATTAAAACGAAAGTAAACAGAGGAATATTGGCTAGAATATAAATGGGGAAAAAATTGCTGCTTAATTAATTTCGTACGGTCCACATTGAAAGTAATAAATTCAGACTAGCTACCATAAACGAACAAATATTAGTATTAAAATATTTCTGTCCATCTCTTGTTATATTCGTTTATCGTTGTACTTCTTACACTTTCCCCGAATGATTTACGTAACAAAAGTGTGATAGAATTATGTAATGAAATAGGACAGCGATTTCGATGTTTTTAATTGAATAACGCGTGTCGTTCCCTGAATTCTCTTATTTCGGACGGGAAAGTGACGCAAGAGGTAGATTTAATTGGTGCTTTGTTTAAAAAATTTAACGACGAAATCAATCGGCACGAAACGAAGCTACAATTCTATATGGTTTTTTCCGACTGTAATTGGCGGAAATTTTCAATTCGAGCCGATAAAACGTTCGCTCGTTACGTAATCATTACGTGATGTATTAAAAGCGCGTCATCGGTATCCCTCTTGGAAATTCATTATATCGTGCGAACGATAATTATTAAAGTCTGAAGAAAGTAGAGATGTAACGAGGAAATTACTTACCCCGAGTCACTCCCGTCGAGCTTAATACTACACGGTTCCACTTCATTTAATAATTTTATACCGTTAGTTATTTTTATTAACAAGGATGTGAAGTGAGTTACACTCATTCGTTGCGCTCGAGTATTACTGCTCCCTACTGATCAACAGCAGTAATTATGCGCTCAAAATTTACATGGACATCGAATCATCAACTTTTCTGCTAATAACAGTTAAACAGTTTTTCAGTTACGCAATGTCGCGAAATAATTGCATTCGAGGGGGAAGAAGACGCATTATATTGATCGAGGACGTTATTAACGACAGTGTTTAAATCATTGCGTATTTAATTCGCCAAGTGCACTAACTGTGATCGATGACGTTAATTATTCACGACTAAATTACCACCGTCTACTTGTTAACTATATTTGATCAAATTTTATATTTCATTTCGTAGAATTAATCTACTCTCAAATTCTCCGCCACATTTCTATTTAATTGAGATCGATGCTCCTTTTGTTTCTGCGAATTTTGTTCGATATCCCACTTTGTCGAGGGGGAGCAATAAATTAGCGTGGAAATTTTGAAAGAAAGACAAATGTTGAAGCGTAACTAATGTAAACGTGATAGAACGTAAAAGATACAAATGTTCTATCTTTATTTGAAGCAATAGACAGTTTCATGTTTCACGTTACAATTTTAACTTACAAGAACGCGAAATATACGTATGCCAGTTGATTTTCGCAATATTTATCTAGTAACAAAAAAAAAAAAAGTTATGGACGTGCTGTTAGCGACACGCATTGATATACCAGACGCAATAAAAAGTGGAAAACATAAAAAAAATAAAAGGCGACGCCACGGACATTATTTGATCTTTTCACGTTTCATTTTACGCGCGTGAAAATTTGTACCCGATACTTGTTCAGTACACAACGTAACGAACCGTCGCCTATATAATAAAAATTTCATTGCGTTGTCACGCTACTGTTGATCGAAATTTTATATGCCACGATATTCCCCCGTATTTTTCACGAAAGCCAAAAATACGTGTCAATAAAACGAGCACAATTTTCGACCACAAATGCATCGTGAACCGCGACCAAAATTATTGTCCGTGCGGCTCGTTAAACTTTCGAACGACAGTTAATGCTTTTCGCTAAATTGTTCTCTAATTTGAGTTACGCCAGTCGAGCATCGACGACGCCTCGAATTCTTCTCTTTATCTCGAGGACCAGCAATTCGTGGTTCACCACTGTGCATCTTGCGTGCTCGCTGACGTACAAACTGATCCAAATTCAATTCAAATACAGCCAATGTGAGCTCAGTGAATATCGAAGACGATAATGAACGAAGCGAAATACTGGTCGTTGTTGATATTATTAAATGTCGCGATTCTCTCGCTGTGACCCGCGTCTACGCCATTCAGTTTCGAACTTTGACCCGCGGGACAAAAGGGTTCTACCCATCCCCAGCAGTGAGCGGGAGAATCGTAACGTTTTATCGGAAGGGACGACAGAGCCAACGTTCGCATCCATCAGTATGTATCGAGCTGAAAAACGGGCGACCAACATAGCGCGTTCGTAATGAATCGTATCGCGGCGTTTAGCGGGGTCGTATTATTTTTATACGGGGGTGGAACTTGGGTGTAACGGCACGTGAGATGTCGAATCGAATGCGCTGTTTCGGAACGGTTATACGGGTGCTCGATATCTGAAAAGCGGTAAAAGCTGCAACTATGCAGGATGAGGTAGATAAAATGTTGCGAGCTAGCTTTTTTTTTTTTTTATTCAAAACCGCTCTGTACATCGTCTCGAATTTCTTTTTCAGATCAAACGAAACAAGGGACATTCAGTGCACGGTAAAATGGGTCCGTTTATTTTAAATAGACAATATTTTGTGTACAAATTGTGAGGAGTGTTAATTGTTCTTAGTGTTTAGATTAAGATTTAGATCAGGGGTTAATAAATTTATGTAGTGCGAGGACCACATGTTGAACAATATTTTCTTTGCAAAGCACATCCCAATAACTAGTTAAGTAACAACAAATACAAAAATTCTTGAGCGTGTAAGATTTTTATTAAACGAGTCAATTGAATAAAAAAAAAAGGTTGAGGGCTGTAAAGTTAATGTCAAAATTGACATAAGTGTAAACGTAGATTTAGGATTTTCTATTAATTTGCAGGATACGACGATGTTGTTTTGTTTTAGTTTTAATAATCGTTGCGAGAGAAGGGGTTGCAAAGTCGTTTAGCAGAGGAGACGAAGAAAAGAGCGAACATTTGAAGATCGGTGTCCGTTGAAAGAAGCTACATAATCTGTAATACGGTTAATTTATTGTATAGTCCTTTTGTCTTTAGCAAATAACGTTTAGATTCCATTATCCCGTAATTGATTCAGTATATAAAATAAAATACAAAACAAGGTACCGCGCAAATATTGTCTGTGTCGAAATTCTGCGTCGATTCAGCCGCTAATGAAAACGAAATTAATACGTTCCAATCGATCAGAACGGTGCTCGAAGTCGACCGCGACGAATCAATGGTAACGACCGGCACCGCGTTACGTTTTTTTTTTTTCGTCGTTTCGTTTCGTTCGTTCGATCGAGCCGCGCGGACCAAAATGGTGGGCACGCTTCGAAGAAACGAACGCTGAACTCCCGGGAGAAGCGTTTCCGTGGCTCTCTCTATATATACGCATCGAACTTTCGACTTCCTACTTCAATTTCTCCTCTTTTCTTTTTTTTTTTTCGCGATACTCACTTTTCTAGTATCTCTCTGTTCGTCGTGCATTTTTTAGTCGCTGCGAAAGTGTTCCGAGTAAATTCGTAATTCCATTCCGATGGCTATTTCTTGCATCCTCGTGGTCATTTGCAGCAAATTGCAGAATGTACGCGAACCGTATGGAAAATCGACGAAGTGAATTTAAAGAAAGAAAAAAATTACGCCACTCTTCGAGTATCGATTGTACGTAGTAAAAACTTTGGGGAAGGAATATCGTGGTAGCCACAAATTTTTCTGCCTTCGCGTGGCTTCGAACGAATTGCAAAGTACTTAATTAATCGCAGTCGCAATTAATGGTAACGAACGAGTGAACAAAAGTAATTATGGTTACAAATTGGAACGATATTGTACGGCCATCGATTTTGCCGGTTCTAATGAAATAGAGCGGTCCAATAAATTTTAGGCAAACATATCGCAGGGGGTAGGGGGCTAACGCAATTAAACTGCGAATAATATCACGTCCACGTGCAACCCGTTCGTTATCGCGTACCAGATCTTAGCAGCATTCAGAAATTGTATCTTGGAGCCGAGTGGAATCGTGAAGTTTATCGATTACCCGTTCACGGTGTACGTGCTCGGATTTTTATTAAAGTTATCTCGTTCCATGAGTGAAACCGTCTGTTATGAATCTGCCAGGAGCAACGGCACTTTTTCTTGCCCGATGAAATGAGAAAGCATAACGTGCCATCGGGTTGATTTAATATTTTTCCTTATCTCCCGCCTCGCCGATCTATTCTGAGGGATCGTTTCAGTATTCCACGGAGGAGCCGACTTTTCAATGCAATTCTTTTCACCGGAAAGCAAGAGATGAGAAGATCAACTGTTCCGTAACGATCGAACGAATAATTTCCTTTTTTAATCGCTATACAATTCGTATCTAAGCGAGCGCATCTACGTCGTTCGAAAAAAAAAAAACGAGAAAAATGTTCCCGCAATTCTAGCCACACCGTTATCGGTCCCTCCCAAAGCGCGATCGTAAATCCAACAAGCCGACTTTTTTAATACAATTCGCTAAAATACCTCCCAGAGATACCTGCGCTGTGCCGCGAGCGAACGATCGAAACAAAACGTCGACGAAAAACCGTAGTACAACATCGCGATTGTTGATATCGGACGAACGGAACGTGCGCGCGGAACAAGATTCCCAGGCATCCGTATCATTCCGGGTGATTGCAGCGGCGGTTTCGCGTTCGAAACTGGGAAAACCGCGCATCCAGCTACGGACGATCGTTCCAGTTTCTTCCGCGAGCCAGCCGCATAATTCAGGGGCTGCCGTTTCACATCCCTGGTTACAGAGGGGGAGGCAGCGCGGTGAATCCGATTAATTCGCCGTTGCTCGGTCGTCTCGCGTGGCACAATTTTTCGCGGGACGTGCAAACACGCCGTCCTGCAGCGCCTCAAAGGCGTCCAACCTAGCTAGAGGCTCTCTTCCTCGCCCCTGGCTCTTGCCTCCATTGTTACCTCGGACTTTTGTGGACCGTAGAACGGATTGTTTTCGGCCTCGCCGGCGACAGTTCTCATTTTGCTATTCAGAAAAACTGTTGGAAGTCTTTTTTGTTACGCCTTCACTGGTGCCCCGAAGTGTTTGTTCCGCGAATCGCCGTGACTTAGAACCGGAACAGAAAGCACTTCCCGTGGAGCCCTTTGAATCGTGGACACGACGGACTACTCCTCGCGATTCCTTTAACGTCCATGCGTTCTTGATACGTTGTTCAATTTTCGTTTCGACAGGGGAGAGTCCACGAATGGCACTCACTTAGGATTTGCGACGTCGTTCGTGTGGAGCGATGAAGAAATAATAATTTTTATCTTCAGCGGTGGTATTTGTAAAGAGGTAGACGTTTCGCGAGACGGTTTATTAAGTGGATCGATGTTTTCTACAGGAACTCCGTAAATAAATGAGGATGTAATGGACATTAGCTCCCTTCTTGTTGGAACAATTATTAACGCCTGAAGCGATTGATGTACGTATGTGCGTGCGTCAGTGTGGCGCGATGGTGAGGGTGGCGTTAGGGAGGCCATTAATTCCAATTTACAAGGATTATTCTGAAGGATGCAAGCAAGTTGTACGCGAGTTTCGCGAGAGTAATTGCATTCTCTCTGATCAGGCAAAATGTAACTAAATAACTCGAGGGAAAACAGATGGAAAAAATTTAGATGCAAATGTATTTCCCTTAGATCTTGCAAAATCAGAGTGATTTAATTAAAAATTAAACGTTACGCTTTGAACAATGTAACTGTGTTCAGAATGGTTTAGGGTTCGAAAAAATCGTGAAAATGTTTCTACATAGTTTATGAATCGATAGTTGTCGAAATTAATAGCGTTTGCTGTTTGCAATTAGTAGTATCAATTAAGTTTGATAGTATCGTTTCACGAATAACTACCACGATCGATTAATAATTACTCACGGTCAGTGAATAAGACTGTTGATTGGACGAGATGGGGCGACTTACAGGGTGTTTAATTTAAATTAAACGGACGATTCTACAGGATAAAAATAATACGAACATCGAGGTATATTAAGGAATAAAGTGAGATAAAAGTGGAGAATAATAAAATTGTGATTAAGGCTTCGTTTCTTAAAGGTATTAACGTTTAAAACCCGAGGAAAATATCTCTGAGCTCTGGCAAATCTTCCGTCACGAAGGAATGTAGGTCAGGCCTAGATACAGAGGGTGCGGCAGAGTGGTCCTCAGCTTCAGATAACGAAACATTTTCCATGGAATTTTTTCTTATCCTTTTCCTTTCGAACGATTGCAATTCATAAAAAGGCAATTCATACGTACGTACAAATTAGAATACACAAATAACGTAAAATCAGTTCATACAAAATTATTATCGCGGTGATGTTTAAATTTTTATTATATTCAACTACGTGCGCGGCCAAAGCGAACAAATGCGCATCGTTTCGAATCGTATCTCCATTCAAAATCCCAATTAAATAAATTATCGTCCGCCTCGATTTTAACGTATCAATTGCAAAAAACCTGGAAACCCACATTTTATTTCTGAAATTAAAATTGTTGAACCGATACGGTTCCGTTATAAAACCAGACGTGTATCCGTTTACGCAACCGTGCGATATTATTCGCTAAAAAAAAGGAGCAACGCTCGAGCCCGGTAAAAAAATGTAGAGACCGTGTAAGTGATTTCCAATTAGTTGTGTTAGCCCGATCAGAGAAAAAAAGTTCCCCATCGAGCGTATCTGCACCTCGATTCGAGCGTTTTTGCGGATATAGAACCACCCTTGGATGATCTTTTGTCCGGCTATGCTCTATCTGTCCCGTTCTCTCGTTCTGAGTGTTCCACGTTGTACGCATTGTATGCAGCGGGCTCGCGTTATTCATATTTCTATTTCGTTTTACGCTTATTCGAGAGTGGCGGGGATTCGATCGCGGTCGAATTTCCCCAACGCTCGTCGTGGTGCCGTTTTCCGTATGAAACCGTATCGCGTCAAACGCGGCGGAATCTCTCGTCGGTCGAATTACACCCTCTTTACGTTACTCGGATGGCTTTAGGGGTTGGAGCGCGTCGTAGGGCCCCGGGGGCTTTCGAGACCGCGACGTTACGGTGTTCCTCGTGATCTTCGTTGACGCAACACTTACACGATTTAACGCTGCTAGTATGAGTCGCTTATCCAGTGCAGGACATCGCGATCAGTTTGCTTTGGGTTACGTTATCGCGTGTTAATCCTACAGCCCTTGGGTTGGTCGAGTTATTTTTGTATTACAGGTTCGAGTTACCTCGATCGAAGTAAATCGAAACTGCGTTTATCGCTCTGTGTAGCTTTTTATTCAAGTTATTTAACTTCAAGCACTTTCTATTTATTTCGTTGGTCGTTGAGTCGCATGGTTTTCGAATGGCGTTATCGCGTCGACTCTCATTTAAAGCGTTATCAAAATCGTAAGTAACCGCCGTCCCAAAGGTTTCTCGTTAAATCCATAAAGACTAACCGCGTCGATTGAAACGAATTTGTATAAATGGACGATGCCTTTCAAGGATCCTCCACTGTACGCCCCACGCTCTTATCCGCTTAGTATTGTCGCTTTCAAGAGATCAGCCCGGGCAGATACGATTGAGAGGTAGCTGCATCGACACCGCTGCTGCAGGCGCACGGGGTTCATTCGTATTCGTTCCCTGAAAGCCGGAAATCTCTACCGGCGCGGCGGAAGAAGAAGGAATGGCCGGACAGAGGCGACATTAGCGAAATAAGTCAATGGCCCGCCGCGTTTCAATGCCCCACCCGGCAATGCGCTTTCGGGATCCATTTCGATCCGGCCACCGTATCGCGCGGATAAAAATATATCACGCGGGTCAAAAGCGTCTTAAAGGGTAGTCGCTTGGAACGGGATGTCTATGGGATCTTACGCCCTCCCAAGTATCTCTATCTCTACAATATTGCGCGGGAGGCACGCTTTTACGATACTTCATTTCCCTGATAGTTCGACGACTGAATAAATCCGTCCTCGACTCGATTCGAAGAAGTAATTTTCTTTTGACTCCCCACAGTATAAACTGAATTACGAGTCCCTGTCAATTTTAGTAGAAGTAGATTTAAATCGTTCCGTCTGTATACACTTCTGGTAATTTCGATGGTTGGCTGAATTTCGTTGTTGCTGGATCGTTGCAAATTTTTGCACATTATATTAATCGATTGGGTAATTACTGGGTCAGTTTTTCGGTCATGAGACGCGTCGCGTTCAATTAGCGCGGGCAGCATTTTCTTACCGGTGCCGCTGGTTTCCCTTTTATTTTTCACTTCTCCCGTTTACATCGCTAAACACGACCGCGAGCGTTGGAACGAGACATTAATTACGTTAGAACGAAACACACCGGCTTGCCTAGACACTTGCCCTAGCAAGAAGTTTCCTCCGGCGTGCAAACGAGCCAACGAAGCAAATTCTCCTAATCCACTTCGTTGCATTGTTGTTGCCAGTACAAAAGACCGTGAAAAATTCTCTGGTTGGGCTGAGCAAAAACGGATCAGACCCGAGAGAAGTCGCGCCAAGTAACAGTCTTAAACCCCACTCCAATTTACGTAAACAAAAAATTGAAGAAAATAATTAAGAAGGTTAGAAAACCACGAGGAAAAAGCGCAACAGAGGTGTACTGGATGAGAATTTTCAAGCAACCTCGAGGCGAGCCAGGGACGAGCGCAATTTCTCGCGGAATAAAATAATAAGAAATTATGCATGGAAAAGTGTTTGTAAATCCGCGAGCACGACGTCGAAACGTCGACGACTTCCCGCGCGCATCCTGAAGCAGACATAATCCGGGCAAGAGTTTCTAATTCACCCCACTTGTAATCCGTCTCGCTATACACTTTGCATTACGCAACAACCCCCGTCTGCGCCTGAAAGGATTCCGTTGCGACTCGAAGCGATTCCTCCCGGTTCCTTCGGTTCACCAGAGCGCAAGTAAAAAGTATCCCCTTTTGTGCGCGTCGAGTCCTTTACACCCTCCGCGCGGCTGTTTATTTCACGCGTGCACACCAACGCGACAAGGGTGACATCGGGTATTACCGAATTGTATCAGAGGGGTGTTGGCGCGAGAGCCAGCGGTGGTTGCAGCGCCGTTATAGGATCCTCCGTTTAAGTAGGTTAGGTAATGCGCGTCGCGGTCGGAAATGTGAATTCTCTTTACTTCTCCATTGTCCACCGTGGTGTGCAAAGGGAGAGGGAACAGGGTAGATATTTGCTCTTCTGGGAAAGCAAACCCGGGAGCTTTTCATACGCGCGCGACTCGCAGCGCTAACCCAATTTTACCGGTACGACGCCCAACGGAGGTTCGCCGGGTACGTTCTACCGCTCGAAGACCGGTTATTTGCCTTGCCTACACGCCCCAGCCCAGCTTCCGTCTCTTATGTAAAATATTGGCAAAGATTTGGACGGAAAGGTGCGTCCACGGTGGTTGAAATAATATCGGCTCATCGGAGGATCGAGCGTTTGGAAATGTTCCCCGTTGACCATCCTGAACGCATTTTGCGAATATATTTTTGAGGGAATTTCGTGAAACGAAAGAGTACGGGTATTTCGAGATATTAGCCTCGATGTGACGTTTGAATTATACTCGGTCATGCTACGCGTTCCGACTCTGATCTCGTTTTTTACTTGTTTGAACGTGAAAAACCGTTATCTTTGCTTCCGGTAGCAAAAAGATATCTGGCTACACGTACAGTTCGTAATTTATTCCGTACTAGCCGGTGGTAATTGAATAAATACAAAGCCGTCAAAAGATAACGAACTACGCAACCCCCGCGGTGGTTGCAACTTTAACGAAACGCGCGTCTAGAAGAAACAAGGGCGCAGATTTTTAATGAAGTAGATATTCCATTTAAACGAGCGCGCTATAATTCGGTCGTAAAATCTGGAATTCTCTATTCGAAGCACGTGTACGCTCCGGCGTTGTTGCCGTTTGGACGGTATCTAGTTTTGCAACGCGGACAAAGTTGTCCGCGCGGAAAGGCCGGGCGTGGAAGTAGAGTGAAAGGTACACAGGGCACCCGTAACGAAGTTTTCAAAGACAACATCGAGTCTGATATCTAACGAGTTCATTCCACTCGACTGCCGTGGCAAAAACTGCAAGTGGAGAGATCTCTATCTGCCGCCCTTCCGGGCCAGGTCACCCGTCTATCTCCGTCCCGCGTCGTTTTCCCGCTCCAACCGCCCAGTCTGGCCAACCACGGAACGCTGCCGCGCATTACTCAACCGAGACCTGGTGGATCTTAATTTTATAAAGAATTATCGGAAAACAGGAGGCGCACCTTCTGCTCGAGTCACGGACCGCTCGTCTCGAGATGAAACGAGCCTCAGCCGACTCGCAAATTGGAAAATTTATTTCTCTCGACGCAAGCGTAATTATTCGTTTCTCGATTGAGAATACAGACGATATTCAAACATGTTCACTACGTAAATAATGATAATCGATTCTGAAGCATGCAGAAATCGTGCTACCACATCGATACACGCCATGCAAAATGAAAAATTCAACTAACAAAACGTCTGACATCCATCGATCGTTGGCAACCCTACCTCCGATTCTGGTGATTGGATGATCAGCGACGTCCTTGGAGGTTTTTCTGGGGGCACCTTCTTCAGAGTTCCGGTGAACGAAGCAGCGGCGGGTGCGCCAGAGGGCGTTGGGGCGGCCTCGTGGCCGTCGATCTGACATTGAAGTCGATGGAACTGCGAGAAGGAGGTACGCGACGTGTCGGCGCGCTCGAATTGCGGCAGACACGGCAGTGGCATCTGCGACATGCTCGATATCTGAATAGAATTCGGGTCGTTGGTATCGTGTTGGAGCCTGGGCGACAGCTTCTCGCAGACGGAGGATTGGCAGGGCTGGTGATTAGCGTTCTGTGAATAGGAAGTGGTCAATAACGATAAGTGATGGCCGTGGGGCGCGTGCTGGCTCTGCGAGGCGCAAGTCTTCTCGGTTGGCTGTTCCTGGTGATTGGGCAGGGAGTTCGATTGGATCTGTTGGGTCTCGTTCGCGACAGAGTGCGGTGGAAAGTCGGTGGATCTTTGCATTTTGTCGCACAGCTGATTCTGCGCCTGCAGAGTCTGCAGGCGAGCCTGTAGATCGCTCTGTTGATGTTGAAACTGCGCGACCTTGTCGAGGATCTGATTCTGATTCTGAAGACACTGCAGCTTCGCCTGGAGATCGCTCTGTTGACGCTCGAACTGGCTGAGCTTCTCCGAGATTAAATCGAGACTCTGTTGATTCTGTAATTGCTGCTGTTGCGCTGTCAGCTCCGATTTTTCGTTTTGAGTCTCCAATTGGCTCTGCAGATTGTCCGTCTGGCTCTTGCTGTGAGTGAGCAGATTGCTCGAGACGTTGTGACTTTTACGGTGACTGTGAATTATATGATCCACCTGATCGGCTGGCTTGTTCAAATTCGTGTCACCAAAATCCGTTACCACGGTCAAGACAGTCTTGGTGTCTAATTTTGCTTCGCTAAGGGCCGGATACTGATGGCAAATGTTGGGGCTGGCTCTCTGCGAGGGAACCGTGCTAATTGGCGGTCCAAGGTTAGCCACGGAACCGCTGATGGGCTGCTCCTCGAACTCTTTCCTCGAGAGTTCCATGTGCTTGGTTAAATCAGCGCTGACGTGCCGCAGATGACGACGCTGCTCCATTATGGTCCTCTGACTGATGTTGGGAATCGGTTGAAAGGCTGACTGAGTCATTCTGGCCTCCTTGCGTTCCTCCGGTTGATGCATCTGCCTCGGATCCCTCCGCTCCTCAGATGGATTACGGGAACGAGGACTGGTGGAGAGCATCTGATTCTGCATCATGTTCCTCTCGTGCTCCTGTCGTTGCCGCTGTTCCGCCCATATCGTCAGTTCCTGTCTGGTCTTCTCGAAGTTCTGATTGACGAACGACGGGCTCTTCTGGCTGGCACGGTCAGCAGACCCCTCGCGGATCGGCATAAACGGCATAGGAGACCGTCTAACGTCTTCCATCCGCTTACCCTCTATAGTCATCGGTGATCTCCTGTGCTCGTCGAAGTAATCGGATCGCCTGTTTTCTTGCGGTATCGCTATTCTCTGGTTAGGGCTCACGTTGCCCCACTCAGGCTTCCTATCAGCGCCCACGCTCTTCCTGTTCTCCTGTCTCGTGTCAAAGGCCATAGGCGACACTCTTAAGCTCGCGTCCAATCGCCTCTGATCAGGCGGGTACACTTGATTCGTATCGACGCGTTTCGGATCCACCATGGTCCCAGCCTTCCTCGCTGACATCAATATCTCCTGGCTCGCGTCACCAGGGAACGTGAAAGTGATTATGTCGTTTCGTCGCTGGAAGCTGGACGTTACATCAACTGAGATGGATTTCCTGTGCTCAGGCCTGGTCACGTAAAGACCGCAATCAGTGGCCACAGCTTCGCAGATTTTATCCCGTCCAGGCGGATCCCCGTTCGTGTCGACGTAGAGGCCGTCCTGTCTGGTCCTTGGATTCTGATTGATCGCTGTCAGATATCTTCTGTCTTGCGCGTCAGCCACGATCTGCGCGCCCTGCACGATGATCGCCCCGTCGCAACGATGGACCGGTTCCTGCGCTGGATTCTGCGTGGAATCGTACTTGGGCTTTGGCATACCTGGCACGTCGACGCTCGCGGACTTTCTATGACCAGTGGGATCGTGGGTGATCTTCGAGTTGCCACGCGGTGGGACCAGCGGTTTTGGTCCGCGATTTGGTCGTTCGGTAGTCGCGATCGCGAGTCCATGGCCCACGTTCTGGGCGATCGGTTGAATAATCGGTTGCGTTTGATATTGTGCTAAGTCTTGGGAAAATCTCTGCGGGTTTGGCGACTGTTGGCCAAACTGTTGCGGCGGATAGATCCCTGTATGAGGTGTGTATGGCACCGCGTTCATAACCGTTTGAGGATATTGGCTGTACTGGTATTGGGGTTGCGCGCTGAACTGAGCGTAGCTCGGTGGCTGAGGCACGACCACGCCTGAATAATACGGTGGCTGAGGGCTGCCTGACTGAGGTGGTATCTGCGTACCGTGTTGGACGGTCACGTATTGACCTTGACCAGTGAACATTGGGTTCGCCGTGCCACCTTGGTACAGCGTGGGATCTCTGTAAGTGACGTCCCTGGTTACGTAGCCAGCTCTGTCCGCGTATTGCGCTTGTTGAGGGTACATCTGCGGTCGCACCTCGAATTGATTCCGTATCTGCGTGTACTGCGTTTGATCGTAATCAGGGACGAACTGAGGCTGCACCTGGACAGGCAGCGTTTGGGTGCTGGTCTGAGAGACGTGTTGCGCTCTCTCGAGCGCTGATTTTTCCTGTCCGTACTGCTGAGGCGGTAGTTGCCCACTTGGCGGATGTCTGTCCTCAGGGACGCCCACCGTGGATTGCTTTTTCACGGTCGGATATTGGCCAGTCTGTTGGGTCTGCTGCTGCTGTTGCTCTTGGCTCTGCCCGCTCGGCTGATTCTGTTGAGCCCTGTCTTGAGAAAATCTGTCATACTCTATGGTACGATTTTCAAAGCCGTTGGATAAATCCTGCTTGGCGTTATCGGCAGGCGGCTCGGCACGGCCGTTCTGGCACGCTGTCTGTTGATTCTCCATCGTTTGCCCGACCTCGTTCTGCTCCTGGCTATCGTTCACCCCGCCAGAACCGGACTGCGACATGCTGGCGGCCCCCACCGACGGTCGTCCGCCGATGTAGCCGAGAATTCGCCCCAATCCGCACACCGTGACGACTTACCGTGCAACTCTCTGTTGGAAATCTAGATTCTCGCTTCAACGCAATCGTCACGGATCGCGTTTTTACGCCTGGTGGATTCCGGCAGGTCGACTGGAGTCATGTAAACGTCGATATCGATGTCGTTTGCTCTGCGCCGATCGCTGTGTTCCGTGGTCTCTCCACCGAGTTTCCTTTTTCACTACCTGAACGTGCAAACTGTCAGACGGATAGACCGAACGACTCTACTCCTCCTCTCTTTTCTTATTTATTTCCTTAATTCGTAGCAATTTAATCGTACAAAAGGCGAGCGTAGAATTTTCCAGTTCCGAAAGATCGACTATTTCTGTAGCAGCGATTCGCTGGTGGAATTTTGCTCGTCGTCTCTTTGAATATCAACGAACGAGCCCGTAGCGCGATTTAATTTTTACATCTTCTTCCCAGAACGGTCCCGTCCGCTTTTCTACCGCGTTTCGATAATAAATCACAGACTCGACGAGTAATGTCACGTGAAAATTTGAAACGTTTGTCCGGGCAGAGAGAGGTCGTACGCGGTACTCGCATTCCTCATTTCTCCACGCGGCAAAGTGAATGTACAATGACGAAGGTAATCTCTTTTATTGCGTCCCTTTGACCAGATCCGCGTGCACCCCCGCAAATCTTCATCGGGCGAAATAAGCGGTTCCGAACTCTTGATTCTTCTGCCTGGCTGTTTTTATTGCACGGTTCCTTGTCGTCGGGAAACGAAGCAGGATTACCAGCGAAAACTGTTTCTCTAGCCGGTGTTCCTTGCTCGTATATGCTCGATGTACAACGGTGTGTCAGTACGCGACGATTCGCTCGTTTCTCCGCGACTATTTGTCGCGAATGTTCGTTCGAAATCTTCAGGAAATTTGGCTCTAGCTGCCTTGAAAAAGCTTGTATATATAATTTAAATATTGTCTCGAAAGAACGTGGTTAGTCCGTGTAAATTCCTCGAAATGTTAGAAAATTGATTAACTCGTGTTTGATTTCGTTACGTTTTTGATTACGACAGGTAGATTTCGTTATAGTAGCCAGTAATTGCAGCCCTGGTATCGATGATACCGTTCAGGACGATTTCACGATTAACCGGTTCGAATTGAAAGATAACATTTGATTTTCCTTCGTAGCCTCCCGTGAATTCTCTTCTTTTCTATCTAACAATAGTATTCGAACTTATTCTATGGCGTTGACGTGGTAGTTTTTGGACAGAGAACTGTAGGATCGATCTGCAAAAGAAAGACAGGGAATGACAGATTCTGCACATGATACAGTAAATTTCCCTCGTAATATTCGACGCAGATTCAAAATTTGGAGAGTAATCTTCTTAACCTCGATTAACAGGCGAGCTCCATATTCGAATGAACGCGTGATCTCGTTATTTGGAAATTATTACGAACAAGTTCCAAGTAGAAATAATTTACACACAGATACACAAAAAATCTATGAAATACGTCCGATGGTGGACAAGGCGCATAAAATGAGGAAAACCAGACGTATCACGTCTCTCCCCTGCGGGTTTTGAATGATAAGAGCCGCGTCTTGAATGGCGGGCTGTCAGGAATCGGTGACAATCCGTGTTCCAACCGATCGTCGCGACGACAACGACGAACGAAACGTTCGTTGCTTCGAGCACGATCCATTTTACTCGAAGGAGCGCGAATTGTTTTCGTGATTTCCCAAGTGCCTCGTGATCATTTTAGTTCAAGGGAGCGGGAGGCCATCTTTCATTGCCGGAAAGTTAATCCACGGCAAACAGAGACGTTGAAAATTGCTCACCGCCTTGGATAACGTCGTAAATTATCGACGTCCATATCTCAGTTTACCTTCATAATCTCTTTATGACGCGAGTTAACCTTCGTAGCGTCTGACCAATCGCGTAGCAAACTACTTGGAACGCGTACGCACGCCTACGTATCTGCCTTGAAAAAAGTAATCCCCTCGATAGAACTATACAACACTTAACTGTAAGATGTGTTACACTTTTTGAAAAAATATAGCAAGCGATTTTGCATCGAATTTCGTTTCGCTTCTGTGTATGTTTATTTGATTTCGAAACAGTTGTACGTATGGTATTCGCAAGCAATGTCAGCTGGATGCATTCAGGCCTACTTAGCGGTAATTAAAAAATATTTCTTAGGCTCTTCCGTTGGCGAGTTCTTCATACTTTCAGCGGACCATCCAAGCCGTTTTATCGGCTGTATATCTCTGAAGGAACGTTCGCCACGGCGCGAAAGCTCTCGCAGAAAGTCGGATAAAAGAGAAGACGAAGTGTGCGCATTTATCTGTAATAAGCGCCGGCTATAAGTCCGTTTATGAGCCACAATTTTCAAACGATGAGTACCAAATTCACTCGAACAGCCAGCGAGACGTTTAATCATGGCCAGCGATAAAATTAATGGGCTGAAGTTTACTGGAGGACGTTTATCCCCAAAGTGGTCTGGTACTACCAGAAAAACTGGTCGAAACGGTCGTAAGAAGGAATCGACCTGTGGCACACGTCGCGAACCGCGAATTATCGAGCCTCAAAGAGAAGGGTTTGGCATCGCGGACAGCGGAAATATAAACGACCCATCTTCCCTCTTACTTTAAATCAACGTTTCCGCGCAATCGACAGTTTCAACCGCTTTACGAGTACAACGATTCGCAATCAGTTGCCCTATTGTGCGCTCCGCGAATCGCCACGAACCACTCTAATTACGCAACGGGGCATCGTATTACTTGTCATTAATTTTTCTCCCTACCCCCGTCGAAGGGTGCACGCATAAGTGAAAAACGAGAGGATGGAGGCATATCACAATCTCGTTAGAGTCGGATGACAAACTGCTTGGAACTACTCCCTTGGATATGTCTCAGGAAAATTTTCCAGCCACGCGGAGACGGGAGTAAATTGCTTTTGTCGTTTCCCGTGTGGACGTACGCTTACACGTTTTAACGGGCGCGTAAGTGTGCAGTCACGTCTGCATATATATCGTTGCATCTACATACATATCGTTTTTATTTCAAGCGCCTCGAACTCGGCTCTTTTTATTATTTCGTGGACGAATGCGAAGCGTTCCTTCTCCTATTGGTATTGTAATAATGTTACTTGAAATCGATGCACGTTTTACGCCACTCTTAATTATGCCACGCTGCGCGCGTGTTTTAAATATTTTAATTATCGGAGAATGTACACGGATCGCGATATTTCGAAACGAGAATAAATTTATCGTACGGTGTGTACGTAATCGGAAAATTATATTAAGGGTTGCGCGGCATGTACGCGCAACCGCTGTTCGAATACTTACTTTGTATTTAGTTTATATCTGCTCGGGTGTGTATTCATATGTATCGTACGTATATTCGGGTTTGCTAACCGGGCTTTGATGAACTCTCCACGGATAAACAAATTTATCGTTTTCATGCACCAGCACAATATTACTCGCGTACAGTTAAACTAATTACTAGGTCCGCAGCGCAAATACCATTTTCCAGTTAAAAGGTTGATAGTCCTCGTGCTAATTCAAATATTCATTTGCCACTGTAATTTCGAGTGTATTACACGTGTATATATTTCCTACCACGTGTCCGATAGTTTCACAATTCTTTGGCGTGTCTCAGCTGTTCCGTAAAATACTTAAAAATATACTTTGCATAAAATGAAACATCAGTTATTTCTGATCTAGTTTTTTAAAGTAGCAGATATTACGATTGACGGAGATATGTTTATTAAAAATGAAAGTCTATTGATCTCAACGGTAAGAAACATACGTTACACACTTTGCGACCTTATAGAACGAGCTATATCAAGCATTCGTGATATCGTATTATGCTCGAGAAAACTGTATCCCGTATTTATTCTGAGTGTATGTTCTCGTTACATAAGGAAGAACGTTTCTATGAAAAGCGTCTAGAAAAAGTGAGATACACGTAGCGGACACATGTACGTGGGTCAGTCTGATCGAATATAGCGAAGGGGTAAACACCCTCGAGAAGATTCTTAGGAGAAGCACGCCCTCGAAAACATCGAGTTACCACCAGAACTTATTTTCACGTACTATTTTCCCCGAAAGTGATTCGATAGAGATCGCCAATCCATCTTCGTAGAGGTTAACGACACCCTATTGTGGAAGATTTTTAGTTTCATGGCACGAAAACGATTCTCAGTAAAATGGACGACGATCACGAAGAGCGGGATTCTTAAACTGTGCCATACAGTTTATTAATATTAATTTCTATCCTTTGTCCACTACCAAATGACGTGTAAAACGTATCGAATCGACTGTAAAGAAACAAAGTGATACACACGCTAGTAAAATAATGTAAATTAAATGTAACGCTTCGGACGGAATCAAGGATTCGCCTTTAATTAAGCTTCCTGTTTAAAACAGCGCGCTTCTCTTCTGTCACGCGTTTTAAACGTTCTAAAGAAGATCGGTTTTCTCAGAGAGCTTTTAATACGGTACTTGTTTGTAGCTGAGGCAATTAGCGTTACGTGCCGTTGCTTTGAAATTGGAGTTCGGTTTATTACGTCCCGAGAGTTATTTAATATCGCGCGCTTTGTGAAAATAATAAATATATCAGAGCAATAACGTTTCATCTGTATATTTAATTATAATCCAATGGTTTTTCAGAATTATGCCAGTGGATATGTTGACGGTTTAACAAATTTATGATCGCGAGAGGCTGGAATATCTATCACGCTGGAATTCGTGAATAATCAACGTCGATCCGAAAGGATTTTCGTTGTATATAACAACGAAATCTTCATCGCGCGTGAACTGCGTTCGAATGTATCAGAGTGAATCTTCCATCCCGTGGGATTCATCTGTTGGATCACATTGCGTTCAACTAATTTGTTTCATCGATCCGCATTAATGGGCCAATTCTGACGCTAAGCCGGTATCGAAATGAAATTCATAGTCCAATTTCTGAACTTGATTGAGGCGTCGAAATTAATAATCGATCGCGTCCTGTATCGCCTTCCTCTTGTTGCGGAAATCGACATTATACAATTAAACTTTAACACTTACATTCGATTCGTCGATTACAATTAACGCTGTCGAGCGAACGAAATAAAAATTACATTGGAACAATAACGTAATCGACAAATGTGCTCAGCATTGTGTACATTTAGAGCGGTCAATGATTTCTATAATTGCGCGTTACATATTATTAAACATCGTTGCGGATTATAATTAGTTCGCGTCGATGAAAATCGCATTACGAAAGCAGCAAACAATAACCAACGAAAGTGCATAAGACGAGCCGTAATTTTAAATCCATTCCAACAAATTTTCCATTAAGACCTTGCAAAACAATCTGATTATACTCATCAATATAATTTAAGTCACGCTCAAGTGCTCTGCAAATAAAACAAAAATCCTCTCGACGAAAGACAGACGATCTCAAAATAAAAAATTTGTTCAAATTATGAAAAAACACCGGACAGACGTGCCCCTTTGATCGTACCTACACCACAAAGTAAATAGACGGTGCTAAATAGAAAATCTGACGGTAATTAATCCGCAGAGCCAACATGGCGTGAACTGAAATTCGGATGGATCCAAAGCGAAATCAGAGACGTGCAGCCGGTTGAAATCCGGAAACAGGTCGAATTAATCGTACGTTTTTTTATATATTTTTTTTTTTCATTTTCTCAGCAGCACGCACGAAGAAATCCGTATCGAATTACGGAGTTGTCATTCGCGACGGGAGCTCACCGGAAACTGACGATAACGCGGGGTCGTGGAACGGACCGCGAGCGAATTACACCAATTTCCTCGAGCTGGCCGCGGCGCAGTCGTCTGGTTATCGGAAGTGCGATCGACTGTCGCGATGCATCGGGATCAATTGAAATCGGCTTGAAATCCCATTACTTGCCAATACGGCAAAACACGGTAACCCGGTCACTCGGCCATTTATTTCGATTTCCAATTTCCTCCCCCCCCCCCCCCCCCTTGAGTCTGGGTATAACAATAAGACGCAATTTCTATACCAGTCAGAATCTGCACCGCGAGCGGATCGCGCGCTTACGATCTCGTCTGGAAGACGGCTATCCTCGCGATATTTTCTAGATATGAAATGAAAGCAGTTGGTAAAGTTGCGAGAGTCGCCATGGTTCTTCTCGACTCGATTAATTGGGTTCACTGATAATATTTCTTGGTTCGTTTCGCGATGCTTTCATCTGCGAATGCACGCAGAATTTGGATGGAAAATTAGAGAACAGCTAAAGCGTGTACGTGGACTCAATATTTTGTGTATTCTACTTTTACACATATTCCTTGGTTCGTTTCGTGATGCTTTCATCCGAGAATGCACGTAGAATTTGGATGGAAAATTGGAGGATACTTAATGGACTTAATGTTTCGTATGTTCTTTTCTTTTTCTTTATCGATCATCAGACGAATCTTTTTTACAGTTTAACTCAAATAGTTTTATTTTCTCAAATTTACTTTATGCGATCCGAATAAAGATACACAGGCGTGTAGAGAAAGATTGATAATGGTACATCTGGGGTTAATTTCAGACTGAGTTTCCCTAGCAAGGCGTCTTTCGAGCCCTTAATAAAATTGATGGCTCGACCCTACGCTACGCCCAACAGAATTTTCCCTTTACGACCCATCAGCGTCTAGGGTGTCGTAAATAATAGAATATGTCAATTTTAGCTTGCCGAATTCTACGCAAGGAACTTTACACGTTCCGCAGGAATTCCTCGAGACGAATTGTGTGTTGGAAAAAAATGAGACGTTCTACAGGAGTTAAAAATAACGGTACTGCCTGGTAAATGTTAGAAGGTTGTTCTAACTGTCCTTAAAAAAATCCGGAAAACTTGCCTCCCTCGACGCAATATTATTTCTTTCGCAGAAAGAAACTGAGGGACACGCTTAGACGTAACTTAATTATTTAAATGCGTGAGTTATCGGATCTAAAATTCGAAAGATGTGTAAGAATACAAAACGACAATTTAATTACATTAAGAGTGGAAAGCGAGTGCTAGTAGATCAAGCGCGTCCTCTTGTTTCAATCTTCTTGAGCGTCTACTTTCCCTCACAAGGGACTTCGCATTCTCGCATTCAACATTCCTTCTGGATTTCATGTATCCTCGTTCCTTGGATTTTTGAAGAAGTCATTTTCTACGTATCTCGGAGGGCGTAGAATTTTCTGAACATCCGTCAGACGTCTTCCTGTATTCACCAGATGTTACGAGTATTTTTTTCCTTATTCTAAACTCTTATATTCTGTTCTTATTATATTAACAACAGGTACCGTCCAATTGTAACTTCCATATGTTCTCTGTTCGCCATTCGAAGAAATCTGACCACATAAACTATTTTATAGAAGAGCGTTCACATTTTTATACAAGCTCTGATTTTATCAGTGCTAAAGTAGACGAACTTGCTCTATTATCTTGCTCAGTGCATTGTGTGCAATGTGCGATACGAGTTCGCGAATAGAATGATTAGTTTAACAAATATAAATAATATTATCGCCTTCTGACAATAACGTAAACGCATTAAAACCCCTATAGAATTGGAAGATTGCAGATGGTAGAATATACACGTCGCACATACATGACGAGTTATAAAAAATCTGCAATTTCAGAAATTTTTACGTTAATTAATTCATACGCGGATCCACTAAAAAGAATTTCCCCGATTCAGAGATACCCCTCCATTGAAACGACACTCACTCTCCCATAGCGCTGAATAGGAACACGAATTATGCCGTCGAAAACAGCGTAACCCAAGAATTCATTTCATGCGGCTTAATTGAATGATCCCGTTGCGACTGGCGTTGGACCAAATTCTGCCAATTATCGTATCGAGTTCCGTGGTCGATCCGGCCCGATTAAAATCGCCGTCGGCTCGCTGGCTTCTCGCGGGCTTCGTACACGTCTGGTTTAATTGGCCAAATTGGCCCGCGGTGGTCGAAACAGATAAAAAAAAAAAAGAGGGAGGGTAGAAAAGCGACGAGGACGGTGCACCGGGTCGCTGCGATTTAAAATCCACCCGCGACGCGCAACCCCGTGCGTGCAGCGCGTCACCCTCTGCGAGGACGCGTGCAACGCGATCCACGACAGAACGGAAACAGATCGCGTACTGAAACTGTTTAATCGCGTCGAAGTCCTGTGTTGTTGTTCGCCTCCTTCGAGCTCGTCGTTTGTTTATTTGGGACGCCTCTGCCAGGTACGTATGCCCCGAGGCGTATTATCTACGCGTGTTTGTGGCCACGCAGTCGCAGCGGGCAAATTATGGGCTTAGTTGAGCTTGTGTAATCGCAGGTGTAGCTTCGTTCCGCGTGTCGAAGCGATATTTCGACGCAGTCGATGAGCAGCCTGTACGTTTTAGATTAGAAATCGTGTCGCGAGTTTGTGTGCCCCCGTTAATGACTCAGTGCCATTTTGTTGAAACGTGGGTGCCATCGGGAAGATACAGTGTCTGTGTAACATTAATTTCTCATGGTGCGGGTGCATGTAGGTATATATAAATAGAGCGTGGATATGGCTGTTGGAATCGCTCGATTAAATTTGACAAATTAGAAGTTCGTAACCCTTCTGTGTTCAAAGGATGGTCGTAAAGTCCGCTCGATGAATATATTGAAAATTTCGCGCGATGAGTTTGGGAACTGGGGCATGAATTTCTCGGGTCGAATAAACGAAGGGCGATTTCAATATGGAGATACTCTTCGATCAGTGTTGTTCGTTTTATCTACAAAGCTTGAATCTAAACGAGATAAAAGAATACCCTGTACAAGCACTTCACTTTCAATCTAAAGCCGACGCTCGATATTTCTGTTGTCACGCTCCTCTGCAAGCACGAACTTTCTTCGCTTGATTATTTTATCGATGATCGCTTAACCGACGCCAGCGTCCCGCAGCATTTTTCGGCGCACAAGTAACACCTTCAGGTAAGTACTTATTTTTCTAATCATTCATATCGTACACGTTACGAAAATAATAATTATCAAATTATTTTAACGTAATACGTACTTCGTTCGTATATAAAATTGCTGATATTGTAATATTTTTTTCCAGACACTGCGTAATTATTTCATTCGAAAATCTCATTATACAAACAGGTCTCTAAGGACCACAATACAATCTCCTCGTACAGAAAACAAATTTGCGTTGTACCACTCGCGACAAGATACTCGAATTAGCTTATAAACAAGGAATTTTCTTTCGCTGATGGAAAAGAATGTCGAATTAGAGGATTCTTCCAATTTCGTTCCCTCTTTTCCAACCGTTCGCGTCTTTATTCCGTTTTAAGTAGCCGCGCAGCAACGTCAGGGTCGCGCGATCTCCATATTTATCGCACGACCGGAAGTTCCCCGCGTTAAATTCGTAGCAGGCTCGAAAACTGGTTCCCAGTGGACGTCGTGTCCGGATTTCGTGGCGGCAACTCCGTTCCCTTCCAGGAAATGAGAAAATGAAAACGGCGATCGTGTGCACGTCTCGTTTCTTTCTCGCGCGAGTTCGTCCAGCTCGCAGAATGCAGTGTCAACAGCGACCACGCGGCGCGTAAAAGTGAACGACGCCATTTTCCGTTCGTTGTTTCAATTACGCGTAGCCGCGTCGCGGACACGTTCCAACGCGACTCACCGCGTTGTAATTCACGGCACAATTAGGAATACTTGCCCGCGAAGCGGTAAAAGCGGTCGCAATTTAGATTCTGAGAAAGTTCACGTCGCGCGAGACTTTATTACGCGAGCTTTTTAACGAGAGGTTGTTCACCGCTGAACGCAACCACGCGAAGCGTCAGGTTTAACTCCTCTGTTATCTAATAAACAGGCTATTGAGAACTATCGCTTCGTTATCTCTCGTAATCAAATTTATTGTTTAAGATTAGATTATTAACGAGGTTCAGTCTATCAGCTGTCTCGAAACTATTTTATTTTGCATTTTGCTGCGCGAATTTCAGCGCGTCGAGTATTTGGTACTGTAGAGAAGTTAAGAAATAATTTTAAACGCCATCTGTTCGTACACGATTCTGTAGAAAACGGTAAAAAGTCCTTGTTCGGGTAGAATTAAATTTCGTTTCAAGTGAAGCATACGTGACGGGAAATAGTGTGCGCCTAGCCTTACCACGGAGCTTCAGAGGAGTCCTCGAGACGTTTCACTCGAAAAACGTATCCTTCCCTTGGTATCACGGGCGCAGAAGAACACGTACGAAGAAATGCGGCAAAATAAGATGATCGTGGAACTTGAAAGAATCACCATCAAGACGCTAAGCTCTCTCCAAGGGCTATAATAAATGAGACGACCGCTCGGAGGCTTGAACCTCTTCAAGGACTGATGAAAACTACTTCCCTTTGTCAGAGCAGGGAAAGCGACAGAGGAACGAAAAGAGTTTGACGATAATGTTGCGCCACGTGCGGAACGTGGTTGCATGTAGGTTCGAGTATTCGAAGTAACTCGACGAATTGTCAGTGTTTCTTTTTCACGCGAAGCTGCAGTAATTTACGATGCAGGTTGAGATTTATCGAGGAGAGGAGAAGTGTATTGAAGACAGAGAAATACGCGGGACGTAAGACGGTAACGAAGGAAACCCTTTTAATTTTACACTCAAGCTCTCTCTTTCCAATTAATGAAATTGAAGTCACCGAAGAAAATATTAATGAACCACTCGGATAAAGAGAAATGAATAAAGCTCGCGCGGCCCCCGCGTTTCATCGTAACTATGCCGAGTAAAAATCTTTTGTCCGAGATGAAAGCAGTATAATTTCAAAGAACGCGAACGAACGCGCATTATCGAAGGGAAATGGAAACAGTACACAATGGGGAACGGCGGAGGATTGAAAAGTTTACGCGGGGTTCGATTCGTGCGTTGCTTTTTATCGTCATTAATCAGTCGTCCGTTGCTAAATGGCCACTTACTTTCATGTCCGCGATCGTTATGCGTGTATATAGGCACTGGTCGACAGCGTTTGACCCAGTTCTCTTCCTCCTCTACATTTTTTTTCTTTCTTTTTTTTTTCCCCCTCCACTCTTTTCCACTGCAACAATTTGTTCACGTTCGACGAAGACTGAGAATCGCCTGGGATTGAAGTTGCGAAGCTTCAAACAAAAGGTATTGCAGAAAAAATGGGGTCACCGTGCTAACGAAACGGAAACAAAAATCTATAAAATGGATGCAAGTGTTTGCTCAAGCTGATTCGGCGCTGCCTCTCGAATGAATAAAATAAACACCCCTTTCCGCTGCCCTCCACCTTTCATTTCTCCCGTGTATTTTGCCCGCACGCTACGAATCCGCCGGAAATTAGAGCCATTGTGACTCGCACCGACGTCTCAACCTTTTCTTCGAACGATCGACGCATTCTCCCGACAGCTGAACATCTTTCTTGCTGCCATTCATAAATATTTTAACAATAAGAGAGCTAAGGATTTCATCTGCAGAATTTTCTTCCAAGCGTTAGAATCACCGTTCATTCGACACTACATCGATAATTGAATCGTCAATGAATCTACGCGCGCAATTTTGTTCGAATTGAAACCAAAGTGATTAGAAGCTAATTGAAAAGTCTGAACCTCTTCAACGACCCGTCTGTCAAAAACGTCTGCGAGGAATAAAAGTCGATCGAACTCGAAAGACCGCGTAAATTGACGCTTATTAGAAATGTCGAGGAGCGTACCCCAGTGAAGGTTGATTAGCAGCGCGTGTTGCTCACCCGGAAGCAGCCCCCAATATCGATTACCCCTTTGTATCGAGCAGACCCGACGCTCCTCGTGGAAACGGGACTGAAGACTTGTCTGGGCGAAAAAGAAACGGAAGAAAACCGTTCTGTCTGACAAGCAGCTGATTTTCATCGACGCAACGAAAGTAGTTTGTCTCGTTACACGCTTGTCTGATATTAGTTTCGAGATTAAATCCGGGGAAATGGTGAAAGCACGGCTCCTTTGACGACAGGCCCTCCACCAGCCGTTGGATAATAAAAGCTACGACGGCGACTTACGACGAGGAAATTCTCTGGCGGCCTATTCGCGAAACGAGATGGATCGTAGGCCTGGACGTACCAAGTCGATCAACATTCGAGATGGAATTGAGTTCTACGCGACTGCTTTAATGGTAAGTAAAGAAAATTGATGTTTTTTGGCAGATATCGAAGTGTAATCTTGTCAACGAAACGGGGAATGTTATTACGTCAGCTATTATCGATGGTCGATTTTATGACGAATGGATTAATGTAACGTGTAATTACCTATCTTTATATCGTTATTAATTCTACAACATTTCTGTGGTTATAATTTCCATGATTTTCTGTTGAATTTCATAACAACCGTGTTGCTGATGGTGCATGTTAACGTATCCTGAGTCTTGCGGATTTCTACCGCGTTTCTTATTAATAATGCACCAGCATCTTTTTATCACGTTCCCAGGCATTGCATTTGTTAGTAGATGCCCTGTTCCATTGTTGTTCCACGGTTAAAATACCTTTGCGCCGCTAGAGGGGATTTATTTTAACCAAGGTAAAACCTCCCACCGGCGAATTGTTAAAATTCTGATTAAAATAGTATCCCGCGGAAGGATTTATTCATGTTCTCTGAAAGGGGGAACTGATTGTCGATCGCGTTCCGGCATCTTTGAAATATTTCTGAATAATTTAATAGGACACTGTGACCTCGTACGCGATAAATTTCGAATCGAATGTAAAATTCATAAAACTTACACGACACGATAAATCTACGGTACGGATGGCTATCAGAGAACGTGATATTTCATTGTTCGAACATATTTCATTAGGAATGTCCATAATATTTATCTCCGGTTAAATTTCGGGGGGAAAGTTTAATTACCGACTAAAACGCGGCCACCTCGTGGCATTTCGTGCGAAGTGGGTTATGTATTCGAAGAATTTAAATTAAAGAAAAACGAAAGAGATTCTTTTACGTTTCGTCGTTGAAAGGGCTACCGAAATTCCAAAGTATTTTATTTCTGCCACTGTGCCAGAAACACGTAGGAATTTCCTTTACATCCCCGCCTCTTACTCGGCCTCCACCCTGCTGGAATGTCGTACGTCTGTCCGGGAAACGTCCGTTCGGTTCCTTTGGAATACATATAATTGCGACGTGGTCGAAAGGGTTCCGAATTCTTGGTTGTATCGACGCACAGTAAGGATCGAAACTGAACGTACACGTGTATAACATTTTATTCAATGTCTGGATATAGAACGCGAGGGAATCAAGTACGTCTGTTCAATTCCGCTCTTTACTACGTACGTGAGTCGAAATCGAAGCAACAGGAAGTGGCAGAAATCGGAGAGCAAGTAACATCTCTCCTTTCACCGTTGTATTCGTCTCGTCTTACGTGTTGCGAACAAGGCACAAACGGAATGCAAAGGAGTGATCACTGGAAACGAGCCTGGTTCTATGTTTTCGGATCGTTTTATATAATTGGATTACGTATTTAAATAAACATCAAGCGGTACAACGTGTATTAATTCGAAACGGGAGAGACTGTGATACGCTGGAGCGAAAAAAGCCAGGGTGGAGCGAATAAAAATGTTCGCAGACAACGACGGATCATTGTCGATGTCCTGCACGTTCCCCGCGTTAGCTAAAGTATGAAAAACACGCGACGAGGTAAAACATTTTCCACGGATTTCTGGTGGGAAATTTTCACGCTGCGCACGCTAAAAATTCCCTGCGAAATCGTCGATACGAACCTGTCCGCGTGCACGCGAATTTAGCAACATTAATTTTGCAAAGAGAGCGGCCAGCACGCCGCCCGTTTAAAAGCGGATGCCAGCTGCCGCGCGATGTTTTTATTTATTTAGTTGGCCGCAAATTCGAGGCCCTATTTTTTTTCTCCGCCCTCGACGCTTTCAACGATCGCCTCCGACGTTCCTTTCGGTGTTTGCCCTCCGCGCGAATAAAATGGCGGGAAATTAAGTGAAACGAATCGACGAACGGACAAGCTCGATCTCCGCGCTTGTTGCACTCCAGTCCAAAGGTTTGCGCTTCGTCTCGACCGGCTACGCTCGTTCAAATTCACCCTGCTCCGTTAGCGCTTTCTATTCGCGTTTGAATATGCAGATCTGCCCGCGCATTTCCGAAATTAATGCGAGACCAGCGTCGAAGATTCGCCGAGCGTTTGCGTTTCTAATTCGTTTGTAATTTCAACGCGACCGCCGCGGTTTCGTAGTCGACTCGCGACCGTGTCCTCGCAGGTTTTTCCCCTTTATTTCATTCGCAATTGACGACCAGAATTTAAAAGATCGACGGTTAAAGTCGGACGTGGAGGTACGACTTTTACGGCTGCCATTCTCTGGTACCCGAATTTCACCGTCGTTTGACGTCTCTAATTTAACAGAGGGCAAGGGAGAGGTTTAATTTTCCTCCGCGATTCTCAGTTCGAGCTTCTACTTTTATTTCGTATGAAATTGGCGATTTTCATGTTCGACATCGTTTATAATTAACTAACGCAAAACTCGTGTTTTTATTTATTAAGTGGAGTGAGCATAAAAAGAGGTAATTGTATATCTATCTTAATAAGTCTTAGAACCTTGAAAACAATTTCGTATTTTCAGTCTATCTGATCGGTGTAGCAATATTTCACGTAGAATCAGTCATTAATCTTCAACGAGCATACGTGCACTTAAAAAATTACCACGATCGCAGAGACGCGCACGTATGCAGGAGCGAAAGGTGATATAAACCTCCGCGGATCTTACTCTCTGATCCGTGCATCTATTCCCGAAGAGAAATGTCCCCTTTTTTTCCTCGCCTCACCACGCGTCCCGAATTTTCCCGGCCCAGACGTTCGATGCGACGCGCGAGCAATCAATTTCCCAGGGTTGCGCGGCTGCGATTGTTTCCCGGGACAAGGTGTTTGATGAGTCCCCGTGGAAACGCGGGCATTTTAATACAGGTCTCACGCGATTGTTTCACTTGGAAATCACGTGCATTCGGTTTAACCCGCGACGCTGCCGGAGCTACCGCGATTCTGTCACGGTAACTTATTTCTGCAGCTGGTATCGACCCGCGTTTTCCATCGCAAATGGTTACGCGCCACCCATCCAGCGTTTAACACACTGTCAGCGCGCGAGCGAACGGCGTTAAGCGTTCCTGTTTTCTCAGGAAAAATGTATCCGCGGAAATGAATTTTCAGCGCACACACGTCGATTAATTTTTACTTCGAGCATCGATTTTGTACGCAAGTTAATTGAACCTGCACTGTCAGAATTATTTTACACGACACCGGATCAATTTATTTTCGACCAGGTCAGAATCTCGAATTTGTTAAATGTACATTTGAACGTACAGTTTGTCAAATGTTTATTCTTACGTATGATTTCCATCCATCGCAGTGCAAATTATGGTACTTCATATTTGTATCTTAGAATTACTTTTTGATAGTACAAGGACCACGGAATCAATTTGTATTTTACAACACTTTCATTTCTGCACCGCGCTTCTGTTTCACAGTTACAATTTGTATGAATCGGGAAAGCTTTCTGCTAACGAAGATTAAAGTTTAAAATGGAAAGCGTTCCATGTTGTTCGCTCAACCTGGGCGAATTTTTGTTAATAGCTTTTTTAATTACGTTGCCATGAACGCTTGCAAAATACGCGAGGAGTCGATACGTACAAAGCGGTTCACGCAACTGTGGAACCTATTTTCCCTCTGGCTGCAATTAAAAATAATCAAATGTCAGAATATTGAATGAGGATTATATTTTCAGAAATTTCATTCGCAAGTGAAACTGTGCGCTCTATTTATTCCACAACCGCGTAATTTTCTTAAGTGGAAATTTCATATTTTCGAGTACTTTTCGGTCGCTAATTAAACTATGCAAACGAAATCGTTATCAAATAATATTTATAAACTCGTCTGTCTATTAGAATTTAAACGCTCCGCGGGACGACTGGAAAAAAATATTTCCCCAGCGTTCTCATATCTTTTTCAACCCTCCTCTCCAAATTATTTAATCACAGATCAAAGTTCATTTCCCTACGTGCATTCAATTACACTTTTATACGCGACGATAAAAATTCGCTGCCGCGAGCGAAGCGCAGCGATCGATTAAATATCATTTGATTGAAAAATACGGATGCGTGCAGAGATACACCCTCTCGGTTCAGTGCGCGCGTAACTGGGTCAAAGTTCCGGACGAATCGGAGCGAATAAATTTTTCTACGAATAATGCTCGCGAATAAATCCAAACGCGAGTGTATATGAAGCGCACGCGCGCGCGCGCGCGCACATGGTAACACTCGTGCATCCCCCTTGTCCGCAGGAGCAGCTGGTCAACCCTGGCATTAAAGTATCGCGCGACGCGCCTCGTAATCGTGTAATGAATCTGGCAAGCAATCGAGGTCGATAAAAGGATTTTCGACCTGGCCAAATAGAAATATCGCTGTTCTCTTTTTCTATTCGAGGAAAGTATGTACCGTGAAAACGGCACCAGTGGGGCGCAATTTATACGTTCGCGGATAGGTCGCAGCGCGCGCGCGCGGAGCTAGGCAGTATTTTTCACGACGATACCAGCAGGGCCACGATTCACTTTTGCTCGAATACCCTCGTCAACGAATATTACCTGGCCGCGAAAAATGCTCGCATTTGTTAGAAGCGGTGGTTACACCGCGTCGCTCTGATTACGTTACTCCGCAGCCCAGTTAGCAACGCTCGCCGGTGTCTGTGCAACGGGAAGAATCTCTCCTGTGACGCGTATTATATAAATGTAAATTGGCAAACGCGTTTCGAGGCGGTCGCAGATGTCCACGGGAGCGCGGTGTTTCGTTTAAAAACTCGCATTAATATGCATGGAGCGTGGAACGCCGCGGTGAACAAAAAAAAAAAAAGAAAAAATGCCGATGTTCATTCGGATTGTCTCTTTTTCGTCGCATTCAACCGGCTACGTGACTGCAGTTTAACTGCGTGGTTAAACGGTGTGTACGTAGGCCCGTTACCCTCGATCGCCTCTAATTATTCCAGTCTCATCCGGCGGTTTCGAAACGAAGGCGAATCAATGGAAAAAGGTACTAAGTAATTGGCCAGATAATTGGGTTCCCCTGTTTATCGACGGAATTCGTACGTCCCCCTTTTCCTTGGTTATAAAGGGGAATTTATTGCGCGCGTTAGGTTACAACCATCGCGTGTATCACAGAAATAGGGAATATCCTAGCGGGTGAAACTAGAATTTATTACTCAGAGTTCAGAACGTTCGCTTCTCCCGCCCTCAATAACGGACAGACGTGTCCTACGCTGGAAGTTTCCGAAGGCCGCCGTTAGAAATTGCTTTTTAATGATTTTTTAATGCGCCTGTCACAGAGTTGCGGAATTAAAATGTTCTCGAACATCTATGAACTTCGAGCGTCATTAATCATTAGAGTAATATCGTATTTTTATGTGTTTCACCGGTCACGAGCTGATCAATTGCTCGCTTAAACGTGCCGTTAATAGGTCTCTCGTATGAAAGTCAAATTTAGCAGCATAGAAATTGTTTCGTTGAAAAACGCGGACACCTGTCAGCGTTTTCTGCAGCCACCGCGTATTAACGGTAAATTTATTTGAGCGCGTTGAATTTTGAAATTTTGGCTGGACCGAGATCGTAGTTTCGTATCAGCCGCGTCAATTTCCAACCCCCGTCGCACGAAAATGGACGATCGAACGGAGAGGCGGCAGTCGACACTTAATTATGTAGCCGGAGCAAAGCTGGTAATTGAGTTTGCGTGGTCGATATTATATCATATCGATTTCGAGCGGCTGCAAACAACCTTACGTAACGTTGCTTTCGATTGCTGTTGCTGATCATTGCGTAATTGCGACGCCAACATCGCAAACCAATGATGCGGCGCGCGAACAGACACGCGGAGGATGAAATCGCTGTGCTCATCGGTTCGAGATGCATAATTAAAATCTTACGAATGCGTCTCACCTTTCAAAGACGATACACAGCAACGGCAGAAGGTAATTGCGTTACTAATCGAAGACTCATCAATTTTTCTCGCGTCATCCGTCGACAATCGTTTGCACGTTGAACGCGATTTCTCAGAACGAACCATCGAGGTCATCCAAGAAACTGTACACACCGATCACAATAGAAAACCGACGTCTATCTCCCAGATGACCAAAAGGATCATTAGTCGCGTCATCGCACGCGAGACGAGAGCCAACGAACGTATTTCTCGCTCGAAGCACAATTTTCCACGTGCTTGCGCTCACGCGCGCGCAGCTTCACGCGCAACTACCCCTTAAACGTGCGTGTGCACTGAAATTGCGCTTTGTACAGGAAGAGTGCCGCGACGGATCCCCATATGCATCAGCGTACAATTTGCCAAAGCGTGCACTGCAAATGGCTTCGGATGACTTTCATCCTTCAATGGTGGTTGTACCGTCGCGAGCAGGGGGTGCAGTGGAAAAGGGGCGAAAAGGTAAGGATCAGAGGACGCGACTGCGGCGGAGGATACGGAATTTCAGAGGGCGAACTGGTAAAGGGTTTTCACCGATCTAGTCTGCGATTTCCATGGAAAAATGCGAAACCCATTTCCCCGTCGGATACGCGGAACCGTTGACCGAGAGACGATTCGCATGTGAGTATCATGTTCGAGATAAAAGGTGCCGGATGCGTCTTGGTTGCTTCGCGGTGAAATGGGATGCATTCGCGCGGGAATAATTTGGCCAATCGCTGGGTGAGACGACTGTGACTTGTTAACCGTGTAGAAAGAATCTGCACGATAATTGAAATATAGGGTGGTGTAAAAGTTTTCATCTCTGCTGACTCGTCTGCAAAATTTATACGTATAACTTTTTATCCGATCTATTTCGTTCTTTCTATGCGTTTTGTGTGTCTTCAGGTTGTATATTTTTATTGGGTCATTTTTGAGATTAATTTTAAGGGATGATTTTAGAAATCAGAATAAGTATAAGAAAATTTCTATCGCTCCTGTTTCTATTTCTATCAGCGTTGTCCTTGACACTGGAATTCTTCTCGAGACACTTCTGCACGATCTTTAGAAGCGTCTTTAAGAAAATTGGATCACGTAGCAATGGAAGCAGCAATTGAAGCCTCGACGTTAAACTCGGATATGCCTGTGTAACTTTTACCCCGCGTAATTGCCAACTTAAGTAGATAAAGGTTGAAGACGTGTAAAGGTAGAACTTCTCGTAACCGCGCTACTTACACTGCGGTTAGAAAAAAAAAATTTCAACCACGACCACCGAGCTAATCGGGGAAAGAAGCGAGAATTAAACTGGCTTCGTTCCTAGAGATAATGCCTTGGATAAAGTTTCCTCAAGTTACTGTGAAAGAGTTAGTTTCTGGGAAAATCTTTACAGCAGAACACTTTTGCGCGATATCGAAACGCTTTAGCGATTGCTTCTGGATTTTCTGTGATTGCGCGAATCATTTTTAATTCGAACGAGAAATATTAGAAACGATAATAGTTGAAATTTTACAAAACTATGTTGCAACCTCGGCTCTTTAAAAACACAGAGAGACATTATGTTAAATAATAAATTGTTGAGCAGAACTGTGTAAATTTAACTAAAGGATACCATTTTTTAAAAACCGTATAACGAAACTTCAAGAAACACGACATGAAACAAATCATTTCGCAATCGTGGCATATATTTACTACTAAATAACTCATTAAAAACAGTTTGAAAATTTACGCGTTAGCAGTTATACCGTAGCTGGCACATTTCGCGCGGCTAATGCTCAAAGGTAAAACACGAAGGTGGTTAACTTCCAATTTCGTAAATGTCATTCTCGAAATATCGCGGTGAATATTTACTCGGTCCCGCGTTTCAACGAGATTCCGAAACGATCCGCTTATCACCCCCCGCAGCAACGAGCGAGCTCAGAGACAGCCAGGCGTAACGGGGACGAAATTAGAACGGTGTCGCAGTATTTGGCGACGGAAATCAAATTTTCCGTGAGTAATTACCGGGTTGACTCGGTCAAAAATGGCGTCACGTCTGTGGCGATGGTTCCCCCGCTCGAGCGTTTCGCCGTGCCCCTTTTATCAAAGGGAGTAATGCGTCGAATTTATTCAGGACGCGAGCATCGTCGCCAGCGTCGAAGGCTTTTGTAGCGTCAACGACCGTGCGACGAAGGTGGAGCGTGAACATGTCCCGTGTACCCTTTCACGGGGTTCAGTGTATCAAGGGAAGCCAGACGTTTATGGCGCCGCGTTATTGTCGAGCCAGGGGTGGAAAGGGGTTGCCAGGTGCGCGGAGAACAACTAACGAACAGTCGTTCGATTTCGGTTTTCTCGTTTTTCCGCTTGAAAGCTTCTCCGCCAATCGCGTACTTCGATGCTCGTTGCAATCGTCTCTCGATTGTCGACTGTCTCTAGGATTGCGCGAGACGAACTGCGCGAGGAAATTCCAAGGAAGATAATGTGAAATGATTTATTAAGATTGTCGAGAAAAATTGTTAACGAAGGATATTGAAAGTTAGCGTTAGTAAATAAGTAAGATTGCGTCAAATTGATCAAGATATACCAATTCGTTCATTTTGATTTCAATGGGTATGTAGCGTAGAATTGATACGCATGTTAGGCAATGGTTTCTAACTATGTAATTGCAATCATAATTTATCTACGAAGGCTCATACGTTACTCTGGATATGAACCTTGAAATGTTAATGTTCAGCGCAAACGAGGTATATTACGATATTCCGTTCTGCAAGTAGAATAACTCAGCGATAGTCGGACACCGTAGAACGTATCTCTGCACTCTAGAGATTAAAGGTGAAGGATCGTATCTCCATTTCTTTTTTGTCAATATTAAATTAAACCCCTTTCCGATATATCAGAAGCTGAAGCGTGGACGGATAAAGTATGTTAATCAAGTCCATTATAATTTTTCCCAAGAGTCCTTTATATTCGTCGATATATTATATGGCGAAGATACATTTTTTTCTTTCCACTTTAAAATGCAGACATCGTCGTCGGTTATAATTCACTTCGAACGTAATTGCATTGTCATGTTTTAAAATATTACCACTCACACTCTCTTCTTCTCGCGTGTGCAAAGATATTTTTCGGTTTCGTATAATTACTACGATAGTCAAGAGATCTTCAAATCCTTGTGTTATCAGCGTTGAGAGCAGTTGTACCGCGGTCACGAATGGAGAAAGGCTGAGAGAGCAAACACCCTGGGTAGTTTATGTGCAACGTGTACTATATGTGACGGTTACAGTAGGAGCAGATCCTTGTAGACAGACCGTGATACTAACGTGTGAACTGTGGTTTTCAGCTGTTCGGAAGGGAAACGTTTCAGACGACAAGTTTATTGTTTTTGCTACGGGCTTTCAGACACGTATCGCGCCCTCGAAGAAGCGTTTCGCCTTCGTTTCCACTGCATTTTCGACAACGATGAGTCAATAATAATTTAACGTAACAAAATACGTGCAGTGAATTTAAACGAAATTGATCCTTTTAGAAGATACAGATTGTTAAACGGTATAAAAATAATATGAATAATATATCGTATACTTGTACAACAGATAAAGTAAGTAATATGTAAAAAAATAGCGTAACTCGTGTTCTTCGCGTCGAAGTAGAATTTTTTTTGTACGTTTTGCAGAGGACTGTGAAAAATTGATGGCACCACCTAATTTCCAGCGGTTTTACAGGGCAAATTTCCTTCTTATTAAAGTAGGGTGACCTCGATGAAGATGCGGCGGAGGGTTACCAAAGATCCATTAAATTGCCATCAACGAGGAATCTTGTTTGGCCTTCTTTTCCCTCGGTCGAAGTTTTTTTCCGACCGCAAGAGGCGAGCGCAATACACTTAATCGATATTTTGTCAGACGGAAGTAAAGTTGGCGATCGTGCCTCGACTTTTATGGTTAATTCCGTGGGCAATTATCAAACCAGTTGGAGCCGAGATTGTGCAATCAGCGCCACGAACTGATAAATGAAACGGCAATCTCTGGTTTCTTAATTGTTGATAATGAACTCGACGAGGCATCGCGAAACGTTTATTCGAGCGGAAATTCAATTTCAACAGCGATGCATAAAAGACAGAAAACTCTTCAGATCAGCACCTATATCCCCATTTTAACAAAAAACGAACACTAATTGTTCGATAAATTATCGGTGCAACGTACAAGCTTCGCATCCAATCTAAAAGCAAGATTAAACTTTCCAACAGTCTCCCAATAATTTCGTCGTAAACGAATAATTTCCCCCCAAATTCTGCCATAATCGAAATGTCGTGTTTTCCAAATTACAATCGTCTCATTCTCGCAACTGAAAGCACCGAATCCCCTATCGTGGCCATAGCTGGGCGATACCAAAGTGGCACCGAAAGCATCGACAATACCCGCGCGGGCGTGGCAAATTCTCAAAGGAAACATTGAACGTCCCAGACGATCCATTATACGCGCGGAACTCGTGACAATAGTTAATATTCACGGAAGGAGAGCGAGCGACTTGGTCGCGAAAGACTTGCCACAGTTCCCAACTACGACGGGAGCCGTTCAGGGCGGCGGACGCCGTCTCGCAGTGGGAAAAGTTGCCGAAACGTAAGCTCCTCAGCCTTAACTTGAGCCTCGTCACCCTCCTCGCCTTACCCTTGGCGTTCTGCACCGGGAGACTCCGGGAAATAGACGAGCTCCCCTTTTTTTTCAACTCGAATCCACCGTGGAAGTGCTTCCCTCGGCTACTCCTTGGAAGGTGAAGCGTCCGGGACGATCTCACGTCCTCCTAACTGCATTATAATTTCCCCAGGAAATCCTACTCTGGCCTAGAACCGGCTGGCAATGTGCCCTGCCTCGGCACCGGGTCAAGGAGAGCACCGCGTCGCGCGTCACCCTCCCATGAGAAATTTGTCATCCTCCATCAAATCTCCCGCTAATCAGCCGTGCGCATCCAGCTGGGCTTTGCAACTGGTGTAGGGTTAACGAAGTATTCAGCAAGATGTTTCTTTTCATTTTCATCTTTTACTAAAAGCTAAGTTACGTTTATTCTGTGCTCGTTCATATTTTGTTCGCGAGCTGCGGATGCTGGATTTTGTAACGAAACTTTTAAGCTGGTCCTCCTTTTATCGCAGTTTTCGCGGGATTAATTTGGTGAATAGAGATTTGAAATAATTGAACAAAAATTTATACAATGTCTGCGTGGAAGTATTTATTTGTACTGAATGGAGGCCCGTCAATACCGCCATTATTAGCATTCGAAGCTGTTCCGTGCGAAACGTTGGTTTAAAAAAAAAAAGAAGAGAGAGGGTAAAAATGAGTTCGCGAAACAAGAGAAAACGCGAGGGACCAGCGAAACATTTTGTATCGAAAAAAGGAAAAGAAGAACTCGGTCGAATGCGACGAAACACCGCGCGCCTATTCCCCGCTGGATCCTCGTAAGCTCGTTGCTAACTTTCTCGGCGAGCGGGTTAGAGGCGGGGTCTGTAAACTTTGCGTTAATTTCATGCAGGTTCGAAAGGGTTAGCGGGCCTGGTTTGCGAATGGAGTTTAATCCTCGACGGTGCTGTATACCGAGCAGTGACGGAAATGCTTTATGGAGAATGCCTCGACTCCTTCAATCTTCTTCCGTTCTGACGGATTAAATGATTCCTGCCCATTGACCTCGAATTATTCATTCAGCCACTGTAATCGCAACCCTTCCGCTGCTTTAAGAAACTCGCAAGTTATTACGTCGAAATATTTTCGCGTCTGAAGTTATTTGTATGAATTTATTAGATCTTACTTTCGATCTTGAACAGCACTCGAGTTTGAACAGAGGTCGATAGATGAAATCGAGGGACCGTATCTTCTTGCAGATATTAGTTTGGAAATAAAGTAACCTCGAAGCCGCGGTTCTATTGCTGGAGCCACGCCTCTTCCAACTTTTCCTCCAGTTCTTACGCGAAAATGGATTTAGATAAAATTCAGTCCCCTCGATTCGCTTGGAATCGCTTTTAGACGCAATCGTTTCGCCACCGGAAGCGATTCTCTCGCCGCGGATTCTCATTTTAAGAGGTTCGATCCCGCGAACTTGACTCTCCGTCGACTATTACGCTCCGCGTAATTCCCAACGACGAAACTCGGGTTAAAATTCCAGAGGAATTCATCGCTTTCAGCGTTTTAAATTAATGCGTTTAATAACAGCTTTGCAAAGCTATTTCCTCGGATTATGTAAGAAAGAAACTGACATTTTATTGCTTCAGTTCTTGTTAAAACGTGAATAATTCAATGTGAAAGAACGCGAGCTCGTCCATCTTCGATCGAGCAACTCCCTAGGATATTAGGCCAACGTTGAACGAAGCAGTTCCCTCTCTGCTTCGCATTCGAGGTTTCAGTATTTCTGCTTTATCGAATCAATCAATGTTAGCCGAAATAACAGCCTGCGTTCCGACTGCTTTATCGAGCCTCTAGGCATCGTTGCTCCTATTTGCCGCCATTTCGAATTGTAACAACAAAGGCTGAAATCATCGTAATAATAATCGAACCGATAGCGATAGTTACAGTGGGATTAACGGAAACACAGGAACCGCGAGAAGTAACAGAAAAGATGGAGTTAATAAATCGTTTAAAAAAGAAGCTGGAAATTAGCTTGTGTTAATACGCAGCAAGCTGTTAACAAAATATATGGTACGCGAACGTTAAATGGAACAGGAACTGGGCAAACATTGTATTAGCGTTTAATTAATAACGCTGCATGCTCGTATTTGTACGAAACGATCCATATTTCGGACTTTGCCTGCGGAGGATGATACGATTTTCCTATTGATTTACTGGAAGCGGAAATTTGTTTATCCTGTGCTAAGTATTGATTTCCAGGATGAAAATACCTGCAGGAAGTAAAGTTATCAAAGATCGTACGTTTCACGTGCGTTTTAAAAACATCTACGATCTTACATATCTTCTGTATAACACAATGTATACACGATATAATCAATCTAAAACTATAGGCAATTTACAGCATTTCTTAATTTGATACGCTGAGAACTTCTCACGCAAACCTTGTCCACGCACGAATTGCTCGACTGAAACGCGAAAAATTCCTCGCAGACGAATATTCTCGAAGCAACATTGAACCATTGGCGTGGCAAACTATATACGATCTGATAGATTGAGTTGGAAACACTCGCGATAGTAACAGAGCGTGCAGAGATAGGAAGCACCGATAGACGAGATATTCGAATGACGGAACAATGCATCGTCGATCGTTAATCGAGAAAATTGCACAACGGGCCCGCGTCGCCTCTGTATTTATCGCAGTCAAACGTAATGATAATCAGTCGGGAACGAAAGGGCCGGCCGGCCTCGAAATTATTTGCTTTATCCGACGATAACTAATTGCACGCGGCTAATTAGACAACAGTTTCGTTCGGAATTATTGGCGGGCGGCCCGTTGAAAAGGGAAGATTTAGCGGCCCTAATTTAATTTCGAACGGTGCGAATTGATTTACCGCGTGCCAGCTGGAGGGCCGACGGGGGTGTAAACGAATCCTCGAACGTCAAATTAGAGCCTCCTCGTGCCTCCTAATTGGAGGAGAATAATTATTTTATTTACGCGAATTGGAAACGCTGAAACTTTGTTAATTTCGTTGATGCGCCTCATTGAACTTTATCGAAAATCCATTACGCGTGCGTATTCGCAGATTTCATTAAACTCGAGAAAATATTCTTAAGCGTGTATTGGTTGGAGACAGTGTAGAATGCGTTTTAAGAGTACGCACGCCTTAGATACTCGAATACTGGTTTAAAATCGGCATTACTCGCGAGGAAACTGTTTCAATTCTACCCCTTTAGTAGCCAATATAGGAGAGAAACCACAAATTAATGCGCGAAAGTGACTGCAATTTAATTACTGGATTCCACGAGTTGATCAGCGGCACTTGTACGAATCTCGTATCAATTGGAATTGTTTCGCGGAACATGCCATCGAGTATTTCGAGAGTAATTTCTTGAACCACTGTCGTAACACAATTACGAACATCGGTTAGACTTCTGGTTATTCGAGCGCAACATCTCGAATCTGATTCGTTAGGAAACGACGTTGCGCGAACGTCACGTTTCATTTATACAGTTTACATCGTTGAAGTTGGTCGAAGAAAGTGCAAAGCAAATGTTACGCTGACGTAATTTAAAACTTCTCGATGAGAAACGCGAAGAACTTCAATTTTTGGCGAACAGCGTATTTTCGAAAGCAGACTTTTAGCGTATCCTGTATGACGACGCTTCAGTTTACTTTTTGCGCCCACTTTTGCCTTCTTTTTGTCGGATTTTTGGTTGCAACTGGCTCGACGGCAGACAGCCAGGTATCGATTGACAGACATCGATTCAACGCGTATTTTGCGCCGTCTGAGTGCTCCCTAACGGAAATGCAGCGCGCGTGACTCTCGAACAGCGAAAATCGACTAAATTTTAATGTTTGTTTCTGGTTCGCGTCTTTTTTTCCTGCGTAGCCCATAAAGGAAGGCCGTTGTTCCTCGCAACAACGACCGAGGGGGCCGGAAATAAAACTAGCACGGCGAAACGGGTAGTTCGAAACTAATTTACAGGGACACGTTTGGGAACCAAACTTTCCTATGGAACAACAAATAGAATTCCAGCTATTCTCTTCGTAAACGTTTAACAGCACTCGTATGCTCGAATTTCTGCGATTTGCGTTACGCACTAATCCGATAATTAAATACGTGAATCGCATTTCCGTTTAATACAGAGTCCAACTAATTTTCGTCACCTCATTCTCCGAATAAAGGCAATTATCGCGTGCTGCAAACGAAGAACACGATTCGATACCAATTACCTCTTCCCTTCTCTTTTATCGTATAACTATAATTCAAGTTTCCATTCTGGATCAAAGATACGATCGAAATACACGCTGCAGCCGATCATTTCGCCCACAATTAACTCTCACCCCCTGAAGCGTTAATCGCGAAAACGCCCAACGTGAACGCGAATCGGTCGAAGGGAACATCGCCTTCGATCTTCCATCGACGATGGTACCGTCGGCACAGAAACAGAGAGCAACGCAACCGATTCGAAACGTAGGAACAGGAGGGCGTACGCGAAACAACGAGAGGGTTGCGTGGATGGAAGCGAGCGGTGGCGCGTCGAGGAGGACAAGAGGGCGAGGGACGGAACGCGAAGGCGAGAGAGGGGTAAAGGGGCGACACGAAAAATGCATCGTTCTTTGATACGCGAGAACTGTGCACGATCGACGTACTCTCTGTGTACACTCGTCCATAAAGTGTGGAATGCTTGGCCACGCCCGATCGACGGTCCAGAGAAGTAGCGGAGGGTTGAAAAGAATGCCGAGGAGATGGAAAAGAGCAAGAAAGCCGAGAACCGTCTAGCTCAGTGGTTCTTAATCCGGGTTCGGCGCGGATGTTGGGGGTGCGCTTTCGTCCTGTTGGAAATTCGAACCGGGCAACACTGTTTGGGGATGATAAGAGGGCTAGCCGGAAGGGTGGCGGTCTGATTGGCTGCAGGCAGTGGCCTCATCTTCTCTGACATAATTACGAGGCTCGAGCCACAAGTATTTTCATTATGGATAACTTTCACGAATCGGATCACGTAACGTCGATTGGATGAACTTCAAAGCAACGCTGTGGTATCTCAGGGTGCCATAGGCGAGGTTACGTGGAAACTCCTCATATCTCGCATCGTCCAGCTTGCCAACGCGTTGCACAGTCCAAAAGAGAGTTGTTTTTCAAATTTATCACGTACAACTGGCTTAAAGCTATGGAAGACAGGAAGCATCGAAATAGTGTCGCGCAAAATGGCAACGGTAGAGAAATGGTTAAGAACCACTGGTTCAGCGCAGGCTCCCTTTTGACTCCCCCGTCCCACCGCCTTTCCGTCTGTTGTTTTCGCGTTTTTCCGCCTCGGATCGCTGCGAGTAAATACGTTATTGACGAGCCAGACGGTACGAAATCGAACGAGTCCAACGCGCGGAGGAAACACAGTGACTGCTTTTTCCGAGATCGGGCGAGCGAGAAATCTTCGACTCGACGCGCTACCGCGCGCGATTTTTACGCCGTCGAGCTCGCTGCGGATACACGGGACGTGAATTACGACGTTTCCAGAGGGATTACGAAGCTTGGTCGTACGAACTTTTATCGATACCCCGATTTTCATTGTGCCGCTGATCCTCGGATACTTCTCGCTGATGGAAGAGGAGATCGATCTGGAGTGGAAGACACCTGGCTTTTAACATTCTTGGTTCTTGCGGGACTGTCTGAGGTCTGAATTGCGATGCAAACTGTAAGATGAGAGTAAATAATTACAAGTGGTGTGTACACTTGTTGGTACTGTGGAAAGTCTTCGTACATCGTCCATAGTCAGTCTGCGAACACAGACGAGTACATCGTGCTGTGAATATTTTATAAAACTGCATTGTCCACCCTGAATTTCCACGATTTTTTCAAATACTATTTCCTCCACTTGTTCAAATACTATTTGAAAAAATCGTACAAATTCTAGCCGCAAAAATTCGACACTTTAGACGAGTAAATGAAGAGCGCAGCAAATATTTAACGAGTCGCGTGCAAACAGTGGATCATACGGATTGAATACTGGTGATCTACAAAATTTCGCGAACAATCTTCGAATAGCAAGATCGTTCAAATTGGCGACTGCACGCCGCGCGATTCTTCGATGGACTCGCGCGTAGAATTCAAGCGTCGGTGCCGCGCGTCTCGACGTCGAAGTACCCGTTCGAAGTCGGCATTAAGTTGTTCATGCGTCAAATTCTGTCTGCAGGTTCGAGGGGACCCGACGCGAATACCAAACAGTCACTGGAGCTGACTGCGAAACGGTCCAAGACGTACGTCCGCTCGCATCCCCCGTTGAATTCCACGACTTCCGTTCACCGGAATTCCCCGCCTGCCAATCATCGAGCCTCGAGCTCGGCTAGATTGTCGCGCGGCCACAATTTTCGAGTCGCCAAATCGACCGTCTGCGTTTCCTTGTCTTTTTGATCGACGAGCCACGCCTCCGCGGGTCCATTAAACGCGAATCGCACGATCCTCGTTGAATTTCGCCATCGAGAAGCTCTCGACGCCTCCGTCGATCCGCGTTGCTTCTCGCGACCATAAAATATACGACTTGGCAGACCAATCGCGATTTCGATGCTCTCTATGTCTGTTCTCCGAGGAATTCCTGGATCGCATCACGTTTCCATGCTTCATACGTTAATATTTTCTCGAAATACTAACAATAAACACAACTTCCAACTCGTGGGACTGTTAATCAGCCCTTAATCAATGTACGAATTTACTGGATTTATATTCAGCAGACTCTGAAGTCTAGAATATGGGAAGATACTCAATTCCATGGAGGAAACAATTTCGATGTTCGATTTAAGCGGAACGATCTGCGCTTTTGTCAGAGAACGGCAGACCAAAAAGTAAATAGAACGTATCGAAGATAAAAGTGGTCCCACGATAATCCCCCTTTACTATAATCCTCCGACTTGCTAACAATTTCCGCCCTTTTGAACCCGAAAACTCGACGTCGCCAGGATCGATGCCGCTGACAGCGGAAACGTCCCTTTGTGCGCGGCTTCCGCGACCGGCTACGGACCCCGGGATTAATGCTCGTCAACGTGCCGCGAAATTTCCAGCAGGTATTTTCGAGGATGGGTTAGTAGGGTCGGATGCCTCGCGGGATATCGCGGTGTTCCTCGTCCGTGGCTCCTTATAAAAGTGCACGAACACGTAAGGAGCGCGAACAGCGAGGCGGAAACGGGGGTAGGTAGACGCAGCGGAGTGTAACGCGAGATTTCGCAACAATGCGTGAGCTTTTCATCCACCTGCGGCGGCCAAGAATGCCTATCCCTTTTCGAGAACAACGTGGCGGAAAGATGCGCGCACTGGGCAACAGAAAATCGACCGTTATTCTCCCGTTCTCGTGGCTACTTGGGCGAAACCGACGTGTCACGGCTCTCGAGCTTGCAAGATTGCAGGGAAGCAATTTCGATTATATTTGCAGTCAGCTGCGCGTTAATTTTATCTTGAATCGCAGTGGCATAGCTGTCGAAATCCGAATAAGAGTGTTTCTAATTGAAGAAGTTTATTTTTAGGTGGAATTGAACTTGTGATACGTAAAATAAATGTTTCTCTGTTTCGACGGAACCTAATTACAAAGAGTAAAAAGCTGGCTGGTATTCACTCGCGTAAGCCGGGTCCGCTTCCGTGTCCGTTCAACTGCTAACAGATAAAACAATTAAGGAGTTAAAGTTTCGCAGTTAGGCAAAGAAATCTCTAATTAACGATCGTCCCAGTCGAAGGAACCTCCCTGAATCGAGATACTTTCAACTTCCTCTCGCCCTGTTTGCTCAATTAAAGAGCTCTCGATTAATTGCTGTTTTTAGTCGCAGTCTCGTGTCCGTGGGACTGTTTCGATCGATGAAAAACCAGCACGCGTACGTACGGTGCGAAGGATTGAAGGTTCCACGACTGGTTTGAGCCCCAAAATTCGGGTCGCGTTAGATTCAAAGGTCATTTCGTCCATATCCACTTCTTTTTCCGGTGTCAGTGGAAATTTGCCACGTTACACGTCATCCGTCCCATCGAACTGTGCATCCGCTTGTCCCCATCAAAACAAATATTTTCCATACGAGATCCCGACAGCTGTGTGCGAAACTCGTTCACCGTTTAACGAGACCAACCATGCGCACGTTGCCTATCAGCCGTTTCTCTCGGTCAGTAGAGTATGCGATTAACAGTGACGCACGGCGCTTCGAAACGGCCATTTAAGGCCATTTAAGAGCCGTCCATTTTGCTGGATATATGTAAAGTCTCCACTTCTGGAGATTTCATGGAACTTGGAATTAAACAACATGGTGTAATAACAATATGGAAAAATATGATAAACTTTTGGTAAGAGTAAAAAGGATTTCTTTCTTGAGATTCATTACCAAGGTCAGTTTTACTGGCTTTCGATTTCGAGGAGAGATGCTCGCAAGAGTATGTTGCATGTCGGAAAAGAAGATTCCGATTAGGTCACTGACAGAATAATTTAAAGCAACCACGTTACGCGTTTTAGCCTGTATATTAAATTTATGGCCTCGAGTATGGGATTTATAGCCATGAATTTTTGAAAGGTACATTTTCAGATCGATGGTAGGCTGCCTAGAAATATTTACGATCCGATTAGAATTTCCTGGGAATAGTTGGAACTGGAGGCACTGCAATATGAATTGGTCCAATTATCTGATACTGATAACATGTGGTTATATACGTTATATGTTTGTTTTCATTTTTTCTTTCTAATATAGTTTCTGAAGATTTGTTAATAGTTTTGGTAACGATATTCCTTCAATTCATTCAAAAAATATGGGCGTCTTTAAATTAGTGGCTACGAATAAGCGCACGTCTGACTATCGTCGAGTTGTACTACTTGCAAACGCGCCTCGTTCCATTATAACCAATTCCTCTGCAATATATAAAACATATTTAACATTAACAATGTATAACGATCCATATGCGCTCTTTTTTATCCCCAGTAATATTCATTATCGATAAGTAAGCGCACGATATTAATGTAAATATTACACGTCCCGATAACGATATTTAACTACTCGTACATCGTGACTCACGCTTGTATTACCTCCTTTTTTTCTACAATCTATCCAATATCAGCTGCGGAACTAGTTTTAACATAAATAACATCTTTCAGTGCCACGTTCTTACCGCTGGCACGATATTCGCACGCCCTTGTATTACACGTCTCATAAATTTCGTGATGCGCGAACAGATTAAAAATCAATGCGCGGAATCAACACTACGGGGCATCCGACACGAGAAAAAGCAGTTAACCTTTTAACCGCATTTTATGCTCGATGAATAATTGATTAACCGTCCCGCATAGCTCGCGCGAGCCAGCCTCTAGACCGTGAGGATTGATACGCGCAAACACCGCTAATGATAATTAATGTTTCGATTAAAGCGCAAGGACGGTTGTTGCGATCGTGTCAACGAGTGATTGATGAACACCAGATGCGGTCATGCCGTTTTAGTATCGTCGAATCGGGAATAGAAGCACTAATACCCGAGCCGTTCGAATTCGCTCGAGGTCCCGAAAGAGCCGATAAAAATTTCCATCGAGCGATACGCGAGGGGGAGGGTACCCACGGAGGGTGTCCAGGAATAATTAATGGGAACGAAGATGGACGGAACGCTCGTGGCTGTTGGCTCGTGATCGAAATTTAATCAACGCTCGTATTCAGAACGATGGCAAGGACAAACGAAGAGACGCCCGTGTATCGACGTGACGAAGACACGTATGCATCGTATCTCTTGGAGATATCGTATAAAAAATGCTCGTCGAATGGAAAGCTTGAATTTTCTGCGAAAACGGAAACAGAGAACGAGAGGCACACTTTCGCGCTGAAATACACGTAGCTTCCAAGGAGCGTGTTTAAAGAAATTCGAGAATGTTTTCAGGGATGTAAACCACCTTCGACGAAATACTCGAGGGAGCTTGCGCTACCAGCGAATAGGAGATAAGAGGTGTGGAACGTTCGAACCGAATTCGAGCGAATATGTCTTTAATAGCCACCCAGAGAAACAGTCGCTTGCATCTCCAAAGAGATGCGCGTTCGTTCAGCAACCTGCAGGTCGTTCGGCAAATTGAATTGGGTCAGATCGGAAATGCCGTGGATCCGCGCGATTCGCCTAATGGCGGCCGACTATTCGACCAAACGAAGCGCAAAATCCGACGAGATCGTGCCCGTATCTACGAGGAATTTATCACGGCAACCTGGCGGCGCGATACGCTCGTTTCACCGCGACACGTCGCCCGGATGATCGAACCGATATTCCGACTTGAGACATCTCGCGTTCATCCTGCTGGCGACAAGTTGCGCAGGACGAAACAGGAACGCCTGGCGTCTTTTGGTATCGAATGCTCAGCCGTCGTTTCGCGTCGATAAACTCGCAATAAGCGTGCATATGAACATATTACTCGAGTATTTTTTAATTCAATTGAATCGTACGGTTTCGAATGGAACGTCCAAGTAACAAGCATAGTTTTTCTTTCGAATGACGAAACAGGAACGCCTGGCGTCTTTTGGTATCGAATGTTCAGCCGTCGTCTCGCGTTAATAAACTTGCGATAGGCGTGCATATGAGCAGATTAGTCGAATATTTTTTAATTCAATTGAATCGTACGGTTTCGAATGGAACGTCCAAGTAACAAGCATAGTTTTTCCTTCGAATGGCGAAACAGGAACGCCTGGCGTCTTTTGGTATCGAATGCTCAGTCGTCGTTTCGCATTGATAAACTTGCGATAGGCATGCATATGAACCGATTAGTCGAATATTTTTTTAATTCTATTGAATCGTACGGTTTCAGATGGAACGACTGAGTAACAAGCAGAGTTTTTCTTTCGAATGGCGTACTAATAAGAATTCCACGGGGCATACTTTCACGATATTACACGAGAGCACAGAACAGAGGAAGCTGTAACATGGAAGATAATAAGGATCAGTCGGAGTTTACAAACTTTACATTTTCCTGTTTTCCCCGAGCAAACGGAACTTTTCTCGTTCGAAGTCGCGAGGTGTATCAGGAATACGCAGTTCCTCGACGCCACGAACGACTTAACGTCCGTCGAACGAACGTATTTTCATCCCGCGAGCAGCTACCGCGTTTATCCGTAATAAGTTTGCGTTTCGTCGCGTATATCGGACGATTTGGATTACAGATGGAGGCGCGCGGGCTAGAAATTGATTATTGAAGAGGGAATTACGATAAGGTGCGGTTGAATTTTAAATTTCCGCTGAGCCGAATTGAAGAACGCTATTTACGCGGTGGATGGCGAGTCGGAGAGCCGGGATAGGTGTGGCTTACGTCTGAATTAGACCTGGCTTAAATCAAAGCTTCCACGAGAATTGTATTTCTCGTCGAGTAGAGAAATGTGCGTTCACGCGAGCGCGGCTCTGGTGGGATCAGGAATTTTTAAACCGAGAAGCACTGGATTTACCTAATATAGATTAAACATCGCGTAATTTTGGAATTATTGCCAAAAGATGTCGGCGGTCTTACGAGAATAAATAAATCGCGGATATTTATGAGTGCCACGCGTGCAGAAAGCGCGTGTGTGATATTTACGCGTGTAAAATATTATTCAACTTCGAATATTTAATAATATATATTTTGCTACACTTGTACAACGTTACGAAGTGCTCAAAAATATTTCTATAAAAATAATCACGGAACAATATTCCCAAATTTGTAGTTGTTATTCGTTCAAAAAATAATTTTCATTTAAACTTCCATTGAAGATCAATATCGCGCTACGAAAGAGAGAAATTGAATGCCAATCGAAGTTCAAATTACATTTTGACAAAGTTCGTTAGCAAAAAACGGGTCACCGATTTTTGCCTACAAAACAGTTATAAATCCGTGAATATTAGACACAGTCTGCGAACGACAATGGCCGCTTTTATCGAAGCACCCCCGTCGACGCGCGATACATAAAATGCAAATAGTATCGCGGAACCGCGTCACTGTTCGACTCCGTCGTAGGGTAAGGATCTTCGATTTATCAAACTTTCATCCGCAACGCTGTCGCTCGAAGCTTCTAGGAATACTTTTAGCCGTATCCTGCGGATACATTGTTCACGAGGAGCGGCGCGGTTATTCATCCCCGAAATGAGGAACCGAGCGCTGCGATCGATCGTGTCTGGCCCGTCGATAGTCCGCGCTCGGTGCACGCGCTTCGACGTCTGTGCGATAAAAGTCTTTAACGATATTTCGAATGCTCCTTGACGCGTCGCAGGGAGCCCGTGCAGTTGATCTGCCGGGGATTCCCGTGACATTTTGACGGATAAATTTATGATAGCGCGGAGGATGACGTTCCGTTTAATATCGCTTGACACAGTGTACCAGAGAGAGCGTGCAGCTCGGACACTGCAGGGGACCATTGTTAGACTGCCACTGGAGTATACCTTGAATGAGGAATTATTGTAAATAATTAAACGCGAATCATGAGCGTGGCATTTGCGATCTTATGTTACAGTAGAATTAAGGGCAAACTAATCTTAGTGTCGCGAAACAACCAGCTTTCTATTATACCTTAACGACCTTTATCTCGATATTCAGAATGAAGTAGAACATTTTGAAAATGGTACGAAAGGTACAAATTACTGCGCTACCACTGCTATTTAAAACAGAAACAGAAGTATATACTTAATTGTTGCGAACATTAAATTGTTCGAACAGTGGAAACAATTTTCGTAGCGATCGTAAAATGGCCTCCGAGCGCGTGTGCGGGATAGAAAGGAAGGTTCTCGGTCGCTACAGGGTTGAAGCTATTTCGCGCGGCGACAATGGCCACCGCTGGCTTTACGACAGCTCGAAGCCAACGAAGAAACGGAGGAAACAGAAAGGGACGAGCTCCTCGGAAGCGCAATCGGGAATTATTTCCTTTTAACTTCGATAAACAAGTCGCGGTACGACTGAGTTTTATAGCCTTAATCCCGGGTACCCGGTAAGAAAGTTGGATATTCATTCGCGAGAAATTGAAATGGGACAAACTGTGTTCGCAGCGTCGCTTTATGAACTGCGCGAAACTTGATCCTGTCGATCCGCGACGGGGGTCCTGGCGAACTTATCTTCGAGAGTTGCTACCTTTCGTCCGTGGCCGCTACGGCTGGATCGGCAGCTTCGAATACGGACTGCTACACTCGCGAGTCTGCACCGTTGTTACGTACTTCTTCGAACCGTTTCCTCGACGTAGCAGGCGAATTTATCAGGGACCGTGGAAAGTTCGCAAATCGAAGTTGCATCGGAACGTTCGGATGACTGGAGGCTCCTTGCGCGCGTTCACGTCTCGTTTCGCGAGGCTGTTTTTTCTGCCGCCCATCGGGACGAAGAACAGGGGTGAACATTCGTCGAAGGGCGTTCAATATTTCAGTGAACGTGGCACAAGGTACGTAGGTTCCCTTGACCAGTGACACAGTTGGGAAACGGTTGTACAGCTTCCGCTGGTTAATTCCAAAAGGCCAACTCGGGCAAATTAATTTAGTTGGATTTAATCTGAAGTATGAATAAAACCGAGCACTCCGCTCGAGAGTTCCATCGTGGCTATTAAAATTCAATGTCCCATTAGTCTTTCGTTTCAAGAGGGAAGAAACTGTGTAACTTTAAGAATCCTAAATCCGAGTTACACGTCGACGTGCAACATTTCCAATAATCACAACGAAAAACGAATTACATCTTTCGTAAATCTCCATTGGTAGGCAACAGAAATGTAATTTACTCTGTCCCTCGTAACGTAGCGTCGGGTTCAGCAAAAAATCCGTCACTTTTTCCACGCAGTCGTTCGTCATAATAATTTCTCGAAACAATAACACGTGCGTCAAGTTGCCGTTCGTGGAGAAATCCCATGAACAGCCAGCGTTCCACGAGCAACACGACCGCGGCAGCGGGTCCTGTACATCACGATTAAGTAAATTGCGACATCGATACCTTGGCCACGGTGTTTCAACGCGACAGCCAGGCAAACGGGCTCGCGTTTCCGCGTAACCGTCACCGTGGTCGCGCGTAACGCGTCCTGTCGCGGGGACTTGGCCCGCGAGCACCCCGCGCGATTAGAATATTATCGCCATAAGGGCGTGTACAATGGCGCGCGGCCGATCTATGGTTTCGCAGTGTCACGCACGCCGTAAATTAACGCCACGCACCTGCCACAGTCAAGAAGGGGCTCGCTCCATGCGGGCAGCGATACTTTACGCCGGAATTTCTGCGTCCCGTGTTACACGCCGGCAGCACGATCGGCCCCTGCACGCCGCTAATTCGCCGTGCACCAGCTCTCTCCACGCGACCAGCCCCTGCGACCAGCTAATTCGCCGTACACTCGTCCGGCTTATTTGCGTAATCGACGAAGCGTGCCGCCGTTGCGCCGGGAATTTTCAGTTTTCCCGCTGCTACCTCGTAATCGCGTCCAATCAAGGGGGATGGTGTTGAAGTTTGTTCGCGTGGAAAATTGTACTCCGCCAGTTCTTGCTCGTTTACTTTCATTTCCTTTGATCGTTTCCTTTCCTTCTTTTACCTTTCACTTTAGACGATAGATTCCATAATTGTATCGAAGGTCCACGCTTTGTTTGGAGTTACTTAGAACGGATTGTTTTAGTAAACAATTGCTTAACCGATAAATGCGCTTAAAGGTTGTTAGAGAGAGAGCATAAATATGTTACGATGTTTGTTGGAAGATGTATACGAGCGTGTTTCATGTTGCGTTCACGATTGCGCAAATGTTTGTAATGACGTTTTCTTTTCTTTGTTCCAGCTGCAGCGTTATTAACAACGCAGCAATTATGGTCAGCCGAGGGTAACAACCTGGATAATGCATTAATTACAAATGGCACGTCGGGTGACAAAGAATCGATTGGCAACAAATTGAAAAGGTAAATAAAGTGCGCAGGGATTAAATCGCGGTTTGTTAATGAAACGCAGCACATCCTCGGTCGCGGGCGCGTGAAATCCAAATGGGAAATATGAATCGAAACGCGCATTACCAAATTATCGTATCGTTCCGAGCGAGGGACCGCGAAAAATCGCGGATACCGTTAATAATCGATGAAAAACGAAGTCGCGAGAGTGTAGAACGGTGTCCCGTTGAAATCGTAGTATCGAATATTGTAATGAGGCTATCGGAGCTCCTATAAATTTCCTTAATCGGGATACATGCGCGTGCCATTTCGCTCGCGCGATTAAATGAATTTTTCACACGCGATAAAGTATAATACTTTGTGACATTTCGATTCATCGTGTCATGTTGAACATCAATTTGCGTATTTTCAGCATTTTCCTTTCTTTTTTTTCACGCATCATACTTGAAAGCACGTTGCTCGTTTGTATCGTGGAGCACAACAAATCACATAATCTCTTTGCTTCCTATTATACGCTCTCATAAACAAACCAGTAATACTGGGACTACATTTCGCGTATAAAAATATAACACACACACACACGAGATATTTGAAATGTTCGCCTCTCTCGATTCAGATGACACGCATTCGGATGATATATTAATTATAAATGGAAGTGCGTCCGCTTTAATCAGAGGGCATGAACATTTCATACACGGCTAGCTAATGTCGCTATTTATAAGCAGATATCGCAACAGGCAAAGTAGAAAATACGTTAAGATGAAACGGGCCGATGAAATATCGCCCGGACGCGTTGTCCCGCGTAAATTCGCGAAATCCCTGTTACCGCAAATGTAGTCGAACGTGTGCGAAATATCGATACCGCTGGATATTGAATCTACGATAATTCAATTACGATACGCGATCAACGTCAAGCGGGGGCTCCGAATAAAATTACACTCAACTTATTGCGGCGCGTGTGAATATCTGCTCGTTGGTATTGACCATTTGCGGACCGTTTCCATTCACAGAGAGAGTGGAAATTAAAATATTAACCGAGACAATTGCTGCTTTAATCTTATTATAGCTCTCTTCCTTAATCTAACAATTTAATTTCACAGCGCAGACGTTTCTTCGACGTATATTCGAGAGACATAAGAATTTTTTTAAATAAAATACTCGCGCGCAGAGTATTTCATTAGAAACATTTCCACAATGGCTCTCCGCAAACACGCGTGCAGGATATTGAAATAAACATGACGGTTTTATGTTAAATGTCACCACCACCGACGATATTGATAACGTCTGGATATATCATCGAAGTGCAACCTCGATAAACATGGAACATCGTATCGTATTTCATTGTCGTATCAAGCGCAGCGCATCTTCGCAATCGCGCGAGCGCTTGTACAACGAGACGCGTTAAATCGTGTCGTACACCGCCATCGTGCTAACGTTCGTACGAAAGTACAATGGTGGCAATCGTGCGGAATATCAGTGCATCGAAAATCCTTGAAATTTGCTGGCTAAAAATATTCGTTATAAATACGAAACGCGCGGAAAGCGCGGAACAAATGAAATTGCGCGATTCGACTAAGATTCGTATCGAGCATTCAAATTAGTTCGCGCGAACGCGCGCATAGAGACACACTGGCTCTGAAAAGTTTCGAGCACGTCCCGATGCGAGGCAATCGCAATTCCTGGGAATGAACGACCGTTTTGTTAAGAACAACGGTCGTCTAGTTGCCAATTATTTCGTCGCTAACAACTGTAACGCTGCCCGTTTCGCGGTACCTTCTGCGTCCTTTGACAACAATGCGAATATCGAACAACGGGGCACTCTAATTCCTGCACGATTACCTAATAACGTGATACGCGTGGGCGTAATGGCAATAGGAAGCGCATTATATTCTGCGCAGCCATTTCAAACCATTAAACGTTATGCATTTAACAATTTCGCGTCGTTCAAATTAAGTTGTCTCGACGAGAGTATTTCGAGGTGGAAAATTGATCAATCTCGCCGGCGATAAACTAATGACCGAAACGGACCACCACTCTCTCCTGAACGACGAATGAATTTACACATTTTTAACGGCGGCGTTTCAATTCCCTCATTTTTCGCCAATCACGCAACGTCTACCGTTCAATTGTGCGGTATTAACGAATACGAAAAACAGTTTCTGACCGTGCGAAAGGAGAATACTTGAAAAAGTGGCTCTCGCGTGGGTTCGACCGCACCTTGAAAGCATCGAGGCTCGCGTGAAAGTTTCTCGCGAAAAAACTATCGGTTGCGATAACTCGCGTCAGAAGCACCGAGCGGAGTGCATTTTTAAAAGTGTATCAACCCAGTCGTCTGCTCGTTTCATAAACATCCGCGCCTTTTAGCGGGCCATTTTGCATCGCGCGCACCCTCGCCGCCGCCACCCCTCCGTTTTCTGTCGTTTAAAATTAATATCGAGCGCGCGAATTTATTGCGAGCAGAAATCTATAAAAAATTATAGCGAGCACGTTTATCTGGAACAGGGGGCCGTGTTGATTCATGCGAAATCGATGCCAATACTGTTCATAAATATGGAAACGCGGCGAGCCAAGAATCGTTAATATCGCGGACCGTTTCCACGTTTCAATGGCCCTGGCCGGCCTGAGCTCGCCGTTAATTAATCAGACGTCGATAATTAAGGAAAATGCTCGTCGAACGCTATCCATCCTTCGATACGAGTAATTCACGCGCATACGTTTGCGGGTCGAGCGGCATATTTGCTGGCGAAATTGTCTGCTGGAGCTTCTTCGACGAGGGGCCAATTGAAATAACATTCGAAATCTACCCTTTCGTTTCTGTCGTGTCGTAACTATCGATTCTCTCTTTCATAGAAATCAGAATCGTGTTCAAACTGCGGTTACGGGAACTCGCGATCAATTGTTACGAGAATGAACGGAACAACGAAACGCTTTGACAATATTTATTAGAATAAAGCAGAAAATAGCAGCTACGTTATTTAAAAACGCTTTCTATATGATATTCTGAAATTAAAAGACTGAAAGTTGAAAATAAAATTGCAATCACGTTTTAAAGTTCCAGTAAAAAAACACAAATCATAACGCTCTGGAGGGCTTTTATTGTTCCAGTGTTAATTCCTTTATTAATGCGCTTTTACGAACGAAAAGTAGCCGCGTTTCGCCAAGTTTTTGCTCAAAAATACCGAGGGTAAAAATAAAAGCACGGTTTCGCAAACCGTAGCGCGGTAACGTGCAGTTACCAAAAGCGAGAATTAAGAACGTAGGCGGGGTTACATGGTTAAATATTGAAGTACCGTTTCCCCGTTTCTCTCTACCACTTTTTTCCGCCGTTTTTCCTACGACAGTCAAGCTGCGCCAGCCGTGGATGTAAAAGCTCTATAAAATACCTTCGACTCATTTTTCGATATATTCATAACCATAGCCGCCGTCTCGGGGTTCATATATCAATGATAACGTCCTTATTGGACAGTTTGACGACACAGGGATTCCCTGTATCGGTGGATTAAACTGTCGCGACGTTCGTGTGCGTCGTGCGATGAAAACGTGGTCCCTTCGAGAAATTTTTTCGTCGAGAACTTCGAAAAATCATCTTCCCCCGCATTTCTTTACAGTTTCGAAGTCCTTCAAGTCCTGAAAGCACGCTCTTCAAATATTGCGTTGAACAGGAAAAAATTGGCAAAGTTAAGCGAGTTTCAAAGGCAGGGCTCGCAGGTCAAAATGGCGCGTAGAAGGAACTTTAAACAATTTTTTTTAGAACTGTACTTTCTCTTCTTAAGCTTTCTTGTTTTTATGGTACAAAGAAGCAAGTTCCGCAATGAATACTGATATCGTGATTTATTTATTGGTAAGAGTAGTCTTGTTCAAGGTTTTGAATAAAATACGATGTTAATCGAACTATCGATACACCTAGGACGTCGCATTTTGCATAGCATTACGTGTAATCTAGTCCGCGATGACTGTGTCCTGGTTTACGTCAGTAAAATAAAGCTGGTAAGCTTTTAGCGAGCGGACACGTTCGATATTAAACGCGTCAATTTGTCATGTGAAAATTTTCAGAATTTTCTCCTCCACTTCGTTTTAATTCATCAAACACGAGCAAATTCGTACTTTTACCTTAGCAGAAGGGAATTGCAGCATCTGGATTATCGAAGCGTTCGTCTGAAATATTCGTACGATAATGTGTGTAACTTTTTAATAAACGCGTACGGCGCGCCAACCTTTTTCTTGCACAGGAAATGAGCTTCCGTATCCCAGTTAGGAAGTTGAATATGAAAACGCTGGATATATTCTTTTATTCCAGATAAGACGTTCGAAATGGAATTATTATTAAATTTTGACGTCGAAACTTTTATCCAGTCTGGAACTCATATTTCGAAACCTTTGCAAGACATACCAAATGAAACGTAATATCTGCATTTTCTTGCTCGTAGCTTTCATTTTCTATTTACTCTTTTATATTCGAGGTAAGAAAATTCGTGAATTTCACTTATAATACGAGGAAAGTTGATAAAGAAAGATTTAAGATCGCTCGCATGCAGCGTTCTCCTACTTTGCCTGGCAGTCTGACCATATACAGACCTTCTCTACTTAAACTTGCTCTTTATTCACATATTGCTCTTGTTTCTCATTTCAATCAATTAAAACACTTAATATCTTACTACGTAACCGTCTTGTACCGCTAAGAAAATGTTTACTAAATAATATACCTTCTCTACAATTCTACTTAAACAATAAATTTTAATTCAAGCTTCAAAAGATTGCTCAATATTTCTCAGGGAAGAAACTGTCTACACGTAAAACAGTCTGACCATGTACAGACCTTGTCTACTTAAACTTGCTCTTTCTTCACATATTGCTCTTGTTTCTCATTTCAATTAAGTGAAACACTTAACATCTTACTATATAACCTTCTCGTACCGCTAAGAAAATGTTTACTAAATAATATACCTTTCCTAGATTTCTAAACGACTAACAAATTTTAATTCAAGCTTCAAAAGATTGCTCAATATTTCTCAGAAAAGAAACTGTCTACACGTAAAACAGTCTGACCACGTACAGACCTTCTCTACTTAAACTTGCTCTTTCTTCGCATATTGCTCTTCTTCCTCATTTCAATCATTTAAAACACTTAACATCTTACTATATAACCTTCTTGTGTCGCCAAGAAAATGTTCACTAAATACCTTTCCTACATTTCTACATGAACAACAAATTTGAATTGAAGCTTCGAAACCTTCCCAATATCTCTCGCAGAAGAAACAGTCTACACGTAAAACGAATCGAATCACGAATCGCAAATCTTGCTGAGCTCGACTTCAAGAACCGCTTCGACTGAGCCGTATCACGTCCACTACAATGTCCGCGACGAGCGTGGCAGCGTGCACGCTGGGCCGGACCGTGATCGTAACTCCCGGAAGCCCTCGACGGCCGCGCGACGAGCCAGCCGAGCCGTCGTACACGACGGTGATACGACGTCGCCGATTCATGCATCAACGATAACGTTCTTATTGGCTGTGGCGCGCGGACAACGAGCCAGGACGCGTTGAATAAACTATAACGGCGTTAAAGTGGCTCTCGACGGATCGGGAGTGGCTGCGCGCGGTAATTTACGAGCGAGCAGGCGGCGCTAGTCGATAAAACGGACGTGGAACGCGGACGCGCGCGTTAACGCGTGACGAGACGGCGGCGCGTCGAGCTGGCCGCGTGCTTCCTTTTTCCTGCGCGGTCTTTAGTCGACCGCTCTTTCTGCCCGTCGGGACGCGGGTCAACCGATATCCGCGATAACGGCGGACGATGGCGACCCGTCGACACGGAGGAACCACTCGATCGAGCGAGGCCAGACGGATCGCGTTCCGCTGAGAAAAACGAACGCCGCGGTCGCCTCGCAAATGATCGTTAATGAATTTCCCCGGGGATACCCCGGGGAACGCGGACGACGGCTGCGTGGAAACGATTCCCGTCGCCCGATTAAAACCGCACTCCCGCGAAGATATAGGGGGATGCTCGTTTTAATCGGCTCCTCGATCTTTCGGCTACTCGCCTGAGCGTGATAAAAGTGAAGCCACCAACCTGGATTTATACGCGCTGCCGCGAACAGCGTTTAGCGATAATGAACGTCTCCGATGATGGGCATTGGCGCGAGAAAATATCGAGGTTCCGCTGGATTGTTCGTGATGTGGTTAAACAGTGTTTAGGTGACAAGGTCGCTTTAGCCAAAAATGTAATTTGGGACTCGCGGGTAGACGCGGACAGAGGCATTTCGCTGGATAACAAAGACAGCCTTCTACTAGCCAGCTATAGTTCGATACATAATTAATGAAGAGATTTGCATCGGTCAATGCTGAAACTTGACGGTTCGCAATTATTTCGGTGGTGTTGGGTCGAGGTCCATTTAAACGTTGGGATGAGGCTAGTTTTGGCAAGTTTGGAATGCCTGGTGAACGGTAGCAGATGTTTCCAGGGTGATAATGGAATATGAATATTAATTGATTTCGCGTTAATTTTTCTTTTTAACTGAATTTTTGAGATTGTCAAATCTTTGCAAGAGTCGCCATCAGCTGTTGTTCTAATTCTAAAGTTCAATTTTCTTTATCAAATATGAGTGTAGTTTGATTTTTAAATGTGATAGAAGGTATTTATTCGTCCTGGCGAAGTCGGAATTTCAGCAGGCTTGATACAGATTACTAATTAATAACTTTTGGAAACTTCTGAAGTGTCGAGGTGATTCATAATACTCGCTGTACGTGCGCAGTGTATCACCGCCGTCTGCAACAGTGACGAAGCGGCTGAATAATTAATACGAACGAGAAGAGTAACTGCACGAGAAAGTACCGCGTTATTGATCCATCAGATGCTAGCAGTAGTTACATTTCAATTGAAAGTCATCGACCAGACGAAAGTTTTGTCACTTGGCGGTGGGTCAGACGTTTTCGCCACCCATTCGTTGAGATTTAATTATCTCTAACAGAGTGCAATATTGTGGAAAAATGATATACGAGAAATAAAAATATCGCGTTAGCATTTGTATTCTTATTTACATTTATTTAAAGAATTATTTTTATAGTAGTATGTATTTTCTTAATTTAAAACACGATAACAACGTTCGATCGAGAAATTCCTGTACACTCGCTCCATTTCTGAGGCAATTCATTCTCCAGTTTAACGTCCTAAACGCAATAAACGACTTCGCGAACTTATACCAAGCCACTGGAACTCCCTAATCAATTTGGTATTTAGAATTTTTACAGCCGCGTTGGCGGAGCGTGAAACTAATCGCATATACGGTCTTCGTGGAATCGTTATTAGTTGGGAGGCTTCGCGAAACTCGGTATATGAAACGCGTTATAAAAGTTTGCGGTAATAGTCTAAGTTAAGAGTAATCACGACGAAGAGCGTACTGATGGACGATTTATGGATCGCGCGATTCCCCTGCTAAAACGAATTAACCGATCCGCGTTTAAAACGGTGGTGAAAATCAGAAAAATACAACCTACGCGATAGGAGCTTCCTGGAAATTGGACATTTCGCGAATACATTTTAATGCATCGCGCCACGAAGTCCGCGGAAATTTGCTCGTCGAGAGATTGTGTCACCATGAAGAGCGAGCACTTACTTTCACAAAATACCCTCCTCTGCTATGAAAAAATATGAAACTCTCTAGGTTGTCTGTCTCCTATTTCTCACTCCAATCTCACATACTATTACTTTCCTTGGGCATAAATAATTTTTATGACAAAACAAATTCATGGTAGACGCAATGACTTGGATTCGAAGGAACAAAATAAATATGAACTCTATCAGTCTTTTAATTTGTCATGAATTTTCACAAATTACACTGTATTCGATATTTCGTTCTGGGTGGCAATTTCACGAGCGAAGGGAGATCAATTTCAATATCTAAAGAATGGAGGAAGAACGTTCTACTGTCTCAAGGAACGAGCCACGTATCGCGTTCCACCTCGGTTCTGATAACGCTTCCGCGATGCAAATCTCGAATAAGGGCGAAAGGGTCCAATACATCAAGCCGGAATCGCAACGAAACACGCCGAAGGAATATGTAAAGCGCCAATATATATCTTAAAAGGGTTTCGCGTGTCAGAGATGATCGATGAGCGCGCCTCTTCGCCGTATCCTGGATCCATTGGCCAGGATCGATACCAGAGGAACGTAAAGCTTACCAGAGACAGAGAGAGAGGCGGAGAGGAAGGCTCCCTTACATTTCTCAAGTTATTTCAAATGATATTGCGTCGCTCGCCTATGCGATTCGTTCTGGTCTTTGAGCTTTGACTCCTTATGTGTGAAGCAGCGCGAGTGCAAAGAGCTCCGACCGTTAAGTCGTAAGCAATAAGCGATCAAAGCCGCTGGAAGTCTGCGACACGTCTTGGGAAACAGCTTTCACAGTTCGATCCACGAGACATGGATCAACTAGGCTAAATTTACTAAAACATTTGGAGAAGCAACTTTGTGAAAATTTCATTCGATTTTTTTTTTAATCGTTTTACTAAAGAGTGAAGGAAGCTTTCAAAAAATGCATGGTTAATGTAACTTATTTCTATGCGACACGACTGTCACATCAGAACTGTATCGCGACGATAGACTGCTTCGATGAAGCCTAGCAGTTAGCGGATGACTGATCCTGGCAGATCCTTCGTCCATCCAAGTCGAAATTTTAGTTCGATGTACACCGATTGCCTGCGAACTGGTAACCAATCAGTGTCTGGAATCGACGATGTCACCACGCCCGTTTATGGCAGCCCCAACACGCTTTCCGTGAATTGGTTCGACCGATACCTATTTACGATATCTGCGCGATGGTAAAGCAAGGTGGTACTCGCTGTCAGCACGGAGTTTCCGCTCGACGTTGAACCCATCGGTTTTGGATCGTTACAAATTAACGCGTTACCCCTTCGAAACTTCTGATTCATGGCGCGTCTGGAGTTATCGCGAAATTGTAGACGTTCGAGTTCGCCATTGATGAATAATCGTGGGAAGCAAATTTCTCGGTTATTATTCATAGAGAATTTAGGAAATCGTTTGCAAAGACGAGAACTTTTGCTATCATTCAACTACAGAATTCTTGGTTCGTTAAAAAATAACGACATCGCTTTTCGTTGGTTAAATATAAACTGTTTGATCGAAGTTCGTAAACGAAGATAACTAATCTACGTTCGCTGTGTTAGCATAGCAGAAATTGCTGGGAAAATAGCGCGGTCCATTTACATTTTTTGTGCCCCCAATTATTTCTCCAATATTCCCTCAAAACCTCATTGCTGGCGCCATCAAAGTACTGTACAATCCAGCGGTTCGATAAATTATATAATATCAACGATCTATAGCAGCGCTAAAATATTCTCTATATACGAAGATCGTTGCGGACCAGAATTTTCCCCGTTACGTTTTTAATTCGATAATTAATTCGCAGAGTGGTGCGCGTGGGGGGCGATTTGGCGAGGTTTCCACGAATAAAAGCGAAACAAAGCGACCGCCGTTTCATTTGGAGGGGAATAATTGCTGCAGCGAATTTTTGCTCGCGTGAAGTTCGATCGTAACTCGACTTCCGCCGGATTCGACGTCGTTGGGTTTCTCACTGACGAGACGACGCAACGCGCCGCGTAAACACGTCGAAAATTGTCGGTACGTACTACAAGTTTCGTGAACGGGTGCATTTAATTTCAGTCGGACGTCGATGCGGGAAACTGGAGGGCCGTGATTTATCGAAGGGACACGAGAACAGTTTAACGATACGCAAACGTAACTGGGTCCATTCCCAGTTACATTTCGAAATACGCGTCGAGACGCGCCTGTGATTATAATATGAAATTACCATCGCTCGAATCCAGTTGGATCTCATCGTATTTATCTTATATATTGTCGCGTAACAATTTTTGTAGCCGCGTTCCGTTTGTGTAAATATTTCTCCAACGCGATATTTCAGTTGACCATCCGTTCGATGGTTTTGCCAGTTCTCGGACGAATTTCAATTTTTCAATTAAACATTATTACAAATTAAGGTTATACATCGCGCGCAAGAGTAATTGGGATACGTAATTTCATTGAAATGAATAAAATCCACTCGTTGGTTATGCAAATGTGCTTCAGTTTTTAGGACGGTCTTCGATCGACCCGGTATGAATGAAAAACGAGATGGAAAAAATGAGAAAACACAGATGCACGCGTCTCTTTTCTAGTTCGACTCATTAATTATGTATTTTACGTTTCATTGCAAATGTTACTCGCATTGCTCTCAATTTACACGTAACATATTACCTAACAGTCCAAACTAATCATCAATCCTTCGCAAGAATCGTCGTAACAATCCAAGCTGAAAGATGCGATCAGAAGCGTCGTATTCGAGTGACACGTGAAAATTTAGTGAAAACACAGAGAGCAGTGTGAAAACGTTTAGGAAGCGACAATCTGGACACACTTCGTTCGACGAGGGAGCAGGAAGGATCAATGTACGAGGGTGGTTAAGGGCTCATGAGAACCTAATCAACGAGACAGGTACACAAGTGTAGATAACCGATCAAAGTGCTGGCCAGACAACTCACGTCGATCATTCAAACCGAATGGACACATCGTCGACCATAAATTCCCTGTTCCTTTGAACAATTTGCATCGAGCTGGATATTTTTTATCGCCAGTGTACATACGTGTCCAATGGCGTCGTTACATGCACGCGACAGATGCACTTAACGATACGGCTGCATCGAATGCACCGCGTTATCATCCCCTGAAATTAAATACGTGCCCGAAACGCAAGTCTTCTGTTTGCTCTGGTCACAGGTGAGAGCAAGATCCGTCGACGTAAGCACAAAACTTGACTAAACTTTTCTGCTACGCGTTTAGATGAGAGAATTTGTGAACGCGAGGGGTAGTTATTTAAAAAAGCGCTTCGAATTTCACGTACCTGTCTATTACTATGTTAAAAATTTCGAACTTTAAACGATGTACCCGAGTCGCTGAGTTAATCATCGAAGATGTCAGGGTATTGACAGAAATTTGTGACAAAATGAGAAGCAAACTAGTCGAACTTTCTCAATTCTGGACCGATGAAGTTTATGAGAATCCTTCTTCTCCTCGTTTGAACAAACTTCAGCCTTTATCCGAGGTAAATTGTAAAAATCTGACAGTGGATTTCGAAAAGTTCCATATTCCACAAAAAGGAATACCCGATACGAAAGTTCGCGCGGCATTACCAGTGCAAACTTTATTAAAGTTAAGGTTAATAGAGCTCTCCCAGCCAGTTCCCTGTGTCAACTTAATCAAACTTATCGTTAATGTTTCTCGAGAGTGGCGGAGTTTCGTGTCTCGAAATACCGCGACGTTTTCCGTTTTCTGAAACCGGAACGTAATTATCGGACAGCAAGTTCCGAACGAAACTCGCCGCGCGACCCTGTCTCCATACATTTCAAATATTTACGCTCCTCCAAATAATCATTCCTGTGAAATTGTTTCTCGCATCGATTTCTGGCAATCTTCCAAACATCGCCGTCGAAAGAAATCCCCCGTCGTCCACTCGATCGCGCGAGTAACCACGCAACCACCCCTCGGGCAACGGATTAATTAGTATGCCTTACAAAGAACTTAGAATCCCGCGCCTCGAGGCGGAACACGCCCATCTCTCTGTCTCGTCTAATTGGATCCTAGTTTAAGTATACAGCACAGGAAGCTTTTGAGGCCGCGTCATCCCTTTTGAAGGGGCAGGAAGAACCAGCGAGGGATGCAGGAGGGAAGAAATGGAGAGAGTCGCATTTCCTGCTTCAAGATCCTCGGATGCGATAAGCTGACGCGCGTCGCACCTGAGAGTGTCTCGCGTAGCAACGTGTGATTATAGTCGGCGATATTGCGGTGAATTTATCGCGAAACTAACTGACACCTTCCTCTCGAGCGTGTCTCTCGAGTAGTCGAACGAGCGCAGGAAACGCTGGATAGCAAGGCAGCTGGACTGGATTTTTCAATGCAGCGGACATTATCGAGGCTTCGAAGGTAGCCTCGACACTTTGATCTTTTTAAAACGCGTTCGAATTCGCAGCCACCTTTTAAAAATTGCGCTCACGGCGGACCGATAAATGTCGCCTGGCGATTCGGCTATTACGGTTTTAAGTAGATTCAGATAGCGCGCCACGGCCGCTCGGCACTGGCCGAATCTACTTAAAAGTATAATAGCCGAATCGCTGCACCTTTGTTGGCCTGCCCTGGCCATAATTTTAGAGCTTCTGGGGATTAACGAAATTGATTCTAAAGGGAGAAGATAGCAGAATATGCTAATGTTCCTTCTAAATTTTTTACACCCTTAAAAAGAGGTCTTATTAATGGAACGAAAATACGTTTAACGCTTCAAAGTTTCAGAAATTAGTGATTATCTTAGAAATTAATAGAATTGCAAGAGCCTGCAATTTTTAAGTAACTTCGGAACACGAGACTGCTACACGTGGACTGTGGCAAATTAAATTCCCACAAAACCCAGACGCTGGATACAAAACTAATCCGCTTGACCTCTGTCGCGTAACTCTGTCTAAACGCTGGGAACTCGGTTATCCCTCGCGAATCCTCGCTCGAACTTCCTATTTCCATGCCACGGGAGTTATTGCTCCGACCCGCTATTATTTTTTCCTAAACACGAGCAGAAATAGTTCGTGGCACGGTACGGCTGGTGAAGTATGGCGGAAATAACGCGCTTCTTGTCTCGAGGATATTTCAACGAACTCGCGAACCAGCGCAGACTCCTCGCACCGAACATCGCCGTTGAACCAACCAGAAACGAAGGGATGGAAGGAGAAATGCGCGAAGAAAGTTGGCGAGGAAAGAACGAAACGTTTCCACGTTTCACTTCGCGTCGCGTCCAACGTGCGGAGGAATTGATCGCACGTCGCATGTCGGATTAACTGTAATTAACGCTGCGGATTAACGCTGACGATGAACAGCAATTAACTGTGGATCAGCATAGCGATTAATTATGATTAGCGGACAGCACTCATCGGGAAAACGATCCGCGAGGTAATTTAGTGGAAGGCACCAGTAACGACGTCTTTATCAGTGACGTATTGCTCGCGCTGAACTTACTTAACGCTTCCCGCGTCGCGGTTCGATTCATTATTTTCAAGCGTGTTCGTTTGTCCGTCGAAACGCGCGAGAGTTCGCAGCGCGCAAATGCGTTAATCTAATGCGACGTGCAGGGAATTATAGCTCTAGCTGGAAAAATTTCATTTGAAAATTTAGTCGAAAAAATCGGATAACCTTCGCTCGGTGCTGTATAATTATTTAATTACGTTGGACTCGCTCCTTCAAAAACGCGGCGCAGTTTCGCGCGCGCGAAATTCCGCAGTCGCCAAAACTCGTGATAATCAAAGGGAATATTTTTAACGTGTATTTTTGTTCCGGAAAATCGAACAATGAGCGTGGAAAAAAAAACGCTGCACGTGTAAAGACAACTTAAAACGGATCTAAAGGGGTTACGGGGTTCGCAAATCACGCTGGACGTGAAAAGTCGTAGATTATATTCATCGTAAAAACGAAATCGTTACTCTCGTGTGAATAATTTGACACGTAACGAAGTAACTGGAATATTTTACGAGCAACGGCCGACGTCTATCCTTTTTTGTACCCGCGTTGCACCGTTGCACTTGCAAGTGGTACGCGAGGAATGAAGCTTTTTTGCCGAGTCAAGCGAGTTTTACTGAATTGTTTAGTTTCGTAAACAATCGTACGGCTCCCGTGGAACACGGGACTGTTTAATCTTTTATTCCGTGCCTTCATACGTGTCACGTTTCGCAAACGCAATTACGTTTCGCCTGCGAAGGCAGCGTTCCTCTATCAGCGAAGAAAATTCCATAAAATACCCGGGGACACGTAAACGAGTAGTTATAACCGAACGCCTGCAGGCTCATGAATACTTTGCAGATCCAATTATTTACCAGTATCGAATACTGATGAATTCGTAGGGCGTCGTAAATCATTCTTACCATTAAATGGTTACAGTTCTGTATCCTTACGAAATAGGGAACAGCATGGTGTTGTATTTTTAACATCGTTCAGATGTTGTTACGATTTCGTATAATTAAGTCTGCAAGATTTCTCGAAGATTTCTGGGACCTCGATGTCGAGGATACCAGTGGCAGATGTCTCTTATGAATACAAGACGAGTCGTGTGGTCGGAGCTGTTCGAAAGTTGCGTGATCGACGAATATGAATTCTTGATGCATATCGTCCCGGGGCAAACACGGAGCAGGAGAACTGAAAATACTAGGAATCTGTAGTCCCGCGGGTTTTCCGAGTGCACCCTTGGAAAGTGTAGACGAGGGGTTATTATTCTGGAATAACGGTCCGATTTTACGCGACAAGCTGCTGGTGGATAAAATGTCTACGAGAAATAGTTGACCCAAGAACTCGTTAGAGAATTTCAATGGTCACTCGTTACTCGATTAATACACGAAAACCCATTAAATACCATTTTTCAGTAACCCAAAATCTTAGGAATACGAGATTTTTTACAAAATTAACTAAAAATATTGACACTTCAAGAAAAAGATGCGAGTCATTCGAAGAACATATCAACGATGTACAGTATCGAATAATTGTGCATCTGCTCGCGGAGTGAATTGGAAGAGGACGAGGGCAGCTAGCGAGGGTCAAGAATCTCATCGAAAGCACGAAACGAAATAATCGCGAAGCCAAGCGCAGACATGTCTTAAACCAGTGCAAGCAGCGAACGGTGATCATTACCGCGCGGCGTGGGCAACGATGGGCACGCCGGTGGAACGAGCGATGCGGAGGACGCGCGGCTGGGAACAATGCAAAAGGAAAATACAATAGCGCGGCGTGCGGGGCGGGGCTGCCGGCGGAGGAATGCATTTTCTCCTTGTAGGTGCTCGACAACGGTGTCCTACGGCGCTCGAGTGCTTTTAGAGAGATATACGCTCGCAGCTAATTCCCGGGTGGATCCTTTCTAACGTGTAACGTGAATTCTTGTGGAAAATTCGAGAGCCTCGCCCGTGGAATTCCGAAAGCAAATCCGCGGGAACCGCAGGATGCGCTGCTCCATCGAGCATCGATGAATGGCAACTTTTAATGCGCGATCGTTCCAGCCAGAAGCGGTGAATCGAAATCCTCCGAGTCGGGGCGCGTGCACGCGCGTCAGCCGTTGCTGGGTTGTGCTCGCGCGGTTAGAGCAAAGAACTCTATTTGCGTGTTCCCAAGGATTCGTTTCTGTACAGAATTTCGGCAGTTTTTAATAAAAAACGGAATTGAACGACACTCGATTGATCGACGTAAAAGAGAGAGAGAGGAATAAACAGAGCGAAATGGACAGAGATGGAAACGGAAACGTGTAAATCGAAAACAGCCACCGACTGTGCAAATGTCTTTTCATTGACCGTCGAAACGCGTCCACTTGGATTGTCCGGAATTCTGGGCGGCGAATAATCCGTTCACGATCCGTCGATCAAAGGACCTGGCGACGCGCTGCAGCGCACGCGTTACACGGAATTCCCAGCGACTCAGGTAAATGTAAACGGATGCCAACCCCTTCTTATTGCAAATGGCCGCCTGCAAAGGGAGATACGGTCTCGATCCCCTCGTTACGCGCGCCGCGAACATTCGCCAACCACCTGTAATTGCCGGTAAACCGTAAGGACGCACCTGCAATTACGACGTTCATTCTCGACGGACACACCGCGCTAAAAACCAATTAGACGCGGCGACGCACAACCCCCATTCTTCCTCCATCCGTCCGATTCGAAGCTGGGCGCTCTTGTTCGCCGCAACAACCCACGCGGCCGAATTCTACCGCGCTTTTGTTCGTTTATTAGCCGTTGCAGGCAATCAGAATTTTCCGTGGCCCACCCATTGTTCGAGTCCCTGGTTCGAAGCTTGTTGCTTTCCTATCACTGCCCGCTGAAATCGCAGAGAGTCCGTCAGCAACGAAATTTCTCGAACGGTCGCTGAGAATTTTGGCGAAATATCGCAGCGTTGAGTAATCTGCTCGCCGGATGCTAACGAGAAATTGAGCACAGTATTTAGTCGCGAAAGAATGGATCGCGGTAAATATCGGTCTTCTCGTTCAACGGTTTAAATAATTTAACGTTCCACGTAATTGCTTCGCATTTTCCTCGCGATATCGCTGTATATTTGCCGCGTGCACGTTGTTGTTTTAGCCTTCCGGGTGGGAACGATTGTTCTACCTTTAATTTACTTTGTATAGAAGCTAGATTAATGCGTTGCTGACGTGCCGCGTTAAAGTGCCGCGTATTACGGAGGAATGTTATTGCGTTATTCCGGGGATGAGAAATGTTACGATTTAGCAGTCCCTATGTTCGTAACGAATAAACCACATATTTCACTGCTCGCGCAAACGCGTAAATATTATACCTGCGAAGGTTTGATATTACGTCGATATAAACTGAATTCAATTTCCTTAATCCCTTCGCGTGCACACATAAATATAGGCATTGTATTTTGTTTGTTGCACGCAACGCCTAGCGATTCATTTTTATAAACAGAGATTTTATAATTTGTATTTTTGTGTGTTTAAATTAATTGAGAGGAAACGCTGGATTTTATTCGTCGAACCGTAATTTCTATTCATCGAAATTAATATCATAGAAAAAAAGAAATAAATGAACAGCATTCGTGGAAAAATACGTTCGATTTGCCGCAGTCATTCGTGCGATTAAACTTTCGCCCCAAATACTCGCGAAAATCAAAGCTGCGCCGTTGTCCGTTCCGAGAATGATTAAAACTTAATTGCAATTAAAATAGAATGTCGAAATTCATCAAACTTCATTCAACTCGATCTGTCGAGCTCGGTATCGGGAATAATTGAACGAACAGTTAACACCTGTTTGACGCGCATTTACAAATCACGAATGGTCGGTAGCTGACATTCGGTTATCGATAATTACCATTTTTCGCCGTGTAACGACGCATTAAAACGAGTGGTGCTCATTACTTAGTTGGTAATTATTCCGTTTCGTAATAGGCTCGCGTCGCAAATATTGCAGGACGCGCGATTTTATCAGTGAAATTTCTACGGAGTGCCGCCAAAATGTTTGCTTTTCCCTCGACAGCGAACTCAGCTAACCGCGACGAGTCGAACGGCACACCGTATCCGTGAACGGAGTTTCTAACGTAAATCGAATTCGATGCACCGTTCGTTAACATTAATTAGAGAGTGTGCCCTGGCGCCCGAAACGCTTAACGTTGCCCTCGCCGTTTCGATGGAGGTGTAACTTGTACAATCCGAGTAAAATGGAGTTTTGCAAGTTAAGCGAAGTAAATTGAGACGCGTTGTCGTCCTTTACCGCTAAAGCCCCCCGTCATAACTGCATACTTTGTAATACGATGATATTTCGGTGGAACGGTGCTTTCTCTGAGACTTGTTAACTTCGAGGAAGGCGCTGTCGGAGAGGATCCTGTCGGTGGAAATTTTATTCGAATTTATTGATTGTTAAAATACGAAAATGTGCAAAATACGTCGAGGAGTTTTTGTTACGATCGTTATTCATTATTTATTGATATTTCCTGGTAATTATAACATCGTTAAATCGCAGCAATATAAAGAAATGGAAGAAACTACGTATCCATGTTATCAGCATTTTATTTTCAACTTGTGTTTGACTTTCAGTAATTAATGTATTTAAATTAATGATCTTTTTGGCGCAGAATCCAGTTTCGCTAGCAAAACTTTCCATTTTGAATTCAATAGCTCTTTCCCTTCAATTCTCATTCCAGAGATTAAGATCGCCCGTCTTGAACTTCTTAATTGACGCTGAAAATTTCCCGCTCCGTTCTCCACGTGAGTGGTCCTCGTGGCTTTCAAACTTTTATTAACTTCGTCGAGCATTACATTTACAGTAGTCGTACGGTTATCGGCGCGAGGATAATACGATAAATAATACGTTATTGTAAATATATCACACTCGAACGAGCCACACTGATACAATTTTATAAAAAAAAAAAGTAATGCGTTCATACACGTACGCAGACCTTTGCCTCCATTTTACTTCTTCAGAAGAAACAAACATTTCTAAAACACCTATATGAGAAAACGCGAAATAAAAATGAAAGACCTGGCTATAATACCACCGACCAAAATGAAAGACGGACTTCTTCTCCGGAGGAACGATCCGCCCACCATAAATAACGTAGCAGGATTAAGTTCGATCGCGTCACGTTTCTATCAGGATAATTCACCGTATCTTTTAGGGCTCCCTATCTCGCAACCCTTGCCCACAAAGGCCACAGTACCACAGGGAAAGCCTGGATCAATCCGGAAGTATCGATTCGGCCGCTCGAGCCACGGGTCCGCGAGGTCGCTCACAAGCGCGATAAGTCTCCTCGAAACTTGAGTTCCGCAGTGCCGTTGTTCGCCACAATGGGCTCGTTCGCGCGTCGAGTGCTTTCGCAACGAATGATCGGATCTCGCGACGAACGATGTTTCTTAATGTTCCCGTACAAAGCTGGTTTGTTCCGGTACAAACGACAACGTGTAGACGAGAGCCACGCGCGGTAACAGTTTGTCTGGACGCGTGTTTCCATCGGAGGAACAGCTCGCTGGGACGTCATAACGGATGACATTACACCCTCGCAGCGTACGAACTGGAGATGTCGAAATCTGTGAGAGCACTCGCGGTGGTGGTGGTCGTCGTTGCAGAAACAGCAGTTATTCCAGCCGAACAGCGCGACCTAATCGCGCAGTGAAAGCCAGAGCTTGACCATTGTACCGCGAAAGTTTTCCCATTGTTAACGGCTTAATGTGGAAGCTTTTAATGAATGTTGGTCGCCCGGGGACGCGGTGCGAAAAATAATGGTTTTTTTTCGGACAAGCGCGGGCTGCTCGTTACTCCGACCGCCGGCAAACTGCGCTTATTTATTGGCCCATTTCATTTTTCTCCTGCTTGGAAAAAATGGCCCCGCGCTTTGATTCGCGGCAGAGATTTCAGCGGGATTCTTAGTTAACGCCGTGAAGTGTATTTTTCTGTCGTTAATGGAACACGTGTCGCAACTAGGTCAACCGACAAAAGTGATTTCTGCGAGAGAAATTAGCGAGATTTTCGTGGGAATAGGATTTAAATAGGATAGCCGCGGTACGAATATTTTCCAGACCATCCTCGAGAGGCGAGCGAGAGTAGCGAACGTGCCGCGAGCAATGAAACGGAACGCAATCTTTACGCGATACAATAAATTTGATTTTACCGGTGTCGTTCGGTGTTGAAATTCCGTTTGGATAATCTGAAGGTAGGAATTCATTAAAATCGCAGCTCGATAATCCTGGTAGCCGCTTATACCGTCGCCGGACCAGCTGGCGATTTATTGCGGATCGCGCTTTAAAGGACTTCAACATCGCGGATTCGCCTTAGCTTTTACGATTCAACATTTTTTTTTTTTTTTACCGCGAGTAGCTTGGAAATCTGTAAATCACTTTCAGCTGTGCGTTTAACGAGCACGCTGCATGCACTGTTTCATCCCTTCTTGTGTTTCTTACCTCTGATACGAGGTTTCTAATGGCCAGTATTTCCTTCGACTCGATCCTGAACGCGATAATTGTTAGTTTAAAATAAATTCGTGGCATCGAACATATCATGGAGATATAGAAAGCAGTTAGAATTCGAATGAATCGCATTTGTCCGATTTTTCTATGCGCTCGCGTATACGACTCTCGTATTAGCTATCCAAGATAAATCAGCCAAATGGATTTTCAATGTAGAACCGTACGAGTGCCTAAAAGCGTCCGTGGCGGAACGTATGAGCCTCAGAAATGCACATGCGATATCACACGCAGAAGAATAATGGAAAATATAGTAATCTGGGATATTCTTTAGCAAAGTAGCTTTCAGTTCGTGTTTTCAAAACCGTTTCTCAGTAGGACAATAGGCGACTCTTCTGAAAGCTGACGAATTATCAATTTAAGTCATGAATGCATAAAATAATCTACAAAGGAGATATTTCTGGGTCCGCGTATGAGACATTATAAACGTCGTAACGAAAGCCCCCTTCGTTTTTCCACCGCCGTCATGTTTATGCATTACGATAGTGATGTTTTATGCGAACTTTTATATGCTACTAAAAGCTTCGTAAGGTATGTACGTACACGAGCTTCTCTGCCAGTTCCGCGCATAAGATATGGAAATTGCCTTAGTCACTCTAAGCGATCCGGCTTTTTTCCCTCCCCGTAATTAGTGGGCTGTAATATCGTTTCTTGGTAGTGCCAATTTCGCGTAGGACGTTACATGGCTACGCAAGAGTTAATCTTCTAGTCCGTATCGCGAATACGTTATACAGTTTGCATTGTGAAGCATGTGTACTGTGAAACAGTAAACCGTTTCCACTGCAATTGTTTATTTCGATAATCGAATTTCGTAATCGATCAACATTGCCAGTATTTACGCTTCCATCATCTGACTGCATTAAATAATTAAATTTGATACTATATTAATTATGGTTAACCAATCCCCGAACGCACAATACGCGTTACAACGATATCGATTTTAATAATCAGCAACCGTACCGAAACGCACAAAGGAACAGCTGCGCCTCGCCTGGTGAAATTGCAATAAACTGACAGGGTGACGTCGAAAATTTATCTGAAAATTCTTATCCGCGCCGAATTTATTGCCTCGTCGCTTGAATGTTCGTCGACGTTGTTACGTCTGAAATTTTTTCGAAATTGAACAAAACTGAGTCGTCGTCGCGCGATTCCACCACCCCCTCCTCAACCCCTGTCTCGTCAATCGTAGACGTCTCATCGAAAAACAGGGGTTTGAAAATTGCTATTCGTTTGCTTTTATGCTCAAAGTTCGGAATTTTTCGAATATGCACAATACCCGTGAGCAACCTGATAAATCTTGCCACAGACACAGCAATTTGCAATTCATTATTTCACGTGGTAGGCCTGCGATATACCTGCTTTGATTAAACGTCAAATTACCTTGATTGGGGCATAAATTGGGGCATTAGAATCGACGATCAATCAGGGTGACGGGGTAGATACGTTTTCCTCGTTGTCTCTGCCACGCGAACTTCGATCTCGTGCGTTCAGGATCGAACGATCGTCGCTCGCGAGCTTCGCGCAGAGCTTTTTCGTTATCGATTATTTGCCTCGTTTAATGCTCGAAAGTTTCGCGCACAGTTCTTGCCCGAGCAAGTATCAAACGATCACTTCTCGTATATTGATTAAATGCAGCGTATAAAGCGAAATAAATGCAGCGTATCCTTGCTCGAAATGCCTGCTCGATATTTAAATCAATTTTAATTAATGCAATTGAAACTGACGCGATCTTTTATCGTGACATCGGTGGTTCTCAATTTCCAACGAGCGTAAATGTGTATGGCAGTGTTTCGTAAATGCTTTTAACAACTTTTAATCATCCCCTTCTCTCTGCTATTCTTTTTTTCCTCTTTCTCTCTCACTCTCTCTCTCTCTCGCTCTCTCTCTCTTTATATGTTTCTCGTTAAATCATCCCTATTCTAGTCACAGAAATTGTTCTTTTATTCAGCGCCACTTGACGATTTTGCATTCCCAGTAACGTTCGACGGCTCGCTCAGCGGATCTTTAAAAATCCACAGAGGACGCTTCCGATCTATTGCCTTTAACATGCCATTAAAATCGGACGTGATTTCCATTTCGATGCAAATCGTGTAATTACGGACGATGATGAATGACGACAGAGTATCGAGCAACGCCAACGTGCCGATGTGTACGAATGTCCCTCGTACTGTACCCAGAAAACGATTTCTCTTGACGCTTCACCCGTCAAGAGATCAAAATGGCTTCTTCGATGTACACACTGTTACACGAATTAGTAGTTCTTTAAAACGTTTCATAATTTCCTTTGAAAATTTCGCCACAACCTTTTCGCAGCAACGTTTAGTTTCTCTTTTACTGACACTCACTCTTCATTTCTCTTCTTTTATGATTCCTCTTCTCGATAAAGCAACGGATCGTGTAGATCTCTCGCGAATGCGATAAAAAATTTGTATTCGAAACGATGATAACTACGAGTAATAAAGGGAAGAGCATCGGCCTCCGAATTCATTCGACGAACCCTCCAATACCAAGAAGGGTGTAAAAACGAGTCGCGATCATTCACGTCCCCGATATACTATCGGAGAAGCTTTCTCATTTATCCTCCATCGGTCCGCACCAACTCGAGAGCGACCACTCAGTTTCTTCACCTTTAAGTTTCTCATTAATCTTCCCCCGCCACGTCCGCGTTCCCGATCCACCAGTGATCCACATATTTCCCCGTTACGTCGACGTGCGCGGTTTTTGTTCCACCCCCGTTCGTGGACGCGCGCGCGTCTCCCCCGCGATTGTCAAGCCGACGACTGGGCTGGCCGACTGTTAATTAGAAACAAAGTTCGGTAACATCGCGGCCACGAATTATTCCGCGCCGTTGCGCGCGTTTTATCGACACAATGAAGTAGAACGAACGACAGCTAGGGGTGGTTTCCTGTTCGAGCGTTCGCGACGAATCACAGCAACAGTTTGCTTCGGATTAGTCAAGCGTGATTCAAGTTTTTATTTTTACGAAATCAAACCTATACAATATAGTAACCGTAACGATTCTCTGAGAAATTCTATCCGTTCTCGATAAATTGAAGATGGAAAATCGGGGCTTCGAACGAACCACCATGGACGAAGAGATCGTTTGGCTGCATCGAACGTGGCTTCGAGGGTGGGCGAGGCGAAGTGGCGAACGAAAAACAGAGGAACGCGGAGGACGGTGAAAATTTCGCTGGCCAGCATGATTCGAGGTCGGTTGAACCCGGTGAATTTCAATTCTCCACTTTTATCAGCACGTTTCACGTACGACGGAGAGATCCAACGACCACCTGTGTACGCCGCTGGCGCACAGGGTCGTCCGATGTCCGCTACCGATACCGACTGTCAAAACAGGCCCGTGCCGTCGCCCACGGGGCTTCGTCGAGCCCCAATTACGGCTAATCAGTTTCGTCGATGACATCTTTGAGCGTGCATGGCTTTAATTAGAAGCGCGGATGCCGCCTGTCGTCCTTGATTATCGGTTCCCGACGACATAGTCGACGACTGCCGCGACCCCGCCCAGCGGAAAGTAGACGTTCCGATGTTGTGGAACCGGTATCACGAGGGGACGTACGGATTTCCAACCATTAAATCGTTACGTCCGTCGTGGAAACGAACGAAGGATACACACGATTCTCAGAAAAATTTCTATGCTACCAAAGATCGTATGGTCCTTTTAAAAATGTTCTTGGCTCTAATCGACGACTATGTCAATGCTACAGTGATTAAGATGGTGTAATAATTTTTATATGGATGCACGATCGTCAGAAAAATGTTCATGGTACCAAATATCGTATGGTTCTTTTAGAAAGTTCTTGGCTCTAATCGACGACTATGTAAATGTTAAAATAGTTGGGGTGGTGTAATGATTTTTATACGACTGTCAAGAAATATTGACTGTCGATGCATACATTTTTGGTTTCGAATAGAGAGAGGAAAAGGATGAAAATGGTTAATTTGGTGCAGCTTCCTTCAACGGGATGTGGATACACGAGGATATCTGGGCGGTGTAAACGTTTACTCGATAATAATTGTCCCCGCAGTTTGATGCAGATTTCCTATGCAAATGAACCGTTTTGCATGAACGTTTTGGGAGCCACTTGAATACGGTTGCGGTCCACCTGATCTACCGATACGCGGCTTTACGAGTTTGTTATAAACGCGGTGTTTGTTATTTGCCGGGACCGCGAGAGGAATTCCGGCCTCGTTTTGGATTATCTCGATCGCCGCAGAGAGTTGTTTCGACAATTTGATTCGATCATTCCCGGTACGGACGAAGGAAAGTTAATGATAATCAGCTACGCGGTTGGACACGGGAGTCACTTACATTTTTAACTTCGTTAATTAACGCGACGAGCGAATTCAACGAAATTTGACTTTATGATCGCCAGTGCGCAGACAGCGTGGGCCTGTACAGGAAATTCCTCGAGTCTGTACATTTCTAGTTTGGTAAATTTCAAAAAATATGGAACGACAGGTGTAATATAGCTGTGGCCTTTTTCGAGAGTAATACGTTTCGAAGATAAAAGTAGTAATGAACATTTTCTACTTCTCGTGAAGGGAGAAATCTATTTCTTCTCCCTACCTTCCATCTTTTTTTTCCCTTGCCGTTAGTTTTACGGACTTACAGGAAAACTTTGGTAACCCGACAATTCCAGTTCCTTTGAATCTCTGGAGATTGTAGGATATCTCAATAGAAGCCTCGAGCAATTTTTCCTTCTCGCCGCAGTTTCAGTTCCCTCGGAGCAAAGGTACCCCCCTGTTTTCTGCGCTACAACCTGAGAACTGTAATAAAAAAATTGTTGGCGAAAATTTAACGACCCTCGTACCAGACTTTCGTTCTAAATATGGATACGCGTATTAAACTTTCGCCCGTTCAAAGTTCCACCCGATCAACATTTCGGAAACAATTTGCCGTTTCAGGTACAGTTTTAAAGTAAATACACATTGCGCAGCATCGAACAGCAATAGCTGTTCCGCTGAACAGCGGCGGGACATGTCGTTCTGTTTACGAAACTTTCATGCCACTGTCTTCTGCGTTTTCGACCAAATTTAATCGCGCAGTTTTCGCAGTCGATGCTCAAGTTCAAAAGCATCGGACAGGTAAATAAATTTTTTGTTGAATAAACGTACAAACGAGTCGAAGAAATAAAAAAATTGCGCGTTCGATTCCATTGTTCGTCGAAGTCCATGAATAAATCTGATTCAGAGTCCAAAAAACGAATCGCGATACGAATTTATTAAGCGCAAAAGTGAATTTAATATATTTCCCATTGTCTCGTCGGAAATGGACCCACATCACTGGTAGAATAATTCTTCCCGCAACGCGCGATATCCTATTGACGATGATATTTAATTGAAATGCCAAGAAAGAACCAATTATCGAAAAGTATATTGTCCAGCATAATCGAAGCGAGATAATCTCCCATATATCCCGGCGTTAGACGCGCAATCGATACCATCGAATGAAACGTGGAATCACTATAGTCGAAGGTGGTGCTTAATCAAACAGAGCGAAGGAAAGTATTCGTAAGTCGATACCACTGAACCTTGGGGTAGTTAATTGAACGCGTCGATGCTTGTAGGGTTGATTTCGCGGCCGCGTAAACAAGAGCTTTCTCACCCTCGCCAGAGGAAGCACAGGATGGCACGACATCGAGAACCAGCCTCGATTGAGTACTTCGACGGGGCTGAGGACGCCTTCTCAAACATCCGCGCGGTTAGTGTTACCTTGATATATTTCAGAGATGTACACGCTGCGGATTACGCGTACCTCCGTTTCCTGTTAAATCATACAAATCTCTCTCGGCTCGAGTCGAGGCAAACTCTCGAGTCAGACTTTTTCATTCGATCCCTTTGAGCAGCACCCTCGCAGCCTTTCAGAGGCGTTAAAATAGAGCGGCTCCTTTGGCCGACACCTCGGTGTCATTTAATTTTCCCGAAGCGGAGTGAAAAGAAATTCTTGCCGACCAGAAGCCCACAAAAGGTGCACGGAGCTTCCGTGCACGGGGGAAGAATTACGGGCGTCGAAGCAGGTTAGGGTCCCGCGGACGCTTAACGTCGTTGATTAACATTCAAATGGAGGCCTTCAATTCCGAACCGCTCCGCAAACCGTTACATAACGAGCTTTAAGATGCGCAGGAGCGGAGTTCATTGAAATGCTGATGATCTTCAGCCGCGGGACGCGTTCAGGAAGCTAAACGGCGACGAAACCCCGTGGAAGATCGAAGACAAAGTGCATACGAGGGACGCGATTGATCATCGACGATCGTCGAGGCCTCTCGTTTCGCGACATTCCAAAGTGGAATGCCAGGGGACAAACGCGATGATCGATAGAAGGGACGAAGCTCGATTCTCTTTGGGGCAACGTGCGTGAGAACGTTCGAGCAGAATTCTCAGGATCCACTAGCGGAGACTTCGTTCCAGCTCGCAGGATCCCGGGTTTCGTGGCGAAACTAGAAAAGTTCCGCGAAGTCCTATAAATTTCGGTGCCTCCCTCGGATGGGCCGAGGTTATTCCTGGTGCTTTTAGCGGTGGTGCTCGCCCAAGATTACTCTCCTTTTTGCCGGTGTTCCGCGGCACGGATCGAGGTCCGTTGAACATCGCAAAGGCGAAACTTTGCGCCGGAATATTACGAGGAATATCGGCGCGTTACGTCGGGTAGCTGCTCTCCCGTGGAACTTACCAGGCCACGTTTCCTATGCGAGCTCGCCGATCGATTTTTGTTACGAGGGTTGATTCACGTGCTCGCCCTAGCGACGTAGGGCGGGAATCCACGACGTTTAAAGCCACACAACAGTGTAATCCAAAACACTGCGCCGGAGCGACGAGTCACAGCGACAGGATTGATCCTCGAGCGTGTTCCGCCGTGCTCATCGCGAGACCTGTTGGATTTACACCTGAACAACGTTTCACACTGGCTCACTCTATTACCTCGAACGCTGCGACGCGTATTGAACACTTCACTGCGAAACTGTCGGAACTTGGCCTTTATTTCACTGAACCGCACAAGACTTCCATTCAACGGAGGAAACGATTCCCATCCACTTGCCGCGCGGCAGCACTTCGCCTCAGCGGCGAACGCCAACACCTTTTCACGAGATCGCGCTCATCGATCGACTACTAATTAGCCAGCCGATTCAGCAAACTCGTTACCTATAAATGCACCCGGTTAATTATTCCCCGTGTCGCGCGGATTCATCTATTCAGCCGCTCTCGCCATTTATTCCTGCCACGAATCGACGCACCGATCCGTACCGACGTGACGACGGTGTTCCTCCGCGACCGACGATCACTATTCCGACAGACGTCTCGCACCAAGCCGGAACGAGTGTGCTCTGCTGCTGGTTCGCGTCGCGAGAACGAGCCACGTGACAATGTTTCCCGTAGCCAGTACTACCGCACCATCGAGAGAACTCGAGGACTGCCACCCCTGGTTCGTGAGACGCAGACGTACGCGTTCACGAGACCGTGGACGTTAACCTTCCACCGCCCAACCGAGATTCACTTTAGACCCAGCTCCCGTCGGCGAACACCTCCCTCGTTTCGTTTACACCCCACTCCGTAAGTCCGCGCCCGTAGCAACCCCTAGAACGATGCCAACCGGCGTCCTTCTCGCGAGGACGTTCTCAGAGCAACGGGCGATCGACCGTACACCACATGGACGCCTAACCTCGAACCACGAAGGACACCACGGGTGGCACTGCCTCGTGCGACGCGTACAAGACGTCGGGTGCCGCGCTGTTCGACCACGTGTTCGAAAACAACGATACGTCCACCGTCGATCCTCGGCTGTTAACTGTTATCGTGCCGCGGCGCGACTGCCTAGCGTGCGCGTATCATCCGCGACGTACGCCGACCCGAAATTCCTCGTCGAACGGAACACACGCGAGCTTTCGAGCGCGCGCACCATCCAGAGGATATATATGTATCTGTATATATATATATATATATATATATCTATATCACTGACCACTGCTGCGACGGTCGCACAGAATCTGGAGCTTCATTCAGGACTGAAAAGTTCGCGACGGGACCCCCAGCGAACTCGACGCAGCGTCGCTCGTTCCGGAACGAACGACGCCCTGTTGTCGTCGCGGCACGGGGTGAACGCACGACTTTGCGGATGACGATCCGCGCCCTCCACCACCCAGAAACTACCTTCCGCCGTTACCACCGCCACCGCCGCCGCCGCTGCCGCCACCTCCACTCCCCTCTACCACCACCTCCACCACCGCCGCCAACGTCACCCACCTCCACCGCTTTCACAACCATCCCCCACTTCCTCCACCAACACCATCCCACGGATCCACCACCGGTTAGGCCGTCTCTGTATTGCGAATATTACCAATACCGGGGGTTCCAGTTGGGAAATCCTGTTCCACTGCTACCGCCGCCGTGAACCTGAACCGACTAGCCTACCATCCGGTTCGAGGGTGGCGCAACACCACGGACGCAGATATTTAACGGTAATGTTGCACGCTCGCGCTGCACGCGCGTACAACCCCGCGTGTCCCGCGCGCGGGACTCTGCCTGCGTTACTGGATAACAGGATCGCGAGATTATGTAGCGGAACGCCTGACGAACAGGCGCGCGCGAGGGGTGGAAGTGTTGTTTAAACTTCCTATCCGTCACCCGGTGGGGCTGTTGTCGAGCCGTCAACGGGGTGACTGATGAACAGCCGCGCGGCCAGGATTTTCTGACGTCTATAAAAGTTTTATTACGCGTGCCCCCATAAATCTGCCCTCTGCTCGTCCGAAACTACCGGTTGTTAACATTCGTCAACGCGGAAGCGGACTTTCTCTCGAGCCGTTTAGGAACCGCCTGTAGAACCTGCCTTATCCCCCGTCCGTCCGCCTTGTACAGAGATTTCACGAACACCAGCGTGCTCGGTACCTGCGCGAGAATCGCAGCATCGCCGGTGCGGACCCACAGACGCACCGTACACACCGTTTAAACGCGACCAACACAGAGGGTACGACTCAACGCGCCCCTCCAGCCTAGACATCGACACGTAGAACCGTGTAGGGTTCGCGTGCACACACCAGAAGAGAGAGAGAGAGAGGTTCTTCGTGGCTACGAGCGGATCCTGCCGCACGGTTCTCAGCCAGCGGTTCTCCTCCTCGCGCAGGTCAGAATCCCCGTGACGGTTGACAAGAATGGACAACAAGGGTGGCGAGGTCTACGGCGTCCTGCTCGCTCGCTCCCTTGCCGGTTCTCTCCTGGCCTGTGTTTACAGGGCGTCTCGACGCAGGCGCCACCACGGTGTTGGGTGGTCGCGCCTCGAACCTCCGACGTCGATCGAATCCCCAATTGGGTGGGAGATGTGGGCACCTGCGGGACGTCGGGACGCGGGAGGCCACGCTCGAGGTTAGGGGAGAACGCGGAACCCTTCGCACTAGCAGAACGACCTGTACGGGGGCTGCGATAACGCCGCCGCGACGCGCGGCTTTCTGAATGGAGACAAAGCTGCGGCGATCCGTCGCGAGAGACGCTCGACTTTCGTCTCTCGGAAGGATTCGGTTTAATGGCCACTTGGCCAGCCCGATGACCCACTTTGCCTGTTTCGCTCGACTGCACTCGATCGAGTAGGCGTTCACCGCGACCCGGGATCGTCGGCTGTTTCGTTAATGTCGCTCCGTTGCTGGATGTTTTATGGAACGTGTCAGGATCGAGGGTCGCTTGGTCCTTGCGAGGTCCTTGCGAGCCTGGTCCCGTATTGGCGATTGGACGGGGTTTTAAATTAATTTCTTTCGATTGCTTTATCGAGGGACCGTATTTTCTGATACCCGCTAAGTAGTTCGTTGGGAAAATATTGCGAACTGCCGTTTGAGTTTCTATGGAAAATATGGTGAAGTGGGTACTCGTTGCTTTGCATTTGATTGGATAATATTAACGATGTCTTCAGATAGATCTCGTAGAAGGAACGGTTTGATAATGTTTAACACGATCCTACTACGCTATTTTGATAACATGTATTCATTTATAATTTGCATTGGCTATGAACGATGCAATGCTAGAGATGTCACGTCGTTGCAGGCATAAATGCAACACGGAATGCTAGACCATAGATGCAGCACAATGGAGACAGCGCAGCTGTTGTATAATGCATGTAAAAATAAAAAAACCATCTCGCATGCCGATTCGATCGTATTGGTTATTTCTTTGAAAAGGAGAGCCATTTCATATCTGCTTTACATAAACGGTAGCATAGAAATATTGTCCTTATTCCTGCTCGTATAGGGGTTGAAATAAAGCGAAAATATTGCCCGTTAATATAAAAAGAAATACGAGCGAGAGACACACGTTTGATCCTCTATCGTATATACAGGGATTTCTAAAATCGAAGAAAGTTGAATTTTCGTATATTTTTAATAACACATTTCTACCTTGCAGACAAAAAAATCATTCATCTCTCGATGAAACGGTTTTATAGCGCGTTCCGGGGAACACTGTGTATATGAAAAGTTCGATCGAAAAGTACCACGGTGCAGAACAGCAAGCATAACCAGAAAAAAATGAGGCAACAATCACCACCGCGTTGCGATGCAAAAGCGCAATTCCGCAAACGTTTACGCAGTTCAGAGCAACGATAAAGGTCGCATTCCCAGATCACTTAGAACCACGAGTTTAGATAAACGTCGAGCGGGGAACAGCTGTAATGAACATTCGAGAGCTCCATATTTGAATAATTGATGATAGACGAACGAATAAAAGCCGGTGGAAAAAGAGAGAGAGAGAGAGTCGAGAAGCAGGATGGGGAGGAGAAAAACGCGGGGAACGGATTCGCGATAGAGAGAATCAAGTCCTGAGATCGCGTTTCCTTTTGTTTATTCGTCCTTTGTTTAATCGTCCACTCGGTCTTTTCAGGTTCGCCAGCTAATGGAAGAGCGGCTCAGAGTGTGTCAGTGGAACAGGTCGATATTCTGTCCGACGTGACCGAATTGAATCCATAGTTCGCGGCGATAATAAAATGAAAAGGGTGAAACAAAAGTAAAGGCGGAATCCATTTGCTTGGCAACTCGTATGACCAGCAGACGGGGGAATCATTTCCGCGCGGTATGACCTGCATGCCAAGTTTCGCGTGTTTGCTCGGTCCGTGGCTGCGATCCATCATCCGCCGTGCTCCGGTTTATCTTTCCACGGACCCCATTATACCACCATGATCGAGTTCCTGACATATTTTTCGGGGATAAGAACGGCCAAGCCGATCGGAGGCCTTGAAAGTGGCCGATGTTTGATGAGAACATATATCAAAGTCCGGTGCCAATAGCCAGCCGTAAGGTTTTGCTGGAAACTTGGTCCCGCCGTTAACGAGGTAATTCTATTCTACGAACAGGTCCTCGCTCTTTTGCTTCGGAATAAGAGAATATCAGAACTGTTTCAATTAATGCGGTTAAGAAGTTACATTACAGCTAAGAAACGAGCTGCGAGGCTATATTTCAGAATCTAAAGTTTTGCTACGTGGAACAGAAGTTAAGTAAAATTTGAGCAAGGAAATGGAGGATAAAAATGCTTGGTTAAATGTGTAAAATATTATGAACTAAGATAATACTGATATCGGTTTAATCGACTCGCAATCGATAATTGTTCGATGGTATTATATTCAAGTAACATATAGATTATCGATGCATCAGTGTCGCGGCACAATAGTGACCCTGTCAATTATAATATAATACGCAAGAGAAGCGTGTTCGAGCTATAATAAATCATATTTGATCACAGCTCGTTGAAGCACATTTCTATTAGAGCGGATTCGGTTCTAGGTCATGTACCGCGTCGCGCGATCTTGATTGTTCTGCATTATTATGACGATATCTAAATATACTAAATTTCGAAATTAAAAACCACGGTTGACGCAAAATAATTATCAGTTGACCCTATAAAAAAGAATCTTATAATATTCAATTTATAAAATCAAGCAAACGCTTCACCTGAACGTCACCGAATTAAATTTCCTTTAATTTATGACGTAAAAAAATTCAAACCGTTCGAGTATCGATCGACAAATACCAGCTCACTGAAAAATGCCCCGAATCACCGTCCTCCTGAAAACAAAAGAAAAATATCAGCCCGCGCGAAGGCTCTTACACGCCCCTTCAAAATCCACTACGTGTCTGAAACTTAGAAGACCGCCTACGGTTACCAAGTAACCAGTCAGTCACCTGAACACGATCGCAGGTACCCCAGCCAGCCATCGTCGAATAAGAGTCAGTTATTGCTCCTCGATTTACGGACCCCTTCGAGATCGCGTGGTGGAAGCGAAGGGTCGACAAGTTTGAATTGCCAGCTTCCGCGCGGCTGCGTCGGTCTGAAGTGCGGCTCTTAGCTCGGAGGTAAAAGGGCTAGGAATCTTTGAGCAGGAGAACACGAGGCAGGGAGGGTTATACACGCGGATCGGCGCTGCCCTAGACCTTCGTACACCGACGAGCTTTACTTAGCCGAGCTTGCAATTCCGCGTCCCCGTTACGAGACCTCGGATCGCCTGGCCCTCCGGCTAGTCGGTGACCCACCCCTTTCTACCGTCCTCGCCTTCGAGTGTCTCTCCTCTTCTTCTTGCCACTCCGCGGCCTTTCGAATCCTACGATTCGAATCTCCCTCGCGCGTCGCTCCCTCGACTGGCTTACGCCCCCCGGTTTTACACCCCCGCGCGACGAGGGTTCGAACAATGTGGGTTATTACAGAGGGAAACTCGCGCTGGTACACCCAGCGACAAATGTTTTCGAAGCCTTTCGGTGTTTAATGCAAACGCTGTCATCCACGAGGCTGCTTATGCCTCTCGTTTGTCACTGTTGGGACGTCTGACTCTGGTTTGCTTGTACTACTGCGCGATTCTCTCGCGTTTCGACGGATGCAGTGGATTTCTGTTTCAGAGATTGGAGACGGGGTTGCGAGATGATGATGAATGAAATGTAGTTTAATCGTTACGTCTGTCTGTTAGTATACTCGTTTTTAGAAGATATGTGGTTAAGGTAGAATTGATGAGGAACCTGTATTGATTTTGTTCAAGAAAAGCAACTGTAAAGGAGCAACAAGAAAGGTAAGATTGGATAGCGTAAATCGATAGTATCGTAAATCGTGGAGGAAATATTTTTCGTATGATTCTCGAAAACAAGGAGCTTAAACGGCTATCGTATCGTGGATCGGCCATAAAGTTGTCTAGCTAGTTGAACACCGAATTCCGGCAGCATGTTCGCAGCGTCCCTTTTCATTTTTCTTTATCTCTTCCCAGCCCCGGCCGTGCCCTCGTGCAGCCGCGTTATAGCGTTTCCTTGTACTGCAGTTTGCACTTTTATATTGGACGGGACAATCGAGACGCTTTTTGCCCGATTTAAAGCCGACGACTCGATGAGCCGAGCTATTCTTTCAATTCCGGTAAACACTCGCCGCGTCTTTATAAGAAACGCTTCCTTTGTTCCGGAATTTTCCAGCTATTTACCAGACACTCGTGGTCAAGCTAAACTTCCTTTCTTCCTGTTCACGTATTTACGAAGCCGTCAAAGAAAGACAGATTATATGTCTGTACCCGTTGACTTTATTACATAAGCAATTAACAAATACGAACGAAATTAAAGTATCGCTTCTTAGACCCTCGCTGCTTCGATTCGACCATCAAATTCCAGTTACAAAACAACGTCGAAGAATGACCGTGGCTCGAAGACGAGATCGTTTCCGGTCTAATTTCTCAACTCTAACGTCGAGGCGGGACGAGGTTCACGGAGCACGTAAATTGGAACGGGTTAGCCTTAATCAATCGTCACTTTGTACCAGGAGAAATTGGTTATCGAGTCGTGCGGCTAATGGGAATTTCGAATGGCGAGAATCTCGCATTGAAAAGGGGGATTTCCGTGGGTCGAACGTCCGCGGCGAACGGACACGGGGCGAGTGTCCTCGAGTGCCAGACCTCGAGCGTCGATATTAATACGCCGTCGAAATTCGTATCGAGAAAGCGGGACCGACCTCGTTTCCGGGGCTCGTTGAGGCCGGCGTATCCCGCAATGCGCTCCGGAGGACGAAAATCTGGGCGAGTCCTCTCGCTAAACTGGCAGAGAGCATCTCCTGCCTGGGTGGAATAACGTCTCGCGGATACGGAAAACTCGTTACGGCCGGAAGCGCGCTCTCGTTTCGCGAAGTTATCGCGAGAACAGTTTGCGGGACGGAGTTCACCATATTCAGACGTCGATTCCCGGCTCCATTCGAGCATCCTAGCCTTTTTTTTTTGTCTGTTAGTATGATAGGAAGTCGTAAGTGGGTGACAAAGAAAGGGTACAGTCGCGAACAGAAGCGTACAATCCTGTTCAAAAGCGTCTAGACACTTACGCAGGATGTCGCGAGAGTCTTCATTGCGCGATACGTTAAATTCTACTATCATCATCGTTGAATTCTTTTTTCATAATATATTACAATTGCATCCGAAAATCATAACGATCCAATTTCGCAGGCCCCATTCATCACTCTCGACGGACTCGTTCGCAGGCAAAAACCGCGCAACGAATAACAAGAAACTCGAGGCCGCCCACTTGATTAACCAATTAATCAATCACGCCGAGCGAAACTAACAAGACTGCTTTGACGGAACAGAAACGAAGTTCGAGTTCCTAACGAATTTCCACCGTTGCTCGGTAAGGAACGGGCTCCTGCCGCGCCGCGGTGTACCGGAAGTGGATTTTCCGGTTGGAAGGCTCGCTAGCCAAGTCGAAAAATAATCGCAAGGGGGTGGAAGGGGATTACCGAGTGGGCGTAGCAGCGACCTTCCGCGCGGCGGGCGTGCTCGTTGGAAAAAGCGAGTTTCGGCAGGGAAAGCGAGGAGGAAACCGCGCCAAGCCTCTCTGTACCAGCCTGTCCGCGTGTTCAAGTTTTCCTGCATTGCGGAGGACTACGCGATACGTCTGGATAAAAGCCCATCTTCCGCTAAATCGCCGCCGCGAAACCCTTCTTCTCTTGCATTTTCGATCGCGTTCGGTTTGGTCAAGTTACTCGAACTTGAAAGAGCTCGACGCGAAACGTACTTCTCTTCAGACTTTCCACTGACGTCGAGTCATCTATCGATTGTTCCGCTGTAACGTTACACGACGAACGCTTTGAAGGGAATGATAATAAGAGTAGAAAGTAGCGCAGCTAGATAAGCGTAGGGGAAGAAGGTGAGACACCCGAGTGTAATAAATTATCGTCAAACCGGATCGATCGATATTATTAATCGTTTGCCAGGCCGCTTTGCGCGGTTCGTCGGTGGTGGTTGTCTGTGTGCACATTCCTTCATCCGCACACAGAGGCTCGATGCGAGCGCAGTGACGCGGAAGTCCGGGCATTTTCCGGACAAAAGAAAGGCCCGATGAAAATGAACTCGGCTGGGATCGGGTTTGCTGGCTACGCCCGTAAGAACTTCGGAATTAAGACCGGGTCGAGGTGAAGCGATAACGCCGATAATGCCAACCAGGAAGGAGCGGCAAGGACGCGGAGCTGCTCGAGAGATATGGCGCGTCGATCGCGGGGGCGTCCCGGCACGGTGGCGAACTTTGTCTTTCGAACCGTGGAGATATTTCATTTTTTGATCCCCCGCCGTCTTTGTCGGGAACTTCTCGCCGCGGTGAATTACCGACAAGAAGTTTGGCGAACTTAGAATTCGCGGCAGGCTTTATCGTCGTCGCGAGAAAAGCACGCTATTTTCTTTGCGGCCGCCACTGGTTTCCTCCCTGTCGTGTCGTCGTAACGAGCGTTGTATTGAGACTTTTAAGTGTGTGCGGCTTGCAATGACTCGCTTGTACGGTGATATATTCATTGCACAGTGAAAAATTGTTGACGAATTAAAAGAAGCTGGCAAGGGTATTACAAATTTTGTTGCTATAAATTATAATCAATTTCTTGTCCATGCAGTGGATTGATAATAATTGTCAAATAACATTTCGTACAGTACGAACTAATACAAATGAATAAACATGTTTCTCGCTGTAAATTATAATAAATTTGTCGTGTTTGAGAATTAATAACTGCGACATGTCGAGCAGCAGAATAATGAAATAATTCAGAACGTACTTGCACGTAAATATTAATAAACGTTGAAAAATGTACAATGAAGTTTATTAAGCCCCATCGACTCGCGCTTAATACAGGACACGGTAGAATATTGCACCAACTTTCTACGTAACATTTGTGAAAAAGTGGAAACTATTAATGCGATTAAGTGTAATTTCCCTTCTGTTTTGTTTCGCCCTGCGTGAAACGAAATACTCATTCAGGATTCTAAAGCACGGCACAAAGGCGCATTAGACACAAAAGGCACACGGTGAAGCGTGGCCCGAGCTTTGTCCGCGGTCAGCGCGCGATATTTATTTTCATTGTGCAATTATCGTCGTAATGTCCATTTCTAATGCCGGAATATTACCGCGTTTACGCCGCGTGAATTACCGCGGCGCGAAGTAGTTACTCTTCGTGAACTTCCGCGCGAAAACTACCCCTACGAGTGAACCGACACTGATTAAATTGTCACTGCCTTAAATCGTCACCGTGTCGTGATAAAAAATCGCATGGAATGGTAATAAAATTGAAATTAATGCCGTGTTATTCCTTTAATTTATACAGAGTAAAGGATAATTAACAATATTGGATTTCGTGTACAATATTCATCAGAAAATACATACCTTTGCAATGTATCGTAGTTACAAATTTTTTTCAGAATAATCTGTATCTCTTTATATTATTGCAATTTACGTTCATAATAATCTCTGGAACTTTTCCATGTTTGCTCAATCCAACTTTTTAATATCGTTGAAATGGTCGTATTTATAGAATGTAAAATGAACGTAGCATCGAGACGAATAAAATTCGCGTTGGAATCGACGAGCGTGCCAAGAACACCTTTTCCTCGCGGACACCCCTTTCTGCACCACTGTACATTCTCCCCTGCGCACGTTCACGCACACTTTTGTCCGCGCACGCCCAAAGCCACTGGGTGGACACCGCCATGGGTGGTTCAGTGCATTCCACGGGGTTATATGCGTTCACTTTCTCCGCTCTGTCCTCCGTCTCTCGATGAAACTTTCTCCCGGCGAGGGTGTTGATACCACTGCGTGAATATGCATTCGCCTACTTGAATAACGATTCAATTAGGCCTGTTGTTTTGTTCGATGCACTCTAGTGCACTCGACGAGAGTGAAGCACTCGTGCAAGTGTACAGGCTCCTCCTAAAGCACTCCACCGTGTTATTATTCCAAACTTTCGTTGAATATCTCGCTCCAAATTAATATTAACACTGTTGAATTATTCATTTTCCATTATAATTTTTCAGAGCTTTGCTGTACACGATAAAGTTTCATTTCTATTTTGACATGAAACATCTAAAGTATAATTATCAGCTACAAGAAGGTTTCACTTTCTATCATAAATTTCTATGATCAGGCGGATCCTTTTAGCTGCAGCGTAATTTGAATTAACTTTCAAGATACACCATCTCGTACTGAGCTAAACAAAATATTTTCGTAACGCGCGATGCACAAACTCAAAGTAAACGCGTAAACCAAAAGACGATCAAGATCTCCGGCAACAATCATCTACAGCGGCAACAGAGCAAATGCATTGTCAGACTACAACAGTAATTTCCTGATGCATCCGCGTACCGCAACGCAGAATTCCAACGCAACCCTCGCATCTTACCCAACGAGCGATCGCTTAATTACCGAATAATCATCATGCCTGCGGACCGACACGCGTACGGAAATCCGTCTCCAAACATTCGCTCCTCCTTCCAAACGGCGTCGCGTCGAATATCCTTCGCCCTCCGTCTCCGACACACAAAACGCACTCGCAAACGTGCGTTTGGGAACATGTGTACACGTGTATATAATCTGCGACAAATCTGGTTGAATTATTTGAGAACAACGTCTTAAAAAGTCGAAATGTTCACCTACACTAAAAATGCTCTGCAGCTGAGTAATACACCCCTCGTTGATTATTTAATAACAGAGTTACGATAATTTTATGTGATGCCTTCAAGAGTCACGATATTTTCACAAAATTGGAAACTTTAATTATTAACCTGTAGTAGTGCCTGCTAGTTTCACTCGAAGAAGTTCCCTCGCTCACGCGACAGGCCTTCTGCACAATAGTACAAAGCAGGCGGCGATGCATCGCGTCGTCTACACATCGATTCGAGTTACGCCATTCTGAACGACCCTCTCAACCCCTGCGTCGTTACTTCGTCCTCCCTACGTCTTCGTTTCACGGTGCATCTGCTCCCCGGTCGTCCCCTGGCCTCGCTAAACACGCAGCCGCCTGGCTCGTAAACTTTTCCACCCTCGGTCTCGCGCGCGCGGTTAAACCGACCCACCCTCCGGCAGCCAGGCGCGCAAATCATCCGGGCCAACCTGGTGGATGTCGGTGGCGCCGGGTTCGAGAGGGACTCGACGGTGTTTCGTTCGTCGGAAGGCGCCCTAGCGCGTACGAGCACGGTCGAGAGGCGTGGAAGAAAATAGCGGGAACACTGGGGACGAGCGAGGAACGAAAGAGGGGCGAGACACAAGGGTGCACCGGTTCGCTGAGCAAAAGTGGCAACGCTGGGCGACTTAGGGTCAAGAAGTTGAGGAGGGATCGGGGAAATACTTTCAACTGTCGATCGGACGAACGGAACGCGAGACTTCCGCGGTCAATGCGAATTAACTCGATGAGAGGAACGTGGGGAACGGTGACCCTGACCGCAAATGGTCCACGAGGTTTCTAGAGCCGTAGAATTGCGGGGGCTGATGTATGATCGGTGGATGGAAAGTAGTGTGGTCGCATGGTTAAGTATTCAGCGGAGAGAACTCGTGACGGAGTCGTATGTTGGATTAGCTGTTACAAAGTTTCATTCGAACTCTATTTCTATTACAGTTTAGCTTCCAATTAAATTTGTCCAAGACATATGAAATTAGTTTTAACTTAGCGCTGCGCGAAAGAAATACGCTGACCGTACAAATGAAAGTCTCTAATGTACGAGAATTTTTTTCAACCACAATCTAGTGGAACGAAGGACCTAACTCGAAAGTGGCAATTCGCGGTCCCGAGAGGAATTCGAGCACCTTATTCCCTTCGATTCGTTCCCCTGAATAGGTGTTCCCGTTTAGTTTCCATTTTACGACCACATCGTTATAGTAACGTATCCTATCAGTAGCGCGAAACCTTGAAATTCGTAGCAGAAAATTAAAATTTCCATTCTCAATTTCTATACATGACTACAGACAATAGATGAACACGTATGGTTCGCGTACGATGCAAGTTGTCCATGTTGAAACATCCTTTATAATAACCTGGCCAGTATTTCGTTTCCACTCGCCGTGTCTTGTCTTTTTCCTCTTGTCCACCAGGGCATGCGCCTTGGAGGCTTCACTTTTGTTCGGTCAAGCTATACACGAGCACTTCCTTTGCAGTCGTTCCCCTCCCCGAAGGACCGCGTCTCTCCCCCGTGAAATACGCCGCGCCATCCCGGATACTTCCGGGATAATAATTATTCCCATGGAGACGGCAGTCGCGGACCTTTATGAGACAAGAATTCCTGTCGTCTTGCCTGGGAGTTTATTTAACGGGGATGGTCGAAGTTCGACGACGGTATTCGGTTTAGCGAGCCGGCCATTGTTCGCCGCGATGAACGTTGATGAAGTTGCTGGAATACCCGCGGCATTGTTCGCGTTTATTTGCGTGCCAGTCAATCGCGATTGTTTTCGTCGCGGTAGAAAATGTTCGATTAAGTTTATTTCTCGGGACGATTTATGCGCGTCTGTTTGTTTGTGCTCTTGCTGCGACGAAAATGGGAACGGAAGAGATATCGGAAGGTTTCTTGTTGCGTTTTTTGCTGGATAAATGATTAACTCAAGTTTTTGTATGGAATGTACGAATAATAAGGTTTCCATGATTTCACGTGGAACGAACGAAATTGCCGTACAAACGTGTTCGCGTTTTCATGGTATTTTAAGAAACATCTCGTATTTTTGGTTAATTTAATAGCAACCCTTTAAATCATCTGTCTAAATATAGTATATTGACATTTGAAACATCTCTGGTAACGGTGGTATATTTTTCGTTCGTTTATTTTCCCATTTCGAAATAGATTGAAATTATTCAAGAATCTTCAGTTAAAAGTAAATTTTTATGCTATTATTATGGAGCGCAACTACTTACCGTCGGCACTATATTTATTTAATTAACAACGCTTTTGAACGGACAGTTATTTGCATGTATGCCATTTTTCATTCAGCCGTTCAATTGCGAAAATACTATGGCGCGTTTCAATATTTAGCAAAAAAATATTGGCTTCGTGACGATATTTAATATTTCCCGTCGAGTTTCATTACGGTACCGAAAAATTGTCAAGTATTTCGTGCGGAATACATTCTTCACAGCCATGCAGCGAAACAATACAAAAAAAAAAAAAAAAAAGATAATACCCATCGTTTGCACCCGGTGCCTACTACATCGAGCCGCTACAACTCTGCGAAGTTTGTAATTACCTTTAACAAAGGTGTTCTCCGGGGTGGCTTGCGATATGGAAATGAAATTTCCAAACTTCGCCTTGACAGAACCGAGAGAACTGTTTCGAAATTCGACTATAATTTATCGAATTTCTTTACACGCTCACTGACGACTACCAAGCGCCGTTGTCGCGTTTTACGAAAGTAGATTCTTCCTAATTGTTACGTAACACTGTTCCAGGACACCCCTCTCGCGCCTGATTTAAATTGGTAACGCGTGCTCATTGAATTTAAACTTCATACCCGGCTTGTCGAGTTCCGTCAGAGAGTTCGACGTGCACTCCTAATGGACACAGTTGCAACTCGTTACATACCTCGTCGTCACGCTCTAAAAGTACCGTACACAAACTCCTCTCCCACCCCCAACTATGTCAAAATAATATGTATCCTCCTCGATGTAAAACCTGAACGCGATACTGATTCGATCGAGCATCGATTCGCGATGGAACTCGCGGCGAAACGAAACAGATTAACAGGCTGATTTCCGTCAGAGAAAAAACCGCGCGGATGGTCATCGAAACAAAACGCCATCAGCTTTCCATCCTCCGTCCCGTGTCTCTCGCGTAAAAACGAAGACGAAGTAAACTGTGAACGTCGGTTTTGCCGCGTGTTAAGTCGACAAACGTTTTATTGCTACGCTCAACGATTAAACGGCGTTACAAATGCCCTGGGGCAACGTCGACAGCGGACAACCCTGTCACTCCTCCGATGAAGTCGTCCCGCTCAAACAACTTGATAGTTCACCTCTCGAAGCGAGATTGTAAGACTTCTTCGCAAACGAATCTCGTCGTCTGGCAAATAGACACAAGCTGCTTAAGCTCACCGAACAGATTGCTCTCGCCCCTGTCCACGAGCGTCCGCCTTTATTCCCGCGTTTCTCCAGCTCTCTATTTTTCTAGTTCCGCCGGCTGGTCGTTTCGTCGCGTTGCTCTCCATCTGCATTCCCATCGGGCGTCCAATCATCCCTGCGCGTCGCGCCCCCGTCATCGACTCCGTCGGATTCCGTCGTCTTGCAGGAGCGGATCGGATGAATATTTATCGACGCGAATTTAATTCACCATAATTCGATTTTTCTTTGCCCAGGGGAATGAGAATTCCGATTCGTTGGAATTTAGCGACCGTGGAGACGCTATAAGAGCGGTTCGCGTTCCGCTACGTGTCTTTGAGAGAATCGCGAACAAACTCTCGCGTCTGCTGTGGATTCTAATTATTTGGCTCGTCGTTATCGTAGCTCTACCGGAAATTTAAGCAGCATCGATCGTTTCACTCTATAAAAACAATACATTTGCATACGAACGCTTCGCTTTGTGCATGAATCTACAAATCGACCAGGGCGACCGAACGTTTGCGAGCAATGGCGTACTATTTGCTCAGACTACCTTGGCCGCTGCGATACAGAAACGGTATAAAGCACACGGACGAACATTAATTCAGAGTTGAACCACCGGTAAAGCGCGTCCTTTCGCGCGCGCGCCCTTCGCGAGGTTCGACAAAAAAGGGGTGGAAAAAGAGCACGCGGAGGCAACCACTCGCGCTACTCTGTCATTTTCCTCGTAATTAAGCAACTTCTGTTCGTACCGATATTTAAATCGCGAGCGACGCTGCTTAACCCAGATCTCAACTGGAGCATGTTTTCGCGTGTACTGACATGCTAAAAAGTCAACAGAGGAGAGAGAGATAGAGAGAGAGAGAGTAGAAGGAGGCACGAGAAGGAGGCAGTCGAAAAGATGTGAAAGCAGAACACGCATCGATACGTATCAGCGAGAGAAAAAGGGACGGGAACAAAATGGAGAATAGACGAAGGAGACGTCGCTGAATTCCGTTTCTCTTTCAGCGGTGTTCGTCGAAGGAAGGTGGAGGGAGAGATAGAGAGGGGTTTGGTATGCAGCTCGAGGATTCAAACGACGAAACAAGTATCGCGCTGCAAAGCCTCGACGGCTCTGCAGACTTGCGCGACTCATTTTCGGAAGTGGTTCATTTTTTATTACTCCTATTCCTCTCTGTGACTCGTAAAATGTCGTTCCGGAGTATATTCTTCCGATGGATCGTCGCTGAGACTGAGGAACGTGCACTTTTTCTTCCTGCTGGTGAAAGTTTTTTATTGAAATGACTTTTCACCGACTCACAGAACAGTTTAACCGCCTCCCAGTAAACAGTGTAGATAATAGCACATTGTGAAAGGTGTGAAGATAATTTTCATATCGAAACATTCGTATTGGTGGATGAAAAAAATGGAAATAAGGTATCAAGTAGTAAGGCTACATGATTAGGGCGACGTAGCGTCAGGTAGTAGTATAAATAGATCATTTCTGCATCCATAGTATAAAATACGTAGAAAATTCATATAAATCGATTTAATAGATAAATCTACACGATCTCTGCTTCTAACGTGATTCAAATTATCATACAGAGGCGTAAATTTTTCAAATTTCTGCGAAGTACACACGAAGAAGACGATAATTAACGCGAATAGAAACGCGACGGATAGCCGGATCGTTGATCAATTAAGCTGAAAGCTTGCTCAACGCGTTTATCGGCGTGGAGACGATCGTTGAAAGTAACGGATACGAAAAAACACGGCGCACCGAGCGATTCGAATTACGAGACAAATGTTCGAGGAACGGCTGGGCGAGTGACGAGCGCAACTCATTCTGAAAAGTGCTGCCGTTCCTCGTGGCTTCTTTTCACTGTCCAAGCCAGGACACGCAATTTAGAATGCATTTCTGTAATTCAAAACGGGAGGAAAGTTTCTGAATTCGGAAAGGGGGAAGAGAGAAAGAGAGGAAAAGGGGACGCTGAAGAGTTGTGGCCGCGGGTACGTCCAGACGTTGCGCGGAGAAACTTTCACCCTGACGTTTATTTCATTTTCCAGCGGGTAGAAAAATTCTTGCTGATCGTGGAAAGACGCGGCTCTTTCGCGTGTATTTTTTATACCGCGATGAAACGAATATTCAGAAATATCGGAAACACGCGAAACAAAAAGGAAAATTTAAAGAAACTATATACCCATTGCTTATATTTCTTATGTACATACATTATCATCCGAACTTTACAATAACCAGTATACACATTCACTACGAAATTCACACGCGAGAATATTAAAACTCACGGCTGCCCCTTTAATTCTCTCTCCATGCGAAACATCTAAATACAAATTCTATGGAAAAGTCGAAGCATACAATTCGAAAAATCCTTTTCACGTACACATGGCGTCTCTTCCAAGAATGTTGCTCCATGTCACGTATCGCGAACGTGGAGAAACGGATCGAAAACGCAGAAGCAGCGACGGTGGCGTGCGCCACGCGCGGACAGAAAACGTGAGGAAACACGGGAAAGAGACGTCGAACGGGGAGGCGACGGGACAGGGAGAGCTGCGTAGAGAAAAAAAAAACGTAACGGCAACGGGGAGACGTATAATGGCAAAGGACTCAAACGAGGAGACAAGTGTCGCGCGACAAAGAGCCACCGGCAGGGGTTGCGCACGACTCATTTTCGGAAGTGGTTCATTTTTTATTATTTACAGCCTGGTGCACGGAACCTCGCTTGGCCTGGCACCCACCTCCAACGTGATCCAGGCGAGGAGGAGAACGAGGAAGGGTTCGGACGGATGGGACCGCGTGGGACGCGAGATCGAACCTTGGTGGCAGTCGTGGAAAGACGGCACCAAGTGGACGAGAAGAAGGGAAGAGGAAGGAGGAAGGTCCCTTCGCGTGTCGCACAATGGGAGAGGATTCGTCGAAGGTGGGCGCGATCGAAACGGAAGAGGATGGTTATCCAGTGTCGGTGAAGAAAGGACAGGCGATTTTCAAAGCGCTCCGTCACGTCAGTGGTTCTTGACCTGGGGTCTGTCTTCGAAGATGCTTCGCGTTCTTTCTCGACACTCATCTCTTTATACTAAACCTGATTTCTGTCAAATTCTAAACTAATTATCATCCTGTACACAAAACTGTGCATTCTGTTTGTCTGAAATCACAGTAAGAACCATAATCCTGAAGCGAAATATGTAGAAAGACAAGATTGACGAATGTAGATAGACAAACGCGTGGAAGAGGAGACTATTCGATTCGAAGGATTGCTTAGTGCATTGTGGAACATGAAGAAAAGAGGTCCGCAGCGCGAGAAGGTTAAGAACCACTGTGCCGTGGTCTTAACCGTCGACGGTGGAACGAGTGGAGGCAAGTTGCGCGGGAGAAAAAGCTCCTCCGGTGAGAAAGTTTGAAAAGTTGCCGGGTTGGCAGGACCCCGTGAACGACTTTTCATCTGGCCTTCGATCGCCGTCCGTCGAACGGCTAATGTGGCCAATCCCGCGAAGTTTCGCCGAGGTAATTACCAGCGGCGATAAGTGGGACAGCGAGCGATGCCGTGGAGCCTCTTCAAGGGATCTTATTGATATAGTTTTTCCTCGACGGCTGTGATTAAAATTTAATTGGACCGGAAACCAGGTGGTTCGGTTCATGGAATTAAGAGGTCCCGTCCGAGTTCATCGAAGGCTGATTGACACGAATATCGTCAGGCTACGCCCTTTAGAGGCGTCTGTAATTTCTTGACGAGGTGGTTGATCTTCGAAGCTTCCCCCAAAAAAAATAAATTGTGCGCACGATGATAGAATGTGCGATATTTATTAACCCTTTGCACTGCTATATCGAGTGTGATTCGACCTTAGTTTTTATCTCAGGAGCTTCATTGTCGAGTCTCATTCGACATTATTTCATGTCCAAATAAATAGATGTACACACGTTACTTGGTTTATTGTTATTATTATTATTAAGCGAGAGAAAACTTAGGTATCTTAACCTGCTTAGAGTTTCGAAATTGAAATTGAAATAAAATTCGAGGGCAAAGGGTTAAACTATGAATGCACAGTTCCATGTCTGAAAATGTACATGCATAATTTCGTAACGTAATGTTTCTGCAATAACAGTTAATCTAGACGCTCTAAATGAATTTGCCGTCCTTGTTTCGGTTAAATGAGTGTTCAATAACAAAATAGGATCCTTGTGACAGGAGTTATCGATTTTAATATCCTTTAACGTCAAACGGCATTTTAAAGGTTCAACTAATCCCCGTAATAAAGCGCGATACCCGAAAGAATTCGGGCTGCGTTAACGCCGACTCGAACTACTTAAAAGATTATTTTTCAAGTTTATTAAAAGATCGCCGCGGAGCGCGTTATTATACCCTTCGAACTGGAATTATATTAAGCTCGTCGTAATATTTATCGGTCGTTGAAATAGAAAATAACGGAATTAGTCTGCGGATGGTAATAGAATTACATTCAGCGCCGCGCGATGTACACGTTTTAATCCCGAAAATGGCCCGCCTCAGTTTCAATTAGAACGCAGGATCTCCTCGCAGTTTTTGCCACCCGCGTCCATGGAAATTAACAAAAAGAGACCGCCTGCTAATATAGATTTTACGAAATGATAATACACGTTTCTTTACTTGCGTTCGTGCATCGACGCTGCACAAGCGAAACGAAGCAAAAAGTTGTTATAGTAAAATGTATAGAATATTTTGCAAAGAATTTTATCGCAACCGTGCGACTGCTGCGAACAGATATTTTCGCGATGCAAATAAACGAGAGAAACCTTTCCTTCTCTAAGAAAACGAATATCACCAATAGCAGAATATTTTATTATATCTAATTCCTCGAACACTTTTAGACGGCCTATTTTTTTATGTAGGTTATCTATTCATGAAATCTGTACATGAATATTGAAGGCCAGAAACGTTATTCAAATTAGTGACCCGCACAGGCGTTATCATCGCGAGACTTATAACGAACGAAGGGACGAGGGATCGATACTTACTAATTTTTGCGAAACTTCGTGACTCGCAGACGAATAACAGAGTGCACCCGACTTCCAAACAACTTCCACGATTCCACCGTTACCAATACACCGAGTACCACCCGTGGAACACTCGAACTCCGCTTTAATTACGCGTCGAAAGGTGCTGGAAAGTAGCGGAAGTCCGTTTCTGGATCGACGCTGAACCTCCTCCAGCGACGCGTTAAAGGAACATATCGATTAAGCTCGAACCGATTCGTTCTCGGTCGTGGTTAACGCGGACAGGGAGGAACCTGCGTTCCAGACGGTGGATTCTCGCATGGAAGGAACGTTCCACGTCCCGATGGGCAGCCACGGAGTTACGATTCCCCCGTAAAAGTAACCGTAAAGCCTGGCGATGGCTTCCTAATTCCACTTAACGCTTCCACGGTCGCGATGTCCCAACGGTCCGAACCGAACCGTCTGCGGGCTCGTAAACGTCGAGTTTCGAACGTTCTGCGTCCGTCAACGGCGAGCAAAGAAGATCCTCGGTTATGACAACGGCGTTGTTACGCGAAGTCGTATCGACCAGCGCTTAGAAACTTCGAAAGTTCCCCGCGAATGTTACGTGGCCTCCGCGAGGAGGATACTTTGCGAGCAGACGCGCGGCCATCTTCGTTGAATTTTAACGCTTCCTTTCCGGATTTAATAAACCGCTCGTTAACCTTATCGCACGGAAAATACGGAAGTTTGTTTCAGGATCGTTAACCCTTGGGAAGAGGTGTGCTAATGCAAAGTGGCTCCCTCGAATATGGTTTAGAATCCGTTACGATTATCCTGTTTAAACGGCGATGTTTCTCCTTTCGGGCTTTCGCGAGAGGAATTAGCGAAAAACAGTGGTACAGTCTCTCTTGATATATTATTCGAGATTATAATCATTTTTTAAGCGAAACTCTTGTGTGTTGTAGAATATTACACGTGTTCCTCGTTTCTGTGCTTAATAATATAAACATTCGATTATTATTTAAACTCTATGATGATTCTACATTCCATTTCGTTTCATTTCTCGAAACAGTATTATATTCCACGCGACGGGGCAATTATTTATCCGTGACAGAAACTTGAAACATAATAGTCTGCCAAAAAATGTCAGAATTCGATTACTAGGAGCTCGTCCGTCATCGTTCCGTGGCTCAATGAACGTCATAGTCGTGTTCTCGATATATTTTTTACCCCCTTTTGGATGATCGTGATTAATCGGTGGCTTCAGCCACCAAAAGCGTTGGTAACGACGGGTATAAAGCGAGCGAAGGGACACAATTAATTACCGGATGCACTTATTCCACGATGATCCACCCCCTCCATCCGCCTTGGAGAACATTCATCGGGACCGCGCGCGCCAAGATTTTCTTGCGCAATCAATTCCTCCGCGAATTCATCCCCGCGTTATTGTGGCGCGATCGTTCTTTCGTGCGCGCGAGCGCTTCCATTTTCGTGCACCGCGGTAATAAAATTTCCTATTGCGATTCTCGTTAGCACGGTGTGTTATCGGGATTTCGCACATACCCGCGCGCGATTGGATTCTACAAACAGATTACCACACGGCATCCTCGTAGAGCGCGCCCTTACCGGGTCCATTGCGTTTGTAAATTGAAATGTGTCTAGATTACCCAACAGACCTTCGACGTTATTACTTCCCGCTGTTTTGTATCTCCTGTTATTGGCAATCTCAAGCGGTGCGCGCGTTTCAATTTAACGTTTTAATAACTATTTTACCGGAACTTCCGTGTGTATAATAATTGAAGCGATACGTGCGCTGTCCGATACAATTCGTGCTTTTCAACTGGTTCATGGTATTCTACTATTGCAAGTCGTTCTTTCGACGAACGATCGAATGGGGTATCGAAGCTTTAAAATTAAGCTTTTTGTAATTCTTTTACTATCAATCTTTGTTGCGAAAACTGATGTCTCTCTGTTTAAAAAGAATTAACACGTTGTTATTATATAATTACCTTGTTATCGCGCATGTTAGCACCCAATCGAAAGTCAATCGAAGTTACGCGATTCACGACGTAACTAAAATTCGTAATGGTAAAAGTCCCGCGTTAATTTGCGCATCGATTAGCTGCATCCAGGTCCAGCGAACGTCTGATGACGCAAACATCAATTTAATAGAATATAATCCGAGAACACGAGCCGGCATCCAGGATTCGCACGCGGGGTTCTCGTATCACTTATAAATTGGATAGAGGAGTAACGAGCTTAAATTCATAAAAGCTAACGAACAATAATCCAGTTAGCCAATAACCGGTTCATTAATTAACAGCGTGTACAGAGCGTGTGCAGCTTAACGTACGGCCTACTAATTCGGCCAGATGTTCGAATGGATATCAAATTAAATGGGAATTTAATGTAAATTCTTTCTTGCACGTGTTTCCGCTCTCGACTCAGATGCACTCGATCAGTTGTCGAGAAAACATTGGCAGGTTTTCGTACGGAATTTAACAATGGACGTAATCGTTGTTTCATAGTTTATTCCGATTGTTTCACGAGTCATCGCAAACGTTGAAAGGATGCGAAGAACAATCTGTCATGAGCGTTGGATTTCGAAATTTGGATGCGATTCTTCCATCGTAGTCGCGTCAAGGATGCCATTTTCTACTGAGAGACATTGTAAAAAATCTTTCTTCTCGTAGCGAAATAAAAAACGGCTGAAAATCCCACCGCGAAGAGTGAAAAACACGTAACGAAGTGCACGCGGCTGTTTTCAAGTTCTGCTCCCCCGAGGGGTGCATAGCTTTAAAATGCTTAGGTCGCAAGCTTTCCAGCGCGCGGTACGTTCTTGCGTGCGATTGCTGTTATGGTGCACCCTTTAATCGCGGCGGATGCTTTAGCTGTATACAAAATTCCGGTGTTTCATTAAGAATTAAAAAGTTCGCGTAGCTTTGTAGACGAAATAACGAAATGAACGGGGTGGGAGGGCAAAAGGAAAACCGCGCGAATCAGGCGAGCAGCTTTAATGGAAACACTAGGAAACCGTCTACCCCATTTCGTATCTTCACCGAGAAATGGAATAGAACACGCTTTGCACTTTACGACATCAAAGAATAACTGTTTGCGGCAGGAGCATACGTGGCCGACAATAACGCATACCATTCACGTGCAGCACACAACTTCTACCTTTCTAGAACGAGTTCTACGGGACAATGCCAGGTTGCTTTCAGCTAAACTCAATTTCATTTATCAAAAGGGTTAGTTCTTCTTTCAGATATAGAGAGTATTCGAAAACAACGCGCACAGACGCCGGCTGTGTAACGCTCGCGAGTACAAGTGAAGAGACAGAGGAGTTATTAAAAAGTAGAGAAACATTCGTTTCTGCTCTTCTGTTAATACGCGAAGCGATGAGGCTTGACTCGTTACGTTCATTAATCGAACCCTCGATTATCGAAGCTGGCAAGAGACGACGATAGAACTAGAAATGAATTTAAATCAATTTCTGCTGCTGCACACGCGATAATAGATCGAATAATCTTCCCAGACGCTTCGTCTTCCTGTTCGCCATATTTATGGGCCTCGTCACAGTCCTCGTTCACTGTCGTTGCAAAACGAGATAAGGGTGTCGTTATTAACAAGCAATCATTGATCACAGCCAGACAGTCTGTCATCGATCGAGTACTGAAAATGATTCGACGGCGTCTGCCACCCCTCCGGTTTCTGGGACGGATGACGGCTCGAACGGTAACGAACAGGTTTAATCAGTGTCAGGAGTATCCTGTGGGCTCGTACGTCGCGCCATCGGTCGTACTTTAAATCCAGTACACGATGTCTCGATCCGTGAGCGCGATTCGAATGTAGAAGTAGCAGCAGCAGGCAATTACAGGATTATTCCTATTGAATTTCCCAGGGGAGGGAAAGAGTACGGGTGGGACTTGAACGGTTTACCCATTCCTTTCTTTCGCTCCTCTATTTTCTCTTCGTTTCCCTTACGAGGTTTCGTGGAACGTTTTGTTTAAATTACCGCCATTATTATATCGCGAAACGACGCGTAGCGAGCACCGCTTGGGAGAGAAGTACAAAAACGTGGCTACCCTTTCGCTTTACAGTCGATATAAATCGAAACTAGATCGAAATTAAGCGAATCTGGTGGGTGAAAAACATTGGAAGGTAAATGCGTTTTATTGTAGCTGTACGATTTTTTGGTGATTACGTTCGCTTAATTTTCCTGCGATATATGCCATCGAAGGTGCTACGTTTTTTTTGGAAAATTTTCGTTGGGTTCAATTAAGTGATGAAATTCTACGCGATGGTTATTTAATTATACATATTCTGCGGCGGTGTTCCTTACGCTTACAGTTTTCAACTACGGGTCAGAATTTTCAAGCGCATTGGTGATCGCACTCAGCTCGCTAAATCGTGAATTGTAAACTGTAACTACCGCGGCGAGTAACTTGTGCATTAGCTAATGATACCGTTGCTCATTCGAAATGCAAATCCTTCAGAACTCTAGCTTACGCTACGTGGCATCAGAAACTCCTGTCGCACTCGTTCCCCTTCGTTTCACACTTTTTCATCGGTTCAATCTTTACACTATCCACGTGAAACTTCAATTATCACTTGATCGGAACATTTCTCAAAATTCAATATCACTGGTTAAACTAGAAGAACGAAGTGAAAATACATTTCAGCAAACCATAATACACCTCGAATTTCACATAAAGTCGCATTGTCACGTTTCACAAAAATCATCCCCCTTGAATCCACCACGGAACCACCATCCATCCATCCACGAATTTCCATTCCACCGCAAAATCTGCGCTCTCAGCCGCATTTTCCGTTCACCGATCCGATCCTCCTCCCCTCGTTCGATGGCGTCCTCGCGAAGTTTCCGCGAAGCGTCAAGTTTGTAATTGGCACCGCGAAACACGCCAGCGGATCATAATAAACTTCGCACATACGTTTGGTCGTTCACGCCCCCTTGCTCTAGTTCCGTCTCGTCGGGGTTGCTCTAGTTGCGCGAGCATCGCGCGGACACGCGTGCACCAGACAGAGAGATGACTTAGACGCGCGCGCGCGCGAGAGAAAAAGGGACGAGGCTGCGAGAGGGTGAGTTAAGGCGGGCCGCAATAATTTTGAATTCGGTTAACCCGACTCTGACACCGGGGCGAGCGTCTCCGCCCTACTTCGCGAGCCAGCGCCCCGTTTTCCTTGCATCGCCGACCAGGCACCCTCAGACTGCTGCACGCCGAGATAACCGCAATGAATCATCGGGGCTGATAAGCAGAAACGCCCGTCCGTGAACGTTCACGCGGCCACGCGGGCCAATCGTATCGCGACACGGCCCGTTTCGATCGCAGGAATGCTGCGGACCTCGCTGGAATTCGTAGGGGTTGAACCTGGAATGCGAAGCTGTCGGCTATAGCCTATACAGTGAACTGTTTGGATGGAGAACTGTATAGCTATTGTTATGAACTGTTACTATTCATCATTGTATATAAATATGTGTATATTGTATCGTGTATTGATAGATTAATAAGAAAATAGATGAATGCAGTCAGTGGAGTTGGAATAAGTGGAAGATGGATGGAGCGTGGGGTTGGTGGACGGGGTAAGACGTTGCTCTATTTTTTTGTGAGCCGTGTACAGCGTCGAAGATTGTAACTTGGGATCGAATTTTGTTATTTGGTATATTTTTATCTGATTTTTCAAATGAGATTGTAGTGGAACATGGTTATCGATTTGCTTTGTAAGAGAGTAGGAGTCTGGTATGAAAGTACATAATATTAATTATGGAACAGTTTCTTTACGTTCTATAGAAAAATCTCTAAAGGTTACGCGGAAGGGAAGAAAGTCTTCCCAGGTACTTTTATTTTTTAAAGTTCTAATATATCAAGGGGATTAATTCTATGTACGCTTAAGTGAATGTTGAAATTATTATATCAGTGGCTGAAGGATGAACGTTTCTAGTAGACAAACTATTTTAGGTGAGAGAAAAGTCTCTCGGCACGTTGAATAAAATCATGAGCAATTTTTTAAGGAAACTTTCTCGGTGAAAGGCAACACTCGAGGACGTTAGCAATGACAGCGTAAAACGCACGGGGCACGCGATTTCTTGGGACAAGAATTATTATAATAAACACAGGACAAATGGCCTAGTAATGTTGAAATAAATTTTTCCTTCAAGTCTGAAAGTAGCGGGACATAAATCAGCCGGAAGCTGCGAAACCGGTGGAAGACTCCGGCGATAAAACTTTTCCGTCGAGTTGCCCCGGTTTAGCCAAAGATTAATAATGTACGCGATGTGAACGCGGCTTAAGCATTTGTGTTTTAATTAAATCGAAATTCACAATGGAGTTCATTAACGAGCCTGGACATGAAACATTATTAACACCTGACGAGAGGAACGGGACGGTAATAGAAAGAGAATGAATAATAATTTTCAAAAAATATTACGAAACTTCTGGCTCTTTTTTCGTTCAGAATAACCTCGATCGTCTCGCAAGGCAATTGAATAACGTGGAATCGAAGCAATTCAGTTTTAAACGCACTGAATACAGATTAATTGGGTTTAAAATGGTATTACATGGGTAACAGTTGTATTTAAAAAGTTTCCATTTTATATCATTTCATTTACCGTCCCTTGATTTGCATTTTATGGAAATGCCTCCATTGGCGATGCAATGGAAAAACAATTTTATCGCAATACTTACCGCCGTTCGAGGTATGCGTGTATCTGCAGAAAATCCGCAAATAACCGTGCAATAATTCAATAAAAATTGTTCGATATTAAAGTATTTACATGTTCGAAATAACCGCGGCAATTTTTAATCGCTTCGTTTATCGATCGATTTCGCACGCAGTTTGTAGATTTGTCACGATACCAACCATAAATTTTCCACGAGAGGAAAGGCAACAACAAACTGTATATTTTGAAAATTCGATTATTCACGCGCACATGTAGAATACTGCAAATTTACTTTATCTCGATGCTTTCACTAATTCTCCGTTGTATTAAACCATTATTTCTACCGCATTAACTGTGAGATCATAACCATTCTGTGCAGATTATGCGATGTTATCTGAGCGTGGACACCAGTTACACATAACTCCGCACCTAATACTAGTCTGCAGTATCTCTGCTAGCCTCTGTGTCTCATCCTAAAATTTCCTTACTGTTTCCCTTAAAATGTCTGCTAAACAATTCTGTTCACTAATCGTTCTCCTTGCAACGCATTTGACACACAATATTCTACGTGGTCTTCGTAATATTAGGGTAAAAAATTACAGCGTTTCACATACTCCGATTATCCACTTATCTCAATTGTATTATAAATCATTCTATTTCCGCGCAATGTTATTTTACGTAAACGTTTAAAGCGTTAATTCGTGTCAAACGAATTCAGAGGAAATTTAGTAACGACAAAACGAGGCACGGATAGCTGCAGAAACGGTATCTTCACTCGCGCAACACTATCTCCCAAATCGACGCGAAACAATAGCCCTCTCGAAAATCGCGAGCCGACACGGGTCTCATCGATTTCGATAATCCCAAACCGGAACGAATTAACCACCGCGAAACAGGGAATCACCCGCGCTACCTTCGAATTCCCCCGCGCGCGGAATCAATTCGAAAGGCTTCAACGGTTTCGATGATTCGAAAACGATGCTTTTTCGGAACGGCTGGCGTCCGATCCCGGAAATAATTTCAACGCCCCCAAACGCCAACCGGACGGTGAACACCGATTAAAATCCCCGTGCCACGCTCGTCTCCCGCCAATTCCCCAGCCGCCGTTTATCTCCTAACGTTACGATTTCGCTTCTCGTAATCGCGGTTTAACGAGTCGCGCAGGCCAAACAGTGTCGCAGGTTCGACAACTTTTTTCATTCTCTCGCTCAGAGCCCGCCGTCTGAAGTTTTAATACGAAGTTGACCGCCTGAAATTGCCACTTTTGCATATTTTAACGCGACTGCATCGCGACCAGAGCGTGCAGAGCCGGAATGGTCGTAGAGGGAGTCGCGACCCGCAGTTCGAGTGGCGCCCCTGTTGGGGTTGGCGAAGTACGGCCGCTTAAGGGCTGTGGTTCAAAGTGAACGTGACTTCTGCGCGATGTTCGAGTATCTTTGGAATCGTGGCTGGGATCGTGGTTTGCGTTTCAGAGAAAGTTTGGAGACTTCGAGGGCCTGCTGGTGGAATCATTAATTTCTTCGATTGGAAATTCCTGTTGATATCCATTTCTAATTGATCGAATTGATTCTCGATTAGCTCGCGCGAATTGTTGCACGAGTACTGTCTGTAAAAGAAATATTTCTCTCGCGAGCGGCTCAGCTTGGCGGGTCCGTCGATGGGACTCGATATTATAACGCGAGTTGTAACTGCAGTTAATTAATTAGTCACATCGTTAAGAATGATCGCCAACTTTGCTCTGGTTTCAACCAGCCCAGCGAAACTGAGCGTAATGCGAAGCTACGTCGGTAGGTAATGAGAAACTTTAAACGAACTTGGTAATGGAACTTGTACTCTTCTTAAAGACGCTTCCTGATAAAAGTTGTCCACGGAGTGGAATAACGGTTGTAAACTAGTTGGCGATTCTTAAAAGCGAAATACTGAATCATTACTCGCCCGGTTGCGCTCGTCCCATCGTTTGTACCGATTACTCGACCGAGACATTTAATTACGAAGAGAATACCTGTTAATTCTGGAATTGAGCAAAGAACGACGCAGCATCGACGCCAGGATTCTTGATGAGAAAAAAGTACGTATCTCCTCGCAAGTTCCGCTAATGGAAATGATATAAACTTGGCTGTCCGCGAATTAACCAGGCCATCCATTCACCTTTGCGTTATTCGCTCCGATTTCTGAAACGATCGTTCCGTTTCTCGGTAATGCGCGCGCTCTTTGAGCAGCCGTTTTACCGGCTACCAGGTTGTTCTGCCCGGAAAAACGAACGTCGCAACGGTAGAATGCAAACGCGCGAGCCAGTGGGAACGACGGCTGGAAACGAAGACGAAGTGAAAAGTAACACTGAAGGGAAATGTAACGCCGCCGAAGGAAAGCGCGTTTTCGTGTTTCCCTCTTCGTTGTACCGGAAACGTTAGGATGTTTTCGGTGTTGCGAAGACGTTTAATGTCGCGAAGCGTAAACGTAATTTGCGAGGGGACGTCGGTTGATTGTACAGATGATACGTGTACCTTAACAACAACAAAATATTGCACACGCAGCCGTGAAATCTTTCCCTTCTCGCGACACGATTAAACCGTTGCGCTGAAACGATGTACGCGAGAAAGCTTCTGAACGAAATAACACCACGATCGTAATCTATCTCTAATTACTTAAACGAGAAGCAGGTACAATATATATATATATATATATATATATATATATATATATATATATATATATATATATATATATATATATATATATATATATATATATATATATAAGAAAGGAATTTAAACTGAAGACGCAAGGTCGAAATTAAAAAATAGGAGAGAAACGGGTAAGAGAAAAGGAATGCTGGATTGCGAGGAGAATAATTGAAGGAAGTAAAAGGAGAGAGAGGCAGGCGTCTTCATTTTTCACACTCGTTATTTCCCGCTCGTTATACCATCGGGCAGCGGCCAGTTGGTAACCGGCCGCGTTGCCTTTTAATTAAAAATTCTAGCCGCTTGTAGAGGGTAATTTGAATTCATAGGTGGGCAGCATTGTCTCGCGGCAAACGGCGCGCACCCCGTTACCCTCGCCAAGGCGAAAGACGAAACGAAGGAGAAGGTCGGGGCAGGGACCGAGGACAACGATAATTACCCTGCTCTTAGCGGCAATTTCTCTTCGCCAATTTGGCCGCGGTGCAGAGGAGAGGCGAACAGTTTTTGCGTACGCGCACGCCTGGTCCTCCGCCTCGCCTTCGCTTCCGGTTAGATAAGGACGTCCATGGATGTGGTCTAGCAAATTTCGCCTCTAATTCGCGGAGGGAAATATTTAAAAGCTTTTTGACGCGCGATTTGCGTCGTCGAGAACGCGATAAGGATAATATCTGCTTGGTTATGATTTTGCTAATGATTCTCGGAGGGCGTTCATAGCTCTGCGGTTGCAGACGATGAAATAAGGGATGTCTTCCTAGCGTGGGAAGATTTATTAAGGTTTGCGATGTATTTTGGTATTCATTTGCGAGTAGAGATGTTTTCAAGATACGAGTATATGTTCTGTACAAGTAACGTATAAATTGGAACTTTCAGAACATCCCTTTTTGTAGATTAGATGAAGCTAGAGGAGCATAAGTATTATACACATGAATTCCAGTGACAATTTTGAAGTTTTTAGACTCCTTTTGTTCTGTAGTCTAAAGTTTATTCATTTTGCCGTCTCCTTTTAATCCCAAATTATGCTAACGCAATTACAGAGCGTAGGTACAACTATTTAACGTGGAACTTTCACTCTCCCAGCCGGACAAAGACTCTCTTTCATGCCAGCACTCCTGGCCAGCAACTTCCGACCGCAGTCCATTTGTTTTACACGCGTATCACACCCATACGTCATCCACACGCTCGAGCGTTTCCCTGTTTCTACGAGCAGACTACTTTATCCCGACGAAATTCCTAAATTACACCGCTTAAATGGATGAAAGAGGTCCAAGGTTACCACGTCGCTAAACCGGCGCGGAGGAATTTAGCCAGCGCTTGTATAATAAATAAAAATGAAATTTCAGTTGGTAGCTTTGATAAATACGATCGCGCGAACCGTTCGCGATCATTCACGGATGCTACTTGGGGTTACGTGAACCTCCAGTGCATATAATCCAACGAATACCCCACATTTCACGCCATACTCTCGAGTCCTATAACTTTCTTTGACAACGAATTGGTGTCTCACGCCAGTTCCTTGATATACCTTTTACGAGATACGAAATTGTAAGAGCTTCGATAGATTAAGGTGTTTGTGTCTGCGACGTTACGAGATCGAGTAGCGTTCGATTGCTTTTTTTTAGGATAGTCACAGTCGATGCTTAGCGATTGTAGAGAAGAAACGTATTGTTCTCTTTTCTACTTTAATATTTTTTAATTGATAAATATCTTTGATATATGTATCGTTACAAAATGAAATTACTGATACTTAAAACTTGAGGTTATTCGAAATATTGAAATTAAAATGGATAAAATTCAATTAAATTTCAGAACATTTCAAAAACATTTGCAATTTCTTTAATATCTCCTGGAGTGTTTCTAATTCCATATTAATTGTCCACTTTGTATGATAATGCAACGAATAGTTCTATTTTATTTGTTATACGGTTACTTCAGCCATAATAATTGTTGTTTGAAATACGCGTTTATACGAGAAGAACCACGAGAAACGCAAAGGAACTTAATTCCTACTTTGTCAGGATACGTAATTCTGTGTTCTGCTCCGTTCCGCGAGGCAACGGGACAAACTTTAACTGCAAAGAGCATATCCGAAGGCGGAAACTATGCAGGTGGCATTTGAAACCCTCCGAGGATAAACCCCACGGTGAAATGTACCGGAAAAATGGAGTTTGATGATGCAATATGAAACGAAGACGGTCCTCCAAGAGGAAGTACGTAAATGCTCTCTATCTACCGTGTTAAACATTGATCTGCTGGCTTGATTTTACAGACCACTAACAACTGAATGTTTCAACCGAGATCGAAGCGAGTCGTAACAAAATTGTTCGCGAAAAACAGCACAGCAAACTCTCACAGCACCGCGATTATTAAGCGAAGCGAAACGAATGAATTGACTTTCAACGACTGAATAATCGCAATCGGAACGCAACGAAAATTGTTTCTCGTCGCGGAGGATTTTTAATAACACTCGAGGAAGAGTGGTTTGGGGTGAACACGCGATGAATCGCGTTCCACAGTTTCCACGGGCGTTTCGTTTGATAAATACAGAAAATAAGGGTAAAAAGTCCATTCGTCTCGTTTCATCTTGATCGCGAGAACAGTTAGCGCGGTAATTTCTGGCACCTGCGCGTCCCTCCGCGTCGTCCGCGTTTCCTTCGACAATTTATCCACTTCGGATCGCGTATCCTTTACGACCAATCAACTTGTCCAACACTTTTAACTATATTCTCGCGAGCAGCGTGTCGCGAGTGAAATTTATCCGCGCCACCTCATCGACATTGTTCGAGTAGCGTTTTTACGCATCTTTTGCTCTCTGACGCTGGTAGATTCCACTGGCGGGATATCCGGTTTAAAGGAGAGACGCTTACTCGTTGTACACGAGCATTCTCTGAAAACGCGTCGATAGGCGCGCTTTTTCCTTACCACTCGGCTCGTCTTTCTCGTTTTCGCTTTGGCCTCGCTTTTCCGCGCTCTTTGCGTCGAACGCCAGAGGAATGTCCTTTTGTTGGCACTCGCAGTCCAATATGTTCGCGTGCTGCTTTTCTTCTAATACGGATCCAATCGTGGAAACGGTATCGCCTTGAAAAAAGAATCTAATAGAAAGCTTCGATGGTGGTGTACTTTGAGACGGTGATACCGATGAGTATTTTCATTTAAAAACTGCTGTGTATCCAGTGCGAGGTAAGAATTTTTTTTATTCGCTTTTGAAAGTGCTGAACGTTTTGGCTGGAAAGCACAGTTGCAAAATTAATTATTTCAGACTTATAATAAATTATATTACGCGTGTGTCGTACAATATATTCATCTCGTAAATAACGACCCATATGGAGCGTGCAAGGCGTGTGGAATAAGAAATAAAGTGTGGATGCTAAACGTGAATCAATTTATTTTATAAACACCTCAAATTAAAATAGTTCAAAGAATGGAAGGAATAAGATATTCGATTTTCTAAATAAATACATGCAAGCCTCCTCTATAAATATGAATATTGCACAATTTAAGCTACAACGTATAAGATATTTCTACAAAAGTCATGTACATGTATAATACACACAATAGATAAGAATTCGCAGAAGTGAAAATACACGTGTATGCCTAGAAGCGAAAACACAATTTGTGCTGACTGAACTTGAGCGACCGAGTAGATTAATTCTTGGAAATTTGTTTACTATTATAGACACAGCTACGTCCGCGTGTGTAACGCCATCGAATCTTCTTCAGTTGTGCGACACGCGGCGCGCGAGGAACACTGTTCGACGCGGTCTGTGAAATGTCCATTTCTACGTCGCGTCGCGAGTGCAAAAGTGAACCAAAATTACGTGTTACCAGAGCCAGAATTCTCTTCGACATCGTTCTGACAAAGGTTGGTACGTATAAGTGTTTCTAATTAATAATTCTAACGTAATTGAGTATCGTAAAGCTGAATTAAAAATGAAAATTACCAATTTTTGGCACGATTCAGATTTAAACATATGTATCAGTGTACACCCGATTCTTAACGCTTATTATGATGTCATAGTATCTACTATGATTTACATAATTACAGTGAATAATGAAAACGATGAAATTGATTCAACTTTCATTTAACTGTTTCTTCGTTAGCAACATTTTCAACGAATCGCAGTGAATCATATAACACCATAAATTGCAGCTATCGTTCGCTGCATCCTCGATTAACCAATTACGAAATAAAACTAAAAACAGAGGGAGGCGAGCATTGTGTATCCGATTGATTCGATTTCGAGTACCGTTGTCGTCGCATCGAGTTAAACGCGCCGCGCAAAGGCGGGATCGTTTTCACGGAATGCAACTCGCCTCGATCCCGACAGTGGCCGCGGTTGTGTCTCAGAATTGGGTCAATTCGTTGATCGATTGCTCATTAACCTTTTTCTGCAGTGTCCGCGTGTACAGCTTTGACAAATCACGCGAGAAAAATCAATTTTCCGTCGCGCACAACCGATCACGGGACCGCTCGAACCCGCGCGCGACTTGGCCAGCTTTCGCAGCTGCGAGCGTGTCGATTCCCAAGTGCTCGACGATCGATTCGCCGTGAACTAGCTGGCGTTCTGAATAATAATTCGCCGATATTGTCGCGGATTCACTCGATCGCGACTCGTTAACGAACCGGCGCATTGGCTGAGCCAGCAACAACGAATGGGCGGCGGTGAAATATGAATTGAACGGCCGTTGTAATGGCGGCGACAAGGTTTCCGTTGTTTCTAAAGGCTGGATTGTTCGATGCTAATTCGCGGTGAACGATGCTCGGTTTATTTTATGGAGATTGTAGTATAGACCCGTAATAAAACCAAGTTCGTTGTAATTAATAAACTGAAGAAACCAGGTTAAATTTGAAATGTTTTCTAAATCTATGCGGATTGAGTGTTTAAAAAAATGATAAGCGACTGGCTTTTCTGTAAATGTTTATACTTCCAATTGTATCGATGATTTTCTTTTCTCCATATGATACGTTCGAGGTAAATATTCCAGCGAAGTTCGAATTAATTGGAAGTCCATTAGTCGAACTCGATTACGTCGAAGCAGTTTTCACTTTCACTGAACTTTACCATTTTCCAGGGAAACGTCAGGCGTCCCGCGTCGTCCCTTTTCACTGTCCTTCGCGTCCCCGTCGAAATAATGTGTCTGAGCCAGGGTGCATTGCGGTTCTGTAATTGGACACCGCTAATGCACCCCAACCTCGTTTGTTGAACGTGAAGGGAATGAAAAGGGCGAGATGGGTAGGAGAGATCGAGGATCGCCTGGGAAGGAACGAAATCGCATCCTGCACCGAGCCAGCCAGAAAAGAAGGAAGAAACGAAATGGGAAAAACTGTAAGTCGATACGGAAGGCGTCGTTATTTGGTTTATTCGTTCATCCGATCTGCTTCCCCCCCGCTTACTTCCATCCTTGCTCATCTATTTCTACCTTTTCGTTCCGCTATTTCACCCTTTATTTACTAAATACTTCAATCTCTAATCCCAATGATACAGAGAAAACCCAGAGGGAGGTCGACGAGTTTTTAAAATTAAAACTAGTTGAGCAGTAGGTACATAAATTCTAGTTAGATTCACTCCCAGTTAGCCAGTTTTATAGCAATAATTTGTAACTTAAAATAGAGCAATGAAGGGTATTAAAAAATTCTTATGGTTTACAGTCTAGTAATATGAGTAGAGGCGATAAATAAGGACGCCAAATATATTCTTTCAAAAACATAACCGTACGTTACTCGGAATAAAATAATTCTGATTCAGCAAAATGTTCGATCGATAGTAGAACCCAGGACATCAAAAGGCACCAGTCAACAGCCTCCGAAATGCGAGCCAAAGCCTCCCTTCACCGTCCACCCCGCCAAGACATCATCCTCGACCACCGAAACCACCAACGTTGCATCCACCTTCCACTTTTTTTTTTTCTTCTTTTTAATTCCCAACCTCGACGGTTTTGTTTCTGATCAGCACGGGGCTGCCTTTCATATCGCTCGATCCCGATTCACCTTTCCGCTCCGTGATCCCCGTCCCTGCTCGTCCAATTCGTCCGCGCCGGAAACCACCACGAGCGACGAGCCGTTCCGCGCGCCGCGTCAGTCGATACTCTTCGACGTGGTGGCGCGCGCGTCTTTCATATTTCATTCCTTCCGGCGGGCCCGTTCCATCCCGCCGGCTTTTGTCGTCCGTTTGTCGCCGGCTGCCCGCAATTCTCTGCTTCGTCGCGGACACAGGCTTCCTTCTTCCGTTTCTTCTTCTTCTTCTCCTTCTTCTTCTTCCCCTTTCTATTCCCGTGCCGCGTTATTATCCGCCCGACTCCTCGTCCCCGCAATTTCCTCGTGCGTTTTTGCGCCTTCGTCATCTGGAGCCCGCCTCGCGCTTTCCCCTCCGGTTGTTCTTCTTATTCCTCTCATCCGGTGCGGACCAAAGCCTCGGATTTCATATTATTCCCCACGCGTTCTCCCTCCGCGACCCCTGTTCGCTTCCCAGGTCGCATTATCCCTGTCCCAGCTCGTTCCATCGTACAACCGATACGCATGCACCGCGTAACGTCGTTGCTTTCTCCTTCCTTCTGCACCGTCGAGGATGGTGGATGCCCCGTTTTCTCATTTTCCGCGTCTCGCGCGACGGGAACGAGCCGTCCGCCACTCTCGTCGAACTTCCGGTCCCAGCCTGATGGCGGAAATGGTCGTTGAACGCGTTAGAGAGTTAAGCCTCGTGACGGAAGTTGCGTTCGAAGTGCGCTGGGGATTGAGACGCTCCTGACGATGGTAATTGGTGTAATTTGTTTTTATGACTGGCTCCGTTGGGTGGGGCTCGTATATGTGGTTTGTGTGTACAAGGGTAGCGAGGGTGGTTATAGCTGGTAATTTTGATGGCTTTCTGATAATACAAACGTCTTGTTAATTGCAAATTTATATCGATGTTCTAGGATTTCGTAGAGTTTGTAGATTTATAGTTTGCAAATGTCTATGGGGATAGCAAAGTTAAATATTGCCGATCTTTCTCATATGGATATTCTTTATTTATCTAGTGGCTTTTGGCGGTTATATTGCGAGTCTCCGCTCCCCGCCATTTGTCTCTCAAGCAATATTGCATTTTCGATTCGTCGATCTCTTTGAGTTTGACAATCTTCGACGTCGACTCCATTCTTCGGATCAATCGCAAATAGTACACGCAACGAAAGTTGATTCCTGGAGAATTGAATTGTTCCTTGAAACGAAAATGCTTCTCAAATTGAAAAGAGTATGCGTTCGACAACAAATAATTTCCTCTAAAAATAATAATACATAGAAAAATTATATCAAACATTGCGAATGTTGAGAAAACGTATTTCTCGAAAGGACTCGAAAGAAATTTAATGAAAATAACGCGATAAAATATTCCAAAGCCTCGTTCGGACCCCCGTTCTAGCAGAGACGTGTCAACTTTCGTAGAAATTAGTTTCTCGAAACGAAAACAAATCCGGGTGAGATTAAAAAGCAGCTGGAAGCTGGTTCACGGATTAAATACAGCTATCTCCGAGTTCATATTTCGTCTCATTGCTAAATTGCCCGCCCAGCGTTGAATCTCTACGCCTCGCCAGTCGTGGCGCGGTTCAAACTCCTTTGGACCCCGGTCACTCCGCTCTAGGTGTGTCGATTCATTTTCCAAAGAGCACCCTCGCCGAGTATACATCGAGAAGTAAATATTACCTCGAATTTATTTAGTTATAACGGTCGAGCTATCGCTGATGGGCCCAGGCAATCTCTCCGCGTCTTTTGATGCCACGGATAATTAATCCAATCAGCGAGTGCATTAATTCCATGAATATTAATTTCCGCAGAAAATTCGTCAAACAAGGGGAAACATGGTCGCTACACTTCATATTGCATTAAAATTGATTCGCGATAGGTACAAAAAATATTGGCACATGGCCAACGGAACGCTTTTTAATCAAGTTCCGATATTTGTTGCAGGATACAAAATAATCGGAAATATAATCGAGCAGTGCGCTGATATCAAACTGCAATTAACAAAAGTCAAGCCAGGGATTCATTTTTATGCATCGTTGTAACGCTAACGATGGCAAAGTTAAAACTACGCGATAAAACACATTTTTCAAACCAGGGATTCGCTCAGATTATTACCTTCTGTTATTATCATTCAGATTACTACATTCGATTACAACAAATTGTATGAAATAATATTTTCCTGCTCTGTTATCAAGCATAAAACAAATTTATTCCAGCACCACATCGCACGAGACAGAATTTCGTATGCTACGAATATAAATCGCAGGGACGTAAATTTTTACGAAGCAGGTAGTCCCACGTACACCTACGTCGCGAATGATAACATTGAAGAGCACAAGACTGACTGGCACACAATTTGACACGAAACTGGGAACACCAAGTTCCCAACTTCCGCTATCATCAGGTTCGTAGCTCGCCTTATCATCGGCTTGTCCATTCTTCTGTCGCTCCAACCGCAGTTGCTCGTCATAGTCGAGGTCAAACCCCGACAAGTTTGCCCTCTATCGCGACGGAGACGCTGCGGCTCGTGAGATAGAGACGTCCGTCCACGGCCGCTTCGAAGTGGTGCTCGCTACGACCTCGCTGCTACCCGGTATTCGACGTACCGCGATAATCCGACCAAACTTTCAAACGTTCGATCAAGACGCTAACCAAGAACGAAGGAAGCGAGCGGAGGAGCAGGATGATGGCGGAATGGCGACGCGACGGAGAGGGTGAGGGTGCAGCTCTCGAAAGGAACGCGATCCCAATCTTCTGAAAGTTAGCCTCGCGGTCTTTTAAATTATGAAGTTTAAACGATGAGCCGTTAAGCCTAGGAATTAATACGTTAACTAATATATTGCGACGGAGAATTTCTAAACCATGAATATTGTATAAAGATATTAATAAAAGCAATAATAGTAGCATGAGATACTATGCAAGAATCTTGTGAAAAAATATGCAATGATATTCTGAAAAAGTTCTCTGTACGACGTTAGAAATTTAAAATTTCTGTTCTCTTGTTTTACAGATGGAAGAGGTAATCCAGGAAGATTATGCAAAAACTAGTACGTCAGATCATTTCTGGTTACAATGGTACGCGAAGATTGGTACTGCGGTATTTTTGTTCATAACAACGGTTCAGAAAAAATTTGGATCATTCAGGATTAAAGCTATTCACCTTGGTTTCGTGTTTGAGTTAACCGGTTCCTTTCTGCGAAACGTACCTCAAATGTATGTACACGTCTATGTAACCAACATATATCGAGGTACGTAGAGTTGCACGCTAAGCGGATCATTTTCTTACTCGTCTGCGATTTTCTTCAAATTCAAAAGTGTCTCGGTTTATGTAACATTAGAGAAGTCTGATTTTGGGATCGTTCGAAGAATACAATTTTAGAGATCAGCAAAAATATGTCTGGTACGCTTCTAATTTCGAATAAAGAATGACATGTCTGATAATGTGTAACACAAATTATAAGTAAGTAGTTTAAAGTATTAAAGGAAGCACTCTTTCATTTATTCAAGAAAAGAAGATTATTGTACGCGGCAAGGAAGGAAATTGAATGTGTTAGATCGATAAGTGGGTACCTTGGGCATTAAAAGGGAGATCACGAAGCCCTCCGATTTCCTTGAAAATTTCCATTCCTCTTGAATATAACATGTTAAAGCTGAAAGTGGGTATGATTTGTCTACTTAAAAATATGACAGCTCTCTTCGTACTGAAGACTCCAGTAACAATTCTACCGCGAGATACTAAAAATCGAAATGGCGTTACTAAGAAATACCTCAAAAAGTTTGCAAAATATCCCATTAAAATATTCACATAAATTCAACAGTAAATTACCAAGTGAAAAACAGTATAAAATCAGTTTCGTTGATTTTAGAAGTCGTCCAAAACCAAAACCAGCAGTTAAATATATAACTGCAAGATTACTTCGCGTAACAGATTCACACAAACTTTGCGAATCGAAGAATAAAAGTAAAATAAAATTTGTCAATTAAGTAAGAGGAAGCGAAACGTTGCAGGCGATAACAGAATGTCGATGGAGAATATGATATTAACAAACCGTCGCGAAGCTATAAGCGAGCAATTAACTGAAACAACCGTGGGGCGAAATACTAAAAATCGAAATGGCGTTACTAAGAAATACCTCAAAAAGTTCACAAAATATCTCATTAAAATATTCCCATAAATTCAACAATAAACTACCAAGTGAAAAACAGTATAAAATCATTTTCGTCGATTGTAGAAATCGTCCAAAACCAAAACCACCAGTCAAATATATAACTGCAAAATTACTTCGCATAACAGATTCACACAAACTTTGCGAATCGAAGAATAAAAGTAAAATAAAATTTGTCAATTAAGTAAGAGGAAGCGAAACGTTGCAGGCGATAACAGAATGTCGATGGAGAATATAATATTAACAAACCGTCGCGAAGCTATAAGCGAGCAATTAACTTAAACAACCGTGGGGCGTGTCCAATTTCTTACAGAGTCGCGTAAGAGGCTCTTCGGTCGGGGTGGTCCCCGGGGAACGGCGCGATCGATCGAATTTATTCAAAGAACAGCCGAGTCACGGTGAAAATAGCGAATGATCGGCCGGGCTCTGCTCGCTAGCAAATAATAGATCGCGTTTCGATGATCGAGGGGACCATTTATCTTCGATGAATCACGAACGGCAGCGGAAAGAATAATGACAAAACGCTTACCTTCCCGGAGCCCCTCGAGTTGCATAAGAGAACGCCGGCAGCGTGGATTCTGTACTCCTTGTCGAGTTGCTCGTGTTGTCCTTGAATTTTCCTGCCGGCAGAACGAACGGGAAACGTCCCCATTAAAATTGATTCCACGTTTATTAATACCGGAGGGGAAATACATTTCGTCGCGATTGTTTGCCAGCGAATTAAATAGGGGTTGTTTGTTTAATCGATCAGATGGCTGTTTTCGAGATTCAGAAATTAGCGTTTGTATTTGTAACTTGATTTTATAACGTTCGACTTGAGTTGCGTGGATAACAAAAATTGGCCACGCGACTCGTGGATCGTAATTCCAAAGGGAGACACAAATGTGTACATCGCACAACGAAGATGTTCTGAATAATGAATGGCGTATCAATTTTAAATTTCGTTAAAGAAACCCCGGGGCCAATCCAATATCTTCCGCGAGATACATAATGCAGGAGAAATTAAGTTCCGCGCATAGATTTCCCTGAATATCACGGGAGGGGAAAAAATGGCCCGAACTGTACAAATTTACATATGCCACGGCGGCGTGGAATTTCAATGGGGAAAGTTGCGAACCGGTCATTCCGACCGCTTTAGTGCCTGCGTAATTTCTGGGGGGATGGAACGAGTAAACATACGGGACGAAGGAAAGCCGCGGCGGTAAATTTTCCCGGGCGATTTCCACGGCCGTAGTGATTTACGAATCGGGAAAGTTTCACGGCCGGACGAACGTCTCCGCGGAAAGTTCAGCAATTACGCGCGGGCAAACAATCTTACAAATTCATGGCGCGAACGGGCCCGTCGGTTCTTCCCTGGAACGCTTCCTGGGGTGAAAGAGAACCATCGAAATTGAATACGTTCCCTCTATTTGTTTTCCGATGACTTTTAAAACGTTGCCCCTTTAGGAAGCTCATTTAACTTGTCGCTTGTGTCACGTACCTCGTCGAGTTGGCGTATTTTTCGGTGAAAATTAAATAATAACGTGTCTCGATACTGATTTTCTCTAATTTTGTTCAGTTTCTCTAAATGTCTCATTATCACACAGTCTGAGTGCAATGATTAAGGAAAAGTACCATTTTTTTAATACATGTATCAGTAATTTAATTTAGAAAAGCTACATTAATGTGTATCTTAATTGACCAGTGCTTTATTTGTATATTTAATCGATATTAATATGTGTTTTTCGTAATTGGAATAGTATGACTTATGAAATTTTGTGTTTTAGGAAACGTAAGAAGAAATGTTCACCTCTTCCTCCGGAGGCTTAAAAGTTAAATCACCTTCACGGAATTCCTTATCCCGCCGCACTCGATTCAACTTTGAAAAGGTAATATTACTTGATGGAATTTATTCAACTACTTCTATGAATTCGGATCTTCAAAAAAGGGGTTTGCGCGTTCGAATTCGAGGTATAAAATATTGGGACAGGATTTATGGAGAATTAAACTCGTTGCTACGTCTACGACAAAAGCGGTTTAAAAATATTGTCGCGACGAGGCGTGCAGCACTTTGATATAGTAAAATTTCGCAGAAATCGCTGGAAAATTCATCCATTAACGCGGAAGTCAATGCTCCGAGCGCGTTGTTGCGTTGATGGACATTAAATTACACGAAATTCATGAACGTAATTTTCACGTGAAATTCTAAAACGAAACAGGCTCCAAGGAGGATTTCGTATGAAGCCAAATTTCCTAGATTTAACGCGCGCGTACACGCGTTCCTGTGCGCCAAACATCGCCCGTCTATCTGAAATCGTTCGTTATAATTTATAACATCCATCGCTTTTGTTTCGTGTTTGCACGCGAACGTCCGCGGAAATTGTAATAAAATTATTCGGACGTTCGAGATGATTTACCGTTGCTGAAACTGTTTTCGAAAATCGAACTCGAAATGCGAAAATACATTATTGTATCATCGTTTAGTTAGCCATTTTATGAGCTGGAAAATATCGCGCAAGTTTTCTCAGAAAACGTTTCCTCGCGTCAACTTTCACACTTGGCGAGACGGTCGCGCAGCTGGAAATGTGACGCGCGCGTTGTCATTGCAAATACCCACGGGATAAAGTGAGAATCTAGATTGTTTAGGGATTTCAAGATAACCCCGTGCATGAACCGTGTGACGACAGTGATGTATGAGTCTCGAAGAGGGAGGATGGTTTGTTGCGTTCACTCAATCTTTGAGAACAATCGCATCCTCACTCCTTCTTAAATCGATTAGAGAAATAATAAACCCCTTCGATTCACAACATAAGCAGATTCATAAATACTTTGCAAATTTCATTCTCTTCAGGCAAAATTTTCAAACGATCACCCTCTTCAACCTCCTCTTTAACCATACCACTTCTAGAATTCTCATTTGTAAAATTTACAATTCTACTGTACCAACAGACAAGATTCTAAAAATTTTATCATCCTGCAGCACGTGCGTCAGAAAGGTCTTCGTCCTCGTCTCCAATTCTATTTCTGCGCAGCCAATGCTCACGAAGATCGCCGATTGTTCTCCAGCTTCTGGTACGTGGTATCCGTGAAAACGCGTGTTGAATCGAGGCCACGGATCTCAGCGAGGCTTCGTGATCGAACGTCTTAGAGGCAGCTCCGGGTGGCACGATTCGCAAATTCGTCGCCCGGTGTATAATCAGCGTGACGTGCCTCGGGGGTATCCGCAAACAGCGAGAGGCTGTGCAAACACCGGCCACCAGACGCGGTGGGAAAAAATGCGCAGCTTTACATATCGCTGACTCGAAGGGTTCGTCGGAGGCGTCGCTGCCGAGACGCTCGAACCGGAAGCGCCTCCGGGCGCCAACCGAAGCGTTCGCCACGCTACTAATTTTAAGGATTCGAGAAATCCGCGCGCACCTGTTAACGTGATCCCGGTTAGATGGATTTATCGTCGAGCACCATCGTAGCTGTATCTGCCGTTGGGATAATGATCGTGTCAGAGGGGTGAGAAGGGTGTTTTTTACTAGCACGATATAGTGGTTGTAGGGAGGTACCCTTTAAAGGGTGGTTTCTTGCAATGTTTGATGAAACAAATTGATAGAATCCGAATAGGAATTTAATCTTGCATTACGTACTACTGATCATGTTCAATTATTGATAGTGTACGAAACAATAGTTCTTCGAATGGTTATTCTTCGCGCGAACTTGAGAACCATCCAAAGCGAAACTCTGTAACAAAATTGAAGGAAACGAACGACAAGGAAGGAAAGAATGTCCAGCGTAGAAGTAGAGACGCACTAAATTAGCCAGCGAAATTAGTAATCGCGGACAGGGGAAGAAAAAATGGAGAATTCATTAATGGCGGCGGTAATTCACGCGCGACGGTGCGCTCTGGTAGTTCGCAGTCCCAGGCTACGACTTCGGGAGGACTCGCGCCGGAAGCTAAGCGAAACTGCATAATTCCACGGTAGTTTGATCAAATTGTTAGTCCGCCGGAGGACAGGCGCTAATAAATCTTGAACGAGTTAATCCACCCACCCCATTGGACGGGACGGGGTCGGACGGAAGGGAGCTGGGGGGCTGGTGTTACGAGGGTCCGGTGCCAACTTGCAAAATATATTATTCGAACGCTACCGTTGGGGGAAAATGGATGTTTTCTTGGCCGGATTTTTCGTTCCACAGTTTCGTGGCCGTTTCGATGGTCCCTGAAAGCGAATGTCACACAGTTCCAGAGAAGACACGATCAGGGAAAAACTCTCCTCGCGATTGTTTCAACCACGACGCGTCATTTGCTGGGTTAATCTTTTTATTACATACAGGTTTTATTAAATGTAGAAGAGGTGAACTGAAGATGTTAATACTTTGGCTCGTTTTCGACTATCGAAGGTACGTTCGAGCCATAAGTCCGTAGGAAGGAAAAATCGCGTATAGTATCTGAATTAGCGATTCGTCTGACCAAATATACGTCGATTCTACTTACGATATGGCGTGCAGCAGCTCCTGTCGTTGTTTCTCTTTAACTTTCACGCTTCCACCTTCTTCGAGGGCGACTTGCAATTCTCTCTGGAGAACCGCCAGTTTCCTGCGCTCGCCCTCTAAGAGCAAGGAGGTAACCTGCGACAAAAAATTGAAGCACTGATTAAAATTATAGGATATTTGAAAATTCCAAAAAATCGAAACACATTTTACGCGTGAGTAACGTGTTACGAAGATTTGTATCCGTGAATGGTAACGATCTCAGACAAGTGCAAGCAAATAGTTCGCTAGAAATATCCATCCCCTAATTTATCCAAGTAAGGAAACAATACGTATTTTCCGCGAGAACAATAAATTTCCTTTCCACTCGATTATCCGCAAACCGTATCAACGTATCAACGATCGAAAACGGCACGATCTACATACAGTTCTCTTTTTTACCGGTAACCAGTCACGAATCTCGATCGATCATTAACCATCTGATGATAAAAGGAATTTATGACTCGCAAAATCATTGATCTAAAAAATCGATAAAACAGTGTACGCAAAATCAGAGGCGCTTGGTTTGAAAATTTCGTCTACTCGTCATCCACCTGCAATATTAAATCCAACCATTCCACACTGATAGACTTGGAATACTAAAGATTGTTCACTGAATAGAAGAAGGACAAAAATTGTCAGAGGATCAGCGAGCATGGCTGACGCACAATTTGCTTTCCCGTTTAACAGGATAACGATCCATTGGTTCCTCCCTAGAACTCCTTCGGACGCAAATAACGCGTGCACCGCGACGTGTGCACCAGCCAGACGTAGGCGTATCTAAGTACGTGTACATACATACGTGAAGCCACGTACGCCGTTGAAATACGTGGAACCGACGTAGATATATTCGAGAAGATATAGAAACGTGCGGCGTAAGACGCAAACAAGCGCTCCAAGATCAACCAGTTTAACCATAATGCGAATGTGTTCCCTAATTGGTTCAGACTACTAAACTTCCTGCAATTATATGAATTATTATTCCGAGATTATGTAAATTCGACGCTAGATCGAGATTGGCCGAGTTTGCGTCTTCTTTTTGGATCTCCGGTAGTCTCTCTCCGGCAGGCGCCAGCGTTGACTTCCGGTACGGTCGTGGAGGGATACTCGAGTTTCGTAATTAGCGAATAGTTCTATATTTTTGAGCATCTCAGTGATTCAACTTCTGACGGCTCGTAATTTCTAAACAGATAAATCAAACGAATACGAGGAATCCTAAAATTTCTAATATGCAACTGGTACTTCTTTTAAAATGTGTAGAGGTTGTAGATCATTTTTAATTACGACAAACACGTTTCCAAGAAATTCGAAGTGGATAACTAAGCAGATGTAACGTAACATTTTCACGCGTTTCAAACGAGTACGCCTCTTGACAACTCCGTGTAACACATCCATTACAATCACAATTACAACACGCTGGGAGCAATTAAAATATCTGTGTCCATCGTAGTAGAACGGTTACATCATAATTTCCGATCACGCTAAACAAACAAAAAAAAAACAGGAGGGAAGGAAATTGCAAAAAGGTTTCGAAAGCGATAGCAAAGGAAAGAGAAGAAAAACGGAAGGTCGTGCATGAAACTTGGACAATGGCGGAAAACGAGGCGGGTGAAACCGCGTGCGGTCTCGCGTCTGCTACAAACCGACGAACGATGTATCGTCGCAGTTAGGTAACGCTCGCTTTGGTCCGTAATCCGCGTAACTTTATCGCGACATCAAATTTTCACGTCGAACGGATCGCTGGGCTGTTATCAGTCGCGGCAGCGGCTCGATAAAACGGAATATCGACTCGCGGAACCGACACTCAGGCATGGAAGAGGGAACGTCGACGGTCCTACGTGATAACCGATCGCTGATTCTATATTATTTCGAAACGAAATGGGTAGAAATTGAATTTTTTCTTGGCGCAAGCGTGATCGACAGAAATTGAATTTAATCACCTCGCTGACGGTATTTTATTTTATCGACGCGTAACCAGCTCTCGCGGAATTCCTGTGGCATATCATTTTTAAACGGCGGCTGAGGAAAGCACGCGGTAAAATTAAGTAACGAGGCGCAAAGAGCGGAGACAGGAAGATGACGGTAAACACGTGGCGCGCGAGAAAGTAAACGGAAGGCTACTAATTGCTATTACGAGGAAGAAAGTAAACGACGAGAAGGTGTTGAGGGAACATCAACGGCGCCGTGTACAGCGCGAACGTGCGAGCCTCGGTGCAGATCGTAACAATTACGCGTTGGTATTCAGTGGCTTCGTAATTAACTTAATAATCTTACGATTAATGGCGTGTTTCGAGATAGACGCGACGATTAATGAAATATTTTCCACCTCAGACATTTCGAACGGTAATCGAATCTACGGTTTCCAACGATATATAAGGCAACGGAAAAATAAGCAAGGAAAATCCATCTTGGTACGTCCATCATTACGATTACCTGACAGGTGAGCGACGTTACGCGGCGGCGTAGTTTATTAAAGACGCGACTCGCCGCGTTGGCCATAACAGTCCGTTTTTCCCTCGACTAACAAGGATGTCCGATTACGACAGACAGGATAATAGTCTCAGCGCTTCGTAATCGACTTCTAGTATCGTTGCTATCTATAATAAGAAGGGCCACAGCCGGCGATTGCAAGAACTCGCGTTTCAACAGGCATCCTGTCGAATCGCACGTTCACGCTTCTTACCCTTCCTCTCCTCGACGATTGACATCGGAAGCATCCACTTTCCCTCCCTCCTTCAAACTCCTCTCTGCTTTTTTTTCAAGCAACTCCACGCATTTCATTCACAGTATCGACTGTAAGGATCGAGAACATATTTTCAGCTGGTATTTACCAGGTTGACCGCAACCGCAAACTACTAAATCCACCAGCTGATATCGATACTGGATAGAAGCCGCAGGTATCGATTTTACAGGATGACTCGACGGCGCAGAGGTTACGAAATGAAACTTTCGTGGAAAAAGCGAGCCAAAAACCTGCAGAAAACGACAGACAGCGATGCAAGTGCGCCGCGAAGTCCCTATCGAAGTCCGCCGTGTCTCGACCGATGCAAAAATGACTCGACCTCGTCGATCCACCGGCTGGATTCCCGATGACGAGGAAAAAAGCGACACCGGAAAAATTGTACCGTTACTTGGTCGATTAACGTCTGTTCCTTTCCCAATGGTTCCCTTCCGTTGTCCCCAGCGACAACGATTCCAAGGCGAGTTAGTCGATACATTAACGGAATTATACCCAAAGAAGCGTGTAAACCTTCGAATCGATAAACAGCAATCACTGTGGACTTATAAAAAAAATCGAATGCATAGCAGAATAGATGAACGGGGTAAACGAAGCCATTTCCGCGTCACTTAGACGATCGTTTACAAGTGCATCCGCGGTTCTAAGTAACTTTTCGCGTTACTCACTGTCAGAGGAAGGAGCAACGGACGATCGAGGTGTATAATCATGAGAACGTACTAGTTGAGAGAACGTACGGTTTGCAAAAGTCTCGCTTTTCGATACCAGACAGTGTTTCTTTAAATAATGCATAACTTTTATTCAGAAGATGGAACAACGAAGCTTGATCGCCGTTAATTTTATTGAGGAGCGACAATTAGAAAGCAAGATTGCCTCGTCGTGGAATTCTCCGGGAACTGCGAGTAATCGATCGCTATCCGCGAAGAGCGATTGCAAAAAAAGCGTTTGCGAAAGGACGTTTAACCGAGTCGACGAAAGAAAAAGGGGAGACGAGAAAGCAGCGACTGGGAAAGAGGTTCCAGAGTGGATTTCGTAATTTTTCTCGGTAATACACGGCGTATCAGTGGCGCTATTATCCGGTTATGCCTCCGTGAGCCCGGAATCGTTTTCACTTTTCGAGTTAAACGCGATGCATTATCATAAACGCGGCGATCAAAATTATTAGTCAGCGTTTACAGTTCACTTGGGGGCTACGTTTCAGCGTCCTGCGGTTTCCGCGTCGTTGAATCGAAGCTTTTTCTTCGTTTCTGGATCGACGATTTCCGGCGAATGGGCGAAGAGGTTGGGGATTCTCGATACGTCCTATAAATTTCGTTTCCACCTGCTTTCGATGGAATCTGTGTCGCTATAATATTGTCTCTTGCGTTGACAAAAATTCTAGCTACCTTGCTGGTAAAATTCGTATTTGATTTAGGGGAATACTGATGTGAGAATCCCTTTTGATCGATATTTAAATACGAAGAGTCAGTATCCTTCGAAATAGCCAAACAAATACTAATTAATCTAAAACGTAATTATTTTTCGACTCGAAACAGGATAAATCCAATACCATATCTTTTCTCTTTTATATTGTCTGCTTATAAATTTAACTAACTAATTTGGCATAAATTAACCGCTTACTATTTTCATACTGACCATTACTGACCGAAAGTCGATTTAAATACCGACCATTCAACTTGTCGCCATTGTAATTCAGCTTTCGCTCTGATTTTCTCGACCGTTTCGCTCGCGGTGCAAGGCACACGCTCGGATATCGATGCGTATCTCGTTCGAGCCAGCGATCTTCCGATTTCCCCGCGATCCTACGATTCGAGCCGGCCACGCAAACTCGCGGCTCGACCCACGCATTAACACGGCGATCGACGATTTAATGAACTCGTGACTCGATACCGCGGCCGGTTTACATCGTGCCGATTAAAACGAGCGGGTCTATCCGATCGGACGCGACACGGGGCTCGCTCGCCGTGCATTAAGTCGCGTCGTTTATAATGAGCCGCGCCGCGATTAATTAGGCTCGCGCCATATTGCCGAGCAATTAATAAAGCCTCGCCGGTGATTACGATAGAAGCCAAGGGAGACGTTTCATACAGGGCCCCGATATCTCCACGGCCGATCAAATTACATTAGAACGGCCCCACTGGCCCCTGCCATCGCATAACATCTGTTTGTTCGATAATTCATGAAGCTCCTCGCGGAACATTCTGCTCCCGGTTAGCGATGGGATCGAACCTGCGTACGAGGGTCGTCGATGCGACGCGAAACAGCGTTCGAAGCTCGCGTTAGGATGTTTGGTTGAACGAAACGAAGTGTATCTCGATGTAGAATTCAGTTATTGCGGTGTATATGTACGGATCGATTGGAGTTAATTGCTGGATAATTAGGAAGTCGCAGTTTTTTTTGCAGAGGAGATGCATTGAAATTTTTGAAGATTGTTCGAGAAGAATTGTCTGCTCTGTAGATTTCTTCTATTTGAGCAGTGATTTTGCTTTCATAAGTGAATGTTTAATTAGAAATTGTAGATTTACTTCTCAAGTGTCCAATAATGCCACGCGAGGCTAATATGGAGTTATTCAAACTCATTTATAATTGGAATGTTTTGTAAATTCGCGCAATTTGACGTTACTTCCAATTACTTTGAATAATATTTGTATTCAATGAAATGAAACTTTGGTATTGAAATTTACTTGATTCCGCGCGGCACACGGCGAACTTGATGCCATCCCTACTATCGAGCTTCTAGAGGTTACTTCCTTCCTTTTCGAGGCTCGTTGCGCGTGTTGCCATTTTCTTTTCGCTTCTTTTATCTTCTAGATATTCGCCTCTCTTAACGATCATTAGATTTGGAACCATTACGTGGCTTTCGTGTTCATACTTTTTTCTTCCGTTCCTTTGAAGGGTTCTAATTGAATCAGTGATATAAAGAAGCAACTGAATCCAAAGATACGTCTTTTCAAAACAAGAACTGCCCAGCTTCTTCAGTTTTACTTAAAAGATTGAAGTCCTTCCTATATAGTTAAAAACTGTCTTTCCTTTGCGAGGACGAGGCTTTGCTAATTAACTTCTGCTTCGATTATATTGGTGGTCAACCCCGGAAACGATTAGAAATTTAATTTCTGCAGCCCATAAGGAAGAACCACAGAGCAAGAACCGTAAAACTTAACTCAATCTCGTGAACAAATTTATGGAACGTTTCTTCCTTTCCAGATCAATAAAAAAAAGTGATCGCTTAACGATATTTAAGCGTAGAAAAGTGTACAAGCGGCTACAACACTTGATTATCGACTACTCGACAACCATAACCGTCGAATCGAAGTAAAACAACCGTGAAAATCGCAACGAGCCAATCCGTTCGTCCTTACAAGAGCAGAGAAAGATTAACAGTGCATAAAAGTGAAAAGTGGCGCGAAGATCGATACAGACGCATGCGTTTGCTTTTCGTTCCTCCTCGATCACGATTTTTACCTGCTCATACATTTTATTCATCGACAACAAAACATAGACAGTTATCCACGCGACAATCGCTGCAACGAACTTCAAGAATCATCGCCAATCACAATGTACAATATCTATCATAGAATTTCACGAGAAAGAACATCGTTCGTTCGTTAACGAAGAAAGCGCGGCTACGATCCTCAGCTACTCTCCACGGTATTTATGATCGCGAACGAGACGATTTACGCTGATTGTCGCGGAGGTTCGCGACCGAGGATCGCGCGAAAAATCGAGAAACGATTTCGATATGCGTCGAAGCGTGTAACGGCGCGAAACGAGACCGCGGCGGGGAGATTGGCAGCGAGACTAAATGAAAATGGATCGCAGGTGGCTGTGGAGCACCACGGGACCGACGAATTACGCTCGAACGGTCGCGCGTGACTGGTCGAACTTTCCCAATCTTCACTAGCGTCTCGTCGATCGCTGGAGAAAGGCGATCGATGCGCCTCGACGAAAATCGATCGCGGGACACACCGGAAGTGAAAATTCCGCTCGAAACGGTTTTTTTTATTCGATCCATCCGCTGTCCTCTCACCTTTCGCCGTTCACTCGCACGATCGCGACGACGGGGACGGGTTTGACGTCGTTCGACCAGCGAATTGGAAGAATCGCTCGAGTTTTTGGCGAGAGCAGTGAAAGGTAAAAGGAACGATATCATGGGACGAAAAAAAATCGCTCGTTTGTCCGAGATATGTGTGTCGAAGAAAGTCGCGATGAGAGAACATTGCGGAGACAGTGTGGAAGCGACGGAAATTCGTGTCGGTAGTTTTTCTTCGACACTGTTCCTTCTGGTTCGGTGTAAATCGTCGCAGAGCACTCACGAATCCTAAGAGAATCTAAGAAACTGAAATTAACCTCTTTTTGCTCGTCGATCGATTTCGATATCGCGCGCGACTTCTTTTCAGCTTGTTCGAGAAGAAAGTAGGGTGAACGTGAGAGATCTGGAGCTGTGCGAGCTGTAGCTAGGAAAATCGTAGGACCGTAACGAGCGATCTAGGCCCGCGGAACGATCGTCGACGGAGAATCGATCGAGGAAGAGAGAGTGCAACGGACTTTCCTCCGATCGTGGCGGCCGTTTGTGTTCTAACAGAGAGCCGACACCGGTTTTCTGGATCGTGCCTCTCGCTGGGCCGCGCTCTTTGCAAAACCGACTATTCAATTCGCAGCCAAGCCACCTTGCTCGGCGGTGAATGGGCTATCGATTCCCGATCGAATTTGTTTCTGACCTCAGCAAGGATACCGGAGATCGATTCGAGTTCGATGCCCTTAAGTTCCGTTCGAATCAGTCTGGTTGGCTCGAGTCGAAGCCGCCACAGAAATCCGTAAATCGATAACGTTTTATTAACATCGAGCCGCTGCGAGCGCTTGCCTTTAAAACGTCCGTCGAGCATTTTTTCTCGCGCGCAAATAAAGTTCCGTTTAGCGAACAGTTACCTCGAGCTGCACGCCGAAAAGATCTCGCGATCTACCGGGTCTTGAGGTTTCTAACTCCTGCATCTCGGCTTCTCTCTCGGATAGTCCCATTTCTTCGAAGTATCTGAAACATAAAAACAGCGAGAACGATTAGAATGGCACGACTGATTGTTACCTTCCTGAGATTTGCTATCGATTTCTCTCGATTTTCTAACGAGGATTGTCTGAGTTTCAGGTCTACGTGCTGGTAACTGGTAACTGTATTCATCGACGAGGAACAACGTCACTGACGCCGTCGTTTTCAACGAGTAATTAGAAAAACGAGGTAAGGCGATGACGCGAAAGAAACTGGCAAGGTATATTGCTTATTCCGCTTAGACGTAGGTATTGCGAAATGCACTCGGTGGTGGCTAAACGCGTACCAACTGGAAGCTTGTGCAGAGTGGAAGGTCGTACGTTTGATTAAATCTACACAGCGTTCGACGCTGGTGTAACAGAACGATAAATCTCCACTTTGGCGACCTATTGCCATTCTGCACACTATTTAGGCGGAGGTTTGAGTGCTGTTTGTTGCAGGTTGTAGCGGATATTAATTGAAATAAGAGAGGAGCTGGTTAAACTGTAAAACATCTACAGCAAAAGTTGCATCCTAGTTTTTTCATTTTTTGGTTACAATTTACAAATTGCTTGTACGAAACATTTATTATCGTTGATGATTAATGTACGTATATTTATAATTAGCAAAAATCCAGTGAGGCTCGAATCGAAGAGCAAAAGGTTAAGAAGCGATTAAACGGAAGGAAACGCGAGTTCTGGCGAGCATTGTTCACCAACGGTGGCCGTGAATCATACGAGGCAACGAGAGAACAATCCTGGCTGCTTCCAGGTGCAATTAAACGTCTCTAAACGTAGCGTGTCAAGCGCGACGCCGCAACAAATCAAGCCTCCCTTTCCCTTCTACCTCCTCCTCCAGTTCTCCGTCGTTTTTTTTCTCTTCCCTACGTCACGAGGAGCGCATTTAATGCAATTAGACGACGATCGCCGCGCGGACGCGCGTCGAAACCCACGCGAAGACGCGTAACAACACAATGCGTCCCGCTGGAACAATGGACGCACTTGGCGCTCCTCGTACGTGCATCGACCTTAACGATATCTAACCGCCAGCGGTCGGATCATTTGGTAATCACTCTTAATTAATCTCCCGGTGACGCTCGACATCAACGTTCGATCGTTTCTCCGAATTGTCGTTTTTAATTCCGCTGAAATCGATCGAACGGACGCTGCTCCAAGAGAGAGAGACATCGTGGAATTATGGGAATCGAGGCACAGAATTTGATTAATCGCCGATTACGCAGGGCAACGAGAGGCGTAATGAATATTTCGATGTGTTGAAATTTTCGGACCATGGCAGCTGATTAATCTGCGACCACGTGGGGACGAGAGGTGCAATTAATACTTTGACAGGTTGCCATTTTCCGATCGTAGCGCAATGCTAAAATATAACGACTCTAATTCGTATGCTGTCATAGAGTGGCGATGTAGATTAAACACTGATCAACTTCGCGAACGTTTCGAACGGAGAAGATTGGTCAGAGAAATATTCCCTTTCTTTTCTTTCAACTAGCGTACTGAATCATATGTATCTTTCTCGTATTGGTTGTATAATTGGTACCTCATATTTATTCCGATTGCGATATACTAAACTGAGGATCGTGGCATGTTTTCTAGGCAACAGATGAGAATAATTGATATCCTGGAACAAGTAACGATTACATCGAACAGAGTAACTATATAATGTCACAGAAAACGGACCGAAGAATGGCGCGTATCGCGGCTTTTTCAACGTCCCCTGAAGCCGTGCTCGCTTAGGCAAAGGTGAATGACTCCATTCGATTCCACGGTTCTACAACGAGCCTATTTGCTTGCAGCCACGCGAAAATGTCAAGCCGTCGCGTATAAAAACGTTCACCGCGTCATCGATTGCGTTACGACCGTTGGATACCGGCAATTAGATACCTTCCACGCGAAAGTTTCGCCTGCCGCTTATCATTTCGCGTTGCACCGTGGGCACCGAGCGATACGGTGGCATTATAAAACTAGCTTCCCGCTTTAATCGCCAGAGAACCATCTACTATCATTAGCCTTGCCCCTCATCTAACACACACGACGCGGGTTATTATATTGAAATGAAGCACGCCGCAGTACGGTTTTCCACCTTTCTGCTGGGTCTCCCGATGACGAAATGCCATTTTGCAACAGAAACGAGTAATCCTTCGTGCGCGTTCCTGCTGAATATCTTGTTCGCCTGTCCGCTGTATCCGTATGCACATTTTAATAGACGCAATTTTTACGTGCAGGTTTATTTCATCCTCCAAATGCCATTTCCCATATTTTTACACTCTCTTCTCGTTTCACGTTTGTTTCGACGATCGAACCTCTCGTATAACGCGAAGGTTACCTCGTTAATCGCATAAATTCCAATAAACGCGTACATTTCAGATCCATTTCGTGCAATTACCAAATAGTTCGAGAGCGTTGTCTAATTCTAAACGCAAGCGTGTACGACTAATTGCATGCGAACAACTAACGTCTAATCCCACGAGAGAATTGTAGATATACGACGAGTTGCATCTAAAAGAGCGTTACCAAATGAAGGTTAAGAGAAACACGCTTAAAAAATGGCTCCAACGCCGTGGTACGTGTATGGTGGAAGGAAGCCAGGACAGAGGCGGAAGTGAAGATCGTCCGGAGGTGGCGATGGTAACGGGACCACCGATATGGATCATTACCGTCGACCCATGCTCGCGACGTTCGACCAAACGCAGCCACGAAATTGTGAAGAATTGTTCGGATCGCGACCAATCTCGAAATCGAGCGCGCTGCATCATCGTGCCGGAATTTTCTCGTTTCGTTTGCCGCGCTCTGAGTCACCGTGACTGTTGCGAGATCACCCACCGTGGCCATGCTGGAGTCGCAGCCAACCGCGTTAGAACCATTCTTTGGTTAATGCTTGCAAACATAAAAAAAAAAACTATGTAAACCAGAATCAAACCGTTCCTTTTATACGTGTAAATGTCTGCATGGAGGGACGCAGGTTGTCTTTGCAAAGCAGGATGCATTTGTAATGGTAACAATTTGCTCGAAGGTTACTCGAAATGACAATGGAACCAAGTTTGCGATCGACGAAATCAGGGTTACCCTGCTCTCCTTTTTCCTTGGCCATTCTTGGCGTAGACAAGGCGAGTTTGCTCGTTGGAACGCGTGCAGCAGGTTGTGGTAGATCGAACCGCGGATTGTCCCACTTTTAGCGTTTCAATGTTACGTAAAAATTGCGATGTTGTTTTGGGATTCAGTAAATCCACATTTCCTGTAAGCTAATTTTCCCTTCCAAATCATCTAACACAAATATATACATCGTATAGTTAATTTGTATCGTAACAAAATCAAAAACGTAGCTGGGTTGTACAATAAAATTAATTCAACGTCGCTAATAGCCACACGAGGCGAGGCCATCGTGCACAGAAACGTGTAATGATCCGAAACTTTCTGACGGCAGTGTACATTAAATTCGCCTGGCGTTCATTTGCGCGCCGGAAACGCCGCGGAGGGTGTTCTAACTGGCGCTGAGGCGTAAGCTCAAAACACGCGTTGCCACGACGCTCCGGAAGCGGGCAGACCTCGTTATCGATTGCAGGAAAAATTCTTTGTCATCAACGGCCACTTGGTGTGCGCGTGTGTCTACACTGGCCGGGTATCAGAACGTCATCGCGCACCTTCCCTTATCACGACCCACGTGTCAACGAAACGTGCGTGCCGGGCGAAGTCGCCGTCGTCATTAGTCGGTTCGAGGATCGATCGTGGGACTGTCCTCTTTGCCGAGGAGGACGACAATTAACCCCTTCCACTCTGGTGGTACCTGTCAGGTGCTCGCATTATACGTCAATGTTGTTCAATACTGTGCGTTAATTCTTGTAGAGGGTGGATCTTGAATACGACGCGCCAAAACTTAGATATCCTTCTTCTGCAATTATTATTATTATAGCGATTTTCCTTATTTCTCGATCTAATACATATATATCAAACTAATGGCGGTACCTGGCAGGTGCTCGCATTATACGTCAATGTTGTTCGATGTCGCGTTAATTCTTGTAGAGGATGGATCTTGAATACTACGCGAGAAAACTTATCAGAAATACCATTCTTCTTTAATTATTATTATAGAAATCTTCCTTATTTCTCGATCTAATACATATATATCAAACTAAAAAATTTACTTTGTAAATAGAAGAAGTAAAATCTTCAAGGATCGAAGCCTCAGCGTTTCAACATCGCCAATGTTTCACACCCTAGTTCCTTTATTATAGCGATTCTTTTTATTCTTCAACCTGATATATATTTCAAACTGAGAGATTTACGTTGCAAACAGAAGAAGTAAAATGGTCAAGGCTCGAAACCTCAGCGTTTCAACATCGCCAGTGTTTCACACCCTCTTTCCGTTCGTTCCCCCGTTTCGCGCGCGATTCCACCGCGTGAACAGGCCACGAGCCACGCGTTTCGAACCGCCCACGATGGATAAATAATAAGCAGCAATAACAACCTGCCAGGTCGAGAACCGCGGGTTCCGCGTTATTACCAGCCGCTCTATCTACCTGCGGAATCACGCCGCCCTGTATCGCGCCACCCCCGTTTCGTCTCGCTCGCTTATCAACTTTTACCACGCGGAAGCTTCGCCTGGACGTGTGGCTGTTTGCTTTACAGCCGAGATTCGTCGACACGGCTCTCTGAACGTTCTCAACGAGGACAGCATTGGAACGTATCGGGAGGGGTGGCTTCGCATAATGGCGCGATAGCTGGCTTTTTACGAGGGGAGCTTCGAGACACGGCGATGTATGATTGATGGCGATTCGATTAGAACCGAGGCAAATTGCGGGTTATAGGAAAATTGATGCAACAGTGTGTTTTGTTTTATTGTTTAGAGGGTATTGCGAGGGGTGAAGGAAGAACGAAGAGCAGCGCGGGATAGGTTTGTCGGTGAATCAATCTCCGATGGCTTTCAATCTGTCAATAGAGAAATATGACCTAGCGAAATTAGAAATCAGAGGCGGGTTAAGAAAGGAACGATTGTTTTACATTGTTCTAATTCTCGTGCGGATTGGACAGCGGTGAGTAATGGGATGAAGTTGGCGTGTACTTTGATTTATATCGATGCATGTATCAATTTGAGACGTAAGTGTATTCAGTTTGACCGTAGCACCGAGCATTTCATTTGTTACCACCTGACACGGCTATCTACGTCGATTTCTCTGTCAAGCGACGAGAATAATTCCACTTTCGATAGACCAGGACACTTTATGTAAACTTACACGCCAACGGCTTATTAATCCACGAGCCACTGTCTTACGTTTTCCAATAACGCGTTCAAATCACCAAAGTCATTTTCCTCGAAACTCGAAATGCATTACGTCGTTCTAAACATTTGTTTCTGCTTTCAGAATCGTCCCTAAAAATTCGAGCAAGGAATTGTCGAAGGTTCTGTACGCGAACGCGATTCGAATCTGGTATCGATCATCAGTGCACCGAATTTGCAAGGCTCGCGAAGCCGGATTATCGCGATCCGTTGTCAGCGCGGGACTTCGGAGAAAATGTAGGAAGGTTAGTAGTAACAGCAAGGAATATTTATTCCAGGAATTACGGGAGCTATATTAGCGTGCATTCGTCCAGACAGGTTCCACGAAGGTGCATAGGCGGCTCGTGCACACGCGATGCAGTTCGTTACGTTAAAGCGGAGCATGTAAATGAGCCTATGCCGGCTCGCCTCTCTTTTCCTTTTTTTCTCTCACCCCGCGAATGGACAGCCAACGAATGGGGAAAGCAATCGGAATGCATTCGTGCGGCCTTTTTCCTTTTATTTAATTAGCTTTGTACGAGTTGTCCACGGTATCTCGAAGTTAATTTCATTGAAAGGCGTAATAACGAGGCTTTAAGAAGGGATTAGCGTCTGGCGCGAATTAAACGAGCGCTTCAAGCTTTTCGCGAGTAACGGTGTAATCCGTATGTTCCTTAACGGAGGACGTAGCGATAGAAATAATTCTCGCAGTTAACGCGAGACGTTCGTTTTATCGCTTCGCGTTAATAAAAACAGGATCGAGTCGCATCGTTCAAGCGAAACGTTCGAAGTATTTAAAAAATGATCGATCATTTGAACAACCCCTCCTTTCATCCGCTTCCGTTCGCCATTCTTCGTGCGTGATCCGAATACGCAACGAGATCCAATTAGAAGCTCGAACAAACGCGATGTATCGATCAAAAAATGGTCGACTCTTCGAAACAGATACTCACGACGTTAGATTAATGCATACTGGGAATTAGCGACGGCCGATAACAGATTCCATCGATCCCAGCTCCTCGAAATGTGCAGCGGTGCGCGAGGATGACTCACCTGTTTGAACTCACGCGAACTGACTTCCTCTTTCAGCGCGAAGCGTTCCGTACCGTGGAGAAGGATCGCCGTTCGCGGCGTGGAATCGCGGTTCCCTCGTTCAGACGGAATACCTCACGATCGTCTCCGATCGACTGGACACCAGGGGGTCGAAAATTAACGCAAAATTCGAGCCTGGCGTCGAGCGCGGTCGCTGCTCCCCGGAAGTCGTGTGCAGCTTATCGAGGTTTGACGGACAGATCTCCTCGAAGCCGGGTAATTAAGCGATTATTAAGCGTTATTAAGGGTAATTTTTGCGGGACGAAAAGGTACGAAAGAGGTGGAGAAAGTGACGTTTGTGAGAACGATGGAGAACGCGATGGACGTGAAAAAGTGGAGGCGTGATTTTTTCTAACATCGACCTATTGAAATTCTAAATTAAAAAAGATTTTATAGAGTATTGCAATCTTTTTAAAGACAACGCCATTTTTCATGTTACACAAAATTTGGGTTTTTTTAATTTCTTAAATTAATATTAAAAAATTATTGACGAAGATGAGGCAGAAAATCTTTGTACTACACAAATTTTACAAATATTCGCCGTGTAATTGTAATAGCATTGAGCCACTATTTGTAATGGAGTATGAACATAGCTTTAGTAAAAGGAAGGACACGATGATCTAAATATCGAAGGCGAACCATATTCATTCCGGCGGGTTTAATCCGAAATAATGCCCGCTTTAGCTGGATATTCATTAGACCCGTGTACACGCGGCACTAATGAAATGACGAAGAAGGAAAGAAGCATTACCTTTAAGCGAGGGATTACGTTAATTAGTAATTGTCTAGCACTTATGCAAGTTTATTCCGATTAAGATTAAAGGAATAACCAGCGGAATTTCCGTTCCAATTCGATAAAAATCAGCCAGCGGGTAACAGAGTGAGAAAGGAAACATAAGGAACGTACAAAGAGTTAAAAGAGTCTCGTTTAAAAAAGAACTTAAACGATTTACAAACTGCAATCTTCTGCGCACGCGTTATCTTTTGAGTCTGTGACACGTTCAGGTGGACGCGTGTTCTTCTGCGAGCGAAAACGAAAGAGCGTTCCGCTTGAAAATGGCGGTCAATGAACGGAACGACGCGTACCGAGTGCGAAATAAGAGGGAAACGACAGAATCGTCCGACTTCTCGAACGAAACGAGTCCGTTTCTGTGTCGTCAGGCTTGATTCCACTGCGCCAGATACCTAATCCTCTCACCTGGTTGTCTCTAGTTCACGGATCGTATTTCGTCGAACAGCACCGTGGCATGTTTCCTAGTTCCGTGTTCGGCTCGGCGTATCGTTTGCAAACTTCTTTCGTTTCCTTTTCTTTTCGAAAGCAGGCAGATTCTCACGGTGAAATTCATACGATTTAATGTTACCCGCATTCCTCGCGCAACGGTCGTTCGTTTAACCGATCGTGGCAAGAGATTTCGTTAAAAACGTACGAGTCCGATAGCGAGCGCTACGTAATACGTAACAGATTCGAGTAATGGACGCGGTGAAATGAATCGCTACGAGGGTACAAGCACTCTGTCCTCTGGTTTACTCTTTTCACGTAGCTGGAGCGACTGCGAAGTCGATGAAATCGGGAAACTGTAAACGATAAAAGCAGCTGAACCGTAACGCGTGCTCGCGGGGACTCGAAAGACCACTCGAATCACGGCCCGGATCCGCGATATTCCGCGCGAACGCTGCGCAAACATTTCTCTCCGCGGAACGACTTCCGGTACACCCGTCCGCGCGCGCGTTCACGGAACGGAACGCGCCATTATGGCGACCGATGAACTTTGAAAGCGCAACGATGCTCGCCGTAAACCCCAGCAGCTTCCATCGGGTTTCGCCTGTCCGACTGGTCCACGATGTTGTCGCTTTTGTTCGTAATTGAGAGTAATTAGACGACGTAACCGTCGCAGATGCGACTCGTTAGGTGCGAGCGTGTAATTACCGGGAAAAAGGCGGGCGGTCCGTCCGCGAGTTTAATAAACCATCTCATTATTCCGTGTCCTTCTTCACCCCCGTCACTCTTGCGGCTTTCTAACTCTCTCTCTAGTTTTCTCTTTCCGTCGTTGTTCCGTTTTCTCCGCGCTTTTCCCCTCCCACGCGCGTTCTTTCATTCCTGACGGCAATCAGCGAGCAGACTGATGGCGCCTAACAGTCGTGCCTCTTTCTCCCCGCAAATGGTCTTCCCTTTCTTCAAATTGTTGAATTTATTTTTACAATCGACGTTGTCTCGAAAATGATCGATTTCGACCGGATGTGAAAAGTGACAGACGAAACATTTGTTCTATGAAATTAAACGAGGACTGTGTTTGGAAAATAAAGATAGTTAAACGTAGAATTGATTTAATGAACGAGAAAATTTAAAATTCGATACTCGAAGGGGAGGTCCGTCGGAGATATTACGTAAACTAAAGAACGTTCTATAATTAAGCGTGTAGTTTAATCTGTATGCGAATATTTTATCTTAAATGTTCATTAATCCGCAGTCGTAATAGCTTCTCATGCTCCTCCATTCTTTTTCGCCATCATCTCCATTTGCCTCTACAATTAACCGCACACCTTATTAGGCACTTCCCTTGTTCTCCCCTGAATTCAATCGCGGCTATGAAAAAATTGCCGGGCTGGTTAATGGTATCGCGACACGACATCGAGGATGCACAGAAGTTGGTTGCACCGCGGCGAACGAAGTTTAAAAAGTGAAAATTTATTAATATTCGAGCACGCGTTTAAACGTCGAATCCGTTGCATCCCAACGGAAAAATTTCACCCGTCCATAGAATATTAATTACAACCACCGAAAAGCTTGATTTATACATCGCTCGTTAATACGTGCAACGCTCGAGAGAAAAGTTTGCGATTTTTAAATGATCCGTGGTACCCATAAATCACTCTTCACGGACAAAGAGGCAGGTATTACGCGGTGCTATGAATCTTCATTATCCTTCTTTAAATGCTAACTTGTATCGGTGATAAATTCATTCTGAACTCGGAAGCCGACTGTCACACTTGGAAGCTGTTATAATAAATCTACTCGTGCAATAATGAATAAAATCTAAACGGAGAGCACGCGAAACAAATGGTTTAGATAGAATTTCTCGATCCTGCGCTTTCTTAAAGTCACACGCACGAGCTGTGCTTAAAACAACAGGTAAATCAACCGGTTGGTCGAGCTTGTCTAATTTCCGTTGTTCCTCCCGCAGATTTCGAAGCGGAGCACGAACAATGTCGAGTGGCATGAACTCTTCGTTGTCAACGGATGTCTGCCGCTTCTGGACGAGCGAACAAAAAGCGCATAACTGTGCAGCGCACGTGCCGGTCGAGAAGCGCGATTAACATGACCGGTAACGAGCAACTGGGTCACGACTACGCTCGGATAAAGCCCACAGATCAAGAACACCAACCGATCCGTGACCTAGACGCTCGACATTAACCCGCCTCGACCTATTCTTCTTCTTCTTCCCGTTGTTTCGCGTCCGCCATGCTGTTGCTCAATTACAGACGCTACGCCAGACACGTGTAAACTCTGTTCCTCTTCTTCGATGGTTGGAATGCTGCGACGGTGTGCGCGATGGACGCGTACGAATACGTACGAGCCAAGAATCCATCATTGAGGTACACACGTACGGTATTCGTCTATGGTGTCCCACTTTTCGATGGTTTTGTTACCTTCATGGGACGCTTATACGTAATGAGAAACCATGAGCGAGATTTGTCTATGTTTAGACTGAAGACGCATCAACGATGGTATCAGATGGATAAGTAATGAGAAAGATATTCAGTTTCTAATGTATTTTAATAACGCCTCCATGTAGAAGAAGAGAGCTTCGCGTTGAAGCGAGATAGTCAGATAGACTGAAGTAAAGTAAAATATATATTTCGCGATTAGGTGATCCGAATGTGAGAACGATTAGGGCAAATCTTCGCGAGATTAGTCCTCAGACAGAGGATGGTACATGACATTTGCAACGGTTGCATAATCCGACCAAACGCGATCGCCCATAAATCGTTCATCCATCCAACACGAGGTATTATTTATAGCCACCCTGTTGTACTTCCACCGGTGGTTTATAGTCCGCTTAACACCCACAGGGGTCTGCCTGTCGATCCGTTACGTAAGATCGCGACGAAGGCGTCGCGACGGCGGCAATCGTAGAAAAGCCCAAGGCGTCGCTAAATGAGAGCAAACTGTTGTTCATTGTTGCGGGATAGTCCCGTTTTATACGCCATCGTTAGACGTTTGGCAAACCTCGACTCGATCGCGAACGAATTGGTGGATTCGCGAGGAAAAAAAAGTTACGAAACGATGCGAGGTATAAAACGCAGAATGTGACAGGTGTACTGTGTGAAATAACCTGCTTGCGCGATGGCGAAATGATGTCTGTGGGCTGCTGTGGGTGTCGTGGGCGTCTCCGTTGCAATGGCTGGCAGAAGTGAATGCTTTTTGTTTGAGGAAGAAATAATGCGCTGTGAAAGCTAACGAGGAATTTTTTTCAAAGCCAGCGTTAAATCATTGCATTAAACCCCATTATGCAATAGTGAGCCGGCACCGTTTATATGTCCCCGCGAACTAATTACGTTGGGAATAAAAAAGAAGCTTAATTCGGAGTAACGGATCAAAGAGGCGAAGAGTAAAGAAATAAATGTCATTAGAAGGAACTAACTAAAAGAGGTTACGACACGGTGCGGTGGCTCTGAAAGGGAAAAAAAAAGGAACGAAGATTAAAAGTCACGTCGTGTCGCCGGTTCTCCGTAATGGCGGTTACATGATGAACAACCCCGGCTTCTCTGTCGTCTCGTTTCGTTAGTTCGGCACGGACCGTGGATTGGCCCGTCATTTAAATGCCAACGAACCCTCGAGACTGCCACGAGCAGCTCTGAAAACAGCCCCGTCCGCCGATAGGGGAAAGAATGGATAGAAAGGGTAGCTGCTGACAATTCGTGGAAATGCCAGTGACTCGACTCATCGGTGCTCGGTATGTTTCCTCAGAAGCTTTTGTGGCAAACTCCTAATTCAAAATTACGCGCATCGAAGACTTATCGCATGGCTCTGTTTTAAGTATAATAAATCCGTTCGATACGCTCAAAATTAATAAACGAGTGTAGGAGGATGAAATGTTTGAGAAGCCACGACAGCGATTTATTCCGCGAGAAACTTCCTTCTACGAGCGCGTAAACAATTCTATCAAGAGCCGAAGGATCGTTCACTCGAAAACCAACCAGAGCGCAAAGCTGTCGAGAGGAGAGCACTCGTTGCCAATTTTCGAGACATAAATCTTGCTAAAAGTTGCAGCGATAAACCCCGCGTGATTTTATTCCGCGATATTGCGTCTTCTCGATAAAAAGTCCACCGCGGGTACCTGCCCGCTGGATTTCCGTTGGATGGAAGTTATCTTTGCCAGGCAGCGGGCCAAACTTTTAAATCTTCAATGCATCACTCTTCCCCCTTCAGACGATAATGCGGCCGACAAGACGAAGGAAGATGGACAATAAGTGTCTCAGAGTCGCTCGAAGCTGGGATCTGTTTCGCAACTTTCGTAATCTAAAAAAAAAATTCATACGCGACGAGAAGCGGATGCACACTTGTCCATCTTTTTTTACTGAAAGGATAATTTATTTCCAGCGCTTATACACAGTGTAGAATTTAATTGCAAGTCTCGCAATTAAATTTGTATCGTACGATTCGAAACGAACGGCTCGCGTGTCCAGGAGACATATTTCAGAAGTATCTGACGAAGCACGACGAAAAAGGGCAGGATGAAATAAAACTTGAGGCGACCGCGACGACTTCGCGAGGGAGAATATACATTTTTGCCGAAGCCACGATATAAACCTTCCGCATCTAATCACGCATTCCCTCCGCGTAACCAATATCTGCGAATTTGGCGAACCCCTGGTGCTCACAACCGAACGCAATATTCCCTCTGTTTCGATGTTTCCAGTGAACAGATGTTAATATTGAATTTTATCTCCTTTGATAAGGTATTCGCGGTTTCATAATTCCCCGAGGAGCCACAACAGCGTTGCTAGTTATCGAATTACTATTCCATTAACAACGAGCAGTCCATTTAATACAGAAATTATTAGTAGAACCATTGCTCTGCTCAAGTATTCCGCAATTTCCTTACGATCAATACGTACTCGCGCCATTACGGTGATCGATCGAGTGCATCGAGAACGCGCGCGATTAAAAACGTCGTCGTCGTCGTCGTTGTCGAGTAGACGGTTATTAGACGACGAGCCTGGCTAAATATTATCGCCAGTGAGACGCTCGTCGAATTTCCTAACGAAGAAAAATCCACCTAGACCGTACGTACGGACGGATCAATATTGCTTTATGTACGGCGACACTGGCGCGTGTACGCTCGTTTTATTACGGCGTGTACACACACAGGAATGGTACGACTTCCTCTTGCTTTACGAGGTGTCGATACCGCGCCCCGTGTAAACGTGTATAAAGCGAGTTTACCCCGGCATCGCGAGCCTTCGAGCTTGTACGCGATCCACTCCGCGTAGCTCCTATTTAATTGCGAGCTAGATAAAGTTGAATTCGTCTTTTAATAACAAATTACCGTCACGTACGAAGTCGTGACGGGTGGTCTCGCTAATAAAATCATACTCGATGCGCCTCCTCCTCGTCCTGAATGGGTTAAACGGCTTAATAACAGACTGTCACGAGTTACAAGAGGTAGAGACGAAAGGATTTTTATGAAATACTTTTGTAGTTGGCTTTCTTCGCACGCACGACTCTCAAAGGAGCTCTCTTTCTCTCGAAGAGTCTGTTGCCTCCCTTTTTTAATCTCTTAAAATGTTTATCTTCAAAAGAGACTCCGCATTCGTCTCACGGCGGATCCCGAGGCAAGCGGAACTTGAAATGCACGGAAAAGCTGGCTCGAACTTCTCTTCTCTACCTGCCGTTCTGTTGCCACGCAGCCAAGTATCTCACACGAAATGCGATTACAACGAGGTGGAAAATCACCGCGCGGAATAATTGCGTTGATTAAGCCGATAAAACAAAGGCCATCGCGTAACGCACGAAAGAGGAACGTTTCTATGGGTTTATCAAGCCACATTGTATGTTGGCGCTATGTAAACGACGTCACAGAGGGAAGTCATTGATCTCTCGTTTGCGCCGATCGCAATAAAAACGGTGCGTACAGTTGGAGTATTTCCTGCTCGTAAAGTACCGTCAATTTATGGTACAGGTGTCCCTCGTGCAACGCGATTCCATCGAACACGATTGGAGAATTAAAACAATATACAACACGACTCGGTCCCAGTAGGATCGCATTGAAATTAGTTGAGGTACGATAACAAGTTGCAGCCATTGTTTCTACCGTACAATTCACTCTTTCCATCGATTTCTAACAACAAGCACAGCACGGATCGTGGCGAACAATTTTTTACACGCGTACGAATGTAACGGTAACTGTAATGCTATCTGTTATAGCGTGATTATCGCGATTAAGCAGTCGATCGTCGACTAAATGGACTCGTAGAAATTAATTGACTGATTCGAATTAATCAAGTTTGTGGGTCATGCATGAGAGAAACCGCGATCGAGAAGACGATGTATCTACATGCTTGCGGTATCTGATATGTTTATGAACGAACATCACGCGCGAAGGTTAACAAACTCATCGCGAATTAAAACGGTATCGCCGGTAGTTCTTAACGGGTAAAAAACGACAAATTATATCGAACACCCTACACGAACGCACCTCGACAATCGCTATAATTTCAAATAGAAACGGTGAACTGTGCCCTGACGTACACCTGGCTAGCGTACGATGTTAAAATCGTAACACGCAACCGATCGTCGAATCGGCCGTGCCATCGAAAACTCGTAAACCAACAGGAAGTCGTAGCCGCAATAAACTCGACCGCTCTTCCTCGGTCCGTGTAGCCCGACAGAACAGCGTGACCCACGGCTCTAGCAGCTCGAAAAACCGCGCGGAGGCTGTGTTTAGATAGCGGTCTTAGCAGCTCGTTTAACAAGCGAAAGGGGGAGAAAAATCACGGTTCGTTTAGCGACACGCTGGTGGTACACCAGTGGTGGCGGTGGTTCGCGTTTTCAAGAGATCCTCTCCCGGCTCGAGGGACCGTGAGAAATTCGAGCTGGAGTGCCGGGTCGATGATCCTCGAGGTACTCCACGGCGGCCTTGAATCGAAAAAGGGGCCTGCTCACCGCGTCGATGGCACACGACCGCCGGAAGTTGGGCTCGCGACAGCCTTTTTCGCAGCCTTTTTCGTTCTAACTGAGAAATGATCGAGACTTGTCAAAGGTTCTTGCTCTGGTTCGAGTGTGGTCAGCTTCGACGTGGTTTAATGAACGTGGTTGCGGACGATCTTCTCTGTCATTTTTGGTAGACAACAAGACCTCATACGATGATAGTTACGCGTAACAAGTGCACGTACTACATTTACGATGGCCAGAATTTATTTTTCTAAAGTATAAACTCTGAAGCAAACGTGCATTTACTTTGTCAGTGTTTTTGCATTGCTTAAAGGATATTAGAACACTAAACACATTCTGTGTCTTGAAATACGATTAAAAATATGTGTTTTCAAAATTGCACGGTCCTAGGAACGAGGCGAACTCGTTCGAGCCCGTAGGGTCACGCGGAAATGAGCTAAGCGGCTCGCAATTAGCGCAATATTCATCTTCTCGCGGTGGCTGACGGCGTACCGCGAAGTCCGGCCGGCGAACGCAACAGAAAGGGTAGGAAGGAAGTTTTCTATCGATCCGCGGCGATGTTTTGAGGTCAGGGCGCTGCGCCAGCACTGCGGCGACGGGGCACCGCGATGCCTACGTCGAAGTCGTCAACGGCCACGGAAACCGTGACCGATCATCAACGCCGAGGCGATGATTCGTCCCGATGTGACGAATCTGATCGTTCCCCTTCGACGGAAGTTAGGGGACACCGCAACGGTAATATCAGCCATCTTCTTTTCCGTGGTGCGCGCCAGGGAACCGCAATGCAGAGAGGCATGGTAACGAAGGAACGTAGTTGGACGAAACTCGCAACAGAGACGAGGAAACAGTACAGGATAAAATATTTGTGTATACTAAAAGACATTAGAGAAAGATAATTGGACTTTGCACGATCATTCTAATTGTCAAGGCGGAGGGTGTAAAAATATCCACGCGTTCAACGTTACCACCATTAAACCCAGAATGCTTGCGGGAGCATTCTGGTTTCCACAAGGGAAAACATAAAAATGGCCCTCGACAAGTATTGCTTCTATTGAGCGCGGAATATTTCATGGAACTCGTAAAAAGGGGAGGAAGAGTATTTTTTTTTTCAAGGAATGGGAGGAGGATCTTGAAATTGAAGGGTAAAATGATGCGATACAAATTATACATTGCTGTTGATCAACGACGTCTAGGAATCATTCATTTTATTACAATTCCTGGAAGCACTGAATGCACTTCCTGTGCGAAATCAGTAGTATTAATTTTTTAAATTCCAAATACGGTTTCTATATTCATGAAACTACTTCGAAGATAAATTAGAAAATATTTACAAGCTTAGAATAATGTATTTAAAAGAAACATACAATGCTTCCTCCATCTCACAAAAATTGGGAAACACCGTGAAATTAAGGCTAATTTATACAATCAAAAACACATTAAACAGTACGTCTCTGCATCTACCCTATAATTCATACAAATATATGCTGTACCATTTCAACCGCGACAAAAAAAAAAAAATATTAATCACATCGCAGTCGCTCTGTACGCATACAGTTTCACATCCCAACATTAGTCCAAATAATATCGTACGAAACGATTAAATCATCCTCGTATCGTGAAATCTCCGGCAGAGAAAGGAGTTGAGCCGCTTGACAAGAAAACGAAAGGAAAGAAGGCGAGTTCCGGTGCGTCGTATCAGCTGTTCGCTTCGAACGAGGTCGTGGCAGGTGGGCGTCACGGTTCGTGGAGCCTCTCTGGAACGTTCTGCTCGCGCCGGTATATCACGATCGCCGTGTCGAAGATAAAGAAACGTGGAAGGACAGAATGACGCGGGACCGCAGCGAAATTATCCGTGCGACCGCGAGCGTTCTTCAACGCCGCTGGTAACGGCGGCGGTTCACCAGGGTGGTATCAGGGGTGAAACGTCGACCATTACGCGACAGCTGTTTGTCCTCTCTCCCTATGGCGAGTGTCTGTCCTTTCTGTGCGTGCGACGCACTTCTCAGGCGGGTGTGGGGCCGATTAGGTTTGCTTTTTCGTGTCTTCTTAATTTCCTGTACGCTGCTACGGCCCCGTGGGGAACGTTCGAGCTTAAAGAGTTGGGAGCTGTTGCTTGGTTCTGTTTGCTGGTGTTCTATTCGGTCCCGTTAGGGTTCTATGGGAGGGTCGCTTTTGCGATAGGTCGAGGATGACGATGTGGTGGTTGTGGTTTGGAACCTTGGAGTTTTGTCGAGCATTATTGGTTTAAGGATTGGACAGGGGTCGTTTCTAATTGAAACATGAGATGCACGCATTCTAAACACTCTTAAGAACCTTCTATATTATAAGGTAGATTAACTAGAATATAATTAATTGAATAAAATGAAGAAGAAGAGTTGGAGAACAATTTGAGCTCGCATCGTGTAGCTTCTGCCAGCGGTTTAACGCGACCCGTGTTTCGCACCGTTTAACGCGTGTACGTCCCAGGTACACCGCGATTTGCGCGGCTTATAGTCGATGAGGGACGATTGCTCGTGGACAGGCGGACCACGTATCCGCGTGCGTGCGCGCGTGCTAGGATATATACACGTGTATCGGAAGGTCTACGTCAAGCATACGTGGACACGAAGCGACCGCGCGACATGCAGCGTCCACGGGCATCCCATACGGCGAACACTCTATCATTTCGTTCTTTTTTTCCCCTCTTTCTTTCGTCCCTTTTTTTTCCTTTTTTGCCTCCCTCCGCTATCTCGCCGCGTCTGTCGGAACAGCTGCCTCCTCGCGGAAGAATTGTGGTTAAGTAATGAGTTACTTTAAACCGGCATTCCCCATCCGCTCGCGTCGGAAAGCGCACCGCTGCGGTGACTGACTGCGTTTGCGGTTTTACTTTAAATGTCGCTGGTGAATTGAAAGAGTTTCGAGGTTGCTCAGCTCTTTGAACTCCTCTGCCGGAAGGCCGCTGTTAGCCGAGTCCTTTCCGTTCTAGACGGAACTCGAGGTACTTGGCGAACGGCGATCGTGACGACATCGAAGGCTCGACGACGAGAAACGTGTCCACGCTGGTATCGAAGTCGCCAAATTGGTCTTTGGAACGGTTATCATTGTAATTCTGGTCGAGTGAACGGATAACCATAGTGGATGCTCGCTAGTTCCTCAGGCAAACGTAATAAATAACAAATTATCAACGATCATCCACTTTCACTGTGACATAAGCACGCGGATCTAACAGTCTGAATGCAACCGAAATTACGCGTTTCCTATTCAATTGCTACCGAGACAAGTCAGAGACAATTTGAATCTCCGCGTGGAAAAGCACGTTCGAAGACGCAATAGCAGATTGTAGGAGAAACCAACATCTGTTCAGCGGCTTCTGACGTTCGCATGAATCTTCGCCGTGTGTGTATTCCATCGAATGAAATCCTCCGAACAGCGGTCCTTACATCACGGGTCCTCGACCGGCTGCAGAGTGAGCCGTAAAGTGGCTGCTGCTCTCGCTGTGACCGCCGTCAACGACGCGTCCTCTGCACGCGAGACGTCACGCGACGCGGAAGAGAGCGCAGATAGAAAAGTGATTCCGTTTTATTGTGTACAACCGCTTAATGACAGTGCAGGGCCCAACGATCTCCGTGACGTGTTCCATCGACGCGTTTCCTATATTTTTACTCGTCAATTACCGTGCGCTCGCGGTAAACTGTTCCTCCGTGGACGCGTAACCCCGTATTATGCAGCCGGGGGATCGTAAAAAGAAGTTCGTTGGAATAATACGAAGTCGAGTCGCGCGCAGCTGCGTCGGATAGTCCGATCACGACTGCTTCAACGGTATTTCGCGGAATACTGGAAACTGCGATTGCCGTTTTCGAGGATATTCAGAGTTCGCGATAGAGTTAATTGTAAAATACTCCTGTGCTAAATAATCGTTTGATTATAATTTTCGTTCGTTCGTTTTTCTTTAGACTCGCTGAAATCAAAACTTACGAGCAGAAAAAACCAATAGAATTAACAACGAGACTGTTTACTTAATCAAATCACCGCGCGTTTCAACCTTCTCCAAACATTGTCTCGTTGAAAAATTCCAGGATCACCGTTTCACGGCTGGGGAACTCTGCGAACTCTGAATAATCGTTCGACCTCCCCCCTCGGAAAATAAAAGAAGATATAAAACAGAGAGGGAAGATGGATCACGCGGTGGTAGCTTAAAAAGCCGCGGGTCCCCTCATTTTTTATTGTCATCGCGGCGAGCCAAGCGAGTCGCTGATAAAAGTCGAGCAGCCCGGATCCGTTCGCTCGGTCGGAAAAGCACCGGCATGCTTAATAATATTCCCGTGACCCAAGGCTGGTTAACAGAGAGCCCTCCGGTTGCTTATCGATCCGTGAACCGAGTCACGCGAACCGACCAACCGCCCCGAACAGTCTTTCCACGCAACGTTGGCTCGAACTTCTCTTTCTCCCTCGCGGATTCGAGCAACCCCCGCGGCGAACGAGACCACCGCTTCCAGGACGGACTGAAAGCGCTGAAAGTGACTCGAGGCCCGAATAAAAGCGATGCGCGCACGCTTTAGGGTTTCCTTCTCGAAACACAGAATTCACTTACGAGCTATACCGCGACTTTGTACCAGTTATTTTCGTATGTTAGAACGCGACGAAAAATAGGGGAGAGTAACATACACGCGTGGTACGTTAATGTTAGAATTGACGCGATCTCTCGAAGGTGCTATGCGATCCTTGTATAAGTCAAGTTTCGTTGGGTTTAAAGCAGAAAGACGTTAGGTGACTGATAATTGTAAGTCAGCGCGCACCCTGAACGCGAATGTCAGAAACGTTCCACGAATAACTTCCTCCCATTTCCTTCTGATACCCCCGAGTGGTTTCAGCCCTTGCGTATCCAAAACGATTGGCAGAAAGAGCGAGGGAGACAGAGACGATCTAGAGGCAATCATTTTGGACATTTACCAGCCCTCCTTTCCCGTCTTCGATCAACCAGTCGTCCCAAAAAGATTCCGCAGGTTCCCGTCGCGATGACCGCGTCCTTCCCGACTTCAGACACGACGCGGAGGCAAGTGTAGCGTGGTTGTAGGTGGTAGGTCACGCGAAGAATGGGCGGAGATTCCAAAAATAGGACCATTACCGATAAGACCTAGCCGAGGCGCTCCCGTAGGTGGGTGCGCGGCGGTAGCCGATGGCAGGTGATAAAGCGGCGGAGATAGGGTGAGTTAAGGGTGACGGTAGACGATGGATAGCGGCGAGCAAATCGGTCAAAACGACGAACTGCTTTTTTTCGTGATGACTCTTGATGGCTCGTCGACAACCGCCCCTGCGCGTAGCTCTCGAACGTTGGGCAATGACGCAGCGAGAAATTGGAATAGAGAGGCGAGGTTGAACGCGATATCGCGTTCTCTGCACACCACGCGTCCCGTGATTTCTGTTTGAGAAGCTTAATTGGACGGATGGTTGCGCGGGAAGATCGTGGGCATCGTTAGATCGATGACGCTTCCCGCAGCAATGATTTCAGGGACGAGCGCGAAGCTGATGTTGGAAAAAGGGCGCGCGTCGAAGATTAGCTTTGCCAAAGCTTTGTAAATTTTAAATGGCGATCGTGGGAATGTCAAGTGATAGGAAGAGAGGATTTTATTACGGATTGATTTGGTAGAATCGATGAAGCTGATCTATATGGGTTATATTCGAGTTGGTGGGTCGAATTTAATTGAAACTACAGAGTACCTTTCTAAAGGATTGATTTCCTTTCGTAGAATATTTAAAAAGTTTCAATATTTGATGAAATGAACGTACATACCGGGGGATAAATATTACGTGAAGTAAATCCTGCCTTGCTATAATACGCTTGATGTTATTTCTCTCTACGGTAAATTCGAAGAATTCAAATTCCCGAGAACGAACACGTGCCGAAAACCCTCGCATACACCTACACTAACCTTACCATCCAATAACTTTAATCCCTGCTGCCACCCCGAATCTCATATCAAACCCAAAGCCGCTAACCGTCGAGGTTACCGCCCACGCGCGGCATCGATCTCGCTTACCAATACCGCTAACCGTCGATATTACCGTGCCGCGAAAATCCGTCGTATAAATAAGTGCCAGCAGCTCCGATAATAAGGCTCGATCATCGCTGAGCAACTTCCGTCGCCGGAAACGGGTCCGCGAGAGAGCACACGGGTCAAAGTTGGGCGCCACCGGGGCAAACGAAGTTGAAGCGCGGGTCGAAACGTTCGACTCGGTACGAAACCTGGAGCTTTCGACCAGCAGCGAGTTAATGGCGAGAGGAGGCGGGGGAAGGTAGGAAAAAGGCACAAGAAAGGCTTGAGTGGCGTTCTACGAGGGAATCGCGTGACTACTCACGGATCAATAGTTTACTCCTGCACGGGGCCTCGGTTTAGGCGCCGCCGCCGCTACCGTGGGGGGTCGTGGAGAACGAAAATCGGTGCTCGCGTCGAACCGCTTCCGGGGAACGTCTACCAACACGTTTGTATTATTCAGATCCGCCTTCGCGCATCGGTTACGCTGGCACGCGCGGATAGAAGGCGTTTCGGACGTGACTTTAATGGCGCTGCGATTTTTGTTGCGCCTTTCGTGGGTACTTATTTTATAGTTGCGATTATGATACAGAAACTTGAGCTAACAGAACGGACATTCAAGAGAACTAACTAATTACTGTACCTATGTAATATTGAAGAGTTTAAAACTAGAAGAGTTTTCCAAATTTACGAAAGTTTCAGTGGGAACGACGCGGTACACAGATGGAATTTTCAACAATTTACTAGCGTTCATCGAAAGGGATGAATTTCATGGCCTCGCGTACCCTCTCGCGGAGCACGTCGTAAGAATGGAAAATTATAAACTATAAATCGAACGGACGAAGGCTATCCGTGAAGACGATTCACGGAGTACGCCACGGTCCGGAAACGAGAGCGAAAATCGCGTTCTCCTTGTGATTTCAACGTCTGCCGCGCGTTACATCGCGGAGCACAACCCTTATTACCGCGTGTACGCCGAGCTGGCTCGAGCGGAAGGGCCGTGGCTCGAAGAGCGAAGGCGGAACGCGGTAGTAGAGCCTATTCCGGCAGCCAGTAATGGCAGGTCGTATCGATCGTAACGAAATGTTCCTGGAAACGTGACGAGCTTCGGGCTACCTTCGCCTCGTCCATTTATCGGCCGCGTGGCGTGCGTACGGGCTTGCGAGCTTACGAGGCCACCCCGCCCACGAAGGAAAGAACCGCGAGGAAAAGATTTAGGAAAATACCACCAAATATCACACGTAAACACACCAACTCGCTATACGTGTATCCATGTTACTGCTGTACTTCTAAATCAGACACGTATGTGCCTTGTACGAGGCGTTCGATCATCGTTGCGAACATTTTTAAAGTCCCGCTATGACAGTTGTTATTTTCTAATTTTCATATCGTCCTATATTTTTATTCTCGTATTAGCAAATGAAATTTCGATTACAGCAGAAATACCAATTGATTGAACAGTAATTACGCGAGTCAATTAGAATCCGGCAACGAGGTTCAATTCGCTCCGAGTGCCTCGCAAACTACATACAACCGCGACATCGATTCTGCTGCCTCATAATCAACTGCACTTTCGAAAACAAATTAATATCTCATTTCGAGTAAGCGTCGTCGCGTCGTGGCACGGTTCGCCCGTTCATCCGCTTAATGAAGTCCATAGGAAACGAGACTTCGCACTTCCTTCATTTGCATTGTCATCCACCAACAGGCACCCCCGCGCCCTGCCCGCGAGTCAATCGATTCCCGTCGCGAGGCATAAATAAATTGCCTCCGAGTGAGTCTCCCTTCCCGTCTTTTCCCATCTCTCCCCCCACGGCCCCCCTTTCCACGAGCTTTCTCTTTCGCGTGCTCGCGCGTACACACGCGAAACACGAAGAGAGCCCTCGCGCGCCCACGGCAGGCCGCGCGAAATGATTGATGGACTTTTTGGCGTTTTCTCGGTAAAGGCTTGCTATCGATCTGCCCGCTCATCCTTATGTATTTATTCGCGCGCGTTCACGTGCGTGGACACGCATGCAAAACGGACGCATTTCCATAAGCGTATGCATCTGGCGGAACGACGTGTACCTTCGCGCGGCGAACAGGGAAAACTTTTCCGCAATTAAACCTTTCGCCGTCAAGCAAGACACGGATACGCTTCGCGATCGATTCTCCACGTGAGAAATAATTTGGCGAACGGAAGCGCCAGTAATTTTCGCTCGAACTGAATCCTTCGAAATATCGAGAGACCTCGTTACAGCTTTGCAGAACACGTAGATGGAAAATAGCATATATAAAAAAATTTGATAAGAGTGTATTCGAAACGCACAAACTCACCAGCCGTAAAAGCAAATTCAGTCTCCCTTTTTTTTTTTTTAACGAAAGCGTCAGAGTTGGATTATTCGCGTGAAACGCGGGTAGACGTAAAAACCGATTGTTCGAACCGGCTGACAAATGGACGCTCACACGGTGTGTGCCCTCCATCATTTGTTATCCAAATTAAATCCTGGCCAGCTCCGGAACGATAGGAACAGCCGCGTCGAAAGCGGCGCAGGAACGCCAAGAGGCGACCGGCAGGGGCAAATAAACCGGAAGCACGGCCGCGTGGTCGCGCGGTTCATTCAGACTCCGCTTCCAGGTTCAGGCTGGTCTCTCGCCTCGCGCTTGCTCGGTTTCGCGCCGCGTTCTCCACCTGTCGTTTTCCTTTTTTCCCGTCCGCCATCGCGGCCTGTTCCATCGGACGAACAATGGAGCCGCGAGATGCCGTAATGCACGCCAGAGGGTGATTAATAATTCCAGCAGCAGGCCGGCGGCACGAAATCCGAAACATTTCCGCGGAACGCAATCGCGATATCGCACGGAAACGCGCGGAAAGTTCTCGAAAAAATTTTCGCGTCGATATCGAACGACCATAGCCATTTAAATTTAAAAAGATCGGCATATACATGTGTGTCTTCTTTTCTTTCTATATTTTTTTCGAAGTAAGGAGTCATTTGTGAGTCAAAATGGTTGACTAGACGAAACAAAAGAAAAGAGAGTTAATCATCTCGTCTGATTTGTTATTTACCAGCAGACCAGGAAAATTCAACATCGTTGCTAAATATCTTAATTGTACGTCTTTTTCTTCTTTACACTTCTTTCGAAATAACAAGTCATTTGTTCGTCAAAGTGGTCGACTAGACGAAACAGAAAAAAGAGAGTCGATCATTTTGCCTCACTTGTTATTTACAAGAGAAATAAATGGTTCATCGCAGATCAGAAAAATTCAACATCGTTGCCAACTATAAAACCTTCGTATCGTTAAAAAGGTATAATCACAGTCCGCGCGATATTTACACACGAGCGTAGCCACTCGCTTGCGCACGAATTACCATCGTGACAAAGTAGCGTGAAACCATACGTACAATTAAGATCCCACCTCTGAAACACGTCGCGCGGTCTTACGCTGTTACTCGCTCGACAACGAAAGTCCAGGGGGTAAATAACAATAATAACAACAATTATTTTTAATTGCTCGAGAAGCTGTCGGTACGTTTCAGGAATGGACATTTGAAGCAGCCGGTCACGCCTCAGACAGACAGAATCGTGGATTCACGGTTGGTGTGCCACGAGACGGAAACAGGGGGAGCATCGAGCACCGTAGTGGACCCACCTGCCTTCCTACAGGCTGTCCCGCGCCACATTCCTAGCCTCACTCCTAATTCTCTAGAACAGCATTCTTTCGATCAAAAACTGTAGACTCGCTTACTTGGCTAAACATCGCAAACCCGACGTAATTTACTCGAGACTGCTCGGAATAATTTGAGATTAGTATGCGTTGTGCTCGACGGTTGTTTCTCTCCAGAACCGTCGATGATGACCGCGTCATTTAGCAAATAATATTTTTCGAACGCAAAACCATTCCTCCTAACCAATGAATCGAGAATGGCAGATTTGGAATAATTGCAACGGCAAACAGCCCATTAACTCGCGTCTTCGTTAGTACTTGTGAATCGCTGCGCGGGAAGTGGTCGAGAGAGCGTTAACGCACGTCTAATTGGAAAAGTAACGAAAAATCGCGCTTGTTTAATTAAAATCAGATTCGTCGGTTAACGTCGAACAGGACGGCGATGGTGTTACAGGACACACGTCCGTACTTATCTGTTGCATATGTAACAGCTAATTTACACGTGGCTGTAACACCGTGGCGTGAAAATTATATAGCAATGGAGAACGGAGACTTGTAGAGATCTTAACTAACTGCTGCTCGAATGTCATATTTCCTTAACTCACTCTATGTAAGAATGAAACGAGCGTTGTTATAATTATTGCATCGATTCGTGTTTGGAAGTGGCATCCACCGATTCGAAACGTCGAGTGAATAAACTGAAGCCCATCGATAGTTGAATATTCAACCGCAGAAAGGTAACTTGACAAATAGTACCGACCCCGGTTTACCCAAGCCACCCACGCCAGTATCTCGTCTCTCATCTGGGCATGAAAAATTTATGCGAGAACTGACGTGCATCGCGTGTTTACTCGTTGGATTATGCTATGGCTGCTTAATATGATGTATATTAATACCAAGCTATAACATACCGCTAACCCTACGCTAACCCTCGAACAATGTTCAAAATTCTGGGGGAAAACGTACATTGGCATTCTAGGGTCTCGTGCTACCAACTCGTAACTAAATTCTCCTCCAAAACGAAGATAAGATCGATTCTCCGAAAATATTGATAGATTAAGTGGTTTATTTTAAAGAATCTAAGAAGAATTTAAGAAATTATTTAGATTTTTAACGTCGTCACTTTTCTTATATCGCTGGCAGTCGCGTCTCTCTTTAGACACACCTCGCAGAGAGAGTCCGTAATTCCCTGCAGAGCGTAAACGCGCGGCAGAAACTCGCCAGGTCGCTTCTCATCGATTGATCCGTGGCCAACGCGGCAGAGATAAGCGTGTTCCGGGAACCCTTCCGCGCTATCAGATCTTGAAGGAAACGCAATAAATTAGAAGGCGATGGAACGGACGGGCGTAATTCATCGGTGGTTATCAAAAAAAGTCGCGCGAACGAACAGATGGACGCTACGTCGTCGCGTGTCTTTGCACGTGGGAGGAGGTTAAGGACAGCCAGGCGGGACACGAAACAGTGTAAAAATATCGCTGGCCAAACAGTACGATCGATTCTTGAACGAGGAACTTGCTGGGGGCTAGCAATTTGATCCGTCGAACGAACTCAGCGGTCGACTCAAGTGTTGCCTTACGAGCGTGCTTTCGGTTTAACTTTAATTACAACACGAACCATCCGTAATTCTAAGCCATTTGTACGACTTCGATGACTCTTAAGTGTAACCTGAGGTAAGAATAGAGAAAAATCGCGACCAGCAAGCTCCAGACAGAATTGCAAATTAAAAACGAGAACTTTAAGAACCGCAACCTCTTCGAGGCGGTCCCGCCAAGTCCGCCCCAGACCGGAAGTCTCATGAACGGCGGCAACGCGCTTCCGCCGGTTCTTAAACCGCTCTTTTTCCCAACGCGGCTTCACTCCGCGATTCAACCGATTCGTTCGCGTTCTGTCGTTCATTGTGCGCGGAGGAGCCCCATGAAAGGCAATTGCACAATGGACGGCCGACGATCCGGGTCTTTGAATAGAGCTGGCCCCGTACCCGAGCGCGTCGCGCTCGCCCACCTGCCATCGCGACTTGAAATTAAAAAGTGAACGCGCCGATGGATCGCGGATATAAGGGCGGCGCGTCACTTCCTATTTCCGTGTGCCGGACGAGGCGATTCGCGTAACGCTGAAACTGCATTGCGGCTCGTTTGGAATTCGTCCTCGTCTTCTCGCTCTTTCGTGGCCCGCGCCGCTGCAGGTGAACAGTTTCGTGGGCTGGCGCGATGGTCGCGACCTGTAATGGTCGCTGCCTTCTAATTTTAGGACGAAGAACGATTTGTCAAGTCCTCTCGACAGGTGAATAGAGAATGATATTGCCTGATTCGGATTTTTATGACAATTTACAGGTACTACATAGCTATATTAAATTTTAGATGCGAACTGTGGGTTTATTTGTGGTACTACACTTCTAGTTGATATCTATCGTTACATATGTCGTCAGAAATAAAGGAAGAGTTAAAAAGCATGGGGATAAATTGATTTTCTGTCGTCGTGTAACACGTGGCGCGAGAAGCAATTGAAAGTTGCGATGGCGCCAATAGAAGATAATGCCTATATCTACTGACGTCATTTCCGATATCCGGACGTGATTAAAAGTGCATAGACTGCTGGGTTCTTTGGCCACGTCGGATATTATTATGCCCTCGGATTCTCACTGCAAGTCGGAAACGGAATAGCAATGCGTTTTACAGCTCGTAGAACGATTAATACCAATAATTTTTATCGACGTGTTATAATAATATTTTTTTTTCTTTGCCACGCGAAATCGCGCTCGATACAGTCGCGAGGGAATCGCAAAATATTCCAATTTTCAACGATTTCACAGCGGTAGCGTCGAAACGCCGTCGTTGTCGAGATAATGACGCGTCATTAATCCGAGCGACGCAATCGCTGGCAATTTGGCGAAAAGATCTGCGAAACGACTGACGTCCCAACGACGCTTAATAGTGTCCGTAATTTGCTCCGTGTCAACTTTTCTTACGTCAACCTATATTATACTCCCGGCAATGGCCAGTGCGAAATGCAACATTACACGGGACGCTTCTTGTCGCGCTTCTCGCTGGGAAGCGCGTAATCGCCGGGGCAATGAGGCGGGCCTGGGGGCAATAAAATTAATCATCCGTCGCGTGACATCCTGGCAAATATCGCGAACCTTTTAATTTCGCAAATTATACGGAATTGCGTCTGGGTGAAAGAGCTGAATCGTGAAAGATCGATCGGATCATGAATCATCGATAAATTGAGAAACAAGACATGCTCGTGCGCAAATTTTTATTCAAGTGCTGGTAAAAATTGTAACTCGAATCATTCAATTGATTTATTCTGTTTATTGTAAAAATAACTTGAGACGAGTAGTTAATATCTGAAAAAATGTTTTATTTTAACCAACGCCGTTAAAGAAAATAACAAATAACACATGGCGTGTCATTATTCGCGCATAATGTATGCGTGAGCGGTATTCGCATGTGAACCACTTCGTGCGTTTAAATTCTATGCGAAACATTACTTCGCCTAACCTTTTGTTTAAACATATTTTGTAAATATTTCACTGAACGTTATTCGAAGGCTGTTAACAATGTACACTTCTGAAGTTGAAGATTCGTATCACGAAAAGAAAGTGTTAGATCCTATCACCGTTAATTCCAGATTACCAAAATCATTAAGATAATGTTAACCGGCGATACTGGAATAATTCGTAGTTTTAAATACTAATTCTTTAAGATACCAGATAAGGCACGCGTTTAAATCCGATCTTAATTCACCCCTCTTTATAGCACAGATTCGTATCAACGTCCATGGGAAATGATAAATGACGACAAAACACGGAAAGAACTCTGCTCCTTGCGGGCCTCAGCAATCCCATATAAGCGTTTAAGTACAATAAAATATACACAACCACCCAGTATACCAAAACAGTATATCTTCCCACGTATCCGGACACATACCACCAAAAATAATCTCATACGTTATCATCCTAAAACTCCAATCATCATAAAAAAAAGAAACATAAACGTACAGTAAAAGAAAAAAAAAAGCAGAACGAGTTGCCTAATAAATTTCAATTTATCCAGACGTTCGAAGCTCGTCAATCGCGGGAACGCGAGTTCCGGAAACGGGACCAGCGAAAGAAAAATCGCGTCTCCCTCGCAGAGGGCGCGTAGTGGCGTGACCCGTGGCGGAGGCGCATCGCAGGGTGTTTTCCACCCCGCGGATCGATCCGTAGATCACCGTCGGCTCTCTGTGCACCGGTTCGCCGCGTAATTTCGCGGATGCACGCACGTCGAGGCCGCGCGAGAGAGCCAGGACGCGCGACGCGCAGGTGGTGGCGTGCGGCGATAGGCGCGCGGGCCTGCCCGGGTACAGGCGTGATCCATAATGGTGGCGGGTGGCAGTCTTGTGTACACGCGGGGCTGGCATGGCAACGGGGTCGATAAATAGCCCGGCACGGCACCGTCGACGATGAAAATCGGAAGTCGGTGCCGTGCCACGCCGGTATCGCTGGACTTCTGCGCTGGCATCCCCGTCGTTCCCTGTAATTCGGCCCTAACGTAGTCGCTTTCGCGATATAGGACGAGCGATGGTTGCGGGCGGTTGCGTCGAAAAGATCCTTGCACGGGGCTGGCCAAGGGTCCAATTATTCCTTAGGGATTATAGGCATTTGATACAATTTTTACGATGTTTTTATGTAGATGAATTTTTGTTGGAGGTTGCTTTAAATTTATCGAACATTTCTTCGCGATAGTTAAGATTATTATAAACGCGTTTAATTCGGAGAGATTGCGGGTGTAATGTATGGTCGCAAATTGGTATACCGGGGCACGGTTTCTGAACTGAAAATTGTTCGCATCTGATAATTATCGCGGAGTTAACCGACGTTGCGCAACTGCGAAAGAAAGGACTGACAATTACGGGGTTTTTCGCTTCCGCGGGCCGCTTATCAGCCGAACGTTCGCGGTCGCGATAAGTAATAATTTCATTCCAATTTATTCGCGTGCTTTCCACTTTCACCGTTGTAAAACGTCGATTTTAACTAAGAATTTATCGGTCTGTAATTTAGTTGGGAATTTTTGCTTCGAATCGTTTCGATAAATCAGTCGTAGCTGCGGCGCGCGCCCAGGAAATTGTACTTCCGAGTTTTTAATTGATCACTGCGATGGAGGGAAGTTCGAAATTGTTACGTATTCCGAGGAATGCAAGAATTGTATTACTTTCGAAAACTGCTCGGTCATAAATCCTCGTGAATAATGGATACTTCGATTAATACGCTCGTGCTTAAGAGTATCTGGAAACTAACTTATTTCTCGAACGCACGAACTTTCACGGCAAAATCGTAGATTAACCAACTAATTTCATCTACTATTCTACGTAGATGTAACCGAATATCGTAACCCGATGAAATGGATTTAATAAGACTTATACGTAATAAAAAAAATTCACGTCCGTTGAGAGGCTTCGGTGGAATAATTCGAAAAGATCTTCCAAGGGAGGAAGGTCTCTCGCTAACGCCCTGAGTTCTCAGCAAAGTAGCAGCTGTCGCTTTCTTATCCTCTTGGCAATTCTCAGATAGTCCCGTGACATTTAATCCAAAGTACCAAAGCCAAAGGACAATAAAGAAGGAAATAAGAAGGTGGAGAACGTTAATTTTGTCGGTTAGCTCCCGCGTTTGCAACCTGTCACGATAGGGGCTCCTTATCTGTGGCAGGTGCGCGTCTCTCAGAAAATGTGAACACCTATGCATAATGAAGTTCTACGCGCTCGTTCCGACCCGTACCGGCCATTTCCTCCTCTCTAAATTAGCTAAACGAGTCACCTTTACAATCGTTCTTATCGTTCGTACACATTAGTGGAGAAAAAATTGTTATTTTAAATCTGGAATCCTCGATTATGAAAATAAACTGAGCAAAGGTGCATAATTTAATATTAATTTTAGTATATTACCATATTATCGCCAATGGTGTATAATTGGAGAGGGGAAAAGTATAGAACGTATGTTAAAGAAATTATTATATTAACTTGATGGTACAATGTTAAATAATTGCCATTGAGATGATAGTTTGTAAACTGAGCTCAAGGTTTTATAACAGAGATACGAGAATTATGCTGGCGTTAGTCATACTTCGACGTATCCATTTAAAAGGAACGTGAAAACAATCATAAAACTTGATCAAGGATTTACAGATATAGTAAGCAAAAAGCAGACCTACGACAAATTCATCCAATCAGAATCATTGCTTGTGTGATAATTGAACAGAATAGACGCTAGTAATTCATTTCTTCGTGTACTAGCTCCATTATTTTAGAAAAAATTCCGGTTTAAAATATCGTGATCAGATAATCAGGCAAAGTAATATTTTCAGTTAATTGTTCATAAAGATTGGATACGGAGAAGGAAAATAAAAGCAACTAGATATATCGATACGTATACTTTTTATTTGATCATATTTTTCTTACGCCGTACATAAATAATGCAGGAATGTGGTATATGATGGAGATAATCAATTAACATTCGTCGACCGATTTAATTGGTATCGCCAATTCAGCAAGGAATGTTCAGAAAGCTACCAGCAAAAGCACCGAGCAATTTGTCGATCGCTGGCGTCCTAGAAGGATCGTAAAACCCCTCGCATTAACACTTTCGTCCATTACTTTTTTGCTCATTTAACCAATACCTACTCGCAGCTCTCTAGAACCGAATAGATTTTCACAGAAAACTATTTTCACCTCGTAAAACAAAAACCTCTGAACACAAATCATTCTAGATTTTCACGTTGAATCGCTTTCTAAAATCATCCCCTAACCGAACACTCTGTGCAACAGTTTCGCAAGCGTACAACTCTGAAATAAATACTTCTAACAGCGCAATATTAGTAATACCTAGCTCATCGTCATCATACCTAATTCATCGGGAGACACGCGAAACAGTTTCTTATCGTTTCTTTTCTTTTCTTCGCGGAACGTAACACACGTTGCGCCGTCGAGCAGCGCGAATGCAAAACGGTTTTTGTTCGAGAGTAAACGAGGCGAGTCGTTGCCCACGAGGGGGTTCGAGCTTCGCGCTCGAAACGGTGTACGAAGACGCGCGGTTAATCTGCGATCGGCAACAGCAACGACACGCTCGATGGTGCAGCCGCGGATGCATCGCAGAAGCGAATCTTCCCCGGTGCATTTACTTTCGCCGATTAGACCGAACAATACGCTGGGACGGTTCTACGCCGATCCATTTCGATGTTCCACGAGAAATCGATAGCTGGCAGAACGAACACTTCGCTACCTGTGCTCTCGTCTGGCACGACCGTGGCTTCCGTGATTTGTACGATCGTTAAGGTCTAACGTTCGATTTTTCAAAGTGATTTGTTGAGAGACGATTCTCAACAGGCTTCTTCTGTCTTCTGCGAGATTTGCTCGGGTAAATCGGTCGAATTGAAATCGCGAAGACCCATGGGAGACTTGGTTAATGGAATGTCGTGCGCAAATTTGAATTCGTTAAGTTTCTTGGAATATTTAGTTATTTTTCCATTAACTGTTCGAATGGTTAGAGAATATTATATTTATCCAATTTTTAATGCGTAACATAGTATCATATGAAGATACTCTACAGTAAAACTTGGTGGAATCAGATATTGTATTTCTAATTTTTAATATTTATTTTCTCAAAACTGCTGCAATTACTTCAAACGATATACGTTTACTGAAATTCTATATTCCTGTATAAACGATTCTCTTATTCAACTTGTTCGGATACAAATAAATTATGGAATTTCTGTCGCGTATCATCGATACGTGCGATAAGAGTGGTGCTCGAGACACTTGGGAGAAACAGGGGAGGATGAAACGTTCGAGTTGAGCCAATATGACCGTTCGAGGGGGTTAACAGTCGTGCCAGTGGAAAGAACGATCGTCGATGACCTCGTTGAGTCGGTATCCAGCAAGTGATGGCATTGCAAGATCCACGATTATACACTGCACATCTGTGAATTCTTCCAGTGCCAAGACCCGCCAGAACCTTTCCGACGCCCTTGATCTTCGCTTCCGCCTCCGCATCTCGTTCGTTCACGGCGTTGATACTTGCGCAACATATTCCCCTTTCTCTTTCATCTTATTTCACGGCGCACGTGCCTTCCCGCGCTACCGGTCTAAGTGCCATTTCACGAGCGTATCGCTCGCCCCTGAACAAAGTGTTTCCTGCGTCGTTATCGTGGCCGAACCGTTGAGCAACTTGCGTCGATAGAAAAAGCACGGTCATTTGCGTCATTAGTTTCACGTTCACTTTTCTATGCGTCGGTTTTGTCCCTTTTTTTCTGGAGATTGGATCGAGGCGATTTTCTACGTCCAGACACTTTTTGCGACCATCGTATATCGGATTTAGGAGCACTCGTGAACGTGCTAGTGCCTTCTGATTGCCTCGTTCCTATCTTACAGTAATTGCAAGCTAATCTCGCAAAAAATTACCCCTTGGTTACCTCTTCGATGTTGCAGGATCGAAGTTTTCCGTACTCGACAAATATCGCTAAGCAGCTGATCGATAATACGATAATGTTTCTAATAAATTCGTGCAATGTACGATTCTAAATACCAAACTTAACGATCTGGGCGCTGTGCACCTATGCAGTTCACCCCATGTATCAATTCAACGGTCGACGTGTCGATTCGCAATTTGCCTGTTCGATCGAGGAATTTTCATCGTACAGATAAATTCAAATTCTATACAGCCGTTGGTCGATAAAAATTGGAACGCCAGAGGGACACGAGCGATTCGAATCTGGCATCGGTAGCGGTCTGTCGTCGTTTCCCGAAACGAATTCGACAGGGAGCAATTTTTGTTGCGTGGGCGAGCTGATTTCGCAAGCGGTTTGCGAAACGAGTTAGACAGCGGTGCCAGTGAACGATTTAGCCACCGTGAATCGGAATCGAGTCACGAATCGCAAGTCAATAAGCCGATTTCTGGCACGATCTCGCCGGATCGATCGTTATCGTGCCGCTACAAGTGGCAGTTCTGAATAATACGTTAAACGACGTGGACCGAGTCACATTACGCATACGACACGCTGAATCGTTGGCTGAAAACTAAATATAGAGCTGTATTCCGTCGACGTGGGAAACGTTTACAGATTTTTATTTAACGCGATCTCGATCGGAAATGTATTCATTGTTTCACCAGAAGTGAATTTGAATATCGCGTTCGCTCGGAATGCAGAATTGATAATCGAGCGTGAATGAATGAGACTGGATTATGGAAAGTGTTGGAAATTAATGTGACTCGCGGGAGACTAAGCAAATTTGCAATAACGAATAATTGGATTATACACTTTCGAATCGAATCTCAAGCTGCACATCAAACTTCATTAAATTTCGAACGATGAAATCATGTGTATTAAGCGACTGCTTCGAATTAAACAGGAATTAAGCAATTGACAGTCGAGCAACATCGATACATCACTTTGAAAATATTAAAATAGCCGTCAAAGCTCTAGCTGCACTATCGCGCGCCATTAATGTCGCGACATTCGATAATACTAAATATTAAAATCGGAATACACTTCCATTCTTTAGCGATAAAAACCCAGTGACCGATTCTAAAATGTGCAGAACTTAAACTAACGATTCAATGCGAAAGTCATATCCCAAGTTCCAATGCCAATTAAATTTTACCGGAAAAAGCCCATTATCCTTTACCCGTCGAGACAAAAGTTTCCCAACAACTCGTCCTTCGTGGATCACCGTGAATCGATTCGCGGAGTTACGCAAACGCTAATCGGCCGCGGGTTGGATCGAACGTAGCGAACGCCCGGCAAGTTGCCCGCCGCGAGGTGTGTATCGCGATCGAGCCACAATCGACGCAATTATCACGGCTGCGCAAAAAGCTGGCCGCAATGGCGAGGTCGTTTATAGTGCATGACGAACGACAATAACGATTTCGCGATAGAACTCGCCAGAAGTTCTGCCGGCCGCGGCCGTAAAACTCCCTTTCGTTTCCTGTTGGGTCGAACTATTACGCGCGCCCAACCCTTCCCTCCTACCCTTCCTCTTTCTTCGCTGCTACCATTTCTCTCCCTTTCTCTCTCTCTCTCTCCTTCTCTCTCTCTCTTCCCTGGAAACGATTTCGCCGCGATCCACAAGCCGATAAAACGAAACGAAAACGGTTCTCGTTGCACGGTATCGATGGTTTGCAACCGTTACGGGGATTATCGCGAGAATCGTGGAAAGCACAATGATCGAGGAAAGCGATCCTCGACGCCACGACTTGATACACGGGCGAAATTTATTGCGCTCGGTATCTAGACGGGGAACAAGTGTTTCCCGTGAAGCGTAAGACCGGGCTTTTGTGCGGCTAACCATTTGTTATGGCCGACTGTTCGTTTGCGTACGACTTTGAAATATATTGTTGCAGCTGCTCCCGCAGCTCGAAACTATTTGCGCTAATGATATTAAATAAATGGACGATGGAATGGCTTCTAGATGGAAAATGAGATTTTTTAGGAGACCTGCGGGTGTACAGTGGACAAGCTGGGAGGTATAAATGGTTTTAGTAAGTTTAAACAAAAATTATGGAATATTGTCAGTGAGAGAATAATAAAAAGTAATGTACTTGATATCGCGATTAATTCCGAGCGGAATAATTTCAGACGTCTTCGGACCACGTGTCTCCATTCCGCGCGTTACCAATTACCCTCCCTAGTGTAATTTCCATACTTCATTTCACGTTTAAATATCCCGTAAATACCAAAGCATCCGCGATTAAATTGATATTACTAAATGCCACTCGAATCCTCACAGCAGCCACCCAAAATCGCTTCTCACGTACGATAAAGTAACCAAAAAAAAAGAAAAAAAAAGAGTATCCGTGCACCACTATCAATTTCCGTTTAATTCCACGTTAAAATTTATACATACCCCGAGCGCGATTCAATTAAAAACTCGATTCTTCCGAGCGATCGTGGCGAGAATCAATTTCGCGACGCGACCAGTTCCGAAAAAGAAATCGATTCGAACCGTGGACTCCAAATACGATCGTCGATCACTGCAGAGACCCGGTACCGCTCCGATCGCGTAAAGCGGCGCAAAAAGACGCGCGCGCGCGCAATTGAATAGCGCACCGCGCGGGTAATCGAGGGTTAATAAGGATATCCCAGCGAAAGGGGCAACGTGTTCGACGTGTGTACCTGTGCGAACAAGAAGGGACGCGTAAGCGGAATAAAGAAACGGCGCACTGGCCGAGCGCGGCACACGAACTGAACACGAAAAACCGGCCGGGCCCCTTCGTGAAACTTCGGTGCCGGTCGCCTGGCGTCGTTCCGGCGTGTGCACCGTTCCGTCCGGTTCCGCTTGGTTCCGTTCGGTTCCACGGAAACCACGATACTGACGGGCCTGCCTCGAGCCTCTCCTGCGCGCTTCCCTCTTTGCCGCCCCCGTTTAACGTGCTCCCTATCACACGCTCTCTCTCTCTCTCTCTCTTCCTCTCTCTATCGCACTCTCTTTCTTTCTGTCTCTCTCTCTCTCTCTCACCCTCTCCTCCTTTTTTTTCTCTCCTACACGTTCCTCCCCTCGATTCGACCACGTCTTCTTTGACCCTGTTTTTTCCACTTTGTTCCCTCGCATTCGTGTCTTTTGTTATTATCTCCGGTGTCCTTTTTTCGCGGACGTAAACGCGATGGTTGTTCCACCTTTTTTTTATATTCCCGCGAGTTGTGTTAATGGTCGAGGTATAAGAGTCGTGATTTTTGAATTTATTCCGTTGGTTAGTAGTTCGTTTTTGCTCGCTGTTTGTTTGAGTTTGTAAGAGTGTTTGGACGAGAGGGTTGTTTGTTGGTGATAGTATTTGTGCTGGGAATTTTAGTGATCGCTTGTCTACAAATAGATCGTTGCGAATGTCTTATTCTTTGGTTTTTTGTTATTTTAATCTTGGATATAGATTTTTGCACTATTGTTTTTGAGCTATGATGAATCAAGAAATTTGTTCGTGTTCTATTATATCTTCTCTCACGTATTTTCCCTTATTATATCCTTACCTACTCGTTATCAATGACTTCTTACCTCAAATAGGTCTTCTTTACTTATCACAACACTCGAGTCACGCATAACCCTCACAATATTGTTCCACCCTTCCACCCTTAATATACAATGAACGTTACAGTTACAACAGAACGTTACGACTCGTCCAGTGTATGATTTCTCCATCACATTCCTTCAACCCTCTGACGAACAAGACGGTTATGACCGACGTTTTCCCGGTCATCTGCTAGTACAAAGTGGTTACAGCTGTCTCGTTCCGTCGGAAGACAGCTGTCACCGCAAGCTTCTTCTTTTCGAAATGAAAGCACAAAAAGTTGTTCCGTCGAGCAAGGATATTACCAGATTTACGCACTGTGCTTTTGTGAGCAACGAAACGTTAAACTATCACGAGTCTATCGCGCGTTCTGCCTATAAAAATTTAGGTGTTCAATTAAAAATACTCCAGAGAAGTAGAAAATTTTCGCATTTGTGCCAGTTTGAGGTGAAGAACGTTTATAGTGATTACAAAAATTACTTGATCAGATTCCATATTTAATATTCGCAATATGAAATTTTTCTAGTCATGCTTCAGAATACTCTTGTCAGTGTTTTTTACTTTAAACACTTTAATACTAGTTAGATATCATCTTTAGCCATTTACAAGACATTAAATGAAACTCTTGATTAAAATCATAACATTTTCCAAGCATTCTACATTGAGAAAATGCTTTGATATGTCCAAACAGGGTAGCAAACGCTAAAATAAATACGGTATCGTGCCCAGAGTACATTTTACAATCACTATATGCCGCAATAACACAGTGATACGACAGTAACGCGTGCGTTCGTGAGCTCGAAAAGTTTTCAGCGCCATCCGGTGCTACGCGTCCACATAAGGGTTAAAAACAACATTCCTCTACCAACCATCGACCCCATAATTTTAAAACCCCATAATCCTAGCCGTGTCCACGAATTACTCGACCTTACCGCGCGGCTCTCCTCGTTTTCCCTCGCAGTTCTTTTCACCTGGCCCCAATCACTCTGCCCCTTTTCCACTCTCTCTTTCTTTCTCTCTCTCTCTCGCACACTCTCACCCATTCTCTCCCTCTCTCTCTCTCCCTCTCTCGTCTCCTCGTTTCACACGACTTTCAGCCGCTAAGGACTGACCGAGACTGACGAACCGCCCCGCGAGCGAACGTGTCCGCGGGGGTGGCCGTCCTCCGCGGCTGCGCCCCTTTTTTCGCCGCTACCACCCCCTCCAGCTGTCCCTCGGGCATCCAGAGCTCGTACGCAACGACACCGTACCGACACCTTCCGCGAACGGGACTAATTTTCTGGTTTTTCGATTTTTTTCTCTTCAGTTTTCCCATAATTGGCTATTGGCAATTCGTCGCGTAGTCGTTGCTGCGATTTTCTTCGCGATTGATTCTGCAATCATTTCCACCCACTCCATATTACGTTTGTATATTCTTTGGAAGAGATATTGGCGCGGATATTGGCATAATTCGATGGTCTTTTTGGGATATATGCTCATATATTTCGTGAGCAGGGGTTGTTTCCCTGAATTTATTCACGCGTGGTAGAAAAGGGATGATCTAATAGTTTCTTCGTTTCTCCATTTTGTGATGTAACGTGACTCGCAAAACTTTCTTGAATAACGTTGAAGATATTAGAGTTGTTCGTGTGAAGAGCCCTCGCGTGTTCTCCGATATGGGGACGGTTGATAAACGTGATTTTCGTGGAAACGACGTGGACAAATTAATCCAGCTCGAAGACGGAGTCACGCAGAAAAGTAGCCGGTGAGGCATTAATCGCCGTGCACGTAGCGAATCGCGCAGGGAAATCGTGAAATTTTTAAAACGACAAGCGCAGAGACTTCCATCAACTCCGCTGCACGTTATTTTGCAATTATCGAGGATATCTACGCGAGCTTTGCTCAAGCCTCGCGTTTGTCATTGCTCGCCATTAGATATTTGATATCTACTCCAAGAAATTCTACGGAATATTTTATTCAAACATAATTTCTTGCAAAATCGACAGTTTACGATTTTGTTGAAATAAAAATAGAAAGAACGATCATTTAAAAATATCCCTGACATCGTCACATCGTAAATTTCTTTCACCCTACGATTCCACCCCATCGTAACACCCCATCCGACAACCGCGCAGCTAAAAAACAAGGAGGTAGCAAACGGTGCTCATAAAAATTCAACGAACGCCATTTGCATGCCGCGAAAAATCGACTTCAGCCGACGGATCGAAGCCGCGTTCCCCGAAAACCAGCTATAGCAGCCCAGTCGGCTTTCGAGTCGACCTGAAATTGAAATGAGCGCTAGGAAAAGAAACAGGTAATTCGGGTCGAGAGAACTGGAACGTCCACCGTACGCCCACGCGTCTCTATCCGCGATCGATAGTAACACGTCGCTTGGTCTACGCCGTTCGCATAATCAATACAGACTGATATATCTGTGAGAGGAGCGTAGCTGGCTCGAAAATGGTAGAAACGGGAAAAGGAATACCGATGATAGATCGTTGACGACTGCAGGATGCAACAGACTTCTGAACTGGGGGTTGTGTGGTCGCCCAAATCATGTGCGACTTAGAACCAATGCTCATTTCGTTTTCGTTGCTCCTCACGATTTTTTTCAATAAAAGTATTTTTTCCTTTTGATATTTAAGTATTTTTTCCTTTTGATATTCAAATCATGAATGTTTAATATAGGAAATATATTATGGAGGGAAACAAGTAGTATTGAAAAATGTAATTTTTTCTAGAGATTGCTGTAGAGTAGTTGGAAATGTGTAAATGAAAAAGAGGTTGTAAAATTGTATAATTGAATTATTCTTTTAATGGATTAAAATTTTGGCAAATTATTAGCGAAAAGTATAGAGTATTGGTCCAAGAAGGGATATTTGATTTAAATAATTAGTAAGGAATATTCTTTTATTCACTTAATGGCATATTGATTATTACAGGTGAATATAGAGATTCTAAGTTCAAGTTCTAAACAACCATCGACCGACGATAAGTTTTACCGACCATGGGTAGATTCGTGAGTAAATTGATAATTTACTCTTTGTAAATATCAACTACACTCTTCGTATTTCTTGATATTGCTTCAACAATATTAGAATTAAAGTAGACTACGTATTATTTCCCCAGATAATTAACAGACGTTTCTAAATGAAGTATTGCTAACTTACCCTCTACTACCCTAACAGCGTGAAAATCGATATACATTGAACGAAGAAAAATTGATAAATAAAACAATTATTGATCCCAATTTTTAGCTCAAAATGTTCAGAATATTCTCGTATAAAGTATGAACCTATAAAAGTTATTCGAATATTGGTAAATCTAGAATTTTCCAACACTGAAACGAAAATATAAACCTCCGTTATGTTACTTTCATTATATGATAACGAGCACAGTAAAATATTAGACACCTTTGCTTTCATTCATAAACATGCAACAATTACATTACCACATTGCAACTAATTATTCCACTCGTGTCTTAACTGACTATTGTACATGCGTACCTATCATAATTGCATGAAACGACCAGTGAAAGTACAGTAAGCGCGACTCCAAATTACATCATTAATTCGTAATCACGCAAAAGCGTGTAATCTTCTTCTTTCGACATCATCGACCTTCCAATACGTAAATAAAGAAAGAAAAAAAAAAACATAAAAACTACGAAAACACAGCGTGCTTCGAGGAGAATTTCGCGCGCAATATTTCAGTTAGAATAATTAGATTTAATTGAACGACAAGCGTGGCTATAAATTAATTCAACGATTTTTACGGCTGTCACTTTGGCCTTGTTAAAACCGCGCGCATCGAGGCTTCCTATCGTGTACAAATATTATTGCGATCACTCGTATTATCGCCACGTAACACGCACACACGCAATCACGGCTGACTACCAAACACGTTGTAGCCTAACGCGTTTATGAAATCCATCCATCAATTATTCATAAACTGCGACTCGCGCGGGCACGAGGAGAAGAGAGTTCCCTGAAGAAGAAATGAATTTCTCTCATTTCTCAGGCTTACTCTTATTAACAACATATAGAAAATATATAATTGACGATAATTTCACGGGATAACAACACTGTTATAATATCTATAAATCTTTCACACCATTTTTCGTATCCATCATACTCGACTACATATAAATACTCATTAGTACGCATTACTTTATACTTGTTAATACCCATAGAAACCATATGGCGTTATTCAATTAACCGACGTCACCGCTTTAATTCCATGGAAGCGCGATCGAAACGAGATTTCGACTTTAAATTCGATCGCGAACACGCAAATCCGTGCTTCGTCGCCGCGTCTGAGTCAAATCGAATCACGGATGAGTAAAAATGGCGGACAAGAGAGGGATGAAGAGCGCGCGGCGTTGATTCACTCGGTTCTGTCGGCGGCAACCGGGGCTCTTTATCTCCATCGTCGGTTCGCACGGCTCGTAACGGTGCTGAATTCCCTCGGGATCGTTCGCGTTAGTCGCCGCCGAGCGCTGGATGCAAATTCGAGCCGACGTACCCTCGGAATTCGAGGACGCTTCCGCCGTTCTTGATCGCGGAGTTCACGCGGCGACCGCCGTCGCATTTGCATCTGAATAAGAGCGAAAAGAGCCGCGGAGACGCGGCTGGAATGCACGCCTGCGTTTCGAGACGTTCGTCGAGAGAAAAGTCGGGAGACGCGGCTGTCGTTGATCGAATGGCAAGTCGTGACGAACGACGCGGTTGACAGGGGTAGTTTGTCCAGTGGCAGATTAGAAAAGTCGAATGGGGACCGATGTATCGATGCTGCGAGAAAAGTGGACGTTCGTCGTTAAGTAGACTCAATTTTAACGAAATTTCTGCGGTATCGAAAGCTAATTACTTATGACTGAACGACTTAGCGCATCGAACGAAAACGAGTGAAACGAAATGGAAATTGATGTATTGACGCGACGAAGAAAATGAAAGTTCGCTGTTTCATTAATATCTCCGTTTTTAGCGAAACGTATGTCGGTTCTTTGTTGCATATCATCTAATGTAGAAAGTGGTTGTTTTGCTTAGCACACGTGGTACTAGAGGAGAGGATTCTGCGATCGAGATTTATCGACGATGAAATTACTGGAATTAAATGCTTTCTGTATCGCGTTTGCGATGGTAGGGGATACAGACGGTTAATTGTGAATATTAATAAAACTGTTTCGAAAGGGAAAGGAACGCATGGATCATCCGTCCATCGCCGCTATTACACTGTTTGCTCGCTCGTCGATATTGATCAATCGTGTTCCATATCCGAACAGATACGCGGTGCTTGCGAAATCGCTTTAAGACAGAGTCGTGGTCTGTACAGCGACGCACTTGAAATTTCTGTACATATAAGACGCGATAGAAACCAACATAAGTGGTGTCTTTACTTGGATGGATTTTGTACACGCGGTTCACTAACAAAAATTCAAAAATATTGAGAAATTATTTAATCTACGCTGTCTTACAAATCCTTTTCAAATTTCTTTCAATAATTTGTTATTCGATAATTGATTACAATTCTGCTTCGATTCGAACAACTCTTATTGCACCTTCTTATCCAAATTCCATTCGATTTGTACAAAAAACTGCAATCGCGACTAATTCTTCATGCCTCTCAGAAAGAAAAGAGTGGAATCCGACTCCGATCGCTCTTTCGTCCGCGATCGACGTGCCCTACATTTAAATACGCGTACGGATCGGCACGATTTCGAAACTGTCGCACGCAGAATCGCAGGAGCCGCCTCGTACGCCTCGTAAGCGATGGACAAAGGCGTTCGAATCGAAGAGAGAGAGTAACCGACTAGCCCACAGAACACTCGTTGGAATAATTCATGGGTTCCTCGACGAATTTTCCATTACCCCGCGAGCCGAACGATTCTGCTCGCAAACGACAAAACTCAATCCTCTAGTGCTCTGTAAAATGAAAAAAACTCCACAAGAAGTGCATCGTTTAAAAAACGCACAGATTTTATCCAAGATTCGTGAACCAACCGAACCAGAAGAATTTTTTTTAAACGTACCCCTTCTCGCTTTAGCAGGCGTGACGATCGACTCGATTGCAAAACCGTTGCCCGTGGAATCGCAGAAATCGAGCGACGGCATTCTCGTGGAGCGAGTAACAGTAAGGAGAGACGTAACAGAGAGGAACGGATACCGTATTTTACATAACGAGCGGTCGATAAATCAATGTATTCGCGAAGAGGAGCACCGCGAGGACGCCAGGCGGCGAGAACGAACAGCCTGGCTACGTAATTTCGTCCTGTGGCTCGTTTCGGTGATTTTTGCGACGGATTCATGTTAATTGGCTGGGAGATCGGTAGCTAAATATTCAGCGGACGTACAAGGGGAGAGAAGCGAGAGCCGCTGGCTGGATTGAAACGGTAACGTCGCTGAACACCGTTAAATCCGTTGTCCATAATAGCGTCTTGATTGCTGTCTGATACGGCGGCTCGGTGTTTCAAGTGATCGACGAGGATTCGCTCGCGAGGGAGAAAAATTAGTAATGGAGATACGTAATATTGTTCGATGAGAGATCGCGATGGAAATCGCGCTGGTAATTATTCAATCGAGCGAACGACGGCGTCGTAGACGCGGACGGAGGTTTCTACGGTGGACGAGGGACCACGGGAGCTGAAAAGTTCTCCTCGAGGGAGAGCAAAACGTTTCCGCGTTGCTCGGCTCGCCTCTCCACGGCAGATGCGTGCGAAAGGAACAACTGAACGCGAAAGTTCCCATTTATGACCGTGGCATTACGCTGGCATCGCAGACCCGGTTGAAACGCTAACGATCGAAGCGCTCTCCCGTCTAAACGACGATGACTTAGCCGGTTTCGTAATACGAGGGTGAAAATGGCGCGGCAACTTTCGCGAGCGCTGTCATCCTCCGAGGAAAGTCGAGGAGATCGACTTAACGCGTTTCTGTCATACACGATCGCTTTGTATCAACTTTGAGCCCTTTTTAAATTTATCGTATCTTAACAAAATTCGTGCAATTGTTCAACCGTTACTTTTTTTAGCCTGTGATAATATAATTGAACGGATGCGAACCTGGTCGCGGTGCATTTCAGTCGTGATACCAGTGGGGGCTGGAAAAAAAGCGGAAAAGAAAAAGACGAGAGGCTCGCGAGGGGCATTTTCTCGCCTTCGACCGAAGAAGCTTAATTGCGCGGATACCGTTCTAACGAAGTTGCGGGAAGAAGTTAATAAACTCCAGCAGAGCAATCAACGCCCATCCATCAGATAGTCCGCGCCGCGTAAACCATTGCTCGCGAGTAACGCGCTGCACCTCTTTCGAATGGTACGCTTCGATTCTTATTCCAATTTTATTTCTCAAAGTGCTACGTGCACGACGATACTGAAACTTTATCGTCAATCTGAATATTCTATTTCTTTTACAATAATTCTTATGCGCCTTTACTGTTAAAAGTACAAACGAAAATGGCACCTTTGGTGTGTATAGTTTCTAATATATTTAAGAAATTTATGAAATAATGTGCAATGGCTTCGTTGAACAAATTTTAACGAGGCAGAATACAACAGTGGATATCTTCGAATATAAATTTATCATAAAATTTCACTTATCTCTATTTATTTGATCGCGATTTTGATTTTAATGGCCGATCAACCGAACGCTGTCTGACTCTTCCCGCTTGATCTACTGCCGGACCCTTCCTACCTAATCTACCGCCGCGATCGTCACTTATATCAAAGGGGAATAAGATATTTATCATCCGCTTCTATTGTGCGCACGCGTTTATTGTTTATTTTGTTCATTATTGATCATTGATTTATCCCGCGGAGCCATCACCTGTCCTTATCGCGATCGATCGATCAGATCAAAGCGTAGGGCCCAGAAGAACCACCGTAGATCATTTGATCGACGTTTCTATACGCGTCGATCGTTAACTTGATCAAAGATCGCCGGAACCAGTTCCTTCATCGAGCGTGTTCGCGTTTTCCCAGCTTCTGTGCGTTGCACAGCTTTTCCTCGCTCGTTTGCTTCGCTGTTATAAATACAAACAAGCTTCCTTTCATCTATCGTTCGCTGTTGTAACAAATTCTTCTCGTTGATCGATAACGAGCAAATTCGTGGTTTCACGGATCTCAAAGACACTCGTCGCTGAGAATGTCTTCATTTCAGACGTTCGCTTTCAACGCCTCGCCCGAAGAGACCTCAAACAACACCATTCACGATACCATTCCAATCGAACGCGATCCAGATCACGATCGCCGCGATCGAGGTCACGCACGTCCGTAAAAATCGCGCGTTCGCGCCGCTCCCGTGGCTGTTTAATCGAAGCCCACGATCGGACCTCGAAAGCAGAGGAGTCGAGGAGGCACGTTCCCTTAATTACCGTGTTAATCTTCTAACGAAGCAACTCCACGACACGCTCGTACAGTCGATCGACCACATGTTCTCGATTTTCGAAGTACAATCCAGATAGAAATAACTGCTGCTCTTTCTTTAAACCTCTCAACTGCTAAAAGTAAACAGCTCTCTCACGAAATTGATGGAGATCCTCGAGTTCTCTAAGCTCTGAAACTACACGATCTTTCTTCGTACTACGATCGAAAGTGATTTTGCCACGGACTATACCGCGATAATACACATTGCGCTTTCTATGACGCCGATTACCACCCATTTGCTCGTTTTCGTTCGCCAGAACGGCGCCCGCGCTCGAACGAGATCCACCCGATCCTTGAATTATATCTCGATCGTCTGAAACGTACTTATTAACCTCCTTAATCGTTGATCGTTCGTTAAGCACCGTACGAGAGTGCAAGAGGAGAGGCGTAATCCTTGCGAAGAAGTCGCTTCATCGTTACTGCTCGCGAAAGCGATCTCTTATAGTAATCTCTTTCTGCTCGGTGAGATATGTCTTCGAGAACGTCCATCCATACTCGTGACTTAAGCAGAAGAGTAGTTATTCGAATTAACACGCATACTTCCATATCCTTCAACTTCGTTACTCACTTTCTCCAAGTACTGTCAAATAAAATTAAAAACTTCTCAAAGTCAAAGTATACATAGTATCCGCTTCGCGTGTACTCACCAGCTCGTTCTCCAAAGCTTCCCCAATTCCGGTTCAACACCCGTTCCCCCGTTTCCAGCAGTGGCACACGTCACTTCACTTCACTTCACGGTCCACTTTCCATCGAAAGATGGCACTGGACACTTGACACCCGGCCAGGTCGGTCCACGTACGACGTAACAAGCCCGGAATCGGTCGACGGACGCGCGCGATCGATCAACCGGAACCCACGCGCCGTTATCGTCGTGGCCGCGCGGACTTTTATCGTCACGCGGCGCGGATAATGGACCCGGCCGTCTGCTCCCTCGCCGCGAAGCCAGACGCGCGTTAAATCGCGCAGAAATCCAGGTTGGACGTGCCGGCGACCTGAAGCCGCAGAGCCCGCGTCCCTGACCCGCTCAACCGGCGGCCTCGATGAATCACGCGACCGGCAGATCCTCACCGAGACAAACAACGAAAGTTCCCAGCCGGCTGCACGGTCATGGGGGCTCACTTTCGAACAGGAGGGAAGCTTTTGTCTCCCTCTCGCGCTTACTTCGTTCGCTCGATTCTTCTCTGTGATTGTACGCTGTCTTTCTTTTTTTTTTTAACGTTGCTCTATCGCGAGCTTCTTTAAGTCGTCTTAAGAGCTCCTCTTTAGAGCGTCCTCTTTAAGAGCTTTCGAGTTTACTTGGTTACGAAATTGTTTAAAAGGACTCTTTTCACTGGGTATTCTTTGGAAGCCTCTGGGTTGGTTGTAGAGCTTCCGTTTAACGCTCCTCGGCGGCTTATTTGACTTTCTCCGGAGTCTTTTGTGAGTCTGCGAGCTTGATGTGAAGTTCGCGTGTTTCCTTTTTCTCGAGCTTTTGTAAAGATTCGTAAGCTTCTTCGACTTGGTTCAGTAGCTTTTATGAAGTCTCGCGAGCTTTCTTAACATATTTCTATAGCTTCTGCAGAATTCTGCGAGCTTCTTCGATTGGCTCGAGTAGTGTTTATAAAATCCTGCGAGTAGGTTCTTGATATTTTATTAATATCCACTCGAGAGGAAAAATGTTGCAATCTACTAATCATTAAATTCTTTCTCTATTATTATCAATATTGTCAAGGTTCTTATCTTTTACAAGAGTGTCCTCAATATTTCTTGGGGCGATAAATTCATGCCTCAACGACGCTGATCTTAATTGCGGAAGTGGTTTCAATTGCTCGAGCGTAATTGCAAGTTAATCGCTCCCTTTAGATTCAATTTTTATAGAATCAAATCTCCCTGTTAGAAAGATACACAAGAAATACTAACAAAGTTCACTTCGAGAGCACGCGCCTGTATTTTATTAATGGCAGACCAGCTCATTGGCAATAATTATATTAATACCACGACTCGTCGCGTATCAAATGTTTACTCCCGTTTTCGAGCTATAAATTGCTACCACTGGATTGTCCGACACCATTTTTCGCCACTAATCGATCCCCTTTATCGTGTCGATGATACACTATCTTCGCAGTGTCAATACGGTCTATTATCGGACCATAGTTGCTTCGCTCCAAATAAATGAGCAACACTGTTCGTTTCACAATTTTCCACCGCGATCTTCGTTAACACACTGCGCGAACCGGTTCCACCACAGGTTACCTAAATTCCCTCGTTAACCCAATTTTTCTGCGGTGTCAATCACGCGATCGCTTCACCTCGCCAACGAGAAGGCGAACCGTTGCCAGACACTGATCACTTCTACCAAAATCAAACAGACGACTTATCGAACTATCATCGTTCAAATCGTCCCGCTCTCACCTCCCGCGTAACCACTTTTCGATCACGAGTACCCGTCTCCGCGTTGAACCGCTCTCGCGAACTTCGCATCAAACGATTTAACCCTTCGTTGCGCGTCGCCCTCGCGACAATTCCATTCGTTACCACTTTGCACTCGGATTCCCCCACGAACTCGTCAGAGAGGAATTAAATAGCCGATCCGTTCGATCCTCATCAGCTTATCAAAGTAGAGGGAAGCGAATCCTCCTCGAGTTCACCGCGAGAGACAGAGCTGTCGATCAAAGAGCCAGCCGAGAGCTCCTTGAACCACTTCCTGTCGAGATGACCGACCCCGCGAACCCAACGGTGCTCTATCGTCACGGAGAACCTGTTGATCCTTTCGACGAGCCTCAGTCGGACAGGTTCCAGCGTTCTCCATCGAACGCTGACAATTTGTTAGCGGCAGTTCTCGTCGAGAGCTGTTACGTATTCGATGCTGAGGAACGATCCGCCTGCGGTTGGGCCAGCGGATAAGATCTGCGGTGACGGCGTCCGCGAAACGACAGATTAGTCAATAACCGCCTCGAATTACGGCCTCGAGGCTTGCTCGCCTGGAAGCGGATCCGCCGTGGCGGCCAAACTTGGCCATCCAACTTGGAGACTTCCAACTCGAAGCTCGTAACGTCGCGATCGCGTCGTTTGGATCTTCTTAGATATACGGTTGGCTGGGTTTCGATTGAAGTTCAACAGGCCAGTACCGCGTAGTGGCGCTCGTTTTTCGAACGCGAACAGACTCGCAGCTTGGATTGAAGCAGAGTCAAAATTGAAACGAGAGTTTCCTGCGACTTCAAAAACACTTCGTGTCAGAGAATTCAATACAAGAGTGTTCTATTCTGAGTCGATGGTTCAACTTGGCGTTCAACTTCATCCACAGTAATCAGAAGTATATACCGTAGGATCGTGTTGTATTCGATATGGTATCTCGATCGTCAACGTTCCCACAGTCGATTCAGTTCGCCCTCAACCTCGTCACGATATCAATCTTCCATCGAGCCCGTGATCGTCTATATCCTACATGGATCTAGCCATCCTAATCCACGTGAACTTGGAAGAACCATCTAGAAACACGCGGCGAACAACACGCTCGAACCACTTTCCTCGACTTCTCCTCGACTTCTCTTCAACGTGTCTAAAAACACGACAGAAAACGTGTCTTCAACGTGTCCCATCAGAGTAACCGTGGACGACGTTCTCCAAGAGTGTTCTCCACAGCGAATCGAAGCATCACTCCACGTGGGTCGCGCGGTTTTCGAGCGCGTTCCCAACGGGCGGTCGATCGGCTCGATCGGTAACGGCGGCGGCTGAGCGGCGTCCGCGACGAGCCGGAAGCGGCCGCGTGACCAAAATGGCGGAAGGTCAGGGTTCCCGGGGCGCGTCGGCGGCGGTGGCGGCGAAAATAGTCGGCGGGGACCAGCGAAATACCGATCGGAAGCGCGTCGAAGGATAATACCGAGCGCACGGCGCAGGTAAGAGCGGTTTTCGAGCAACTACGAGCCGGTCGGAAGGCGGCGTGTCTTTCTCCCCTGCATCGTGCATCAGCTCGCACGGAGAGAGGGAAACGGCGAAACGATGGTAGGAGGCGAGGTGTACTGCAAAAAGCCAGCGGGGAGGGGAGACGTTGGTGAACGCGATAGATCCCCGTTGGTACCATGGGGAATCGGGATCGGGATCCTGCCCGTGCGACGTACACAGCGTGCCCGATTACCAATCCAGCTGGACGAAAGTCTGGATTTCGATCGAAAGTTGGCTCGTTTGGTAGCGAACGAAGCAACTGTCGATGATTCGATATTATTTTTCGTTTTATCTTGCATGGGACGAAGGGTGAACGGGGTAAAATCGCTCACTGTTCTTCTTCAGATCATCTGAGTCATTGGAGAAAGATAAATGGGGATATTAAAAGTGTTATCGAGTAATTTGCTGCGTGAGATTGATTACAGCTGGAGTAGGAAGTGTGTACTTCAATTTCATTGCGTGCCAGATATTAATTAAACTACTATTGAAAATAGAGTGTAAAAAGAAGCTGTTACGAAGGAATGGGTGTTTGTAGACTTTGGTGGAGAACAAGTTTATTAGTACCCCTTAATAAACTCTTGTTATAAAAGTTATTAGATGGGAAATTTAATGCAGATTCAGAATATGTTCACGGTTGCTCGCGCAGGAATATGTAAAACCGCATTTCCTGCTATTTTCGACACGTTACCTTGAGGGGGTCGTTTCTAGAGGCTAGCGAGTGGCGCTGGGGTAACTTTGGCAAAGGTGGGTCGTGAACAAATATTTTAATTACCTAGAGCTTTGTTTATAATTATATAACACTTAATATCATTGCAATTAATACCATTGCAGGTGCCGTTTTGGATACTATACTGCGGCAGCTCCATTTGCAAGCTCGTCGTTGAAATCGCAGAAAGTGTCAAGTAAAACAATGTACATGGTTAGTCTCACTGTCGGATGACTCGAGATAAATGATGTTTGCAGTGACGTTTAACCCGTGCACCGATAACGGTACACGCATGCACACATGGCGTGGCGATGAGGTGTTGGTTGGATAAAACGGTTCGATCTTCGACGCTTTAAGCGCGCGTTTACCTCGCGATTGGCTGGTTTGCGGAGACAATAAGAAGATTGATCGTCGCTAGAGAAAAGTTGGTTGCTTAGGTCGAAACGTTGCATTCTTTGGTACATTCCATCGTGCACCGGACGGGAATGCTTCGCGTCCATCAAACTGTTGCTCGTCTTCGTTAACGTAGCTTCCGTATTAGCTTCTTTGAAATCGAAAGAAACGTCTTAACGCGTTTAATTGCTGGTTAATTTACGGCTCGGCGGGAAAACGAGCCAAGACGTAACGGAGATTTAACGGAGATGCGTTCTTTAAGATAGCGCTCCTCCAGGCATGCTCTAGTTCCGCAAAACTGTTGCGCCGCGAGATCGCGTGTCTGTTAATCCTTTGGACACGCCACAGTATTCCGCTTTTTTTTTCCTCCAGTCGATTAGAATGTGGCGCTTGATCTTTGCAGCTGTCAGTGGTGGTTACCATTTGCGCGCGACATCCTGCGGAGTCGTCTAAGGATTGGGATCCAGGGGGGAGGTACAAGGAAGACTTCAAGGAAGCAATGAAGTTTAAGTTACTTCTGTAATTAAGTAGTGTAATATTAGATTAAGTCTATGCATTAAAACATTGTACTATACGTCTTATGTTATCATATATTAGTTTTAAGGAATATGTTATATTTTATATACGTCTTATGTTACCATATGTTAGTTTTAAGGAATATGTTATATTTTATATACGTCTTATGTTACCATATATTAATTTTAAGGAATTTGTTATATTTTATATGCGTCTTATATTACCATATATTAGTTTTAAGGAATTTGTTATATTTTATGATAGAATATGTTACCTTATACATTGCTACAATGATATATAATAAAATTATTACACGATAGATATAAGTATCATTGTAAAATAATGTCTCATTGCATTCTATTGTATATTACAGTAAATAAAGTTGAATAAACTAATCTTTAAAGAAAAATGCAACAAGTGTCATCATTTTCCTAACTCTATCATCCTCCGAGTACCTTTCCTTGCTATTTCCATTAAGTAAAACAAGCTTTTTTAAAGAATATTAGTAATTCCTGGAAATGACGTCATTTTCCACGAAATGGCACATTACGGATACCTCCTCGCCTATCATGTTCTCCTGATACAGAGTCCAAAAATCGGATTCTCGAGCGAAAAATTCAAAACGTGGCAATTCCTGGAAAATGACGTCAGTTCCAGGAATCGCCGAAATTCTCGGAATTTTCGATGACGTCATTTCCAAGAAGTGGCACTATTCGGATACCTCCTCACTACTTATGTTCTCCTGATACATTCCCAATTTTTCGACCAAAAATCTGAAAATCCGACTTTGTATCAGGAGAACATGACGTTACAGGAGGTATTCTTGCCACTTCCAGGAAAATGACGTCAGTTCCAGGAATCGCCGAAATTCTCGGAATTTTCGATGACGTCATTTCCAAGAAGTGGCACTATTCGGATACCTCCTCACTACTTATGTTCTCCTGATACATTCCCAATTTTTCGACCAAAAATCTGAAAATCCGACTTTGTATCAGGAGAACATGACGTCACAGGAGGTATTCTTGCCACTTCCAGGAAAATGACGTCAGTTCCAGGAATCGCCGAAATTCTCGGAATTCTCGATGACGTCATTTCCAAGAAGTGGCACGTTTCGTATACCTCCTCATATGTTATGTTCTCCTGATACAAAGTCGGATTTTCAAGATTTTGTTCGAAAAATCGGCAATGTATCAGGAGAGCATGACGTCATAGGAGGTATACGAATAGTGCCACTTCTTGGAAATGACGTCATCGAGAATTCCAGGAATTTTGGCGATTCTTGGAAGTGACGTCATTTTCCAAGAAGTGGCAGGAATACCTTCTATGACGTCATGTTCTCCTGATACTTTGCCGATTTTTCGAACGAAAATCTGAAAATCCGACTTTGTAACAGGAGAATATAAGTAATGAGGAGGTATTCGCACCACTTCTAGGAAAATGACGTCACTTCTAGGAATAGCCGAAATTCTCGGAATTTTCGATGACGTCATTTCCAAGAAATGGCACTATTCGGATACCTCCTGTGACGTCATGTTCTCCTGATACATTTCCAATTTTTGGGATCGAGAACCCGAAAATCGGACTTTGTATCAGGAGAACATAAGTAGTGAGGAGGTATACGAAACGTGCCACTTCTTGGAAATGACGTCATCGAAAATTCTGAGAATTTCGGCTATTCCTAGAAGTGACGTCATTTTCCTAGAAGTGGCAAGGATACCTCCTATGACGTCATGTTCTCCTGATACATTTCCAATTTTTGGGATCAAAAACCCGAAAATCGGACTTTGTATCAGGAGAACATAAGTAGTGAGGAGGTATACGAAACGTGCCACTTCTTGGAAATGACGTCATCGAGAATTCCGAGAATTTCGGCTATTCCTGGAAGTGACGTCAAATTCCAGGAATCGAAGGTTTTTTCTAATATCAAGAGGCGATTCTTGAACTTATGACTAGTTCAGTAGTGTTTAGGGATTATTAGGCTGGTCATTGAATGATTAAACAACTAGTTAACAATAGTAGAACGTTTATTAAGATTATAATCATACAAATATTCTTACAAGTTAGTTATTATAAAATATAAATCCATTAACAATAAATCTTATAGCTAAAGCTTATGTATAAAGTAATGTATGATGCATTAATTGAATAATATAATAAAGTTCTTCTTTGCTTCAGCTCTGAAGACGCCGAGGATTGGTCCAGGAAGTGGTAGCCCTTTTTGCAATGGCTTGAATCATCTAATAATTCAGGAACACTCAGTATTGTCCATTAATTCCATCTAATTACTCATTGAGTTGTAAATTCTATGAAATGGCCTCCAAATAGTAATCAAAGAATGATCTCTCGTCCATTGGTATAGCATCTCTCGAATTTCTGATCTAAACTGCTGTACAATTCGTCTTCGAAAGAAATCCAATCATTTCGTAAAGTCCTTGCACTTTACCTGAAATAAAAATAGCAAAAAACTATACACGCACCATTAAATGCATTAATAACTAAGTCTGATGTCAGTGATCGGAGTTGAATAGAAGAAATGAAGCGATAGACACGAATAAACTTATCAGAAGGTATAAATCAGTTAATTACATTGTCTTATGCACAATATAAAGCCATATTCGATTATAATTCAACGTACAAGATCGAACATACCTTTACTACTTAAATGAGCCACTCGCCTTGCTCCGAATTCCAAATTTCGCACTGAAGTCGAGAGAAAAGGTTCGTCAGTGCGTGCTTCGAGTTCGATACGCCTCTGTGAAGCATCGACCCGCGATGTTCACATGCTCGTCGGTTGGCCAATGTTCTGCAAAGGAAGAAACGTGTCAAAGACGAGACGCGTTCGAGTAGCAATTTTACGCGCAGCTGACTTCGCTAACCCTTTACTGTCGGCTGGATCCTGGCTAAGGCAACAGGTGGTCGTCGACACCGCGTGTCCATCTTGGAAACTTCTAGCGATCTTGCGTTTGCAACAAATTCCAAGTAAAAGTGGATACGTAAAAATGTTACTCTAAATCAATTCGTTACGTGTATCGTTCAGAACCGAGCAAAACGACATTTCTCTTGGAACCATTTATTTATGCAAAAAGTGAAAAATTCCATCTTCGTCAAAGTATCTATTACAAAAGTTTACTTTTCACTCGATAGAATCGATATCTCTGAATGCAACGATGGAACTTGAAGAATGCGTCGAAAATAGCGAACTGGTACGCGCGAATAAAGTACAAAGTAGCCTCTTGCCAATCCTTTAGCAGCTCGTATATTGTTCGATAGGGATTTTACAGGTGTACATTAATGGGAACAACATCTATGTGTGACTCGACGCGAATACAGCCGGAGGTTTGTGTCCGTCGCGCTACAAATCGTTTAATATGCGTTCGATACAATTTGAACCATCTATTTTACTTTAATTTTACTCTGTTCTCTTAATAATTGGTAGACTTCGTTCCTATACATACGGTAGAGAGATATACAAAAACATCGTATCGTACAAAATAGTAGCAGTATTATCACCACCAGTTTCGTTCCCACGGGTTCCTCTCTTATGCACGGTAACTCTCTACGACCATCGATATTTCCAGCTTGTATCGTTCCATCGTTCGTAACGAACCATACAAAAATACCACCCCATCTAACCCTTCGCTTGACCACCGTTCATTTGCTTCTCCCGCACGAGCATCGGATCCTTTCTTTGGTTTGGACAAATTTTAGATCTAATAGAAATTCGTTCTCGATTTAATTCTGCTGCGAAAAGTGAAAATTTTAAATCGCGAATCAATCGAATGTGCATTGCATTGTAAAATCCTCGAAAGTTGTTCCTGAAAATATCGATGATACGAAAATATCACAATAAATAAAAGTCTGACAGGAGAAGAAACTAAGTATAATAAAATTAATATAAAATAAATACCACCCCCGTCTGCGCGATTTTATCTAAACCCAATAAGAACTTCGTCTAAAGATGGCTACGGAAACCAATTTCTATGGCTCGATCAACGGCTCAATAGCCTTCGATTATTCCCCTCGGTTGGCCAAATAAAGGATTGAATTATTTCACCTCGATGCAAACGATCAAAAAGATTTACAACGGTCGACGCTCTTTAAAACGAAACCCGTCAGTGGCGTTTATGGATAAAATTCGATGCTCTCTCAATTTACACGGTCGTCTGATCGACAACGTGTACCACGGTACGCGGCGATCAACGAAAAGAGGAAAACGGAGTGAAAAATCGCGAGGCAGATGGCACGTTTCGCACCCCTTCCAGTAATATGTACAAAAACGGCTTTACTTCGATCTTGCTCGGCGTACCTCTTCTTTCGTCATTTCCCGTTCACTCGTTAGTGGACTGTGAATTCGTATACAAATTCATATTCTGTTAAATACACGAGGAAATGGAAGTTGAGAGTCGGTTCGAGAGCGCGTTGACCCTTTAAAATTAACTTACTTCGGATATTTTGTCTCTTTACTTTCAAACGCAACGAAATCGTTCGCTATACTAATTATAAACCTAGTACTAAGAAAGTTATTCGATTATAATGTTAGCCACGATTGCAAACTATTTTAAATTGATTAAACGTGTGAATATACAAGATATGTCGTCTGTTTTCTACTCAGCGTGTCGTTCGTTTTCATCGTTTTCCCAAAAAAATTATACCAATCCCATCCGATTCTCAGCTCGATCCTGAATAACGCGTCGCGAACAACGGATCAGAGGAAAAAGAGGAGCTGAAGAACGACGCGTCTCCGCGCGAACAAGGAGGAAGAAAAGAAAGAAACGAAGTGCAGCCGGGTTCCTCTTGAGACCGAAAGGAGCAGACACGCCGGAATGTACTATGATCCATGATTTTTATTAAACAAATTAAATACAAAAGGTTTTGCGTTTTTTTCCTTGTTCCTCGCGTTCCGACCACGATTTCGCAGTCGCTCCGATTCTCGAGTTAATATAAATAATTAAAAAACAACAGAAGAGAACGGGGCGGACAACGGGGCATTAAATAAAAAAATAAGAGAAGTCATCGAGGGATGAAGAAGAAGAGAGGAAGAAACGGGGTTGAGGGGGGAGAGAAGGAAGTGCAGCCAGAGCTCGTGGAAGAAGAAAGTTCAGAGGTTTCTATACATAATTATGACTCTCTCTCTCTCTCTCTCTCTCTTTTTCTCTCGATAAACATTCTTGCACGCTCGCGTTACACAAACTCTACGACAAGGTGGATCGTTTCGTTTAAAAATTTGCTGGGGAAGAAGGAGGATTCGAGCTTCAGCAATTCAAGGCTAAACCTACAGTGGTCGTAGAACGCGCGTTCGACGCTCAATTGACGCAAATATCGTGTCGTACAATTGTTGGTAGCTTGGGGATATATGTTCGACGTGAACCAAAGACACCAATGCGTTTTATAATCTTAATAAATTAGAGTTCAGATATTACAGTATTTTTTTTTAGTTCGAAAGTGCTCACTATGCAACCACTGTAGGATTATGTAGTTTCCAAGGGTCTCTCGTACGCCTCCCTTCCATTTCGATTTGCGAAGTTCGTTCGGAGAACAGTAACCCTAAAACACGACGTTTTAGAAAGGTTCACCGTGGTTACGACTAGAAAATCTTATGGCAGTCGTAGCGTAGATTCGAACGAATGTGTTTTGTTCAACAAATTTTAGCGACGACACGAGCAAGAGAAATTAAAACGTCCGCAATACCGTGCCGCGAATAAAATCTAAAAGGAGTAATCGCGCGCTAGGGTTAAAGATGTTCCCAACGGAGTTAACAAATCCTGTTAAATTACTCGTCAATTTTACTCAACTCACTGGTCCAATTTGAGAGCGCGACTTCATCAGTCGTCCCTAACTAAATTTCGTAATCATGGAGTCGCGACGTGTCGTTGATCGACGGGGCGTAAATGCAGCCTGGAATGGACCGTGTGTACTCTTGAACCGCCAAAGATGCAACGAAATGAAGAAAGAAAAAAAAAAAAGAAAAAAACAGAAACGAGCGAGGAAGATCTGTCGAAAAAAGACAAGAATGGCGGTGGTGGATCTAACGGACGCTCGACGAAAAAATAAAATGATACAGGAGAAGGGGAACGGGATTAGCAATCGTTTTCCTGTCTGTTTGCCAGTTTGTTTCTTCCTTCTTATACGCTCGAGTTAACGAAGAACCTTGTGTGATCGATATTTAAATGCTGCTGGACACAACGCTCGCCATTATCAAACACTTCCATCGAGAACGTTCGATTAATAATATTTAAAAGTCATTAAAGGATATGTACAAAGAGATATTAATATGAATATGCAGTAAATGTCGCCGCTGCCGCTTGATCCGCGCGGAACCGAGCGATCGACGCGAGTTAATCGTCCTCTCCGTCTCGATGCCTGGACGCGGATCGAGTGTGCCGAGGATCGACACGGTGTTCCGATTCTACGTCCGCCTTTTTCGTACATTTCTCTAAGTGATTTCGTCAATGTCAACGCCCCAGAATAATCTGTCGCGTTTGGGAAGCATTTGTATCGAGCATATGATTTACGATCGACGAGAACTAACTGCGTCCTTCAAGTATTTATCAACCACGCTACTTTTTTTAACTACTATTCTGTCGTGCTCAGGTTGGACTTTTGTAAAGTCAATCACTGGAGACATACGATTAGATAACTTAAAGATTAATATTTTGCATGAATAATTCTGCAATCGTGATATGTTCAAAGTAGAAAAGTGCGAAATTTTTAAATACGATTATCCTTGGAAGTAAGAAAAAGTTTAGCTGGATCAAGGGGAGCTAGTTTCTCTTAAAATATCAACTCAGAACATTTAAGCTCTCCGTTTGTTACATCGTCCCTTAAATAGATGACTTTCCTCGCATCCACTTTGGATACACATTTGGATTTACGAATCGTAGAAAAGTTTCGATCAAACTTCACGTTGAACGCTGAAACGAGTCAGCCAGTCGCTCGACTTATCCGCTCACAAATTTCAGTTGTCCGATTGCATCGTTAAAGGGACGACGTACTTCAAAGATCTCAGAGGGGTTAATAACGAAGATAGGGAGAAAATGGAGGCACCGTGTCGATCCTCGTGACTGCTGGTTGCTTTCCGCGCGCGTTTTGGCAGATCGTTCGTCGCGAAACGAGATGCCTTGGAAGTTAGGCCCTCTCTCTGCCCTGATACGAGCGTGTCGCGCGTCGATGTCGTCGACAGGAGACTCGAGACTTCGCTGAGAACGAACGAAAGTTCGGATCGAAGCGTTCTGTCGCACAGAACGCTGATGTTTAACGCGAGTATCCAATTTTCTCAGCGAACATCGATAACCAGTCTGAGCTTGTCGACGAAAACACGCGAATTTCGCGACGATTTTAATCTTTCAGCGGTCTTCAAGCCTTTGGGAACTTGTTATCTCGTCTCTTTTCCCTTGGCACAGAGGCTCCAAAGAGGCGGTTCGCGCTCGTTCTCTCTCTCTCTCTCTCTCTCTTTCTTTCTCTCTTTCTCCCTCTCTCTCTCTCTCTCTCTCTCTTTCGCACGGCGCGGATTATACATATATAGATATATTTATATATTTATATATATTTATAATATATATATATATATACTTTTTAATATAAAACTAAAAGTACCGTGATACTGATAAAATTTCGGAAAATATTAGTTATCGACGAATGCGCATTATTTCTTTTTTTCCTTTTTTTTCCGGTGCTCTCCGATATTATCCCTCGATAACGATAGATCGAATTTCGACGAACGTCGAGAAATATAAGTTACATAGCAGATCTAAAATTCGTTTTCGATTAATAATTAATTACCTCGGTAAAAATAAGTTGAGCATACGCGATGCAAATCGATTAATTATATCCTCTTAATTTTCCTTCCTGAAACGCTTAATACCTTGTTGTTATATTTGTTTTCACCCTTTATTCGTTCGATCGTCCATCCATCCGTCCGTTCGCGCTCATTCTCACTCAGTTTCACTCAAGAACTCGCGTCTTGCGATTTTTCTTTTTCATTTGAATTTCACACACACACACACACACACTCTTTCTCTCATCTCGTTCCTATCGAACGTGCACGCTCGCGTCGGATAACATTTTAGACGCTGGAGCAACGCGACGAGCTCGCTGGTAGCTCGCTCGTAACGTCGCCGATGAACGTTCTGACAGTGATTACGTACTCTCGTAAAGCCCAGGAACGATGTATACGCACGCTAAGGTTACAGCACACCCTCTCGTAAAAAGACAACACTCACCTCGTTAGTCCCTCGAAAAATACTTTGTACTTGTGATCGCGTCAACGGTAAAAACTCCGCGGAGCAACGCACGTCGAAGCCGTAAAAATCGGGCGCCACCTCGAAACGCCGCCCCCGGATAGAATTTCGGCCCCTCGTTGAACGCGCGAGGTTGCGCGGCGAGCGAAAGGGGACACACGCTCGAAAGCCCGCCGAACGTGCGCGATTTGTACGCGTTCGAGACGACCAACCATCGTAAAGAACCGCGTGACTCGAAGAGCGTTGGCTATGGAAATTCGACGAAGACGGGACACGTCCGTCCGTCGACGTCCTGCGCGCTCGAAACGGAAACTCGAGAAGAGAACGCGTCGCCCTCGAACGACAATTCGCGCGGTTCGACTTGCTCTCGGCACTCTGTCGCTTCGATTCTCGTGCACGTATGATTCGTTTCGCTTCGCGCGGCAAAAGAAATCTTCCATTTTCGAGCACACACGTACGCGCACGCACATCCACACGAACATACACACACGCGATTCTCGCTGAATTACAAGCTACGTTAAACGCTACACGCTATGTACACCAAAAAAGAGAGAAAAAAAAAAGAAAAAAAAAACTCTGAAGAAGAAACGTATACTTATGCTACTCTGGGCGTTCGGGGGTTTAGCCTAAAAAGTAATATAATACAGGACACGCCGTCATTCTTACTCCCTGCGACGATTACGCGGTATATATAACATCTTTGGACTCGATTTATTACACATTTATAGAGAATTATTACTTATGACCGTAATTTCTCGCGCGCCTAGTCTCTCATTCTCTCTCTGAGTAGCCGGTACGTAAAACTGAACGTGGCACCTCTGCGTCGGACGAAACAACTCCTCCCTCCTTCGTCCCGGTCCGACACATGTGTATTAACTAATGTCGTTCTTCGTATTTTGTCTTTTCTCGTGTTCCCTCCTCACCTGACGCGCATCCCTCTGGTGCACGCGTGTTCCTCCATTTTCTATCTTGTAACTGGTGCTTCCGTAGTTATTCTGACGGGCGTAGCTCTTGAGATTCCAAACGCGTCTCCGCTCTTCCAAACCTTTCCTCTTTTTTTTCACTTTTATCCATCCTGGAAGACTAGCGCTTCTTCCTCTTCCACGGAGTCGCGTACCTCCCCAAAGGGAGTCCCTTCGAGTGATCCAACGATCGAACCTCATGGCATCGAAACCACTCTACTACGTTCGTCTATGATTTTCTTCTTCTTCTTCTTCTTCTTCTTCCCTCCTCTTCACTCTCGTTTCCGTTTACGTCTACGCGTCCCTTCTCAGAGCAAACCTTTCAGACGGCTCTCGTCCAAAGCATCTCGAGACCCTGAAAAGGTGCACAATTCGCGAATCGTGTCGATTCCGTTCGCCTAAACACGTGGCACGTGGCGTGACGACCATGTTGGTTCCTCGTGGGCCGCGCGAAAACGACAGTCCGTCGAGGTGACGAGGCGTTAAGGGTGGGCGGGGGAGCTCCTTGCACGCGGCATGGGACACCACTTTAAACCGCCGACACTTGGGCGTCCTCGTCGTCTGAAAAATTGCAACGTTTTATTTAACCAAGATTTTTCTCACCGTTTCTAACTCTGTTTTTTTTTTTTTTCTTTCGCGAGGTCGTCGAGTCGTATGTTTTCTACTGTTCGTCTACCCTGGCCGAATGGTACATGTCTCGATGCTGGTGATTCTACGTATTGGGGATGATTTTCAGTGGAGCTCTTTCGAGTTTTTGTTCTCTTTCAATTGTACAAACGTGGTAATTGCGATTGAGAGGTATTATCGTGTGCTTTCTTGAAACTGCAATTTCTATGTTTTGTATCATTTCTTTCAGCAGGTGTGTGTTCAACTACGATCGCTACGAATTCAAGTAGTGACTAGTGAGGTAGTTAATTGCAGACTATATTTAATTTCTATTTATCTTGCAACGTGAAATTTCACGGTTTACTGTTAATCACACTCATCCCTCGCACAGAGTTAAATTTTATTCATTAGAGCAAGTATTTTAGAGTAGGCAGGTTCTTTTTGATTAATTAAAAGTATATAAAAATACAACGTAAATCGAGGGATAAGTATGGAGAAAATCTAAAATGTCACATAGACTTAAAACCGTTTTCTGTGCTGCAAAACGACAAAGCTTCTCGTTTCGTAAAACGCAATTCAACAACGCGCGTAATAATGCACAAAATAATATCTACAAATGCATACTTACAGTCTCGTACAGAAACTACAGTTTCGCGGCAGCAGCTTGCATATCGAAATGAAAGAAAACTCTCGAGCTAAGTTCTAAACGTACACTACCATCCAAAGTTTCTCAAAATGTAGAAATACTTACGATATCAATCTTTTAAATTAGTAATAAAACAAAAGAGAAAAAAAAGGGACCAATCTCATATTTTCGACTGGTAGCGCAAATGGTAAATGAATCAATCGTGTCCGCCAAAGTAGACGCGAGTTGTCTCCGTTCAACGAGAAACAAGATCAAACTACACGTATCCAATGGCTATCGTAGAAATCCTTAGAGCAACCAGCTGCAAAACGTAACATACTCTATACACACAATGTATTCAGCGACGTCGAATCGGTCGCAACAAAAGGGATCGTGAAGCGACGTGACGTGCAAATAGAGAAATGAAAAAAAAAAAAATAATAAAGAAAGATTCACGCAAGCAAGCTGGACAAACCTCGAACGTACAGGACACGAGACTATGCTGTACAATATGCAAAAAAAAGAGGGGTGAAACACGGAGCATCGCGCGATCGGTCTTGCGACAAGCTTTTCAACAGCCAGTGCCACGGGACATCGATGCGACAATTAATTGCGACTCGTTCCAGATGCAATAAACAACATCGTCGGTGGGCAACACGGTGGGACTCGCTTCATATATGCATGAACAGAGTGATTGCGAAATAAATAAATAAATAAGAGGGGAGAGGGAGACATTGAAAGAAAAATGTGAGAGAGAACACGAAGTAAAGTTATGCACACACAGAGAACGCGTATGGTTACACAGGCACTTTGCATTAGAGAAATGTACAAGTGGACAGATGCGGATATGTGTCGTTATTTACAGTTCGCTGAGATCGTCGAGGTTGGGGAAAGAAAATATAAAGAGACATTTACATATCGAGTAGCGAAACAGCGACGACTCGGTGTGTGTCCATACATACATTTGTACTCGATCGATAGGGATCGATTTCCCCGATCGTAGCCGTCCATCGGAGGGAAGAAGAGCTCCGCGACGCGTAACACGTCTGACGACGCGTTCCTCGCGTTATGCGAGACAGAACCGTACAGAGTTCTCGATTCGCGTGTCGGACAGTTGGAGAAGATAATCGTAATCGAGACACGGTGTCGAGATACGCGTCGATTCTCACGGTGAAAAATGTTATCGAAGAGGTGCGTCTGTTCAGATTTCATTTCCTCCTCCGCTTCGTATCGATGAAAATCAGATCTACGCTAATTACTCCGAGTGCTTCGAGTTTCTCAGACATGATACACTCCGAACTGTAAATTCTGCGAGCCGCTATAATTAAATTGCAGGTGCTTATAAAAATGAACATTTGCGTATCGCGTGCACGCTACACGTTTGCGTTTCTAATAAATGCGTAAGTTCTTAAATTATGTGCAGTGAGAAATATTAGGCATAAAAAAAGATTTTTTAAAATTCCACTGTATAGAAGATACAATAAAAGCTCTTTGTAATGTGTCAAACGTTAAATAATGGAATAATTATTTTCAATGTTCGAAATTATAAACAACTGAAGAACGGAACATTGATAACATGTATCACGCCTGAAAAAGTGAAACGAAAATAAACGAAACATATCTCATCGATATGGCGCGGTGGATAAGCGAAATGCTGACAAAATCAAAGACTGCGGTTAACATTTTTCTCCGTGCATTGTCGGTAGTCAGTGATGGGACTGATACAATAATAATCGTTAACAATTACGCTACAATTAAAATAACTCTTCGACTCGTCTTAATACTTGGAGGATTCGCGTAATACTGATATCTATAAAAAAAATCGAAAATAAAACGTGTTGATACCATCAGCAGTTACTGGTAACATTCACAAATAATGCTGTAAACTAAAATAATAATAAAAGGATACGATTAAAAGTACTATAACGCGTTTCACAGGAATTACTCATAAAAATAAAAGCCTATACTTCTTTACGTTTCCCAAGAAGATATCACTCGTGCTTTACTATTCGAACTACCATCGCGTCTACATCCTATTTGCACTTAAACAAAGACGTTCGCACACCTCGCAAAACCACGTAACAGTATCAACACCGTACACAATTTCGTACCACGACACTTCTCCGTGTCTCTTTGGTGACCGTTCGAATCTCCCTGAGAACCGTGGGATCCGTCCCCAACATTTTACACCGGCAACTTATCGTCGTCGCTAAAACCAACCCGTATCACTCCCATCACTAAATCGCTAGTGGTAGGGAGCGCAAGCCTCGAGGACGAATAAACTCGTGGAACAAAAGAGAGAATGATCGTATAATACGTCTAGAAGAACGTGGTAGATAGAGTAGATTGTATTGTAGGTAGCGATTGTGTTTGGTTTGTACCATCTTCATGGTCGTTCCTGTAGGTAACACCCTCGTGGCTGTGGGCACGGCCAAGCCTGTGCAACCTCGCCATATGCGCTGCAACTTTGTACGCAGGCGGCTGACGGCACTGCGTACTACCGATTCCTGGACGCATCGTCGTCATCGACGTCATCGTAGTCATGGTAGTCATCGTCGTGATAATCGTCGTCCCTACGCCTGGGGGTGGTAGCGCCGCCGGTACTCCGAGACCCACGCCTACTCCTAATCCCGTAGTACCTGAAAACCCTCGACTCTCTTTCTCTCGGTCTCACACACCTACCGCTACTCGCCTCCTCCTCCTCCTCCTCCTCCTCCTCAACAACAACAACAACAACAACCGCCGCTACCCTTATCCTCTCCGCCATCATACGTGTAACTTCACCGCCGTCCGCGACTTCTGAACGAGCACGACTCGAGACGTGGGTGGTGTGGTTCGAGTACCTCGAACGCGCTGACTGCTTCTTGGATGTAAATCGTGTCGCTTTTTAGAAATCTCTCTTTCTTGTTTCAATGTTAATTGATTTTTCTATCGATTACGTTTGTATGTTGTAATAAAGACTGATAGAAGACTGGTGTGTCTTCTTTTATTGTGACTATAACTGGTAATTGAAATAGATGATAATTTGTGATTGATTTATTAATGCTTGTTGCGTCTGGGAGTTCCTGCGACGAAGATTTACAGCCAGAGAGTTTGTAACTGCCTTTAGTAATAGGAGAACCGTAACGAGGAAGACGGGCGTAACCCTTTCGCCGACCCCGTTAATAAATTCCCCCTTTAAGTACTGTTTACACGGTTTGGTAATAAAAAGAAAGTTGACGGAGCAACGGGACTCGTCGTACTCGTTCGAAACGCGCTGTCGAGAGAAACGAACTGGTTTACGTGGAAACTGTACAAACACACTCGTTATTCACCGCTAGGTCAGCCCACAGAAGAGGAAAGCACAGAAAACCAGTTAATATGTACCCTGAAAAGAAGGCCTCGGCACTCCGTTAATCCTGAGGAAACGCGGCACAAGAGGGGAGGGGAGAACAGAGAGAAGAAGAAAAAAAAAAAAAGAAGAAAAGAAAGAACGCACACACGGTCGCACAACGGTTGATGCAACGCACACTTTTCCGACACGCGCGCACAATCTACGACGCGCGCGTGTACAGCAGGCAACGATACTCACGTGATTGTTAGCGTGCACACGCCAACCCTTCGAGCAAACGATTAATACAGATTAAGCCGACGCAATCGCTGTACATATCAATGAATGCCTCAAGCCCGACGCGTTGCTTCCGCTAAGGTGCAGAACTCCATTTAACGATTGTGTCTACCATTCATTCTAACGTTAACCTTCAACCAGTGACGCCAGCCTCTTTACTATCGCTGACGAAGAGACGCGGCATCGATTCGATCTGCATTCACTTCGAAATAAACAGATCTCTTTCGATCGTCTTAGTATCATCTCTGTTCTATTTATTATACACGTGTATATGTACAAGTCGACTGAAAAATAATGAGCGGTTATTGAGTGTCAATAGAAATTCTAGAAAAAATACAAGACACAAATTTTGTTATCCTTTCACCTAATTTTACGTTCATAATAACTCACTGATCGTTTCGAGATTTATGCAGTAGAACTTAATAGTTAAACTATAGACCATGCTTGCATGCAATTGTATTTGTATTTTCGTGTTCTCCAATTATTTTCCTAAATTTTCTATTATTCGCAGAACAGTTGATCAATTTCGCTTATTATAATACAAAGGTATCTATTTTCAGACATGATTCTTTAGCAACTTGTATCTCCTCGATTCTTAACAACGCGTCGACGTCGCGTAACTAGTTGAAGGTTCGAGGAATTAGTAACATCCTATTTGAACATCTTCGATCTTCCGACAGAGCCGTCACCAAAGACACATTTACGCACCACTCTACGATACTGCGCGATTCTACGGGTGTGTCCGGAAGCAACGCGAGTCGCAAAACATGTGTGAACAGAGCTACGTGAGAGAATAAAGAAAGAATAATGCAGGCCAGTTGCAGGAGAGAAACTCAAGACAGGCAAGAGAATCGCGGACTCACCTTGAGGATTTTGGGGTTCGTGATGGTGATGATCGTAATAATGTTGGTGGTGGTGATGGTGGTGATGATGGTTGTGGTTGTGATTCTGGTTGTGGTTGGCAGGAAGCGGAGGTAACACTGCTACCGCGTGGGGGAACGGAGGTGCACCACCTCTCATAACAGACCCTGCACCACACACAGGCCACATACGAAATTTCTTTCTTTACAAAATTTACAACATCACGCGTCGGTTTTCCCGACACGATGGTAACGTTTTCTTTTTTTTTTTCCACTTCTACGTCCTCCCTTCGTTTCTACTTTTTCTCTCCTAGTTGGTGGTAATTATTTACAGGAACGAAAGGACGAATATGCCGAGAGTCGTGGTGGAGATGTCGATGGCGTTAAAGAAATTCGCACGGCGTTCGTTCCGTGAAAATTGGAGAACGCGAGAGCTGAGAGCTTCGGATTCTCTTCTGAACCTGAAGGAAGATTCGTAGAGCGAGCGCCGCGAACGGTATGCTCGTACGAATCGGGTCGTAGGGTCGTATTATAAATATCTATGTATGCGTGTATGCGTGAAGAATTGCCCCCTGCGTAAAGAAGCGAGTCTCTGTGAGAGAAGCTTGAAGCGGTAAATATGTACTGAAAGCAATTGGAACTCCCGGGATAGAAGCGTCTATAAAGCACGTTTACCTACGGCTATCGGCGCAACCGCTTGGCTAAACGGTAAATAAATAAAGTGTACCGTGGAGGACGGTAAAAAGAGCGTGTATATATATATATAATGCAACGTATATGTATATGCTGCAGCTTAAGTTGCGCGTAGCTGTTTCTCTTTAAGCTACCGTAAACGAGAGAGAATGAAGATGAGTGGCCATGGGACATACGTTTTCTTTTCCAACGTTTGACTCGAATCGTGACCCTACTGTGAAACGAGTGATTCGGGGTGAGTAAAACGGGCTACGTCTGCGTGAAACGGCGAGCTGCAATGGGGAAAATTGATTTTCGATTGCTTCGCCATCGGGCGACGGGGAACAAAAAGTTAGAAAAAAAAAACAAAAAAGAAATGTGTAATAAAAGTGTGAGACAGACGTTGACAATTACTCGAAGGGTACTCATATAGTCATCAAAAGACGTACAACAAATATCACACGTTTCCAAAGACGAATCATTCTCGTTTTCTAACTACCAAAAAATATGTTACGAATACGTCACACACTACTTAAAAACAAAAATAGTGATTCTTTTTCTATACGATCACTTTTGCGATTACAGTAGAAATAAAATTAAAAAAAAAATAAAAATAAAAATAAAAATAAAACAAAAATAAATGGAAAACAGAGACTCATTTAACACCCAACCGTATCACGAAACGAACTTTCACGCAATTACTTGTGTCAATCAACGACATACACGATATACACGTGTCGTCGACGACGACGCTCTGTGTGATAATAAATAGGAAAACAAAAGAGAAGAACGAAATTGAAATGAAAAGAAAAAGGCAACTTCATCTCGTTGGACCACTCCAGACTCTTTCTTTGGTTCTACTTGTCTAAACTACGGTCTACGGAACGGGCAAAATATAGGGAAGGTAGGTAATGAGCACGAGCTTTTGTGGAGTTTTTTTTTTTTAGTTTTTTTCTGTTTTTTTTTTGGTTCACTTTTGGTTCAAGTTTACGTACCTTGCATGGCGGAGTGCCGTCTTTGAGGTGGCGGTGGACTACCACCAGCTTCTACGCTGCTTCCGCTGTGGCTGTCCAGCTGTGTACTGTGACCACTGTCACTGCTCGTCACCGAACCTACGCACACGTCCCCAAGACACTTCTATCACTACACATTCTAGCCCATTTTGTTGCCCTGATGCGCCCGCTAACTGCTAATTATCTAACAGAGATTAAATCGCGTACGTCAGGTGCGTATAAATTGGTACCACTCTTTCTCTCTTTCTCTCGTTTTCTCTTCCATTTCTCTCTACTTCTCGCTCGACAAATCGGAGGACCGACAAACGCCAAGTGACGCCTACGAATCGGTCAACCTGGTCGTGACTTCGAATCACGCCCGCACAGCGTTTGTTCCGTTTCATTTTTAGTTTTCTTTACGTTTTTTTTTTTCGTTTCTTTTGATATACACGCCTACCAGAGGATCGTCCTTCGATCAACGACTATTAGCTACTTCTAGCGAGTAAGCAGCACGTACATTAAGTTTCGTGTAAGATCTATCGAAGAAAAGATTGAGAATAGAAAAATATTTGTTTCTGGGAAGTGAGATTCGTGTAGAAGAGAGACTACCAGAAACGCGCGATGTGAAATCGATCGCAGAAAATATACGAGCATTATTGGTACAATCTCGATTACTGGTTTGAATAAATAAAGAAATACGTTTGGTACCCGTTATTTATTCAAACCGTAGAGCTCGAAAGTGAAAATTATACTGATACTAATTCTAATTAAGTTCTTAAAGAATTTATCGAGATAGGTTGCAATAAAAAATTTTAAATTACTATATCTACATATAAAGTATTGATGAAAAGTGACTTGAAGGAAAAAAAATGGAAAAAAACAGACTATACGATGTGATAGACGCGGCCGTATGTCCCATGGTGAATGATCTAAATTGAAGCCAGACGTGCTTCGCCCTGGGAATCGGTACCGTGGTGTGTAATAACACGGGACACGATAGTAATATATCGATCGAAAAGAAAAACGAAGCGCGAGCTACGGAAATCGGCATACAAGATGCGTGTAAAATGGATAAGCTAAATATAAACATGGAACATTTATGAATTGCGTAAACGGCTGTGCAGCGTGCATATAAAATGAGATATATAGTTTCTTTAGATTTTTGCGAGACCTGACCAGTGTGTTACGGTCACGAGCAATGAAAGGTGCACTTGATGGTAACTTCGCGAGACGTGTCTGGCTGTATCGTGTGTCGCAATAAAACGAACGTTCAAAAATCAAATCGAAAAGAAGCACCGTGTGATATATATCGTCTAACAGCTAGCAATATGTATAGAGACACAGAGAAAACTTGACATCGTAAAAGTATATACGTGTGTAAGTAGTATACGTGTTGTATCGTGTTATGTAACGTATGCGTCGAGTAGGTGATATTTGACAGCATCTCGCTTCGAACCATTTTACGTGTGTCGAAATTAACCAACTTACCACTGGTCAACGTTTTTCTTAACGGTTGAAGATTGCTCAGGCTGGTTACGCTACTACTTTCAGCGCTGAGATCGACAGGCGGCGGTAAACCGGAAGGAGTATCGCTATGGGATCTCTCATGCATAGGAACTCGACTACCAGATCCTACTCTCCTGGGTGCGCCGGGACTAGGCTCCAGTCCACTGGAATGCAACGCCAATCCTGGCACTGGAAGCGGCGGTGGACAGTGTTTAGGCTGGTACGGGCGAGTCTTGTGGGGATCCGAGAGCGCCAACATTTTCCGCACTGCCTGCGGCGATGCCGCTCCGAACTTTGTACCTGGAAATATTCATTGACCCCTTACTTGCCATTCCACGCATACGTAACGCTAACAAATTCATCGTCGTTCAAACTTTCGCAATGACGGACAAGTTGCCTCGCTAGACTTTGCGCGACGCAACGACACGGCGATGAAGATGTTAAATTTCGTGTAAAATTGTTTGCGTCGACGAGGAAATTAAAAGATATCGTACCTTGTATACTCTTTCTACCTTCACTGGTGCTACTGGCACTACTCGTAGTGGACAGAGTCGGGGAAGGATGCCTTCTTCCTCTGCTCGAACTAAGAGGAACCGCTGCGACTACCGCGACAGCTCCCGCGTGAGGTTCGCAATCCACGGACAGAGCGTGCAACCGTTCCTCGTCCGTTATCACTTTCATGTTGGCAAGGTACGCTTTCACTCGTCGAACCATCTGCGCTTCCTCGAACATTTTCTTCGGGTTCGGCGCTGCGGTTGATTTTTTTCGCCTCTTCACCGTCGCCGTTTGTCCTCCTGGACATTGCAACACTGTTAGCGAAAATTAATCATCACATTGTTGATCCTGTCTACCACGCGTTCAACGTTACGTTACCTTGATTGCCGGTGGTCATCTGATTTAACGCAACCATGGCAGAACTAGGTGGCTGACCGCCCCTCTCTAGCATTATCGATAAATCGTACGGCGAAGAACACATGTTCGTTAACGTTCTCACTTCCTTCGCGATCATTCGTAATTTTTCGAAATTTACCAACCCTTCTACCCTAGAATCGTTGCCAAGGTGTATGAAAGTCAAGTCTTTCTTCACCACTGGATAAAATGGAATCTAAGAAGAAAGAAAGGTACGTTACTTTACTCAGAAAATGTTATCGATTGAAAGACAATTAAAATGTAAAGAGTAAAATGACAACGTACTATGGGAGGTTGCGTTTGTTCGGATGCCACCAATTGTCGATACTTGCTCATATTTCGACTGGGATCCATTAATTCTTGCAAATCGCTGAAGAGCCTCTGATATTTACTTGGCAGTTTCTCCCAGGAAGCTCTTAGCCTTGATACAGCTCCGTGGCCCAAACCGGATACAATCGCAAACATGGAGTTGAAATTTTTACATTCCTTACATTGCCCTGTTCGTAACGAAAAAGAACTCTTAGAAAGTGTACATATTAAAAAAAATGTGGATCATAAAGAACTGGATAACTTACGGGCTATTTTTATAAATTGTTTTATTATTTTACTACGTCGAACGAGATTGTGTTCGGAACATACTTCCGTCACAACCCAAAACATTTCTCTGTTGACTAGTTCTGCGAATTGCCTCAACATAGGCACTCCGTATCTACTTTTTAATTCGAACAAATCGTCCACGTATTCCGTAGATTCAATTTGCCTGGTGATACCATTCGAATCAATACATCGTCTTCACGTGAGAAACAAATCATAAGGCGGAAAATAATATATATATATTCGACTTACCTGAATATACTGAAATCTTGTAAGGTTAGCTGAATCGCAACTTCGACGGCGTTTAATTGCAAGAAGTGGACCTGAGATTCGCGTATCAGTTCCGGCGCTTGTTCGTCTGCCACGAGCGTTTCCGAGATACTGTTGGTTTTTAAATAATATCGGGAACTCAGGCCAATTCGTTCCGCAAGATTTTGCAACTGATCGGGTAACCTACGCTGCTTAATCATGCCCCCTTCACCGACGCTAACTTCGGCTAAAGAGAAATTTGAACTGCTCTCGGTTATACCAAACTCTTGGAGAGCAAGCATTACCACCTGAAAGGACGCATTAGCATACAAATAGGAACCCTCGATCGCAAGTATTGTTTAAAATGTAAGTATATGCATATACACGTATATATCTACCTCGTGTGCCGTTGTTTCTTTGTGAATAAGAAGATATTTACAAGTTTGATCGGCTTTGAAAACTTTCAAGACGTGTTCCGGATAGTCGGGCGCCCTTAAGTCATCGTAACAATACAACGACGTGAGGTCAGGATTACTTTTCGAATGATAAAGGTTAGTAGTGGTCTGCGAAACACCTCCTGTTCCCGGTGGTGTATGTGGAGGTGCGAGAGGGTCATCTACATGTACACCATCACTGTAAAACGAATTATTTTTTCGTTTTTAGAATTAACATTTCCTTATTGAAAGCATTAAAGATAATAATAATAGTAATAATAATAATAGTAGAAAGTATGCACATGTACTTTTAACTTACTTAATAGTATTCTTTGGCAGTATATTCATTTTCATAAGAGCTTTCTGTAATCTCCTTTTCGGTCCAAGGGTCATAAATCCTTTGTGTTCCTTCTTAGCATCTTTACAAGGTGAAACATTAGAATCAGGAATTAACAGTGAAACACCGCCCACCATAGGATTCAACGTATTTACTGCAATGACCGGATCCACGTGCGTGGACAGCCTTGCGCGAGGATCTGTTTGTAATCTCGAAATCTCAGGTTTGTTCGCTCTTCCCCGCGGCCTCGGCGAGTCATCTGGCATCTGAAGCATTTCTTTAAACGCTACAACAGTAATTCCATTGCTCGCATAAAAGAAAGATAACGCCACAAGTATTGTCTCTACAAGATATCACATACCAAGTAAGTTCGATTTAACAGTTATACTGAGATGTGTGGATCCTTTTAAGATCTCAAGAGCCCTCGCATGGTTCACGTGCTCGAAACTCTGTCCGTTCACTTCTAAGATCTGATCGCCACGTTTCAAACCAACATCCTCGGCTTTTGACTTTTTGTCGACTTTCGAGATAAAAATACCAAAACCCCTTTCGTATCCCCCCAGTACACTAAAATGCAAGACCTCGTCCCTGGAAGGCCTTGCTAACGTTACATTCCGCGTTCTCGCTTTTGCTGCACACGCAATATTCAGTAATCTGAAATTCATAGAAACTTATATTAAAACAAGTACCGCAAGTCCATTGTTACCAGATCCTTCCAAATAACGGATCTCTATATCCAAAGTAAAGAATAAAGAATAAAACAAAAAATATAGTTAAACAGATACGTACCGTTGCTGTCCGTGCATTTTCTCCCTTTCTAATCCAGTCTCAAACGCCTCCAAAAATTCCATCATAGCTGGATCAGTTTCAAAGTCCGTAAAATGATTATTCACCCAAAGAAGTACCACACGGGCGACTCTGTCTCTGACTTGAGCCTGATCAAACCACTCCAGCAATTGACTCGCAACTAATAAGGGACTCTCGATAAATGTTCGATGAGTTAATAAGAAATCTTCTATATAAGTAGGATCGGTAATACTGTTTTCTTCGATAAGTTGTAACATTAAACGTTCAGGAGTCCCGCGAATAACTACATGACCCCTGCGTGCTCCGCCGTCTAAAGCACCTCTTAATTCTGTAACTAGAATCACTCTGCCATTTTCTTCGTGCCGCCTTGTATTTTCCTCTCCTTGATGTTGAATTCTAAAGTAGTCTGCTTGTGTGACACATACAAATTGGCAGTCATCGCATCTAGAACAGGAGACAAACTGTATCAGCACAAACTGCCTTTTTCGACGTAAAGCATTCACAGACATTTCTTCCGCAATATCCTAATATTTAAAACGGCACACTTTAAACATAGAACTCACTTTGTCCTCATGACACCTCTATGTAAAAGTCTTTCCATAGTGGGCAAGATTCCAAAACTGTCACCAAGGTGCAGTTGTTCGACATCCCCATTGCTATGCTCGATTTCAACAGCACCGTTAATAAGCACGCTCCAACTGTCCAGTTCTTCTCCGTCGTTCAAGACTATCATACCGGCACGTTCAACCACAGCGAACACCATCACAGCGCACAGCGCTCTCCTTACCGCCAAAGTCATGTTTGTAAAGGCCTTCAGTTGTTGCGTGAATTCTAAAAGTATTTCTATATCATCTTCTGTCCTTTCCATGGGATCCTTTTCTAAACATTCTCTGACGGGGTCACGGACAGTCAAGCTCTATAAACGAAAAACAATTCTGATTACTTTAACTCTTTCCCCATTTTAGCTATTTCACGATGTACACCACACAAGAAAATACGCTTACATCCATGCTCTCCGCAAGATCTTCTTCTTCGTCGCTGTCCACTATGGATTCGACAAGTCCCGAAAGATCGACATCATCCGCGTCCGGATCTGCATCCAGTGAACCTTGTACAGATGTCATGGTGTCTGAACCGCTGTACGCCGAACTAGTGTCACTCGAATGGCTGCTCCTATTGGACTTTTGGTACAGCTCCGGCCTGCCTGTCAGGCCTTGAGGAAACTACGCAAAGAAGGGAAGATTGATCAAATACAACACCCTTTAACCCATAAAACCTTATTATTGATTATTATTAAAATCAATATTCATAGGACAAATTTATTCCAGAAATATTTATAGCCGCGTCGCGATATGCTGTCGAACATGACGTACATCGTTAATAATTCCAGGTTAATTAAAGATGATGAACGATCGCTCTGCTATTGCTATACACTCTCGAATACGCAAACTAAATCGTTCCCATTAACGTCCAACGCGAAACGATCTCGATGCAAGTCAACGCGTTCTGCATCGCGATGCATCGGCGTTTCGATCGCGGTTGTAAACAATGCTCACGGTGCAGTCCAGGGAGAAATATCAGCGCACCGTTCGATCATTCTTAGATGAAAAAGGACCTACGAGAATAACGCGCGGCGATCTATCCATCCGTACATCGATACCGATCTGTCAATCGGCCGAGAGAGGGCTGGAAAAGAACGGGACCGGGAGACATGTAGGACAAAAACATGGGCTCTCCCCGTGCCGCGGTGTTCGTGTCTACGGAATAGTACCAGGAATGGGCGTGATGGAGACAGGCTCCGTTCGTGTCAGTTAGGTTAGTTTGCCAGACATGACATCACGCACGCAACATCGAGCGACGGGAGTGTAACACGCACACCGCGAGAAAGGGACGGTGATATGCTTGGCAGGTAATACGTCCGCGCGAAAACATCGTTGACATCTGTCAATCCCACGGTAATCAGCGGCGATCGTCCCCGCGCGAGAGCGGCGGGAGGGGGGGGGGGGGGGGGCGCCGCGGTGGATCTCGCTGGAACGGGAAAACTGTCGCGACTCGATTGAAAACCAAGGCCATTTTGAGCCGCGGGAGATCGCCAGACTCACTTGGTACATGCCGAAGGCGTCCATCCTGTCCTCTCGCTAATGGCACCCTGGCTACGACGCGCGATCTCCTCTTCCGCGTTTTTCAGATCACGAGGACGAACGCAGGGAACGGCAGCCGCTGTCCAGCCGCATTCTCTCCTGTCCCGTTGTTTATCCGCCGAGCCGATCGAACTGGCGAAAACCTCGCACCTCCCATTCGCGGGCGCGTACGCGGCCGTGCATACACGCAGCGCGCGACGTGACCTTCTTTGTGTGCGCGTTTACGAAGCTCGTGACGCCGCGTATGGTGTGCGCCCCGTGTGTCGCGGCCCGTCAGCTTAACGGAGTAGCGGACATAGGACTGCCTCTCGTCCCTCCCCCACCCTTCGTCCAGCCGCCGGCATTCCCTTCGAAAGTCTCGGGTCACGTGACCCAACCGAGCGGCAAGCCTCAGGTCCGTCGCAACAGGGGGGCGCGCGTTGGGGGGCCCACCTGTAGCTTCTGATCGTGCCACTAACAAAACACTACTCTCGATGACGGGACGAAAATCTTGGTGAAAAAATTTCCACCCCGCCCTACTTGCGCCTCGTTAAATAGTCAATTAACGGCCGCATACTGTTTTCTTACGCGCGATTTCCTATGCCCTCGCGCGCCTCTTTTACATCACTCGAATGGACCGAAAACTGAACGTTCTCCAGTCTGAACGCTTTCTAAAAGAATCCCAATTAACTTCGATCGTCTTTGTAACGGGCGACTCTGTAAGAGTTTCAGCTGTTGGATCGAGTTTTGTATTCAAATTCTGAGGAGAAGAGATATGTGCGCGTGTGTGGCTTAGAGGAAAACTGTGGGTCTGATGAGACTTCGTAGATAAATCAATTTCTCATGAATAGCTAAACGAGCGTCGACAAGGACAACCGCTCGTCGATCCTGTTGCATCGCGGAATAATTCCTTATTACTCGCGTCCTCGTAATTGATTGGTAATTACCCTCTGCAGCGTCTCGTGGCCACGAGCACGCTGCTCGTCGCGCGACGCGTGTAACGCGGCACCTAAAGGCCGATCGTGTGAAACGAGCTTAAGGAGTCGACGGTCGGTCAATCGTCAGTCGGTAAGCGATTGAGGGAGAAGGAGGATGCACGGAGAAGAGAGTACCGGTCTGCTCAAAGCATCCAACGCAGCGGATAGTAACTGCTCAAAGGCCACTGGCCGACCCGACGGATGATTTATACGACCCGTTATGTCGTGCCCATGTCTCACTTTTCCTTTTGTCCCGTACCACCAGACTTTCCAAATTGCTTCTTCCATTCAGTTTCTTCCTACTCGAGCAGCCAACACACCGGCATACCAGTGCACGCCGCTGATGCGCATTCCAGACACTCTTCAGGGGAGAGACACTAATGTAGATCATCTTGCTCGCACGCGACGCAGCTTAACGAACTTTCGATCCAGCCCGTTCCAAGACTTTGGCCCAGGGAAAGCGGAACTTCGCTGGCGTTTTTTGTCACACGCGACGTTTGGTCGACGTACGAGCTCGTTTTAATTCACGATTCACAACATCAGATCCCAATTAAGAATCATTAAATACCCTTTCGCTTCTTTAAAAGTTAAAACTCTGATCGGCACGGAAAAGACGATTGCCTGATATCGAAGAACAAAATGGAACGAACGCCTACAGCATCGAAGAAGGCAATTTTTGTTGAGTACAACGTGCACGTAATTTGCACTTCGCGTTACTTTTTCCAGCGCGGGAAAATCTTTTTCTCGTTTCACGGGGATCGACCATTTCCTTGTCGCAACGCGACAAATTTTCCATAGATACGTGTCGACGCGAATAAGAAAATCTGCCAACTGATAAAACTTCTCTTCATGAGGGGCGAGTGTGCATTTGAAATGCATGAGGAAACGCGCAACGAGGAAAGAAAGCTGCTTCAAAAGTTCTCCACTAACCGCTCTCGACGCGAACCACCGCGTCGCTCACTTTTTTTTTTCATTTCTCCCCTGTCCCTTCTTCGATCAGAGAAAACACGTGGGCGTCCCGTATCTCTACTCACGTCACGGATCGACGACGTCAAACTTTCTTTTAGCAGCTTGCGCGTCGATGACGCACGACGGATGATCGCGAACCGCAAAAGTGCACGCGTCGCTAACTAACGATAGATAATGGTTATATCTCGACATTAGGTAACATGTGACAGGAAATGCATCTCGCTATCGATTGTACTTGATAGAAGCTACGTGCAATTAATCCTACCCTTGAAAATCGAAAGACGGTTATAAACTATGATTTTATTAATTGACACGATTGTAACGCGTGTGACTGATCGTTTCATTGCGAAGGCTTGTCGCCCTATGACACGCAACAGAACTACAATTTAAACTACAACGTACTTCTATACGTTCTTCTAATAAATAAATTTATCTCTCAATTAATCATGCATAGTCTCATCCATCCAACAGAGTCAAGTACTAAACATTTCATTCGTAACGTGTGTAGAGAAAACTCCACCTCTCATATTGCCTGCACATCTCATATTGCCCACGGTAAAGCCTTGGACGCGCATTAGTCACAGGCCAACCCTTCAGAGTAACTTATGAACACATCGCAAATTAAATCTGGCCTTTCCCAAACTCGTGTATTTACGACGCCATCGAGGCTAAGAGTTCTGCTCGAGAAAGGAGCAAATCGTTGAAATTCCTCCGAAGGGATGCACCCTCGCAATGTCTACCTGTAGATAGAGGGAGAGAGAGAGAGGACAAAGAATTTGAAAACAGATGCTTACCGTGTCATCGAAGACCAGGTTGACCTGTCGATGGTCGGTTATGGGATGAGGGTGCGGCGGTCGATGCATCCTTCCTCCATGCACTTCCGGATAGTCGATCTGAAGTAAAGAGAGGGACGAATAATTAGAAAAACTGATTAAAACGAAAACGCTGAGAGAGAATGCACCCTTTTCGTAGCTTTTAACGTCGTATCGGCTCGACAGTTCCAAGTAGTTGTTTTCATTCCTTTTTGCAATAATACGTTCACGTTTCATGCATAAATCGCATTTTATCGATAATTTGATCCAGGCGGTGCAACCTGTGCGCGCCAGTATTCGCGTTGACCTTTTACCTTTCGCAAAGCATCGAACACTGCACCCGACACCCTTTTCGAAGCTTAAAAATATAGGAATCGTTTGACGCTCGACTAAGACCACCTGCGACAAATTCCGCGAATTTATTCAGGAAAGTAAGCTCCCGTGAAACGACGAGAAATATCCATAAAAATCGTTTCGATTTAACCGAGCAGCGACTCGTACGACTCTTTACAATCTAGACAGGTTTAAGCCACGTGGGTCCGAGGGATGAAACGAAATAATCCTGTGTTACGCGAGAAACAGCTGAAATTCGTCTGAAATCGAATGACGCTTGTGCAACACGCAGCAAACGATATTTATAAAAGTAACTTCCCGTTCCTAAATCCAATCTCCCGTATTCGAGCGGGCAATTGGTCGCCCATCGTGGGACGAGCATCGACGGAGGAAGCGTGTTTCGTATTTCTTAAGTGACAAACATCTTCCCGGGGAACGCAGCCGCGTCGTCCCCAGGCCCTCGCGTTCACAATCTAATCCGGTTCCACCTGCAATTTCTGCAGCTGCGTCAACTTGTCTACCCCTCGAGTTACGCCAAGGCTCGTGCCTTTCTTCCTCGGTCAACAGCGCCCGTTGTTCGACGATCCGCGCGAATAAAAACACAGGCCGCCTCTCGTAAATCATTATACGATAACGATAAGCGAGTGTTTCCTCCTCTACTTCTTTATTACGAGCAGGTAGTCGCGCGCAATATGAACACACATCGGCTAATTTACGCGCGGTAGGTGCTCGAAGGTAAAGCTAGCTTTGCCTTCCTTCGTTCGTGATGCAACCACTAAGTCTTTGCAACAGAGAGACAGAGAAATAGTGTCACTCGTGTTTTGAGAGAATAGAATGATTGCTGCAGAATGATTGCTAGTTAGATCGACTGATAAATAATCGTAACTTTACTTCGACTCTTTCGTTTGATAACGAAGCGAATTATAATTATTGTCAAGCTACTCGCGCGGACCACCCTGTGCATGAAACGAAGGAAAAAGAGGAGAGCAGGGAAGGAAAAAAAGCAGAGAGAAAGAACGCAGAGAGACAACGCGAGATCGGCGTGCCTCTGGGCCGGAACCCGTAGGCCGGACTTCCGGTAGATACGTCGATTATACTCGCCATTCACAGAACCGCTCCCTCGCGACTCGATTGTCGGAGGCGCGCAGCGTTCAGCCAATTTCGGGACGAAAGTTGAATTTCCACCCGATACACCGATTCGATTGGGAACAACCGATGCGAAACGCACCTCGCGAAAAATATTGTTCGACGCGCCGGAAATTAACGAAACGCCTTCCTGCGGTGTTCGAAAGCATCGTTGGATCCCTCTGTCTCGCTGGTCCCCGTGACACAGCCGCTCCCTGTAACGTATCGCGTGTTGTTTCGTCCGATTTTGTAACTTTTAATTGGTCCCCACCGATCCGTAATAATCGACACGTAAAATCGGCTACGAGAGTTTCACGGTTCGAGATTTCGATGCGTACTGGGATAACGCGATTCATTCTATTATTTATTACTCGAGGCTGCGTAACTACGGAATAACATAAAAAATTTTCGATTCTTACACGTTGCGGCTAAGATTAAATCAAATCGCGTACACCTTGTACGTTTTCGAGCTCAGGAATGTTCCGTCAGAAACAAATGTTTGTGCAAGTGTGAGAATGGTGACACGATTGCAAAATGGAGGATAGAATTGGGAGATTCTCTGGAAAAAAATGATTAATTGGAAAGATTTATTCGACGCGTAGCTAACGTACAATTAACATTAATAATCGAACACGATAGAGTACCATTTCGAACGACGTTCCGTAAATGGCTAACGCTGCGCTGGTCAGCATGTTATTGAAGATGGTCCGCTTTGAACATGCACCTTCGTATTACGGGGAATGCAATGCAACATGGTAACTAATTTAGATGCAACAAAATTCCGGGAAATTTTTCAAGTCGAAACGAGTTACTCGAAACTTTGTTTAAACTAAGCTGCAAAAAACACCGTCGGCCAATTTGCAGGGAAACTCGTTCCCGCCAGAAATACCATCTGAATCTCTTGCCACCCGGGAATCTGCGCCGGATAATGATGCGAGTATGTTAATTATCGATTACTCGAGCCCTGGTCCCCTGCAACCACCGCGCTCCTCCACTTCATTCACGTCCTAAACCACAATTCACCGCTACATCAAAGACGTTATAGGTGAAAGTATGCTGCACAGATTATTCTAACCACCGACCGCAAACAATTAGGAGGAGCAAACCCTACTTTTCCAACTGAAAGATCCTGTTCTATGGATCTACCATTAATAACTCGTCAGTGAACTACGGAAGTCGAGGCAAAATTGATTTTTCAGAAAAAAAGAACAAATAACGACATTCTACGTAGATACAGCCCAGTATATGGCTGCAGTCTACCGTTCACGTGTACGTGTATTTCGATTACGCTTTGCATACCTCGGTGATATTAAATCCGCAAAAAAAAAAAAAAAAAAAACATCCGCGATATAATCAGCAATAAACTATAATTTGTCGCCGCGGTACGCAGCTTGCTGATTCGATGGAATATTTACGGGCCATTGTCTGTCCGTCATAATTTCCATACATTCATCTTGAATATCGATATTTTCGGCTTTTAAAACCGCTTCAGCTTACGTCAGCTTTGCATGCATAGTAGTCGCGTACGAACGTTCGATATACTCTTTTTAACATGTTCCGTGTCACGTGTATCACGATTGTCAGCGGAAATAAAAATTTCATTGTGCGAATAAAGGTATCGTTTTATATTTTGTTCGAGGGGCGCGAAAAATAAGGTCAGAGGTATCAAGAATCCAACGCGTTCGTCAGTTTCCTCTAATCAAATCTGTGCTGTTGCAATGAGACTCACCTCGATGGGAATCTTTGTCACCTCAGCTTTACATTCACTCCAAAACACTTGCTTCTCTTCAGTCGCGGAACGCATTGAAAATATGCGAGCAGAATTGCAACATCGAAACGGTCGATCTTTATGCAAAATAGCGAGCGTTGTACCAACTCGTGTATTTAAATTAATGTACACTAAGGCATACGAATATCCACTTATTTCGTATCATACACAAATCCATTACGAAGACAGTCTTAATGCATGTCATAATTCGAAAAAATTGTTGTTGTAGCGACAGAATTGAAAAAAGAAAACGTATTAATTCCAATTCGATAAAAATAGCTATCGACATCTTTGTTTCGATACTGAATAAACATCGATACCGCCACGGTATCGGAGCATCCTTACGCGGTGCGTTCGCTCAGGACGCGAATTATAAACGCGAGTCGTCGCGGAACGCGTGACGCAACGAACGATGCAGAAAACGCGCACGCGGTTGTCCCATCGTTACGTAATCCACGAATTATAAACAATCGGACGGTCGTGATCCGCGAACGCAGCTCGTTTGTCGTTCGTTCCCGCCGAGCCGCGAATCGTCGCTACTTTTCCACGGTCGCGCGAGGTTTGCCAACCGATTGCCCGTGACACTCTGAAACACTTTGGTATTCCGATGCCCGCGGTCAATGGTTTTTTTTGGAGCCAGACTGTCGAAATTATTTCGCAACGATTATTCATGCATTGAATGGTTGATTACTGGTGCTACTTCGTATATTTCCCCGTTTTTTTTTACATCTATGTCCAAAACGATGATGATGTTAAATTAAAGATCGTGGAACAAAAACGTGATAAGGTTATTCCTGTTGGTTTTCTAATTTTTATGTCACCAGACAGAGAGAGGGAGAGAGAGAGAGGTAGATCGACGGAAGTACTTTTAATGTGGCATACTTGAACAGGTGTAAAACCTGTTGGGCCAGAAGATATAAAAATAGACGTCCAGAGAAATAATATGTTAAATTCGAACGGAACTGAGGAATGATTTGATAAGTTTAAGAAGTTATTTTGCGAGCACAATCTGTATTTTATATGAAATTGTTTGCTAGAGAGATTTAAACAATTCCAGAGAAATGGGTATGAATAAAATCATGAAATTTGCATGAAAATGTCGAAGCTGATTAAAAGAGAAACACGCCTCCGCTAGATAAGTTAAAATATTTGTTAAATCGCATCCTGAAATAACAAGCATTACATTAAAGTCAACGTAAACTGCCACAATGAAAGTTCAAGCGCTTACAGCAGTAATCAATATGCTCCATGGTTACAAAAGCTAGCAGTAATTTCGCTAATGCCCTCAAACATTCTCAAAACGCAAACAACCAGCCCCGCGTATGCGATCCATTACCAACATTACCAACTAATGTAATCCGAACGATTCTCCTGCTAATTGGTAGACTATAAATTTACAAAGTATACACACATTGCATCGCTCGACTAACTGAATCACGATCGGTTACTAAATCGGCTCCAATTCTCGTAACCGCTCGCCAATGGAATAACTTTCAAGTACTCCCACATTATCGCCCATACACGTCTGACGATTTGCTCGACAATCCGAGCGTTTAATCAAACACACCTCCACTGTCGGTAATTTCAATCTTTTCGATTCGACGATTTCAATCTCGCATCTTCGATCGAGCTGTGATCCGCGTCGCCACAGAGGAGCGTCGCCAAAGACGAGGGTAAACGCGAGCCCCGTGCGAAAATTTCGTCCCGAGAGCGGTGCAATTACGCGCGGATCGTTCGATAACGAACGATCGGGCCGCGTCTTCTCGCATTCCTGCCCCTTTATCTTCCGTACGTCCTCGTTATATATTCACGCTCTGCGTGGGCCCTTCGGCTCCGCGTGGGCGAACGCATACACGCGCTCGCGCGATAAACCCCGACGGCTTCTACCACGGATGGGACACGCTGATCCGTTCCAGTTCGTTTTCAATAAACTTCGAACGAGGATAGGGTTATCGGAAGCCTGTTAATTATCAGTGTCAACGAGACGCGAGCGTTACCAATGAGAGAAGACTGATGTCTCGACAAGGATTTCTCGTGGTCCCCACGAAACATATTCTTTGCTCCAGCTTGCAACAATCGAAGCGAGTTTGTATTCGAATATTTTACGCGTCACATCGCGAAGCAATTTCACGCTACTTCCTTAACATAGTTACGAACATTATGTTTGAGTATGACAAATGGACGTAATGGGTATGATACATAAAATGTGAACAGACGTTTGTAGTTGATCGTAATTCGTAAGACTCGTACAATTTTTAATAACGTTTACGTAGACATCGTAGCTTGCTAGCAGATACTTTTCAAGCTTGTGAAAGTAAAAATGCTTTGGATATCCATCTTTGATTAATCTGTATCTGCAATTAGAATCCTGTTAAATACAAACTTGCATGCGTATAGTCCTCTGATTTAGTGTCTAATAGATTTCCTAGAGTAATTTGTAGGAGAACGAGAATTGAAACTCGAAGCGTTAGAACAGTAGTTAGGTTTTCATCGCCAGACGAAACGACACGATAGCGAGAAGGGTGGCGGACATTTGGGGGTGTCATAAATAAGTCCTTTGTGGGCATTGCGACGTGGCTTAAACGGCGCCTCCGTTTCGCGACCAGGATGGTTCATTCTTTGCGGAATCGTCGACGCGTGTGGAAGTCTTAAAATACACGGTAGACGCGCAAAGTGCCGTGGACCACAAGTACTATCGGCGTACCACGTATAGTCCTATTATCTAAGAAAGCGTACTATCGCAGAATCACATTTTTCTACTTGCTACATCCTGGAGTTAATCACTTTGATATACTAACGGTCCGTGCTTTCTTACGAATGTATACATGAAACCTGACCACTTCCTAAAGATCAACCACTGCTTTTTATAGTAGAGCAGTAGCTATTTAAACCACAAAAAAATTATACTCAGTGAGGTATTTAAAAATAGAAATGATTGTAGCGTCGACAGCCACGAAGAGTTCATTGTTGTACAGGTGATTCATACAAAATTGCGCTTTGTTTATTTCATTCGTGTATGCTCGGAAAAAGTGAAAATCATAGAGGAACAAGATTAGCGCAAACGCACCTGCGTACAAACGTAACTTATGACAATGCGTTGCAGCAGAACGAACAGAAGTACTTGGTTCTAGTCTACAATGTTGGGACCAGCGAAACGACAAGATTTAATGCCAAGGATTCTCGAGATCGCATCACTTCTCGGATTCACGTTCGTACAACGAGCCGGATATAAACAGACGGTAAATTCCACGCGAAATCACGCAGATAACACTCTTTCTTGTTACAATTTGTAACGTCCAATTCTATTTACTAACAGAAAGCTCCGTCGTCGCGTAAATTCCGGCGCGCGTTCGCCGCGCGATTTGAACGCAGACCCGTGGCCGCTAAATTTCCATGTAAATAATTCCGCGAAATACTCGCGGCGCATGTAAATGCAACGCGCCGCCGTACAAAGTTACGTTTCGTAAATCCGAGACCGACGGGACCGTTTTCATTCCACCTTGAAAAATATAAACGGTATTATCGTTTCGCGATTGCGAGATACGCGGAATTACCACTTAAGATACCGCGATTGTAAAAAACAAGTCGCGAGAGGAACGAAGCTGCGAGGATAGGCAGCGTATCATTTCTACCTCGACAATCGTAAGGTCGGATGTGATTTTTTCATTTAATTACCGGAGGCATATGAAGGAACGATGTTATTAGAAGCGTATCTGTGCACGAGCATATCTGTACGACTAAACACGTAGTTGGAGAAATGCCTATTAAAGGGTTAATGTAAAAGATCTTTAAAGTTTCATTGTTGGATAGCTTTCATTTTGATTTACGTCATTGTCGCAGTGAATGGGCAACGTATAGATATATCAGCCATTTGTGTAATCATTTAATGCGCGCTACATGTGGGTCCCATATGTAGTATCACTCTGTGTCGTGGAACCGAATCAACTCCATTTTTTCAAAACTCTGTTGTACGTACCATTCCACTGCTCTTTCATTCATCGTGGAATAAAATAAAACAGCAAGATGTGTTAATTTCATAGAAATTACGATATTACACGTAAAAGACTATCCATAAAGCGTAAATATTCTTAGAATTAAATAACGTTTTCATCGAAATACTTGAAGTATAAGACACAACGAACCCAGCGTTTGCAGCGAATCAAAATTTTCTATCCATCGCAGATTTACTTTCAACTGAAATTTTCAGATAATTTCGCGATTCGATCGTGTTTCTGCGCAGAACGCAAGAAATTATCCAGGCCAGTACCCGGTTTATCGTGTACGGGTAAACACGGTGCAACCGCGCGCTATCGTGCGCGATACAATTAGCGCCGAGAGGATTAATTACGAAACGAATATTTTTTACCTCGTTCGAGACGATTGATAAGGGCCTCGGTGTGCCGGGCCAGCTTCTCGATAACGAACGACCTTTCCTCTTCCTCACGACGACCCGAGGCCGTCCGGTTCGATTCAAGTGCTTCAACATTTTCGCCGTTCAGAATTTCTCGCTTCCCGTCGAACCGCTGTCTCTCCTTTCCATCACACCTCACTTATCGACGCACCTTCGTCTCTCATCTGGCTCTCTGAATCCTCGTGTCACAAATAATCGTCGCGATCCACAACGACACAAGTAGATCAGAACACAGTAGAGACAGAACACACTCTCTCGCGAGGCGGTGCGAAATCACAGAAAAATTCAGGGAACAAAATATCACCAGGGTCCCCCTTTCACTTTTTAACGCCCGGACGGATCCTAAACGATCGTTTAAAACGAGCACAACCGTACGTGCACCTACGTACAGACCACCGTGCAACCATCAATTGCACCCGATTGTCCTTTCACGTCGTGCTTTCACCTTTCCTCTCCATTCTTTCGTTTCATAACCGAGCCACCGAAAATCGATATCCGTCGACCAGTGGCCCGATCGGTGAACGATCGTTGGCTATTTCCGTTCGATCGGTCCGCAGCTCGCTCGACCCACCAAGGGGAAACGTGTCAAGAGTAGAGGCTGATGGCAGAGACGCGCGGCGGCACTGTCCTCCTTAAAACGACACACTTCGAGACCAAGCTAATAAGCAACCGATAGTCGATTAAACGTGCGAAATCGAGCTGGGATCAGGCGCCAAGGACGGAGTATCTTTGGATTTCTGGTGAAACGAGAGCGAAACGGCGGCCGGTTCTGGCTCGCGTTGGTAAGCACGTCGAGAATAACCGACGCTCAGTCCCGAGCACATCGCGGGTCACGATAAACTGAATCGTGCACACGATTCTTGAGGGCCAAAGAGTGACTCGACTGGTCGTCACGTGACTACGCACGCAGTGACGTAGGGAGAGCGCCCGCGATACTTGGCGCTGTCAGATCGTATGGGACACGTAAAATAGAACGCGAGATAGCGTTTATCGCGGGCTAATGGAGCGTTCAGCGATCGAACTTCGCGGCTCTGTCGGTTCCGATGAATGATGCCCGTGATCGATGGACTTACGGTTCGCCTGTTCGTGGAAATTTCGCGTGGGAAAATTTGTGAAATTTCCAACCGGCCAAGTTTCGCTCGAGAGCCGCGAAGATAACGAGCCACTTTATCAATATAATCGTGTTCGAGCATTTTATAAAAGGGGACTGGTTCGGATCGAGATTAAATATTGCTAAACCTGCATTTCGAGTCCGAGCAGAGAGACAGACTGGATCTTGGAGTGGCGAGTGACGAGTCAACGGAGAAAGTATATGGAATTTTCAACATTTTTTTTTCGGTTACTCGAAATTACAAAATTGTGCTAAGAACGCGACGCGAGAGCTTGCGAAAATAACGCGAGGAACGCTCGAGACGATATTTTGGTCCACTGTTTTACGAATGAAAAATGATGATAAGGGACAAACGTTAAACGTTTGTCGTACGAGCTATTTTCGCCTTTACGCGAGTTTCGTTTGCCAAGAAAAATTACCGCGTTGAAATAACACCAATTATTTATACGGTCTATATTTGCGCAAATCGAACATTCAACGAAGAGGCTTGAAAAATTTCGAACATCATGAATGGATATTCTCGAAATCCGCGCGCTCCATTACGAGATTCCTTTACGTGGGTAAAACTATATGTAACGATCTAAAAAAAGAACGAGAACTCTAAAAAAGAAATTTTATAATAAATCGTACACCGTCTCGCACCGACCATTTGGTACGGTTTTTTAAAAATAAACCCGAGAAACCTTCGTACAAACGCGAACCATCTCGTCTCGTTCTATGCCATCGTGACGTTGAAATGCTAAAAAGCATTTCATCTCCGGAGACCGTATAAAAATAACTGTCGCATACTTCATTATACGACTAACACAGTCGTAAACTCTAGCTAGGAAAAAAAAAGGAGCAGGTAAAACCCGACTACAAATGCGTAACCAAAAATGAACTACTCCACGGAATACTAAAAGAAAGTGTGTGGTACTCGTACGCGTTCTCACAAAATTCCTCTGCTCCGTGATTTTTACGAAAGCAGAGACACCGCGACACGTGGTCGAGGAACATGTGTCGCGTAGAAAGCGTGGCCGTATCTGGGGAAAATTTGGGACCGAGGTCGAGCTGGCTAGACCTCTCCACTAGTTCCAGCTCAATTTCTATGCAGTCTCTCCTCGAGTGGCCTGTTCAGAGGGAAAACAATTCCCGTTAACCGAATGGAAAACCAAGTACAACCACTTGCACTTTATCCGAAGTGCAAACCACTGTGCAACGGTATACAAGGATCTCAGGTGGTTACAGAACCCTCGAAGACAAACAAGAGTACACGAAACGCGAGGCAGATATAAATTTCCAAGAAAGTTACTGGATAACGTAGAATGCAACGTAGAACGCGCCCTGTGTGGACTGCGCCAGTGTCCCAAAGAATAAATAAAAGCTCGTAGCCAGAGTCACAAAGCCCAACGTAATTCCACCTGCCACTTCTCAAGCAAACGGTCGCTCAAGAATCTCACGAGCGGAGTCCAGGCGGAATAAACCGTAGGAACCCTTCCCTAAACAGTGGAAAAACGGAGTGTGCGCGCAAACGGGTGAAGAATGCCGGTCTCTCCCTTGAAAACCTTCGAGTAGCAAGGAACAGCAGCCACTGCGGTGGCTCGAGCCGTCCATCGAGGTGTGCCCTCGTGAAAAATCCTCGTGAAATATTTACACGAGCGCAGAATTATTAAGACGGATAACAGAGAGGCGGAGATGCCCCGTGACGGATGCAGTAACACCGCAGGCCGCCTCCGGGGGCCGGTGCACCGCGAGGATTTGTACGCTCTCGCTACACGGATGTACGGCGGGCTAAAAATTTCCTCCCGGACGGGCCAACACGGCGTGCGAGCCAGCCAGCAGCCGGGCACGCATATTCATACGCGTTTCTCGACGGCTGTCTACTTTATTTTCGGTACTTCCTACGGCCCCTCGTGTCCCGACACCATTGGCGTCACAAGCCAGCCACGAAAAACTCCACGCGGTTACGGACGGCATCGGTCAGGCGCCAACTGAGTTGCGTACCATCCACGCGATGAGAACAACCGTTCGAACTATTTAACGATAATCTAACAATATATAATCGCAAATAAATATACGAATACTGTAATATGTGGTTAATAAAATATTCCTAATTTTTCACTTTGTCGTAATATTGATGTCTTTTTTTGTAATTCCTTCGCTTTTAGAATCGTAATTACTGTTATAACGATTGAAATATATATTACAAAGGGAATCCTGTTCATTTCTGCAACAGTGGAATCACTGTCTTTTGCAGTCACAACACCTAAGAGAGCAAGGATTGGAAATAGCGTAAAACGGGACTTTTGTATTGGAATTGACTCGACCGCGTGAGTACGTACTGAACTTGATCCCATCCCTGCTTAGTGGCGAGACGAGAAACGCGTCAGTGAAATTCCGCCCCGACGACGCCTGTTTCAACGACGAACCAGTACTCTCCTTCTGTTTCCCTCTTTTTTCGCTTCTCTTCCGAGAACCGAGGATCGACCGACGGTGTCGCGTTCTATTTGCTACTAGAAAATTCTAGCGCACCAGACGCGGGTTTTAGGGGTTGGTGAAAGGTGCCTCGCGATTTGGGGGGACGGGTGATGGGCCGGGAAATTGTGGTCGAGCTACTGAAAAAGGTAGTTTAGAATAACTTGGGGGGTGTGCTTACGATAGTGCTTGCTTGGATAGGCTCTATTAAAGGATTCCGTGTATTCGCAGTGTTTACAATTCCGATGCAACAACTGATAAGTGGTTACGTTCCATTCATGCGAACAAAGTCACAGGAAATGCACTAAAATATTCAAAACACTGAATTTCATCCCCATTTTACGCCAAGTATCTTCCTACACCTTGGAACGATCCACAGAAACATGCTTTTATACGTGTATGCACGTGAGACGACCAACTGAACGCGGCAATCCCTATTGACTCTCCAAGAATTCGCGCAGCAGCTTTCTCTGACCCACGGATAAGCTCCGTGATCCCTCTATCCAAAGATACTCCGTGAAATCCATCGACGACTGTTTCTACCTCAACCCTTGGCGGCGTGCAGAGGCTCCGCGAGTTTATCGACGCTGAAGCGAAACTCGCGAGCAATCATCCGAGCGTTCCGCTCGACTCGATCGCGTTCACTCGCGATTAATGGAAGCGGCGATCGCGGAAAATTTCTGAGGCCTCTCGCGCGGCACGGGGTAACACACGTTCGAGCAAATTGGGCCACGTCCGCGTCACGAAACGGGCGAAGATTAACGGTCGGGAGTCAGCCGGATCGCGTACGCGATTTCGCCTAAGCCGAACGAGGAACGAAACGCGACTGGTGCCGCTTGTCTCCCGTGCCGGGCGATAAGCGCGCTATCTTCTCCGCGGATGTTAATTTTTCTTCCTTTTTCCCCTCCTCCCTCCCCTGTCCCTCTCGCCCTCGCGCGCCAACACGACGATCGCGCGAACGGGACGTCCCCCTATCTATCTGCATACGCGCGACCGGGTGTCAACCGCGAGAGCAGCCAGCGAGCGACTTAAAATACTGACCCTCTCGAAGCTGACTAACCAGACGCCGCGCGACGCGCGGAAACTTTCGATTCGATTCCGCTTCGAACGGTCGGGAAACAGCGACGTTCCATTTGCGAGCTGCAACGAGAAGTGGACGGATTGTGGCTGCCTTTGGTTGGATTGGGTGTTTCAGGGTAAATCCTCGGGGAAGATTCAAGATGACAGATTGTTTTAAAGGTTTACGTTACACATTGGCAGGCTGAGGTTAAAACTGGCTTCTGGGATTTTTTATTTTAGGAGGATATTATTTTTATTCGGAAGAGGGAGAGGGAAAGTAAGTGGGAAGATGAAGATATTCGGTGTTCCGTAATTTGGAGGCAGTGATTTGGCGGAAATTCTGCAGATCGCATAGTAGTTGTTTCAAGCAACAGCGGAGGCTGTGAAGAAATTGAGAAATGAAGGAATGAAAGGAGAAATGATGAGTCAGACTTGATAGGTTTCATGGAAATGGTGTCTTCTTGTGGATCTCACGATTGGACTGGTAATGGCAGTGTTCTTGCGAGTTCTTGCAGGAATGGTCGATATATGGATTTGTTAAACGGTTGGATAGTTAAGATTCGTAATGGATATGCGAGTAGTAACTATGACTACTGCGATATATCATATTTTGAAGAATCGCGCAGCTATTTCCAAAGAAATCCTTATGAATTTATATTACAACGAACGCGAGGATTGGCAAGAGTGTACGCATGGAAATCAAGTAATCTGACGTATGTATTTTAGAAATCTACGACCATCAGCATCGGTGCTCTGTTCTTAATCTTCGTCGAGTTTGATGAAAAGAGTCATCTATCGCTAACAGAACCTAGTCAAAGCCTAATTATCTGATCCCTCATTAGAAGCGTGTAAAACGCTCGGGAGAAAGGACAGTGTGGTTTCTTCGTGATGAATGAGAAGCAACGATAGTTTTTCCAGAGTCATCAATTACTTCGCGGGAATACCTATGAATTCATTGGTTACATTAATTGCGACTCATTTGTTACATTGTACGTTACGCCATTAGTTACATCGAGTTCTGTGTCTACTTCGAAGATAACTGTCGTTTGAAAAAAATATTATCTTTCCGTCCCATTCGTCCTTCTGATTACTAAAATTTATCTAACAACAAAAATCTCGACGAAAATCAATCATCTCTCTGGGATCAGAATTCCTGGACAAGTCGTTTAAAGCCTTATTCCGATGCGATTTTACTGTTAAAGTTCACCATTGAATAAACATTTCCCAACGACGATAGAAAACGACGTGTTTTTCCCATGCTGGTTCGCGCGCAAGAAGTCACGAGCACCCGAGGGCCCCGATACGAGACGCGAAGAAAAGAGAAATGACATTTCTTGTTATTTGCTAGCTGCACAATTTCCTGTCCTCGATTACTGTTAATAAAACGCGAATTATCCGACCCCTTATTCGCCTCGCGCGTATAGAAATGTACGACGGACACTCCGCGCCAGCCGTAGTACGTGCGACCCACCAGCTATGAATGGAAAGTCGAGAATTTGACTCGGACAATTCCACGTGCATAAACGTCGCTACGTGCCTTGGTATAATAGAATCGATGGAGGCTCGGTATTTACACGTTCGCGAGCACATTGCACGATTAGAGCGCACGCCTGTAGATTTGTAATACCTCTTTCGTATCTCCTTTGAACTTCTTGGCGCTTTGCATTCCTTGCCAGCCATCGTGATAGCGATCTCTTTTGTTTCGCGTTCACTATCGATACACAATGATCGTTGAAAATATTCGAATGCAAGTATAATTTCAACTACTGTCTTGAATGAATGTGCAATGAACGATGCATAACATAAGTATGTTATAGAGTGAGAATTTCTGGCGCCAGGATTTTATAGCTCGTAAAAGATCCATTAAGTACTTTATGCGAAAGTGCACGCGATTTGGCTTGAAAAATTGCGAGGATTAATTCATTATGAACAAAGCTGAACCTTAAATTTATAGAGTTGTAGTGTCATCAAAAAGTAAAACAAGTTTATGTGTGTGTGTGTGTGAGGGGTGCTATAAAAGTTTATCATCTGCAGATGAAGGAAAAACATGCAAGCATTAAGATATAGTGAATTATTAGAATGCAAATGCAGAACCTAAGCGTACTTAAACTTCTTGTCGGTAATGTAGGTCACCACTGGCAGTAATAAAGACTCACGTCATCAGTTGAAGTTTAAAAGCGCACTTTTACAGATTAGTATTATATATTCGATAAAAGTGAACGCTTAAAATAATAAATTTGTCCAAGTAAAAGTCACGTTACGTATACCGTGGAATAGAAATGATTATAGCCGTCTAGGTTTGAGGAAGTCCTTCATGCTTCACTAAACAAGTCTTCGCGATACAAGGACCTGCGATCGATTAAATTTCACAAGAAAATAGCCGACAGGGCATTTCTCGAGTTAGATTTCATAAAATCTTATTGTGTCTTAGAGCGACGTTTCCACTCTGTTTCCTCGATTACGAAATTCACTTGGTATCTTCTCCAAATAATCGATAAGAACTTCTCCAAGCCCAAAATTAGTCACGTAAATCTATTTTTATCTGCTTCTAAATCCACTAGACGTACGAAGAGCACGCCTTATTCCTATTTTATAGCCACGAGTACTAACATTCTCTCAATTTTTGTGCCACGTCTGCATCGCAACTCACCAAAAAGATTCCACAATTTTCCAAGTACAAAACCACCGCTAATTATAGAGTCGATCGTAAATTCTCTTTAGATTCGCGGTCTCATCCATCAATTTTTCCATGAAGATTATCTGGAGTGCCTCGAGAGGTTTAATTCGAAGCGTTCAAGACGGTCGCGAGCACGCTATATTTCTTAATACATTTACTTCTTCTGAGGCACTCGCGGAGCATCTGCTATAAATCATACCTACTAAAACTACAACCACCTCTCACCAAACGGCAAGGAACGCGCGATAAAACGTCCGTAGCATAAATTCCAGCTATCATCGGGTCGATATTCAGTAATTACATTACCGTCTTCCGGCGAAATATGCGTCACCCTTTATATACACCTTCGTCCAAAAATATTAGAACACTTCGCTTCGTTACACAAATTACTATCCCTACCGCACAGTAAAAAAAAAAAAAAAAAATTCCCTCGCGTTTACCCAGATCAGAAAAATTAGATGCATCGCGTCGATAGCTCGTCGAAACGCGGTACGAAATTCGCAGATAGACCGGGCCAGTGACCCCTGGGAAGCAGTGGCGAACTCGGCCAGCGGCGTGTAAAACGGCAACGCGACGCTCTCGCGAGCGTGTCGCCTAAACGCGCGTGCATCAACCCGCCGGTTGTACCATGGCGGTCGACGCGCCTCTCGGATAGGAGAGATGCACACGCCGGATCTTTAATGCGCATTGTGCAGCGGGGTAAGCGTAGCCTATAATCAGTCGAGCGTGTTGCGATAGCATTGGCTCCGGTCCACGTCGGACGCTGGTGCACGCCGTTCTGCACGCTGGAACGTGGACAGGTTCTATCCGACCAGCGGAGCTGCAGGTGCGTCGAGAGAGCTGTGCAGCCGAGGGAAAAGATCTGGGTCGAGCGTTACGCGCTTCAACGGTGTTCCCCTGTTGCTACGATGGAACGTTAAACGGCTCGCTTTTTGTTCTTCAGCGTTGTTTGCGAAATACTTTTACGCTTTGCTTATCGATTTCTTAGCTCCTCGCGCTTGGCTCTTCGAAATTTCGCAACGTTAGTTACATCTACGCTCCGCGTTACAATCGAAGGGCTAAAGGAGCGGAGAAGCAGATAAGGTTATTGATGGTACGCTCGTAATTAATTTATGGATGCGTGAACCGATGGAAACGGCGGGACGATCGCGAAGCTTAATGCTTCCGGTCTCCTGGGCCGTAGTTAGGGACATGTAGGTCTGAGAGCTAATATTGATAGGCCAAGTTGGGTACACTGATTGCGCTACCGCAACTATTTAAGGAACGTTGCGTTATTTATGGAATTCGAAGCTGTCGGTTCCTCGATAATGTTTTCCAGGAGGATTATCAGAGCGTTCCCGATAAGTTTCTCGGAACGCGGTTGTAACGGGGCAAGTTTCATCGCGTGAATGGCGAGCGCGGGGGATTGCATAATTTACTTGCGAAACGTTGTTTTTCCACGTTGAAACGCGTGAACCTCGATAATTTACGGAATTGCACGCTGGGCGTTCCGCCTAGTATCGCGTCTAAGGAATGTGGCCATTAAATTCCGGTTACGATGATAAACTCCGCGGCGGCGGAATTATGTCATTTCGATTATACGCGTCATTAATTAAGGAGAAAGTGAGAGATTCATGGGAATGTTCGCGGACAGGCACGTGCTTCCGCGCGCGTTCTGCAGTTCCGCCGCTTCCGGTGAATAACGAGAAATATCCGGAAATCTTGTGGCGTACGTCCAGGACTAAACGCGCTAACAACTCTAGTAATTCGCTAATTAATGCCCCCATTACTGACATAACTGTTCGTCCCGGGATTTCAGGTATCCGGGTAACGTTAATAAAGGGGCACGTATACTTTCGCCTTGATAAAACCATTATCCGTGGGGAGAAGGCACGCGAGCACAATGGGTTCCATTCAAATTGCGGTACAATTCCAACGATTTCCCACCGACAGGTCGTAATTTTTCAAAAATTCCAACGCTCCTGGGATCATCGCGTTAATTCCAGCATTTAAACGGAAACGGAGAGTTGTTTATCCGTCTTCGCGTATTCCAAGTAATCGAACGAGCGTCGAAAAAGTTCTGCAAAATTCACAACCGATCTTGGTGCCTCCTCGAAACCTTTACAAACTCGCATACGCTTTATATCGCGGAACATTCCGCGTAATCGTGTCTGCATAGATTAAAAACTGCTCGATCCCGCTGTTACACTGTTATCTAGTTCCTCGACGGTCGATCGATACCTCGCGTGCTTCAAGTTTGCTCGGGTTACAGTCGCAGAGTAAACTAAATACCGCTAACCAAATCACCGAGCGAATTACAAATCTAATCATTTCCAATCCGCGTCCCGCACCGCGCGTAGCCGAACGGTGACACGAATCACATTCCGCCGCTCTCTGTCCCATTAATTATACATATACCCAGCTCGGAAATACGCCGCGCGAGCATCGCTCAGCCAAGAAAGCAATAGCGGGCCGCGTGTTTGCGAGACCGCTCGGATAAACGTGGCTCGAACCAGTCGCGTTGTTCAACAGCTTACTCGTGTCGTTTTAATTGGATTCCGACGGGGCGAACTTTCCGCGTGCGCGAGTGCAAAGGGCGCGCGCACACACCGCTCCAAGTTCGAGGGAATTCCGTTTTCGTCCCGTCGAGCGGGCGAAGCGAGGCGGCAGGAAGCGGAGGATACGTTCGAGCCTCGGATTCGAATGGCAGCCAGGCGCCTGGCCGGAAGCGAGTCGTCTTGGAGCGTGGATTTAAAAAGAAAGGGAAATGGGACACCGCGCGCTCCGATTTAACTGCGGAAGTAAACCGGGTCGCGAATTAATCCGACACCGGTCCGCTCGACGACGATAATCGAGCATTATTCGCCAGCATGAAAAAACGACGGGAATTTTTTTAAACATTCGAACGTGACTCAACCGAAACGTTTCAGCGGAATTACGATCGATATCCCTTTGTTCGATTATTTCGCGCACGCGAGATTTAATCAGAATTTTATTCCCACCGTTTGTCGCAGGGAAATGTTTTTAAATAATATTGACCTGATATTAAAGAGAGTACGCTCTGTTCTTCGTGTCTCGCGAAAGGATGTCAATAACAGCATAGGTGTACATAATTAATAAGCAGTTTTATTCTCCTCTCTTTTTGCCCTTAGCGGTTTGCTTTCGAAGAATTGCGGCAAAGGTGAACAGATCAGTGACGTCAATCGTTTCCTTTAAATGGCAAAAAACGGACACGTGGATCAAAGTATGAACTCGGCTCGTATCAATAAAAACCCACGCGCTCCTACGGCCAATCATTTTCATAGCCGAGTGTATCGCGTTTTATTGGACGCTTAATTAATTACAGAGAGGCAGACACTGCGGAAGCGCGATCGCGTCTATCTGACAAATTACGCGTACGGACAATCGCATCCGTCGTGCAGTACACGTTATCCTTTTTTTCTTCTCAGCTATTCCTTTCGTTCGTCGCTTGCAACCTCGCTCGCGATTTTACATGGAACGTTCTCACTAAAAATCGAGATATCGCGTCGGAGGAGTCGAGAGAACGTTTCTCTCGAGATGTGGCGGAACTGAGAATGGCGGTACTCTTCTGTAGACCGGCTACATTTTTGTCTGGCCGAGGATTTATTTTAAGAAGCGAATCCGGCTCTTTAAACTTTCTTTCGCCGCTCTGGCGGAGCTCGTGCACGTGTGTGTCCTCGCGTGCGAATCTAAGCGAACCCTTGTCACCCTCGCAGGGCTCATTAAACGGCGAGCAGCCGCGAATCGTGCTCGCGTTTCCGCGCGACAAGCCGCTCCACGGTTGCCTCCTGGTTGGCTGATTTAAATCAACCGGGGCACCTCGCTTCTCGCACGATCGACTCGCAACCAGAGAGCTCGCAGGGAATCCCGACTGCTTCCTCCGGCTTTCCTTTTACTTTCGACGATTTGCTCGGCTGTGACTCGCTGGGAATGCTATTCGTCACTTTTTAAATGGCGCGCGCACCGAAAGTGTTCCGTCGATGAGCGTTCTCGTTTTTTTTTTTCCTTCGAGCGAACGGACGACCGAATCGGACGTGCCTCGTTCGTTACCTCTTCGAATTGTAATCGGCCTCGACGGTTCACGGATTCGCTGAGAGATAGATTGTAAAATATCAGCCGGTTTCGAGAGATTTGTATACCAGGATACAACGTTACGCAGCTGATATACCGTATGTATTTGGAATTGATAGGCTCTCTTTTGCTTTTATGTAAGACTGGTAATAATATATTAGAGGCGTGTTTCGAACCAGTTCTGGAATTGGAAAAATGTCCCCTGATACGTTTAACCATTCACACGGTACGCTAATATACTGAAAAATATCCTCGAGAGTCTGTAAAATCGTTCTAATTAGAATTACAATTTGAATTTCCCATTTATAAAATTCCTTCTAAACGTCGCGGCTGATCTACTTGAAATTTAACGAGTATCCATCGAGTTCGTGCTCGATTCAATTGTCAATGATATCTCCATCCGGTGGTATCGTAATTAAACAATGAAAAAATCTGTACCATTCGCGAGAAGGTCTCAATGAATCGAGTTGTACTATGCATCAGACGCCTGGAGCGTCTCGAGAGATAAAATCGGATTCCAACGAAAGACTTGGGCCAGTCTGCGGTCAGTTGAGTCACGGAATCAATTCTACAAGAGCTTCCTTGGCGGTGGGAGTATTCTTCTAACGAATTCTTATCCGTAAACGCTTACGCATTACGGATGTGGCCACGAGCTTAGCGCGTCCTTTAGCACGCATACGTGCGTTCAACATCCTCCGTGCCATGTGAAACCTCGTCACTGGCGTCTCGAGGGGATGAACGAACTCATTTTTAGCGAACGCGTATTCCCTGTTCGCGTTCTCAATTAATTCCACAAGCACGTATTCGCACGCGTTGTTCTTGCTGCTTTTTCGCAGGATGCTCGACAATTGTCGATGAAGAACTTAAGAAAGATTTTCAGAATTTTATAATTGAATTTTTTTTCAGCTTCTCGAACTGCTTCAGAGTAAAACGGAAGTCGACATCCTCCTTTTCTATATTCAGAGTAAAGGAAATTGAATATCGTTAAGCTGAATTCAATCAGAATTCAAATGCAAGTCTTACTTTGCAAAGTGAAACTCGTCGACATGTAACGTGCTGTTACATACAATGTATAATACTGTTTAACCTACTGATATATGCACGACCCACATACGAGAACTGTAATTAGTTGCGGGAAAAATTTCTAATACCGTTTGCAGACTTTCGCGCAGTCAGCGGTTCATGCGGAGGCGTAATTAAACGTTTCGGAAAAAATTTGTCGTCGTTCAGAAGCAGAGAAATAGTCGGTGTGGTAATTATGGCGTGTCGCAAAGAGCAACGAGTAATGCCTGCAAATTTCATTAAATTTTTTTCGCGCGAATACGCAAAAAATTAGGCTGTAATTAATTACTCGCAGTTTGCCGAATTTACTCGACACGGCAATCCTAATTTCCACGAGAAGGCGCAAATCATTCGAGGCTTTATTTAAGCGACTAATTATGCTTTGATAATAAGAATAAAATCGTTCACGAGTTCGACGAATAGGTTAGAAAACACGAACGAAAGGATGATAAAAAAATTACATATTTATTTGATACGACTGCCCCAATTTTCACGAGATAACGAGAATTACTCAAAGCCTTAATTGCGCGGATAATTACGCTTCGATATCCGACGATCGAAGAAAAAAATACACACCGACGAAATTATCCATGAACTCAACGAATATCTCCGAAACTAACGCAAGAGAAAACATTATTATCGTATAAGCATATGATAACAAAAAAATAATAATACGGGAACGACGAATTAATGCGATACGATGACCTCAATTTCCTCGAGATAACAAAAATTGCTAGAAGCATTACTTAAGCGGCTAATTATACTTTGATAATAAACAATCAAAGAAAGAAGAATCACTCGTAAACTCAACACATATGAATTCAAGTAGAAAGAGCTGACGAATCGAATGTTTCTTTGCTGCGAGAGAGAGGAAATAATTTTTACCACAATCTTGTAACTCGATAAAAGAAACAATCTGATCCAATTGTTCGACGATCGTAAAGTGACAGATAGAATGGGTCCACGTAAAACGTGTCGCTTTACGATAAATCTTGGATCGACTAAAAAGAAAAAAAGGATGTTTCCTAAAGCGAAACGGGGGGTGAAAAAGAGTTCGCGTGTAAAGTTGAAGCTCGTTAAATCCGTCGTCTGGCTTCATTAATCTCGGTGCGTTCACGGTTCGATCGAGGCGACATGTATTTACCATTGGAACAATTCCGGGGACTAGAGCCAGACGATGACGTTACAGCTAGGCGCCCGACGTCGATTCATCAGCGTCGATAAGCTTCTTGAAAAAAAATGTATCTGTCGCCGCTGACGCCCCGTATCGAGCCGAGAGCACGCCCGTTACGCAATTAACGCCCGCATCCTGCGCAACGATCTACTTAAAACAGAGAAAAAAAAGAAGAAAAGAAAAGAAACAACCAAATCGCCTCGAGCTTTCGCGACTCGTAAACCAGAAACAGCGACGAGAAAATTGTAGAAAGCGTCGAATTTGGGAGTTTACGAGCGCGGAACTTTCTCCTACGATCCTCTCGCGCACGGGTATCGCCGAACGAGACACTTATTTGACGGTTTTGGGTGAAACGAGAGGAAAAGACACGGAGAAAGCGAACGTTCTTGAAATACTATCCAGTTCCCTGTTGCGGAACCATTTTACGCGTAACGTTATTCTCTAATATAAAATAGTTCTCTCTAAAAACGGTATAAACTGTATCGAACCTCTTGATCGCAAAACGAGAAGCTAAATTCTGCGCGATAAATTTACCTCGTCGAAGTTCAAGTGGAAAAAGGAAAAACAGGAGCCACGCGGTAAGACGATCATCCGCTGCACGCGTCGTAGTTTCTTAAGCGCCAAAAGTGGCCTGCGCGGAAAAGGAAAAAAAAAAAAAATTCCAGCTGGCCTCTTTCGCACGGCAGGCGCGAACAAAGAACCGGGAGATTAACCGTCGTTCGGCTAAAAACTAATTACCGCGCGGCGATCGAGGGGATCGAACGGGAAAAACTGGAGTAGCGCACAGTCATCGACCACGCGGGATCGCTTATTAATCGACGTCCACTCGTCGACCCTTCCGAGATACCGCCGTTGGCACGCCTTCGGTTCCTGCTTTTCTTTCCACCGTGCACGCGGATAATCAAGCGGTATAAATAGTTCATTGTAATTGCCAATCGCGGCGTGTTATATCGGTCCGTTAATTCGTCGGGTTTTCAGGCTACAACAGACGAACAGGGAGAGAGAAAGGGCGGATAGAAGTTGCTTTCGATTCTGTACCGATAGACGACTGAATAATTCGACGGATCGGACGATTTTTAACTTCGTTAACGGCCCTGTCGGTTGAATACAGAACGAGATTATTCATTTTTTTCTCCTTTGCGTTCGATGGTGAACGCGATCGTTCTACTGTATCGATGCATGATCGCTTGGTAATTGGAGAATGGAACGAGGAATGGAAAGGGAATTCGATTTTCTCATTTCGCGTTACGCAGTTTCGAGTACTAAATAATAAATACGACACTTCGAACAATCGTTCTCCGTCCCGTTCGCATTCCATCGAGAAGCTTCCGCGAGGGGGAGAGCGAGAATCGCTTCCACTTGAAATATGTTCCAGCGAAATGTTCTGCACGCCCAGCGGGGGTGGCTTTGATATTCTCGCTTTGAAATTTTCACTAACTACAGAAAACAGTTTATTGGTCAACAAGTCCAATTAAACGCACTGTTCGCGATCGCGTAATCTGTAAAGTCGTTGATTTTTATTCGCTTCATCCCTCTCGCGTCTTCTGGACGCTCGAAGGCGGTCGAAGGGGTTGCAACGTTATCCGTGGAACGGATTCTACGTTCTCTTTTTCATCCAATTTCCGTTCATTTTCTTCTTCATCTTTTTCATCTCTTCGAATGGGTTCGTGGAAAATGATTCGCGTGAAAAATCTTGGGACAAGCGTCCATACGCGCAGCTCTGTAACTGGGGCGAAACGACGCGATTCTTCTGATTCGAAACCAGTGCCAGATGAGTCAGCTGATCGACAAAGGCTACAGACGTGAGAGAGTTCCAACAGTTTCGTTATGATTCAACCCAAGTGCTGATGCGACGCGAACTGTCGAGTATCCGGTAGATACGCCCGATGCAATAAATCATATTATTCCTAACGTAATAGAGAAATGTGTCACCAGGATCTTTTTCTTTTTTTAGTAAGCTGATAACGAACGGGAAGCGTCTCGTGACTAATGCTGGACAGATTAACGTAATTTGAATACGAATCTTTAAAGACTGGCAGACATTTGGTCGAGTGGTTGCCATTTTTGTTTACAGTTGTATCAGTCTGATAAAAATCTCGCAATTATAAAGAAGATTTTACTCTCCATTCGTTAAGAATTCCCCCAATAACAAAAATGCGAGCGTTACGTATACTTTCTATGAGTAAAGTATTTATATAAAAAATATATAAAATCTAACATCTCTGTAAAATATAAAAAGAAAAACAAACAACAGGGATCTTCCCTTAGTTTTTTCCGAGGGAGTAATCAATCACTCGAGATCGATATTAATTAAAAATCAATTCTCACTACGGATACACCACCGTCCGTGCATAATCAATAATAAAAAAAAAAAAAATGAGAGGAGACGACGAGTAAGGAAGCTTCTTTTATTTGCATCGAGGGCACTTCTCTGTGGTGGAACGTCGGAATTAAATCAACAGCCTGTTACAAACACTTCAGAGGCAAAGTGCTTTTGACGTCACGATATTAATGAGGAATAATTATAAGCGGATCTACTCGTCGCGCGGAACAATTTACATAGATTTATTCGCGCACGAATTTTACACCCGCCGACCTCCGATCGAGTTCTCGTTGAGTAAGACTCGGAAGACATCCGACTTGCGAAACAGACATTCGAGCATCGCGTGGAAAAGACTGACGCCAGTGTAAACGCAGCGAAAGAAAAACGGGGCGTGAAAAAAATGTGGAAAAAATGTGGGCCAATTGGCGAAAATCGAACGTGACAAGGCGTATTGAATTTTTCAATTTGCCTTGAAACGGTGTACATTTTATTGGATATGCAAAGACAGCCACGTCCTGGCAGAGCTTTCAGTATTGTTAACGTGCGTCTGCGTGGATTTTGGTTTGATTCGTCGGAAAATTGGATTTTTCTTGGGAAGCTTCGCGTCGCGGAATGATGAAGGAGGCGCATTATTTCATTTGAGGAGAGACATGTGATTTTCGTATCTGGAAAGTGTGTCCTGTCGCTTGGACAAAGAGCTGTACGGTGTCGTACACTGGTTACTGTCCAGCGAAACCAGTCACTCTTCCGTCTCAGTGTTTTAACCATACGCGGTGGATGTTGAGTCATTTTACTTGAAAATCCAAAGAAAGATTCTTTTCTCTCGGTGTTCGATTCTACGATGTCTGCTAAATTTGACACGAGCCACAAGTAGGTTGAATATTTACGAGAGACTGCATTTTTATCAACGGAACTCGATGCGATACGAATCTAAGCGTACTTACGTATTTATAACGAAATAGAAAATACATTTCCCATTGCGCGCTCTCCTCGATTATATAAAGAGCATTTTAAAATATCGCGAGGAGCGTTAATAAAAATATTTCGAGACGTTCTCGATCGAAATTGAACGTTACAACCGAATAATAAATCGCTTTCGCGATTTTCCTCGATTACTTCTTCTGCCTCATCCCTCATCCATTGAAACCGTTCAATCAACATCCTCCTCTCTCATCAGTGGAAACGCGGAAACGTTGCGTATTAGCGATTACCGAGCTCGCAAACGGGGTGGAGAAAAAAAAGGAATCACCAGCCGAATGCGCATCTAGACGGTTCTCTGGGAGAACCCGCCTCGAACAGAGAGTCCTGGAAAACGCGCAAGTAAATCGCGTAGGAAGATTAGAGCGAGCACTCTGCATTTTTCATTCGAGCCGGTCTCGATGCCGGCCGATCATCGTTCCCGGTGCGTTATTACTCGCGGGTGAGTGATTCGTGCGCGTTTCAAGCTCGACTCGATGAGGCTTTTTGCACGCTAATCCCCGGCAATGCGCGCGAACGCATTCCGAGGTGAAAAAGCAGAGAAACTCGCCCGTTCCTAACAGGATTATTCCAATGTAGCGATGCCCGCTTTCGTCTTGCGTAACGCGGATTTACGATGCGAATTTGAACAACGCGCGGCTAATAAATCAACGCACTTTCATTATAATTAACGTCCCGTGCAGCGCGCTACAATATGGTTGTGTCGCAGGGGGTTTTTGTTATTCGAAATGCGAAGCTCGCTGAGTGAAAATTATCCTGGCGTCTGTATCCGCTACGACGAAACGCTCGCGACAAACTCCGCGACTGTATTTTAATTTGTAAACTGCGCGATGTGCCAGGAGTTAACGATCAAGTTGTACGGAAGGAGCGCAGAACGCGCAGGTTTGACCGTATAATTGGAACGATCTCGCGCGAGTTACAGGAAGCCAAAGGGGCGTGTAAACTGGACGCGAACGCGGAGAAGAGAGAAAGCAAGAGAAACGAAAAAGAACCGCGACGACAGATCGAAACGGTAGAGAGGAAGAGTGGAGAAGGTGAAAGGTCGGGCGGGCAATTCGTAGCGGGTCATAGGGACGCCTCGAGCGGCGCGTGAACCAGTGACGTCACTATCGACTGCCAATATTTTTCTACCGGCGACGTTGCGGCCGGAGAAATTCTTTTACGACGTCTGAACTACCCCGTGATCAATGGGAGAGAAAGCGAGAGAGGCTAGAGAGACATCGAGGGATGATATACGAGGAACTGTGAAAATCTGGCGCTTGTCGGAGGATCTCGAACGTTTCTCTCGCGTTACAGATTGATCGTCACCCTTTCTTCTATCCATTTGAGCAAATACATACTTTTATGTAGAAATAATGTGCTAGAATTATACTTTCGTCACGTTGCTTGCACACTAATACGTAATGTGAGTCAAAATCGTAAAAGTTCTTAAGTGTTTTGTTATCCATACGATATTTTATACACTTAAGTAAAAACGTATAGATAAGAATAATAATATCTTGATTAATTTGAAGAGATAAGATAGGAAATTTTGCAAACTAGCACGCGTCGTTTAGACGAACCGAGTCGACACGTTCTTTGGCGATAAATAAATAATCCTGACGAAGCGCTGTATCCATCTATCCCGCATTAAATCAGCGCGGAAAATGTTTTGCGTTCCCGTTTGTAAAGCATCGTTCATAATTTCCACGGTGATCGTTAATCCTATCGATTGACAGGATATATCCGGTTGCGAAACGAGCGAGGCAAAGTTACAGAATTAACGAGATCGCCGGCAAAACAAACGCAACATCTCGCGCGGGGATTAATTGCCGTTCGAAAAGGAATTATCGGAAAATTCACGGACTCGCCGGCTGCTCGCCTTTTCATATTTATTCGTTATCGATCGCATTTTCTTGTCGCGGACGACGACAGGTTGACTCATGCGAGTATCCGCGATAATCGTCATCGCGCATTCGAACCGTTTACTTCGTGCTGAATTACGTTTCTTCTGTCCTTTTTATTCTTTACTTCGCCTCTCTCGCGGACAGAAATGAACTGTCCAATAAATTCCTTGAAACGTTAGCAATTACGATAACGATTAAGTCACGGAAGGAAATAATGGTCCTCGACCGCGTAATACTTTCACCGGCATTCCGCCGTTTGAGTAATTCGTGCGATTATAAGAAAAAGGAACCGCGACACGGGAAAGAAATTAATGCCTGGTAACGGCTGCAAACGTTCCTCGCAAAAACTACCTAGTGAAAGCGGTCACACTTCCTCATGATACTTTATAATACATCCCTCTCGACGTTAATCACTTAATCTTAAAGCGAGTTATAACGAAGTCCCGTCGTAAAACGCTGCGCGCGTTGATTAGCGCTTTCTACGTGTTATTAAACGAACATGTGTTATTCACGCGGGTGAATTTATCAAATTCATTATGCAAAGTCGAAGTAATTTTGCGGCTTCAATTACTCTTTCAACTCCAATCGATAATAGATTTTAATTTCGATAGAAGGTTGGCTACGGTCGAGTACGCGCAGAGAAGAAGCAATTGAATTCGGTCAAAGAATAATTACAGTTAAAGCGAACGATACGACGTACATAATGGAACGTTGTCAACCGAGGAGCCGAGATAATGCTAGAAAAAACAGTTGAAACAGACGAGAACAGGAAGTTGGTACACGATACACAGAGAGACGCGCGTCCACGGTACAATGACAACGCGTTGCGTAATCCAAAGTGCAGTTTGCACTAAGCGTATATGTACCTCGGTGTTTTAAACTAAAATTTCTTCCTCTAGACATTATGGTTGACTAATCCAAACGAGCTCAGACATTAAGTCGTTCAATGAAATTTCTTTGATAAAACGGAGCACGGTACTTTTCATCGATGCAACGACAATGTCGAAACACTCCTGACGAATCGTTCCGAGAAATCGTCGTCGAAATACCTTTCGAACAATTTCATCGATCCGATTCGAGGCAGCATTATCATCGCTGGCTCGTCACTCGATAACGAGTTCTCGCGAGCTGTCGACTCGATCGAGATGATTTATAGCCAAAAGTTCGTCGCGTTTCCCGACGGTGGCCGGATTTCAACTAATTTCCAACTACGGAACTTTTCCAAGGTTCGATTATTGGGAACGGGATCGTTTAAAATTCATAGCCGACCGATTAGTCCGACGCGAGTCATCGTGAGAAACGCGAGGGCGCGTGCATTTAATCGTTCCTGCGTTCATCCGTCACGGCCTGGAGCGTAGTCGCGACGGTAGAAAGTTCTGATGAATTTTAGATAAGACGGGATTAAGGCACGATAAGAAAGAAACGGGGAACCGGAGAATTCGAGATCGTGCAGAGGCGTGTTTCGTTCGCAGGAGCAACGTGCACCGGAAACGTCGCGGTTCATCGAGTTTTTCAGTTCAGAATTGTTGCATAACGATGTAAATTGCTGATATTTGTAGAAGCGCGTAGAATTTTCTAGCAACGTAATAATATGATGCGTCGAGTGGACGATTAATGCTTACGCCAGATATGACTTACCCTATGAAACATGTAAAAGCAAATTTATGAGTAACTAAAGCGTTTGTAAGTGCCCTGTGAGCACCACAAAATAAAAGATAATACAAAATTGAATTGATATTGAAATGATCAGGCCTCAAAGTTTTAGTTACTGGAAATTATAATATTTGTAACTTTTGGAGAATACCATCCACGTCGAGAGCCATGAATTTTTTTAAATCGTCTCTTTTAATATCCTAATAAATAAAATAAAATGATTAAATAATAAAATTTGGAATTCTACGTTGCCTCAATTTTCGTACGAAAATTTGAACCGTTCTTGGAGATCGATCGATAAGCGCGCGACTTTGCGATCCATAGATCCCAAGATCTTGGTGGACGGTCGGTAAAACAGGGAATCGCATCGTAGATGGCAGCACAACACAGTCTGTTCCCGTCGGCGATAAAGGGAACGTCTCGAAAACAGAACTGGTAAAGCTCGCGAGGGGGAAGCTGCGTGAATTTAAAACGTCGAAACAACTGCAGGCAGTCGGATAATTGGAATCCGCTCCAGCGATTTTCAACAGATCCACCGGGAGGCTGATTCCTCCGCGTCTTATTAGCAGAACTTTAATCAAGTAATCAAAACACTGTTTATAATCCTACGAGCTGCAAATCCATTTAAACTTTTCAACCGAGCGACTTTAATGTAGTTGTCTCGAGAAATTCATATCTTTGACGCCACGACCCAGTTTCGAATTAGATTAAACAAGCGAACTTCTGCTGAATTAATTGCGTGTACGCGTACGCTTGCAAAAACATGCTAGATCGAGACAAAATAAATTCCATTTAATTTTCGTCAAATTCATAATACATTAATATTCGAATTCAATCATTTCCTTCTAATCCCCAGCGCGTCTCACGACGCTCCACTAACTTCCCTTAAAAAACTCGACCAGACATGCCTCTAATCGCCAGACACCGATATACCAATACAATTTGCCTCGAAACGGTGTACATTTTATTGGATATGTAAAGACAGCCACGTCCTGGCAAACCTTTCGGTATTGTTAATTTTCGTTTGCGTGGATTTTGATTTGGTTCGTCGGAAAATTGGATTGCTAGATCGAAACAAAATAAATTCCATTTAATTTCCGTCAAATTCATAATACATTAATATTCGACTTCAATCATTTCCTTCTAATCCCCAGCGCGTCTCACGACGCTCCACTAACTTCCCCTAAAAAACTCAACCAGACATCCTCTAATCGCCAGACACCAATATATCGATACTCATCATCGAGCTCCACGTTTCTTCGTCAGAAAAAACGAACGAAGTAAAGAGAGAAAAGAAAGCATCCCCGTGGTTCCTCGATTCGAATCCGCCCAATAATCCGTCCGCGTGATCGCGATCATTGGGCGCGGATCGAGAGGAGGACGCGCAACGACAAGGTGCACGAAAACTCCGTGTACGCGGGCATAAACGCACGGCTGAGAGGAGGAGCTATCGATTAACTGTCTGCCGCGTTGCGTCTCGAGTCTGGACAGCATTGTCTTTCATTACGCGATATCGCCGCCGCGTCCGGAATAGTTCGCGGGCAACGCAGGGGACGGCCGTGCTCTTTCCGCTCTTTGCCGCGCGCGTACGTTTCGCGAAATGTGGGACAAACCGGTCGGAAAAAGAGAAATTCGCGTCGATTCCTTGCCTCGTTTCTATACGCCGTACCGCTCTCCACGATAGACCGTTATTCCCGTTGGCTTTTCAGCCGACGCGCGAGGAGAATCCGGGAAAAACACGCGAGAGCTACGAGGGCGCGCGCGCTCGCTCGCAGACAGATGAACGACGGAACGTGTTAACGCTCGTTGGACTTTGTTTGGGGAGAATGGTAAAACGAAATTTGGCACGACGCGGGCAGACGGCTCGCCTCGCGTGTCGAATGAGGCGCGGCCGTTTGATACGCGACGTACCGTGTGCACGCGATTAGAATTGAAATTTTATATATAGGGGATGATCGAGGGTGGTTCGCGTACGAGCGTGTTCGTGGGGTTTTATAAGAAATTTTTCAGACAATTCCTTTCTCACGTATTACTTGTACAAGGAGTCGTTAAATTTTTGTTCTTATTTGTCATAATATTATACGAACTGAATTTAAAGATTTGCGACGTATTATTCGAGTATTGTACTAAAAATGTCGAGCAATTAATAAAGTCGAGTTACGTTTTAAAGATCTGCAGCTAAGAAGCGTTTGTATAGCGAAGGATAGTTGTAAATATGTTTGAAGAACGCTGGGAATTGAATAAATGTACGAATCGGTTTAAAGGGTTGAACTACCCCTTCGGCTAGTTCAGCCCGATTACGCGAGCTACTTCGATCGTTACCTCGAAATTTTATCGTCGAACGTGCAAGAAATTACAACGCAGGCTACGGTTCGAACCGTGGCGTCGGAGGGGGTGGCTCGTTTCCTGGCGTAAAAACCTCGCAAACTTCCGTCTCAGGGCGAGCTTCCTCCGACGCCACGGCGAAACTTGCCGCGGAATTTTTCGCCAACGTGCAAATTACGACACTCGTCGTAAAACTGGCTGCGCGGACCTTTCAGCGGGGTATACGGCGTTTCTACTTACGACGATCATCTCGGAGGGCTCGAGAACGAAGCATTCGTTGGGTCTCCTGGCGCTGCCACCCGTCCGCTTGCCAAAGCTGCAACAGAAATGGGAGGCGACGCGGTTAAAATCCGTCCTCGAGGTTCGCCTGGCGGAAGGGAAACCTTCCTCGGGTACGATTTCTCGTAAAAGTGGCAATATTTATTTCCCCTTTCATTTCCGGTCGATAAACAACGCGAGAAACGAGATTATCTCTCGTTTTCCTTAAAATCAGAGGGGGTTGTGTATCGCATCCCCTGCGTTTTCTTTGTCGAGCAAGAATGTATTAAACTTATTTTGCCATTTTTTTTCAAAGCATTTAATTCATCTTCCTTTGATACGAAATGCTTTTCGTGTGTTTTATAGTTCGGTAACTGCTATTTTTCGTTTTATCGACACGCGCGCGCTTTTATTCCTTTCACGGTTCCCCGTAAATAATGGATCGCCGAGCCGGTGCCGTTTTGAATGCTCGAATACGCTCGTGTTATTTTTCGAGGGCTTTAATGGAGTTTACCACGGACATTCCACTTTAAAATCGGGCCACTATGAAAAGTCGGAAAATAGACCCATTATACCGGTTTTTAGCGATGGAAATGCATAACAGGAGGCGAGCGAAAAATATAAAACCGCATTCGAAGAAGAATTTCAGAGGAGCGAGCGATAAAAACGCCGGTATAAAATGAAAATCTTCAGGCATGTACCACTTTTCTCCTGTAAAAACGACACGACATCGTCCAGTTTATCGTTCCTCCCGATTATTCGAGCAAAAGAAAACGCCGTTTCTTCCATCCCGCGCACGTACGCCGATAATTACCTGCACCGGATAGTGCATTCACGTATACCAGCGTGATAACGCGGCGCGAGTTCAATTTCATCGCGCGCGCCGCTCGCTAAAGGGGTCGAAAGCGATAACCATCGAACGCACGCGCCATAAATTTCTTTTCCGCTGCAACAATAACAGCGAACTGGCGGGGATGAACACGCAGGGTGGTGGCTCGAACGTCGACACGGAAGTGGCAATCGGGTAAAACGTGCGATGCGCGTCGTAGGAAAAAAAAATCGCGCCCCGCTCGATGTAATGGCCGGCTATCTCTGACGAGGGGCCCACCCTTAAATACACGTATCCCCCCATTGTCGCGGCGGTTCTGGCTTTTAAATGTTTACGATCCGCCATCGACAGATGTTTCTCTCCCGTCGCGAGGACCCGTGGCCACTCCTCGAATTAGCCACGGATTCTCCTGTTGTACGCGCGCGCACACACACCCGTCGATCAAACAAAAATCTCCCGCGGCTACGCGAGAAGGTCGAGGGTCGAACAATGCCGCTGGTATAATTTTCCCCTTTGTAAACGGGGGGGAACGCGTATTATTTCCGAGAGAAACATGTTTAACAACGGCGCAAGGTGGCCGCGAATTATTGGCGGAAATTTTCCGCGCCCGTTACGGTAATCCTATCGACGCGAATTGAGATTTGCAAGCGTTTGTTCGACTACCCTTTCGAATTAGAGCTGCCTGGGTTAATTTAGTTCAATGCTGGGTTGCTTTGCCCAGCTAATGTGGGATACGATAAACGGGGTATTAATAATTGCCTCGTATAATGTTTTACGGATACGTTCTGTTGTTGTTTCGGTTATAGAAATGGAGGATTCGGCTCTGTTAATTGGTACAACGGTACTACATTTGCTGGTTTCTTTTTTTATATTCGCTCGAATCCACGCGTTGCTAATGTATTTGTACAGATTCTTCGAACAGCATTGGATGCTGAATTCATTCGGTCGAGAATTCACTTCTACCGTGTCACCGTTAATTCCACGGTGGCCATTCATGCTGGCTAATGATTTATGTACTTCGTTAGGCTGCAGGTTCTATATAGTTGGATCACGTTAAGAGGATTAGTTAGATAATAGATCAGCAAGACTCTAAATATAATTTAACCGGGAGATCAATTCTGATGTTCTATTTAGCTTTACTTCGGGTAGCTCGAGATGATCGTCGTCTAATTGGATCTAATGAATGCGTGATTGAAAAATGTCTGCACCGAATTATCTCTCTTTTTTCGCGTAGCTACGTTTATCCATGGTACGGCGTTTTATATTTCTGGACGTGAACGAAAATTATTGCAGACCGAGCATAAGCACGCTGATAAAATTGCACGGTTAAGTATGATTAAGCGGTGTGTAAATGTTTGACGACGTTAATGTTGATAAGAGGATTGAACGGGGCATGTTATCCTTCTTTAATAATGTATAACGATAAAAGCGTAAGGATATCTTCTATTCTCTATTTGAAATTAAAAGTAAGTTTCTATTTTTCTTTTCTTTTTGGCAAGGAGATAATTTTAATGGCATTCTTGATCTCTACCAATTTATTTAGCTAAAATTGCAAAAGTATTCTTTCATGCTAGAGAGGCAAAGATATTTAAGACTTGTCAAGATGACACAGCACTTCATCGAAAAGATAGTCGAACCATGCTGAGAAATGGATTCGTTGCTTTATAGAAAAGAGAGTGACTGTAGATATCGAGTCGATTGTGGTTGCGGTTATGAAAGGACATTGACTTTGCGCAAGGTTTCACGAAGGCAGCTTCAAAGATATCTTAAGATCGTTAAACGTGGATTAGCTAGGAAGATATTCAAAAATCTGCTCAATGTAATTTCAAAAACCATACAGCTTTATAAATTTCGACATAGCATTCTAGCAACATGTAGTAACAACTTCAAACTTAAAATGGGAGTCAGCCCATTTGGTTTCAAAATTCAAACCAGAAAGTCTCCTCGAAATTTGGTATTGAAATCTTTCCTTGACTCTGAACCCGCTAAAACTTAGTAAAACTCTTTAAAGATCGTTCCAAGGAAACTGTGCAACACTTTACGAAGTCGGCTGCAAGAAAAATTCGCTCACCAACGACGCGCGAATTGATATTCGTGATTCAAAGCGCAGATACCATTAACGATAACATCGTTACCATAAAAAAAATACAATATTTCTTATTGTGTCTCTGCAAGGAAAATTCCTCGATCACAATCTCTATCTAACTGCAACTGACAGCGTAGTACGTAGCTCTATCCTATTTTCATTGAGATTAAACGTCAGCACGATAAAGTAACGAGAGATTTCTTCTGAAGCGTAACCTTTTCCCGTGTAACCGTGTCGCGTGTTCGCTGTACATTAATAGCCTTAATTGGAAGCGAGATTCTACGTGAGCTGTGCACCTTTCAGAAATCGTAATTTATGAAGACGAATGGGCTAGCATCGGTACGAAACGTACAATGGGATTTTAGCCACTGCTTGATCGTCTTCGCATGACATTCGAGTATTGAGATCGAAGCTGGTCAAAAATAAACTGTCCAAAATATTGCAGAAATAAGTGAAAAATCGAGAAGAAAGCTGTGTCAAGTATTTGCACGTAAAAGAATAGTTTAAGAAACGCAATGCAGCATAAACGAAAACTAACCAATGGCAAACCAACATCGGAAAGCAAAATTTAAATAAACACTCATTTCCTACAATATTCTACAAAAAGGAAACAATTCCAACAAAAATTAGTTCAACATAAAAATTCTAGTATTACCACTCTGATACCAATGACGCAACGAACCACCCCTTTCTCGACTCGCGCAACGCTCCCTCAGCAACGTCTTCCCGGTTCCTTTCATCTCGTCCAACGTTTTAGAGACGCAAGAGACGCGCGACCATCGTCGAGGCGTATACACCTGTCCACGCGTCGACCCATAAATCTCCCGTGGCGTTAATACGAACGATACGACGTATCGACAGTCGTGCATCAAACGTGGCTGAACGAGGACCGACTAAGAATTACCCGGCGGAAGGATGGTTCGCCAAAGGTTCTCGACCTCCCCTCGCGGATCGTCTTGCTCTAACCAGCGCCATGCGTAACGCGTCACGTGTGCGTACAGCGCGGAAAATTGAATCCGACGCGTATCGCGCGGCCAGGCTTCTCGCAACCCCATCGCGAGCTAACCCCGTAACGTCGAACGAGCTGGCACGTACCCTGGTGATTATGGTCGTTTCGTTTATGGATGAGCCTCGTTCGCGGCTCTGACGTGCTGCGCGCGGGTTTCCTCTTTTCTTCTTTCTCCGTCTTCTTATTTGTTTCGCTCATTCTCGACGCGTTTCTCGGATCTTCGGTTTCACTCATGGCGAGGCAAGCGGTTTCTGATGGTTTTATAATTGCCGGAGAACACTAGAATTTCCTTCGGATTTCTCTCGCCGTGTTTACGCTGGACATTGTCTATCGAGGGAGGTTTTTAATGAAGCTTTATGGAAGACATCGCGGGTAACTTGAATGTTCCACTTAATCCTGTCGTTCTCTTTTTTTTTTTCTCTAACAAGTGGAGTTTAATCTACGACGCGTTTCCTTCCTCTGTTATTTGTTTAAATGGTTCGAATCAGTGTCTAACGAGCGACCCGCATACACAGTTCACTGGAATTCTTTGCGCGACTCGCTTAAATCGGCCAAAGTCTCGACACCTTTTCCATTCGAGAAAGAAGGTTAAAATATCGCTTAATTAACATCACCGTCCCAGCAATTACCTGCGTATTACAGAGCTCTCGATCTCGACGCGGTTCAAAGAATGACAAAGAGTTAAAAGTTTCTCAATCTCCCTTATATTACTCGCCTCCACAGGCGAGTTTCTGAAATCGTTTTAATAAACCAGGGGAGCCTATGAAACTCGCGCGTCGCGACTAACGACCAGAATTGAAGTCCACGTTACGCGGTTACGCCATACTTTCATTCCGGATTTACGAGCGAGATTTCATCATCGACGCCGTCTTACAGCGGGGATTAGATTTAATGATGCTTTACGATCGTTAAATGAAATCCAGTAAGGTCTCTTAACTAAAAGTTCCGCGGCGGGAATGCGGGATCCACCGATCGTCGATGGCCAACTGCGATCCAACCATTTTAAAACGTTCCACGCTCAAGTCGATAAGTTATTTACGACGCGCGTAAAATTCGCCAACGTTCACCAATCCACTGGCCATTCTCTCGATAAATGCACGAACGATTACGCCACTGTACCGCCCCGTTTCGTCGAGGGTATGTCGAAAGAACGCCCGCGACTTCCCCCTCGAAAACAGTCCCAACATCCGCGAAACGTCCCGCCGAGTCGTTCTCGTGCCGCGACGGATTTCCTCGCTCGCTTCGTGACATTACGCACTCGATTTAACCGAACTTGCTTCCGAACTTAACCGACCTGATGAGATATTTCAACCAGTGCCGCTACGTGCAACCGCCATCGGTTTCGTTCGCCTCTCGTTCTTACGTTACCCACCACTGTTCTTTAACCGTTTCCAAACTGTTTCCAGCTGGTTACAAAACGAGCAAAACGTGAAAAGTGTCGCGCGTTGATGTGACTACTTCTCACGATCTTCTGAAACCAAGCACCGATTACGTGCACCGATTTTTCTGCACCTTTGCTAGGCTACAGTGTTGAGTAGTTTGGAGGGTTGTAATTTCGAAACGCTACATCTGTCACATTGATAAAAAGATTGATTTTTACAAAGAGAACGTAGAAAAAGTGGAGCTGTTGCGCAGAGTTTACGCAAGAAAATCGATCGAGAGCGTGCATACGCGACAGTTCGAACTCGTTCTCCTCGAAAAAGACGCGAGACGCGTAACTCGTCTCGCCGCGCACGATCGTCCTGTTCAATCCATTTGTAAACGAACACCTTGCTCGTAACGGCGAGCATTAAGAGGTCGAACGTCTTTTTTCCTCGACTTCTTTCTCCAAGTCCCCAGCACTCCCTTTGAGCCGTCAAGAACCCTTTACTTTAACCATCATCCGTTCCCTCGGAAATAAATCTCGTACAATTTATCAGCCGCTTCTTTTGCTCCTCGCCCACCTGTCCCTCTAACTTCGTACGAAACAAGCGCGCGCGGTTACCTCGCCAGTTCGTTTCGTTTCGTTTTGTTTGCCCATCGAAACTCTTGCGGCTGTCGGCTGATTTCACCCTGGACGACGATTTCGATCGTCGAGCCAAGAGTTAAGTCGTTCAATTTCAATCGCGTCTTATCGCCGATACGCGTGCGACGGCGTGCGAATTTTACGCGTCGCGTATTTACACGATCGAACGAAAACGAGAGCAGGAGAAAGAGAAAAAAAAGCACAGAGGGATGCTGAAGAAAAGGGGAGAGGATCGAAGAGGTGATACACGCGGGAGGCTGTCCGTCGCGCTTTTATGGAGATTAATTGAAATATATTCAGATGGGTAACGCGTGTCCGTCTGTAGGAACGCGTTACGCTGATTTACGCGCGGGAGTAAATTTTCGTTACGGCGTCGCGTCGATAAAAGATAGCGTCCCCCGTCACCGTGCGCCAATTTCGCGTCGCGCGTAAAGGAAATGCCGATTTACGGGCTCCCGTGCGGCGTTCATTCCAGGTTGTTGCATCGAAATTGCGTTAACATTAGCCTGGTGGACGGGATAGCGGAATGGGATCGAGCGGAGTGGCGTAATAACGCCTGTTAACTCTCCATTGTCCAGTGGAACTATTAAACATATGCTGGTGACGGGTACAAAGGAAGTCTGCGTAGCGGCGTTGATAATTCGCGTATTAGATGTTCGTAATTAGTCGTTGAAACGTGACGCGCGTGCACGCTTCGCGTTATCGTTGATCCTCACGAGATGCTTCGATCGAGACGATCCAAGAATCGGTGGAAGAATGACGCTTGGCGCACGCAGACGCAGGGTCGCCTTTAATATTAATTGGAAATCGCGAGCCAGCGGGTGTCTAATTTATGAAACAGCGTTGGTTTGCTGGGAATTTATCGGGTAAAAATTTGATGAGAGAAGATGATTAATTTTCCATTTGGCAGGATGCACAAGGACAGGATTTATCGTCCGAGTAATGCACGATGAGGTGATTTATGTCGCATCCGCGTTAATTTACGGCCACTGGGCCCCGAAAATTAATTATCGCGTGCGATTAACTTCCGTAAACACGGGGAATGATTCTGATTGATTTTTAATGAGGGAAAAATTACCGTTGCGTAAAGCATGTATAAATTTTTGCCCGAATTGAGGTCGCGTGTAATTTAAAAATGATCAAATGTCTTCAATGGCAAGCGAGAAAATAATATCTGGCGTTTTACGGATAAAAAAAGTGTCAACTTTTTCCCAACAGATACACGAAGTCAATGAATGATAATTAAATTACAAACTTAACGATCTTCAAGTATCTAATCTTATCACTTGAACGGGTACACGAGCCTTTTATTGTCCGGTATCTCCGTTTTAATGATAAGATATCGAATTCTCCTAAGTATGGATCCGTTCGTATCTTAAGTACACTCCCGCGCAATGTTATTTATTAACTTAACGCGGCGAACGTGACGATCGAACGTAATCTACAACTCGTGTAGAACCAAGCAGAGGCACATTTCGCAACGCTTCGAACACAAAAGCACGGGAATAATGAAAAGCGTGGACCCGTGTGTCCCGATATTAATTTTTCCCTCGTGATTGCTAGGTACACGCGCGCTTAAACACATCGAACGCGTTTCATCTCATTTCGGTTTAGCAGATGCGTTTCACTGATTGGATCAATATATCAACCCATGACGCGAACGTACGTCAGCCGATGCGGAATGGGATGTTTCCATGGCGTGTACAGCCGACCGTATCGAAAGGCAGTTAAAGAATTAAATTAGAATCTGGTTGCATTACTGCCGTTAACCGCGGCTTAATCAGCTCTCGAACTAAACGCGATGTCGCGAGCAACCCCTTGAAACCTTGTCTTTTTCTTATAGAATTTAGTCATGAAATAATCATATCTCTGGCATTTATAGTTCGTCAAGTTTCACGACAGTGCGTACGTTAATTTTCTAAATAACAATATAAGCTAATTTTCTAAATAATAATATTTCTAAATAACCGAAAAACAGTAGCTACGATTAGTCGATTCAGACTTGGTATTATTGGTATAGACTTGGTACATTATTTGAAAAAAAAAAATGAGAAAACAATTAGAACAGCGGTACATGTACACACAAACGTATCTACGAACGATAATAATCTCGAACTAAAGTCGATATCCAGACTCACCACACGGAGAACCGTCTTCGCGGGAACGCAGGTGGCGGCGGTGGCTGGACGCGATAGCTCCTATCGACTGACTCGCTCCTGAGGGCCTGGACGACCTTAGGCACGGCCCTGAACGGCTCCTGGGGAGCTTTGACGATCATACCAGAGGGCAGATTGCCATTTCCGACGGTGTCGTTGAAATTACTCGCCCCGACGCTTCCACCGCCGTGGAAGCTGTTCCATCTCCTGACAGGACCTCTATTAGCAACATGGTGTCCGCTTCCTGGGCCGCTGGGGCCACGTAGTTGGCTCGTGTGCTTGTGCATCCTCCCTCTCTATCTCTCTTTTCTTCACACACGCGCAGACTGTCCTCTCTCTCTGTGTACACTCCTCTCTCTCTCTCAGCCCTGAATCCTCCAGGACTCGGACGACTCCTCTTTCGCCTCCATCTTGTCTTTTTTCTTCTTTTATCCGCTCATTCGTCCCCAACGCTCTCGACTACATCCTTCAGGACTTCGCCCGTCGGCAACGTTCCGCGTTTTCTCTTTTCCGTTTGAATCGCGCGCAGATTTGTGACACGCGCGCGTGTGTGTGCGTCTATGCGTTTCCGTGCGCGCGAGGGTGGGCGTTCAATCAGAGAACGCTATCGAGCAGGGTCGCACAATAGGGATTCTCGCAGCGACGTTTTTTCGGTGGCTGAACGGCCGTCTGTTGAAAGGAATTCGTATTTTCGAGTTAGGCTTGGACTGGATTCCGTGGGACGTCCGTGAACCAGGCTTTGATCGACCATCCAGTTGGCAGAGGTTTAGAATGAGCTTCTACGAGTTGATCATCCACTTAGGGATTAACCAGTGGCGCGCGCTAGTTTTCAAGGCTCGGTGGAAACTTGTTAATTAGGTTAGAGTGGAAGTCTTTTCGCGGGACGGTCAGCAGGTTTGCTTTAGTTTGGTAGCACCGTTTTGGATCGATCTAAGTGTATTATCGGACGATTACATAATTTCTATTCATTTGGTGCAAAAACTCGACTTCTAACTGGAGCGATAATCAGATTTTGATAGTCGATCCACTTTACAGTTCAATTAGCTTCACTAACGAATCGATAATCTCGTTCGATCTATCTGTTCTATAAAATATCGACGTGATATAATTGGTAACCAGAATTCACACAAATCAGAACTAACAAAATTAACATAAATTCTCTAATAATACAGCAAATTTGTTATCATCATTAAAATTGTTGTTCATCGTTAACATTCTCATATCTCTCCTCCAAAACTGCCCTTACATTTGGCTCCATATGGCGCCAAAAATATTCACCCCGTTTCCCCATTGAACCATTTCTCCCCCCAAAAAGAAAAAAAAAGAAAAACACAAACACAGGAACAGATCAACAAAGCCCACGCGACTCTCGTCCGGAAGTGATCACGGACAGACGCGAGAATCCTCCAGCCGGGGCTCGATCGTAATTAGAACCGAAACGCAGCCGCCTCCGCTTCCGTGTAGCCGTCGCGTAACGGAGGGCATTGTAAATCGGAGGAACGCACGCAGCCAGGCTGTTTAGGCGAGCCTCCGGTTCCCGACCGCGTGCGCGCGTACAAATCCATCGAACAGAGAGTCGTCTGACACGATTTTATTGCGATCCGTTGTCAACGGTGCGCGCGAGGGCGCGGTTCATCCAGGGCGACGGGCGTCGCGATGTCGACCCCGTCGCCTTATCAATTTCCACGTTTGCACTGCGTCGCGATAACGAGCCAGGGGTGTTAGAAAGTGGTCGACGATAAAATACGTGGCAGCCATAAAGGAGTCGTGTGTCGTGGGGACGAAACGTGAAGCGTAGCGTCGCGACCGAGGGAAGATAAGTCCTTTGATCCGTGTTACGATCTCGAGAGGCGAGCCGGTCGATAAACGGCTCGATGCGGCCTCGATAACGCCGTCGATCGAGGCGATCGCGGGTAGTCGCGATCGGGATACAAGGTACCCTTTTATCCTCGTTCCCTGGGCGCCCCGTGAGAAACGAGGATACGGATGGGTTACGAATATCGAAGTTGCCAACGGAAGTGCGTTATTGGGAAAGTCGGTTCTTGGAAAAGTGGGCGGTTCGACGGGCGCAACCAGTCGAGAAGCTGCTGGTTCTACGCTGGGTGTATTTGTGTTTTACGGTAGTTCCCCGTCGACAATGATTGCTTCGAAACGCGAATACGTTTCTGTTTATTGCGCCGCGATGTGTAATCGCGTGGCTCGCCATTTCGAGTCGATTTTCTTCCAACATGGAAGTAACTGTACAGTCTGTCTTTTATTTTGTTCTTGTAACGTGGAAGGTCTGGGATATCGAAGCAATTAAATCTAACGTTTTAATAGAACGGAAAAAGGTATTCTCCTTCCATTCCCATCGTTAATGTTATTCGTTTTATTAGAATCTTTAAAGCAATTAACCTGGCGCATCACTATGGACTGATAATTCTCCCCTCTCGTGCGAGAGCTTTATCTACATCGCGTTTAGCAGATAACGCGAATTAATATCGTAAAGGCCACTGTTGTTTGAAAATAAAAAATCCCAACATATTTTCTACTCCTCTCAACGGTCTTCTCTGAACGCGTCTTACACAATACCACTCGCAGAGCGGGAAAAAAAATTCTCACGCGAGGAAACGAACGAAATCTCCGTTTAGCTAAGCAACGAAAGTTTCACACAAGAAGAGTGCGCGTCGGGAAAATGTCGGGACCCCAAGATTTTTTTGCAGCCCGCCCTTCCGTCGTTCCTTTTCAATCGAATCGTCTACGTTCCTCCACAGGTATCCCATCCAGAGGCCAATACTGCGGGGCTATTCATCGCGCGACAATTTGTCAGTTTCGCGGCCTAACGAGGATTTAATCGCTCGACGACCGTTCATCTCGCGTGACGAAACTGTTAAGAAGTTTACGAAACGGGACGATTATAAATTTGCGCGCGTCCGTGAAAGAATTTTCAATTGAAGTTTCGCGTATTACGAAAAGACTCGTGCGACGATGGATAAAAAAACAGGCTCGTGCGATACGAATACGTTGCGATTAATCAAGCCCAGGTAGAAGCTTCTGTCACGAGCGTAATGTCTTTCTCCATAACGACCAACAACAGCAAGACCATCCACCGTTACCTCCTCAAATGGAACCAGCTATGCGTACACCAGGCACACTGAATAGAAAGCTACTGATTCATAAAAAGAACCGCTAAGATCCTCCTGCGATGTCTCTTAAAACGCGCGCACATTCAAACACGTTTCGTCAAACCATTGCTTTCATAAATGAATAGAATCCCAACACTTTCAACGTACTCTCGCTTAACAATCATTCGGATCTTAATTATTATCCCGCGACAAAACTTACAGAAAGAATTCGACGAAAACAATTCGACAGGTCAGGCGAATATCATCTTCTCGAATAACATTCCAATTGCACAAGTTCCATCTCGCAAAAATGTATTCGACTGGTCTCGTACGCTCGCTTGGATCGATGCGAAGAGAAAACTGCAGAACTAACGGGAGGCATCGGCGGAAGGATCTATGTAGATGTTCGTGCGAAACAACGAAAGTTTGTTGTCGAAAGAGCCCTGGTCCCGGTTGCCTCAGGCGCGGTGGCTCCGGTCCGAAAGACGCGGAGATTACCGGAGGACACGGCCGTGGGAAAGTCTTGGTAACGGTGCACGTTGAAGTGCATAAGAGGTCCCCGAGGAGGAATAGGTTTAAGGGGGGCGGACGAGGCGGAGGCTGGCAGACCTTCTCGAGCCGGGTGTATAGAAATTCAGCGAGCTTGCAAAACCTCTTGAGCACGCGCTCGAGAAGCGGCTCGTCTTCCTCTCGTCGTAGACGCGCGTGGAAACGTACATACGGGGCAGAAGAGGCGAGTTCCTTTGTACGAAAAAAGAGGAGCGTCGTCGAATTGACCGGGGGATGAAGCAGAAATGCTTGCACCCGTGTTTCTCTTGTTCGCGGCGAGAGACCAGTCGCGAGTTCGACCAGCGATTGTTTCACGCGAAATTCTATTTATTTAGCGCGCGAGAAAACAAGAGTAGCCTAATTTTTCGAGAGAGAATGTTATTATTTCCGTTTGTCTAACGCGTGAACGACGAAGAAATGCGCGAAGAAGTGCAAGTAGGAAGTGTGATTCACGGTTTTGATTGATCGATGCTCTCGAGGTTAAGGAAATCTTGGGGATTTGTTGTATACAATAGATATAAATTATTTACGCGGCGCTCTTGTTTTGTAGAAATGAACGCGAGGATTGGTTCTCTCGAGTGTACTTCGATTAGCGAAATAGAATCGATTAAGGAGTGGGAAAGTGAATTGAGCGAAAAAAATCGAGTAAATGAGCGATTAAATGACTTTAATTGAAGCGAGGCAATGGTTTCTTCATACCGTTCGGCTGCGTCTCGTTCCCAGATGGAATCCAGAACTCCTCAAGTAAACAGTTTACGGGGCGCAATAAAACCAGCGACATTTACAGTGGCCAGATGAAATAAGAGAGACGAAAGGTACTACCTTGCATGATATTCGCACGCATAAATAGAACTGTAATTAACCAAGTGATGGATTCTAGATGAGCATCCTCTTTAAAAATGTACGGTTTCCACGCTTAACGTGACACGACACAATCAACTTTACTGCTTCGCGTAACTTGACTTCACAAAAAACTTGAACAACTGTCACCAAATTTTTCTATCACTTTCGTAATGAAATAAAATTGAAAGAAATATCTTAAAAACGTTTCTCACTATTTTATACGCAGCCCTTCCATCCATATTTATTATCTCGTTTCCATTTCTGACACGCTTCTCGTTAATTCTAACATTAACCGAAAATGAATTCGGATCTTAATTTGTACCGCGCGCCACGTTTCGTTCGAAACACAAGCAAGCCATGGTTAATCGAAATAAAACAAGTCGTAAACACAGTCGGCTGTCAGCAAGTTTTAAGTAGCAGGTTTTCTCGAGGCAGAAGTAACCAGGCCCGCGGTACAGTAGCTTATTTTAAGGTCAGAAGTTCGAAATAGAATCGTAGGTACTTGAAATACTACTTGAGACTTCCGAACTATTTTTCTCTCTCGATAATTCTTCCAAATTTCTCGTCTCGAAGCGTCAAAATATATTTCAACGTCGAATATCAAAATTCCTCTGTCACGTGGAGAACAAACACCACGTTCGAGAAACTCCGGCAATTTCCAGTTAACTACAAAACGACAATTCGAACGACGAAAGTTATCGACGAAGTTTCCTTCTCGAGCATAAGCTTCGAGATGCAACACGGTGGTTGAAATATCACCGAAACTGGCCCACGGAGCCGACGAGGCTGGGGCAAGTGCTCGCGAAACTTTCGCACGGCCACGTGAACAGCCAAGCTTTTTACCCGAGTCCCGTTAGCAGCCGTTTAAACATTCTAGCGCCGAGGCCCTCGAGTGTTTGCAAACGCGTCTACGCAAACGTACCCTGGAAAAGTTTCGCAGAGTGCACCGAGTGGCCGAGCCCGTCCTCGACGAGAGGCCACCACCAGCCAGCGGAGGAGAACTGCTACCCCTACCTGCTGCGCGCCAGTTTCCGGCTCGTCTCACCGGATCTCAGGTGCGCGAAGCTGCATCCGACGTTCAGGTAAAACGACGCGTTTCGTCTCGAACGAGATGGGTCGCACCTGTGCGAGCTGGACAATGAGTTTCTCTGGATCGCTCCTTGGGAAATGTTGCCACCCTTAATGTCGTTCGACGATGCGTTTCAGAAAAGAGATGGGTTATACGTCGATAACGCGAAGGAAAATTGGATCAGATTGCTTTTGGAGTTCTGATAAATGCGTACGATACTTGAATTTTTGTTGAGAAGATTTGGAGCTTTACTCTGTTCTGACTGTCACTATTTTTATTTACGAGTAAACTATTTTCGAGGAACTTCGCGAAGCAAACTTGTCGTTTCTATTAATAATTTCAAACGATTCGTGTTCAACTGGGAAAGCAGAGAGGCAAAAAGCAATTCGATATGCATGAAAGATATTCGACCTCTTTTGGACCTGGTGGCAGTGTACGGAAACGCGTCTACGCAAAAGTTTCAACCTCGAAACCACTGCCTGAACCGTTCCAGAGGGGGTTGTAAGAATCGCAGGTGCGAGATTACACGGAATTTTGCAGGTAAACCGACGACCCCTCGTTCCGCCTCCTCTCGAATCCAAAGGATTTCTCTCTGCTGGATGAATTTTCGAGGAAAGTTTCTTGGAGCGTGAGGAAACAGTTCGCTCTTCTTTGATACCTGCTAGACCAACCCCAATTTTATTTCATATTTTAAGAGTAATTGCGAAAATCAAAGATGAATAGAAACGTTGCCTTCCACCATTTCTAACGGAGCGATTCGAAGTATCCGTGTGTACCCAGCGTTGCGAAACAGCTACTGAATCGTAAATGACTCATACGATCAGTATGTGTTGTAAACCTAGACGTAGGTCTCGCATGTATCGTTTTTAAGATCGTTCTCGATGTATCCTGAGTTTAGACAAGAATTTCGTATTTATAGTACACGCTGCGGCCTCTCTGCGCTAGTACGAAGGGAATGCGTGTTATTTCTGGAAACCGTTCGAAATATTACGGGAATCTCGAAATAAATTAACCTCTCGCGTCATGTCTTTCGCGTATCAATTAAGACGTTCGAACGAAACTCCTCTGCGTCGAGTGTATGTCTATAAATCAGCGGAAACACGTCATTATCCAAACACACTTGTAACAACGACGAAAACTGAGTACATCTTAACGTTTAATACGTGTTGCGAATTAGATTCCAACTCGAAGCCTCGCCGCGGACTTACTCGCGCAGATCAACTTCTCGAATGAAATTATTACGGTCTTAAGAAGTCTTATCGCGTTGAGCTCGATATCAGTGCAAACTTCGTGTTCAAGTTTAGCGACGACTTGTCACGCGAGCTGAAAAACGCTGGAAAACTAGCCGGTTTATCTGAAACACGCTAAACCGCGCTTGCATACCTTTCGCGGATTGAACGAGAATTCGTGCCCCACTTATCGAGTATCTAAACGAATAATCGATCAACTCGCAACGCGACGAGGGAAAAATGAATTCGCGATTACGCGTAAGAGCCACGCTTCTCGTCTTCTCTACGTTCCATCTCCATCGCATGGCGACAGAACACAAATTCATCGCGGCTCGCTTATCAGCCCTCGACTTCGTTCCGCGTCGAGACACAATCGCGTCCCGTGTTACAACACCGAAAGTTTCGTCCGCCACCGACAACTTCCACCCGGGACAAAAGGAATCGCCGCGATAACGAAAAGTTCGTCGCGGTCGCGCGTTAACAAACCCCCCTGGCGTCGTTTAAAGCCAACCAGTGAAACGATTCACCCCCGTAGCCGCGTCTGAGGCGCGCCAACGAAGAATCTTTCCATCTGTAGGACCATGCTCCCTTGCTAAATTATTCGTAACGATTACGCTTAAAAGCGCCGTTTGTCGTACGATGTTTCTCATTCTTACAAAGGAAACTGGTACTTTGTAATTTCTACAACGTCTACGTCTTCCTGTTCGTGTGCGAGTTTTGGGTGAATGGGTCGTTTCGAGTAGGAAGTTCGAGGATGACGATCTTCACGGAGTTAATGTAGCACGTGGTATTAAGTAGATTCTTGTCTCTGGTCGAGTTGACTATGATACAAACGGTCCAGTGATCGACTGAAGCAAGTAATACAGTTTCTGTTAACCGCCAGATACACGGCTGACGACGCTCGTCTCGAAGCCGCTGTCCTAATCGACAATCCTGAATCGAGACACTTTCGAACAGTGGAACGAGTAGGTACGAGCGTCTATGCATCGTTCGTGTGGCATTCAGCCCGGTTACCCGTTCCTCGCACCGTTCGTTTCACTTACGAACTTGCTCGGTGAAATCTCGTGACCGAAACCGAGTCACGCGACCACGTTGGATTGATTATCAGCGGCTGTGACGTCTTAACGAATCCGTTGAAACGCGAGGAATCGCGTCCCTCCGCGATCCAAGTTAAAAATAGTCGGCACGAGTCGTGCCCCGACGTTGCGCCAGAGAAAGCAGAAATAATTCACCACCGCCTCGCCCTCGCTTCTGATCCGTTCCAACCGGAAGCGGCGCTAACATTCAGACGCTCCATGCGCCAACAACGGCCACCGTAAAACACCCCATCGATTTCGTATAAAACACGTGAGAAACGAGTTTGGCGCATAGCGCAGCGTGCATTTTTCTGGCTGCGTGCAATGCACTGGCGACACTCGATTCGAATGTTCCGTGAGAGTGGTGGAACTGCTCGACGAGAAAGCAATCTGTTTCGTGTGCTGCGAATCGGTGGATATCGCGAACAGGGTGATAGTTGCGAAAAAGGATAACGTTTGTACGGGGAGAATATATATTTACGCCTGTTCCTCGCTTATTCCTTTACGGCTGATCAATATTTGAATTATGAGGCGAAACATTTCCATTCGTTTCTGCAGAAATCGTCAGATGCAATTTTGTTTGCGAACTTCTCGCGACGTTCCATCCGTTTCTACGATTCTTTCCTTTCTTCACGCTCGATTCGTCGATTTCGCTCGCTGGCGAGGGGTAAGACTAACGCGATCGAACGTCTCCCCTTGGGAGTTCCGCGCGAGACGGGAAGAGACGCGTCGCGTAAAACTTATTTTACATGGATTGGCTGGTCGGGCACTCGAGCAGAAGTAATTCGGTGCCACTTTGTCGATTCGACTCTATTATTTACACGAGATGTACTTTCGAGTTTAGTCGAGGCCACTTCTCTCGATTCTAAACGTGTCTCAAGTTTCGAGCGATGTTGAGACTCGTTCGATTCATCTGCTTCGAGCAAGTAAGACGACAAATACATGAATCGTATGAGAAAAACTCTGTGTTACATAAAACTACCACGTGCTTATCGTAGTAAGAGCTACTTGCATTTTGAAAGCAACTATAGAAAGTGTTAACAAGACGGACGAAAACAGACGTGATGTTAAAAAACCCGGCTGAGGCATCCCCGTAATTATAACTGGAAATGTAACGCAGCGCGCAACGAGCAAAAAGCGAGGTTACACGCGCAGCTTATACTCTCGAAACGAACTTTTGTTCGTGCTGTAATTATCTCTCGCTCGTAACCAGCGTAACGAACTCGCGTCCGCGTTCGTCACTGTTGCATCGTAACCTGCCCCATCGCGATAACTTTTATTATCTCCTATAAACCAGCGAGTCGAGTCGATAAAAAAAAAAAAAAGAAAAAAAGACAAGAAGGAATGAATTTCAATAAACGACATTCCAACCTAACAAAAAAACTAGATCTACGCGGCTGCGACACTTTTCTGTCGAGCCCCCTCTCGATGGCTGTTAACTTCTCCCTGGAACCGTCGCGCGTAGAAACGTCGCGCGTCCTCGGCGAAACAGAGCGTAACTCTGCCGCTCTGGGGACTTTATCAGCAATCCGTGGCTCATAAAATCGTTAACGGCACTTGTTATCTTTTTCCGCCCATAAAACCGTCGTAATATCGGCGATAACGTTCCAACGGCGATCTTCCTCGTGAATGGCCTGCATAATCCCTCGACGCGAGGCGGAACGGTAAGAAGTTTCCACTGAGAAACGGAATGTAATCCGTTACCTTGGTAATTACCCTTCCGCGATACGGCGATCCGTATTACGCAACGGGAAGGAAGAGACGCGGCTTTCCTGGCCGGGTCAGAGCGAGGAGAAGCTTTATCAGAGATGGATGGACCTTGAAAGTTTCGAACGCGTCAGTCCTTGGGAGTTTCCAATCCTTTTTTATCGACTGAGCAGCCATCGCGATGGAAGAGTTCAATAGACGAGGAACTAGATGGTTCTTCGTCTATGATATTGGGAATAATTTATTTCACCCCTTGCAAAACCCAAGCAACTTTTTGCGTGGACTTTGCTGCGGATTCCATCGCGATTATTTTCTTGCTTTTCTTCCTCTGCCAAGGAAACCGCAATTTTTTTTGAGAATTTTTGACTAATTTCCTTGAAGCAACAACAGATATCGACAAGAGAATCGAATTAATTGCCAGGAGGATAAATCTGATACACTTGGGCGTATGCGCGATGGATGGAAAAATATAATTTCTTTAACGTAACTCCTGGAACACGTTGGATTAAATCTCGCAATTTCCCAGGAACACTGTTTCATTTTATCCTGTAGGTCGCGCGTGCACGAGAGGCGCGTACATGGAAACCCGGTAGGTGTACGCTCTTCCACGTGCAACCTACGCGCGAGTCGAGCGCGATATTAAAATTGAAGCGTCCTGCGAAAGAATTTTCGAAACGAGTAACGAGTCCGTGCATCGTTCTACCGAACGATGAATGGAATCTCGACCGCGTCACGTCGAAAGTGCGTCGATTTCAAATCCAATCTCTCTTGACCGTGGCTAGGAGAAAAGAAACGAATCAGAGCTCGATCGCGGCTGAAAAGGGCTGAAAGGCACGACGATTCTCATCCGTACCTCGTTTTCGTCGTACCAGAACGCGATCAGAAGAAAAAACTGACACGAGCACAGCTCCATTGTGATATACGTTACAGCGTTTAAATAATAAACCTCGAGAACCGTTCAACGCGTCTGCATAAATTTCTGAAAACCCAACAATTATAATTAAATAGAGGATTAAGGATTCACGCGGTGCAGAAACAGATAATTTTGTATGCTGATCGAGTGAAATGCTTCCATATCGAGGTCACGTCAATTATAATTTTCTCCATTCCAGGATCATCCTATTTGTAACATCGCAAGGCAGGTGGATCGTTAACTCAAATTGAAATACCGCTAAAAATACACAGCTAACGATATCAAATCAAATTTACAATGGAATTATCTGTCGAACTATTTAAGCAATCGTTTCTATGCTACGAAAAAATTAGTTTCGTTCGCACGACTATTTACAAACCTAATGTACAAACCCCGTTTCATCAGAATCTCACGAGAGCCGAAATCAAGCGAATCACGCGACTGAAAGAATCGAAAATCCTCGGAGAAAGAAAAAGCAAGTAGTAAACGGCGCCACCCACGAACAGAACCGTTTCGCAAAGATGACGCGTTAATGTCCGGTCCGCTCGATCCTCCGTCAAGTGTCGCGTAAAATATTCCTGGTGGCACGGTCGAGATGTTTCCGCGAGAAACAGCCAGCAGCGGTATTGTCGTTAACAATGCCGAACGTTGGTAACGACAATGCCGCGAGACGACAAAGGAGCCGTGAGATCGAAGAAAACGGCAAAGGCGGGCCACCGTGGACAAAAAGGCACGACAGAGCGAAGGGTAGAGGAGCTGGCGAGAGGAGGACCCGTGGACGTGAAAAAGGCGCGCAAAGAGGGAATCCTTGCCGCGCAAGGACAACCAGCCCAGCCATTGTTGCGCCCTGTCCTAATCCCGACGATCCTGCGACTTTCTCTCCGCAGCTTCTCGGCTAACGAGCACCATTCCCATAAGTCTTTGCCACCGCGAGCCTCTTTCATCTCGTCCACCTCCTGCTCGAAGGACCTCGATGGCTTCTCTCCGTGTCCCCGCGATCCGTCATTGTTTTGGGGGCTGCCAGGGTGCAAGTTCGCGCTCGAGTTTCTAGTTCACGAGACGGGGCCATCGACGCGAGTTGCGGTCGCAAATAAACGAGCTCCCCGAGCACCCGACTTTTGCTCTTTCACACGAGCAGAATTTGCGTAATCTTCGTAGGAGCCGCTTTCTCGGCTAACTTTCGGAGGGCCATTGTTCGCGCCGCCGCGCCAACGGGAATTGGTCGGTAATGCGATTTCTTTTCAACGGGGCAGGTTTAGCGGTGCGCTCTGTGTTGCGCAAATTAGGTAATCGCGCGATGAATCGTTAATGGGATGGCGGTGGAAGGTGCGAAACGGTTCTCGAGTAACAACTAAGACGTTTGCATAATGAATTTTTTGCTGCGATCTCCTTTTCTCTTTCTTTTTCTAACTAAACCTGGTTCAGAGGGGTTGATTCGCGCAGAGAGCCAGACGATCGCCTGGATTAATTAAAATAACACACTCAGCATCGAGACCGTGTTCGAGTCACGGATCATTGACTATCAATCGAGAGCTGTACACCCGCGAGACCCGAATAACGCAGCAGACCCCACACAGGGAGAATCTAAAATTGATTGACTCCATTAGAAGATTGCCTCGCCTAACCAAATAACGACGACTGAAAGTATCTCGTCGACCGACAACCCTTCGCCTATTTCCCTCGAAATACTTCCTTCGATCAATCCTTCGAGCCTCTTCTGGGCTCGCTAAATTTTCCCTCGCCCTAGCATCCCCGAAAAATTCATCCCCTGGTTCCCTCCGTACGATTCGTCGCTCGTAATCGAGGATATCCTGCGCGCGGTGGCCCTCGAATTCGACATCAGCGTCAAAGTCGATTTTACGCTCGATGTTCCGCGCGTCGAACATCGCCGTTGGCTCGTTCGCGTAGTCCGCAACGGGGCCACTACCGATCCGGAGGGACGCGTTGCGAGCGACACGACGGGCCGCGCGCTTCCAGATATTTATGGCCTGCGTTCTGAATCGCGATACACGCGCGTTTCCGTTCCACGGGGGCGGATAGCCGGATAGGCGCGGAGTGGAAGGTGGAAACGGAGCGGAGGGTGCGAGAGAGGGTGCAGGGTGGCGCGCGTACCTCGCAGCCGACAAAGGCCGCGCGCCTCGTGCGCTCGACACGGTGGAAAGCCGGTTAAACGGGGGCGGCAACCGGCCTTATGGGCTTCCACGCTGCCCGTTAAGGTGCATCCGCTTCCCGTGCATCTCTGAATCGGTCGATCGCAGTCTCTGCTCTGACTCCTGTCCGCATCGGCGAATTATGTGGCCGAACGGGTCCTGAAGTGGCCGGGAAAACGCATCGATCCGCTCGCGGCTCGCCTCGTTCCTACGACGCCTTTGTTCGACCGTTGGACCGACCAACTAGGTGCAGAGCCCCGTTTCCCGTTCGACGGAATACTCGCCGTGGTTCGACGTCCTCCTGTGACGGAAGTTCGGCTCCCCTCGAGCGGAAAATTGAATCCCAGACGAGACGCGGACTCGGACGGGCGCGCATCCAGTCGCTCATTCTGGGATGATTGCTCGAGCGACACTTGCTTTCGTCACCTCGCGCGTATTCCTTTTGTTTTTCTTTTTTTCATCGCTGATTGGTATTATGATTTTACTGGGAGTGTTTAAGTATGCACTTAATAGGGGGGGTTGAGGAAATACGGAGCGTGGAATACATATACGGATAAGAATTGTGGCGTGTTGATCTATGAGAATTTCGAACGAGATTATACTATATAATATTCGAAGGGTGAAACGAATTTCTATTTTCATTCCATTCTCTTAATTGCTTTAATGAATATATATATTTATACTGGATATGAGTTATGAATATGTATAATTTGCGTAAACATCCCACCTAATTAAGATGATGGGATTAAATATTTTGTTGAAGTTCTATAATGGCCGGAATAATTAAACAGCCGATCTAAATGAAATTTTCTCTCCGGTTCTTTCGAAGCTCATTAATGGCGGAAAAGTTTCTGCAAAGTAGAACCCGCAAATCCTCGGTTTCGAGTTGGACAGAGCACGAAACCTGGCGTCCGCGTGTGTTTCTAGCGCGGCATTAGAAGAAATAATGGGACTGCTGCGAAAAAAAGCAGACGAGAATATTACCGTTACTAAATTAACTTGACTCCATTACCACTTGATACTCAAGCACGGGAACGTTCTTCAACTCCATGGCGTGAACACGCAACAGCGAAACACACGCAACGTGTTCGTCCTAATTTCACCGAGCATTACACGCCTCAAAGTGGGAAAAATGAGTTCGAGAGAAAAAAGAAAAAAAAGGAGGCTGAACTTTTCCACAAACTTGTCGTTTTCAGGAAATTAAAGCACGCAACGCGAACGTAAAATTCTCTGTTACGAGGCGACGCGTTTCTCGAAACGAGCAGGCATCACCGAGCTTATTTCTCATCCTCGACGCGCTGTCCACAAAATGGCGACCCAGTTGTAGGGCAGTTTGCTGGAACGAAACGCGTCACTGTGACCCAAAAAATTTTATCCTCGATATATCGTCCCTTTTTAATGGAAATTTCATTTTTCCACGAGTCGCATCGTCGAATGGTTATATGCCAGCCCCTAGCAGTCAAACGTACTGTGAAACTGTTTCGCGAATCTTTGAATTTATGTGACAAAACTAAATGTTACTTCATGAAAACAAATAAAAATAAATATTGCCATTTGTAGAAATATAAAATTCAAGAAGATACTAATTACGTATCGCGATGGATTTTCTCCAAAATCAGAAATGAATAATATATAATCGTTTAATGAAAGGATTTGTAGGGTTTTCATTTCGCTGTACGATTATATGTAGATTACAGGTCGCTACGTTTTTCACGATTAATAATTCATCTCTCGCGGGTCATATGACCGGCCCGATTAATTTCGTTACCCAATTACAAGAATAATCAGAGAGTAATTAAATCCTGGCTAATTCTGTCATTTGCAAGCGAACGCATAGCCTTAAGGCAATACCACGCTGTTCGCCACGGCCAAACGCAATTGATTCAACGAAATTCAAAGCAAAGTGAACAATGGAATTTCGCCTTAAGGCGAACGTGTGCCAGTTGAGCGTCAAATACCAAAGTTGGTCGATATCTAATTACCCTTTCCTCAAACGCTTCGATTAAAGTGTTTAACACCATATAACTCATCGAGGACCTATATTTTATTCTACACGTCATATTACACGTCCCTTTATTCACCAAAAAAAAAGCGCAATAAACGCAACAACGCGTATCAACTGCTCAAACAACACCAACCAGCAAGCCATTCGACGTTACCAACCACACGTAACCTACTATCGAACAATGTAATTTACACTACTCAATTTGCTTTCAATTTCGGGCAGAAACTAACCGCGCGTAATCACGCCTTCAGCCAGCGTCGGAAGCCCTTTGCAAGCCCAAACTCGAACCGGAAAGGCACTCGAGAATCGATTACGATACGCGTGCCACGGCGCCACTTCGACGTTTCATTTTCACCCGCGGTTTCTTCGCGATGGTTCGCACAACCCAAGCGAGAATCAATCCGCGAAACGACACCGCGTTTTCCACGAGCTGATGGGATACGATATCGAGCGATGGTGGTCACAGTTGCGACCTGATCGCCGTTAGCGAAGGGCCAAAAGGTGGCCAGAGAAAAGGGAGCAGAGACGGATAATGGTTCACGCCTGACGAGTATCTGCCCGTTCGTTGCTCTAATATTAGACCTGGCGCTGCCTAATGCGTTTCTTGCTCTACACCGCAAGGCTGCCCACGATGATTTATCCCTGGACGTCTTACGGGGGCACGTGTCTTCGTCGTTGCGTGGCTGTAACTTCGACGGAACGCTCGCCAAGGGACGCAGGCCTGCACGCGATGGTAATCAGAAGTCCTGGCGATTGTTGCGTGGTAATTTACGAGCGGACCCGAGCAAGCAATTTTCCGCGCGCCTCTCTTCGCGTACCTCAACTTTCGATCGTTCGTTATGGTATCGGAGATTTGCTCGTTTATGTGGATCGATTTCGAGCCGTTCAGTCGAAAGTATCGTGAGATATCGTACTTTTTTGTAAACGAAAGACATTTTGGTGGTTAAAATGTTACTTTTTAACTTGATGTACCCAGGCTTCATTCGTAATGGTAGTTCAGAAATTTAAATTGCTAAGTATTACAGCTGAATTATTTGGAAACGTACGGGATGATCTTCTGTGAAACTGTAAAGAAGTCGAATAAAATAATCGAAATCGATAAGTTAGACGAATACAATAATTCTGAGATAGAGAGCTCCAATAAATCCTCATCATCGTGAACTCTAACTTCAACTACCCTATTATTGCGTACATCCCCCTCGAAACCAATTACCAAGCCAAAGAAAACTACATTCAAGAGCAAGCATGCAAATTTCTCCGTCGTTCGTTCTAACGAATCAGCTGCGTTAACCACGCTGCAACCCCCAACTAGAAACCAGCGAAATTTTATGAAACACGAAAGCGATACGAACGCGTCGCGAGTGAAAGTAGAGGGTGTCGCGAGTACATGCGTGCGTCAGCTTGAGACACATGGAGAATCGCGAGAAAACGATCCTGAAGTCGTCTTGGAAGTCAACCTCCATTCAGAAACGATGAGTAGTTGCCAGCAGCGTGGTCCACGAAGAAGGACGCATCCAGCTGACTCGCAACGAGGTTCAACGCATCCCTGAACGCTTGTTCGATGGAAAACTGTGCTACGTGCGACGAAAGGATTGAAGGAACGAGGGGTGTATTCGATGTCTTAGCAGAGATCGACAGAAATATTCTTCATATTTGAACGATTACATTGTAGTAAATTGGATAAATATTTTTGGTGTCAAATTCAATACCTTCTAAATATTCCAAACAACAATTTCGAGGTTTATTAATAATTGTATTAATATTTGTGGAAGGTAGATGCCAAATCTTTCTGCGACATAACGCAATGTTTTTTTTATTATGAAGAAGTGCACGTATCATTTGTTACTTCACACGTAACACAAAATTGCTACGTTATCGTGCTGAACAAACCACCCTGCTGATATAACATAAATCGCGTACGCTGCCTCCTATGGTAAATACCGTGTCTATAATAAGATAAAACGCGGCGATATTTTTAGTCAGGATATTAATATAGTCCGTACGAACTGGTACAGATCTTCCCTGGTGGGTTTTACCATGCACAGTGTCAACGAAAAATACGAAGCACAGAGGAGTCCAATAGAAACTGAGTACTTTTAAAAAATTCTACCTAAAAAATTAAATATCAATAAAGAAACATTGCTCGTTGCTCTAATCGCCACTTGAAAACCTGCTGAGACCAAAAGCTCCTCTTCTCTATTCATAAACGTATCCTCAGAATATTAAAGCACACTATAATTGTTTCACATTCTAAAGATACATCGAATCGAAAGTGTAATGACTTATAAAATGTTTCTACGTTAGAACTCAACTGAATTTTTAATTTCTACATCTTTTTCCTTGACTCGCGAAATCCTCTTTAAAAAGACGATCAAATTTTTTATACGCGCAGCTAAAAACGGCAAGGATCGCGTTTATTGATCGGTCAGAAACCTCGCCGCGGTAGACTTCATTATCCCTCATCTCTCCGGAGCATTCAAATCATTTTTCACGATCAAGAACGCTCTCGTGAGAATTTGATCAACAGCTCGACCTCTAAAAGAGGAAAGAATTGACCTGCGAGGAAGCTCGTAAAAGGCTACCCTGAGCTCCTTCCTTAAGCTCGCTCTAAAGTAATCCAACGGATCGCCGTGAGCCAGTAAAAAAAAGGACGCGTGATGGCCAAAAGGATGAAATAAAATTGTTCTTTTTTCTTTCAAGCTAACACGAAACTGACTAAACTCTTAGACCATTACATGGTAACTGATCTAATTGGAATTCCTTTAATCGTTACTCAAGTAAAAGAAGCTATATTCGCATCTACAAGTCTAGTAGAAATTAAGATAACGAAATATTCCTCGAGCACTTGAATTACGAGGCACAGCCGCATATTTATTATCGCAGAGAGGTGAGAAGATGAAAATCAACGATTGCCGATGTTATTTATGAAACTGGAACGCAAACTACTTATCATCGACAGGGAAAAGTGTAGGGAAACCAGTTTCGATGCGAACCGTATCAGGATGGATCGTATGCGGCGCGTATCAATAAATTCGTTCACCTTCGTCGGTGAAATTGATCGGCGCGCGGGACGACGCGAGGACGCGACAGAGGGAAATACATAATGGATGAAAAAGAAGATCCAAGGAGCGGACGCGCGGCGGTATAGACAAGCGAATCGATGGAGGAAGAGTCGAGTAACGGTGAACACCGCCAGCTTCATCTTTCCCGTTAAGCCGAGCTGTTCGCTCGCGTTAAGAAGAAAAACGGGATTACCTTTTCCTTTCTCGATTATAAACCGCTGAAAATCTCCATTCGAAAGTTCGCTAGCGGTTCTTCGAAGCTGTAAAACTCACCGTTCCTCCCTCGCGACCTCTAACTCTGGCGCCAGTCTTCCGTCCTCCATATTTTCCCGCTCAAGACCAAGTTATTAAGTCTTCGATGTAAGAACAAAATTTGTTTATCGATGAGAAGTTTTTTACTAGTTTCTTAGTCGTGCTCTATTTTACATCGACATTTATGATTGAACTATTGTCGAGAACGCGAAGGCAAAGTGTTTTTGGTCGAATAAATTGTTGACAATAACTGAATACTTTACGAACTCTGTTTCGATGGACGCTACGAAGCTTGCAGAATATAATTGCCGCGCTTGATAGTCCTCTGAAGAGTCAATAGGAATTTTACAATCTCGCTGAACAATTAAACGGCAAAATTTGCGAGAATGTCAAACCGTTTTCAGAAATGTCAAAGTTTGCGAAAATGTCACCCGCTGCGCGGAAGGTGGATGCTCCGCAGTGAGCGTTACAAGGAAGTTCCCTTTCGGAAACTTTTAACCAGGTAATATGAATTTCTCCGCTCAGCTAAGAATTGTAGCGTATTTTGCATAAAAGAACCGAGCGGCCCCGCTGCGAAATTTCCTCGCGTTTCAATAAGGACTTCAACCCTTTCGCGAGCGTGACGCGTGAGCTGAGCGTCGCCAAATGAAATTTCAACCGGATAATTAAAAATGCCTGAAATTACGAAATCCTGGGAATGTTAGACAACTTTTTTTTCCTCGCGATTCTTCACGAAGTTGAATGAACTCGATTAAAAACAAAACAAAAATGTCACAAAATCGGAACGAGACAGGATAGATTGAGAAAGGAAAGAACTTCGTTTAACTCTCGTTCGACCGAATGATATTTGTAATTCTTAAAGTGTAAAGTCTTGTCGAGGCACGGCTCGATGTCTCGCTGTCAGCTCGATAAAATTATTTGAACGCGGGGCTCGAAAAGAAGCGAAGAAAGTGACAATAGCCGCGATAGAGGCGAGGAACGAGCCGTCTGGCTCGCGGACGGGAACTTTTCCATGGAAATGGAATATCAGAAGGTTCGCTCGCGAAGTGGAAAGAGGGAAAGAGACAATTCAATGTGTAGTCTCAAAGTATTGCCAGCCGGTTTCTAATGGTATTGCCACTCGATTTCAATTTCGTCTCAACAACGATTTCCATCTGTCACCGGCTGCCCCGCCCCTCTGGAAAACATTCGTAGAATGGGAATGGAATATACTGCGACGTCTATAGGTATACAGAGGGGGGAGAGGCGTGTCGTGAGCATCGGCAAATTGAATCAGGATCTAGCTTTAACGGTTAACTAAATCCGGCTGAAAATAACGTCAAACAGGGGACGTACGCGGTGAATAAATGATTCTGGACGAACTGCCATCTTGAGAAGCTTTTCCTCGCTTTCAGGATGAATTTTTCACGCGAAAAGAGGAGCTACTGTCTCTCTTACGTTTTGTGAAATTGTAAATTGTATAAAGAAAAGTTTCAACGCGGTTATTTCCACCTACTTTGAGCAAAATTGAACAAAATTCTCAAAGCACGGTAGCTCAAACAGAAAAGCTTAGAGTTTGCGAAAAAAGGACTGCACGCGATTCCACACCTTTCACGCCTCAAAAGTCTACAAACGAACTGTTTCACTATCGTACCGTAAATAAACGCTTCGAGTGAATTCACGTGGACTCAAGTATCGCGCGAGCCACCTTGCGCGCGCGACTATTCAGAAATCAAATAACCACACCGTTTGGAATCGATAACCGGACATTTAATCGCGGCACTGACCAAGCGAACCTCGGTTGCGACCGAGGCCCGTGAATACCTCGAACGATGCCTGGGATGTTATCGAAATAGCCAACAAATCGCAACGAAGGCCGCACGCGGCGTAGATTCCGCACGAATTCAATTTCATATCGGTGGAAGTTTCGCCAGAGAACAGGCCAGATACCGCGCCGGGTCCCAGCCAATGGCGATCGTTTTAATGCGAATCGATCACGCGTCTCTGTTATCTTACCAGCGACGTTTTCCAATTGGAATCGCGCCAGTTCCGCCCGAAAGAAACCCTTCCGAGCGGCCAGCACCCTCTAAACACCCCTGCTGCGCGTATCGCCTCGGCTGTCGGCCATTAGCTACCCCCGTAACTTGGCGAAACTCACGGCGAAACCCATCGATCACTCGCCAACGATAGCGCACAACCGTAAAAACGCGATTCTGTTTCGTCTGTTTGACCCAATTCCCATTGGCCACGTTTTATTCCGCGCGCACCCCCTCCGGCTGTTTGTTGGCATTCTTAAAAAGAACTACCGCGCACAGACGATCTCGTTTCCGAATGCCCCCGTATTTCCATTCAGAGCTTTGTTCGCAAAATCGCTGTGTCGAGAGTATGGAAATTCGAGAGTCGAACCATTTTTTGGAAGAAGTTCAAGCGGAAGTATGGAAGTTTTTTACGATTTTTCGCATCGATGCGGTTTAATCTTGACGTAATTAATTTTTATCGAGGGGAGAGTAACTGGGCTTTGTTGGTTAACGCGTGCAGCATTGTTGGTCGAAAGAGTTAATACGACGCGATAATATCTACGTCTGGAATGGTGGGGCTTAATGGGCGTTTACGACGGCAGAAAGGAGCGAGCATTTTTCTACAATTCCACTTGCCACGTCACCGCGTTCCTATTTTCTTTGTTCCTCAAGTTCTTGCGTTCGAATTTGGTAGACGAAATTCAGAGTCGAATTTAAACGCTCGAAAAATACGAGGCGTATCGCATTAAGGTGTTACGCAAAGCATTTCCTCTGGAACTATTAAAGATAATGAGAAAATTCTTTCTGCTGCTTTTGCGTACGAATCGTTGGAGGCTTTCAAGCAACGTAATACGATCTTCGTGCTCTGTGCGTGGCCGAGCGTCTTCGGAGAATGAATAGAAATTCACGTAGAGTGAATCGCATCGAGCATTTCGCAAGAAAATATTTGAGGGGAAATTATATTTACATCGAGAGATCCTGTCATTGCAGATTCACTTTCAAACGTCGAGTTTTAATGTCTTCTCGTTCGAAAGCGTATCGCCTCGCGTCCGCCGCTCCTCATCTCTAAATTGAAATCAAATATTTGCCACCGAAGGATGCGAATCGCGAGGTTCTTTCAAAGTACTCGAGCGAGGTATCCGCCCCGGCGAGAGAAAATATTTAGGCGCAGAAATGAAAGTGTAACTTCTCCACGCGCGTACAGGCCCTTTCAATGAATTGAAAGACTCTGAAAAAAATCGAAAATCAGGAGAAGCTTCGGTCAGATTAAGCGAATTCAAGAAGCAACTTAATTTCAAGTCAAAAAGGAAGAATTTACGAAACGCTTTGTCACCATAAACTTGCTCGGAACGGAACGATGTCTTTCAGGGCGAAGACTCGACACGATTAGAGAATAGGGTTGTTAGATTGTGGGCTGGTCGAATTTAAATTCGAATAGGCAGATGGAGAACTATCAATCAGGAGTGAAAAGGTCGGGAGCTGACTAACGCAGGCGGCATTCCAACCCCTTTGGAGTTCACGACTCCCCGTACGAACGGCAGCCCTATCTCACCGTTTCCATCAGTTTCCAGCCTCCAGGCGGTTCCGTCCCGCGAATCCATTTGAAATTAAAACGCCTGCTAACAACGAAACGACTTATCATTCGGTGTACACCTCTGTGCGCCTTGTATCGCGTGCATCTTTCGTTTGTACGCGTCCCCTCGCGTCCTGCGTCGCTGATCAGAAGAGACGTCCATTGAGAGGTGTACAATGACGATCGAGCAGAGAATACACTCTGCCTTTTACGTGAATATCGTGCGTCGAGATGATCGAATTCAAGTGAAATCGTAAGACATTAATAGGATGGCTATTCGATGCGCGATTGCACGAGCAAATGTCTCGACAATCGAAACGTCGAGCAAACAATGTTGCACGCGCCTCTCTCTATTGCTTACATTTTAACGCAAATCTATTCTGATGCATTCGAAGCTTGGCTCGCGCAGGATTGACGCACGAGCCATTACCATCGATAAACCGATTGAACGATACACCCCTTTCAAAAGTGACTCGGTTTGAGCCGTCGATGGCACTGCAAATTACTTCCGAATCGAACCGCTTCCTAATAAAGGGTTGCGGATTACGAGCCTACGTGGAAACGTCCTAGCATCCCGACAGGCCGCGACGCGTTTTTCAATGGAATTGTGGCTCCGTGAATGAAACCCGTAACGATAAACGTGAAAACGCGAAACTCTGTCAATATCACTTTCACGTTTAAATCTCCAGGCCCCCTCGTTTCATCGATCGAAACGCGAGCCGCGCGTTTCGCCGAAAATCTGCCCGGCTAAATAATTGAAACGTGCGCAAACTGCACGAGAATTAAATTACCATCTATTACAATACGAAGGATAATGAAATTATCCTTATTAGTTGATCAATGAATTAGGATTTGGGAATGCGAACGTTTTAAAACAACGAGTCAGTTGTTCATCATCCGTCTTCTGAATAACATCTCAGTTGTAAACAATTATCCATCGATTTATAAAAATCTTGTAATCGTCTCTAATTAATAAATATCCTACAGGATACATTTCTAAAAAATTGCTTGTTCCATTCACATGAAACAGTATCAGATCCCAAGCTCCCCAACCAAGATACATCAACAGCCACCAAGCCACGTCGAACCCTCTCCGACTTCGCGTGATCCCAACGAAAATCCACCCTATCAACGAACTGAAACCCGCCGTCGCGCTGTCTACAGGGATCAATATCTAAAAAAGCGTATCTCCAGTGTGTCTGCATACCTCTGCTTGACCGTGCCCACGAAAATTAGCCGAAGTCGTATTCGTCGGCCCTTTGAGAACCACCGTGAACCACCCCAGAACGCGCGTGGTCCAACCGTCCACCCCGCCTGGTCGAGACTCCCGAATCGATTCGCAATTAAATCGCCTCTTAATAACGAGAAACACGGACGCGTTCGCACGTGTCCTGCGCGATGCTCGCAAGGTCCAGGGGCGCGTGCAGCTAGTTAATCAACGGATGAACCGAAAGCCAACCGGTCGAACCGGAGGGTGTGTCGTTTCGTGCTCGCGACCATCAATTTCCCGCGTGGCGGCGCGTCCGCGATTATACGCGAAGACCCAGCTGCCTATTTGGACCGATCCACGGGGTATAAATCGCGTGGGTGGGAATATTGGAAGAAGCTGCAGGCTTACGAAGGATCTTCTGCAAGTGGGCGGGTGATGAATTTGTTTAATAGTTGCAGACCGCTCGCGTGGCTTCTGCGATTTCGACGGGGTCTAGAGTGGATGCGAGGGGTTGGTTGTAGCGATGGTTGTTCAATGTGACGATGTTATTTGAAAGACGCGTGTAAATGACGATATAATTTCAGAAGAGAATGTAATTTGAGCGGTTTAAAATTAAACGATATCGAATCGAATCGATATAATGATTCCTGGATCGCTCGAGACACGTGGAAATTATTAAGGATTAATTGGCATCGATTTGTCTGGCGCGGTTCGCGAAGAATGCTCGGAATTCCAAAGAGGGACGGCGAGGCAACCTTTCGAAATCAGCATTCTGTAAAATGGATTGTAATCTGCTTATTAATGGGCGCGCTGTTTCATAGCCAACGAACGTGCGGCACCGTTTCCGCGATTAATTTCTATTTTTCTTCCCCCGACCGGTCTCGAATTCGCTTAACGCCACTCGACTATGAAAACGAAGCCGGCCATTTAAATGCAAAACAACCGGGAAGGAACGTGCCCCGACGAAACGCGCTTCACCGACAAATGTTTCCCTCGGATTAATGCGTTCCTCGACGGTAATGATTCGCTGCCTGGCGCTTCCGTATCAGCGTCGCTGGCGTAAATAACGTTGCACGCGACGACACGGGTGCATCCACGATTTTCGCGAACAATCTGCGACGTGGGAGAAGGTGCGCGGTGATATTAACAGCGTCTAATCGCAAGTACTGACATTATATGACATTAATAATTATTGATAAACAAGATGTGAATTTTGCTAATAATGGCCACGACACGCCACGATGAAAAGTAGGAGGAAATGTAAAACGCGATATCTATTGTCGCATTTTTGACGAAACACGACGAAACAGTGAAACGAGATGCAAATCACTCGTAAATCTAATCCAGAAGAGAGTCGTATCCAGAATGGAAAGGGTTGAAGCGAAAGAAAGTAAAGGAAAGGACGGATTTCTATAAAAATTCAGGTTCATCCGGCTTTTACATAATTTGTTAAGAAACTTTTGCAAACTGTACCATCGATATTTTTCCACACGTCGATCTATATTTAGCTGGTCAAAGCCTAGGATTAATTAACACACCGTCGTAGCTGCTTAGCAGGGTAGCCGCATAGATGAGCGGGCATGTAAGGGAGCCGAAACTTTTAATGAACAAAAAATAGCCAAGAGTTTTTTTTTTATGTTACAACGGACAAAGCGTGGACCAGCCGCGGGCGATAAAATGCGAATAAAAATTTTACAGCCCGCGATTACGCCGATTCCGCCCACGGATTTTTCATTAAAACCCATTAGCGACCGAGGGCAAGGGATTTCTCGAGATATTCTGGCCGTGGAAGGTAAGGGCGATGATATCGAAGGTACTGCAATAACGGAGGAATTGTGGGCGCGATAAAAAAATGATATTCGCATCGATTCGACCCGATTATTAATTTTTGTTAGCACCAATACAGTCGAGTATGCGCGTGTAGCGTAGGTTCAATTTACCAGAGGATGAAAAGGTAAAATAAGAAGCGATGTTGCTTACGAATAGATCAGTGAGTCAATTAAGATGATTACACCTGTATACGATAATTGAACTCGTAAAAGTGAAAAAGAATACAATGTTTGAGTTTTCTCCTATTATGATGTTTTTTAGAATCGAAGAATTCGAAGCAATGATTCGAGTACCCTAATAATCCAAAGTTCCTACGTCTAATTAAAGGATCCTACGTTCGAACAGAATAGAACGTGAAATTCTTAATTAGTTTCCGCTAAACCACCAGGTTATATAATGTAACCAACTTTCAAGATACTAATCGTTTCTTCTGAATCAACGGCTAATTACGACTGTTACCTCCCAATTATTTCAGCTAGCAAACGTAGAAACTCTGGTTACGATCAAAAACGAATGCGAAAGAAGTGAACTTTCCAGCTTACAAAAATAATCTTAATTCCATCGACTAATTCAGACCGATTAAGAATGGAGAACGCACGACCGCGTAGACGCGCGCTTCGAAGACGATCACAAAATAGAACTATCGTAGCGAAATCCACCGAAAATAGATCGTCATCGAGCATCCTCCCTCGCTCGCCACGAAATTAAAAATAAACCTTGATGCAACAAATTTCACGCGACGAGACACGCGAACAATTAGAATCGACGCGCGCCTACAGGCTACGCGCTCGATCGCTGTGGACCAAAAAATAGAGGCTCGCCCCATAAAGGTCAGTCCACGCACATACATCACAGGAAAAGAGGCAAAAATCGAGCGATTTCGAGCAGAGAAACGAAAGAGCTCGCGAAAACCGACTGAAGTGGGACTTCGACGAGGCACCACGGGGGTTGGACGGTATGCAAATGACGGAAGGGCATCTGGCCCAGGCAGGGTGGCTCGCGTCGCGAAATCCTTTCGTCGCGCCACGATATAACCGGCTAATATTTACGCAACGCGCGCGTTACGCCGCGATTCTGCACGGTGTCGCGTACGTGAAAAGCCGGCGAGCGAACAGCCAGTTGCAAATATTTACGGAGGGCATAGGCGAATCGACGGTGTATCCGCCTTCATGCTCCGACAGAGGCAGATCCTCTCCCTTGACAGGCCACTGACCCAGCCCCATCGAGGGGGGAGAACGAGCGGAAAAAATAGGTGGAAAAATCGATAATGCGACCGTTTCGCGCGCCGTCACTTGTTGGCTAGAAAATTTATTCATTATCGTCTGCCATCGTTTCGAATTCCCAGGCCCAATATTTAATTACCACACAGAGCTTTTCAGGGCAGATGCGTCGTGAATTATCCTTGATTCCGTCGATTACGCGAGTCTCTTTGTGTGTTGGGAATAAATGAAGGAAAGAAGATCGACGGGGGACGAAATGCACGTTTCACGATTATTAATCGTCGAAATTGAGAAATTGCTCGCGCACCCTGAATCGACTACCCTCGCCGCGAGCGAGACTAAATTCCACCCCTCTTCGACGCGAACAAAGCGCGCGTTAAACGCGACCGCCAAATGGCAATGAAAAATTGAACAGCTTTCGAATCGCGCCGCCTCGTTATCCCCTCTGCTTCGTGTTTGATCAGTGACGACGCAACGCGATCGTGAAATTAAAATCGTCGATCGAAACGAAACGAGGCGGTGAGACGGGTCGAAATTCGAGTACCCAGCGACGATAATCACTTCTGATCGAACCCCTCTCCACCCCTCTCTCTCTCTTTCTAGCCCTCTAGCAAAATTGTCGTCAAACCGCTCCGAGCTTCCGGTTAATTAATTCCATTAATTCGTCGTTAATTAATTATTGACATCAGAACCGCCGTAATGGATTCCATCGATTTCCCTCGTGCCACGTTTAATTAACGCACAAAACACCCGTGACACACCTTCGTTTTGCTAGCTCGCAATAGATTTATGCTTCGAATCACAGAGTTGGTCTGTCAGTTTCGAAAATTCGATTGTTGATCCCCACATTATTGCTGAGGAACGATTGCAAACGCGGACACTCGAGTAGAATATTTCCAGCTAAGAAACCTAATCCTCAACAAATAATTTTTCTTTTCTAACAAGAAACAAAAATTTATTTGGTACATACAATCGTTTCAACCTTCACCTTATGCGTTACATTTTCGAGTCTAAGTTTTTAATTCTACTCGACCCTTCTTTCATAAAATAAAATTCGACCACGAAACAAATGCAACACACTCGACGCACCCTTAATCCCCGATCGATGCAACCCGCGGTGGCAACAAATCTGACGCGCTCGATCGTTCTCGAGGACGAAACGGAATTTGTCGATCGACAGGACGCGCGGCGCGATCCCGAAATTCTCTGTTGCGCACGATTCGAGCCTGAAATTCCGGCGATAACGAAAACAAAGCGGAGTGGCTTGCGGGAGTAGCAGAAAACACGTATTGGAATTCCTTGATTGGAATCCGCACGCGATATCGGTTTGTCGCGCGATTTTCACCCACGGAAGACGTATCGATGAATGAAGTTCCCTGTTCCACGCTTCTCTGTCGCGCGCGATGCCACTCGGTAACTCCGTTCCGATTGTTCCCATTGTGCAACGTGCATTTTCTAGCCAACTGTTTACAGCTAACCTTCCTGCCACGTTCGAGTTTCAATAACTCGAGCACACGTTTATATTATGAATTCTACTTTATATTTTATTCTTTGATTTCGTCCCAAAGATACGCACTTCTTTCTCTGTCTTCTACTATATATCGAATCCTAATTAATACCCTTTCAATCTGCAGTAACGCACGATAATAAAAAAAAAAGAGAACACTGCGCATTGCGATGGAAATTGCGCTTTCGATTGCACTTGAGCAATGAATCATAGGTTCGCAGAACCGCGCGTACGTTTTTGCTCGAATTTCGAAACAGAAAACGTAACTCAAAAATGGAATGAAACGCTCGCATACGGAAACTTGCATCGCCTACTATCTAAAACCAACGTCAACCCTTATCCTCTGAAAATTCCAATTTTTATACTCTGCAAGTAACTTTACTACCCCTTGCGTAAATAACAGAACGAGGTAAACAATCCGTGAAGTGGCGCGAAGTTTAAACAGCGACGAGTGCGGAGCGTTCCACGTTCGAATGACTCACAGTAGCACAGCAGCTATCGTTGGCCCGCCTAATCTGTCTCGTGGCGCGGTAAACATTCTAAATTAAGTGGCGAGGTGGAGAAGAAATAAAGAAGGAAGAGAGAGCAGGATGCGCCCGCCTCTGTTTTATATAACCAGACCGAGAGCTGTCAGGGAGGAGACGCTCAACCCCTGTGACGAGTCGGAACGCTTCCTGAGAACACGTCGCACGTGTGCTCGTCCTTCGACAGGAAACAAGCCAGGATAACCCTACTGGCCGATGTTGGCGACTTAATTGCCAGGCTCACGTGGAACGAACGTCCTCGCGAGCGACTCGACACACGTGTCGGAAGTCCACGTTCCTCGGGGGGGAAACGGAAACGAGGAAGGGACGCGCGGCAAATCGGGTGAAAATTCTTTTAGCGGCTCGTGTCTTTGATTTTCAGAGATTTTCGAAGAGAGCATGGGGAGGAATGTTTGAATTGAAAGTACGTAAAAGGATGTTTTGGGCTTCTGCAGAATCAGTTTTGAAAGCACAGTGTTTCTAATATGGATTTAGACTTGAGACAAATAAGTAATTGAGAATTGATTTCAATTAAACGATGGAACGGTTCGATGTCGCATTGGCAGTCCCTTCGAGTTGTTGGATCAGTCTAATGAAGAAGAAGCAGTGTAATGAAACGAGGCTACTCTAAATCGCTGCGTCTACGCAAGTATACGCGAGATACGTAATAAAATTTGGCTAAGAGCGTGATTTGTAACGAATAAAGTTACAATAAAGATACTTTTCAAGCGTTTCGATACTTTCAAACGATCTCGCGTAAATACTCCACGACGATACTCTGAAAAAATATTTGTCCACGCGGTGAAAACCGTCGACACGGAGTCGCCATTTCGACGGGTGGCCGCAGATTCGACACGATGCGCAATTCGACGATCGCGAAAAAGTGAAGTTTACCCATTGGTATATCGTGGACAACGTACCATCGACGATCGTGTCGATGAAACATCGAGGCTGGCGACGCAAGAGTCACGAGAACACGGGACCATCAGAGAGCAAGTCAATTCCATCGGGCCTCGGACTCGATTAATTCACCGCGTATCGACGCTGCGCGCGAATCATCCAATTGCGGCTGGTCCGCGTTTCGACGATCCCTTAATATTCATTAATGGCGAATCGAACGAAACCGCCTGACGCTCGTGGCGAATTGCCACCGAGAGGATGGAACGCCCTTACGTAACGAGCACCTACGCGGGTCGTTCGCGTGGTGTAATTAACCCCGTCGTTCGAGACCGATCGAGAGGTTAAATCTCGGAAATTCGACCGTTTAGGAGCGCGCGAATATCGATCAGTGTGTCGCTTCTTGGGTAGTGGTGGCCCGTTCGCCAGACGAGGAGAGACGAAAAAATGGCACGATACAGCGCCAGACGACTGATAAAATTTAATAGGAGCGATAAGTGGCGCGTGAGATACATCTTTCTCTTCTTGTTCGTTCTTGTTAATAAGCCTTCGCGCTGATTGTGTCAGAAACATAACATAAGTGTGCTATTCGTTCGACGATATTTATGAATGGCTCTTCTTTATGGTAGCACAATAGGACGCAATGGAAACAGGAGCTAGCATTTTTGTATCGATTTGGAGTTGAACGATGTTAAGAGGAAACTGATTGAACTTTGATTGATGAGCAGATTGGAAATGAAAGGATAAATCGAGAGTGTAATTATTCGCTAAATCGAAGCTTAGTCTATAGCGAGGATTTAAATAAATTCGAATGTCGCGCGTGGGGTGGCTCCGGTCGCCGGAAGATTCATCGAGGGGGTGTGAATCGACGAAACGGTGGCGGATGAAGCTTCGAGCATGCGAAATCAGAGGACACGAATATTAACAACAGTACAGAAGTGAAATTGACTCGAAAACGGAAAAGATCATGAAACATGAATGATTTTTGCGAGAAGAACGAATTTGGACACGCGTTGCGATAAAAGTCAGACGAAATCTGAGAAAATGGTGTAATTAAAACGAGTAATCAGTGGAACGAAAGGTCAGGCCTAGTGGTAATTTCGAGTCGGTGGTAGATCCGTGGTGGCGTTAATTATCACTGGCTGACACGACGTATTGTTCGAGCACTGTCCGCGTGGCGTTTCTCCGCGAGGCGGGGGCGCGCTTCACTTCAGAGGAATAAGAGGCCGCGCGAGCTCGCTCGTACGAGGCGAAAAAGCGAGAGAAACGAGGAAGCGGCGCAACGGTGTGTAACAAAACGCGAACCAGACTCGACACGGTGCTGTACGCGAGAATCGACCGTCATCGTGCTTCGAGGACGTATCGAACGACGATATTGCTGGTCTGCGCGTCGTCGAACAATTGGGAACAGATTTCCCCAGCAAACTTCTAAGAGTTTTTAGCGTTCCTTAAAGAAACGCATTTCTTCTAGCGAAAATCGTATCGATTAGCTAGACGCCGAATTATATTGCGCAAGGTACACAGCATGATTCAATGACAATTTACAACGTTCGCTTTGCTTTCGATCTCATTGAATAAACCGCCCACGCATTGTTCGACCTAGGCAGAGCGTGTACCGTCGCCTTTAGAAATCCCCGACACGAGTCCAGGGTCGAGGAACGGCCAGAAGAAATGTCATTTCCACGCGTGTGCCACATGCGACGGGGAACTTCCGCTTACGAAACACCCGAGTCCTTTTCTCGTCGCGGCTCCATTCCAGCTGCAGCTTTTCCGCGAAACCGAGCACGGCTTTGGGAACGGACAATACGTGCGAGCCGCGTTGCTGACTTGTTGAAACGAGGTACAGCGGCTTTCTCGAATTCTGTACCGTTCGAATCGCGAAAGGAAATCGTGAGAATAATCTTCGATTGTAAATCAATGTCAGTTCGAACATTTCTTGCATCTTCTTCCATTTATGAAGAGAAAATCATTCGTTTGTTCCAATTTTGAACAGCATCTCCGTATCGATTTTGTGAATGTGATTTTAAAGAGAACGGGAGAAATCTCAAATCGTCACGAGAAGCGTGCACGGTAAATGAGGTGGCGTAAAATTCGAGATTGAACAGGAAACAAAAACGAGCGGTGGACGGAAAACTCTAAAGAAAATTCACGCCTACGTTTCGAAGTTGCGGCGACGTTTGTAAGCCGATCCGAAAGGAAGCCATCGAGTGAACGAGAAAAGAAGACGGCTAGGAGGACTTATTTTCCAGCGGTTTCCCGCTCCGCGTGCGTTTTACATCACTCGGAGGATCGTCGTCAAACCGTGACCAAAATGGCCGCGAAAAGCCATTCCGGCACATCGAAATTGCGATTGCGCCAGCGAGTTCCAGCGAACAACTACGAGGTCGTTTTTACGGATGCTAGCGTGCATGGAAAATGAAGACAAAGAATTAAAATGATCGAAAACTCGTTATCGTCGATCTTGCCTTGAAATTAAACGCATCCAAGTCCTATATCGAATACGAGACTGACTCGGTTCGTGCAAGTGTTTAAAGACCACGATAAATAATAAATAGTTGGTCAACGAATATGATTTCATTTATATTCGTGGCTACGGTTAAGTTGCATCGATCTTTCCATTTAATTCGAACGTTCGATGCCTTCTACGCATATGAAGCTCTCATTTCGACTGTCGTTCCGTCGATCATTTACGCATTCACGCACAAACAGCCAAGCATGAGCAACCGCACCATTCTGCCCTGCACGAGGAACTGTCGATACACTAGACTGCGCTTGAAATGCCTGCTACATCCGCCGTGCGCCGTAATAAAAATGACCTCTATCACATCCTGGACCCTAAAGTCGCAAATTGGTTCACTCTGCGCACGATTTCTAGAAAACTCATCGTTATTTGCGACGATTCTGGTACACCAAACACACGTAGAATATACAGACACACAGCACGATAAAAACAGCGGAAAACAAAAAGACTCTACAGGCTACAAAAATCATGTAACCGACACCCATCATTCAAAGCAACGCAAATATAACTTCATCTTAATATTTTATACGCACAATATCAGCAGAACGATGCAATAATCGTTATCAGTCGCGACTTTTGTTCAAACTTACCGGCGTTCGCTGATAAAGCCCCAGTCATAAGCGATTTTATAATCGCCCCGAGGCCATTCGAACCACCCTCTAAAAAGTGGAGGCGAGACCAGGCTGCTGTCCGCCCTCGTCGAAACGAGGGAACTTAACCGAGTATAACTCGGTTAATTTCAGCAGGACGGCCGTTCCTCGTGATTGTGCCGCTCCGAATAATATCTATAACGCGAAACGATGAGCGTTTCCAGCGAGAGGTAGACTCGCGCGAAAGCCAGGAGCCGGGGACGTTACGAACGCGCGTCGCGACGACCGTGTCGGGCGAATTGCATCGGCGTCGATAAAAATCAGAAACCGGCGAACCGGCTACTTTCGTAACTTCCGTTCTACGGTTACCAGCGTTCACCGGTAACGCTCGCAGCTCGACGGCGATGGGATACAACCTGCGAGGAGGGTTTCCTAGCGCGCGATGACGCGACGTCGATTGCAGATGAAATCTACGGTGAAAGCGCTTTCGTTCGCGATTTTAATTGCGCTGGATTTTCGCGCGTGAAACGAAACGCGCGATCGAAGTCACCAGTTCGCATTTCGTCCGAAGAAAACTGCCACGCGATAGAAAAGTTCAGTTCGCGAGGCTGCGTTCGATGATGTGCAACGATTTTTCATGGTTCCTGGCAGGTTCGTGGAATATTAAGTTTCGACTCGCTGCCACCTTCTTTGGCGATCGTTCCGTGGTCCATTTCCACTGAGGTATTCGATGACTGTTGCGCGAACTGAATAGAACAGGAAAATCAAGGATATACCAAGTCGTTTGTATAGGAATTCGAATAAAATCCGGTTCTTTGAAATATGTTTACTATCGCGGGATTGACGCGACGTAAACGCTGGAAAAATGACTGAAGGGTGATTGGACGTGGTGTAACGAGGTCGCTACTCGAATTTCCACGAGCATCCGGATCGAAATGCAATTAGAGAGGCACACCGGTGGCTGTCGCGTCCAAATCCAACCGAATCGCTGCGGTGGCGTCGCGTGGCAGGACAATATCATCTGGGTCAAGGATCGCGGACGCGTGCTGAAAAGTGCAAGTAACACCACCGCCGCGATACCGCGGGAAACTTCTTGTTGACACAGATATTTCTTTCGACCGGGACGGGACGCGAGCGCGAGAGCAAAGGTTGGAGGAAGGCTGAGAAAGAAATACGGCCGGCGTGGATCGTAATTTGCATCCCTTTGTGCGAGCCTCCGTGGCCCCGCGAGAATTTCGTTCGTTGTCGAAAAAAAAAAACGTGGCACAAAGGGAACCACCCCTGGGGAGAGAGAGAGAGAGAGAGAGAAACGCTGGTTTAGGACGCGTCGAAATTAATTTCGAATACATTAACCTTTCCGTTGTGTGTCTATTGTGCTCGATGGTGGAAAAACGGCGGGGGTGCCACGCGATGCACTTTTATCGGCCAGCAATAAACGAGGGCGTGACTGGGAAGACCAGCATCGGCTTATGAACATTTTTATCGCGGAAAGTGTGCCGGAACTGTCGGCGGCCACCGTCAACTTTCTGAAATACGCGGCTAAAGTGTGTTTCGTTTAAATTTATCCGCTTTTACGGACCGCCGTCGGGGCTACGGCGAGTCTAAAATGTGCCTGCGAAAATGAAACGTGCCTTTTTTATGGAATTAATAAAATTTTAGGAGCCGCTCGTCCGAGCAGGATGGAAAAAGGAGCCACCAAGGGTAATCCCTGAGGCGGAGACCAGGGGGACAGGTTTTTTTCTTTTTATTAAAATAGAAATGAGTAATTATTTTGATTACGACGACTGTAATTCTGTCTACCGTGAAGAATCTTTAGAAGTGACCGTAGATCGACTGCTGTGTCTTACTGAATATAATATTACTGGTTCTCCTATGTAACTCTCGATGTTCTCTAAATACGTGAAAGTGTGTTAGTAACGTATTAACAAACCAACGTGGAAAACAATTATAGAATGTAAAAGGAGTATCGCTTTAATATATCTCCTTTGTAAATTCACCTTCCATGACGAAGTAGCGAATAATTAGCTAATAAAATAATTAGAAGCGATACTGAAAAGAAATTTAATTTCCGAGCGAGTCGGATGATTAATTACGGTACGATTAACACGGCCATCGAGTGTACGTCCTTTCGATTAAAATTATTTCGTCGTTCGTACGCGCTCTACCTGCTCAAACGAAATCTGCGCACCGTCAGAGGATCTAATTCTACGTAGCGTACTCTGTGGCGAAAGAAATGCCTGCGAGTTGACCGTATATAGAGTGGATAACTTGGGGAGAAAGTTTAGAGATGCTTTTGTAATTGTAATTCCTTCTACGATGCATTTTCTTGTCGACCAACGAAAGTGAGATAATTGGATTAATTCGTGCCACTGGAGCCGATATTAATAATTCATATCGAGTAACAAGGTGTTCGCAGTTGCAGAGATTACGTGGCTTAGTTTTTAAACGTGAGACATATTTAAAAACACTATACATAGAAATTAAAAAATTCTGTTTAATCAAAATTCGTTCTCTTTTTATTCCAAGTACCTAATATCGTCGCCAATTATTTCGATCACTCGTTAATTATAATCCTTCGCAGCAACGAGTACACCTGGTGTAAATTAACTGACACTTTCAGCAACAGAGCTGTGATTTTCGTCTATTGTTTCATACAAGTTATAAAACACCAGTGTATTGCGTAACAACAATGGAGAACGACTGTTTCGTGCTGAAAACGGTGGGCAAATTTATCGTTAATTCTCGCAACCGGTAAAGGGCTGATTAGATAGGCAACCTAATTATGAATTAATTATATAGGTTGTTAAATTAGCCCAAGAAAACACCGCGTGATAAAATCTAAAGTATTCGATACGTCCTGCTACGTTTAAAAATACCTCGAAATGCCCCGATAAAACCAACTCCATTAACTTGCTCTTACTAATATATCCTCATAATTAACGACGCAACTAACTATCCAACTTGTTTCGCGCGTTCTATGCAGAATCTTTATTTTTGCCCGACATGGACTCGTTAATCAAGATACATGGCTTCATCTCGAGGAAGGAAAGGAACCTAGCAGGTGATCGATAGATAATCGAGAGGAATTTAACCCTGTTATCAAGTTTCTTCCGAACAATTTCCTCCTACCTTCGTTTTCTTTTCAAGAGGAGAGGTATAATGGCGCGTACACGGTCCAGATTAGACGCGTGTAGTACACGAATAGAATAACCGATTTAAGTATAAACGCGTTATTACTTCTATAAGACCGACATTGAAAGTGTGAGAAAATTTTTAACAAACAACAGAACCTCGATCCAGTAAATATTTAACGAATGAAACTATACACTTTAACATACTAACATATTTTAACATATTAATATATTTGATTAACCATAATACTATCGTGAATAGTAAACGAAAAACGTAGAACTAGATTTGACAATATAACATCTGATTTGTGTGAATTGGGAAACGAATGTCGTTTAAACAAATATTTTGCTGTTCGTCGACTTACTAAAATTCCTTACGTTACTATTATTCACATTACCCAGTTTTAAAGCCAATGAATAACACTGTAGTAATAAAGTCGTATCCAATATAAGGGTGAAAAGCTCAAGTCATCATTACGTAAGTATCACCTCGCAAGAAGAAGTGATATTAGGGACTCACCAAAAAGATGCTCGTGAAACGCGCAAAGACAAAGAACTCGTGGCAGCGTAAACAATTTCATATTAACCCTTGCACGATCACGATACTCATCGTTCAACCATTCCGCTGTAAACAAACAACGACCTCGTTCCTCGTACACTTTTCGAACGTTCCACGAACCCCAGTGCGCCCTCGAGCACCGTGTATGTACCTATCGCGCGACAAATACGTCGTACGCAGCGTCCTCTGTAAAGAGGCGCATAATTCCCCGGAATTTTAAAATCGAAGCGCGTCAAGGTGCGCAGAGTCTCGCGCAAGGGTTAATCGTGGTTAAAATCACGAGGTTCGTCCCTCGCGTTGCGTTCTTTCCCTCTCGCCGTCTCTCGTCGTTCAGCCTTCGCAGCCGTGGTAAATATAATCTAAAACGACGATCGATCAGCCTGGTTCACGGATCGTGGATGCACACGCGTCGTCCGGCCGGCCAAATAACCTGTCCGTCGCAGCTGCTGCAGGGGTAATCCACAGATGATTGCACTTCTCCACGGGAAAACAAACACACAGAGTGGCCACGGGGAGCCGAGTCAACAAACCGCGGCTAACGAGGTACTGGCCAAGCGCGAATCACCACCGCGACATTCGCCGTGACACACGAGACGCACATCGAACAGTGGCCACCGGCGTTAGAGCGAGTACGCGATTCTCACCCCCGAACCACGCGCCGCGGCGTCCGAAACTGAACTGCCACTCCCGCGCTGCCACTCGTCGCGCGACGCTTGCGACGCATGCGCGCCCTGCCGGCCGTGCGCGGTACTGCCGTTCGAAATTCTCGTCAGGCTCGAATTTTGAAATTTCCACCCGTTCGATTCGCCATTTTTCTACATTTTCTATATCTGTACGTTCTTCTTCTTCTTTTCTGTCGTAACAATCGTACGTGTACCAAAGGGGGATGTTCTATTCTTAATTATTCTCTGGTTGAAGTTCTTCCCGACGATTGATGATTAACGCGATCGCGGTTAATCTAGCGTGGGATATCCGTCTCGTTATGCGATCACTTATGTAAGGGAGTTATCGTGGTACACGCGGCAGATTGACGAATAAGCAGCAGTTTATTGGATTATGTAAATGGATAATGAGAATTACGCGTTAAATCGCTAATAGGAGGAAGATGTACAAGTTTCTTATCGATCGAAGGGATAGCTTTACTTGGTCCCATGAAAATTTGTCGCTAGTCGAAATGTGTTTGAAATTAATCGATGTCCCTGCTCCTTTTTGTTCGCTGTTTTTCTCTGAAATTTTAATAACGCCTCTCTGCCGTGCGCTCGCTGGTTAAAATAAACCTATTTGAACGGTACAATGCGAGACAGTTCGGCATTGTTTGCGCGCCGCGTGAAAGTCGTCCGATTCCGAACGGCTGAAAGATTAATCTCGACAGGCAAACCCGCCCTTTCCCTCTCATCCCAGGGAAATTTAATAACTCGCGGACACAGAAGTGAACTTCGAGTAGTGCTCGAGCGTGGCGGTCGTTCGACGCGATGCTCGCAGCAAGGGAACGAAGGGACGGGAAGAAAATGGGGGTGGAAAAAAACGAGAGAGAGAGAGCGGGAGATGGAAAAATACGAAACGAAACAAAAAGGGAAAGCGAGCGAAAAGGGAGAGGAGGAGGTGGAGGGTGAGATTCTGCTGTCACTGCAGGAAGGTCGGCCCGCGTTCCAGCTTCATACGGAAACGAGTAAATTTTCCACTGCAAATAAAACTTCCAGCGAAAGGGTCCACCGTCGCCGATTAAAGCGGCGGAGGAGAAAAATGAGATACGTAAAAGCTTTCCGCGGCGCTGTTTGCCTTTCCCGTTTCACTCGTTCCACGCGAGCGCGCGAACAAGAAAAACACATACACACACGCACGTACGCACGCACGCACGCACTTGCTCTCGTCGTCGTTTCACCGTCACTGATTTCAACCGTTGTAAGGAGCAATTAAAAAAGTGATTAACCGGCGAGGATGCTGCGACCTCGCGATCAAAAAGTTTCGTTCAAGGCCACTCGAACTTTACGGGTCCCGATTTATTAATGGACGCGTACCAGACACGGAGGACGCGTTCTTTTAAATCGTGAATGCTGCTACTCGATCTCCACTTTTTATACTCGTAAATGGTATTTTCACGTGGCGGTGTAAATAACGTACGGTTTAATAAGAACGTATCGTTCCTTTGATTCGTGATTTTAATTAGACGAGATATGAAAATATTGGAGAACCGGTTCTATTGGGGTAAAATAAACGAAACAACCCGACGAGAGGAGAACGAATTAGAATTACTCGTCAAGAATTCTTTACAACGCGAAGCACAGCTCTACTCCCACGTACCTTTTGAAAAAAACGCTTTAATACAATGAAACTAGCGAAGGGTGAACCGAAGCCAGCCGCTTCTATTTGCAACGGCTCAATTATTTCAGATGCAACTCCCACCAGTGTTCCCAAGGCCGAGATACGGACGAAATGAAATTCTTCCGAGCCACATTTCATTAAAAGACATTAAGAATGGCCAGCGCCGTGCAAATGAAATCGCAATTATGCATCCGACCGTAACTTACGGTCCCTAACAAAGAGATTCTAAGGGCTGTTTTGCCTTTCCGCTTCAAATTGCTAGTATTTCGTCCAAACTGCTGGCACGCATCTGTTTAACGCCATTGTTACGCGAGCACAGGCGCGGTAATTAAATTTTCACTAAACGAGAACAAATTCTGAGCATACTTCTCTCTCGCTGTTATTCCTTTTTTAAATACGAACCGTATCGATACGATATTCTCTCGATACGATTCTACACGAGGGGAATTTATACTCAAGAAAGTATTCTCTTTCGTAAAAGTAATCCATTAATTAGAGAATTTGTTCATGTATTTAACTTGATGCGAGAAGGATAACACGACGTACTGGGAGATACGTTCGAAAAGACAACAAGGAAGACATTTAACACCACAGAGAGTTTCATAAAAGTCAAAGGTAATTCTTCAACGAGAATAAGGCGACCACAAATTAAATCCTCTCGTCGAAATAAAAATAGAACGTCAGAGCATCGTAGATGTCTTATTGAGAAACCTTAGAGGCGCGTTACCAAGGGATGGCACCTTCTCAATGAATATGTACGCATATCGCGGATACCTGGGACAGGAGGTTCTACAATTTTTATTTCTAAATAAAACGTACCATTTTAAGCATCAGTTTTATTCGTGTTTCTCACGCGAAACACCGAGCATCGTAACTCTCCGACTTTATTACAACAGAGATATGATATTTTGCCCCCAACGTATAAATGTATAATCGATAGGCTACGAAACGACGGAAGTACGAAGGGTTTCATCGCGAACGACGTATCCTGCGCTTTATCTCGTTACATTTTCGATCGATAACTGACTATCAGAGAAGAGCCACTCTTGAACGTAGGATCGTAATTTACAAGTTTCAATTTCTGCGATACCTACTTCAATCAGCTGATCGATTCTCGCTCTTCGCATATCGCGGGACCAAAAATTTCGAGATACATAATGCATTCGATACAAAATGATCTAGTGGAAACGTCAGTTTCTGGCACAAGTAATCAAGTTTGACGAGCGGATGCAAGGAAAATCCGTTTGGAATTAGTCTAGGCTAATTAATATAGCGTAACATATCAACTTGCCCTACATACGGGTAATCTGCAAAGAGAAAAAGCCGCCGAGAAAAGTGAAGCGTATAAATAGTTAAGGAAACGAGGTTATCTTTCCCTTCGAGTGACGTAACGCGTAATCAAAGTAATTTAGAATATGATATACGCAAGTTCTACATAATTTCCCCGGGCAACAGAAATGAATCACCGCGAACACTTAGATCACGTTCGTCTCGATCAAGTTACTTAATACCAACCAGCTCGACTTCGATTTTACCTAAATTCAATTGCTTCGAGCAAGCCACGTTCAAGCAGTAAACCCCAAAACCATCGACGTCCCTTATTCGCTCCACACGACACAATACGAACGCGTTTGTCACACAAATCACGCATGTACGTCCCATTCGGTTCAAAATTCACCGCGCACGATACATTTCACATCGTTGAAAATGTATCTCGAGTGAAAGAACTCGGTTGTACGAACTTCGACTCGATTCGAGACTCGAACATAACTGGTTCGCATTCCTCGAGCATAATTTCAATTTGCTCGAGTCGAAGCGACTTGAATTCGAGTAACTGGACGAATTCAAACAAGCTCTCGCTTTTCAGCACGGAGAGTCGAAGCAATTAAAAATAACGGCGACGCATAATTTCAAACGAGAAGCACTCTGTTATGTTAAAGGGTCGAGCAAGCTGCGTTACACGTATAATATAGACCTGATTATATTACGCGTGGTCAGCGTCGCAAAAATTTCTCTATATCAACCTGGCCATATGTCAGCTAGCCCCAGTCTCCCCTACTCGCTCCAACGAGTTGCTCTCTGCACACTGGATAGAGGATTCATTATTCCTCAACCAGTTCTGGTAATTCGTGTCAATCCACGTAATGCCTCCTCATATCCCGTGCGCGTACACCTTCCGTTTCTATTTCCAGCCGGGGCTGCTGCCTCCATTTCGACGCCACGCAACGCGCAGTTTCGCTCGAGTTTTAACCTCCCCCGATGCTCTCGATGGAACTTTCAAATCACGTATCAGTTGCACGCGCGCAGTTGTCGTTACGCACAGATTTTAATTGGAAAAAGTAAACGCGCGATATTACCAATCACGACCTGCTTCAGGAAAGAACGAAAACCATTCTTGCGCGAGCTGCGCGCAGGAGATTAGAAGAGAATGATCATTAATTTTTCAAATTTATTCCATTTCTTTAAGTCAGTTTCTATGAGTTTATCAAATTTACAACGAGAAAGTGAAACACGTGGGTTTAAAAATAAAGATTGTAACGAAGGTTTCGAAGAAAATATTCTTGAACACCGTCGCAAAACGCATCCTCGTGCAATGCTCCATCGAGAGCGCGAAGGCATGCATAACATGACCGCGCGTCGCCGTTAGAATATCGCACGAGGCAAATATTATCGCAATCACGCCTCTGATTACAGTTTGTTCGCGTCAGGGCAATCAAGCCTTGACGTGCGCGCGTTCTGCATCCTCTCGTGAAATTTCGGTTAGGCAACGACGCGTCTACGTGATCTTTTCCCTTTCGAACCTCGGGTAAATCCAAACTCCGCGAATTCCCAATCAACTGTCGGGAGACTAACTAGGTTCGTCGCGAGGCAATATTCTTTACGATTTCGTGCGAAGTTTAGCGTGTCGATGTTCTAATCCGACGACTTTGCCCGTCCAACTTCCAACTCGAATTTCGCATCTAAACGCGGAACAAATCGAGCGTACGCGATATTAATTTTATGCTGTTAAAAAATTCTACCTTTCAACGACACGTCTGTACTGTAGATCGATAGCGTCGTAGACTGTTCTAATGAACATATTCGTGAGACATATTGTTTTATGGCACCATTTTCTTACCATACTCCAAATGTGAAATATTAAACCGAGTAATCAACATATGAATCTAACTTCGAGTTTAATATTCCTCCTATTTTAATTTTTAGAAAAGAACTGCAAAGGAAATACATCTGATAGACAGATTTTCCATGCCAAAAGATTGTAAGCATACTTCGCGTGCAGCGATATATACGCGAAAGAAACCCAATGTAATCAGAAATAACAATAATCATTCGTAATTAAGAAAACAAACGCTTGAACGCGTGTCAGTAAACAAGAGCAAGTCATAACTCGTTTAAAGCGGCTGAATTTACACACGCGGTGTTCTACAAACGTGAAAGCCAGTCATCGTGGTAATAATTCCGTAATTTTACACGGAGCGCACTCGAACGTGTACGATGGTAACGGGTATTAAAAAGGTGGCACGAAACAGCGAACGACGAGCCTCCATCGACAGTCTATTCCTTAGAAGATCAACCAGCCCCGCTCCAACGGCGGCTCCATCATTAATGAAGATTTAATTAGCGTGGTCCGCCTTTTTTATCCGTACGATAGTTGCTTCCGGTTCCGCTTCCTTGGTCTTCCGTATCGAGTAAACGAGCGAATTCGAATCGCCCTGGCATCGATCCTGAGCATTATCCTGTCGACTGTAATCACCGCAGGAACTATCCAATCGATACGAGCATCTCGAGGCTCATCTACCATTAAACGAAACCCAAAATGTAAATTAAAACGAACGATCCTGCGCTTAGTAAGAAGCGATCGTTTTTGGGCGGTTTACGTGGTTTTCTCGTTGGCTTGGTGTCCTGTTTTCATTGTGTCGTTCGAGGAATTGTTGTCTGGTCATACGTTTTCACAGTGAGCGTCGTTACGAATAAATTGACATAAAAATGGAGGGACAACGTGGAAACGCGTGACGCTCTTTGGAAACGATCATTAGAGAGTCACTGTAAGAAACGTAGAGTACGACAAATTGGTTTTCTTGGGATTTGGTTAGGTCTCGCGAAATTCGTACGGAAGCATTCGACGTGAATTAAGGTTTGCAAGGAAAGAGAGCAGGGAAGTCAACGCGCGATCTTATTCATGGAAACGGACGCTGGAATCAGGAAATCTGGTTCCAGCTGCGGAGGAAGCTTGAAAGGAACTCTTCTTTTTTTCCTTCTCTTCTCCCGGTGTTCGCTCTTTTTGCCTAAGAAAGCTGGTTCTTTTGAATCTGCTGATAACAAAAGTTCCATTAGCAGATCCATCTTTACTTTGGCAAAACAATCCTGGCGCTTTGCTCTTTGCCAAATAAAAAGAGGGGCGAAAAAGCGGTAGGTGCCGCTCGCTCTACATCCCCCGTAAAAAGAGTCACGTTTGAGCATTTCGAGGATTATTAAAGACGAGGAACGAGACGTTCATCGTTCTAATTCCTAGCAAGTATCATCCGATTCGAGGTGAAAGCGGGAACCGTGGAGGTACACTGGAAAGCCAGGGGGGGGAAAAGAATGCTTCTCGATGACAGTCCTTATCGACTCGTTCCATGCAACCCTTTCAATTAAATTGAACAGAGCGAATAATACAGCTGAGAGTTTTCTCTCGCGATGAAACGCGCGGCCCGAATGAAATGTGCCACCTGCACTTCTTCTCACTTCGGTTCGACACCGATTTTATAAAACAGAAAGCATTTTGTATTCATGAAATATTTATTGTTCGCGTGATATTCATAAAATATTTACCCCGCTCAATATTCATGAAACTTTCCACGGTCTAGTAATAATTTTCACGATTTCCCGCCAGTCTAGCCGATGTTTGGAAACGATTTCTCCCTCTATGCTCGCACGACAAACAAATTATATTCTATACACGATCGATCAGAATTGCGAAAATATTTAAGACCTTTTTCCAAGGTTCAACTTCGAAGCTACTATAAACTAAATTTTCAACGAACTTTAAGAGGACATACGAAATGAAATTTTTCAATTAACCTCGACGTTACGAAAGGAACAGAGCAATTAGGTCGTTGACAGACGTGATCAAGCGGAATCGGAAGCGTTATGGAACTGTTTTCACACTACGATGAGAGGCCTGATCATTTATTCAATGTAACATGCCTATACGGGCGGACGAGACGATTTAGGCAGCTGATGAGAGAAGCTACGGGGCTAGACGGTTCGATAAGACGACCTGGAATCATGCAGGTAGGTGCACCTACAGTCTCGTTCAAACGTGGCGTTCAGTTTCAAGTAACTGTTACTTACACGATGTTTCAAAATTAAACAGAAGAAATACAACATTGGCACAATGCAAGTTTTCGAATATGTCTCGAGCAAGAGAAAAGTAACAATTCCCTAGAGCAGGTAAATGTTACGGAATAGTAAAAACTTTTACGACGAAATTCTTCGCATTCCCTAACCACCTTTATTGCCCCGTGTTACTCATTTTTATCCTCGCTACTGGTCCTTCCTCGCGTACACTTTCAGACCGCAGGTTTCACGTTGCACGATTCACGGCTCCTGTTTTCCTGCCTCTTATTACAAACGGAACGCAGCGTCAAGTGCGATTCCAGGTACGATTGTTGCAAGCCGCGATCGGGAATGCAAAGTGGCGAAGCCAAAACGGAGAAACACAGTGCCAATTGCGACAGAGAGTAAATAAAATACACGTCGCTTGTAACGAAACTACATCGCGCGATTGTGAAGCATGACAATAGCGAAACACGACAAAGTCAATTTTACGATCGTTTTTTACTTGTTTTTTTATCTACCACCTATCGATCGAAACGGATACGAATCCTTCTATCAGTCTGCAATTCTAGAATTTTCTCGCTACTTTTATTCGATCGTTCGATGCGGAGTCGATACTTGTTAAAAGTCTCGAGCGATTAATGAAGAGTTAAAAGATCGAGGCTGGTTTAATAGCAAGGAAATATTTCTCCTCGACGATTGAATTATCCGTAGTCGGAGGATTTCCCGGAGAAGCTGAGATCGCAATGGCGCGCCGCCATCAATTACGAAACCGATCGCGTCGTTTACTCGACCGTAAATAGCATCGATTCCTCCGCAACTTTGGAACTGGGCGATGCCTTTCCGCGGAAAGGTGTTAAGAATTCCTCGACTCTGTATTTCTTCCTAACAATCGGTGAGAATTTTCTTCCGTTTCGCGATCGTTCATTTTATTGCATAAAGTCAACGTACTCTCGTTCCTCCTCTCTTCTTTTACACCCCCTACGCGTTCTCCACCGTCTCGTTCGCCTTGCTTCATCCCTTTATTCTCCTTTCTCACGTACAGAACCGAGTACAGCTACGAATTGTAACTCGAATACGAACGAGAGAGTTAAATAAACGTGGTTCACAAGTTTCCAATTCATAGGTCGAAATTAACCGTGGATTGTCGCGGTAACAATTCGTCGCGTGTCACCGTACTGGATAATTCATTATCGATTTTTCTCGCGATGGAAAATAAATAACAACGGAACGTGACGAGGAAAACGTGAAAAAAATCTACTTTAAATAACAAGTAGAGGAACAACAAAAGAGACAAATAAAAGGCTCGATTTTACCCACTGGTTAATTTGTCGTAAAAAAGCAAAAACTTTCTTTTCGCGTGTATTTTCATGTGAAACTAATTCTTTGCAACTTTATCACTTTTTGCACAAGGCACATATACGAATGTTAACACGTGTTATCGTTGCTTACTTATTAAGTACCTGAGACTCAGTCCATAAACTTTTGCCAGCTATCGCACACGATTTCCTGATTCCTCATCCCTCGTTGATCCTTCCACCCTCTTCGATCTCGAGGCGGGACCACCATACTTGTCAGACGCTCTATCGAAACGTGCCCTAGAAGCACGTAACGCGGCTGCAAGCAAAGACGCAGCTACGGGGACATTGTGTCCCCGAGTGTATGAAAATTTGATATCCACGTTACGCTCACCCAGATTTCCTGTATCTTTTCCCGTTATTAATCCACGCCGCGTCCCACGGTGACGCGAGATTGGCTTGTTTCCCCGCGTGAATAGAAATCGTCGCGTGCCCGCCGCGCGATGGAAATGAAAATTGAATCAACACCCGCAAACGTTGAATCTAATCGAATGAAAACAGTTCGAGTAGCCCCCGCGATCGAACGATAACGAATTTTTCCGATCGACGCCTCGCTACGAGTCCGCTCGTCCCTCATAACCGTCGAGCGTGCGGTTAACTTTTATCGGGAGGACGTTAGAATAACGGCGCGCGTCCTCTTCCGGAATGCGGACCTAATGAAACGATAATACGATCCGTAAGAGTTCCTCGATGCTGGCGAGCGGCTCGTCGCGAGATGTTGGAAGATAATTGGCGGAATCGGGCCCAGTGTCCAACGAACAGTCGCTTCGAAGAGACAGTTGCACGAGACTATGCTCCCTTCTCTCAGACTTGGGTATTTTAATCAAGAGAATTTTCATTAAGTTCCGTGTTCGCAGGAAAATGTTTCAACGCAGGATGGGTGGATGAAAAGTTTGTGCGATCGTAGCGAGGCTCGTGAAAAAGTTCTCGAACGACCGACTTGGAGTAATAATTAATACCGAAACTTGCTTTCGACGGATGGCTTAGGAAAGCGTACACCGTGTAACGTTCCCGCGCGCGAACGAGAACGATTTCTCACCCAAGTCGTTAATTGTCTTAGGCTTCGTTAAACGGAACGTCAAAGTGGTAATTGTCGATCGAGCTCGCCTCGAAATTCTGCAAATCGGCGCCTCGCGAAATTAAGTGCCAGCCGATTAATTGGATCTCGTGTCTCGACGACGCTGCTTCGAGTTAGGATTTTATTCGGCGAAAAAGGGCTTGCCTGCGAGCGAGAGAGGCTTCTTGGGGATGATTTCGACGAGGGACAAATAAATTACCGTCGATTCGTTCTGATTTCTATTTACGCGGTGCTCGTTCGAAATACTGAATAACACATCGAGGAAGAAACAATTGTCAAGCGTTCTAAGAAGTTCGAAATTCCACCACGCATCCTCGTCCACATCAAAGGGAACGAATAATCGAATGGTTAAACGCAACGCTCGGTCCACGCATCCGCCTCGATTATAGTAATTCTCCAAACAATTTACCAGCGTCGCGCGGCGTTGTTTGCAAATCGAATCACGTTCGAAACAACCCGGGCACGACAACTTTAACGCGGAATAGTTCGAACAGCTCTCCTCGGAGCGTGAAAATTCGGGGCCAACTCGTGACAGCGTCGAGCGCCAAAGCTCAAAGCTGCGCGATTTAATTGGTCCCTTGGCCTGTTTCAAGGGGAAACAACTAATTGCATTAGAGGGGAGGGAGGTGGAAAAAAAAAGAGAGAAAAAAAGAACGGCTCTCAGTTCGTTAAGCTAACGACGCATCCGCGCTGGCCGGAGATGATGCGCGAGATTATGAAACGCGTTTGTTTCTGGATTATGACATCGAGGGGGTGGGCGCGCGGGGCCGTCTCCTCGCCGCTGGATGGAAAGCCGCGAGCGAACGTGTGCAACCTGACCAAGTGCACTGGTGCATTGCAACTAGACCGGTGTATAAATTATCGGGGTTTCTTAACCGTGCTCCGAATGCATCCTCTTATCATCAGCTGAACACGATCGCTGCGCGACACGCAACTACGCCACCGTGAGAATTCTGCGCCGCGAAACTTTGATGCGCCTCGACGTTCGAACGACAGTTGTAAAGTGCGAAGTAAGACAGTTTTGTTCTGAATCAAATTTCTTGCGATTCATAATGCTCGTAAATGACAAGTTTCGGTTGTACAAAATCTGCAGACACGTTGATAAGATATTGCGAAGTTAAAGCGAACTGGGACCTTTCCATTTAATGCGAAGTAGAAGGAAAATGCGAATAAAGTGTGAAGTGGGATACTTTCGTTTTGAATTAAATTTTTAACGATTAGTAGTGTTCGTAAATAACAAGTTTCGGTTGTATAAAATCTGCAGGCACGTTAATAAAGGTATCGTGGAATTAAACAGGGCTGGGAACTTTCCTTTCAATGTGAAGTACAAGGAAAATGCGAATAAAGTGTGAAGTGAGATACTTTCGTTTTGAATCAAATTTTTTGGAATTAATAGTGTTCGTAAACGATAAGTTTCGGCTGTATAAAATCTGCAGGCACGTTGGTAAAGATATCACGGAGCTAAAGCAGGCTGGAAACTTTCCTGCCAATGCGAATTAAAAGCCCACCCCCAAACCGTCTCGCGGTAACGGCTAAAACCTAAAATTCTCCCCAACTTCGTCGCTCTGCATTCACGTCGCGTCGCCGCGACTTAACACTCGGCTTCTCGCGACTTTTCCCTTTTTCGAAGCCAGTCCCATCGATCATAATAACGAGTCAGTGTATGCGTTTCCCTCGCGTGCAGTACGTGCGCACTGTTTAAGCCCCGTGCACGCTTACAAGAATCGTCTGCAGGTAGCCATTCATCAAAAATTCTGATACACAAAACTACATTTATTATTCACGAGTTATTCGAACGACATATCGTGTAATAGTTTTGCGCATTGGAAAATTCCATGATCGCAAAGCTCACGATACTTTTGGATAGATTTAATGCAGCAGAAACTTGATAATTGCAATCTTGATAACTGGCGCACGAGCCTCACTTATTATACACTTCCAACAGAAGAAGCTTTATATGATTTTCGATGCAATTAATCGACCACCTCCTTAGTTGCTTATTCCAAATTTCCATCACAAATTCGAACGAAAGATCCGCTCGATCTTTCGTTCAACGCTGGACTCAAAATACCCTGCTCAGCTTGGTTTACCAATACGCATTTACGCGAAGCGTGTACAGAGCGTAACAGCCGCTTGATCGTCGCCAATCCACTTTGCCGTCATCGTGGTCGTTTCACCGGCATGTGTCGCGAGGTATCCGATTGGCGGAGGTGCCGGATATCGACCTGGCTGATGTCTAGACCAGACCTCACAATTAGCCAAGGCGCACACCGGCAGTGCCGTGTTACCAACGACAGTACCGTTACGAAAGTGACTTTTTCCTCTTCCTCTTCTTCTTTTTCTTCTTCTTCCTCTTCTTCATTCGTCCTCGACACGCAGACACGCGGAGGATCGAGCAACGCGACGCGGACAGCCGATCGTCGAAACGGGCGCACCGTGTCGAATCGAATCGCGTGCGTGATCGCGCGAACAGACCCTCCGTGGACGATGATCGCGTGCTTTTCACGGGCACTGGACGCGAAACGGATCCGCCAGACAGAAATTCTGGTAGACAATCGACCAGACAATCTGTGCGAAAGGGGTGGCCGCGTAACGGCGGAAGAGAGACAAAATTCGAAGCGGATAATGCTAATGGACGCCGCGAAAGGGGCATGTAAATTGTTTTGGGGTGAGTTATGGCGTCTCGATGCTTGGAATTGGAAATGGAAACGTACCAGCAGGACGATAGGCGTTATTTTTGTACATAGAAGTTGGAGAAGTTGTGATTGTTCGAAAGTGAATGAAAACTGGTGGTTTGTATGATTCTAGTGGTGAATAAAATATAAATATCTCGGTTATCGATGAGATATTAGGGTAAAACTCTTATTGGATCTCTTCTTCGTGCACTTTGTCACGGTATCGACGCAATTTCTCATTCGTTCGATTAACTTTATAATTTAAATCATTTCGAGGGAATATTAGATTGTCCATTTCTATTGGACGAACATGTACTCACTTTTTCACGTCGCAAACTTTTTGTACGCATCCTGACGCATCCGTGTAAAGGATTTAATTCGATTGGTATTTTTCCACTTACCTGAAACAGAGAAAATCGACAGAAATGTTATTAAAACGCTCAAAGAATTTCTCGCGAATAGTGACAGATCTTGTTTATTTCAACCCTCGATTTCTCGCCTTTACTTTTCAGCTCGAATCGGGTCGATTAAACAATCTATCGCGGTATTTAAATTAAATTGAATTCCTTTCAATCGAGAGAAGTCAGAAGCCGGCGAAGAAACGGTAAACGGAAGAAAATTTTATTCAATTATAAACGTATTATACAGTGGGTCAGGATATACATATTCCCTGGGAACTTTCCGCATAATTTGCTTCCCACTTTCGATATAACGAACCTGTCGATAACAGAGCCTCGAAATAACCGCGACGCGGAACTAGGTGAAAAAGAAATCGCCGAGCGATTCGTTCAATGGATCACTGGGTGACTCCGAGAAAGCGTCGTGGCTTTTCTGCGCGAAGCACGGACCATCGCGAACGATCGATCGGAAGAGTGCCATTATTTAAACAATATCAAATCCAGTATTTCCATCCGACTTATTTGGGTGCCGCGAGCGTGTCAATAACAGCTGTGCGAAATAACGTCGAAGCTCCGTTTCAGCGAGAGAAGAACGAAACCAACATCGGGCAGAAAATATTTTCCCAAGAGAAAATATTGAAAACTCTTCGTAGAGGAAAAAAAAAGCGAATAATAAATATTGGCGGGTAATAAAATAAATACCGTAAGTCGCGATATTTATGGATTCGAATGTGCAGAGGTTTCAAAGATGTCGTATTTAAAACGCGAAAATAACGTTACGTTCAAAGCGATGCGATATCTAATAACGTAAGAATAATTTTAAAAAACGCGAAATAATGAAATACAAACGAATTTATCTAAGATACAGAAATATGGAGACGATACGATACGAAGAAATAGAATCTGGAGTAATACGTAAAATAGAGAAACGCGACTGGATTTGTATCTTATGCAACCAGTTTTAATTCGATACCGTAAGAAATAATTATCACGCCAGGTTTTGTATTACTTTCTCGGCGATCCGTATATTTTTATTCACTCCTAACGTGGCCTCTCATTTCTTCGCTCATCGTCAATTCGTTTCGTTCAGTTTCCTATCGATTTTCGTTAATTATTTCCGATACCCGATACGCATGGGGTGAATCTGTTTTCATTAATTAAATCATGTACGCCTTCCACAACTAAGAGATTATTGTACAGAATTTTGTTCACGTACACGGTGCTCGCGGGATCGATACTTGTTGCAACTCGGATTCGAGGCATTACGAGACACAATTCGCGCGCGTTTTCAATAGATCCGAATAATATTCGCGCGAGTAACAGCCACGAAGATACGTAACGCGCGTGTCCTGTTTTTAAATAACAATACCAGCATTTTGCGTATAAATAATCGGACATTTCACGGAGCTTTATCCGACCGGACATTGCGTCCGAACGAAATATGATTTCCTGCGAATCCTCGCTCCGCATATTTACAGACTAAATTTCGATCAATTATTCGGAACAATCATCGCGGAATACTAACGATCGCCTAATTTTTTTGCAATCTTACACAAACATTTTTTCATTCCTGTTTCCATTGACCATTCAACAAAACATCAACCTTCACAATTACTATTTTCTTCTCGACACATTTCTGTTAACAAATATAATTACGAATTAGAGAAACATTTTATAATACAAAAAAGTACTCAACAAATTGTCCACAATATCAATGTATCAGAAATCTAAATCGCTTCTACGCGATCTAAAATCAATCGAACCCTTCCTGATCGCGTACGCATCCAAAGATCCCCTCTCTCTCTGACTAGATAAAAAGCTCGATCGATAAACCCACCGATATAAACGATCCTACCGAACGGATACCACGGTGAAACCAACCCCGCGAGTCTCTCCCGCCCTCAGCACCGTTTCCGCCCCGTGCCAGTCGACATTCTCCGCGGCTTAACACGGGAACACCTCGGCCCTCCGACGAGAACAATCCCAGCCGTGGCTGAAAGAAGCCTCGATCGATAAGCCAGCGATATGAACAATCTCTAGGAGCAAATTTTCCTTTCAGATACACCGGCGTCGCCACGGCAAAACCGGTCTGGCTCTCTTGCATTCTGCGTGCGCGGCTTTATAACGGGGCGAACTACCCCTCGCCACGATCACTCACAGAAGAAGAGAGTGAGAGAGAGAGAGAGAGAGAGAGAGGGGGGTGGAGTGCTGTATGGCAAAAGGTGAAAAGGAATCCAATCGATAAGTGGCGAGTACGAAAAAGACGCTTTCATCGAAGGAAGTTAATAAGCCGCCGCTCGTCGTCCCTTTCCCACCCTTTACCAACGATCCACCATCCTTCCTCCCTGCCGCTCTGACCTTCCCAAGGGAGAAAAATGCCTAACGACCAGCAAATTTCCACGGGAGGATTTTCCACGGCTGGCAGACCGGATATAACGACGTATTACGACCCACGCAACCGTCGCTATACGAGGCCGCTCATAAATATATCCGAACGCTTTGGTCGATTCGTAGTAATGGGTACATGAATGTCACTGGGAGGCGTGAATTAATGATGGATCCGCGCGCGATGGAATTGTTTTGTCGATCGTTTCTCTGCGGACCAGATGGATCGTGGGTCTGCAGGTTTCATTCGATCAGTTGCGAACAATGTGATTCGATGATACACGTCTGTAATCGTGTTGATTACTACAGAATATGTAACGTGTAGAACTAAGTAAATCTTAAAGAACGAAACACAGTTTGAGTTAATTTTACCTTCAAACGCAGAGCGTTATTTCTACGAATGAAAGTAAAAGGATAATCGAGCGTGATTTAAACACTGCATCGTTCCAAACTGTTTCACTCCGCCATCCCTTTGAATAAAATTTACTCTGGTTCCGATGTGTGTACACGTTCCACGTATATATCGTCCTCGCGGGTATACCTAGCCCACGACGGAAAGGTCGATTCCTACGGATGCAGATGGCCAGCACGTGCCTCGCCTCTGATATTAGGACCTCCGAGTCGTCCTTCCACGATATGACTCCCCTTGAACCGAAAAAGCGGCGGGCGTTGATCGCAAGAAACGGATCGTTCTTTTTTTTATCGGCTGTACCAACCCGCTGGCCCGTTCGCCACATAATAGGATCGAAAGATAAGTGTACTCGACGACGGACCACCCGATCCCTTGACGGAGGAACCATGAGACGGGGTGGTTGGTTCCCCGCGAACGTGTCGCCACAACGAAAGGACCTGTACGTGAGGGTTTCTTCGCGCGGAGATTGAGATTCGTATGATTTATCGCTGTAACGAGGGGACGTCAGGGGGTTGTGTAAGTGAAACGGCTTCGAACTTGATTTCGAACTTCGATATCAAAGGTCACGGCAAAGTGTTTCGTACGATCTCCTCCCTTTCTCGAAATTACTTAGCGACCACTCGACGCGAGGAACTGGGTTTAAGCAACAAATTTCATTGCGAAAGAAGAACTTAGATTTTGCTGCACAGTGTTTTTTTTTTTAGTTTTCTAGTTTAATTGGGCGTTGGTCGTTTCATTAAAGCAGTATTCTCTCTGAGGTATCATTAAGAATGCGAACTGTATAATTCGACTATATTTAAGATTAATATTGTAAAGCGGAACTTGGTGGTTTAAATACGATGGTTTAAAATCGTGTAACTTCTTTCCTTCCCCTGCAATTATATTCTGATTACTGCACTCTACAATAAAATATCTTTCCTTGAAAAACAGAAGCTATACGATATTGTAAAGAAGAGCATTAATATCTCTGTTTTATAGGTTCACGTAAAATACATTAAGCGCAAGCGTACGCCGTGTATTTACATAAATGAACATAAATATAGAATATCGTGCATCACGGATCGCGATATCGGTCCAATTTACATTTAATTTACGCCGCAAACAGCCATTGAAATTGTAACGTGTTAGCGTCAAAATAATTATCCAACGCGTTACATATGCCCCAAGTAAATAGAGGTAAAAACTTCAGAACGTAATTAAAGGAGAAAGTAATAAGCAATAAACAACGCGGTAGTGAAATTAAAAACCGTAGGAACGGCAAACCGTGGAGCTCTGCAAAAGTCGAGTGCATAACAGTTCTATCAACTTAGCGCGAGTTTGACTTTGCGTGCATCGATGAAATTAAAAAACTCGCGTCCTAAAACATTCCTGGCTCCCTTCGGATGTCTGAGAACCGCGTTAAACGGTACAGCGCCAAGTTTCCGAAAGCTCCACGAACTTTCACTGCACTTTGAGACTTCGAGGAGTTACGCGAAACGATTATCAAATGGGATGCTCGACTGGTTTTTTTTTTCATTTATAGAAAACTATACAGTGGATCAAGTATCGAGTTTCGAGCAGACGCATTGAAACATCGAGCGAACAGTTTCAAGTACTGGCAACGGTACATGGAAATAGCTGGCGAATTTCATGTCACGAGGCATGGGACAGTTCGTTGACACGATTAATTACTTTTCGTCTCCTTCGTGCTCTTACGTTCCTAACCGTGGGAAAAACGAGGAAACCTTTGTCCACGATTAGTACCACTTTACACCGTAGCTAATGAACCATCATGAATATAAAACATCTGCGCGAAACTTGAAGTTCACAAGGTTCACCATTCCCAGCTGAATTTCACGAATTACAGTCTCATTTTTTTATTACCATTCTCGTATCGATCACACTACGCGCGCGAATTTCATTGAAAAAATGTGTACTTGCGACACGGTAAGCGATCGACGGAGAAACGTGTCGCAAGGAACCTCAGTTTCAGCAAACGGAATGAAAAAATATGTATATGTGTAATACTTGGAGGCAATAAATCGTCAACTATCCGAGCAACGCGTTTCTCTCGACACTCTCGTCTCACGCACTGAATTTCGAAATTGAGAGACTTCGAGGGGGTCTCGAGTAGCCGTAGAACACACGGCGACTACACGCGGTCCAAGAATGTATTTTTTTTCCCTCCCTTTTTCTTTCCTCTCTTTCATTGAGAGAGGCCAAAGGCAAAAGCGACGTCGTGAAAAGCGGCTTTGTGAGGCCGTCTCGGCGAGAGGGGTTCAGGGTTTTCTAAAGGCACTCGACCAGCACTCGATGCTGCTACGGCTACGGCCAAGGAGCACCTCGTTCAAAGATAAACTGCACACCTTTTGCTTTTGATTTTCTAACGTCGATCGCAACTTGCATCGCTTGGCGGGAAACGCATTTTTTTTTTTTTTTTTTTTTTTTTGACTCAGAAGAAGCACAAATATGGCGCGAAAACGAACGAAATTGCGCGATTGACGAACAATTCCAGAAGGGGGATGTTTTACTTTACGCGATCAATCATGAAGGGGTTGTTCGTGGCACAGAGTGACGTCTATGGTCGAATTCGTAAATTATGCAACTGATGAGATGCAGCGTTCTACTTTATCGTGACCAGGTAACTGTTTTTCATCGATCGCTGGTCAGACCTACGCCTTTGTTACCGACGGAATTTTAGTTTCTTATGGGACTAGGGACATTTTGGTGTATCGAGGATTATTACTAACAAATTATACCATCAACGAAATGTTTCCAATATAGTTGCGAATTAAATATTAATACGAGCGATGCATACAAAATAGCGAATATTAAAATGTTGTTCCTCAAAGATAAGCTATAGCAATCGCAATTACCTACTATTCTCTGTTCCTCAGTCAGGCACAAATATCGAACATTTCTTTAAATCTTTGTTTATCGTTTAAATTACCTCTCAGGTCGTGAAGATTAAAAAAAAAAAAGATACTTTACACTCAAATTTCAAGCTAATCGTAAAAAAGTTTACGTGACTAAAACAGTTACCCAACGCGTCTTCTACATTTCCATATTCAATTACTGTTTCTAAGAACGGAATAACATATCACCCTACATACTCTTATATCATGTTTACCGTAAATAGAAGATATCGCAGAGCCTGGTGCTTCAACCCAACAACTGGTGTACGCGATGCGCGCAACAACGCGCGGAAGGGAGTGAGATTTCTAAACGAAGGGTGGCCACCGCAGCACCGAATGAGTCACTCGATCCTGTTTCTGGGGTGCCATAGTCAGGGTGGTTTCACGAATCGATTCGCGATCGTCATTTCCGGGGCGAGGGCTGAAATCGGAAGGCGAGGGACCCCGACCCACCGGCTTCTCGACGACTGCCAGCGAACAGTTCAAGTTCCAGTTCCAGTTCCAGTTTCAGTTTCACCGTTCGGTGTCCAAGGCTGACATTCCAGGCTCGATATACCTCTCGAACGAGGAAACCTGGTCGAGTTGGATTACAAACCGAGTTCGCGTGCAAAACACGATCCACAGCCGGCAGCGATCCTCCGTCGCGTCCATTATACAACCAGGGACAACGGAACATCCGCGCGCATCGTTTCATTTCAAGCGTCACCGTCTGCGACGCGTTCTTACTCGACAGACGTACTCTCGTCTCAACTCTGACGCATCTCTGCAATCCTCGTTCTCGATAGCCAACGGTAGTAATAAACCAAAGATGTATCTCGCGTAGCAAGTACAAGCGCAAGCACGATGGATCGCTTCGTGCAGGGACGATCGATGTCAGCGCTCGAGTCCCGATTCCAGCCATCCTGCGGTAAATGCCGTTGCAGCGGCTCGACGAGGAGGCTGCTCGCAGCCAGAAAGAGGGACGCGCAACAGGCAAACAAACGCAATAAGTCCCCGGCTACTTTCTAGCCCGCGGCCAGCCGCCGCGGAAACACCGATCCGTTCTTTCTCGCGCGCCTCGGCCATCGCGAAACTCTCCTGCGCAGGTACACCGTTCGCCGGATCCTCCGCGTCACGATCCATCGCGCTGCCTTTCGCGCCGATCCCCAGCGTCTGCCGATCGAACGCAACCGTCCAATGCTGTTTCCTCAGATTTTTATTCGCCGTCCCGTTACGCTCCCTCGGTTTCTTCTGTTTCCCTCGTGAGAACGAAATTTCTCGGTTCTTGTCGCCTTTCGAATGCTCGACAACTTGAATCGCGCGCCTCCAGAGATTTAGACTACGTTCTACGTGGTCGTCGATGGTCTACATTCGTTCAGAGTGTAAAAATGGAGCGTCAGTGGGAGGGCAAAGGGTTAACGTATCTTCGTGGCATTAAATCGAGCGGACCATCGGGGCTCTGCAGAGGTGCGAAACGATTCGCGTGGGAATTTCGAGGAGCTGTTCAGGGATTGCGAAAAGTTGACGCACGCCCATGGCGACCCACGTGAAGATCTTTGTCGATTCGTCGAGGACCCATCTCGCGTTGTTCAGATCGGTGATCGATGCCAGCGGGTCCGCCATGTCCTTCGCGAGTACTTCGCGGCGAAAGCGGAGATTGAAAGCACAAAGAAATGTCAACTTAATATCACGTCGAACGATTGGACGGTCTTTGAAATGACAAATGATCGTCTCTCGCTTCCCGTCGATGCGCGAGGCTGTTGGAGACAAAACGACAGGCAATTTTAGCGGCAAGTAATTTCATCCCATCGCAGACATATTGTTACGCATCCCCCTTTTCGCTGATCGATATAATTCAGTCTCACGCGGTTTCGCAACTCTCTGAATCAAACAAAGCCTGCATCGCGTTAAAAGACGCTTTTCTTAAAGTCTACCAGCAAAAGCAGTGCTAAAAACAGAGAACCGCGTTCGATATCAGACCAAAGTAGAAGACCTCAATTCAAATATAATTGCAGAGAGTGCTGGATTACGCGTGGATGAAGATGGAAAAACAGTGGCTCTGCAAAGTCAAACAAGACGAAAACAAGGACAATATCGCGTTCCAAGCTTCCTCCTGGAGAACGGCGGCGACTTTTAAAATCCTCGCGGCGCTCTCGCGCTAATGGCGAGGTTCCATAAGACAGTACTACGCGTAACGAAATTATGTGTAGCTGCACGCGCAGGTAACCACGTTGCACTAGCTTACGGGCTCTTAACATTAGCGCACGCCTCCGCGAAGGATGTTCCAAGTGGCGCCTCAGGGAAACGAAGGCTGAAACGCGATTTCGTCGCTCTCGAGGGCCTCTTCGTACTTCGTTTCGTGGAACAACCTGTACCACTTTGATCCATCTGCAGTTGAACAGCAAGTAAGGAAAGCGTTTGAACGTTACGAATCATTCATTTCCGTTGAGAACACCTTCGCGAGATCAACGAGAAATTAAAAATCGTTTGTATAACAATTAACGAGACTACTGAATTTTCTATGCTGTGTTCATTGCAAATCGTCGTCGTTAATAATCGTTTATGCACGCTCGACGCAGCGCGTTAATGCACGCGCAATGCAATGCAGCGAAAATCGCGATTTTGTACCACGAATGCAGCACCAAAGGCTGTGCCAAGCGCGCACAGCGATGGCGATACGGACGGGGGATTTGTTTCGCAAATGGAAAAAAAGACCGTTTCATCGTAGCGACGTTAAAGCTTTCCCGGGAACTTTTATCCGCGAGCGCGCAAGTGGAGCACGCGGCCGAGCAAGAATTAATGCACGCATTCCTTCGCGTCGTGCGGTTTTCAGCGGCCGAAACTGTATCCGCGCGGTGGCCAGCCACGGGAAAGTTAATTAGAACTCTCGATGTTGCAAAAACCGCGACGAAATGTCAACTAGCGACGATCGTAATTATATCCTTGTCTTTGCGCCGTCGTCGTTCACGTGTCTCGAGCACTCAGAGAGGGAAATAGGGGGCAGGAAAAAATGAAGCAACGGAAGAGAAGTGGTTGGAAATGATTGAAGCTTCGAGAGGAAGCGACGTAAAAAGGAAATTTAAAAAACGAGGATGCTCTGGCTTTCCTGTAATTTTCTCTTAATTTCATTTTATTTTCCATCCCCGTTTTCAACGAAGAGATGTTGCGTATATATAATTCCTTGGACTTCTTAACGCGACTATAGAGAAGCAACGAGGCAGGTCTGAATCCATATTCCGAAATATCGATTGTCCGCTATATATTGCTCGAGTGGTTAATCCAATTACTTTAATTAGAGCGACAAAGAGCGCGGGCAGTTTCTCAATAATTCCAGATCATTTTTCGTCACGGCGGTTCCGGGCACCCACGTGCAGCCCTTGACATTTAGGCGTTCTCGAACGTGAAGTAAAAAAACTGTTCGTTTCGCTCCGTGCAACCGCATCAAAACCAATATTCGATATTTCCAGGTAATATAATAAAGATGCGTCCAGCGACAGGAAACATAATTTATACAAATTATAATTCTCGATACATCCACGTAAATATTCGATGGAATATCGAGGAGAAACGTTGCGCCCCCAATTTCAACCCTTAATTTTGCCCAGAGGGATGGACACAGAAAAACATCTGTATTATTATTAAATATCGGTTAAAACAACGCGAGGACGTTTTTCAAAAATCCTACAACCCTTTTCTACGATTAATCATCCCCCTGCGAGATAACAGTATGACGGGTCGCGGTAATCAGGATTCCCTAGCACAGTTTCCCGGCAACTTCTCGAGAGTTACGCGAGCGCGCGTAACCAGCCGAGTAAAATCAATGCCCGGAGATAAATCATCGAACAACGAGCATTATTCTTGGGCCCCTGGGAAGTTCGAGTTAATTTAACGCAATTAACCAGCCGCGCTCGGCTCGGCCGTATAACTCCATTAACAAAGACCATTCAGCAGAATGAAACAGGCTCGTTCGTCGATACGCCCGGCCAACTATTTCCATGGAGCCGCAGGAAACGTTATCAACCGTGTTGTCAACTTATTTCCAATTACCTAGCATTATGCTGGGGAAAAGGAGGGTGAAGCCAGCGCGCGTCTTCGTTGCACGCGCGCACGCGGATGCGCGCACGGAATGCTTCGAATCATCCCCTACCCCAGCTTCAATCCCCTTCTTCGATTCGATTGAAATTAATGCTACGCATCCGTCGGACGTTTCTCCAATTAAAAGCAATAATTAGAGGATTCCATGTGTAAAAAATAGCTAGCATCGATCGAACGTGTTTTTCGTCGACGCGACAAAATTCCAAACGATAAAGTCGAACGAAATTGCACCCGTAGAACCCCTCGACTCTAAATGTCATCCTTTAGAACGGTCGAACAACGCACCAGTGATCCCAAAGTTTCGAGCAACACGCGCGTGCACCGTGGACCACCAGGCGACACCAGGTCCACAAAAGGCAGTTTATGAAAAGCGTGGGAGGGCAGTGTGTGTATCGGCCGCGTGAAACGAAATTAGGGGCGTCATTCATCCCCGGTTTCGGTTGGGCCGCGACGCCTGGCAAACGTGCGATGAAAAACCGAGAGAAACGAACGGTAGTCGGGTGAAACGTGACTGCACGCCGCGCGCCAGTGTGCATATTTGATGCTGGGCTAGCTTTGGCCGCGATAAAACGCCTAATACGATTACGGCATTGTGTCCCCGGACGATGCAAAAGTAATGGGGACATTTTCCAGCGGCGGGAGAACGGTGGAACGTGAAACGGGTACCGTTCGCTGGGATCGATAAGAAGACGCTGGCTCGAGCTTCGACGCCACGGAATTTCACTCGACGATGGCACAGTCTCGCTGAGAATCGGAGGATAAATTTCAGTGGCAGCTTCTCGCGCTATGTTATTACACGACAATGTTCTCGCGAGCGAAACGTTCACTGTATATACACGTTTTTCGTCTGCTGTTCCCTGAGGGAATTTTCATTTTCTGAATTTTACTCGACGCGATTTCAAGATTTAATCGAGTTGGTAAAAATTGTGATCGAGTGGCCGATAGAAGCGAGCTCCAAAGTGATTCATGGACACGCTTGCGGTTAAAAAGATGCATCAGCACACGGGGAACAGGGAACACTGTCTAGTAATAAATGTCAGGGATGTGAACCGGAATAATTAATGAAGATGAGTCTTTCACGACCTGGCATCGCGCAGTTATCACTCCCGCGGCTTTCGAGCATAGCTCATCTCCCGTTGGAGGAATTAACCGCTCGCCCAACTTTCTCCAAGCCGATACTATTAAGTATTCACTCGCCAAACGATCGGATCGGTCTCTGTTTGGACTTGCAATTATACGGATACCCGAGTGGAAATAGAAAGTTAATGACGCTTCGAAAAGTGACTGCCAAATAAAAGCGGAATGATTTTGAACCGTGAAAGGACTGGGTTACCGAGCTGCGTCGCTCCACGTGGCTAATTAGAAATATAATTGTTCGACGCTTCCTACTTTCGAAAATGTTCGTTTTAAGGCGCAACGCGCGCGCTGCGAGCGAATGGAAAACCCTCCATAGGACTTTGAAAACAGATGGGAGAGTTGAAAAAAAGGATTTCTCTTGGACGAGACGTGCCCGTCCCGTTGGCATTTTATATACACCCGATCTCGAATAGAGGCGGTGGTAAAACGCGCCGGAATTATTCATAGAACGACGTGCATTTCTATGCGACGTGCAGCATTATAACGAAAGGATGTTAATCGGCCGAAGCGGGACATTTCCACGAACTACGAATGAATGTCCATTCCTAATATTCCCGAGGAGCATCGACGAGTGAAAGGCCGGCTGTGTACGGCTACTGGCATAAATAGCTGGAAAAATACTCGTAATTATACGTCTTTCGGTCATAGATACGCGATAAATGAGAGCCGACCTATTCAATTAGAAACGCGGACGCGATAACATCTCGAGTTTGATCCGCGCCGATTAATTTACTGTTGCGCTTGAAAACGGCGTGCTTTTCAGATTTAACCGAATACCAGCCGGGTTTTACGAGGCGGGTATATATATAAACCAGCTCTCTATCCAAGCCTTTCGTTTTGCTCTAAAGCCGCGTGATCGATCCTGAAACAGAATGACCCCGACTTTTCCTACCGTGTCCTCCGCGAACCAAGCGATTTTCCAGTCCCATTCACGATGGCCTGTCGCAACGAAACCACCGTGAACCAACGAGAAGAAAAAAAAAAATAGTGGAGAACCAACGTTAAAAGAAGACTTGGCCAGGATTGATCGACGCGTGACACTCGCGTCGTGTCTTCTTCGTCGATGCAACCTTCGTACTAATCGTGCGTGGATGGTAAGTCGAGTCTTGCGAACGGTTCTTAAATATTTCCGATAAAATATGATAACCACACGCTAACATTGCTAGATTCGTACAAAATATCTCTTAGTGTAACATCGTACAGATTTAAAATTCGCAAATCGAAACTGTCCTCCGCGATCACTGATCGTACATTTAATCACGAGCGTCTCTCCCGCGCGGTCTAAATTCGCAGATCAAAGCGGAACAAATTTTTACCGCCACCCTGTTCAACACGCTGAACGCGTTTGTACGTCGAAAGAGGTGGAGACTTTCCGGAAAACTGCTGACGCGTTCGTGCGTCAAAGGTATTCAAATTTTTCATTTTAAAAGGCTGCGCTCGAGATTAACCAGCAGCCAGGTTATATCCAGGTTTTGTGCAATGTTTCTCGACGATGACACGCGTCGTTCGATGGTAACAGTTTCGAGTTCAGAAATTGATATCCATCGTCTCTGTTCTTAACACAAAAGCAGGCGAGTATCAACGAGAAAGAAATGACTCGCTTCAGGGAACGTTCCTCGAAGTGAAAAAAATATTTACCTGAATTAAAGTAAGGTGTGCGAGATAGAGCGTTGCGAAAGAAGCGATTCGAAGAAACGATAGAGCTTCCAACCGGATCTGATAAAAGGCATCGCGGCCACGCCGAAGAATTGAGGGGTAACGAAGGCAAGCTTGCTCGCGAGACAGTGTAATACGCTATAAAATGTTCGCGATGGCTCCGCAGCCAATCGGCTGTCCTCCCGCTGCACTTCGATGCACTCTGGCTTTGTGCACCGCTAGACCGTGCTACCATTGTCGTGAGATCGGCCGCTGCGCGACATTCCTTCGGGAATTGGAAACATTAACGTTTCCTCTTCCTTCTAGCGATTTTCAGAAGCACGCGCACAGTTTAGCGACCTCGAACAGAGCAAACTATTATAGCAGACGCGTCAACGAGAGAAGGAAATTGAATCGCTAGCGAAGAGGGTGGAGAGTAGGGGTTGAATCGGATTAGAATTTGATTCGAAACGAAAAATGAAATGGTATGGGTAATTGATTTGGATTTATCGGGGATCGTGCAGTTTATATCGGATTAGTACGTGGGTAGAAGATCGTGGACGGTTCGGTAAGCGATAATGTCGTTCGTGTGGGCGATCTTCTATTTTTGGGGGCGTTAATTCTGTCGTTGCGAGTAATGAGCGCGGTCTTAAAAACTGGATAATTGTTCAGAAGTGCGTGCAGGTTATTTGAGAAAATGTGGGTGGTCATGTATGGAGTGGACGTAATGTTTACGTTTTCGAAGGGAGTGGGTGTCGCTTTTGAACAATAAGTATATACATATGCCCTCGCACCCTGTTGAAACTGAACAGATGCACCCACGGTGTATTGTTTTATCGTATTCGATCAATTTTCGAAAGAACTCCTAACTTTGGAACAGTAACAAAATATTGAGATATCATCGAAGGACCATTTATGAAAATGTTCGAACGTTTCAGTTCGATATTCGAGTCCTACTTTCAAAGGTGTGTCAGAGTCACGACACTTAGTTCACGAATGCACCATGACTTCGTCTATGACGGCGAGTTTCGAGGATTCAGAAATTACCCTTATAATGCTACCGAGATTGCAGTAATACGTTCCATTCGCGAAATTATACCCCTCTTTACTTCCGTCAGCGGAGTATCCGTTAACCCAGAGATGCACAGGCACGTCGCAGTTCTAGTACGTTGCTTCTACCTCATTGCACGCTGTATTTCTTATATAACGACGGTGACGCCGTCGTTCCCACTAAATTCCCCGAGTCTCCGATACGAGGTCGACTCAAACAAGCGTTGAATAAAATTAAGAAGCTCTGAAAATCCGAGGGATCGTTCCTTCCCCGGAAAGTATCGACGACGCTCGCAATAAAACGAGAATCGTACGACCCAAGAACGGCTCTTAAATTCGCAAAACGAGGAAAAACGCGGAGCCGATATAAAAGTGAATTGGCGGACAGAGGAGCGTTCGAATTCCCTGTACGAGCATTGATTTCAGATGGGAACGTTATTGGAACCGTAACGAGCCCGCAGTGCCCCAAAAAGTTAGCATCGAACGATCGTTACTCGGGCATTAGCCCACACCTTCTCGGAAGCCCGGGGCAAAAATACGGCAGTTCGATCGACTGGTTCCACTTCGTTAATACCGCCCCGTCGTGCGTCGCCACCGAAAAAGGACAGGGAGGACGCCAGCCGGTTAATTAAAAACGCAAACTTTCGTCCAACCGCCGGTATTCCTGTCAAAGGTAAAACGCACGACCCAGGAAAGCCCCTACCGACAAAGAGCCCTTTGAACGCGACATTTTTTTCAATTCTCGCCGTCAGTTTTTCCCCCGCGCAACACGCGTTCCTTTCTCGATTAAGGACCAACGATCTGATCGAAAATCTTGATCCAATTCCTACTAATCTCAACGAGACACTCGAGTACGTACGAATCGTGAAATTTTACGAACGAAATTCCCAGTCGAAAAGTGTCACGTCGAAAGATGCGAATACGTTCGCGTAGAATTAACTTGGAACGATTCGATGGTTCGCCAGGGGAGGAAAGGACTCGTTAAGAGGGCATTGAAGAGTCGCTCGACTTCCGTCGTTCGCCGCCGACTTTCAAAACGGACCCAAAGCCCCGCGTTAGCTCTCGTTTCGCGGGGATCTCGCAAAGTTTCGCTCGAATGCAAAATAACGAAACGGCGAGGCCACCGAGTCTCGCGTAGGCGCCAGCCCCGAATCCTTATATTAAAAAAGTTCCAGGCCGAGCAAGCCTGGCGAAACTCGCCACCCGGTTTTCCACCCTCCTGGACAAATTGCCGGGAAAAGTTTCCGCGCGACCGCGAATACGTGGTTGCACACGAGGGTTCCGAGAACAGCCAGTCCCGCAGTGACGTATAACTCACCGATTCAGAGGAATTCTGTCGCTACCAAACGCAGCTTCCATACGCTTGCATTCCACGAGGCGTAATTAATTTCTGTGGAACATTTTCCAACGAATTCTACCTCCACTTTATTAGTACATACAATTTAAAAGTACGTAGCCGTTTTCCCGCAACATTCTGCAGACTTTATAGAAACGAAACAACGACACTTGAAGCAGTTTGACTTAGAGCGACGACGTCATACCTCGTCTCCGTTTCACTCAAAAGTCGTTACACGTTTTCACATATGCATGTGCGTACTATTCACGCATCGCGTCCCGTGGATACTAAACACTCTCGCATCGATGCTACATGAAAATCAATGTCCCAGTTAATCAGATCTTCGAGGGGACCCGAGACCTCAACGGAGCGCACTTCTCGTTCTTCCGCGAGGCTCCGTTTGAACGGTCCATCTCTGTAAAATTCATTAACGGAGAGGCACGGTAAATATAACATTCATTGAAAACGTGCATCGTATTAACGACCCGTTTATCGATCAATTATTCACGAGCGAAAGTAACATTCGCATTTTCCCGGAAAGATACGATCTTCCTAGTCGAGGACAGTCGATTCAGCTTTCCAGACTCCTAGCCGAAATCGCGAGGGAAGATAAACGAGGAAACGATTCAACCAGTTCCGTTTTCTCAATAGACTAAATGGAAATCGTCGAGCTTGAAATCCAACGGGAATCAACCCTTTGAACGTGGTAATTCGTACGGCTACACGACGTCGACAAAAGTATCGACATCGCTGTTACCACGATGTTGCGTGAAACGCAAAAATTAGAGCACGCCAGGTCCCGATAGGATCCTCTAAGACTGCGCAGTAACAACTGGACGCTCGAGAAGGGGATGAAACGACACGGAGGAAACGAGAAGGAAGCGAGAACGCAGCGACGGTGTGGCTGGCACGGACAGACACGCTGCACTCGTGAACAATATAACCCTTCCGGTCCGCGAGGATCCGCGAATGTTTGCGATCGGTCGCAGCCAGCTCTCGATGCGCCCTGTACAAAGGGTGTGCGCGTCGGTGAAAGGGCGCGGCGCACACAGGGCGCGAGTCTAAGTGGCTGCAAACATTTCATCGAATTCGCCGGTCCCAAGGGCCTCCTGGGCAGCGAGCCTCGAAATAACACAAAGGATAATAAACCCGCGAGACAATGGGGCTAAAGACCCTTCTCCTTCGTCGACTTTTTTTTTTCTTTTCCATTCCCCATCCCCCGCTCCGCAGACCGCCGCCACCCCCTTTAACCGCCGTTTTCGCCCATTATGCGGCCGTGGGACGACCGCGCGAGTTCACCGCATCTGTTAATCGCGGCACGTGCGGCTGGCCTCGTGCCTTGCGTGTTGGCAAAACCGCGAGGAGGACACGCTCGGCCACGTGGCCCGCGAGCGGATCGGCCGTCGATACGGGCTGAGGTCGCGATACCGTCAGCACTGCTGCGGCTCTACCTGGAATTCCAATGCCGTCGAGGGGAAAAAATGAGGAACGTTCGAGAGGGATATACGAGGTGTCTTAGAACCGATGATGGACAGTTGACGGAAGATTATTTCGCGATAAACGTACGTTCTCGCGACTTTCTCGCGATAAGGGGTAGTAGCGAGGGATACGAGATTTACATTGATTTGCTTTTTAACTCTTACCTGAGTGCACGTTTGCGATGTACAAGGGCGGATCGAATGGAGAATTCTGGGTTATGTACGAAGATTATCATTTTTTTTTGGGTTAGTGTGTCGTGGCTATTTGCGTACCGATCTGAGGTAGATTTCCTCGAGTTTGTTTGGAATAGCGAGTATACTGGGATTTACTGTGCTGCGAAGGGAAGCGATCGGTGTTATCCTAATATGTACTTTATGTAATATTCCCTTCGTGGATAGAATGTCTGTCAGAAATACGATGTTTAATGGTGAACGTCGAAACAATAGCTCGAACCCCGTGAATTTCTAATCTAGAATTTCAATTCGCAGAGATGTACAGCGGTTGGGAATATTATTCGAACGGCGTGCAATGCGTTTAATCGATACGCGTTCTCGCCTATAAATTGTGCCCAACTAATTCGTTAGAATGGCGGGGAAACAGGGTAGTAACACCGCGCTCCCTCCTATTTGATTATGGAATTCCGGTTGGTATTGTCTGGATAACAACACCACGCAGCCGCGAACGAAATTCACGTGCCAATGGATTGGCATCACGCGGATGTGAACACGACCGCGTGGCACGTGTTCTACACTTTTCGAATCCCATTCGAAGGCGCCCCGTGACGCCGCCAAACCGATGCAAGGCTTTCACGAGAGAAGTACCTATCAACCTTGACCTACACTTTCCAGCTGAGTGGAAATTCGTGGTGAGTTCAACGACTCGCGAGTGGAAACACGAAGACGATTCTCCAAGATTATTCGAAACGTATTCGTTTCCGTTTGATTTTCGATGATTTTTGCCTCAGTATTTTGATTATTGATTATTACTTGCTTATATTCGTGCGTGGACGTGAAGTGTGATTAATTCGAACGATCGAATGTATTTCCTTCCAGATTGAAACTTTTGGTCGAATTGAATTTACGAGATACAAGGAAAGCTAGCTTTCTTCAAATTAAAAGGTCGCATTTCCATAAATGATTTGCATTTGAAGTTGACAATTGGAGGTCGGACAAATATAGAAATTGGCAGGGGTCCAGAAGCGATTTTTAAGATACGTGCGCTCGTTGTACATTGCGTGACTCGACTAGGAATTAGGTGGACTCGAAACTGATAGTTCATGGCAACGGAAGCAGAGACACGATAGTCAAATTTCAGAGTTCATTCCTGGCGACCTTTACGTGGCAAATTAACATCGATCGACGTCGCTAATTTAAAACAAGGCGAATCCAGACCACCTTTATATGAATGAAATAAAAAGTGTTACCAAGAGAAGTAATCCTCGAAGCAACCGCATTTATTGCAACTGACAGAATGCAAGATCCACTGATCGCTTTTTCACGCAACGATACGACCGCAGCTGAAGATCCAGCAGCGCGAAACAGACGCGGCTCTCCGCATTCCGCCGAGTCTCGAAACGTGGAAGATACCGTTGCAACCGGAAGCACGGAACGAAAGAAAGAAGGCTGCTCGTGAAACGCGTACGAGCCTCGAAAATTAGAGGATCAGAAGCTGAGAAGGAAACCGTCGAACGAGCGTGGCGCACGTCCGTATGGAACACGCTCGCGAGGCGAGTTTCAAGTAGCGTGTCGCGCGACGCGTTCCGCGGGAAACGTACGCGGATTACGTGCCGCGAAACCCTGACTGAGATGCAGAAGACTCGGCTCCTCGATATCGCGTTCGTCTCCTTAGAACTCGATAAGTAACTCGCGTCCCGACTTCTCGAGGTAACTCGCGTCCCGCGACAGTAGGTCGAACACCGTCGAAACAGCGGCTGGCATGAATAATGCACGTCACGGGGCCCAGCGAGCGGAGTCTTCGATGAAAATTCGATCCCGTCGCGGTGGAATAAATTGCGTCTCCCCTTCTCGCTCCCCTTTTTGTCTACTCGTCGTCGGGCAATTTGCTGTCTATCGTGCCTGGCAGATCGGCGAAACCTGTCGACGGAACCCCTCGAAGAGAATTTTTGACCATCGGTACCTGCGTTTCGTCGTTCGACCGGCGTAAATCACTTCTCTGCGTTCACTAGACGATGCTCCATTCATGAGGCATTTTACAGCTGTTCTCACTTTTAAAAATTGCAAAAGTAACCAAAAACATGGAAAGAATAGTCTCGACAAACTACCCTTGAAAAAATTAGAAAGAAATAAATCCTTAGCTTCTGGATTAGAAGAAACCTTGACACCCTTGTAAACGGTTCAATGAAACAGCTAGGAAATGAGAAGATGCCAATTCGAGACGAAACGGGAACCGTAATCGAGGCCCCGTGATAAATCACATTGTACACAACCGAAACGATTAGCAAACCCTGTCCACTGTCGAAGGAAGATCCTATCCCGCGGCTAGACCGACGCGACTAGGGGATGTTTCTGCTGCACGGTGTCTAAAGCAATAGTACGGCGGGCATTTAATTTAGTTAGAAGATCGATAGGGTGCGGAACAGTACGTGGTGACGGCAAACAAGGCTTTCTCGTCGACCCTCCTTCGCATTTACGCGGCGCTTCGTGTACCCACGGACCCTCTCTCTACAGGGCGATCAACAACGCGCGTTACTATTATTAGAGGAGGCGGCGAGCCCCATCGCTTCATCAGTATAATGTCGAAGATCGGAATCTAAATTGGCGGCTGCGGGTTCGCCTCTTCTTGGCTGATTAAAAGAAATCCACGGCGGGAAGAACGATCGGGGTAGTCGCGGCGCGTAATTGCACGCGCGCAGGGGTGGCTGATAATCGATGCCATCCAGTTTCGGCCGTGACACCGTCCTCTAGATCGTTTCACAGAGATCCTCTCTACGATCTTGCCTTGGGCTGCGACGCAGAGTCTGCGCGTTGCGTAACTTATCGACGGGACTATCTGATTTATTAGAAAATATCAATTATATCAACGAACACTGTTCTGATGAATTATTTCAAGTGTTATTAGCAGTTGTAAAAGCTGGCTGTTAATACAAGTTCAGTCGACCCGTTCGTTTTTAGATTTCATCCAGACAGACACGAGAAAGCACCATTTTTTTCCAGTAATTGGACATTATCGTATCTCGCAATCTGACTGCGGAAGGATTTGATGGAAAACTGCGATCGTGATATATTTGTCCTACCTTGTTGGACGTATTTACAGCGCTACGGACGATAAAATCGGGTATTTCGTATCTTTGATAAAAGTGATGCATTTCCCTTTAAACTGGCTTACGATAAACGTGATTTCGCAGTAAAAAAAATTCGCGTTAAACGCGCGCGATATGTGTTTTCCCCGGCAGACGGTATCTTTTGTACGCGTCATTCGTGTGTAAAGTCTGGAAAATATTTCTCGTATTACGTAATCGGCATTCCTACGTGGACGTTTTAAGCGAGAGAAGCGAATATGAAGAGAACACTGTGCATTCAATTTGACGATACTATTACGCGTTACATACCAGTAATCTTCAATGTACCGTGCGTAATGGACGTTTCATAAAAATAGAAATTCACTGACCCGCAAGGATTGTCCTAAACGCGACAATATTTTTAGTCGCTACCTAATACCTCGTTGCATTTTCATAAATTGCAGGAAGGATGTTGCATTGTGTGTATCGCGTTATATCTACATCTAAGAAGGAACAATTTTTACCTCCATTATAAGATACTTGAAAAATACGTGATATCTGAAACATTGTATGTTTTGGATTTCAAACAGTACTACGAATCACCTCGACGATTTGAGATATCATTTTTCTTCAGACAAGTTAAACATCTTTCGAATCAAACCGTACGTTTATTCTTTCGCTCTTCGGTGCTAGGTGAACTTCAGCAAATTATGCAATAAAAACGCATGAAACGAAAAGGCTCGCGTATTGTCGTCGAATTGTAAGGAACGCAAACGCGCGCGATAAGACAACTGTTTTTGTTTTAAAAAAAAGCCTGTTATCAAACAGAAATTCTTCGTTTCCTTTCGAAGCACGTTCCCAGAATTAACGCAAACGTTCTTAATTACCGTGACAGCGGGCGTAACACGAGGATCGCGGTATTATACGAAAAACATGGTTAACAATAACGGAAGTGCACGCGCGTGAAATAAAAACTTCTCGGTAATCATTTTCCGAGCTAAATTTATTCATCGTGCCTACAGGAAAGCTGACAGGAAAAAAAAGGGGCTAAGTTCCGTCCTCCCGTCTCTTTTGCTCGCGCGTTTTATCCTTCTTCTTTTTTTTTTTTTTTTATCAAGTTTCCACGAAACACAGATATAAAGTAAAACACAGAGCGGCTCCGCGCGACCAATAGGAAATCGATAAGTTATTCTATAAACGTTTTCAAAGGAATGGTCGATGGATTGGTGCCATTAAAACGCAGTTAGAAGCGACGTGAATTTCGATGTCGAAACACACACGAGGGTGTGACCTACCGTGGACAACTTTCCACCTCGGGATATTTAATTATAAAAGGGAAAAAAAACTGACGGGAGCCCTAGACAGGGTGCTGGCACCCTTTATCGAAATAGGAAATTGAGGATGCCACGTGGAAATAATGAAAACAGGCCTGGCCCCACCCGCTTTCAATTTCTTCCAGCAATTTATGAACGTCATCGGGGGTGCTCCATTCTTCGAATTCGATCGAGTAATTGAAGGTTGCGTTCTTTTTTGCGTAACGAGCACGTGACGACTTTGTCGACAGATGAACAAACCTCCTCAATTATACAGACTTCCGTAGACGATGTTAATGGCTATTATAATAGTACATAGGGTGTATAGGACCAAGTACACCATTTGAAAAAATGCTAGGGTGACTCAAGAAGTCAATGATAGAGGGTGATTCAAAATATCAACGTATTTTCACGAAAGAATCTTCCATAGGGCAATAACCTGTCCGGTCTACAAAGTGATGTTAAAATAACAAGAATCGATGCCACGCGCCGCCCTCTAACAGATTACAAAATCTACCCTGTTCCCTCTGAGGATTCTGTGAATCTTTATGCTTCCCTTCTACAAGAATTTTCACCAAACTGTCAACAGAACATAATGAACATAGCTTACACATCACAACGAAGAAACATTTACATTTTCAATCTCTCAAAATGCAACAAATGAAAAGAAATAAACGGTGCTACGTCCTGAAGGGTTGATTGAAAGAATCGAGCGAATTTCACGCGCGAGGTCAACGAATGGGCAGTCAGGTTCGATCGCGAAACGGAAAGCCCCGGTTTCTAGGTGAGACGGACGCATCAGGAGCGGATTTCCATCGAATCCGCTTTTCAACCCCTCCGTAATGAGATCCACCTGCGTGTTCATCGAACGGGACTGGAACGTGACGGTTGGCATAGACGGTGTGCCGTGTCACGTGCACGCGGTCGTGACAGCCGTGGAGGGCAGCCGTGCTCGCCGAAAACCACCGCGATCAATAATTCCGGAAAGGCCCGCGAGGCTCGATTGTCTTCGACGCCGATCGCGCCTCGAAACCCGCGGCCCACCCCCTCGACGAGGTGAGCAGGGACGCTCACGGTACGCCTCGGCATCCCGTCGCGTCCTCGCGGCACGTTGTTCCGTGTGGTTCGTTCTGATGAATGGATACGTGCGCGGTAAGTTCGCCTTGGTCTGCACGAGTTCTATGTACTTACAATAAACGTGAGGTGCGGGTGCTCGCCAACGGTCCCGTATACTTTTTTCCTTTATTCACGATTTTTCTTTCGATAGAATTAGTTAACCTTTTCTATTTAGATGTCCACTGCGAGGGGACATCGATATTGATTAATGATCGCGATGGTTAAGCTTGTTCCAATGAAACTTTTTGAGGTTTTCCCTGGTTTTCTATTAAAATGGAAATTTTCTGTTGCTGGCAGACGTTAGCGATAGAAACTATTGCAACAATATTGCTAAAGTCCAGGAAGGAGCAGAGTGCAAAGGGTTAAGAAGTCTGCTGTGCAGATCGAGATAAGATCGAAGGTGTACTCGAGCAAAGTTGTACGCGGGAATGCAAAAAGTTGATTACTTTTTAATCGAGGGGCAAGGAGATACGAGATAACGCGGAGGAATGATACTGTTGCTAGTTTTGAGGTAGGGGACCGAGGGAGACAATAGCGGGGAGATTGAATAAAATATGAGAGCGGCGGAGAAATGGGTTTATGAAACGCCAGGTGATTTATGAAGCTAACACCTTCCAGTTCCACTGGAATTTTCTGCTTCGATAAAAACGGGACGCGGGCCTTAATTAATACGGGTGGATTTCGTCGCGAGTATTTTCGCCTGGGCGTCGTGGTCGCGGGGGAAAAAATGATCCCGGTGCTTTTTTACTTTCCTTCCATTACGCGCGAGTTCACGAACGAGAGGGGTTACCCACTCGTTCCCTGGCGCCCGCGTGTTTCTTTTCGAATTAAAGCGCACACACTTGACACGGTTATTACTTTTCACTTTAATAATCCGCCACTCTCCCGGCCTGGTTATTATATTCGGCACTTAGATTTCACTGGGGGCGTAAATTACAGCCTCGCGCGGCCTTATTAAAGTAATTATTTATTTAGCATTCGTAGAGGTTGCACTCGAGCGGATTACTACTATGTTCGAGTTAACGCACGCGGAGCCAAAGGAAAACCGTCGGGGCTGTGTTTCGTAACATTACTAATTACCAGCCAGCTATTTTCAAAGAGCGGATAGCGAAATGCGATTTAATAATTTTCTGTAATTAAATAAACGCGGTATGAAATAACGCGGTGGTAAAAAGGCAAGGCGGAAATGAAAAGTTTGATATGATATAGTGACGAAAATACCGCTGAGCTATGTTGAAATGTGTATAAAAGAGCTACGTCACGAAAATTGCATCGTTCATTAATAAATTAATGAACAGAGTCAAACTATCGTATCCAACATTTCTGATATTTAGACTACGATATATTTAAACAATTGTCATTAACGCAAATCTAAAATACGAATAGGAGAGGAAAAAGAATAACGGCCTGTCCAATAATACTAGATTACTTTTCCACCAGGAAGTGGCGGCCTTAAACGTATTATAATTTATGGAGGAACGGATGTGAAAGATCCTCTGAGGATCTATGTTACGATCTATAGTTTTGCATTACAACACAATTAGTGCTTTACAATTCCTCAGAATGAATTATATTACAAACAGCGTTCCTGTTGCTACCATAAACGACAAGTCGACGATAATTCTTTCGTTTAATCCTCGATGCAATTTCAATAAAAAAAGATCGCTAAAATAAAACGAAAGTAAAAGTCAGTTCGAAAGACGAACAAAGACGAAATACATCAGAGAGCCGATTTAAATGCCCCGAATTACCGAATGAACTTTAATAGAATTATCAAACGACGAGCGGCCAGTAAATGTTAAGCTCGAAACAAGGGATTGAATTAAAATCCCTTCTACGTATTTCGAAGCATGTGATTACTCGCGAGGAGGTAAAATACGAGCGGGAACACCGGACAGAGAAAGCCACGAGAGAGAATCCCAGCAGCGACGTTGATGGTGGCCCATCAACGTCGGGCATTGTGGCCGGATAAAGAGCACGGTTAAAGTTAAATTAAAGGCTCCTCACCGGTCATCCTGGGTGACAGTAATGTCAGGCGGGGGCGCAGAAGGCGAGGCACCGTCTGGAGCATCCAGTTTGCCGGCTTTTTTCCTCCCTGTTCCCTTGTCTTCAAAACGGTCCAACGAAACGCTGGAGGATCACGCGACCACCACGATCAACGGCACGACCTCTCACACGAACGACATCGCAGCTATCGTCGGCTTGTTCTAACTTCTATTCCTCCTGCTTCCGTCCTCAACTAGGACAAACTCCAATATGGATCGACGCGGGCAACGATATCGCCGCAGGAAGCACAATTAATCGAACAGTACGAACTAACGTTACATTCACTACGTGACGACGGTTCAACTCTCGCCAGACGAGTCGAGGATACTACAATTTAGCATAATCTCCAGCAAGATCTCACTGTTATTCTCGATCCACCACTTTCTCGAGCATTCCCACACCACTGGTGCGCGCTTCGTACCACGGACGATCAACGAAACTATTAAACAAGATCCCCACGACTGTCCCCACGAATTCCTCGTAACGTAAGACCGTTCGTTTAAAAGACGAGTCACCAAGCGTCCTAAGCGAGTAGCGCTACGGGTCAACCCAGCCTGTGCCCTATTCCGCAACGAATGGTCCCTCCAGCGCGACGCGCCCTCGAGCAGCGACCGGCCGTTCGCTCGATTATTAGATTTATCGCGGAATGCCTCAGCCTCTCTAGGTTAAGAGCTGGGCTCTGCTGTTAGGTGAAAGCGAACGGCAATTATCGTTAGTCGAACGTGGACACAAAGGTGCTACGGTTCGCAGCGTGGTTCGTGGAGCGTCATCGTGTAGGCGCTGAGCAGAGGGTGCTCCTGCTCGTGGATCGGTTTCGTGCGACGCGGACAGAGAGCTCTCTAGGCAGAGGGGTCTACGCTGTGTGGACTGGTTCTTCGGTTGGACTGCAGAAGAGTCGGTTGGGCGGTGGGCTGAAGGTTGGATGCACCAGGGTGAGGGGCTGGTGGCCGCTCCCGCCTTGGCGTTTCCGCGTGCACGCGGGTCACTGGTCCCACGGGATTTCGGTATGCGTGGCGAGCGCTCGGCTCGAAAACGAGTTCCACGGGCTGGGCTCGTCCCTCGCAGTGATCTACGCGCCACTTTTTGGCGTGCGCGGAGCGAAACGCTCGTTAAGATCGACGGCCGCGATAATCCCGCCTCGCGGCGCACGTATCGAACTGGATTATCAACGGGGCTGGCGAATCGCCAGGCGGCTTGTTTATCGCCGACTACTCGCGGTTGTTAACGTCAGGTCGTTGGATAATCGGTCGGAGAAAGGGCAGCCTTGTTCATCCGAGTCGCTCGAGGGAGGATTCGAATGGTCGAGATATCTCGTTTCTTGCGAAAAACTTCTCGACGAAACTGGCGACAATCGTTCGTCGATGTATGGTATCTCGTTTCTGACGAGTCGATCAGGTTGGAGGGTCTCTCACTCTTCAGGAATCCATCGAACGATTCGTAACTGAAGGCAATACTCGAGGCTCTTTCACCGGATCAGCTTTCCTGCGTCGTTCTCCTTTTCCACGGCGGACCATGGGGTGGGATTCATTGACCAAGAGTACCGCTTCGGATAACCGTGATAAGCTCCTCGCGACTGAAATCCGAGCGCGGATATCCAACGCGACGCGACGGACGCGGTGGGTCCCGATCGAGTTTTCCGGTGGCTGGTGCCTCCCTCCGCGCAGCCACGACACCGTACGATTCGCCCAGCGGGAGAGCAATTGCGTCGGTGGTGCGAAGAAGATGCGCGCGTATGACGCGCGCGTTCGTTCGTATACGTGCGTCCCAGCGTACGTATACGAGGAGGTCCAAGGGTACGCGCTCCTCGCCCCCGTTGTTTTACTCGCGCCACCCGAGTGCTGCGAAAAGGGAATCCGAGGGGCGGCGGGGTGATGAGAGTGCGGCGCGCACGTGCAGTGCCGGAAAGGCCACGCTCTTTTCTTTCTTATCCCGAAAATCGATCGCTGGAACACGCTGCATCGGATGACAGAGACCGTGGGACACGCGTGCACCGTCGATCGTCCGACAGGACGCACTGTCTCTCTTAACACCGCACCGCACCTTCGATTTTCTCGTCCCGCGGAAACTTGTCCAGCTCTCCGCGTCAATCGGACGGACGGAGTCTCGTTTCACCTTTTCGACCTTTTTGCGACTCGTTTTCTTTTCGCGAGGAACACGCGCGCTACATGTCCGTGTAAGGGAACGTACTTCCCCACCGGGGAGGGAACGCGGATGGGAATCGCAGGGATTGGAATGCGATTCGCGGACGCAGTCGGTATTAATCGGAACGCTCGCCAGCCACCACGATATACTCGAGAAGACTGGAGTCTCTCTTGGTAGGTGAGGCCCTCCCTTCTTTCTCCCTTGTACGTTTTCAGTGTTGTACCGAGCGCCTCGTGGGCACCGGTGTAAGCGAGGCGCGTGTGCCCCCCCTCCCCCAGGTTCGCGTGCCGTCCAGAGAATGACGAACGCGATCCTGGGGAGAGGCGGTTCCGATCGAATTTTATTCGTTCGAACTATTATTGCTGGATGCGTGAAATTTTGCGCGAGACACGACAAATGGAATAGTTATTTTGGATACAAATTCATTGTTCAGAATGGAGTAGTTCCAATAAATGTAATAGAGGATGATTTGTGAACTGAGATTTTAAGGAGAGTAAAGGTGGGTTTGATTAATACAGACTCCATTTAAATGGAATTTAAAGGATAGACTATTTAATTAACGTGGAAACTGATTGATGTTGCGAATTTCAAAAAATTGTGAGCCTGATCTGGAAGAGTGTTCTACACTCTCAAGAAAAAATCTCTTAAATTCTCCAATAAATCGTACACTTCTGTATTCTCCGCCAGTTCTTTAAAACATGGCCAAATCTCCAGCAAGGAAGCCCCTGTTTTCGTGCCATTGGCACGGCCCTGTAACATTTCCCTCTCTCTTCCGCTGCCTCTCGCTCGCTCATGTTACTCTACCTACTACGTTACTCTCGTCGCCTATCCCGGTCGCTCCAGAGAACCCCTCTCTGTTTGTTAACTCGTACCCTCCTCTCTGTCTGGCACGCGTGACACTGCGATCGCCGCTCTTCCTTTAACGCGCGGAGGTAGAACTCTACTCGGGTTCGTCCGTAAATTCTCGGCACGATTACGAGATGGCATTGCGGTTTGGTGAGGTAAAGTAGCAAGAAGGATAGCTTACCGCGCGAGCCAGAGAAGGACGGTGACGCCGTAAAAGAAACGGAGCGAGTGAGCAAGCCGGCGCGCGATGAGTAGCGCCGAGCGAGTAAAGCGCGCTTCGAACCGCGTTGGCGCGAGCGGGACGACAGACGCGAGGAAGAAGGCGAGGAAGTGAATGAGCGTAGGTACGAGGGAGCACGAGCGTGCGAGTAGAAAAATAAGGAAGAAACGGCAGTAGTAGCGTATGTACAGCGAGGAAGGGGCCTAGGGGAGATAGAAAGAAACTGCGTGAAGAAGTAGAACGGACCGGTAATATTGTGGTAAAGGTATTGCAATCTGGAAGGACAGAACCTATGCATGCACTGAAAAAGGAATGTACTTTTTCGAGCGAACGCATACCTTTTTAATTCGAATAAATTATCAAATAAACATTTCTCGCGACGCTGTATCGAGTACTAAATAGATGATATTTTTAACAGGCAATTCGAAACAACTCTTAATGGTCCACCTTATTTTGACTTCCAGAATCACCCCTTGAAACGTCTCCCAAGGGTGGCTGAGCACCCTACGTGTACGGCAAGGGATAAATAGGAAGCAGTGGAAACGAAATAAAATAGGAGGGAAACGTAGCGAGACAGATGAGATACACAGAAGGGAATAGACGGAATGAAGACAGAAGTGCATTAAGGGGCAATGAAAGAGGAGCACGAGCAGTAGAGGAAAGGGTGGGATTCATAGAGAGGCGGCGAGCACAGAGGAATGGAATACTTGAAACGTAACCACGCCCGTGGTTAGTCAGCGAATTTTTCCGTTTACGTCCACCAGCGGGAGTTTGTATATTACGCGTGATTTTACGCTGACGTTTTGCGAAAGTGTTTCATTCAATTTAAATAAATACATCCAATTATTGGTAAACAACGCAACGTAACAGCGAGTATTCGTAACAGGAATCTTCGCATTTTTCGTTCGACGGAAATTGACGCAGCGGAAATTTGCATCTCCATTTCGTGGCGATTAAACTTTATTGAAAGTAGATTATCTAACGGCTGATACGATGCAACGATGCTCGTATCTACGTGTGCACGTTGCAGGTAATACCTTGAAGGAACGAGGTTACACGATTAATGAGAATTTCCGTGGTTCGAGGGACACAAAGAGAGAAAACTGCGGCCGTAACCCTGGTACAGAACGATTTACGAGCCTGCTCTGCGCGTGTATGCGATATACGCTATGACCGTGAAGTTGCAAAATCTGCTCGTATGACATTGTATAAAAAATCTGCGCTCAAGGCATTTCGCGTAAAAACCGTGCTGCTATTGTCGCTAATTATTCTTCGATTTTATTCGTTCTATTATTAACCAGTGCTTTGGAGATCATCGATTAAACACGCGGCGATAATAACGCTATTCACAACGCTACCATTCATACCAAATTCAATGGAACAGAACAGAAGAGAACAACCGGGGAACGGATTACCATACTTTGTAATCGAACGGTCGGCAAACAAATTGCACATCATTATCGGTAAGCTTACTGTAATCGAATTAATATTGCAGTACATAATTCAAGTTCTCGAATATCCAGACAGTCCATACAATTATTGCCTCGGCCACGTGAAAATTTCATAGGAATTATTCCTAGACAATGGTCAGTACGATTGAAAAGCTTGCAGATTAGAAGCTGAGCGAATTATTTTACAAATGTGAAGTTTCCAATAATTTGAGTTCTAGTAATTTACATTTGTTGCAGACAGTGACTCGAGTTAAAAAAAACTTTGTCCCATTTGGATAAAACAATTAGAATGTTTACTATTTCTGTTTTCCTTTTTTTTTACGTAATAATTCCTTTCAAGTATTCAGGGCTGCAGGCGTTTCGCACCTTGACTAGCCAGAAAGCAAGAGAAAGGAAAAAGAAGCAGAGGAAAGAGCATAAACATGGCTGGAGGGATCCCGCGCGAACTGCATGGGCGCGTTACAATGGAAATCCGACCTAATTGCAATAAACCAAGCGATCAGTTGATGACTGGATCTACGAGGTGATTTCACGGGAGGATTTATCGTGGAAACACGGTGAAGCTCGTGGATGAAATTACAAATGCTGAATTATGATTACAATAACTGGAATTTATGGGGCACGCTCGCGGAGCGCTCCAAAACACTGGCACGCGAATTTATCGTGTACCGAGAGTTACGAGTGGTGCATTTGCAATGTAAATCTTATGCGAAATTAAAGCAAACCAAACCGGGGCCGGATGCCGTACAAATAAATCTGGCCGAGTAGTTTTGTCCGAGACGAAAATCTGTCTTGTGTATACACGTTTCCACGAGCGAGACACATTCGCGCGTACTTAAAACACTAGTCTACCATATTTGTTCCGTTCGAAATGATCTTTGAACGAAATGAAACGATACACGATCATCTACGATAAACGAAAACTCTTAAACGCAACTCATGAATACAACGTTTCATTATAAATCTCTGCGTATCGATTTTGCAACGGCGTAATGGAAACCTACGTTCACCATGATGTACCAAAATGGCAACCGCTTAGAGGACCAACTCTTGCGACACCGTGACGCAACGCAATCGAACAAGAATAAATAAATCGTACAAGGTAAAAAAAATTCTCTTACCTTGAACGAGGCAGGAACATCGAACCATCGATGAACACAGAACCGGAGAGCAGTATGTACCAGCTTGTCGCCAATTCGCCAGTGCTGAAACATTAAATGAAACTTACAATGGGATCCAAGGATGACGTAAGAGTAGATTTAACAGTCGAAACGAACGAGCTTAATTTTATAGGTAGCCGATAACAATTATCGATTATTACGAAAATTCTCGTTTTCACGAATGACTGCGCGCACCGGAAATTCAGAGGATGGTAATTAATTTTACGACTGCAAGAACTTTACCGGTTGTTCGTAATGGCAGCCATCGTGTACGTGTATGATAAATGCATTTCTCGCATTCATGGACATATGGATCAAGAAACCCATAAAGAGTTATGGATTAATATAAATATTCATTAGCGTGCAATAGTAATTCCATTAACCAAAGCACGAATTTAATAAGGCTTAGTTTTAACGTTCGAATAGAAGGCAGGATAAAAAGTATTGGTAGTTTATATAAATTAAAAGTATGGTTAATGGATGGTCAAATGAATTCTGCCTCAAAGAGGAAGGTTATTATAGAAATACTTTTAAAACACGTTATACCACATTGTACTGCTTCAAGAAATAAGCACAATGTTTAGATCATTGGTACATGTACATTCTAATTACCACATTGAAATGAAATAAACTGTGTTAATCGAAAAAAATGTGAGACTTGACATTTCGCTTGTCTAAACTATTGCACGTTGTTTTTCCATCTTCTGTCTTACTCTCGAAACAAATTCCAGATATATATATAAATATAGTGGAACGAGCGTTCTACTTACTTGCAAATACTTGTTACATTACATTCTTTTTTCACGAAGGTAAAATATGTTTCCCTTTCACCAACTAACACTACCTACTCGTTCTTTAAAATCGCGGGAACTGACGCGAACGATCGAACGAAAACGTTGGTGACATCTACGATCGTTCGAAACGTCGTGTCGGAACGCCGACTCTTCTCTGTACAGGGTAAGACAGAAAAACGTCGATAAAACAGCGCCACGGAAAAATTTCTGTCGATAAAGAGATTTCCTATGTCTATTTTTATCACGTCCTCCACGATGCAGTTTCAGGCAATGTAGAAAACGTTTTCACGAAGAAAATATGAATTACTATCGCTAGATATGACCGCCCAATTCAAATAAAGTTACTGTATCCTTCATGTTCATACCTCTATTCAAAACATAATTTTTCGATGAAAAAATAAGCTAAATTTCATATCTATTAACGTTACTGCGATTTAAGAAGAATCAAAGTTTACTGTTCGAGCGAATAAATCTCGTTTAAGCTTCGCGTGTCTTGAAAGTTCCAACTTTCTTTTGCAAAACGGATTAACCTACACCGTTAATAAATTCATATAATGAATAAAGAAACCACTTACTAGTAAAGAACGTGATTCGCATGGTGCCTCTCGTATCGCACAATTTTGCAAAGTCCACGAAGAATGGAATCCCTGCACGGACGTAACGCTTCCAGGCCCAGCAGACCATAGTATATGATCTGTAGATCCTGAAACAAAGGAAAAAATATCAATTACGAACAAACAGTAAATCAGAAAGCGATAAACAAAAATTTCCATCAAACAGGATTTACAGAGAATACAATTTCCATTTCGCTTGTTAAAGGAAAGCTTTCTTGAACCTGACGGAAGATTGAAAAGCAAAAAAAGATCAAACAATAATGATACACACTGAACAAAAATCGTGAGAAAAAATTCGCGATACGTAGCTTTAATCTCATAGTTATCCTAAATTTCCAAGCGACGAAAAGAAAGTTCGAAACAAAACGGAGGCAGCTCTCGTCGCGAGGAATGTCTCGTGCGCCCAATGTTCGCGAAAAGGTGCTCCCAAGGCGGATCATCGCCGTGTTCGCGACTGTTCTCGTCGGAATCGCGACGATCGAATTCAAGTGCCGGCGATCGACGTATCGATGATAGGAACGAGGCGATCAACAAACACGAACGAGGCGCGCGCCAACGCAATTGCCTCTGATGCGACCCTAATGTGCCCTGTTATCGTACACCGCGATCTACCGTGGCAACGTTATCCAAATTGATCATACGAGCCGTGCTTATTAACCGTGCTGACACGATCGAATGAATTTAATAAAACGGCTCCTTCTTCCTTGCCTCTTCGCGCATCCTCCACCATTTCGCTGCTTTCGCGTACAATGCTGCCTCGGTCTACGTCCGCTTTGGAACACGTCCAATTCGGAATGCTTTCTGTTTCGACGTGACAAATTTTGCTCGATATACGACAATTTTCTGCGAATTTCGCGCGATTTCTAGATAATTATCTTCGAAGGGAAAGTTCAGTTACATTTGGAGAGTTGATGTATCATAAACCGACCGATCATACAGGTAGGGATATCAAAACAGCAGAATGGTCAGGTTTTATTGCAAGTGAACTCTTCTTCCACAGAATGGAATGTTATCTGCTTCTTTTTATATTTTAGTATTAAGCAGAGCAGTGGCGGCTCGTGTAAACACTTTGGAACTCCAGCATCCCCTACTTCCACTTAATATCATCGATAACATTTAACACGTTCACGCCGGGGCGAAAATCTACGTTTCTCCGCGTGAGGCGGGACTGTCTTATCGCGTTAAGCTTCGTGGGGCGGGGCAATATCGTTGCGAATTTGAACTCGCTTATTGCGAAGGTAAAATTATCTTTTCTTCTACAGAGGCGGTTAGAATATATTTGAATTTTTGCCCTTATAAATAATAGATAAAATGGATCTGGAGGAAAGTGGTTCGTCTGAAGAAACGACTAATTTTCTGAAAACGCGTGACCCACCGGTGGGTCACGCCGCCCCACGGAGCAGTCAAGTGTGACCCACCGGTGGGTCACGCCGCCCCACGGAACAGTCAAGTGTGACCCACCGGTGGGTCACGCCGGCGTGAACGTGTTAATATAATGAGTCTTTCTTCTTTTCTCATACTTGTATAATATATAATCCTTAAGCTTAGTGTCAGTAGCCATTCCTTAGTTTATGAAAAAGGTACAAAAGTCTTTGTATGGAACTGGTGCTGCACCCCCACTAATTTTAGCCGCGAGCCACCATAGAAACAGTGTTTAAATTTAAAAATCTATAATAAAATCGCATTTTGTACGTTTGAACAGTATTTAAATTATTTTGCAACCCCATTAATGTCAATATAATATCAACAATAGCTTTTTTTTATGAGAACGGATTAGTCATTTTTACATTACTGCTTATAGGAAAGTTTGGTTTGTTATACATCCTGTTCGATACAAAAGGTATCACTGATATCGAAATAATTACTAAGAATTCTTAATGACGACTACGTTCCTCTGCGCGCGTGGAAATTAGAACTCTATCAAAATGCGAAGGAGAGGAGTGGCCGGAAAAAGGGTGAAGAAAAAAAATGCGGGAACCGTTCGGATGAAAGGGGTATCAATTGTACGAAACGTGCGTGGAATATGCACGCCCAGTACCCGACCGTTTTAAAAGCAAACTAATCACGGATCCACCACCGTCCAGCTCCATAAATAGGAGGGTTTCGGGGTTGGAAACGTTCGAGGTTTCGAGCGATTCGCGTGCAATACGTTTCCCGCGGATTGCATTCAAACGGGGCGTAATTCTAGTCAAAGCTGGAAAAGTTAATACAGTTGAATGTACCTCGACCGATGGTATAATAACCGAGCGTATTGTCCGATCTCGCATTACTGTCAAAAACGAGCGGAAGGGGGTGAGAAATAAATTTATCCGTGTGCTTCAAATAATAAAAAAAGAGCCTGGTATTACAATAATTACGATGAAAGCAATAAAAAGGCTCGATGAATCGATGAACCCAGTGTTCGAAAACATTTGCGATTACTGCACTATGCGTGATTAACAGAAGCACGCGCGTCTCTATTCTCACGCGAGAAATATTGCTCGCCCTCTTTTGAAATATTTGAAAAGTATCGAATAAAATCGACTTTCCTTCGTCCACGTGTTGTTCCATTAAAATTTCCTCTCGACGAACTCGCGGAAGAGACCTAGGAAATGAAATAAAAATGGCTGGTTCGTCAGGCGAGCAGAGGCGAACGAGACAAGTATGGATCGATGACGCAAGGGATCGAGAAGGAGTAAGGATTCAATTTCCACGCTTGATTTGCCGCTGGACAAGCGGCGGTCGGGTCGATCGACTTTCCATAGAGAAAGAACGGGAAACTTTCGTCGTACGTGGCTCGCAAGTTCACCAGACGGACAACGAGCGCGGCATAGTTCGCGGTAATTAAAGCCGTGACACGCGACCTGTATTAAAACGCGGGCGGACTTTCGCGATAATCGATGTTACGCGATCAAGTCGAACCTTATCGGAACCGACGCTCGTAGACCAGCATTCTATTCCGCGAGCGTAATTTGACGAGCGTGCAATTTAGCGAAACTTCTCAGATCGTTAGTCTCGAATCATCCCCTTGGCGGGCTACGAGTATTCCGTTCAACGAGCTTTCTCTGCTAAACTTCGGACCAAGTTTCACGCGTTTTCCTTCCAATATGGGTAACTGGTACCTGTTTACGCCGCACGAGACTAAACGTTCACGATACTGTTATTATTATCCTCTTCTCGTTACTTTTCAAATGACTTTTTTGACGCTACTTACGAGATACTCGCTGGATTACTAGTCAGACAGTTTTATAGCGAGATACAAAGCAGGGTAACTAAAAATTGATAGAATTTATGATGGATATTGTAATTGGTTTCGAGTATCAATTGCGGATAACCAATTGTGATAATATTTTTGAAAAAGGGGTTATATATCAGCGGAATATACTTTCTCCACCCCTAAAATGGAAAATATCCGACGTTATTTGAGACTGCGCATAGGTGCTCGCACAATTCTATTACGAATTCTCCTCCCATCGCTTTTATTACAGGAACTCATGGGTTTTTATTAGCAATTCTTGTCTCATCACTTTTATCGTATTACCCAACCTGAACGGAATACTCAAACGAAGCGCTTGAACTGTGGCAACGCGATTGTACGAGAAGCAAGGCAATTGTATCGCGGACAAGTATGGTTAAAAAATCCTTAAAAAAACGCTCGCGGTTAGCTCGAAACAACCAACAGTCGTTCGAAATTTCATGTCTGCATCGGAAAGTTTGCCGTATCGCGGTCACGCGATTAATCATTCCACCTGCCGCGTGTATTTCGATAGCGTCACGCTAGATCCCTAATCGAATTCATCCGTCTGCTTCGATGGATGTTTAATCGAACTCGGAAACTTCGCGGCCCCGTTCCACGGGAATTATTTGCAACGCCAGCCACGATTCGACATTAACGATTCGCAGACCCACCCAAAGCAGAATTTAAATGTAACATATTACTGAAATTCTCGCCGCTCGAGAAACGAAGCAGAACGAAAGTAAAGACGTTCGTTACTCGTATGGAAGGTATCTCTCAGGCTTCGTCCTATCTCACGTTTCTACTCGTTCCGCAACAAGAAAGACAAAACGTACGAAATCCCCTGGAAACTGAACCAAGAGGGAGACACAATTCCAAGCAACAAGTTGTCCAACCTCCTGTTTCGTTCGATCCTCTCGAAGACGATAACCTGCCCGTAAAATCAATCCTTATTACGAGAACAACGGACGCAGATTCGAGCAGCGCGCGCTCTAAAGCCGTGGCTTCAGCTGATATTGCGCGTAACGCCGGCTGATTTATGTAATCCCCGAAATTACCCTTCCAAAAACGCCATAAAATCGGCTCCACTAATGTAACGCAATGGTCCCGCTGACCATGGGTGCCGGTTGCGATAAGGGACCCCCATAAGAGGCTCTCGACCACCGTTCAAAGCGTTGCTGTACAGCCGTTTTTCCCCCTCGCGATCCGAGCCGAGACAAATGCGTCTTCGAGGGAAATTCGAAACGAAACGCCGCCGCTGGGAACGGTTCAACAGGCTGGAATGGAAGACAATGCTGGAAAATACGCTCGAGAGACGCTTTCCTTCGTATCTGTCGTCTTCCTTTTCCCGCTACGGTCAGATAATCGCCACGAAAACAGGTGACCACGAATAAAAGCGAAGCTCTTTAAGGTCCCTTATCGCGTTTCACTTCTTAGGGGCCGAGAGATTTACGTCGTTTGAATTTTAAGCAAACCTGCTCTGCTCCCGCTTCGTACTGGCTTCCGCCTTTGTACGTTACGTTTAATCGGACGGTGGAATTATTTCTGGGCGAATTATGACCAGCTGTGCTCGCGAGAGGAAAGCAACGAGTGTACACGCGATTCTTTCATTAATTTTATCTTGAAATACGGAACTAAATGGGTGTAAACTGATTTTCGAATGTTGACTGTCAGCTTGCAAAAGGTGGCTCGAAATGAAAAAATATCGTGTCCATTCTTGGTTCCCATTCTCGTTCGTGCAACGCGAGATATAAAAATTTGAGCTTCGTTACTGAGAATTTTTAAACACCGTCCTCGTAGATATTTCAAAAACCCACTCTAAAAGCTTCGCAGCTTTAAATATTCGGTTTCTAAATTATTCTTCCTGCGACGCATCGCGTGCGTGTGTCCAAAGCACCGCGCAACGTACGGTCATTAAATATTCTCATTAGATCCCGTAGCAAATGTACATTTTCGTAAAAACTGGATGGCGATATGGAACGTGCATAAGAATTTATTTATTGCACTATCGCTCCCAGCCTTTTTTCAACTAAAGCACGAATACTATCTACGTTCTGTATTACATATATATCATATAAAATGTACAAAAATATTTACCAAATAAATCGGAAAATGCATTGTACATTTGATTTGAAGAGGTATAATTCCTCGTATTTACATTATTATGGCAAAATTAAGTTCCAACATGATATTGCTCTAGAAAACGACGAATTAAAAAATCGTTCAGCCACACACACACCTCAAACCTACCGCGATCTCTTCGAACGTTGCTCTATCTCGCAAAAATTGCGCGTAAACTTGCGCGCACCCTTCGAACGAGTAACGAAAAGTAACAATGTCGCGTCGAGCGGAGCTCGAGGGTGAGTTTACCCGTCAGACAGGGTGGAAATAAGAGCGTGACCAGGGAGAGACTCGCGAACGGAGCTATTATACGGCGCTGGTCTGTCTTTAAAAAACGCGCGGAGCGCTCCGCGCGAGCCGAAGCGGTTTCGAAGCTCGTGCTCGGCCCCTCGTTCTGTCTCCGCCTTTTTCTACCTTTTTCCGTGGGAAAAGTGGAGCGAACACCGGACGACCTTCACGTACGGATCGCGTGAACCTGCGTTACGTGCCGCGTCTCGTAAGATTTTAAAAGGGGTCCCGTGGAGTCGCGTAAATATCAATTATTTCGACCCTTCGGGGACCGTCGTACGTAACAGGGAAACGAAATTTCTATCTATTATGGAACAGTGCATTCCGCTGTACGAAGGCGGATCAGGCTCGTCGCCAATAGTTGCGAGGGTCTCTCTTTCTGTCCCTCGCTTTTTCATTATTGATTCGAAACTGTACGCGCGCTATCGACAGAAAGTTGATGCAGAAGTTAATGCGTTCATCTAAATTATTATATATGTTGGTTTTCCGTGGCATTCGGTAGAATTGGTGAAATGAGATTGAGGAATAATTAGAGTGAGAGGAGAGGAAGCTGGAAGAGCGGGTGTCGCGAAGGCAAACGCGCCACGTACAGTTGTACGTGGATTCGTATCGTCACTGCGGGACAAATCGACGATTTCCTCGACGGAATCAAGGAACATTTAATTGAACTCTATCATGAAACGGGGGAAGGTCTCGACAGCTTGAAATTAAGTCTATCAAATTGTCCAATTGACCGTTTAGATGCGCCGTGAAAGCGGCAGAAATATTTCTTACATTTCTGACGACTCACTCGAGCTCTTCGAAGAGCTTTACTTTACTTTAAATAACTGTTCGACAGTCATAATAATGTATCAATCACCGCCCACCATTCCATTCTATTAATTACACGAAATATGACCACCCTCCTCTCTATTTTCCAATATATTTTGAAACTTGCTAAACTATTTCTAATCAAATGAAATGTTTCGCGATACAGTTACCCTGTAATCGTCATGTTACGCACAGAAGTAACGAGACCAATCGTTTCCACCCCAATTGATTTCGCTCGATAAAGCGCCGCAGAAATTATATCGCGTCGCACTCGCAGAGACGTAACGAGCACGTGTAATCATCGCGTACGAGGTACTAGCCTCGTAGCTGAAGTCGCGCGGAATTAAATCGAGCTTGAAATTACATTCTTCAGGGAGCTGTTACGAGGTAGCCAACGAAAGGGCAAGTAACCCGTATATTATTCAAAACTGGTCCTTACGCCGCGTATAAGCCTTTCGTTCGAGGAAAAACGCCGATCGCACTTGGCGAACAACGCTGGAAAAGAAACGAGAGAAAATACGTTCTCAGGGGGAGAGCACGTACCAAACCGAGTGAATTGTGTTCTACTAATAAAAAAACACACTGCTCTCGTTCTCTTTAATCGCTCGTACACACGGCTGCTTCGGAATATTCATGATTTTCCGTTACGAAGAATACGCGGCTCCTCGACTTTCGAAATATTCGTTACCGGCTAGCGAATTGATATTCCCGTTTATTTCTTTTCTCTATCCTCCGCGCGATACTTGAAATCGACCATACACGCGGTGTGAATAAAAAATAAACCGGACGAGTCGAGACTGAAATAAAAAGTTCATCGTCGACGGTAAATATTCGCGTTCTTTAACATTTCGCAGAGGTTCTGCGAATCTTGTCAGACAAAATTTCGTTTATTCGAACGCGTAAGATTAACGACAGCCGATTTTTCCCTGCCACGAGATGGTATCTTATTATTTAAAAGTATCGAAATGTCATAAATTCTCCTGAGATGAAAGCGCGAGGTTCGATGTCGAAGCAACAATAAAATCCAACCGAAAGATTGAAAATAGAGGCTGAAGGTTTCTATGCGAGCGGGAACGCGCGCCGTCGAAAAATCCGTGCGTTCGTAAACTCATCGTGGAACGTCCCAACTTCACCTTTTCCCAGACGCGAGTGATCGATCGGGGCTAGAATCGAACGGAACGAACGCGCGAGCAAAGATAATAAAGTTTGACAGTTTTGTTAACGACAAATACACGGTTATATCGTGGCAGACGAAGCGCGTACGATGGGCGCGAAACGTGTTTCCGGGAGAATGAAATTTCAAAGACTCGCGGCAGCTTGTTCCGCTGTTTCCGCGAATAAAGAGAATCGAACGGAACAGGAGAGAGAAAAAGGGAACGAAGGGTGGAGGACAAATGGAAAAAAAGGGGAAGAAAAGCTGTCAATTATATTCATCGGTTGAGGACGTCGCGGCAGACGCGCATTGTTGTTTAACACTGGATCGCGCGATGCAATTTTGAAATCGTACAGTTTCAACACTGTTTTATCACTTAGATTGAAAACTTATATCCTACGCGAGACAAATTCTAAAAATCGATGATCCAATTATTACTAATTGCAAACTAAGCTCGCGTTTTAGTCCCTCAAAGATCTAAATCGACTGGGAGCAAAAGAAATCGAGGGCACGTTCGTTTTAAAAGCGAAGTAAATTCCACGACCGTTTCTCCTTCATTTTAGAGTTAAAAAGGACAAAAGAGAATAGTTTCCATTTCGAAAATAGCGTGTATTCCGCGCGTGTGGCGTTCAATAAAATGCAGAGATAAAAAAGACGTTGCAGCGATAAAAAATAATTTGTGTAATAAAGGGTCAGAGCCAGCAGGGTGGCCCGTTCCCGGGTCGATAATTCGCACAATATCTGAGACCTTCATTGTGCCCGAAATCGCGTCCGTTTCCCTGAATTTCGATGTCTCCCTATTTAACCGCGGCTTGCAATGGTGCACGCGCGACACTGCACGCGGCAGCCATTCTCCGCGTTCGCCTCGCGACTCGAGCGGTTGCAAATTAGCACGAAAATAACGAAGGGAGCAGAAGGACGTCTGGGAAACGTTCGCGGCATGGAATTCGACCATTTTTCTCTTTTACCCTCCTCCTCTCGCCCGTCGCCCGTTTCCTTCTCTTTTTCCTCGTGAAAATGCGTGACTCAGGTATTTTTCTTAATTGGCCCGGGCGACGACGAGGACGATCGATACGTCGAACACGCGACGACGTTAACAGTTGCTAAATATTCTACGGATGATCGCTTTAACTTGCGATACTTTAACCGATCGTGGACGAACGTGCGAAAGAAATCGGTGAATTTAAGAGAATTCGATGAAACGTGATTGGAACTGGAAGAATGAATACCAATGCGATTTCGAGATACGTTTCAACTGTGCAAGGCTTACTTCTTAGTCGGTGTATAAACCAGATTGGATGGAAGATTATTGAATTTAATATTCATGGGAATTCTAATCTTCGTGTTTGTTTGACGCGAGGAAGATTAAAATGTTATTAAATTACGAGTCCGGCTGGTATTCGCGGAATTTCGAATTCGCTACGCTGAGAAAATTACTTGGACAAGTTTGCCCCGGTGTAAAGATAGATTCTTTAGATCGAAATAGAAATTCATTGTCTCTGCTTGGCGGCATAACTTTCAGAAGCGGAGTATCCACCGTTCTAAAGCAAAATCTCAGTCACGAACTCTCACTTATATGTTTAGAATTCACGGAGCTCGAATTCCGTGAAATCTAAAATGGAATAAATTTATACAGAGCGCCACCGCGATCCAAGAACGCGTAGCCACACGTGATCCAATATTGCGTTTGCATCGTCCGTTTCGAGCGATTTTGTTTTACTTCCTGTGCGCGATGGATCTATGCTTGTAAAATTTCACACGCGCCAATGTTTCATCGATAAAAGTTCAATGAGAGATCGTGTAAAAATCCGGCTACGATCGGACCATAGACTGCTCTTGTAAAAGTCTCTAATTAACCAACGAATCACTTGTAATTATTTTTATAAACGACACTACCGCCTGTGATACTCGAAGCGGTATTTAATTGGCAATTACACGAAATCCGTAAGGAAATAAAAATAATATTGCCGGTCGAATTATTTCTCAGCGAATGCGGCGATTTTTATTGAAACGTTACCAATTTGTCTTTTTTTTGTATCGCCTTTGCCGCACACGTGACAAAGCATTTCATCGCGAGAAATCGTTCGATCGCATTGATGGATCGAACCACGGGGAAAGGGACGCTGCGATGGAACAAAGCAAGCCAGTTTTTCCGATCGCAATCAACCGTTCGACGTTCGAATTAGAAACGTACGATTGGTAGTTAGTTCAGCTCCTGATGGAACAAAGAGAGGCGAAGGTAGTTAAGAGTAAAAAAGAGGGCTCGCCGTGGAATATTTAACGATCTCGAAATAACTGCAACAATTTTCCTCCCATTCAACCCTTCAGCCCCGATAAAATCTTACCGTTCAACAGGATTTAAATATCGACCAATTTCTTTTCACGCTGTTCAACCCTTTCTTCGTGTTTAAAGGAAGAATGAACGGGGAAATTTAAAGCTCCACTCGCGATACCGGCGTTAAAACGAACTCGATAATCCGTGTTACGACACGATAAGTATTTTTATATATAATCGTATCTATACCGATAGAAATCATTTTTCTGCGATAAACTTCAGTTTTAATTTCTCGAACGTATCTAAATCTCGTGAGCTGGAAAAATTTCCGCTATTGAAAAATTCTGTACACGGGTTCTAAGTTATGCGAATGTTTAAAAAGTCACGAGTGCCATTAAGCGATTAAAGTTCTTGTTTATACAACATTATCGATGAAAAAACCGCGATTTCCATTCGAGTCGACGAAGTCTCGTTGGCCGTCGAAGGATCAACACGCGAATCCAATACTTCGAAACTATTTGTTCACGGTATTATCGGATAAAGATGTAAAAAGTCTTAACAAGAACTTTTAATGACACTAGTTGCAGGATTGTTAAAGCTTGTCCACCGTTGCAACGCCGCGACAGTTTCCTTAACCGTGAAACTTTCTCTACGAACTGTCTAAACAACAAATCACTCAGACTCGAATAAATTTTATTTAAATTGTGAAAGTAAAAATTAAAAATTCAAAGTAACTTTTGCAAAATGTACCTCAATTATTCGTGTTACCATCTGATTAAGCGGGTTACGAGTTAAATGGATCATATCGAAAATACATAAATCCTTTTAGATATGAACCATCCTTAGTGGCAAGTAAAGAATCTTGAATCGAGGAAAGTAATTTAATCGAAGCGAAAGCGATGGTTCTTTTTCGATAAAATTTCCAGAATTCCATCCGCAGGGGTCCAATAGGATTATAGAAAGATAAAACGCGGCGGATTATTCGTTTGGAAAGTTCAAGCAATGCTGCAACTCGAGGATATCGACGACGCCCTTTAACCTTTCCACCGCTGTAAAATGTACCCGCGAATACGTTATTATGCGTACACGGTTGCATAAAATCGGGGATTATAGAGATAGCGACCACACTGGATGGCCGATTCGGGGATATTCTTATTAGTTTTATTCAGGGAGGATCCGCAGTTTGAATCGTGAATATTTTAAGCAATTTTTTCGAATCCGATGAATATTTCATCCTGCAAATATATGCACAGGTAGAAATATTTCGTACGATTTTAGTAACACCGCAACAATGATTTAGAGTCAGAAATGTTATTCTTCAGTGAAAACGTAGCTTCTGCTGGAATTGGAAAGAGTTTGGTCATTCACGGAAATTTCTTGATACGATTAGAAATCCCTTTGGGAATCTCTGACGCGCGTGTACGTTTTATTTGTCTCATACGTGCAGCACGGTGAAAGTTACGACTAACCAGAGACAATTTACTTTCATATTTTAACCATCTGTTGAAAGTTCAATCCGATTAACGATCGTCAGTTGACAGTGATCGTTCGTTAAAAATAAGCGCGTACAAACAACTTGCAAATTGATTGCAAGTTCGTGGGAATTAATGGCAGCGAATATGAGGTTGAAAAATTCAACAACTCGACGGTTCGAAGGGTCAAGCATTCAAAAGGCGTTCGAACAACTCAGAGTTTAAAAGATGAGTGAATTGATGAAATTTGATTGACTCACTTGAAGCGTTCGCCGTTCCGGATCGCGGCAGAGCGCCCTGACGAAATGTGGATCCAAATAGTCCGTCATAGTAGCCTACTTATAGACTACTCTGCGATCCTTATCCTGCGTGCTCCTGAATCCTGCTGAGGGACCTCTTTCTGGACATCGCCACCGGAATGGTCGCGACGTCTGATTCTCTAGCCTAAACGGCCGATCGTTTCGCAACAGTCTTCGCGAAGTCTTTCACTTTCATTCTCATTTTTCTTCCCACGATTATTTCCGATCAAAATATCCACGTACGTTCGAGATTACAGCTGTTCATGCGCGGTGTCGCAAAAGGTACTTAGAGGAGAATCTAATCGCCCGTTCTTCAGTGGCCATTTTTCTGCAGCGCGTTGGTTCCAGGTGACGAATTCTGTAACGATAAAGATAACGTTGCGTTAGAAAAATAGTAGAAATTATTGATTCATATTTAATTAAGTATTCCGCTAACTGAATTCATTAAATATAGCATGGTTTCGAGTTAAAGTCCATTGATGAACCGTCGATGCAGAGCCTTACGCTACTTTCTCTCCTCCACGAGGATCAAAATTAAATTTCCTTGAATCGTCCTGCACGTATCTTCTCTAGTTTGATTCGGACTCTATTTCGTCGAACGGTATCAACTTGCGTTCGATCCGTACAGGCAAGCGCGACTTCCTTTATCGTGGCCATAAACCAGTCCGAGATGATTATGCCTGTTACATATTCAACCTTGCTGAATATTCACTGTAACTCGGAGCTGCGGATTAACACATCCCCAGGCCGTGGCGAACTTAGAATCAACTTCCACGATGTACTCGTTTCCAATCCGCTCGAACCAAGCTAATTGCAAGTCAAATTATCCCCAAACGATCGCGATTGAACTTACCTACTCGCTTGCCCGTATCAACGCGAGAAACAAACGAAGAACCCGGCTAATTTCATGCATAATCGCTAGGCTCGATGGCAGACCCATCCGATCTATCGTGTTCCACAGAACGGTCCCTAAACTCCAAGCTGCGTGGAAATCTCGAAAAGAAATCGAATGCTAAACAACGGCTGCTCGCTCGGGCAAGCTCCTTGATCGAGGGACGATAGTACAGAAACGAAAGAGTACCGTTACGAATTATGAATGAATCGCGAAACAACGTGCAGGATGAATTATAAGCGCGACGGAAGTCGCTCGTTAAGGCGTGTTGCACCTGCGGATAGATGCGGTGAAACGATAGCGCGGCCGGTGGAAATAGGCGCGTCGACCTTTCCGCGATCGGATCTCTGTTCGTTACGCGATGGACCCGGTGCCGAAATGGACCTGGCGGCTGAAACGAACCTGGAAAATGGAACACGCGGGGGAGGTGCGCACGAAGGCATCGATCTCCCGGTTCATTCCCCGACCTTGGCGTATGGTAGCGTCACGCGAGCCACATACCTAACTAGCTTCGCCCTGTCGAGGCCGTGCCAGGAAGGACCGGATACCGCGATCGACGGACCATGAAACGGGCGATTCGATCCGCGTGGAACGAGACCAGGTCGCGGCCGCATCGCGATCCGATCCGCGAGAGACGCGACCAGGTCGCGGCCGCATCGCGATCCGATCCGCGAGAGACGCGACCATCCCGCAAATCAACTTGATGGACCGCCACACGCGTCCCAACGATGGACGCTGAATCAACGAGCTGTGAGACTTTTTCGCGCGAGTTCCGCGTTCTACGGAAAAGTAATCGATGGGGTTCTGGAGTTTTGATTCTTCAAGATTCTATTGGAATCGAATCGATACGCGCGTATATTCAGAACGATCGTCATTGCTTCGAATTTGCGATATCGTCGTTGATGGTAATAGATGATGGATATGGTTCTAACGCTACGGTTCTAAATAGTTTGCTCGACGTCCATGGAATGTAATTTCAAGAGAACGTAACATTTCGTTCCATTATAGATATTGCACTTCCTGCTGAAGAGTACAAAAGTAACTCCGTTTAATCTGAAGCGAATGATCGATCGATCCGTGCGATATGTTTGGCCACTCTTTAACTCTACTTCCTCCATACTTTCGTCGCGGAACAATCTACATTTTTCCTTACGTTCGATGCAAATACTTAAAACATCGAGCTGTAATTTCAGCAAATATTAGATCTCGCTCTAAGCTACTCCAACTTTACATTTAATATTAAACGTCTTTCATAATTCATAGCAACGTGAAAAATGTACACCTTAGCAGTCCCCTTTTAATTTTGCAAATATGCACAGTCGTGCTAGCTTTACACTTAATATATAATTAGCAGGGTGATTACCTCAATTTCTGACACGGATTTTATCTGTTGCGTTAGAAATTTCGCTTGGAACGCTGCTGCTGAAGGAAAAGTCTTCAAGGAGCTCGAAAAATCAATTTCAAATAGAATACGCGAGACGAATGAAACTTTTGATTAAAACCGACTCGTCCTTGCCAGACGTAGCGAGTTTCCGACTGAATAGTGCCCGATAGTCCGCGGAATGTCTCTGTCGCGATCGACCAGCGGCGACGTTGATTTTTTCCAGCCAATTCCTGCGCGATTCTATCAACGGGACACAATTTTCCGGGATCTAAAACGGCGAACCGCGTGTATAACAGAGGCCAACGGGGATTTGCTGGTCCTATCGTTGCAGAAAACGGAGACAGAACGCGGAGATTGATAATAAGCTGTGCCGGAGCGGGCTCGAGTAACAATGGTTTTTCAGTGAGACACTTTTAATCTTCGATACGCTGGCTGGTGAACTTTTGTGCGAACCCTAGACTGGCTTACTGATTGAAAATACCAATTTTTCACCGACTCTCTTACCGATATATACATATTCGTCGTTTAATCGTGCGCAAGTGCTTCGTTCACGTTATTCGTTTAGAAATTGAATGTTCCTTACGCGTTTCTATATACGACACAACTGTGCAGATGGACGATACACCCTCGCAGCTAGAAACATTTCAAGGTAAAAGCAGAGAATGCGTCGAACGAGAAAAATCGAGAATTTCAGTGACAACCAGTGTTCTACGATAAAATCGAGCGGGAGGGCAAACACGGGAGGTGAACAGTTTTCAATTTCGCAGCTAGCCAACGCGTCGGCCAGGAACGGTGCCCGTCGTTCCGGTTCGGGCAGAAAATTAAATCGTGCGATCGATAAAAATGAGAGGAATCGCAGGAAACGTCGCGAAGTAGCAGAGAGGCATCGCGAGAGGCACGGGTAACGTCGACCTTGCCGATCGTTTCTGTTTCGACTCCTATTACTCGTTTTATCCGTCCTCCGCTTCTTCATCTTCCCGTAGTCCACCCTGCTCTTTCTTCCCCTCGAAAAGAAACTCGCCGAGCCGGCATCTCGTTCACAACCCGTCCGTACCCGTATACGTACTACGGCTCGCGTAAAACGGAATGTCGAGGAAGAAAACCGCGCGTGTATGCACCGTAAGAAACGTCCCCAGAAGACTAAGGCCACGGCTTTTCGCTGCGCCTCCACGGTTATCAACGGTGACCATCGATTTCGTGGCCTTTTCCCAGCGATTTAATTTCTATTTAAACTATCGTCAGAGATGCGAAATAAATTATTCTTCACGATATCTGTTAAGAGATACGATAACGCCCTGTAGAAACAGTGGTGCACTGGTACCTCGTACATTGGTAACGCGTAATGGCTCCACGTTAATTAAAAAGGTTAGACTTATAGAAATTTCCCTCCATTTCGCTTTTGGTTGTTTACGAGCTAATTCTTTTCTGCGCGCAACACGGTCCAATTAAGGTTTTCTTTTCCATATCGTGGCGTGAACTCGTACCACGCGGATCGGAAACAAACGGCCAGGTTTTTACCTATCATAAGCTAGTTAAATTCGCGGCAATATGCGTGCGATGAGATTTCTCCGCTTCTCAACCCGCCTCTCGTCGTAATTGCAGGATTTCATGTTCGGAGAATGATACAAAGAGATTACTTAATTAATTACGGCCATTTAGATGATCGCGAGAGAAGGACTATCACCGCGAGTTCCTCACGTGTTTCTCTATTCTTCACCGTTCTTCCACCGACGCTACGCTACTTAATTGCTTTCTGAAACGCACTCCAACGTGTCTAATGTCTGGCCTTATGGCAGTTCCGCTGCAACTCATCTGTCGAGCTCCTCTGACGATAATACCGCGGCGGGGAAGAAAAAAAACGAAGAATGCACCTGCTCGCGCGATTAAATTCATTCGCGGAACGCCAGCGAGCTGTCCACGCGTCTAAGTGGCATTCCGTGGAACTGGAGATGGTAATTATGCAAGCTCGCTAATGCGCTCGATGCCCGCCTCGAAGCCGTCTAACCTGCAGCTCCCGTTCAGCTTAGCACCCGTGATGTGAACTTTCGGTGCTGGCCTATATACACGGGTATTTTTATCGGTGACTGGTTAACGCGTCTCGTTAAAGACTCCGTGTGTCGGACCAACGCGAAGGGAGAGCGTGAGGGATTGCTCGAGAACGTAACACATTTCGATCGCTATCGTTGATCGTCTCTTCGCTCCGATACGATCGAAAATAATTGACGGCGAAGCGTTTCGGAGTAAAACGTTAACGGAGTGTTTTTGCCCCGTTCCATTCTAACGTTGCACGTGCGCCATTAAATTGTGCATCGTGCATTACGCATCATTTTCATTCGACGAAAGTGATGCGAATTATCGAACGATGACAAATGGATTTTCCCTGCTTTTTCGAATAACTCGTTGATATTTTGCGAAGGCTAATGTTCAATTTGGAGACATCGTAGATTGCACCAGTCGTTTCTCCGAATTTTGGAGTATTCTACTCTTAGATCAAACGCAGGAACGGAACAAATTGTCGATACGAATCAATTGGACCTACATTGGTAAGGAAACTAGATAATAGTCATTCCGTGACATTCGATTATCTGCGGAATGGTTACTGGAACGTATCGATAACATTTGACATGTTCGATAAAGAAACCTGCTTTTTCCAACGATTCTCTGATAGGATATTGCGTTCCACATACGATCCAACGGTTACGTTTCGTCATCCCGTGAATCATCTATGGACGCGGATGAATTCTAATCGCGTTAAAGCATATCCATCGCCATTCACGCCATTAATTTACAGAATCGTGTCGAATAAATTAATAGTTTATCAATGAGAACGAGCGCGAGAAAAGTACGGGGGCGCGACAGCGAATAATGTATTCCGCGACGCGTTGCAAAATTGTTTTAATCGAATCTCTGCAATTTATAATTCACGTGTTTCCTTTTACAACGCGAGCATCCCACTGGTTTTAATTTCGCTTCGTATTCGCCAGCGTTCGCGATCCTTTATGGGATTTTCGTTCCTTTGAACAGTTTAAGAACGACGGTAGTTTATGCGGAGTCAACGAAACAGATTTTTGTCCAATGGCTATTAAACAAAAGGTACATTCCGCAGTTTAGCCGGGCATAAATCGTCCAATGATTTATCGCAGACGTTGAAGCACCGTTCTAGCCGCGAGTCGCATGTTTAAGAAAACCGGAGGCAAGTCGTTGATCATTTTAATGATCCACGAATTATCATAAGTAGAGGTAAAGCATAGCATGACGGTCACAGGAAAGACTACGAGATATACCACATGAAATGGTGGATCGCAGCAACGAACGTAGAACGAATCGTTACGCTCGTTGTCACAGTAATGAGTTGTATAGAGAGGCATCAAAAAATTATTTACGATATTTTATTTATCATTCGTTTGCTATTCGAATTGGAAAGAATCGGTAACCGTTAACGATTACTCTCTACGATTGGAGACCGTCGAATAAAACTGTCGCCCTCGACAAACACATTAATTGCCTCGACCCAAGATCGTATCTATTTTAATCTCCGAACAAATAGGACCGTGTTCAAATATTTCACGTTTCTTTATTAGAAGCTATTAAACGTTGCATCGGATAACGGTTCCATTCCCCGAAAATCCCTGCGCGAGGATACATCGAACCGTAACTGCGACCACGATAATTGCACCAGTTACTCGCACGGTTTCAATCGAAACGTTCAAACGAGATTCAAACGGGATGCGAGCTATTCCCGACTGATTTCGCTCGATCCCTCGATTCGCGGATTGATAATGACGCGGTCGCATAGGTGTCCGCACGGTTAGCTACTTTCTTTCTACGGTTTCGTGATGATTGACAGCGCGAAGCGGGACGACGCGCGTTTGTCAGCGGTTCGTCGCGGCCTCTGCACCGCAGGGAACCGAACGAACGATCTAGATTTCATTCAGAGATGCTGTCAACGATATCGCGGACACCGTTCGGTGTCACGAGAACCGTTCGTGCGCGATTGCGCCGCGTTACACTTACCCCGCGTTTCGTGCCGCGTTTTACAACCCCTTCTCTCGCCTTCGCGTACCCGTGCTAACGCGATGGGACGTACCTGTTACGGCTACGTGTACCCCCGTTTGCTGGCTTCAAAACGTTCGTTTCAGAAGTACAGTCGTTACTTTCCTTCGTTAGTAACACTTTGAAGAAAGCGTGAATCGCGTCGAAAGTAAAAAGAAGAGATGCTGATTAGATATCGTACGAATTAAGTTGCAAAGTAAATCGAACAAGAACCTTGCGTACCCAATTCTAAATACCATTAGGTAACCAAAATTCGCAACGTAACTGAACGTAATACCAAACGAGCCATAACGATGGTATAGCAAAAAAAAAGAAGAAATTCGTTCATCTTGCGGGAACGATCCAATTCGAACGTGACTCGAAAAACCGCGAAGGAACACGCTCGAACGAGCGGAACGGTCCCCGTTCGACATCGACGGCCTCGCAACGCGAGCATCGACGTCCTTTTCGTCTTTCCTTTACCGCGAGCTGTTTCCTAACGCGATTACGAAAGAGTCCCGTTACGCGAATCATCCTAGATTTCTAGGACACCGCGAAGCGTTAATCGCCTCCGTCCGCGCTGAAACGCGGCTGTCGAACGTCTTCGATAGCGAGCCGAAGAGGGTCGACCTCCGAAGAGGGATCCTTGGCCTACTGCGGCCTCGTCTACGCCGCCTCTGTCAACGTAATAACCCGACCGCTGGCATCGCCATTAACACTGGCCAACACACACCCCACACCGTCGCGATTAGAAACGCAACGAGCGACCTACGCCACCGTAATGCGCGTACATCCTCATTAAACCGAGCGTCCCTCCCGCTTATCGCCACCGGCTGTGTTTCTTTTTTATAACATTTTATTAATTCGACTTTGCTCGAGCGGCGGCCGCGCGCCACTACTCCTCGCTGGTAGCGCAACTGCGAAACCGACCTGCCCTCCTTAAATCGTTGCTCGCTGAAACCTTCGATCCCTTTTTCCTCTCGCTGAACATTTCGCAACGTTTCCTGCCTTCGCTGCCTCTCGCTGGAAATTCTCTCGGCTGAAGTTAAACGATGTGACACTTTATTTACGGTTATTCAGTTTTCACATTGAATGGCAACCATTGGAATCGTGAAGTAAAAAGATTGGGAAAGCGTACGCGGATATCGAAGCAGAAAATTTGCTAGCCTCTCGTGGAGGGAATAATTACTTTGCGATGTAAATGGTTCACGGGAAATGTTAGGGAGGAACGATTCTGCCGGCAACTGTTTAAACTGGCTCGATTAGAATCTAAATGTTACCGGATTGTTGATGGCGCTCGTTGCCACGAAAATAGCAGGGAAGCCCTGCTCGTAACCCAATTGCGTACGGCTTTATTTCCGCCTCGTTTATTGCATTATCGCGTTAATTACATCGAAAACTCGATTATCCCGCACGGGCCAGGAAAACAAAAAATAGTCGGCCGTTTTACAATTATGTAGATTTAAACGCGAGCTGCTGGCGTTCGACGAAAGACTCTCGTTTCGTGGTCCTCGCGTCGAGGGGGAAAATCGAGTTGTGTGGATGGAGAACGCGGTAATAGCCGTACAGGTTGGGAAAATTCGCGAGGTAATCGCGAGGAAAGCCAGTTGCCATACTTCTATGTGAATTCTGCGCAATTCTGTGGACGGCGATGCCTCTTAGAAACTCCTCGACAATGGACAATGCGTAACCGAGTAACGCGAACAACTTATTTGGAACGATTCCTTGTCACGCTCGATACAGTTACGCGCAATTTTAGCCGTTTTACAACAAAATTGCAAGAATCTCTTCATTGTTTACGATGGATGTGTTTCATCGACATCTGGGATTGTTTGAGAGAGAGAGAGAGAGAGAACGGTTTGTAATACTTTGTACATGGTCCACTTCGTAAACTGTGATTGCTATCAATCATTTGCATAGAAAGACGGTCACGTCGATCGTTTCGGATTTGCTTATTCATGTACCGGACGCAATAATGCAAGTGCACAATGAATTGGCGAATCGTTTCTAAGTTTTATCTGCATGGATGTAGACCACGTATCGTCTTTCAATTTTCAGTGAGGTATAGCTGCGCCACTTCCTACCTTCCTACGATTTTTCATCATCATAAATATAGTTTTTTGGTGTTGGTATTTTTACTCGTAGTATTTCCTACAAATTTTCGAAATTATAAATAATATCTGAATAAATTGAATTTAAGAACCAAGTACAAACTAACAGACGTAAGTATCGTTCTTAATAAGCTGTCGCTCAACTTCGCGAGCAGACTTCGACTGACCTTACTCCGCTTCGTATATTTAAAACGGGAGATCGATAGAGACTAGATCCATCATCCACGAATAAAATTGATCGGCAAATAAGTCGCTACGCCCCTGGTACGGAATTAAAATCCGCCATCGCGCGGAATAATAACGAGCGATTCAAGGCGGAAATAATTTACGAACCCGTTTTCTAACGCGAGCCAGCAAGGTCTCGAAAACGACGCGAACCGCTGCTGCAACTTTTAATATTTACGCGGCCGAGAGCGAAGTCGACGCCGCGGCTAAAAGAGGAGCCCGTCGTCGGGCATTTTTAATTCCCCGCGGAAACCTAAAACAACCCGAAGGTGTACGCGACTTTTTTTGGCGAAAAAGCGGGGATCAGAACCGTGGAACGCGCCTCGAGTGCAGGCGCAAAGGGTGAAATAAGGGTGGCCGACCCTCCGATCTCCACCGTGCTCTTTCTCCCTCTCCTCTTCAAGCCACGTCGAGTCCTCCAGCCCGGGAGGGCACCTGCGACAGGTACTTGGTTCGCGTGGAGAACGGCACTTCGTGTACACTTCAAAGTCGACGCCAGGGCTGTATATTGTTATCGTACTACGATTTTTAATAAATTTCCACGCGTAACCGTGGTTACTCTTAACTAGCGGGGTCGCATTCTAAGACTTTGAACGAACCAATTGCGGGAAACACTATTCGTAATTTAAACGTATATTGAAGTAACCAAAAAGTCTTGGAATAAGAAATGTATAGGAAGTATAGATTGAAGAAATAAATTGTGTATTACAATGTAATACAGATGGATCTACAAAAATATGAATTTGTATGTTTTAACCGTAGTCCAAGTGCCTGTAATGATATTGTCTCAATCATGGTTATAGATAGGATAATGAAAATTACAAAATGTTTGCGTTGAAGTTGCTACCTACTGCCAGTATCTTCAGCTTATCATGTACGACGTAAACCAGACAGGTAACAACCTGATTACATATTTACACAAGATAATTAATACACCACATAAATCGACCTGAAAGCTTCTAACGATTTTCTGTCCTGCGGCGAACTATCACATCCAGCAGTAGGAATATTCCATTTTATCTAGCAAAAAAACTTTTTATCTAGCAAACCGTTGTGCACGCAAAACCAGCGTATTCACACCTCCTGCGACATGTTTCCTGCGCGAAAGCGAGGAGAAGGGTGAGTAATTCAAATCAACCGCGCAATTATCAGAGGACTTCCGTCTCGCCTTGTAACATCAAATGGAAAATATACAACGTACGGTTCCGATCGAACGCGAAAGCAAATACGTTTTCCAAGTCGGGAGGCAATACTTTCGCCCCGCGGAAGATTCATATCCCGGGGACGTAAATAACGGTCAGAGGAAGACCTTGTTTGCTTGCGGATCACGCAAAGATGATCAAAAGGAAACACGGAATATTCACGGCCTTCCCGTGGCATCGAACCTATCGTAATAACCATTTCTTACTGGCTACTGCGTCGTTGGTCCCAGTCCTGAGGAAAGGGGTAGGGAAAAATCCAAGTTGAAAACGGGTCTTGAGCTGGAAAACGCATGGCCACTCTCTCTCCGTACACTTAACCGTGATGCGTGGGATAATTCTCATCGTGTTATTACCATCGTTCATGGCGTACGCACGCGTTACTCCTGCGGACCGTCGATATACACCCCTGTTCGAGACTATCGCCTTATTCTACGCTTAATTATAATAATCGCCTACGGAACTTTACGGTAGCAATCGGGAATTTCGATAAACATTGCGCATACTGATGATTCAATAGGTGAATAATATAGAAAAATAATTGTACACTAGAATTATTCTACTAGAATCCTCTACATCTTTCATTCCTGAAGGGGTTGATTCTCTCGCGATCCCAAAAGATCGATACGCGTTGATGTACTTCTTGAGGTTCGTTAAGAGTTACCAGCGCAATAATTATCTCGTCTTGCTCGCGTTCTCGAAGCTGTCCGCCTCCTAGCAATGTTGCACGACGGATATGAGATGGAGTATCGACCAGAGGAAGCACAATACGCAGCGACGTTGTACGACAACGCGACGCGCGCTTTTCTCCTTTTTTTAAAAAGCGCAACGTGGATACGAGTTCCTTTAGCTGGAAGCGTTTGCGTCTCACGGAGATTCCCATCATATTTACATCAGCATAACGAGTTGCTTCTATTCGCGGCGCGTCAGGATTTTTACTACGATACGATCCGACTTCCGGCGAGCCGTTTGCTTTTTACTTCTCCGCCAGCAACCGGTTCGGTACGCGCTGCTGATACTGGCGCACGGCCCTGGGTATCGCGTTCGCTATTTTGACATAATTGAGCTGCCCGCCGTGGCCGTAATGTACCGTTCACACGAATATTACCGCCCGTTCGAACTGCTGCCGCTGCGACATCACTTTATTCGAAACACGAAACTAATTTCCCACAGTTATCATCGGTCTGTCGAGCGACAGTTGTACACTTTCTGGTGGAACCCTTGGTTCTTTTTTTGGGAAGTGATCCGACATTCTGGTAAGCCTCGCGACGCTCGCTATACCAGTTGTACCAAAAATACAATGTTGCGCTCGCATGACCGAGCAGCGGAACAAATATGTGCGCGTAATCCATCACTCGACGTGTCCAAACTTTCTAGCCAACGAAAATCGCTGATCGAAATATACCTGACTCGCTTAACACGTTAACATCGTCCATTCGAATATTAGTCATCCACGAATGTGGATTTAAAAAAAAAAGACAAGTTTTGCAGGTTTAGAGAGAGCTTGCTGTACCGCTTGCTATGCAAATATTCGCCTGTCCCAGTTAAATAGATAGCTACACGCGAATACGTTCTTTTTCCACCCCGAAATGTATCTCTCTTCAGACGTCGAAAACATTCGAACAATGTCGACTACCCTAGCGATGGGAAAGTCCGGACGTAAAAATAGGACACCCTTTGTACGCTCACGCACCAGTCGGCACCAAGTGCCGAGGTAAAAAGTCGTTTCCGTTTGACCATCTGCCGATTTCAGGAGGGAAACGGGGACGCCACCGGGCACCCTCATAGGAGGTCGCATAATTCATTTCGCATCGAGCAAAAGCGACCTTGGAGATTCATGCGAGTCCTCCACGGATTGCGGACGATTCTTGGGGACGACGCCCGTCTCGACGACTCGTCATGCGGTGAATAAAAACGTATGGCGCTGGCCCATAAACGCGCGAATCGAGGGTCTTTTTAATTCCACTGGGACGTTACACACGATACAGCGGAACTCGGTGTTTCTATCCGTGTAATACGAGTGATTCTGCTCAGCGCGTGTAATAAATGGAACGCGCGTCCCTTCGAAAACGAACTATCTTTATTATATTTCTTTCCTTTCATTTTCTCGATGAAGTAATTGAACAACGACGAAGGCTTGGAAGAACCAAGGAAGGCGAGTGGATTAAAGCGGAACGGAGAACGATCAAAGAGATCCAACGTGGTGCATAAACAAGTCAACCTGCTTGCTCTGAAGGATCACGCAATAGATCAAACGCGTGGTTTCAACGAGACAATGACCTCAAACACACGTCCAGACTGTATCGTCCGCGCTCCAACGATCTATCCGATTCTATGTTAAACCATACGCAAGAAATCCAAAGGATACGCACAAGAAAAACGATATTATTATGAGAACAATTCGATCAACCTGCAGAAGAGATAGATAAACTCGATTTCCAATAAGCGAACACGAGAACTCTGATTAAACGAAACTAGTTTGAAGGGGTAGAATGGAACCACCCTCGCGTTCCTCGATCGAACGCCGTCTTCCACGAAGCCACCAGCGTGCGACTCTAAAATTCTAAACCCGTTCGAATACTTACCGAGCACGATTGTATGTAATTCGATGACTTATACAGGAAATTCGCCAGCGGTAAGCTGTAGTTTGAATAAATTACGATCGGATCGTAGCGCGAGCCATGCGAACAGCTCATCGTCTCGCGGTTTATCCGCCATCGCGACAACTTCACCGCGGCGTGAATTCTAAAGAGAAAAGCCTCGTCACCGATCCAGCGAATTTTCCGTGAACAGTGGATGAGGAGCCTGGCGCGCTGGCTAACCTGGCGATCGAACTGCGAGAAAAAGACTGAAGAGGATAAGGCGGGAAAGGTGGAAAATGGTGAGCGTCGGTCTCGCGGAGGTCGTTATGTTTTATGGAACCAACGGGTACGATCAACTCGTGATAAATTTAGATGGCTCGCGGCAGCTTATTTCTTTTTATGGGTTGTACCCAGCTGGGACGCCTGCCATGCTACTTTCTTGGTTGTAACATAGTTTCTGACGTTTATACACTTGTTACTTGTGATACTTCCAAAGTGATATTAAAACCTAATCGAATATCCAGAATACTTGTGCAGTGAAAAGTCTCGCTTTCCCAAAATTGCTCGACTCGTGGTGAAATTTCGAGACGCATAATTTATTTCGCCCTACGATTTAAAGAGGAATCCTTTCGTTTCAATTTCGAGCAACGCTGAAAGTAATCTGTTTGCGCAACGTTTCTGGAAATTTATTACTTTATTGTGCGCGACGTGTTCGATGCCCCGCTAAAGAGGATTACGCGATCGGATCCGTTCGGAAAGCGGGGAAACTCGCTTGTCCTAAGTACACAAGAAGGTCGATGACAAGAAGGATGGTCGAGTAGTTGGCAAGCAATAATCAGGCATAGTAGATGGCCGTGCAATCAATATTACGTCCCGGATAATCGACGAGCATGACTAAAGGCTTCGCGACTAACGTTTCACGTTTCAATTGTCCCCGTGCGTTGGCTCACGCGGTGCGTCCGCGACGGACGTACAACTGTGACCGCATGATGCATGGCTTCGGTCAGGAAACGGTACGGCTAGTATCCTCTTTACTTTTCCCGACTGCTTGGAAAACCGTCCACTCTTTTATTCAATCGTCCAGAGTCTTCAGACGCGCGACTTCAGTCGTTGAAACCGTTAACAAACGAAATTATTTATTACCACGTATGCATCGTTATTGTTCAACATGAGAAAACAGTTCTGGGTTGCATAAACGCGATAGAATTCTTACGTACTTGTCGCGGTTATATAACGTTCCTTCAGTTCGCGATAACCGAATGCTCTCGAGATAAAGGTTTGTATTTCCTTAATAAAAAATATTTCCCGGCGAAATGCGAGATAACCAATTACTCAGTTTCCGGCTGGAAACAAACGAAAAGTTCACAGCCACTACAAGAGAGAGAGAAAACGGTGTTTTTAAACGGTTCAAATTTTTCGAGCGCGATAAGAGACTCGCGCGTTTATCACGATTACACCGGTTCGAGAATATTTATTCTGCCTAGTTACCACGATTTTATCGTGAGCGCATGTTTCACCGGCAGATTACGAATCGCGTTGCAGGTCTTCTTTTATTAAACAACGCGCGGTGGAAGGAAAATAATAAACCGTTCCGCGCGGTGGCATATGAGAAGTATTGCGAGGATAACTGGGAGGGGAGAAAAGTAAAAAGAGAAAGAGAGACGTTCTAAATACGGGGGAAAAAACATAGACGTAATGAGTTTTCATCAAGCTCGAAATTGCGAACGCGTGATGCATGGCTTCCGTTTGGAGACAGCATGAAAATCAGCTTTATCAGTACGCCCTGCTTCCTTGCCACTTACCCTTCCATTTCCCCGTGAAAAGATTAAAAAATTACCCCTCGCTATTTCACCCGTGCAACGGTGCATTAAATTAAAAAAAAAAAAGAAGAAGAAGAAAAAAGAGAACGGCCGTTCCTTTCACACGGCGCAAAAAATTTCCAATTTGTCGCTTTCAGAGGTGCACGTCCACCTTTTCCAAGATCTGTAATCTGAAAATGTGTCGATTGAAAAACTACGCACCGAAACTTTGATCTATCGTGTTACTCGTACCGGAATCATATAATTTTACGATCCATAAAGAGCGTTTGAATGCCGAAATTTGACGATAATAAAATGTTTAACGACGCAAGAGGAATATTTTTAACTTTACGATCCTCTGCGCGGGGTTTCTTTTAAAATACCACTGTGATCTCATTTGAAAAAAGGACGAGGAGAAGCAGAATTCCTCGCTCGGAATCAGAGGACGCTGTTTTCGCAACGACTCCTGTTAACATTCGTTGTAATAAACCAAAAGATTGTATCGCGTCTATCAAATAGCATCGAGTTACGTGAATTTTTGTTAGCACCGTAATGCGTATGAAAAATCTGAATTACGAAGAATGCTGCAAACAAAATGTTTTTGGATTATGACGCGAAATCAATGAAATCAATTCATCCCTTGTACTTCGTTTCTTCAATCTCAAATCTCAACAAGCAATTACTCGAATCCGTACACTTTCCATCATACTTTGCTATCCGTCGTCTTTTCATTTCCACTCTCGCTGAAATTAATCGTTGTACGCCTCCATTAATCATTCGCCACAGAAACAACACCGATAGAATTTAAATCCCACTGATTGGATATCGTGTACCTATTAAAACGACGATATTAAACATACCGAAACATGCTTCCTGTTTTGCATTCCATTTGTAAGATTCCGATATTGACACGAACTAAGTACACGTGTACAAGGAAGCGGGTTGTCTTTTAATTATTTGCTTGGAATTCATTCCCAGAAATGAATGCTAATACTGACTACGTTCATTCAAGTTACAAGGAAATCATTAGGAATATGAATGTATATATAGCATTCTTAATATTCATTGCGAAAAGAAAGCTAATTAACAGCACATTATACCGTGAATTATTATAATATATGCAATTATAATTAACATACTTGTAATCCAAGTTGCTCAAACTACTCGAGGTGCTCTGTGAAAAACACTTCAGCACGTATAGCGTTACTTTTCCTTTTAACTCACAATTGGTAGATATCGAAGGGTAGAGGAAAATTTTAAGTACTCAACGAGTGTTCGTAACGAAAGAATGTACGTTAAACAAGGCTCGCGTTCACCTTCGTGCAGGGGTTAATTAAACATGCATAGTTCGTCACTTTTTCGACGCGCCGAAGAGTTTCATATTTTCGATAGACGACCATGTCTAGCCAACTGGATACTTTAAATTCCGAACGACGATCGATGAAACTGCTTTCTCTCTATCCGCCCGTCCGCTTTTCTTTTATTCTTCACGAAGCGGCGAGGTGTATAGCGAAGTTTCCCGTGCTTATTCTTAAACTTCGTTCGTCCCTTTATATTCCCCCGTGTCGCGTAAATCTTGCGAGAAGTTCGTCCTTAATTATCTTTCAGAAGCAACTTTTACGAAGGAAGCAAAATTTTCGAACGCAAAAATCAACTACCGTTACAATAATTCCGACTCAATTCAGCAATTCGACGAAGTTTTTCCGCTGTTCTGAAAATGCAAAACCGCGCCCTGGCTAATCCACTAGCTACAACGCGATACTAATACCGAATATCGATCGATACGGTGCAATAAAAGGGATTCGACGATGCCACTGCTATGTTAATCGTTTAATAAACTCTCCAAACAATTCGATCAATTTCTTATATCGAAAACTTTCGATCTTCCCGTTCTAGAAATGCTTGGACGAAACGCACAATGCTGCGAAGGGTTCAACTTCCAATCTATCCGATCCATAAAAATATGTCAAGTACCTAGCGCTATCAGTAATCAATTTATCGCTATACAATCAATCACACTCCATCGACATCCACGCGCTATTAATACCTACGAATTCAGCGAAGGGTGTCAGAACGTCATCAGAAATCTTCATCCCCTTTAATTCCTGACGCCACTTTAAGCCAGACGTTGCCCTCGCAGACGTTCGACCAAAAATCGAGCTACTTCGAGTCGAACTTATTCCTCGTGTACGATTAATAATGGACGGGGGTCGGCAGGCATGTTCGGGGGCCCCGTCTCGGCGCGCAATGGTCAGTGAACCCTCCCTTAACACGAATCGATAACGCGACGCTTTGAATAGAAGCACGCGAGGCCGTCGAGAGTGGCACGCGAACGACTCACCTGCTCCACGATCGAATTCCAGGCTCCAGGGCACCTGGCACCCAGCAAGAAAGTTAATTGTCTCGGTTACGCGGCGTCCAACGCGGGGCGCCCATCGAGGGGTGCGAGAATAAAGAAAGGGTAACAACGCGCGGTAGGAACCGGTGTCAGGAAGCGTTTTAGCTAACGGATACGCGCCAAAGTCTTCAGCGGAGTAATGACGCTTCCAAGCCGGAAGTAATTAAAGGAAGAGCCGCGTCTACGAGCGCGCGCGCGTGTACTCGATGTCTGTTCCGCTGTATTCGAACGCGTATTATTCGGTCGACGAAAGAAACCGCGTTTCCCTTTCCTCGTGCGTACTTCGCTTTTCTACTGTCCATTCGAATAAATTTATTCTCCCCCCCTCCTTGACAGTGGAATTATTATTTACGTCGATTACCATGTAATGGGACGTGTAAACGGTGGACTATAAAAAAGTGAGGAGAAGCTGAGAGTTCACGGGAGTGTAAATGATATCGTATACCATTTACAATTGAAGCGATCCTCGGTGTGTGAAATGGAAAAGTTGAACATTCGTAGAATGCTTAACAGTGCGTGGAGAGATCGGAGCGGGTTAGAAATGGCGTGACCACGTGGCGAACGACAAGTGAAATGATAATTGTGCAATTAGCTCAACAGTCTTAAAATCGTCGAAAGGTTCATCCGAGCAGCGTGGAATTCTTTCGAGAAACTCGTCGTACATGTACAATATTGAATTATAGACATGGATATCCACGATACGGTCATTAAAATACCTGCTCTCGCTTCGTTTCAGAATTAATTTCAATGCAATCTATTCTGGCACTTATTTTATCACGTACATTACGCTCGATGTCGTGACGTTAAATAACAGCATCTAAGTGAACTAAATGTCGCCACATCGAGCGTACGAGGAAGCGAAATGAAGTGTACAATAAAGGTGTCGTATTTAGAAATTTATGGGCCCGTGTATCGTACACTTTTTTGGGGCGATAGAACACGATGAGTTATCGTGCATGGGGTGTTAAGTTTCCCACCGACTAGCCGGGTAACAAAGGGTGCAGAGGCGATAAATTGTCATCAACCTCTCGCAATGAAGACAATTTACGAAAGCGAGACCTTCTATACACGCTGGCGCGTAAACATCTTCTGTTTAACAATGTAGAAATAGCGAACAGCTGGGAAGGGTTGAAGCCACGAAAACGGCGCGGCATATCTCACCTACACTTGCGCTTCGGCGTGCATCCGCGTGTCCTTTCAAGAATTTCGCCAGCGATGACATTTCTCTTCGCTGAATGTACCGTGCGCGATGATTACGCTGCTCACGATCGATCTCTGGTCGCTCGATCGCGGTTGAATGTCGTGCACCGGCTACCACGATTTAATGCCACTCCATAGACACTTCGACGGTCGTTGTTCCAGCGACAATGAACCGTGCCGATACGTGGCCGCGCATATTTAGCCGACCACTTCCGGTTCCTCGTGCCATCGACAGGGACACATCCCTCGAAAACACGCCGCCGTGCTACGTGCTCCAAGAAGCGCCGCGTTGGGGAGAGTATTTTTTCTACACGTTTCTCGATACACGTTGCGTAATATTTTTAATTGTCATTGTCTTTTAACATTCTGATTTTCTACGAACTTTAAAATTAGACCTCGTAAATCTGACCTGGTCAATTGTTCGATATGATACAATAGTCTTCTTTTAAAAAAAGAGAAAAATAGAATAGTAACGCTTGCTTCGTTTCGACGGGCGCAGAAATAGACCATCAAATGCCGAAGCTGTTACATATGGAGAAGTATGAATGAGACATCGTTCGTAACCGCAATAAGCAATATGTAAATTAACGTGAAAACGAACGTGTCGCGGGCACAAGTATGGCGCGTTACGCAGCCACGTAATTAAGCTTTCACCCCGTCCCTTTATGTCAAAGGATTCGTATACGGCAGAATTACAGGTGCGTCGGTAATTAAGACTTTACAGGTGTGTCGTCGTTAAATCTACGACTTTCCAGTCCCATGGTAACGAGGATTAAATGAACTATGAACTTCTGCGGAACGTGTATGTATTCATAATCATTTAATGCGACGACTATCCGACGAATGGAATCTCTCGACTGAAAATAGGAAGGGACCGAGGAACACGAAAATCCGTGTGCAAACATTCCTTTAACGAGTGTGAATCCAATCAACGGAGGCTTCAAAAATGTTCGGAATTTTGCCTGACAGAAATCGATACGGTTTTTTTCATGCATACCCGCGTCCACATGTCGCACGCTGGCCAATTTCAACCATCTGGATGGACAACTTTATTAAGAGACATGTTCACAGATTTTTTCCTTTTAATTTCATTTTTTCTACATAGTCCAGTAATTTTTAGAGCCCATATGAAATAGTGATAACGATAGAGATAACGAAAGAAATTGGATAAGTATATTTTCATATTAAACGACGTTACACCGATAAAGATATTTATACCCACCCCTTATTGCATCCCCTAAAAAAAATCAATATTTCCATTTCGCCTAAATAGATTGTAGAAATTCCTGGCCAGTGTGCATCGATACGGAGGATAAGTAAATTCGAAGATGCAAAATTTCCTCGAGCCTGTTACAGCGGCGACAAGATTTGACGAGGGAAATTGCCATGAAATTACTCGAAAATTGATGCAACACGCTCTTAACGCGTGAACGCGTTACCACATCCGTTCCGTCGAGGGATCCCGACAGTTTTTCTCCGCCCCCAGCTACCCCCTCGCCTTTTCTGAAACGATATAGCCGTCCGAAATTTTCATCCGCCGCCGTAATTCGAGCATAGAGAGAGCCACGCCTAACCGTCTAGCGGCATAATGGAAGTCTCGATTGAATTTCTCCGATCTGCGTGCAAATTTCGCCGCCCGTTGCCCGTAAAATCGAATCAATCGAATAAACGTGTAATTTACGCGCGATCCCGATACCATCGGCGATTAAATGAAATCTAGATGGAAAATTGGAGTTTGGATTATCGTTCGCACGCAACAGACGATCGATAAGTTTATGCGAGCGTTTACCTCGATACAATCTTCACTCGGAATTACTTAACCCGTAATTAACTTTTTTTATTACTTTCAAATCGACGCACGAGAATTGCGAATTAAGTAAAAAAAGGGAGAATGCTTCATTCGAAACAAAGTAATATAAAATCGTTGCATCAACATTATGGATATAGACAGATGTTACCATTTACGAAGAATTATACTCGTAATGAAGAAAATGAATCGTATACCGAACTTCATAAATTTTCCAATTGAATTTCTCCTAGAATAAAGAGTTTCGCGCCGGGAAAGGACTTCTCTGATCGCTTCATTAAACTTCACCAACTTTCAATTCAATTTCGCAAAGAAAAGTAACAATCCTGCGTTCGTTTCACCATCGACGCCGCTTGCACAATCTGTCAAACTTTCCTCCGTTCTCCGATGATTTTCACCGACGGTTTTATATAATAAAAAAATCGAGCAACGAATTACACGCTCGCCAAGACGCTGTTTACACCCGCCAGTGGAACTGTGCTAAATCCTCGCGAAAGTAGCAGAACGTCGTGGTGCCGCGGAGCACAATGGCCAGGTGAGATTGCACAACATTAGGGCCCTACTGTCGTTGAGCAGTCTCTGGAACTGGGAGCCAGTTAGCAACGGCGAAACGAAGACCTGAGCGAGGGTAAAGGAGGATGTCGAAAGATGGCCAGCTTTGGCATCGCGTGGAAGCGAACGATTCTCGCGAGACGTTCGATACGAAGGATTATCGCGTTTAAGTACGATTCATTGAAGATACGATGGCAAAGCTATGAAAACCGAGCGCAATTATTGTGAAAACGCGGCCGTGATCGAACTCGCGTATGCATTACGTTTCGCAAGACGTTTATTTGTATGCGCGCGAAGCATTTGAAACTGAAGCAGGCGGATTGGTACTATGCAGACTACGCTTTTGATTTCAAGGCGCAGGCGATATCACGTTCTATAATGATCATCGAAGAAGACATCAAACCGAGATATACTCAAATAATAACGTTTTACTTAATCGAAAATAAATGTTTGCGTTATTGGAAACAGAAGCTACCGTAGCGCGTGCAGATGGATGTAACGTAAACGAACGCGTTGCAGTATCAATAATTTCATTGCACACTGGATATAATCAATCGCAATCTTCGACAAACTCGCTCATTCCTCGCGATCTTCCCATCGCATTCCCAACGAATAAATTTTCCGTTCCTAGGTAGAATCCGTGTTCTTAAATTCCACGCGAATCTCTTCTTCCCTCAGGCAGACTAAAATCGCCCGTTCGTTAACGTCCTCCTTTTTAAACATTTCGCGGTACGAACTAGATGTGTATCGCGGACGCTCGCGTGGAAAAGCTCGAAACGATCCAGCGATCGAGCTGTGCATCACCTTCGAAGGGTCCTCGCTTCCGGCCAATTGTACCGCTCGATCGCTTCCGGTCTCACGCGTCGCATAACTTCTCGACGCTCGCGTCATTCCCGTTCGTTTCTTCTGTCGTGTCCCCGCCGTTTAACCGCGCGCAGATTCCCCAGAATTCCGCAGCCTTTTAGCCAGCCGGTAATTCCAACGCGAATTACCCTCGCGGAATTTCTGCGTGGGGCCCCTGACACCGGTCGCAAGTACACGATGGCTAAAAGGACGGGGATCAGAGAGGACGCCGGTTGATTGTATTTTCACTGTCGTTGGATTAATTCGCTGCTCGCTCGGACAGAAAATTAGACAGTGGAGCGGAGAGAGCATTGTTTCAGATCGTTAGAGGAGCCGTGGAAGACACGAGGCATTTCGAGCGGTCTCCGAGGGAGTCTCTTTAGCGAGATGGAACCCGCTGTAATTTGCAAAAAGTTCCTCAGCGGAAACTCGTTGATGTTGCGAAATTCCCGTGGAAAGTTATTGTCAACTTGTCGATCTTTTGAGTACTGAGCTTTTTTGTTTAATAAAGTCGATTACATTTTTAAGAAGAACTATTAAGAGATCTATAGCGTTATTTGCAATGATACATTTCGCGAACATCGACGTCTACCTTTTTCATTCTGCTTATTTTCGTTTTTCACCGGCCCTTAGCTTTCTCATGTCATCCCCCGGGACTATAAAGACACTGATTATACGCGTGCATCAAACGCGATGCCTGGATGTGGCAGGTAAATGACCGTGCATCGCGTATTATGCAGTGCAACTGACTGTAAATACGTGGAGCAATTTACATTGCTTAAAATGACAGAAATAACCCAGCGAAGCGTTATTATCTACGTTAAAGGCCAGACTCTTTTCCATGCACCTGATCTTTCTTGACGATAAACGTAGGACGGTTCATTATCGAGTTGGAATTAATTACGGTTAATATCACGGTAGAAATAGAGAATTCGGAATTGAAATTGCAAATGGTTCGATCGATCGAGGAAGGTGTGCGAGACGAATTTAGTTTATCATCATTTTCGACCGCGAACCGTGTAATCGGTGTATTTAAAAGATAGACGGAGAACAATCGAAAGCAATTTACGTTCGAACACACGGTTCATTGTGAAACCTGAATCCGCAATAATTTGCCTGGCAATGTACGCGCGAATCAGCATACCTGTACATTTATTGCACGTGTACGCACGCGGCGCGGCGATTAGAATGCGTTTAAACGGGTTGATTTATGCGAGCAGGATTGTGACACGCGGCACGCGTAGGACTGGTTCCGTTTTCGTAACGGACCTGAATGGGTAGGTGGGTAGAAAAATTCCAAGGTCGAATTTCTAAAAAAAATCTCCTTAAATAATACGAACACTCTCTCTACGTGTCGATCGATGATATTCGATTCAACATTTACTACGTAAAGTAATTAGCGCAATTATAAGACGGTACGTGCATTCACAGAGCTCTGAAAAGAAAATGGTCGATACGTACGTCCAAGCTAAAATGGCCAGAAAAAATGGCGAGGCATTCCTCACGCGTGAGATCCTCCAATTATCGTCGAAAACAGCGGCGCTTAAAAAGGACTATTAAAATATCTAACTCGATTAATTCGCGCTCAAATTGCGAGGCACTTAGTGTACTGAGAAAAAAACCTCGGTTACTCTCGATATTTGGTTCACCTTTCACGCACGGGCTACGTTAATAATTGCACGAATTAGAAGATGCACCGTTCAAGAGGAAAAGAAACAAACGAGACACGAATCGCGATACACTTCGACTAATTCGCCCCAACTTAAAATCCATCGAAAACCTAAACTATTCCATTACTCCGTGGTGGACAACGAAAATGAATTCGTTACATGAAAAAATCGCCAACCATTTCATCGATCTACCTTCGCCAGAAAATTAAAAACGCACTCGAAGAGCAGAACACGATCCAGTCGATGTAAATAATTCGCGAGCTGAGGACGAGAAACGAGAAGACGACGATGGCTCGTCTCTGACGAGAGCAAACAGCGTTCCCGATTTTGGTCAGGCAGCCTATCTAACAGTCGACGTGCAATCTAAATAAAACGGTTGAGCGATCCTTTAAAGTCGCAGGTGTAACAGCGCAAACGAATATGGTAGCGGCTAGTGTCGAAGAGGAGGAAGATGGAACGGCGAAGAGGAAGCGACGCGCTGGGGACAGGAAGCAAGAGGAGGACAAGGAACGTTTTGATACGAACCGCACGAGCTGGAATGGGATGGTGAATGTCTAGATATAAGGAGAGAGATAACGGAAGAAGGGGAAGAGTGCACGTTAAGACAGGTGGTGCGGATAATAACGTCTAACGGAAAACGTAGGCTGTGGGTCACAATAGTCGCTCGCATGCAGCCGCGGTTCGTCTTTCGAAGTTGATACAGGACGACACGAGGACGAGCGATCTAATTTCGATGGTTTCGCTTTGGTGGTCGCAGGAATAGTTCGATACGAGAGAGCATCCGAAGAAATGTAATTTCACGCGATGGTAAATATAAGAGATCGCTGTGGAATCATCGCTTTACCTAATCTAGCCTAGCTTTACTACTATAGGATGACTCAGAAACAGGCGATCCAGTTTTTCGAAGATTCGAACTGGGACGGTTGTTAGCGAGCTAAAAAGAAGTCGATTTACGAGCTGAGAACACGTAACACTTTAGGCATGCATAGGCGACCGCTATTCGAGTACCTTTCCTAGGAAAGTATTAGGTTCCTCTTGCATCGTATAAGAAAAGTGGTTGGAAAATTCAGATTCCACGTAAGACTGAAATAAACACTGTAAAGTTCATTTAAATGGAAAACGATACTCGCCCACTGCGATAAGTGCTGAATTTATTAATGAAAATTGATACCATCGAGTTACTACCTGCGATCTAGTGACACTAAATTGAGACGATACTTAATACGCAGCAACGTGCGCGAAGCGTGAACACTCATGTGTATTAGACCATTCGATAGACGGAGAATAACTGAACGAATCGCAAATGAATCGTGACTACGCTATCAATTTCGATAAAGATCGGGCTGATCGATCATAAATTGATCGCGACACTTGTTTGGAACCTGTGCAAGACGAAAATCATGCCAAATACGCGTAAACGATCGTGTAAAGAGATAGATTTGCACTGGCTATTCGAATAAATACACGTATAAGAAGCACGATAAAGAAGCGAATACTCGAGCAATGGAAAGTGGGCTCCGATCGCAATCATCTCCCCGCGGACAAAAGAGCGTGGGTCCCAGGGGTTAGAAAACTATTAAGCCGCTAATTACCGCGCTGGAACATTTCAAGTTCTCCCCATTTCCCGCGAGAAATTACTGAAACGCGACTGAAGAAGAAAGAAGGAGGAGGAAAAAAAAATCCCGCTTCCGTTAGGCTGTCCTTCTAGCCGCGATCTTGCTTCGAGGTAACCCATATGACGAGCCACCCATACACGTTGGCTCCTACGTTGCATTTGTACGCTTGCATACATTACAAACGTGCACACGCGTGCGAGCCAGAAAGCCTTTACGTTATATCGGATTGACGAGGGCGGCCTGAAGGGTTGGTGGTGCACGCCATCGCCAGCGGCCAATCGATCCCCGCTGCCTTTCCTTCCTTTCCATCGACTGTTTCTTCGAATAAACTCGTTTTCGTTGCCAGACGATGCGGCTGATTTCAACAATCTCCGATCTGCTCGAGCGCAATCGTTCGTGAAAATATTCCGGGGCACGTTTTCGCGAATCGTACCAGTAAAATTCACGGTGAAATAGAAATTTTTGAAAGAAGTTTCAGGATTGTGTCAGTGAAACTGGAGAATAATTAATAGCGATAATATTAAGAGCTTCGAAAAAATTAATCGATTCGTAAAATGAAGTACGATGCGTTTTACAGATTTATTTTGTGAGAAACGTGATGAAGTCGTGTAAACTGGCGAATGCGGGGTTACGAGTGTAGCATCAGACAACAATAATAGTCTTGCAACTCGTTAAAGCTGCTACTGTGTCTCCTCCGAAATTTATACGCTGTCGTGGCGTGTATTTATGGAGAAAATTTAGCTATCTAGAAATACTAACCGACCCAACACCGTATAAAGTCGTAACAAAGATTTATATTCACAATGGGAAACTACAGGACTCCGACCGTGTTTACCAGATATAACGAAAAGACTGCATAATTGAAGACGAACAGCGAAGCCCACGTTCGTCTTATCCAATGTAATCAAAATATGAAAGAATATCATACACTTAGATGCTTTTACAGAAAGAAACAAGCAGTCTGCAGGTTTTCACTTGCTTCAGCGAAATTAAAAACTGTTCGACAGAGTTTCACGCTTGTAGGAACGACGTATCATCAACACTTTAGAGTTTTATTCCAGACTATACAGTTCGAGTTTCAAAACTAATTGCGTTTCGTTGAATTCGCAGTTATGGTTGCGCGTTATGAAATTGTACACACAAAAATGTTCAATATTTTACATTAATAATTGAGAATGAAATATTACTGAAAACCTGCACACGCCGTATAAAAATGAAACATACTCTGCCGTGGCATAAAAATTAATTCATTTTGATTAAATATTAAAACGCGTATTTGTCGAATCATCGAATTCGAAGTGTAAATCCGGTGAAAAATCTGTATCGGATTGTTTTCTCGCATTTTTGCACCCGTCAAAGGCAGCGAGCCCGAATCGATTGCGAACTGTCTGTTCCAAAAGGAGTAGCGAAACATTTTTCGACGGACGAGCTATACACACGGCTCCTCTTATTCCTTGCTACTGCCGCTCAGACCATCCCATCCCGTGATCTCTCATTCAGAGCATCTTCTGTCACGAAACGCGAACGCAATCTTCCGCCTTTCTTCTTCGAGGAACCGCTTCCTGGGGGACCTCACGTGGGCGTCGTGTCACTTATCGATCGTACAGGTGGTGCAAAGCAATCTTAGAGCAAATCGATCCGCGTGCAACCGTCGAACGTCTGACAGTACTAAGCATTATTTATGGAGCAAAATCTATAATTAGCAGCCGCTAGAATTGTCCGACGTAACGCGCTTCCTTTTCAGATTAACTCGAAACTGCGAAATCGATCGAGCAATAATCCTACCAAAAGTAAGTCTGTTCGAGTACGTTCGACAGATAGTCCAGCTGCTTCGACTGATTTCAAATGCTGTTGCATCAACAGAAGTTAAGTATTCTAAAGCATCTTCGAACGCTGGAAAGTTTGAGTCAAAGTTCTAAGAAACTAGTCGTTTCCAGCGTCCGCTCAGGCGTCACCTACCAAAGCGACAAAGTAACGTCTCAAGAGACGCGAGGGAAAAAAGAAACAATGGAAGAAATTATGGCCACTGCTCCCAAAGAAGACGCAAGAGGAAGCGCGCGAGATTTCATCGGGCCCGTTTAACCGTTCAATTAATTGCAACTCCGCCAACGAGATTCCCACTTCTCGCAGGCGTAGCGACGCATCAGACGGTGGTTTTCAAAAAGGAAAACACGAAAAACGGAGGCAGAAAAAAACAGTCCCCAGAGAAATCAGAGTCATCGGCGCGTCGTTGCACCCACACGCTCGATTACGGAGGATGCACTTAAACCTTCTCCTTCCTCCTCTAACCCGTGGTCCCCGCGAGCGTGTAAAGAAAAGCTGGTGCACGTCGCGAACGCGAGCGAAAGAGAGAAGCGGCGCTGGTAAGAAACGGCGGGGCGAGCGAAACGCAGAAACAACTCGAGATTTCACGTTCGAAAGGCGGTAACGACACGGCAACGAACCACCCTGTAATTTTTTTTTTCTTTTCCCCGTCGCGTCTCCCGGGCAGCGAATCATAAACGGGAGAAGCGGCCAGACGGGCGCATTGTCCCTTTCTCGTAGTGCATTACGTAAATGAGGGTACACCGTGACCATTGTACTCGATCCTTGCCGAGTCACGACGACGGTGTCCTTCCGGTTCTAATCACCGCGCGAAGAAGAGCACGCGCGAGAGCTCTGCAGCGTCGCGCCACCGCTCCTCGACACCCTTTTTTACCATCCGCCGTGCGTTTATTCGCGTCATTTCGTTGTTCCCGCTCGAGTGTGACCTTTTGTCGACAGCTTTCGCCGCGATTCGCTGCCGGGAAATGCACGCGTTACTCCTCATTTCTTTATTTTTCCCTTCCATCGGGAATTATTCGGCGACGGCTTTATTTCTGTTATCGTTTCGCCAGAATTTCTCGTTCAACCGTGACCAGGATCGCGTCGATCGGTTTTTAAATGATTTTTACACGAACGAATCATTAATCGACACTTTTCATCGAACAATTAAAACGTAAAATGTGAATGCAATTGTTTCGTGGATGAAGTGATTTTCTGGAGTTGTTGGAGAAAGAAAAAGTGCAGCTACAACGTGTCGTTACATATCATTAGGTTAATGAGATTAATCAGCGACAATCGTCCAACGCGAGTGAATCACCGTGATATATTGTTATTAGTAACGAGCACGGAAAGTGCAATTTCAGTTGTGTTCAAAGAAATTTACCATTCGTCATCGAATTATGTGTCACGTTCTTGACATTATTGAATGAAACACTTCCAGCACCGCGCATAAACAGTCTTTGAAATTGTTAGCACCTGTACAGCTTGTAGTGTCTTAACGCCAAGTCGAAGATTACGCAAACTTACGATCCTAGTACTCTACGACTCTCGAGGCTATCTCATCGTCAGTTTCTAAATCGAAGGAGCTATCAAACCGCATGAATTATCTGCATCACATAAAATCGTCTTTATTAGAAATCTTGTTCACAATCTCTTAGCAACGATTTCCTCGCGGAAAGGAAGAACAACTTCATTTAATTCCGAGACGAATCTTTTGCTGCAATTTTTCTCACCGCATCCGATGCATTAAAGCATCTGCTCGAAGCGTCTAGCGTCTGGCTCGTTTAACGTCCCCATTACGTGAACGCAGAGCTATCAGCTTCTCTCTTATGCAAAAGCAACGCTAGCTACCCGTTAAAGAAGAAGTTTTCCTTTTAGACGCTCGTCCTAGATTTCAAAATTTCCGAAAGGCTGTCCGCGCTCGTTTGTTCCAGTTCATGGACGACTCTATGCAAATCCGTCGACGAGAGGCTTCAAATGTCGCGGCGGCAAACCAAACGCGATGCTCGAATTCGAGCTGAAACGAATCTGTCTTCGAGCGAGGCTCTTTCATTCCGCACCTGTCCGCGACGCTTCGAACTTCTCAGCGCTACGCTGGTTTTCATCTTTCCTTACACGTCCCTCGTCGACCAAGCTACTTAACGGCGTCTCGTTTCCATTCTCGCGAACGAAATTATTTCAGAAGAAATTGCAAAAATATTTTACTTCCAACTCCTGTTCTATGAGCCTTTCAGTGACGATTAGAGTGTCAATAGAGCGATTTTGCGCTCTACTAGATTCGCGATATTTTTGGTTTGGTTTGGTTTGGTTTATTTGTTTACTGTTAGAATATAAAAATATTTTAACAATTTTTATATCTATTTGTACCTTTGTACCTTCCAACAGATGGCGTTTGCATTGTCTTTTTACATTGTATCATCCATACACTTTTTTACTTTTCATTTTGCACACTTTCCGCATTTAATATCTTCGCATACATTGTTCTTCTTCTTAACTGAAATTCGTTACTCCTCTCTACAGCTTCGTTAACCCTTTCTTCCCCCTTTTAGTCGCCTCTTACGACAAGCAGAGGATACTGTGGGTGTATTCTGATCCCCACCGCACAGGGATGTTTCGCGATATTAAACTATTACAGACGTAAACGACGCTATACGAAGCGCGAGCAGTGATTCCGACCCCACTGGTCTCGCTAATACGTACGTGTAACACGACTGACCAATTGGAAATGGTTCAATCAACCGCAATCACTTTTCATTGGACGGTCGTTGCCATGCGTGTTAATAAAGCTGGCAATATCAAAACTACTGCTCGCGTTTCTACGCAACTTTCATTTACCAATCTTCATAAATCGAGACCCTAATCAGATTTACAGTTAAACTTCGTTGCGAGTTTATTACCAATACGCCTTCCACTCTATCGTAGCGAAGGCGAGAGATTAAGTAGCCTGAGCTTTACAACCGACCTCCAAGTCCGTTTCGCGGATGATAAACTCGCGATTGCGAAAAAGGTAAATCCTTAAACAAGCATCACTTTCCTTTTGCAATAAGAAAGCGCGAAAAAAAGTCATCGCGAATTATTCGAGCATTAAAGCCTGTTCCATGTCCGTCGAGCCAGGAAGTAACGATCCATCTGTGTAACGCATGCTAAAACGATATTACTTGTGAAACTATTTAATAATGGAAGACAGAAGGCTGGCCCGTTCGAGTCACGGTCGGACGAGCGATAATACACTGTTCGAGGTGGAATTCTAATCGGACCATCGACTTCTAACTGTTTCCCAGATACAGAGGAGTTCCCTGGGCTCCCTGTAACCGGCCAGCGGAACCCCGTAATCTCCACGGGGACGTGACCAGTATAACCCAAATCGTCGAGGACAGAGAGTAACCTTAATCGTTCGCTTCTAAGCAGATGGCCACAGGTATATTGATACACGGCGCAACAGCTGGACACCTGCTGCTACCTCGCGACGCTTCTCCTCTTCCTTCTAAACTGCACGCAACCGAGCAGCAACTCGAGGGAACAGCCGCCTGGTCGTGTCACGCTACACCGTCGTATGTGTACCACCAAGTTTGAGCAACCGAACGGAGAGAGAACCAGGATGCGGCGGCGTGGCAGCGACAAAACCGGCGACTTTCTCCGTGCCGGGTTTATTTCGCGCGCGCGGGCGACTTCCTGCAACGAGGGAAAACAATCGAGCGTTCTCCCGCGGAGAATCGCCGATGAATGGAAGAAAAGAATGAATCGAGTACGAACTTTCTTTCGTTTAATTGCCAGGGGCCCCCGTATCGGTGTGACCAGAATTTTTCCTCAGCTCAGAGATCGAGCACGATTTCCTTTCCGCCTGAAGCACGCGGAAGTCACCTGTTATCCGTGCTTCCCTTCAGGATTATGTACACGATCGTTTCTTCTGTTTGGACATGTACGAAGAACTTCTGAAGAATGGTACAACGTTATTTTCGGAGTTTGCACGAAGGAAAGATGGCTCGATATACGACTCGAGAAAAAAAGACAAACCTGAATGATCTCGCTTAACGTACATACGAAAATACGTCCCCTTAGGCTAATCGAATATTCGACGATGATCTCACGATCGCTATCCTAACAAACTCGAGAGTCTCATCGGTAAAAATACTCGGCGTCCTCTGCCATTTTCAAGAATGGGATCGTCCTATCCAATTGTTCAGAGACGAGATATTTTTATCTAATCGACTACACAATAGACTCAAATACTGTCTTTAATCAGTATCGTGTTTTCCAGTTATATGTGATTGTCGCGTGTCTATCTTCAGAACACAACTCTATAAAATGCTAGCGCTACGAAAAAGATTCGAAAAATGCTAGTTGGAAGTTACTATCTTCTCACCAGTTGAAGCTGTGTATAGCCCTCTACGAAAGTGATGTTAATTCGGTTTCAATAATTTATTTTAAGTGAACTAGGTTGCTCCATTATATTATGATACTATCGTTTAATACCAGGCACACGAGTATTGTTGGAACACCTATGTAAACTATGTAAAATCTACTTCGGAGGTACGCAAATACGTAATTCTTAATATCAATATTTAATAAATTTAATTCAATATTGATTTTAAATATCAATACGTATGCGTATGAATACTCGTGTGTACATTAATTTCCACGTCAATCACGATCCACTGAATTATTACAGTATTTATTCATTTCTATTTATTTAACATTATCCGCAAGCTATTTTTTACCTCAAAATACCTCTTCATTGTAACTATACTTGAGAAGCATTAATTCAATTCATGACAACCTCAAAAACTAAAACAATAGCGCCTTGCGTCGCCACCAAAAGAAAAAAAAAGATCGAACATCGCTTGGAGAAACGAATAAAGTAGTGCAACGCAAAGAACAATGAAGTAGGCGTGTTACAACTGTGCGTATTCAAATTGCCCCGGCAGGAAGCGTTTGACAACGCGCTCCTGTATCCTCAATCGATATTTAAGTGCTTCAAGGATGTCTCTCGTAGATGAATGCAACCATGATCCCCATCCTTGACACCTTTTTACATCGATGGGCGGACCGCGGGGAACTCGTGGTCTCGAAAAGCTACGCGCGGCTAGAATCGGCCAGTTTTTTGCCCTTCCCCGCGCGTACGTACAGATTAGCGATTCTAGAGCACGCGAGGATGTTGAAATATAAGGCATAGCAGGACGCGTGCATCGTTGAAGGATCTAGAAACGAAACAGTGCATCACGCGGCGCTCGTTTCTGCTTAATACACCACCCACGTTTTAAAGCATTCCATAGTCGTGTCGCTAACATCCTCCGTACCACGAGAATTACGTTCGTCTCGTGGATTCGTGAATACCGCGGAGAAAAGCCCCGCGACTATACTGTTATCGTAGTCCTTCTCCATTTCGATTTCTCCTTGACTTTTCGAAATGTTACCTGCCCTCGCGCGAGTAAGCTGGTGTTGTTGTCGCGATAGACATCGGGTGTGCGACGACTGACGTAAATATTGCGAGTAACAACTCCGAGAAACGATGTTTTAACATTGTGAATGACGGAGATAGTGAACGGTATCCCGTGCGTGGTACAAATAATGCGAGCACACACTGCGCATTTTAATACGATGTTTTTTTCTACCAACTACTGTGAAATCGCAGTGCGAAATAGGCGAGCAAAAAGCATCTCGTTGCTAAATGTACAAATAATCATTGCATGTTACAGAAAAATGGCACGCGCTTACATTACTGGCAATCATTTGCAAATACATTTTACAATCAGAAAGAGGGATAATTTACTATTGCAAAATGCAGATTTTTGTAATACCTAACATTATCTTATACTTCTAACAGAATAGCACTCGTATAAAATGTAAGAATACTTTTGACAAATAAATTGTACTCTTCTCAAGATAAAATATATTAATCATCGATGTGTACAAACAATGAACGCCATATTTCTCATCCGTCCACACTGAAATCTTTACCTAGAAAATCTATTTTCAACTATCTTTGTTAGATTCGCGGTTCAAGACATCAATCGTGAAATTTCCAGATGCAAAAATGATAACAAATGTCCCATTGCATACGTTTAAAGTAGTAAAGATTCTTATTTCTGTTTATAGTATGTTTCGAAATATTAAAATACATTTGAAAGAAAAAAATATGGCGGTCATGGCGCGCAAACTAGATGACGTACGTTCGATATGTCATCGATGATCCCTCTCGCACGCGGAAACTGGTTTACAAGATACAACGATTACCAAGCGAGATACTAGGAATCCGAAACTCGCAGTTTCTTCGAGAGTCAACGTACCTCCCCCCTTTTTTAACCAAGGAACGTTCAGGTTCGTTCCTCCGCCACGGAGGCCACGCAATCAGACAATTTTTTCGAGGTTCGCATGAAACAGGTATTCGGAGCGGTTACTGGAAGGTACCGCGCATATTGAAGGTAACACGCAAGAAGTCGACGCAAATGAAGATTACTTCGGACGAAACGTGGATCCCCCCCCGTTATATCCCCCCAAATATTTTCCCGTTTCACGCGTGCCCCTAACGAAACGAGCAGTCTTACGCGGGAACGTTTTAAAACAGACAGAGATTCTTGGTCAGGTGGTGATTCGCGCGAGATAGAAACCGTTACCGCCAGCAGCAAGCTGTCTACGATTTTCGTGAATGCTTCGCAGGGATCGCGCGATATCAGCGATCGTGCTTTCCACGAACATGCGTAAACACGCGTGACTCGTGGACCGCATTCCATGCGAGAGGACACGGACGAACTTCGCTGGGAGAAAGACTGGTACACGGTATTCGGCAAAATGAAAAGCAGTACTCACTGTACAGGCAAGCGTCGCTCCCACCGGCAATAATCCACGTGCTGAGAACACACTGGACAACACACCGTACACACAGAGAAGAACACTCGCGGCAATGAAACTACGACGACGGAGGGAGGGAAACGTCAGTGAATATCACCAGCGCGTATGCGAACGATACACTTCGAAAAGCAAAAGGCACGACGGGGAAAAAAGATGGAAAAACCGCGAACCGTGTAACAGAACGCTCGCTCGTGACCGTCTCGCGTGGCCGACTGTGACTCTACTCCGGTTCGCTTCGGCTTCGGCGCGACAGTCCGGCCCCCCACCAAGCGCGACTCCTCCCCTCCCCGCCGCCGTCGCGACGTCTACTTCCAGTTTGTACTTCCGATCTTCTCGGCTAAGTTCGGTCATTCTCGCCGCGATCGCCGGTCTGCGGGGTCAAACTTAATAAAAAGACTGCCGCTTACAATTTTCTTTTCGTTAAATCGAATATCTATACAATACGATCATATACATTGTTCCTGGTATAACATTTAAAGGGGAAAGAAGATTTTAGAAATGTTAATGGTACAAAATACAATTATGAAATAGAAGTGGTGCAACTGCATCGGTAGTTTGAAGACTTTTAAAGTAATCTTTTTCAAGTTACTGATTGTACTAACGTTTATGTAATTACTTTTAAACATTACAAGTATTGTATATTGCAGCCTGTTCGATTTATTAGGAAATATTGTAAGATAAAGCATATAGTAAAGTGGAAAATTGAAATATTTTTATTTAAAAAATTACATTTGTCATATTGCCTTTTTACTTTTACTGTCACCATTTTCTGAGTACACATCTTTTTTCAATTCATAAATCTGAAAGGAAAAACGAAAATTATAACTAGTACTTAAAGCAATGATATGAAAATACTCGGATAAAAATGATGCATATTAATACTTGTATGTATGCTTCAGTCAATGTTATCATCTGAGGTAAAATTTGAGTTACGTGCAAATCTTGTAACTCGTACCACTGACCAGTTGCTCTATGTAAAATATGAACTCTATATGTTCCTTGGCCAGGTTCACCGTCGTGAACTATATTTGCAACTAGATCATATGTTGTAAATGGATGCTTTTGTTTTACTTCAGGCGTTAAAATATCTCCAAAATCTACATTTCTAGAAACAGTATATACAGTTTCTTTAGTGATAAGTTATTATGTTTAATTTTATTATTCGAATACAAGATATTACTTACTTAACTGGAAAATTAACTATAGTAGGATTTTTTTCTACAAAGAATGTGTTCTTTGTAAACCTCTATGTAGGAAGAAATGAGCATATTCGATTATTCTAGTAATTTTTTAATAAAATGTTTACAACACATAATACTCACTTTTATATAAAGTATAAGGTAAGGCGGAAGTTCTGTTATTTCAAATCTTTTCATAAAATTCTCTTTGTAAGTTTTATATTCTTTTTCCGTTACAGCATTAAATTTATTTAATAATGTATATAAATTGACCTATAAAAAATATTTGTACTGTAACAACTTATGATGATCATAGCTTAAAACTCTGTACTTACTTGAGGAATAATATTTTCAGTAAATTGGTCTTTAAACAGTGGTGGAGGTGGGAGATCGCATGTTAAATATAAAAATGGGCTCTCTGTTACAGTTTCACCATATTCTACGGTATGAAGTAATTCACTTCTTTGACTTTCTTCCAACTCAAGTGGTGGTATTTTTCTTGTATATATTCGCATATGACCCAAAAATGTTTTATATACTATACTAGAATCACGTTTTTTTGTACCATTTAATGCTAAGTGAAGAGCATTCAAAAACCAAGAAAGAAAATCAATTGGATCACCTAAAAAAAAATGTTGATTCTTATATACAAACCATGGTAAAAACAAAATATTTATTGTATCATGATGCATTATATATATACCCTGCTCAGTAAATTGGAATCTTTTTTTACTCCACAAAACAACAGCTTGTAACATCTCGTGTGGACTAACATGAGCTTTAAAGTTACGTGGATTCCATAGTTTTCTCATCAACTCTCCAAATCTTTGGACTAAAAGATAAGAAGAATCTCCAGGTGGCCTTTTAACGTGAGAATAGTTACATTCTCTTAAAAAGAAATCTCTTAAAGGTGTGACATGAGAAAGTGCCTAAAATACTGAACTATTACTATTCAATTATAAAAATTGAACAAGTTTACAAATAGGTTTAAATAACTCACTTGTAAAATAACATTACAGTAATCATTTGCTTTAATATTATTCATTCCAACAATACCAGGGGAATATAAAGAACCATCTATGGCTCTGGATAATTTATCGCTTTTATCTAATTGAGCAATTTGTGCTTTGTCAAATGTTGGATTTAAAACATACTTTATATCGTCCAATGATGAATCTAAATAACCATTGTTCACGATGAAACATTAATAATTTTTAACCAGCAGTAGATTAGTAAAATAATAATATTTGCTTACCAATAATTTCATAATTGTCGGGTAAACAATAAAATTTTAAAGTATGAAGATTAAGAAAAACATGATGGCTCTCGGCCACGCTATGCGTATACGCATGAGTGTTAGTACCTCTACCCTGAAAGTACTTCCCGCACACAAGGCATGCGTATACGTTAATTCTTGACAATGACACTGAGCATAATTTTTCAAAATCAAAGTCTAAAAATTGACGATTTATTGTATCTAAATAAGGACACAGTCTCGGTGAATCAGAATTTGTTTTGGGTATTTTAACATTTTCTGTAATGAAGGAAAAAGAACTTTTATCTTAGATTATTTTTAGGTTAGAACCATTGCATATACAGTAACTTCAAATATAAAATAAATATTTTTGAAAAATTGAATTCATTTAACTTAGAATCGAATTCACTAATGCCTGAACAATGTGTAATTCCATTAGAAATAATAATACATGTAATAATACTGACTGTAATAAAGAAAACAACACTTAACCTTAAAACTGGAGAATATAAATAACGATGTTCCTAACATTTTGTTACTAATATAATAAGTTTAAGGTTAACACTACGATCGATTCTACGAGAGATGCAATTATAAATACTCACTGTAAATTTCTTCGCTCGCGTTACTCGTTTGTGTCGCTAATTTTCGTTTTTGTGGGTTCTCCTGTTTATTCAACGCCATTTTCATTACAGAGTCTAACAAATTATATTTAAACAACGCGCGGGATAAGATGTCTTGTATTTACTTGCGTAAAAAATTATATCGATAAACACATTTTATTCGATAGTTTTTTAAGACTAATTTGAAAAGTCTGCGTTTCTTAAAAATTACGCACGATTTAATAAATTTCCCAGACACAGCAAATCACATAACAATTCAAAAAGCACCAGCGTATCACGGTGGTGCCTCCAGGTTCTACCAGGTTAGCACACGGTGCTGTTCCAGTGCTGATACCGCTTGCCAACGTCATTTATTCATGAATTTTCTCAGCAGTGATATACGGTGACATTTTTCCATTCACACTATAAACGAATATTTAAAATAACTAAACTAAACAGTTTACTCATTTTAATTCTAAAATAGATTAACATGAAACAAAAATATAAGATTATATCATTTTATATTTACCGCTTTAGAGGTAAGAGAGAGAAGGATATACAAGAAGGCTATAAGAAAGAGTGAGACAGTTAATGCTGATCCTACTTTCAAACGCCTGGCGTTATCTCCCTGAAAAGCACTCAAACTGATCGCACACAAATATCGACAGCGAAGTAAACTGCTGAAAACTACTAGCGCCATTTGTGTGGAAGATATTGAAACTAAGTTCCGACTAATTTCAGCGCTTCTTTAAGAGATGACGATAGTAGTTTTCAGTAGTTCACTTCGCTGTCGATAACGACGTGCGACCAGTTTGAGCACTTTTCACAGAGGTGGGCGCCAGGGGTGTATCTGTCTCACTTTTTCTTACAGCTTTCTTATATATCTTTTTCTCTCTTACCTCTAAAGCGGGAAATATAAAATAAATTAGAATAAAACTATTGAAATATGCATCTCGACGACACAACTTTGTCACGGTAAGAGCACTGTGATGTCACTTGCGCTGCGTGACTTTGTATATTTATATTATTTATGAATGAATATATTAAACATCTGCTGAGATCTGACGGTTTTAATTTGTACGGAAAGACAGTTTCTCCATTAACAAGTGTCATCCTACGTAACTGGTTAAAAAAATTCATAAATGAACATATAACAGGCGTGTTGTTACCGTGTGCCAACACAACCATCGACGAATGCGGACGTAGATGGCTATGAAATTAATATCACGCGGCGCAAGTAATATCGCAGTGCCCTTACTGTGACAAGGTTGTGTTGTCGGGGTATATTACTTAAACATTTTACTTTAATCTTAAGAATAGAAAAAATATTATCGACACGTTTGTTCTGTTATTTTCTTAACGAATCATCACCGTAAAACTTCGAAAACTGACAATAAACTAGTTAGAATAAGCACGCGTATCGTGTGATCATTTGAAAATGCAATTGCAAAGTATATTTCGATCTTCGAGAACTCGTAGGAATCGATCAAAAGAATGTTTAGCGCGCCATCTACGAAACAGATTCTTTTTAGATGAAAAGAGAGCAGCTGAAGCTAATTCCCCCGCTGCGGATGCCAGAACTGATTGTAAGAAGCTCCCCGATGGTGTGAACGCAGACTCATTTGACAAATATCCCCGGATAATGCATACTTCTAAAGTAGACGAATTTTAAACTAAATATCCGTGGGAGACGAATCAGGAAATGTCGTAATGCATGACACAAGTCTTCTCAATCACGTAAAGAACCTTTCCCGTTGGTTTTTTTGAAGTACAATCGTTCCGATCGGCCCTTCGGGTCGTCCGTTTAGTCTGGTAACGAGACGATCTCCTTCGTTCTGTTGATATGGCCGTCGTCGAGGAATTTGATTATTTATGTCGTCTATGCGCAGCGAAAACTGGTGTCCTAATGGGATTGCCGATCTTCGAAGCCGGCGATCAGATGCGGAACATTGACAAGAAAATAGCCGCGTGTCTGCCAGTGCAGGTAAAATCATGCACAAACGATAGAGCTCCAATTTCACTGCAATCTTCACTGCTCTGTCTCTCACCCCCTCTTTCTAATTTAACTATAAATAGAGGAAGAAAATTGGTGCAAGGTTTCACGATCTTCTTTGTAACCGAGGACCAGCACATTAACTTCAGTCATGTACAATTCATAAAAAAAAAAAAAAAATCTGGAGATTATGATACCAGTTGATATACTATTTGAAAGGAAAAAAAAAAAGTAATGTTAGCGTTGTCAATCGATTGATTATTTTTAGGTGTCTATGACCGATCAATTGCCAAAAGTGGTGTGCGAAGAGTGTGCTTATAAATTGGACCAGTTGTTTGACTTTCGCGAAAAGTGTTTACATACAGAAGGGATGTTCATGGAAATGTTAAAGGAAATTGCCAAGGAAGAGGTCGTTCGTATATCAAAGCGGAACTTGTTAGAGGAGGAGGAAATAAACAGGATTCAAAGGAATATCGATAGAATACAGAATACTATCGAGAATGTACAGAATCATGTAGATCCTAAGCGCACAGGGGAAACTACGCTACACACAATGCAAGTTATGGACGAAATGGACTTGACTGGCGGTGAACAAGTTGTTACTCAAGAAGAAATGGGACAACAAGATGCAGATATCGAAGTTACTGGTATCGACTGCTTAGATGGAGATACCGTCAGAATGGTTGATGAACATATACGAGAAGTAAATGAATGGATATGTTTGCTAAAATATATTGTATTATACTAATAGAAACCATAAGGTGTGTTACTAATAATACAACTTAAATGTATCTTTTTATTACAGGTTTCCAATCATCAAATAGCAATGCACCTTGAGGGCGATATGACTGTAGTTGGAAATTTAACAGTAAGTGGTCATTTGAGTCAATTAGGAATAAATTATGTTACTTCGATAAATCCTGAAGACCAGAATCGTGAACAAATTGTACATTACTGTGATAGTGTAAAGTACGAATCTGTACAAATAAAACAAGAGTATCACAGATTGCAAGATAGATTAACTGCTAAAGATCCTGCTAATGTACTTGAGAACAGCGTAAGTTAATTTGAAACAGCTTGTGATATTAACTTCAAGAGGTTAGACACAATGGTGTGCAACTTCTTAACAGCAAATAAATTGATACAATTTTTTTTAATAAAGAATTCTATTTACAGGTACCGCATGAAAGTTTTACTTCTGCTCAACCAGAAACCGCAAGTGATATAGAAGAGACACGAGTAGGTGAAAGTGAAACGCCTAGGCATACAACGCCCCAAATAAGTACTATGACATCAACGAGTCAAGTAACTACTGGAAATCCAGAAATTCTAGTAGAATACACGAAAAGGGCAAAACACGCACTATTAGAATCGACGTTAAATAATCCCACAGTTGATGAGACAGGATCGCACTGGTATGTATGTCCATTTTGTAATGAAGCAACATTAGGCTCGAGCAACATGATAGCACATTTCGAGCAATATTTCTGTTCCTGTCCTTGCGGTTTATATTTCACAAGCGTAGAAGCGTTGAATGTACATAAAGAAAGATGCGATGTACATAAAGATAAATCGGTTAGTAAAGAGAAAGAAATTATAGAAACAGAATTAGCGCCTCCTCAAAATGACGTAAACGTAGAAGAAAAAAAACAAACAACGGTTAGGCAAAAGTGGACTCCAAAGATTTGCACTCATTGTGGCAAACAGTACCGGACAAATTACAAACTGCAAGAGCACATGCGAAAACATACTGGCGAAAAGCCGTTTCAGTGTGTGACTTGTGAGAAAGCGTTCCGCAGCAAAATCGGTCTCGCACAACATACAGCTACGCATACCGGACAATTTGACTACAATTGTTCCACGTGTGGTAAAGGTTTTCAGTCTAAAAGCTACCTTGTCCTTCACCAAAGAGTACACTCGGACTTAAAGCCATTTCCGTGCAACACTTGTGGACAACATTTCAAAACGAAACAATCGTTATTAGATCACGAGAACAGGCATCTAGGCGTTAAACCGTACGTCTGCGAGATCTGCGGCAGAGGTTTCATAACTAAGGGACTCTGTAAGAGCCACCAGAAAATACATTCAGGCATGGATAACCGTCAGTATCCGTGCGTGGTATGCAATAAGATGTTCGTTAGTAAAAGTTATCTCAACACGCATTTACGCATTCACACCGGCGAGAAACCGTACTTATGCGAAGTCTGCGGTAAAGGATTCTTAACGCGAGTTGATCTCAAGATTCATTCGACGATGCACACCGGAGAGAAAAGCTTCAAATGCGACATGTGTGGGAAGGTATTCGCCAGAAGGGCAGCGTTAAGATGTCACAGAAGGTTGCACACCGGAGAACGACCTTACAGATGCGACGTATGCGGTAAAACGTTTACGCAATTCACTCCGATGGCCATTCATAAGAGATTACATACCGGGGAGAGACCGTACGAGTGTGATGCGTGCGGAAAAACGTTCGTGTCGAGATCGACCATGATGTGCCATAAAAAAAAGCACCATGGCACGGCACCTGTGCAAAAAGAAGAACCAGTTCCTCGTCAGAACGAAGTGAAAAACGTTTTACCAGCTGAGATTGTGCTTCGAGATTCCCAGGAAGGGATTCAAATTACCGCAGACTGAGGCGTACGATCAAAATTGAAGAAACTTCAAAGCGAACACAAACAACGCATGATAGAGAACAAAAGTATCGAGTTTGCATTTTATAAGGAGCGGCATTAGTCACCACGATGTATTCCTTTATCGTAGCACATATATGTTAAAATTGTATACAAAGAATATATTTTCGAGAATTCTTTGCAAGGGGTAATGTTTTCTGAAGTTACACACAGATATAAAAAGGGAAGTGAAACTGAATAATCATTTACATTAGCATTTTTTTTTCTTTTTTTTTATGTCGGTATTGATAGTATTTTACCGAAGTATGTTACTATTTTTAAACTGTCTACTTTATTTTTATTTATAATTTGCTTTATTTAAAATTTCGAATATCAACGGTTACTGTTAATTAAGCGTCAAAAGTATAGTCAATCTTAAGTTATGAAAGTGACGAATATTACTTGCAAGCTTTTTTTAGTCTATATACATACCGACATTATAGAAACTGGTTTCCAGCTTGAAGTAATACATTTCTTCGACGACGTATATTAAAATAATTATTAAAATTTTTAACATATTTTACAAGATTAGCAAGGGTACTGTATATGTTATATAGTTCCGTAATTTCTGATCGAATGATGTATAGATGTATTTCAACGAACAGCTCAAATTATTTACTAAAGATATTTGAAACTTACGGAAGAAAGTACAGATAAATCGATTCGAATAATTTATTTTTAATGCATTTCTATGAAATGCAACACGCGTTGTCAACAAAATAACATTTAATGTTATTTATTTAGGAACGTATTCAAACATATTGAAAAAAGTGATCCGTTTTATTACTCATGTAAAAATTTACATGTTATATCTTATGTGCGTTAGAAATTGTCATAAACGCCACGAACAAAACGAAAAGATGTATCTACTAGCTATATATAATACAAAATATGATTATCGTAAAGAAAGTGAAATATTTTCCTATTTTAATATACTAGCGGAACATTAAAATATTATTTATCAAACGAAAGGCTGATAGCTATTCTTATTGCAAAGAAATGCTATAGAACGGTGGTTATACCTTATTAGCTATATACATAGTTTTTTAAACTTAACAGAAAAGTTAAGTTACATATATAATTACTTTTAACACAGTGCATATTTCTGCGGCAACTCGGCGCAATTCTTTTTTAAACAAAACAGCTTTCAACACGACACACAGTAGACATTGTGATATATAATAATAATAAAATTATTACATTATTTGTAAAATTGTGATGATTGTAATATTATTGACAAGTCTCTCGGAACGAAAATATAAAAAACAATCAGTTTTAGAATTATTATCAAGTTTGATTTACCCAAGCACGTTGTTAATATTTTTCATTTACTATGGTTTTACCTACAAATTATTTAAAGCAATAAGTTTAATAAGTATCCTGTCTCTTACATTCAAAGCATAGAATCGATTTAATTAACAATTAGGTGAAACCAAATTAATAGAAATATATCGATCGATTTTATTAAAAACTCTTTTTATTTTGGAACGGTATTAAATAATAATGTTTTAATGACAACAGCTGCTAAATCGATATTTGATTTGAAACTATTGTTTAGCAGCGATAACATAATACCGGGTATTAAACCCGTATGATTCGTTCTCTCCCTTTTTTCTTCTTTTTTTAAATGGACATAAACTTGATTTTTTTTTCATTTTTAACTACATTGTTATACTGACCTGTTATGCAGCTATTACATACGTACACTCATGTGTATGCATAATTATGTATGTATGCACGTGTGTGTGTGTCTAGCGTGCTAACAATTTCCATTATACAATCGCTGTTTCGTATTTGCCTACATCGTTCTACAATTGACAACAAATATTTAATTAAGATTTATTTAGATTAAATGTTTAATCTATAATTTGACATTAACTACTTATGCAAGGCATCGATGACAATACATCTGTTTCGTTACTTCTTTTTTTCTTCTATACTATTATAACTATATATGTAGGGGGCCCCTAAGATTATTGGGGAGTGCGTGTAACGACCATCAAATTCCATGATTTATACGTTAACTTTGTCGCAACTTATTCAAGCATACATTCTGCATTCCCCCGTGAAGCTTTTGTTGATACAAAATACATATAAAATTGTAAATAGCCGCGATAGAAACGAAAACTCATAGAAAAATGTAATACTTGTAAGATACAAAATACGTCCATCGTTGTTTTAACACGTGTATGTAATCTCTTGTCCATATACAAATATTCATAATCCCGTTCCTATGTCTTCCCTTTCTGTTATTATTACCTTTTCATCATCGTGTAAAACGTTCATGTAAGCGTGCAAATAGGGGCCCTCTCGCTAAGTCGGTGGTCAATAGGTTTCAACAAATTCTCTAATATTGAATTACACGTGTATCTTACAAAGCACCACGATCTAGAGCTCTACAATACATATAGGATGTCGTTTACTTAATACGAAACTACAAACAGGGAAATCGGACGTACACATCTTGCACTTTATGTTTCTCCATCGTTAGCTTATGCGCGTGTGGATAGAAATTTTATTGTGACGATAAACACTAATAAATAGCAGTGATTAACGACCTTAAAGAAAATTCATACAACTAGTAGTGATAATTATAATATGTATATTTTATATAAGCGCATTATTTTGAACATCCTATATATATTTCGTTTAGTTGTCATACAATAATAATCATACGTTTTTATCCGAGATTTGATTTGGATACAATGTAAAATTAGAAATCTTTTTGCAGAATCAATATAATATCGAATACAACGGAATTAATAATTAACGAGAGTGTACATTCACTCTCTTCAGGTATTATTTAATCATAGTAGTAGCTTTTCTCTTTTCTGCAAATGTTACATTTACTATACGAATACTGACTTAAAATTGAGTTGAAAATTTCGTATATATATATAATTATATTGATCCCAAAACTGATTTTTAACTGCTACGCTTATATATATACATATATATATATACATAAACTTAGTATAGTCACAGCGATATATTTATAGAGATGAAAAACGATTATTTTTAGGAACGCAAAAGGATCATTCGAAGAAAACGTTATCATAATATTATTAATAAATTTAATTGAACAAAGTTTTATAATACAATTGTAAAGAAAGTCGATCTCGAGAGAAAATAAAAAAATATACGCGATCCATTGAAATACAAAAATTTTGCCTGATTAAATTATAAATACAGGATCAAACTTCCCCCCTCTCTTGTTTTGACAGGAAATTTTAATAAAAATTCTCCGGATTGTTCAACTTTTCATATGTTTCATTTTTATATTTTTAGCGGCAGAAAATTAATAAGAAAAAGAAGCAGTGCTTGGAAGTAGTATATAAGTAGTATTTGATGGAAATCTAGCATTTAATAGAACATTAGGAAATTTGATATTGTATTCACGAATACCAGGCACGAGGAAACTAAATACGTTGCCACGTAAACTTTATTTTATTTACAGATTTTGTTTATCGATTTAGAACGATTTGTTCGTACTTTTTAATGATCAAAGAACGATGCAATATTACAGTCCGACATATACAAATAAGGAAAACCGTGATTCGCGAACTTATTACAAATTAGAAATGATATAGTTTTTATAAAACATAAAGAGAATTGTCACGTTCTAAGCGGTAAAAAAAGAAACACAAGATACCAACGACTACTGGAAAAGTATTATTTTCTTTGCTTGCCATATGGTCACAAAACGTGGTATCGGGCTGTGAAAGCTTCGTGATCTTTCATTACACCGTGCTCGCACTAACGCTACAAAGACGGAAATCTACTAATGTAACTAATGAAGTAAATGATGTTTCGCCATTAAGTAGCGACAATACGGTCGAAAAATAATTATGCGGACCAAAATGTTTTACACACTCACAGATTTGAGCACCTATGTTTAATTTAAAAATCATTCCCTTTCCTTTGTAATTGTACCATTTTCTTTTATAATTTACCGTTGTGTGTATTATTCTTCTTGTACAATATTTTTTTTTTTACCATTTCAACACTTCTCGATGATTATTTAGCAACAAAAAATTGCCACGAATATTAAATTACTCACAATTGTAACAGCGATGTAGTCCATCAGTCTTTCTCTCATTTCAATATCTGTCATGGTTCATTTCTTTATTATATATTGAATATAATATGCACGCATTCTTGTGTCTGTGGTGGTCTGAGACATTCATGAGACTAAAGAGCACAATAGCCGATGTCAATTAGTGGAGAAGCGTTTTTTTTCTTCTTTTTTTATGTCACGCATGAAAAACAGATAAACGTTACAGAGTAAGAGGAAAAGAGCATGTTGGTCCTCTTGATGTCGAATTATTGTATAAATATTTGTTTGCATTCAAACAATTTTCCGCTTCTATATTCTCATGAATGTATAGTTCGTAAATTACATACAACAGTCATTAGAAATATTGTAGTATCTATGCTTGATAAAAGTTACCCCATCCTTATAGTCAATACTAAAGAATATACCACACTACATTATACACCTCGAGGTGAAGGATGTTTCTATAGCTATTAAGGGTTCTCTTGATTTCTTAGTTTTCTATTACTGTTTACCAACTGGACGACCTCAATTACAAACATTTTAGTTAGAAACGTATATTCGTATTAAATCATACGTTTCCATTAAAATATCAAACGCACGAACTATAGAATCCCGAAAGTAGCGGTGTTACCTACCACAGACACTGATAGAACAATTTTCTTTTCTACCTTTTAATCAGTACTTTCGCTTGTTCAATAACTTTTTTTTTCTAATTCCACGTTAATCAGTTATTCATATAAAAGTGAACGTAATCGCATGACATCAGAATAAATTCTTCTAACAATGTGCCGTATGTAATCAAGCAATATCAGTGTACAGCGTTAAAATTACTGCCTCTTTTATGTTTCATAGAAGTTACTTTATTTTGTTACAAATTATAATTATTATTTTTTTTTCATTTTTATCTGCACGCGATAAATATCGAACGCGTATCATATATTTTTTTAACAAAATTATTGACGGCGCGAATAGAAAGAAATATTTCATAAATAAATTTACAACAATTACATCGGGGACAAAAGACACTTTTGTGTGTATGCGCGCATTTTCCAGAGAAAATCTCTTCTGTCTATTAAGTGAAATACTTTTGCACAGCAAAATATTGTTTCATATATTGTAATTCCGTTAACGATATCAAATGGATTTGATTGTTCATCTAATTTAGTATAGTGGTGCGTGGACACGATCGAATTTAAAATGTAAATAAAGTAATTTGCGCATATACCTACTATTATTGCTCCAAAACTACAGCACTCATAAATGGGTCCAAAATGTTGATCATTGTGTACAACTTTTCTTCATCACAGGGTATGGTAAATTTAAGTATACCACCCTAAAATAAGTTGTCTTTATCGGCTATACTAGAGATTGGTAGGATATTACTTAAAACTGAGTACGAAAATAATTGAAATGTCTGTTTAAATGTTTATTACTTTCTTACGCAAAAATTAACTAGTCTCTCTATTCAAACGCCATATATTGATCGACAAATGAAATAATTCCAAGTAACAGACATTTCATATGTTACGACATCATCGTTAAAAGGCAATAAATTATTTAACTTGAAATTTGCATTATTTCAAATGAAAATGATGATTTACTCACGATGCTACTTAACGGCGAGCGTCTGTTTAAGGTGGCGCATGAGGTGACTGCCGACGTCGTGAACCTCAGGCCATTGTTTGAGCACAAATATTATGCCCAACACAACAAACGTAGTTGTTAATATGCGCACCCTGCACATGAAACAATGAGGCTTAGTACAGCTGCAACAGAGATGTGAAAACAAAATAAAACAATGAGTGTGCGAAATTAAAATCGGATGACGAGTTACGCGATGGAGTATGAATCGAAATGTACGTGATTGAAGAAAAAACTAAGTAAAAAGTAATGACGGAAAGGAAATATATGTCGACAAAAGAAATATGAATCATTACTCTGTGTAATGCGTAGAAAATGGAGAGAATTGAATTATGTATGTTAAAATAAAGTGGATAAGTTTTAGTAGAAACAGCTTAAGCTGGAATCGATGTTAAAGTTTCATATTTAAATAGATTGTGCCAATATTCCCTGAAAAGAGAAAAAATGAAACCTATAAATAGGAAATATCTGTACCTGGTCCTAAGGAAAGGCATCATTATACCAGCACCTGTTGCGACAAGAAGTAGAATAACTTGCAACACCGTTAATACTACATTTATAAGTTTTACAACCAACGCTCTCGCGTTGCTATTATCCAGGCCCTCCAGGGTGACGTACTGCTGATGCTGTTGTTGTTGGTGTTCCATTTTACAAATTTTCGTTTGACAACTCTCCAACATTTCGTGTATGTCCCTTAAACGGTCTTCACTCTGATATTGCACTTTCTCTTCCATGTCCGTTATAGTCTGTTTCAAGTTTTCTACCTCGTTTTGATGCAGCTCTGTTAGATCGTTAATTTGCTCTTCCAGACGCTCGCATCTGAAACGTTCCTCTTGCAAAGAGTTGGAAAGATATGTCACCTCTTGCTGTAAACTCTAAAATTGTTTACGCGGAAGATTAATTATCGACATAATAACGTATGCAAATATGTTGTACTAGGTCGTAACATACACAGAAATTACCGTGCCAAAAATAAATGTAAATATTTCAAAAAGTATAGAAGACTTAATATTTCAGTAATATGTGGATGATAAAAATAAAAAAAACATGTACATGTTGATAAGAAAAAAAGTAACATTTAAAATAGTCAATCCATTAATGTTAGTTACGAAATAATATTATCGCATTCGTGACCACCGTGCTTATTCACCGATATTACGAACGTAATCCAAAAACAAATAAATGTACGTGTTCCGTTGGTAACGACCATGAAAACCGAAGGCAAATACGCGATACATATGCACATGAGCTAATTACAAGATTAACCGCATGACTAAGTAAAATTAGTTTCTCTCCTTAATATTTTAGCTTCTTTTTAAAGCAAAAATTAAAGATTAGGAACGAAAACATAGTTTACGACCTAATGCTTCAGTCATACTTTCGGCTGTTATGTTCTAATTGTAGGAAACGAACCTTTAGACCTTCCAATTTATCCTTCATCCTCTCTAAGTTCTCTCTGTGCTCTTGTAATTCGGTAAAAATCGATTTGAGACTAAGCGAGGCATTATTATTACTGTGACACGTGTGTGCTTGTCCCCTGCTACCAGGTCCGCTTTCACTCGTAACACTAGAGCACTCTGATCCTTCTTCGGATGGGAATTTCATTGCCGTAGCGCTATGAGTTGATCCCAGGCTACAACCACCGGGAAGTGTCGCTGATCCGTGATGTGTCTTTTCATCTTCAACACTAGCGTTATCTCCATTACCTGCACGCGGTGTATCGTTTACATAAAAAGTCGAGCCATCTGCAGGGACACAGACGTCGCAAGTTAGAAGTGTTATCCAATACCAAATCACTCTGCCTTTTTGTTAACAATTAATCGATTTTTAACAATTCTTCGCAAACTGGAACACATCTGTTCTCCTAATATCGTTAACGACAATTTCGAAGGATTTTCTGTTGTACATATATGTTAACTGTGTGTTGTAGTTGTAAAACGTTTCGTAAAATACTAATAGAAAAATTTATATTTCCTCCACAATTTCTGTTTTTTGAAGTTGTTATATATTGTCATGTGAGTTTATAGCCGATGTATTGGATAACTAATATCAAAGAAAGCTAACATTTGGATTTTCGTTAAAGCCACTAAAAATCGCAAGGCAAAATTATTAACACAAAACGATAATAAATAAATGAAGCTTACAATATGTAAACACAACATTCTCGTATAAAAATTATCTGTATCTAATAAACTTCCAATTTTTATTCTTTGTCATATGCAACAACAGAGTAATAGTGTTAAAAGTTACCGTTAAATTAATACAAGAACTTAATACATGTATGCTACATATACTAAAAACAGAAAAAGAGAGAGAGAGAGAGAGAAAGAGAGAGTAGGATGATTATATAAAGAGGAAACATATAATGAAAAAAATGCAGCCAAAATGTTACTTACTACTTTCAACTGCCATGACAGCGCAAAATATTAAACAATGTTTATTCTTCAATGTTGAAATATGTCGGAAAAATATCGTACTATTACTACAGTATAATAAACATTTTCAATTAATCATAGTTAATATTATTTTAGTGTTCAAACGTATAAGATTATTTTTTTAAAATAAATATTATTGACAACAGTAAAATAATCCCGACAGTGTATTTACATATGCATATATAATTAAATAATTAAGATAACGTGCATACTATAGCTTGTAGTACAACATTTTATTAGCATGAAGCAATATGTGCTTAGTGTAAGTGCTCTTATAACATAACAAATTTAATTGATAGTTTTAATAGTAAATATTATTCGAAAATTAAACAATAAATAAGAATTGAGCATTATCAGAATAATTAATTAACTAAATTATAATTTTTAATAAAAATTACTCACGGGATAAAGTATTTATATTATCAGCACTGCCGAATTTATTTTTTATTAAATAATGTGCAAATTCCCTTGGTTTGGACATTACACTTCTGAAAAACATAAAGATGAGAGGATATAAAGACAGTTGTATCTCTTGTGCTCTAACCATTCTATAATTACTCTATAAAATAATCACGCATTTTAAGCGGTAATTCGTGAAAATAAATTATAATAATACGAAAGTGACTATTGAAATCTATTTTAACGTTAACACTCACCCTGAAAAACCACTGATTCCAACCCTAATATTGCCGCCCACGTTCCTGAAAGTAAATCTTAAATTAGACGAAGGTATCATACTTTATATTTAGTACAGAAAAGGGCAAATTGAAGAAGAAGAAAAGGATATGAACAGATTGTACCAACGGTACATTGTATTACATTTAAAGTTAAATTTTTATAAAACTGAAAACCAATTTAACACACTAAGAAGAGTACTTTAATTTCCTATGTATCCTTCATTAACATAAAATGCTGTTTAAGATAAAAATATATTTCATAAATACGTAAAACGAGCATACTTCAGTCCTTGCCCCATATCGCGAAGCACTTCTCTGGGTTGTCTGTGACTCGAAGGTGCGCCGTTTAATTCATATTCTCGCAATTTTTTTGTGTAACTATCCAATTTCTTCTGAAGCTGAGCAATACTGTGCGCTGATTTTTGATTTTTTTTCTCGAATACTGCTTTGATTCGAGTAAGCTGCTGCTTGTCTGCATTGGCAGCTAATTTTAAATATTCATTTACATTTTCTGAAAGTAAATATGTAGCAGATACACATCATGGTATAGACCACTGTTGCATGTTACATTTTCTTATAATTCAGGTAATACTGTCTTAGAACTCTAGCATGCAATGAGTTACAATGGTACACTAATTAACTTGTTAATTGGTGAAAATTACCATCACGCGTGGTTTGTTCTATTCTTATAAGCTCTCGAGTTTTAGCAATTTTACTTTGGATTTGCTCAATTGCTTGGCAAACACGAGCAGAATTAGAGTCAACATCGTCACTTATTAATTCAGAGGATCCATTTGATAGGAACGATTGTGTTGCATGGTATTGTTCCTGTAAATAAATTTACAGTTATAGTAAAATGTACAAATATAATTGACAAGTGTAGCAAATAATTGTAAATACATATAAAAATAAATTGTGCCTGAGAAAGTATACTTTCATGAACGTGTACTTTGACCTTTGGTTTTATAAATATTAATATATGCAGTTTCAAAGTTATTTGCAGCAGAATGAATAGAACTATTTCATTTCTTAACCTGTAACCCTAATTGCACAGTTGTGATTGATGACCTTGCAGTACAGTGTAATTGATGCTGCATGTACATCTTCTCATTATATAAGCAACTTTATACAAACACGTACAATCATATACTTTAGTAATGCTAATCATACATAATATAGATACAAGTTTTTAATATTAGTATTATAAATTGATCCCTACAAAATCACTGGAAATATGTTATTTACAAATAAGACTTAAGAAAATGGTAACTAGATGCTTAGAACATTGTACACACAAATGAATTACATACTCCTTCATCATCGGTCTGTAGGTGAATATTTGGCACAAACTCGTCTTGTTCGGCAGTGATTAGATTGGTATTTGGTTCGTCCATAGCATCTACTCGAATCACAGTTCCTGGTGATTTTTGCCTACTACCTTTCATAATGAGGCTGCCACCGCCACCACTACTTCCACTGCCTGTACTACCCTCCCCTGTTTGGGAACTGCGAAGTCAAATTTAATTTTGTATGGTGCTTCTTTTATTTATCTATTTCTATTTTACTCTTATCTTTCTAGGAACCTATTTTTCATATTTGTAGGTACTAAACATTACATCGAAGCATAAGCTTAAGGTTTCAGTTTCATGTAAAATACTACAAAAAAGAAAAAAAAGATAAGAACGTTTAATATCACAATCTAGACATTCGCGTATACTGACACGTCTAGGAAAATAAATCGGATCTTACAATGAAGCATTACGCGCTTTTGGAGTGTGCTCCGAAGTAGCCGATAATTGTTGTTGAGACGAGGTCAATGTATTTCCTCTGTTCGGTGATGTAGTGCGTGAACTAGTTTTACTCGATGTTGATACCATCAAATTAGCCATTCCTTTTTCTCTGCAAAAATCATTAACTAACTACTTCAGTATCATTACAATTTTAATATAAAGTATAAAAACATAGTACGGTATATACAAAAGACTTGTGGAAAAAATAATCAGAGTTTATTTTTGATAGATTTCACTCTAATAAAGTTTTTATGACCCTTAGGACAAATTACTATTCCTCCCATCTTAACTAAAATATATTATCTTTCAACTTTTGCTTCTTCAGCATACTTTAGTGTATCGGCAAATGTACATTGCTTATATTGTAAAGATAATATTTATCTCAGTTATTTTATAAATGTACCTGAATATTTAAACTCAGGGAAGGTATTACCATAACAGCATATCTAATTTTCAATTATGAATTTCTCTAATCTATTCAATCGTACATTGGTAGTACTGTTATAATGAAAAAAAAATAATATGCAGTCTATTAGTAGACATGCATGTATCTAAACAAAGAATTTTACTTTTTCTTCAGTGACATAGTCTATTTTGTTATAATACACGAAAGAATTAAGATATAACGTCACTTTTAAAACAGTACTTTGCATTATTCATTGTAATACTGTTATTATCACTCATATGAATGCAATGTGTTTTCCTTATCAGGTTTTATCTCGGTAGGAAACACATATTTTTAATCAAGTATTATCAAAATTAATCATAAGGTTTGTTGTGAAGTGCATGATTTTACTGATTGAAATATATACAAAATAAAATTTATAGTATCGGAAATGAATCAATGATACAGTAATTAATTAAATGGTGTATTGTAAACAAAAATAAAAATATATAGTACAGAACAATTCTACTTTAACAGACCCCAGTGTACCTATTTCGAGCTTCAATTTTCTCTAACAGTGATATTATCTAATCTAAATCTTGTATGTATAGTAGATTATACGTGTTCCCCAAAAAATAGTATGTGGTACATAAGGTGCTTAGCTGAAACATCGGTGCTATTCGTCTTTGTAATGGACTATATTTTAAATTTTATTAATGTCATTACAGAGTTTATCTATAATACAGAGTAATTAATGCTTGTGATAAATGTACTGGCCTACTTTTCCGACATAAAGAAAAATCCATACTAAGTGTACTTATATTTAAATAGGAAATCGCATCACTGTTATACTTTCATGTTACAGTTCAAATGAACAATGTAATCAAAAACATATGTTCGATTTATAACAGATGGAGTAACAAATTTATAATAAATGGAGTAACAAATTGTACGGAAGGTAAGAAAGTAAAATTTTTGTTGTGCATTCAAGAGAACATTTGAGAGAGAATTGCAGCTACTTCTTCCACATTCTATCACCTTTAACCCAATCCTTTAACTGATGAATCACTCTGATTATCATAAATAGACCACCGGTATCGCTGTCGAAGTATGACGAATATATTACGCGAAAAACGTGTATCACATACAATAATTTAAACGATTTTATCTCATTTTTCAGTCAATCAAAGCAAAGTTAATACAGAATTTCAAATTTTTTACTCTTGAAAAGTTTCGTTTCTTATCGTTCTTCGCGACACATTATATCATGCGTTAACACCTAGAGATGCTGCGAACCGAAACTTTAAGAGAACAAGAAATCTAACATCGATACAAACAAGAAAATGTCGACCGAAAGCTTTTGAAATGACACAGATTTCGGTATTCAGTGCAGTTCTCGCATAAACTAAGAATTCCTAATCGGACATAACAATGTCACTTTGCGGGTATAAGAAACATGTAAAACGCAACGAGTTTTGATCAAATCTTCCACGCGAAGCTCTACAGTTTCATTAATAAACTATGATCATAAAAAAAAGACACAAAAACCTACAGCACGAACGGGTGGAAATTTGGAATACGCATGTTTGCGCATAAGACACCGATGATATTTAACAATCTGCGAAGCTACGTTACTCTCGCGGACTCGTTCCGACACATATGATACCGCCCACGATTGTTGCTAGCCTCTCGAGGCATATACGAGGCAATCGTCCCATCCCTGTCCACGCTGAAATACGGGGTACAACGATCGAATAAAAACAAACGACCTGTCAAAGGCTCGACGGTCCATCGACGCTCGATTCTTCCGAAACATCTCGTCACTTACCTTCTTTACCGTCCGACAAACGTAGCTCTTGGCTGAAGCATGTTTTCGCTCAATGAAATCGTCACACTAATGCACAGAGAGGGTCGTATTCGCGTACTGCGTTTCCTCTATCGTTTCTGGTCGATCGAAGGATAAGCTGTTGTTATCGTTTTTCACGGGTGTGTCATCGCTCACCGTTCGACATCGTCGCACTGGCCACTGTGATATCAACAAAACGGGAGACACACTGTCGTCCTCAGGCACTTAATCGACGTTGAACTCATTCAGAAACATGACGGACGCGGGCACGGGACGCGATACACTCGGCGAAGCCGCTTCGTTCCTCGCACAACTCGACAGTGGAATCTGCCAAACGGAACATAGAGGCAACACGAACGTAGAGGTGGGGATAAACACACAACCGATATTACCACTTGCAACGAGTGATCTCTCGATTCCTAGGGATATTTCCTAGTGACGCGCGATTCGTCGGGTCTACCACCGCCGTAACTATCGCAACGCGGCGTTATCACAACATTTACATAAGTTACAGTTTTACATTTCACGTATTACTCGAATTATGGCACTGTACGACCGTACAAGCTCCCGCTAAAAATCGCAAAGCTGTACACACGAACGTGGATACGTATGGCAACCTCGTTTCTTGCGTGTCGGTAAATCTTTGTTTCGATTCGAATTTTTTTTAGCGCGCGATCCTAAACAGACTGAAACGTTTATCGGGGGTCAACATTTATAAAGGGAACGAAAGTGATTTATTTATGTAATATCTCACACACGAAACTGCGAAGATACGTGCAAATTCGCGTCGCGTTCAACTTATACTCGACGATCTGTTTAATCGTGCGATCTTGCACGATGCCGTGCTAAAACGCGAGTCGTAGAGCTTCCGATCGGCGATGGAGAACTTTCTTGACAGCACGCGTGCGATGATTCCAGCCGAATCAGATGAGAACTTCTGAATACTTGTTAGCTACTATCGTATACGATACTGTCCTTGTAAATTACCGTGCACTCGGACATCTTCGGCTAGATTCGGAGTAAATGAATACTGCGCAAACAGAGAACGCATTAGACCAGAATGATTTATTTTCGAAATGAAACGCTTATTTTTGAGAGGCGTACATCGAAACAATCGAGTTCGGCACTTTATTGGTATCTATATTTAACGCATTGGCCGAGGCTCTCGCAATAAGCAACGTGAACCGAGGGTGTCATTGAGAATAGCAAAGGGCTCTCTACGGAATACGCTCACTGGCGATCACTCAATCGTTTAAGCTTATCAACCAGCGAATTTCCGAAGGAATCTCTGTACTGCGGGCTAACGAAATCTAACAAGCTGTAGGGCGTCTCGAAGTGCTCGTTCCCTCTGTTCGACGTGTCGTCGTGCTCGTTACCGACGATGGTGAAACCAGCGCTCGACAGTTCTACGCAGATCCTCGAACCCTCTAACGTGGTCAAATTTAAATAGAACAGCTGATTACTGTTTCGCAATTTCTCGGATACTTTGATGTCCTTTACATGGTGCTTCACGTCGCCGATAATCGCCCGCGCCTCGAGCTTCCACTGTTCTTTGTTCAACACTTCGTTACTCGACTCTCCCTTCATTCTCGCGTCCCGACAGCGTCGAAGAACGTTCTCTCTCTATCGACGCATGTAATATTCTAGGCGAGCTGGCAACGTTACAGTTTTGTCAACGTTATAGGCCGGCCCGCGTTGGACAATCCTCGCGTACTGCGCGCTCTAAAGTGGCACGTGAACAGGTTAGGATGAGGGTCAAAGACCAAGATCAAATGATTATGTAATTATCTGGCAATGGTTAGTTGCGGCTAACGGGTGTACAGTATCGTTCCTCGGTGACGGCGGCGACTACGATCCGTGGTCAGTTTAGTCCTTGCGCGGTTATGAATTATATCGTACATACATCCGATCCCACGTACTCACCAGGTACATGTGCACCGAATGCACTCCGAGCACTGAGTATAGATCTCGCCTGTGGAAGTTGTCGCCTCTCGCGGCGCCATCTCTGCGCGTCCTCTGCCACTAAGTTCACCGCAATATTGAACTAACAAGCGGGAAAACTTGTTATGTCACGGGGTAGGTGAAATATTAATGCGATAACGATTTAAACGATCCTACAGTTTGTCGTTACGTAAAGTTATTGTCTTTCTCTTTATTCTCACCGGGACTGTGACAGGTCTTGAAAGGCCGACTCGATTGTGTCACGACGAAAAGCTATTCAAACAACGATCGGTTTCTCGATCTTCGAATTCCGTGCAATTAAATGTAGAATTGGAAAAAATGATACATGTCCTCGTTTTGTGTCCCCGTTTCGCAATGACGCGGCGGACACCAAAGAAACGTGACGCCATCGTAATGAGGCTCACGTACATTTATCAATTTCATCTACAGAATGCGACGTGCAATTGGAATAGGTCGTACCTCCTACCATCGACCGCGGAAGACTTTTTATAATACGTACAGTTACGTAATAGCGTTGCATTTATCCTCCGTATCGTTATGATCTTCCATTTTTTTAAGGATTACGCGCGTATCCGACTTTACAGATTAGATTAAATTTCATTCATAGACTCTAGCGAGTGTCTTGAATCGTACGATCAGGTTCAGGCGTCTATTTTAATGAGAACCGTCGTCTTCGTTCCTAACAGAAACGATCCGTCCTCGCAACCTCGCGCGCGAATATCGAAGGCAAGACAATCGAGCCCGAGATTCGAGCGTCAGTTCACGGCTTGAATGCGTTCGTGAGTTCGCGTGACTCGACCGTACGATTATTTAATGACGATCGAGTCGATACCGCGAGGCATGACAAGAGAACCTACGACGGGGTTGCGACAGCTGCCTTTAGCCACGTAGAGATGAAGACGGGCCAAGCTGAGACTGGGAGATGTGGGATCAGCTGCCGGAGCTGATACTGACGCAGATATTCAGCCACCTCGGTCGTGGGGACCGTGCCAATGTTGCACAAGTCTGTCAGTCATGGAACCGTGCGCTTTCCTCGCCAGTTCTTTGGCGTTCCGTCACAGTCCTCATCGATCGTGATCTGCGTGGTGACTTCCCGTTGGCGGGGGAACTGGCCGTACGCAAACATTTATAAACGAAACGAAATAAAATACAATAAAATGAAACGTCATCGAGCGTGCATCCCCTCGCACGATGATTTATAATTGGTTAACGAAATGCCTCGTGACATTTGAATTAAATCGAAGCTTTCAACACTCGAAGACTGATTGTCACTATTTCCATTCAGTCTTCCATTGTTGTCGAGTTACATTTCGCGGATGGTAAATTTATCGAGCGTCACGGCTAATTTTCTTCGGAGAGAATTGCTACACCACGGTAAATGTATTGTGTTTAGGCAAAATACGGACAGCATATGCGAAGCTTGGAACTGGCCTGGACGCGGCCGTACATCTTGCCAAGAGAAGCGCGCATTACTCGCAATATCCAAGCGGAGGCAGGCGCTGACTTCCTTACGGTTGTACGAGCCAAGAACGTTCAATTGAAGAAATTGATACTCACGGATTGGATTTTCAGCTGCAAATGGGGGAACAGGGGCAAACTGTTGTACGCTCTCGCAAACTTTCTAGGGTAATCGAGCAGTCTGACACGTCAAAGACACGTTCAGAAATTATACAGAAACGGGATCCCGGACAGAGAGATCATACGTTATTAAAATTTTTCTACTTTAATGAGTACGGTACATTAGTTCTCGAGAACCATGGAGAATGGAGAGAGAAAAGTAATTCATCGTTTCTATCTTTGGAACTGTCTTCCACTGGCTCGAAAGCAATTATTCATCGTGTTCCAACGGTAGAAATTCCCCAATCAGTCCTCGGTGATCTAATCAGTATTCATTTACACAGCTGTCAGCACAATCTGGAAACACTAAGCCTGCTGAACGCGAATCTCGGAGTGAGCGACGTTTTACGACTTCTTGGCAGCGTTTCCAGAGGCTCGAACGAGCACCTCGCGTATCTAGATCTTCGAGGCGCGTTTCGGGAATGGCAGGCGCCCCATAGTAATCCGAGGCACGTCAAGTAGGACAGCGAAGCTTCGTTTAACCCATCGAAATTTTATCCGAGTGATCGATTCGCTGGACTTTCGTCAGATCTCATTATTGAGCTTCGATCTAATTGTAGAGCGTCTCAGGATGGATGAAACGATTGGAAGAAAAAAAGTACAAGAACTGCAAATTTGCCGAGTACACGTGCACTTGGCAAACATCCGACTCAGCACGTTTTACTATTTTCAGCTGACACTAATCACTGTTTTATGTAATTCGATGAGAATATTCGACAGCTGAGAGTAACTAGAAGTCGAATTCATTTTCAGCATGCATCCACGCAATCTCAACGTCCGTGTGCGGATGCATGATAAATTATCGCGCTAATTCAAAGTCAAGACTTCAAACATGTAAAATTTACTCTCTGCGTTTCTAAATTATCTTTGCATATAGGATAACTTGTTATCGGTTTCGCCGCCCATGTTCGATTGGGACTTGATCAAGTGCACGCGTACTCATTTAAGCCGACTTGCCTCGAAAACGTAACTCTGAACGAAGAATTTCTATTTTACACAACTTATTTCCTATCCGATTGCGTGAAAAAATTGCCAACAGCAGAGGAAAGAACAATGCTCTCGTTAATAAACGACCGACCCAATTCTTCCAATTGTCCCGTCCTTCCATTCATCCGATACGTTCGGTTGAACGAAGTTCTACCATAGAGCTCGATCGATCCGCTCTCGTTCCTAGAATTTTCCTCCCCGTTACTAAAGTAACTCCCATAGGTATCTACGTCTGCTCGGTCGATTTCGCGCGTTGACGATGCTCAGGCTCGACTACCCAGCCCTGTCCGATCAGACTTTGAACGCGTTGACCAACGCCGCGCCAAGGGTGCTGAGGACGCTGCACGTATCGGTGAGGGACTCCGATTCCAGGCATCACACGATCGCTGACACCGCCTGGCACAATTTGGTGCTCGTCTGCCCGGAGCTCACCGTGTCTTACACTATAGGTACAATATAATACAGAGTGACGTAAAAGTAATCATTGATTTCCGTCCGGCCGCGATTTTAGCCGAGCGACGACGGTCGACCCGAGCGCGCTTACGCGCGTGATTCCATTACGTTTTGTAATTCGCGGAGGTTTCCATTGTGTTACGAGCAATATATAACGGGGTGTGTGTTTTAGAAAACTGGGATTTCACGGTGAACGATTACACTTCGTGTTATATTTTGCTCGTTGCCCAATACATGTTAACGATTTTTGATACCTCAGATTATTCCGGGTCCGATAAGATTGAAAAGAGATTAATTAGTGCGAACGATTGATCGCGAAGCGAGTTGAACTTTTGTTCGGTCACTTTAAACGATCGTGCGATAAGTCTGGAAATGTATATTATCAACACGTTATGTTGAAATCGAGTAAATATCTGAATTAATGCCTAGATTCGAAATGAACGCCACGGATCGCGTTGTAAAAATCGCCGTACGTATCGAGAATAGGTGGATCCTGTGCGCCATTTAGCTTGTTAAGTTTGATTTTCAGTTAACATCTCCCATTATGAAGATATGTGCTACTTGCTGCTGCCCAGTGTGCCATTGGCTAGGTTTCAAATGTTCAGCGGGCACGTGTGGGATCAGAGTAGATCTCGCAATTTCAGAAGCACCGTCGGACTGCTTATTACCCATTACACCAACACACTCGGTATAATAAATTCTCGTTAATCCTACACGTTTTTGTTCTCTATCCGCGGAATATTTCCCCACGCGGAACTTCTATATGCTCTATTTCTCGACAAGCTAACCGCGGTATAACGATCTGGCACCTCGGCTGTTCTCTTCCCTTCAGCTGCGTAATTCCGCGTTATTCGGACAAATTATCGCAAATGTTTTTGGCAATAATCTTCGAACATTTTCGATAACGTACTAATTTTAAATATGATTGCATCTATCGCTTTCTTCCCGATTTCAGTATACTCGAGGTCGTGGTTCCACGCGTTTAACTATTTTTATTCGTTTTTATAAACAATTTCAAAATTTGGCCTGGTTCAGACCAGCCAATGATGTGGTACGCGAGTATTTTTTAATTACCATTCGCTAAATAGATGCTTTACACGAGGAATCGTTTTCTTCCAGCGATTCTGTAAACGCCTTGTATAGCCTTATCTTTCTTGAATGAAGCGATTAAAAATATTTATGATTGTTAAGTATTTGGTAGCTGTCGGAATGCGGTACATGACTGTTGAAGAATATGTCACGCGTGTTGTTACAGCGGAGGTAATGTTACAATTGAGAAACAATCGCGAGATGCTCGACGACTTACTTGTCTCCATGTTAGTGAGTTGTAAACAGTTAACAAGATTACAGTACGACGGTATAATAAGAAGTCTTGATACCTTGCGGGACATCTGTCAGCTACAAACTGAAAGCAAGACTCGTAAGAATTCAAACAGCTCTTCTTCTTTAATAGTATCGATCTTCACAATTAGATCTTCATTTGATGTCCTTATCTATATAAAAAAATTGGATAAAATTAAGGCAATGATAGTTAACATCATTTTAAGAAGAGGTCACTTAACATTAAAAGATAATTCATTTTTAAAACGGGTAGGTTTTCGCACGATCCACGTGAAACCACGGAACGTCAATGCTCGGAATCGTGCCATATTGAACGACATCAACTATCATTACGACCACAAGATGATGGAACAAGGAGTAGATTTTCGTATCGAGGACCCAGCGTCAGTCTTGGTGTTTTACTGAAACGTCAACTTCTCAGCTGTCCACCTGCATCTGTCCCACTTGTGTCTTTCTTCATTATAGAAAAAGAAATAAAACGATATCCGTCCTCCAACTTGTGTACGTTTCATTCCTTTCTCTTTTTTTCTTTTCTTAATTGTACATGTTGATAACTCAAGGTGTTTATCGTTTCTTTTTTCCAATCGGTTGATCTGTTTATTTTTACCGATAAAAGATCGCCGAGCGATTGCAACGTACAACAGTACCGGACGAAACAATGAATTTACAGTATCTCGAAATTATACTTAGTTTTTACTATCGATACGCGGATTAGCTGGCAATCACGTCGATTAACTTCTTTTAATAATAAATACGATATTCTAAAAAAGTCTCGCAGTAACAACTTGTAAAAGTATCTAAAAACCTTAGATGTATACGTATAAAATAATTAAGAAGTCGTTACAGCTAGTATTGTCCCACCGTTTTCGGTAATTGGGATTCGGGAAAATTCTTCTCGTTCACCCCTCGACAGCGTACAGTCTTTCTTTTCTTAATCAAGCACAGCGGTGCAACGCGAATGCGAACAGTACTTGTACATGTATAAAAGAAGTATAAAAAAGTAGAAATCTAAACTGGTATCAAATATACTTATCGCATTACACCAAGTACTTGCGATTTTCTATAAATCATCCAATCGATTGTGAGTCTTCAACTTTCATTTCGATTACATTTCAAGGCTTGCTATCTAATATGGTAAAGATAACAGTTGCGTCTGTATAAGTTCTTATAAGGTAATCCAGAATCGATTAAAAAATAAAGTTTCTCCGCCACGGTAAGTTTCCATGCGCTAAGCTGTCGACGAGGAAAGTATTCTTTATAAGATCTTGCGCAACGTTAAGGAATAGTTCACGTATTATACGCTTTTACAATGCGACTAATTGTACGTTTGCAACGGTCTGTTGCATTTTAATACTAAATAGTATCAAGGACGGCTTTATTACTGCAGAGGCCAGCAAAGCTGCTAGCTCTGCGCGTTTAACCATTGTGTGCTGTCGGAACGGTCAAGAACAGTATCGAACAAGGTTGCTCGCGAGCCAAACAATGTAACGTATGTTTTAAAGAATTGTAAAAAATTATTTCAGGACCCGATAATTTTACGGTTAATATATAAAGTATATTCTTCACAAAATTAAAAAAAAAGTTAATAAGCGCCATAGTTTTGCTATTCATCAAATTAATCCAAACAGTGCACAAGTGTTAAACTTATCATTTCAAAAGTTATGGCGAACCTATAATAAAATTTTCAAACTTTTACAAACATCATCTGCTATATCACTCTTTTCTTCGATCGCATAAGAAAAATGCAATTTTATTTTTCTTCATCAGAGAAAATAGTGGTAATTTATATTCAGAAGGGAACAACACGCAATAACTTGTTGACTTCGAACTCGGAACACAACAAAGGCTGCCCTTCTTTAAAACGATCGATTTCAATGCTTCAGTGGTTACTCCATCTAAGATGGATGGCGATTATGTCTGTAAGGATCGCCCTGATTTCACGAGAGTCTTCCTAAGAGTGCCTCAAGGGCCGTAAGCTGCACGAGGATGTCCCAGTATTAAACGATCGATCTGTGCCAATCTGCTCGACGAGTAGAAATAAGCAACACTGGATGTGCTATACGCGTCGGCTATTTTTATCGGTACAAATCCTGACACAGTTTGAAAATCAAATTTCATTTCGGTATCGGGAAGATCGTATCAATTTCCGTTTCACGCGTATTATTTTAAGATTCTTTGCGAATAAAGTTCTTCAATACAGCCCACCGCGTAAAATTTAATTGACTTCCATTCATTTGCTACTTGATTAATAATGAAACACCCATCGCATTAGTTTGAAAAATGAAACACTCCAACTTAAGACCAGCGGGCTATTAGAATGAATTTCAAATATTCAAATACCGAATACGAGAAATATCTGAGAAACGACTCTCAGTGCTTTGACCCGTTACATCGTCACGCGGTGTTAAGTAGCCAGAAGACCCGTTCTTCCGGTACCAATAATTAAGCCCGTATCGTCCCCAGGAATCTCTTCCACGTCCATCTGACCTGCGACTCCCGTTCAGCGACAGGACTTCATGTGCGTGTTCAAGACGGTCCTGGTGACGAAGCCTTTCCCGCATCGTGGACAAACGTACGGTCGTTCACCCGTGTGGTAGCGTTTGTGAACCACCAGCGTGGACCTCTGCGTGAACGCTTTGCCGCACTGGTCGCAGGAATACTTTCTCTCGCCCGTGTGCGTCACGTTGTGCGTCCTGAGCAGCGTTTCGCAAGCGAAACACTTGCCGCACACCTCGCAGGTGTACGGTTTCTCGCCGGTGTGCGAACGATTGTGAATCTCGAGGCCCTTGGCCGTCTTCAGCTCTTTGCCGCACAGGGCGCACAGGTATCGACGCCTCTCGTAATTGGGCACGTCGCCGTGGGCCTTCACCTTGTGCTGCTTCAGGACCGACTTGTACTTGTACACCTTGCCGCAGACGTCGCATTTGTGCTCGATGCTCTGCGGGTCGGCCTCCTCGAGTTTCTCGCGCTCGGTCAGGCTCGTTTGCTCGTAGTGATAGAGGCGATTGTGCTCCTTCAAACTGCGCCAATTCGAGAAATTGCTGGGTTGTGAGTAGGTTGGTCGGTAGGGGATGATTTGAGAAAGGCGAGTTTAGGGGCGGTTAGATCAGTCAAGGGAATACTCTGATGACTCTTTTCTATCCTAGTACACTTGAAACTCGGATGTTCCTGTATCCTTGCGTTAATGAAGATTTTATTTATTGTTATTTACCAAGCAAAAGATATTTATTTGAGCGAGTTTGTGCAAAATTAGTAAGATTGATAGCATCTCTGAAGGCTGTGCGTGTGGAAAAGAAGCGTGTGTAGACGAACTCTCTGGTTAGAAACCTCTTTCGTAATCTGAATGGTCTAGTTTTAATACAATGCTGCTTTCATACCTGTACACATCGTTGAACGTGCTACCGCATGCGTTGCACTGTTGATACTGCATAAAATTATGCATGGTCGTGTGGGTCATCAGGGAGTCCTTGTCCTCGAAGTTCTCGCTGCAGATTTCGCAGGTAAACTTCACTTCCCGGTGGTGTCGTTTCGAGTGCCTGTCCACGTCGCTGGCATTCACCCCCATGAAACTGCACTGGCCGCAAGGGATCGTCTTAGGTGTGTGCGACTTTTTCACGTGAGCGTTCAGCATGAATTGCTGAGGATACGTCTTCCCGCAGGTGGCACACTTGAAGGGTCTGTGGATACCGTGCACGATCCTCAAGTGTGCCACCAGTCTGGTTACGAAGTGAAACTTTTCCTGGCAAAGCTCGCACGTCTTCTCGTTTCCTTCGTATCTGCAAAGTTCAATTTCAAATTCTTTATCTTTCAGCCAGTCATTGCGAACCTCTCGATTGTTACCCCTCTCTTTCTAACGATCGAGAGATGACTTGGATAAGATTTATATTGTTTACATTAGGTTTTACCAAAATTTGAAAAATCTATCTCATCTACTTCTTTTAAACAGTTGAAATTTGCATTTTTGACTAATTAGTGATGTATCGATCGTACAAAATATGTGGGAAACTTACTTCTGTCCAGGATCGAGAAGAATATCCTCGTTCTTGACGCTGAAATCTTCGCAGCCGTTAAGCTCGTCGTGAACGTCGCTCCAGTGGCTGGAACGTGGTAACCTTCATTGACAAAAATACACGTTTACACAAAGCATCACGTGTGCTTGAAGAAAGTCAACATTGAAATCGGTACATTGGAATAGGATGCTTTCGTAAATGCGCGCACTTAAATCCATAAGCCCAATCGTACATAAAATACGATCCTCAATAAAGTACAAAATTCTATTCAAACTGGTGGTGTCATTCTTTTATTAAAAAAAAACAACATAGTTTCGTAACAGAAAATTACGAACTGATCGATTCGTCTCTCTTTCTCTCTAGAGCATCGTCTCGATCACAGTCAAGCTTTCTCGTGCATTCTGCGATGTTTTCTCAGAAAACTCCCGGAAACGAACCCCTTGCCGCAGTCCGCGCACTGGTACGGTCTCTCGCCCGAGTGGTACCTCAGATGCAAGATCAAAGAGGTCCTTTGCGTGAACCTCCTATCGCAGTGCGAGCAACCGTACGGCCTCTCCCCAGTGTGCACCCTACGATGAATGCTCAGGTTCTCCTTGCTGGAGAACTGTTTGTCGCATAGATCGCAGCTAACGATTTTCTCGTTAACGTGACCTCGCCTGTGCACCATCAGCCTCCTCTTCGAGGAGAGCACTGCACCGCAGAGGTCGCACAGGTGCCTCGTTTTCTCGTGCAATCCGTGGCGTTGCTTCAGATGACTCTCCAGGAACGATTTGCGCGTGAAACCTTCTAGGCAGATCGTGCACGGATGTCTCTTTCTCGCGTCGTTCCTCGACTCCACCGGAAGAGTGCCAGCGTGTTGTGTCCTCACGTGATTGGTCAGGTTCTTCTTGTAAGGGTAGGATTTGTTACAGTGGTCGCATCGATACACCTGCTTCCGTGTATGAACGTTCACGTGCTCCAAGTACTCTGTTCTCAAGTAGAAACCTTTTTGGCATTGCTCGCACCTGAACGAGTAGTCTTTGGTGTGACGTCGACGGTGATTTTCCAGGTTCGATTTCTGGTTCGATCTGTAGCTGCAGAGGTCGCAAGCGAACCTCTTCGAACCGGTGTGAATTAATTTGTGTCGAGCTATGTTCATGGGGCTCCTGAACGTTTTGCCGCATTCGTCGCAGCTGAAGGCCCTGTCGATCCCGTGGAGATTCTTCAGGTGCTCGACCAGCTTCCTCGTGTGGCAGAAACAGGCGCCGCATTTAATGCACTCGTGAATCGCTCGCGAAGTTGCTCTTCGTGGCCTGAAACAGAGCCGTTCATGAAGTAGACAGTAACAGTTAACGCGACAAATGAGTACACGCGATTATCGTAATAATTACTTGCGATAACGAATGTACTTTTCTCGAGATCAATTTCTATTGGTACTTTTACTCATACCTACCGACATTTGATGACGCTTTGGTTTCTAGACGAATATAACGAAATTTTAGTGAAAACATGATGTATGTTTTTAATGTTACATATTTGAAGGAATTTGTCTGTTCATGGAATTCAGATGTAATTATTGTGTAAAAAAACGTTTGGAAGATTTTTTCAGTATTTTATAACTAATTATTAAACGTACATAAAGCTCCGTACGGTCTTCACAAAAGAAGAATTATGTATTCTTTCATTAACGATTATAAATTTAATTATTGTTCGGTATTTTAGTTTTCGTAGAAAACTTCGAGTTTGATTTTCAACGTGGAATAATTCGACGTTCGGAAAAAAAATAGTATCATCGTAATGCATAATCGTAATTAAAGTTCGCTTTTTGTATAAAGTTTGTATAAGATTCCCTATGAGTACAAATTATGCTACTATTAATCTACTATTAAGAAAATAAACAACGTATAATAATGATCTTCCTTAAAACGATGCAATTTATATAGTTCCCTTATCGAGGATCCTCTTTTAACGTCTCAAGTAATATAAACTCTAACGAATTTTCTTTTTCCATACGAAACTCTCATTCAACGCAACAATGATTTTGTTAGAGGCTTCTAAACGTAGACTATACTTCAGTGATTAAAAAATTTGTTTACGCGTTTCTCGAGTAGCATACATCTAAAATATTCAGACTACAAAACACAACAATTCTCCATTTAACACGGGAACAACCAAACTTCTACAAATGTTACTTCAAATTATAGAAGACATTACTCTGACTCTAGCATAACTACGAGTACCAAAATCCGTCAAAAAAAGACGGACCTAATGATTCCATACTTCGTTACGATTTATTTATAAAAATGATACAGTGGAAAGGGGTTTTTATTTATTACAAAAATCACAGTATAGTAACTAGTAGAGTGTCTTTTTAAGGAACCATCAACTCGGCGGGTGTAGCAGAACTAGTGTCCAATCGTGGTTGTTCTAGAGTTAAAAGGAAACAATTTTGATAAAATAAGAATAACGACGGATTAAATGCTAGAATATATCGTGATAATCGAACGCTTTTGCACAATATCAATAAAATATCACTTCCAAAGTAAACCACTATCAAAAGCTCCTAGAACACTTCAGAAGCCTCGGACATCGCGACATCCTTGCGAACCAGAACCACCAGTGTCTGAATAAGTCGAGACGAACGTCCCAGACCATCCACTAAACTCTCACCCACTAAGTCTCCTTTTTCTCCACTGTCGCGTCGCTCAGATTTTGCGTAAAATCCATAATAAGCTTCCTGATGGAGATCACGGGTAGTGGTGGCAGGGGTCCTGGATGCCGCTTCCTGTGACAGATCAGTCCCGGTTTCTGAGCGAACTTTTGTCCGCATATATCACATGTGTACGGCCTCTGGCCGGTGTGTATCAGTATGTGTTGCTCCTGAGCGGTCCTCCTCGGGAACTTTTTGCCGCAAACCGGACAGGCGTACGGCCTGATACCTTCGTGGATCCTCAGGTGAAGATCCAGATCCCTCTTCTGACCGAAAGTCTTGCCGCAGGTCGGGCACACCACTTTCTCCTTCCTCTTGTGCCACAACAGGTGTTGCTCGAGGTTGTTCTGCGTGGTCATGCAACGTTTGCACAGGCTGCACTCGTACGCGGGCTTGTTGTGCTTGTACTTCATGTGCGCCCTCAGGGACGGCAGACTTCTGCACGCGTACCCGCATACGGTGCAGATAATGGGGGGTGCCGTGCTGTGCATCTGTTTTTTGTGCTGCACCATGTCGTTCCTGATCTTGAACTTCTTCCCGCAAACCGAGCAGGAATAGTCGAAGCTGCTGGTGTGCCTGCGAACGAAATGGTCCTTCAGGGTCCATCGGTTGGTGCTTTTGTACTCGCAGATGCTGCACGGGAACAGGACCGGCCCGTGGATCTGTTCCGAGTGCTGCTTCAAGTCCTTTCGCAGTCTGAATGTCTGATCGCAGGACTCGCATCTGTGTCTGTGTTGGTTCATGTGCGACGCCAGGAACGACTTCCGGTTGAACTGTTTGTTGCAGAAATCGCACTCGAACAGTTCCGTTTGCCTCTTTGGTCTCCTCCTTTCGGCGGATCTCGTTTCAATGGGTTTCTTCGTCTCGATCGGTGCTTTCGATCGGTGTTTATTGGCCTCGACGGGTCTCTTCGTTTTGAAGCCACGAGACGGTAGCACGCGATTCTTTAAATTCAACCTCCTGATTCTCTCCCTTTGTTGGCGGTGTTCTTTTCTGGCCAACGAGAACGAGTCTTCCAATGCGAGGACGCAAGATTCGTCCAAAGGGTTCACGTCGCTACCGTTCAGCGGATCCATCGCCGGGGAACTAAAACAGATTAAAATCGTCCCCGTTAGGATTTGGCACTTGTTGGATGTTACTGACAATGCTTCTATATGGAGAGCTTACTTACTTGAAATATGTTTAGCAGATGAACATTTCACGATTTAGTTATACTTTCGTTTAGGGATCTAAATCATTGCGCAATTACTGTTCATAGTATTAAGTCGTAAATGATACCATTTCGATCGATTCGTTTGTATGACTAAGGAAATCGTGTACATTCGATATTCTCTAATTATTTTTCGTATAGCGATTACGTTTTTTTTTCGATTATCACGTTTAGCTGGAAAAATAAGAATCTTGCGTCATACTTACGTATTGTTCTATATATTCATCAAAGTCGAAGGACTTTCTAACGAGAGTTTAGTTAAAGTTAACTGCGATTTTATTAAAAAATTCATAGTACAGTAAATAGTACAAACAACATTCATAGAAAACAGATAAAATTCGTCTTTCGTCAATAAAGAAACACAGGTGTATTGTTAAAAATCTTAATGGTACTTATAAAAATTCACGGGTTTCTTCTTATTACAAAATAGCTCCAGTAAAATCGGCAGTGAAAAGAGAATCTGTAAAGTATTCAAAAACCAGCATATAAATCTTTATCAACAATTCGCAGAAGCATCCGCAGTGATGATTTTTATGAAACACGATTAATCAGTAAAGTCAAACTCTTCAGAGAGATCCAAATTATCCTCTCTTAAAAAAAAAAGTTTCCTCCACAGTGCTACTCATAACTATTCCAAGAATACATATATTTCATATAAAAAAACTCTCCTAGATTATTTTATTGTCAGTTAGTTATGTAACTAAAAAGTTACTACACTGTTCGTACTTGTTCCGTACAAACAATAAAACTATACTCTGCAAACTAACTCATCAATACGTATCTCAAATTTGATAATTACGAGTATACAAATTTCTGAATAATGCATTCATGGGACGCAATTGATAGCCCTCTCAACGATCCATCCGCAAACAATTCCCTCTCACAGCCTTCCTTCGCATAAATCCTCGATCGCATCGAAACCGCGCACGTTAAAGGTCATCCATTCATTCGATCTTAATAATCGTGTTCCTTGTCGTGTACTCCTTCGTGAACTCCGTGACGATGTTCTTTATAGAGACCACGGGCAATGGCGGCAGTGGTCCAGGATGGCGTTTCCTGTGGCAAATCAATCCTGGTTTCTGCGCGAACGTCTGCCCGCAGATGTCGCAAACGTACGGCCTCTTCCCCGTGTGAATAAGCACGTGTTGCTCCTGAGCGGTTTGCCGTCTGAACGATTTCCCGCAGACGGGACAGGGGAAGGGTTTGACACCCGTGTGCACACGCATGTGCGAGTCGAGGTCACGGCCCCGGAACCTTTTGCCGCACGTGGGGCACAACACTTTCTCCCTGGTCTCGTGCCAGGTGAGATGCTGCTCGAGGTTCTCCTGAGTCGTCATGCCTCTCCTGCAGATCCGGCAGATGAACTCGGGCTTGTAGTGTCTGTACTTCATGTGCGCCTTCAACGCGTGCAGGTTCTTGCTGAAATGGCCACATACGTCGCAGACGATGGGCGGCGCGTCGCTGTGGTTCTGTTTCACGTGATGATTCAGAGCCTTCTTGATCTTGAACTGCTTGCCGCAGGTGTCGCAGGCGAAGTTGTAGCTGGTCGTGTGCAGGCGTATGTAATGGTTCTTCAGGGTGCCCTTGTTGTTGCTCTTGTACTCGCACACGCTGCAATCGTACACTTGACGCCGATGGATCTTCTCCGTGTGAGAGGCTAGGTATCTGCGGAGCCTGAAGGTCTTTGGACAGTCGGGGCACTTGTGCTTGTGTTTCTTCAGGTGCTCCGCGAGGTTGCTCTTTCTGAGGAACTTGCGTTGGCAGTGGTCGCATTCTAAGCGAACAACTCGACTCCTCTGCTTCGATTGCTGACCAGAGGTGGTTTGATGGGGTAGCCTCGAGTCCGTTTCTCGCAATCGTTTCACGTTGCTCTCATCTTGGTTCGCGGTCATCGCGTCGAAGTCTCCTTTGACGATCCAGTTCACGTAACCCTCGGGGAAGTCCAGCGGCGAGTCTGACTGCGCATCGGGCTTGAACTCTTCGCTTAACGGGTCGAGAATCCTAAAACAGGAAAATGCGTAGCTCGTGTTAACCGTTGAGTTCGAGTAAATGAAGAAGTTCTTAATCGATAAGTACAGAGATGGTTGAAAGCAAGGCATCGTCGCGTCACTAGAACTCTAAAATTAATTTTTTCTTTCGTTTGGCAAGTATTTTATTAATTGCAGACTCGTTCCTCGAATTTTTACACAACGCGTTGGGTACTCGTTAATCGCTTAAACCTAATCGGTGTTCCGTGGTGTCCGAAGGCTCTTTGAGAAACGAGATCATAGAAATTCTAGTATCTGTGCCCACCATACCTGCTCGCTCTTCTAAACGATCCGTAACAGTCCAGTACAGCCTGGAAATGTATAAAACTGATTATTATCGTCGACAACGCGATGATTTAATAGAACAGATATACTTATCTTGCGGATTCTACTATTCTCGGTTTACTTTATAGTCTGTTCACAATCGTGGTTCGCGTTCTCTTCGACGGCGGCGGGGAATGATCGTTAAAACAACAGTTTCCTTTATTCAAAACTCAACAAAGGTACAATCTCTTTATTCCGTTTAAATTCATTCACGGCTGACAATCATTGCGGGGTAGTTGAAGAGATCGGGCTGAGTAAAAATATTTATTTCAAACTCAAAGCTATACACAGCGTGTACGTGTCCGTTACGAACGTTATTAACGCTAGGGTATTGATTTTTAGAAAAATAGCCGTCCGTAGGCGTGCTTTCTACACCGCGCGGGTTTTCTCTCTCGCTCTTCCACTCTTTCTCTCTCTCTCTCTCTCTCTCTCTCTCTCTTTCTCTCTCTCTCTCTCTCTTTCTCTCTCTTGCTCTGTCACACGCTCTTTCTCTCGACGATTTGTTACATTTATACCCTTGGATAATCACTAGCAACATGGTCGAAGGGGGTAGCAGGTGCGGCACGGGGGACGTATTTGTTGCGTTCGCGGATTCAGAGAGACAGGGGCTGGTGTCATGCCATGTACGTTGTGTTACGAGTTACTCTTAGAAAGACTAGCTCTCGCGGATAGTGTCAGCGACGAACGGCCATTCACTGGTACGCGAACAGAATGGCATCGTTATGTCCCTCCGTATTCCTCTCAATTCTTGTCGAAATGTTTACGCAACGCGGTGAACCGTACTGACTAACGAAATGAAATTGATCGCTGTTCACGTTTTATCTTTATTTGGCCGAAATATCACGCAGACAATTGAAAATGGTCGACTACCATCGTCACGTAGCTCTGACAGAAAGCGAGTAGGTGTTCGCTTTCTTGATGTAAACGCGAGAGATCTGTTCGGTCAGGGATAGCAGCATTATGCGTCTACTGTGGTTACATCGAATAACGGAATTGGCTGACGGGTGGGTGTCTTTTAACGTATCTAGTACAATATCATCTTTGTCTGTCTTTACTATCCTCTCTTTCTCTTCTTTCGTACAGCGTAAGATCACACGATGGACGTAAGATACGATCTGACATTCAGAAATGTTGCCCACCAGCCTACTGCGTTGGCTCGTCTACACGTCATTGTCTGCACGAACGTTGGCAAGAAAATATCCTTGACCGGATAGATCTTTTGGCTTCCACCTCGGGTTTAATCTCCTCCCAAGTCATTAGCATCTGTCGAGCTTAAGAAACATGATTTTGTTCTAACGCGCGAACGATTCACTCCAGACAAGTCCAATTCCATTCCGTTGGCTCCGGGAGTAAGCTGGTCACCTCGCTCTACTCCGTTATTGCATTAAATACGACCTTGGCTGTTGACTCGTTAATTTCACACGCTAATGATACACGTGTTAGGAATAAAGCGCACGAAGATCTTCATTCTCGTGCATGCTTCACTGCCGGAGCAATTATTTGGACATGCCTGGATTCACTTTAGCTGGGAACACGCGTTAAAGAGTCTTGGATAATTCAACTGCAATCTTCGATTGAGTGAGTATAGGAAACTTTCTTCTTTGTTAGCGCATTACACGTTCATGATTAATGTTAATTATAGATTGATTTTGTTTCGTTCCAGGAATGGAACCGGTTATAAAGTAGGCAACATGAAAATGGTCTCCAGAGTTTGCAGGTAAACCGAAAGGATAATTGAAGAAGGGGTGTCCTGTGTTCTCCTTTGCTTCGTGTCTTTCTTTTTCTTCACGTAAATCTTCAATTTACACAAGGCTGTTATTATATTGTACATCTTATATCTTTAAAACTTACAATTATACGCGATGCGTCTAAAAAATAATCATCGTTCGCCCAAGTGTCCTCGATCTATTAATCTCGATGGTATAACAAAGTATTTTGGAGTTTCGGTGATTCGCGAATTATACGTGCTGCTCTTGTTCCGATGAGAAAATCACTCTCTTACTCGTTGTTGAAGCATACATTCGTAATTCCTAAACTACTCTTTAACGGACACAAACGTAACTGAGAAGAATTTTGTCTACCAACTAAGGTATTTAAACGTAAAAATAATTGAAAAAATTTTTATCGATCGAGACACAGGGTGATCCAAAATCGATGCTCGAAAATTAGCAACTACAGTTTACAATCCATAACTAAAAAATCTGCTTGCAGATATAAAATTTCGCTGCTAGAAATGGTATCAATTTTTGTGATGTTCTGATGGAATATTCTAAACCTCCGATCAACTATAAACCCGAATTCATAAAGACCTTGTCTGTAACCTAGAGAAAGTATAAACAATTGCAGCCATGCAAACGTCAGTTCTGAATATCATGCAACGACAAAATTTTCCTAGGAAAATGTACAATTACATTTAATTATATCGTACGATAACTCAATTTATCCTTCAACGACGAGCAGACTGAAGTAGTACCTACGACCGTACGATCGAAGCTTTTTTTATTACCGATCCATCGTTTCGTCGTGCGGTCACCTTTACTAAAATTCTCTGTTATCGAACGCCATATTTACGGGCGAATAAAATCAAGCAACCCCAAACCGATCAAGATAATTACAACATTCTTTACACATTTCATTCGCGATCGAAACAATAGCCGATTAAGTATTAAAGCGTGAGAAACGCGGCCGAAGAGGCAATCCACGCCTCGAACGATTCTACGCCTCCTCCTCGATCCTTTCCTCGTTCTCGCGGGCGTTTATCTCCTGCACGTATCCTTCCGTGAACTCTTTCACGATGTCGGCGATTGGCATGACAGGCAACGGCGGGTGCGGCCCAGGATGCGTTTTTCTGTGACAAATCAGCCCGGGCTTCTGCGTGAACGCCTTGCCACAGATGTCGCAGACGAACGGCCTCTTCCCTGTATGGATGAGCAAATGTTGACGCAGCTGGGATCTCCTCGCGAACGGTTTGTTGCAAATCAAACAGGAATGTGGCTTGCACCCAGTGTGCACCGCCATGTGCCTCTTGAACGAGTCCTTCTTCGTGAACGTCTTCCCGCATTCGGCGCAGACGATCTTCTCCCTCTTCTCGTGCTGCGTCAGCAGATGCTGATCAAGATTCTCCTGCGTGACCATGCGTCTTTTGCATATGTGGCACTCGTACTTCGGCTTATAATGCGCCCATTTCTGGTGCACGTAGAGTGAGCCACTGTTTTGGCACAATTTCCCGCACACGTCGCAGTTGATCGGCTTCTCTTTGTGATGGAACCGGACGTGGTTGGTCAGGTCGCCCTTCACCTTGAACTTCTTCGGGCAGAACTTGCACTGGTGCTCGTATCGGTCCGTGTGCTTCCTGATGAAGTGCGACTGCAACGAGTGCTTCGATCTGCAAACGAACCCGCAAGCGGCGCACGGGAACAGCATGTTGTTCGGACGTTTACGAGACCACGTTTCGTGTTTCCGTTCCAAATGCGCCGCGAACAGGCTCTTCTTCAGCGTTCTGTAGTCGCATACCGCGCATATGTACGCCCCGTCCTCCTGTATGCACACCTTCTTCTTGTGCGTCCACGCGACGTGCTTCCTGAAGGAGATCGCCGAGCTGAACATCTCCGAGCAGACTTTACACTTCAACGCCCCACTCGAGTTCCGAGAGACCTTTCTACGGGTCTTCGTCGGGGTCGTGTGATTGTTCACCGACTCTAGGATCTCCTCCTCTAGATATTCCACCTGTTCCACCTGATCCTGATCCCCTTGATCCTCCTGATCGACCTGCTCCAACTGTTCTTGATCGTTGTACACCTCTGGTTCTTCCTGTTCCTCTTGCTGGTACTCCACCACTTCCTTCGCCTCCTCCACTTCCGTGGACGTAAGCTTCTCTATAGTGACCATGCTACCTTGAACCTTCACCTGGTACAGATCCCCTATCGTCTTGTCGTTCTCACCGTCGATGGTCCCGTTCAAGATAATCGGCTTAACATCCTCCTCCTCCTCTTCCCTCTGCTCGGAACTCCCGTTCAGAAGGTGCTCTTCTTCGTACAGTTTCTCGTCACTGGAATCGTACTGCAAGTCCTCGTCGTTGCCGTAGAGACACTCGACCTTGACGAGGTCCTGTTTCTCGTCCTCGTTCCCCGTCTCGTCTATCTGCTCGGGTATGTCCTCGTCGGCCAACGGCGTGTCGCCTTCAGGTACAAACGCGTAATACGGCTTTCCGTCGAACTCCAGGATCTGCCATTTTTTCATCACGACCGATTCCTTGTCGAAGATAAAGAGACCGCGTGAATGGAGGCTGTCGAGCTCGTACCTGAAACATCAACGACGTTATTAACACGCTACCCCGGACGCTTGTCGGTCAGCAAGCTTTCAAGCGAGTTCGTTCGTTCTTATGGTACGTGTGGCCCGCGGTTCACGCGCGGGCCGGATCGGACGAGCGTCGTCGCGCGGCTGTTAGCACGTCAAATGAAGAACAGTTAGCGCAGGATGCTCGTATGCGAAGCAACTACGATTCAGGAGAGGGTGGACTGATGGTCTCGCTTAGACGTTACTCGGGGATCAGTGGAGAAATACACTCGAGACTGAAAGATCAGGGCGAAACGCGGTAGGACTGGTGTGAGGTGCTATCGTCGTTGGGAAAATAATACTTTATTTCGAGCACGCGAGCTGAATGTTACAAAAGCTTCGAGCACGTAAGGAAGTACAAGATATTGAGCATTTTCTGTAAAAATATTCTCGCTGGGAAGACGATAAACTCTGTAGAACGCTCGGACTGTCCTACCACCTTAAATTTAATACAATCATTTAAAATTATTTAATACAATCAATGCGTTGAAACAATTCGATAGTCCATAGATTTATGGGTGATAATATCAGATCATTAAACAGTACTGGAAACCTCTTTAATCTCTTCCCGGATTCCTTCAAGGCCTCAATGCAATTTACAATACAAAAACAATCAAAGAAAATAATAAACTCTTTCCAAAATCGAATACGAAGCTGCCAAGGAACTAAGTCCCTTTATTTCTTCATGAACTCCTTCAGAATGTGATCGATGTGCATCACAGGAAGAGGAGGTAAGATCCCAGAGTGTATCTTCCTGTGGCATATAAGTCCAGCCTTCTGTGCGAACGACTTCCCGCATACGTCGCACACGTATATCCTCTCCCCCGTGTGCAACAGCAAATGCTGGCTTAAACTACTGTGCGTGGTGAACGCTCTGGCGCACACGGAACAGCTGTACGGTTTATCCCCAGTGTGTATTCTCATGTGTTTCCTGAAATCGTGGTTCTCGAAGAACGTCTTCCCGCACTCCTCGCAGACAGACTTCTCCTTCTTCTCGTGCTGAGTCAGCACGTGCTGGTCCAGGTTCTCTTTGGTCACCAATCTCCTACGGCACACCGGACACTCGTACTTCGCTTTGTAGTGGGCATGTTTCTGATGGGTGTACAGGCTGTGGCTGTTTCGACAGGTTTTACCGCACACGTCGCACATAACTGGCGGCTCGCGGTGATTCAACCTCGTGTGAGTGGTCAGATCGCCTTTGATCTTGAACGCTTTGCCGCACTGCTCGCAAGAGAACTCGTAACGCTGCGTGTGTTTGCGCACGAAGTGGGACCTCAGCGTCTCCTTTCGAGAGCAGATCAAGCCGCAGATGATGCAGGGGAACTTCCCTTTGCCGCTGAACTTGCTCCCGTTGGAACCCTCGTGGCTTTGTGCCAGGTGAGCGATCATGGTCGAGCGTTTGTTGCAACGGAAGTCGCAGGTGGTGCACGAGAGAGCTTCCTGCTTCTGAGACGCTAGCTCCGCGCAGGAAGACTCTATCGGATATACTTCTTTTTTGTCTTGGTGCTCGTGCGCCAGTTTGTGTCTCTTTAATAAATACTTCTTTTTAAACTGTTTCTGACAAATGTCACAGACAGCTGGGGCTTCAGACTCGTTTTTTAGCGGTGACTCCGTGTCTTTTCTAGTTTCTTCGGCGGCGGATGGTTTCGAAACGGAGTTGCAATGTAATTGGTCTAGTCCTTCCCTAAAACAGGAAAACGATTAAAGTTTATTAAGGTTCTAAAGGGATGGTAGTAAGTATCGATAAATTACTTACAGTCGAGGTTAATAGTCACGATGAGTTTTTGGCGTGAAAAGAGTAAAACTATCGCGTGCTTGTTATCGTGATTAAGTAATTAATAATTCTATTTTTGATGGTAAATCGTATTTCACTCGTTTATTTGGTGGAATGAAAGAGATTGTACAAATAGTATTATTATTCGTGAATATGATGTACTTTTAATAAAGTATATTTCTATATTTTTTATTATATACTGAAACGTAGCTTAAAAATTGTGAAGTATTAATAAATAAATGGATTACGAAGAATTATTTACTGCTACGAAAAATATAATTTGAAAGATATTATTCAATACTCTGTCGAAGAGGAAACGACACTTCCGCGTCTTGATTAGAGGTATTGACAAAACTGTCTGAACGTTCGCTCGAGATCATCGAAAAATATTATGCAACATATTTTTAACTGCATCATCGACGGTGTAATCAAGCGGCAAAAACCCATAATAGAAGCAATCGTTTCTCTTTATGGTGATCCAAGGATGCACAATTATTGATTAATCGTTAGAGATTAACTTGCCGTAAGTATCTTCCCGAAATAGCTGTACTGAATTCCCCTGAAACATAAAATCGTAAATATAATTAAATGTAAATTTATTTGATCAGAGGCATTGGATTTGGTGATTTACTTACGCGATTATCTCTATAAATATTTGAAAACATTAGTTAAATTAACAATAATATTAAACTGCTTTACCGTCCAAAGTATTTATAATAAAATAAAATATAATACTTATCCTGTTTAATAAACTTCATTTATAGAAAAACGTGCATTTCTCTGGCATCTTCTTAATTTCACAAATTAAATCAATTTTCATTCGCAATCGCATATATTCGGAAAAAGAAAGTAACAGTAAATTGGGTTGTACAGATTGTTCCATTGAAACGTTTGGTCAGTGTGTCTATATTATGTTAATTAGTTATATCATACAAACAATTCGATGGCATCATGAACCATATCATTTTATTTTAAATAATCACCAGCAATCGCGAATAAGAACTTTAGATATCGTAGTCAAAAATATAAATCTGTCACGCGAGATTGTGTTGAAAATAAATTTGTCTAATCTCTTCTTGTATAGAATATATTTCACAGTACTCCTATGCGCTTTTTTCATCTCGTTTTCTGTTCCCCGGATGATTTATTCCTATAAAAAATCGTTACAGTCGAACGACGCGTCAATTGAAAGCATTTTCCCTCCGCTCGTCGATTACACGCATAAAAGTGGATAAGGATACGAGGAAATAAATGCTTCGAGATCTCAATCTTAACGTACATTCGAGCCCAAAGAACTAAATCGTCATAATTACGCGATATTACACGATCAACGATTCAACATATCCCTCTCGCAGCTCTTCGTCCTCGTCTCGCTGGATGTATCGAACAGCAATTAAGACGGCGTTCTGGTAATGATTCAAGGAAGACCTATTTTCCTCTTCACGATCGCGTCAACAATATAAACTTAATTTAACCAACCAACGTAACTTCCTCGCGAAAGAAACGCAAGTGTCAATTCCAGGAGGAGAACAAGTTTCAGTGTATCCTCCGTGTCACCTCGACGTTAAATTCACACGTTACGCGCGATGCAGGTACTTCGCGAGTCGATCATTCCTTTTTCATGAAGTCGCTAAGTATGTGCTCTATGTGCACGACGGGTAACGGTGGGTGCACACCAGGGTGGGACTTCCGGTGGCAGATCAGGCCAGGCTTTTGCGTGAACGTCTTGCCGCAAATATCACAGATATACGGTCGCTTTCCCGTGTGGATGAGCAAGTGCTGCCTGTAGGCTGTGCGACGCGCGAAAGCCTTGCCGCAGATGTGACAGTCGTATGGTCTGTCCCCGGTGTGCGTCATCATATGCTGTTTTAGACGATGATTCTCGGTGAACGATTTCCCGCACTCCTCGCAGACGAAGCTCTCGCGCCTCTCGTGCTGCAGCAGTATGTGCTGGTCGAGGTTCTCCTGTGTGACCATGCGACGCTTGCAGATCTCGCACTCGTACTTTGGCTTGAAATGCGCCCACTTCTGGTGCACGTACAGGGAGTTGCTGTTCGAGCAGGTTTTCCCGCAGACATCGCAGACGATCGGCCCTTCCTTGTGCTTGAACCGCACGTGCAGCCTCATGTCGCCTTTCACCTTGAACTTCTTCCCGCAGTACTCGCAGTCGTACTTGTACTCGGACGCGTGTTTTCGTTCCAGGTGCTCCTTCAGTCTGCGTCGATTTTGGCACTTGAACTCGCAGACGTCGCACGAGTACTCCTCCGGCTCGGTCGTGTACCTGTAACTGCTCCTCCGTCTGCCTATACGCTTCGTCGAGTGCTTTCTGCTGATGTGCGAGTGCAGGGTGGACTTGTTGGTGCTCTCGTAGTTGCAAAAGTTGCATGCGTACGTCAGGCTCTCGGCGTCCTTCACCTCCTGTTCTTCCGTTTTGTGCTCCAACGCCACGTGCATCTTGAACGCGACCAAGCTGCGACATATCTTGAAGCACACCTTACACTTGTAACGCTGGGCCTGCTCGTGAACCGCGTTCCTGTGACGCTTCAGCATTTGCATCACTGGGAAGCATATGTTGCATTCCTCGCAGGCGTACACTTTACCGTCGTCGCAGTCCTCGTTTATCAACGGGATATCGTCCACGTCCTTCTTCTTTATCTTGATCGAGCACAAACTGTTCTCAGCCGTTTCGTCCTCGGCTGGGATCATGTAGATCTCTTCCATCTCCTCGTTGTTCTTCGAAACCTCGTCCGCTGTCTTCGTGGCAGGCTTCTCGCGTTCCGAGAGCCTCGACGTTTGGTTCGCCGGAAGGAAGGCATAGTAGAGGCAACCCTCGACGTCCACCACTTGCCACGGTTGCATCGGGATCGATTCCTTGCCGTATATAAAACGTCCGTCCCCGTTTAGAATCCTGAAAAGCACAGAACAGTCAGTTAGGTACCTCACAAACGGCCACCGTCGATTATTTTATCAGCAATTCGCAATCGTACTGTGCCATTCTATATTTTTCTTTTACTCTTTCCTTATTTTTCTCTCTCTTTTCTTTTTCTTGTACATGTATTATAAATGCAATTTTTATGTCCGACAATTTTTATCGTTACAATCACGTGCGTGTTATATACTTGTCCACGATGTATCTGACGTAAACTTTCTATTCCGGAGGAAGAAATTATCAGCAGGGTATTGACTGAACGAAAATCGAGGGATTCCACTTGGTTTTTGAACGCTGTAATGAAGACGACGTCGAGAGTGCTCGTCGTTGAATAGAACACCTCGTAAGCTTCAGTTCAAAGTTGGATGTATTACATAAAAAAAGATCTTGTGATAAGTGTTTTACAGATATGCAAGTATGTACAGACGAGTGTTGCGGAACAGAATAAAGCTAGTCAAGAATGAACCGAACGTCGACGAATACGGAGCAAGCTTGTCTTTACAAATAATTCAATGCGACGATTGTAAAATCCGAACAGAGATTCGGACGAGCGCTTGCACAATTCCAAAATACAGTACTATGTAATTCCCTCTGTAGACACTTGAAATTTCCATGAACGTGTAGCCTGTGTATGCGTCGCGTGTCGTAACAGCTGCTAACAAACTACTAGAAACAATACGGTCGACGAACTGTCGCATTAACGTAATACCTTAAAAGTAGCTTAGTTCCTTAAAATAGTACAAATCAGGAAGCGTTAATTACATAAAACTGTTCGTTACACATTTGTCCTCGGTTCCAATTTCGCGATTAAACACGGTTATTCGTCTCATCGTCTACGCGATTAAAAATTTCAATTATTCATAACGTCGGTCAGTATATGGTCGATCAACACTCTTGGAAGCGGTGGGTGCGATCCAGGATGGGACTTCCTGTGACTGATCAATCCAGGCTTCTGCGTGAACGCCTTCCCGCAAATGTCGCAAACGTACGGCCTGATCCCGGTGTGAATCAGCAAGTGTTGCTTCAAAGCGGTTCTACGCGCGAACGATTTGCTGCATATGGTGCAGGTGTACGGTTTGTCGCCAGTGTGGATCCTCATGTGGACCTTCAGTCTACTGTTCCTGGAGAACGTTTTGCCGCATTCCTCGCAGACGACGCTCTCCCTCTTCTCGTGCTGTCGGATCATGTGCTCGTTCAGGTTCTCCTGCGTGACCATCCGTCTCTTGCACACCTGACACTCGTACTTCGCCTTGTAATGCGCGAACTTCTGGTGCACGTACAGAGAGTTGCTGTTCAGGCAGGTTTTCCCGCAAACGTCGCAGATAACTGGTTGTTCCTTGTGGCTGAAGCGTATATGATTGGTCAGGTCGCCTTTCACCTTGAACTTCTTGCTGCAGGTCTCGCAGGAGAACTTGAAGTCGTCCGAGTGTTTCCTGGCCATGTGCACTTTCAGCTCGTACTTGTTCTTGTTCTTGTAGTCGCACTGGTTACAGTAGAACAATGGCGGCTGACCATCGGGTGTGCTGTATTTCGGTTCTTTGTGCTTCCTTTGAATGTGCGAGTACAAGGACGACTTCTTTCTGGCCTTGAACGCGCATTCGCTGCACGAATACACTTCGAGCTCTTCGGGCTTGTGCTGGCGTTTATGCGAGTAGAGAGTGCTCTTTTTTGAACATTTAAAATCGCACTGATTGCATTGTTCCTCGATAGGCTTCCTGGCTTGTTTCTTGCCAGCGCGGGTGGTCATCGACGGCTCGCTCGTGCATTCGGATGTCGCGCACGAATCGACGGAAGTTGTTTTACTCTGATCCTGCGGGTAGGTTTCCTTTGGCCCTTCTGGTTTTGAAGGTTCCTCGTCGGTGCTCTTAGCTACTTTACACGTCTTTTTCGTCGCGCAAGTCCTCTTCGACGTTTGATGATTCTGCGCTACATGAGAGACGAGCGCGCAGCTTCTTTTACAGAGGAAACTGCAATCGTTGCACCGGAAATTCTGCGTCTTCTTGTCTCTGTGCGCCTCCATGTGTTTGTTCAGATTCGACTGACTGTCCGACGTTTGATTGCAAATTATGCAGGAAATTAGCTTCGAGTCTTCTTTGATCGACTTATGTTTCTTCTTGATGTGAACGGTCAGCGTGGACTTTCTGTTGCAGCCGAAGTCACAGGACGTACAGTTGTACTTCCGTTTCTCTGGCGGTTTCTGTGATCGTCTTCGACTTCGCGAAGCCAATTTCGATCGATGCCTGGCGTTCAATCGTTTCCTACGTAGACGCGATCTGAGATCGTGAGATATCTTGTGCCTCTTCAGCATGCCTTCCGTGGGGAACTTGACGCCGCATTTCTTGCAAATGCAAAACCCAATGGATACCTCGCACAAGTGCACCAGGGTGCCGTAACTATTGTCAGTGGCCTCTGGCTCCTCTTTCTCCACTTTCACGGTTATCGCGGAGGTTTTCGCGTCCTCCTCGGATTTCTTGGCAACATCCGACGCCGGTACCAGAGAATAGTGCAATTTACCATTAGAATCGACGTACTGCCAAAGATGCATGGGCACGGAATCTTTCCCAACGACGAATCGACCGGCAGCGTCCGCGGTGACGATCTTCTTTCTGCACCCTCCTCGCCTAAAACACAATGGAAACGGGATTATTAATTTCGAGACACTTCACTCCCCGTATCGGTACACAGACGTTACTTACTGCTGATCTAAGACGTCTTTATAGATTTCTATGCGATTCTTTCTAAATAGAAGTCTATGATACGTGAAGTTTGCGAGGCACGGGTTAAAAGTGACATTTTTATTCTGTAGTATACCTTTTCTTTTTTCGGATTACATCGCCTTTATTGTCGTACCGTCGTACTCCATTTCGTTCGAGTTGTGATTAAAATGGATCAACCGCACAAAATTAAAAAATGGAACAGCATATATGCGACAAATGAGTAGAGAGATAATCAAATGATCGCATTTACTGTACGAAGCATACTGATTATAAACGAATATTTTATAATTTACAACAATATTATAACGATGAAATTTATTTAATATTTCTGAAAATACTGATTTTCTATGTTTCGTTAACTTCACTCTGCACATACAGGCTGTTTCACAGTCTCCTGCGTACTTAACACTAGTTCCACGCACGCACATTGATGTCGTAAAATAGTACTATATTCTGAAACTTTATCACACGCTCTTTTTATACAATCATATTATACACATCGATCTCAGTTCGGTTTGCACAGCTGGTCCACTAAACAAATCAGAATGGCACAGAAATAGTTTCGAATAGCAAACGCTACCAGAAAGTACGGAAACGAAGACTCTGGAATTCAGAGACGATTCTTCTTCTTCTTACCAAGTAGTATCGGTGGCGAGGATAAATAGGTGTCTGGGTGCTTCTTTCGATGCTCTATCATGTAGTATCTCCTCTTGAAAGACCGTCCGCAAAGGTCGCAAACATATGATCTTTCCGCGGAATTCGTTAACAAGTGCGTTTTCCTTATGCGAGACTTTTGAAAGAAGAGGCGAACACTTTCCCGCACTCCTTACTCTCGTACGTTTTACCGTGCTGTTGCATGTTGTTCTCCAAATGTCCCTGAGTCAATAGCCTTTCTTTACAGACGCTACATTGGCACCTATACTCGTTCAAATGGCTCACTTTTCTATGCTTGCACAACGAGTAATCACTCGTGTAGAACTTTCCGCAAATGTCGAATATCCGCTGGGAGTTGCTGTGAACTCCAGTGTGGAACTTTACGTCCCACTCCATTTTGAAGCGTTTCTTCGCAGGCGAATTTATAGTCGTCTATGTCTATCTTTTGATATGATGGGACTTGAAGTTGTGCCTCGTTCTCGCACGATAGTCGCATTTGCTGCAACAATGCAGCGGACTCGAATCAATGTCCTGGTGGACCAGCTTGTGAATCTTCATTTCGGATTCGAACTTGAACGTTTCATCGTAGCTCGAGTATTTGAAAGATCGATGAGAGCTGTGCTTGCTGAAAATGTGGCGAAGAATTCTGCTCTTCTGTTCGAAGGTTGTCTGACAAATGTTGCAGACGTAGGTGCCATCGAGGAGCTCTTTGTATGGATCTTCTTGTTTCGCGCAGTCTTTTTCTTCGCTTTGCAATTTACCTTTTTTCTTTCTTAAAGGAAGAGATTTGCTTGGAGACTTTTTTCATCGTTAATTTCTTCCTGCTTGAGATTTGTACGATTTGCAGAAATACTTTTCCTTTTAGCGTGATAAGAAGAGATATTCAAGCATAACGATCGGAACGCGATTCTTTTTCGAAGAGCACTTGAAGGTTTCCTTTGGCTACCAGCTATGGCTTTGTTCCTCGGGGTTAAATGCTGCGTTGAGTTCCTAAAACATGAATGAAACAAGTCAGTAAAAGGTATTTATTCTACAGTTTTGAATAAACTTCTGGTACTCTGAACCAATGGAAGATAAAACGTGTATTAATAAAGACAAAGTAATGATTCATGCACAGACTTTCGATTGCATATACTCTATACAGTATGTGTGCGATCCAGAGTTTTACAGCTGGTCCTTCATATGTAAAAATAATCTGGAATATTTATTTCGACAAGTGCAATTGTCTGTTTTTATAAACCATTTAATATCACATCAGAGAAATGAAAATAAATTTTTGTTGCAATTTATCTAAAGTGCTCGCCTTATATTATATATCATCTAATTGCAGCAGTTCGTGTAATTAAACATTTGTTATTTTTAAGTATTTAATTGGAAAATTTGTTATTAAAAGTTTCGAAAAATATTTTTGACATACTTAAAACGATTCCTCTGAAATTATCAGAGATGAAACATAATAAGAGGTGAAGTCTTCTCTTTCTTCGTTACGTTAGCAGTTTTGTTTCTTCTTCTCGTTCTGTGAAAAGAAAAAATGTATCTATCTATAAATATAAGAAATAAAATATTTATCCTTTATATACACATTTAGTTTGAAATATCTTTCGAACATTATCCACATTTAATTATAAGATATTGGTTTAGATGTACATATAACATTTGCAATGTATGTAGCTTTAATGCGTAAGAAATTATTTGATATTGTACTTACTTTAGGTGCACCCAACATCACTTTCAATTCAAGTTCCTTGTTGATTTTTGAAAAACACTGATGGCACAGAATTACCGAAAATATAACACGACGCGTAAATTTGCACTTCAGGCCAAACATTCACCATATTTTCAATTCTTATTTCTCATTTATTTTGTACTTACAATAAATTTTCGCCAACACTTATAACTATTACAAATGCTTCGCATTCAACTTAAAAGCACATCGATATTCATTTCCGTCGTTAAAAATAAACAATATTTGTTTAACAGAATTTAAAAGTATCTTCGTTTCATTAAAATCGATACTTCATTTTTAATGTTAAATTAACATTCGTTTATACTCCCACTGAAACGACACTATTCGTATCTTCTTTCGCATATGCGTTCCAGCTGATTGATATTCACAATTACAAATAACATTTTTATCATTAGTTGCTTTCAGCAACGATAATCTCTGGTCACGGACTCAACGGTATTTGGTACATTACTAAAATAGAAAATAAAATGTAAAGGAACAAAAGAAGAAAATATTGCAGATGAACCGAATGAAAACTGAACCGCGTAGCACTAGTTCAGTCTTTGTGCGACTCCTTGTGCTTAAGAAACGAGGCTTTGTATTTGAATACGACGCCGCAAATGTCACATTTGTAGCTGAGCAAGTGCCGTTGCAGATGCTTGTGCAGCAACCTCCAACTACTGAACCGCCACTTGCACTGGGGGCAGTTGAACCGTTTCACGTCGCCCTTTTTTTTCTTCGTGGACGTAGCCCTCAGCACGATCTTCCCGTGAGGGGTGGTCGTGTACTCCGCCACGTTCAGATCGCTCCTGATTCGCTCGTAACGCACGCAACAAGCGGTCCTGCGGTTCTTGCCCATGGTGCGATGCACTCGTAGGAAGAATTCGTTCTGGTACACTTTCCCGCAGACCTCGCAGCGGCAAGGCGCCACCACGTGCTTCATTTGGTGTCGCGTGTAATCTGAGCTCAACTTGAACATCTTCGGGCAGTGAGGACACTTGTAATTGAAATACTTGGAGTGTATCCTGATTTGATGACGCTTCAGGCTGTGGCTCCTCTTGGACATGAAACCGCAGTCGGAACACTGGAACATCTTCCCGCTGTCCTCGTGCAGCACCATGTGAAGTCGCAGCGTCCTCTTCGTCTTCAACAGCTGATGGCACACCACGCACTCGAAGTTCAACGCGCTGTTATGGGTCGCCATATGTCTCCGCAAAGAATATTTCTTGCTGAAGGTTTTCGGGCAATGGTCGCACGTGAATATCTTCTCGTCGTCCTGCATCTTTACGTCGTCCAAGTTGGACTTCACTATCATACTCTCTGGCTTGGAGCATTGCTCGAACAGGCGTGACAATTGTAAGGGCAGCTGGATAGGCAGTCCTGGAGTATATTGAGGTTTCACTAGATGAGGTTTTTGGTTCAGTTCGGATTCCTCGAGCAGCTGCTCGGTTGTATCTTCGAGTATATCTTGTACTTCCGTTTTGATGTTAATCTCCGACATGATAGACTCTCCTTCGTGCTGTTTCGGTGGTATGCTGTGATCGACGGGCAGGAGGAAATACTTGTCAACATTTTGCACAACGAGGTACGTTTGCTCGAGCGGGTCGCGCGGTGTTGACCTAAAAACGAAAAAAAGAATGAAAAGCGTTAATTGATGACGTGGAGCTCGCGGTTTATTTATTAATATCACGTTGAAATGATACAGAGTATCGATATCTGGTATCAGAGAAATTAATTATCGACTTATGCTTCCTTCAAAGGCTGTCTTACATAGCTGGAGAAAAGTGCGTTAGATGTGGTTCGTGTGTTACTGGAAACAAATTCAGAATTAAAACAACCTATTGTTACAGATAAAGATGTTCCATTGTTTTTTCTTTCTTCTTTTTAGCGTGTCTCCTAAGTAATTGTGTTTCCTTACATTTCTCTAGCACGGTTATATTGAAATTTACGTACGATACATGAAACCAAGTGCAAAACGTGGACACCTATCAGTGCAAAAAAACGGTTGCTCTGTACGGATACATAATTTCTGTTCGCCTACGCTAAAAAGAAGAATCTTTAAATTAGCAGCATGTTAAAAGATATTCAAGGAAGAGGGTTGTTCTTGATTGAAAAATTATTCTTCTGTACAAGATACCATCGATAATACAATCCGCAAGAACTAAGATACATTATATAATCTTTTATATATGTATACATATATTTCTTTCTTCAAATTTACAAGCGATATAAATTTCATCCGTAAGAATATCAATATCTATATTACAGGTTTCACGTTACATTTATATTGATATACATATATAAAAACCGTCTCGTCGTAATTGATTTACAAAGCCATGATTCTAGTTAAGTTTCAATTTGTTTCTGCTCGTCGTCTTTATACAGCGCTTCCATCGTCGGTCTCTAGCCTTCGTGATCACATATTCAAATGTAAACGTATTAACATTTCGTGCTAGAAAAGAATAGTTTTATTCCCTATATTACATTATTCCTATACTATACAATACATTAGCCTGTTAAACGAATCGAAGGCAACGAACATCAAACATCGTAACGATTATCTTTTTTCTTATCAAAACGAATTAAAAATTGCATAAAAAAGTAGCTACCTATATTTCTTTGAAAAAAAAAAGTTTCACCATCCTCAAATTCTCCAACTTGCTTCCGAAAATTTAAACATTGCACTTGCAAGTTCCACAGTTTCAACAAAACTATTTTGCCTAATATAATACGAGGAGGTTCGATATGAGAAGCGAAGAAAGAAAATGAGAATATACTTCTTTTCGTGGCAATGTACCATAGATAAAATGGTACACGTTCTCAGCATCACGACACGATAAACCTCTTCACTAAAATAAAATACCAATAAATAAAGTGGTAATTTCACTGATTATTGGAACAAAAGGTGTGCAGTTTGAACAGTTCAGATCAATTGGGGGATACAATCAGGATACATTGGTGTTAGCACGGTTAACAACAATTTGGTTAGAGATAAATTTACTTTAAACAATTTAGATTCAACTTGCAAACTGTTTTATGCACACATATGCGTCGCATCTAGTCGAACTAATTTTTCTCAGAGGTAAACGAAAGAAAAAGAAAAGATGAAGGCTTACGTATCTGGTGGTCTGATGAACACAGTGCAGCCGTACGATTCTTACAACTTTTCCCCAAAGAATTCGATGATTTAATGGAACACTTAATTAACTCACAGAGTGCTTCGATGCGAAATGATATATCACCGTAAACAGTTTCAAATCGAACGAACGATCCTTCGAGAAGTCGATGCCCTCGGCTAATATACTCTCCACTTTCTAACGTAACATAAACAAATGTACAAAAAATAGTTCTCGCCATGCCGCGTCGTTCATTCGTCGCGTGCGTTACTTGCTGCTTTTGTTCACGATTATTTTGTCCTGCACACCGTACAGCAGATTGGTGATCTTAATTGGCGGCGGCGGCGGATGGATGCCAGGGTGTTTCCTGCGGTGCAGCATCATGGGCGACCTTTGCGTGAAACTCTGCCCGCAAATGTCGCAGACGTACGGCCGTTCTCCGACGTGGGTCAGCAGATGAATCTTCTGGGAGCTGAGACAGCCGAACGTTTTCCCGCAAATGGCGCACAGGTAAGACTTCTCCCCGGAGTGGGTCCTGAGATGCTTCGTGAGGCCGTATTTGGTTTTGAACTCCATACCGCACTGCTCGCACACGTACTTAATCTTGTGCAGCTCCATGTGCGTCTCCAGATTCTTCTGCGTCTTGAACTTCTTCTTGCACGTCTGACACTGAAACTTCTTCACTTTCGTCTTGTGCTTGTAGTGCTTGTGGAAGTAGAGGGAGCTTTTACTAGGGTAGCGGGACCCGCAGATGTCGCAGACGCACGACTCCGTGTCGTGGTCCTTCACGTGGGTCGTGTAGTCCGACTGCACCTTGAACTTCTTCCCGCATTGCTCGCATTTGTAATTGTAGTCCTCCGTGTGCTTTCTGATGTAGTGGATCTTCAGGTAAGGCTTGGTGCGTGCTTTGAAGTCGCAGAGGCTGCACGCGTGCAGGTTCACCGGCTCGTCGTGCACCTCCATGTGCCTGCCCAAGTGGGCGGTGGTTTTGAACCCTTTCCCGCATATCGTGCACTTGTGGGGCCTCGAGTTGCTGTGCTTGTACATGTGTCTGGTGTGCTTGCTCTTGCGATCGAACGACGCGTAACAGATCTCGCAAGTGTGCAGCTTCTTCTTCGGTGGCTCCTCTTTGTCGAACGCGTCCTCCTCCTTCTCCAGCTCTTGGCTCTTTCGGAAGTCCAACGGCGTGTCGTCGAGATCGTCGAACGGGTCGCTGCTGCTCGCTAACTCGTTCTCCTTCGTCTTCTCCTCCGGTTCGTTCGGCTTCGTCGACTGATCGGCATCCTTTGGCGACTGTGCGCCCGTTTCTTCGTTGGGCGGCGGTTCCTTCATCATGAACACGCTCAGCGAGGTGGGTATCCGAAAGTAATTATCTTCTAGTTTCACTATCAGAAAAGTCGGAGCGAGTGGGTCTAGCGCATTGTACCTAAAAAACCACAAAGCTAGTCAGTCGATTACAGTCTTGGGTTCAGGTGGGAGGATATAGTGTGATTTCTTTTTCTTTTTTTTTTTTCTTTCTGGCTAAATCGCGTTTGATAGGCATGCACTGATGTGTGTGTCTAAAAACGGCGGACCTTTTAAGAAACTCGCTATTCGGGGAATTTCTTAAAAATTTATTCGCACTTCCTTTCCAAAGTCCCGACTCGCTCGAATATATACGATTAGATATCGCAGTGTACTTATCGAGTATGACCACTGTGTTAGGGAACTTACGTATGTTTACGCTGTAGAGAAAAGAATATTAAATTATTTTTGCAATAATGATTGGCAACACAGTGGAAATAAAATGATAATGTAATCGTGCATCACAGTATGATTGTAATATAAAATTGGAGGATCCTTTTCGAAAGAAAATATATAGAACGCTTGTTTTATGAATTTAACGCAGTTTCGTAGATATGGAATCACAGGTTTTTCTTCATAAATCTATCGTGTTTCCTTTGTATATCCTCGAAAAAATATTTTAAAGTAACACGACTCTTGTATGTTAGTTATTTGTAACTCAGACTCGTAACCTCCAGTTTTTCAAATTTTTATCCATTAACTATCACAAATAATATAAAAATTGTAAATCGAAGTAGGATGATTGGCTCGTTAGTACATTTCATACATAGTTCAAAATTACTATGGCTTTATTGTTAAAGCTGGTAATCTATGTATATATAATACAAATATACAAAAATGCTAGTCTCTACAGATAAAAAAAGTCCGCTCATTTATTACAAACATTCGTATGTACACCACTCGACACAATATCGTCTATTGCAATTGAAAAACAATTTCGTTAATTCTATAGCAAAGAACCAGTTTATAATTTCCAAATAAATATCTTGTTCGTAGAACCAATTGATACCTCAACAACTTTGCACATGTCCTCCAAAGTCATTGCTTAAAAATTATCTATTAGACGTTACAGAGTGAATTCAGACTTACAAAACACCGAAACCGTCGTAGAAACCTTCGTTGTTTCGATCAAGATGATGAAAAATGCAATTCTCATTAATGTGATGAAAAATGTCGAATTCGAAACGCGAACCTCCCACAAGCTTGATCACTTACGATCAAATACCTCAACCGTGATTCAAGTACAACGCGTTCGAACGAGCAACACGATCCCAGATCGATCATAATCTCGCGTTCAACACGTAACTCTTGTCGATCTGATCGCTCTGCAGTTTCTGCAAGTAACTCCTGGCCAGCTCGGCGATTTGCGGATGAGTCGAGCGCAACGGTGGCAGTGGTCCAGGGTGATGCCTCCTGTGTCTCAGAAGGCTGGAACGTTGCGTGAAATCCTCTTCGCAGACGTCGCATTTGTACGGCCTGATCCCAGCGTGCGTCAGAACGTGTTGGTAGAAGTTGCTGCTGGAAGGGAACTCCTTCTGGCATAGGATGCAAGTGGAGATCTTCGCCTGACCGTGCTTGAACCTCTTGTGACTCATCAGTTCGCGCGTCCCCCGGTACTCCTTGCCGCACTCCTCGCATTTGAAGCCTTTCTCGTGGAGCCTCAAGTGGTTGTCCAGTCTGCTTCTGTGATGGAACTTCTTGCGACACAGATGACAAGTGTGCTCGTATTTCACTTCCTTGTTCCGTTTCTGATGCCTCCACTCGTGGCCCTTCACGTCCTTCACCTCCTTCCCACAGAATCGACAGACTTGTAACTCCGAGACGTGCGTCCTCTTCATGTGATGCGTCAGGTCGATCTTCAGCTTGTAGCTACGGCCGCAGTGCTCGCAGACGTACTTCGACTCGTAGTCGCTGTGGGTGCGCAAATTGTGCCTCTTCAGACTGTCCTCGCTTTTGTATTTCACGTGGCAGATCTCGCACTCGAAGAAGTAGTCGGGTCGATGGATCAGCTTGTGTTCTTCCAGGGCTCGAGCTGTGTGGCAGGCCCTTTTGCACATGTCGCATTTGTACGGCTTCCGGTGCACGTAAGTTACGTGATTTTCCACCTTCCTCGCGTTGTCGAAACGCTTCTCGCAGAATGGACAAGTGTTTCTGATCTTCTCCAGAACTTGGTCCACTTCAACGTCATCTTTCTTCGGGGTGGCTGGTTCGGATTCCTTTTTGAATAAGGTAGTTGGCGTTTTTACTTTTGATTTGTTCGTTTGTCGTCTGGTACTTGGCAGAGTTTCAGAATCGTTGTCGAGATCGATGGAATCGCGTTCTGGGGATTCTTCAGTGGGATCTTCGGTTGGTGTTTGTTTCGATCTTTTCTTGAGCGTTTCGTTGTTCTCCAGCTTCCGTGAATCGACGACTGTTAAATGGTAAGGCGAATTTCGGTCTGGGTTTCGTTGCTGTCGTGCGACAGGTTCTTCTCTGAAACAAGGATAGTACGTGTCAATGCATGAGAAGTGTGCAGGGTTTATTGCAACGTTATCGTAATGTAATTTTACTTCTAGAATTTGAAATCACTATCTACTTAAGAAATAGAAATTTCAAGGAAAAGAAATTCCTCGATAGTCGTACAAAAATTGTATTTTACAGATGAAGACGACACTTGCTTCTTTTTTAAGATAACGTATGTAAAAGTACAATTTACTGTAACTAACATCTGAGATATATTAAAAATGTAACTTACTTTTCCGTCGTTTATCGCACACTTTAGCGTAAAAACATTTTCATGCTTAAATGCTTACATTTTCACGTGAGTCGTAAGAAACCATCAGACATTCGTATCACTTTTATATTTCGAAACACAACAAATTTGATCGTACATTAATATAAAAGAAAATCTGTACCAATGATCATTTGTTATTAAAACTCTTTACTGAAAATAGTTGTACTCTAGGATATTACGATGCCACGAAGCAACTTTGCGTACATATGATTTTTCACAGGTTTTATTATAAAAACAGTCCCTGCCTGTGTCATAATATATATCAGAAGAAAATGAGTGATTTGACAGAAAAAAAGAAACATAAAAGTGTAACATATTTTAGATATAAGAAATAAAATATATTTGTTATAACTGCAATATTACGGAACAACTATCTCTTCCCCATAAAGTATATATTATACTTTCCAACTCTTAAATACTTTGCATAACAATAACGTTGAACGCATTCTTGTTTCAAATTACCGCAACAATTATTGCATATGTTAAGACAAGCCAACAATGATATAGTAAAATAATAAAGTAAATTTTTTCAATATATTGTATAACTTAAATATACGTGTAACTGAGAACATGATCTTATACTTCCTTTGAAATGCCACTAATAAAGAAGCATGTCGATATCTTTAGAAAACTCTCTCAGCATGTAACATAAATCTCTTTCTCAACTGTTAATCGTGATATAACTCTTCGTAACAACGCTTCGTATGTAAAATTCACGAAAGCTTTTCCAAAATCTGCTTAGCAATGTTCGCGATGGGTGTGCTCTCAGTGTAAGGCGGAAGAGGTCCTGGATGAGTCTTGCGATGTCTCAGAACGCTCGATCTTTGAGTGAAGTCTTCCCCGCAGACGTCACACTTGTACGGCCTGATCCCAGCGTGGGTGAGCACGTGCTGATAGAAACTGGTCCTGCTGAACGACTTCTGGCAAATGCTACACCTCGCTGTAGGTTTGTGCTTGCGTTCCTTGTGGTACGAGAGCGATGTCTGCGATTTACAGGTTTCCCCGCAGAGATTACACTTGAAACCGTCCTTGTGCAGTAGCAGGTGATTGTCCAAGTTGTTGCGAGTCGAGAACCTCTTCGAGCAAAGGTGACAACGATAGCGTAGAGTGGCCGCCTTCTTGGCTGCCCTCTCGTGCACCCATTCGTGGTGACCTATGTCCTTCACGATCTTCCCACAGGACTTGCAGATGTGGCTCGAACTTGGATGAATCCTCTCGATGTGCTTGCTCAGGTCGAACTTCAGCTTGTAACGTTTCCCGCAATAGTCGCACATGTACTTCGGCTCCACGTTGCTGTGCACGCGAATCTGGTGATTCTTCAAGCCAGCCTCCCGTTTGTATCTCAAATGACAGATGGGGCATTCCAAGTAGTAATCGTCTTCGTGAGATCTCTGATGCGTCAGAAGACTCTGCCTCGTTGAGTATCGTTTATTGCACTTGTCGCAGCTCAAAGTCTTCTTGTGTATCGAGCGCAAGTGTCTTCCCATTAATCTCCGGGTTTTGAACACCTTCTGGCAAACTGGGCAAACGCTTCTCACGTATTGCGGTGGTGGGTTTCCCCATTGAATTTCCGTTTCTTTCTCCTGTTCCATTTCTAGTTCCGTCGTCTCCGTTCCCTTCTCCTCTGTGTCGATCTTTGGCTTATTTTCCATCTGTACCCCCTGATTTTTGTTCCACACTGATCCATCCAACTGCGAACTCGCAACCGATGCGGCACGACCGATCTCCGTGGTACCATCTCCCGTTTGAATGCTTGCCAGCTGCTTCATTTGACTCCCGGTTAATATTATGAACAGTTGCGTGTCTTCTTTCTTCTTCTCGTGTGACTGTTTCTGTACGCGAGTGTGCGACACTATACGCTTGTCACCTGTCTGAGTTGTTGCGCTATTATTCCACACCACAGTGTTCTCCAGTCTTGCCAACGGGCTCGCCTCCAAGTGCACAGGCAACCCCACTTTTTTCACGTCGTACGTTAAGTTGCCGTCGTTCCCAGCGATTGGTGTTAAAATATTCTTCGCAGTGTATTGCACGGAATCGTCGACCGTCTCCATCGGTATCAACGTGTCCTTAATCTCGTTACTCAACGGATCTCTAACCGGGATCAACAACTGTGTCACCGAATCTATGCCTGGATCCTCCTTGATCTTACAAGGTGAATTGCAAGCCGAGTTACCAACGTTGCCTAACAGTAAACCACTGTTAATATTGTTTAATGGTAAACCATCGTTAATACTGCTTAACGACAAACCACCGTTAACATTGTTTACTGGTAGACCGGTACTGACGTTGCTCAACGGTAAGACACCGTTCACATTGCTCGCTGGTAAACCGCTGTTAATATAGCTCAATGTTAAGCTATTGTTAACGTTGGTTATTTGAAAGCTACTATTGACCATCGTCTGGTTACGAATCAAGCCGACGTTCGTCCCGATTAATCCTGACGGGACGCTGGTCAACCTGTTCGCGTTCTTTATCAACACCACCTCTTTGTTACACATGCCAATCGGGTTATGCGGTTTTGGGCGTATCTTAATGTTCCCATCCGGTCCTGCGGCTGGAATAATTTTAAAATTGTGCGGCACTTGATTAGTCTGTTTCGAGTCGGTTGCAGCGAGTCTGCGACACACTTTAACGACTGGCTGCTTCGAGTCCTGTGGCTTGGACACTTCCGTGGTCGTCGACATCCTGAAACACCGATTCGTTTAGTCAGTCGTAAGAAAGAATCAGCTGGGGATCGGATGAACAAAAATCAGATGGGAATTGAACGGATCTGTTTGCGAGGCAATTAAGCCTGAAAACAGTCGATATCTTATTCGTTCGTGTGTTTTTGTAGATTTCGTTAAGTTAGCAGTTCTTCGAACGACGCGATAGACGCAGGGGCGAGGGTACAAGTGGGTGAATAATAATCGCACGCTGAGTGTATAACAATGATTAAAAAGGATTTAATTGGAGGAACAAACGATCCGGTACAAATATTAAATGCGTCGAATGATAAAGTGGTATCGTGAAATTAATATGGACTCGTAATGGATATGTTACTTACACGTCGATAACAAACATGATCGTGACTGTTAGAAAACATTTAACATCAGTGGAACTCGTTTACATTAATTCTTACAATCGACACGAAACTCACTGATGAGATCTGCAACACTTGCTTCCTACCGTTCCGTAAGAGCTGTACAGTCGTTATTTATTTCGTACCATCGGATTGTCTATTATATGATACAGTGATTATAGTATATCGGTACATCCAACTATTTACACAAGCTCTACGTAAAAGTTATTACGCGAGTATCATGGCTGATGGCTTACTTAAAATTTGATACTTGGTCTGGTAAAATTCACAGACTGTACGTTGCCTAATCGCGAAATAGTTGATATACCATTAGGACACATTAATGCAATAATACTGCAGATTTTTGAGCGGACAAATACACTTGTGAGCATGCAAATTTTCCTCGAAATCATCAAGGTTTGAGGTGCTGAAGTCAACTTTAATTCCGTGTAAAGATACGATACTTTGTAAATAAAATCGGCGAAGACATGTGAAAGTAAAATGTGAAAGAAAATGTATTTCGAAGCGCGACACAGTCGGATGAAGTAAAACGTGACCAAGTCTGCATGAATAGAATTCAATAGAATTCAATTAATCTACAATCCAAAATAAGAGGAAAATGAGAAATAAATGAGTTTGACATTGTATATCGAGAAGACAATTTTGAAATCCATCAGGCACGTGTGCATCAATGATAGGAGTTCATTTCGAGACTAGACTTTTGTTACACTAGTAACCAGATCTTACCAGTAAACCCACTGAACAATTTCAGAATCATTCAAAAAAACCCAAACATAATTTTATTTTTTATTTTCGAGCTACGTATCGTTTCTCGAATTGTCCAGCATTTAACTTTCTACCAACAATTGCCAAACATATCGTACAATCCCACCTTTTATGCCACGTATCTCTCCCACCATTTCTCGCAGTTCGCAACGACAACCATAAAAAATATCAACCCTTCAACTAGCATAAATCCTTGACTCTTCTAATGCTCGTTACTTCCTACTCTGCTGAGCACCAAAGGTGGCGGTGGTGGGTGATCACCAGGATGCTTGCGGCGATGCGTCATCATGCTGCTCCTCTGAGTGAACCTCGAACCACAGAGATCGCAAACGTACGGCCTTTCCCCTGTGTGGGTCAGCTTGTGCACCCTGAGGGAGGTGGATCTGGCGAACGCCTTCAGGCACACCTTGCATTGGTACGGTTTCTCGCCCGTGTGCTTGCGAAGGTGCAACTTCAGCGAATTGTTCGACGTTAAATTCTTACCACATTGGGGACAAAGGTAGGTCTGAGAGTGGAGAGCGGTGTGGTTGCGAAGGTTGTACTCAGAGGCGAAGGTTTTATCGCAAACGTCGCACTTGTGCCGTTTCGCCTCGGCTTGACTGTGCATGTGCTGATAAAAGTCGCTTCTGGACTCGAACTTCTTCTCGCAGAGAGTCCTCAGCAAGTCGGACCCGTCCTTGGGATTCTTGTGCTTCATCAGCAGGTGGTTCTCCAAACTGTTCCACGCTTTGAACCTTCTGCGACAGAAGTTGCAACGATACTGGGGGCTGACCTTCTTCTGATTCGTCTGCTCGTGTTTCAATTCGTGCTGCACGATGTCCTTCACGGTTATCCCGCAAAATCTGCAGATATACGTGTTGTTCATGTGAGACCTCTCGATGTGGTTGCTCAGATCTTTCTTCAGTTTGAACCGTTTGCCGCAGTAGTCGCACGTGAACTTTGGGTCTATGTTGCTATGCTCGCGAGCCTGGTGGTTCTTCAAGCCTATCGTGGTCTTGTACTGCAACTGGCATATCGAACATTGGTAGAACGAGACCACTTCGTGCGTCCTTTGATGTTCCTCCAACGCGAAGTCGGAGAAGTAACCCTTTCGACACTTGTCGCATTTGTACGGTTTCTTGTGAGTCCTAATAGCATGGTTTTGCATTTCTTCCTCGTCTTTGAAACACTTCTGACAAATCGGACAAACGTTTCGCAGAGTGTCCAATATCTGATCCATTTCTCCTTTTGGCGCATCTGTTACTGGCGCGCTCGTTGCTGCCTCTCGTTCCAGTATCGTCTGTTCACTCTGTACATTCCTCTCCCGTTGCTCGAACTCACTTCTTCCTTGCAGCTTCGCGTTCCCCTCGGTTACCACTCCCCTCTTCTCTTCATTCTCTTTCTCCTCTTCCGTTTTACAATTCCGCGAAGAAGGCAACAAAGGCACCTGTTTCTCCGGGGTCTTCGTTCCCGCCAGTTTAGTCCGAGCTTTATTACTCTGGGACCACCTCGACACCGATTCGTTTATAGGCACTACCACATTTTTTATTTCGTAAGACACTAATCCATCGACGCCCTCGACTGGTACCAACACACTTTTGATCACGTTCAAACCAGACGCGTCCCTCGCTTCGACCGGTACCAGCATATTCCTCATCTCCATCGACAGAGGGTCTCTAACGGGCACCAACATCGTCTTCGTCGCGTCCACTCTCGCTAACGAGAAATCATCGATGGTTTCGCTCTCGTCGACTTGCAGTTTCCCCTCGCTATCGTCGTCCTCGCAGTCCAACTCGACCTTCCACGGCGTCGAGTCGTGCACGATCGGAGCGGAAGCTGGAACAGTAACTTGGAACGGCACCCGATCATTTCTACCCTGGCCCAGAGACGTTCCCGTGGCCGGCGAACTCCTGAAACAGCCATTCGTTTAGTCAGTCGTAAGAAGGCGATCGAACAAGCTAGGTTTACACAATACAAAAGGGGAGACGGAGGAAATCGGTAGGATCCTGTGGTACGAGGACAGCTCCCGTCGTATTACACGGGGTTTCTCGTTCGAGAGTGTTTCTGCTGACGCGCGTTAGGGGAGGGTAGGGTGTGCGATGTAGATATGAAAGACAATGAATATACCACACAGTGAGAACGATCGAGCTCTTTCTGAAAAGGATTTAATTAAAGGAACAAAGTATTCAGTACAAGCAATGAATGCGTCGCACATTGCACTGAAACGATCCGATCTCCGGGTTAATTGTGAATTTACAGTCAGTGTCTACTTACATCAGTAAAATTGTCACAGCTTCTAGAACAACCGACGTTTATGGAACTCGCTTCAGCATTCTCTCACTCTCTCATTCCGTTTCTTATAATCGACACGTGAAATTCGTAAGGCTCGAATCATACTTAACGATCTACACCGCCGTCTATTTGCACTTGCACCCTCCGTATCCTTCTGCCGCCTTACTGCGCTCGACAGTAATCCTTTGCTTAAGTACATCTCATGTTATGTACACGTTCAAGTCTTATTAAAATGTTTCCTTCCTCCCACTCTTTTTTTTCTCTTTTTTTAACCTCTAACGAAGCAGTTTTTCTTGTTAATTTTCTACAACCACCTGTTCACGACGCTACAGAGTTCGTAAAAACATCAGTGTATACTGTGCACCCTGTCGGTACGACGCTCTCTAAACTTGAGGACTTAACAATAAACGATAACGTTAAAAGCTTAACGGATATCTGCAAAACGCACGGCATACAATCTGTCTCCGCAAAACTCCGGGTTTATAATACGTAAAGCAGCGTTTATTCAAGTATAAAAATATCATTATCGTTATAAATAATCTTCCACCCTTCCTCAAGCGGATAAAAGATAATCGTTCGTGCTATGATGCGAAACGATCGAACTGTTCCGTGGAAACGCGGGCAAACTTACGGTCGGAAATGCAAACGAAAGAAGAAAAGAAATCTTAGAAGCGTAATGCAGTCGGGCGAAGCGTAACGTAACGATTTGGGCACGTGAAAAGCGGGGTTCTATTAAGTCGTTCGTGTTTCCTCGTGGCTCCACTTCCAAACTCTGCCGGAACCATCCACGTTCTCATTTTTCTTCGTTCCTTAACTTCCTCCAAAATATCTTGTGCCCCTAAAAGACGCACACGAGATCTTCGTCCACTTTTCTTCAGTTTTCAACGTTGCTCTTCGGAGTGCCGTTTTATTCGCACAGGTGAAACACGTAGTCTCTGGTCCGAGTGCCCTAATCTATGCATTCCAAACGAAAATCTGTCCAAACGAAGAAGCGTTCGACTAAAACTTTACACTGGTAGTGATCTCTCTTCTGCGTGCTTCCGAGTGTGTAGGCTTTATATCGTAATTGGTCGTAGACTGGACTTCCTTCGCGATGCGTTTTATTCGTTGATAGTACTATTTTAGAAAGACTTTGTTGATCATGGTGAAGCCGCGAGTCCAGCATTTTTCAGGTGTAGATTTTTGTACTTGACCGCGTAACGTTCGTGATCTCCATCTACGCGTCGAAGTAGCAGTCAGAACGATCTTCACCAGTTTGGATATGTAAGTTTTTGTTGTACGATAAGTTCACTCGTACCGATGATAACGATGGTTGCGTTCTTGAACGAGAGACCTTCGATTGCAACGAACGATGCGATCGTTCAGCCGACGAATACGCGTTCGCATCGTTCGTCGCATCTTCTTCCAGATCGTTAGGCGTTTCTTCGGCTGGAGTAAACGGCACGGAACACTGTGGCGACCCTGAACAAGGATAGAAAAAGGGGAACAATCGAACCGTAGCTCGCGACGAGCGGAAGGCATGAGACATTTGGTCGATCGGAGCAGAAAGTCGCTGACGCACGGTTCGTTCTTATCGGTGGATTATCGTTCATTTATTAAACGTATAATAACGAGTATCAATATTCGTAATTAACATGGAACTAGCAGTCGGTGTACTCTCTTATTCGAACGAACTTCGGATCGTCCGCTGCCGCAGAAAAATACACGAATCCAAGCGCAGAGTTGCAGAACCGATTATATGTACGTATACGTAGGAAAACCTTTCGAGAAAGTGGTACAATTTCTTAACGAAGAACTCATCGTCGTGTGAACGCAACTTATCGATATAAATGAGAATGACGAGAAGAACTGCGAAAAAGTAACGGGAACGCTTAACAATGGACGAACGAAAAATACAATTTCAATGGCGGATACGTGTACAGACTGTTCGAAACGAATATCGTGAACCGTAGAAAGAAAAAAAGATTCGTTCGATCGGTTTCATTCGTACGCTCCTTCATCAACTCCTCTCTTTCTCTCTTTCCTTGTTGGTCGAAACTGATCCACGCACTTCTCGTTTCGTCGCTGACCACGACGATCTCTGTCCGTCGCGGTGTATCATCTCTGACATCAGCACCAATGGAACAACTAGCGGTCACGACGGCAACGACGACGACGACGCGGTACCAAGATGGCGGTGTCCACCGGTCGGTGGTTCGTTCAAAAGAGTTCTACCCTCGACGGTGAAGGCACTCGCGATTAAACGCAGGTCGACTTCTGGTGGGCGGTCAGATTACCCTGGCAGGAGAAGCCGCGGTTGCAGATCTGGCAGACGTACGGCCGTTCACCGGTGTGCCCTCGCCTGTGGATGGTCAACGTGGACCTCTGGGAGAACGCTTTCGGGCACTGGTCGCACTTGTACGGTTTCTCGCCGGTGTGCACCCGCCTGTGCATCCTGAGATTCTCCGAGTCGGTGAAACCCTTGCCACAGATGTCGCAAACGTACGGTTTCTCGCCGGTGTGAATACGTCTGTGCTTCTTCAGGTGTTCCGCGCTGCTCAGACTCTTCCCGCAGTAGTCGCAGAGGTACAGTTTCGTCGGGTTGTGGCTCTCCTTGTGACGAAAGAGGGACCGTTTGGTGGCTAGCACGCGACCACAAATGTCGCACGCGGTGCTTGTGACTTTGTTCGCCTTCATCTCGGGATGCATGCGTCTACAATGGGCGGACAGCTGTCGCCTCAGGTAGAACGCGCTGCCGCACAATTGGCAAACGAAAGGCTTGTCCCCTGAGTGTATGTTGTAGTGTTCCTGGAGATCGATCGCTTTACGGAAACGTTTGTCGCAGTCGTTGCACTGGAAGGGGAGGTCGGCTTTGTCCGTGTGCCGCAGCATGTGAATGCTCAACGCTGCCAACACGGTCGTCTCGTAGTCGCACTCCTTGCACATGTAGCTCGGGTAGAAATGGGTCTTCTCGTGCCTGGTCAGGTCGCGGAACAAACGGAACTTCTTGGGGCAGTGCTTGCAGGTCAGATCGCCGACCGTGTGTCGCATCAGATGTTTCTGGTAGTTGCTCTTGTGTCGGAACACCTTGTTGCAGGTTTTGCACAGGAATTCCAGCTCTTGCTTCTCCTTCTTCACCTTCATGTTGCTCGAACGATTTACGGACGCGTTGCCAGCTTTGCGGCCGCTCTTGCGGCCAGTGTGCTTCTTCATATGCTTGCGCAGGTTCACGTACGTCCTGAAGACCCTACCGCACTGAGCGCACGTGTTCTTGCGTTTACCCTTGTGCTCGAGCTCGTGCGTGTCCAACAACGCCTGAGAGGCGAAGAATACGCCGCAGAGCTTGCAGTGGTAAGCCAGAGGCAGGTCTTCCTCGTCGATCTCGTCGTTCACCTCTTGCTTGATGAAGTGGTCCTCCGGGTTCACGGGCGGAGCGTCAGCCGCGTTGTCGCCGCTGGCCACCTCCGGCCGTTTCGCGTTCGTGCCCGTCGTGCCCTCCGACTCATTCGGGTCCTTCTTCATCAGCTCGAGCTTCGTCAACATCGCCATCGGGTAATACTCTTCGGAAAACGGTAGCTGGTTGTACCTGAAATGTAAAAATTCGAAGGGCCACATCAGTATCGAGTGTTGTCCTCGTCGAGCGATTCGTCGAGCCTTTCTGCGCTCGGAACGCGTTCTCAAATCGCATACCTGGAGGCGAACGGCCGATTCGATCGAGCACGCTCTTAGGTTTCAACGTGACGGCCCTGAATAGATTGGCGAATTTTAGAGGTGTTTCTAAGTTTCGTTACGCAATATACGCGTGTCACGCTGGAAAACGTCTTGACAATGGTGTATAATGGAAAACGAAATAATAAATTCCAAAGAGAGACAGTGCGTTGAAGTTACATTTTCGATGTTTCACAGTGCTTACGGTTAGTCGTTTCATTCGACAAAATTGTACGTACAACGATAATTAACCGACTCGATAAGATGCCACGATCCGGATAGACGGTTTTTCGAACTCTTCGGTGGGTGATTCGAGGTATTGCTTTGTACATTTCCTCCCCTTTCATATTTCATATGTACAATAATGTAAAACAATGTAATACTGCGAAGAATATAGGGCACGAATCTGATACGTTTCCGAGGCAGACGAAGCTAAAATCGACATTCTCGTCTGTAGAGGTATACAAAAGAAATATATGATACAAACGCAACTGAAGACTCTCAGCTCGTAACCTTTGGTACCGATAAAAATTTCTTTCAATGCATTATAACCAATACTTCCTTTCAATGACAGCTTTATTTGATCGCATCTAAAATCTAGTGTCAATACCATGTAACGGAGAGTTAAAAACAAATTTACAATCAGGTATGAAAGTAGCGTTCAAAACTGCGAATCCCTTCTGAACTGAAAAATGTCCGTAATTACAGGACGCTCCCGAACAGAGGGCGCCTCTCATTGACACAGATATATCACTTAGAAACGTGATCGTCGAACGGTCATTCCGTTTGGTCCCCGGTAACGTTCGTCGTGTGCACTTTGTTGTGAGCGTTTAACGACGACCTGGAAACGAACGACTTGTTGCACAATTCACACTGGTACGGTCTCTGACCAGTGTGATAACGTTTGTGAATGACCAACGTCGAGTGTTGCGTGAACGATTTCCCGCACGTGTCACACGTGTACGGTTTCTCTCCGGTGTGGGTCCTTTTGTGAACCCTCAACGTGCTCCTCTTGCGAAATGCTTTTCCACATACGTCGCAAACCAGCTGTTTCTCCCCGCTGTGAAGCTGCAAATGATCCTGCAAGGATCCCTTCGAGGACACCGATTTCCCGCAGAAATGACAGTCGAATTTGTTCTCGCCCATGTGCGATTTCACGTGGAACACCAACGAGTTCTTGTACACGAACGTCTTGCCACAGAACTCGCACTGGTGCAGCACGGGCTTGAAGTTCGGGTCGTGGACCTTCAGATGATTCGCCAGAGTGTGATTATTCGGGAAAGACTTGTCGCAGGTCTGGCAAACGTGCTCCTTCGCCCCGTGTTTCACGTTCATGTGACAGTGCAGCTCGGCGTTCGTGAAGAACCCCTTGTTGCAGATTTCGCAGAACCTGGTGTACTTGTCGAAGTGGCGCATCCGATGGATGGTCATCTGGAAGGCTTGGACGAACGCGTGGCCGCAGACGTCGCACACGAATTTCTTTTCCCGGGTGTGAATCCTCCTATGGACGGCTAGAGTGTTGGTCCTCTTGAACGATTTACCGCATATGTCGCATTGATAAGGACGGACGTCGCTGTGCGTCACCATGTGGGCCTCGTATCGATACTTCGCCTTGAATACCTTTTTGCACACCTCGCATTCGTGGATTTTCTTCGACGAATACTGTTCCCACAGATTGGCGTCAGTCTCTTTGGCGGGTGATTCTACCCTCGTCGTTTCCTTCGACTCCTCTTCGTTCGAGATCTTAAGCGGATCTTCGCCCGTTGGGCAACCTTCTGAATTTTCCTGTTGCTGACTCGTCGTGTAGTCCTCCTGTTTTACGACCGCGTATATTATTAACGGCTTTGCTGCGACTACAGTATGCACTGGTGGTATCGTCTCCGTGTTTGGTGTTGGCGATCTGCGAAGAAAATGAAAAAAAGAGCGTCGTCAATAACGATTCTTGTTTTATTAGTTCAGATCTAACGACAACTTCGACTTTATGGGAGGAACTGTATTTTATTAACAGAAAATAATTGGATACACTGAACGTACAGAAGAATATACAAGGTTGGACTTTCGATTACTTCTCGTGTTCATTCCTCTTCTTTCTTCTTGGCATTTATATTATGATCCCACTTTTCGAAACTTTTCCTCTGTACTTACGAAGGCGTTACATTTCTATAGAGTCTGTTCAGAATGAAGGGAAACGCTTTTTACAAGGATAAAATTTTTGTATTGTATTGCTCGTATGAATATACAGAATGTGTGATCTATTCATGTTACAACGTAGTTGTTCCTCCCGTTTCGTAGTTAAAAGTAGCTTATATTCCACTTATACATAATAGTTCTCTTTCTTTCCCGAGGAAAATTGACATCCGACGATTTACAAAAAGATCATTTGTATTATCGTGCTTAACTTTGAATAAAAGGAAGTAAGAGCTTAAGTATCTAATCTGCTACAATTTTTACAACAATATATCCATACAATCCTAAAAAAATAAGTTTAAAACTATGCACGTTTCTCTCTGTTTCTCTTATATATCAGTGATTTTTAGTTGATGTTTAAGATTAGTCTATGTACCGTTTCATAAAAATAAAAAGTTGAATATCAAGTAAAAACAAATAGAAATTTCTTCCGTACATGATCGTTCTTTGTCTCTTTTCAATATTTCCTGTAAATGATCTATGATATTCGTTAAAAAAATTAAAAATATAAAAAAGTGAACACACGAAATATGTATATTACGATTACTATACATAAAATAGATTTACTCGAATTTAGAGATCGATTTTTACTTACGTGGACATGTGCGTAATTGTTTCTGATAAGATACGTTTTTCTAAAAACAAATTACTTCTTGATCTTTTCTAGAAAATTGTATGAACGTACTAAAACCCTAGTGTAATAAACAATGTAAAGAAGAAATATGTATCGATGTTAAATTCAATTTTGCAAAGCGTATAACTCTTTTTCGTTCCATAACGAATTGGCAATAAACTTCGACTAATACATTCTAATAAATAATTCATGATTGTTCATTCTATCGTACATCGTTCCTTTTTCTCATGACATTAATCATACACAAAGAGTATCCCACTTTAAATCAATGCACATGAATACTAAGTCAAAATTAAAAAATTGTAATCAACGACACTCAAAAATGTTTCAGATTAAATTTACAATTTGGAAAAGACGCATTCGTTCCTCGATAAGTGTCGATTAAAACGGGACACTCTGTACATACTTCAAATTAGGCCAGCATTACAAAGATATTAAACACGAACACAAAGACTTGTACATACAGAATATATTCTTGCTGTAATTAAGTTTTTAATTAATTTTTGTACATCATGGCACATTTTAAGATACTATTACCTCTCGTTTTATTTGTATCGCTTCTTAATGCAATAAAAATAAAACATTTAGATATTTTCCTATATTTCCTGATGATAGTTGTAATTCTACAACAAACAGGTAATTATCCGGAGTATTTATTGTTTGTATTTACGTTTACTCAACGTGAAAGACATTTTACTTATATGTCAGGGAATTTTTAATAGTACAAATTCGTTTTCCGACAAATTAAGACTTATGAAGTGTATTGATACACCTGAGTAAAAATCTACCATTCGTTGTGTTGACTACCCTTCCCGTACCGATGTTTTGTAACGTTTAAAAAAATTGAATACTGCGTTTTACCACAACGCATCAAGAAATAAAAGAGACGTACAAAAATCTTAGTGAAATGCATTCGAAGTAGAAGTCTTTGTTACTACAAATCCTAAAGATAGAAATTTAACAGTCAAATAAACTAAATAAAACACGCGATTAAATGTAATTGCACATAACACGTACAGTAATAAATGTCGAAATAAAACTGCACTAATATCTTAATAATTGAAACTACTTTTTTTCCAAACAATCGTATATAAAAAAAATGATCTACAAACGAATTAATGATTGTATTTGATTATTTTCGTCTGTAAAATACATCGTGTAAAACCTCAAATATTACAGAAAACAACAAATATTTCGTATCATTCAATTAACTGTTTTAAAATAATAAGACTACAGAAAACTCATTATGGTAGTCAACACTACAAAGACATGATTTAACGCGTTGTGGATTGAATCAATGATACTTTCGAAAACCATTTGAATTTTCACTAAAATTCAATGTATAAATATATGTAGTTCGAAAGTTAGATTGCTTTATCTTTTAATAAGATTCATGAAAGTTTCTGGTCTCCATTGTATTAACACATGTGAATAACTCTAAACAAATGCCACATACCGTACTACTATAGTATCCTCGACAATACGCCATGCTCTAAGGCGATCAAAACAATCGAGAAAGAAGCTAATCTGCGTGCAAGAATAAATAAAAAATATAATTTTTACGTTCCAACTCTCGTTGCGATGAAAAAAATTATATTCTTCATTTTCAACTCATTTCCACGTATATAAAATATAGCACCTTGCTCGGTTGCACTATCCATTTGAAACACCCTGAATAACAACGTTGGAAAATAAATGATGCGAAGTTTATCGCTTCTACGAACCGCACGAGGAAAACCTGACAAGTTAATGAGAGGAGACCTGGCTGCTAACAAATTACCGTCCGTGTAGACATAGTTTGTGCGTTTCAATGTTCGTGCACGTTTGTCCATTAGCGACGTATTGCACAGATTATAAAAGTTAAAATATCTTCTTAATCGTTGCCGTTTAAGGTACGAGGATTCTAAGAAACCTTCAAATAGTTATGTTTTTACCTGGCCCCAGAGGAAGGTTTCGAGCGAATAGCCACGGACTGTAATGTGTTAAAAAGTGTCGATTGTTGTGTACAGGCCCCAATAAACTTCATTTCATCGAACGTTGCTTGACGCTTTAACTTTGGAGCCTACTGTATTATGGAAGTAACTATAATAGTACTATAACCAAAATTTCATCGATTACACTTATCTCTCTTATTCTCTAAGAGACACGCCTTCGAAGAGTTCCGACACGCAGACTTTGGTTCACTTCCTTTCGTTGTGCAATTTCATGTGCGACTTCAACGAGCCCTGCTGCGTGAACCTCTTCTGGCACACCTTGCACTCGTACGGCCTCTCGCCGGTATGCGTTCTCAAGTGTACAATTAAATATTTGTGAATACTGAAACCCTTGCCGCACACCTCACAAATATGCGGTTTCTCGCCTGTGTGTATGCGCATGTGGACTTGTAGATAGGACTTGCTGGAAACCGATTTCCCACAAATCTCGCAAGTGCTCAGGTTCTCTCCTGTGTGTATCTTGAGGTGCACTTTGAGCGCCGTCTTCCAGTAGCTCTCGAAGTTGCAGACGTTGCACTTGTACTTCTCGCGTTCGCCGTGGGACTTCATGTGTAAGTTCAAGTAAGACGCACTCGCGTAGGAAGTGTTGCACACCTTGCACACGTGTGGTTTCTCGCCAGTGTGAGTGACCAAGTGCCTCTCCAGCGTTTGATTCGTGTAGAAACCTTTACCGCAGATCTCGCAGTAGCTCACGTATTCCCCGTTGTGCTTCTTCTTGTGCAGACGCAGATCGTACCCGGACACCTTCGAGATACCGCATATGTCGCACGTGAAACGTTTGTTGTGCTGCTTCAAATGTGTCTTCAAGAACTGCTCCGTCTTAAAGAATTTGTTGCAGAGCATACACTGGTACGGTTTCTCCTTCTGATGCACCTTGATCATGTGCTTCTTCAGCTTCTCGCGTGTCGTGAAGCTTTTGTCGCACTCCTTGCACCTGGTACCGTACTCCCCGTTCTTCTCGTGGTTCTGTCTGTGCTTTATGAATCGAAACCTTCTGTTTATTCTTTTGTTACAGACTTCGCACTCGTAAACGGACTCCTCGTCTTCCAGAATCAACTTCATGTCCGTGTCGCTGTCCTCCAATGTCTCGGTTACTATTTCCTGATGGCTGATCTCTTCGAACTCCTCGACCGTACAAACGTCGCTTTCGTACTTGACCAATCCCATTTTCTCGAGGGTTTCTATCGCGTCTATCGTCTCTTCCTCGTCGATTTCCAGGGACCTGCAACGGACAAGATTAGTCAACGTATGATACATAATTGGACGCGGTTTTTTATGGAAGGTAACATGTTAGCATGTTCTCGTATTAAGTCAGGTTTCTTCCGTTTAGGTTTACGAGCTGGTCACGATTTTTCTTCTGGTTCTGACGAGTCAACACCGGTTACACGCTTCGTAGAACCCGACCGAATCTTATGTGAACCGTTTGAACACTTTCATGTAGAACTTTTGCGTGAATGGATTTTCATCGAGTCCACGCGAGGTATGCGTAGAAAAATATAACCAAATATACGAAGAATTGTCGATAGAAGAAATTAAACGTTTAAGAACATAACTACGAGTTTTTAGTGCTCCATTTTTGTCTCCAATAGATACGAACGCACTGATATAATTTTGGATGTTACCAAAATTGCAAATATCTTTGTGCTTGCATAGATGATACTATGTTTTATAAAATTTGTGTATGTTTTTAATGTATTGTTGAAAAATAATTTTAAACCCGTTTTCTAATTCTATATCTATTACTACTTCTTTTCTAAAATAATTTACTGCAACAACTACTATTTTTCTACATACTTTTTTTGTTCAGAAATGTATTAGCTACTTACCGGCTATTTTTGGAGTACGACTACTCTAAGCAACAAAATATTCTATCCTATTAAGCTAACATTAATATTTATTAATCAGAAAATCAGTTTCAAAGAAATTTAAAATCGTTTAAATTTTATTAAAATTATGTTCAATATCCTCAAGTTCTTACCACAAGTATTAAAATATTACAAGCAGCAGGATAATTTATACCTACGTACCACTAATTTTATTACGTTATATACAATATACGAGATTTGTCTGTTGTTAATTAATTGTCCAACTCATAATTAGTATAACGAGAATATTCGCAGTTTCACAACAATTTACCTAACATTAAAAAGGCCTATCTTTCAACGCATCAATATTTGGAATCAATCGTACAACTATAAACGCAATAAAATGATTTCCGCAATAGACTAACAATATTAAAAACCAAGAACTTACTATTATCCCATGTAATTTTGATATTCAAGACAACTGCGTACCTGTTCCCCTGCGATTACGAATTTGCAAGTACCCGTACAAATAGATAAAAAACAAACAGAATTAGCCAATAATGAAACATGCCCGTCATAATTCCCAAAATCGTCAAGCATCTCGAAGAGAGAGAGAGCCAACGATATTAATATCGATCTCAAAATTTAACAAGAATCCAAGCCACCAAATTCTTTTTCATTTAGTGGCCTCGTGTCGACGCAAATGAGCGCTCAGGGTGCCCCGTTGTGTGAAACGTTTCTCGCAGATTTTACATTTGTATGGCCTTTCGCCAGTGTGAGTCCTTCGATGCTTGATCAGGTACTTCCTCGAACTGAACGCTTTTCCGCAAAATTCACAAATCTCTGGTTTCTCGCCTGTGTGAATTCTGATGTGAATTTTCATGTACTGTCTTCTGATCAGTTTCCCGCAGATCTCGCAGGCCACCTGGCTTTCACCCGTGTGCGTCCACAGGTGTTCCTTGTAACAATAACTGTAGAACGTCTCAAAACCGCAGATCTCGCATCTGTACTTCTTCCTGCTCTCGGGCTGGCTGTGAATCTTCATGTGGCTCCTCAGGTAGACCCGATTTCCAAAGGACTTGTGACAAATCTCGCACGTGCACGGCTTGTCGTCGCTGTGCACGCTCATGTGCGTCTTCAAGGTGGCCTTCAAGTAGAATCCCTTGTTGCACACTTGACAGAACTCCGTGAACTCCTTGTTGTGCCTTCTGATGTGTATCTTCAGGTAGTACTCAGAGGTCAATTTCGCGCCGCACACGTGGCATATGTGAGGCGCCCCGTGCAACGTTTTGTGGACATTCAGATATTTCTTCTTCTTGAACACCTTGTTGCACACGTTGCACTCGATCGGGCCTGCGGATACGCTCTGCTCTTTTCGTTTCAGTTTCATCGCTTTATCTTTCGTCTTGCTACGTTGCTTGTTCTCCGCCGTTGTGGTTAATTCGCCGCAGCATCGAACCCGTCGATGCTTGAACAACTGCAGTTTCCTCGCGAAACTCTCGCAGCATATCTCGCAAGTGTATTTCTTTTCCGCCTTTCTCAACGCCTCGCGAGTTCGCAGGATCGACTGCTCGGTTCTGTGGACCAGCAGAACAGCCTCCGTGTCGAACTCTTCGTCGCAAGACTCGCATCGATGCGAACCCTCCTGAACGACGCAGGAGTCATCGATCGCATCCTTGACTACGACAAACAACCGACTTTCCTCTTTGGACGATTTAAGAGACCGACTCGGCCTGGCTGGCATCGTCTTCACGCATTTCGGTCTGCAAAAAGATAACAGAGCGTGAGACAGCCTTAGAATCGGACGCCTGCACGCATAGAACCGAGACATTAAGGGAGTTAATGCGGTTTGAAGAGACCTCGGCAGTTAGGACAGCGGCAGCGGGAAGTGAAAGTGTGTTTTGATAATGTATCTGATTCTGCGTTTCTAAAACTAACTCTTTTCCTCGCTGTTGATATTAAACGAACACTCTTCTAAGATGAAACTCTCCGTTTAAATAAGATGAAGCGAAAGTTACAATTCAGATACGGAAAAGCGAAGCTATTTAGTCTGCACAGAGAGCCGGTGAAACTATGATCAACGATTCGTACGCGATCAAGCAAATATCTTTGACAGAATTATTCGTGTAAGTAACATGAGACATGATATTTTCTCGTCTACGCACGCTGCACAAAATGCGTTCGACATGTATGAGTGCATGAATATGCAGAACTACGTAAGTTATGATCTCTCGCTCTCTCTCTCCCTCTCTCTCTCTTTCTCTCTCAAAAGTATCTATTTTATATTCTGGCGATTAGAAATGATCATCTATAACAAACGACTAATGTTCTCGATTTGACTATCGGCATATATTAACGTGTGAACAACTAAATAAATTTTTGTGTGTGTTAATATAATGCAAAATCTTTATTGTATTATTTATTTGTATGAATTTGTTTACAAAAGAAAACTATTACCCTACCCAATTCGGGCAATAAAACAAATATTTGAGGCATCGTAGAAGTTATTATGATAGCTCAGCAGTCTCGTACGCTCATTCAGCTCGCACAGTGTTTGATTTATATATACAAAAGTCTATGGCTATGAATATTTTTTGAGTCAAGTCCTCCGCGGGAACTTGCTGTGAATTAAAGGATCGTAAATTTAGATGTCGAACTTGCATTCTCACCTCAATGAAAACAAAAATCATAAAGTTAAGGAATATTTTAATTACCGTAAATATAATACTATCTACATTAAAAAAAAAAAGTGGTTCATTAAAGCGACGAATCACGCTACAATTATCGACTACAAGGATAAACAAAAATTACTATCCCCCTTGATTTGCACGAAATACAACACGGAAAAGCTACGTGATAAATAAGGCGTTCCCTAAAGTATGTGATGCAATTATACTTGCGTTATAAGTTAAGAGTAGTGCAATGTCATGAATGAGAATAACGTTCGATAGAAAAAGAAAAAAAAAAAACTCATTGTCTCTTAAGATAATTGGTACATACATCATAATTGTTTTATGTACTTAACACAAAAAGACGATATCACAAATTAAAGTACTGATTCTCACATAATCCTATTCGTGTATAATATATTCTGTGTGATTGTATTCACGCTTAATTTATTTGCACTTATTTAAGCGTTATCATAATTGCTACTGCTCAAAGGCTGCCCTACTGATTGAAATAATATGATTTATACCATATATAACGTTAACTTCGTAACTTGTTACGTCGCAATTCGTTAATTCGGACATCATAAATGCACATAATTTTCTCCCACTTTACGGGAGAATGCACCGCTTAACAACTAAGGCACTATCGTATCTTTATCGATCACTAATTTAAAGCACCTCTCGCAAGATTCTATAATAGCTGTATATACACTCACCAAGAACCCGTTAAATCACATGTGCGTATAAAATGAAAGCTGAGTATTTGAGAAATATAATGTAAAAAATATTTCGATGCGTGGACGGCTATGTTTCGTAAAATTACACGTAAAAAATTTTCCTTCGACGTTTGCGCGGGAATCAAGTATAAAACACGAAAACTTTTAATATATAACGCTGGTCATTCTCTCTTATACGTTTACGATTTTCGTATTTTATACGTACGCTTGGCGGCCGTCGTGTTAAAGTTACGAAAAAAATGATCAAGAGAAATTTAAACGTTAATAAAATGGAATTCTCTTTAAGATACACCTATTATCTTTACATTTGGTTTTTATATATATGATCGTCGTATAAAACAATTAAATGCAAATGTAAAAAAAGACGTAGACTATTAAAATCTTCAGCCGAGATTCAAATGCAGTTCCCCATTTTAAACGCGGTATCGGGGAAATCGTATAGCATGGGCATAGCGTTTCATGCAATGCTCTTCAAGACTTAAACTCTCGGTACATTGCTACACAACTTGTAGCAAACTGGATATTCGTATATTCTCTCACAGGACGCCCAATGTCTCATCAATATACAATTTACATTCAAAAATTGCGAATAATGATTAAATATGGAACTAGTTGCGCGCAAAATAAATGCTCCAAATACTAACACGAAATATTTCTCTCGATATTTCAATTGTTCCACTGCCACGATAGCATTTTCGTATAAAAATAAACGAGCATCCGAACTTCAATTACGATCGACTTCAACACTCAATCATAAATGACTTAAATACCCCATACACCATATCTAAACGTAAGTAACTTTCATCCGCTCTGCTAGTGAACAACTCCCCCCAAAAAGGCTTCGATCATTTCAGTGTAGCTACATCACTGTCGCGCGAGTCAACCTAACTGGGTAACAGTATAGTGATCGTATCGAGTGATTGCTCCTCGCGCTGAGCCTCTTGCTCCTGTTGCAACTGTTGTTGCTGTTGTTGCTGACGCGCGCTTTGCTTCGCGTGCGTCTTCAGATGTGAGTTCAGCATCGTTTTCGAGGCAAACGATTTGTGGCAGCACGTGCAGGGGTACGGTCGGTCGCCAGTGTGGCCTCTGAGGTGCACCACGAGCGTGGTGCGTTGGGTGAATCGTTTCTCGCAATGGGTGCACTTGTGCGGTCTCTCCCCCGTATGTGTGCGCCGATGCACGCTCAAATAGTTCTGCGAGATGAACCCCTTGCCGCAAAGATCGCAGACGTGCGGTTTCTCGCCCGTATGCTTGCGCAGATGCACGGTTAAGTAAGTCTTGCTGGACACTGCTTTGCCGCAAACCGGGCAAACGTACTCGTTCTGAGGTCCCACGTTCCCGTGCGTTTTCATGTGCACCAACAGCACCTGTCTCCGAGAGAAACGTTTGTTGCACAGTTCGCAGTGATGCTTCCTCTGGGGTGGTACGTAGTCAGGTTGGTGCAGCTTGGCGTGCAACCTCAGTCCCTGGCGGTAACGAAACGTGGCGTTACAGATTTCACATTGAAATGGTTTCTCGTTGCAATGCATGGTCTGGTGTTCCTCGTAGCTGCTGGCGGAAACGAAGATGGCACCGCATATCTCGCATTCGTACTCGATATTGTGACGCTTTTTATGAACCATCATACCGTCCCGATCGCACATCTCGGAAACGTGAGCCTCGCTCGCTTCGTGTTCCAATTGGTGCTGCTTGAACGCGGACGTCGTGGCGAAGCTGCAACCGCAGTGCTCGCAAACGAGTTGATCGTCCTCTAACTGCATCTCATCGCCTTCGTGCAGTTTTAGGTGCAACGCGAGGGCTTCCTCGGAAACGATACTGTCTCCGCAGAGATTGCACTGCATGATATCATCGGAGATGATTATCTTGCTTTCTACCTTGGGCACGTGCAAACGATCTGTGATGAGCAGCTGCTCTGTGTCGTCTTCCTGATCGAATATGTCGCTCGGGCCGCACTCTTCCTGATCCTCAGGTAGCATCTCAAGCTTTGACACAAAATATCTGGAAAGAAGAGAGACACAAAACGGAGATCAATCAATGTACTATTCGTGTTCGGTCTATATACTTTTACTCTTTCCTCTTAGGGGGCTTGTTATCGTTTTTTTTTTTTTATATCTTTCGGGGACAAGTACTCAAACATCCGTAATTATTTTTACGAGATTTAATACTTCATAAAGTGCCTCGGTGCTTTCCAGTATTTCCTTTATCGAATTATTACGTTTAAGCTTCCTTTATGCTCGTTGTAAATTTATTTTACGCGTCTGTTTCAAAATCATTGACAACATTCAATTCGGCGAGTATATTACCCGATGGCATCGCAATACACTTCCGGATTAGTCATTTCAATACTCGACTCTCTTTACCCAAATCGAGACTGTTTAACTAGTTTTCTACGTCATGCTCGATTTTATACTTGTACATCGCTTAATCATACAAATTAATAAATAAAATGATTAAGGGCATCGATTATAACGCTCGTATGTGGGCAGTAAGCGCAAAAAAATAACTATCATACGTTGCATTATATTTTTTATCAACAAGAACACCGTTAGATAATTAACAACTTGTACAATAATTGTAGCACGTTCATACTTTAGCTGAAGTCAATTCTTTGTCGTACACTTACCGCATGCAGTACACTGTTTTACCGACGATCCAACCATGATGCTATCCGCCATTTTGAATTTATATACCAGCTTATAATTCCATACTTACATCAGATTTTAATATCTTTTTCTCTCTCATTAACATATATTAATATTGATGGGAATAAATTTCTTAAGAAATATCGACCATTTATTCGTAACACGGTATATCAGAATTAATTGTCGTTTTAAAAATAATCCTTTACAAAAAATTCTGATCTTTATCTCAATTAATAATTCATATCACGATTATACAGCCAGATCATATCATTTAGTAACATTGTTGCAAAATATTAATCACATAAAAGTTTCCCAAACTTGATACAATAAAAACCAGAATTAATATTAGTTTTCTTTTAATACCATACCTTTTATTTTAGTATAATTAAAAAAGAAATCACTAGAATAACGACAAAAAAGAAATGCTATTAAGAAAATAGTTATTCGACTCTCTAATAACATTGAAAAGTTTAATTAGCCGAAAAATTACATTCAGGAGTGATAAAGTTCTCAGAAATCTTGTAGCAACGATTACGTCCAACGATTAATTACAACTATATTATTAATAATATCAATAATAGCAGAGATCTTATTTTTACGTGGTTACATAGAAATATTTAAGCGTCTTCATACTTACGTTTTACGATATTCATAATATGTAGTGACCCTGTACTTACATTAAATTAGAGGCACATGAATTCATTTCCAATGCTGAAATGCTAACTGTATCACATCCATCTATTGGTTTAACCAAGGGTAGAAGTAGTCGTATACTCGCAGGGCAATTCTATGCTAATGCTTTTCTATCTAATGTAACGATATTTTTAACATCGAATAACTTCTAACACTCTACACGCAATTGCTTAGCATAATTAGCATCTCTATTTGAAATGTCCTTTTCCATTTTGTCGATTAAAATTTGTCAAAAATTCCATTTTTTAGGCACATTAAACGTTAGTTCGTCGAACAGGTACTAATTTTAGTTGAAGCAAATTTCGCGTTCGAAACTGACATTTTCAAATGAAATTAAAAAATTAAAAACGTTAATTATCGAAAAAGTGATCTATCAGTTTGATTGTTCAGAATGTAACACGAACGAACAATATCACAGTGACGACATGCATGTTATACGTAAGATTAATTAACTAGTAATGCTTTTATGCAATCTTATTAATAATTAACAGATTTGATAGAATTAAAAGAATGCAGTGAATTTCCACTATCGTTAAACTTTGTAGAGATATTAACGCAATAATCCCGACGAATTTCTAATATGCATTATACTTTGATAAGGCGAACTATTTGTAAGCGATTCTGAGGCACTTTGCGATTAATTTAAAACCAAAAGTTACGGTTCTCGAATAAAATAATGATTTTCAATCGAATCTTCGAAACACGAAGAATTCAACTTGCTATCTAATAAACTCCTATTCCTATCAACTATCATAGAAACAAATACAAATACCGAATTCCTCTTTTCTTTCTCTTGTCCTATCACAACACAGAGACTAAACATTTAATCAACAAGGTAAATGTTAACTTAAAGAAATAATGAACTATCGCAACAGAGCACGGAGAGAGTGTATCCCGCGTGCATATTTTTAACGTATACCCGTTAAAACGTTTCTCATCGTGTTCCACGACGATCAGGTTCAGTGCTTTTTCATGTGATTCAGCATGATGGTTCTGGTAACGAATCCTTTACCGCACAACGTGCACGTGTAAGGACGTTCTCCTGTGTGATACCGGCGATGAACGGTTAACGTGGACGCCTGTGTGAACGATTTCCCGCACATGGCACAAAGATACGGCCTCTCCCCCGTGTGAATACGTTGATGCACCACGTAGTACTTCCGATGAGTGAAACCTTTGCCGCAGACGTCGCAAACGAGCGGCCTGGACCTGTGTACAGCCTTATGGGTAGTCAGGGATTCGATGCTAGCGAACTGTTTCGAGCACGAGTCGCACGGATACGATACCACCGCCGATTTGTTCGGCGACGGGACGGTACCGGTAATACTGCTAGTGACCGGATCACCGGAAGACACTACGGTGTCGTTTAGTCTATCGTTGCAGGTCAGTACCGGCTTGTGAGTTTTCGCGTGATGATTATACAAGTTTCTAGTCTCGAAGCGCATCAAACACCTGGGACAGGAGTAAGGTTTCTCCTGACCGATCTCGTGCATTCTTCGGTGACGCTCGAGTAGCGTGCGATACCGGAAACTGGCTTGGCAACGATCGCAGGCGAACGTCTTCTCGACGTTCACCTGCGAGGTCGATATCGTTGGGATCGGCGCGCAGGATGTCGCCGGCGCGGAATGCGTAACCTCGTGCATCCTCAAGTGGCTCAAAGCAAAGAAAGTCCGTGAGCAAATGGTACACGAGTACCTCATCGGGTTCTCGATACTGTGCTCGAATTCTGGTAGGGCCGGGTGACTGGTTCTTATATGGTAATTCAGTTTCATGGCGCTTCGAAACTCGAGGCCACAGGTAGAACAGGGGTAAGACTCTGTAATTATTTGTACGTGATCCAGGAGCGTCTGATCGGAACAAATGGATTGCAAGTGGGATGGGACAGTTTGGTACGTCGAGGACATCATCGACGACTGATTGGAGAACATAGAGTTGTTCTGAAGCAAGGTACAAGTGACGGGTAAACCGGTATCCCCCGTCTCGGGCGATGGAGAAAGTATTTGACGTAGCATCCCTGACAATCCGCCGAACGTCTCGTTTCCTTCCCTGAAATCGATAAAACCCAAGGACAATGCACCACCAGCGAACAGCACTAAAGTATACACAGGCATTTTTTTTTCTTTGATTCGTTCTTGTGATCTTGCTCTCCCTCTCTTTTTCTTTTGCAACAGGGTGGCGGTGAGAATAGATAGAAAAAGCGAAGAAAGAGAATCCACGCTGCGTGATTACTTTTGCAAAGTGAATCGTGCAAAGTGCTTGGACGTTGTGGTTTTACTTCGAGATATACAGCAAGTACAGAGTGCGATGAGAGTGAAAGTGCGGATCGAGCTTAGAGAGTTTTGTCGTCATCGGTCTCTGTTAAACATCTTCACGATCTTCGTATATTCCATTCGTAAGATAAAACTCTATTGGTTTCGGAAAATCGTAAAGAATGTTTTGTTCGTACTTTTATTTTACCTTTTAAAGTTCTTATCAAATCTTGTCCTTCGATAATTTCCATAATCAATTCTATCATTCTAAAATCTATTTTAACGTTCCATATATAAAATAGGCCGTTAAATAAAAATGTTATACTTGTTATTTCTCGCTATTTTATTATATTAAGTGGATTAACGTAATTGAAATGATGCAATCGCGCGTTTTACTTATATGTTAAATTACCTCTCGCCCCTTCACATCTCTAGACTCATAATAAAGTAATTGGCACAAACTGAGAAAGAAATTAAAGATTTCTACAGCAAACCAGCAGAAAAAAAATAAAAGAGTTAAGCTACAAAATCTGGCGAAGAAGTTAGAGGAAGACAAACCCTTGCTAAAAATTATTATCTTTACGAAGATACAATATATTTAGAGAAATCAAATTAATGTAGTATTAAATGGAATTGGATTCTCACCTTTGGAATGGTATCCAATATCCGCGACAGTGTCTTCTTGTCTTCTTTCACTATAAACTTTTATTCGTTAACAGTCTCCATAAAAAAATCTTTTTCCCCGTAAACGTGAACAATATCGAAACGTTCAAAAACATGAACACACTATGGTAAAACATAGCAAATACATGATAAACATGAAATGTTTCAAACACCGTAATCATTCTATTTCCAAATCGTAACTTGTAATATACGTGCGCAAGTATATTTAGCCTGCATCAGTTTCTCACGTACTGATGCAAATGTACTGCGCAAATGAAATAACGTGAAATATAGTATAAAAATTAACTTTTCTCAGTGGCGCGTAAACGCAGCCTGATTCCATGTAAACATGAAAAAAAGGGTAAAATGTTGCATAATAGTTCGGCTGTTTATCTCTTCCAAACAGCGAACGTAATAATGCACGCGCAATGCTGTAATGCGCGACTAAAATTTGTATAGTTTTGAAGTGCAGCGAATTTTCAGCACAAATTGTACTGAAACGCGCATTGATTAGAGCCAAAGAATAAAATCACGGATTTCTCTGGCCGCATCGCGTAAAATGTAAACACGCAATACAAAGTAAATTTCATTAAATACAAATTGCACACATAAAACTATTAGCTAAACGAAAGTTTGACAATATGTATAAAAGTATGATACTCGCCTTAAACGACATATTGCCCGAGGTCCTCTTCATGTTCGTTTATTATTCTTCAACTCTTCTCACATCTTGATAAATCATTACTCTAATTGTTTTATTCATTTTCATTCGAATAAATGAACTTATTTAGAGTCGTCAAACACTTGAATACATTAAAACTAGCATCTAACATAGATGCAAGCCATAAATGGTATCGATTGAAACCGAGCTCATGGCAAGAACACCAGACGATTACCAGCGGGTTTTGAGCGCAGTTAAGAGAACGATAGCACTTATAAACTAACCGATGTACTAAATGTAACTATATATGGTCCTGACGATAATGTAAAAGCGTAGGCATTGGAAAGCACGAAGACGACAAGAAACGGTATTTGATATTTCTCTTCTTTTTTTTTTCTTTGCTTTTTACGAATTATAACGGCTTGGTGACACTTTGATACGCACCAAGCATCTATTATATCGTGACGTTAGCTTACGAAATATTAGTCTGTGATTTTTGGTCGGCCTATTGTTGGCCGGTGTGCGGCATTTTGTGCCTTCACGTAAGCGTGGGATGTTGATACTGACAACATGTAAACATCTGGTTCTCAATTGAACAGAGGAATGAAGTAGCTGCTTTTACACGTTAAGCGACGTATAACAAACAATTCACGTACGTACGCACGATTGAAAAACAATTCGTAGAAATGTTAATAGACTTAATAGACCAAAACACGTAGTTAACAGAATCCCTCTGTTCATTTATTGTACACGTATCAATAATAACTAGGGTAGAGTTCATTTGAATAAGAGAACTGTGATAAAGACAATACACTCTACCATCATGTGTGAACAAGAATGTAAATTGTTACGTTAGGACTACTCTTACCGAAACGAACTCTAAATACATGCTATCACATGTAAGAATACTGACATATTTTGCAATTTGTTTACACAGTGAATATATTTTCTAAGCAAATTGTTGCTTCTAAAATAGCCATTTAATATAAAATGTAAGATTATTTTTTTTTACATTTTATGCACGATTTAATTGTCTCGGAAAAATGAAAAGCATACCAAAATTCAGATTATTTAAGCATATCGCGAAAGCAGATACCAAATTGCAAAATACAGAGAGCCAAAGATGGTTGTGGGGTGTGTATTAACTTACCTTGTTATTCCACTGCACCTTATTCGTTCGAACAAGGTGGCTAACTCTTTCATGTTTACTTATAAAAAAAAAAAAAAAAAAAGGAACAAGCCAAATAGTAGTACAAAAACTATATTTTTTACTCCAACTAGAATATAACAGTTAGTTTTAAAAAGAATACAAATCTATTATTTTTTCATACATTACAGGTATCATCAGGTGCAAAATTATCAATCCACTAACATTATATTTTGCTGAATAATTATTACCTTTAAGTGTAAAAAGAAAAATAAAGTAAAAATGAAACTATGAAATATGATCTTAAACCGTCTAATACTTATCACAGAAAGTATCACATCAAAATAAATAAAGAATTTATCTTAGAAGATATATAAGTATTAAATTTGCATAGAAGAAAAACTATTAGAATGTCCGTGTATATGTTCGTGATCTCCACAACAAAATGGCACCTTTGGCCCTTAAAATATAAAATATAGATATAAGACTCACCCAGATTTGGGATCCCCATCGGCTGATTGTGGAATTGGCATCTCAGGCATATCTGAGATCTTCTGTTGCTGTAATCCTGAAGGACCTGCTTCATCGCATGCCAGGGAAACATTTACAAAAGTTGTAGGCTCTATCGTTCTATTACTGGGATCTTCTTCGCTTTCTTCTTTCACGGGTAGGCCTGAAAAAAGAATATAACACACACATATGTATTCTTGCATCAATAAAAATTCAAAAGTGACAAAATATCTGTATTACAGATATTAGCCTACGAGACCTACCATCATCTCCGTCACACTCTTCGTCAGAGTTTTCCTCATCTTCGCTGCTTTCCTCTTCTTCCTCTTGTTGAGTAGAACTCGTTTGATTCTGTGATATTTGGTTATGCGTAGTTTGCGAACTTGGACCAGGTACCGCCTGAACGGTTTGTACAGAACTACCACTTGTGTCCATAGGAACTGAGGTTATTTGTTGTTGATTGGCACTGGATATTATCATTGGCATACCCAGGCCTATGTTGTCCATCATGCCCATCCCCATATTATTTTGATGCTCTCCCACTTGCTGCATTACACTGCCATCTAACCTGTTCTCTGTACTCTGTTCTTGTTTCATTACACTCTGCAATTAAGTATGAAAAATAAACTACATTAACATCAGTGCACAATTTGTGACTAAACTAAAATCATTTTTACGAGTATGAAGTATATATAACCTTCAAATGCTTTGGTTATATTAAAATTATTATATATACAATATATATTTTAAGTAAGAAAATAAATTTAAAAAATTAAAATATACAAAAAGTTAAACAATTTAAAAACTTACAAAATAGTGAAAATTAAAATATTTTTATCACTAAGAATATCAGTATCTAAGGTAAACACGAAACTGAATGTAAAAAAAAAAACAAATCTATACTTTCAGATTTTGTTATACAAGGTGTTCTATGTGTAATGGTAACTATCCGAATTCAATACTTTGTGAAAATTGTATTATATTTAAGTGAAAGTACAAATTACCGGATTGAGTACGTTGGTAACGTAACCCTGCTTGTCTTCTATACTGACTTCCCCTAGCCATTGTAATAGTTGTTTTTCCGCGTTAACCGTTGTATTCCAAAATTGATAAAATAATTCTACTTTATACACACACTCGTCGCATATTTTTTTCGGTAACTTGTCTTCTCTTGCAACCTGTAACGATACAATTTAATTTATTAAACTTAAAAATTAACTATTCAAATAGCGATATTATTTTCTTTCCATAGTCGAATGATTAAATCAATAGCCAGTATATTAAAAATAAGAACAATAATTGAATTTAATACATAATATGCTTAGTATTTTATCTAGAATTCAATTACACGAAGAATGTGCGAGAAACACGACTAATTGGAAAGTATCTTGTACGTACATATTCAAAATAATAATTATTTATACGATTAGTAAAAAAATGCTTATTTAAAATCCACAAATAGAAACTCAGGCTTGCGGCTGAAGTATGTAAAATAAATAATCAACTGGACTTTTAGTAACATCAATTTGAGAGCACTGTGTTGTTATTTTGAAAACTACTATAAATCCAGCAATGGAATGGTGTTAAGAATCGAAGAAGTTAATTGCAAGTATTTTATAATGAAAACAGTGATGAAAACAAGATGTCGAAAAGGAAGAGGATTATTCAATTACAGTTGCCGTAAATAGAGAAGCAATATTGCGGACTACCCTGAACGAGCAAACGCAAGGGAAGCTTATTATTCAACAGACGAGTATAAATTTTGGGTAGATCCGCAATTCATTAAGGTAGGGAAAAAAGCGCGGCAAAATTTTATTGAACAATTCGTGGCGTCGTGGACGAGTTGAAGACGTTGCAAAAGAGAGAAAAGGAGAGATAAACAGTACACGAGCAGCGTACAATTATGCGGATATCGTTAGTTGGGAGTTCGTAAATTTCTTGTCTATAGGGCGATCTTCGAAACAATTGGGAGCGAACGTATCTACTGGGAGATCGAAAAGTTGTGGACGATCAAAGAAACGCGGTGTAGCTATGAAAATGCACAAGATGGCGGATCGCCATTGTCGGGGCGATGGCGTAGTTGGCTTACCTTGACCGGTAGGCAGGCGGCTATCTTGAGAAATATTTGCCGTACGTCTCCTTCACCCTCGAAAATCGGCACCGACACACGGTCCTTCACAAGACACAGCCGACACAGGTCCAGATAATCGAGGGAGGACATTTTACCATGTAAAACGCCAGCTCGAGACGCAAAACCGCGCCCGTAGACGCGAACGCTGTTTCAATCCAAGCCGGAGAAGACCCCGCGTTCTTCGGTACGCGTCGTTTGCTCACTGTACGTCGGTCAACTTCGGAGGCATTCGAATACCTTCGCCCGTTCCCGTCCAACTTCGGCAATGCTCGACGGAACGATTACGTATCGATCACGTCGCGCTCGGAGCCAACTGCTTTTACACACGACTGTTTTGAACATCGCGAAGATTTCTCTCTTTCAAATTCATCGTCGTTTAATATGGATGGACCACGATATCATCGCGAAATCATTGCCACGCAACAGAAAATTCGATCTTTCACGGTATTAAATTACATATTTTAGTTAACTTTATTCTACAATATGCTTTACATCATACTTGCGTTAAATCGTAATATTGCAAGATGGCTGCAAGCTGCGCCGATTTTAAATTCCATTTTAAATAATAAACTCTTAGACGGAATAAATCGGGATATCGCGTATAGCAAACTTGTCTCTGGTACATACCAATTGATCGTTCAGGTGTTTAAGAGGTCGGTCAAGTTAATGGAAACGTATCAAATTTTCATGTACAATTACTCCCACTTCTACCTGTAGGTACCATCACGCATGATCAAATAGACGAAGCACACTTGTCGATGAATAATAAGAATAAATCTGAGCGCCAGAAAGAATATATAATTACATTTACTAGTTATTTATTTAGCCTTTAGCTCTTTATTTAATCGTAAGAGCGAAGCGCATACTTTATATTATCTCTTCAGAATGTATGCTTTGTTATGCGCATTTAAATATCTGGTAATGGTCACGTGACTGATTAGGAAATGGTAGGAAGTATATTTTCAATCATTTCGTCGACAATGTCATTTGTATAAAATTAAATCGCATAAGGTAAAAAATAACTTTGGAGTCATGAATTTGTTTACTTTTTCCGGATATTTTCTGTCTATATAAAATACAATTTGTTTACACAATATATAATTCTATTTCCTCTTATGGTCAAATTAATTTTAGTACCCAGCATAATCGACAAAAATGATTGATATCTAAAGATAAAAAGGGACATAGTCGTGCAAAAACAGACATCACACAGACAGCACAGTGCTGCCACGTTTGAACATTATTAAAGCTATGCAACTTACCCCCGTACCGTGCCACTAAAGATATCAATGACCTGTCTTGCCTCTTCTTCGAGTTGTATGAACTCAACTGTATATAAAAATTCGATTCGAATTGCACCTTGTGTACTTTGCAAGCTTTTTGCCGTTTTCAATATGCTTACTTGATCAAATGTTTTTGTAGTTATCTCTATAAGAATTTTTTGAATTTCTAATGCTTCTGCATTATTGTTATTTAATACCAAGAAATCATAGAGGAAAGAATAATTATAAGAAATCCTAATTCAAAAGTCTCGTTTTGACTTCTCGAAGAGCGCTGTTTTAGTACGAATGATAGGGCGGGACTTTCCTTACTTGTTTAATGTATTGGGAAACAAAAATGACGGCATTCGTTTTAGATAAAAAAAACTGCTTTATTGTGGCAGAGCACATGTATTATCATATACCAGCATATAATTAGGAAGTCCATAGTAATTTACAAATTACGATCCACTTAAACGTCGGTACACGTGGCGGTGTATGCAGGCAGATTTGGGAACCGATTTCGATCACACGCATGCTGTTACCGTGCTTATTTTCTTCTCATCGTCTCTTCGATCGATCAGCTTTTATTATTTCGTTTAACATTCATTTATTTTTTCGATACTTTTTTGTTTTTGGATAGGGAAAGGAAGAAGGGGGACCTTCTAAAGATACTTGCAACGACAGTGCATTAATTATAATACATGAGAACGAGGGATATGTGGTCTTCTTCCATTCGATTTTTCGAGAAAATTGTACCCGTACGAGCCATTGGGATTTCTATCCCCATTATCTCTCTCTTTCCCTTTCGATAAGGACCTTGTTTCGCATCTTACAAGTAATCGTGATTATCGCAAGTGACAGTACTTCCAGGCATATGTCTTCAATGAACAGATTCTGTCAATCGTGTCGTTAATTTTAAGAAAGAATGAGAACCGAAGTAAGAAAGCCTCGCATATCAGAGAATAATATATTTCTTTGGAACACTGTCCGATCCGAGAAAGCATTCGTCTTCAATCCTCCTATTATTATGTACACCTTAAAGAGTCTTGTGTTTCTATTTGTTTAAATCTTTTATCGATTTATTTAATAGATGGCATTTGTTTTTTTTTCCGTTTCGAGTCGACAACTCTCTTAATAAAATTGTTCGTATTAATTACGTATGTGTATATATAATACGAAAGTGCGATTTAAATTTTCAGAGAAAATAACTAACGCTCGAATTGAATGGTAAAGAAGACACGGTGAAATTAACGTTCTTGATGACATGAAACTATCTTACGAATATAGATTATAGATAGACGCACCTAAATATTAGATACGGAATCTGTTGCTATAAATTTTTCGGTGAAATGATTATAAAAATTAATAAAATCGTAGTGAAAAATTTAATAGGAGGACTAATCGTTAAAAGAACTCGAAAATACAACATGCCAGATTTTGTTGTTTCTTCTTGCTCTCGCATGTTTAGCTTTTCAAGTTTTTCTTCCATTTTTCTTGTGTTTTTTTTTTCTTTTTTTTTTCGTACGACTCTCGTAATTCTTTCGCAGCTTGAAGTTCGCGTCGTCAATGAAACCGCGATAAAACTGTATTATTTCGATGCTCATATATAGTTAATTAATTAGTTAAATTCGTAACTATTTTACTTACACTTTATGCTATAACAATAATAGCAAAATTGCGTGAATGTGTGTCTAAATTTTCTTGTTTAATTTCATATCTCTCCGAGTTGTCGTAAATGTAAATTTACAGCTATTATAAATATTATTGTTTATATTCGTGTAAGGTAACATTAATGGTAATCATCGTGTTCGTTATCTACTAATACAAAGATAAAAATGCGGGAAGTTGAAATTTCGCGGGCTAGCCGCAGAATATATTCGTGTATGTAATACGTACATGCATTTTAGAGCTTTGTCGCAATAGTCGCTTGTACAGAATTGAAATTAACAGAACATGTCATCAACAATTACAATGTTAAACTTAAAATATTACGAAATTTCGTTTGTCTTACATTTTTCGAAGTGTCGACATAAAGATGGTAATAAAAGTGAAACTCGCCTTGCATTTTCGCTACAAATTTTGTAAACCTAACGGAATTAATGACTAAAACATTAAGTGTGACACGTTCTCGTAATTTCATTTTCTGTGTTGAAATTTCAAAGGCCAATCAACAGTTTATTAAATTTGTGAGCCAATCACGTATTCAACACGTTTATTAAACCGATCGGAATCGTCGAATGTGGGAAACAAGCGGAGTGAAAATTCTTGCACTTCTCGTACGTTTTCATTACAGCGGTGTCTGTTGATCGTTACTGAACATTTAATATCGAGATAATTTGAAATCCTTGAAATTTTCAATCGATGCAACTACGTTACGCTAAGGAGGTATTCATAATAATTACCTTCGAGAACTTTTTGAGCCGTCACGTATCGAGAGACGTCAGACACCATGCAAAAATTTTTCACCCGTTTCTCTTTTTGTCAGGTATATATACATATATATGTACATATATATATGTATATCAGAACGATTGATTTTTTTTTTTATTTAAACCGCTTTTTTTCTCGTTAAATACTTAACGTCATCTCGCTTATCCAGCAATACTGGGACTAATTAAGCTAGCGTTGGTCGAAGATCGTTGACAATTTATGCATATTTAGTACATTTCACACCATATCGATACAAGACCTCGTTTTAACAAGCTAAAAATGATCAAACATCGATGGGAGAAGGATGGTAGGAAAACGCAATTCTCTATCGCGACCTGAACGAAGCATATGTGTGTCTGACTTTGAACGGTATAATCTCCTTCGCACGCGCTACGCGTCTCGTAAGTTTTGATACACCTTGACCATTCATAGTGAGTGCTACTTTACTTGAAAAATCGTACCCTTTAAATTATTTTTCATTATAGTATCCCTCTCTTAAACAAGGAGCCAAATGCCTATTTGTTAACGTTAGTGAAATTTCATCAGTTCGCAGTTACTCGTATCCGTTTGTGTTCTCGTGTGTTCGCGTTGGATACGAAATGAAAGTCTGTAAACGTATAAACTTGTCGCCAACTTTTGGCATAGAATAACAATAACGAGTAATCAATGAAAAATAATGTTCCATGACGAATGTAAACCTCCTTGATGAGTTTTAGTTACCGGTGAACTCTATCTGTTTATATGGCCATTTGTACTGCAGTAATCTTGAGAAATTGTATATCGTACAATTTAGTCGTACTTTGAATGAATTATAATTGAAGGGTTTGCAGTAGGATTGCAATGATCTCGATCGAATTGCTAAAAAGTGGGAAAATAAGAATCATCCATTACACAATATCACTATTGTTTAATAGATTACAAACGAAACGTTTTGTACCATTTCTTAAAATCATTTTCTTTGAACACGATAAATCAACACACATGCCTCTTCTGCAAACTCTTCGAACATTTTACGGGCATCTTAAAACGTGACAAAACAACGTGTTATCAATCGTAGATCATTTGCTATAGACTATGGTCTGCCGATGAAACTTTGTTAATGGAAACTATCTATAACTCGTTATTCATCGATCTTTAAATATACTTCTCACTACATCTTTAGTAATATGTATTACCAAAGTAATACAAGGATTCGAACATGCATAAGAAAACGACGGCACTTTAATATAATTCGTGACATTACCTTGAGCTTGCATCTTGTGGTAATATTTTGGATTGATTTTTTTAAATTTTTTCTTCTTTTTTTTTCAATAATTATACCAGTCCACGTTTTCTAGTAAGCCACTCAGAATCGATCAGTTGGTGTAAACAAGCTTCTTATATACTTGCCTGTTTTTCATCAATATCTGTTTATTAATGGCGAAGTGAATTCAGTTTCCACGATCACGGCCATTTCGTTATTATCATTTAATCTGATATTCAGCTAGTTCCGAATTATTTTTTACACTCTAACTGTCCCTGTGTGAACCTTGCAATTTTAAGGTGTGGAACAGAGAGATATGCAACATTACTTATCAATTTAGTGACGAACTGTCGGTATTTATCGTAAAACGAATTTTACTCGATTTATCCTGCGTAAGCGTTTTCATTATGTATCGTAAACGTGTCTTCGCCTTTACAACACTAAAAATCAACGATAAAAACGAAACGGTACTCGTAACTTGCTACAGACTCGAAGATGTTAAAGGGTTTTACAAGCTCACTTATTAATTACGGAATCTTGCTATAAATATAAAATATTATCTGAAAGTCTATATACTCCTTGTACTATCTTAACACGCTATAACGTCCATTTGAGAATAAAAAAATGTATATCGGATTATTAGAAATTTTATTCTCACAGGGGAATAATTTCTTTTTAAACGTTATTATAATAAATCTCTAATTTTTAATGGTACTTGGGCGAGAAAGGGCTGGGAGGGGATGAATGATCGTAGACTTAGGGCAGGGTAATTAATTAGCATTCGTGACTTCGAAAAGGCTACCGTCCTTTATCTGCTAGTCGGTGTAAAGGATAAAAAAATCATTTGTTCGTTAAGAGGAGTGTACAAAATAAAATCCTCCTCGATCGAAAGAATGTGAAATGCGATCTCAACCCTCTATAACCAGGATTCTTTTACCTGCAACCAAAGACATTCCGACTGATTACGGTTTTTGATTTTGATTTAAAAAATGAGGTACCAGTGATGGTGTGGGTGGAATGTTTGGTATCAGTACAACGACGTGGCGATGAAATGCTAATATTGGTACAACGGTGGAAGAGTTTTTAAGTAATAGTTTAAAAATCTGGATGCATGGTGTAACTTTCAACTTGTGAGTCACACGATGTTATAGAGGGTTAACCGTAGATTCGTCGAATTCGTTTTCAATGTGATACTCGCATGTCCGCGTAACTCTTCTAATGAATCGTGAAAATTGTCCATTCCAATCGACGCGATCGTTGTTTGTTCCTACCCTAATTATGTTACAAGTGGAATTCGTTCGTTCGATCATTCTGTCGTAGCGAGTGTTAACGAAGACACAATAAATCTATCGATTCTTCGAATTTTTCTGGTCACTTCCCAGAACAGAACTTTTATCAATAAAAATGGGATCCCGCGGTCGAATAGAACGTTCGATACATAAGTACGGCTGGTTCATCGAATCGCGAACACTTTCGCTTACGTGATCACACTTTCCTCAGCCTCGATTACGGTTTATCGTTTTCATTAACCATTGCAATGTAAATTATCATGGCAACTTAGACGTGTTTTGGATTCGATTTCGATTTCACGGGACGAAGTTTAGTTACAAAAAATTACTACACAAGTACTTCTCTGAGTTTCAAACATTTAAGAAACGAACATAACAAAATCGAAGGAATAATTACTGCATCACTTTCCGATGTGAACGATTTACATAGCAACGTGATTACGTGAAATGATTTATGTGTAATATGACTTGGCCAAGGTAATCAATCTTTTACGGTACGGAACAAAAAACACGGGGTAATCTTTTCTTGTATTAATAATAAGAGCGGTATAAACGATCGTCTGTTTAATATTTATGCGATGCAATAAAAGTATATTTCCAGTGTCGTAATTTTAATCTCTATTCTCGTGTCTCGGCGTTAGAGCATAGATTTTCTTCAACGTCGAGAAATATTTTATTGCGAGATTTCGTGTAAATTTTCACCCGACACAACTTTGTTGGCCGTTTTTATACTCGAAGGGTGGACAAATCGGATGGATTTAAAAATCGACGAGTAGCTGGGATCGACGCGTAACGAAAGTGATGCAATAAGATAACGAAAGAAAGAAGAACGAATGGAGAAGAAAATAAAGCGTACAAAAGGAGGATCGTCTGAAAAATGCCTGTCGCATTGGGCTTCCTCTTTTTGTTTCCTTTCGCATTGGCCGTTCTGCAATTCACTCGGAATGCCGAGCCGGGGCAAACGAAGTTTCACTACTTACGCTACGCGTGTGTGTGCAATCCAGTGTGTGTACGTCTTAAAAATACTCGAATACGTTCTACTTGTCGATAAAAGGCAAGAGAATTGTTCCGCTCGTGTTCGACTATAGTATGACGCGTTTATCTATTCGGAAATACGTGCTTCGTGTCTCGATGGATTGACTTTTCGTAGGTAAACTGTAACCAATAAAGATCGAGGGACGATATTTAATTCTCGTGATCTACGGCTTTTTGGATTGGTTACCTTCGTTAGATAATATATATATATATATATATTTATTTATATATATATTTTTTATTATTTGGTTTAAATTTAATCATTTCCGATCGAGCGTCCGTGCGTGACGAGATCTACGATAGCTAGAATTCTATGTAGTTACGGCCACGATCTCTCAACAATCTGGATCATTAATTAAACGGTAATTAAGTGGAAAATCGATAATGGGATTTTTGTCATGTACGCGCACTCACATGATAAATAATATAATGTTTATCTCGCAAGTATGTATTTATACACATCGTAAGATCGAAACGCCTTAATTCCGTACACCTAGATTCGTACGTGTAATATCTATAGTTCATTATATACAAATTGTAAAATGCTTTCTTAATGAAAAAAGTCGTGTTTATCCTGTGTATATGTCTTTTGGTGTGTATATATTTGTTTATAATATATATATATATATCTTTCTTCCTTGTAGCAGTGTGAACGCAGATATATATACATAGATATATGTATATATATGCATGTACATATATCTATATATATAGTTTTTATCTCTTTCTCTCCCTCTCTCGCGTGCTTATTTGTTGTTTTTTTTAATTTTTTAATTTTTTTGTTTGTTTGTTTGTTAATGCTTCTTGTCTACGGAACACATGATCACTCGCACATCCCTCTTTTGTTTGTACATGCACAACACTTGCTTCTGAGAATTAGTTCACCGCCCTGATTGCATTTCTGACAAGATTCTTGCTCTTCTTTTTCTCATTGCAATGAAATAATTCGATGGAAGATCGTACTGTCTAATTAGTCTTACAACGCACGGAATATCTTTGGCGAGTTCGTATGCAGGAATAGTGATTTCTGAATTATTACTGGAAGAACAAGTAGAAATAATAGGAAGCACTCGAATTCCATTACCTTCGGTATATAGTCAGTTTACTATGATTACGTTTCCAACCAATTTTTGTTCAATAGTCGATTGTACGAAATTGTTGATCGAGTATTTGTGAAATCGTTAATTTCCTCTAGTACTAATAATTTCTTTCGAAATTTCAGTCGATTGTTAAGTGCTCGATTAGAATCTTGTCATTCCTGCGATTGTTTCGCAATAACCGTGCCATCCATGAACCATAGTTACTCGGAGTATTATAGTTTTCGATCTCGTATCAAACAGAAAACTCTGAGTTAAGGACATTTTTGTTTTATCGATCTTCAATTTTAACAGATCGAATCGATACTCTACCTTATCCTACACGTTAAAACAAACCAAACATAAAACAGCTCAACATTCTATCCTAAGTAAAACATCTAACAATTATTCAATCTTCTTCACCAATTTAGAAACAGAACGAAACATAAAACCTAGTACGGACCTCGAAACATTCTCTCGGAAACCGTCTGGGAACCGTTAAACAATTTTTACTGCTAATCCGATCGTATTAAATCCCCATCATTTTTTCTAATCTCTCGTTCCAATATTGCAAGTTGTCTTTCCACGAATGTCCATAAAAAAACGTTCATCCCCGAGCAAAATGTTTCCAGGCGAGTATTGGTTGTAACAATTAAATATCTCCCGTCGTTCTACTCCGATCCCGCGGTTTATGGAACGGTTAATCGCGGTCGTCGTAAGTGAGAGGCGGTAAGTCGCGTTTCCTAGGATTAAATTCGTTGAAGCGGTCGCCGGCAAAAGCTCTCTCTCTCTCTCTCTCTCTCTCTCTTTCTCTCTCTCTCCCTCTCTCTCTCATTTCCACCCCTACGAATCTGTCTGTCCCTCTTCCGTCCGCGTAAAGACCGGGGAGAGCCTCAAACGGACACCCGTCGCGGTAGTAGTTGCTGCGATAGCGTGCTGACGGCGATCGACGGTCGTCAGATGCTGGCTCGATGTTGATGCAAGGGTGGCAGTTGCAGCAACGGCGTCAAAGGCGGCGGGCGCAGCTCACTGCGCATATCCAACGTCGACAGCTGCTGCATCGGCAGCAGGTGCGAGATCTTACCGGGCGAGCGACGGACCGTGAACCGTGGTCTCCGTCGTTTCTTCTGGAATCCGCTGCAGCGGCAGCTGCAGACCGACGTGTCGTCGTCCAACGATATCGTGTCACCGTGGTTGCCTACTTGGCCCGATAGTATCGAGCCGTTCGCCGTTATTACGTCGCCCTCCAGGCGCACTGCTCCTTGCGCAGCCTGCGTCATAATAATTATCTTTTTTTCCCTCACGTTTCGAAATCGTTACGCCGCGAACGGCGTCCGCTCGTCAGTTTCGCGGGCTATTATCGGTCGGTGGTTCACGTTTCTGGCTGTTAGACGGATGGGGGAGGATCCGCACGGGAGCTACGAGGGGTTTGTTGGGACGCTTTTCTTGTATTGATTCGGGCTAGCTAGCGGGGTTCAGGGTACGCTGGAGGCTGGCTACCAACCCTTTGCGGCCCGGCGTCACGTGTAACGTGGCTCTCGTTAAATGAAAAAGGGAAAAATAAATGCTCGCTGCGTTTAAGAAGATTAGGCGAACGTTTGTGGGATTATCGTTTATACTGCGCGAGAGTAGGTTGGTTTCATTGATAAGTTAACGATACAGATACTGTTCGATATCTATGGACAAATGAACTGTGATCGAAAATTTTTTTGCTCGTCGAAAGACATTAATAACAGAGCTGTATCATTCTCTAGCTTCGTACGCTTTGCGTACGAGATATGTAGACCGCAAAGGGTTATCGAATTTCGATTTCCATTGTATTTCTCAGGGAACTTTTCGACCGAAAACGTATCGCGAGTCCTCCCGAATACTAACAAACTGAAAGAAACTGATTATTTCAGAGATATTTAAAAGGATATTCACAGTTACGTGAAAACCGCTGAATCGTTTCCTTACCTGTAGAGCCTCGGCTTCGTCCCGCCTTTCGTCCTCCGTATTCATCGTGACGAATCTCAGCACCAATAAATTGAGGGAGGCGGCGACGATGGCCAAGCCGAATAAAATGAATATCAGAGCGAACATCACGTACTCCGGCTTGTTGTTGAGCGCGTTATCCTTTTGCAACGCGACCATATCGCCGAAGCCGATGGTCGTCAATGTGATGAAACAATAGTAGATGGAGTCGAAGTATGACCAGCCTTCGTACCGTGAGAACGCCGCGGCACCTCCCGCAATTGTTAAGCAAGACAAAGTCGTCACCACGCAGATAAGATTTGTGTCTGAGGCCTGAAAAATCGTACAATCTTTGCGACTCTTAACTGTGACGGTACTGGGTATTTGTTACTAAGGAAATGAAACAGTATTACGTCAAAAAGGAGACTGCAATACGACAAATACAATAGTTATTCGTAATATTTTATACCGATATAGTCGTAATTGTTACTGATATATTCCCTCGATAGCGAGATTATCCTCTGGGAACTTACTTCGGGAACTTTATCGTTGGAAAGAAAGAAGTTTTACGGCAAGTTGTTATAAAACTGGAGAATTTTAAAAAACTTTATATCTTAAAAATGTTCAGCGAAGTTCCTCCTGAATGTATAGTTAGGATTAATGAAACTTTGTTGTAAAATTAGTTAATTGGCAAGAGGGGATTGATTTCTCCACTGTCTTTATCGGACATGGAACGGTGCGTAATGGGGTTTAATGGAGTTTATAGTTATTTACCCGGACATCCTTACAGTGAAGAAGTGTCTTTACGTTCTGTATTACGACGGACGAGAACTTATTCAGACGCTCTCCTATGCTCTGGAACATTACGAGTCCTAACGGGATACCGACGATCGCGTAGAACATCGTGAACAGCTTACCGCTTATGGTGTTTGGCGTCGAATGTCCGTAACCTAAAAATTGAGCGATAAATACCTCGTGAAAGTCATTTGGCAAATTTAGTAATTCGATTGGCCGTGCAAATCAAATCTGTGGCAACAAATTTAGGAACCTTGGTGACTAATTTAAGGAATGATTCGAAAATAGAGAAGAATCAATTTGCGTTTGAGGCTTCTTTTTCTCTTTTGCTCGAATCACAGTTTATAGTTGCTTTAGACAATGTTAAAAAGGGTAGAAACCAATTGAACCGTACCGATAGTGGTGAGGACCGTGGTCGCATAGTAAAACGCTCCGGCGAATTTCCACTGTTGACCAGCTTTGTGAGGTTCAGTCTTCAGCACCACTGTTTCCATGATCTTGAAGTCGTCCTCGCTTATATTGTACTTGCGTATAACCATCTTTTCAATGGCTGTTAACATAACGTTAAAAGATATTGCTTTACGGAAACTTCACTGCAACAATTGAATAATTCTTTGAAACTTTCACATTGTTTTTTGTCATTCAAATTATCTCTATATTTGCTGGAATGAAATGTATAACTCATATTTCCAATTTGCAAAATGAGTATGTATCAGAGAACTTGAATTACGTGGAAAATGTTAATTGGAATGAAAGAGACAGTTACAAAGTTCGTTTTCAGTTTGTAAAGCGACAAAAAATCGATACTTTTAACAAAATTACAAAGTTTTACCAATCGTTTTCTCCTTGATCTAATCTAAACTTTGTCTCCGAATGTGTCAAGAGCTATTTCGAATCATGAAAGTTCAGGGGACATTGTTATCTACATTTGTTTCGTGATATTCTATAAATTAAGAATTAATAATAAAATTTTCATCGTGTTGCATTACTGCATTAACCGCAATCGTCTTCAAAGTCACGAGTATAGGATTATCGAAATTGTCGCACGATACTCCCGTCCATAATTCAACGAATTCTCAATCAACTCGTTAGAAAGAAAAGTTGGGAGTGTAGTTGAAAAACTGAATTAAATACGTACGGCATGCGAGAGACATACCAATAAAGATTTCGTAAAAAATGTCAAAGTGTCCGATAATTTATGGACGGAAGCATGCATTGTCGACAAGGAATGTACCCTCCAATGCTTCCTTGCGTCGTTTCTCCGTCTCGGACTCGAGAACGTCGAAGATTGCAGCGCCGACAAGGAGGTAGGTGAACGTGAAGACGATCAACGATAGGGTCCGGACGTTTTGCTTCTTCATTCTCTAGTGAGCCACATGCTCACTAGCAGGGCCCCGGCCCTAACTACTTGCATCGCTCAGTGGGGTACGATTTGGTGTGCCGGGCCCATGACGACCCCTTCCACTTTCTGATGATGCTCGGGGGGCCCTTCCTCTCTTTACCGAGCGCTACAGACCCGGCACGCGACTCCTTTTCTTCAGGGTGTCTTCTTCCTTGCAGAGACTACCTTGCAGCCGCTTTCGTTCATCTGAAACAATTTCATTTTGAGTGTGCATCCACCTAACGTTCAGCAGTTAGCTATAACCGCGGTTCGACCGTTCAATTAATGACCATAGAGTTAGATTAGAAAAGTTTTAGCTGATAATAGGTTCGTCGGTTTAATTAGCGCTTAGCGAAAGATTAGCCTACGAGAAATCCCTGCGAGGAATTCAGCGGAGAGAAAATTTACCTCCCTTGCGAAATGTACGATAGATGGCCGCGCGATTTCATCCAACGATTGCGCGAATCCACCGCGATCCACAGAAATGTACAAGTTATATGATGACACGATTAGCCGGACGATTTCAAGACGGGCGGAAGTGCGGTTCTCCACGACGATTCCTCGCGAGCGACGCTAATAAGCAAACGACTTCCAGCGCTGATAAAACGAAGCGGTGGAAAGTAGGCGAGCGGTCACGCGAACCACGAAAGGGACCTTTCCCCGAGCAAACTCCGTACGTCCGTATTGGTTTTGTAGTTCGAGTGCTGGCAAAGGATCGCGTTTCAAACGTTCTCTCTCGAACGTTAGTCGCGGTACGACGTTAGGGGTTCGGTGGATATAAAAAGGCATAATCGTCCTTGCCGCTAAAACGGGATTCTTTTGAGAATCGTCCTTTTCTCCTTCGAGCGAGTTCAACCGAGAGATATCCGTGATGAGGCCAGGCCGAGCAAAAAATCTGCTGATATAGACGTACTCACCTGCAGCCTGTTCCGGGTTCTCCTTTACGTACGACAAAAGGTTGAGCAGAATGATATGGCAGTGCTTTCGCTGCTCCCACTGCCACGTTCCCTCCATTCCTCAGCTTAGCGCCCAACGGTTTCAGTGCCGACTGAAACGGAACAGTAGGATTTTGATAAGTTCCCGCTGCTCAATTTTCGTACGGTCGTATAATAATTCTTCTGATTATCGTCCGCACGATTTAATCCGCTGTAATCTCGTATGACTTAGGAGTTACAGTGTCGTAGCAACTACATCCTTTACGTCAATATTTCACTCGCCATTGTACACCTTACTGTTCAACGGTGGTACCATTTCCATTTTATGAAACCTTTGTCTTCGTTAAGTCTGTGAATCTCGTTTTAATTCCCGTCCAAACGCTACGACCCGGACTCGTATTTCGGAAAGGAGCGATCCGATGCGTATTACCAATTTAATTATTTCGAGTATCATTTTGGTAACAAGCAATACGTACGCGATTAATTTAAGAGAACGTACAATCCTATTTAAGAATTTAATAACAGCCGTAACAGCATCAAGTTTTTATCTCAAGAATGCATCGTTTAACTGATTTTCAAGAATTCGTTACAGACACGATTCACCTTAATTGTCCCGCGAACAAAGGGATCGGGTATTACGTATTATTAAACGAATAACGAACCGTTCGTAAGTATCACGAAAGTACGCCGTCCCCAAAGACCGCCCGTTCATTGCGATTATTTCCTTAAATGTCAAAGACTGTGCCCCAGATAAGAAATCGAGCTAAAGTTGCAAGTCGGTGAACCTTTAATCCATTTCGCGTCGACCTTTTCCTCCCGGATCGGCGCGTTTCCTGCCCGCATCGGTCCCACGAACTCTCATCTCAAATGGACATCGATTAGAGCAACGAGAACGACACGTCAAAGAATTATAACGTCGTGTCACACAAAAAACTGAGCAAACATAAAAGTAAACTCGTATACTTTAATTACTGCTTAGTAACTCATTATTCATCCCTTAAAACTTGTCTGGGTGGAATACCCCTCTGGACGAGTATCCCTTCTTTCGACAAACGAAAATGCGAGCTTCGAAATTGTAATTTTAGCATGGAACGTGTACTCTTAGCGGTGCCGTTCGATTAATCCTGTATTTACCACTGGCTTCTTTTTACGCGGTGGGAGGTAGGTGCGGTTGCGTCGTCCATTTGCCAATGGATTTTCCAGGCTACGTATCATGAATCCATGAATAATGGTTATCCCAGGGTTACGGGGGTCCAGCGTCATTATTGTTCCTCCTCAGCCTATTAAATCTGGTTTTACGCTAATAGTCCACGCTTTGTGACGAGGGCGGCGTCACGTTTGTCAGCTAGGATGAGCCACGTTTTACTTTGTGTCGACGCGCGTTTATCGGCAAAAGTCAACGCCGGACGTTTGCGTAACCACGGTTTCAGCCATCGTATGCCGTTGTCACGTGTTTAATTATATTCCTGTCTCGCGGGCGCTGCGATCTGCCTTTTATCATCTCGCCTCGATATTTTACGCTGGCCCCGAATCGCTCGAAGCGGAACAGGTAGAAAGGGCGAGAGAGAAAGAGCGGACGACTTGTAATTTGCCATTAACATACATCTCGCTAACGTTCGTGCATTATCAGAAAGTTTGGATTCAGTCTTACTTATCAGGCAGTTATTCGTGGACCTACAGAAGGATAAATGATGGAGTAGACGTTTCAGGATGTCTAAATATGGGTGGTGTCGTGACAGTACTCGAATTGGTTCATTTAGGGTGCACAGAAACTGTATCGGATAAATGTTTAGTTTTCTGTGAAGTTTTAATGAGATCCAATTACATTCTTTAATTATCTGAACGCCAAATAGTATCGGGAGTATCAAGAGTTGAACTTAATCGAGGTTTATCCGGGAGAGCTTTTATCTGAGGGTATTTACTCTACACGGGAAACAGTTGAAAGGGAATTTCACAGAGAGCAAGCAGATAAGACCACTGCGAAGTAACTCGAGTTAAAATAAGCGAAACGCAAGATGCAACCCTACGAGTTTAAATCCAGTTGCTTCCTTCCTGAGTAACCGACGATCGTGCACCCAGCATTGCTCTGGTATCATCTTTCTTCCTTTATTATTCCATCTCTCGATTCTTTTATGTATCATATGGAATCTATTTAATCTTCGTCAGATTACATGCAGTTTCTGTTTTTATTCTGAATTTTCCGCACGATCATATCGTTCAAGTCCCTATTTAATAGAAAATGATTTTCAAAAATTCCACATGTCAAACTTTCTTTTTCTTTTTCCTTTTCTTTTTCTAAATTTCGTCTGAATTATCGATTCGTTAATAATTAGCTCGTTGCAAAGTGCTAGACTCGTCGGCGAAGTGCATTCTTGGTAAACGACTGGCGTGGTTGTAAATTTTCCGGCTGCGTTCGGGGATGCAGGGAGGCAGAAGCCTGGAACACCTGGGCTAGAAACTTCTAAGGTTAATTTTGCAAGGACGATTCGTGATTGCTCGTATAATCTCGCTGCTAGCTAATTCGTTCTCCTGACAGAATTTAGTCTGCTGAATTTCCGGTTTTGCGGCACGAAATCTCAGGTGGTACGTAAAACTTGTAACAGAGAACGGGAAGGGTACACAGAGATCTGTGCTGGACATAGCTGTCTCGATGTTGTGTATTTTGTTCGTCGTGATATTTTCAATTCAATTAATCTTTTTTTTTTTATAAATAATATCGTTACTAGAGGGATGACAAAATTTCCACAGTGCGATTCGAACGAAACTCGTAACTAATTGACTAATGAAACTTGACAAATTTGTTCGTATTGCAGCCTGAATTCTGCAAGTCCTTCGTAAGAATTTTCTTATGGACTTCCTGGGAAGTTCGAGTTATTTGCTCCAGCGTAGACGCTTCTGTTTCCGTTGTTTTCGACGACGGACATTGTCGTCCGAATGGAAACCTCGTTAACACTAATGAGCAGAATTCCGTGTCGTGTAACTAGGAATCAATATAAGAGCATCGTCCAACGAACGGATTTGCGAGCATCGTTTGGAATACGACTCCAACATCGCTGTTATATAACTGACAGTAACGTTGATACAAGCGACTGTGGAGAAGTTAGTTTATAATCAGAGCTTCGGGTACCAACGTTAAAAGCGCATTATGCTGCTCTCGTCCTTCTAACTCTAAAATGAAACACGACGTACAGCCAGGGCACATTGACACTCTCCCTTAGAAACTTCACTTCAACTTGCTCTAAGAAGTCTACCTACGGTGTCTTTCTAGACGTGCTTAATAAACGAAGCATTCGGATATGAACGTCACTTACAAATTATAAATATTTTATGTTATTTAGTTTCGTACTTTAGTCATTTCATTCGTCATTTTGAAAATAGGTAGATTTATATTCTTTAATTTTCACTTTTAATTTTCGAGTATTAGGTAAAGTCACGCTGTACATTAATTAACTTTTAAATGAGCCGCAATGAGAGGTTCGTAATTTTATAATTGAGTAAGTGAAGCTAAACTGAAAAATATAAGTGAAATGTAATACTTCTGGCTTGTTAGGACTTCTTCGTATTTTATCATTTAGCTCATCTCATGTCACAACAGATAGTTTAATTAAAAAAACGGAGATAATTCAGGATACTTTTATTATTTTCTCTCTTATTTTAAAACACGATGCAAGTTATTTTGCAGCTGCCATTGATTTATTTTGTAATTACGTACAAAGCTTTTTTGTTAATCGTATCATCCCATTAATTGATCAAACAAATCGTTACACGTAAGAACTGACTACATCGTTTCAAACAATACACCCATTTCCACGTTTCTGAAAAAAGATAACCCAGCCAAAAGTACGATAATGTTAACTCGCTATTCTCGTTACTATATTATAAAGTATGTCTCCCAGGAGATGTTCACTGCGTGACTGGAATTCCGGGACCACCTGTACCTTCTTCCCTCCCGACGTTCCAATCGTAACTTTCAGTTCCGAACCAATTTCAATTCTCGTGATTCGAAACTTCAGAAACAAAACGTCTGCCCACGAAGTCCCTGAGAAACTGTGATAGATTCATAAAATTTCGTTCACCACTTAGAATCACGAGGAGCACGGAGTTCTTAAAAATTCTCACCCACGTTCTTCGAAATCTGTCATCCATCGAAGTTAATTAAACTTAATCAAGACACTGTAACGATGTTGCTGGATCCACGATACAAATAATCTCGACGTTGAAGTAAACTACAAGCGCATTCGTTCCATTTGTCGAATGAGATTTTCGATGGAATGCTAACGATAACGAAACCATAAAGTTAATTAAACAGATAAAAGGAAGAAATATATTATGTAAAGTATTTGAATAAAATCCTTATCACTGCTACGTGACAATTTCTGTTGTCATTTCTTCTCGAGCTTTCCCACAACAATCTCCTCCTCTCCATTATTCGTTTTTTTTTTTTTCATACGATCAAAGGAATTGATCGAGTTTCTTCCGTATCTCTGTATTTCTTTTTTCAATGAACACCGTTGAAAGCATTTTCCCCTTCTTTTTCTTACGAAAGCAGCCATTTGCGTCCAATTTCTTCCCGCTCGCGGATCACTCGGTCTTTTTACGAGTTCCCAATAAAATCGTCACGTTAAGATCTTCCGTTCCCCCGCTTTTATCAGCCAAACTACTGGGAGCATTAGAGGTTATTTTCATTACGCCTCATAATCGACCCGCATCTTATCTTTTCACACGTTCACTTCTCGTTTAAGTTTCACTACCCATCCTCTCCATCTCCTCGGAACTTTACTCCTTCGTCCGAGCGAACACTGCCAATTTTCACTCATTTGTCGATGTTCTTCCCCACGTTGTCCCGCCCTCCACGTCTCAATTGTCCTGACTAATGTAAGAGAAACTCGGAGGGTTTACGACGGTCTTTTGTCTTTCGTCACCGCGAGACGCGATGACGATGGAGAACAGAGGAAGCAAACACTCGAGGGTGTCGTAAATTAGGACCTCCTCAGTGCTACGTCATACCCGAAAAAAGTACGCACCGAAGAGAAAAAGATTAATAGACAGGATATTCTAGTTGAGGTCAACAGTGTTGCTCCCGCGGAATTTCTGTTCCTCCGTTTCCGTTTAATCTTCAATTTCCATCGAAAACCATTTGCCTACGCGGCCATAGCATCGCGTGTTGCATAAAATATTACGCTACTTCCGCTATTAGGTATGGGTGAAGCGAGGAAAACCGCGCGTGGATGAAAAAGGTCCCTCTAAATATCAGGTTCCGTGGAAAGTTTTTTCGACGACCCACCCCTAACAAGAAAATGCAATATATCAGTATGTACTCGAAAAACACATATCCAAAGTATTTCTTGCTTCTGTGTTAATGTTAATTTTACATTAATTACGATATATAACTTCCTCATGTGTATCCGTAAAAGACAAGTGGAAGTTGAAACGTTTGTCTCATAAATTCCACGTAAAGCTATCATTTGCTCGTGATACTCGTGCGTTTCACTCGTCCTTCAATTTGGTCTCTGCTTGTAGCTTTCACGTAGCAACAAGAATCTCTTAATTCATGTTCACTTTTACTCCGTTGCTCCTTCAACGTTCACTCGTCGTTTAGTCTTGGCGAACGCGACCGGTCATCCTTTCACCAATAGCCACGGGGAGAGTTATTCCTTCGCCCGTCGCCGTTTCTTCGGACACATTTTGTTCCGCCACTTTTTCCGCTTCCCGTTCGTCCGCTTCCTTCCACCCGGCGTTTCATATTTCTTCGCCGTCGTCTCGTTTCCCTTCCGCTTATCCTGCTTATTCCGTTTCCCCCGCCGCTGTCCCGCCTCTTAGTCCCGTACCGAAATTACCCCGGCTTCGGATAAACGCGGGAGAGCTTTGGAAATCCGCTGCCAAGAGAATTTGCAATGGTAAGCGATCGCGTGGCTTAAGATCGAGCTCCCCGTCCCCTTTGTCCACCTTTTTTTCATCGCGTCAACGGACTCACCGCCGTTTCCGATTTCTCTCCGCTCTTTTTTCCGGTTTCCACGATTTCTCGTCCATCGAGGACGCTCGCTACTTGTTTGCCTCCATTCAGATCTATTCACCGCGGATTTTATTACAAATTTCATCCTCGAATTTGCAATACAGAATGGATCTAATCGCGATAGGGTCTTCAGCGTGGAGAATAATTCAGTCGAGATTCTGTTCCTCATTCATCGCGAAATACCTTCTACCGCGTTGCAAACACAGTTCCCATTACAGGACCGTGGAGGCAACGTTTTTGTACCCCGCACAATCACCAGTTTCAGAGAACATCTTTACTGAACGATTTTTATCCGGCTCGCAGCGCACCACGTGCTTTCGCGCATTTAGAGACTCCCGTGTATACTAAAAACGTTTACACACACAGGCGCGTGTCATTCGAAATCGAGCCATACACCCCAGTCATTCGGTTTGAAACGCGTTTCTCCGCGCTTAAGTTCATTCATACCGAATATGTATTCATGCTGCTCATTCATACCGTATGGGCACTTGTCACTCGCATTACCATACGCCGCGTAACACATTTATGTAACGCTACACGTAGACTCATCGCGCTCCTCTGCTACTTGTTTTCGTCGTTTCATCTGAGAACGCTCGTAATATCTCGCAATCGTCGCGTCAACGCTGGTCGACGAAAATATTATCTCTGTACGTGGAAGATTAAATTATTGAAAATAGCAGCCGTCGATGGCGAGCAGGTTCAATTTGGAGAATGTCAGAGCAGCGCAGCTTCCTCGATTTTCTCAACACGATTCCATATACCGAGACACGAAATCTAGCTACTGCTTGATCCGCTGCATCATCCCCTGGAATTAGGGATATAAGTGTAGGCAATTCCGCAAGCGACGAACTCGCTGGCGAAAGCGAGCCGTTCCTCCTTGCGATTTAAATTAACGCTCGAGTCCGGATTGGCATCTCCGTGTCTTATTGAATTTGCGATAAATTGCCTTCAGAGCTCTCGTCCGTGTTTAGAGGACACCCACCCTCGATATCCTCTTTCCCTTTTTTTCTCGCGTGTCAAGTTGACAGCGTTGCTAACTTCCTTCCGACTGGCGCGTCGAAAGATGTGGGCAGCCCTTATTCTCTCTGTGAATTGTCATGGAAATTTCGTGGTCCCCCGCATCAATCCAACGATCGCGACCGTTATCGCGGAAACGATTTTTCACTCGTACAAAAGGTGAAATTGCGGTGCGTTGATATCTCGAAGTTGCCTCGACAAGAATCCATCGGATTTGATCGATCTTGGTGGGACGTAAATCGGTTCTGTGAACTGGATAAAAGGTGGCATTTTTTTCCTTTACGTAGACCCTTCAAGTTGAACAATCGGATAATTTTCTCGTCTACTTTTCGCAAACAAGATGTTCGATTTGTACAAGGACAATACACAAGCTATAATGGCCACGAGTCTGTTTCGCAGCAACGTCATACCTTCTCGATTTTCGTTTGGTGGACGGCTAAACCCATTCGCGAGTAGTACAATTAGTCGTCGATCGTTTTCGTCGGTGCTGTTTTGAGGAATGAATGGCGGCACGCAGGCAGCCGCTGAATGCTTCGTAAAATCGAACGACGGTACCGCAGTGTGCACAGGCTGCATTGCGCATCGTCGGTCTCCTTGTCCGGAAAAGTATGCGTTCTGTTACGATGCATGCACATCTGCGTGTAACTCGTCTCCCGAGCACGGAAACCCTGGTACGTATGTACCAGATGTTCCGTATGTTTGTCTGTGAAATTACCGCCATTCATTCCTTTGAATTCGATCAGGGCTGCGAAATTGATTGCGTAAATTCGTTTCAGCCGGAGAAACCGGACGGATGCGTCGTGGCATGAAAAAGGGTGTGGAACCACCTCCGTGGAACAAATTCTCGCCGGGTATTTTACCTGTTATAACGATCAATTTTATTACGCGTTATTAATTTATCGAGAATATGATTAGCCGAAGGAATTTATTTGTTACGAATGAAAATCTTTCGATCCGTTCATTTCATAAAAATATCATTAAAGTATTTTTTATCGTTTTCATTATCAACAAATTATTTCCACTCCCTCGTTAATATTAATTATAAAATACAATCGAACGGAAGGCTGAAAATATTATTCGAACTCAAATGTATCGTTACTAATTTTCAATTGATCCTGAAGGGAATGGTACGCGAATATCGAAGCAATAACTAAGTTAGTTTCCTGGTATTGGTTTGTCGGAGTGGCAACCCTATTCGGACAGCTGGTTTAATGGGGCCAATTGTTACATGGCCGTATCATCCAATAATATTGGTTATTATTTCTTTGATTGACCCCTCCAGGAACTTGTTTATTCCTGTTAGGAACTTGTTACCTCTACTGAATTAGCCGCAACAGTGACCCGCAATGCCAATCGAAAGGATCGGTATTTTAATCCGTCTACGTTTGATCTGAATATCCACTATTTCTTACTTTCAGCTTATTATCCGCTCTACAGTTGTATCTGATACTACCCCTTACGATAATTGGTTTCTTTGTATTTATTAACATATCGCGATTAATCGTATGGCGTAACAGAAAAATATGTCGAGAACAGTATAATTTGTCAACAATTCATATTGTTTAACGATTGTTATTAATATCAACAGATAATATATAAATAGTATGCTTGAAGGATAATTCTTGCCTCCTCGAAGACAATAACCGTCTTCGACAGTCCGTTGTCTGCTTCTAATCGTCTCGTACTACTTGCTCACTAGGCACGAACAGGATCGCGTGCGCATTCAAAGTGTAGTCTCTGGTAATACATGCAGTGGCTCATTATCTGACGACAGCAGATTGCAACGCGAACGAGAGAACGTTAATTACAGTTTGCCATGAATTCTTGTTAATTTGCCGAATGAATGAAATAACGTCACTGAGAAAATTAACGGGACGCGCGGTGTACGCCCGGTTGTTTATCCGTTCCCATAAACCGGAAAATACGATAGCCACGGCAATTATCTGATTCGACGTGAAGCGTTACTAGTTTTTCGTTAACGATAACATCGCGAATAATCTTTGCCACGCGACAATGCGTTTCGTTACGCGTTCGCGCGTTAGCCGCGTGGAACGACGGCGGTGTAACACCTGAAAGCACTCAAAATCAATATTATACCCGTCTCCGAGCGCGGAATATCTCCGTAAAGTGTCTTGAGATTGTCCCCAATCAGGCTAATGAAAGAGAGGGAGAGAGAGAGAGGGAGAGGAGTAACTTTCACCGGAACCAATTTCAGCCGCTGGAGCGTGCACATCGCCGCGCTGAATAGTCGCAGATATGGCTGATGAACTGGGTGGCATTATACGAACGCAGCCGCGCCAACTGATACGCGAGACGATCGAGATAGATGGTGGATTATGAGGGTCGACCGTATTTTATGCGCACGTTCCGCCGCGAGTTAACTGTCGCGTGAACCTGACGACGAACCCGCGGAACGCCTCGCTCCTGCGGATCCTCTAATTGCGAAGTCGTCCTCTGAGCGAGCGTAGTCGCTCGCACGGCTCGTTTCGTTTATTTAAAACAATCGTGAAAGGATTGTCGCAAATATTATTGTAAAGGATAACAGCAATAAGACGTAAACGTTGTCACGTGCTGCGAATTGGGGGCAGTAAATAAAAGATGAGGTATTTAAAAAGGATTGCAGCCCGTGTACACTTCTCGACTACTCGCGGCTTTAAAGCTGCAAAAACGAGCAGGTATACAAAATAATTAAAAAACTTTGTACCCCTGTCGGAAGCGTAGAAAAAAATGTCCGGCTTTTACGCTCCTCTAAAGTGGCGGGTAAAAAGGAAGAGAAATGGAAATTGTCGGTTCATTTTTAGCTACACGGATACAATTGAGCTGCGTCTGTCCTTTAATCGAAAGTGATTAGGTATAGTTTCCGCGTAATCGAATATAAATGAGGGTCCGTTGAGGCTGTTACTCTTCCTTCTCCCGTTCACGAGGCACCGATCCGTAGGATGTGAGTAATGAAACGGGATGAAATGAGATGAAATTCACGTACCACCATGGATTTTCCCTCATGGTCTCGCCTAGGCGCACATCGCTAGGCGCGAGGATGGAGAAAGTTCAACTGCTGCTGTGTTCCTCTCGCGATTCAATTACATTAGAGGATGCTAAGAATTCTTTTTCCAACGGGACCTCGGGACACTGTCACAGACGAATAAGCATCGACGTTCCTTTTTCATTTCAAATGAAACATGTCTTTGGCCCCATACAACTGCTGCTGTTAACCTTTACCGTTCTACCTCCTTTTAACTTGCAAATACAACGTTCCTACCATTTTTATTATTTTTTTAATATTCCAGAACAACGTACTTTTCCTCGTCACAGGATTACTATAATAAATAAATGTTTCTCTTACTGATTAAAAACTGACAAAAACATTTTTACAAGGGACACTCGTAGATGAATAACGTTAATGAACCGATCTATCCAAAATAACATTGCAACACCCTTCCACCACGAGTTTTGTCTCGTTAGAAAAACACCGCGGAGTGGTGTCTAAATGTTTGGAAATTTTATATACCATTCGTCGGGTCTTCGATGGTTTTTTGCCGTGAGAACAGAGCTTAAGAGAAAAAGGCGTCGACGAGTAGGTAACTAACCTCGTCCAGCTGGTTGAAAGCACCTCGACCCCTCACAAACGACTGCTCTAACGATTAATGGTCGGACGTGGAAAGAAGCCTTCGAGTTTTTAGCCTCTGTTATATTTCTCTCCTCGTAACACGTTTGTATCTCTTCGCGTGTCCGTTGCTGTTCTTTCTCTCCTGAGAAAATCGAATTACGGACCGATGATCGCGATAGGAATCAGCGAGTTGAACGCCTGGATAGGAGGCTCGAACCAAGGAGATTTAAGATTAGACATTATTAAGCGTTTAGCAGGTTTTTAGGTGGCTGCTAGCGACACGTAACACACGAAAGGTAGAACACTGTCACTGTAAACTGTGTTCGTTAAAACCGGTAGAAACGAGAATCGCGAGTAGGGTTAAGGATAATCGAGTGGCGCGCCGATATAGAACCATCTTAAGGACTCGAACTCTTGCCACTTCGGTGGAGCTTAACGGAATCAGGCCAAAGATAGGGAGAGAGTAACTGTTTGGTGTAAAAAGAGTAGTCGGCTCTTTGGAATGATTCCAAGGAGGTGGATAAAGGAACAGAGGAATCGGCAGCAGCCACTTGTTAATTACTTCGCGTGCATTTGAAAACACCGGTTTAATCCCGAGAAGAATATAACCGGTGCCAAGGTTCGCGTAACCAGGCAAGCAGTTCGCCTGCGAGGCGAGCAATTAATTAGTCTAAAGGAGAGTAAACATCAGAGGGAGGTGGTAATAGGCAATATTCCCTACGCGACAGCTTCGCGTTTCTTTCAAATCGTTTTTCAAGTTCTTCATTCATTCACACTCGTAAATGACACGATTCAACTTTAATCTCGATCTTAATTGATCTGAAATGTGATCATAAAATGTACGACAATGAAAGAGTTAGGTTATCATCCTGTTTTCACGTGCGTTGTTGCAATTTTGTGGACTTAATATTTTCCAAATGCATTTTCGATCTTTAGAAGCCTCGCTGCCTTGAAATTGCATTCAACTCGAACAATAACGGTAATGAACTGCGATGTCGGACGCGTTACACTAATAATGTCTGTAACACCCTCATTCACGAAGGCGAAACATATTTTTCGAAGCACGATGCACGTTTTTAATAGGAACTGCATCGTACGATCCTCTCAGAGTGTAACATATGACGCACTGCAGTATTGTACCAGCTCCGCGAGCATTTTCATTTTTACGGCGCCTACGTTCTCACGTAGTCTCTTTTTATCATCTCCTTTAGCAATTGTTCGAACAGATTCCCATTATTCTTTCCCCCGTTTTAAATGGATCACGAATTTAGCTGTTACCCTCGAGCGACGAGAGCGAGCATTTTCAAGCGAATATTTAATTCCATGGAAAGAAACTTTAACAGTGAATGCCGCTGACAAAGTTCTCATCGTTAAAGGATAAAAGAGCCGGGAAATATGAAGTTCTACAGAATCACAGGCAAAAGAGTACAGTCTCTTCTCATCGAGTGACACGAAGTGAAGAGAAAAATCGGAATTTCGAAAGCAAAAATTCAACGATAAAATCAACGAATCGATGTCGCTGGTATTGAAAAAAAATATTTCCATTCCTCTTCGCAGCTCGCGATAAGCCCGTGACACATCTTGTCGACTGACAGAGGGTAACGCGACGCTTCATTCCGTCGCGTTCGCCACGAGCAACGCGATTTCAAATCGCGTCCATCGTTAAATCCTTCTCCGCGGCTGATCGTACGGCGAATTCGATGGAACATCACGATGCAAAGCGGTGATACGCGAGTGCAACAAGTCTTCCCATTAATAAGCAGCCGGGCCACCCCTACCGACGACGCGCGAGCGAGGCTGGTCACGTCAGCCAGACTGCTAGGACAGAGAGACCGAAAGGGTGGTAAGGGGCGAGAATGCATGCCACGAAGGACGGAGGAGGATAGGTCGAACGTTGCAGTCACGCTGGTGCCGCGTGACTGAACGTCAGAGTGGGGCAGGAATTGTTGCCTGAAATGAGAATGAGGGATGCAACAGGGACGTAAGATATACGGGGTCGTCTTCGCGGCTTCTGTGCGGCTCTACTCAATCACGACAGAGCGACTACTTTCGCTACGCGGTGTTCACAGTTGTTTGCCTTTGGGGTACGCTTTCCTTCTCCATTCTTTGTTATATTTTTTCGTACATTCGTGTATCTTTTTTCTTTATTCCTCGTCACTACATTTTGTGTGATTATTGATGTATCAGGATCCTCTTGGTATTCTTTGCTTCGAGCTCCTCTGTACAGGCATCCTTGCCATCCATGTGTAACAGGAATTTTAAAGGGGTGCTTCGTTGAGAATAATAAAATTGTGTTTGAGATTTAGTTTTTGTGAGAAGCGATTTTGAAAGTTTGAGAAGTAATGCGCGCTAGTATTAATAATCCATGAACCATCGAGCAATGAGTATTGCATGAGAAAGAAGGTGAACTACTTGCAACGGTTGACGTATATCGAAACGATTAAATTATCCGGCTGATTTCAAGATTAAGCACAAAAAAGTACGCTTGCGAATCTCGAGAGGTTCAAGTCCCGGTTCTTAAAGGAGAAACTATATCGCAATCAGCCGGAAAAATCGCTGCGGTGGGCAGCTGATTATAAATGAATGAAGATCCTCGAATTAGAAAAGTTCCGAGGCTGTTGCAACGGTAATGCAACGCGGAAAATATGTTCCGTCTTAATAACGCAACACCAGGACCAGCTCCGTATCCTCGAGAAAGGTTTCGTCTTCGTTGGTTGCGAGGCGCCTTTGGAACAAAGGCAATTCTCCGTTGCCTCCTTTTTTTCAACAGCGATTTAGCGTCTGCCCGATTGCGCGGCCAGGTAAAAGTAAACCGTTTCAAGTTAAATGGGGATTTTAAGGTTGGAACAACTCGTAACAGGTAAAAACAACTGGACGAAATGGCGCGTCTTTTGTTTTAATAACTCCGTTTATACTTCACGGGCATACTTGGCTCGTTCTCTTCGAATTACCCCGCGCTATCTTCGCATAGATAAAGAATCAAAGGAGTTGGTAAATTTTCCGTCTGTCGGCTGGAAATTACCTCGCGGTGGACGTTGCATCTTGTTACTTCGGGTTCTTTGTTTCTCAGTTTTAATAATTTTACACGCTTTAACGTTTCTCTTGATCTCTCTTTCCACGTTTGTACAAGCATTCCACGAAACGAGAACACGAATTCTGTACGTGCGCACCGAGTGTTCCGCTAGACTTTACCAGAGAAACGTCTGTCTATTCTCGCTTGCACTTTCCATCTGTGAACTGCAACGGCGCAGTATGTATTTTTTATGGGGCTGCTGCGAAACTATGGTGTCGTAGAGGCAGCGAATTAAACCCAAACATCGGACGCATTCACCAGACCAGAAGTATATTTTACAGTTTGTTGCGCGATTCTTTCAGCTTTACAATTCCCCCAGCTTTTCACGATGCCGTGAAGCAGAGGGGAAATTGGTGTAAAAAATTGTTCGACTTTAAAAAAATACAAATCAAAGTAAGTACAAACAAATGGGAACAAAGTTCGTTGTAGCGGAAAATGGTTTTCGAAATAAATTTTGATTGCGCGCAGTTCACGTAACGAAATACTTGGTTTATTGTAATCGAATCGGAAATGTTTGTTCAATAGTATACAGTACGTAATGGATGTTTGATATTTATTTTAAAATACGCAAATGTTTGCAGTATTTTCGTAGCAATTTGGAGGAAATTACCAGTATTTCTTCTCTGAAATTTCTATTTACGGCGGCATCGAACAGGCTAAAGAGCATCAGCCGAGTTTTGCGCGTTCGCTCATTAATTAGAATGCTATTTCTCTTATGAATGATAAAGCCGGGGTGCAATAGTAACGAGCGTTTTGTGTTGCCAAGCGTGGTAATAAATTTCTAATACCAGAGGAAGCAGGAGCTTCCTTCGATTTGCAGATGAAGGCATTTCGAAATACGTCTTCGTTTCATGATCTTATGAACGTCAATTTTGTACCGCTTTGAGGCTTATATTTTTTTCGCAACAAATCCATCATTTATCTATCATTTAAAAATTTGTTTCAGACGATAAAAAGAAATGTTATTTCGACCAGTATCCCGCAGAGTTTCTAACGCGTGTAACCACCCTCCGCTGAGAAAGAGTTCTCAGCGTTCTGTACCTAATTCCTCGAGCGAAACACTCGAGAAATGTGTAAAAGCGGAACACATATGTTGCTGTTTATTGTCGTAATATCGATGTTGAATACTCGCCAAGAGGCAATGCCTGCAATCGATTCGTTCAGGCTACAAATCGCCAAGTTTCCGAGCTATTTTTAGAAACTTTTGTGCAACTTCCGAAAGAAACGTCGCGATTACAGTCGCCGATAGTGTATTTCGCGTACTGCACTCGAATCGTAGAGACGTATACAGAAATTTGTCAAGCGTCTCTCTTCTGTTGAAGCTTAACTGCAAACAGCCTTTAAAAGCACGTAACTCCGTTTCAATTCTCGACAGAATCTGCTGCGAGAAGTATTCTCTCTGTCCACTATTCGTTTATTATTTATAACTTTCACAGCGTCACTGTCTGATACGAAGAACGCGTGAGCCACGCGTAATTTTGCATCGCGACAAGCGTACAACGAAATCTTATCCGTAATCTGGAAGCTTCGCGTTTCCTGTCGAAGCTTCGCGCAACGTGCACGCCGCAAGATCCAAAGGATTCTGCGAACGTGTGAAGTTTTGGGAATCTCAATACTGTAAACTATATTTTGAAGCACAGTTATATGCATACGTTGTACAAAGTGTTTACAGAGAGCTTGAGAAGCATTTGAAAATCTTCTACGTGATGAATATATCATTCTTCGACATGTCTCATGAATTAGCAATTTCTCGAGCATTTACAGATATCTTTCAAACTTGTATATGTACTCCTTTACGCAGATTAGCGTAGATTATGTTTTCTAAAAATAAACGAGCTGCAACTGTAATTATACGCGCGCATCTTTGCCTTCGCGAAGAAATCCAGTCCTCGTACCATCGATCATCCTCCGCGAACGATTACTTTCTAATCGGTAGCAGAAAAAGAGCTGTATCGACTGCGTGAATCGCCCTGTATACACGTGTACATATATCGATTGGATCGCAGGGTGAAAGGACGCCGGGCGCCACGGCGTTCTCCTTCTAACCCCTCTAGACAACAACGAGCGAATATAGCTCACCCGATATAGGAGCTAATGAACCAATTACGCGTAATAGGGCCGCCGCCTTCGAGGAACGACTGTCTCGGTTTTCTTCGTTCCTACGGGAACCTTCGTCATTCAAATAATGCCCTTAATTATGGCCACTGTTCCCGGGTTAATCGGTTCCCCAGTGCATCCGTATCGAACAAAGATCGATCGGCCTTTTATTTATACCCCCGTCCCACATAACGAATGTTGTTATCCACGGCACGTCACGACCAGTGATTTCTACGAACAATTCGTGTCTCGCCCGCGGAACACCCCACACGAAATACGTCCTCGTTGATTTCATAAATACGTTATGTCCCCGATTGGATTTCCCCCGGTCCCCTTGTTCGCGAAAGAAACAGCGAAACGCGTAACGTTCCCAGTTTTTCATCAGCGAGTTTTTCATCCCCGGTAAAAGAGGATTAATGGAGGACGAGGCTCTGGGGTAATCCTCATTATTTTAATCTTTCGATCGTAATCCCCACGATTATATAAATATCCGGTTGCACTCTAATTATCCTATTACGAGCCGGCAATGAACGGAGCTGTTCCCCGGAAAGGAATAAAATGAGACACCAAGAGCGACGGGGAACGCGTTCGGGAACTTTGTTTCCTTCTAGAATACCAGCGGATTTTCAAACGTAATTTTATTATCCGCGACTTCGTCTTGTTTCAGTCCGTAGGAAAATGGTTCTCTGAGATCTCTCGGTGAATTGACGGGGCCATCTACATTCGTATACTTCTTGGCAAGACTCGCGGAGCGAAAGGAGCAACCCTTCCGGTTGTCTCGGAAATTTGCTTGCGTCTTCGCAGAGGACACTTTCGCGAAATCGAAGGGAATCGAGTAGCCGCGCGAATTGTTTCGCGTGGTCGCGGTAAACAAAGCGATTCGAGCGCGAAATAACACTCGAAATTTAAGAGGCGAGGCACTCTCGAAAGACGCGCGGATATTGGCTGGCGAGACAGCGGACTCGTTTCGCTCGCGGGTCGAAAGGGAAATCGTTTATTTCCATGGACAAGGGGCCGTTTCTTTTTTCTTCCACCCCCGCGGGGCTGGTTCACGGTTCGTTGCGTCGTAGTTTTAATTAGTACGCTCGCGAGGGGTGGGAAAAAACGGCCTAACGCAGCCGGCGGAAGTGGCAGGAGGAAGCTTTATTCGCAGACGAACAAAAAGGGTGAGCGAATTATTTCGCTGACAATGGAGCCTGGCTGCGACTAAAGTTTATTAGGAAGTTTATTCATTTTTTTCTGTCCACTATATCCGGTTTAATTCGATAACTCATACTCGAGAGGCAAGTGTAGAGCGTTAAAACTCGCATAAATTAGGCTCGTTTCGTTTACCCCTGAATGGACACCTTCCAATATTAACTCGCGAGCCAAACACGGTTCGTTTCAGAATCATCCTCTGCGTCGATCTTTTTCCACTCGAGCAAACGAGTTTAAGTTCCTTTTGAATATTTTATATCGCGTACACTTTGGATTCTAATTTACTCACCTCGTTCTACATTCTACTTTAAAATAGAGAGTTCAGAAATAATTAACATCGTTCGAATGCATGTGACCTGTCTACCTACTTGTATCGATAGCATGGTAACAATACGATGGTCTAATTAATCGCGATATTCTTCGTCGAGGAAGCATCCTGAAATCTAGTATTCTTAAGTGTTTCCGACTTCAAGGCTGGAAAAGTTTTCCCGCATACCGTCATAGAGACGAACGAAGTTGAAGAGTTACGAACTGCATAGGAGTTTCTGACTTCTGCAATGAATGATTCCGTTCGCGAGTTACGCGGGTGTACCGATCGTTTCGCAAAATCTCGACGACATTTCGAAAAAGCAGTGAGACAATTCGAACAATTCCCACCTCGAACGTAATCGTATTAGAGAACGATATTTGAAAAGTATTCGATGAATAATAAAGAAGTATCCTTTATCTTCGAGAGATAGTCACCGATGAAATCGGACGACGAGTGGTTCCTAGATATTTAATGCCCACCTAGACCGATCCCGTATACATTAGCCGACATATCCAGCAACTTGGCAGCGATAACAATGGCCCTTTGTTCGTCCAACCTATAGTTGTCTTGCTTCGTTGATGCCGCTTACGCTATAAAGCTCGACAAAAAGGATAGCATTATCGGTAATGTCCGCTGCAAGCGCGAATTACTTCGAACGAGAATGCTCAGACGTGCACCAGCAATCTGTTCAAGTATCTCCGTGCGACCAACGAAATAATAACCTAATTTCTCGACGCGTGAATTTTATGCATTGTTTCGGGTATCCGAAAAGAATTCTGTCCGCTCTCTTTACAACCTATCACTTGGTGCACGAACGAAACGTCGAAGACTCGAAGAATTCACGTGTGAGAAATAATTCGTGTTAAGAGCGTTTCTATTCGTTTCGAGTTCTCCATTTTTCGAACGTTTTGGTTAACAATAGGTGTAGTTATTATTATGAGTATTTTTATCGTTGTTACAAAAACGTGTGCGTGGTGCACAACGTTGTGTTGATTTATTTCGAGAACAATACACGTGAAATTGATATCCACTTTGTTTGACGAACAATCGCCTCGAGATTACCGCATCGATTCACGTATGCCGTACAGGTCCCTTTATAATCGATTCCCTTTGTGGAAAGCCCTATTTAGGATATTGCTTCGTGACCACGTAGGGTTAGAGCTACTTTCGGAAATTAATAATCAGATTTCATTCGAGCCATCCGAGCTTAATTTCGCGTGCATGATATACTCCGTGGTCGTTAGCTAGCCGCCATAGAAGGACTCTACACCGCGGCGCGTAGTCGAGTTTTGGTAACTTTCACTCGACTGTTTCGAAATATGCAAATTATGGTTAGAAGATGTAATTTTAGAAATTGAAACAGCACTATTTTTAACGTGCAATAAAATTTTATTTCGTCAAAGAGATTTCGATGATACCTTCATCCAGATATAAACGACATCAAGTGAATTGTTGGGCACGAATGAAACGACCAGAGACACGTGGTACGCCCGCGTCGGAAAATGGCACCGGAACCGCTCACGGCCCAGCTGTGCAAAGTTCAACTAATTACACTTTGATCGGCTTAATTCCTTTCTGCGTGAAAGAACCGCGAAATTCGTATCTCTTTTCACGACCCAGAATTCCTTTGAAACGTTCTGGCTAACAGGCAGCCGTAATGAACCCTGTTTGCGTGAGAAATCGCTGCTTAATTTCCCGTAAAAACTGATAGGATTATGAATGATTTCCGTAAAAGGGAATTTCGTTCATTGAATACGCTCTGGGAATAATTACTCGCTTTTTAGCGGTAGTTTTTTTAAGCGAATTATAGCGGAGCGACGCGGGGCCTAAATCTACTGAAAGCTTTTAGGACAAGGGTGGGCAACCTTTGGGGAGCCATATCGTACCAATGATATATAGTCCAGGGTTCGCACTTAAGACTTTCACGACGACGTATGCGCTGTCTATTTAAAATACAGCCTTCCTTGTGTTAATACTCCGCCATATAACGTTTATGCTACGTCAAGCTAACCTTTGATTACCATTTTTAATTTCTGTAAACTAAATTCCGCAAATGTTTCACGCTCAGCTCGCAAATGAAAGTTCGACAAGTAGAAAGCGTCAGGAGAGCATACGTTTTCTGACCACGTTTCAGTAAGAATCAATTGGGCCGATCAAAGCGGAAGTAGTTCCACTTGCGCGCTGCTAGAGCCATCGATAATGCCCATACTCGATTACTTCGGAAAATTTTCACTTGGAACAGTATAATCACCCGTGTACGCGAGCGTTATCGGCGTTAAAGCCGAATGAACTTAAAATATATTCATACTTGACCAACTTTAATCAGAATGCATGTAAATTAACGATAAGCTGATGCACGCGTTTAATCAATATTCAAAGTCGCGGAATTATAACGTCGCTGCTCCATCGAGGGCCGGGAATTCCAGCAAAAATAAACACCGCTCCGATTCGAATCGTCGAACACGCGTGAAATTAAATCACCGTCTCGTTCCGATACACGTGTTAATTGTTAATTGGCGATCGTAGACCACCGCACCCGTGCAGTTAATCACGCGCTCGACTTTAACGCGTTGTTTAATATTATTATAAACTTTAATGGAAGAACTTGAAAAGAGTTCTCAGAGTTCTTAAGCAGGAATTGAAAGTTTCGTCGGGGAAATTGCTGGCGTTAGTCGAGCAAGTCCCCGCCTCGGATACAATTTCAAAAGTTCGGCTACCCGCTACGGATCACATCGAACGCGGCTTTGATGGTAAATATTACTTGTACGTACAACGAAGATTTTCATGAAACGACGTGGGTACACATGTATAGATCGAGTATCAGGTATTGAACGGTTGCAACATGATTTCTTCTGCTCTACTTTCTTCAAGAACTTTAATTCTAACGCGTCGTCGCAAGAATTTAAGTAACCCACCATTCCGTTTGACGAATAGAAAATACTTTCCAACTGCTCGCACTTTGAAACGTTGTGGTATTTGTTACTTAACAATTTATGAAACTTACTTCACATCATTTACTTTAATTAATATGCTCTATCATGACACTCTATCATTTGTTAATACCACTGTCATTATTTTGTCTCCATTAATTTGTTTCCACCTTTCTCGGTACTTTTCTAAAGTAATTATTATTTTATGCTTGTTAGAATGAACACACGTGGTTAGGAAATAAAAAATAGAATTAGAGTATACGCCACACGTCTATCCTTCACCTCGATTGCTTTCATTAGCCCCATTTTCGTTCCATTCAAGCAACGTCGCACGGTAGCCTACATTTATTCATACACACTCGTCCATTATTTGTATCATCTGGAATATGTTTTAAATTTAAACATTTTAATAATATTGCCACGGTACCCCTGTTGGCCGTGGAGACCAGCGAAGGAACTAACGCTGTAACGCTAAGAATAGATGTCCTAGTTACGAGAGAGAGAACCCATTTACGTGCAAAATTTAAGACAAATCCGTCCCAAGTGATATCACTTACGTAGACTATGAATAGAGCCGAAAAGACCGATATCGATAGCGCGTTTCATCAATTGTTCGATAGCTTGGCTAAATGTATCAACCGGGGGAGGCAATTTAGTCCGACTTCGTTCTGTAACACGTGAGCGATGCACCTCCGGGCTCGTACAAATCTATATGAATACATCGCGTACGTATCGAGCATACGAGCGTATCATGCAACATCGATTTTCAAAATGTACCGACGAGAACGCTGTTTTATCACACTTTTTCATTTAACCGCTTTTACCGAATATCGAAAATTAATATCGAAGGTCAATATTGTAACTGAAACACGCAGTTCGATTCATTAAACTTTGATCAAAAGTTACTTCCAATTAAAGAGATCGAATGTACGCCTCCGATATATTCCGACCGTTCCTGTCGTTAGATTTCCCATTATGTTTCGAAGTGGGTTTGTAAATTTGTGAACCGGCTCGGAACGCCTGAACGAAACTCTTCGAACAATATCAATTTGTCCTGGTCTTACGATCTGCCGTTAGCAACGCTCCCTTTTTTTTCTAATAACCACCCCCGTACCTAACACTGGAAACACACCACCCGTTCCTTCCCTCCCCGTACAACTTCCAAACACGAGCAAACCAATATCCAGCTCGATCTAACCGCGCGCCGCCTCCTGCACCGACCTAATCTGAACTAAAACCGCCAGCAAAAAGCAGAATCCGCCCTAAAACCGTTTACTTCTCGTCCAACTATTCCCCCGTGTAATTCTGCCATCCCGACTTACAATCTGTCACGCGAGAAGCGTAGCCGCGGCGGTTGCGGGAGTTCGCTGGCTAATGGGGGGTAAAATGGCGATAATCTAAATACACGCGGGGGCCGCCTCGGGGTGTATTCTGCGCGCGAGCGCCAGTCGAAGAGTGCCGGATCAAATTTTTCCATTAAACGCTTTGTTTTCGAGAAAACGAGGCTCTCGAGTTCATCGAGTACACGCGCACTTGGTTAACCCTCGGGTGAGCGCGTTCAGTGCGGACGTCGGCGCTGGTATCGATAAGTCCTATTTTCACAGACGGGTATCAATAATGCATCGATACCCATTAAAAATGAATTTCTTCTGGGTGTTCAACTAATTTCAGTTACATCGAACAACTGGCGTACATCACAGCGACGGGAATTTCTTCTCCACGAGTCTCTGCAAATACGTAATATCGTTACGTGATAGCTTTTAAAACTGCCCCCCTAAAATTTCCTATCAATAATTCCTACCGTGCGCTATCGATCCGCGTTCGCCTTTTTATATATATGTCACAGACTAAGTGATTAATACGGCCGTTATTTATAACGCTCGGCCCGTATAAATAACATTAACAACCCACCCCCTGTCGCTCTTGATACCATCGATCTAATAGTCCTCGATTTTTGATGTCGTTACTCGTAACTCTAAATAATGCTCGAATTAACCACTTATACGGTCCATAACCGTATGCAAATTAATTTTCGCCAGCGTAGAGCAGACAAAACACCCTTCTAGTGCGAGAGGCTTCGCTTTACTATCTGGTAGCATCCGTTGCTCTGGTACCGATCAGATCACCCGCAAAACTTCGCAAAACCTACCGCGAGAAGGGGGTTAGGTTATACGTCGCGACAATCGAGCGGAATACCCTGCAAGGGGCATTAATTTCCGCGGTACCCAAGGGGGCAGGCCAATTCGCTCGATCCTCCTATCAATGGAGAGAATCGCACGCGTATCCGGCACTCCGTTTCCCGTCGCGTCGCTCCAGGAACCCGCGGCGAATAACAGGACGAAGGATGATGAGCCATCGAGGGACGGTGCAAGAGTGGCGGCCAGATGAGGGGGATGGCGGGCGGTCGGATGGCGGCTTACGAGGCCGTGGCCCATTTCCACGCAGTGACGTCAACTCGTATCCCCGGATACGTCACCGGATCCGATAAATGCGTTAAGTTTTACCCACCACGGGGGTCCGGTGTACGTGATCGGTTCGTTTCGATGCGCTCCGGGCGGAGTGTGCGATCGTGCCGGGCGAAAATCAACGGGGGTTAGAACGGTCTAGTATGTCCCGCGCCAAATTCGATCCGGACTGGCTCGACCAACCGCACGAGCGTTTATTACGATCGGCGATTTTTAATCAGGCGAACTCTGCTATAAATCGAAAATAGCGATTACCTCGAGCCATCGTTCGTTTCACAATTGCGAGCGTGGACGGTTTTATAGCGCGCGGCTGAGCGTGTGCGTGGAAACTTAGAACGACAGAATGTTTGGGGAGAAACAGAGTGGCTGCGTGCGATCGACTTTGAGAGGCTGAGCTGAGAAAGAAGAGCGTTTGGAATTGAGAAACAGAGCCTGTTGACAGGACTTGGCGACAGGATCCTGTGACTGAGAATGATAAGGGTAGCGTGGACGTGATCGCGAACGTTTGAGGAATGGATGCACGAGAAACAGGGTGAATTTTCAGGGCGAATCAGTTCAGTTAAAGGCGAACAGCGAGAGAGTGCGGAGTGGACATGGCAATTATTTCTCTTCCTGAATAGTATTACGATTGGATATTCTTCTTCGAGTATCTCGCACGATGACCCATCGATACAGCTTGTGCGAACACGTATATCCAAGGCAATTGTTGGCTGGCAGCCGCGCGAGTAGACTACCCCTCGATTCGAGGCGAACAATCGCCAGAGAGCAGGGCGGCTTATCGTGGCATTAGAACGCGATGTTGTCAGTTCAGCTCCGTTGTCGTGCGGCGTATCTAACCGAACTGTTCGATGGTTTCAGCAGTCGATTAGCATTTAATCTGTTTCTTGCGATTTTCGACGGGCAACGAGACGAAACGTCCGGTTGGAGCGCTCTCGCTGAATACGCCACTGCGAAACTGCACCCCCGCTGTGTTTTTCACTCGTTTGTACCACGATCGACGCGAGCGGTGTCGAGCAACCTGGAAATCGGTTCGAGTATGGTTTATGGGAACAGGGTGGTCGATCGAGGAGGTGAATTTAACAGTGGAATGGATCGGAGGAGATTTGTCATGGCCGCGCCGGGGATATTGATGTTTGTTTGCGGCTCGTGATGGATGGTCTACTTTTGAGCCGTTTCTTTTTCACTTTCTTCCTTTTTTTTTGCGAAGAGTTATTGTTACGGAACGTGGCTCCGTGATATATCGTTCGAGGGAGTTGTCGAATCTCATCGCCCCTTCAAGCTCCTCGAATAATTGCGCGTCGTTCGATTTGTTATTTTTAAGGCGCGCCTCTTTAATCTTTGTCTCGGATCGAATGGATACACCGGTGTACCGTGAAAAAGGGTAAAGAGCTGTTTAAAGAAAGTAAGACGTTCTGTAAGTAGTTCTCCGGTTAAGTTTTCCAGCGAGAATAATTTCTCCCTGTGTTCGAGGAATCTCCATTGGACACCATTCAGTTCGATTTGTTCGTCATTATTTTCTCCTGCCTCATCCTCGGTAATTGATTCCCCTGAAAGCTTTTCGATGCTCCTTGTACAGATCGATAAAGCATTATCATCAGTATCTACACTAGTATCGTTTGATCTAGAAAAACTTGACTGTGATTCAACTGCTTTTTATATATTTCGTTATGTTACTCTGGAATATATTTTATAAACGCCTTGTTCGTTCGTCCGCTGACATTTCATTACGAGGCATCACAATTTTACGCGTCATTTTCAATGTACAGTATATTCCCGGTACATGTACACCACGTTACGTTCAATATCGCGCGATTTCTTCATTAAAACAGAGATATTTTACGATATAAAAAGGAATTTTCGTTTCACATTTGCTACTCACTGGATTAGGGTGCTTGTAATATCTCTTGGTTCAAAAACTAAAATTTTTCTCATCATAGCCGCACTCGGTGCCGTCTGGAATATATTTTTATTAACACGTTCACGGACAGAGGCGAATATTTCATGAGAGGTACTACATTTGAAGAGTATTTTTAGTCGGTCCTTAATAACAAACTTCAACATGTACCACGTTTCTAGTTCGTCTCTTCTTTCACACGAGCACGTTAAAATAATCCCACACATATCCGTCCGACGGAACTGGTCGGAAGTTTAACGAATGAGAATCAATCGCACGATTTTTCCACTCTCGATTGATAATTAACGGGAGGCATAATTGCCGCCGCGGCAGCCATTCAACGATCTAATTGCTATTTTAGCTAGGAAATTCTATACCGCGGTTAGATTATCGTTTCTATGCAAATTAAACGGGAATCGTCTCGTATCTGTCGGTTGTCCCTGATCGCGTATAGAATATTCAACAGGAATACACTCGGCGGTACAATAGTCGGTCCGCAGGAATTCCCTGGAATCGAAAGCAGGTGTAATATTCGGCAAGTGCTCCAGAAATTTCCGGGTGAAAGGTTATCCGAACGTGTTAACGCACCGTGCCGATCTCGATAAATTATTTCGTGCATCTGCCTCAGCTCAGATCGCGCGATCTAATCGAGCGAGCCTGATTATGCGAGTCGACGCAAACAAAGTTTGTACTTTCCTTCAACTTTTCCTTCTTCGATATCGTACAGCGTAACCGCATTCTCTTTCGATTTTAATATACCTTGATTACCAAGAAGACTTTACTAAGTATTTCTGTCCCATTAATTCGCCTTGCTTCGTCATCTCTCATATTTTTAAAAGCTCGACTCATTATAATTTTCTTCTCGTACGTACTGTACTTTGGCTTTTTATATTTGCGATGCGAATAGATATTTAAGTACGCATGTATGCACGCTCGAATAACACGATTAATTAAGGATTATGTTGGATTGCAGAAAAAGTTAGAAAAATCAGGGATCACCTTTCAATGAAACCCTATTCGCAATGAACGAAATGCCTCGAAGGCTTTCGCCTCTGAACACGGAGTACATATTATAACCGGATAACAGAGATAACGAGATGCGTAAAATCAACAGCTCGATCGATCGTTCCGATCGTACACCGCGATACGTCGAAGCCGCTGGCATTTTGCATATATGCAAACAATTTCGATACCCACAGGCCGGCCAAAAGTAATTTTAATATTAGTCGAAATGCAATGAAGCGGTGAAATCATTCCAGTTCTATAGCCTTCGATCCTCTACAAATATGTAGGCTGCCAACCCTTATAAAAAAGACTCCACGAAAAAAATCATTATTATGTACAAAGTATCGATACTAAAAATATTTGGTATCCAAATTGAAGCATTTGTGATCATAGTTATTCAGATCGAAATATCCGTGCACGTCACGTCGGTTTTGGTCACGGACATTGTTCTAATGGTAGATCGTTACTCCAAGAAGAACGTTATTGCTCGATGAAGATAATTGAAAATTGTATTACGAGTCGTGGACTATACTTGAAATAATCTCTTCTAAGTCAACTATAAAATATCGTGAATACATTTGGAAGAAAAGTTCGCAGTGTGGTCTCCAAAAATACGGGATATATCTGCAGTCACTCGCGCAAATATGAATTCGATGCTCCGCGGACGACCCTTACTTTTTTTAGAATAATAAATCGCTAAAAAAGAACTGGTGAGATGCAATAGGTATTTCTGGAAGGAGGCCAGTCGTAAACTATTCGACGAATACGGTGGTACCGGTGGACCTCGTAAACCGACCAACTTTTTATACTTTCGTTTCAGATATTTAATAAAAATTCTTCTCCAGCAGTCGTGTCTTGTGTGGGTCAACTATACAGGTATACGTTCTTTATAGTCACAAATATAGAAATGGTTATCATCGATGAGAATTATTCTTGAAGAGAACTCTCGAATCTCTCCACTGTTCCCACATTAATACAGAAATAAGGAAACAATTGATTGACCAATGGGAATAATTATTATTCATACGACTATAGTAATGGAACGAATCGAAAGTAACGAGCTTTTTGATACTTCAATTTCAATGTCTCGCGTTTAAAAATTTCGCGGAAACCACAGACTTGGAACATATGCTGATTCCGGTGCGAGCAACACGTACGCAACGAGTGCGTTAATATCAATAAAAACCTTACGAAAAGTCGCTTATCGCGTCCACTCGACAACGCATCGGGGTTAATGCGACTCGTACAACTGTCGCTGATAAAATTATCGCCGAGGGGGGCGAATTGATTGCCGTTAAAAAACGTGCGACGGTGTTCAGAACCGATACGAGTCCGTGTCTCCGTCGATATCGCGCGTGAATTCGACGGAATTTCAGTGCAGAATGCAACTGGTCGCGCGAATTTCTCCGCCCTCCTCTTTCATTATCTCATTCTCGCTCTTTATCGGAATGCGTGCGAAGAATAAAAAATAAAAAAAAAAGAACAGAGAATTATTACGAACGGTTCCCAGCCGTTCCGAAATCACGAGATCGATGGAATTCGTCGCGTTCCGGGTGCAATCAATAGCCAGGAGGAATACCTATCCATCCATCGCGTTGCGGAACAACGCGCAGAGGAATGCTTTCGGCCGTTCGCAAAGGTTTTGAGCTCGCACGCAGAAAATTACACTCGACACGATGACGCGACGGAATTCATGAAATATAAGGTTGATTCCACGCCGCGGGTAGCAGGGGCGAAATCGCGACGACGCGAGCGTGAATAAAATTTCATTGCCACGTGGACCGAATTTACGAGGATACGCGTATACTCTCGTATCTTTTCGTTCTCGCAATATCGTCTGCGATACTCCACTTTTTTCCCTGTTTTTAACTAAAATTAAGCTTCGCGATCTTTAGCAGTCCGTTTTCGTAGAAGGCATTGCATACCGTTTTTTAGGATCGAAGTATGCGATAGCTGTTGGAAATAACGGGAGAAAAATTATCCGACGAATATCAATTAATTAGTCCATGTATTTTACAAGTTACGTGAATTAGTGAAACGTGAATGTGTCATGATAATCGTTGAAACAAATCGAGCTTTCAGTTTGATCGGGCGAAAGCTTGAATCGAGCGTACTCAACTATTTAATCAAAGCGCGATTTGAATAAAATATTTTCATTCCACGCCACGTTAATCGTGATTAAACCGTCAAATTTGTATCTTATTTAACGTTTGCGTTGCTTTGAAGGATTTCTCAAATTCGAGGAGCAAAAGTGAAAGTATGACACACCTCTAATCGTTCTAATACAATTGGATCGTTGCGCTCAGAGTGTGCCTAAATATTCTAGAGCGTTTAACTTGCTTAACACATCTGAGCCCCTATTTATATCTGAAAAATTGCCGTTAGTTTGCTCGACTTATCAGATCTCTCATGCGAGCGGTACGTTATCAGCAGTGCTTCGAGCCTTCTAATAAAACCGGTACTTATAGAGGATAATATCGCTAAATGAGCGGTTCTTTCACAGATCGTGACAAATTCATTTAAGTGCGCATTAGGCTGGCATGTCTATAAATAACCGTACCGCGAGTGGCTATTTCACGTGAGTACGAATTACGTACTTCCTTTTCATACAGGAAATTTGTACCGAGGTCGGCCAATAAATAAGAGTTACACGCTCTTTTCTTTTAAAAGAGGCGAGCGGTGAAGAACATCTCGAAATCTGTTCGTGGCATTTTCACCGACGAAAGCATCGCCTTTCCGTGTCTTTCTTCTCATATCGTTGCACACTCGCTCTGTCGTTACTATTCTTCGCATTCTCGTGCCAATTCTTTTTTTTACTATCGCAACACCCGTGCAACATCCATGCGTTGTTTCTACAACTGGATCTCCCCTTCTTGGTATGCACGCTCTGTTTCTTTCATTCCCGAAATTCCATCCCCCGTGTTCATCTGTTCCTCTCCATCTATTTTCGAAAATTCCATCCCCGCGAAATTTCCTTGGAAAAGTGGATTCTTCCGTTACAAGGATTGAACCTGAGACCACCTCGCTGTAATAGAATTACTTTCAGCAATGTGAAATTTTGCATAAACGTCGATACTTTTTTCGTCACGAAAGATTGCGAGGTTAATAATTCAAAGAATTGAAACTCACAACAACGAGGAAATTTTATACGTTCTATTATTATTGTAATTAAGATATGTTTCTTATTGATATAGTTTAAGTAGTAGCTGCTATTTAATCCTAATTAAAATCGTTTACGATTTACTGCTCTCAACCTGTTTCTATCGTCCGATCGTCACAAGTAGCCGACGACAGCAATGCAGTAGGACATAAGGATATAAGAATACCGTGGTTACTCAATTCGAGACCTTTTACAAATGGAAATTAATTATTAAATTTACGTCCAAACAGGATAATACAATATTTCTATGAAAATTAAAAAATGTTTCAAATCACATTTCCAACGCGTTGACACGAGAAATTCGAATACAACAAACTCCCTGGAACTCCTGAATCGGTCGAATCGAATCATTTCTGAATTCGCACGGGCCAGTTTAACCAAAGAACTCGACCAACAGGATCTCCGCCCGACGGCCGTAGAATCGAACCGTTCCAATTCGCGTCCAACCGCGTGACTCGTAATGGCGGGCAACACGAGACGATCGGCCCGTTCCTTCGGTTTGATTATCCCCCGGTACGGGATTAAAAAAAAAAGGCGAAGGGGCCACGTGCAGGATGGAGCCCGATGGTGTGATAACAGAGCCGCATTGCGGCACACAACCACCCCATGCCTGGAGCGGAGAACGTTGCCCGTAGCGGGTGTACAAATTCCTCCTGGCTCCCCGCTCTTTCGACCGCCTACGTACCCGTTCAACCACCCCCGTGTGGCCCAGCCGCGTCGATATATCCCGCGGTTCAACGTGCTCCACGCATGGTCGATTATTGTTAACAGAGGACCAGAACCAGCTGAAAGGATTCATCAATCGATACGGAGAAACGCCTGTCGATAAATAGTCGAACGTTTAGACAGAAGCGAATTTCCTTTTTTTTTTTGTTTTTAGGAAAATTCATACGTAACGATTTGTTAGAAATACTTGTTATGGCATCGAAGTTGTTTTCTGGTAAAAAAAAAAAACTTCGATCATCGCACGCTGGCGTGATAAATCTGTTAGTTTTCAAGCGTGCAACCACCCTTCATCCTTGGGGAGGAACGATGCACGGTAAAAAGCGTGGCTCGAACGCGAAGCGGCGTTACACGGATGGGCTAATGCCAGAGCTCGTGGAAAAACCCTTACAAGGTTAGTTCGTTGTTTCCCGTGGATTCCACGGTTCGTACCGTCGTACAAGCGCAACAGCACAACCTGCGAGCAGCCTCGTTAATTGCTCGAAACCGAGTGCAAGCTGCGCCTCTTCGGCTTATAGGCTCATTAAACGCAATGAGCGTAAGCTGGGCGACAAAACGCGCGATAAATATTCTTGGATCCTCTTGAATCGTTACCTCGTTGCTCGAAGATTGATGATCGTGGAGACGGTCGAGCAGATGTGTAGTAAGCGAGCCCTGTGATGACTGCACGCAACTCGAGGATGTGGTGCGAGTATTTATGAGTGTTGCGACGAACAAGTATTGATACGACTGTAAAACGTTTTTGTTGGTGGTTGTAAATGGTGTTACAGTCATTTGGATTGGAAAACGAAAAATAACGTGACCTGTGCGAGGAGCAGATCTCGATTTTTAAAATTGGAAAAGGATTTAAGTAGCTGGGTTTGGATTAGAAATAGGAGTTCGCGTCTATCGAATTGCTATGCGGATAGATTTGTACCTTCACAATCTTTACAATCCTATACGAAACGCAGATGAAAGTGTACTTACGATTTTACTGATATACACGTATATATTTTTTGGTGCAGCTTGCAATTGCAATACGTAAATACTTCCTTGTGCACTCTGAAGACTGTTTGAGCACGTGTCTCTAAAAGTGTCTAAATCGAAGTACGCGCAATGGGTGATAACGCTAGTTTAATTCGCGAGGTTCGTCTGTTATTTTAAAGTTTTGCTAGTCGAGCCTAACGCTAGTTACCTGGCTCAATTTATTTAGCAGAAAAAGCGTGCACATCAAACAAATCATAAGTTAGATGAACAGCTGATCGATTGCGATATTTACTGTCGATCAATACTCGCGGTTAATTTCGCGGAACAAAGGCTCGTTAATTGCTGAACATTATTACGAACTACGAACAATACGCAATTGTAATTTACCGCAACTATTTAACAGTAATGTTATCGGTTTTATCGCGCTAGGAACAAGATGTTATTTGAACACTCCAGTGAAAGCTCGATGATTACAGTGGGGTATTAATTATTCGGTGGTTTCGTTAGTTTCTAATTAAAGAACAGCAGCGGGTAGCGCGCGTACCAAGATACACCGCGATTTTAAATAACGAGACCGAGACGCGGAAGGCTCATTAGAATTTTTACACGGGACAACTGTGCGTATTCGCGCGCGCGCAGCCCAGCGTCGGTAAATAACAGCCGCGCGCAGTAGCTGCTCGCTCAGACGGGGGTGCGATAATTAAAATCGATTTATTATTTGAGCTTTGACTAATTAACCGTCGTCCGGTGATTAACTGTTTATTTTTTAACGTCAAAATAGCCTCGTCGAGCGGAACGCAAATTATTAAACGAGAACAAAGGGGGATGTTACGCGAGGAACACGATATTCATTTTCAATGGTTTTCTGTTGAAAAAAAGGGTGGAGTAGGAACGGGGGATTAATAAACGAGAAAAAAATTGAGGGAACGAACGATATCGTTAAAAGAGAGACCGGGTCGTGTGTTTTAACGAGCCATCTGTTTAACAAGGTACAAGCCAATGGATAACAAGGAAGGTGGATATTATTAATTACATTACCGCTCGATCAGTGGCTTATTAGGGATTACATCGACGCGATGCATGTCAGCATCGTGATTTATCATAAATGGGATTGCGATGACGTCGAGGGTGAGAATCGCCCGCAGGTATGCTGAATTTATGTGACTTTCAATTTCGGGTCGAAGCAGAGCGTTAATTAGCAATAATTGGGAACCCAAATCGATCGAACAAATTCCAATTGACAAGTATAAATTCGGATTACAAGAATTTTTCATACAACCTGTTACTTTAGAACTTCATTTCTAACTCAACATAATTACCATGTCTCAAAGTATCATCGATATTCAACAGAATAGCTCTACTAGTACCTACGATTGCACGTAAACCATTTCCACTTCCAGCATATCGTTAATTACCATAATAAAAACGTTTCCTCAAACCCATTAAAATGCGCATCACCTGAGTGCCAGCCATAGATCACGTAGCTCGAAGAATAGCATACTCGCCGCAGAGATCCATGGCTCGTCAACGATTCCGCTGAACGGACTCGATCGTGCGTTGCACGGGAAAACGGAAACAATTCCAAGGTATCAGTGATATGTTCAAAGTTAAAAAAAAAAATTATAATTAATCAATTGAAAATATGTCAATGAACAAACATATTTTATTAGACAAAGTTGTAACTTTCACTGTACACCAAAATCTGCAGAAGACTATTTTATCAGGGAAGGAGTCTTCTGCGCGAGTACAGTCTCGTCTCGAGAGGAAGAAAGAAAAATTCGAGTTACGGGAACTCATCCGCTGGGAGCAGGCCCGTACGCTCTAAGTAGACCAGGTAGCGGCTGACGATGGTGCACTGGGAGAAATCGCGACGGGACAGCTGGAAGAAAGAGGGTCGAAGAGAAAGGGTGGAGAACGTTATCTCTTGTAATTAAACGTTCTCGAGCGCGGTATCGATCGGTACTCGCTGAATTAACTCCGTTCCCGGTCTGTTCTCGGCGAGGATACACCGGTGGCCCGTCGGGGCACGTGTGCGTGGCCTTTTTGTCGTCTCTGGTGTACGTGTATCGGTCGGACGAGCGCGTCGCCGCCTTCGTTAACGAAATCTTGCTAACGAACAGTTTGCTGCCTAATCTTGTTTGAAAATGTCGCCCGCTCGCGGCCTCTCTGCAGAACGTGCCTTTCAGTTTCATCTAAAGCGCTTCCTTTTTTCCCTCCCTCGCTCTTTCTTCCTTTCGCCGCTCGACCGTGGCGCAAATTGACTGCACCCCTTTCTCGTGGGCCAATAAATTGCTCCGGCCGAACGCGGACTCGATTTCCCCTGGACTCTGTCGCGGGTATATTCGTGAACAGTCCTTTGTGCGAGCTGCCGTTGACAGCTCTATCGCAGGGGTTGTTGGGAGCTCGCGGAAGAGTTAGGGTGACGATGGGCGACTTTCAGTTGGGGTTGTTTTCGTCGCACCTGGTCACACACGTTTTCCAAGCGTTTCATATTTTTTATAAACAGTTTAGGGTGCCCCCGGTGTTTTTCGATACGTGGTTGAAAGAGTGGTTCGTTTTATTTAGTGAATTCAGTATTTTGTCTATTTCTCGAGAACTTCTCTAGGTTTCGAACCTCTGTTTCAGTTTCCGTCGATGACTCTCGACTTGGATCGAACATCCTTGGCTCATAGATCGTGGCACGACTATCAGAAGGAGGCACGTAGCAGTCGTGGAACTGTGTCGTCGACTCCGCGGCGATTTCGACGCGATGCAGCTGCCTCTGTGTACTGATTACCCCCGTAATTATGCGCGTGCAGCAACGCGTGATCCTGATTAACCATATCACGTAGACTTAGGGCGCAGCGGGATTGGGAATGCTTCCAAAAGTGATTAAGGCTCGCGTGGCAGGGCTGCGGTTAAGGTATATCGGTAATCTAATACGGGACAATCCGAAGCTAATTCAATTTATATCGGCCAACTCGACGAACGTGAATGATAAGGCTTACCGTAGGGCAACCGACGCTTTATTACGTTTATCTCTGTTCCTCGTACCCGCTATCGCTCGTGGCGACTATCGAATATGAAGGATCAACGGAAAAATAATAGATTTCCGTTCTGATGGCACCTCTCGAGTTCTTCACTATTACATTCGCCACTCATTGTGTAATTATAATTAGTAATACCGCGCGATGCTTCGAAGTAGCGTGATCATTTCATGGATATAGAATTATAGATGAATATTTTATAAAATTTCAAGTCGCCTCTATTATACGCCATTTGCATACTTCTATCCTCCTTCGCAACGATAAAAAGGGAAAAATTGTATGAACGAAGATTCCGGGGGACATTAAATTCTTTCGAGAGAACAAGCACAATATTTATCGCAGACGGTCGCGTTAATTGCAGGGATTACTGTTTGCCACTAAAGAAATTCTTTCTTTACGCGGCTGGACGAAAAGAAGAGGTCCTCCAGATGCTTTTAATTAACTTCCACCAAAGTTTGTTCCCCGTTCAAGACGTTAAATAAATTCAGGGTACAAGCCCGGCTGGGGTGCACGCACGACCTCGGCTACTCTATCAGAAGTGGAGAGCCACCCGCTGTTTGTGGAGCTACTCTAGCTACCGTGGTTAGGGAGCCTGCGCTTCTATTCTATCCAAATGAATTGTCTTTTTGGACAACGAGACGAAACTCTTTGCGCCCGGCTCGTCAGCCCGGAATTGAAATTCTGTGTGGTCGCGCGTAACGACCCGTCTCCTGCAGGAATCAGACTGACTTTTAGAAACTCTCGACGAATCGTTACGTCAATTACTTTCGCACGATCACCATTGAATTTGCAAATAATACGAAAACACTTGCTCTACGTCAATTATCATAATTACGTAGCAGCACGTATAAATTATACCCGGTTCGATAATATTTTTGCAACCACTCTCCTCGTTACGTCGAACACGGCAGCCTCGTGCCTGGAAAATCGTCGAACAGCTGTTTCTTCCCAGCGCACCTCTGCCAGCCGGAAACGGACTAGCTGCGAAAACAGGTTTCCGTTTCGTAATTGAAGTTCGAGCACGGGCTCCGTGGCCGCCTCTGAATCACTTACACAATCTGGAAGTATAATCAATGTACTTGTTGCATAGTCGATACGGGCAAGATGTTTTTTGGTCGACCGCTCGAGGAACGAGGGGATGATTGATCGCCCTGAACATGCACTTGATAGTTTTTTAAGAGACGCTCCCGAGTACCAGCCGAGCCCCTTCAAAGATTTGATATATGCGAAACTAACCTGCTCAGTAATTCGTACCCGATCCGATAATCTGCACCGTTGGCAAGCACAGCGGTGGCTGTAAACAACCCTTTGGAAATTTTATCCCCAGTCGAGGGTAGAAATATCGTGCAACGATGGAAGCCGATAAAAATTATTTCAATTTAATACGTTTACATTTTTTTTTTTAACGGATAATTGCACGCCTCTTAAATGAACTCCCATAGGTTACTCTAATTTTAGCTTAGATGAGTAATTCAGTTTCGAAGTTAACCGAAATCCACTCGCGAGGCAGGTTTCCCGATAAATCGTGTATTAGACACGAAAGTTGAAGCACTAAACTCGCTCGCGCGAAACAAACTGTTAAATTTACGCGTCGCACTTCACCGGTTCATTGACTTTGGAGCCCGATCACCTGAGAATCCCCGACCGGATATTAAACTCTCTCAATGGCTCTGAGAGCGCGAAACACCTAGGTTCGGTTTAGAATTTCTCTCGAGAGACACGTGTTTAGCGTTTGTTCGCGAGTCGACAGTCGCGAAACGCGTGTCTCCTCAAGTGTATTTAATCTTATTTTATTAACTTTATTAACTGTATCGTCGCGTCCTTTGAATTGCTTTCATAAATGGTCCGACAGAGAGTCTGGTTGCTCGCGGGGACGTTGTCGATCGAAACTTCTCACTTCGAAAACTGGATATTGATAAAAACGATTGCAGGCATTATTAGAGATATTAATGGAATGTAATTATCGCGGAAGCAGATAAAAGTGTTTAATTATAACGGTTTAGTTTTTCGCGGAAAAGTCGGTTCATCCTCGAATGCCAGGCGTGTGCGTTGTAACAAGTACAAATCTGTTCTGTTCGGTTATCGATATTCATTGTCCATCACGCGGCGTGCGTGTTGAAAAGTGAAGTACTCGACAAGAGAGCAACTAAACAACCATTTTTCAGTTAAATGAGTGCAAATATTGCGGAGCTACGCCGTCGATCCAATCTCTCTTTTATTCTAACACACACCCCGTCACTTTTTTCACCCGTACGAACTGTCCTCTCTGATTGACGTTCCTCGCGATATAAATAATAAGAACAAACTGATAATCGGAAATCTTCTTGACACTTTTGTTCATTTTCAGAAATATTTTATCCGCTACTTCGTAAATGCGTGATCAAAAATTTGGTGTACTCGAGGGTTGGTGAAGTAACGCGGAAATTGTTTAAAAAAATGATGGAGAAAACATTTCAGAAATGGAAAATTGCAATGCACCGCGGTGGAAAATATTTTTAATATGGATGAACGAAAATTGTATCGGAAAACATGTGCCAGCGAGCCAACGTTGTATCTTACAACGAGGGTATAAATTGTGGAACGGATAAACAACTATATTAGCAATGACGCATGATTGGGAAACGTGATTGAAGGCCATAATTCAACAGAATGACCGAGTAAATGTTTGCGCGAGATAAAGGATTGTCGTCCTGTACACGTTGTAACTTCGAAATCAACAAACAGCTACAGCGAACGCGCAAAGATTTATCCCTTTTTATTTCGCACGAGTTACACCGCATACGTTAACAGCGAACCAACAAAGAAACGGTGAATTAAATTAAAGCATGAATATACATAAAACACGGATGGCGTGCTAATTGAATTTCTGATGGACATTTTTCACTCGTATATGCGTAAACGCGTTTTATGAAACCGAGAATAGTCCACAAGTATTCATGCATTTAAATAAAAACCAATTGACTTGTAAAAACTTCAATTTGCATTTAAAGGGTAAAAGGAGAAGGGCGAGATTGACCAATTTGTAGGAGGCTTTCATTCATAAAAATTGCACAGACTTGGCGTTCAAACATTAGAGCGATACCATCTCCCATTTCTGCAACCCAAAGAATACCATCTAAAAAGTAAAAGCAAGCCCGTTCGTCCCTTAAACCATTACACTTCCTGAAACTGCATTCACCCCCGATTGCAACAATCGCTTCTCACACGCAAATCTCAAAATCCAACCGCAATTATGCTCCCAAAAACCTCTCGAACCCTAAAACAGTCATCAGACCCGCAACCCCCGCCCGATTCCCAATCCAACGCCTCGATTTTCATTAAGGAAAGGCTGGCTCATTAAAAAGACCTCCCTTCCCCGGGGACGGTTCCGCTGTGAGCTCATTCACGAAAATTCTCATCTCACCCTGTCCCACATCCTCGACGGGAGCCGCATAGCGTCGAGGCAGCGTCCCGTCGACGGCCTTCGGTCGCGGAAACCGGAGCTCGATGACGCTAGACGAGAGATGCAAGCGGCGCGTCGTCGCGAACCAGCGAGCCAGCCAACCCCGAATGAGAAGCGCCGGTGGTGGTGGTCGTAGGGGCTGGCGGTTCGAGCGCACGGCGTGCGTCATCGTCCGGGCCGGCGTGTGTGAACGTACCTTAAAAGCGGCTGAATGGATGCTGTATTTTCACGTAAGAGCGGTTTGTTGGCCGCGGGGTAGGGGATGGCTGGCCTGGTTTCATTGAACCTGCACCGGCGTACACCTAGACTGGCCGCAGCAGATCGGTGCGCTTCGAGCGTCGAGGGAGGTCGGCGGTCGGTGGGGTGCCCGGGGTGGAGGCTATGCATAGCCCGCGACGTGTCTATATATAGGTCGTGCTTTCTATAAATAGAACTCAGACTCGCCCCCACCAGCGGCGTCGACCGAGAGGGAAACGCGTACAGGCGAACGACGGAGATATACCGTGGTAGGGGGTGATAAAAACGCGGAAGAAGGGGTGGGCCAGGGTAGGGGTTGGAAGGTGGGAAGACACGAAGAGCGGCACACCGGGTGGAGGAAAGAACGCGATGGCGAATTTCCGCAGGAACGTGACGACAATCCGCCGGCGAGATGTGACGGTGGCTCGTCTCGATTTACTTCGCTCGATCTGCGTGTATGCGCGCGCGCGCGCATGGGTTAGAACTGGAGTATTAACGTGTTCTCGAAATTTTCGGTCAACGCGCAGGAAATTCGATTCGATTTGTTTTCGGGGGGTTTCCTGCTACGGCGTATGACGCTACAAGTAGAATTTTCGAAAAATTCCTGACCTATTTCGCACGCCACCTACGTGCGTCAGCGTTCGAACGTATGCGGTAGCTTTCGTTAAACAAGCTCGCGCGCGTACAAACACACGTTCCACATTTGTGTGAGAGACATCGCGCTTGTACGAGGTTTTCGAAAATTCCGTTCGGAAGTTACGTTTTCGAGTAGAACGGCGTGAATTGATTCCGGTGCACGTGCACTAATGGTGAAAGCCTGTAAGACACCGCAAACGTGTGGCGAAGTCTTACGCGGGGATGCTGGCGAACAACCCCAGCGTCGCACTGGCTTACTGGCTTACACCGTTAGTGCACGCGCACTCGATGGACCTTCCAAGTGATTTGTCCCGAGAATAACATCTGAAATGGAATTTTCTTGCTCCTTATCGTTCCAAGCGTTATTCTACTCGTGCTACAATTTCATAGAACCAGACAAACAAAACGAGGGATGTATCCCAAAAAAAAAGTGTAAAACGGTAGCAATGTATGGAAGCCATTAAGCGTAAAGTGGAAATTATGGGTGCAAAGAAAAGTAGTTCTCCCAAGGTGTGGCGTCCAAAATGTCTCGGACGAAGTTTTACCAACCGACGTTAGGGTTGTTCGAAGGGGTAGACAAGGAAGACGAGAAAGAAGCAGGCCACGAGTCGTCGCGACCACGAGGGTCGCTGTAACGACTAAATATATAGAGGCACCTCTCGGCAGTCACCCCTTTTCATCCATCGCATCGTGCCACCCCACCGTGGCGCTAGTTCGTCGCCAGTGGGCCGGCGTACCCCGCCGCCACTGCGGATCGACTTCTCTGCGCCGCAAAATACTTTTTACTTGCTCGCCTGCGTATTAATGGGCTGCCGTTGAAAATAGGTGCCACGACGCGGCCCTCCACCCCTCGTCCCGGCCTCTCGCCCCCTCTCAATCTCGTCCTTCTTTCCATCCGCGCCGTTCTGCCCTGTGATACTCGCGTATCGGGTTTTTAGGCTTCGCTTTTGTTTTCTCTTATTTCTTTTCGCCAGCACTTAGCTGCATCCGCGCGGCAGCCCGTTTGAGACGGTCCCTTTTAGCGTGAATGCGCCCCGTCCTTCCACTGATAACGGTCTCTTTCAAAGGAACCCGTACGTGGACCCTAGAACGTCGCGAAGGTTGCCGGAACTCTCGTCCGTGGATTCTTTGGGGGATGATTACGATCTCGTTTGATAGTCCCTCGGCTGAAATATCCTTTTCTTTCTGCCTCGCGTCAGTGTTCAGCGGTGTTTCTAATTGTGACGTTTAAATATACAACTTCATGGTCCAGATACGTGCGACGTTGAAATGTACTCGGCGGAATAATTGGGAAGTTCGCACCAACGAAATGGGCGCAACATAGAGAACGAAGAAATCGACGTCACCGACCCAATTCGAACGGACATCTGTGTTACTCAATTATGTCTTTGGATTAACGCAACTACTTTATTCTCAACTTCGTTAGCTTCGTATTTTTTCCGTCCGATTTACATACGTCAAAGTATTTTTCGATCAATCTTCGTTTCGCATATTTTTCCGCGAGCACGAATTCTCATGGACACGCGAGAGACGTTAATATGCATATTTGTCTCGCGATAAGCCACTTTCGAAGCAATTTGGGCAGATAATCCTTCATAAACAAATTCAGAAAAAATGGAACGTCCGAATAATGTCCAGGCATGTACTCGAGCTTCCGATTTTTCAGAGCTTTAATCAAACCAGTCTGGCAGGAAATGGATCGCGTGCCAATCAGTTGATTTATTAGCGCGGATAGCCCGTCGTTAAAATCGTCAAAAGAAGTAAAGTGGCGGAATCCAGAAAAAAAAAGAAACCCGAGGGCGTGATGGGTTCAGGTTAACGACGGTGTCCATTTCGAACACGCGTCACGCATTGGTATTAAACGTGCCGCGATGGAATCCCGACTCAAGCACGAAATTAGCCCTAAAACTGTTTTCGGATAGTGTCTCGTTAAAACTACCGCGCACACCCAAATGGTTAGCCCACTTTTTCTCTTCTTCCTCCTCTCGCTCGATCCGCATTAATGGACACCGTGGTCGGTGTAATTGCCTGCTTGCGTGCGCTTCGATTTCACGGGGAACGCCAGGAATGTTGATTGCACGATTCTACGCGAAGAAATCAATTAATTCTCAAAAGTAGACACGGTTACGCGAGCATTCGAACAGAAATTGCGGAGTTTCCGGCATCGAGGTTTTTCTCGTTACGCTTCAGATAATTTCTTTTTTTTTTCTATAGTCAAAATGGATAGCGTTAACGACGATGATTTTGCGCAATAAAATGGTAATTCTGAATTAGAATCTGTTTGTAATCGAACATCTTTACCCTATTTCTTCTACTCGATTTAATCCAATCTGCAGCATAATTCCAGCAGAATGGCTGAATGGAAAGTAGAACAAAAATGGTAGACGCAGTCCAAGTCAGTTCGCAAATCAATCGGAGTTAGAGGAAATTTATGGTGTTTGTGCAATTTGCTTGCAGTGCACAGACACGTACCAAACGAATGGTCTTGAATTTACAGAATGGGTTGCAGAATGCCTTTGAAACAACTCAATAGCTTTTGAAACGTATACAATTTTTATGTCGTAGAACTGTAATCATTTCGTACGGAAACAAAACGTATTCCATTAAAAACGACGCAATGTTAAATTTTGAAATAAATTATTCCAAACATCCGTCAAACATTTTATCTTCGTGGAAAATGTTATATATACTGCTACTGTACCGAACTAGTACGCAAACAATGATGAAACATAACTCGTTCCTACGATGCATAAGAGTGACGTGAAACTAATAAGGGCAACGATTTTACCGATATTTCCGTGAAAGTATCCCGTAAAACACGGGGTGCTTGACATTTTCATGGTCCTTTCATAAATTATCATATCTAAGATATGCTGCAGTCTGCGTTCTAAAGTGTCCGATTTCTCGATGGTAGCCGAGAATGAATTACGATACGGTGCATCCTACGCTATAACTTCAACCGAGAACCCATTTCGAATATGAGGACAACGTGTTGTGCTCGAATTATCGATTCGCTTCTAGTTTTGCACGCGTTCAATGCACATCCTGTATAATGATACGCCGAATGCATATGGTACACCATTGTGTCAAACCTCTTGAAGATTTTTAGTTATTTCAAGAATCACCTTCAGTTTTTTTTTCTTTCCATTGGCGAATCGGCATTAATTAAATGAAATTGATCGCCAATTAACGACTATGCGTGTCACGATAGCTCTTGAAACAATATTATATTGAAAGTATACTTTTAATATCGGGGGTTTTAAATTTTTAAACGAAGTTCGATTTAATTATCGTTGATTGCCAAAATTGCTACTTATTTAAAGTTTCTCTTGCGAGAGTTTTTGTTACATGCAACTTACGTGAATCTAACACATACTCGTAGGCAGCAGACGATCCTACCTGCAACAGAAACAAGAATTAATAAGATATTATATTTAACTACGACATAATTACACGTAACATTATAAAAAAAGTACACGATTTACGTTTCGCGTGTACTATAAACATGTATCGTATATATATAGAAAAACATGTTGTAAAAAATATGGGGAGAATATTCAGTCGACGTGAGACAAGAAAAAGTGGAAGCATCTTTCAGGCTTGTACATCGTACACTTACTTCGGACGAAAATCCTATTAGGCGTAAGAAAAAGAGATATCTCGCACGGTGAAAAATGGCGCATATCGCGCATCACCCAAAGCAACCCCCAGGCGGCCGTGACTACGAGCACCGGTCAGGGTGCGGCAAATAATAGCAAGGATGACGAGGAACAGCCACCCCGACGGCGTCACCGCTATCAAACGCCAGTAACAAATTATCGTCGTCGATTCTTTACAAAAGAACTTAACTGCAACGTGGGAAAATTGAAAATCGATCCCGAAGCTAGTCCAAGGTTACACTTTTCTCTCACTCGAGCCCAGCGAGGGGTGCCGTGGAATTAACTGGAGCACAAACAGTAAATATATCTCGAAAACCACATATTCTTCACGAGAAATGTATAAACATATTTTTAAGCTGACAAGCTGACCAGTAATTACTACGAAAGGACATAGTAATTCAAGAGACTAAAACGATGCTTAGAGGCTGATCCCTTTTCCTCGGAGAACTCCTGGTTCCTCGAAATGACCGAACCTTCAAACGGAAAATAAAATTGTAAGAGACACGAGGGACCATCGACTCGACCATTTCGAAGACGATGCTCGTGTCTCACGCTCGTGACCCAAGCATTCACGGCGGAAGTACGCAGAGTTCGCGACAAGAAGATGGCACAGGGTCGAGTAGAGGCTCTGTCTGGAGGCGGTACGTGGATGATGGAGTGCCGTCAATAAAGTCGGCTGTCCGAAGTGTACTTTTATCGGCACCCGGCCCGAAAATATCCGCTCGCGTAAATGGATGGCTCCGCGTGTATCCGAACATTTAACGTATTGATCAACGAAGAAGCAATAAATAGAGGCGCCGCGGGGCACGCCACGAGCCTGATTAAACTTCACTCTCCGCTAATGCTTTATAAATAGACGATGCTTTTTTCCATCCCTCTTGCCACCCCCTTCTCATCTGCTTTGCTCTTCTTATGCACGGTCATGGTGACGGAAGATGTCGCGTAGCCTGTTGCCACGGTTTAGTATAAGAACGTTCAAAATGGCGACGGTTGGGGCAACGGAAGCTTCGAATTCATTCTAAAATGCGAAATAGTGGTGTCTCCGATTTCAGTTGAGAAACAGTGATTCCATTTCGTTTTCAGCTACCAGTATTTCGCAAAATGCTTCCAATCCCCTGTACAATTATTTTTGGGCTTGAATTCGTGAAACTCGCGTACGCCGAACAAGGCTGCGCCACGAAACATGACCGAAACGCGGAAATATTCCCCGCGCGGGTTAATAATTCGCGTTGCTATTATGCCGACAGTGAAATTTTAGCCTAACAAGAGGAACGAAGTGCCCGAGAGTTTGGAATTCACGGAATCGTGGATGCCAAAGGCATGCGTTACAGGAACCGAAAATTGGACTCGAGAAATTCGGTTCCGGAACGAGTATTGATTTTCTTAATGGCTGGACCGGATTAAAAGAGGAAACCAACGAAACACATCCGATTTGACGTTTAATTTTTCATAAAATAGAAAAATCGTGTTAAACAATTGAATGAAAACGTGGAGAGTTTACTTATTGCACGTTCAACATTTCAGACGAGTGACTAATTTTTGCATTCTTTGAAAACCTCTCTGCAACCAATTATTTTAATTTCGCGAGATGTCACCTGAGTTAACGATGCAACTTTCTCGAAATGCATTCGTTTCGCGTAAATTGTAAGAGATCAAAGCGAATTCTTCCGCGTATCCGTTCGATCTCTAACCGATAGACGTTTCAGGCCTGTGCAAAGTCACAGGTAATAATTTTCTCTCGCCGATCGTTTTCCATTTCCAGGCCCCGCCGTGGAATTCCGAAAATACCCAGATCAACGGGAAGCCAAAACCGGTTAGGCGCGTTATCGACAGTAACTGTTTCGCATTTTAATTGAATCGTTCTTTATCGGCTCAAGCTCACAAAGAACCACGATTCTGTGAAATGAAAAAAATAAAATAAAATAGAATAAAAATTGAAAGTCGCAGTTCGAAGATTGAGTTGGAATCAGGATACTTTTACAGCTTGACTAATTGGATTTTCCAGAGATACGCAACAATGCTGTATTGAAATAAGTTTCTGTTGCATCTCGACAATAATGGCAAATAATTTCGCGGGAAGCTAACATTATGGCGAAATGTTCGTGCGCAAGATATGATAGAATAAACAGAAATCATTCGTGGCAACTTCAGCGTACAGAGTATTATTTTCTGGTCCACGTTGCATTGTTTGCAAAATACGGTAAATTAAAGTAACAGTGCTTAGGGTATGCCTACCGTGCAATGTATATTAATATTCCAGTTTACATTGCATTTCTACTTAACGATGGCAGTACGGATGGCAATACGACCGAAATATGTTTTACGTTCGTCTGTTCTAATTTTCGTGCTTCCATTTTTAAATTACTTCCTCGTCTTTTTTTTACATTACACGGTAACGTGCGCTATTGTAATTAAATATACCTATCTCCATCTATTTTTATCAACGATTCCATATTTCAAAAATGGATCGACCAGTCCTGCCTGTCTAAAAACAAAAACTTGGCATTCTCTTGGAATTCTCGCGTGCAAGTAACCGTTTTAAAATTCGACGAGTTATTTACCAACCGACGAGAGGCAGAGAGAAAAAAAAGGCCGACGGGACGAGTTTTCCGTGAGCTCGACAGCTCGAAACACCGTCCCCGTATCCGTGCTAATTTTTCCACCGGGCAAACAAGCATCGATAGGGTAAGCGACGCGCGACGAGGCACGGTTAAAAGTCGTCTCCTCGTCAACCGGGTCGCCGCCACCCCTCGATCCAGCTATGATATATAAACTTGCAAATGTCACGAGAGCATCGATACATCTTTCACGGTTTTTTGTTCCGCCTGTGAATAGGCTATTCGCGGAGGCGTAGGTCGGATCGATCGCCGAGTAAAAGTGAAAGGACGTCCCACGGGCTGCCGTGCGGGGGCTTGTGAAATCGTGCGTCGAGGCAAGAGCACTCGTCCGGCTACGGAATCGACATTTCCACCCCGCGACCCTTCCCGTCGTTCGAGAACGATCTTTCAGGACGAGGATTTTCGCGCTCGTGCGTGCACCCGCTCGCTTCTGACGGTACACGCGAGGGGATGATAACAGACGGAACGGTGCCCCAGGGATTTTCGAAACAGAGAAACTGGTCGAATGCCGCGTTGTCAAGCGTTCCGTTTCCCAACGCGACTGTGGCCACTTCGTGAACGTGGCTGAACGCTCGTCGAACCTTATGGTAATTCTTATTTGACGATCTTTGAAGTCTCTTGGGTTTTGCAAAAAGAGCCTTTCGACTTGAGTGTGAAGAGAGCAATATGTAAGAATACGAAGAAATATTGAAAATTGATTGTATTATTATATGGAAAACGAGGTTTCGAGGGAGTGGCAATTCATGGTAGCTAGTTTTTACCCTGTCCGGACCCAGTGACGTATTCAGATGCCAACAAACGTTCGCCGATTAACCCGCTTTATTTTCGCGTAAATGGCGTGTTCGACGAAGTACGTCGACCACGTTCAGCCAGGAGTTATTTAGTAAACCGAGGTCGTTCGTACGCGTGCGAAAACGCCATTACGGCTGCCGGTAAAATTACAGAAAAATCTTGCGGTTCGCCTAATATAATATGCAACTCGCGATAGACGTACGTACGGGAACCGCGCCCTTTTCGTCTCGCCTCTAAACAAGGGAAATTATTTAAATAAAGCGCTCCAATTTCCATAATTATTCGCATTAATCTACTTGGCCAATATAATGTCCCACAATTTCGTTCGCGTCCTATATCAGCAGTGTGTGTTCTATAAAAAAAATTTCAAAGGTAATGAACTACGAGTCGTAACAACCCGTTTCACCAGTATCATCGTCACTTTCATCCAAGCTTATCAATTCGCGATACGATCGAAGAATCGCGTCCCTTGTTTAATTTCAAAAAGAAACGACACTCAAAAGCGGTAGGAAGGAAGAAGAAAAAGAAAGAAATAGGTGGGTGTCGCAGTTGCGTGGCTCGTCCGCTGCTTCCTGCCACGGCTCGATACTCAGGCCACCGCCACCCCCGTGGAACTTGGGGGATGCATCGTTAAAATCGGATCTGCAACGTAAACCCAATATTCGCGGGAGCGTGGCTGGTTCCGGTTAGCCAGCGCGCGATTCCGCTCCCACGATTTCCCTGCGACTTCGATCCCGTGGCGGTCCGAGGACGAGGATTCTCGACGCGCTGGTACAGAGTCCCGCGGGATCCGGCCCGGGATAACGGAAACGTGGCGAATGCTAATGGAGCGACTTACAATCTGCGATTTATACGCTGGGCTGGTAGAGAGCCTCGCGTTCGCTCGAGAACCATCGAGATCGCTTTTTTTTTTACCACCGTCGGGATCGAGGTTGATGCACGCTGCCTGGTTCGCCGTGGATTGGCTTTGTTTTACCAGTCGAGGATCGCTCTTTCTACGCCGATCGCGCTTGAAAATGTAAAACGTTTGATAGTGTGTGATTTCTGCAGGAAATGATGCCACTGCACGCGTATTCGAACTGTAGCGGAAGGGTTGAACGTTCCTTTTGGCATTTTTGCGGAGCGTGCATGTCAGAGCAAGGTTTTAAGGGTGCGTTTTGCGAGGAGCAGAGGAAAATTTTGTGTTTTCGTTATTACTTTCCTGGGGGTATGCAAATGGAGATGAATGAATGATTTTGTTGCGTGTGAGTGGGTATGTGTGGATACTTAAGTTGTAATTGTATAATATTCAATGTTCGAGGATATTTTAAACTGTATGTGTAAAAGTGTGTACATGCTTGTTTGTGAGAGCCTGGGAAAGCATGGAAATTTGGACAAAAGAAGGAAGAATGTTCGATGAATGAATGTATAAAAGGATATGTGCGCGGAGCACGAGTATAATTTTAGAGGAGCAACAGTATACTTTGTCTAATAAAGATAAAATTAATTTTTCAATTCGCACAGGAGAAATTTTTTCATAATTTGACAAAAGAGTACAGTTTTTGTATATTTATTCAGTTAATCGTGAGCTTGTATTAGAAATTACTAAATATAGCAGCAAGGTAATTTTGTTTCCTTCGCCGGAAATTGTTTTAAAAGAATTTTCTCAGGATGGCAGGTTAATTTATGGAATTTATAGATTTTATCGACACGTCCTACCCTGACTAAGATTGCGCTCTACTTTCAGCTTAAAAATTATAATTTCTCGTCTGTTAAAAGGAGACGCTTGCTTCTTAAAAGTTTAGAACAGCTTGGCCAACGAAAGTGAGGATCAGCACGAGATTAACCGAGCGAAATGCTAATTGTACTATAAAATTCTAGTACGAATTTATGACTTCGCTCTTTAGTTAACAAGTTTCATTTTTTCTACCCACTTTACGGTACTCTATTTGTTTCTACCTCGTATATAAATAATATCGTAAATTTATTTGCTACCAATTTGCAAGTATAATTTCAGAGAAGGGAGGGAAATTGTTTTCTATCATGAAACAGACTCCAGTCGATTATTTCCAATTACTTAATTCTTACTCGAAACCGTTTTACAACAGCGAAAATCTGTAATTAGCAATGCAAATTGCACTCCGGCTGTAATTATACGTAACTTTTATCGCACGCGCGTATATCGACATTATATTAATAAATTCGTTCAAAAATTCCAGTCGATGCATCGTTGCTCGTGGCATCATTTTCCAAGCTGCTGATCAACTTTCTTCGTCTAATTACGTCAATTGTTTGCGTTCAAATGGAAATGGTGTGAAGCACAAAGGAATGCAAATCCTCGATTAATTACCACTTTCCTTCGAGCCATCCCGAAAGAAAGTCCGTCCAAATGACTCACTAACCAATGCTCCTCCTCCCCTTTCATACCATCGCCCCTTCTCTTCTCGCCACTCCTTTCTGATAATTATTCGCTCTCGTTATCCCCTACTTTCTAACCGCGGTTCACTCTAACGCTTAAATAGATTCCATTGATTACGCGTAATTCTGTCCGCGCAGTTTAACTGAAATTACTGTATCGACTAGCGGATAATTATTCTATTGGAAAACGGTCCAATATTTAGTAATAACGTTAATCAAAAAATAATTGTTAATTCTGTTAACGACCACGTCTGTGTACACATGTACTTATTACTAATGTCAATATTACCACAATTGATGGTAGCCGTTGCAGTATCGAAATTCTATCCAAAATTACGTAAAATCGATATCGTTTATCCGAAGTGTTCCCCTTAACTTTTTAATCGTCGAGCAGGCTTTCAGGAATCATTCGTACCCTAATCGAAATGATACGCGCGCATTATGTTACGCGTACGTTTTTCTCTTCGCCCATAGTTTACATCGCGTAGAAACGTGAGCGACAATAATGGCCCTGCAAGCTTCACTGACACAAGCACGTGCCACGGCTGACCAATGAGAAATTATGGTAGTAGATAAAGCCACGTCCTTATGCCATGTTTATATCAACGTGTTTCGGTAGACTCAAAATGTTTGCTCGTATCCATATGTAAAAAATACATTATTCTTGTCGCAAACCAAGCGTAACCGTGCCTTAACACTTCTAACAAAATTGTACATTTTAATTTCTCGTTTTAAAAATAAATGCTCGAGTCTATTTCCGCTCTGCAGAAACCCAAACGATAGCGTTACCACCAAACCTTCCGATCGAACGTGAGTCTGTCTGCGAAGATCGTGAAATATCTAAGAGGAAATTCCGATTAGCCAGTCTGATCAGCCGTGAATGTTTAATAAATGTTCGACTCCTAATGCCATAGCAGCGAGTCGGTTCAGAAAACATGGGTCCTCCTGTAAGATTCTGTGCGAGTCCCCGCGTGAGATGCATTATTTTTGTCGGTCCAGGGCAGCCGCTGATACGCGAACGGCTAAAATGCCCTTAATCGAACGGATGTGGTTGAATTCTGCAAAGCGATCGTATCGATTGACTGCCGCCGCGGTCCCGAGCACTTCTCGCTGAATTAATTATGACTGCTCGCGCTGATGTCGAGAGGGGACGTTCAGCGAGCTTTCGAGTGGGTTACACACTCGGACCCGACCCGAAATGATCCGGGAAAATTCACTTCTGCCCGTGGGAACTTATGCAGGATTACCCAAAAACGACTGGAGATCGATAGAGACTTCCTTCTTTTTTTTTATTTAGAAGCGATTATAGGCAATTTTTAAATTCACCAAATTGGTCTGATGTAATCTTATTATATATGTATAATTTAGAATATATTTATTCCATGTATTTTTCTTCTCGAGCACGAATAATATTTCAATTTAGATGTCGTAATTTTTGGTGACGAAAACGATAGGAATAAAATCCAGCAATTTAGCGACAAATACAAGTCCCTCAAACGAGGTTGCAACGAACGCGAGAAACCAAAGAAGGGGTAGAAAAGGAACGTGAGAACCGGTCAGCGTCACCCGTTCCAACGATGGACCAAGGCGAAACTCACTCGCGAAACGTACATAAAGTAAACTCGAGCGCAACTCCTCGCGAAGGTTGTTATTTCTTGGTCGCTGGCTGGCTGGCAGAAATTTCAACGAAGAAAGGAAGTCTTTGGCCGCTTTTCCTCACGGCCGATTACGTCCTAACGAGAGCAATCATCGCTCATTTTCCCCCGCCAGCACCGGAAGCTTACAAGTTTGCCGCGCGACCTTATCTCGACGAATATGAATAGAACGTCGGGGTCTTTATCTTCGATCTATCGATCGCGGATGGTCCTCCAGGGGTCGTCCCGCGAGACACAGGTTGCTTATTGTTAGCCGATAGAGTGACCCTAGGATCGTCTGTTCTGATAACACGACGCTGTTAAAAGTAACCTTTCAGCCTGAACTTTAACAGCCTCGAACCTTTTCCAAAAGCTTGCGACATTAAATTGCATTTTAAATGTCGCTATCTCCTTTGTTCAATTTTTCTAGACTAACAAGAGAATATTTTTAGGTATCTGTAAGCATCTTTAAATTTGAGACGATCACGATACTCGAAGCAGTATAATTACACGTTTCATCCAGCGTTTATAAAAGAATCGTTAGGATAATTGGTTTCTTCTATATTATCAGTCATAAAAAAAAAGAAGAAAATGTAGTACGTCCGAAACGTCTTCTAAGACGGTTGAAGGGGGCCAAAATCGTGTTCCATTTCCTGTTTACTCCATTCTCCGAGCGAACCGCGTTACTCGAGATACCACCCCCTCGGGTTCACCCCAGGGACCCGTACGAGACGGGCGAAAAGACGAACGACTTATCTCGTTCTTCCGGCCGACTGAACGCCGTGGCAGACGCGCCGTTTACGGTCCAACAGTCGAATCGACGTGGCGGGATTTTCGTACAGCGCGGAGGTACACCGAATACGCCCCAGGAAGTCGCGGATTGATCGACGAACGACGCCAATTTCGACGATTCTCGATCGACGATCGACTTTTTACGAACCTGGAAATGAGATAAGATAATCGCGTGCCAGACGTTCAGGCTGGATATCCGAGGAACGACGGACGTGGAGGATATATAATTTCAGGAAGATGAAATTGCGCTCTTAATATTCGCGTGGTTCATACCGCTTTCCGTCGAGTGATTCGTATGGAAATACTACGATCGATTGTCTAATGATTTTCACTTGTTCTACAGAGATAACTAAATTTCAATTACCATATTATTCGAATCTAAATTCGAATTGTAGAATTAAGAATACGATAAAAGAAGGAATACGAAATTGCTATAGATAATTGATGACGATAAGATGAAAATTTTTGTTCGATCACAATTTTGTAATAGCTAGTGTAAAAAGTTGTAGTAGCGACAGACTGGCGACGTTATTTGTTCGACGAGAATGCCCACGGAAGCCTCACCAAAGCCACAATAGCAAGTATCCACAGCATCGTCCGCGATTACGTCTTTTTACGAAACCAGATCCTCTTTCACAGAAGTTAATTCTGTGTCTGTCAACGCGAAGATCGCGAGCAACCAGAGGAAGCCCTCGATCGAGTATCAGAAGGAGCATATCCGTGTCCCGTTCCTTTATTTTCCTTCTTTGAAATCGATAGCGCCGTTCTGGCTGTTGCCTCGCGCAGTTCCTGAATCCGTTTCTATACATATTCAGCGAATACTAATACCCACGTGAATGCTAGAGAATATCTTCTTCGCATCGAAGCGTATCAATTTCCTCTAACAGCGAGTAAGAAAAATAATTGATCAACGAATTCCCCAGGAGGTATGATAAAATCCACGAACAATTTACAATAAGCAGGTACAAAATCCACTCCCTTACAAAGTCCTTAAGTCGCAAAGTCCAACGCGCTCGCGATCCAGACAGTTAAGTCCTTAAAGTCCAGTCGTTAAAATCCGTTTCCTGGAGGCTCTCAAATCGGCTAAAGTTCTTAAATCTCATCCAATCCGTTTTAAAAATCTACATATTCCAAGGCTCCTATCGCTGCACAGCGAGGGGGTAAGAAAAACTTTTCCACCCCTCTATCTCTGCGTTCTATTAATTTCCCCTCCTCTGCATTAAAATTTCTCACATTTCCCTCGACATCGTTAACTCGATGCGATCTCAACAATCGAAACGCTTGAAATCACTCGAAATACCGGACGGTTTTCTCGTCTCTGTAGACTTAGGATACTTATCCTTAAACATTTACTCCACCGCCCACCGTCTCGTCCACTCAGGGCCGATCGATCGTCGAGCGAAGAGGGTTACGCGCGTGGACGTTCAGAAAGAGAGAGAAAGAGAGAGGAAGCAAGGGAAACCCGAATTCTTCGAAGAATTCAGCGTCGAGCTATTATCCCGGCTACGTCCGTTCGATGTAAGCGTGTGCATCAGACACGGCTCGAAAAGGAAGCAGGGCCTCCTTATCGGCCTTAAATATTCGGGCTGTCGCGCGGAAAGAGGCCTGGGAACGTGCGAAAGGAAAGAAAGGCTGAATAAGAGAACGCCCCGGGGCGTTCGACTAAGGCGGCGAACAATGCAGCGGCGAGGATGGAAATTTGCTTGGCCCCGCTGAAAACTACGAACCTCTGGCTACTTTTCGACGCGCGCGAGGGACCCGCCTCGAACCTGCCGCGGCACGCTTCCCTCTTGCCCGCGTTTTCCGCCATTCGGCTCTGATTTATCGTCCGTGACTCTTGTTATTTATATCGAAGACGCTCTTCGAGGGAACCAGTCGTTTTCTTCGTTCCTCTGCTGGGTTTCGTTCGAGCAAGCGATTCAAAGATACGGAAGTGGACGACGCTGGATAAAGGCGGCAGAGGTGTTGATAGATGAAGCTTTTGCTTCTTGTTTAACTTCGTATTTTTTAGTACAAGTGTGAGTACGGGATAGACAATTAAATTGATATACGTGGCGAGATATGAAAACGGAAAGGGTGAGGCTCCTAATTTGTCAGAGAAGCTGTACGTCCGAACGTTCGTTGAGTTTTACTACTTAAACTTAAGTCTGCGCTCTGTCGTTGAAGCACACTGTGTAATCGTTTGCAGAAATACAAAGATATTTTATGGACAATTTCTGTGAACTGTATGATTTATTTTAAAGGAAAAATTGTAAGCAAGAGTCACCAATAATTTGGATAAAATTAAATGTTTTAAATGATTGTGAAAAAAGGATAACGAACTTAGATAGATCAAAGGTAATTGTCTTTTCCAACGAAAACATATCGCTGGAGCTGATTAATGTTGGAAAATAGAGAAACGCGGAAGATTTACAACGGGAAAGGGGGAAGAAATTGGCGGTGAAAATTTTCAGAGAGAAAAAACCGACGGTCCATGAAAAACGCCAGACAAGGACCGCTCTGGGCATAAACTCGACCACGCGCAGCATCCGGTATTTCTATTTTCTCCTGTTCCTTCCGAGCTTCTGCTGGTGAATGCGCATTTCAGTTCCACGTGTTTCGCGTCGGTTGCATAAAAGTTTAGTCGCGGAGGGCGAGCTCTATAATAAATTGCATCTCTGACAGAACTGATAAGTTAAGTCGTTACGCTGATTAATTACGCTGGTATCCGTCGACTCTCGATCGAGTTTCGGATAAAGAACGTGAAAACTGGTGGACTCTGTACTCTGATTACGATGGAAAAACTCGTGTCGAGTAGAAATCGGAAGTTAATTGTTAAGTTGAACAAATAATTATTTCTTTTGCCAACTATCCTTGAATAAAGGATTCATTCGCTTATATCGGTGAAAATGTTTGATCCTCGATTATTAAACAACCAATGCCTCAGAGGTGGCTTTAATCGTCACACTTCGGTTCTCCACAGAACCGGAAGTGAATGTCTTTGATCCATCGAAGGTTCGATCCGTCTTCGAGACCCTATAACAATTTCGAAACTGTCACTGGCGATAATTCCTTTTCGATTGGTCTTAATTGTCTCCCTTGCTAATTCGAGTTCTGAGATAGGCTTTTACTTGTCACTAAGTTCCTATTAAGCGGTGATTAGACCGTTGGGAATCCGTAATCGACCATTCTTTCCACCCGTTTCGTTTCTCAGTTACCTCCGTCACCTCTACGGACTGACAAAAACTGCGACAACGTATGTACGTACGAATTCCGTATTTTTATTTCCATGCAAATACGGAACGACGTCAGCCTCTTTTCTGCAAGCTGTTTGAATCATAAAAAGGACCTCGTCTTCCCCTTTTTCCGCGGGATCCCCCACTTTGTTTCAGTCTCTTGTTTCTTCCTACGAAACATAGTTTGCGCGGTTTTGTTACTAGGGTGTTAGAAATTTTATTTTGCTATATTTTACTTCTGTAACCTGTCTGTTGCAAAATTGAAAAATTAACTCCTCTGTTTGATTGTGAAAGCAAGATCGAATCAAATATTCTAAACCATAATTTCATTAATATTAATGGTATTATCAACGAGAATTGTTTACACATTAGAGAATAACAGGAAATGTAATGTATAGTTACTCGTTGATGATTAATATACAGCGCAAACTATCACCGCGGAGTAGGGTGAAATTTAGTTTGACGTGATTTCGGAGAAGCTAATTCATTGACCCGAATAGCAGTGGCCTAATTCAAGATGTCCCTACAAGAGTTAAGGGATCAATTTTACTCACGACTACATAGTTGACAGTCTGCTATCAACCAAACAGTCGCTGGTATATCGAGAAGAAATTGATTCTTGCACCAAACAACGTGCCATTTATTTAAATATTAATCTTACGTTTTTTTATAATACCAACATTAAAAAATGATATATCGGCCATTTAGCTGGAAATGTTACTAATTTTCTATTAAACGCAATAATTTGATTCATAGTTTAGTACATTCGCGGAGAATGATAGCGTTTTACGCTACCATTCTGACCATATACTGACTTGTACTACTTACAACTACTCGCATTTCCTTTTCATGCTCTTTCCTCGTCGTTTTACAGCTATTTTTCGAAATATGTGTAACAAATTTTTTACAATAATATAAGAATAATATCTAGTAATACATATAATATACAGGGTGATGCAATTTGAAACAGTACGAAGAATTGATACGTGACAATCACTTCTAAAAAAATGTTTACTAAATGACAAACTTCAACCAATTCTATGTATCTTTTTCACCATTTCGTAGTATCAAATATCAGAATCTGTCATTTCAGGCGCAAACTAGTCGCATCGATCAAATGGAATCGATCAGAAAAATTGATTTTAAACACCACAGGAAAGCTGCAGCTTCCGCCACATACTCGCCGCAGCGATCGATCACCCGCGCGTCGCGCATTTAATCAAAAACAATTATCATCAAACAACCGAAGCTCGTTGTTTCCGCATTAAAAAAAAAAGGTGTCAATGTCAAGTGTGGATAACTAAACGTGACGTGGCAAAATTAGGAGAGTACACTCGAGCTTCCCGACACGACGATCCCTCGTCGTTCAATTAAAAGACCTCAATTCAATCATCGTTATCGTCCGTGGGAATCGCGAATCGATCGTGGGATACGTAGCTCGAAAATTATTAGAGAATAACTGAACTTTCGACCTTGCTGAGTATACGTTCGTTCTAGATCGAGCTAACAGAAACGTTAGACGAAGAAATATGTCGAAGCGGAAAAGGAACCATTTAATAATAACTGCACAAGTAAGCAAATTGAAAACGGTGCTGTTCGTTATTCTTATTTGTTTTATGAGTGCTGTATTCACCATTGAATCCCACTTCTATTTAGCAATAAGGATGGAGTTGACGAGGTACAATTTAGGTGACCGACAATAGCCAACTTTCCCCTATATGGGACGGAACGTCGCCATCGGCTAAACCTTCCCTTGCCTTTCGAGCGCGCTTCCTTTTCCTCCTTTTCTCTCTCCGTACACAAAAGCTGGCCACTTGCGTGATCCAATTTGCGGAGCAAAGAGGAGCACGGGTAGCTGGACGAGTCGTGCGTCCGTGCGCGAAGAAAAAAAAAAAAATTAATGCAGCTCCCGCCACTTAACGACATAATTGAAGTGTCGAACCGCGTCGTGCTGCCCCTCGCCGTTCCTTTCTGTCACAGTTCAACGTAGCTTTTCCTTCGCGGCGCCTTATTTAATTGCCGTCCGAGCTTTCCCTCGTCGCGGTGATTTTTTATCGCCAACTCGTTTCGTCCGTCGCGTTTCTCGCGTCGCTACGTTACGCTCGTTTTCGATTCGCTTCTCTTCGTCCACTTCAACGAATAACAAATAACGCATGCAAATTTATGCAAGGTAATCTTCAAACAAACTTCACGCGTGGAATGAACAAATAATTCACACCGTGCAAAGGTGCGTTTAATAAAATAGGAGCGAAAGCGCACCCTCATTTTTCACTCTTACTTTTACTTTTTCTCTTTCTCTCTCTTTTCTACTTCTCCCAATTTCCCTCGTTTTACTCTCCGTTCTACTCTACGGTTCGTCTCCCGCATTTTTTTCTATTTATTCCCCAACCATCGCTGTTCATCATCCCCCAGCGTCCTGCGAGTTCATCCAACCACCGCTTTCTTCGATTCCACCTTCCGTCGACCACTTTTTTCTCGTTCTCCCCTCTCTTTCACGCCCGCCTGGGTCTCCACCCCAGCCCCAGGTTGCGGGACAAAGAAAGTGGAGCGCCGAAAATAGTACCGCGGGCCTGGAAACGAGGGTACACGGCGGCAAGAAAAGTTTATTATGCCTCCACATGATGACTTTCCGGTGGCAAAGACGTGTGGCAAGACGGAGAGGAAGGGTGCAAAAGCTCATTAGGCGGAGGGCCGAAACCACGTTGCATCAAAGGCGACTCGAGACTTTCGGACGGTGCAGGCCACAAAAAAACGACGTCTTCATCGTTCGTGAGAACGACAGACCGTTCTTTCGAACGTCTCGACGAAAATCGTAGGCGACAGATCGTTGAAACAGCATCAATTGATGTTGTTGTAGTAACCATTTGCTGTTTTGTATGGAGTAATAAAGGGTAGTTGAAAAATATACACGTACTGAAACCTCTTACTAAGCGAAAAATATACGATACACATGGTAGAATCATTCTGCACCCTTTTTTGAGGTTTTACACCAACGTTAATCGAGCAATGTAGCAAGTGGAATTCGTAAGAAATTAATACGTTTTGTAAAATATTTCTTATTCTGATGCTATATGTTCCAATAGTTTTAAACAGCTTTTTGAATGATTTTCTTTTTTTTCTATCACCTTTGACTGGCGCCAGTACTGAGCGCAGTGTATTTTGCGACGCACGAAAACACAAGATGAAAGTAAAATACAGAAGGAAATACAAGCTGGTGGTACATTCGATAACCCTTTCCGCTATTTGCAAAGGGAACGCCTATATCAATTCTCAGAGCATTTAATGAAATCTGCTGGTGACTTATCGACATCGCAACGCGATTTCCGCTCCGCTGCCCTATTTTTATCTACATTTCTGCTCGAACATACTTTCCCACCGGTATAAATCAAAAGCAAGCGACGCTATATTTCTCAATTTATATACGGAGCAAGAATACGGAAGAATCGAATTAACGTAAAGACGCAAACCATCAGCGAATACGTGACACGCGAGAAAAAGCATGAGAATTCAAGAAACCGCTAAACCAACTGTCTCTTAACGTTACAACGTCGTTTCGTCGTTCGACCCTCCATCAGCCTCTTTCCGCCCCTCGTCAACTTGACTGGCGTCCCCCCAGCAAAGCGCGGAATTAACAGACGAAACACATTTACATCGAAACGTTCGCGTTTCCTACCGCGGCCATCCTCGAATCCTCTTTAACGCCACGCTGTCCTCGTTCCTTAAAATATCTCGGCTATCGATCTTTCTTATTGCGCAAAGATCTGCAAAATTCAAGCCACGGATTCATCGCCAAGATAGTGTCCCCCATTTTTCCAAAAGTTCTGCTACCACGTAACGTAACGTTAAATCACGTAACGTACGTTCGAAACCCGTAAACATACTTTCGAAATAAATTTTACCATCGCACAACAATTCAGCTCTCCTGTTTGTTCCCCCAAATTTCAGCAATCATTTACCGCCGCCAGGGTGATCTTAATCGAAGAGGCTCTTCCGCGTGAAGGTCCTCGACGGAACGTCAATACTTTCCCCGTAATGAACACGGGGCACATTTATTTTCCAACCAGGAAACGAATTGTTTTCCGATTCGGGGAAAGCAAACGGTTTTTATTTACCCGGATGTTTAACCTGCGCGGTGGACGGTTGGTTTCGGGAATTTTTGCACGGTCCGTGTATTTTCTGATCGGTGTATCAGCACGCATCGAGCGCGTGCGCCGAGTTCGAGTTCAGGGAATTACGACAACAATAAAGTCAGCGGCTGTGATAAGTGTTTTTCCACGGCGGAAACTCGCGGCGGAATGCAAGTGGCTATAAAGTGACGAGTGCTTTCGTTTCAGCGTATGTTTCGCGCTTATTTGACTTACAACCGTGCTATTTTCACTCCCACCTCGCTCTTCGTTTCATTTTTTTATCGCACTTTTTACGCCTCCCCTTTTTTTCTTGAATTTATGGAAAAAGCGTGAAACCAGGAGGAAGCGTTTTTATGTAAATTCTCGTCCGACTTTCATTCGTTTCATCAATGTATGACGCTAAAGATTTCTCGTATTTTTCGTTTGTAAGGATTACGTAAAAATTGTTTAAATGTCGTTGACAAGTCGATCGCCTAATTGTAAGGCGATTTAGGTAGTTTAGTTTGTTTACTTCGGTGCAACGACGTGGCGTGCGTAGGGCGGCCTGCACACACGCGCGATGAACACCTACATTGATCCTCTCACTCTGGTCCTGCGCGCATAAATTAATGAAATTAATTCAACTTCCGCGTTGTGTACACGCTGGTGGAATTATAATTGGTTCATCAGCCTTTAAACTCCGGTATGTAAACGCGAACAACTATTGAGTGTAACTCCATAACGCTTTGTCACGATTAATTTCTTCAATTACGACAACGACGCGGCTAATCGCTCAACATTTACAATCAGCGTTATCACTTTTAATATATTTCTCTTGCATGAAAGGATTTCTTCGCGATTTCTTCCATTGGTGTACTTCAGCGATTTATCGATTAGAACACAGTATCATTCATACATTGATTAACTCATTCATCGATGCTTCCTGGTACAGCGTTCGAATCTGGTCTGAAATAAGTACGTCATAGTTTCCTCGGTTTATTTCGCAACGTATAACTGGAGCTCGTTTAAACGTACATCCGCGTGTCTTAGGAGAGTCACACTTCCGAGCCAGCAGAGCGCGAGCGTCGCACTGTTTACGACGTTAATGGAGATTTCCAATTAGTCACCGGTTCGTTAGATCGAGCGCGCGTCCTCCGTGGACGCCGCAAATAATCCACCCCCGCCTGTTCGCCAGGTTCTCTCTCCCACGGACGCGCGACGCCTTCGTCTAAACGTTTCCGTTTCATTTGCAAATAGTCGCGAAGGATTGGTTTCCTTCGCCTGAAGCCAGGCTACGGCGTGGGAGGCGGCGGAAATTTAAGTTCCACCCCATTATCGGTTACTTCCGATATCTCGTTGCTGCCTCCATTGTTACGACGACCGTCGTTGCTATTATTACCGCCCCATCCTAATATCGGAGGAATCTCCTTTCGACGACCGACTCGGCTGGCGTTCTCGTTCGAATTTATATCGCGCCGCTCAGATTTATATAATCCGTTCGATTTTTAGGGGCAACTTCGTTTCATCGAGAATGGAAAGGGTTGCTGAGAGAGATTCGAATATATTGGAACCGTTGTATGCGGATGGTATTGGATTCTTCACTTGGTAATTTAATAGTAACTGTTAATGATTTCTTAGTATTAAATGTAACATTTGTAGATGTATAGATATAAGAATCGCAGAGTTGCACAAGCAACTTTTCTGTATCGAATCTTGCTAACAAGGGTTGTTCAAGTTTTTTAAGTCGTGCTATATACAAATTGTGTTACAAAAGAGTTAAGTGTACATTAATCTCCCTTACGTGTATGATAATAATTTTGTATGAATAAAGCGTTGAAACGTGCATGCTCTCTCCTTAATTTATTGAAAATCATAAAGATCGAGAATAATTGCTAATACGAAGATAGAGATAGAAGAAGAGTTGAGTGTATTTTATCCAAAAATGTATAATAGCATCGTACGATTGATCCAATGCAAGAGTTTCAGAAAGAACTTCGTGTCTACTGTTCCTCGGTTTAAAGTATCCACTAGAACTGTCCAGCTACTCGAAACATTCGAGTAGAACAAAATTCAACCGAAACGGAACCAGTTTACTCGAAACGACCAACGTATTTGCATAGTCCAACCAGTTTGCGTACCTTGGAAAAACCAAGCGACTCGTACGCGTATGGAATACAAATGTTACATCGTCGTTGTTTATCCTTCGTCAATTTTGTTTCGTACTATAACTGCAGAGGAATTAAGACAATTTATCTTTCGTTATAAATTATACCTGTAGTTGATTATTTAGTGGTTATTTATTAAAATTGATATCCGTAAAGATCCCTACATCTCCGTCCATGATTTATGAACAAACTACCGAGAGAACAGAGAGTTTCCTGGAAAATTGCTTCCTTTAAAAGAAAATATACAGCCGCTGTTTAAGCCAATTAGTAACATCCACCTCATCCTGAGCGGCGTTGAACCCAGCGAATCCTTGAAGCGTAATTCCTCATGATCCTGCGGTGGCCACATTTCTCGCTTAGAAATCTCTGCACGCAGCTACTACAACCTCAACAATTATTTTTCTAATCTCATCTCTGCACAAATTTGATGCCATTTAAATTTCTCGTTTGTAAACCGTGCAGCACCTTTAACTCTCTTTTTCTTTTTTTATAAATGTGTATATTGGAAATTTAGAACACGTAAGTGTATCGCAAAAATTGTTTATCTTATATAGCTTCGTATTTATCGATGTCCATAAAATAGTCCCCTTGTTTTCCTTTAATATTTCGAATTCGGTGTATACGCGCATATATATACGCGCCCTCTCCAAGCGACCATGTGTTTGCGATCGAGTCAATTTCTTCCACCGTCGATTCTCTCGCTGGCGTTACCTTCCTAACGAAAACAGTTGGCCCTATCCAGCCTATAATATCCACCGTTTCCTTTTCTCCCGTCACTGAATCAGCAAACCTTCGAAAACTGCCCGCGACATTATCCCCAGACGAGTCCCCCGCTCATAAACTTGATTCCGTCGTTCCGTCATTTTTATAGGACCGTCCGTTCCGCGATCAATGGAAGGCACCTCGATGGATATGGGCGTGTAAAATCAGCGATAAAATTAAAGGCGGACAGGATGATATTTTCGCCATTTGCGCTCGAATTTGTGTTCGATTTAATGGCGATCGCAAAGAATTTAGATTACCAGCGTTACGCTTCCGGTCCGATTTATGGCGACAACAGCGAGCCCAGCGATGGCTTCCGGTACGTTTCATCCCCGAGGTAATCGGCGACCCTTGGCGAGCGGGATTTTATCAGCCCTCGAATTAAGCAGATTTGTAGTATCCCGGAAGCATCTGAAGAGGAGAAATCGCTTTCTGGATGCGAGGAGACTCTTTCGTTGATTGGACCGATTCATGGATACTAAATGTGTTTACGTTTAACCACCCCTCGAACGTGATCAGAGCTTTGTTCGCTTGCCATGGAAATAATTAGAATTTGTATGTCGCAAGTGAGAATAGAATACAGTTTTTTTTTAACAACGATCGTGTTACTCCTCCGACGACAAGAACAGAATTGTTTTTTATTTCAATTTAAAAAGCAAGAGATATTCCATATAACGTTAAGGCGCGACAGAAATATGCGATCCTTTAATCTGCGAAATCCTGACGGAAGAAATGGAACGTTCGCGATCCTCGAACCACGTTTAAGTACATAATCCGAAATCCGCGAGAACTTCAATTCCGGCTAATTCACTCGAGCGCCCATTGACAACTCCATTAGCGCGGGAAGTTAAGAAGAAATTGAACCTTATATGAAAACTTAATCCCCAATTGGCCAGTGGGTTGTTGATGAAGTCAAGGCTGAATTCGTTCTCATTAAGGATACCGCTTAACTTAAACGGATTTCGCCGGGGACGTAAATCCGAAATGCCTTATTTCCAACCCTTATCGTCGTCGTTTAGCCGGGGAATTTAAGAATGCTTTTCTCGTCTCGATCGTGAAATTCGATCCCCGCGATGATATTTTTCGCTTCGACGCAGGGGGGATCGATACAATTAACACGGTTAATATTTAGGCGCGTATTACGGCGATAGGAGCGAGCCGTTTCATTATGCGGCCTCGAGCCGAGAGAATCCGAATTCCCTGGGCGGTTTATCCTCCGCTTTGCGCAGGGCATTAATCCACGGGGGCGCGCGATGTGCTTTTCCTATTTCACGTCAGATTATTTAAATCGACTCGCGCCGAAACCGGCCCCGTATAAATTCATTGTAACGAGTGCCAGGTGCTTTCGAACACTTCGCGAACGATTTTGCGGCAGCCCCGCCAAGTTCATTCGCAGCATGATAAAGCGTCGATCCGCCGTTGATAACTGAGACTGTAAATTCCGCACGGCTAAATTATTAATCGCGCGTTTACATCGCGATTCTGTGGTTAACGAGAGAATCCAGTTATCTGTTTAAATATGGATCGAATCGATAAAGGTGATAACGAAAGAAAATTTTGTTCAAATATAATTTGCAGCATTATAATAAAATGTATTTGCGTTCTAAGTAGACGATATACCGTTTAATTCGTATAACGTTTGTAAAACGAAGTGGAAAGAATTCGATAGACCGCGTTGAATGATTCGTTCGGTACGCGGTTCACCACGGTATTCTAACACTACAGCGGATAACGTGATTAAATTGAATTTAACCTGTGCCTCTGGAACGATAAATGCCCGCAATATTGATTAGCTATTATCAGAGGGAGGGTATACGATCGCTATTCTCAGGAAGTTGTCATTAGCCGATCACTAGACGCATCTAATTAAACCTCTACTTCAGACCTCGTAAAGCTTCGAAACTCTTCTGATCGCGCGCCTCGCAATTGCAAACGAATAAAAAAAAAAAAAAAAAATTAAGAAGAAAGGAACTTTCCATTCCATCGCAACGATGAATAAAAATCAATTTCACAAGTTGCTCTAAGTTATACTTAAAAGATACCAAAAACTCCAATCCCTCAGGACCACAAACTTAGACGCGTGCGTAGACGAACCACGTGTCATCCCACCATCGACCAGCCAGGTTCGTTTCGCGTAAATGACACGGAGGAACGGGGGTCGAGCAGCTGGAATATGAACGCCATCCAGAAGGGAGACTGGCATCGCAAACGCAAGAGTTTCGTGACAATGGCCACTAGGCCAGCGTCGTCTTGCTTCTCCCCTTTGGCAATCCAAGACTCACCTCGAGTACTCCTCCAGCTCTGTCCTTGATAATCCTATCCGCAGGAAGAGACGCGGTCCGGCCTAGGGGATCGACCGACCGGCGAGAACTTCGGTTACAGTTTCTCCGTTGGTCCCGAGCAGTTCTGACGCGGATTAACCGCGAGACGGGAAGCAATTTTTGAAGAGATTTCGCTCTACCTTGGATCCTGTCTCCCCGACGATACTTGTTTCCGCTTGTTTTCGCTCGGAGTGGTTTTATGGAGAATTTATGCCGAGTGGATGTAGAAAGTCCACAGATTCTCTATTTCAAAGGCGTCGTACTTTTTCGCGATATATAAAACAGGGTTTGTATATTTTTTCCTTTTTTTCTTTCGACTGATAATTCAATGCGATTATTTTCCACTCGTTGCACGAGTGGAACGTAATTGTAAGCAACGATCGATAAACCACCGTTGGTTTCCATCAGAAAACGATCTAACCATCTTGTTTTGTAATTTGTCAAGTTCCTCGTTTAGTCTGTCACTCGAAGGTACACTCCACGAATTCATACGTCCGCTTCGTCCACCGTTTCGATTAGGGTCCGACGATAAGGACATTCGCAACAAATTGCCAGAGTCATCAAGCTCCTCGTAACCAGGGAAGGATCGTATTTGTCAACTTCCCCGAAAAAACTCTCGTCGACCGTAAAACAAACGAGCCTGTCGCGAGGAATCCTCGGTTTCTCGTTGCAGTGACAAAACGGGGGGTTGAAATTACGCGAGTTCCTGGTAATTAGCGATTTTTCTCCGATTCCCGTCTGCTAATAGAGAGCTTTAATTGAACGTTAGTATCTCCTCACTTTCTATTCGAACATAGACGAATTACCAGTTGCTTTCGATCAGAAAATGATGTATTATTTAGACGGAGAAAAAAAATGGTAATACGAATTCGCTTAGTTCTCGCTTGGATCGAAGTCCTGCTGACCGTCAGACGAGCTGGGTCCTCGTGAAAAATCTTTATGGCACCGCGTTGTTGCCCTCTCCCGAGCAAGTATACGGGAAGGAATCGATTCGACGAATGGGATACGCCTGTTCCGTTTACATCGAGACAAGAGTGGGAACGGGAGTTCGACGGGATCTCGGGATATACCGTTTCCTGCTATCCTTTTCATCGCGCAACGAGATCCCTCGTGGCTTCTGCCGGGATTTTAAATCACGTCGAACAACAAGACACCGCAATATGCATTAAGAAACTTTCTCTACCGTCTGAAATTGATCGGCTGGCAATAAATAGGCGTGGGCGGGGTTCAGGGTGCCGCGCGAGAGGGTGCATCGCGATCGAACCGCGATAGGGAGTAATGGTAATTTTAAATACACCGCAGGGTGTTCTTTCTGTTTGATAGACTCTTCCGACGTGGAATCGCTTGGAGTTTTCGAAAAGTATCGACGAGTGTGTTGTACCCATTGAGAAATGAAAACTGAAACGCACTGTCTGAATTCGTCTGCATACCATAGTTCTGGAACAACGATCCCAAACAACCTCCGAAAATGTCGCGATTCTAGCGTTTCAACTGAAGCTCCTTTTCCGGGCGAAGAATTTCACCTTGCCCACGGTATCTTTGCATAAACGCGAGTCTGACCTCCTTTCCCTCTGTGAAATAGTTACATTCTTCTGGTTTTGCGTGTTTTCGCGCTTTCTCCCTTTCATCCTCCCAGCAGTCTCGTTTTGAACGCGTCGGCGAAGAAACGCGTTTCAACCTCTTATTCGCTGGATTAATTAAAACAATTTACTGCTCGGTAAAGGGATGAACCGTCGCGGACGCTAGACTAACGTTGCGCACAGATATGAGGGAACGTTAGTTAGAGTAATCAAAAGAATCATTGCGAGATATACAAATTATCGATTCGTATCCCTTTTCGATACGATTCAAAGTTACAAATTTATGCGAATCCTTAACATTTTGGAAATAGGAAAAGACGAAGAGAAGCGTACGTGAAAGAACGATTCTTCCGTATTTCGAGCATCTTCAGCCGATTAATAATTCGATCGCGCACCGACGCGTACAAGTGTTACCATAAAAGCTCGTCGCAAAAACTCCACGAGCATCCCCATATTTTTGGACGACGGGATACCATCACATAAATCAACCACCGCGCGTCGCTACGTCTCTGAAAAAATTTACGAAGCATCGTTCGCCGTGTCGCTCGACAGGGCCCCAGCCATCGAGCGGTCGTATCAATTCGAGCGAGCAAAGAGGCGACGCGAGAATTGGCCAAGCCCAAGATCCATCGACTGGCGAACGCGTCACGAAACGAAGGAGCCCAGCCGAGTTACGAGCGCGGCTTCGACGTCTCCTCCTCGTTTCCGCACGGTCGTAACCGCGACCTTAGCTTTCCTTCAGTATTGGTCGGTTGTGCCCGGGTCGATATCGGGCCGCAGGGAAGAAACAGCATCCACACGAGCGCCATTCGACCTCCTACGCCTCGGCTCGGTGCCCTCTTCCTCCGCGTCGTTTCGCCCCTTTTCCGACGTCCCCCTAACCTTCCAGAGCGGCTTGAAAGCCGCGAGGAAAAGGCGCCTCTCACCCTAACCCACTGCCTCCGCCCTATCGCGCTCCGTCTCTCCGTTTACCCACCCGTCACCCCGCTCCAGCCCTCCGCTCGAGTGTTCCTCTTTGAGAGAAAGGACGTGGGTATGGCTCATAACGTGGTCATCTGACATTTGCGCCGACAGGAAACTCTGGAACCGGCGAACTCCGCCGTTACTATACGGTTCTACGGGCAGAACAGAGGCAACCCTCCTCCTCCTTCCTTCTACTCTCGCCAGCGAAGCGAGCCGGTTTCGTTTAACCCTTGGCGTTGCGACGCTGACACGCTTTTCCAATTTTCCACCCTCGCGGGAGATTCGATGAATTTCTTGGGGACGTGTTCGTCGTTCGACTTTCAAGTGGATGCGTTCGTTTAGCTTTGTCTTCGGTGGTAACGCGTACGCAATGAGTCTCACAATTTTCACGATTGTTCGAGCGCTTTGATGGAAGAAATTGATGCGTTTCTCTAATTTTCCAAGCTGTTATGTCCTCAAAATTCGCTATCTTTCGAACGACATAGTTACTAAAATGAATTGCTTTAAATGAAAAGTACAAAGGCTGAAATATCTCGAGCACCAATCTAGTTACGGTCCTTTCTAACTCGTCGACGTCCAACTGATCAAACCTTGCCCCATCGCCAACCTCCCTTCTCCGTTACTATAAAAAAAGGCACACGCGAGTCGGTCTCGTTCATCGTTTCGTAACTTCCTCGCAGAATCGACGGGTTCAATAATAAAACAATCGCGTCCCGTGGCCGCTCTGAATTTCAATCATCGTTAAGAGCGAAACGGGTCAATCGTCCAATCTCCTGAATTAGACGAGCGAAGAAAGAAGGAAGGACCGGTGCACGCTCGAGCGGAACACGGGGACGCTATATCCGAAAAGCCACACGTGTCGATCCCGAACCGCGTGAACATTTAACATTTCCGCTGACCTTACCAAGCCAGGCGCAGCCGTCGAGTCAATGGAATTACACAACTCGGACACGATACCATCAACTTGCCCCTTTGCTCGCCGTGTCGGAAGATACGACGTCGGTGGTGAACTGCGAAATGTCATTTGCATCCGATTCGAAAGCGAACGGGTGCGGGTGGGTGGGAATGAAAAAACGTGCGTGCTCGGTAGTTTACTCGAGGATCTGCTTGCGCGAATTTTCCAAGTTGCAACGTGGATTAAATGGAAGTTTTGGATGCGCAATTTTCACGGGTTACGTGGATCCAGGAGAATTGAATTTCAAGAAATAAAGCTGTCTGAGTGTTTCATCTTCCACTTGCCTTTCAATTTCGATCTATAAGATAAAAGTATCTATGGTTGAATCGAAGGAACAAGATATCGATAAAACCATGGAATCTATTGGTTGAGAAAAATTTTGTTCCACTCGGTGTTACGACTTTTAAATTTGTAATTATTTTTTAATACGCTTCTTACACGCTGTAAGGTTTCACACGAGAAACGTAGAAACGTCACGCGCGAGCAATTAGCGATGACCAATTAGCGTAGTGAAGTGTATCACTTAATCAGACGCTCAGCCGGCTCGTTTATTCCATTCAAAACTACCTACGACTGTAATTCTTCGAACAAGATCCACGGTCAAAAGAATTCGAAACGAGGGCTTTAACTTGAGGGATTTAATTAGAGCTACAGTTGGAATCCTTAATATACACTTCTTAACGAAACTGATACATCCGACACATCCAGGAACACACACAAACAGAATCTGCCGTATCTATCGCGATTCATTTCGGTAATTAGCAACGCACCAATTACCTACATTTCTACTAATTAATCGAACTTCTTTCGGATACGAAACTTAATTGCTAATTAAATTATTACCACCACGGGAATATCTACGGAGTAATTACTTTAATAACCTATTTCGTTATCTACACTCGAGTCGCTTAAAGTTGGAGCACGAACGTAGTCTTGCCGGCGCGAGGAATAAACGTTCGACAGCGCGCGTCTCGCGGGACTGAAAATCCAGGGACACGAAACTTCAGATCAGACGGTATCCCGATTTCTTCGCCGCTGTTGTCCGCTTTCCAACTTTCCTCGCGTATTCTCTCGCGGCTAGATCCGAGGAGTCGCCATCCGGCATCTTTAGATGCAACCTGTAGCAGCGGGACGCGGCTCGCGTGCAAGCACGCACGTTGCCTTTCGATCGAAGGTAGACGGACGGCTGCGAGCCGAGGGAGGACGCGCGCGATGGGAGAAAGAAGAAAAGGGATCGATCAGTATTCCGACGGCGTTCGCGGCGCGTCGTGAAACAGGGAAATCTACTTTGCATTTTTCATAGAGGGAGACGGCCGCGAAGGTTTGTTGTAAAAACGGGCACGAACCGAATATACCAGTCAAAAGGCATTTCGCGACGCGGTCGCGGGTGAAATGGACGAGCTTCTGCGGCCGTGCGATGAAAGAAGTCATTTTTCAACTCCACCACGGTATTATCAAAAGAATCGCCAAGTGCGATAGTTATTATCCGCTGAAACACTTGTCGTAGAAAAACCTGCACGCGTACGTGTATACTTGAACCCTTTCACTGCAACGAGAGATCAACGTGGACAGCGTGATATTTATATGTCAGTCGCTGCCATTGGTCGCTCTCCGACTACTGACCAAAACAGCATTCAGAGACATGATACTGTTCTCGAATTTTCCCCGTTACTGCAATGTCGCACATTCGTGCGCGAGAAACATTCATAAAAGACCACTCGAGGTTCCCATTTTTTAATCATGAAAATTTCATAGTAAAAAAAACGTGGAGGACGTATATATACGGTCCATCGTATATATTGATAGACTTGTGAGAGCGCATATATGTGCCCATCCCAGTTGGGCAAATTATATGTCAGTCGTTGCGACTGCTCGCTCTTCGACTACTGACCAAAACAGCATTCAAAAATCTGATACTGTTCTCGAATTTTCGCCGTACTGCAATGTCGCATATTCGTGTGCGAGAAACGTTCATAAAGGACCCCACTCGAGGTTCCAATCTATTAACAGTAAAAATGTCACAGTAAGAAAAACGTGAAGGACGTATATATACGGTCCATCGTATATATGATAGAGTTGTGAGAAGGTATATATATATGCCCATCCCAGTTGGGCAAAGGGTTAAAATGGTTTAACGGGAAATATGGTTTAGCGATCTTCGATCTGTTTGATCAATCTCATTTGATTAACAAACATGGATGGTACTCTGTTCATCGAATAACCGTGCGAGGCGGGCTGTCTGATTGGAAGCGGCTCGAACTACTGTCATCGTTCGCCATCGAACCAGCGTAATCTAAATCCGCGTTTGGTCACCGTTTTTAGTTAACATTCGAGTTTTCCATCGAACCTTCCTCCAACCACACAGCTCAGCCTCTATCCCCCTCTACCGATGATTAATTTCTCGATTATTAGCTATTATGATGAACCAAGTGCCGTGTGATTCAGCTCTTCAAGCTCTCGCGGGCGTTTCGTGGCTTAATTTATCATCGCCGTGGTCGTTCGATGTTCCCCGACAAAAAGGCTTTGTCTACCGAACCAGAACGGGGAGATACACCGTTCCACTTCCAACGGTATTGATTTATTTTCGCCGTGGGTCCGCGTATTGCGACACGAAACTGTCATTCCTTGTTAATCAATCGCTTGTCCGCCAGTGTCGTCGCTAGCGGTCGACCAGCCACCGCCATTCATCCCCTAGGCTGGTGATTCTCGCTTCTTTCCCCGATAACCCACCCTTAACGGTTCCTCGATCTGTCCTCGAGGAAATTCCAACCTCTTCCATCTCTCGTCCGAGGAAACGATTTACGCTCCTCGACCCTGTACCGTCGCGCGTCGCGTCTCCCCACGACGGGACATCCGACGAAAGGGTAAATCAATTTCTGGACACGGGGGAGGGTATCAAGGACGCGATGCAAACAACGCGAGATTAAAGCTCGACGGGCGTTGTTCCGTCGACTCGCGTCAGACGATATTCCCTGAACGGCGTCGCGACCCGATCGCGTCCGTCCGCGTTCCGCTCTGCAAATACAACGCGCGTATCGATTCGGACCTATCGTCGACCTTTTCCCCCGTGGCATTAACGTCCGAGCGAACCTTGGGCATCGAGGAGGAAAACGGAAAATGTCGACGGGGACGCGCGCCTCGAATCGAAGCCATCCGGAGCGTATCAGGCGGCCCACCCTGCACGGTTTCTTATCGCGGTGCCGGGGGAAAATTGAACGGGAACGTCCGACTACGGTTTTCGAATCGTCGATCGTCGCTGACGCGCGAGGCAGTCGGCTTCTCGTAATCGCGACACGGTAAATAGATTTGTCGCGGATCGGGCCCGTTCAGACGCTCGCCCGTACGAAATTGCATTCGAAGCAACGACGAAAAACTCGACGGGAGACCGGTTTCGTGAGTCGACGCGACGCGTGACGAAAATTCTCCACGGTTTTGCGCGCGGACAACATTTCTGCGCTCGTGGATAGAAGAAACGGTGTCGCGCGAGGTGGACGGACGGACATGATTCCGCGTGCATTGTGCAATTTGATGCGGTACCACGTTTTACTGTTCCGTACCGTCATCCGTTATTGCCACACGTGATATTGGTTTGCCATGTAATGGTATAATGTATATTTACATTTCCCAAAGGCAAACGTGACCATAAATCAACGTTATTTCTCTTACGCCCATATTGGTGGCAGTACACAGTGATCGAGATTCGTTCTAATCTACATCTCTGAGTAAACAGACACATTTTTAAATGACGAACGAAAGTTCTTGATAGCATTGTTGCAAGGATAAATAGCTGTTAAAATCGAACGTCGAGGGTAAAAAACCGCGGATATAAGCCAGCTCGTCGCACAACCCGATTCAACGGAAAAACTATGGAATAGCAATCGGTATCCTCCGCGACGAGCTACTCGACTTCCTGCACCGACAACCGGATCCATTGGGATTTTTTGCCGTGACGAGTCTGCGACAACTATCGATCCGTGTTCGTTGGTGCCTTTCGAGAACTCGTTCGACGAAGCGGCCTTTTTTTCTCGCCGCTGGAAAGTCGACTATGCAGACGAAATGAATTTCGTTAGAGAGAAAGAGAGAGGGAAGGCGGAGAGACGAGCTGGGAAGGAAAAATTGGGAGCTCTCCGGACGCCTTGTTTCCGTGCACTTTCCGGTCGCTCTTTTCTCTGGAAACATCGAAAACTGTTTCCCGACGTCGCGTGGAATTATTTTTTTTTCATTGTTTCTGATGAAATTAGATTAGAATTTCTAATGAAATTTACATCCGGATGAAAAGATCGTTCATTTTCTATCGTAATATGCATCGATTAATTTTGTCGAACCTTTTTTATAGCGTACTTATTATAAACGAACCTACATTCCAGTTGTTCAGTTTTTGAAACACTTTCATAGCTTCGTTTGAATTTCATCTTGGCTCCAACGTCGACTCAATGATTTCTTATTTTTTTCTTCTCGAGGATCGCGTTGCGCGAAAATATGAATACCCGTATCCGCGGCTACGAGTAGCACGTGAGGTACACACGATTTAGCATAGATGAATATTCAGCGACTATTTTATTCCCGTTTATTTATGCAACGCGATAAATATTAACGATAGCCAGCGAAGAATGCGCGCGTGTTTAGTTTTATTAAAAAGTTTCGCGAGCCGAAATTATTTCTACGCTTAGATCAGAAAATTCGATAAACTGTCACTTTCATATTTTATTATAAACGGAGAGAAAGAGCAAGAGAGAAAGAGAGAGAAAAAGTGCGAGTATACTACTAAAAATAAAACGATATTAATAATAATAAATCTGTTTAAAATCTCTTTTTTTCAAGGATATTTATAATACGGGTTTAAATGGGGTTAGACGACATAATTAATGTCGTGCATTAATTCATGCACGAAATCGCACGATTAAAGAGAGACGCGTGTACAAACGAGAAATACGAAAGAAACTTCAATAAAATTTGTAATTTTTTGATTGATGAATAGTGCTCTATCTCGTCCTTAGGCTCCATTCTCATCCGTCTTTTGCATTCGCCGACGAGACGCGTGAAAAGCGACAACGAGCAGCCCGTTTCACCGGTGACAGAAGTATCGACTTCTATTCACGTGCACCGCATTTATACAGTTTTTTAGATAAAAGCATTTTCTGCCGCGCGCGCGGCTGCAAAAGCAAAGCTTTTAGCAGCGTCCTGAAACGACGAGCCGCTCGCGAACCGATACATCTCTCTGATCTTCCTCATGATGATGGTCAACGACGCTGAAAATTATGCACCAGTCCACCCACTAGTTTTCCCGCGTCCTTTGCCGCGTCTCGCGCTAAGACGAACATCCGTTTACACTCCTGACGCGTATTAAGATCGCAGGAGGAAATACGACGAGTCTGTTTTGATTTTTTATTTCATCGAGTCGTTTAACGAGGAACGCTTTATCCCAGCACCCAGAAGGTTCCACGATAGCTTTAAAGATAGATAACGATTTACATATTTTACGCTGCGTTCTCGTTAAGTTCGTTCAGTACGCACGAAATGCTATTTCTTTCCGAACGGATGAATTCTGTTTTCTCATAGTAAAAAAGTATCGTCGCGTCGTTCTTGTTGGGCCGCGTTATGGAGCGTAATGAAACGGGCACGTTTAACAAACAGCCGCGGTGAATTTTGCAGAAAAACACGCTAATTTAACGGGGGCTTATCTCCTCGCTTTTTTTCAGTAATTACACCCCACGAAACACTGATCGATCGCGCCAGTGGGACCAATTAGAGCGGTCCTTCGAATTCAGCGGGCAGTTCGCGAATAAAAGAATTTATCCTCTAAAAAGCTTCCATTTTGCTAACGGTACAGCTGTATCAATTAGACATATTAAAAAAAAAACGAGATCGTTTTGCAGAGAAATTTAAACTTGCAACCTTCTAGGTTGAAATTTCTGAATCATTAAGTTCTTCAATTTCTAGTCTTCCAGATTTAAAAAACTATGGTCCTCTCCAGAAAATTTTTATTTCATAGTAATTTGACCGTTTAAGCGTTCTTCTGAAATTACAAAGTTGACGGTTTCAATTGTCAGTTTCAAGAAAGAGTAAGTGGAAACGCGACGTGAATCTTTTTACGAAGTAGCTTCACTTTGTAAATACTCCTTGCAAAGGGTGAGCTAACTAGATTTTCTCCGTTAAAGGAGCTAATGCGCACTCTCCGCAGCGAAATTTTTTTAACACGTAACGTTCAGACGAGAGCGCTTGCAGCCGGAAAAAAAACGTCCTCGAAACGCTTATTGTGTAAAAAATACCGCAGAGGTTGACAGATCGATTAAAAAACGCACGATGCCACGGGTGGTAAAAATCGACAGCGTCGTTTATCTCTGAAAGTAAATAAAAATATCGAGACATTCTATTAACGCCTTTAAAATCCGTATCGTGTCGTTCCAAAATTTGGTCGTATCTAATTAAAAGAATGTTTAAAACAGTTCTAAAAATCTCTAGAGACGTCTAAGAAAAAAGTAGCCTTCGAAAATCCATTAAGAAACCTGTATATTAAATGTTATTACACGCGCGTACCATCTATTCTAATTCGCGTGCCAGTAAAAACCATTACACGAAGAGCTTCGATGACGTTTATCCGCTATAAAATCTTCCGCAACTTCGTCCCACACGCGCGCACTGCGTACGCCTAACAAAATTCACTATTTGCATAATCGTGCCGCTCATTTTCACCAGATTTATCCCTTCCTCGTTCTGAAGAACGAACACTGTTTCTCTGGCAAATTATAGAAATTTTACAGGTAGCTCATTAACAATTTAGCTTGCGTAGACGCGACAGGGGTTGATACTCGTAACCTGGTACAAATTGTGACTGATACTCGATTAGCTTGTAACCGGTAGCTCAGGAGGCTGATAGAGGACATTAGTCGCGGTGTCTCGTGCAGTGGGAATTGTTAAGGAAACTAGGAAGCCAGGAGAGGAGATTGCACGGCCCGCCAGGACGAACGATAAATCCTTATCGGCTTTCGACGCGCTCTAGCTGTCGGGGTAATAAATACAACGAACAAAGGAGAGCCCCATGTCGCGCTCAACGCTGGGCACTGTGCGGACCAATAAATATTTTCCGCACGGTCATCCTATAAAATGTATAATAATGGCGGTGATATTCGCTTCTCTAGCGATTTTAACGAACCACGAAAACGAGACGTCTCTCCATTGCGCCGCGCGGGTTAGGTGGGAATAAAGGGAGAGACCCGGGGTTTTATCCCGTGGTTTTTGCCTTTCGACGAAAGAAGGAGAATTACGCTGGCTTCCCTGTAATTTTTTTTATCGAACGTTAACTCTGCTCCCTTTTATTTCTTTGATGCTTAATCTGGGAAGGGTGGTTCACCCCTTTATCTCTCTCGAAAAAATGCTGCGATGTTGAACGTTTCTATTCGAATACTTCTACTCTTCGAAACGTTCGGTTATTTTTATAACCAACCAAGGCTGATGCCAAGATAAATTTATTCTTTATTGATGAGAAGAAATTCTGAAAATTTTCTCAATCTATCGTTCCATTTAATCGATGCTTTATTCTACGTCCTCGATTTGCTTCATATTTAGTTTTTAATGTGCAATTAGTCGCATTGCGAATTAAAAACACGAAACGACGAATCTAATGGCAGCTGATTATCGCGCGGAGGGTTGAAAAATCACGACGAAGGCGGGTCGATTGTCCGACGATGGCCGCACACAAGGAACAGATTGTAGTAGCCAAAGGCTTAAAGCGGACGCGATATGGTCGATCCTCTGTTGGCTGGCTCGCAGGCGAGTGTATCGCGTATTATTAAAAAGGCAGCTGATCAACTGCTCGAGAGGACGCTCCTCGATAACACAACACTCCGGGCTCGACGGCTATCTTTATTCCACGGAAAACCGGCGGCAGCCACGAGGTGGAGAGAGGCGAGGAGAGAAAAAAAAAGGGTTCGACGAAGTCGAGTGTCGAGCTCGTCGACTGAAGCTTCTCGATACGGTTTTCAAAAGGGACCGATACTTTCGATGATGAGCAACACGTTCCCGCTATTTCGACGAGGAAATCGCGCAAAATGCACGATCGCTCTTCATCGAAATTTTCAGGCTCGATTCTTGAAGATAAAATATAACGAAACTGAAGAATAAGAATTGAAACGGAATTGAAATTCTGTGACGCACTGTTAGAAGGTTGTACGATTCTATGTGTCTGTATCCAAACAGATCGCACAGAATTGTAACGTCGTTGTCTCGAAAACAAAATTTCAAATTCCATTTTATTATCTCCGATTTTCGTCTTATTTTCGCATCTAGAACCAACCACTAAAATTTCTCCCAAATACGAGTCCATTTCGCGTAATGAATTCGCCACAGCTAAACCAAAGGGAAAAGACAAGCATGCGAAACCAGGACGAACTTATTAGCTTCTCTTTTCATGTTTTTCTTCTTTTCTCCAAACCCATTCCCTTTACTCCTCGTCCACGCTTCTCCCTCGCGTTTTTATTACCTTCGACGTTGGAAGTTCACACGAATCTGTTCGCGTGTGCGAAGCAGCCCGCGATTCGAATATAATGGAGACGCGCGGGGTCATTATGCAAACGTATGTTAATGCCAGACAGAATCATGACGGACAGAAAGCGCATGAATATTTTTCCTCGCCCTGCGACCACGTCTAGCCGCGTCTCGTACTCACAGAGTGAAATAGAGTCGAATATGTGGCGGCTGGCTGTTAGAGGTGTCCCGCGGAATCTCGTTTCGATCTTCGTGCTGGTTGAAATGCCGTCAGGATTGCCTGGCTTTCCCTGTTACGTCGTAAAACTTGTTTCCTTCGAAAACAAAGTTGCGGAACACAAACACGAGGTAACGAATCGAAAACACTGGCGCACTTTAACGCGAAAGAACGAAGCGACCGAGATACGCGGCTGAAAACGAGGAGATCGCGAAATGAACGACGCAACACGACACGGATAACCGCGTGGCACGAGCACGCACGCGAAAGAGCAGAACGTCCGTCTCGATGAACATCGAAACACGCACTGAAGGAAACGAGGAAAAACAGCCACCGCGAAAGATGACAAAATGAAAGCATGCCTCCAGTGAACGACCGTGACGTACCTGTTCGAAACTTTCCACGGCTTGCAATGGAACGCAACTCGACTCGCGATAAGAATTTGTTTTCATCGTTCCGCGGTTCCGTCGAGCGAACTTTCGCGAGCCTTGAAATTTTCTCGAATTTCCCAGCTACGGGAGAAAATGTATAAAATTCACGAGTTTGTTACATTGTTCTACCTCAAAGTGGAATCTGCGTATAGAAATACCAGCTAGTTTCACAATAATTGAAGTTTAGTTTAAAGCTACCAGCGAGATAATTAACTCACAATTTTAGCCAATCTGTCCTTTCAACCCAATGCGTCAATGTTCAAACATACACGCGGAAATTATTCAATCAGGATACGATATTAAAAATACACGCGTTGGTACTTTCTAAAGTAACTTTCTCTACTTCGAACTGAGACCAAAGTCGATTCTCCAATGTGAATTGAACGCAGCTGTAAACCGTGCGCGTCCAGCTGAGACATCGAAGGCGTAGCACATGGCGGAACAGGATAACTCGATAATATTGAAACTTTAAAACCAGTCGGGCTCAGAGAGGTTCCTGAGCGTCGGACAATAGTGTTAACAGGTCTTTGATCAAACAAGCCCGACCTGAAGCTCAGAAGCTGGAACAGGGCAAAGCGAGGCAAAGCCTTGGACGCTGTTTGCCTCGGTGGGCGAGGTCTGTTGACATTCGTACACTCCCAGCCAAGGCTGATAGATAGGCAAAGGCCATTTCGAGCTGGCCGGCTTGTCAAATGGAACGCCTGCTCGGCGATCAATCGAACGTTTCTTCTGGAGAAACGGGGAATCCGTCACGAACGACCGGAACAGACAATCCACATCGAGGAGCGTCGACGTCGTGGGTGGACGACGAGCAAACGGCTGGTGCTCGGTTAAATAAGTCTGCGGTAATTCCAAGTGATAATCAACAAAGTCGATTCCATTTCTCAAAGCGAATGCCCGATTTTCTCGCTCGATTTCCTAATATTTCACTCGAATCAATCATTTGTAGGCATCGCGTTGCAAAATAACCTTTTATTCGTAAAAATCGCCACTATTGGTCGATATTTGAAATTCGAAAGTGACGCTACCGATCCTGCGAGGTGTGCAGCGGCGAAGACAAGTCGCTTCGATTTAACAGAACAGTCCGGTTCCAATTTAACCGAGTACGTGTGCTAGGGACGACAAATCGAAGCTACCCTTCTCAACGATGCGATCGCGCGGGTTTCTGGCTGCTCGGTGAAACAAACTGGAGAACTGGAGAACTCGCGTGGGCACCTGTTGCGGGAAAATAAAAAGGAGTGCGGAAACCCGTCGGTTTTTACTCGGTCGGGTTCGAAGGGGAGTAAATGGGATTGCCGTTGGCTCGCTTCGTTCTGTTTCATGGAGAGTAGGTTGTTTCTAGTAATCGAGGTAACACTCGACGGTGTATCGAAATCGTGATGAGTGGAACGAGTGTTTCCAATGTTTGCATCGATTCGTAAAAAAATTAAGTGCAACTAGAAAATATCCACTAAAATTTCTTAAAATTAGCATTAAGAACGCGATAATCCCCTGATAATTAACTCGAAAATTACCAAAACGATATTCCTCGATACGTTGGCGATCTTTCGATTCATGTGAATCGATGAACGAAAAAGTTTTCCGCGGTGAGTAAATGCGAACGAGATCTCTTCCGTTGCCAGTCGAACTTTCGGACGCGACGTTCAACGCTCGCCAGAGAAAAGGGGCGAGTGAACCGGGACGGGCGAACGGAAGGACCGGGAAACGGGGACGCGAACCATCTGGGAAGGCAGATTGCGAGCGATAAGTTGCACCGCGGCTCCATCAGCGAGTTAAAACGGAAATGAGAAAAATATTAACATCGAGGCCGGCGGAGACGGAAACGGCGAGAAGGCTGTTTACCGTCAGACGAGGATCCCAAGCTTCGAGTAATCTCGCGGCAGACGCGCGAGACCGGGTAGAAAGAGGAGTCACGATCAACAGATCGTTCCCTTTTCCGACGTCGGAATTTAAAATTTCATATTTCGACGCCGTGGAACTTTCGAATTCCGCGGACGTCTCGTATCCGTCGCCCCGCTTCCGGAGGAAGGCTCGCGTTATGCGTTCGATATTTTGTATATCAGAGGAGGAAGATTGATGCGCGGCTACGATCGGAGTTCCCGACGCCGTGTCAGCGACTCGGTTTCAAAGATGATTGGTTCTATAAAAATTGCACGTATAGATATGCAAAGTGATCGTGAGAGATGAAAGAAAGTAGGAGAATATAATAAAGCAAAGCGAATAAACGAATAATTAAACTATTTGGTAATCATCGACGATGCTGTCTTCGTTTCTTCAAATTACAAATGAATATTGCTTATTCCATGGTATATGTTTCAAATTCAATTAGATTATTCAATTTCTTTGTAGATATTCAATTTATCACGAAATGAGTTCGTCGAATTCAGTAATTATATTCATGTACTTGGCGTGAATCATTCCAAACTGAAAGAGAAACAAAAGGAGAGTAAGCTACTTCTGTTCCAGTGCCATTCACGTGCAAAGTAGTTAATCGACAGGTCAATTGCAAAACGCGTCCCGTTGAATAATTTATTAAATGTTCGCGGGGCGGGTGCACGCAACACATGGCGACCGTGTCTTACGTTTGTTCAGTGAATCCATTTTTGCCAACGCGACAAGCTTCGCACCCCTAAACTTCCGCGAGTGGCATGCACACCGAACGCAGACTTCTCGAGGGTAGCGAGGCTCCCGTTTCTGGGGCTGGTACGGTGGAAACTTCTTAATTGTCGCGAAATAATCTTCGTCGTGCCACGTTTAACGCAAGTTTATCAACTGCGGCGAAAGTTTCGTCGGATACACTCGCTTTTGCGCCTCGTTCTCGACAATGTCGCCCGGCTTTCGGGTTGGGAATTTTCTAAGCGCGCGCTCGATATTGCAAGGGTGTCGTCGAAGCGAAAATAAACGTAAAATTTGTATGACGTGGGAATTTCAGGCACGTGGATTTTAATTCGCGATGTAGTACAAAAGAAGATGGCTGAAATTTATTTTGAAATCCATATTTTAATTGATTATCAGAAGATTGAAGAATTTGAAGAAATGGATTGCAGTTACCAAAATACTGAACGATAGAACAAACTTTCAGCGAACTTAGCATTGTTAAGTTTGTGAAATATATTTTCGACGTTATCCCTTAGATGGTAACCATCAACGTCGTAGCGCGTCGAACGAAAAATTGTAAATTGTGTGGGGCTAAATGGTCGGCTATTTGAAAACGGGGTCGCGGACTGAAAAAACAGAAACCGTTTCGCATGAAAAATTTATCAATTTCAAAATCAAAAATCGTTGAGTAAAATAAATATTGCAAGACAAGCGATGAAACCTACGTGAAATATTATTTCTGCAAATACCATTTTTTCTGCTCCAATAGCATACGCTGTTTAGAAAGGCCAAAGAACATCGTCACTTGTTTCTCTCCCTTTTCCTCCCTCTCAGAAAACATTATTCGTTTAAAATATAATTTACATCGTACTTAAAAAATTACAGCTGACTTTTTAAAAGCGTCAAAAATATACTTTTGTCCAACACAGAGACACGTCAAATCATTTTGCTTTGCATGCAGAATTCAGCGTAAACGGAACTATTTCGACCCTATTGTGTCATCCGGTCAGCGTTCAATAATCTCCCGTTTATTGAACCAGGGAATAAATGAAAATTTCCAAGTAATGCTCGCGGGAGATTGAAATGGAACGCCCACAGAGTGGCGTAAATTATTTCAAGACGACGTCGGCCAGGCGCATTATTAATTACGTCGAAGCAGCGAAAGAGGACCGTCCGCGATTTTTTGTCGCTCGGATAACTGCAGCGAACCAAGATTTATCGTCGATGTAACCACTGTTCATTACGTAAGATCGGGTTTCTTATTTCGCCGCGTAGCTACGGCCGGCAATAAAAGCTCATCGAGCGGACGCACCTGCAATTAATATTACACCCGCTGTCGCTCGCTACGGAACACTTTAATCTTCCGCAAGGTATACAATCTCTCTCTCTCTCTTTCGAGAAAGAAATTTTGAGAGGCGATTCTACGAGAGAGAATAAAATGAAAATGTTCCAAACTTCATTTTCAGTAAAAACTACGTTGAAAGTTCATGAAACGCGCAGTAATGCGATACTATAATGAGCGATGGTAGGCAGAGAGATTTCAAAGTCTTTTTTCTAGAAAACGAAACCAAAATCGCAATTTTTTTTTCATTCTTGGTTTTCTTCTTATTCTTGCCTGGAGAATCAGCTCTCTTAACATTTCTCCCTGTGATGGCTGAATACCCCATATAAGAATGCCACTGAAGCTCTGTACGACCCCCTCTAATGCAAGTCGACCATTACAGTGGCACGTCGAGCATGAAAGTTTTTCTGCGAGAATTCGTGGCTAACTTAATCCCAGTAACTAGCGTTACAATAATCTTAAAATACAGCGATTTCATTTTAAGAGTCCTCGCGGTTGATTAAAGGGGCGCGATAAGGGTTGAAACCCGGGAGCCACAAAACGAATCGCATTATCGCTCGTTGGAATTCATGGTGGCTGTATAATGAATGGAGCAACGACGTACACATTGTTTGCACGATGGAAACAGAGGCAACGCAGTTGGTTTACTGCTGCCCACCACCCCTGCGAATGGGTTGTACTTTTAAGGCGCTGTTAAAAGAACGGGCACTTGTTACGTGCCAACACTGGTCCGCCACCTTTTAACGCGGATCCGAAGACCTTTATCTGCGTGGAAATATGGTCCGTGCGAACCGTTTTAACTGTTTAATGGTGGCGAAAGGAATGAACGTGTAACTGAGAATCGTGGAAAAAAGTTAATCGGCCCACTGTGGCCTGATTAATCGCTGGAAAAGTGGAATAGATTAGAGGGATGATGATTCAAAGGAACGATGAATAATAATTTATATTCTCTCTAACGTATCGCATATTTAGCACAAAGGTGTCGCGATATACAGTGTATCAAGGGTGACCAGCTAGTTTCAGAAATAGTTGGAATTTTTAAGAGAACAACTACGAGATACGAATGAATATATATTATGGAACAAAGTGCGTGCCTTTTTTTCATTTGAATTATTTTTAAACTGATCTACGCGTATTCTTCTTATTTAATAACTTGTTTAGCTATAGTTAGCGTATCTTCGTGAGGGGTGGAAAATACATTCGACCGACTTTTGGCCTGATGGTTCTAATGTATACGCTACTAAGGGAATCGCGATAACATGTAGGAAGTACAGCTATAATTCAAGAGAACCTTGCGGAAACCCGTCTAAGGGTAAACGATAAGGGTGAAGCCAGAAAACCGCAAGACGGCATTTATTACTAGCATCAACAAGCTCAAGAGAAGAACCTCTCTCTTTCTCATTCTCTTGAAACCCTTTCCTTTTCCTCCGAGTGCTCTCACCTTAATTACGTAACACTTACCGGCTTGAGAGCTTAATTGATCATTAATTACGACGAAGCTGTGAAAAATTTGTGAAATCAACGTGACATTTTGTTAATTCAATCGGGGTTGCAATAAACAAGTGGAAATGTCCGATGTTCAAACGCGACAGTGGAAGACGCGCGCTTCTAAACCCAAATTGTGCCGCTCCGCGAAACATAGGCCTTAATTACTAAATTAACACTCAGACGAGTATAAATCAAGACGTAATTACTTGAAAATTGTACGAGTTAAGTACAATCTAACTCCACCCTTACGCATAACTAGAATATAATTACTGCTATTGTACAAGACGTCTGAAATTACTCTTTTAAGTAGTACAGGTCAATTATAACAGCTCCAAAGTGTCTATTTAGCTCTAAATATGATTGCTTAAATTACAGAATGCTTAAGTCAAATTTACATCGTATCTTGTTACGCATCGACGTCAAAGTTCAACATCAAAGTTTGACACAATCCTAATTCATTCGACAACCTTCGTACATACAAGCGTCATAATTTCATTCGAATTTTCGTCACACTATTTTACAAGAGTCATCGACAACTCGGCTCATTTTTACTGCCAATGAACGAACTCGATCTCTCTGCGAACCTGAAGCATCACGCGACTCAAAAGTAATTCGCGTGGAGGTGCTTCGACGCGAGTAGTACGAGTCACGAATGGCGGCGACCGGTCGACGCTGTATCCGAACGCACGCAGTCGTTCGCCAGCGAATGGCTTTGCATAAAATTTCGCCTGGCGGATGTTTATGCAACGGTTCGAGTGGCTCTTCCGAGAGAGTGTCTAGAAACAAGCGAAGCACTCGTCAGGAAGTAGCGCCGCGCGTGTCAATGCATATCACGGCGATGTTCCAGGTAAGAGAGCGTGACGCGGGTTCGCAGCTATCGTAAAATGATATCGGGTGTACCCGTCCCTTCAACCCCCTAAGTCTGGTTAGAGGGAGGTTTGCGTTTGTGACGTCATCGAACACGCGCACGCGCCTAAACTGGCTTTACGTGTTGATCGTTACCCACCTTCCTCGCGTTAAGGGTGCATTCACACGCTGCTCGGTCAGAGAAACCTCTCTCTCTTTCTCTTTCTCTCTCTCTCTCTTGGATGACGTTCGCGCGAACAAAAAGAAACGGCGACGAGAAATTGAAAATCGAGATTTCGCTGCTCTTCTGTTGAAGTATTTCGAGGATGGAAGACCGCGAAATCGATAATTATTAAGAATCCGCGTTGACTGCTGCGCGATTTTCTTTATCATTTTGCAAAAATTAAGGCTTTGAAACTTCATTTTTTTTATTCTGTCGAAGGTGCACTGTGATTTGGAAATTGGCAGTTCGACTGATAATTTCAAGCACCATTTTCAAGATAGATTCTATGTTTATGAGCGTTCGGAAATGTATTCAGTGATTTTCCAAAAGTTTTTAATTAAACTTTATTAATCAATACGAGGTGAAAAAGAGGAGGAAATGGGAATTGGAACGACATGAATGTTATTAAAATTTTCTAGAATTTCAATATATGAAAGCTTGATGGATATCCGTTGAATCGATAATATTAGTCGGGAATCGAGCTTGCACGCCGTTAAATTGAGTTGCACCGAGTTCTGGGAACATTTGATCGTCGTCAGATTCATAGTTTCGCCAGATTACTAATATCTATCGCCCAGTTATTTCAATTTGAGTGTCTTCTATTGTCGCTAACAAGCCAATGCATACACCATCCCCTTTCTCCTACGTTTAGACCCTTAAACTGTACGTAACCGTAGCAGATATCAGTCGTTATCAGTATTTCTGAGTAAGCTAGAATGCAAATTATTCGATATCTCCAAAGACAAGAAAAAGTGAATAACACTTTCTAAATAAACGTCGAGATCAATAATTTCGAATTGCCAAGTGCAATTGGAACCCGTAGGCCATATTACGGTAATTAAAATTGATCTCGTTACGCCCTTTGTGAACACCAGCCAGACTTGACCGACGCTTCTATTTTACATGAGACAATCGCTATTCTGACGTGCACAGTGCTCTGGTCTTTGAACCCTCTAACGTTTATGGAACTCTTCGCTCTAAATCTAGCTTCGTGTCCCTACGAGCATGAAAGTTCCTGCTATTTCATAATACATCAGACACGAGATAAAAGGAGACCCACGAAATTCGCTAGAAAATGTTATACAAAGTAAAAAAGGAAAGATTGTTTAATCACTCGTAATCATAAATAAGTTACTAGAGACAGAAGAAACAAAGACAAAGGTTAAATGAATTTGACTGGTGTTGAGCATCAACCTCGAGTATGTGTATTTAGGATAACTAGATGTAGATTAAATATATAATAGAATGAAGGAGAAACTTGTACGAATCAGGTTAAGCAAACTAGACGGTAAACCTCCATATAAAAGATATATGAAAATTTAAAACTGGTAACTGCGTGCCCCGAAAAATTATGAGGCCAAGGATCATGAATAACAAATAACGAATAACGCCACGTTTCATTTTTCCGAAAGGACGTAAATACTCGAATGACGTCACCTCCCGTACAAGAAAGCCCCAAGTAAATCAAAGACTAGGATGAACGTATAACTGAATCGTGTAATTAAATTTAACGTTCAAGTAAACATAACCGACACACAAATTTCGATTTCAAGAATTATTCAATTGTCATGCCCTTTATATAATAATTCCAACGCATCGATGTGACAATTTATAGATCAGACACGATAGAAGCGACGTGTGACGCGATCTAATCACCGTGTCTTATTACAACGATACTCGCAAAGCGAGTTACTAGTTATTTGCTATTTTACTCGTAAATAGTCGTTGAAATTTTTGAGAGAAACCATCGATCTCGTGGACCACCGTTTCGTCGTATCAAAGCCGCGAAAACGGCTCGACGGACGTCTCACCTTCCGCGCGAGGAGCCCAAACGCGGACTCGGCAACCGTTCGGAAATTTCCACGGAAAATTCTGGCTCGAAGGCGGGACCTAAACTGGCGCTCGCGCAGTTAAATTTGCATCCCGTATACATTATCCAAATCGGAGCCGTTCCCCGTTGGGGATACCCGGCGACGGTTCCGTAGCCGGGAATTCAATGGGGAACGGAGATTTCGCGCGTACAGCCGGCTGTCGAAACGTCATCGTAGAATCGACGCGGGCTATCGATTGCCTGGCAGGCGGCTCCCTTCCGTGGGGGCGACGCGACCACTCGACATCGAGGAACCCGCCTTCACGTGCCTCGTTGCGGGAAATTGTACCCAACAGAGGGTTCTGTTCGAAATTACCGATGCTAATTGCGGCTGTTACGGCATTAAACAGTCGATCGGATCGCCGGTAACCGTTGGACGGCCGCGTGCGTGCTGGTAATGAGTTTTACGACGGGACGATGCTTCCGTTTCCGTATGGAACGTTTGAATCATTTTATTATGCAATCCGGTGCATCTAGAATGCATTAAGTGTAGCGAAATTTCGTGGTAAAATGTCGTTTAACGAAATGACCCGCAACGAGAGGGTGAAATAATAAAATGTAAGTGAAAGAGGATCGCGTGTTGTCAGATGTGCTTCGTTTAGATTAATATTTGTATAAAGATAGAGGGAAAGAGCGAAACGTAAGTGAGGGGCCAGTATAAATTGTCAGACATGCTACGTGTACAAGGAATATTTTATTTAGATTGATATTTATACAAAGAGGGGAGGAAAAGAGTAAGCGGCGGAGGACTGTACGTTGTCAGACATGCTGCGCATACCGAGGATGTTTCATTCGGATTGATATTTGTATAAAGAGATAGGGGGAAAAGGATAAAGCGCAAGTGAAAGAGGGTCGCGCGTTGCCAAACGTGACACGCGAAGCTACACTCTGCTATTTAACGTGTCACTTTAAATACTAATTATTCGGACGATTAAACGTTAAATAGAGCGTACGCCCGCGTTGATATTTTATTTAACGTTTCCAAGTAATAGTTCCACGGCACCGGCGTATATAAACACCGGCACGGTTTTCGTCGAGTTCTACTACGATTTATTCATATATTCATAGAAATGTAAATTACACGCAACGTTAGAAACGCGTACGCGAAGGTACGTTGCTCGCGGTGAGATGTTATTGATTCCGTCTCTGTGCGTTACGGTGTGAATGCTGAGCGCAAGTTGCGCACAATTACGAACTTTGGTATCACGCGTTAAGCTAAACGAAAGAGGATACCGAGTTTCTCCAGCGCCAACCTGGAAAGAACCGAAACTACCGACTTTCATTTCCCGACAACAGAAATTCATTAGCGACCAGCTAACGGGCAAAAGGGTTCAATTATTTGTCAAATTTAGCGAGTAACTCGATACACGTAAAGTACAATGTGCTCTTATAAAACGTGACGACATCCACGATTGTCGAAATGGTATTTCTAGAAGAAAACGGTGCAAATTGCAGCAAATTAACGTCAGATTAGGTCATTTCTCTAAATAATAGAGGTTAATAATTAATAATTTTAATATGACACAATAACTAGATGAAATTCCAGATCATGGAGTTAAAAAGAAACACTTATCAAATAGTCTTGAAATGTAATTCGCTTCGAAACAACAATTGACTTCTACGCAGGTCCGAAAGAATTGGCATCGATTAGAAATTAATTTGTATTAACGTTCCAATATGAAACGATATTACGCGAGGATAATTGAATTCGTTTCGAATATGGAACAGAGAAAGAACAAGCGTAGAAATTTACTTTCGCGTTAAAAAAAATGTACGATTGAAATAGAAAAAATTTTTAACTAAATGAAAACGTACATGTTATCGTATCACCAATAATCACTAATACTCATTACACGTGAAATAGTCACGTAAGTGATATACGCGAATTTTCGCATCCCATAAAATAGGAATGGCCAGAATAGCGGCGCGTAAATTTTGTCTGAAGAGATAAGACAGAGAATCGGTAAGGCAGCGACTTGTTCGCTTCCGATCCTCAATAATATCGATAATCATGCATACTTATGCAAAATGCATACGGGATGGAAGGAAACAAATCCTTGGCTCGTATTACTTCCACGGCCTCTCGACAGAATACGCTCGATTTACCCTCCAGAATGATCGCGAGCCCGTGTCTATAGGGAACGATATCGCGTATTTCACAGAGCACTCGCGCACATTCGGTCCCGGAACGTATGTTAATACGTGTCCCTTGAATATTTCACGGAAATGATCTCCGCAACATGGCGCGGCTTGTAATTGAACGCGAAGTAGAACCGTTCCGATACGCTCTCAGCGACCGACGAATAAATTAAATTGCGCTTTTGCGCGATCGGAACTCGATATTTAAATGCGAGTCGAGTGTGAACAATGAGAGGTTCAAAGTTCCCGCCAATGGACCTCTAGCGCGATGAAACTTAATTTTATAATTCGCCCTGCTCGAGTAAAAATATAGCTGATATCGAGGTGAGTGTTCGCGGGTAAGGGAATCGAATAACGATACCGATTCGACGAGAAAATTGCGGGCACGTACCTCGTAGTAGAACGAGTCACGTGTTGGAATCGAAAGAGTCGGCGCACATATGCAACGTGGTATCTTCAGCGTGGAACCAGGGGGATCTGGCAGGGAATTACAATCGCACAACGCACGAGTCGCGGACAATTTGGCAATGATTTTTCCGCGGGCCCGGCAACCGTAAGGGTTTTCACGGTCGATTAAACCATGACAAACATTCAATTTGTCCGTGGAATAAATTTTATTCGGGACACGGTTTCGCGGGGAACAGTTCCACGTAATCCGGTAAAGCTCCTCGGAGCTTCTTTTATTTCCTCAATCTCCGTTTCCCACACTTTGATTCAGTTTCAGGAGGCAAAAACCATCCGGGCGTAAAAAAGTATAATTCTTCCTTGGACGAGTGAACGTAAACATCGCGACGCGACTCCTTGCGCGGAGTAATCGAGGATTCTTAAAGATTTTAATCTTTCGTTTTCATCCCCCACTCTCTTCGAAAGTAATGCAATTTTTGCGAGCAAGGTACAAAGCATTTTGCCAGAAATTTTCTAAGGTTTAATCCACGGGCTAACGCGCGATAATTGTAGACTTGATTGCAATTTAAAACGACGGACTCCTAATTAAGCGAACGAAGAGGGAGCGAAGTGAAGAGAGCTGTTATACGCGTCGGAATCCGAAAAGGAGCGAATGTAAAAGGTTAATCGAGACGCGTCGCTCGTGGAATTTCATTACCCGATGCAAATATCCTTTTCTGTGTAGAATAATTTCGAACGAAGGGAGAAATAAAGAAAGAAAAGAAAAAGAAAAGGAGAAGGAAATATCGCGTTAGATTCTATCGCAACGTTGTAACCGAATCGACCGTGTCTTTGGCAGGCTTTCAACCGCGATAACACCCTCCTTACATGGCGGTACAAAGCCTTGCCAAAAGGTAATTCAAACGGACACGAATGAATTTATCGTGTGAAGCGGCCTTAATGGACTGGTACAACCAGCGTCCACGATATAAACCGTTTTTGTATCAGTAATAGCTGGAAATATGAAACCAATAACTTAGCGCCGTCCACGTTACCACGATTTAACGCAATTAGTGCGTGCGCAGACTTTCGCGACGGAGTCTTCGCAAATTTCGAAACCGCGAAATTTCCATCCATCGCGAAAGAAGGAATTCGGTTACGAGCGCCCATCAAAATCTGCGCGCGAAACCGAAGAAGTTTCACGAGCGTGAAACTAACTTGAGTACGTTGCGTCGCTTGTTTCGAAACTATTCGTGGGAGTTAAAATAGCGTGGTTTATGCAAGATAAAACAATGTGCGGTTCGTTAGTCGGTTGGTAAATAATAAATTAAAATGTTCTGTCGCGTGGGATTATTAAAATAACAACGAACGAAGTGTGTAGAAGCGTAATTAAAGAGGTACGAATCGCTGTGGTATGCCGCGCGAATTAGCGTCACGGTAATTCGATTACTATAACGGCAAGTTTTCCGTCGATATATTCACGACAGCGCGTAAATTTGTTCGAAAACTCTGTCGCATTAAAGGCTCTTTCGTTATCTGGTCGGAGGAAAAATTTTCGTCCCTCCCAGCAAAGAATGAACTTGATGAACCTGCGTGGAGGATAAAGTGTGTACTGCGGCGTGAGTCATTCTTTTGTTTAAAACAATTTCACGCAGAATTTATGTTTCACTTCGTAACAGCGTGCACCATAACGTGTACACAGAGGAATATAACCTGGGAATGTGAAAAAGAACGGCGGAATTTGCTTAAGAAAAAAAACTAATCGTGCAAGTGACAATGCACTTGTATATGGTTAGACATAGTTTACTTCCAGTAGAACAACCGCGTCTATGATTCTATCATCTGCGAAACTGTATAGAACATAGCATTTACTTTAAATTATTAGTACAAATAGCGAGCTATAGCTTATAGAGTATTTGAATTTTGATAATAATTTAATTTAATTTAATTAAAAGGGAATTTTTGATAGTAAAAATTGTATCGTGTTCGAAACTTAACGTAAAGTGGTCCGTTTACTCGGAATTGATCTTTTTTGATGGTGAAACGACAAATTGTTCGTACGATGCAACGGATGCACGTGACGAGCCGAAAGCCTAACATTAGGGCGAGAGGAACCTCGAAGCATACGTCCGGCACAGCTGGTGGATTGTACAGGCGAGAAATGGCTCTATTCGGATAGAAAATAACTGGCGGATAGATCTGTTGATAGCCATTTGCCATGGCACTTTTAACCGCACGATTCTTCAGCCAAGTTCATTTATTCGTGACGTCCAACGAGAACTACCGTCGCACGCTAACGGCCTATACTTCATTTCGGAAACTTTAACCGCCATGAATTCGCGCGCTGCAATTACGTTTATCTCTATTTTAGTGATATCAGAATTTCATAGAAGCAATTTCGTCTTCTTAGATGAACGACTGTGACCGAAAACTATTGAATAATTTCTCTCTACTGTCAGGATATAATAGAAATTTCCTCGCGAGGATCGCTAAATGATTTTTCACTAATTCAGTTGACATTTCCTGTGACTCTGTTTTCACGAATTTCTTTACTTCCTCTTGCTTCCTGGCTCGATCTAAATAATGCAATACGCATTTTGCAATATTCAGAACCCCGTTTATTCGAACGCTTTATAAACTCTGCGAATCAGATCAAATCTGAAGTAACTGATAAAATAAAGTTATCTAAAAATGTATTTCTGATACGTACAATTTATCCACGATATTCGGCTACGAATAAAAATCGTTCTTTGTGTACTCAAAAATTCGTGTCTTTGTTTAACTGACGTTCTTACAATCTTCCTGTCAGTTATAAAAATACCATTTCCCTGGACATTGAGAAAAATTCAGCACGCACGCGTGGTACCATTAAAGAATCGAAGCGCGCAAAGGGGAGAAAAAGAACCGAGCAGTCGATTAACCATACGGAACGGGTAGCAAAAAGAAGAAACGAAACGGATCAATCTGCGCGAAAGCTCTTGAAGCTTCCGTCCTGCATAAACGTCCCCGTCGCGCGGGCGTATAAAATTTCGACACCCCTAAGAGACGATGCGGCGACTGCATATTCAGCCATTCCTTTTCATTTCTACCGTTACGACTGCATACAAACGAGGCACGATGCCAACTTGAAAATTACATTCATTTGGACGAGCGTCGCGAGTGCCTACGGTTCAACAGCGAACTTCGAGACCGTCCACGCGCGCATCACCGAGCCCAACCGACATTTATCTTTCACCGTTTATAAATTCTGCCGTTTTCGTCACAGCTCTGATGTTTGTGAACCGACTGAACAAAGGTCCTCGTTTAAACAGAATCGGCGAGCTATCCCGTCTACCCGCGTAGACGGTAAACACCTATTCATCCCCATTGTACGCGTGGCGAATAAACTCTGTCGACGATTAAACCCTCTGTTATCTTATTCTCGATATTGTTCTCGCATTTTTTGCGCGTACGAGGGCTAATTTCGTTCAACGGCTACAGAATGCTCCTAAACGGGAGGAACTCTACAAACTAAATAAGCTTCGGTTCCGACGCACTCGCCACGGTGACAGATTCATAGAATTGCGGGAGCTCGATAGATCCGGGGAAAAGTTGGTCCTGGGCGTAATTGAAAAGTTCGCGCGTACGTGGATACCACGCCAAAGCGGTACCACGCGAAGAGCGAGCAGAGTTTTCGCTTAGGTGGCGAGCGTTCCGTTAATGACGCCTCGGACGGTAACAGTATGCGACACTCGGGGTACTTTTTTGCTCGGTGGAACTACCCCGGCGCCGGGGAAGCTGTTGGGAGCGTCAATTTTCAAACAACCATCCCCCGTCAGCCTCGAACTGTACACCGCCTCCGGACAACATCGCAATCTTTCATCAAGTTTTCGGTCTTCCAACTTTCTGACCGTTATCAGTTTACCGCCGGTGGTGGAAGTTGTTTAGCTTTTCGCAAACTGTCCAACCCTTCCCCGAATAATCGATGGGACCGCCTCGTTCTCGAGGAGGGAAGCAATTTGTTAAAGCGACCGGTTTTTGCAGGTTTTATATTCGAATTAACGTTGGAACTTCTTTAAATGTACGTGAGACAGAGAATGAGACCGGTTCGATAGTAGATTTTCGCTACTTCTACTGACTTCCGTTCCTCTTCCACGGTTCAATTAGGAACTGGGGACAATACGGGACAAGTGTGACTGGAAATATCTTTACGTTGCAAAATTTTCAACGACACGCGAATAAAACATTGAACGAACGATGTTCCTTGTCAGCTTGCACGAATTTCGTGATTAAATTACAAAATATGTACGCATAAAGTGAGCCAGATAAAGTGCTGCAGGCTGTTTCCTTAGGAACTGGACTCCTCCTTCAAGACTTGAATATTTTAACGGTCCGCGAGACAAAGGAGGAGGGTTATTCATTTAGGGTGTCACATACAATATTTTTCAGAGGAAGCTTCTAAGAGAATAAAAAGAGCCTTCATCATTTTTTAAAAATAATATGCCATACTTTTTCCTCTTTCGTGTCTCTGACGCGTGTTGCGTATGAAAAAAAACTCGAGGATGTAACGTTGAAACAAATTATATTGCAAATTTGCTACAAGAAAATTACTATGGTCTCTATTTGCATCTTAACAATGTAATGTAAACAAAATGCAAATCGATATCCGCACTCGTTACAAGGAAACCAGCTCGTAATGCTTTACTCGACTCAGCGTGCATACATATGCATGACTCGTGCCACCCTAACAGAGGACGAACGCAGTGAATCGAAGGAGCAGCAATGCTGTCACTGATAACTTATCATTCGAACCACCAACCCAGGTACCCGTTGCAATTTATTAATGACCGCGCGATAACGGTTCAGCCAAAATTTTGCACTGCCAAAAATCGATGACGCTTAATATTGTCGCTGCTGGCTACGCTTAATGAATGGAGAAGAGCAATCGCGCACGCGGACACGTATTGAAAACGACCAATTTCGAAGACGTCGGATAAACTGCTAAATAAACAGTATTACGGAACACCATTTTTCGCGATTACGTTCGTTAGTGGCGAGGCAAGCATTCGACCACAAATGCACAGAGATCCGTGTGTCTAAGTGAAGATTAAGTATGTCCTTGCACGTGTGGACACGTGAAAAAGATGAATAATCTCATTAGTTGCGGTTTAACCCGTCTAATGTAAACGCAACAAAGGTAAAGGAGCTTAATGCTCCATTTGCACACTGAATACGTTGGCCTGGAAATTTTTTGGGGAAAAAATTCCACGTCCAACTAAAGTCAACCCTGTGCATCGTTCCCATACGCGTACCCCCCAACTATTACCATTACAGAACGTCACAATATAAAATGTTAAATATTCCAAAATTTGCTTGCACCGCGAAAAAAATTTTTGCCAGAGAAAATTTGTTAAAAACTTCCTCGAGAGAGCGTTACCACGCAAAACATACTCGAGGTAAACCAAGCATCAGCATCCGCCAACAGTGACGATGAAACTTTTGGATCGGAAATAATGTTCAAAGCATAGAGCGGCGTTCGGAATTTAATCCGACTGAAGAAAGTTTGATAACGAAAGCAAAGTTCTGTAACAACGTTCGATAATCTGCGCAGATGGTCTGTTCGATTATTTTTGAACGCAACTTTATTTTTTTTTTATTCGACGGGACCAGTGACCAGCGTATTGGACCCGGCTGAAAGGGTTTAAAAATTAATTCCAACTTCGCTGGTGAGCGTTGGAAGAAAATTTCAAAGGATTACGAAGCGTTGAGTGGAAGTTACAGGGTGTTTGCCAGCTGTTGAATGAAAATTACGAAGGATTGCGAACTGGTAACGCGGATGTCGCGATGCCGCCTTTCTTGAAATCGAATCGCCCCGTTAAAATCAACCCATTTGAATTAGACAGTCTTCCATTTATCTTACACTTCGAATCGTTTCCTTAAGAAACACGTACAGGTCGATATAACGGATGTTTTCGTAAAAAATAGAAACATGAATGCATCTTGCAAGAATTTCGAATACAAAGCGGGCTCACGATGATCATAAATCTATCTTATACAAGATTATGTATACTTATGTGATGGAATCCCTTATTTTCTATTTTAAAGAATACTAAGACTCTAAGCGGATTAAAGCCACTTTTTTTTAGACTCTCCTACCATATCCACACCATTTTTCTACCCTTTTTTACATAGACCCTTTTCGTTCGATATTTTCGTAACGCTGGGTTTAAGTTCTCCCATCCATTTTCGTCGACCAGTACTCTCGCAGCGTTGGACGTACCCTCGCGAGGATACGTGGACTCGTCTCAGAGATAAGATTTCTCTAAAGACCGAGACGTCGAGTTAGGCTACCGTTCAAGAGGATCCGGAGTGGTCTATGATGGAGAAATGATCTACGAGCTAATTTCGAGACAATCCTCGAGATCTTTTATCATTCTCGGCTGACGTACCGGCGCCCAGCCGCTCGATAATTTATTGGAATGACTCACATGCTCGAGGGTTATCGATCTCTCGAGGCGCGACACGCGCGACGAAACCTCGGTCGAACTTCGAAAGTTCGTGAAAATTCGAAACGATCGGCAGCGTTGTAACCGGACGGACGTCCGTTTTAAACGGATGGACGCGTTAATCGAATTCGACCGTGGAAAAGCGAGAACGAAGTAATAACGGTCGACGGTGGTGGATGTTTTGATCGGTCACGATTTTCTCGCGGACGAATGCCGTTTAGATTGTATTTAATCCACGCGATCGAACGGCGTATCGCTAAATTCAACGGGGAACAGAGAACGTGGAATTGGACGCGGAACAGTTTCGATTTCCGTGGCGTTATTTTCATTTTTCGCGGGTGCTCGCGTTGTAAGTGTGACGCAATTTTTTATTTCTGTCGATTTGTCGTGATGGGTATGTAGTCGTTTGCGTACGTTTGAACATTTTGTCAAATTGATTGTCGATCGTTTGTAACGATTTTATAACGATTAAAACTGTACTTTATATTGATCATGCGGAAGAAATGATGTCTGACCAGAGACCAGGTCGTGCTACTTAACATACTACTTTTGCTTCTAGTAGCACGCTGTATTTCATTACGCTACGTGTTTCTGCAGTTTCTAATTGTTGTGTTTTTATGTTGAGTATATTTAACGTATATGTACGACCAAGGTCTCGCCCATAATTTATTTTAAGATTCTTAAAATACACCCTTCTTCGCAACATTAAAATAGACTCAAAACTGTTTTCTCGTGGCTCGATACGTCCCTCCGTGCAACAAAGTTTATAAAAAAAAGTTCGTGTCAATGTTGTTAACATATCGAGAACAAACTTTTCCTATATACATATACGTAAATAAGTTCGTACACTGGTCACTCGTATGTGGACAGTAATCACAAGCGAATTTTTTTTAAATAAAAGACAAGTCAGCATCGCGTGACGAAGAAAAGTGTCACGAACGTAACGTTTGCGAGATCAGTAACCACTGGAAAGTTTCAAGCTAAACAGTGCGCCATGGACACGCCTGTTTGGATAACGCTCTAACAACTCCGACCAAAGTTAAAAAGTTGATTGCTTACGTGACAATGACGGAAGCGAAACTAGCCTGTGGTAAACATTCTTCTTCAGATTTCACGTGCAGCGCGTGTTTGCGAACAAGTTCGCCGGAGTGCAATTTAATTTTCAAGCAGAACTCGATTTACCGCTGGTCGAAGGGATACGCAATTTCGTCCGGGCCAACTAAAAGCATCAACGACGAGGGGGCTTTGAAACGTTCACGGGGACCTGTCTAACAAGCTTCCTGTTCCGGTGCCACAACGTATGCTTGACACGTGCTTATCAACGTCAGAAACGGTCAGCCAGAGTACAGTGATAATGCAGTTAGGGTGCGACCCAGGGCGTAGTTTAGGACGCGCACGGATACGTCCGAGTATCATCGCGTTGACATCTTTAATAAAATTACCGGTTGCCTGCCAGCGAAACGTTTTAAAACTCATCGCAGCTGAAGAGTCAACCACGGATTTTTATCGTCGTCCAGATGATCATTGATGGTACAGTACTCTGAATATTTATCGGTATCATTTGTGGCGCAGAATGCAATGTCTCGCGCCATTATTCTTACAAAAATGTAAATATACCAGAGTGAAAAGTATTAACAAAAAATATGAGAGAAATTCGAAGCTTAATTGAGGAGAAGAGAAACGATCATTACGCAGCGAGGAATATCTGAAATTACAGGTGTGGAGTTAAAACCTAAATGTTTCCCTTTCCATCGAGTATGGCTTCGGTGCTTCCACGGGGTTTGTAAGTAATACGAATATTGTGATAGCTTTAATATCGCGCAGTACTTCACAATATGACTCATGTGGGATTGGGTTACACCACACGTGGATTGCTTGTACAACTTTCTATATCTCCAGCTTGTTCAACTAAAATGGAAATTCAGCTTGTGGTCCGGGTAGAAAAATTTCGATGTCCACTCTGTGGAGTGGGTCTGAAGCTATTACTTGTCAATCTTTAATTTTGACAATAATTCTGTTATTTTATTTTCTAATACTATTTTCCTGTAATTCGTGATAGTGTTTTACTTTATTCTTTAGTAACTGGAAAATGAGAAAGATTCTGTTCACATACAGGAGAATAAAATAATTTATATTCACGTGTATTCAGTTATCGAAACTTGTGCTTTTTAACTGTATCTGTTCTTATTTTACAAGTAATTGAGTTTCATAAAGCTAAACACGTATTATTTGCATTCATTTATTCTGCGCGTGCATTGTTTCATTACCTCGAAAATTGTACAAATTCCAGTTTTCAAATTAAAATTAAATGTTTCTTTTTTTTGCTACGAAACTTTCTATTACTCGAACAACACGGTAAATGAATTTGGTGGAATACAATACGATAACGTAAAGTTTTAATGCAAATTCCTTCCAACTACTAGAACGTATCCAATGATACACCCTGCATTTTAATACAGAGTGCGAGAGAAAAACATGTCCCAGACTGAACATTTTTAAAACATTCCTTAAAAACAAAAAAATGCAAATTCGACCAGTTTTAATTAAAATTTCCCTCGTGATAATCTTAAACAAAACTTGTTACTGTTCAATTTTAAATCCTCTACATCAAATCCTTATTACATTCTTACTGCACTTGAAAACAAAATGAAAATCAAGAAACCGAGATACTAAACGCGCAAACGTAATTCGATCGTTCGGTTATCGTACGACGCAACAAAACGTAATGTTTCCAATGGAGCCAATTAAACCAATGAAAACGCTCCATCACATGTACACACGATCGCGCTAACTTTCATCCAGCACCTTTAACGCCTCGATTTCATCCAAACGTGTCCCTTTTTCAAAACCAAATTTCGTATACGACGTGAATATCCGTGGATAATCCACGAGGCACGCGGTCGGAGCGAAAAAAAGTAGTGAAGCCAGAGAAACGGTGGTCCGACACAGCAGGAATGGCAATGAGCAGCACAGTAGTCAGTAGCTAGCATAAGTCAGACGACAGAGGCGCACGCGGCACCGGCTACTGACCGACAGACGGATCATCGCTCGAATCGAAGCCAATTATCGGCGACGGCGGGCATTGGAAATTGAATAAGACGCTCTCGATTCTCACGGCTACCCTGTGGCAGACCCGGATACACCGCAGGTATCCATTTAAACGACGACTAGGTCGACGTGGCCGTGGTAAAAAGGAAAGACGAATGAAAAAAAAAAAAATTCAAACAGGATCCTTACCTTTCCACGTCACGGCGAGGTGCACGCGAAATCCGACCACGCCATTCTCTCTCTCGAGCACAGCACCGCACTGCACCATATATATACACAGAACACACTTCAACACATCTCCACCCCTCCCGGACAGCTTCCCTTCCGAATCTTTCTCTGCTTCACGCGTATTCCTCTCGTCTTACTTGTCTATTCCACCCTCACCATCTTTCTTTCCCGATTTACCGGTCCTCTCTTTGTTTCTCGCGGTTGCCTTTCCTCGTCGAACCCCTTTCACTCCCTCATTCTACCTTTCCATCCCCCACACGTTCTCTCTCTCTCTCACTCTTTCTCTCTCTCTCAATCTCTCTCTCTCTCTCTCTCTCTCAATCTCTCTATCTATCTATCTACCTATCTCTCTCTCTCCCTCTCTCTCACTCTCTCTCTCTCCCTCACCTACCGGCAGGAAACCCTTTCGTCGGCCTCCCTTTTCTCCGGCACCTTTTCTTCTTCTCGTTACGATGGCGAACCGACGAACGAGCCGCACGTTATCCGCCGCATCGAAGGATCGTGACGTCCACCGCGTTCGTGCAACGATACAGGCGACGTGGGGACGTGGTTAGAAGGAAGAGGAAGAAGAAAAGGAAGCACCTCCCTGCGGCACGCGCGCGCACGAGAGAGAGATACAATCCAGCATCCAGCTACGCCCGTGACAGCGTCTGGGCAACTACTGAGGACGATCTGCGCGGTTCCGGCGCAAGCTTTCGTTCGAATTTTGACCGGCTGTGGCGCCACCGTTAGTTATCCCTTTTCGTTTCGACGGGTTCACTATGGTGCGCACCACCGTCCACGGTTCACCGCTGACGCTCTTCCTGGCAACGGAGGGTGGATAATCTTTTCGTATTAACCGATGATCCGTCGCTGACGTGGTAACACTATGCGTTCGAGGGTTGAAAACGTTAATTTTGCGATTGGAAGATGCATCGAGTTTGATTAGTTTAAATGGAGATGAAGGATAATGAAATAGGGGATGATTGTATGCACTGCACATAGGTCACTTGAAATTCTTTTGTAAATGTTAAAATTGCTGGAAATTGTTCAAAAGCTAACACGATTTTAATCTCTCGCTTTAAGGAATACACATGATTATTTTGAGGATATGTAATTGAATTAATATTTTTAAAAGGAAGTTTATTTTCGATATAATGTTCTTTGCGATTTAACATTTCCATCGACTAAAGGATACGTCGTGAACATTACCAGTAGACCTTTAACATTTCTGTTTACTCTTTCGAATGAAAATGTCAGCGTCATATCAACAGGATAAAATTAACTGGTATATTGGCTGACAGTAGTAATCATTAAAAAGTGGTATGAAAAGTTGTACGTCATAATTGTTTAAGATGCGATGTCTACAGAGTTTTCATCTGTAAACACGTACAATTTTTACAACCGAATCGTGTAAATTGCACGACTGTAGAAATGTTTGAATTGCACTCTTGCCTATTGTTCTATCCCCAGTACGATCGTCGGTAAATTCTAGGTACACAGAGACAGAACCTTTTTACGATTTACGAACGAAAGCCAACGTGTAAATAGCGTCGAATCGACGATATTTCGAGAAACGACGACACCGTGACTAGAATTGTGAATCATCTGGGACTGGCTTTGTATCTTATTCTACTTACTTCTTATTCTACTCCCTGCCTGTTACAAAACGATATTTAGGGTTCTGATAAAATAACGATTTTCATTATTTATTATTGTAAGTAACTACTAATACTAGTGTAAAACAATAAACAGCTGATAATATTAAGTAAAAAGTGTTTTCTTATAATGTGACAATTCATATGAGGATATAAAATTGACGATTTCATACTTGAAATCGATAATGAATGTAAATGTATTTTTCTGGTACACGTTTATATAAAAGTAGTTATTCGTATAAACTATTTATCAAATATACTATTCATGCAGATTTAAAAAAAATGGGCCCAGTTTCAATCAAATAAAAAAATCAATGTCGGAATGGAGTCTACCTTTCGCTCGTGTTACCAAAATAGATTGATGCAACATGAAATTACGCGATTCGATATATACTCAGTATAAACAGGAATACAAATATTTAAGAAAATAAGAATCAGTTTATTACTTCACTTACGCATACATTACCACGTTTACTATTTTTATGGCACATGTTTATCAAATACAACTACAAAAATAGAGCTTTGGATGTGCTGTATAATTTAGATTACGACAGTCTTGAAAATGTAAAAAAACAAATACTTTCATTCTTTTATAAAAATAAATATACCTATGTTACATCTAAATCATACAACACTTTAAAACTAACAGTATATACATAAAGTTGCATATCAAAATAATATAATCTAAAATTATGTTCTTTGGTCAATATGAGTAAAAAAGAAACTACGTACGTATAAACGTATCATACATATATCGATAACAAAAAATCCAATCCAACGATAAATAAAAGATGTAGCAGTAATCAAAATAGTATCAAAACTTAAACTCGCAGCTTCCTAGAGAATCGTTAATGTTCTGCAAATTACTAATCGTTTGGACGCATAAGTAATTAATTTTACTTTCTTCCTATCTCAAACGGAATAATACTGAGAACTACTCTATAATCGATAAAAATGATATACAAAGAAAAGTAATATAGTAAAAGTAATAAAATTTTAATAATTCAAGTGTATTGATAAGCCTAAAAACTCAAATAAAAAGTAATATTCCCACTCATGTTTCGTACTAATGATCTAGATCTAGAGATAACGAAAAAATTCGTCACACTCCTTTTTATCAAGTTATCTTATATTATACTTACCAGAAGTATTTTCGTGATATTTTATTATATGATTTTCGAAAGAACCGAATCTCGAATAGACTTTTTTACATAAATTGCAAGTGAATTTCTTCAAATCATTAAGAATGTAATCAACGTCGTGAACTAGTTTTAAGTGATAAACCAAGGATGACTTGTGTCTAGAAAGAAATTTTCATCAATGAATTTAAGAGCTGAAATGCTCTTAAAAAGTTTGAACGTTCTTATTTACCTATACTTTTTCACGCACATATGGCACTTAAAAGGGTTTTTCGACCCACAATAAGTAAAATGCCTATTAAAATGATACTTTCGATTAAAAAGCCTACCGCAGATCTCGCAAAGTATCGTATACGTGTCTGGAAAGAAATTGAAAGTCACATATCACATTCTGTCGCCAATAGAAACGGCGAATTTACCTCCGTGTGCATCCGCTTGATGCATTGCCATTGTACGCGCGTTCGAGAACGTTAGTAGACACAATAAACATTGAAACCTACAAGCGATGTGTTTTATAAAATGAAAACTAGAATGTGAGAAGAAAGAGAAAGGAGTCGCAAAGTTTAATGAAGATATTTAAGGTAAAATAATTCTTTGATTACTATTTGATAGATCTAATAGGTTCCTCTATATAACAATCCTACATTTATAGTTATCACAGAAATATTCGTTTATCAAAATGCAAAAATTTGTTTAAATCATTCAATTACAAAAAAAGTTTAAAAAATTATTTGGTCATATTGTGTGGATATAATATACAAGATTTACTTACATTTTTTTATTTGTACTGTGTCCATTGTTTTCTGGAATTTGTGATGTACACAGGCTGTACAAATCTTCTCCTTGATTCTCAGACATTAAAAACTCTCCACCAGAGTCAGTTTCATTACTAGAATCATTGACTATATTATCTTCTTGGTTATTCCTAGTTTCATGAAACATTTCAGTTTCAATTATCTTTCCATTTGAATAAGAAATGAAATCCATTAATGGTGAACTAATATCATCTTCATATGGCAAACATACTGTGTCAATTACTGACGAACACTTATTCTTATCGTTATACTCATTTAAAGTGCTATCATTTAAATATTCAACAGACTCTGTCATATGCAAATGGTAATTGTTCAAGTCATCTTCCGAATCATCATCAACAGTTTCAGTTAACAATCTATCTTTTATACCAGTATTATCGTTTATATCAGTATCTTCATCCCAATATTCCTCATCCCAATAAAATTTACTTGGCGAAGTACTTCTTTTATCTTGTTTGTTGCCTGTTAAAGGCCAACATTCCATTAAATCATATGTATTGACTTCATTGCCATTTATGTCATATTCCTTTTCACTCTCATATGTAGTGCTTAAGGAGTTACGCGTTTCATCAGAATCCATTGTATCCCAAGTAAAACAATCTAAATTACTATTATTATTATTATAAAATTCATAGTTAAATTTATTAAAAATTTCATTACTTGTGAAATCAATGGAATCTTGGAAACTCCCTGACTCAATTTCCTCTAAAGGTGAAAAAGCATTGTATTCGGACGTATAATCTGTTGATACTTCATGCGATACTGAACATAGTAAGTTCTTTTCTGACTGGTTTACATCGACTGATGTTTTTCGCTTTCTATAACATTTTTTAACGCAACGTTTCGATCTTTTCCTTCGTGAACACTTTTTTCTGTATTTTGTTGATGTAAACAAATGTTTATCCCATATTTCATGTTCATCGTCAACGAAAGAACAAATATCCAATTTAGGCAATTCCTGACACGTATCCACAGAACTGAATTTTTGTTTCCTCTTACACGATACATCTTTATGTTTCGTTTTTCTTTTAAGAAGAATATTTTCACAAAGAATTTGTTCTGATATTGCTGCGTTCGTTACATCTAATGATTTAGATATTCTATGTAATTTGGACTTATTTTTCAAAATATTAGGAACTGTACGTGATGTTTTATTGAATGTTGATGTAGGGTCATTTTCGTTGGTAATGTCTTGCATCTCAACGAACTGAAATTTCTTTTGTTTCACAAAATATTCTTCCTTATTAGACAGACTAATCTCTTCAGTATAACAATGTTCTTTGTTTTGTAACATGTCTAACGAAACAGAATTAATATAACTATTTTCTAAATTCTTATCGAATTCGATAAAACTATTTGGTTCTTCAAGCATTTTCAAATAGATTCTTTTTGTTACGGTTAATTTCTTAACTGTATTTGTTCAACAATATATTGTACTATTTATTATGTCTACAAAATATGCAAAAAAGAAATAAAAAAAATGTATAAATAAATATTTTGTCTTAAACTATTTCAGATAAGACTATTACGAAAAATATGGTAATCCGAAATATATCTCTGATAATAAAAACAAGCGAAAATATATAATTTTCTTACTGTTATCATTACTAAATTGTATACAAAGCTTACCTGGCTTTTTTGACATGTAACTTTAGTAGCTGTATAAAGTTATAAACGCGTATACAAACATCACTGTTTTAACACTTTAATAATTGTGATTATTAAATGAATGGATGCGTGTATTTTTCTTCATTCGATATTTTTTTGTGTAAATACGAACGCAGTTAAATTAATTCTTTTCAGGAATGCATCGCACAACGTTGCGAACCAGCACGCTCGACAGAAACTGAATTGCTTCGTCAAATCATACCGAGAAACACAGCGTGTGCCGTCTGGTAAATAAAGGAGAAAGAAACTCGAGAAGTCCTTCAGTGACAAAACATAAACACCCCTAACAAATCACAGTCACGTCCTAAGTTACGAATGCCTATGCGTGTGCAGTTGTTTTGAATTACTTTCAAGAAGCGTGCTACGTTTCTCCCCCTCCCTTCCACCCGTTACGTTAATTCATATTTACACTGTTATTGCAGGTGTGCACGGTTGTAAACCTGTCAAATTTGATTACGAAAATAAAAATGCGGTTCTGTCAAATGTTAGAAATAGTTGTGAATAAAAGTTTCAATGCAGCATACACTTCGAATAACGACACGACGTGCACTGTGTACTTTCGTAAGTAAAATTACTTATTGAAACAAAGAGATGTATGAAATAACCATTCTGTTTGAACGTTTTTGCATACGACTAAGGTTATTTTTTGTGTTTCGTGAAAAATTGTGCATGTGTTATAGTCTGTAATAATAATTAATTCCATAAAATCGTAATGATCTAAAGGAAATTAGAATATCGAAGAACTGATAACATGATAATAAAATATTTTATTGCGTTGGTAAAATTCTTAGCTATAATGGTAAAATTTCGATGGTAACGAAAAATGATGCGTACGTGACAACGGTGATAAAATAAATAAAATGCTTTGTGCTATGTAGTATTCAAACATTGATTCAGCTTGCATAAGTACCAATAATAAATAGAATTACCAGTCGTTACTGTCGGCAACATCATCAGTTTCATACCTTAATGTAGAAAATAATACGTCCCTAACTTTGGGTTTTGGATCTTCGGTCATTTTTGAAGGCACAGCTTCTGCTTGTCCTAACATCCATTCGAGTTCTGTACAATTAACATGGTTCAAGTTAATATTAGTATAAGTACAAAAAAGAGATATTAGAATATTCTTCGATAAGTTTATAATTAAATATACCTGCTTCGGTTAATTTCATGCCTCTTAATTCTACGGGTCCAATAATTTGTTTCACCATACTTCCATTATGGTAAATAAATATGGTAGGAAGATTACTGTCTGGCCAGTTAGGAATACAAGTGGTAGAAATGCTTTTTAAGAATTTAGTCGCAGGAAATTTTCTCGCTAAGTTAGCTAAGTATTGATTTATTAATGCACAGAGTGGTATGCTAAAATAAAAATTCTAATTAGGTGAAGTTCTTCCGATAGATGAAATTTTTCTTAACAAGCTCAACTGTTTAAGTTATAAAAAGATTTTTATCGTACCCAGATTTATATAAATGGAGTACAACCCAAATATCGTCTCCAGCATTGTTCACTTCTTGGACATAATCCTCTGCCGATATTTCTTTAACTTCGCCATATTTGCATTTGCTAGCTAACTCCTTCATTTCTGCTATTCTCTTTCGCCGATATTCCAATAGAACCTTCTCATCTTCTTCATCCTCTAATTCGTCCAATTCATCCAAAGTTTTATTTTGCAAATCGTTAGCAGCTATAAGAGATAATAAATATCTGTATCAAATAAAATTTTACGCAAAGTTAACATGAACTCAGGTAGATATTTAAGTACCACGCCCAGTTTTCTCGTTTATAGTATTTTCAACAATATCAATTATCTGATCCTCTGTAACCTCTTTCTCTTTCTCGGGTATGATTCCTTTCCTCCTGAGAATGTCATTCCACTCTGTATCTTCATTCGGATCTTGCTACGTTGAGAAAATTTAGGTTATAATCATTTACATAACTCATAGAACTATATACAATTTTTTAAATACTATATTTAAAATTGCTTAGATAGCTTGTCGCATATTGAATTTATTTGTCACTTTCCCAGCCTAGTATCCAATATTACATATTAATAATTTCTAGAGTCAAAAGTATCCATTCTGGCATAACCTCTATTGATAAAATTTAAAATTGCTTTTTTCACTTACCATAGCGAAATTCTTTTTTTCAAAAAATTACTTTATATGTTAAAAAATGATATTTTCTTGTAAAAGTATAATCGATCGATAAATTTGACAGTTCTATGCGATAGAATTTGTTGCAAACGTTTGCGTCTTCTCACGGACAGCTGATCACGTTTCACTATAATGAGTTACGCCACACAACCGTACTCCTACCCTTGACTCATATGCATTTATGGTATCATCAATGACGCATTCAGTTTCGAATCTCATTCTATTTAAAAACCATGCTACTAGGCTGTGACGACTCCAATGTCCGTATTAATATTCCAAAGCATATTTTTCAATTTGTTTAGTGTAAGTTTAGTGAATTTAATAATCTGTGTATTTTTAATGTTGGAGGAATAGAGTGTAATGAAAATTTAATGGCGATAAGGTATAAAAATAAAAAAAATGCAACTTTAACAATACGAACGCTAATAAGTAACAAACCCTGGTAAACGAAGCGTATAATTCTCAAGCAATCGATACTTATTTGATGTACAATGCTTATTATGTATTTATGTTACACTCATTGCCTGTATACTCAATCAATCGGTTGTAATCAAGAAAACCGGTTGATCGTGCAGCTGTGCTGGACCACAGCCATGTTTTAAGTCCCGCATCAAACACCTAAAACCAGTTTGGGACATCACCTCGATAATATTTATAGGTATGTGGAATGATAATTTTGTCCTTAACGGTAAAATCTCCTTATCGAGCCTTACGCTCACACTTAGATTTATGCAGATTAGATCATCTCGCATTTACATTTCTAGTCTTTTTTCCTATCATTTTTTATGTTTAATTTTACGCACGATTTCAAACTGGATTTAAACTGGATACTAACTCGAAATAACTTTCATTTAAATTTTAAATGAACGAAAATGAACCGTGAGGGGTCTTGCGCAAGGTATTACTTCGATTGCTTTTATCTTATTTCGCGATGGGAACAGTAATAAATTGCGCAAAGTTTGTAATTAATAAAATTTGTACATAATATTCTGATTTAAATTAACGTGGACACTTTCGAATTCAGATAGTCATTGGCACTATTTAATATTTAAAATCAATGTTCACTGACATGAAAGAAGATGGAGAAACTTATTATCTAGGTTGTCATTGTAGAAAGAGTACAGATTGATAGTTTTTCATTTTTCATTTTGTTACGTTCATTTCGTTTTTATGGTACTTTCATGTTGCGAGTATGCTTTTGTGTTGAACAGCCTTTGTTGCTGGACCGCATAAAGGAAATATTTCTTCAACAATAGGAAGCAAATTACAGAAAACTGTCTGCATGTCCACGAATGGTGACCGACGAAAGTGGACACATGTTTCCTCATTTTTTTATATCAATACTATGGAGAAAAAATTTTACCAACGCGTATCTTCCTATTTTCCTGTACTTTATAAGAATTATATTAGATGATAAAAATTGTTTAGATTTTAATGGCTTACGTAATTCTATTGAGAATTTTATTGATAGATGATTAATCATACTGATAGACAATTAATCTGTAAACTTATCTACTTTTAAAAATGAATTCTTTCCAAATTATCTTATCGAATTAATCCGTTTTTTGTATTCCCTTTTTAAACGGAAATCACTATTCTCATAAGCTGGAATTTACACTAATGAAGCTTGAATTGTGTAGCATTTTTGGTATTAAGTTTAAACACGAATTTGGTTGGTAACAGAGTCAAATTTGAAAAAAAAGGAATCATCCACATAGGAAACTCATGTAACGAAATAGAGTAAGAAAACATTGACCATAGCTTCCCTTGCGTAAATGTATGTACATTACACGCACCGTCTGCCGTTATTGTTTCCCATTGTTGCGTTCTTTTTTTTCCCCGAAAGCATTGTTGGACCAAGCACTCGCGCTTCCGGTTGCGTGTTAGATTCAACCTTAACTCTGCATTTAAGCGTGTGTATCTCGATTCGATGGAATTCCTCTGTCATTTGTGCTCGTTTGTACATCGCGCTGATGTTAGAGCGATTGTTGCAAACAAAATTCAGACCTATTGATAAGTAGGAATCACTTCTAAATTGATATATATTTCTAGTTAGGTTGAGTGGTTTGAAATTAAAACAATTATTATTCGTGCTTCCTTTCGTTCGTAACAATCGTTTCTCGCGGAAATTCTTTGCGAAACTCCTTCCATTGTGGGTTTGCATAGGGATCAAATATCGAACTTGTTGCAAATGTACATTGGAAGGAGGTTTTATTTAATAATATCTTGTATAAAAAGTGGGTGAATGGGACATGGTTAGGGTGGGTCTCCATTCGCAGCAACCTCCACGTGGTGAGACCCGGGTTCTAATTATTTAATATATGGTTATTAATTGTATCATACAGTGGTACGATACATTTAAAAATTATTGAGTAAATAATTAGAAGCGAATGGCTGCCATAGGTTACTTTATTTAAATTGATTTAGAATAGTTTTAATTAAATCGATTTAGTTGCATCGATAGATAGAAGAAATATTATATTATAACTATTTGTATTATATAAGACTTGAGTTTTATTGTATATTTTACTAGTTTTAGTGCAATTTTTTGAACATTTCAGTAGTTTTATCGTAATTTATTGTATATCTCACTAGTTTTATTGCAATTTTTTGTATATTTTCCGCTTTAGAGGTAAGAGAGAGAAAGATATATAAGAAAGCTACAAGAAAGAGTGAGACAGATACACCCTTGGCGCCCATCTCTGTGAAAAGTGCTCAAACTGGTCGCACACAATTATCGACAGCGAAATGAACTACTCAAAGCTACTAACGCTATCTCTGCGGAGAGTACTGAAAGTAATTCCCGAGCACTTTCAGCGCTTCTCCAAGAGATAGGGCTAGTACTTGAGTAGTTTTACTTCGCTATCGATAATACTGAGCGATCAGTTTGAGCACTTTTCACAGAAATGGCGCCAGGGGTTTGAAAAGAGGGTCGGCATCATCTGTCTCACTCTTTTCTATAGCTTTCTTATATATCTTTCTCCTTCTTACTTCTAAAGCGGGAGATATAATTTATCTTACTCTTTCAGTTCAATTGAAATTATAGAATTTCTTTATTTAATCGACAGTACTCTAAAATTCTGTAATTGAGATGAGAGAGAGAGAGAAGCAGGGAGGAGGAAATAGAAGCGAAAACGAAATCAGGAAGGCCATAGATGTGTAATATATATTAATTTTGTTTCAGTATTCATCGACCAATCATACTACTCTAAGTGTCGGTCATCTGTTAATAAAAAAAAATTGGGGGGTTAATTTTTTTTTCCTTGGAGCCCTACAGGGGTGAGGAGATCTTGAAGTTGGGCTGGTGTGCAGAGAGTATTGGGTCTCTTGTGTGACAGAGATGGCTCACATACGGACACTGCAGAGTTGCAGTACCCTCTATTTCCATTCTTACATATTGTGGATGAAATTAAATCTGACGAGTCTTCTTTTCTTGAATTTTTCCCTCCTACTTGTGCAATGTATACTTCTTGAGTGTAATATTTGTAGCCATGGCCATTCCCCCGTTTGCCAAAGAAGGTAAAAAAACTATCTTTCTCTATGGAATTATCGACTTCTCAGTTCCAGATTCGTGGGGTTTCACTTCAGCATGCATACCTACATGAAGCTACATACGGAGGCTGTCAGGGAGAGCCAATACTCTCTCCAAGACTCCACTCCTCACTCCTGTAGAGCTCCAAGGAAAAAAAGTTACCTCCCTAATTTTTTTATGCGATACGATGACCAACACTTAGGGTAGTATGATTGATCGTGAAAAATTTTCTTTGAAAAGCCGCCTTTAGGGTTAAAAATGAAATTAATCCTTTGTGGGTCAAAATGCATTTTTTTCTTGTTTCATCTGTTTTATAATTGTGAACCTTCTTCCTTCACGTTTACTTGTGCCTTACTGACAGGTCAGTGGCATTAATCCAGTAGCTAAAATGGCACCTGATACTTCTGCATGCTGGCACGCATAAGATCCTTTCTCTTCAATGGAATAAGATTAAAGTACAAATCAATAATAATTTTCAGAGGAAGAGGAAGGAGTTCGCTTTTAATCCTTTGTGCACTGAGTTGTACTTGTGCGATGTTGAGCGTGTGGGCATATTCGCGTCCACAGCCCAGATTGAATGGTTGTGTGAGAACCCGTATGTACGTTCATAGCGCTTAGAGGCTACTTGTATTTACAAATCACGGCGTACGGCACGCACGTACAGCCGTTCGTACACTCCCGTGTATCCTGGATCGTTGTCTTTTTGCAATCTGTTTAATGATCCTCGCATAACTCTCGCAGCAAAACGGCCGGCAGCGAACGCAGAATTTCCTCTCCATTAGGGGGGGAAAAAAATTGTCCGCAGCCTTGGCAAACGTGGCAACTAACATTTCCGAACTTTCTCACTGTCCCGCGTTATCTCCTTTGTTGGTAATTGTTAAATTATTATGCTAAACCCTAGCCGCGGTAAACGTATTGCACTTAAACGTGTACGAGAGCTCAGTGGGACCGTGGCGTGCGAGATTTAAATATTTCACGAAGGGTTGAATTGTAGCTTTTTCTGAGAAATGGTGATGTTGCGTACATATATAGTCGCTCATCAAAGTATATGCGTATATCCTTGAAATTTCATGTAATAAAAGGAGAGACGGAAAAATGTCGAACATTTTATAAGTATAAACGACAAATTCACCCCTGCTGCAAAATCTTCGATCAACAAATAATTGATCAAAGCATACTCCACCCACGCAAGTGTGTTCAAATATAATTGTTCAAGATTAAAGTTAGACTTCTGTTTTTTATTAAAAGTACACTAAAACGTCGTAGTTATTATACAGAAAAGTAACGCTTCGACGTAAAAATTGTACGTTAAAATATGAAGTAGTAATATCGTATTGAAGACACGTGTTCTTAGGCGTTTCCTTGTTTGCTCGTACGGCCAAAAGAATTTGCATAATCACGTGTACGGCATTACAATTCGTCGGTAGGGAAAGGGAGAGGCATACCATCGACCTTGTAGACGCGTACGCGTACGATAGGGCCATCAGAAGAGGCGTTGGACGAAGGGAACGGCAGGGAATTGGAAAACGGACGTCTGACTGAATCTGTACAGAACACACTCCTGTATGCATGCGGCCGTTTCACCTAGGATGTAGCCCACCGGAAATTTGCAATTAGTTGCATTCCTTGCAGGGTCAACTGGTCTAGGGATGCCTTCATTTGCGTGATTGTTAATTGCTCCCCTTCTATTCGACCCCCCACTTGCCAAATGAAAATCGAATTTTCACTCTGCCGCCAATTGGCTTCGATTCGACGGCTAAGTGGATTTTAATTGTGAGTCTTTGGTCGATGCCAAGGGATAATTAGAAAATATTACGACCACAGTTTACATGTGTACGAAGAATTCCTTGTTGCGTTAAAGCGTCATTAGACTCTGACGCAGATCGGTTTCATTCGTTGGTTGGATTTCTTATTTGTTTGTTAAAGTCAAGATTATATAGGTTCAAGTAAAGATTGCACAGGTTTCACTTTATTCGTCGATTTCTTCTATTCGACCAGCAAAATGTAATTTAATTGAAAGGCCCGCATGAATTCAATCGAGGAATCTAGTTTTCCCTCTGATTTGGAAAGTTGTCGAAGTGGGACATTTATACCTGCTCCAATAACAACCTTGCCAATTGGATGGGGTAATGGCAATTAAATGTCAACAATCGCAAGTAGCATTTCCAGTACTTATCACTCTGAAAAGTCGCGATTCTAAATATTTCAATAACGTATTTAATCCAATTAAAAGTTAACCAAATGGAGAAGTTACAGATCAAAGAATTATTCGAAAGCTATTCTAATTTCTTGACTACGTATCTTATGATGGATATACATTATTATGTTACAGTTTAAATGCATGTAATTTAGAAATTAATATAGGAATGTACATCATTAGTACCACAACACACCAAAAACCAAACAACCTTAACCCAATCCGTTCTTCGTGTTACATATTAATAATTAAGTTTAAATATATACACAGGAACACATTTAAAAACCATACATATCTTGTACGAAATTTTTCGAACGTCCTTTAATAATACGCAAATGTAAACAAATTTCAAGGTACTCGAAAGCGGAACACCAGCAGTGGCTGTTATCAGCGGGTTCCCGGAGGCGCACCGCGTTTCACCGTACGATAACAGCGGGCTGCGTATTATGTTATGTATACCTGAGCGCCACGAACAGCCAATGAAAGAGCCGCTTAGGCGTCGACCATCTTGCGCGGCTCCGCTTTCGAGTTCGGAGTCGCGTGGCGGCGACGTTCGGCTTGCAGTGTACGCCGACTGCCGAGCCGTGACTGACTCTCTGTGCCTCGTGGCCCCTGTGGCTTTCCATTGTGACCAGCACGTCCGCTTTTCGCGTGTCTCTCCCTTTTTCACGGGCAACGGGGAAACAGAAATATACCTGCGATCGTCCAGCGTTCCACGCGAGCTTACCTTCTCGTCTCGTTTCGCGCAACGCGATCGCAAAGTTACTGTCAAAAAGTGAAGAGCCGTCGAGGAGCTACGCAAAACAGCGCGTTGTGTTTACGTTCTGGTTTATTTCGCAGCTGCTTTTACTGGGAACTGACCGCGTGATCGTTGCTCGGGAAATTCACGGGACGACTGTGTTTACCGTTTCATCGAGGCTTGTTCGACAGTCGGTTTTAGCGCGACCTGGAGTACGGAACGCGTAGACGTTGCGAGTTCCTTTGCGAGGATGAATCGCGTTTAAGAAGAAGCTGCGAATCCCGTGGTTTTCTCGCGTGTCACGCGTTTCTCGTACCGTTCACGCTGTTATTACCTGTGGACTGGTTTTTTGGAGCCGATAGACGCTGCACGAAGCGCCTTGGAGATCGTGGAGAAGATTGGGGTGCATCGTTGGTCCAAACGCTGTCTTGAATAAAGGTATTTATTGTGGTTTTCGTTTTATTTACTGTGCTTCGAACGATGGTTCGATAAGTCGTACGTGAATTGTGGATGTTTATAGAAATTCCTATTTTTGCTTAGAGAAGTAATAATAATAGCTTTTAAGTACCGTAATGTGTACTTTATTTTAGGTTCTTTCGATGTTTTTGTATGTTATTGTAATCTACATTTCTTCCACATTCATACTTCACACAAGTGTATACACATCTACAGTTTACTTGGAAATGTTGATATTTTATAAATAGAATAGCCTGCGTATTATTACACGAAACATATACTCAAATGATGTGTTCATTCAAGTTTATAACTGTACTTTGAATCGATCACAGTTTCACACTCTAATTGCACATTTTTATTCCTACGAAATTTGGAGAACTTATAGTTGATTCTGTTACGGCTCCAAAAAGTATTCTTAATCTTTTGCATTTATTTGATTTATTTTATAATATATTGTGGTATATATAAAATTTTCTATCTTTAATACCTCTTTCATATGATTACAAAAACTTTCTGCTGTGAAAATAAAATGTGAAACTCGCTTTAAAGCTCCTGTGTTAAAACATATAGGCTCGTTGTGTATTCTATTGATAGCGATTCCGCAACGACCAACGAAAATGGACGTTAATTATTTAAATTCGATAATTACTAAGTTACAAAAATACCTCGTGAACCATCGTACAAATACATTTCGTGGACACTGTGTGTTTGAATAATTCGGCCTTATCAGTGCCACGTTTCGATCGTGAAATCGAATTCACAAAAAAGTTCCAAGAACTGACACCGTCTAGTTGGACGTTTCTGTATCGTTAATTAACACGGAACGATACGCGCGGAATTGCGTCACGGATCGTTTGCAAATTACGCGAGGATTCCGCGTTGACGAACGACCTTCGTTACGTTACACGCGTGGCACTGACATCTTCGCGATGAAGAAAGCGTGCCACGCAGTTGCGTCTAGCATTTGGTGCACCGGGACGGTCTTATTCGATTCAACCTTGCACTTTCGCCAAGGTATTCTGAATCGGCTGTTTGTCGCGTCTCTTGCGCAGCGACAGCTTGATAATCACGTTTTTCTGTGAGTGTTTTGTCGATAGTAATCTTGACATTGTTCTATCAGCGTCATTCGTGTACCGATTGGTTCACTGAACTCTATGTACGTCTTTCAGTGCGTATAATCAGTCATGAATCGTACAAGTAGGAACATTATGGTATAGTTTCAGAATCGACTATCTATCCATTTATTATTGATTTTACGATTATTTCATTTCACTTCTCGTTTCATGTTTTTCAATCACTCTGAACGAGGAATCGTCTTTAATTGAGATGTTAGGCTCTGTAATTGGCGAATTGTTTCGACGCATGTTATGTCTACTCGTTCGTTAAGAATACGCGTGTAGAATGAAAGTTTTGACGAGCTTGGTCAAACAGAAACGGAGTCTCGTAAAGGATTTATGTGCCTGGAGAGAGTGCCATTGGTCCACGCACTGTAATTAATAGCTCGATTAACTCCGTTTCTTATTAAGCAATTTTTTCGTGGCCATACCTACACGGTGACGCACTAATGACAACTTTTTACTTGTGTAATGCAGGAGAACTGGCAAGAAGTTATATCGCCACGTTTAATAAAAGTATTATATAACTCTGTGTGACGTAGAAAAGACTGTTGAGTAAGGGTAACTGACGACAATCGTGTCGCTGGACGCCAGCGTTTTGTTAACGTTTTACTCTATTGTTAAATGGCGAATTTCGTCAGCGACGAATTCCAAAAGGCCCACACGTTATTGTCTCTACGCGAGAACAATGAACCATTTACCATGTTCGACGCTGGATTTTTTCTGTCGCGTGTGCGTACAAGACGCGAGAGGGAAAAAAACCTCCTTTATCTGCTCACGATGCATCTGTTTATATATTCTACGATGCACACCGGTGTGTACGAGTGAATCAGAACGATAATGACCCGCCCAACTTATCCTCGAGCAAACGAAAGTCCGCGAGATAGTTATCAGGAATAGATACGCGAATTTTTGACATTCCACAACCGGAATTCGATCAGAAATCTCTCTGCGTGTCTACATACGTTTTATCACAGAGCTTACATATATTATTTATGACAGTCAGACTGCTGACATTTATGCTAATTCATGTTTAATAATGTACTTTTCCAAACAAATAGAATCTTTCTTTAATATAGTCATTAGAGTGGATGTTATCATGGTAAAGTCTGATTTTATATCTAAATTATATAAGAAAGTAATTTCATATAGTGCTTAACGATATCATCAGGACAGATCGATCAATCTTGTTAATTAAATAGTACGATACAAATGTAAAAACTTCGCACCGCACTCCGTTACAGTTTAATTCCTTTCACTGTCGCCATTTTTCTTCGCAGTGGTTACTCTCCCTTTTCTTCTCCGTTCCATGTTCCTCCCCCTCGAATTTCGTTCGCGGTATATTAATCATTTTAATATTCGCGTATCATTTTCACCACCATTACCCTTTACTTGTTTCTCGCTCTGGATTCAATTTTCTTCGCGTTCTATCGTTTTACCACCACTGATTCTAGCTTCTTCGATGTCTGTACTCCCCCATCTTCTCGTAACGAACGCAGCCATGAATATTTATGCATCCATCGCGTTTTCGTTATTTTTTTGTGTTCGTTCGAATAAAAAATGATTTGGTCCCTCTGAGGTCACCCCAGAAAATAGATCGTACGAAACATTATCATTTCGTCCACTCGACCGATCAATTACGCATACTCTGCATGAATTATATTTTTTAGCTTCTCATCAAGCTTATCGGAATTAAGTGTTTACTGTTTAATTGCGTAGCAAGATTAGTCGAGTAAGCTGCGTCTCTAGCAGATAAGTTGAACGGAAGTTGTGCGATAGAATTCGTAGAAAATACCGATAGAGTAGATTTCCCGTAATTGTTAACGGTTAACAATAAAATAAAAATACGAATCGTAGTGAAATCTTCATGTACGCACGCACAGGGGCTGTGGAAATTTATGGGCAACGGGTGCCGAGTATTTTTTCATACTGAGCATATATGTAGAGTGTATTTCACTGCAGACATTCCTCCTTGAGCAGCGTTTAATTATTAAATACCAAGGATAACAGCTGGTCCGTTTATTTCCTTGAGAACTATTTTGATTTCGATTACGATAAGTTTGTATTTTTTATGCAGAGACGTGAAATGTTGTCTTCATTATGTTAAGTGCTTTGGGCGTAGATTAAGTATCTCAGATGCATCATTCATTTATTTCGTAAAATTAGCGAAACAATTTCTGTTAAAGTAAAGGTAGTGGCTGACGAACATCTGACCATTCGAATGATACTGCGAAAAAGTGTTAATATTCTGTATGCAAGATGTTGCACTACATCTAGAAGAAATCTTAAGGGTCGAATCTAGCGAAACGTACGAACGTTCTAAATTCCAACAGTGGAATAAAAAATGAAATATCGTTGACGAAAGTGGTAAATCAGAAGTGCAATCAAATCACCGGAACATCAACACCGTGAAATATGAAAAGGATTATACGGCACGTTTGAAGTCCGCGCGTGTTTAAGAATAGTTACCCGTACGTTTCGGGGCCAGATTTATTTCAGTACTTTTTCACGCGGTATAATTATCGCCAGGCTTATCTTTTAAAAAAATAATTTAACTGTAACGAAAACTACCTATAAACTTTCTACGAAAATATTCCAAGAATCTGCCACTTTTCACTTTCTTTCTCTCTACGCGTCACGGAATAACAAGTGGTTTTCGATCGATAGTCGAATAGCAGATACGTTCGTCGCTCTCGAACAATTTCGTTACAGTGGCGCGACGAAACGATCCACGGATCATCGAAACGAAGTTCCGTTCGAGTAACATTTAATTCGAACGACGCTCGAGACTGGCTGGCTCGCGAACAACTCTGCACAAAGGGGTTTACACGTAGCGTCTACGGCACAGTCGTGTTTAAATAGTCGAGGTAACTAGGCCCGTCCGTTCTACTTTCCAAACAGGGCTCTGACTCAACGGCGAGATTGTTTTGGGCAAAGAATCCGCGCGGGGTCTCCAACGGCGTTCACCCCGACTTTGTCGAGGCGCCCCGGACTCCCTTCGTTCCGAGACGCCCACCCACGCATCGCCTCCGGCTGCTGGTGCATACAGGGTGTCGTGAAAGTCCATCGATTGCTGGGCGAGCCAAGCTTTGTGGAAGACAGAACCTACGAACTGTGCTTCTATGGTACTGTGTACGCATGGGATACGTCTGGGGCGATTTTAATACGCGATATTATTCAGCCGCCTTCGAGCCATCGCGCAGAATACTCCTCGCACCCCATTCACGCCCCTTTCTTGAACCACGTATGCACACCGATGAAAGGGCGGCTGGTTTTGTATAATTGAACCACCGTATAATCACTGGTTGTCTAATGAGAGATTTCATTTTCATCTGTTATTATTTTTGGAGTTCATCAATGGGATATAGGGTGAGCTTTAGGGATCGTATTCAGTTGTTTGTTACTTGGCAATTTCTTGACACTCTTCGTTACGTTCTTTGATATTTCGTTTTCAATGTTGAACTTCCTTCGATCGTGGTCAGGCTTATTTCTTTGGTTCGCGCAAAAGCGGAGAACCGCGCTCCTCGATATCCGTACACACAGCTGAGACGCGAACACGGTTCTTCAGCTACTCTCGTACACGCGGACTATTCACTCGTTTATCCCGTCTGGTTTCCACCGAGTGGCTCGTACGGACCTCTTCACGGTGGAGTTCAACAGGACGTGGGCATTTCGCGATTCAATTCAGAACGCCCTCGTGTACCACGGGCTTCCTACTGGCCCGCGAGACATCCGCGATTTATGATCCTTCCGTGCTTTGAAAGGAAAATCAACGTTTCGGTTCGAAGCATCGCCGTTTCGATCGTCGCTATTTCTGGGCGTCAAAACGACCGTTTCGCTACGTGCCCGTCGATATTTCGCCGTCGCGTATCGCGAGACGTGAATCCTGCGCCGGAGGAGGAAGAAACGATCGAGCCTTCGGGCGATGCTTTTTTCTCATTCCCCGCCTGGCGATCGCGATACGATAGTCGAAATATTCTGATGTCAGACGATCTCCAGATTGAAACGGATTTCGCAAATTCCGCTTCACGCCAATTAATTACAGCCTGCGCAACGTGTTCGCGGTAGGATTAAGTAACGTGCTAATATTTATCGATAATTTTGAAGGATTTTAGGAGCTTGCACTTGAGAAAATATTTCCTTATGATATGAACATCACGAGATGCTAGCATAACAGCGTCAGCATACAAACACCGAGCGAAATGAATTACGACATGGGGGTGTACGCGGTGGCTTTGTAGCGTGAGCGTGTTTGATGCGAGCTATGATCTCTCGCGAAAAAGCTTTGCGATGGAAATTAAAACTCGTTTTTTTTCAACTGAATATTTTTCGCTCATTTTACTCATTCGCGCGCGATCGTAAATTCTCGTTTAGATTTTTTCTATTCGTCGCAGAGGGACCTTGCTACCGCGATTTGTAATACACGGCGAAATTACAGAATCGAGGGGGGGTGACAAAAGGTCGCTGGAAAGGAGGCCGTAAAAGTTTACGCGACAACGAAATACGCGTTCCATTTCACGGGAATAAAACGTGGGATGGAAAATAAATTCGACGCGGAGTGCGCGGGACGCATTCTGTATCGCGGGAACTTTTCAACATTCTCGCGCTGTAAAAACAAAAAAAAAAGCTCGACAAAGATGCGAGTGTTTCGATACCCTCGAGGCTCTCTCGACGCGATTGTAATCGACACGGTGGCCGATGCTTTTTCCGTCGACGGTCGTGAATGAAGTTTCTATGCGTATGCGTTTCACTAACTCGCCCGTTTCATTCACACGCGGACGTAACGCGTTTAACTCGCCTCGCCTCTCGTATCGATGCGCCATTTGTTTTCTGCCATCGTCGTGCGTGCACGCGGCTCGCGTTGCTTTTTTTCACCCATGATTCTCTGCGAAATTGAAACATAGACGTGTATAACAGTTGCTGTTTCGCGTGGAATTTGAATTTTGGTTACGAAGCTTCGAACGTTCATGGTGCTTCACTCTCGCTGTGAAAGGGTTGGAGTGAATTTGTATTTGGATATTTTATTGATAGTTACATAAAATTTGCAGCTATTCGATAGTAATCATACTTTTCATCGAATTTCTACAACCAAAGTAATCGCAGCAAAACGCTATCAGTAAATAGCTCAGTGTCGCTGGGGAAAGTTAAGCACTGGCCTATATTACGAAGTGTAACTTTCTTTGTGTCGAGTGTCTCACGCTATGAAGAACTCTTTCCCCTGTCTTCTCTCATTATGCGCTTTGTAGCATACTCGCAAATATATCAACCGTGAGATTGTACAGTACCCAGCGAAATTAGCTGTTAGTGGAATTCTTTAAACAGCGACTCCTTTTTCGGTGTTGCACGGATCCGTGTATTTTTCTTTCTCTTCGAGGCGAAGATAAACTTCGAACAATGCGACCAATTCGAATGGAACGCGTTCCTTTTCGCTTTGTTTCGAGTGCACGATCTATCCAAATCGAGAGGACGCTCATGGAACAATCGAACGAAACGTCGATCGGCACACTCGCTATTCATAAGCAGATTTCGACATTTTGCAAGGCCATTCTTGCTGGACACGTTTATCGTTGAACGCTGAAGGGATAAAGAGCTTTGTTCCGCGCTGCTTTTTGTCGTACTTGGCCCACCGTTGATTGCGAACGTTCGTGTCTACTTCTTTCGTTATCTTTGGTTAATGCAAACCTTCGCCAATGGAATTTTTTCAGACAACTCGAAAAGAATCACATTGAATAACAAAGCCTCGATTGCTTGTACAAGAAATCAGAAATGTTTTTAATTTAATCGTCGTACACCTTGGTTACGCAGATACATAATCCAGTTTAAACTGATCCATATCTCTTAAGTCTCGTTTCTTTATCTATCGAAATATCTGACCATGACTTATTAATCTTGAGTGCACTATTCTTATCGACATAGATTTTTCCTTTCACTGTCAGCTGTAATTAAAACTCAGCGCACGAGATCTCGAGATAGACAGGCGAAGCTTAATTCGTATGCGATTAAGTCAGGCGTTATAAACACACGATTGTAGCGTTTAGAAGGATTAAGGATTTCGTCTGGCGAAATAAATAACGATTGGCCTTCAGAAACGGCGCGACGTCGATCGTGTAAGGGCATCAAGTTGACCGAAAGACCGCGCCGGAAGTCCCGTCTGGTAGGGTGGCTTTCCGCTCCACTGATTTCCTGTTTCCTCGAGGTCTTCTTTTTCTCCAGCGACACGTACGACCATGCATCTCCTTTAGTCGGTACCTTTCCTCGCCACAACCGATAATCGTGTATTTTCCGCACACAGAGGGCCGCGCACACGCGCGCAAAGTCCTTGCCCGGACGCTGCCGCGGAATCGCTAAAGCTTGGAATGGGAAACCGCGTTGTGAGAGGAATCCGTAATCGCCCGGTGGAAAGAAGGTGAATCGCGTGGCTATGAAATCGGATTTATCCTCGATTTGACAAACGACGTCCTGTTTTCGCGAGGACTTACCGCGTTCCGCTTAATTGAATTTAAGGATAGCTGGTTACTGGATGAATTTCTGCCCTTTTTTCCCCTTCCTTTTTCATTGGCGAGCTGTTACGCGGTATGAGTAATGTTCGAGAAGAAGCTTAGTGGGAGCTGTGCGAGGTTCTTAAGATTTTCATGGAGCGTACAGTTTTTCTACTGGAACGAAATGGCTACCTTTTACGCTCTGCGATAGAGCGTAATCCTACGCTTTTTTTTTTACCTACGTCAAATTGCAGCTTGTTATGCCGGCTGAGTAAGCGTCCCTTTTTATTAATAAATTCTTCCTGCTATTCCAGGGGATTAAACCCACATAGAATTCCGGGTCCAGCTAAACGAGTATTACGAAATTTCTTTGAAATGGTATCACTTTGTAACTGCCGTTCCTTCTCAGTCGGACTATCTGTATTCCTCGTATTCGGATTGCACGCGTAATCCACCGACGGAAAACAGAGATATTTCCATATAAAAATCGCTGTCGAGCTTTCACGAGGGCGAAATTCATTTTTTTCGTTTCTAAAAAGCAACGACAGCTTGGCGACTCGCGGTGGGCGCGAAAAGTGTTCGCCTTTGCAACAAAGTGCGACGCGGAACGGTCGAGGCCAGCCGCGCGATGTGGAACACTCTCAGGCGTGTCGGATCGCCGTTTTAAAAAACGTGCAACGTGTTAGTTTTCGACGTGTCGCTATCGTAACTGGCGAACAATCGAACCGTTCGAAGCGATAGCGAGCGGTGCCGGTCAGCAGATTATGGCTGGTGCTCGCGGGTAATTTTTCCTCCGCCGCCCTGGCGGATACAAAGCGCGCGTACTCGTACCGCGTCGAACACACGCGTGCTCGCACGTAAGCGTGCGGCTGGCTCTCCTCCCGACGACTTATGCACTCGACAGACGTGCCCAAAGGGAAGCGAATTTGCATACAGAGAGCGCAATGAATTCGCGACTTTGCGACTGCGACACCCAGCATCCTCCGCTTCGAACGTGTATTGCAAATTTCGTTCGCCCCTGCTGATCTCCTAACGCAATGGACGGAAGATGTCTCTCTGAATCGACGCGTATCGCTAGCTCGTCGAATATATCTTGGTACTACTAGTTTGTGAAAACTTGGGTGTATCGAATTGGGGTTATTCGTTATCCTTTAAACCCTGACCAACTGTTAGTTGAAATTGAACATTTGTTAAGTTTTTCTTCTTTTTTTCTTAAGTATTCAGTAAAATTGGTGAAAATTTGGTTAGTAATATCGTTGACATACTTTCTTTGCCTCATCGCTCTCAGAATTGATTTTTACATTAGCAGTTAACTCCGATTTCGCGTCGATATTCGTCATCGATACTAATATTCCTGTTCGTTTCTTTTAATTCGATCGAAACACAAGGTCTTATTGAATGTAACTCGATTTCAAGAGCAGAGGTGGATTTACGCTTGTTGCGTTATGAACATCATCTCGCTGAACGCTTTTCAGGTCCAACTTCGGTCACAAAGCGTGTCTTTCATGTTTGAGTGCAGCACTTTGAGCTTTTGAGTAATTCATACCCTTATGGCGCACTGTGTACTATAAATAAACTTTTTTGATGTCAGTCTTGGTCGGAGTGGATGGTAGATACAAAACGTCATCTTTGTGCGAGAATAAATTCCCATTCTCAAAACTCATCGTGTTTTTTTTATTTACATTATCGCTGCATTATTATTCGCGTTACACAGATTGGATAATTGTTTCGCTGTCGGTTCTCGTCGAAGCTTCTTTCTCCTGGGACTTTCTGTATTTGTACTTGAGAATTTCCTGCAATTAAGAAGAATTTCAAATTTCTGTAATCCTATGTGTCACAAATTAATTCTGAATACGTTCGAGGGACGAACCTGTACGACTTCGTGAAAGTCATGCGATAATAGAATATAAACGAGTGAGAAAACGGTGGGGAACGTCTTGGCTATGAAATAGAGCGCTTCCCTCATCTTGTCCGTGCAGCACGATGCCTTTGGCTCAATGAAATTGATCGCCCTGGCCAGCCGATACGGCATTCGAATCGAGTAGAAAGCAATTGCCATGGTTACTGGAAAAATTTCGTCACACAATAACGTCGCTCGTGAATATAAAGGGAATTAATTCACGCTGAATGAACTTTATTCATCGCTGGATCGTGTAATTACTAGGCGACTCTCAGACAATTCACTTACTCAGCATAAGATAATGCCTCAGCTCTTTCGTCCGCCACGATCCCTCGATCGCTCTCAGTATCATCAGTTCGTAAATGATCAAACTGTCCAGAGCGAGGGATATGATAAACGGCATGACGATAAACATGATCGTGTTCCATACGTAAATGTCCGCCATGTCGCCTTCGAAAAAATCGTATATGTGCAGACCAATAGCCAGCGATACAGTACTCGCTGACCAGATCAGTATGATCCCCTTCACGGTTGTGAACCTTTTCAGCAGCGTGTGTCCGAAAGACAGCTGATCTTGGAAGATGTTGATGTACAGGACGAATTTCAGAATCGGGATCGTGATTACGGATACGTCGAAGCTGATCAGACAGATGTAGTCCATGTTCAGTTTCATGTTTATATCGAAGAACCATCTGAGCACTTGGTCCAGGGGCTCGAGTAGAATCAGCATGTTCGAGCAAGCCAGACTGACGATGTACAGATTAAACGACGTTCTCATGGAGGATTTAGAAACGATCACCGATATGATCGAGAGATTGAGCGTGGTCCCCAAAATCAGTAGAAGCAGGTTTATTACCCTTGTATCGGCTAACGGAATGCTCGACACGATTATGTTGATTTTAGTGGGATTCGTCTTGTGAGATTCGTGTCTGGGTGTTACCGTGGGAATGATAGGGAACGAAACCTCCATGTTGTCCAAGAACGCAGCTTCGAGTTCTGAAACAGCAGATCCGCTCGCTCGTTCGATGTTTGCACGTTAAATTTGCATTTTACACACGGCGTTTGTCTTCTTGAAGCTTTAATTTGGCTCGGTTAGCGCCTGATCAGCGTCATTACGTCCCTGCTCGAAGATCGACAGATATTTCCGGTTGCACCACTCGCGAGACACGCTAATTCCGATTAACACTGGGTACGAAGGGACGGACGGTCGCGTCCGCGTCGATCCAGTACCGAAGTTAATACTGAGCAGCTTCAAGGATGACAGCCTTCAAAGTCTCGCCCCTAATTTTCTTCACGCCCATTTGGGAATTCAACGTTACCACTGCGATGGTCGTGACATTGTTAGACACGCGATACTTTCATTTCATTAAGTGCTTCTCGCGTCATAGCTGGAATAAAACGTCCCAGTATCAGTGTCTGTTACTCGTTACAGATCGTTACCACAGTTCATTCTGTTTGCCATGAATATTTCACGTCTTTCAAAAATGAACATGCTCGATTCTACAAGCACAGACGAAAGTTTCGAGTAGTATCCCCGCGTTCACCACGCAGAATATACCACGGAGGAGGAACCCTTGACCCTGACACCGCGACTGGAGGATTTCGTTCTCCGGCCGCAGTAACGACTCGACGACCAGTGACGAAAATAGTTCTGCACGAATAAATCATGCCCCGTCCGACACATTTATTCGTCGAGCGGAGGAGGATCCCAGCCTCTCGGCTAGAAGGGGACAGAGGGAAATGCAGGCTCGCGTTCGGCTGCATAATGCAACGGGAGATGCAGCAGCGAGAACGGCTCGAGGCTGCTGGTTGGCAAACGGCCACGGGCGCAATGTCGGTCAGTATTTGGCCCTGATGGATTTATCGCCGAATCTGTACGTGCGCGCAGCGTTCGCGAAGATCGTTTCCTTCGAAAGTGGAACGGGTACGAGGTGTCTCACCCATTGTGCGTTCACAATGGACGAGTTTTCGCGGTGAAAACGGAATTCACGGGGCACCAGCCTCGCGATCGGTCCGCTTCGCGAAAGGATGCGTCGAATCGAAAGGTCGGATGATATCGCACGCGAGAAAAAGAAACGAACAGCAATGTTTTCTCTCACCTCGCATTTATGGGTGCAAACTGTGGGATCTGGTTTGCGATCGAACGCTTTTTTCCGTTTGGCAATGCGATAAATTAAAGACACATAGAAATACTTTCAAAGGGCAGAACAATTTCGTTTCTCCGTTAAATACTTGGCTATTTATCTAACGCGAACTTCAACCTTCGCCCTTATCTCGAATCGAATCGTCCAATCTTTCTCGAAATCCAACCGCGGTCCATTAGACCTTCTCGTCCTTTCCTTGGCGTGAAAAAGAGAAAAGAAAAAAATGGCTCTGTGTACTCAGCCAGATCGGCGCCGATTATAGAATCTTCCATGGCTGTTTGGTAAATTACGAAACTCGTGTTGGGGTTCTTGCGCGGTGTATTTTGGACGATGGCCCCTCGTACCGTTCGCACTTTCATCCTTGGGCCAGGTGTGTGGTTCAGTTTTGCGGGTTCCTTACCCGAGCCTTTTTCTTCCTACCTCCGTTGGGATCGGGTTAGGGGCCAAATAAGTGCAGCGGCAAGGCCCGGGCCAGGGCCACAACCGGTTCGCCGGTTGGCCATCGGTACGACGTAACTCAGCCGACCCTGAAGAGGCTCCGGACAACGCGATAATCAGCAGCTCGTGTATTATCATCACGAACGCCGGCATTCCTGCGCATTATCATCGCGGGGAGGTGTAATACGTTCGAGTCGCCGGCGAATTTAGCTTCCATTTTGTTGCCAGCGCGTCCGCCGGATCCGCCACTCTCGCAATCCTCATCGAGGCGATTTAATGCATCTTGTACAGGGTGTCTCGTTGTTTCTCGTGTACAGATCTCGCTGTGCGTAGTGTTTCGAGTCGAAGCTCGTGATAAAAGCTTGCGGCAGGTATGTTTGTTGTTTGTAATGAGATCGTGCCTTAATTTTGGTGTTCGCTCGGACATCGCGCGAGGCAATTTGTTTCAGCTGTTCGACCTGTTTCGTGCTCGGTTTATCTATGCAGTTCTGAATTATAGCTTGTACCATGGTGTACCACGATGTAACTTAGATCACGTGTGTATCATTCAACTGTCACGCATTCGCTTTCCTGCTTTCTGATATGTCGACACGTAGCTTGTTTTCATAACGGACAAAGTGTTGACAGCGGAAAAATGAACGCTCGTATTGGTAAATAGTTTAATGTAACGATGACTGGGAGTCATGCGCATGCAAATTGTCGACAAGTCGGCTGGATCGAGTGAATCATCCAACTGACTCATATCATTTTATTGATAAACGAAAACTGATTAGTTTCTATCGAGGAATGCTTTTTAACGGGAAACTAAAATAATGGAAACATCTTTGTCAATACGTAATACGTTAGATACGTATAAATATATCAGGACAATTCACTCATAAATTCCAATGAGAGAGCATTCTGACCTGACTGTTCTCATATTTAAGACACGGGTCTGTTAAATAACCCTACTGATGAATCCACTGAACGCAACGTTCCTCCTTTCCTTTTCCCTTTCTCCTCTCTTCTCCCCGTTTTCCTCGCAGCTCCGTATAAGACACATTTCCTAGGGATATTAACCCTTTGCTTTACAACCATGACTCATGCCCGTGGCACAGATTATTACCCAATAAACATAAAACCATTTTATACTCGTAATAAAATGCAATGTTTAATCCCAAGTGCGTCTTCAGTTTATAAGGTCAAGAATTAGTAGTAATTATAAATTCTCCACAGTATTTTAATATTCAAAACCGCGCATAGTTTCGAAGCAGCGACTAAGGTCGTATCTGCAGTATGTAATTAAATTGAACTATAAAACGAGGGTTTAATATAAAATACACATTCGATACTATTGGCGTACCAAAAATTTGCCTCTGGCAATTCAAATCACGTTGGAACTAAAAAGGGACTAATTGTTCCGAAATCCGCCATCGTAGAACAGTTCGAACGCATTTGCCTCGCGTGTAACATTGTTCAATCATTCCCTCGGGACACTAGGTGCGCGTAAAACGTTTCTACGCAGACGACGATACGGCAAAAGAAGGAGCGGTCGCGGGTCGACCGCGTCACCGCAACCCCGTGCTGCTTGCGGCCACGTAGCCGCCGCTTGGTTCTCTTGTCAGGAGGGCTCGTGATATTTTACGCGTGACCGGTTCGGCGAGTTTTTCCCGTGGACCGCAATCGCGATGCGCAACTGGCCAACATTCGATACCCGGAGTGCAGGTGCACCCTCAAAAAATTCGCGCGCGACCGAGCGCCCCCCCTCGAAAACGCGCCGCGAACCCGCGACGCTGTGGCCAACAAGAAGAAGATGTAGCTGGCAGGATACCAGTCTGTCTGTTAAAGAGCCCCTTCTATCTATCGACTGACTCGTCTTCGAGGTTGGTACAGGCGCTCGAGTTCGTTCCGTCAGATCCTGACGAAAGGGGTGGAGTATCTTCATCGATGAGATTTAGTAATCGTAAATCGAAGCGCCATTGAAGTTCCTCGAAGATCTAGTGTGCTTGGTATGTTTTTTTTAGACAAGGAATTTAAGATGAGCCTCGAGTGGTTGAGTAATTCTGACTAAATCTGGAGTCCACGTGCGAGCATCCGGTTGTGAATGATACGAGTTTTGTTCGTCTGGTCATCTATTGTCCACGTGTTCATCCATAATCTCCGTTTAAGAGGTAATTTCGTATTACGTCAATTGCTATCAAGTAGGACACGCCCAGCGTTTAAAGTAGCAATTAAATTGTCCCCGTTCTCCTGGTGGGAAAGTTAATAGCCGAAATATTGAAACATTAAAAATCCCTAAAAATAGCAGATGCTCGCCCGCATCATAAAGTTGGGGTAGTGCGGTATAGCCGAGTGCTACTTTGATTACTGTTACACAGAGAAATCAATTGAACGCGAGGAACATTGGGTATCGATAAATGTATGGTATTAAAATGTTCAAGTTTTACTTTGTTAAAGTTATTGCGGAGATATCTCGTGTGTAATAGCGAATTATTTATCGTAATGATACCGCTGAACCACGCGAAGCGGTTACAGTGATTCGCAACGATTTTTCTTGGAACATAAATAATTGCTTGGCTCGGGATTAGCGATTCCCGTCGAAGCGCTACTTGTAATAAAAGAACCACCTGTGGTAGAAATTATAGTAATTGACGCTTTCGAACGTAAAGTTGTACGGAAGCGCCACGAAGACGGCAAAAAGATTAGGGGTTGAACCTGCCAATTCATGGTCGTATTGAGAGACAGACGCCGTGATTGACGCTTCTCGCTTGTGTCATTAAATTAAATATATAGAAACAAAAAAATTTGGCAAATACACGAGCGTCCACTCTTTTGTTTGCCGTGACCTTACGAAATTTGTTAAAAAATAAATGTGGAGGAGATATGACAACAATTTCTAATAACTGTCAGTTTTACGTATTCGTTTCGAACGATCGATATTTATTCGGTAGTAGAATAAATTGTTTCACTTTTCGCGAAATGGAAAACACCAGTTAATGTCGCTCCTCCTAATGGAACTGGCGATACGTGGCTGGAACGTGATGAATGCTCGACAAGTTTTTAGCTCACAAACTACTCAATGCGTTATCGGGACGGAAAGTTTCGGAGGCGTGCTCATATAAGTGGAAAATCCTTAAATCCCTGGGGCGAAAAGTGGCTCGTCCAAAGCTGGAATTACCGCGTCGATCGCCTTTTTTGAGCGAAGGGTTCAAATCCAACTTGACGCACTCAAATCCCAGCAAACGGATGTGTACACGCGTGCTTTAATTGATGCGACTTCTCTTGTCTACTACCTCGAGTGGCTAAACTACTATATTCACCTGGGTTCTCATCGATTTCCAATCCTCTGGGGTTTCAATAATTTAACAGCAGCACAATTTTCAGGCGGTCTAATATTTTATTTTATTTCACAAATAATCTACACGCGCTAAGTAATTCATGGCAAGCATGTTGTAGGATGAATCATTCCTTAGATTCTTATTCAAAAGAAATTCTACCCAGACTCTCAGGATTCCTATCTCCCATCTTTACACTTCACTACCTTCTCTTCCCATTTCTGTCATTTCCATTTTATATTCATTCGCTCGCGAGCTCCGACTGATCCTGGTCTGAATTACTTACGCATACCTTGATCGCATTTCCGTGTCATCTGCCTGATAATGTACCGAAATTCGCAAGACGGATTTAATATCGAACATCCAGGGCATTTCTCTCTGCGAGAATGGAAAGCGACGCTTTCTAATCTTTTTCCGTATTTCCATTTGTCACTTGTCTATAAAATATGTATGAAATTAATTACGATCGGGTCCTTATCGAACAAAATTTTACCAATATATTGAATTTATCTTCTCTTATCTCGTCCAACAAAATCAATGCGCATAACCTTCCCCAACTCGAACAGGAATAACTCTTTTTCCAACATGGAGCCCCCAACCCCCAAACTCTGATCCTGGCGTCGAACGAGAGCTAAATTTTTTCTCATCCTTTCCATCAACGGTTCCCTTCGAAGCAGTGAGTTCTGCCAACTCTTTTTCTCGCGTCTTCGCGTAATTGTTTACGCTCGCGTCAGGCAGCTGCGTTTCGCGAGATCGCGAAAGAAGAGGATTCCATCCTCCGCGACAGAGCGGCCGCGAAGCCCCGCATTGCGGCTGAACACGATCATGCTGACGCGTGTAAATTCGTTCGTCGTACGTCAGCCGAACGTATCTTTGGTCAGAGGACACGGTTCTTCGTTTAATTTCCGTCGTACGCGCGTATTTCGCGCTGCGATAGCCATCCGCTGGAGCAGCGCGCGTTTTAAATTATGGCTCTGCCTACACGGGTTACGCGTGGAGTTATTACGATACGTATGATAATATATAATGGGCCTTGCACAGTGGTGCAATTTTGCTCTGGTCCTCGTGCGAACTGCCCTTCGCTAGGAATTCTTTAATGCATCGCAGCGGACATTTTGTAAAAATTACGCCTGAGTGTTGTAGCAGGATCCTCTCGATCGCTTCGTCTGAAACACTTTCTTCGACTATCAATGTACTTTCGAATACTTTCTAGGCTGTTACATTACGACGCCTAGCATTTTTGTGCGATGATGAGTAAACGAGGCTGGTCGAAGAGCATTGTTTTTGAGCTACCGTTGGTGGTAATGGACCTGAAATGACTGATAATTGTGAAAGCGATATGATAATAGGTGAGTCATGCAGTTTAGTCAAATGGCTTTGGACGATAAATTAACGTCGAGCAAGTTTTGCCGAGGTATGTCGTGGTTTTTTACTAAAACTAAAAGCAGCCTAAAAACTAAGTAAAAATTTCAACCTATGGCAATACATTCTACTTGATAATAGAGGAATAAGTACATTAACTTCACTCGCATACTAAATAGAGACATCCGAAGGCCAGTAGCACACACGATTGGTACTTTAAAGCTTGAGTGTTTTAATAGTTGTAGATAGTGAGTACTTCGCTGAATAGTAAACATAGCTATTAATGAACATCGTAATTACGTAGCCTGTATGGCTACATACGAATGCCATTTAGTGGAAAGTACGTGTGCTCGGTGTACATAATAAAGTAATTCTGTTTCCACGGTTATGGTAGCGTGAAGTTGCACCAACTAATAATAGGAATTTGTAATAACCCTGGATTAACACGTAACACTGTGTAGTTTATTCACAGTGCTTTTTAGCTTGTATATTTAATGAAATATCATCGAGTTAGGATTGGAAAAATCGTCAAATTTTCTCAGACAATATAAGCCCTCTGTATGGCTCCCGCGGCTGTTCCTCTGCGGCGTCTATTCGCGCCTTGAAACGGAAATAACCACGCGATAGTGGCGCGGTCTGAGTTTATGCACGATTTCCCCTCTTGTTGCTTCCGTTTCGCGCTCTGTCCCCCTTCTGGTCTCCTTTCAACCGCTTTTTTCGGCCTACGCGGGCGTCGAAGAGAGAATTTTGCGAGAAAATACGATAATCGTCCACGGTGTCGGGTACAGACACCGGAAACGACCTCGATGCTTCTTTTTCAGCCGCTTGATTTTCCATAAACGCACTGGAGCTGGTAAAAACGGTGAAATCAACCGGGAGCGGCAGTTGTTCGCAGCTCGTCTCCTCTTACTCGAAGCAGTTGTCACACTTGCTTTTTACGCTGACAAGTTCAATTCCATTCCGGATGGAATCGCAGTTAATTTGATATATTTCCATGGATGCGCTAGATGGAATGCGATTTAAAGACGCGCGGGATTAAAGTGAAAATTCTATACGAAAGAAATAATGAGAGTAATGTTACAACCGAGTTACATTTCTCACGCGTTTCCAGTCACATAAATCGGAACTGGAAAGTATCACAGAAGTTCACGTGACAGAACGCTGATTCCCATTGAAAAGTGAGAAAAAATTGCCGACGTGTGTCAAACGCGTAACGCGTTTTGCGTTTAGTCTGATTGCACAAACTTACCCATTGTACCGTTACCGTCTCGTCGTGAGTACGGCGGCGCGTAGATATCTTAAGAAACCGACTAACCAAGCAAAGAAATCGAAGGAAACTCTCGACGTACCAACGGCTATATGGTGGTCGTCTATAAATACGCTCGTGTACATTGTCATTCAGAACAACGGCGGCTTGTTACGTCGGCATGCATAACACGTACGGGATAGTCTTGGAAGGAAAATAACGCGTCGCAGGAAAGCCTAAAACTTTTCAGCTTTTTGAGAGGCCTGTGAATTGAAAATTGCTGTTGAATATGAATCAGGGATCGGTGTTATGAAAATTAATACGGTAAAAAAGAGAAGGAGACGAATATCGTGTGAGGAAAGCAGGAGGCTATAAATGCAAGTGTCCAGTGCATAGTAAGAGTCCTCCTTACCACACCGTTAGACCGAAAACCGCGTACCATGGCCCGTAATGCAAACCTTACGGTTACTAAAAGGCAAAGAAAGTCAACTTGCTCCTGTGAGAGATAATTGATACCACGATATTCATAGGGTGAACCGTTAAACGTTACAACCAATTATGCAAAATCGCGAAAGCATACTCTTTCTATTTTGGGGAACATTCGTCTACTGGTACAACGATAAATGATACATCGTGCTTTATATCCTCTCAACCCCCAAGATCGCAACCCTTTGCGAGCGTGAAGGCTTCGACTCGATCTTGCTTCCATTTCTGTGACCCAGTAGCGCTCTAACTCCAAGACTGCTACTTCTCTGTAATCAAACACCAGAACTCATCAGTCCCTCTACAAAAAAAATAAACAGGAAAAGATATCGATATCCTACTTGATATCAAAACAATCGATAACTATTTGTATCGAATCATTCTTCGTGAAATCATCGAGGTTGATTGTTACTGTTAGAAAGTAAATTTACGTCGTAATATATAGAGTATTAGAAATCTAGGAAACAAATAATTTAAGCGTTAATATAATAGAAATATTAATATACTTTAAAGCACTTGAAAAATTGAAAATATGTACCTCAAGCAATCCGGTATGGTCTAGTGGCTAGGATACCTGGCTCTCACCCAGGAGGCTCGGGTTCGATTCCCGGTACCGGAAAACTTTTCTTTTTTGCTTTTTTCTTTATAAAAACATACATAATGTATCATAGAAATATTTATGCGAAGCTTTCGTTTATGCGTAGAAGAAACAAACTCCTGCTTGGCGTGCAGTATTTAGTCTGGTTTCATTAGAACACTGTTTGGTACCATCAGCAAGGAAAATAGAAAACCTTAAAATCGTTCGAATTCGTAGAGTGTACATAGAAATAATAGACCTTCGTGAAGCGTTTGTATATGGTTCGATATGCGTGGTACGATGGCTCGCATTGATAGCGTAATCTAAAATTGAATCTGAGAGTCACAATGGTCCGTCTGAAAATAGAGAGAGGATCGACAGAGATGAATTTCAAGTCCTGGTTAAAAAGTATCGCGCAGCTCGCTCTCGTTGGAACAATACCCCTTAGAGCATAGAAAATTCGTTGCAAAATCTATCGAAATTACAAAAGTCGCATAACGACACGCGCATGGGGCAACTCACTTGTAAATTCTCTAAGTAGCCTCCGCGTCCACGCGTAACGTTCGATCATTCGTTACGCCTCGATCTCGATTCTCTGTCCAGCGAGTTCTAAACAGACGAGGAACGAAAGAAAGAGCCCGCGGCTAGCAGGCAACGCGTAATCGTTCGATTGACCTGAATCTCTCCCACACGAATCCACCCCGATTTCCTGCGATTCAAGTTCTTCCACTATCGTCGCCACGGATGACTCTTGAACCTGTTCCAGGGGGGTACGATGGAATTTACACGTACGGAAACGTAACGCCTATCGAGTTGCCTACGTTAGCCGTCCGTCCACTTGACGAGCGAAAAATACCGTGGCTCGCATTGTTACAGGGAACCCCAAAAGCGACCACGAAGCCAACGACGCCCAGCTACACCACTCGAGCACGTACTCGCTCCGACCACTTTTCTTGGCCCCCTCGAAATTAACGCCGACCACTCAGCCGTACCATTTAGTGTGTCGGGTGCTATGCCGCCTCGACCGTTCTCCTACCACCTTCAATAACATCTTCCACCATCGATATGTATCGTCTTTCCTCAGCAGCCTTATTTTTGGTCCCCTTCATTTCCCTTTCTACGCTCAGTTTTCAATGGTGAATGCTACGGTTCATAAATGATCGCGCAAATTTATTTCGTTACAATTATAAACTCCATGCTGGTATCTCTTTTTTTGTAAGACACCGCGTTTAAGCTCAGAGACAGTTCCCTTTGGCACGATGGTAGGCGCTTAACCAACGCGGGGTCTGTTGTAGTTTACTCCCGAGTCTCTGGGAGAAGAGAAGTTTCGCTTCTACGGAAGAAGTCTATTTTTAATGATCGTCAAAGTTGACGAGGCGTCCAACGGCGCAGAATTCAAGGAGATATTTTTGTGCCGCATTTGGAACGGAACGAAAATCAACGGGGAGGTCGCGAATTTCGGCCGACTATCCGACAGACCGTAAAGTACGAAATATAGAAAAGATACTGGTCGCGAGGTTACTCGGATACGCGTAACTGTACGTCTCATCCGTGGCTTACATACTGTTACTGTCACCATTTCGTTTACGTGACATTCCGCGGTAACAGCATAATCGTAACGCAATTTTAACGGTATCAGGGATACTTCTAATCAATTTCACATTCTGTTGCGAAATCATTTTGTTTTTACCTGTCGATGCCGCGACGCGAACGGATTTAATGACCCCTCGGATGGGAACGCGTGTCAAACGACACGCGAGGGGAAGCGTACCGATCGTACCACGGTCATTTTCAGGATCCTCGTTTGAATTACACACCTCGGGAAAATACATGGTTTACATCCTGCATCCTGTTTCTCGCGAGACGAGCAATGACTCCTCCTCTCCTTCTCTCTCTCTCTTTCTTTCTCCTCCCCCGTGTATTTCAAATTCATATAGGATAACGGTGCGTCGGGACGCGCGTCGGCTAATACATATTGTTCGCTCGTGGACAAAAAGGGGTCGCGATAGAGAGAGAGAGAGAGTGCGAAGCGAAGAAATTACCCGTCTGAGGCCGATTCGTGTGTTACGTGTTTACCGTTACCGTAATCCCGTGCGACTCCCGCGACTCTCGTCCTGCTAAACTGGGATCCCGCTTTTTGCCGCCGATTTCCATCGAATTTTACACGCGTCTCGAATCCCCGCTCTTCTCATCGTGGACTCGAAAACGGCACGCAAAATGGTAATCTTTGATAGATTTTAAGGAAATTATTTTTTATTGCAATCGCTTCGCGACAGGATAACATATTCGAGCGTTGGCATCGAGGATGATATGATCTAAGATTCTGAAAATAATTTGCATTTGTGAACTTTCAAAATAATTTGCTTTGAAACGTTCACTGTATGTGTTTCGATATCTTGATCCAAAGATATCGATAATTATATACGGGTATGAACCGATAGTATAAAAAATATTCTTCGACAAGCCTCGAATTTATTCTTAGGTTATTTATAATCAATTAGAAACGTGTTCTCGCTATGTCGTTTTCCTTGAAGATCCTCAATCGAGGCCGCGTTTCACTGTTGGGTGGAACATTGGGGACCGCAGGAGAGTGGCTGATGAATATCGATTCGATGTTCATTGATTCGCTGAACGTGATTTCTTGGTATTGTTACGATCGTTTGATACGCGTCGCGTTACGCTACTGCTCCACGCTCGATCACGTTGCACGCGTAGTATAGTAAATGGTTATGAAAGGTATGAGGCTTCCATTCGTATGAATAACGGTGTTGACATCGATATCGATGTAAATCGTTTTAATGCACGCAATCATGTCCTTCTACTCTTGTAACCTTTCAATCTCTTTTTTTTAAATCGTGCGTAAGCTTCGACGTCGCTTTCCCTCTCATCAAGCTACTGAAAGCATTGAAATTCACATCGAAACGTTCGTCAAAAGTTCGATGATGACTTTTCAGCAAACTCAAGACTTTTTTATTTTCTGTCGGTGGACGAAAGTAACATTCTCATAGTTTTAAGTTAAATAACAAGTACCAAGTGTGTCGTTACGCGAGTAAAATTCAGAGTTCGCACATTTTTCAGCAATTTACCCTAATCTATCCAAGGAAATTGATCGTAAAGCATAATGCTGTCGTCCCCTTTATTGTTTCCGCAAAATTTGTTCCACGATTATGTACCCAGTCTTCCGTATGACCGTGGCTTTACGAGCCACTCGAGCACTGCCTTGCAATTTACCTACATTCCGTCAAAAGGTATAAAGAAAAAATGTTTTCCACTCACAAAGACGCGCCATCAATGAGATATGTGCACAACTGCTCGGTGTTTTGAATAGAAACTTCTATTTCCACATTTCTTGAATAACCTTTTCTTTTCTCACTGGAAAATAAACATTTCCAGTGAATCCATCAAACGAGGATATTATTAAAAATTTCTCCCTTAGTTGCTACGAATAAGTACCAACAATTGTACTTTCATAAATACTGAACGCCGCTAACACGTATTTGAGAGTGGTTCGGCAATCAAATGGCAATTTTCCTTTCACGCAGATGACACTGACGTAACTCGTCGAGGATGGCTTCCATCATGGGCTTACAGCAGCCAGCTGCATCCCAGGATACCGTGGATTACGCTGGATATCTGCAAACAACGCAGTGCCATCAGATACATGGAAGTCAGCCGAACGGGCAGATCCAATCGGCGCAGAAATCGCCGTCGAATGATCATAATACCAGCTTCACCAGCACGAAAGGGTTGCTTAATGGTCCTGGCCAAAACAATTGCTTCCTCAACAGCGCCGTTCAGGTAAGTCAAATCATTATTCGTAACGAGGAAATGGTTGGTCTTGCAATTTTATCGTTGCGAGTCACCATTTCTTTTTTCTCATAAAAATTACTATACAAAGCTCGATGAAAATCTGCAGAAAAGCTGAATATAAGATTAAATAATTTTATTATCACAAAAGATCGTAGTAGTTTCTCGTAAATACACATAAAACAATCGTCGCACTGTCTCGCGTCTCTAAATAATCCATCGAGCACGTTCGACGCGAGCCGCCCGATACAAATCTCGCGCCACTGGTCCTCAAAATGGCGGGGAGTTAGCTGCGCGGTTCATTAATGGGAACAATTTCTCGGCTGCGCCACGCAAAAGAAGCCTTCCCACGGGCCGTTAGAATTTATTACGCCGATCGGAACACTGTTTCTTTCTGTTTTTTTCCCAGGTTCCGCGCAGACCGCGGTGTGTCCGATACGCGGCGGTAATTGTAACATCCGCAGGAAGCAATTACACACGGCCAGGCTCGATTAGAACAATCGATCGGGATCGCGATCCGAACGGACGCCCCGATGCCCGTCACAAAAGAGGGCCCCGATCGCGTTTCGAGCTTCTCTCGTTCAGCCAGAGAGAGATTGCGTAACCTTAATCGCGCTGAGCGTACTCGATTCTGAAAACGGACTGCGTACCTCGGGTAATTCGAGTAATGGTCGGACGCGGGCGCGCCTCTGAAATGCGAAAACGTGCTCTGCGTTTCTGCCTCGCGTGTTCGTTCCTCCTGAACGAGCGAAAATCGTGAACGTGGATCGATTCGTTTCGATTATTGCCAAGTGGGCTGGGGATTAATCCGGGCTAGCGCTGCTACGAACGAATTCTTGCTCGTGCCCTAATTTCAATTTCGTTTCTAACGTTTCTCGATGCTCCGCAGCAGCGTTGCAGCGATTCGAAGCAGCGATAACAGGCTCCGTTACAACCTGACAATGGCACGTAACGCGATTGTCCAATATTGAATTGTCTGTCCCTAAATTAACACATTGCTCCGTGGATGGTTCGTGTGCGCGTGTCTGGTAGCGATGGCGTGTGCTAAGGGTCGCTGCGGGCAATTAGATCCCAGGTTGTTTAGGGTTTCAATTTTGAGCTTTCGGATTTTCGGAATCTCTGCTTCAACTTGCTGAAGAACTGTTGACAGTGACAGAAAAAATTCTTTCAAAGAATCGTCTTCGAAGTTACTTACTGTTGCTTCACTTTTATCTGAAAATTGGAGCCATTAGAGAAACGCATCGATTATTTTCGATTATTTAATTTGAAGTACTGGAACGATTCAGAAAGCAAAGGAATATTTTTCAAGGCGAGTTTTTTAATCCCCGTGTCTGGTTCTCGATATTTTTATCGAAGTTCTCTTTTCATGCTTTTTTTCTCGGGATCTGTTTATGTTCCCAATAACGTGGCTGCATTTCTCGAGCTGCATACCTCGTTGAAGGTCACCAAGCGCCTTCGCGAATGCAACCAGATAGCCGACTATGCATTTCGCCGTTTTCAGGACATTCTTTTCCATCCCAGTTCACCGATTAAAACAAAATAATCTCCAAAGAAGTAAAAAAAACATGGTTTACTCTCGATCAAGAACGATGATTCGTAAAACACGCGAGTATCGCGCGTGAAACATCCGAATGAAATGTGGGGAACGAAACCAGCGCAAAACTCGAAAATAACACTTTACAATTTACGATTCGTCGGGAATAGAGTTTCGCTCGAAACGATCCGTCAACGAGGATTTCGAAGGATCGCAAATCTCGTAAGACTGTGGAGAGGAGAGAAAGAGAAAGCATAATCCGTATATACCGACACGAAGGCCCCACTCTCGGTCACTAAATCTCTTTAAAACAGGAATTCACGGGTTTTTCCGAAGCCGCCTGGGACGCCTCCGCTCATGAAGTCTCCGCATCCATAGTTTATGACCACGAGTAGCCACCAAATCTTTAAGGCCTGGCTATCTTCGAGAGCCTTCGAGGCAGACGTAAATATTCATGCCCGTTAAGTGACAATACACACGGGGAATCTTCTTAAGCCACACTATCCTCGACCCTTTCTTTCTCTCCTTCTTTTTCTTCTTCCTTTTCTCGTTTCATTCAAACACACGCACACGCGCGCACGTAATATTACTCACATATACCCTCTACACAACTTGTACAATGATCATTTCGACTGGCGACTTTTTTATCTCCAATTCGAATAAAATTCTAAATTTGGCATCTTTCATTTCCCTGTCCCCTAACAGTCAACAACAATATACACTGTGACGTTTTACCCCGGTCACAATTACGTCCCATCAGTCCGGAACGAAAGGTCGGGCCCTTGTTTGTTCCTGGTTAACGTTGTATAAGTCTCCTCAAGGCTCTTGGACCGATTGTTATCTGGCGGCGACGAGAGTTCTGACCGAGTGGGTACTCGAGGTTAATTGCTGGTGTGAATACGATTTTTTTTTCTCAAATCTAGAAGTACATATTTATTTTTAGAGCTAGCAAGCCACTCGTGGCTCGGATGCTCGGGGATTATAATGATCGAAGTACTTGGACCAATAACGACCGTTCTCGCAAACGTTCCAATTAGTCATCTGTAATCTCGCGGGAGTTGTTTCGCATTTCGAGGGACGGAAAGGAGTGTCTGTTTAAGTTCCACCTCTTTAGTTTTGTTCCTGTAAACATTCACAATCGAGTAGTTACAGTTGAAACGTGAAACGTACGAGGGCAGAACGAGAGAGAAGTCAGGATGCGAGTGCAGGGGAGGTGCAGTCGTTTTTCGAGCATTGTCCACGATCAGGAAACTGCGGCTAGGTATGGGCGCGATTGTTTGAAATTGCAACGACGCCACCTTCGGACGCGTACCCTGCCTTTGTGACGTGCACTTTTCATTCGTGACACGAGACAAAGCAGTTACCACACCCTGTGTAGCTGCGTGCACGGTTTACGCTTAGAACACTTGTATCACGTGTCACGTAAGTCGATGTATTGGTTCTACGCGTGTTTCATGCCGAACGAACCGTCGATAGTTAATGGCACGATCGTTCTATTAGATTAGAACGGTCGTTCCTTCATGATGTATTCGTGCGTGTGTACGCCTGGCGCTGATCGGTGTGCCTTGAAAATTAATCCCTCCCCTCGTGTCGAAGTCGCGCTGATGGACGAGCTTCTCGTCCGTTCGAACGTGTCTGGTCCCCGGGGTCTTGTAAATAGAATGCGAATTACCATTTAGCCGCTGTAAATACCGACTCCGCCAGGATTTCGTAATTGATTTTGCAGTTGGCAAGGGTCGAACGAAAGTTTCTATTGTTCGGTGGAATTGAAATTGTTCCCGTAACGCGTGGCTCGCGTTGCGTAAAAAGAAAGCGTCCTCTGGAGCCATCGATGCCAGCGGGGGGGGGGGGGGGGGGGGGCGGTGAAACGCGAAATGGTACCATTTCACGTTTAGACGGTTCAGAGATAGGGAACGAAACGTTTCGAGATTTAACAGGGAAATAATTATTATTGGTTTACGTGGGAAGTAGCTAGTTGCGTGAACCGAATGAACTTTTGCACAAGATTCTTCTGAGAAAGCGATACTCTGATTGCCTTGGGTACCCTACCGTGTTAACCTCGTTCAACTATCAGCCATTATATTCCAATTTCATTCGAATTTTGCAGCGGCTCCTCGTTGCTCCCAGTTCAGCTTCTTCTTCTGGATATTACGCATAAATGCCCTCCAATTTCACTCGCCAGTGAACGGTGAAATGAAACAATCGCGGCCTGTATCTGTCGGGGCAGCGTCCGATAAACGATGAAATTTTTATCGTTGCCGCTTAATCGGCCAATAAATTAGCGGCCGTGGATTAATGAAACCCAGGAGTGTATCGCTCGAGGGGTTCGTTCGTCGAAACTGTTTCATTAGCCGGGACGAACTAACGAGCGAATCGATGGGATAAGACTCGTTTTCGGCTCGCTTTAAATGGCGTCTCGGGGCTAACGGGGTCCGTTCACCGCTTTCGTCGCTGACGCTGATAAATGTTCAAACGTCCGCGTTATTATCGAGGCCTCCGCGTACAAATTTCGATGCTGGATAGCCTCCTCTCGTGGATGGTTACTTTCGTGTTTCGATTGTTCGCAATTAGCAGTCGACAGCAGGTTGTATTTTCAGCTATCGAAATTTACATAACAGTCCTTAGATGCAATTGTTCTATCGGTACGGCGATTCAATCGAGAAGATCGATTTGCGACCCACTTTTTGGGTAATTGGAAACTGTTACGAAAGGATCGTTATTTTTTTACCTGTTCATCTCTCATCTCCGTTTCTGCTGGATTTTTCATTAATTGGAGAGAGTTTCCGCGTCGCGATTGGTCCGCCGTCAAGAGGGCCCCGTCTCTACGAGCGAATGGAATTTAAAAGTCTGGAAATAATTGAATCTGTCTTCGTTGCTTCGCGGTTGATTGCTGAAAACAATTTTATTCGCTTTAACGTTCAAAAACGGTATGAAAAATTGTACAAATACTTGAATCCCTTTTTGGCACAAACCAATTGCGAATTTTCGTAGCGAATAGTGCGTCGATTCAGGAGTAATAATAGTTACACCACTTTGGAGATAACGATGGAATGTTTATACGCATACGTGCCTATCGCAAATTAATTATCGATCGTCTGTTCACTGCGAGCATGGAAGTCAATGACACTTCAAACCAGAATCATTAGCTCAATGATGTTCCTCGTTTATCTCCGCGGCTAAAGAGCTACTCTCGATAGAGACGTCGTTCGTTCAATACAATATCCTTCTTTTATCAAGCACAATTCGTCCCACCGACGTAATTACACTTTTTCTCGACTCTGCGAACAAAATTGGCCGAAAGAATCCGTAAAAAGTCGCGAACTTAAATCCGTGTTACGTTCAAAGTGGATTTCACGCCTTAGTCCAGCCTAACAAAAAAAGAAAACGAACGCAAACGAGCCGTATTATTCTCTCTCGAGGTAGAGAACGCTATCTGACAACGCGTACCGGTTAATGGGGCTAGGTTTTGCGCTATCTGAAGAACGCGACGACCGCGATGCTCGCGTATTCGTCGCCCTCGCCTAGATAACGTTTCGTCGACGAGGCTGAGAGCCAGGAGGCCCAGGATGCTTTCCAACACGTAGATTAGGTAACTCGTTACTTTTACCCGTAATCTCTGTACATGTACTCGACGCTGTTTTTTAAAGCCACCGCTGAAAAGAGTTGACAGCGCGAGGGATCTTGTCTGGTCGCGTCACGCACCACCCCCACGATTCTCGCTATACGAACAGCTGTTTAAAAAGCCTGTAAAAGGACTCGTTTGAAAGACCAGAGTGGTTACACCCCCGCGTTTCTTGTGCTCGCGCCACGTCAATCCTCGAAGGATTCCCTCTCGTTCTCGTCGTTGTGGAAAGAAGTCGACTGCTCGAGCAACTTTCTTATCGATACTTTCACTGTCTAACTTTTTCAAAAGATCGTCTAACTAACGAAATTCGAAAGTTCACGCGAAGCATTCGTCTTGAAATTTCTTTAATAAGTACAGAAACATACCAAGCTCTCTTCACGCGTGGCTGTTAAATATCAGAAGCAGTTTCGCAGGCCGCGCGTCTTTTTACTCGCGACACCTATACGCTTCCGGCATTCGTATCACGTCGCTCCTGAGCGTTCACGGGCCTGCTGGGGTCAGGGAATTCCCTTTCGTTCTCATCGTCGCATAAAAAGTCGACTGCACAAGCGACTTTCTTATCGATACTCCCACTACTCTGGCAGAAATCTGGCGTTGCACGTCGCAGGATAGACGGCGGAAGGGGATCGGGTTTGCTCGTGGCATAGTCTGCTCGTAATTAGCGTCTGCAGATGAATCAGTTTCCTATTATAATTAGCCGCTCGCCGGAAAGGGACGCGAAGTAGAGACACCCCTTTACACCTGCCCGCCGCCGCGTCTTCCGAGTGTTATTGACACAGTCGCTCCCATCGCACGCCGCACAATGCACTTTTCTCCCCCTCGTCGGACACCCTGCGGGCTCGAATTAAATAGACGTTTCCCAGCTCTGCGCCACGTTTTTTTTTTTCGCCTCTTTCTTTTTAATTGTGTTTACGTCGTCTACAAAATGGCTACCGTGCAACTCGCAATGATAATGTTATATTTTCACTCTTTTTCGTGTAGTTCATATAGAAAAGTCGCCAGATGTTTAATGTCGGTATCGACCATTTGTTTCTTATCGTCTGTGCGTGAACAGTGGGTTATACGACGTCAAATTTATGTAATTTTTATCACGATTGTTCGTATTAACAGTGAGCCTATTTTTTTATTTTTTTTTTATTTGTACATTTGGAACAATCTTGCGTGTTCCGTTTTTTTGATGCTTTATTTTTTCGCAAGTTGCATTTGGTGATGAATCGAAGGCAATAATCGTGTCTGTGTTTCAGATTAAATTGTTTCCAGCCTACGAGGCAGGAAGAAATCGTTTTGCTTCCGTAAACGTGCACGCTCGCGTCTAAATGTAACTCTTGTGTCTCGTTAGTGGAGCAATCGCCTCTATCGCACGGTTCACAATACGCTTTTCTTCTGTCTGCCCCCCGACTGCCTCGTCGGCTGAATCGTAGCTTTCTGCAGCTCCCGCGTTCTTTAAAGCGAAGAAATTGACACGATCGTCGCGAAATAAGGAGCACGTCGATGAATTTCTTTTGTTCCTCCGCGCGTTTGTTCGACAGACAAAGAGGAATCGCATCGTTTATACGGATCTTTTATTAATTTCCTTACGCTTCGCAGTGTTTTCTCGTGCCAGATAAAGGCTCGAACTAATCCAGCTCGGAAAAAGCTGATTAAAATGATTTTAAAACAAAAGAAAGGATCTGCGATGGCAAATTACAAGTTCGTAGCGTACGAATATCTTAATATAACTTGTAAGTTATAAAGAAGAATTTAAAAATGGTAAACTTGTTCACTGTCACCAGATTGTACAACGAGAGTGGAAAATTGCAAGAACAAACACCGTAGCTAAATTTTTCTTCCAATTCTGAGTGATTTCAGGCACACCAAAGATAGCTCAGCACGCCACATGTCATCGCGAGGGCCAGCAAACGTTGTTCATTGAAACAAAAGACGTTTGGCCCATCCATCTGGTGGCACGTGGCCGATCCGCACCTGACCCGATCTCAAGCCCAGGATTTTTAGTTAGGCGATCGCTGAAACGCGTGCCCTGCTCTACGAAACAGCTGCCCGTTTCGCTGGATGCAGATGCACGCGGTCGTTACGAGATTCGCTGGAAGATGATCTGATGGCATTTTCGGATGGCACCCGGTGCCATCTGTGCCTTCCATCGACGCCCACTCGGTCATTGTTACGCAGGCGAGGTCAATTTCGCGTTCCTCGTGATCTCTCTCAATCGTCGTCCCTCGTCCACGTAATGGGCCTTTGTCTTTCTCCCCCGTCGCTTCGTGTAATTTATACCTCTTTTCTAATAGCGCGATACCATTTAATTATCGTTAATTAAGGACCGCGATAACGCCTATCTGTTTGTTCTTTTGTTCGCTGTACAGCCTGTCAACCAATCTTTATTTAACGCCAACTGTTCCTCTCTGTTCAGTGGTTGTTGTAAGCTAATTTCATTTCATGGCTTTACGATCTTCAGGAAACGTCTCGAGCGGGATCGTAAAAGTCACGATTAATCGTCAGAGTAATTTCGTTAGAAAAAACAAACTTCGTACGCATCGTGCGATAAGCGATAGAATAACTCGACGTGGTGCTGATTTGCACGATTCGATTTAGCTCAACGTCACTCGAATCAACACGAAACAGATTCGCAGTCATTTTTGGCCCAACAAATGCGACTCGCTCGAATCAACGCGAAACAGATTATTCGCGGCCATTTTGCGAAGGACTACGGGAAATCTCGCGACTCGACGCACGGTGGTTAGAAAAGACTCTCTACCAACGACAAATCGGTGAACGTCGGGGTCTCGGAGGTCCCGTTCGTGTCGCGAGTCGCTGGCCCATGAATCCGGGTCTCGTTTCGGGGACAATAGGCGAAGAAGTTACGTTTCTGTCGACCCGTGGTAGCCGACCACGAGGAAAAAGAGAGCCCCGCGCATGGACTTAATGGCGGATGGAACCTGCCGTACGCGATTCGGGCTCTCGGTGCAGCAGGTGTCTGGGAAGGGAGTTGCTTCACTGACTCATCGCCAGGTGATGTCTGCCGCGGCGCGAGGAAGGAACCGGAAGCTACTCGCGTAGAAGGCGAACCGTTCCTTAGAGGCCTCGCTTATTAGGTCTGGAAGTACTGCTTCGTTCGCGATCAATCTTCTGGATCTGGACAGAATAATTGATAAATTACTTTCGCTGGTTTGTTCTTCTTTCATGTCGCTTCTTACGTCGCGATGTTGACTCTTGGCTTTTGCGACGCGAACTTTGATTGAGCTCTGATACACGCTCTATTATATTTCATATTTTCCCGCGAGGTTAAGGTCATTTTACTTGGAGATCTTCTTCAAATGCAACTCGAATGATCGCAGAAAATTAGCTACTCGAGATGTAAGAATAATTACTGGAAGACAGGGAAAAGTATCGTCTGTGTAAGTACAACTTCCGCAATCTACTATCGCTAACCAACATTATAAGCTCCTTGATCGTCGCGCACGTACGCGTTCCGCAAGCTCGATGCTTGGAACGTAAAAAAAAAGGGGAAAAAAAGAAGAAAACTCGTCCCGAATAGGCTTGATTACGCAACCGCTGCCCACTCGAAGCAGGAAGGAAAAAAGGAAGACGCGAGTAGAGAGGCAGAAGAAGCGGCGTCGGAGCCTGAAGAGGAGGCGGAAGAGCTGAAAGAGGAATACACAAGTGGTGGAAGGGGGCACCTCTAAGATGGTGCTCCGGTAAGGGGGAGAAGAATAACCGTGGCTCCGTCTACGAACCGCGTGTGGGAAAACTCCGCGATGCGAGACTGAGAAACGCGTGCGTTCGATCGTGAATTCGCACGTGCGTGCGTGCGTGTACGTCGCGACGTACACCCACGCGAGCCGCATGCGTATCGAGCCATTTCTGCTCGTTCTCCTCGCCGACCCCGACAGTGCGTCGCCACCGAACGTGCTGCACGATCCATTTTTCCGACCGATCCACCGAGTGCGAGCTGTCCTCTTTCTCGAAATGGAAGTCGAACCTATACAAAATCAGCTTTGAATGTTACACGAGAATTTCGATAAATAAGGGAACCACACGTCAAACTATTTTCTTAAACCAAGTGGTTTAAGATCCAGCAATTCGTACGACTTAACTCGAAAAATGACAAATTTGTATATACATGTCCACGTCCACGACTTCTCTGACGCGTAACTAATCTCGTGACGACCCGACAAACCTTATCCCTCCACGTAACACTAATCCACTAATCTTCTCACGACTTAGGTCCATTCGCACCGTCCATTCTCATTCTCCGAGCATCCCACGGAGAATTCCAAGTTCACGGTTCGGATGCCGGTATTATCCTTTCACGGTCGTAAGAAGCATCGTCTCGCCGACGTGGCCACGATTTAGTAACGCGATATTCCACCCTGTTCCCCGAGCACTCGAATTTTCTAGGCCACGGCTCACGCAACGCTCGCCCCGCGTTCATTCGAATGTCTCTTGCAGAGGGGAGCCGACTTTCTATCTTCTCCAGGCGAGTTCCATCGCACGGAGATCCGTCTGTGAAATCTAACTCGCCCTCGACGCATCAACGACTCCCAGAGAACCTTTCCCGCGAGTCTTGACGCCTTCCGCCATGTCTTAGTGGACCGGAACCTCTCCCACTGGTCTCAGGTTCTGGGACCACTGTCGATGATCCTGCGCGTCGACCAGAAACGCGTTCAACGTTGATACGTACTACTGATATCTAATGCCTACTATGTAATTACTTGAACGACTTATGTGCTCGATAAGCAGACTTGTATAATTTGCGACCGATTAATTGGTGGATCTGCTCGTCTCGTGGCCGTCGAAACGATCGGTCGAAGATGCGGGAAGTTGGATCGAGCCGGTTCTTAGAGAAAAGAAAGTTAGTTGGACTATCGTAGCGGGTATTAGACGATGGAAATAGAACAGAGGAGGAATTTCTACGTTTCCTTTCTAGTTTTCAAGGAACGTGTTTCTTTCGTTTATAATTGGAGTTGGTTATCTGTTAATCTTATTAGCGATGGTTAGCGACGTCCTTTTGCGACTCCGTGAGTTAGTTAGGATTGCAGGCTAGTCGCAAGATTTAATTCGCTGCTTGAAATAATTGGCGGATTGTTTACTTGAGTTTCCTGAGTTAACAAGCCGTGTAAACTCCGTGACAGACTGTTTTAGTTTGTTTCGAAGGAACTTTATTCAGCTTGATGCCATGGAAATCTTACATCGAATCATTTGATTAAAATACTATTTAATTCACGCGAGATTTAAATCGCATAGTTAATTTCATCGTCGTCTGATTCGAAGCCTGTTCAGTGGAACTGACCGAATCATTCGAAATAGTACAATTCTCTCGATCTGAAAGTAAGCCGAACGCGAGCTATCAACATCGCAGCATCGAGCACTCAATCTCACGTTCACTCATGGTCACGTTCAGCCACTAAAGCACCTCTAAATGATTCACGCGACCGTCCAACGAGCGCATAAATCAGTCCGTCAATCGTGCGGATCGGACTTCGTCATCGCGAGCAGCACAAAGCGAAGGGGTTGCAGCGGAACGAGACGAAAAGGTTAACGCGCTCGAAACCCGTTTCGTTCGGCCTAGTTTCAGAGGTGCGCGCGTATATGCATGTAAATATAACTTATATATATGTACACACGTGTCTTTGGAGCCCATTGTGCGACGGTCCCCGATCGCGTGGCCTAACGAGAGCTCATAGCGAAACGTGTCGAGGTCAGAGCGCACGTTTTCAACGAGCCTCTGCCCCGTTTCATTCCAATCGAGTTCGATATTTAATATGTATCTGCTCGACAAACTCGTTTCCGTGGATATCGTACGAACCTCCAATGGAGTCTCGATCTATCTCGGATAAAGTCGTTGATAATTAAAAAACCATTTTTATCGAAACGATAAATGTACGCTGTGAAAGTGAATGAACACAATTCAAGGTGATCTCGTTGTATATCAAATTATCCCTGTCAGTCATTCTTCGAGATTGCTCGCTTTGGGTCACAAAGATTACAAACTTAGCGAATTACTAATGCCAAGATCTGTACCAAATTTCAAGAGATGATTCTGCGTGCGAAAATAAAGCGACGATCAAGAATAACATATTTGCATACAAAGCCACGTTTACGCGGAAAACGACGGAGAAAATTCTTGGCGTACGCGTGCAGTAATTCGAAGAGCTCGCACATCAGAGCTACGTGGTAGCTCGCGCGTATCCGCGCAGATTTTCAAACTCGTTTTCCTCGAACCTCGCGTCTGAAACGCGATTTCATTATCCTCGATTTTATCCTACGTTTCCTCGAACCTCTCAAAAAGCTACCAAACAGCCCTCTGATACATTACGCAATGGAGAAAAGAAGAGAAAACGAGAGAAGGGATCATCCCACAAGGGTATGATCAAGTGTAATAACTCGCCTCTGAAAAGAAGTCGCATCAAAAGTCCCATTCATTAGAATAATGGGACGTAGCGCGGTTTTTCGTCTGATTTAATTTCCGTTCGGCGACCAGTTCTAGGTACGAACGAGTTAACTCGCGGGCAGACGATTAGCAGCGGCGGAATTTTCATCCGCGAACCGTGGGTGCGGTCGCCAGGTTGGATCGCGAAGTGGTACGAAAAGGGTAAAAAGAAAAATGGCACAACCGGCAGTTAGCCGCTGTTTGGTAGGCTGCAGCACGGTTCTATTGCGGTTCTTCTCGTCTCGCGGCCGTTCGATGCATTCCTGCAGGATTCGAGAGCGATACTCCGCTTCGTTCGCGAACGTACGCGCTTCTCCCGTGCGTCTCGCAGCTTCTGCGAACGCGTTCCACCGATGCTTCTTGCGAGGGGTGACTTCTTTGGCTACAAAATTCTGTATATCGATCGTGGACGCGTAGTCGTGGCCACATAGTTTCGTTAGCGGGTATTACCTTAAGAGGATTCGAATTTTCGAATTCGATTAAAATGTTGGCGATTACCTGAGGGCGGTGCGCGTCGATCGCGGCATTTCTTGTGCGGTCTAATTGTAAGATACGCCTTCGAGACCCTGCTCGCATTAATTCCTGTTAAATGAATCCAGTTAAGATAAGTAAACACAATTTACATATCCACTAAGTGGGAAATCCTTACGCGGCGCACGTTTCGCTGTATCACAAATTATTGTACCGTTAAATATTTATTCTCATTTAAACGTACACACTCATGAAATTATCTCAACTAAGTTTTATCATTTTACTGTAATACCAGTAACCTAACTTACCACTGAAATGAACATTAAAAAACTAGAAAAAGCTTCTTTTCGCGAGACATGATCGTCCACGAGGCTGGCACACGTTCATAGAAATCCTCGCAGATGGTCCTCAAGGCGGACAAGATTCTGTAACAGTGACTCTGAAGGTGAAAAACGGTCCTCCGCCGCGTGGAAGAAACAAGGACGAACCTGCATTCGAACCGAATGGATGGCTGCGAAGAAACGGCGCGCGTTACCTTCGCGGTTTACGAGCAACGCGTTTCGCGAAATGGCGCGAAAAAATTGAGGAGCCTTGGTCAGAAATTGCGAAAGAAGGATCGCTGGCACGAGCTAAGTGCCAGTGGAACAGTCGAGACGAACGTCGTTAGCGGTACCGCCGCTGGAGAACATGGCGGAAACATCTGGTAATTCCTAGTTCCGCTCTGACGCGACGCAACAGCGCGCTATTCTTTTTTCTCGCGCAAAACGCGTCGTGAACGCGTTGTCGATCTTCCGGAATGATTTTCAGTAATTCTCGTGAGAACAATCGTTGGCGTTTATTCGCCCGTCGGTTTTCCTCGATTCCGTTCGCATCTTGCGTGCACTCGCGTGTCACCAGCCCTGCCGTGATCACTTTGTATTGAAAGGACCTTGCGCAGCGCGCGGACGTCCCTCATTAACGCGAGATAAAGAAAATAAAAGCGCGAACGGAAGGTCGAAATCTTCTCCACGGGTGTGTTAGAATCGCGGGCACGTTGTGGGCGTGCGGAGGCACAATCGACGCGCACACGGGCAACGCGGCGGTGTTCCGTGGGAATCCCCGGGGCTGAGGGAATAGTTTAGCGGCTGAATTAACGGCTCGACGAGTAATGATCGTTGTAATTTCGTCGCTCTCACGGCTTGCGACGTATTTCGCCGTCAGCGACGATTTGGTAAGCTAATGCGCCGATCTTATCGCCGTTAACGAGGGTTACAGCGCGGTTTTGTCGAGGTTAGCTTTTCGCGTGCCTGGTCCCTCGACTCTTGGTAATGTCGACCATCTCTCCCATTCGCGGCGTTCTAACTGCTCTTCTTTTAAGTACACCGATAAACGCGTTCTTCTGAGCAATTTTCTTTGACACCACTATCTCGCCTTTGAATTTACCTTTCTATTTACAGTTTCAGTTGCAAATTTTATCGCAATATTAAATATTAACATCGCTTTTCGTGTTTTAGTGATTAATAAATTCAGCGATGCTACGCTATCGGATCTTCCAGTGAATGCACTTTGAATCGACCGTGAAGTAACGTCGGATCATTCTCATGATCACGCTTATTTCTCTGCTCTCGTCTTTATGAGGATTCTCATTCGCGACTAGCAAGCCGGATGCTCTTGCTGGAACGAATGTTGTTTCTCCGAATGAAGATGTACGATCGCGTGTGGTGGTGCGATGAAAGATGGTATCATAGGGTGGAAGTAATTGAATTTTTTGGGAGATTCGATACGATGATGGAGCGAATGGTTCTCGTCCGGCGAATTTTGCACGGCTCTTAAGTGATTTTCCTGTCTCGCGCGAAGCGGTTCGACTGAGTGAATTAGATCGAGCCAATCTTCGTTGGATCACAGGAAACCTTTATGGGATAAAATCGTGAAGTACGGTTATAGTTACACGGCCCTTGCATTATTTTTCCATTAGTTTCATTCTACTAATCAACCAGCTTCCTATTTTACCAGTTCGTTTCTGTTTCGTTCACCGTTAATTTCGATCAGCAGCTAAGCGAAATTAAGATAGTCGCGAGGATCGATCTCTAGTTAACAGTAAATCCACGCGTTTCCACTGACAGAACTAATGACAGGCGAAAAGTGAACAGATCGAGCAGAAATATAAATTTGCCATCGAACCAGATCGCATCGAAAGATACAGAGAGCTGCACAGAAAACGAGCAGAGGAACATTTATAGAGCATCGGCCAGCGTACGTGCCACGCTATAATTAATTAAACTACAGGTATAACGGATGCTATTAAAAGATCTTGATAGCAACGTAACAAATTTAACGCGTTGCATCACATCCCCATTGCGGCATCGCTGCAGCCTAATTACGAGCATCCCCGAATGGAAGTCGAACGGGATTCTCCTCTGAATCCGCGTTCGCCATCGAAACCGCGCGCGTCCTCTGGAACCAACGCCCTGTCGAACAGATCGACCCTCGTCCCTTCAAAACCCGTAATAACTCACGAAACGTTTACGTACCGGTAATTGCAGCAACGTCCCACGTGTGTCTCCATCCCCTCGTCCGTTTCGTAACCTTTCGCAAACGACGTACCCAATTAGCAAGCCTAAGCGGCGCAACCGGGGAGACCAGTCCGTAGACCATCGACGGGAAATTAAATCGCGATTAGACAGCCTCGCCACTCCGCCGCGTCCGCAGTTATAATCGTTCGATACGCAACGATCGACGCGAAATAGGGACATCCAGGGTTTCCTACGTCTTCGTTCGTGTTTTGTTCGCGTGTACGCGAAGGTACGCGATTATAAATTAATCAGAGTCATGGTGTAACGAGCCCCTGTCACGGACACGGTGGCTGCGTCACGTGGGAGTCGGCGTCCAGGAGTAGTCTGGCGCCTCTACGCTCGATCTTCGATTGCGACGATATAGAACTGGTTCGTTAAACGTGGCTACAACTTAATCCGTCTAATATGCCGTCGGTTGCGACCTCGTCTGACGAATTGACCGTGGGATGCTCACTGGAATTGGATTTGTACTTCGCCGAGGCTGGTCGTTACGATTTATGGCGCCACGATTTTGTCTCTTGGAGGAAATCGATCGGTCGATTGGTGAAATTGGTGGCGATGGAAGACACGATCGTGATACGAGATGTTTTTGCTTCGAATATCTCGCTTGATTAAAGATCGATAACGATCGTGCTATAGCTGGCCTTTTTTATGAAATTCATTAACGTTGAATGCTGTCTTCTGATTCTTTCTTTAATTACAACAGTTATGAGTCGACAAGTCGATAATTTGAAAATTGTTTTTGTACGTGAAACAAATTGGGCAAATGATGAGGATTTTGAATTGAGGGGAATTTTCAGTTGGAAAATGGAATGCGTCTAATTGTTATAAGTGAGGATGGTTTCCTTTTTAATCGACGTGAATATTCATGATCCTCGTTGAAACCAGGTAACAGTGCTCTGAATGATGATTGTCGCGGGTCGCTTGTAACTAGAGCAGCCGACCGATTAAATGGTAATTCAACGAAGGAAAAAGGAAAGGGTTAAGAATCGCGGTTCAGATTACGTTCAGAAGTCGCACAGTGTATATGCCAGGCGCTAGATCTCACGTTGTTCAACAACCCCGCTCATAGTAAACAAGTTTGCTCGCGCTTGGCACCATCACACGATGGGTTGATCGCGAACCTGCAAGTTCCAAGCCAGGTCGCGTTTGATATTAACGTAATGCGTGCAAAAAAATGGACTGAGCCTTTTTATTTTGCATCCGGTGAGATCTAGCTTCGGATAAGTGAAAGTCCTCGTAACTTCTGATGATAGCTGCGTATATTTGAATAAACGAAATATTCTACGATACATTTATTATAGCAGCGTGAAACTATAAGAATTCAAATTTTTCTGCTCAGCTACGTGCATATAAATTAAAAAAAACATCGCTTTATGGAGCAATGGGTGATCGTGCATCGGTTGTGCTCTGAGTAACGAAGAATAGATTCGCAAATTATAAAGAATATTCGTCCATCGTACTCTAGAACCGCAGCAAACGATTTTACATACGCGTCGCGAAGTATAAACAGAAGAAGAAAAAGGTTATTGTCCCTCGCGTGGCCTGCGAACACGCGTGAGGCGAATCGGGGGTGAACGTCGAGGGCCAACGATATCTCGAAGACGCGCGTGAACCCACTGGTCCCACGTGGTTCAGCGAGCGTGACCACGTGGCGGGCAATAGTATAGTAAAGTGCCCACGAGATAGAGAGACGATGTCGGCTGAATGGAAAGGCGAAGACGCCTAGGGGGAACGCGAAACAGGGTATAGGTTAAACCGGAAGCCGTCACCGGAACAGCTTCTACTTCGTAGGTTCACATGGCCGACGTTCGCCGCGCCGGAGGTCACGATAATTTCCCTGTGTCGGTGCAGGTGCTCCTATCAGATGAAGAAACGCTCCACTTGTTTCTGAACTTTGCACCCCTCGATTGGACAGGTCAGCTGGAAATTTGAGTGCATTATACAATTTGTATTACAAAGTTGCCAATGATTGAAATCATTTTTCAATCTTGTCGTCACCTTTGCAACCCTCTCTTACTTACGAAGCGTAGATTTGCAATTAAGCGATGGTAAAGTGTTCGAGGAGACCTTGAACGCGTTCCACGAAGACACGCCACAGGAACAATTGTGTGTCATGCTTGAGGAGCGTTACTTTCTGTTTCCTTCGACTCTTCCTAACAGATATAGAGGATTTCCGATGTGTACTCTAGCGAGCTATCGATTTTTAAGCTTCTGTCCCTTCCGGTGACCGAGAGCGTAACCACCCCGTGAGAACACACCCTCACGAAATCGAGGATTGCGCGAGTAATGGCCCGTGAAAACTGGCGCGTTACGTGCGCGTCTATATCTGAGAACGTTACGAATTAATTCAGGTGTGTTTCGTCGAGCGTTGAAAGGTTACGTAGACGAGAAGGTCTTCCCTTTGACATTCTTCGAACTATATTTCGCGAGAGGTTTCTAAATGCTGGCAACGCGGCAGGAACGTGTTTCTTCGGCTATAACTTGCCTCACATCGAGATTATAACAGAGTTAGAGCCTGCGGCTATTTTAGACGTTTTTCATAAATCGTTCAGTAGCGGCATGAATGATTTAAACGGGTTAAATGGGAACATATGAAAGAAACTCGAGAGAGGGAGAGAGAGGTGATTTAAACGCTCTACGGAGTTACGACAGGTGGCTGAGCGTGATGTTTTGTAATCGTTGCTGGAGGATACGTTCGGTTCGATCTTCCGGAGAGATTTCGCTCATTCACGTACTCTTAAACCGAACAAGCTCGACGATCATAGATGAAATACAGCCGAGCAACGTTTCGCCTCTACAGTTCGAGTGTTGAAAAACAAAGGAAACATAAATTAGAATGCGTCGATCAATATCGAGTCGTGTCGATATCCCATTCACCAGGTCTCATTCGCGATCTAATTGTAACGCGTCTAACTGGAACGATCCTTTCTCCAACTTGAAACTAAGATCGAGCAAAGTCTTCGAATGGTGCCTCTGCGTGGATAAATTGAACCGTTATGCAATAAAGCGACCGATGACAAATGGTAGCGGCACGGGAACTCAAAACTCGCTATTCATCAATGGCAGGTAATGGTCGTTATCTGGGAACAGAATCATTTTACGTTGCGAACTGGTGCCACTAGTGGTCGCAACAAACCTGATAAATCGCAACGCCTCGTAGAATTCCAATCGACAAGGAAGCGCACGGTATTTGTATGTAACATCACGAGCTGCATCGAACGCAGCTGCGCCTGTAGCAATGCAAAGCGCATACGCGTGTACGAGTCGCGGTGAATCTTTCAGGCGCCTTTCCTTTCACCGCCATCGCGATACTACGTACAAAACCGCGCGTTACATTCATAAATAGAAATGTCAGTGGCAGAGGCACCAATGGCGATCAAATTCTCTGTTAAATCCAGAATGGATCGCCAACCAAATGGACGATGACACACGAATAACGTGGTTATCTATGTTACACGCGTTGCTACAACTTCCTCGCAATTACAGTTCCCTTTCATTACGGTTCACCGTAAAAAGAATAATAAAAATCTGGAATTTTTGCACGCGCTCGAAGACTGGCACGAAAGACAGTCTGGAGATTTATTATCAGCGAAGATACTCGCTATTGTACCCAGTAGGATCCTCGACGATGATCTAGCCGCGATAGGATAATGAACAGAGAATGCCGATGCTGATTTACGCCTACGCACGCACGGGTCCACACCCCGCGCTCGTAAACAATGCCAGGCGATCGTAAATCATACCGATGAACGCGCGATTGTACTTTTCAGTAGCTGGTTAATATCCCTTTGTTTTTGTACCTACACGCTGTTGCAACCGCGAATACTGCCTTTTGTTGGCCGTCTTACGGAGGATTGGATAGATAAACGGCGTGGAAAATGGCGCCGATTTTTCGTACCGCGGTTTCAGTCGTTTCGATGTAGGAGGTTCGCCCATGTAGATCTAGATTGGAAAGGCTAAATAATGATAGACTCTACCCAGCGATCGTACTCCTAGATTTCGAAAGGAGCGAAATTACCAAGGTTCCTGAGGAATTGGTAAAATTGGCCCAAGGCTAGCGTAACATTACGAGTTCCAAAACATTGCTGATATTACGCGTTTCACCTTATCCGTCGCGAAGTACAATATCAGTGCCGCCATCGACCGTTCTACGCGTTGCGTTTCCAAAAATGTCACGTAGCCGAGCCACGATTAAATCAGGACGAGTCAAGGTAAGGTAACAGTCGCTTAAACTCGCGCGCGCGCTCGAAACTGCCGCGCGTTTCGAAAGCGATCGGGGAGCGCGGCGGGACCACGTAGGTGCCAGCTGTGAGTAGTACTACGATCACGTAAACCGTGATCCAAGATGGCATCGCGCGCCGGGTCAATATCCTGAGCTACAAGCCTGGAGAACGGCCGCTGTGGCGGCTGCTGCGGTGATCCTGCGCCAGTCTTGGGGAAACACCACGCGAAGGCGCCACTGAGAGCCTTTTTAATGGGGACTGGTTTTCAGCCGCGACCATGGACCGCGCGCTTGCGTTTCGCTTGACCTCGGCTCCGCGAGCGCCTTTAGGAGAACAAAGGACCTCGCTGCTACTGGCTCTCGACGTTTCCGGAAGCTTCTCGCGTCCCTTCGATATTTGGAGCATCTGTTTAGAGATGGTACCAGGATGGTCCTTTAAAATGGTTCTTTTCGTCGAATTCTGAAGGATCGTAGGAGAGATTCACGAGTTTGTACGATGGCAGATTCGAATTTGTGAATCAGCTGATTCGAGCAACTCGAGGTTCATATCAGGTTTAACGGTTATTGGATTAATTCGTTTATGAATGTTAGCTACTGTATTTAATGCTTTGGCTATGATGCAGTTTAAAATAAAATTAAATCTACTTCTTCCGCCAGAGGATTAAATGGACCGGAACAATGTGAGAGGGTTAATACGGGGATGATAGGATTACGCGTCTGAACTTTTTACGTGGAAGAATGGAATCGAAATTGTTCGTTTAGGTAGGAACGTGATGATACGCAGAAGAAACTTGTTGCGAAATGTAAAGCACGTTAGGTATTTTTATGGAAGTGTGCAGTTTTGTAATAGGTAAGTAACGAGGTATTCGCTAGACCCTGAAGAAGAATGCTTGCAATGGTTGCGGTGGTTTGCGTAGGCGTGTCGCAGGATAACTTTAATTTTAAAAAAGAGGACACGAAATTGAAGTACACTGAAATTAAAGAGTCATATCTCTAATTTTGTAAGTTGTTCAAATTTTTATATCGCTAAAATAAAAGAACTAGATCTGCTCCAGAAGACTTCTCGTGGATAAAATAATTATTCAGAAAAAACAGTTAAAAATTCATGGGTATATTTTTCCCGTATTTCACAGCCTGGATGGTTTTCACGAATGGTTGCCTGTCGAGAAACCCGTCATCTCGAAGAAACCAAACTCTCGTGCCACGCTGCGTGCATTTACGATCGGTTTTACTCTGTAGCATAACAATCGAGCCTTCCCCGGTATCTTGGGAAAGGGGTCGTAGGTACCTACTCGAGAACCTTCCTAGAAAAGGGATTTTTACGAATTGTATCGAAGCATCGAGCCGGGTCAGCTCGACATGGCGGCTCCCTCTGGCTTCCCGCCACAATTCGCCGCGGCATTGAAATCTCCAGGCTACGTTTCGAGAAATCACAACGGTCGCGCCGGCCAATGGAGGCGCTCCCAGCGCTAGCTCCTCGCCCTTGAGCGTCACATCTTTGTCTTCTCCTCCTTTTTATTTTCGCAAACGTTACAACACGAAGCAAATGCCGACCGCGTTGCGTATTTTACTCGCGAGCGTTCCTCGCGAGTCCCTGTGACGCGTAGGCGTGAGATCATTCCGGTTTATTCTTGCTACTGACGTTGCGGAATGCCTGGCAATTAATGAAGATTGCATCGTTGCGAAAGTAAATGGAGTAAAAAAGTATTCAAGGGTGTTTTCCCTTTAAGTTATCCTCCGATAAAACTGGGATAATTCTTCCAAATAAACCTGTCTTACAAACGCACTACCCGAAAAGATGCCGTAGCGTGATATAAAAGGAAAAAATGAGAGCATGCGTGTACGAGGTTCAGAAATAATAGTACTAGCACAATACCATGTCTGTCGTCGAGGTGAGTGGCATATTAAATCTAAATGGCACGGTTAACAGAGACAAAGGTCTCTTAATATGAATAGCAAAGAACCCCTTTTGTTGTCTGCGAAAGCATATAAAATCCTGTTTCGAAAACCCGTCCCGTATCCGAGGTATGAAACTCGCGGATATTGCCCGCGACCTACACAAATTACGCGTATCGATGGTCCGACTACTTTGTTCACGGATACCATTAATTTCCGCGTGTATTCGCGCAGTGGCACCCCGTCGAATGAACTAAGCTACGATCCCTGCCTCTCGTTCCTCTGAAAAGCTTTTACCGGTTACACATTAATAAACATCGAACTCGATGTTACCTTCACCGACACCACTCACCATTTACCTTCTCGATCGGCAACTTTCCCCATCACCGTTCCATCAAACGGACCAACACAACCGCTCGGTTGTCATTCTCTCAACCGGTCGCAGCCTCCCCCAGCGAATCTTCTACGAGTACTCGCGTAGTCGCGTCACCCGTGTAAAAGGATCGAGCCGTGCACCCCCAGTGGTCCTTCCCGCGCGTCCTATCAATCGCTATCAACACCAACCGCGTCATAAACATGGAAGCACGCGGTTCGATTTCGCGCGTACATGCAGCAGCACACTTTTACTCCAGTTTGTATCGCGGAACCGGTTTCTCTCTCTCGTAACAGGCCACGCTAGCCTCCTTTAGGCGCGCTGCTACACACCGTTCCCCTTGATGGGCAGCAGCAGCGGCGGCGGTGGTCACCGTGCGCTCCTTGGAGAACCGGTTCCGCGCGCGTCCGTCCCTCTTCGACGCGTTCGCCGCCGCTACGGCTGTCTCCGCGGCCGACCATTTTCCTCGAGCGACTCCACGGCCTCCTGCGGGCTACGAAAACAACACGGCAACGGGTTCCCTCGGCTCTCCGATCCGGGACGTGTTTCTTCTGACCGTCTTCGTATCGCGTCATAGCTACGTTTACTCTCTTCTGTTCGGATTCCTTTGCTTTTCTTATTCTCATCTCTCTCGTACGCGATCGGTAGATGCAATTAAGCGTTGTCTGAGTGTGGAGTCGCGGATTGATTAGAAACCAGGCTGATAAGAGCTTTTCTTTTTGTATGTTCTTCTTTGATAGGTTTCGAGAGGTTATATTGTGATTCATTCCATGAATCGCTAAAGATACAGGAAATTGATAAGATTACAAAGTTAGATAGCCATCAAGAGGAAAAAATCTGTATTTAAATTCCAACGATGACACGGTTTTCTTTAATCACTTTTTCCTTCCCTCTCAACGGCTGTCTTGAGAAACACATCATTAGAAATCGATAATTGGCAGAGTGGTATGAGTGTATTGTACTGTCTGCATAAACTCGTTTCTTAGCCAACGTTCCGATCTGTGGAATTGGGACCAGCGATAGAATCTAGTCCAATACGTGCTACGTATTTAATCAACATATTTCTACCCTCCCATCGATATCGCGAGCTGCTATAAAATTTCTTGCACCTTTTTTCTCAGACCTTGTCTGCGAGTAATGCGATTTTTATCAATCCAATTATTTGCCTCTGATACTTTCCACTCGCTGTGGTAATTCGCAACAAACTCTTTGTCTAAAAATCGAGCCAATCTTCAAGCCTGCTCATACTCTTTATTTCCGCCCTTCACGTTAATAGACGCAATCTCCATCGTCGTGCCATTTTACGCTTCTGAAGCTCCTCTGCTTCGTCGTCAGCGTGTCATTAAGTCTCCCAGTCGCCAGGTTCTTGCCATTCGATCATTCAGCCGAGCCGCCATTCCCATCCAAGGCTCGTAGATCATCGCCATCGTCATGGTTGACGCCGCGATACCCTCGATCTCATCTCCTTGCCACGGGCACACGTTCACCGGGCGTGTTCCGCGCAAAACTGTCGGCTGAGTTGCAAAATCGTGGCTCATTTGCGCAAGTTCCGCTGTTCCGCACGCCACTATGCTCGCTCGCTTGGAACCGCTTCTTGCGCCCGTGAATCGTCGTAGCCGTAGTCGATTCCCAACTTCCGTCGCTCATCGTCATGCAAAATATTACGACACCCAGCTAGGGAAAAATTATCTCGACGATCGCTGACGGTGTCACGGAGTGAAAGTACGGCTCGAGAATTAAATGGTAGTACGCAACGGAGATCGAAGTGGCTCTCGTTAACTTCTCTCTCGTGATTCATCGAACGATGATTCTTCGGGGAACAGTTATTCAGATACCCTTCTCAGAGTTTTACGTGCATCTAGGTCAATGTTGAACACGTCCACTCGACGCGATTTGTTGATCCGTTAGTTTCGTCGTGTCGCAAGGAACTTTTTGCCACTTAAAAATGGCGTAACACGAGGGACATTGAATTGTGGAATAGGGGTTGATAGCGAGGCGAACGATAGACCCGTTTCCACTATATTTCAACGTCCACCCGTTGACGGTTTTCGTGGACCAGCAGCCGCAGCGTCGCCCAGAGGAAACCTGTTTCTGCTTCTGCCTCCTTCTTCTCGTCCCGATGTTGTTTTCCTTCCTTTTGCCGGGGCGAGTAGCGCACGTGCGAGCAGCACCTCGACGAACCCGGGGCTAGGAGCCTCTAATGGCGAGGCAAGAAAGCGAAAGACGAGACGCTGGATGCTGGCCACGATTTCTATTCGAGACGGAAGGGATCGAGGTTTACAGTTGAAGCTGGGCTCGCTTCTTAGGCGAGCGAAGGTTTTTTAATCGCCTGACCGCGGTGGGATCTCATAAACAACGAACGTCAGGGTTAATGCCGGTCATTTATAATTGAACGCCACGGTTTCTTATCGTAATTAAAACGAAACGTTATCGACTAATTTCGTCTTGATTAAGAAATGTTTTACTCGTCCATTCGATAGATTTTTACCATTTATATTAGATTGTACTCCTGTGATTTGCGTTGACTTCAATTTTATGGTAGGGTTGAAAGTAATGGTAATTAAAATACGTAAGAAGAAAATGAGAAATATTCTTGGTGATATCAGCAAGGTTATTTAGATCCTCCGCGAGCATTATCGTTCATTCGTCATTGAAAATCTCTGGACGGCCCCGCGGAACGATATTTTTGATCGCCGCCAGACAAATGGATCGCGAGATAATTAACGAGCGAGCATCGCGGGCAGAAAGTGCGCGCGTTACCGCGATGTCGTGGCTCGGTTCAAATAAAACGAGGGCCCCACGAGTTGCTCTATTTATGGCGAATCTTATCCCCTCGGAAGGCGATCATTTATATCCCAGCGTCGTTTTCTGGTTGGCGCGTTTCGCGCGCGTTCTGTTTGCTTTTTGCCCAATGGTGAGCGGCGCACGTGCTAATCGCGGCACGGTGAACCGTGAATCCAGCTGGAATCGCGAAAAATCCAGCTGAAGCGAGAGCAAAGGCGGAGAGCGCGAGAGAGAGAGAGAGAGAGATTCGCGGCTACTCGCGTGCGTTCTCGGTGAAAGGACCGCGCTCGATTGTGCAACCGTAACGGTAATCATATAAATTAGCCAGCAACCAGCGACGTCCGATTCGAGGAAGAATCTTCGTGCATGGTCGACGACGATTTTTCCTTTTCCTCTTCTCTTAGGAAGCGTCTCTGAAATCGGTATTACACGATACACGAATCGGTTTACCGATGAGGTCGGAGGTCGCGAGTTATGGCAACTATTTGCTGTATTTATGGCTGTGAAGTCAGCGTGACGGATGCTGATACCCGATAACGATGCTCGAGCTACCTGCACACTCGGTATATGCAGCGTGCCCGTTCACTTTGAGAAACGATTCTGGAAGGTGTAATAAGATGAGAATCAGAAACGATAAAATTGCGTCTGTTATCTAAACACCGTTCCGGCTTGTCCAACTAAATCTACGGTTCATCATCATTACCATCTGTAAAGTATTGATAAATCGTTCCTCGAAAGCGACTTATTCTAAGAGATGGACTTTATATATATAAACGATAGAATCTTCTAAAAGGTCAGTCGAGTATTTCGTATTGCGCAAACGAACGAATCGATCGAACGGTGTTCGTAAAACTGTCCAGGAGGCAATCGATCGTGCAAGAAACTCTTTTCCTGTTTTCGACGGTCATCGCTGTCCCGACGCGAATCGTGCAGGAAGCAATTCAGTCGCAGGTGCACGCGGACGCAGCGATTGCACTTCTCCCTCCGCGGTGCACTCCGCTGATATCGATGCACTCGGTTTACCGCTTCTTCCTGCTCGCGAACAGCGAGCACGTGCGCCGTGCTCGATGAAGAAGTCGAAATGTCAGTGGCCTGCGCGGCACCGCTTTCGATTCATCGATTTATCGACGCGATTATCCGATCGAGCACTCCCGCAATTTCTGTCGATCTTGTTAAACGCGCATTTCGATTTTGGTTCCTCTTTTTTTTATCAAAAGAATAACAGAAGCGTGGCTAATATTTTACATCTTTATTGCGCGTAGTGAATTTTAATTATGAACAGTCTTCAAACGATATACTATTTTGACAGAACAATCCATCTACGAAAAGAGTAAACTTCTATCTTTCTACGATCTTGAATCTCGTTAACGAAACACGTTGCACCAGCTGACTTCCTTGAATTAATTACCATACTTTAACCAACCTGTGCTCGTTGATACAAAATACAGGTTACTCGTTAAGCTTCCATCCCTTCTACGAATGTACATGAAGATCGTTTCACCCCTTGATCGAACCGTTACATTGTTCCCTTCGCTCTTAATCCATTTTTTAAAATTAATCTTCTCATTCATCCAATCGAGTACATTTGATTGAAACGGTAACGAAGTGAAAACATGCATCATGGATTAACGTTCGTCAAACGATGAAGACTTGACGGACACTCTGTACGTGGCTGCTACGAACGTCCGTCTGGACTCATCGACGCGGGAAGTTGGATCAACGCGGCAGCGTGGTTTGTCTTCGTTAAGTGTCAACGGGGTTGCGATTCTCCGTTGGACCCGAGGTCAATCAGCTGCGTCGCAGGTGTTCTCGGGTCATCGAGTAGGGGGTAAATGTCAACGCGAGAGCAGAGGAGTCCACGCATACTCGATGCTCGTCGCTGGTGAAAGGAAAGGGTTCGCGCGTGCTACGTGTCCAACCGAATAGCTGCGCGTCGTTTCGCTCGTTCCTCCGCGACTTCTCGACCTCTCTGTGACGTTACACAGCTCTGCGGATTGACTAGGCTCGTACGCGAGGCGTTTAATGTTCTCGTGTCTGTTCACGTTGCTTTGACTTTCTGGGTATGCTCCACTGCGATCATATTTAAATTGCGACCATGTAGCTGAGCAAGAATAGAGACGCGTTAAGATCTGAATCTTCGAATAGCAACGGATGGTTTCGTGGTCCCCAACTAGGTCACTCTTGATGTAATCATTGCTTTACAACTTTCGAAAGAAGAATCCAGAAAAAATTACTGTTCACAGAGCATTCACGTAGCCTGTTTCAAGTTAAAAAACGAGGGAAGAGGATAATTCTTCTGACAGAATCGAAGCACAGAATCAGGATGCTCTGATATATGGTTTCAAGTGCATCTCCAGTTGCCAGTGGAACGTCTCTGGGCAACTGGATCCTCAGACCCTGCTACGTGGGTATCGTTTCAAATGCAAATGTCGTCCGCGCCGGAACGGAATCGAGATGGCCACTGAGAAGTCACAGATCAACGGAGACGAACGGAAGAACCGTCTCGACGGTGGCACCTGAAAGTCGGAACGATTCATCTCGAACCGTGCTTCGAGACGAGACAGGTAGCTCTTCCGCGACCCCTGCTTCGACTCGAAAAGCCCTTACCTGTTTCTCTATTGTACGCGACTGGAACCTGCGCGCCCTTTTCCGCCGCATTAACGCCGCTGAATGTCACGAAGCTTCTCTGTGACACCTGCGTCTGGAAGGCCTTACAGGTTCGAGAAAAATCGGGGCTTCCGCATGAATCTTCTGGGAAATCTTTTGTACAATATCGTGGATTGGATTTGGGATTATTTTTATGGTGAATTTGATTCGATAAATCGTGTTTGTTATGTGAGGATGGGTTTGTATGTCGATGGCAGCAGCTATAAAAATAGTATATTTCACGTTTTATATTTAGAAATAATTTTCAAATGATTAAAAACACCCTCTTCTTACTGTCTGCCTCGTAAAAGATTCATTAAGCAACCACCCTCTGAAAACGCCACGAATCATTGCGAGGGATACGTGTAAAGGTATATATCGATGTTAAACGTCACGAACAGGACGCGACTTCAATCGAAGGACACGCACTTTACCACCTGCATCGAATCGAAGGGTGTTGCATGGCGACAGATGCGTCGGTGAAACCCTCCAAGGGGTGCGCGCATCGGGAGCCAGTCGAATTCCCGCCTGGAACGTGCGTGCCACGTATTTTAACCGCATCAGTGAAATAACGAAAAAATCGAACGGCTGTGTTTCGCGTTAAGCGGACGCCAAACGGTGAGGAAATTGACGGCGAGGTATTCGGTTGCTCGAATGGTATGTTTCAAAGTAGAAGATTTTTAACTGATTTCAATCACCTTACAGTCCCATAACGATGCAAATATCACTTAATAAATTCTGTCTAATCAAACATATAAATCGTGTAAAACTTTTATCAAAATCTTATGAACTCCATGTTCGACTTTTACTCATCTCGTATGACATCATATCGACTTTTTCTTTTTCTTCGCTACATTAAATTAACTTCCAGACGTATTAAAGAGCAAAACGAGTGAAGTCACGGTGTCTACGAGTCGATTTACAATTTGATACCGTGACTCGTCCCGTGTGCATAGGTGTCAGCTGATACAACATGATGTTCCCTCGTCGTATTTCGAAGCTTGTCATTTGCACCGACCCACCTCTGTACTCTTTGATTCCTCCACGTGTCGCATATCGAAATCGTTCGCGGTAGAAAGTACTGTTATGCCTACTTACTATTGTGCACCGCGTTTTAATATCGCCATTGTGTATCGGGTCCTAATGAATAAGCGATCGTTGCACGCGCTGTTAGCTGCGCGATGCAACCCTCGATGCGCGTTTCAAATCGTGCTGATTCGAAACTGAACAGAGTGCAACTCACGACTGATAGACGGGGCCATTTTAATCGCTGTCTGTTCCCCTCTAATTATCGTATAACGCGTGATAATCACGGAATGCGTTACGCAGGTGCATCTCTAAAAATGGTACTTTTAACGGTAGCAAATTTTGCAGTCGTATATTATTATAGAAATGTAAAAATTACGCGACAGAAATTTCAGTGAGCATTTAATTAAATAGACGGATAAAGCTGCAATTAACATTATGACAATTATTCGTATGTACTTGAGAATTCATTTGCAAAGAATCTGGAGGAGTGTCGATAACTGGGCTAACGAGTTGCGCGCGTAAAGATCGCAAACGCGCGAGTCTTCCATGACTTTCGCAAGCATCACGAACGGCTCATCGTACACAGCTCTTCGGCTATTCGTTCATCTCGAACAAAGGCCGCCACTTTCGCATTTTCCGCCCACGTCATTTTTCCGTGGAAAAGATTATCCCTCCAATTCCACTTGTACGTTTCGCAAACGGCACATCGACGCTTTCTTCCCCTCGAAATGGCAGACCATTTAATGAATTAGCATTTTTCGAAGAACGATCGAAAGCAACAAGCCCAACGTTAAGCGCAGCATCCTCTTCAGACCCCCTGCTTTCGCGTAACGTTCATTTTTGCACGCGATGTGGAAAACGTTCAGTGACAAAAAGCAGAGCACACGTGTTAAACGGCGGAAAAGAACGGTTCCTGGAATACTTGAGACAATTGTCTGTCGGTTATCCGGTGTATTCTCGAAGACAGCGTAGGAGGTCTGCGGAGTATCCAAGCGAAGGGAGAAGCGGCTAGCACGGCCGTGAGACGAACAGCCCCTTTGTTATCGCGTTTCGTTTTGCTCGCCCCGAAAAGAAAGTCCCTCATTGTTGTTGGACGCTGGCAAGTGGCGTCTGGAAATCCTCAGACAGCGCCAGACCCATGGAAAACCAGCGTCCTACGTGCTTAGGAATATCGCCTGCTAATCGACGAGGACAATCCTCGGCTATGAAGCACTCGAAATTACTCCAAGCGAACAAATGTCGATTTCACGTGTGAATTTCTACGGAAATCTGCGAGAAAACTGTAGGAGAAATTGTTTATGATGTATCTAATATTTGGCAGCGGGGCTTATATAATTTTTTTATTTCATTTCCTCGTCGTTGTATAACGATAGACATTTTCAGTAGTTTAAGACATTTAGAAATCATGTTAAATGACCCGTTCACTTCGCCATGTAGGAAATTGCTGTTACCAATTATCTCCGATCTTGTACGTAACTTCGTTCAATGGTTTCTAACACTGTTGGCTATTAAATGGAATTGGGACAATTACAAGGGAATTTTAGAACGTTCCTTCGACACGACTAAATTGGTTTTTGTCCATAAATCCATAATTCTGGTAGTTTTTCCAATTTTACGGCTACGATGTTATTTTTTAGACATTCATACGTATGAGTTCGTAATTTACAGGATAATTAAATAGTAGAGGCGTTGGTTTATCGAAGCAGAAACGGGCAAGAATCGAAGCAGGGCGCCATGCAAATATAAAGACCGGTTGCGAGGGCGTCATCTAAATCAAGTCTCTTTTATACACCCTGTCCTCGAAACAAGAGAACGCTTAAAACCGAGGCAGCTCGGCTCGCTGAGACGCTCTCGATTGAGACTTCGCGCGTCGCATCGATCGTAAATCGCGGCGATGGCTTCGCGAACCGTTTTTCTCGCGGCGGAAAAAATATTTTTTTGCCACCTTCGAACACGCGCCAGCGTTCCATTCGCGAGGAATGCGTTCTGTCGCAAGCATCGGCAACACGATCGTATCCAGCCGTTCTTTCCATTGTGCGAGTACGCGGAAAAACTCGCAACCGTTTATCGATTCGCCATATGTACTCGCGCATGTTGTCAGGGAGGGAATGATTATAGCTGTCTCGATGACTGACGACCAAATGGAACCGTTTTGATACAAATTCGCGTTTTTTTCGACTTCATGAACGGTGCGTTCGAACGAATATTTTTTTGCGAGACTTCTGGTAAAGGGTTGAAATTATACTCTGTTAGTTAGGGTGTAGAATGGTGTATTTTATTGTATAGGTGTTAATTTGTTCCGTGTATTGCGTTAATATCTGTTATTAAAAGTTTATGGTACGTTCGGTTTGTGGATAACAGATGTGTATACTTGTTCGTTTATATTTGGCGATCAGAAGTCCTTCACGTAGTATGATGGGATTAATATTAACACTTTCTATTATAAGTCAGAGTTCAACAGCCAAACACTGGTACGAACGATCATCGATTGCTAAACGGTACATATAATTCATGATTCACGGATTTCATTGACTAAATTTCTCCAACGACCTCACACCGCGGTTAATATTAATGCGTCCGTACGTACGCAAGTAGTGCGTCCATTCACTGACGTAACCTGCCAACGAGCCACGAGGAGCTCTTACTATTACAACGTCGGTTTCGATTCACACGGTCAGGAAAGGAACACGTGCAAATTAGCGCGGGAGGATTAATGTGAAAATATGGGCCGTGGATACGCACCGATAGAGCCCTCGCAGGGAGGAAGAGGAAGAGGACGATGGCGGTAGGGAGAGTTCCCAAAATTACTCATTCTTTCCCGAATCAAATTGCGTAACAATCTCGTAGCATCGTAGCGTAACGTAAAACGTTGTCAGTGTCGTGATGGGGCCCTCGTTCGTTTCTCCCCAACCTCCTCGTCGCCCCTTCCTCGTCCTCTCTGTCGCTGCACGTTCACCGCCGTCTCCGTGTCTCCCCACCACAAGATGGGCCTCTTCCGTGGCCCTGTTCGCCACTTCCCCTTTCCGCTCGTTCGAAAAGCCGGCTCTCCCCACCAGGCCAGCCTCTCCCTTCTCTCCTCCACGTTACAACTGACCCCAGTCCTCTCACCCACGCTGGGGCCCTTGTAGTAAAAATGATCGTCTGTGTGTTGTGTACTGTAGTAAATCGCAGGGACGCATACGTAAATATTCTAATGAACCTTTTGTTCGAGACTTTTATTCGATTCTCTTCTACGTAGATTGGATACTTTTGGATAAGTTGGATATCGTTATGAGATTCTACGCTTTAGATGGGTATGAAAAGGAAGATGTGTACTCTTGGGGTTGGTAGAGAAGAGTATGGCGATACTTTCAGTGTCAAACATTAGGATCTACATGTCCCACTTAAGATTTGTGTAGATTGGGCTCTCGAACTTGTACAGAACCAGCAAGAAACACTTAGACACGAATATATTCATCCATTTTAATCGTTCATCTTATTTTAAAACATTGCTCTGTTAAACGCACTGATTCCTTACACCTTCTAAGATGATTGTAGAAAACCAGAAGCGACAAACTGATTCGCAGGACGCCTTACTTAAAACAACACCCTTCTGCCCCATCTCACGCGAAATTCGCAAGCGTCTGACCGCAATCCAGACGACCCAAACATCGTCTGCGTCCCTGTGGTTGCCGACAGCACGCAGAAATATCGTATATTATAGCGTACTACACGCGTACCTTACTATACCTCGTTTCGACCTAGACTATAGCTGGATGGCACAAATGCGGGTCCCGCGAGCCGCGCTCACCGAGGTCCGCCGCGTTTCCCAACCTGTCCGCAGGAGTCCCACGGGCGCTGCTGTCGGCGCGGAGCGGTCCCAGCCCTATCCGGGCATTGTCGCACCGACGCCCGGCTAAGAGAGTACTTGTGTCGCTTTGCGTGCAACCCTCGCGCGTCCTACCGTGCACTCGTGTTTTGTTGTTCATTCGAGAGAGGCCAGACCGGCTGAATCATGCCCAGTGCTACCGTTACGAGCCAATTGGGAATCGATCGCGGATGATCCCGTAGTTGGTGAGAAAAATCGTCGCGCGAGCCCCTGCGCGAGTCCCAGGGTTAGGAGAACGGTCTGTTCGCCAGCGAGCCGGGGAAAGGACGAGGATGAAGCAGGAGCAGAGGCCAAGGAGGCAGGCCCTCTTCCAGATCGCCAAGGTTTGATCTTTTCCTACGTCTGCCCTCGATAATTCCTCCTTTCCTCCTCTTCGTGCCTGGTTCGATACGCTGGAATAACGCGTATATACCGTTACATGTATCTCGATCCCGTGTCTGCAGCCTGTTGATTCGACGTTCGGCGCGCCGCTTGTTTAAATCACACCGTGTATATTTAGAGCTTCGCGGTGTGTAACGATTGTTAAAAGCAGTTTGTAATTACATGCTCGCATCTCCTAACGAGCCTGCTTCTAATTGGGTTTTTCATCGTATTCTCTGCCTGCGTAGCTTTGTAATTATTGTATTAGAGAGGAAAGTACAATCGAGTGATTGGAAATTTGAAGCAGTTCGATTCGATCGATGGTTAATATGAGAATGTATGAAGCATCCTGTGTAGCTACTACAGAATTTGTCGTTTAGTCGATTAGAGTCGAGCTTTGCGGTTTCAGGGTTTTGATATCGATGGAAGATTCGAAGGGCTGGGGTTGTGGTTACGGTTACAGGTTTGCAAAGGGATTTCCATCGGCGAGGACAACACGAAGAAATGTCTAAAGTGCACACTTGTCGCATATCCGTCTAATCTTCGATCGCGGTAGATTACGCTAAAGTTTTATCTTCGTTTACTTATCAAAACCGTACAATCGAACGATACACAATTATATCGCGTCCCAACTGGTGGCCACTCGAACAAGGCGTTGTCACGTGCGAACAGCTCTCTCGAAATGGAGAAAACCGTGCGTTGGCACAGATTCAATGGCGCCCATGGCGTTGCCCGTTTCGCAAGGATACGATCGAAGGCAGCGCGATCGATGCTCGCGCGGTTTTTCGATAACAACGGCCCATTAGGTCGCAAGCAACTATGGCGGAACGCGGCTAACCGTGGTCCATTTTCCTCTCGCTTTCCCGTCACCTTTCGTCCAGGTCGATTCTGAATGAACGCGTTCGTGGAGATCGTTACGCGACCACTTTTCCGTCCATTCGACTGTTTCCGCGATAAATCCGCCATGTGTGCACGCACACGCGTAACTGTCGACCCGATCGGGTATGAAAATCGCGCGAAATTGCCGGTTGCTCATGCAAATTGGCGAACGCGGTGGGAAACGAGCCGCTTTCGCGACAAAGTCCGCGAATTAGTACGCGCAGCTGCGTGTGAAGTTTGTTTTCGTGGAACTTGGGAGGTGTCAAGGGAATCGACTGAGAAACGTTACATTGTGACGTAACTTTATGTCGAAACATTGGGAATTTTGACAGTATCGGAAGGCTGAGTGGGAAAAACGTCAGGATTCAGTGTTGTTCCAACACTCTCAGCTGACTAATTAAGCGTATTGTGATTAGATAACTGCAATTCCATGCGCAACGAAGAGAGAAGTTAACGAATCGTCTAAACTCGGTTGTTGAATACTGTTGGCCATTCGTGATCGACATTTTAATCACGATTAACATTCAATGATACTTACGATCAACGTGTACGAAGTTGATTAATTCGTATTCAACCATTAGACTAATAAAACGATTACAAGAATAAGTAATGAGGTGGGATGAGACGGGGTGGTTGAATCTTTTGATTAACAGCCAGGAAGAAGTTTCCAGTTATTTGTATCTTAATTTTAGATGAATCTTCTTATATGTGGGCCTTCGAGTTAAAGAACAGTACAGCTAGGAACTGTTGGCGGAAGAATACGTTTTTATAGCCAGTGCGTTCCGTGCAACAGATCTGAGTGAATGCTCCGGAGTCATGCAACAATAATTAGGTATTTAGCGCAGTCTGGAATTGCGAGGCGTGGATGTAGTTTCTATAAAGCTTTCCCCCTCTCGAATTCATTCGTAACAAACGTACAATCAATAAAGAAGAAAAACGTTTATGTATAGTCAATGTAGTAGCTTAATCGACACGAATCGAGTGACGAACGTGTCCAATAAAAATCGAAGAATTTTGGAAAACACGAAGACAAGAGGATTCTGCGATTTTAATTCACCCTTTAAATTGCTCTGCGTGCGTTCTGGTTCACGATAAAATGAACGGAAGTCATTTATCGACAAATTTTGCAATCGACAATTATTCCACCTGTTTCTAAACGCATAATCGTCACTTTGTAACGTTCACCCATCGATTGCTTCGCGCATTCATCGGATGTCGATTAATATGTATCGAGGTGCGATCGATGTCGTTGTCATTCGTAAAATGACACGTTCACAGTAGCCTTTGGTCTTCCCGACGAATTATTCCCGATTAAACGATAATAACTTAACGCTTCGCGCTATTACCTTTATGCGAGGACCGTATCGATACGCTTCTGGTGCAAGAAGGACCCTGTTCACCTGTTGGATCCCACGAGCCTTTCAAAACACGTCCGTTGAATGAAAACACTTTCCCGCGTATATGTACACGCCTGGATCTTCTTTTTACGATAACGCACGAGGGAAAAAAGAGAACGCCACCGGTCCGGTAATATGGCGGATGAATGGGACGATTCAGTGGATTCGCCATATTGCGGTCAGATCGTTCGTGAATACAATGTCGATGCGATTGTTCTTGGTACGAAAACTCGACGATTTTTATTATATTCGCTGCTCGCAGAATTCTTTTCGAAATGGAACCGCTGAATGTGTACTTTATGAAACGCTTTAAATTGAATGAAAACAAGATTAAATTAGAAAGCATTTTGAGAGACGGATTAATTGTTTCGGTCGAAAGAGCAGGGAATTGTAATATCAGAAACTCATTAATTCGTTCCCAAGCGAATGAATATTCATAAGGGGGTTGGAAACGTACGTTCAGCCATTTCTACGCTCCACCAAGCAGGTGCGGACGTCTCAATCGAAGCGTTAAGAAGCTCACGGAAAAAAAGTTGATTAACGTTTACGAAAAAACGGCCAATTCCTAGCGAGCCTTCTCTAATCGAATTCTATCTGTTCTCATATCGTGCGAACGAACTTCGTATCAAGTTAACTTCCGATATGCCTCGAAGTAACCGCGACCCACAAAAGAGGTCGATTGGTCGTCGCGTTCCACTCCCCTGTTTCTCCTCTCAGATAAAGAAATACCAGCTAATTAAATCCACCGTATCACACAATATCCGCTATATCGCGATCTCGAATTCACCAATTAACGTAATTGCTCGAGAGCTACGATCAACTCTCCGCGTTTTTCTTTTTTCACTCGATCAACACATTGTTCGTCGAAAAAACATCCAGATATCTAATAACGTTAGATTAATCACAGTTATCGTTCCACAATAAGTATATCGCACTTTCTATCGACAAATCGTGAACGATCGAATCTATTTTTTAAACATCGACCGTCTAACAACGACATTCTCACCATTTTGAAATCCTTCTCGCATCCACCGGTGGAATTCGATATTACGTTCGCGTGATTTATCGTAATCGCACATCGTCGTTCGTACTATTGTAAAAAATAGCCATGGCGTAACGTTATGTTATTACGATCCGTTCAGCACTCATTGTTAGTTAGGTTGGCACGGCGTCGCTGTACGATTCCGTAGGGGTAGACCGGATATTTGGCCAGGCAGGCCGGAAAGGCGATAATAATGTTCCGCTATGCGACAGGACACGGCCGCGGAAATTGTGATTTACTTTTCCTCGGAATATTAATGCGCTCACGATACGGTGGGCCACTATCGCGCTTGCTCCGTGTTACGTCGCATTTCCATACCTCCTCGTATTACGCGTACACCCACGGTCGTGCCATTTTTTCCGCTAATCCATCGCGCGCAGTCTTCCCAGAGATTTATTATTAATTACCATACCGAAATTGGGACGCGCCGTTGGAAAGAAATGTTCGCGGGAACGGTGAACTTCGAACGAAGACAACGCGTTGGATAATTACCAAATAACCGTAAGTATGGAGGTAGAGAAAAATACTGTAAAATTGCCGAGGGAACAGTATTTTTTGTTGTCAATTTAGTAGAGGGAAGTTTCAACGCAGAGAAGAAAGTTTACGGTGTTCTCTTGCTCGCGATATCCCACGATGATGCAGAACGCTATGAATCTTCGACGTTTCGAAAAGTTGGAAACTTCGCGCGCAACGTGCACCGGAAGTTCGCGTTATTTTGCTCCCGCCGCGGGTGTTGATTTTACGCGGCTTTTAAACATTCATTTTCTCGCGTTTCAGGTGTTATGGCACCTCGACATCTTCCGGCGGAGCTTCAGGGAACTCTCTGGACATGCCTGCATGCGGGAATCCTGCATCTTCTGCGCCCTCAAGGTAAGCTGGATGGATCCCTTCGTAAAAAAGAAAATCGAGAAAAAGTACGGGGAACCTCATTAAGAACCGAAAGTCGGCTGCCACGTCACTAAATATTATTTTCTGCAGCACGTGACGAAGCGGACAAATTGTCGATGAAAAAAGAGGAATACCTCTGAACGGGTTCTCCTTGCTTGGTTCGATTCTACGTGCAACCAAACGATGCTGCGTTTTGTCATGATCGAGATTCGTGAGAACGCGTGAATTTCTTTTAAATACTCGGATGAAATCATCCTTTAACGTAGATTGCCCATTCTTAGGAAATTTATAAACGATGTAGTTTACCAAACAAACTTTTCACACATATTTCTTTATATGCTTCTATTCGCGTAAGAAATGTTCAAAGTAACCCCTAAAAATTACCCTTCTGGTCTAGAAAAAAAACTCAGGATATACTTTCTATTCGAAATTTAAACTCGACTTGGTACGATGTCATCAGAAGACATCGAATTAAGGTTCTCTTCATTCTGATCGTATAAAGTACCAAAAGAAAACATTTCTCGTCCGAGCAATGTGGAAATCAAGCAACCCCAATCAATGGTCCCTTTGAAGCGATCAATATTCTTAGTAGGGCCGGAGCTACGACACCGAGAGCTTCAGGCAGATCTGGGTTTCGTTAAAAACCGCCTTGACATCTTTACGTATCGATGAGCTCGCCAACAAAAGCGGACAGCCTTGAGTGGGTTGTCGCAGTCGGTCGCGTACACTCCGTGTGTCGCACGGTGCGATTTCGATCATGCGACGCCGCGGCTCCCACGACGATAATGAAAACGTCGAGCCAGAGGAAGAGGGACGCTCGAGATAAAGGTGCATAAGACCGAACCACTCGAGACGCTCGAGAGGTGTAAGGATTGCCTTACGGTTACCAAGCTAGCGCGTTCACTTCGTGTTACAGCTCCGTGAGTAATCTAATCTGAAGGGAAAGGGGCACCTCTTCGAGTTGTCGTTCAAGGGTGGGTTCTTGTTTGCGCTGGAAAATCGTTGTTTCCTGAGAAATATGACTATTGTTCGAGGTGTAATATATTTGGTGGTTTGTGGAGGAATTTTTGTTTGTTGATCAGGGATGATGCGTTATCTCGTCGACCTTAAAATGGATAAATGGTCCGAGGAGGAGAATTATATTTATACAATGGCAAATTAACGAGGAAATTTTTGAGTTATGTAAAAGATCGTTTTTTTGATTCAAGAGTTGCACGTGCAGTACTTCCAACGATGAAACTAGTTTATTCGTTAAACTAAAAATGAAATTAGCAAATTGGTTCTTCTAAGTGCAATTTTAATATGTGTCGTGAAACAGTAAGGAAAGTTTAATGGCGTTGGAATTGCCTACTAATTGTAATGTTATTTTTATCGTTTGAGTGTATCGTATCTTTGAAATGGTTAATCTTGAAACAGACGTAATTATTTCTTACAATTATCCTTCATCCTACTTTATTTCTAGAGTAACAATCTTACATTTCATGGCACGTGCATACGTGAAACATATTGTTAATATATATCTTCGACACATTTTACCATCGGAACACTCGTCTTCTAATTAATTTACATTATACCGTGCCTAACAGTTCTTCTTTTCACGGCCACGCGAAAAATCACGCGTTTCTTAACCAACCGTTGAGTACCCTCGACCGTAGGATTTTTTTACGCAATGGAAAAGCGTTGATGCAAGGCCCGTGCAATTGAACTTCGATGGTGGCGACGATCGTAACGGGCCCTCGCACCTTTCTCCGGCGTGAAACGCGTTTCTCGCGTGTTCCGCGATTGGTCGACGGGAACGGAAAACGGCCCCTCTACGTCCTCGCTGGTTCATTGTAGTAAACGCTCGGCGAGTAAGACTTCTCGGAACACGTACGTCTCGTCCGATGCGTGGAACGAAACGAAGCGAGGCGTCGCGACGCGTCGCGGGACCCGGGACGGGAGAAACCCCACGGAATACGTGATGGATCCTCCCAGCTGTTCTCACGGGGTTAATTAGTAATCTCGAGAGTTAATTGCCGCAGGCAAAGGGTACCGTGTTTCAAGCCAAGTTCGCGGGAACACGTAGACCAGCGTTCCCTTCGCTCGTTTCTTTCTCTCTTCGCTGTGTATTCTCCAGTACGACCCGTGCGATTTCAGAGTCAACCCTGGGGGTAACTTGTTAGACAGAGAATTTTATGTATCGCGAAGGTTCTCTTTTTTTTAGAGCCCTTCGAGATGGGTTTTGGGGATTAGGAAGAGAAACAGGCTGGAGAACAGAAATAGCAACTCGAGGGTTAATCATTGGGTTCGAGAATGTAGGTCTGACGGTGGAAACAGTTAACGCGAAAGGATAAATTTGACGGAATTTTTTAGAGGATGTCAACTCTACAATTTATTCAAGTTTTATGTATTGATTGAAAATGTATCGCGGATAGAAGGATTGAAAACGTAAGATTTTCTCTGTTGTCTCTTAAAGCAGTAATGCTTACGTTAGCCAAGTGCAATTGTACTTGATGCAGACTAAGCTTTGCTGTCGGATGTGTCATGTGTAGTGACGTACAGTGTTATTTTCCTGCCTCATCCAGGCATCGTGATGTTCGATGCATAGGCATAGTTGGTGACTTTATAGCGTTGCACGGAGAACTAACAGAACTATACGTCTGAACAGTGAACGTATTTATCTCTTTTCTTCATTTATATATATTTGCCATCGAAATATTTCCAATACAACTATCCGAATCTTCGTAAGTTTTTTACAACGACTACAATATGAATATTTCAGTATTCACTAGGACACGTGGGGCGTCCACCAATTCTAGGTCAGAAAATTGAAAAGACAGATAGTCCTGTCACGTTCCGGTGTGCAAGCGTCAACTATGAAAGTTTCTTGTGAGAAGAGGAAGTATCCCCGCATACCAGAGGAAGGATACGTGTATCAACCAAGAATTCGAGCCGAGATGGCTCGTGGTGATTCATCAGGAACGTATTTCGAGGGGTCGAAACACCTTCAGGGTTAAAACGAACCGCGGCGACATTCGACGGGACGCCATCCGCGTTGCCTCTTCGACTTTACGACTCGTGGACCTCGCGCACTTTCACCCCAGCCCTTCAACCGCAAACGCCATTGTTGCGGTAAACGAGTCTCGAGTTATATTAAATCCTTGTTTGTTTTCACGATACATTCAACTAAGATAATTTTCTCTGGCGAAAGCTCGAGTCACTCGTATTTCGAATGATTCCAGATTCGAGATTTAATTATTACGTACGTTCCTAATGCGAGCGAATGCTGGTCTAACGATACTCGACGCATTTCATCTTTATCAGGCAAATGCAATCATAGAGCGGTCTGGACACGATCGAGGCTCGCATTATAGTAATGGACATTCGTTATTACAGAGACACGAGCGACCCGTTACGCCGATGCTATCGAGGAGACACGCACTTAAGGGTCGTGGATCTAATTTTTCGTACGCGAAATACAGTTACGTCCGTCGTGGGCCGAGATAATGGCCGGTCATTTAGGCAATTAGGGGACATTATCGGAGACGTTCGCTGTTTGCGTCGACTAGGTGAACAGTTATAACCAGGCTAGGAACGTTCCACACGAGGGCACGAAATTCGTTCCCGTTTTGCACGCCGCCAGGAGTACGATTTGCGGCGATGCTGCGGTCGCGCGCGGTTATGAACACCGTGCGCCGTCGTTTCCGGCCGTCTCGAATGACCCTCTTGAACTTGCACCTTCTTGGCGTCCCAGAGAATCTCGACTCCATTTTCTCGTACAAATATATGGAACCCGGTCGACGCGTCAGTGTACTTTCGTTTTTGTCGTCGTTCCAGTTGGTACTTCGACGGCATCGTTTTCATGGTGCATGGTTAAGTGGTCCTTTGATTTTTCCGGCTGATGATGAACGTTTGGTGATGAGAAAATCTTCTATCTTTTAAAGGAACACGCAGCTAATTGCTTCTGATACTACTATGAATGAAGATTGGGTTAATTTGTTTAGAAATCAGTATTTATTGTACTATAGCGTTATTAATGTAATATTTTTTTATTTAGCAGATTGTGTGTAGTTAGGAATGTGCGATACTTCTATTCGAGTCTATTCGACACCGCACGATGAAGTTTAAAGTTGTGTGCAACTATGTATTAATGGAGGAGTTATGAATAATTGCTGTCGTCAACTTACTATCGCCACATCCTCGTGGGTGTCACCTCACTTCCCGCAAGTTAATTTACTCGGCCCATTACTCCAGATTCATACGTCACAATGAGAGACTCCTTATCTAGAGCCGTTCGCTGCGCGTTTGTTATTCGATAATCGGCGTTCGTGGGCGAGCACGTGTAACGCAAGTAGTCGCTTAACACGCGTAGGCTTCGTAGCATTTCCTTCTTCCCAAATAGCGATCGCCGCATGAATATTTAAATGGAATCGAACCTTCCTACGCTTCGAAGTCGGAGATTCAGTAGGAGCGTCACAGGAAATCACGGTTTTTATCGGGTCCCCGGGACCTTTCTCTCTCGCGTCGTCCGTTCGTGGACAAGTTTTTAAATCTCGCCTGGAAATTATTTTCGTCACCGTGCAATCTTCTCATTGATCCTGGACTTTCGGAGAACTCCACCTCTTAATGTCTACATTTCGCCACTGAGACGGCTGTTCCGAGAAACGAACGGAACGAGGAAGCCAGAATTTCGCAGAAACTCCATCTCGAATTCCTCAATGAACCTCGAACCCGGACACTTCGAGAGAAGTTCTTGCAACGTGGAGTTCCTCCACTAAAATTAAAATTCTTAGACAATATGCAAAAATCAAGACATTAAGTCGTTGAAAAAATGAAAGTTGAAAAAGAAGAAAATTTAGGAATACGCGAACAACCTATGGGACCATTTAAAAATATTCAAAATTGACATTTAAAATACTGAAAGGTCTTTGAATGAGCGGATGGAATCGCAGGATATCGCCTCCATCACGGAACACAGATCAGTCAGGTACAACCGAGCGTAGCCTCTGGCCACTTTTTCCATCCTCCGTGCTTTTTCGTGTACTCTCGTGGCAGCTCTCTCTCTCTCTCTCGTTTGTGTTAGTGGTACAGGACCCAACCGTGTCTTCGATGCGGAGGGTATGGATATATGGAACTGGCTTTGTCCCAGTACTCGTAGTACGGGTCTCTCGTATTCTCGTACGATTCACGTACACTTTGACGACCACACGGAACCGTTCCTCGTGACTGGCGTAGTTCTACGAGAGGAGCGGTGGACCCCAGGGACGTACGCGGAGTGATTTCAACGCGTGGTCGAGCCTGCGAGGCTCGCGAATCGGACTCTCGTTACACTGCAACGGGCTGGCTGACATAACTGTGGGAAGCAGCCAACTTTTTTTGCGCGATCCTCATCTGCATGGTTATTCAGAGGTGGACGCGATGTACAATTTACGTTACCTCTAAAGGGTGGCTGTTGAGACTTTTCAGACGGCTAGTAATTCGAAATCATCAGCTTTAGATAAATCGTACGTGTTGCCTTTTCTTATGCCAACTGTGTCGTACTGTTTGTTTCGCATTAATTGTGATCGAAGGTTTGTGGTTGGGGATAAAAATTTGATGATGGAATTGATAATAGTAGGATGGTTTTGTTATTCATAATTATTATGTGTTTTTGTGGGTTTGATATTGGAAGGTTTTTTTATTCTTCTTTTAGGGTACGTGGTAGTAGTTGTTTCGTAAGCATAATATTTAATGTCTCGAGAGCTGGAGTTATTTGCTCTTTGCACGTGTAAGTTACGCTTGATAGATAAGGAACTGTGTCAGCGTATTTTATGTGCGTTGATAACACCGCCTCTGTGATTAAGGCTTTCTCCCGTGATGTAATTCTTCTGGTTTAATGTGGACAATTATGTACATGTTACACGTTCGCAAAAAAAGTGACAGGAAATGTTAAATCTGTAACCATTTGTTCTCTATTATTTCCTATTTTTTGCTAGAAAATTTTTATTTCAACGACTAGTGATTGCCAGCACTAAAAGCGTGAATTATTTTATCAAATTTATGCTTTGTCTTCAAAGTTTTGCTTCAGTTTGCATTGTACACCACTTATCCCCTAATTCAATCCTCCCAACACCACCTGCTCCCACGCCCCTTCCCAAACACATTTTCTGGCCCTAAGCTATCTTGAAACACGGTTCGTCGCAAACATACAGGTTGCTATGCACATTCGAAGGTTCCTAAGCAGACTGGATTTTAAATACTACCATAAATTTTCGTTTTCCGTTCGAATTTTTTTAAACGCCAAGCCAGCTAACTCTCGAGAAGGCAACGAGACCGAAGAAAAGAGGTCGTGGAAGAGCCTGAGGAATACGTTCCTGGGTTCGACCAGGTTGGTGAACGTAGGACAGCTAACCAGGTGACGTCATTGGCTTCTCGGATCTATGGAGGGCCTGTGGCGGCGGTAGGGGAAAGAAGGGGGCCAGCGTGGCGAGAAAGAAGAGGAAGAGAGACGGAACGAAGGGTGGGGGTTGTTCTCCAGCACAGTACGAGCCGCTGCCTTCAGGTACGAGCGTACGACGCCGCGTGCAGGTAGTCTCGTGTTCGTTCTCCACGTCCCGCGACGCTGTCGAACCTCTCCGCCTGGCTTCGAGGCGATTTTCCGGGTTTCAGAGCCAACTCTTGCTCGATCGAACGATACACAGCAATACCAAGTGCGCGAGACGTCGAATCGGCGAGGGTTGGAGCAGTCGACGTTAGTGTTTACGAGTTCAATTCGATTCTAGTGGACGGATGGAACTTCTCCTTCGATTCCGAACAATTTTCTCGATTTTCAAGCGCACCCTGCGCAAGTGAAAAATCGTACAGACCGCAGAATCGACGCGGTTAACGTTGAGAATCGATCGTGGACGATAAAAGTGAAGTGATAGAGAATCTTGCTGCGAGTTTCAGAGCCCAACCCTTGCTCCATCGAGGAGTTTATTCCATATTGTTTGCGCGGAACATCGACTAGAAGGGGTTCGAGGTGATCAGCCGTGATGTCGGGAGCTCGGTTCTATCGCGATAGGCGATAAAGGTGAAACGTCGAAGAAGTTGATGGCGCCTGAAAAAGGTTAGCCAGGAAATGGGAGAAGTTGATGCAGATGATACATCGATCTCTCCGCTAGCGAGGAGGGATGTTTATGGACGTCGGTGAAGAAACTGGTTACCGTTGATTATGGTCCGACGATGTCCACGTGAGCTGGCTTGGGCGCATCTCGGCGGTGCCAGCGGTTTTGCTGCGGCAGGAAGAGAGTGAAGGAAAGTAGGAGACTTCTTGCTCGAGCTGCTCGATGGTTATCGCCTATATAACTGGTTTTACGTTGTTTAGAGTAAAACTGGTATAGTGGAGCGAGCTGGTAGTGAGATCGAAACGGTCGCCTTTGAAATCCCACGTTTCACGGATCCGTCTTCGCGCGACTCGAAACAAAATTAAACGCTGACGCGTGCTTAGAAAGTAATTTACAACAGTTTAATCAGAAATACGCACGATCTCAAAGGTGATCGACGAACTGGAACAGTTGGAAGGATAAATTGTCCGAAGATCTCGAGTGTTTTCGATCGTCTGGTCCAGAGTCGATCCCCAGAATTTGAAGGAAACCGTGTCAGCCGCGGAGCGTAGCACGTGGCACGGCGAAGTGGAACGGACGAGTCGAGGGAGAGATGCAACGAGTCGTTAACGCCCGGAAGAGAGGCTTGCAAACTGATTGAGGAAGAGTATACTAAACACCTCATGACTACAATCAACCCGATACATCAACGCTCGCGCATTCAATAGAAAATAACGTAATTAATTCTGAAATAATTGAACGCGCCGTAGCTAGTTCTCCGGCTAACGTTCCGTGGGCCATTGTGCAAGTCGGAATACATTTCGCCCCGGCGTTCCTAGCGCCGACGATGGCGGCGTAGAGGGCCCCACGGCGTTTGTTCAGCCCGCGCGAAAGATCGCCGGCGTCGTAGATCGAATCGGTGACTTCACTTGCCAAACGAGTTTATGTTTTTAATCGAGTCTACGACTCGTCTGCCAACGGGTTCTCCCCGGGTACATCCGGCATGCAATTGCTGGATACGAATCCGCCTTCGAGTATTCGCGGACGATCATCTGCCGGGCCCTCTCTTTCAGAACCCGGCCACCTGTTTCCCGTGGACGCGCGTCCCTTTATCCTGAGCCTCCCCACACTCCTCGTGAAAGCAGCGACACTTGCGGCATCGTGCAGCTTCTAACGCGGACGTCGATAATCAATAGCGTGATTCGTACGTTCGATTGATTAATCGCCTCGAACGTCACGTGGAACGTCTTTCTGTGCTAGTTTAATGAGATCCAACAAGCAGGACGTTCGGATACGCGGAAAACTTTGACCTTTGCGTGTTTCCTGAATATCCTCGCGCCTGCGTAATCGGAACAATTGGATAGTTGGATGATTAAATGAATTGAATATTCGAACGAAGAGACGTGAATTTGTTGAAATTAGGACCACGTATTCAGAGAGCGGAGGGTGTAATTAGAATTTAGATGGAACTTATTTCATTACGCATTTCCAGTGTTCTAAATTTTCCTGGAGGAACGATCCGTATCAGTTTGAATCAATATTAGAGGAAAGGTGCACTTCAAATAGAGAGAATTACCAGGCGTTATCAGCGCCAGGGTGAAAAAAAGGGTCGATCGACGGGGAGCACAAAAGGCAAAAGGGTCTTCCGCGTGGCAAATGCAGTCGTGGAGAGAGAGCGGGCTAACGAATGCAGCGTGTAGACAGGGCAAACAGAGCTATCTCTCTGCGAGAGAGGATCAGAGAACGGAGTCCGGCAGAGTGAGAATTTGTATTTGCTCGGGACCTGTCGGACGGACATGTCGCTCGCCTCGTACGCCGCGCTTATCTCGATTTCCAAACGCGATTTAGAGTTGGCTGCGTTTCCACTTGTACTTGAACTTCGTGAACTTTGGTGAGCTCGTGCGCGCGCTGCGTCGTGTACTCGAGGAACAATATTTGGAAAGAGAGCGTTGCCAAGTTTCTTCGGTGTTGTTTTCACTCGAGGAGGAGCGATCTTCAAACACAAGTGGAATCCATTATCAAGTTTCAAGGAAGTCGAAGGTGTTTCTGTGTTATTGTATTTTGGAAAAAGCGATCTGAGAATGATCGAGTAATAAACGAAAGTGTCTGCGAAATGAAACGAAGATGATCGTGTTCCGTTTGATGGGCTGAGCATTGTGAAAAGATAATGCTAGCAACTTCAATGAATTTACTGAAGGTTCGATCGAGTGCAGCTGATGTCGGAGAACCGACTGCTCGAGGATGAGACGCGAGTAGACTTTGAACGATCGCGAGGAGCGACTGGTAAAATGAAACGTAGACCCTCGTAGCCAGTTCCAACGGTCGAGAGACATCGCGGAAGAAAATGTTGAAGTGGATAAAAGTTCGTCAGGACGCGTCCGGGACGCCGACGCCGCTCGTCCGCGAGAAGAAGGACGAGGCGGTGGCAAAGGTCGAAGTTGAAGAAGCGGCGAAGGAGGAGGAGGAAGACAGTGGCATGGAAAGGGAGGATACGCCGTCCAACATCGAGTTGAATGATCTACGAAAAGTATGCTAAACCGTACAATCGACGTAACGTACACAGGGTGCTCGTGAAGTTTCCATTTGTTTCGGTGTAAATCAAATTCATGAATTTGTTAAATGAATTTCTTTAGAATTATTTCAGAATTCCAAAAGATTTTCACTGCGATACATCTGGACTTTATACGCACGCCATTTTCTTCGCTGATCGCACGGTTTAATTTCTTTTATCCTCAGGAAAGCTGGAATGTATTTTTAATTTATTAAGCGTATGTTGTATCAACAGAGAAAAATATGCACGATCGTGCACGTTTGTTTTTTACCTGAAGAATGCAAATTTCGACATTTCCGACATTCTTCCTGTATTTGTTTACGATCGTCGCGTTCTTGATACGTGGCTTGAAAACACAGTCACGCCTCCGTTTGTTTTTTCCCGCCAGTTTTTCGAGGATGTTAATGGTCCCCTGTTTTTTCCTTAAACCGACGGTGACGTCTCTCAAAACGCATTAAGCGTTGCAAGATAAGAATTAATGGCGCATCGCGCGAAAGCATTCGAACCGATACACATGGCCCCCTCTTTAAAATGTCGTTAGTGCTCGGTTTCTTGTGTCTGCAACACTCGAACAGATTCCCCGTCCCTTTTACGATTCCTCCCCGTTTCGTCGAGTTAGCTCAACAGACTGACGTTCTCCGAGCGTAATTCTTAATTGAGTAGTCAAATTTCAAGTACCAAGACCAGCTACAGCAATTTCAACACAGATTTCCACCAAGAACACAAGCGAAACAAATTTCACTTACTTAAAGTTACACCAGATTAATTATCCAACCACGTCAAACGAGTAACACGCTAGCGTTATCTAATTACTTCCTCTCAGATTCCGTCAACGACATTTCCCAACTTTCTCTCGATCCTCTCACGCCAGTACCATCGTCAATTACAGTCGAAGTAATTATCGAGCGTCTATCGGAAAAGGGGAGAAATAAAATTGCAAAACCTGGCGCACAGACTTGCAGCGCGAGTTGCCCAATCTCCACTTTGTTAGCCAACTAGCTCGGATAAATGTTAGAGCAGGGTCGCTTTCATTCATCGATTTCCCTCGCACAGCAATGCAGTTCGAGCAACGTGCAGGCTGGTTTTTTCGACGCCAGGCTAACCTGCTTCGAACAGGTGCAACGTCGTTGTCAACACACGTGGACGTTCAACCCGGACTGTCGTCTTTAGATCGGCGTGCGTGCTCTCGTACTACGTTTGTCAATCTCTGTGTATCGCCTCCGGTGTCTACCGCGATCCTGGTATTCGATATCCATCGAACGACTTTCGTTGAAAAATTTCACTCAGCCATTTGCGGTTCTTTCGATTTGCCGATGGTTCGCGCGCACCTTTCCCGATACTAGTAGTCAACTAGGAAAGGTCCGCTTTCTCTTGATCAACGTCGATTTTTGTCGCGGGACTTGGATAATCAAAACTCGAGCGGGTTTCAGCTCGTGTGATTTCTAATTTTTTTCAATAGTTGTTATCCGTTCTGTAGAAAGCGCTGAGAAATTTGCAGGATAATAAACAATTCTTCGTTTTCAAGAATTTCTTTCGTTTTCTCGAAGCCTCAGACGCGATTATTCGATGCATGTTCGCGATTTTTCATTTCATACCAGAAGTCTCTTTGCAATTACGATCAACTGCGCGTCCTCATCGAAGACTCGACCACTCGATCGATCGCTCGAACGACCGTACGCACAAAAGATCTACGACGCACAGCCGCGTGACGGTCGCCTCGCGCGGCTCGACGTCCTTTTTTCCCTTCGTTAACATTTTTCTCGTCACCGCGTCTCTTGGAACGCTGCCAACTATTGAGCAAGCAGTCGACTTTCTACGCGCGGGCATCGATCGTTCGAGGATCGGTTGCGAAACTAAACTCGTTCGCCCTACGTCTCTCGCGGGATCGCCATTTATTCACCGTCGCGTGTGCCTTTGCACAATCCGCGGCGGGGAACGCATCTCCGCGAGCGCGTACGATCGTCCAAAATTGGCGCCTCGACCGACGCACTCGCTCGGACGGGGAGCGTTCGCCGTCGATCGTTTGCGAAATCGTTCCGCTCGTTCCCTTCATTCATGCCGCGGCGATACGCAGGTTAGGCGAAAGAAAAGCAGAGCTCGTACGATTCGCGTTGAAACGCGGACGGATTTTCGTTCAGGCTACCGATCCGATTTACATACCGCGAGGATTTGCATAACGCTTACGCAATGGGGAACTGAGAGTGCGTGGGCGTCATGAGTTTCCTTTTGCGTTCGCGAACCGCGACCGGGGGGGTAACTCAGTGGCTCGGTTTCGTTAATCCCGTAGTTGGATCGCGATACCAGCGAATCGTGGGCGGATCGTTGGTTGCTCTCTGTGGCTGGTGAACGCGAATTTTCGATCGCGATGACGCGCTCAGCGATTTAGCGCGGCCACGCGAATTAGTTTCTGCGTTACGTGATAATCGAGCTGTTTTTTTCTAACGAAGTTTGTGAAATTTATTATTATCGGTCGATTAATAGCTCTGCTGCGCCAAGGGAATCGTAAATTTCCGCGGCTAAAAGTTTCCAGGTTGTGTTTAGGGACGCGCGATCGATCTCGATCGCGAGTAATTTCGAGCGTATCGTTGAGACTTTGGAAGCGATCGAGAATTTTGCTACGGTGATTGATCGATACAGTTATGTATAGTTGTTGAATGCAGTTAATTGGCGTTTAGAAATATATTCCCGTTGCGCTGCATGGAAATTAGTGCACCTGACAGAAAGGAGGTGAGAAGTACCTGTCCCCTAAAAACGGGGCTGCTTTAATATGGAAATTTGGGGCTCGCATTCATGAATAATAATAAATTACGTGAATAAATCAGTCTTCCGGATCTTTAATACGTCTGCTAAAAACGGGGAAATTTATTTCTTTGAAGGTTACTTTATTCGTGGACAGTTTATTTATTATTCATACGTGCGTTTTTACGCTTCGTCCTTTTATTCCCGGCAACGCTACATATTTGACGATAAATTAATATTTAATCAATTTTTTCGACATCTCGATGCGAAGCGCCAACACTTTCTATCGAGCATTTTTTGCATTATTTGCCGATATTACGGGCAATTTGTATTTCATCGTTGCGCACGGTCACGATACAACTTTCTGAGCAACGTTGCACAACGGTGGTTGCATTTTTTCTGACATTTATGCCATAATTGTTACCCAATGCTGCGAGGGGGTAGGAGTTTCATACGACATTACACAATACGCCTTCATGCCCGGTGGCCAGCGGATTCAAGTGCATCTTCTGCATCGGTAACGCGATACACGTGTCCCACAAACAGGGATATTTACACAGTCTTCGCGACATATGCTGCAGCCGCCGCCCGTTGCCTCGACGCCCTTATTCATCAGAATGTTTCGTCGCTCAACGATGTATCGTTCGAGCATTCAGCGTCGCGTGTTCGTCACTTTGCAACGTGCAAGCTAATTTCAGAATTGGATATCAAATTCATTCGAATTGGCAATCGTTTCGCTTGGCATGAAATCACTCTGGTGTCGCAATTAAAATAGAAACATTTTAAGAAACGATTCTAGAGAACAGATTGAGGTAGAAATCGAGAATAACAAAATCACGTTCGACGCTTCGTTCTCAAGGAAAACATCTTTGAAAAAATATATAGTGATAAAGTCCATAGGACAGTGTGACGCGCGTCGAAATCTTCTTCGACTACGCGTGTTGCATTTACTCGCGACCTTTACCATCAGAGCGTTCAAACTTTTTCAATGATTTCCTTAAAAAAACGGCGTTTCGAACGCGATTACTTGACTTTTGTCTTCTGTGTTATTTTTTCCCCAGATTCTACAACCACAGCGTAAAGGTTGTTCAAGAGGCAAATAGAACAGTCTATATCATTATTACAATCCTTTCACCGCGGTGCCTTTTTACCTACACATCTCATTTATCTCCTAAAACAATAAAGTATCGTTTACCTTGAGCCACTTGAACGATCGATCACAAAAACCGGCATACGTATGCAATTAACCGTGAAACAATTTTTCCAACTGCACAATAGTGTCGGACACGCGAGTACTCGACGTCTCGTTAGCTCGTGCCGCGGAATACCGTGGCGAAAGGCTGAAGAGCGAAACTCGAGCATATATATATATATATATATATATATATATATATATATATATATATATATAGAGAGAGAGAGAGAGAGAGAGACGAACGCGTCGTTAATCACTAAAACGCGGGGAACAATTGAACAATTCCTCGATCGTGTTTCCAAAAGACAAAAGCAGCGTCCCTCTCTCTCCCTCTGTCTGTCTGTTACCAGATCGCCCGCATTAAATGTTCGTCACTTTGTCTGTCGCAGGACCTGTTCTCGCAGCTGCAGTTTTCGCAAGAGAGCGCGCTGCCGCCAGACACGCTGCGCCGCGCTCTGGCCAAGAGCTTTCTCGACCAGCAAAGGTTCCAGCTGGGATTCATGGACGACGCGGCTGAATGTTTCGTAAGTAAACGATCACCTCGTTCCCTTTGGCCTGTTATGCGCGCGATCAACTAGGCCACCAGGTCTAGATTGTATTCCGGACGAAACGGGCTTCGATCTCGTTTCGCGAGTACGCCTCGCAATCTTGCTCTCCTCGATCGTGACTGCAGGTCGTTTCGATCTGCAATTAGGACAGTCGATAGCAGGGAGTTTGCAGTTAGCGCGTATTAAATCTGCTTGAAATTGTCTGGTGTTCGATAATACTTTGGTATTTCATTCGAGCTACTTTTCTGATAGCCTCTCTCAGTTTTTCGTTGTCTTATATGTAATAATCGAGTATCGTCGGAGTATAACGAATGATCAAAAGGCAGCAGGATAAACGTTCGAACGATCTCCGCTCAGTATCTCGAGAAATGTTCGCCTCGCATTGTCTTTCAGTAAAAATGAGAATGAGCGTCGACTCGGTGTGTGCGTGAGGGGAGATCAGGTCCATGGAGTAGCTTATTGTAGCGTGACAGGGGTACGTATAAGGCAAGGTACGACGTATCAAGCACGGCATTATCAATTTTACATTGAATACGTTCCCGTCTCCTATATTATCCAGCCTCGTGTCGATTCTTACCACCCTGTAGACATAAATCATCTTAATCCACTCGAGCAAGATTTGCATAAAATATCTTTGAAATACAAACTTGTTTCGCGTTAAGCACTGTTTCGTTAATTTTATATCAAATTCGTTTCAGCGTCTGATATATTGTCTTACTAACTACTTGCCAGCTACTTAACGCTCAACGTTACTAATACATCAACTTTCTCTCTCTCTCTCTCTTTCTCCCTCTTTCTCTTTCTCAAAATTATAATCTAAACACAATTACTCTCGTTTAATTATTAAAATTCGTTGGAGGATCAAAATAGAAACTACGCATCGAGGTACGAGCGACACGGCAACCTCTCTATAAATTCAACCAAAACCACACGGCGTCGTTTCGCCGTCGTTTTTGCTCATTCATAAGAACTATTAACCATTACTCGCGAGCGTAATGCCGGCGGTAGCATTAATCTTCCCGTTTCGACATTCACACCGCGCGCCGTGTGTCACGATTTCCTTCGGCGACGCAGCCGCGATTTTCCAAGCGGTTTACGATCCTGAATATTCCATCGCGCAAACCAGTTCTCCCTCGCTTCGTCTCTCTCTCTCTCTCTCTCTCTCTCTCTCTTTCTCTCTATCCATGTTTTTCCTAGCGCGTACCGCATAGTGGGCAAGCACCACCGGGGATTGCCATAACCCGGGTGTCCGTAGGCGAGTCTAAGCAAATACACACCGTCGGGAGTCCACTTTCTAGTTTACACCGGAGTCACGTTTAGCCGGCACACGTGTGTGTCGACATCGGTTCGCTGGCTAAAATGAATGTAACGCTCCACGAATGCAGTCCGCGAGCATAATAAACGTAAGGAGGACGGGTGTCGAGATCCCTTTTTCCGTTGTCCACCACGTTTCCGGGGCGCGCTGATTCGACTACCCCTTGCGAGCTAGCGGAAACTGGGTTTAATCGTGACGGTGATCGTTTTCGACGAGTGCTCGCGAGATACTTTTGTGGTTAGCGATGGTAGATTGCGATCGATGGATCGAGCACTGTTTTTGTATCTTTTCGAAGTGTTTGGATGTTTGGAATCTCTCTTAATTTGGAAATCATCATCAGTTTCTTGGGATGAAAGTTGAAGAAAGTATGTCGTTCTATTGGGATTATCTTGTAAATGGGTTTGCACAGGGACCATCACCGGTAATGACAGTCATTTATCTTTCGCAACGGGGACAAAGATCACTAGCAGCTAGAAATTCGTGTCGCGATCCTCATAGTTTCGAAGAACTTCTTCACGATCCAAGGTGAAAACTTGCATCACGTGGAATCGAGTCTGCTTTGTTTCTACGATGGAATTTTAATGTTCAAATAGTGTAAATCGAACTACCTCGAGGTACGTGCGTCTGAGTTAGCTAAATAAATAGTGGAAATGCAAATTGCAAAACACGATGGTACGGCAGGCTTCGTCTACGAAAGTCTGCGCGCATCTTCTGCCTTTTCATTTACGATATTAACACGTTTCCATTGATTTCTACGTCGCTAAGGGTACAAGATTTGTTGATCGTTCGAGTAGAAAGTGCAAACGCATGGCAAAGCAAAGTGGTACAAGGCGAGTGTCCCCGTGGATTTTCAACGGACGACTGTTTCATCACTAGGGATCAACGGTTCGTCGGAAACGCTCGAAAGCAACAGATTCAGGCTTGATTTAAAGACGCGCAACGATTTCAACCATTAACGCTGTCTCAGTGGATATATTTCTAAAGCCTCGAATGTAGCCGTGGACACTTATTGTGCTTCGAGACTTGCTGCCGTTTGACATTCGACGACTAAATTTACGACTCGGTTTTTATTTCCTTGGGCAACTACAGTACCTGGAATGGAAGGATGGTAATATATGGCGTTCTCCAAGAACGTCTCGCGAGATGGACCGGTTGCTTCGACTGCTGGACTTTACTGAACATACAATTTATTTATTTCAAAAGCATCGCATTATCGAACAATCCACGATTCGACTAATAAGAAAAATGTATCCACCATTGCATAATACACTTGGCAGTCATTTTTCTCGATACGTATTCCAGCTTACTCTTTGAAATTATCGTTATCGATCGACGTTTACCAAGGACTCGTCTATTTCCATCGGTGCATCATCGACGTCACGGTAACAATGATCGAAGAGAGAGAGAGAGACATTGATGGTTTTGTTGTTGCAGGAAAACATTCTTCTGCGAATACACCTTCACATCGCCAGCGGGGAGGCGGAAGACATGTGCAGCGCGAGACACTGCGTGCCGCACCAGAAGTTCGCCATGACGCTGGTCGAGCAAAGCGTCTGCGGTGCTTGCGGAGCCACCTCGGAGCCTCTGCCTTTTACACAGGTCGGTTCAGTCGACGACACTCTCGTCAAAGGTAGACGTAATCGACGCTCGCGAACGGGTTAACCGCGGTGTAAATAACGAACGAGCTTCGCTACCGATTCGCCAGCAGAGTTCCATTTTAACTGAGACGCGTGAACCAAGTTTGGAGATGGATCTGCACGGTTGAATATGCTTTGCAATTGAATTTAACTTTAGAACTGTAGTTAAATTGTTGTACGAGTTTATGAATTTTTACGAGGAAAGATTGCAGTAAAAACGGACAGAGAAATGGAAGTCGTTGCAAGGTAGAACAACGATACTCTACGCGAATTACTTGAGGATATTCCGGTCGAAAGACCGCAATTTCCATCGTCATCAACCCTGCTCAATTCAAAACTATAATCGTCCACTTAGACTCTAAAATTTCATCAGATCCGCGAGCATTACGTCTGCAACGGATACATTCGTATAAATATTGAACGCAGAATCTTTAGTTAGCGTGCAGTTCGTGGAAAACACGTTGCTTACGAAACGGACCATTACGTTTCAAGGATAGTGTTCAGTGAATAGTTTCTTTTCCCTCTTTACCCACGACCAACTAATCCATCCGTCCATACGATCCTCCACTACCACCCAACGTTTCTTTTCTCACGTTGTCCACGCAGGTGGACCCGGAAAAACGATCAGGTGGAAGGAAAACAACCTCAGGTAGAAGTCTGAGATCCGTATCTGCCGTTCGTTCGTGAAAAACCTCGAATTTAAACGTTTAGGGGGTGGCACAGGTACCCGAGGGTTCGAAAGAAGAAAAGAAAACGAACAGTGGACCTGGGCGTCTGTGTTACGGGTAGATCACAATCTAGACAGTCCATAAATAAACATTTTTTTGGCAAATTCCCTTTACAGAACTTTTGCAATATTTATCAACGTTATTATTAACATTTGAAATATCCTATTTTTGTTTGTTACAAGAATTTTATTCGCACTGCACAGAATAATTTTAGTTATCTGATTTTGTATCTCTTTGACAACGAGGGATGAAAAAACTGTTAATCCCCTGAAGGAGAACCACCCCTTGAGCGATTTAAGCGGCTTAGCTAAGAAGCCTAAACGCTCCGCGATAACGAACGCTCGAGTTCTGACGTGTAAACGGATTAACTGATCGGGATTTGATGGCTCATTGGTCGCGGGTGGTCGACACGGAGGAACGGGTGGGTTTTAGGAGCGGGCGACTGGATAAGGGGTTACCATTCCGCGCAATAAACTCAGGGCGAAGCGAGAGGGGCGCGGGTAGCCGATTTCGAATTGGTAATGGGCTCTAGGATCAGACGGGGGGATTGTAATTGCCACGAAATTAGGATCCTCTGAGGTGATTCTTAGTTTCGTGTGTTAAGTGGACTTGATTTAATTTAAGTAAAGGGTGGACGAAGTTACGGGAACAATTTACGCGTCTGTAAACGTTCTTTAGGGCTTTCTATAAATTCCGTAAATTAAATTTCACTTCGTGTTTCGGGGAAACGTTCGAGAATCCAACATCGACGATTCTAATAATACTGTGGCTATAAAACCCATAAAAGCCATATATTTTTTTCTTTTTTACCGGAATCGTAAAATTGCTTTTGGCAGATTTATACTGACTTTTATTGCCACTAAATGTTATCGCGCACGGCAGCTTATTTCCCACACACCGTCTCTAATCTTGACCGCTTGCGTACAACGTATTCATCTGTACATTCGCAATCGGCAGTTATAACATCGGACACGCGCGTATTCCCCGCAGAAACGCAGCTGTTTCACTAATTCCGACTAAATAAGAGCAAACATTCGCCCGCCGTAAATTACACCGCAAGCTCGACGGACAACGCACGAATGGATAATTTTCCCTTTAACAAGAAAACCGCGAAACGCATCGCGATCCTATCAATAGAAACCGCTCCCTCGACGCTGGAAATCGTTCGTCGCCGCTCTCTGAGTCATCCCACGGGAATTTCCTCCAGTCTCGCGAGCAGAGCAGCCCTCTCAGCCAACTTTTGCCAACGGGTACAAACTTTCGCGGCTTAATTCAATGAAACCGGTTCTAGACGCGACTCGTTTCGACTCGGACGTGCTTCCGTTTTCCTCGCTCTTTAATTGCCCTTGCGACACGTTTGAATCGGTAAGAAACCGGCCGAGATGCTTTTTCCACGCCACGCAGGGACACCACAGTGTCCATTGGATTTCATTTCTCTGCACGCTCGAGCAACCGTTATCGCGGTTTCTCGCAAACTGCACCCTCGTCCGGCGAGCTCGATTATTTCCGCCTCGAAAGTAAAAGTCTCGTTTACTCGCCTGTCCGCGGTTCCGTCGTGTGCGTTCCGCGTCGAGATACTCGCGATTTTTCCGTCAACGTGCACGATAATTGCCACCAAGTCGAGGTGAAAAGCGCACGGATGAGAACGAAAGCGATGCCCTTTCGAGCACGTTCATAGCGCAACGCGAGCATAATCGAGCGCAGACCGCGAACACGTGGGCGGAGTTGGTTCTCCCTTCGTGCACTCGTATCCCACTATTGTCGGCTGTTTTAAAAAAACTCGTTGCAATCTCGTATCGGTCATGGCCGATCGGTTTTACTGGCTGCTCTGAACCGTAGCTCTACGCTGGATCACAAAGAGACTAGTGATTTGTTCGTTACATCATATTTCCTTAATATTAAACTTTTAATGCTATAACCTTTAAATATATGTGCGTTAAACTATTTTTAATGCTTCTTTAATGACTACTTACGTGTGTAATTGCTCTTTTTCCAGATGGTTCACTACGTGTCGGCGTCAGCGCTGACCTCGCAGGCTCGACAAACCCCTCCAAACTCCCGAAACAGCCCCGATCTTTTTGGTCAGCTGCTTCGAAAGGCTGGCGGCATGGGTGACATCAGAGATTGTCCAGTGAGTAACACAGAAATTTTCATCCGTAAAGTAACTTTCTTCCACGCGAATTCCATCGACCTCGTGGCGTCTTCTCGTACGACGACTCACGAGTTCGGACCTCGAAGCTGGTTTCCGGTGACTCGCGTTCGATTCATCCGGCTGCCGCGATATCAGGTACGCTCTCCTCCTGGCCTTTCTTGGAAATAGTATCGCGTGGACTTTCTCTTCGAAGTGGAACGATAACTATCGTACTCGACCGGTGCCGAGCGTTTGCTCGATCGGATGCTGGGGTTCTCCGTGGAATTCGAAGCGATCCTGGAATCTTGTAATTCGCTGCGATTTCCACGATAAAATCGTTTATCAACCGTTAATACCTTTTAGCATCGATTGGATACTGGAGTTACCTCGATTAGTCGAGTTAATTCAGGTTAACAGGTTTGCATGCTCGCATTGCATTGCTATTACTCAATGAATTAAAAGGGTCGACGTACTGCAATTACGTTGGTAATTAGTTGGTTACACAGAGATGGTTGTTGTGTGTACAGAGTGATAAGAGAAAGAATTTTTCGCTTTGATTGCAGAGCTCCTGCGGCGCAAAAATTCAAATCTGCCGGACCCTGATGAACCGACCGGAAATCGTTTCCGTGGGGGTCGTATGGGACAGCGAGCGGCCATCGTTGGAGCACATCATGGACGTTTTCGCGACCGTGGGAACGTCCCTCAGACTGAGCGACGTTTTCCACAGCGTGGTGGACTCCCGATGGGGTGCCTCGACTGTGCACAACCTCGTAGGAGTCGTCACGTATTACGGGAAACACTACTCCACCTTCTTTTTCCACACCAAACTGAAGGTTCGTGTACGCCGCATTGTTCGAAACGTAACGCTCGTTCGCTTCGAAACATAATTTTCGTGATCTTCCGTATAGAATGAAGCAATTATTTAGTTTACGATTATAAATCGCGTTCATTATTCCGCATTTAAATAAATGTTACGTGGGATATTTCTCAGAGGATCACTGAAACATGAATAATCATGATCGAGCTAATTAAGATGCAACCGCGGTGTATAGAATCACGAGGAAATTGTCCAGCCTTAACATCGAACTTAATTATCCAACCACCTGACTAGCGAAATGATATACGTTGCCTGGTTGATGTAATAACGCGACTCTATAAATTCACAGACTTCCCAACAATTTCTTTCGCATTACGTGAAACGAGGAAACGGAAATTAAAAGGGGGGAAACAATTTTTTTTCGTATTGTCTGTTTGTAATAATTTTCTAAATTAAAATAAAGTTTCTGTACCGTTCGTTTTCAGTTGTGGATTTACTTCGACGATGCCACCGTGAAGGAAATCGGTCCACGCTGGGAACAGGTGGTGGAGAAGTGTCGAAGGGGTAGATATCAACCGTTGCTGTTATTGTACGCAACCCCTGGTGGAACGCCAGTGAACACGGAGAATGCACCGAAGACCGTGACTCCATTTCCGAACGGGAACGGGCTGAAGACACCCCCGAAGAATAACGTTCGACGATCGATCACGCCCAGCCCGGAAAAACCATCGATCAACAGCACAGCGAGACGTGCCATCACGCCCAATCCCGACAGCCCCCCTCACTCTTACACGCAGCGCAGGATTTACAGCGACTATCAGAATCTGACCGATATCCAGAACAATATCTTTGCGAATCAGGTAATCATCGTTTCTGGTCACCTGTTTGTTTTTAAAATACAGTTTCCATTCAAATTTCGAACTAAGAAATGCGAACGAGTTGCTAAATCAGTTGTGATTAACGCGGAGTTGCAATTGAAACTTCCTTTTTTGTTGAAGGGCGTTGACACCGTCGACGGAGAGGCAGAATCAAAGTACATCAGCCGACGAGCCGTCGAGAACGTGATGCAACAGCAGAAGAAGCAACAAATGCAGTTGACGCGCAGCCTGAGCGCTGGATCGACGCCACAGGACGCCATCAGTATCCCGGATCACTTGAACGTGCCGCGAAGGCGAGACTCCGGAAACTGGTCGGGTGATCGAAACAGCGCGTCCTCGAGTTCCTCGACCACGATGGACAATCCGTATCTGTACATCGTGAATAAGATGCAGAGGAATTCAGGAGTGCCGAAAAGTCCGACCAGCAAGTCTGGAGAACTGTCGAGCAGCAGCAGCGGCCATTACGATGCTGGATACGATTCGTATTCTTTGTCCTCCACGGACAGCCTTCCGCTTCAGCAAGGTCTGAAGCATAATCTGCAGGTACGTGTTACGCTTTATACTATTAAAATAATATCAGTAACATTTAAGTAATCTCTTTTGTTATTCCACTCCTTTTTCTTCAGTCTGGTCTCTTTAAGAAGTTTGTTTAAATAACTAGAGAAATAGATTTTGTACCCTTTGATAATACTCAGCAGGGGTAATTTAGAGTTAAATCGATTTACTTAACATAGCTTGCCCAGATCCCGGAAGGCTACCAAGCTTCCTCAGGCGACGACTGCGAACGCCTCTGCAAGGAGACCGACGCGTTGCTGGACAAGTCTCGAGCGGCTGAGGACGCTGGCGATCTTAGCACCGCGGTCGCTTTGTGCAGCGCGGCAAGCAGCAAGGCCAGAGCCGCCATGGACGCGCCGTACAACAATCCTCACACGATCACCATCGCGAGGATGAAGCACAACACTTGCGTGATGAGGACTCGCAGTTTGCACAGAAGAATGCTGCAGGAGCAGGCGACAGCTAACGGCGAGAAAGAAGGTTAGTTGCTAAACGAGAACGTGATATCGTCCAAAATTTTTAGAATATAAAGTAAAAGATTTTTTCAATCGATTAAAGGAAATTCTATTTAGAATGTACGTGTACTTGTGACTTTCAGAAGGCGCGCCTGAGGGAAGACACTCGCGAGAGAACAGCAAATCTGGTCAGCATTCGCGACAGAGTTCCCGGGACAAAGGAAACCATTCTAGGCAAAACAGTCGAGAGCTCCTGGTAAGTGCTCCAGCTACAACCTCTGACAAGCCTACCACGAAGAGCATCGAAATCTACGCGACGCTACCGAAGAAGAAGACTCTGCGCAGCAAAGCAACAGCGGTGAACGTGATCGAAGACGAGGAATACATGTTGTACGATCGACCTATGCAGAGGACCGGGCTATTCAGTCGCACGAAGCGTTGCGACGACGATAAGAAGGACAAGAAACGGGCTCGCAGCGAGGAGAGGAACAAGAACATCTCTAAAGACTTCTCCATCGCTCCCTCCCGATCGTCACCCTCGCCAAAGGGAGCCAAGGTGGAGAAGACGAAGGAGAATTTGGACACGGTTACGAGCAACACGCGAAACTCTCAATCGAGCAACACCAACGGAGAGCAGAAGCAGGGGAAGAAGCAGCATAAAATTCGCAGGAAACTGTTAATGGGCGGGCTAATTAAGAGGAAGAACAGAAGTATGCCGGATCTGCGGGAAGGGCAGGACGGACAGGCGAACGCCAGCGTGGAGGGAGCCTCCAACACCTTGCCAAAGCAGTCAGTGGACGATTCCAGCGTCGGTTTGAAGGGTAACGAAGTGTGCCAGTCTCTGAGCGGTTACCTGTCAGAGGGGCACTTGGAGTTCACCGGGAACAGCAACGGTAGCCCTGGGAACACGAGCAATCCAAACCTGGAGAGAAGTCGTCTGATGAGGAAGAGCTTCCACGGCAGCGCGGGCAAAGTGTTACACGTGGCGAAGGTCCCACCGCCTCCTCCGCTCAGGACCACTTCTCAGCTTAGCAAGTCTAAGTGTTCGGGCGAAGTGCACAACGAGCAGCAGTCCGAGAAATCCGCGTACCCCGCGTCTGAGAGCCAGTGCGCGTCGAATCCGCCTCAGGAGCAGAACGGGAACTACTGGAATCACATGAACGCGACCAATTCGTCAGCCAATGCCACAAGAGCCGCGAATTACGCCGACTACTCGTCCGAGTCTCACTCGCTTCCGTTCTTGCCCACGTACAGTATGGAACAGAACAGCGGCAACGCGTCCTCCTCGTGCCCATCGAATTACAATAGCAAGCCTAGGATCCAGGACGACGTGGTGCAGTACGCTAACGGGATCCTGTACGAGCCAACCTTCGTGGTGACTCGAGCTGACGTGCACAACGAGCAAAGCCCAGTCAAACAGCCGACCCAAGTCGACTCCTTGCCTCCGTATCCTGAGAACGGGAACGTTTCTCATTCGAGGCAACCCAGCGAGGACTTCCCGCCTCCACCTTATCCATCTATTCACTCTGTATCTCACTCGAGGCAAGCCAGCGAGGATTTTCCACCACCGCCACCGCCGATCGACGAGACCTCTAATCACGTTCAGGATAGCCAACAGCAGTATCAATATCAGTATCAACAGCAGCAGTATCAGCAACAATATCAACAGCAACAACAACAACAACAGTCGCAGCAGCAGCAGCAACAGACGAATGCAGCGATGCAACAACGTCAGCAACAGTTGGACAGTCAACATATCAGCACTTTATTGTCGCAGCTGCAGATGAAGAGAGATCAAATTTTGACTTCGGAAGGTGCGAGGGAAGAGAAGAGGCCTGAGGATCAGGAAGGGGAAGAGAAGTCATCCGGGGAAACTTGGTTGCGCGAGTTACAGGCGAAACAGGCGGAAAGGAGGATGAAGAAACAGGGTCCTCTTGAACAGGACGGTTCGAAGGTCAGATCCACGCCTACGATTTCAGGGCCAACGATCGCACGGAGGACGAGCGATTTGATGATGAACAGCCTCGGTCAGACTTACGATCAGACTAGTCGCGACGTGCCTGATTGTCCAAGAGTTGTTTCCTCCGTGAAAGACATGGCGGCTAGGTTCGAGCAGATTAAACTGCAACCAGCCGCGAAAACGGAAGCCGAGCAGAAGGTTCCAACGAAGCAAAACGTCAACTGCGTTTCGCCCTCTCCAATGTTGGACGCTCCTCAGGACGCTCCACAAGTGGAAGAACCAAGACCAATGAAGCTGTCCACGGAAAATGTGGCGAGCTTTACGAAAACCGACGGTACGTCGGGTCAGTCGATCATGAATTCCAGCTTTGAGTCTAGCTCGAGCCAGAATAGCTTCATTTCGACCACGGTACCGAGCAATCCCATACAGACGCAGCAAAGTGGACTAAACCAAGCGATCATGTCGATGTCTCTGACATTACCACACGAGAACGGTTTGCCTATCGATTATCCTGAGGACGATATAAGCGAAGTTGCTATGCAGAATACTATACAGAACACGACGATCCTGCCAAGCGAAGAGGACATCGCACCGAGGAAGGTGAAACGACGAATAGGGAAGAAAAAGAGCGTGTCTTTCTGCGACCAAGTTGTTCTGGTCGCCACTGCCGAGGACGACGAGAAAGACTCTTATATACCCAATCCAATCCTCGAGAGGGTTCTACGATCAGCCATGAACAAACCAGAAACTGCTCAAGTTCTTCGAGAGATTAGGAGTCTGCAGGAGGCAGAGATGAATCGAGAGAATTGCACTGGTACCAAGTTTCAACAGCAAACTCTTCCGCTGAAAAGCGAAGCTGATAGCGTCCCTGCGACTCCGTATCAAGATCAGCTGAGAAGCGTGAACCCGATACCCATCCCAGACACCATGAAACCCACGTTCGGTAGGCAAAACTCGAACGAGTCGGTAGGCTCGCTGTCAGACAAGAAGTTGTGCGGTCCGTTCATTAACGAAGGACAAGATGTCGTTAGAGAAACGTACACTGGACTCCCTAATGTTACCAAACCACCAACATCGTACTCTCCTCAACTTCAACAGCAGATAAGGTATTCTCAAAACGGTTACATGCCGTACCTGCAATCCCAGTCGACGTACCCTCAAGCACAGACGTCTCATCCAAGAAACCAAGGCATTCCACTGTCGCAGACCCAAAAACCAGCCAGCCCGTACCCCACTCAGATCCACGGACAGTACGTTCAGAACAACGTGCAGCAACCGAAACCAATGTGCCAGAAGAACACCTATCAGACGTACTATCAACTGGAGCAACAGCACAATCAGATGAACAAACAGATGTCCCAGCAACAACAGCCGAACATCAATCAGAGGATCACGAACCACAACGCGAGCCCCATAACCGTGCAACACTCGCAGCAACAATTCGCGTACCCTCCAACCCAGTCCCCCAGTCCTTATCAGAACCAATACAGCCACAGTTCCTATCAGGGTTACCCCTACCAATCGGTTCCTCAGCAGAATAGAATTAATCAACCGCTCCCGCAATATCAACCGCCACCCAACCCTCCAAACTCCTACCAGCAACAACAGAACATGCAGAATTATCAGCAGAGACACGACAACTATCAAAGGCCACCGCAGAAGTCAGACCAGCAGAACATCCTGGCGCCGAATCAGACGTATCCGAACGCGTTGCAGAATGGTCAGATCCAGTCGAACATGAAATACCCCACGTACCAGCATCCACCAGTGTCGAAGCAGAGCAAGCAGATGCATTTCGTGTCCGCTGGGAAGGGCAACGCGACGGTGGCCCAGTCAGCGTCGTCCCTTCAGAAGCCTGTTGGAGGCGCTGCGAGAACTGCTCCTTGCCATCTTTGCAGGAAGAAACAGGTCACGGAACCAGCTATCTACTGCTCGGATTGTGACTTCTACATGTCACGCTTCCGACCCAAGAACTGAAGTCCCTTACATTGGTGGGTGATCGATGATGTTGCGATGAACAATTGAAGAATCGTTGATCCTGTGTGTTAACTACGAAGTGTTTGTGAACGAGAGTGTAGGACAATGTGGACTACGAAGGCGGCTGTCTACCTTTTGGCACGTGTGCGTTCTTCTGGGAAATGTATAGTTCGAATATTCGTATATCGTGTAGAACAATGCTGTCTGAGCCAAGCTTCACCTCTCGCGTCCTCAGCGATGACAAAGTGGTCAGCATCATCAGGACCCTTCAAACTGTTCGAAGCCTCGGACACAGGTCTTCTTCTCTTTTTCTTGTTACTTCTTTCTATTGATTAATCGATCGTTATTATTGGCAGTATTGAAAATCTTGGTATATAAGGCGATCTGAAAGTCTCGTTTCACGAACGGGACGATCCCCCCTTTCGCTTGTGTACAAAGTTAAGTTAGTTGTAGATTTGTATTATTGAAGAGACCCTCGTCGTGCAGCTAATAATTAGTACGTATTCGTTGTACCATTGACCGTGTACTTAGCGACGTGTGTAATTTATAGTGGATCATATAGAGCGTAGTTTCGTGTATCCACCGGCGTTTTCCTATGCAGCGTTCATTCTTTCATGCTTCGTAGGTAAGGCTAGCGTAGGTGTTAAGTTCTGTTCTATAATCTTATATCGTTTGTATTTCACATGCTTCTGTTGTACATAAGTAGTTTCCCGTGTATCGTTTAAGCTGTTTGTATAAAATCGTGACGACTCTTTGGATGTCCAGCAGCGCATTTCGAATGGCCGCCGCGGTTGTTGTACGTCGTTCGGGAGACAATTTGTCAGAATTGTGATACTAGCCATGCTACATAGAGTCTTATTCGTTAAACGTAGATACTGTATCGTAACGATCGCGCAGCCGATACAGGTAGCCGCGGATAATCGCGAGACAGTTAGGGGAGGCGCGGAGGGAACATGATCTCTGATGATGGAAGCGTGAAGTTTATATTTTATGTTGATAGGCGTTGATGTTTTATAATTATCGTGTACTTAACGGTTACGTTGTATCGTACGATTGTCTATGTGCTAGATCGATGTACAAATCTCACCCCGCCCCCAACAAAACCACCCACCCATCCACCCACCCGATTTTATACGTTTTGTAATGAGTATTTTGTTTTAAAAATACTTGATTTCCTCCCCGTATGACATTGAATAAAGCGCTGTCGAATTATTTCAATACGAGGGCGTCGGAATTATTTCCATCGCGAGCAATCGACCGCGTTCGAAGGTTGCATGATTTTTCAAGGAGGACGTACGCTGAAATGAATTTTCATACTGAAGATTTATCCATCGACATAGGATACGTAAAACCACTTACAAACAACGCTTATTTTATTCTTTAAACAATACAAAAATGGAAGTACTTTGTTCGATGCAAAACTGGCGGACGGCACTGTTTCCTGTTTTTGTCGGCGATTACTTTGTACAAAAGTCTGTTAACAATTATTGCGGTGCTGTACAACTCTAATTCCACAAGGTGCACTTGCGTCGCGGATTCATGGAACTGTTCTGAGGGCACTTGAAGGTTCTGGAGAACGAGGCCATGTTCGAGAGCGAGCCTATGATGCGATACTTGGCAGGACTGTGCTCGTCGGTGTTGACCACGTCCGCCTCGTATTCTGGCCTCGTCGACGAGCACCAGGACTGCGGAACGAAATTGTGATAATCAGTCGGAGAACATTTCTGTGATACTTGTTGAGAGACCGAATTAACACTCGATAACAGACACTGGAAATTGCCAGTAAACTGAACACTGTTTACGCTCGCAATGTGTACGCTCTTCACACAGGCGTGCAACTCTTTTTACATATCGTCAACACTGAACAAAACTCAAGAAAGAAAACGATCGTTAGAACACGTGGACCATAACTTACGTTCGCGAACGACAGGAAGAACAGCTCGTCGTTGGAAATGTATTCCAGACCAGGCAACACTGTCTGATCCTTTTGTTTCACTACCTTCTTGAACGCTGAATATGCGATCTGTACGCCGATCGAGTCCGCCAAGTTCTCGTCCTCAGTCAAGTTTCCATCCACCTAAATGGAAAATCATACTTCTCTAACAATCTGGTAAATTCGAGGAGCGCTATAAATACTCGTATCTATTTGTCGAATTAATCTGAAGAAAAAATGATTGAAGTCCTGGTGGTACTCGATAATTGCACGACTTGTCTAAGTCGCGCAGTGTTCAAGGTGAGTAATTTTCCAGCAGACGATTCAGATTGTTTTCGTCGGATCGAAATGTTGCACGAAACCACGCGAAACTCTGATCCTGGTGTTAATGAAAGTGTGCTCACCTTATATCGGTTCCCTTCTTCGTCCATGATGTCCAGCTGGTAATTATCGTATTGATCGACAAAACACATTGTTCGTTCGTGGAACTCGTCCGACGCGTGTTTCGAGGTCCACGAGATTTTGTAGCCGTTCTTGTCGAACTGTATCCCTGAATAACACACCCGTCAAATATGGAATTAGAAGGACGGAATCGACCGTGCAACTGTTTGGATAGATTCTGAGCAATTTTTTACCTTCGTGGTCAAAACTGTGGGATAATTCGTGGCCAATCACGAATCCGGTTGTTCCGTAATTAACAGCGCTGGTAAAACACGTGTAAATTCAATTAAGAGCGAAATGTAAAAAGTATAGCAATGGAAATTGCACAATTTCAAAGTAAAGAGAGTTAATAAATCGTAGTGGTGATGAGGTGTGGCTTACTCTGGTATGAACGGAGTGAAGTAAGGATCTTGCAATTCAGCTGCCGGTATAACTGAAAGATTAACGAAAGAATAAACGTGAGATGTTTAAGTAGAAAATTTAAATAACATAGAAGACATTTATCATCATTGCTTACGTATTGCGTTAACCATTTGAGCATAAAACGCATTCACTGTTATAGGATAGTCTAACCATCTGAAATGAATACAACAAAATGCGAATTAAATATTCATTTCGAGAACGAATGAGATTCTTGAACGATCTCTTCGTGGAAAACTTACTGGTCTCTCACAACAACATCCCTAAACTCTATCAAGCTTTTCTTCAACTCGTTCTTCCCACAATTTAATATATTTTCGAAGTAATCCGAGCCTATGCGTAGCTGCGAACAATTTACGAAATAATTGCAGTCTGTCGAATTTTGTGTTAAAAGTTAGTTCTCTAATTATTCAATTACCCCTTGGTAATAACGAGTCACGGAAGCATCGTCCTTGTACCAATCTGGATACCCGATCTGCGTCCTTAAAGTGTCCAATTTTTGCAGCATTAGTATCTTCATAGAACTCGGTAGCCAATGAGCTTGTTCGATGCGATGCCTCAGCTCATCCTTCACCTTCTTAACCATTCTCGTAGCCTTGAACAATCGACGACAGCGGAATAAGAATAATTGTTAAAGTACCAACGTTCTATCGACGATCGAACTTAATTCAAAGCTGATGTACCTCGTGGATAACGTGATCCGTCATGTGCCTTTTAACGAACATGTAGGAAATCGCGTTCTTCATTTGCATATTGAGTACGCAAACTTGCCACCTGAGAATAAATTAACGATAAAGACAAAGTTTGCAAGATCCTAGGAATATTCTGCGTACGCCTTCTGTTCCGGCTTGTGTAATAGAAGAGGATGTCTCGAAGATATCTCCTGAACAATGCACAAACGCCTTATAGACGTTTTAAAAGTCCCGTTCCAGACATTCAAGACATTCTACCCATTCCACGAACATCATAGAAACATGCACTTTTAAAACGTTCAAATGACGCGCGCCAAAAGTGGATGTCTGCACGACATCCTGTGTTATCTACATACTATAATATCTCAGAAATCCCGCAATTTCAACTCAAGATCCTCGATTCGAGATTCCTTTTCTACTTCGACTAATATTCGCAGAACCGAAAAATATCGTGGAAAAAAGTACCGCGGTGTGTAATTGGACATGTTGTACGAGGAGAAGGATATATTGAACTTGAGGTCCCTCATCTCCTGCGTGGTGTACGGGAGAAATTTGTCCACCATGTTCCATTGGACGTAGTTCACTGAAAACAGAGGGAAACAATAAGTGCAAACGATGACTCGTGAAACGCATCGTCCGTAGAGGATCACGAGTGGTACATGTAATCACTGTCTGATCATGGAAACATACGAGGATGAACGGCGGACGTAAATCACCACCGTTGGGTGTAATTAGAGAATTACCTAGTACGCGTCGCGGTGTCCTCGCGAGCAGCTTCGCCAACTTGTGGAGGAATTCCGGATTGTACACCAGGATCGGCTCCGACGAGTTCACGTGGATGTTCGCCAGCTCGAACGCGTGTTGTATCTCATCCAGGAAGTCTATCTGCGAATACTCTTTATCAGACTGCCACCTCGTGGTATTCGCGATCACGATCGTACGTTGTTAGTTTAGTTTCGTTGTAGCTGTTAGTTTTTCGCCTGTCAATCGCTGATGGATTATGACAGCGGAGTACAATCGAGTCGATAGTTTGTAGAAGGACGCGTGTAAATTGCTGGCAAAACAAACGCGGGGCAAGTAACGCAGGAAAATTGTACAAGAGGATACATATTGATTTAGAACTTGGGAGGAAAAATACTTGTAATTCGTGGAACGTTTAGCTGCGGATGGATCGAAACGAAGGGGGTGGTGGTTTCATCGATACGAAAGAGCGAAGTGCAGTTATATGAATTCTTATTTCATCGTTCGAATCACTGAGTCAGTCGGCATTGAAGGTTTTTCGTTGAGAGGAAAACGTAGAAAAAAATCAGCTCGATTTAAGAAGGTTTCGATCATTTAATGAAAGTGTGTCGTAGCATTGATGTTTAGAAAATGACAGTTGTCATTCGATTGTAATATTAAATGGAGCAGAAATCTGTGTTACTGGGTGGAAGGTTTCAGGTTATTTCCGTTTCAGAATGAGGAGAACAGCAAATATCAAATAATTATAAATTGAAAACGAAAGAGAATATAATATCGAGATAATAATTTTACCTTTGCGGTGGGTGACGTAACCCCAGAGCTATTGTACCACTCCTGTAACTGTTTAATCGTCATCCTTTTGTAATTATCGGTAAGCGCGTGCTCTTCCTTCCCACTTTCAATGATCTGTAAGAACAAAGCACCAGTAATTCTCGCATTCATCCTGAAACACCTGAGAAAGAGAGATAATTACTTGAAACAGTTCAATCTCGAAATAGACCATGTTCGTTACATCTGTGACTAATTGGTGGTGATTTACAGTGTACCCCTTTTCTTTTGCGAACGATTGCACCAGTTGCAAGATATCAGCGGTGTACGTGTCGTTGTCGTAGAATATTTTATTCAAATCCATTTTACTCGACAGTGGGTACTCGGTGTCTTGATCTATCTGAAATAAAAATTGTCTCGATAATCTAATCTGAAAAGACTCAATTTTTCTGGACACCATCCACTTATTCTTAATCTTATTCCAATCGAATGACACATGAATTATTATAATTATAGCGTACTGTCAACACGTATTGCTTCGTGTTATTCAGATCGATTTCGTATTCAAGGTTGTAGAAGGCACTGTTGCCAATTAGCCTGATATAGTGTCTATCAATTTTCTGCCAAGGCACTTTATTTGGGTCCCATTTGTTCACTGGCATCGCCGCGGGCCATCCTCCGGTTTGATCCAGGATTTCCTGAATCGGCTTCAGACCTCTCTTCTCGATCGCATCTGTTAGAATACTTAACGATGAACAAAGTGCTGTGCAATCGCGTACATAATTATTCGAATGTTTATATAGAAGCTAGGTTTCAAACCTCAAATTAGGTTTCGTACCTACGTCCATGCAGGAACGATAGAGCCTCCTAGCCAGTCTGACAGGTAGGATATCATTGGTACTATCCTCTTCCTCTAGGAGATCTTTGAAAAGAAAATTCCAGATTACGCGAATCCATGCGTTAAGAAATAAATCAGTAAACCAAGATACAGTGGAACTCCATTCATTCAAATTATGATGGAATTACTTTCAACATTGCGCTGATAATTAGAGAATTTTCGCGACAGTCCAAAAGAAGAGAGAAATATAAAATAAGATCATGTTAGACATTGATTAGACTCTCGATAAACTATGCTTAGAGCTTACTATTTGCTACATGGATTATTTAAGCTTGACTCTGATTATTAAAAATCGTTTGCACGCCGCCACGTTTCGTTCTTGTATACGCTAGCTCATTATGATAGACGATGCTGTCAGCGGATGCAACCTTCCGCTACCATGTCGCATGTGGTGTAAGACAATAGACTGAGACGATTCAGATTAATGACACGTTTGTAGCAAACTTAAGCTTCCACTTAAGCGAAGAAGAATGAAACTCTGGTTCCAATTATGCGTGAGTAAATGGAGTTCTTGTATATCCTCTATCTGTTCGATGTTTCCATTTAAAGATATGATAATACAATTTCAAGAAATATTTCCTCGCCTTTGATACGCTTGTTTGTTTTCTCCATGACAATGCGATCTTCCGACCAATCGACTTCGTTCGGTGGTATCGGGTTGTACTTGTCCCACGAACCGCAAGCGTATTGGTAGAAGTCCTCGCAAGGATCCGCGTCCACATCTCTGTTTTGCAGAATTTTCTTAGCTGGGACGACAAAGATCGAGTCAATGAAACAAGATAAATTTGATAAAACTTGGAATAGTCTCTCGATCCCATTACGACGGGATCTCGAAATTCTGAATGATCATATTTCATCATTTTATACGAGAAATGGGGGTCCGCGAGAGCTCTGATAACGCCCACATTCACCAAATCAATTTGTTACACAATTTCTACCGTAATGGTGAAACTTGAAAGGGAAAGTATACTTTCAGACTTGGTAACGTTCGTAAGCTGGTTCTGAGCGACTTGCCTCTTCGCGCCAAGTATCATCTGATATCGAACGCGCGTTACGATTCTCTGTTATCGTTACGTTATCGTCCGATAAGGATACATCGATACATCAGAACGCAGTCAAGAGCAGCTTCTTATATAATACCACCGATTCACAAGAGAATTGCATCTTATGTAAATGTTACGTCACGAGAGCAGCGAACATACCGATTTCGTAGCAGTACGGTGTCTCGCAAACTCTTCGCTCCCGATTCTCTTGGTCGTGTTCCGAGTGCGCTTCCGTGCCGTTCGGTCCGTTCACTATCCTCCAGACACGCGCGAACATCGGCAAAGGCAACACCGGAATCGCCGTGGCGATCGTCAACTGACATCTGCGACGAGACGATAAAGAAAATCTCGTTAGATTCATGAATAATTCCGAGCCGAACGGTCGAAGTGGAGTAGAGTGACAGAGTCGAGGAAAATATGCTTTTTTCCTTAGCCGCGTGGCCATTAAGAAGCTTGACAACGATTTATTGCCGTTGCAATTTTATTGCGTCCAATAGCACAAGTTTATCCTGTTTGGAATGGTATCAGGAAAATTGATCGGCTGCCACGAGTAAATTAAATATTTCCTTTCGTTATGTAACACGTTGCTTTGATACGATTCGACGGTAGTTTCATTGAAACTACTGGTTTCCCAATCGCGTCTCAGTTTCATTCAACTATTACCGCCGCACAGTAGTCGAAAATGAATTTCACGGTGTTTAATTCCGTCCGAATTTCACATCTACATTTGGGATTCTCTCACGATTTTTCGATCGTGTACACCTGATTTCGTAAACTCGTCTAGGTCACTCAATCATGACGCGATCGGTACCGCGTATCCGGTGGCACGATGAATGGAACGTCGATCTAATCTCGCTGATCGTTCGCGCACTTACATTAGCCACGGGAGCTGCATGCTTGTCGAAGGAGCGGTATCCTGGACTGATGTGTCCGCCTGAACAACGAGCTATCGAAAAGTCACCAAAGCGGCCGCCTTTTTCCCGCGGTCGCGTCCCACCGCGCACTTTTCGAATTACCCGAAGCCAATTGGCTGGCGCAAGGTTAATTTATGAATCGCGTTACACGAAATGAGGCGGCTAGTATTAGATACAGATGGAATAACTGATTCCTCGGTCGTCACGCTTCGATGAACAAGAAGCGGAACGAGTGAACCAATGGGGAACGAATTTTTGTTTAAATTTCGCGATACCACTCGTGTTTGGATGGAAATGAATCATCCTATTGTAGTCCAATAACAATACTGGAAACCTGTGTTTCGAGAATGGTGTTCTCGATCGTTTCAATATTAGGACATAATATGCGTCAAGTCTACGCTTTTGTAGAGAGTCTTAATAGTTAATGTGAACCGTATAAACTGAGAATTTTTTAAGGGTTTACAAATACTGACCATAGAGAAATTGTGAAATTTTTCATTAGCAAATATTCAGTAGACTGGTGTTGCAATCTAAAACTCATCTGTAACCTGTTTAGTTCTATTAAATTGGAAAACAGGAATACATCTGAGGCAGCACTAGTCGAATAAATTAATCTCCATTTTATTTCAGTATCGTACTTCTCACACTCTCATCCTACGTATGATACAAAAACTTATTTCTTTATTCATAGTTCCCTATCAACTGTTACTTTGCTCGCTCTTAAGAAACGAATTCCCTTAACATTAACGTTCCAAAAAGAAATCTTCCGGTTACTCTTGAAGTCGTTTTCCTTAATCTCCGCTACATTTTACATTTTATTTTTTAACTAGTAAATAATTAGTCGTCTCGTTGGTCGTGCTGTTACTGTACTTGGAAAACTCCAAAAGCGCATGAAACAGCGTGCAATACTCCGTGTACAACATGTTTGTCGGCGACAAAAATTTCGAGAACTCATACACGATTATTTACTCACGGCACTAGGCATATTTGCATTTTGAATTCCTGGGGCGTTTGAATTTTCCTAACGCGTAAATCTCGCCGTTACCAATGGCACGAAGAAACAGATTCTAGCGCTCATTATGCCGAGGAGGGCTGTGGAGGTTGAAAATTACCATTGGACGTACATCCCGCGTCTTATCGACCGCGTACAACTTGGAGGGATTTAAACGTATCCGCGTTCGTAGTTGGCGCGCAAGCCGTGTCAGCTGATTGGCGCTCGTCCCGCGACGAGCTGTCAGTCACGGCGGACAGGTGGCGCTCGCGTGCCACCGCATTTGTAATGGCGTGCGACGGCTAGGAAAAGGGCAACAACGCGCACGAGTGCTCCGGTTTTCGTCTGTTGTAAAAACGGGAAGTGCGTTGGTGCGTGCGTGGCGTGACAGCATCGCGAAAATGACAACGACGTCGAGCATCCTGCCGTCGTATCAGCGGTTCGTGAACGGTGTGCCGGTGCCCCTGTTCTCGAGACGGTCGTTCCGTCCGCGTGAGAAGTATCTGATCCTGCTGGTGTTTTTGACGTTCGGTGTCGTGTGTTTCGGCGCGTTCTTCTTTCTGCCGGACTTCCGCGCTGGCACCGGGGGCGTCGCGGTGAACAGTGTCTACCGTGTGTATCAGCACATGCAAAAAGCGGGACCAGAGCTGCTGATACCGGCGCCACCTCGTATGCAGGGGGCCCAGAAGGGGTCGATCGGTCATCCGAACGCCGTGCCAGTTGGACACGAGGGCGTCGATCACCAGGACGTGCATCTGATCGAGGACAAGCAAAAGCTGCAGGTCCGCCAAGCGAGTGTCGGGAGTCTCGACGTGTCCGCTTCTCTCGATTCTCGATTCGAGCGCTCGATTCTCGATTGCCTACCCCCGTGCCGGAAACCCCGCCAAGCGTTCCGCCTGTCAAACAGATCGGTGTCACTCGCTCGCTCACTCTTTCTCTCTATCTCTCTCTCTCTCTCTCTCTCTCACTGTCTCTCTTTCCGCTTTTGACATTGATCCCTCGCGACCTCTGCCACGAGAACGTCCCTGTTTCCTTCCTCGCGTCGTCTTCGCCAGGCTCCGTTCCCTACAGCTGTTACACGCTTTCGCGCAACCCCGTTTGTTTACATGCGCCATCGTGACGTATCTCGTGCACACGTGTGCACGCGTAACGGAGCTAAAGTTCGCACGGTCCGTGATTCCCGATGTCCCTCCGATTCCGCCAGCCTTTCGTGCCGCTATTTAACCAACCCAGTTTCCCCGGTTAACGGTAACTGTCAAATACGCTTTCGTTGGATACGCGTGTACCTGTTCGCGACGAACCACGGGTTATTTAAACGCGATCGATCGATTCATCGATGTTTATCGTTCGAAATCTTTCGCGCGAGGTTACTTCCGCTTCGATAATTCCCGTCGTTTTTTCGTTCTTTCTTTCGATATCGTCCACGTGATGAATTATGCGCGGGCACGCGAAACACACGGAACGCTCTATACGTACGCTCCTACGTACGGCCGCGGAATATTTATAGACAGAATCTGAAAGTCTGAATCGGTCGACTCTGTTCCATTAGAGCGCGCGCGCGCGCGCTTGTAGATTCTCGAGCCCGTAGCGTACCGTTTGTTCGCTGTGTTACGCGAATTTAAACGGCCAGCGAATTACGCGCGTCGCGGAACGTAACTGGCGCGAAACTCGTTTGCACGGGATCGAGTTATCTAATTTTTCGCCGTGTCACTGGGACATCGCCGCGCCATCGAGGAACGAGTCCCATCAATGCTAATAGGCGCTCGCCCTAAAATTTCAAAGCACAATTTCCGACGAATTGCCGCGAGCCTCGTTGCGACTGTTCCGAGTCTCCACCGTTGGGTGCGTATAGGCTGACGCGAAATAAACGGCTGCTTTTTTTTTCACGAAGAACGCGTTTCGAATCATTCTACGGATAAAAAAATTAATATAAATATCGGAGCCGTGAATTGTAATGTAATAGATATGTGTACGCTGGCACGAAAGTAAAGCGATGGCTGGCGAATCATTTTTTGATTCATTTAAAAATCGTAGGAAAAGATATTGTTCATTGCAATGGAATGATTATTAAACTGTGATTATTGATTTTAGCATGGAAAGTAGAAAGTGTCTACTTGCGTTGCTTAAGGCAATTTAAATAGTGCAACAAGTACACCATAAATTCAGCTCACATTTACTTCTAACGATTAATAGTAAACACAGAGAGACGTGATACGATAGGTTTATATTTGTCCGAGCAATGGCAAAACAAACGTCTTGGCAAGTTCGCAGTTCCCACGTAAATATTGAACATTTTAAAATCTCTTTACAACGTTTACTCGCGCGTTGACGCAAGGGGGGCGGCTATAAATTCTCGCCGCCTGTAAAACGCCGGAGAAGTTGGTGAAAGCGATATTAAAAAGACCGTAGAAGCGAAAGGTGGCTGTATCTCGTTTTATCGGCTAATTAACGATGACGAGCGTGAGACCGCGGCTCGATTTATGCAGAGAAACGATCGCGAGGTAGGCGCCGTTTTCGCCTGCGCTCCAAAACGGCCGCGTACCGCCCCTTGTTACCGTCGAATAATAGAATTTATCGGCGGTTCGCGGCGTTCGATCGCGCCCGCGGACACGGCACGCTTGAAACCTTGCGAAACGCGTGAACTTAGTTTGCATCGTTCTCGCGAACGATCGCGAGGATTTCGATCGCGGATCGCCGATGCGAAACCCGTCGACGATTATTCTCGCATCGACATCGCCGGGGGGATTTTCGATAGCGAACTGTCGCGCAGTCCATCGCGCGGGTTATAAATTTTCGCGGGACGGTGGCCGTAACGCGGAGGGAAACGCGCGACGTTGTAAATTTCAAGGAGAAAGTTCCGCGCGTATTAGAAATTCAACGCTTTGTAATTGCATGGGTTGCTCGAGCGAGCAATTTCGACGCGCGAAACGACGGCGGTTCGACTAACGGTTGTTTGCGAGTTCAAGTTATTAAAATCGAGCCGCGATTCTGATGACAATTTCGTAGCTGCCCGGCAGGTAATTCGAGTGTAATTCTCCAGTTGTTCGAGGGTTTAATAGGGTCAACGTTTACACGGATCGGGTTCAGCCTGCTCGAGTTCACCGTGCGCGTCCCTCGCAGCGATCCGCGTTATTCGTTTCGCGGCTTAACTTGAAGTATACCGTGAAAATTTAGCTGGTATAAAATAACCGGTTCGTTTGCCAACTCTTCTCGATCCCGTCGATTCGTGATACCAGCTACGCGACGATGGTAGCGCGGAATTTTAAAGGGGTCGCTCGTGAGTTACGACACGGACGTGCACCTTTCAATCAATTCGTCTCCCCTGAATGTGTTACAGATACAAAGTTTCGATCGACTCGTTCTCATTAATACGCGTAGGTCGCTGGCACTGGGTTCGCATAATCGCCGCTCGAGCGATTTCACGCGTGTAATTACTATCGATCGCGATACGATGCGTTTAATTGAATTAAATGTAGGCCAGCTGGTGACGAATGGAAAGAGCTCTGATGGGAGCCACGAAATATCGGAAAAATCGTTTCGATGGAGGCAATAATTGATTGCTTCCATGGTACTGTGGCATCGTTACGATTTGAAACGATAAAGTTATCGCGATAGCTTAAACTACTGGTATATTGGATCAAGATTCGGTCCCAGATATGTGACACTCTATCAGGGGTCAGATTTATACAGAATTGTAGTGACCTATTTCTTGAATTGACTCAACGCCTGAAAACGATGGGAAAACTTTCGTATGAAATCTGTTCTATTTGATTCTGTTTGTTAGATATACCGAGTTTCGTGTTCCTTCATTTCGTGTCTGATTACCTTCGCAACGGAGATCTAAAACTGATTACTTTGCGTTTCAAGAAATGCACGGTCAAGGCGTCTTCTTATCGACTTATAGTTACCCTTTCAGTTCGCATTGCTGTGGGAATTTTGCTCGAATTGCAACAAATTTGATCGAGATTAGAATATTCGCACGGGCTACGAATTTAACCGGGGAGACTAATCAATTCTGATTGAATATTTCTTCGTGAATTTATTTTTGTCGATTTTCAAAGTTAACATCAATAATTAGAGGTTCACTTAAAGCACCGATTCATGCCGTTTTATATACATCAGATAAGTTCATTTTTGCCCCAAAGGGATCTTGCTTTCGGATATTTAACGTAACAAATCAGGTTCGCAAAAAAATTCGATGAAACGATCGCTAACTGGACAAGTCCAGGAAGTGACACGCGATCGGTAAATGAAAGTTATCGCGGTTGTGCAATTTTTTCTAAGTAAATACACCGTGGTAAATCGTCGACAAATATTAGATAAAGTGCTCCACCAGTAAATTGTTCCGTTCGATACTCGGTGAGACCTATTGTACACGTAGCAGCGAGTCATTTTTATTGAGCGTGATATCGAGGTGTCTGATACGGTAACTTGTTTTATTGGCGCAGTTTGTATCGCAGAAAATTTACTGTGCACAGCTTAACTGAACGAACAATGCGGAAACGTGACAATTAATTAAGATACCGAATTAACCCTGCCATGTTATTTTAGTTGCTCTGCAATAGAAACTTCAGTCTCTTCAGATTTCCGATCAAACGGTATTAAAAAACCAATTTCTATCATTCTATTGCATCAAATTGCTCGAACAAAATAGCAACTACTCTGTGTACTCTATTCCTGTACAATTCGTGAATATCGACGTACAATAAGCTTCAGTGGAATTAATTATCGCGAAAAACTGAGACGCGCCGCGCAAAGCAATAGCAAACGTTATAAGAAATGAAAAAAGCATGTAAACATGGCGCGAAGCGAGTCGACGTTTCTCCTTTCATCCCCTTCTAATCACCGTGGTAGGCGGTCGAGAGCGTTCTCCAAGCGAGCCCAAGCGGAAGAAGCGCGTCCCAGCCGAGATTGCATTCGAGTGGCGGTTCTCTTCGAATAAACGCACCGCGATTCCCCCGAGGTCTCTCGAGCGGTCCGAGGAAATTTCATCCCCGTTCGAAGACACGGTTATCCGCGGTCTCGAGGCGAAACTTTTGTATAATACAATACGCCACGCGCACCCGTTGCTTCGAGCCGGAAAATAGAGTGGGAAATGGGTATATGACCGGGGCGTGGCGCGCGCGTTGACGAATTCTATTGTAAACGGCCGGGGAAATGAATGGAATCGTTTGTTGAATAAATGGGAACGTTTCATGAGCCAAAGAGGCTGTGTTCGCATGTTACTGACCTCTCCAGCACAAGCATCCTGTACCTTTGAATAATTCGCAGAGTTGTTTTTCTGTGTTCTCGCTTTTACATTCAATGCCATTTTGTATCTCGTTATTTGTCCCGTTTCGTCGAATTTTTTAAATAAATCTCGAGCAATCAATTTTACGAGCTGTTCGTTACGTTTCTTCGGAGAATCAGCTGTTCGAATAACTCGTGGTCTAGTATGATGGAATGTTTAAAATTTAATCGAGGATAAATTGAATAATGTATAATTGAGGATACAATTATATGGATTGAATTAAGCGAGACACTCTCTGTGTATATGCAGAATTTTCTAAAGCTTGTTCTACTGGTTTCAAATAAATCGCTGTTGAAGATAAATAATTTAATCTCGCGACAGAACAAATCTCTAATTCGATACAGACTTTCTGCTCGTCAGTAACTGTGAATCACGATCCAAACGTTTTCCAGCAATGAATGGAAGCTTGTTCCCCGGAATATCTCGATCAATGTCCCTATAACTTACATCGTGTTTGATTTCGTTATTCAGTCGCTGTATTTCCCGTTTCCGATTTAATGCCCGTTCCACTCTATTTATTTCGAAAGGGGGAAACCGTCAAAAGATATATTCGAGAACGGTCGGAATGCGCGCGATAGAACCAAAAAAAGAAAACAAATATTATTCCTTATACATCGTCGAGAGACCATCGGATTTTAACCCTCTGCGATCAAACCGCTCTATTTACTTATTATCCACAACAATTGCAATTCTCTGCGTAATTTCTTAAACGTGCCCAGTAATTTTTCTCTTCATTTTCAATCGGAAAAATGAAATGGAATGCTTTAACGAGTAGCTGGTATCGATATAACGACGCTTCGTTACAGCGATGAGTAATGTAGATACGCGTAAATACGTTCAATTACCAAGTTGCAGAGGGTTAACAGTAATTATCCTTATCGAAATGAAAGAGCGGCCGTCGTTCGAAAATCTCGAGCCGCGATACGAGTTCAGCCGGGTTTCAGGCGAAAATCGACGAGGAGTATCAGCAACAGAAGACGCTCGAGAAGCCGGAAGTGAATAGTGATTCGCGTGTGCGCGTGAGTAGCTCGTCCTCGTTAGTTCTCTACCGGAAGGACGACGTGCTGGAGACGGTGCCGCCAGCGCCCGCGGATAAGCTTCCTTTGACCGTTGGTGGGGAGGACAAGGACCCCGTCGCCAGGGAGCGCAGGGACAAGGTGAAAGAGGTAAGCCTGCACTTGTCCGCTGAACAAACGGAAGTAGACAGAAAAAGACTGGCTAATGTAACTTGTACCTTTCTCACGATTAGGTACGGTATTCCGATTGTTAACAATCAAACCCGTTTCGTTGACGTAAAATCGTGCTTTGGAATATTCAGTAGAAGTACAGTTAAGAGACTCGCTATTGTTTATTAATCCGTTAGAATCTTTATTCCTTCTTCACATTTATAACAGTATTATTAAATTATTTTTACGAGTCTTACTATGGAGCTCGATAAAAGAAACAACTCAGAATCTTGAGTTTGGTCGTACGTTTTGAATTGGAATGCGCAAAGTAGTTCTAGTAGGAAAAAAATGCGATGAATTATTGGAAACCGTTGTGAAATGAATAATTGGCATATGCGTGTTATCATTGGTCGTTGTAAAAGGAATATGTTAGATGTTTGAAGCTTTCCTTAGTGATATTGTCTGTCCGATTGGCGTTATCTGGACAATAATGGCGAGCAAATTTTCCTCGCAAATTTGTAATCGTACGCGAGGTTACCTTTCCGCGTGTACAGTAGGCTATCTGTACTCTTATCGTGTTGGGCAAACATAAATACACGCGGTGTTTAGTTAAGTAATTGCTCTCTTGTTGGGAGGGTCGGGTAAAAATTTGAGCGACCAAACAGCTGTTGATAACGCGGCTCGCGAAAGACAGCGAGCGTATTTGTCACGTTGGACTTGGCTGGGTTTATTTTGGATTTCTTCGTTGATATTTGCGAACTTCGCGAAACTTCGAAGAGGAAAGGAGCTGACAGCGTTTCCAGTAACTTGAACCATCCACGCTTTTGTAACAACGCGTTTCTTTAAATCGAAATTTCTATTTTCATACACTTCAGAATCTCGTACGAAACGATAATCGTTACGTTTCGTTGTTTCCACTGCAAGTTCACGAAACTTTCTTCAAATCGATATTACTTTCGAACCAAAGGGAACCACGTGTGCACTTTGATCTCCAATCACCATTGAACTGAAGCGTCCATTCTCGAATCATAATTCGCGCAGTTCGCTGGTTTGTTTGCAATGTTGCTAAATCAGTCGCGTTACGCGGGCAAAGTGAGCCATAACGTTCTCACCCTTAAACCTAATAGCGAGCCTCGAACAGGGCTATCGCGGTGCGTGGGCTCGCTTTCCATTTTCCAGCGAAATTTCAACGGCTTCCGGTTCCACGACGACGTCCCGTTGTTGCGCCGCGTCGGTTACATTTGCGTGTAAATGAGAATGCAGTATGCGCATTCATGGATATCCCGATTAATGGCGTATCCGGTGGTCGAGGGAACGAAACGCTGCGTCCAGGTAAATCACCGCGAAACGGAACGAGCTGCACGTCGTGTCCCTCGTCCGGGACTTGTAGCTTCGATTGACTGCCAATAAAAATTGGGCACCATTTTTACGAGCTAGCGAAATAAAATTAGCAACTCGTTCTACGCGCGACCACTCTCATCGCGTTTCCATTCGCGTCGATACATTTAAACGGAACAGGGGATGACGAAAAATGGTCCCGACAGCGCCATTGGTATCGCGTTCTTTGTTTTTTTACTCGAATTGCAGGGTGGATGGAGATTAATCCGTAGATTGGACGCATAATTCATCGTGTTACGCACACAGTTAATGCGTGTTTAACTAAATTATCCTTTTTATCTCGAATTGCTTTTCCTATCGACGATGAATCTTAATTTGAACCACGAAGAGTTCTCTATTGCACTGTAGATAGTTAATAAGTTGTTTTCAAGATTGCTTGATTAACGAAGTATTCCGTTAATTTTTTACCAAGACACCATGTCCTCGTTGTAAATATCCTACGATGAGCAATGAAAGTTCTCAGCGCCGTAACTGGAATTACATTCGCACGGTATACGTGCAGCGTACAATAGCCGCAACGATTTACGATGGCCATAAATTAATTGAGACCACTGAATCATTAATTCACCGGCCCCAGCATGCATAAATACACATAAACCATATTCAGTTATCCGTTCGCGTTCCGCTCGTTATCGTTTTCTACGATTTTCGCACTTTTGCATATGCAAACGCGCGCAAACAATACGTATCTCGAACGCAGGAAGCGCATATCGGGAGAGCCGAGGGAAAGAAAAATATAAAAGAAATCGCGTTAAAAGAGGAAAAGCGCGCGGAGAGACTGCAGCTTGTATATTTTGCGCGAACTCTGCCCATTTCCACTGGTTCCGTCCCCCTTCCGGCGGATTTCAAATTGCAGCCCCCGTGCAGACGAACTCTCTCGATAATGTACGACATCTCTCGTTGATCCGGCTCGAACGCGCTTTGGCCGATAAATTTTTACGACGATTCGGTCCCGCGGCATCGCCATTCACCACGACCCGCGTGTTCATCGAATTTCCGGGACGTTCACGCTCATTTTCGTGCTTTATCAATGGCCCGCCGCGCCATTATCTATTTATCGGTCTATTAAGTGCTCGAGGCCGTTGCCAGTGTAAACGTGGCGCATCTCTGCCATCGTCGATTTTTAATATCAACGGGTGGGGTACATCGTTTGTCACTGACGCGCGGAATGTGCATCGCCAATTCGTTGGGTGAATTTTTATTTTCGAATTTCCTTTTTATTTATTTTTTTCTTTTTTTCTTTTTTAGACGAACAAGGCCGCGCGTTCGCTTCTCGAAATTGATGGCGCGTTTCCAATTCATTCGATTCAATCGATGCCAAATAAAGAGAGAGGGTGTAGAAAGGGTGTGTTATTTTTTGCGCGCCCGCGCTTTTGAGCCGCGTCGAGCGTGAAACTGTTCTTTGGTATGCAAGAATAATACCAGCTGGGAATATTTGTAGAGCAGAATGCGCGGAGGTTGATTTAAGAAAGTATTTGTTTTTCTTCTTTTAGCAGCTAACCGTAATTACACCGCCTCCGTTTGATTCAGATCGAATTCAGGTCTCTGTCAGTGTCGATGAATAATTTATTGAACTTCTCCGCGGGAATCTCACGGTTTCCCGACTGAATTGTTTAAGAGGATGATTTATTTAATTCCTTGCTCGTCAATCTCATTCTCATCGCGCTGTTATTACAGCCGTCCCGATATGATCTGTTAAATCACCACGACGTAACTGTTATTAAACTCCTCTTCGATCAGATTTCACGCCACTCATTTAACACGCATTTTATATTTAATACGACGTTCACGAACAACAATCGACCGAGTTAGCAATTTATACATGTATCGTATATCTGGCAACGAAAGTATTCTGATTAAACTTTTTTGCTCGACTATTTTAAGAGATTACGTGTATAGACACGTATATACGCGACCGCAAAGTTCCCATCGGATAATTCGACCTGACGTAGAGGAAAAGGAAGCGTGTTTTCGACAGTTAACCGAATAGAGGCTCGCCTTAGAACCGATTCCAATCTCGCCCGTTTGCTCGCTGGCAATTAAATTTAATCGGCTCTATATTCTCTAATGGCAAGGCCACGGCCGCATTTAGCTTTGTTCCTTCCACATCTGATCGCGGCTGCTCGTTCCTCGTGGTAATACGCGAGCGTTTATTGCGTCGGTGCATCTGCGATCGCTTGGATATCCTCGAGGCGCCTCCGCGATTGTTGACGCAAGGTTCGAACCGTCGATACGACTTTTATCGAAGGCAAATGCGAACGTTCACGGTGGTATTACACATTTTTCTTGTTCAGAGACATTTAAACTTGTAATTTTATGAAATTTTCACGTAAAGTAGACTCGCGATTACTATCTGATCGTAGATCGTAGGTAGAAATGTAACTTTTTTTTTGGTAGCTAAACTAACTTCGTATGCATATCGATCATGGTACAATGAAACACGAATTTCTCGACTACTCGTGCGAAAAATAAGAGTTACTTTTTCTGAACAATTTTCAAATGTTTTCATCAGCACTACGAACACTTCTCGAGAGACGAGCAGCACGTAAATGACGCAGAAGAAAAAAAGGTCTCGACAACTTGAAACAGGCGCGACGTAAGAGAATGTTTCTCCCGGCCGTTTCATTTCTCGTATCATTTTCGAGTGGATTAAATTTTTACACGCGAGGCGAGTCCTTGCGGACAGAGGCGGAAGTTGGAGTTCTACCCCCGTGCTCTTTCCGAGGGATGAAAATTCTCAAGTAGACCTGCGAGCCCGCACGGTTCTCGCGCTTATTTAGCCGGGAACTTTTTCAATGGCTTCCTTAACGTTTCTTCGTCGGGGAAACTTTTACGTGAGCGGCGTGCGGGCGCAATATTTGCAAACTCGCGTGTCCGGTTGACGGGTGGAAGACAAATTACACGTTCAACGAGTTCTTGACAATCAACCACTGAAATTTCGATCGAGCATAGACTGAGAAAAACCAGGCGATAGTACATCTTGCGAACCAAGAGAATTCAGAGTTCACGAAAAATGGAATTTCTTTTTTAGAACAGCTTGAAATTGCCTTTGCCATTCTACACGGATCTCCTTAAAGGGGTGACAAATTTTGATTACCATGCGTTTACTCGAAACCGCTCTCGCATTCGATAAACCGCCACAGCGATTCAATAGACTTCAATATTGTTCGATGTAAGACGAGGAGACGGTAGAAGGAGTCGTTAAGCGGCCCTTCGTCCTTCCATCGCGAGCTATTAAGTTTGATCGAGCGATAAATTCGTCTGAGTGGTGATTTTCCGATGGTATTATTCATCGACGAAGTGCACTTTCTATTTGAAAGTTCAATCTCGCGCGAACTTTGACTTACTCATCTAGTAACTAAGGGCTGAAGTTGATCCCGTTCCCGCTATATTATACACACATCCAATACGCTATACCCCTGGCGCTTAGTTTGCGTCGGTAGCAGTTAGTTCATGTCAGAAATTCGTCTGGTCGATTAAACGTCTATTCGAGCTAGGCTGTACTTTATCGCGAGGAACTATCTCTGGTATGTATCTACCAACCCAGAGAATATCTTACAGGTAGGCGAACTTCGGATGGTTCTGGTGAACAAGTTGTTAATCAACGTTTACCCTTTGCGCGAGAATAATTTACGTGCTCGCGTATAAGAGACAATGTGCACGCTAAACGATACCACGTGAGAAGCGTAGTGTTCGAAAGTTTAAAAGTACGGCTTGGTCCTTCGTCCAGTTCATCAGCCTCGATCCTCTCTCGTTCGACTCGTTATCCTCGTCGCGACGGAACGTGTCGCCAGGGCCGATGCTCAGCTCGAAACTAATCAGGCGCAAAGATCTCGCCTACCCTCGACCACGATAACTGCGCGCAACCCCGTCCCCACGTTTGCCCACGATTTATCGTACATATCGGATTTTCGAAGCAGATGACTCGACGCTCGTTGCAGTTTAATCGGTTACGGGTCTAACGGCGCGGCCAAGCGTCGATTCCCATTCCCATCCCGACGGATCGTTTCATCCCCCTCCCCCAGTTCGAATTAAACGCCGCGCCGCGGAAATTTTACGACGCTAATCACGCGCGCATTCTAATCGATCGAAACGCGCGTTACGCTGCGCTTTGCGCCAGGAACCGGCGGTTCGACGCGGTCGCGCCGCACACTGGACGAGTTATTTGCGGAAGTAATTGAAAATTCGAGGTCGAGGATCGGATTTTATTCGCAGGAAACGAGAATGTAGAGGCATCGACGGCGGCTGAGAGGTGCTTGCGAGTAGCGCGCTTTTAATCCGGTTTGATCGAACCTATGCGCGCCGCGGTTCGAACGAATTAACGATTTCCATCGCGATCCTGATGTTTCAGCGAATTAAGAGCAACTAACGCCGCGCGCATTCGAACAGCGAGTAACGGGCAGGATTTCTTCTGATTGCACGATAAATTATTCTTTCATCGAGCAGGAAGCATGGCTACTCAACGGATTTAAGCTCCACTTAACGCGAGAAACATTTTCAGTCACGACGTTTCCATGTGCCGTAAAACTGCATCCCCGTACACATTCATGTAATTCAATCCTGTTGACATTCCGTTCGCAGTCTTGAATATTCAACAAATTTCACTTGGGATTGGGTGGGAATTCAGGTTGTTTAATCAGGTTTCATTCGATTACCTTACAAGGCTCTACCGATTCGCTCCTCCAGGGTTGGGTATTCGATAATTATATTCGATTATCGCGGCAAGTTTAAAGGTACGAGTCGTTGGCAGATTATTTGAAATTATAATATACATCGAGGCGTTTGGAAATATCGTGAACTTTTCTTGTCGTGAAACGTGGGCCAACTGTAAGCGAATTTTGTTTAATTTCAATATCGACTGCACGATTTCGGTTTATTTAATTAATGATATTTATTAATCATTCGCGTGAACAGGTAACGCGGACAATCTATTCATTGTACGATCACTTTGAAAAGTAGCGGAGCAACGGGTTTGAATAGCTCGTTTGTATATTTGCGAGTGCACGGTCCATTTGGCTGTGGAACTTGTTAAATTCACACGTATTTCTCTCCGAGCGGCTCGTTAATTCGCCGTTAATGTTTTTATTGGGGGGCAAAGGGTATCGACGGGGCGCGCGTAGCCCGGCGCGAATACATATTCGATGGCGCGCGATCGAACGAATCAATTTGCCTTTTCACCATGCCCGAGGAGTGTTTATTTTCATTCGAAAACAAAACCGTGGAAAAAACGCGGCTGATTCCCATCGAACCGGGAACTTTTTTAATTGGTTTACGTATTTTCCGGACGTAACCCCTCGATTTGTGTACACTTCGAACGCACTTTTTCCGTCGATTTTCTTCTCCACGTCGGCCTCGAAATTTTTCATCAGGCCTCGATTGCTGTTTGCCCAACGATTTCCAATACTCTGCTTCCTTTCATCGCGTTGCTAGGTGTTCGATTGCATTTCTTTCGGCTGCAGATCATTCGATGAAAACTAGAGATTCAGGTGAGAGGAGTCGATTTTTTCAACTCCATGATACAACAAGTACAGCTCACTATATCTTCCATCGAATGTCATTAAAAATCGCAAGATTACTGGTCCAATATCGTAAATGTCAAGAACCCGTTCGCTCTCGAACTGATAATAAAAAAAAGAAACGCGTGGCGCACGTTTCTTTCTCGTCGCGCACGGTTAACTCGCGTGCCGCGAACCTCCGTCGGAAATTGTATCGATACGTGTGTCGCGCGGAGCTGGATGGAGGGGAACGGAAATTGCGGTGCATTTAACGGTCGAAATATTCCGAAATGGGTCGGCGGTCGCGGGTTCGTTGTCGCCGCACACGCGACCGGTGAACGGGGGCGGCCTACGCGCTCGAAATTAGATTGCGCTCACGTTACTCGCGGCAAAAGTTCACGGCACGGTGCGGTTAACGGTCCCGAGGTGTTCTCGGCTAGGTCAGGCATACGTGCATCGCGCTGCACCGGCGATGTCGAGTCGAGTTTGCGTGCCACGCATCGCGAGTACCCTTTGCCAGTGTGTCCCGCGTTGCTCGGCCACGCGACCCTTCGACCGCGGACCACCATCCCTCCTGGGTGCTAAGGTTTCGATCTTTCTTTTACGAACATTGTCTTTGAGCGATAGAATGTAAATTTGTCTTCCTTTTTGCTCACGTAGAAATGTGATATCATTCGAAAAATTGATTGGAGGTCTCCAACGATGAACTCAATAGCTTTGAAAAGTATTCGATGATACTCAGTGCTCGATAATTCGTTTACGAACGTCGTCTTTGAGCGATAAAACGAAACTTTTCCTTACTTTTTGTCCACGTAGAAATGTGGATACTTGAAGGAATTTATTATGGAATATTATTCGAAAAATTGATTGAGGTCTCCAACGATGAACTCAATAGCTTCGAAAAGTATTCGGCGATACTAACTGTTCGATAATTCGTTTACAAATGCCGTCTTTGAGCGATAAAACGAAATTTTTCCTTACTTTTTGTTCACGTAGAAATGTGGATACTTGAAGGAATTTATTATGGGATATTGTTAGAAAAATTGATTAGAGGTCTCCAACGATGAACTCGATGGCCACGAAAAGTATTCGACGATACTAACTGTTCCATAATTATAAATCGTTAATTGTCGATCGCGAAGTTTGAATCGGTTTAACGATCAGACAGTTATCAAACTGAATTTCCTTTATGACGGTACGAACGAGACTTTCGCCGCGAGTTTCCATAATTGCGAATGGTTGCGCGCGGTGGTTGAGCATGCCTGCTGGAATTAGAGTATAATAGGTAGAAACGGAAGGGATGATGCAATTAGGCAACTGTTATTGCTGAAGCTTCGCTCGAAACTTGGGGGTATTGTACGATTCCCAAGCAGAGAAGGTGAAGACGATGACGCGATAGTATGCTGGCCACGATTCTATTTTTCATTATTCCAATTACCTTGTTGTATTTACAACGCGTGCCACTGTTGCACCAAACCAATTATATTCAGCCTACGTACCACGTTCACGTTCCATCTAAAGGTCTTAATAATTTCCTCTCACATCGAGCCGCTTCCAACAGATCAAACCACTGCGCTCGCAACGGGCGTGTCTGACCAAAGAATCCCGATCTACTCAGAAACAAACTCTCGTTCCTTTCTCTTCGCACCTATCACTTATCCATCGTTTCAGTCTATCGAGGCCTGAACGTGCAGAAGCGTAAACTCTGATACGCGTCGATTGATTTCCGCCACGCCATCCTCTCGCGTCTGACCCGGTTCGCCTCGAGGATCTCACGGGTCAGCTAACGACGCGCGTACGCTCGCGCGATCGTCCCTCGTCACGCGACGCGGTCACGTACGAAACCGCGCGACGATCGTCGCGAATTTCGCTGAACTTTCGTCAAACGAACGCGACGATCTCGTCGCGGCGAGAAGAAACGCGGATCAACGCGAGTCCGCAGGAGTCTCGCGCGTTTCCGGCGATTACAGCCGCGCGAAATCAGACGCCTCGCGTTCACAGAATTACCAGCGCTTCGTTCGCGCGAACCCTTTTGCCACTTCATCCACCGCGTCTCGTAACGAGGGCCAGTCACGACAGTCCCACGGCGTCACGGCTCGACTTTCACTTTGGATACTTGCCACGGGGTGGCTCGATTCGCGCCGGATACGGGCCAAACCCTCGACGCGTCTCGATCACGCCACCTGTTTGCCGAAATAATGGCTTGGTACTCTGGTGGATGCTTGTCCGCAACGTCGTTCGACCAGGCTTCCACGTGAACGCTTGATATTTGCTTAGCAGCGATAAAATTATCTTTGTCCCTTCGTGAGATACTTTAGGTGTCCATTTTGTATTATGACGAAATGGAGAGGCCTAGTAATTGCGCTCAAAAGGGTATGTTTTCACTTCTCAAATTGTCAGTCGTGCAAAAACAGCCAGAGACGGCTCTTTATTTTCATTGTTGCACGGACGCTCGTTTACATATAACCAGCAGAATTTCACATGACAGGCTACAAGATAGCAGTGTCGTTTAGAATTCAGGCACGAGATGTTGGTTCTGTTACGGGTACTTACGCAATTCCCTGCATTCGTACACGTGTACAATGCAAAGGGACATGCCCACGTGCCCCTCCATATCGCGGTGCTTAACGCATGAAACCGGTCGTAGATATATTTGGCGGTGAGGCAGAAAAACGCGTGTACGTTGCAAGCCAGAAATTCTTCCATCGTCTTTCAAAAAACGTTCTCGACTCCCAATATTTGACGAGCCTCAAACGCTCGATACCAATTCATCCCCCTTCGTCTCTCGTTCTCCACTAACCTCCAATCACTCGCTAAGAGAAGAAATCGATAAACAAAAACCATTCTCGCCTCGTTTCTTCGCACGAAAATCAAAGTTACTCGCGGAAAATAAGCGTGTAACAAATTTCCATCGACTTGACCATAGAATCGCGGTCCATTTTTATCAGAGGCAGGGCGCGAGATGAATCTCGCGCGTATGGGGAGGAATTTATCGACGATGATATCGCGACGATGGATAAACGGGCATAAAAGAGATTTTAATACTCCCTACGATGGTTTTGCTCCCTTCGTGCGTGTGCGAGGGCCAGAATGCGATGGTGGTGATGGAGACGCGTAAACACACTCCCGCTATCCCCAATATCGACTCGACGGAGAAACGGGGCATCGCTGGTATCGGTCGCGGTACGTGTGCGGAACACGAGATGGAGACGTTTTATTGGACGTTATCCTGGGTCGTTTGTAATCATTTCGCGGGATCGTGCGCCGCGTGGACTTGAAAAATGAACGGCAGATATCGGGGAAAAGGGAGAGCCAGGAGGCGGCTACGAGGGACGAGCCCAGGGCGCCATTCAGATTTTTGCGCCTCGAGCCGGATCGCTCGATGCCGGATGGCTCGCGTTGTCCGTCTTTCCGCATTCTTTCCACGGGGCCGATGCGTGCCGCGGTTTCGATTGTTCGTCTTTTCACGGCGAAATGGCCGGTTGTGATTAGGTACTTGCGATTAGCTAGCTGGAGATGGGCGCCTGATGGTACGCGTGATTAGCTGCCCGTAGTTCCCGTGAGCCGTAGATGATTGCTGGTTTTGTTCGTCTCGTTTCTCTGACGAGGTGTAACGGATTAATCGAGCAGCTAGGTTTTTTGCGCGGTTCCTTTTTTTCTCTTACACTTCGTTAGCACCCATCCGTTCGATTCTACGAACGGAAGCGAATTTAGATTCGAACAGATTTTTAGTTGGATTAGACTGAAGAGTGGCCATGAAAGTCTCTAACCACTTGTATACGCTTGGATAATCCCAGTTGCCTCCGGAAATATCTTTCAACTCTCAGAAACCTAACCGTATATCAGTCTTCCTCAATAACAGTCTAAAAAGTCATGAGAAAAAAGGGGAAAGAAATGATTTATCCACTTTTGCTGCTCGTTCGTATTGTCAAACGGCAGACTATAAAGTAACGGCGGGGGCGATAAATCCGCGAAAACAAAAGTGGATTATGACTGTTCCGCGCGGGCATCCTGCACACTTTTCATGCACAGCCGCCACGGATGACGGTGCGCGTTTGTATCTGCGCGGAAAGAGTGCGCCGCTCGGATTTGAATATCGGAAGTCGCGAGTTATTACATCCGCAGGAGCCAGGTATCCTTCCTCGCGAGCGTCCGCCATCGACAGACATTCCGAGGCTCGCGCGTAACCGTTTTCATCGACGAAACATCTCCAGCCACGTTGATTTCTGCCCTTTTTAATATTCAACGCACGTCCGATCGTTTCGTCCCGCGGCGTCGACGAAGCGCAAACAATCAGCCGGAAGTAAACAACAGTCGGACGAAAACGTGTCGCGTCGCCGCGTTGGATCCCGGTATTAACGTGGCCTGGCCGCGTTTTAATAACCGCGCGGATCATTTCGAGCGGCGTGGTCCGCGATCGCGGCGACGAGGATTTTACGACGCGACCGGGTTGTTACTCGACGGTGTTATTAAGTCGATCCTCGCCCAACGAACAAGTCCGCGGTGGCCGTGTTAATTAAATAAAGCGTTTTATTCAACTTCCTCCGCGCGCGATGTTAATTTCGTACGTGCAGGCCGTAATGTTGCGAAATTTCGAAAAAATGCCTCGCCTACTGCCGTAGCAACCGTGCAATAACGAACACGGGAGGCGCGGCGTTGTTAATGAGCGCGTAATTATACCGCGAGCGTTTGTGAAACCAGCCAATTTGAGTCTCGTATCCGCGCGCGCGCGCGCGAAATAAAGGAAAAAGAAACGGAGAAAAGGGCACGCTAACGAGGCCGAAATGATCGAGCAACGCGTCGCGGACAGGATGCAAGTTTTCGATGCCAGAGCGGATATCGTCGGTTGTAATTCTACCGTCGAATACGTCACGATGCATTCCCATGATTGTCACGTCCGCGCGAAACGCCAGTAATGATCGATATTAAACAGCGCGGAGAGTTGGGTGAACAAAGGAAAACCGAGGCGGGACACAAACACGTGGACGTTGAATGCAAATGTCCCGTACACGTACAACCCTCGACGCGTTCGCTTCTGCGTTGGTGTGATTGCAATTTTCGCACGTACTTCGCTTCGCTGTAACGACGACGAGGATTACCATTGCTGTTTCTTCTTTCAATTTCTAACTGCGATGACCGATATTCGTCCCCAGATTACCCAAAAAAAAAAGTCCTACGAATACTCTCAACGTACGTTCAATATCGTAACGAAGCAATTTTAATTCGTTACTCCCACCAGGGCAACGGAAACTTTTGCGTATCGCTGATAGTATGATTGCGTTTCTGTCAGAAGATACGATACACGTAATGTATGGTTCAACTGATAACAAGGCTCGATTGTTTCATCAACCGCCACTTGCCAGATAACGCGTCTTACGCTGAATGCCAGGCGAATCTGTCGCGCTGGAGGAACGATTCAGAATCCATCGCGAAAATAACAGCGTCGTGGCGTTTTCACTTCGCGCACAGGTAAACCCGTGTGGATATCGTGCGCAACCAGTTTACCTCTCGCGAGGACCGCGACTTCGGGGTAGAACAGAGATCGAAACGGCCTGAAAACACCGTCTCGCGGATCAAATTTATATCACAAAATTATATTTCCTCAGCAGCAAAGGCGATTGGCTCCTCGTATCCTGCCAATCATGCCCAACTACACGTTACCAGCGGTATAACTTCCGTGACCGCGCGAAAGTGAAAACTAAAAACTCCATCGAGAACGTAATTACCCGGGTGGGTAAACCACTGCGCTTCGATGTAACGTTCAGTTACGACGAGCGTCTTCCGCGGAGACTCGATACCTTGTCGCAGGGAAACGTATCGGGAACCAGTTCTCGAAAATTGCACGTTGCGAGGAGAACCGGTGCTAGACCGGCGTTAGCCCGCTGAAAGAAAGTGCGAACCGGTGAATTCATGGGAATAATTAATGCCAGGGAACGATCGTCAAGCGCGGCAACGTCGGCGAGAGCAGGTATCCGTGCACAGTGGAAGGAATTCGCGAAAGGTGAGGCGGCAGCCGATCGTACCACAAACGACGTGTCGTCATTCGCGATTGGCAACCTTTGCCAACACGCCTTCTTTAGAGTCCGACTATCCTGGCCTGCCGCTAACAATAACTGTCGCCTCTTTGGGAATTTATCTCGCGATTAAACCGGGTTACCGCCGCACGCAATCTTGTTCGTTCCGTGAAACGTCGAATGAAGTCAGACCTTGCCGTTATCCGACGACGGGTTTTGTTTTGTTCATCGAGAGGAGCGAGGATCAGAGTCTTTGGCGGGAATAGAAATTTTCCGCGATGAATATTGATGGTAAATAATGCGAGACGCAGTCAGAGAGCAAAGGTCTTACTACTACTGACACCTGACGCGTTGTTCTATTCGAACTGGCTGCATCTACTGGCATGGCTAGTTGGAAGCGGTTGCATCTACTAGCATCGCTTCTTATTGGAAAGTCGCTGCCACCAACTCGTTTCCACCTAATCGATCTAACATTTAATTTGAAAAAAGAACGAAATATAAACTAACTATAATGAAATACATTTATTTTCGTTAAGAATATGGCCTGATCTGATCTCTAAGTGATCGTCGAAAGTGTAGGCATTACGATAAAAAGAATAACGAGAGAGATTATTATTTATTGTTTACTGTAGCAATTTCGAAACGACGCTTCTTTCGATCGATTCCACGGTGCGTGGATAAGATAAACCTCTGCGATCGTATCCCCTGCAGCTCGCACAGGTACGCAGTCCGGTCGAGGAATTCAGCATTCTTTTGGTTTCCCGCGATAGGCCAGTTTAGAGAATCTTCTTTGGACGAGCTAGGTATTCCGTAGCCGGAATATTATTACACGGAGAAAGCCCATATTTTTCATGGAAGCCCGTCACGGCGGGATGATATTTATCTGCGGGCAGATTTGCGGTTAAGAACATTACGTCGAAGATTACCTGCGCGCGGAGGAGAGATCGCGGTGCTGAACGTTCGCGAGGGAAGCGTCAGAGAAGTTGTTCGCCGTGGATTTAGAGTCGAGTTTCTCCGTTTCAACCCGCTCGTAAGCTCGATAGCGTAACGCGAGGTAGCATTAGCATATTTACAGAACGTTTTGCCGTTGCGTCGTCGAGAGTATCCGCGATACGTACCTACGTTTCCCTCGGGTATCCCGTTCTACCGTTAGAAACTGGCGAGTGCACGCGCGCGGATAATTGGCTCCCCGCGCTTACTTCAGTCCAATTGGAATCAAGATCCGTCGCGGACGGATTCAACGATGGGTCATCCATCGGGATTGGCACGATTTGCGGTCGTTTAACCCGACTACGTCCAAGTCACTTTACAACGATCACCGGATCCGGTAGAATTATGCAGAGATTAACTGTCATTAAATCGTATTACGAGGCATAATTAGAGCGGACCGCAACGCGATCTGAATCCATCCCGCGCGGCCACCGCGAAAATAACTGTCCGAATCCACATAGTCCATTCAGCCACAGATTATTATCCCGCTGTCAGCTATGAATATGTTGGAAACCGAAATCTCGACCGCACAATTATGCCGATGTCATTCATTTATTTCCCTCTGCGCGGGAGCAACCAAACGAATCCCCGTCCCGCTTACACCACGCGCGCGCGCGCTTTCCAGTGCTTATGCAGCCCCGAATTCTCTCCTCTCGTCGACCGCGATTGTTCCCGATACGAGTGATTTTTCATCGCTGCAGCGTTACGCAACTCACTTTTCATTTCAACTCGAGATTAAAATGGATATTTCTGGACTAGATATATACATGTACGCGTTATAAACACGCTTTGCGAATAGGTCGCGAGATGGTTTACTAATTAGGGGCGGATTATTCTAATACCCAAAAGGCACCCTCTCCAACGAAGATCCCTCGCTATACACAGAAATCTGGCGCAGCCTGACAGTTATACTCGTATTTACCCGCAATTAGCGCCACAATCACCTTCCGACAGAGTGAAGCCCTGCGCGTTCCAATTCCCACCCTCTTTCTCGTCGCAACCTTGTTGAAAGGGAGGAGAACCGACATCCAGCGCTCCGCGAAATTAGATTCAAGTGCCTGCACAGAAAGAGAAATTTCTGACACCGAAACACTTCCACAAAACCTATACAGACAATTTTTAGCTACGATCACTTTTTGTTCCGTCGCGCTAGTTGTTGGAGAACAGCTGGAAAAGTATCAGAGAATTCGCGACACGAAATGCGGCTCTAAATCAAAAGTAATATCACAATACGCCAAACGATGTACACGTATCATTTTTATCTTACGTCCACCCACGTCCTGCGAAACATCCTGCGCGAACCGCGAACGAGACAAAGCGAGCCCACCTCGACGAGTCTTCCGGGCCAGCTGAATGGTCCGCGTTTTTTCAGTCAGCCGGTAAGCGCGATGATCTTTCGCGTACGACCCAATTCCGGAGGAGCCGGAAGTTTCGCGGTACACTTTCGCTCTCGAGGGGCGGTCAGACCGTTAGGTCGGCTCGGATCGCCGCCTCCGCATCGGTGGAACGATCGATCGACGAAGGTGGCGCTCCTTGTCGGGACCACGTACCGCTCATTCGGACTTTCGCTCTCGCGCGGCTGGAACCCCTTCCTAGAATCCGTATCGTAGGAGCCTCCAGGACGCAGACCCTCCTCGATTCTAGACCTTACCGACTGCTGGTGGCCGGGTGGCTTTTCCGCGAGAGTTCACCGCAAAGGACGCATCCTCCATTGTTGGTGCGAGTGCTCGCGTATCTTTGTGACGCTGGATATTCTAAAGATGGCATATCTGGTTAAACTAATTCGCAGCATCGTCTCGCTGGACGCAGGATTTCCGATTCACATTTCCTTTTATATTAAGCTTGTTCTCCAAGCAGATGGAATTTTGTATAATTTTTTTTTGGTATGGTTGTACGTTTGAAGTGTGTCTTTATGTGGAGACTCGATCGTGCATCTTTTATGATACACGAGGATATAGAATAAATATTCCTTTCGTTATTTATGACAGTATATTCTCTTCCTCTGACGTGAAACGAACAATTTTTTTTTATTATTCAGAGAACAGAATGTCGATGCAAAGTTAAACAGCAATCTTTCACGACGAACTTTTCAACGGTACGTTGCTCGACCTCCTATTTCGTTCGATCTCTCGTCCATGAACTCATGTTTATGAACTACTCTCGGTTGGGCCAGCGTTAGACAAGCCGTATTAACTTCCGCGTCGTGTTGCGTTGGATGTGACTTGGTAATGACACTCGTTCGCCTGGGCTCGGTTAGAACACGATGGAAGTCTGCACTTAGGGTCTAGCCTAAGGGTGTTCGTGGGCTGTAAATTTATTTTTGCTAAAGCAACACAGCTGAGATGACACAGACAGGATCTTAAACTTCCCCGTCGTCATTTACGACCAGTTATTCGCATCGAATATCCAACGATTTCCAAAAAGATTGCACGAATCGAAAATTCGAACTATTGGCAATCGTCAAGCAGTCGAGCTTCGAGTTTGGCTCGCGTCGAAATGAAAGCCGCGTCGCGGCAAAAAAAAAAAAGTATGCCCACATTGGAATCTCGAAGGATCGATAAAGCTAAATTCCACTCGGCAGCGGGACGAGCCGTACCGTTGAACGGAAACGGTGGTGGCTCTTAAATCTTGCACGGGGCCAGCCCGTAGGGCGGTGGGGCATTTCCATCGAAAACGGATCGAAAACAGATTCGCGCGGAATTTATGCGCGCAACACTTGGAATCTTCCGAGAGTTTCGATCTCTGGACACGTTGGCGCATCCGTTATTCCACGGTTGTCCATTCCATCGGGACGCCGGATATTCCAAAGATGGCATCGAGACACCGACTACCGGGTTCTCCGTAGTGGCGCGACGGCACGCGAGCCGCCCTACCCCTTTCACTGGAATATTAATATCGTCCGGTTGCAAGCGGTCTGAGGGGACGCATAAACTGAGAGCTGAGGGACGACTCGGGAAAACTGAAGCCACCTCTGCCTTGTCCGCTCGAGACACGCGTTCCTGCGCCTTGCTCGATAGCCAACGGGACGTTTTACGGAGTCGCCTCTGTAATTTTACGGCAATTAGTTGCGGGATTAACTGCGGGGTTGACGCGTCTCGAGGTGTATTGTAATGCTTATCGTCATCGTCTGAACGAAATATGACGGTGCAAATGCAAGGGGAATTGAGGATAACGTTCATCGGTTATACTCTTGGATATTTCGCAATCGGCAGGTTTTCGAGGCACGGTTCTACGGGTCGTTCGTTTCTCGTCTCGCGGCGCATTATCGCTAAATGGTCAAAGATGATGAATGATTCTCTTGGCGAAAAACGATTTCGCAAGGAGCATAAATCCTGCGTCTCCCTGTTACAGGGAGATTCGAACAATAGGGAATAGATAGGAGTATTACCGCGAGGAAAGAAAGCAACGATTTGAAACGAATTCCCTGTGTAGTAATATCCATCCGAGCGAACCTTCGTGATCGAGGATCTAAATGTCAGAGGACCGCATCCGTTCCCCGGCTAACTTGCCTCCGCGTGATCGGGTCAGTAATTTTTTCGTTTCTTTCACGAACGCGTTAAAAAACTACGGGGCTATTTTTGCGGACGAATCCGGGACAAAATCGATAGCCGCGCGTGAGATGAAAATGTTCGTACGAGAAAAATGAAGACGCTGATAATGACGCTTGCAATTTATCACTCCGTCGGGCCAAGACCTCCCTCCCTCCCTCTCTCTCTGCCTTTCTCTATTTTTCTGTTTCTACCGCGGTTGCTTCATTTTTACGACACACAACGTCTTTTACCGCGTCGTTCCGTTAGTATGTCGTTTTAACATAGAAACAGAGACGTAGAGAGAGAGAGAGAGAGAGAGAGAGAGGGTAATATTCTGCGGTTAAAACAATTTTTCGTCGGAGATAGTAACCAGAGAATTATCTGAGGCTTGCGATAAATGCAAATTATCCGGAACGCTGTTTCAAACAATTTCCGGCGCGGCCACCGGAAATTTAGCTGGTCGCGAAGTCGGAGGTTCTCCGGTGCATCCAGCTTCCTATCGACTTAAGGTCGATAGAATAGTGGAAACGTGTTTAAATTTGCATCTGATTCCGGTGTCGGACCGTCTACGAGGCACCCGGACGAAGGGGTTAACAAGTGTGGGGCGATGCTCCCTGTGGTTACATCTCGGTTCATGATTAATTCGTGGTATTATCATTTCTCGTTGTTCTTCGTTCCGTAAGACGTCCGAGAGAGGAAGTGATTACGCGCGTAAGATGTTTTAATAACGGTGAGGGATAGAAAATGAACGTGAGAGAAGAGCATCAGCTGCGTATTTACTTTGAAGCTGGACAGTTTACCTTCTTATGAAAAAATGCACCGAGTGGAGGGGATATTCCCGTCTCAATTAAGGCGGATCGATAACGCGACACCTTTCAATTGATTATTTAGAGGCACGGACGCGGGAGAGGCGAGCTCGTTACAGCAGACAATTGATCTGTCGCGTTTGCATTAAAGATACCCGGCGCTCGCGATACCCAGGCGCGTTAAACTAAATCACTCGAAATGGGTGTTAATTACGTAAGCGGATAAATTTAATCCGCGATTGCAATCTGGTTACCTGGAAGCAGACCGTTCTCATCCAACTTGGATACCGTCGGATTAATTATTGCATTAATACCTTTTAAACTGTGTTCAGCAGATTTTAGTAGCGCGGCGAATTCGAAAACCCTCGTAACTCGATGGCTTCGACTGGCTTTGCGCGGCCCGTTCCCACCGCGATTCGCGAACAAATGCCAATAATCTCAGCGGGACGCGTGGGTGGGTATCCGAAACCAGGGGCGACCCCCTTCATTTAAACCGCGGAGCACGACGAATTAGTCGTGTCGAAGTGGGAAATGAAGTCCCCGCCAGGCGTAAGTACCGGAGGACAGTCCGATATTGTAAATTATGGACAGCGAGCCGCCATTAAAGACACCTAATCACGGGCTATCGAGTTTGGAACTGCGCGGGGCAAGTCTAATGGCCGACAGAGGAGCGGGGCGACTGGTCCAGACCAAGTGCCGGATTTGCTGCAGTACTTCGGTCCTCGATAACCCGTGATTAAGTGGCTATTCGTAATGATACTTTATGAGCTACCGCCACGGAATCGATTCCATTTTCCGCGCGAGTTAACAAACTACCGATCCGGCCAATTTCTGCACCCACGCGCGACGCTCGTCGCCGCGTTTCTTGCCATTCGTCGATTACGATCATCGTCCTTCCGTCGTCCAATCTTCGACGACTCGATGAGTAAAAATCGCGATCAGAAACGCGACAATTTCGAATTGGTATTAACGCGCGAACGGAACCGCGTTTCGCGTCGCGTCGCGATTTCATCCCCTTTCGAGGCGACGTCGATTTATAGAATCCCCGTTCGACGTGTGGCGAACTCGATCGCGTTCAGGAGTGGTTCGCGAACCTCGAATGAAATCTGCTCGCTCGAGGATCGCCGCTCGAGGAGGCAGCGTGTATGAATAAACGTCTCGCAGAATGTCTGCCCACGATACGGTTGATTTACTCGCTCCAGATAGGGGGACGGCGGGGGCGAAAGGTGATAGAGGTGGGTGAAAGATATGCACGAGGAGCGACCGCGGCGTTGCTCCGTCGACGATTGCGGAGGCTGGGCTTCCAGTCGAGTTTGTCGAGCAATGTCCCTAAGCGTCGCGTACAAATATACCGGCGGCAGGCTCCGGCTGTTCAGCAGAGCGATCGGTCGATGCACGGGGCGCGACGAGGAACGACCGGCACGGCCATTATGTGTAACCGTCGAACGGACCGCTGCACGGAGCACGTAGATTGAAAACGAATACGTGTATGTTGGGCGGTGATTCAACGTTTTCCGCGGGGCAGTTACCGCTCGATGTTGCTCGACTTTGTGTCACAACCTGGCTGCCAGATAGAGCTTTCGTGGCTTCGATTCGCGCGGAACGTGGATGTCTTGGAATTGATTCATATAGCGAATACGAAATGAATTCTGGAAACTTTCTACTCGTTATTTCTTGGATAGGTTCCTCGCGTAAAGATATGTATCTCAGATTCTCGATTTTTCGTATATAAATATTCGTGCAAAATATTTAGGTTACTCGTCTATATATATATTGAATTATTATCTATATATTTTTCGATGATCAGATGCACGTAACGGAGAGAACGAATTTAAGTAAGTCTGACAAAAGTCCGCGTGGAAATCTGGTATTCCATACGAAACTCCTAGATAAGATCAAGGAAACAGCAGGATGCAATCTGGGCGAACACGGGTAGACCAAAGGCGACGTTAGAGAAGCGTGTCGAATATGACGGTGAAGAAGGGGTTGAAAAGAGTGGGTCCACGATGGAAACAAAAATCAAAGCGTCCGCGTCGTCCGTGGGGTCCCTCGAATGAACAGAGGTCCTGCTTGATGCCCCGTAAAGGAATAGGGGTGGCCATTATTGGATTACGGTGGCTCTGGCACGTTTCGCCACGTAATCCTCGGCCAGCCTAAGGGTCGCCGCGTTACAGGTCTGCGCTGACCACCCTTTGGCCTTTCGTACACCCTCCGGGGTTCATAGCTCCGTAGCGCGTGTGTACGCCAGGCCAAGGGGCCATCCGCAGCTTAGAACACGTTTACGAATTTCGACTGGCATTTCCTTCCTGCGAAATATCGCCCCGTCCTTTGAACGTCTATTCGCGTTGCATATTAAGGGGTAGCAACGATCTGCGGACCGTAAGCACGGTTAAATTCGCTCTTGCAACGCGAGGAAAATTGACTCGACGAACGTTTTATCCTACGGTGAAATAATTTCGGATACGTGTAATGGAAGGGGTGGGTTTATTATGGACGTGCAACACGTACGGTAATTTGACGAATTTCAGTTGGCACGTTGCGTCGAAGGGTCGAACGAAGGGGTGAGCATGAAGCTGTACAATGTAGACTTGGACGATTCGAATATATGAAATATTTCACGAAGCTGGTCCATGCTTGCAAGACGATGGAACGTTAGAAACAGATGTCAGGTCTGGGAAGTCGCGCCCGGTGCTTTTTCCTCGCGCGGCGTGTCCCTACGTCAGAACCCGGTCGAAACGTCGTGTACTCGGGTAGGCAGAAGAACACCAGTGGCCACGGGTAGGGGGGGCCATGTCGAAGTCGTTCTTCAATGTCCAATTGGTACGTCGCCGCGGTGTGGCGAACGGTCTGCGATCGGGAGACCGTTTCGGAATACAAGAAATTACAAGATGCCTATCCGATCGTGGAAGGCTAATGGCACCGACTGAAAGCCCAATAAGAGCGGGCTAAGTGCTGCTCTGAATCACGGCCAGAGTGATGTACAGACAGTCGGTGCCTGTGACGAGCTAACCGGGCATTCCTCCGCGTACTACCCCTGTCTCTTTCACCGAAATCACCGGTCCAGACGATCGAACTGCTCGAATAAATGTCCGCGGGTCTGCTGGATCACCATCGTGGCTGAGGATCCCTGGACATCTGCTGCGAGCCAATATATTTTTTAATTACTTAATCCTTCAGCTTTACAGCGTTGGGTCGTTGACAGGTTTTTCTAACGTTCGAAAATTTCACGATTATCAAATCTCTCATACGAAACGATCAATTTCACATGATCGAATTGACTTTGACCGAGTTCTCGTATCTACTTGAATAGTAAAATTATTCCTGAAAATTCACGGCGACGGAATATTTGATTCTGAACGAAGATCCACCGTCTCGATCCACGACAGGACCGTCTTCTCCTCGCGGCGAGTCCACGGACACGACGATCCCCTATTTATCAACGAGAATAGCCGCGGCCATTTTTACGACGGGTAGTACCGATAGCGTTACGCGGTTTCTGTCGAAGGATTTCACACGGAAGTTCCCGGAGCCAGACGAATGCGTTTTACATCTTCTCGCGCGATTACCTCGCGCGTCCCGCGATCCCGTCCGTGGCGAACGCGCTTGCGAACGTCACCGTGACAAATGGCGGCCAAAAGCGGACGAGCGAGGCTGCGACGTGACCCCTCGGTAACCCCGCTGGCGAACCATCCGAGAGATTCCTCGAGGAATGTCGTGTGACGCTACCCCGCGCGCCCGCGCGGCTCCCTCCTGCCGCTAAAAATTATTTCGCCGTCGTAGAAAATCCGGTCGCTCGACAGCTCGACGTCTGGGAGACATATCGTGCGTCCTTCGTTTCTGCTGTGGGTGCGCGTAGACGCGGAGGTAGAGCGCGTTGGTGTCGGAAGAATTTTGGAGAACTTGCGTCGGGGGTTGCTGCCTGGTCGCGAGAGCTTGGAATGTATGATGTTATGGGTTGCTCTGTGAATTTCATTCCTGTAATTTAACCTTAGTTTAAGATATACGATGGTTTTTGTAATTGTATCAGTGTTTCGTTATAGTACTTTCTGTGGGTTAGATATTCCACTGGTAGATTCCATGTTGGAGTTAATCAGAAGAACGATTCTTGACACGTAAATTCGCACGAAAAGCTGCGAGAATTCGTACAAGTTATTCTCGAGAGTCCAACTTCTTACTCAGCTGGCGCTAACTATTCGCATTATTCACGGCGATACCTCGGCAAATAGAATTATCGTGGCGCCTCCCGAAGCACGACTGTAACGAGATCCAGCGAACAATTGGCTTAATTTACCTAAAATCGTTTCTCCCGCGCCGATTACCGGAAGAAATCCCCGGCGATAACGCTCGAGGCATCCGCCGATTCCGTGGAAATGCAATTACGCGACTGGTTGAAGCTCATCTCCGTCGAAAGAAACCCAGCGCGGCCGAACCTCCACGGACACGCGCGGAGGGATTGCTCCGGTTTGCCTAAATTGCACGCCTCTGAAATCAGCGAGGGTATTTTGCCCAGTGGAAACCGCTGATTTTCGTTTGTTAAACTTTCTTCGACTTTAATTTAATGGCTTCCGTCACGATCCACGAGTTTTTGTCCAATGTTCCTGGTTACTTTGTCGTTTGCGATTATTCGGTTATTCTAATGGAAGAATAAGTTGGAAATTTTCTTCCTTTAGAGTGATTTCATATATTTCTCATGCTTTTCACATTTTCTTTAGACAGAACGTTATACATGGTTTGTGGAACGAGTAATGCATACGCGAACTGGATAGATAACTTTCGTATTTGGTTACTTGAATTAGAAATTGAGGCACTTTTATCTCCGCGCTCGCCTCCCACGTTTGCAGACATTTTTCAGCAATTCAGCGGATCTAATGCTACGTAACGGGTCGGTTGAGCTTCGTTACAGCTTGTTTTTGGCCCTGTTTGCCCAGACTAAATTTTAACCCATCACCCGGCCCAGCTATCATATCCACGAAATACGAGGAACTCGCTTTACCCGAGGCGGTCTCACTGGCAAACACCAGCGAGCTTCCATATTATCGCGCGTAATTCTGCTCGAACTTTAATTAAACTAGGCAGCGGTCTAAATGACGACTCGTCGAATCATCTGCGAAAAACTTAATCCGCGCTCGTAATTAAGGGAAAAATAAAGTCTGGATTGGAAGAGCAAAATTACATTTACCATTCAGAACTGACCGAATGCCAATACGAAAGACGCGAATATTCGTTATTATCTGGCCCACAATATTCCACTGCATCACAAATTATAAAGTCTCGCACGAAAAAATAAAACATGCGTCATTTTTTATTCCATCGATATCCAAGAAACTCGTGTCAATCTTAACCCCTCGCTTTCTCCCTGCGATCCCAACTGTTCGATTCGTAGGTGGAGAAAAAGCAACGACGAGCGAGCGTCGTTGAGGAGCGTCCTTTCGCCTTCGAATCAGCTTGGAAAAAGCAGAGTGCTTGGTACCCGCGACGCGGGTCGGCTGAGAAAAACCGCGCGGAGGCATTGTTTGCATCGCAGACGGCGACGGTTTCTTCTTACCTCGGTTGGAACCGCTTTCCTCGGGTTCCCAGTGCCGCGAGATTCTTACGGGGCACCATCGCCTCTGCCTCGTCTCTCGCTGCAAGAATTATTATGCTGTCTCGATGTTATTACCGTTCTCGCCCGTCTCTCCCCTCGCTCTCGACACTGGCGAGACGAAAACGTCGCGTTCAGTGTTCCGGTTTTTCCAGCACTCGCCGCGAGTTTTTCGCCCGCGTCGCGGCTTCTTTCGAACGGCTGGGACATTATTGGGCGGAAGGTGTTGTTCTTGTTAGCCGCGTCGCTGCAGAATGCGAGCTTGGTTTCGGTTAATTCGCTCGGTGGATCGCGATTGTTCGGGGTATCGGTCGTGTAATTGGTGGAGAGGAATGCGCGCGAGCCGCAGCGTCGCTAAGCGCAAAAATCTGCAGGCGATCCCCGGTTTTTTATCGACCGTTCTTTCAGTTAGACGAAGGATGACGTGTTATTAGTATTATACGCGGAAACTGTACGGAGAGATCTTTCTAAGTCCACTCGAGATTACTCGATAAACGAGCGTTCTTAGACGCGTGCAAGAAGGTAGTAACAGTTAATCCCTCCGGAAGATCATAACCAGCTGGAGCCCCGATTATGAGGCTGCTCGAGAAAATTCCTTTTATTGGCTGCTAAGGGAAAACGTGATGGGAATCCTTTCGAAATTAACTGATTTAAGTTTCACGTGAATTCGCTTTCACGGTCTCGCTGAAAAAAATCATTCCAAACTCCTTATCGGTCTGCTGTTTTAAATAAGTTAAAAATTTCGCGGGGGAATCGTGTCCCGTTACCAGGACGGCGAATCCTGGCGAGAGTTCTCATTAAAATTTATAGGAGAAGTCAGCCAGCGGGGGATAGCCGCGTTATTAAGGTGGAAATAACGTCGTCGCGGAAATTTATCGTAATCGTGTAAGGAGGCGAGGACATCGCCGTGGAAATATGTTGAGCGTCCCGCGGAAACTGGCGTCCCCCCTCGAAAAACTTCTTTCCCGATCCTGGCCACGTAGTCACGTACCGGAAAAATGGCTTAATCCCAGAAGTCCTCTCAGCCAGTTCCCTGACTCTGACGGGCTGTGCTCGCGACGTGTGCTCGTCCTTTGCATCCGCCACCACCACCCTGTCTATCCTGAATATTGGTCGAGCCATGGACGCGCGTCTCGCTCCTCCAGTTCTCCCTTGTCGCGGTTCGCCGCTAAAATTGCGAGCGTTTCAGTTCGCGAATTAACGAGCTTCTATTAAACGCGATTGAGTCCTCGCGAGGCAATGATACTTAGCCGGCTCGCAAGCACCGGAACGAAGCAGCGGGGAACTCGCAAGCGCGATTGTGAAAAGTTCATCAATAAAAAGCGAAGAAGTTGTTACGCGCTCGCGAGATTGATGACTTCTTTGATTACACGTAAAACCGCGCGCGGTTTCACTCGGGCCGGTTGAAAGGCGACGAATCTTCCCGCGTCCCGCATTACCTGTCGTCCAGGCAATAATCTAATCGTAAATAAATTCTGATTTATTACCGCCGCGGCTATTATCGTAATGACGCATAAATAACTAATAATCCCTGATTTGTTATCCATTAAACTGTTTCTTTCTTACGAAAGACGTTATTAATGACAGTGGACTCTGAAACGAACCTTTATTTATCTTCCACGCAAAAATGTACGTAATATATAAACACCTCGAAGAAACAGCTTGAAGAAGAGTAATCTAAGAGAATTCTAATTTCGTCTCTGTTAGATCAACCATACATTTACACAGCAATCATAAAATTAAAAAAGAAGAGACGGAATCACCTTCCACGACACAGTCGAACCACAGAGCGTAGAATCATCCATGCCCGTTTCATAGAATCGTGGCAACCGAGGAAGTTCCCAACTAGTCTTTTTCCCGTTTCGAGACCTGTTCGCGGAATCGCGACCGCCATTTTATCAGGGAGCATGAAAGGGCACTTCCTATGCGCACAGTTCGAGATCACCAGTCAAAGGTCACGCGCGTCACGTCGTTTAGCAAAGAAAACTGGAAGGGCTCGAATAAGTCCCGCAGCACTCGTTAATCCGATCAGAGGCGGTCAGAAGTGGTCCGCGAGCACAAAAGCCGCCCTTCCCTACGCGTTATCCGTGGAATCGCGACGGTTCTAAAGGGGCGTCCATTAGCGACCGATTGCAGAGACGCGTACAGGTGGTTCTCAGCTGTTCCTCAGTGGAGGCGCGCTCGGGGGAACGGAAGAGGAGTCCTCCTCGGTCTGCGTCCAGTTTTTGCCACCGCCCAGCCTTTTTCTGCCTCGGAACAACACCTGTTCCGGCTGTTGCCGCGCGAGAGAAACCTGTCCGATCGGTGCGCGTAGTTGAGGAGGCGTAGGAAGCGACCGATTCTGGCGACGATGCGGTAGGTAACGCGCGTCTCTTCCCGTGATAATGGAGAAATTCCTGGTTCGGTTGCCCGTGTATTTATCGTCCGCTGGCGTCGGCTAGGGGCCACGTACCACGGGGTAAGTGGATTTTTTTACAGCCACGACGTTGCGTCGCGAATAGACAAAATTTATGGCTTCAATTTTACCGGGAAATATGCTGGCGGTACGTTTTTTCGAATATAGCCCCGCGACGTTACGAAGGATTAATATGAGAGAGTAGATTTGACGCGTTAAAATTGGTGGGAATGAAACGAGATTAAACTGTCGAACGCAACGTGGAGTACGTGTAAATGGGGTAGGGGGTGGTTTTACGATTCGCGCGATTTTATGTTCGTTGCTTCTGTTTGAGGACTAGTTTTTTGGTGTTTAGAGCGTTGTCGCTTGGTTTCTTCTTCTTCTTCTTGGGATAATTAAATCTGTCCTTGCAGGAGGAGGGAAATTAGCGGGTGGCGTTTGGTCCCGCGACGATGGCGTAGCGCCAGTCACCGCGTCCCAAGTAGAGGTAATGACGAGCGCGGAGAAGTAGGCTATTGTCTAGATCGCGGAGGACATACATCAACGTCGCGGAACAAGCACCCGAGCACTCGTTAACAATGGCGAGCGTCGCATTAATATTCGGGACGCCACTCTTCTGGCCTTTAACGCGTTGGACGTGTCGAGTGAGCCCCGCGCGATAACTCTCTTTACAGGCGTGCCGCCGCGTTCCGTGAACCATTAATTCCCGCGTTATCTGTTGCGCTGGTTGGACACATGTTTGATAGGCGCGCGTTGTTCAACAAGTAAATCCTCATTAGAATTGTTCGCGTCTACTGTGCGCGACGAGAGCTTCGTCACTTCCGTCGTCGCCGTGGCGCAAGGACGCGGTGCCTAATGTCCTTCGAAAGCTAAGTGGAACGTCGACCTTGTTATCTGTGTCAGCAGTTTCATCGATCTTAAAACTCGACGATAAATTAACCCTTTTATCCCGTCTCGTTGTTCGTTCTGTTTCCTCAACGTCGCGCATCTCGAATTCCCAATGCCTCGCTGGGAACGCGAAACTACCCCAGAAGTGGGTCAACGAAGTACTGCGGGAACCTCTCCCCATCCCTTCGTCGATCACAATGCTCGTCCGCGAATCAGACGCGAATCGGGTCGGTCTACCCTCAGACGCTTTAATTCCACTTTCGCCACTTTCGACGCGAAACAATCGAGCCCGTTAATAAGCGGTGCAGTGCTTTCGTGGACGAAGGGATGAAAACGCGAGATCGTTATCGCGGTTCTGGAAAGTGGCGACGAAGAGCAGCGCGGAAGCGAGCCAGCGGCAGGATGATCGGTGGAAAAGGATACGGAGGGGTGGCGCGATGCTCTCGGAGACAATGAGGGACGCCGCATTAATATTCGCGGTGTGCAGCCTCTCGCTTCGTCCCTTTTCCCAGTCGCCCTCGCATTCGCTCGTCCTCCGCGGCGAAGCTTCCGCCCGAGGCGAGCCGTGCGCCAGATTGCAATCGCAACAGCTTCGTTAATTACTAGATCCTCCTCCCTCCCGTGGCGTCCCGTCAAGGAGAACGTCCGCCATCGGCATCCGCCACGGGGATTTACGCGTCCCTTGGATCATTCCAACGGGACACTCGTGACGAGCGCGTCCTCGCGGATCGTCCGTCGTCGTCGTGGTTCGCTTGTTCTCTCACCCTTGACACGATACCCACATATTCCATGGGATTCCGCCTAGAAGCCAGGGAAACTTCTGCAGGAAGGTGTTACTGCAGGAAGCAGGATGGCTCCTGCTGGCCTTTGTGCTCGACGATCCACGGTTGGACGGCCTCGTCGACTGGCCCTGAGAGTGGCTTCGATCGTTTTTCTGCATGGCAACGGGGATAATGTCTTTCGAGGGGTGTATTAACATTCCGATGCCACGGCTGGATTAACGATGACGCGGCCTCGCGTGTGCAACGCTCCGGTTTATCTGATCAAGGGACGCGAAACGTAACGAGACTGATGCGCAAATGGCACTTTATATTTCGAGAAACTCGAGGTTCGTTTTTTATCAGATTTCACGCTTCGAGTGCCACAGCGTGTAAGCACTCGCTTGGGTGACGTACAAGTTTCTACGGATGGGTGATGGTTTAGTTAGGAGGACTCTGGTAGATATTCACTGGGTATGTTGGGCAAGTATAACGTATAGGAATGGCCGACTGTTCGATGTACGGATATCGTGTAGCAAAGTTGCCATTTCACAGAAGCATCGCGCTTTCATTTCTATTTTTCTCCATTTTAAAGCGATGAATTATCAAGTTTAAAACCCGGAAGCTTTCGTTACACACTGTATTTAACCATTCGGTTGGCAATGACGGCGACATCGCGGCGAATGGGCCATTGCTCTTGCTTTTTCCGCACGGTGTTTCTCGCCATTGCTAAACGTTAAGTACGGAGTGTCCCTTATCGCACTTTTTCTCTTCTGCTCGCTCCTGGTACCACCGTCGCGAGCCCGTGGAAACGTTTCCACCGTTCTTTCACGATTCCTGTTTATCGCCGCCGCGAAACGACGCTACCGAATATACTACTTCCGGTAAATTTAATTCGGGAGATAGCGCGGCCCGATGCCGCGTGGAAATAGAGAGACGGACGAAGGAGGTGGCTTTAAACGGCTCGTTCATTGTTGCTCGCTTGCGAAACTCGTTCCTTAACTCTGCGCGCTGGAAATGCTGCTCGAGTTACGCTGCCAGCACGTGCACCATCGTTTAAGAGTATCAGAGGAGTCGCTGAACAGTTTACTGGTCAGTTATTTGTGCGAGCAATTGGCCAATGATCTGTTTTTATTTACAATTAGTATAGAATGTTTTTTATAGTATCTGTAAAACAGTTGATTTAATTCTGATATATCTGACAAGTAGGAAAATAAACTCAGATGTACGGATATGTATTTAACGTCACTCTAACATCATCGACTATCGTATAATAATGCATCTTCAAATAAATAGCACTAATTTCAATAACGTTACTTATTCCATTTAGATCATACTGTGAAACAGGAATATTTTGTTAAACAATTCGACTCTCTTCCACGATCGTAATGGCACCACTCTACGAGTTCCATGATCGACCAAAGATTTTCATCGCCTTCCCCGTCTCGTCCCATCCAGATTTCCGGTCGCGTTTCACGGCGAAACGTCGAATCCACTTTGCGAACTCTAGCCGTACGCCGCCAATTCGTCCGATTGTATTGTTGTTTAGGAAATTTATGCTTATTCGTTCGGCTCTCGCGGTGACGGCGATATCGTCCCACGAATGGGCCATTGCTCTCGCTCTTCCCTCCTCTTCCAATCTTCTGTCCCTCCCCGCGACCAAGAATAAGCGAGGCGAACCTCAGATTGCGCCAGTCACCCCTGTGCTTTATCGTGGCAACCGCGAAACTGGGCGAGAGAAAAGGAGGCACGTTATCAAGTGTCGTGAGAGAGGGAGGGCGCGGATATCGTCGCGATTTTCGCGACTCGCGAGCCAAGGAAACCAGTTTCCCTCTCGAGTTTTCCTACGTTTCGTTCGCGGCGATCTCTCTGTTTATCGGCTCCAGCAAGATTGAACGACGCGACCGTTCAGACGTCCCGCAACCCCGATGGATTCGATTCGCGCTGCGGAGGGGTCGAACGCTCGGCAGGGGTAGAGAAAATTACCCTCGAAACAGAGACACAGAGACGTTGGGGTTTTCGTATGGTGATTTCCAGCAATCTGGCACAATTTACGGAACGGAAATGCTAGTGTTCGTTGCGGGGGTACGGGTAATGCGAGTTTAATGCGAGGATAATTGCTTGGGACCAGTGGATCTTGTCGTGTCTTTCTGTAATTTAGTGGCTGATCAGTATTCGAATCAGTGACTGTCTGTGCAATTGAATTTATTGGAATTGCTCGGTAAATCGGAGGTTCTACGGTCAACCCTTTACTGCAAAATCATCTATACTCTACTCATACTTGGACTAAATTTCAACAAAACCAGCCGCAGTGGCGTTGAAAACAATTCACACCGTCATCAATGGGAAGCGTAACGAAAAGAAATGCCGAGCAATAAATTGCAGAAAACCCAAAAAACCCGAAAATCAATTCGATCGCGCGCTTGCCAAACCCCCTGCGAAGCCACCCTCCGCTTCGACCCATTCCAAATCCGCTCGAACCCAGCAGAACGCAATTCGTCCGTACGCAAGAAGCATCGAGGCGCTTCGTACACCGTTCGTCGATGCTGTTAAAATTCCAATAACAGACGTCCGCTTGCGCGTCCCGTCTTCTTATGCGCCGCGCACCCCTTTGTTCCGGTCGCGCGCGTTTTTCCCGCGGCCGCATGCCGGCCAGCTTCGTCGCTAGCCGTGTTCCAGGCGCATATCATCGCGGCCCTTTCAGGATGATCCTTTTTGAAATTCCTGCTGCGCCGGAGACAGACCGTCTCGCGGTGCCCGGGTATAATAAATGTCTCTCTCTGTTCCCGTCTCTGACCCGGGCCGTGTTCCGCTGCAGCGGCCCGTCTCCGCTTTCCAGCCGTCCACGACCACGTGGACAGATAATTGAACATACATCAAGGGGCAAAGGGGCTCGACGACACACGGCCGGGAGGACTCGGAAAGGGGCCACGCGTAGGGATGGGATCAAGCCTAATACGCGAGCGCGGTCTCGAGCCAATTCGAGTATACAAATTTCTGCTATGCATTTCTGATGGAACTTCTCTGAGCATGACACTTGATCTCTGATAACTCCAAACAGATTCGTTTGCATTTCTTCTGACGCCACCTTGATTCTTATAGCTCTAGTATTTTCTAATGCTAAAAATTAGAGGCTTGTAGAGTCTGTAATATTGTACTTACGCGAGGTACAAATGGAAGTGTCAGGACAGAAGTGTGTGTTCGATTAAATTCAATCGAAACTTGCAAGATCGCGCATCCATTGGCATCCAGCGAAAACGTCTGTCGCGCGATATGTATTCTCTGTGTATGGTACTTGATCTTTGATAACTTCAAATAAATCCGTTCGTATTGCTTCTGACGTCACCTTGATTCTTCTAACTCCAATATTTTCTAGTGTCAACAATTAGAGGCTTGTCGAGTCTGTGAGATCGTACTTACGCGAGGTGCAAACGGAAGTATCGGGACACGAGTGCACGTTCGATTAAATTCCATCGAAGCCTGCAAGATCGCGCATCCATTGACATATCCATCGAACTCTAACTTGTGTCTCGTACAGTCTCGATCCAGACGCAAGGCGGATACCCGCTAGAACTCTGCGGAGGAAAGCTCGACAAAAAGTCGGATGGTACTTGGTGCATACTTGATCCCATCCGTAGCCACGGGCTGGGAACATCGACTGGGGCCGCGGAAAGAGAGAAAGAGAGGGAGGGATAATTCAGCGCGGGCAATTTCAGGCCCCAACGGCGGCACGACGATATAAATTCAGTAAACGCCGTCATTAAGGCCAATCCGAAATACCGGGCGTCTATTAAACCTGGAACTAAGATAATTACCTGTACTGGACTCAACTCGCTGTCCGACCACCGACCAGCCGCTTTTGCGGACGCTTCCCGGCTGCATTGTTGCGCTTCTTGCCGGCCCTCCGACGAGGCGGACAACAACCACCAGGCCCCCGTCGTCCGTTGTGCAACCTCGAATTTCTGGCCCGTGGACTCTTACCCGCTCGCCTCCGCGTCCCCTTTCTTCGTCGGTTCGCGTGTAGACGGACTTGTTCCCCCGTCTTTTTGATGCTGGTTACCCGCGTTGGCGGAATAACAGCGGCCGCTGAGATTCTTTGCGATAGTTTACACGGCCAGGAACGGGACGGGGCCCGAGGCAAGGGTAATGGGGTGTAGCGTACGCTTGTAAGGCGGTTGCCTCGCGAGCCTTTCAGCGGTGCACGGCTGTCGAGGTGTGATTTATCGGCCGTGTTTTGTGAATGAAGTGACGGGGTGGAGGGAACGACGCGGGGTCTGCTGAGAGCCGAGCGGTGGTTTTTGGGGTTTCGCGCTACTTTTTACACCTTCCCTGCGGTTTCTGGTCAGTGGAGGAGGGGTCGTTGCGTGCCTCTGCGATAGGAAATTGCGGTTCGCGATTATTTTTAGTGTCTGCCGATTTCTTTGACAATGGAATTGAGTTTCGTCGGTGCGTTCTGCGTTGTATTACTAGTATGTATGTATGTATGTATGTATGCGTTCACTGCTGCGATTCTTTTGTTGCATTAAAAGCGTTCAAAAAAGAAGAGGTTTTGAATGTGTCGTACGATTTTGCTACTTGGTCGGAACTTCACTTTCTGAGAAGCTGAAGAACGTTTCTTGGGAAAAATCGTAACTTTTCGTGCTGTAATTACGCAGCTTTGAAAACCGCTAACGAAACGCAATTCACCGGCAGTCACGAAACACGACATTCCACTTAATTAACTTACTACTCACGCGGCAAATGAAAATATCCCCGGTGGTGGAACGAAGTGAATTAAACGGAAATACCCGGCAATTGCTTCAATTCGTCTCCCACTGGATCTCTCCAGCTCTCTCTCTCTCTCTCTCTCTCTCTCTTTCTCTCTCTCTCTCTCTCTGGACACGATTTCTCTAAAGGCATTCGCGTGTAGCAACATGGTGCGCCGCAAAAATGTCCCCGTGTACACTTCCATGTAACACATCGCGGTTGGACGCGGCTCGCGGATGGCTAAGAGTCCATGAAAAGAGGCGCACCGTTGGAATCCGGTCAGCATTGTGCTCGAACCTGGACACCAGGGTCCAGTAGCCCCGCCGGAGGGAGAAAAAGGAACCGAGGCGGATGAATAAGAAACCCTAAACTACGTTTTTAGCCGGGCGTAACATTTGTCGGATACCGTCCGCTCGGGAGTTGAATTCGTGCGCCATCGTCGCGGGAATGTTTCGGGAATGTCGCAAACTTTTATTACACGGCATTCGGATCGACCGTCCCGAACAGAGCCGCTGAATCGGTCGATCGTGTAAGCACGATATTCCCGTGAGAGGACACCGCTCAGACGGCGATGCTTCTCTGCCTAAAATTTTCTGTCCATCAATGTTTCTACTCTCGAAAGTGTCTCGAGTTTTTTCAGTTCGAGTTGGATCTGTGGTTGACTCTTGATAGATGCACAGAAGGGGACGAGAAATGAAAACGAGCAGAATATCTTCCTCTACGAGTCAAAAGTGTAAGAGGGAGACTAAGTCGATGCTCTTGTCTTTTATTTTTGACTCTCATTCTGACGTATCTCGTTCTAATTGCAACGATGCTTGCTTCATAATCTGCTCTGATTTTATAAATATCGTCGTACGATGTCCAATGATAAGTCGTGTGTCTGCAGAAATGTGAAAAGTACAAACGATGGGTCCTAATTGTTTGAGTTGACATTGGGATATTGTAGAGTGGTGCGAGGAGACAATGACCAGGTATAATTACGCGCACGATGCAGGATTCTCGAGTAATGGTAGGTGGTTGCGAGTGCTCGAAGAGACGCGGAATCGTCACCCTCCGGCGACCCCGTCGTAAGAAAATCCTGCAGTTTACCGATTCGGGACGCTTATGTCGCATGCGTGCAGAAATTGTCGGAATATACTAATCGACGTGAAATTCTGATCTAGCTGCTCGATAATACTCGACGGGCATGTATTTCGTGGAATAATCTTTTCGTCGTGCAACTCGGTTTCCTTTCGCCAGGAGGGAACGGACGAAAGTTTTTAAGGACTCTCGGAGAAATCCATCTTTTTAAGAAACTGGGAGGAGAGTACTCGATGTAACAACTTTGTAGGCGTACACTTGAACGTGTCTCGGTAATAAGTAGACGAAATTTCATTTCAGCTTCGAAAGATAAAGTTAATTTAATAAGTTTCGACGAAGGAGCCCGGGGTCTGAGTCTCGATCAGATATAACTAATATTAACGCTTGTATTAAAGTGACTTTACGCGCAGTTTCTAGGGAAGGAAATTAGAATCGGCTCTTTGAGTTTCTACTGATTTTCTGTAACTTTATTTTATGAAATTGCTCTGCACAAAATTGTTTGAGGGTGGTACACGCGCTACGCGATAGTGCTTATTGCTTCGCGTAGAAATGAGAAAGTAATTGCTTTAACTTTAAAACGGTTCGACGTCTCGAAAGGAGCGAATTGAAAGCAAAACGTGGTTCTCATTGGAACGGACCTTTTGTCTGAGCGCTGTCATTTTATGCAACGATGGCAGACAGGATTCTATCCTTTGATCAAAGCCCATCAAAGATGTACGAGTGTAAACAGAACAAAATATTATACTCTAATTTAACGATCAACGAACAATTATTTGATCAAAGCCATTTCACCGTGAACCGTTCGTCTCCCGTGCCTTTGTTTCATCCGCGAATTAATCAAGCTGAATATCATATTTACACATTTCACACTGAAATTAATTATGAAATCTATTAATGATGCAATATCCATTAACAATCTACGCGATCGCTTCGAGCGGTATAAACACTGAAACCGTTTCGCGAACCGCTTTAATTAAATTATTAATTAGCGTGGGCCGATTTTTCGAATGTCGCGGGTGGATAGAATTTGTTTATTCGCAAAATTTCCGCTGCGAAAGGTGGCTCGATCGAATCGTTCCACGGTGAGTTTCTGGGTTGCGCGCGGTGTAATCTGTTGCGCGGCCTGACGAAAGTCAGCCTTTCTAATTCGGGACACCCTAACGTGACTTGATACGCTTGTAATTGCGAGGGAAGAACCCACGCTCGAGAAAGTTCTCGGGGCTACCGAAATTCATTCGCTTATCTTATCTCGAAGAAAATTGCACGCAAATGGACGGGCTGATACGGGAGCCTTAATTAAAGCGATGCAACGGGGCGCAAGCTGGCCGCGTTCATTTCGCGAAATAGGAAACACCGTTTCGAATCGTAAATCCCCGACTATGACCGACGATCTTCGCGCTTGGTACAGTTATTAACAATTCGAATCACCCTGGATCGTACGCTACGGAAGAATAACATTTTCATCAGCCTTACCTCATCCTTGCAGAGATATACAACGTTAACACATCAGAAGAGTATCTGTAAAACTTCTTAACGATCGTTAATACTTTGACGCACATTTTTGGCTTTACGATCGCCCTCAGAAACACATTTTTTTTCGATTGTTTATGAGATGATGCCAGATGAAATCGAGTGTAAGTTGTATGTTTGGAAGTGAAAATTATCACATTTTGCCACAGTTTCTCCCTGAAAACTTTCTACGGCTGTAGTCGTCATTTGCTCAGCCTGTCATTTTTTCTGTTCCAGAAGCAAATGACGGCTATAACCGTCGTGACGACTATACGACATTTGCTTTACTAATTCATTGTATTTACTTAATTTATGAAGAAATACAGAATAAATGGTTCATCTTTACAGAATCATATTTCGATTGCGTGAACTGAAATGAACTAAACTTTTGATCGACTGTTATAGCAATCATTTGTCTCTAGATGTTCAAATATTCCGAAACGAAAAAAAAACAACTAATACGCTGTCTGGCATGCTATCATTTTTTTCTAGATGTGTTACTCAATAATGTAACAAGTATATGTATTAGTACACTTCGTATTAAAATACACACGACGACTATAACCGTAATTCGCGTCAAAGTGTAAAATATTTTTTCGCTAAAAGAAATAGAATCGAATGATCGTTGCGTTTTAACCAACCCTCGATCCACGCGTGCGTACACTCGAAACGCAGCAGAAACACGAGGAAATCCCCAGGACAAGGTGTCGAAGCCGTCATATATTCGATGTTGCGCGTGATTTGCTCGCGTCTGGCCCCTTTCCATGCAAATGCTAGACGGAAGAGAAGAAAAGGCGGGAACCAGGGGGTGGAGGGCCGGCCGTGACATTGCAACGAAAGCATCGAACGCGGCGGAACGTCTGCACCCCCGTGCAATCCGTTCCAGGCCTCTCCGTCCGCGGCCAAGCCCGTCCGGCGATGCGTAAAATTAGACTCTCGGCTGGTACCGATCCCAAGATTTCCCACGTGACACGCCGGCCGAACGTAATACTTACAACCGCCCACGGAATTTCTCTTCTTTATTCAAGGCACGAACGACGGGGACGAAAGTTTCCGCGAACACGTGGACGGGTACGCTCCTGGAGGGCTCCGTTGTTCGAAGTTGCGCACAAGTGGTTAGGAATTTTCCCGGGGTACGTGTCGGAAATTTCCAACCAGTCTTGTTGCCGATTTCTCGTCAGCTTCTTAATCGTGACTGCTCTTCGTTGGAAAAGGAGGATAGGACCTGGGTTCAGCCAAATTTCGCTGATTTTCTTCGAATTTCTTTTGATTTCTCCTTTAAATGTTTCTGTACTGCTTCGTTTCGTACAGGATAAGAAATACTTGAGTAATCTGGGTTCGTTGATGATATTCGTGTCAAATTGAGTATACCACTATCCACATTGACGTTATTTATTAGAGGACTCTTGTCCAATTGTAAATAACTTCTAGTTTAGTTTAGTTATAATCTTTTGAGACCATGGCTCGATTTCTCGTCAGCTTCTTAATCGTGACTGCTTTCCGTTGGAAAAGGAGAATAAGACCGTGGTTCAGCTAAATTTCGCTGGTTTTCTTCGAGTTTCCTTTGATTTCTCCTTTAAATGTTTCTGTACTGCTTCGTTTCGTACAGGATAAGAAATACTTGAGTAGTGTGGGTTCGTTGATGATATTCGTGTCAAATTAAGTACGCCACCACTAACATTGACGTTATTTATTAGGGGACTCTTGTCTAATTGTGAACAGTTTCTAGTTTAGTTGGGTTTGGTGCAGCGATAATCTTTTGAGACTGTGGTATTTGTAGTTTTTCTGGTCCTTAGAATTTAGCTTTCTCTTTTGTTGTACTAGCAGACCCTTCAACTGATTGATACTTTCGTTGCCACATGCGACTACGGTCGTTGTTAGAGACCCATGGAATTTTCCGTGTGCGTCACTCAAGGGTGAACTCGGTACCTGAGAGGGTCCTCCGGTTTGAGGACGGCCACTTAGTTCTCACATATTTGTCCAATAGCGTAATTGGACCGTTTCACTCACCACTAGTTAGTTCGTAGCTTGATTTTCGTCCTATCCGTCCTATCCTCAACCCCCACAAAGACTTAGTTAAGAATTGTAGTGCTTTCGGTTTTTTAGAACGGTTGTTTGAACTGTCTTAGCCCTCAAGCTAAGATCAACGCGTTAATAAAGTTAATTAGAGTAGATTTTGGAACATTAGCGTTTTTGTTCTTCTTTATAAGGGTGGTTGTTCTTCGAGCATCAGAGCTTAGTTTATTAGTCGACATACCGTTGTATAAAATCCACCAAGCTCGAACCATCGACGTTCCAATCGATAACCACGAGGAATACCAAACAAATGGAGTACAGAGGATATTTGTTAAATTCCTCGATTTTTTTGTGGTGTTTCTGTTCTGGAAACAACGTGATTGCCGATAGCGTGCTATTTTATTGGGGATGTTTTTTTCACAATGATCGCAAATCGCTTAACACGCGATGGTAAATCGAGTCAAGCAGATTTTTAGCTCGCCGCTACTTACATTTAAATATCATCCTCGCGGTATTTTAATTCAGGCTTGAGAAATTCGTTTCGTGGAACCGTCGATCGCGCGCGTATCGGTTACGTACGCTGGAACGAATCAAGAAATATTCGAAGCGCCGGGGACGCGGAATTGGAAAAGGGGATGCCCTCCGTTAACCCGTTAAAGATTGTAATTCCCGTGTAACGGTGCACGCGATAATTGTAACATTTATTCCCTTTAGCGCGCACGTTATTGCGCGAGCGGATTTAAAGTTCAAAGTTTGTTACCCGGCTCTCCATTGGATGTGTAGACGAATAACGATACTGGCTGGAATATCGTTGCGTAATCTGCATGCAATTCGTGAGCGGAAACTTGGTATTATCCCTGGAGTACGGTGTTCGCAGGATTGCCGTGACGGCAGCCGAGTTTCTTTGCGAATGGTTAATGCCAGCCATTGGATCCGCTGTAACGTTTCCCCGTTCGTTCGACACTCGCTTTAAAATCAAATAAATTTCACGAATTCGCCGACGAAACGATTCTCCCTCCACACTTTCGCCGCTACTTAAAAACTCGTCTTTTTTGGTGTCCAAAAAATCCTGTCTCTTTCTGTTACACCTGCTGGTTCGTACGTGCGTGAAAGTTGCCAAAGTCTCGCGCTTTTTGTATCATATTTATTCCCGTCGAGTTGCCCGCGCTCTCCGCGTTACCATATTCGTCGACTTCCAATGGATCGATCCTCGTGTATACAAGGTGAACGGGTTCCGTCGAATTATTCGATCGGAAGAGTTTCCACTTTCACCAGAAATTTGCTTCGTCTAATTAAGTTTTACTTAATTAGCCACTTCTTCGGACTGCAACTAATTAACGAAATAATTACAGTTCCCGTTAAAAGCGAGGAATTTCCACTTCTAAAGCGAGCCCTCGTAATTCCTCATCAGAAATGTTCCTATCGGGAATGTTTTTTTTCAAATTAGAATACCGCCCATTATCTCGAAACTTTCCCCATTAATTCATCCGACGTTCTCTCTCCCTCTCTCTCTTTTTCATCTACGATAAAATAAATATCGTGTATCCTTCTTAGAATCTTCGTTCCCCTTTTCAACCTCGATCTCGTCGCGTACGAAATTTCTCGTGGTCGTCGAAACGGATTCAGGCTGAGGCCCTGAACCCGGTTCTCGACGGGACAGGTCCACGGGGACCACTTCCGGTGAACGACGAGGCAAGAACGCGCGCGTTTCGCCTATTGGATGGAAACAAATAAGGGAGAACTCATCATCCGGCTCGCTTGAACGACCCCGATAAAACGAATCGAGCGAGATAAAGGACGCCTCGCGTCCACCCTCCTCGCCGCCGATTTCTTTCCCCCGAATCTAGCGCGCGATCGCTCGAAGCGTCGCTCGTTCGATCCTTTTCCTCTCGTCGCCGCTTGTTTTTGCGAGCCCTCCTCTGCCGGGTCCCTGGGAAATTATAGCCATCGCGCATCCAGACGTTTCTTCGAATCCCCGCCGTTCCACCGCCACCTTTTTGCTGCGAGGCGCGCTCGTGACGCTCGCTTCGCCCCTCGCAATTAGCGACGCAGCGGCTACGCGGAATTCGTTATTGCGAAATTACGATTGCGAGCGGGCCGCCGCGACACGCACACGCCCCGTTTCACCTCACCTTTTGTCCGAGTCGCGGTAATGCACGCGCGAGGGCCACGGATGACGTCCCCGCGTGGCATTTTTTCCTTGGTAGCACGTAACCGCGTCCACGCGCAGGTATTAAAGGGTGGATGCGAGTAGGTGGTGCGTGTAAGACCGTCGAGAGGTAATGGCAGACGTCCGCGTTGTTGGTGGTCGTCTCAAGGGGTGGCGAGTAATGAGTTATTAGCGGCGCAGATAACTGGAATCGCTCGAGATCTGTAATTTTCGAGGTTCGTATGTAACTTCAGATATTTGGGACACTCGAACGTTTTTTAATGGGGACATTTTCAAGCATGAATTCTTTGTCGTTTCGAACTCATCAAATTTAGAACTCTAAAGTCCTGGAGTATCTCTGTAAATTTGTAAACTTCCTTCACACGCATTCTCTTAACGTATTATTTAAAATATGTTTAAAGATCAATTGTATAGCATGACGTTCGAAACAGAATTTTTTTTCCACGTACGAGTGCCTTTTTCACTCTGGTTTCTCATTAATGGCGAGTTCTTCCCCGCGACGCACTACTGCCCTTTCTTTTAAAATTTTCGTCTCGCGACTGAAGGTTTTCATGGCCCTTAAAAGCGGCTGTAGGACGCGAAGGGGTGGCACTTAGGTCATGGGTTGTCTCGAGTGGTGCTCCGTGCTGCGTAAAGTACGTTCCTTGTGCATGAAAATACCGGGCCAAGTACTGTTGCTTGTTTGCCTTTAGAATTGACTAATAGAAGAAGAAGAAGAAGAAGAGTAGGAAGAAGAACCGCAGAGATACTTGCGAAACATCTCTAATCTCTGTTTATCGCTTGCACGAGCAAGACGGTGATAAAAATAACTGAAACAAGCTTCAAATAATTCCTCGTCCAACTGATAACTTAAAATTAGGAATATTCTATCGAAGCATAACAAAATTATATAATCAAACACCATGAATACCTATCGACTCTAAACGAAAAGAAGATTGTCAACGTTGTGACCAACTCGCGTATACGACTCTCTCGTTCTTTTTCACCAACTGGCGATACACAGTTGTATTGGTTAAAAAAAGACTGGAGAGAGGTACACAGAATCGATGAGAGAAGACGTGTCGTTTCGAGGAACCAAGTAACGGGAATCCTGTTTTTCCGTGGACAAGTCGTGAGACATTGACGTAGAGGAACTGCGCGAACGAGAACCGGCGGCTGTTCGCAAATGATACGATGATAAAGATGCAAATGCGCACGCTGGTGCACAGGTTGTATGCAAAGCGACCAAGCTCCGTTGCACCCCTTCTGGGGACCGCGTCCCGTGACCGGCTCATAAACTAACACATTTCGGTTTTCCTTTGATCCGCGCGCGCAGGTCACTCGTTGTTACCCGGCCTTTTGTAAACGTCGATACACCGGCCCGGGATCGTCGGCTGGTAATTGGATTTTGTAATTACATGCAAATTCAATTACCATCGGAATTAATTACGTAATAAAATCTCGCGTACACTGGGAAATCAAAGACACGATCTGTCTTTTGTACTTCCGGGCACGTTGCCTACCCTTGTAGTCGCTCCGATTTACGGTTAGGGGTGGCTGTCTGTCTCGCGATATTTGCTTAATATCCGACGTAAAAAGTCGCGCTATTGTACCATACATTTAGGTATCGTTTTTTGTAAAAATTCTTCGAATATTGCTGAAGCGTTTCATTGCATTCTTTCAATCGAAAGTCTTTTTAATACATTGAACACCGTTTGGTTTAGCATAACGTTACAAATGTTAACAGAACAGCCTTCATCTGTTACAAGATTAGCGAAACGAGGCTTCAACAGCTCGCGATTATGGCAGGAAAAATAGAGGAATGGAGAACCTGATTTTCTTGCTCCGTTTCAATCGACTGAACATTACTGAATGATCTGCTAATGGAATTATGCTTGAATACGATACTGACTTACAATGTCCACTGCTTACATCCCAGAGATTTGTCACTCTTTTCGAATCGTATCGTAAGATATTTATGAACTTTCAGAAACGAATTCGTTGACGGTGATTCAGTGATAAAATGGAGAACGTTCAGCATTGACTCGCATGCTTCCGATATTTTCTTCCTCGCGACCATTCGTCTAAGACTGTCCTGATTAGAAGCTACTCTCGTGAAAGGGTTTCGTTGTTCGAACGAAAGTAGTCAGTCGCGCTCAAGTATTTATTATACACCCGACAAGCGTGTTCAAGTAGCTGAAGTGTGGGTTTTAAGAGAATTACGAAATGTAGGCCATCGACCACCCAGGCCACCGCTGGTAATAAGATCGATTTAATCTTGGGAGCTCGTTCTGAATCTTATGCACCGTTCGCGATCCTATTATCGCGTAATTATCACACTCGAACGTGTTTTCTATGATACATGGCGTGCTGAAAGGCGATTCTGCACGACATTTCCTAAAGGAACGATTGCGATTCGTGGAAAATCGCGTTGCACAGCTGTATGTAACGCGAAGACAATTGACGATTAATTACTCGTTTGCCACTCTCCGTGTTCGACGCTCGTAGTCGAAACTTGAGCAATATTTCCTCAGTCTCATTTGTTTGCAAAGTAGAACAGCAGCAATGTCTGCGTGCGTTTTTGCGTGCGTTTAAAAAAGCGTTTAACAATTTATGTGTAATTTCCATTAACAAATTGTTGGAGGAAATGTTCGTTACAGCTGGAATATTTGTTGCAGCCATTTCCGAGCTGTAGCAATCTTTTTCAGCTGGCGTCTTTACTGAAATTTTGAAAGTCATGTAGAATCGAGGATACAATGTATAAAACATGTTCGTATCTTTACCGTGAACATATGTTCCGCGGTATTACCGTAAGAGTACCTCAAGCGTGGGATTTTCCTCTGGTTTTCGCCAGATGTGGCCACCTTACTGTCAGGCATTCATAAATTTATCATTCCTTTACCGTCCTCCTCTGCGATTTTTGTTTTATTCTAAAATATCGTCTATTTATTCTCGCGTACTATTTCAGACATGCACCTATCCATTTTATTAATATTCTTCCTCGGTTTCCATGAATTAATCTGTTTACGATCCAAATAAATCTCGTACAATAAATTGTGCAATAAGAAATTATAACAGAGTTTCCAGAATTAAATGAAATGATTACGATATAAAATTTATAGTGCAAAAAGAGTATAATTTTTCTGATAAAAATATAGTTTTACCTTGCTACAATCTTTCTTTTTCACGATTTAAAGGATATTTGGTTTTATTTTGTATAAAATAATTAATAAAAATAGGTTAAGTATGGATAATTTTTTATGCATTGAGAAGAAACAAAAAGAAATCTTGCATCGGCCGGGAATCGAACCCGGGCCGCCCGCGTGGCAGGCGAGCATTCTACCACTGAACCACCGATGCTTCGAATACTACTTCTTACCCCTCTACTTGTAAGGAACTTAAAATGGGTTACTAAATAAAAGCCAATACTTCATTCAACAACTTCATAAAACATAACAATACACTTTAATAACCGCCTCTAATATCACACTATCAACAATCACTTAATTAATCAACTCTAGTAACCACGTTAACTACTTCAAAATAACACTCAGATCTCACTTAAAAATGCGTATTAACAACATAAAAAAAATACAGAATTTGTGCTGACAAATTAACGAATAAATTCGTTCCTCAACGCGTATCATGACGATACTTGCGGGCCAATTTCGCACGAAGGAATACTTTGATTAACGACACTCGTTCCATGCGAGAGGATAGACTTGCCACGGTGTAATCGCGATCCGTTACCTCGTGTCGCGCATTAAGCGTTTCAGCATCCGAGCCGATCCATAACTTTCGTCGTTGGCGACTCGTATCGCCTGGGATCCCGTCTGGTTGATACGAGATCGTAGATAACGAGCGTTTACGCCGGAGAGGATTTCAAGTTCGGCTGGAGTCTAAGGCTGGAGCAAAGCGAGTGGCTCTCGTTTCAACCCTGTTCACCGTGAGCATCCTCCTACGGCGGGCTTCTTCCATCGAGCCGTCGCTGGTCCCGCGACTTGTAATTAAACCAACAATGCGGCTGTCTCTTGAAACGTTTCCACCGCAAACTTGGGCGACACGCGATGCGACTGCGATTCACCAGCGGATGGCGAACAGAGGGTGGACGAAAATTAATATTTTAGGGTAGCTCGAATCGCGTAACTTTCACACGACATTGGTTAGAGTCTTCTAATAAATCTGAAGAAGAATAATTCCCATGGACGACACAGAAATTTGATACATCTTGCGATTGAAAAAAAGGGACACCAACAGACGCCTAACACTTGTCGAAAATGGAGTCAGACCGACAGTGGAAACACCCTGTCAGAGACAGACGAACGAAACCTCCGTCCAACATAATTCCAGGCTAGTCTCCGCGTAGCCAGGCCTTCGAGACGACCGCCAAGATCTCTAATTCCACGGAGATCACGATCGATCGGATTTGCTCGGTCCCGATTCGTGTCCCGTGACAGGCAGGTGGAGGGATCGCTTTCGAAATCTCGCATAGAGCAGGCTTACGAGGGCATCGCCGTTGATACACGGCCTCCGCTCGACGCGATTCCGTGTCCATGTCAAATGGGGTCGAGCCGATGGGGTGGGACGAGGGGCGACCCCACTCGCGGAAGAATACCTCTAAATAAAGAATAGCTCTAATACGAGCGGGTCGAGGCGAGGGAGGGTCGAGACGGGATGGTGAACCGTCGATCCAGCGGTTCTGCTAACTTCCCCGTCAATCAGCGTAAGCCTCTTTTCGTGGGCTTAAGACGATGACGCTGGTGGATCCATCCGGTGGAAGAGGAGCAGCAGGTAGAGATCGACGTAAATGTTTTCGTGGATAGAGAAGAGCGGCGGTGGAGAACCAACCGTTCCTCGAAGAGGGGCGCTCGTGATTCAGGGTGGTCCATTTTTCGAATGCCAAAGATCGCTTCGTTTCTTCTTCTTTTTCTTTTTTTATTGCTGTCGTTGGCGCGGTGATAAAATCTGCCGGGTGTGATGGATTTGTTGGTATTTTAGGACGACGCTGGGACTTAGGACGCGAGTGAATATCTTCTCTCTTCTTGTGGAAGATGTGTACAGATTTTATTACGGAGTTTAGCTTTTATGGGAGATACAAAGTAGGAATGTTTCATCTTTAAACAGTCTGTTTAGGGATTTTCTATGTGTGGGAAGTTTTTGAATTAGAAAGTGTGCAAATTACTCGGTGGTAGCGGCGAGATTAGGTTCAGATTCGATCCTGCGATCGAGCCATTACGTCTATCCCGTTCGACGAAGATCCATCTCAGCAAGAAACACCTCAATCAGGCTCTCGTCGCGATGAAAACTCGTGAAGCTGCCGTTCGAAAAAAGAACGCGCAGTTTTTACGCGCAAAAACACCCCGTCGCTTCGTCTTCTTTCGCCTCGTCGGACATCTCCTTTGAGTAATTAGCCTGCGTCATCCCAGCGATGTGGACGGCGCTATTAATCTTTTTTCGTTCTTGCTCTTTTTTAATGCCCAACGCAGACCTGGAGACATTTTCGAGTCGCTCGAAAGTTGTTTTCAAAACGATGTCAGATAAAACTCGTGAAACAAGATTAAAGGCTGATTAAAATTTTATATCCTCGATGAGAGATCAGAAAATAATTTTGAAACGGTTACCAATTTGTTGCGATTAGGAAAATTGTATTAGGAAATGTTTTTAGGGCTGCGCTTGTCTTAACAAATATCGTTGCAATATCGCGCGACACAAAATGCCCTTTTAAGCTACGACACGCGGAATAATTCCGATAGATTTCCGCCAGGGACCCGGCAATCCTTGCGGTACAATATGGTGTCGATTGGAAGGTTTCGTTCGGTCATAATTTGTCGCAGGTGGCTCATCCCGACGTTCGCTCCACGGGAAATCTCGAGCCCCGCGTTCAAATCCGTTCCAGCCACTGGCTTCCTCTTTTGTCCCAACTCTTTCTCTCTCTCTCTCTCTCTCTCTTTCTCACTCTCTCTTTCTCCCTCTCTTCTTCTGATTGCAAGAATTTCGTTGGTCGTTCCTCGCTCGAGAGATAAATGGGAGCAAAGAAACGACGTCCATGCTCGCCTCGAAATTTCATTTCGGTTTTTCACCGATGATACCTATTTTCCCGATGCGAAATTCAACATTCACGACTTTGGCGATGCCTCTGTTTAATGCCTCAACGTTAAAAGAATCTTTAAATATAAAACTGAGGAATTTTAAGCAGAGGAACAAAGAACGTTGCATTTTAGACGCGAGGATGAAGTCATTCTTTTTTATCCTGACCAAGAATGGCGAACAGAAGTGAAAGTTCAAATAGTTAAACGAAGACTTCAAGGATTACCACGGTGTCTAATAATTTCACTTTCGTTTGCGATTTGATCAGAGCTACCAAGATTCAATTTGGAATTTGACTAAGAAGTGAATATTTTCCACGATAGAACCAAGATCCGCCCTTTCCCTCGTTTCACGCGAAATTAAGGGGAAAATCGTTTCCCTTAATCACCGACTTTCCATGATGATCGTGACGGGGGGGAAGTTTGTCCGTTTTCTTGCTCGCTGAGCATTCACGATGGAAGACAAACACCCTCGACGGACAGATGAAACGTAAACTCCAGCCAGCCCTCGTTTTCCTTGCAATTAGCGGCGATCTTCGATCGAGACTGTTATTATTCTTATCGATCGTTCGTCCAGGACCATCTGACCTCAGCCCAGTGGCCCTCTTCAATTTCGGGGATCGACATTACTCCGTGTGTTCCCCTCGAGCTGAATTAATTAGGAACTGAATTAATTAGAAGCATCCGATGTAGTCCTCGATATTCCTTCCATTACATATCCACATCCGAGACGCTCAAACGTCTCTCGAGAAAATGCCATCAGAATTTCTCAAATTTCAAAAGAAGAAAATGCTTATCGTACAAATCCACCCTCTAAAAATATTTAAACCAATCATCTCTCATATTTGAAAGACAAAATCACTCTGGACCATGTCCACAGTTTTACACCCCTTTGATTACGAAACAAACCAAGTCACAATGACCCAATATCGACCATAAATTCTTCGCAATTCCCATACCCAGCTGCGGTGGTTAACGAGAAGAGAGGAAATGATTCCAGCGCGGGATAATCGATTTCCACGTATCGCGGATTTCCGCGATTCCTCGTCGCGGTGGATAAACCCGGGTTTCCCGATGACTCCCGCCGGTAGCCAGCCGATAACACGACGCGGGGATCGACGTTTAAACGGGCGGGTCGCGAGGGCGTACCAAGATAAGGGTGGTAACACGGACGGACACGTAAATGGCGAAACGGATAAAAGGGTTCGATCAGCCGGCGTTACGAGCCGTACACTGGATTATCCTCGAGGTTCGGCCGGATTACGAGCGAGCCTCTCTCTTCGAGGGATCATCCTGCGGTCACGCGAGCCTCTTCACCCCTCCGTGAATCCATCCTGAGAGTGCTTATCGACGTAGTCCCGTTGATGGCCCCTTACTTCTTACAGGAAACAGCGCTTTTCTTTCTCGCGGACGCAAGGGCGAAGGGTTTAGCCAGCTTTCTGCGATGGCGTTAGATGCTGTCGATAAGATTCAGAACTAGATGAGTAAAGAGTGTTGTTTAAGTATCGTTAATGGTAATTCGTTAGGTAGTTTGCGACAGTCAATTGTAGAAGCAACCAGAATTTATTCAATTAACTACTCGATGTTAAAATGGTATGTATGTACTTGGACATTTGGGAATTAGCGAGCACTTTGTTCCAATTTACACGATCCAAAAGAGCGACAATTCTCGTATAGAACTGTTACGTTGTTTGTTCAGTCTATTAGGAAGATGTTCGAGCGTTACGATACAGGATGTCGAGCGAATAACTACACTTTTCTAATTTTTCAGACGTCTCTTTCGTGAATAGGAATCTATACAAGCGATCGATCTTCTTGAAGCCTCCATTCTCTATAATATATTTCGAACACGTCGAATACGTATCCATAGTTCCGAAGAGTTCCCGCTTGGGCAAAGATTGAACGACGCTTTCGATCCATTCTCGAAACGTCTTCCAGGCGTCACTGTATCGCGTCCGACGCGTCTGGTCGGGAAAAGCAAAACCGTGCTGGTCGACGCTGTCGATGCCCTTTCCGTTTTCGCCACGGACACCCTTTACCGCGTCGCGTAGCTGCGGGAAATTTTTCATAGATCGCAGATACCGCTTTCATCCATTTTAATGAGCCAGAGACGCTGTAATGAATATAAATCGCTGTGTAATACGCGCGCAACTGTGTAAACGTGAGCTTACTTTAACTCTGAGAAGGTTTCACGCTACCAGCCAGATCGATGAAATCTTTACGCGTGAAGGTTTCGCTCGATGAAGATCGTCTCGCGTTGATTTAGTTTCCACTCGAAATTTCCAAACTGTCTCGCACTTTCTTTTGCCTCTCTGGTTATTCATAGCCCCAAAATTCGTGCGATTCGAAGGATACAAATTTACACGGGTCCCTCGTCGTGCATCCGACGCACAGGTCCCATCTATTCGCTGGAGTCCACCCAGAAATTCACCGGGACAACGGTTTCCTCCTGCGTCGTCATGCATGCGGCGTCGCGCGCGCGATTTCTCCCGCTCCAATCCGTCAACGTTCAAAGTTATCGCGTCGGCAACTTTCCCGTGGAACTTTCATAGTCGGACAATATAACCGGCGACGAGAAAAAGTCCTTAACCGCGTTACGGTGTCGCGGGCCCGCGACAAATCGCTACAGACGTCCCCGCGGGAACCACCCCGGAGGAATTGCTCGGCTCGAGAAGATTAATCCCACCGCGAGCCAGGCGCACAGTGGATGGAGGGCGAGACGGGGATGAATTTTTCGCTTTTACTTGGGCCACGGTCTGATTTCTTTTGCCACGGTGGACACGCTTCGACCTAACGAGGCTATATTAAACTCGCGGCTTGTCTGACGGCGGACGTATAGCCTGGGCTCCTCCCTTCTGTTCCGTCCCCGCTATTCGAGACGTCCACTTGGCATTTGGAACGAGCTTATTTCCCGTAATCACGGCTCCGTGATGTCCGCCTCGGAAACTTTTCCGCCTCCTCCGCTTCCCTGCTTCACCTGTGCATTTCTTTTCTTCCCTGGTTCCAGTGTGCGAGTTGTACGATACAATGGCGGACGATCGTAGACGTGAAACTGAGTCCACGTCCGTAGCTACTGCTGCCAACTGTTGCAGTTCAGTTTCTAATTTTGCTTGGACTATAAATTGAATTTATCGTTCTGCGGAAAGATCTTAGCTACTTAGTCGGTTGAAGGGCGGTGGGAAATGGTGGTGGAAGTACGTTAACGGTATCCAAACGAGGTTTTCCGACTCCTCCACGGAACAGGTCCCCCGTCGGAGTTCGAATCCGTCGTGAAAATAAGAGCCGTTCGATGTACGGTGTTTCTTAAAACGCGGATAACGTTTCTTCCCTGACGCTAAAGGGATCGGTCCCGCGAGAAATACGCGAAGTCTCAGGGCATGCGAAATTGGAGGATATTGATTTCCCCGGAGGTATATACGTATCTAAAAAGTGGACAAAGGGAGGTGGAACGAAGCGACGGGAATATTTCATGATATCGGTGAACTTCTTCTCGCGGATGAATATTTAAAAGAAAGAGAAATGGGGAGGAGAGGAACGAGACGAAGAAACGGGAACGGTCGCGCCACGGCTCGCGAGACAGGAAAGAATTTTTTTTTCGGGCATTAAACACGCTTAAAACTTGCCACCGTCGGAGTTACCGTGCCCTTTTCACGGTAATTTCCAACTTTTTAATGAGTTTCATGTATCGGACCGCGGAGAGCGCGGGGAATTGAACAGTCCTGTCCTTTACTCGAACGAGACGCGAGCAGCGCCGTTTCTTCTTTTACGATAGGACGCGTCGAAGTTCGTTTGTCGACTGACAAACAGCGAGATCGACTGTAAAGTCCTCAACGAAATGCTGAGGGATCACGAGCAGAGCCTATGGTAAACTACCAACGGAAGCAACCGCGTTTAATCACCTCGAAATTCCACAAAACATTCCCCCAACGCAAACACGGGGGAAGCCAGCCATGAATAAAGATGTCCCTCGCACGGAAGTTCGTGGAAACGGGGGAAAGATCTGGCAACCGGTGGTTTTGGCGTCGCGACGTCCGCGTCGCATCCTGCCGCGTCCGTGGCGTTCGCGTTAATACACGGTTTCACGGGATTTTCATCCCCCTTAACACTCGAGCCTCGTCACGCCGCGGGAGGCCTCGCACGCGATTTGCATCGCGGATGACCGTTTCACGTGCCACGTGGCTGTTTCCTCTTCGCGCGAGGCAGCGTGTTTTCCAATAAAATTGAAACACGCGATAAGCTCGATAGCGAGTCGTCGACGTAATTGCGAGAGGAACAGTTTCAACTGAATTCTGTCGTTACGACACCCTCTCGACGTCCATAAACTTCAAGCTGCCCTACCAACTGGCGAACCATAAATCTTGAGATCGATCCGGTGCGTCCGAGAGAAACGAAAAACGGATGTTAACCAAAAAGTGGAGGAGACTCGCGAAGCTCGATGCACGCCACGGAACGGTAGCTCGCCGCGCAGCGTTAATTTCCGTTTCTGCCTGCTCGGCTAAAACCGTGAGCTCGTTTAGCAGTTCATTAGCCATGCCGTTCCTCGAACGGCAAATTATGCAAAAGGCAGAGCAACCCAGCCCTTACCTACCTCCTTCTTCCCTTATCACACGGAACGGCGATGGTCACGTCTCAACCCTAGGCGACCGGCTATCCTCGTTCACGATCTTCGACGGTCGCCCTCCCCGCGAAATCTCACGGGCGGAAGTCGCGGCCGTTCTCCAAAAGACCAGCGACGTGTCTCGAATAGTTGCCACCGCCAACGATTTACGTAACTGCCGCGCTTCTCGTCGTGTCCACGTGTAAATGGCCACCGTGAATGGCCCGCGTTCTGCGTGCCGCGCGGTTTACCTTGGTAATCTTTGATCTTTATGTCGCGAATGCGGTTCGCAACTCCTGAGTATTGGTAGAATGGACCGCCATCTTTGAGAATAAACCAGTAGCGCCGTTTAAATGGCAAAAGTACCGGTTCTAGAGGATCGTGGCCAGCCTCGAATGTCACTTCGAAAGCATCTCGCGTACAACGTTTAAGCTTGCGGGAAATCAGATCTGCGTTTTTATGTTTAGAAACTATTTGTTGCTTTTGATAGTTATTTTGAGAGTTTTTAATTAGGTAGAAATGGTGGTGAGACGTATGTAGTCTTATGGTTCGTTTGACTCTGATGTGAAATAAATTGATTTTAATAGTTGAAGGGGACTCGATTTTGATACATCACTGAGAGAACTTTATTACTGGAACGGTCGACGTGCGGTTGGTTTGAAGTAAATTCGTTTGGTTACTTCAGGAGTGTTACGGGTGTTAGAGTACCGACACTAATAGGTGCGATATTTCCTCGCAGCGAACGCGGAGAAACGATGGAATTAGTGTTTAACCGCCTTCAAATTGACGCCCGCAATTCGTATTGGTTTTACGAGCCTGTTCTCAGCGAAGGATTAACGGTCGAACGCGGGCACCGATCGTAATTTTGCGAAAGAGGATTTTGAGTGAACTATAAAGTGCGTTCGACGGCAACTTCACCGTGGCCACAATTTAGTTACACTTTCAGAACGAGAGTAGTAATTCTGAAACAAGATGGAACTCGTAATAAAATTATACGAATGCCAGAATCAAAAATTGAGATTCGAAGTTCGCATGATAAACGTAGACCAAATGAATTCGAAAACTCGCGGTAGGATATGCGCCTACGTCAAGAAGACAGACGTCTGCGGATCTGCGACGACCCCTCAGGAGCTTCTCTTCTCTTCTTCCAACGCTGCTCGCCAACGAAAGTTGGCTAATTCTCGTCGCCTCGCCGTAACGAGATGCGCCGTAATTTCCGCGCCCAACCACCTGCGGAAAATTTGATACCTTACGTGATACCATAATGAACCCTTGTGTTCTGTTCGCGGAAATTAATGTTTACGCCGCGAGCCAGCGTAACCCCGTGAACCAACCAACCCCTGCGTAACGTCTTGGCTGAACCATCGGGGGTTGGGCGAAACTAGCGCGAGTAAAACCTGCGCTTTAGACGCGAGCTGCCACGAAAATTCCGCGCACGATTTGTTGGAGAGGCGAAGGAGCCTCGACACTCTCCACACGTCGTCGTCCCAGCTGCGACCCGGGACCCAAGTTACGTTCATATGCAGAATAAGGGCGTCGATAAGCCTGCGTCGACGGCTACCCTTGCTGACTGTGGACGCGTTACGTGGCCTGACGAGCGTTGAGGAGGTTCGATCGTGTTTAGGGTTGCGGGTAGGTTAGTGGGTCGGTGGTTAGAGCCGGATGATGCTTGGGGTTCGTTTCGAGGGTTAAAGTGGTTGAGCGGATGCGGATGTCGATGGGTTAATGGACTGTGGGCTGCGTTACGTATTAGGCTGTCGATTTTTAATCGAGGGGTGACGTACGTTTTAGTTACAGCGTATCAATATTTTCTGGTAGCTTCTTGTCATTCATAAATCCAATTTTCTTGAGAGATATCAGGGTTTAGCTATCGTAGAAGTATACTCATGTTCAAGATCGTAATTTCCGCCCTGTAGATAGCTTTTTCGTGAGATCGTTTTCGATGGAAGCATATTGAACAAGTTTTTTGTTTAAAATAGTGCGATTGCTTTCTCCCTTTTTCTCTGTTCCATGAAATTAACATCATGTAACAGTACATGCGTGGGATTTGGTGAAAATTACAGTTTTACAAATAATGCGATCTACTGTGAAATCTTTTTACACGTCCCGTTTTTTACAAGCTTCATACGGTTCATTACATTTTTGAACGAACGAGGACTTTTAATTATTCGCAACGCAACACTTTTTCCCTCTCAGCCGTTTCAATTATATTTTCCTGGTCCAATATCATAGAATGTTGAATCGAAACGTCAAATGAGCTCTGAAACGCGAGCAATATTCTGCAATACTCTAGGACTGAGCATAATAGCGACACTTCCACGAAAAGAATCCAAGTCTATCGATATTGCGACCAGAGCGCACACGAAAACTGGATGTATGAATGTAAATATTGTTGAGCGTCGCGGAACGCGTTCCCAATTTTCCTGGAAAACGATATCGAAGCAGTACGGAGTATTCAGCGTTTTTGCATAGAGGACGAAATAATCTTGGTATTTCCTCAGTCGGATTGCTGCTGTCGTTCGTGTTGGACCTCGCGTGTCACCAATGTCGCGCTTGTCGTGATTTTCGTTTCGTTACCGCGCCAGTGGTTCACTTGTATGTGCAGTGAAAGTGTCAATTTGCAGCTCCACTTTCATCTTATTCATCAGCAGTGAACATTGTCGTGTAAGTACCGATTTTGTTTAAATCGAATACAATTGTAGCTTAAATAATCGTGATTATAAGTGATTAATATACGGTGCTAGGTTATCTTTAATCTGTGAGGCGAGTGTGGTATACAAACATTTTAAAATTTTGCTAACATCAAATAAACTGATTTATATATTATTATATCACCAATATCAAAAATCAAATAAATACTTTCAGTTTATTCTTCTTATCGTTGATTACAGAACGCGTTCAGAGCGATCGACTGCGTTAAGACCACCCCTGGTCCAAGAGCAAACATCTCTCCACGAACGTACTAAATTAGTTTCGTTGGTTACATCTGCACTCTCATCGCGAGGTCCTGCGTAGCTCGTTTATTAACGTTGGAGAACCGTCGAGAAGAATGCAAGTGTCGCCAGTTTCGCGCCCACGCCCTGACGATCGCGACGAAAAATTGCACGCGAGCGCGGTGCGCCGCGGAGGCGCGGGAAGAGGACGGGCAGGAATTTTAATTTCGCGGTGGCAGCACTCGGAAACTTCGAGGGGATCGTTGATTCAGGCAATGCCCTCGTAACGGAGGCGAGAGCCGCGAAAATTGAGGCCCTCGAACGAGTGTGTCTCGCAGGGCGCGACGGCCCGCGCCCCCCTGAACGCACACGCGGCTCAACTGCAACTTGTTTAACTTAATGCAAGTGCCCATTCACTTCCCGCAGCGTCCTCGAGCGTCGCGGCACTTTCGCGGGCGCATACACGGAACGATAGTTCGCCGCTCTCGGTGGCTGCTTTCCGTTTGCTGGAAAGCATCCGCCAGCAGCCACCCCTTGCGCTGGCTCGTTACGACCGCTTCGTCCCTTCGCGCGACGATTCCACGGAACTTATCCGGTATTCTCTATTCCTGTTGTTTCCTTCGGAAAATGAACGCTGTTCGAGTTCATTTAATCGGTCCACAAATAGCTCAGGATGCCAACTGCAGGCGCGATTACGATTTTCCGTGATGGACGCCCGGTCGTTTCGTTCCTTTAGTACGTATTTCGTTTCACAGAAAGGTAATCTGGAGAAAAATAGAGTACGAACTCGGTTTTTTTTCTTTTTCAAGGGGGAGAGAAATTTTGTGGCAATCGTCGGGCGAAAGTCAGCTTAAATTTTACGGTGGCTCGTATACCTCTCGCCGCTTCTCGGAGGAAGCATTTACATACAGGTTATCGTAGATTGCACGCACTCTACGCCAGATTTTATTGCGTCCAATCTTCATTTCGATGGTACTAGTCTCGAAATATAGCCCATCGATATTGGCGAGCTTGCACGTTTCCGGTTTCCGCGTATTTGCGCCGGTTGTTCGGTTCACTTGCTCCTCCGGTTCACGGTGGTGCGCGGATTCCATCGAAACGGACGGTGAGAGAATGAAATTTCCCAATCACGAGCCAACAGGTACGCAAGGTGTAACGAAAAAAACGATTACCAGGCAATCGTATTATCGATGCTAGTCCGTAGAAAACGCAACTGTCGAAGGCGTGGACATGTAAATCCTCGATAATCTCCGCTCGAACGGATTATTCGTCTGACTAACCGGCAACTATCTCGCTTTCATGAATTTATCGCGAGCCGAATTTAACTCCCCGTGTCGCAACGTCGACGCGACATTACGAATTAATCCAGCCACGGCGGATTTTAGAAGGCACACCACGCTGATTACGGATAAGCGTGGCCCGGCTGTTTTCATATAATTAAAACTTGCGCGCCGTCGAAGAATGCAAATCCGGCGTTTATGACGATAACGATACACACCGGCTGCCGTGCACGGCCGTTCGTTGCTCGTAACGCGTAATTAGCCTGTTAAATCATCGACCGCCGCATTATTAGACTTCGTTCCACGGGGATTCGCGTGTAAACATTCGTCAGTGCACGCTCGAATAGCCAGCCTATTAGGGAACCTCGTTCTTTTCTAGATACTATTGAAATTCAGGGGGAACGTTCTATATATGCACTTTGCAGCATTTCAGTGAACTTTACCTATCGATTATTGTTGAAATGAACGCGTCGTTGATAGGTCACGAGGTAACACGTGTTCGCGCTTGCATTATCTATTTCATGAGAGAAGATATATTCCAAGTTTTATTTTAATTCGTTGTGCATAAGAGTTTATTAAAATTTATTTAGATTGTTTTACCTTCATATTCAATCACTATACTCTGTAAAATTGCTGGTCGACAATCTGCTGAAAGTGAAGACGTTGACGGAACACTGAGTTAAAAAAGATTTGTTTTTAAGTATATTAGTATGGAATGTAGTTTAAGTAATCACTTGTTGTATTAATGTTAATTTTTGCCACTCGAGAAAGGGAGAGGATAAATTTCGAGCCGCAAAGATTAAAAGGATCGAGATATCGGAAGGGATCTTGTGCATCAATCACTTCTATATCGAATCAATATTCCATACAAATAGGAATATAAAATTCATGAAATATTCGCTGAGAATTATGGCCGCAGGAACGGGGGTTCCCTCCTTATAAATTCATCTTTCAATTACGAGTCTGTTCGATCGAATATCCGGCAGCCCGCATCCACGTCATTAATCGACTAATCGCCCGACACTAATTATACCCACCTCGGCAAATTCTGCTGCTCGCGGAAAAGGAAACGGGTATCCTGAGCGATTCGCGCGTTAATACGATGCTCACCGCGATAAATCACCGTTGGATGGGAACCGGTTTGTAGCACTGACAAATTTCATTTTATTACCGGACGCGACGTGCCCCGTGTAACTTAGAACGCCGCTCCCGAGCCGTTTGCGCCATTTATCCGTCAGCTTTGTCAATAACGCGCTTTATTAGCCGCGTTGTACGCCAATTCCAGAGAATCGGCTACGAAAAATCGATAACGAACGCGGAATTCGATCGATAATCGGTGTGTTTCCGTCCAAGTTGGATTTTTTCTCGATCGATTAACCGTCTGCGCTGTTCTGCTGTCGAGCCAGTCTATTAACGAACGTTCTATCAGGGAAAATGTATTGTTTCCAGTTCGTCATGGAATCGAGAGCACGATTCTTGGGAAATGGCCGTCCAACAATTTTCTTTTAACAACGTTGACAATAATAAACACACATTATCTTTATTTCATCGCGAAGAGTGATCGAAAACTCCAATCTCTCTCGACGCAATCGCACAAAAATCCCAAAACGAGAAGCTGAAGGTACCAGAAACGTCCTGCGGCGAGTACGAAGGTCCACGTCGAAGTAATAGTCGATCCTCGAGGGACGCGTACCGTTCTCGAATATAATTGAAACGTGCCCCCGCGGTATTATTTATTGGCCCGCCATAAATCGAATTTACCTATCACCGTGCGCGGGTTGTATCCGATTTATTGGACTCGTAAAAAAAAGCGTTCCTGGCGGCCGCCATTTTGACCCTTTCCGGGTGGCTGTTCCATCGAGTCGTCGTTCGCGACCGATTTCCCGCAGGATATCTCGAGACGTTTCCCAGCACCTGACAGTCTTCCCCGTTTCCTTTCGACGCGATTTCACGCCACACTTCGCGGTCGTTCGTCTGTGAACGCGTTTTTTCGCCACCAACGTCGGGACGGGAGAAGGAATTGGAGGATTGGATGCGTTCGGTTCCGAATGGACTCAGCTCGAAGGTTTACTCGCGGAACAGAGAGACCCACTGTGTTTAACAATGCCACCTTTCTCTCTGCGGCTTTTCTATCGTTGCATTTTCTCTGCTAAGAAGAATATTTTGTATTTTATATTTTCATACGAAATGTATTACAAGATCCTCCATTGTACGGTAGTTTAACTCTCTGACTTTCAGCTCTGCGACGTTTAGTATTTAAAATGGTCCTGAAAATGGCTAAACGTCTTCGTCATCCACCACGTCGCATCCTTATTAAAAGCACACATTCGTAGTCTTTCTAACGGCGTCCTATGCAAAACACGACGAGGAACGAAAACTAATTACCAAGAACAGCAGGATCGTAAATACCTAGGAGCACAGCGTCTAATTTCTCAAGCTTCCTGGTTCGTCGTTAATAATCGCCGGGGTTCGGCTCGGCAGAACACGGCCAGGCTTTCTAAACCAGGCCCGCGCATCGAGCTGTACTCGCTGTCACTCAATATTTACCCATCTGGCCGTTTATCTCCTAGCTCGACGAGTTCCGTTAATAGCCACGGTTTAATGAATTCGCTTCAATTACGGGTAATTGCCCCGGCTGATCATTAACGCAGTTAGTTGCTCGTTGCGCTCGCAAAACTTGCCCGCTGAACGGTGAACTTCCTTCAGCCCCCCCGTTTATTTCTGCCTTGGCTGCTGCCCCCCTCGCCACGAAAACGGGCTCGATTCGCGCTTAAGCCGAGCGATTCCGCGATTCTACCGATTTCTACGCCTCTCTCGTTACACGCAACGTGGTTGCTCGCCGCTGGATAGCCATCGACGCGATCCTCGGTTATTGCAACGGTCGAAATTCTTGTTTGCGAAGCGACGATGTTCGTTTGGAACGCTTGGCGTTGTTCTCAGACAACGAGGGTCGATGCTAGATCCCACGAGAGTCAAAGAAGAAGAGAATGACAGTGGTAAATGTCTAAAGGTTTTTTTGTTCCACGTTTATACGTTCATATCTTGGTTCTACAATTTTCCATAGACATTATCCATTCTCAGTCGTAGCCTTCGCACCCCAACTACACTGTAACGCGAGATCATCCTCGATTTCCACGAGTAGGACGCATGCATCCGCGTTTCCACGGCACAATGGCCGCGTGTATCAGCCCCGAAAACGTTTTCACGCGGAATTGAGCGGCAACGAGCGCGACATCGCCCACGGTACTTTCCTTCCTCTCCCGCCTAGCCGAACCACCCCCGTGCGCGCCCCATTTTTACCCTCGACTGCAGTCACCCCCTGTGCAAGGCCGTTCCTCTCTCGTATACGCGGTGGCACGTCTGAATTGTCGTAGATTTTCTATGGGCGCTGAGAGCGCTGGGGCGAACGCGAGGGGAGGCACATTCGGCTGGGAAAACCTGTTTATATTCACGGTCGTGCGCCGCCCGCGAATGAGAGGGAAAATCGTGAAAGTTTATCTCGTTTGTAGCGACCGCGACAACCCTGTCGTCGCGGTGGTTTCCTCTTTGCGATTTTCTTTATTTCCTTCCTTTCTTCGTCCCCCTCTCCGTTCGCTTCTGTTCTTTACACAGCGTTCCATTTCATAGGGCACGTTTCCATCTTCGCCGATTCCTCGTCTGTTTTACCCTTTTTCTCTTCTCGAAAGAAAAAGAAAGCAGAGTTCTTTGGACACTCTCACGCTTTATTTGAACATCAATATCGTCAAGTTTGTTAATCTTAATAATTGAACGTTTGGTATTAATTATTCGTCGTTTCGCAAGGAATCTCAAGTCAGCTTTGCAGAGCATATTCAACATTGACCACGCATGTATAGTCACAGAGTTCAAAGTATGAAGGTTTCGTTTTTCCGTAATTACTTTCGCCATTTCCAAGGGTGAGGATTTTTTTAAGTATTCGTTTTCATTTCTAACTCTTGTTAATTGTTCTCCAACGTTCCTTTCCTTTGTACAGTTTCGTTCTTTTTTTTTTGTAACTCGCGTTTATTTTCCCGGCTTTATTTCTCGCCCCTAATTCCTCGGTTCCGTCCGAGTCTCTCGCGGCCCTCTTTTTCCTTGGACCGCAACGAACCGGCCAGCAGCACGCTTAAATTGCACGACTCGGGCCACGCGGATCCCCGATCCGGAAATTCGCTCACGTTTGTTCGATTCGCTGTATACCGCGGGCTTCCGGTTTTTCTCGCCGTTCTAACAAGTCCGCCGGAGGATTGGCTCGCAGCGTCTGCTCTGCAACGGTCCGATTCCACTGGAGTCGTCCACTTCTCCTTCCTAAGTTCTGAAGAAAAAAAAACCCTCGTTTCGGATACGGAAATTCGAAGGAGCTTCTAATATAAATATATAGAACGAAGCAAAAAATTTAGTATTCCACTTGGAATCGTAGATTTAGATGGAAAAGTTTCAGATAAAGGATATTATTAAAATAAGTGTGAAACGTTTGTAGAAAGTAATTTGCAAGTCGCTAAATTGGTGTAGAATAGAGTGTGCAAAAGTGAAACGCGTGAATGTTACCGTTTAAAAGGTATCAGTTGACGAATGGCGGTAGAAAATTGTGGGAACACCGCGACCCGCATTTTTTCCACGGAACTGCGTGCGTCGAGGGTAGCAATGGTAAGAGAATGCTGACTACGCGTCTGTCAACCATCCAGCGCGGGTCAGTGACTCTGGAAACGGGAGGCCTGATTGAGGGAGAGCAAAGTGGAGACGGTGAAATATTCAGGATGATGGTCCTCTTTGAACGGCGACGTCCCAACGACGAAACGTCGCTGCGACACGAAATAAAACGCGGTTATCCGAGCAAAAGATAGACTCGGACGCGCGGCAAAGTGGAGCAAATAATTTATCTGACATTTTCCTCTATCTCTGTTCCAGGTTTGCGTTAGAGAAAGGGAATGCCAAATTTAGACCCCTAACTAGTATTCGTTTACGTGGACAGCAGATTTGCAAATCGTATAAGAAGAATACCTCGCGATCAGAGGCGTCGTCGTACGATCTCCCCTTTAAACTCGAGTGAAAGTTAACGTTAGCCGATACGAAACACCGTTCAAACGTTGCTTCAAAATTCCCTCGGATCCCATCGCCGTCAATTTTCGCGCGATTAAGCAAAATCAATCTCATCGCCTCGGCTAATTAAACGATCGCCTGTCTTTCTGCTCCTCTGGCCCCTTTCAGCGTGTCCGGTTACATTAGCGTTTTCATCATGGTCGATAGCTTAATTAAGAATTTCGCCGGACAAATATACGGTAATTTATAAACGCGACGGTCCACCGTGTCAGCCTCGACTGTGCGTCGAAAGGGGCTCTGTTCGACTGCCGTCGGCCATCCACGGTCCTTTGGAACCGCGCAGAACGCTTTGATGGCCGCGATGACGGCGTCATCGCCACGCGCGCCCATGGGACCGGTGTTTTTAATTACACTGTCATTTAGGCGGACTCTATTACAGTGGGAGGTCCCCTTGACGTGTTCACAGTCGGCGGTCATTTATACGTCTACTCGAGAGGCGTCCTGATACTCTCCTCCTCTTTTTCTCTTTTTTTTTCTCCTCGCCACATCGAATAAACTCCTTTGAAGTTTCTGCTCGGGAGACACTTTTTGTTGTTGACTCTTGAAAGTACCGCGATAAAACGTACTAATTGCCGTACGAGAGGTGCAAAGATGTGTGGAATAATGAAGTATAAATTTTTGTGTTATATTAAAAAAAAGGAAGAGAGATTGTACGAGCGACTGGTTACTTCATAGCCGTTGACCTAACCGTCTAATGGAGTCTCGAGGTCGTTAATTAAGCGGCGCGAAATTTCAGCCAATATAAATGCCTCCGCGAGCATTTACTTTTATTGGACGCAAATACCACGGGGCGAGAGGCGTGAATTAATCTTGGTCATCCCTCGTCGCAGCGTTTTTAAATGCCCGCGTTAATTAAGAGCCGTGCGTGCTAACGCGCGGGCACCGTTGGCGTTTAATCGCTTCGTTTTGCGCCGCGAGTTACACGCGGGCCCCGTGTCTTTTTACGGTCTTTGAAGAGTTCGCGTGTCTGATGTTCCCTTTTTTCCTCTTTTCTCTTCCCCCTTTTATTTTGTCTTTGCATGCGCGCGCGCGCGCGCGCGCCGCACATATGACACGATAATGAATGCGCCTCCTACGTGGCTAAAGAGTTCGCCTTCTAATTGAGAATTCAACGGGCCCTGAATCACGAGATTTGAATGTTTCGAGGCGCGCCAACGCGCTCTGACGCGTAGGAGGGAAAAAGTTTATTCACTCAAACACGCGGTGAATGTAGCGCGGGATTATGCGAAATTGTCATTAAGGATGCTTCGCAAACGGTGAATCGAGATTCCAAAGAATCTATGCCAGTAATACGTTAAGGCTTTTGAATCGCTTTCTGAAAAGAAGTGCTCCAATTTAATCCTTTCGAGCACAGTGGCCTCCATCGCGGCACCGTCTATTCGAATCGCTTTGGAACCTCGCAAATGCTGGAGATTGCAATGAAACCATCGGTCAACCTTTGCATAGCGAACGAGGGTAGGAACAATTAATTTCACCAAGAATAATCCTCCCAAGCTAGTCGTTCCATACATTATGGCTGCGTTCGCTATTTCAATAACAAATGCATTAACGCTCGCTTCTATTTCGTGTAATAACATCTCTGGAGGGAAAGTACTTTTCAACACCCCTGGTTTCGTCGAATTCAGGACGAACCAACGAAAACCAATGACCAACGAAAGGGATTTGTCAGAATTAACGTGGGCTGTGAAAATACCCGTTTCAACTGTAACACTCGCATTACCACGTAATCGCTCAATCCATTCCCGACTTTTCCCAAAGTTCGAAACATTAACCCATTAACATTAACCCGGGGGTGGTGCACGCGCGCCCTCAGACGCGTTAAATAACGAAACTCCGCCCGCTTCGTATATATTCCCAGCAACTTTCGACGCTCGCAATTAGAAGCTGCGCGGCGATTACGAACACCGGCCAATTAATTAAACCCTGATGCAATAACGGACCGCGGATACGCGCATTCGAACGGCTCGCGTAGGCTCGCGTTTATTTTCGAGAGCACAGCAGTTACACAGTGCTGGTAACCGGATGAAAACGAAAGTAGAAACAGTCGATGCGGCTTAATCGAGCGAACCAGTCGAACAATACGAAGGGACGTTAAGGGTTGTCAATTCAATTAATTCCGCACGAGAGACTCATCACTGCTGCTTTTTCCCTTCCGTCCCTGTTTTCCAGCTGCACAGGAGAGGCTGCGAACGCGTTATCAATCACTAGCCAGGAGATTAGACGGCAGGAATTAAGCTGAGTATTAATCAAACATCTCTGCGTTCGTCTTCTCGATGAACCACGTATCCGCTAGGTTACTCGCGCCAATCGATCCATTCCTAACGAGAATGATCGAACACTCGAGCAGAATTCATTCGATTCTCTTACCCATCGAGAATCGTGGAAACAATTTTTTTTATTCAATTCAGTCTCCTCGTTCTAAACCTTCTCGATCGAAACGATCGCGATTGTTCCGCTCGAACGCACCACGAGAAAGTAGCCACCGCGATTTCCCGTGGTAACGAGAATTCCGCGCGAGCCAGCGGCTGTAAATCCAACGGTGGCCCTGTTTCATCCTTTTCATATTTACCGCGACTGGCTCGACATAAATATCACTCCTGCTGACCGTTGCCCGAGACGTACGATATTGCCAGGCACTAGCGGAGAACCGGGTGGTGCGTGACCCGGGTCCGGAATCGTCCTAAACGACGTCACTTCCAATCGCCGCCGCTATCCGCTATCTATCCTCGGTACCCAGCGGCCTCCGCCTCGGCTATCGGCGATCGCGGCATTATGCAAACTTTATGCGCCGCTGAAACGATCGGGGACTTATTAATTATTAATATCAACCGGGGCCACGTGCTCGCGCCACGGTTTTAACGTGATACACAGCCTGCGGGGTAATTAAGCCAGAGAAACGTGAGGGTTCGCTCTGTTTACGAGCGACAGATCTCGAGACTGTCGCCTGTAAACGTATTTATTATCCCTGCGCGAATTCATTATTTCGCTCGAGAATAATTAACGTTGGTATTTTCATCGCGAGTTCGTTGCGTTTCTTCGTTTGGCTCGAGGAGCTTTGCAACGTACAGGGAATCGCGATTTCATTGCGACAGCGATGTAAGTGTCGAATGGCGGACGAATCTGTACGAGGGACGCGCAGGAGTTTGTCGAGGGTTGAAGGAAAGAAATTAAATGGTCCGTGGAATATTTGACTGAATGGACGTTACATGGTTGCTCGCGAATTGTCGACGAGTTTCGAGGGCGAAACTCTGTTCAGCTGCTGAATAGAGGGTTACGAACGGGGGACAAAGTTGCGAAGGTACGGTGATGTCGAAAGTTGAGGTGTAAAGCTGTAAAGTTGAACCGCTGAGCTGGATGATGGGCACAGGTTTTGAATAACAGGGTCGAATGGAAGTTGGGATATCGACTGACTTTCCCTGTGAAGTTCGTTTTGCTCGATGCTACGTGACATCGAAGACACGCGATAGCGTCCGATCTAATGATCGGATCTACACGAGAGCCGCGCGGAACTCTCGACGGCGAACAATGGGTCCAGGTTTAATGGAATCTAAGGAGCCGTTGTTGGACACCGGGTCAAGAGTAAGACGAATAACGTCAAGCATCGTTGCAGCTATTATCTCATTTGTCAGCCACGTCGCGCGTGACAGTGGGTACACGGAAATATCACGATGGCGGGCGCAGTTATCTGATGCCAGGTCGGATCGATAGAGCGATCTTAAATAGGTTACGTTTGCCAAGGGTGGCTCCGTGTGCGAATAAAAGTATCGCGCGGGGGTTGGAGCGGCGTTTCAAGTTTCAAGTGGAATATTACGGTGCCTTGTAAGCTCCAGATGAAAATGTGATTGGAAAATATGAATAATACCCTTGCAAAAAGTCGCAAAAAGAAAAACACGCGTCAAACTCTGGTACTTCTTCTTCGAAGCTAATTGAAAGATGAAGAGAAATCCATTGAAGATTCGTAGAAATTTTTGTCACTGTTGCAATTCGAAACGCGCTGCGCATTCCCAACAAAGAAGAGCGTTGCACGTATTCAAGGAAGCTCACAGCATAGACACCACAATCGGCGAGTGTAATCACGAGCTCTCCACTTAACCGCTAATTCAAACCTGAAAAATGGCCCGTACTCGCGATCAGAATCGTGAAACGATCGCGCCCACGCGATTCCACGATCTAAGCGGCGCATAATACGGGGGAGCCATAATCCTGAGCGTCGTTCCTCGCACGGAAACGCACTTTTTGATTCTGTTTCCGGTCGAACAATGCCGCTAGTCGGCGCGCAAATAACGGGAGAGGGCGAAGGGGGGCTGGGTATGAACTCGAGCGCGGAAGGGGTTGGGATGCTGGTGCGGGGTAGTCGAGGGCGGCGAAGGAATAACGGGAATACGCGATAGGATACGGTTCAATTATCCTCGTTCCTTTCTTCCCCGGCTCGGCTAGAGGCGAAATAACAATGCGCCGTAAGATAAACACACGATAAGCGAGTAACATCGCGAGCGAAATGAAACTGCGCCTGGCTCGCACAAAGACTGACTGTTCCTTCCCCGTCTCTTCCTCTTTCGCTGGTCCCGACTCGATCGAACTTCTTCTCCCATCTTTCCCCAACGTTTTCAGAGCTTTAATCTTTCTGCTGGAAATTCGTTTCATTTTGTCAACGAATTCGAACAGGTCAGTTTTACCATTTGGATTGCTCTGCTGGTGTCGAGGGCGATAGCAGGGTGAAACTTTATTTCTTCTTTATCTTCGTTACAGATTCGAGATACGATTATTCTACTTAAATGTGCCATGGTATTTGGCTTATATTCAAACCAATTCTAGTTTCGTTTCTCCAAGAAACTTGCCAGTTTCGATAGAAACACATCAAATTTGCTTTTATCATCTACAATCGTACGTATATTAATCTGTACGATACCATGTGCTTCGTTTCTCTCGAAGTTATGACATTTGAAAGAGCGCTTGGAAGTTCGTGATGGGATTAAAAAAATCTTCTCGCATTAATCGTTGTTCCATCCGACTGACCCATCGTGCAAGCCCGTTCGTGGAACTCTCTCCTGCAGCGTTCGTTCAATATCCATCGAACCAGCGCCGGCAGGCGAGTTCCTCGAGGCGTTTCCGGTTCGATGGGTCGCGCGAGCTGGGCGCGTGCCAGCCCCGCCAGCAAGCCAGACAATGCATCTCTTACGTGGCCAGCGCTACGAGATGTTTAACCAACGATCCCATCCCGATCCCTCCAGGGACGATCGAGGGTGCGGGTCGTCGTCGTCGTGGCAATTGCTAAATGGTCGTCGCGAGCCCACGAATCCTCGAGTTGCTCGCGGCTGGAAACGTTGACGGGAAAAATGGGCCAATTAGTTTCCGCGGATCTCGAGGAGCGACGAGGATGTTGACGAATCGGACGCTGCGGCGAGCTGCATTGTGCCGCGAAGTGAACGATCACCGTCCGGTTCGCTCTGCGCGGATGCAGCCAGTTCCGTCGGAACGAGATGGATGCGAATCTGCTGCCGCGCCATTTTGATATGGATTGGTTAGCCATATTTTTCAAACGAAACGTCGAGGCACTTACGATGGGGATAGAAAATATCGCCAGTTTCGAGCTGTATACACGGTAATCATTTTCTATCGACATCGAGGCTTATAGCTTTTGAACCAGCGTTAAAAAATTTATTCAGTTTGTAAACGAAGGTTTTATTTTTTTTTTTTTTAGGTCGAGCTGTGTAACGTCATTCAATAGCGTACGATAGCGAGTCACGCGTGTTTTGGAAACGTTTTGCACAGCGAACGCACGCGAGAGATCTGCACGTATAATGATATCGGATGTGCATCGCGCTTCTGTTTCTGGGAAAGAGACGCGCGAATCGCGTATAAAAATGGGGAAATAATCGCCGCCCCGGCGATTTCGCTTAATATAAATGCAAAACGTCCACGGGCTGGAATAGTCGTACAATCACAAATACTGATCGGTTTTTATTTCGGCGTTGGACGCGCGAGAGCAGCGGGGGAAAAAAAACCGCGAGCGTTTCCCTAGGACAGAAATGGTTTTGATAATAGTTTACGAGCGAAGGGTGGAGAATCGATTCGAATCGGGAGGATTAAAGCGAGAAGTTTCGTTTTAATTTCAGAGAGAATTTTTCTGATTCCACCGGCTCGTGAAATTTTTATACACGTTTTAGTAATTGCGAATGGAGTTTCACGAAATATAGACACGCTCATTACACTTCCTCCATATTTAATAATACAATATCTCTCTCTCTCTCTCTCAAAATATAGATGTCACTAGAGAAAATACACGACACTTTACACTGTGTACAAAAATACTCGTTACGCTTTATCCATTTTTCTAAAAAAAATCTGCACCTGCGCCCATACCCGCGTACGTAACATCGTATTGATAATAAGGGAGCATATGCAGCCATTTGGGACAAATGCAACAATTTCCTGAACCACCACCTTCGAATCGACGCAACACCCTACCAGTTCCGTTATTTTCCAACTCGTGCCACGTACGATGAGTTAAACCAGAAAACACCGAAACTACCCACTTTCCACCCATCGTTCACGCTCCTACGAAAACCATTTACATTTAGATGGCCGAGCTTAAGGCCGGACAGATCGTTGTTCACCGTGGGCAAGGCGCAGGATCCACGGCTGATCGCTCCCGGTCATCATTCTCTAATCTCTAAGCTCCGTGCACACACACGGATAACATCTGTATTCGGCCGCGCCGTCCATTCAGCCGCGAGATTAACGTGGTATACACACTTGTTATCGCGGTATCGCGTCCCTGCCGATCAGATAGCGGCGTCCAGGCGCGCCGGATACAAATTGCGCGGGGTGTAGTCCTTAGCCCAGGTTACCCTTTTCTCGTGCGCCGCGCTTCGACCGCCCGTTCCGCTCGTCCGCGTCGACCGAGTTCCACGATACGTCGCGATAAAAGTTACGCTCGATTCTGACAGGCTGCTTCGAACCGTGGCGGAAGTTGCGTCGCGCGAGAGACGAGTCGATCGTCCACGAGAAGAGGAGAGCAGGTTTACAATTCTCGATCGAGGCTGTCGCGGTTTTGTCGACCGCGACAGTTGGTACTGGGTGATGCATGCTTTCTTGTTTCACGAGGAAAGTTTAAGTTCGAAGCCCTTCAAGCCTGTGGAGAAGAATTTTCTAGATAGCTTCTCTCCAATCTCTGGTAAATATACGAATGGAAGATACTTGTTTAAAAAATTGCAATTGATGAAAGTCACTGAGACGGAAACCTAAACAAGCTCTCTGGAACGTATCGAACCGTCCAGAGGAACGTTGCGCAATACCCTGCGCCCAGCTTTCGCCAAACATCTTCACTCGCCTCGACATCCCCGCGAGGAACCACCGACAAACCGCCCCCTACCTCGGATCGCAGGAGCGTACCTTTCATGAATGTTTCAACGAGTCGAGCCAACACGAGAGACGACTTCCTCCGCATTAACAGCGGTGTAAATCAAGGATCGTCGATTGTCGCGATGGATCGATGACGGTGGAAGAGGAGCAACGGAAGAGGAGAAGAAGAAGAAGGTGGAGAAAGTCAGAGAGGTTCGATCCGAGGGGTAGGAAGCGTGCGTGCGCAGACGGATCGGAGATGGAATAATGCGCGGATCGAGGCCGTGGGCTCGATTCAAATTAGCTGGAACTAACGAGCAGACGGAATGCGCACCCGCGGAGCGAACGAGGAGAGGGACAGCCGGGAAAAGGGACGAAAAAGAAACGGGCTGAGACGACAGCCGAGAAGAGCTGATGCATCATTTCGGTCCGATTGTATTTGAAGAACGATCAGACCTGGGCCCTCGCGACTACCGTCGTTATTCTTTAATTAGGCCCGGCTACATGCCGCCGAATCGAAGGCCTAACGATCGCATCCATCGATCAGCGTATCCGCTTTTAACGTCATTAGTGTCACGGTGGAGTGACGCTGCCGCAAAAACGAACAACACGCGACGACGAGGAGATAATCGATTTAACGGCTATCACAACATCGGCTGGATCGATGGGCGTATCGGGTCGTTGAGCCTAGCTGATTAAGAAGTCGCGGAGGAGAACCGGAGTTTCCTGTTCGCCAGGGAGATTCGGTCGTGTGGCTATTGTCGAGATTCGTGGAATCGGTGGGAGTTAGTTGGATTGATGCGTCTGCTGCGGTTTGGGGATCGCCTGGGATCAATGGCAGACAGTCGGAAGCCAGACATTGCTTGACGATACTTAGTTCGAAGAACACGTGCAAGAACAGTTAAATCAGATTCAATTTCTACTCGATACTTCACGATTATATACTATTATGAAGTATGCAAAAAAGATGTTGCCCAGCGCCCAGTACATTAAATCTATTAACCTCGCGCGATACCCAGAGAGATGACCTCGCGTCACGTCGCGTCGCGTCGAGTCGCGTCGTCTCAGCAGAGGCGAGTTTTCCAACGTCGCGTTCTACGGTTAGACGGGGCCCCGGCGTTCGACAGGAATTCGACGGGAAGGAATCCAGTCGGATCGAATCGAGCGTCTGGGCCCTTCCCGATGGAGACACACCGAGGGTCTACCAGCGCGGATGGGCTCAGACAAGCATCCATTCGAAGGCATCCCATACCATCAACGGCACGGCCAAGCCATTTCCCATTCCTCGAGAACCTGCCGCTGTACATTTCCCAGACGTGCCCCTAGCCGGCAGTCAAATGCCAATACGGCACTTATTCTTGAACCGACCTAGCCTACCCCGTCCACCAACCCCTTAAACCCTGTCTCACCGTCGATCCTCACGGCGGAATAAGGCGCGCGTACCCTTGCCCTCGCGAGCGCCGTCGAAAGCTTTTAAACCATTACTGCCGGGGAATGACGCATCGTCGATCGTCCCGTGGAATTCTCCCGCGTATATATCCCAGCCGCGTGTCTTCGGGAGCACTTCCAAGGTATTTATGGAGATGGATGCGCCGCGATGGGAGCGAGGAACTGTATCGACCTCGGACCGCCGCCTCGTCGACCCGACCGCACGGATTCGACGCCAATTTCCGTAGCCCGCGGAGAAGTTAGGGGGCGGCTGCTCTGCGGTCGGCTCCTGCGGTCGGATTAGGTGGACGCAGCAGTGTCGAAAGTCTGCTTTTCTCTCGCCAGCTGTTTTCAGGTATTTGTCGGTGGCGGTTCCAGTTGGATCCTTCGGGGGTTGCTCGCGCGGTGATCTCTGCGGTTTGCCTCGAGAGATTCTGAGGACTGGTTTATCATCTGATATGGAGAAGTAAAAGGGATACGTTGCGCGTGAGAATGGAAAGAGGGAAGGGAAAGATAGACAGTTGGTCGCTGTTTTTAAAGTTAATATGCTATGATGTATTGTTTCTATGGACAGAGGTGGAAATATTCGCGTGCGCATCGATCGACGTGCTCGCCCAGTTCCAGCAGCTTTACGAGTTCGTCTTTGTGCAGGAATCGATGAATCTTTCACAAAGCCGAGCGTATCCGTTTCAAAACGGATCAATTTCGTTCCATCCGCTCTCGCGCAGCCGTCTTCGTCCGTATCGCAACGCAGCGTTTGCATTTCACTGCGGAATCCTCGATACAGTTTTCCCGATCCATCGCGGAGGAATGAAACCAACGATTCATTCGATGCTCGATCCGCACGATCCATTCAATTTTCCTGCTAAATACTAATTAGAATTAAAATAGCTGGGTGAGCTCGCGTGAGTCGTGCCGTCGATCGAAAAAAATCCGAGCGGCGTCTCGACGCGACTCTAATCGAGTTACACGAGCGCAGCTCGGTCGCTAATGAAACGAAACGAAAAGAAATCCGCCGGTTGACACGGTTAATTAGCATAAAAGCAGCGAGGAAGATCGTAGTGGTCGACAATGGCGGAGCAGAGGGAGGCGGAGGACTCGATTGGCCAGCCGCGCAGTCCAGGCACACTGGTTAATGTTTTCAACGTGCGTTAAGGGTGATTGAAAAGAGGGTGTTCCCGCAACATTGTTACGCCGCAACCTAACATTTCCAGGGTGCGGTCAGAGGCAACAAAGCGACGCCCATGAAGGCGGGGAACCGGTTCCACACGGTCTGAAGGATATTAATTTCCTCGCCGATAAATCAATCGTCCGGCGTGTCGTTCTCGTTAGGCTGTAAATTGTACGTATACGTAACGGGGTACACGCAAAAATAATGGCGTGGTAATTGGAATCGGGCGTTTGCTCGTTTTAATTTCGCCCGTTCGTTAGCCGAAACCCGTTCGTTGCACCTTTCATTACATTTCCGTATGTACGGTCCTTCTATTTTTCCCCCCTCGTAACCCTTATCGTCTTCTTCTCTCTTTTTCTCCTCGTCGAGATAATACACGCTAGCATATGTTTTCGAAGAAATTTCTCTGGTTTAGAAATAATTTATTCGCGTTATTAATCTCCTTTTATAGCGGGTCCCAGTATTTTCAACGGAATTACTTAATTTACTCGATCGAGGGCTCCCCTCGTATTCGAGCTCGCAACAGGCTCGAAACTTTTTAACGTCGAGGTATATATAAACGCCACGGTGGAAATAAATAATTAATCAAACCCATCGAGCGTCTTGCTCGACGTCTGCCATCCCGATCCACTTCTGCCTCGAAATGGAATTTATACGATTCCCCGGGTAACTCTGATGAATTCGCGATAAATTGCTCGTGTTATCGGTTCGACTTCAATTAAGAGGGATGAAATGACTTCGCTCGCCCAGATATCGCTCGACGTTCCGCTAAAGACGGTGGCTCTTTAAAACTTTCGTCGAAGTAGCGGCCGAACGCCGCGTAAATGTTTCACCCGTTCAAACGTGCCCGAGCAGGAAGTGGGTGTCGAAGATTTAGTTGCCAACGGCGCGGTCCACCAGAGGGGGTGGGCGAAGAGGGATTTTTAAGTACCACCGTCGCCCCCGTTCTCGCGAGCCATTCGCCCGGAAACCCGCAGGAAAGTGGAAATCGACCGTGGGGGATCAGACTACTTCCTTTCCCGTCGAACCTGGCTACCTCTCCTGCCTCTCCTCGCAGACCATGCCGTGAGTTTACTTTAAGAACCAACCAGGCTTCGATACTTAAATACAATACGGTACACTGGTTAGTGGACCTCGAAGAACAGCTTCGTTTCGTATCGCATCGAGATGGGTCGATTGGACGAATCTGATCCTGCTGTCGATCATGTGTTGCCTGTATGTTCCACGAAATGGAATAATATTCGTGTGGATTTTAAGTGTAAAAAGAATTGTGCGATCATAATAATTCGTAATTGTTCTTTGTCAATTTCTTCCACTTTTCTTTAAAGAAGAGGATCCTTTGTCGTTCTTCCGAAAGAGCAGTGCGATTCTGTTGATTGCACCGATGGAAGAGAAAGAATACTGGAGGGGAGGTTTTAATAAAGACACGTTTCATTTCAAAGATGTTCTTTCTTTACTCTTCTAAGGAAGAGTATTGTATTATATTAGTCGTTCGCTAATTTTGTATTATCTTGGCTGATTTCAAAGAACGTGAGAAGAGTATTCCATCGTAGCTTCGAATTTCTTTCTTGCAATGAATGCTTCTTCTTTCTTTGCTTCATTAACGCGAATATATTTCACTGTTTATTACCCAGTGCAACCTGTATTCTACGGTATGATCCTTCGTGCAAATTGAAATAAATAGGTGTATTAAGAATGAGTAAAAGTCGACGCAATTTTAGATCTTTACTGCTTAAAACCAAGTTCTCTAAATACAATTAATTTCATTAGTTCGAGCGAGGCTATGGAAGAATAATAACACAGCTTAGAAATGACGTTAGAAAATGTGTAAATAAAATAGAGAAAACTGCGGGGAAAATCGTGTGGTGCCGCGTCGCCGCGCTATCGATTAAAGTATTCATTCTGGTTCACGCAAAGCGAACTTCATCGACGACCAGGTGCTTGTTATTTTCCGATTCGATGGAGGACGCCGTTTAGTCGAACAATTTTATCGGCAGTGAATTAAATTCCTTTCCAGTTAGGTCTGAGAGATCCAGGAGAGAATTCAACGTCTGTGTCGCGGAGGAATTTCCGTATTAGCGTCAGGCTCGTCTTTGTATCGGGCATCCGCTCAGACGAATCCTGTCGCGCGTTCTCACGCGCATAGACGTGAGACCGTGTTGCCCTGAATAAAATTCCCCTTTGTTTCGAAGTTCAAGGTCCCCGCTTGAGAACGCTTTATCGAACGTCCTCGAAGTTCTAAAAGCGATTCCTTACCAAATTCCAGGTATCCATAAAAATTAAAACACGTTTAATTCGTCGAATCGAACACGCGATGCAAAATGCGTCAGAAGGTTCGATTCGAGAATATTCTCCGATAAAATCGACGAGCATCCAGTTATTTCGGCTAGCCATTCCCTCGCACAGGATCGCTGTGCATAATTAAACTCGCGCGTCGTACCAATCACCGACACCCGTTAACGAGACCGATAAACCAACGTGTTGGCCGAAAAATAAATCCCTCTCGTTCGAGCGTCACTTAAAAAGACTGTCCCAATCAGTCCGCGCGCCATAATGACCGCGTTCACCAATAAATGCGACACGTGCTTGGCCCATAATCGATGGCGTTCGCGATGAAATCTCGTGTCCATCGAGAGAATCGAGGGCGATCGTTTTCTCGTACGAAGCGACGATATTAATTTCGAATAGCAGACTATTATTTCGCAGAGATCAGAGGCAACTCGCGTCCATCCTCGACCACTCTTAATTGCCACGCTATTGTCCTTCCTTTCGCCATTGTTTACTGGCATTTCGCCTGCGATGCGCTCGTCGGATAATGGCCGGATGAAAACAGGGTACGTACGCCAAAAGCCTGGCTCTCCGTCCGTACGCGCGATCTCTGTCCAAGCGATCCAACGACCGCGTCTTCCTTCCGCTGCAGGACTCTTTCCCGTTGGCGATAGAAATCCTGGGCACGCGTTCCCCGCGTATCCATCCGGAATAATCGAACAAACGATTTCGCTCGGACGCGAAACATGATTCTCTGCAACAGTTTGTCGTTCGACTCGATTTCGACATGCACAATGCGGCGCGCAGCTGGTTCCTCGCGTTCGTTTGGTCAGTGGATCCAGCGGAATTCGAGACATCGACTTTCTGGAGGTTCCGTTGAGAATCTTGGAAAGAATGCGGGATCGTCGAACGGTTTGTATGCGAGTGTACGCGGGCATTGGAATATTCTGGCGATGTTTGGGCTTGTCTCTTGCGAGGAATGCTTCCGTGCGGATCGTCGTGTCTCGTTATTTGGGCGCGACGCGTTCGTGTTTGGCATAGACGAATCATAGGATCGCCATGGTTGTTGTCCGCGTGCGATTTTTGCGTTCGACGCTCGATTGCGCGCGGAACTGACTGATGTGGGCCGACGAACGATAAGGGCAGCTCGGTTAGAACGAGTTGGGATCTCGCGATCCATAAGCATCCATAAAGTGGACCGTGATAAATCAGCGGCGGTCGCGGCTGTGGCTTTATCAGTCACGCCATATCCATAGTGGCTCGTTCTAAGCCGGTGCTTTCAGCTGGCCTGTTGTCCGATTTCACGGTATCCGGTAGAATGATAGAGAACAACAGAAGACTGGCCATTTGGATACGACAATGTGGAAGCTGATACGGGATATTGCTTTGCCTCGACCGACGATCGATCTGCCTCGTCGTGCACGGCTTTTAATTGTTACGTAGCAACGGCTGGGTGTAATTGCGTTTGATTAATGACACGGAAAGTAAATTCATGGAATTCGCGCGCGGCGACAGCGGGCTCGATAAGATGATCGATTGGCGGGGTTGTAATGGACCTTACCAAAGATAACAATACGTAACTGTGCATAGAAATTTGTAAAGTTCATTCGAAGAGAAGAATTCATTCATAGGCAAAAGCTTTTGGAGATGGAATTTCATTCGCTGAAACCCGTCGAAATTAATTAAATCCCGACGAATCCAGCGCGATAGAATCGAAACAGGAAACCGTCCTCCAAATTATATCAACCGCAATGAGATCTACCTATTCCCATCCGCTGTATCACAGCGACGTCCGTTCTCGTTCCGTCCGTGTTAAATCACTTTGTCGACTGCACTGAGGGTATCAATCCGATGCAAAGAATGACGTGCGAAATTTCTATCTGTATCCATTTCCAATAGAGTTCCTCGTCTTATCAGAAATGTCCATCAAATACAAATCTATCAGAGAACGAAGAAAAGAGAAAAACAAACACGATACGCAACACTCATCCGTTAAAAACAAAACGTCCGCTCGAAGAAACGTCCCTCTGCAACCACGCGCGTAAAGAAACGTGCGAGGATCGCGATAATCTCGAGCGTCTCGTCCCCAGCGTCTCGCGTCAGGAATCTGCGATCGCCTCGCGAGAGGGATCGATTTTTCACGGGAGACCCGCTCGCGTACGAGTTTCCGCGTGGCGCGGCCATCACTCACGCCGAGTGCGGTCCTCGCGAGGATGCATGCACGCGAACGCACGTGCGTCGGGGTTGGCTCGTCGCCTTACCTCCGCGCGGCTGACCCTCGCGGGGTCGTAGATCACGGGCTTCCTGGAGTGGCCCGCGACATTAATCATCGGCCGCCGCTCGACCTTACCGGATTTATCGTCCGCGTCCGAGCCACTTAATTTATCAGCGGATAAGAAACGGTACGCAACGGAACCGGGGACTAACCTGGCGGAATATCTTTGGCGTTGTCGGTGACCGTTCTGAAAATAATCGAACACGACGCTAGTCGCGCATTACTATTTGTATTTAGACGAGAAATGGTATTTGAACGATCGTTTTGTGGAGTCTGATACTGCTGGAGCACACATTTGGATGATAGAATAATTGATAAGAAAGGAGAAATATTTAGCTATGTCAACTGGTTATGTAGAAAACGAAAGAATTGAAGCGGCGTTGCTTCGGTTTGCTGGAGAATGGAGGAAAGAAGGAAGGAACAAGAGAGGGGAAAGAACGTTTCGTCCTGGGCCTGCTAATGGACTCATCAATGCGGCTACCCAGCAGGCCCTGCCTTAGACGCTGGGATATTAGGGAGAGGTCAGAACTTCTATATATTGGGAAGGATGGGTCATCGGGTACTTTCAGGAAAGTGTAAACGGTGCTGTCCCCCTAGTGGCGAGTGCCGCCACAGAATGAATAGGAATGTTTTTATTCATTTTCTTAAACGTAAAATGTACGTGTCGTTGAATGAATATGTATCGAACTCTGTGCTTCCGTGTACAACATGTACGCAAGTGAACGAAATCACGTTGGAGACACCGCTTATGGACGGCATTGATGTCCACTGTATCTGAACATTGCTTTCTGCTTCGTGTCTGCTTCGTGTACCACCTCTGAGAAAGAAGCTTTCGGTTCGTGCTTCCGATTTTTCGTCCACGGTGTATCGACTGTTCGTGTTCGTGTACCTATGCGGCTTGATGTATGGACGCGTACCTTCGAGGCTGATCGAAGTAGTTTCGTACGGAGCCGTCCTCGAGTGATGTATGCTTGGTAGAACAAGCGAGCTGTTATGAAATTGTTTCTCTGCTGGCCCTTTGAACCCGCATTTAGATATCCTTCGTCCTCAATCGTGAAAATCTTCTCGTGTCCCGACTCTAATGCTTTTTACCAGACACGTGAAGATCATATTTCCTATGAATCGATAAAAAAGATTCGAAAAAAACAGAGGATCGCTCGTCAGACACAGCGGGAGGATTCGATTGATCCAGCATATTCTAATGGCGCGTGGGAAAAGAAAGTCGAGCTCGACGAAGAGTAGCGAGGAGCTCGCGTCTGTCTCGAGGATGGTAGCCAGGGAAATTACGAATATCCATCTTCCGCCGGACGTACCGGTGAACCGGCCAGCCCTGTCCTTTAGCCTGAACTCGGCTCGAGAACGATGGCATTAGGCGAACACGCGGCCATCAATCTCTGGTCGTAAAATATCCGCGCGAAGAATTCGACGGGCGTTCCTTCGAAGGTTGTACACGGTGAATTTCATTCGTTTCACATCGTCAGGAGCTACTGATTCGTATGGGAGCCTACACGCGAGATTTGACGTCGAATCCTCGAGGACGAGGAGGAATGATCGCGAGTGATGTACGACGCAGCGCTGTACAATTCTGTGACATCGATTTCCTTGAAAAATGAACGTCATCGTGGTATTTAAATAATCGAACCCTTTCGAAGTTCGTCTGAAAGAGTTAGCGTTTGGAAAATTCGAGTGTAACGTGATTACGTTCATACGAGAGGCTTCAGCAAATCAGGCGACACCCAGCGCGCATTCCCAGATCGATCCATCGTCTACGATCCACCATCGACGTCCGCAATCTCCTAATTGCTCAGAGCGACGTAATCAACGAGACTCCTTCAAAGGGTTGGCCCGTTTTACTCCACCGCGAGCACGTGAGATTTGATATCCCATCAATTTTGCAAATTGCAGGGCGTCCCGCGTTAATGACGTCACCGATGGGGGACAGAAAGACACGGTCGGGGACGCGCGCGACGACGACGAGGCGCGCCTCTTCTTGCTCGGCGAATCGTGGCTCGTGTTCCGTTTAATTACAAATTACGACCATAATGAGCAATTAAATAGCAGCTGGCAGCGGGCTAATTAACTAAGCGTTGCACATAATTGAACGACCGATATGACTCGTCCGCGCTTTGACATTTGCATACCAAATTATCCCTCCTCGATACGGAGCAACCGCTGAGCAACCGAGGTGCTCGCGAAACGACGCTGCAGATCCGATCGCGGCTCCTCTCTTCGACGCCTGGGACGCCTCTCAGACGTCTGACGCGTCCTCGCGAGATCGCTCGGCTGCACTTTCGTCGCTGTCCGTTTGCAAATGAATCTCGCGCCATTGGGCGTCGACGATAGACGCGTATGGCTCCTGTCAATTTGATTTTAGAAACGGCAATGGTATTCCTGGGGTAATTAAGTTCGCTTTAAATCGAATTTCTCTGTTAAATCGAGTTTCTCTGTTAAATCGACAAGTCTCGCGCGGATGTGTTAATTCGTTCATTGAGCGGTTCGAACATCGTTTTCCTTTTAAGAAGAAGCAACGACACTGTCGTGAATTTGGTACCTGTTATTTCGAGTGAGATTCTTTTTATATCTACGATTAACAGTATTCTTGGGTCCAATGGGAAATGGTGCGCTCTGAACAGGAATTCTTCGTCCCTCTTTTCTCCACTTATCTATCGTTTCGATTCTCGCATTCGAAAGCGATCTTTCCGCGCTGGCAATCAGCCATTCGCAAGGGAGGCGAGCAGTCTCGAGGGAGGTAGCCGCGGAGCTAGTCGAGGGAGATCTAAAATTGAAATTCAGAGTTACGACCGCTGAAATCTTAACCCTTTTTCTCGCGCAGCTATCGTGTCTCTCGTCGACAAGTGTCAGATGTACGCGTCGAGGTTTCTCGGCGGAAAGAAAACTCTGTTGGACCGGTTCCAATTGAAATTTCAATCCTCAAAGAAAATTAAGAATCCAGAGCTAATCGTGAGATTATCCAGAACGATCTTGTTTTACGTGTCTCGACTTAAACACTTCTAATCGGCAATACTTAAACGCGTTCGTCAGCGTAGAACAGCAATGGTGTCGTTCCGCTTTTGCGCCCAAACGCGACACCGCTCGAGTAAACGCTATTTATCACGGCATTCCGCGGTGGTAAGATCCAAATTCGCTGCAGCAACAAACCAAATTAGCAAAGATAACGTAGTACGATCTAGGACAGAGAAACTCGTAGACGTACAAGCGTCTCTGGTCTCAGAGACAGCTGAAAGCAGGTCTCGAGATTACACTCGCTTTCTCAGCGGCGCAACCACAGACGTCCTCCGCATTCCATTGAACCATATCGCGTCTCCTCGTAGCCTCGCGTCCTCGAGATTCCCGGATCGTCGTCTCTCGTAGCCGCGCGCCACGACGATAAGGCTCCCCCCTCTGTTTTCCCACGGTTCCCTCCGTCACGGCGGTATCTCGCGAGAATCTCGTCGCGTCAATTAGTTAATGGCTCGAGGACGCTTAACCAGCCGTGTAAAAATGATCGCGTGGAAACGCCGCGGACGATCGCGGCGCGTTGGTCCATTAAGCATATTGCGTCGTCCTTTCCGCGCCGTTGGGACTCCTGCGCGAAACTGCCGCACAAAGGGAACGGAAGTTGTCCGGTTGCCGGAGGATGAAGCTTGGGCATCGAACCGTAGCCAGGGAATGCTTGGATCGAGGACGTTCTGTCCGGTGACTTCATCGATAGCGTTTCGCGCTTTGTTCGGGGGTTAACTTCACCCCTCTGACGATCTGGGCGAAGGCACGTGAAATTGTGCAGGAATGGAGACGTTCTAGTTGAATGAAATTTAGAAATTCGACATTCTTTTCATCGAATTGCTAATAACTAGTTGATCGTGTACATTCATGAAGAAAAGTGATTCTTTTCAGTTGCGTTTACGCAAATTGTAAGTTTTAGGGCGGTTCGTCAGCCGTTGCGAACTCTGCAGAAGTATTTATATGGCGAAATGTTAGTAGAGAAAAGAGGCATCGAAATACGAGAGTAGATATAAAGTTGGGACGCGAGTGAAATTCAGACGAAGAGAGAGGAAGGGGTGGAACGGAGGAGGAGAGGAAACGAGACGGGTAATCGGTAAATACTCGAGAATCGACGTCGAACCGGAAGATTCCTCCGGTGGCGTCCTGATTAATCGAGCATCCGCGGTGAAATTCGAGCGATATGAAACACGCTCTTTCCGTCCAGATGGGGCGAATGTTTCGAAACGGCGGGCTCCTCGAGCGGCGCTCGTCGCGCATGAATGGCGGCGAATTCAGCCTAATGGGATCTTTGAGGAGGCGCAGCCCCCGGGAGCGTTTAATTAAAATCCTCTCGAACCCGCCGTGAGCGCTCGCAATCGAGTGACGAGTGGGCTTTCGAGCAGTCAGCCGCAGAGAATCAAACTAGCACGGCGAACGAGCGGAGACGGGCGCCGTGCCGCTACCGGAAATGGTCCCGCTCGGTGGTTGGTACCGCGCGCCGTGCTGTCTTTGAATAATTCCGCGATTCCTCCTGTCGAATTGATCTTCCTATCGTGGGAACCTTCCTCGCGTTCCATGGACGTTCATTCGAGTCGTTGACGATAGGTTTCGAGCTATTAGAAACGTAGCTACGCTGATATTTCGAACATTATTAGATATCTGAAAATTCGTAAGTCGATCTATACGAGTTCGATGAAAGGGAACGAAGAAGAGGATCGTGGACGTTGGAATATTTCACGTGACGATTGTTGCCAACTTTATTTTACTTTCTCTCTGTCCCTTTCTTGCACTCTCGCTTTCTCGTTTCACCCCCAACCCTCTCTTCCTCTTTCACTCACTCGAACTCCGATTCGAACGTCTATTCGATTTCCCCGGTTAAACGGCGTTTTATATTAACGAGTCTTCGACTGGGCTTTTTCTTTCGCGCTCTCGCCGGTGCTTAAATTTTAAGCCCTCGAACGGGGCAAGTTTTAATGGTCCGTTAGGCTGAATCGAGCGCGACGGTTCAAATAGGATGCTCGAAATAATTGGAACCGGCGGGTGCGCAATGGGGCTCGCACCGTTTCGGGGCGTCCGACTCGAGGGGGGGAAATGGCACTTTATAAATAATATTTTATTAGCCGAGCGTGCAATCTCGAGCGCAAAAAAGTTCGATCGCGTTTAATCACCGCGATACGCTATTAATATGGGAACAAAGTACGGGGCACCGCGGTTGGTAAATTATTATACAACGATGCGCGCACCGTGGCGGTCGTTTAACGAGCGAATTATAAAGTTAGCGATGATTTATACTTTATTATAACGGGCTGATTATCGGGCAGAAGTAGCGGGCCCATTAATCGCTGCCTCGTTACGCCCTTAAATAATCCCCCATACGCTGTTACGTGACGCCTTAACGCGGCACCCGCCGCTAATTTGCATCGCGCCAGAATTACACGCGACTACGTCGCGCCGCGGCGCTATGCATCGCAATGACGCAACGACTTTTGATCCAGCCGAGGGGGCGAACCCTCGCCGCGGCCGCGACACGCGCGCTTTAAGCCTGATCTCGTTTGCGCTAACTAGAATAGTTGCTGGAAGACGAACGAGCGGGCGATGTTACGGTAAATTAAAGTTTAAAGGGCGGACGAGATGGCGCGTTGGTGTGCCTTCGACGCGAAGCTGTTCGAACGGCGAGGCAGGTCGCAATCAAGTCTATTTTGCATCGGTTCCACCGAGCGAAATCAATTTTTCCGCAGAAATTTTCTGCTCCACGTTGCGTGCTACGTTTTCTTTATTTTCAAGGTGCAATATCGGTTTGAATCGTTCTCAGTGTCGTAGCGGAAATGAAATAATCATAATTGTCTGTTTCATTAAAGACTGTAACGTTCGAAGTAGTACGAGACATATTAGTAGAAGGGTAATTTCAGAATATTTTTAATTTGTTCGTTAATACGTTTACTATCGTCAGTATTATATTTTACATATAGTATATACGATCCCTTTAATGGTATCACAGAACTAGGAAATAATGTAAATTAATTTCAAACAATCGAACAGCCCTAATATAAGGGGTTTTTTTTTTATTTCTGTATGTCTGCGTGTGAATACCGTTAAATAACGTAGCAACATACGTTTGGTACAATTATTTGTACTCATCAAGTGTAATCGCACAGCGACATCAAAGGGATGAACGGAGCGTGCAAGTAGAATACGCGCGTACGTCTGACTAATTATCGGGGTGTACTACTGGCGCCTAGCCGTGCATATCGAATGCTACGGCGGAAGTTTAATGCATGAATCAAGGTGAGCTGCGGGCCCACAAAATACTAAATTAACAAACGCTACTTCGCGCGGCGGTATACAATTCTGTTGTTCATTATAATTTTCGCCAGCGATACTGCGGCGCGATCCTCCTGGGGAAGCCGCCGCGCATCGCGCCTTTGGAGACCGAATTAACGGTGTTCATTAATTTATTCGGCTACGAGAACAATTTCGCGTCGAGATCAACGATGAATCGCGAGTTTTTATCGATAATTTCACTTCCAAATCAAAATCTTAGGTATCCTGTTCCATCGAAACTCTATCTTCGTTATTGTAACAAAATTCTGATATTCTCAAAAGCATATGTAGAAGCTATTAGCAGAAAAAGTTTGTAAAAAACCATTCGAATACATCGAGAGAACAGTCTCAAACAGTTGGTGACATTTAAAGCGGAGAAAGTGTCGTTGCAAGAGTGTAATATCCGCAAGGGTTTACCCTAAAAGAGTTAAACGCGCGGCGGCAGCAGACCGGAATTCCTAGTTTGCAGATGGGCTTGTCCAAGTGCGAAATCTTTGGAGCACCAACGCGGAACTGTAGTAACAACCAGCGACGCCGTTTAACGGCGTATTTATGGGGACGATCGCGCCCGTACCTCTGCGCTTATTCACGCTCCGTAAATTCTCACGGTTCGTTGTATGGTCGCTCCTTCGTCTGCTCGTTCCTTGGTCCCAAGGATACCCGTAGAGAGCACAGCCGAGCGAGATGGGAAAGGAACTAACGATCGTTCGAACGATCCTCGAATATTTCCTGGCATTATTGTTTCTCGAGGGGGCGAGCCATGCCCGTAAGTGAAATGGGCTGTTGGATCATTGGAGAAACTGCTGATCCCAACCGCCTGGAGCCGGTCGAACAGCCCTGATGTTTCACAGGGTTGAAAGATTAGCGGTACAGAGGGTTGGAATTTTTATTCCCCATTTTTCGCTCGCCGTGCCAGTTGTTGCATATTCGCTGTGTATCTCTGCGGTTAAACGTAATTTTCAAAGGAAAATTCAGACGCGTTGATGGCTCATGACAGGCCGTTCGAAACCGTTCGATGTAAAAATTCCTCTTTGTTACTGAAAACTCTTTTATCACCCGTGATGCTGCTTTCATCCCCTCGAATATATTCGAAACTTTTGATATTTCTCTCGAAACTGTGCCGTATTGCGTTTCTCCCGCAGGATTGGTCTCGAATCGATACCAATTCGCCAGAATTGCGATTAAAAATGTTATCAATTCCGTGATTTCTCTGACACCCGGATAATTAATTCCAGAATTACGGGATCCCTTTGAACACCGACGACAGGCCCCGTCCGAGAGTAATCGAATCGAGGAGTTGAAACGGAAAGCCACCCTTCGTTTCTTATCTTAACGAGGGTGCCGTGAAAGTTAAAAAAGCAAAGGGGAGGCAAAAAATAGGCAGCGTTCGGTTTAACGAGCAAAAAGAAGCGTTAGAGATTATCCTGGGGAAAAACGTTCGATCCATTATCGGTCTTGGTTCCGCCCGGGAATTTCCGCGACGGGGTCTCCCTTCTAGGCCACTTTTAATTAACGTCAGACCCGTTTGCCACTCGATTCGACACTTATTTTCCAAGATCCACACGAGCCGCTTCGCTCTCTCCCTTCCTCTCTCCCTTTTCCCTCTGCAATCGTCGTAGATTGAATTTTACCACCGCGAACCCTCGCTAATTACGACTCTTTGACCTCGTCCGTCCATTTAATATCCACCTGTCCAAGACCCAAGCGCGTTTCGAATTTGATCTCTTCGTTCTACGTTACTCGCCACGAACCTCCACGTTATCCTGTCAGTTTCGTCTGCCACGTCGATCGAGATCGAATTTAATCGCGCCAGCAAATCGTCAGGTTCGCTTGAACGATGTAACGCGAGAATCGAAATTTCCCAGCGGTTTGTCGCGGTCTAAGCGAATCGCACGGGCTCGTAGCCGTTAAACGACCTACGCGACCCTCGAAGGGGTTGGAAGAAAGCCGCGTAACTCGGTTACAAAAGCTTTCCGTGAGCAATCTCCCGTGTCCGCGCACCCCTTTTCTTCACCCCGATAATACGGGAACTCGATTTCCCGGTAAATCGTTATCCCCCTGCAATTTTATTCCAAGGAGGCTTAATTCATTTCCAGAGGATCCTTTCTCGCCCGGAAAACGCCTCACTGACGCATAATCGATAGCTTAATCGCCGCTAATACATGGTTCTCAATCGCGACCGGCTCGTGGATCGATGAAACCCGCTTCGATGGTTTTCCGTTCAATTTCTTTCACAGTTTCTTTTTTCTTCCATCTGCAGAAAATGAATAACGTCAGTCCATTAATCAGCAATTTCCTATTGTTTCGTTATTAACATTTCAGATACCATTATCGATGGCAATTCCACGGACGATATTGCAAGTGAATATGGTTATCCGTTCGATTTCTTTCCCAATTTCTTTTTTCTTCCATCTGCAAAAATTGAATAACGTCAGTCCATTAATCAGCAATTTCCTATTGTTTCGTTATTAACATTTCAGGTACCATTATCGACGGACGATATTGCAAGTGAATAATTTATGTCTGTTATCCGTGCAAACTAAATGATCGTATATATGTATTAATGCCTCTAGTACGAATAATAGAAACGTATTGTCGGCTGGTAGAAGTGTTAGCCAGTTTCATTCCAGTAGATCCACTGCGGAAGGAAATATCTCGGGGGCAGAATTGGGTTGATGCGATTCAACATTTCTTTGTTAGCTCGAGGTTCTTTTTAACGCGAGGTCCCACGGGACCTCCGGGAGGCACAGAAATTAGGAGCAACACGGGCCGTCGTGGACGTCTTTTATCATTGTCCGAGTTACCGAAGAAAGATCGCCTTCTCGAAAGTGTCCCGACCGAAAAAGGACGATCGCGAATGAGGGAACCGCAGCGCCGTGTGCGGTTTTCGTTTCGGTCGACCGTAACGAGCGGTCGCCGAAAGTGAGAGAAATTGCGAGGGAAAAAAATAGAAGGCGACCAGGAGGACCTTGATATTACTGGGCGCGTTCGCTTTTTCTGCTCACCGGGAACCTATTTTTCCGCGTAAGGCGGTCGCGCGTGCGAATACCAGGGTTTCTTGTCGAAAACTCGACGCTGGGACTTTTCGAGATTCCTGGTTCCCCTGTGAAATAGAATTTTCACCAGCGCAAATTGTGCCAGGCGAAATAAATTGGAATTTCCATATTTTTTCCAATTACCTGGACTAAAACTAGGGAGAGTCCGTTTCCCACGAATTTCTCGAATCTGTCGATAATGATATGCTAGCCAGGCTTATCGTGATTTATTCTGATCAATAAACGTATGCATCATCGACTCGAGATTTTATTAAACGTTAAAGGAGCCCGCGACGATCGTAACCAGTGGGCAGAGATCCGTCAAAACGAGTAAACTTCCCGCCATTTGTATTCCATCCCCGTGATTGCATTGAAACTTTTCGTAACCGCGTGAAGTGGCCAAGACTGGAACTTTCCCCGGGAGAAGAATCGTGGCAGGAAATCGAGGGTAAGCTGCGGGAAAAGTATCCTCGCGCGGAATCGAAGAAACGGGACAGAACGCTGGAGGGTGGCGGAGGAGAGGGTGGCAGGTCGAGATGTGTCAGAATAGGAAAAAAGACGGGGGATGGGGATGGCGTGGAATTTATTGAAACGCATTAAAGTTTGTTGCTTTTATGGTCCGTATCGGGATGGGTACACAGCTGCGGGTCAAAGGGGAGCTCGTTGATTTATGCGAGTTGAAAAACTTTATTAACTCTCTGTCAAGAAACGTGTTGCCCCGGCGAACTTGTACACCCGCTGCCGTGGAGAACGGCTCTAGAGGTTATACTTTGAATGGCGCAAGTTGCTGCGTGGATTTACCCTCACCAACGGTCCCGCGCGCCATTTCTCTATTTCTAATACCGCGTTTCTCTGTTGGTCTCATCGATCCAGAGGGTATCCGTCCCTCGGAAAATCCGATAGCGACCGCTTAAGGGGTAGTCTTATAAATTTCATGCGCCAACTCTTGCTAGCCAGGGTATAAAAGCATTGCTCTCGCTAGACACGTAAGGGGATGAGGGTGGTCTGCGGTGAGACTGCCAGGGGATGAGTTTCGATGGGTTAGACTCGTAATTACTTATGAGGCTTGCTTTTTATCATACGTTCTAGGATATTAACTGCACCAGCCTAGACGGTTTTTGCTTAGTCCTTTTCTTCAGGGGTGTTCCAATATACGCTGGACTGGAAAGCACGCGGTTATTTATTTGTCCCGTGATATGTGATAAATATCGAGTCTGAACGCGTTCGATCGAATTCGAAAAATTTCGAATACACCCAAAGATGAGGATTAAAATATTGTTTCGTTCATGGATTCGAAATAGACTATATTGCCCTTCTGGTTGTAAATATAGAAAAAAAATAGTATTGGTCGAGAAAGATGAATGATTCAAAGGAGAGTTTACATTTCGAGAGCCCCATTTTTGTTGGAAACAAATCATGTTTCGACCACAATGGTGCAATGTTTTTTTACGTTGGATTGTTAGAACAGTTTGATTTATACACGAAAATATACGCCCCTATTGTAGGAACTGGTGCAACTGTGAAAGTTGCGGTTGCAAAAAATGTATGGTTCTACGAATGATGACCCTTTTGAACGATGCATCGTTTTTTTTTTGCAGAAATTCAAAAGCTCGAAACTCTAAGAAAACTTGCAGTAATTAATAAACATTAGTACCTAATTGGAAAGAATATTAGTTTTCACAGAAAATCGATTTATTGAAATACTTTTATTTGCCAAAGAGATACGAAATCGAACGCAACTAGGCAATTTAAATTTACATTTGATTTAAACTAAAATTCTATATAATCCAACGCGTTTAAATTTGAAATTTAAATTGGTATTTGCAATCTCGGCACTACTGAATTTCTGTTTTACAAATGATTGCGTTCATTATTCCCACGCACCAACAATGATTTTCTCGTTGAATAGAGAGGAGAGTTTCGATTGCAGACGAAAGCGAAAGAACGACAGACCGTCCTGTATTTTCCGAACTAACACTAAACGAGCACGATGACAACGAGAGACCAGAAAGTTTCGTGGAGCGCAGACCACGTTGCTTCTCGCGGTGGTCGCACCTGCTCGAACCTCGACGTCGACGGTCGTGGGTAATCCTGAAAAACTGTAGAACTTTTCCAGCACGCGGTACAAACGTATCTTACAGTGGAAATCCAATCGGACTGAAAATTCCCTTTCGAATTCCTCAAGTATACCTAAAAATTGTCCTTTTTTTAATCAATTCATTGAATGAATATAATAAAATACGTACACCATCAAACTTTGAACAAAATTTAGATGAAATATACGTGTCGTTTTTTCCATGTAACGTAAAAGAAATGGAAATTTTATTTATTGAGACGTTGAACAGCAGAATAATTATTACATATTCATTTGCCAATAAGTGGACGAGTGTAAAAATTCCTAAGAAGGAGACAGAACGAGCACAATAAAAGAGCAGCTAGAATTTAGTGTCCATAGTCGTTCTGACGCGACGAGATTAGAATCTCGTAACCTCAAAACTGTGGTTGTCGATGGCATCGCACCGGAAAAGGCGGCCACCGCGAAGGTTAACTCGAGACCGCACGAAAATGACGGCCACGCCGCCGCAAACACGGCCTCGAAAAAGACCAGCCCGAAATCTTAGCTTCGTGGTAACCGGCCCGGAATTAACGACGTTGCCCGAGCAGAACGTTCGACGGTCATTTCCGGTGGAACCGCGCCGTTCTGGATGATCTAGGGAAATTGGACCGTGCGCTGGGAAAAAAGCGAGCAACTGCGGGTCGATCCTCTTCAACTTAAAGAATTTCAAGTCAAGTTGATCGATTCGACGTCAGGCTAATTAAATTCCAGCGATTTCGAGTTCGAGCAGCTTGATTACACGCGCGAGACGTTTACGAAAACTAGAATTCTTTTTCGTAGATTCGTAGATGAAAACTGCTGAGATTGTTCGTTTCAATTTTATCTCGCCGCTCGTGTCATCTTTTTTATAAAAGCAAATTGAAGGAATTAGTTTGAAACCCGCGCGTAGCGTAATTAACGCCTCGCCTGAAACATACAAATACATTAATTAAAATTGTTAACGAGGGACTCTCGTTATAAAGGTCGAAGATAATTAACCGGCATAAAATTCTTTTTTCCACCGCTGGTCATTAATTTAACGCAATTCAAAGCAGTTTTAACACTTCTTTTACGTTTGCCTACTCGAAGCCGGGCCTGTAAGCTTCGTTAGCCAAACTAATTGCACCGTTTTTATACTTTCAGGTAAGCCTTTGTGAGCGAAGTTCAAAGCTGTTCGCGCAGTACAATTATACGGCTGTAAATCGATTAAATATTGCAATGAAGGATCGACGTGATCAATTCAAGGCAAAGTGAGTAGAAAACCTCGTTACATCGTCGACGTATAAAATTAAATCACCAATCATCGATCCTATATCATAAATTTTTAAACATCTCTTTTTTTCCGATTAACAAAACATTGCTACATAAATTATACAAAATCAATCGCCACTCCGATTCCTCCAAAACTGCTTCCCTCAAACACGTACTCTTCCACTTTTCACTTCCCACGTGTTCAAAACTGCCTCTTCAAATAAAAAATAAAAAAAAAACAGAAGAGGAGGTACACAAGAACATCTCAGTGAAGAGGAAGAGGAAGAAAGGGAGTCAGTCTAGTAGCAACGTTAGGAAGTTCCGCGAATTCTCGCGACGTCGCGGCAGAAAGGACGCTCATCAGGATGCGTTTGTGTCTGGTTCTTCCGCGTCTTCTGATTTCTATTTACCCAACGCTGAAGTGTCCCCTCGCGCCGTCCAAAGAGAGCAAGGAAACGCGCCGCGGGACGAGAGGGTTGCGAGGGATCGTCTCGCGCGGCGTTCGCCGTGTTTCCTCGTCGTCGCTGTTTCGTTCAGTCGCGCGAAACGTTTCCAAAAACGGATTCGACGACTGCAGAATCTGTGCCTAACCCCCTGCACGCTCTCCTACGGGAACGCCTTCGCTCGACAAACATAATATTTAACCTAAGAACGTTTCCTGCCGCCGCCTTTGCTCGCGACGAGCCCTTCATCCCAAGGGTAAATAGGAGTCGATTGTCGAGCGTCGTCGTTCTGACCGATGGGGAAATGATCGAGTCAGAAAGCGTGATCGATCGACGAAGCTGCGAATGGTCAGCTTAAAACTGGGAAACAAACAGAAATTTGTTTCTTCGATATCATTAAAAATCGTAGAAGAACAATTTGTGGTGGAACGAGTGATTAGATTGCTTTAACGATTATTCTGATCGAGTTGATCCATCGCGTGTACCACCTCGTATACAGACAGCACCCTGCGTCTAAGGGACAAAGTAAAGAAGAAAAGGAAGAGGGCGATGGAAAGCGATCTGGTGCGTCTGTGGATTCTGCCGCTCGAGAATCGTGTCAAGTGCAAAGGTACACATTGTTTCTGGTCGTCGGTCCCAAAAGGAAGACCGTTGACGAAGAAAAACGGGAGAGGAGTCGTTGGAACGGGGGGGAGGGAAACGTAAGCGACGAGGCGCGAGCAAACTGCGGGCTGGCGAGACGGGGCGAGAGAAAAAGGTAAAAGAAAGCGGAGGGTGCCTCGAGACGCGCTTGTTTCGCGAGCGTATTATGCGGTGTTAATGACGATGAGCGAAGCCTGCTTCGAACTCGGCATTGTTTGCACAATCCTCGTGGCTCGCCGTACCCCGACTTCCACATCCGCTTCTATAAACACGTCGGCCAGCTTCTTTCGCGATACGAACACCATCGACCTCTTCATCGTGGGACTCAACGCGGAGGACCCGTCGTCTACCTGCGTTCGGCTTCGTGGAACCGTTCCCAGGGAGCTCGCGGTCATTGTTGCGCTCTGCTGCTGTCGACTGCGATTTCGAGAGACGAATAGGCTTGAAATAATATTGGGAGCTGACGCGACGGGATTATTATTTACGACGACTTTTGATGTTTATTTTTATAGGCTGGAGAAGAGGTTTCGTGACATCGAAGAGCTTGTTTTTTTCGAGTTTGGATACGTTTGGAGTCTTAGTTACAGAGATGATAGTAGAAACGATTTCATAACAGCGATGTTTGCGTAGAGTGTTTGTTCGGATTTTAAGAAGATTTCCAGAGATCAGTCTAGGTGAAAATTTTTAAATAAACAGTCTTCTTAGAAACGATGGTGATTGTTCGATTAGATAGAAGGTTCGTTGTTAATCGATCTTCGTAAATACTTATCAAAGCTGCGTCGTTTCAATGAGCAAGTACACGTATCGTAAAATCGTAAGAAGCTCAGTAGATGAACCCAGCAGAGGGCTACCCGATGGAAAACGCTCGATCCCCGACACGTCAGGATAAACGAACCTCGAAGAACCCATCGTGGTTCGATCAAGCTGCCAGGCATGCAACAACAATCAACCGCCTCAGAAAACAGCCGGAGAACTCGCCTCGTAAAACCAACACGCTCTAACTTTACGACAGCATCCCTGTCCCCGAATGTCCGCGTTTCTGGCTTGGAAAAAACGCGCCGTGGAAACAGTTCGCGCGCGAGCAGCCTGGAAAAATAAACGCTATCGCGCCTCGACATCGCGCGGCGATAGGCAAACGACCAAGAGACGAGCGTCAACCGTTTGAAAGCGAGCTTCCGCGCGGTTTCTTCGCGTGGCTCGATGGATGAACGTCGATCAGAACCGCGAGATTCGCGTAGTCACTGATCGAGAACGATGGATTAATAAACGAACAAGAAGCAATAAGCAAATAGGGGCGAAACTATTTCGAGTGAATACTTTGGTATCGCAAAAGCGACATCAAATGATACAATTTGAAGGTTGTGCGAGGAATTCCCTCGAGTGATTAGTTACTTTATTATGAAGAAACATGGATTAATAAAATTGTAAAGTTTTTAGCCTCATTTCACGCGAGTAAATTAAGCTCCAACTATAGTTCAGTTATTTTCTATTTTCGTCTTATGTTAATTTCTACGATGACCCATTTCCGTTCGAACCCACCTGTAGAGTACACGGATATCGATTTAAGACTGCGAGCTAAGCAATTTGCCTACTTCCGGGCGCATCGCGTCGCGGGTATCGAAATCCACCGTCGATACGCCGGACGTCGAATACTTTCGATATTCGCGGTGCAGAGGAACGCGTGGAGCCAGGTTTGAAGCGAGTGAGTCGGCAGGTTCGTCGAGGAGCGACGCGTGTTTGTCTTGCTCGCGGTCCCGAGAGCTGTTTGCATTGGCTCTGCACCTTCTCCGGCTGACTGAAATGATTTCGTCGAGGCGAGCCTCGAGTACGCCCTCGACGGACGAGCACCGGTGCTCGCCGTTACGCGGTGACTTTCGGTTTCAAGGTTTGTTCTTCGCCACTCGTCCGCCGATTCATGCTGATTGCTGCCAAGGCTTTCATAAGTAAGGCTTCGATGAAAAGTGCGTACTTTTCTATTGAGTACGCGTGTGATACTGTTGCGCTTACTGTTTGCGAGACCGCGTTAAGGGTAGTTGGAATTCGTCTCCAATAATTTGGAACCAAGAATTTTCTAACAATTGCGAGAGTTAGCTAAAAATGGACTCCATGAAAATCGATAGATCAATAGAAAAGTGCGTACTTTTCTATTGAGTACACGTATGATACTGTTGCGCTTAGTGTTTGCGGGACCATCTTAAGGGTAGTTGGAATTCGTCTCCAATAATTGGGGACCAAGAATTTTCTAACAGTTGCGAGAGTTAGCTAAAAAAGAGCTCGATGAAAAGTGCGTACTTTTCTATTGAGTACACGTATGATACTGTTGCGCTTATTATTTGCGAGGCCGCAATAAGGGTAGTTGGAGAAGTCGTTTCGAATTGGTACAATAATTGGTGACCAAGAATTTTCTAACAATTGTGAGAATTAGCTATATAAAAGGGTTCGCGAAACTCGAAAGGGATCGTTTCTGTATTTCAGCGTGCTGCCACTTTATTTGTCGTCTTATAAATTGAAATTCCTCGGACCCTATCTAGACTGCAATCTACGAGTATCACCGTGGATAGTCGTCTCTCCTTCATTTTCGCATTCTCCGTTCCTTTTTTCCAAAGCGCGGTATAATATATTATGGAGGTGATGCCGCCTGGACAGGCGGTTGTTTAACGAATCGAGTGTCCGCGCGTAGTGGGCGCGGGACGTTTCCGCAGCTAGGAAGAAAAATGCGAGCCTTTTGAAATGGGACGGCGAACACGCGCGCGGCTACGCGAGGAGCCTGGAAATTAATAGCTTCCACGGCGCGCTGTCAGTGTCCGTGGCGTAGATCTAATAACGTACGGCTGATATTTAACGGCTCCCGCGGCGATTTCACGAAATTCCACGGCAATTCCCGGATAAACGAAACAACCGACAGGACGGGGAAATTGAAAACTCTCGCCAAGCAGACGCGAGAACGTGCGAAACGATTAATCGAGAAATAACCAGAGGGAAACGTTAAAATTTACAATTATTCCCACGGTCAATCGCACGTTTTTCATCTTTAAAAGCTCGAAACGATCGATCATCGATTCGCCCGCCCGCAGAGTGGTTTCTGGGTCCCCAGAAATCGCGCGCAATGGCGGCGGAGTTTGATCGAAGCGTACAATGCGAATGGGTAGCGGGACGAAATGGAGTTGAAAATCGCGGTTCCGTCGAATGGCAGAACTCGAAGACGGGGCTGCCCCCCGTTAAAGGGGCGTAATTGTTTCCATTGTGTCGAAGAAATGGGAAGGCAGGAAAGAACCGTGAACGGCTGGTCCCCTGGCATCCGGTTCTAAACGGCAGTGCGTAGACTGGCCGTTTGTCTCGCCTCGAGTTCGTTTTAACCTCGCGCTATCGTTTACGCTAACCGAACCCTTTGTCCGTCTCGCGTTCGATATCGGTTGAGAAACACGAGTCCCCTTAACACTTTGAAACGGAGAACGACACCCATTGCTCGCCCTCGAGGTGTTACCCCGTCGCTGTTAAATCGCGAACGATGTCTCGTTTGTTTCTTACCTTCCAGCTGGCTGAGAAGTTTCCTGGAACTTTCTTATTCTGCTTGTCGGCTGAATCGTCTCGTTTGCTTGGTTATTCCTTTCAGAAATTATTTTCAGGGAACCAGTAATCGCTACTATAGATATATTTGTCTGAGATTGTCATTTTTCACGATTTTCCTTTGTTATTACCCTCGTCCTCCGTATTACCTCGTATCTAGTTATTAAATTCAATAAAATGGAATACGCGTACCTGATTTTCTTTACTCGACTATAGGAGAGATCGAGAGAGCAACATCGTACACCGCACGCTGGTTCGTCGCAGGTCTATCCGATTATACAGTTGGATCCAGTCTAGGATTACGTTTCAGCGTTTAAAACAACGATAATTGGTCTGTACTCCCGCGGCATTCACGATCCAGCTCCGTTTATCGACTCGTTCGACGACGCTACTTTGCTCCTCCCGTTCCGGTTAACCGGTTTACACGCGGCGAACAGTTACGAGTAGTCCTCGAGTCAGGCTGATCAGCCGGTTGAACTCGTTGACGCAGGAAATCCGTTTATCCGCGCGAGGCGTTCGGCTCCTTAGAAAGTGCGGGCACCTGCGACCGAAATCAGCCGGCTGATTCACGCCGAGGAAATCCTGTTATTGCGTGTAATTCCATCGTTTTGCTCGCTGCGCCGCGCTGGATCCTAACTCTATTCTCCGCGCCGCTCGATATCGGTTGCGAATCTGCCTGCAAGCTACTGGAGAACATCGACGACGGTACATTTCTCTCGTGAATCGTGTTACAACGTACAAATCGTTGAGGAAATCTTGCAATTTAAATATAGAAAGTAGCAATTACGATCTGTGCAAATTGAAAGATTCTGGCTTCGTTCGATCTCAGTTAATTGTCACAAGCGATCGAGATCGCTTTAATAGAAGATATTGACGTAATGGTATCCTATAGCAGGTTGTGACGCTCGAAAAATCGGGGCAAGCGGTAGAGGTGCGAACAAGAATCACTGCGACCGCAAGTCGCAGCAATTTCATCCCTCACCGCAACTCCATACGATCTACCTCCTCTTTGATTCGACCGCAAATTATACTAATTTTCTATAGCACCGTAAGCGATTTGACTGTGATCATTGCCGTCTCACGTAGTCGATCATCCTGTGCTCACCCTGTCACCAGAAATCATCCAAGCTTCTGGGACAGTGGCGAGCAAGAAGTGTCAGTGTTCAACGTGACCGAATCAATCTTCAATAATTTATGTCTTCACTTCCGTAGATACCACAGTGGATATCTAGTCATTACTAACATCATTGCTGACACAAAATTTTTCTAGATATTCTTGGACGAAAGTATATTCAAACAAGGTCGCCAGAACGAACAGGATCAGCACCTACGCCAGGATGGCATAAATGCTCAGACCTAATCAAGCCTGGATAACAATCCGACTGTCACGAACGATAGAGAAGCGGCGTGATAAATCATAGGAAAAGTGAACAGTTTACAAGTAATTGAAAGCCATTAGGGACACGTTTATACCCGGTATTATCACCCATGGTGTACGCAGCGTTATGGTGTACGAACGTAACACGAGGAGAACCGGTTCTGCGAATATATAATCGTACCACCGCTTACCGTATTGATTGTAAATCTCATCGGGACATCAGGATTCTCGATGTCGACTCGATATCGACGAGTTCATCCCGTTAGGGTAGACGGTGTTATTAAGCTGTTGCTCGAGACTGAGCAACAGTGGCGCAGCTAACAGATTTCAGGGTTAAAATCTAGGACATGGAGGGATTTCTGAAATACCTTCCACGATAGGTCACCATCACATTAAATAAAAGAAACGTAACGTCATCCAGCTGTGACTCCACTTCTCGATCACAACCTCACCTCCTGTCAACGTGGTCGAACTAAAAAATACATAATTAAACCGATCAGACTATCGATTGGTATCTAGATGGACCTCTAAACATCCCCCTCAACGACGCACTATACTGAACCATCGTAATTCACAGAGGCATCGGCAATCTCGCGACCGATTAACGCTCGCAAGGCACACCAGCTGTTGATGACCGTAACCCCGCGTCCCTGTTAAAACGGAATATCCAGGAAGTTAGAACTGCGCGAAGCGAAACGACGAGCCGCTAATTGCTGTTTGACCGAAGGAGTTCGACGAAGCCACGGACGAAGCCACTGGGATCGTTGTTCCACGGTTCATCCAGCGGGGTTGGATAGGCTGGCTTCCGCACGGGGTGGAATCCGGGCCAGGATTATCAGCGGAGGCTGCTGGATTAACGTCGAACGATCCCGATCAAAGACGCTGCGTCTCGTCGGGGATCAGTCTGAGTAGATATCGTTTCGTTGCGGATTAACCTTGTTGGCCTGCGGTCGACTCGACGCAGGAGCGGCAAAGTAGATCGAACTGAAAGTTTCGAATCGTTGATTGTCTGAAGAAGTTCTTATATTTCTTGTTGCTTGCCGTTGCTTGTCTTGAGTGGGCGAAATGGGGCAACGTGACGGTGATAAACGAGCCGCGTTTAAGCGGTACAGTTTTCGTCGCGGACGTTCAGTTTAAAGTTAGTCCAAGAAGCGAGCTTATTGAAAAGGTCATTATTGCTTCGCCAGTAAGACTGCGAAGTAATGAGACGCGATAAATGAGAGAATCTGTAATAGTTATTTAAAAATCGAGTAATGGAACTGTTTTATACGTTTCCTTCTTCCTTCGTCCACTTAACCGTGCCACCAAAACTCGAAGACACTTCTCCAGCGGCATGCATAACTAGCAGAAGTTGCTCGCAATGCGAAGATCCCTGTAAACAACCCGCGAAGAGAGAGAGGTATCCGTTGCAGAAGTAAATACAGAAGCAACATGGTACAGTTTTCGTCACGAACGTTCAGTTTAAAGTTAGTCCAAGAAGCGAGCTTATTGAAAAGGTCATTATTGCTTCGCCAGTAAGACTGCGAAGTAACGAGGAGCAATAAATAAGAGAATCCGTGAGAGTTATTTAAAAATCAAAGAATCGAACAATTTCATACGTTTCCTTCTTCCTTCGTCCACTTAACCGTGCCACCAAAACTCGAAGACACTTCCTCAGCGGCATGCATAACTAGCAGAAGTTGCTCGCAACGCGAAGATCCCTGTAAGCAACCTGCGAAGAGAGAGGGAGAGAGGTATCGGTTGCAGAAGTAAATACAGGAGCAACATGGCCAAGCAGAGACGTAGCTGGATCCGGGATTCGCGATCTGGGTGGTGTTTCCCGTGCAGCCTGATGTTTAGACTGCTTAAGTCACTCGAGGTCCCGACATATTTATTCATGTGGGTGCCGTGTGGGTACCGGTATGTAAATTGCGAGTTATACGGGGCCGGGTACGCGACGCCAGGCCACCTGAGCCGGTCACGCGTCAGCCCATTAGCGTTTCTTGCCCGGACGAAATCGGAGAACGGCGCCACCGCAACCGCACCCTCCGTTACTCACCACCCCTCGTCGTTTTCTTCGTCAAGTTTCTGCGGTCGTCTGCTTTCGTACAATAGTCACGCTGGCGTACGTGCATTTTCGCGATCGCCATCGAGATCGAAGGCTGCTCGAGAACGTACCTTTGCCTTGCTCTGGTCGCGCGATTGATTCGACGTTTCGCGATTAGACGCGACGATGTTGTTCGCGATTTTTTAACCGCGAATGAAATTTGATTTTCGAATCGTTCGTGACATCGCGTGCGTTCGATTCGCTAGGTGTAAAAAAAGATTTACGATGTCGAATTTTACTGTCTCTAGTTTTGCATCCACCGTATTATCCGCGACGATTGAAAATTACAATCGACCGGTTTTAATTTCGACGGCAATATTTCACGATCGGCGCGAGCGATGGCAATTAAGCATAAAGGCACGGAACGCTCGTCGGGGTAGCCGCAGAAACGTTTCTTTCCGCGGGAGATTAGCGGCGCTCGGTGTAACTCATCGACTGGCGGCATTAATAACATCGTTTATCACTCTCGTTAAAGGTAGCAGTCGAATGTGCACGCGGCATGATGAACGGGGCCTTTCTCTCCTCGAAAAATCAATCTGCGCGCACGCCGGAAGGAATTAATCTTCCCTGTGGTCCGCGGCGCGGTCCGCGGGCGCAATAATCGCCGCGTGATATATATTTCGCCATTAAACCCGCATTCGGACGGATTTTTTCATTCATCAGCCCCGTTGCCGATTCATACTTAAAAAATCGCCCGCTCGTACGGCTTGGGAAATATGCCTGGCCATACGTCATTCCGACATATTATTCCCTCGTTAACGGACAGACGTTTTCACGCCTTAACGACACTTCATTAAATTAATGCACCCGCCCGTCACGCCTCGAACTTATCCGAATAGTACAACGCTGTGGAACGATCGCTTTGTTCAACCCTTTCGTCGCTTTCGATTAATTCCATCACAGATTGCGTGGTTCTGGACTCTCTCGAAATTGGAAAAATCCAGTTAATCGTATAGTACCATCTTTAAATTAGAAGAAAATTGGAAGGAAGAACGTGGTTTGTTGCATAGAAATTACTAGCAGTACAGTTTACGACGATGAATTCGAATCTTCACTTCGCTCAAATTTCATAGAAGAAAAAAAGACTGGCTAATATCTCTGCATGAATGAAAGTTTACGTTAAAACAAAGTTCTCCAAAATGGAGTGAATTTTATGAAGAAGAAGATCGTGAAGCTCCTCCCGGGAAATCCAGTATTTGGACCGCTTTGAGGGGATCGCAGGCATTCGCGACAAATTTTCTCGCCTTCCATCAACAGGAAAAGGGGTGGTTGAAAAAAGTGGAGGAATGAAATTCGCGTGCGACTCGCGGCCGACTGCCGGCGCGGCTCAATCAGAACCGCGCAGTCTCAGCAAATTTGTATTTCTAAATTGAACCGGCTCTGTGTAAATAATACCGAAACTTTTCTCGATGAACAAAGTAAGTGGCGGCGGAGACGCGGGAGGGAGGGGGGACCAGTGGATGAAAGGAGGACGAGGGGTGGCTCCTTTGAAGTTCCGTACATAACGTTGAAATTTCTGTTAAAGAACTTCCGCGAGTTTTTCAACTTGAACTTGCCCGGGCGTATTTTCCGCCTGTATATTTCCAGGGCTGCCTCGGCTGCGTTGCCGCGGGCGGCTCGATATAACCGGCTCCCGATTTATTGGAAATGAGACTTAACTCGTTCCGCCGTCGGCCTGGTACTCCGTTCAAGCTAAAATATTAGTTTCCACGGCGCGGAAGGAAAGCGGCCGCCGATGGAAAACGAGCCGGCGGGGGTCGACCGTTTCTCCGATTGCTTCGGCTTCTGTTCGAGCGATGATAAATTGGATCCTGGACGCCGCGACACGAAATTAAACTTAACTGCTCGGTGACCCGGTTCTTTTGTAATTTCATTAAACGCCCCGAATAATAATCGGTACAATTGAACTCCATCGAATAACCGCGAGGGACGCTGTTTCTCTGTCTTCGGATACGAATTCTCAAACTTCGTCTATGTTAAACCATATACCTCTTTTCCTTGTTTTATACCGCGCTTTCCGTGCGCGGCAAATTTATTATTCCTCTGTGTCGTGGTCAATCGTACGAGAGTTGGTTTCTGCCAATTATCTTGGAGTGCGTCAGTTGTTTCACGAAGAGCTTGATTAATTCAGAGAGTGACTTTTCTAAATCGTTCCAAGGGTTGCGAATATGACTCAAAGCGAGCGAGTAGATGAGCGATGAGAGAGGCTTTGACGCGGGAGTGTTTGAATTTTTTAAACGTCCCGCGAGCTTATCAGCGACGTTGAGAAATACACCGATTACGGGGCTAATTACGCGGATACAGCGCGTACGAGGCGCGAGCAGGCGCGATAACGACGTAGCCGAGCACCGCGAGCTGAGATTTCAGCCTGTTGACAACGACGAATCTCAGCTATGAAATAATATTATCATCAGGGTGTTGGGCGATCGCGAACCCTGCGGGTGACAAAGAGCAACGGGCGCTATCTGACGGTGACCCCTTCAGTTCGCCAGAGTTTAGATCTTACTTGAAAGGATCCGTCCTCGTCGCTTCGGCTTTCTACCCTCTTTTCACCTCGCGGCGAGGAGATAACCGAGCTGGCGAACGCGGCTGCTTTAAGGGTTGCGCACGCCTCGGATCGCGTCTCTGAGAACCGTCCTGCTTGGTTCACGCGTCGCTGTTCGCCAACTGTACACGTTTGCTAGTGGTGTAACAACTTTTGCGAACAGTGAACATCATGAACGTGAACCTGTCGACGAATCGTGAAGAGTACTTTGTTGGGTGGCGGTACATCAATGGTATTCTTCGCGAGTTGTTCGCGAGCAACAATGTGTAGACTTGGAGAAGCTGTTTTCTTCTTTTGCGCAAAGTCTAGATTTTTTACACCCTTTGAGCACGAATGGTTGGAATAATTTTCGTTGGTGTAATTACCAGGCACAATCTTGAATGCTACGAGTAGTGAGTAGAACGTCGTTTCATTTGTAATGAAATTTTCAATCACGTCATAGAGTTAGCTGGTAATTAATTTACGAGGGTCGTCCCAATTTTAATATTTCAGAAGAGCCGGACGTAGTTTCGCCGGTTGCTCGCGCACCACCCTTTAACCCGCGCCCTTGTTGCGTCCACTTAAACCCGTTTAAGTTCTACTTCAATTAGCCCTTTGAACAGTCGACTCTTTGTAACGCGAAAGGAATTGACTTTTTTGTACTTCTCTTAAGCACTTTTGACGTTATGTAAAGAAAGCACCTCTGCAGCAGCTGCTCTTGATCCGTTGCAGAAAGAAAGCACCCTTTTCTCCCTTTACGCGAAGCTCTTTCGAATCCTTACGAGGAACGAGCGTGGTTTGGGTATCTGTGTGACTTTCACGCAAAAAGCAACTTCAGGTAAATAGGTATTTTCGATTCGCTACAAAAAGAGGTAAAGGTTAAGCGTTAAAGTAAGAAGAAATCAAAATTGAAGCACCGAATGGCCACGTTCTCGGTCAGTTTTCATTTCACTCCACTTTACTGACCACGTAATACTTAAATTATCGTCGATCGAGTGCCTTGTCTGTTCCGTTATTCGTTATATGCACGGTATATTTTGCAAAAAGAATCTTTCGATCGTTCCCCGTTCAATTTTTATCACGACGCGGCGCAGTTTGCATATGCATCTTTATCAATATGGAACTGACGTTTCTCTCTTGAATGCTCGAATGCTTCCTGTCTGTCATAAAATATACAGCACTCAAAAAGTTCCCTACAAAATTGAACAGACGTAGACGGCACTTCTGCCTCGCAGCAGAAGAATGATGAATTAAAAATGAATTTCCCTTACTATTTACCCTCGCGAGTTGCACCCTTCACTGTCGTGCTCTCGCGCAATTGGCATATTCATGCGTCACAGTTTCTGAAGCATCGCTACTCAGAAATTAACCATTACCCAAAGCAGATATGATCAAAGAGCGATATTTAAAAGTAACAGAAAATCAGCGTGGATATCGTCGCAGCGCACAATCCTTCGTGTTTGTAGTTCGATTCTCGAAAGAAACTCGTCTGGAATCCCTCGAAAGACGGGGGCCACTTGATGGCGTCGTATGTGCGCAACCCCTTAACGCAGCGTTACCATAATGGAGCCACGTTTTCTCCGTGGCGCTGGGAATTATTTACTCACGCCGGGAATGCGGAGGAGGGTATCGTTGTAAGAACAGCCCGAGGTCTCACCTACCGATGTCGTCGTAATCCGTGTCGAGAATCACCCGCGAGAGGGACGAGGAAGGGGCGAGGACAGCGGTGGCCCTTGCAGCAACCGGCTCCTCGCCTATCTCCCTCGCCTGCACGCTCTCGCGTCTCTTTCTCGCCGTGGATATCGTTACGCGGATAAAACCGCATTGCTGAAAGGCTGCCGAGCTAATCGACCGCTCGCGCCGCTTCCTCGAAATCTTTCGGGCGCACGCGGAATGCCGATGCTGTGCCGATCGAACAGCGGCCCCGATAAAACAGCACAGCCCTTAACAGGCGTCGGGCGCGAGGTGAATATCGGTATTTCCCTCCTGTTACGCTCTCGCGGACCACGCGGCGGGAAGGGGGATGCCTCGCGAGCGGACGCGGGGAATTTCGCCGATAAAACTGATCGATTGGACTCGCTGCGGCGAGGCGCGTACGATGATCCAACGGGATAAACATCTATCATCGTGTTACGCGTGTGCAAGGTGTTGGACCAACGGCTGGTGGGAATTCTCGAGAACCGATTCCACGGGTATAAACAAGGGTGTACCGAAGGACGCCCTCTTCATCTTCAAACTTATTCTCGCCAAAAACAAAACGTGCAACGGAATTTTCTCTGTTATTCCTTTCCGTCTTGTTATCCTTTACTTTCGTTCACGATAAATGACTGTTCCAACGAGACAGTAAACAATAGACGTTTTGTTATTACACAACGCGTTGCACAGGGGTGGTAACGAGTAACGCACGCGACCGTTGGCAGCTACATCAGAGCCACATCAGAAAACCACCCTTCCAAGACGCGATCGTTCTCGCCTACGGTTTCTCTCCGGAGAACGGCTGCAACACCACCGCGCGGTCGACGCGCAGAGTTACAAGGCTGCGCATAATGCTATCAGAAGCCGGGCATCCGCTCGAGCAAGAAGACCAAGCGGAGAGGAGCCGTAGAGGGCCCGCAGAAGGCCGGGCCGTGGCTTGATGAACGCGCCCGTTTATATCTACCGGCTGGTACCACCGAACGGGGCAGCCGCTCGACGCCGAATTCCGCCGCTTTCCAATAATTTTATTTTTGCTTTTAATGCGCCGCGTCCGCGATGGGATCGTTCGAACGGCTGCCTGCCGGCGGTCGATGGCGCTTCTTGATACTAGATAAAACCGAGGTACGACCGGTCGCCCGCTTTCGGCCCTCCCATCGACCGATCCTCTCTCCTTTTACCACCGCGCCGGCTGGTCCCCGTCGCTCGCCGCGCTTTTTCGCTCCTTTCCACGCTTCTGGCCTCGCTGGCTCCTTCGCTCCTCTCTTTGTTAGGCTGGCTGGCGCGTAACCGCGAGTCCGCGCGCAAAGATGCCATCGCGCGGCCCCCTCGGAACCACCGAGATTGCCTTTTCGACGACGGCATGCGCCTCGCCTCTCCGCTGCTGGCAGAACGGCCTACCGGCCGCGTCCATTGCCGATCTGCGGATATTTATTGCCGCGCGCCCCTCCTCGCCCATCCGCCCGCCGCCTTTCCTTTTTCGCAACCTGCGCCCAACCCCGCGGCGCCCATCGCGCTCCCCAGTGATTGATCTGAATTCTTCCGATGAATTTTTCGAGATCGGACTTTTGGCTCCAGTGGATCGTCTCGTAGAGGATCGAGGCTGGGGTGTCCCTTTTTGCGCGCCAGGGTGGTTTCCGCTCGGATCACTGGAGACGGGTAAGTCGACCTTGGTGATTGTTAATCGACATCGCGAGAAGAGACGCGCGATTTTAGGATAACGAACCGTGAAAAAAGATGTGGCTATTCAAAATGCAAAGTTTCCACGAATGATGTCTCAGTTACTAGAATGGGAGACTACTGGATTACGATTTGTATCGCGCGTCGATACTCGAAAACGGAGAGTATCGATGCAGGATCGACGAGTTGCGAACACTCCTCGCAGTGACCGTGCGTCGTTCGTAGCGTCAAACGAGCGGTCTGTAAAGCACGTTACACCGGACAGAAGCCGGTGGACGCGTGTTACGATCCGTTCGAATGGGACCTCATGAATAACAAATACGCTCCCTGGTTATTTCTCACGACGTGAGAGAGCGTTTCCACGTATACACGGGATCGTCGAACGGACGGCGGACGATGGGCCGCGGTGCGAGGGCGCCGCGTAGTATCGAGAGGGCGGTAAATAATATCCACGCGTGGTTGTACGAGCGTCGAGCGATAAATCACCCGTAGCCGTGACAGGAAATTGAACTTTCGCGAATACTTATGCCCTCGTGATTATTCATGTCGATAGCGCGTTCTACTAAGTGAAAAGGAGCCGAGGGCGAGGGGATCCGCATCGTATTTTAGGCAACGTCCTCGACGATAAATAACGCGTTGGCGTCCCCTCGATCCGTGCACGCGACACCGTCGACGAGCAGAGAAGATGCTTCATTATATTCGCGATCCTGATTTCTGATGCTCGCGACGAATCGCGAAGAGAGAAATCGAGAGACATCAGGGAACAGCTGATTAAAAAGGGTTATCGTCAGATGGTTCGAGTGTGTTTATAAACTTTCCACCCTTTAATCGCGTATCAGAAAAGCAAGCGAATAATGGTTGCTTCGTTGCACGAGTACCATCGGCTATATTTTTGTGCGAAGAGAGGAACCAGCGTCGATCGGCGCAGGCTATAATATAAAACTCGTTTCAGTAATCGAGGGTGGGTTATTCAAAAATAATGAAATCCTCGGAAGAGACCGGCTGGTAACTCTTCTGGCCACCAGGCTACTTTGTAACGCGATCAGCTTTGGTCACGCGCCAAGCCACCACGACGACGACTCGCATCTGCGGCTCTAACCCGACCGAATTTATGTGCGGCCTGCTTCCACCCCCTGACACGGCGAGCCGAGGCACGTGGACACGGTGACGGTTTGTAAACTGCCTCCCTTAGAAACTCGCCAAGGCGGACGCAAGTTTGTCGAGTTAATTGCATCGCGTGGGAACATTCTGTCCTGGCGATATTAAATCCCGCCCGAGTTTTCTCGTTGCCCTCGTTGTTCTCGTTATTCGACCAACCCTCTGTTCTTCTCGCGAGTCTCGCGAGGGGTAGGCCCTGGAATTTATTATTTTCTCTGCTCCTCTAAATTCTCGACTGTCATCGTGCGTGTCGACTGATCGAAAACCGCCAAGACTGAGTCTAAAGACGCGGTGGTTTCTTCGCGAGCAAGAATTACATCGTCTAGGTAAAATAATGGCACCAGAAGCTGGGAGTGATCGATCATCGCGCGTTAGAAAGACGTTTCAATTAAGGCGTGTGGACGCAGCGAGCATTGTTCGAGGCTTCTGTGCGCGATGCGTGCGTACAGCGCGAGACGAGGGATTAATCCAAATCCAGCGGTGGTTCTATCCAGCCGTGGAACGACTGTAAAACCGTGCGTTGTCAGACGAGGGCCTCGTTGCCCGCGCGCTGCGGTGTCGCTTGTTATCGTAGTCTTATTACGTCTTAAGCTGGTTGTCACTCCGAAATGATACGGGTGCTGGCTTCCAGTTTCCGCCCGTGAAGCTATTGTACGGCTTGTTACAGCCGACGTGGTATATACGCCGGCTGTATTCTTACCAAGTTCGCTAATGCACTTTGAATTTATTACCAACGAGATCCGAGAGATCTCGGCATTGTTGGCAGAGTTTAAGATCCGCGAGAGTTTTCGAGCACCTATTTAGATACTAGACGCTGCCTGTTGGACGCGCGTAATCCTTAAGCCGATTACGTTACCACCGAGGATCTTTCACTATCCGCTTGTCAAATGGTACATTTTCTTACATCGTCTAATTTTATAATCAAACACGTGAAATTTATTCGCATTGATAACGTTACAATTTTGCGAGGACAGTTTCGAATGAAATTTGCTGGTGCCTGTACTCGAACATCCTGCGGACTCCTTCCAGAGCGAGAGAAAGAGAAAGAGAGAGAGACACACACACACGCACACAGTTATATAACACCAAAGCCGCGCGCACGATAAGCCAAGAGCGGCGCGCCGCCATTACAGGCGATAAAGTGCTTAAGTCTTCAATCTCATTCAAGGAACTCGCACGGAACCACCCCATTGCGCGTGTGTCACGGTGCAATTACTACGTTTTACTTTCGTCATGCTATTTTTTAATTACGTATATTACACTTCGTACCTTATTGTTAGAGCCAGGCCGTGCGAAGCTGTGCGAAGGCCGTAAAGCTACGATATAAAAGCGCGTACCCGTGTACGTGCGCGCGAGACGCGTGGGGAGGCGACGGTGGACGGCTGGCGTGGAATATAATTTGGCGGAACAAGAAAAGACGCTGGGCTCTGGGAGGGGTGGATCTACCCGGACGGTTCCTGGCCGCGTATTAACCCTATCGGTATGATGATGCCGCGGTTTGCCTCGGTAGGTACTGTAATTACGGTAATGTTATGCGCGCTAATTGGAGGATTTTGCGAGGGCACGATAAAAACGAGATTACCGGCGAAGAGGGCTGCGCGCCGTTGCGCATCACTCGCGCTCCTGCCCTGTATCGCGCGGGTACATCGACTGGAGAAATTGGCTATCGGCGTACTTCTCGGCCCGGGGCCCATTATCTTAGCGGAAAAAAAAAGTTAGTAAATCATCCGCGATACAATCTGCGCCTGGTCCCGGGCCCTCGAACTTGGCCCTGCCTGCCGCGCACCCCCGTTCGACCATCCCCCTCCCACCTTGGTAATGAAGCAACGTCAATAGGATAATGCTCGTCCGTGGTTTTTTAATTAATCCCAATGAACGGAGCTGGGTCGCGGGACAGCGGGTCGTTGCGTGCCACGCGCTTGTTAGCGGCGCGAGTAATCGCCGCTGGAAATCTTCGAGAGGCCCTGTCGCGTGTGTCGAGATCAATTTTCCGGTCGAAATCAATCGAGCGATGGAATGAATCTTGTCGCGTTCACTGGCTATTCTTTGAGTTTCTGATCTGCTTTTATCGTTGGTTCTCTTTGGCGTTTCTTTTGCGAGGCTTGCTTTTCGCAATGACACCCTGTCGCGTCGCGTGATGCTGCGGCAGCTGATGATTAATGAAGTATGGCTGTGTTTAGATGACGCTGGATAAAGGTAGTTTTCAATGGACGACCGTTGTGGATGAATCGATGTTACGTGGCGCGAGAGAATGTTTGAAGCGGTTTGTATGTACGCGTGTAAGGCGTGGATAGTAGACAGCCTTTGTCGAAAAAGGAAATTTCTCTCGGAGGCAGTTGAAATGGTAAACGACTGAAAGAAATTTGAAAGGATCGCTCTGAAAGTCCAAATGCGCGCGAATGGAAGAGGAGAATTGCTTTTTGCTATTTAGATTAATGGCGAATGGCGGTGGGATGTGGATTAACGATAACTCGCGAGAACAAAAATAAAGTTTTCATTTGAGGGATAAGAGATTGCCGCAAATGAAAATTTTAAGAATTCAGAGTAATCGCTACTTTGCTCCAATTAAATATTCGAATAATTTTCCGCGAGCATTGAAAATTTAACCAGAACTTTGAATCTTGAAACGTGATAAGAAGCTTTGGCATCGAGGTTACACTAAAACCTGACGCCTTGCAAAAATGGCGGTAGGAATTCGATTGTAACTACTGTACGATTAACTAGCAACGATAAAACAAAGTCGAGAATGGTCGCACGGTAAAAATTATGAACGCTGCTGTTGATTCGAAGTGAAACACTTCAGAGACCAGCGCGAAAAATAATGAACTACCTTCAACCAGTGATAAATAAGTATTCGAGCGAAATAAGTAAGAAGCGGAGAGGGTGCGAGAAAGGTTGCCTGGCAGAAAGTTCTTTAATTAATACCGAGACACTTTTTGCCATGGAAGCGGTAATTTTCCGGCAGCCAAACTTTACCGCATCCTTGCAATTAGTTTCAGAGCTGAGAAAACGTGTGAGACAAGATGGCCACGCGCAACGGTTGAACCATTCCGGTTAGAAAACGAAAGCAGTGTCCCTGTACATTTTCGAGCTTCAGATTAAAAGATTGCGAGTGATAATGATAATCAAAAAAAGGAAAGGCAAAGAGAGAAATCGGAATAAGACAGGGAGAAACAAAATTCAAGCCAGCACGTAAATATTCGACTAAAGAGAAGCACGAAATCAGAGAGATGGAACGAGAAATGGTGAAGCAAACGCAAGGAAAGATTCGACGAACATTTCTGTTAACGACGCTTGTTAAAACAGCGTCGAGGAACAGGCGAGTAAGACAGATGTAGAATAAATACGAGGGAAATAGGAGAGTTCAGTGGCGGTGTGTATACAAATCTTTAAGAAGAGAGAAAAAATTGAACGCGCAAGAAAATGACTGAGAAAGGAGTAACGCAGTGCCAAATATGGTTTTCAATTATTTTATTTTTCTCAATATCGATGAAATTTTTCAAATACTCCCAGCGCTACGGATACAAACATCCTTCCGACTAATTATTACATCGTGTCGCAAATTGGATCCATTTAATAGGTCCGTAATAAAGGACATGCCGCGTTCAATGAGCATAATTGGTACAATCACCAATTGATCAACGGCACGTCTATTCATGTAATAGATGCGTTGGTTATCTCTGTGAACGCTATTCAGTTCGCCTGTAACGGGACCGTGACAACCGACCGTAATGAATGAATAATTTATACGCGACTAACCTTTTATACACGTCGTGAGTGTAGGCGCTACATCGTGCCACACGTATTGCACATTAATCCAGGGACGAACTGTTTCATGTAAACACGATTAAATTACATTTTTTTCTTGCATCTTAGCGCAAGTACAATTTTCACCTCCTCCAAGTCAAATCGTACACCCCGTCTGACCGTGTCGCGAAATGGCCAGCGTCTCACCGCTCGCGAGAGACAATACAGCCCCCGTCGCCCTCGCCAGAAAAGGGGAAAAAACACGGCGGAAGGTGCGAAACGAGTGGCGAGGCAACGAGAGGAACAGTTAAAAAGGAGAAGAAAAAGCGGTGGGAGACAAAGGTGCTCGCACAATGGCGAGTGTGGGTGCGCGTAAGTGTAATGTATGCCCGCATTGTTTAGAGGCGTCTTGCCGCGGCCGTGTAGGCCATTGCACGCGGTGTACACGTGTCCACCCACCGCTACACGCGGGTTACTCAGCGGCACCCACGCGTCCGCCCGTGTTTCGACGGTGAGCCGCGAAAAACCTCGACGACGAAACGCGGCTCGGCCAAATCGCCGGCGCAACGGCTAATTCGCCGTTTGTGTCATGCAAATGCCGCTGACGAAAGAACGGGGCCACCGTGACGGACGCGGTCGGCCATTGTCGGGGTTGCGTCATTGGCGAATTAGGGTGCGCGTGCGGCATAGTCCGTTGAAAAAGATAAATTCCGCTGCTTATTCTTGTCCCCAGCTTGGAAACTGTTGGAGCCAGACGTGGATACGAGTATGTGAATATTTAAATTAAATTTAGATTTAATTTTTTTCTTTTTTCTTTGCTACACGCTTATATTATGTATCATCGAATTGGTGTTAGGAGGTGATACGCGTAAGAAATGGGAACTTCAGCTGATTGAAGTAGGTTATGCAAACGGCTTCAGTCAGCTGCGTACGGTTCGCGGAATGTAGGTTGATCTCAATCGTTTTATCATTTTTGCTTTCATAAATAACCTACGCGGGAAGCGACTTTCTACTTTCCACTTGTATCGAATTTCCCTGCAATTTTCTTACCGATTTGAAATTCATTCTGCAGACATCGTTAGTGGTCCCCTTTATTTTCATAAATATTTGATCAGACACTAGTGCGCGTTCCTTGGAATGCATAATGATAGCACACTTTTGATCGATAGTCCCCTTCTGCTGCACGTGCGACGAGTGCTATCGTTTATCGCTAATCTCTAAGTTTGTTGCGCGCGAGCATCAAAGATGGATTCGTTTCGATGAAATCTAAACAATCTTCTTCCGTTTTTCTCGAAAAGAAAGGAGAAACATGAAATCCCTTTTGCACCTTGTAGCAATTTACCCTTTTGTCGTCGCGGAAAACAAACAGCGTATAATCGAATTCCGATCCCAACGAGAATTTCCCACTCTCGTGCAATGAAACTCTCACCCGTTCGAAGTTCTAACAAATTCCATCGCGCCAGAGCGCCTGATGAATTGTTTATTCCAATTTTCGTTCGACGCGTGGAGTACAGCGAAATTAACTGTGTGATCGTTCAACTTTCGTTGTTTCGAGGACACGTCACGGGGGATGATGAGCGCAGCAACTTTTCGTATCAATTTTTTTTGCTCACCGTGCAACTGTCAGCAACCAGAAACAGCATCGTTAATTAATTGTTAAACCGTAGAGAATCGATCGCAGGGAGAAGTTGCGTGAACTCGATTCTTCAACCAGCAGAGGACGTTCACTTGAAATCGAATGTGACGCGACTCGATCAATGCGATCAAGCGTAGACGCTAGAAAAATCGTGTTGCGCTTGATTGTTAGTTTCAGACTGCCTAGATTCGGTCTGAATTCAAATAACACGACTAGTCTGATCGAGGCTTCAGTATCAAACTCTATTATTAGATAGCACGTCTCATAATATCATTCGGAGTTGGTTCGAAACTCTCTCACAGATGGCCAGGCAGTTAAACGAGTTCCCGCAGCTGTAAGCGTACCCCACCGGTTAGATATTGTGTCGCGATGGCTGAGGAAACCAAGATCATACTTCACAGGATCATTTCTGTAGTATATCTGACCTGCTCTGAGTCCAAACTTAGAGTTGATGCAGCCACGATGACGAGGCATAGTTCCTTTCCCTGAGCGTGAGGACGACTCGAGAAGTTGACTTTGTTCAACTTCTCAGTCATCGATGATCGTTCACCCCTTGTATCCAGTACAAGGGGGGTGGGGAAGTGGAACTTTCTGAGTGGTCGCAATTTATATAAAAATCAAAATTTCAATTTTTTTACGAGTGAATTTTGCAGTAAATTTTTTATTGCATGCAAAAAATTTGTCAGTTACTTCGTAGGAAATTTTTTTAATTCATGTCTGCAAAATACATTCAGTTGAGAGGAAAAATATATATGGTAGATGTAGAATTTTTATACTGAAACCACATTTTGCTTTTATTTTTGACATCAATTTCTGTCAATTGTTGAAACTAAAAATGAAACTTCTGTTGCTACGCCAGTTTTCTGTTCAATAATTTACGTCGGGACGCTTCGCGGTACTGATACAATTTTAATAAGAATTAAACCCGTTTATCTAGAGCAGTGTTTTAAATTTTTATCAATCGCAATTTATTGCAATTTTATCAGCTGCAGTAAATAACATGGTTTCGATATACATTCGAAAAAGAAGTAAATTATTTATTGTCTGGAACAGAAAAAATAATTACAATCTCGTGAATAATTCAATTGTAACACAGTTGCTACATAAATTTATTATTGGTGCACAAACACTTTATAATTTATGTGTGGAAGCATATAGAATATGTACACTTGACAAAGTCAAATAAAATTTTAACATATTATATTTGTTAAGAATCAACAAATGTACCATGCAAAAAGAATCTACATGGGAAAAAGTAATCACACTCTCGCAGTCGGTAGGACTCGAACCTACGCTCCCAGAGGGAATCTGATTTCTAGTCAGACGCCTTAACCACTCGGCCACGACTGCTCGTTGTGACAAGTTTATTTATTGCTCCTGAGAAGTCTTCATATTATTGCATAAAGGACAAAATGTTACTATAATTTATCTGCCTACGTTTTAAATAATCCCTTCCACAACTGTCAAATTAATACTCCAATATATTAACACGACGAGCGACAATAGAAATATACTTTTAACTGCTTTAAATCATCACTATTAAATTTATATTATAAAATCCAAGAGACCGTCAGCGACCAATCGAATCCAACAAGAACTAATCGAATCGTCATTGAAGTTTCAAATCGCAGCTGCGATGGAATCACGACTAAACCGTGCACGACGAACCTAATTCCTGTTACAATATCCCTCCAATTCCAATCAATTTCCGCGTCAAGCGAGCAAACTGCGAGCTCGACAAAGAAGTCAAAGCAGCTGATTAACAGGTTCTAAATCACGTCGCGCGGCGCGTGTTTTATCAGCGCGAAACATTAAACAAAACACTGTCGAATCAGGGGTTAAACGCGACGCGGATGGAACGCAAAGCTGGCGCCTGGTCGCAGCGAATCGGCGTTCGATGGAAAAGAGCGGAGCGACCAGTCGTCACGCAATTATCGACGGCCGCTTGGGGAACGAGCCGGTGGCTAATTAGCGAAAGTAGTGTCAATGATGCAGCGCGGTTCGTCGGCGTACAAATTTACCCCCTTAACCTGGCAATATCCCCTTCTGCTCGCGCTGGACCATAATGGCGGCGGTATTTGCACGGCAAACGCGCGTCGTTAGTTTTGTCCGGTCGAGGCTAAAGGCTTTATTTAACAGCAAACAGGATACGCGTGCTGCGCCCATGAACACGTTGTAACCCGCTGACGTGACACGCCACCAGGGGGTGGATGGACGTTGTACAACCGCGTGTCACCGCGAAACTCTCCAATGCTGAGGATTATTTTTTCAAATCGCAATTTTACCGTATCCGATTCAGAGTTGCAGATAACAGATTCGTTGATGGGATTAACTTCTCTTCGCAGGTTTCTTTATCGGCGTATTATACGTAGTAATTTAATAGCTGCGTGTAATCAGTTTCACAGTCGCGATATAAAACTACGAGTGAGATTTAAAGAGCAAGGCTCATCAATTCGAACCGACCATCTCACTCGAAATAAGAGCTAGAAGACGCGCGAACGCTCTCTACGCCTCGACACCCTGCGCGCCAGCAAAACAACTTGCCCTCGGTGAAAAAGAAGTAAACCCTGCTGCGCTCGTACAGAAGACGCCTTATCATTTTTCATACCCCGTTACATTCACCCTTATCGCGTTCTCCTCCCCAGCCGCGTCCAGCGAAAGCAGAACCACCGAGACGTTTTAAATATTCACGAAGCCGGTTCGCCCGTTCGCCCAGCTCGTCGTAGCCGGAACCACCCCTTCGTTCTCTGTCGATCCGCCGTTCCGATTGTCACGGCAGAGACAAAGCGTCGGCTGGTTTAAAATACTGCGCCGTTGGATTAGCTTGTTCCGGAGAACGCGTGCGCGAATCGGCTGCGTCTTCGAGGGCCGATTCAGGGGCATCCAGGCGTTAAGCTGATAGCTCAGTCGCGGCCTAGACGTAAATGAGGGACGCTAAAGACGCTCGCTGAATGGCACCAGAGATCCGCGCGCGATTCGCCGCGACGATGCTAACTGTACAAGCGCTACAATGTAATGCCAGTTGGGTGCCTCTCGCGTCTGTAGAGAAGGGAACGTTAAGCCTTCTTTTGTTTCGTCCTTTTACAAGATTGTAGAATTTTTCATCCGTTAAGTATTTCCTGTGACTGCTGGTTTCTATTTATTTCATCCCTGAGCCTGGCTCGCTGATAGATTTGTTTCGTGCAATGACATTAAACTACGAAAGTTATATACAGCACGGGCCGTATCGTACACAGGTTAATATAGCTCGTTGTTCGTCGGAATCCACGCTAGTTACCGAAGAACCCCAAAGGACTCCCTCCATTTTTCCTCATTTCCCCTGCCCCTCCTTTTACTTCCTTTTTTCCTGTACTTTCCTCGTACGACTCATTCGTTCATTCTACTCCCCATCTCTCGCGTCGTATAAAAGCGTATATCAGTTAAGCACGGCTATTTGCTATCAGAAAAAAATGTGGAAGCATGGTGTCGGTGATTATCAATATTTATCAGCAAACTGAAATGCAAATATTTAGCGTCTCCGAACCGGGGGAACGCGGAGCGTTATACCATTTTCGAAACAAACGATTCAGATAAAATATCCTACTATTTCATCGCGTACTAGTATTTTAAAAACCATTTCAAGTAAATCACGGTTAATCCTCGGAGCAACGCGAATTTGAATCGCGCAAACATTTTTTATTTTGATAAATACATCGCGAACCGTGCGAGCATACGCGATAGTTTACACGCCGCACGAAGAGGATCGCAGCCGGATAAGCTGCGAAAATACGCACTTACGCCACAAACTTTTCAATCCACCCTGTCATTTTTTTGGCGCGCTAAAACCCATAACGATGTATTCGATACGGTACAAATAAACGTGTCCAAATTTTCTGAACATATCTCAATGCATTCGCATTTGCACTTTCGGTGCAAAATTTCCACCCCTTTGTAACACCGTTGTATTCATCCCCCAAACCAACCCTTACCCCGCTTCATTCTCTACGTACTCCTTTCCTTATCTCGCAGCAGACCATTTCCACTTGTCTATTTCGTTTCGTAGCCCCGTTTCAGCCCCAACCACTCGCTTTTCCCCCGCGTCGCCGCCTCATCCTTCTTCCAGCCATCCTCGTTCTCACCTATGCCCCCGTTGTCTCTATTTCGAGGCCGTTTCCCGGCGTAACTGCCGCCCCCCCCCCCCCCGACGGTTACAAACGATACTGGCGTTCCGGAGGGGTTGCAATGGATTTAAGTCACGTTCGTTCCGCTTAATCCGCGCGCATTCTTTCCGGCGGTGCCGCCACGGCGAATTCCAGGATCCGCAGCCGACGACACGGACGTAATTAAGACGTAACGCGCGGCTTTAAACGCGGCTGCCACCGGTGAAATAATTACGGCGCGGCTGGAGGCAGCCGCGAGAAGGAACCTCCAGGAAGGCGGCTCCTCCGACCCTCGTTCCAGGTCGTCCTTCGCGCAGCGCGCGCCTCGCACGAACTCGCCGGATACGCCGGTGTTAAGGACTCGTCCCGGAGCCTTTTTCAACCCCCGCGTGATCGATGCCGGAGATCGCGAGAATTGTCTGCGAAACGGATGTACGAAGCGGGCTGTTCTTAGGGGCGCTTGAGAAAGATATATACTGCGGATTTTGGAGGATGTTTAAGGGCTGAGAGTTAAGAGGCGGCGGGGCGAGTTTGGGGACGGTACGGTTGGGGGATGATTAAGTATTCCGGGAGAGGGTTGTGTTACTTGTTCAACGTGTAACGTTGAGGAGCGTTCTTTTTTGGGGGAGGAAGAGTTCTATTAACAGTACGTAACCGTTAATCGCTATGAATATTCAGTATGAAATTCGCGTCAAGTATAAAATTATAAATAACAAATGCGAATTATAATACAAATTGTAGTTACAGAATATCCCGTATGTACATAATGCAATTACTTACGCGATACAACATGTAGCATTTCAAAAACTCTACTGTGGAGTAGAATCATTTATTGAGCTAGAAATTACATGCAGTAAGATAGCAGAAAGTCCTGTTCCAAAAAAACAAAATACATATTATCCTTCCGTAGAACAAAACAATCACATTTTTGATAAAAACGGAATAATCTTCCAAAGTTAACTTTTTCAAATATCCATGCATCTGTTCTCCACGAGTTCCCGCTTTACAGAACAAAAATACAATTCTCACGTTCACTTAACCACGGAAAAGATCACGCGCGCCCTTCGACATCCACTGAAATATTCAGCCTCGACAAACAGCAGTATCGACTCGAAACTAAGTCAGCGGCTGGAGAAAAGTGTGCCCGCGAGAACGCAATTCGTTTCGCGAAGATATCTCTGTCCGTTCCGGCGATACAGGGGTTTGAAGTTGGCCCGCGAGGGCTCCGGAAGCCGCTGAATGGGGCGGCCGAAATTCCCGGAAACGGCGTGACCCACTTTTTACGGCGGAAGCCGCGTACGCGCGTTTCAGTGTAGCAGTAGTAGAAAAAGCGCCGCGTCAGCCAGCGCCGCTGACCAGGGCGCGCGAGCCCACGGTTGGGGTAGGTCAATGACGGGGCGCGAGCGAGAGACCAGCGTAAAGGGAGCTGGAATTACGGATCCCCCTTTGAACGGCGATATCTCGCGAACGAGACGTCGTATCGGGATGAAACGAAAAGTGAATTAAAGGTGGGAATCCGTGGTATCCGCTGGGCGGAACGAGATCGGTCGCGGGTCAGTATGGTACGGAGAAAGAGAGGGAGAGTGTTTCAATTAGCGATTGGTTTTTCCTCACGTTTCTCTTCACTGAAATAGTGATGGATTTGATAATGGAGTTTCGCGAGGAACGGTATGTTGCCTGGATGTCTTTAACTCGTGTGAATGATGTGTTAATCAGTGAGAGAATAGTTCTGTTTTTTGGAGCAATTGGGAATTTTGATGGTTCATCGAGTGCGATGAGTAAATGCTATTTAATGGGACGATATTTGGGTAGGTTTGTATATCGATTGAAACACGTTTCAATCGCTCCTCTCATATTTTATCTAACAGATTTGAAATTTACAAAGTTCGTATTACTAAATGTCTGAGAATCGAAATTTCATATCCGTGTTAATCGCTAATAGAAACGTTACTCCTCGAGCTCCTGTACAACCGAAGAACGAACTGGGAGAACATTTTTTTCTATCCACAGAACAATACCCTTGTCTCGCGAAAATTCAAAAAGGGCGTTTCCAAGTCCGCGCGTAAATCCATTTTCCGGGTGGAAAAAGGAGAACGTAGGAGAGACCGAGGGAAAGCCAGGAAGGACGGGACACGGGATCGTAAAATTGAAATTCGCAGGCGAACGGCTTTGCCCGCGAGTGTCCACACGTTCGCCCGTGTGTCGGGCGGGTCTGACGGGACCGGAATTCATTTCAGCCGGTAACAATTTCGGATAAGAGCGGCGACCGTACCCGGAATTACGTACAAATAGATAGCGTTATCCACTCGCGGCGCGCCAATAAATCGTTTTATCCGGGTGCCGCGGCGTTTATTTAAGTCCAGCCTGCGGGGCCATTTTTCTGGAACTATCCCGAGCGGGGCCATTACGGTGGCCGAGAGTAGAAGAGAACGTTCACAACCGTTTCGGCTATCGTCATTGCGATACGATGCAACTTCTGTCCCGCGGGAAACCCTCACCCCGCTCTTAAATACAACCTAGTTAACCCGTTCCCGTGGATCTCTCCCTCGTTTGTTTCGCCTCCTCTTGCTTCCGTTTGCTTCCGTTGCTTGTAAAATGTTGCAGGCCAGACGGGTTCCACTGTTTTTGAGCAGATTGCCTGTTTATATGGCCAACGCCCGCGAACCTTCCGTTTCAACGACGAGTTCTCGCCGTAACTATCCCGAGATCGCGCCGTTTTATCGCGTACCATCGCATCCAGTGGTGTGTAATTGCTTCTTTCGATCTTGCTTTCGTTCTCCTCGCGAGGACTGTTCCCCGTGCGAGTTTGTTTGTTATAATCTGACGGGAATTTTAATTACGCTTTGCCTGGGATATCGGCCGGGAATAAGGCGAATAAAAATCTTGCGATTTATTGTATCGCGCGGGGGAACTTTCGTATTAAATGAAATATGGAGAAATTGCATTTCAGGAAATGAATTTTCGAGCACGAAAAAGCGCTCTGCTAAGTACATAATTGCCTTACGGTTTAATCGCGTTACGTTTTAACACGCGTGACGTTGCCCGGTTATAATTTAACAGCGAGAATTTTAATTAAATAATCCAACGCCTCCAACGTGAAAAACTACGCGGAAGGTGTGGGATTAATTATCGGGAAACGAAAGCAAACGCGTATTTCCGATGAACGTCAGCCTCATATTTTTCCCGCCGCGTTTGAATGTTCCATTAAAGTTACAGGAACCGCTGCAGTTGAGCGGAAAGGATCACGGCTTATGGCTCCATACCCCTTTTTCACGCGGAACTGGTTAATCCGCGAACCGAATAAAATCGCTCTTTCGTTCCTCTTTCCGGTCACCTGATTCCGCATTTATATTTGCCGCGAGGAGCGCAACCGTTGAATTATTTTTAACAATTTAATGCGACCACGCCGTTGGCGTACAAAATAAAGGCGGACCTGAATGCGGAAGCATTCAAAGTGAAATCTGGAATTATCTGCGGCGAATGAAACGTTGGCGCTCGCCAGAGAGAGAGAGAGAGAGCTACGAATGATTTCTATAAACGATTACGAAATTCCACGTACGCGGTACCAAACAATTTTAGAAATGCAGTAATCTCGTCCATTTTTGGTTAAAATTTTATATATTCAATTTCGTATATTTGGTATCATTTTATACATTATTTCGCGTTCGTATTTGCAATAATATTTTCCAATCCCTTAAAATTGCTTCGAATATTCCAATTCTTTCGTCGATCGCACAATTTTTCCACGTGCATTAAATAAATGGAACTGTAACTCGGAAGGATGATACGCGTGAAGCGAGACGGTATTATTTCCGCTGTCGTTCGCGAGATAACAGAGCCGGGAAACGTCAACAAGCAATGCGTCACTTTCTTCCGCTTTTCAAATTGTACACGCGTCTAATCTACTTTAACCTTGCCCTTCCGGCAGTCTTGTCGCGACCGTCGCGATCGTCGTATCGTATCCGCGATGGCTGCTTTTACGACTGTCGAGTAGTTGAGTGTTACTTACTGCGCTTTCACGAATCTTACGTGTGTACCAACTGTACGAAAAGGATGGCGAGTAACAGACAGTGGACAGAATATTTTAGCAGATGGTAAGTTCATTTAAGTATACAATTAAATAACTTCAGATCGAATGGCATCGAATTTCATGAATTTACGTGGTGGTGCGTCGTTAATTATTGCACTGTTTTTATTAACATCAGACGTTTCTGTCGTTATCATAAAACATACGTTGCATCTTGGAAGTCGTTTAATCATAAATTAGGTGAAGAAATGTAACGTCGTTCTTCGAAGTTCCTTCGAACGATGAAGTAGTTATTGTTCTCCTCCAATACTTTCGCTTCTCAAACGAAAGCTCTTCGAGCGATCTCAATAATCGAGGGTAGCCAATAAATTCCGGCATTGGTCGACTTTCCAAAGTACAATTGCAAATACCATTAAGAGCTCTCGCGCAAAACTCCTTCATCCCTTAAAACAAATACAAACTCGAGCGATTGGTAGCTTTTTGTAGTCGAGCGAGAACTTCATCGATTACAGCCACTCAATTATTTCAACGAAATCGTTTCAGGTAATAAAACAGTGTTGAACATTCTTCCAATCGGTTTCGTAATCCTAATCTACTGTTTCATCGAACACTCCTTCTGAAATACAATATTATTCATCCACGTCGTACAAAAATCTCCGATGAAATTTAATTTCACGCAATTTTCCACCAATCGCGTACATACAGTGCTGGACAAAAGTATTGGCACAGCATGATTGTTATGATAAAAATGCTTATAACTATGAAACAAATTGTTAAAAAGGAAAAATTTGTTTACACGTTTATTTATTTATTATTCTAGATTATTATTTAACAGAAACAGTAATATAAATAAAGTGATATGCGAAATAATAACAAAAACATATTTATTGAGCGTTTTAAGCATGGACAAAAGTATTGGCACAAATGATTGAAAGTACTTAGAAATTAAAAATTAATATTTGGTTGGCCCTCCATTCCTCATGATAACTTCCTTCAATCGTTTTGGCATTGAAGTTACCAATTTTTTTGTAAAATCCGGCTCTATATTGTTCCATTCTTGTAAAATAATAGCTTTTAATTGGTTTTTGTTTGTTATATTATATTTTCTAATTTTTTTTTCTAATTCATTCCAAACATGTTCGATGGGATTCATGTCTGGACTCTGGGGTGGGGTATTTAATGTATGTGCGGTATTGTAAACGATCCATTGTCGTACAATATAGGCAGTATGTTTTGGATCATGGTCTTGTTGAAAATAAAAATCACGCGGGAGATTTAATTTATTAGCACTTTTAAATAAATTTTCCTTTAATATATTTAAATATACATATTTGTCCATAATCTCATCTATGAATACTAATTCGCCAACCCCAGACGCTGCAATGGAACCCCATACCATGACTCCACCTCCTCCATGTTTCACAGTGGCTTGTAAATGTTGTGGATCCATTTCCGTATTTGGCTTTCTCCAAACTAATACTCTGCCATCTGATTTAAATATATTAAATTTAGTTTCATCTGAAAATAATACGTTATTCCAGAATGTGGGATCCTTTTTTATAAATTCTTTTGCAAATTCTTTTCTCATCTTCCGATTCTTCTTGGATATGTATGGTTTCCTTCTTGCGACACACGCAGAATATCCCGCATCTTTTAACACTCTCCGTATAGTTTTCGAACTTACTTCTTTTTTATTTTCTTCATTTAACTTTGCTCTAAGTTGTGATGAGTTTAATTTACAATTTATTTTCACTTCCTTTACAATTTTCCGTTTTTCTCTAACTGTTAACTTTGAGGGACGTCCACTTCGATTCCTACTTTTGAAATCTGATTGATTCTCAAATCGTTTTACGACACTTCTAATAGTGAATCGACTTCTATTAACACTTTTTGCTATTTCACTATAAGATTTTCGCATTTTGTGCAAATTTAATATTATTTTTCTCTCTTCACTTGTAGTTTCTTTCCCTCTTCTTGACATTGTTGCTTGTTATATTTCCTATGTTGCTAATCGACTGAACTTAAGGATGACTGTTAGAAAAAATGACTATCAGGGAATCCCCTACCTATACCATCAAGTGACAATCGGATTTTTTTCGGAGAGATACAACTACACTAAATTTTGTATAATGTGCCAATACTTTTGTCCATGCTTAAAACGCTCAATAAATATGTTTTTGTTATTATTTCGCATATCACTTTATTTATATTACTGTTTCTGTTAAATAATAATCTAGAATAATAAATAAATAAACGTGTAAACAAATTTTTCCTTTTTAACAATTTGTTTCATAGTTATAAGCATTTTTATCATAACAATCATGCTGTGCCAATACTTTTGTCCAGCACTGTATTAACCGAGTCTGTCGCGACTAGTTTACGATCCAGCCTCGATGACGTCCACGTCGATGCAATTAGAAATCCGCGAAGCAAGAGTACAATGAACAAACAACGAGCCTAGTCAAACAGTATTTTATTGGTTACAGTCGCGTTTATTGAACTCGCGAGGGAGACTCATTGTCTGGATTTTACGACACAACGTCGTAAACAAACGACACGAGTCTCCACGTGAGACGCGATGTTCTTTTGATCTTCCAGGAAGGGATGTCGTGAAACTTGTTGAACTCGTGCCAATGGTACCTAGATACAAGCCTATTCGATGTAACGCCTCGTACGTCGAACGATGACGAGCGTAAATTCACAAGACGATCATTTTTTATCGCAGTTTTATGGGAATTTCTCTGACCGAAAGGTAACCGTCGAATTTCTGATAAACGCTGCAATTCTGATTGCTCGTGCGTTCGATGACTTTCAGACGTGATGCAGTCGCGCGAGAAGATTCTATTCCTAATTTTGTACGCGCTGAGTAGACACAGCACCGGGTATTCTTCTCAGTATCGAGTTGTTTAATTTCTAAAAACGGAATGCACGTAACCTGGCTATGAATTTTATAAAGCTCCGTCGTCCATTATTCATGTAAAAAACAATATACGCGCAGTCAGTTGAATATTCCAATAAATATATCGGAGTAGAGGAAAACAAAAGAGTTGAACGACCATTCCGCATATTCCATTCACCGGCGTAGAATAGAAATGAAATAGAGACCGTAAAAACGTGATTGATATTTTTCTGGATATCAGTACGAAAGCTTCGAAAACAGGCTCGCGCTCTTATATCCGACAGCGGCCCTTCAATCGCAATGAATTTTTATTCGTTCGTCAAAGTTGCGCCACTCGTAAATCTTTCCACTCTGCCGCGCAAAGAAGTCTCTTACCTATCAGTTACAATCCCCTACATTATTACCATATATCTGCGAACAATAAATACAGATCGCAAATATCCTGTTTCAAGAATAAAAACAGTAGATAACCCTGTTCAGATCCACTCTTCGTTCCGCTGTATGAAAAAATCGTTATACTGTAACGTATCAGCTTCCTACGTTCTGTCGTAGAATAAAGGAACGTGAAATTATTCGCCTGAAAATTCCAAACTAAAACAGCAGAAACAAACTAGCTGCGGGTACAAAGTGCAGGAGCATCGCGCGTACATCTCCGCCGTCCCACAGCTCGGGTCCACGAGCTCGCCTCCCGGTCCAAGAGCAGCGAGACAAAAGTAACTCCATAAAACTCCGCGAAACGTACATCCTCGTAACCGTAAGAGGTCACATAAGAAAACGCGAAACTGGCCATCCGCGTAGCTCCTCCGCGCGAAACAAAAGCCCCCACAGGAGACAGGACGCGGGCCCGTAAAAATGATTCCGGCAAACGCGCGTAACTCGTCCGATTTTGTCGTGCCACGGGACCGTAAAACTCGAGCGTAAACACCTGCGCGGAAAAGCTCTCTCGCCTGGTTCCTCGTGAGAGTACGAACGACGTTGGTCCCCCTCAACGTAAGTGTACACAGCGCGCGTACGTGAACGCGTCGAGGATATCCGTCGGAGGGTGTCGCGCGATGCAACCAGGAGAGGTCCGCGTGACACCAATGCTGCGATCGTTATTGCTACTTTATCGCCTGTAAATCGTCGTCACGACCTGCGCATCCTGCCCGTAGAAGGACAGGAGCGTTAAAGGGCGCCTCGACCAGTTGACGTTGTCCTTTGCTTGCAGTTTCTTTCCTTTCGGTTGAAAAACGAAACTGGCGACCACCTTCGACCACCAACGAGGCGAGGCCAGAATTTCAGCTGCTTCGTTACGCGGACTGAAGTGGTTTACGCGTGTTTTCGTGGGGTAAATGGTTGTTAATACTGATTGGTGGGCTCGACAATGATACTGTCAATCCATCGACGATACTTGGACCCCGATCGTTCAATATCCATCGTGCACAATCAACATTGTTGTCAATATTTGTTGGTATCGTCAATATTTGCTGGTATCGGCGATATTATTAATCGAACCAGCCGTTTTGGGCTGGAATTCCCAGGTTGCAAAATACTGGATATTTTCGTTTACGGTGGTGCGAAATGGGGATGATCGTATCGTGGGATAAATTCCGAGTGGGAATTTATATCGAATCTGCAGTTTTTTTCTTTTATTTTACAAGAGAATTCATTCGGTTTTTTAAATATCGAAATTCGAAATATTGTTACACAGAGTTCGATGTTTGTACTTAAATCAATCGTTTTTTATTTTCGTTACAGGTGAGTGCCGAACTATGATCTTCCACGTTGGTCTGAATCACTGAAGTCGCGAAAATGTAAGTCGTTTAGAATAATCGTGTTACAACTCGAGAAATGAATTACTACATCGTATTTGATTTTACACGGCACATTCGTTCGCCTCCATCTTTCCTATTCCCTGAAATGTTAAACAATTTTTAAAACCCCGTCGCTGTCTCCTCAATTTTTCGACCTGGTTACTTGCGGGGGTGGTTCCACCGCGTCTTTCGCTCAGACTTGGAATAAATATCCGTCTGCGGAAGTCTCGCGGCGAGAACTTACTTCTCCCGAGACCGCAAGTTTTTTTCCGCCCTCCGGAAAAGTCGAACTTGTAGTTTCCCTCGTTCGTTCTTATTAAAATCAAACCAGACCGTCCGTCGAGCCAGCGAAACTTTCACGTTTCCTTTGAAATTATCACCGTGATCGAAACGCCAACTTGTTCTCCCCTTTCAAACAAACGTCGACTTTCCTCGCAATTTTTAAAAACACATCCAAGAAAAATTACATATATTCTCGAAATAAAAAAAGACTTTATACGATTACGACGGTACGTAAATGACAAGTCATCAGAACTTGTCGTCAAAGTGCAATTACAAATTCTATCGATCCTTCCATCAGTCAAAAAAAAAAGGAGAAAAAACAAGAAACAAAACAAATACATCCATTTTCAACAAGCTACAGTTCCATCAACACCTTTTAATCCGCGCCAGATGGCCGAGTGCCCGAGAACAATTTGTCGTGCCCGCCAGAAACTCTGGAACCAGCTGAAAGGTTTTCCATTTGTCATTGTTAACGCGTAACGCTCGAATATCATTTCTGCGCTGGTTGTTCTCCGTGGGAACGTATTAATACCTGGCGATTGGCGGGCCTGCCCCGTTCCCATTAAATAATTACGTCGCGACGTTAAACAGATAGATGTAAATTGCGCTCTCGAACCCGAGATCGACAATTTTCGAGCGGCTGTTTCGCCCTTTCGACCAGCTCGACTAATCTTCTCACGCGTATGGGGCGCCACGGTGCCCCATTGAAAGGATAGTTTCCAATGAAGTTTTGTAACGATCCCACTTGCACGGCGATTAATTAACAGAGATTGATTTAAACGGTAATGCGCCATTATTCGGGGTAATGCGTACGCGATGTTACGTTTCGCAGCATGTAATTGGAGTGCTGGTAGTACAGTGAAATCGATAGGATAACTTTGAACGCAATTAATCTAGCTTTAATATAAACACGGCTAAAATTGTATAACTACTCGCACGTGAAATAGGCATATTCTCCTTAGCAACAATTAACTAGAATAAAATTCGTTGACACATATAAAGTATCCAAGTACAACGTATTCAATTTCCAAATTACATGACATGTTGAACAGAGTCAAAGGAATCGGCTTGAATTCAATGAATAAAAACGTAAACCAGTTGAATGTCAATATTCCCACGAACAATTCAATGAATAACACGGCAATTAACTCGTAATACCAACGACACGCGAACAATTTCCACGCATCCTCGCGCAATTATACCAGATTTAATTCACCAGCCGCGATCATCCCCTATCTCGGACGATCTCTTTCCACGCGAGCGTACATCAGTTCGAAACCAACGCCACCTTCCTTGACGCGATCCACGGACGGTGGAACTCGTCCTCGAAGAACCCCTCAGGATGGCGCGTCAGGATTGCATAAAAATCGTCGCATAGAAAGCTCGGTTAATTTGATGTTATCCAGCAACGGCCCTCCGTTTGGTAAACGAAGAAACGAAACAAGGCTGCCGGTAGCCACCGCCGCAACGCCACGGGCCATATAAATTACGTTCAGGAACGTCGCCCGATGTAAATGCAATACAAATTGGACCGGGCCACTTATTATTATTCATTGGGGACATTTGTTAGCTTATCTGACGGCTCCTCGGCTCTTCTACCCGTTCCACTCGACTTTTTCTTCCCTCGAACCCCTTCCTCGTCGCGGCCCCGATCCTGAGGACGCGTCCCCCGCGACCAGATCCGATCGCGGCCCCCTCGCGAGTTCCTTGTTGATTATTACCTGCTAAATGCCGCTGCCCGGTGAAAACGGGGCCGTGGCGCATTTAAATCGCGTTCATTTGCAATCCGCCGCGACGACACGCGCACGAAATGCAACTTTGTTAGCCGACTGTCGCGATCCACGATCCCTCTGTTATCTTTATTGGTCCTGGAACGGATCGGCGTACCAGTTGAATATAAATTCGCTCGAGGGGATACGGGCCGATCCTGGAGCTTCTCAATGACTTTAATTTACAACAATGTTGATAATAATTATTTGTGCGACCATTTCGATCGGACAGATAGGTGTGGCGTAAGAACGTACGATGTAGGGCGTCGCGTTTTTAATCAGTACGCGCAATTATCTCTCAAGGTAGTTTTATTTTTTTGCGTTCGCCAGTGGAAGACTTATGAAGATTACCTTCGTCTCTCTCTCTCTCTCTCTTCGATGAAACTGTGCATTTTTCGAGAGGGACGAATTCCGCTCGTGTACTTTCTCGAAGCGCAATTCGTGGCGAATCGCGTTCATCCTGCTGATAGAAATATCAGACCCGTGAAAAATTCAGGATCCAGAATACCTCGCTGCAAATGCATTAAACGTGATTCAATATTCATGAACGATCTCTAAGACGACGTAAACGGCAACCACGCCGGCTGACTAAAATTTCAACGGACAGGGGAACGATTTTAGCGTTAAGTGGCTAAATGACCAACCGACCGAGCCGTTCTAGTTTCGCGGAATCGGAATAGACTCGGGGACCTGTCACCGAAAGAAGAGAAACGGGTCACTGTTGCTCGCATTCGAGCGCCCGCGGAGCGTGGATGGAAAATAATAGGCATTCAAACTATCTCTGACAAAAGGCGCCACGGTTCTACTCGCATTTGAAATTTCTAGGGGGGACGTTAAAAAGGGGACGAGACACAAAGCGTCGTCGATTTTTCTTTTAACGAGGTAAGCGCGGGTGTCGCGGCAGGGAGAGGGAAAGGTAGGAGATGCTGGGTGAATTTTAAGCCGTCAGAAAATTGTCTCATTAACCGACGGAGATGGTCTCTATTATCACGCTCAGATTTCAAGGCCGCTTGAACCCACGATGGAACATAGGCGGGGTCCGTTGCGGTCGCGTTGCGACCGACAAGTAGACGCTTTGTGCCAGGCGAATCGCCTCGAATGGCACGCTGCGCGGTCGAGGTCATTAAATGAAGTTAATTACGCCTGTGTAATCCGCGAGCAACGTTGGATTCTGGTCTCTCTCTCTCTCTCTCTCTGGCTCTCTGCAGAGCGCACCGCGAGCCTGTTGGCGAGTGCGCTGCGCGACAATGCCGATTACAGAACAAATTGCTGCGCCATGCCAACGCAACGTCTTAATTGTGACGCTACGTACGTGGCTCGTTTGCGGATGAAACTGGGAGGATTACTAAATTAACCGACCTGATCCGTGACTCGGTGCGCCGATGAATACCTTCGGAAACTTGGTTAACCCTCTCTCTCTCGCGTTTGTTCGAATCGATTCGAGTGGCTGCAAAAATTTCGCTTTCCCAATAGACATGTTTCTAAATAGATGTATCAAAATATAATTTGTTACATCCGTTGTTATGATATTAATCGATATTTTTAAATACCAAATCAGCTGAGAAATGAAATAGAACTTAGAGGCAGAGGACTCGTTTCAACCCTTAATATCGCGTTTTTGGTTTTTTGTCTTAATTAAGGGTTTAATTGAATTTTTCTTTTCGTAAATTACTATGCGTACACTTTAGAACGTCCAAGCATTCTTTGCATGGCATACATTTCTGAGGAACATTGTAGAAACATGGTATTTAAGTCGTTTCCATTGCGACGCGAAAGGTGTTGGCACACGCATGCTTGTGAAGCATCATTCGAGATGATTAATTATCGAGTACTGTCCGAGGAACAACGTCGCATTAACGCTGCAAGATGCCACCGTGTGATAAGTTCGTTGGTAGTCGAGGAGAAGAATTTCGCTCGAAGGAAGCCAGTGGAGACGTGACGATTCGCGAATCTTTAGTACGACCATCAAGCGATGAATGAAAAGAAGCTGAATCGCGACGGATAATTAAAGACGCAATTTTCCAGCATAATTACAGAGTTGAATCTAAATTACAGAGGCAGGAACATTAACCGGAATCGTTCAATCGGCAGGAATCCGGTTTTCCTTGAGCACGATTCGAACGTTTCGTTCGTTAAATTCTTCTGACTTCGATTGGACATTCCTGTCGACATCGTTCCTTCCGCTTTCACGATCGACGATCCTCGATCGCAATTGACTGGAATTTTCTTGAAAAAGAGAAATAAGAACTACAGTATTTGCCATAAATATTCGTTCGTTCAAACAGAATTATTTACTCGAATCACTTAAAATTGCATTCACACCAGCGAACGTTATCTCAAATGCGTTTATCCCATTAGCTCGATCCGATGTAGCTTTTATATTACGCCTAGCAACTGCCCTCGCGATTAATTAATCGCGCGTACGAACAAAACACCGGCTTCCACGAATCATCCATCTGTTTCGCACTTGTATCCAGGCGCACGTACAGGAGGAACCGGGGAAACCAGGCATTAGCTACCGCGGAAGGAAGGAAGAGGCCCTGGCACGCGTTTTGCGTACGGATGCTCTCCTCGGCCAGAAGCAATTTCCATGCATGGTCGAACTGAATAATTTCCAGTGGTCCGTTGGCCCCGATCTTTGCTCGTGCATGCAAAACGAGGGTGGCCAGGGTAGGGGAGACATTATGAACTCCAAAGAGATCAGCGTCTCGACTAACGTGATATTGTCCGAAATGGTGTTAGCTCGCCTCGAACTAAATTGCAGTCCCCCTAACCCGATATTCGAAGGCTTCGCGTGCTAAAAATTTCTAACTGCCGTGCGTTACGTCAAACGTTGCTCCGTTATTATCGATCTGTTTCAACAACGTCAGTATTCACGCGTTGGTTTTAAAGTTCCCGGCTGTCTCAATGGGAGACACGTCTGTCGCGTGTCGTGAGATAATTTTTTAAACAATTGAGGGGTGTGCGGAACAATCCGTTTTCGTATTTGTATTTTATAATATCGCTTGCGGAGAGCAAAGCGCAGACTTTGGGTCCGGTTGGGTTAATTTTAATGTGGCAATTAAGATATTTTATTGGCACCGGTATTATCGTTAGCTCCGCCGTGGAGGGTAATAAAATTTCATGGTAAGTTAAATCACTTTATGACCGGCGTTATTCGGCTTCCTCTGTATGAAAGCTGGGAAATTAATATCGTGTGCGTTGGATAAATATATCTTGGGAATTGTCTTTAATAGGGACAGATGTTTTGCCTGGTACGGCGTTACGTAAATTTACGCGAACGTTACAAGATATTCTATTCGCCTCGTAAAATATTGAATGTTATTGCGGAGGCGCGCGTGAGTGTCTAAAATTATCACTCTCTGTTTTACCCTCTTATCAGAAGGGGAAGTTTCGTCACTCGCCTACTACCTGTGTGAAAATGTAGCATCTTAATTCGCGAATAACCGATTCGTATTATTTAACAACACGATGAGAGTTAGCGAAATTTAGTGGGAATTTCTTCGATCAATCAGATCGATCGAAAAGGATTTATTCGCGCGAAACGAGCGAATTCAGTTAATCGTTGAATTAAATTTCTCAGATAAACATCGGTGGAGCGTACAAAAACTTTCATTACACGAATTATAGTAAAGAAGAGGAGGGGGCGAAAAGAAAAACAGCGATCGAGTAGAAACGCGAATGGCTTACGGTTTGATGTCTGTTTTTTCGTTCGCAACAAGCAGAGTAAAAAAAAAACTGACTGCCCCTTACTTTGGTTCCGTTCCACGGGGGAGCGTCGAGCTATCGAACGATCGAAAGAGATCGCGGCGCTCGTGAAAGCGCATACCTTAATCGCATTATCCCTTCTAACGGGAAGGTCCGTTCGAGAGTGAGGATACCCACCCCCGATGTTATCCAAAGGGGAGCATTCGCTAATTAAAGTAACCTGAATGCGCTGCGCTTCTGCCTGTACAGCGCGCCTAGCGGTCTGTGTACCAATTCCAGCCATTGGAAGAAATATCCGGCCTGGTAATTGGGATATTTAATGAGTCAGCCCTATTAGGTAAGTTATCGTGGACTACGATTGCCGGATATAGCGCAGGATGCAGGATTTAATGACGAACGATTTATTAATGATCTCCTCTCGCAGTCTGGTTCGCTTGCATAATTAAAGCGGTTCAAATTCAATTCCTGTTTCGGATCGGAACACTGTGTCCCAAGGAAGAAGAGCAAAGGACCGCACTGTAGCGCTATTCTTGATTCCATCTCGTAGTCGTATCATACACTTCATGTTCTTTTACACAATTAAGATTTTTTGAACGAGATTGCTTGAAAATTCCTAATTTCAGACTTGTAGACATTGTTCTCCAACTAACAAATTTGATTGACAATCGAACGTTTAGAATTCAAGTTGAAATTAGAAGAGCAAGACAAGAACGAACCATTGAGTTACTTAAATCGCAGAGCACACGTCCGCGTAGCATTCACGTGCCCCATATCCCGCGTAAACACCGCTCCAGTCATCCCGATCGCCGGATATTCCTTTGAAAGGGGTGAAGCAAGATTCGAGCGTATCACCGGGAAGGTAGCTCGGCTCAGTTAAAAGAATTTTAAATTGAAACCGACCGGTCGTTAAGAAGCCGTAAGTGCGTTGCACGGAATCCAGATTTCCAGCCGCCGCGACTATGCCTGGCGGATAGATCGCTAATCCTCTAACGTGGTCCCCTTCCCCCCTTTTTCTATGGACCCAAGAGGAGAGTCCATCCGAGAAACAAAACGTGGTGGGGGAAAAAAAAGAGGAGGAGAAGAGAAAAAGAAGGTGGATCGGCTCTCATCCTCTCGTTCCTTTCCGCCGACCCTGTCGGCCATTCTTCGCTCCTTAAGGGCGCGCGGAACGCAGAAACGGCCGAGAGTGGAAACGGGAAATTGTCGGCGCTCGATCCCCTACGGACGTAAACGAAGACGTAGTGAGGCGTGCAATGATCAAGTATATCTGAGGAAAGATTAACGACTGGTCGGGCCACGTGAAGGGCCAAAAGCAGAGAGAGAGAGAGAAAGAGAGAGAGTGAGAGACGGGGAACGGGTAGCCGTGAGGATCGACGGCAGCGGAGAGACCGACGGGAGGGCCAATTACCGACGGCCCGTCTCTCGATCCGTCTCGCCTCGATTTCGACTCGATTCCCCGATTTAATCGAAGTTCGACGGGCCGCAGCGGGCAAGTTGGCCGCGACTATCGCGTTCAGAAAACCGTCTAGAAAGTTGCTACGCCCCGCCAGGGTACGCATCCCGCGGATCTGAATGCGAGAAAGGGGTAGGTTAGGGAAGTTCGCGAGAAGAAGTTGCGGCGTCGAGGATTTTGCAATTAAAAGTTAAAACCCTTCCCACCGTGTCCCTTTTTCGCGTGTTTTCCTGTGCGCGTGCAGGATTGCGATCTCTATAGTCGGTTTAGACTCGTTGGACCCTTCGTTTGAGTGTTTGAAAGGATCGGGGGTTCGGATCCGATGTTCTGATGAGGATAGATGGCGGGGTCTATGACTGGGGGGTTGGAGCTGCTGGGAACTTGGCGATGGACTTTATTTCTCATTGTTGGTTTGTCTCGCGGCTGTTTAGAAGATTGATGCGCTGGACGGAAGATTCTTAAGTAGAATAGATGATGTTTAGCGAGCGACGAGAATGCTCGAATACCTTCTAAGCTCGACGTTTTCAGTCGATATTTTCAATGAAGTAGATATAATACATTTATTCGAACTAGAATTGAAAATGGTACTCTGGTAATGTCGCAATTAAGAATCAGAAGGACTTTGTTTCATCGTACCTTGTTGTAATTAGATGGTAGACGGGGTGGGTAGAAATACTTAAAACAGACCCATGGAATAAACTCCCTCGCTTCGTTCCCGTTATTGCTTCAACCCTTCTCGCTGTTTCAGGTTTCCGTTAACTGGAACGTCTTTACTACAAATTCAATTAACCCCGTTCCCTCGAGCCTAGTTGCTGTCTAAACGGATTTGGAATTCGCGCGCGGAGACGCGAGGCGGGACGAAAGAAACAAGACGGCCGTGTTAACGAGATTGCAATAACGAATTTCCTTATCGAGGCTGTTGGTCGCGGAACAGATCTTGTCGGAACTTACGCCCTGGGACGCCGTTTGCCCGCGTGTTATTAAACGCGTGTTCCGATGTTCCGAAGCGGCTCGAAGGCGGTTCCACCTGTTCCATTATCGCGAACACGTAATCCCATAAAAGCCAGGATACCGTTCCCCTCGATGTCGACGCGGTGGAACCCTCTGATTCCACGCTGGCTGCTATCGGACCATGAAAACGAAGTAGCTTCGAAACGATCCTGAAAGCACGCTACTGTCGCCGTCGACTCTCTCCTTGGTTACGTTAATTTTATGGGATACCCGGCTGGTTGATCTGCCGCGTTCGCTGTTTGGCTCCGCGTCGCTTTAAGCAAGCGGCCACTCGCTCTGGAATGTCCGACATTTTGGCATAGAGACTGCCGAACGTGATTCGAAGCGAAATCGAATTCGATATTGGCGAACGTTGGAGAGCAGAATGCTTTTTTTTCCGGGCTCCACGTCAATTTTTAACGATCGACGAGTACTCCACGAGTATTCCATTTTGGGATAACCGAGCTTAATTTACCATTCTGTAATATTTAACGTCGATAACGGTTAGAATCCAGAAATCGATTCGACGGAACGAAGAACAAACATATCCGTGGAAAGTTCGATGAAACTGCGGTTCCCATAACTTCTCCCGCGAATCTACATTCCCGCCAATTACCTTAAACATTAAGGGGCTGGAGGACACGCGAGGTATCCGGCATCGGAATCACCGCGTTAAATTAGACACTCCTATCGAGCCGAGCGCTCGCAGTTTTATCAAGAGGGCAACATTCATCCCAAAGAAACCGCGGACTCCGTGCCATTACTCGTTTCACGTTTGCTCCCTAACGAGCCCCAACCCTTCTTCTCTCCCCGTTTCCTTTCACGGGGCACGAAAAAATTCGCCGTCACGAAGGAACTGCGCCGATAGAGCGGCGGGAAAGGGACCCGCGCGAGCCTGAGCGCGGTGAAAGGAACGATCTCGTCGTCGGGGCCCGCGCGAAAGCCACTTAAAGGCTTTGCCCGATATTAGCATATAAACTAGAAAATGTTTTATCACGCCACCGCGAGAGAGCCTCTCTCACGGGGGACGCGGGGACGCGTCGTTCCGCCGCGCGACGAAATATTTATTGGCCCTTAACGATCATTAGGGAAGCCCGAAAACAAATGGACACACTCGTCCCGCGAGTGATCCCCTTTGATAAAGGCGAAAACGGCACCGTTCCTTCCGCTCGTTACAGGCGGCTGGGATACGTTCTACAGGTGCGCTCGAACTTTTCTTGTTATTGGTTTTACCTTTTATTGATCTTCCTCTGATTGTTTTTTTTTTTCTTTTTTTTTTGTGTATTTTTCGACATCGTTCGTTTGGTTTTTTTTTTCTTAAACTTCTCTTTTGCTTACGTCTGAACGATCATTATCGTAAAGCATGAGAGAATTTTTGTGTACCGATGTCTTGTGTGTATTTTAGGCTGAAGTTGTGGAGGAATGGGGTTGCATTTCAAGAGCTGTCGTTATACGTGTCTCGTGAGATTTGGTAAATTGTGTTAAATTTGTTGAATATAAGATCGATACTGTGCGAGAAAGAATTAGTGCAATCTTCATTTCTTTTTCATCATTCGATCTCGCGAACTTTTATCGACAGAACTAATCGGGTCGACGGATGAAAGGTAAATTCGACTGAACGTAATTGTGCGTTGAACATTTCGAGAGAAAGTACAAGGGACAGGAATGTATCAATGGATTTTTACTCCTCTCGTTGCCTTCTTGGTTATGTATGCAGGGATGGCGGGCGATCGCCCTAGTTCGATGAAGATTGAAAACGATGCGACGGTGTAATTGGATTTTCTTTCAACCCCTACCAAATTGCTTAATGTCCTTCTTTTTCATCGAGCAAGCGTCGGTTGGAATTGAAGCGAGAAATATGATCGATCGACGTGGAGTATTTCAGAGTTCTCCTCGTGGAACGCTTGAAGAATCGCGATTGAAGTTCTTATCGTGTGTCAGAGTCAACGTACACGTGTCTCGCACGATGGTGGGCTATAAAAGTGGCCAATGTTGGATCGTTCATTTTAATTGATAGAAAAATTATTTCAGTCCCCTCGCGGTTGTGGCTTCGAATAAAACGGGCGCCAAATTACACGGGAATATTTTGTTATTATTTATTGCCGCTACAAATAACTAAAAGGACGTAATATTTCAGACAAAATCATTTTCAAATATAATTATACGGGAAACCTGAACTATGAGCGTAATTCCAGGTACGCATAATTAGTTGTATTAAAAAACGAAATAACTTTTACCGGACGTACGAAAAATTACAGGGAAATAACATCGGTTAAAGCAGAGAGGAACTTGTATCTCCAGTTCTGGCAAGGAATTTAATTCGAGGTTTGCCACAGTTAGCCCAGCCCTTGTATCATACGTCGCGCACTGTGCGACGCAAAATTATAAACTAAAACGTGGACGGCGGATGGGGAGGGTGGTAGCGGGGTCGTAATTCATGAAGAAGCGGCGCGTCGTGCAAAAAGGCCCCGTAAAAAACTGGTTCTTTTGTGAGAGGCGCGTATATCTGTTCGCATAAATCTGTCGCTTAAGTGGAGTCTCTTATTTCAGTGCACGTTGTCCGTACGTAACGGGATGGCAGCGTGCTCCTGTCACGGCTACGCAAATACACTTTAAGCTCTTCCAGGAGGGTGCAGAGAAGCGGGAGGGGTGGGTGAATTATTTCACGTATTCCTTTCCCGTGGGATGTTTAATCCGCGTATCGTCATTTGTGATAATTGAAGATTTGTATCTGCTGCTTTCGCGCGCCACCCTCTTTTCCCTCTTCCACCCCCTTCCGCTCTGCTCTCTTCTCTGTTTCCGTGAAATAAAAAACAACTGGACGGTGAATTGTCGTCGGGGGGAAAGAACGGGTCTTCATTTGTGCAATTAGATTACGTAGAATTAAATTCCATGGGGGTTGCGTTATTCGAGCATGCACACGTTTCTTTCGAGAGCGTATGAAACGTTCATGACGAAGATGAAATGTCGAGAGATAATTCCGTTTTGCTTGTACGTTTGACTGGCGTTGGGCTCCTGGATTTCTCTCTCTCTCTTTCTCTCTCTCTCTCTTTACTATAAAAATTAATGAAAAGTCCATAACAATTCTCGTAAATAGTATATTATTATTATTATTATTATTATTATTGCTGCGAAATTCTTCAATATGCTTTTAAATTTTTGATGGTGAAGAACATGGTGTTATAAAAGGATTTAAAAAAAGATTTTCGTGTGTTCGCCAGGTGGGGTCATAAACTCGTATATTGCCTCAATAAAGGTACATAATTTAACGGTGGTTCAAACATTTTCATAAATTGCCGGTGCACGCAAAACGGCAATGAAAGATCGCGAGCAATTTAATTGGAAAAACGAAGAATTTTTCGGTAAGCGAGCAATTACAGTAAATGGCAGCTGACGGTTTAATGACGCTCGTGCCGGTAAAATTTTGAAAAGCGCGCAAGACACAATCGAATAACGTTCGTGGCACGTCTCCATGTGCGACGTCGCCCCTCAAGAGGTTAATAACTCCACTGTAATATTTAGCAGCTGCGTAATTTGTCGGTGCGAGCGAAGTATAATCAATTACGCGCGACAATTATTATTCGCTCGTTATCCTTGCGCCGTTGAATAAACGCGCACGGTGCCATTAATCCAACGACGACGCTTTTCCCGTTTCAATCGGAATCTTTTCGTATCGAGCATATAAATGCGGTTAAATAACGGTAATGCTGCGAGTGTCCAATCACGCGGAAATGAAATATTATGAATTAATCGTTGCGAAATAATTTTCTGATTAAACACTCTTCGTTTAATCCTGCGCAGCGTGTGGACCTCGTCGAAGCTACAGATAAACGATAACCTGCAATCAAAAACTGTAGCGTGTCATTTTCTCCTCGACTAATAGCGTGACCCTTTAAAAATACCTCTAATTTCGAGATCGATCACGTCGAGCTCGCTTTGAAAGTGTCAGAAAATGCGTGGCGTCTTCTGGTACGCGTGGAAACTCGCGCGTTCCTCGTTGGCCCGCTCGCTGGCGTGTCGCCAAGCATCTCGCCGCGTATTTTCAGGACCGTAACATAAAGCCAACGATTTATAGCAGCGATGCGAGCCGCCCAGGCCCAATGTATGTTTTTCGCCGCGGACCGAGACCGCCTTCGGTGCCTCGCGAGCCAGAGATCGGCCATAAAACTCTGATCTACGGTTTGCACCTACCCCCGGGGGCTTGTCGCTTTCCTTTTCGCTTACCTGTCATTTCTTCCAGCAGGAAAGTTTCGCGCCGCGAATGCCCTGGGCCCCTTGGAAATCACTGTTAAAAGACGATATGCAGATTTACGTCCCGTGTGCCGCTCGCGCGGCTTTTGTGCTGCTTCAGGGGGTGTCGCGGACGCGTCGGTTCCGCGGGGTTAAGCGCGCAGATGTCACGATCTCGAACGCGCGTTAAGGGCACACTTTTACAACGCACACGTGCGACCTATCTATCTGTCGGGAAATAAAAAGTTTTTGCTCGTTTTCAGGCCGGTTCGAACTTGAAATTTGAAGCGTTTCGAGGTTGGCGTCTGGTTTTCGTCACTGTAAGAGCCGATAGGAGGGGAATATGGCCAGTAGAGGGTGTTCTGAATTAGACCTTTCTTTGTATCGTAGCTTGGAAGAGTAGGTTTGTTTGGTTTGCGACTAGGGTACAGCAAAGAGACATTCGTTTTAAAACTTGTGTTATTTTTATACACGTGATTAAGGTCGTATGGAAGTGGAAAAATTCGTGAATATTAAAAGTTGTTCAAAGTTTCTGTGATTACAAATTTTTTTAGAGATCAAAATTGTTAGCGCAGTGCATTCTTATACTGAAATTCGAATCTGTCTTCCATCGGCCCATTAGCTCAGTTGGTTAGAGCGTCGTGCTAATAACGCGAAGGTCGTGGGTTCGATCCCCCCATGGGCCAATTTTTTTTTTCTCTGATATCAAACAATTCGTAAATATTTAAAATACATTTTGCATTTATAATTCTATTTTATTTAACAAAACCACGCATATTTTTGTTTTTTAAATCTAAAATTTGTTGAGATATACTGGGCAGAGGAAACAAGCTGAAACGCTCGTCTATGTATACTATAAATAGTTCCAAAGTAATTTATAAATTACGATCGCATCGTTAAATCTATAGGATTTAATTCATGCAAGCACTGCAATTGATAGTTTAAATAAACTAGTGATGGTACTGAAGTTTATGCGATGTGCCTCAGGATGGCGTCTGGAAAATGTTTCCTCAAGTATGTACATCAGGTCATCCTTGCGAGCCAAGAGTCTTAACCCTGACTAATAAATTAAGAACTTAAGGGGACATTTTATACCTGTTGGAGGTCCTTCGACATCTGTCTCGCACCAGTCAGAACTCCTAATTTACGGTATTTTTACAAAAAGGAAATGATTTTTTTCTTTTTATAATAGAGTGTAAAACAAACAGTGAGATCCAAAGTTACCAAACTATATAGGAAATTGTAAACTCGTATGACTCTGTTTCTTAGCTTTGCACGTCACTGTTAAACTACACAAGCGCTCGATATAGCTATAAATAACCAAAAAGAAACGTATAGAAGGAATGTTACATGTTAACATTAAATAAATCTGTAGCAATGTTAAAAAGATCAAAAATAAACGTCGATCCTGCCAGGATTCGAACCTGGAATCTTCTGATCCGTAGTCAGACGCGTTATCCGTTGCGCCACAGGACCTTGCGGTTCTCACATTTGCACTCTTTGGCACGACTGATCCTGGCAAATGTTCACTTTAAAGCTACTTCTCACATGACGATCGATCACCATCATAATTCTACAGCCAATATCTGTACTTATATCGATACTTGCGAGAAACGTAACTGTGTAAACGGGCGCCAGATTCACGCGATAAAGCGTTCGCGAATCAAAGTGGCGATAGAAAAAAGATCACGATCCGTACATTTGCGTGAACGCGCCACTTGGAGGAACGTGTCACGGTAGGCAAAACCATGGCTTTTAGAACGGAGACGTGGAAACGAACGTTTAAATGGGAAAGTTTCCGACGGGGCGACGTTTAACGCGGCCGAGATCCAGAAATATACGACTCGATAAACTATCAGATAAGCGCAATAAGGGAAACAGTTTTCGTCGCGCGGAAAATTTAACGCCGACCGTAAACTTTTACGATCGTCGAATATACCGTTTCTATACGGTCCAGTGTATCGCGAACATCATTATTCCGTTTCGTTCACGTCACCCTGATTAACTCCCCCAATGGCCGACGGTCCATTGCCGAGCAATTAAAAATTCAACTCGTAACGCCGCCGGATACGAGCGAAACTTTCCTCTGGAAACGTCTAATTCCATTGTCGCAGTCTGTCTGCTTCCAAAGTCGATAAAATGTGATATTGCAAAAAAATTACTATACAATTGAACACTTTTTTCTGAACAAGAAGTTCGCAGTTATTGGTCGCAATTTTTATTTCTGTAGAATTGTTAAAAAGAGAGAACATATATATGCGAACCCTGTTCGTACATCGCATCGAAACGTACTCACCCCATGTCTCGTTAACGTCGCTAATAATCATTAATCCCCACGGCTATAATGAATGCAATACCGTGGATTTGGTCCAAGGTACGGTACACAAGAGTAACAGCTCCGAAGAAGCAAACCGGAAAGGATAGGATTAAAATCCTGGGGGGTTACGGACGGCGAGCATCGCAGGGAAAAGTTGTGCGTTCACCATGGCACGGGGTGGCTCGACCAAGCAGAACCTCTCGAACGGCGAAACGAGTAATTGGGTATTTACGAGCCTCGCTGTTCCCAAGACCTCCCGCCGTGCATATTAGGCCGCGTCCGCACTGGGGTGCAATGTACGACTGCAACGGGACTCACCCCTGCGAACTCGAAGCACGCGTCTCTCATGACTCTTGGCGTTTTTACCAAATAACCACTTGAAAAGTGTTTCGTATTAAAATTGACCAATTTTCGAACTGAAGCAATTTTCTGTAGAATGTTTCCAATTGCTATAGATGATTATTTGGACGTTCTAAGACCGACTCTGGTCTGTACGAATGCTTTAGCAACGCCATTATACAGATCTTTTCATCTCAGATCACTTCTCTCATGACTCTTGGCGTTTTTACCAAATAACCACTTGAAAAGTGTTTCGTATTAAAATTGACCAATTTTTGAACTGAAGACATTTTTAGCAGAATGTTTCCAATTGTTATGGATGATTATTTGGATGTTCTAGGAGCGACTCTGGTCTGTACGAATGCTCTAGCGACGCCATCGTACAGATCTTTTTCTCGCCATTGGACGATCGCGCTCGACTGGCGGGGAATATTTGAAGGTTCATTAAAAGCGCAATAATGAAGAAGTCTCGGGGATAGGCGGCTCTCAAATAACTTCCGGCCGTAGAGAGTACGTTCAAACGAAACTTCGCTCGCTCCTTTACGCCGTTCGCCACCCGCTCTTCCTTCCTTCCTTCCTTCCTTCCTGCTTCCTTCCTTCCTGCTTCCTTTCCTCCCAACCCCGTCGTACTTTCCGCCCGTTTTTCGCCTACTCGAAACTTTGCCCGCCAAGTCTTTCCAGCTGAAATTAAAGCCGAAGTTCGGCGGGGAAAAAATTCGCGAGCTCGTTCGCCAAGTGGCCGTTCTCCTTTTAGAACGATGAGAACGCCGGGAGTTTACCTTTTCTCCTTTTCTGTCTTGGGTCGAACGACTTGCCGGCAATTTTCGGGGGGATGCGGAAGAGAGGTTCCGGTTTCGTAGTTTTTACCACTTTGTCCGCAATATATCGATGTTAAATGATATTTTTCTGATATTCAATGTCTGTCTGCTTCACGTGGAAATGAAATTAGAATTCATATTTGCACGCTGCAGCAGCGGCGGTAAAAATTCTTGCGTCTTCGAGCGTCTCTCTTTTCTCGTTTATCTACTGACTGGTAGAAAGTCTGCAAGTAAATGGCAACTTCGTTCGTAGCTAATATCTTAAAAGTGGAGGTACAAACATCAAAGACTCCAATAGAAGTTCCGTCTGTAGTATTCTGTTTAAAATAGAAAAAAAAGCACACTGCGAATCTTCGAATTCTACGATAAAATATTCGCTTGGTGAATTACTGAATCCCACGTAAGAGGAACGTTTATTTAGCTAGTTGCTTGAAGTCTAAAGTAGATTTTCGATCCCCTGATTCACCGAATTCTACAGCGTAAATATTTGTCCCGTAAATTCTGAAGCGGCAAGGCAATTTCGTGAACTTCTTTAAATTCTAAAGTAGAACGGTTATATCGTAACAATGGAATAGTATAGCGTTACGTAGCAGCATCCTGTTTGCCAGTCACTAATTTATGGGCCCGGAGCGCGCGTGATTCTTACGAGGACACCGCGGAATTGCCACGCAGCGACTTGAAATCACGGAACCGGTGGTAGCTGCCGGTGAATTGTTGATGAAAATAGAGAAAGGTTAGTTACCTCGCTCCTTAAATATTGCACGGCGGAGCATCAAACTCTGACGAACGCTGACTATAACGCCGAGGAAACGGTAGAATTTCCAACAGGGCGTATCTCGTATTTAGCAATCTCGGGGTGCATCGTTATTCCAAGCAGCTGTTGTTCCTAGAAGCTGAGTTATTATAGAAACAGTCTTCCAAGCGATATTTCCAGTAAATTTTTTCACTCTCGTGACTCATAAAGCACGGATTAAAGAAGATAACAACAATATTAACTAAGATTATAGCTAGAACTGAATGCAAAGAAACTTCACAAGTACTAAAAATAGCTTGAGACAATAATTCTTCCAGTTTTCAAACCTCAACCCTTTCTTCGTCCAAGTAATTTTCCGTGGGCACCCCGTTCTCCTTGACACAACCTACGCTCAGTCGATGACCTTTGAAAGGGGAAAGAAAGGTGGAGTTACATGCGCCGAAAGGATCGCGCGCGCAAGCACGTTTCCAGACCCCCTGTGAGGACGTCGCGGACCCCAAGTTACGGACCGCTGATGCAGAATAAAGGATTTGGTGGCGTGCTTTAATGAGGACCATACCATACGTTAAATATTTCGACAGGCAAGCGTTAAACGTCCAATTCTTTCGGCTGAAAAACAAACAGGAGGACGCGTCCCTCGTTCGACAACCCCCGCGGATGGCGCGATGCGAGACCGGAAAGAGGGAAGCGTCGTGGCGGCGAAGAATCGAACCGAATCGAGGGGCGACGTATCGATTCGATGCACCGCCGCGCGCCTTCGACTTGTAACCTCATTAAACTTTTACGATTTAAGTTTCCGCGGACGTCGAAGCGCGGCTGAGCTTTCTGGCGGCGATCGCCATCCAGCATCCAGATACAAGGGTCGCGCGTGTACGGTACAATGCTCTGGCGACGATACGGGGATGCCAGCTCGAATAAAAACGAGCCCCGTCGTGTGGTTACGCTCGTGGCCGAACGACGCTGTGAAGGATGAAGCCTGTGCTCGGTCACGTGTTGGACGTTATTCGTGTCGTGGATCTTAAAACCGACGACCGCGCGCAACGGAGACCCTCGAAGAGTAGAACCGGAAACTCGTGACGGCGATGGGCACGTCGAGATTCGGAATCGATGAACCGGCCCTTGTTAACCCCTCGACTCGGTTCTTAACTTTCGTCTGTTTTTGCGTCTCACTGGACGCTGATTTCTGATGGATTGTAGGCAGTCAGCTTTGGTCATCCCTCAGGTTTCTGTCTGCTCTTGTCTGCTGAAGTTTCAAGTGATTTCGAGGTAATATATTATCGAGGATATATTCTCGTGCCTTGGAAAATGTCCAAGCATCCGCGAGTTAAAGACGTTTAACACTGTTGCGTCTATGTAAATAAATGACATTCAGTGTTTGCATCGATAAATCAATCGGACGCTTCCAGCATCTGGGCTTCATCGAAGCTCGATGGCGCGTTCGAGTTGCCGTTGTTTGCGTTGATTCTTCTCGCCTGCCAGTCCTCTGCTCCATAATTTACATTGGCAAACGCGGATGCGTAGTTACGTTCGCGTTCAGTTTCGTACGGTACAGGGTTTACGATGGATGGAGGGTGTGAAACGTTCGCAATTTGACAATGGTGGAATCGGGAACTTCGAACGATCACGCGTTCTTCTCGAACACGAAGTTCTCTCCTTTTTCATGCGTGCTCGAAATCGCACCGTTGTCGAGGTCGTTCGAAAAGATTCTAACCCGACCTCGCTCCTCGGGAGGATCCTGCAGCGAGGCACGAATAAATCCACGAGGAAGGTCCGCGACGCGGTGGTTTACCGGTGCCGAGAATTTATGAAGTCGATCCTTCTAGGCGTGTGCCTTCCGTCTGGGAATTTGTCAGAGACGATCGAACTGTTGGGTGAGCGTAGAAGCAGAAGAGGAGGAGGCATAAAGAAAAAGTAAACAAAGAGATCGAAAAAAGTAAGAAGAAAAGCGATAGAGAAGGGAACGAGACAGAGGAGAAGACATTGTAAAGGAAAGAAAGAGGAGAGGAACCCTCAAGAGAGAGAGAGAAAGAGAGGAGCGAGAAAGATGGGTTATCGAGGATGGAAGGATTCAACGTGCGTTTATAAATATCGCCATTGTACGGGCGCCAAGGGCTGTATTTTTCATTCCTTATTTGTTGTCGCGGCCGTGGCTTCGGTTCCCGAACGGGTATACGCACCGGGCACGATCGTACATTTTCGAGCCGCAATTTGCGACCGGTTGGCTTCCAGCGCGAGCCGATGGGCACCGTCGATGGAACCGGAACGCTTGACCCCTGAAACGGTCCCACGACACGGGGTGCACATCTCGTTCCGTGCCCGCGGATGCACGCGTTCGTTGTCGCGTGAAACGAATTGACAAGACACCGATCTTCCTAGAGAAACCGTAACGAGGTCCGTGTGGGTGCTTGGCTGCCTTGTACGGATTAGATGCATGTATTTCTGATCGATATCGAATCGCCTATGAGCTTTCAGCCTCACGTGTCTCTGAACGATTTCCACGGCTCGAAATTCCAGTCTTTATCGCCTCTCGATAATTAATTTAATATCGTAAGAGTGTTTACTAGAGATAAGAGTAGACTTGCGTACAACGCGAGTGATACGTTCCGCGTAACAGGAAATGGAACTGCGTTATATGGAATCGACAGATTATCAGAGCAATTTAAGCAAGTTTCTCAGTTTAATTCAGATTCAGTTTGAAATATTATAATATTTCATTGGGAACAGACTGTTAGTGTTGCACGCGACTAACTTGTTTCAAATCAAGTTTCTTTTCTTAAAGAGAAGTCAAAACAGAATACAGATGACTTCATGATAAGAAAAGTATTGTATGCGTCAATAATATTTTTATAAAAAGAATATACGGTGGAGTCGACTGTATCTTAAATGGAACTGGATCAAATACCTAAAATCCATCTTGTGCCAATACGCGAACGCTGTGTCACCGTATATTTTGCCAGATTTTTCAACGTGATATTGAAATAGTTTAATACACTACACACGATACCCTATCAAACACTGTTCGCACCGGGAAATACCGACGGCGCCGGTTCTCGGGGCCGAAATGTTTAAAATCCAGTGACAAACGCAAACACGGCGCGCGTAGATCCCGTGATATCAATCACCGAATTTCCGCGAACCCGACGATCGATACGCGTCCAGGATCTATCCCGGGACCATTACGCGAAATTGTCAACGTCTGCAGCGTTCGTCGTGTCCGCGGCTAACATCGCGCGCGTCCCGTTTAAACAAATTTAGTCCGGGCCGCGCGTTTCCACGCACCCCGCCGCTGATAATAACGGGTAGACGAGGTCGATAAATATCGAGGGGGGACTCCTGCACCAGGTCGACGATAAATCACTTTATTTCAAATGCAGGGAAAACGCGAAACGGCCCGCGTACAAAATGTCGCGCGAACGACGCTCTACCCACGCGACGAAATAACGTGCGAACGAGGACGAATTAATTCGGGAGGATTATTTCGCTGGATTGTACGACAAGTCGTGTCGAATTCGCGCCCTATCGTTTTTTGATATTGTAAATGGAATACAGGAATTCTTGGAGTCATCATTTACTTGTATTCGTCTCATGCGCGATTAGAAGGCTTTGGGTCATATGCGATATCGATTGGGGACCATTTATAGTGATAATGATGATGTACGTTAATTCTTTTGGGGAGTGACAGCGAAGCAGAGGGTAATTTTTCAAGAATGGACAAATCTTTTATTTTCGTCGTAGTTTTAGAGAAATGTTTGTCGCAATTTGCTGAACCGTCAATCATTTGGTTACCATTTTATCGTTACGATTAGGGAAGACCGATGTAGGTGCACGCAGTTCAAATTCTAATTTGCATCGGTATCACGATCGCGTCGCGCTAATGTAAACTGGATTCAATGACCGTGACGGATCAGCTGCGCGATGAAAAAGGGAAAAAGGGAACGGTTATGCGTGTCGCATACGGCCATTTTAATTCTGTCGCGCGACACAGAGAGCCGACATTAGCCGCGGTGTCGCGCAGCTTGTGCCCCGCAGAATTCGTCCGACCGCCATAAATAATGACCGCAGGGCCTTTATTAGCGACAATATTTCACGTGTGATCGGCCACAGTCGCCGGAGAGCTCTGGTCCCGTCATTAGACGCTCTTCAGCCGGACATCGCGATGAAATTCTAGAAACGTTGACGAGGGTTTGAAGATTCCTCGGACGACTCGTAGCTGCTTTCTTTCTACCCTGTAAATCTCGATCCTGCAATGTTGCAGCTTCGAACATTAGCTTCTTCTTTCGCGTCTTCGTGTTTTGACTGGGGAAGAATTTCTGCTCATATTTTGCCGGTCACCGACAGTCGCGATGCGCACACGGTGGTGCCATCCGGATGATTCACGATCATGACTCACTTTACCATCGCGCGACTGGTACGAGTTTGCACAAACAGAAAGACGCTCGAAGTCGATCACCAAGATTCGCGTCGAACGATGCGTTAAAAAATACGAGGTCGCGTTTATTATAAAAAAAAAAAAAAAAAATGGCACTAGAGTGTAACTGTAACGCATAAATTTCTGACTGAATTGGAATCGTCGTCGATTACCATAAAAGAATCTTTCGAATTACCATGTAGATGGTTTGCAGAAAAAAGTCGCAAACGGAATTCCGCATGGCTTACAACCAGAAAAAGGAGTTCATTCTTTAATTATACCGTATTAAAATTTAATCGCGCCAAAGAAAGTCGTTGTTTGCGCGTGAATAATGTATAAGCAGTTTGCGCTGGTGGGAGGGAAAAAATAATAGTAAAAGGAGGGACTCGAGCTAGAGTATTTAACTATTCATAAAATGCACGGGTACGGAATTTAAATTTCTGTCGAAATGAATCGTGACCGGCGTTTGTCAACCGTTTAATTACTGGCGGATCCGCGAATTAAATTTGCCCCATTGATTTCATTTGAATTTCACAGCGGCGCCGGTCCCGGCCGCAATTATTGTTCCGATAATTATTCGTACGATTTCCAGATTATTCGGATAATTATATGGCCGACCGTTAATTCCCGTATTTTTTTCTCACCCCGTAAAACGATAGCCCGTTATTTGGCGCGCGCTCGCGTATCTGGCGATAATAATTCCCGGGGCTTCTACCGGGCATCGCGAAAATCTTCTACAAAGCTCCTTAATTAATTTCGAAAGTAGCTTCGTTAAAACGTAATGAACACCGATCAGGTTAAATACTGCGCGAATGAACGCTCTTTAACCGCTGGTATTTACCGTCGCTTTCGACGAAAACAATTTGTAATTGAGACCAGCTTCTAATTGGAAATTACTCTGTTGTCGAAATCGTTGTACTTATAAACTCAACATAAAAATCGCTATTCATCGTTGACCAATACCCAACAAAGTCGCGAAAGGAACAGGAAATATTCTTAAATTCCAAAGAAGCTACCATAATCGAATGAAGAATATAGAATTCAAGTCTGACGCAGACATGGTCATTTTTCTCTCCTGTTCCCAAAAGTACTGGGGACCAAGGCCTCGCGACGCCATTACGGTCCCGCTTATCCGATCTCGCCTGGTCCCGGGTCGTTTCGCGGACCGATCGATTCGTCTCTTTGCCCCGTTAAAGCATCGACGTCGTGCTGATAAATCTGCATACGTACTCTCTTCGCGGTTAGCATGCGTGGAACCGAAATGGCGTGCAAGCCACGGGTGGACGGGGACGCGGGAATGCGGCGTACGCAGAGGCACGCGGGGCGAAATTCACGCGTGTCGTAAATCATCTACGGTCGATACGCCGCGTACGCAGTGTCGTCGACGTGCCAGCCGTTAGCTTGCCGTTCGTTTCCCATTCGAAGTCGTACACCCACCCACGCCAATGCGGCTCGTTTATGTTCGCATAAAATTCGTTGGGGAACGACAGCTGTCTCGTCGTCCGGCTGCGTGATGAAACGAGATTTGTCTTGCCTCGCGAGGGCCTCGCGAGCTTCGAGAATCGTCCGCGAATCACCAGGAATGTCGTATTGTCCGGTTCGTGGGTCTCGCCGAGTTTCTTGTTCGATTTCACCTTTTCAATTCGCGTTGCGACCGCGCGTTTCAATTTTCTTCAGAGCAGCTTCCGCTCCACTTATCAGTTCATCTATAATGCTCCGCTTAGAGTTTCTCGAGACGAATCGAAAATTGGAGCTCCGTTGAAGCGCGCGAACGGGAGCAAACGGGGGATAATCGCGCGCGTGTACCAAGGAGCTGCGAAGCCTAACCCCGTGGAGAACGTTCCCGCGGTGTCGCGCGGGAACGAGCGCGGTTTTTGCGCCGCGGACGTCGCGTAAAACCGCCGTAAATTACTGAAAACGGTGATCACGATAATGCTCGGCGAGCGCCGAGGGCGGTTTTATCGGCGGCAAATGAAACGGGCCGCCGGATGCCGGCTTCGCGGTGCGACAAATGCCTCCGCGCGCGCTCCACCGAGCCATACACCAGACATAAACGACGCGTAACTTACTATTACCCATCGCTAAACAGCTGGCAACGTTATTGCCGAGACAGTAATTTATCCCAGGGAGGGCCACGGGAATTCTTTACCTCCGCCCCGATATTTACCTCCTCCCTCCTTTGAAATCGTTCGTTCTGGCTATCTTCCAGCGGCAACCAGCAGAATTTCTAGCCGTTCCCGGGGAAATCCTTGAATGGATTTTTAAGTGCGAGTTAGTCGACGTGGGATTGCGAATTTGTTATCTGATCCTGCTTGGGCGCAACGAGCAGCGCTGCGGTACGGCGCTGTTTACGGGGGTACGCGCAGGATACTCTTTCGACTAACGAGCGCACGAAAGTGTTTTAATGGACGAATTTTCACGTAATTGGACGATACACAGATTCGTCTGAACGAGAAGCGCAAGATTCGAGATCCAGCACGTGTAGCCGGAATCAGTTCCTCTTGGTTTGTACTACAGCAAAATTATGCGATATCAACGTTGGAATTGGCAGCAGGAGTTCGTAATTGCAATTATGTACGCTCGGAACTGAACTCGAGATCCAAGGAGGCCGAAGTCGACTCCAAGCTTATCAAAATTTACGCCACTGTCAACCAATTACAGACGAAGAATCATGTGGCAGTCGCTCGAACAAGTCGCCTGTTGGTACTGTCAGCCCATAAATCCCACCGAACGAATTGCGCTGCTCGCTGCAGCCGCGAAGCATTCCGAGTTAATTTCCCATTCGAGCTAGCAGAACGCGATCCCAAGCGAGACGGGATCGCTGCCCTTCGTGGCGGATCCACGATCGGTTGTTACTAATGCGCGTCGATCCAGATTTTACACGAAGAACTAAGAATCAAGAAAGCTGAAATACCAAACATTTTGCATCACCCCGTGTACGTGTAAATTGTAGCGTAATTCGCGAATAAGTTTTACGAATAAATTATTTCACGCGGAGCATCTTCACTATAACGATTGTCTTAAAGGAACAAACAGATGACGAGCTCGCATCGATCGAGCGATCGACGCCGTCGAAGTTGTACGAGGCCGCATTCTCGCTCGTCGCATTTCACTCTACAAAATGATCACGTTGCTGAATCTGATACCGCGACGTCCGCGCGTACAATCATTTGCCAATAATTTCAATCTGACTAACTTATCAGCTGTCAACGGAGTTGACTTTGTACCGCGGTTGAACGGCTCGCGTCGCTTTCGACGCGGTTCCATCTCGACGCTGCAAATCATTTCATAATCGCGTTCGGACAGCTGAGTCTCGTCGTTAATAATTTACAAGTGCAACTAACTATTTTTAACAAGCTGACAACGTACCTCGCTTCCCGACGAAATTGTCTATCGTCGCTCTCGATGAAGTTAATTTCGCAGAAAATAACGTCCACGATCGCGCGTAGAGAAACGTGGTTCATTGATGCGAGAATGGTTCACGCGTCGATGTACAGTTCGTATTAAAAGTTGGAACGATAAAATGACGAGTAATACGTCGTTTAGCGATTGCAAGGCAGAAGCGAAGTTCCATCTGAACGGGACGGTATTGTTCCGTTATATTGACCCACAACTGTCTTAACGAACCAATAAACGTGTCGTTGGCAATTTTTAACGGTCACCGTGTTGGAGTCCCCGTCGGTTCTAATAAAGAATAGGAACGCGAGATCGGTATTTTGAACCGGCAATATCGAAACTCGCGACAGCTGTTAATGATTCAGGCGCCAATGACCCGTTCGCCGCGTTCTTCCGCGCTCGAGGAACTGCCGCCATTTACGAAGCCGGTTTATATTTGCCTTGGATTTAACGAACGGTCCCGGTGTTCACTTAGTAGGCTATTACCGTCGTAAAATAACGCGGTGTATGAACGGTAACGCGTCGAATAACGTTGTGAATCACCGTTTATAAACATCGTTTCGCGCACGTGGCTTCAATGAAATTATATCGCCCAGTCGGAAAATGCACCCGCGTAATACTGGAAACTGCGTTTTATTATGTAGACCGTTGATGCACTGGTCTCCAAATTTAACATTAAATAGAAAATTGAACAAAGCTTTACGAGATAGATTGTTAAACGGAAATGGAAGTAAATGTTACAATGTATTTTTATTTTAAATAACAAGTTTTACGTAATAGTGCTAGCAGAGTGCATGTGACGTTTACGTTCACAACGAAGAGCCAATACTTTGCATATAATAATCGCAAAACTCGTACGTGAGTAACGTTACATCGCTAAACGAACCAAATATTGGAGTAGCTTTTAGAGCGAGATATAAAAAGCGTACGCTCAAAGTGTGTTCGAATAATCCAACGTTCAATAATACTCGAGTATTCCGACGTTATCGGGGGTTAAATTTTGCGAGGCAAGTGATAAATTACATTTCTCTTTTAGAAATTGCTCGAAGACGCAGCTGGTTAGCTTCAAGTTCGAGCCGCTATCTTCGATCGTTGACCTAACAAATTAGAGATAAGGAAATTTCGTAACACGCGTAGAGAGCGCATCGTCGAAGCTGCGAAGTTTCGGTGTCTCGCAACAAATGGACGCGCAGCAACCCCCTGAGGGGGTTGCGCGTATAAAGTCGCAACCGTTAGTCTCAGCTAGGACGACGCGAACTCCGCAAGCGAAATGGCCATTCGAGCGGATATTTATCTCCGACGTAATTTATACGCGTCATTTTCGGATTCGTCGTTTCGAATTCGACGCCGTCCGCTTTGAGATTTAAACGCGCCGCTCGCGCGCGCGGTTCCGCGCAGGCCCGTATACAACTCAAAAGCTGAATTTATTGACTGGCGGGACCGATAAATTGTTTCGTGGGCCCGTGGCGGGGCGCTGCGGCAGACGTTATTGAGCCATTAAATCGTGATTACCCGCGTGTTATTGGGTGCGGTGACACGGGGACGAGACGTTCTTTCCTGCCTCCACCTCCCCTTCGTCGGCACCCCGACTCGTCGCTCGACGTCGACTTCTGCCAGTTGCTAACCCTTTTTTTACCTCACTTTGTTCCCTGCTCGTCCCTCCTTTTTTAATCTTTTAATTTTGCTTCGTTTTTTGCCCGCTTCGAGGACTCGACTCGCAGCCAGGGACTCCCGTTCCTTTTCGTTTATTGCCCCTGTCCTGATGACGGATTTGCGAGTCGCGATTCGATGCATGGAATTTCGAACGAAGGGCGCACGTTTGATACCGTCGCGATCGGATCGTGGGTTTAATTGGAAACAAAGGAAGGATTTCGAAGGGTAGTTTCATGTAAAAGTGTTCAATCCCTGTACATCGTGAATCTCTGCCACGATAGTTCGCTTACAGTGAATTTCGCGATAGAATTTTTGTACGATTGTTTTCTGAAATACGTCCATCAATGGAGCAGTCACTGCGATCGCGTAACTCTTTACTACGAGGAGAAGCTGCACAAGGGACGCAGGATCGGTTATTGCCATTTTATAATGAAATACCTCGCGACACGTGTCAACCTCGTAAGCTCACCGCAGCGAGTAATTATTGTTTTGAATATTGTAACAATTTCGATCTCGCAGAGATTGAGTAAATCGTCGCCCTCGCGATAATTAAAAAGTAATTCGCCGTTACGGGGGTGGGGATATTTCCGCGTGCCATTAAATTGTACGAAACGTATTTTATACCCCAGAGGAGGCTGTAATTTCGAACGTGGCCTCTCTGGCAAACCCTTCGAATATTAAATGACATAATTCCGGTTGAACCACATGTTATTTCTCCATCTGTTCTCATTCTCCTCGCGCAGCCCTGGAACACCTCTCGAGGCGCATGAAGAAACAAAAAGGCGCGGCCATTCCCGCAATAAGAAAGCTCGCGGGGTGCATAGTGAATTGAAACACGGGTACGAGAGGTTGATATAGCCCCGTCGAGGGATGGGAAATGAAAAATAAAGGCTCGGGGGAAAAAGAAGAATGATAGGGTTCGATAGGGAATTTGCTGCGGCGTGCGTGCCGACAATAGCTAAGGGCCATAATTGCACTCTAAATATGCATGCTGGATGCGGCTGTCGGGGCTGACTGTTCCATATTCAGCGATTAAGTGTGATGTACGAGTTTTGAGTGTCGCGGCATATCAAACAGGCGTAATCGTACGTGTAGTAATCCCTCGCCAGCTGTCTCCCCTCCCGTTCGACGATTCTGCCCCCCTCGCGTGATAAATTCCGCACAATTAACTAAGCTGGGCACGACGCCGATGGGAACCGTACGTATCGCGAATGCTAAATGAACGCCGACGTCGATTCTTGTCGATCTCGATCTGGGGCTCGTTTAATGTCACGCGGTGACTTCTCTGGGACATCGATGCGGTTCCGTTTCGGGAAATTAATTTTCCACGGTGCTGTATACGTGGTGTGCGTGACATTTTACACGTATGTACCATGTACGAGTCTCTGTCAAATGTCTCTGTACTTCGAACAGTGCCATTTTACTTGCGTCAGGTATAGATACTTGAGAGTATGGCACTCTCCATAAATTACACCCTTCTGCGTCCTTCATCGTAGGGGTTGGACTACTTGGTGACTGCGACGAGAGGTCTGCTGACCATTCTTTGGAAAATCGTAAATTTGAAAAACTCAACTCTCGACAAACACAAAGTTTAGTTTCTAATATAGATAGTGGGTATTTTCATAATACGTCTGGTATTGGTATTAGATTTCCTGTTATTGATTATACGTTAATGAAATTAAATAGATATGTATCGTAAATTTAAGTAGTGCATTTAAATATTTATATAGAAGAACAGTAGTCGTACTGGCCCATTAGCTCAGTTGGTTAGAGCGTCGTGCTAATAACGCGAAGGTCGTGGGTTCGATCCCCCCATGGGCCAATTTTTTTTTCTTCATTCTAATCGATATATATTACATTTAAATACTTCTTTTTTTACAAATATTAGTGCTCACACAATGTTATATATAATACAGTGAAAATGTAAGAAAAAACTGGCGTCGAGAACTAGCAGAATAAACACTCAGAACGTTTCACAGATCCTCTTACACATATCCAACAAAATTATATGTGGATGATGTAAGCGTCCTGTAAAGAGAAAAAAAAACTTGTTTTTCTTTTCGAATAAAATATTCGCGAATCCAAATTCCCCCGCTATAAGTTGCCACGCCACCTGAGGGTCGCATGTCACTTATAAATAAATCTCGCGTCAAACGACAACTCGTCGAACGTTCGTTAACGAGTAATCTCGTTCTGTATGTAGTATCCGGAAGAATTACTATAATTACACGTGCTCCTATTACAATCGACCGACTCGACGGTGTCTGCTTACGAGATGGCGGCCCTTGCAGACCTCGTAGATAATAACGAGCGTTTCGTTCGGATGGACCGGTCGATGCGTGTTCGACAAAGCCCCACGTATCAACGTGAAGCCACGGCCAAGAGGAAGAACATAATTAGCCCCGTGTAATTGCACCCATAAGGATCCTTCCTGAAGGAACTGAACCGAACGAGTCGCGACGAGACATCGTCCCTACCTCGCAGCCCCATCCTTCCACCGTGGCTGGCTGCGGGACCTCGATCGTGTTCACCCGTAATAAGCCTTAATCGGGGCTAGATTTAGTGGCGCGCGGCCCTTTTTTGAATTACACCCTCGTTGCACGCAACGCCCAGCCCTTGTGCATGCCCTCCGCGAGAGGGACACCTCGTGAATTCGCCTTAATTTCGCCCGCCTCCGGCTATCATTTCGATCGATAAATCTCTCGCTTTATCGAGAAGGTCTTTGATGAGCAATCGGTGCGCTGTCGGCCAACCGGACGATCGAATTCGCTTCCTCGACGGATTCGAGCTACAACTTCCCAGGTTTTTCTTCAGAAACTATGACATTTCACTGGTCTACTGAAAGCACGTTCTTGATTGAATTTAAATTTAGTTTGGCAATAGTTAAATTTATCGCAGAGAGCATTCTGTTTCTTGACAAACTAATGACACCACTTGTAAGTCGAACAAATTCGTATCAACCGAAAATGGAATTGGCTTCCTCCACGGATTCGAGCTAAAATTCTCAGGTTTTTCTTCCGAAAATATGACATTTCATGGATCTACTGAAAGCACGTTTTTGATTGAATTTAAATTTACCTTGCTCCTTTAATTTCGTAATAGTTAAATTTATCGCAGAGAGAATTTTGTTTCTTGACAACTAATGACACCATTTGTAACTCGAACAAATTCGTATCAACCGAAAACCAATTACATAATTCGACTAGCCGATATACTAATCCGAAGGCTGAAATTAGAGGTCTTATCGCTATCGCTTGAAACAGCGTAGTAGTGTAACAAACAATTCGTATCGCACCGCTTGGCATGCTAATAGGTTTAAGAGTTAGTCGCAGGATACTGTTCCAGGCAAAGTTGGGGGTTGTTCCATTCATGAACCGTGGTCGCTTAATAGCTGAGGACCGTCCCGTTGAAAGGTTATCATAGCGACCCAATTGGCTCGTGAACGAACGAACAAACGAACTGTTAAAAACCACGCTGTTCGTATTTCAAGTTAAGAGACTCATAAATACGTATTAATATTGACGGCTATTTCGATTTGTCCGTTTTGACGCGCATCAAGACTGGCGTTAAACAAGAAAACGCTTTTACAGACTCGCAAACAATCCCGATTCGAAGACTAAAACTTTTTCCGCGAAATATCGCATTGACGTTCTGGCAGAAGAAAATCCACAGATTCTTGCTTGTTTTGTTCGAAGTATTTTTTAAAAAATCGACTTTCTCGCTTAACCGGACAATCTCGTGACGCTTCAATATCGATGTAATCGCGTGCAAGTTAATTAACTCTTCGTTCGCGAGAACAAAAAGTCTCGCATCGAAGGCGTAAAAAAGAAGGAAACGAACGCGATATGCGCGCGTCGTGTAAATAATCTCGGTACTGATAATCAGCCGACGTTTTCGAAGGACGCCTGGAGTCTCCTGTCCTCTGTTTAAATACAAATTTACCAGCGGAAGCCTGTAATTTTCGACAGAGGACCCAGTTCGTGGTCAATCTTGCACGAAGCGATGAGAGCCACGACGAAGAACAAAACTCGGTTCGTTACGGGTATTATGTGACGAAGTGAATGGAGATCGAGGTAATGTCGCGTTAGCGCCTCCATGCAGCCAGCAAGCAGAAGCATACAGGGTGGTCTCTGAAATCTCAGGCAATTCTGTCGTCGAAATTTTCCTCTCACTTTTTTTTATTTAATACACAAATGGTCAAATTTGTAAATGGCCAATTTAATAAAAATTCGCTTAAAAAAGACCAACGCTCCCTTCTTAAACACAGTGCAACTTGCTGTACGGTTAAACAGAAATTGTATAATTTCGCGAGAGCATTTATACACGTACAACCCGCGCGTACCTCGAGCTTCGACGCTAACGGGAAATGACAAACAGGATAAATTGCACCGTCGCCTTATGCGATCGTCGCATTCTGCCAGCATACCTTCGTACACTGGGGAAACCAGTCCGAACCGCCCCGGCGAGGAAGTTCGTACTTGGGCTTTTTCTTACCAATGGAGATTACAGAACCCATCCAACGGGCCAATCCCGTGAATGAAGATCCAACTGATTGACGCGCGTTCGACTTAATGACACCGGGGAACTGTGTCCGCTCGCAGGAATCCGTCGAACGGCAGCAGCCAGGTCCCCGTGCGCCGCCATTACATACTTCTTGCGGCCCTTTCCGCCCTCTCCAATCCTTCCGGCCCGATATCGCGGCCCGTTTCCCCGCTCCTGTTACGGCGAACCAGTGTTATTGCCTCCTTATTAAGGAAATAATTGCGATGTTTTACGATCGCGTTCCCCGATCAATTATCCAAAGAAACGGAGCAAAACGAACGGGCCCGCGGCCTGCGAGAGTTGTTAACGAGCCTGGACGATCGTCGCGCGGAACCACGCCAGCGGAACCGGGGCCTACTAGAATGCTCCGGGTAATTTCCTCTCTCGTTCGTTCGTGTACCACGCGCAATTTTTAATCCCTGGTTTTGGGTAACCGAGATCAAACCACGTTTACTTTGTAGCTGGCAAATTGGGGGAACCGCTGCTGGGTCTTGACGAATAATTTATCTGCAATTGAAATTTTTCTAACGTATCATTCGGATGAACTTTGCTCGCTGTTTTTATTTTTCACGTAAACCTGTAAAGCGAGTTTGTTCTTCTTCGCTTTTTTTTTCTTTACAGTTGCATTTGAACGGAACCGTTTAACGATAAATAAGAAAATGAACGCATCCTGGTTCTCGATGGAACGTTGCAGAAAAAGGTAGTCCATGGTCGTCACAGGATATTTAACTCGAATCCGCGCGGCATTTCCCCCCTCGAGCCGATATTCCCCGAAATCGTGCAGAAACATCGGTCCCCTAATTGTTTCGCGCATTTAGGGAGGTTCGTTCCCCGGTTACCGGCAAAAAAAAGGTAGATAGGGGGCCATTAGCGAAAGCTGGTCGCGAGCGAGAAATTTGTCTCACGGTCGCGGCGTTAATTCTCGACCGTGCACACGCGTCTAAGGCTTTGTAAAGTGGTCGCGAGGGGCGGCCCAGGGATAAGGTGAAGACTTGCCACCCAAGTAGAAACTTCCATCGTTGATTGTTCCGTGGGCCCCGGTGTAGTAGGTATACTCTCGATGCTATACCCTCGCTGACCAGAGTTGACGCGTCGATTTACCCTCTCTACCAAGCGCAGCTCTCGAGTTACACTTGACGAGTTTTTCTTTATTCATTCGCGACGTACATTCGATCGTTTTTGTGCCTGTTACATGTCTGTTCGTATAAAAAAAAAACGTACAGAAGAAAATCTGCTGAAGCTGTTTGCTTCTTACTGGCACAGATCGTCTGTCAGCTTTCGTCGATTCGAGTATATTTCCATGGGTCTTCTCTGACCATCCACCGATCGACCAGGCCATATGCGAATCGGAACGGATCGCGAAAGAAAGAGGGGAACGGTCGTTAATTATCCCATTCCTGGTCGCCTGTTGTGTGCCCGTTCCTCGTTCCCCGTTGGCCTGTGACAATGGCCAGGGGACACGAGCCTTGAAAGGCAGAGCAACAACTGCGGACGAGAGTGGGACACGTTTCACGATAGACAGAACGTGTTTCACTTTTGTGAGGATTAATTGGAATCCTGTAAAAAGAGTGTTTATTTCTCTTATCGATGAGGTTTTGTTCGGTCGTCTTCGCGAGAATTCATTGGAAAAATAAGAATTTGCGGTTTTGAGAAAATGTTTGACTCTCTACTATAACAAAGTGATACTGATTTGTTTGTTTCATAAGCTTCTGTCACTTCTCGTAGGACAAACAATGTAACTAACTGTTTCTTTCTTTTCTTTCAGGTGAGTGAAATACAGACTCGCTGTTGCTCTTAACAATTCGTTCTTCGTAAAGTACCGCGGCTGTAAGTATAATTACATCCACTCCAATGACCAACGTGATTTTTGGTAACGAATAAAACGCCAGTTAAAAAAGACACTCTACCGCCACGATCGATAAAGAAAGTAGCAATCGTGAACGAAGAGTTAGCCCTAGAGCCTCGTTGAGATATCTCTTTAGAACCAGGTTACCCCTGTCATATAAAACAGCGTTAGTAATTGCAGGAATGGCCGTTTCCTTCCACCAACAGCCGTTTCCTTCGCGAGCGAGTGACCTTTAAGCCTCGTACGGATCGCCATCCGGCGGTTCCGCCGTAAGAGTCTCAGGGACCAGCCAACAGATTGCCTGCCGGTCTCCAGCCACGCCAGGGTGGAAAAGTTCGCTGACATCGTGTAGGGTCGTACGGGACACCTGCAACAGCTTAATAGTTTATGGCGGCCCGTTGGACTTACTTCGTCGACGATATTTTCCACGTTGGTTGGAAAGCGGTAACGTCGCCAGGAACGGAGAGGGTGGGTTAGGCGAGGGGCGAGTCGAGCCAAGCGACGAAGGGGAGATCGCGACGTCCGAGTTGGTTAGAACGACGAAATAAAAGGAACCGTCCGCGATAGGAAGAAAACAGGGCAATTATTCGAGGCTCGAACGGGGACACTTTTATTAAAGTTTCTTATCAAGCCGCCGCGTGATGTATAATGTCATGCTCGAAGCGTTTTTCGCGAGGGGTACTTACCTCGCTCTGAAAAGCGTGCGGGAGATCCGCTCGGTGTACTTGGGAGATTTATGGACGTCGGGGACATTTTTTTCACGCCTGAAGCTGCTATATTTTCGTAGGGTTCGATCGTTAATGCGTTCAAGAACTTTCAGAGCGTAGGGGTGGGGCAACGTTATCGAACACTCTCTTTCTCGTGGGAGTATATCTTTTGAAAATATTTTCGAAACCCTACAGTCGAGAGGGTGTAACACGAAACCAACCGTTCGATCGGGACTCGGATCGTCTAGCTTTCGTCACTACGAGATCCGATAGCAAAGGGAAAGGACAAACATTAGGGGGTGCCATAAATTAGACCCTTCTTGGTACCGCGTTGTGGAGGGGGTTTCACTGTTTTCTGACCACGACACAGCGATGGGTCATTCTTTGTAAAATCGTCGAAGCCAACGGACGCCTCGATAGACACAGAATTTAACTTCGTTATTTTTTATAGTCTCGCTTTTACTACTTGCAATACTCATAGTATTTCTCTAATACTTGTGGTATTCGTATTACAGTTCGTTTTTGGCATTATAATAACGGAATTGTGTATATTCGTCTACATATAAAATTGACAAGTGACAAATTAATATTATAAATTAAAGTGTTGAATTGCACGTATAAAGAACCAGTAGTCGTACTGGCCCATTAGCTCAGTTGGTTAGAGCGTCGTGCTAATAACGCGAAGGTCGTGGGTTCGATCCCCCCATGGGCCAAGTAATTTTTTTTTCCACCGTGGCCCAATGGAAAAACCACCAATCATCAAATCTATACATTCGAAACTTCGATACTCCTTTTTTTTTGTACTTTTTCTTCGTCCCTACGTGCACGAAATATAGATTCGGGAAGTTTGCACCGCCAGTACTGTCGTACCAAAACTTGGTGGCGAATACGTGCCTGTTCGGAAGGAAGTGCGAAGAAAGAAAAGAATTTTAGTTTCGGTCAAGTAAAATACCAAGAAACTTTCAAAAGCTGCGACCGCGCGTCTAATTGAGTAACTTTTCCCCGTTCGATGCGACTTGTTTCGAGGGAGCTAGCTATAATAGAAGTATTTTCGAGCGATCTCTCGAAGGGAGGAGACATCGTTTTCGTAATAGGAAAAAGTTCCTTCGTTTAACCAGAACAACGACTCGTTTATTTACTTCATGGAAAGGTGGTGGTCTCTGGATTCGGTGATTCTTTGGTCTCTTCTAATACCGCACGTTCTTAACTTCGCGTGCATTCCTTTCATCACATTTTGTTACTAACAAAATATGTTCAGTATAAAAAACAGTAGTACGTAGAAACGACGAACAATAGTGATGATAAACGTTAAGTTGTAAGAAAGTGAAAAAAGTAAAAAAGAAATTTTCCGGTACCGGGAATCGAACCCGAGCCTCCTGGGTGAAAGCCAGGTATCCTAGCCACTAGACCATACCGGATTTGATGAGTGGTATGAATCAAGTTCTGCTCTTAACGATATAACTAACATATAAAATCTTCATTTTATTAAATTTCCAATATTATTTTATTACGATAACATGGCACAATATGCGCATCCTACAATACTTATTAAAATTACAAATTTATAATTAAGCCATGATGAAATTATGTAGCTGTTAAAGAAGAAGTGCTTATCGTTACGAAACGATTTTATCGATATTACGTAGCCAAGTGTTGCACGCGTGCAACTTTTATAACGCTTGTATTTATATCGAGCCTGGTAGCAGGCGATAAATCCAGGGACAACGATTTAAACGCGGCCACGGCTGTCATCGGATTTAAAAACAGTTATCGCGTCGGTCGACGGCAGGTCGGGTCGCTCGATTGTTTCTGGCAACGAATAATTGATTTATTTTCGTTCCCCCCCTTTTTTGGTGGGGTTCGTTCCCTTTTTTTTTTTCAATCGAGAACATCGATGACGCCAGCGTACCTCTGGATGTTGCGAGGAAAAGGCTTGTCGCTGGAGCGGAAAGGGCGCCGGACGTAACGTCGACACGCGGCGGAACGATTATCGGATGTCCACGATTGACAAATTGCACGGTCAACCGGCTAGGTTTTAATGAAGCTTTATCGAGCTGCTTGCTCGCGTGTCGCGTCGACTGAAGGGTGGAGAACGGAGCGTTCTCCGCCGCGGTTAAGGGTTGGACTCGCGATCGATGATACAGAGGGTCAACTTTCGGTCCGTCATCGATACTGTGCGCTCTTACCTGTCAGACAAAATGCGATACCGCGTACAGAAAGGAGCGGACTAAAAATACCAGGACCAACGTGGACATTTCGTTAAAATACGAGTAACCGTGTACACCATCCAAGGATATATTTCGATTAGTCGAACCGATTCTCTGTTTTCTCGTCGTTGCTGTGTATTTTTCATTTCGAGGTAAGAGGAACGCAAATATTTGCGCCACGTGATCAGCGGTATCGCGACGTGTAGTTGGTCTCCCGTTCCTTTTTTATGCACAGTGTTTTTTGCATAGGTACATACATCCAGGGTGACTTCCGAGCATCCAACTTGAACATACGTATGACAGCTCGCGTAGCTCCTTTTTTTTATTAGTAAATATAGCTGGAATTTAAAGTGTTTCCAGCACGCGCGCGCAAGAGAGAAACCACCCCTTCGTTTTTATTTGACACGCCTGGGCTTCTTTTCGCGACCACCGAGCTTCAAACGCGAAACGTTTCAGCCAGCACCCCCTGTATCCAATATCGTCATGGTCCCTCCCATCTAGAATGCATTTCCTAGGATGTTCCTCCTTAAATCACCGTTTCGTTCGTAGCATAGATCACTCGAGGGTGGGCCACGTGAACGAACCGGATCCATTCCTGGGTTGAATTTATCGCTTGGCTCAATGTATATGCCCCGTATTACGTCATCAAAGTCGCATATTCCTGTTCTCGCGGCTGGGAGCGTCTGGCGGCGTCGTTCCGCCGCGAACGGTCGCGAGAAAATGTTTTCCCCGTAGCCACGGGGCAACGTTTTATGGAAGCTACCGGTGCGTCCAATCCTTCGCCTTGTCTCTCGTAAAACAATCATTTTTCCATCGGCTCGACCAGGCCACGTGCAACCTTTATAGCTTCGCGATATTATTGCGAGAAGGAGACACGCGTTCAGAGATCGCAGATTTCCTTCTTTCTCTTTTTTCATCATTCTTTGCTTTCGATAATCGATACGTTGGAAATAGGTTTTATGAATAACTAATAGCGATTTATTTTTTTGTAATGTTCTTTATTTCCATGTAGTGAAAGTGACCTTTGCCTTACACTCTCTCTAGAGAACAGAATTAAAGTTAAAATATATAGAGTTGATGATCTAAAGCATCGGTTACTAATCATGTGTGTGCCCGAGGCTCTATCGCCTTTTATATAAACAAACTTTAGAAATATATATTTGAAAAGAAATGCTATCTCTTTTCACTGGAGAACAAGAGATTAATTTTTGTATTTGGTTTCCAACGAAAACCAACACGATATTCAGAAGGGGTGTTCGATAATAGAGTAATATGCAATTAATGGATGCATTTCATACTGTAATGACACTTGCGCTTACTTTCTTTCGTAAAAGGAAGGATGTAAATTACTATATAATTGTCCTTATAGCATGTTCATAACGTAAATTTTCCAATTGCATAACACCATGTGTCATTGCTGTTCGCAGATGAATGTTTATCCGCTAGTAATAGACGCATTTTTCTCTGCATACGGTTATAAATCGCATGAAATCGAAAATTCCTTAAAACTCTGAAAGATGGCGAGCAAATCTTTATTGGTAGCGTTCATTTCTGAACGCATCCTTGCTCTTTCTCTCTCTCTCTATGTATACCAAGTTCGATATAGTTTATTCCAAAGACCTCTATCGATCATCGTGTCCCATACGTCAATTTTGCACGCTCCTGTCTTCCACTTACGCTTTTCCGAAGCTGCCTTCCTCCGCCTCCACGGGGATATAACCTCGTCACGGCAAAAAGCACCTCGTTCAATCGCCAAGCACGGGCTTCTGCGTGAAAAGCTTTCTCCTATGACAGCAGATCCGTACAGGTTGATTCCCTGTAACAGTTAAACCACACTAAAAGCATATTCCATTCGAGCTAAAATAGACCTTGTTTCAATAAGATTCCTAGATTGTTAATCAAACTTTGACAAGTTCCCTGTACCTCGATTATACCTCTCCTACATCAAACACTCGCGCAAACATATTCTATTCCAACAGCAATTCTAATCATATATACCCCTTCGCCTTTAAATTTCAGCATTTCGCCACGAAAACCTCAACAACCGAACGCTCTGCTGCTCGCAAACACCTCTAAACCGCTTCATACGATTTGCAACCCCTTTGGCTCGTTCACTTTTTGGCCCAAAAGTTTTACGACCGTGCCCTTTACATTGGTAGCCGGAAGTTCAAACAAAATACATCTCAGTTGCTTTTCCTTGGTCCCAGTTACATCAATCTTCCTCTAGCTCATCGCGAGATCTCACCTGTACCAGGCGTCCAGAAACAACCCCTTCCATGCGCGCGAGTACACTCTCCCATTTCGCGTTTCTTTTCACTCCCAAAGAGATCTAATAAAACTGTTTACCACTTTGCAAGCTACTTGTATCACAATCACTGGATCCACAAAAATCACTTAGAAATAAAAAGAATTTCACGATTATCTTCTCGTCGACCTTTGCTTTATCGATATGACCCAGATCCATGGAAAAGCAATCGACAGTGTAATTAAACGAAGCGTAGCTTCTGCTCGCAAGCAAGACGCCAACAGGTCGACAAGCGTGAAACGACGGAATAAGCGACGAAATAATTTCACACCGGTCGAATGCGTGTTACAGGTACGCGTCTCGTTTCTCAGTCGCGCTTCAACACTCCATTCGGGGCTGCTGTCCTCGAGTTCCACAGGGGTGGAGAGGCAGCGCTCTCTCCTCGTGATATTCCCTTGCTCGCGAGCTCTCATAAAGGCGTACACTGTTTAAAAAAGGAAGAAAACCCACTCTTTGTCGCCGGAGCCTCGCATGGTAACGAGACTTTGGAGGGCCTTTTGGTATTAAAAGGCGAGCTCCTCCACGGCGCATGGCGGACGGGAAAGGTCGGGATGGGAAAGAAAGGAGGGAAGAAGGAGCACGCAACGGCATATTTGCCGTGCATCAAAGAGCCGGAGGGAGCTGTAATGGAATTGAGAGGAATCCGACGGGCTTCCTGTTTACCAAGCCTGATTCCGTGATTTTTATTGGGGCCCTCCCCCCCTCGATCGCGGGCCAGAGAATTTTAAGCGGCCGCCAAGCCTCGAGTACAATGTGCTTCGTGGTCGAATTGATCGAAGTTCCATCCTCTTCTCTCATCTGGAACCGTTTTGCTCCTCGTGAAACGTTTCGAAGCAGCTTAGATTTATTTTAGAAGACGATACGTAGGCGTGGCGAGGAGAAACGTGCGCGGATAGACATTTGTTAGACGTAATTAAGGAGTTAATTTTTGCTGAAATGATAAAAGATTCGAGTTCTTCGAGGTTTATCCTGTTTTATTTCATAATTTCATGTGATTACGATTTACGTGCGAAGGGAACAAATATCAAATGATCGTTCTCAGTTTTCAGTTTCACTAGAACGCACTGCGTTATTCTTTACTCTAGTTCTCGCTATTTTTCAACGGTAATGATTTTCAGATACACTCGCGGTCGAGAACACGCGATACAGCCATTATCGTTTAAACGTAGTTCGCTTCTCTGTTGAATTCATACTTGTATCTTCCATTTTTGAACGAATCGTCGCGTTATTTCACGTCGAAAGGCATTGGGCTGAATTAGCGTAACCCAGTCCGATGTTTGACGGTTAAGAGTTCCCTGGACAACGGGTAAGTTGTTTGATTTGCATCGCTAATGCATCTCCGGATCGAAGATCCCCCGATTGAAAGTTTTAGTAGCTATCCGTTATGGCGGTGGAAAGTTTGCCGCTATCAGCCGGGTGATTTGTGACGGTAAGGACAATCTCGGCCCAATTTCCCACGCGGGACGTACCCGAAATGCGCATAATCTTCATGAATGCATAATGCGTCGTCGCGCCACGTCCTTCGATAGCCCCCATTCGGGAAGCTTCCTTTTAATGGGATGAAATAAGACGCTGACGTGACGCTCTACCTTTTCATTCGATGGTGACAGAAATTCTTATTAGACTCCTGTTTCACCCCTCGTCCTTCGAACACATTCGAACGATTCGCCAAAGAACGTATGTGTTTCTTTTTAATTTTTCAGAAAAGAAAAAACGATGTAACCGTAGGCTTGAGAATAAGGTAGAAAGTAATCTTGGATGTATCGCGCTTCCCTTTGCTTCGACGGTAATGAAGAGGGGTTTAGCGAACGCGGTGAGGGATTCATATCTGCGGGGAGCTGACAGCCGCGATTTAGGGGCAAATTTGTCGGCGAAATGAAAATGTAACCTCATAACTCTGCTTCTTACGGGCAATGCGCTATGCATAGTCCAGCCACAGCCACCGGTCTTATACACTTCATAAACATTCCACGAGGTTTTTTTTTTTTTGCTACCCCCCGTTGCTCGATGTCATCATCTCCCTCGAACAGGCGACATCCACGGGTACGCAGATTTCCTGCTGAAATTTACTTACTGCTCTCGCTTCGTCTTTATTTCGCGCGCGTTCAACCCCTTTTAAATGTTCACAAAATAGCTACGAATATTCGAACGTATATTAACCCTCTTCGTTGCCATGTAAACTCGCTAAAGTGAAAAACGTTTCTCTAAATTCATTTCGAAATTATCGTACGCGGGAACGATCGAACGCTGAACGCAAAACTGAGCTAGTGAATTAGACGGTTAGGTGTAACAAACGTCGCTAAAATATCGTCTATAAGAAGAGAGAAGGAGATAAAGCAGTAAGAAAAGAGATTCGCCGCGTTCCAGCTAAAGCTGCTGTCCATTAGGAAATTTATACGAGCCGAGGGTAGGAAAGTTGATTAAATCTGGCAGTCCTCTTTCCGGCCGGGAGGAGCCCAAAGTCCCTCCGACGGAATTGAAGGAACGATCTTCCGTCTCGTTGCGGGCGATCGCGACGAAATCAAGAAAAGGGGAAAGGAAACAGAGGGTTGCCGCAACGGCCGTGGGGGAGGGGATTTTTATCTGAATCCGCAGGCCTGGGTACTAGGCGAGGAAAAAAATGTAATAGAATGGTAACAGTTCACACCCAGACTTGGCGAGGGTGGATAAAGCCGAGGCGACTTACCTTCGAAACACGAGCAACGTTATCCCGCATCGAGATAAGACCTTTCCTCCGGCGAATTGAATTAAATCTTCCTTCGAGTGCCCGGCTGAAACGCTCCTCCTTAATTTAATTCCCCCCATGGTTTTGTATAATTGACGCAATCCGTGAGCCGTGAAATTTTTAGATTGCCTGGTCGTGCTTCCGCGCGGTCAGAGTCGAGCTTTCTTTCTCTCTCTCTCTCTCTCTGATTCGCCTCGAATATTGACGCAATTAGATCCGTTCCCTGTTTGAACGCGAACTTTTTTTTCCTACCCGCCGTTTCTCGCCAACTGTGCTTGTTCGTGGTTTCGTCTCGTTACAGCGTTTCGTTTTTGCTGCGGCTACAAACGTGGAGACATTTTTTCGAACGTGCGACTTCGTTGTCCCATGAAACGTCGTGGCGACTGAGGGTTGCCTCTCGAGCGCCAAAGGGTTAAAATAGGAATTGCAATAGTAAACCATAAAATTACGCTTATACTTTATTATTGTTATTTTTAATGTATCACAAATATGAACTCGCTTTTTCGTTGAACGGTAACAATGCGCCAGCAGGATTCTATTTCGCAGTGAGAGAAGTTACCCCATGGCGTAGTTACGAATCGAAGAGAGGGCGAATGAAGACGTAACAGAGAAATGTGGCTGGGTCCCAGGATCCCCTACGGTGACGGGATCAATTCTATTTTGCGCTCTAACGAAAATGTTCCTCGCATCAACTTCGTTTAAGCCGCAACAGGAAGGGTGATAAAATCAGTCGGATTTGCCGGGCTCTGTGTCTCATCCGCGTTAGACACCGGCTTTTTCCTGCCTCCCCTCGATTTTTCTTCGCGCGCCAGCACCCCCGGGGCGACTCAAGCCGCAATAATTTGCAATTTTTGCGCGACCTCCTCCGGGCCATCGTCAACGCTCGTATCGAGTTTGAAAATAACGTTCCTACCAGTTTCGTAAACTTAAATGACGTTCATCCACGCTGGAGGTGAGCCCAACCGTTTTGCAACTGGTTTAAACAACTTCGTGCCCTTCGACGCGACTTCCATCTCGCTTAACTCTCACTTTCTTTCAAAAAACCAATTACAATACATTCATACTTAGAGATTTTATTGTTGTTTCATTGTGATCTGCAGCTAAAATGTTTATCTTATTCTTTAACATATTCGTTACAGAGAAAAAAAGAAAAAGAATCATTGATCTTTTACCTGAAACGTTCATCCATTTTCACTGTTAATGGATGACTCGCCTTGTTCGTTCGATTAATGACAAGAATCACGAAGACACTGAAAACACTCGAGTATTGAAACGGTTGAGAAATGACAAGGTGTAGAACCTGAAGTTGCTACATATTCGTAACTCTCGTCCGTTCTCGCATTATGCGTGGCGTGTGTGAAATTAGAAGGGGGAATTCCAGCGTGGCCGATCGGCCGTCACGCGCTTAACGAAACATTAAATCCGCGGCGCGAAAAGGAAGCCAGGAAAACGCGAGCTTTATTGACCGGGATCACGCGAGCAGCGCAGGATCGATCGCGGTGAACCGACCGCGCGCCGGTTGAATTCGCGGAACTGGAAACGACGTTCGCCACCGATCGCCGGAAATATCGTAAAAGCACGCCTCGGGAGAGGCACAGACGCGAGAAACGCGGCGTGACGTTTAGCTTCTATTTTTATGGGCGAAGGGTGTACAAACGCGCGGGTTAACGTACATACCCACAAACCCATTGGGGGGAACGTTATTGTTCTGCTTGGGACGAGGGAACTTTTTACGGTTTCGTGGATAAGAATTGCTCCTTCTGCTAGATTTTAATCTAATTTGTTGGAGGGAGAACGCGGCGGGGCACGGTTGGAAGGGTGGAAAAGGGTAGATAACGTGAAACGCTACGAAAAATGTTGCTTATCCATTCTCTTGGATGCTCTGAAACGCTTGGTCTTGAAACAAATAGTTTGTATTGTTATTTTCAGAATATCTGAGAAATATTAAGATTGATATTAATAAAAGAAAAAAGAAAGTAAAGACCGCGGGACAGTATGAAGAGTCAGAAACGCTCGCAGCGAGTGCAAACGTCAACCCTTCAACCCCTAAAGAACTTAGCTACAACTTTATCAAAAACTTCGTCGTGGCACGCAAAATCCCGTCGCGTTCCGTCGCGAGAGACCAGCGGAAGCAGGTACACCCCGGAAACCACGAGAAATTAGTAAAACGCTCGTCTATCCGATAAATCGATAAATCAGAGGGTGCGCGCGGATCGGTTTCGGAGGCGCGGGAATTTATCGACGATATATCCGAGCGAGCGATGGGTACGCGTAAGCCGATTGATCCGCGAGGCTTTCCGCTCGCGGCCACCGCGTACAACTCTCACGAAATCCCGAGTATAAAACGGATACGTGTATACGTGCGTTCGCGGCCTTAAAGCGGTTTCTCGCGGTGTTTTACGAGCGGCCGTGTGTCATCGCCACCGTCCCCCTCCTCCCCTGACCTTTTCCATCTTAAGGATCCTGGCGTGCACGGCCGGCCGTGTTCGAGCTTTGCGCTCGTGTCTCCTGCAGCCCGTCCTCGGCTTATCTCGAAGGGTTATGGATCAACGTTGGATAGTTCCGCGACTCGTCCGTGATATCGGTTGATTTAACGCTCCCGAGCGTTGTTCGTGCGTTAGATGCTTACTTATTCGGATGAAACGACCGTTCGCCTACGCGTGAACGATATTTCAATCAAGCGTTTCAATAATTGTTGCCAGGGAAAAATTAGTAAAAAAAAATCATGGAAAAATAGTAAAGAGGCGATGTTATTAATATTACAAGTGTGAAGCACTTGGAAATGAAGGAAAAGAGCTAGTTTTCTCAATGATGATATATTATTTCGTGATTATCCGTTCAGCATTCGTTTAGATTTATCGAGATACCACGCGAAACTGACCACAGTTCTATTTCGCCCCCTTACTCGCAATAAGCTCCCAGAGCAAACAAGTGAAAAATCCGTTCGAAGAAGCCAACAATTACAACGTCCACGAGGGGGAAGCGCAAAAAGGAAGACGGAGACGCCATATATTCGTCGCAGTGCCTTCGCAATCAGCGACGCGGAGATAAAAACAAACAAGCCGCACGGCGGACCGAGACCTCGCTCACTTGGCGAATTTCGCAGTCGAGTACACGTGACAGGAAAACGCTTTCAGTCTCCGCCACTTTACTTCCTCTAATTGAGAAAACGGGCAGAGAAGTGCTTCCTCTTCCACCTCGTCCAGATCTGTATCGTTTCTATCTCTAATGTACCGGGGGTACGTGCATACCCGCCGTTGTGGTATTACCCGAAACGGGGTGAATCTGTACGGGGAGAAATAGGGTGAAAATGTAGATTGGATGCTGTTTTCTTTAGTTGAAGCCTGAATCTGGAGTGAAATGAATTTTGAAATTTTCTTTCCGTGTATTCTACGTGTGTTTGGCTGGCTCGTGAATCGCTAGGGGTGGCGCAGTTCCATAAATAAGGGCGTACGATGCGTGCAAACACTTTTCTGTTTATAATGTTCCAACTTTTCGAAGATTGAAGATGAAACGTGAAAAACACTCAAACAAGACATCGAATTCTTCTTAAAGCATCAATAATTTAAATAATATATGTGTAAATCTTTTCAGAGGGTATTATCTTTTAATACGTAAAATCCATAACGAAGAACAACTGTTCTGCGACAAACAAGCTGATACCGCTTACTCAATCACGCATGCCGATAATTTTCTAAGGTTAACACCCTTATTTGGTGTCTGGTTAGCCTCCTTGTTTGGGGACCAGCTGAAGCAACAGCCACCGTTGGCATCGAGGCGGTCGCGTTGTTGACGTTCCGCTTAAAAACTGGCATGGCGAGCGCAGATACCGCGGCTACGTGTAAAAACGCGGTTTTATCAGCGATAAAAATGTATTACGGAATCTTCTATTCAAAGCCAGACCCTCGTCGGGAGAGATAAAGCCGCGCACGATGTCTCGTGGTACGTGCCTGATCTGCATGCCGAGAAGAATAACAACTTCCCCGCGTCCCCTTTCCTCCGCCATTATCCGTTCTCTGTCGTGAAAACTGTTAGTTCCGATGGAACCGATTGTAGTGATTCTCTGGAGGCAATCGTAGGTAAAGTCGATCTTTTTTCGTCGCTACGTGTATTATTTGAAATTATTTTCATACTCGCGATGTCGCGTGACCATTTTCGTCTACATCTGGAGTTTCATTCCTTCCTCTGTAGAAAAATGTATGCCACGTTCCTCGTAGGGATGCATAACGATCCTTGCGATTTCGATTCGTGTAAACGTAAGATTCCAGCGAGCTCCGATTCGAAGGGGTGGTCCGGTGGCGTGTCAGATCTGGCGGCGGTAAGAAATGTAAATTTAATCGGGTCCGATGGTCGAGCTTCACGCGAACTTTCGTTCCGGTTCAAATTGTAAATTGACGTGACGAAGTTCGGGATTGAACGTTTGGGTGCAGCGGAATATGAGGCGGGGTCGCATATCGAGAGAAGCCAACGAAACTCGGCTCGATCGATTGATTGGACCCCGTAGCTCTTCGCGAAAATTCTTGGGGCGTTTTATCGAATATTAAAAATACGAAGCTCTCTCAGCAGCTCCAGAAGAATCGCGTAGCCTAGAAATCGCGGCAAAAATTGCTTTCGCTCGAAATCAATGCACGCGATGCGAAACGAGATGGAGGTCAGGGACGAAAAGATCGCAGCATCCACGGAATACATTCTTGGGTGAAATTGAAGGGGCGATTACCCAGGGATTACTGCAATTGCCGGGGTACCGTTCTCCTATACTTCCGGCGGCATTGATATTCAACTAGGAACACGCCGCGAATAAGTAATTTCCGATGGCGCGAGGCGGTATCATCCTCCCCAGAGCCCCCGTCCACCGTTTTCCATCGGGGATGCCCTTTGCCAGCCCATCTCGAACGTGGCTCTGTTCGCCCTGAACGCCAAACTTACGACTCGCCAGTCCATTACATCGAAGCAACGGCTTGCCAACCGATTCCCTCGAACTTTGCGAAACCAACGGCCATTCGATGGGGCGATCCGTGGGCGTGTGGAAAAGATCGGTGAACAATTGAAGGGATGAAAGAAATGGATCGAAGCTTTGTGATCCTTCGAACGATTTTTCGAAATCTTTAAGAGTTTGTTGACACTGGAAAAGAAAAATGCACGTGGATCATTGTTAAATTTGTGTTTGTTCCTTGAAATTGATTACAATAGGGGTAGTAGTGGTATCACGATTAATTCATAAGAAGGCAAAACAGTTTCACATCTACCAAGGATACAAAACGCGCGTATTGTCTTTTAGAAATACATCATTTATTCCGCATCGTTGCCAGTGTAAAGATTAATCGGCTTTTTAACCATCCAACGCGTACAACCGTCGATTGTTCGCCTGTTCGCCTTCAGACGCGGCCGTAATCCACTCTAACTGAACCGCGCACACTTCGCGAACATCATTCGTTCGTCGTCAATCAATCACCCGAGCGGAGCCACTCCAGCCTTTCGATTAACTCGAATTGCCATTCTGGAGGAGCCAGCCAGCGATTAATGCACTCCCTGGCCCAACCTCCGATTCCACGAATTCCTCGATACTTTCGCGGGATACGGGCGAGGAAAGCTCGATGAGAAAATTCGCGGTCGAGACAAACAGAAGGTGGAACGGGGCGATTTTCGTGCAAGGGGGCTCTCGTTAATTCAGAATCCGGACGCGCAAACCCGCAACGGACCTCGAACGCCGGATGGACGAATCGAATTAAACCCTGGCGGTAAGCTTCGATCCGAGTTTACGGAATCACCTGAAGCAGTGTTCGCATATTTTATTTTCTAACCGTACAACTCGCTTTCTCGGAACTTTCAACTCGAATTCCCTCTCGAACACTCCGTTCACTTACAAATAATAGCTAACGCTTGATCACAACCTCCATTTAACACCAATCATCCCTCGAGTCACTTAACCTTTTAGGTACAGCTGAATTCTGCGTGTGGCTATTTCTCTGGACGGCAGGGTCTGACGTGAACGATGTATAATCGATATAACACCGCAAATTTGTGACGGGAAATTCCGCTCTGTGCACGAGAACATTCGAATAAAGTATTTGATGATTAAATCGTTCAAAGATCACATCCGCGAAAGCCACTATAGTGGCGCGTCGTTCAGAGAGATGACATACACAAAATCCACCATAGTGGCGCGTCGTACCTAAAAGGTTAATCACTCGAGCCAACACGTGCTACGTCAAATTCGAGCAGTAAAAAAAATGGTACCGCGCGTACCTGAACGACACGCGACATCTTTATCCACTGACTCATCCGACAGAATTAATCGTCATTCCCGAACGATTTCCTGTTACCCGGAACTTTACCACGTGGAGAACTCGAATGAAGCCCGACCGCGAGCACAGAGATCGTCCCCAGATAACTCTGGCCCCGGCGGTGTTCTCCTCGCGAGGAGAAACAGACGCGGCCGCCTGGTCCCGGCGTTACAAGCGCGCGGGCCCCGCGAGCGTACACGGAAAGTCGCGCTTACACGCGGGACGCATTCGTACGAGGGATCGCCGACGATCTTCATTGTTAGTCGACCGGCGTGCAGACCGGCGGAGCCTGTGCGACGATACGTGAGGCACGCTGACGAGAGAGAGAGAGAGTCGCCTGCCTTAATTCCCATCGCCTTGGCCGCCCACAACTTCGCCATCGACTTTCCGGCTCCCTCGATGGGACGTACGCCTGGTGCTTTTGGATGGAACGGGGTTGGTTTTCGGTGGCGAACGAAGCGAGAGACGTCTTGGAATTCCATCGAAACGGAAGGATCTGAAGCTACTATGCTTTGGTTCGCTATAAAGATGGAAGAGGAAAGAAGGAAGGAAAAGAGAGGGGAAGAACGTTTCGTCCTGGGCCTGCTAGTGGACTCGTCAGCGCGGCTACCTAGCAGGCCCTGTCTTAGACGCTTGGATATTGGGGACAGGTCAGAACTTCTATATATTGAAAAGAATGGGTCATCGAGTACTTGAAGGAAAGTGTAAACCGTGCTGTTCTGCTAGTGGCGAAAGTCAGAGGGTCGCCATCGAAACGGAAGGATCTATCTTCGAGGACGAAGTACCACGGACAGAACGATCAGAAATGCGACGCGTTAAACTGGGGAGCCGATGTCTCACCCGAGGCGAGTCGACAAAAACGCGCTTCCACCTGGTCGGGACAATAAAATTAGCAATTGTAATAGGCTCTGTAGTTCCCGTTGGGGTAAGGGAACATCTGGGATCGCGTAATTACCGATTCGTGTAGATCGGACGGTTGTATCGAGCGTGGGTACAAGGCGCGATCGCGAAAAAATCGACCGGTTACCGGCTGGTAGCCTCGCTACCATTTTCAATCAGGCCAGCCTACTGATAAGGGATGCGGCACGTGAACCTGACGATCCATTTCCGGCGAGGGCCTCGTTTCAACGCGCGTACAAGGGACGCGGACCAATCAGCGCGTCATAGACGGGCCCCATGTCGGTCTCGATTCTTTAAAGCCGGGTCGAAAGAGGAAAAAAGGGAAGAGAGAGAGAGAGAGGAACGATTCGCTGGGAATTCAGATTCCCGCGTTGGAAAGTCTGCGTGGAAACGTGAAAGGAATTCCTCTGGCCGTGTGTCGAGGCGTGTTACACGACCGACGAGCGCGTTCGATGTAAATAAAACCGATTACTTCTTCTCCAGACTATTTTTGGCAGCTCTGAAAAGCGTGTGTAATTTAATCGAGTCGAAATCAGTTCTGAATACGAATCAAAAATTTGATATCTCTCAAATGAATACCTAGCACTCTTCAGTTTAGTCGCGTCGAAGCGGTAACGCATAATTCTGCCGGCAAGTATGGTCGGGCAATAACATCGATCTACCCGTGTCTAATTCGCAGAGGAAAAAGGACGATCGTCAAGTTACATTCGAAGGAAGCCCGCCAACGAATCGATGGCGGCAACTTTTCGAAACCACTTCATCACCTACATGTATAATTCAAACGCCTGTGGCAGACGCGTGGTCAGCCCCAACCCCCGTTGGACGTCCTCCCTCGCCGGACCGCGCGGAATCAAGCACGAACGAGCGTTCCCTCGTTCGCATTGTGCCAATAAAATGGAACAAATCGAGGCGTTCGTTGAAAAGAAGACGGTCGGAGGGACGGGCGACGAGGACGCGACGTGAACACGCGACTGTCGCGACGTCGTCCGATTCGTTTTGTATGCGAAAGCAAGTTTACGAGCCGGCTTTGTCGCGCGACAAGATAATCCAGGCATTGTCGTCCGGCTGGTGTCCAGCATTCGGCCAGTCGGTCGGACCGGCGTCATTGTCGTCCCTCCCTTTTGTAGACGTGGGATGATTTTCGTAACGCCAGTGACGCGCGCGAAATTCACCCAGCGAGGAGGAGGACTCGAGAGGATCATCATCCTTCGAGCGTCTCGCGATGAAGCGTTCGACTTTTGCGACTCGATCGTTGTTTCTCAGCTGTTGGCAGAGTGCCTCGTCGATTTCTTCTGTTGCTCGATGGTTCGCGAAGACGCAACGTTACACACGTTCTCGTGGTGTTCAATCTTGAATTGGCTATCGCGAAAAGATTTAAGCCAATGAATTAATTTACGCTCGCAAAGTAGGTATTAAAGTTAATGCTATCGCCGGTTGCGACGTAAAGCTTGTCGTTTGCTTGATGTTACCCTCGGAACTTTCGGTCACGCGTTCAGTATGACACGAAAACTTTGAAATGAAGTTTCTGAAAGTAATTTGCCTGCATGGAGTGTTAGAACGTGGCCTGTAACGTCGCATTATCCCTTCTGTTTATAAACTTGATTTAGTCATATCATTTTTTTTCTTTATTAAAAAGTAGTAAGGGAACGCAATTTCTTAGTGGATGATTGCATAGCTCGTACGTAAGATCACTTTGGAAGTTTGAATTTTCAAAATCAAATCAAGTGAAGCATTATCAAAATTTGAGCAAAGGGACGAGAAGAGTCTCGAGCCGAAAAGTTGCATCGAATCGCAGTGTTCGTAGCAAAATTGCACCTAAAACATTCGATATCCGAACCGTCTAAGGTATCGAGAAGCGATAATGGCCCGTTGAATCGTCCGGGACACGTGCGAATAGTTTATCAAATTGATTGACGATCTAGTAATGTCAGTAATCCGCGACACGCCGTTACCGGGGTCAATGGGTCTGGCATCGAAATCACCAGGTTGTTTTATGGCATTGCCATGCCCGGGCAGACTTACGAGCCATTGAAAGAAACGGCAATTTATAATATTGCGCCCACGTGTCAGCTTTGCAACATTTAATCGGATGTTCAGCGTCCTACGCTCGAACAATCCTCGCTGTTACTTCAGCGGAAGATGGATTTTTTTTTTATGCCAGAGTTTAATCTCAAACGGACTCGAATCAAACTTTAACCGTTAATATTAGGAAATGTATAACCGAGATACTTATATTTGTCGTTAATCACGAAAGTATTCCAGTGCCCTGTTGCAAATTACGTATTGGTTACACGTCGAATAAATTCGATGTTAGAAAAATTGGAAGGCGTGCTATAAAGACTCATAAATACGACTGTACGTCGTATACTGCATCATTTCTAAGCCATGTATTTCGTGCTACCTTATCGTGTGGAAAAGTAGAGAGACATTCCCAACATTGTAAACGCTATCGCGGATAGCTGATTTACTTGTATCGCCGTATCTTGAGCCTCGTCGCGGAAAAACGCGCGATAAGTCGGAAATTATTGGTGCACGGTATCTAATTTTCAAAGATGCACACGGAGATACTGGATGTTTATGAATCTGCACGGCGATCCTTCCGGATAACTCTAATCCGATACTTCCTTGATCAAACGATAGGTTTCGATTTACCGTGCATAATAAATATTTTACAGCCATTTTGGAGTGCGCACTTGTCTCAGTTTACTTGAAGTTCACACCTCGCCAGATCGAGAAGCAATCTATAGAGGATTAGTCTTACTCGAAGTCGAGACGAACAACAGATTACTCGTATTTAAGTAACTCGATGCTGAAAAGTAAAATCACGCGATCGAATTGGCTCGACAACGAGATTGAGTCGATTTAACGAAATTGATAGTAAAACGCGTGGCCTGGCATTGTCGTTTTATCAGAGCGTTCAATTCTTTCGACATCAACCGCGTTGTTCGACCAAACGAATCGAAACGAATGGCGCGAGCTCGCTTTAACGAGTAAGAAAGTGGCGATGTTCGATAAAAAAAAATCGTTTTGAATTGGATCGCGAAACGCCTCGCTGTTCGCGAGGGTATTGATTCCATCGTGGCCATGAATTTGTGGAGATGGCCGGTTATTCCTTCGTGTATTTGGAACCAGTCCAGATCGTTAATTTTCCATTAGTGCCTTCCCGCCGATAAGTGTTCCGCCGTTCCCTCAATTAATGTTAATGTATTAACACTGCACAATGATGCACGGCTTTTCTGGAACGTACGTCCCCGTTGTCACAGTATTTATGACGGTTATAAACCGGCCCGATTTTATGTTCACTTTGCCATTTTAACGATATTTAGTAAGGATTGCAGAGGATGTGCCATTTCTCTTTGATTCTTTTTACGACCGTCCCACTATCATAAACTACCCAAGTTCTAGTTTAATAACCGTTTAAACACTTTTCCAGCCCCTCTATTATTTCTCACGATTATACGTATCTTGAAAGGTTGTTATCAATCTTTTTTTTTTCCTATAAATTCTGTCTACGATATTATGAGCGAACATGAACTACGTTTAACGCATAAGTTCATAGTAAGACAAGAAGAAAGTGTAAAACAGATTTTCATTCCAATTTTTGATTCGCAAATGAGATTAAATTGTTTGGTAAAATATGCTTGTTAAGCTGATCTTCTTTGTACTTGGTCGTAAAACGCATTTAGTTAGATTCTTGCTTCTACAAGGGTTCAAATAAAGGAGGAGACGAACCTGGAGCAGTTTTCAAATAGCACCGTGGATGATTAGAACGTTCCCGTTGTCCATTTGGGTTGGACAAAAAAATTCTGCAAACGAATCCCTCGAGAGGAACGATGAACCGGCTAACGAATCCGCCAAATGAACGCATCGACGAGCAGAAGCAGCGGAATCGTGCAACAAAAACACGCTACAAATCTCATTACGATGCGCCACGCTCGGAATTCGCCTGTTCCGTTTCCCACAGACGGTGAGACACGTGTACATATTTAAAGGATCGCGCGATTCCTGAGATTATTTATTCAACGATGGCTCCAGGCTGCTGGTGAACCCCTCTCAGCGGCCGACGAACGCTTCAAATCCTATGCTAATGTTTCAAGAATTTATTTATCCGAAGTCCCGGCAATTTCCCTCGAAAATCACCAACCCCGCGCACGGAGCGTTCGCTCACGGGAGGAGAAACTAAGCGCGCGAGCGGGGCACGTTTACTCGCCGGGGCAAATAGTTTTAATAGAATCGAGTCTCTAGAAAGGACACAGGCATCGAAAAGATCGACAAGTCCGCGTGTGTGCGCGCGCCACGAAACTCGCGTTCAGTCACGTTCGACAAATATCGAGTCCCCCGTCCGAAAAGTTATTGGCTTCGACCGACAATCGCGCGGAATCACGGCAGAAACTGCATAAAATTTCAGCCATCTTTCGTTTGTTTCGTCCTGTTTGAAGCTACAGGCCTCCTCCATCGAATTACCTGGTAGCACGCAACAAAGAGAATCATCGATGGTCGTTCGCGTAAATCTTGTCACCCTCTTTCCACCACCCTTTACTGTTCCGTTTCTCTATATCTCGATATCGTATCCATTTCTTTTTTTTTTTTTTTGAACGAAGGATGCGCTTTTAGACGCGCGCGCGACGACAAAACGAGCCACCCACGAGGGTGGACCAGGGGTGGCTTCAGATATTAAGCTGGCGACGTTCGATCGCATTTCAGATTGCGCGGGACTCGAATTCCATGGGGAATTGAATGGGATCTCGTTCGAGCCGCGAGAGGGTAGCGGACGAAAAGAGCCGTGTGTGTGCCCATACCCCCCTCAGCCTCTTCCTCGTGGCTGGTTAATCCGATTACGCGGAAAAATTTCGATACGCAGCGATGTAGAGCGGCTTACGCGCAAGGGTTGAAATCGTTTCGCCTGGAATAGGGGCTGCGTGCTGTCTGCGCGGCGATGATAGTTTTTTCGCGCGTGCAGACGCGCTCCCGTGCGCTCTGGCCGCCTTTCGATAGCGCTGATTTTACGATCGCGATATGCAGATTTTATGCGCCGACCCGGAGAGCCGAAGGAATAACCGTAATAAGTAAACGGTGGGGCGGGTGGGCTGAATTGGGAATCGAAGTGTGTTATTTATAAATTTCGAATTAATACACGGTGGAAGTAACAACTATGGTGCGCGTTCTCGTCGTGAAAGGGTTTTTCGTTGGAATTCCGATAACGCGCGAGCGTTTTTCTGAGTCGCGTCGCAACCACGGAAGAAAGGGACTGGATCGTTTCACCCGGCTATCGTGGATCAATCTGTGTATCTCGTTTCGGTGAACAAAGTAGGCTGTAAGGATTATTACGGATATTATATAGATATGCGTGTATTCGTCGGAAATTGAATATCCCTGGTGTACCTTCCGGCTGCTCGTGCCTCGAAAAATCCCTTCGAAAAATGATAGGATGCGAATAAATACGTAGGAGGGAAATAACGGGGGCGGAGAATGAAGGCACGAAGGGAGAAAGGAGGAGAGAGAGAAGGGAGTCGCGAGCACGTGAGCAATTTCTGAAATTGCTCGCCCTCTCGGGACTGAATATTTCTATTTCGGCGGTTCCTTCGAATAGCAGGAAAGATCTCTGGCTGCCGCTATCCCGCAAAGGAACGTAGATCCCTTCGAAAAATTTGATATCGTAAATTGCGGATTTATCGTGGGAGACGTGGGGCGTGCCGAAGCTTCCGCGAGTTCGCTGTGATTTTTAGCCTTGCAATCTTCTCTCTTCGATTCGATGTTTTTTCAACGTACATCTAAACGAGGAAACTTATACGATTTCTAACGTTTCTAACGCGCTTTGCGCTAATTTTTATTCTATATTCTCGCGCAACAGAGATCGTCCTAAATTTCACGATCGAAACAGTAAGCGATTATACGAAACGATACTCACCCCTCTCTGTCGCGAGGGTATGCGGGTGTCGCAAACGAGTCACCGTGCTCTTGGCGTCTGCGAAACGTTCAACGAATCGTAGGAGGGGCACGGAAAATCTGCTTGAAAGGTTGTCGTCGATCCAGACAAAGTGTGCGATGTGTCTTTTGGCGCAGAGAAAATCTTGGCCGGTCTGGAAACTTCACGGTAGATTGAAATTCCAGTTCCAGCAATCTGATGTTGGAACTGTCACGTCTCCCGGTGTTCCTCAAAGGGAGGACCGCTTCCACGGTAGTCTTTCTCCGGAATGTGGAAATTTCATGGGCCAGTGGAAGTGGAATCGAGGAAATTTTCTTCGCCAAGACTGTGCTACGCAGCCATTGTTTCTTGTTTCTCCATCAACCGGAGCGTCAAGCGTTACTTGCTACCTGCAAGTTTATTTATAACCAACTGAAATGATCCCATTTTATCATACATGTTTTCCTACGGAAGCGTGAGACCATATTTATATTAATGGAAGTATGGAAGCGTGTATATACGTCCTTTGCGTGTCAAAGGGTTAACACGTAGCGACTACGAGAACTCGATGACCGCGTTAACGCATGCAAGGCTCGTCCGCGTTGGGAGCCAAAAGGGAAGTTAACGTCACGTCGTCCAGCGGTGATTAACCCAGTCATCGTCGATCATCTGTCGATAATCGTTAACCTAGACAATACCAAAGCACACGTACGTCCCCAAGGATTGTTACGAACCAGATTTGTCGTACAGAGTTCAGCTATCTCCACTGTATTGTCATTTCTCATTCTAACAAACCCAATATCACGTTTTATGACGCTGACTTTCGTTGCTCGCTGCAGGAAAGATCGAAAGATCGGATTTCACCAGAATCAAGCTACCTCATTACGATTCAGGGACGAATTCGTAGCGAACAGCCACTTTCATCGTCCAGTCGATAAGAGAGCCATCGCGTAGACGAGCGAGGACGCTCGAGCGGCGCGAAACCTCCCTCTTCCTCGAAGGACGCTGGATCCGTGCCCGGAGCGGTCACCAGTACCATACACGTATCCGTACCACTTGTCTCCTCATCCGTCTACCCACACTACTCGTCCACCAGTGCACGTATCTACACCACTCGTCTCCCAGCAATTAGATGCTGCAACGAGATAGCGATTAATAGCCGCCCCGATGTCGTGTAATTATAGTGATCGCGCCTGAGCGGAGTCATAACCAGCCGCGTTTCGACGAAAGCCACCGGGGCCCCTGCTAAGGGGATGGTGCGCACCTCCAGCCACGCGAGAGCTCGTACTTAATGTCAGTCATCGGGCAGCTTTTTCGCGGATTTACTTTGACGCATTTGCATAGCCAGATCGCGAGCGTACACCTTCTGTTTTAGCACAGGGTGAAATTGTTTTAGATGCGCGAGTCGATCGGCTTTTGCTTCGCGAGCTACGTTTTCGCGTTTGAAGAGAGGTTCAAGGTGTTTGGCTGTGTTTTGTTTTCGAGCCCGAGGAAAGTGATCGTGGTCGATTATTCAAGAGTGTTTTGCCAGGATGCGATTATGGTTTCGGGTAGTGAGCTTCGCGAAGAGGTGAGCAATGATACAAGTAATTTAGTAATGGGATATAGAGTGACAAAGAAAAGTATTAATTTTAATTAAGATTATCTTTGTTGGAGAATGGTAACTTCAGCCGCATGCACGGTTTCCAAATATTTCTATTCTTCTCTTGGATCGAGTATCACGTTCTGCATTAAAAAAAGAAAAAGAATGAAACACATGATCCAAAAGTTGATCGCTTTCCTGCCTCTTTCTTTTACACGCGTACACATAACATTGACTTGGAGGTTTAATTACAATTTTGACCGAGTTTCGAGCGTTCGCCTCCGTCTACTCGCGCTCGTACCCCGAAAGGCAATTCTGCCGGAGTTAATAACAAGCGTTACAATCGGCATTTCGAATGCACGACATTACAGACGGCTACGGGTGCCGTCGAGCGACCAGACTGCCGGTTATTCGGGCCACGTGAAGTACGAAATTGAAATTTCATTTAATTAATGTAATGTGTTCAAAGCACGAACACGTAGGACCCGAGTGGCCCCGAATCAAAGTGAACCCCCGTGCGCGTTGCGTTCGGTTCATTTCTATCGCTAATGGATTTCAAGCAATCGACTCACTGCGCACACCACTGACAAAATTGCCGATTGTTCTCCACGCGGTTCGCTTCGTCGCCCAAAATTGCGACGCCCGCGATTGAGGTGTCGATATAAGACAGAAACGAAGAATAACGAGATTGCGTCTCGAGCGTGATTTCTTTAACTTCAAAGGACCCTATTCAAGAACCATATGCTTTCGACGCCAACCGATTTTGCTTGAACTTTGCATATTTGTAGATCTATATTTGTCTCATCAACTGCCAGAATCTCTATCCGTCGAGCCATTTAATAAGGGTGGGGGAGAGTGTCAAAGTACGCATTTGGCGAAATCTTTAGGAGGTTATAACTTTTGACTGAAAAAAGATATCGACTTGAAATACTTCCCGTGCAGCTAGATCAAAAATTCCAACGGCATTTTAAAGAGCGTTCCAAGGCGCATCTTTTAGCATAGAAATTAGACCAAAAAAAATTCCAACCAATCCAACCAAAAAAAATTGGTTTAATTTCTATGCTAAAAGATGCGCCTTGGAACGCTCTTTAAAATGCCGTTGGAATTTTTGATCTAACTGCACGGGAAGGTACTTTTCTTTTAATTTGAAATTTCAAAAACACCCCAATGGGGGGGTATTTCAAGTCGATATCTTTTTTCAATCAAAAGTTATAGCCTCCGAAAGATTTCGCCAAATACGTACTTTGACACTCTTCCCTACCCTTATTAAATGGCTCGACAGATAGAGACTCTGGGAGTCGATGAGACAAATATAGATCTACAAATATGCAAAGTTTAAGCAAAATCGGTTGGGGTCGAAGACATGTGGTTTTTGAGTAGGGTCCTTTATAGTTCGACTAGTCACGAAGAAATGAATAAAACGACGATAGTTGAGAAGTAGTTTAAAATGATTTTGATCGAAGTAATCCGGTTTTAATCTCCGCGAGGCTTTAAGTCGGAGGTAGAGTTGTCTCTCTCGCGTTCAGAAGCGCCGCGGGCTTTCCATTTCGCCTTTGCCTCCATCCGCGTTATTGAATTTCGCGCAACGCGTTTCAGGAAAACGCGTCCGGCGTGCATGCAGCGTAAAGGCATCTCATCAGCCCCCGTTCAGTTTTGTTCTTCGGTATTAAACATTCCTGATCCCCCCGACATTCCACGGATGGGTCCATCGCGTCTACCGCGTCTTGTCTGCTTCCCTAATTAGCAGAAATTAATTAGCAATGGCCCCGTAGTCACGTGGAAATTGCCGTATCGTGATTAATTACCGTCTATTCTATATACGACTGTTATTACCATTAAATTTGTGAATTTCATTGCGCCACTTCATCCTTGCTCTTTAAATCGTTAATATCGCGAAAGGAGAAGCCCTTTCGTTAACAATGTCTCATACGCACATACGTTGAAACGCTACAATTCTTAGAGTATTCTGAAATTTTCTTTTTTAACCTTTCTTGTCAATGGACAATTGCTTCGAGAGCGATTTAATTAATTTTAACGATAAAATTGTAGCGGATATTCGTCTTGACGCAAGTTTCCAATTTTTTTCATGCTACTCACAAGCTTTAACGCTTTTTTTCAACGCGGTTTCAAACTGAAGCGCCCTTTCGCAAGCTTCGTCCGATTGCACCAGCGAGCGTAAATGCTTTCGCGATTACCGCCAGCTCGTTGCAGAAATTCCCATGAAAGACTCTGGTTTCGTAACATTTTTCGCACGGTATCACCGCTGGAATAAAAACCTTTGCGAACAATGTTTTCATACGTTTCGGCACTTGTGTGTCTAGGGTGAAATTACGACGATGCGTTGCAATTCTCGCGAAATCGAAGAGACGTTGCTACAAAATTTCTATCGCGAATAAATATTCATATTTGAAAAAGAAAAAGTGTAATACACTCTCGAGTAACCATATTTCTGTAGACACTTCGAATTACGCTATCGAAACCACTATTTTATCAATTTCCCAACTGAAGCCTAGAGCGCCAACAGTTTCTAGTGTACCCTGGGAACGGAGGGTGTCGGTACACTCATGGTAAACCGTGGTCGCAAACTCTACGTGACTTTTCGATGATATGGCCCGTCTATATTAGATTTTCGGCAAAATTCGAGCGGTGCTGTGTCACCGCGCGAACTTGAGGCACAAGCAAACAGAAAGAAAACTCTGAGTTAATCCAACCCGTGCACAGCAAACTCGAGCGACTGATACAGTCTGGTACTGGCGGGCTATCGATAGCACCCAAGCGAGTCTCGTCGTTTCCCATCCCCGCGGCGATGCACGAAGACGCGCGCGGACGCAAGGGGATGAAAAAATTCTTGAAATTGAAACAAATAACCGCGGCCAGTGGCTTTCCTGGTCGCAACTCCGGATACAACTCCTAGTTTGCCCATGAATTATGGCGAGAGCACGCTGGGCGACATCGGTCGCGGCCGCGTTTTCCGCGCCACTTTGAGAACAATGAGCTGGGAAAAAAGTAATGAAACACCCTCGTCGAGAGCCCTTCCGGGGTTAAAGCGGCATTATCTTTCTCGTGGAAGTGCAGGAAACAGTCTTCGCGGTTGGCTATTCTTTCCGGTGACGACCCAGTATCTTTCACTCTTGTTTCGTTCTTTCGTTCTCCTCTCTCTCTCTCTCGCCTCTGGATTTATCACGGAAAAGGAGGGGCTGGAGAATTATGGTATCTTCGACTGGAGAAGAGGAGGGCCTCTCGAGACGGCGGGCAGATCGGCGACTTTCCTCGGGATTAAACGATTACGAGAGAGAGGATATCGCGGATTGAAGTTACGTGTTATGAGTTCGTTGTTGAACATTGCTTTGCTCTTTAGCTGGAGGAAGTCTTGTTTGCGTAATTTTATCGGGGATCGTTGGGATCGTAAGAAGTCTCGAAGCGGAAGCGTTTCAAACTTCCAGACATCCTTCGTCTTTTCCAACTTGGAAACACAGGTCTACCTCGCTAGTTTCGAGGCATTAAAATGCTTGAAAAATAATTCGAAGGAAGAAACATTCTTCGAGCTTGTCGATCTCGCGTAAATTTGTTCCGTTTACACGTGACAGAATAGAAATTAACCTCTCTGTTGTCGCCGCGTGAAACTTCCAGACATCCTCCATCTTTTCCAACTTGGAAACACAGGTCTACCTCGCTAGTTTCGAAGCATTAAAATGCTTGAAAAATAATTCGAGGAAAGAAACGTTCCTCGAATCTGTCGAATCTTGTCGAATCTGTCGATCTCGCGTAAATTTCTTCTGTTTACACGTGACAGAATAGAAATTAACCTCTCTGTTGTCGCCGCGTAAAACTTCCAGACATCCATCCACCATCTTTTCCAACTTGGAAACACAGGTCTACCTCGCTAGTTTCTAAGCTTTAAAATGGTTGAAAAATAATTCGAAAGAAGACACATTCCTCTAGCGATCTGTCGATCTCGCGTAAAGTTTCGTTTACACGTGACAGAATATCTCTGTTGGCCTGTTGTCGCTGCATGAAACCATGTCCCGCGTGAAAGCCGATTGCATCCAAGACGTGGCGCGAAAATAGCCTCGATTTCATGGAAGGCAACGGATCAGCGACAGTTGCCAGGTCGCGAGTAGTTGCATCGGCGCGAGAGACGATCCGAAGCTCGCATTTAACGGGTGGGATTAGCTTGGTTGGGGGCGCGCGCACACTCTGGGCCGACCCAGAAATTTCGAACAATGCAATTTCGAAGGTGTAAGGAAACGGGGATTAATAAAACAACAACTGGGTTAAACCGGGCCCTGGAAACGGCGGATTCCGGCTGCTACCGGGAAGACGTTCCGCGGGATAAGCGAAATATTCCCGCCCAGCCTCGGCTCTCATTAAAACCGCCTTCCCGCTGTCAAAGCTGTCACTCTGTTTGCTCGGAGTAACTCCGCCCGTCCGGGATATTAGATTTAAGTTTGAAAGCGAATTTATTCGTTTGTAATCCCGTTAAGAGCCGTCGTTGCTAACGAAACTCGCGTATTATTACCTGCGCCGAGGCGCGTCAAGTATTTACGCGGCGCTGCATCCGGTTCGTGCGAACGAACTTTTCTACGATTACCGCTTTAAAGCGACTAGAAAAATGTGTCGAATATTAAGAGAGATATTATGTAACTTCGTAGCAAATTGATCTTCTGTTTCTAATTTTTTTTCCAAGATTATCAACTAAACGGGTTCTCATCCCCCCAAATGTGGATCTCAATCGATAAAAAATAATCCATATCGAATGTTTCTCTTTCTAGACAAATCCAGGAAGTTTCAGAAAAATCGTCGTGTTGTACTTAAACGTGCCCTCAGTAGAAACTCTTTTCAGAACAGCATCGAATCTTCATCCCTCGAATCGCGACAACTCCTCGCACTCCGCGCACTACTTCCCAGTTGAATGTAAATCACGATTTAAATATGAATCGAGACGCGGCGGGGCGGTTTTGTTCGTCGCTAGCTCTCGCGTATACAACCGTCCGTGACCCCGCAAGGCGTGCATAGAAAAGCGAACGACAAATGACGCGAAACGTATCCGGAAAAATTGCATCCCGCCGCGAGAAGTCGATCAATATTCATTCGCCTGGTGGCGTCCCTTATTCCTCGTACCAGCCACGGGAGCCAGGGTCTTCGCTCAAGGAACACGTACGACTGATTCTGTCTCGCCTCTTTTTCACACCCTCTCCCCATTCTCTCTCTCCCGCGTGCATCTTTTCGAATAAATCGTACGCGAGCGAGAAGTCGACAATGGACACGGTGTATAAAGAAACTCGCGCGCATTCAGGCTGATATCGCTATGCATCGGGGAGGTATCAGTGAGAGTGCTGGAAGATTCATGAGTTTTTCCATCCCTTCCTTCCCTTCTGCGAGGAATATTTTAATTCATTATCTTCCACGCACTATCATTAACGATCAAAGTACACAACCAGTACCTCAGATTTGAAGGACTGTTTTACACTCTTCATTCAACAAATACGTTTCCAGAATGATTCTCGAGGCTCTACGAATTCGACGCTCGAGAGAAGCACCCTCTGCACCGCTTCACGCGCCAAATAACTCTTCCCACGTCCATCGACAGGCTTACCCAGCGCCCCTCTATTTCGTATGCTCGTCGATGGTAGGTTCGCAGGGTTCAGGGGGTGGAAAAACAGATCGCAGTGTCTCCAGTTTCGAGGGTAACGTCTATCTGACGAGCCGCACGAGCGAGCTTTCGTCTTCGCGAGTCGGACGCGGAGGAATTCCACGACGGGCTGGGACGGCGTAAAGGGAAAAAGGAATGAGAGAGGAGTGGGAGAGGGCGGTCGAATGTAAATCTGGCGGAAGAACGCGGGTTCTCCTCTCTTTGGCTCGATCGGGAGCACCGACACGAGGCGCGTCCGGTTTTCGTGGGTCGGTTGGAACGCGACACGAGGGAAACGGCGTAATAAAGTTTGATCGTTGTCTCGTTGCTTTATTGGAATTCGTTTCCACGGGTCGACCGCGCGGCACCGCTGCGATGCTCTTTCAGGGAGTTTTTAATTTCATGGACACGGGTATTTCTGTTTCCTTTCAGTTCTGCTCGGGGATTTAAACGCTGTTCCGATTTATATAGATATATAATTATTACAATTACCAGGTTACCCTTGCCAGTGCTTGGATAAAATAAATGTCTCTCGCCAGTAGGTAGCAGTGATTCTCGCGTACGATTAAAGTATCCGCTTGGCGAGTACACGCGTGTAAACGCGTGGGATGCAAGTGGAGAGTGAAGAAATGGAAAGATTTCATTTGCACGCGAACCTTTCCGGCTTCCAGCCAGTCAGGATTCGGAACGCAATTGTCAGTAAACCATACGTTAGAATCAGCTGTCCCGTCGCTCTAATTCTCAAACAGGCGGCTGTTCGCGCGATACGTCGAGCCACGGGGTAAACATCGCGCTGCCTTCGCTATCCACAAATATTTGCACCGGTTATATCCGCCACCCGCCGTCCCCAGCACCCTTTGCATCGGGAATCCTTCGTCCGTTCCGGAAGCGCCATCGTCGCCCGTTAAACGAACTCGAATATAGGGGATATTGCGTCCGTCACACCCGTCGAACGATGGTTTGCTCGCGTTATGCGAATCTCTCTTGATATAACAAACAGCGCGATAAATAGACTATTAGGGGATACGAAACCTGAATAATTTCTCGTTTCTCGTATACGATTCGTCTACGCTTTTTAATCGCAAAGAAGGAACGTCCTACTTTATCAGGGGTCGTTAAATTTCTATTCGAGAACCCACCCCGTCGTAAAAAAAAAAAGGAAAACGGCGGTGAAAAGAATTTGTCAAACTTCCGGCGAAAACGCGTCAACAGTCCATCGTTGATGGAACTGGCAAATATTTCCCGGGGTGAAATTTTCTTTGCGAGATTCTCCGTCTGGAAACGTCGTTACTCGCGTTCTGCGTCCGTGCGGAGGCAAACATTCGCCGGAGAGGGTGGAAAATACGACCTGCGACTAACGGGAAGTCCTACTTCCGTCTCGAGTTATATCGCTTCCCTCGATCTCGTGTCTGCATTTTCTTCAACTTTGTCTCGTTGGTTCTGCCTCACCTTTTTTTTTCTAGCTTCGATTTCGATTTCCACGGTTTCACGCTTTATACGCGGGTAGATCTGTGTCGCGCAGATTGCTGGCATTCTTTTGTTACTTTTTTTTTTCATCGTCGAGGAAATGAGTTGAAAATGAAATTATTTCCTCGTCGTATGATTTATATAAAATGCATAATTTAATAATCAATATCCTTGAGACTAATATTCTCGAACGACAGATACGCGTTGCATTGTGGTAGCGTGGCTCGACGCGGGCCATTAATTATACACGGATGCCGCAAACAATCCTGTCGTTAGAAAGGGAAACGCTGAGCTCGATACGGAGTTCATATTCAAACCCTGTCTACGCTCGAGACACGAAAGAAGCGGATATCATTCATGAAAACTTGCGTTCCTCCGTTCTTTTTTTTTGAACCCTCGTCGCATAAAAATGGAGACTTACTTCGTCTCTCCCTAAACAAATAGGAACATTATTATTCATAGAATTCTCGATTACTTCCGCACTGTCCACTCTTCATGCATATTCCGAAGGAAATTTCCCTTAACACCCTCCCCCCAGCCATTTCTTTTCTTCCTTTCGAAGTAAATTCTTCGACTATTCTCGTCAGTAGATAAAATCACATAAATATTTTCGTTCCCTGTGTCTCGTCGCTCGATTCTCGACTCGATCGCTACCACGGTACGAACATCCGATGGACATATTTCGAGAAGGTTTTCTTAACATCTAAGTTCTCTTACTGTCAGCCAGTTTTACAGTAAAAATAACTCGTCACGTTAAATCGTAATGGTCTCGTTTCGATGGAAAGTAAAATTTCTCCAGCACAGATTGAACCATCACTGTGACAGTTCTGCTCGGCAAGGAATCGATTAAGTCGATCGCATTGGCACGCTCCTCTCTTTCAGGCCTGATTCCGCCTCGCGCCGTTTTTGCCCATCGCGGAGGTCAGCGTTCGCCATAAAGGACGACATCGTTCGGTCGGTTCCCATTGTCCTGCGGGAGCATTTACATCGCGCTTGGAAATCGACTCGTGTCCGAAGTCACGATCCCGATTCTACAGCGCTGTCCATTCGTTTCGACCCTTATTTTCCTTTCAGTCCTCAAACCTGCAACGAAACGTGTCCTCCTAAGTCAACTTTTATTCACTTTCTTGCGGCGCCTTCAATTTTCCTCGCGAGGACTTGTCCTTTTGCAATTCTTCGTTAGAAATCGAACGATTAAACGTGCAACGTGTATGCGAGACAAGATAGAATAATTAATAAATCGTACTGAAATGTTTCCTAAGAAGCATCTTTTATGGACAGACATATCTTATCGCATCAATTGAACGACACATTATACAAAGTGGACAAATTTTTTGATTTCGAGCCAATGATAATCTCATATCTGAAATGTAACCTCTCTCCAGTCGGCCGCAGGATCTTTCTAAACGCGTTCGAGGAACATATCCACTTAACAAGCTACTAATTTTTTAATCTCTGGTCCCTCCCTCTGGTGTCCTAATAAAAGTCCAGCGAACGAGCAGCCCAATCGAGACCACGCGGCGTCGTTCCACGAATCTTACGCGACGTCCTCCTCCCCCTGTTTCGGCTCAATTAAAACCGCAAACCGTCCTGGCCCGAGGAATAACGATATCTTTCGAGCGCAGCGTGCAGGCGACTTCAAAGCAGCGAGACGAGGCCGAACGAGGCCGCTCGTTAACGGAATTTTTATTGTCCCAACGGGGAAACGGTTGCCGGGTCTCGAGAGGTGGACTCGCCTGTACACTCTCGAAACTGCCACGACCGGCACCTTTTTCTTGCTTCCTCGTCGCTGGGGTGCCAGGTAGATTCGGCCTCGAGTGGCGGCGCAGGGGCGAGAGCGCGCGCGCGCGCGCAAGAGGGTGCGAGGAAGAGAGAGGAGCGACGAAGAACGACGAGGCACGAGATTCTTTTCCCGCGATATCGTCCGGGCTACGACCCTGCCGCCTATTTGTTATTGTAATCTGCATCACTATGGATGAGACACGGATAATGGGATCTCAGGATTTACCAGGCAGCCGGAACTTCCGCGGCAGAGGAGGAAGACGAAGAGAGGTGCTGGTGGGTGGGTTGGCGCGAAGGAAGAAAAAAAAAAACCAGGGGACGGGATCCTCTTTTTCTCCTCTTTTCTCGTGGCGCTTTGTAATCGACACGCGAAGAGATCTCCGTAAATCAGCCGGCGAGGTAGGGACGCTAAAGAGCATGGAAATCGTCCTTCGGACGATCCTTTCCCCTCCCTCGTGTGGGATTATTTATTGGTCACTTTATGGGGATGGATTATTCTTTAAGGATCGCTCGTTTCTTGGGACTACTTTGTTCAACTTGGGTATTAAGAAGCGATGGTAGTTATCTTTTCTGTTACACTGTTATACTATTCGAGTCTGTATTGAACGCGTGATCAAAATGGCGATCTCAAATACAGTCAAAGGAAGATACAGCTATTTCTTGATACAACAAAGTCGAGCGTTTCCTTTCACGTACAATCGAACATCGATGCATCAAACTGTTATCCGTTACATCTTTGCGAGAAATCACGCGGAACACAGTGTGGCCATTGAGAAGTCCTTTGGGCCGCTCTCAGGAGCCATCCGCGTCCGCGCATCGAGAGCGCATCGGTTTCCAGCTATCGCGGATACCGTTGAGCTGACGTTTATTCGCGTGTTCGATCGGCGTTTAAATTACGCTTTGAACTACGGCTCGAAGAGGTACGTACTCGAGAAGCCAGCTAATAACAGCGTCCAGGATGCAGGAGAGTAAACTAGTTTGCGCGCGCGGGCCCACCGTGTGCAGCCGGCTGGCATCTTCCAGCTAACGGCGAAACTGCCGCCTCTATTTCATTTCAATGGAGCCTCTGTTATCATAAATCGTGATTTATCGACGTCAGCCGTAGATTGGCTCCCGTGGCCGTGTCCTGGCACACGTGCCCGCTTCGTCCCGTGCCGACTCGAGCGTTCTGCGCCGCTTGCAAATTTCTGCTACCAGAAACGAGCGATGCTACCCCTCGATAGCCTTATTTTATTACCACGTTGGTGTCTTTCGATCGTTCCAACCGTCGGTTACTTTCAACTTCTCCCGCTTCTCTCTCGCGCTTTGAATAGTCCGACGTGTGGCTCGAAACTGGTCTAAGTGGATCATTTTTTTTTTAAGGGTTGCCGCGCGTGTATCGGCGCGAGAACATTCGAAGGGGAGGGACGCGTCCGCGTTGTAATTTATTTTCAATTCCCGGCGCGTTCGGTGGCTTCGCGAAGTTTGTTAGCGGACGTTGAAAAGGGGACGGTGGGTAATTTCAGGTGGCTCGTTTTAATTCCAACGTGGGCAGTTTTATATTCGAAACGCGATAAAACGCCTCGAGTAGTGACTGTCAACCGCGCAAGAGTACAGCGTTTGAGAGATGTACCAGGAGAGCGGGAAACTTTCTTTTGTGAGTTTTAATTGCGACAAGGAAATCCTCCCAAGTCGCGGGAACTTTTCTCACCGTTCTCAATCCAGCTGACAAATTTAGAATGAATAATTTCCATAACAAAGCTATTACTTTCTTCCAGAGGAGGGCACGATCGTCGTCGTCCCGTTCTTACCCACTTTTCATGCCTGTTATTCAGACGATAATTATTACCCAGACGCGAAAGACTGTTTTTTATAAAAGCAAAAGGTAATGCAACAAAATATTCGAGGGTCAACGTCTCCCACTGAAGACGACACGAATCAATTTTAATGAGAACAAAAAAGTTCCTTTTCCTACACGTGCCTCGAGAAGAAAACCTATTAAAACTCTGTCCACGCCGTATAAACCATATTTCTGTATAAATTTCTCTGGCCAGCGAACAATGAATGCGAACACAAAAGCGCCTAAAGGATGCACCGGCCGTAAAGTGGTTTTATCCGCGCGGTACACGAAAGCCGCGGGGAGCAGAAATTCCCAAAATTCCTACAGTTTCGTACGCCGCGTCGATGCGCCTAAATAAAATAATAAAATCAGTCGCATAATTTACCCGCGGGACATTAATACTTCGTGCATCCGCCGATGCCGATAAAAAGTCGCCTGCGACGGTAACATAAACGTCGTCTCGTAAAATGGCCAGCGTCCCGCGTTCCTCGGCTCATAAAGCGCGAGTTAAGCTCGCAGCAACGGTCACACGCACCCGGAGACAACGTTTCTGTTCATCCAATACGCTCGAATCATTTTCTTTTCGCTTTCACGTTTAGTACGAGACCCTTTTTTACAATATGAGAAGCGTATGCTCGAAAGAAAGATGATATTTCCTTTAATTAATTGCCACTGTACAGCATTGCAACCATGCGAGTGAAGAGAAAAGGTTATGCCAAGTCTCGACGTTCCTCGCGATATTAAAATTCTCGAGGATGGAACGTATAACTTGCAGATTCGCGATCCGTCTGTTATTAGAGGAGAACGGGGCGAGCACGACGAACGCGGTTTATTTCAACGGTTCCCATCAAATGTCGTTTCCGGTTCGAAGCTATTTCGATATCCGATATTTATGGAGCGATGTTTCGAAGCTGGATTGGAGCTCGGTTTCGCGGATGGAACAAGACGAGGATCGTGCAAACGTCCCTCCGCGGACGTTTAGAGGGGAATCGATTCGAGCGGCTTTCCGTTCGGACGACGCGCATCGTTACGCGAGATTAATTCGTCGAACGCATCGTTAATCGAACTGTCCGCTTTAATTTCAATAGTTGGGTTCAATCCGCCTGGGAAAGTATTCGAAAATATTTAACGGTTGAGCGGTGTTTGATGAATTTAAATGGCCGCGGGGGATAACAACGCGGGAGCGTATAATTTGATTCGCGCACGAAATAGGGCAACGTGCACGTGAAAACTCGCATAAATTAGCATCGCAACAGGTCACGTGCCATCAGTATCCGTTATCCGTGGCGTACAGGTGGCGCCGAAATACGTCATAATTTAACCTCTAATCGGATAGCTGAATGCGCCATAAGTAGTCCTGAGTGGTTCCCAAATGGCTTTCGATCTACCTCGACGTACTTTATCCGGAATCAACGCGAAGTGGCCTCGCCTTGATTAGCTCGCTACTTTTTCCACCTTTCTCCTCTCCTCTATTTTTTCTCTCCTCTTTTTGTTCGTCACTCTCCTGGCACCGTTCGCGAAGATCGCAGAAATATATTTATGGACGTACAGCTGCAACGTTAATTCCGTTGAATCGTTCCTCGTCCGTATTTTAATGGCGCGCGCGGCTTCGCGGATCGCCGTGGCGATGAACAAAAAAAATGCTATCCGCGATGGTGGCTCATTAACAATGAAAACGGCTGCTTTAGCCACCGGCGAAAGAAATTGAATCTTTGAATGGAAACGCATAAGTGATCTACGAGGGGTGCATTCAAGCGTTGATGGGCTCTGTATTTCCGAGCGGGGTGGCGCGCGTTGAATGCCGCGAGAAGTTTTCATTTAACCATCTCGAGCGTAATTCCGCTCGTATCGTTCGCGCGGCGACGTGGATAAAGGGTGTTGCTAATTCGTTTACGCGAGCGCTGTAATCGCGAGCATTCTTTGATTACCGCCTCGTGTAATGCCTGAATGGGCGTACAGAACCGTGAGAGCGCGAATTATTCGAACACCTGTTACAATTTTGTATAATATTCCTGCTAAATCAATTTATAATAATCAGAGTACGAGAGAGAGGGAGATAGAAAATTTATAATACCAGAGCGTGTGCCAAATATCGTAGAAATTAAGCGATTAATTTTGGTGGAGCCGATGAATTCAGCTTCCGTGCAATCTTAAGATATTCGACTGGTAATCGCGTAATGATAATTTACGAGTGCAACGCGACGAAGACGCAAAAACTTATTCCCCGTCCTGTTTCATTCATCTTCGTACTTAACGTCGAACGCTGACCAATCGCATCGATTAATAATGGAGGGTAAACGCAACCAACCAGATACGCCTGGGGGGGTAAGCCCGTTTCATCATTTCTAACAGAATTACGAGCGGTACCCGGGGGACACGCGAGTCCGATTCCTGGAGCGCAATCGTTCGTGTTCATCGGCACGACAGATTTCTGCCGTGACAGCGGGACTTTAACATCGTTCTCAGCGTTCGCGTTTATACAGTGCCGCGCAAAAATCTTCAATTAAATACCAGAGATTTGATTTATCATCTTTTTCACTTTATCGTGAAATTATCGAATGCCTTCTTGATAAACTCATTCACCACCTCCATTAGCGTATCAATTATTCATTCAACCCTCGATTCGACACGCGTAAGGGACAATATACTCGATCGAGCATTCGAGTGGATGCGAAAAGAGATGCATCCGGAATGATAGCATTTCTTTTAAATATTTGCATGGACACACGCGTGACGAATTAACCGATACGAGTATGAGATTCAGTGATACAAGCGAATCGAGACTTTTGCCCAGTACTGTACGCACGACGCAGTATCGCATTCATTTTGACACGGGCACGCATGGGACTCGATAATCCGGCGTGAACGTCACGCGTGATTCTCTGGCAAGTGGATCGAGGAATCAGCGCGCTTTTGCCACGCCGCTTGAAAAATCCGCTAATGGAATCGTTAAGCTTTAAAGAGGGTTCCTCGTCGCGTACTTCGTCACGCCTCTGGATCGAACCACCCCGGCGCGACCACTTTGCTTATGTCCGCCGGACGTTGACGGACAACGCGTTGGGAATTGTTCGTCGCGCGATTCCGGGAATAATTCGCCTCGAATCTCCTGGTAATTATATTTCAGTTCGACGGGGACGCGGACGGACAGGGTTCGCGTTCACTGACCGAGCAGAAGGATCCAAGGAAGAACGCGCTAGAGAGTGGAGAAGGAGCGATTAAAATTGCATTTTAACAAAGTTAACTCTTTAGTTGAGAAGGTGCTCTTATTTAGTCGCTAAGAGAATTAATGCTGAAAGTTCCGTACACAGGCTGTTTAATAACTAATAACTTTGGATTAATTAAGGCTGCAGTTAAGCGGAAGTTTAATTCTGGGAAATTAGATCGTAGTTATAAACATCCACCATTGATTATATATAACCCCAATGAAGTTGATATATTAAAAGGTCTCTTGGAAAGTTCTTCGGTTTAAGCCGATAATTGACTACGATCTTTTTTTTTTATTTTTTGTTTGCTACGCGTTTAATCATTTTTAATTAATACACTGTCGAAGAGATGGGCAAATAAATAAATGAGTAATGGTTTAATCTTTTCGAACACCGATGAGAGTTCCCCGCCGAAATGGGATCATCTTCCAAGCCGGGAAGCGCCACCCTTATTATCGAAGAAATCCCTGCCCGATGGCGTCGAGTCTCGCGTGTACATAAAAATCCTCGAACTTAATTTCGCACGTACACAGAGCCCCGAACCGTCTAATCCCATGGCACGGCGCCCATGGGAAATTAAAGTCGATGATTGATACAGATAAAAAAAGAAATTAAGACGCGTTCACGCGTGCGTCCACCCTTTTCATCCCCTTCGTTCTTATTCTTTCTTTATTCTTTTGCAGCAACCGACTATTAGTTCTCTTTGAGTAAAATCAGAGGGACGAGACTCTTCTGCGTCTATCGAACAAAGTGCACTTAATACGAAGGACTTTCGATTATGCAGGAAGAATCGATTCGATATCTCTCAAGAAATGAAATCAGAAAACTTCAAAATTGCGAAAGTTCGCCTCGCTAAAATAAACTTCTAGGACGATTCTATCGTTCCCATTGTCCGCTGAAAACATTTCAAAGAAAAGCGTTCCCCTGATGAGTTTCTAGGAGCATGCTACAACTGAAAACTGTTTTATTATCCGCGACCCTGTTTCTCTCATTTCCACGTGACTATAGCGCGTCGTACGAACAATCTTGCTCGTAAAACTTGTATCGTTCGTATTCCTCGATCATCCGCAAAATTCCACTGAAACGAATATACATATATTTTTAGCGTCAAGAAGTATCTATCGTTAAATATATAAAGGATCGCGTTCCTCGAGAGGCACTTTTGTCTTCGTGGCCTTAGTTTTCCGGGTCCGTTGAATCCGACGAAGGGAGGCGAAGAACTGCAATTAAGAGAAGATTTTAGCCGTGTAGAAACGATCGAGGATCTCGCGCCGAGGGATTTACGCGGCTGCTAATAACTTCTCACTATAAATAGTCCCGGAATTCCTGTGTGTCTGGCTGTCCCACCCACCTTTGTTAGCTGGCTTTTCACACGGACAACTCTCCACCCCCGACTCAACCCCCTCTCCCTCTTTTCGCTCTTTCCGCCGGTTCTTCTTCCCTTCTTCTTGGCTCTTCCTTCGCTCCACTCACCCCCTCGACCATCTCCCTTGACCGTTCATTCTTCTCAGAGGTAGAACGGCGACCGCGCTACCGGGAAGAGGCTCGAAACGGGGAGCTACGAGAAGACTCTTTACGTATAATGCGAAGAGGACACTTGGGCGAGGGTGACAGGGTGACTCTGCTTCCCTCGTTTCTTCTATCGACCGATACGATCGATATATGGGAAGGAATAACGCACTTTCGAGGGACATGGGAGTGGCACCGGTGATTTTGGCCGAGGTTTTCAAGAAAATCGATCCTCCGCCGCGAGAGGTGGGCTTTAAGCGTGTTATTTCCGGCCGTATGATTGCTAGCCGGTAGGACCAGCTTCTAATCTTCTCTATCTCTTTGTGAAATTGAATGATTGGCTTTGGGATCGTCGTGTCACGTTAATACGATTTTCGAGGAGTGAAACCATTTTCTAGATAATATCTCAGGTTCAGATCGCAACTCTTTTATAATAAGTGTATAGGGGGAACATTTAAGGGGATGGTTATGTTAAACTTGAGAAATTAAGAAGTGTTAAATACAATTCTTGCGGATTTTGTCTTCATCTCGCGTCCTGGAATGATCCTCGAACATTTTTACGCGCGACCATTACCAACCTCGATAATTCGCCAGGAACCGCCCTCCTAATGGTCGGAACGACCTTCTAATGACGCTCGACGTTAACAGCCGGCCTTTTTTCCGCGGTGGTAATAAGTCGAGAGTGGAAATTCTGGAACGGGACGGCCGTGACGGCGGGCAACTGCAACATAATCGCGGGCCAGTTTCCGGCAAACGACGCGGCCGGTAACTCTTCGCCGCGTGTTTTACTCTGTTTGCTGTGTTTCCCGTGGAAAATTGTTCCCCGCGGGCGCGTCGTGAACGACGCCACGCCGCGGAAGAATGCGGCGTGGGAAATCATGCGAATATTTTATGGCGCATAAAAGCGTTGAACAGTTACAGCCTACTTGTCCTGCGACTCGGTGTCGTAAACCAGCTATTAAAAGAATCATTGCCTATGAAACGCGTCCCTCCATCGGACGCATTTTTCGTACAGACCTCGAGGCACTAACGATCGTTCTCGCCAGCGCCCCGTTTCACCCTGTTCGATTAATAATTTCGACGATTTCCAGCCTGCCGCCTTCGTTCTAATTTGCACGCGTTTCCCTGCTACGAGGAATTGAAAGGTTTTCCACGAGAACAAGCGTAATTGCGTTTTAATTGAGTGGGTTGTTGGGTTATTTTCGTCGAACACAGCCACCCCGTTGCTGTTCCTTTAAATCGCACTCGCGCTTCGTACACACACCCTCTTTGTACGTTCATTCATCGAACATTCTCGATTCTTTTCTACGTGGATTTCCATGCGTTCCCTTGTTTTCCCAGGCATTCACGCACACGCATGCTCTTATGCGTACAGTTTGGAATATCCTCGAATGTATTCAATATTCGAAAATATTCATAATTACATTTGATGTTTTCAGACATACTGAATTGCAGGCAATAAAATCATTCACACCTTACAATCATGAAAGCAATTTCGTTATTTTTATGGGAAAATTGTTGTCCGCTACTTTCGCGTGCGATTTATGCAATTTCGCATCGTTAGATCCGGAAAAGATCGTGCCAGGAAGAAAAGGAAGATTAAACTGTAAAACATTCACGGTTCAATTGAACGACTAGATTGGAAACGGATGGGAATGCATGGTGGTAGAATTTCCATAACCATGAAGCACCCCGTTATACAGATGTTCTACTATCTGGATCTTCTATTATTCGGACTGCATATTTTCTACTGGAACACTGCATGCATATGTAGATCCACACACGGTTTATGTTCGTTTGTAAGATGAAATATCTATTCAGTGCGCGTGAATTATTATTTTACAACATTTTCAACCTCGTTTAACTGTACAGTATCTCTCTCTGTCTTCCATATTTTCCAAACCGTTGTCATTTATTCGCTCAACTATTGAATTATTAATGCACAGCGGAGGGAGAATATCAATCATCGTAACACTTTTAATTCCGTTTAGAACAGAGGTGGAAATCCAGAGAGGGCAGGGAACAACGGGAAAAGCGTTTTTACACCAATTATTCCGCGTTACCCCGCCCGCCGTGTCGTGTAATCGAGCGAATTTCATTAATTCCTGTTTTAGCGTCCTCGTAAATTACGTAACATAAATAATTTTCAGCGCTGGCTGCTTTCGTAATTAATGATTCGGCCTTGTACAGTTTGATCAATTGGCCGGGGATTCATAATTTCGGGCTTATTAACGCGCGCGACCCTTTATTATCGGGGTGGAATTGTATGCGCGGCGCGCGGCCGTTTTCACCGGGAAACGCGGGGGAAAAAACATAAACTGTCGAAAACCAGTCCGGCCTTACAATCACGACGTTTCCAATTGGCTCATAATGGAGAGAGCAACCGAACGTAATACATAACCACGCGCCAAATGTTACCAGTTAATTTGTTCCTCGCGGCGTAATTTACAATCCAATACCTCGGGTCAATTTTTTAGATCACGTCCGGCTAATTGTTCGATTTGTCTCCGCACCCTTTCGCGCCGCATTTCGAATTATTAATCAGGCTGGAATTAAAAGTTGCGCAAAGCGCTCGTAATCGTTTCGAGTCGGTCCTTCGTTCAAGTGCTACGTCCAATTTTATTATCCGTAATTTTTGTGCGAATTTCACTTCAGAAGGCGCCCCTTTTGTCTCGATCCATCGATCATCTTGAATAACCTGTACAATACTTATACACGTAACGTTTCTCTCATACATCATCCCACTGAATTTCAAAATCTACAATACGCCATTGATAAAATTAATTTTGTCCCAATAAGACTACTCCCAGAATTCATCCCTTCCCAACATCCGCTCGTTTCTCCGTGACGGAAGAGGCAATCACATTTCATAAAGGGTCCATTGGACACGCGTTAAATTTGCGTCCTTCGCGGCGCTGTTCCGCCGCCCTGACGGAAACGCGACCCAAAACTCACCCCTTCGAGCGGCGAAAACGATGGCTGGCGGGTTGGTGGTTGGAGATTCTCGAGACGTCGATTAAATTCCGGAGAAAGAACGTACCCAGGCCTCGAAACCGGGGGTACGTATATATACTCGAATCATTTTATCATTTTATACGGGCTGCGCGAAGTGTCGGCGTGGCCGAGGGTGGCCCAATGGTGTCTGCGGAGGGTTGAAAGGAGCAAGGGAGAGGGTCGATGAAAAAGGAGAGTGCCGCGTAAAATGTTCGAGGATATAAAACTCTTTCGGTGTTGGAAGTTATACCCATTAAAGATTAATAAACCATCAGGGTGGAAAAGAGCCAAGATGGTGGCTGTCCTTGGTGGTGGGGAGAGGAAGGAGAGATGGAGGAGGATGAGAATTGAGAAAGAGGGATATCGAAGCCCCTGTTTCGAGAGCTTCTTCGGGTAGTATCTCTTAACATTTATTTATTTTTCTGTTTCTTTTTTTTTTGTTAATATTTCTATACAAATGATTTTCTACATTACTATTAGAGGAACGTTTGCTCTTAACTATCCTGTTTGAAAATCAAATATGTGGCAGGAAATATGTACGTTGGATGAACAATATGATTAATTACGAGCGATTAATATCTGTGATACGTAAAATAGAAGTGATGAATCGTTTATTGATACGACGCGTCGAAATTAATTTGCCTTGTGTTATTAAATGGTGTAATAATTCACCGCATCGTTTTGTAATTACGGTTATTATGAAATTCTCGATTATTAATGCGAACGAGTTAATTGTGCTCGAACTTTCGGCTCAAATTTTAGCAAGACCCGTCTGCGAAGTAAGAAAAGGGTTCGGTTCGTAAATTCAGGGCGTAGAAACGATATGGTCCGTGGCACGTTAATGGCGTTGTATTTATAATATGATATTCGATTCTCGCGCGTTTCCACGTTCGGAGAATTGGTTCTGTTGAAGATGGGATTGGCCTGGTAATGGCCACTAATATATCAATTTATATCTCGAACGGGCGAGACTGAATTATGGGAAATTGAGGGAGAATATACGCGGCTGGTAAAGGGGACAGACAAAGGAAGCAAAATGTAAGTTGGCTCATCGCCAGATATCCTGAATTACTTACTCTTCCCACCTTTTTCGTGCCTTCGAAACCTTTGTGTCGGCGGCTTCGATCAGAATAATGAACAGTTTAAAATTTCCACTTTCAGAACTTGGAACAGTTATTAAATATTTGCCGGTAATATTCCACACAAATTACCACCCTTTTAATTAGTCCCTTTTAACTTTCACGTCTAATCGCCATCACGTTGCCTCTCTTCGCTTTGAACGCAAAATTTCCTACCCACGTAGCAATGTCTAAAATTTTTAAAACCAATTAACAGACACGCTGGGAATAATCAGAAACCACAAAAGAAAAAATGATAGAACAACGTGCTACGAGTTCCTTTATCTCGTCAGCGGTTCGCGAGCAGCGTTTTCACGTGAAAACGAGGCCAAACGGAAGCAAGAAACTACGGGCGATTCGCATAGCAGGGTACGCAAAACATTTACGCAGGAAACAACAGTTGAACCGGAACGAACTGACTGATCGATGCAGCCCGCGCGAAATCCAATCGGCAATTATCGGCCGCGAACTTAATCGGCGCCCGCCACGGTTTCACCCCCCCTCGTTATAATGAATACCAAAGCTTGCCTCCGTTCCGTTTTCGATCCCAATATCGACGGATATTTCCGTCCGGGACGGATCCGCAGCGATAAATATACGATAAGGTCGGTTGCCTGCGAATCCCGCGGTCGCTTCATCCCTCGTTCGCGGTTCAATCGAATAAATCAATTAGCGGCTCGGTTGATAATGATAACGAACGAGCCGACACGCGAAACGTTTCGTCAGCGCCTGTTTTCAACGTTCGTTCGATTCCAAACGTTGCTTCAAACGATCGTTTATACTGAACAGCTACGAGCTGGTAAGATCGTTGAATCTTGCAACCCCTTGCAGGTGATCGATAATATCGATCGAAGGAGATATTAATGTTAAGCGTATCGTAAAAGTTATTGCAGTAATCGTCGAGTAGGATAACCGATGCTACCAATAAGAAGAAATATTGATACCGTTAATGATCGCGTGAGACCAATATTGGAGAGGCAAGGTAGAAAGTATTGGGGGTGGTTTGACAGTACTATTGTCAAGCTGGATTGATCAATGACATCATCGATGCCAATAAATATTGACGGCGTTATTGATCGCGCGCGTCCAATATTGAGAGATTAAGGGGAAAAGTGACGATGCGGATTGACAGTATTATTGTCAAACAGAATTGATCAATAATAATATTGCCGATGTGAGCACATATGAGCAATCCTATTGATCGTGCGTTCTCGCTATTGGAAGTTGAAGTATGTATGATATATTCTTCAATAATTTCTCTTTTCTAATTAATTCTCGAGTGCTCCTCGATAATGCTTAAAATTCACCGCAAGTGTATACTTACATATCAACCTATTAATCGAAGAATCAACTTTTGTTCAACTCATTTCAAATACCTTCCCAAAAAGAAAGTACGAATAACCAAAAAACTCGTGCCCATTGGAGTCGTTTTTTTGTCTTCAGTAGATTAAAGCATCTGTTTAAACCTAAAAGCTATTACGTGCCATCGTGATCGTATAAAAAATGACTGTTCACATCGAAGACCCAGACGATAATACAAATTGAAACGGCTGACCGTGTCGCGAAATAATCCATGGAGCACGCAGTCGTATTTTCTCCTCTTTTTCTCTCTCGCGTCTGCCTTGCGACGGTTTCCTCCCTTTTTTTTTTTCCCTGTCGCGAAGAGATACCGGGGTTGGCGAAAGGGCGGCGCGCGACCGCGGGTCCCCGCGGAGGGCAACAAATAACTTTGACAGAGAATCGCAGTCTCCAGCGAGAAATATTTCGCGGATTACCGCGGCTACCGGCCGAAAGCGGAATTTATACAGGAACTTCGGGGAAATGTGTCGTTCCATGAGGTAACTTTAAGTGGCCTCTTAGCCCCTACTGTCTGCCTGGCTGTGTATCGGGGAAGAACGTCGCGTGAGAAAGGTGAAGGAAAACTTGCTGGTAAAGAGAGTTCCTTCACGGTGGCAAGATAGAAAGCGGAGCAACTGCGCGACATTTTGCCGCGTTGCTCCCACTCGAGGCATCCCATCATTTTATTCGAATATTCGTTCGACGATGTCCTCGTGCCTGACTCTCTTCGTCCCGTTATCCGACGTTCTCCGTATTGCATTTGATTTCGTGCCTGGGACTAACGGGAGGGAACGTAGAAAGGAGAAGAAGTTCCCATCGGACGAGTTCGAAAAAGCGAAAGAAAGCTGGCTGTAATTAAAACGCAGGAATGAAATTATACCCAGCGCCGCGTCCCGACGTTAATTAATCTGGGGGAGGGGCGAGGGACGACGGTAGTTTGCGAGCCGGAGATAAAATACCGGCAATAATATCATAGAGCAAGAACTGGTGCCCGGTTAAGTGTGTCGTATTTTACGTTTCACGGCCTGCCACGGTTACTCGCGATTTCGAAATTTTATCACAAATACGAGTCGGTTTCTCTGGCTTGGAATCCTGCGAGCGAAGCTGAGGGCGCTATCGAGGGATGGTCGCGCGAAGGATGTCGGTAAAATACGAAATCAGGGGTAAGAAAATTAATTACAGCGATCGACTATGTATGGGACGTATGGAGATTTTTAGAATAAAGGTTAATGATATTGTTTGAAGGTTTTGAGGGCGCTCTCGAGGGATGGTCGCGCGAAGGAAATTGACAAAATACAAAATCAGGGGTAAGAAAATTAATTACAGCGATCGACTACGTATGGGACCTATGAAGATTTTTAGAATAAAAGTTAATGATATTGCTCGAAGGTTTTGCCGTTATCTCTTCAGTTATTACAAAGAATCGGCGAATCGCAGACGATTCAACGAGACTTCTATTATATTGTCTCGCGACGTGGATGGCTGCGAGGCGCTCGTATTTTTCCATCGTTCCACGCGCACGAGAAGATAATTCGAAACAACATCTCCCGCGGAACTTTTACGTTCCCTTATTCTCGTCCACGGCTCTCTGGGAACGAAGATCTTAACGTCGTCACGCGAAGCTCGAATTTCACGGGCAATTTTTCTCGTTCCAGTCACGTAGCTCGCGATTGCTAATGGACACGGACTCACCGTGCTCGTGGCGACTCGCGGTGATTCGAAATCGAAATTCTAAATGAAGTTCGCCAAGCGGCTGTTCGCTCGTTAATCCTCGAACCAGCTCCGAAGGACGACCGCCTGTACCCTTAATTCGCTCGTTTCATTAGCCATTCCCGTAAGCTGTCGCGAATGCAAATATCCAACGGGCACCAGAGATATGAACTTCAGTAAATGAATGATAATTTTTAGTTGATTTTGACGAGCTGCTCTTTGCGTGCAATTAACGCGAGGGTATAAACAGCAGGTGTTCCACCGCGAACAACTTCATTCCAGATGAAACCTACGAACGCTTGGAACGTCTCGACGTAACGTGTAATCGAAGAAAACCTGTTTAATTTCTGATCAAAGAATTTCGATATTCTATTCGAATTTATGGTAATCGACGTATGGTGTCGTAAACGACGCCGCTATTCGCGGGGGTATTTTGCTCGACAAGCGTTAATTAAAAATAATTCCAGCTACGCCCAGAGCGCCGAACAAAGTTGGCACGGTGATAATTTAGCAATTTGTAACCGCGAATTAAGTTCAATTTTAAGGGGAGACAATTTTTGCCTGGGCCGATTGTTAGTTCTCGTAGCAGGCGGTGAAGCACGCGGTGCGGTAAATTTCACCGGCAGAAGGTCACGAAGCTTCATTAAGCGTGGGACGGTGGAAAATTGCGGGATTCCGCGGCCATTTTATCGTCAAATAAAGTCATTAACACTGTTCGAGCGGGGCGCAGGGTGGCGCGAGGTGTGCGCGCAAACAAATCGAAAATCGCGTTATCGCGAGCCGCGTGATGTATGCAAAGCGTGTTTTGCGAATCCAATTTGCCCGATAAACTGGATACGAAATGAATCATCCGCCCCACCACGGGCTTCTTTCCTTTTACAATTCTCCTTCGTTCCCCGCGGCGTTCGCCAAGCGTAGACAAATTGTTATTCACTCGTCGTTGCTCGTTTAATTCGCACGTTTTCGATAAATTCCGGAAATACGCGTCATTGATTATCCACGCCCGAGGGATCTCTGTATAAGCTATCGAAATTCTAGCCGCCAGGGAACTGCGTTCACGACGATCTTTGCGTTCGATTGAAAACTCGAAAAAATTCTCGATATCGAGAAAAAAGTAAATCACGCGAGGTTTGCTGGTCTCTTCGCGTTCTTAAACGAACTCCCGTGATCTAATTTCGATGTTAATGAACCGTTCGTTTCGCTAGGCTGCTCGCTGGTATGCAACTCTAATGGCATATAACGAAGCGCTCATCGGCGCGGAGAAGATTTTTTAATACACGCCGCGTTAGCGTCGCGTGTGAAACGGCCAGCGTCGATTTTAATGACCGCCTATCCCTCGAACTACCCCTCGCGGAAAGGGTTTTCGCCGGTCGTTCTAGGTAACCCATGGAGAATCGTTCTGGCCGGTTACCGTCGGTTCCAACGATTCCGTTAATGGCTCGGTTGCTTTGGTCCGTTTTCATTGCTACGATAATGAACGTTCGACGATTCCGTTGAACGGGACGCTACTTCCAAGCGCCGACGTTCTGTTTCAATTACTAGAACTTTCGTTCCGTCCCGTGAGCTGGTATAATTTCAAGCGTGACACGACGTTCGTCTGAAAATTTTTCTTACAGGTGTGTGGAAGCAAATTGTAGCTTTAATCCTTGACACTCGACACTTGAATCGATTCTCATCGAGAATTATCCTTGAAAATATATTCGAAAGTCCACGAGTAAGGAATTAGAGACAGTGGATAGAGTCTAATCAGGTCGAACATCGTTTTTCACGTTTGAAAATCGCGTTTCTCGTAGAACGCGACGAGGCGACGTTTCCGATCAGGACTCGAGGAGATCGCTCGATAACGATGCTGAAAAATGATCGTACGTGCGGTCGCGAATGCCGCGCGCGTCTCCTGAGGATTTCACGATGAGCGATGACGAGCGATCCCCGTCGATAAACGTCGAGTTAACGTTCGATAAAGCTGACATAGTAGAGATGTTTATGGCGCGGGACAATCAATTGTATCTCTGAACGACCCACGGTTCCTACCGCTCCGACAGCGTCACTGGATATCGTGTAAGACCATCCTTCTTCCCCTTTCTTTTGTCTCCAGTTTCCCTTTAATGAACGAGCTGCTCGGAGTCAGCTCGACCTCTGCTCTCGATCTTTAAACATTTTTATTCTACGCATTGAGACACGCGCACGGAAAATGTCTATTTGTTATCCCAATCGAACATTTATACGCCTCGTTTTAAAAGTATATCCTGCGCGAACTCGTTGCACTTGGCGAGAAGAGAAAAGGAAACCATTTCGCAACGCAGCCTTCGTCGAGCCAAATATTTTTTCTGGCTCGAGTCCAGCATCACCTGCTTTCCGGCCCATCGAATTTTATTTCCATCCACCGGCGGATTTATGCCGCGCGAGTTTCGCCACTACGAATCGACCGATAGAGGCGGCCGTTTAGGATCGACTGGGAATCCTTCCGTCCTAACCCTGTGGGAATATTCGACGGGATACCCGGGCCACGCCTGGCCCGCGTATACGACTGATCGAAGGCTCCATAAACCATACTTTCTGCCCCGGTAAATCTTATTTCGCGCTCTTATTCAATGAAACTCCGCGGAGAACTGCGATCGTTTATTTTCCTGATAAACATCCCAGTTCGCCCGGCAACTTTACCCCCTGCACATTTCACGACGGCCCCACTGTGCGCCGTGTTCGATTTAATTCGATTTCGACCCCTTTAAACGGCGAACTCCGCTCCCTGCTGCGCCGCGTAGGGTTGCGCGGGGGTTGTTCGTTTGCCGCTGCGGATGAAACTTTAAAGGGTGTTTCTAGAAGTCGAATCGAGACGAAAATCGAATCTCTGTCTCGCGAAGAACGAGATTAAAGATACACGCCTTAGATATGCGTGCGTAAATGGTGGAATCGTTCGATACACTGCGTTTCGTGACAATAATCCCGCGTGTCTGTTTCGCACGGATTTTCAAAGCCGTCTCTCGCGAAAGCAAAACGTCGAATACATTTCTATCGCGTTTCTACTTCCAGAATCGTCCGCCCACATTTTCGTCTCGAATATCGCGCCTCCAAAACGTCAACTTCGCAGTCGATTCGGTCCCGCGAAACCATCGGCGACCACGGCGGCGGCGAACGTTTTCCCAATACGCGCAATACGAACCGCGTAACGATAAATAATCCGCAGCATCGGCGAAAGCAAAGTGTAAACCGAGCTGTCAAACCGTAGGATCGATCGATCGAGTTGTGTGTGTGTGTGTGTGTGTGTGTGTGCACGAAGGATCGAGCGATCCGACAACGAGGACGAAATCGGCAGACGAATGGCCGCGGTCGGCTACGGTATGTTACGTGGGACGCGATCAAATTTCCCCCCGTCGCCGCTGGAAAGAGGAAGTGCACGGAGGTGGCCAGCATCATTTCCGGTACGCCAGCGTTTAGTTTCCGCCGCATCCGGCGGCTATCTGTATCACTGCGTCATCGCGGTGCACAACTGCGCTCAACGGTGCACCACCGCTGGGCCCCGCGGTTCGATTCAACGCGTCGCCGTTATTGTTGCGTTCTGTTTGTTCCCGTTGCGCGTTTATGGTCGTGGCATACAGAATCGGGTATTTTCGAGCGTAGACACTGATTCTTCGGGAATATCCATCCCCTGAAGGATATCGAAGTTATGGGATTGAAGGCTAGAGTTTGTACAGATAAGGGTTCAGTTAAATTAAGGTTAAAATAGGGAGGTAATACTAAGGGAGAATAAGCAATGAGTTTTTAATTTGATCAAAGTGGTTATAGTTTGTAGGAGCGTGGAGGAATATGAACAATGTGCAGGTTTTAATTGAAATATATCAATTAATTGCGCTTATGGTCATGGCATACAGAATCGGGTATTTTCGAGCGTAGATACTGATTCTTCGGGAATATCCATCCCCTGAAGGATATCGAAGTTATGGGATTGGAGGCCAGAATTTGTACAGATAAGGGTTCAGTTAAATTAAGGTTAAAATAGGGAGGTAATACTAAGGGAGAATAAGCGATGAGTTTTTAATTTGATTAAAGTGGTTATAGTTTGTAGGAGCGTGGAGGAATATGAACAATGTGCAGGTTTTAATTGAAATATATCAATTAAAGTAATTCAAACGTTTTGAACATTTTTAACACGAACGGTAGTTTAATAGCGTTCGTGTGCGAAGGGTTTACATTCTCTGGAGCCAGCCGTTCGGGGAAAAGGGGAAAGTAGGGCGCGTAATTCGAAACGAAAGGTGAGCTCGTATTTCAAAAAAATCTACCATAAAGATGTGACATTCTCATTTTATGGATCCTTTCAGGCCATACAGAGAATCGAGAAACGCTTTAGGTGCGCGGTAAAGTCAGATGTCGCGTCCAATACGCGGAGCCAGCCAGTTCCTACGTTTCCGGGACGCGCGTATACCTGTACACGGTACAAACGCATAAAAGTAACAACTTTAAATGGGACCCGTTGTAGAGTAAATTTGCCACTAAATTAAAAAGTCTGGACTTAAAGGTAAACGAATCGAGCCTCTCGGAACTCTTGCGCGGAACGTTTGGGTTCCACGGTGAAAAAGGGGGCGTAAAACGAGGCGAGAGAGAGAGAGAGAGAGAGAGAAAGAGACAGAGAGAAAGAAAAAAGAGCACGCTGAGGGGTAGTTCGAAGCGACACTCGCAATCAGCCGCGAAACCCGTGATCCCACGAAGCGAGTGATCGCGCGTAGTCCTCCTGACGCGGCGCGGCCGGTGAATCACGGATAATGAGCTCTCGAAATCCTGTTTCGCGGATATGAGGCCGAGGAGAGGACGTGCCTCCACTCGTCGTGATGAGCTCGGCTGCAAAGAGAGGGCTGATTATTCGGGCTTAATGGAGCGGTGGGGGTGGGCTGGGGGTAGGTAGCGCAGACGGGGCGTTTAATAGCGGGCACGAAACGACGCTGGGACGTCGATCGATAAAAGTGGCCAGTTTATTTTCCAGGGGCAACGTGGCCTGGGACTCGCCACCACCACCACCACCGCCGCCGCCGTCGCCACCCCCTTCCTTTCTCGTTCCTTAAAAAAGAAGCCAGCAGCCAAAAGAAGATGGAAAGGCAGCGCAGTGGCAGGGGGAGTAAAAAGAAAAACGGAGGAAGCGCACTCGACCTCTTCGCGAGTATACGCCGTCGAAGAAATTGCTTGTCTTTTTTCGCTTAGTCGGCTAATTTCGGCCCCGTGGATATAACGCTCGAGCGTACTTTGCGCGGGCCTGCCTAAAAGAACGTAAAAAGTACCCGGTGCACCTTCTGATAATTAGTTCCGATGGGTCATGCTTCGATGCTTCGCTATGCGTCCAAGATAAGGGAAAAGGTGGAGAAAGCAATCGTTCTTGCTGTTTCGTAAGATTGCTACGAGCCTCGCGGGGATGAGTCGAGGAAGGGGGGATTTAGTGCCACTTGGCAACGAACGATTCGTGTTCACGTGGTCAGAGTTGTGTGCGGAAAATGTTCGCACTTTGGCCATTTTATATTCACAAACAGAAAAGCTATTAGTCCTCGTGAGGATAGTTAGAATAAACGCAATCGAACGAATTCAGTGGATCAATTTTAGCGCGAGAAATTGCAAGCTGCTCGATATCGAGCAAAACCTGAGCAGAAGCTGAAACACAGCCGTCCTCCAAAAGACAACCAAGGCACATCTGTCCGGATCGATTGACCTCGTGTCGAGGTGTTTCTTCAGAAAATACTGTGGAACTCGATTCAAACGACGTTCGACCTACGACGTAAGCGAAGGATCCTCCGTCTAGAAGCGAGAGATATACAAAGGTCGAAAAGGTACAGGGGGAGAGGCGGAAGTCGGTACAAAGGGCACGGGAGGGTCCTCAGGGAGACCGTGTACTTTCGCGCGGCGTCCTCGAATCGACCAGAAGGGGGATGCAAAGAGGGGACGTGGCGAAATTAAGAAAAAGCTAGCCTCTTCAGCTCGTTGGCCGCTACGTATCCGGGTCGTGCGCCCGGAAGATCGCAGATGTCGCATAATGAAGCCGTTACACGAAGGACACCGAGCTCTGCACACGATCCCGTCTCTCTTACTCTCTCTCTCTCCCTCTTTTTGCCTGGTTGATGCATAGAAATGAGAGACCTCGTTTCCCTCCGATAAAGGGAGACGAAAAAGGGAAATAAGAAAGGTGGACCTCGTCCTACCGATTCTTCTTTGGCCACCGCGTATCGGGATCCATGAAAGTCAAAGCCGGAAGCTATCTCGCGCTGGGATCCTCCGGCTGGACGATCTTCAGAGGGAAATTATACGGCTCGGGTCCGATGCGATTCGTTTGCCCGAGATCTTTCGGCTCTTTCATCGGTAGCATGGATTGCTGTACTTGTTAGCGACTTGCATAGCGCGTTTTCTTAACTTGCTGCTTCACTTGGTAGAACGTAGTAACGATTATCGATCGTTTCTTGAAAGTTTGTACATCATAAGAAAAATTTATAAAGTGGTTCACATGTATTGAAAAGATTGTTGAATTATACTGTGAAGTTTGAATTTTCTGAGCGAAAGAAACACATTTTAATTCATCTTCTTTGTTTCATTACAGGTAAGGATATCAACGGTTATCCTAATAAGTTGCCAGATAAGGATCGCATCACTGTGAGTAGATAAAAATCTTCTACGTATGTACACGTTTGTTGGATTCTTGGATTTGTTTAATTAACTCCTGCTCGCGCTATAAAAGGGGAATGTCCGATGTATCCAAGTCAAACAGCGTAGTAAAATTATGTAAATTCGCTTGTTTACACTGATACTTATCGAGGCAGTGTCAACGAATTCCCTCGGCTCCGTTTATTCTTGGTATTCGGTAGAAATCGTTGGCGGCGCTTTGAGTCACCCACGTAAGAATGCTGATAATTAATTAGCGTTCGATGCGATAATGCAACGCGATTGTGGCTCTAACCGAATCAAGAGGGAACGTTCTCAAACTCCACGGTACAACGGGAATACCAATTCCTCCGCGAGAAAACTTTACGATTTCCTTCGACGTTTATTTCGAACCTCGCTTCACGCAGAAAATATCATCGACTGCGCCCAAAATCGACGCAACATAGCCGCGCGAATTGGAAATATATTAATTTGTCCAGCAGTAATCGTATAATTATAATTTCATGTACTTCATCCAATCCCAATGGTTCGTTAATTACCATTTTAATAATGCCGTGTAAATTAAAATGTAATTAGCCAGCGGGGTATTAGCAATTAACCGTTCATTAAAATTCTTCATCCGCGTTCGACGTAGGTGCAAAAATATTTCTATAATTACGATCTGATATAAAATCTCAATTGCCGTATCGCGTCCCATGGTACATAGTAACTCGTACCAAATTTCGAAGTCAGATTCGAGCACTCGCAAGCAACGGCGCGATTATCAAATTTCCAGCAATTTGTTCGTCACGGTTCGAAGAGGTTACCCAACGTGGTCGTCGAACAGCCAGTCGCACCCTAAAATATATCTATATATACATCCAGGACACAAATAAAGTCCGAAGGATCGGTACCAGAAGCAATTTAAAGGCGCAAAGTGTTCACGGACAGGCCCGTTGCCCGAATAAGGCGCGACGCTTGGGGACAGAAGTTTGGGAGGTCCGGTACGCGGGTAGAACCGGCCTCGTCCTTGGCGAAATCGTCGTCGAGGTCACCCTAAACCCTCCCGCCTCTCCCTGGCTCCGTCGACTCGTTCGAGTCCGGCTCCTATTCGTGGGCCCAGCGGGTGACTGGGCCTGGACCAGAGGCGAACGGGCAACGACGATACATCACGCGACGACCACAAATCCTATCCGGTCCACTAAACGGAACGAACGATGAGCAGCGGGACAACAATTCGACTGGCCAGGCGAGCAGAGAGAGACGCAGCGGGTCTCTCCTCCCGTGGTGGCTTTGAACACCCAGCGAGACCGCGGGCCACTGTATCAAAAGGACCGTGAAAACGTCACCGCGGGACTAACTGATATTTATGAGCCACTTTTGCGCGACAACCATCAGATTCGTCGACGATCGGTTCGATCAAAGTTGGTCCCAGCGTTGTTTCGGGAGTTCTCCGAGGATCTACGACCCGATCGAGAGTGATTAACAACGGGAAACATGCGATATTGAGATATGGAAACCGAAATTCCATTTATCGATGTCCAAGTTGGAATATTTCATAACTATTACGATGCGTTACAATTCTTCCACGATTTCATCGAAGCAATCATAAAAAATCACCTTCCGTACACAGCACACGAAATCCAGCCGCAAACACAAGCGGAAACCATCGAAAGTAGCTGTTCCTCCTCGCAATCGAGTCGAACTCCCCAGTCGTTCCGTTCGAAACGCGTCCGTTTCGCGATGCTGCATCGGTGGCCAACCGCGGACGTTCACGTTCGTCGACCTGAAATTCCATAAAGCCGAAGCGAGACGAGGAACGACGGACGGGGACAGAGGAGACGAAGGGGGCAGCGGCCAACGGGGGTTCCCTCTGAGGACGTCGGGTCGCAAATCAGAAATGCGCGCCGCGTCCGTTCCCGGGGCCCCGTTGGAAGATATCGGGCCGGCATCTGCTCTCGAGTCCCCGTTCGGGACACAGCTCGTGATCCTCCTGGCCGCCGTAAAAATGCTCTGGTTCTGTTGTACCTGCGCGAGCGAGCGAGCGCGCGCGCGCGCGCGCCGTGACTCCTCGAGAAGAAGGGCCCGGGGGTGGACGTCCACCCTGGCCAGGACGGAACCATATTTCTGTGTACGCGATTTCGCTTTGTAACGTTTAGAACCTGGCTGCCCTGGAGAAAGACGAGGCGCACCGGTCCGTTCCTACGGGGACTACAAATGGCTTGTCAGTTGGATCATAATAGAGACCCGGGATCGCGAGATAATCTCACGCTGCGGTCCACGTATCCAGCCCCGCGTCCTGTTCGCCGCGATGCCGCGCCGATGGAACGGGAATATCGAAGGATTTGCGTGAGACTGGCCTTCGGTTGTTTCGACCACGTTGATGCAGAGATACGGTTATTGTGCCTCGATCCGTGGACCTGTTCCACGACTCGTCCTCGACGGGATGAGAGGAGGATTTTCGGTTTATTCGCAGGTTATCACTGTACGTACCGTGAGTTCGTATGGGAACGCGCGCGATTTTGCTGGACTTTGGATAAAGCATCGAACGGAGACGAAATTGTCGTCGACGTTAATGGATCTGTAATGAGAAATTTAGGATGGGAGTTATGGTACGCTGGATGAAATCTTTCCCGATTTTAGATTATTGTTGGCACGACTTGTTAAAAGGATTATTAAAAACTATATTTGGTATTTTAAATGGACGACACGGAGTCTTAATAGGCTGATAAAGCAAGAGGGAATAATTTACGAGATATTTCTCCGCGAAACCATCCAATCAAGCCAATCCGAGCCGAGTCACGTAGCCTTCCCCCGTATCGTTCGTTGCATTACGTTAATTATAAAATAAAATCCCGGACGGCTCTCTGGAATCATGATCGAAATCATCCGGATCGATTTTGGAGCCATTTCGAGTAACGAGCCGAGGAACCATAATCCTGTAACTCACAATCATCATCGAATAACCAGAAATTACCTGTCCAAGAGCGAATGACGTTACTAATAATTAATATTCCCATTGATGGTGGTCGTGCCAGGTACGTACGCGCGCTGTCGTGGTATTGGTGGACGCGTAAAATCGAGGCACGGAACGGGACCGGTGAACGGAAGACATACCGAACAAAGTACGGCGAACAGGCTAATGACGACCGAGTCCCGACGATCGTTCGAGATAATCTCTCGTGGGATAATCTTACCGTGGGTTCAACCGAGAGTCCGGTCGATCGTAGCCGCGGCGGGGCAAAACGAACCAGAGGTTATGAGGCCTCTGACGCTGCAGGAAGTCTAGACCTGATTGCCGTCGTGACCGATCGGCAGGGTCCACGAACTTCCTGCTTCGACTGCTTCAATTCTTCCCTCCGTTCGCTTCTTCTCTATCTTTCTTTCTCTTCTCTTCTCTCTCTGGACGTTGCGTGATCTTGTTTCTGTTCCCGGGTTCATTTGGATTCCTCTCGAGATGACAAGTCGATCGATTTTGTATTTGACGTTTGAGAGTTTCTTATCGAGCAGTGATTGTATTCTATTTAGTACAAGATTTCGTGTATTTTTGAAGACTTAAAAATGGAAAAATATTCAATGGATCTGTAAAAGTAATTTGATGTAATTAATTTTATCGTTGAATCGCGTCTTCGTTTTTGGGTTAAGTTAAGATATTTCCTCGTCCGATGTCATTCTTTTACTGTCAATATACCGCTCTGGATCTCGAGTCCTCCGATTCAGACGCAATATCGCAGAAAGGAAAATCTAATCAAATTCTGGCGATACCAAGCTCGAGGACCGTCGAGACGGTTCCATTTCGTCAAAGCGGAATGTCGCCGGAAGTAAAATACGTCTTTAGAGGATCAGTTTAGTCCTTTTGCCTGACCCGTGCCTGGCTGTCCACGATTTATCGGGAGTCGAGAGGAACGTCTCTCAAGGAAATTGCAATAACTTTCGCATTATTACACGAGCCTGGCAACGATCCCGTTTTACCCGACGAGGACGCTTTCCAGAAGCGAGATCGAATGCCCACGATTTTCTAACCCCTTCGGAATTCCACTTCTCGAGAACACTTTCCCTCTAGTCACCAGATAATCTCGATTAAAGTTTATTTCATCCACGATCTCCATATTTCCTTTTTTCTTACGCATCACGATTGTTCTTATCTCAATTTCAATAGAGATACAATCTGTTATAAAAAAAAGAAAAAGCAGAGCCCACGATCGAACGATCCTCAGCCATCACAAATGGAACGTTCGTCCCGTTACGATAAATTACAATTTATAGGCAGGGGTGGCTGTTCTCGGAAGAACACTTCCTCTTTCGCGGTCCCAAAAGGCGCATCGATACCCTCCGCCGCTACCTCGAGCCACGGTAATGACGTCACTAACCGGCGAATCCGAAATTCGATTATCATATCTGGCTCGTGCATCGACTCGCGTCCTTCGACGGGGTGTGCCACCTCCGCGGTCGTGTATCGTTCGGGGATCTAAATCGAGAGTGGCCTCGCGGCACGCCCCCGCGACAAATGTCCGCAGAAGATCGGGAGAACGTGAGCCGGTTAATTTATTACCAGGGAATTTTTCAGCCCCCCTGGGCGGGGCTGTCGCTCAAATTGCCCGCCGTTTGTCTTCCGCGGCGTCAGAATTTCTGCGCTCGAACGCGCGAGAATCGACGATCGAAAGCGATCGTGGCAATTTGACGCGCGGTCATCCGCGGAAATCTCATCTTCTGTCACGACTGATAATCGGGATTCTTCTATTTTCGATAATTCATTCCATTGAGAAAATGTTCGTAGATAGTCGCTGGGTAGACGTGGTACAGATGTATAAATATCTCTTCATCATCCGCCAAATTCGGATCATCGCTAAATACGCGTTCGATATCCAGGTCGTAGCGAGACGCATCGCCATCGCGTACTTCAAATTCTCGAACTCTGTCGTCAGATAATCGTGATGTATTCGTTCCAGTTCCCTCGCGAAACCGCAAACGTTATTTTCCTGTATCCACGTGTCGGTATTTACATAAATCATGGCCGGGCAGCAGTTTTCCAGCGAGCCGCTGGAAATACCCGTTGATCCTTTTTACGGTAAGTGCGGCTATATTTCCCCGACGAAACGTCACGAAGATTAAACGTACCTATAGAAAGAAACTTCCTCTGATCTTCCTCCACTATTCTTCTTACGTTTCGATGTTGATAATCTATACTATCTCTTGATAACGCGTTTCAATTTGTTTAGTTACCAGTTATGGTAATTCGTAGATTCATTTGATTAACCCTCTTTCTAACGGAAAACAATTCCTAACGACTGCAGTGGAAACTACTTTCACCCTTAATTAATCGTCAAACGTAATTCGTGGAGCGAAGATTGGCGAAAACACGAGATTCCGCTGGAAAGCAGTGCGTTTAATTTTAAGGATGGATCGTCGCTCGAGATTCTCTGCAGTGAACAAAGCATGGCAAAGACACTCGCGTCTTTCACGGATCGTCGAGTCGAATGATTCGCCTTGTCTCACGGAGAGGACAATCGCGTTTCCCATCGCCATTCCAACCACCCCTGCCGTTCTCTTCCGTTCACGTCGATCCTCGCCGTTCGCACGCGCGCGGCTTAATTACCAGCGGACAGAAAAATCCTGGTATCGATCGTAACGCGTGTGTTCTCTGTGCGTGGTTTGTTGATCCGTCAGGCACCGTACGAGAGGACCCACGGTCTCCTATTAGCCGAAGGTTCGCGTCAGACCTGCACCACCACTGATACGCTTCTCCTTTATTTTTTCAATCGGTGAAAATTGGTTGACACGATTTCTCGATGAATAAAACCGGGCTTCCACGTGGAGAATTTGCCGGATCGAGTACAGAGAACTCGCCGAAACGATTAAAACGCTACGTGGCTCTGACGTCCGACGAGTTCCAGCGTCCTAGATTTTTAATTAACAGAGGTTCTTTGTGCACCGCTTCTGCGCGGATCTTTTTTACCCGCCGCCTGTAGCGTTTGAGGAAATAAATTTCGTGTGTATTCGAGGGGTGAATGGGGAACCGTGAACAGAACTGGGATTAATCGAGTCCACCGAGTGGTTGAATCGTCCTGGAAGTTAATCTCAAATTTTCATATTCAATAATCAACAGCTCAGCAAATCCTAAAGACAAAAATAGATCTAATAAAAAATAGCTACTCAAACAAAATTATCTAACAATCGTTAGATACTTCAATCGCCTCCAAAATAAAACCCTCCACCCTTTCAAACCACCAAATAACAGAATACAACTCCCATCGCAATTCACGATCGAAGTATCCCACCGCCGTTCACACACTCAGAATTTCACGTGGCATAAAAAAAAAACGAAAAAAAGATCAAAGGGGTGACTCTCTCTGGGCGTACGAAGAGGGGGAAGATTCGCGAGTGCCCGCATCGTCGGAGCAAAGTCTGACGCTCCCGCTGAGTGACTGACAACATGTTCCCCCTTCGTGTTCTTTCTTTCGTGCTTTCTTCCGTCCGTTCTTCAGCGACACCAGCCCCTCCCGCCCTTGCTCTCGACCGTACGAGGGCCTGTCCTGGCCCCCCTCACGGATCACGGAATCGCGGCTCCGTCGTTTTTACCGTACCCGGCTGCCTGTCTTCATCCGTTGGTCCGCGCGCCGCTGCTCAATATGCTGGCGCGGACCTCCGCTTATTTAGGGTCGGCCATAAAGGAACAATGATGTCGTACTTTGTCAACGGCCAGGCTGCTTAATTGAGTCGAGCGTCGAAAGGCGTGCGAGCTTTTTTGTCAGCCCTGGCGCTTCGTGCTCCCCCTGTACCTTGTCCAAGCTTTTCGACCTGCTCGAGGAGACGCTGTCGCGCGCCCTTCGCTTGGTAGCGCGACGCGTGCAGCAGTTGGTTAACGTGGCTCCATCGCCGCGCCCTTTTCTTTCGATACTATCTGAATACTTACTAGCGTGGGGGAGAATATTTCTTTCGGCTAGAAGGCGATGCCAGAGTGGAATTTCTGTTTCCAGTGTACTCGAATTTAGTAGCTGAAACGATACTCGTGACACTTTCGAGTATAATTTTGTGAAACTGTTCAGAACGCGTACATATGTTTCGTTAGTTGCGAAAGCGTCAGATTTCACCGGCTGCCGCTTTAATTCGGAACTCTCCATGGCTGTACAAGCCAGCCATAACAGGCTTCCCGTGTTTTCCGTCGCGAAAGTCTGGCTAACTAACGCGACTCGAAGTAACTGACGTAATCCTAGCCTGCGAGACGTTAGATCGACCAACGGATCAATCAATACTCGCCACCCCCCCGTCGTTTCGAGGGGAGCATTTTGCCGGGCGCGCACAGGTTGCTCGCAGACGAACTCGCGAACGCGCTCCTTATTATTCCCGGCTACGTTCCTCCAACAGTACCCGGCGATTAATTTGCGCCGGTTGAAATTGTACAGAGCAACGCGGAAACGGTGTCTGAAATTAATTACCGCCCGACATACCTTTTAATAGAAGGTAATTACCTCTCGATAAAAAAAAGGGAAAGCCTGTTTGATCAAACGTTCGACTTAAATACTGTACAAACGTTTGTCGAGAGTAATCAGATGAACGTGACCAATTAGCAAGGCAAACGAGCGTCTTCGATCATCTCGAACGAAGAGCCCAGGCCTTCTCTCTCTCCCTCTCTCTCCCTCTCTCTCTCTCTAAATACGTCGCAACGCAATTTACAATTAGAACGATCCATCAATTCGGCAAACTGCTCCGCTGGCGTACGCCAAAACGAACGGCGATCAAAGGGCACTCAAGAAAGAAGATTGCCAGAGGGGTGGAGAAGAGGGGCTCGTGAAAGTGGTACGGACGTCGAACAGACGTCGGACAATTACGAATCAATTTGTTCGCCCGGCGGAATCCAAGCACCGCACGAATACCCGCCAGGATGAACAATCAAATCGGAACGAGTGTGCCCCACATTCCTCGAAACGGACGGGGAAACGTGAATCAACAGCGTGTTCGATTCTCGCCCCCCTGCCCCTTTCGATCCGCCTCGTCGACACGTCGATCGATTTCCACTTTTTTTCCCCGCCAGCCATTTCTCTCTTCGTTTTTTCCGTTTCGTTTCCCTTCTTTCCACGGAGGCTGCGAACGAGACTGCCGTTTCTCGGCGCTGAGCAACGCGACGGAAAGGAGGCGACGTTACCCCCTTTCCGTTACCTCGGATCCAATTCGGTTCCGGCCAATTTATGTGGCTCGTACGTTCCCAGATCGTAATTACCTCGATCGTGAATCGGCCGGGAGAGAGAATCGTCCAGCCGAAAAACGCGGGACCGGAAAATTGTCTGGATACCTGTGTCGTGGCCGCGTCTATTGGCGCTTTCGCTCAGCCTCGACCCTCTCGGGTGGTGTCGCTTTGAAAATTTCCTGCCGCTGTGCCGTCCACGCCTCTCGACGATTAATTAAAAGCCGCTCGTGCGGTTCGAGGTTTGCATCGGGACGCGTCAGACGTAACGTACCGTGACTGTTAATATAATTAATTATCAGAGTTATTCATTTTAATGGTACGCGTGGTAAATCGATTCGCAGACTCGTTCGATTGTTTTTGTGATAAAATTTCTCATGGAATAACTTTACGCGTAAATGAAAAGAGGAAGAAATCGATCGAATCATTTATTACCGTTGGCTTCGATAAGAAGCCTGTTTTGATGGAGAAATTCGCTGTGTGTATTTGCAAGGGTTAAAAAAGAGGGAGAAATGGGTGTTCAACTGAAAATAGAAGGAGGGATGAACGTTCACTCGGTGTTAGGCTCGAGAGAAGCGTCGATCGATCGAGAATCGTCGATTCGAACGTAAATCGGTAGAACACGGTGACGCAGCACACCCTGCACGGACGAACGGGACAAAAGGTCATCGCCAACCGGGATTTCCTGGCAAACAGTAACGGGTAACGAGCAACACACAGATGACACCACTATGGGGACCGATATTTAATTACCACGAATACGTTGCGACCGCAGAAACGTTCATTTCCTACGATGCGAGCCAGAATTCTACGCTGGCTGCGAGTCACGCTTATTTGCCACGGTTCTCCCTGTTTGTCGAATTAAACGTTCATTTGAAATCGGAGGGCCGATGAAATTGGTTGCACCGGGTAACAAGTTACTAATCGTACGGTTTAGATTTTTCAGTTCGAGACGAGTTATAATTGAAGGGGTTGTTCTCCACCCTGATTAGTTGAATCACTGTTCAGAGTTGCAGAATTTTTGATCCTCTATTCGCAAGTGTCGCTTGAGCATGCTCGAAAAATGTTCAACAGAAACAACCTCTAATTCTGGTTAATTGGCAAAAATTTGAAAGGGCGTTTCAAAAATCCATGAAACACCGTCACGATGAAATGCATCGAGGGTGGAGACGGAATCGCGACGGAATAAAATTTCGCTGGCGGAGGAGGACACGCTCGATGGTCGTGGTGAACTTTGTTGACGGAATCGCGAACGCGGAGGGAAAGGGTGCGCGACGGAGAACACGGAAACGGAGGAAAGGAGCTTTCGCGTTCGGTTAGCAGAAAACTCGACACGTCGGTTCGCGCGCGGGGAGCCTCTTTTCGCCGACTTTCTCCCGTGCTTTGTCCCTGTCCCATTCCACCGTATAAAAATAAAGTCGTAAATCTCCGTTTTCACACGTGCGCCCACCACGTTCCCCGTTCGATTCGTGGGGGCCGCGTTCGTCGATCTCGCGAATTTCCGACGATGGAGCCCGCTTTCATCCCCGCCGCGCCGTTCCAGCCCGTGCCAAAAATAATAATTTACGCCAAACCGCCGCCGCGCGTGACTCTGCACAATGATCACGTAGCAGGAAATCATTTCCGTTCCGTTGACAGAAAAGTTTTCTCGTTCACTTTTACCTGGAACCCAGTCGACTCTGAATTCTCTTCGCTTCTTAATTTTCTACCTTCTCGCGATGCAGTTAACCGTGGACAACCGCGCTTAACAGCCACGATTAATTAGATCCAATATTAAATTCCTTCTTATTTAATAGCACTTGGTCGAGAAACGTGTTTCATCGGAATTTCACTCGATCAAACGTAAGGTGCTCCCGCCACCAGACTTGCCCAGTGTTTAATTAATTTACTGATATTCCCAGCACAAATTATACCCCCATAATCTTCTTGAAACGTAACGAGCTTTACGCAACGAGCAATTTCAAACGAGTCGTTGGACCGTTTCAACGGTATCGTCAAAGCGTGGAAGGCTTATGTAATGCCATCGCCGTGAACGCGATAACGCGATCTTTAGAACGCGGCGGCATCGGTAATACCGATCAATATTCAATTATCGGAGATCGTCGCATAAGCGCGTGGGATCGTTTGTTGCGCGCCAGGCTCGCGTTATTCCACGCAGCTATGTTATTTCCCCGTGCGCGCACGACCTGGTATCATCGACGGTAATTTCGTCCGATCGGGACGAAGTTCGTTAGTCACTCGCATACGCGTTCCGTCTATCGCATTTGTTCGTCCCAGATGAAATAACCATCGTTACCCTTCTACGCAATGCTTCTCTCTGCCGTGTCTTTTTTCGTTCATCACGAAAGAACATTACTCCCTCCAGGAATGAGGATGCACGGTTCAAATTCACCCCTGTTAGAGCAATCGCGTTCTTCCCTTTTACGAACCTCTCGTCGAACGATGACGACAACGTTGTCCGTTGAATGTTAAATCGAAACAGTTTCTGTCATTTTAAAATTTAATCCCTGGAAAGTCATTTCAACCATAGACATAGTCATTTTCGCAAGACAATCATCCCCTACGCCTGGCACACCCTCTTAAACCGTCTGTCTCTCAGAGAATCGTGAACCGCTGCGTCGAACTCATTCGACTCGATGAAAAGCTCCTCCCATAAATCAAAACTAAACATTCGATTCCGATTTTTCCACGGCCCTTTTCATTTGCGAAACGATTTCAGCCGATAGATTTAATACAGTTTCCAATCAACGGGACGTTCGCCGGCGAAACGATTCATCGATAGAGCGCCTGGCCTGTATATTGGCCGTTCGAGCGTCCGCTGAAAAGGAGGGATTAAGCACGAAAAATAGGTTATTGACAGATCCGGCGGGCGGGGCGTTTCGGTAGTCATTGTTTAAGCACTCGTTACCGGTTTCGTTTTGTCCCGTCGCGATGAAATACGATGTCACGGGCAGCGGTTCCCGTTCCGACCGTATAAAACGATTTTCCGCCCGATGGCGCGTCGAATGTAGCCCCGGAAAAAATTACCCTCCGCGCGCTGCTAACGAGCATCACCGCCGCGTTTCAGGTCATTGATAATACTCGCGACCACCCCTTCTCATCTGCCTCGAAACACGTTGCAGAGTTCAGGTTGAAATCGACAGGTTCCCGAAATAATTAATGAACCGTGGTGAGAACGAACCTGCGCAAATACGAAGCTAACGTTCCACGATTAGCCACTCCCTTCCACATTTCGCAGTCGCGTGTCTAAATCGATCAGAAGCCGCTCTAATTGACATCGCGACAAGATTAAACAGTTAAACGGACGCGGAGTAGTCCTCTTCGCTCGAGCTCGAATAAGTCGACGGTTAAAAATATACGAAATGACTTGCTTCTAACTCGTAACGAGCGTTCCTTTCATTGCTGCTGCGACGAGCTACTTAAATATTAAATTCAATGTTAGAATTCACCTGGAGACCTAAACAGAGGCTCCAAAAATTCAGGTAGAGAAGAAAGAGGAGTCAAAGGAGCTACATAGTATCCCAGACGAAGAGCAGCAAACGAAAGCTGCCAGTCAGGGTTGGAGAAAAAAGGAGGAAACTTTCACCGATGGTCGCGCGCCGCTAGGTGAACGACCGTGCCGCAGGAGAACTGAAGAAGCCGCGATCCGAATCGTTGTTGCACACTTCGCGGGCCCCTCGCGTGTATATATACGAGATAACAGACGACTGCAGACGCGCGACGTGCTCCACGTCCGACCACTCGTGAATCCCTCCGGGGAATCCACTTTAACTTTTTAACGAGGATTTGAAGAAGGACGTGGGCGGTGAGCTTGGGCGGGGTACGCGGCGACAGGAGCCCCGCGTCTCCTCTGGGCTCCTCTCTGCCTCTCCACGCGACGCGTCGTCGACCAGCGACCACCGTTTACCGATCTGTGAATTTTCATTTCGACGTGGATCGCGGTGACCAAATCAACGGACGGAATTAGAGGCCATGGCGAGTGAAACTTTTAACGAACGCGCTTGTTGCGCTCTGACGCGTTCCGCGGACGCCATCCTTGTGTCGTCGCTGTTCTATTCGATCGGTTCTGCTCTTTTTCAGTCTTCTCTCGACTTTTGTTGCATCCTCGTTTCGTTTGTTTATGGCGAAGAGTTGGTTCGATTTTCGCGATGGGAATTTTAGGCATGCGTAATTTGCGAAATGATTGCTCTCGATGTAGATTTAGGTTTCAGTAAGAGGATAATTTGAGAAGGAAATAAGAAAATGAAGGAGGGACGATCATATAAACCAAGGGACAAAGTCGATCAGCGTTAAGCTATCTGGTATAAATTCGAGCCGCTGAACTCCAACGTTAGGACCGCGGTCAATAAACACTGGTGAATAAAGCACCCTCTAGTTTCCGGCCTCGCGAGCTGCCGAGGTGCTACTTCACGTTCCACGAGTGCCCACCGCCTGCACACTCTGCTGCACCCTTGTGTCAGCCTCCCGGGGCACCCGTTAGATTTTATGGGGACTCCGTTAATGGCATAGGTGGCAGGCGGTAACGGCCGTTCTCCTCCTGTCCCAGGAATCTCCTCACCTAGTTCCCAGTGTTTTAGGACCACGGGATGTTGCCTCGATCCATTCACATTATTCCCCGCGTAATTTCGCGCGATGGTATTGCAAACACTTGAGTGCTCCATCAAGTTTAGTCGAGGGTCCACTTTGCAGCTTCGAAAACGATCAGAAAAACGACGACGAGAAAAAAGTCGTACACGAACGTGTATGAATATTACACTTAAGTGCACTTAGTGCGTTAAATACTGAAAATTGATTAAATTAATTAACGCATTCAGTCGCAATCGAAGATCGAAACATCAAAGCATCATCGTCCGCGGATATCCACTTCTTCTTCTCCATTAGACAGCTTCGAAACTAGCCCCCAACTCGAAGGGTGGGGACAACCCTCGAAACTCTCGACAAGGCCACCAACCATCGCGTATCGTGTGTTTCCAATGCCATGACCGATAGTCTGATCACGGGTGGAGTCGATATCGTCCCTTCCGCGGCCTTTCCGCGCGAAATCGGTTGAGAAACCAGCCGCTGAATTTTACGAGCGACCGTTGAACGATGTTCGCCGAAAGCTCGGAGGCCCGGCTGATTGAAATTCGCGGAAACTCGAAGCGTCCGCCGTGTCCCTCGCGACACTGGAATTGCTGGACATTTGTTGCAGCCTGCAATCGGCCGCCTCTTTTTCCCGACGTCCCGCAAGACTACTCGCCCCGTGAAACGGCACCTCGAATGGAACACGCCCTGCCACTGGGAACTGCCATGAATCGTTCGCTCCTTCCTTTTTTTTCCGCGTCGAATGGGCGCGGGGGAAATTGTCTGAGGAAACGGATGGATGACTCGTCGAGTTCCTACTGTTCGGTGGGATCGCTGGATCGATCACGTTTCACCCTTAAGTGCACCACAGAGGTCTTGGGTGGAGCACCGTGGACGGTGTAAACGTAGTCATTGCTTTTGCTTTCGTCTAACAGATAGTCAGGTGTGTTAACGATCTTCCTTTTCTTAAATCGATCGCGTACTGTAATTTCGTGATATCGAATTTATTCGTGAGAGTCTAATTTTTCGTTCGAATTTATTTCAATCCTCGTAATGGCTCTATAGTGTATCGCGTTTGCAGTTGTTATTAATTGAAAGCAACAGAGCAAGGGTAGAAAGGAAGAAGTGTGTGTATAGCTTAGACGGATGTTTGGCAGTCAAAGAAATACCGAGATACCAACGAAAAAGAAAGGGAAGAGAAAGTAGCAGAGTGTATTCTGTTTGTAGTCTCTTTATGGTAGATTTTACGAGGATTCCGCTAATGTCGTTGGCGAGGCAGTATCCCTTCGACCGACCGTGGAAGAGGGTTTTCAGCGCTGGCTATTCCTACGGTCTAGCCGGCGTACTCGAACGACGAGTAAGCACTTTCTAACACATTCTCAGCGTGGATTTATGACGGATAACAAGACTCACAGCCGTGGAAAATATTTATAACGCGCCTTTTATGGATGTCGTTTGTTATTCCTCCACTCCCGCTCGTATCTTTGTCATTATAATGCGCGTGTCATTCGTTTCTCGATATTAAACATTGTGCGCGATTTGTATGACGAACGCCCCGCCGTCCCGAGCGTTCCTCCCGATTGAAATGCTCCGCGTGCGCTGTCAGGGTCGATAGGAGTCGTTTATCGCCGAGTCACAGCGGCAATTATCCTCTGGCAATTACGTATGGAAGCTTCAATTCGATTCGAGAATTTCGCGATCAACCGTCACACGGTTATTAAACATAGTTGCGGATGTAAGCCGAGTTCTAGTCGGAATTCCACGGTTCTCCGTTCCCGTTTGTCGTTGGTTTACGATCCTGTAAAATCTACGGAACCCTCGCCAGAAATTCGACGCGGCGTCTGCCGTCGATTTCTACCTGCGATCCTCTCTGTTCGTCGCCGTTTATTGAGCGTGATCGAACCGTTTTGGAGAAATTGCGAAGGGCACGCCCGGACGGACGCAGATTTTCTTGTTAGCCGCGCGTCATCCGATTTGCCTGCGAGTCCTTGCTCGACAAAGATAATTCCGTGTCAATGAAACTGAATCGGGGGTGCGCGAACAATACCAGCGCGAAACGGATCGAACTCGATAACACGAGTCATCCGCGCCGGAGACAGATAGTCAGGCGCGCCTTTCATTGTCATGGAAATTCCTAGGCTGATTTCATGCGAATGCTAAAAATGCTAGCTGCGCCCAGCTCTTTCGTTTCCTTTCCCCGTTGTGATGCTAATACGTCCGTGATGCATGATCGAGGAACCTCGAAATCTCTACAACGGATCTAGGCTCTCCGTTCGTAGATCCACTCGGGGGTGGAACACGGTTTCGGCCACTCGACTCGAAATCGATTATTCTTGTTCGTCAAACTCTTGTTGTTTCCCGTGTCTCCGCGAGACTCTCTTGGCGCGTTCTCTTTTTTTTCTTGCGAGCGTTTATCTTCAGGGGAGGCAAGAAAACGTAATTTCTTCTTCTTGTCGCGCGAAATTTAGTGCCAGGTAGTGAATTCTTGCGCGCTTTGTCATTGTCCGTGCCGAGCCGATAACAGCGACGTCTCTGACAGGTTCTCTGGGTTCATCAGCGACATGGGAACGAAAACGCATTACGTATCTGTACACGTAGATCCTCGGCGCCATGGCTCGATAATGCGCGATGACACGCTCGCGATAAACCTCCCCCTGTCTAAAAAGGTGAACACTGTTACACGCGAGTGCGATAAAAAGTGTCTTTCAGCCGGGGTCAATGTTAACGGCGAACGAATTGCAAGCGGTGTTTGGAACGATAAATTTATTTGCACGGTGCGCAGATAACGAGTAAAAATTCTCACCTTGCGATCAGAAGTGGTCCTTTTTTCCCCAGAATATTTATTACACTTGATATCTGTAATGAACGAGCAGCGAGAGGAAATCCTTTCGAACCCGTTCGCGCGACCCGCAGACACCCGAAGACTCGTTGGGAAGGTCCTCGCACCACGCTTGCAACGATGGGATCGAGGGTTAATTCGATTCGAGGTCACAATGGCCAATCAGAGACGAAGCGTCGAATTATGTGCGGCTTGTCGAGCTCGTCGCTGAATCCTGGATCCACGCATTCGTCCGGGGGAACAGGATTATCCCTGGTGATCCTTTGACACGCCGCCAGGCAACGATCGAAAAATATCTGCCTGCGCTGAACCGCGCTCAACCGATTCACAAAACAATTCTATTTACCCGGATGGCAAGCCTGTATAAATCCGAACCGAGCCCGCTAATTTCACTTGGCGCGCACGAAACACACCCGACCGATTTATCAAACGATCCTATTCACCCCAATCTCAACCACCTCTTCACCCAGTCGTCCTCCCCCCCTCACCTTATCCAACCCGTCGCGCACCCATCTGTCTCTCGCACCCTCGAGCAACGTCTCGCGCTTTATCACGTCGGTATCGATCACCAGGAAAAACACGCTGACCGAGCTTCGATTCCCATTAATCCACGTCCAGCGAGCGGCCGCTAAATAGAGGTGAACAGAGGGTGGTGGGCGAGGAGGGAGGTCGGAAACGGCACTCGACGACGTAAACGGGCGTCCCAAAGCAATGCGGGCTCGCACAATGTGGTATTGTTGGTCAATGAAGCTAATCTCTCGGATGTGGCTGGCCGGAATGGAATTTCTCTCCGCGGAGGAGAGAACACGGTGCTGAGCAGAGAGCTGGAACGAGTCGCGACGCGAGGAGCGAGCGACAGGGTTGCTCTCGCGGAAAGGGGCGCCAGCGGAGAAGCAGGGTTTGGCCTTTGCCCGGCACAATGCCAGCCGGCGTAATCCTGTGGCAACGATCGACTGACAGTTCTCTTCTGGCCCCATAAACCCTCTTTCGAAAGGGCTTCGATGAGGCTTACGCGCGGCATCGGCCATTTGCTGGACGCCGTGAAATACCGCCGTGACGCAGCGACGCATCGGTTTGTTAAATCCTTGATTCCGATTCCGTAGGGGGTGGGGCGCGAGGAGAAACGTGGAACGATTGATAGACAAAGGGAAGGACGAGCTGGGTGGAAGCCGATTCCGTACGTGACTGCCGTCGTCCTGCACGCTCGACGGCATTACCGTTCCCGTATTACGATAACGACGTTAAAGTGGAAGATACAGAGGACGATCGACCGGATGATCGTTAATAATTGTCTTCAGTGGGCTGGGTTGGTTCTCCTCGTGTACCTCGGTGGCTCTCGATGCTTTTAGCGGTGAGTGCTTCGATGACGGTTGGAAAGTTGCGAGGCGTAATTAGTGGCGGTGAGGAACGGGAGTAGTCAAGATATGAATTCATGTTTTGGTGGTTTTTAATAGCCAATTAGGATGTGTCAGTGTGTCACCTTTTTATTAACCAAATGCGTATGGTAGCCTCGAGATACTTTTTCTTTTTGTTTTGACGTAACCGAATGACAGCCTTAGTAACTCGACGACGCGTCGAATAATCCTTCGTTCGCAAACCAGCAGATATTCCAGCACACCTCATCGACACATGGCCAGATTCTCGTCTTTCAAAACAATCGACCACGACCAACTACAACGTCCACGCGAAAAGTGGCCTCGATTATCGACAGGAAGCTGACGTCCGCGTCCACCTCGAGCATCTGAAACGGATCGTAAAATCCGTTGAAACCGTCGTGCACGAGAACCCGCGTCTTCCTCGACCGACGCTCGAAACGGAAGACTGGGAGCGTGTGTGGAAACGGGTGGGACGGAGAGATGTTAATACGGCTAGAGTTGATCAAACAGCTCGGCTACCGGGTCATCTTGATACCGGGTGCCAGATTAATGACCACGGACTGGCCGGTTGCTTGTACGAGTTGTGTTTTCACCATTCGAGAGATATCGATCAATTACGAGTACGTTTCAACCGGTATCATTCCGCTAATTATCTTGTACGTTCGTTAACTAATTATACCCCGGCGCCGGGGCCTGGAATATGAACGATGACTACGCGAAGGTTCAGCCCCGGTGGGACTACGGCCACGAGCGATTGGACCACTTTCCCCGGCTAATTACGGCCTGACGCGCTCCCGTGATTTAGTTAGCGTTATTTTGCTGAAACTTCAGGGGGCGTTCTTCCCGCGGACGTTTCTTGGTAGCTCGCTGTTTTTTGCGTTACGAGCTATTCTCGTAGAGATGCTCGCTCTTGAGAGATGCTGACGAGACCGCGATCGATGGTTGCCAACGAATCGTCTTCATGCTTCGTAACATTTAATTCAACTTTGTAAGATGTTCCAAATTATTTTCTACCACTCTGAAACCTGCAATAGTTCTAAATTTGTATTATACTTTAAAAAATCCGCAATTTATTACATAGTAAAGAAACTAGAAGCTTCAAGAATCATCGCATAGCTGATTCTTCAACGATCAACGTGCAACTAAATCGACCAAAATCGTACAAACTTCCTCTAATAATTCTCTACACGATCAGCTATCTACAAACGTAACTCGCCGTGATGGTAAAAAATCAAGCTATCTTGGTAGGCTGCTAGCGGGTGTTCAGAAATATATCCCAGACCGTTCAAGTTCAATCGCAATCTGTATAGGCTGTCTGGAGCCAGGAGATAGGTGGCAGCGCGCATTTAATTTCCCCGGTTGGCAGCGTAAGACCGGATGAAAGAAAGCTGCGCGGGTACAAGGACGCCCAGGCGGACTGGAGAAAATTCCAGGCTGGTCGGTACTGGTTTCTCAAAGGACTCGCCTCGCCCACGCTTGTCGCCGCTGGGCCGCGTCCGCTTCGAGCCGTGGCTAAGAAAAATACCTGTTTCGTATCTTATTAGAGACATTCGCGGTCAAACGTTTCCGTTCGTCCAACTAATGCGAAACGCGTCGCGAGCGACACGCTCGTGCGTAGGGTAGAAGCGATTCCTGAAGCGTCGAGTGGCGTTCGAGTCTCGTTTCGCGGTAGACAAAGCGAGGCGTGTCCACCCGGCAGCGAGGTCGAAAAGTCAGGAAAGAGCGGACACGAGCGCGTCGAGGGCGAAGCAGAAGGTAACGAACGACGGGACCAGCAGTCGTAACTCTGTGCCAATAGCCACTCCCACGTCTCATCCCTGGAGAACCGATCGTGCGCCCCTGCGTGCTCGCGTGTACGCGCGAAAACACTCGCCCCGGTAATCTCTGCCTACTGGCTTCTCTGTGTACACCTTCGATGCAGTGGCGTAAACCGTGCTTTCGTACGAGTGAGTCTTATTTCGCAGCTGGAACTGGAGGATCCGCGAATTCGTTCGAAGGAGTCGTGGGACGAAGTATTTTTTGAGAAAGTTTACGATGACTTTTGTTGACATAGAGACACGATAATTGTTGTTAATGTAACTCTGACTGATCGTGGCGAACTCTGCGAGGGTTGTTTTTGTGGTGAAATTTCATTTTTGAGTGATAAGTAGTCATTTGTTTGGAATTAAATGGTATGAGTAATGGTAAAGAGAAGAGAAAATTGCCTTTGCTGGTTGCAAGGATATTTGACATTTTCTACTGAAAGGCGCCAATGTGTCCACGTTGACGAAAGGATATTTCTATTACATCTTCCTGTTCCGCAGCTTCTCGATCCTAGCTGGAGTGCCTGCTGGTATCGACGATCTGCAGCGGACAATAGAGAATGAATTAGTGGCTGGACGTAACAATGATAGAGGCGGACATTTATTTAAACCCAGACAGTAGTATTTTTGCGCTTCCAACGTTATGATCTCAAATGAAATCTAGAAAAGTCTATTAAAACGGATCGTCGATATCGTCATTTATTCATTTTATTCGCAAGTATTCTGAAAGCATCGCAAGCACCAAAAAAAAGTTTGTTAGTACGATTAATTTTTTCAATTCCTCCTCAAACTACTCGAATATTCTCAAAGCGAAAGAAGACTGCCCCATTATTCATAAAACAACTTCGTAGCTTTATTACAAAAAGAGCAAACATGTAATCATAAGAATTCCTTGCTGCAACATCGAGCGCCATTTTCGAAACGAAGCTAGCTAAGCTCGCACAATTACGACGTCCCTCCGTTACACTGGGTTCCATTTTAAAAAGCAGAGAAGGAAGAACCGGGAAGCAATTTGTAATTTTCCGTGGCGAGCATCACCGCGCACGCGCGCACCCCCGTCGCGCGTCTGGCGGACTCCGCTTCGCGTGCAAGCGCGAAATTCACGGCTGTGAGGCCCCTTGCAATTTTCATTGCTTCCAAGTACACACACACGCACACACACACGCAGGCGAGTGGCAACCTAGCTGGTTCGTTCTTACGTGGAAATTACCGCTTACCCACGGCTGTTTGTCCTACCTGGCAGCGTTCAATTTCGCGACAGAAACGTCCCTGTTCCCGCACGTGTGGGAACCATCTCTGCCGCGCGAGGGATGGGCCCGACCTCTGCCGTTTTGCAAAATTCAACGGCGTATTTAGACGTTTATTCGTCGAGTTCCGCGGCCGACGAATGAATTACGAGCCAGCAGTTCCGCTACTTTGTTGGCCTTAGTTGCCGCTGTTTGCCAAGTGCGAAATCCTGCGGCTGGCCCGTACCGTTGCGCGCAACGTCCGTCGGAAGAATTCCCCGTTTCCCGAATCCTGCACGCGAATATCCAAGTCGATACTTTTGTTGCTCGCTTTCGGCTAAGCAATTCGTGCTTTAGCTTTTTAACGAGTTCCACCAGGTAATGTTTGCTCGACGCTGACATTTGTTCAGGTAAATTTTTATCGATGCAACTTTGCCAGTTTTTTTTTATCGATTTCGTTAACAACTGCCATAAATCACGTTGGCTTACTAGATTCGTGTGTTGTAATGGATCGGTTATTTCATTTACCTGTAAAAATGCATGGCATTAAAAGAAACACAATTTCATACGAGCAGCGTTTTTCTCTTTGCAAAGGATTCAGTTGGAACGCGAAACGAAACAAGAACGGAAGTTGTGGGATATCGTTTGAGAAAGCGTGCAAAAATATTTTTACTTGCCGCGCAGTGACTGTGTTTCAATTAAGCCCCCGTGAAACGTCTACTTTCCCGGATCGTTGGAGCACGTAATAAAGATTCGATAAACGCCGTCTAGCGATAATCAGGTTATCGATAATCGATTCCGACTTATCTTGTCCTCGTGGAAATTCGGAATCAGCAAGTCAAGTGACCAGTTAAGATTCGTCTCCTTGGAATTTTTCTAACAAGGAGCTAACTTAAAGATCTCGCCTTAAGAACTGAGAGACGTTATTCCACTTTAAAGTAAAGTTAAGAACGTGTCTGTATGTCTGAAAAGAATAATTACGTGAAAAATTGCATTTTTTATCCTCTGAGCTGGCTACAACCTCCGGCTGAACACGAACGACGCGCAATATAAATTTACGAACGACGCACCCCTTTATTCGTAATATTTTCAGGATCTGTATAGAATGTTTTATGCCTGACAAAGAAACGTGTTTTTGAATGAGAAATCAAACACTGTCGTGGAAAGAAACGACGGTTACTCGCAGTTCCATCGAGGTTCCTGCTGAGTTCTCTTACTTTTTCTTAATACCTGTCCTCCGCGCGGATTTATAGCTTCCTCGAAAGGAGTTCCTCCGCTATCGCGTACTCTGTATTTTTCCTAGCAAAATAATATTTTTATTTCGACCGTTGCTTCCTCGCCCCGACGTCCCCGTTTATATCCTTGCCCCGTTCCTCTATCGTCTCGATCGAACTGAATTCCCATGGAATTCTTGCGCCGTGTTATCTCAAGTCCAACCATATATTATGGGACTTGAAAAATTAACAAAACGAACGTACAAACGAACTAGTATGCACAGTTCGATCTCTCCGTGCGATTTTAATCCCTCGCATCCGTTCTACATCCCCTTCCCTCGTTTTATATATCTTACGACCAACGCTTCATATGTTCATAAAAAAGAACGACACCGATAAAACACTTTAACATCGTTTAAAAACCAAGAAACCCTCTTTGGAGTTCCGAATATTTTACAGACCCTTGAAGAAGAAGAAAAAAAAAGAAAAGTTACCCGATAGACGCTTAATTTACGAGGACGATGCAGACCACCGGTTCAATTTATTTTTAATGAGACGTCCCGTATATACGAGCTACGCTATCGACTAAAAACTTCCGAACCGTCACGTGCCGATCGAATAAAAACCGGGGGTAACGAACAACTTCCCAATGAAACATTCACGATAGCAGCGGATACTGTCGTTAATCACTCCCAGGGGCTTTGTCAATTGGAAATTGATAAGGAAATTACGGAGAGGCTTGATCCCCGTAAACGATCCGAAACTTTTAACCGGAAGTGTGTGCGCGCGCGCGCGTCGAATCGGTCGTTAAATATATATCGGACGACTCAATTTATCGCGCGGCCGATCGATCTTCCGAGAGATTATCCCCGATAATCCGACAGGCGAAAGATCGCCGGCGGTTTTTACGGGGCGAGCCGTTGCAACGATGGTAAAAACGAAAATTAGGCCCGACGTGATATTTTTAAGTGTACCGCGAGTTGTTCTCCGCCCTCTGATCGGCCGACGCGATCGTCCGTCAGAAGCCCCGGACAGGTTTTCGGGGCACCGTTGCAATTTGTATCAATTCAACTACAGTTAAGCCTCGGCTAACGAGCGACTGTCCGGCGTGAAAAATTATCGCCGATCAATAAAAACCCGGCGAAATAAAGGTATTGTATATTTTGCGAAAATATATCTTGTAACGCTGTAACGCTGTTCTCGCGCTGGCGGAGATTAATCGCCCGGCGTGCCCTGGTAATTGTTACAGCTGACGATAATATTCATTTTCTCGCCCGGGAAACGCTGGACCCTCGAACAATTTTTATCCCAATTATCCTTCGAGCATTAATTAAATAATCATTCCGCCCGTTACGAGCGTAGTTAATAATAATGTAACAACGGGAAGAATTTTCTTTCACGGTGAATTAAAATTCTTCTACTTTACTGGAGTTATCCGTTAACTGGTGGCTGCGTCGATTAGTGCATATTTAAAGTTTGTATATTTTTTTTTAATATTTTTTTATATACATTCTATAGAAAGTGATTGATTCCGTCAAGGCGATAGAAAACACTCCTCCTATAATCAACAAATCCTCGCGTTCGATGATACTGTCTGTTTTAATTATGATATCGGCTGGCTGCAATATTCATTCGCCGCGGTAATTATCCGCCGATCAATTTTCAAGGGTGGCTAGTTATGTAATTGAATATTTGAAGCGCAAGCTCGGCAGCGAAAGCATTTCCATAACGCGAACGCGACCAGCGGCGTCCTGGCCCGTGAATTATAGTCGGTTTCGTTACATTTGCCCTGAAATCGGACGATTTTAATTGCCTTCCACTTCATCTGCGATCGATTTAATTTACCTAATTGTTGACTCTCGAGGAATCGACGGCTCCCAGGCGATATATTCTTCCCGGGAACGAAATCAGTGCCGATGGAATATTAATTATCCGGTTATTTGATACCAATTATTTTCAGAGTCATTTTTATTTCGCCACTCTTCGCGAACTATTCGCTTTAATGCAAGAAGGGCCTCAATGCGAAATGTATAATTTCTTTTCACGATTTTTCTGTCGTTTCATTATTTATTTACAATATTTCCAGATCGTCAATCGGTTTTCGATATAGCTCGCACGTTGCGACGTCGCGACGCGTCCTGATTTAATATTCGATCGAATATGAATTATTGCGGGCCGACAACTCGATCCCGCCATTGTTAATTCTGCGCGAAATTTCAATCGCTTTTATTTAATTCTATTCTAAATACACCGCCGCCGCGGAATTATTTCTATCGAAAACTCGGCTCGATGATCTCTGGAAAAATTTCAAAGCGAACTTCCGCCGATGAATTATTGCGCGCCAGATGAAACTTCCCGATCCGGTTGCGATTTTTCGCATTGCGCGAAACGTGTCTGCGGATTGTAATTACTTTCTCGACAGTACGTGATGAATTAACGCTAATTAAACCGCTCGAAAGTTTCCCGATCGAAAAAACTTTTTTTTTTATCGAAATCCTCCGGTAGCTGTCTTCCGGCGATACGGGTAGGCATTATCCGATACGGAGATTATTTTTTGCCTTCAGTATCGGAAAATGTTGCTCTAAAAGGTTTCTGGTAGAAAAGACTCGTTTAATTATTCCAACCTTTTTGTTCGACTCACGAAAGCATCCCGCGTTTAAATTAAATACGTCCTTCGGTATTTTACTCAACCCTGCGTCCCAATCGATACAATTATTAATATGAAAACCGTGTATACGTGTCCTCTTACGTGCACAGAAAACGCTTAGATAATTATTTGCTATACTCGAATGCCAATCTCTCCTCTTGCATGCACAGAAAACGCTATACTCGAATCCGAATGTACCCCTTTACAATTGGACAGGCTCGAAAACCTCGATGAATCGCGAACGAGTGGTGAAAGAAAGCGGGTCCAAGCACGTGGGTAACGGAAGAATGAGGGTGAGTGGTTAATTGGCCGCGTTTCATACAAATGTATTTCATTTCACGGGTGGACGATCGAGACCAATGCTTTTTCGCGTCGAGATTTATCGTGGGCCCGCCTTTTCCCTCCCCGTCAGGGACATTATCTCTCGCGAGGCCAGCCGCTCCTCGCACAATGAATTCCTTTGTCCGACCTAATAACACGGGGATGCCCTCCCGTATCCGTCGATCGGGTCAACCGGAACAACCGCGTCCGCGATACAATAAATACGTCCGATCGTTTCCGATAATACCTGCCGATGATTTAGCACGCATCGTCGTCTCAAGGAACGCAACAGCCATTGAGAAACTTTCTGGCGAACCCCACTGTCGACCTCTCCTCGTCGTGCTTGGACTTCGCTGCGAAACTTTGCTCCTCTTTTGAGCCGAGCTTACATCGATCTGTGTGCACGTGAGAAGAATTACAAAGGTAAATTACGTGGACAGAGAAAGATGAAAACCAATGTTCTTGATGGATCTGACTGTGAAATACCTTCGAGCGAGAGGAACATAGTAGTCCTCGCAGCAACCACCCCTTAACTGTCGATTTAAAAAAAAGAGGAAGCTATTTAGCATTCTCTTCTTAATATATTGAAGACTTGCATGTCCTTACTATGAATAGATTGCCATCTAAGTAGGATAATATCTACGAGCGACAAGATTTTTCTATCGCTACGCATAGACGACGTACGTGGCATTTCTGAGAAACGCTGAGCAGCAGGACCATCGAGAAACGTAACGCAATTGGGCATTACGATCGCAAGAGAGAATATCTTGACAGTGAACACCTGGGAGCTTTCTAAGCGCCTCTGAATTAGTCAAGCAGTTACACGGGCGCAGTTGTCACGCACGCTACTACCCCAGCGTCTCCAGGACGAGAAGAGGTAAAGTAAAGCCCGTGGTTGCTGGATACGGCAGAGGACTTAGGAGCGCGAGATGCCTCTATGACGAATCGAGGACCGTCGTCTGTGAACACAATCTGCATACGTCTCTCAGTGAAATCTCGAGCGTACCTCCCCGTTTCTGGATTCAAACGCATTCTCTTTCCTCGCGTACCGAGTCACCTTTTTCCTGCGAACTTGACCGCGTCCACGTAGAACGTCCTACTCGAGATTGTGGTCCAGACCACGCTTGCTCTCTCGAACGCGCAGCTTCTACTTTCAGTTCCGCGCAGATGTAGAGATCAGTGTCTCTCGTATTGGTCAACTTTCCGCGAGATCGCAGTTTATTGCTTGGAATCATATTCTCTTGTTGCGTGTGCTTGAATTGTGGGCGAAAATGGATCGCATTTCCACAGGTTTTGCCTTACTGCTTAGGTGGACTGACCCAGATTCGCGTCTGGGGATTAGCGAGGTTTAGAATTATTCGAATTGTACGTGGTTGCTCGCTCGAGAAACTGTGTTTCGTAAGACAGGCTTATGCTTCTCGTGGAATTCTTTAGTCTGTGTTCAGTGTGAATTATTCCCTCGAACGAATCTACATTTTCAGCCGTCTGAATGTAGCTGGTGTACACGTTACATCCGTGACTAGGCTAGCGTTTTTTTACCTCGACGAAACACGCCGTGCTGGCTTTCAATCATTTCCCAACAATCACCGCCGTCATCGCCACAACAATACGAGCACGTCTTCGAAGTTGCGGCACGATCCTCCGGCAAAAACGTAGCCGCCATCGCAGAGACGCTTCCGCGACAGGCGAGAACACCTCCGAGAACGAGGCGTCTCGCGAAGATCGCGCGCTGCAAGAACTTTCGACAGATCCCGGGTCACCCTCCAGCCGATGCGACGTCGTCGAAATAAAGGGGCGAGCGCGCAAGAACGGATATGGAAATCAGACCGTGTCGTTAGATCCGCGAGCCAGGGAACTGCTACTCGGCTCTACTTACAACTTTCTCACCGTCGTCGTCGACTTCGCACCCGTCTTTTCGCCTTGCTCTCTCCTCGTGGCCCGTCGCAGTTTGGGAGACCAAAAAACCGTCTGTATCATCCCGCGAAGGGTGATTTTCGTAGCCTCGAACGTCGTGCTTACTTCACCTACCCCATCCAGCATTGTTGCGGTTTCCTCGTACGCGAGGGAAAATACCTCGCGACTATTCGCGGCTTCCACGCCCGTGGAATTTATTTCGCAGCGTTGAGAAGGAATAGGAGACTATTTTTTCGAGATATTTCTTTTTCTTCCTGAGAATCGTTGCGGATGCGTTGCTGCGCGCAAGAAATAGGTTCGATGGTAATGAGATCGTGCGGTGGAAAGGAAGGTTATGGTGTTGGCGATGGTACATTTTGGTGTCGCCTCGATTTAATTCAATGTGTCGCTGGCTCTCGCGGATATTACGCTGATACGGTGTTTTTCAGCGGATAATTCGATTTGCGAAACGCACGTACAAGTTGATGGGACACCGCAATTTCACTGGACGTTTATGATTTAACAGGTTTTGGCGCCGCGTCTGTCCTGCGGAATGTTTGACTTTGACGCATGAGTGACGATTGATAATGGCCGTAATGAGTAATAATTTTACACTCAATCTAGTTACAGCGGCCAGAAATCTGGCTGACCCGGCTTCATGTAGCCATGAATCACTAATGGCGAAATGACAGCCTTAAACCGTTTAATTCAGCCGGAAACGTTTCAACAATGGCTCATTCGCCGAGAGTTAATTTTAGGCATTAACTCTATCTACGAAGCGATGCAATCGACTCGATGTAAATTTTCGATGTCACGAGAGAAAAATCGCTTCGATTTACGCCCGCTAATTTGATCTCGTGGTATGAATCCAATTTCAGTTGCAAATTGAATAAAGTACACGAAGAGAGAACAATGGTGGGTTTGAAAAAACGTTTCGACAAGAATTTCCAAAGACGGGAACGAATTAGTATCCAGATGCACGAAGGCGAAGATGGTCGAAAGCAGATGCAAGACGCGAAACCACTCCTTAGGGTCGTTCAACGCATTTACCCCCGGCGTCCACTTTCGAGAAGACGAACGGAGCCACTCTCCGCCCATTACTTACTCAAGTAGACTGCACTACACCGTGAAATCCTCTTTCTTTTCGCCCCGACGTCGCTGAACTGCTATTTACGCGCGACCAAGGACCGGGAATCTTTTTCTCGGCGAATTTAACAGCCCTTTTCTCCCTTGCCCGTTTACGAATTTTCGAGCGATTTCCGCGGGGCACTTTGCGCTCGAACCTCTTAACGATTTCGATGCGAGAGCATCCTTGCCTCCAAAACCGGCGAATGCGTGAGACAGGGAACTAATTCGAGTCATGGCTCATCGATAACGCCTCGAGCAAGATGAAGGCTACGGGTGTAAACGGAAATGGCGAACTTTCCTCCGTAGAATTCCATTACTTTTATAAAACCACCTATCGAACTTTACATTTTTTTAAATCGAAGAATGGATAAAAGAAACAGTTTGCGATCGTCACTGATTACGTCTGCGATGTTTCTCGGAACGATGCTTTATTATCCGAAAACGCGCATCCCCGCGCGTTCGTTCTATCGCCACGGATAATGAAGCATCCGGCTTGTCAAGAAATTCCATCGCGCGGCACTTACAGTCAAATTAACGCAGTTACGGGTTGGCGTGGATATACGTACACCACGGGACCGGTCCCTTCGTTATTCCTTCCGTTATTAGCGTCTCGAACACCTGCTGATCTAGCCGCGGCGACGTGAAATACCGCGCCTCGCGCGTTTACACAACCGGCGGTCCCCCACGGGTTCTCCCGGGCAGCCCGCAACACCGACGCTAACTCCGGACACGCCGGACCGTAACTAACCGGCCAAGTAGCCCGCGTACCTCGTCGATGCCGCGAAGAATAAACGTATTTCAAACTGATTTACACAGTTAATCCGAGTGGTAAGCGCGGTGGACGGCAAACGCGATTTCAGATTACGCGGAAGTTCGCTGGACCTGCGGGAGGAGGAAGCCACGTCCACGGAGGTTTCTCTCGTTTAAGCGCCCTCCCCCCTCGAGTTACTGGCCCTTCTGGCAGCGAGAAGCGCGCCACGTTGATCTTCGAGCTATCTCCTCTTAGCTTTCTATTTTAAACTGGTGAGTTGGTTATTGCGCGAGGTCTGGAAGTTGACGATTTCTAGGTGGAAGATCGGAAGGGTATATCGAACTTCGAGAATCGACTTCAACCCTTAAATGTTTACCATTAATGATAAAAGAGTGAAGTTTCAATAAAATCGCAGAGTAACACGAAGGTGGGGTTACTTGTTGGAGCGTCCACGCCTTTTCCATGTTGGAATGATCCTTGTTGGTTTTCATAATTGCTCGACGAGTTGATTTCCTAGAGGTTGCTCACGAGGAAATGAAGATGAACGATAATTGCACGCTGGTACACGTTTGCTATAATCTAAAACATATTTACATGCGGGTTATCTCTAACCTCGGATCTAAATGAAACGAGCGCCCTTGGGAACCGGGAGAAATATTCCAAAGAATGTTACTCGCATTTCTCAACAATTATTAACTCGTTACGCTGCAGCTACGTTAAATATCGATTTTCCAGATTAGCAAAATGAACCTCCCGAATTAATCAAAATTCGAGCAAAGTAATTTTAGCGTTGATTGAAAGAAGCTGCGCTCAGACGCATCCTGCTCGACAATCCTCGCAATTAAATTCCACCAGCACCCCTTCGAAACAGAAACGATGGGTGTAACTCGTAGAAATTCCCCCACGTTTCTCCTCGTAATGGTTCTCACAGATTACTGCGTCATAGACGTGACAAATTATCGTACAATTTACATAAGTGTCCAACTCGCGGCTCGGATTCAATCCACTGAGTGCAACGGTTAAGGGACAAACAACCGTCTCCATCCGCTTGCTTTCACGGAGAGCGCGGTGGCGCGCGAGTGCTCGCGAAAATCACCGACTAACACTATAAACCGAACGGGCAACGAGGCACGGAAAGAGAAACGACCGTAACAAATCACTCCGCGCAAACGACGCCTTAAGCAGCGGTGATAAAAAGCGAATGCAATTTCCTCTCACTATTGTAATTGCACGTTTTAATTACGCCAGGGCGCGCCGCCCCGTCTAAACCAGCTCTCCTCCACCTGTGCGGCGAGCGTAACCCCGCCGCGCGCGAACAGATTAGATGCATCCCGACAACAGCTGGGATACCGGGAGAGCTACTTGGGACTGTAATCCTGCGCGTTGCGTACGAACGCGTCAAGATAGCAGACAACGCCAACTCGGGACGCTGACAGACTGGCCTGCCGTTCTAACTTCCCTCGTTTCGGTACCAGGAATTATCGAGCTTATAAATTACGGCCGCGCAAAGTTGGCGGGAGCCGCGCCGGTGCTTATGAAACTTGTTAAACGGGCCCAGGATAAGACTGATCGCCGACAGGGACTTTTTTTATCTTTTTTTTTTTCAACTGAGAACTTCAGCCAGTTTCCCGCGGGAATTTCGAGAAACACGACCGGCGAACCGCTTCGTCCGCCTCGACGATTAGCAATTACTTCTGAGAGGTACGAAGTCTGACTCATTTACGCGTGCAATTTGTATTTTTATGGCTTCTTCCTTTAGGGTTGCAGGTTGGTTGAGATGCATCGCGTATGTAACTGAACAATTTGTGTCGAGACGCAATTTCTGCTCCTTCAAACGATAAATGTGACAATGATAAAATGTAGTACAGGTAGCCCTCCTCTAACACGGTATCTTATAACACGGTTTCGCTATAACACGATTCGTAAATTGCGGGAAACCTCCTACAACACGGTATCCTACAACACGTTTTCGCTATAACGCGATGAGAAAACTGCAAATCCTTTGTACATACAACACTGTATGTACTTATACAGCCGCGGCGAGGCTTGCTGTCCTAAAGATACATCGTTGCGGAAATGTATGTAGGTCTGATGCGTATTAGGTATCCCAAGGCATGGACCAGCACTTGAGACGTTCACCAACGGAGACTGTTTAGTATAAGAGTTTTCCGTGCGGTCTTAGCCTTAGACTAATTTACGACCGGGTAAAGTGCCCGACGCGGCTCTGCTAGCCACGTGCACGATGTCACTTCCAAATTGCTGGAAGAGCAAGACGGTTGTTCCTCTTATCGGGCCCTATGTCCCCCGTAGGACATTGGGGTACGCCCAGTTAGGGTGGGAACACACGATTGCTGCTTAATAATTAGGCAACGCCTACGATAGTTCTGGTTTAAAATGCGTGTGTTTTTTCCTCGAAGAGTCAGTCAGTCAGTTTTCCGTGTGGTTTTCGTACGTTCTTTACTTTCATCTCCGTGGCCTGAAAACAAAAGTGTCTCACGCTGCTACTCGGTAGTCTACGTCGCGCCACGGTGTGTTAAAGAACAATTTTTTTATCTTTAAGACATTAAGCTTCAGCCCCAAGCAATGTCAGGTAAAGATAAAACAACGTTCAAGAGAAAATTCATTTCTTTAGAAGTAAAGATTCAAATCTTGGATCGTCTATCGAAAGGAGAAAAAGCATCCCACATTGGGAAAAACCTTAATTTGAACGAAGCAACAATTAGAACAATCAAGAAAAATGAAAAAGAAATCAGAAGTGCAGTTGCCGCAGGATCTTCGACATCCGCAAAACGTTCAGCCCGCCCCAGACCAGCAATAATTGAGAAAATGGAAAAGGCCCTCAGCATTTGGATTGACGATTGCTGTCAAAAAAAAATTCCATTAGATGGCAATATTATAAAACAAAAAGGATTAAAAATTTACAACCATCTCAAACAACAAGGAGAATCCTCTGTCAATCCAGATTTTGTGGCGAGTAAAGGTTGGTTCGAGAAATTCAAAAAGCGTTTTGCGATTCATAGCATAAGAATCCAAGGAGAGTCTGCGTCGGCTGATCATGAAGCTGCTAGGACGTATCCAGAAAAAATTCAAAACATTATAGCCGAGCAAGGATACACAGCAGATCAAGTTTTCAATGCCGACGAAACTGGGCTTTGGTGGAAAAAAATGCCCAGTAAAACTTTCATATCGAAGACAGAAAAAACTGCACCCGGATTTAAGGTGTCCAAAGATCGTTTAACGCTCCTTTTGTGCAGTAATGCATCGGGGGACTTCATGACAAAACCGATGCTAGTGTACAGATCTTTGAATCCTCGTGCACTAAAAAACGTGAATAAAAACACCTTGCCGGTATACTGGACAGCAAATTCGAGAGCTTGGGTAACAGGACATTTATTTAGAGATTGGTTTTTGAATTGTTTTGTGCCAAGCGTTGAGCGGTATTTAAAGCGAAAAAATTTGAGCTGCAAGGCGCTGTTGCTATTAGATAATGCTCCATGCCACCCACAAGATTTAACACATCCCAACATCAAAATAATGTTCTTACCACCGAACACTACTTCGTTGCTCCAACCACTGGATCAAGGTATTATTTACACCTTTAAAACATATTACATAAGAAGATCGTTACAGTGGATTTTAGACGCAACCGATTCGCAATCAATTAGCGTAATGGAAGCATGGAAGAAATTTTCCATCAAGCACTGCATCGATATCATATCTTTGTCACTGAATGAAATAAAAACATCAACATTAAATGCGTGTTGGAAGAAGATATGGCCCTCTGCAATTGAAACGGAAAACATACGTGAAACATTAGAAAATGAAATTGGTGCGATATTAGAAGTCGCTAAATCAATCGGAGGCGAAGGTTTTGTGGATATGGCTTCCAAAGACATTGAAGATTTATTAGTGGAAGAAGAAGTTGACGAAGCGGAATTAATCGAAATGGCATCCCTAGATGCAAATCAAATCGATTTTGAGGACGTTAGCTCTGACGAAGATTGTGCAGTCAAGAATTTAACATTAAAAAAATTACAAGAAGGCCTATGCTTAGCGGAAAATCTGGAATCATTTTTCTTGAATGAAGACCCTTCGACGGAAAGAAGTCGAAAATTCAAAAGGGAGCTGCAAAACTGTTTAGCTCCATACCGGGAAATTTACAATGATCTAATAAGAACCAGCAAGCAAAGTTCCATTACAGATTTTTTTAAGAGGGGAAAACATACAAAAACTTTAAATAACGAAAAAAGTTCAGAAAGTGAAGGCGATGTCGTTCCACCGAAAAAACGTTCTCGGTTGATTATACTGAGCAGTGACGACGAGTAAATTCATTAAATTATGGTTGCGTTAGATTAAAATATTTTTTTTATACTTTGTGTTGTACATACATTTATATTTTTAATAAAAATTACATTGTTTATGTCGAATTAAGAAAAATATTTGTTTTTAATAAGTTTTTGGAACGTAACCCCCCCTTTTTGCACTAGCTCTGGGTCTCATGCAACACGGTTTCACACAACACGGCATTTTCTAGGAACCTAACTACCGTGTTATAGGAGGGTTGCCTGTATTATTAATCGACCCAAGTTTGTTTCAATAGATTAACAAACGTGCTATTCTTTACGCAAATCGACTCACTTCGTAGAACAATGTAACCATTTTCGCGTGAGCATTATGGAAACTACCCCCGCACGATTTCTTGGTCCCGTTTCGAAAACTACTCGAACTCAGCCATCATTAACAGACGTGCTATCGTTTATGCAAATCTACTCACTTCGAAGAACAACGTAACTATTTTCGCGTGAGCGTTATGGAAACTACCCCCGCACGATTCCTTAGGCGCAGTAACGTCGCCTCTGTTTCGAAAACTACTCGAACTCGCTCATCGATCGTCCACTGAATCAACCAGTCGAAAGTCCTGTCCGAGCGTTATCGTTGCCGATCGATCTTCCCGCCTGCGACTTGCAGGGTCGCAAAATCGTCCCCGCAAGCGGCGCGGGCCTGAAACAATGCGCCGCGTCCCGCATAAACTTCCACGCAACCGCTCACGACCGCTAGAAACTGGTAGCCACTCGTAACTTCGAGGCGGTTGCATATACAGATCCGCAGGGGCGATGAGGCGAGCCTCCAGGTGAGATGGAGGGCCCCGTTGCGAGCGTATCGTTCGATACATCGTGGGAAGTGCCCCCGTCTGGCAGCCGTCGACGGCCAACGGCGGCCAACAGCCCTCTCGAGTGCTCGTGCGTGCCACCACGGTCGTGTCCTCGATTGGCGAACGAGCGCGAACGGTGCCACGAGCCGCAGACGTTACTCTCGTCGTCGTTTGAACACGCTCGCATCGTCCTTGGTCGACACCTGAATATCCGACGACTTCTCGAACGTGGCGACGCGTTGACTGAATCAATTGATGACCGAGTAGGGTCGCGTTGGCTTGCGAGGGGGCGAAATGGCGACGGTAGACGATCGCGAGGGAGGTTCGCGTGGTCCTTCGTGTGATCGTTGGCGAGATTGGTGTTTGGGGCGGTTCGTGGCGCGACGATGGAACGGGTGGTTGGAAAGGGAGTCTTAATGGGAGTTTTGGGTGGAGCAACACTTATTTATTCTATGCATACAAATACACCCGGGCGAGCAATGCTGCCTCGAGCCATGATAAAAAGTTTCTCTCGCGAACTTCCAATCTTATTTTCGAGAGAATTCTTTAAGGATTGGGTGCTGTGTATTGGCGCGACGCTGGAGAACGGTTACTTAGATGGGTTCACTTGTTGACTGATAAAACGCTTGGGAAATATTGCAGCGTGGATGTGCTTTCGCGTCGCGTTAATTTAATAATTGAATTATTCGCGTCTGAATGATGAACGCGAATTTGAGCGTAGAATCAAAGCTACGCGAGATAGCACCTGTTTCGCAAGATCGTAGAGAGAATGAGGAACGCGTTTGTCGCGTGCGTATTTTCCAGAACCGAGGGGAATTTGCAACGACGACGGGGCACGCGGATCTCTATTTCTCTTCAGGAATCGCTCGCGCCATCATTCATGCAAGGTAGCCCAGTGTCGGCGACGCGACGCGCGAGATAAACTCGCCTATCGCTCGTCGAGCGGCGTTACTCGTTCGCCAGCTGCGAACGGTGCCGGAGGAATCCCCGCGCTTTCGCCCAACGGTGAATAAATCAGTGCGAAAAACGCGCCATTGCTAAAGTTCCGTTGCAACGGAGGAACTTCGTCCCAGTAACTTTTCCCGACTCGTTGCAGAAAAAAAAAAAAGGGTGAGGAATGCTTTTGTAACCGGCGCTTTGTTTATCGCGCGAGCCAAACTCGTTGCTGGTAATTGTTTTCAGCGCTTGCTCCCGCTCGAGGTTCCTCGAGAAGCTTTGATTACGTTTCTCGTGTTCCACAGCAATTTTCGCGTTCACCAAGGTGTTGAATCCATCGACGAATTCCAATCGCAGAAAAAAAGAAGAGGGAAGAGTCTGGGGATAGAGAAAAGCGACCAAGCGACTAGGGGTGGCCAAGTTCGAACCATTGAACGTCCCACGCGTCAGGTTCGCGGGCAGGCGCGTCGGTTGCGGAAGCGGCTCGAAATTCAGGTCGACGGCAAAGGGCTAAAAGGAGCCTGGGACGGTGATCGATCACCCTGTCCGTTGAAGCTCGGCCGCGTGAAAGCTCGTGACGAAAAATGACGCGGGGCTTATTTACGCGGCGTGCACGCCCGTCCGCTCCTCCGATTACAATGTCCACGGGACAGAGGGGGCTCCTGTTTCCCGCGGACGGATTTACGGCAACAACGGCAACGACAACGGCGAATACCGCCGGTTGCATATTTCTGCCGGCGCGGATCACCGCGGTGCATCGGTCACGCTGCGAGCCCGTCACGATACCATCGCCTATTATCTCGGGTATCATTCATTACCACCCGGGAACGTCGTTAGGCTCCCTTAGACCGCGTGCACATCGAACCGCGTGCCATTTCTCGAATCCGTTTCAATCGAAAGAAACATCTGGTAAAAAAACGATCTGCTTGTCTAATCTTGAACGCATCGATCTGGTTTCTTTTATTGCTTGGATTCTTAATCCTAGACCTTGATTGTGTTACATAAATCCTGCGAAGATAGGAAAAGTTTGCAAGCCTAACTTGCACCCCTGTATCCAACGAGAGACTCAGTTTTTAAATGAAATTAATTTCACTGGCATCCGTTTGAAGTCGAAGCTCGCGATGATCACCGGCTGTAAATGGTATCGCGGCGGTCGGTCGATAACGGTCGGTGGGTGCTGTGTGGCCGCAGCCTTAAGCGTGCGCGCCCGGTTTACGGGGATGGTTCCCTCGTAAAGCGTTCGCGACACGCGTTTATACCGGGTCGGAGAAAGAAGCCGGGGGAGAGAGGCGATGCTTTGAGTTGTTTGGTGTAAGAGGTGGAGTAAGGTGAACGGAGGGCGCGAAGGGAAGGAATAAGGTGCCTGCTAGACGCGTCAAAGGCTCCTGTGGCTCCTCTTCGGTGCTTAATGGATGGCCCCGTGGCCAGGCCGCGGTGAATGTAACGCTTTGAGATGCACGCTCGCGAGCATCGCGCAACACCTGTCCGACGTTTTCGAGGGGGATGGCCTGAATGAAACGAGAATGAAGAATCGGGGTCGAGATTACGGTGTTGGCGGACCCACCCGGGTAGAATAAATTCGCGGGCCGTTTCTCTCTTTTTATCGTTCAGATGGAGAGATAAGTCGGGTGTTGAATTAAAATTTCGATCCGAGGCTGCGCTGGCTGTCGTGTTTTCTTTGCGGTTGATTTATTGCTTGTTACACGATCGTCGAGACATTTAAGAATCTTGCTTCGTCCGTGTATACACTCCGTTACATATCTACGTTGTCGCGTTGAGAAACGATTTCGAATTAACGAGCTTCGACGCGAGAAATTTCGAGATGGAAGCGTAAGTGTCTTTCAGAGAGGCAAACTCAGCGTAACCAGGTGCAGATCGATCTGTAGGCAATGCCACAATCATCGACGCGAGTGACCACGTGTCAACCGTCCGTGTCTAATCTGTGTCGCAACCGTTGGAAGGCCTCAGGAGCCGAAATGATCAACGATCAAACGATCTGACTCGATAATCAGGATCGATCCAGCCACTTTGCTGCCCTATCGGCGTCCGCGCGCAATCTCGATGCAATCAGCATCTCCTATTTACCTGTCGATAGAACCTGACGAATCGAAGGGAATCCCTCGGCGGAGATCGCGCGGATAAACCGAGAAGGCACAGCCAGCGACAGACGTTGAGTCCTGTGGTATTCAAAGGGCACGACCGTGAAGAAGCGGTCGTCTAAAAAAAATCAACTGTCATTTGGAAATTCAGAGGATATTATAATCGAGAAAATTAACGTCTGCGCATTGACGTTTCGTTGCGACGTCGACGTATATATTTCCTCTCCTTTCCTCTCCCTCTCGTTACCTTCTTTACGCGGCAGCTCATTACTCAGCTCCGCAAAGTCGCATCGCTCGCTAAACCCGCGCCTTTTTATTCAAATGCACGTCTTTCCACCCGAAACCGGCGAGAATCCGGCGTTGCGGAGCCAGCACGCACACATCCACCGTGGAACGCGTCACGGTTACGCGCAAACAGACCAGAAAATTACACCTCCCTTCAACGTCCGTCCGAGACCATCAGCTCGGCCTCCGCGCAAATTGAACCAGCCAAAAATCCCGCGATGCAAAAGAAACGCTGCCCGGACCCCGTCGAGTTCAAAGACACAATGGCAGCACGCGTTCGCGCTCGAAGGCGAAAAGGAGGCGCGGAGGGGAAGCAGAGGGTAAAAAAGGAGGCGGATCGTTAGCCGTTAACCATCACCCGGGGCGAACCGTTGTCGTAACGGGGTTCATCGTGCCCGTCCATTACTTACGCCGCGTAATATTATAGCTTCCTCATTAAGGAGCGTAAGGGTGAGCATAAACGAAACTTGTCCCGCGGGCGAAGGCTCGCGCAGGTCAGAGCGCCGCGGCGTAACGACGACGGGTCGCGAGGAACGATCGTTCATTTTGCTACCCCAACCCCTCGCAGACACCCCACCGACGGCTGTCGTCTTCGTAGACGAGCGGCGAACAATAGCTCGGCTTCGATCGGCTGGATTAATTCGTTTCGTTTGGCTTCCGGTTGGCTGCTTGTTTTGCGCAACCCCTCGACGCTCGCGGACAGCGTTTCACCCCCGCGTGCCAATTATTGCGCTGACGATCTTCGATGCTAGCCATCGTCTGGTTCTGATCATCTCGCTATGAGTCGAGATGTTCGTTGAGATGTCTGTTGAGATGGTTTTCGATAGACGAGAGTCTGTGCGTTCGCGTGGAAACTGCGAGTGGAGGGAATATAATCTTGATAGGGGTGGAGATTATTTGTTACGTGAAATACTAGCGTAACGTGTATCGATTGTGAAAGACAGCTGTTAATCGTCTGTATATAATATCTTCCCTCGACGTTTGATCAATTAACGTTCGACGATCGCACGAAATAATATTATTATCGGTCGCGAAATGAGCAGACAGAGGCTGGCGTTAACGGTCGTTCACAGGTAAAAATGAATCTCCAGCCGTCGCGAGGATCGGACCTGGGGATATTCGTAAACCCGATTTCCATCGGCGGTGGGACGGTGAAATCGTGGTAAAATCGATTTCGAATCGATGCTCGGTAGCGCGGAACGCGGAGGTAATTTATCCGAACGAAAACCGGAAGTCCCAACGGTCGGGGAACGGAGGCAGCCGAAATTGGTATGCAAAACGAGATAAATCACGCTTACGTCCGCCGCAGCTGCAGCTGGCTAGCACGGATTCGTTCATCACTCGGACCGGCCGGTTTCCTCGCCCTCGCGTTCGGTTTTGTATCGCGATCTGAATGGGAAAAATCGAGCCGGAATACCGTCGCGGATAAACTGCGCGTGGATTAAGAATTTCGCGAGGAAATTGGGCCGCAGAAATCAAGGGAATTGTTGGAGCTCCGTGAAAGCTGCTGGAATTAGGCTTTATTGTCTATCGTGCTCGCATATTCGATCCGATGGACGCTGATTTCGTTACTCTTCGAACGGATTCTCGATTATTCCACGGTTCTCATTTTCACTCTGGTCGATTATTAAAACGGTTTGATTATTCGTAACTGTACATTACAAATGTCACACGAGTCTCCTCGTGAAGTCGTTTCGAGCGATGTCTCGACGTTTCAAAACGTCACTTCGTACTCTTTATTTTCGCGTATGAATTTTTACTGGAATTATCGAAAGCGACGCTCGCGCAAGGCGACTGCTACGTCCTGCGAGGTGATTTTTAAAGCAAATTCGACGCGACGGCCGCGAAGCGAGCGCGAACGCGAATGCAATTTTCAACGTCGACCCGGTTCAGTCTCGCTTTAAAAGGGGCGCTCGCACGTTTCTTCGCGTATCGCGGCGAACGTGAAACAACTGTCATCGACCACGCGAGCGGGGGGTGAACGCTTTTCGAGGAAAGCGGTGCAATTTCTGCGAGTATATCTCAGAGCTTTCCGAACGAATAAGACGGGGTGAGGAATTGCCGATAGGGTATTGTCGAGCGACTGTCAAAGCGCGCGCGCGCAGCCGCGAAACGTCTCGCCATGGAAAATCGAACGCGAGCGACGCGACGCTTTGTTCCGTGATCGGGGCTGCGAATTATCTTCCGCGTCCACGACGAAGTCGTCGTCTCGCGTGCAAACGTTCTCGATCCAAACGCATTTTTATTTCGCAGCTTTAACCGTAGGATTTTCCAAAGACATCGCAGCGGAATCCATTTTTCGAGACGTTGAATTTCGTAATAAAATTTTTCACACGGTTATTCGACGAATTCCCCGAATGTCTCGACTGCTACGTTTAATTGAAGCGCGTGAGGCACGAGCTCGCGGAATACCTCGCCAGATTCCAGATTTATTATAACGCGTAGCAGAAGAGTCGGTTTCATTCAGCGGCGACAAAATGTTTATTATACCGCTGGCTCGTGTCACGGATAAAAGCCTGTCTGAGTGGAAAAGTAAATAGAAAAGTTGCGCGATGAAATCAGACGCGTTCCTGGGATTCCTTGGGCCAACGTCCCGTAAAAGCAGCGTATTTTCTCATCGTTATCCGCTGCTAAGGGAATAATCCTCGCGTAAAAACGGGCGTAGTTAGGATCTTCCTATAAAAGACGGAGCTGTTAGATAAGCCGTCGAATCTCACGCCTGGGGTTCCTCGCTCGTAAAAATAGTATCAAACAGGCCAGTTTATTGAAACCCTGTCGCAGGTAAACGGTAACGTCGCTGGTAATCCATATGGGAGGGGCATAAATCTTTATTGCTGAAATTTCGTGCAGCTTCCATCGTTCGCGCGGGGATTATTCTCGCGACCGATTTTAACGACCGTTTGAACGGAAACTGAATACGGTCCGTTCTCGAATCAAAGGTACCCGGTGCGCTTCCATTCTATTTAAGATCGACGAATAATTTAATCGGGAAAATCGTCCGTTGCGAAATGATTTAACGCCGTTTCATTGCAGCGCGCGACGTAAAATAAAATTGACTGCGAATCGAGGAGAGCGTATATCGGTGATATTTACGAGCGGTAATGTAGATAAAACAGCTCTGTTTCTAAACCACGGGGTCGTCGTTACGAGAACGCTCGCGCTTTTGTCGGATTAAGGGAGACCCGAACGCGTGACAGCGGCGAGCGCCTCTTTAAAGTTATGGAAAGGACGGTCGAACGATAAACTTCTGAATAAAATACGCGATAACACCGGCGGACGGCCGTGTAAAGTAAATTTTACACGTCTCCCGCTGTAGCTACATTTTTATCCCCCCCGGGGCACGCCGGTTGCGCGTGGAATTTCTGTTTTCTCAGCCAAGCTTAATCGCCTCGTCAATTTCTGGACCGTCACGCTTCTTCTTCCAACGCGTTTCTTCCACCACGTTTCTCACCCGTTCGCGATGGAATATCAATCGAGCAGGCGAACAGACGGACACCGCCGTCCGTAACCAACCGTAACCAACTGTCCACGGTGTAAACAAGAGTGATTTACAGGACGTCGAGAAAGAGGGACACGCGCACTCGATTTCGAAACGAACGGGACGAAAATCCGGAACCGTCGTCGAGAGGGGAGATCTCGTCGAACAAATTTGTTCGACAGGAATTTCGAGCCGTTCCTTCCAATTAAAGATAGAAGTTTCCTCGGTTATGCAACATCTACCGCTCGATCTATCGTCCGTCGAGACACGCAGGGACTCGACGGGAAAAGATAGGATCTCGGCGTGATTCTACGTAACGAAAGGATCAAAAGTCGTCGCGATGGAGATTCGTAGAAGTCGAAGCGTCCACGACAGAATCGTCCAGCGGGGAAAACCGGTCGAGCTGGAACTTCTTACGGACGAGCATTCCATTTCAGTTGGAAAGCGAGGAACGCTGAACGTTGATCTTACCCGGAAGAGTCGCGGCCACAAAGAGCTCTTTCACCGCGTCCGTCAATCGATTGTTTTAATCTGAACGCGGCCGTCGTGCCCTTTCGTTTAATCGACCCGCAACCGCGACGAGGAATTTTTTCTACATTGAATCGCCTGTTATTCGTTTCGCGATCATATAAAAAAAATTAATTCCTCCGATTCCTCTGACAAATAATACCATATTTCGCGTTGAAAGGTTCAGAAGTTAGCCGAGGAAGTTTGAATAGTTACAGCCGAAGCGTCGAGATTTCCAATAGTTCACTCCGCGGGATTTCGAGAGCTCTCCGTTGTAAAACCCAAAGCATTCTCTGTCAGAGAGTTTAAGGAGCCTCGACTTATCGCGGTATCCTCATAATACAAGTTGAACGCTTCGAACTGCTCGATTCGAACTTTCCACTGCATTCGAGCGAGGAGTTAGGAGTTACGCTCGGCCGAAGAAACAAACTGACACGCAAAGCGCTCTGAACACGTGCATGCACGATGCGCAAGGCATCAGAAAAATGATTCGAAAGCAGCCAATTGATTTCGAAGTTACCTTAATCCGATCTCCGCCTCCGAACGGGCACTGCAAGACGCGCCACGGCGGCGAACAGTTCGCGTAGGGAGCGCTCATCCCTCTCGCCACCCTGGCAATCTCCATCAGGGACCTCCCGCTACTCGTTGTACACACTGCCAGGCAGCTCGATGGCGTGCGAACCACGCGAAGATGGGATAATTTCCCGCTCGTGCCGCTCGCTCGTCACGCGATCCACCGTCCGCTCCTCTCCGCTTTCGGGGGGCAGCGGCTCGACGCCATTTGCATACTGCACGGACGCGCGACAACCGCGTCCAGCCGCCTCGTGTCGACGCTGGATTTCGCGGTGATCGCGATAGCGAGCGACCGTGTATCCTTGCTGGTTTATCGGTCGAATCTTTTCCTCGCACCTGCCCTGATACGCCCCGTGTTACGATTTTCGTTCACCATTTCCGTGTTGCTGCAATGGTATTTTTCGTATTCGATTAGTCAACGAGTAACTCTCGAGTCTTTCTTCGACTCTGATATAGTTTTCTTAGGTCAGTTGATTTTTCTTTTGGAAAGGGGAGAATTTGCACGCTGTTCGCTTGGTGAATTGGTTCTTCTGCGATATCTTCGTGCGAGGCGCCATGTTGGTTCCGCTGGTTCTCGTTCGAATCACCCGGATCGCTCGAATTCGCGCAACCATCGCGATGTTGGAAGTAGCATTTTCGTTGAAGCACAGTCGTGGCAAAGTGGTCATAAACGGCCGGGAATTATGAACGTTATCTCCGTTCGTTACCGTGGCATATCAAGAATTAGAATTCCACGGCGGTGGCGCGCGATGCTTCTTTTTTAATCGCAGCCCCTTTTAACTTTTTAATCGCGTCACGTTTCTATCTCTCTTTCCGACCGGGCTTAACGACTCCACTTAGCCCCGCGGGCGCCCCGCGTCGAGCCGCGTCGAGCCGCGTCGAGCCGGCATTACGCGGCGTTCCTGCAAGAAAGTATCACGAAGGTGCTCGTCACCGTGCCCCTAAATCCGTCCGCCCCAAACCGACCGTTTAAATTGTGCAGAAAACCGAACCGAACCGAAAGCCCGATCGCGAGTTAACTTTCTCTTAACACGCGACAGGCCCGATCGATCCTGCAGCTGTTTTTACGATCGATTATCGGGTGCCGGCCGCTGGCCCCGAAATACTTTTCGGCTCCCTCGACCGGCCACGAAAGATAAATAGAAAGGAAACATGTGCCTCGCAGGAGTTCGAGCCACGAGAGAAAGAATTAATTCGCCTGGATCCTCGCCACCGCGGCTATTTACAATGTCTCCGCGCGCGAGCGTTACATCCGCGCCTTATTAAAATGTAAACGAGCCGGCGGTGAATTTATTCCGCGCGCCTTCCTTCTTTCCCGAACGCGAACCCCCGCGCGCTCTGCCGATGCGATCCTCCGCGGTTCAATTTCGAACTTGGTAATCGCTTTGGTGCCGGACAACTTTATTATGCCGCGCGAATCGTTTTAAAAGGCGAGAGTGATATACTCGAACGCGTTGTTCGTGTTCGACTTCGTCCCGTCGTTGCATCACGCGTAGAAACTTCACAAATGTCAACGAGTACCTACACACGTCGTGGAAAGCTTCAGAAAATTTACTTTACCCACTGTTACCACTGTACACGGTACCAATGAACCCTTAGTTTTCATCCCCTCGTTGCATCACGCGTAGAAATTTCACAAACGTCAAAGAGTACTTACAAATGTCGTGGAAATCTCCAGAAAATTTATTTTACCCACAGTTACCACTGTACACGGTACCAATGAACCCTTAGCTTTCGTCCCCTCGTTGCATCACGCGTAGAAATTTCACAAACGTCAATGAGTATCTACAAATGTCGTGGAAAGCTTCAAAAAATTTACTTTACCCACAGTTACCACTGTACACGGTACCAATGAACCCTTAGTTTTCGGGTATTCGAGGCATCGCCTCCACTTAATCAATTCCTGCCCGTCGAACCCAGCAATCACACACCCAGCGCCGATCACCTTTCGACCCCCGCGGTCAGAGGTGGTTCCACGGTAAATGGAGCTGCTCGATCCCAGGGACAAGCCTCGACACCAGGCCAGGCAACCGACGCTAGGGGACTCTTTCTTTGGGTAGTCGGTTCACGAGCGGACCACCCAGTCGCCGCGTGTACACAGGAGGTATCCCAGGGCCTGCTCTAACAAGAACCGACCGCGCAGGCTTAGATTTAGGCTCGGTACGATATACAAGTCGCGCGCGTACGCGAAAAACACGCGAGCGCTGCCCTTCGCGCGGACAGCCACGGGCTGCGTTTATTCCCTCGCGACCGGGCCCCGTCTCGATCCGAGTGACGTGACGCGGCCCGCTTTTTTTACCGCTCGCCAACATCCATCCACCATATGCCGTCCAGAATTCACTTCGTAGCCCAGTATCGAGGATCGCCATCGAGCAGCCGTCTGGACGAATGTCCGCGGATAGAAACCACCGGCGATCGTGCTTCGATGGATGATGATGGATCGAGGATGGTCGATCCTTACGAATTTTTTCTGCACGCGAAGAGAATCGTCGGGTGGTGTGCAAACTGTGTTATTGGATAGCGTATCAATTAGAGAGGTTCGATGTCTTGTGAATTTCGATAAAGGGGAGAGAAGAGATTATCAGATCAAATGACCAAGGTGGAATCTTGAAGACGATGTTCGAACGTCCAATTCAGCGATAAATACGTAGTCTATTTGGGTGTACGAAACATTCCTCTCTCTAGAATCTCACCCCAACATCGGGATTCCTTGCTTTCGCCCCGTGAAGACCGCTCCAGCTGTTCCCCGCAGCATAGTTTCTTGCTGAAACAAGGAGGAACGGTTGCGTCTGTAGCCGTGAAGACAATACGGGGCAAGAAAGTTGCTCGCGAGAGCAAGACGTGGCGGTGCACGGTCCTGTCCGCATCGATTTTGGATAAAAGTAAATAACCGTCGACGACTCGAGGGGCGACGCCGTGCCGCTGGATCCACCCTGTTGATGTTCAAGGGCTAAGAAAGCGCGAGAGAGTCCCGCGGCACCTATACCCAACCACTCTGTCTCTATGGGCTATTTCTGAGATGGCTAGAACCCCGCGACATGAGAGAATTTATTCTTCCTCTACTCCTACCGTGCCTAACCCCATCCAACCTCTCTCGACCGCCACTGTCGTGTCAGACGCCTCTGCATCCCTCCGCGCCTTCAACCCTCTCTCTTTCTGCCCTCTCTACTTCATCTCGTTTTCTCTCCTGCGTTTTTATCTCTGCTCTTCGTCTCCCTTTTTTTCGTCTTTTACTTTTTTACAGTATTCTCTCTTCTCTTTCTATCATCCTCTTGTTTCCACCCTCTTATCTCTCACCCTTGCGTAGCTTTTTTACTTTCCCGGATAATCCTTTCGTTTATTTTTTCTCTCGTCCTTTTTTCTTAAGTCCTTTATCTTTTTCTGTCTCTTTCGTCTTTTTCTCGTCTACTTTCATTTACCACTTTTCTATTATTCTTCAGCGTTCGAATTCATCCTCGTTTTTGTACGTCTCCTTTACCTAAGCGGGATGGTCCCTTCTTCTTCGATCTATGCCTATTCTTTCCTCGCCTCAGCTGGATATTCCGATATGTTCTACGCGAAATCTCGACCAACCAGAGAAACAGAACGAGCGCCAAGGAAATTGGTGGCTTCCGGCGTCTGCCAGTCCGGATTCGCCATTTATCGACGCGTTATTACGCGCTCGCGAGCCTGCAATAATTTCGATAATTTATGGAAAAATTTGGCAGATCGCGAAGGAACGTTGAACTGGATTAATTACGCAGGCTGCTCGGACATTTTTAGAGGAACGATTCTCGAGTACCTTCGAAATTGAAGTTGAAACTCATCCGTTCGAAGGACTGAACCGAGGACAATCCAAGTACGATTACGACTTTCGAGAGGACACGCAACGGTTTCAGTCGAACCGAGTTCGAATGAAAAATGATAAACTGCACGAAACAAATTTCATCTCCTATCGGAAGATTTTATACGGGAATATTTATCCGCTTACGCGAGACGTCGTTCAAACGAGCCAGCAAAAGGCGGAAAGTATCAAAGGCATCGGAGACGAGGACGCTCCTCTATTTTCCCTGACCGCAAAGTCCTGTTGCAGCTTGTTGCAGCTACGTGGAAGTTCGATTGAAATAAAACGAGCATCGAGGATTTTCTTCTGTTGCTACCAGCCGCCGCTTGACCCCTGCCCCCGCACGGAAAGACAGCCAATAAATGGTATTCCAGTTTTCTCGTAGCGCCGCTTCCCCCTGGCAGGACGAATTAAATATCGAAGACTCGACTGTGATTAACTTTACGAGAATAATTGAGACCGCGTTCTACAATCGAACGTCACTGCCTTTCGTTTTACCGTAATTTAAACTTCGACCCGTTTCACCGTCCTTCCGCTCCTTCTCGCCAGCCTCGCCAACGATACGATCGGGCAAAAAGTACTCCGGAACATTTTTCAGAGAGGAATTTCATCATCCCGTTACCGATCGGTTTATCTCGGTATTCTTTTATTGGCCCTCCATCAGATAAGCTTATTTAAACATTCCTCCGGTTAATCTTGTACCTCCTTTACGAAATTTTTCAATCATCCCCCTTTTCCTTCCTTTTGGCAAACTTTTTAATTCGACTCCCCTTTCAAACGGATAGCAACTCGAGCCTCTATGTTTTCTAACGCGCGCAGTTGTACTTATTTTTGTTCTCCTCGAAAGTCAAAGGTTTTGCCATTTTCTTTCCTTTTTTTCTGGTGCGTTATCCTGAGAACCTTCGGCTGAAAAGTTATCTTCATTTCTCGGCATTCTTCCGGTCTTTTTATCACACGAGCGTTGTACAATGGACAGAAGCGAGAGAGGACAGAGGATTAATTAAAATTTCTGAAACTTATTATCCTTATCTTCTCACTTTTTCGACGGCAACAAAAGCTTGGAGTGGAACGACGATGAGAGGGGTGGACGAAGAAGTTCCGTAAGGAAAAAATGTATTGTTGTGGAAACTTATCGGAGGAGATTCTTTTGTTGCCGCGTTATCGAGAGGGAACAATGCGTGTGTTACGTGTAACTAGTTGAACGAGTGGCCCACGCGATGTAATAGAAACAGAGAAATTGCATCGGGAAGGTACGTCTGGGGTGCATCAAATATTTAGAGTATCGATTTATGCGCTCGCCGTTTGGCCGAAAATATTTTTCCAATAATCATGCAAATGGGGACGCGTGTGCCATATTTCTTAAGGAATCGAAGGACTAGTCCCACGGGGACCGCCCAACCCTGATGTCCTTTGGACAGGTTGTCCCTGGTACACCCTAAAATGTGCACGCGAAATTTTACTGCGATATTCAACAGATCGGTGGAAACGTATTCCATTATTTTATGCAAAGCATGTCTCTTCGCGAATTTCAGTTATAGCGTGTACCTAATATTTATTAAAAATTACGTTCGTCGATATTTTGGAAGATATTTTGGTATCCATTTTTAGAATACATTTGAGGTTTCTAATTAAAATTGCTACGAAGGATGACGATTTTTAAGGAAGCTACCATCACAATGGAAACGTTTCAAAGAATTAAACCGTGCAGAGTCTTCAAAGACACCGGTAAACGTTTCCAGGCCCCCTCGTGTTACCCGTTTTATCAGTATGATGACCTGGGAACGTTTCTTGCGCGGCTGTTCAACGTCACAGAATGTTAAGCTCGTTTCTTTCCTTGGCTGATCCACGCTCTGGACTTATCTTGGACTCTCTCTCTTCTCGAGAGACTCGAGGAGACTTACCTCTTCGTCCACGGAAGAAAGTGACGCGAGATTACGAGAGAGACTCGCTTATTACGGTTATTACCGTAACGTTCCCGCTGGCATCCGCGCGATCCGCGAGCGAATCGTTTTTAAACCGGCTAATTAAAAAATTTTTATCTCGACGCTGCTTTAATTTGCCAGCCAGCGGCCCAATCGCGTTTTAATCGGTCCCAGGCCCTTTCCACCTCTCATCCTCGCTCGATCAGAGGCCCGGTTCTTCCCTTCTCTCACTAGTTTCGCAGCGATAGCCTTCGTCCTTCGCGAAAGCAATTGTTGCGGGTCAAGTAGCGTGGAGAATCTTCTACGAGAAAATAATAGTACATTCTTAATGGTCAACGCATTAACCCAGGTATCCAAGATCGTACGTCCTCGATGAAACGAGCAGCTACTGGAATTTCTATAGAGTTATTCGATTCCAATCGAGCGCTTGGTTATCGAGGGTTGCATTTAAGAAACCCTCTGATAAATGCATTATCCTTGGTCCTCTATCTTACCACTCTTCTGGGTTTCTGTACGTGGCTGCTTTTCCCTCGTTTCTCGCGATCTTGCACGAAGTTAACAGGACCCGTTTATCGCGAAACGAGATGAAATCGAGTGGAAGCACAGCCGTTCGCCGTTTATGGATCGATGACATTAATCGCGATCCCAAGCGGCGGAATCATCCGCGTACGCTGTAATACCGTCCGCAAATGTTATTGTAACGCGGTGTTGTTGGTAATCGCGCAGTAATGTTACCTTTATTAATATCGACGCCAGTAATGACGTCAGGCCTGGGCAACGGCGTTACGATAATGGCGGTAATGACTGGCCGCCGAGGGACGGGCCCGATAAAACGATTCCCAACAATGACCAACAGGCCGCGGCCGCGTTTTTGCTCGTCGAAAATCAATATTTGCACGCTTTCGAACGGCCAACGAAACTGTTCGCTATATATACCCCTGCGGTTCGATTAATTAAATTAAGTACATATTCGAAAGCGTTTCACCAGCGAGTCTTTAAACGCATCTGGCCATTTAACAGTCTCTCTCTCTCTCTCGACTGTTCAACGTGTTTATTTGTCTTCGATGGAATTCGACTAAAAATTCGCTCATTCAATTTTTTCAACGCTATCGTATATTGTAATATATCAAAATATATACACGTTACGTTCATCTACTGAACGGATGAAATGGTCGTGGTCGATGTCAATGACGAAGGGCAATATAGCGATTTATATGTCGCGTGGCGATGGGATTTGATTTTTCGATGAAAATTCCGCCAGCTGATCGTGAAAATGCGTGCGAAGTATTTGAAACGAAACTCGATGGAATTCGAGCGATTCGCGGTATCTTATGAATCCCGCGAAGCTGTCGAAAGGAACCTGTTCGCTGCGCGACGACTCGAAACGAGACGACGAAAAATGGAGCGGATGGTGGCAGAGCGGCGACAGGAAGTTCCAGTCCCGTTGCTCCATCGTGGCTGTAATCAAGTTCGCGTTAATCGGTCCCCCACGAAGCAACTTCGTCCACCGCCTCGCGATGGGAACTATTCCGAAACTTTCGACTGCGACGTGTTCGCGACGAAGAGAACGACGAGTCTTTAAACTACGCTCCGGGTATTATGATGGTTCCAAGTGAAAGTATAGTTTCGAGGGAAGTGAAAGTTTGGGGGGTGAGCTCGTCCCTCGAATCTTGACTCGTCCTGGCGATCGCTAAGCTAATGTTGCGATCTTCGCTCGAGTTTACTCCTCGATTTCGAGTACGAATTATAATTCCTTCAATTTTTAATCATCGTTGTATGCGAAATAAATCTTTTACTGGACGAGTTAGCCAATCTTTCTTTCCTCTTGTACAATTAAATCACAGAAAGACGTGAGTTGAAATTCACGCCCCCCTGCACACTGAAACGGAAAAGAACCGCCTGTGTAAATCAGTTCGCTTGCTCATCTCTTTCACGAGGGTTGAAATGAATCTGCCATACGCATCGACAAGCCAAACGCTCGCTAATTACACGTATGGAGGCATCGACATCGTTCACCCACTGTATATTCGTACCCTCTCGATTTATGAACTATTCGACGCCGCGAAAAATTATGCGACAAGCGCGCGTAGATCGCCGCCAACGATCAGGCAGTTGATCAATTGTTTCGAGCTCTCGCGAAGCTCCCCTAATCCTCTTGGCAGCGTACGTTTCCCGCTGTCGAGCGAGAAAGATCGCGAGGACATTAAACGGGAATTTTCCGTCCCTAAATTAAAGGAGCTCGACTATTATAAATTCATTTAAATGAACCATCGACGTCATTTTCAGATTGTACGTTATTTCGAACGACGCGAGGGCGGTCAATAAATGTCGTTCGAATGTACACGTGCTTAACGCTATTCTATGACAGCACTAAAAAAGTTTCGAACTCGTAAACCCCTTTATATCGGTACCATAAACCGGCACGGTAACATTATGGAACAGTATATCGTTTGCCAGTGAACGCTACGCGGAAGGACCGCGGGATAGTTCGGGAACCAGAGGATGAAGTTTAAAAAGTTGAACAAATGTTCGAGTGAAAAAGTAGCTATACAACGTGGTTTGGTTTAACGTTTATTCGCGTAACGCGAAGAACAAACCGAGCGATGGAAATTCTGTGGAAGCCCCCGCGCGAGGATAAACGGCGGCCTCGGGAAAATTATGGATTCCGCTAATTATGCACGAGGTAAATGCCCTCGACTCACCCCCGTTATTAGATATCGAGCAAATTTTACGACGCAACGTAACTTCACACGGGACTGGACGGGGGGTTTATTAAAATTACACCAACCTTAGAGCGAGGGACCAACCGTGGTAACGCGAGGTCGTACAATTGCACCTGTTAAGCTCTCTCTGACAAATTTCTCGACTTTGACCGTGAGTCATTTCATTCTGTCCAGTCCGCTTCAATTTCCGTGCCATCCTGCTCGTAATTATTAATAAGAGCAAAAGTCAGCTCGATGGAAATCGCGAGTTCGCTGAACAACCGGTGGCCGTAAATCCGAACGGCGGTGAAATTTTTTTAGGATCCCGTAAAAATCCGAGGGAATATATTCCCTCTGCGTTTCATTTCGCCTTCGTCCCTCGCTTTGCTTCGACACGCCCCGCGAAATTAAGTTCCCGGGGAAAATATGATTCCCCGGTACATGGATCCGTCTGTATAGGTGGCCTCTCCGCGTCGTCGACACGCTTTGACGAGGCGGACCGGTTTCCACGGGGTGAGTAAAAGTTTACGGGGAATCAATCGTTGCCAGGTGAACTCCGGTTCATAAACTTGGAATCGTAAAACAGCTCGATGGAGTCGCGTAACAGTCGGACAGAAAAAGTGTGCGCGTTCGAGCCGCGGAGTCGATGTACAGGGTGTTCGATCGTCGAAATTTTAACGAGCGATTCTGAAAGCTAAAATAAGACGAGAGTCTGGAACCGCGTCCAGAGCTTCGTTCTCGCTGTAAAACGACTTTGAAAATTCACGAGCGCGCGTACTAATGAGGCGTACTTATGAACACCCACTACAACGAGGGTGCTCACAAACGCGCTATCTTTCCACGTCGCTTTTCTCAGAAAAACGCAGTCGTTTCTTTTTTCGTAGATTTCGCTTCAGAAGGAGTCGAATTTAGAACACAAAGGCACGAGCAGCGCAGCCGTAGCTCTCGCTAATTCAATTGTTTTCGATTTGGAGCTAGCTGGCGCTAAGACTACAGGCTCGCGGACCGTATAATCCTCTTGAAGGGATCGATCCCCGCTAAACCGGCCCGACGACCGGAAACTAGGCTGGAAACTTCTCTAGGACGTGTCTACGCCGCGGAGGACAAGGATACCGCATTAAACCACATTACGTAAACCCTTATAGTTTAAGCTTAAACCCAGGACGGCACAGATGCACCGGTCCCCGGGGATTTCACGGGCTCCTGAAACTTTCATCAAGTCGTTCGTTAAGCCAGCCGGTGGTTTATAGGCGTATCCACTGTGTTAAGGGAAAACCGCCGCCGATCAGGCTCCCGTCGTTATCTGCCGCCCTGTTTTCTTCGGCCATCAGCCACCCTCGTAACGCGCGCGACCCCCGCCAGGGGTGGGACCGCGATACGTGCCGTCTATTGGCTTCAGACTTAACGCGTAATTCTCGGCCAAGTCCAAGCCAAAAAGGGTTCGACGCGTGAAACTTCCGACGAACAACCCCAAGGATTATCGTGGATTACTGTTTGCTTTGAGGAATGCGCGATCGAAAGCGGTGTCCAGAGGATCGCTAGCTTCCTCGAATATTTCGCCAATATTTTTGAAATTTTTCGCTGAAATTTGATTATTCCAGGAGTTCTATAATTCCGTTAAAATTCACTCGACACCGTTTCGATGAGAATGAAACCACGAAAATGCTGATTTATTTTCTACGAACGTGTCATCGTCGATCGAAATATTTTACGTATGTTTCGCAACAACGTTTGAAGAGTGGTATCGAGTGAAAGGGGGGTGGGTTCTTGCAAAATCGAACGAAATCGCGCGTTAATTCGAAGACTTCTCGCGGGGGTCGATTCAACCGCGGCATTAAACGCTGAACGCAGCGTAGGAACTAACTACGGTTCAAAGCGAAGGCAACAGACGTAAGAAGTTGCTTGAATTTATACAGTTGTTCCTGACGTGTTTAAGTTCAGCGGAAGTTTCGCTACGGAACCGACTGCTCGGTTCAGGGCCGAGATGTAACTAACTTGATCAAGAGTTAAAATGCAATTGAATAACTTGCCGGTTAAAGTACAACGCGTCTGTACAAATACGAGCGGCTCGAGGACGCGTGTACAGGTAGAATCCCTGTAACGGCTTCTACTTACATGTCTTTCCCGTTCGCGAATTATCCGGCAAGTTGCGAACTCGTAAACCACGCGGATGCGAGGGGTGGGCGCAACGGAAACTTTTAACGAACCGCGTTTGTCACCAGAGGGGAATCCTTATGCGTGGAGAATCTAATTTTCGAAGATGATATCTTTCACTTGAAAGTTTCGATGCGTGAAACGTTTGCAGGCATTCAAATGAAATAAATTGCACATCTATTTCAAATAAAAATCGTCATTTCACTGTAACCAGTGTCAAGGGCAGTCGAAAAGAGGAAGAACGAAAACAGAGAGGGACCAGGCAGTCAGAGGGATCGTAGCACGTCTGATTGTCTGCTTTTCTAGCATCATCCAGGTTGAAGTCGACCCTTCGCTGCGACCAGTCAGACGACAGTCGTCGAGCAGCCAGGAAGACTGCAAAGCACCGCGACGGTGTATATACTTGACGGTGAAGAACGCTGTAACGGCTCCTCGATGAGAAGAGGGCCTCGGTTCCTGTAATGGACGCGACTCTGCCTTTACTCTCCGCGAAGTGGAGATAAGGATTCGAATAATTGACTGTGTTACGCGCGCGAAGCGCTGCTTCGTGAAAAAGAGCCTGTTCTGCTCTTGGCAGGTGTCGCTGGTTTGGAGGCTGCTGTCTAGGGACTCGTGCCCAGAGGGACACTCTTCGAATTTAACTATTAATCCTCTGTAACCTTACAGAGCCTTCGAAATCATGTGCGTTTACATTTTCGAAGCTCGATTTTATCACTCTGAACAACCATCCGTTCACACTCGAGTTGAACAATTCAAGTTGAAAACCAAGATGGACTGCCGTCGCGTCAGAGCACCAATAGGAGCCAATGGCGGACGGTTTAACCCCCGAGAAATTCAATCACGGATGCAGGGTCCTCGAATAAAGAAGGGGCTCCCTCTCCGCGCGTCTCATTGTATGTCATTGTTTCTCAGAACGCTTGATTAAAGGCCCGTGAATATGGCCTGCCCGTCGAAGGGAGCAGCAGCGTTGCTCCGAATTAACGAGGGGGATACGCTCGTGTCGAGGGCGGGATGGGTGGTTGGGTGAAGGGTCGCGCGGTATCGCGACGGAGATCAGCGGGCCATTGTACCAGCTGTAAATAAATCTCTAATGATCCTAGCTGGGGCCTGGCCTGGCTCCTTCCCGACTAATTATACGAACCGATGGGACATTTGCTGGTATCTTATAACCGGCGCGCGCGCTGCTTCGAGGCCAATTAGTAATTAATAATGGCCACCGGTAGGATGTAGCGGATACTTGTCGCCTCGGCCGAATTAAACCGGGTATTAATCGGCCCTAAACGTCGTCCAAGTGGCCGACACGTTTAGCTCGATTGGCCAACACTTCGTTCGACCTTGACACTGCCCTGGGAAGCGACCACAGCAAGAATAAAACGGCCACGATCACGTTTTGGCGTTCTTGGCGTGGAATTTTTCGCTTCTTTCTTCTTTCTCTTTGATCGCATCGTGCAAGCTGCGAAACTTTTTAATCCTCTACTTTATCGCCTCGATGGCCTCGACTGTTTGTGATTTTAAATACGCAGCAATTTTCAGCAGTGATATCGCGGTGGATTTTATAATTGACACGCTGTTTTACTTTGCTCGCAGGTAAGCCCAGATGAGAGATTCGATTCGGTGCAATCGCTACCTGGGAACGCAGCAGCGAAATACTTCCGTAAGTACATTCGTAAAAAGGAAACCGAGCGCGATAAAAAATGTTTGCAACTCCTGTCGAGATGTAGCTCGAGGAATACCGAGGCATTACACACGGCTCATAAAATTGCAGGCTGGTAAACGTTTCAAAAACCATCGAGACAGTGAGAGACCTTAAAAAGCCGCCAATATCGCAGGTAAGTACGTCAAAGCGTGCATCAGAACGCGGGGAACTTTCGCGATTTCCTCGTCGAAACGTTCCCCGTCACCGACAGACCTCTCGAAGCCCCGTGCATCCGCCACGCACCGCCATTCCTCCCTGGTTGCGCGTTATTACCGCGAAATTGCACGTTAACCGAACCGAAACGTTGGTCCGTTTTATCGACACCGCCAAAACCAAAAGGAACCGACGACGACGACGACGACGACGACGACCTACTTCGAGATTATTCCGCAAAGGCAACGAGGCGAGCGTCGATCGTTGACGGTGCATCCTGGTAGGCGAGCTCGATGAACCCGCGTCGAAATGACGAGCTTACGCTGGGGCGGGTCAGAGTAATCGTGCAGGTAGAGAAGGGTGGCGCAGCGTGGAGGGCGCAGGACTGGCAAGTTCGTATATTATGAGCTTTCCCAAAGTACACCGCGTTGCATTGGAAATTTAGAGCGTGTTCCTTTCTCCTAGACAACGTACGGAAAGTAAGGATGAAAGGGTTGGAATGCATGAGAAATACGGGGTGTGTCCTGAAATCGTGTGGCGTGTACCGCCAGCAGTTTCTACGTGCGAGAATAAAGTGGAAGTAAGCTGTAGAAATTCAGCTGGAAAATGTGTGGAACACGCGAGCTGATCGTCGATGCTGTACACGTTTTATTATTTTAAGAGCAGCTGCTAATTGTTTTATGCGACTCGACACGCGAGGAGTATCGATAAATCGATCGAACGTCGAATTATGCGATATCGGGAACGTGTCGATGCATTGTCGATACCTCGCCTGTAAGTAGAACCCGTCAATATTTGCACCGAGTGTGTGCAGTCAGAAATTGGCTAAAAGTGCATCCGCGTTCGACACACTTTCATGTTCGATTCGAAAATCGAATACCAAACGAGGAGTAACGTATTCTACGTTGTCGATCGTTATAGCTAACTTTCGTTCGTTCGAGGACGACACCCTGTATGCAGGGATTAAGCGAAAAAGTGCGCACGCGAGAACGACGAAAGGAGAGAAGGGAGGAGTGAATAGTTAAGTAAATGATGCTGCATGGAAGCCCGTGATGTGGTTATTAATTTGTAGGTGGGGCTGTGTGAGAGAAGTTGTTAAGAGTTGCTGATTTTCCGAAGTGATTAATATTACGCTCAAATGGAATGTATTTAGATGAGTACGAGGGCTCGTGAGGGTTTTTTTTTCAGCTCCTCCGCCGGGTTCATTTTTATTACAAGATTAATGGATGCTCAGCGATCCGGGAGGGTATTATGTTTTTAATGCACGCCTATCTTCACTGCTGTTATTACACGGTTTTGTAGATATATACTCTTTCTGTGTGGAAGGGCGCATCAACGAGCTACTACCAGATAGAGGAGCAGAAGAACCGAACCGAGTAACCCATTAAGCAAATGGCTAAAGTTATTACCGGGAATACTAATACGCTTCTTTACCACCTTTCGACTTTAAAGTAACACGAGAGTTAACTTAGTGTCAATTACACCGCGCAGCTAAAAACAATTCACTTCCCTGGCTACTTGAACGTCTCTCCGCAAAAAGACCTGGTCCAAAGATCGCGTAGGAAAACAGAAACAGAAAAAATCGTGGTTAGAAAACAAAGGCTCGCCTCCGCGTCGCAGGCTTAATCTCTGCTAATTGTTTTTAAAGTACGAAAGAGAGGACACAGCCGCTCGGAAGGAACGAAGCTCGCCATAGTTGTAGCATCAAAGGCCGCCCCGTTTGATTCTGCGAAAGTAGATTAAAGTCTTAGCGCGGAAGAAAATGAGGGAGGGAGAAACTTTCAACTTATTAACCAAGTCGAGGTTCGAGTAATTCTTAAGCTACCAGCGTGGGTCCAGCGGCTTAACTCGAACGGATAAAAATGATAGCCGAAGAAATTGGCCAGCGTCGTTCGAGTTACACTTCGCGTACCGCGAGATTCACGGGGGGGTTAACAATGGGCTGGATCGCGATCAAGAAGGAACACCCCTGCAACACACAGGGATGAACGCGATGCTATCCGACGCTGGGGATAGGGTGAATAAATTGGCACGGGTTCGCGTTATCTATCTCGTTCGCCAGTTCCCCAAACCCTCGCCAACCCCGTCCCACCCCTACGTCTGACCAACGCCCGGTTTCGCGCATAAACTATTTGCCCGGGCCCAGGAAAATTACCAAGTAAGCGTTATACCCGGCCACGGCAGCGGGAGATATCCGTTTCGAACTTTAAACTAAAGCCTGCACCCCTGCAGATTGCGAATAACCGGCATTCGAGGTGGGAGGGGAGAACAATGCGCCCCAACCGAGTCGAGATAAGCCTTATTCGGTCCCCGTTTCACCGCGATTCTGCTGACTTTAATGAAGAATTCCCTTAATAGAGGAGCCACGCCAAGTGTTTCCGCGCCCCGTCGTTTCGTTTCGACTGTTCGCAGACTTTGTCAGCTGGCGAAGAGCGTTACGATTCTTTTGGTATTTTCGTGGATCTTGTACGCTGATCGACGCGATTATCAAGCAAGGTTTTACGTAGTAAGGTTCATCGATCGCTCAGTGAATCGTCGAACAGAATCGAGCTCGAATCGATCAACGACCTGCGCGTGGCAGTGTCGAGAAGTCGGTTTGTTTGCAGCGGAGGCAAACAAAATCGGGAATTTACTGAATCGACCGAGCGGACCGCCGCGCGGGCTTGATTTTTCGATTCGAAAGGTAAACTGGAAATCAAGGAACCGTCGGGTACGGGCGGTCGTATTTTGATTTTTAATTGAATCTCATAACCGCGCGGCGGGTTGCGCGCAACAGGCTGCGTAACGAGGACCGTTTCGGCTCGGCTCGAGGCGCGCACAATGCGCCGCGTGCGTGCACGCTTGTCGAAAGCTCTGCGCGTTAACGAGGTGAAAGCGCGCCGGTCGTGCCCGCTGAAAAGAAACGAACGCGGCTCCGGCAATTTATGAATTATAGATCCGCGAGTGCGTAGCTGAGGGGAATTATTAACGCCAAGGTATGCGATCGATGTAGACCTGTTTTAGAATCAATAATAATAAAAAAAGCTTTCCATGAAACATGATTCTACATAATATTCCCATGATACATTCTATAAAACAACCGTGATTATAATAACTTAAGTACACAATCGATACTCTGTACGCTTCTGATAGTATAAATCGACCTTGCGCTTAAATTAAATTCAATAGTTAGAATAGCAAAGAAATCGAACATAGAAAGAGCGCAACCCTGTTATTTTGAAAATTTATCCAGTGAATCCTGAATATCTTACAAACGCGATCCGTCGTTAAACCGAGAAACCACGTTTCCGTCGATATCGAATCTCCCTGGAATTAAGGGAGGAGGGAAGGCTGCGTGGAGCGTCGCGCAGATCCGATCGGTGCGCTCGACTCGCGGCGAAAGGCCTTAATATCCCGTGACAACGACGCACAAAGCTATCATTGCCTGCCGGTGATTAGTCTCGCACGAACCTCAGGTAACGTGGCGAGCGCGGCTGCATTCCTCGAGGGGGGACCCAGGGAGATACGCGTCTGTCGAACGCGCCGCCGCTCCGGGGCCGAGGAGGGTTAGAGCGTGCCGGGACAATGCCGTGGGAGAGCAGCTTTGATGCCCGCGGTCTTGTCGATCCAGCGGGAACGGCGAATGAAAAATCTCCGTTCCCGCCACCCATCTTGAGACGGCACTCGAGAAAATGTAACGCGCGCCCGCGGCGCCGCGCCCGTTCCGACCGAGTGCCGTTTTTTATCTGTCGCGGAACCCCCGGGGGTGCCTTTGTGGCGCCACCACGGCTTTTCGCCTCGAGGGTGTTCATCTTCGCGGGGATCGACCGGTGTTCCGCGATTCTTATCCGATTTTCATCACACGGCACAGCCTTTTCTCTCTGGCCTCGTCGAACCCTCGCGCGTTTCCATAGATACAATTATCCGAAGTCACTCGAACATAAATCCCAGCGATACATATTATTCTCGTTATCACGCGGTATCCCGATGATCAGCCAATTAGCGGGTATCGTAAACACACCAACGCGTCCAGTTCCAATGGACGAAAACGGTTCGCTACACTCCCACATTATTCTCACCCCGCGTGCACGCTCGTGTGCATACGTCACCTCGTTAAAATCAAAGCCAAGCGCCAGCCGACGGTAACCAATTTAATGCGGCGCGGTTCTTATCCGTCGCGCGAAAAAAATCGAAATCTCGTAAATACCCGTCTCGCAGGGGCGAAACCCCCTCAGCCTCAGCCTCATCCTCCTCTCGGTTTACTCGCGGCACCGGATACCGCTCGTGCAACGTATCGACGGAAGGATTTACAAGTCACCCGTAAACGAAAACTCCGCTAGCAAGCAACGTTGAATATCGAATGAGCCCGGGGGATCATAATTTCGTCGGGTTTAACAAGATTCCTACTGGCTGAATTATGTTTTCGCAGCGGTGTCTACCCACCGTGCGCGCACCGGTGATTAATCATCCCGCTCGAATCTCACGCGTGCACACCCCCCGGCGTTTTTACCCGGGCTCACACGGGTCCCCACATTGTTCCCCTTTTCCGTTGGCCCCCGTTGCCACCAGCGACAACCCTTTGTCGCTGCCTCGTCTATTAGAAAATCCTCCTCTCATCGATCCTTTATACTCGCGTTATCTACGATCCTGATTTTCCCTCGTTCCAGCAGGAATTCTTTCTTTCGAGTTCCACGCGCGAACGTTTCTCTTTTGTTTTTTTTCTTTTGGTGTTTTCAGTGAAAGATAATTACTGGATTTATTGGGCACTTGTTCGAGGACAACGGGTTTTTTTTACTGGCAGCGTGGAATTATTTACGTATCCTGCTTTTTAATTCGTTTCAGACTTTACATTCGTGTACTCGTATCGTTGGAATAAGTTTGGAAATTTTAATATCCACGGTTCGCAAATTCTGATTCTCCGTGGACATCGCTGGGATTATGATATTCGTGCTTTTTTACGTTTTTTAGATAGTAGACTTTCGCTTCGCCGTTGCAGTTGGGACAGAAACTATTTCGCGATTTTCATTGTTATTTAAGTGAGCTCGCCGCGGCGCAATGACTAATTACGGTTTCATCGCGTAATAAAACCTTATGGTATTTCTCCTGACGGGAAACAAATTGCCGCATTTAGTAACGTGCCTGTTGCTTGTTAGGGGCACGTCTGCTCACCATATTTCCTACTTTAAACATTCTATGAAACAGCGTAAACTACGTCGGATTACTCATGGAACACTATAACAAGCAATTTCAACTTCTCTTTCTTCCTCTCCTATTAACTTATTCGTTTAAAAAAGAGAAAAAGAAGGAGTTTCACAACGCGCGTAGCGTGGTTAATTTTTCATCCGTCAACGTACACCTTCACTCCTTTTATTCCACAGAGGATACATTAATCTAGTAATAAAATGTCCATTAGAATTTCTTTTCCTCCTGTAAAAGGGGTATAACGGTAAGAAGCAGTTGGCCCTAATACGTGCAGCCATAAAAAAGACCGTACCAGGCAAGGTATTTAATCCAAAATTTCTCAAGATCACCGAAACTCATTAGGATACCAACAAAGGGGAGCGATTTGAAGAAAAAACGTGGACCACCCACGCAATCTCCAACTTCAAAGTGATCGCACTTCCTCACGCGTCGTCTTAGACGACAAATTGAAACTACCCTCCATAGGAACCCAACAATCGCAACCACAGCGACCTCAGCCGCGAAATTCGACGATACGCGTCGAACAGGGTCACGGCTGGGGCGTCCCATTCGTAATTTTTCATTGATACGAGCACGCGTTCCATTAACGCGCGCGATCAATCCTGCGCCGTTGGCTAGGAAATTGCGAAAAACGCAGCCACCGTAATTGGACGTCCTCGCGACCATAAAAATAGCCGTTTCATTTTATGGGCGATTAATTTCGAGCGTAGGACGCGCTCCCGTGAAGCGCGCTCGCGCCCTTCCTCTTCCCTCTCGTCATCCCGTGAAAACAGCGTAATACTGGGTCGAACGAGCGGGTATTAAAAAAAAGGGGGGGGGGGGGCTAGGATGAGCAGGAGGAGGAGGATTTGTGTCACGTCGACCGCGAGGCGGATCCTGAGCACCGCCGCCTTTTTTCAAGTTGTAATCGCGTTACGCGAGAAATTAATTCCAGCCAAGAGTGGATGGTTTCACTTCGACATGGATGTCAGCTGTTTCGTTTCCTTTGCCCCTTTACTTTTACAGTGATGGTTTTTGGGTACCTTGAATGTAGCGTTCGTGGTTACCCACGCGTACCACACAAGAAGATTGTACCGCCAAGGATTTTCAAAGATTTTGTTGCCTCTATAATTTTTGTAGAGAATCTCATTTTTCTTCTGCTATCATCTTCGACAAACTACCTCGAATGCATTCTGAGCGTCCATTTTCTGCTGGTTGGCGTAATTTGACTGCAGCGTTCAATGCTAGTTTGCGAAATTATTTCAGAGCGTAAACGTCGTTATTGAGTCAGACTCGCGTCCTTTCTTTTTCTCAACAATCACTTCGTGTACCAGCGATGTTTTATTTTAAACGGCGTCAGATTTGCATAAAGCTGCAATACTAATTTACATTAACTCCACTCTCTCGTGGCACATGCATCGCGAACGTTCCCGCTATTTTTATTGGTTATCCGCCGGTCCACCGTTCGCGTCTACGCGGCAACGCAAATTATTTTAATGCCCCGCAGAAAAAAAAAAGAAAAATAGTCTATCTTTAATACAAACTTGGTATTTAGAGTTCTAATAAAATTAACAAATTGCGCTGGAGTTACTGTATGCATAATACATTCAGCAAAATATGTGTGCTACGTTCCTTTTAGTATAAATTCGATGTACGAAACGAGCAGCATCGATGGACGCATATAAAGCGTGCGATTCCATTAGAAAAAGCAATCATCTTTCTTTCCCGTATAATTAATACCGCCTTGTACAATTAGTACCACTGCAAGAATAATATCTTGCAAAAAATACTCTAAAAACCCTTTACCATCATCCACCTTCCATTTCAGAATCGTACGCGCGCCAAATTAGAGCACTGCGTAACCTCCACACACCCCCTTTCATCCCCCAGTTGAAAGCGCTCCAGCTTCGCAAAGCGGCTCTGTTTCTCGCGAACTATAGGAATCGTTCATCTACCGAGAATGGATCCTCGTCCAAATTTCGATGATTCGACTCGCCTCGCTTCGTCGAGGACATAATCAGGCGGATAATGCTCGCGCGTAGCATGCTAGAGCGTCCTCGTCGCACGTTGAGACGGACGGTAGAGGCTGGGGAGAGCCGCGCGAAATCGGACGGGGCGATTCGCGTGCGGGGTGCTGCAGCCGGAACCACGGGCCCATGGAAATTGCATTAATACGTCGCGTAAACGGCCGGCAAATTGCTTCACCATCGATTTCACCGCGCCAGCAACGTCGTTTGGCGCGAAAGTCGCACCTGAACTGCGCGGCGTCCGCTCTGAATCCAAGGGATGTTTCATCAGCTGCTCTAAATTCGTTATCAAAAATATGTCGTTCACGTGTCACTATGAGTGAATCAAGTTGTTCACAATCTAGAAAAAAATTTAACGAATTAAGCGCACAATTGATAGCGAAAGCAGTTGATCGACAGAGGGTTGATTTTATACATTAAACGAGATCGATCTTGTAAATCAATGTAGAAGGGAAACAACATGGATATGTATCATCTATGATATAATTCAAGGAGTTTTGTAGATTTGTTCGTCGAAGATGTCTCTCGAATTCGTCGCGATTAAGCGCTCGCCTCAGCGATTTCCAATGTCCAATTCTCTCGAGGAACATCTGCGCGAGTACCGAATGAGCAGCAGAAATGCTATTCATCAAGGATCATTAAGCTACGACTGGTGTCGGTCGGAATCGCTCGCGACACGTCGTAGATTGATAATTCCCGACGTTCCCCCTCGGTTGCCATCGGAACTACGATTGCGCGGGACTAGAAGGGTGTGAGCTCCGCTGCGAGTCTACCCTCGCAGCAACAGGTTAAAATACTTTTTTCCCGATGTCCCTAAGGACATCTCGTTCCCCTCGTTTACTTTATTACTCGTCGAAGTATCAACCTTCATCGTACATCTGCGAATGGAAAATTGTCGACGGATCCGCCCCAGAACTCGAAACTTCGAACAAAACCACCCTATCTCTGTCTCATCCCCTAACAAAATACTATACTCGCAAAGAAACCCGAACAAAACGAAGGAATCCTCTGTTCTCTTTGTTCGAGCCGAGTTTAAAAGGCAGAAACCAAGGAAGGAAAGAATAATAAAAGCGTCCACTAAAACAGCGTCCAAGGATATACAAACGCGAACAAAGGGCAAACTAAATAAAAAAAAAAAGCAGAGAGGAAAGAAGCAGGAGGAAAGAATGAGATAAAAAGGAACGAAGGACCGCAGAGGAGCAGAAGGCGGCTGGGCGAACGGAGGGCGAGAGAGAAAGAAGGCTTGGATGTCGTCGCCGTCGTGTGGACGGATCGAAGGATAGCAACAAGTGGTGCCGCGACGAGTCTTCGCCCGATGGAACGACAGAGAGCGGGTGCGCGACGGAATCAGTACGGGGTGAACAGATGCGGGACCTTTGAACCGGCCTCCACCAGGGGCCGGAAGTGAAAATTCATCGCGGAATCCGCGCGGAGCCCGTCACGACGGAAGGAGAGCACCGGGAGCGGTAAAAAGCCTGTTCGAAGGTCCCTGGTTTTGCGTCACTGCCGGCTTTATTTCCCGCGCCGTCGTGCCTCGACTTTCAACGAGGGTTGCTACACCCGCGGCGGAGACAAATGCTACCCCTAATGAATCTCGCGGCATCCTGCGAGGCCTCGACGGTTCGACGATGGGAATTGATTCGTGCTTTAGCCCTGCTATGCGTTCTTCGATCGTACAGTTTTGGAAAAAGAGTCGAGAACGTTCGATGAATGTATAGAAGGATGTGTGTACCATGCGCGAATGTCAGTTGAAAATAAAATATTGGTACTGTAATATATAATTTAATAAAAGTAAAATAGAACTACGAATCTCACAACGACGAGATTTGTACAGGTTAAAATGTACTGATTTGTTTCCATCCAGCAGAAATATACTTAATCAACGTGGAATGTTCCATCGCGAGATTCTGTTCCCAGCAGCGAGTTAATTCTCGCGTATGACCAGTCACGTTTGCATCTCGTTTCGAGGTAAACAAAGCTGAGATATCGAACGACGAAATAACAGATACAATTCATTCGAATTCTCATCCCAAAGATGTTAAACGTTAATTCGCTGAAACAACGGTCACCGTGTAACGAACTGCAAATTACAAGCGTAGCTGCATCCAGTCCATCTCGATAACCAGTACGAACTGCCGAAGAAAATCGAGGACGAAGATGATGAAAGTTGAAGTGCAGAAAACAGCGTCAGCGAGCGAATCGATACACATCCGCGCGAGAGCCGTACCCGTAACGAGGAGAATGGTGCGCCGCGAATTTAATGAAAAATATAATGGAGAATTTAATGAAGAATTTAATGAAAACTCGTGATCGCGGGGAGACGCGCCGCAGGACGATTAATCTTCTGACAAGGGGCCTCGTTGAGGGCCGATCCGATCGTCTCGGTTCGTTCTCTACGTAGCCATGCGCGTCGGATTCCTTCCGCCGGACGAAACTCATTCCCGATGACTTGGCGGTATGTTTTTCAGCCACCATGGGAACCACAATTAAGGCCGCGACGGGCTGTGGAATGGCGGAATAGTCCGAATGCTTTGTTCGCCATTCGGTATTCGGCCGCGGTGCCCTCGCGGGGATAAGAAATCTTCGACGGGTTCGTTTATCGATGGCATCTCGGGATCGACGCGACAAGAAGCTCTTTAAAATGCAACGACACCTCTGTACGAGCTCGTCGACACGTTTTTAACGGCCGCGCCAATTTTCTTTCGCCACGGCTTCCCTTGGGGCTAGCGATGGGATCAAGCGTGTCGCGAGTACCTCGCAACCTGGAGGACGCCTGCCTCGATTATGACGAATGCCTGCGAAAGAGATTATTATGTAGAAATTTTGATGATTTCTCTGGAGGATAATAACGGTTTGTTCGAACGTTATTCGCACTGTCCGCGCGGGTCAGCCAAGTTTTATTAACGTCGTTAGCTTGGCGTTGCTTGTCGGAAAATGGAATTAATTGGCAGCGCGAGGGCAGCGCTCGAACTTCTCTCCTCGGTTCGACAAACGACTTTTTTCCTCGCTCGAAAATTCCCCGCTCGAAAAGAGCCGGCGTGCAAGCGGCGGATTAATTCTTCGAAGGACCCAGGCTCGTCACCAGTCACCGCTTAATAGCCGTGCACCCGTTAAAGCCGCTCGTCGCGGCCCTAATTGCATCAAAAAGTATATACCCCCGGGGCTGCTTATTACAACCTCGCCCCGTCCTCTCTAATTCCCCTCCTCATTATCGTCGAAAAGTTTCACAGCGCCACTTAATTGGCACTTTGTTATATCGATCGAACAAACGAAGCGGTCCAGATTTGCCAAAAGAGAGACGGCCTCGCGCGGACGCAAAAACTACGACCAAAACGGACCAGTCGAAGGAAGCGACCGAGTGCGACGGGCAGGGGAGGAAACGGAAAGAGACGGACGAGAGAACGAAGGAAGTAATATAATAAAATAAGAAAGGAAAGGGAATAAAATGACGGGAACGGCTACGAAGGAGACGGATCGTCGCACCCCTCCGAGAAAGTCGAAGAGGAGGAACAGGGGTGGAAAATGGAGTTTTAGGAGGGGGTAGAGGGTAGGTAAGCAAACTTGGAAAGACGGGAATAAGTTTCCGTAATTTTATTGGGCAAACACTAGTAATAGGGCCCGTGGAATTCCTACGGGACTTGCAAGTGGCGGATTATCGGGGGCGGAGGGGGTTGGTAGCTGGCTTGCGACTTCAGCAATTCCGTAATGACACTTCTCGGATGTAGCTTGGCACGTGTTGCGAGGCTTCCAATTAGCGTTCGCTCTCGTTTACATTAGAAATCGCCGCTCGACGAGCGTAAAACTAGTCGGCGCTCGCCGACTGAAGACAGCACCTGGCGCATCAAGATCGTTAATTACTTAATTACCCGGCTGCCGTGCGTCCGGGGGGCGCAATTTTCGCCGGCTAATGGTAGCTGCGACGACGCTGCGCCGCGATAATCTTGACGAGAACCGATTTCCCGCGGAACGCTTGTTTGCCGTGAATCGAGAGGGGCGTCAAATAAAACTGCGTCCGTGGTTTCCGGCCGGCGATTTCATCGTGACCAGAATAACGCTGATATCGTGCTTTTTCTCTTAAAACGAAAGTTTAACCAATGTTGGTTTAATCAATTTCAGATTTCGCGAGGAAGCAGTTCTATCCATGATCGCTCGATTTTATTAGACAAATTGCAAACGCTCTATCGACTTTTGTGTTACTCTTTTTATTTGCTAGTCATTTCGAGACCATAGCGATTTTATTCGATGAATACGATTGGTAATTTATTTTGTTAGGTAATCCGTTTAACACTGACGAACGAACGTTACATTATCCCCTTAAATGGTTGTTTGTTTAAAAATTTTGAAACGCGGTATTAAAACCGTACCTCGTCGGCGGTATTGTTTCGACCGTGAAGCTTCAGTTTTTTTTTTTTCAACAAATACGCTCTTTTATAAACGTACACACGCGGATCAGCAAAAATTATCAATTACCCAGGCACACACGTCCGCGTATTTTAATAAAACCGGCAATACGTGTAGTAATAAATGAAGCCTCGCCGATTCGCGCGCTAATGGTATATCTGAAAATTAAACTTTATTTCCCGTTCTCCCTCCGGACGAAAAATTCATATTTACGCTGATCCTCTTTTTTTTCCCCCCCAGAAAGGTGTATAAATTAAGCGATACCCCCGGCAAAGGCAAAATATTAAACTTATCCTATAAAAAGAACTTCTCCAGTTATTAAAACCGAGGGAACCGTGGCTAAGTAGTCGCGTACGAAGAAGACTGTCGCGTGCTGTCCGAATGCGTCGCAGCGAAATTTCATAATTTTCTCATAAAATACTCCCGGTGTATCGTGCGGACACTCGTAGTCATTAAAAACTTGGCAATTTCTCTCAAACGCTCGCGAAAGAGCAAACATTACGTTTTTTTCCCCCGTAACGAAGCTATCTCGCGAGAGTTATGAATACTCCTCTGCCGCGCGATAGTTACGCGCGAGAAGTGCGCGGCGGAATATGACAAAGACGAGGAACGAAGCGTCGCGTCGCGTCGACGGGAAAGAAAACGCGCGACGCTCGACAGAAAGGAGGAGAGAGACTTATTTGCGAATGCATGGTTAATGAGAGGCTCGGTAAACGAGTCAGCCAGGAAACGAGATTCCGTCGCAGGGATTCCAATATCATATATGAAGCGTGGCAGAGTGCACTCGAGGGGTGGCTGGGCTACGTGGTAGCTTGTCCCGGCACTTCTTAGCGACGCCGCGCCACGCGGCGTCTGCTCTCGTATATTCAATTTAGGGTAATAACCAGCGCCGCGGGCAATTTGCTGGCGTATACAGATTTTACGGCCGCCAGGCTGATCGTGCGAAGGCGGAAAAATTTGTTTATCGCTAATGGACCTAGTTCCGCGCGTGTATCGCGTGTACGTATGCACAGGGGGTGGTTTATCGATGGCGCTTTAGGCTGGCCGTAAAGGAGCGAGAGAGAAGCCTTAATTGCGCGAGGATTAAACGGATTACGAACCCAGATATATTCTTTGAACGTTCGAAACTTCGAAACGTGGAAATAACGGAATATCTGTTCGTTTATGCGGTGATAAATAACAAGTATAAAATAACTAAAATAATTTCCATCGTTACTAAAAATGATATAAAGCACTGGTAATTCTTGTCGTTGAGAGATACTCGTCTGACACTTGGAAAGGTTTATTCAAATTTCATTTCCATGCCCCTCCGCAGTTCTAATAATAGGATATACTCGCAGAGGTATCTTTAGCAACGGCTGACTCTATTTCGGAATCCAATATGGGATTCGGATGACAAATATTGATAACGAACGAACCGCCATCACGTTTGGTCGATTCCGTGGGTAAATCGGCGGAATGGCGGCTTTACTTCTTTATTCACGGAGGAATCTATCATCCCCGTGAATAGCGGCCGCGGGGGTTAGTCGAGAAGTAATTTCAGCTGGATCGCGGTAGATCATCCCCCGATAAAGAGTTAGCTCGCACGTGAAACGAAGAAATAATTTCCTGCGCGGGGCTCGGACCGCCTGTGCACGCGACCGTGGATACCCGATAGATCTCGCGTGCCTGTGCCATTATTTTATTATTAGACTCCGTTATCCGTCGATCTTTTTACCCACCGTGGAAATCGGATACAAGCGTTGTTACTTGCCACGTCGTCGATTAAATCCGGACGTCGCTACCCCTCTTGCGCGTCCGTCCGATCATTTCTTTACCTATGTGTAATAGCATCGAGCATAAATGCTCGTTTAAATTTCAATTACTTAAGATTTGTTCGCTTTTTGTAGAATTATTTCGTATGTAAGTATTTTAAGCAGGATACAGTACGTACGTACCGGCTATATTTTAATTAATCGCATTTTATTACCCCCGTCGTAATTCGTTTATCACGATCATTCCATTCCTGTCACGTTGTTCAATATTTATTCAATTTAAATGAAGCCAAATAATACAGGGGGCGATTGTTATAAAAGCTTCCACGCGGTACGGCGATTTCATCTTGAATGAAATATTTATAACAGGCCGCTTTGTTTCCCCAACAACGCGGCGGGCTCGCTTTTTGCGCCGCTGCTTACAGCTTGCTCGTCGAACGTGTCTATTAATTACGGTAATTGCCCCGTACGGATACGTGCAGCCCCGTGCCGGCATTTAATACTTTACCAATTACAAATTACAGAATAAACGGACCAAATAGAATAACGAAAACAAAGATACAAAGAGAATATTGGATGCCCTCGCAACGAGTTTGTTACGATAGAAAAGCGTATCATTCATTAAGAGTTAACGTGGGATTTTCAAATCAGTCCTGAATACGCGCACGCAGCTCGCTCGTTATCGATTCGCCCGGCTTAATAACTCGAAATAATTACACAACGCGAATATTCCCCAAGAATTTTATAAAAAATACGAAACGATTCGTCACAAAAATTCTTCACCGATTTCCTTAAAGTCCAGATCGTTCTCCAAGATGAAAACCATCAGGATTGCGGTGAAAAAAAGTAGAAACCGCGCGCACAGAAATCCCACCGAGCAACCCTTTGATCCTTTCCCCGTCCAGGAATCCAGCGTTCCGCTCGTCCGCGGAGGCAAACCAAACATCAATCAAGCTTCGCAAACCGCACGCAAGCCCCTCGAAGAATCTCAGAAAACATTCCCGCGTCAAACAGCGGGGGAGACGCGTTTAACAACCCTCGTCCCAAAGGAGCGGCGTCGACGGCGAAGCGACGAAAGCCGCGAGGGGGTGGCTCGCAGGATACGCGCGAGTATTTTTACAACGGAGTGGCCGCGGAAGGACCTCCGGTGGTGCGAGGCCTTTGGAACCGGTTCCGAGGCACGTGGCGAACCGGACGGAGCCGCGGTCCTCGCTCGAACGCGGACGAAAGTAGCTGATGCGCCAGCTCGTGTTCCGCTCGAGCTTACCACACGCGCACTCGCGTCCCCATTGTTTGCTCGAGCTGCCAGGCAGCGAGGGGGACAGGCAAATCGTGGGATGTTTTTTCTGACGACAGGGAGAACGAGAAAGAGGGAAAGGCTGGTAGAGTGAATTCTCTCGCGGGGTACCAGCCGCTTTCAGCCTCCTCGAAACATCGGTTCCCGGTTGTTCCTCCGCGTCTCCGGCTGGGAACGTACCGCCGTACAACCTGGCAAACAATTTCGCGAGCTCGCAAACGAACGCTTTCGAAACGCGGGACAAAGGGCCAAACTTCGATAAACACTTGTCACACCGGGTCCTTTGTGTCCCTCTCGTTCCCATCTCTTCACCTTCCTTCTCGTTTTCTTTTTTAGGCCCGTGTTTTCCTTTGTCGGGTGGAGGCGGGCGCGAAAAGGTGGTGCTTTCGGTAAAATTTCGGATACGGTTTGGATTGGCTTTGGGCAAACACCCGGAACAGGTGGTAGGGGGCGGACGGTTGGATAAACGAGTGGAGAGCCGAATGTGTTGATACGTGGAGATGCTTAGACGGATAGGTGAATAAATACTGCAGAGCCGAGGGTGTATTTGCGTACATCTGTGGGCGGACAGTTCGTATAAATGGATCAGTTCGTAGCAGGCTGGTTCCATTGATTCTCCCTTTGCCCGCTTGCTCGCGATTTTTCATACCCGAGTGACACTCGACGGTGTGACTCAAGGTAATGGAAGTTCGACGGGGACTCGGATAATCGGCTGGTCACTAAAATATCGTTCCACTAAATCGGATTTGTATGAATCGAGCTCTATTGTAGGTACACGCGTGCAGGACGCATGGATTGATGGATACACGACTGGACGGAACGCTGTGAAATATTTAGGCGACCTTCTCTAGCGTTATTATGGCTTAGCCACTCTCTTTATCACTGTGTTTCGTCATTGAATCATCGTGTTACCGCTAACGAATCTATTCGTTGCAGTTTACCCGTTTAACTGTTTCTCGTATCCGATCGAAGAATCGCGACACACCACGATCTTCTTTCGTAAAGAAAAAGTGCAGAATAATGGAATATTTATGTACAAATAATAACGATAACAATTTACACGTGCATGCTACGTGTTAAAACACATTTAGAGTAGCCAGTAAAATAATGAACGATTAAATTCTCTTCTACCTGGCGCAATAACAACCCCAGAACAAAAACCACGTCTCTCTCGATCACTTTTTCCGCGCGTTCGAAAAAGAGCATCCTTCGATTCATGGCAATCGAACAGGTGCACCTAGCAGAGGGAGAGAGTCTATTTAAAAACACTGGGTCATCATCCTCCGCCACCGAATGCATCGGAGGTGGATCGAACGCACCCGATAGACCTTTCAAAACGAATTCGTCCCGGTCGACCTAAAAACGGCCGAAAAACGGACTGAAATGAACTACAAAAAAAAGAGAAGGAAGAAAAAAACCACAGAGAGAGAGAGAGAGAGAGAGAGAGAGAGAGAGAGAGAGAGAGAGAGAGAGAGAGAAAGAGAGAAGAGAGTGCAGAAAAAATGCGGAGGAAAAAGGAACAGGTGACCCCTCGCGAGTTCGCGGACCGTCGAACAGAAAGAGTTGGGTGAAAAGAGCAACGGCTCGACGATGTTTCGATCACCGCGAAAGCGAACCTTTCAGCGCAATAACGCACGTGTAATGGCTGTTCCATGCTCTGTCTCGTTCCTTTCCCCCGCGAAATAACTATGGCCACCTCTGCGGGTCGTCGAAACGGTGCACGCTCGATTTGTCATATTCGCGCAACAGCCTAGAAATTCCGCTTTCATCCCCCCGGTTTCCACGATCGATTTCGCATTCCTTCGACGCGTCTACTGTTCGTCGCACGGTCAAACGGTTTTGTTCTTCCATAGCGTTGCTCTTTTCTTGCCCCTTGAGACATTGTACCTCGAAGCTTTTGTGCTGCACGTTCGTTTTCGTGCGTTGTTAATTAGTTCTGTTCTCGAGTTTGTCTGCTACTCTTTAACTCTTGTCTTTTGACTCTCCTTCGTTCCTCCGCGCTCGTCCAGCCATTACACGCTGACCTACTTGCTCATTTCTATATCTTTAAGCGTTTTCTCTTGTTCCCCGATACTTTTGCAGATTGAATTTCCTGTTTGCCATTCGATTCGATCGATCTCCCTTCCCAGCGGTCTTTTGTTCGCTACCAGGTTCGAAAAACGTTCCAATCTCGCGCAGTTTTTCACTGTTTAACTTGCTTGATTACATCCACGGGCTCCCTTCCGTTCGCTTCTATAATTCTTCCGAAATGCTTCAGGTTCGCGTCAGTGCGCATTTTGTATTTCGTGTTGCCCCGGCAGAATTAAAAATCTTAATTATAGGCTCGAGTTAATGGTCTGATGTCGCTTAATCCGGACGAGACCCGGATTATTAAACCGCCTGGCGGAATGCTTCCCTTTATCGAGATAATTATCGCCAGCGTCCGTTCACTTTCGAGAAGTATCGCCGCGAGACATTTCGCGAGATTCTTTTCAACCGGCTGCTGCTTCGCGCAAAATTCAGCAAACCGCGCGCGCGCGCGCACCACTTTTCTTATTTCGCGTCCGGTTACCAACTTTTCCTCGTTTCGTTTTCTCCGCGACGAGAGCGCACTCGTGATAATTCGTCCGGTTCTAAGCTAGAAATTTAGAAACGAAACGGACGCGTTACGAGCGTTTCAGAAAATGAAACAAACTTCCACGCTTATTCTCTCGTGTAGTTATTAATTTTCTTAAAATCGACTCGATCATTTTTGCAGAATCCTCGAATTTCGCAATAACTTATAAATTTCACACGGCTGACGCAGAGTGTTGAAAGTAGAACGATGGTGGCTGAGAACCGACTCGAGCTAAGAAAGAAGAAACATCGAGGACTATGAACCATTTCGATCTTAAACAATCGAGCAGAGAACGTGTCAGACATAAAAATCCGTCTCTAAAGATCGATGCCTTCTCTACCTTTCCACGATACCATGCAAAAACGTCCGCACGTTTCTCAACGAGCCATTTCAGGACCTTTTACCGAGACCTCGCGACCTGACACAACGTCCATAGCGACCCAGCCTCGTCCACGAGCACCTAGGCAATTCGTTTCCTCGAGCCTCGCTCTCCACCTCCCCGTTTCCTCTCGGCTGGTCCGCCTCGAACCTCGCCTCGTAGCCGCGAACTTCGATGGCTTAACGACGACTCGACGGTGCGTTCAACCGGAAAGTTCAGCGAGACCTCTTAGGGGAATTTATGGATTCTTTTTTTCCCGTTGGCGAAGTTAACCCCGTTGAAATTGTTCGCGATTGATCGTCCATGGCTCTCCGTGAATCTCGCGGCTCCGTCCGCTCGAATACGTTCCCGAGTGCTACCAGTGAGATACGAAAAGAATGAGGCTACTTTACGTTTGCACTTGATACAAGCAATTCTCGTGTAATTACACCTCGATCGTCGATGGACGGTTCGATAACCGCGTACAACGGATCGATAGGCTGACGCGGAAGTAGAAGAAGAACGGAACTCGAGCGATACTGACGTGACGCTAACGCAGAGCGACCAAGCGGACTGAGCATCCTGCTCGCTTGGCAACCTGCCCGCTTGCGTTTGCGTTAACACCGCGCTAGACTTCGAAATCGCGGAGACAGTACGTGCGTACGCGACTTCTCAACTCGGTCACGGTATCGCGCATAGACGCGCGTTATTAAAACCGTTCTGTCTTAGCTCGTGATAATTCTAAAAAATATATGAACACGTAAAGAAACGACGATCGAAACGACGGAACTTCCTTCTGTCCGTTCTACGAAATGTTATCGTCGACAAGCCAGCCGCTTTGGCCAGGCGATCTAACCACCCTGTAATAACAGACGAACGTTGAACCGCGATCCCGGTGGATAACGCGTGCAGATCGTTGATCGCGATCCAGGAAGCATCGTCAGGAATAAAGTAGTCCAGGCGAGTACACGAGCCGTGGGCCGCGAGCAGATAAACGGAGGCACGGTCGCTTAAAAGTAACACGTCCGATCCCCCGTTTTATCGGGGGTTCGTTTCGTTCCCGCGTGGCAGGTTGCATTAAAACCCCCCCCTTTGGCCGCGGGCCGATAACGAACCGCCTGGCACTGTTATTATTCCGTAATCGTGCCGCTGTGACGCCGCGAACGGATTGATTCGCGGCTCTGTGTAATTAGCCGCGCCTTTATCGCGCGCCGGAGGAAACGAAGAAACGAAGAGACGCGGCTCGAGTAATGGGGAAGAGCGGAAGAGAAAGGGCTGGGCTCTGTATATTCTTCGAGGAAAAAGAAGAAGCTCGAGGAGATAGGATAGAGGGGGGGACGAGCTGGTAATAATTCGGATTGCCTTTTAAAACTTTGTTAACGGACGAATACCTGGGCCGCGTACGCGTACAGCCACTCTTGTTCTTCCTTTGGGCGAAGCGAGGTTTTTTGGGGATAGGCGACTCGACTCGACTCGACTCGGCCGCTGGGGCTGGTTTTGACGTCTTGAAAGGTATGATGGAGATAAGGGTATACCTGTACGGATGCTTGTGCCTTTTAAGCGGATTTATTGGCTAGCGGTCGTTTAACAGAATTTCTTTTCTTTTTCCTTCGAGGGATGTAGGAAGAATTTCGAAGGTAAACGAATAAAACGAGGTAGTTATATGTAGCTCGCGTCACTCCTGTTCAGAGACGGCTCTTCGAAGGTGTCGTTCGATAAAGTTGATTAATTAATGGTCGTGGAAATTGTCTGAAACGGAGATAGGAGGAAAACATTTATTCAGAGTAATGAGTTCGTTAGATTGGCTCGAATGGACGGCGCGAAGACGGGGAGGGGGTTGCAACCCCGAGCTGTAATATTAATCTCCTTAAAACTAAGCCAAGTATTACGCGATTAATTGCCGCCTTAAATTCGCTCGAATGGAACAGGCGGCAGCAGTGGATTTACGAATGGAAACCCGTTGTATCGCGGGTATTACGAAGTTATCGAATAAAATATGCAACCCCCATCTACCCGCCGCCAGTTCTGGCCATCGTCTCGCGGAGTTACTTCTGAAAATTATTCACAAGCCCGCTTTCATGACCGTGGTTGAGCATCGCGGGCATAAATAAAGGAGAATTTGCCGAACGGCATATATCTTCGGGCGTTAATCTTCTTAAAACGCGCGCGCCCAAGTATTATGCGATTAGTTGCTACCTTAAATTTGGCCGGGCGTAATCTTCGCATAAGAGGATTTCCGGTTGAACGTGGCCGCGCGTATTAATCAGCTATCGAGCGGAACAGTTTCGTTTCGCTCGATTCTGTTACCTTTTTTTGTGGAAACATTTCTCATCGCGAGCGGATTCGATACTTTTAAAATGATGCACAGCAGTAACGTAACATCCCCATTGAAATCCTCTCTTTGCATATATATATATACGAGAGTCGCATGGAAGGAATAAGATTGGATTTCGAACCGAAAACTTGCTGACAGAATTATTTTTATTGTATAATTTTTTGGTTGTTAATATTATGACACGGTGGTTGGTATACATTTTTGTGCTTTTAAGTGAAATGTTAAGCTGTTGGGAATTAACAGTAAATTTTCCCAATGAAACAAAGTTCCTGTTGAAACTAGACACACCGTGTACACACACGACCCACTGTACTTTGATGCATGCATTAGTAAATGCGTCGCGTGTGTAAGTTTATTAATGTTTACCAAGCCGCAATTTCCTATTGGCCCAGGGCGTTTCATTAGCGTTAGATGCCTCAAGATAGTCACGATGTCACGTGAATTGCCAGCCTGCCTGTTCTGCCAAGACGCGATCACTTTTTACTGTTATCCTAATCGCCTTTAGCAACATCCTTGGTATCATTACGAAACGGTTAACAGTTGCAACATACTCTCTAATGTATATTAAATGGTTTACACGAGCCTTTATCTATTACACGTATCTACACTAGATTTTCAACTCGAACGCTATTAACGTTAACCGTATTACTCGGTGCAAGGTACTTATTTAGATTATTGATACTGTTAATAATCGCAGAGACGTTTCCTTTTAACTTGAAGCGAATTACACGGCTTATTTGCGCTCGACGATAAATAATAATATTCAATGCTCGTTTCAATTAATAATTGATCTCATATTACTCGAAACTTAAAATAGATCTTATATTAAACCTCTTCATACTTGTGACAAATAATATCCATTACTCATTTACGATAGTCTCTATATTATAGGTCTCCATACTTTTTAATAGCTTCGACTGCTCACACTCGCCATCAATTTCCATCGCTTACGAATTACAGGCACTTAAGAGAAAAAGCTAACGTTCCAATTCATAAAAAAAAACAACCATCCATCAACTCTTAATACCTATACCCGATAATTTCCCTGGGCATCAAATATTTACGTGCAATCAAACAGCGCATCCTGCTCTCTACGTACTGATATCAACAATTTCCCCCATCTTTGTAAATAAAATATAAACCATTCGCCCCTGTTCCTTGCTTCCCCACATTACCAACAAAATATTGACCAATGTCTTGGAAATCATTTAACCGATGTATTACAATGAAATGTGAAATCGATATGACGACCAATACGATAATTCGAGAGAAAATTAAGGGCGGATGCAACGTGTGTCGAAGTAAATTCCGGTGAAACGAATATCATCGAGGAACCGCGTAACCCACGGGACCAATATAATCACACTCGATAGCCCAACCTTACGCCGCAACCATTGTCACGCTGGACGAACAAAAGGGGCCGACAACGATCGAGGTTCCCGTCTAAAGTTGGCTGCACAGCCTCCCAGCCCGTGGCCTGGCCTAGGAAGGGACAATTTAGGGCCGGAAATCGTCGATTACCGCGCAAGGATTAGCGGTTTCGTCCTCCGGGCAAATTTCCCCTGCCGTTTCCATCCCGTATATATCTTACAAGCCTCGCACCCTCCAATATGATCCTAAATTAGCAGATTCCGCAGGTCCGTCGTCGCGAGAGAGCGCGACTGATTCGTACCCGTCGTTGGATGCCTCCAACCCTCTTCGTTTTTCAACCACCCGCGGTATCCGCCGTCTCCGTTCGACTGTGGGGCGAGCCCAAAAGTTATATTACCCAGCGCGCGTTTCCAGACGGCGCGAATCCGTGCTAATTTCGAGGAAAGCGCCCGGGAATCGTGCCGCGCGACGCGTTTCCGGAATTCCGTGAAACCCTTTGATGTCGCGCTCGCAGAGGGATACGTTTTTTTCACCCTGCCCCTTCGAAGCGACAGGTATTTTAATAAATGAACCCTCTCGTCCGTGGGACGGTTGTTTTATTCGAAGCGATAATTTCATTTTGTTGTCCCTCGAGCTTTACTGCGATGCTAATGCGCCGGGTAAAACTCACCCCCCTCGATAATAGATGAGAGGGGGATTTCTCTTTGACGCGACGAGGCGGGAGGGTGAATTATTCCGCTGCAGAACTCTGCGAATGTTTTCTACGATTTGATTGTACTGGTTCGAACGAATTGGTGATTCTTACCCCTTCGCAAGATCAGTTTTTCTCTTTAGCGTTCTCCTTAGTTGGAATCAGTCTTGCATAATTCGTGTTAATCCGACTAGATTAATCTCGAATTGTATTATAACAAATTTAAAAGCTGTAAAATAACTTGACGAAATGATCGTCCTAAAAAGAACCCTGTCTACAAGAAACTTCCTAGAGTTCCATCGAGTTGATATCGCAGACACGCAAGAACGTCGCTCATCAATTAACGTTCTTGTGTCAAGTCGCGAAAAGAAACGAAGGCATTCAGAAATAAATCGACCAGCAATTCCAATAATCCTTGATATTTACCAATATTGACTCTATATCTCGCGGCTACCCCCAACCATCGCGTTGAAATGCGTTCGAAGGGTACGTTTCGCGAGTACTCAGAGGGGTGAAGGACAATGCGAAGGGACATCGAGCAGGATGATGAATGCGCGTAACAGCTGTTACGAGATCGCGTGACACGGTGCTGAAAAGCAGGACGAGCGACCGAGGAGCCACCCCTCCTGTCCCATTTCAGGGTTAATTGAAAGCGACGGATTGATTAAAGCCGGTTCTTTCTCACTTTGCCCTTTGCAGGTTCAGCTTCGATTTGATTCTGAATGTTCGTGCGGAGGAGGCACGCGTGTCATGCGGGCGTGTCTTTCGGGGAATTGAGAAAAATCGATGACCCGTTTCTGGGTCGTGAATTCACTATCGAAGGACGCGACCGCTGCGTGACTGTGGACGCGTCACTGGTACTCTTGGCACGCGACTCTTCGCTGCAGACTGGCGTGGGTATTCGTGTAGCGATGGGCGAAAGGGGTGGTCGTTGCGTGGCAATTGTGGTGAATCGCGAGTTTTGATTGGAGCTGGGGGAAGAGCTGATGGTACGTTGGGTTCGAGCATGGTAGTTCGTTTCGAATACAATCGCGCGATTAGTGAGTTATTAGAAGAATTGAAACAGGGGATGAAACGTTCTTTACCTATCTAAATTTGTTATTTTTGAAGATTGAATAATTTCGTGCAATTTCTAGGCTCTACGATGAGTCTCTAAACAGGATTTCTGTTGGACAACAAATATAAAATAATATTAAGACAGTCCTCTTGTAAACGCTCCTACATTCTCGTTCTCTTGCTTTAATAAAATTTCTATTCGCCACGGAACTTATCGAAAAGGATCGATCTTCTTCGACAACGCGAGAGCGAGCAATGGCTGGCGGATCGAAGCCCAGTTGCTGAGCTGGTCCACCAGTGAGCCCGGTAGTCCTGATGCTCATGACTCAGCAGACACCGTGGCCGCTTCCACTGTCGTATTTCTGTCCCGAGTTTACACATCGCGATCAGACACTGTGATTCTCCGATGGGTCCCCTTTCGACGCTCGCTGGATCTACTTCCAAAAATTACTGGCCCCCGCCGTCAACCGTGTAATCCGTCTTACGTTACGTGAACCCTCGCGAACTTCGAGAAACTGGCTGGCTGGCCGCGTTCCCGCGACTCCCTTGCCGATATGTATGCCAGACTTCAGAAGATGGATGAAGGTTTTCGTCGAATCGAATTTTCTCAGTAAGAAAATTAATCAGAAATCTTTGCTTCTACGAGCTTACGCAACTGTTCTGTTCGTTATAATATGACGAGAGATTGTCCAACGCGACAAGAGTTAGTTTATATTATTAAAAAGGAACGTTTGAGTAAGAATCAAGTCTGAAAAGACGCTCTGTTACATATTTTTAACCACTCGAGAATTAGCGTCGGAACACAATACAACCCTCGTCCAGGCTCCTTCCTTTTTGACCCACTTTCCCACTCCATTTTTTTTTCTTCTCCTTCACTTATTCAACATTCTAACAATTTCATCGTGTTCCTTTCGAAATAATTGGGCCATAACGATCTTCCGTTTCCAGTCCAGTTTCCACGGTGGCTCGCCCTTATAGAAATGCCGTGAATTAAGCCAGCGGCTATAGAAAAGCAGAATTTCATGCAACGCGAAGTAGCTTCCTTAGGTAAATTCACGTGTGTGTCCCACGGAGAAATCTTATCAACATTTACGAGCTCCTTGCCGAACAGAAAATACTCTTTGCCCTCGCCAGCGTTCCCCGCCACCCTCCGCGCGACGCGCTGTATCTTCGTCGTTCCATTGTGTTTTCAGCCCCCTTTGTGAATGGAGCACCTTTCAAAGAGGGCGCCTCCGCCCTCTTCTTTCGTATTGTTGCTCGATGCGCGCGGAAAATGAAAGTTTAATGCAACCCACCGTTGTCCGCCGGTCCATTTGCACAAGCTGCGATGCCCTTAATAGAGCTTCCCGTTCGAAAATTCGCCTTAGCACAATGCCCGGGCTACAGGCACGAAAATCCCTCGAGTTGCGCAACGAAAAAGTCATCGCAACGTCTTCGATCGTTCTTGGTTCGCGATTTCATCGAACATCTCTCTCGTTGACTTCGATTTCTAATCCACTGTAGATTGAAATCGATCGTTCGAACAGGGGTCGAACGACGCGGTCGTTGGAATTTTTCTGTTTCTCTAATTCCTTCTGGAAATCTCGTACGACGAGCCAGGAACGAATGGATCGAGCAAATAAAGTCCTGGATGAACGACAGAGTATGCGAGTTACTCGTTACGTCATCGTGTACTAATGCGATCTAAGAGCGAGTATTAGCAGAACAAATTGACACGGACCTGCTAAGAAGACATCGTAACTACTGTCGCTGTTTGCCGGGTCACTAAACTGTCCTCGCTGGAATTCCACTTTTCTCGTTCCCCGCTTTGTTAGCCCACGGAAAATGAGTAATCGATGCCTTTTACGAGGTGGATCGCGGCGCATCAATTCTACCGTGAGTCCTTAAGTCGGACGCTGACCGATTCTTGTACCTCGTGTATCAAATGAATACTGGCTACCGGAATCCACCGCGTTGGACAGCCTACACCGTCCCTCTTTATATAATTCCCCGCGTTAAATCAGCTACGTCGTTCTAAATTTACGACCCATCGTATAATCGAATAAAATTTGTCAAACGTCTCTTTATTAGGGTACGCGATAAATCTAATCAGCGTACGGTTGGCCTCGTTTCGACATCAATGGACATCAAACCCACGAACGCTTCCAAGGCTAAAATGCAGGCCGTGACGAAACCAAGAAAGAGATGATTCATCTCATGCAAATGTAAATGAAAAACGTGTGACACAATTTCTATTATCTTTAAACAAAAAGAAGAAGCTGTGCACGATGTTTTCGAGGTATCTTCGCGTAACTCGAGCCACGTTATTCCGAATCGTGCCACAGTTTCGTATACACACTCTCGCACTCTCGCGTCCTGTCCAAACAAAGTTCAACGCTTTCGTCTTAATAAACTCGAAACTTAACGAGGCCTTGCCACGGCGTCATTGGCCGCATCGTCGCACTCGTCGTCTGAGTTACACGTCTCGCAAGACCTTCCGGCGAGAATGTGGCTGATAGCGCGCGAGGACGTGGCGCAACTATCCCTGTCGATGTTAATTTAGCTACTACAAGTCTCGCTTAGGCTATCGCTGTTCAACTTTTCTCGTTTCTGAGTCAACGTCCTTCTACATCTCTCTTCCCCTGTTAAAAATAGAACGAAGTTGCTTTACTAACTAACCTCAGCCCATAAGTAACCTCTTAAGCTTCCTCTAGAAATTCTTCGAACTGTCGTTCCATCGCGACTTATCGACGAGGCCAGCAACGAAATAGCATCGCGACGACGGAACAATAGGCGTTATCGAAGGCGAAAATCAACTGGTCTGACAGTGATACAACATCAGGAGGAGAATCTCGCTGACTTCGAACGGTTCACGCATCGGTGGAAACAAAAGCGAGCGGCTGGACAGGGTTGGTGAGCACGGCTCGAACGAGCCGCGGACCGTGTCGGAATCTTCTACACCGAAACGTGAAACCTGGAGCAAAACTGATGCTACCCGCGTAATTACAAGACTTGTACACCGATTATTAGTTAGGATTACGCGGGGCCAGCAATTACACGGCGATTATACAATAGACGGATAATTAACCGGACAAATGGGAAGAAATTGATTGCGGTTACTCTGATAAATAGCGAGCCGCGTATCTGTTCCCATTGTTCCACTGGAAACCGTTTCCATATCTTCGGTACAAGAACTTTTGATTACGCGCTGCGATGATCAAGAGTTAGAGAGAGCTTGTGCTCGTGTAATTGGAATCGCGGGTACTCCGTAAACCGGTGCTGCACGTTGGATGTTTTATTATCAACACAGTATTCGCGATATTTTCTCCTGTTATTTATTGTTGAATTTAATGGAAATTCGTATTTCGAATATTCCTGTTTACCCTTCGTGTGTTCGTAGTTTTATTTGTTAATTAACTCGGGCAATACCGAGGTGGATCAGAATGAAACGTGCGTCCATTGTGTAGAGAATTTCTTTAAACACCTCTAATGCGTTAGAATACAAAAATAATTAAATATCAAGTGCGAACTATCTTATTTTTTATCTGTTCTTTTTATAAGTACGATGAAAAGCCACGAAACGAGTCATAATTGTTTTAAAAGTCTCCTCGCAATATTATAATATTGCACTTGTACCTACGTTACGTGTCCGTTCATAAATGGACATTTTCTAAGCAAATGGAAAACCACCAGCAGCGGGGAACGGAATCAGGTGTATCGAAAACCAGCGTGTACGAACAGCGTGCACGTTGTAGCTTCCAGGCGGTTCAGCACAATTTTCCACGCAACGTTCTCGTAATGGAACGAACGTGGCAATACTCCCCCCAAATTTTCATTCGCACTGAAAAATGGAATTTTGTATACGGTGTCCTGAAACTGACCATACATCCCGTCGATCGACTGGAATTCTCGAACACGCGATCGACTTGGTTTTCAACCACATCTTTCATTTCTAACATCGTCCAGCAAGAAAAAAAAAAACAATATACACAGTAGACTTCCATATAACGCTGTTAATAGCTTGCAAAAGTTATAGAAAACCTTGCTGTACAACAATTTGACGCGTTGCGCGAGATACCACAGGGGGTACGGGGGTTGCACAGTAATTCTTTGGATTTTAATTTCTCTAACGAAATTCAGCAGATATCGCGTACGTTAAGTTCTCATTCTTTTCACGAGGATTCGTATCGACGATGGAACGACGCGATCGTTAGTCGAGGACAGTGCGATCGGGGTATCGACTGGAGCTGGAGCGTGGGAACGGCGAACAGCGGGGTCGACGTGAAAATGGAGCGGTGTCTCGGGATGGTACGCGCGAAGACAATTCCCCGGGCTCGAACACGTTGCTTTTTCATTGGCGGAAAAGTTTCGCGGCGCGTTCACCGCCGTACATTTCAGATAAACCACTTTGCTCGGCACGTCGTTAGACGTGCGTTGAATGAGGGCGCGGCGTTTGATGAGGTCGAAGGTGCCGTAACCGATTCTGGCCGAGCGCGGGCTGAAAAGTGATAGCGATTTTCATTTGCCGGGAAATTTACGCTTATGACGCGCGTCGCCGCGAATTGTGTTCTGTTCTGCTCTGCGAAACTACCTGCGAAACAGGTTTACAGCGTCCTCTTAAAACGATTGGAAAATGTACACGGTTAAGGGTGGAAACGTTATAACATCGTACTGAGATTGACGCGCATGGACGTTTAGACAGATCGTAATTCAATTGAATATAATTATTGGCATGGAAATTCTACTTTATATGTGTGATTGAACATTCATTTATTTATAGTCCATCGTGGAGTTCTAACTTGTCTGTTTAATTTCATCGAACGATCCCTGCAGTTTTTCCACAGAATATTGATAAAATATTAATAGAGTTTCGTGTATCATCGATGCCATACATGTTTCAAATAGAATAACGTTCGGTTCAGCGCTTGAAATAACTGGGAAAGGGCTAACGAACGATTATTAAATATTCTTAAAAATATAACAAAACTCGCGCCGAAATTTAATTAGCAACCGTATCACTAATACGAAATCGATCGAATCGAAGCCCCGCGAGTATCGCGGGAAAAATGTAATCAAATTTCCATTCACGGCTCGCCGTATAAAACGAGGTGTTCGTAACGAGGACAATTTCAACGGAACAAAAATCGAGAACCAAAGGATAATGAACGCCAGGTACAGGATCCGAGTGTTCGCATCGGTTCCCACATTCGATGGTTGCTTACCTGTCGCGCCGGGGAAGCGTATCAGCATGTGGGCCAGCCGATTAGCCGTTGATTTACGGGAACAGCGTACAATTCGCGACGCTGCGAAAGGTATTCGAGATTAAACGCCATAAGCATGGAAACTATGGTACACTCGAAGATAGGATTTGGCTCCATTGACGACGTGGATAAATTCGACGAATCGAAATTCACCGTCGTCCGACGCTGCCGTAGCCGCAGCCCTTATCGGATGAGTCCTTCGTACGATTCGCGAAAACTTTTATTGCGTGCGAATCAGATTTATCGAGGAAACTTTGGCGTTTCTCGAGTGCGAGACGACATACTCGCTGGAAGAACGAGAGGGCCGTCTGCGCGGATCGTTCCCATCCGAGCATGTTTCGAGGGTTCATTTTTTTGGCGCCCCCGGTGTATCTACATATTATTGCCCTCGCTTGGATTTACATATTATTTGTCGCGAATATTTATCCAAATTTGTATGCTTGTTGCTGCTCATTAGCATATTTATACGTCATCTCCCTATAAATATTTATTCAAACTTTGACATTTATTCCGCCGCGCCTGCGTGTATCGGGGACCGTACGCGCGAGCCTGTCCTGTGTGCACGCAGTTTAAAATGAAAATCAGACAGCTAATTCGCAATTTATTTCACCGGGACTGCCGCTGTTTTATTACTCGTAGCCGCTCGAAATACTTCCAGAATCGGTCGACGTACCTGTTCGCTGATTTTAGCCTGAGAACGATTTAGAACGTAAAAGAACTGATCAGATATTTTAATGAGTAATCATCTATGGTAATGTAGACAGAGAGAGTCCCGTTTTTTATTATAAATAGTACAGTCTGCCCCAAGGTACTAATAAAGAATAAGACAAAAGCAGGTTATTCGAAGATTTTTTTCAAGAATTCTCAGTTAAAAGTGTTCGTCTCTCTGAAATATCTTTCGATGACCTCTAGCCTCGAAGATTTTGCGGGACGCGTGAGAATAAAAATTTCAACGACTCGCGAATTCGATTCGACGGACTATTCCTCGGACTTGGTGAAGATCGAAATGACCAGAAGCTTTTATCGGTTGCATTTCCGCGGAACTCGCGCTTGCATTGCGACGATCACGGAAGAGACACGCGCGTCGCGTCAGGAGTTTTTTTTATCGCCAGTCTCCCTTGGCAAGTTGCGAATTACGATTGCGTTGCAAGAATGAAAGCGTGGCCTCGCAATCGACGTTTTACTCGCTTGGTCCGCTGATGAGGTTGGATCAGAGTGTCAGAACGCAAATTATTGTCCACGTATTCTATAACTTTGAATTCTTTCGAGTACACGCGATTCAAATTGCTAGCGAGAGTCTGTTTTCAAGTAACGAAGTGGTAGGAGTGGTAGATCGGTTGAATTGGTTAAAAAGAGACACCCCGTGTACGAGATTCAATTCCTAATCCAGAAATCCCATCAGTCGGCCATCCCTGGCTGGCTTTTAACCGAAACGAAAAAAATGCGAAAGCCAAATTAAAATCGAACGAAAAATTGGTGGGTCCTCGCGGCGGAAAATAGATCGACGAAAGCAATGAACAGAGTATCCGTTCGCGACCGCGTTTCTGGTCGAAAAATTTCAATCAGGACCGTTGGCGCGAACAAAGAGAGAAAAGGGCGGAATGGAGAGTAAAAAAAAAAAAACGAGAAAAGTGGAAGTCGGAAAGAGAGAGGGAGGAGAGTAAAAAAAAAAAAAAAATAGCAAAACGAATCGACCAAGTCCCCGTCCGCACGTGCTCGCTGCGCGAATTTACATTTCCATTAAGATTCCCTCTCGGCCATGCGAAACGAGCGACACAGAACGGAAGGGCCAAAACTCGAAAGAGAGCGAGAGAGAGTCGTGCGGCTGGGTGTAATAAAGTACCTTGGAAATCCTTTGTGTTCCGCGGAACGCATTCGTTTAACTTTGATCCAGCTGGAACAGGCCCGATATTTTCCTTCCCTTCGCCGCCGCGATTCAACACTCTCGTTCTTCCCTTCGCTTTTTCATTTCCTCCCCTTTCTACCCGGACAGAGCCCCGAAGTAGACGCTCTAGAGCGGTAAAGGTGGCGGTTCTCATGAAAAATACAATATTTTTCATTCGTTCGAGTCACCGTTTCCTCCATTCCTCCTTCTTCTTCCTTTTTCCTTTTTTTTTTCTCTTGCCCTCCGCGGAGATCTGTAAGTTTAATTCGACACGGAAGTCTGGACGAGGCGAGACCACGAGTCGCGTCTGATTGCTTTGTCCTTCGAGGCTCTAATATGAATTACAAACCATCGGTTGTCCCTCTCGATCGCTTTTTTCTACCTTTCGAGCCCGTACCCGTGCTCGTTTCGGAGTCTCGCTTTCTTCGAAGACCCCTCGATGCCTTGACCTGTTTCCTTTCATTTCGCTCGCAGATTTCTATGAAAGTCCCGGACGATCTTCACGTGATTCGAGATGATTGAATAACTTTGGAAACTCCAGTGGAAGAGTCTATTTCTAGATTTGTAACCAGTTTCTACGGAACGTGTATGCGTCAGTCTCTGCAATCGTTTATATAACTACTTGTTACGTTATCGAGTCGACTTTCGTGAGTATCGCTGCTACACAACGGAGCTGACGGAAAATGAAAAACAGTGGAACCAAAAAAAAAAAAAAAAACTTAACGTCGTCGTGCGCCAGACGGATATATCGCGTGGCAACAGTCTTCGCTCGTGGATTTTCTGCAGCCCATTACCATTCGTAAGCGAACCGTACCCAGTCGTTTGGTTCTAAACGACGCACGAATCGGAGTCGTCACCGTTGCTGACACCGCGACGCCAGTTAACCCTTTTGACTTGGCGCGCCTCTTTCTACGAAACCGTCGCTTCTTTCTGTCACGTTCCTTGGATTAATCAACACCGTTGCGGGGACAGGAAATGACTTACCGGTTAATTAAGCGGCAGTCGGAGAGTTCAGCTCGAGCTGCCGCAGACTTCTTCCTACGGCGACACGTGTCCATCGCGTTCGATCGTTTCTCACGCGATCGGCCATCTTGATCGCACTCGATGTTGCCTGGATAATATTATAATTGGTATTTTATTATACGCTTAGTGAAGCATCGAACATGATCGTTTTATTTCATTAATCAGGGCATTATTAAAGTGTATATAAAATAAGCTGCAAATTTTCAGCACCACCGAATTCATAATGGAAATATGACGTACGCTCCCTTCTATCCCCGTGTTGTTTCTTTTTCCAGCGATGCGAGTTTCTCTTGTTACTATTGTTAATTATTATACCATGTTTTAAAGTTCAGCTAGGTATTACCACTGAAGATTTACCTCGTTAACGAACAATCCGTGAAAAATAATTATAGCATTGGTAGGAGCGTACGTACGACTGTGAAAAAATGTAATAGCTTCAGACTATTCTCGTTTTAACGAATGCGATGTAATTCCAGTCGAGAGGAGCGGTTGGTGCTATTGTTGTATTTTGTTGCTCCCGTTGTTCCTTATTTCTTTCTCTAACAGGATTATATTATTATAGCGGAACGTGTGCGAGTTTTCCGCCGGGTGTGTCTTTTTCCATCGACAGATTCGATTCGTAATTTACAATCGCGTAATAAAATACCAAATGGGACTTGCACGCGTTCCAAGTGGGCCGATGGGCAATTACACATTCGTTTCGTAGCTTTGACAAGTTTGTTGATAATCCGTATAAACTCGATCAGCGAACAATCAGCAAGATTATCAAACGCGCGATCGAAATTCCATTTCCACGCAGGAATAAATGGCCATGGGAACGGAAATAAAGTTATACCTACGGGTAATTCCGGCGATGTGGGTTATCGTACGTCCGTGGAGTTTTCCTTGACGAGTGAAATATTCCGTGCGGCGCGTCGATATTTAATATACCCCCTCGAGACCATGGACTTAATTCCTTCCTCTCCTATTGCTCGCAGTGGCACTCGATAGAACTTAATATTCCATTCCCATCCCCTCGTCCACGCGTGCGTTTTATACGCTCCCTCGCTTGTGTAACGTAATATCGGCAAGTTGTCGCCACGTAGGAATCACTCGACGCAACTTTGCTGTACGTCTCCTCACGGCACGAGGAATTGATCTCGATCCAACAGGAGCATTCCTTTCCCAGAGTTCCTTCGAGGGGCTTCAAACTCCCTGTGTACCTCGCCAAAAATATAGTTTTATGGTACGTGATAGCGCGCGGTTTCCTTCTTCGATCTGTCGAGAATACTTGTATCCTCCACGCTGAACAGGAAGTCGCTGCATTCAATAGCGACGACTCGTTCCGACATCTGACGTAACCGATAACATCGCGTGATTCATAACAGAAATATTGTATAATTATTACGTCGACGTAATTGGATGCTACACGATGAACTCGCTCGACTGGAAGCGTGCAATTATTTAACGCGAGATAAGATCTTTACTTTTAATTAACTTCAAATCAAATCAACGGTCATTTCTCCATATTTCTTCTCTCCACATACTCTATATATTTCTCCAAGATATTTGTCACGCGTTTCCGTTACAAAAAGCAACGTACCACACCCACGTTTGCGCATAAACCGTAGGACCAGTCTTACGCAACGAGGCTCGAGTCGACGAGGCGTATTCCGCTTATGACGTACGCGTGTGTAACCAGCGACGAAGCAAACGTGTACACGTGGTCGATTTTCGCGTTCTTCATGAATATTCCGCGGGCATCCGGCCCCGTTTAACATTCGCACAGAGCTCGATGAAGATATAATCTGGACAGGCAGCGGCCCAGTCGGACGGGCTCGCGTGTTCCCGGTTATTAGGTCGAAGTTTGGCAACCCGCGACCGCCTCGACGATAAGTGGATAGAAGGATAAATCCTCGCGATGAACTCGTGTACGCGTTGCATCGACGAACTCCCGCGACGTACCTCGAGGACGACGCCGCCACGTGAACGCGATTTAAATCACGCCCGCGCAACGCCTCGCAATCTGAAGCGTGAAACCAACGCTGGCCCCGGTTACTTACGATCCAGACGCGCGACACAATGGCGGAACGGGACGTTCCCAATTCGGAATCAGCTATTTCTGCTTATGTGGAAATCGCGCGATTACAAATAGCTCGCGCACTTTGCGGATGTGGCGGACATCCGCTGATAGATAGCTGTTCGACACTGCCGCGATTAGTAGACCGCGGATGTTTGTATGAACTCAGTTCTATTTTGTTTCGTTTCGCGAACACGAGGAAATGAAAGGCGAGCGAGTGTTCCTGGGATAAAGTGTCGCGGCGTTATTTCACGATTACGGTTGAATACGGTGGGTTTTTATATTGTTGCGTATCGCGCGGGTTTTATATTGCTTCGGACGTTTCAATTCCCTGAAACTACGCGGATATCCTCGCTCTAATGATAAGGTACGAGCCAGCAATCTCTATCTGTTCCAAGTGGAGAACGTTCCATAAAAAAGAATTTCCACGGGGATATTAAAACGCTAATAACCACCGTATCAGCGGAACGTATATCCGTTTGCCTCCATTCAGGATCGCGACAACGATGCGACCGCTTATTTTATCGGATGGGACCGCGTTGAAGCCAGGACGCGGCTGGGCTCTTTCAGGGGGCTCGAGTCGCAAGTTTGGCCGCTTCAATTCGCGTTAATACAGAATCAAGATCAACCGACCCACCCCCTGGGGGCGACGAAAAGATGCGACGCGTGAAAAGCCGCCCCGATACGAATGAAATTCGACGCTCGTCCATTCACTCTGTCCAAGGACCCCAGGCTTTTGTGGGACGCAGATATAATTCAATTTTCTTGCAGCCAGTTTACCCGTACACCGTGGCTATCGCGAGCTTCTATCGGGATGCGTTACAATGGACTCGCGTGTAATTGAAATCTAATGGAGTGGATTCAGGTCGCTGGAACGACGAGTAACTTTCACGTATTTATATACGATATTATGTGAATGTATCGGATACAGAGCGAACCGTTCGTGGTGGGTAAATGGGATCGTCTAAATAGCTCCGTTATTAATGGTTCCATGTAGTAACTTCGTGGGGCGAAGTTGTACTATTTTAAAAGGCAGCTGTATGGAAGAATATGGAATTTGTTCTCCATAATGTTCTTTTTTTCTTTAGAATATCTTGTTCTGTCACATTACTAGTCTATTTGCTATGGAAAATGTAATTTTGTTATGCCAGAGATATTTCTATTTCGTGTAATTTCGTAAATGTACATGGTATTGATTCAGATATCAGATGTTTGCGTTTAAATATGCAGTAATGGAATGTTGCGTGTCTATTAAAAGCTATTTAGTACTCCGTTAATATTCTCAGTAGGCGGCGTTCCTCAGTAGGAATCAATAATTAATGTTCGAAAACAGTTTCGTAACTCAAAATGGGACGTACACTTCGATTCCCTCGGAGAGGTCGATGGAAGCTTCAAGTGGCTAACGGAGCCGAGTTGTCCAACTAATTATGTAATCGAATTCGATGATCGATCGATTCTTCGTAACTTATATCTACTTGGAAAATTGGCCCACTTTACGAAACGTTCCTTTCCACTTCATTAACCTTTCACCGATCTGCTCTGTCATTGCAGAGGGACTAAAACTTTTACCGTGTCGTTTAATTTCTCATAACGCATTTGAAAACACTCGAAGAGAGTACACATCGAGATTTCTGGGGGACATCAATTCGTATTCAATTCTTACGCAACAAGAGCTAAATTGTTTCATTCGATAGCGGAGAAAGAAAGCTCGATGGCGCAAAGTAAAGGACCACTCGACGCTTTCACGTCCATTTCCTACGCGAGTGTAAATTCGCAACGCGACCAGCTTGACCGCAACAGCAAGGAACAGGGACAACTTATGTGACAGTTTCGAGCCAGTTAGCATATCAATAACGTTACCTGGCTGTTCGATAACCGGTACCGTTCGCCACACGAAAACACGTTGTCTTGCTATCAGCATGCTCGGCGCATTCCACGCCGAATCCCGCATTCCAATTTACCTGAATGTAAATCCAAAGTTCGGACGCCGGCTGCCCCCACGGCTGAACGTAAATTGAACCTCAGACCTCGAAAACCGTGCCGATCTTCGCACACCCGGAACATCTACCGTTCCTCTAAATGAACCTCGAACGCATTTTTATTTTCCTCCACGAGTTGCATAGCTCTTGTTAAATTCTGACTGAAATAATAAGTATGCACGTAGTATCGTGTGAACAATTGTTCGAAGACCAGGTACTACAAAAAGGGGTAAAAAATTAAGGAAACTCAAGCACCACTACTCGCATACGAAAATCACGAATGTATACATTCAACTTTCTCGATTTCAACTCGAATTTTATCCTAACTATCGATAAAATCCCCATTCATTTTTGACATATACTCGCTCTAGATGTTAATTATTAACCAGTCCTATTCTAAGACCCAATAAAGTATACGAGACGCACTTAAAGCGGAACATTTAGCATTCACGTCCAAGAGACACGCTCAAGGTACAAAAAGTAAAAAACCGTACAAATGACAAACTATCCATACTTTCTCTAAACGTATAATATCTAACAGCTGCGCAAATAAAAAGCGTGGCAACTTTCACAAGTACATTCAGCCAGCAAAATTTCGCATCATCGATGGAAAACTAAGATCTCTCGAGTAATCCAGGCATCGCGTTGCACAATGGTTTTACCTGGTCGCGTACGTTGTTCCAAGGGTGGTTGAAACGGGGGATGAAAGCAGGGATGCCTCCGTTCCAGCACCGCGGACAGTCGGAGCCGTAGTGCGCGCGGCTCGCGTCCAGCGTCAGCGCAAAGAAACGGTTCGTAGGCATTCGGGCGCGCTCGGTTCCACGAGTCGCGGCGCCGTGGAACGAAGTCGTTCGACTCGAGTCGTGCGTGTGGCTACAGTCACTCGTGGAATCCTGAGTCGTGTCAGTGCTCCGGCGGACGCGATCGCGCGCGAGTCTCTCGTTCGTTTCTCGTCATCCACGTTTCCATCATCGCTGGTAACGAAGGGAACAGAGTGTGATCATCGTGCAGAGGGACGCGTACATTTCGAAAGTACATTAGACAAAAGTGTAAACGACGTCGCATGAGAAGTGTCGAAGAGGATCGCGTCTGTCGACGAAGCACCCTATCGAAGCGAGAGACGACCCCTCCGCGTGTCCCTGAAAGAAAGGCTGGCCGCGTTCCTGGCGATCCTCCTTCCGTGACACGCGTCGCTGGAATTCGTCGTACGACCTTCGTCCCTCGAGGACTGTCCATCGATAGAACAACAGCGTACGTCGTATCAGCGAGCAAGAATTCCACGAATTTCCCTGCGGCGAGGGTGACCGCGACGAAGAGAAACGCGCGCGTCAGCGTACGTGACAGTGTTTGTCTGTGATATCGGCTCCGTTTTCCGGCAGCCACGACGTCCGCGTGCCGTCCGACTTCCTTTTTTTCCAGAGGCGAACACCGCCGCGAAGGTCACGGTGAAAAGTAGCTGGCAACCTTGCACCTGGCACGGTGCATACCTGACGGCTCCCACTTGTGTGACCAAGGTGCACGCTGCTCGCCGATACTGTACCCACGAAATTGCCTGGAACCTGTACAAATCCGTCGACGAGAGTTGTTCGTCGACGTTAAAACGTCCGCGTAATAATTTACGATCGAAGATCGAAAGTACGACTACGTGATCGAGTGTCGAACGTGGTCGCTAAACATCACGTACATCTGTGTACCGTTGTTACTCGCAGAGCGTACGTTTAGCGCTCGATGGTACACGGGTAGCGTCCCTCTTCGAGGACTTTCACTTCACCGTTAAAACGCCGCATGCCTCCGATTTCGGAGTACGGTTCTACGTACGAGCAGCGGTCGACGAGAGGCACGTGTCTTCGCGCGAACGGAAACGTATCAGTGGCAACGCTACGGCGTGGTGAACGCGACGCGTCTAGCTTCCGGTGAACGCGAGGAAAGGCTGTGGGAGCTGGGCGGCTCGCGAGCCTCTCTCTCTCTCTACTCCTGCGTCCGCGCCGCGGCTCGTGAACAGGTTATCCGTCGTCGCGTCGCGACAAAAAGTTCGCGTCGCGGATCCAAGTAGATATTGCTAGCTCTGGACAGCCGTCGAAGGGGATAGTCCTCGTTTGCCGCGCGGACACGCAGTGGAAACGCAGCCTGCGACAGTATTCAGAGCTGCGAGAGCTTTCGTTCATGGACGAGCGTTCAGAGGGAGAGGGACGAAGAGAGATATTATTGTAGTGCGTGTGTGAGTGGCGTCGCGGCGTGGAGACGTCGATTCGGATCGTTCGATAGCCGTTGTGTACCGCGAAGTGAAAACGCGACGCGGATGATAACTGGCGGGGCGGTACGCGACCGAGTGATTCGATACGCGTTTGGTGCAGTTAATTAAGGATCGTCCGTTCGATCGAGGGAAGGTGGACAGCGAGAGCGAGGAGGAGAGAGCTGAAGGGAAGATAGAAACGAGGAGGTCTCGTTGGAAACTTTGAACCGCGCGATAGGGAAGAGAAGAGTTTTCCAGGAAGCCTGTGATACCGCCTGGTGCTGATTGCGAGTCGTCGAGGAAAATAAACAACGATCGACCGTGGCTGGCTGGAATCGTTCCCGACACCAGAAATAGGTTCGTACGTAATTCGACGGTAGACAACGACTGCTTTCCTTTTTTGTTTGTATCGCGTGTTAAATATTCCGCGTACTTTTTGTCCCGCCGTACGAAGCTGGTCGTTTAATGAGTTCGACTCGGATGTCCATTGTGTCGACTTCGACTGTGGGTGGAAATTGAAACACGGCGATGGGATCGATGCGTAACGTTTCCCGATCGGAGTTCGATGGAAACGCGTTTCTTTCCGCGTTTACGCTTTCCACGTGCCCGACGCGACGAGGACGGCGTTATTCACCAGAGAATAACTTGGCTTTTGTTCGACGCGGCTTTGTTGCCTATGGTATCGAAATTAACACTAGAACTACTCGAATTGCCGTACATTTCGATCGAATACAGGATGTTTACGGATTATCACGGCGAGCACATATGCATCGAAAGTGTTTGCAATGGAAATCTAGAATTTTAAATTTTAAATTTATCAGCTCGTTAGTACCCGATAAATTTTACGTAAAACTCTGCTAGACTCGTGTCAGATTAGAAAGTCGAAGAAAAATATTGGTTTGTTTGTCGATGAAGTAACTTATTTGCTCTTTGAGAAATTTAAATATTTTACTGTCCAACTCTATGTTAAAACTTGCGTCATAGCTGTAGATTACTTATCTAATCCCATTGCACACTGTGTAGTTGTCTCAATCGTTTTATCGAACGTCAACAATATCCACTTCTCGGTTAAATATTCTCTGCTAATCGACGGGAGCGCTTCAATTTCTCTACTTCAATTATACGTATCAGTCTTAAATACCAACATTCGATAACCAATACTACATGTAACCTTATCGTATTTTCCATTCCGTGCTTCTTTCCCTTATCGTGTCTCATTAACTGTCTCTACATTACGTACTGCACGTCCTCTGTTCGTAGCCTTGTCTCATAAATCAAGCATAAATTAAAAAGAGAAACAAATTGCAACCGTCGTATTCCTCGAACAGCGATCCGAAAAGTTCGAAATCCTTGGCCTACAGAAGGTGGCCCGCTCAGAGCGTCGCTGAGACGCCACGAGGAGAAAGGGTGTACCGGTTGCCGATGTCGACGAACCCGAAGAAGGTTGACCAAGGCCGTTCGGCTCTATTTATAGCGAGCCAGCAACCGTGTAGACATTTGCCCGGAATCGTATTTTCGTAGATCCTCGCGCGAAGCGTCCTCGAGGCGTCTCGAGGAATCCAGAATGGTCCCGGCGACGCCACCCGCGAGGGTTCCCCGCCCTCTTCCCAGCCGTCCGCTCAGGAGCGACTCGAAGAGTCAGTCGACTGATCGCTCTATCCTGCCGTCACGATTTCTTATCGAGCGGCGCGGGTACCAAGATACGCGCGGAATTTCCGCGACGTGGACCGACTTCGCGATGATAAACCCGTCCAAAGTTCACGTTCGAGACTCCTCGCCGTTGGTGACTCGAGTAAATAGCTTCGCGTCGCGAACCTCTGACCTTTCTCTGCCTTTATCGGGAATTACGAAAACGCTGCGGAGCGAGCGCGCAGGATTTCGTAAAATCGCGAACCGATCGTATCCAGCGGGAATTTTTTCCGTCTCTTCAACTTTCGTTTCGAACAACTCTGTTGTACAATTCCTGGCTGGAACTTTCGTTCGTTTGTAACGAGAGGAATTACGGATGGCGACGAAATTATTATGGTACGAGTACGTCGAGTGTGCCCACGTCGCGGGGGGAAACGAGATTCTGTCGAGGGAGAAGTTTCCGATGAAGTATTCGTGAATGAGGCTATTCAGTCGCTGTATCTGTTGATAAGTCATTTCGCTAACGTTACAAAAAAATTCGAGCGAACTTTTCCGCGGGAACTAATCAGTTCTCTTTGGGATTGAAATGTCGTAGGTTGAATAGAGTTTCTTACTTGCGTTATATTACGAACCAAGGTCGCAAAAAATGAAAAAAAAAATCAATAGAAAGCTGCGTCGGTATTCGAGGTTTATAAAAGCAGAATATTAAAAAGATGATCGATGCGACCCTATAATTACCACGCAACGGCGTTCCGAGCTGGAATTGTTACTCCCAGAAATTGATAGCTCCTCGAATATCGTTTGTTAATTAAAACCGAGTATTCCGCCTCGATTTAATGATACACGCGCAGCCGCGCAGCTTCTCCGCTAAAGAGGGAATTTTTCGATATAAATTGTCGGCGCGGATAACTCGATAGCGAATAGATAGCAGAGGAGTTTGTTTTAATGATACGGGGGGAGCGTCATTTAACCTAGTTCAAGGCAATAATTCCGGTGCGTTTATAGCCGCGCGCGAATATTGCGCCTGTCAAGCGATTAAAACAGTTTTATTGGCTACCAAATTGATTACACCTCGTGCACGCATTGTCACCGGTTAATGCCGGTTGTATGCGAGTGTCGTTTCTCTTGAGTACGCCCGCGCGTGTAGCTCACAGCGGAATATATTAATCGGGACAATTTATTCGCGGACACTTCGCGGTGGCCAAACTGTCGCTCTTTCTCGGGGGCCTGTTAATATTTGCCGAGCGATACGCATCGCGTATCGTCGAGCAATTAATCGTCCGACGAGACGAACCGCAGCGACCCGTTCACTCGCAGCGATCATTGTACGCTTCATTAGAAAAATAAAAATAAAAAAAAAAAACCATACACGACTTCGCGTATCGTCTCGAATCTATATTCTGAATTTCGAGCAACGTTTAGCAATTTTTCGAAAAATCGTCGAAATAGTTATAAGTGGCGGCGTGTATCGATCATTGCATCGAGCACGCGTGCCAGTCAACGAAGGAAATGAATAAAACAAATTGGGTTCGCGTTGCGGAAGATTGGAGCGAGAGTAACGCGGGCAATTAAAACACTCGACCGCGGGCATACCTGGGCTTTGATGTTTTTTTTTTTTTTTTTATTTTTTTCGCGCCGTCTCCTCGTACGAGTCGCCTCTCTCCGTGTATTTCCAACGCGTGTGACAAGACAATTGGTGCTCATCCGCGGAACGCGAAACGCTATCGTGTTTGTTGTTCGCGGGAAACCGGAAGTAGGCGGTGGCATAACCGGTCCAGGCGCGGGTTTTCCGCATTTTCTGCCGCTTCACGCGTTTGTAAGCGGCGCGTGACGCTCTCTATCGTTTCGTTCTGTTTGTCTATCGGTCATCCGTCGAATAAATCGCTGATATCGTCCCGATTCAAGGTGAATACAATCGAGGATCGGATCCGTTCGGTTTAACCAATGATTACGAAACCGCTCGGCTGTAAGAGGAAAACGATATTAATGGATAGTTGCGCGTGAATCGTGTTAATTGTTACGGAACGAATGAAACAGCCGGTAATTATGCTTCGACGGATCCCCCTTTAGCTTCCATTTCTTGAGCCGTGCTGGTACAAAAGTATATACGAATTTGTGTATAAACAGCCTCAGGGTACGTGCAATTAATTCATGGGAATACGCGTACGTTTTAGTATTTCTCTCTGTGTACAAGCGTTAAAAAAAAATTAGCGGAAAAAGGAATCTGACATGTGCAAAGTAGTCGGAGACACGAATTTAACCAATTACATAGTCTCGAGCTGCAGTTAACGACTCCAACTTCATCCGCCTGCAATTAGTTGAAGTATACGCGTCTCTAATGACGTTTGTGTTTGTCTTCTCGTACGGTATAAGCTCAGGCTAGGCAGGCAACTCTTTGTACACACGACCAAAAAACACAAATATAACATTTCGCAGTACGTTTAACAGAGTACGGTGCACTCGTGATTATATTTTTCTCATCGCATTTCATACAATTCTACCATCGAATCAATACATCGCCACTCTGTTTCTCTAGCTAATCGCCATCTTTTAACTTAAACTGCGGAATCAAAACTTATCAACTTCAATCGTATCCTTCCAAACGAACGCTGTGATAGTCGACGTATCGTCTACTTTTCCATTTAATTTCCACTTTCCAGGCGAAGCTGCGAGGATAAATCGAAACAGACCGCAACTGTTCTCGCGCGGACGAACGGAATTCCCCCTTTAAAAGAGCGGTAATAGCGTTATCGAGCGATTATTTTAACCTCACGATCGATCGAACGTGACCGAATCCCACCGCTGGCGATCATAAACTGTCGCTTTAGTCATCCATTCTTTTGTTTTCACGGAGTTATAGCGAGCGTAAAACGGTTTATTGCAGCGGACACGAGACCGTGCACCACGCGAGCCAGAACGTGTTCCCAACCCCCGCGGTGGGGGACGAATTTTTCAAACGATTCATCCGTTCGTCCGATCGAAACATCATATATTCGTCGCTGTTTACAACGTTCGTCAATCGCACGGCAAAAAAACGTTTACCCGGCCGTTCGAATCAGCTTTTCGTCACGCGCGATGAACAATCAGCGAAATCCTCGTGCGCCCCGCGTTCGCGTTTAACATTTCGACTGCGAGATTGTTTTTCGATGGGAAACGCGAACGATACATATTTTGCCGCGCGACGAAACGGCACTGGAAATGATGGGAGAGAAAGAGAGAGAGAGAGAGAGAGAGAAAACGATGAGCCGGGGCTGCAGTTTTATTTAGATACTTGAATAAATGGGGCCATTCGCGAGCGTCGTAAAGTGGAATGACCCGTACGAATTTTATTTTTCGATGATTTAAATTGTTTTTCACTCTGAGGCAGTAACGAAACAGTAATGGACGCTGGATTCATATTAATTGTGTATAAAATTGACGTGTTATTCGCGTGCGTATAATATCGAGAGTATTTATTGTGTCGTTTGAGAGTATCAAGCACGTTTCAACAATTTGTCGCATTCGTTAGACTTAGATATATATTATCGCTCGATTTTTATTTCGCAAAGAATCCATCGCGTTGAAACAGTCGCGCGCGAATCGTTTTACAATGTCGAATGAAAATTACTCGACAGGAAACAGAATTCTATTCGAGACGGACAATCGGCGCGGTAATCGCGTCGATTAATTAAACCTCGCGGCACTCTTTTTCTTTCTTAATGAAATTCCGTTCGACCCTGCGTAATTTTCGTTCCCCTGTGGTTTCCATCTTCGCTGAATATCGTCTTCCTCCCCGATATCTGACACTTTGTACGAAACCGTCGAATTCCTCGCGCTGGCCGGACACCGGGTCGGAACGTCGCGGGTAATTCGAGAACCAAAACCGGTTCGCTCTTATGAAATTTCTCGATGCCGTAAGCCCTTTAACATTCCTGGGTGGAACGCCGCGCGAACGCGGGTTTTCATTGAATTTGAACGCGGACGCGGCCATCCCCGGGGCCGCCACCCCTCCAGCCACGGAAGAACGTGGAAAGAGAGCGGCGCGCCCGTCTTTTTCGTGTTCGCGCGCGGAATCAAGCTTGCTTTGCGCCGGAATAATTAAGGGTTGGCCAGCGCGGGGAGACGCGGGAACCGTGGGCGAAGGGAGAACGGCGAAATTTCCGTTTCGCTGTTGAAGATTGAAAGAGCAACCCGTCCCGCCGGGGGAGTCGAGCAATTTTACGAGAGACCAACGCCACGTAACGAATTGGAGTAATTGTCGGTTCGTTAAAGTGTCTGTATCGCGGACGGGAAATTGTATTTATCGTTCTTCCTCGATTCGTCTCTCGTGGACACTTTTCAGAATTCGGGATTTCTCTGCGCGTTCTGTTTTCTAATTGAAGGTTTTTGGATAATTAAAAGAACCGATGGTTTTTGATAAAGTGTTCTGACTATACTTTGGATCATTAGGAGGGCTAAGGGAATAAACGAGCGAGAGCAATTATAAATATTTATGCTCGAGTGAATAAGTGAACGAACGTTGTAGATTAGCGAATTTTAGCATAAAAGAGTCATTAGTATTTACCGTCCACTTTCGCGTTAATGTTTCGCTTTTACGTAATTCCGTGCGCTGAATGCGAAATAAAACAAAATGAATATTGTTCGCCACGATTTATTTATAGTAGACAGATTTCGTCACGTGGAAGGCAATGAACAGGTACATATTTACCTACCGAATTCTATTAGGTGTGAAATGGAAAGTAGGAGGCGGTACGTTCCAAACATAAAGTTTCAAGTGAATTCCATTTGTCCGCTTTTAACAGCGCATAGCATTCTTTTTATTCGCGTTGTAAAATTCTCTGTTTCAAAGACAACGCGACGCGAGAGAACGTAATCTATGACGTTATTTTCGCAGCAGATGAAGAGTTAAACGCGAAAGCAAAGTTACAATTGTCGCGATCCTGCGACACTCGCCATTAGATGGACAGCAACGCGAACCGTTCTCCACGAGTCCTCGCTTCCGTTTTCGCGTAAGAGAATTGTAAAACGCATTCCCCCCTTTCTTCTCCTCCCCTTTCTGCACGTTCTCCGTAATTTTAGCATTTAAGACGACAAGAATGTTCATATCTCGTAACTCAAGGCTAAACTATTATCCAACTGTACGATAAAGAAGTTATTAGAGTACAAACATTTGTTCGAGTGGCGGCCATACATGCGATAACAACATTTATCATCGTTCGTGTCACGCTTTATTCAATCATGAAAAATATATACTATATGGGCTACGTAACAGTGCGTTACATAAGCGCTAACTCTTGGAAAGTATGTTTCGATATCTTTCGATCAAGAATTTCTACTTTTTAATTTCCCTGGCAGAAATTTGCTACTGTTTAAACGGCAATCGATCTCGTGCAGTTAAAATAAATCGCTTCGACGAGAGTTAATTGGCAAAAAAAAAAAAAAATAATTCTCCAAGCAACTGACGCATTAACGGAATAGGAATAAAAATCGCCGTGCTTGACATTTAATTACGCGCGATCGATCCTATTCATCCAACGCCAATTAGTCCGAAAATCAGCGAGGCAATTAACGCATTACCAGCGCGACAAAGGGGCGGAATAAAAGGCAGCAGCAAAAAGAAAAAAAAGAGGAAAAAGATGAAAGAGCGACATAAAAGCAGAACAACCCCCCGGAGACACGTCGAACGATTCAGTTTCCTCGACGCGAGGAGCGGCGGGCCCCGTTTCATCCGCCCCATAAATTCATCCAGCCGTATCCCCTACGCCGGAGCTGAGAGACAGGAATGCTCACGCGTGCCGAATATGAAAGTCAAATACGCTCGTCTGCCGGTAAGGCTCGTGGAATGATTTCGCGGGCCGGCCAAAAGGGAAACAGGGCTGGCAGAAGCGAGCCAAAAGGATAGACGAGGAGAGGAAAAAAGGAACCGACGGAGAGGAGCGGCTCTAAAAACCGGGGAATCGTAAATTCTCTGATGTTTGCCTCCAAAGTGGACTACAGGGATGGGGAAAGGTAGTCGAAGGGTAGGAGCGACGAATGAAATTAGGGGAGGATTACCAGGACGTCATTTGTCCATTTCCATCTGACTCCACTATTTTCGCGTTATTCTTCGTCACTTTATTCAGTGTATTCGTACGTACCTACCGTATCCATGATATTTTTATAGTTCTGCTCAGTTTCTCGTTGTAAGAATTGTTCGCACGCGTTAATTAATAAAACAGAGCAGACATCGTATACTACGAATCTAGAAGGCACCGTAGACGTAAGAACAATCGAAAACATCTGCGATGCACGTGCAGAAACTGACACCCCCCGCTGTAGTCGAAAAACATCCCTGCACGGCGATGTCTAACAAAAAGAAGAAAGTTATCCTTCGATTCTCCATCCAGTGTCACGGTTATTTGTTCGAGGCAAAGAATGTACACGTTGTCTGCGTAAGGGAATAGCGTTTCCTAACGAATCTATCGCGTGCGTGTCAAACGATAACTCCGTAACGAGGCTCGAGGCGAACGCGTACGCTTCATACGCGCGCGCGAATATTCACGAACGCGATAGCATTGTGGGATGGCGGTAGACAGGATGGTGCTGTACATTATGCAACGGCCTTTTTAAAAGTGTACGCACACACACCGAAAAAGTTCGAGACACGGCGAGCTGGCCCGAAAATTTAAATTGCACCGCGCAACTTTATGCTCCACGGCCTGTTTTTCCCACCCCCTCGTCTGCTGCCACCGCTCGTCTTCCGCGATTATTCTTTTTACCCCTCGTCCCTCCCCTTGCGTACTCTTTGTGTCTCCGTGTACCTTGCACCGCCACTTTTCCTGCCCTTTTCCTCCAATCACCCCTTTCCACCCCCAATTTTTCGTTGTTCCCTCTTCTGTTCGGTTCCTGTCGCGCGTTCTTCTCCCTTCTGCTACGCACGTTCGTTGATTTTAGTTGGTGCAGCACAGTTTTGTTTAAGTTTGACGCGTCGCGGTTTGATGACTCGCGATGTTTCGCGTGCAGAGATTGCGATAGATGGCTTCCTTTCGTGGGAATCGAGCCGCGAATTTTTTTATCGTAACACGCTTGCGTTCGAAGGAATTTGGTATTGTTTGAGTATACAGGGGGTTCGAGTTGAATTTGCTCTCCGTCTGCCGCTGTCATTTTTCCGTTTCGACTAAGAGGATTAAAGACGGACAAACTTATACCTGCCGTTCGACGTTCATAAGTCGCCGCGTACCTACTACGGCTGTCACACGCTCGCTCGAGCTGAAAGCGAACTGCACTTACGGAATTCCGCGGGAATAAAAAGATACTTCACCGCGCATAAATGAATAAACTTTCCACCAGATAGAATCAAATTTATTAGCCCGCGTCCGGCATTCGATTTATCAATTCGTCGAATTGAGGCACGCGCGTGGTAGACCGGCGCTGGCGAAGGAATTATACCAGGCGGAGTGAATTAATACCATTTCGCGTTGTTGCTCAACGCGTTTGCATTCCTCGAGTTATCGACGCGAATCGATAGCTTCGAAGCTTTCTTTCGCTGGCTGATTTTATGCTAATCGAGAGGACAGAGGATCGCGCGCGCGATCAAAAGTGAAAGGTGGCCCGCGATCCCGATTCGCAGCGGAATCTGAAACGTGAAAGGTCTTGGTTCGTCTCTATTCCTGAAGTAACACACCTCCTCCTGCTCTTTCACGGCTACTCTTCAATCTTTCTGGATTATCGAAACCCTCGCTTTCAACCTGCACACACTGTTCATTAATTCAGTAATAGTTTCACTTAAAATTAAGTAACACATTTCTCGATTCAATTGACGTGAAAATATAACATTCTCTAGCTAGAGAAATTCCAAAACGCTGAAAATGATAGCAGAATTCATGGCCACCGTGGCTGGATTTCGCATAAACTCGTCGTCGATCGAGTAAGAGCAAGCTGAGCGCTCACCACGGTCTCCCTCGATTCCCATCGGTTTCTTTCGCCGTTTCCGGCGCGCGGTGCATTATGCAGGCTCGCCTCGATAGCTGCAATCAAAGGAGGCGCGTGCACCGCCGCGTAGGGCAAGAAAACGTCTCGTCCGCGATAAATATTCGCCTGTTCCCAAGCGTTGCGACGGGTTGCGACGGGCACCAGACGGGCACTGACTGGCTCTCGCTCTGGGAAGAAACGTCGCTCCTTCGTAGACCCGAGAGAACTCGGGGTGGCAAGATCGCCTTTGATAGCGTCGAGTCCCTCTGCCGCGTACTAATTACGCGTGGCTGCTGTAGACGTATACGAGGGGAAAATACTGGAAATAAATTTAAATGATAAGCTGCTTCGACGGTGGCGCGTTTCATAATTCATGGCTTCGCGCGAATAAAGAAATGGTGGCTAAATACAGATCCGTTTCAAGCATTCTATCGCGTTGCGTGTCACATATGCACCTGTGTGAGTGTGTGTGTGTCGTGGTCCTTTTTTTCTATTTATACCGCGCACAACTCTAGGAAGGAATTTTAATAGATTTTTAATGTATTCAGAAAAACTAGAAATTCTTTTGGTTCGATGTTCGAGAGGAAAGTAATAAAAGTCTGCGAAACAGTACCACGCGCAATTATCGTGCTATGGATATTGCTATATAGTGGTAATGAATGTCAAGTTTTATGATACATATTTTACAACTTGTTCGTCAAAGCGCATAAAATAACGAAGTACTTTCAATTGTATTAATAACAAAAACAATGGATTTTTCTCTCTTTCAAAGAAGTCTCGCTTCGAAACAATCGCTCAAAATCAAAAAGAATCTTATATATCGCGTGTATTCCGTTAATTTGAAACAAAACTATCTCGCGATACTGCGAACGATGACTTAATCCTGTCTCGATTCGCATTCCGTTGCGTCACTGGGGCAAGAAACATTTGCACAAAGCTCCGCAGGAACGTATCGAACTGGTTGGAACGTTTCTTGGAATATAAACCGAATTAAACGTTCCGTTCCCCTGGTGCCACGATTCCTCCAGGGTCGATCGATTTCCCGCGTTCGATCGCGGCTGGTTTGAACAGCCGATCCACGTTCGCATCAATCACCGATATAGACAGTTCGCTGCGCGTGCACACGCGTTTCGTTCAAACGCGAGACGTTTGCGCCCGCGTACGTGTGTTGCGTAACTGATAAATCCTTTCTCTTCATCCTCCGCCGTGTGTGCCCGTTTAACTCGCGTAAGAGTGCATAATGAGGCACATGTGCGTGCCAGCGTTCTGTTTGCATTGATTTCGACGGTGGATCTACGAGCATTCCGCTCGCTGGAGCTCCGTTGCTCCGATTTAGCGTGGAGAATTTGGTGCCAAACGAGCGTGAGATTCTTGTGGCGCGCGACTCTCGAAGTCTAGGAGGTAAGATTGAAACAGATTCCATGAAAGCAACAGACGCTGGTTCTTTGGAACCAGAAAGTCTCGATGATTAGTTAACGATGGAAATTTTCCATTTTCGATGGACTTTTTCCAATCCAAAAGATCGAATTAATTGCCAAATTAATTTCGCCACGTATCTTCAAAAGATAAGTGGAATTATATTTACCAAAATTTATCTAGATTTGATCGCAATATTAAATGCTCTCGATTGCGTGGCACAGTGACACATGACGCAGAGATTATCGTATTAAGCACACGGAACTGGGTTGAAGGGTGGGCGCCGCGTGTGGAACGCGAAATGCTCGAGTTGTATCCGGTATTAGCAGGAAGATACTCCAGTGACGGATAATACGTGACATTACATCGCGTTATGCATGCCATACGCGACCGTAGTTCGTTACAAACTCTCTCTCTCTCTCTCTCTGCCTTTATTCCCTCGAATGCTTATTTGCATAACGGTAATCCCAGTCTCTCCCAGAACTCTTTTGTGTCTCGTTCTTTCTGTGCAGACACTCGTGCACGATATCTACACCAGTGACGATTAATCTCTGCGTGTGCTGAGGATATGTTCGTCTCGCGACGTTAAAGTGGAAGTCGAGTGCTACGGTTAAAAAGATCGCGAACTTCGCAGAAGTTTGTAATTGGATTTGCCCGAGTTTAGTTTCACTGAATATTCCGCGCAATATTTTTCACTAACCCCGAAAGTTCCTTATTGGCTTCCCCCCAAGAGACGCTTGCTTTCATAACGCTTCGCGAGTAAACAGACTTACGCGCATGCGGGATATTATCAGCCGTAGATTACGTTTGAAGTGTGCTTAATTAAAAATTAAACAATTTATCGAAACCTCAAGATTACTTGCATTTGTAAAGATATTAAATTTCAATCATCCGTCGAAACGTCGATTCCTGTCAGCTTATCGTCTTAACTTAATGTATTTTACAATGTCGTGTGTTCAGTTGTTCCGATTTACTGATAATATTAAAGAATGGTCACTGGTATCTATCATTATCAGCTGTCAACGATTATCGATGTCGTGTATAAACAAGTTTTTTTCATTTAGACATTTGTCGCTTTACAAGCTCTCTGACAGCGTTTAGCAAAGTAGAATAACTTTCCACTTATACTTTTCTCTATTTATTCCTTCTGAAAACATTAGTTCCTTCGCTTTCACCTGAAAAACACAAAACATCACGTTCGACTGATATTTAAAAAAAACGTGGACTATCGTGGGAATATCGATCGCAAATTAGCACTGCAAGACTAATGTATTACCAATAAAGTTCCATCGCGAGATGACCGCGAGGTACAGATAAAGGGTTAATTTCCCCCGCAGGAAGTTTCGAACGGAGTCGAAGAAAAGGGCAGTCGAACGAACCTCGACGTCAATCCCGGTAGTTTCATCCCTCGAATGGTTCGAAGCTGTATCGTTGCAAATCGACGTTCAGAAATAACCAGTATCCCACCCTTTCAACTTTTCCAATCATACCCCCCGGGGTGGGGAACTTGTCTGGAAATCCTGCGGTCGAGGAAAGGATCGTAACGAAAGTTGAACGAAGCTGGCGAGGGGGGCAACTTTTCCTTGGTCCGTTTGCACGTCTTCGCGGGGGTCTAACCGTTGACCCTGGAACAATACCTGGCGAGGGTTGATTTATTTCGACCGCCTGATTAACGCGGAAATACGTCTTGCTGTCGAGGCCAGCCACGCCAGAGTTTTTCGCCGCCGTCTCGCGATGAATAATCAAACGGAAACGTTACTCGAGTTGCGGTTTGGACGCGCGTAGTTTCGCGTTGCTGAACCCCAACAGAATAGAATTAATTTTTTTTAACTTCTAAACCAGTGGAATTTTTTTTAGAAACGACTGAAAACTGCTATTCCGTTACGTCGATTGATTAATAATTACTAAATATTGAGAGCATGTTTTTTTGAAAGCAACGATTTCTCGAACTCAATCACTGAGAATGAAGGGTACATTCGAAACGCTGTGTTCAACATTCATTTACCAATCCAACATTAAAACCATCTCTGGTCCCGGCTATTTATTTCAGCTTCATTGCGAATGTATACCAGATTGAAACGACTGAAAACTCCTGCTATTCCATTACATCGATTGATCAATAATTATTAAATATTATAGTGCGTTTTTTTTTTGACAGCAATGATTCCTCGAACTCAATCACGAAGAATGAAAGGTACATTCGAAACGCTGTGTTCAACATTCATTTACCAATCCAACATTAAAACCATCTCTGGTCCCGGCTATTTATTTCAGCTTCATTGCGAATGTATACCAGATTGAAACGACTGAAAACTCCTGCTATTCCATTACATCGATTGATCAATAGTTATTAAATATTATAGCGCGTTTTTCTTTTTGACAGCAATGATTCCTCGAACTCAATCACGAAGAATGAAGGGTACACTCGAAACGCTGTGTTCAACATTCATTTACCGATCCAACATTAAAACCAACTCTGGTCCCGGCTATTTATTTCAGCTTCATTGCGAATACACACCGGATTCCGCTTGTGTAATAATAAATCTTGCGGATGGGGGAGGGTAACGGCCGCGTTCTGCCGGGTTAACGTAACCGTTAATTTTCCTCGCGACGAACCGAGCGAAATTCGAAGGTCGAGCTACAGGATGAAGGAGAAAAAAGAGAAGAAGGAAAAGGTAGAGAGAGGGAGAGAGAGAGAAAAAAGGAGGAACGGAAAGAGCAGAAGGATACGGGCGAACAAAAGGGTCCCCGGTAAATCCATCGTTTTCGTTGCGTTCGGACCACCGTGGTGGCTCGTTCGCTAAAAAGTTCTCGCTCGTCTCGTCAGGATGATTTATCGACGTATTGGCAGGGGTGCACGCGGCTCCATCGATCTCTCGTAGCCGCGAATCGTTTCCAGCTTACTCGAGAAAGCAGTTTAGCGGTACATCCTCGCGAATGCCACGACGGTCTGATATTCCTCTCCCTTTCCTTGCCTCTCGATCATGAAAAATGACGTTGCTCCACCGCGACAAGGCGTTCTCTCGCCTCGTTTAACGCGCGAGCAGGAATTAATTTGTCCTTACTTTTGCGACTCGCGATGTCGCTCGCCAGATAGTTCGCTCGAACAGCTGGACGAGAAAGGAGGTCGAGGGGCTAAAAATTGTGTAACTCGTCCTGTTGACCTCGTTCGATCGTTCGACTGTACCCGATTTTTCCTTCCGATTCGAAACTTCGCCTGACGTAAATATTTGCCATTTTTGCGCGGCGCTTTTCATTGTTCAAACAAAAGGGCGATATTGCCGGCGCTTCGATCTAGCCGGGCTCGCCGTAGTGGCGTGGGAAACGAAGTAGATCAAAATCGAGTAAAGTGTTTCGCCTGTTCCGAGTTGAAGAAGTAGGCCACCGGGTCCTCCCAGGGCTTGACCTTACACACCCTTGCGAGGAACGTATCCGTGATCGCGAGTGCACTTCCTTTCTACGCTTATCTGTTTCTAGAACGCTCGAGAGACCCTCCACGGAATCGAATTACGTTGCCATTTCGAATTTCGAGGGCCTTTCCCGTATCACTCGAGCCCAGATGGTTATTAAACTTATTAAAATGCGTTGGCTGACTTTCCGCTGAATTTCAACTTGAGAGTTTTAAAATTTCCAAATTTCGATATACCAGAAAGTTCGTCCAAGGTTTGCATTAAAAATACTGTAACGCTTTCCTGGAAAATGTCTCGTGACGTTAACGAACAAATAACAGCGATAGAGAGAGAGAGAGGTATCTGCGAAAGAATCGCAAAGGACGCTGAATTCGAAGAGGACCAAAGAACTCGCGTCGCCCATTGCAAGTGGAATACCCGTTCTTAACGGCATTGAGAGTTTTCCGTGTCAACGGAGATCAAGGGAACGGGTAGTGCGCGGGTTCGTATCAGTCGGAAACATTATCAGCTGCTGTTGTTCCGGCCTCGGTGACGGAGCTTAAGCCTCGTTGTCAATTGAAACGGGGCGCGCACCCCTCGTGCGCCATTGTTCACGCGGCCCACCCTGGCCTATCGCCACGGCGAACTTTCTGAAGCGGACCGTGGGAGCCTTGATATCGATGAAAGTCTGTAATCGCGACCACCGTGCGTCTGTCAGCCGATAGCTGCTCGAGGATGTCGCAAAGTTTTCACCACCCTCCCCAAACGAGGGTTCGTCTGTCCTCTTTTCTCTTCAATTTTCGAAATTACGCCAACGCTAATCGTTGTGGATAAGTGAAAGGTGACAGAAATTCAGCGCGCCCCTGAACTTAGCTCGATTTAGATTACGCTGTCTTGTTTGGACGTTGAGTAATTCAAGTCACACGACAAGTGGTCCACGTTAGACCGGTTTTAAAACGAGCTACGAGGGGTATAGAGAAGCTAGTTGGGAACGATGATGTGCCGTTTAAAAGAACGCGGCTAATAACTGTCAGGGCACCAGCCGTGCAAACCTGTCACGGTTTACGTTGATAAAGGTGCCTCTTACGGGACGATGTAACAGGTTGAAATGATCCTATCAGACGCGCGACTTATTTTCTGTTCGAAACCTCCAACTCTTTAACAGACTGTTACAACCTGTGAATCCAATTGTGTAACTTAGTTTGTGATTTCTCGTTTTTCCATTCAATTTTCTTCTTCTACCATTTTTTTTTTTTCAAGCATGGAAGCGAAGGATCTGTGTTTAAATGGTCGCAATTCATCAATTTCCGGACAATCCTTCGAGTTGGCGAGAAACACGAGTTATCGCAGTTCCAAGAAGAGGATTATTATTCGCAGCTAAACCACGCAAAATGTCGGGGTATTCCCCCGAGTTCCTCCTCTCTGACAATAATGGGCAATCAACAGAAGTTCCTTTAATAGCCTCGCACACGAGACGCGAGAGCTGCGTCGTACGAGAAAAATATCGCAGGACTCGCTCGAATCGCGTATTATTTTACAGAGAATTATGCAACACCTCCTCGTAATTTGAGCCTGGCGTTTGTTTCCACAAATTATTGACATCGCTCGATGCAATTATTTTTGCGATTATATTTCCGTAATCACGACTGGCCTGGCTACGTAATCAACCCCCGATCGCGCGTCTGTCAAATTACGAATGTGTCCATAAAGTGTTGATCTATTTTAATGTGAAATTTGATTTATAATAATGCGCGTGTCTGTGTACGTAAACTGTCCAATTTAAAACGTTGGCAGCACAGTAGTAGTTATTGTTCTGTTAAGATTCTTCTTGGAATTATCGATAATGTCCATCTGAATCCGAGCAGAATTCGTGGCCATTCCGCGTGTAACGATTATTATCCATTACTGGGAACGAAATTTTTTCACGAGACTCTCAGGGAAACGTTCTTAACGCGGGAATAATGGAGAATGGAAGCGTTCGAAAGTGCTGTGAAACGCATATTTGCACGGTTCGTTTTTAGTAGCTGGTCGGAGTCGCGGTTTGTGGAAACGTTCGATACACAACTGTTTTATGGACACTCTGTCCTTTCCAGAGGGGCAAGAAGTTATTTCTGCTTCGATTGATGCCGAAATCGGCAGCGGCAAAGAAAGGCGAGCGTTCCGGAGGAATTTAATTAAGCAACGCTTTATGTTGAAAAATTGCCCGTTCTTAATCGCAGGAACTTCGTTAATTTCGAACCGTTTCGTTGAAACGCGAGGCGAAGACGATTCGCCGTGGAACTTTTAAAAGCATTCCCCTCCGTCGATTATTCGTAAATCGCAGACGGGATTGAATACAAGAATTCGCGTGTTTGCGAATCTTTATTCTCGTTTATCAAAGCTTCTCTCTCTCTCTCTTAAAGACTAATGTAAACGAACATTTAGAAAAAAAGAATTAAACGGACAACAAACTTAAATTGAATTCAAGCTGCAGAACAATAAAAAGCGAAGGAAACAATTGTATAAAACATGTAGAATGACTCTTCGATCGTCATCGTACATCGCCACGAGAAAAAGCCATCGAAACGTTACAATATCCAATTAATGGTACCACTCGCAGACATTGAAAGCCCACGTTATACCCAACCGTAACAGTATCTCCACGAACAGGTTCAGGCATTCACGATTCAAGTGTCCGGAAGGTATCATCTGGAATCGCGTTAAACGCGACGATTCTCAGGAGCCCGATACATTTTTCCCGCCAGTCAGACGACGCCATTATACGGTGATAAACAACGATCCTTCGCAGCCAGTTCTCTTAACAAGAAAGGACTCCACCGCGGGATCTCTCGAAGCTGGTTTGCGTTTAACGATAAAACAGAAAGAAACAGGAAAAAGAAGGGAATAAAAAGAGAAGCACGAAGGATGCAGGTATAATCGTTCGTTGGTTAGGTTCGTCTCGTCGAATTGGAAGGCGCACCCTCGTTTACTCGAGGCCCTCCTCGTCTCCTCGTCGAATCGGCAAGGGTTGGTCGGTTTACTTGTGCTGCGAATTAAGACGGTCGCTTCTCGCTGATTAGCTGGATATTTGTGTTGTGCGTTTGATAAGAACGATCGCGTGGAGGGCGTGAGGTTTGATTGGTCGTTTCGCGAGTCCCTTTGACTGGCGTGTTTGCCAACGCGATCTTCTTTGCAACCCTTTGAACCGTCTCGCCCCGTCTTTCGCCCGCGGGACTCGAGAGACGCGCCGTGTGTTTCCGTCCCGTGGAAATTCCGGCGAAAGAGATTCCCTGGGAGACGGGGGATGATAAACGAAGGAAATTCTGGAGCAATTTCGTTCTGCCTGTTTACGATGCTGGGTTTGATGGGGTTCAGATTATGTGGGTTGCGGCATAATTGGACGGGACGGAGTTGTTCGGTAGTGAGATTGAATTTCGGGTTGTTACTCAATTATAATTCTTTGTTACAAGGTTCTCGAGGCTTGCAAATGTTTCCAGCGCTCCTCTTCGAGCTACCAATTCAACCGTCCACCAATTAATTAGCCCCGCGCCCAAGTAGTTCGCTTGAGCAACTTGGCTGGAAGAGCGTTCATTTAAAAACGAAAACTTTCCTCGTCGAACAGATACAAACGGGCCACGACACGACTGCGGCAGTCGCCTCTCGAAATTCAGGAAAATAATTCCAGTCACCGCGCGAAGTAGAAAAGAGATGCAAACCGGAAGGAGGAAGGGAGAAAAACTCGGGAAGGAACGCGAGGGGTTCTTAATTGCGTCCCATAAGTTCACGTCGCGACTGTTGCAAGAAGCTGCACGTAATCTCATAGAAGTCGCTAAATAAAACGCATGGCTGTCCCGTTCTTTCGTTCGATCCTGCGCTCGTATCCGAGAGAGGGTTTAGCACTCGATGCCCACTGTATCAGCATCCGCGCGCGCGCCATGCTTTATTTCTTGCCTCTGCGATGTCGAGAAAAATGCACGTTAAATCGCGTAAAACGAAAACGGTGTATTTGTCGCGGAAGCTGCTTCCAGCACTCCTGGGTTGCTCTCGTGCCTCTGTTTTTCACGTTATGCAATATTTTCGTTCTTGTCGCCCCTTCTGGAGCACCCAGAGCTGCCTCGAGAGGGTGCTCCTTAAGAGCGACATCGAGACAGCTACCGTATACTTGGCGAATAAATCTCGAACGATCGAGTGTCGACGCTTATCGAAGGAGAGGTTGGCTTGTGGCAACGATTTATAATTTTAGATCTTCCGTAGAATGATTCTGTACGCTTACATTGTTTATGTAACGCGTCAATTTAATTTTACACGATTGCATAGCTGATGACGTTTGGGCATCGAAATAGCACGGTTGCTGATCCGCAACTAGTCGTGCGCCATTATCGACATCTATTTCCAGCAATTAATAATTCGTCGATCGTACAACAGTCGATATAGCGAGAACCAAAAATTGGCAGCATAGAAATGTATATTGATTAGAAAATCCATGAACGAATAATCGAGGGTGTCTTTTTAACGAAGGATATCGAAAACAGCGATGAAAGAGCAGTTTAAAGGCGACGCTAGAGGACTGCATCTGTAGTGTTTAATTAGAAGCGAGACTCGGGTGTAACGAACCTTCTTTTTTTTCTTTTGCGGTTTCGGATGACTCAAGAACGCCATTCAGCTGCGCTGGGCGTTGTTCTATATTCATACACGCGTACGTACCACACCAGGGCAATTAAGAATAGGAGAACTTGTGGTACGATTCATTTCCCCAGTACATCGAGGGTGAACTTTCTTCCTTGTCGCTAACTGTATCCACCCCTCGTCGCTTGACATATTGTTCTCACCGAGTTGAGGAAATTTACGTTGATTTAAACGAGTGAAAAAGATTGCGTACCTGCAGGACGAAAGCTGGGAATAGCCTGAACGAATATTGCCTTGTCTAACATCAGCCACGTGAAAATCAGTCGATTATAAAAATCAAAGATCCTTCGTAAAAACAGAGACGTTATTATCTCACTATCAAACAAAAGCTAGCATCGACTTTCATAAAAAACTAATTAAAACTACAAATAGCAAAGCAATCTATTAATTAAAGGCTTGCAAAGATTCTAAACACGCCTCGAAGCAACACCTCAGTCGTCGTCGGGAAACGACAAGGGCTGGTTCGTAACTGGGTCGACGCAACTTCGCACCGGAAGGTCAACCCTGCGTTTGGTGGAGAAGAAAAGAAAGGGGACGAGGCACAGGCTAGAAAAGATGGGATAGAAGAGAGCTCGCTTTACAAGTGAAAATTTCACGAACGAGAGGGTACAAAAGATCGGGAAGAAAGAGGACCGGGTAACCTTGTCGGGTAAAGAATGACATAGTCGAGGGAAAGAGAGGCGAGAAGGGTGCGAGAAAAGGAGAAGAGACTCGTTCTTTCCTGGAAGCAGACGTCCTTCGTGGTCAGAGAGAGAGAGAGAGAGAGAGAGAGAGAGAGAGAGAGAGAGAGAGAGAGAGAGAGAGAGAGAGAGAGCTCTTTTTAGCGGTATTCTCAGCTCCACGCGAAAACGTCGCCTGGGTAAAATGCTAATTACCTCGCGGAGGTTGTTTCCTGCGTGTAAAGGTGCATAAAACCGGGACGAGGAGGGTAGCGACCCCTCCTCGCTCCATGTATATTCATACAGTTTTCATACGTCCCCCCTCGATTACTGCGCGCACCCTGCTGGCCCCTCTGCCGTTCGTGTGCCATTCTATGAGATGCACTTTGACCTTACGCGACCGTCTCTCGTGGAACGCCGCTCTTTCCCCTTTTTTTTCTCCTTTCGCGCTGCTCTTAAATGGGTTTCGTTTGTCGTTGTCCTCCCTTTTGGTCGCGACGCCTGGATCTTTGAGAGGGACGGCCGCGGGGCAGCTGAAACTCGATTTTGGATTCACAAAGTCGGGAAGCTATTTGCGCTTTGGACGGTGAATATCCTTTTTATAATTTCACGACGTAAAGAGGGGTTTATCGAGGGGAACCATCTGCGCGAACCGGTGCTTCCGTGCGCGGTAACGTTGTCTCGTTAACAGCGTCGCGGTTCTTCATAGTTGCAAACCGCATTTTATTTATCCTCAAATCGTCCGTCCCTTTACGAGAACTTTGTTACGTCGAAACGATGTTATTCGAACCTGGTAGCGCTTGGAAATCTTGCCTCCGCGTTAATACGCATCTTAACCACCAATGAAATCGATGTACCAACGTCACACGGATCAAAACTGGTCGAGCAACAGCTTCACTCGTGGTAAATTGCAAATTACAAACGAGAAAAGAATTCAAAATCGCATGGTTATTTCTAACGACTTGGTGTCTTCCGTTTACCAGCATCGACGTTCGTCGACGCAGTCAGAGCAGCTAATTAAATTCCAAGCAGCAAGAATGTATATAGGGACACTTCGCTGGTCCGAGGCAACGTTTTGCATGCGGGTGCCCGTAAATTCTCCGTGTTCGATAGAGATTCCAAGATTCCTCGATCAGAATGCGATGACGTCTTTGGGTGGAAGCAAACGACCGCGCGAACGGGCCGCCTCGAGTTTGTCTCTCTCCCAAGGGTCTCGGTTAGGTCCTCTTTCAAGCGTCCATGGAATGCGTGGCATTCATCCGAGTGCCGTTGTTTCCTACCACCACGTTTTCGTTTCCCCATGAATTGCACGGCTCTGGGCCAAATTTCGTCCCTTCCCATTATGCTGGTCGAAACGAGCGCCATCGTGGAATCGATGGGTGCTCTCGTAAGCCGGTCGAGAGCTACGAAAAGCTTTTCGTTGGGATTTTCCACGTTTGCAAAAAAGAAAAACGAGCGACACCGCGATAAACGTGTGATGTGTATATGAAATAAAATAGTTTTGGTAGCGTATGGATCGTTCGCTCTTTCTGAGTAGCTTACAACTAACTCTTAAAGCTAGAAGCTGGCGAAACGCCAAAAAGGGCTTTTCACTTCGTTTTCACCCTGTGAACGCTCCTACTCTGACACCCGCTGTGCTTCACGCAGATCAGCGTTACTTTCGAGGAGAAAATTCCGTTTAAAATTCTGACCATCTGGAGAACGTCGAGTTCTCTATTCTGGACGAAGATCAGTTGCTTCGACGCTTTTGTTTATTTCGGAGAAGATTCTGTGAGTGTAAAGGTGAAGTTTCTCAGACCACGAATTAATTATTCGTAGGCGATTGCTAAAGTTTCATTATATTTGATTGAGTTTGATGATAGCGTTATGCATTCTGTGATATTTTTGGTGATTACGTTTAATCAGGTGCAATTGGAAGCACATTGTGCAGGAACTCCTAATTATGTGAACACGCTCGGGTACAAGCTCCTCGTATCGTCCATCATCGTCTGTACTTCTGATCTCGGCACGATCTTTCTATATCGTGGAGATATCTATCATGAATTTGAATTTAAAATCGAGTTCAAGTTTGAAATCTGCAATTTGTATTACAATTTGAATTTCAAATTCGAACACAAAACTCGCGAGTTGAACGTAATTTCTATCGTACCGCGTTTACGTGCGTGTAGTTTCGATTTTACATTCGTTTGAATTAAAATCGAACGATAGCTCCGTTGGTAGCCGACGTTGAAATTGCTGCGCGTGTTTGTATTAAAAATACGAGGAGAACGAGTTTCTTAGCCGCGAACACGCGTGACAGTAGATATTCGCAGCGCGTGAATAATATTCGCGCGTAATGGAGACGCTGGTGCACAACAACACCGACACGAGGTTAATTATTGGAGGAAACCAGGTAACCGATGCTACAGCCATATTTCCCATCGCGCCATTCGTCCCATGCTTCTTCATTAATTAGTGTGTCAGCTTCTCATTCCGTCTGTTCCGTATGCTCGAAGGACAATGCTGCTGATAACCAATGAAACACAGCGTTTGTATTATTATACTGCGGAAGAAAAATTCGTCCCGCTAATGAACTAGTTACCCTGACTGCTGACGAATTAATGAACATCGCGCATTAACCACCTGACGTATCTGTTCTTCAATCCAATGATAAATACGAGTGAAAAAGTCACATACATCTGCATTTAGTTTCTAACAATTATTTCTCTCACATTATTCAAACGAATATTATATGATAAGAGTAATAACATTTTTAATCTTAACTTTGTAATTTACAAAAATTGCAGAGGATAGAAAGAAAGAGAATTGTAGAAAGTTTGAAACGTTCGCAACCATAAAGGTGTACGATATAAAAAGTGACCAAACAGGAGAGACTTTAACCCTTTGCTCGAGACAATTTCGCGCCTAAATGAATTTATAGAAGAATTAACATACATAAGTGTTATATATTGATATATTATCTGTGTTTACAATTTGAAAAAGAGAATTATCGAAGTTCAAGTTCTGTAGTGGCGTTTGGTGTGATATTTATACAAAACACTTACCAGAACATTCTGAGTTGCCAGGATCTTGTGGGTCATCGCTGCTACTTCCGGATTCGCTGTCTATTACACTAATTTTTCTATTTCTCACACTCGATACGTCATTACTGTTTACACTTGCTCGAACTTAACCAGTTAACTGTGGAATTAGAGTTTCAGAAGATCACCATAGGGTGCGGAATTAAAAACAGGCAACGACGTGTATACACGTCGAACGCACTTAACTGGTTAAAAACTGGTCGAAACTGTACTAACGCTAGACACATCGTATTCAGGACTACAGTCGTAGACGAATTTTACGTCACAATGTCACTTTCCAATCAAATACATAAACAGCCCAAGGGGCTTATTCGCGAACCAATACTTCGTATCTATCAACTGGAGATAACGAAATTCAGCATAAATACAGCCGCTCGAGTTGCCACGTGAAACATCGTGGCGAGTGAGAGTCGCCATTCGAGCGCAAAGGGTTAAATATTCATCGCCCATTGTCGCGAACAAACTCCGCGTCCTCGCGCGGACCAACCTTTTTACCTGGGCAACCTGCGCAACGACGAACATCCTAAAACGCAATCACCACGAAAAACCTGGCGAAACGAAACTTGGTGATTTTCATTAGGCGAAAAATTAGATTCAATCAACGTTCAGGAAGGTCGCGGGACCAGCTGTTATCAGTTCTGCATAGCCGATTATTATTCATGGAAGCGATCGCGAACTCGCCCGATTCTCGCGCAATTTCCATCCTCCCCCGGAATCAGTGAAAAGAGGTCGAATGGGGAAAAATCGGGGGAGAAAAAGGCAGGGAGGAATAAAAAAGGAGCGAGAGGGGGACGGTCGACGAAACGAGGAAACGAAACCGGAGCCTCGAACTGCCGGATGGAGGTCCGTCGACGAATCACGTATCCGACTCTTTCGCTGCATGACTTATCAACCCACGGCTGTCTTCCCTTTTTCCAATTTTATCTTCCTTCCCCTCGAACGAAATTGACGGGCTCATTACCGTTTTACGTCCCGTGAATATCGCGACGGAGGTGCCGCGCGAACCGGAAGCACGTGCCCTCGTCCTCGTTCGACTGGAGGGGGTGGCGTTCTCCAACATGGCCCCTGGTAATACCCGTTCTCTCCACATAGTCACGGTTTCGCGCCCACCTAGGATTCGTTTCTTCGGTGTCTGAGCCCCGTTTCGATGGATCGACGGCTCCCGTCAATTTGTCACTCGAAGAAATGCTCCGATCGTGCCTTATCGAACGGAGATGCCACGGATGGCTGACTTGGCAGCGTCGAAAGGGATCGTGTCGTCGAAAGGTGCTTGGCCAGGGTTCCTCGAACGATCCAGCAGAGCACGAGTTTGTACGATTCGTTCTGTATACACTCTTTTCTTCTCTTCGAGCTTTCCGTGGAGTGTGTGTACACACCGTGGCGAGGTAATTTCAGATCGAGCGATTAAACGTAACTTACGAATTGAAATTTATAAGAAAAAATTCAGTTTTTTTCGGAGCGATTAAAAGTTGGGTGCGTCTGTGGATCGTGCGTAAATTGATTCGATCCAGTTCCTCGAATCGCGTTCATAATCGTTACGCAGAGTTAATTACGAGGCTATAACTGGGTCGACGGACGGGAATCCCCGGTTTCGTACGCGTTCTACCGCGGACAGTGGACCGTTCGACGCGGATACGCGGAGCAGGTAACCGTTAGGTGGAGAGTGGCTGATTATTCAACGGGGAGCGCGTAGTTGTTTTACGGCTCGGAATGAGTTTCGATTTCCAGGAAACGCGGCATCGTATCGCGAAATTGGCGCCAGTAACGGGAGGGCGATTGGTATCGAGCTGATCGCGATTAAATTACTCCCTGGATGCTCGTAATCTCGTTAACCGGGCCTCTCGTGAACGGGAAAAATTGTTTCGATTACGAAAGTTATTGCTGGCACCCACGAGGCCAATGGAGGGCGTCACTTCCGTTACGCATTCTTGATGGGTCGAGAACGAATAATGGTACGCGTGTTTTAATGATTACCAACGTGACACTGCGACGCGTTTAGCCATTATGGAGAACGTAGACTTTGAATTTAATTTCGTTGTTTTTTATTTTCGTCCGGTTTTGGTCTCCACAGAAGGTTTCCCTCGAGGCAAATGAATCATTCGTATGCGCCTACGGCATTAGTTCCCAACGATGTCTAATTTAATGTCCGCAGACGACACTGAACGATCGGCGGTCATCGCTTACGCGTTACGAAGTTTCCAGCGGGTTTGGTAGCGCGAAACGCGGAAACGTCGGCCACGCGGGGCGGAAGTGCGCGCGGAAAAATTCAATTTTCGCTTGATCGATCGATGCCTGATAAACGAACGGGGCAGCCAGCGTGCGGATTATTTCGAAACGTTGCGCAAACTGGATCTCTCGATTTATCGGACGCAACAGCGTTTCTTTTTTCTCTCTTTTTTTCTAGAATATCGAATATTGTGATCTCTTTGGCTGCGTTTAGATTTCTATTTTTTCGTTCCTTTTTTTTTGGAAATAGGAAGACATAGGATACGGTTTATTTGAAAGTTGATAATTGTTTTAGGAGAAATTTGATTCTTTGGCGATAACTGACGTAGCGGATAGAGTTGGTTATTTCGAAATGGAATACGCATCGAATGTGAAACATTGCAATAGCAGAGAACCTTCTTTGGTGATTACAATCTTGTTAATTAATTGACCTTCGAAATATCGAGCTATGGAAAAATTCATTCGATAAATCGTTCTTCGTTCGCTTGTACGACTCGCAGAGCGTCTTCTGGTTCGAAAACGCCGAAAGCGCGTCAGCTTCTCGTAATTTCAGGCCTGCAGTCATCTTGTGTAAATAATTAATGCGTTAACTGAAGGCATTAACGCGTAATTGCTGGTGACTAACAGCCGGGTGAGCACGCCGGCTGGCACCTTTGCCTCTTGGCTGCGCATTATGCGGACAAACCTTCCCAACCACTTCATGAATTCTGACTCTGTTTACCTTGTTCGGCTCCGCGACCGTCTCCGGGGGAAATTCTTTCAGCAAACCTAGTCGAGCCACGAGCTTTTTTTTTCGTGGCTCACAGTGACGCGGAAACAAGTCCAGCAAAATTGTTGGTAACTGTATCGAGCGTGGTTACGCGCGTTACGTAGAATGGAGCACGTTATTTATATTGGCGATGTAAAAGAAACAAGTTGACGAGAGACTTTGAAAATTGATAAAAATTCTGAGACAGCAATGTAGTAATTTGTGATAACGCGAAATACTTGCGAATAATATTTGTAAATGAAACTGTCGCGCCTTCCTGAGACGCTCGTAGTTAAATTGGACCGAAATTAAGCCCACGCGGTTCTCGTAATTAACGAAAGTCAACTTTCTTAGCGACCGTTGCGCGGATTTAAACATGCTCGTTGATTTACTCACGGTTGTCGAAGGGAAAAATTTACGAAATAACCGCGCGGCTACCTTCATTCGGAATGTCAAACTTAGCCGCGCCACGAGGAGGTAAAAAGGAAAAGGAAAGATTAGGGAACGGTGAAAAAAGAAAGTGGAAACAAGTGGCACGAAATTAATTAAAACGATACAGCCTTAGAAATTGAAATAAATTAAGCACGTGTTGCCGGTGGTCGAGGAAGGAGAAAAAAGTTTCTGAAAAAGAAAAAACAGGGGGAAAAAAATGGCTGCGCGGCCTCTTTTAATTAAAGGAACTCCGGCTGCCTCAAGTTTCGCCTTAGTTTCTCGCAGCACGGGCCTCATTTTTATTCACCGATATGCTACCAAGGAGAAGAAACCGGAGTGCAGAATTTTCGTTTGAAACATTGACCCTTAAGAAGCGCGACAAATTTGTAGATTTTCTAGAACGTAGAACAGAAATGGAGACTTACGAACGACTAAATAGAAACCAGACCACGGATGGACAAATAAATGACAAAACGAATCGCGAATCGATCCAAATACGATCGGCAACGTTCAACCCTCGAGGACCAGGCGCCCACCGCGAGCGTACAAGTCGATGGAACAACCGTGGAGGGGCGCTATATCAGCCAGATCGAGGGTGCTCCTCGAGCCACGGCAGTGCACGAGGGTGCCCCTCGAGTACCCCTCGCGAGCGGCCGCGCGCCTCGGATCGTGTTCCACGCTTTCCGTCGAAGTGCACTCGAGAGCCGATCGCGGGCACAAAGGCCTCCTTCCCCTCTGAACTCGCCCTATCCCTGCACCACCGTTCCAACCCCGGCGTTATTTGCTCTCTCGATTCATTTCCAGTGTCTACCCAATTTCCGTGGCGTATCAGGGCCTCTGCCTTCAGGCAGCCGGAAAAAGAAGACCAGAAGAACTCAGAGACGCTTTGTTTGCGGTAATGAAAAGCGAACGGGTATAACGGAGGGCATCAGAGGAGGGTGGCTTGACCGAAAGATGGGGTAGCGATGGGTGAACCTGGACGGTGATATAGTTTCTGTCTCATTCAAGAGGAATTCCAATAAATACCCATTTGCCTGGTGGATATTCGATCTTCCACGCGTAGATCGTGTGCGATAATCAGGGTCTGGGTTGAGGGCATTTTCTTCTTGATCCGTTCCCGCGATCCTCCGCAGCGATGAATGCGGGCTCGTCTCATTCAGTGGAAGCGCAGGGTTTCGTTGATGAACGTGGCCCACGGTGCGTTTCCCTCGTTTTCCCGGCTTGTCAGTCGATTGGTTACGGCTGTGGCAGAGGAAAGTGGTGGCGGAAAATTTGCCATCAAGGTTCGAGCAGTCGGATCCGTGCGGGCTTCGGTTTAATGCCGCTTCGCGGGCGTAGAACACGCGACGCGTGAATTGGGAAGACTCGGAGGGATCGAAGGGCCATGTTTGCCTTGCCGCTCGACCGTGGCTCGACTGTGGGGTTAGGTTTGGCATGTTTGAACGCTGTTTGGTAACTGTGCCCGGTGATACCGCGGGATGGTGTGCGGAAGATTTGCCGAATGGTTACGTGATTCTTGAATGAACGTTGATTGATGATTGTGAAGTGGATTGGACGCGGATTGTTCGCGGAGCGAATTGTCTGGCGAGCGACTAGGGGATTTGGCAACACTAGGTTTTGTTTCGACCAGCAGGCGTGAAAAGTGTGTCTGGTTCGACGAACTATTCTGTTACGCGACGATGTAAGGGAACGCGTATTTAAATGGATTCATTTGATCATTTAATCCTTATAAATTGAGTGACTTTGAAAGTCGATAATAAAACAGCCCCCAGATTAGTGTTTCTAATTCTCCTAGTCGACGATTCAATTCCATCTAAGATTGTAGTTTGCTTCGAGTAGTTTACACGAAGATAAGTCTTGGTCTAGCAGTAAAGAACGCAGTTTTTCATGGATAAACTGAACCATTCGATATTGGATTAAGTTAGAGAGACAAGTGTATCAAAAGGAACAGCAATGGGTGTTACCTACCACCCGTACATGCTGATTGGCATTTCCCGAATAAGCTGAGTTCCTCAGAAGTTCTCCCAGCTAACATTACAGGGGCAGAATGCGTTTGCTTATGCGAGCTTATCTACAGAAGAACATGATCTCATGACAATTGCGTACTTCTATACGATGTTTAGTCCAATTTATCGTCTCACGATTTAAAAAACACAGAGAGACACAGAGTTCACTCAACGAAGTACTCAGTACACCAGTAAAATTTATAAATAAGTAAAGATAATAACGACCCACAAAAATCTTCAAAAGCAACGCTAAAAATCCTCAAACTCTTCGTTATCTAAATAACAAGCACGTACCAAGTAGAAACCCAAAAGATCCACGTAATCGCGGTCTGGATCCAGAAACGTCCAGGCAAGCTCTACTTACCAGCCATTTCTTTGCTCCTCTCTCTCTCTTTCTGCTTCGAGCTCGCTTGATGGTCGGCAAGGGCCGGCTAAAAATTATTTAGAATTACCTGAATCGGGCAAATTCGCCGTGGCATAATGCGATGCGAAGAGATCGGCCGTTCACCTTCGATATCGACGTCCGATCTCACCCGGGTAACGTCTTTGGGGTCCCTCGGGGCGCTTTAAGCCGGGCCTGGCCCCGAAATCTCGCTCTTATTACCTGCCCACGAAAAGCCGGATTATCACTGTCTTTATCCCAGGCCCGGGATACCAAAATTACATCGTGTTCTTATCGATGTCCAACGATATGTCAACCCGCCGTACGTCGAACCGTCTTCGTAATCGTCGATCCGTACCGATTGCTGCCGCGAGTGCATACCACGACGAACATAATGGATCGATTATCGCGATCGTGGACCAAGGGATTTCGGATGAATCTTTTAATCTGTGACAGCCTCCAGCACCACTTACAGTTTCCTGAAAGTACTCGATGACCTACCCTTTCTAATATATAGAAGTTCTGATCTGTTCCTAATATCCCAACGTCTAAGGCAGGGCCTGCTAGGTAGTCTTATTGATGAGTCCACTAGCAGGCCCAGGACGAAACGTTTTTCACTCTTTTTTCCTTCCTTCTTTTCTATTTCTATGACAAACTGAAGCATCGTCGCTTCAAATCGTCACGTCGCGATAGAATTCTTAACCCTTGATTACGAGAATTGGATCGTACCTATTTGTATCTGCGTTGTTGCGTGTGTAAGTATAGGTGTACACGATAGAAGGTTCATGTGAAAATTGTTTGACGTAAATTTCGTATTATTTGAATATGCGAGGTACGTTTTTCATTTTGACCCACGGTTCGTATGAAAATGTACACGTAGCGTTCATTTTTTCTTCTGCGTAAAATGTATGCATATTTTGGGATAATATTATCGCGCGCGATTGTTTTTGTTTAATTAGTATGCACGGTGTTGTTTAGAGTCAATGAGAATTTTCAAAGTGCAGCGTGTTTATCAGCGAGCTGTTGTGGAAAATATTTTGAATAATAATTAGGAAGTTCGCAGAAATTAGTAACGGTATTGTAGGTACCATCTTGCTTCCAGGGGTATTTTTCTTTCTACTTCGTTTCGAAACTAAACGTGTTAGCTAATATTATTCGAAACGTGTCACTTCTTGCGAATACATTTGTACGACCAAATGTATTCACCCAAACGTATCAATGATGGATCCGTTCTATGCAGTTGCGTCAGAGTTGCGCCAGTATCTACAATATAAAGTCGAGAGTTTTGTAGAGCGCGAGTAGCAGTCGTTAGCTTCATTCGGATAAAAGTTTTGATGGAGCGGACGCTCGAAACATGATGGATTTTGATTTCTGTTCCGATACTGTTTGACCGATTTCAATGCTTATTGTTAGATAGAATTCGCCGGGTCCGCTTCTGGTATCCCGTTCTACGAGCCCAATCACTGTTCACCAGTACATTTTTATTAAAAACCACAGTCTCTTAGTCTCGCGAAGAACCATTGGTACCTGTTATTCTTCAAACTCCAAAATTGGTCCCGTAAACACCACTCCGCTCTTGCACTGGAAAATCCATAAAGCGTGACAGCTTAATGGTCCGCGGTGTTCCTCCAGTCCATCATCAGTCCCGCGAAATATCTTTCTTCGTGGCTGGCCAATTTTCAGAAGAACCACCGCCCTGCCACCGCTCGTTTCGCCTGCCTTTTTTCCTCTCGTTACCATCAGAGAGAGAGAGAGAGAGAGAGAGAGAGAGAGAGAGAGAGAGAGTCGAGCCGCGTTACATCCTGTAAACGGTTGGCACAATAGGAAGACGGGCGCGTCGTGCAAAACCGCGGACGCGCGGTGATTCACCGACGGTTCACGGGGGTAAACGTGTTCCGAGCGTGTCGAGCGCGTTTCAGGCTTTCGTCTCACCGATTTCACGGTTCGTTCACGATCGGCTGAGGATTTCGAACCGTGGACCACGACGATGGCCCGCGGCGGATATTCTCCACGGTGTTTTGCGGCGTTACCGCGGTCCGCGCCGCGTTTCTGCCCCGGTGAGTTTCCCCTGTAACGTCGATTCGGCTTTTTTCCCGGACGGGACCAGTTTTTCAACGGCCCCGAGCAATTTACCGGAGGGGGGATTACGCCCGGATGGCTTTTTCGGACCTGCAAATATTTTGATGTGTGATTATAGAGACAATTTCGCTGTTTTTCGATACTTCGCCGGGAAAAGATTATCTGGTTCGTGTGTTTTGCCGATCGCGCGCGATTCAGATAGAAGACCGGCTGATGGAAGAAAGGATTCGGTGTTTTACAGAAGGTTGGTTTAGGTTGATTCAGGTTTCGTGGATGCTCGGTGGATCTGTGCTCTCAGACATTTGTTCTCTCACTGAAGACAACGCTTCACTGACGGTGACCGTAATCTGATGAATTTTTACGATTTTCAAGTTTAATCATTCTCATCGTATATGAAGTCATCTGCGTTTCAAATTTCATATCAAAAAGCAGCGATGTTAGAGTGATTAATTTACTCGATGGTATTTGTTTTTCGTGCTTATCAATTCGTTGCGTTCCCGTACAAGTTACGTTCCCTCAGAGGTTTTTCAAATACTCAATTTTTTACCAGCCACTTTAAAATCTCGGTTTCATTCAGCATCCGCGTAAAATCTCAATTCCACTCGTTCCCACGAAATCCAGATCTCCGTTGCCTTTTTCCTCTCTATTTCCCCCATTCTTTAGCCCGCGGACCGCTGTTTCTCACTCGCCGCTTTCTGTAAAACCTCAATTTTCGCCTGGCTCCAGTAAAACACGACCCCGCGCTTTAGCTATTTTTTCTTCTCTTTTTTAACCACGATTTTCTTAGCTGGCCGTCGCCCTCGGTCTTCCCCTCAGAAAGCTCGCTCCTCAAAACCCCTCGTTCGAGTCAGCGATCCGCGACAATCGCGCGCGATTTAACCGGTCGTGGAATTCGACGATCGAGATTAATGCAAAATAACCGTGCACATCTATCCGCTTACCAGTCCGTTTTACGCCGGTCAGGGTCGATCGTGAGCGACGTGAAAGTTCCATCCATCGAGTGTCGCGGCCTTCCGCGACCCCTCGACCTTGAAACGGTATTCCGCGCGGTAGTCGCGGATCAATCACGGTCGAGGAGCGATCGATCATCCGTGGCCCGTGGGTCGTGCCACTGTTAGGGAGATTCTGGTGCATATAAGTGTCAAATTTCGATGATCGATGGCTCGCAATAATATGCTAGTGAACACACGACGTCGCAAGGGGATGACGGGAGGAAGGGTGCACGGGGAGGCGCGCAGCAGCCGTTGAACGCGCGGGATCACTACCAGGAATCGATCGACGCACCGAGCAACTTTTTCAGATGAATTTCGTCGAAATCGTCTTCGTTTAAAGAGCTGCAAGAACACGCGGACCTCTGCCTACTTCGAGACGCCCTTAAAAACGGAGAAATCGTTAGATTCCACGTTTCGAAGCCAGCACGATGATCTACGAGTCGAGATCGGTAACGAACAGCGTATGTGGACCAAGAATCTTGGTTCATCGGGTCAGTGTTTCCAACCCTAGCGCAGCTCATCTTCGACTTTTACCAGCACGTGAGAGGCCTTCGAAAGAAGCGTCGCTCTGGATTCAATTCCAACGTGGAATCTCGTTGAAGCACCTTAGTTTCGAACGATCACGATTTTGAGAATAACGCGACACTGTTGTCCACGAAGTACGCGTGTCGAAGTCCAGCGACCCTTGAGATTCGGGATTATTGAATATTCACGGTCCAAGCGTAACGAACGATCGATCCATTGTGTCAGGCGGTTACGTTTACTTCTCGGGGCCATAACTCATCGTGAACTATGGACCTCGAGCGAATAACTATCAACTTGTACGGGGGAATGTGTACGTGCGCGCGTTTGCGTTGATAATTATGGCCTGGCTTTCAGTGGATACTTCGTACTAAACAGGGGACCGAGATACATTAACTTCGTTGCCTGACAAGCTTTATATCCCCTTCTTTACACGTTTATGATCGATACGACGTCGTTGTGTGCCGTAGGAGTGTTCTCTGTTCCTTTTTCGCTCGCAGCTTAAGAAATCCACGCGTATCGCTTGAGTCCACTATCGCTATGGATCGTATATCACTTTATTACGTATGCATTCATACGTGATTAAGATAGTGGAGTAAAAACATTCATTGGGACTTGTTTATCTTAGCTGCTTTTTGGAGCTAAAGAAAGAGGAGAATAAAAAATAAAATTGCTTTTAAAGCTTCACTGTCGATAAAAGTTCTCTCGAAAATCGATGTGTTCGAAGTGTACGCTGTAATGGTCGCCATATGACGAAATTCAATGCGACTGTACCCGTTACACTTGCCTTGCACAAGATTTTTGCTATTAGCACTCGCGAACGCCAAGGTTTTTCGAATAACCAGAGTTGCTTTCATAATAAAGGAAGCCCTAAACGCACTCTTAATCTTGTTCTCGCTTCTAAAGCTCGCTTCCTGGTAACGACGCTTCTTAAAATCAGCAAGCCGTATAAATTCACCGAGAAACTCGAATCTTTCCCAGCCAATCGTCATTCCTTCGTCTCGCGGGTCAACAGGAACTTTTCAGTCCCATTGTTACGTTCGAACAAACCCCCCCGCTATAAACCCCCACCGCGGCGGGACGTTTTTACAGGCCTTCGCCAGCGGACCTTCCCACATTAAACGGATATAAAAGAAACCACGTCGTCCTCGCATCGAACCGTGCAGAATCCGGGCAACCACCGCGTAGTCACGTAACGAATCCCGCGGAGCGACGCACGATCGCGGCTCGAGTCAAACGGCGTAATTGTATTAACCGTCGCGTGCAATTAGAAATTCTACGAGTGTAATTAAATGGCATTGTGCGGACGCGTTTCAACGCGGCCACTCGTTGGATTCGCGGCAAGTAGCCGCGCGTCGCTTATCGCGGAATAAATGTAGCTTGGCCAGAGACAAGCTAAAGAGTCGGATTGCGCTGTCGCGTTCAAACTCGAAACGCGGCGAGCACGCTCGTTAGGTTGACAGATATTCCATTGCTTTCGGCTACACGCCGTGCCCACATCGTGAATCGCGTCCAACGTTTATTAGCGGCGCGGTTAATTTCTGATTCACTTTTGGGGTAACTTCGCGGAGGGATGAAATTTCGAAAAAAGTTCGACGAAGCGTGTTACATCTTCGAGCGAAGAGAGAAGATATATTTTATCCGCGTCGTTGAAATCACGTAACCAGCAGGCGTGACGAAATTAAAATTCCAAACCAGCGCAAAATGACCCACCCACGATTTCGTGGAGCGAGAAACTTTGCTCGCGTCACGTAAGACGAGCCTCGCGTCTGGCTCCTCTATTCGATCCACGTGTCGACGCGAGCCACGGGATGACGTTCTGTCATGCTCGCGCAAATTGCTGCGCCGCACTCAAGAACCACAAATTTCGCGTATTTGGTCGCCCTGGTACCGCGGCGCATCGAAATTTTCACCGCGACAAACGGCCCCTCTGTCACGGCTGGATGGAACTGTCAGCTGTACGCAGAATTTGTATCCGCGGAAAGAAATTAGAATGCGCCGGAGAACGTTGCCACGCTGGAAATAGCTACGAGGTGGTAAACGCGAGACTGTAAACGCGATACAGATCAGTCTAATGGAAAATGTTGGTGCCTCGCGAATATCTCGCGAATATGATGGATTCGCTCCCATTCGACTAGTCTCAGTCTGCTTTTTTCCTCTAGCACCAGCACATAATTTGTACTTTTATTAAATCGCGCGTAATTCCAAATTCATTCCGCACCAATTCCTCCTCCACCCCCTCGCACCCCCTACGCGATCCATACCCAAAGCAATAGAGAAAGACAACCGTGAATGATAAAATTGTTTCGATAACACCCTCGATGACTAAGCTAGAAATACCAGAGCCATCGAATCGTGCCTCGAATCCGTTCTCCGATCGAAAGCAACGGGGGTGAGCGAATCGAGAAGCAAGATACGGGGCGAACCGAGCCGGACAAGCCGCTTATGCGGCGAATTCGTCAGGGGGTTGAGGAGAGATCGCAATGCGCGGCGCGACACGTCGTCAGAGACGCACGCGTCACGGTGAAACATTTATTAGCGAATGCCTCGCGAGGCGGTGTAACCTGCATGGCCTAGCGTTCTCGCGCGCCACGAAGAAGGGGCTTGATTAATGGGGTCGTTTTGTCCGGGCACTTATTACGCGCGGTTCACGTGGCTGGCCGTGACGGGACGCGTCGTTCGTTGGAATCACGTCGGTGTCACAGGATGTTTGCGCGCGTTAAGCTGATTAACGCGATTTAAGACGAACAGCTCGCGCCGCATCGCCGACTGCATCGTGCGTTCGACTGAAACACGCTCGATTACGGTCGGTTAAGCCTTTCAGCGTCTCGAGACGCGCTCGCGAGACAACCGTCGATTTTATGGCGAGATTACTCGCTCTCGATGGTGAGTCTTGCGCCGATCTAGCTGGAACTGCTCGAACTGACTCGTGGCGAGGGAATTTACTTGGCTCGAGTTCGTTACAGCCTTTGCTTTTCTCAGTCGATTCGCGTCACAATCGCGAGCGACTGGAATTTCACTGGAACGCTCGATTGGTTGGAAGTTGCTCCGATTTTAAGTACGCGCAACGACAGCGACGATATCAGATCCGTCGTATCGGTGCCGTGAGAGTAAAACGTCGTATCTTCGGCCACGTCAATCTTTATCAGCACGGCAGATAACGCGGGGTTAGTAGAAGCTGAAATTGACGTTTATTGCGGGAGCGAAAAAATTGACGGACTCGTGCGCCGCGCTGTAATCAGTGCAGAGAACTCCGCGTAATTGATCGGCGCAAAGTCAATAAATTCAATCGCGACGCAGGTATCGAGCCACGTGCGGTTAAAATCCAAGAGCGATTCCCTCGGTCCACTCCGTTTCATCCGGCACGCTCTCTTGCGTGCAACGCGCGTCCGACACGCCTGTGGCCCGGATTTAATCTCCCCGGGAATACACACTCTTTAATTCCCGAACCGGTTCCTTTAAACAATTATTATCGACCAATTAGCATCCGGTGGGCGCGCGGCGTGACTCATCCCTCTTTCACCCTCTTTCTCTCTCTTTCTCTCTGTCTCTCACTCTCTTCTTCTCTCTCTCTCTCTCTCTCTCTCGAGGCATCTTACATAACGACGTATAAATATACGCGCGCTGCGTGGCCCGCTCATTAGTCACGCGAGCTTATACGAGCGAGCGTCGCCCCGTTTGGAATCGCGTTCGCCTCTCAATTAAAATTACGACCGCGTAACGAAGATGTCAGCTTTATGCGCGCGCTGCGAGCTGGCTGATCAAGGAGCTCGTGAAATATTCGACACGTATTTGCACGTTACCCTCCATCGACTGCTACGGGCATCCCCTCGAGCTCTGCTTTCCGCTTCGCTCTAAAGGGTGTACACGGTGATAAAATTCTTTTTCATTCTAACCGTCGCCTTCGAGAGACACGGGACAGGCTTGAGAAGGACACAGCTTGTACACTCGAGGGTTTATTGCGCACTGTTTCGATTTTTTCTTTAATTCGTTCGAGGCGAAACAATGTTCGCCAGTGTTTTAAGAGACAAAAGTATGAATCGCAGCGCAGTTTCAATATTCCTGCGGTGGAATATACATTTTTCAATGGTCGTAGCGTGGCGAACATTCCAGATCGTTAAAGAATGTAAGAGAAGGAGCAGCAATTCTCGCTGAACGAAACCGAGCGGAGGAGACGGTGGAAAGTGGCCGCTCGAAATGGCGAACAACGACGAGTCCCGGTCCGCGTGGCGGGCTCCTATCCATGCATTAACAATTCACGAAAAACGAGATCGTCCTGAATGAATTGGCTGAAATGGAACAGGCTATAACGGACCAGGTTTATCGGACCGTTGGAACGGTTTTGAACGGTTCAAAGAGCAAATCTGGTCAAATAATTCTCTTCATAAATTCATGGGAACGTGGGCAGGCTGTGCGCGGGCACGCTCGTCCGTTTCTGAAACGGAATCCGCGCTTGTATCATTTCTGACCCACTTTTCCACCCGCGGCTACGATCGAAATCCGCCGTGTTTTTTCCCTCGCTCCTCGTTTTTTTTCCAGTTTCTATTTTATTTTAATTGACCACGACGCACGAAAGCCGCGGTGTATCCACGCAATTTAACGCTGTTGTCGCCCGTGCTGGTCGCCTTTTTTGAATAAATTCGTGGCTACTATTTTCGACCTATCAACGTGGCACAAGATGATGCCGTTTAGCCAGTTAAATTTTTAAACAATTAAACGAACGTATCGCGTAATGGTATCGCTGTACGACGAAGCGAAATTTTCCAACATCGATCTGTAATTTCTCGTAATACATATCGAGGGAGAAAGTATTCTTAGAAATCGCCAGCACGAAAGGAGAGAACAGCATTGGACAGCCTATCGAAGGGGCCTGCGATCGATTCAGAGCGTCAAATGTCTGCAACAATTCCAGGGAGCCGTTGATAAAATACTGAGAGCCGCAGGCACGCGATGGCCCGCGAAAAGATCCAAATATAATTGGCACGCCACTCATCCGCGTCATTGGAGCCAGCTCGAAATCGCGAGTGGCGTAATAATATATTTAAAGACCCCGGGAGACGCCCAGCCGGTTCATCGACCGGCGAAAACCCACGGCCGCCTCTTCCTGCCGGATTTAATCCTCGTTTTGCACGCGGGGGGGGGGTCCCGAGATAAACAACTTCGATTAGCGATTACGAGCGGACAGGGGTCGACATGGTCATGGAACACGATCGATGCAAGACGAATGCCCGTTCGGCTCGCGGCAGCTCGACCAGACCTGTTCCCTGCAATCGAGAAAATGCGTCGCTAAATTTTCTCCTTTTCCTGCCTTTTTTTCTTTGAAAAATAGAGAAAATGCGTCGCTAATTTTTCTTCTTTTCCTCCCTTTTTTCTTTGAAAAATCGAGAAAATGCGTCGCTAAATTTTCTTCCTTTCCTCCCTGTTTTTCTTTGGAAAATCGAGAAATTGCGTTACCTAAATTTTCTTTTTCGTTTTCATCTCTTTCATTTTTTGAAAAATCGAAACTTTGCTCTATTACCACTTTCTATGAATTGTCTACAGGTATAATAAACATATAAACGGATTTCAGAACGAAAAATATTGAATAGAATGAAAGAGAAAATTTAAATTGGAATTTTCATAAAGTCGTGATAAATTGAACGGGGATGTTAAATGTCGTCTGTTATATTTTTGAATGGAAAGCTCGTCCCATCGACTCGCGAGCTTTTCTAGATAGAACAACATTCGGATCTCATTAAATGAAGTAATTTTCGATTGGTCTGCCCGGTCTAATTCGCCTCCGTTTATGGTACGTCACGAGAGGAGAAACTTAATTGTAACACGCGAACGTGTTACAGGTGAAATTACTTTCGACGCAATTATCTTAATTAAACGTATTCGCTGGGCGCGATGCATAGACTTTCAATAATTTATCCGGCATACGTTGCGCGATCCTGCCATTCTGAAATTTGATTCGCGGCACCATTTAATCAACCTAATCACGTTTTAACGTCGCTACGGTAATTCGGTTGTTATTAATTTAATGAAAACATTTGGGCTAATTGCGTGGCGCGTACAATACAAGTTTCGTTCCGCTGAAATTTGTCAATTCTAGCTCGAAGTGGTACGATCGTAGCCATATTTCTCTGCCATTTTTGAACGATATTATTTCCCATTTTTAATTTTAAATGCGGTGCTCTACGAAACAATGCGATATAATAAACCAATTGGCTATAATAATAATGACATTAATAATCGAATTAAACTGCTGCGCTATATATGCTAAGAGCCGTTTGTTTCGAGAACAATGCGAACATTACGGAAGTTCTCTCTATAGCGTATGTCTACAACAAACTTATAATGCCTATACAGATTATCTATCAAAGAACGACGCGAACTCCTGCAAAAATATTAGGACTGAACACACGTCGATGTACAGAATATTTAAATCGAACAACGAAACGGCGGGAGAGCGAGAAAAACGGGAACGATGAGACCGATTGCGTAGCAATAAACTGCACGCAGACCGTTGGAGGAGTTCAACATTTTCCAGAAGCACGCGTGGCATATATAAAGTTTGCACTTCGAAAAACTAGCGTGAACTAGTTAACCATAACGTGGAAAGTTTCGAACGGCTGATTTATCGTTCGCCATCGGTCTTCGTGAAAGTGGTGTACGTATGGGGTTCACGTGTCGTCCCGATCGGTTATTGCTATCCTATAATTTCATTAAAATAAAAATAAGAGAAAGAGAGAGAGAGGAAACCCAGAAAGAAAGGAATCGAGTATAACAGATTTTCCATCGCGCGTTTAATATTAAAAATCCTCCGATAGAATCGCGTTCTCTTCGCATCGACCGCGTTCTTCATTGGCTAAAAAAATTGTCCGATTCACCTCCGTCGAGGTATCATCGTCGCGTTCACCCGTTTCGTTCGACACGGCGGACGATCGACTTTTTTCGTTCCCCTTCGCGCGTAAAATCGGGAATAGATCCCCGGCTACGGCATTAACACCGAAATGTCAGAAGTTGCCGGTCGTCCCGGACTGCTAAGCTGAATATATCGGTTATTTTCGCGCAGCTGCCGAATAATGTCACGTATGAAATACGGGTGCACTTTGGCGAACGCGAGGGAGCGGTAGAAGGCGCGGTGGATGAATCTCGGGGAAATGTCAGAATCGCCAACAGAGGGACGGGGCGAAGAAAATATTTACGAGCCCGTGTTGCGGGTGAATTTATTTTTGCCAACCCGCTGTCGGAGTGCATGAACTTTGCCCTGGTTCCTGTCGTTCGTTCGCCACGCTTGTCAGTCCTCAGCCGAATTCCGCTCGGTGGTTCCTGGACTCTCCTAATCGATCGACCAGCCGAAAAGTTACAACGACAACGTCCGTACGCTACGTTTCCAATCACGAGATTTGCTGAAGAAATTGAAGATCGTCGAGACGTAAGAAAATTACTTAAGAATTGATAACGCGTCATGCGAGCTTTCCTCTTGAAAAAGGAAATTGTAGTTCCGATACGATCGATAGGTTTCGCGAAATACGTGGTGCTATTTAAAACGAAACGCTCCGACACAGACACGCTGCGCGCTAGAATTTACTTATAGCATATATGCCAAACCCTGTCTATTCTGAAATTGTCTATTGATTACCTATACGCCGTAAGTGGTACGTATAACTGTGTAAAAATCGATTCTCGAGGAAAGTCTAAGTCGTATAACGAATTAGGTCGCATAGATAGAGAATCGAGGACTGATAACACTAAAAAATCTAATCCATCTGAATAAGAAAAACCATCGATGAGAATGAACGATTCGCTTAACGCGAAAGCGAGCAAGATCCGAGCTCCACTTAGCTCTATCCAAACTCGATGTCCAATTACCATTAGAGGGGGCCCTCTCGCGCCCCTGCGAACGGATCATTTCTCAGCAACTGTCTGGCGTGGTTCTTATTTCTCGATTTCTCGCGAGACAATTTACAAGCGGGCAAGCGAGCATCCCTCTTGGTTCGCACGGGCAACGAACGAATGGGGGACGAGATCCCCCGGTTCGTAATTACAGACGATCGATAACGACGTTGTACGGCTGTCTAAATTAAGAATGTCTTCGGCCGCTATCGCTCGCGTTCGGTCCCGGTAATTTTATTTCCGTGTTCGAGCTGGTTCGCGCGGGCAACTCGATAAAAAACGCTCGGGGAACAGGGCGCCGCGAGGAAGACAGCGCGCGGCTGTTATCTGCGCGTGGCCTCGCGTTCGCCAGCGTTCGCCAGCGTTCGCCAGCGTTCGCCAGCCGACGCGTGATTAAATGCGTGCGTGCGCTCGCAGACGCGGACGCGTGGGCGTCGGCGTGGTTTACACGCTGGTGAACCGAGAGCGAAAGGGTTGAGAGAAGGATGGCCCAGCGCCGCGGAATCTCGACGAACGAAATTGTTCTCACGGCGAATTAATAAAAGTGCCCGCTCGTATTTACTCGTGCCCGTTGAAATTAAATTGCGATCCAACCGGGGATCCCTCGCGTTGACGCGCGCTCGAACGACGCTCCTCGACTCGGTAAGACACCGTGGGCGTGTTTTATTATGTACACGTTCGTAACTATCGTAATAATGACCGTCTTCCTGCGACGACCACGACGGCCACGAATGAAACGGAGGACTGCGAAATTTATGATCGGGCAATCCTGGAAATTTTCATTTCTGCGTCGTTTCGTTTCACGGTTAAATTGATTCATGGTGGACGGGAATCGAGGAAAGAATTAGAGACCTCTCATCGAGTCTATTATCCTACAGCGGTCGGGTTTGAATTGCGATGGTGTTCTCGTTAATTCGATGGAAGTTATTCTCACTAGTCTCCGGAATTAATTCGAGCTAACGAGGAGTCGTTTAGCGGATGATAAGACTTGTCTCAGTTTAAATAGTTAGCATTCGCCCGGTACCGTTTTCCATCAGTCTCGAACAGTGTTTAACGAATCAAAGTCTTCTTCGCGAGTTTAGAATTAGCCGTGGAATAACCTCGTTCTCGACGACGCTCTTTCGATAATCTAAAACGTCATTTTTCATATTCAATGCCCTCCACCTCGGAACAACACTGTTAATATAACATTGGAAGTTCACGGTTAAATATGGAGTACAATCGGATAATTCTCGCTGGGATGAATCTTTCAGATAACTGCGTTTAATATTGAATGGAATATCGTTGCACGAATGTATCTCTCGCTTCGAGATAAAGTTTAAGAGCCAGATAGGATCGTACATCCTCGCTTTCTCGCTAAGAACGATCGTAACGCGGCGTTCCGACACACTTTCATCGCGAGGCGCCTATTTTTGCTGTCTGACGCGTCGACTTAGCATACTCGACCGCCTAGCACCAGTGCTCGTCGCAGTTTCACTTGACGAAGTTAACTCGGCCGTTCCTTAATAACTCCTGAATATGCATTCGAACAGACGCGAGCGTTTTAACGTAAGGATCTGTTAGTCAAATCCGATCGAACTTCCGCTTCGAACAAGCGAATTGAGACGGCTGATCAGAGAGACACGGCTTTTCCACTGGTCCCTTGATGTGAGCCTAAACGTGTTTTTATAGTCGCCACGATTCACGACGGCCTCCACCGCGAATCTCCTCGTCGAACGCGCGCGTATGCAAATAATCCGACGAACAGGTCTTACCAGACGGATAATAATTGTAGGAGCTCGAAAGACGAGCGTAAAACCATGGAGGTATTATAGCGAAGAGGATAAGACGCGGAGATTATTGTTATCTACCGTATAATTTCTTGCCCGCTGGCAATACCGCGGTACTCAGCAGTAGTTTCTGCTACTGGAACTTTTTTATCACTCCGCGGATGGTTTCGTTATCGCTCGATAGCGGCAGTTCATTTATTTACGTCCCTGTGGAACGCAGAAGCGAGCATTTGAATAAGTTATTGAAAATCCGATACGGTTGTTCGCGTTGTAAGTTTCGTCTTCGTTGCATTCGCATTGCGCGTCTCATTCTTGGGACTATCAATCGAGAACGCTTCTGATGTTATTTTGACATAATTCTTGAGTTTTAACACCGAGCACAGGTGTTCATCGACCGACAGATAAGTGTTGCCGAGTGAAATTTTAATTAGAAACCGCGCGAGGCGTCCACTGTTTTGGCAAACCTTTTCATCTGCACGAACGAACGCGTATTTAACCATGGAAATTCTCATCTGCTCCTCTTGAACGTGAAAGGAATATTAAATAGAAAAAGAAGCTTTGTAACCGTGGAAATTACCCCTGGTGTGCTTGAGAAGGGAGAAAGAGACGTTCAAAAGGAGGATATATGTAAAATGTTTCTCTTTTCCTTGGAGAAGGTATTCCTGTTCCGGAATTACGAGGTATCTTGGTCTTTAAAATACTTTTCGTTTCCGTGGATGGAATGCTTCAGGAAGAAAGGGAGTTTTAGACAATAGAGGAATTGTTTATGCTTATTATTCTTTTTATGCATTTTAGTCAGACAAACACGTCTGAAGGAAAATACGAAAATACGCTTGTTTCGTCGTCTTTGAGAAATATTGTTGCAAGGCACGTTAATTCATTCGTTCGTCGTCGTTGAAATGAAAACACTCTCATTTCTATATTTAACAATTATCTCCTCGCTTATTTCGATAGACTCTGTCCATAAAATTCTCTAAAATAACTCGATTCTCTGAAAATCAATTGCTCGAAACGCAGAAACGTTCGCGAACCAACATTTCGCCTTTCTCCAGTGATATATAATTCCATACCTGGCTGGAAAACTGGCAAGAAAATTCTAAATCGGCTCGATCGTATCGGTCGACTGTCGATAGGGACAAACGGGCGCACGGTTTAGGCGGACGTCGAGAACGAAAGAAATAATGAATTCGGTCAGAAACAGTCGGAGCGTGGCCCGTTCAGGCCGCGTGACAGGTTAATTTCGTCGGAACACAGGAAGGAATTGGAAACTGGCCGTTTTCGCGATTCCCTGGGAAACTTTGATCGAGGATTTTGCCACATGCGGTTTGCGGCCAACAGGTTGGCTGGTCACCTCGAGAGTCGTGTAACGGCTCGAATTGGAGCGCGATCCGTGCCAAATTTAAATCTCCGGCCACCCTCCGCCCGATACACGCGCGCGCCCCCTCTTTTGCAACCCTTTCAGACCGCCTGTTCATTATCGCAGCGTACGACAATCGGTTTAAACGCAACACGAAATGGAAAACTTGAAATAACCGCTCATTGAAATGCTCGTTTCGTCTGACTAACCCAATCGTGTGATTAAGTTCGTCAAACGTGGATGAAGCGAAAGGCTTGGTGCGATCGCGTGTCTCGTTGAAAATGACATTTATATAACAGATAAATGGCTTTGGGATATCGTTTTAGATAAAATCCATCTAAGTATTAGCGAAAGTATTGTATAGAAATTGCTGCAGAAATTACGACAGAGGCTCCAGTGATAGGTGAATTCGTAACCAATCTAATTACCATTTCTTACGATCCCAAGATGGTTCCCATTTCCTCGAACAGAATCACACGCGCCGGCGATCTCGAATACCGATTCACCGGAGCGTGACACGCGCGGCGAGAAGGCCACGATTTAATCGCCTGATCCATCGAACCGAAGGGTCAGCGACCAGGTTATCGTCTGACAAAGCGTCCCCCGAGCGGCTAATGAATCCACATCCGGCGGAAATCGCGCGAGACGCCCTCGAAGCCCCGCCGGAACACCCGTAGAACAGGTGAGAGTTTTCGTCGGTTACGCTCGACATCTGCCTTCACCTTTATTTTTTTTTTTTTTTTGTCACCCTGACATCCACCTGGCCACCTCGTTTCACGTCGCAATGAATCCTCGATCGTTAACACCCATTAATCCTGACACCTGGAGATGTTAGCATACCCTCGAAAGCAGCGTCGAACGACACGAAACATTCGTCTCTGCGGCGGAAATGGCAGCCATCGAAGAGGAAGACGACGGTTAACTACGACGAGGTGAAACTTCGTTAAGGGTGGCTCGAAAGTTTTTAGACGCGACTGGAATGTTGTCTCCCCTGGCTCGTAACAGGATCGAGAAGTTCGATCGGTTACTTTCGTTCCCTTTGTAATTCGTTTAGGCAAGGGGTTGAACCGAGTGCGCGGGATATCCGGAGAGACACTTTGGTATGGGGCACGGGGGTTCCTTCCGGGTAATTTAATCCACCGACGATGCTAATAAAGGGAATTGTTTTTCACCGGAGCTACGGCTGTTCTAATTGACGCAACGTACGTACGTGCGGAATTGAGATCGATGGGAGGAGAAATGAAATAACGAGCTTCATGCCGTCGGTCCTTGTGTTTTTCACCCGCGGCTTGGCTGGATCTATGAGACTCGACGCGTGATATTTAATAATGGAGTATGATTTTAGCGAAGATACATAGACGGAAGACTGAACGAAGTTTCAGGGACCGAGAAACGTCGTGTATTTCGTGAAAAGATTGTTCGACGATCTTGTGCGTTCGTATGCAATCTCCGCGTTTGTAGGGACGTTGCAGAGATGTACACACGGGTTTCAATGGAGACTGCCAGTCAGTTTCATCCGGCAAGTTCATTTCTGCCCCTCGAACTCTGATGTATGCATGAATTCAGGGGTGAGATTTCGGGAAATGGCGGTGCAGCTGCCAAACAAGTTACAAGCGTGTGCTCAGACATGTACATTAGTGAAACAAGGGAGTTCTACTGGAAATTTCCAAGTCCCTGGAATTACTCAGATTACCTATCAGCCGTAGAATCAGCTCTGGTAATTTTAAAGAGACACCGATTAATTTTGCCAAGCAAGTTTGCCTGTATTTTTGCACGATATTAGCGCGAGTACACTCTCGAGACCTTTTGTACGAGCGAAAGGATCATTTCTTCCTAAGTCTCGAACAGAAAATTCCGCTGAAATGACAATCGCACGCGATATGTCGGTCAAGCTTACGTCTGACCAAGCACGCTACCGTTTCACTTATCTAACCGCGCGTATCGATTCGTTTCCCCCGGCTGACAAGTCGCCGTTTCCACTACTGCTCGTGGCGCGTTCGTCGAGCCAGCGGTAGTGGGGAGTCCTTGACTTAATCGCGAGCCACCCATAAGTTAGCGGTCCCGGGTGCTGGTGACGTCGCGGCGTCGCTTTGCGGCGTCGGTGCTCGCTCGAAGAGTCTAGCCGCCACCTCGAGATACTTGGACCAGACGTGATAAACACGCGGTACTCCGCGATTAACGCGAAACCCCTCCATTGTCTTCGAGCAAGTCCTCCGCTGAGCGAGCAAAAGTTTGCGATCGCTGGAGAAGACGCGTCGCGGAAATCTTTGTCCAATTTCAGAAACATAATCCTTGGCGAGCACGATTTGCAATCTGATCGACGATTTCATTTTAATTGATTCGACAACAAAATCTAGAAGTTTAATTTGCAAAATTTGCTTTTACATTTTGACTAACCCCTTCCCAGCAACCCTTGTTTAATCGTACGATTCGAAGGCACATCGCTGCTTCAAAGAACGTTCGTTTTTAAATCGCGGATATTTGCTAATCATTTTTCATCGATCACGGAACAATTTAATATTTGAAATCGTCCGACTGTGAGAAGAGAATTGGCTGGAGTAACCCGAGTAAACTCGAGCAGATTCGAAAATTTCATTTCGCTAGAAACTTCCCGGGACAAATTGTGTAATGGCTTGTTAAACCAGTTAGACGCGGCTTTCGCATGCCTCATTCGTGACCGACTGTACGTCGACAAACCGTGAACTTCGGCTACAAGTTGCCTGTATCTTCGCCAACGACACAACGTGCCCACAATACGCTAGACAAGCCAGACTGCCCGTTTATTTCCGTTTCCGTCGCCTCCCAGAGACGAGACATTCGTCCACGAGCCCCGTAAACTTCTTCAATGAACTCCGACTGCCTCCCTCCCGGCGTTCACCCGGGAAAGATTGCTTTGGCTTGTGTCAAACGTGTTGACCATCGCGGGACAGTTCCGCGGGATGCTCGTCGAGGTGCCTCGCGTCGCCTCGAATTAGATTCTCGAGTCGAGTATCAACAATTTTCAGATCTCGAAATCCACCAAAAATTGTGTCATTCCTTCGTAACTGCGATCGAAGTTCACGAAGAAGTTTCCACACGCATAGACATACTGAAATTCACTTTCAGCGAGAGTACAAAAAGCTTCTGCGCAACTGTCTCGCAGCGGACAAGGAACATTTCGACGTGTCCGATGCGTAACGTTCGCGATCCCATCAGAGCAGGGTGCTCTCTCACAGGGTGGCCGCTCGATCTCTATCAGGGCAATATATCTGAGAGGTGGAATCGTCGATAATCGAGATTCAGAGAGCGTTATAGTTGGCTTTAATGCTGGGTATTTAGATCGAGGCACGTTGTGTCCCGACTGACGTCGCGTCCAAGGTCTCATCTCCTTTTCTCCTCCCTCTCTTTCTCTTACTCCCTCTCTCTCCCTCGACCCTTCTGTTCGCATCGAGCACACGTATTACGCGAACACAAACGCGTTCCAGCTGGATGATAACCGTCGGGACGCCCGGGGCTTTACCTTGACGTGTTCATGCTCCGGTCTTCTCGTAAACTTTCTGGACCGCCTTGCACCCCCTCCGCCCAACCCTTTCTTCGTCTTCCTCTTCGTTACACCGGTCCTGGCTGCCTTTCAAACCTCGAAAATCGATGGATTGCTCGTTGACCTCTCCTTGTTCGCTCGTTTCGCCAGTTCCTCCTTCTGCCCCCGCCCCCCGCCATGTCCAGTGATCCTTCTTACTCTTATTAGCTCGTATGTTTGTTCGCGCAGCTGCGCTCGCGAGCTCGTTCGAATTGTTGCTTTCTTAGTAGTTGTCTTCTCTCTCTGTGACGTTTCTTTTTTTTTTTCCTCATTGATTCTGTTTTTTCCTCTTTTCGTTTGAAGTTGCCTTCGAATCGATGGACCATGAAGATTGCCGCAGTGAAATCTTTAAAGTTCCTCTGCAGGATTTCTCTCTTTAAACCTAAATTCATAGTTGATGCTCACGAGGGGATGAAAAATGTAAAACTAAAGTGCAATGGAAATGCATTTTTAAATATGAAGGCTTCTTAAACACCACTATCGACTTTCACGATAGTCTTTACCTTATTTCCTGTTCTCCTTAATCTTTCTTATTTATCCCTAACCGTAACCCCATCCCTTGGCCATCATTTCAATCACTCGCCATTCCACGCTCGATAGACCCGCAATTCTTTCCATTTCCACTCTCTGTCGACAATAAAATAACATTTAAGCATCCTTTTTCCCCACTCGGCCACCCTCTCGTTTAACCCCACCCTCGCGCGCGCTTAACCCTTTGTTATTTCCTCGTCGATGCTTATCCCGTGGCCCTGTGGTCCGTTCACCTTCTCTTCCTCTTTTTTCTCTCTCTCTCTTTCCCTCCCCCAGTTCTCGTCCCCTCGTAATTCGCCGTGGTGAAGCTGCAAGCGCCGCATCGTGCTCGATATGCCGGCAGATACGACCTTTTGCGAGATCGGCCCGCTCCTTCCACGGCAGTAATAAGATCAAAAAGCCCGTCACTGCTATACACCGGTGGAAAGTTCCCGTCTCCGCGAGGCATGTCTCGCCCCCTCTTTCAGCCGGACAGGGTTGCTCTCGGTGCAGAAAAACGTGTTGTTGAAGGTGTGCGACGTGGGTCGTTGAATCTGCTTTAGGGAGCCGCTCTTTTTATTCTCGATCCGACGATCAGACCTGGCTGCAATTTAAAATAGAACGTATCGCGAGCCTCGAAAAGTGATATTTCGCTGGACGTTTCGCTCGCATAGTAAGCTTTCGTAGTTCGCGAGCAAGCTTTAAAAAATCGCAACCTCGTGCAGCAGTCTTGAATAAAAAGTTGGAGCTCGCAGCTAGCGGAATGTAATCTGGCCAGTGAAGAATCGTTCGTCCAAGTGCAACTATTTCGCGCAACGTTAACGCGGCTGTCCGCGCGCAAAAGCTGCAAGCCCGCCGCGGAACATCAAAGCGGGGAAACCGACGAGCAGCGTAGCTAGAAAGCGTTACAAAGGATCGTTAACGACGCGAAGTTGAATCGCGCGCGGACGCGCCTCGCTGTTCGGTCACTTCTTTCACCTCGGAAAGGGTTTCGAGCCGCGAAACCTTTGAACGCTTCGAATGGAGTCTCGTTCGGCGGGAACGGCGAACTTTCGTTTTTATGGATGCCTCGACTCGCTGAATCTCCATCGTGGCACGCGCTCGTTCGCGATCACGCTGCAATTATTATTATTCCCGGGGAGAAAAATGGGAACTCCAACCGCAACAGTTATCCAACGTTTCGCCGTTTAAACGCGATCTCGAGTTAAGTAACTCGTTCGCTACGAACGCGAACTTGCAGTCAAGTTGAGAGTTTAAGCAACTCGAGTTCAACAAACTCGACTAATCCGAACAAGGCCGAACGATGCAAGAGAATTGAACAGCGGAGACACGTTACTTGCAGAGTTCCATCGGATTAAGGCAAGTACGTGCGGGCTGCAGCTCGCCTGGCAAACGAACGCGTTACAACGGGCTCGGTAAAAATTCAGCTACAATTCCACGGAACGAGATTACGGTAATTACCTGCCACGAAGAGCAACAGTTTCATTACGGATAAGGCTGCGCGTGCATCGGATGTGCCCCAACAACCGTCTCTCCCTCGCCACGCTCACCCCTCGTTTCATTCGTTCCTCGCCTCTCTTCGCCGTCTTCGCTCGCGCAACTTCTATGCTTTCTTCGACGAACGAACTGTCCTTGCGAGAATCGCTCCTCTCGCGTGTTGCGCTCCTTCTGCCCCCCGGAGGAACCGCATTATCATGCGTCAGCGGTGAACGCGGTCTTTCCCGTGCGAGCGTTCTTGCTACAGATGCCGCGGTGGAATTTTAATGAGATCTTATCCGACGTCTCCGTGAATCTAATTAAGCGTCGCCAGTCGCGGCGACGGGCAACCGGATGGATTGTTGATCACGGAAATTTCTAGGAACGTAGGCGAAATCGATATCGAGCTCTCCCGTCGGGGATCGCGAGATGGAGCAGGGTAAAGTAGATTGCGGTCCGCCAGGGTGGTCCAAGAGGGTGCAGTTGGCTGCTTTCAGTTTCTCGATTCTGTGTTCGTTAAGATAGTCGAAGTGTTTGCGATAAAATATCATAAACGATGGATGCATTGTATCGATTTATTTGTGTCTCGGTTGTTGTTTCGTAATTTGTTTTAAACATGGCAGGATATCGTAGTATGGTTTACGAGTAATTATTGAATTTTATTACGTTTGACATTGACACCAGAAAAATAAACGCGAGTACTGAAAATAGATGGGAGCCGGTCCATGGCAATAAGAAAGGTGTGAATAATGAAAAACCTCGTCCAACTTGTATCCCTTCTTTCGAACGGCTGAGCATTCGTGGCGAGATTAATTGCTTTTTAATCGCCGAACGCTTCGGAAAATAGCCTGAGAAAGTTTATCTACCTTTTCACGTGGCAATTACTCGCGAGGTAATTATTTTCCTGCAAGAGGACGCTTATTTGTTTCCTCTCGCTCGTGAAAATTTCCTTCGAGACGGACATAACGATTCTAGCGAGCACTTTGCGTCTCGTGTTTTCTCTTTTTATATATTTTACGCGTTTAAATGTGTAATAAGAATAATACGCAGCGCATGAAATATAATTTCCTCGTACGATCGTTGTAAAATGTTAGTCGATCGGATTATGTCGGAAACTTGGGTCGATATATTCTCGAACAAGTTTCGCGTCGTTTAAGAGCGTCGAAGGTGAAGTTGATTAACGTCTAAGCGTATTTAGGCAAGTACCTTTAGCACGTCTAACCGGTGCTCTCGACCCGTTTCCATCTGGCAAGTCGATGCTAATTCACCGTAATTAACGCGAATTTTTCGCGGACGCTTCCCTCGATTTCATTCGGATAACGAGCCGTGGACGCAAAAACGAGGAGACGAGACGAACGAAGACGCTTTCCTTATCCCAGCAGTTTCTTACTTCGCGCAAAAGCGTTTAAATTCCAGCAGATTGCGACTCTAAGCGGCTTATCACTCAACGTTCTTCGATACCAATCAAAGGGAATCCCGTTCCCTGTCCCCCTCGCTTTGGTCGCGTCGATGCAAGCTCGTTAAGTTAACTGCGTTTCTCCTGCGCGAAACGGCATTAACTTTTTCTTGCGATCCGTTCTCCTTGATGCATCTTCCACCCCGTTACTCGCCGCGAATTTTCGCCCATTAATCCGCGTGCCTTTTGATCCGTCGAAATTTACAAGTTCCACAAGGCGATCTTAATAAATTGCAATCCGAGTTCGTTCGAGGAATCAGATAACCCCCTTCTCTCTTCGCTATTCTAATTTACAATTTTTCTACATCTACGACTTCGATGATTCGCACGTTTTTTAATTAATATATCCTTTTACAACGATAAAAGTATCGTTTGTAAACGCTTCGATGACATTCGTGGATGTAACGCGACTTTAGAATCGCAACAAAAATTCCTCGGTTGAGCACGACGTACTCCATTACTTTTGGGCAGCAAGGAAAAAAGAAGGAAAGAAAAAACTGGGGGGGGAATAATCATAGATAACAGGATTCCACGATGATACGTCCGGCGCAGGATTTGAAATGGAAGGGAACGGCTAGGGAAATGGCATTTTCCCGGGAATTTTTTCGGGATTGGTGGGTGGTCGAGCACGTCCACGTACGTGTCCATTCGCGACGTGAATTTGCCTGGCTTTAAAGTACTTCCACCGGTCCAATTTTCCGCAAGAATGTGACACGTAGCAATCTTGGTAACCTCCGGGCCCCGGTGCACGATTTATTGGCTACCGAGTGTACCTTCGACGATTTATCTTCCTCCCCCCTCCACCCCACCACTCCGTTTCGCCCTTATTTCCTTCATACAACATCCTCCTTCTTTTTTCCTCCTCCCATTCTCGCCCATTCTCCTCTCTCGTCCTCGTACTTTTCCTTTTCCCATCCTCCAACGTTCTCTTCCTTTTCTTTTCACCCTCTACTCCTTCCTGTCTCCTCCTCGTCGCGCTCCACCTTTTTCTTCCTTCCGTTTCTTGTTAATACTCCGTTCTTTGTCTACCGACATCTCCTCCTTGCGTATGTAGCTACGTGCTTCTTGCCAGCTTCTCGGTTTCATTTATTTCCCAGTCTTTCCCTTTGTCATCGCGCGCTGGCTCCCTTCTCTTCTTCTTTTTTTTCTCGCTCTCTTATCCATGGTGTTTCTTCAAGGCTTCCCTCTCGCGCACCTTTCTCTTCTAGACGTTCCTTTACCCCTCGCTTTTCACGTTGTTCTCGCTTCCTCGACCCTTCGCTCAGTCAAGGCGTCCTGTTTACACGCGTTTCATCATTTTCTGCCATTGTCCCCGTATTTGCTTTGCAAACCTCGGCTAACTTTCTCCGGCCGTTCGCTTCATCCGTGTGCCACGGCTCGACCTTTTACTTTGCGCCGCGAAGTTTCTCTCCTACGCGCCGTCTTCGTTTGAGCGACGCTCAAAGTGCCGCAGCCGTTGATTAATTGTGAAATATTCGATTCATTCATTTCTGTCTGGGTTTATGGGCTGTATAAACAATCTGTATTTTTCGTAAATCGATACTAGAGGATAACGTGAACAAGCACGAAAATGTTGCTAAATAATAAACTAGTCGTCTGAAACAATTGCAACCCCTTAGATGACCGCAATCTATCTATACGTCAACCCATTCGAAACCTTTCATTCTCCCATCTTCGACAATAATCCGACGCACACCAGAAACTCGCATGATCTTATTCCAAACAGCCAGTTCCGATGTCCCAGCACCGTAGCCATCCCCTCGAACTCAATTCAGCGGACCCGTGTCCCAAACTTCGATGCTCGTGTACCTCTGGCCGTGCAACTGCGACGGTTTCGCGGCTAATATCGATGGACCGTGACACGTTCGAGCGAACTTACATCAGAACAATTAATCTTCTCGTTCATGCGTTGGTTCGTTTTAATCACGGTAATAACGGAAGAAGACGCGGTGCGTATCTGCGCATCCACGCGGATCGGTGGCGTCGTACGCGCGAGGCGGATTTCCAAAAATGTCGCGTCCGCTGGGACGGCGGAAGAAAAATGGCAGGCGTAGCCGGGGGAAGCGGGCAGAAACGGCGGATTCGAAGGTGCGGCGCGGCTTGTCCGGGCCGCAAAAAGTAAAGAAAACGGAGGGTCTGCAGGTGTAACGCCCGCAGCGACCGGGGTGATAAAATGCGCGCGGACTCTCGATGCGAGAGAGGGCCGGAGAATCCTTTCGCGATGCCCGGGGCTCGATAAAAAATGCAGTGATCACGTTTCGGCAGAGACTTTGGAATCTCCAATCTGCCTGCGCTTCTCCGATTCGCAATTCGCGCCCCTCGTACATCCTCTCCCCGCCCCTTCTCGACTCACCCTACGCCTCGCGCGAGTATTCTTCGACCGATCGAGATCGCCCGTACGATCCACGACGCGATGCAACTGTCGAGAAATTGGTATCGGTCGTACATCGATCAGGCGCGGATCGTTTCTCAACCGACGCGTTCCTTTAAATCGACGCGATTTAATTCGACAATGGAAATCGAGCGAGACGAACGTTTGGAGAACGGGACGAATCGCGTTCGCGTAAAATGGCGGACTTGAATGTTGCCGCGATATGTTGGTGGTAAATACGAACGCGAAGATTGGCGCATGAATAATAGTTGGATTCTCTTCGATTTCCCCCCCTCGAATGGAAATCTGCCGGCGTATAATAGAGAAAATTGTTTCGATGTTGTAACGAAGAGTTATGCCTCTGAACGAGTCGAGCCCAAGTGAATACACGGCACGCCATTGTTCTCAATTAGAAATTAAGTTGATAACAGGGGCTGATTTGTTAATTTGAAAGTGCGATTGCTGGCCGGCTATGGAAATCGTGCCCGCCATTCAAGCTGCATAACGCGAACTGCATTCAATGCATATTTGAACGATCGGGAACGCGTTTCGTCGACGCTGGGCTGGCCAATTATGCACTCGCGTGAATTAACAATCGGCATTGTCTTACGATATTTGTCTATTATTTCGTCGTGTTTTACTTTTTTCTCCATTTAATCGCTTCCAACATCGCTTTCTCGCGGGGTCGCGGTTTCTCTTGACCCTCAAACCTGAGTGGAAGAGATTAAAATTCGTGACGAGCTTTACCTTATTCGTAAAATGAATCGTATCGCGTATCTTCGTTTCAAGTTAGAACACCTTTTTCTCAGAATATCATCCTAACAAAAGTTCTAAATTCTTCGTCTTTTTGTTGATACCCAAATTTTTTATTTTAGCGCTTCCTGTAGTTTCAGGAGCGTGAAAATGAGGTTACATTGGTATTCCATTAGATCCACGCATATGCGATTGAAATACATGGAATAATTAGCAAAAATAATCGGGTAAATAGACTGAAGTAAAATATGAACCGTGAGGGGATGAATTATTCGCGGAATCTTCCGCGTCTGCCGCATCGATGAATCGCGAACTCCCCCCCGAATCGAGCTCAAAGAACGACCAGCATTCGACAAGTAGGAACGCGATTTCCCGTAGCTGTGCTTCTCCTGAACGCGGTGAATTTCTCTCTTCACAGCTGCGGAGAATTTCGAGTCGATGAGATCGAGGCAGCGGGACGCGAGGTGAAAACGCGCGGCCGTCGTCATTGAAGGCTACTTAAAACGACCATTGAGCACTCGTCGCGGTGCTCGAATTACCCACAACAGGTGGCTCGCAAGTAAGTACCTAATCCGTCCGATTTCCCGTTATTCCGCCACGAGTCGATTGCTCTCGATGCAGAAGCCAACCGTTAATTACGCCCACGGAGATCAGCCTCCTTCTTTTCTGCTCCTTTGCTCAATGGTCGATTTAAGAACTTTCGAACGATCGAAGACGATGGTAGAACTGTTAATGTATGCTGGCTGTTGTTATTCGAACCTGTATGTATATAAATTTTTCTGATGCACAAAGATTCTGAATATTCCCAAAACGTCAACAGCTACACGCTACATAAATACATAATTCGAACCATCGCTCGAAACAGCTACGTACGTCCGAATTCCCCGGACGAGCCGACCAAAACGCAACTAAACACCTCCGCGTCGCCTCGACCGATACCGCGTAAAGTAAATACGATAGGACGTAGACGGTGATAGCATGTTGTAATGTTGTACGCTTAGCTCCGTCAATACGAGCGCAACGTCCGCAACTCCGGGCGGCTGGCAGTGCAGCAAGTGCCTGGACGAGATGCGACTGATACAGAGGTTAGCGATCAGCGGACTCCTGTCCGTGATACTGATCGTCCTTCTGACCGGGACGTTCGTCACTCGCCGCGACCTGGCGAACGCCGTCGAGCGCGGCGTGGCGCCGGAAGAGCGCAGCGAGCAGCAGGTGAACCCAGCCTGGGTGCAGAGCAACGTGATCCCGGGCCAGGACGCGGCGAAACCGGACGATAAGGATCGACGGGTGGACTTCAGGCGCAGACAACCGGAGCCGTCCGCGGTCGGAACCCCGCCGGCGCCGCTCCCAGGCCCCTACGTCATTAAACCGCCTAATCCACCCCTGGATGACGTGACTAATCAGCGCCGCGAGAAGATCAAAGAGGTAAGCGGTCCTACCGTGTCTGATCTCTTTCTCTCTCTCTCTGTCTCTCTCGTCTGTTTATCTTTCCTTCTCTGATTTGGCTAGCTTCTGCTAGCCAATTTCGCGACGATAATTACTACTGGCGTACGTCAGGATATTGCCTTCGCAGATTGATGCGAAGGGGTGTGACTTTGGTGCGAAGGTTAACGCGTATGAATAGAGTGGTTGAGATTTGAACGAGGAGATTTTACGCATTTTGGCGAAGATTTGCTAAATATCTATGTCGTTTCGAGAGGTCTGTAGCGCGTAATACGGTCAATAAATCCCTGTGCTTGTGAATTGGGATGGTTTCGTACAATTTCAAAGAGGTAAGGCACATACGTTACAGGTAGACTCGTCAATTTTTCACTGGGATCGCCGTTTTCAAGCCACGTTACCATTAGGATGTATCGTAAGTGTCTGAAGGAGAGGTAAGTCGACGGTATCCGTCAGAGGACAAGCAGCTTTCTCCTCGTTGAGTCTGTACGCGAGTGATTGGATAAAGGTGAGTAATCTCGGTTCTCGGATTCTCTGCTCTTAATACACGTAATCTTCGGGACGGTACCAGCCCCGGTATAACTGAAATTATCCGTCATTTTGTGATGCAGTAATTGAAGCCTTGCCGAGGCCTGGAAACGTTCATTTCGGATACTGGCAGTGATTTAACGATTACTTAATTTCCTTGTGGCCCGAGCTTTAACGTCCACCCGTCTTCCTCCTCTCGCGAAACTGTAATTTTTAATACGCGATTCCCTATTTGACTCCTACCCGTGGAAATAGGGTAGAACGAGCGCCCGTTCGTAATGCAAGTAACGTCTACCTCCTGTTAGTGGAAATATGTTAGCCCCGCTCTAGATTTCCGCGATAAATCCTTTTAACCGTTGCTGAACGCAGGAGATTTCTCTTTACTTATTTAAAGTAACATCTCTGGTGAAATTTACATGATCGTCCGCTTTCACTCGCATCACAATAGAACGTCGACGCACGAGCGACGTTCTTTTCATTGGGGGACACGAAATTGTTGAGTTTCAATATTATTTCATCTTCGATTAAATTTCAATTCAATCCCGCGCGAGATCGAAAACGGTTCGAACGCAAATTTCAATGGCCGGAGCCAGGTTCACCGAGCACAGTGGAACGATTCGATGACTTTTCCATCGAGCCCCGTGACGACGCGGCGCGTCAAAAAGGGCGGAAATTAAAGAGAATGACAAAGGGAAATCGATGAATCCTTTGCCACGTCGGGCTTGGCCAATCGACTGGCTGCGTAGAAAACGGGAACACAGGGATGAAAACGAGACAACGGTGAAAATGACACGGAAAGCCGACGGGGTTAGTGGATTAGTCAAACGTAATTTCGCGCCCGTTCAAATTTTACGTGCTATATCGTCACTGAAACGACCAAAAAATTCCAAACCGGATGATTACCAAATTTCCAAACTGTCGATTAATTATCCGCTACACTCTGTGCTTTCTAAATATTGCATTCCAACAACAGGACAAAATGTACAAAAAATTTACAATATTCGCTGAAAGACAAAATTATCATAACAATGCATCAAACACGAAAACAGAACGGAATATAAGAAATGTATTTATAAAAAAGTTGAATGTTTTCTTCCAACGTACGCACATGTAGAGTGCAGACACAGCCACGCGAGTATCGTACAGACCCAGCATCCGGCTGAGACGATACATCACGTGGAATCGAAGTCACGAACACCTCGGAACACCCTATCGCGCGTAATTAATTTAGCAAAGAGCGGTAAACTGGATATCCGTGATAATTCCGTTCCCGCTACGCGAGATCCCCGCGATAATGAGTCAATCACGTTAAGGCCGTTCGTTACTCTGGCGTAACCACTACCCCTTTGAAACCAGGCGCACGACCGCCCACCCCTCGGCTCCGTCTCTGTCTGTCTTAATCCCGTGTCTCCGCCTGTAAATCTATTTCGACCGATCGATTAACGTCGCCCGTATCAATCCCTTACGGCCGATGGATTTGTCCGGAACTACATTTGGTAATTGAAAACCGTGGATACGCGAGCGGTCCGTGGCCGGGGTGCGAATCCAATCGACGGGATCTGGGCTCAAACCAAACACTCGAAACGAACCGCGGCTGTCCTAGGTGATTTTTAGATGAATTTGCAAATGGAAAAAGGGGTTTCCGTGGTATTTCGCGTGAGATTCGCAGAGGGTGCCAGAGGGTGGTCGAAAGGGGTAGGTTAATTTAGGCTGAATTGGCTTGCGGATTTGGGTGTTAAATGTTCCCTGCGTTGGTCCTCGAATATCGCACTAGATTATGCAAATTCGTTCCATTTGCACCTTTTTGTTTTTATAATTACGTTTTTATTCATTCGTTTATGCGAATTACTGTTTACAATTTAAACGAAGCAATTGTATTTGCGTTTCCTCAAGAAGTCCTGATTTTTAATTGAATTAGAAAATAGAAGAGAAAAATCAATGTGGACAGAACTTCAGCACTCGTTCAAAATAAGGTAGCTCTAAAATTCCACTAAAAATTTCATCAAATCATTTCTCGCCCCCTTTCCTAACCTGAATCAACCCTCGCCTTCAACACTCCCAAGCAAATCACCCGGCTTTCTTTTTCATCCCCCGGTTTCCCTAGTCTAACGGCGTGCTATTTTTACGATCGTAGAATATAATTAGTTCTGTAATTGGATCCCCCGGGGGAAACACGGCCGCGAACGTTTCACCCCCTTGGGTAAGCCCCGCGTGGAACCTCGGAACACAGGTCCAGCGTGCAGTTATGTACGGGGGCTTATAGATCTAGCGGGCTGGCGGCGGGGCGGCGGTGTACACATCGTTCATTCCGAGCGGCGCAATTTGCCTCGCGAGTGGACTTGCGTAATTCACGAAATGGGTAAACCGCGTCCGGAATAGATCTCGATTTACTGTTCACGCTCCATCTTGAATGGATCCCGGTTACGGCGGTCGCGCGAATAAAAACCAGCCTCGTTTAGCTCTCCCTGCCCCGGTAATTCGAACGTTCCGATCGTTTTGAATATAGATTGGTTGTTTAAGGGGGGTACGTGCCCCGGAAGCGAGCGAACTCTTCGCTCCTCGAGAGGGTTTCCCTTTTTTTTTTTTAACGCCACGCCTGTAGCCGATTGAAATGTTCGCCAGTATTTTTATTCGCGCGATATACGGATTTTATTTTTCGCGACTTCGAATAACAGAATCGCGCGCATTATTTATGCAGAGATACCACGAGTACCTCGGTTGAGTGTTGCGCTCGCTCTTCAGGCGAGAGAATTAGTGGACGAACTTTCACGTCTAGAGTAAATTTTCAATTAGGACCGCGCATCGTTCAAACTTGTTTATCCAATCACTTTGGGGAGCAACAATCAGAGAAATTTCGACCAGTCTCTCTGACCCAGATTTCACCGGGAACGTCTCTCTAGAACCGAAAGCTCGGGCAGCCTGGCTCGAATGGCGTCAGAATCGATTCCACGCGACGTCGATCTGATTACATCGGCCATAAGCGGCGCGTTACTCAAACGATCGCTAATCCCGACGTATATTACGGATCGCGCTTTAAACGTTCCCACTAATTATTGCCACGCACGCAAATCGTATATGTTAACATCACTCTCCGTACCCGCGAATATACTGTTTCGTGAATACACCGTGGAAAATTCGTACGTCCCTAAACAACGCTGTTCCTCAAGCTTGCGCATGGACTTCATTTTTAAATGCCCACGAATATGAGACAAAAATACGAGAATCGTTCCACGATGTGAAACAATTCAAATATCGAACCATGTAACCATTTATATCCACCCTGATAATATTAATTGAATTTCACGTTTTGGACTCTCTTTAACTTAATAAGTGGAGCATGCGCTCGAATCTATGGGGTTGATAAAAGAAGAAAGTAACGTATCTGGAAGTTACGAAATTTAATTCGAAACTTGGCGCTAGTCAGAGATTTCATGTATTTGTACACTTGTGCAGAAGAACAATTGTTGTATCCAAGAAAGAGAGCGCGCGCTTAAAGGGAGGCGCTTCTTCGACGGTGATTACCATTTCCGGTGCGAGGATGGGGCTGAGGGCGCGCGATGATGTTCGAACGAATGCACCTTCCGACAAAGTCGCATTGTCCGCCGGGTGAACGGGTCTGGCACAATGGGAGCGGTTCCTTTTAATGAGACGCTGGTTAAGGGAGAAACGATAGACGGCGGAAGGGACCAAGGGTGGAGAACCAGTACAGGGTGTTCCACAAACAGTAAAACCGAACATAAATCCGATCTTACAGAGGCAGACTAAAAATCATCGATCAATCGAACCAGTACAGGAGTCCTTGAAAAAAAACTACCTTTACTTGACTTCACGCAAAAATTTTCCATCCATTTTCTCCAAGCACAAGAGTCGATTCTGACACGATCTCGAAATATACAACGATTACAAGAACCAGTATCCAACTATGGAAACAAGAATCTAACTATCCCATCAAACTGAAGATTTCCAGTCTGCTGAACCCAGAAAACGAACCTAAACCGTTTCCTACGTCCTTTCAAGGCTTTCCAAGCCGTTTCACCCTCCCCCAACCGAGGACAGCCCTACGACCGTGCCCTGGCGATGCAAGACAGCCGGTACGCCAGGATCGGTCGCGCACAAAGAGACAGAAACGCCTAAGGACAGAAGAGGAATCGTCTCGTAAGCGTTCCGTCGTAGCGAGCTTTCATTCACAGATCGGAGAATAATATCCTGACGTGGAGGCGAGGGTATCGCTCGCCCAGCGAAGAATAATTCTCGCTATTAGCTCGAAGCGGCACAATGCACGCGACCCGGCCCGCCAACAATAAACAAAGACGTAATTATGGCACACCTCCGCAGGGTCGTCGTCGGTGTAGAATTCCGGTCTTAGCGTCTTTCGCCTCCCCCGTCTCTTGCCCCCCTCTCTCTCTCTCTCTCTCTCTCTCTCTCTCTCTCTCTCTCTCTCTCTCTCTCTCTGCCATCCGTTGTCTACCCTCCACGGTCGATCCAGCCGAGAAACAGGTATACCGCCACGGAGTCTACCCTAATTCTCGAGGTGTCGCCCGTAAGCGGTGCCAGGCGTCCGAGACGCGCGTAATCTCGCGTTCCCATGCCGTTCAGACTCTCACGGCTGCCGTTGCCGAGCGGAACCGCGCGCCCAACGTGTTTCGCGGGTGCTCGACGGTCCTCGAGATTGATTAAACCGCGTCTACGATAGGCGTTTCAGGGGATCCTTGGCGCAAAGTGCTGGGGACACGTTCTGGCCTGGATGACTGCGGCTGTTGTGCCAGTGCGCCCTGTGGTTCGCCCTGTTGCCTATGAAAATTTCGATCAGATGAACTTTGCCGATTCTTGATGATCGACGTCTTCGATTCTGGCGGTTGAGGGTTCTGTGCTATTTTTCTAAGGATTTTTGAACGTTATTTTACGTTGAAGGGGTAGAAAAAAGATGGCACTTAACTGATCGAGATTTCTCGAAACGCTTTCGTTTAGATGGTGAATTTATGGCACTTTAGGAGAATGGAAGTTAAATTGTCAATTGCTGTTATTACAACACTCGGTGTAATGTATGCGACACGTCGTTGGGTGGGACGATAAACATTTTGCCGTCCAGCGATTTAGGTTCGAGTAATTGCTGGGTATATGTGTACCGGTTGGTACTAATCAGGGCTAGAATTTATTGCCGAGAAAGTGAACATTGTATGTCGTACTAGCTCTGGTTTGCCGCTTGTGGTGTCGGAGAATGTTGGACTTTCGGATCCGTAGAATATATACAATGGCGTGTTCAGTATGTTACAAGCAAGACACGAGCGCAGTATAGTTGTTCTGAACTCGTACCACGTGTATACGTCAAGTCAAGAGTTAAGCTGAATTTGTGCAACGGTGGTCAATTGTTCTACGGGAGACACAGTCCAATTTCAAAATTGTCATTCGCGTAAAATAATAATGTACGATTAGAGATTTCAGCTTAGATTCGATTTACTTAATTTAATTAAATTCGTTATATGTCTGAGAGATATAAAAGATAAGGAAGATTCAAAAGAAGAAAAAATCATTCGATAGATGAATTAATTAAAATTCCTACTCTTAGAGTAGGTTGAGGAATTCCTGTTCTTCCTCTGATTGTTTTCTATCCTTGGTCATCCGTTACTTGTTCCGTCATTAGTTGAAATCGTACGATAAATAATGTACGATCCCAGTCATCCAATAGTAGCTTGCAATCTTCCAACGAACCAGCGTAGACGTTTTTAACGAACACAGTCGAGCACTTTTCACCCAGTAGGACACAACGATTCCGTAGAACGGAGGGAGAACGGAAAAAGTTGCCAACAAGGCGTACAGCTTCTCTTTTCATTCCTTCGAATGCGAACAGACCAAAATTGTATACCAGCTTGCGACCCGTAAACAGAAATGAAATTCAAGAAGTGTCTTTTATTAAGGAAGTTCCATCCGCGATAATTTCTTAATGCGAACAAATAGACGTTCGGTATCAGAACAGTTCCTGTTGCAATTTTCACGGAATTCTACAGTCTTTACATTCTTTATCATTTTTAAATTGAGAACTTTTATTGTGTAGCAACAAAGACCTATGATATAAAAAAAATATATATATATCAATATATATATTCTGCAATATAAACGACATTGGGAGAAAAACAGTTTCCTGTTTTGTGGCGGGGCCGAAATTCCATATATCGAGTCGGGTATAATCCTGTCCGAATTTCCACCCTTATCGGAAACGTATAAACCGGTCGAAGAGTAACCGGAAGAGGGATACGGTGATTCCAGCATTCTTCTGCGCGGCTGCGAAATTTAATAGAGCCAACGAAATTCGCGCGATATTTCAGCGTCGAGGGAACCATAAAACGTGCGAGCCTTTTACGAGAAAACGGCGCCTGTTTAAATGGCTATGCGATCTCGATCTTTGGCCAGACTCGACCACCGCGCCGAAAAATATCTCCAGTTATACGTTCAGTTAAAGTATCCTGTAATAAATAGACGAATCTACGATAGAGAAAAAATAGAGAAATAATCGGATTCTAATTTACTCCCAACGTATACACGCGCGATAACCGAACGTGTCGTCGATATGAAAATAGAGAAACATTTGATAACGATAGAGGTGGGTAAATCGAAATAAAATAGAAAAAGGGACGATACGTGGGCAGGGAATGAGAAACGGGGAGAATAAATAAAACTAGAAGTGGATAAAACACAAAAGGGAAAGCAAAGGGATAAAAACGCAATAAAGAAGGAAACAGAGGAAAAAGTAGAAAGGCACTGGTGGGAGAGATACACTCGAACGTTATTCGAGAACCAAAGCGTTGGAGGAAAAGAGATTTATACGCACAAAGGGAGGAAAAAGTAGGAACAGGTACAAATTACAAAAGAATGGAAAAAGCCACCAGAAGAGTAGAAGAATTTATGAAAACAGAGAAACACATTTTTCTACCCTCGCCAATAGCGAAACAAAAAGCTCGGGAAATAAGAACTTGGTAGAAACAATGAAACTTCCAAAGGATGATTCGGGGTGTTTAAATCCAACGGGACAACGATTCGATGCTTCTTGAAAAAATAATAGTTCTCTTACTAGCACGGCGCTATTGAACCAAGAGATAATGGAACGAGCAGATTGACGTACACGCGACAATAAAAAGGATCCATAAAAATTCGTATAACGTGGAGCAGAGATATAGGCATAAACAGGAACGAGCGTAGGGGGCAGGGACATTGAACGGAGAATGGTCGGATGCCAAATCTCGCGAGCTCACTGTAGGACGCGACGCGCTGGTGCCTGGGCAGGGTCTGGCAATAAATAACGTAAATTGAAAACTGCAGGGAATAAAGAGAGGGAATAAAACCGCAGCCAGGTTAAGTACAGTTGCACGTGAATATCGGTGGATCCAGTTCCTCTGGTTGTCGGGGTGCGCGTCCGTTTGCGCGACCGGTCACTCCACCAAGGCCAGGAATACCGAAACGAATATCTGCGCCCCGCTGCACCGCGACACTTCAACGATTTTACGTTCTTTGAACGTGGTCACGTATCGTTCTGATTGATTCGAACGATCGAGCGCGGAGAGGGAGGACCGTGACCCGCGTTTCGACGGCGGATTCGTTTAATTTCGAGATGAAAAGCTCGATTTTTATTGGTCCGTTCTTTGGAAAGGCAATATATGTTTGGAGGACAGGGGAGTACAGCGCCAGGACCAAATGAATTCCAACGGAACCGCTTCCTTTTTTGCCCGTCACCATTGTCGAGTCACGCGAACGAACTATCGAGAAGCCATCTTCTCCCATTTCCCTCGATGAAACAGAGGGGTTGGAGAGGTGGCCTTGGACAGTCGAAACTCAGTGCACTGCTGTATAGTCGAGCGCTTTCTATGTTGCGCATCGACGTCAGCATCGATAGTGTCCCTACTTGTTAATCGGAAAATTTCGTGATTTCCTCTTCGCGACTGTAGGTGTTGTTGATTTTTATTATTAAGGAATGGACAGGCCGTGCGATGGTATCTCGATGGAGCGATTAAACAACAGGGTCCTGTCGCAGCGCGGGTTAACGCGTAATTATTTGTAGGGGACGTCGGTTCGGTAAATAGTTGGTAGTTGATACGTCAAACAGACGGTATTTGTCGCGATCATTTGTCAGCAGCTGGAACCGGTCGATCTATCGTGTGTACGTACGCTTAGCGAACGAGCTTCGCCAACGGACGTTTACACGGCGAATTATCCGCACGGACGTGTAATTTAAAAATAGCGACACTTCCTGCCAATTAAAAAGGAGTTCTTTTAATGATCGTATCAGGGAATGCATCTCGTTACTCGTCTTCTAATTGCGTTCACCGTAAACCAGTCGAGATCCAACGGGAATCGTTGGATTGTCTATTTAACGGTGTAAAGTCTGCACTTTGTTAAAAAACGCCAAGCCCATAGGAAACGAAACATTAGAGAAACAACTCGAAACTTTATCTAGGATGGGAAAAACCGCGCACGAGAAGGATCGAGTAAATTGGCTTTCATCGCATCATCGTGGAAAGATCGGTTCTTTTGGTGAATCGATTTCCGTCAATCGACTCCCATACGAGATCGAATTACACGGTGACCAATGCTCGATGCATCGCACCGTGCAAGCAACGCGCACCTCGCGTCTGTTCTCGCAAACGCGCTCGCCCACTTTTTTTTTTTTTACCCCTCCCCTCTCGATTTTTGCGTTTTATTCAACCGAGGCCTGCGTGCATGCCCAATCGTGCAACGCGACGGCGGCCATTTCTCCGCGCTCATATTTTTTCGAGCCCCTCTTCCGTTTGTTTATTAATGGAAACGCGGCGAGCGTTGCCGCCGCATTCCCTCGGAAAGAAATGCCGCCTTCGAATGGCCGCCAATGCCTCCGCGTTATTCGAGCAGATTCTTGCGTGGAACCAGCCTGCCCCGCGTGGAATTCTTTCGGTGCCTGGCGTCACGGGGGTTAAACGAGCTGGCCGTCTCAGAAGCTTTAGCATTCGTTTCGATCCGATTAATTTGTTCTTCGAACCGCTTCGAATTCCTTTTTTCTCTCTCTCTCTCTCTCGTGGTTCGTTAACACTGTGATTGGCGTCCCAGGTGTCTTGTATAATTCCAGCTTTTTAGTCGAACTAATATTCGAGACGAGAATCCTTCGAGCTCCCTTAAACAGAGGTGAAATAATCGAACAAGACCGCGAGCGTCGTACGTACATGGGCTTCCTGGTTGTTCGCCCGTTCCGTATCCTTTCCGAGAGCAGGCTAATGGTTTAATCCTAACACGGATGTTAACCAGATTACCGTCCAACGGGGAAGGGCGTGCGGGCAGCCGCGCTTCGTACACGTTCCGTGCGGTCGCCGCGGAACAAATTAGCCGCGATTACCTGGATAACGGGAAAAAGGGTCGAACGTCGCGATTCACGCCGCCAACGGCCACGATGGCTGCCTTCTGCAATTTTCTGCTACGTCGCTCCCTTCTACGCCACCCTTGCCCGGATTGTTCCAACCTCGGTCTCTTTGCCTTGTCGCACGGTGTCGTACACCCGCTCTGCGCCTCGATGCCCTCTTTTTGTCGCAGCAGTTCTCCCAGCGATGGACGACGTTCCCTTTTCTCGCGCTGAAAAAACATTTCGACGATAGAAACGAGAATTTTTCAGCGGTGAATTAGTCGAACGGTACGAAGAGGGACGAGGGGATGATACGCGAGATGCGACGATTTAATTCGCTTAAATCGTGGAATTAAATGAATTGTATGAATGAAATATTCTTGGGAAATCAGATGGAAATTGATACTGCGCTGTGGAAAAATAACCGGGGCGAAGTGTTGATTTTCGCTCGATGCTAATTAAACGAACGCCACCGCGAGTTTCACGTAATAACCTGGTTACGACGGCAAAGGAAATGAATCTGTTACTGAAACGCGAAAAGGGAAATTCGATCGGTGAATGAAGTTTCAGGAACGTTCCCGTAGACGCGTAATTCATCTTGATCCGTTTCATCCGCGGTGTATACATTCCAGGAACTTCGTTTCGACAAGCGGATTTCATTGGAATTACATAAATGCCGATCTTTCATTTTCGGTAATCAAATCTCGTTACTGGAACGTTTCGCGCATTTATCACGCTTTTAATCGGAAAGCGATAATTCTATAGGGACGAGGCGAAATTTAAGCATCGTCATTTTACTTTCACGAGTTGAATCCGCAGCTCGCGAGCCCCCGACGGCAATTACATTGCCGTCTCTTTTATCTGCTCTCGCAAAACACCGTTTCGATCACTCTCGATCGAAAATGTCGCTTCTCTGACTCTCAATTCGTATACGTACGTTTAACGCAATTATTAGACTAAAAGCCCGCGCGATTAATTACGCGCATAATTAACCATCGCCACGATCCATCAAATATCAATATGTTTACCATTATCGCTCTCATAGAAAATAATATTTAAATAACACGCGCCGAATCATCCCCATAAAACTCTATTTCGCTCATAAATACAGTCGTCAGATTTTGTTCAACGCAGCGTGAGTAAATGCCGCGTCGCATTAAAATTCGATCAGAATTCGATCACACCGAATCAGCGTGCCCGAAATTATTCCGTACGCGAAACAAAGTAGCCAGTGATGAGCCTCGTCGTAAAACTTCATCGACGAGAGCAACTGCGCTCTCGCAACCGGAATTCCTACCTTCATCTCCATTCGTCATGAATATCACCGTGTCAAAAAAATTCCACGCATACCCACCCCTTTCATCGCTCCCCGTGAATTTATCGGTGTTTTTTTTCCCTTCCCCCCTCCTCTAGCTCCCTCTTATTTTTTCTTTTGTTTCGTTTTTATTTTACCCGCGACGACGACCACAGAGCGAAGGGCTCGGCTCGGCTCGGCTGGTGCCACCGGCCAGGGTCCACAGATATTATACTACCCCTGAATTATACCGCCATAAAAACGTGATGAAGCGGCCACGGACTGGCAGGGGCCGGCAAATGGCTCGAAAAATCAAAGAGAACGGGAATAATGGTCAACGAACGACCGGATAGGCTAATATATTCGTTTTTCTCGGTACGATTCGCGTTGCTGTCCACCCTATCTGCCCGTCCCTGTAGAGCACTGGGATACGACCATTATTCTTGTCCACGGCGACGCGTTTGATGGATCTCTCGGCGTAGAGTCATGGGAGTCCGTAAATTTCTTCGTTCCTTGTCCGTACTTTGCCCGATCTTTCGTATCCCCTTTGTTGTTCTCTTCTTTTTTCCCTTCTTTTTTGTTTCTTCCATTGTATTTCTTTACTCCTGTAGGAGCGGTTTAAAATAAAAAAGAGGACTAAATTTCCTGGGCAACCAGTTAAATCTTCCTCGAGTCAGAATACATTTCGCGAACCGCCGTTTCGAGATACAAATCGATACGTTGTCTAGCGATAGACAGAAAGATGAGATTACATAGTTCGACGATACATAGATTCCGTTGAGACGCGACTATCTTTCGCGGAAATATGTTCTCGAGGAAGCGAGCGGTGAGCTTCGACGATGAAAGAACAAACTCGACGGAGGAAGCGCGTTTCTTGTTCGCAAGAAACCACGAGGCGGAAGCGGTTCGAGGAAAGAGAACGGGGCACAAATGACTGTCAGCATAGGTGAAGTGAATCTCTCGGAAGGCTTGATGGTACCTTCGCCGAGACACGCGTCAGTTTTTCCCTCGCCTTACTCGGAAATTCATCCCTCACCGTGTAATTACCCACGTGAACAGGCTTACATTGCGATCTACTAGGTTGCTATCACGTTTGCCTCTACACAGCTACGAGAATCACGGTTGTTCTTCAATTATACGAGAAGATCAGTTGCGATCGATATCTGCTGGCCAGACGATTTTAAATAAAGTCTTATTTCTTGTCTCTGACGAGCCAATAATTTTATCCGTTCTAATTGTATCCAACTTCGCGGTAATATTTTATGAACGTCGCGAACCGTTGTATAAATCACACTGATTTATCCGATCTAACCGCTCGCGTTTCATTTCCACAGATGATGAAGCACGGCTGGGACAACTACGTGAGGTACGCCTGGGGTAAGAACGAGTTGAAACCGATCTCGAAGAGGGGCCACAGCGCCAGCATTTTCGGCGCCTCGAACATGGGCGCGACCATCGTCGACGGCTTGGACACCCTTTACATCATGGGTCTTCACGACGAGTTCAAACAGGGCCGCGACTGGATCGCAGAGAACCTCGACTTCGACATCGTGAGTACCCGTTTTCTTTCCTTTACGCATCCCTGATACGTTCATCGAACGATGAAAACGCACGCTCGCTTGGTTTAACGAGAAATACATTCGAAACGGAAGAAAAGGTTTCGATTTTTATGCGAAACTATCGATAAATATCGGGAACGAGACTTTCATTTTCGTTCTGAAAAACCGTCGTCCGCGCTGATCTCCGAATAAACACGAATACATCGAGGGGAACCGTTCGACGCGCGCATCGAAAGCAATTTCATCGAGTTTCCCCACGGTCAGCCTGTAAATCCCGCGCTGAAACGCAGACTTTCGTCCCGTGTGTGCAGACGGGGAACTCGGTTTTTCCACGCCAAACCCCACGGAAATGTGTTTACTCTAGCCAGTGGCCGTAAGACTCCGCGATCCACGCCCCTCGATTCCCCGTCGAGGATGAATTCGAGTCGAGACGGCTGGATGATCCTCGAGAACGTCGGATAACAATTTTAGCCAAGAGTCCTCTCGTAGAAGTGCGAAATATTGGAGACTGGTCGACTGTTGTCGATAGTATTTTTTCACTGTGTCGCGTAGAGATTCCGTCGCATTGACGTATTCATTAAAAAGAAGCAAAACATTTTTTTAATCGTCGAAAAGAGATTTTTACTGTAAACGTGCTCGTTCTACGGATAAAGAAGGTTTGGTTAGATAAAGCGACGAAAATAAGAGCACTCCGTCATCGTGGGAAAGTTCTCACGAGGATTCGAGGTAATCCTTTGAACATCGGGACCATTAAGAGAAAGGAGGACCCAAGAAATATTCCGCGACCTTGACGGACAATGAAAATGTTATCTGCAGAGAATAGGAGCTACCTTGAAGCCCGTTTAATCCTAAGCCAGGCTTGACTACGTTCGCGAATTTCCCGTAAATACAGAAAATACGCGGCTGTCGGATCAGCTCGCATTTTTCTGCCACGCAGAAATGTACGAAACAATCTCCCAACAGATTAAAATAAGTCTGCAATAATGTAACAACGCTATTAATACCCAGCAGAGATATTTCCTAAGAAGTACTCGTCTGATAACCCAGATAACAAAACAACAACGCCAGTATTCACAGCGCATATGCATTTACACTGTCTGCATTTATCCTGAACTAAAATGAACGATAAAAAACTTATTTAAGCTACTTTCTGGTACATTTGGACCCGTTACAAAGATTCATCCACGCAATACTCTTTAAATAACCGCGACATTTTTCACGAAAACCACTTCAGGAAGTACAGAAAGCCCCTGTGAACGCTTTCTGTTGAAAAACCATTGAAAATGCTTCTTGTTCGAAGTCGATATCTCGACCCGTTCTCGAGATACGAACGTTTGAAGTTACACGGGAAGCGGCGCGGCGGAATTATGAATGGCGCGCGAAATTCGGGTGACCCAGATTGTTTCCTGGAAACGCGTACGTCGCGTAGTAACAGCAGTAGTAGTAATAGTAAAAAGCGGCGCTGACTGGGCGTCTGCTGCTGGCCAATGGCAGGGCGTCGCGCGGTCGTGGCGGGTCAGTGAATGGGAGCGAGCGAGAGGACGACGTAAGTACGCGACAAATTACCGCTTCCTTCGCGGGACGATATCTCCGGAACGGATGCTCGTATCGACGCGAAACGAAAGCCATTTTAAAGGGTAGGGCCCGCTGCTTCCAACGGCGCGACTCAGAACGCTCCATCGCGTCCCAGTGAGATTCTGCGCGGCCTTCTTCCCGCAATTTCTTTCCAACGAGTTTCAAACGAGTTTAATCGCGTAATCGAACTTTGACACGAATTGTTGATGGCGTAATCGGGCGTTGCGGAGGTTGTTAACACCCTGGCGTGTAATTACGTTGGATAGATGAGAGATTATGACGGAAACGAGCGAGCTCGAGCTCACTTGGCGAGGCTTTATTGCACGGCACGGTGATGTATGCCGCACGCGAATCTGCGCTGCTGGATTATGCGGCGTTGAATGCGAGTTTTGTAGCGTCGACGATAAAAAAAAGTCGGTGTAAATCAACTCTGGCTTAAGAAGCATAGCGGTGTTAAAGCTTCGATTGAGCTGGGCCAGAGAATCAAGTACGGTAACGGACATTTTCGCGTATTCACGGACACGAACGAGGCGAAACGGGATATTGGGCACGACAACGCGGAAGCACTCCGGACGCACGGGTAGCGAAAAACGAATCGTGGCAGTTTCAAAGAAATTTAATTTCTGTAAGTTCGCGCACCGGCGGCAAGAACAATTTTGTCGAACCCGCCTGCCTTTTTTACCTCCGCGGCGATATTAATATCGACATTCCTTTGTCGACGTTTGTTCTTTCGCTCGGTTGATTAATAAAAATTCCTGGATATAATAAATGGCTCACCCTCCGTGAATATTGAGAAACGTATCTTGCGTCGCACGGTCGCCTCATCCTCTTCTTCGTGCCGTATTTTAAACGTCCACACTTTTCCAATCCGCTGCATCGTAATTGCGCGACCGAGGATCATTTGCTTCCGTTTGTTAAATATTTATTCGCGTTCGCTTTGTCATTCAATTTCTCCGCTATTAAATTTCATACGCTTCAAATTCAATTGGTCAATAGATATTTAAAAGCGTTACTTAATACAATCACTACAATTTCATTAGTTTTCGCAGCCACGCATGTATCTTTTGACAAAAAATTCCACCAACCCTCCAATTGCACCCCGCGATGTTCAACCGATCTAACTTCAGTTCCCAGTTGATACACTCCCAAGTGCACGGAAACAGAATCGATCCTAATTTCCCTCTAACTCGGCTCCGACTACAACCGAAAACACGTCGCAGCCACGCCACCGCTAAATAATAATTCTCCCCCGCGTTAAACGCGAAACGCCAGGGGCACGCCAGTTCGACGCGCGTCGCGTCCTTTCGCGGCTGCAACTAACAATCCAACCGCGGCGGCTGCTCGTTAATTAACCTAATCGTTATGTAAATCAGTGTCCCGGCCGTTCCTCGCGGGGTTCGCGGCATTCAGCGCGAGAGGGAGGCGGACGAGGGATCGCGAGGAGCACCGGGAATAAACTTTGTCCGAGCGTTTTCGTCGCTAGACAACCGGTCCCGTAAGTACCAGCCAGGCGAACTTAGCTCGGTTTATCCGAACTTGGTAACACTCCCGTTACTTCTGCACGGGCGAAACTCTCTCACGGTTATCCAGCCTCCCGTCTCAGACTCTTACCAGCCCCCTCCGTCCGCCGCGCGATCCACCCCCGATGATGATTGTTCCACGAACACCCAGCCTTGGTGTTAGAGCGTATTCCTAAGTGGATAATTTGCTGTATTAACGGGGTAACCACCCTGTCGGCGAAACTGCCGCCTATCGGCCCGCAGCTGTGCCACAGCCGCCGTGAATTTTGTCTCGAGCGACGATTAAAGGCAGAGGACGAAGATCGAATCGCGGAATTTAATCGCGAGCAACGAGAACGTAAACGACTCACGCCTTCAGTTGTGTTCGATCGGCAACGAACGTTCGTTGGGGTAGTAACGCGGGATCGCATCCGATCGCGATCGTTAGAATTCTGATGGGCGAAGAAGCGGGTCTGGCAAGAGTCAAGGGTCGTTTGGACGTGACGGCAGATAGGGGTGAATTGATTAATACACTCGCGGGGGATGGAAGTTTTTGGGCGAGGTTGCTGTTTCAGTTCAGTCGCGACTCGAGAGTTTCAAGTGTTTTTGTTGCTTCGTGAATTTTGTTTGCGGCCTGGGGGAACTTGGGGATGAGAAATTTCGAGCGCAGATTTAATGTACAATGCAGAGTTAATGTTTGTACGATCGTGGTAGGAACATAAATAACAACCAGAGTGAAAAGTTGCAATTTAAAGACAAAGATTTTTTAAACTGCACAGATATTGTTCGAGTTACTGATGTACATCTGAATTTGATTTTAGTTCAGAAAACAATTATTCGTCATCCTGTTCATTTCGTTATTTATGTAGAATATAATAAATCCTTGCGAAATTCCCTCTCATCCGTTAAATTCGATGCAGTGCGGCTAAAGTTCATCGATATAGCAAAGAATAGGTACGCACGAGCGAATTACGTTCCTTAGCTCGCGTTTCTGGAGACGAATCCGCGGCGGTCCTCAAATATTTGGCTTCCCCGCGTAGTATTCCCGGGGGATTTCGATTCCTGGCATGGATAATAGGACGTTAAACATTTTCCTGGTCTCTGCCAACCTCAACTATTTATGGTGGATTCCTAAACGGATAACTTCTCGTATTAGTCACTTCACCGCACTGCAAACTCGTGCGCGGAACCTGTTCCCGTTGCCTCTTGCCAGAATTCCCGGATAATATTTCACACCTGTGCAATTCACTTACCATTCGTCGTGTCAGACTCTTAAGTAAGCTATTACTTCGGGTATCATTTAAAAGCGGAATTCCGCGAAGGGTAATTGCGAGTACAGCGGCGAGGCTCGTCGCGAGCGGTTAGCACTTTCGTCGCGCGTTATCTCGAAACGCGGGCGCGACTGCTCGTCGTAAAAAATGTGAAAATCCTTCTGAATACGCTGTCGGCTTCCGCGCGATGAACGAACAGTCGGGATCCATCGACAAGGCTCGTGTCCCAGAAAAATAGGACCGTTTGGAAAACGGTGAAATCGCGAGCGAATGGTCCACGGAGATACGCCGGCTGGCGGATGGAGGCTTGCTTTTCCGCACTCTGGCCTGACCGCGCTCGAATAACGAGAAAGAGAGAAAGGAACGCGGAGAAAAACAGAGCAAACGAGAGAGAAAGAGAGAGAGAGAGAGAGAGAGAGAGAGACGCAGGATTAAAAAGCAGCGAGCAAAGAGGTCGCTTTGGGTATTAATCTTTTCGTTGGCCGTCCGGTTGCGCGCACCTCGTGCGTCGGCCCGCACGAAATCAATTTCAATGCGGCGCGCGTATGCAAAAAGGGCTCCACGGCCGGCTGAAACGCGGTCTCGAGTGAATACACCCGGTTACGCCGATATATATATTACCCGCCGCGAGATTTATAAAAGAATGAAAACAGTGCCAGCGCGAGGAGCCAGCGCGAGGACGGGAACGGGGTAAGAAGAGGGTTCTGAGGGGAGCGTCTTCCGCGCTCGTACCTCCCTTTCTCTCTCGAGGTGGGAACCGATCGCGAACGGATTATATGGACTGGCCCGCGATTCGGACGGGCGATAAATTCGACGTGGATGCTGCGCTCCGGCCGAACGGCTAAATGGCCGCGGGTTAAAACGAAAAATCCAATCGCATTATACGCTGTGCCGCGGGAGCCCACGCGGATCGGATGAAAACCGACTAATACCAAATATGGTATACCTGCGCGCTCGCATTATCGTTCGTACGTGTTCGAACGCTCGCAGGAAGCAGCAATTTGATTTAACGAACACCCAGAGCAATGGAGAACGGAAATAAATCGGTGTACGAATTGAGTCTTGCGAGCTGAGCGGCGTCAGTTGTTGTTACGAGCGAGACTTCGTATTTTGAACGCGGTAAGGTATTCTACGGATGATAAATACGCGACAGAAGCGCGCGACACAATGGAATGAATAGAAACTTACTCCCCTTTTGTGAAAAATACCTTCGAACGCGTGTATTCTTCGGAAACAACGTTTCGCGACTGGGTCCACTCGCGCGGTTCCTCTTGACGCCAGGCCGCATATTTCGTACACGCATTGTTCCTGGGGACAGTGCGTGCACTAAAGTCGCCGGTGAATTTTTAATGAAGTCCCTTCCCAGTGTGGACCGTCCGTTCTTCGGCGCCTTTGTATCCGACCACGGTCCTGGCGCGCCTCTAAAAAGAGCAACTTATTTTATTCACCGTTCCTTGGAGACACCTACTACCTATCGAGCGTCGACCTTGGTACAATCTTAAAAACATACTAAAATCACGTATACACGTTCGCGAATCTTCTTCCTCTTTCTATTGAATCTTCATTTAAAAAAAAAAAAAGTCCTATACTAAGCTAGCTGAAAAATTGTTCACAATTTAGGTGCGTATGTCGAGAAATGTTCAGAGAGATAAAGAATCACAGCAGACGCGATTACTCGAGCGTTACGCAGCGGGAACTGCCTTGAAACCTCGCGTAACGCGCACCCTCTTCACCCATACCAGCCCACTCGACGAGCATTACCAGCGTTCAACCCCTTAGTAACTGCAGCCCCCTGAAACTGCCGTGATATGCGCCGGAGAGGTATTTATCAGCCGGTTGAAAAGGTTAATCAGGATCACGTCAAACCCAGGCCTTGCGGCGAGGGTTACGGGACCACGGATGGGTAGGCTAATCGCGCAAAAGCTATGGGACACCGTAATATCGCCGACTCCCGGCCAGCGCTGTAATTAGCCGGCGTCTAGCGGCGCGGCGTTCGCGAATCCGCGCCGTGAACGGGGCCAGCAGGCTCGAGCCCTGCTCATCAGCTCTGCTAATCCTCCGTGTGGCTGCTTTAATCAGGACGACTCTTAAAACCAGCCATCAGACCCGGCTCGCGGTGTTTCGTTGATGTTCACAAATTAGCCGCACGATTATCCAGGCGAACGGTCGCGTGTGGCTCGTTCGTTCAATGGGACCACGCGCCACACCGGTAATGAACTTAGCTGGATGGGAGTGCCTGTGACTCGACCAGTTGCACCTCGTTTCCCAGCCATTTCTGGGACAACTCGAGCCTCGTGACGTACACGCGCGATTTTTCTCTTCTAATGGAATTATCGAGGATCTGTAGAGGTACAGCTAAGTATGTATGTCGCAGACAACGATCTCGTAGAATTAAACGGAGAATATTTGCGTGAAATTGCAGGAGCATGAATAAAACATTTCATTGAGTATTTTGATATTTCGAATAACACACTTGTCTCGTGGACACCGTCTGTTCACCGTGTCTCAACGAGGGATTGCGAACCGTGATCGTCCACGCACTCGAATCTCCACTGCCCCCTCGACATTTGCATGACAATTTCAATGACAATTATATGCGTTATTTGTCCCGAATTTCTGTGTCCCCACGTATCGTTGCACGATCGCGACACCGGCCGTAAATCACAACGGCTTGTATACAACGTAGAAACATATAAAAAACCAATAATTCCTGCTGCCAACCCCGTCCCGGTTCGAAGAATACCGCGCGTAAATCAGGATCCCCGTGAAATATCTGAAACTCCGATTCCTCGAGCGCTGGCGCGCATAAGAACCAGGACAGCGCCGTGGCGGAGCGCCGGATGGTGGAAACAACAATCGACCGGTCGTTAAGAAGAATAACGACATCCTCGAGTCGTGTAAACACAAAGGATCAGCCTCTCGATTGATCCCCCCGATGGATTCTCAAAAGGAGTGTCGCGTCGTTTGTGATTCACCATTCGATATCGATACGCCTACTCGCCTCTATCCGCTCCAGCGTAACGCATGATACTTCGCGCTTCGACTATCGTCCCTGCTTTTAGAATTGGTTTCACAGAGTTTCGGAACGACAGGCCAGGTCCTTCGTCTCGTGTCGCAGCTTTATTCGATCGAGATCGTAGGATGCAAGGATTAAAACTACTACAAAAGCTCTTTGTCAAAGAATTGGCAATAATAGCGGCCGTTAGATACAATAGTCAAAAAGATACGCATTATTTGCCTTTGTTGCTACGTTCGTTAGTGACACGCCTAGTCATCGGTTTACTAAACGTGTACAATAAAGCATGAATCAGCACCAGCTTGTCTGGGCAGACCTGACAAGTCTGTCTCAGTGTGCGTAACTGGCTTAAGAGTGGCTCGAGCAAAATTCTAAAGCCGTTTTCGCACGTTCAGACAATGCTGTCAACTATCCCATTATACGTCAGAATTATAAGCAGACTCGAAAACGAGGAATTAAATGAAACGTAGAAACTAATTAATCTCACAACCACGCTATATTTGTTGTCTATACGATCATCGAGAGTGGGTAGGCTCGTAGGTAGTTAGCAAGGACATCGAGAAAGAGATATCGTAACGTCACAGACAATCCTTTATACCAATGGGGGTTCTTGGCTGACAATTTTCCGACGGCTCACAGTGGAACGACGCATAAATCACTGATCTCGTGAAATGGCCGCACAAAACGTTGACGCTCCCTTGATCGGAAAATTACACGGAAGCTCGAAGCGTCAACTCTATTCTTTTTCTATTCTACTAAAGATTAGTATATTGCGAATCGTTAAAACAGCATAAAGCTCGTAGCTGAAGCGCAACAACGGTTCATCGTTATCGGTAAACGAACAGCATAAAACTTCCTTATCGCGAGTTGTAAAGTGCTAAAAATGTTTTACAACAACGCTAAGTAAATCGCGGAACGATATTAACGATAGAACGTTCTTCTCAATGAAATACTGTTACGAGGGAATGTATCACGCATTTCATTAATGATCTATACTCGTTGCACTGTTTATGGATCGCAATAAATTCTTAATTTTGCGAAGACTCCTTTAGAATCGCCTCGTACGTTCGACTGTAAGAGACGAGACATCTTGTAGCGAACAGTATGTGGCCTTCGCGAGACACGAACATTTTTAAACGTTTACATTTCGTACGTTATATTGGGCATATTGTAACAGTTAAATATTATCAAATCAATTTCGTTACCTGAATTATTTTCGACGATTAATGCTTCTTTGCTCAGGCACTGCTCGAAAACATTCATCGTGCCTGCGTTGTCATTGTTCCGAGATACGAAGCCTTTGATCCATTTATTTTTGTGCGAAGAATATCAACTGGATCAGAGCATGAGATGAAAGGTCTGTCGCGAAGTCCACGTTGGGTTTTGAAATACTGTTATAGCAAAACTTCTGTCCTCCACAGTTATTCTATATTCAAAGATACTTACGTACGTAGCAATCCTTGATTTTAAACAGTGGTTTCACGTTGGTGCACCATTCCTTTCAAGTGTTTCCTCAACAGTGTATCCTTCATGAATTCGTATCAGAAGTATCATCCATCTCGCAAAACTGGAGTAATGTACACCACCATGTGCGAACAATCGTCGAAACAGCACGAGAATGCAATTTGTTCGAGGGTAGAACGTGTACTGAGCAGAAAACTGTAGGCAGCAATTGCAAGCACGCCTGCGCGGTCTGAAGAAACGCGGGAGACATCTGAAACAGTGCAACTGTTGCTGTGAACGACCATCTGTTTACGCAATAAGTTATTTAATACGCTTGACACCACGCACGATCGATACTACCTCTAAAATGAATTATTTTTCTTTTTTTTTTTTACTCAACTTGGAAGCAAAGGGGTTGAACGACACCCCCGCAAAATTTCCCGTCAAACGTTCACCAGCGTTTGAACACCATGGATTTCTTTGAAAACGAATACTACAACAGTACTCGACAACTTCTGCTTCTTACTGGATTGTGGCCGTATAAAAAGTCGAAGCTAGCTCTTCTCTATAGTGGCTATATTTTAATTCTTCTTCTGACTCTTCCGGTTTCTCTGGTATCTATTATTTTGTTGATCAGTGTGACCTTCTTCGTACACGCGTTCGTTTCCAAGTAATGATTTAAATTGAACAAAAGTTAATTAAAATCCACGTTGAAACTTTAAATTATTTAACTTGTACCCCTTGTCTGAGACGAAGGCATTACGAGCCACCGGTTATTACAGATAATTGCAATTGTCCATACGGAATCCGATTTTAAGGAAATTCTATCCAGCTGTGCTTACGTGATCGTATCATTAATATTCATAGTAGAATATTACAGCTTTTGCCTGCAACCGAAAAAAGTGAGTAACGCGAATACGCGATCGACGACGGAAAACTGCAACGCTTTAACGATATCCGTTTGAAAACGCAGATCAGGATGCTGTTCGAATGCATCAAACGCGACTGGAACGATGTCCAAGGGAACGAGGACGAACTGAACATTTTGAGAAACTGCATGAGCATTGCGAGACAGTGCACAATTTTCTGCGCAAGTATATTTGTGTCACGAATGGATATATGTATAGACAAGTCAAACGTACGCTTCTCTTTGATAATAATTTCTAGAATAATGCTAACCATCGTTGTAATCATTCCAGCGGTAATGACTTTGACTGTAATCACATTTGCGATGGCTCACCTCCTGCCAGTGCTACTCGATGTAGTGGTGCCTTTAAACGAGTCTCGACAACGCGAATTAATAGTACCAATCTCGCTCTTCTTCCATCGAAACAGTTTTACTTTTAAGTTTCTTTACCTGATGACTGTTGGCATTTTCGGAACATATGGAATAATAACCGCTGAAACTACTTTTGCACTTTTGGTACGACATTCCTGTGGATTACTGAAAATTACGAGGTAAGAAGTGCCAAGAGCACAGAATTATACCAACACTTATCGGGACTTCTTTTTCACTTTCCAGTTACAAAATCGAGCATTCATTAGATTGGGACGAGAATCAAGTTTCTAGTAGACACAAACGTACCGTAATTTATTTGAGGATAATTGATATCATAGACATGCATAAACGAGCCCTCGCGTTAGTATTTTGAAGTCTGTAATGTACAGCCCTTTTACTCGTTTCTGCACATATTCGATTACGTGTTTGTCGATTTTTCATATTTTATTAAAGGTTTCTGGAGAACACATTGAATACTTACCATACATGTTACATATTTATGGTTTTCCTCGGTATTTGCTCGCTTATTCTTAATTTGTTTCACGTAAGTCACACCATGGTTAACGTATTCAGAACGATTTTACGTATTTTTGTTACTCGCATTTTGTGATATTACCCGTGTCGTATTTCGTTCACAGGTCTTTCAAGCATTACTGGTATTACCGAATTTAAAGGAATTTCTAATAATTCTCATGTTTACTGTCACTCACTTTCTTCTCTGTGCTTTACCTAACTACAGCATACAGAATGTCATAGACCATAATAGGGACATTTTCGTTCAAACGTAAGTCTTTTCGTCCACTGTCTCCGTTTCTTTACAGCAGTGCAACTCTGCTAAATATTACTGGAAAAATGAACATTTTTCTAGTTATTTCGTAAAATGGTACGAGACACCTGTATCCATACAAAAGTTGTATTTGTTCTTGATGCTAAAAACGACAAAAGATACAAAAATAATTCTTGGTTTATTCGTTCCATCGGTGGAGGGTTTTTCCAAGGTAATAAAATTGTTTAAAATAATTTTATTTCGTGTTAAAAACCAAGTGCATTGATTTCTTCTAGCTTATGAATATAACGTTCAGCTACTTTATGGTACTCTGCTCCACTCGAATGGGAACGTAAGAAATGTTCTAAGCACAATGAAATAAACATCATTCTAATTAAAGAGAAGAAAGTTAAGAATAGCGAATATTCACACCCTTTCCGGAAGGTCAAGTTTCTCAGCCGTAACGCGTTCATTGTGTCACAGAGGCATATCGATTTTCCCTGACACGCTGTCTCCCTCATGGTACACTTTCGCATCCCCTCAGAAACAATCGATATTTTTACCATGAGTAAAGCACCCCTTTCTCTACAAATTTCTCTGGCACATTTTTCCCCCTTTCACCAAGATTGCACCAAAATTACTAGTATTAAGAATTGTTAATAACAGTTAGTTCATGTTGGTCGTTGCTTCGATATTATTCAGCTTTAGTGCGTTATGTGTCACAAATGAATAATCAACAACAAATCGTATTCTTAAAAAGCGTCACAAGGTATACTTCTTTGACAATCTCAAACACGATCGTTTCGCTTGCATTCCTTAAACCCTACCAATCTTACCCTCTCGCGACTATAAAGCACCTGACGCCCTGCGTTCGAACTATCGTCGACCTATTCGTCTTTTCGTAGAATGGGTACAGAGAGATTTGAAACGAAGGATCAGATCCTTCATCTCATATCACAACTCCATTCGATCTGTGTCCTAGGATGCCTGGGTTAAAACTATTACATAATCTGTTTATCCAAGAATTTGCAATAATAATGGTCATAAGGTACAGTGGTAAAAAAGTGTATGTTATTCGCCTTTTTTGCTTCTTTCGTGAGTGATACGCCTAGCCACCATCTACCAAACATAGACAGACTTGACAAGTCTATTTCAACGCGTGTAACTGGCTTAAGAGTGGCCAGAGCATAATTTTAAAGCCGTTTCCGCATATTCGGATAATGCTGTCAATTTCTTTATTATACTGCAGACTTGCAGGCAGCCTCGAAAGAAACAAATTAATCACACAACCACACAATTTCTTGTCGTCTGTACGATCATCAAGATCGGGTAAGCACGTGAGTAATTAGCAGGGACATGGAGAAGGAGATATCGTAACTCCTCAGGTAATCAGTTACACCGGTTAGGAAACCTTAGTTGACAATTTTCTTTGTACGCTACTTCGAATGGAAGATTGGTGAAAGGCTAAACCGTATATCCGGCTGTAGAAGACGAGACTTCTTGTACCAAAAAGTTTACATTACGCACGTCACGTTGAGAATGTTATAACAGTCAAATATTATCAAACGAATATCGAAACCTGACTTATTTCCGGTTTGCGGCGATTAATGCTTCTTACTCAGGCACTTCTCAAAAACATTCATCTTCGATCACAGCACGGGATGAAGTGTCTATCGTGAAGTCTACATCAGGTTTAGAAATACCACAGTCTCGCAAAACTTCTGTCCTCTCACTTATTCCATGTCCAAAGTCACTTACTTTCATAGCAATCCTTCAATTCTGACAGTAGTTTCACGTTGGTGCACCGCTCATTCCAACAGTGTACATATACCCTCCGGAATTATCATTCGACTCTCAAAACTAAAGCAATCTGCACAACCACGTGAGAACAATCGTCAAAACAAAACGAGAGTGCAACTTGTTCGAGGGTAGAACGTGTACTGATCAGAAAACTGCAGGCAGCAATTGCAAGCACGCCTGCGCGGCCTCAAAGAACGCGGGACACATCTGAAACAGTGCAACTGTTGCTGTGAACGACCATCTGTTTACGCAATAATTTATTTCATTCGCTTGACACCACGCACGATCGATTCAATTTCTAAGATGAATTATTTTTCTTTAACTTTTTTTCTTAACTGGGAAGAAATAGGGTTGAACGACACCCACGCAACATTTCGCGTCAAACGTTCACCAGCGTTCGAGCAATATGAGTTTCTTTGAGAACGAGTACTACAACATCACTCGACAACTTCTGCTTCTTACCGGATTGTGGCCGTACAAGAAGTCGCAGCTGGCTCGTCTCTATAGTGGCTATATTTTGATTCTTCTTCTGACTCTTCCGGTTTTTCAGGTATCTGTTATTTCATTGATCGATGTGTGCCTCGTATATGCGTTTCGATTTAGATTGAACGAAATTCGACTAAGACTCGGAATGAAACTCTATATTGTTTAACATGTACACTTTTCTGAGGAACTGAACATTACGACTTATCTATTACTACAGATAATGGAGATTCTTCATGCGGAATACGATTTTAAGCATATTTTATCGAGCTCTGCCTACGTGATCGTATCGTTTATATTCATAGTAGAGTATTACAGCATCTGCCTACAACCGAAGAAAGTGAGTTAGGCAAACACTCGATGGATGACGGAAAACTGCAACGATTTAACGATTCTCATTTGAAATATTAGATCAGGATGCTACTCGAATCCATTAAACGAGACTGGAACGATATGCAAGGGAACGAGAACGAATTGAACATTTTGAGGAAGTGCATGGGCATTACTAGACAGTACACAATTTTTTGCGCAAGTATGTATGTGACAAGTGGAACGTACTCTGCTATTCGATAATAATTTCTAGAATGATGTTAACCATCGTTGTATTCACTTCAGCGGTGATAACTTTGATTTTAATCACATTTGCGATGGCTCATCTTCTACCACTGCTACTCGATGTAGTGGTGCCTTTAAACGAGTCTCGACAGCGGGAATTAATTGTACCAATCTCGCCCTTTCTCGTTGGAAGTAATTTTAATTTTAGGGTGGGTTACTTGATCACTGCTGTCGCTTTCGGATCTTATGGAGTGATATCCGCTGAAACTACTTCTGTAGTATTACTGCGACATTCTTGTGGATTGCTGAAAATTACGAGGTAAGAAGTACGAAGGGCATTGTTTTCTGATGTAGGGACACAGAACTATAAGTTATGCTTTAAAAATCCCAACACTTATCGACACTTCATTTTTACTTTCCAGTTACAAAATAAAGCATTCATTAGATTGGGACGAGAATCTAGTTTCTAGTAGATACAAACGTACCGTAATTTATTTGAGGATAATTGATATCGTAAACATGCATAACCGAGCCCTCGCGTTAGTATTTTGAATTCTGTACTGTCCAGCCCTGTTTTACTCGTTTCTGCACACATTCTATTACGTATATGTCGATTTTTCATATTTTATTGAAGGTTTCTCGAGGCCACAGTAAATACCTATCAGACATGTTACATGGTATTGATTTTCCTCGTTGTTTGCTCGCTTATTCTTAATTTGTTTCATGTAAGTCACACCATGTTATAACGAGTTTAGAACGATTTTACGTATTTATATTACTCGCGTATTGTGATGTTGCCTGTGTCTTTTCTCGTTAACAGATCTTTCAAGCGTTAGTAGTAAATCACGATGTGAAAGAATTTTTAATCATTTTCATCATAATTATGCCTCATTTTCTCGTCTGTGCTTTTTCTAACTACAGCATACAGAATATCATAGACCATAATAGGGTCATTTTCGTTCAAACGTAAGTAGCTTCACTATTCTACCTTTTCGGCATCTGCCTCCGTTTTTTGTTTGTAACAGTATAACTCTGCTAAATATTACTGGAAAAATGGACATTTTTCTAGTTATTTCGTAAAATGGTACGAGACACCTGTATCCATACAAAAGTTGTATTTGTTCTTGATGCTAAAAACGACGAGAGATATAAAGGTAACTGTTGGCCTCTTCGTCCCATCCATGGAGGGTTTTTTCAAGGTAATATCACTGTTTAAAACAATTTTGCTTCACGCTAAACATCAAGTGCATTAATTTTTCTAGCTTATGAATACAACGTTCAGCTACTTTATGGTACTCTGCTCCACTCGAATGGGAACATAAGTAATGCTCAATCCGCAATGAAATAATCATCATTCTAGTTAATGAGAAGAAGTTTGAAGGTAGCGAATATTCACCCCCTTTGCGGAAGGTCAAGTTCCACGCTCGTAACGCGTTCATTGTATCACAGAGGCACATCGATTTTCCCTGACACGCTGTTCCCTCAATGGCACACTTTTGCATCCCCTCAGAAACAATCGATATTTTTTACCACAAGTACAGCATTTCTTTCTCTACAAATTTCTGTTCCACATTTTTTCCCCCTTTCAAGCCATTATTTAAATGAGATACCACAAGTGCCGGTTGCACCGAGAATACTGGTAATAATAATTAATAATGTATCACAACTCTATTCAATCGGGATCCTAGGGAAACTATTACAGAAGTTCTTTGTCCAAGAATCTTCAATAATAATGGGGTCATAACACATAAAAGCATAAAAATGTGTATTATTCGCCTTTGTTGCTTCGTTCGTTAGTGATACACCTGGTCATAGATCTACCAAACGTGTAGAATGAGGCATGTCTCAGCACTAACCTGTTTAGACAGACCTGACAAGTCTATCTGAATGCGTGTAACTGGCTTAAGAGAGGCCCCAGTAAAATTCTGAAGCTGTTTTCGGATAATCCGGCCACCTTTCCCACTATACACCCGACTATACAGATAGCCTCGAAAGAAACAAATTAATCACACGGCCACATTATTTATTTCATCTACACGAGCATCGAGATTGAGTAAGCACGTGGGTAATTACCAGGGTCATCGAAAAAGAAATATTATAACTCCTCAGGCAATTAGTTACACCAGTCAGGGACCTTAAGCTGACAATTTTTCTTAAATGCTGTTTCAAACGGAAGATTGCTATACACGGAAGTCTGAAAAATTCACTCAGTTTTTTTCCTGATCTACTGAAAATCCGAATACTGCGAATCATTAAAACAGCATAAAACTCTAGGCGGTAACGACGGTTCATCGTCCTCGGTAAGAAGAACAACATAAAGCTTCCTTACCGCGACGGTAAAATTCTAAAAATGTTTTACAGCAACGCTAACTAAATCATGGAACAATATTAACGATATACTGAACTTTCTAATGATAAACAGTAACGATGTAATATACCAGGCGTTCCACTAATGACGTATATCCATTGCACTGTTCATAGATCAGTTATTGCATAGTTATTGCATAGTTCATAGTTCATAGATCATAATAAATTCTCCATTTCGCGACGGGACCTTCAGAATTGCCTCGTATATTCGTATATAAAAGATCAGACTTCTTGTAACAAGTAGTATGTGGATTGCATATATTTTTAAACGTTTATATTTCGCACGTCACATTGAGAACATTGTAACAGTCATATAAGTCAAATGAATATCGATACCTAAATTATTTCCGGTTCTCGGCGATTAATGCTTCTTTGCTCAGGCACTTCTCGAAAACATTCATCATCCACGCGTTGTTATTCCAAGATGCGACGCTTAAACTCTGTCAGTGCGTACGCTTTTGTGCGAAGCATATCAGATCGATCACGGCACGGGATGAAGTACCTGCCACAAAGTCCACATCGAGTTTAGAAATAGTTACGGCAAATCTTCTGTCCTCTTACTTATTCTATATTCAAAGTACTCACTTGCGTAGCAATCCTTGAATTTCAACAGTGGTTTCACGTTGGTGCACCGTTCCTACCACGTGTTTCCTCAACAGTGTGTCCTTCATAAATTCGTATCAGAATTATCATTTGTCTCTCAAAACTAGAGCAATCTACACCACCACGTGAGAACAACCGCCAGAACAGCTCGAGAATGCAACTTGTTCGAGGGTAGAATGTGTACTGAGCAGAAAACTGCAGGCAGCAATTGCAAGGACGCTTGCGCGGCCTCGAGGAACGCGGGACACATCTGAAACAGTGCAACTGTTGTTGTGAACGACCATCTGTTTACGCAATAATTTATTTAATTCGCTTGACACCTCGCACGATCGATTCCATCTCTAAGATGACTTATTCTTCTTTATGTTTTTTTCTCAACTTGGAGAAAATAGGGTTGAACGACACCCCCGCAACGTTTCGCGTCAAACGTTCACCAGCATTCGAGCGAGATGAATTTCTTTGAAAACGAATACTACAACAGTACTCGACAACTTCTGCTTCTTACTGGATTGTGGCCGTATAAGAAGTCGAAGCTAGCTCTTCTCTATAGTGGCTATATTTTAATTCTTCTTCTGACTCTTCCGGTTTCTCTGGTATCTATTATTTTGTTGATCAGTGTGACCTTCTTCGTACACGCGTTCGTATCCAAGTAATGATTTCAATTGAACAAAAGTTAATTAAAATCCACGTTGAAACTTTATATTATTTAACGTGTACATTTTTCTGTGGAACGGAACATTACGACTCATCGATTATTACAGATAATGGAAATTTTTAATGCGAAATACGATTTTAAGCATATTTTATCGAGCTCTGCTTACTTGCTCATATCGTTTATATTCATAGCAGAGTATTACAGCACCTGCCTACAACCGAAAAAAGTGAGTTAGGCAAACACTCGATGAATGGCGGAAAACGGCAACGATTTAACGATTCTCATTTGAAATATCAGATCAGGATGCTGTTCGAATGCATTAAACGAGACTGGAACGATATCAAAGAGAACGAGGACGAATTGAACATTTTGAGGAAATGCATGGACATTGCGAGGCAGTACACAATTTTTTGCGCAAGTATATATGCGTCACGAATGGATACATGTATAGACAAGTGGAACGTACACTACTCTTCAATAATAATTTTTAGAATGATGTTAACCATCGTTGTATTCATTTCAGCGGTGATAACTTTGTTTTTAATGATATTTGCAATGGTTCTGCTCCTACCATTGCTACTCGATGTAGTGGTGCCTTTAAACGAGTCTCGACAACGCGACTTAATAGTACCAATCCCGTCCTTCTTTGGTGGAAATAATTTCAATTTTGGTGTGGGTTACCTGATCACTGCTGTCACTTACGGAGCTTATGGAATGATAACCACTGAAAGTACTACTGCAGTATTCATGCGACATATTTGTGGGTTGCTGAAAATTACGAGGTAAAAATACAAAGGGTATTGTTTACTGAAGTAGGGACACAGAAATATAACTTATGCTTTAAAAATCCCAACACTTATCGACACTTCATTTTTACTTTCCAGTTACAAAATCAAGCATTCATTAGATTGGGACGAGAATCAAGTTTCTAATAGATACAAACGTACCGTAATTTATTTGAGGCTAATTGATATCGTAAACATGCATAAACGAGCCCTCGCGTTAGTATTTTGAATTCTGTAATGACCATCCCTGTTTTACTCGTTTCTGCACACATTCTATTACGTGTATGTTGATTTTTCATATTTTATTAAAGGTTTTCCGAGGCCACAATAAATACTTATCAGACATGTTACATGGTATTGATTTTCCTCCTTGTTTGCTCGCTTATTCTTAATTTGTTTCATGTAAGTCACACCATGTTATAACGAGTTTAGAACGATTTTGCGTATTTATATTACTCGCGTATTCTGATGTTGCCTGTGTCTTTTTTCGTTAACAGGCCTTTCAAGCATTAGTGGTAACACCGAATTTAAAGGAATTTTTAATAGTTTTCATCACACTTATCCCTCATTTTGTTCTCTGTGCTTTTCCTAACTACAACGTACAAAGGATCGCAGATTATAATAGGAACATTTTCGCTCAAACGTAAGTAGCTTTATTATTCTACCTTCTCGGTATCTGCCTCCGTTTTTTTAGAACACTATAGCTCTGTTAAATATTACTGGAAAAATGAACATTTTTCTAGTTATTTCATAAAATGGTACGAGACACCTGTATCCATACAGAAGTTGTATTTGTTCCTGATGCTAAAAACGACGAAAGATATGAAGATAAATATAGGTTCCTTCGTCCCATCCATGGAGGGTTTCTTCAAGGTAATAAAAATGTTTACAACAACTTTACTTCGCGCTAAACAACAAGTGCATTAATTTTTCTAGCTTATGAATATATCGTTCAGCTACTTTATGGTACTGTGCTCCACTCGAACGGAAACATAAGTTATGTTCTATCCACAATGAAATAAATATTATTCTAGTTAATAATAAGAAGGTTAACAGTAGCGAATATCCACCCCCTTTATGAAAGGTCAAGTTCCTCGCTCGTAAAGCAGTCATTGTGTCACAGATACATATCGATTTTCCAGTCGTATACTCATTGCACTGTTTTTAGATCGTAATCAATTCTTAATTTCGCGACGTCTCCTTCAGAATCGCCCCGTATATCCAGCTGTAGAATACGAGGCGCCTTGTAGCGAATAGGATGTGAATCACGTATGTTTTTAAAATTTTACATTTCGCACGTCACGTTGTAAACTTTGTAACGCTCAAATATTATCAAACGAATATCGATACCTGACTTATTTCTGGTTTGCGGCGATTAATGCTTCTTTGCTCAGGCACTTCTCAAAAACATACATCTTCTGCGCGTTGTGCGAAGCATATCAACTCGATCACAGCACGGGATGAAGTGTTTATCGCGAAGTCTGCGTCAAATTTATAAATACCACAGTTTTGGCAAAACTTCTGTCCTTTTATTTATCCTATGTCCAATGTTACTTATTTGCGTAGCAATCCACCAATTTTAACAGAGGTTTCACGTTGGTGCACCGTTTCGTCCACATGTCTCTTCAACAGTGTGTCCTTTATAAATTCGTATCAGAATTATCACTCGTATCTCTAAACTAGTGCAATTTACACAACCACGTGAGAGCAATCGTCGAAACAGCTCGAGAAGGCACTTGTTCAAGGGTAGAACGTGTACTGAGCATAAAACTGCATGCAGCAAATGCTGGGACGCCTGCGCGGCCTGAAGGAACGCGGGACATATCTGAAATAGTGCAACTGTTGTGAACGACCACCTGTTTACGCAATAATTTATTTAATTCGCATGACATTACGCACGATCGATTCCATCTCTAAGAAGAATTATTTTTCTTTATCTTTTTCTCTTAACTCGGAAGAAATGGGGTTGAACGACAGCCCCGCAACATTTCGCGTCAAACGTTCACCAGCGTTCGAGCAAGATGAATTTCTTTGAGAACGAATACTACATCACTCGACAACTTATGCTGTTTACCGGATTGTGGCCGTACCAGAAGTCGAAGCTAGCTCTCCTCTATAATGGCTATATTCTGGTTCTTCTACTAACTTTTCCGATTTCTCTGGTATCTATTATCTTTTGATCAGTGTCACTTTCTTCGTACACGCGTTCGTTTCCAAGTTATGATTTAAATTGAACAAAAGTTAATCAAAATCCCCAATGAAACTTTAAATTATTTAACATGTACACTTTTTTGTGGAACAGAAGCATTACGATCCATCGGTTATTACAGATAATTGCAATTGTCCATGCGGAATACGATTTTAAGCAAATTCTATCGAACTCTTCTTACGTGATCGTATCATTTATATTCATAGTAGAGTATTACAGCTTCTGCTTGCAACCGAAAAAAGTGAGTAACCCGATCGACGGAAAGCTGCAACGATTTAACGATATCCGTTTGAAAACACAGATCAGGATGCTGTTCGAATGCATTAAACGCGACTGGAACGATATCCAAGAAAACGAGAACGAATTGAACATTTTGAGGAAGTGCATGGGCATTGCGAAACAGTACACAATTTTTTGCGCAAGTATATATGTGTCACGAATGGATATATGTATAGACAAGTGAAACATACGCTACTCTTCGTTAATAATTGCTAGGATGATGTTAACCGTCGCTGTACTCATTTTAGCGATAATGACTTTGATTTTAATCACATTTGTGATTGCTCATCTTCTGCCACGGCTACTCGATGTAGTAGTGCCTTTAAACGAGTCTCGACAACACGAATTAATAGTACCAATCTCGTCCTTCTTCGGTGGAAATAATTTCTATTTTAGGCTGGGTTACTTGATCACTGTTATCGTTTTCGGATGTTGTGGAATGATAACCTCTGAAACTACTGCTGTAGTATTTACACGACACTTTTGCGGATTGCTGAAAATTACGAGGTAAGCAATACTAAGGGCATTGTTTTCTGAAGTAGGGACGCAAAACTATAAACTATACTTTAAAAATCCCAACACTTATCGAGACTTCAATTTTACTTTCCAGTTACAAAATCCAACATTCATTAGATTGGGACGAAAGTCAAGTTTCTAATAGGCACAGATGCACTGTAATTTATTTGAGGATAATTGATATCGTAAACATGCATAAACGGGCCCTCGCGTTAGTATTTTGAAGTCTGTAATGTACAGCCCTTTTTTACTCGTTCCTGCACGTATTCTATTACGTGTTTATCGATTTTTCATATTTTATTAAAGGTTTCTCGAGGCCTCATTAAATACTTTTTGGACATGTTACATGTTTATGGTTTTCCTCGGTATTTGCTCGCTTATTCTTAATTTATTCCATGTAAGTCGCACCATATTTAACGAGTTTGAAACGATTTAATGTATTTTTATTACTCGCACTTTATTACCAATATTGCTCCTGTCGCATTTCGTTAACAGATCTTTCAAGCATTGGTGGTAACACCGAATTTAAAGGAATTATTAATAGTTTGCATTATAATTGTCCCTCATTTTGTTCTCTGTGCTTTTCCTAACTACAGCGTACAAAACATCATTGATTATAATAGGAACATTTTCGTTCAAACGTAAGTAGCTTTATTATTCTACCTTCTCGGTATCTGCCTCCCTTTTTTATAACAGTATAAATCTGCTAAATATTACTGGAAAAACGAACATTTTTCTAGTTATTTCGTAAAATGGTACGAGACACCTGTATCCATACAGAAGTTGTATTTGTTCTTGATGCTTAAAACGACGAGAGATATAAAGGTAACTATAGGTTTCTTCGTCCCATCCATGGAGGGTTTTTTCAAGGTAATAAAAATGTTTAAAGCAACTTTGCATCGCGCTAAACACCAAGTACATTAATTTTTCTAGCTTATGAATATAACCTTCAGCTACTTTATGGTACTGTGCTCCACTCGAACGGGAACGTAAGTTATGTTCTATCCACAATGAAATAAACATTATTGAAGTTAATGAAAAGAAGGTTAACAGTAGCGAATATCCACCCCCTTTACAAAAGGTCAAGTTCCTCGCTCGTAACGCGTTTATTGTGTCATAGGGACATATCGATTTTCCCGTCGTATACTCATTGCACTGTTTATAGGTTGTAATAAATTCTTAATTTCGTGACGGCTGCTGCAGAATCGCCTCACATATCCTGCCGTAGAAAAGGAGGCTTCTTGTAACGAATAGATTTGTTGAATCGCGTATGTTTTCAAAAGCTTACATTTCGCAAATCACGTTTAATAGGCTGTAACGGTCAAATATTATAAAACGAATACCGATACCTGACTTATTTCCGGTTTGCGGCGATTAATGCTTCTTTGCTCAGGCACTTCTCAAAAATATACATCTTCTGTGCGTTGTGCGCAGGATATCAACTCGATCACAGCGCGGGATGATGTGTCTATCGCGAAGTCTGCTTCAAATTTAAAAATACCACACTTTCGGCAAAACTTCTGTCCTCTTATTTATCCTATGTCCAAAGTTACTTGCTTGCCTAGCAATCCCCCAATTTTGACAGTGGTTTCACGTTGGTGCACCTCTCCTTGCAACAGTGTATCCTTATATATCCGTATATAAACGTATCGCTTATAAATTCGTATCGAAATTATTATTCGCGTCTCAAAACTAGAGCAATGTACACAACCACGTGACAACAATCGTCGAAACGGCTCGAAAATACAACTTGTCCGAGGGCAGAAGGTGTACTGAGCAGAAAACTGCAGGTAGCAATTGCAACGCCTGCGCGGCCTCAAGGAACGCGGGAGATATCTGAAACAGTGCAACTGTTGCTGTGAACGACCATCTGTTTACGCAATAATTTATTTAATTCGCTTGACATCACGCACGATCGATTCCATCTCTGAGATGAATTATTTTTCTTTATCTTTTTTTCTTAACTTGGAAAGAATGGGGTTGAACGATACCCCCGCAACATTTCGCGTCAAACGTTCACCAGCGTTCGAGCAATATGAGTTTCTTTGAGAACGAGTACTACAGCATCACTCGACAACTTCTGCTTCTTACCGGATTGTGGCCGTACAGGAAGTCGAAGCTGGCTCTCCTCTATAGTGGCTATATTTTAATTCTTCTTCTGACTCTTCCCATTTTACAGGTATCTGTTATTTGATTAATCGATGTGTACCTCGTATACGCATTTCTTTCTGTATTTCGATTTAAATTGAACTAAAAATTCAATTAAAATTCAAACTTTAAATTATTTAACGTCTACACTTTCCTGGGGAAGCATTGATGGGACGGAGCATTACGATTCATCGATTATTACAGATAATGCAAATTTTTAATGTGGAATACGATTTTAAGCAAATTCTATCAAGCTGTGCCTACGTGATTGTATCGTTGATATTCATAGTAGAGTATTACAGCTTCTGCCTACAACCGAAAAATGTGAGTTAGGCAAATACGTGATGGATGGCGGAAAACAGCAATCATTTAACGATTCTCATTTAAAATATCAGATGAGGCTGCTGTTCGATTGCATTAAACGAGACTGGAACGATATCCATGGGAACGAGGACGAATTGAACATTTTGAGGAAGTGCATGGACATTGGTAGACAGTACACAATTTTTTGCGCAAGTATATATGTGTCACAAATGTATATATGTATAGACAAGTGAAACATACTCTACTCTTTGACGATTATTTTTAGAATGATGTTTATCATCGTTGTATTCATTTCAGCGGTGATGACATTGATTTTAATCACATTTGCGATGGCTCATCTCCTACCACTGATTCTGGATGTAGTGGTGCCTTTAAACGAGTCTCGACAGCGGGAATTAATTGTACCAATCTCGCCTTTTTTCGGTGGAAGTAATTTCAATTTTAGGGTGGGTTACTTGATCACTGTTGTCGTTTTGGGATCTTATGGAGTGATATCCGCTGAAACTACTTCTGTAGTATTTATGCGACATGCTTGTGGACTGCTGAAAATTACGAGGTTAGAAATACTAAGGACACTGTTTTCTGGATTAGCAACATAGAACTTATACTTTAAAAATCCCAACATTTATAGACGCTTCATTTTCACGTTGCAGTTACAGAATCCAACATTCATTAGATTGGGACGAGAGTCAAGTTTCTGATAGAGACAAATGTACTGTCATTTATCTGAGGCTAATTGAAATCGTAAACATGCATAAACGAGCCCTCGCGTTAGTATTTTGAAGTTTGTAATGTACAGCTCTCTTTTACTCGTTCTTGCACATATTCTATTACTTGTTTATCGACTTTCCATATTTTGTTAAAGGTTTCTCGAGGCCTCATTAAATACTTTTTGGACATGTTACATGTTTATGGTTTTCCTCGGTATTTCCTCGCTTATTCTTAATTTATTTCATGTAAGTCGCATCATATTTAAGGAGGTTGGAACGATTTTACGTACTTTTATTACTCGCACTTTATTACTAATATTGTCCCTGTCATATTTCGTTAACAGATCTTTCAAGCATTAGTGGTAACACCGAATTTAAAGGAATTATTAATAGTTTTCGTCATAATTATCCCTCATTTTGTTCTCTGTGCTTTTCCTAACTACACCGTACAAAATATCATCGACTATAATAGGAACATTTTCGTTCAAACGTAAGTAGTTATACTATTCTATCTTTTTGTCATCTGCCTCCGTTTCTTTCGACCAACGTAATTCTGCTAAATATTACTGGAAAAATGAACATTTCTCTAGTTATTTCGTAAAGTGGTACGAGGCACCTGTATCCATACAAAAGTTGTATTTGTTCTTGATGCTAAAAACGACGAGAGACGTAAAGGTAACTCTTGGCTTCTTCGTGCCATCCATGGAGGGTTTTTTCAAGGTAATAAAATTGTTTAAAACGACTTTACTTCACTCTAAACACTAAGTACGTTAATTTTTCCAGCTTATGAATATAACGTTCAGTTACTTCATGGTACTCTGCTCCACTCGAACGGGAACATAAGTAATGTTCTATCCACAATGAAATAAACGTTATTCTAGCGAATGAGTAGAAGATTAACAATAGCGAATATCCATCTCCTTTACGAAAGATCAAGTTCCTCGCTCCTATCGCGTTCATTGTGTCACAGGGGTATATCGATTTTCCCGTCCTATACTCATTGCACTGTTTATAGATTGTAATAAATTCTTAATTTCGCTACGGCTCCTTCAGAATCGCCTCGTACATCCGACTGTAGGAGGTGAGACTTCTTGTACCGAATAGTATGTGGATCGCGTATATTTTTAAACGTTTACATTTAGCACGTCACGTTGTAAACATTATAACGCTCTAATATTATCAAACCAATATCGATATCTGAATTGTTTCCGGTTCGCGAAAACGCTTAAACTTTGTCGGTGCGTATACTTTTGTGCGAAGCATATCATCGCGATCACAACACGAGATGTAATGCCTGCCGCGAAGTCCACATGGAAAGATGCAAAACTTCTATCGTCTTACTTATTCTGTGTTCAAAGTACTCACACTTGCGTTGTAATCCTTAAATTTCGTCAGTGGTTTCAAGTTGCTGCACCGTTCCTTCCATGTGTTTCCTCAATAGTGTATCCTTCATAAATTCGTATCAGAAGTGTTATTCATCTCTCAAAACTAGAGTAATGTAGACCACCACGCGAGAACAATCGTTGAAACAGCTCGAGAATGCAACTTCTTAGAGGCTAGAGCGTATACTGAGCAGAAAACTGCAGACGGCAATTGCAAGCACGCCTGCGCGGGCTGAAGAAACGCGGGAGACATCTGAAACAGTGCAACTGTTGCTGTGAACAACCATCTGTTTACACAATATTTTATTTAATTCGCTTGACACCAGACACGATCGATTCCACCTCTAAGATGAATTATTTTCCTTCATCTTTTTTCTTTTAACTTGGAGGAATAGGGGTTGAGCGGATACCCTCACAAGGTTTCGCGTCAGACGTTCACCAGCGTTCGAGCAACATGAATTTCTTTGAGAACGAATATTATAACATCACTCGACAACTTATGCTTCTTACCGGATTGTGGCCATACAGGAAGTCGAAGCTAGCTCTCCTCTATAATGGCTATATTCTGGTTCTTCTTCTGACTCTTCCGATTTCTCTGGTATCTATTATTTTGTTGATCAGTGAGACCTTCTTCGTATACGCGTTCGTTTCCAAGTAATGATTTAAACTGAACAAAAGTTAATTGAAATCCACGATAAAACCTTAAATTATTTAACAAGTACACTTTTTTGTGGAACAGAAGCATTACGATCCACCGGTTATTACAGATAATTGCAATTGTCCATGCGGAATACGATTTTAAGCAAACTCTATCGAACTCTTCTTACGTGATCGTATCAATTATATTCATAGTAGAGTATTACAGCTTTTGCTTGCAACCGAAAAAAGTGAGTAACCCGATCGACGACGGAAAGCTGCAACGATTTAACGATATCCATTTGAAAACACAGATCAGGATGCTATTCGAAATCATTAAACAAGATTGGAACGATATTCAAGGGAACGAGAACGAATTGAACATTTTGAGGAAGTGCATGGGCATTGCGAGACAGTACACAATTTTTTGCGCAAGTATATGTGTGTCATGAATTCGTATATGTATAGACAAGTGAAAAGTACGCTACTTCACGATAATAATTTCTAGGACGATGTTAACTATCGTTGTATTCATTTCAGCGGTGATTACTTTGGTTTTAATCACATTGACGATGGCTCATCTTCTGCCACTTCTACTCGATGTAGTAGTACCTTTAAACGAGTCTCGCCAACGCGAATTAATAGTACCAATCTCACCCTTCTTCGGTGGAACTAATTTCTATTTTAGGCTGGGTTACTTGATCACTGTTTTCATTTTCGGATGTTATGGAATGATAACCTCTGAAACTACTGCTGTAGTATTTTCAGGACATTTTTGTGGATTGCTGAAAATTGCGAGGTAAGAAATGTTAAGGACATTGTTTTCTGGAGTAGGGACACAAAATTATAACTTATACCTTAAAGATCTAAACACTTATCGGTACTTATTTTTTACTTTTCAGTTACAAAATCCAACATTCATTAGATTGGGACGAGAGTCAAGTTTCTAATAGACACAGATGTACTGTAATTTATTTGAGGATAATTGATATCGTAAACATGCATAAACGAGCCCTCGCGTTAGTATTTTGAAGTTTGTAATGTACAGCCCGTTTTTACCCCTTTGTACACACATTCGATTAACGTGTTTTTTGATTTTTCATATTTTGTTAAAGGTTTCTCGAGGCCTCATTAAATACTTTTTGGACATGTTACATGCTTCTGATTTTCCTCGCTATTTTCTCGCTTATTCTTAATTTGTTTCACGTAAGTCACACCATGTTTGACGAGTTCCGAACGATTTTACGTATTTTTATTACTCACATGTTATGATATTACCCGTGTCGTATTTCGTTAACAGATCTTTCATGCATTAGTGGTAATACCGAATTTAAAAGAATTTCTAATAACTTTTATCATAATTGTCCCTCACTTTTTTCTCTGTGCTGTTCCTAACTACAGCATACAGAATGTCATAGACCATAATAGAGACATTTTCGTTCAAACGTAGGTAACTATACTATTCTATCTTTTCGTCAACTGTCTCCGTTTCTTTAGAACAGTGCAACTCTGCTAAATATTACTGGAAAAATGAACATTTTTCTAGTTACTTCGTAAAATGGTACGAGGCACCTGTATCCATACAAAAGTTATATTTGTTCTTGATGTTAAATACAACGACAGATTTAAAGGTAACTGTTGGCCTTTTCGTCCCGTCCATGGAGGGTTTTTTCAAGGTAATATCACTGTTTAAAACAATTTTACTTCGCGCTAAACACCAAGTGCATTAATTTTTCTAGCTTATGAATACAACATTCAGCTACTTTATGGTACTCTGCTCCACTCGAACGGGAACATGAGTAATGTTCTATCCATAATGTAATAAAGATTATTCTAGTTAATGAGAAGAAGGTTAAGAGCAGCGAATATCCACCCCCTTTACGGAAGGTCAAGTTTCTCGCTCGTAACGCGTTCATTGTGTCACAGCGGCATATCGATTTTCCCCGACACGCAATCTCCCGCATGGCACACTTTTGCATCCCCTCAGAAACGATCGATATTTTTTACCACGAGTAAAGCAGACCTCTCTCTACAAATTTCTCCAGCACATTTTTTCCCCTTTCGACGCATTATTTAAATGTGATACCACAAGTATCGATTGCACCTAGAATACTGATAATAATAATTGTTAATAATTATTCATTCATGTTGATCGGTGCTTTGATATTATTTATCTTAACACTTTAGAAAGTATTTGACACAAATGAAGAATTAAGAACAAACCTATTCTTAGAAATCGACGCAAACTATACTTCTCTGACAATCACCATCACAATCACGATCGTTTCACTGCATCCACTTGCATTCCTCAAACTCCACGAATCTTGCACATTCGTGAGGACAAGACACGGCACGATGCACATCATGCAACATTCCAGACATCAATAGCCGAAGACAGCGAAAACAACGAAAAGTGTGCGCCTGCGTGAAACTCGACGATCAAGTGGGGGTGTCTCGATACCCTTGGCGCGACATAAAGTCTGGTCGGATGCAATTTCACCCTCGGAGGATTCTTTTCACCCGTCGAAGAATTCTTTACACCCTCGCGAAGAAAGAAACTCCCTTGGCTATCGACCGCGACAAATTACCCGTCCCGTCAATCATCCCTTCCACCTACGGTGGGGTTCTGCTGGAAATTAAAAAAACGGGGGGTGGCAAAGCCGCCGCGGCGCGGATCGATCGGGGATGCAAACGTACGCGAGACTTCGAGCGAGAATGACGTGCTACGGAAGGAACGACTACACGATGAAGAGTGGTTTCTGTTTCTTCTTCGACATTAGCCAAGTCTTCGTAAAACGTGTCAGGTATTACGAATCGTCTACGTATCGAGTTTTCTATGTTTCAAGCCTTGAAACAATTGTTTGAGTGTTCAGTTATAGAACTAGTTTGCCTGGGCTGTCTGTTGAGTTTTCGAACATATGAGAGGCATAAATATTTCTTTGCGCGTTCTGATAATGTTTCTTGTATGAGATGAAATACTTACACGTGTGAATGTGCACAAAACGCATGCTTTCAATAGTGTATCCAGTTATGTAAAGATTTCAAGTGGAGTATCATCGCGTAAGAAGCTTCTTTCCGTTCTTCGAATCATTTTGTTGTCCAGACGGTGTACGTGCGAACCAAACTGAAAATATATATTTTACACTTGTTGTAGTTATTTTGTGCTACGCGAAAAATGATTGGAAGATATACTACCGTTCGTACTACTTTAAAAAAAGATCAAAATCCTCGTGTTCACTGTGTCAGGGGGTTCTATCGATTTTCTCTCACCTGCCACGGTTACCCCGTAACATAGTTTTTTGCACCCTCTTATGGGAGATCGATACTTCCCGTGACACACTTCGCGTCTTGTCTTCGCAAACAATATTTTTTTTTATCTTATTGTTATTATGACTATTTTCCTTTTAAGTAGTCAAGACTAAAGTAAACGTGGCGGGAAAATAGTTTCTTGAAATCACTGGTACGAGAATTTTTTTATAATATTCACGTAATAAAAATCTGCTCCACTGCTTAGGTTACACGAGACAACCATAAGATTAAAAAAACAAAACAATGCATAATGAATGGAAGGAAAGAAGTTGCTTTAATTGTCGTAAACAAGACTAACTTCCTCCTCGCTGTGCTGTTCTATATATTAAGAAAAACGCTGCCTCGTACCCTCGACCACGAAGTTTCCTGTCCAGGAAGACACTTCCAAACTGCAATAAACGTCGAGTAACAGCCCGGATGGTGTACCTGCTACACCTTCTTCTAAAACTTGCAGCAAAACCCCGTTTTACATTTTTTACCTCGTCCAGCTACGTCGTCCGGTTAAGTTTCATTGCAAAACTATCATAAAATGTAACGAGTGTCAATCATAATCTAAATTTATTCTTCAAGTTACTGCAAAATCTGGTCTCCTCGCAAATTTTTATACAACGTTCACCTTTCTGGCTCGCATTCTGCGCGTGTCAAAAAGTAGTGCACGTTTTTGCTATTAACTTATGTTAGAAACAAATATGCACCCCCTGTGCGCAGTGGACAAAAATGAAATTGTGTCGATAAATATTAACGATATATTATCAAAAGTATTCAGCACCAATATAGGTCCAACATATGTTGATCTATAATGTTCCCTGGCAACACCAAGACTGTTATTGTTCCTATGCAGAAAACCAATAAGGAGCACACATGTGTTTGCACCAGATGGTAAATTTCTGCCGTGGCATCCTTAACGGATTTCTGCACCAATATTCTACATGTAGACACTTGTGTCCCACTTACTGCAACATCGAACTCACAACTCATTCGATATTGCTTCCATTCTATAAAATCATCTCTCCTGTGATTTAACAAAATTCTACTTTCAGAAGACGTCGCGACTTACTCTTAACAGTAGTTCAACTACCTCTAATGACCAGACGGTACGAAAACACTGAAGCTTAAATTACGTTGACTATTATTCTGTCAGCCGTGGTACAGTTATCTGTATCGTTTAAATTTCTCGAAGCACTTCGCGTTCGAACCTACGCGTTTTTTTCCAGATTCGAGTCTACTCGACGGTACTTCGTTCTAGAGACTGTCGAGTAGAATTTATACCTGCTCGCTTGCTCCGTCGTACAGATCGGCTGCGATCGATGTCGCTCGAAAGGGTAGACGGAAAGAAATGCGAGGTTCCCGGTAAAGCCTTCGAAGGCAGACTAAAGAACCCTCGCCTCCGGTTGCAACCTGTTGCGGCCGCGCTTGCGTTGATTAAAAATTCATCAAGAGGGGATAACAGCGAGAGGGTTAAACCCTCGTAATAGCATAATCTCGCGGAATACCAGTTTCATTTTTTATAAGCGGGATATTAACATCTAGGGGGTGAAAAAAAGGAACGTCTCGCGGGTAGTTTCCTCAGAGCCGCGCGATCGATACCGTCAATCATTCTGGTTGTTCCACGATTTCCTTCGAATTCCAGAAAAGGATTATCGATAAACCAAACGATGGCTGCTGATGGTAGAAAACAGCCACCGCTGTTCTATGCTTCACACGAGTTCCAACCGTCGAACAAAGATGAACTTCTCTGAATACCATTACTACAAATTCACCATCGATCTACTGCGATATTTAGGACTGTGGAATTTAAATGCCGGATGGCTCGAGAGGTTTCAGAGGCTCGCCGTCTGTACGCTTTTCACGACAGGCATTCTCTGCCAGGTAAGGGATTTGCGTTCTTCCTCGATGTTCCGTGTTCGCTTGGTTCCGTTTACAAAGCTTCGCCAATTCGAAACGATCAAATAATTTCAGATCACCGCGTACTTCACCAACGAGTACGACTTGCAAATGATCTCGAGATCCGTGGTGTTCATCGTCGGATCGTTCATGTTTCTCGATCAATACGTATTGTTCTACGCCAACATAGACAGAGTAAGCAATTGACGATTAAGAGCGCGATTCGATTCACTTGCTTCGTTAATTTGTACGCCTCTGTGCGCGACAGATGAGGACGCTCTTCGCGCGTCTGCAGCAAGACTGGAACACGGTGCGAGGCGTCCACGAGTATAACATCTTGAAAGAGTATACTGAGAATGGTAAATTTGTCACCAACTTACACGTGGGTAAGACTACCGTTTCAGATACCAGTCGAATATATTTCTTCATCGTTTCCATTATTTTCGAACAGTCGAATTTTCAGCATGCTTCGTACCAATTCTGCTCTGCATCGTAGTCCTCGAGTTTTTACCAAATATCCTTAACGTTGTGGCGCCTCTCAATCAATCTCGACCACAACAATTTCCTATAATGGCGGAATTCTTCTTGGAGGACAGCACATCGAAATATATATTTATTTACGTGGCGGCGGACGTTACTCTTGTCGTGGGCGCAACCACGTTAATAGCTTCTGAAACATTCGTATTTATGTTGATAGAACATGTCTGTGCGATGTTCAAAATCACTGGGTGAGATGTCTCCTATTAATGTTACTAGCGTGCGGAACAAAATTTCGTTTAATAAGCTATAAATAGTTCTACATCGTTCCAGTGATTGCCTATAAATCTTTCTAACGATTATCATTTCGTTCTTAGCTATCGCATAAAACGCGCGGTTAACGAGCAGAACGAACGTTCGGTTTATGTCAAATTGCTCGATGCAATATTAATGCATCAGCGAGCTATCGAGTTAGTATCGCGAGATTTTTAGCTAGCGATTCTCGTTTAATTCTCTACTAAATGTTCGTCCTGAAATTCTCGAAGGTCTGTCGAACTGTTAAGGGAGACCATCGTGCCTGCTTTCTCTTATTTATTAGCGGCTGGTATAATTTCGATAACCATGAATATGTATCACGTGAGTAGATTTCATTTTTTCTTCCATTTGTACAATATTTCTATTTTCAAAATGTTTCTCTTTTGGCACGACAGCTCTCTCAGGTAATAACGGTGACCAGAGACGTGGGCAATTTCGCGGAGGCTGCTTTGTTCGTGCTCTATCAGTATTTCTACTTGTGCGCGACCCACAATCTGGCGCAAATGGCGATAGATCATAGTTCAGACATTTTCACAGAAACGTGCGTATCGAAACGACTACCGTGAGAAAGATTCCAAATGCAAAGGTACACTGCGTATCGTATCGCACGTGTCGTAACAAAAAATTACCGTCGTCACGCCATTTTTTGTTTCCTCGCGAGTAGCGCTCACAGCTCATATCATAATCAATCAAATGCTATTAATTTCTAATTCGAATCTCTCGTCTCGTAGATACGAAACATCGTGGTACAGAATTCCTTTGCCCGCACAGAAACTAATCATTTTCATTATGCAAAGAAGCATGAAAAGTAACACAATGATGCTCTACGGATTGTACGTTCCATCGCGGCAAGGTTTCACGATGGTAATAACGCATAAGAATCGAGTCTTTCTTAATCAACATAATTCCAGCCCATTAACTGCTCTTTCGTTCCAGCTGTGCAATACCATGATATCGTACCTCACATTCTTATGCTCCGTGCAGAACTGAACGAATTTACATAATAGCAGAAGAACAACGTCACATATGTAGAATACGAGAAAATAAACGTAGAAACACACACATGTTGCAACTGAAACGTGAAGTTTAACATTCAATCACTGAATCCGCGCGCCAATTACTCGAATCTTGTGGATTACATTATCCAATTTGAACAAGTCCCAGATTTCGAGAACAAAACTGGCGCGCTTGCCATGGAATGGCTCGTTTCGCGTGTATTTCTACGCCCAACATTTAACAAATGGCTCACCTTTGTCTCTGCCCCGGAATCAAACATCAAATATCCATCGTTCATCGAGCAATTACATACAGTTTATCAAACGACGCGTACAAATATAGAAATACACCAACGACTCATTTCACGCAGCAAGCAAATTAACAGGAACTACACCAGCATCCACACTGCCAAAACGAGTACCTACGAAAATTCAGTGACGCCAGCAACCACTGTATAAGTCAGCCGTACAAAAGCGTGCTATTATTAATCTTCGTTCCATTCACCAAATTCAGGCATTCGAAACGCCTGGCTGTCGCCGTTTCCCTCCCTCGAGCAGACACCGCACGTAGACGCATCGCTCGCGAGGGTAGGGTGCTACTTGTTGCGCGGTCGCACGCCGATGAACAAGTGGGGTGCTTGCGAAGTGGCCACGCGTAAAACAGACGGACGTGGAAGGGAAATTGACGGCATTAAATTTCCATAACGCTGGGAAGACCGTGGATCGGTTCCGCGCGCGCGTTCCACCGTGAAAGCATCGCGTCTCTCGAGTAAAAGAAGGGGTTGCTGCGCGCGTTCCCACGAGCCCCCGCGGTTCGTCCACCTATGCACGCATACCAATCGATTAAAAGCAAGCAATTTATAAATTGCTCCCGCTATTCCGTCGTTTCTTTTCCAACGGTGCATTAGACTTCGCCGGTGCTCATTAATTTTGCAAGCGACTCGGATGAGAGGAGGGTGAGTTAATGCACGGTGGATGGAGTCGAGGAGGGTTTCTTGCTTGGCTGTGATCTCACACGGGTTTCGACGCTCGCGGCACAATGGACGATCTGGATCATTCTAATTACAAACTTAGCAAAATTTTGCTGTCCTCCGTTGGACTCTGGCCGTACGATACAACGCGGCTGATGTACGCGAAGAGAGCGTTCGTAGCGGTGCTTATCGTCTCCTCTGCAATATTACTGGTACTGGTTTTTGTTTTATTCATTTTGGAGAAATGAGAGTTGAGAGTTTCGTGATTGAAGATACTTTTATTTTGCACGAATTGACGAATGATTGAGAGTGGAGGGTTGCTTCGGTTTTTCTGTTGCAAGTGTGCTAGTTTAAGGGATATTCTGAAGGGTGTAACGCAGGGGTGGACGAACTGAAGCTTGTAGGTAATTTTTTAACGAAAACTTTCAAGCAAAGAGATTTTTCACGTGTTTAAACGATTTTTTTTTATATCTAATTTTAAGTGGGAACCTCAAATATCGCTTGTTACAGTTAGCATCGTACTTTATTCATTCTGCAGAATGCAGCGAGAGTATTCTCTTAAACACGATGTCGTACCTAATACTCATGGCTATATTTATGCTGAAGTACAGTGTCTACTGGTATAAAGATAACGATGTAAGTCGAGGGGAGAAGCTTCCGATCTACATGGCAGAGATTTCTGTTATCTTTCAACTGAACCATCCGAATTTGTAGATAAAGGAAGTCTTAGAGATAGTTCGACGCAACTGGCAGTCAGTGAATAACGAAGACGAGCGAGAAATAATTCAGAAATATGAGAACAAAGGCAAAAGTTTGACCACGATCTTTACAAGTGAATAAATGCAATTTGAAATTTTCCACGGAACACCTCACGCAGTTCACGTGATTGTTATATATTTATTGTTGCAGTAATAACATATCTGGCGCTCGCTGGCTTCACGTATCTGACAATCACAAAGCCTTCGGCGTTGACCATAGATATCTGCGAATCTTCGCGAAATTTGCAGATCACGATGGATTATGTCACCAAGAACAATATATATACACACATTATGCCGATCCAAGTAATTGTTCTCGTTGCCTGCGGAGCAACAACTCTTTTAGGAACCGAAATAACGATAATTATGTGCAGTTATCATATCAGCGGACTATTACGGGTGGTCTGGTAGGAAACGCAAAAAATATGGACCTTCTATACAAAAACAAATACACGCACGAAGTTTACGAGGGCACGAACTCCCTTTAACCACCCCTTTTTCACAGTTATCGTGTGCAAAACGCAGTCGACGACAAAGTCTTGAACTCATCGATTACAAAGAACGACAGACTAATATGCGAAAATCTAATCGAAGCTGTGAAACTGCATAATCAAACGCTAAAGTCAGTATCCAGATTCATACACTACTTAAAAATTGCGTTATTCTAGCACGTGTCCAGATAAGTGTAACGTAAGATGGACGTCCACTTGTTGCGTATCATCGCGTTGTACCATCAGTGTGAACGATAAGCGTTGCATTGTCGCGTATCAAAATGCATTGCATTACCAATTGACACGCAACTGTGGAACGTTTGTTGTTCATTGATACCCAATGGTGATACGATACGAAAGATACGCAACTACAACTAGACCAGGTTGCATTACACCTCCCTCTGGAACGCACTGCGACGTTTAGTACATTCAACTCATAAACAAATCCTTCTTAAAGGTTTTGCAAACATTTGGGGGAATGCCTTTCATTCTCATACCTTATACTGCTCTCGTTGGGAGTAGTTTTCTTGAGCATCAATCTCCTGCGCGTAAGTACATACAATCGTGATTAGAAAGATGAAACCGTTAAACGATCAGATTCTATCGAACGTGTAGCTGTCTAACATTATAACGTCGTCGGATGGATTCATGTTGCTCCTATTCGAAGTGCCTCTGATCCAAACGATATTCGCCTACTTGTTTTTAACAAATCATATGGGGCAGTTAATTATGGACAACAACTGGCAGATTTTCACGGAAATGTGAGTGACGACGAGAAAGTTTTGGGCGCTGTGAGGCTATTTAAAAAGATTCAATAACGCAATATACGTTCGTTTTATAGATACACCACTTCATGGTACAATGCTCCTCTGTCAGCGCAAAAGTTACTGTTGTACATCATGCAGCACACTACGAAAGCCTATATTTTTTCTCTTGGAGGTATAATTGCTCCGAGTTACGAAGGATTCTCTTCGGTAACACGCTGCAACGAATAGTTAAAACTCATATTATTTCAACCCTATTACGTGCAATGTATACACTGTATTATTTTCAGATGGTCCATGCGTCGTTCTCTTATTTTATGGTTATTCGTTCTGTGTAGTCGTACTTTTAAAAGACGTGTGTTACAAATTAACCCTTTCGCTACCAGCGTCGCATATATGCGACACTCTGATTTTCTTTCCTAAGCTCGACGTCAAAAATATGTAGCAGGTGTTCATTATCAATTTATGATAACTGTTTGTTGCACCATACAAATAAATTGGACCATACAAATGGATTATGTTAAATAAAACAGTAAAATAGATACAGGACGTTATTGGTCTGGCGATAATGGTTTTTCTCTCGAGGTCCTGGTAGCGAAACGGTTGAAGATGTTATACTGTTGTACAGTTGTAGCATATTTGAGTCTCGCTTAGAATTATATTAGTATAGCAATTTTAAGAAGTGAATACGTGTAGAAGTACATACGTGTGTAACTGTCGCAGTGTCGCGAAACTTTCGACGGCACTTTATTCTCAGGAATGACATTCTTGCACGTCCCATTGTTACTTCAAGAATGCTTAAGACCTTGTACAATACACTCAGGAAAGTAAAACTCGCATTTTTGTTCACTGACCGTGACAGACACGGTAGATTAGACGGTCGCTTGTTTCAAGAAAAACGGATTTCGGTTCCGTGAACCGCGAACCGCGCTCTACGCCATCCGCGACAGAAATGAAAAAAAGGAATACAACTTCTAGCGATACTCGCCTGAACAAAGGGAGAAAAGCGTGGCACGAAATTTCCTTTTCCCTGACAGCGTATAATCTTCGCAATTGCCAATAAATATATAATAAGGGGGTGTTTTATCGATCGATTTATGTACCGTCTCGCGCCTCCGTCTACGTTTATTTATATAGTTTTCAGATTACAGCTTCTGTCAATCATACCACCCCCTATGCTTCTACGGTTTCACTGTCAAGAGCGGAATATCGCGTGTACGAGATACGGGGAGCAAAAAGAAAATTGGAAACGGGGGGGATGGAAACTTCTATCGTAGAGAAACTTGCGGTCAGTTGCATTTCTGCGGTGGTACAGCATGGATCGTTTGATGTGGAAGTATTATAAGTTTAGTGCTACGATGACATCGATTGTAGGCCTTTGGCCCTATACCAAGTCGAACATTATCCGATTTAAGAATTGTATAACGAGCATCGCGTCTGGAGTATATCTGACCCTGATGGTATACCTATCAGCTATAACTATTTGTTTAAATATTTTTAATTGACATTCTAATCCTTTCGAGTCGATATGATTTCTAATCTGTAAGATAACTCGAGGTTCAACAATCTAGACGATTTCAAGCAACGTTCTTCTTTAACGTTGCTTTATAATCAAGACTTGTTACTTGCAGACCATAAATATCATCAAGAAAGAGTTCACGTTATCGATATTCGTACAGAACATGACCATGTTAATAATGTCAATGGGCGCCTTCTCCAAGTACATTTCATTTTGGTATTACAAAGACACGGTGAGTGAAGAAAATTACGTTTGTACATACTTTTACGTACACCATTAGAAAGGAACGCGAGTGTAATTAGAAATTCAGATCAAGGGAATGATGGAGGAAATAAACGATCATTGGACGACGGGGAAGGACGAGCTGGAGCTTGGGATTTTAGAAAAGTATGCCTATGATGGAAAACGCTACGGGATGGGATTCGCTCGTAAGCTGAGACAAAATCAATGCTGAATAGAATGGAAATCACTCGTGTATCTCTATCGTTATAGTAATGTTGTATCCACCAGCGATTACTGCAATAGCGTCTCATTTCTCGTCCAAGATCCTCGACATCCTGCTGCCCCTGAACGAGTCGCGGCCCCAGATCACTTTCGTGCAGCTGGAATATTTCGTAGATCAAGAGAAACACTTCTATCCGATCGCGATCTTTCAGAATACGATGATCTTCTTAGGGATCACGGCGTTTATAGCCACGGAAGCGTTTAACACTATGTACATCCAGCATATGTCTAGTTTATTTGAGATTATAAGGTAAGAAAGAATGTAGGTTCTTTTAATTACAATGTTAACTGGTTGTATCGTATTCTTCGGTTAACAAACGCCATTTTTAGTCACCGTATAGAGAAAGCGGTTCTACAGTGTATCTCTCGGCCCAGTATATCACAGAAACAACTGAACAGTAGCAAAGAGACTCTAAGCTCAGCCGCGATTGTACACGCGGGAGTAATCAAGTTGGTATCTTGCATGACGGTGAAAAATTAGTCGTATCAGCTTCTGGATGTCGAGATATAATTCCATCGTATCCAGAAACAATTTTAGTGCTTACGATTTTCACGATCGAGACGATTTCTAATTTGTTAAAGGTTTACCAATACATTCATGATTACCTTCTCGACGCCGTACGTTTTTCTTCTTATTTTCGGTGTTGTATCACTGAGCATGAATCTATTTTGGGTAAGCACTCGCGATCGTCGTGAAATTTTCTCAGGAAGAAGAAGATTCAGGATCCAGGGAACTCGTACGAAACTTTTAACACGCGTCTTTTCAGCTGTCGCAATCGATCGCTCTGTGGGACGATATCGAACAGACGCTGATGCCTATGTCACTTGTTGTTGCCGAAATAGGTTACATGTGGTACATAAATTACTTAATGCAGAACATGTTGGATCGTAATAATAACGTTTTATCGACTCTGTAAGTGGCAATGTCAATTTCCTCCACTGCACCTTATTATCAAATGCTATCTTGTCTGTGAATATTTATGTACGTCGCGTTTCTATAGATACAATTGCGAGTGGTATAGAACACCATTAGACATTCAAAAATTCTTATTGATCATGATGTTGAACAGTAATCGAATAGAGATGATCAATAAATTAATCGCGTTTAAACCATCGAAGGAGGGCTTTCTGACGGTAACGATCGCCTGATCATTCCATTTATCGATTAACAAATCAATTTTTTCTCTAAATAGGCCACACGTATTTTTCAGATACTAAGAACGTCGATCTCGTACTTTATGATGATACGCTCTATCCAGTGAAAATTGTGAAACGACGATGGAAAACTGCGTTTACAGGCATCGCGATTTGTTCACGTTGTACGATGTTGTTTATTTTATTGTTCAATAAAGTCTGATCTTAGGACTACTTTAGAAGAATCGATGAAAAAAGAATATGCGAAGAAACCAAGGGTGTCCTCTATTATTTCGAGATGTTAAACAACTTGAGGATAAACTTGGCATTCTCGAGGAGTCGATCGCAGTTCATTCTCGCTCGATTCTCGTTGATATCCGTTGAAGCGAAAGGAATACCCTGCAACAAATTCCAACACCAAAGGCTAGGAAAAAGAACGTTACGAAACACATAGCGGCGGGGATAACAGCAGATTTTCAGGAAAAATACGCCAGTGCACTTTGCTCGCGTCCGCAAATATACTTTCTAGCCGACGCTAGTGAGACTCGCCTGGAACAGACCACCGCGAAGAAGTGACTGCCGCCTTTTTCCTCCTCGTCCAGAGTTAAGCCGCCTCGGGAGTATTCCTAGCGCGAACAGAAGAGTTCCCAGCGACAGAAATTGCGAGGGAATTCTGACAATTCCTGCCCAGGGAACGACCCGTGCGGATAGCGACAAATAATAAAAAATTCACGTGCAATAACGTTCGAGGGGACGACAACGCATCGCGAAACGTGGGAGACCGTGAGAAAGAGAATATTATTTACCCTTAAACGCACTCTATAAACTGTTTTAACCCCACAGCAACGGTTCTACCCTGCAATTACCATAATCGATCCACCATCTTCGCGATTCCAAGTTACGACCGCTGTCTATTACTCGTCGCGTCAACCATTGACGCTTTTATCTTCTCCTCTCTGATAGTTCTCACGCGAATGTAAAAAATATTGAAAAAATAGAGAAATAGCAAGATATCTGATTAAACGACAGGGTATTTGGATATTACTGTCTGCTTGGTCGTCAGACAGTCGTAAACGAATGGAAACGATATTACGAAAATGTGATAGCGATTTCATTCACAGGTGGTAATGTCACAAATCGATAGCACCTTATGGATTACACCTGTGCAAACATAGACACTGGCGAGTGTCTGCGAATTGCGAGCACTGATTCTATAGCTCTGTATCGATCGTACGCAGGGATAACTGGGTCCGTACGATGACACGGACACGATCGAACACTGGCAACAGGTGGTTAGTTGCGACAAGCGTTCGCTCATAATTCGTGTCCTCCCACGAGACATCCGTTTCGTCTCGTTAACCACGTTGTTGCGAAAAAATCCTAGAATGCTATTTGTATTCTCTGCCAATAATTAATACATAGCCAGACGAAAGTGATTACTGTTCATCGTGCGATTCTGTGCGAACGATGTCGTTCCACCTGACTGTGGTGGACCAAAGGACAATATTTTTAATATCACGTTTTGTGCAGTCTCATATTGTGACTTAGATTGTTAGATCGTTCGCACGGCCGTCTTCTATCGCATAGTGATTCAATCCATCCAGTGAAGAGCAGAATTTCTTGCTCGAGGACCGTCGTTTTGCTTGGCATTGAAACACAGATCATCGCAAACATATTCGTGACGAGAAAATGAAAGTTCTTTGAATAAAGTAATGCACGCAAGACTTAACTAATCGTTACCCCTTCTCAGTTATTTTATTCGAGCTAGGTTACAACGTGCACTTAAACTCGCGTTTGCACACCTGCGAAGGGAACGATGGAATGCATCCCCTTAATTCCAAGTAGCAAGTATCCCTCGCATTAAACTTCCCATCGAAGGAGCACGCGCGGACCCCCGAAGGAAACAAAGTATAAACATAAAAACATTTAACGATAACTTACAAGTAATTCGTATGCACCCCTCGGTAGCTAAACGCAGCCGCAATTGCGTCGACCAGAAAAAGCCTCCCCTTTCGCGTGAACGTCGTTCAAATTACACATTGCCGTCGGTTAATGCGAGCCAACCATCGGGCTCGCGTAATATCGGCAAGAAGTTGACATTACGAAGACGGTGCGTCGACGAGAGTCGTATTAGAATTTTGTTAGACCACTGTGCTGGCTCAGTCTCGATTTTCAGGTAGGGATGAACGTCGTTGGAAGGGATCATTGCGAATCCAATTGGAATTCGTCGAAACAGCTCGATTACATATCATATTTAATCCTGAACTATTACAAGAACTTGAAAATCATACCAATTGAGAAGACACGAGAAAGTTCGATGTTTTTTGAAGCGAGTTGCTTCAGTGTGCTATAGAAATGGAAGAGGAAAGAAAGAAGGAAAAGAGAGGGGAAGAACGTTTTGTCCTGGGCCTGCTAGTGGACTCATCAGTAAGGCTATTCATCAGTAAGCCCTGCCTTAGACGCTGGGATATTAGGGACAGGTCAAAACTTCTATATATTCGAAAGGATAGATATTTGTGTACTATCAGGAAACTGTACGTGGTGCTGTTCCTCTAGTGTCGAGTGTCGAAAGGCTGCCACATTTTCTAAGGATTGTTGAATTATACGGAGAAGTCAGACACGTCTGTTCAGCTCTAATTGTGTCAGGTAAAATATACCTTCGTTGTTTCATAAATTAACATCGTGGTCGCACGATTCTCATTGCGCTTCGTTCACAACCATTCGTTATTAACTGTGACGCGTAAACTATTCATATGGCACATCGATACGATTACCACGTCGACGTGTTTTAGTAGGTTTACGATCGTCAAGGGGTTGAGAGAAGAATGATAAGGAATAATAAGGCTGGATATCGTCCGCAATCACGATCGTAACCGATAGTTCACCGTCCTCGGTACGCTTGCTCGATATTCACCGTGGAAAATCGAGTGGTTCGCGTTCAATACGCATCAATTCGCGGGCAAATCCTCTTCTCCATGGATACAAGTGGCGCTCGGATTGCTGTTCGGAAACAATTTCAAGAGTTGCCCCGCGCTGAAAGAGATCCCAAGGCGTAGAAATATCCAGCTCATTGACAGGGAAACGATCAACGGTGTTCCCGGAACCGAAGCGCAAAAGTGCTCCAGCTCGTGAATAGAAATGAACTTCTCTAAAAGTCGTTATCGAAAGGGCGATGGCGTTCCTTTGGCTACGATCAGCTCCACCCGAGATTACACCTCTTGGGTATGGGAAACGCAGCAACTTTTTCTGCCTCTTCTTCCGTATTTACATTACGCAGAACGTGCCAGGATCTCTTTTCGATCTTTTATATCATTTATGCGCAGATCTCGTTGAATAAAATACAGCTAGCTATGGAGAGAGCTCCTTATTCCATTTATGCGAGCGTCATACCATTTATTAGAGCGTCTAAGGTAAACTTGATTTGAAAAAAACTGTGGCGACCTCAAAACACTCCTATGTTACAGTTGTGACAAATTTCTCGCCATTGAAATGGTCGTTTGTACAAACAACTCGTGAATTATCGTAGCAGAAACAGATATATCGTCCTACTCGAGGATCCTCCCCTCGATAAGGGATCGCGAGGTCCTTCCAGGCCTCTCATCGAGGCGGCACTCGCTCGCAAAAAATCGAACCGCCACGGTATCTGGTCGAGGGCGAGGGACGGCCAAGACAGGCACGCAGCGGCGTGAAATTACAAGCGTCCGTGGCCCGTCAACCTCGCGCGATCTTCGACGAAATAGGGAAGCGATTCGCGTGAAACGATGCGTGAAACATCCGCACGGTAATCAGCGGACGGGTCCAAGATCGACTCGAAGATCGCGAGAGATCGCACGGCCCATTTGCGAGCAGCGAGGAAAGCGGAGAGCCTCGGAAACAAACGAAACTCTCGAGATAGATCGCAGTCGATCTTCGCTGACCGCAAAGGAAGCTTCGCGATGCGTACGCGTAGGATGACGAGCGAAAGGTCAGTAAATTTCATCCTCGTTTTGCACATTTCGATCAATGAGAAATATATTACTGCGTTGAGATCGTAGAGTGATAGAAATTGAGAAAACCCTTAGAAACTACCCTTCTAAACTGTTTCTTCTAAGTATCTCTCTTCTCAGAACTGAACCATTACGATTGTGGATCTAGGAGGACTGAACACAGTAATCGAACATTTGCAAGAATTTTCAAGCAACGATGATCCCTACGTACCTATTTCTTTCCCATATCTAGGTACTTTTACCAAAGACACCTTACAAATCCCTCTGTTCGCCGTTTTCGAGTCCAAGCGCTCCTCCAAGACGCTTCACTTTTGCTCGAGCAAACTATGCATACGCGGGTCTTCGCCAGCGAACCGGAACCGCCTCCCTTATCTAAAGTGCGAGCACAATGTCTTCTATCCCGTCACTGCCACCGCTGCCCTCTCCTCTTCCTTTCAGCCGCCTATCAGCGAGGACATTATCGCTTGGTACGCGAACTCACGAAGATTATCGGTTGAAGCCCGTGAAAGGGAACCGTTCCGGACGTCGTCGACTGTTCCGCGTAACACCACCAGTCGCAGGAAGCCACTTTCTCTGTTTTTGCGCTCGTTTGCCGGCTGCTAGTCGGCTGATTTTAATGTTCCTCTTCTTCTCCCCGCGAAACCGCGAGCAGATTGTTTTTGTCCTGGAGGTTCTTTTCTCCCGGCTGATTATGTGTACGGATGGTTTGAAGGAAGGCTCGCGAAGTATGCCAACCGATGTTGAATCGAGTTCAAGGATTTGCTTGTTTTTCTTCACCGCTCCGCGGCGGATCTGTGGTCTTCCTCGAGTTGTCCGCCACTAGTTTACTTGTACAAAAACTATGCAGTATTTTTCTAGATATAGTTATCATTTTCTTTTTTTTTTTTTACTTATCTTTGTACACAAAAGTGAAATGATACATCCTGTTACCGTTTAACAGATACGTATTCTAGTAGATAGTAGCAGTAATGGCACTAGAACCGGGTAATTGATACCAGCATCCCCAACGACTACCATTCCTCGATAATCCACGGTTTAGGAAGCAGAAATTCACACTTCGCGGTTAAATTAACTAACACTCGGGTTCAATTATAGAGCAGCGGATTCACGTGCACCGCATTAACATTCCTGCGTTAGCCCGGGAACAATTCCTGTCGGCGAACGAGGGCCGAGCAGCAACGGCTGTCGTTTAGCCCGTCGGCACACGTGTACGAGGCAAATGGGAAATAATAAAAATCGAACCGTGAAACGACATACTTTTTCGCATAAATGAAGGGAATGCGAAAAACGAAAAAAAAAAAAGAAAAAGAAATGCAACGAACGTTCCGAGAATACCAGGCTACACGCCCATTCGACAACAAAAGAAACGCGCGTTGCCGATGGAACGCGATGCTCTGTAATGCACGCTCATGCCCCGACGCGCGCTTCCTTCACGATGCAACTACACGTTCCAGTTTATCGTGCAATCTCGAGTTACCCCATAGAATCCGAACGAACGTTAACGACCGACAGTTTCCAAACTTGCACGCGCGCCACCCCACGCGCTCTGCCCACCCTCTTCCCAAACGCGGTGATTTCCAATTTCGCCGCAGCTAGCGTCGTTCGAAGGACGCCATAAAAAGGGCGAGGGAACGAGAAGGGTCGACGCTGGTCGAGGAAAGGAAAAAAAGTCGCGGCGCACCTGTCTCGTCGCGTCGTTCGCATTAATTCGAGCTAATCTCGGTGGATCGTAAGGAACGAGGCTGTGTACGCGAGCCGGATCTCGTTACGGGATGCTTCTCCTTCCGCTCGCGGCGTAAAAAGCTCGCCGCCGCTGGATAGCACGACCAACTCATTTCCCTGTAAACCACTTTTCCCGCCGCGAAACACGGACGCACCTGCAGCGAGAGAGAAGGCCCGCGAAAACTGGAGCACGCGAAACGCGCGTCGAAACTTGTTACTCACGAAAGTGCTTCCGTGACTATCTCCAGGCCCGTGGCACGGACCTACAAGTGGCTCGAAAGCACGCGAGTGCTTTTCGCCCCCGCTGCGAATCGCCATCCCCGTTCCGTGAGCAACCGCCGCCATCCTGCCTGCTGCTGCTAATCATATCCGCGTAATCCGTATCCAGCCATCGTTCGTTGCTTACCAGCGAAGCTTTCGACGGTGAATATTGTTTTCCACCACTGGTACTGCCTTTTTGCTCGCGTGCTACGTTTCGCTTGAAACGATATAAAACGATAGTGGAGCGATCGTCAGAATGTCGTACAGAATTGAACTTTTACGCGAATGTAAATGGATCTGTGCGACGGTGGGCGAAGATGCAAGTCATCGCGAATTGTTTCAGAGAAACGTCGTTTGTCGAATCTGGATCTCTGCTAAATTCTCTTCTATTCCTTGCTCTAATCGATAATTTAATTTTCGCTGAATTTCCGGTGGAAAATTTCGCGTGAAATTTGATTTTTCATTAGAAGCAACGTTGGATCTCGGTGAAAGCGGTAATGTAACCATTTGTCGAATTCAGAGATTGTCAGTCAAAGAAAGTTGCAAAGAGTGAGGGAACAGAATAATGGTTAATGCGGATCCGCTTTCACGATGTTATCAACCCTCTTCTTGGTACAAAGCCGGAAGAAGATTTTCGCGTCGAGCGAGCCCAGCTCGGAACTTTATTAAGAAGGTCAGAACTCTTCGACGAGGAGCGAATAGGTTATTACACTTAAATATATGTCCGTGAGTGCTTCCTTCAAAAGATGCTTGGCTCCTTTCTTCTTTTTTCTTTCTATGCTTTAATACGCTATTATGACCTCCTACCTATTGCCTCATTACCTTATGATCCAAAATCAAGCTGCTTCTACAACCCTGCTTTAAACTTCCCTCTTAGTCTTCCTTACAATCATACGCGACTGAATTTCTCTTCGACAAATTTTGAAACAAATGTCTAAAACTGTTTCAGTTTAGTTACATTCCCCATCTCTTCCACGATTTTCCACTTTGCGACTTCTCCTAACTTTCCCCCGCCACTTCCCGCCCTCGACGTCCTTTCCAAGGTTTCACTCGAACCTCTCACCCTCTTTTCGCTCTTTATTGTTTCCTCGCCGTTTCCAGGCTTTCTTTCAATCTTATTGCGCGATTTGAACCCCGCACTGGTCACGAGTCGACCAAAAGACGTACTCCGCGTTCTCGATAGGTGTCCGTGAATCATTAAGCGGGCCCGTCACGTATCTCATAGTTAAGGCTCCATTGGGGTGAGCGCAATACCGGCCAAGGACCAATTTCGACTCGCCTCCGCCACCTGATCCGCACACCTCTCGTCGTGATTTCCCTTAAGCAGCGGCGCATGCACCACCGCGAGCTTCATTTCCTCCTCCGACCCCTTTCTTTTCCTTCTCCCTTCGTACAAGCCAGCGGGGTACCAGCGACGCCGCAATAATCGTCACAATTCCATTTTACTGTCCCCAAGACCGGGACGCGGCGAGCTCGTTCAACTGGCAGCTCGAATAAACGGAATAAGAGACAGAGAGGGACCACCGCCTGGAGGATCTTCTACGCGATCTTCTCGTCTCTGCAACGGGACTTCCTCTCGTTGGAAATTAGGTGGACATGCTCGGAGCCAGCCATCGAATGGCTCGTTCGCCGGAAGTGGATGCTTCTTTTTTTATGTACCCATAAGAATGGATGGTGTTTCCGGGGGATTGGATTGCGCTTTCGAATGGGAGGGTCGGGACCAGCGGCAGGTCGCGCGAGCAGGATAATTGCGACGACCAGAGGAATTTTCGAAGGACCTGAAAATAATGCAAAATTAGAATTGTCTGAAATTCACTGTAGATTCTTACACGCTGCGATATTTTGAAACGTAACAACTATGAACTCTCGTCGATTGAGGGATGCTAAGAAAAGTCTAACGTTGGTATATAAGTTCCTCCCAGCTTTCAGAATCACGAGCGCTCGCCTATCTCGCGTCAATGAAAAAGTAGTTCGAGTAAGTTTGCGGTGATGCACTTAAAACTGAAGCGAACAATGCGATACACCCGAGTTTACGCGGTTTAACGCGGCCGCCGCGTAAAGGAGCAGCCTTAAAACGCGTAGCTGTGGAACTAAAACCGCCCACGGTGCCGTACACGTTCCCGTGAACGGGGAGATTAAAAAGTGGAAGACGCGATGATAGCAGGATTACCTCGTCTATCTCTGTCCGTTCTCGTGCGAAGCTGGTTATCGTCGCTTGAGAACCAGGATGATTCTGGTTCCCAATCCAGAGTTCCCATGAGGACTACACCAATAGCAGCTACGCGAGACGCACGGTCAAACTTTTTTGCCATTCTTCCGTTTTCGTCCCATTTCGTTTCGTGGAATTAACTCTGGAATTAATGGATAAATCCACGCAGAAATGAGCGAGAAACACACATTTCTCTGCATCGAACCTCAGAAATCGCGTGCAATGTTCATCTCTTCCGTTCGAGACGAAGGTAACAAAAAGCAAATAAGCGAATAAACGAAAAGGAAGTAACGCGAAACGGTTCGATCGGATATTCGACTCGCGGGCCCAATCGACACAACACGTCCGGAATATATTAATTGAATCGGACTGGGAGGGTTTTAAAGGATCACCTCGCGTCACGAATTCGCAGGCGAAGTCATTTTTTAAATCAATCCCCGCCACGCGTTGGTCAAAGGTTTCGAACCGAGCTGTAATTGAAATAATTGAAAAGTCATTCCGCGTTGTAGCTTTTTAATTACCAAATGGCACGCCACGGGACGGATACGGATGATTCGAAAAAAAAAATCCCGCGACCCCTTTGACAGAACGTATTGCTTCATTGTATCCGCTGTTTCGATCGATATTAAATGTTTACCCGCTATGCTTCGCGCGATAACGATTAATTTCGTTCAACTAACAACGAGCAGCGATTGATTCTCCTAGAGAGATCAGGAGATTCGAATTTCGATTTAAACCAGAACGTTCGACCTGTAATTTAGACCGCATTTTTTAAATGAAACTATTTGCTCGAAATAATTGGATACAGGTCTCGATACGTGGGAATATCGATGGACGAGGAGGGAAATATTTGCCGCGTCAAATTCGTTGACTGTTAATAATTACTTCGAACCTTTACACGGGGAATGAAATCCGTTTTTAAGCGCGGGAAGTTCGTAGACAGCCGCCAGGACAAATAGTCGAGATATCGCTTTCACGTGACCCGCTCGAATAGAAATCTCAATTGTCATCGAGTCATCGCGGGTTCCGACGTTTTAATTAAAACTTCTCGCTGGCGGAGTGCGAAATGTTTCCCGTGATAACGCCGGCAACCGTCGACGAAGAAGGGAACGGGACAAAAGGAAGCCAACCGGACTAAATCGGCGACACATAACGCATCGATTCGATCGATGTCGAAGTTCGCGTCGAAAAATCAATCAGAGAGAACGATTCAATTTAAACGGAGCTACAGTCGTACGAATTCATTTTTTTATCAGATATTATCGATGACTAAAAAAGTTGAGGATAAAAGTAGCGAAATCACTGGTTCGCTATCCGATTCCACGATCGATCAGGGGACAGCGAGAGAATTCGTTTCCTCGTGCCATTAACCCTCTGCTTAACGAACATCGTAAATCAAACGCTCGAACGAAAAAGCAAAAGGAGAATGGCTGATATCATAAAATCTCCTCGAATAAAACAACAGTCGATAATACGATACGAAAAGAAATGGAATAACGAAGAGAGATTGGGAAAAAGAAATAGCGTTGAGGGTGAGGGGCGTGTGGAAAAAGTTGGAAGGGTTGCGAGGGACAGAAATTGGGTTAAAGCCCACCGGCGAAAGCAGCTCTGTTCCCTTTTTTAACGAAGTACCGGTTTAATAAGAAGGTTGCGCTATTAGGTCCTAAGTAAACGAGTTAATCCGGCACACCTGTCGAATCAGAGGGTGTAGCAGCATCCGTTGGACGGGCCACGTAGAATCCTTTCAACTTAACGACCCAATAAAACAGCCCTCGCGTTGACCTATAACGGTCAATACGAACGGTAATTGCTTTCTTACTTTTTAGTCGCTTTCCCCCCGTCGTTACTCCCTTTTCAACGTTACTCTCTCGCCCCGAAATTTCCTAAAGAGAGACATTTCTCAGCTGAATCGTTAGAGCTACTCTAGCCAATTGGCTCTACGCGAAATAAACTTTTTCACCTCGATAGAGGGTATCGATTTTTGTCTGGTTCGAAAAAAACGAAAGGTCTCGCTCTAATTTTTCGCGTCAATTTGGTAACGCTTCGCAGTTCACTCCAATTTGCAGCGGAAATGAATGGTCTTCACCCCAGAAACGTTTTTTCGACACCTTAACAGCGCGGATCTGGGTCGTTGCGTTTATAATTACTCGAGAGTGTTGCAAAAACTACAGAGAAGTGGTGTTATTTTTCAAACCGATGTTTTTTAAACGAACAGAAAAAAAAGCAGCGCATTTTACTCGAATTTCAAAACGTTGTGTCGTTAAAATATTCTATCACGATCGTATTGTGTCTTATTCGATAGCGTTTTTAGGCACGTTGAAACTTTGGCGGCAGAAATTATCGGTAGAACACGGTTCGATTAAAAATTACGTTACCTACAGGAGTTTGAATAATTATATGCGGAAATATCGTTCGTTGAGAACAATTATGCGAGCGTTCCACTGACGCGAGCCAGTACACACAGTAGTTTGTTGTACATTATAAACGACACCGGTTTCACGTCAGTTTTCAATAGCCAGCGTAGAACGAATTCACGATTATGTAGATTCAATTGCTGTCATTAGAGAAATTACAGAACGAAATTGAGTTCCCCCAGTTTTACCAGCAGTTGTGCGTAATACGAATGTTCGCGCGATGCATTCGCGTATTCGCTCGTTTTGTCCACCGTTTCAGTTTCGACGAGCATATTTAGCAACTACGAGTGGAAGTCAGAATTGTATTAACGACCCTAATTCACTTTAATGCAGCCCAGCAGCAGAGAGATTAATTGAATCGAAAAACTTTCTCAGGAAACGTTCAAACCGATAGCAACAGCGTTTGGTAATTGAAATTGTTCTGAAAAAATATTGAAAACAATGTGTAACGTTATCCTCTTGATCCGGGATACGAAAAAAAAGCTCGCGCGAAATCCGAACGCGAGCCGTAACGCAAGAAGAGGATCGTTACGGGTCGCGGCAATTTATTCGAACGCCGCGCGTATATCACGGAATTGAATGTTCCGATTACCTTATTCCACGCATGCCCGTTACGAAACCGATTATGTCTTTCACCTCGACACCGCGCACCACTGTCTACAGCGTCTCGCGTATTAGGATAAACTGCCGCGATTACGACAGGTGGAGCCGCTCGTATTTTGCAATTTTCCTGTCTGGCCACGGCGAGATGCGGCAAATTGCTGCCCGTACTATTTATGACCGCCGTACGCACATTTCGTTACATCACGCCGCTTCAGACGGCCCGAAATGGCGTCGATACAGGGCCGAGGCGAAGTGACTTTCGTCTCGGCGAACCCCTCGGTTCCTCACTCGAGGCGAACGAACTCCTTTTCATTTTTTCCATCTCCAACCTTTGTATCGCGTTAAAAGCGCGTTCTTGCTTTTCTTTTTGTTTTTTTTTTTGAGGGGGGAAAAAATGATAGTTAGTCCCAGATTTATTAATAAACGCGGTGTTATTGAATGGAAGGCAGCGGAACCGGTTTTCAGAATATCTTTGCTAGCTACCCAGCATTCATTTTGCCTCTCGCATAATTAATAATCGGGTTCCTTGATTCACTTTCACGGTGTTCGACTCTTCGAGTAGGTTCGCACGTGAACAATCACGTCGAGCGGAAGCAAAGGTTCGCCTTCGAAATCTTTTTATCGCGGTCGCGTCGAGTCGCGAATGTGAATTGAACCGTGTCTCTAACTGTTGGAGGAATTAAAAGGAGAAGCGGCATCGATCTTGGCACTATAAGCGCCATGCGTTATTATCCTCTCATCTGTTTCCGATGCTATCTTCATGTTCCTGCTAATTAACACCTATGCCTCGTTCATTGTAGCCTACGGCGGAAGCAGAAACGCATTCACGCTAAGGCACTGTTAGCCTATCGAGAACGCCGACGAGAAGCCCAGGGACAATAACAGTGTGAACGACGTGCAATTAAACTGGAATGAAATTTCTTTGATCTTCTTCCTTCGCGAAAAAATATTCTATTGCCAAGAAATATTACCAGAAAATGCGAAAAATTATTTAGTACAATTACTTTCTTATTTAATAACGCAAATGATATGATTTTTTAAGAATTTTATCAAATATTCGACACTCTATTTATTATGCAATATTTTTTGTTACCAAATTATTGCGTTACCAATGTAGCGTAATGTAGTGATCGTAAATAACTCAATGAAATGCCACGCTATTTTGAGTGTGCACATGTTGTGCAAGAAAAAGGATAAAACAAACGCGCAGCAGATTAGCTCGTAAAGTACCAAGGATCGAGCTGCAGGACGACACACGGTTGCAAAGGAGAACACGAGGCGTGCGAGTTGCAGCTGGTTGGTCGCTGCGAATAACTTTGTAACTCCCGCTGAACTAATAATAATCCTAGCTCATTAAACACCGGCTGGAAACTTAATCGGCGAATTTCCGCCAGCTCTCAGACGTCTGGATCCGCGGGATGCGCGAACCCGGATACACGCGAGTTCCCGGCAACTTTAAATCTACCGAGTTTATCGCATTCACCAGCTCGAAATTACGTTACTGCGGGAACAACATCGAACTGCATTGCGACGCGACTGTTATTAGGACATCGCCTATGCCAGCGTTTGTACGCGTGGTTTTGTTCACATCATTCGTTAGTTCGCGTGGAATAATTCCGTGTCAAAGAAACCCCGTCGAATGCACACTGAAGCTCTTTCAAGCCAGAACTGTTATCGTACGTTTACATATGTAGACTAGAAATACGACTGACAAACACGAGGCGTATTCGATAGGAAAACCGGTCTTGAACGGCAGAAATTAGGTATGCGAGCCAACGTGGCTTTATCTCCTCTCTTTTTCTCAACTAGCGTTTCTTCAAGTTTCAGCTAAAACATTTGTTATTCCCCTTCCTTAACAGAGAACTGGTTAAACCGTGAATACACGGATTTTCAACACTTTCCTAGGAATAAATCCTCCGGCCACCGTAATCCCCCCAAAAAGATTGAAACGAATTGAAGCCACGTTCCTCATACTCGCCCCTGGATTTCCATATCTGTCTGGCTGCCGGCCAGACGAATTAGCCCCCATCCTCCTCCCTCTCGAAGACAGACACGCGTATTAAATGAAAGCGTTACCAATCTAACCATTTTTGTTTCTCTCGACCTTTTCAGAACTCCGAGATATCGCTCTTCGAGACGAACATCCGTTTCATGGGAAGCCTGCTGGCCTGTTACGCCCTCACTGGGGACGTGATGTTCCGGGATAAGGCGGCCCAGCTAGGCGAGCGGATGTTGCCTGCTTTTCAGACGGAAACCGGAATACCTCACTCCCTCATCAATCTCCATACCGGGGTAAGTTCGGGGATACCGCGGCGGCGCCTCGACCGCCGCGTTTTAATGTTAATTACTTCCGGCGTGACCGCGGCTGGGCTTAAATATTCCACGGGGAAGAAGAAGCCAGATTTACGATGCCGATCGCACGGTGAAACGTTCGCCTGGGTATTTGTCAGGACGAAACGCGCCCTGGGCTCGTAACAAGACTCGCGAAGGCAGCCGCGTCGAACGCGACGCCATTTTGGTACCGCGACGTCCGAGCTTTGCCGCGCGAGAGACTAAAATATTGGATACGGATAAAAGAAAATGAGATTTTAGTGGCATGCTTTTTACTATGCACTTTATTAGAAGGCTTCGAGAAGGAATTGTATCGCTCGATAGAAAATCTGGGGTTCTCCCCTATTTTTAAGAAAAAATGACCAATAACATTTCACTGTTTACATACGAGATTCTATTTTATTTCTGAACACAAGCTTCATTATTGCTCTTACGTTGATTTGCTGAAATAATTCAACATAGAAATGACCAATTAATTCTTTCATTATCTTTCGTATAACATGAAGCAATGTTAGGTACTGTTATAAAGTGTACTAAATGACGACATAGCTTAAGTTAAACAGCCAGTATTGAATCGCGCGTACAAATAGAACTGAAAGAAATAGCTACGAAGCTTGTGCGGGAGTCTGTCAAAGAGGTCTCCGTCAAGGAAGACGCAAATCTCGTGGCAGAGAATCAGTCCGTAAAATAGCAGCGTAGCGCTCTTTGCGTCGCAGAAATACGCCTTTGGCAGTAGAAAAAAGACAGTCGAGGAGATCTGGAGGGAAGGCAATAACCTCGGCGGTTTTTGCACCGGGGTTAGAAACACAGGGCTGCGGATGCGTTCGTCGGTTTAATTGAAACGATTCCGTCAAGTCACGTTCACCGAAAGCGACGGGCCGCGATTAATATGCAAATTCTTAATTGGACGAATAATAGGGCCGCGGAAACCGGTGTTTCATCGCTTTGTCCATTCCACGGTGTTTCCCTTCTCTATTTCCCTTCTTTCGTTCACCGTATCCTTTAATCCCTTTCTCCCCTTTGTCGACCCCATTTTCACGGCTGAATTTTTCAATCCATTCCTCCCCACCGTGTTATTCCTCTCTTTTCCTTTCTCGTTTCCTCGCGTATTTTTCCCCGCCCCATATTCCTACGCGTCCCACTCGCTTTTGTTTTTCGAACTTCGAAATCTCGACTACGGTTCCATATATCTCGCGTGACATTTTGAAGTACCGAGTTTAAAAAAAACCGTTCGTTCTGCCCCTTCCCGGTACAGTTCCATTCCGCGATACTTTCACCACCGCGCCGCTCTCGCCCACTGTTCTCGTCTCCCTTCGATCCAATTTTTCCACGCTGCCCGACACGAATGCCCGTTCCGACGGCGTTTTCCATTCCCCCATGGAGTGCTATAACACCGTGAAAACCGGTGGCACCGCGGATTCGGTTTAGAAACTTCGTCGCTTTCAATGGAAATACACCGGTAACTGTTTCGTTCACCGCGACACGTGAATCCCGCTGAATAAACGCCGGCTAACGAAATTCCGCGAATTTTCCGCGAGCGCATCCACGGCTCGACGCGATTTTAATTAAATATCGCGAGAATAATTATTTAAGCGATACACCATCTGACTGGACGATAAGTTATTTCGAGATAATTGTACGTTGGTTCGTACTCGAGCCAAAAGATACGTTTTCATTCGAAACACGATCGACGAAAGTAAAAGAGCAAACGTCGCGGGAATTTGACCGTCTTAAGTGATTAATTTTCCCATCTTCGTTTAAATCAATGCCTGCTTCGCGATTCGATCTGATCCGCCTAAAAATTCCAATTAAAGATACATTTCCATTATCACGGCCAATTAAAGTCCACGGTAGCGCACAAAATCGGGATAATTTCGCTCCGTCAAAGTTCGATGGCCACTGGGGGAGGGAATGGTTTCGCAATTATCAGATTTCCGGTTGGAGTTTTCGCGAAGCAATCAAGGATCGCTTCTTACGATTCGACCCGCGAGCCGGAGGCGAAAATTCGATTAAATTCCAGCCGCGAACCGAACGGTTTCATTATAGTCACGGCGTTGGCGGTGGCGGCGCGGTAATTTCCGTGACAAAGGTTAATATTTATCTTGCAGCCGTGAAGAACGGTACCGCGTTCGTTTCGCGGCGTACAGCGAACCGTCTCTATAAACACCAGTCGTCGTCTCTGTTATTTTCGTTTAATTGAACCCGTTTGATTCAATCGCGGCACGACTTCGCCTTCTTCGTTTCTGGCTTTTTTTTTCATTCGTTCGCTTCCATCGCTCGCTCGCTTCGAGCAAGAAAAATCCTCTTTCCATCCCCGACCAATCCAGGCTGATCTTTTCACAATGATCCGACGGGCGGTTCCGTCGTTGGGAATTTTCAGGCGAGCAAGAATTACGGCTGGGCTAGCAGCGGGTGCAGCATCCTCTCTGAAATTGGCACGATGCACCTCGAATTCACCTACCTAAGTGACATCACTGGCAATCCGGTTTTCAAGAGCAAGGTGGAGAACGTGAGGAAGGTGCTGAAGAACCTGGAGAAACCCAAAGGGCTCTATCCGAACTACATCCACCCGAAGACCGGGAAATGGGGCCAGCGTGAGTTGTTCTTGCAATATTTATTTCAAGTACTGAGCGAATCGAGCTCGATGGACTGCGTAAGATTTGCGCGAAGATTTGCCGTGGAATTTTGAAATCTTGAAAGCTCGAAGCTTTCCGTGTAACGTGAATTAGTTAATAACCCATCGCGCCTTAGTTTATGGCAGAATAACAGAAACGGAGACACATCGTAAGCGTGTCTCCGTTTTCGCGTTTCGTTGCAGTTAAAATTACGAAACGGGGGACCGAAGCGCATAGCAGCGATGATAAATCTTGCAAGCTGATACACAGTATCCAATGTCGTCCATTAACTACGTGCTTAAATTATTGTTCGCATCAATTCCCGGGCGACGATCGGTTTGCTGGCAAAAACAGGAAACTAATTATTCCTCCCATAATACGTCTCGCCTTCATAAATTTCGCACGTGTGTATATAATGAGCGGACTGTCTCTCGAAGAGCCACTTTAAGGCTCGAATGCTTGCGAACCGGATTTAAATAGAATTAAAAGTAACTTTGTTCGTAAAAAATCATCCGTACTCCCGAGAAATAAAAGCGGTCCTGCGAGGGCTTTAATTGCATAAAAAATTACGAACAAATGCAAATAGCCGATGAAAAATTGCTCGCGTGATTTATATCTGTCTGAGTATCAACAGGCGACGCAAAAATTCGCGTCACGGCCCGCTCCATCGAGGAAAGAAGAGACCAAGTCCGAAAAGACGAGCGATAACGATCGATATCGGATATGAACGCAGTCGATGTATGCATGCGCGCGTATCCGTGCGTTCGTACGTGACCCGCGCTTTATTACTGTAATTTCATTTAATAAATCTTCCTGCGCCCCGAGAATTTCGTCGCAAAATAGATTTTTAATCTGACGCCTGTCGATTACGAACGGTGGAAATAGTTTCGACGCGACAACCTCGAAGAACGGGCGCGAAACGGTGTTGCGCGCCCGCTCGAGCGCGAGGTGGTTGGTGCCCGGTGCGCGCATCCTTGCGGGTTTCCTTTTGTGCTCCCGTCGTCTTCCGACGGGCTGGGCTTCTCCGTGGCCGGCGCTCTTTGCGCCTTCCACCCGAATATCGCATTTATCATGCCTCTGCATCCCCTCCGGGTGCTAAATCCTCTGCCTCGCTCGTTGTTCCGCCGACTTTGTGCGCCTCCCGTATTTTCCCGTTGCGCGTATGACGATCCCTCGACGAATATTTATCATCGTCCTCCGACTCCCTTCCCTTCTCCTCCCTTAACCCTTCCTCTTTTTCCATTTTTCTTCCTTATTCCCGGGACTTCTTGCGCCTCCCTTTCTCTCGCCCCTTCGTTCGTCCAGGAGACCGTCAACCATCGAGTCTCCTTAAAATTTATGGTTCTATTGAATCTCGAAAGTCGTAGGTCTTGCTGAGAGAGAAAGAGAGAGGGAGGAAGGGAGAACTCAGGCCACAGCTAATTACCCGGCCGCCTGTATTCTACCTCGATGTCTGAATAGCCGATGAGCAGCTGGAGAAATCGGATGATGCGAGAAACGTTTAAATACTCTCCTTAGATTTAATAATATTGTATATCGAGACAGTATTCAGTCGACGATGGTTGCTTGAATCGATGGATCGATAGAATTTTATTCGAAACTAGCCACGTCGCTAGTAATTAACCCGATAACTTTTTAACGCTGCACGTCCTCAGGTTCGTATAAATGAGCAGCTCCATTATTCAACATTTAAAAGGAGAAAGAAATCCAGCTGGAAATCATGTTCGCCAAAGTCGCTACCAAAGACAAATTTACTTTTCCACCCTATTTCGATCGGAGTCACTCCGTTCCTCCCGAGCACGTTTCTAGTCCATCGTGAAGAGCGAGAGGAAACGGTGGAAAACGAAAGTGCTCGATGTTCACCGCAGCGGGAGCGGAAGGTTCGCGAGAGTGAAACCGAGCTCGAGCTCTCTTTGTCACGCCCGCTCTCTCAGACGAGAGTCGTCCGGAGTAGCACCCTCTTCATCGTGCAAAAACCTCGCCTCGATAGTCGCGTGGATACCGCGCGCAGCCATGGGGGTCTCCTCTGTGCCCTCGAGGACCTCTCGACTCCAACTGTCCCATATCATTTCGCTGCCTGTTCTTATAACGAGTGATTTCCATCTGTCCACTTCGAGTTACCGATTTCCACGTGTAACTTTTAATTCAACACCTGCAACAGTGAAAAATTACATATTCCACGTTGTCATCGAGTTATTCGTGCGCGATGCAACGTCTGTTGCTTCCATCCTGCGTCATCACTCGATCTCCACTAAAACAGATCACTTCTGACCCGACCCTCTTCGTAAATCTTGAACCTGGCTATCTCGAAGAATACGATTTCATACGCGAGTCAAGTATTGGAACGACGAATGGCGCCCGTGCAAACAAGTCGAAGAGTAACGGATCGCAAATATGGAGACTCGAAGGAGCTCTGGCTCAAAGCAATTGTCCTGTCGACTGAAAGTTCTCCCGGACGTTCTCGCCGTCGGTTTGTCTCCCGGCTTTGTTTCTACTTCAATGGGGAAGTTCCTCGAGGTAGAAAGCCGAGAATTATGAAACGGGTAATCTTACTTAGCGCTGGGATGCCTCGGTGTTTATTAAGACAGAGTCCTGCCTTTTACGCGACAGGTTTCTTTATCTTACAAGTTTCGGGGTGTGTAACGAGCTCGAGGGCCGTCGTAGTACGAGTCCGCGAGCTGCCCTAATGAAAATACTCTTTCTCTAATTATTCGGCACAAAGGAAATGCGAGGAAATAGTAGAGATTTTCTCGTGCCATTCCCCCTTTCTTATTCGAATGCATTTATTTCTATTATCTCAGTAAACCACCTTTTGTGTATGGAGTAAACGAGACTCGACGTTCCCACGGTCCAGCGACGCGTAGCGATCGTCGAACCGTGTATATTTATCCGTGTCAATTAAAATATTTATGGGTGCAATGAAAGGACAGGAATTTTCAAACGAAATTCAATTCACCTCTCGAATGTTAGAATACTCTGGACGTTTTTGCATATCATGCATACTCCAGGGATCTAGTTATTACTATTAATGCGTTCAAGTGCAAATCTTTTCATTTTAGAAGAATTACCTCGAAACGTACCTTATGTACAACAATCATTTCCATCGAGGATCGAATAACGCTGTTAATCAGTAGGCAATTTCGTAATGTCTCACTGGTACAGCGAAACCTACTCACGTTCCAGTTCACCGGTTACTAATCACAAAACTTTTAATTAGACAGTTTAGCAAGTTCTCTGATTGCTAAATAATGAACAGAAACGCGAGTAGGTTTCACTGGAACAACTAATCACCGCAATGCACAGATCGCTATTCTGCGTGTAATTCAACCCTTGAGGGTGTTATTCGATAATGATCGCCAAATGTTGGGATAATTCTTTCAGAATAACACGTTCAGAATTACTTTCGTAATCTATGCAACATTGATAAACAGTGAACAAACCTAACATTATTTTAATATAGAAGTAGTAACCAGTGGCGGCTCGTGGCTAAAGTTGATGGGGGATGCTGCACAGTTTCGTACAAAAATTCGTATATCTTTTTCATAAACTGCAGGTCAGCTACTAACGATAAGCTTAATGGTTAATATCGTATAAGTATAAAAGAAGAATTAAAGAAAAAAAAGATTCGTTGCAAACGTAATCGATAATATTAAGCGAAAAGTAGGGGATGTTGCAGTTCCACAGTGCCTATACGCGAGCCACCACTGGTGGAATCGATAAAATTGAGAGTAAAATCAAAGGAGACATATTTCGTTGTCGAATACAGATCACATGTCGCTGGGTGGTCTTGGCGACAGCTTCTACGAGTACCTGCTGAAAGCTTGGATCCAGTCCGGCAAGGAGGACGTCGAAGCCCGACAAATGTACGACGAGGCGATCGCGGCGATAGATCAGCACATGATCAAGACGTCGCCTGGCAAGCTGCTCTACGTGTCAGACCTGAAATACGACAGGCTGGAGCACAAGATGGGTCATTTAGCGTGTTTCGCTGGTGAGCTTAAAAAAAAAATTCTTTCTTACTTTCACCCTTTACAGACTATCGTAGAGGAAAATCGTCTACGAACTCACTCTGCTTAATCCTTTCTACTCCCTACAACTTGCTATAAATCATTCGAACCCCATTTCGAACTGTAAAAACACCGCTTTGTCCATTTTCAGGTGGCATGTTCGCATTGGGCGCGAAAACTCTGCAAACCGAATTGTCCGATAGATACATGACAGTGGCCGCTGGGCTGACGAACACCTGCCACGAGTCGTACGATCGCAGCCTGACCAAACTCGGACCGGAAGCCTTCCACTTCATCGAGGGCAACGAGGCGAAGAGCTTGAAAAACGGCGAGAAATATTACATTCTTCGACCGGAGGTTGGTTTCGTTTAATTTCATCGAGGCAACAGAAACGCCTCGCGCGACGATACGAACTCTTATCGTGGAAAAGAAACGACGAGACGAAATACAAAATCGTACGCGAGAACGAATCGAGTCCGTAAACGGAAACGAACGTTTCATCGTTTATTTCCGGACGTTTTCTCCGTTGGTAACTGAAATATTCAATCCAACCGTTTTTCGCGCGTCATCCGCCGCGGTGAACAGAGACGGGTCACCGAATTCCATGGTAAAATATTTCTCTTTCAGACGTTCGAGTCGTACTTCGTGATGTGGCGGCTGACAAAGGACCCGAAATACCGTGAATGGGGCTGGGAGGCTGTTCAAGCGCTCGAGAAATACTGTCGCGTTCCAGGTGGCTTCACTGGGCTCCACAACGTTTACCTGGCTGAGCCACCCCAGGACGACGTCCAGCAGAGCTACTTCTTCGCGGAAACGTTAAAGGTACGACGAGTCCACGCTGTGATCCCTCAGATTCCCGCTCGAATCTGTTACGTTCCACGCGTTACCAGAAAAAGAACAAAACTAACCGCGATCCGCGTTATTTCCAACTTCTCGTGGCCGCAATAAACGCGCGTTAAGGAACACTCACCGCGTCGTTGCACCGTTTACAATCGCGTCCACAAATTTTCATTTAACCGTTCGCCTGGAACCGCGCGGTCGATGAAACATTTCCTGGCCGTTCGCAACCCGTTTAAAGTTGCATTATCCTTGAAACGCGTGGCCGCATCGTTAACTTCCGGTTAAACGGGAAGGTTCCAACCGAATTCCCACGAGTGCTCACCGTATAAACGAAGACGATTAGAAAATGAAACGAGGGTTTGGCCATTATCGGTTGTAATTAGTCGATTCATCCAGAACACGGTTTGCGACTAGCAAATTAGAGAAATTCTGAGTGTAATAAATATATAAATTGTTTTTCTTCGTAATTTTCAGTACCTCTACCTGTTGTTCAGCGACGACGATCTCATAAGTCTAGACGAATGGGTGTTCAACTCCGAGGCGCACGTACTTCCCATCAGAGGCAACCCACTCTACCGACCAGCCCCTCCTTTATAATTCAAAGGCAACCCCTTCGCACCAGGATGAAACGACGCGGCAGGATCGGTTCGAACGGCTCGGGAGTTCTCCGTTGTACATAACTCGACGAGGCAAGAGCGACGCGAACCACGCGGAACAATCAGACTAACTTAGCCACGCGGAACAAGAGATCACGCTCGAGGACTCGCGACAGTGTGTACGCGACGCGAGAAAAAAAGCAAATACGGTAACAAACAGTGAACGTTTCAATAGTTGAAGAAAAAGCGAAACGGAACGAAACAAAACAAAACAAAAAAGAAGCAAATGAAAAAACGAGAAAGCAAGAGACAGCAGACGAATCGAAGAACACGTTTGTAATTGTCTGTGAGACTGATGGACAGATCGATGAACAATGAGAATAGAGAAACGCGGAGAGACGGGACGAGCAGCGTGGCGGACGCAGCCCGTAAAAAACCACGTGCCCTCGTGATTAATACAATTAAAAATAATTATTTTAGGTAAAACGAAGACGATAGGGGAGGGTGGAGATGATAACGGACACTATTTAAACGGAGAAATATATACACACCCAGATAACACGTACAGTACGTTTGTAAATAGCGAGGAACGAGTGAGTGCGTGAAGAATACATATACATAGGATAAATCGCGGGACATGGGGAGAGTGGTGGTGAACGAGTGAGAGGAAGCGAGACACGTACGAATGGGGAAAAGGAGGAACTTTAAATAGACAGGGAGGAGGATGGGGTGGGGGCAGAGTGAAAATTGAACCGTTTGCCTGAGTGTTTCGCCTATTCCTTTTTTCGTCCACGGTACACAAAAATAGATCCAGCCAGTCGAATTTATCGGTGGATTCCGGTCGGATGTATCGGTGATTATCGTGATACAGTCGCTGGTTTTTAACCGACGCGTTTCTCTTTGCCTTCTTTCTTTCGTTCGAGTCGTTTCTTTTATCTTTTTCGCAAAACGCGTCGCGTTAAAGCTCGCAAGGAAATAGTTGAGAAAGACGGAACTGATACAAAAATTGTCTATTGGGTAACATATAAACGCGGTAATTAACACGATATAATTGGTTGCGGGATTCTGTGGGAAAATGTTATATTAAAGTAACGAATCGTTTTTAGAAAAATATTGCGAGCGAGTACGTTGAAAGTGTTCTTAAAAATGGAACGAAAATGACAGTCCTCCGGGAAGATCGATCGGTGGATTTGCAAATCTTTCTCTGCTTGATCGACCACTTTTCAGACTTGAACCGGACGTAACCTTCCGCTTTTCAGTCTTTTTCTATGTTTTTCTACTTTTGAATAAAGGACACACACCTCTGCTTCGATCGTCTCGGTGGCAGAAAGCGCCGATGGAAATTTGTTCGATAAGTCGTGCTCGCGTTTACGTTCAATCGCGACGAATTTCATTCTGTTCTCTTTTGTTCTTGTTTTTTACCCCTCTGTAACGCTAGTTTTCTCTTCCAACAGAAGAAGAAACTCCAATTACGCCAAATAGTAATTAGTATGTGCAAATTGTCCATTTGTAAATGAAATCGCGTTCGTCACGAGTCATCGATCTGTTATTGTACAGAATTCTAAAAGTCGCGCTATTATTTAAATTGGATTACTCGCATAGACTCCCTTATTTCAGTTCAGACCATGCATAGGCGTTATAGAGGGTTAATCACTAGCGTTCGCGTTGAAATCGAGTTTCGTTCGCTTTGTTCGTCGATAGTTTTAATTCGTTCGAGTTTCAAAATAACGTGTTAAAGTCCCGAAGGGTAACGCTCTTAACGAACATTCGTGACGTTTCGACGGTAAAAAGAACTAATAAACGACACCAGCTATCGCATTTCACGTCGCGCGATCGTTAAACTCGTTTACGAGTTGGGAATGCTCCGTTACCGATCGATCGCTCGAGTCTCTCTCTGTTTAGAACAACGCGGGTCGCGATATCTGCGATGAGATTTGGAAGTCCCCCAGAAAATACGGGTGGCGAAGTTTGCGGAAACGGAGAAGGCAGCGCATAAATGGGTTACGTTTAAAAGTTCCTTATATACACCCTTTGTTTCCGCGCGTCGCGTTCGGTCGTTCCGCTGAATTTTAAAGCGGGTCGCGCTTGCTCCTCTTCTAACCCGCTCGATGAACTCTTCCGTGGGAAGTGCCGGTCGAAACTTTTCTGCGAAATTCCAAGTTTCAATCTTTATGAACCTAATATCGGGGAACGCGAGTAGACGCGCGGTGAATCGCGCGGAAAGATCTCGCGTCGATCCGATGCGGAGGACACGATCGATGGGATCGCGCGCCAACCCGAATCACTGCTAACGCGTTTTTCGAAAAGTCAATTATCCATTAACTGCCGTGCCTATGTAATGCTAGCGAACGAACGAACCAGAGAAACCAACAAATCCCACGATTTAAGCTTATAAATGGCGAGCTTGGATGATTCTACAGCCAGATTTCTATACGCAAATATTATCACAGTTTGGCCGTGTACGTGTTAGTTTAATAGCGCCAAAAAAAAAAAATACCAACGCGGTAATTAATTTCTATACGACCGCGTCGACGTCGATGATCATTGCACGTGGAAACCTGGATCATCTAATCACCGTCGCGCGACGAACGAGGGTAGTTTTCGTTTCTTTAATAATCCCTCGAATGCCTGGCACACAAAATCCGAAACAGCATCGACGAGTAATTAATCAGAGGGTTACCCTTCGATCGATGAAACGAAGCACCATCTGTCGAGTGCTCGTCGCGGAAGATTTTCAGCCATCGAGCGTCTCTTCGGGATCAGTCCGTGATCAGAAAGTTTGGTGCACGCATCGGTTTTTTCTTCTTCATTTGCGTGCACTGAAAGAGTTTACGAAGCGCGAGCCACGTCGACGATAATGAATGATTGTAATAGACGAATTGCTCGCGCCTCTAAGGCCGGATGCAGACGATCGTGTGTCGTTCGCGAGCGACTCGATAGTACGTTCAGGAAATAAACATAATTTATGATAGCAAATATATAAATCTCCATGACAAATATGAGAAAAACTTGGAATAACTTCTCTTCGATTCTATTCTCTAATTTAAGGCTTGTTTTTAAGGAAATACCAGAGTAATGCACTGCTGCGACGCATACGCGTGCGACACACGCTCGCCAGCATCGATTGGGAATCGTGACTAACGAGAAGAGGAAACTGCGGGGAAATGACGCGCGAAGTTAGTCGCGCGCAGGTAGTTTAGCGATCCGCGTAGCAACCGATAAACTAGCGTGTATATATACGAGGAGATATCAATGGAGAGAAGAAGAAAAAAAAAAGAAAGTCATATTCTGTACGAAGTATGAGGTGTAGAAAACAGAGTTATATTGCTGGTGTGCGATTGTATAGGCTTTGCAACGAACGAGAAAGAGAGAGAGAGAGAGAGAGTGCGTGTGTGAACGTGGAGAAACGAACGTGCGTAGGAGATATTGTAAATTAGAGCGAGACGCGTTTCCGTCGAACGTGATCCGTTCGAGTCGGATGCGTTTCCGCGTGGAGAGGCTGCGTTCGATATGCGGGAAACGAGTGGCGTTCTTGTAAAAACTGTGACTAATTCGAAACGGATGCGAGGAAGAGTTTTGTTCCGTCGAAGTTCTTTGGTTATCACGGTTTCAGAAAAGTCGAGGAAAATTTTGATCCGCGTCGGCAGAAGCGTGTACAGATCAAATTGTTGCGACAGTTTCTACGAGAACTAGTTTCTGTTAAGGCATAAATCCTGATTAGCAAAGATCGATTAACGCGTACGTATATCGAGCAATGTTGCAATCACATTTTGAACAATTAAGCTACGAACACGATGCTGATGAGTTCTGGAGGTGCCCAAGGCGGGCTTCTGTAACCCAGTGTAGTGTTCGTAACTTAAGAATTGAAAGAGTGCCTCGACGGCGTTGTTGTACAGAAATTAAAATCGGATGGCAAATATTTGCGAGACGAAAATGAAAATCGACGATTCCTGATGAAGCAGGCTCTGTTCCATTATCAACAAACTTCTAAAGCACTTCGAAATTCTAATCACTGCCCAACTCGTCTTGCTCCTCTTCTTCCAGGAATCACACGAATATTTTTCCAGTTCAACGAAGTTGTTGCCAAAAAAAATAAAAGAAGAAGGTCGCGTGTATTTTTGCTAACAAAAGAGAACGGGCGAATGGACTGTTAACGATCAGTTTGTCAATCGCGAGCCGTTTATCGTTTTTCGCAGTTCGACGTAGCACGCGGGGCGGGAGGCGTCGAAGAATGGCACTCGACGAACTTCCCGCGTCCACTTTCCATACAATCAGCGAGCATCGCACTCGTCGATGACTAAGACGGCCAGAAAGTTACTTAATGTATCATAATATAATATATTTCGCCTCTTGCCTGTTCGTTCCTCGATCTAAGGTGGCCGCTCAAAAGTCTATGTTTTCTTTTTCTTTTTTTTTTTTCTTTTTTCTATTTTGAGCGTTCATCCCCGGAACGGAAACGAGGCGCACCATCAAATGTACATCTATATCCGAAGAGGTATACACGTGTTTGCGTATGTTTTTCGTATACAATGAAAACGAATCGCTTTGAAGCGAAACGGAGGAACTTTGCCACGACGCGTTGCGAGGATTAACTTTCTGTTACACTTTGTGACGTGCATCCATCTGTGTAACATAAAGAGAGTTTGCGTTTCTCGTGGTTAATCGTGGTCAATCGTCGTTCTTCTAAGAGGTTCGTTGATCTTTCGATATAATTGCAACTGTTATTCGTTCGCGGACGCGTTCGCTGTTACTCAAATTTTCAAAAGCGATTTCCTTGACGAAACAGAATCAAAAGTATGCTGTCTTTTTCAGAAAGACTTCAAAATTAGGAATTTTCAATGCAGTCGTTCGCAGTACTATGTATCTTAGCGTGTGAAGTGCAAGGGGTTGTTAAACGGAAGCTGTATTTCATCGAAAAGAGAAATGAGAATTCAACGAACAGGCCACTTTCAAATTTCATTTCTGGCCAAGTAAATCGCCTCGAAAATTCGTTAACAGCGGACCGTACCGACGAACTCCAGTGTCTTCTAGCGTGTGAACCAAGTCCCTCGGAATTGGACTAGCCGTATCTTCGTTTTCCTCCCTTTATACGCGGATGAACCGATCTAACGGACGAAATTCTATTTTGCTGCTGATATACTTACACGAGCAAAACAACAGGGAAACTCTTCAGTAAGTCCTGTATAAAGAATACGTACTGTAGAACGCGGAATGGCGGCGGGTACAGAGAATTTACTCGACGTCGTTTTGGTTGCCAGTTACCGTCCCAGCTCGAACGAGCAGGGGATGATTCCAGTTGGTGTTGGTGCTGATTCAGCGAAATTTTTACTTCACTCTTACTTCGTTCGCATGCACTGGCAATGCGAGGAAAAGGTAACTCGCAGCTATCGACGCGACGGGTGAAGACTTTCTGTCCGTGTCGTTGTTCTGGCACGTAATAGAGTAACGAAAAGTGGTGACGATCGGTGGCGAATGAAAACGGCGACGGACGAGATTTGAACGATGACGAGGATAGTAATAAACGATAATTAGTCTATGCATATATTTGTGAATAGATATTTAATAATTTATTGTTAACTAGAGTATTTTATTTGAAGGATTTTCATTAAACGGGGTTTTGGGTACCAATAATATCATTTCTTACGCCAGATGGGGGTTGAAGAGAGAGAGGGAGTGAGAGAGATAATTGTATGCGAGAGAGAGAGAGAGAGCGAGTGATCGTGTGAAACGGTAAATAGATACACAGAGACAAACGAAAAATGGGAAAAAAGAAACGAATGAAAAAGGACGACAATTTCTACGTGCGCTTTTGTCGATGAACCGGGAAAGATAGAGAGAATTTTTAGCTTTTACTTATCTAATTTTTGTAAGCAGAGCGACACAGGCACGCCGGTCAAAAGAAGAAAAAAAAATGTGTAAAAGTAAACAGAAAAAAATTATATATATATATATTATATATTTATCGTTGGTTGCGCGATATGAATGAAGAGTGGAGGAGAGAGGTGAATGATAAATAAAATAAAAAAACGAGGGGCGCGTCGCGCGCGAGCATTCGACGGACGCGAGCTCTATAATTATACTTGTAAATATAATACACGATTTAGTGATAACGGAGGTTTTACTTTTAACAGCTTTATGTGATTATTACTTTGTCATGATCAGTGAAATAAATAAATGATGGTAATATTTTTCGTTTTTCGTTAACGTTAGGAATTAGATCCCCAAGTTCCGTTCTAATTCTCAAGCTCTACATCTTAACTATTTTATTTATACCAAACACTGTCATGTTCTCGCAATCTGTACAATTTGAATAAACACGTAAATTAATATCAAGCGGGTACGTAAATTTTTGCGCCTGATTATGCATCGGTGTATACCATCAGGACCCTTTTAAAAGATTCGATGCTAAATTTTTACGTGTTTTCTTACGTCTAAATTTTCTGATCGATAATTCCTTTGATCGCAGCTCGATATATCGTAACGCGTTAAATTTCTTCTAAGAACAGCGATTAATATTCATCGTGAAGGACGGACGCTTGTACGCGAAGCTACGTTTATACGTGGCTCGATGGGTATTGGCAACAGCCGAATGGTCATTACAATTATTGTTCGATAATGCAAATCAGACACAGCTGGCTCGCGCACTAATTAGGTCCACGGGGGATGGAGAATGTCCGTTGACTTCGAAGTAACAAATCCCTTTGATGGGCGGCGGAATCCTCTTAATGGTCATGCCGGCGGCCACTGTTAATAACCAATCAGAAATGACCCTTACGCCAGAACACGTTTCTCGGCTAATTGTTAATCGATTCGAATTTCGTGCATGGCATTTAATCGCGTGTGTCAGGGGCATTGTAAAACCCATATTACAATCGCAAACGCTGCTTTATATATCTACTATACACATCAACGAGAGAAAAATGTTCATATTTTATTTAGAATGAGTAACCCACAGTCAAAATTTAATCCTACAAAATTTGTAGTTCTATTCTGAAATTCAAATAAAGACTGTCGAATGGTACAGCTATAGCAGAAGATGCGTACAAACGAAGAACTCTTGAAAGGGATTTTCACGGACCCACTTGCATTCAAGTGTCTGGCACTCAGCAAATCCGCGCGTGCGAGCGCACGAGCATGAATCTTGAGGGTGCACGCGAGTGCCCCTGTTCCGTTCTCCAACCATGTAGCATCCCTTCTATCCTTGCCTATCTTGCCTTCTACCTATTTACTGACCCTGCACCTCTGCTTACCTAAACACCATCCCTTCGATACGATAACGAATGTTCAGCAAAGGTTGCGACAAGCTGAGTGGGGTCAAGCCATGGATACACTCGTGTCGCAGTGACAACGAGCATCCTGAACGAACTAAACACCGGTAGCAATGCGGTCGACATTAACCCGCACAAGCTCCCGCCTTCGATAAGAGCGATGGTGGGAACGTTGTAAGAGTGTGAGTTACAGGCCCGTATATTATGCTCGACTGGTTCAGGGTACTCGCGGTTAAGATTGGTATCGTGTGTTGAAAAATACAATTAAACGATTCGAAAGCAAGCGGTCGAAGGTAAATGCTTCGTGAAACCAAAATTTGCGACCGTACATGATTAGGTGGAGTATACCATATGTGCACGCTGTACAACAGACAAGGACAACACATATCACAGCGGGACCATTGTTGACCAAACCCGCAGTGTACCAGCGATTTCAATTCCGTGACGCAGGCGTGAGCAACGTTGGTCTCTGCGGGTTGTCTCTCTATCATGTATAAGGGTTCCTTTACGGCAGAATTTGGGCAGATAGAAGCCACGCGTCGTAAGAAAATACTGCTCAGGGATTGAGGAATTGGCGAACCAATGAGATGAAGGTTTTGTAAACTTTTCTATGGGTCCATCTTCTTAGACACGACCGTAAGAAATGGTGGATGTTCTTGTATTAAGGGTAGTTACAACCATGTCGAAGGAAAGTGACAGGCACCAGGGAGTTGAATTGTTTCGACTGAACCTGTGACTACGTATGATGTATGATCATATGTGAATATATAAGGATGTAGTAATATATAAGGAGCTTATATTATCACTCCCTTAGGTCGACTAAAAATTTGGAAAAACGTACGTATTACAAAAAAATTTTCATAGCGTGGTAACGAAAGAGTGAGTTGAAAAAAACGCGTGGACCATTACTACTGGAATGCAGGAGCAGTGAAAATAATTAGTCAGGCGCAGCGTAGGTACGGACCTGCATCGCACACTACTACTGCGTTCCCACCACCGCCCTCGCCAAAGACTTAGCCCGCGCGGGCCAAGGTTGCCCATGCGTGCGCTAGCGGAACGCGTCGCGTTTCTCTGCTTCGTTCTCCAGTTTCTCTCTTCCTCAACGTGGCCGGTGCTATTATTGCTGCGCCGCCTAAATGTAGGTTGATATAAATCGAGAACAGAATCTGTAAACGCGCGTCCGCCTCGCGTGAAAGAAGTTCTTTTCTTTTTGCCACGGTTCGAACGGCCGCGAAACAGCCAGCCAGTGCCAGCCGGGGACAATCGACGACGCGATGAAGAACACTTCACACTGGATACTGATCGCGTTTTGCGCCCTTGGTGAGTACCGTCTTCACTTCCGCATCCATTTCTCGTTAACAACCTCGTCGACGACGACGCTTCGAAAATCGTTTCGTACCGCGATTACTATCGATGACACTGTCTGCCATCCGGAAAATTTCCCGAGACATTTCAACAGAGCCGGATAACGACGCTTGCATTCCAAAATTGACGTTTCACGATTCAAATTTAATCGTCGACAATGAGAAAAATTAACGAGGACAAACTTGTCCTTCCTATTGAGAACGAACAGTGTCATCGAGCTGTCTTTAGAAAGGCATCTATGAAAAGTGTCGACGATACCCATTGTAAGCAACAATCATGAGAGAGAAAGAGAGCTTACGCTAATACTTTCTTGTTCATCCAAGTAGGAAGTTCTGGGGATTTCACACGAATGACGACATTTGATATCACAGTGATATGTTGGTAATTAGCTCAACAGTAGCAAGATTCTAGTGGAGCCTCGATAAAAATATATACTAATTAATTGATAATTATAGTTGCACGTTTTACGTAGTCGTAGGCGTTATTATTTGACTACTTCGCAATTGGATCGATCTTTATCGATAAAGGAATATTTCACAAGTTAAGTTAGTAAACCAACAAGTGGCGAATGGTTTCCTACTTTATTGTTCCCAATAAATCACACGGGAATTATCGTAAATCACTTATATAACGATCTTTATCATTCTTCAGCCTCATTATGGCATTTAATGGCATTATGGCAGTAAGGACTTTAATGGCACCCCGGAAATATCGCGCAGATCTCACCGCATATCTCGCATACGCGACAATCTCATTCTTCGAACGAATTAACCATTAGGAAATTCGCTAATCGGATAACAGGAAGGAAAATTTTCAAGACCAACGACGTAAACGGAATAACACGACAAAAATTTCGCTCGTTCCAAGTACTTCCAGCTATCGCGTAAATCGTAACCGAACAATCGCGAAACGTTTTTATTCAGTAAAGTTGACGAACAAAGTAACACGAGTTTCCTTTACTTGTTCGTATGAAATAAATATTAAAGAGAAATCTTTTTCCCTGGCGCCAGTTGATTACGTGACAGCATTCTGATTCATTAAATACATTTCATTCATTTACAAAATCGGGTTAAGATGCGTCTACTTGGCACGATGCTGCTTGCAAATTCTGCTTCATCACCGCAAGATGTTTGCCAGTGGATGATGACTTCTAAAGCCTGGCGTATCTTTCGGTAATTGCATACGGTACTTTATACATAATGCGACAAAAATGTTTTGCAGCGTTAACGTGTCCATTGACACGATAAATCGACTAAAATTGATCGTAACTGATAACAACGTAGCTATGAGAAGTTCACTCGATCAATGCTAAACGTGCCAAATTTACTCGCCCCCTTCTCGAATGCCATCGATTTTCGCGTACACTCGTTGATGCAGAATTTTTATTTTCGAATGCTAAAAGATAAAATTGCAGAAAGGACGATTGGCATCGAAAGACAAGGTCTTAGTATCGAAAAACACAAATAAAGCATTGTCTTTTCTGCAGTAAAGTGATTTTTACTATCTTGAGTCAGTGAAGGCTGTCGCTGTGGCGTCATATCGGCACCAGTCAGACAAAACAACTTTACGTACTGTCAAGTAATAAGAAAAACGTACGAAAGTTTTTCCTTTATAAATAATGCATCGTTTCTTCTTTGGTTCACTTTGTACATTAGCAAAGAGTATAATGAATGACGATAACAAGTAAGGATTTATTGCTCATCGATGGGAGAACAATCGTACCAAGCGATCTACTCCAGAATAATTTAATTGAATGAAAAACGTTCTTAGAATCGTACGCAACTCCACAGGAACGACGATAGTTATTATGCCTGTTTGCTTCAAGGTTCGACGTTTAGTTTCTACAGAGAGTAATATCAAAGTAGTACATCTGATTGAAGTCCACTCCCGAGTTTTACTTTCAATAGCACATCGTTACATCGCTGTACCCAACAAAAATCGCTGAGAACCATTGATTAGACAAGTGTAATTCTCTCCGCCAAATGTCGACGTTGAATCAGACTGGTTTGGCGTAAAGCAAACAGTATATCGCGTATGAAAATAAACGCCATCTCGAGCCTAGACGAGTATTGTAAAGACAGATATTACATACGCGTTTCTGAATATTTTTAAGACCTTGCAATTTCATTTACGTTATACCATAACGTTATTTTAGTAACTCTTTTGCGAATTATAAACTCTGCGTTAACGTATCATTTTTCAAGTTCTACGTAGCGAAATCTAAATTCTACACAACTAAGTACCCCAGAAATGGTGGTATCAATTTAAAGTCAGAATTCTCTCAATGAAGCAATGCTTATAAAAAATAAAGAAAAGTCAGCTACGATTTACACAAGTAGCACAAAGTTTATTGAAAAAATAAAAATACTGTAAAAATATGTATACATCGAAATCGGATGTGGTACACAGGGGGGTTGGAGAAAAATTCCGGAAGGGCTCTCGCCCAGTTTGCTGCTCGTTCATCGCGAAACGCAATGGATTCTCGTGGAGAAACTTTTTCCGCGGCTCTTTAAATCGCGACCGTGCGATCGATAGGGAGTGGACAACACTGATCCTCTTGGATGCTGAGCAGATATAAAAATAAGTAAGGATAAATGGGATGATGGCGGACGGGGCGACCAGTGGAAGGACGATTTTTCTGCAGGGAAAATCGAGTTCCACGATGGCATGCGCGACGTTAATCCAACCGTTCGTCACTCACTTTCACAGCGTAAAAAGTTTGCTTTCGTCACGACTCTGCACTGCGACAGTTAAAGAATATTTATTGAACTTTGCAACGAAAGGGTTGCGCCAGTTTTTCGTCGCTCGGTGACCCTGTTTGCATTTTTTACACACCCGTGCGCGCATGAATAAATAAATAAAATACGTTATACGTAAATATCGTGTAAAAAATAAATTAAGTATCGCCACTGTATTCTTAAAACTGTGTCGTAAGTAGAACAGCGGATACTTTTGAGATTTCGTGATTTTTAACTTTAGTTTTATTTTTGTTTGAGGAATCATCCTTTAAAATTTGATCAGTCGCCGTTGGAAATTCAATGAATCATTATGACTCATCTGGTTCATTCACAGCTGTCTTACACTGTACATATCTGAGAAATTGTAGTTTATAAGCAAAAGATTTTGTATCATGTCTGTTTTTTTTTTTAACTTATGATCTCAAGCGACACGTACACGTGTAACTGAATTTTTAACTGTTACGCAAACAGTTTTGAAACAATTTTGAAAGATACTTTCCTGAAACCTTATTCTTAGCGCTCAAAGTTCTTCGAAGCGTCCTTTTAATTCGCGAAACAAAGATCGAAAGCGAGGGAGAGAAATACATTTATATCATTCTTCTAAAAGTAGTCTCCTCTGTTTTCCACGTGTTTCCACCTAATTGCAACATTGTACAGCAATTTCAAATGTCCTATGCAGATCGTTCATGAAGCTGACCCCTCGTCATCTGTCATACTTAAACCACTCACACGCGTGTCATTTTTTATTAACAAGTGAAACGCGACAAGTGTTTAACTACCGATTCGTTACACGTGAACGAAGTGTTAAATGGCTTCATTACTTTGGTACACGGGCAAATATGAAAACGAATGCGTAGAACAAACGAGGACTTTTAGTGCACAATGTATGGGGTACAATGTTTAATCAATGACACAGACTTAATGATTCAACTGTACTTAAATAATGATAAATTCAGGGACGAAGTGATAAAAAACATTCATTTGTATTCGTTTACACTGGCCGTTTACACTGCTCTTCAACAGCCGAGCTTAACATCCGCCGAGCTCTGTAACATTGTAGAAGTTGCCTCACTCGCATAAATAGCTGTATCGAGGATCGAATATAGATATGAATCAATGGTTGGAAGCAATCAATCTGGGACTACGAAACTACGGAACTCTTTTACGCAGTTATTAAATGGATATCTGACGATGCAACTTTGTGGCATCAGAAGATGAAAAGTTCGTCTATAGATTATATGTAGCCGGAGGTTATTAGCCAGTTAAGTTCAATGTTACATCCTGTATGAGTGTGATAGAAGGTCCCAGCACTCCCCAGTCACCTTTTGACGTTGCTCAGATAATCTGTTATGATCACGTCACTTAATTCCGTCGATATTGTTGTTTTATCACATCCGGAACTCTGTCAGGCGGGTAAAAGGCAATCTACGTTGGAAATCGGAGTATTTTCGTTCGCTCGACACATTTTACGTCTCATGTCAATTTACAAGTAGGTTTGTATTCGGATGGAAAAGAGATATCGTAAACTTTTCGCTTTCTGAGTCACCAGTTAGGTGTTACAGAGGAATTACAATGAAAGAGACTATTCTACTATTCTATTCTAAAATAAGACGAGAGTCAAAAGTGACGAAATTGTGTTTGACGTTCCACATCCGAGAAAAGCATTCACGAAAACTAACTTCACGCGCACTAACAGCGAAATCCCATAACTCGATGCAACAGAGTTATCCCCGTGCAATCGCGTAACATTACATCACATAACTATCCTTCCTTTTTTCTTATATTTCGAGCATCGTTTATCCGGGATTTACGTCACGGATATCAGACTGGCTATAAAATGTACCACTCTCAGAAAATTGCCTCTAAAAATAAAGAGAATGAAAAAGAATTTGACGCGCGACTAACGAGGAAATGAACCAACGAAAAATGGTGTACTCAGCAACCAGTGATACCCGAGTAATTGTAAAAATCTGTAGCGTCGATCGAGGTTTCGTTCGCGTCATTTATTCATTTTATGTATACACGTCAGTTTATATATCCCCATAAATTCGATGGGCATTGCGCGTGGATATTTGCAATGCGTTAGATAATGCGAGGGTATAGGCGGGAAACGAAGGTGGGATGCAAATACGAGTGATGAGGATACCGCGGACAGACGGAACATAACATTCGTCAAGCCAGACTCAAACGTTGGATCTGGATACGAATTTGGCCGGTGAATGCACCCGCGGCAGATAGTTGGCCAGATTCTGCTATAAATAACGCAAGTTCGCAACCGCGCCAATGTATCGAGGGTATTCGTGTGGCGCCTCGAGCCAGACATGCACTTGACTCGACGTCGCTTCTAGTGACGTAACATCCGCCACGTGTTCGACAAGTTCGATCTTCGACTTTCCACGATCGATCGCAAGCTACTTCTAAATATTTAAAACCAGGAACCGAGTGTATACGATTGATTCTTCATTGAATTCTCCTCTGAATTCGAGCCGATTCTAGTCAGAGCTAAAATCGCAAACTCTAGGCGCGAATCATAGTATTCTATACTTAGAAATTAACGCTAGATACGTTGACTGCTCCCATGTGAAAATTTATAGGAAGATGTGTATACGTTTATCTCTTGGAGCTTCGAAATTCCAAATTCCGTTCTTTAAAATTTGTCAGTTCAAGAATCCGAAATATCTCGAGCACTGCGCCATGCATAATTTCAATAGTGTAAGGTAATGATTGCACGGCAGTGACACGAATTATACACTAATCTCGCTCTCAGTAATGTTGTTGCACCAGCGTGCATTCGAATCTGATAAATGTATCTCTGTCGTAGACATTGGCAACGTTCGCTAAGTTAAATCAGAAATAATTTAGAACGTATAAATATGCGTCTCGCGGTGACTGTGCAGATTTTCTCATCTGTTTCTGTTTCGATGGTCAGTCGATGGTAAAAGTTCTCCAAGATGCAAACGCGCGATAATTTTACAAAGGCTGATGTGTAAAAGAATCAGACACAGAATCAGAAACAGACACGTGTACATATTGACAGCTGAATCACTTGTGCTTTAACACTGGAACCGTTCACGTTGGGAACAGGCATACTGTAACTTCATTAAATGTGTAATAAGCAATTTAAAACGTTAGAGACTGACTTTGCGTTACATAATTGCATAACTCCCTGATGAAAAGATTGCATTGTCTTCAGAGATATTTACGACAAGCAATTGAAGTCTAAACGATTTCTATAATGGTATAATAGCTCCATTAATCAAATTTTCAATGATTTCTGCGCGTTAATTCCATCAAGTTTCGCAGCCCAGGCTTTTATACAGATTTTTATAGTGTTATGCACTTACTATGCACTCGAGCTGCACGCACGACACACGCTTAACGCTATGTGGCAACAAATTTGTTGGTTCTGCGTCTGTTTAGATAGTTCGGTGAAGGGTGCAAACTTTGCAGTAGATAGCAGCGTTGGTCGAACTGGGAAGCTAGATAAACCGTGTATATATGTACAACAAACGAACCAGAAATTCCTTTGAGAATGTAAATCATCAGACAAGCGAACGCGCGCGTTTGTGACATCAGCTCGAAACAGGAAGTAAAAGAAATGAATTAGTGTTACTTGTAAAGAGAGCATCGAAGTCGAAAAAGTGTCGAGAGACAAATGGAGTTCGCTGACTCTTTCCATTCTTCTCACTATTGCGAGTTTTCCTATCAGAACGACGATTGGTAATAAACTAAATAAAACTAACCAGCCAATAGTTCAGTTAACCGAGCGTTGGCTAAAATTTTCTTCCAATATAAAATAGAAACATAAAATAGACAAACAATGGAATTCTACGATACGAAAAATAGTATCCCTTCACTTTTCTCTGTTTATTATTCTCTACTGATTTTACAAATTAGTCATTTATATCCAGTAGATCGCGTTTATGAAGAACGCTACGTTCTTATTTTGCTCAACGATAAACGTTCCTACCTTTTCTTCTTTTCTACGCATCCCTACTTACATACTTTTCGCTTTGCACACTTTTCGCATCTAATATCTTCGCATAGATTGTTCTTCTTCTCAACTAAAATTCATTACGCTTCTCTACATCATAACTTAACTCTTTCTTCCCTCTATTAGTCGTCTCTTAAGACAATCAGAGGATACTGTGGGTGTATTCTGTTCCCCACCGCGCAGGGATACCTTTACTTTCCCTTCTGCACCGTTGAAAACGACACATCGCTACGAGTCGCCGTTAGGAATTTAGCACTGTGCAGATTGAGGACACCAGACAAGCTACTCGAAACAATTCCCCGGCAGAAATAGTATTGTCTATTTTTACTAATGAGAGAAGTCTCTTAGGCTAAATGCCACGACGCTAAAGCAATCTCTACGTACCCGTCACAAACGCATTCCTTGAATTCCCATTAGATAGGGCCATCATTGCGATACTTTAACTGGAATAATTTGCCACTCCTTCCATAGTGACTCATCCTTCTGCTGTCATTCCAACATAGTATCAGCGTCGCAATTCACTTCGTTGGTCAACTAAAATTGATCGGCGATCGTAAATCAATTCGACGCGCAATGGCTCACAGGCAGCAATTGCTCGTAATTCTCTCCCAGGAAGAAGTTATCTAATACGATACACGACTCTAACTTTATTACACTGATCGTATTACAGATCCAATTCTCTATTACTCGATATCCTGTATCGCGGACGCTTTAGCATCGTCGTTGTGTTACCCGGTCGTCGTAACGTTACGAGGTCTCTAAAACGAGAAATATCTGAGGGATTCCAGGAACAGCAAACTGCGCGGGTAAGCTGCGAGGGTAAAAAATGAAGAGGGACTAAAAAGAGAGGGTGGACGGTAGTATCGGAAAATAAGAGCAAACGGTGAACAGGACTGCAGCCATCGGAAGAAGGCGCGACGCGACTCTGACGTAAAATCCGAAACTTCTTCCGCCGGAGAGCGTTACTTTTATGTTAATGAGGGGCAAATTATCGGAAAAGAGGGTTGCTGACGTAGCAGGCTGTCATAGGAGGACAGAGATCCGCGGGACCACTTTCTCCCGGTCACACTTCCGTTCTCCGTATCGACCTTCTCCTCCCATCGTTACCGCTTCGACATCTGATAAAGCACGATTTCGTTCACGGTTATCGGAAAGCGATGCTGATGCTTCGTTTGCGACGATACCGGGAAAATCGAATATTCGAACGATACGATATCAGCTGTGCAGCTCTGATCGATTATCCACCCCATCCTTACAGCTTCGCCCATCGCCATCTGGCCAATCTGTTCACTTCAGCCACTTGCAGATCCAACTTTAAAAACATATCGCTAAATTAAAGGGATGTCGTAGTAAAAAACGTAGAAGCTGCATTAATAATTTGAATGGTAAACGAGGCACAGTTTATAATATGGAAAAATGATGGATGAAAAGTATGATTCACTTTAGGGCAATTAATGTGATTTTGTAACAAGTTTTTTTTTTAATTCGTGGTGATGACTTGTCATACTGAATTCCCTCAAAAATGAACGGCGTTCAATATTTCGTGATAAGATAGTGCCACATCAGAATATATGTATATACTATGACGTACGTACACCAAGTACATCCTCCTTCAAGTTTCTGCGATCCTGTGAACAGAGTGGCGCCATGTGGTCAAATGAGAAAGCAAACGAAACAAGTGGGGGATGAAACGAAGACACGCCTTGAAGGGCAAGTAATTTAATTATGAAGCATTCCTGCACGTAATTCAATGACTAGTATTACCAGATTTTTTCATCGTACAAAAAGTTATTTTACAGCAGCGTTTCGCTATTCGTTAGACTGGAAATAATCTTGCCTATTCTGTTATTTAATATACCTTTATTTTATAAAAAAGGGAAGTAACATTTTATGTCTCTAATTATAGTCTGTAATTAAATATGCCACTGCTACAAGCGAAAAATGGTAACACTGATGAGTAACCGGCTGCAATTTTAATCAGTTGTATTGGTACAAATCAATTGGTAAATTATTTTAATTTATTGCTAACGATACGTTGCTTAATATTAATTAACATAAACTGCAAGTCTCGTGAAATGCAGTTGTTGCATGCTTGATATCGGGGGGCGTAGCTCAGATGGTAGAGCGCTCGCTTAGCATGCGAGAGGTACCGGGATCGATACCCGGCGCCTCCAAATATATCTTTTTTTTAATTATAAATATTAATATTCTTTTACTCTAAACCATTCCTGCAACTATATATCTTTCATTTTTTATCATAAACAGCCAATAAACCCATACAATTTCCATTCGATAATATATTACATTGAAATAATCATATTCCATATTACAAGTACATATCTCCATTACACTTTTTGCATTACTGTGCATTACTGTATGCATTACTATACACGTATATCTGCGTCTTCATTTAATCGCTAAATATTCTTAAACTATAATCTGTTCGCAAGTTTCGCCAAAGATCCAGTTATGATAAATACAAGAATGATGAATCGCACAGCTGACGCCGGAAGAACGAGAACTGACCAGCCGCAGAAACGTGTTTCGTAGTCCATAGTATATAGCGTGTGTGTACACACGTGGAACACGTAGAAGCAACGTTTAGACGTTCCTCAGGGCGTTGTCCTAAGCTCGTTTAGTACCTCTGGCCACCTCTTCGGCTGGTCTGTTATCCGGTTGATTCTAAACCATGATTTACCAACAACTGGCAGAGAAACTAGTGCTGGTTCGCCGTACTACGTATCCATCCTAATCGCCTTTCTAATCGCCACACTCTCAACCCCCACACGATGCGTGCCCAAACGCCACGGTCAAACTGCCTGTTCCCCCCAAACTGGTGCCTAAAAACACGCTGACAACAACAGACTTCTAATGACTTGATACTTACATATGCGTAATCAACGCGTGCGTATGAAAAAGTTCGAAGGGTAATCGCAATTTTATAATTCTCTGAATAAACATTGATAATCGATAAATATATCATTTGATAATTCAGCTTCCTGTCAAAATTTTGTCAATCTCACTATCAAAGATGCAGTTAAATGCACTTGATTTATATGTGACAGAAATATGATTTACTCTTTGCCCTTGAAAGGAATTATACAGATGCAACGAAGGACGTGTAGTTTCGTACATTGGTATCCCAACCACCCTAGCTGGTTTCTGTGATCCTGGTTCCTACCCCGATCTATGTTCTCAGAGCCATTGTTCGGATGCGGTCAAGCGTCCTCTTCGTACGGCTCTCTGCGTGACCATTAAAAACTCGAGGCACGTAGCAGAGCTTCTATGGAATGAATACATTTCTCCTTCCTCTTCTCCTTTGCATCCTTCGTTCAATTTCACGTCACGCAGGATCACATTCACGTTCCTGTTTTCTGCATAGCTCTATCTACCGTGCAGTCGTTCAATTCGAGTCGAATCCACTGCTACAACTTACTAAACCGACGCTACAATGCGTTTGCACGTCTTATCAGAAGAGCTACGATCGCTGCTCGCGTTTAAACCAGAAAAAAGTGTCATACTTGCAAAAGATGTAGTAATTTCAATTAGAATACCACCCATGAAATTATGTTTAACGTATGAAGTGGATTGATAAAGGGAAACCTCGCCGTTCCACGTTACAAAGGAAGACGTACGAGCTTCTCGTTCGACCCAGTTAGGGCTGAGGAAGGTCGCGATAAAAAGAACACCACTACAAAGGCGCTTCGCAACCCCCTGTCGCATCGTGTTCTCCTGCTGCTCCGCATGTTTTTTCTTTGTTCAACGTTTCAAAATTTACCACCCTTTATCGTGGCCGTACACACGTGCACACGCGTGTCACGTATACCCCCTTGGGAAGGGTGTACGCTCGCCTCTGCTAGGCCGCTATGTAGATACGCGGGCAACGAATGCAGCAGCGAGCACGTCATGCAACCCTAATAATGCGTGTGTAGACAAGGTGACGTAATGTGCGTGCCACGTGTACCTGTCGTGAATGGGAAATGCGTTCACGAGCTGTACACCCGTTCGTTTCTTAAGCGCACACGTTGCACACGTTGCATTGCCGTGATGGTATTGAATGAACGTTCAACGTCTGCGTATATCAATTTGTTGTATCATTCTCTGGGATGAAAGAAACACTCGATTCGAAGCTTTTCTAATTCATAAAATCGTACTTCTCGACTCCATTATCCGCCTGTTAAATTATATACATACTCTGTGCTCCAAGTCGCAGTTGAATTAAAAACAATTGCCTTTCTAACAGAGTTATCATGAACGTTAGGTACGTTGGGAAGAGGAACAATTAAAATGAAATGGTAGAAAGGAAAAATAGATTAGTCGCGACGTCGCCACGATTTAAAGGGGTGTCAGGAAACGAAGGCGAGGGGACGCATGCCGCGGAAACGGATGTCGCGTAACGCGCCACAAGGATGCTTGTTGTTTATGCGTCCCTTGCACAGTTGGACCGCAGTCAGGCTTTGGCCTCGCTATCAAAAAGGAGTAAAGGAGGAGCCCACAGGAGCAAGGGAAGAGATCATGCTACCCCGATAACTCACGTTCGTACAGCAGTGCGTGAGCCTAACCAGTTCGCCAAACGTGGCGAAACATATGGCGATGCCGTGTACAACTTGTACAGCCTCGACTGAAAGCTCCAAAAACCGAATTGTCGAAGAGATCGATCGGTTTCCGGCGTCCACTTCGACGCAGCGATTCGATAGCCGTCGATATCGGAAAACCAATCGATGTGGAAGTCTTGGCGGTGATTGAGGGATGAAAACCTCGTGGCGTTAATCGCAAATTGTTAACGACAATTTTACTAGTACGTTTCGTTGCTATTCAGGATCGATGCTGCAGTGAAAGAGTAAGAAAAATGTGTGATATCAAGTACGAAATATTTTTTATTATCTTATGCGATTTTTCCAAGCAAACAGCTGGAATTAAAAAAATCAATGCAACGTACGAGGGACTTTTAATTTGACTGCAACCTACGGATATGCTACTTGTAACAGTTTTGTTTGAATATCGAAAACGAAGTGGATGGTAGCGCAAGGAATTGCTACGAATTTTTATTCGATACTGTACGTCGTAAAGTGTGCGTACATGCGTGTACTGAGTGTATATATTTATATGTGGAACACATGGGAGGCAGTCGGGCCCTTTGGACACTCCCTATAGGGGCTGATGCCTTGGTAAGACCACGCATTGCCCCTCAGGCCCTTGAATTCTTCCTGTCCTTCAAGTAATTTAATTCCCCTTTCAATTCATATCGACTGCACCACTGCAAACTAAGGCAAACTAAATAATTGCATCAATTTTTTCTCTCATTGATTGCACAAAGTTAATGAAGACGTACGTGATATACTTAAAAAATGAAAAAGTCAAAATATACGAATCATACTAATATATTAATAATAATGTATATAATTAAGACAAGTTCCTAAAAGTTCATTACATTTATAAATTTATTCCTAACAACTTGCAAAAGTATATTCAGTCAATCATACAAATTCGAAGTCTGCTGTGCACAACTCTCAACATTCTTATTACATTATAACTCGAAACGAGTGTTTAAAATCCAATAGATACAATGTCAAGTCTGTGCGACACAAGTGTTCCTAGCCAAACCGGAAAGCGATGCAACTGAAGAGTATTGAACGTGCTGTAACCAAATACGAAGACACGTCAAACAACAAACAATCACGCGAGAACTGGAACAGAGAATGTGAACGCAAAGGAGGCAATTTACGCGTCCCGAAGGAGCCGTGGCGATAATAAATATGAAATGAAACGCGATCGACACGACCGATTCGTTCGCGCGAACCACGAGCGTTCGATTTTACCCGCGTCGAGTGCAATGCCACTACTCCCACGCCTCGATCTCCTTCGCGCGATACTTGCCTGATAAAAATTCTCGTTCTCTATTGTTCCACCCTAATTAATGTCCGCAATAACGATCTACGCCCCTTCGCCACTAGACACGCACGCCTTTAACCGTCATACAACCCTGTTACTTCGCGCTGTCACTTATCCAATATCTGTGAGCAAAAAATGCTCATTGACAATGGGCTCAGCGAGATGAATGGGGTTTCCTGTACGAGCGTACTACTGTCCTGTATAGGTGAATCGATATACGTGCTAACGTAAGGGCTCGTTCGGATATATACGCGAGAAGACTTCCTGTCGTTTTTTCACCCCTATGTAAGAACCCTAAGAGATACAATACTCTTTTGCAATAACAGAAAGAGGCCTCCATCTTGTCATATCGTACCATAATTCAACCTTGAAAAATACATAAAGCTAAAAATGAAAAATACATAAGCTAAAATTGTTTTTATGAACTTTGACAAACGCATAACAGATGATGGAAGATATAACGAATATGAGACGGATCGTATTGTTAAATAAGGACATCGCACGCTAATCTCGCAATCCTTTACAGTCTGCTGACAGTTGGATTCGACGTTCTATTCTGTTCCGCCGTTATTGATTGTTCAAGACGAAACATGAATGTGTTTCCATCGATTGATACAACTAATTACTATTTATCATTACTATTGCTGTTGTCTAAGTATCCTGTTTACGATACACAGCCATTTGTGAAATAAACAGATAGTATCAATTGAAATGCGCCGATTCAATGAATACTAACGGGGAGGTGGTTGTCATTATCGCGGCACGCTCGCCCACGGCCAATTACGCGCTAATAAATGGCGCTTATCGAGCGGAGGGTTAATGGAGGCGCGTCGAGTAATCAGATCGCTCGATAATTGGTGCTTTTTTAAACACAAAATGTCGCAACGCGTATCAGGTTAGCAGGCGTCGAGTAGGTGCACTTTACAAATGTAACGCGGCCAGCTTATCGGTAATACATCACTGTACCTTCTGTTTTCCTGTGTAATTGCACACTTTACTTTGTTTACAACGATTTGTTGTAAACCCCGCCGCCAAGTAATACAAAATCTACGAGGCGCGTAACGAGCTTGCCCGTATCCACCGACAGGGCCACTCCCTTCGCGAAAATTTACTTGCGCATCCTCTTGTCTTGTGGTACCCCTCTACCATCTTCGCCAACAACGTGACATTTGCGACCCGTTTTACCATACAAACGGGCATTGTAAATTATGTAAAGTTAAACGTTTAACAAAAACGTTATTAACGGTATTAAAATTCAATGGAGCGTAGTTGATTGTAAGAAAGCATCGAGTTTCTTTAATTTTTCAAACGATACGGAACAATTGACGTAATTCTTTAGCATTTTCATTGATCGTCTACTAGAGTATGTAATTACATATTTGGACTTTGAATAACTTTGTATTGTAAAATGAAAATGATAGTCTTTGTATACAAATTAAATATCTACGTGGATATCTGTGTCGTCTGATACATTTTAATCGATTTTCCAAGTTAGAAGTTATACTTGGCGAATAACGATCGCTAATTATCGCCATCTGAAACTTATCGTTGTTCTTTCAGAATCTCAGGCGGAACGATCATATTTTTATAAAAAAAATTGTCGTTTTAGTTGAACAATTGCGAAGTGGTTGACACGCGACAATGGAAATTGAAGTAGCGTGCGCGTATTGAAGTCTCCGCGCACGAGTTCGCGGTCTATCGAACTCGCGGACAGCCTCGTTTCTCGAAACTCCTAAGTTCCTAATAATCGCGTGTCTCGTTTGTTCTAACCCATTTCTTTCCATGAATGGTCCCGCTTCCGGTTCCACCTGCCTCCTCTTCGCCGCGCGCTTTTACTCCGCGCGACGGACTCTTCGCCCCTTTCGTTCACCGCGACGTCACAGTCGCGATTGGACGTTAATTCATCGAATCGGATCAGAATAAACTCCCGCGATGTTGATACTCCTCTAATATCATGGCAACGTGCTCAGGCCACCTCCTTACCGTCGTTTAATCGATTTGGCAGGGCCTCGCGTTCGCTTTTTAAGATCGAACAAACGTTAGGCGTTAATATTGTCGATATTCGTCGTCGCACGATTGACAGAATGCTTTGGTACGCTCTTTTTCTTGGATCCCATTTCACAGCAACTTTGATTCAGCGGATTTTATCGATTGTTGTTCGTGTTTACACGAGGGCATTTTCTATTGGATAAATAAAGTTTGATGATTCTTTATTTGTGTTCTATATAGCTCCTTGTATCTACTCCAAAGGGTGGTTAAGGACCAGCAAGCTTTTGATATTAATTTTTAAAATACTCAGCGTTATTGTACTTGCATTCAGATTGCAAAGTTAAAACTGACCCTTTTCGATGACTTTGTACTAAAATTTAGGTGACATATATCGTAATCTTCAATGAAATTAAGTAAAACATTAATTGCATTCCACCCTTTAAGTATTTTTTAATGGTACCATTAATGTACAAGAGAAATGGTTGGCAAAAAAATACTCCTATTACGGTACAACTATAATTCGTCGTTTGTATAAGCTTCCACTGGATCCAACCGCACAATCGAACCACCCGTGGACGCCCCTAAAGTTCAGAGGCCAGCTGCGCGAAACCCCTGCAGGGAAACAGGATCTGCGAGCCGGTAACCAGTCAATGACGGTTACGTGACTCGTTTAATGAATAACGGGAGCAGCCACCCTGCTGCAATGGGGGTTGTAAATTATCCCCTGCGAGCTCGTGTTATCCTGCTACCGAACCGCCCTTGTTTTCCAATAAATACAAAATGCGCGAGCAGGGCGGATCGTTCGGCAAGACGCGCGCTTCTCTCGTCGGCCATCCCTCGGAGGTGGCCACGTGCCATTGAAAACCGATAAGACGGCGTTATTGAAAATATCCGATGGACCTTCTGGGAACGATGCAGCCCTGCTACGTTTCCGGTCGAGTTTGCATCGAGCTTGCGAGCGGTCGCATTCGATTTATCGATTCCACCGGCGCGACTGGAGAACTTCTAGCCCCGTATGCAGCCCCGTTCCGCGAACCAATCGAGAATTCCTATTCCCGATCGTCGAGCACCCTGTATTTATTGGCTATCGAACCCATCGATACGTACCCCCGCGCGGTTGATGAGCTCTCGATACCTCAAGTTCTCTCAAGATATTTCCCACGTTCCGTGGTCTGCCTTACGAGGACCACGTCTTCGACTGATCGTGCGTACGAGATAGGGGGAATAATCGCGAGGGGATTGCGCGAAGGGGTGAAAAGCGATCGGATATTTCCTTTCTTTTAATCAGTTTTTTTGTCACGGAAGGGGGTGGAAGAAGGACGCAGGAGGTTGTGACACGCGTTGCAGGTGTGCGAAGCAAACGCATGCGAGATTCATCGTGGATATTACCTTGCCGTTGGGCAATTCTGTTTTTTATTTGTGGCATTGATTTATTGAGATATCTCGCGTAGTGGAATGTTGTAAAAGTTTTCTTCGCGTAGAAATTAAACGATTGGGTATTTTGTGTAACCACTGATAATGTATTCTTGCATCAACAATTCGATAATACTCAGTATTAATTTGCCAAATTGATCGATACTTTTCAAAAAACATTCGTCAAGATGTTATTGGAGGATCATTACTCTTGTTAACGATTCTGTAATCCTGTTCAAAAAGCAATGCCATCGGCAAACCTCCTTGTCGCATTAGTTTCCAATAATCCTCCATCGCTTCCTTTAAGCCTATCGGTTGATTAGTAAGGAATCAGCAATTTCATTACTCTTTCGGTAACCTCGAATAAAAACAGATAGAAATCGACATTACTATCGCGTTATTGGAATGAAGAAATCTTGGGAGAGACTTGACAAACAATTGCTTAAAAAATGATTATAAAATATATAAAATTTACGATCAAACTCCGTCGCGATCCCAAGAATGTACAAGAGCCTCGCGTCCATACGAATCCGCCTAAAAAAGTCAAACGCGCGTTACCAATAAAAAGAACCGTGTAAAAACTCCATCCTCGTCTAACAAATCCTCCATATGTACGCTGAACACGAGTGGAGCGTAACTTACGGCTGGCACCGGAAACGCGTTCAGTCTCCCACCAACCGCAGGGTGGTTTTGCTACCCGCGTCGAGGCGCATGGCAGACGTGTCCCCTTCCAGCGGAGCGCAGGAGAGGCGACCTCCACGAGCGGATGATCGCCTGGCAGGGTGGCGGGCAATGGCGACGCTTCGTCCCTCGGAAGGAGCCGATAAAAACCTCCGCAGCATCTTTTTCTCCATTCGACTTTCGACGTGCGAGCGCCTGGAGACAGGGCCCGGGGGACCTTGGACAGAAAGGATCGTACGCTTAAGCAGCCGTCCGTCTCACTACGGCCAGGATCGTATGGTGAACGAGAGGGTTGCGTTCGCGGGGAGCTGAGCGGATTTATGATGTCTTTTTACGCGCGCGCCTCCTTCGTTCGTTTTTCCTTCGACCTTTTTTTCGTGTTCCGTTCGACCGCCAGCGAACGTGTGCACGCACACAAATTCCGCGGCTATCGATATCTGCCGATGATGGCTGACAGCGCCACCGCCGGTCATCCCCCGTCGCGCGCATATTTCCACGTGCCACCCCCGCCAGGAGCGCGCGATTGCCGCGGCTCTGTACACACACCGCAATCGATGTATTTTCGATGTATTTCGATCGCTTTTTTGGAGGCTCGCAATATTTCCAACCTCTCGTTTCGCTCTTGCTCGCTTCGTCCGTATCTTGAAGACGGTAACTGACGAGACTCGAGTGGTAATAGCGCGAAGCCCCGTTCAGATTGATCACCGCATTTTATTTTTAAATAATTTGAAAGGTTTTTTGTTCGCTTGACTTGAAGTGTAAGTTACTTCAAGTTTCTCTACTCTGAACTCAATTAGTCTAGTTTGTTTCTTTCAAGTGCGTCACATCAATTCTTGTTACTTATACATACTTTATGTCAGTCTGCTAATTTCGTTTAACTTCAAACGTTTCCTCGAGCTTCAAGCGAAGTTGAGATTCGTTCACCCTCTTTCTTGCTTTTCAAATATGAACTGCATTGTTGGATATTCAGTATGGATCTGAAGTTAACTATTATAAATACTTTTTGCGAGAATTATATATTATAACTACCATATGAACAAATGAGTACTTTAGTTATCGGCTACTTGAAACTAAACTACTTCAATCGAAATGACATCGAGATATAATGCGACTAAAGTAGCCACTGAAGTCAGATTACAAAATATGAACAAAGCATAAGATAATTGTTGACGAAGAATCTATTAAATATCGAATGATGCCCCATTGCGTAGAACGAAATTCTTTAAGACCAAACGACCGACATTCGAACGGAAATAAACGATCAAAGACACCACGATGGAAAAACAACCCTTGAGAGGTACTACCCTAGTCTACTTCTGGTCTCCTGTTGTAAAAAGCCTCGAGCCATACCAAATCAAAGCACGTTTGATCGCGACGCCGATATTACGTCTCTACTACAGTCGGACGAAGAGGAATACAAGAATTTTTCAAGCAGCTGATACTTTCTCGGCTGTATAAAACGCTGATCCAACATTCCTTCTTTCGTCTGCCGACGAGTTTCTGGATCTGATAAGAAAGGCATGTCCAAACGAACGAAGGCTACCAAGCCAAACCTTGGTCCCCACTCTTCTCCATTACCATGATGAAACCAATCTGACTCTAGTATAACTTCACACACAAGTTTAAATACCAAGTATGCGTCGCTCTCGTTTTATTTCGTATCACAGAGCAAAATGGCATTACAATACTGTCGCTAAACCAGGAAAGACACCACCACCGTAGATATTTCATATTTACGTCAATGCTGAGGAGTGTAACAGCTCCTCAGGCGCTTGCTGCCCCTTGCGAACCTCTTTTCGCGTGGCATTCCTAGCGTCGTCAAGGAAACCACAGACGCTGAAGCATCGTTTACTGTCACAAGCAGATCGCAGACCTGACTCGACACGTGCTACGCTTGAGTGCGTTTTCTCTCCGGATGGTAACGTCGCACGCGACGATAGGAACAGCGTTTGTCGCCAGAGAGTCAAGTTTTCTCACCGTTGATTTACGTCGAGCAAGCGAGAAACGAACAGGAAGAGGCCGCAGAGCGAATGAATCGAAAGAGGTAGCACGCGGGAAAACGTGGAACAAGAAGCCAGAGGATACGAGAGAAGAGGTCCAACCGAACAAACCGGAAACTACGCTAGATTTCATGAGTACCTGTTACGAAGAAGCTGAAGATCATCTCGACGTGCTGTCTGTTGGCGTTCTCAAGCTACCAAGTAAGAAAGAAGATTATTGATACGAAATGATCTGACTTTCCTCGATTGTACGATGAAGAACGATAATTTCTGGTGTATTGTTACTACATCATTGAATATTATTATTGATCTACGGTCTTTGAACTTGTTACGCACGACGAGGCTGAAGAAACGAATAAATTAGTCCATATGCAAAAGCATTGTTATTCGCTAAGAACTGTCCCTGTCCTATCTACAATAAATGATTGTTCTACATGAAGAATAAGTTCAGCAGGAGGTATTTGACTGAAACTAGAGATCGATAGTAGTTCTCGTAGTCACATTTGCGCCATTTTTATCATTTCAAATCACACGATCCTGTCGCCAGGTCCTGCCGCTCGGTTCCAAACACTCTTTTACACCTCAGTCTTAGTCTTACTCTATTTATTTCCTTCGAAACATTCTGTCTGCGTGTTTTAAATTTCGAGGCATTCCAATCGCACGCTATAAAACCATTCACACTCTGCAATATGAATAATGCGTTGAACGAGGTGAGTAATATAAGAGTCACGCAATAAGAATTACGATATCGCTGAATGAGACAGTGAAATTGTGGAGTACCGAGGAGTTGTGTAGGTATAGGATACATAGATGAGTACAGATACGTAAGACTTGAATTACTATAACTGTTAGCAGACCTCTTTAACTAAACTGCTATCCTATTACGATGGAAACACGAAAGTGAGTGACGAACAAATGCGACAACATCGACCCGGCGCGTTTCTATTGACACGTAGAGGAAAACGCATTTTTTCTTGCATTTCCCGTTTTCTAATGTTAATTTCAATCGTACCGGTAATCGCCACGCTTACCAAGTACACGGCATTAATAACTTCCACTGCAGTTATTTCTCAATAAGTAAATGGCTTGCATTTACGGGGGGCTTAATGCATCAACTTATTTGATAACGATGATTAACACCTCGTACGAGCCGCGCAATTATGTGTGCGTTAATAACTGACAGTTAAATCTCAATCTCGAGGTGAGAGATTGAAAATTTTCATTTGTTAAACTTTATACGATTACGTTGGTATGTATGATGTGATATTGTCATTTAAGGGAAAGCTATTAACTCGTCGCAATAATATAAGGAAATGTCGTTTACCCATTTAGGAATGAAGGTATATACTTATACAGTTCCCTTGAACCAACCCTCTGTGTTATATACTATCCGAATATTCCATCTGAGTTGCCAACATTCATCCACCATTATAAAACGTCCATTTTCTCTGTGCGTTTCACCTTTTTCCAAGACAAAAATTCTTCTGAAAAATGCGATTCTAACAGAACTTTTATTTCAGTTAAATTAATTGTTATACAATCGACAACTGAAATAAAGCCTGAACGATTTAAATAACAGCTGGCATTTATTGACGCGACACTTGGTACGTTTGAAAGATGGTGGAAGAACGAAGGGGAAGTGACAAACCATTAGCAATCAAACTGGTCCAGAGATCGAGTAAGACGAAATAAATACCAGCTACCCCTGCATAACAGCCGGGTAAAGAGATGTTGAAGATCATCTCGAGAAACGGTCCACCGTCGCAGCATCTCGATCATCTGCTCTCGCACAGTCGAGGTCATTCGACTGTTCCGTGTCTCTCGATAAAATCGAATGACTTGTGTCACTGGGGGGGCGGCGCGTAAATTCAAGTCTTTTAAGGTGTCGCACCTTCTTTCAGTCCTCGTTCCGCCATTGTAAAATATTATTACCGCGCAACGAAAGATATAGCCCTACAGAGTATTATAACTGTTATTACAGATGACTATTCTTAAAATAAACTTTGCGAACTTAAATCTCCGTCAACTCCTACATACAGTGCAACGTATTTTAATTTCACCAAAGTGCTGGATATTAAATGCAATCGAATAATCATCCACTCAGTTGGATACACTGCGAGATACTACGTTCGAGCAAAAAACGAATGACCGTCATCCATAAAGAGATGTAACGCTCTCTGCTCGTAATCAGTTCTTAAATCGTACACTCTACGCCTCGAATTGACGCGCGACGCATGAATGAAATCACTTCAAGTAGTATACGCCACGCTACGCGCCACCCCCCATTCGCACGTGGACGAGCACGTGGCAACGGGTCGAGCGACTTCTCGCTCAGCTGCGATCCTAATGCGAGCGAAGCATAAAAGTGAGTGGTGAACAAATGGTAGACGAACGACGGCAACGTGGTGACGACTAAGAAAACGAATGACGTTGGTCAGTTCGCAGAACGGTTAACATGGCGACTCGTTTTCTCTTCTTCCGCGTCTTCGCCGTGATTTCCGCGGTGCACCGCGCGTGTCGTATTCGAATGCTTTACCGCTGTCGCGGTAGCCCAAGCCTGGCGATTGGTTCACGCACGGCTGAATAAGGGAACGACGCGCTCCTCGTGGTTTATGCGAGCCTGCTCGTAGCAGGACAGGAATGCGAGTGGTGAACCAATAGCGAAGAACGAGGCGAGACGAGAAGAACGCAAAATGGTGCTCGACGAATAGAAAGTAGGGAAGTATAAAATACAGTTTGATAATAACGCGAGTGGGAGCCGTTTTAATGGCTGGTGATGCCTTCCTGGATTAGCATACATACTGAATAGCGAGTTTAATGCTGTGAGAAGCCAATTGGATCTGCTGGAAACCTTTAAAGTTATTTCTTATACTTAGAAATACCTGTCAATTCTTTTATGAATTTCAACACCACTGCCAACACCAGAAAATGTATATTTTTATAATAGCATTATATTTTATATTATATTCTAATCGTATTAATTGTTATATTTGTAACAATTAATAACAATTACTATTATCTATATGTATGATTTAATTATACAGATCTAATACTGAGGATGGTACCATAGGTGCATAGTTGAAAGGAATCATGGCATAACATTTTTATACTTGTTTTTCCAGTAATCATACTTATCTCGCATTAGATTCTTCTCCATCTTTAATTCCTCGTTTATATTCAGATAATTATTGTCGTGTCCCATTGGTTCCCATTTCACCGTGATATCTTCGTCCAATCTTGGTGTTGGATTTCTGAAAATAAAGGTGAAATACATTTGATTGAAATAAATATTGTATAATTTTAAATAAATCCAGATTGGATAATATTACTGGTCTTTCGCAAAATTCGTCCACAGTTTTGTCATAATATTTATCATCTTTGCCGCGGAGGAGTCTGGTTCTGGTAAATTCTTGAATGCATTGGAGTAAAATAAATAAGCTAAATCGTCACCATGTGCGACACCTGTTGAACAAACGAATAAGCATTTTACGAAATTACAGACACGCTCGTAGGATGATAAATAAAATTTCAATGGAAACAACTGGAACTTGCCCTCGCTAACACCAAATAAATTTTTCATAAAACCAGTCGGTGCTTCGTAGGAGAACAGATATTCATAAATAGGAGAAGAGAGTCGCTTTTTCATGATATCGAGTGACAACAACTCCCCAGCGTTGAAAAAGATATCGCTCAGCATCTGTAAAATATGCAAGAATTAAATATAAATCTATATAATAATATTCGAATAGTCTTCTTCTTTTTCTACGTAACAAATTATAATAACCGTGGTATATTCGTTCAAATCCTCCTTTGACACGTGTTTATCACCAAAATAGAACTCCTTCAAGCATTGCCCAGCCTCTTTCTTCACGTTCGAGTCAGTGAAGTTCAAATCATCCGGCAGAAACATTTCTGGCTCCGTGTTCAGCACGTCAATGCCATCGATCATTACTATGCAGTTGAAAATAATATGGTTACAAGTTGAAAAATTAAAAAAAATTTAAAGGTACCGCTTCTATAATTAACGAGATATATAATTTCAACTGTAACTCATCGAGCATTAAACGTTGCGTACATCGCGAAAAAAATGCACACTCATCAGCGTGGATTCCAGACATTACAGGCACATCCGCGATCTTTCCAGATTTTAACAACGTCCAAGGATCGGTTGAGAGGAATACGTCCTGTCCCAGGTCGACCTCCACCGTCGGTACGAAAGGTTGCATGTGCCCTGATAGCACGTTCTATTAAAAAAATTAACAACATTTTTGACAATTATGCAAAGATAATAAATTGAAATCGATGCTGTTCGGTAAAATACCTTACCTGATTTTTCATTATCTCATTAGTGGCTGTAATGATGTCCTTAGGATGAAATTCGCTCAGTTTTCTCACTAATTCACCGGAATCTGTGGTATGTATTCCAAGAGCTTCGCCTAACATGAAAGCTTGCTCTCTTGGATCGTACGTCATCGCCCATGGATTAAGCACTGTCCCACTTTGTTGTATGACTGAACTGAATAAGCCTGAAACGAAAATCAATTTCACTGACGATGCAACTTCCAAATTACTTCAAACGAGTGTTATTTAATTAAAGCAAGGAAACGTTCACTTATGACGAAAACAAAATATTCGCATTACCCTCAGACATAGGAGACAGCATATGATACTGAACAGAGGCACCGCCAGAGGATTCACCAAATAAGGTAACCCTATTTGGGCAACCGCCAAAGTAATGTATATTATCCTTCACCCACATCAACGCCATTACTTGGTCCTTCATGCCAGCGTTTCCAGGAGCGTTTTTATCTCCCGTGTTTAAAAAGCCTGCGACAACGAACAAATTAACAGATTGTTCGATTAGTTGGTAAAAGATAAACATTCGTACGTACCAAGTGCTCCAAGCCTAGAATTGAAAGTAACGAGCACCACGTCGTTCTCCACCAGAAAATCTGGTCCAAAGAGAGCATCGTCTCCCATACCAGAACTCCAACCACCAGGGTGAATCCATACCATAACAGCTTTACGAGCTTCCTTGTCCAAAACTGGTGTGTAAACGTTCAGATATAAACAGTCCTCCTCTCCGATTAGACCTTTTTGTATCATGCAGTAAAACGGGCACGTAGCACGATGTCTGGTTGCATCGTATATGCCTTCCCATGGATCAGCTGGTTCTGGAGCCTAAAAAATATACTAACATTTAATAAACGTTCTATTTTCTATTTAGCAACATAACTTTATCAATTTCTTCCACTTTTTTGAATCATGATTGTGGATGTTTCTATAGATTTTATTTTTCGAATATTGCAGCAGATGCAACGAAATTGTTATTCCTACTCACTCGAAATTTATCTGGGCCGACATTCGGTTTCGCATACGGAATACCTTTGAAACTGTAGTACGGATTGTTATGCAGAACAGTTTCAACCTTCATTCCTTTCAGAACCCCCTGCGGAATCTCGAGTTGCACGTCCTGATCGGCATGCACCGAGGCAACCGCGAGCCCATAAAGTACAACCAGAGCCCACCACATTTCTGAGCTTCTAACTAGTCGCGAGCAGATAAAACGTAGCTTTTATAGAGATGATACCGTGTAACGTGCGCGGAGAGCGTTTTAAAAAAGGCAGGCCTCGGAAAAATAGATTACGTAAATGACGTGGAAAACGTGATCGTGCTCGAGCACGGATCATCCGCGGGACGATCTTCTCTCATTCGCCGATCATAGTAATCGTGCAACGGATGATTCTTCGGATGGCTAATATAAATATCGGACGTCCTGAATTAATCCTGTTCGTCCGCGAAATAGTCTCCATTGTCAGTGGACAAAACGCATCCGGAATTATCCATCAAAATGAACGAATACATGCATCGACTTTAATGACTTTTTTCTTTTTCCAAGCGAACTGTCATACGTTATTCGGGGATATTATTACATAGACACGCTTGTATGGTCGCGCATTGACGACAGTAACGATTTAAAGTAACGAACGATATACTTTCCAAGGATATTCGAAATAATTTAGATATTTTTTTTTTTAACACGATGTTACCATTGAAGCAAAAAAGTTGCATAACTTGGAGAGAAGGAAGGAAAAACAATGGCAACGGTCTTCGTTGGAGAACGGAAATTCGAACAAAAGCGCGGTAGAATGTAGCGTTTACTGTTGGCGCGCAGGGTGGAAAACTCGCGGGGTGAAAATTGTAAAGTTACAACGGAGTAAAACCCACCTCCCACGGTATCCTACTATCCTAGTAACATATTTAATATTACTTGATATTTACGTTAAATTATTAAATTAAACAATTTGGTAACCCGGTTACCCAGCTCGCCCGATACTACACTGCGACAGAGAAGTTTCGCGTCGTCCTGCTTCTTACACCGCGTACATCGATTTCCTTTCAACTGAACGATTATTCTATTTTTGTTTATATTATTTAAACAACGTGCACGTATGGAGGTAATCGAATTAATGAACAATTATTATAAAGATATTGCATTACAAAATATTACTTGCAAATGAATATGTTGTTACAGTGTATTAATGTAATGAGATGAAACCGATAATTTATTAATGATGGAACGTTAAGGGTCGATACTGGAACCAATCGAAACGTGGATTTCAGACCGATTTACCTCTTCGTGTACTTTGCTTTCCTGCTGCGCGAGCACCACTCAGCACACCCTTTGAATTCCCACAGGATGTGCGTGTGCCTTTCCACGAATCTTCTTGTCACTTTTATACGGGCAAAACCAATGATTATTCGCTTAAAAATCACCAGTAATTCTCAGTCGAGACGGTACTATTTCATTGAATCTGGAACAATTGTAATTCAATTAAAAAAATGCAACACAAATATATATATATATATATATATATATATATATATATACATCACATTATACAATTGGTCTAACAATAAATGTATTACATTAATGTAAATAATTTCATCTATGACTTTTGTATTTAAAAGGTATATTACTGGTGGGTAATTAATTGTTCTAGAAACAAATTATGTACAACTGTAAACTAACGTACTTAATGGAATTTTTTTTATATATTTCTTCAAGTAAAATTATGAATTATTATGTTAACTAGATAAAGTAGTTTATAAAATATCTCTCTCAATTGGGGGCGTAGCTCAGATGGTAGAGCGCTCGCTTAGCATGCGAGAGGTACCGGGATCGATACCCGGCGCCTCCATTCGATTGATCTTTAATTTTGCTTATTTTGATAAAATAAGTAATAAATTATCACCAAGAATACATTCATTTATTGTAAATTAAATTTATTTTAGTAGAAATTATAATTTTACACAGGTCTACCAAAGGCATACTATACTAAAACCAAACACAACGAGCCACTTGTCGATTACAATGGAGCGAAAAGATCTCATTGTCCAGCAACGGCATACGAACAACCATCTAATAGACAGAATACTTCATTAAGATTGAAACAATTAAGGACGGAAATGGTTCGACTCCTATCCGTTCAAGGACCACCTCTTGATGGATACATTGTCACTTCCGATGACGCGCATCAGGTAATTGTAACGCTAAACTAAGAACACAGATGCATTATTTGTGATAAACCATTCGTTTAAAAAAAAAGTAATACTCTAATTTTCTTAAAGCATTATTCTTAAGTAATAATATACTTCTATCATCTCATTCTCCGTCGATATCCTTTAAACTTTCAGAGCGCAAACTTTGTTTATCATGGCCGTGAGGGCCCTTCAAAGGTATATATATGGTACTATCATAGTGTGAGGTTTCGCATTTGCAAAATTTCAAAGCTTTCCCCACATAATTTCTAAGCTAATTTTGCAAGATATTGTTTAAATACAAATTTATCCACATTTATCGCCTTATAAAATATTCCCAAAGTTACTGAAGCTTTTACCCAATAGCTCTTATCTTTAGCTTTTTTATTGCGAACAGCGTTCTTAGTTTGTGAGCAACCAAAGAGTGAAGAAACCAGTTTTTACATGTAATTTAATTACAATATTTCTCTTGGTTTAGAGCAATTCTCTGGATCCTCACGATATGAGGAGAGAATTCATCAGTGGATTTTACGGTAGCTACGGAGAGGCTGTCATCACCTTAGACAAGGCAGTATTTTGGACCGATGGAAGATACCACATTCAAGCAGACAATCAATTAGATTGCAATTGGATTCTCATGAAGCAGGGTTCTGAAGAAGTAAGTTCAGGATGAATGCAAACTAAACTAAAATATAATAATATTAATAATTTCCAGTATTATATTGCATATAAATCGTATATAAAATATGCGATATTGTTGTAATATTTTACAACACTGACATTGATCATTTTTTGCTTTGTAATTTATTATTACAATTAAACATTTATAATTACATACAAAAACCGATATGACTCGAATAGTATGCAACTCTGCCACTAGATGGCCGACTGGTTAACCGTCTTCTCGCAGTTAAGATTGTACGAGGGGTATTATATAAAGGCTGCGACGACAGTGGAAAATTAAGATCATACTTCACAGGATCATTTCTGTAGTATATCTGACCTGCTCTGAGTCCAAACTTAGAGTTGATGCAGCCACGATGACGAGGCATAGTTCCTTTCCCTGAGCGTGAGGACGACTCGAGAAGTTGACTTTGTTCAATTTCTCAGTCATCGATGATCGTTCACCCCTTGTATTCAGTACAAGGGGGGTGGGGAAGTGGAACTTTCTGAGTGGTCGCTTTTAATTTTATATTAAACAAAATTTCTACGAGAACTACTCTAATTGTTCTTATATTTGGATTTTTCAAACACCTCATAATGGTTTGAAAAAGATAGATGCAAAGAAAAATTGTTTGACACCCTTCGAAGGTTTATGAAGAAGTTGACTATCTTGCGTTCTGTATTTTTACAACTTAATTTCAACTATTCGCAACTATTTTCTCTTCCTCTTCTAAAAATAAGCTTTTCGATCACGCAGGTCCCTAGCATAACGGAGTGGTTGATGCACGAGTTTCAAAATCGAACAGATAATGTGCGCATTGGCGGTGATCCAACACTTGTGCCTGGCATCGTGTGGGGAACTTGGAAAGATGAATTGGAATTAGGTAATGAAATATATCTCAGAGAACATTAATCTAGTCAACGTGCATCAACAAGAAATTTATGCGTTTCATTATACAAACTACTTTTGCTACTGCAATAAGCACACTATATATCATGCTGACACAAAAATCTCAGAACATACTACACGTATTAATCTAAACTGAACGACAAATTGTGGAATCATAATGTCTGATTACAATTTATTATCTAAAAAACATCAAATGATAAACGATGCTCTATTTATTGCTACAATACGATAACTAGAGTAAGCTAGCGTACAATATGCATGGGTAAACGTCTCTGCGTAGCTTTTTTTCATACTATAAAACATGCCTCCGATACGTATGCGCTTTCGAATTAATAATAGCGTTCGTGTCCAGCGGGTTCGAACATAACGTTGGTCCCTGTGAGTAACAACCTGGTGGACTTGATCTGGCAGGTCGGTCGACCGAATTACAACACGTTCCCTGCGTACCCTTTGTCGGACAACTATTCTGGTAGATCCTGGCAAGAGAAGATCAAATCCGTTCGCGAGGAAATGAAGATCGTAAACGCGGACGCGCTTGTCCTCACAGCTCTCGACGAGATAGCCTGGCTGTTCAATATCCGTGGATACGATTTACCAAACACACCAGTTCTCAGGGCCTACGCCATAATCACTGAGACATCGATAGATCTGTTCACGCCTGAACACAAAATCCAACGATCTGTGGAGGAGCATCTGAGGATGGACCTTTGCTCGAGCGCGAACTGCGTAAAGTGAGTACAGAGATGGCCAAGCTAACAGACATCCGTTAATTAATCTATTGCTTACAGGAAGCACAATTATACGTCTGTTTGGAACGAGTTACGGACAATGTCTCAAGCTTGGAATCTGGTCTGGGTACCGAGCCAGTGCGCGTACAGCGCGGGTGCGTCCAAGGAAATATTCAACTCTGTACGTGCAGGTTTCTTTATTTTAATTACCCTGAAGATACGTATAAAACTATCGTTCGAACTTGATCGCGGACGATACTTCGAACGTTTGCTGCAACCCTCGTTCCCGCCATTGCATCGCACCGAATACATACCCGAGTGCTTCCATACGACGGAGGTTCTCCCGCGTATTAGAGCGGATAATCCTAGGCGAGAGTACATCTTCGACGGCATGTTCTCCTGCCCGTATAGAGCTTGTTGAGCTTAGCTTGATCCCCACGTGACGGGCTGACACACCTCTATAAACGTAGGATCGAACACGAACGCTTCTCCCGTCGTCGAACGCGCGATATTCAGATTGTTACGGTGGGTACGCGTAGATAGATCGGATAGGGACACGTGTACAGAGAGGCGATAGGAGGCATGGAACGCGTTCCCTAGTCGATACTCATGGTGGCGAACGGTTTCACCTTCTTCTCGATATGGTAGCCGGTGCTTTGGGACGCCTGGACGCCCGCGGCACCAGAAATCAGAGAGCAGTTTCCCCTCGGTTTAGACGAACGATCGTGTAATAGCGTTTAATAATACCGTTAGACGATTTGCGGCGAGAACTTTCGCGCCATTCTAATCGATCGCATTACAACCTGTTGAGTTAATTGCATCTGAACTTCATTTCACTAGGATGAACATTGAATTCGATTCTAATCACCGTGAATATCCGCGCAGATCCCCGAGAAGAAACAATTGGCGCAGCCATCGCCGGTGCTATTTTTGCGAGCGGAGAAGAACAAGGTCGAGGCGGAAGGGATGAGGAGATCTCATCTGAGAGACGGCGCAGCCATGTGCGATTTCCTCTCCTATCTAGAAATGGAATGGGACGCTGGTTTGGACGAGATGAAGGTAGCCAGGCTGGCGAACGAGTTTCGTTACGAACAGGACAATAACAAGGGCATCTCGTTTCCTACCATCGTTGGCTATGGTCCCCATGCTGCTATTCCCCATTACGAACCCAACGATCAGACCAGTACCGCGATTGGACAAGCGTCTACCGTTGTGGTGGACTCAGGTGGACAGTATTTAGGTAACCGGATCGCATTGCCTCGTTTTACAACCTTTGTGCTACCCAACGATTAACTCTGGAAATTTAACAGATGGAACGACTGACGTCACAAGAACGCTGCATTTCGGTACACCAACCGAGGAGCAGAGAAGAGCGTACACGTTGGTGTTAATCGGAGCGATACAGTTGTCCTCGTTAATTTTCCCCAGCAGCTTGACCTCCAACCAGCTGGACATTATCGCGCGGTCGCCATTGTGGAACATCAGCTACGACTACTTGCACGGGACTGGCCATGGAATCGGCCACTTCCTGTCTGTTCACGAATGTGTGTTCCATTAGTTTGGAAACATTCAATATTCGTTCGCGTAGACGATTAATTTTGCGATCTGGGACCCTTTTGATTAAAATTCTAGTTAACAAGAAGCCTCTCACTTGATCATTTAACAATGGAAATTCAAATAGAAATCACGAAACGGTCTGAGAGCTTGAAACTTTCGACAATTGGAAAATTTCTTATGTCCCATTGCGTGTATCGTTTCTTTTAAGTTGTTAATCGCTTTTGCTAATCGTAGTGTTCGTGGTTTTAGCACCCATTAGTGTATCGTACATGCAGGCGGAACGAGTTTGCGGGTCCATCCAGTTCAAGCCAGGATACTTTCTATCCAACGAGCCAGGTTATTACAAGAAAGGCGATTTTGGCGTACGATTGGAGAACGTACTTGAAACCGTGGAGGCGAACACGTCTCGCGTAAGTAGTTCAACTGGAACTTCAGGAATTCAACAGATCCTCCTTAAAGATATATATTTTCCCGTTAGGAAGGCTCGATAACGTTCCTGAAATTCAGGGACGTCACGTTGGTTCCGTACGAACCGAAATTGATCGATATCAAAATGTTGACTCCTAGCCACGTGAGTACTTTTATGTCCATGTCTACGCGTTCTTACATCATTCGTGAGAAGATCAGACAAAGTAACTTTAATCGTGATCACAGATACGGTGGCTGAATAATTACAATCGTCGTATCAGAGACGAAGTGGGTCCAGAATTGATCAGGCGATTGAGAATGGACGCTTACAATTGGATGCTGAGGAAAACCGAGCCGATCTCGGTCGACGGGGCATCTACGCTGGAACAATGTCGCGTGTTACTTTTCCTTGCGTTTACTTATCACACTCTGTTCAGTAAGTGCACGAAAGGAACAAACTATTCTCACAGGATGAACAAATTTTTATCTCGTGTCTTGACGTTTCCTTTTGCGTTAGGTTTCTCTGGTACGTGGAGTTAATGAAAGCTCAAAGAACGATTGAAATGTATAAAAATCAGTGAGCAATTTGCTGGTACACCAGGTCGTTGAAAGACGATACATGGATAGAGGGCAGTAGAAGAGTAAGCTATTGACGAGTGTACTACTTAAAGTCATGGACGATATATCTCGTGTGGTGTAAGCTAAGGATGTACAGTAAATCTTTCGCAGCTACGTAGAACTCGAAAAGGGGCTTAAACAGAGGTGGAGCCGTGACAGAGATAAGTAACGCGATACAAATAAGTATATGGATTTAGTTCGCAGCTTAATCCGTACAGTGTATAGATCTACCAAGCATTGTCTCAGCTAGACACGTTCTAATAATCCTATCAACTGTGTCTACGGCTACAGAACTGTGTAGAGATCGAACTGAACGTCTGCAGCTGACTTTAGAAATCCCTATAAATCGTTCGAACCCGATCCAGATCATAAATAACTCATTAAATATTTATAGTTATTATAATTACGCGTAGTTGGTGTGTATTGTACAATATACTGCAGGCAAGGTATATACAAGGTGCAAAGCTGAAACGAAGGGGAATCAGTTAGCCCACATGGGCCCCTGTGGTTATGCAACAGACTGCTATTGACGCCGTCCTCGAATAATTAGGCTACTGGTTGGTAGTAATTTTGAGCGTTAAACATAGATAGATGTAAATTGTTTTATTTTTCTATTGAATATGTAGATTGTATTAAGTGTGAATAGCGCAAGAATACGATCGCGTCTGAAAGTATTACTAAATATTTCTGGGTGCGCTAGCTTCGATTAATAGATCTACTCTCTGTATAGTATAATATAGTATTCGAAAATATTTCAGTCATATATTACACTACATTATACTTTACGTTATTTGCATTAATGATATTCAGAAGATTTATATATATATTTGTTCTATTATATTTGCAAGTATAATTCCTGCATTATATTTTTGCCATATTGCTTATATGTTATTTAGTTTTATACTCTATCCCTGAGTGTCGTAGCGTTATTTCTATTATTTACTTACATTATGCTTGTATTTATTATGTATTGCATTTAGCATGCACTTCTATTATAGTTGGACTTGTACACCTTATTCGTGTTGATTTTGTTATTTACCTTATCTTGTTATACATTATAGTTTCACTTACAAAACTTACAACTGTACTTATATTATGTACTACGATTAGTATTTACAGCTATTATAAACTTCTTTGCATAATTTACTTGTATATTGTACACCTATTTACGCTAGGTATGTTTGTTTTATATTTCTATTTGTTATTTATTGAAATAAAAATATCAGCTGTAAAAATTTGTCACATGAGTAGTGAAACCCTACATTACACATCTATTGTCTTCCTCATTTCGTTTCCGCTTCTCTTTCCTTCTCTCTGCTTCTCTCTCTCTCTCTCATCTTCATTGCAGAATTCTAGAAAACCGCTGATTAAATAAAGAAATACCTTAATTTTCATTAAAAGACTAAGATAAATTATATCTCCCGCTTTAGAGGTAAGAGAGAGAAAGATATATAAGAAAACTGTAGGAAAGAGTGAGACAGATGCTGCGGACTATATTCCAGAACCCCTGGCGCCATCTCTGTGAAAAGTGCTCAAACTGGTCGCACACAATTATCGACAGCAAAGTAAACTACTGAAGACTACTAGCGCCATCTATACGGAAGGTACTGAAACTAATGCCCAACTAGTTTCAGCGCTTGTCCAAGAGATGGCGCTAGTAGTTTTCAGTAGTTTACTTTGCTGTCGATAATTTTGTGCGACCAGTTTGAGCACTTTTCACAGAGATGGCGCCAGGGGTTCTGGAGTAAGGTCCGCAGCATCTGTCTCACTCTTTCCTATAGCATCTATAGATAATTTGCACAGAAAAATTTCTACTGTCCTATTGTTATATAAGATATACAAATTACATGCACATTTTTATTCTTTGCTTTATATTTAATAATAAAAGTATTTATTATAAGCATAAATTTAAATGCAATATTTTATCTATACCATATCGCGGTACTATAATAGTATCGTGACACAAGTGTCGCCCCAATGCGAAGACTATGCCGTTATAAAATCTAAATACGAGCACTGTCTTAGCATAATTTTGCCACTGAATTTGTTCCAACTCGTTGCCACTGGCGTGCCAATCACTGTGTTATTGTTGGAACACTTAACAATATATTATATACAGAGTGAAATATAAGTAATATAATACAAGTACATGATGTAAGTGAAACACAATTGTAACTTACAAAAACTTGTGTAAACTTAGTTAAAATTTGTATGAACATAAATGTAAAGTCAAATTACGTGAATTCAAGTAATTTCAATAATCCGTGGAAGACTATTTTATATAGAAGATGTATAAGTTTTCAATAAATTTATATGGAAATAGTTTTTGCAAACAATTAAGATATTGTTTGCGTAATAATATTAATAATACAATTAGACAATGCAGTCAAACATTAAACAATAAGCAAGAAAATGCATCGCCAACAATTCGTTCAATAAAATTCCCAGATTATATACTGATCTACAAGTTTTCTTATATTACCCATGCGTTTCTTTTAAATAAGCTAAAGCGTAACTACACACTTTTGACTGGGGCATTTATACCAATAACTACAACTATGCAAATGTTGGATTTTATGTCAGCAACTGATAATATTTTGGTTACATCTATTAGTAAGTTCAAATGATGTTTATAATATTTTAATAATACTAAATTACATCCTAAAATTAGATCGACTAATAATTGATTATGTATTTCAGATTGTTTAATAACTCTTTCATTACACACTATTTGTTATTTATTTAATAATGCAATTGGATCCATTTGCTACAAAGAAGATAACAAAAGTATTATAATATCATATATAAATTATTGGGGTAAGAGAATAGATATGGAAATTACTATTGATGATATTATTTCCATTTCGGAAGATGATTGGGAAGCGCCCCAATACATATATAGAAAACTAAATATTCAATCTTGTAAACACAGTTTAAAACTTTATACAAAGTATGGAGAAATCATTGATGCGTCAACTTTTTCTAGCCTTTTTGGAAATGCAAAGTAACATTTATTAATTCACTTAAATAAGCATCATTGTAATATCAAGTAACCAAATCATTGTAAATAAATAATAATTTTATCTCTGATACTAATGTTTTACAACCACCTATAATGCGCATAAGCTCTATTTGCTTCACATTGTTTGTGTAATTCATGTTTTTTCTGCATAACTCGACCCTGAAAAGTAAATTAAGTTGATTCGGTATACATTACTTTACATTTTGTGAATTTTTTTGTAAAATGAACTTTTCATATATACATGAGATAATTTAATAACTTGTACCAACTTAACTACCTTGTACATTTTTAATGATACCAAAAGTTATATGATATTGAAAGGCATATAATTTAAAGTAATTTTTTTGTAGCTGCATAAAATAATAATAAATATGTATTAAATAATGCCACTAATTTAGAAAGTCTTTTAATTTAAATATTATAAAGTGGAAGTAGGAATGAATGGTTGAATTTATCATACATAATATTGTAAAAAGCATGCTGTATCATTTAAGAAATAAATATCTTTGCAAATATCCTATCACAGTATTAACATTAAAGTGTTTTCTAGAAATGAATATTCTTTTACATAAGAAGATTAAAAAATATTTTTCTTAGGAAATAGCGAACTATATCTATTAATATATTTAAAAATGTACAAATATTATGCATTTCTCTATGTATTGCTACCTACAAAAAATTTTTATGTGGAACAATTCAGTCAGTATCATTAAAAATATATAAGATAATTAATGTAGACAACGTTATCATCTATTTTGTATATATGCTGTTCAAATTAAACACTTTTATAATAATTAAATGAAATGCATCTGAATATACTTCATTTTTTGAAGCATTCAAGATCTCTCGTGCCAGTACTGTACTAAATTTGTCAGTACTGTTTTTTTCTTGTGCAGTTTGAATTAACCAATTCATAGCTAAAAATTGAGCTCTATTTGAATTCATTGGTACAGGAACCTATAATAATAATGTTTCACATTGTTAATTTCTAATATTAATCAAATCATAACATAACAAAATACTTGTCTCAAAAAAAAAAAAAACTTGTTAATTATGTTTATACCTGATACGTAATTCCACCTCTTACTACTTTCATCAGTTCTAAGACTGGTGTGCAATTTTCTACAGCACGATAGAAAATTTGTTTCGGATCTAATGCAATTTGTTCCCTGTATTCAGGTGGGGTATCATAATATTGCTTTAGTTGAATTATTTTAATATTTTCAAATGTTTCATCAACCAATTTCCTGGCTAACTCCTTTCTACCTTTTCTCATGACATAATTTGTGAATTTACTAATACATAGAATACAAGCAATCAATTAAATAGAATTAAAAATAAATTTTTTATTTACATTAGTGAAAATCACATTTTTACCTAACGAGTTCATCATGAAACTCCGAACACGTTTCAGAAGAAAAAGCTGGTTTTATAGGTATATGGGCTAAGGCTTTCGTTTTTTGTTCTTCATCTAACATTTGTTGTTTGTCTTTCTTATAAATTGGTTTTATGTACGTTGGTGGAAACACGCTATAAAACCGAACGCTACTTACCGAATCATGTCTACAACAAACAATTGTTTACATTTGGTTATATATATTAATCATTTATTAACATAAATTAAATACTGTCTACGTATCACTTGATAATAACAACTTCCAAATACAGTTTGTACATTTAATTATATTACCTAAATATACGAAATATATTTATTAGAGTTATAAATAATGTAATGCAAGTATTACACTCTATTGTTCCCAATGAAGGTTATATGATCAATTTCTATTTACTAAATAGAACAATGTAATATAACTGAATAATTAAAAATATCTGTATGCCATTAAAAATTGCAAAATCACCTTAAAGTAAACAATGCTAATGAATTAAATGTCCTTCTGAGAATCATGTTTTATAGATTTAATTCGTTACTGTTCACTTTCCGTAAAGTTGAATCACAGAGTTATAGGTTATAACTGCAGAGACAAACTATTAATTTTCTCTAAATGTAGAGAGTAAACACGTTCACAGAAACCGTAGTGAAAGACATAGCGGCGCCTCTATTGGTTTGAACAGGTAAACCGCGTTAACATAATGGTAACAAATCAAATTCTTACAAATTCTGTATTATCACTATAAGATTAACATATTTTGAAACGATTCGTATGTAAACATTCAATAAAATATCATTTATGTATATAGTTTTTATTTATTTTACCGTACATTCCTGTTCTTAAACGACTAAGAGAAACAAACAAATACCTTCTATCAAGACGGTACGGTCGGTACTGCGTGCGTACAGCAGTCAATCACCACACCGCTGGAACTGTGATTATTAATCTAATTTCTAATAATTTCTATTTATTATCAAATACGTTTCTATTTCTTACGCATTACTACCAGTCTCTATTTTTTCAGATACATTACGAGTCCGTACGAATATAGCCCTTTGATCCATTTATAATAATAACAATTACGATGAAAACGCTTTAGCCTTTAAATTCGAGATACCATTACTGAATCTGGTAGGTAACATTTGGATTTCAATCAAACTTCAACGCGTGATGGAAACTTGAATACTCGGGAAAATTTCCGGCAATCTCGAAAGTCAGGACTGTCAATCGTTAGATCCGACCATGAATAACAATTTATGGTTTCTGATATTTTTTACCACGATCATAATTTTTCCGATACCGGAGTGACATAAGAAAATGGTATCGTAACCAGCTGCAATTTCACAAAACAATTCCCAATGCAGGCTAATGCCAGAGAGCGAAGTAAGAAGTTAAAGTTCTGTCATTCGAATAACAATCATGCTTGTTAAAGATAGATAAGTTCTTTGGAAATGATAATGTATGGCATTCGCATCGAGTTTATAAATAACAATTTTTTACAAAGTATCCTTAGTAGACCGGTATCACGCAAACAGTTCAGAACATATACTCGACATTAGTTAAATTATATAGTTGTCTGAACGAAAAAGTAAGTTCGAGTTAGTACTAAAGTGCAATGAATTCGATAGTGCTCTATTTCATAGTATAGATGCACTTATTGTCATTGGAATAGATTAAATACGAATCAGGATGGAAACACATCGCGAAGATATTATTATTGCATTGTAAAAACATTACGATAATATACATAATAGTAAAACGTAATTAAAATAGTATTTTGCTTGTTTTATATCTTTATAAATTTGGGTGCCAGCTTTATAAATTTTGAGACTTTTGTATATCTTTACAAATGTAATGTGCATGTTGCAACTATTCATAATTATTTTATTGCACGCTGCCATAGTATTGTTTAGTGTTACAGAATGGTAGAAGACGTGAATGCACCGTGTTTGACATTTCTTATTACAAAGTATTTAAGAAGTATTTAATGTTCTTGGGGCAATATCCGACGCAATCGCGAAGAAACAGCAAATTGAACGTGACCATGTCAGCGTGTTCTGTCATAAGTCTTTTAATTCCAGCCGTGAGTAGAATGTTGTAAATTTATCTGCATTATTAAACAAATATTGTAAAAAATAATAACACGAATTCATGAAATATGACTAAATATAAACCAATAAATTTGACTATAACATAATTAAAACTTTCTACTCGATAGCTGTTACTATTTTTCACATCAATAGTCGAGAGAAACTTAAATATGATGATGGAAAGTATGCCTATAATCCTTACGATAATAGTTATTTTGATAAAATTGCTGAACCACAACAGGAACAAGGAGAAAGTGCTTATTTATTAAATTGTATAAAAATTTTTGTTGTAAAAACGGTAATTACGAAACGCACCTATTTTGCAGTTCTCTGAATTGTTTAGTCTCATGAAGGAACAACTGGATATGTTAAATCGCAAAAATCAAACGCACTTGCACGAGAAAGTTACCAAGCCAGGAATTATATTGGCTGGAGCATATAGAAGTACTGAAACTTATGTTTTAATCAGAGGCGTATCCAGCTCAAAATGGAAGCTGGAGCAGTTCTTCAAATTTAATCTATTTCAAGGGGAAAGAATCATGGTACTGTACAGTAATAAATAATAACATAAGAAAAGACACCATTTATTAAAAAGAGGAATGGAAGGTGGGGCAGCTGGCCTACCGTGTTCTACTCTGGATGCGCCTTTGGTGTTAATAAAATTTTGTATTACTCTTATATTCCAGTAATTTCTTTAATCAATAATTTATAAACAAGTGGCATATTCATATCATTTTCAGCTGGTATATTGTTCTGTCTGGTATTATTTCTACTCATTCCGCTGTTTCCCGTGTTTATGGACATTATTATGCCGCTGAATGGAACTCGTCATCGACAGCATTTACTTAAATTGAAATACTTCGTAGACGAACAACGATACTTTTATTTGATATATCTCCATTGCGCTTGGTGTATGTTTGTAACTGCAATAATCGCAATCACTATAGATTCATTATATATGGTCATTATTCATTACACTGGCAGTTTATTCGCTGTATGTGGGTGAGCATAACTATATGTAAAAATTAAGGAATCCAATATTTTTCTTTGAAGTTATTATTATCAATTGATTTCGACTAATCTACTTTGGTGAAATTGAAATAAATTTCGTATATTAAAATATTTTTCATTAATATAGGTATCAGATTACGAAGGCAACGGAACGTAACAATGAAGGCACAAATGAAACTTCTATCGAAGAGTTTATAGACTGTGTGCTCATGCATAACAGAGCCATCCAGTTAGTAATTATTAATCATACAAAAATAAGAAAATGTTTAAAGTCTTCCATTCATTTATTTTTCTACTATTTGTTTAGGTTTTACGAATTGATTAACGACTGCACTCGTACCAGTTACCTTTTTCAACTTTTACTCAATACGATAGGTATTTCCATAACGGGTGTACAAGTAAGATCTACCAATGAAAAGTACATTGACTAATCAATCGAGTATTGAACGTATCGATATTTTGTTTTATTAGACTGTTATGTATTTAGATCGCCCCGAAGAAGCTTTCAGAATTGGTATATTTCTTCTTACTCAACAATTCCACTTGCTGATAATTAGTATACCCGGACAGGTGCTTGCAGACGAGAGTTTAAATTTATCCAATACCTTGTATGTTAAAATATGTTTTCAAAACGTTCCAACGCGATTTAACATCTGTTTCTATTAATTTTATCTACAGATATTACTCGAAATGGTACCAAATGCCACTGAACATTCAAAAAATACTTCATATGATTCAGATGAGATCTAGCAAAGCATGTAAACTGACCGCAGGGGGAGTTGTCGAATTGAACATCGAAAATTTTGGAACAGTACGTAATAATAACAGAGTGGTACATTTATTTCATAGTATTATGAATAACAGCATTTTTAATCCATGGTTTTTCAATTTTTTAAAGACATTTAAAACATGCATATCATATTTTATGGTGTTTTCGTCGTTGAAAGATTGATTTATTATCAAGATGACTCTATCATCTTCTTAAGTACTTTCAATGTGAAAGAATAATACTACGGAAGCCAACCTTTGAAGGGAATATGATGATATGCCTTAATTATGCGACACATTATTATATAAGTAACAATGATAAATATATATATGAACTTCAAATTGTTATTTTACTTCAAATTTTACATCTTATTAAATATTAATGTACAAACTGCAATATTTTTCGTCAAAATTGCTGCTTGTGTGATGACCACAAATGCTCATCAGTGCAATACTAAGTTCTAATTATACCGTTTTAATCTAATACTTATCGCTTTAATTGGTATTAATCGCAACCACATGGCTAGGGGAAACCCACTAAAATCTATAGTTTAATATAAACTTCGTAGTTTTTGGCACAAGTGGCGTTGATATCACACTTTTCGACGTCTAATGCACATTACTATACTCCATGGTAGTATCTATGGGAACTACCCAGCGTCAGAGTTTTATGAGTTGTAACCGTTGTGGTTGTCTAATTAGAAGAATTGTTTTATATACCTATATTAAAATTTATTATGCTATAATTATATTGAAAATAGTAATAATAATTACAATTTATATGTATTAGTGTTTCATATATTAAGGACACGTCTGTGTTTTTGATGTCTCATACTTCACTAAACAAATTTAAGCTAACAATTGTCTAAGGCGATCAATCGTAAACGAGACGCCAGAATCGGAAGAACTGTTTATACAAAATTATTTTAGAAAAAAAATAATGTAATTTTTAGTTTAATATTTATACTCTTATACTATGTAATACAACTTCTAATACTCACTGTGGTTACCATAGTTACACCACTATTTACAACTAGATAAATACTCTCCTCAAGATAGTAATTATATTTCTATTATATATTTATTTAAATGAAGGTAATATGTACTTGCTTGAAACAATAATTATTTTATACTTGTTATAGTCATTTCTTATGAGAAACAATATGTAAATGGAAAGACAATTTTATTATAATTATAACTTATACTTTTTGTAATTTTATATCAATAAAAGTGTATTATATGATACACTATAATTTTTATTTGTGCACAGTATATTTAATCAATGGATACAATTAAACTTGTATAGAGCAAAAACTTAATGAGTATTTTATTTGATTGTGAAATATTTTGTGTATATGAATTAATGGTATACAAAAATCTTTTTCTAAGCTTTTGTTAAGTATCATGGACATTAAAATAGACAACTTCACAAAAGAATCATATTTGTGGATATGAATTACATTATATGATTATTAGAATATGCATATAAGCATACTTATATCAGCAATGGTGTTAAGATTAATGAAGTTTAAAGTATCTGAAGAAACATTTATTATAAATTCTTAACTTTTTAACAGAAATTTATGAATCCATCCGGAGAATACCCAGAAGAAGATAGGAATAATGTAAAAGAAGAGAAGTTTACAAAGTCTTTGCCAAATAATATAATTACTTTGGAAGATTTGGCTGATGGTATATTGTTCTGGAGAAAAAGGCAAAGAGGCTATACTAAAACACTTAAAAGATGTAAAATTAAAAAGCAAAAACAAGAAATAAAGATACCATCAGAAAGAAAGGTATCATATACATATACATAATTTTGTATTGACCTATGAATTAAGAAAAGAAAGCTAAATTTTATTTATACAATAGTAGATTTTACCAATATATAACTAATTAATATAATTATCTACCTTTTCAGATTAAATCTAATGAATCTTTAACATAGTTTCTTAAAATATTTAAAATATTTCATATTATTTTTCAGTGTCCATAATTTTCTTATAAACATATTACTCTTGAAAAGAAATCATTTATTTAGCAGAGACACGGTTATTTATTCTGTAACCTTTAAATTTCCAAAATTATGAAATGAAATAATTTCAAAATTCTGAAATTCTAAAATTGCTATGTAATTAACATGCATGAGCTTTAAAAACAGCCTTCCACCTGTCGTGAGGTCGTTTTCACTCATTTCTCCTCTTCATGAAACAAGCAACTCAACCTTCTCCCTCGAGGCCTTCCTAGACGTAAAGACGATTGAAGAATTCTCGACTTATTGCGTACGCTTTCCAGACTTTGGATGCATCTCGCTGTATCACGATACGATACCGCTGGTCACAATTTTATTGGGTCCTGTTTTAAATATAGTCAACCGCAACCGTTCATCGCTGGGACCGCCAGCCGATTTTTCTGGTCAATTGCCCTCTGGTCTTTACCGCATTATACCTGCCATTGTGTAAAGGGAGCGACATTGGCGACCTTTTTGTTCGCTCTTTTCTTCTTTCAGCTCACTATACATACTTATATATCGTAAAACGAAAAACTAAGGGGATAATTACTAGTTCCTCTCTCACCCCGATTTTTTAAGTGCTTGGTACAGCACCTGAGTTTTAGACTGGTTCAGCTATTGTTCCTAATAATACCTCCTTGTATTTCAGAGGACACGTTTCTGCTATTGTTATTGTGTGTCTGAATTTAATATTCTTAGATAACATAAGGATAACATTTATATTCTCATTAATGAAAATATTGCAGAGTTATGTTTACAGATATTTCGGAAAGAAGCCGATGTTTCAATATCAACGGAAGAGAAGATAGGCGATATATTGAGCACAGTCAATAAAAAAGAAAATAATAAATTAGTATATTTTAAAAACTACTGTATTGATGACAACAGATTAGATTACTACGACAATACTCATTTTATAGAAGCACAGAAACGTATTGCTAGTAGATTACAAAAATTAGAAGAGTATGTGTATGCTGTTTCTATTTGTTTTTTCGTATATAGCTACGTACAATAACAATTTTTAATGAAAAAATTGTTATTTTAGTTTCGATGAGCGATTAACAGAACTGGAAATCGAAATTATTGACACTTATAAACAATTTCTTGTGAGACAACTATGCAGCGAGTATCCAGCCTTAAGTATACAAGCACCTGTTCCATGGCATCAGCCTAAAGTGATGGCAGAGCATTTTATGCATTATAATTTATTTATTGGAAACGAAATATTGAGGGACATTCAAAGTATATATTCTGCCAAGTAAATGTTAAATATTAAATTTTTTATGGTCTGCGCAAGTATAAGACAAAAACAGATTTACTCGATAAAGTATAGATTGCGGAAAAGCATGAACGCTGAGTTGAAATCGCTTCCGCTTATGTGATGTTATAAAACTAACATTTTTCAGGTATCAAGATGTGATGATAGTCAAACTGGAAGATATAGGAACTCTTCCTATTTTAGCGTATGAAGTAGAATCTAAAATAGATTTATTATGTGATAAATCTATGCAGCTACTTATTAATCAGTGGTTGGCCGATGTTGCAGAATTTTTTTTAGAGAAGAAATATGCTTGGTCAAACTTTGTTCAAAAACATTGTAATGCATCCACAGCATTGATCGAGAAATATTTTAGAAGTATAAATACTCTTTTGTCTAAACAGTTGCGACTGATAATGATGAACACATTAAATAATATTAGAGACTTTTTTATGAGATATAGCGACGGAAATTATTTTGTGGACGATTACAGGGATCTCATGTTCCTTAAGTAAGTGATTTATTATTTTTTACTCATTCTAGTATACTGTATACATAATTTTACTTATGATTACATTTTAGAACTCCCTTTATAACAATAAATGTGAAGCCAGAACTTGGTACAATTAATTTACATTGTGATCCGAGTATTTTAGAAGTACGTGCAATAATTTCACAGTGTTTTGATAAAATTATTAGAGTTGGAACATTGATTCCGAAAATTGAAACTATTTTATTTCCCGAATTGGAAGACCAGGGGTTCTTGTTTTCTGTATCACGATCTGAAGATTCGGTAAACGAATGTTATAAATTTTAATACATCTATGAAACAACTATTTAAACGTTCCAACTAGTATTTATTTCTAATGATTCTACTTGATTAAAATGTTATAAGATAGGATACTGTTGTTCATCTTGTTGTTATTGTAACTTTAAACAAATATCACACAGGTTTTAAAACTAATCAATGATGCGCTAGATGTTGTCAGTGCTCACGTTATGGGTCCACAAATATATTTGAAGTGTTATGAAAAATTGTTGTATATTATAGATGGTCAAGCTAAACAAAGTTTAAACAGTTTTTTTATGATCGAGCCCATGCCATATTTACATGAATTTGAACAAAAAATAAAAGGATATGACGACATTAGAAAAGAGATTTTTATGTTTAGGAACAAGGTAAACGTATAATTATTAAACATTTATATAATAATGTGCGTTCTGTTTGTATATTTTTATTTTAGATTCCCCTTAATATGATAGAAATCGACTGTACGATTGTGAACAATACTATAAGACAAATTCTTTATGAACTTCGCACTGAAATCTGTGATTTCTTTGCGGATGAATTACGAAGTAATAACCGAGATTTGTGTTCGAATTTTGATATAATAGCGGAAACAATTTCAAAAATGCCTGAAAAAACGCAAGACGTTGTTGAATTATACAATTATTTATGTGAAAGTCGGGACTCAACGATGTTCAACTTGAGAAGGAAACTGGCACGTTCTATAGAATTGATCTTATTCCTTTTCAACTATCAACCCCCCACAAATGAAGATATTCAATTAAATTCCCGTACTATTACGTGGCCAAAGGAAATGGAAACTGTTATGGATTTGGCGAACGCGAGATTAAATATGAGAAAAGAATACCTCGAGGAAGTATTACGTATAAGAAGGGATAATTTTGAACAAAAAATTCAGCATATGCAGTTGGCGATTGATCAGTTTAAGAAAAAAGATCCACCTGTATTAACTATAGATGAAATGGAAGAGGCGGTAGAGGAAATTGATCATCTTTCTACCGGAATGGAAGGAATTAAAAAGGAAGTCGAAGAGATTAACGAAGAAGAAACACTTTTAGATATGGAATTAAGTCCATATATTACAGTTCCTACAATGTCTACGATAGTTGGTGCGCTACACAGTCTTTGGCACACAATACTAGATTTTTATAAAAATTATGATCAGTGGTGCTATGGCCCGTTTTTCCATCTCGACGCCGACTATATTAAAGAAGAAACTGATAATACCTGGCGAACATTACATAAACTGGCACGGTTTGTTACCGATATTCCTGGTGCGCGAAAAATTACTGAAGTGGTTCGCGGTAAAGTGGAAAAGTTCAAACAATACATTCCCCTTTTACAAATTATATGTACCCCTGGTCTACAGAAACGGCATTGGGAGCAAATGAGCAAAATAGTAAATGTCGATATAGTACTAACAGCTACAAGTTGTCTTTCTGACATGGTCGATCTGGGATTATTAGTTCACGTAAGCAAACTTGAAGAAATATCATCGGCTGCTGTTAAGGAACACGCGCTCCAGCAAAATCTACAAAAGATGAAGGACGAATGGGCAGAGATTGAATTCAAATTTACACCATACCGCGAAACTGGCGTTTATATATTAACCGCTGTAGATGATATTCAACTATTATTGGACGATCACATTTTAAAAGCTCAGACCATGAGAAGTTCTCCCTTCATAAAGGCTTTCGAGCAGGAAATGCAAGCTTGGGAGAACAAATTATTACTAATGCAGGATATTATCGATCAATGGCTAATGTGTCAGGCAACATGGATGTATTTGGAACCTATATTCAGTAGCGAAGATATTATGCGACAAATGCCAACCGAGGCAAAAAATTTTAGAAGGATGGATAAGATTTGGCGTAATATCATGTCATATGTTGTCAAGAATAGTCGTGTACTTGAAGCTACCGCAATGCTAAATATGTTGCAAGACCTAACGCTATGTAATTCACTATTAGAAGAAATACAAAAAGGTTTAAACGATTATCTCGAAAAAAAACGCTTGTATTTCCCAAGGTTTTTCTTTTTATCAAATGACGAACTTTTAGAAATACTATCCGAGACTAAGGACCCTCAAAGAGTACAACCCCACTTAAAGAAATGCTTCGAAGGTATTAATAAATTACAGTTTACCAAGGATGAAGAAATAATTGGAATGTTCTCGAGCGAAGAAGAATATATTCCTCTAAGTGGGAAGATTTATCCTGCTGATGCAAAAGGGATGGTCGAGAAATGGTTGTGTCAAGTAGAACAACTTATGGTAGCTTCGCTTCGCGACATTGCCGAGGAAAGCATTATCGCATATTTCGATACCCCTAGAGAAGAATGGATGCTGTCTTGGCCTGGTCAAATCGTCATTTGTTCTTGTCAGGTACATTGGACTAGTGAAGTCTGTGAATCATTCGAAGACAATTCGACTGCTAATTATTTGCAAACATGCAACAGCCAAATAGAGAAAACAGTTACTTTAGTAAGAGGGAAGTTGGATCCGGGTGCAAGAATAACAATAAATGCCTTAATTGTGATAGATGTTCATGCACGAGATGTAGTACGTTTGCTTGTTGATAAAGAAGTGGACAATGTTATGGATTTTGATTGGATATCACAACTAAGATATTATTGGATAGATAATAGTATTCTCGTTTCGATAATCACGACTAACGTAGCATATGCCTTCGAGTACCTTGGGAATACATCGAGACTTGTCATAACACCATTAACTGATCGATGCTACAGAACACTAATGAGTGCATTGAAATTAAACCTTGGCGGCTCACCCGAAGGTCCAGCAGGAACTGGTAAAACAGAAACGGCAAAGGATCTAGCAAAAGCTGTTGCTAAGCAATGTGTAGTTTTTAACTGTTCAGATGGACTTGATTACAAAGCAATGGGTAAATTTTTTAAGGGACTTGCACAATCTGGAGCGTGGGCCTGTTTCGATGAATTTAACAGAATAGAATTAGAAGTTCTTTCCGTAATTGCCCAACAGATTTTAACTATTCAAATGGCTATCAGCGCAAATTTGGAGAAATTTGTATTCGAAGGCACAGAGTTAAAGCTGAATCCTACTTGTTATATTATCATAACTATGAATCCTGGTTACGCTGGACGTCAAGAACTTCCTGACAACTTAAAGGTTCTTTTTCGTTCGGTAGCAATGATGGTGCCAGATTATGCTATGATAGGAGAAATTACGTTATATTCGTTTGGTTTCATAGATGCTAAGAATCTTGCCGAGAAAATAGTTCACACGTACAAACTGTGTTCTGAACAATTGAGTTCGCAAAACCATTACGATTACGGAATGCGAGCAGTGAAGACTGTGCTTACGGCTGCTGGGAATCTGAAATTAAAATATCCAATGCAAAATGAGTCCATTTTGGTTCTTCGTGCGATTATTGACGTTAATCTTCCAAAATTCTTGGCTCAAGATATTCCATTATTTAATGGAATTTATACAGATCTTTTCCCCGGTATTAGTCTACCACAGCCAGACCGTGACGAATTGATAGAATTAGTCAAGATCGTATTACAAAAACGAAATCTTCAAGCTACACCCTGGTATATGGAAAAGATCATACAAATTTATGAGATGATATTAGTACGTCATGGTTTAATGATCGTAGGCCATACTTTAAGCGGAAAAACGCAAGCATATCAAAGCTTGGCCGAAGCTTTAGGGGATTTAGCTGGTAGAAGACGTGCTACTATGAGAGAATCTCCGGCGATTTACAAGATAATTAATCCAAAAGCTATTACATTAGAACAACTTTATGGCAGTTTCGATCCAGTATCACACGAATGGAGCGATGGTGTCTTGGCTAACATTTTTAGAGAGTATGCGCAAGCTGTGTCGATAGAACGAAAATGGATTGTTTTCGATGGTCCAGTTGATGCCGTATGGATCGAAAGTATGAATACAGTGCTGGACGATAATAAGAAACTCTGTCTGATGTCGGGAGAAATTATTCAAATGTCATCTAAAATGAACATGATGTTTGAACCAGCGGATTTGGAGCATGCGTCACCAGCCACTGTTAGCAGATGCGGAATGATTTACATGGAACCATCCCAGCTTGGGTGGAATGCATTGTTTGATTCATATAAAATATATCTTAAAGATAAGTTGTTAATCGAGCAGTATGAGTTAATTGTAGAACTGATCGAATGGCTGACACAGCCAATTCTGTTTTTTGTAAATCAACATTGCAAAATATTTGTAGAAGTGTCTGAACTTCATATGTTCTTAGTAAGTTGAAATATTTTTTCCATAATATTAGACATACATGTCTTGAACTGTGTGAAGTATTTAGTGATTGTACAGTTTAAAATTGAATAACAATTATTATTTCATTTTAAGTCTTTTACAAGACTCTTCACCACAATGTTGGACGGAGAAACACAAGTCAGTACAGTCTGGCTTCAGTGTACCTTATTATTTAGTATGGTTTGGGGGATGTGTTCAACATTAATAACCGACAGCAGAAAAACGTTCGATATTTATTTAAGAAAATTAATCCTTGGTAACGATGAAGAATATCCTAAACCTAAAGCATTTAAGTTGACAAAACAACAACTATTTCCTGATAAAGGAACTGTTTACGATTGGATATACGATAAAAGAAACAACGGATGTTGGATACCTTGGATGGATGCAACTTTACAGGTGTGTATTGATCATGTTAAAATATGTATTATTTTTCTTCCTCTTATGGTGGTATAATATATTTGTGCAGTATGTAAGTTTAATAATAATTTCAGACACTATCTCATATATTTATGTTCTAGATGTCTTTATTACCAGATATGAAATCTAGCGAATCAATTGTACCAACAACTGAAGTAGTGATTCAGTATTTCTTCATGACAAATCTTCTTCATAGAGCAATACCCATCTTATTTGTTGGGCCAACTGGTACTGGGAAGTCAGCTATTGTATTAAATTATTTAGAATTTCTACCTAGAGACAAATACATAGAAAATATCGTAAACTTCAGTGCTCGTACTACTGCTTCTCAAACTCAGGAAATAGTTATGTCGAAATTAGATCGTAGAAGAAAAGGCGTATACGGGCCCTCAATGGGGAAGAAATATGTATTGTTTGTTGATGACCTAAGTATGCCCCAAAAAGAATTATATGGAGCTCAACCGCCAATTGAACTTATTCGTCAATGTATAGATCACGGGCATTGGTTTGATTTAAAAGATACAACAATGTTACAATTAGTGGATATTTTTCTAATCTGTGCTATGTTACCACCTGGAGGAGGTTCCAATGTAGTTACACCGAGACTAACTCGACATATGCACATAATTGGTATTGACTTCTTCGAGGAAGCAACAATGACGAAAATTTTCTCTTCGATACTTGATTCACACTTTGCAAAAGGATTTACCACAGAGATATCAAGATTAGGAAAAATGATCGTTAACGCTACGATGGATATATTTCTTGGTGCTATAAAAACTTTTCTGCCAACTCCAGCAAAAAGTCATTACACTTTTAACTTGCGTGATTTTAATCGAGTTATTAGGGGTTTACTTTTGGTGCCAGCTTCTAGAATGAGCGATCCAGATAAGTTGATCAGACTGTGGATTCACGAAGTATACAGAGTCTTTAATGATAGACTGATAGATAGCAGCGATCAGGAAACATTATTCAAGATGGTTGAATATACTTGTTACGATCAGTTGCGACAACCGTTGGGGAAAGTTCTTTCCAGACTACTGAAAGAAGGTGAAAATGAAGTTAAAAGTTCTCATATACGGGATCTTTTCTTTGGTAATTACATAGAACCTACCGCTGTGCCCAGAATATACGATGAAGTGGTTGATTTAGAAGACTTGCAAGAAAAAATGGATTACTATTTAACAGAGTATAATATGCTTTCTAAAACACCAATGCCCTTGGTTTTATTCAGATATGCTATTGAACATATTTCTCGAATTTCACGGATATTATTACAGGAAAATAGCCATGCTCTTTTAGTGGGAATGGGTGGATCTGGTAGGAGTTCTTGTGCTAAACTAGCAATAAGTCTGTGTGAATATGTGATATATCAAATTGAAATTACTACTACTTATGGATTTTCGGAATGGCGAGAAGATCTTAAAAACTTACTGTTACGCGTAGGATGCGATGGAAAATCCACAGCTTTTCTTTTTGGCGATCATCAAATAAAAAATGAATCTTTCGTCGAAGATATAAATATGGTATTAAACACCGCCGATGTACCAAATTTATACAATACCGAAGAAAAAGCTGAAATTTTGGATAAAATGATGAACGTGATGCATGCAAGTGGTGAAAAGAAAGCTGAAGCTACTCCTATGGTTCTTTATAACATATTTCTTAAAAGAATAGTAAAAAATCTTCACTGGATTCTGACGATGTCTCCGATAGGAGATAAGTTTAGAAATCGCTTAAGAATGTTTCCTTCTCTGATAAATTGCTGCACTATCGATTGGTATACTGTTTGGCCACAAGATGCCTTGGAAAAAGTAGCTCGGATGTCATTGTTAAATGTTAATATTAATACGGATTTACGAGAAAAATGCGTTCATATTTCTCAACAATTCCACACAAGTATCGTCGTTATTAGTGAAGATTATTATAATACACAAGGCAGAAGATATTACGTTACGCCTACAAGTTTCTTGCAACTTATCAAATCGTTTTGTAAATTGTATAATCAGAAAATTGAAGAAATTACAATGCAACAAGTGCGTTATGAAACGGGACTGGAGAAATTAGATTTTGCAGCAGGGCAAATAGCAATAATGAAAGAAGAACTACAAGCTCTGCAACCAAAATTATTAGCACAATCTGAATTAAGTACCAAGCTTATGGTTAGAATAGAACAGGACACTATCAATATTGAAGCAAGGAAAGAAATAGTAGGTGCCGAAGAAGCTTTAGCAAATGAGGCTGCTGCTGCTGCACAGGCTATAAAGGATGATTGCGAAAGTGACTTAGCAGAAGCTACACCTGCACTAGAAGCTGCTTTAGCTGCACTAGATACGTTGAAACCTGCGGACATCAGTATCGTACGTTCTATGAAAAGTCCACCGGCGGGTGTAAGGCTGGTAATGGAAGCTGTTTGTGTTTTGAAAGGCGTCAAACCTGACAAAGTTCAAGACCCAGCAACAGGCCAGATTGTAGAAGATTATTGGCCAGCATCTATAAAGGTACTGAGCGATATGAGATTTCTTGAAAGTTTAAAGAACTTTGACAAAGACAATATACCACCAGCATATATGAAGAGAATTCGTGAGAAATTTATAAACGATAGAAGTTTTCAACCTGAAGCAATTAAAAAAGTTTCCACTGCCTGTGAAGGTCTTTGCAAGTGGGTACGAGCACTTGAAGTTTACGATCGGGTAATCAAAGTCGTCGCACCGAAACAAGCAATGCTAGCAGAAGCTGAAGCTGCCCTTGCTAAACAAATGGAAGCTTTAAATGCTAAAAGAGCACTCCTTCAAGAAGTTTCTCAGAAATTACAATCATTGAACGACGAATTTGCTGAATGTATGAGAGAGAAACAGAAACTTGAGAACCAAATTGATTATTGCAAGAAAAAGTTGGAAAGGGCTGAAAAATTGTTAGGCGGTTTAAGTGGAGAGAAAAATAGATGGCACGAGACAGCTATTATGTTGGGTGCAAGCCTTCATAACGTTATTGGAGATGTTTTATTGGCTTCGGGTGTTGTTGCCTATTTCGGAGCTTTCACAGTAGAATACAGAAACAAATTGATTGCAGAATGGCATACATCTTGTTTGAAAGCTGCAATTCCATGCGGAAAAAAGTTTAGTTTGATTGATATATTAGGCAAACAAGTGGAGATTAGAGCATGGATAATTTTTGGTTTACCAGCAGATAATTTTTCTGTAGAAAATGGTATAATAGTAAAAAAAGCCGATCGGTGGCCACTTATGATTGATCCACAAAATCAAGCTAACAAATGGGTAAAAAATATGGAGAAAGAAAATAACTTATTAGTTATTAAACTTTCTGATCCAAATTATGTAAAAATAGTGGAAACTTCAATACAGCTTGGTACGCCTGTTTTATTAGAAAATATTTTAGAGGAAATAGATGCAATATTAGAACCAGTGCTTCTTAAGAATATTTATAGAGAACGGGGTGTCTTGTACATGAAATTTGGAGACAATGTTATTGAATATCACCCTGATTTTCGATTTTATATTACAACACGCTTAAGAAATCCACATTATTTACCAGAGGTTGTTGTAAAAGTAACATTACTAAATTTTATGATCACTCCTCAAGGACTTCAGGACCAGTTATTAGGTATTGTTGTTGCTAAGGAATTACCCATTCTTGAAGAGCGCAAGAATCAATTAATAGTAGAAGAAGCGAATAATAAAAGAATATTAAAGGAAATAGAGGACAAAATATTGGAAGTTTTGTCTGCTTCTGAAGGTAACATTTTGGAGGATGAAACGGCGATTACAATATTATCTACTTCGAAATTGTTGTCAGAGGATATCGAAGCTAAACAAGAAGTAGCTGTAAAAACAGCGATAGAAATTGATAATGCTCGCAATGAATATAAGCCAGTTTCGGAACATGGTTCTGTATTATTCTTTTGTATTTCCGAGCTAACAAACATTGACCCTATGTACCAATATTCTTTGTCATGGTTCATTCATCTTTACGAAATGTCGATAGCTAATAGTGAACAGAGTAAAAGTTTAACAAAACGAATAAAAAATTTAAATAGCCACTTTACAGCCAGTATTTACAGAAACGTATGCCGTTCTTTATTTGAGAAGGATAAACTGATATTTTCTTTTGTCCTATGTATTGGTCTGTTACGTGCTATTGGACAAGTAAATGAAGACCTTTGGACATTTTTATTAGCAGGTGACGTAGCTCTGGATAATCCTTATCCTAATCCTGATTCATTTTGGTTAAGCGATAAGTCTTGGTCCGATGTAGTCGCAGCTTCGAATTTACCTGGACTTGAAAAATTGAAAGAATCTTTTGAGACACAAACATCACTGTGGAAAATGTATTATGATTTTTCTAATCCTCAAGAAGAATCATTTCCATATCCATTTCAAGATGAGAGTGAAAGTTTAAAAAAATTGATAATACTTAAATGTATAAGACCAGACAAAATTGTGGCTGCTGTGCGAATGTTTATTATACATCATATAGGACAGTCTTTTGTAGAACCACCACCATTTGATCTTCAAGCTTGTTATAATGATTCTAGTAACGTAACTCCTCTTATTTTCATTCTTTCCCCTGGATCTGATCCAATGGCTGGACTAATTAGATTTTCAGAAGATTATGGCATATCTAAAGAAAATTTGATGACTATATCATTGGGACAAGGTCAAGGTCCAATAGCAGTGAATATGATAGATAAAGGCATAAAAGATGGAGAATGGGTGGTACTCCAAAATTGTCACTTAGCAGTTTCTTGGATGAAAGAGCTGGATAGGATTTGTGATGAAATTATTATACCAGATAACACACATTCTAAATTCCGATTATGGCTAACTAGTTATCCCTCAATGGATTTTCCAATTTCGATTTTACAAAACGGAGTGAAAATGACTAATGAACCACCAAAAGGACTGAAAAATAATCTATTGAGAAGTTATCTAAACGATCCAATATCGGATATGAAATTCTTTAACAGCTGTACTAAAATAGCAGAATGGAGAAATCTTCTCTTTGCTTTATGTTTCTTTCATGCAGTTGTTCAAGAAAGACGTAATTTTGGCCCATTAGGTTGGAATATTCCTTATGAATTCAATGAATCAGATCTGCGTATCAGTGTTTTACAATTACAAGTAAGATTATACATTACAGTATTTACATATAATATTTTTCATATAAAAATCTTTCATTTGAATGCACTCTTCTAATACAGAATATCAAATGGAAAGAATTTGAAGTCTGAAGATATATTTATTATTCTGATGAACCTTATCTGATATGTATAAGAAACTCCTTTTATATTGTTATTTTTCAGCTATTTTTAAATGATTATGAGAAAGTACCATTTGAAGCACTTCTTTACTTAACTGGTGAATGCAATTATGGAGGTCGTGTAACTGATGACAAAGATAGACGTTTGCTGAATTCATTATTGGAACAATTTTACAATCATGAAGTTATTATAAATCCAGAGTAAGTTTTTTATGTTCTAATTTGGCATTTTTAAATTTCTTATAAACTTATAAAATGTGTAATAATAATATTGAGAAAATTAATAATGACTAAAATACTATGTTTAACTGTATGTACATATATATATTTTTTCATATAGATATTGTTTCTCACCAAGTTGTATATATCGTCTACCAGAAAATACAGATTATCATGGATGTCTAACATATATTCGTAACCTACCAATTAATCAACAGCCAGAAGTATATGGTTTACATGAGAATGCAGATTTAACAAAGGACAATCAAGAATCATCACAGCTACTTAAAGGGACCCTATTGACCCAACCACATATAACTGGGGTTGGAGTTGAGAGAGATGTTGATGAAATAGTTTATACACTATGCGCTGATATTTTATCCAAACTGTGGATGCAATTTGATATTGTAAAAGTTTCTAAAATATATCCAGTACTCTATATGAATAGTATGAATACAGTTCTCCGTCAGGAACTCATTAGGTTTAATAACCTTGTTAACGTGATCAGAAGTACTTTAATAGATGTACAAAAAGCTATTAAAGGATTAGTTTTAATGTCCTCTGAATTAGAAGAAGTTTTCTCTAGTATGAGCATTGGTACAGTGCCTACTACTTGGAGTAAGGTGTCGTATCCATCCTTGAAACCATTAGGAAGTTATATTAATGATTTACTAGACAGATTAAAATTTTTCCAAGATTGGATAGATAATGATGCACCAAATGTCTTTTGGATATCTGGATTCTTTTTCACACAATCTTTTCTTACTGGTGTTTTACAAAATTACGCCCGTAAACACAAAATTCCAATTGATAGATTAGATTTTGAATTTGAAGTAACTACATTTGAAACTGAAGTGGAAACATCACCATCCTATGGAGTTTATATAAGTGTAAGGCTTCTATCATTAAACCATAAACTGTTGTTCTTGTTATGAATAACTGAGTTTTTAAAATGTTATGTTTCTGAGCGTGTTGCTGTGTATTAGTGTAGCCTGACAATGTGATCGTACGACCGCGTAGTGTACATAAATGAAAATTAGTAATTTAAGTTATATATATTTAAAACCATCTTGTATTAGCGAAAATTTATTTTAAATTTCAGGGCCTATTTTTAGAAGGAGCAAGATGGAACAGACAGCTAAAAGAAATTGATGAATGCAAATCGAAAATACTCTTTGATCTTGTTCCCATTATGTGGTTAAAGCCTGGCATAAAAGCTGAATTCATTATTAATTTCGTATATTATTGTCCTGTGTACAAGACAAGTGAAAGACGTGGTGTTTTAGCTACTACTGGACATTCTTCTAATTTTGTATTATATATTTTGTTTCCAACACATATTAAAGAATCTCATTGGATTAGAAGAGGAGTAGCTTGTTTGTGTCAATTAGATGATTAAATTGTCTAAAAATATATAATTAATCTTTCATATAAGTATTGTTAGAATAATATACTAGAATATCTAAGAAAACATTGTACATTTGGATTAATTAAAAACTCTAAATTATTAAACTGAAACATACCTTATACCTTATAAACTGTCTTATTTTACATTTAACTTTAGAAACAGGAAAATTATTTTGGGTAATAAAACTAATATGGCAAGTTCTATATAGTAACTTTCTAAACATACAGAACATAATATTTTCAAAATTATACATTAAAATTATTATTAGCATTCCAGAACAATTCAATTGGTATAAATAAAGAATGACATGGAACAACTAGTATTGATCACAAGAGAATTAACTAGAATATATATATTTGTAATAACCTAACAAAAAAATAACATATAACTCGTTTTTAATGTAAATATTCTGCCATTAGATGTTTAAAAAAAGTATACACATTTTTGTCTTTCCTAATCTTTTATTTTTAATTTTACTGTCTCTCTAACATATTAGTTTTTAAAGAGATTTGTTTAATTAAATATTATAAATATAATTATAATAACTGTGCGTATTAATATAATAAATTTATACTTGTGTAAAAATATATAATTATAAAAATATATACATAAAAAAAGATATAGACCTAAAAGGTCAAATTCAAATACACTAGAATCTGAAACAAAATTTGAACTATTTTCTTATTCATATTATGAATTATCTACAGCTTTAGCTTTTCTTGTAGGTACATTTATAATATATAAAAAAGTCAAATACATTTTTTCTTTATTTTACTTCGAATAGTGTGCTCTACATGTTCAAAATAACTAAATTTATGTAGCATTTACAAGATTGAAACCAAGTTTGTAATTCAAATTCTATTCACACACCTTTCTCTCTCTTATTATATTTCAAGAAGAGATAAGTAAACATATTAAAATAGTGATCAAATGCCTAGATTAGGGTAATCTAACTAATAAATTAACCTTGAATGCGATTTACATAGATTTATATATATTTTATTTAAAAATTTATTTCCTTGTTAAAACTACTTTTTTTAAACTATTTCTTTTTATTATATTTTTATCTGAATATTCACATTTTTTTATTACATTAATCATATTATTTTTTCCATTACATTCCATATGCAAATAACCATATGTTATTTTCTTTTCCTTCATTTTTTTTTCTCATTTATTCGTAAATTCAAGTTATTAGTTTTAGTTTCAATGTCAAATACTTTCAGACTTTTTAATATCGAAATTAATTATTATATTCTGCCAAACTGTTAATGGTTATTACAAACTTTTAATAATGTATCATTATTTCTGAAGTAATAGTCAAATTATTTATGTACATCAATTTTATATATAATAAATGAATGTATTTATTTTCTAAGCTAAACAAGTAGGTATGTTATAGTATTGGATTAACAGCTTAATTAACTTTTAAACTCCCCCTCTCATCAATTCTGAAAATTTGTATCATCTTCAAACACAGAAACTATGAGCACGCTTCAAACAGTTTTATAATTTTGTTACTTACTTTCTTGCATAAGAAATTCAACAACATTGTTAAAATTAAAAAGTGGATAAAATTTATTAATTAAGACTTGGATTCTGTATAGTATCCCATTGAATTTCAATTCTAGGCCATTTTGTTTGCAGTACTGTTAACATAGGGTTGCTTTCCATAATACCCTTAATAGTACATTCCAACAATACTGCTTGGCCTCTATGATAAATCACTTTGTTTTCTGGATTGCTATGAGGGAGACCATTATAGTGATACAGAGGAAATGTATCTGGACAAGTTCTTGGTTCCTCAGGGAAAAATTCATCCATAAAATTAGTACGCAAAATAATTCCTAAATTTTCATTATCCAATTTTTTTTTTATCACATGGACACTGTAATAAGAAGGATCTGTTGTATTAAATACAATGAAGCTTGGCCCTTAGAATTGTTCATAAATATTGCATGATGTTTTGCATGATCATGATATGAATGGTTAAGCTTGGTTCCTGGTGCTAGACAAATGCACTATCCATGCAATTTTAGTAACGAAATTATATTAAGAGTTTACAAAATTATGAAATTTAATAAAATTTGAAAGAAAAATTGTATGTGAAAAGACATATTATGCACTAAAATATATATTTTTGTTACTGAGATACTTACTATTCTGTGTCTGTAACTAGTCCAAGTTCAGCAAGAACATCTTGTAACAAATTAACAGGAATAAAATTATTCCCTTCAGGATCGAATTTTCTAAAAACTCTCTTTGCTTGATCTGCTGGTGTTTCAGGACTGACCAATCTCTTTTCAGTTGAAAATAGCACACTCAAATGAGTTTCTGAACCCAGTACCCAAATGGGATGTGATGGAGATTTTAAAAAAGTTCCTACTTCACAATAACATAGATGTTCAAGAAGTGCAAGAAATCCTATTGAATTTTGTTTATCTATTCCTCGTAATTCTGAAATTTTTAGATTATTTTAACATTAATAATATAAACAATTTATATTATCAAATACAGTGATATAGAGATAAATGTAGAGTTTTTGTGTTGATCCAATGATTCAGCATTTTAAAGACAATATTCTCTACTAAAACAGTATTTTCTTTAACATTATTTGTATTATTTTACTACATAGATATATAATACATAATAAATTTCTTACTGAGGCCTCCAACATCTTGATCATGATCCCATACATGACTAACTGCTCTTCCAGTAAGCATTAGATTTATAAGGCTCTGACTTCCATAACCATAGACTGAATCGATCATTGGTTCTAAAGGATCCGACATTTCAGAACGAATTTCAGTTATGCCTTTTGTAACAATTACACTATAAAGAAGCAATAAGATACCATATCGGTCTTTTAACATCTCCAATCTTTCAGAAAAAAATTCTTCCAGTTGTTCAGTAGTATTTGTTGTAAATAGCCTATAAAAAATATTGTTATTATAAACAAGCTCTGCATATTATATTTCTGTGCTTGAGAAATCAGTAAATATATTAGAGGTAGTGTGCAGGTACAGGTATGTACGAGTGTTTGGGCTGGACCATCAAGAGTCAGTTGGGCTATCCATGATATACGAATGCTCTAATTACCTAATACTTTACTTAAATTTATTAAATTATACATTTACATCAATGAATAGCTGACAAATATTTGCTACTCACTTACTTAGGGATGTTATCTGTTCAACTAATTTCTTCCTCTTTTGAATCAGTCTGAAAGTGATAAAGTACCCATAAAGTATTAGGCAATACGAACATTTGTACCCGCACATTTCTAACTAAAGAGACAGTTTTATATTACAGGAAGTATCTTAATATGAAAACATTTACGAATTTATATTATACAATTATATACATTATGGTAAAAATAAACATGACAATCTTTAAATAGTTTCATTACAAATTATCAAGTGAATTGAATTGAATTACTAATAATCGTAAATGCCATTAATAAATATTCAATGTTTTCATATGCTGAATTTTATTTAGAAATATCAGAATTATATAAATATTTTGATGCGTTTTAGATATCGTAAAAAGCAATGCATACTGTATATAAAATGGACTTATTAACACATTTCGTGTCGATTCTACTACCTGCCATTCTTCGCTAGCCGCCGATAAAATATCCACAAATATATTATAAGGCCATCACATACAGTTTATGTAAAAATTTTGCAATATATTGGCACCAAATGTGTTAACAGAATTCATCGAATTCCTTATTTATAGACTATCAGTAAACAATATAAATTACAAAAATGCATTAATGTCGAATGATCATCACTTTAATTGCCCCATTTTTCCAAAAGGCACCTACAGGCGACGTCTCTTATTTATTCTATAACATAAACAAATTGATTGTTTATAGGATTTAATGCACTCTAATGAATAGTAGTAGCATACTGCTATTTGTATTAACACTTTACTTTTTTTATTAATGAAATAAATATATTAAAAGAACGATATAGTACAGTATAAGTTATAACTTTTTGAAAATTGGAACACAAGCTAGAAATTTATCCAACAGACCTATTGATTCTCATTATAAATATAGTTCAAGTTAAGCTTTCGAATTTCATATTCCAGGCTTCATCTGTACTTTCTTGATTGATTCCTTAACATGGCCTGGTTAACATTCAATAGCTTTGAGCAAAGGAGACTTAGATTCTGTTCCAGACACTTTAAATTTCCAAATTACAATACAAGGAATATTTACATGCTTCATTAGTAATGAGATGGGTAAAATAGATTCCTTAACACAATGCAAATTTGCATTAATCTAGAATAATATAAGTAGAAACTGAAGTCACTACTGATTCGCTACTTGTATCCAGTATACAAAATTTTTTACATTTTTGTTAAACATTTTTCCATTCTGTAGTAAAAGTTACCATCAACAAAAGTATTACACACTAGAGATTCTTACTTTTCATTTATAACTTTAATAATTACATTCTCAAAATAAAATACGCATATACAAAATGTGATGAATTCTATATACTAACAAAGTTTTGTTAACTAGTAAACAATTCATTTGCAGAATTCTTTGTACGAATATTGATAAAACATCAAGACTATTTTCTGCCCATTTCTGATAAATAAAACGCAGTACACTTTTTTACATTCTGTACATATATCCATATCCTTTTAAAATTATATTTAAAATACCCTTATCTTTTATAGTATGTTTTTTTACCTTAATTGAGAATGAAAAAGATCACAATCTATATTTTGACATTCTTCATTTATTTCCATCAATAATATTTCTTTATTCTGTTCCATGTTCTCATTATTTTCTATGCTTATTTCTTCTTCACGATTTTCAATTTTTGGTACCTTCTCTATCCACTTAGCTTTTCTTTCATTTTCATGATTTGGAAATGTACAATCCATGAACACAATACAAAACTTTGGAACTTTCTCCCCAGCTGCTTGTTTCAAAATTTCTATTGAAGCTCGCACAAGCAATTGATAAGATGTATCTATGTTTATACTCTTCCATATAGAAATATCAGTCTCAGAAAGTAACTCTTTCAAAATAAAGGCTTGAACAGGAGCTATTACTGCACAAGGACCACCTTCTGTTTGTACTAATGCCGTTGGTTCATCAGGACTAAAATAAAATCCTAGAGCAATAAAAATAAATTATAAAACAATGATAGAAAATTAAATTTACTGTCTAAAATTTATAAATCGTTGTTATGTTATATACATGTATTACTACATCATACGTAAAGATTTTATATGTTACCCATAGATATTTAAAATTTGTACATTAAAGTTATCATAACTTGACATATATTAAAAACTTGCATTATTAATGCACTGTTTACGATAAATATCAAGCCAACAGTTAAAACCGTTGTTAGAAAATAATAATATAAAATTATTAGTTTATCTTTGAAAACTAAGGAAAAATCGAGACACTGGATTGCTATATAAACAGTTTTAAATCTACCTATTAGCTAAAATGTACAAGTATATATTAAAGTACACCCTCTCTGTGCAAACTTTAAATAAAAGAATTAATGTTTTTGTAATACCCAAACCTATTCATTTTTTAGTAATAAAAGTTAAATTCATCCACAAATATGTTAAAATACTTTAAGTAAGCAGCCAGACTAGGCAGGTTGTTGGTATAATGATAATGTCTGTAGGTGAATAAACAGAAAGTTCATAATTTAAACCCAATTTGGGTATAAACTTGTTTATTATTTATTTCTATTTAATGCTTTTAGATATATATCTTTATTATAATCCCTTTTAATCTTTAGCCAGCTGACATTTGGTCACAAAAAATATGTAGCAGTGTCTTATCCAAATTCGTGCCATGTGTTTAGAGAAAATACAAATGCCACTGAAAACTGGTATACTCCCTTGTAATGCAAAATTATTCTGATTACTTGATAGCCATAAAGGAGAAGTAAAGAAACAAGTCAATCAAATGTTATAATATGGTATTGTACAATCTATATAATATTGGTCTACAAAAATGCACTAGTTAGAGATACTCAGATATTTGAGGCTTCTGAATAAAAAATTAAATTAAGTTTCCATAGACGATTTATTCTCAATACCTCATATCAGCTGTACATTAGACTAGTTACGGTAATTGCTCAATCTATTAAAAACTATATAAAATGATCCACTTTCAATTTCATTCAAACGTCACACATTTGTAAGCAGATAGGTTCTAATGCTAGTTTTTATTTACATTCTAATACATAATTAAATATTGTTGTTGTTTTTAATGATATAGCAAATGCTTAAGATACAATTTGACTGGTTTCAAAGGAGGAATATCATAGGAAAGCCTTCTTTCCATCATTTTTAATTAGTTGTTCACATCTATTTTATAAAAAATTACTTATTCTATAGCAGTACATAGCTGTAAGAATGGTACATTCTACAATTACCTATTTTAGGGAGTTTATTGTTACTAATGCATATGTTACATTACTGGTAATTAAAAATCTGATACATGATAAATAAAAAACTATATATTAAAAAATCTCTTGATTTTATTGATGCAAATCTTGTAGGCAATTAGAAATACTGCAAAAACTATGAATTTCTTATTGAAATTTCAAAGTAATTATATTTATATTTTTATGGTAAGGACATGTTAAAATGGTTATTGATCTTGAATTTTTCCACATTCTTTTGGATAATATACATTACTCTAAAAATAAAGAAAAATGAGTGTTTGAAGTTATTTTATGTAGAAAGGAACTACTTTGAATTCTTGTTTTCTATGTTTAGTAATTTTATTATTAGTTCATGTAATTGTAAATATTGCTACATTAAAATATGGCAATAAATAGTTTCTATATAAAAACGTTTAAAGATATTTTAAGACTATTTTGTGGCTTAAAATATACACAAAAATATAATTTTAGAGCATTTCTTATCCTGCCATTTCTTTAATTACATACCTTCTTGAATTTCAAGTTTTTACTTCTTACTTTTCAATCTTTTGTACATTATATGAAAATATGTGTTTGATTTTAAAATCTTTTACCTTTAACAACTGTGGGTGGATTACAGCAAAAATGATGCATGATGTCTTGAATCTTGAAAAAAAGAGAAATTCGTTCCCTTTGAAAATTATTATCTTTTGGATTTTCCATCATGTTTATTATACCATCCTAACACTATTTCAGAATTTGATAACTTTTTTTGGTGTTCAAAGTTATCTGAAGGTCATCTCTCCAATATGCTTAAATGCATTCTAATGTCCATTATAAGACGAAGTAGAAAAAAATATATGCTCTCCTGTAAAAAAATACAGCTAACGTTGAAAAGGTTCAAAATGATGATGGTAAACTAAAATTTTTCTTCCATGATATTACTCCTTTGAAACCATTCAAATGATACTTTACACTTTTTATATCATTAAAAATAAGGGAGATATTTAGATGTTGATGTTTTGGTAAGACATTGTGTTTTACATGTTTACTTTACATTCAACAAACTGTTGAATAATAATTTGACATTAAATAGATCATAGGGCTGCTCCATATTTGTGACCTTCTTATTTTCTGAACTGGATGTCGCTGGATTTCTTTCTTTGAAGATTGGCTAAAGAAATGGTAAGACCACTTAGGGTAGATACTTGTATATAACATTGATAAAGATAAAATTAATGCTAAGTATCTGTGAAAAAGTTTAGAATATCTTAAGTAAGTAAGAATTAGGGTGACCACCTTAAAATATATACACAGGCATGATTATTTTATCGTTACTTATATTCAATCTAATAATTTCTCTACATAATCTTCCTTTTAGTTTGTGAAAAATGAATATCATAAAGAATGACACATATTTATAAAAAACAGTAGCACCACTTTTACATGCTGTTATTGAAAATATATCCTATGCAAAAATTATGGTATTTATGAAGATGCTTTACATTTAAACTAAATGTAATATATCAATTATATAAGTTAAAATTATATAAGTATTTACATGCAAAAAAAGAAACACACATTACACAAGTTTATTAATAATGTTATATATGCGAAATAAATAATGTTACATTTCCCACTATACTATAATGAATAAAATTATAATGTAATAAAGTAGATATAAAACACACACGTTTACAATATTTAAAAATTTGTATTAAAAGTTTATATTTCAAAATATTATACTATTATACTCATTTCTTTATAAATAAAGAATATATAAAATCAATTATAATTTCAATAGAATATATTTCTTGTACATATTTTAATAATTATGATTAATTCATTAAGTAGTTACTTAAAAACCTTTGAAATGATTGTTCAATATTATTATGACTAATTACTTTGCATTTCGAGGGTCTATTTTGTAACAAGTAATATTTTTTATTAATCCTCTATTTTTATCAGATATTTTAATCTTTACTTTATATATAACCCTTTGATCTATGCATTACAATAATATTGCTTATTTAGCATACTGAACTAATTTTAAATTACATTGTAAATTGGTTCTATTATAAAAAAATCAGTTAAAAAAATTATTTGCATAAACTAATTCTAATTATAGTATTCACATTTTATTAAGACTTTTTAATACCCATAGCTTGTTTATCCTAGATAAATTAGAATATCCGATTGTCCTAGATAAATAATAATAATTTACAAATTGCAAACTCAAATACTTTTCATAATATGCTTAAAAATATCCAAAGGAGATGACACACAGAGTTATTGCTCATGATAATAACACAAGTTAAATTATTTTGAAATATATTTACAATTTAATTGTTAAAAGTTTAAAAAACAAAGGTATAAGCTTACCTTGAGCCCATCGCTTAAAAACATCTTTCTTAACAGTATTACCCCATAGCAATGCCTTGATAGAATGTATAAACTCGTCGTCGCACTGACTAACATTTTCAGCCATTATCCACGTTTTCTTCAATTAACAGATCATTAAGCCGCGTTGCACAGGCACCAATTATTTTAAAGTCCAATTATTCTGTTACTTATTATAAAAATTAGACTTAGATTTTATAACCTATTTCATGGAGGAAATCAATCACCCAGTACTTCGCCATTTTGGATATTGCACAGTTAACACAGTGTAATAGAAAGGTATTCGAAGAGAGGACTTCAAAGCACTTTTTCTTCTGCGAACTACTAGTTTCAGTGGTCACCACTGAGATAATGAAGATATAAAGATATAGAATATTTGTAATTATTCCATTTTATTTAATCCATGCAAATAAGTATAATAATTTGAAAAAGTGTTTCACATAAAACTTGTTTTGTATTTATACGAAGATGTTATGATGTATACAATGCTTATCTAAGTGAAAAGGCTTTAAAATTTCAAGATTTTTTATCTATATGTTTACTTAACTGAACGTGTAAGCATACTGAAAAGAATGCATTAATTTTATAAAAAGTAGGCTTAAGTCAGTTTAAGCTTACCATAATCCGGCATCATCTGATTTATTCTATATTCCTAGGCCCATGCCTGAATCTGGATTTAGCTTCTTACATGCGCAATGCGGATACTAAGGGAGTACTATTGTATTTCCTATCTAGAATAACTGTATTATTATATGTTCGCGAAATTTCTGGAAGGATCCTATATCCTCTCCGCTGTAATATTTATTTCCTTAGTAATTTCCAGTTCTGGAAGTGGTTGTCTGTGATTTTTATGTTATTTATTTATTTGCAAAAGCATTGACGCTCAACGTGCTTTGAAACAGTTCCTTTTTTTTTTGTAAAATAATGTATTGTTTACTGAAGTAGATTTTAATTGAAAATTGAATTGAATTGTAAGTAGATAGAAAGTGACTGGCAAAACATTTTTCTAATTGCTGAATAGTCTCGAAAATTTTGGTAAGTAAAATATATGAAATCAATATCACTGGAAACTATGTTAGAAAATATATTTCCCCTTATTGAAAACGTCCACGTTACGTATACGAATTGTAGGTTATGTTTTATAAATTGTGCTTGCTTTAAATTTTAATATTACTAAAAGTCAGTCTTGTTAATTAGTTATCTTTTTCTATCGTATGCTCACATTCTTATTATTTAACAGTTCTCAATGTAGTAAAATATTGGATGACTATACTGTTAAAAGAATAGAAATTCAATTAACCTTATAAAGCAACATTTTTTTTGTTTTAAGACATTTTGATATTGTATAATAAAGTAATGTATCTGTAAGAATAATAATAAACATATTAATGGATAATCACAATTGTGTTATAAAATGATTCATTTATTTTAAATACTAAACACATGGACACTGTTATATTATGGTCTTTTAATTTCTAAGCAATGGCGAAATGGGGCGAAGGAGATCCAAGGTGGATCGTGGAAGAAAGACCTGATGCTACTAATGTTAATAACTGGCACTGGTATGTTAACATATGCATATAATGGTTTTTATTTTCTTGCTTATATTTTCTTTTTTAATTTAAAGATGTTATGGTTAAGTTAACTTTATATCTTTTACTTATAAATTAATGGTATTGTTTGTTAAGGACAGAGAAAAATGCCTGTGCCTGGTCCATTGAGAAAATAAAGGAATTGTTTACCAATATGAAAATGGAAGGAGATGGTGGTTTGTATTCATTCTTATTTAATAAACATTAATATGAAACTAACATTTTTTAACTTTCATAATTAAAGCAAAATAATGTCCATAATTTGTAGTTGCGATAAAATTTATTTACTATTATTTTAATATCAACTATATATAGTTATTAAACATGTTTTATTTATGCCTTTAGTTTCCTGTACAGTAACAGAAGTAGAGAAATGTGAAGGTGAGGCGACAGCAAATAACCGAAAGGGTAAACTAATTTTTTTCTATGAATGGAATATTGTTCTCAAATGGATATCCAATAAAAAATCTGATAAGAAGATTGAGGGTAAAATAAACATTCCAAACCTGTCAGAAGAAAATGATATGTCTGAAGTAGATGTAAGTATTTAAAGTTTAATAAAGAAATTATTCTTACAATATTAGATTCACAAATACTAAATGTATATATGTATAAGTATATAACAAATACAGTGCATAGTACAATATTACATTTACACAACAGTCAAATTTTAGTTAGTTGAATTCCAAGAATTATGTCAATTTTCCATTTTTAGGTGGACAATCATTGCACAGTGTTAATAATTTATGTTTTCAAATTTATTCTACTTTTAATTCACTATTATAGGAGATTTTAATGCCCTTTTTATTATAACCTATGATACTCATTAAGTACAAATTATGCTGCCTTCTTTCTACTTTTGTATTTGTTCACATCCAAGCTATATGATTTTAATATGTATTTTATGTATACATATATGGTTACATCTCAAATATTTATTAAATGTATATCTAATTACAGAATTGTACTAAAATAACTTAACTGGCTAATTTTTAAACAGAATCTATTAGCCCCTTTCATAGTACTCAAATAATTAAGTAATATAATTTCCTTTGAGATATGAATGAATTTAACAGATTTGTAAAATTTTATATATGTTTACTTTTGGATAGTCTATTTAAAACTGTATAAAGCCACAAAACAATTGGTTTTATCTATTTATAGATTGAAATTACTTTGAAAGATAGTACAGATGAGGGTGAGGCAGTCAAACATTTTCTACATACAAAGGGAAAAGAATTTATTAGAGACAAATTGAAAAAATATGTCTCATCTTTGAAAGAAGGTATATTTGTATTGTTAGCATTTTATATATAATTATGTGTTTTCATTTCACTTGAATTGTGTTTAACGTTTTTATTTATACTAACTAAATTTTGTATTTTGTTATTAGAGTTCACAGTTGGAATGATTTTACCTAAAAAAGATAATGTGAAAGAGAATATTTCAAATATTACTTCTGGATTCAATGCAAAAGTAAGTACTAAAAAGTTATTTACATATAATGTTTGTGTACCTATTTTACTATTACATTTTGTAAATTTATTCTTTTATTTTTGTATTATTAAATAATTTGTGATATATTGTTGTAGATGCAAATGAATTCTACTATAATAACTACAAATAATAAAAAAGAAGTAGGTTGTAAAATTTCAACAGCTACAATTAAACAACAACAGAAGTTCCAGTGTAGAGCTGAGGAATTCTACAACGTGTTTACAACAATTGAGGTAAAACTACTATCATTATTAATTTTACTATACTTGATAAAATATGGAAAATGTATTATACTGTTACAAGGAATTATTGATTACATTTCATTTAATTATTTCATAAAGTATGCGTGTACGAGTTTATTAAACGCTTATTAAATTTATTTAAAAAAAAGTAAAAAATAACTATTTTTAATTCTAGATGGTTCAAGCATTCACTAAGGGACCTGTAATACTTGAACCAAAGAAGGCAGGAAGATTTGAGCTATTTGGTGGTAATATTCACGGTTATTTCGTTGATATTACGCCCACAAAAATTATTCAACGATGGCGCTGTAAACAATGGCCTGATGGTCATTTTAGTGATGTTACTATTGATATCGCTGAAAAGAATGATCATACTGAAGTTAATTTAGTACAAATAGGAGTACCAGTTAGGTAAGAGAAGTAAAATGTATTCTTCTTGTATGTAGTTGATTCAATGACTAGGTGCAAAAGATAATACATTGTACTCTATATTACGAAAAAATACCATTGCTTTGTATTTGTTTCTATACATCTATAACAAATAGTAGTTGTTTTATTGAAATTAAACTTATTTGTTTACAGTGAGGAAGAATCTACAAAAGAGAACTGGGAAAGGTATTATTGGGATGCTATAAAACGTACATTTGGGTTCGGTTATTTCATGTGATCCATGTATGTTTTAAATTTCATGTGCTTACTGATAAGTAGAAAATTAATTAAAGCGTGTATTGTTATACATCGCCTCACATACCTGCTGGACATTAGCAACATAATAATTAGTCACGTACAAACCTTTTTTCTCAATGCTGGTTATATAATTTTATTCTTTTCCTCTTCTGTCTTCTCTAGTACAGTGCATTGAATAAAGCAGGATGTTGTGTCATTGCTAAAACACAAATAAAGTATCATCATTATGATACATCTATATTAATAGTTGTATATGTCAAATAAATCATGTGAGATACTTAAATATTACTTTCTTAATTTCGTATCTGCTCTTCAATATGCTCATGGCGATAATTATATTTAATTATCACTATTCTCTATCTAGGAACGTCTGACAAAGGATTGCTGTCTATTTAAGGCAATGGTCGACACAGGAAAAATAGTGCCTTATTTTCAACAAAAAACGAAAACCGTCTTTACGTGGCAGCTTTTGTAAAAAGAAGTTCCCTTTTTTGGACCCATATCCTAGTTATTATGAAACACCGTCAAGACCGTGGGTGAACCACACAAAATATAGACATATTTTAATGTTGGAAATACATCATGCTATAAATCATATTTTATTAGGTCCTATAATTTTCTCAATTGCGATTGGATTAACTTCATGTTAATGTAGTACAAATAATAATTTTGGGGGGAAAACACCATTACTAATAATAAACATATATGGTCATGGGATCAGTATTAAATTCCATTGATTAATGTAATTTGTTGGATTAGATGTAAATTGATTAAAATCATGATATCTGTATTCAAATAATATTTTTTCAACAGAAATTTGGCGATATATATATGGACGTTAGTGTTTAATTTACACACTCTAATAGCACACTTGAAGTAGTATCTATGCCACGATAAAACCGCAATGGCATTGCCGGGCTTTACCGTAAATGTACGCTGAAATTATAAATAAGGAATTCACCTCGAACAAAGATAATAAAGATAATTATAGAATATAGCGGTTGCTGTACAAATAAAGTTTACAACAGCATTTTTGTATTGACAATTAAACAATTCGAGGTAATGAAGATTTGATCAAGCATGCAAATGTATGTAACATTTGGATCAAGTTTAAACAAATGCATGATTTTAGAATAACAAAATTGTGATTCAAACATTATATATTTGAGAAAAATAATTTCGGACATGATATCATTGATATCATCTGTTAAAGTTTTCTGTGAAAACAGTCGAATGCCATTACGTTATAGATCGCATACGTTACTCCAGACAACTGCTTTCATTGTTTAATTTAAATGATTCATTTTTAATCACAAAATTTTCCTAATATAAATTAAAAATGAAAAAAAAAATAATTTTAATTATAGCAAATTTAGTCCTTGCAGATCTATAAACGTAAATTATTATTTATCGACTTTTTGTGCGATGAGTTGATTAAAGAATAATTAAAGTAACGTGAGATACAATTAATGTTTGATAAAAATAAATTATGTAATGTTTAGGAGGCATTTTCACGTTTGATAAAAGATGTATGTATAATTAATCATTTTAATTTCTTTATTTTTCACAATATCATTTTATTATTATTTTATTATTTTTCATCGTTCAGTTTTATTTGTGCAGAACAAAAATAGCTAAAAATGTATTGTAAACCAATTCATATAAAAATTTATGAAGATAGAGAATACAAATTTTATTTATATTATTCATTGTATACGTATATACATATGCTACAACATATATAATTTTTACTTCTGTACGAGATGTCGTTCTTATCTAAAGTAGAATACTGGAGGTTTCAATCTGTTTTGTATGACGTGGCCTACAAAACAGTGCAGTTTAAGACTGTGCCTACCGCGAAGATGAGTTTTCGGTGAATACTATTTTGCTCACGACGAAGCGTGTAAAAAAATTATTTATGATTCATCTAATTTTAAGTATTTTCTATGATTGGTACTACATACTTTGGTAAGTTACTTTTATAGTTATTCTTATATCTATATTATACTATATGTAAATATAACCTTACAACTTCAAGTTCTCTATTGAATTTTTTTATGTTAATGCGAAAAGTTTATACAGTCTTATTAAAATTACATTTTAATATTTTTTTTCATGTTTTGCTAAATTTAAGTTACTATTTTTATGAAAGTACAAATATTAAGAGACAATTATATCAGGTATGTCTTTTTATTCTTAGAATACTTTGAGTGCTAACTTAATATTATTAAAAAACAAACTAAGTACATATTTCTATGAAATTAATACAATCTAATTAGACTATAATAGAAAGTTGTTATTATATTCTTACATATTTAATCATGTTTACTCAAATAATTTATAAGAAATAAAAAATGTTTTTAAACAAATATCTAAGTAACAAATAGTAACATAGTTCGATGCAATTTTTTCTAACAACTGTTTGAAGTTAATAATAATACATTAAATCACTGATTGATTATCATCATTTAATATTAAAAGATGTGAGAATATTCATGTCATACGTCTACATTTCATGTAGACGATTTATAAAATTTTAGTGTAAAATTAGAATAACAGTAATGTGACAAAGATATGATTACTTTTGTAGGATAACGTAGACCATAGAATAGGTAAAGGAACAATAACAAATGCCAAAGTATTCTGATTGTTTCTGTTTTATATACAATTATTCAATTCTATAGAAGTTAAAAGTCAAAATTAGTCTGATGTTTAAATATTCTTATTATTCGCTGTAAGTATATATTTATATCAATGTGTTTATTTAAAAGCATTTCTTGTTTTGAAGTTTTGCTTCTACCATATACAAACACATAATAGCTAATATTGATTGTAGTAATTGCATTCATAAAATAAGAATTGATACTTTAAGTTGATGCTTTATAATCAATTGTAACAATTGTTAATACCTTGTATCAACTTTATATTCATCTTATTAATGACTTGAATCATCATTAATACATATTTTTATTGTAATATGTGTTACTAATATCAATATTTATGTATACAGTTATACAAAAAATTTAAAGGTTTTAACTTTCTTTATCCAATCCAATGTTATTTATAATATTATAACATGCCAGTAAACTAGTAATATATTGGTTATACTTTCGAGTGGCTCGGTGTATAGTTATAAAATATAACGTAAGGAGTAACAAGTACTTTACACAGTAATATTTAGATTTAATTAACAACATGCACACATGTTATAAATTTCTTTTTATATATCTTACTTTTTAAAATATTAGAGAAGCGGTTATCGATTATTTTAGGTAGATTGACAGACATTCATAGGTTAAGTACATTACTTTACTTATTCAATGTTTCAATAATTAAATCCATTTATAATTATTTAATTAATTAGGTGCTAAAGAACAGTTGTAGCAATGTGTTGCTAAACAAATAGTTTGTCATATTTCACATAAACAACTTGCATGCTTTGCTCTTATGGTCGACATAAATATCTGATTATTTATGATCTATCATTTAGTCTGTTGGACATGTAATATCAACATTCGTCTCTACTATGCTCATTCAATTAGGATGTTCATGAATCCAAATTTTTGCTGACACGTTATAGATTTGAATATTTTTTAATAAGAATATAGTGTATTATAGTACACTGAATAGTGTATATAGTTAATGTATAATGTTAAACAAGGGACTTCCCCTGTCTCTGTGACATATCTTATCAGTTATGCAGTATTATTCTTGAAGACATTGGTTTGTCTAATCACTACAGAGACTAGAATCATATTTGTATCCATATACATATTCTGTTATAGAGATTAGTAGTTATTGTGCAGTCTTGTGTAGTTAATGAACTGATTGTTCCACTTATTGTCAGGTAAAGTATCTTTAAGTAATAAATTCAACTGTATCAATAATGCAAATATCTAGACAAACAAAGACAATCAGGGAAGTCTGTATGTATTGTAAAACTTTGCCTAAAAATATTCTTCGTGGATAACAAGCATAAAGTAGACTAAGATATTGGTATGTCAGTTCCCACCATTTTTTAATATTAGGTAAGCATTTTAGTTTCGTTCCGAAATGTCGAATAGTTCGTGTCTGAACGAATATAATGGATATATGTCTTTACGCAAGTCATATATCATTGGCTAATCCTATCTATACGCTTGTGTTAGTGAGGTAATAAGGTTCACTGTCCCCGATTCTACATAGTATTAACATTAAAGAAATTTGTTAAATTCAAAGCTAGAAATTCAAATAGGTCAATTACTTACAGAATAATTGCATGTACGTGTGGCGCTGTGATCAGCACCACAGAATATCTTATTATAGATGGGAATACCGTAGCTAACATGCTTGGCAGATAAGTCCGTAGTTGACAGAATTATTTAACAGTGTTGTAATAATTGTATAAATGTAACAGCAATATAATACCTCTAGTTAGCATTGGTTAATGATACAGTTTGTATGATTCTTAGCGAAGATCTTTCAAATGTTATACCTGCTATATATGGATTGTTACACTGATTTTGACCCATTTTGTAATACTAACATAAGCGCAACTGGCCAATGAGAAATAACGACAGTAGATGGAATTGTTTTCCAGTAGATGATTGCGTTTGCGTTAGTCTCACAAAATTGTCCAAAATCAACGCAACAGGCTATGTAACATGAAACAGCGATTTCGATCGTTCTAATACAAATGTATAAAAACATTACGAAATTCTGTACGGTAGGCGATATAAGATAGGTGTGTCGACATTATTTTGCCGTCTAACAAATCATATTAAAGCAACCGCTACTTTTTTCTAATGAAGTTAGCACCCACGCTTTTATTTTTAATTTTATTGCACTTCCATTATCATTTTAATATCTTTTTATGCAATACAAATATGCATTTCACATTTAATTATTTGTGATTGTCCTTTTGCATTTTTAAAATAGTGTTTGTATGTACAAAAAATTTACATATATAAGCTCTAAAATTATTATACATAATGGGTCATTTGATTATAATGTTCTAAAATATCGGCATATTCGTTAACTATTTATTGACAAGTTGCAGACAACTTCGTATAGTTCCGTATATTTGCATTAGTGCGATAGGAATCGCTGCTCCATATTGTACAGTTATAACTTTACTAGTATCATAACTATAAGTTCATTCAATATTACATATACTATTTTCTTCACACTTCTTTCATGACACGTTACATATTTTCATATTGTTATTTTCTTTTCATTTTTTATTATTACTATTATATGCAAATAATGCTTCAATAGAAACACATTATTAAATAGTTTAAATACAAAAATAATTCTAAATATGAATTATGTATTTAAATTGTATTTTTATTTAATATTTTTATTAAATTATATCTAACAATAAATGTTATTTATGTCGAAAAGTGTGCTTACCATACATTCTGAAATGTGAGAGGGTCTTTTCATGTGTATAACTATGAATTGGGTTTCGGTGCGCGCATCAGCAACACGGAGCTCTCTAAATCCGGGGGAGTAGCGCCGCTCGCGGGAATAGCCCACCAGCGGAGCGGTACTCGCTCTGCCCGTTTCGTGCGCCAACGAAATATCTTTGACTAGACTGAAATCTTCGGGCACCGAATCTAAAAAGTAAGTCCTTGAATTTCATTTATTCTTGATCTGAACACATAGTATGTTTCTATGATTGATTCCTTCGAATATCTTCAGAATGGGAAGCTAACTTTTGTCTTGTTCTTGATCTTCCACATTTTACGTTCTTTCATGTATATACTTTTACGTACATTTGTATAGATATATACATATATATACACATGTACATTGTTTCACACATATACAAGTTATATGGATAGGGATGGCTTTATGATATTACGAATAAATAGTACGTAGATATGCAATACATGCAGATATATCTATAGATATTTGGTTATATACATCCATATGTACGTACGTAATAAATAAATATACATATATATATACAAGTATATATAGATCGCTATATGCATATGCATTGAGGCATATAAGCTGTTATATACATACGCGCGCGCGTGTAAGGCACACACACACACGTATACGAATGATGTATGTATATATGTATACGTTACATGAATCTATGCATTCCTGTGAACAATATATGGCGCCTGTATTGCTAGAAATATCTATAAATGTACTACCGTTTTATGTAGATATGTGCGACTTTTAGGCAGGTTAAACAATTTTCTTCAAAACTGAATTTGTATGACATTTTTATTTGGAGCATACATGTGTGCACATATGTATGTATATTATACGCATCTGTGATTGTTCGTAAAATGTACAAATTCCGTCTTCGTTTCGTTCAGCTTCTACTTGTTATCTAACCTTATATTGCGCACAGATTTGGTAAGTTGCGCATTTTGATAATCTTACTTTGCTACCTTGTGAAAAAATTGCAAAATTGATTTCACGGCTGTTACCAGAATAATAAGATATCAATCGATTCGATGATTTTCATTTTGCTATACGACGTACATTTGCGATTTAATATGAATATTTAGACCAGTCATGTTGTATTTAAGAATTTTATTTATATTATTCGTGGTGTATTTAAACTCACAAGCAAATGAAACCGATTTGTTAACTATTTAGAATTAATTAGAAAGATTGGATATTATATTTTTGCAAAGGTTTCAATCTTCTATTAGTAATTACCCTCTATTTTCAGCAATATGTAAATAAACATTAATTCTGTGAAATGATCAGACACGATGATAAATTATACTTAATATATATCCATGACATTTTTGTTAGTTTCTAACATTTGTCCGTCACACAGATACAAAAAATTCAGAACGTTTAACATAATTTTATTGAATGATACATGTATTACAATTTCAAAAAATTTATAGCCATGCTCTTAGCTTTATTGTTTTTGAAAGTGAACTTTCTGTAGTATTTTTTAAAATGTTCCAATAATAGAAGCATTCTTTATAGTTTTATATTTCCAGTATAAACTTTTGATTAGTTATTAATCAAAATTTAAGTGTATTTGGTATTGACAATATAATATGTAGAATATAGTACTACAAAATATAGAATAGGTAGAATGCAAGTATAATTGTAGATTTTAAATACATGGTACAAAAAAGCAATGTGTATATATTTTGTAATAATATTTAGTTACAATTTATGATAGGTATGAAGAAATAAAAATCTAATGTATATGCATATGATGAAACATGATTTCATTAGGCTTGATTTTTATTCCTTTGGCTTGTAAAGTCGTAGTTCTCCACTCTTCAGGCTATCTTGATCTGTTCGTATTCTTTAAGTAAAAAAATGGACAAAAGAAATTATCTATTAAATATGCTCATTATTATCACTTTTTGTCCTGAGATTTTTATTCAAAAATTTATATTGAACAGAATTGAATTAAAAAATAATGAAACAGTTTTTGAAAAGTAGCTACACTCTAATTGTAGCATAATTACAGAATTTTTTATCAAGTATCAATTTTTCAAATCGCTTATTAAAAGTATAAGACAAAAATATGTTACATGGCAATGATCCATATCTTCCTACATAAACTTTTCTGTTTACGAATTATATGTACATTGCTTACTTTCTCATTTTTAATTCTAGATTGACTGGAATAAACAACAAAATGATAATAAACAACAATAATTCTTGAATATTATAATAAAATGGTGAGAAAGATGTAAAAGAAGCAGTATAACAAAATATATGTTTGTTTTATCACCCAAATTACTTACAATATTAATCCAATAGAATTTTACTACCTGAATACCAATTAACTGTAAAAAATTGTAAAATTTTCAAACTATTAGTACTTTTGCTTAATATTGATGTTCATACATATTTTTATATACATTTTTTACAGATATATATTATTTTGGAACCAAATTATATATATATATATATATTACTCATGACTATTCATATATTACAATATATCAGTGATAATTATAAAATACTACTATATAAAAAATACTACTGTATAACATTTTTATTATTCTAATGTTAAGAGCTGATGTCTTAAAAAAGATTGTAAAATGTGTAATTAAAGATAAGTAAAATGGAAAATGTATTCATTAATGAATAATACAATTCTTCACTATTACAGACCTCCATTGGCATGGAGCTAGGAGTACACTGATAGTGATAGTCTACAAGGTTAGTATTTACATTTAGTTTCTAACACATACATATGCATCATTTGAGCATTATTATTGTTTTTATTATTATTATTTAATTATTTCTTGTCTACTATATTTTTAGTTCCAATTAAAAGTAACTTCAGTTGAAGATTTTGACTTAAGCATGCTCTTCTAAATGCAATAATAGTTAATAACAAGAATGCTAATATATAATAAAAAAAACTGTTAATTTAATGTAATTGATACTTAAAAATTTTGACTGATATACACATTCACTAATGCAAATCTATTAATATTTTTTAGATCTTGGTTTCTATGCATTGCCTGCCAAAGAAGAACTGAGCCCAATGTTTCCACACAATTCTAGTTCACATGAGATTTCTACAGAAACAAATGCCTTCGTACAAAATTCCATGGTAAGTACTGCATTTTTAAATTTTATGTATACATATTTCAAAAATACAATAGTTGTAGATCTGTTTTGTAGTCTTATGTACTTTACAAAATAGATTGTTAAACATAATTAATGTATCACTATAATAATGTAATGTAAATAAGTATCATTAATAGAGTTAATAATTAACATAAATCACTATGAATCTGTAATTGGATTTTTAAATTGAGTAATATGCAGCAATTTTTGTAACATTTATAAAAATATTTTGAAAGACAAGTTCAGATTGTACTTAAGAATTAGCTGATTTTAGTAATCGCTTATGCCTTGTCTAAATGGGTATATGTTTACCTATTATCCATTCAGATGGTTTGCAGCAAATATAACCATTTAATTCAGAATTTTAGTACAAGTGATCAGGACCGAAAATATCTGCATGTTACATGAGTATTATCTAACATGCCTGAACAACTGGTCTAGTTACCTAATCTTTTGACCAAGTAACGAGTTAGGGATTATATGAATCAGTTAATTTTTAAATATAATTATACTTAAAAATGGAAAACAACTTTAATAAGATTAAATGAAAACATACACGCAAGGCTTTGGTCTCAACAGATATGAGTTGTGTTTACTCAAATCCAGTTCAAGCGAATTTGAGTGAGTAAAGAGCTGCTCATCTCAGGTAAAAACAGTTATCCTAATTTGTTCATTGCAGAAGTTCAGTTCATACTCACTTCATGCAATACTCTAAAATAGAATAAATCATATACAAAATGTATATATTCCGTATTTGTGTGTATACCTTATGAGTTTAGTAAAAATATTTTGTTTAACTTGACGCTTGACTTTAAAACATCTCATGATTCTATATTTATGTATACTCAGTTTTCTGCAGAATAGCTTCGCTTGCAATTTTTTTCAAACAAAAGAAATATATTTCTTACAACAATCAATTTATCAAGTTCATTTATTATGTAACAAGTTAAAGTTCAATTCTATTACAATCAATAATTCATAGGTTTTGTAAATTCAGTGGATTAATACGATTTAAATCAATTGAATTTAAAAATGTTTTCAATTTTAGTTTGCCTGTTCATTTTGTATTTTTATCCAAAAAAATTGTTATATAAATTGTTATATAAAATATTTAAAAAATTGTATTTTTATATATATATTAATTATGAAAATAAAAGTAAGAAAGTGCAAAAATTATAAAACCAATCTAAATGTTAGTATCAAAAGCATTGAATTGCAGGAGAGATGCGCATAATAAAATTTCTCCACTTAGTAAACTAAACAAAATTGAATTCATGAACATTCTAATATTTATGTGAAATCTAGCTGCTTATGTGTCTCTACTATTTGGAGAGGATTACTTTTTATTGGAAACATAAGTTATCTACCATAGTTAAGTGTCGCAGTATACTGAAAATGACCATAGATCAAAGTATGAAATTTTTATTATAAAATAATTTTTTATTTGAGTCTTCATTTTAACTAAACAAACAAAAAATTAAATGTATTGCTATTTGGGACAATAATAATACGATCATAAGGTGCTCTTAGGGGATTTTTGTCTATTTTGAAATAAAACTATTAAAGCTTTCATTATTGTGTTAAGTATGACTATTCAAGTTGGGTGTTTCAATAATTTTAATCTATTGAAATCATTATAAATTAATTGAAATATGTAATCTATTGCGATAATGTATATTTATGTTTATATTCATCAAATTATCTTTACAAATTTTATGTGTGATAAAACAAAAGTCATAAATTATATATCATTTTTTATATAAATCTCTTTTTCGCGAATAGACAACGAAGCATTTCTATCATGATGTTATTTTTGTTTCAGGAGAATGTAGTAGTATTAGGGAAAAACAGTCCGAAAGGGGTTGGGAAGGGAAGAGAATCAGAGAATGATAGGTACTGTGATATCGAGTTCATAAACAACAACATGATGGTCAAACCTATTAGCCATCTCGAAAATACCGCCGCCAATGACTTTTTAACCGTCCTGTCGAACCAAACTGGTAATTATTTATTTTTATGATACATATGTGTGTGCATGAAAAATTTGGACACAACAACACACTTTGAAGAGTAAAATATATATGAAGCATGACAAATAATTTTCTCAGAAACTACAGAAAGTATTGAGATGAGTTTTTATTGCTAAATTAGTAATGCAAGAAAGTTAATCATTTGGGGTACGAAAGTGTTAGTGGAGAATTATCATACAGAGAGTGGAGATGGTGTATTCATTCCTATTTTGTAAATGAAATAAGTTATTTTTTCTTTTTATTTAGATAGCCGTCATTAATTATAATAGTATTTACTTGAAAGATTTTCTAATTTTTCGCGTAGTTGAAGAGTTATAAATACTATATGAATACTTTCCTGGAAAAATACTTTGGAGAGAGATTAGAAAATAATTAAAAATCGAAGATAATCTTTAAATATCTACAAATTGGTAGAAATGTTTTCATTTTGTAGTTAATGAAAGGAAAAGGTTTATGAGTGGAAAAAGCAAACCAGATGGGTGTTTAGTTTTATATATTAGATATAAATTAAAGTATTTATCAAAAAAATCTAGAAGGAATTAACTATTTTCTGTTATTAACATTTCGTGCTTGTGTTCTTCAAATAATCATCACTATATTAAATCGTATAATAATAAAAACTTAAGATTTTTAATGTTTTTTTTCCTTTTTTTAAAGATGGCTGTACAAATACGTAACATTCTTTGCCTAACGTAGTCTTTCTCTGTTGGTTCTTATCAAATTGTATAATTTTTTTTAATTTGTTAACTCTGATGAGCAGATTTAACATAGTATATTTTATTAATATTGTAGCAGTTTTGCAGTAGAGAAGGTTTTAGTCATTGTGATATTTATAACATTATTTTATGTTCCAGGCAAGTTTATCTTGACCAGTCGAAGCTCGACCTGCCAGTCAGTGGCGTCGTCAACCACAAAACACCCAATAAAAAATAATCTTCTAACGTACGATAATAAAAAAAATAATATTAATAATAATAATAACAATATTAATAGTAATAATAATAGTAATAATAATAATAATATTAATAATAATAATAATAATAATCCTAAATTAAATGGTCGCTCAAATCGAGCGGAACATAATCATCAAGACGATCGAAAAACAGCAGTTAATACAACAACAAAAAGAAAACAACCGGGCTTGTCCGGCAATAACAAACCGGGCAGCACCGGCAATAACTCTAAGTCTATATCTAAGACATTAAGTGATAATAAGACTAGCTTTAGCGTACTAAACATTAGGGTACTAAGTATAAGCGTAAATCTACGATTAACAGGAGATAAGTGTGCAATCGATGAAGGGGTACCTAGCCTAGTTAAGATACCCAAGTCTGATCGCCCCTCATCAGGCCACTTTTCTCTCGACTCTCTTGACAATTACTCCTTACTAGGATCCTGCCTTCATCCGGGTAAATACAATAATATTAAGTCTAATTCTAGCCTCCTAAGTAATAATAACGATAACTACAAGTCTGTGATATTGCTCAGCTCAACCAGTAACCATTATTTCCTCCGCGTTGAAATGGACGGTGGTGCGATTGCAATGAGACTAAGAACCCGTTTGAATCCATTCAAATTCTTGACGAACTCTTCTTTCGGCGGTTTATCGTTCCGAAGACGATTTCATTTCGAATCGCAGGATCACTACTTTAGAATTACGAAGATGATCTTATTAAACGTTCTAATTATTCGAACCAAACATTCTTCGATTGAATTCAATTTTAATATGCCAAATAATTTGATGAAATATTCAGCGTCGGAAATGCAAAATTTGATGATCTTGTTACACGCAATGGTTTTAAGAAAGTTAAACAGTAAAATGTTAACCTGTATGAGAAATCTTACACAAAATATGAACTATGTGTTCCTGTTAAAAATCTTTAGAGGAATGTATTCAGAGCTTCTGAAAAAAGAACATCTAAACGCTTGGTTATTGATAAGAACCTCAGATATGTTAATTCTGAACTTAAAGAAAAAGACGGTGGAGATGTTGTCCTGGGTAATTAATGGTATTAGTGACGTGGCAACAATTACTGTTGGTGCTCTTTCATTTCAGGATAATGTTAAGTCTAACGAGCCTTCGGGCACTTACTTCGCGCGCTATAGGTACTCGGGGTTACATATGCGTCTTGGCCCTGAGTTTGTTAAGTCTCTTTCTAAGTCTACTATAGGGGATAGATTTAGGGTTAAGGGGGAGAACCAAGACGAGTTCGCTCTCTACATTCCTACTATGACTACCTGCAAGCCTACGATGACGCTTACACGCCAATCTGCATCCCGAATAATCGGTGTACCTGGATCTCGGCCGAACTACTTCGAGATATTATGGCCCGACCAAATGCACACTCCTCACAAATTTTATGACAGTTTGCCAAACTGTTTAATGGACTATCACGATAATTCTCTTCCAGAAGGAGAAGGCAAAGAGAATGCTTTGAAATGTTTCCGTTCTTTTAACGAACAAATCACATGCCGAAACATTGATGAAAATATTAGGTATAATGTACTGGAAAGGATCAATTCTCAAACTGCTATCTACTTGAATGGCGATCATTATACTCGAACAAGAGTATTTTGCTTATGCGGTTTTGAGAAAAACTATTGCCAAAATTCGCACGAGTCAATAGAAAGAAATATTTCTATTAATACATCGTGCTCTAATTTACTTAAACGAACGAAGCTGAAGTATCAAGCTGATACTGGTGTAATAAATGAGAAAACTTCAGAATATCCTTGTGCTTTATATCAAGTTCAAAAGACATTATACAAAGTACATCAAATTATCGGATTTAATGCTGAGAACATTTTCACACAAAGTCTGATGAATATCAAGCAATTCACCCTAACCAGTTCGACGTTTCAAACTGCCCAGTTTATTGACAGTGAGAGTTTAAATGTAATGAAGATGGATGTCGTAGTAGACGTATGTAATTGCAATCAGTGTAAAAAATGTCAAACTACTCTTCGTTTAAAGGATGAACAAAGCTCTGAAGCAAATCCCATCACTTCTGCTTCATCAAAAGAAAGTTTCTCCAAGAACAAATCAATTTCTGGTCTCGCAAGAAAACAAGAAATTAACAATATACATGGCACGAATCGAACTTATCTGCTAGATTATGCAAGGAACCTCATAGCAGCGACTATTGGAAGCTCTAAAGATGTCTTACAGGCTCACAAGAATGATCTTAAACGCGTGTTATCGCTCCTCTTTGGACCACATTGTGATCTTGATGAGTTCAATTTGGAGTATAAAAAAAGGTGGGGAATTCCTAGTATTCTTAAATTGGCCGGCGGAGGTGAAACTTCATTGAACAGTGGTGGATCTACAAATTGGGGCTCTACGCAAACGAGCGCAACAAGTAATAACAACAATAATCAATCAGGATGGGGAGGAAGCTCGGGAAATCCTTCTGGAAATAGTGGAGCACCTGGAAATTGGTCTGGAAACAGTGTAAATAGGTCCGTTACTGGTAATCCAAATGCAAATCAAAATCAAGGACCTCCTGGTGGGCAAAATGTTCCAGGTAAGTAATCAAATTGTTATTCCTCTATTTTTTTTACTGTGTCATAGAAAATTAATCCTTTTAACACGTTGTCCGCACAACGTACCGACCACTTATTCGGAAATTTCTTATCTTCTACAATATATAAACTAAATATTCAAAAACTTAATTCCTGCGCGAAATAATTTAAATTGATCATCGTTATCAATCAGACACAGTGTCAAGAAGAAGAAGAAGAAGAAAGAAGAGAATACTCTATTATTCTATAATACATTTTTTATATTATGATTCCACTATTTTTTTTAAGTAAATAGGTCAGCAAAGGATTTAATGATTAAATGTAATTTGATTGTGCATAATTAGATGAATAATTATTTCTCAGGTAATGTGAACAAGGTGAACAATCCAAATCAACAATCAAATCAACAATCTGGTCCACCAACTTCCCAATCAAGTGGAACAAGTCAAGGTGGTCAAAACACTAACCAGTGGTCACAAGGGAAGTCTAATAATCCTGGAGGATCCATCCAGAATTCTTCTCTTCAAAATAATAATAATTCAACCCAACAACAACAACAACAGCAGCAGCAACAGCAACAGTCAAACCCCAGTAGCAATAACAATCAACCGAATAATCAGACTCAGGGATCTGTTAACAGTAGTAATACACCAGCGAGCAATAACCCTTCAACAAAACAACAATTAGAGCAGTTGAATACAGTGAGGGAAGCACTTTTTAGTCAGGATGGTTGGGGATGTGTGAGTATTTTTGTTATCATGTTAGAAAAGTATCTTCTTGTTATGGTAATTGAGTTTGTAATGTTAGTTTGCTGTTCTTATTCCAATATTGATATTAATTATATATTATATTTCTCACGTTTATTATTTTTAAATGTACGTGAATACAGATTTTTTCTTTAAATTGATATTTATGTAGTTTTATGAACTGGTAATCTTACATACTATAATGATGAGTTTATAACTTTTTTATACTAATTTTGTGGTTTGCCCCTTTACGCGTTTTAGCAGAATGTGAATCAGGACACAAACTGGGATGTCCCAAATTCTCCAGAACCTAGTATGTCCAAAGATGGACTTCCAGTGTGGAAAACACCAGTAAACAATGGTACCGATTTGTGGGAAGCCAATCTCAGAAATGGTGGTCAACCTCCACCTCAACAACAAGCTAAAACACCTTGGGGTCATACCCCAGCAACAAACATTGGTGGAACCTGGGGTGAAGATGATGAGGCAGCTGATTCATCAAATATGTGGACTGGTGCTTCCACATCTTCTCAAGCAAACTCTGCCGCTGGACAATGGGCAACTGCAGCCGGTAATCAAACCGGTATGTGGGGAGGTAATAATGACTATGTAGAAATTTTGTTGGGATTCATCTATTTTTTTTTTTTTTTGTTTTTTTTTAAGATTTCAAATATATATTTTTTTAGGAAGGAAGGAATGATAAAAAATATGTTACTATATTTTTGTTAATAAAGAATTTAGATGAATTATTGTATACTAATATCAGTCTCTAAGAAAACTTTAGATTAAATAGAACATATTTTATCTAAATTTGTATAAATATATAGATTGTGACTATTACTTGAAATATTTTTAATTAAATTTTACTTGTATATTATTGTAAATATTGTTTTTTTAAATTGAGATATAAACAATATCTTTTACAGGATCTAACTGGGGTGATCCAAGAATCGACCATCGAGATCCTCGTGATCTTCGTTCAGTTGATCCTAGAGAGATGCGAGATCCCCGTGATCATAGAATGTCTTTGGATCCTCGAGAACATATGCGCGTAATGGATCCAATGGCTCGAGATCCTAGAATGACAGATATGCGCGGAGATCCACGTGGGATTTCTGGTAGATTAAATGGTGCCAATGCAGATGCAATGTGGGGACAGCCGCCAGGTCCACCACATCATCAAATGGGACATCAACATCCTTCAGGACCTCCAGCAAAAATGTTAAATCCTTCTAATATAAATCAGTGGACAGCGCCGCCACCAAAGGATATAATGCCAGGGAAACCTTCAGGTTGGGAAGAGCCATCTCCACCAACACAAAGAAGAAACGTTCCAAACTATGATGATGGCACCAGTTTATGGGGAAATCCTACTCCTAACCAGAGGACCATACCCGGCAGTAAAGTTTCTCATTGGAAAGATCTTCCAACACCGAATTTAGGAAGAGCAGCAGGTTCGTTTAATGTTAATTCTCTAGTTGTTGTAGATAACTTCATTATATGTTTCTCATTTTACATTTATATACATAACTGTAAAAGTGACGATTATGGTGAAATTGTTTTTTCTAGGAATGCAATGCCCTCCCGGCATGCCACAGAACAGAATGCCAGGTCAACCTGGAATGAAACCAGATGTTAGTGGACCAATGTGGGGGCACCCTGGTGCTCCTGGTGGACGAAACGGTAGTTGGGCGGAAGGACCACATGACGCAGGTTCATGGGAAGACCCAAAAACACCAAGTACTTGGAACGAAGCTCAGATAAATCCTGGAACTTGGGGTGGACCTAGTGCGCACAAACCTAAACCAATGGGACCCGCTGGAAGCTGGGGTGATACTGATATGGATTCTACCCCTGGTTGGGGCCATCCTATGAAACCAACACTTACAAAAGAAGTTATATGGAACAGTAGAGAATTTCGGTACCTTTGTGACATGGGTTTTAAAGTAAGTGAAAATTGGTGTTACATGTATAATCTATAAGACATAAATTAAAAGTGCACAATAAACTTAATCAAATTCTGTTTTTAATTACAGAAAGAAGATGTTGAATTAGCGTTGAGAAATCGCGAAATGAATAGAGAGGAGGCATTGGAACTACTGAGTCAAGTGCGGCCTTTAGATCAATGGAGAAGACACGAGGCACACTCCACTTATGATCCAACGAATCAACCCGCAACTGCGTCAGCATATCCAAGATTTAATCACGTCGGACAGCAAATGTCTTTTCCTCAGGTAAAATTCTACCATACAATGCCAGGGAAACCTTCATATCTAAAAATGTTATTTACCTTTTAATTAAAGTTAATAATTGTGCAAATTACATTTAAAAAATGAATACTATTGAAAGGAAGATGTTTGTATTTATTTACTTTTTAGATTAGTTGTTTAGGTTAATCTAAGCTAACCCAAAATTTATTGTTACTGTTGTTATTAATATGAATTAATGATTAGTTACAGGGTACTGGAGTGCCAAGTGGAAATGCAACTGGCAGTGTAGGAGGATCAGTTGCCAGTGCAAGTTTATTGAAGTTACAACAACAGCAGCAACAAACTGCAGTTCCATTGCAGCAACAACAATCTAGCAGCAATGCGCCACAACCACCTTTCAATCAGGTAAATATTACTTTTAATAATCTAAGCATTGAGATCTCTTCATATATTGAAAATATTTCTTTTATATTTCAGGCTTCCAGAGCTCCTCAGAATCCACCTAGTGCTCAACAACTACGTTTGTTAGTACAACAGATTCAGCTAGCCGTCCAGGAAGGTTACTTAAACCATCAAATTTTAAATCAACCACTTGCACCTCAAACTCTAATACTCTTGAATCAATTATTACAACAAATCAAAGTTCTACAGCAGCTTCATCAACAACATACAGTGCAAAGTGCAGTGAAGGGTAATGGCCAATCTGTTCTTCAGATCAGTGTACAAATTACGAAAACAAAGCAGCAAATTGCAAATCTTCAAAATCAAATTGCCGTGCAACAAGCTACTTATATGAAGCAACAGCAACAACAGCAGCAGCAGCAGCAGCAGCAACAACATCCTGTGCCACCATCTCAAAGTTCAGAATATTATAAGAACTCCGTACATGATCCTATGTCAGCTTTACAAAATAGCTTTACTGACTTAACAATGAACAAGGAACCTCCTGTTGTAAGTACATTTTTTTACTATTTCGTATTAAAAGTGCTTTATTATCAATTGTACTTTGTACGCATAAATTAATATGTGTTTCATATTTTTACTACAATAGTAATACAATGAATTTTTCTATTACAGAGTCAGCAACAGTCAAGACTAAACCAATGGAAGTTACCTTCTTTGGACAAGGACGGAGAGTTAGTTTCGAACGAGTTCTCAAGAGCACCAGGAACAACCAGTAAGCCAGCAGCTACACCGGCTGGTTTAACGCGATCACACAGTAGTCCTAACATGAATCCTTTGTTGGGTCAAGGAGATGGAACATGGTCCACCAGACTTGGAGAGAGTGGATGGCCAGACGCAGGTAACACCGATTCAACTGACGGAAAGGATTGGCAGCCAAGTGGTGCAGCTGCTGGTGCTGCTGCTTTCACCGATCTTGTACCTGAATTTGAGCCTGGCAAGCCATGGAAGGTAATCCATTTCCAATATCGTACTTCCTATGAGAAGGAGATCTGTAAATATGTATATATTCAACTTATTATTTGTGAAACTATGAGTTTCGATAAAAGTATCACATTATTGATTTGCACACTTAGCTCGTGTTCATTGTAATTACGTAGAAAGTCATACAAAATAATATAATATTATAATAATATAATATATAATATTTTAAAATAAAATAGAAATTTCCTTACTTGTCCATTTAGAAAAAAATACTGTGAAAAATTCTTTAACAATATTTTGTGAATTGAATTTAATTTACCATAACACATTTCAGTGGTCATAGGGTAAGCGTTTTACTTTTACTCATACTTCTCGTTTATCTTATTTGAAATCACCTTTCCTTTTTATTAGGAATATAATAAACTTATAATTAAAACACCAAATACACGATGTGTTTAGTGTTCAGTTTTAACTACTTTTGGTATTGAGTTCTTATCAATAGTTGTTGACTGAATTTTGTTTGCACTTAACTGAAAGTTTCGTTTGCAAAATTCAAAATATTTATAAATTGGTTATATCTTGATTCAGATTTTTCATAAGTAAGGAAAGGAAAAAGTAGAATTCTTAATAGCAATAGTAGGTTAAACTGAAGGTAACATTTATTCGGGTCCACCTATATTTCATTTCATTTTAGGGTACCCAGATGAAGAGCATCGAGGATGATCCAAGTATTACTCCGGGTTCTATCGTCCGTTCACCACTTTCTTTAGCAACGATCAAAGATCCAGATACTATTTTCTCTTCAAGTAGTAAGACTTCACCGCCACCGCAACAACCTACCAATCTCGATACATCCATACCAAGTTTAAGTAATTCTACATGGACATTCAATCCACCTGCCACTACTCCAAACGTATTCACGAGGTAATATTATTCTCAAGTACAAAAATACTAATTCTAGTATTTTCCTTATCCTCTATATTCATTATTTTTGCTACCATATAAAGTGTTGAATACTACAATTTAATTCTAAGATGATACCTGAGTATATTTCACATTTCTGCTTATTCATCTTAATTTTTTCTCTTTCATTCTTTAACGAGCCCCGAGCTTTAATCCCACTCTTAGCTTTAATCTCTCCCTTATTCTACTTATTATGTGTCGAAACATTAATTAAATGCTGTGATAATATATAAAATATCATTTTTAGTTCGAAGAATACTTGGGGCGAATCTGCACCACCTCCGACTGCGGTTACTTCGGAGCTCTGGGGAGCACCAATGAGTAAGGTTCGTGGTCCTCCCCCAGGCTTAGCTAGTAAAGTCACGGGAAATACGAGCAATGGCTGGGCAGGTTTTGGCACTGTCGGCAGATCCAGTTCATGGGGCTTCCAATCAAGCACAAATGCTGCCTGGGTTTCTACCTGGTTACTACTTAAGAATCTGACGCCTCAGATCGATGGTTCTACTTTGAAAACTCTCTGCATGCAACACGGTCCTGTTCAAGACTTCCGATTATACCTTAATCATGGAATTGCTTTAACCAAATATTCGTCAAGAGATGAGGCTATTAAGGTTTAGTGACTTTTATAAATTATTTTTGCTATTACATTAAGCACATTAACCTTAAGCGATTTCATAACGTTCTTCACTTTTGCATATTTAATTTTAGCCTGAAGAAATATTTTTGTACAAAACATACTAAAGTATTTGAATAACTTTGAAATATCATTAAAATTAGCTGTATTTATTCGCATGAACTAGAATAGAGCTCGAGCACAATTTGGGTTGCAAATCGTTATTTATTCAGTAATTACTTTAATATTCTTGTCTACATATACTTTATTGCATATATATTTATGAATCTGATGTGTACATTAATTATATGAATATTAGATGCCTAAAAAGTTTGTGCTATTTTCGTTTAGAAAGTGACAGCATGTTCTAGTGATTGTTTCTTTCGGTTTTTTTTTATATTTTATTTGTTGAAGTAGTTATTACATATTAAAATATTCTTCTTGAATACAATATAAATTTATATTTTTCATATTTAAATAATTTCATGAGGCAATATGCTATATAAGTTTATTTTAATATTTTAACAATATATTTCCATTGTTTTACATGAATACATTGAAATTTTCAAACCATCTTCAGAATGTTTTTTAATGTAATTTTTGTTTCATTCATTTTCATATTAATTAGGCGAGTTGTGTGACATCCGTTCTTCAAATGTATTCACATTTTTCGTCTTCTTTAAATGGATACCCACTGCTTCCACATAAGCATGAATCTTCTAGAAGATAGTTCACTTACACAATGCTTTTGAAATCGCTATGATAACGTTTCATTAATAGTTTCTTAATAATTAGTGGAATATTGAAGTATTATTCTCAGAATTCATCTTCAATCACAATATACGTACTATATCTACTGAAAGAAAATCTCATGGAACGAATGCAAATCTAATTATCCAAAGAGGAAGGAGCACGTCTCGTCTCACAAATGCATGTTCAATTCTAACGAATAATTGACCAAGGATGTCACGCATAGCTATTGCGTGACGTTGAAGCAAAAAAATATTTTGTAAAAAATGTTTCCTATATATAACAGATTATAAAATATTTTAGTAGTACATGTGTTCTTGTTGATTAAAAATGGCACGAACTTTCTAGAGTGTTTAATAATTTTTTAAAACTGTTAATAATCGCAGAAACATATGTTCAAGTGTTCATGAAATAAAACAGTGGTTGTAGAATGTGTTGCATACTATATGTAACAAGTGTGTGGCAGTTTTAACCAGAATAATGTTTAATTGGTTTTTCAGGCACAAGGTGCTCTGAACAATTGCGTCCTGGGCAACACAACAATTTTCGCAGAATCGCCAGCTGATACTGATGTAGTACATAGCTTGTTGCAACAACTTAGTCATGGAGGTCAACAGCAAGCAGGAACGACAACAGGGGCAGGCTGGGGCATGCGACCATCAAACAAAACTGGTCTACCACCGGACACTTGGGGCGGTAGTTCCAGTCAACTATGGGGTGCACCACCAAGCAGCAATTCCCTTTGGAGCAACGCTGGTATCGACAGCAACGATCAACAACGTGCTACGCCTAGTTCTCTGAACTCGTACTTACCCGGAGATCTTCTGGGAGGTGAGTCGATGTAGAGTGCCGCACGGAGAAGCGGTATTACTCGTGCGACGACCAAGCCTTCTACTTCACGATACGTCAATTATATTCCGCATTGTCAAATGGACCGGTTCTCGCGATGAAGTTACTTAAATCAGTGCCGCGTAATTTCGGCAGCAACAAGGATCTGATTTGATTTTTTCAACTGAAGATTGAAGAAACAAAGTTGGAATTTGAGGATGATGGGGCAGGGGAGGGTATATCATGAATTTCAAGGCTTTTGGTGTGCGCCCTCTTTTCTTAATGGTTTGGTGTAGTGTCGAGTACGTTTAATAATACGCGCGAATGCCGTGATTATTACGCGTACAATACGATAAAAACGTACGTACTACATCATTCGAAATTAAAATTAGTATTGTCATTATAATATTGCTTGTGTTGCAACCTTTGATATTTTGGTATTTTACAATAACATTAATTTCACCAGATAATATGCGTGTATGTGTGTACACAGAGCGTATCATGCGAGCATACGACGAGCACGTTTTATAACGTTTTAATTAAAGAATTAGTATTCTTCCTGTTCAGGTCACATTCTCATTAACATACGTTTCAACCTCATATTCTGTTTATTCAGAATTATGTATTACTAGTATGTTCCAAAGTTTAAGTTGATTGATGCTACATTTTTCGATGTTTTGATATACGTAATTATAATATTACGCGCGTGTTTTATGATGCATTAAATTGATGTACAAATAACATTATAATTATACAAAATTATGACCTTTTAATATCTCTAGTTACAAAATGTGTGCCGTTCTCGTGTTTGTTAATAATGATTATTGTTTTGTACTTTGTTTTCAATATTGTAATATACTGACGTACGATACACTTGTTTTACTTTAATCGAGATTTTTTACAACACGCGCGAGTATAATTTATATTAAAACATCGATATGCAAGTAATTCCATGAAAATACTACAAAGTTTTAAATTATTCTTAGATATTTTAAAAATTGGAGCAAAAATAATAGTAAAATTAAAAAAATACTGGGTTATACATTTAATACGCCACCTGGGTGAACGAAAACAACACGTACGAATAATCGTCAAAATCATGTATCGTTATCTATCAATTATTGCCAAAAATTTAAGATACCAATGGAAAGTCGAAGATATTTTATTTGTTGCCAGAGAACTCCAAAATTGGAGTACTTATAAATAAAGGAGACGATAATCGTTTTTTCTAAGAGCAACGTATTCTAGTAGTATTTACTACGTACTACTCAATAAGTTCACAATAGGTTAAAATTACGTATAAAAAAATGTTACTGTCCCACAGCAGTAGACTTCATTCACGATGTTTACGAGTTTTATCATTGCGGGCTATAACTTTAAACATATCATTTTTTTATGATTTGGTTAATAATGTTAAGTACTAGAAGAAGAACATAACTCTATTTATTGTTATTAATGTGAAAACAACGCGTTTCGTTGTACAATATATTTGAATCGGACACGAGCAAAATTTGCGTCCAGATAAAACTTTAAAATGATGAGTAAAAGAAACGATGGGTGAGCAGTTGCGATGATTACGCTGCAGTAATTGTTCAGTTATCTTTATTCTATAAATGAATAATATTTGCATTTTTTGCTCTCAATTTCATATTGCTATTTAAATACAAATTTTACCAATGCCTGAATCAGACTATCGACAACCAGGATACGCTGCTATTATATTTTATTTAGTATTTTAACATCATTAATCAACTTTGGGGAAAATTCTGTATTTGAGGTGATGGTGCGCTACGATAAATCTATTGTCTTCTTACTCGTATATATACATTAGTTTTGAATTTCTCTGGTATTAACAAAAGAACATTTCGTGTTCTCTTCTAGTATATTCAATTTTTGGCAAGAATTTATAGAAGGCAATACGAAACATGATGTAGTGGTTATTTGTACGTACAATTCTGATACGCGCAGGTTGTGCGTTAAATAGATAATTCTGTTCGTGTGTATACCGCAGCCATTAGCTTTGGAAAAATGATACATCGGCTGCTTCTAAACAATGTAGCCGTCAACACTTTCTAAATATTGCGCGTGTACGAAAGTAAATTATGATCAATGGTCTCACGAGTGTTCTACTCTTTTGCTCTGATGAACAGTTTCCTTTAATCGAGACTGCGATACGTATCAAATGTAGACTGTACCAATCTAATCAAATCAAAAAGAAAAAAACAAAAAAAAAAAGAAAAAACAAGAAGAAAAATGGAAAGAATGAATAAGATATGAATGAAAGAAAAATAGAGCAAAAAGAGAGGCGGAATGTTACCTCTTAAAAAAACTAAGTGACGATTCGCGTCAATGCTTTGGGCTATATATATATGTATATATACATCTTCCAGTAGCAACGGTGATACTGAATCGAATTTTTAGTGAACTTTACATGCGACAGTGACGAAAATCGAAATTGTTGTTATTGTTGCTGTGAAGTTAACGATGTAATGACATTAGATAGGGATAATTATTTTTATTTATATGTTGTTAGTTCAACTAGCAAGTTGAGGTTAAATGGACGAAGTTATCATGAAGTTAACATTGCTGATTACAAAATGAATTTCGTTGTTGATTCAAAAAAGCACCACTAAATTATTATTATTATTATTATTATTATTATTATTATTATTATTATTACTATTATTATTAGAGTACATTACTATGTACTGGCACTTTTTTTTTCAATTTTATTTTGTCTTTTTTTTTAATGAAATTTGTAAAGACCATTATTTTAACTAAAAATCGATTCTCTATCGTAAAACGCCCAGACACTTTTAAAGGGATGATAAATCGGGATCCGAGTTCTTGCGACGACAACAGAAACGATACCAAATGTTATCGCAATAACGTAAATTTTATTCTATATTAAATCTAAATGCCACCCGTCGTGCCAATGTCCAGCGTGTCTCTTTACCATTTACTAATTATAGAGTTATAACGAATATGATAATTCGATGTTTTTTCCCTAGCTATCTTTGTCTGTCTGTTATCTGCCTATCTGTGTATGGCTTCGTCTCTCCCTCTCTTTCTGTTTCTCTCTTTCCTTCTCTACGAAGTGAAAGATACTGTGGAGGAAATATACCACTTCCCATTGGTTAACATTGAAAACTGATAGACCATTTCAAATGTTTATTCAGGCTGGAATCTAAAATAAAAGATGTCTCTTTTGAAATAATTTCGAACTTTCGAGTAAACCGTCTTTCTAATTACACAGTGACGCAATCTCTTTTGTCAAAAATGTTGATATGCAATAGAATACTGTAATATCTACGCGTAACTTTAGTCAAACAGTGTGCTGTAATGTTGTTATTAATTTTTTTGTTATTTCTAACGGTAAAACAAGATATTTCAAGTATTAAATAATTTTTAACGGCATTAATTGAGAATAATAGAAAAATTAATGGTAACGATGTAACGATATTAATTTATTATTAATAGTGTATATTATATAATGCAGTAAGGACTCATTAATTGTGTCGTGACCAAATTCGTTAAATGCAGGCCGGAATTCTACTCATTGGTCTTCGAAAGTATAATTTCTTGGACTGTGGTTCCTCGTGTAACGCTCTAACATAAACGATAGCCGACCAACAAGAAAATAGGCCATCAGATAGTCACACTTTCTATCGAAATACCGTTGGTTTGTGCTTGTATTAGTGCCCCGCGAAGCATCCCGCTTTTATTGTATGAAAAAGAAAATTCTTAAGTTATTCATTTATATGGGCGAACAAATTATTAATGAGCTAGTAACATCTTTCTAATGACGATTAGTTCAAATTTGGCCTTAATCAGATTATAAGGTCATGTAAGAGTCTAGAGTGGTAATGAGAAAAATGGAATAGTAATGTAATACAGGGTATTGTTAGCGGTGTGTCATCCTCTCTCTGAGAAAAAAAGCTTTATTCATAGATCCAACATTGTTATTTGTATATTAGTTATATTTATTTGTATATTTATTTTATGAGAGGAAAATTATATGCTTTGCACTCTACTTTATCTCGTAAATAAATTCATTGATTTTTTCTGATTCCCACTTATGAACTTGTAGACAGTATTATCAAACTTGGAATAATCTGCATTTGTTAACAATGTTCAAGCCATGCCATGTTCTCGTGACGTGAATTCTTTTAGATATCACATTTAGATGCGTGATATAAGTAAATTAGAGAAACTTTTATTTTCATGTCTTTTTCATACATTGATTAGGATGATAACTAACGGCACGTGTAAGAGAATTATATCAATTGGAACGCCAAGGGACAGAAATTTACTTGTACCGTTTCATGCGCAATTAATGAGTCTGTTATACTGTTCTGTAGTTTACGGATATTGACCGGTTGGGGTCATTGACAATCGCTATTATATCATCTATCTTTATCTCACTAATCTCCTAACGCCAATATACGCTTGTGTATGCGCCAGGTTGAAAAGGTAATAGGGAATTTTCCACGATCGCTGCCAGAAAAAATGACCCTGACCGTCGAATGTTCATAAAGTCCAATTTAGATGGATACTTGAGAATAGTGTAGGGACGTACATCTACACTTAACTAAAAAGTGAAATGAACAAAGTCACAACTTTTCTTTACTATACTTTATTACTTCTCTTTTTTATTGCATATTCTTCATTGGTTATTCTTGGGTCTCGCAAATGAATATATTATGGAAACATTGCATTTCAGTTTAGAAGTAGTTTTATCGGGCTACGTTATGTTTTTCCTCATTCGGTAAATATGTTTTCATTATTTGTAACGATAAATGGGCGACATCGTATTACGTCACTGTGTACGTCGTCCTGAGAAATTAGTATTCGATAGAAAAACCGATAGAACGAAGATAGGCGTGGATAATTTAAGCTTCTGATTGGACCATTGGGATGAGGTTCGATTATAACAGAGGGGTGAAAGTGTCATTCCCTCTGCCCCTCCGTTTTGTATGCATGAAAGGTTTATGCGTGCATGCCTGTGTGCAGGCGAATGTGATTCCGCGTGCTCGCTCGCACGCGCGCGCGCACGTGTGTATGTGTATGTTTTCAACGTCAAAGGTACCTGAATGGACTGATAACCATACCGATGGGAAAAGAGTGTTTATTATTCATTGCACAATATTTTTTTCTCACGTTCTGAAGTATATATCGTATAACGCCCTCAGACCTTCGGTCTTATTCAGCTATGAGACTAAAGTTCATTTTCTAGAGTCCGTTATTAAGCGGACACAAATCTTGCCGTAACGTACGTATAACATGTGTGAAGTTAAACGTCAATCTTTCTCTCTCTCTCTCTCTCTCTCTCTCTCTCTCTCTCTCTCTACCCCCTCCTCTCATTCTCTACCCCCTCTCTATCTCTCTCTCTCAAGTGCCGATGCATTTCAAATATTATGAGATTTCTTTGATTTTCTGGTATTGGATTTTTCATGACTTAATATTTGCGCGTTACAGATATTTAAGTCATTTTCGTGTGTTCCGAGTTTACTGATATACACATAACAAGTATTTGAAGGTAAATCAATTTGAATCACTGAAACTCAATAAGTAAATAATCAAACTATTTATAAAAGAATTTCCCTAAATCAGAGTCATTAGGTTGTTGTATAACAAGTAAACAAGTATGAGGATCGAAATGGTATCGCAAATTTAGTTTTGGGATTGCCTAAAATTTAAGAAGTTAATTCTTCAAAAAATCAAAATTCCGAGAAATGGATACGTCAAAATTTTATGATCATTGAAAAAGCTACAAAACTTAGTAAGTTTATTTACACATCGTTTATCTGTAAGTGTGTGAGTAGTTAAAAAAATCACCTAATACAGATAAATTCCAGTAGTAAGTTTGGTTAACCAAAGAGAATAGATGTCAGAAAACGTTTGCGATGTGCTACTGATGTTGACAATTTAAGGTGAACATTTCACGAACAAAGATTGCGCGTTATCATAGACTGACTTGCATATTCAATCGTAAATGGCGAAATTTTGTTTCGTTTGTTAAATTGATAAAGATTTCGCTGGTTTATGGTCCAGCAGAAATAAACTAATCTCTGTTACGTGACATAGACAGTGTGTGGCTTATAATTAGCAGTTTTTCAATTTTTTACGAACATTTTCTTGCGATATTTATATTCGACAGTTTAACTTCTTACGACATAAAATTGATGATAATTCAGTAAAAAATTCATAGCTTTTTAACTATACGACCATTTTACAATACAGTAATGTTCTGGTAATCCGGCACGCTTAGGATTTCGACTATGACGGATTATCAAATATGTCATATCAGTGAGCTATATCTGCGTAATATGGAAAGATACTGGTAATAACTTCGAACACAATCATGATTAATTATTTATTGGCAGTGATAAACTACAGGGCGTAGATAAATAATTTAATAAATTCGAATTAGCCTTAATAGTCATGAATTTGACAAGCACACTTAATAGATTATTGATTTCATTGGGTTTCTGAATAACATTCATAGGGCATGGTCACGGTCGGAATTACGCGTGCTTGGGCATCAATCATGCTAAATTAATAATCGTTGGATTATTAGAACTTGTCTGTATTTTGAAATACGCTTACTGATACTTCTCTACTATATTAACACAAACATCCACTGTTAATATAAGAGTATTCGCTTATATTAAATAGATTATCGATGAAAGTTTACAAAAATTGAAAGATAGATTTTACAGCATAAAACGAAGTCTTGAGAAAAAGAAGGAAGGAAAGAGATAGTACGTGGTTTACGTCACAGCTACATGATTTATCGCTGTCTTATTCCATTGAAAGTAATCAATATGGGATTTAAAGTTCTTTTTCTTTTTTATACATTCTAAAAAAAATAAAAAAAATAAAAATAACAATGCATTTTCGCTGATTCCTTCTTTTTGTTAATGGCGAATAAATCCGAAGGCTAATTACATTTAAATATACTATTCAGTTCTGCAACTCAAATTCCTATATATATTTCCAAGTACGTCTTTACGCGAATTTACGATAATTTCAGGTGTTTGAATAATATTATTTATAAAGTTTATATTATAATATGCTTGAGAAAAAGCTGCCTCTACAATTCATCGAAATTAGTTTAACTAAGCCTATATCCAGATATCTCAGGTTCCATTGTGGAACCATTGAATTATAACAATAATAATAACATTAAAAAAAGTAGTAGTAGCAGTAGTAGTAGTAGCAGCAGCAGTAATAGCAGTAGTAGTATTAATAGTAGTAGCAGTAGTCTAGTAGCATCTGTAAATAGTAATTTCAGCAGACATAGTAGTGGCAACGGTGGTACTGGTAGTAGTAGAAATAGTAGTAGCAATAGTAATAGTAGTAGTAGTAGTAGTAGTAATAATAATAATAATTGTTGTAATAATAGTAGAAATAGTAATAATGGTGGTGGTAATAGTAATAAAAACAATAATGAATAATAATAATAATAATAATGCTAGTACTACTCGTAATAAATAATATTTGTATCACTAGTAACAGCAACAACAGCTACAGTTATAGCGATTTGATCGATAATTATTCACAAATGTATAAACGGCAAAGATAATACTGGTAATCGTAATAAATTTAGCAAACGAAAGTGGTATCGATGAGAGTAGCAGCAGCAATCGTAATAATAGCAGTATTATAAATGAAGTATTTGTATTACCAATGAGATTGCAAACAAAAGGTAATGATAATCGTAGTAATAGCAGTTGAAACAGTAATAGTGGCGTTAACAATGATAGTAATAGCGGCAATATTGTTTAATGTGATAATAGAGTAATGATAGTGTTACCACTATTATTATTACTGCTTTTGCTACTATTACGATCATCGCCTTCGTAATCATTATTATTACTACGTCCATCATCAATTTTACTGCTATTATTATTACTGCTACTGTTACTGTTACTATTAACTGTTCCGTTTGCTACGATTACAACCGCACCCGTTGTATACCCACTATTCTTATTCTTACGCAATCATTTCCATTATCCCGCTACTGCTTTTGCTACCAATTGAACCTAGTTACTGATGTTGTTGCTATTGTTGTTCACGCTGTTCTAACACCTACTGTAATACTACCGTTACCTACTGCCTCTTGCTGCAACGATAATTCTTGCTTTTACCCGTCACTTCAGTATGGTTAGTCATTATTTGCGATAGTAACGTGTAATTACCATTATTGTTACTATTATTACGGTTGCAACTATAGTTAATACTACAACTACTATTACTAACGGATAACATTGAAATAGAACATAGAACAACTGTTGGTGCTGTTGATTTCTGCTGTTGTTCTGTCAATATTGTCATCATTGTCATCAGTTTTTGTTGCGGCTGTTAATAATTGTCATTACTTATTATTGTCTCGCTACTGCTGTCGTTGCACAGTAATTATAGCAGTAATAGTAAACAATAATAATTGGGTGGTGGTATGATAGTAATAGCGAAGAACGCCAGCCGTAATAGTCAAAATACTGTGGATTAAAATTAACCATGATCATAGTAAGAAAGATAATGATAACGCAAACGATATAATATAAACGAACATAATTGTTGCTGATTATAATATACAGTAATCAATAATCCGTAAAAACAATAATAATAGAGTGATGAGATCAAGAAAACGATAATAATGCATGTAATGAACAGTAGAGTATTAAAAGTAATTGCAATTTATACTAGTTGTAGTGATATTAATAGCAGCAGTGATAATACTTATAGTTACAAGAATTGTCATGGCAGCAGCAGTAGTATAATGTTTCTAGAAAACCAGCAGTCATGTAAGCATTGCTAGTGGTAAGATCGATAAGGGATAATTAATGTTATTGATAATGTACGAGTATAGAGGTCTGAGGGCGTTTGAATATAATGAGTGTACCTTTTTTGCCTTCCAAATGGAACATAAATTTAGATTTCAAAACGGAAACTAAATTTATACGAGCGCTGGTACTTCCAACGACAATGGTTTCTTCTTCTCATTTGAGATAAAGTATAAGAAACGACACATTGTCCTTTATCTTGGCGGCAGCACACTTCAAGCATGATTGACATATTCTTGTAATCGCTTGATATAATATAAGTTATTATTATTGAAGGAAGTATATACCACACTATAGGTATGGGACTTTTACGACACTGGGGGTTAATTGTATAGATACACAGAGTACAGTAGAACCTCGGTTATCAGAACATTGTTTAGTGGAACATTCGAGTAGAGAAAAAAATATCGGTCAGTTTGGAGGTAAGAAAGATTCAGAAAGAAAAGAATAGAGGCTGAAGGAAAATTGCCAAATATTGGTTCAGAAGATTTTGTTTCATTTTAATATCCACAAAATATTCCAAGGTAAAGAACATTCTTTTTCACGAGAAAACAAAGTTGTTGGGAGATTATCTGAAAAATTCTATTACCTGAATAAGTAACAGTGTGTTGTGATTATTTCGAATAATTAAGGTTCCACTGCATATAATTTTGTATTATAAATACTTAATGACTTCTCTAAATGATTGATTCTTTTTGCAATTTTCTCAATCAGATTTACTTAAACATATTAGCGTACCTTATATTGGAATATTTTTTCCGAGTTATTATGAAATAACTTTCTCATGGTACAGAACGATTCTTTTGCATGCAGTGCATTACACAATGTTACTTTTAATCAAATTAGAATCATTAATTTATTTTCTCTAGTGTTCAGTCCGTCGCAAATGGCGGATTTCTAAATAAAAATTTTCTAACTCATACATAGCATATGAAACTCACATTCTCTCTCTCTTTCTCTCTCTCTCTCTCTCTCTCTCTCTTTCTCTCTCTCATTCATATATCTTTGAACAAAATTTTAACTAAATTACAAATGATCTGTTTTTACGAATATTCCGATAATTTTAATTAAGTGAAAACACAAGTATTATGATTTCAACAAAGGCCTGTAAATATTCTAATTTTGATAAATAAAATACGTTTTTGTAAAGCAGAATATATTAAGTTCTATCGAACTATAAATCTTGTGTGATTTACTTATAAATATTTTAAATAGTGAAAAAGAATTAGCTTTCGTTGTATTTAAAGAATTTTTTTCTAACACATATCATAAAAAAAAAGTATGAATATAGATGAAAAAAATTAACGAGTAATTTTAATGCAATAGCCATTTACCTCAGTGTCGTTAATTATTATTTTATAAAACAGCATACTTTGACATACACGAATTAGTGGGCTATATTTAAGACCAATCAGCGATACAACACTACAATCTGTACGCATGCGCTAAAACTACGTGATACTTCCTTGTTATCTTTCCGTTTTATACTAGTTTTATCTGCATATTTAATTAATCGAAATTGTTTATCCCTTCTTACTTCTATTATTCTTCTTACAACTCTGTACTTTCATCCTGTTTAGTAGACGAATGTGTACGTACTTTATCGCACTTATTGTCTGTGTTCTTTTGAAACCGCATGAGTCACAGTGTATTGTCATTAACAGTTCAGTTCTCTTGCCAAATTGCATTGTAATATCGATACTTAGCAGCATTGAATAACATTGACAACGACAATAGATGTTCGAAGAAAACCAACAGAGTTTCAGTGTTTCGAAGCATCTGAAATTTTAGAAGAAGAACGGTAATTTTTGCGAAAATTTGCTCATTCACGTCTCGGTAACATTTAAGTACCCAACGTTATACATTTGTTTCATGAAATTACACTTCTTCGTCTATTCTTAAATAGTAAACGGTATCGGTTACGATGCAAATTCGATCAATGCCAATTGTTATTGTTTCTGAATAATTACTTTCTCTAGGATGTTATTAGCGATGACATTATTATCATATTTTACATGTTTTTAAACATTTTCAATTTTTGGCTGTGTCTAACGAAACATGTGGTATATAGAATGGCTAAGTCTAAGAAAAATTAGGCACTTCTAAAACAATGGAAGGGGGCGGGGGGGAATAGAACGGGAAGGAAGTTTTAAAGGAATACAGCCAATAATAGGTATACGCAATATACACTTGGTGATGTACGATGATAGGAAAATCTTAATACGCTTAAGCGTATGCGTGTTATATCGTGTTTTATAACGTACCGCTACGCACGTGCTCTATTTTATGCATGTATCGTCGATGGAATCGGTATAGCATTATTGTAATTTCGATCAAACCTCGTAGACGCAATTTGATAACATCTAAATGATAATAGAATGGAGTACAGAACGCTTGTCGTCCTAATTGCGACGATATCAATAGACCTATTGCTATTCGATGTGACGATTTACGATCACGCTATATTCGATTCGATCAAGCATATACCGTTGAATAGACTATTTGTTAATTCCATTTTTCGCTTCTAAGATACCCTACAAAACTGCATTCCTATTTATGATACAAGATTCAATCGTACAGACCACAATGACGCGCGTTTCGTCTCTGAATCTTGTGTCATAGTTAAGAATACTGCTCTCCGTGGACTCTCTTGAGAAGCAAAAGTGAATTTACCAAATAGTTTGTTCGATGGTATACATACGGAAGCAGTGATTCTGACCCTACCGACCTTTCTAGTGCAGACGCGTGAAGCGACCATTGAATAAGAAGTGATGACAGTAGATAGAGCTATTTCTAGTTGGACTGTCGGACGGTATATTTCTGGTCAGGCAAGTAAAATCAGAATTAGTACTACCGTATATATCAACTATCTGAATGATTTTGTCACGCTGTGTGACGCTAACACAAGGGCATGGGAAGGGGAATGATCATACAATCGGAAGTAACTCTATCTAATGTTACCTAAACGGATGCATCTAGGGATAATCATTTCCTACGGGGAGTGATTACTCTACGACGTTTGAATTAGTATTGCACACCGCGACAGAATCATTGGCACTGCCTGTACACATGTCAGAGGGATCCAATGTATTTATATACGTCCATATGTAAGCATATGTGCATGATTAATTGGCTCGCTTGCGTTTTACTTCACGTTTTGGTTTACGGATTACGTATTTTGAGCGCATGCGTGTACACGCACCAGTAGGAAAACGTACACATATTTGCGGATACTGTTCTCTTTCGGGATGTACGTATATTGTATTGCCTCTTTTCTTAAAGATGAACGCGTGTGCAGGGGGGGGCTATGTGCCATTGTTAATCCGATGAAATAACGAAGCTGAAAGAAAAACGTGTAATGGAATAAGAAATTCTAACAATGACTATACTAACAGAACGAATTTAGTCAAGGCTCTTAAATAACTTGAAACGCAACGAATGTATCTTTACAGAAGAAGAAGAAAAAAAAATGAATAAATATCTACCTTAATTTATTTTACGAAATTGATCGAATAAACTTAATAATTAACTTTTATGTTTCTCTTTTCTCTCTCTAACGATGTAATGTTATCAATATTATTCTTGTAATTGTACATTTCATTTTTGTGTCACTAAATTAAACGAGACAAAGTTTTAGGAATACGTTACATAGTTGTGCAATGGCTAATGCTAAAGAGGCAGGCGTTGCCGGTGACATTTAAATAAACTATAAACGAAAAGCTATATGAATACACACGAATAGTTTTACGTCTGACAATTTATTATAATACGTCAAGAATATTAGATATAATGCAATATTAACAGAGTTAAATGATATTATTAAACATCCACTAGTAAATCCTTTAACTAATTGAAGTTTTCGCATATTTATGCTCATGTGTTGCAATTATATTAGTAATAATTATTCTTATAGTCTGATTCGTTTTAATTGTGATACAGTATTATTTAAAGATTGCGAATGCGTGTGTTCAAATTTTAATTACTCTTCTTGTTTTTCCTCGTTAAGAGTCCTACACAGTTCCTTGTATTTCTGCGAGAAGTGTAAACAAAATGCGTTTAGAAAACTGGTTCCGTTCGAAACTTATGTCCGCTGTTACTTTATCTCAAATGTTAAAACGTGAACATTGCAATTGTTCGTCAGCTCTTTTCGTTTCATTTACGTCTCGTGCACCTCGCTGAGAATGATCTAAACGACTCTTTTTCGAATTATCGTAAATGTGAGAATATTGAGGTAATTTTTGACATAGACATAATGTTCCAAAGATTTTGTTGGTCATTCTAATTGTTGCTTAGAATTGTATATACGCGTAGTAATTTAAAAGGTTCATACGAATAGGTTTGATGGCATTTTAGGTATAATTTTTCACGAATTCGAATGTTCAAACAATAGGCCGAAATTTTATATAAAAATAACAGATTATTATATACAGAGTACTCGTGCACTTCGTACAACATTTCCAGTGTGTCCTACGAATGAAAATGGATGAAAGTAAACGAGACCAAAATATCACGTAGCAAAATCTATAAATGCTTCGTCAAACAGTTATAGCAAAACTATGACACAAGAAAAAACTTGATAATGTGCTTTTTCTTTCAATTAACAGATATTACTTTCAGCAATAAGTTAATCTACGTGATTCAGTTTCTAGACCTCCTCCGTTTAACCCGACTTTGTAAAAGAAATAGCTTACAATATGGAAAAACTCGATACGACTAAAATCTTGATATTAATAAAGGTGAACGACATCACGAAATTGAGACATTTTTAAGTTTCATATTTTTGTTATAATTTTTTAATAAAGCATTCAAAGAGTTTTTAGTTACTTGACATTTTAGTCTTGTTTTCAACCGAAGGATATGCTGGTGAAGTTTGTGCGAAAAAGTGTAAATCAATCTGCATATGACATATATAAATATATATATATATACTTAAGAGAACCCTTTTAATGTTAAAAAAAATTGTGCCAAGCAAGTTGCGGAGTCCGAAATAATATATGAGTTAGAAAAATTCCGAGCATTCTGTTATAGTATATGCTTCGAAAGTATATCTGTAAATATTATTTTAAGAAAATTTGAGCCAATTCGTGTTTAAAATTTAGATGGCGAGTTTGTCCGCCTTAAACATAAAATTAGATATATAATATCATTTATCTCAAATGTAAAGTAAATTTGAAAGAGTGAGACAAATTTTAAACAATTTCTCGGGATACGAACGGTTCTCGTAGAGAACGTTCTGAAACGAATTTTCCACAACTTACGAATCGAATTTAAATTAAATGTCAATGTTACGTTTAAAAGTCGATTGAAAAAAATTGTTGAGCACGAAAATGTTTGTGGAATGCTTTCAAATCAAAGTATATATATTTAATATCCCTTTGCACTCGGAACGCCAATTTTGCTTACATGTACATTCGTTCCGATAACTCAAAGTATTACTTATATTAAATATTTTTGCATCTCCAAAACACAACGACCACCTATTTTCAGAGATTTCAATCGTAATGCTAAAGTACAACTGTTTAAGAAGGTAGCACACTTTGAAATATTATAAAATGCGTATATACTTCAGTAAATTGATGTATAGATGGTAATATTTAACGTTTCTTATTCGCACAAAATAACTAAAGCTTTTTGCTAATTTGATCTGTTTTTTTTTTCTCCCGAGTTTGGTGGAACGAAATGTTGGGACGCTCTCGACTACAAAGGGATACGGAGTTCGTGAAACTCCAATTTCTAAAGGCATTGTGAAAACCTAGAGAGACATAATTGAAACCAGAATATGTGGCAAATATATGTAAACTAAAAAGTACAGCTAAGTATGCGCCTAAAAGTAGTTGGTACACATCTGGTCATTATTCGGCGGTTAACATATCCAAATATTACGAATAAGAATGATTTCCAATGTTTTTCCGTTAATATATTATTAATTAGTTGCTTAATTGTGACCAGTTAAATTTTGAACATGCGAAAAATGAAATGTTTGTACATACGAACTGATCAGGACCAAGTAATTCAGATTAATGTACAATCTATAATAGATGATATTTACACTTATGGGATAAGCACGATGCTTTATTTTAACGAAGCTTTCACGCACATGTATTATTTAATCTAATTTCTCGGGTTAATTTAATATGTGTTTGCACAGGTGACATTTTCTTTTTAAATAACTCTAAATGCATAGAGAGATGTCGATTGGAAATCTATGAAGATACTAAAAAGTTGATGGTGAAACAACTTCTTTATTCTTAAAAAGGGTTGCAAAGTGCGTTTGCAAGCTAGGACCATTCATAAAATGAAGTGCCATGCACTGATTTCGTAATTAGCAGCGAAAGAAAGTTCTAAGCATATTCAGGAAGTTAGTGTCGTGTTGTTTGTTAGATTTAGGGAAATACCCCTTATGCACACGCTTTGCGAGTAAAAAAGGAAACAGCATCCCGAAAGTTAATAGAAAACGAAGGAAATCCTGAATCAAAGATAAAGTTTAACGCATCACTTAACTGTTAAAACATAAACAACATGTTCTGTTTAGAGGACGGAATAGTAATTGTAAGTACCAGGCACACACAGGCACGCACGTACGAGCGCGCGCGCACATACACATACCATATGCATAGACACACACACCACGTACACTATAAGATTAAATAATAATCATAAAAATCATATAAAATAAACGAATAGATACTTAAGTATATGTACATTATATGTCTACATACATATGGACACAAATAAAGTATATATATATATATATATATATATTATTACACATTCATTTGTGTGCACACACGCGCGGATAACATATCGCGCGCGAACGCGTGCACGTACATACACATACACAAAATATATACATTACAATACTATATATATCTATATATATACACGCGCATACATATATGTGTATATATATGCATATATGTTTAATAAGACAGCATTTTGAAGAGAGTACTAATTAATAAGGTGATTAAATATTGTAAAAGTGATTATTGATTAATGCAACAAAGTGGACTAATTCGCGAGTAACCTCTATTTCCTAACAAGAATGAAAAATTAATTAATTTTAGACAGATTAATATAAACTAACAATAATGAATAATAATAAATAAATGATAGGTATTAACAGTAATAATGACCGTAATGTTTATTAAGATGCGATATAATGCTAATAATAATAATAATTATATAGAGAAACGGTACGAAATAATAGATATAACGATAGTTATTAAAATTTTGCGATTTTCATTGTCTAACGGTATTGAGAGATATATTCACAAGTAGCGTAGTATTCTAACGACTCTGATGGTAATGCTTAGGGTAAGATTTAAAGATTGGGATAAATCGCGTGCGTGGTATGGTGGTATAGGAGATTGGAATAATAACGATTACGATTACAGTGACGATGACAGTTTACGGTGACGATGATGATGATGATGATGATTTTGAGGAATTTTGTGTTTACCTTCTACTTAAATGTTGTTCAAAAATTTTTCACCCATGAATTTTCTCTGGTACCTTTTTCTTAAATCCAGGAACGGTTCACCATGCCCAAGGTGTTTGTCAGTGCCAGTGACATTATCGTATCAATTATTTTATACTTGTAAATGCGCGCGGACGCGCATACGCTGTTTTTTCGAATTACACATTCTCTCTTTTCCATCAGCAGAGAAACGTTCGCAACGAAACTATAATGCTCTGAAGTTGTTTAACATCGCTTCAAAGGTTTTGGGTCGTCTCTTTATTTTTATTTCTTTTTCTTTACTTTGTTATTGTAGTGTGTTTAACGCAAGGCATAATTTAAGCTTATTTTTCGATCTATTTCACGATAGAGTCTATATTATACACATATATTTCATTGTTTTATTCTTTTTATATTCATCTCTTTTTTTTTATACACAATTGTAAAACGTATTAGGAATTCACTAATTTCTTTCTTCTTTTTGCGCAACTTTTCGAAAAGGTCGTCATATATATCAGAGCCTAAGGAGATAGAAAAATATTGTTTTATTCAATATTAATCGAAAAATGTCACAAGAGTGCATCAGTGCAGGTTTATGTCAATGAAATTGTTCAAACGAATAGTTCCATGAATCGCAGACGAACGAGATGTACCTTTCGTTTCTAGCTATTCTGAAAAAAGGCCAGATAGAATTCAAAGTGGAAAATGTAGATTAATTGAATGTCGCGTGTATTAAGTATACACATTGCATTCACATAATTCGTACACACGTACATACAGACGGACACCCGACAGGCATAATCTGTATGTGTGTGTGTGCGCGTGTATGTGTGCGTGTGTGTGTATAATCGAATCAAAGGGCGAAAAGCTTTCTTAAACTAGCGAAAAGATGTTTGTTGTGATAATAAATATTGAATATATAGCTGTTTTAGGGTATGAATTATTACTATAAAAGGGAAAAAAAAATTAAGATTTAAATAATACGCCGGGTTAGTGTGGAAAAGTAAATTTTCAAAAGCCTCGACTTTTTCTACTTGAGAAAAAGGTTCGCGCATGCACGCTGAGCGGACCTATCCCATTTTCTACCTGTATCTCTGTATGTGTGTCGATTGTGGTGAACGACGATGATAAGTTTTTCTTGTGAAAGATTCTCGCACACTTGTATCGTGTGTGTACGTATTTAAAACTATGTTTGTTAAAATTATTCATCATGTACAGGGTGTCAGAGAAATGATAGTACAAGAGCGCAGTTACAATTCCTCAACTAAAGATAAGATGATTTCGAGAAATGAATCCCCTCTTCACTTTCAAACGTCGTGTCCCGGCTTCAAAGTGCACCGCAAAGTTCGAACAAGCGGGAGAACGAGATATGGGGTTGGGGGATGGTTTAGACAGACGGTGGAAACGTTAGGCACAGGCGTGCAGGAAAAACAGAGGAAAGAAAAGAGAAGTAACACGCGGTAAAGGGATGATCAGCCTAATATTAAAAGTGGCAAGAAAGTAATAAACGTGGATATACATGAAATGCGTATTTTACGTCGAGCAAAAGTATTCTGTACACGATTGCGCCTCGTATATTTAAGCACCCTATATGTATACAGTTAAATGTTAAAGTATAAGTTAGTCTGGTCATCGAAGCGATTTAAAATTAATTCTTTACGCTGCACGGTGTTCTTATATACAGGGTGTTTGAGAAGGTACAACAAGAGGCTGTATTGTACTATTTAACCGGCGAATTCTTTTTCGTTTCGGGAACAGACGGATTATTTATGAACGAATCGTTTCGAACCGAGCCGATCGATCTCTCCTTCGAACGGAATTCAAAATGAAAGCTGAAACGCGCGCGCGTGCATTCGAGGACGGCGATCCTTTATTTAGAAAACCTGAATTCAGCACGATGAAATTTGCGTAATTTGAATCCGGGAATCTTACATATCGCACTTCCAAGCTTTATTGCACACCCTATTTACGTCTACGTGTATATATACGAATAATATACACATATGTGTACGCGCGAGCACGTATGTGAACGCATATACGCACACGTTATTATCTACGTATATCTGCTCGTAAATACGTACATATTTACGCTCGTGTATGCGTACATTTATACGTTCGTCCGAGTGTACGCGTGTGTATGTACATACGTGAGCAGCCACACGAGTATGCATGTATATACGTATGTGTTCATACGTAACACGTACATATGTATACATATACATTACTTAGTATAAACTTTCCTGCATACAGGGTGTTTTAAAGATTGTAGTACAAGAGAAAAGTGCGGCCTTTCTATGTATGATGGAACATTATTCTTAATCACGATGTTTTTTCCTCTCTTTTTTTTTCTTTTTTTTTTCTTGCGAAATATCGAGAGCAACTACTAAACAATCAAAAATTCAATGTATACTGTGGCTGCAAACTGTGAACAAATTTTTGAGTTGAAAATAACATGATTCGCCCGGTTTTCTCCACGTGCTCTTTCCTTTGGCTCTTAAACGATCAATCGCTGAGGAAGTAGCAATCGAATATTGTATTTTGATAACTAATATCAATTGTACATAAGAAGTGTTTTATTGATGAAGATAATTCGAGTGACATTATAGAGGTCTAAGACTACAAAAAGTGCTTGTATCGGATACATATTAAATGAAATGTGACTTAGATTATATAATGTTAGATTGCGAACTATTCTATCGTGGCTATCTCGAGGGAAACAATTCTCTTATCTCTTCTCGCAAAGCATTTTTCGAGATCTTCATTTTATCCAGAAAGATTTTACACTGTACAGATGGGGTTATTATAACATTGAATTGCAGCTATTATTTTACTCTGTTTTTTTTTTTTTAATTTTATTGATATATCTATATTAACGTATTATATATCGTCGATACATTTACATTCATAATTTTATATCTGTTACTTTCTATTTATTACTTCTTTTATAGCAAAGGCGGGCAAGAAATCGCCGCTGTCCAGTTAGATTTCAAATTACAATTAGCTTGCTATCAATTTCAGTTGACCAATATTTTAACGAAAAAAATGAAAGGTGTGCGCTGCTTACTTGGCTTAAATGAAATGTTTCCGTAACGAAACGTTAAATACGACAATTATTACGGAGTGACGGGGAAAATTTCAAAAATTGTCTTATCTTCTACTCAAAGATTTCGAGATTGTCTCTTGCACCATTATTTTTTGATCACCCTGCATTCTTGACTCTTTTTAAAAAACTGAACGAAATGTAACCGAATAGTGTATGTTTTTTTTAGGATTTTTAGATAATCACTGCGAAGGTATTAAATAATTAATGTAGAACCGTACCGATAAGCGATTTAATTAATTAATGGATTAGTTAATTCATTCTAGAGGTATTAAAATATCACACGTTTATGAGAAGTCTGGAGATAAATTAACATGTTCTTTTTCCTTTTCATTTATTATTTATTTTTAATCTGAATCTGTGTAGAAAGTTAATTGTATTAATTAATATATGTTATATATATAAAAATATATATATATAAAGTACATATGTATATTAATTAATTGTATGAATTTAATATATGTTTATATTAAGATGTTTATTTTTTTTCTTTATTTCGGCAAAATCTCTGGGTTGCTTTCTTAATTACTTAATTATGTAATTAATTGAGTGAGAATTCGAATAATGAGTGATTAAACGATAATGGGTGTTCTCTCATTTTTTAAGAACTATATAATAGAAATAAAGTTATTGAAAATCAAATAGAACTTTTTTTTTCAATTTCCCTCATGCAGTTTCGGTTGATTGAAATAATTTCCTGTTTTCTTTTTTTACAGCATTCTTTAATTTTTAGTTGCAAGTGGATCTTTTTTCCATTTTTATCATTACACATTTTTTATACAAGGTAAACCAAAGCAAATTATTTAATTGTGTCAGTCTATTCTTGGACCACTGCCCTTCTCTCTTCCTTTAAAATAACTATTTACCATATATTGCTCCCCAAACATTTATTACTTCTATCAGTGAGTATTGTATGCTTTTAAGTCTGACACTTTGTATTTCTAAATCCATTTCCCAAAAAGACCTGAAACTCCCTTTCTCTCCATTTATCGCTAATTCTTTATACATTTACTGGTCACACAATAAATGTACTCTTCAAATTGGACATGTTTCTCCTGATTAGAAAAAGTCGAGGTATAAGTATATATATGACTAAACCGGTGTATAATAATGTACAACTTCTTGGTGATAATTTAATGACTCCGTGCATGTAAACGCGTCTCGTGTCTATTTATTTAGAAAAATCAACAAGTTGGAAGGAAAAAAATGTTGTATTATGATACCTAAGAAAAACAAATGCTTACAATAAATATCTCATTTCAAAGGCTGGAATATCCTTAAATATTATTAATAATATCAAGGAATATTGATTAATTAATTAAGGTAATTAATAGTTTGCTTCACTTTTGCTTTCTTCGCTACAGTAGATTATTTTCAAAGACTGTTGCATAAAACCACCTGCACTGCTTTTGTTTCTAGCAATGAAATCTTCATTGTGACTTCTCTTTCCTGACTTGTTCCGAACAATTCCATTCGCATTCTGCTCTATTCGAACTAAGAATTTGTTCATTTCAAATGTCTCAAAAAACTTTGAATCATATTAGCCATGAATAACCGATATCTAGAAATTCATTTTTTATTATAATATCTACAAGTATTTTCCATCCATACATTCAACTGCCGTTACAATATCAGTAACAGGTAACCCAAGGCTTTAACGTACGAATATATTTACTTGAAGCATTTGTTTGCGTATTTGTGTTATTCTTCGTCACGAAATTCATTGTCCAGTCAAGTTTTTCAAACGGGACGAGAAAGAATAGACATTCGAAAGTAATTAAGGAATTTACTAGAATCATTTTGAACAATTCTTTAAATAGTATATAAAAACATTCCATTTCTTCTCTTACAATTAAATGTCTACTCGTAAAAGAACTTCGAGGGCTGTAAAAGTGGATATCCATTTGCTGTGTGATCTGACACATATCGTATCATTGTTCAGTGTCAATGCGAATCAAATGTTGCATCGCTGCGCATCATTTAACAACTCGTTTTGATACGCAACAATGATACGATACGAGGAAACGCGACGAGTGAATATCTACCTTCAATTAGACCCTTTCGATCTATGTGCAGAAATATATCTCTTTCTAAACTATATGATTGTATCTCTTGGTGATGTCGCGTGGTGGAGGACTAATCGACGTAAGGTGCCTTTCTCGTAAACAACACTGATCTAACTAGTCCAGGCACGATAATTATTGCCGACGACGACGAAAACCATCGTCAATAACCAGTGACAGTAATCGCAAATATGTTTCTCCCTTCAATTTCCTCGGGCATACATATACAATACGAACTGTTAAAAGTTACATGAGATAAAAAATACACACAGGGATACCATCAAATAGAAATCCCTGACTTATATGTAACAGAAAGTAAAAGTTCCGTACAGACACTCGGGCTTTAGCAATGTCATTGAAATATTCGTCGAATTTAATTTTTTATTCATTGCATTATGAATTCTATGTATCGCTTAAGATGATAAAATGGGTGGAGGATTGTACGACTGCGTCGGCTATTAGTTATTACTAGCATTATCTGATAAATATTTTCGCAATTTGTATTTTTCAAACGATATATATTCTGCGACGACACGGTGCAACATGTAATTATTCGAAACGAATTTTTTCCATCCGTACGCCTGCTTCCTTTAGCCAAGATCAGTAGGATAAATTCGTAAAGTTGGACCTTGTAATAACAGGAAACGAATCAAATTTTCAATTGTTACAATTGGTAGTCGCGCAGAGAGAAGGACAACAAAGTATCCTTACGAAATGGTATAGTTACGCGTTATGGTAACTGTCATACGAGCTAGACGATATTTTTTAAAACTCGGTTAAAAGGTTTAACATAAGCAAAAAAAGAATAGAGTATAAGGTAATATCGTATATGTATTAAATATTATGCCTTAAGAATATTTAAGCGCGGATGGTACATATTAAACGGCTGACCATTTGGAGAAACTCCATGTGTCGTTCGTTTACTTCTTTGGCAGGGGTAGTTTCAGCTACAGCTATCGCCTCGCGTTAAGTCCAGATGTAGCTCCAGAGGTAGCTAAGCATAACTGTCTAGTCCAGAAATTCTCAACCTTTTCTTGTGACGCGGCCGAGATTGCAAAAAACAGTGGCAGATGCACGCGATGACAACTAATACAGGGTTGGGAACTTCTGCTCCGGTCTATCACCGATTGTTCTGATTGAGCATATCTTGGCGGTCGTTTCTTCGAGGAAACGAGCTTCTTACTGCAAATCGGAAAGACAGAATTTCGCCATTCGGCGCAGTAAGGTTAGACAATCTGCAAATCCAGAATGGTTGCAGATTCGAAGGTTGAGACACCAGCCATTGCCCTCGCTTTGGGATACCGGCTTGGGCTCACGCGTCGCTTTACTATTGCTACCGCTAGTAATGGTGAATATATAATAATGTCATTAATTAATAAAGAAATAAACATTGAAAAATGACGGTGCATTTTGACGAGCTTCCGAATTAACATGTTTATTTCTATATTAGTAAAGTATCTGGGATATTCGATTCCATCGTTTACGCTGTTCATACCTACTTGGCTGTTATAAAATTGGTATTGATTGATATCGCTTGATGGGCATAGGTATATTCAAAGTTGATACCAATCGTCTAACATTTGAATGCCTTTTGGCGCCTTTGATTTAGTAACGAGGCGTCAAATTGTTCGACTAATCAGCAATATAAATATATATATATATACATGCATATATCGTATACACGTATTGATATTCCCAATGGTATAGTAGCATTGTGTGCTCTTTAAATATGCTTCCGATATGTACTCGATACCGATATCGTTGATCCTTCCCATCGTGTATGTTTATCGTACGAAGCATTCAAAACGGTTAGAATCGAACTTTAAGAGAGTGTTCAATTGATATAGTAATAGGCGAGAGAGTCTTATCGCGAGTATCCTTGTATGTCCGTTCGGAAATTGCTAGCGTTAGATCGGCATTAAACGATGAGACTGGTCGCGTTCAAGAGCGCAAGTAAAAAGCAAGACTTTCGAGGATAGTAAGAGAAAAAGAGGTGTTTAACCAATTCGCGTGTCGCGTTCACGTCCGTGGACGCTTCGTGAGCTCAGATTCTGAAAGCTCTATCCATTCGGTGGAATCGTGCGAACTGACGGCTCACGAGTTACTCGCATCTGGTTCCTTCTGCTGATCACCAATTGCGTTGTGCCTTCGAAAGGCGATCCCCGCTATGCTTGTTTGACTCCGCACAGACTATACAGGGTATCCCAATACTCGACAGACAATTTTCTTTCGCGAGAATGTTCACTCCTAATCAGTTGTTAGCGAGGAACTTCGACCAAATCGTAGCGCGCACAAAAACGAACGCTCCAAGCTACGCGGTTAATCAAAAATTGTCGACGTCCTGTCGGTATTCGCAGTACCGACTCGATCTCTCTTTTAAACGACGTTTATGTGTTCGCCAGTAGTCGAGCTTTAGTTTCGACAAACTATCCAGGCTTGGGATCGGTTCTGTTGGTTGAAGGGTGATGTACCAATAGTTTGATGGTACCTGGGATAGTCGATGTCGAATGTCGATGACATTGGGGCGCCTTTCTCGTCAGTCTCTCAGTTGATGACGGAAGGAGGGATTATGATTTTTGTTCGATTTAAATTGCTAAGAAAGTAATGACTGTATTAAAAATTAATGATACTCTGAAAGAACACGCAATAATGGGTCCCTTTGCGACCTACAATTATTGATATCGATAAAGACGCAAAGCATTTATTTGAGCTCAAATGCAAGCAGTACAATGGCTAAACTACATGTGTTTATTTACTAAAAATCTCATTTCTAGTAAAGCATCGTTTTCTATTAGTTAAATTTGTTGTCGTCCCAGTGTTTCAACGTGAAAATTCACATTTCCCCAAGACACTTGTCTCTAGAGGGACCTGTGAACGCGTAACACGTTTAATTGTCCCAAACGTTTATATGCGTACCAATATTTGTGATATTAGATAATTTTTATCTTATTGTACGATCAAACGGATCATCGGTTGCAAGCTTCTCTCTTTGCTTCCTTGCAGACAGAATTAAATGACAGAATAAATCGTATACGAGGATACGTTATATTTTGCGCTTCGGTTGCGATGAAACAGCGACCGATTGTGAATCGATATATATATCGATATATAGTGGGTATCGAAGATATTTGGTTGCGTCAGCGTGATTTTTATTTCGAAGCCTTATGTACTTTGAACAAGTGTACAACGAATTGCGTTCTTTGTTCGAAGATACCACAAATAATTTGCGTAAATCTACGAGAGTTGTCGAAGGTGGAGGAAAGTGCTGTAGGGAGTATTAAAAGGACGAAAACCAAACGAGGGAGATGCGCGAAAATATTTCATCGAGCAAAAACAGAGCAGAACATAGAAAAACGGAGAAACCGAACAAAAAATAGTGGAACAAAAATCTTAGTTTGTAACGTAAAGCACGGTAAAGAATATTTTTTCTAGGAATGTTAGTGGACCAGCCAGACAAAATAAAAAAGAAAAAATGAAAAAAAAGAAGTAAGAAAAAATACGAAATGAAAAAGAAAATTGCAACGGTGCATAAGGAGGGATATTAAATGAAACACTGCTACACTGAACGCATAAATGTGTTTCATAAGGTATGACGTAGTATCCGAAGACTAAAATATAGTAATATTCAAAGAGGATAAACAAAAAATGAAAATATTATTCTACGAACCATGGATTATCAACAATCACGCGGCGTTCTGGTTAAAAATTTCCAAACGTTCGAGACAAATACTATCCGATATTTTTTAACAACGGTCAGAAACAGCTGGAGGACACCTGTTTTCTAATGCAGCGAAAGTAGCAATAAATTTCGCCAGATTAAAACCGATACGAGCAAGCTAGTAATTACATTAAGATACCGATACAACTAGTACATTTTCGTTTCAATTCTGTATTAATGTCTACCTCTACTTCTGCAGCGTATGCCATACCTCTTGTAGGACACGTGTATCCGATAATCTCTGGACATAGTGTCTTGCAAGAGTGTCGCATACGTAGCAAACAATTTTTCTCTACTCTATGATCGCATCTTCCATCGTAACACCCATAGGTTTCCACACTGTATACAAGTATATTTTCGCCTCTTTCGTCCCTAAACGTAGACGCGTTCTTATTTCCTCTGAATAAGCGAAATTGGTGGCACAGTGCCGTCAGATTCGACGGGAATTGGAAATACTTAAGTGTTCGTACCACGAGTGTGTTGGAGCGCGATCAAACGTTTCTTTGCAATCGTATAAGCCTGACAGACGAGAAATAACACAGCCAACACGCTGCCACTGTGCCGCTATTGTCCACGGCATGACATTTGTGGTTGTCTTGATTTGTGTGTCGTGTACCATACGTTCGAGAGAACGCTGTTCCGCACGCTGTTCGGTCGTTTCTTGAAATGCAACAGAGGCGATGATCTTGGACTAGGAGATCGTTGTGCGTTATGTGATAGTCTTCCAAAGTATCCACACGTGCATAGGCACCGACGACGCGCGGACATCCGTATTAATTAGCGCGCGTGCAGCTAATCGAACGAGGAGAGGCGAACGATTTAAAATTAATCGAGCACGAAAGGAATTCTGTAAAAAAAATTGTGAGGGTACGGGGGCGAAGGGAATGTTAACCGGACTGAAAGTGACGAACGAGTGTTATTGAAATACGATCAAACAACGCGATACAATATCTACGATAGCGTTTAACTTTCGATGTATGTGTAGCGAGTAACGTGTCTTAAGTTCTCCTTCCGCAGCTAGTAAAGCAAGCCGAATGGAAAAAAAGGCGTAAATAGAATCTATCCGAGGGGGTGTAATCGTTGTGGACGTTACGTATAGTAAACGAAATTAAGGGAAAGAAGAGTGTTAAGTACAATTAAAGAAATTAAGATAATTAAAAGAGAAAAACGATAATATTATGAGCAAAGAAAAGTGCTTTTATGAGAAATACCATATTATTTATACCATCCTAATGATACGTATATATATTATAAATACACACACACACACACAACACACAACACGCGCAAGCATCCACATACATACATACACGTAATACACACACACACACGCGCGATATTTATTCGAATTAAATTGATAAAGTAAAAGATAAAATATATGAATTCATGTACCATGTAATAATATTAGAATTAAGCAAATATCACATGTATTCATATATATATATATATATACACATACACACGTGTACATTTAATGCATTACGTGTGTCTAGGGTACTATGATTAAGTAAATGTATATATGTATTTGTTTATTTGTATACAAGTATCGTGTATGTAGACGTACGTACGCACAAGTACGCGCGTGTACACGTATGCACGCAGCCCTCTCATTAAGAACAACATTGGGAACCTGGATTACAACCAGCGTAGTAACATAGATATATTGTAACGATGCGTAGTATTATGTTATAATTAGTATTGTATTAAATAATAAAAGTTGTCTTACATGTGAACGATTCAGTAACTTGTTACAGGCCTGACGTGAACTATCCTCTTACTTCATTGAAAGACATTTAATTATTTGCAATTATTATATATCCTTTTAAGTAATCATTTATTGGCTGGTATTCTACCAGCAGTTTTATTTTATTTAACGAAACACGATATTTTAGTTTATTGTAGTAAAAAATAAATAATCTGCACCACAATTAACAGTCGCGTCTCGTATAAAGTACTTTTTAAATTACCCGTGGCGCCATCTCTGTGAAAAGTGCTCAAACTGGTCGCATACCGTTATCGACAGGAAAGTGAACTACTTTTGGACTGGTGGCGCCATCTCTGTAAAAAGTGCTCAAACTGGTCGCACACAATTATCGACAGCGAAGTAAACTACTAAAGAACTACTAGCGCCATCTCTTGAAGGAGCGCTGAAACTAATCGGGCATTGGTTTCAATACTTTCCTCAGAGATGGCGCTACCAGTTTGTCAATAATTCTTTAAATATAAAACGCGATAAAACTTAAAAAAAATGCGAAACAATGCATAATACTTGTACAGCTACTTTATATAATTTATTTAATTAATATATATACTCAGCATGTGTATCTTTATACCTTAAATACAGCTGTTCACACACAGTACATAAGACTTAAGCATATAGGTTAAGTTTATACACAGGAGAGAACTGTGTAAAATACAAAATAGTAGAATGCAAATGAAAACACAGACTAAGTCAATGTGTACTTATGGTTAATCAAATTATGATGTTAAATTGTTAATGATTTAACAAAACTGGCAATAAATGTTCGATTTAAATCAGATGAAAAGTGTACAGAGTAAATAACATTTAGAAACATGAGAATAAAACTTATTTTCCTAACATTTTGCAGTGGTACAGTACTCATTTTATTCTTAATTATATTGAAACCCGATTATGTAGATAACGATACAAAACTGAAATTGAAATATTCGCATAATGTAAGTTATGGGAATAATTTGCCTTTGATTGTAAAGCCTATTATCGAACCAAACTGTGACTCTAATTTGGTTGTTTGGATTGTTACATCCTCTGCGAGTAATTATCTATACAGAACAACATTGAGACGCGCATATCCAACTGAATTATTAAAAAGCATGAACGTTACAAGAATATTTCTACTAGGAATGCCTAAAGAGAAATATGCGTGGAAGAATATTTTAAACGAATCGAAGAAACATAATGATTTGTTGCAAGGAGATTTTTTAGATAGTTATCAGAACCTCACGCTAAAACACTTGATGGGCCTAAGATGGGCATCGAGCGAGTGTGCAGCTACTTTCCTGATAAAAACCGACGATGACATTGTGATAGATATCTTTGAAGTAGTAAAATTTTTAGTAGATAGAAGGATAAAGGAAAATGCTCTGTCCGGATATGTTTTGACAAAAATGAAACCAGTTCGAATACTAAATAGTAAATGGTTTGTTACTAAAGAAGAATTTCCGTACAATGTCTATCCTGATTTTCTCTCTGGATGGTTTTACGTTACTAGTTTAAAGATTGCCCAATTATTAGTTCGTACAAGTGAAAATTTTAAGAATTTATTTTGGATCGATGATGTATTTATCACTGGAATTTTAAGAGAGAAATGTGGTATTAAACTTGAGATGCTAAATGATCTTTATGCAACAGATTATAGGTAATTATGTACAGCTGTTAATACAAATTTGTTTCACAGATTTTAACTCTTGTTAGTTATCAATGAAAATAATATATATATAGTTAATAAATATTTATTACACTATTACAATTAATATAATTTATTATTAAGTAGTATATGTACACTCAGAAACAATCCTAATGCATTTATTAATTGAAAAAAGAATATTTTTCCAAATTAAATAAAATGATGCACAAACAATTGTTTCATTATTAAACTGAATATTCCTTTTAGCTTAATTCACTTTAAAATTCCATCATAAACAATATATGATAAAATAAATTGTTCTGTACAATCACTATCTTAACTTGGCCTCTATTAGATGTAAGAATAATAATTTAAGACAGTTACTCGTGCTTGTTGTTTATCTGTAAAATAAATAATTTACTGTAGGTATTTGGAATGCTGCATAAGAGATAAAAAAAGAAAACTCAAATGTGAGTTTATCGCAGGACCTGACGGAGGTAAAAAAGAATTGCACATAAAATTTAAGCTATTCTCTGAATACTGCCAGTGGAATTGTTCCAAAAGAATGAAAGAACAATTGGTATCAAAAACTTGTGTGTCTGTTTATGAAGAAACAATGAATATTTTAAATTCTACATCTGAGGTGCATTTTATATAAAATATGTATAAATCAACCCACAAAAATATCAACATTTTGTCAATTACTTTGTAAATAATTATTCTTTTAATCTGTTAAATTCTGTTGTTAATTTTCTGTTCATGATGTACAATTATTAAGTAATTGAAAATTAAATGATAAAGATGCAGTATTATACTGATATTAAGTAAAAATTAAATTGAATAACTTGAAAGCAATGCTTGACAATTTCTATCTAATTTATTACACGGACCCCGAGGAAATACTCTTCCTTTTACACAGTTATCTGCTTCGCATAGCTAAATAAGTATAAAATTGATGCAACAAAGTAAAATAGAAGTGAAGTACTTGTATGTAAATTAGAATTCAATAATAACAAAGTATCTTTAGGGTTGCTTGTGCAATACAAAAAATTTAAAATTAGTCTTGTGTTTGCATCGCTGTCTGGAGATCATAAATTAGCATTGTTAATAAATCCACAAATACGTCTTGATTGTATTGCTGTTAGCGATTATAAATTGGTATTGTCAATAGTTTGTAGAAGGAAAACATATATACTTATGGAATTCACCTTGACTGCTTTGCTACATATAGTGATCATAATAAATCGACAAGCTATTAATGCTATTTTTTTTAAGTTAAACACGAGTAAATCTGAAAGGAAACTGCTTACTTATTTAACTATAATCTACCTGATTCCTGATCACTGATAGCTGTTTCAGACTTATCCGATTTAGCATAGATCAAAACTGTGATACAGTCTCAGAACATTCAATTTCATATTGTACGAATACCAAATTTACAATTTCTATATCTTACAATTGATACACATTGTATAATATTTATGAATTACATACATAATGCAATCATATACAGAAAAATATAATTATTAGTACGTATAAAAAGTAAATTATTATTAGAAGTAGATTGGTATGATAAATGAAACAATCGCTTACTAATATTAATATGAAAGAGGCAAAAGTAGGACAAGGAAGGTTTATACTTCAGCTTAACTTAATTTAATTGTTTAATCGGTTATACATAAAGATGAGTTTGAAGAAGTTACTTATTTATGTTGTGACAATTGTTTATTATTCTATATACATAGCATTTATTATATTATTTTTATATACTTCTTTATTTAATTTAACTTAAGTAGTCTTAAAATATAATCAATGTCCATGTTAATATGACGTAAATATACGTATTTATGAAATGATGATACCTTTGGTTGAGGAAAAACATGATTTTGATTTTGGCCGTTAACCCGATGTTAAGAATTCGAGTCATCGTCTCAAAGTAATGTTTAGTATGGTACTAGGATGATGCTGTGGAAAGGAGAAAGATGTTATTTGAGAAAAGGCCTGTCTAAATTGCGTGTTTTACAAGCAAGAATCTCCTTCCAAGGATACGAGCTAAACTACCATTACTTCGCTAGTTTGCAGTTCAGGATTCTTAGCCCTCCGAACTCAATTCACTCAAGCACTAGCGTGGAAGCATTCAAAACAAACATTTCACACTTAAGTAGAAAGTCTTATAAATTCCAAAAATATCAAGCTACCTTCCCACCAATCGTCATCGGTGAGCCTAGTTTAATCAAAAAAATTTTCTCACCATTTTCCGAAAACCAGTATACTTTTTCTCCTTTTTTTGTGACATCGACGTTACACTACTACTTCTAGATTCATCGCTTTGATCCATTTCTAAGTCATTAGTAGTTGTATCGCTTTCAGTACAAATTTTTTCTACAGACAATTTCGAAGCAGTGGGACTTACTTGTACAATCTTATCATCAGAATTACCTGAGTTTAGGTTCCATTCTCCATTTACATCATTCGAATAAGCATTTCGGTTTTTCCTTGTGCTCAAAGCAGTTTTCATAAATGAAGATGTTATGTTTAATCTTGTATCGTTTAATATATCATTAATATTTTTGGAATTTAAGAAATCTGTCGAGGATTCAATGGCAGTTTGTTTATTATAAACGACTTCTCCAGAAGATATGTTTGACAAGAATGAATTAGTTTCATTGGAATTTTCAATGTATGAACTGTTTAGTTCATTGTTTATAGATTCTGTTTTGGGGCTATCAACAGACACTAATGTTGGTTGGATAGTACATTCGACGTCGCGTACGTTTTCGTTAAACCAGTCAAACTTACTTTCCGGAGCAGATTTTTGTCTTCTGTAAACCTGTTTTTGAACATTTGCATGTAAAATTTCAACAGAAGAAGTCAGTTTTGGCATTATTTCCGTTTCACGTGCAACATCTGGTACAGTTTTATATTGCGTAATTGCACAACTTTCTGTATCATTATTTACATTCGTCTGATGACCGACCAAAGCTGTTGTTTTCCTACGTTTTTTCTTCTTTTCCTTTTTAGTTTCATGAGATTTACTGTTAATCATCAATTCACGATATGTGTCCGCAATATGCGAAGCTATTTCGCTTGGTCGTCGTTTATTCGGCTTTTTCATATGGGGACTAAAATTTTCTGCACTTTTACGACGCAATGCACCTTTTTTTGACTCTAACTTTTCATTTATTTCTGTCTTTTTGTTACTCTTTCCCCAATAATATAACAAAATTAAGTATACCACAAAGGTTTCTAAGCATATTAACAATATTTGTTGGCCTATCATAGAGATTTTTCCACGCCAACTATCACGGTCATACAGAAGATTTGTCACCAACTCTGAAAGATTACTAATTTCTTCTTTTAAAATAGCAATTTCTTCTGCTCTTTTTGACTCACGCTCATCCCTTTTTCGTGTCTCTTCACTCATTGCTGAGACTGTTCGTTCAAGAGATCTTTGCATTTCTTCAACTTGTTTCTTATATCGTCGGCTCAATTCTTCTAAGTATTGACCACTTAAAGACATATTCCTTTCTAATGCCTAACAAAAATATGAGTACACAAGAATAAACATAAGGAAAGGCAAAACAATTTAAATAAATATTATTATATTGTATTAATTACATAAAAAATGAAAGAATAAATTATCTTTGAATGAAAAATATTATCAAATTTAATGAAATTAAGTTGCTGAATTCATATTCTAATATTACATGGCGTATATTCGCTAATCTTTTAATTGTACAAATAAATACATACCTTGATTCTGTTAGATAATCTTAGGAAAACAGATTCTTTTGGTGGCGAAGTACTCGTTGTTGACTGTACAACTGAAGAACTAGCAGAAGGTCCATTTTGAACATTTACCGTTTCTGCTTCTAAATACTTTAAATCAGATATTATATTATCCAACGCTAGAGAATCTTGAGAAGATAATTTAATTTCTTGATCTGCAGTTTCTCCTTGTTTTCCTTCTTGATCCATACGCTCTACATTTTCCACTTTGTTTGGTAAATCAGAAAATTCTAAGGGTTCTACATCCGGTACCATATCATCGGTTACAAATTCATTGCTATCAGCTGTTGTTATTGAAATAGAGGCTGTTGTTGGAGACAGATTTTCAATGTTAGTATCAGAAGTGATGGGTTCTTCAGTGGTTTTTGAAGTTGAATGTAGTCCTACATTTGAAGAAACAGGAACAGTTACATCAGCCATAACTGCTTCTTCTATACCATCTTTATCAGATTCCACAATAGGTATCGCATCACTTTTCATTTCTTCTTTCTCTAATGTTTTAGTAAACTTAATCTGTGAAGTTATATTTTCAGAATTTGGGGGAATTTCGATCTGTATATTAGTTAATTTATTAACGTCTTCATTAGATAATTCCTGAGCAGTTTTTTTAGACTCTCGAGAAGACGTACCAACAGTTGAGCTGGGAATACTTGTAGTTGATGTATGTTGAACCGATTTAATTTTGTCAATACTGTGGTCTTCTTTATTTTTACATAATGCATCTTCCTTAATAGGTTTTTTAAAACTGTCAAATGAAACTTCGTGGCTTACATTCATCACTACTTTACGTTCTTTTATCGCTAATATATTACAAAGTGCCGCGATATATTCAGATTTAAGTATAGATGTTATGAATGTCAAACGAAAATTCTTTGTTGAACCAAATTTTTCATACTTATTTACACTTTTTATCTTTTCGTTTGTTTGTGTTGTTTCTCTTTTTGCGAAAGTTTCAAATTCTACACCATAACTTTTACAGAATTCATTTTGTCTTAACGTCCTATTTACAAGATCAATGTCTAGCATTTGGTTTAATTGTTGTTCCTTACAACTAATTAATTCAAAGATTTTTGCAAATTTCTCGTCTGAGCAATTATTACAAAGAATAGTGTATCTCGGTGTAGTACAACTAAGAAAAGAATCTTCAAGGATACTACTGTTATCTATACTTTGCTGGATATTTGTAATGTTGTTATATGTTACATCGCTAGACTTTACTAATACTTCGGCGGCTTTTTTCATAATACTTAACACCGCGTCTCTAGCGCTACCAAATAAATTTCCCGGTGGTTCACCATCTTCATCATTCAAAATTTCTTCTTCATCGCTGTCTTCTTCGTCATCTACATTTGTATGAGTTTGCATTGGAATTTGATTTTCTGTCTCCGTTTCAAGAACCTCAAATTCGCTGGTACCATAAGCACAAAATAAAGAAATAGGACAAAAGTGTTCAGACCCATAGTAAGTCTGAAGTTCTACTTTTATAAACTTTCCAAAAAGTTGCGGTTGCAAAGCAAAACTTTGGATATCTTTTATATCTTTCGCAGTGAATTGCCCAACTGGACTCCAATCTCTCGTAGGAAATCGATCGCTAATATAAACTGAAAAATCTTTCGGTGACGAACTAAAAAGTTCGAAATTGGCTAATTCAATTTTCTTGGCTTGGATCGCTTCGCAAAGTTCCACCACAAACCAAATACGTGATGTACACGTATTGAGCATGTACTCATCTCTAGTAGATACTAAAACACTTCTAGCACTTCGTGCTTCTGGATTTGCTGCTACGAGTTTAGCTCCGCAATCCGGAGAAGCATAATTTTTAGAACGAACCTTCATTCCACCCATTCCCCGCGTAGGTGCTCCAGAATTCTGAACAGAGGCGTTTGGATGTGCTATAATGAATATAATTATTATTTTAATGAAAAAATTTACTTAACGATAGAAAATTGGATTTCTAACTGGCAAAAATAATATTTAAAAAGTACCGTGAATATATTCAAGCGCTTAGAGAAAAATTAAAAACTATATTCAACATTCAGTCTATATTTTTGTAATACTGCAATTATCGCATTTTACAGACTAACACATACTTTTTTTCTTTTCAGCTTCTTCTAATCTCTTTTGGGTCCATTCACTGAAAGATGGAATATCCTCATGTGGACTTGAAGATCCAACAGATACAATTCCTTCACTGAGAACAGCTGCAGTAGCTTCATCTCTATTATCTCCTTGTAATCGAGCTTTAGCTTCAATATCGCTCAATTCTGGAGTTGTAACCGTTCTATCGACTTTAGATATCTCATCAGGAAGTACTTTAAGAATGCTATCATCAACCTTTAATCTTAAACCATCAGTGGTAATAGGAACTTGTTCAGCTCTCACTATGACCACTTCGGGTGTCTCTTCCTCAACTGAATTTTGTAATAATAAAGATTCTTCAAAATTACTTGTTTCATTTGGTTTTTCGGTAGTATCATCAATTGTTGATGTTGTACTTTGTGTGTTAAATGAAATTTTCTCCTGCTCCTCATTCGATTTATGTCCAAGGTGAGTGTTTTTTGTTAATATTGATGAATTTTTTGCAAATAATCTGGATCTTGCAAAGTCAGGAGTAAGCTTTGGTTCTGCTAAACTTTGTAATTCTGCGACAGTCGTGTCCACTAAAGTCAAAAGTGTTGCTTGTTCATTTTCAGATATTCTGTCAAGGAAAAGAATATGTACCCTTATATGGTGTACAAAACGTTTCTTTATAAAACAAGAATTTTATATTTTTTATGATAACTAGCAATTTTAAATATTTATATCAAATTTATATATTTTTTAAAATTTATGATCTAAGATAAACTTCAATATATTGTGCACATTTCAATGATGTATATCATGAGATTATTTATGATAGTAAAATTTTGTAATGGAATTTATTTTTATTGATATACACTTATAAACAATGAAATAATATTATGAAAAGTATACTTGTACATTTGAAAGTAGATAAGTACTTGGGATACTTTTCAATTGATTTATAATTGAAAATGTCTCGTTCTGTTGTGATTAATTGAATTTATCTGGTTATAATAGTATGAGTAAATATTTGCTTTGCTGGATCGCTAATACTTCAGGGCATAGTTCTTTTTTTTTTTAGCACTTTTCAGACATACAAATATTATATTTTATACTTTAAAATATAACATTTGAACATATACATAACAATAAATGATTTATTTCTTATTATTTAAAAGTTTAATTCAATATATAAATTAAAATAATTAAACTGTTAAATAATAAATTAATACTATTATATAGAAAGTATCCACACAATAAAAAATAGAAATGATGAATTACATGTTGAGACTTTTTTATTCAAGTCTTATATCATTATCAATGAATGTAATAGGATTATCTTATGTAATATTGACATAATAAAAACTTACCCCTGAGATAAATTAGGTTGTTGAGTAAGACTTTCAGCCACAATATCCGGATCTTTATAAGGATTCTCTCCTCTTGCTTTACTATCTATGATGGTTTCAAAGTCAGCCGATTCTTCTTTAAATTTTTCCTACATTTTTGCAAATATAACAAATCAGATATTTCTTGATAACTAGAAGTTTGATTATAATATTTAATGCCTTTAACCTGACTGGATTAATGGTGTCTTACAAAATAATGAGAATAATAATATTATACATAAGAATTTCTATACTTCCAAATCTGATATAGAATTTTTACCATCACATGATTATAATGATTATACTGATTATTATCATTATTTTTCTAGGACACTATTGCCTCAATGAAGTCAAAAGAATCAAAACAGTAAATATCCTAATAATATGCAACAATGTTATAACTTATAAAAAAATATTTTCTTATTTTTAAATCCTTACTTGATAATCATGATCTTTAAAATTCGATTCTAAATTATGTAGATCCTTTACTTCATTAATTGGTATATCGGCTGTAGCTGAATCATCATTTTCTATAGTATTTAATGTATCATTATCATAAGTCTTGGAACTTCCATTTGTTTTAATAGACGTGTAATGATTAATTTGTGTATTTTCAGAAGCTACTATAATAAATAAGAGTGCACTGTAAAGAAAAGAAAGCCAAATAGTAAATGGAAAAACTTAAAACTAATTTCAAACACATACTTTTTATTTTGTAATTTTTAAAAAAGTTAGGCATATACAGTAAAGTTTTAGGAACATAAAATAAAATCAATCATTGAATACAAGGTTTAAATTTTGCAAAATTCTGTAAATGTAATTAATATTTTAATTTTTTAATGTACTAAAACAATGAATTAATGTATAAAGGATAATAATATAATTTTAACAAAGAATTGGTTGATTCATTCCATGAAAATATGCAGCACATATTATTAATTATATAAAATTGAAGCTGATAAAAATATAATTAGATACATGAACATAACAAAAGTATCAAAATGTTAGAAAAAAAATGGTGCAACTTGTAAAATAAATTTCAAATCTTAATACTTAATCTACATATGATAATGAATCTACAACATTATTAAGGAATAATAGTAATAGCATCATTAATTTATATAGTACGAAATTTGTAACATTAAATTTGTTGACAATCAATAATATCTCTTATATTCAAAGTAACATTTTAAAAGTAAAGAACTTTAGAATACTTGGAAATTCAAGTAAGTGTAACCTTATACTTCCTTTCATTTCTTTTTTTTTTTGCATTCAGTTGAAATATGCCGGTTCAATAATACGTTATATTGCACAGTATTATCGATACAATGGGTAATAAACTATGCGATAATTTTACTGATATGTGTATAGAAATTGTCGATAGAAAACAGAAAGACAAAGTACTTACCTCGAAGTAACTGATATAAAAAGTAATGTCCAATACACACACGTTATACAAATCTTCATGTTTTAAATTCTGACATTACCCTCCACATTGAAAATTTTACTGTCAATAAGTACAAACATTTATAAATATATAAACGTGTCATTACTTTACCACTATACCATCGTGACAACCTCCGTCATTACCGCTTTGATCACTGCCACTGTCATCATAACCTCTTATAACTGTCACCATTAGCAAGATATGGGATAGATCTATCACCTAATGCATTTTTGCGTTCCAGGTAAGGTTATCAAACCCACTGTAGGGAATTTTTCTGGTAACTCTGCTTCTATATTTCGTTTAAGATTACTTTTTCATTTTTTACGACGCACATTTCCACGCATTGCCCGAGTACAGTAGTGAAACGTTTTTATCATTAACGGTTCAGACATTAAGTAAAACTATGATTGAATTATGTAGATCATTTAGATCTTTTGATCATTTAGGATTTGAGAAAAGAAAAAAGAAATCCTTGAATAATGGAAGAGTTCTTTTAATTTATTATATTTTAAATGCTCTATTCGGTTTTCATGAAAGTAATTGGAGAATTAATTAGTAATAAAAGAGTCGCTTGGTATTCTGACAATTTCCAAGTTTTTCGCGCACTAACAAACAGTACAGTTTGACGTTTCACGTGTACCAACTTACATAATCTTCATACTCCTAAATAGCCGCTAAATACATAACAAGAAATACAAGAAAACTCAAAATAATAACGGTACAAATTATTTATTCATCTAAATAGCAATCATATTAATTTAATAAGTATTGAAATTAGCTCTAGTGATATTTGTTGACCATTATAAAAATTTAATTTCATGCGGATATATTCATGGACGAATAGCTTGTGGGCGAAGAAAAGGTTGCGGATACATCAGTCAATAGATCGATGAGCTTTTCCTTACTCGCGGATATATTTGTCAATAGCTCGCGAACTGTTGAATTATATTTTGAAGTGAATTGTGAGTGCTTTTGTGAACAATTTCAAGTGGCTATTTGTGTTTATTAAAAATTTCTTATACCAGTAACATAGATTCAAAGTTTTGTCATTACTATTTTCTAATATTGTCATATTGTTAATATGATCTTATGAGAGCTATTTGCATACCGATCGTATACTGAAATTATCATCTGAAATATTTAATTTCATTCATTAGTTTACTGATATTTGACTACAGTAATTTCATTACATAACCTTCAATCTTTAACACTACATTTTTGAACACAGTGCCAGTATATGAACTGAATATGTATAATTTTTTTTTTACAGAATACGTATGCCATACTGCTTACAATTCATTTGAATATGTATTATATTTACTTGCATGTACTGCTACATTTGCAGACTTAATATTATTTATCATTTGATCATTGAATTATGGCCTTACGTCGAGGAAGGAAAAATTTGAGATTGCAAGTTTCAGAGGAGGCACCTGTACCTGTGTATGTAACATTGTTGCAGTATTGAAAATATTTTTATTGTATTAGTATTTTATATATTGTTCCTATAAGTATTAGTACTATAATGTTTTTAGTAAAGTATTTCTGAAATAATATAATCAAAGGTAATTAACTTTAATTCAATTGTTTGAAATCCATATAAGAAACATTATTTATCCAGACAAAAAATATGTATTAAATTATGAAGTATTATTTGATTGCTTAGTAAAATTGATAATTATTTTTTATATGTTATAGTACTCCACCAAGAAATTTGGATAAAAGAACTACAATAACTATAGGTGACAAAACATTTGTGGTAGAAGCAGATGATTTAGAGACTATATGCATTCTTGGACGTGGAGCATATGGCATTGTGGATAAAGTACGGCATAAACAAAGTGGTACCATTATGGCAGTTAAGGTACAATATATGCCTATAAAACTATCATGTGTTATATATGTATGAAACTTAGTTATTTCATGTATTTTATAGAGAATAACTGCAACAGTTAATACACAGGAGCAAAAGCGTTTACTTATGGATTTAGATATTTCCATGCGTAGTTCGGCTTGTCAGTATACAGTACAATTTTATGGAGCATTATTTAGAGAAGGAGATGTTTGGATATGTATGGAAGTTATGGATATGAGTCTGGATAAATTTTATACAAAAGTGTATAATAATGGTCGTGCCATTCCTGAAGATATTTTAGGGAAAATTGCTTTTGCAGTAAGAAAAACCTAAATGGCTATGACAGAAATCTGTATGCTAAGTATGTAATATCAGCTGTAGTTTTAATCTTAAAAATGTTTGTAGGTAGTAAGTGCATTACATTACCTGTATTCGCAATTGCGAGTGATCCATAGAGATGTAAAACCTAGTAATATTTTAATCAATCGTAAAGGGGAGGTGAAAATCTGCGACTTCGGTATTTCTGGTTATCTTGTAGATTCTGTGGCTAAAACTATTGATGCAGGTTGTAAACCATATATGGCTGTATGTAACTTTTTAACATAAGTTATAAAATCTCTTGCTTTATCTATTCAATAAATTCTCCATTGTAACCTTTTTTTTAGCCAGAAAGGATAGACCCAACGGGTAACCCTTCACAATATGACATCAGATCTGATGTTTGGTCATTGGGTATATCTCTTGTTGAACTTGCAACAGGAAAATTTCCATACGAATCTTGGGGTACACCTTTTGAACAATTAAAACAAGTTGTAAAAGATGAAGCACCAAAGTTACCTGCTAATCAATTTTCGGCCAGTTTTGAAGAATTTATCAATAAATGGTACATTTAATGATGTTTGATACTATTTTACATTAATTGTACATATTGTAATTAATAATTACTTTTTCAGTTTAATGAAAGATTATACTGCCCGTCCAAATTATAATCAATTATTGAATCTTGATTTTATCATAGAGCATGCAGAGAAGGATACAAATGTTGCAGAATTTGTTGGAGAAATTTTAGATTTACCTGAAGTTGAGCAAATGGCATAGTATAAAAATATTTTTTACATGCTGTATTACATGACCCTTAATGTAACTTCGTATTATATATCGGAGTTATTTAATCAGTTTTCTATATCTATCGTCATCAATTGTATTATTCAATCACTATATACGATTCATGTAAATCCAAGTTTAGTGTAACTTTTAAGCAACCAAAATGTATAATTTTCATCTGAAAAGTTATTTCATCAAAATAATTTCCATTCTTTCGTTTATTTAATATGTGTCTAAAGTATAGTTTTCCTAGATTAGTAGATACTCTTTGTCGAAACAGAAATGTCATGTAAATAATATACATATTTTTTTTTCACAGTAAAATAGTGATTTGTCATTGTAGCAATAGAGTAAATAAAACAAATTATAAAGATCTATTCGATTAAATGAAGTATTTCTACATTTCATACAATACGATAATGTAGTGAACTCCTAGTTGTAATAAGAATGATATTTTGCACTAGTTATATTAATATAAATAACAAATACAATGAAATATTGAAATAGAGAATGTTCACCTATGTGAAAAACTGACGTAAAAAGTATGTAACCTTTTATGAGAGTCAAAATAGAACAAAAAGAAAATTAATTGTACTTCTTTATTTATATATACAGGGTGATTTACTACTCGTGCGACAAATTTTTACAGCTGATACTACACCTCAAAATCAACAAAAGAGTTCATACAAATCTAAGTCCGATGGAATTTTTGTTTTTTTCAGAGAAACAGTAGTTTCAATCATAATATTGATTGTATCTTCCAAAGTTGGTCCTACAAGCAAATGACAAACAATATTGCAAAGAGCAATAAATTTGTTATTAAATTAAGAAATTCCTTAATTTTCATTGAATAGAAAGAATAATATAAATTATATCTCCCGCTTTAGAGGTAAGAGAGAGAAAGATATACAAGAAAGCTATAGGAAAGAGCAAGACAGATGCTGCTGACCTTACTCTCGAACCCCTGGCGCCATCTCTATAAAAAGTGCTCAAACTGGTCGCACGCAAATAATGTTAACTTTAATAATTATTTTCTATTTGCAATATAATATAATGAACATTAATAGAGAAGTAAAATAAAAATCAATTAATTTTATTCTGTAAAATATTTTACGACTGATTGGAAAAAACGATTTTATATATATATGACAATATTAGGAAACTGAAGAAAAATACATAATTTAATAAGTATATAAATGATAAAATTTGGTTTTCAATTAATGTACATATACATGTCAAAATGAAATAACATGCATACACACTTTTTCTTTATTTCATAATTTCTACATTTTCTAACATTTTCAATTATTTCTGTTTAATTATTTACAATTTCTTTAAAATATATGCATTTGATTGTGATAGTATATATATTCAATCAATAAATGAATAAGGGAGTATGGAATATTCATGTACATTTTACCTTTTTTATCATTATTTGTTCTATATTGAAATGATAAAATTCATATGAAAATTACAATATTAACAATGTGTGTATTTTTTGTTCTCTTATCATTCAAGTTTTAAGAAATTGGTGGCATGAGATTCATTCCTTTACATTCAATAGCAATCTTTACACCTAATATGAATAATCCGATGCTTTTAACTACCGACCTGTAAACAAAGGATTACATATAAATATTTTAAACATATTTCACTACTGTTCAATTACATTGAAAACATAATCGCAGATTTTAATAAATATTGTGTCACGAGAATATCTCACTGCACGAGGTTCGATGCCGACAAAATATTCAAAAGCTAAAAGGTTATGAATGAGATGAAGGAAAACTTGTTACAAACATACCATTTAAAAGGATCGTGATAAATATTCTTTACAAATTTTACAGGACTTTCCATTGTAATTTTTATTTTTGAAGATATACTTTCACTTGTTTTGATTGTTTACAAGAAGTATTCGAACTATGTAGCAGTACAACCACAGAATTGCTTAATGGTAGGATCTCAAATAGAATGATGAACATAGAGTTAGTACTCTCGTATTTCTTAAGAGGTCTCTGGGAATTTTAATTCTCATATTCTACACTAGATGGCATATGCCCCTCCTTTTGTGGCGGGATTTAATGGATAAATTTATAACTTCTATTACTGCTTATGTTATCATTTAGAAGTCTTATCTTCAACTGAACTCATTTATATATAAAATCAACAATAACGGTTGTTTGTTGCTAACCGCATGCTGATTTCTAATGTACATAAGTTGGATGCTAGCTCGTCAGAGATTTTTTTATTTTGCGCCAAAGCGTTACCACGTGTATCGCGGTTCTTGATCTCATTTGCTTAGATAGCTTAACTTTGATAAAAAGAAATGTATATCTTTCAATATCATTCAGAATTCTAATTCACATAAAACTACCACTTAAGTCTATTTCAGACTGCGCAGAAATCAAACTGTTATTTTTGCTAAATATTCTTCTTCAAATAGAATACTGTACGCATTGTTACAGAGGAAGTAGAATATTGTATGCTTATAGAATAGAAAGTAGCGGAATATAAAATATTATCGGATCGTCAATACATCCTAATAGATATTTCAGCTAAATGCCTTTTCAGTTCTCAATGGATTTCATCTACCAAGTATGAGCGCTTAAATGCCTGGATGAGAAAGTCCTGAGAATGGCTATGTTATAAACTAAACCCAACTGAGGATCGATCTCATCATGAATGCCGTGGAAGAAACCGAATGGTTCTGGGATGTAACGATAACGGTGTGTGACATTATTATGTCCCTGAACCAAGGTTTTCCGAAGCGGTCATTATACTAGTAGCTAAGCGAGGTCATGCTGTACGTGATTTACCAAGAGTAGACAGTAGTCCTGCAGTAGGTCGTCAGGAGAATTAAAATTCAGGGCCTCTCCTGGAGCGAATTCTTGAGCTGTTTGCAGTTTGATCTACGAGAACATTTCTACATAGTTATGATAGACAAGATTATGTGCATGGGTGTCCTCTTTCAGAGGGAAAGCCTGGATCCACAGTTGCTCCAGCTAGTTGTTGACTCTGTGTTCTCCACTGTCAGGTAGGAATCGTTTTAGAGTCGGTAGATCAGTATACTTGGTCCTTTAGCCCTATTAGTATTTTTAGGTTTCGTCTGCAGTTGCTGCTCTTCTCCAATTGTAGATGGAGGAGATGCTACCTCGGTGAACGCGATGATGAATGGTTCTCCTGTGGTAAAATGGATGGCACAGTGAGTTTTCCTTAGCGCACTGACCGATTTATCTTCAGAATGTGGTGGGGAAGGCCTTCGAACGTGTCGTTACTTTTTATCTCTCGTAGAATTAGACAGTCGAGAATGTACATGACAGAGGTTAAATTAAAACGTTAAGGATGGCTCTTTGCGTAGTCACTTCCAAGTTCGATGGACTTGGTTCCTTGGTAACGTTTTCGACAGATCGCGATTTCTAAAATATTAGTGTGGTAAAGACTGCGTGTTATCGTAGGCTTAAGTTTGAAATCCATTTTCAATTTTGCAAAGAAACAAGTAAAATTATTCTTATACGATCGCTATTTCAGAAAAGTCTCGTAAAATGATCGAATCTATTATACGCTTCACTCATTGTCAATGATGATGGGTGCATCTTACACCGCGTCTGTGATTTAAATTGCAAACGGACAAGTTGGATAATATCGATAAGATGTATCGATTAAAAAAAAAATTGCTGTACCGCATTCATTCCTGATTTGGTAGGTTTTACAAATAGCTCTTGCCGATCTTGTTAGCAAATTTAGTAAGAAGCTTGTATTACTGAACATCGATCAGCAGTAATTGATAAGTCTATTAAGACGAGAATTGTTTACAAGTGAAGTAAGATCGCGTTATATTAATTGCAATAAAAAATTAAAAATAATGTACAAAAACTTTAATGTTGAAAGAAAAACATTTTCAAAGTAGTTTGTGTACTTTTTGAACAATTCAATATTTATTTATTTATAACTTAGTCATAAAATACGTTTAGAGTCTTAAGAAAAGAAGTATATAGACAATGTTATCAAAAGCAAAAATTATATAAATATCTAATAAATAGGTATGTATTAATAATAACGATTGTATATAAATATAACATTATTTTGTCTTTGTTTTTGCAGAAAGTTCACTTCTCTCGGTGTGGTAAGAAATTGGCAGCGATTGAACGTACATCCAGATCAAGAGGAATGTTAACACGATCAGTTTATTCATTCCGGCTGAGGTACAACCGAACGTTCGACGAAGAATATTCCAATGACAACAATGATTCAAGATATCGACGGGTAAATCATCTGTAAATTAGATTGTCGAGTTTTGTTGAGGCTTCCGTAAGCGAATCGAGAAACCTACCAAGAGTCAGTGCATCTCAGAACTTCTCCGACCTCCGGCAAGGTGAGTGCTACTCTCTAATATTCAGCTGCGGCTATTCGACAGACTTCCCGTAACACGTGTCCATCGTGAAACCACTTATTGGGTAAGTTCAAGTATCAAGAACAGTTCTAGAAATTATCATAACGAAAAATATGTCCTGATTCGACTTTATGAGCCGAAATGAGACGTAAAACGGTATTCCTATAGGTGAATGTAGGCCGTTAATGATTATTATTTCTATTAGAAACCACAAATGCCCATTTAGCTAACGTTTATATTTATGTGTACGAGGATATGAGTTTGCGGAGCTATTTTAAAAAAGTGTCAGAAAATTTTTGGATGGTAGTTTGTAGCACAAATTGTTTAGATGGTACTATTTTTAGCTTTAACGGAAGTTAGTTGTACGTGGGTCGGTTTTTAAGAAACTACTCGAAGAGAAAACGAAGGTTTAGGCAACTAATTGCAAATGATGTGATTTATAGTAGTAAGTAATCTTTTGCAGATAATTTATGTTAAAATAAAGATATAAAAGATATAAAATACAATTCGTGTAGTGAGATTTTTTATGTAAAATTTCGATTTTCGAACGGATATATCATATAGACACGTAATGCAATAATGGTTATGGACAACGATAATGAAACAATCAAGCAGAACAATAAATTAATTTTATAATTATATTTTGCAGCACGAAATGTGCCTTCAAAAAATTTAGTTTTGTAAATATGTAGAGTTGTATTTCTATATAGATGATACTTTACTGAAAGGAATATAATTTAATTTACAATTTCTTTATTTTGTTAAGTGGCATATATAGATAAATACAAAAACAATTATTTTACAAGTTAATTTACAATATATATAACTATAACATAAAAGTCACAGACATGATGTCGCTGCAGCTAAAGGTATACACAGATCGCTAAAGCTTATAAAACTTTTTTAAGGATTCTTCTATTTTTTTACCACGTTTTAACATATATGCACAATTTATAATATTAAACTGACGAAATACAAAATTGTCTGATATTATTGGTTGCTTCTTTTTGTTATTTATCAGCATATTTGTACTAGTATCAATGAATGAGCCATTTATTGTGTTAAATTCAATATTTATTTCTACCAACAGGAAAAATTTACTCAAATTTAAATATAATCGCCTCTGTTTAGTAATGTTTTACTATCGTTCTGACCAACTATAGGTTTCCGTACGAAAAGGAATTTGCCAGTTTGATAAAATTTTATCAATTTATTTCTGTACTTCAGGTAATATTTTCGAGCTAGTATCTCAGATAAGTCGTTTTGCGTTGATTAAGAAGTACATCTAAAAATCTGATAAACCTGTGGGTGTGCCACATGTAAAAACGATTCCACCCAACACTACGTTCTTGGTCAATTATATCTATAACGCAAGATCTAGCACTGTCATAGAGCAATTTCGTTAGCGATTTTCTTTATCTATAAGTGATCGCTTTTGTTGCAGTTACTTATTTTCGGATGAAGCAGCTGGTATCTGTAGGAATCTTCTGTGATTGCTTCGTTTGATTCAAGTAACTCATAGTACAACGCACCCTCTATGCGCCCTTAAATAGAAAGCACGATTTTCTTGTGATGGACGTTGAGTTTTGGACTAGATACTCTCGATTATTTTGGATTTAATTGCAATTTCTTCCTAAAGTTCTCGCAATATATACAGTTTCCATCACGATCTATGGTTTCTCACAGAAAGGACTGTTTTCGTTGTTTGGTAAACAGACCATTGACTTGGCAACCATTGGTTTTAAGTTAGATTTGCCGATAATTTGTCAGCACGTGCATTAAACGTCTTCAGACACGAATTCGATGGTAATCTTTAATAATTTTCTCAAGGTAAACAAATTAGTGAACAATGACGAGGTGTAATAAAAATATGAATTTTTGAATTATTTGTCAGGATTTACTTTTTTTACTATCTTGCCACATATGCAAAAGTATAACAATAATTACCATTCTTCATAATTATATTTGACGAAAAACAATCATTGCCAAAGTTCACTACTTATTAATGATAGCATCTTGTCTAACTCAAGAAGTATAGGACACAAATCTTAATAAACGAAAGTATTCTAATAAAATTTTCTCGATAAACTACAATTTTCCAACCCTTTGTTAAACATTTTTCTGAGGCATCCGAGGTCAGTACCAGTTTCCCAGATCTCCATAATACAAAGGTACCAAATGTATTCCCAATAACAAAACCGCATACCGATTCGTGGCAGACATGAGCGTGATCGTCATATGCAAGCGAATCAAGAACGATTGCGGATCACTAGAAGGAAAAAGTTCGTGCACTTTTCTTCGTAGAATCGAATTTCCTTTTGCCAGTCTATGACGTAGGTTTGGTGTTCCAATAACAGGAGTTTCCATACATGGGAATGTCGGTTCTATTGATTTTTCGCAGAGGCGCAAGCGCTATTCGGCTCTTATCTGGCAAAAGGGAGGCGCGGCTATAACCATGGACCCCAGTGTACTCGCCAACATGGACAAGGACGCATTGAAGAAGCAGATCGAGAACATGAAGTATCAAGCCGGTATGGAACGGTGGCTTCTATCGAAGAGTATTGTCGCGTAAGTGCATTAACCTCTTCTTGCCCCCGCCCCTTCCTGTCCCCTTCCAAGCCTAGTTTACGTCGGTCGTTCCTGTAACTTGTTATTTTCACCTGATATTTTTTTTTCTAGTTTCTATCTTATTTAACGGATTCTCTAATGCACGCCGAGGATGCTTCGCGTTGCTGGTCCAGCAACTCCATCTATCTCGTATTATGTGTGTGCTCACCGATTACTTTTGGAGTATACTTCGTTTCCTTCGATTTCCTTTGTATTTCCCGTGGTGATGAATATGCAATCCTGTTGTGTTTATCCTTTTTCTGTTTTACGCTTATCGGTGTGGGTGTTATATTAGTAGCATTGCTCTATTTCTCCCTACCACTGGTTTGTTATATTTAATGGATTCTTCCGCTTCTTTCTCGTCATTTTTTAATGTATTTGTGTTAGTTATTTGGTTACTAATTGTGCATGTCTGTCAAATTGAATACCTTATTTAGTATTTTCTTTCCTTGCCTCAAAGTGTTCTGTCAGATGTTTCGCTGTTCTTTAATGGATTCGGTGTATAGGTGACGTTAAAAATGGCTCAGGATTTATAAAAGAGGAGGACTCACTAGGGTGGTTTTTATAGAAGGTGTACATCACGAAGTTTCTACCGTTTTCACGTGATCATTTAAAAACAATTTAAACAAATAGCATGGATAAATACAGTAAGCACAATACACATATATTGCATTCATAAAACTAGACTGTACGATTGTTTTCAAAATATTATTAGGAGTATTAGTAGAAAGCTTCTAATAGTGAATAATATATTTTCGTTTATATCTTGATAATTTTCACAACTTTTAGACAATTAGTTCTAATTCAGGTGACATTTATACAATTTTTTATCTTTTTACTATTCTGCCTATTTTAACGTTGATTTAGAGGGGATTATTCTTTTTCAAAGCAAATTATTTGGTACAACAGTTATGCAGTATTATATTCTGGTATTTTTGTATTAAAATCCGGATTTGTTTTACTTCTAAAGCTAGTTTTAATTATAAAGATATTTAAAGTACATTGTGTGGCCGTGCTTTGTTGCACATATGGAAAGCTGGATATTTTAAGAGGAAACTAATGCATTTGTTGGTTTCGCAAAATTGAAATTATACATTTCGGTATCTACATAATAGGCTATTGATGAACGTGATATCTCATTGCAGGGGGTGTAATGTTCAAGCATATATTCGCGTTGAAACGCTCGGTGATATCTGATGGCGCCTTCCGTACTACTAAACAAATTTTATGGTTCTATTTAATCAATATTTTTGATGCTACGAATGCGTCCTTATAGGATTTGTAAGATATTAGATAATTTTCATTTCATAAAAAAGAATAATAGAAATGTTTAGGTGTATCTCAAAAAGGTCTTTGAAGTTCGAGCAGCTCCCAGATGCATCGTTATAAGGGTGGGTAGCGTCATGATGTGGTTAATGGCGTGACAAGTTTAACAATATCATTAGAGTAACTTACACACTATCTACATTTCAAGTAAATTATTCTGCAAATATTTTCCATCGAAAGATTGTATAGAACATTTGATTCCTGGCATCGAGTTAAGGGTAACTCGTTCAATTCACAATAGAATAGCATATATCGGTATATAGGAATTCTGTAATGGCTATAGGTTGAATTGACTCGATTGAAACAATTGTCCGGTACCGTATGAAAGTTGTTTAGAAAACATGATCGAAGAAGTCGTTTCCTAGACAAATTGAGGAACGCGAGACGTAGATGACGACATAATCGGTATCGTGTGGCCTGGCTTGGTGTACCGCAACACGTTGTTATATACCGTAGTAATCGACATTCAAGGCTAAATTACACCGGCGTTCCATATATTACACGTTGGGACAGGATCTCCTTGGACGTGGAGTGTCCGTTAATCACATATATGTACGCGAACTGATTACTTTTAGACGTTCAAAGAGTGTGCGCATATCAATTGAATCATGCAAATGCATCGATTGCTGCACTGGAATTCTGTCATTCGCTAATGAAAATTGGTTCATTCCGTTATTGAATTATCAGCCTTTTGTTCAAAGATAGCAGAGAACTACTATTATATAGATTGGAGGAAAGTACACAAACGATTGTTTGGTATACAGACTTTCTCGTATTGCCATGTTTGTACATTTGTAAACGAAAAGTGTTGGGTATTTCGAAAATATCTTATTAGAGTAAAGATTTATGTGCGATAAAAGTCACCATAATTATTACACGATCGTACTTCTATCGATGCATCGCATTTCCATCAAAGGTATAATAAAAGAAGTTTAGGATTCAGGCTTTTTGCAAGCACTGAAACATAAGTAGATCCAAAGAAAAAATAGAATATGCCAAACTTCTCCCAAACTTCTGGTGCAAAAAAGTAATTAACAAGCAACAGATTGCATTAATATTAAAATTACCTACATTGCGAGGAAGTTCTAGGCGCCTAGATATTCTCTAATAAATCAACGACAATATTGATGAGTTTCGTCGTACTTATTCGAGTTCGATCATCGTCATAATTTATTCGTTCTTTATTGTAACGAACACCCATGTCTATCTACCGTTTTACTTGGAATGGATCGTTCTTTTCTTGGGAAGTTCACTTTCATTTTCTTTTCCGGCTCCGTGCCCGCCGCCTCTTACGCTTTCTCATTCTACTTGCTGCTGTCGTTCATTGAATAATACGTTATTCGCTTCCGATGTTTATCAGGATTGTTTCTCTCTAATGATTTAACTATCGTCAATTTGTCTGATTATTCAAGATATATATTATATGGTATATGCATAGAAGAGAAGATTTTTATCACGAACTAGATGAAATTAGCGGCTTTACTACTGTACATTGATATTACTTGCTGTATTATAACAAACGATAAAATTTTAAAAAATGGATAGATTTATCTATTATAACTTAAAATTTAATTGTAATAAATATACAAGTATAAGAAATGTAATAAAAATAAATATATTTCAATATTTGTGACACTCACGCTATAGTATATACCATGTATTATTTTAGTATGCATGATACATTTGGTATATACATAGACACAGTAATGACAATTCTCTTAATCCTCCGGGTGTATATGCAAACATTGGAGAAGTAAATAACACAAGTAGAACGTGTAAACAGCGACATAAACGTGTGTAACAACGGCAATTATCAGTATATGACACGTTCAAACAAATTGACAAATAAGCAACAGAAGCGGCATTGATCATGGGTTCGTTTAAATACACGCACGCAATTAGGTTGAGTCTAATAATCGGAAACAATCATAGGGGCTCTTCTGTAACAAGGCGCGGGCCGCGTGTTTGATAACATATGGAAAGTTGCACGGCGTTGCGGAACGAACGCGGAACCGTGTTCGAGCAACGTCGTTGTCCCGTTCTGCGGTTTTCGACGGGAATCGTTCGCAAAAACGAAAAATTTCCGCGGTCAGCTACTTGGAGAGCGCCGAAGTGAAAGGTATCTCCCATTTTTTCTTCCTCACTTACCGACCGGGCTAATCTTTTGCCCGCGCCGCCGCGTCGTGCACCTAATATCGAACGTTCTCCATCTTAAATCCTGCACGGCGCCATTTCTGCCCTCGCGCATGCTTTGAAAAATCTGGGAAGAAGCGGCATTGTCTTCGATGTTCAAATCTATCCTTTCGATCAAACCGACTCCCAACGAGGAGAGTTATACCAATAACGTCTATATTTTTTATGTAGGGTACTTTTCGTAAATAGGACGAATGATTTTATCTTCCTTGAGAAGATGAGGAAAACAGAGTAGTTCATGCATTCATAGTTATCGCTCATAATTGATTTTGTTCCTTTTTCCATAGTTTTTTAATTATCTATCAACATTTCAATATTTTTCCTATTATTTGAGTTAATTACTCAAATGTTCCACGATGACGGAGATCGATATGTGGTTAAAGTGTCCATGCAGAAACCTTTCAAATAGTATATCTATACATGTACCTTTTGTATTAAGTTCTTTCACTAAGCTGTTTTAGTAAGTCTTTTTTTAATATATATGAAATATTTGCTGAAAAACCCTGATCAGTAATGAAGTAAGGAATTTCACGTATTTTGAAAGCATTTTAATTGGTAAAGGGGCTATTGAAGCTATGAAGGACGAAAAGCAACCTGCTCCAACAACAACAGGTCGTTAACCCACATTCACTTTTAATGAAGAGAATAAAAGTTTAGAAACATTTAAACGTTGGAGATGAATTCATCGCAATCAGAGAATTGCATAAATCCTACGATTGAATTGTAGTATCAAATCATTAACAGAATTGATACTGATAAAATACAAAGTAACAGTTTAAAAAGTGGAAGTGTCAATTTCATATACATTTGGTATTTATATCTAAGGGACAGTGATTTATTAATTCCTGGTATGCATTTTTGACAAGTTGATGGATAATCTTTTATAAACGAAAGACGTAAATCTACCAGTTTTATTTTTCAATAGAGAAAACAACATTAACCGGTCTTGATATAACTTTAATTTCTTTTTTTCATTGCACTAAAATTTCACTGCATTTATTAAGAGGGAACCTAGACCGACCTCACACAAAGTATAGACACCATTACGTAAGCTGGTTGCAATTCGGAGGTAAAACTACGCTCATAAATTCAGAACTTTACATGACTCGTAGTAATGAGTGCACAGATATCATCGAGATATGTAAATTAATGGCAAATCGTTCACTAATGACAATACTTATAATTTTCTTTTGATCCTATGGAGGGAGATGATAAGTTGTAATTGTTTAAGTAACAAGCTTAACATTATTGTAATAAACAAAAAAATACCGTGTACTATATTGTTATAAAAATAATTGTCCGCATACTTTTGAGTGGTACTGCGTAACTATATTTGTTTGGAGACGTTTACCATGGAAATACGAAAAATTGGCCGATCGCGATCGAGCAGCTACAAACCTTCGAAACCCAGAATTCTCCTTGAACGCAAAATCGGCCAGAGTATCCGAGTTCCTTTCACCGAGCCTTCGCGGCGAAACGGCCAACTATTCGTTCCTCGTTGCACTTTTCTTTGCATCGCTTGCAACCTTGTTACGTTTACAACGATCCTGTGTTTCACCAACGTTGCTATTGTGTGTCCAGTACTTTATTTACAGCTTCCAGATAAATTTCTGGTATATCTTACGAACAATATACAATGCTTTATAGATATTTACTATCGACTCTGAAGATTGTAATAAGAATCTCACTTTTCTTGTGAATTTCACGTTTAACTCGAAAATTGATTATAAATGACATCACAGAAGTGTTACTCGTGAATGTAAGTGCTGTTATTAATAACTACACGAAGAAAAGTGATTAATTTGAGATACTAAATTAAATACAAAAAATGAGTTTGCTTCTTCCAACTTCATTACTTTTATTTAATACTGAAATTACATTAAAAATAGACAATTTTTTAAGATATTTGTCTAATCGTATCAAACATTGTTCCAGTGGTAAACTTCGATATTCATTGAAAACGTAACCGAGTGAGAACATTTAGTGTGTCGATCTTGTAGACGATCTACTTGTTTCCAGGATGAGGGAGTACGTGGAAGAGAATGAGAAAACTGACCCATTGATACACGCGCCTGACAAGAAGAACAATCCCTGGGCCGAGAGGGGCAAATGCATAATCATGTAATCAAGACGTAGAACCGCAGGGGACGAGAAGGAGAAGAGGCTAGGAAGCATCTGAGCGAGTACCATCCGAATCGAATCGAGTAGGAGGCGGATCGTTTAGCCGCGTTTAAATTCACGTTTAAATTTAAACCAGCGAGACTAAGTAAAACCAAATGAAAGACACAAACAAGTAAAAAAAAGAAAAAAACCAAAAACACACTGATGTAAAAGGAAAAGGAACGTGGAAAGGTATAAGGAGAAAAGAAGAAAGAGACGTATGACAGATGAAGAGCAATTATCACGAGGAAGAAGGAGGAGGAGGAGAAGATGAGGGAGAAGAGTCGGGCGCAAGCGATGGAAGCTGGATGAAATCCTGGATGAAGGAGGAGCTAGGAAAATGGCGGAAGAAGCGAGGTTGACGCGAAGCGGAGTCAAACTAGCTAGAGCTAATAATTCAACGATCTAATTCTTCGCAGTCACCTGTTCGCAGTAACTTTCCCGTTTCAACATGCAAACGAAACGAGCGGCGTGTTTTAGCTCGACTTTCTTCGTCTTTCTAATCACCGTGGCTTTCGGATTGAACCTCGGACTATATCTCGAGATGTGGTCTTCGCTCTGGCCGTGCCTCGATCGATTTGTGCGACGACTCACAGAGACGCGAAAATGTACTGTATATCGATATTAATTGCTTAAACTTTCACCTCGTGCGTCTGTCGTTCTCTCTCTCTCTCTCTCTCTCTCTTTCTCTCTCTCACACTCTCTCTCTCTCTTTGCCTCTCTGTCTCCGTGTCTCTTTTTCTTCGGTTCCTTCTTCTTTTTAACCGTCTCGCTCTCCTTTTCTATCAGCGCGAGCGAAGGGTGCGAACGGCGATCTAATCTGTCCGAGGGTTTCATAAAAGTAAGGGCATGGAAAGGAAAACACGGACGGCGAAAATTGAATCGATTTAATCGAGCCAGGGGACGAAACGAATTGAGCGGGCGAAACGACGTAAAAGGGACTCCGCTCCAAAATGCGCGCTTCTGTCTACTCGTCGTTCCGAGTTCCGAATTCTGGATAAGTTCTGATATCAGTTCTTATTCGATTCCATTCGTTTTGATCGAATATGTGTTATGCGTCGGTAATACACATCATGTGCAATTTAAATCTAATGTCATGACAAACTTTTTTGAATCGTTCATTATACCGTGTAAGGATTATTTAAGTACACAATGTAATCTAACGTCATTATATGTACACACGTTATATCATATATCATACGATTGATACGCTATGCATATTTCTGCGAATTTCTTACGAAAATATAATATATTCACATATCGTTTAATGGAGATTATTGTATGCTGCTTCGTGTCCTCTTTTCGTCCTTTCTATTGCGCGATTTCATAATCTTTGCTTCCTTGCCCTGTTGCGGCCTTCGTGTTCGACCTAATTGTGTTCTTCTTCTCATCAAAGGATTTCTTAATTTTCTGATAAATACGAGGGGCTTATTTATGTTATTATTTATAATATATACAATTTTACGTTGAAGTTGTATTTTTCTTGGAATTGGGAAATTTTTTTAAACAAATTGGAATATGGTTAGGTCAAGCAAATTGTGAAGACCAAAACACGGTTAAGAGTTTACAGACATGTGTCTTTGTGGAACATAATGTCTTGAATACAGTCTTTTGAACGCAGTATTTTCACTTTTAACCAAAGTAGTCAGTATCTATTTTAGTTCTATATTTATTCAATTAAAATTATTATTGTTGATATATTTCTCTTTCTAATAAGTATAGTATTAAATAAATATAATGTGTTTTATTGTTGATATCTTGAATATTTTTCACACTTACGAAAGTATGAACAATTTTTAAGGAGAAACTTGGAAGAAGAAAATGATATGTCAATAAAAAATACACTATTTTCAAAGCTGTTTCAATTATCTGAAACATAAGAACCTTAGAATATAATTTTTGTATCTCGTCTTATTCGTAGCATATATTTCATTAACACATGTATTTATGATAATTTACAAATTACGCTTATACGATGCTTTATTTTAATTCATTTTGATTGTTATTAATTTCAGAAAAATACGTCAATGAACTTAAATATTTGAAACATTTGCACCTGTAAATTAGATAAACATCGATATTTATATTGTACGGAGTATATAGGCGACATCATATGTGTATATATATATGTATACATTATGAACTCTGACAAGTTGAAATTCTAATTAATTTGTACTATGAATTGTCATTTTGCATAGCTAAAACTGCCAAAATGTGTGCTTGATAAAACATAGATAATTATAAAACCAAGAAAAATAACGAATCGTAAAGAAACTTAAATAATACAAATTTTACAGTATGGCCGTGTACGATAGTAATTCGAACCAATTTCCTCTGTAATTAATATTTATACTATTGTTAAAGCAATTCTGATTGCAGGGACCATCCTGTATGTACCACAGATAGATGAATCGAAACAAGAATAAAGTATTGATAACATATAATTCGAATTGCTTCAGGGACTATTGAAATGACGAGAAATTGTCGAAGAACTCTCCAAAGGAAGTCCAATCGTCCTGAACATTCATTGAGACGAACGCCCACAACATTCCGTACCAGTTCAATGTTTGCTGTCCAAGTACTTGTCGTTTGTTTTATACTTTGTAAGCTCGTTTGTGTGTGCAGAGGAATGTATTTTCAACAACGAAACGTCGGACGAAGCAGACCAAGGCTCCGTGCAGGAATTGTATTGCATTTCAGAAATATATTTGCGATAAAGCAGCTATCTGTAAAAGCGATCGATGGAAATAAGAGTGAAAGACCAGGCAAGCGAAGAAAAAAGGGGTAAAGAAGACGGAAAACGAATGTATTATATTTTCGTAAGAATATCTGTGGTGTCTGTGGTACCTGTGGTGTTGTCGAACGAAACGTACCAAAGACAAAAAGGGGAGTAAAATTATTAAAATCACTTTCACTTTTTAATAACCACAAGAAGATTTACTGGACAATCCGAGTCGCTGATTGATTTTCCAGTAATTAGTGATTATTGGGAATACGCTTCGGTCATGGTATCTTTTTTCGATCGTCTTCCACGAAATATCGGAGACATTTTTGATAATTAACAAACCGATGAGGCGATTTCTTTCTAAAAAAATACGATAATTATTCTACGTTTACGTAAGAAATGTTAAGTAAGAATCGAAAATATATGCTAGTCGGTTGACTAAGGAAACTAAAGTTTAATATATTCCTTCATAAATGCTTATTAATTAATACATATATTCCAATATCGAAACAAAGGATTTGTTGTAGAAGTAGACTTACAATTATATAATAGTTCCAAATTTGTACATAATTTGCGTACTGCATCGTATTGGGGCCATTGAAAAATGGCGCATGGAATGTGGGCATAAAAAGCAGATAGTAGTTTCCCTACTTATATAAGGCTACGGACGATTTTTCTTATACATTCTGACGGTAGACTTCCTAAATATATACCTATTATATATGAGTATTACTTAAGCTCTGTGCAAAGCCGAGAAGATGAATATTGGGGTGATGTAGGGGAAAAAAGGGTTGAAAAGCTGCGATACTCTCTGAAGTTTATGAAATTCACAGTAGTGTGTGATGTGATCCATGAATTTTACTCATAATGGAAGTACGCGTATTTTGATCTTTACACTTGTGGATTGCAGAGAATGTGGATCTGTATAGGACCCACAACCAATCAGACGCGCATTCCTTTGCTAGCTATTTTTTCGTCTCCGCGCAATATAGGATACGAGTAGATTGATCAGCAAGCGGTACTATCGAATGCTGAGTCGAGAGGAGTGGAATATGACCAGTAAGAGGTGAATATCTATTGAAAAACAGCCTATTGAAAGGGTAAAATCCGTGCGCCATCTTCCAATGGCTCGAGAATAATATTAAATTCGCAAAAGTAACGGAAACAAATCCGACAATACGATTTCAGACAATTTAAGGTTTCTAGTATTAACCGTTTCTAATCGAAATTGCATCGTGGCTAACTTCTTCAGGAGTCATTGACTGATATTGTCATGTGCCTTCCAGGCATTGCCTGGTAATTAGGAGATATATATACTGATTTCGTGCTCACGACACGGATCGTTGATCACCAATTACAGGTCTTTTAATTGTTCAGTGAAACAATTGAAAACCTACGAGGAGTGTGTAGCAGATGGTGTTAAATTGATATTCAACATCACTATTATAATCTCCTTTGGTTGTTTCTTTATTTCCAGTGATTTATGGTATACATCTACTGGGAAGTAGCCTGTGGGCTCAGCTATGATTCTGGTTTAGATAAAGAGGATTTTATGGCGTATAGTTATGTCGAGTTTAACTATAGAACAACACTAATGTAATCTTAACACATGTTTATCTTTATTTTCTTGTTAAACGAATAGACTAAAATGGAACATCATTTAAATTACTTTACTAGTAGTGATAATAGGTGAAAAGAAAAAATTACATATCGAATAAGTAAATAAGACCAAAATCATACCGTGTTTGGTCTTATTTTAATCAGAAAAATTTTATCAGTATGTTATTGAAATTTTTGATAAATTGTTTTGTTATTCCACTATTCTTGTTTCATCAACGAGTAGGTATTTTCTCTTTTGTCTTGTGAAAAAGAAGCTGCTGGCAGGTTGCACTAGGCACTTGACTAGGTCAAAGTGAGAGCCACTTCACCTCCCTCTCAATAGTGGGGATAATTCAGACCCATTATTTAACCCTTTCGACTTGACGTAAGTACACCTTATGTCTTCACGCGTGGCTGATGCATCGCAACCTCAGATCAAATGATAGACGTTCAACATAGCATAAATCATTATAATTTTTCCTCGCATGGCGGTTTTCATTACTACATACGGAATAGGATAACGAATAAAAAATAAGGCTACACGAATTGACGATATAAAAAAATGAAAGTGTGCATGTAATAGATCACTGAAAAAGGGTGACAGGAGCAGAGAAGTAGAGCAACACTGTTCCCTTATTCGAAATGAAATTGGGAAAAGAATGGATTTCGATTCGATAAACATCAGTTGTGGCGTTCAATTGAAAGGTAGTATAAGTTGGGAAACGCTGTTCTAGTTGGTCGATGTGGATCACTGGATCTCCGTTTCACTCTCGCGTTCCCATTTACTGAGCAACCGATTGAGCCCTGTTGTCAGCGTAAATGCGTTGCCAACAAGAACGGAAACTAACTCCTACCGATTAACCAACACTTGTCCATACCTCATATTAAACAAATAATTCTACATTTCTCTAATTCGTAAATATTGGACTATGTCAGAATTATCGGATTTATGGGGAATAAACGATCGATCGATATTTACACCCATAAAAAGGCAACAGAGTGCAAAGGTACCATTTGTTTCTGCAGCTTTTTGTCGCCTATTTGACGGTGCCAGAATCTTTATTTATTTTCTTGAGAATAAAATGGTTTCGTGGAGGGAATATAAAAATATTGGAAGGCAGCACGTTGTAACCGCACTTAGAAGAGAACAAAATGTTAGAGGATTGTAGTTAACACATTGACCCAGAGGAAAAATCCAAAATCTGACATATTACGACTTGCAATGTAGCATGTTTTCTTTTAATAAACACAAATTAACCATTTAAGGTCCAAGCATTTATTGCACGATGCAAATTACGCGTCTCTTCGCAGCGGAGCCAATGAAATTATGGAATGCATTACGAGTGTCCCCGTAGCGGAGCCAGCATTGTGCAAGGGGTTGCTGGAAAAAATGTTCTCAGTTGATGACAGCGGTTAACCTTCCTCCATATTATCAAAGAAGGGATAATTTGCGGTTTCGTAGCATTAGCTTCAAGAAACAGTAAACGTAGTACGGTATTCGATCATTTTGGCTCGTATCAGTGCCTTGATTTCATTCCACTACATTGACCAGACGCACAGATAAATCGAGTTCGACTATATTATTATTACAAAACTACCGGAATCCAGGTATTTATATGTTGGCAAAAGTGTATACAATCTATTAATCGCCTATTAGGTATATTATATCCATCCATACAGGTATTGTACATACATCGAGTTGCGTGTACAGCACGCACAATCACTTACTGTACACAAAATGAAAGGAGACTTTAAATTGTCGCTGGGAACGAAGAGGAAAATGTTGACATCGTCTACCATCGTGTTGTACGGCTGTTACGAAAATTTTCGAGTAGTTTTTGCTTTTTGTTTACCGGCGGAGACGTACACACGATGACGAGGGATCCAAGAAGATGAGACAGTGGGCGAAAGAAGTTACAAGTGTACCCTGAGGAAGGGGTTCCTCGTTCTTCTTTTCAGAAACCGAAAGAGGGAGGGAGGGAGAGAGGGTGAAGGAGAGAGAGTGGGCCAGAAGGAATGAGAGTGAGCCAGCTAGAGGCAGATAGAGGAAGAGAAAGAGAGGGGAGAGGGAGAGAGTGTGACAGCGGGCTCTCGTTCACTATGATCAGTGCTTTCTGAACTGTAGTCAGTGACAGTTCCTCGATCATGTGGCGGTGAATCTTCAATCACTGATTATTGTACCGATTACGCTGTGTTTCTACCCCTACCGTCCGTTCTCGGGTTGAGTTTTAAAGCACTTCGCATCCTACTGTCGCAGTTTGATTTAACCGCGTGGCACGACTTGTTTTTACTCATCTTATTCATCTTTCGTTAATCTCGGTGCTATTTTGCACATTTGGAGCGACGCGCTGGAAAAACTGGATGAATCATGGTAAGTGACGACCATGTGCGAATTTTGAGTTTTCCTAAAGCTACGTCTCTTTGGGGATCGACGAAGGGAAGTGGCGGTTGGAAAGGGTTCGGTAAAAACCAAATTGTCGACATATATTTAAACGATAGAAATAAACAAGGGGGCAACGAGACGAAGATATTTAATTCTGTTAGTTTTTGTGTGTTTTTCATAAATAGACAGAGGAATATGGTGAGGATAAGGAAGGAAAAGGGTTTGCTGCAATCTGGTACATCGATACAGTGTTTACGATGAGATTTTGTTTGAAAAAACGTAGTGGTTTCATTTTTAGATCGGTCCCCTTTTCAATTCATTAATATTTAACTAAAATAAAGAATTAATAAAATGAATAACAGCTTCTTCTCGGAAAACGTACCATATTTTTTGCAATGTTTTTTTCTGCCAGTTGAGGATAATTTTTCGAGCCCATATTTTATTTTTCATTCAAATCGTACGATATTACATCACAGCTGGATTCATGTAACATCACTGTGGAACCGGTCTGAACAAAAATCAATTCGGAAAGAATTAAAACAGACATCGAGATCGCTACACGATTGTGCCACTTTTTATTTTATTTTGCCTTGACAAAATTGCTGCGCAGCGATAGTGCTGGACATTTAATCCGTCTAGTCGAGTTCCATTTGAAAATTTATACGTAGAAATTGTTGGACAGTAAGATACATACTGGTTGTTTGAATATGCAATCAGTTGTATATAGATATAGAGTGATAGGTTTAGAGTTTAATTTATTTTTATTAATGCACTCGGCCAATATTATTCATAGTAAAATATCTGACCAGTGTTGTTTATTCCAATAAAAATTTGGTCGATCAGAATTTTACATTTGGAATGGACAGACGTTTGAAATATCCAATTAAATATTCAAATAAAAAGTAGTACAAAAGTAATAAAGAAAAGTTTTTTCAATAGTTTCATTTTCCTTATCTTAATCACAAGAACTTTCTTCATTATTTTGATTAATATTTTACGCATTATTATCTAAATGTTTTCATAAAAATGTTATGAAAGTTATCACTAATTGTATGCTAATTTTTCGAGCAAAGTGAAGGAACGAATGAGTTTAAATAAACAGTACCTTCGTTAAGATAATTATTTATTCCAAAATAACATCCAAGGTCTACAGCCTATATTGACAAACCGTGGCATCGTGCCGAATTTAGTAAAGCTAGATGAAAAGTGAATGAAGGGGGGAATTCGGGAATATCTGGACGTACACATCTCGTAAATCGGCCGATCTCTGCCTACGCGTTCCCAAGGATCTTCGTTGTAACAAGTACCAAGAACTCGTTTTGTTCTTCCGGGTTACCCAAGCCCTCTCACTTTCATCGAGCGATGACCTCGTAGTCGATTCTGTTCTTTGATAATCGAACAAACTCGAAATGAGGTGGAATGAGATCAGACGTGGAACCAAAAGCCGCGTTTCGAAAACGTAGGCGCGAAAACTGCGAGACACAAGCGAGATGAGCAGCAGAAATTTACATTTCTGTGATCTAGAGGTGTCTTTACAGTGATCAACATGTGCTTTTTATGATTACGAAAACACATTATGGAGATGTGCAAATTATTAGATTTGACAAAGGGTTACATGGTCGGATGTTTAACTTTTGGAAATTTTTGACATCGTAGATAGAAATGTTTTTTACGTAATTGTCTAGTAGATAAGTCTGAATTGCTAGAAAAAAGTGATCTTGACAGTTTATCAGATACACATGTATCAACTGCAAGTTTAAAGACCCCTATTTTTACTGGCATCGGTTGTACGAGATTTATAAACGTAACGCCATTATATCTGCTTTCCATGATAACTACTATCTTACTTACTAATTATAACGTTTAAAAGTAACAGTCTTATCCCCCTATTTGCGAAATCAATGTAATTGTATGCAAAATGAAAGAACCAGTAGACAGATTGACAGTCAACAAGATAGTAGCTAGGAATTACATTGTCTGCGTTTATAAATACAAATACCTGTAGAGGCAGAGATCTGTTAATTCGATATTTGCAATTGATACACGTTCGTGCTGGTGTGAGAAGTAGTTAACTATGGAAGAACATGAAAAGCCAATACTTAAAGAATCAGAATAAATGGAACGTAACAAATTGTAAGGTGGAATAAGTTTTATTCGTGAACGTATCAAATGGAGGGTAGTGTGGTATACCCGTCCACCCTGGATGATTCATCCTGCACGCATAATTTGAGAAAAATCCAAGTGTTAAAGCAAGATAATATGCACGCAGAGGAGGAACTGATAAAAGATATGAAAAGTAGAGTATTCCATGCTAGATCAATCATTCTTTGTCCTTGATGTCTGAGATTGTATTTAAAATGGAGCATGACGTAGATCGACATGAAATTAAAAGAGATCAAAATCTATATTTTACTGTCAGTTTGCTTTGATATTTTAATCATGTATCATATATATATATATTTTCGATTTCATATATGATAATTATATCTGATATCAGGACGAGCTCACTGACTTCGTAAACTGTAATCTTCAGATGACATATATTCAGAGCTCCGAATTATAATAATGTAATTTTTAAGTTAAAATTAATGTTAATGTTTGGCGTGGCACTTTGAATGGTTGCATAATATGGGCATACTTCTCTGGAGCAACGGGTTTTCAATATCGTAATTTTCTTGTAGGAAAACTGTCGAGCTTGTTGGACGACATTTTATGTAACGATAGAAGTAATATGAATTTTCTGCTCATAAATTTTAAATTTGATATCCATTGGATAAGGACATGTGAATCCATTTCTTGGGCATTGCATCCTCCAAAGATATCTCCTTCTGTTGGGGCATTTGTCGTTTATTATTTATGAAAAGACATGATCGTGTCACGATTGTTGTAGAAAGGAGTATACATAGCGGACGGTTAAAGCGATCTAGAATCATCATTTGTGGAAGATGCCTCTTACTCCAGGCCCGTGGTTTCTGCTCATCTATTCTATTAATTTCACCTTTGACATTTACAACATTCGATCATAAATTTCATTTTCTCGGATAAGAGGTAAGAACCTTTTGAAATCGCGCTCGTGAACGCCGGTAATGCGGATAGCGTACGGTTTAATTCGGACTTAAAACGTGCAAACTAACCGCGATATTAATCGCAAGCCGATGGTGAAAACGTCGATTGGGTTGGTGAATTTTTTATCTTGCGAAGCCTACGAATTGGGGAGAAGTAAATTGTTTTACCGAATACATAATCCTTCTTCCGTTTTGTAATCGTCCGTTGTATAATACCGAATGTCTGAATTTCGTTATCGATAGTTTGGACATCTTATAACATACATAAATCGTCCTAAAACGAGTGATCTTATGAAATAATGATACAAACAAATGTAATCAATGTAAATGCAATAGCTATATTTTTTAGTTTTGATAATAACTTTCAGTTTAATGTTTCTATAATTCCACAATTCTATAGTATTTCATAGAAAATCTGAAAAAAAAGGAAATAAGAAGTTTGCTAAAACATTTTGTCGAAACACACTTTGTTTTTGAGATGATATATGAAATATTAAATACTAATCACAACACCTAATGAAAGACAAAGCCTGTTATGGAATAAAATTGACGGTCGAAGCTCCATTTTCGAGATTGTTACATCGCTGAGATAGGCTTCTTTTGTGGTTAACTACGGTCGAGTGTTTGTGGCCATTCTCGGATGCAACGTATCGCGCTGAATTATTAATGAACGTCCGTGGCAATCGCTAATCGTGACTAGCCGCGTAACGGTAAAGAAAAAGAGAAAAGTTGTTTCTACACTCAATGACGCTGACTGGTGAAATCTCCGTCAGCCTGGTTTGCAACAGGTCAACCCGTTCACCCAGGCATTTTGGCCTCCACAGATTTGTCGTTTGCAGTTCTACCAGCTAATTAAATTACAGTGATGTTTCCATTGTAACGTCTGAAATTAAACAGGCGGTTCCATTTTCTAAATATTTCTAGACTACATCGTAGTAATTGCTTTATTTGTTTTTATTATATTCATATTAAATTGTTTTGTAGGCAGCTAAGTGTCGGACCTTTAATTAGAATATTCAATACTTTAACGTACTTACACTTTCATATACATACAGATATCTATGTATTGTATATATGGTTACTCATTTAACGTGCAATCCACGTATAAGTGACCACAATCCTGCGTGGCACTACCTTTTGTGATTTGTTGCCAAAAGTGTAAAGATACGTATCCACATTGCGTATCCCCGCCTCGTATCAGGATTGTGTCAATATGGATGCCAAGTGTTGCATCGTAGCGTATCAAAATGCATTATAGTGTATTACTTGTGACACTTGTCCACATTAATATGCAATGATAATATAATATGGAAATGTACAACAAATGGATACCCATTTTTCTAGTTATCAAAGAACTTAGAAACTTATGTATTTATCAGAAAAAAAACCGCATTGGAAAATGTTACTGTCTACAATCTAAAGACGTTATGATAAATTTAATAATTTAGGAATGATTTAAAGCCTCGTGTAAATCCACTACGCAGTCAATGTACATAGACGTTTGGTAAATGCTGAAGTAAGTTGACTCACAATTCACGTGCGAAAAAATCTTTTTCTCGACCACAGAACTAAGTGTACTAACTAACTTTTCATACACGTGTTTTTCACCTTTTATCATATCTGCTGATACTTACTTTCTCTTTCTCTTTCTCACTTACTCTCTGCCTTTCTCTGTACCTTTCTGTCGTTGCTAATTTCTCCTAGCCTCCCTCAATTTCTCTCAGTCTGCTTCAGACTGTGCTAGTCTCTTCTTGTCCTGTGCTAGTCTCTAGTCTCTTCTTGTCTCTCCCTGGCTCTTCCTATCTTTCCTGTTTTCCCTTGCCTTTCTCTGTTTTTCTTTGCTTCTCCCAGTCTTTTCCAAGCATTCCAGAACTCTTTGTCTACAGTTTGGTAGCTGCTTGCTAATTAACGAAATGAATAGTGAAAGGATTGAAAGCAGCGAAGACAATATATATGCGACAAGTATAACTATCTGGAAACTTATGTTGAATAATTGTAAATAATTATAAATGTAGAATACATTTTAGAAATTCATATAAAGTGCATATGATATTCTGATTAATCGTAGGAGACACAAGAAAGTATATAAATATTAGACTAAACTTATAACCAGAGACCAGTATTGTATGGTACCTTAGTACAAATAAAAGGAAAGAACAACGTGGCAAGGAAATCGAAAGAATTCCATAGATTTCCCGTAGCGACAGGAAACTACTTGAAGTTTCGTAAGCGGCGGCTGAACGAGGCCCTCCGGCGGATGTTGGGTGAAAACGGTTCGCGAACGTGCGTAGCCTGAAAACGATATGAATCGATAAGTGGTGTACTGCTCCAGTCAGAAGAAATGCTCACGAGATTACGACGAATGAACCAGACAAACACAGCTTACCTTGGTCGCCGTTTTTACTCTTAGCAAGTCGACAAAGTCTTCAGGTAGAGAAAAATTCGCTCGCCACGAACCGACAACAGATCCGGTAGCTTATGCCTTCTATAAGTTTCACCAGTGACTCCGTGTGCATTATATATGTGTACGTGTATGCGTTTAACGGGTAATGAGTTAACTAAATTGACAGTAAATTACATGAACTCTTACAATTTTCCTTATATTAGTAACGGAGGGGGTAGGCGTTCGATCTACTACCTTAAATTGTATCGAATATCATGGAATTGACCTATTATAAGTTTTTTGGCGAATTCTTGAGTAGATGCAATTGCAGTAAATACAAAAACGTTGATTTCCATTTCATAACGGGATGTTTCTCAATTTGAAACTGTTTTTTTGGACACGAAGGCGTGAATCATTCTGACAACAACGAAATTCTAAAGGAAGATAAGGTATTGTCTCATGACAAAAGATGGAGGGTGTAAGTACAACGGTGTATGACAAGTATATCACATTTTAGAGTTTTAGTTAAAAATGCACTGGCTGGTGAATGCCTTTATGGTATATACTTCCACTGTCACGATTGAGCGGTAGTGTTGTAATGGGCGAAACTGCGTTTCGCCTGTGGTTTCTCGGTTTGCGATGGGCGCGCGTACCCTACTTCCCTAGTTAACAACGAGTGCAAGATATTCGGTTCACGTGATTGTGTTCACGAGACATCCTAACAGGTTAAAATACGTAATTCCTTTTTCCATCCAAGTTTCAGTACGCCTCTATTCAACTATTTTCAATATGTTTTTGTAGACCAGGCTTTTTCCAACGCAGCCGCACAGAAAGTAGAGATCTAAAAATGGAGAATCGAGAAATTTGCGCGTGATTTTGTGCTTCTTGCTACGAACTTTTTCTTCGCAAATGTTGATATTGAAGCGAGGCCACGAAAGTTGGTCAGTGTCTTCTTTATCGCCATACACGTAAGAGAGACGCATCGTGAGGCGCGTGGAGGTTGGACTTCTTTCTTTTCTTTTTTTTTTTTATCGAAAACTGTGTCTGTCGAGTGTGGTAAGGTGAACGATGATGAATTGTATGAGAACTGCACAAAATGGATCGAGACGGAACGAAACAGGAATGGAGGAGATCTCAATATGGACTGCTTTGAACTTGTTGGGTGTCTTTTATCGAAATGTGCCACTCGCTATTCAAATATATACCTTTATGCAATAGTATTTTGTAAATTGTACGTGTCTCATAAATCGTACTACAGAATTACACATATTTCCTTTAACGAAAATGTAGCTGCAAAAAGTCGGCAAATAATTAAATAAAGTTTCACGGAAAACTTTAATTTGTAGCGCGTAAAAATAATAACTAACGTTCGCGTAGACATGTTCATTCATATTCTTATGCTCTTAAATCGTATAATAAAGGCAATATTTATTTAAAGAATGGAATCCAGCTCGAACTAATTGAAAATAAGGAAACGGAGCTAACCATAGAGAATGAACAAATGTTGCAACAGGAACAATAAAAGCTGTTGTCGGTTTTACATAAATCAACGTGACAGAATTTCTTCTCGTTTGTAATGGTAATCAAGCCAAATACATCGAGCGTGATCTATAACGAACCGAAGAATAATAGGAGGCACGGGTTACTTTCACTCGATTCCAGGTTAAGCATTAATTGCTGCGTTTAATAAAGTCCGCGGGTAGCGTTTCGGAATATCCGTATAAAAACTACCAATCTCGTGCTCAAAATTCAAATTTTAGTGAAAGTAGAAATTTTCGGGACATGTCTACCTATCTTCGGATTCGCGTAATTGCTTACGGTTTTTAAAACGGCTTCGTTGTTCTAATTTTAAATGCGCTTAGCATTGTTACTGCTGGAATATTTATGGATATAATAAAACTGTTTTCTTATTTCTAGTACATTACAAAAGATAATATAAAACAGCGATTGCAAGCATTACTATAATATATATTTCTCATTCTCTCTAGTTTGACCTTAAATTTTCATTCATCTTTGTTCCAAGCTAAATATACGAGCAATACTTATCATTTAAGATCATCGTATCTAATAAAAGGCAAGAATTATAAATCATTTATAATATTCTGTAACAATAAAGTTGTGTTTATGTCTGAACGTTTGCTCTGATCGAGCATCGAGCACGCATCGAGTGAACATCAAGAACATCGACCTTCGTAATTCTAAAAGCTTTCTCGTATAGCGACCTTATTTTACAGTACCGAACCGTACACGCATTTCCGTCATAAATTTCTATTATATACCGACATTTCATGTTTGAAGAGAAACTATAGCAAGCTGAGAAAACTGAAGAAATGAATAATTACATTAATTCTATCTAGACAAATCTGGTAAATTATTTGGCGCAGAAGAAGAAAATCATAATTTCATTTCGTTGAATTATGGCTTTTGATAAATTATTACAAGTTAAATTATAGTCTGATCGATTTCTTTCTGACCAGAAGAAAGACCACCAATTCTTCTTTTCATTGAACTGCACGACAAGTCGTACGATAAATCTAACACGTATGAGTCACCGATTCGAATCGTTTTAATTCGTCATGAGGCAATCACCAGCGGTACGTTGGCCATTTATCAATAGTGAATCAGAAGTAGTATATGCGTTCACTTAAAAATCGAGTAGAACAAGCTGGATGAGTCGAGCCATTAAAATCGATATCGAATGGAAACGATTGTAAAACTGAAGTTAATCAAAGAGTCATAAATGAACAAAGGAATGAAATTAGTTGGCTTGTGTTTATAGTCGCATAACAAGAACTTTTATTAAGGTTGTTCGACAGAGATTCGGACAGGGTAAGTCAAATATACAAGTGTATCTGCGATAACTGTTCATTAATTAGTGAAACCGTTCAGGCAAGAAAAAGGTTGTTCCAGTGAAATGGTGTCGTAATTCTAATTTACTGGTTTTTTATAAAAGCGGAAAGAGTCGTATGGAAGCGAATATTTAATGAAATGAGATAAGAAATAAAGAACTGTGTGTACACCTTCGACAATTCATTTTTAAATTAAATGTTGTAATTTCAATGTTGTAACGTTAAAATAAGTAGGTAAAGGCATGTAATAGTTAGTTATTTGCTATTTAATAATGCTGTATAACTTTTGGTTGGAGTTGTATATACTGAGTATGCATACCTGCATACATACTGATTCCAAAGAGTACACAGGACTTTAAAACGATGGCGACCATGTAGGTTCCATTGTATTTCACACATTGTTAATGCAGAAGGATCCTCCAATATTGACGTATACATATTTAACTACTACTTTTAGTCATACGACATACAATATCGATGGTCATAGTAGAGAACAATCCTCGATAAACTTGCTATAAAATACACTCTAATACAACGTTCTACCTCTAAATGTATTTCCTCCACATCAATGAAATCATAGAAAGTCATCTCTTGGAAATCTCGTCGATTTCCTCCAGACTCCATTTTCTTATAAACTTATTTGTTTCAAGTAAACGTTTACAGTTTAACAAAAACTATTCGCTTGCTCCTGCGAAAGTTAAATGGCCCTGCGACGCGGCTAATGTCGTTTTGCGGACACTTTCAGTTTTACCCAGGATATGTGCACCCGTATATACATAGAAGAACGTCTTTCGAGCTGAGAATAGAACTCTCTTTTGATATTCTGAAAGACTCGAAGAAATGTTGCTCTTTCGCGAAAGAGCCCAGAGGGGTATAGACGGTGGAGGCAATTCCACGGCCGCAGTGTGAGAAAAGCACAAGACTGTCGAGATTCTTGCAAGCCGGGTAAATGTAACGCGAGCCGTTGGAATGTGCGACTTAGAAAGAGAAAGTAAACGGGGAACAAGTCGATTGTACGCCGGAAATGTTTATGGTTATTGACCCAAGCTCTCTGACAAGCGCTTTAAAAAATGTTTTCGCGGTGAAACCGCGTCTCGGAATGGGAAACGCAACCAATACGGGGCTACACATACGTCGCGATTATTTTAATCGTTATAATGATATTGTGCAACAGATCGCCTGATTGGGAGAAAAAAATCTATGATAAAGGAAAAGGGAATTTAAAAGTAAGAACTGTGGTGCTGATTACCAATATACTGGTTTGAAACATTCTTGCAACGTTACGTTTGATATGTTTAAGACATTCACTCCGTAGAGCGTATTTCAACTGACTTTCAGTTCATGTCGACTGTATCTATAATTTATTGGAATTTATAGCAATATTTTCATGTAACCATAAAAAGTACTTCCACTGACGTACTTTTAGAATTAATACATAGAAATGTTTATACATTAATTACAGACAACTTGGATAAATATTTTTACAAATTTTATAAATAATTCTTTATTGTAAAAATCAGCAATATTTTCCTGTATACTTCGAAAAGGATTGAGTACTCGCAGTGGAGAACTACATCGTTCTTGATACTTTGATGTCACCGCATCTTGCAAGGATACTTCACTGGTCGTGGGTGAGGTTTGCATCACGCTCCATTTCATATGTATTAAGATCTATAAATTTCTATCATTGCAGCCAGAGAACAGTTTTCCTCTTGAAAACCTGTACGATTGGAAACATTGATCATTTCTATATATCACATAGATATATCTGCTCTTTTCGTTTAGCGTAATTCAATTTTTCTTATGTATGTGTATCATTGTACAGTTATTACTGTACATCGTAGGTATCTTTTCTCACTGAAGCATTAACATTGAACATCTTCATGAATAAAACGTATCCAGCTATAATCATCGTTTCAGACTCGTCGTAAAAATATTTCATGAGTCAGTTACCCCATTGTCTCATATGATTATACGTACCTACGGGGTGCTCAAGTAGAATGGAACCATTTTAATATTTCTTCAGTTTAAAACGACACGACATATCTTTTCTTATTGTATTTTATAGTAAATAAAAATATCCAGTCGATCGTGTCCGAGTTCAGATAACCCTGAATATAAAAAAGCCGATCATATTTTAAGACAGCGTTAGAATGATATGTAAAAATGGTTATGTTACAAATACTCGAAGTGCTGTCCATCGACGGCGTTACACTTTCTAAAACGAGCAATCGCGGATCGTGGGGTACTTTCAATTGTGTCTGATACGATAGCCGCACGAGATCTAATTATGCGATTCAACATGTCGTTCGAGTGAATGTACTGGCTATGATACCACCATTTAAGTCTGATCTAACAATTTGGGAATTCTCTGTCACGTACTTGAGTTACTGTTTGCTAACAATCAGCTGAGTAACAATTACGTCGGCGCTGCATAGTTTCATAAACGCTTAATGACACATCTTTCACTCATCAAAATCATTCGATTAAAATGTTAAGTATTTCTGTCCATTTAGTATCTCGCTAATAAAATAATGGCTGATAGTTGCACTATTTGAAACGTAACAAAGAATAATGACGATACAAACAAGATAATAATAATTACGCATTATGTCACAAAATAGTAATAAGAATGTCGATAATTCGGAATCGAAACGATTGTGATGGAGTAACAGTATACAATGGAATTAATTGCGATACGAAAATTGCCAAGTCCTTAATAAGTATGAAGGAAAGGAAGAAGAGGATAGTTAATTTAGTGGATCGCGCAAGAAAACACGAAAACAAAACCGGTAAGGTAATAATAAAAGGTGAAAATGCAGAGGTTCGTGAAGACCTAGTCGTGAAATGTGAACAAAGGGCAACTAGGTTCACAAGCGAAACTTTGGAAAAGACATTAAAAACAGGACTGTTAGAGAGAAAGTTCAGAGAAGTCACGAACGTGGAAAAATCGAGGGTATATAGTAATGAAGAAAGCAACTCGCATGAACCTGCTCGCCAAATGTGTACGAAAATTACACAAGCTAACACGTGATCGTGAGAACCTGGTAGGAAAATAATAGGAATGCGGGTAAAAACAACGTCGCGAACGCGATGGCAATCTCGAAGCTATTATACATATATTATGGAAAATTACTCAGAATGAAAGGTATGAACAGTTGTATTTCTGTTCTCAGTATTTTCTTGTACATAAGTGTGAGTCGAATTTAAGGATCTACTACGTATTTTGTATTTGGGTATTAAATTCATATTTATTAATTGACAACGTTGACACAACAACTTTAGAATGTATAGGCATGCATCAATTTTATTGCAAATTTTATTGTGGAACAATCGTACCCTGAAATAATAAAATTTATTATACTAATAAAATGTTAGCATCGTAAAATTCTCGCGCGCTTTAATGAAATCATTGAATTTGCATGCTGCCATGAAATATGAGGGACATACAAATTGTGAGAGAAACTTAATTAAAATTCTTTTATTAAAATGGCTTTATGTACGTAATATATAGTAATCATAATGAGACTAATTAAATGAAAGTCATCCCACTTTTCTTCGAATTATACCAAATTGATTATGCTATAATAACGTTCTCGATCGAAAATTATAATTCAATCAAGCAACGCACTTTCTCTCGCTCTCTAAACAATAAACATTAATAATTGGTTTACCAGTTAAAGCAAAATTATCAAGAACATGTTTCAGCTGTTAAATGCACAGTGAATCTTTTTTTATGATGCATATATACATCCACTGTGTGATTAATTCTAAGAAGTTTAACCGAAGAACGGATAGACAGTGTTGAAGAAAAGCATATCAATAATTATACTACATAATTTTCTTTTCTTTTAAGAAAATACAAGTCGCTATAAATATTTGACAAGGCTCTCTCAACATATCGTGAATATGCTACCCATTTCCCTGACCTACATCTCTGTGTACGACGCATACACATTTCTTCTTTGCATTTTCACTTCATACGCACTTCATCGGCGCAGCAATCAACCTGCGATACCTCTAATTTTATACTGCACTATAATTTCTACTGCATTTCGTTCCCTTTTCGTTTATGTACGACATCGTTGTATACGTTGAATACTACAACAGTTTATGTAAAAAAGAAACATTTTTTGTAAACGTAGACAATTTTAAATATATCATATGCAACAATATCTGCTGAAGAATAAATAAAATTGAAGTAACAAATAGAAGTAATATTTCACGTATTCTACGTGTATAGTAAAATACTATTCGTAAATTCTATTCGTAATAACGTAGATAGAGCATTTTTTATATGCAATACCACGGAAAGAAACATCAAGTGGCAGCGATTAAGAGGAACGCGAATTAGGAAAGGGAAGGACATGGGATAAGGATATAATTAATGGAATAATTACGTTCTCTCCTTATTTAGCGGCCTTTATTTAACGATTTCTCTGATCGCGGCGAAACGACGATAGAACATTACCTCGCGACAGCTAGCGATACAACGTTGGTTCTTGGCTTTCGAAAAACTGGAACGCCAATCGTCGGAGAAATTTTCATGCATGGTCGATCTTGGTCGGTAAACCAACTGCGACACAAGGAACTGATTTCTTTTTCTTTTCTGATTTCGCTAATTAGATTGATCGTTCGATCTAAACAGAATTTAGATTAACACGTATCGCTTAAAACTATTTATCGATACTCTGCACTATGTACAAAGTAGTAATTTATTCACGGTACTTATCAGAGGCGAAATTCTAATCTTAAATTTCTGCTTAAAATAGAACGCATTAACATATTAATAGAAAAACTGTAACGAAATGTATTACATAAATATTTGCAATGAAATGTCGCAAATATCTATGGTGTTGCGTTTTGGATGAACAAGGTGTTCCAATGCTTCGCAGATAACGTTTATGGGGTGATTTCTGAGGTGATTTTTAACATTTTCCTTTGCGTGAATATTCATGTCACTTGATTAATGAATTATTAATGAAAAACACTTACCAATCACAGTGAGTGCGTAGAACGGCCGCAATCCGACGATAGTGTTGGATAGCTACCGCCAACGAGCATGAACAAACAAATCGGTGCAACGTGTGTCCAAGCAAACATGTTCAATCAATTTTAATCAAAGTTACATAAGGAAATTAATTAATTGCGATTCGTGTAAAAATGCACAAATCCAATACAAGTCGAATTAACATCCAAACCAATAGAAAGCAGACATAATATAACGAAATGTACACTGCAAATTAGAAGGCGCAATTTCTCAACACATTGTCGCAGAGTTCAATACTAAAAGTGTTTCTCATACAGCAGCATTATCCTCATTTTTTATGGCTTTCACTGTTGCCTTCGCTCTCGACTTCGCTTGCGAGGGAAGGCTGTCCTTGCACGCAAGAACTCTACTTAGACAGGCCTAGCTTACAACGTATATCGTGCTAAAGCTCTAGGAAACTTGGTCTTGTTGCAAGAGAAATATTTCAAGCGGTAGAGTTAGCTGAAAATAGTTAGGCCTCGGCAAACTTTCATAACGCGACGAATGCGTGTCAGTTCCAGGCGGTCGAGAACCAGTAATACTCGACTCTATCACATGAGTATGCAATCGATGAAGTAGACGACTGCAGCATTGGGTATTTCGAACGAGTTTATCCATTGTCGTAGATTAAAAAGTTCATCTGAAAACATACCAATGCTTCCAAAATGTTCAAGTAGAAACAGCAACAGCATGATTCTCGATTTATACTGATGCTATATGTAAAATTATTATTTGAGCTGTTACGATGGAGCAATTAAACTTTAAACCAGCTCGTTCAAACTTGAAGCACACCTGTATGTAAGCATCTTCGAAAAAATGTCAACAATTAGGTCAAGTGAAATGAATTCAAACAGCGCGTGGTGTATGAATCTTAACGTTTTCTCAACGGTACTCGCATTTTTGTTAGAGTGTCGACCTGAACGAATACAAGGGAATGAAACGGTACGGGTGAAACGATCTGAATGGACTCGTAACGTCCAACACCTGGTGAAACATTTCGATGTTTCGCATTTTTCCTTCCCGGTCTGAAGCGTCCAAATACATATAATAACGGTGAACTTAATAATTCCACGAATCCGTAACACGTTCACTTTCTTTTCAGGTGTCGACTAGCAGAACGACCTGTTGGCTGTTTCTTCTCTGCTTGGTCGTACTTATCGGAACTTTCAACAATGCAGAAGGTAACCATTTAGTCTTCAATGCAAATCACACCGATCGTTTGCTTCTTGTTCTTCTGTTAAAATAATTACATGCATCTAAAGTACACTGAACTTTGAGGGTTTCTTCTAATTAAAATAAGCATGATTTTAAAGTACATGTTATTAAAAAACCATTTATATAAGTTAACGATCTTATGTCTCGTCTAAACCAATTACTTGTCAGATTAACAAAATGATACTGGTTCAGCAAAAAGCATTTCATACACATGGGAATGAATGAGTATAAGCCATTATGTTTCAAAATATACAAGTGTTTGTCATCGTAGAGAAATCTGTCTGATCGTGGATCAATGAATCGAGAAGAGAAGCACTTTACAGTTGTTACTCAATGAACGTGATCGTTCCATCACCTTTGAAGGCGGATCAAATTAGCAATGTGTATGGCCAGTAAAAAGAATCCCGTTAAAAATAACGATTTCTTAGATCGATGAGCGTAAATTGATGATCGCATTAGTAAAGAAATTTACATAAGCGATTATGTAGATCTCCGGGATGCAGAATCGATATCTTACTTCCTGGAGATCGTCACGATTAGCTTTAAGATCGGTGTATGAAATGAAATAAGAGGCTTGGTTGCTTAAAATTGAAAGTTGTTCCAGAAAATCTTCTTAGCTAACAAGAAAGTGTCTATTAGATGTAATGCTTGTATGCACGGGGATGATTTACGAACTGGAGCAACGAAATTGCGAAACTGCAGTGTACAGATGTGCGGTTAAATATAATCTATCTTCACAGTCAGAGTAAAGATGTCGTGAAAAATGTCGGTTTTTCTGACAATGAGTACGATTGATATAATCTAGCTTTCACAAGTTTAGCGAGGTATAATTAGACTTAGAGTGGCAATAAAATAAACTTTCTTTTCATTTAAGAAAGTACATTTAATCTAATTATACATAAATGGAAAGGAGACATCTTTGGGACATCTTTAAGAGACATCTCTTCTACTATTAAGAATTTACGCGTAGACGTATCTACTATTGGGATCTCTGAAGCGCCAGATTATTCTTCAATGCTCATAAGACTGCCATGTACAGGCTGAAACATGTTGTTAAGATGGGTATCCATTTGTTACGTATCCTCTTATCGTATCACCGTTATGTATCCATATAGGCAGCAAGTGTTGATTTGTTACGTGTCATCCAGTAATAGAATGTAATATATTTCGATGCGCAACAATGCAACACTTGCTGTCCATATTGACACACAACGATGATATACCATGAAGATACGCAACAAACGGGATATACATTTTTATATTTCCTGATGATATCTATACAGCTGCGTTAATGCAGTCTTTAATTCTTTATACTTTACAATAAACATGAAACAATATTGAAGTTAAAGAATAGTTAGACATTTTTAAATATGTGTTTTAATGTTGGCATCGCATCACATGTCAAGCATTATATAGTAATGCGAAGGCGAGCTGTAACTGATGCAGGTTTCATGAAACCTAAGAGCCTCCATGCATTTTAACACGTTTCAATATGTATGGACAGCTTTAAGGGGTATCCTGCCATATCTCGTGAGAAATACAGCGATCATTTTGGAAACGTATACAAGTAAACGCAATATCAAGTATAATCTGATAAAGAGCAGAAAATGGGGCATATTGTTTATCGCATCATTAGCTTCAAATGTATACATGTATCTACATATGTTTCATTCTGTGAAAAATAAACAAATGCCTGGTCATCTTCATCTTCAGGAGTCAATATATCTGTTTGTAAAGCATTCTTATTTTGAGTTTACCGGAATAAAAAAATCATTTGCAGTCGTGTGGCCTTTATTTGGAGGATGACATCGATTCGTATCTGTATAGATTAAAATTTAAACAATTCTGGGGACAGGTACAAGAAAAAGATTTCGCCGACCGGTAACCGCCGCTCCGTCAACCTCAAATGATCAGGAAGTCTCTGCTAGTGTGAACAGATTCAAGGTTACGCGAAATCGTATCACTAATAAGAACAAGAAAAATGAAATACAGAATAGCAAGTCGGAGGATTACAAGGTAAGTATTATTACCATTGTCTGGTAATATAATATTCAGAGTAGAAGAAAATTGATCGATTGAAATGTCGTTTCGAACTTTGCAGCTTGTGTGTTATTATACAAATTGGTCCCAATACCGCACGAAAATCGGGAAATTCCTACCGGAAGACATACAACCCGACTTGTGCACGCATATCGTGTTCGCGTTCGGCTGGCTGAAGAAAAACAAGTTGACTAGTTTCGAGTCGAACGATGAAACAAAAGACGGAAAAATTGGATTATACGAACGTATCGTCAATCTGAAGAAAGCTAATCCTTCTTTGAAAATTTTACTCGCTATCGGTGGGTATTTTGAAAGATTAAGCGTAGATATAGATACACCATTACAATGAGAATATTCTTAATAAATTCACTTAGGTGGTTGGTCATTCGGCACTCAAAAGTTCAAAGATATGTCTTCAACAAGATACGCGAGGCAAACATTCATTTACAGTGCGATTTCGTACCTGCGAGACCGAAATTTCGATGGGCTTGATATTGACTGGGAATATCCAAAAGGAGGAGATGACAAAAAGAACTATGTTCTTCTTTTGAAAGGTAATTGCACACTATTTAGGATTCTTTAATAAAATTTCATCAACAATTTTTTTATATATTTGCTTTAAATTGTATTTTATTCATAGAACTTCGAGAAGCTTTCGAAGCGGAGGCTCAAGAGAAGAAAATGCCGAGACTTCTTTTAACAGCTGCTGTACCTGTTGGTCCTGATAATGTTAAGAGCGGATATGATGTTCCAGCAGTGGCAAGGTAAAATAATTAAACAAACTATGTATATATGTGTACATATTCTCTGCGTTTCATAGGATTGTACTCAAAAGTCCAAAGCAAATAGTTTACAGTAATATTTTGTGTACTTATTTATTTAGTTATCTAGATTTCATCAATTTGATGGCGTACGATTTTCACGGGAAATGGGAACGAGAGACGGGCCACAACGCACCCTTGTACGCCTCTTCGTTAGATTCTGAATGGCAGAAACAATTGAGCGTCGATAACGCTGCTTCAATGTGGGTCCGTCTGGGAGCCCCTAAGGAGAAATTGATCATCGGCATGCCAACTTATGGTCGATCCTTTACTCTATCGAATGGCTCCAATTTCCGGGTTCATGCACCTGCTAGCGGTGGTGGAAGGGCTGGTGAATACACCAAGGAATCCGGTTTCCTTGCCTACTATGAGGTACCCGAGATTTCTCGCCTTCGAGACCTCGTTCATTAAATGTGCCATTTATAGCTCGCATAGCTCGTAAATATAAATTGAAATTAGATTTTCCTCTAGTCCAAGAAGTCATTATATGTTAGTTGAAAGTGGTCAGGCATTCGATTGTTCTTTGAATCAATTTAACTGATTGATCTTGACATTATTGATGATGAATTTGCAAAGGCAAATAAATGTCGGTACAATATTTCTACAGATTTGTGAAATGCTGCAAAGTGGCGCAGCTTACGTTTGGGACGACGAGATGAAAGTACCATATCTGGTCCATAATGATCAGTGGGTGGGCTTCGACGACGAAAAATCTATTCGAATGAAGATGGACTGGTTGAAAAACAAGGGCTATGGTGGTGCTATGGTGTGGACGGTTGATATGGATGATTTCAACGGCACCGTTTGCGGTGGAAATGTTAAATATCCCTTGATCGGAGCGATGAGGGAGGAATTGTTGGGAATTTCGAGAGGATCAAACGCTAAGGATGTAGATTGGAGTACAGTGGCTGGCACAGTGTCCGAAACCATCTTAAAGAAACCTGAACCATATAAAATATCTGTCTCCGATGTTCTGAACAAGGCGAAGAAAACTCAAAAACCGGCGACGCAACTCGTTATTAATCTACCCACCAATGGTACAAATTTATTTTCTGTGTTTCAATTTTTTGTGCTTCTATTAACACGAAGGATATTTCTTGAACTTTTATTCAAGGAGAAAACATTTTTCCTTTGTAAAGAAGTATTGGCTTCGAAGATGTACATTGAAGGCTTTGTTCTCTTATTCACACTCACTTGTACTTTAACGAATCGAACTGTTACTTCGAGATTTGAAGGGAAATGTTGAGCGTTTTCTTAAGGCAACATTCCAGATTAATTTTGATAAAATATTTCTGTTTTCTAGCACTCGATATTCTAACAAATAGAGTTCTAATACTTGATGAACTTGTCTGTTTCATGTTCATAGAGAGACCAGCACAGTCTATGTGTTACCTGACAAATTGGTCACACAGAAGACCAGGAATCGGAAAATTCATGCCGGAGGACATCGATCCAACCCTCTGCACCCACATAGTCTACTCATTCGCGACCTTAAAAAATTATTTACTCGCTGAAGAAAGTGAGAAGGACGCGGAAATGTACGAACGATTGATCGCTCTTCGGAATAAGAATCCAGATATCAAGGTATAATCGTTTGTACTTAATTAATAAACAACAGTGCACTCTCTGATATGTTCCAATGATTTTTGTGAAAAAAGTGGAAAAATATTTTTTTGAACATTTATTATCGGAATTATTGAGATAAAAATATGTATAAATTGTTAATCCTGAAAGTAATGATTTGCAGATATTATTAGCAATCGGTGGTTGGGCTTTCGGATCAACTCCATTCAAAGAACTGACCAGTAATACTTTCCGCATGAATCAATTCGTTTATGAGGCCATCGAGTTCCTTAGAGAGTACAAATTCGACGGTTTGGACGTTGATTGGGAATATCCACGGTAAATTTCCAGAAATAACTTGCTTTAAGACTACATTCCGATTAAAAATCGGTATGGAAAGAAATTTCAATAGAAATGGATTGAATTAGGGGTGCTGACGATCGAGCGGCCTATGTCAATCTTTTGAAGGAGCTTCGACTTGCTTTCGAGGGTGAAGCGAACAGTTCTGGTCAACCAAAGTTAATTTTATCAGCTGCTGTACCCGCCAGTTTTGAAGCTATTGCTGCAGGGTAAGGAAAAACTTAAGGAGAAAACAGCAAGTTAATTTTTATACATTTTATTGTTTAAAAAAAGAAACGATGAAGCAGAAACAAAAGAGATTTACGTATAGTGGTGATTATATGTTAATACAAATTACGTTATCACGTAGTTAAATTTGTTATTAATTTTAGGTACGACGTGCCCGAAATATCCAAATATTTGGACTTCATTAATATCATGACATACGACTTTCATGGCCAGTGGGAAAGACAAGTTGGTCATAATAGTCCTCTATTTCCTCTGGAAAGTGCTACAAGTTATCAGAAAAAATTGACAGTGGTAAGTACAATTAAAATAGAAGCTATTTCGTCCTCAATTTCTATCCAAAAAATGGCAAAAGACTGAAAAAAATGTATTATTAAACATATCACACTGTTATATCATCATTAAAATCGTAGGACTACAGCGCGAGGGAATGGGTGAAACAGGGTGCACCCAAGGAGAAACTAATGATCGGTATGCCGACTTACGGCAGGTCATTCACATTAGTGGATAAAGAGAAGTTTGACATTGGAGCGCCAGCTTCAGGAGGAGGAATAGCTGGTAACTTCACCAACGAATCGGGATTCCTCTCGTATTATGAGGTACGTATTATGAGCCATTATAAACTAATTTCTTGTGAAATGCAATATATTAATGAACAATAAATGTGTAGATATGCGGCTTCCTGAACGAAGATAACACTACTCTAGTCTGGGATAGCGAGCAACAAGTGCCTTTTGCTTACAAAGGCGATCAGTGGGTCGGTTTCGATGATGAAAGAAGTCTTATAAACAAGGTAAAGAACCATGATAATGTTGGTGGTATAAACGAAATTTGTTCAAAAAATAAAAGATGATACTAATGTTATTGTAAAGTTATAAAACATCAGTACAGATTATAGTGCAGTAATATTATTACGTTAGATGCAATGGCTCAAAGAAGAAGGCTTTGGAGGCATTATGATCTGGTCGGTGGATATGGACGACTTTAGTGGAACTTGTGGAGCTGGCAAATATCCCTTAATTAAAGCTATGATGAAAGAACTGCGGGACTACAAAGTGAAGCTTGAATATGATGGTCCTTATGAAACTCATTTAAGAAACGGGAGGTACACCACCAAAGATCGTAAGTATTCACGCTGTATATTAATTCATTAGTTCTTTTCCAACCAGGTCAGAAAATTATGTTATGATTATATACATTTAAATGTTAAAATAAAATTATAATTAAGGAGTAACTGCTGATCGAGTAATCATTTCAGCAAACGAAGTGACCTGTGACGAGGAGGACAATCACATATCGTATCATCCTGACAAAAGTGACTGCACGATGTATTACATGTGCGAGGGCGAGAGGAAGCACCACATGCCCTGTCCAGTGAATTTGGTGTTCAATCCAAACGAGAACGTTTGCGATTGGCCCGAAAATGTAGACGGATGCGTGCAACATACGCAAGCTCCACCAGTATAAAGAAGAAAAAGAAGAAGAGAGAAAAAAGGGACAAAAATTGCATGCATTTAAGATCGCTTTTTGTGGCTCACAGTTGTGTTATAAAGCAAACAGAAAAGTATACGCGGGAAAAGATAGCAATTAATAAAGCATCCATAATTCACCGAAAGACTTGAGAATCCGTAGTCAACAAGAAAGATTTTGGTAAACGTGAGAAATCTTTTTCTATTCGGGAATTTTTATTTTCTTTTCCTTGTACCACATCTTTCCTTTTCTCTAAGGTTTGTTGTTTTATTTCTTTTTGAATCTAATTCTTTATGTTTTCCATTTGTATAGACCGCACGCACTCTATCTAAGTTCTGCGACAAATACGTGTTGTAAATAAACGGAAATTCTTCGAAAAAAAGATGTTGAAATTTGTATCTTATAGATAAGCGTAATAGCGAAGGAAAGTAAATTGTACGTACAATCGATTAGTAGTCTTTACTTTTATTTTTTACCTTTACATAAAAGATTACGGTTTGGTGTTCGTATTACATTGTGTTTCATGTAATCTTGCTTCTCTTTTTTTCACAAAACTTGAAAGAATAGATAAGCATATATAAAGTTTAAGAGTCAAGATACCAAATTAATTTATTACAATCAGTTTTATCATAAAAAAATTCTTTATTTTCTTTTATAAATATTTCATAGTAACATGTCGAACAGAGTGCTAAGTTTGAAACTCGTCACTCGTAAAAATAACATCGTTTGTGCGTGTATTTAATTTGTTTGGTCTATTAATATTATAATACAATTCGTAAGACTTCTAAAAATTACGGGACAATTTAATATACAAATCTTGTTGGTATAAGAACACCATAATCAATAGAATTAAAAGTAATTCTAATTGTAGTCTCAATGTAGAGACGCTGCACTTACATATATCGCGTCTGATTTTCACTAAATCCACCTTCTTAATTATCATTTAATGCAATTACTTCAAGTTAGTACAAAATCACATTATATATTATATAATATTTATAAATTATAATAAATATTTCCAGAAAAAGTACAAGTAAATGATAGCAAGGTAGACCTAATCATTCAGTAAATGTCAAAATAAATACAATAGTACACAAGAAATACGTTTCGTAATTACAATACTAGAATAAAAAATATTAACAAATTAGCACATAACGATAAACGCTTTTTTATCCAGACGTGAAGTAAGGATTCAATAGGCTACTATCGTTAGAAGAATAATGTCCACTATAGCTAACCAAGTGGTAGCCAGTCTCTCGTAATTACCAGAACTAAGAGCAGAGGCTTGGCAGGCAGTATGTGGAGTTCCTAGAGTCAACAGAACTTTGTCAGATGAATAAGATGGTGTGGTTTCTGTGCAAACAGCTCTTCCAGCGATCGTTCTTAACTGTCTAGCATCCGATTGGGAAGCTGTGTGGATTTGCCGGGATTCTCGAAGCCATCTTCGCAGCCATAAGCTGAGCCAAGCGATTTCGCAGTCACATTCTAGAGGATTTCCAGACACCTGTAAACCTCCTGAAAGGTAATGATATAGTCGTACATTTTCTTCATTTTCGAGTAATTAAATATTTTAGTTATCATTTGTATCTTGTAAAAGTTCAAAAGTTTATGAATTTCTGCAGATCGTAAAATAGGGGAAAATGGATGAACGTATTGCATAAATATGGAGTGAAAAGTAAGTATCAGAACACACAACATTATGATTTTTAATATACAATAGTTCACTAATCGACCATCCCACTCACCAGCGACCATATTGGTCCCAACGCTCTCCCACGAAAGATTCCCATAAATGACCGAAGGACTAAGCTCATTGATATGATTGTCTCTTAAATCCAAAGTCAATTGAGAAAGTCGTTTCGTCAAGGAGAGAAACATATCCGACTGCAATCTACGAACTCGAGTATCTCTGATTCTCAGTATCAGCTCGCCACCCTCAATAGTGGAGAACGCCTCGGAAGAAATTACTTCGAGGTCGCTTCCGGAAATAGTCAATTCCCTTAACTGTTTCGTGAATACATTTTGTAACTGATGTTTCAGTAAATGTTCTGTTATTTGAATTTCCACGGTCCTTAATGGCAGTCCGCTTAATAGGTGTCGAAGATGGAAACCATCTGCTTCAGGCCACGTTTGAATCCGCAAGTGCTTCAGGTATTTTAAGACGCGAAGACAGTCTTTGTCCACGGATCTAGTTTTATTTAAATTTCTTAAGTTTAACTTCTCCAACCTTGGGTAACCCAGAAAACTTTCCTTTGACAGTTCCTACATTGATTTTATGCTTCGTTGATGGATTATAATTAACTTATATTAAGTCATTTAAATTATAGTTATTTATAATACTTATTGAGACATACGGAAATTTCTGAATAAAAAAAAGCATCGAGAAAAGTACAATAAAATAACTCACCTGTATTGGATTCCCTGACACATCCAATTCTCTTAATAGATTCAATTTGATACTTGGCATCGAAGTCAACGAGTCATTCACCAATAATAAAATCCTCAAGTCTTTCATGTACTGAAATTGCTTATCAGATGTGGATTCTATATGATTGAAGGATAAATCTAGCACATTTAAATTTGTTAGGGGAAGAAGAGGTATGTTTCTAAGACCACAATTGGCCATAAATAATTGTCTTAATCCAGGTAAGTAATGGAAGAGTTCCTTAAAATTAGCCTGAAGGACGTTCTGCGATACGTTGAGACTGAGAAGCTTTCCCAAAGAAACGAACGAATTATCCGGTAAGATCGTTAACCTGTTATGTGCTAAATTTAAAGAAACCAATTGCGAAATTGGAAAGGCAGTTGAATCTAGGTGGTCCACGAAATTATCTGCCAAATTAAGATCTCTCAACGTGTATCCAACTTCGAGAAAAGATGGCCGTGGTACCACAGTGAACTTATTATTGCTCAGATCAATAATTTCAAGCTTCGTTCCTTCAAATACATCTTTTGGTAGAGATCTCACTTTGTTTCTAGACAGCTTTAAGATCCGTAAATTTTTCAGATTCCGAAATTGTTCAGTGGGCAATTGAGTAATCTGATTTCCAGTCAGATCTAACACCTGCAATAATTCCAGGCCGTGAAAAGACTGTTTTCTTAAGCCTTCTATTTTATTGTTCCGCAGATTTAGCGATTCCAGATGTTTTAAAGTGAAGGTCCCTGAAAATGGTAACTCTCAGTGGTTGCATAATTACACGTAGTTCCTTGACAACCATTTCTATACCTGGTTCAAGAACAGCAATAAAATTGCTTTGTAAATCTAAGTACTTAAGATCCGGAGTGCCATAAAACGTATCAGCTGGCAGATGACTGATATTATTAAAGCTCAAATCCAACCTCGTTAAATTATTCATCACGCTTCCAGAATTTATAACTGAAATCGCGTTATACGAAACATTGAGAGCAAAATCGGGACCGCCAATCTCAGAAATGGCGTCCAGATCTAACACTGTTAATTTGTTGAACTCTAAATGAAGGAAACGTAGGCCAGGCAATCCATAAAACGCATTTTTCTCCATTTTGACAATCCTATTATGAGCCAACGATATCGTCACTAAATTCGTACAATCTACAATGGAATCCGAATTAAGAGCCTTGATTCTGTTCCCCGTCAAGTCTAATGACCTCAACTTGGTCAAATTGTGAAAACTGAAATCTGGGATGGCTTCGAGAAAATTGTAACCGAGCTTCACGTCTCTCAGTTCAGGATGGACGCTGGATAGGAATATTCGATCCGGCAGATAGTGAAGTCGATTTGACTCCAGATTGATGTAACGTAGTTGCTGGAAGGAATAAAACGCAGTCGCCTCGATAGATTGGAAGTTATTGTTATCCAAAACCAGCCAAAGGAGATTGGAAAGAGGTCTAAGAGCTCGTTGAGGGAACACGTCTGTCGCGAATGCAAAACTCAGTTCGAGGATGTCGAGGCTGTGCTCGATACCGATGAAGCAATCGTCGTCGAGCTCTGTCAAGTGGTTGAAAGACAAACTGAGCTCCTTCAGCTTACCTGGAAGAATTCGTTCGATATTTTCACTTTCTATTAAAACATAATTTTGCATTTGCACGCTTACTTGCTCCTTTGAAAGTCTTCTCTTTCAGTTTCGTCAAAATATTATTCCTAAGTAAAAGAATCTCAAGATCATCCGCCCATTCGAAATCACCTGATTGAATATACGAGATTTTGTTGTAGCCAAGGTTAAGGTGTAACAGTCTCTGACACCTATTTCATAAAGTGATCTATTATTCGTAATACGATTGATAATAAAAGTTTAAGTACGCTAAAATGTCTGGTGATCAATAATTTTATAAAGACTGGTGAATGTGAAACATTGGAAATGAGTATATTTAAACAGAATACCTGGATAGAGCCGTAACCGGAACCGCGTCCAAATTATTTGTGCCCAGCGAAAGTGCTCGCAAATTCTCAGCAAACTCGTTAAACGCGTCCCCAGATATGTTTCTTATATCGTTATTAGCAAGATACAGGTACGATAGTTTCCTCAATCGACTAACAGCTGCGGGGACACTCGGCAGGTCGTTGTTCTCCAAATTCAGATACTCCAAAACGTCTTCGAGTCCTCGGAAGGCTTCGTCTTCGATGTTTTTAATCGAATTTGAGGACAGATGAAGCCGTTTAGTCTCGAGACGATCGAAAGTGCCAGCTGGTAACGAAGTCAACTTATTGCTGTCCAAATTGAGTTCCTTGATTTTCAAGGTCCGATTAGTCAAGACCGGCGCGCTGATCCATTCGATACAATTCTCGCTGACGTCGACCAGTTCCAAATTTGAACTTTGAAAATCGGGTAGCTCGAGGTTCTTAAGGTCGTTGCCCCTCAGATACAACCACGTGAGATCTTTCAAGATCTTCAAGGAAGATGGAAAATATTTTAGTAGGTTGCTGTTTATGCTTAGAGTGTTTACGATTGGTGGCAAACTATCCTCCGAAAGTTCCTCGATGTTATTATTATCGAGATTCAGCCAAACCAGAGATCCAAAGGTAGAGAATATCTTTGGTATCTCGATGATTGAGTTATCCCCGAAGAAGGCATTTGTCAGCGTGTCTTTTGCATGTCCCCAATCACCATCCAGTGATGTTAAATGATTGCTAAGAATAAACGTTTCTATCAGTTTCGTTGTTGGATACTCTTATAGAAGATTTCATTAAATGCAATGACAATCACTACGTGAATTCTCACAGAAACATAATTATAACTATTATATACTGTTATAGCAATTACAAAGCTAACATACGATATTATATAAAACACACTGGCAATCAGGTATTGTCGCACTTTAAATGTTTCTGTATAACCGGTTAATCTTGCTACTCGTCGCATACCAACATTGTTTTCAATGATAACTGTCATATAATTTTTCATAGAAATATAATTATAACTATTACGCAATTACTGCAATATGTTACTGCATAAATGCAGCAGTTATCAGGGGTTCCGCTTTAAGTGGATGACCTTATGCGTACTATTGCTGACATATAAGTAGTACAGTGGATTCTAGTTATCTCATCTCAAACATCACAGAACGATATGAGATGTAAATTTTTATTAAGGGAAATCGATTTTCTAAGGGAGGAAAATGGTGTTCTTTGTACGAAACGAAGGCGGAATCGAGGGTGATGCGACCACTTCTTCGCGGCAATAGTGGTGCAACAAGACCTTAGTAATTATTACGTCTTACTTACCTGTGCATGTTAAGCCAATTCAATTTCCTGAGGTTACGAAAGACCTTGAATGGTACGTCCTCCAACGCATTATAACTGAGATCCAGTGAACGTAAACTGTCCGCGATACCTCTAGTAACAGACACATTCAGGACATGAGTATTCCTTTAATCTTAAAAAAAGAAGGATGCCCAAGGTTAATCACTATATCTCGATTTTAATTTTACCGGTAAAAGCCTCTATCGAAACAATATAGACAATTAAATACACTGATTTGGTTGTTCTCGTAAATTTCGAAGTTAGTGTTAATATATATAGAAAATGCTTAACGCCAGGAAGTGGCACTGGAAATTGTATACATATCGAATTAATATTTTCAATAACTTACGCAAACGACTTTTCACCAATGTTAAACAGTCGATTGCTCATCAATCCCAAAGCTTCTACACCCACTGAACTTGTAAGTGCATCATTATCCAATGCTTGCAAGCCAGATCCAATAACGTCCAGTTGAGCCACATAATTCACTGAGACCTCTATTGTCATTAAATATGTTCTTTTTAATGTATAATAGTTGCTATGTCTTTGTCTATTTTAGAGCAAAAGGACACTTGTTCTATTCATTTTTTGAAACTAACATATAAATTATCAAAGAAAGAAGAAATATTTAAGAATGCTTATATCTTTTAACACTGTAAATTATTAGAAAAATTACAGAAATGTGACTTCCTACTTTTTCAATTTACTTACCTGGAAACTTGGCAAAAGGTATCCCCATGCAACTTATATCCATCTTAGTAAAATCTTCGTCATCCTGTACCCAACACATGCACATCGTATTGAAAGTACATGGCACATTATAACACTTTATCACAGTCCATGTGCAAAGAATAAAGACGATTTTGATATGTATATAGTTCATCTGCTTGTTCAACAGCATCTACATCAAAATAAAGTAAACAAATCTTACATAAAAATCGTCGCAGGATTCTAAAACTGAAAATAAATAAAAACTGAATATTTGTAATTACAATATTCTCATATTTTACCAATTTAATACATAGTTTTAATTTAAAAGAATTTGAAAAAAAACTACATTAGTCTTGTTGTCTATGAATGATTAGAATCTGGTCTTCGATTTGGAATTGTACACATGTATGCACAAAAATGAATGAAAAACTTAAACAAGATTACATATCATTAAACTCTAAAGTTAATAAACTTACGCACAGGCAAGTAAATAAATGTCCAAAGCAAAATACAGGGTAAGATACGTACTTTCTTCTGCTGTTGAAACCACCGTTTATCAAATTATATTCACTGCTCAACTAGTCATTTTAGAATAATTAGTGCTCTTTTTATTGCTCTGTGTATATATTCTATTTTTTACAATCATATTCGAGAAAAGTGATGAGAACAGAACGTGAACACGAGGGATATGCTACTGGAACGGCGCAAGTACGAAGCCAGAGGAGCCGAAAGCGCATGTTCTCTTGGCTCTATGGATCGAAACGGAGTATAAAACGAAGCTAAAGCTGTGTTCAGAATGCTGAAATAGATTTTGTGAATCGAACTTGAAAAGCTCTCTTCATTTACTAATATTTATATGTTTATCAACCATCTTAAAAAGGAAGGCAATCCTCTAGAGAAACATCTTAATAAATGTTTGAGTTTGTACAATTTCTTCAAACTAAAACTAACTTTCACTGGGTCCACAAAAGACTCAGACTTCTTTTTTCATGAAATTGCACCAATTCAAAGATCAACAATTATAGTTAGGTGTAATAGGATAATATTTTCAATGAAATATCTATTTGCTAAAGGTAAACTCGAAATCATAACATGCTCCAAACTTTTAAGAGACGGTGTATATTAAAGTTCCGAATACAATGGCAGCAGGGCCCCGAATCATTATCAAAAGAGAATGATGTAACAGAAAAAGCAAAAAAGGAGGAAATAAACAAAAAAAAAGCCAAATGGAAAGGACGAAAAAAGAAACGATGACTCATGAAGAAGTGAAAGGTTGACTGTTTATACATCCGCTGTTCTTCATTCGAACCCGTGATCATTATTGAAACCGAAAGGTATCCCTCTCCTCCTGGTTCGACCATCTGAATCGAGTTCTGAAAATTCACGCCAGAATAGATTAACAGAAGTCGCTGGATCTCAGGATTTATCAACACCAACCGATTTACGTCTCTCAGTCCACGTCTGTCAGGCGAACCGCGTGGTAAGCTTCGGGCAACATAAGCTTCGACATCGTCTCTTTCCTACAATTCGAATTGTATGTACGAAACAGCCAAAAGAAGAAAGGAAGCTTCTTTTAAATGTGTAATTCTAAATATTAATTGATTATAAATTTACACGACTGAAGTGGCATCCTCTGTGAAGCGTAGATGAGGAATTTTAATGAGGGTATACGATGAGAAGATAACTAGTTTAAGTGGGACGTTTCAATTCCTTAACTTTCTCTGGGACATTGCGGTGTATATCGAAGAAGAAAAAGTTTAAATAACATAATTGTGATTTACGAGTGAGTTATTTTATTTCACTTTCTCGTCTGTGATTCGAATCCTTTGGAAACGTTCATGTACACGAAGCAATCACGTGTCTTTCATAAGTGAAATAGTTGTTCGATAAAAATTGTGATAAAAACAATGGAGAGCGACGTTAGCTGTGTGGAAGAACAATGTTTATTCGAAGAAAGAAGAGCGACCACCTTGGAAATGTGTTCTCGTATAATTGGTGTGAACAAGGAGGCTCGTTTCAACAGAGAAACTTTCAGACAACTGTTACTCGACACGGTGAGTGTTTTGTTCTTAAGGATTAAACAAATTCAAATGGAATGTTGTTATTTACTTCTGAAAACATAGTAACGTACTAGCTATGTCTACGTTACAATTCACTAACAAGAGGGATTTAATATTAAAACTCCAATGTCTAAAACATATCTTAAAAATAAAGTTATTCAGAACCACTCAAGTATTCAACTATCACATCAAAAGGATAAATGCTAAAAGAACCATATTACAACCCAACTACTTTTTTAAAATAAACTTTCCTCATTATATTTACATAATTTACATGGTCTTAAACTTCTGCTTGAAACGCATAAAATATTTATAAACGTGAATTTATGTAATCAGACGAATGCGAAGAAAGTAATGGTGATAAACTAGACAAGGTCATATTTGCATTAAAGCCGATGAACAGTAAAGTGAGATCGATAAAAAAATGATGAAATGACTGACCGTCGAGGAATTCACTTACTCGAAAAAAAAAGATACTCGTCCAAGACTGTGGAATCTGGACCCAAGGAAACGGCTCCGGGACCTATTGGGGGGCACAGATTTCGATCAAGGTGCCCGATCGCCCCGGGACCAAATAACCTTCACGCCTCAAGCATGCTCGATGCTTGTCACTCATTGTCAGTCGCGATCCTGGCTGATTAATTATGCAATCAATTACACGTTCATTGTGAATGCTTCTAGACCGAATTTTCAGTAACAGATGATGTTATTAGAGAACCATAGATAGGACATTTGTGAAAGATCTAACTGTATAGGGTATAATAAAAATCATAAATCGAAGGAGGGTGATTCCTCGTGCAAAAGTAAAACTAAAGTTTCCAAAAGTATGAGCGTACTTAAATAGGTATCGCTGCACATAGCAATAGTGTTTGTATTTTGAAACAATATTATAATTTAATGCCAATTAAATTAATAAGCTAAAAGTACTAATAATATTTAGTTTCACTACAAATCGCTGGAAATGAAGAAAATACGTTTCAAACATTTCAAGTTTTTTCCCATTTAGTCAACAACATTATAAATTTGCATAGTAAAATGTACAATTGGCGTGTTTTCTATCTTGGCGAGATTAAATCTTGTAATTCCCAGTAAGAAGCGATCTCTACAATATAGCTTTGACTTGCAAATCCAGGTTTTAATGAAGATATGATATTGTGAAATAATAGTAGTAATGCCGGGTCTCTGAATTTCCACTAATACTGTATAATAATTACCTTAAATCCGTTAGAGGACAAAATTGTAGGCAAAACAATACAGTAATTTATAATCATTTAAATTTGTTGGAAAAATAAATTTCAGACTTTGCTGGAAAATATATTTTCATTATTCGATCGAAACCAGGACAAAATATTAACGCAAGAGGAATGGATCGAATTTTTGAAACGAAGATTGAAGTAAGAAGTACTATATAATCGTTCGTAAAATATTTAATTGCGTATTATAAAAGTTTGTTGTATTTACTATTTTTATACGATATTGTATTATATTTATGCATTATACCATGTATATATTAACGATGTTGTCACATTGATAGAAATGAAAAGCAGAACGATTTTATTAGCCAAATCGAGAGCGTTGCATATAATATATGCGGTGATAATCCAATAAGTTTCATGAAATTTCAACAAATATTTTCTACTAAAGAGGTGAGTTAGTAATATGTTGTATTATCTATATTTTAAAATTGATTATATATAATAATATAATGAGATTATATTAAAATTTTATCTAACAATTGTTTGGATCTCTATGTTACAGATCGTAGATAAATTATTTCGACAAATCGACCAAGAAAATATAGGATATGTGACATCTTGTCAAATCATGGAATTTCTCTCAAGCGCCAGTGATATAAGGTGACATGAAATTTCATTAATCACAATTTTGCGTTTTAATTCCGATTTTAGATAGTTTTATTTGATTGATATATATTTTGTTTAAAGGCCACTCGCCGGCTTCGACAAACGTAGTTTGGAATGGCTGGAAAAGATTTTCAAACAGACAGTGGGAAATGAAAAGGAAATTAAACGCGAAGAGTTTAACAAAATCGTCACCTCAAAGAACGTAGGCAGGAGGCATTAAAATTTATCATTTTAAATTTACAGTTTATTACTTTTCCTCCTTTTTAGATATTGTATTCATAGTATTCTTATGTTTTTAACTTGACAAGAAAATGTTAACAATCTTTTAGGATGTCCTAGAATTTCATGAGACATATACTTCTTTTCAGCCTTTCTTTACTGATAGAGTGTTCCAAATTTTTGACAAGGACAATTCTGGAACGATATCTCTTCAGGAATTTCTCGACGCGATGCATCAGTTTGCAGGAAAAAGTCCTGATGACAAGATCAAATTCCTGTTCAAAGTTTATGATATAGATGGTAAAAGAATGCCACAAATCTTTGAACATGTTGAAACAAATATATATTACATAAAAAATATTTCAATCATTATTTTATTATTTGTGGAAAGGTGATGGACTGATACAACTTCATGAATTGGAACATGTAATGAGAGCTTGTATGGAAGAGAACGGAATACAATTCAGTGAGGACCAAATCGCGGAATTGACCATAGCACTGTTTGAAGATGCTGATCAAACTAATCGAGGCGCCATTACTTGCGAAGCTTTAAAGAAACAGTTGCAAAAGCACGATGGATTATTGGAAAACCTTTCGATTAGGTTAGTAATTTCATTCAATTAATTTCCAATTAATCGTACTATATTTATATAAAGTAAAATATTAAAAATGGGAATTCTAAATCGACAGTATCGATCGCTGGCTAGTGCCAAAACCAGAGTTAAAGCCGAAAACACGCTTAGAACTCTTCAGATCGTTACTCCCTTATCAACTGACGAAGCCATATATAAAGAACAATTACGTTTACATCGCTTTTATCTCGATGTTCATCTTGATCAACGTCGTCCTATTCGTGTCAAGACTTATCGAGTATAAAGCATCTAATGGCTACGTTATGCTTGCCCGCGCATGTGGTAAGGAACCACTTTATTTTTAATTAATGTTTATGCGGATCCTCTGTATTTGCATATATTTTGGATAATATAGATTTTTTATTTCTCGGTTTTAATTAATGAAAATGTGGTTGATATGCTAACTATATTTTTATATACACTTTGAATTATATATACCTATTCCTTTCACTGTACATAAGATGTATGTACATAGATACTTTTTTGTACATATTTTAATTATTTGCACTACTATTTTACGCATTAAAAGCCAAGATAAAATCAGTATTTAAATGAAGATCTATCCTACATTTGCTGATTACAAAGTGATATGAATCACTCTTCAAAGTCTCTCTCAACATTCGCATATATTAGATAGAACTACAAAATAGTGGCAAATATTGTTTTTACTCAATAATTTCATTACAAATCGACCCTAGTTTAGATATTTATAAGCGACGATGTAAATAATTCGAAGTATCTACGTACAAACCAAAACCAAACATTATTAGAATATACGTTTTAACGTAGGCCAGTGTTTAAATTTCAACTGCAGCTTCATCCTGGTCCTTATGTTGCGCTATTGCATTACGTTCCTACGAACTCACGGCTTCAATTCCGTGCTTCCATTGGATCAACACATCTATCTTCACAAATTGACCGGAGTTTTAATCGGTGTTTTCAGCGCTATACACACTCTGATGCATCTTCTAAATTTTGGTACGATATCGTTTAACTTGTAAATGCGTAACTGATGAAGATATGAATATGTTATTTTAAAATTCTATTAAATATTATCAGGTACAGTTGTGATTTACGACGAAGTTCTTAATCACAATAACTATACGATGGCTGAATGGGTGCTGACGGATCGGCCAGGTCTATTCGGTCTCGTAAAAGGCTACGCGAACCCAACTGGAGTCGTTCTTGTTATTCTTCTTGCTATAATAATGCTGTGTTCAATGCCGTGTGTTCGACGTGGTGGATGTTTCGAGGTTCTAAGCAACTTTTCATTCAACCTTCTTTTATGGAAAAATCCGTGTACATGCATATAAGATATTAGAAATGTTGAGTTTAGCAAATAGAAGCTGGTAGCCAAGATTTGCTGGTATCACTGTCCTCAGCTGATCTACGCTTGTTCATTTTGAAAGGTTTGCCAGTTTCCAGGAACATTTTAGCCGATTTTCAAACGTTAATAACTAAGAAATGAAATTTTATTAATTTTATTCTTGACAATATGTGATAATTACTGATTACTTTAATTCGCGCAATGATGTAACATAACTATTGTAATTTTCTGTTACTTTATAATAGAAATAATTATCTAGACGATTTTAAAGTAATTTTTAATTAATTCAATAATTTTACAAATCAGAAAACCTTGCTACAAACACCGCAATAATTAAATTCTTACGAAAATCTAATTAAAATATGTGATAGCATAGTTCATAACTTTCTGCTTGAAATTTTACGTTCTCTACTTTTCGTACGTACATATTGATTCGTAGAAATGATAGCGTCATATGAAACTAATAAATACATCGAATATTTTACAGATATTTTATTGGTCACACTTGCTATATGTGCCCTTTTGGATATTGATGATATTACACGGACCAAATTTCTGGAAATGGTTCATAGGACCTGGCACCATGTATCTATTGGAAAGAATACGTAGAACTGCTTTGTCTCGTTCAGAACTGGGTAAAACGTACATAAGCTCGGGTCTTTTATTGCCATCAAGAGTGACGCATTTAGTCATCAAGAGACCACCACATTTCGACTTCCATCCTGGCGATTATGTCTTCGTGAAAATACCTGCCATAGCTTGTTACGAAAGTCACCCTTTCACCATTAGCAGTGCTCCAGAACAAGAAGGTTTAATTTTTTAATAAATACTTACAACTTGTATTTTCATATAATAAAAAATTGAGCATAAAATATCATATAGTTCTAAACCTACTTTGCAATGCAATCGAGAATAATAATTTTTGTACGATTATAGAATAGTCTTTGTATGTTTGTAGCCCTAACGAAATATATTTAGGTATGCAGAATGCTTCAAATCAACAAATACTTTAAATATTTCTTGTTTATCATTCATAGATTATATATGGCTTCACATACGAGCAGTAGGCGAATGGACGAACAGTCTTTACTCGTATTTTGAGAAGGAACAAATAAAATTACAAAGTAGCAATATACTTCCAGTTGAGAGTTGCAATGGCGCAAACATTTCTAACAAAATGTAAGTTTCCTGCTGAGGAATTATTAGTTACAGAATATTTTAGAAAATATAATACTTAACAAGTGTACATATAATATCTATTCGTTCTTCCATATTTTTGTTTGGTACAGATTCCATAATGAAGAGCAGAAACTAAATGCCAATAAATTGGCGCTTGCACCCAGTACGACAAGTGGAAATTATCTTGGCTTTGATAATCCTGTATTCATTCCTGATGCCGAAAAATTAATAAAATCGCCGCAGTCTACAGTCGGTAATTAAAGTCAATTTTTAAGTTTTGTACTTGTAAAATTATTCCACTTGAAATCTATTTGTATTATTCTCTAAAAAATATTCTGATTTACCATTTATTTGATATGAGTGCACAGGTGTAACGGACAATAATAAAGTATCGAGAACTCGGATGCTTCATCGTTCGATGCTTGCCAGTAAAATGCCTTTGGAAAAATCTCTGTCAGTACCTAACATACTACCAGGAAGGAAAAAAAGAAACAAATTAATGGCGTAAGTAATCAGCATTAAGGATTGCATGTTATACCTTTGCATTATAATTCAAGCCATACGTACTGTAATTAATGTTTATAACAAATTGATAGAGACTTTTGTTTAACAGACTTCGAGATTACTCAAGATCGGAGTCAGAAAGAAATTTTAACGAACGTCAGATGCGCTATGCCCATTCAAAATCCTCGGATCAGGCGTATCTGAGTCCACAGAACAGAGGATTAGCACAAAGCTTCCGGTACATGCGGACCAAACCTACCATAATTGCTTTCAAAACTCCAAGTTTAGAAAATAACGAATTGGAAACTCATGCAAGAATTGATAGTAAGCGTTAATATTCCATACAAAAATGAAGTTCTGTTGTAAAAATTTTTTATTTTGGGTGCTCTAAAAGTTTTCTTCCTTAAGCATAATTAATCTACTTCTTCTGACTGTACCAACTAACAGTTGAAAATGTTATATGTTTTTAGTGTTTATTGAACTGAGTAAAAAATATTTAATCAATTATTTTCATTTATTTTTATAACATTAATGAAGAAACTGATGAAATGGTTGATAAAACATCACCATCGCGGACAGATACGAACGATTATGAAAGAACATCCTCGAGCAATTTAAGCACAATGCAAGTGGCTGCAGAGGAAGGGAAAATAAAACCGATATATGAAGAAATTGCAGAGAGGAACATCGATGATACCAAGTTTAGTACTTCTTCGCATTTAGCTCAAATATATACCGCAGGAAAACCATTGGAGGTAAATGCAAATGATTCATTTTTAAGATCATAGCTTCTCTATCACTTCTTATACATTCTATCTCTGAAAACACGATCTCGATATAATACGATGTAAGAATTAAAATGTGAAAGATATCTTTAACTTTATCGAAGGGGACGGTAATTTTCAAATTAATTACATTTGCATTTAGATTTTCCTGGATGGACCATATGGGGCACCATCCAGTCATATATTCCAAGCGCAGCACGCGGTTTTAATTGCAACGGGGATCGGAGTAACACCTTTTGCTTCGATACTACAATCCATCATGCATCGTTACTGGAAAGCTAGACATAGTTGTCCAAATTGCAAGTTCTCTTGGGCCAGTGAGATTCCACCCACTGTGATGAACCTTCGAAAAGTAAATACATACCATTTATTAAACACTTTCGTTTATCTTTGTGTCCTTAGAACCCCTAAATACTGATTAGACTTTAAGATTAACTATTAATTAGTATAAATATGATTGTTAATCCACCTACATTGACGCTTGAAATGAAATTGTTAAAAACTATTTGCAGGTCGATTTCTTCTGGATCAACAGACATCAGCGGTCTTTTGAGTGGTTCGTAAACTTATTGTCCCAATTAGAAATGGAACAAGCAGAGCTTGGCGTCACCATGGAACGTTTCCTCGAGATGCACATGTACATTACCAGCGCTCTTCAGGAAAATGATATGAAAGCTGTTAGCTTGCAACTCGCTATGGACCTCGTTCACCAAATGGTTTGGATGTTATCATATTTCTGGTTCTTCTTGAAAAAGTTTCTTGAGTAATGAAAATCGATTGAGCCAACACAAATGAGATTCATTCCCCTTTTAGGAAAAACGGGATCTTATAACAGGTTTGAAAACGCGAACAAACGCTGGTCGACCAAACTGGGACAAGGTGTTCAAACAGATTCAGGACCAAAAAAAAGGTAAAGTGACGGTATTTTACTGTGGTCCACCACAGCTGGCAAAAATTTTACGATACAAATGCGGTCAGTTCGGATTCAAATTCAGAAAGGAATCTTTCTAAATTTTATAAAAGAAACGCAACTATACCTTTGTTGCGTTGTACCATATCATAGTCTTGTAAGACATCCTTGTGTAAATCTTTTTATCACTGTTTTACGTAAATCATGATTATCCATTTATTATTATTCATAGACAAGAATTTCACTTCATATTGTTCATAATTCTAGCTGTTTCGTGCATCAGCCAAATTGTCACTAATACAAGAAGAAAGTTTATTTGTCGTTCTGTCATGATCAGAAAATTTATCGAAATGCAATTTGAAGATGAACTAACGAATGTCGAATAACTTTTCCGAATTTCTAATCATCGCTAGTTATTTGACTAATTTCAAGTGAATAACAACTTCATGTAATGTCTATACGTAACAATAAGTTTTATATAATTTAAAGGCATATAATTATAATTTTTTTGCGGATATTTTAATTTAGTAAAAATTGGAATTTCGATTGCTCCATACTCTTCTCAATACTTTAATGTTACGTTATAAATTTTTATGAAAGATAAGTATAGTCTTCTTCGATCGCCTTTTTAGTGAATATTAAAACGAATTTATTTATAAAATATTTTCTTCGTTATTCATATTGAAAAACAAAAAAGAAGATATTTTACAATCGATATTAAATTCGTTTCTATATTCATTCTAAAATAAATGATTAGTACAAAATTACTAATTAATGTGCGATGGGGATCGGAGTCACACCTTTTGCTTCCATATTACAATCCATCATGCATCGTTATTGGATCGTATATTATATATATTTATTAATATATATAATATATCTGTAAAAACTTATAAATTATTAGTTTTATATCTAAAAGTAATATATTTGATATAAGTAACAAGATGATGAAGGACCAACATTACTTTACTGTAAAATCTAAATTTGGAGTAATTAAACGTATTAACGCATTTTACCAAGTAAACATTTAATGAAGTATTTAACTGTTTGCTGTTGTACACATATAGTTATCAATTTATGTGAATCACACATATCGTTCTTGTTTTCGCATAGAAATGGTTTCTCTCATTAAAATATATTTCGGTTATAAAAATATGTACATATTTAAACTAAAAATTTTACTTCATAAAATATTATAGAATATGAATAAAAATAGACATTTGTACTAAATAGAAATAGGAAACCCTAACCGCCGACTACTTATTCGAATGCGGGATATTTCTTCGAGTCTGCATTCATTAGTAAGCTAATACTAAACTGATAAGATTATTAATGGTATTAATTATTAAGTAGTAATATTATATATGAAATAACATATAACTGTGTAACAAACAGACATATAAATATAACAAATTTCATAGATTGTAATCTTAATTTTTTCTTAAACTTATAAAAGTAAATATAAGTGAATTCATAATTCATTAATTTGAACTGTATTCCTAAGCATGATTGCTTTATTACAGTATGTCACATTGAATTCACAAGGATGTTGATACCATGGTTCACCATCAACTTGCATAGCATAGGATTCTTTTAACTTCACCTGCAGTTTATAAAATAATTATTTAAAACAGACAGATTAAAATAAATATGTTTTTATTATGCTGAATGTTTAAATTCTCTTTCAATTAAATTTCCTTAAAAGTTAAATTTTTTAGGTCACTTAAATATAATTTAAAGTACATACCTTTACATTACTAGCTTGTCCAAGTCTATGAGGCTGAGACATTCCTATTTGAAGTTGAGCCATATGAAAAGAAGAATGAAGTGCAACTACTTCTAATTTACCATCATTGATACTTTGTTCTCCATATTCATTAGGATCTATTCAATATAAAATATTTAAAACTTTTTCCAATATTTCTTTTATACATAAAAGACATTTAAATACCTTCCACTCCAATATTCCACAAATCAACACCAGCTGCCCATGATGGAATGTTTAATACTACAATAGCTTCAGTGGAGGGCAAATCCACTTTCTTTCCATCCAAATATAATTCTATATTTTTATCAAGATCTTGACAATCTCGTTTAACCACTTGTTGTGTACCAAAGCACAGGTACAGCAGCTATTAGAAATGTAAAAGTATATAATCATAATACAATAATATCGTTTTATATTATCCTAGATTGATGCATATTATATTATCATGTATTTCATAACATGATAATATATTTAATAAAAAAAACATTTTATATACATCAATCTAATAATTTCTAAATAAATTTGAAATAAAATACAATACCTTATTAAACAATCTACTGCTATAAAAATAAAAACGACTCTCCCTTGTACGATGAAAATCTAATGTTATTTGTGCATCCACTCCCACGCTTAAATAATTATACATATAGAATGTTTTACTTGAACGATCCAGTCCACTATATGGCTTCAATGTCACAGTCCATCTAATAAAATATTAAAAAAACGATAAATATTGAAGACAAATTAGTAAATGATATTGGATATTACTGTACACCTATCAAGTTTCACTTTTTGTGCTACTTGTATTTCTTCTAGAATATCTGTAGGGTCCTTATCTGGATCATGTTCTTTTCCCCATCCTAATACTCTTGACAAATCATTCCCAGTTCCCAGAGGAATTATAGCTACACTTGGAACTGGCTGTCACAAATAAAGATATTTAATTCAATTATGTATTTAATGTGTACAAAATTTCCAGCAGTATATAGCAGAATAATGATATTGAAATCTCTAAAACTTTCATATATATAAAACTTGTATTCAATAATCTAGGAAGTAGCAAAATGTATTGAATACCATTAAATAAGCAATTGTTGTATATTTATAAATTCTATCTTGAAAATGAAACTAAGAATATTTATGAAATGAGATAAATCTATCATTTTTGATTGCCAGAAAATAGTTTGACTAGAGTTCTCTTATTTTGAAAAACTGATTTAGAATTTGAAACATTAAATAAATATAGTAAAAGTTAAATGTACCTAATGAAAATTGAATGAGTGTGCAAGTATGTCTATGAAACATATATATCAACGTGAATTTGAAAGAGGAGAGAAACAAGAAGTGATGGCAGAAGATAGGTGGTGATTGAAAGAAACCAGATAGAAGAGACTGGGAGAAACGTGAAAAGCATGAAGGGATGGGAGAGATAAGCCAGTGGAATAGGAAGGAATAGAGGAAGTCAAGAAAGAGAACATTAAGTGATGGATGATACATTTTATTTATTCTTTAATTATATAGCTAGTGGAATGTACTTATTTCAGATACTAAAAAGTGATTTAACTAGATTCTGATTTTTGAAACATTCAGTTGGGGATTTAATGAATAGATTGATTTCTACGGACTAATAACTTGCCAGTAATAAAATAAGTTTAGAGACACATTTACAACTTGAACAAAAGAACTATTTACAAAGCAATTACAAATACGAGAATAAATCTATGTTATTTTAGTCAGCAATATTCAGTCTTTCAGCTGATACACAACTAAACGTGGGAAGCAAGCATGTGTACATATATCCATGCATATATACCTCCAGTCCAAGTTTATGAATAGCATTTAATAACCAAGCTATTGTCCCATCTCCACCTGCTACAAGAACTGTACATTCTGTTTTTCCAAGTAGGCGACAACGTTCAAGAGCAATAACTGGATCGTGTCTTGATAAATCAACAACTTGTATAGGATTTAATAATTTTTTAAATGAAGATAGGATTTCTGCTCCATCATTGTTACCAGACTTTTTATTTGCTGAAAAAAGATTCTATAAATTAAATTTTGTCTACTACTATATTGTTAACTAACTATATTGTTATAGTATTGCTATATAATTTTGTTATGTTAATTTACCAACGACTATAAGAGGTTTCCACTGAGGCCAATTAGGTGGTATAATTGAACGAAGGTACAATCTACGTCTTATAGCATTTCGTCGATTTATTACTTCCAAACTTTTTGGTGGAATTATCATTGATTTAAATTTACCAAAATCACATGTCTGAAAAATTTAATAAATAATTCATATTGTTAATAATCATAAAAGATATTAAAAAAGAAAACACACTTTGATTAGAGGTTTACAATCGTCATGGATACATCTTTGACACCAACAGCACCACCAATCTGTTAACCCAGGTTCCACAGCGCATTCAGTATTACATAGGTCACATATAGCATTCAAGGGTAAATTACCTTATGAAAAATGAATAAAAATTAACTGTAATACACATATAATAATAAACACATTCTGATTTGATATAATAAACACAAAGGAGTACCCTTTATCCAATGATGTTCCATTGGTTCATTTGTATTTAAAGTAATAACTTTACACTTTAACTGTTTATCTGCAATCTTAACACAAGTAGAATCTGCACAAACCCCACATGAATCACACATCAAAATACTACTCTTTAATAATAAGCTTTCACAAATGCTACAATAATATGCCTACAAACAAAAAACATTTTATTTTATTTTTATATGCTCACAATGATACGTATTAAAATTTAAATAAATTCTATGTTTAAGATCATAAATTATTATTCCTCAATCCTCTGGTAAAATTCAACAGCACAAATTACAATTTTTCAAACTTAAAGGGTTTGGAGCTCTCAATATTTCCTGTATATTCATACAAGAACAAATAATTTATGATAAACAATTTTAGGTTTTTATGATCTCTAACAGTTTCAGTAGTAAGGTACTCTTATAGAACACGTAAACATAGTATATTAATAAAATGAAATATAATACAGTATATAAAAATAAATGTACGATATTATACCTTGGTATCTCTTCTAACAGATTTCCAATTATGCCTTTTGGTAACATTTCTAATATAAATATGAGGATCTTCTAAAAGATACTGGAAGAAGTTTAATATAAATATGAAAAATACCATTGTAGATAACGTATGGAAAACAATACTAGTAAGTCCATCCTCCAACATGTTATACCAATTATATTTCTTCTAAAACAATTACAATCTTCTGTAAAGTAATTAATGCTATTAAGTAACACATTATTGATCACTTAATATAATCTGTTGTTAAGCTAAAATAATTTTAATATAATCCAGTGTAATTAAACATTTTTTTTCCTTTGATTACATAAAAAAAAGCAATTAGAAATGCTTACATTTTATGATTTAAAAATGTAAACAATGCACTAAACAATTTAATAATAATGATTACACGGAAATAAAGGTAACGAATATAAAAATAACTGTATACATAAAAGTAATCGGATTGCTGGTAAATAAGCTATGTCATTCTAAAGATTATGCTAAATAGAATAACAAACACAAACTATTTATTTACCTCAATAGTCGTAAATTTAAGTCATTTGAATTTCACTCGTCATCTACCGCACTGCACTCCAATCTAATCTTAGGACACGGATTACAGTAAATAAGTAATTCCTATATAAAAAGTTGAAGGTTTTACAACTCTATTGGTAATGAAACATAACTAAAGACGCAAAGAGGGAAAATTGAATTTTATTTATAAAAGGCTCGTGGAAAATGTTCAGTGACTGATAAAATATATATAAAGTAAGTAATTTATTAGGAACATAAGTGCTGTTAGTTTACGTTGGGGAAGAAAGGTCTTTAAATCGTTTTAAAATTTCGTTTTATTGAAGATTGGTATCGATAGCGATATCGATAAATATCGATGTCGGACATCAGATGTCAAAATAACATTTTCGTATTCCTCACTCAGCCAGTTACCTATCCATGATTTGTATAGTTGTGTAATATAGAAAATTATTCATTATAGTTTGCATACATATGTGGTACGTTGAAACAATATATGTTTTACTTAATCGGAATATAATTAAGTAACTGAAAGTGTAATAATTACAGTTAATGAATAGTATGATAACTTCCAACCTGTCGTAACCTCACTTTATTTTTTTTCTCATAGAGAATATAGGCTTGAAAATAAAGCAACTAAATAATATTTAAAAATGAACAAATACTTGGAACTCGCCAAAGCGGGTACCAGTTATGCCAGGCATATGAATCGTTTAAGCAATCGAATATTCGGTGAAGTAACAAGAACAACTAATCAAAAATCTATGAAAGTTGTTAAATTGTTTAGTGAAAAGCCGATACAGAAACGACCAGAAATCGTTGATTACTATCCACGGCACGTTGAAATTGATTTATTAATAAAACACCTAAGAAATTACGGATTATATAGGGACGAACATGAAGACTTTAAAGAGGAGTATCAACGTTTGCGAGAACTTCGTGGCAAAAAGAAATGGATTCCACCTCCATTTAGAAAATAAATTAGTTGGTTTATGTTTATTAAACATGCTGTATATTTTATAGAAAATGTATTTATATAATACATGAATTCGTTCTTTATCTCACTGTCTCTCAAAGACAAAATGTATTACATGCAAATATTATATATAATATATAAATACCAAAATACAAAATGAAAATATAGTTTGTTTAAACGTGCAATAATAATATTGGAATTTGAAGTAGCTATCTCGTCAAAATTAAAGGGTAATAACAATTCGAAATCGAATATTTCTATCTCGTCTTTGTTTTGTCTTACCGCAGGTTTATTAGACTCTTGATTATTGCACGACAATGCTTTATTTATAGCAACGAATTGCAGTTGTTTGTTCAAACCTTGTGTTTCATTGTTATTTTGAGAACTTCCAATTTCTTTGTATTTATAAATATCGTTGGTTGGTTCTTGTGCTACATCTATGTCAGATGTTTCATAATAATCATCAGAAGAAGATGCATTTTTGTCATTGAAGTTATTGTGTATGGATCGATATAGTTTATTCCAAAGGTAGGATTTATTCATATTTTTTGTAGGTATTTCTTGGTATTTTATTGATGTCCCAGATGAATTGTGTAACTGTCTCTTCATATCTTCTGTCCTGTAACTTATTTGTGAGACTAGCTGTAAAAGATCCGATCTATTTGATGAACTATCATGCGTATTAGTATTGTCTTCAATTGTACAGTCATTTCCATTTAATCTATTGTTATTTTGCCATTTCTCTGTGACCTTGTTATTAAAAACTAAGTCATTCAGCCACATCCTAATTATAAAAGATATAATTTAATATCAAATATATAAATACTACTGAATTGATTAAATAATTATTAGCTGTAATAATTTAGATTTTATTCTGAATTTCATACAAAGTCTATACTCTAAATATTAAACATTAATGAGAAAAAAAGTTAATTTCATGTGTAAATATATACTTGAATGGAGCAAGGTCAAGATATGTCGGAAGATCACCACATTCTAAAGAAAAATTTGTCCAAGATGCAATTCCAACTAGAGCTCTTTCACGATTATGTTTTTCACAAACAACTGGAGTACCAGGATTACCAGCACAAGCTTTCATTTCATTCTTCAATTCAACCATTGCACAAAATACATTTGTATAGTTTGTATTTATTTTTATCATATATGTGCACATTTTCCAGGAATTAAGAATTACTTCTTCATATTGAATTGGTTTAGCCAAAACTTTGGAAGATGGAGAAACATAACTTTGCCATCCGAATATTAGACATAGTTTGTAGTCATCATCATATTTGACAGGTACAACATTAGGTAAACTTAATTTATTGTGACACATGTCAAATGGCTTAGTAAGTTTCAGAAGAGCTATGTTGTGATCTCGATCAGGAAGAATAGAATACGCTTCATAAGTTGGATAAATGTATGTTGCTTTTACGGGTACCATTTGCTTGGAATTAGTACCATTTAATCCAGTTGCAAATAAAATAATTGACTGTATTAATTAAATTAAGATGAGACTATTGATGTCTTTTTCTTATTATTAAATAGAAAAAAATATCGTACATTTCTTTTGTCCTGTACGCATTGTGCTGCGGTTAAAACCCAGTCTGATGAGAGAAGTACCCCACCACATGGTGCTATTGTTTGAAATTGTATTAACCAAGGAAATTGACCACTTTCTGCTCTTTTACCTTTAAGTAATATACCTTTGTATTGTCCCAAATTTATTAGCATCAAAAAGAACAAAATGTATAGTAACATATTATAAAAATGTAGTACATATCTGAATAATATTTTGTTTTCATGTAACTAGCTTCAAGTCGGTATTGTATGAAATTACTTCATATAAAAAAATTTACATGATTTTTAATGCTTATGTGGAAATGTATACGAAATTGTTTACTTAAAAAATAATTGAAAGTGCACTAATAATTATGATGAACAACTGGTGTTATTTGTATTTCTCACAAACTAGATGCATATAAAACAAAATTAAAAAGAGTAAAGAAGTTTAAAATATCGTGTTTTCAAATTTTATTTATTAATTTGTTTTTTAATATAGTTACAATTCTTCTTTTACTTTTTCTTTATTTATATTTTGCTTTTTCTTCTTTTTCCTTTTTTTCTCTTTTACTTCACCACCAGTTTCACCTTTCTCCTTGAGACAAGAATCGTCATCTCCCTTTAATGCTCTTTCTGAACATAAATACCTAACAAAACAAGAATTGAGAAACAATTAAACGACAAACAAAACTAGCAAGGCATAACTACAGATTATCAATCACGATCCTTACCTAATCAAAGGAATTTTCCCTTGATGATTGTGATACCAGTCTTCTATATCAGACTCGTGATTCTCAAGTAAATCTTCGCATTGAGATTTCAATGTTGTAATTTCAACAGATGGTTTGTCCCATAATTCATATGGCATTCCTAATTCGACTTTCACTCCTTTGTTTCTAAACAAATGAAAGATCACTCTTACTTTTTGTTCTACTATAAATTAAAACATATTTATCTATAAGCTTCGTACACAAGTTCATGAAGTGTTTTGAACGTTTGACTCATTCCCTTGGCGAATCTGGTACTATCCGAACGTTCTTTGTGTATATTATACTCCAATATACGTTCGCAAAGATCTTCCATGCTTTCTACTAAACGCAGTTCCCTGCAAAGAATATCAATAACATTTATACAAATACATTTGATACATTAAATGCTTTGCTTTATCTGAATTTGATACTTACGATTTTTTGTATTCCTTTTTTCTTTTGGGTGAAACATCATCGACGGAGTAACCAATTTCGAGTACATCGTGTGTTTTACCGGTTTCATCTAATTTCGCTTCTAATTCGGTAGCAACCACTTTGCAAACTGTAACAAAGTATATGTTATATTCAATCTATATTTATAAAGGTTATAAATATGTATTACGAATATATATTCACCTTCGCATTTGTTCGCGTATTTAACACCTTGCTCTTCTTCTGGACCACCAATTACACAATAAAATAGGAACAAATGAGTTAAAAATATTTGCGTTAAAACATACATTGTTTGATCACAAAGTTACGGTGGTCATTTGAAGGAACTATGATTAATAATCGATTATTCACGTTTATGGTAACTTTTAACTGCTATTTATTAACACTATTGCGTACGAATAAAAAAACGTCGACTAATAAAGCTGATATCGGCAAACTGCAAGCATATAAATATGATTAATCATACATAAACGCTTATCGTGTACCACGCGTAATTGCTTCAAAAATGTCTGATAAATCTATCACAGAAAAATCTCGTCTCAAAAGAGTTCAATACTTAATTCACTTCTACTTTCGTATTATAATATAAATAATATGAAAATACTATAGATTAGTTTCTATTAATACACAAATAAATACGTTTTATGTAAAAATAATTGGACACGGAATGGTCGAAATAATGTTCAATGATAAGTAGATTTTGTGCAGTGCATGTACGTCTGTTTAATATTTAAAAATATATATGTTAAGCACATATATTAATTAATTAAATTGTGCAATGTATCTTTACAGACACCACGTTTTATCTATTACTCTTTTAACATTAATTTTATTTGTTTTTGTCGAATTTTATATTTGAAAAACTACTGACAGACTGCTGGCGCCATCTCTGTGGAAAACGCTCAAACTACTCGCGCAGCGTTATCGACAGCGAAGTGAACTAGTGGCGACGGTGGCGCCATCTCTGTGGAGACTGCTGAACTAAAGCCTCGTTTAGTTCCAGCAGTTCCCGCATAGATGGCGCCACCGTCGCCACTAGTTCACTTCGCTGTCGATAACGCTGCGCGAGTAGTTTGAGCGTTTTCCACAGAGATGGCGCCAGCAGTCTGTCGGTAACACTGACCAAGTATGGAACAGAACCTCGATTCAATTTTAATGTTTATTCATATTTCTTGTCGATCGTGGAACCAAGCAACATAGATTTCTACTAAATACGTTCTCGTATATGTAGAATAAAATCAAGCTAGGTTAGATTCGTACGTTTGGTTAGAAAAGACTATAGTCGGAGAGAACCACATGGTGCAGCACTTGCGTAGGACAACGATGTCCTCGACGTGGCCACTCTCGTTTCCTCTCCGCTTTTGTTCAATGTACGGTGTATATACAGTTATTTTACAGTTTCCTTTCTACTTTGTACTCTATGATTTTAGGGCGGAAATGTGAGTAGAGTGCTCGATACGTTTTCGAACCCGTGCAGGAACGATTCATTATTCAGCGAAGGTTGCCTTACTAGTAACATCTTTAATTAACCCGCATGACATTTTCAATGCGACTATTCGCAGTAGCATAAACAAAATGGATTAGAATCTCGCGGAAATTAGTTGCAATTATTTTATGGAGATTACGAGATTCCGCCGTCATGTGGAAGTGCCATAAATGTGGGAAACCAGTATACTTCGGTTAGTTTCGGTCCTCGCATATATTAAAAATGTGGAACAATTTTGACAAGTACCGTTTCCTGTCATTTCGAGAAATTTATTTATCTCTCAGTTCCACGAATGTCATATTACTCATATATCCCTCGAAGGAAATCGCTTTACGATTATTCCTTTGTAGTCTGAACAGATTTTTCATTTTCGATGAAAATATTTTTATTATCAATACATTTATTGTTTATTGTTGTTATGTATATAACGCGTTTAATATTTGTGATGTTTGACGAACATTTGTACGTTGTTTCTTAAATGAAACTTTGTCACGAGACTTTACTTATTAAAAAGTTTATACGGTATTTTATTGTTTGTTTATGTCGAGTTTTTTCAATGAAGTTAACGTACCTTGCGTCAATACGTTTCGCTATTTCTTATTATATATTTATTAAAATATCGTTTGAATTTAGCTGAACGTAAACAATCATTGGGATACGATTGGCATCCGGAGTGCTTGCGTTGCGAGGAATGTGGGAAACGCTTGAATCCTGGTCAACATGCAGAGGTATGCTATTGTTATCTTATATTCTCATTATAATATCCGCTTTCCTTTCAACAAATTGAGTTGCCAGCTGCAAATAAAACATTGTTGCTATGTTATCGCTGAATTGGTTTTATTTATAAAAATAATTGTTAAATGTAGCATAAAGGTGTTCCGTATTGTCACGTACCATGTTATGGAGCGCTTTTCGGGCCACAATTGTTTGGTCATGGAACGAGGGTTGAATCGCATACAAGTTTTGGGAAGAAAGAAGCTCGGCCGTCCTTACCTAGGTATGTAACTTAAGATAATATAGTTAGTCAAATATTAAAAGTATTATTAGTTTAATTATTCGTTAAACTTTATATTGTTGATATGATTTTATTTAGGTCGCACTTAGAATCAAAATTGAAGGTTTTCAACCAGTATTATGAAGGTAAAAGTGGTGGAATAAGGAGTCGTGAGGTAAAAAATGTTTTATGTTCTCTATTTACGTGTTTAAAAATTGAAAGCAAATAGATAGCTAAAGGAGACATTGATTCCTTAAAGGTGAATGGAAGGTTGATACTGGAAGGCGCACTTCGGATTTATTGGGGTGTTAGAGGAGTTATTCATTTAAAAGAAGATGATGACCAACGTACAGTAGTTACAGCCCGGAATAGAAATTCCTGCAGACGTAGTGTTTCTGATGTTTGTACATATATTTCATGTAGAAAGAGATGAGAATGTCATGGAGCATTATATTTTCTCAATCTTTCCAATAGAGCATAGAAGATGAGGAGAAGGAGGAAGACTTAGTGAAAGAAACCTCCGAACAGGATGCAGAAGTTGAAACAAAATCTGTTCCAGCTTCTCCTGATCACTTAAAGAGTCTCACTTTACCAATGAAATTAGATGTTAAAAATATGGAATGGGATGAATTGGATGAACTTTTACAGGTTTTACGCATTGATAATTCGATCGTTGACTATAATTGAAATGAGATCTACGACGATTCTCCAATAGCATTACTTTACTTCGTTTCATTAATTTTTAATTTCTTTTAATTCGTTAGGTTGAACGTAAAGTCGAAGACGGGAATAAATTGTACCAAACGATGCCTGAAAATTTACCGTCGATAAGTTCGCAAAGCAGTTCCGAAACTCTGCCGCTCTCCTCGCAATCCAGTCTCGATAGATCTGATTCCCGTGAGAATTCAGAAATGGGTAGCCCTAATCGTCAATCTAACCGCGGCAACGATAGCAGCGTGACCAGCACGCCGACGCATAGTATAGGTAGCTCTTCCAGCACCGATACACCTGTTTATCATGGTACGCCAAATCGGAATGGGACCCTTCGAAGGGTAGAGTACTTCGATAACTTGGAGAAAAGTATGTCTGGTAATAGATCTATCAGCACTGACGACAGTTGGATAGAGAAAGGATTGAATCGATCGATGTCCGGACCTGACTGCCTTCAACGACATCGAACCGACAGTGATACGGACTCTGTAAATTCGCTGCAATTTAGAGAGGATAATAACATGACGATGTCTGCTGATAGTGGATTAGAGGTATTGGTACACGCTATTTAGATATTTGATTGAAACATGGGCATATAAGTGTTAGAAAGAAAGCAAAGCTTTTAACGTAATCGAAATTTTTCCACTTGTTTCCTTATATTTTTAATCGTTCGTTATGTAGACAATTGACAAACAGAGAGTGTGGTTATAATTTGCTACAGTTGGACGGGGTAGTTTTACGTCGAAAGCAGGGGTCAACGGCAATTAGACGTCGTCCAGGAGGTCGACGGCAATCTCGTAATCGGTTGCGGCGACGTTGCTCGATTAACGGGCATTTTTACAACCGTGAGACAAGTTTCTTCACGCCCCCACACGGATCTCAGATGTCCGTTTGGATTACCAGTTTAGTAAATACTCAAGAAGTTATCAATCTTATGTTGGATAAGTATAAAGTCGATGCTAAGCCAGACAATTTCGCGCTGTTCGTGGTTCGCGACAACGGCGGTGAGTTTAAATTGTTCCAATTATGACGTTTAATTGCTACTTTAGAGATGTAATTTTCTCTGTTCTCTTTTCTTTTTATAGAACAAAAAAGATTAAGAGACGACGAATATCCGTTGGAGGTACGCGTAGTGTTGGGTCCGCATGAAAATGTCGCGCGACTCTTTTTGGTGGATAAACTGTCGACTCCAGAGATTAGCTCTGACGTCGCACAGTTCCTTAATCTTTCTTTGGCAGAGTGTCACGGTATTTTGCAGCGTTACCATTGCGAGGAGGAGCGTCAGATTTTTCTGTTGAAAGAAAAGTACAGTTCTCCAATGATTTATACAATTATTAACCCTGCGACTATCGAGATAGTTTTAAAGATACGATTTAAAAAAATGTTTGATATTAAAATTATTGAAGTTTTTATAGGATTGCTTGTTGCATTTCGATCTTTCTTCTTTATCAGGGAAATCATATTCGAAGTTATATTTTTGTTAAAGTATTTTAAATGTGAATTATATGTTTTTAAATAATTGGGCCCATCATATAAAATAATTTGCAGAAGATTAATTAGTGCGACATATGTGGAAATCACGTTTCTCTTTGGTTTTTATTTCCAGATACAAGGAAATGCGACGAAGAATACGACAAAGAATGGAGGAACTAAAAGTTCGGCTATAGTTAGTACGTATATATCTATATTATTATTTTTCTATTGATTTGCACTGGAAGATCTTTTTTTTTTATATTCATATAAATAATTCGTCGTAGAATGTGTTGTCATTATCGCCTTAAAGGTATGTATTGTAAGTAATAATACATAACCTTTAATCTACACTTCATTTTAACGTTCAAACGTATTGACGCCATTTTGTATGAAATTCTTTAAACACACTATGTTCTGTCATAATTTCAAGAAATTAAACCTTCGGAAAGTTTAATGTTTTACCTTAAATGACTTTAATCTTTTTTGTGCTATTTATTTACTTTATTATATCACATATTCCATTCAAACTTTGATAAGGCATTCATCAAGTGTGAACTTTTTGGGATGTCTTACTATTGACTTAAAAATGAAATGCTCTAATATTGTAATATTGTAAAAAGTGATTTACGTTTGAGCGTGTCGAGCGATAATGTATGAACACCTTTTAGCTTAAAGTCTTGTTACATTATCCATACCTGTATTCATTATTTTTTTGCATCTTTGTTGCATTTATTCGTATTCGTTTAACGTGCAGCTATTATTGAATTACTCAGTGCAATTTAACTAGGATTTCATGTATTTAAATGATACGTATACCTTTTAAGTCGACTGTGCATCACAAGCTTCACAATTACGCGGTCACACGAGTTATTTTTTAAGTACGATGTCTTCTAAATTGCTCTTCGCTAATTGTTGTACGTATAACACTTCAATTCGATCATTTAATATTCAGAACGTACATTGCCTAGTTCTTTAAGGTGATCGAATATATGTTTAGCAGACAGACACCGATATTAAGTCAATTCCCGATGATTTTCAATCGATACAGGAAGGCAACGCCTTTTCTAACAGAAAACGAACAAAGTACTGTTCGCAATTTAGAATGTACGATTGTTAGAGTCTAATGTAAAGCTGTCCAACTTTTTGCCTCGGGAGATTTTTTGAAATTCTTCTTTGGTTTCACATAGGTGCCAAAAAAAAAAAAAGAAGGCGAATAAGAAAGAAAATATTATAGTATATTGAACGACAAACGGGAATAGAATTTTAACGAAGGAATTGTTGAATTTAAAATGCAATACGGTAGAGAAAGAAGTTTTAAAAATTACACACAGGGTGCTTCCTTGGCACCTAAGTCAAAATGAAGACTGACGAAGTTCTAAACATACACAGTTTCGTTTAAAGGAAATGAAGTGGATCTTAAAAATCCTCAACCTTCTGCAGATTTAGAGCTATACCTTGACCCAGTTTCATGGAACACCCTGTATACAGGATGATTCACTACTCGTGTGACAAATTTTTACAGCTGATACTACACTTCAAACAACAAAAAAGTTCATAAATAAATCTAGGTCCGAATTGCAAAAATTACGGAGAAAATTGGGATTTTTGTTTTTTCAGGGAAACAGCAGTTTCACTTATATTATTGATTGCGTGAACTTTGTTGTTACTTTTAAGGTGTAGTATCAGCTGTAAAAATTGATCACACGTGTGGTGAATCACCCTGTATATGCATACACTTATAGTGTATGTGTATTATATACATACATACACCATGACGAGTATTAGAATACAGGTGGTTGTAAATAAAAGGTGATTTCAGAGGCCAAAGTATGCGAGAATCAAGAATACCAATATTACACTTTTAAGACTTCGTTTCTGAAGAAAATATGATAAATACGCGTGCAATAATATATTAACAGTAAAGTAGTGGTAAGAAATTCACTGCGAGCGTGGCAAGGGTACCAATTTCCATACTATTAATGAGTTTCTACTGCTATTAGAAACATGCCTAATTCGCGGATCGTCAAAGTCCTTTTCCTTGGACACGAACGCTTTTGTTATTCTCGATTTTCTCTCATATCTTAATTTCTGAACCAGCCCTTATCGTCCCTTTCGTTTACGACCGCCTATGATCGAATGCTCTCTACGTTGTCCAGATAAAAACGATTATGGAAACGATCGTACCTTGAAATGCAGTTTTAGTTGGGCAGCTCCGGGATCCATAGACGACATTGTTGTTATTAACTGGTAGAAAATTTTCGAAACTTGTCACTGCCGCTGTCGCTAGGTCATCGATGAAAGTTTTATCCGTAGAATATAGTACAAGATATTGAGAAATAGGGTTCGCGTCGAGGGTAACTTTAGTTTCTAGAATTTCTTCCTCGAGACACGATCGAATCATAGGCAGCTTCCATTTCAATGGAATGTTAGGAAACGTTCGCGTAATAGTTGTTCATTCAACGTTATTGTCCATGATCAATCGTAGCTGAAATCTCGGAATTTCGATGATTTTGAAGAATTCTTTCTGCATGTACGAAATTCGTGAATTATCTCAGGAATGCGGTTCGCATTTTGATTTACGATCAAATCGACAGTGGATGAACGTTGCTGTGCTGTAATATATAAAATGTTATTTTAAGGGAATTAAATCGAAGACTTTGTTTTTCAAGTGAAATAAAGTTTTTATAATCAAAGAATAATACTCGTAAATCTAGTTGAATAATATAGAAAGTTTTTTTTTGTTCACACAGTGAGGTACAGTCTGGAACTAAATTTAAAATTACGATTTAAGGATTTAATGCATTAGAGTTATTTTCCCGATTTAGAGGATTTCAAGTAAATTTCTTGCGCAGAAAATAAATATTAACGATATTACAATCCACTATTTCCGTACTAAGTTTTAGCGAATTTATAAAAGGAACTGTGCAATACGTGTGGTAAACAATTAGAAGGGTTGTGGAATCTCTTATTCGAAATATTCAGTGGACGATATTCGCGCAAGAATATTATTTAAGTGTATTTAACGTGATTATATGTGTCTCGCACAGCAATGCAGAAGAATCTTTCAAAATTACTTTCACAGAATTTTGTATGGATATTCCAAAAAGTCGTACGCAACACGATAAAAACGAGACGTTTCGTTGGTATTTTCAGCATTCCGTTTTCAGCAGATGAAAATATCGTATTACCGATTATAGTTTTAAATGAACAATTTTACAATTAATTTTTTAGATGTCCACCAGTAATGATAAAAATCTATCGATAACTTATAGTCTCATTAAGAATTTAAACTCTTGAAACTCAAATTCTAATCGTATATTCACGTTTAAAATAGCAATTGAAGAGATTATTTTTCTTTAAATAACTAATACCAGTGTGGTGCATCACTATGCGGAGACTGAGGGGTGATTTCATTTTGAGACGATCTCCCAATGAAATCACTCTGCTCTAAAGGGTTAAAACAATTCCTAATTATATTTTAGTGAGAAAACCATATGCACAAAATAAATGAAAAAGAAACTAGCAATATAAGAATCTCTCATTTAAAGTTCTACTAGCTTTCAAACAGAAATAGTAGAAAATGTTTCATTTAACACGTTGACGATCACTCTGAAATTCGATGATGGACGACAAAAGCAAATTCTTAGAGAGTTCGATGAACATTTCAAGCTTGCAGAATAAAATTATTACTTTTTCTGGCAAATATTCCTAAAAATTAGCCAGACGTCTATAGACAGAATTTATGTCAACGTGTTACCAACTACATCTCATACGTAACAGGTGATGCCGATTTTGAAGCATCCTGTATAGTACAGAATTCGTAGCAGCAATTGTTATGTATTCGAAAAGTCTTTTAATTCCCTTGTGCAGACGTGGCCCAGACGATTACGATTCTAACATTGTAATTAGATCCTCTAATGAAACGTGTGAACTGAAGAATATATAACGGTGTGGACAGATTGTCACCGTTGTTTATGACAATAGACACCGATCGTGTAATCATAATTTTAAGCTAGTCACAGTTCATGAATATTCACAGGCATGCACGTGATGTATGTACACTTCGAACGCGATTTTGCGATTCGAGTGATACACATGATTATCGTAAACGAGGACCTTCGTTATAAAAGAAAGGGAAGAAGGTTTTTGGTATATTGCATTAGTTCGTTAATTACTGTCATCTTATGTTACTACTATTAATTTAAGTTCATTATTAATATCACTTCGGATAATTCGATCGATTTTTAAATCGGTTAAAATCATTTTTGATCGTTCCAAATTAAAAGAACGTAATCGTTGCATACTTTAGTGGGAAAATTATGCAATTTACTTTGCTCTTAAGAATAAAGGAAAGTGAAAAGATGAAGATTAAATTATCTTCACTTTCTTTTGAATAAGATGCATTAATTTCCAAAATATTAGGTAGAACAGATACGAAGATAAAGATGATGTTAAAGAATACGTGAAGTGTCTGACCACACAAGCGGTCATACTACTTGTTGCCTACCCAGAGTATACACATTATAGACAGTTAAATTGAATTAGAAAAGAATTTAAAAATACAGAACTCTGGAATTGTTTAGATATTTGTAACCACCTGAAAGCTATACAAATATATTTTTAAAAACAGAAATATACTATTTCATTAATAATAAATTACCGATAATAGTTTCATTCACAGAAAACTTGTGCAATTCATACTAAATAAATTTTCCTGCGACCTGTGTAGTCCTATTAATAAAATGACAGTAATTATTGAACGATTCTACATGCAATAATAAATATAGATATTTATAAAAAAATTTAATTTGTACAGTTTCTGGGTTCGCCAGGAACTTCTGTCCAAAAAATATTGTTTTGCACGCGATACTCGAATTGCATCGCGATACAGAATCCGTACGTGTAGGTATCATTTTTTGTCGTATCTCGAAATAAATTTGCAGGATAATAAAAAAACCGCGAAACATACACAAAAAAAAAAACAAAGCAGAACGAATAAATGAAAACAGAGTGAAAAAGGAAACGAGAACTAGCGTCGATCGGACCACGCGAAACTATTGCCGTACTTCGTAACGAAACAGAGTTCGCGCGTGTGTTTTTTTTTCTTCTCTCATTTCACGTTAACAAATGTGTTCGAGGTGCAACAATAGCGTATCAATGAAGGTGTCGAATCTTTTAACGGTAGAGTTTCAGCTGACTCTAAGGCAGCTTCTGCTAACTATTATTATATTAAGAGGAAGTTGTAATCGATATTGCATAAGAGCGCGTTACGATCGATATTGCACTTGTCTGTTAGTTTTCCATTCACGATTGATATCTAAGTAGTAGATGTTACGTGACGATTCTACAGGGTGTCCAGTTTAACTGTGGGTGAAATATCTTATACAGCACCGAGGGAGGAAATGTTTTTACGAAAGTGCTTTGATACGAAAGTAGGGGGCATTTTTTAAACAGAACGTTGCATATTTTACTTACGATACGATGCAGTAGCGTTCGTTCGAGTGCATCCAATTCGAGTTTAATAAAAGGTTGCAAAATTGTGAGAAACTGTGCAGTTTGGAGAACCTTTATTGCCCCTCCAGTCGGCCTAAAATGAACTTAACTAAGGTACTAATGGTAATAAACCAGACTACTCAATTATTATAAAAATTCTTCCTCTACAAGGAAGTTACGAAGACAAAGATCTTTTTGTATAAAAGAATGAAATGCATTCAGTGACACTTACCATTGTGTTTAACCCGAGATTGTTCGTTTGTTTATTTCTTATATTTCTTCAGTATGGTTCTCTTTCATAGTGAATACACTTTCTACTGCATTCTGTTCCGTTTCGTGTTAAACAACTTTTGTAGAAACGTTCGTTTCATGATTTCCAATGGAAAACAGACTATGTACAGTTAAGACAGACATCCTGTGCACGTGAACGTGCGAGATCCGTTTAAATGAATAGAAGGGCGAGAGGGTGAGAAAAGTGGGAACAAGAGAGGAGGCGGAGGGTGCGTGTGTGTACAATAAAAATGGTGACGTTTGTTCAGAGATTAAATAGATTTAAAATACTCCGTACCATGACATATTGAAGCGAATATTAACAAGAATAGCGGTACTTGATGTATCGATGGTTCTATCGTAGGTACGTTGAAAGTACACAGTCCAAAACGCGAGGTATATTAACGTGAAATTGTAAAATACACAGAATGTATCTGAAATTTGTATGAAATCGTTGAGAAAGTAATAAAGTGATTGCTTCTTTTGTATCGACTATTTTTACCATCGCTAGTTAATAAATATATCGTGATTATTAGTATATACTGATAACTTTCTCTTGCGATTGACTAGTTTTCATTTCTTCAAATCAAAATTCGCGTATTTAATTACTATGCTATTTAAAATGAATGCGAGCCGTTTCTACATTTTCCGTTGACGAAGTAAACCTGAAAAACTAAATAATTGGTCCATGAGATTAAATATGACGTGTGACAATTTCATTTCGTACAGAATGTGCTGCAATAAATATATTTCCGCAGCTGTACATTAACGGCTACGTGTTTCCGGTTTGTGGAAACAGTGAAACTCGTTTTCTGCAATACGATTGTGTTCCTTTATTACATCACAGCAGATTTCGTTGATGTCGGAAAATTTTCGTCCCTTCGGTGTATCATTCAATTCTGAGAAAAGCCGGAAATGACAGGGAGCCAAAGTTCCACGAGTAGACAGGATGATCTAATTGGGTGATCGATTTTTTTTTTGGCTAGAAAAGTCTCCCACGAGGACCGCAATATGGCTGCCGCGGTTCACACGCAGGTTTTTCCTCGCTTTCGTAGTGGTTGACTAACAAATGACTCTATGGATTCGCGGTTTTTTACACGCGTGATTGTTGTAACACGTTGAAACACGACTACAAGCGCGATAACAACTAAATCTCTGCAGGGATGCGCTGCGCGACTGTTTCAGGAATGGAATTGTCACATCTCGTGAATGTTTTGAACATTTCTTCGCGAAGGGAAATAGAGAAGAGACGGGAATCGAATAGTAACATGAAATGGCACGATATTTGTGCTTGACAGCTGCAAAAATTTGGAGAAAGCAATTGTTAGCCATAATATTCAAAATATTTATCAGCTACCCCCAGATATTCTCATTGGGGTTGCACTACGTTCTCATTACTTGTCACTTTACATTTTATGGCGTGTTACTAGTGATCTGGTATAGTCTCCTGATCAGTAATTAATGAAACGGCGTTAGAGAATAAAGAAAACATTTAGTGTTAGAATTAAAGAAAAATTTCTGAAGAATTCTAGTAAAACTTGTTCTGCACAAACTTAGAAGAAAACAAAAATCGCTATTTCACATTCCTACCTCTTCCATATCCTATTGTCTCACCTCGTGTCTTCTCTCTGCAAATTCAAAGAAAGGGGAGAACTAGAAACGAAGAATCCACACTTTATTCGTGAAGGATGCGCAAATGACAAAAATCCAGTACCAGCGGCGTTGAGATTGGACAGAATGTATTTATTTATCTTTGAAGTACGTAGAGTAAAGTAGATCAATGCAATGTTATGAGTAGTGTATCGAGTAGTAATTGTCATACGAGTTGCTAGGAACGAGTATGTATACCCACAACACCGAAGAGCTCAGCCGCTCAATTTTTCATGTTTTTTTTTTTCTTTTTTTGCACGACACTGATATACATTAAACGTTACAAGATAGCAATAACGATTATCACCGTTGTTCCATCGTTATCATTGACGTTACCATAATACCTTAGCCACAACTTTATTACATGACTTACATCTTTGGCATCGCGGATACCGGGATTCAACAACAATACACGCGTTCACGCACACACGTACACACACGTACACACACGTACACACACACGCACCAAGCCTCAATATTTAATCTTGTTTCTTCTTTTTTTTTGCCCCATTTCTCGTTTCTTCTATTTCACGCGGTATTTCAAAAGTAACGCGGAACATGCTGCTTACGATTACTAAACTTAGGCTGCCTTGCATGCCAGTCTCACCGATTGGAAGTCGGCGTATCGACTTGTTTCCCTCGTGACGATTTCTCATCCATTCCCATCGGGGACGTCCTCCCTTTCTACTCTGATGACGACTGTGTTCCAACGTGATATCGCAAAGGGACGACACGGTATTCGATACGGAAAAGGGAAGAAAATAATTTTATAATTATTGTACAGTGGAATGGCTAGAGAAAACAAATAGCTCGAGGCAAATTTCGATTATCAGAGTAATAACTGAGGATAATTGACATATTTCTTTCTTCTTTAGAAACAGTTTGAGAATCTAAGAATTTACACATTATAAGAACAGAGGAACGTAGTTAAATTCTTCTGGTAACACAGATCAAATACCATATTTGTTTAAATTTTCACTTGCGATAGGGAAAGGTAGCTCGTTCGTTGTAACGGAGCGATCAGCAATGAAATCATCGAGTCGCAGAGCAGAAAGGTTCCCCAGAAGAGAGAATCGTCACGATTTTAAAAGAACTCAAGCGATCCCTAGTCCATCTCTCGTCCAACGCTTCATCTAATCGACGTTTTATATCCCTCGCGCCGGTGGCACGCCGGCCCATCGTCATCGTCCATTTAATCGAGGATGTCGCGGACTTGGCTATCACAAATCTGGCACGAACGAGCCTTACAAAAAATACAATACGCGCCCGCGACTTTTTGTTTCTTTTTTTTCACGTTTTTCTCTTTTTTTTGTTTTTTTTTTTTTGGTTTTATCACAGACCAGCGCGCCGTCCGACATCAGCGTCCTTTTGCTAATTACGCGTCGCTATCGCTTTTGTTTTTTTGTTTTTTTTTTATTTCGCCTCGCATCGTCCGTCTACGAAAGCTCAGGGCCAGGAGAGGAGTCAAGGGGAGAAGGAGGGGTTGATCTATCGATTAGTATTTTCTCTGTGGCCGTCGATTCGATCGCAGTCGCTTTCAACGCGCGAAATCTGTTTCCATAAATCGTCTCCTTGACTATTTCCTATTGGCGATCCTCCTTTTTCTGACAGAATATAATTTAATGAAAGAAAAGCTTTCAATTGCACAGGTAACAATTGCAAAGATGAATAAAGTGGATTAGATGTACAAGTTATAGGCTGGTTTTAATATTTTCTGGTGCGTTGCTGATGTCGCCAGTAGTAAAGCCCATTGATTGGTCAGACTGTCGTTTAATTATGCTTCTGTGCTATCGTAAGTTTCCTATTCTACTTGAAATGAGGCATTCAATTTCGTAAAAGGAGAAAGATGACCAAGAACCGGTATCGTGCAGAAAACGACCGATCGAAAGGAACGGTGGCCGTACCGGAAGTAAAGGTGAGAAGAAGTAAAGGTTTGCGCTTCAGCGGCCGCCTGCTAGGTATCACTCGTTTTCTTTTCCCTAGAAATTCTCGTGTGTGCCCTCGTGTTTGTCTCTCTTTCTCTCGCTCTACGTTCTCTCGCTCGCTCTCACGCTTTTCTCTCATCCTCTCTCTCCCTCTCGCTCTCAACGATAACAATTGAATATGAATTAGAAAAATAACATTATATCGTAGACAACAATCGGTTACAATGTACATAATAATGTATCAGTAATAGTGTATTATTAGTTCTCTTCTTTCATTTCTCTTTTTCACTCCTTCTTTACACACAGCAGTTTTTATTCTTGTTTTTCTCTTTTTTTTTCTACGCTTTTCCCTTTTTTTCTACTTCCTCTTCCTCCTTTTTAAGCGTGCCATTGACGCGGGGCGCCATGACTGGCGGCTCGCGGAGCGGTGGAATTAAATTTTACACGCCGCTTCGTAGTCGTCGTTCCATCAGCTTGGTCGCTCGATCGATCGCCGATCCGTGATGATCGACGATCCCGCGGTCGATGGGATCGGATTCAGATGAGACTCGCAGCTTTGTACCAACGGCTATTTATACATACGTAATATATCGAACGCGGTTACCGTGAATGGGCTGCCGGCATCCCTGTTGGCAGTTTTGACGTCTAAGCAAGAAATGGCGCGAAGAAAAAACCGCGCGCTCTTTTTTTTCCCCTCCCTTCCCTTATCGTGTTCTTTCCGTCGTTTTTCTAATACCTCGCTCAACTTTTTGCCGATGCTCTTTTGGATAATGCATGCTGCGCGTTACAGTGTCGCTTTATATATGTATAAGTAAGTGGAAACTCGTGTGCAGTGGAACTTTTTGAAGATCACTTTCATTTGCAAGAATCTCTGAGATTGACGTACACCAATAGTACTTACATCGAATCGAATTGTGTGTCTTCTTGAGTTTTAAGTATGTACACTGTGTTCTTAATTGGCGACATACTGTCCTTTTACTTCCAAAATCTCTCTTCTCAAAGAAGAAATTTAAGTAAATTTAATTTTCTACGACTTTCTTGAGTGTGCATTAGTGATCGTTCGTATCCAGAAATCGTGCATTTAAACATCGAGCTTTACAAATAATAATTTCTTATAAACTTAAATTTGGAGAACTAGATCAGCGAATCTGTTTCAAAGATGCTAAATATTATTTTCACTTGGCAAATATTATTTATAAGTTTTCGCTAGAAATAGAAATAAAAATAAAGGAGTATTCAGCATCGACAAAAGGTGGATGCAAATCACTCAGCCCGTTCCGGCTAGTCTTCCTAATCAACTAACCAACTAATCGAAACAAACCGAAAAGCACGGATGACTCGCATCTGGCGTAGCGCAAAGCCAGCGCCCAGCGTCAGTGGAAATGTTCGTGGACAGATTTCGAGACGGCGTGCGATATCATCGCCACTGTTACCCCTTTCTCTCGCCTCTATTATTTATTCTCTCCCGCACGCATCTCTCCGCCATTCTATCTTCGGCTCTCACTTTTATCCCCCGCGTTTCCTCTCCTTACGTACGCCGAGAAGGAAACGTACGCGGCGCGACGCTCGCACACTCTCGACGCGTGCACAATCAATTGATTAAACTAACACGTAACTAGTTACGGTAAAACCTATTCACGGCTTGTACGACAGACACGTATTTATAATATGTATGTATATAATATATATATTTAATATATATATAATATATATAATATAATGTATATATATGTATATATATATTACAGTTAGATTGCTCATTGTCAATTCATCGGTTTATCACATTTAGTACAAGTTGAAAAATATCTCTAACATCCACGTGCGGGGGCGGCGTGGTCCGCGTGCGCCACGACCACGTCCGGATTATCGTTCCACGGCGGGGTGGCCCGTGGCGCACGGCCGCCCTCTCAATTCGCCAATTACGCTAATTATTCCGTTACAATCATCGTTAATATCTAACAGTAGGTACGACAAACAATTACGACAGTACGGCCACGAAATGTGTGTGTGTGTGTGTGTTGTGTATGTATCTTTTTATATTCCATCAGATTTTCTTTCCCCCCTTTTGCTGACTTTTCTCTTCGCCGTCTAAGTTGTCCCCTCGCAAACCGGCTGAGTGTGATTGCAAAATCGACTTTTTCGTTCAAGCTTCGATGGAGAAGATCGGTGTATTTCTAACGAGGGACACAGGGTGGATAGGGTGGGAGCACAGAGTGGCGAGTCGGGTGGGTGGGTTTGCTACGCGAATCTCACCCCCAACGGTGGTGAGACAGTCGTTCTCCTCGAATTTTTCGCTACCTGCTGTTTTCTACCCTTTCGTTACGTCTCTGTTTTGGCTACCGTCTCTCGACGGAGGAAGGTGGGTGAGGTTGGGTCGGGGGTACAGCCAGAATTTTATTTCAGCAAAATTACATAGAACGAAGCGACAGCGATTCGTGCTACGGGTTAAACGGTTTCTAGTGTACGAGAAGCGGCGAGGGGAGTGTCGCTGCCGAAGTCGAGACATGCGGTTTCCTGTTGTCTGTCGTTCATTATTGCTAGGATAACGAGAAGTTTAGAGAAGATCTGGGATAAGGTCTAGAAAAACACACCTACGATTAATTTTGCTGAAATAGCGCGGGAACCGTCGCGTGTACGCGCCGTGCACCGTTTCTGTTTCGTTTCTTTTCATTTTTTTTTTTTTTTTCGCCATTGTTCGTAGATCGGGGACCGTCGCCTCGTTTCGGTTTACGAAGCCGTAATGCCGCCCCGACAAAAAATGTACGGGGTTGCAGGAGTAGAAGGCGGGGTCGTAACGTTCCTCGGTGCACCCACGTCTCGCCGGTACGTGGATGTGTTACATTTTGCAACCACGCCGTGCGAACAGGTTCTAAGGTATCTTCTTTTTTTTTTTCTACGCGTTATCTCCATTTTGTTTTTTTCTTTTTTTTTCCGCCGTTTCTTGCATCTAACGCTTTTTTTTCTTTTTTTGTCATTTTCGAAACATCGTACGTACTATTACACAGACGAAGCTAAACGCTGAAATCGTTCGCATTTACGCGGGCATTTATTTATTTATTCATTTTTTTTTTCGTTATTATTTATATTTATAGTTTTATTTATATGTATTACTTTTGCTTAAATCTCTTTAGAATAGACACCGAAAAGACATCGAGAGACTCGAAGGAAGGTTCGAAATAGGAGATTAAAGTTTCCGTTTCCGGCTATTACGTTCGAAAATTGTTTGGCTATGTTAACAAGTCCAGCTAGCTACTACATCCGCTCTGCTCTCTATACACGAAATATACGCGTGTGTATCAGTGTATGTATGTACGCCTGTGTGTCGGTATGTGTGTGCAAGGGTTGTGTCTGCGTCGTGTAAGGTATGCTTCGTTTTAAACCTACGAGTAGTCGTTCCGTACGGACGGACCGACGGACACCGAGGATTGAGCAAACTGTTATTGCACGGAACGCATAAACTCGAAACACTCCCCAATTGTTTCTGTTTCTTTCTTCTCCGTACGAACCGACGCGGTTCGCCGTGCATTCGCAAGAAAGTGATCCTCGTCACGAATTACTACGCTTCGGAACCTGAAACGCAATTTGAAAGCCCACTTCTTTGTTTCTCTTCTTTTTTTCTTCTCATCCGGGACGATTTCGTTTTCGAACAAATACTCGTGAAATAATTCGATGGTTGCCGAATAAAAATAATATTCGTGTCGCATTTTACAATTTCGACTTGAGCGAAAGACGGTGATGTATCGAGAATGAATAACTTCTGAAATTAGATGCGTCGACCTACTCGAATTATCACAATTGTCGAACAAATAATTTGATTATAAAGTTATATTATTCCCTCGCGATCACATTTTTACCAACGCTATTTGGAATCTCTAAAATTCAAGTTCTTTTTACTGTTCTAAAAAGTTCGGAATATTCTACGACTTTTTACCAACATTTACTGCGGTATGTAATAATTTGTTAAATTAAATGTGGTTGAAACTTTTTAAAATAAAAGTAGAAGTTGCTGGTAGAAATTCGAGTGCGACATTTCGCTTGCGCGAAATAGAGGGTCCGGATTCCAGACTGTAGAATTAAAAAGTTAAGTAGATACTTCTGGATGGACGTTTGAAAATATGGTGTGGACAGTTTTGACAGAATAAATCTTCGGCAAACTTCGCAAAATTTGTTATAATCCTCGTACAAAAAGATATAGTTTGAAAAGAAAAGGTTTATAAAAAAGTTACCTAAATTTAGTTACCGTAGTGTAGAAAAAACTTCGTAGTTTGCAAACGAGAAACTGATGCGCGGATAGCAGATAATTTAAAAAAATTCTGGGATAGTCTTGGCTGTCATTGCAGCTAACGAAGCGTTTCTAATAGGATCACCGTCTTTCTAACAGTAGAATTTCCACAAGAAAACGAATATGCGATTAACGAGCTCGGATGAAAGACCGAGCGTGCGAATATTCGCGCGGACCGCGATGTTTTCGTCACAAGTACCCTTTCGTCGCGAAGTTGATCACTCGCATGGTCTCTATCGATTAAACATTAACGGGGAGAGAGACCTTCTTACAACATTCTACCTAAATACACTTACTTAGCATATATCCTCGGAACATAGATAAACCAGTTAAAAACATTGTATATGTTCCTATCTACCTATACACAATATATAGATATAATGTTTGTATATCATAACCATATTAATAATATTAATTACATATATATATATACGATTGGAGTAAATAATTATTAATTAATCCTTATGCATATATCACATCTGATCGTTCAGTCAGTATAGGAAGACCCTCGCCTCGTCACCCCAACGCACGCAAAACCCATACCAATCCGTTCTTCCCTCAATCTCGTTTCTCTCTAAAAATTACGCGATCGCCTTTCGAATTTTCTCGCGAATTAACGGCGCTCGCATTTGCCCTCTCCTCTCGCCTCTAATTTTTCGCTAACCTTCGCCTCTACTCGATCCACGTCTATTTCCTCTCTCGCTACCCCCTATTCTTTACCCTCTCTACCTAACTCTCTTCCCTTTCGTTTTTCTCACTCTCTTCCGATTCGTTTAATTTAAACCGATAGTACGGCTACTATCTAAACAGACATTTAACTTTTGTTGTTGCTTGGTAAAAACCTGAAATCGCCATCGAATATCAATATAATACACTTATTATGTACTTATAGTATAAATATAGGAACATTCATTAAATATATTTTCATATATATATATATATAATATTATCATCGTCATATATATATATTTATATATATAGTAGAATTTGTATATATATATTTATATATATATATATATATATTACTTGGTGTTGTATAGGTAGCTATAATTTTTAAACGTGGTTTAAAATGCCCAATACATTCCATAACGCCTGGCCGTGTGGGGTGCAGCTTCGTTTCGGAATTGAGGGTGATGCGCGAGGGATCTCGCGTTACTTTCCACTTTGGTAAATCACTTGGCTTGTTTCGATTCGTACGCGATCATCCGTTTGGTCCGCCACGGCTACCCGGAATTTCGGATCGCTCTGCGTCGGAATTAATTCGCCCGATTAAAGACTCGTATCGAGCTGACGCTGTTTCGAGGTCCAAATGAAGTAGTTCACGGTAGCGCGTGTACGATCGTTCCTCAATTAACGCCATAGTGCTGATTTTTAGCGGTCCGTTTCACGTGTCTAGTAATTGCTCGAATGAAGTTGCTAGCACAATAAGAAAGCGCATCAAAGGATCGAACAGTGTGGATATACATTCGATTCGCGTAGTTGCAGAAAGTGTTTGGAAAAGCAGATTTTTATTTCTTCTTTGTTATTGCTGTCGCTATTTTACTTGAAAGATGCAAGTATTTAAGTAAATATTGTGGAATAATTTTGATCGCGTAAATTGAGAAATGAGTACATAGCGTTTGCTGTTACATTAAAGAGGACCAACAAAAGAAACTAATTACTACTTTTCTTTGTAATGAAATTGAACTACTGAGTTCATCGTGACTTAAAATGAGAAGAAATTTTATTCTGCAGAGAGATACTTCCCCTTATTTCAGAATCGTTGGATAGTAATTTATTAAAGGTCTTAATGGTAAGAAGTGAGAACTGTCCGTGTACGAAGTGTCACATAAATACGATATACCGACAGCAGGCTACGTGTATGCACACGAGACGCTAATAATGCATCACCAATGGTGTGCATCGCAGCGAACATGTTAATTATCGACACCGCCACTTAATGCGATACTAACATTAACGTGTTCGCTCGCTCTACACCTCGTCGGAATATCGTCTCTGTATGAACTAAACAAGTTGTGTTTCTACTTACATATATACAAATATATCTTTTAAGAAACACCACCGATGCTATCTAAATTTTTCAACTAATAAACTTCAAAAATAGAGCAGACATAAAATCAAAGTACACGATCAAACAGTTTTTAAATTTACAACGTCAATTGGTTACCTCGAATAAAGTTCGAACAGATTCGTTCAATTATTTGCTCAATTATCCCGCGCCCCGTTGCGAATATTAATTTCCATGCAAAAATGAAAATACCCCAATGAAGCAAGGCGATGCATCAATTTTTGTTGCAAACGAACAATTGCGTTGGTCCTCAACACGTTAGCAGCAATTTCAACCTCGTAACAACAAACACGCATCGAATAACCAAGAACCAAGCATTTCAAGCTCCGTCATCCTTCTTGAAATCGGTTCTCGTATAGGCCATGAAACAGTCGGCGTAAATATAAATATCATTCGTCGAGAGGTGCAGAGAGAAAGAGAGGGAGAGAGAGAGAGAGAGAGGGGTGGTAAAAACTAACAATAAAAAAATATCAGTTGGATATATTCGATGGTGGACGTGTGACGGAAAAACTAGCTTGCCCTCCGGCTCGAGATCCGTGCCGAGGCCGCGCTCGCGCGCGCGCACACCTACCCCCAGCTCGCGATCCCTTTGTGCCGGGACACACAATCGTGTTGAATATATTATGCCGTGCACATTTCGGAGGTACGTTTTACCGACTTCGATTGAAAGACGGCTGGCTATCACGCGAACTAACGTGATGCGGAGTCACACGCTCGTTCTGTCGTGTTCCTTCCCTTTCCTCCCTCCGTTCCTTTCCTCTGCCTCTCTCTCTCCCTCGTCGCTGCGTTTCGTTCGACCCGCGGTCTGCTTCGTCCCTCTATCTCTCTTTCTCTCTCTCTCTCTCTCTCTCTCTCACTTCGTTCCTTCTCTCCGTATGCACACGAACACGCGTCGCGTCACAATTAATTGATTCTTGGAATCCGACCCGTACGTTCGAACGGACTTAAAACGAGAACCCGATGCATTATTTCTCGATATCGACGAGACTCTACCGGGCCACCCTTGCTTCGGAGAAAGGACGATCGGCCAGTCGCGTCCGTTGCGAAGGACGCTCGTGGTTTCGTGGAAAAGTTGGGAATTTCGGAAAAAATCACGTAACGCGGCGTATTTTCGTAGAATTTATGCCATTTCGTTTAAGCCTTATTTTCGTTATCGACGTTGGTTTACACGGGTTCGGAGTTGTTCGTTGGTTATCTCGTTGCGCGCGCGCGAAGACCTTCCTGGAAGGTCCTGGCAGGACGTCAGAAACCTCAGATTAAGAACCACCGGTGTGAAATAAATAAATTCTCTGATTGCGATGGTCGACGCTGCCTCGGTCTACCTTTTGGAATTGGGGATTGTCGAAACGGAGGACCGTAAGGTTATTAGGCAGAAGGATCGGATTACTCGGGGGTGGAGAGCGGAACTTCTGGTTTGTCGAAACGAAGGATTTGAGAGATTGAAGGGTTGCACGGCGGAAGCTTAACCTGCACGCGATTATGGGTATTGGTAACCCTCTTTAGAATTCGAGTCTCTCGAAATGAACGTCTTTGTGATTCGTTAAAGCAGAGAATACTGAAGATTGCAGGAAGAAATGAAGAATCTTCCATTTGCTTCCCATGGTGGATATTTTTTGCCTTAAAAACAAGGTGTAACGATATTATACGATAAGTCGTTGGATAAAGGACAAGATAGAGTAGAATCGCGTGGTCCAATTTGCGCTTACAAGCACCGATGGATATTTATGACCTCTTTTCGGTTGGAAAACTCGAGCTACCAAGATATTCGGCTGGATGCAACGGTATCGATGGAAGATTGATGGCATTCCACAACGAGGTGTGTCGAGTGGCTATTTTTACTCCTATTCGTCGGAATTTTGGCTCGACGCGATGTCAAACCATCGATCCGCCATTATGTTTCGAAGAATGGAACGCAACCGCGGTTTTTTTCTTCGGTGCAAATTGTTGAATAGGATGCGTTCAATCAAATTCGGTTCTTGTTTGGAAACATTGTCATCGATAGATTTATCGATCGATAGTGATAACGCAAGACGATGTTATTGCTTGCTGAAAGTTTGAAAAGAAGCGACGACAATGGTGAGGATTAATCCACTACTGTGTCATATAATTTTTTACTCGTAATGTACTGAATAGAATCTCAAAGTTCGTTTTCTTGAAAGTAAAACTCGTAACGTAATCCCATTATGTTTGACCTTCGTCTGGTTATAGCTTCTGGAATCACCCTATAAATAGAGCACTCTGTACATGGAACATTGAAAGACATATGAAATAAATTCAGAGTCTAAATAAGAAATCCCATAAGATTGTTGCATCCATAAAAGAGTGACGAACAAAAGTTCGCGCATAACCGGAAGTTTCCACGCTTGAAAGGGGTGGCGGTGAGCAGACTCACTCTCTTCTCTGCGACGTCTGCTTTTTCCGCTCCCGTTTGCCGAATCCACGGCGCTGAGGGACGTATTTCCCCGAAACGCAAAGGTTTTATCGCGTCGTCACGGAAAAGGTTATCAGGAGGATCTTTGTGGGTTTTTGTTCTCCGGGTCGAGTGAACCGGGGCAAAAAAAAAAAGAAATTCAGAATTCAGACGATGGCGAGCCCCGGAGAGCGCTGTTGGATACTTTTAACTCTGTGATTTGGCAAATTGGAAGAGCGGAACTTTCACTCTTTGATTCCTCTTGGTCAAAGGGCTGTCGATTCGTTCGAGAAAAACACCCGGTTGTCGACTTCGAATTCTCCCCTTTCCCCGCTTAAACATCCGGTCAGAAATGTGTCTTCGACGCACGTAATTGAACGCAACAAATAAACGTTTCACGATTAGGCGAGGAATTAATATTACGTAGCTTATTTATTTATACAGTTTAATTCCCTATAGATATTGCAATGCGTAATACCTTGTACTAATTATATAAGAAGAAAGTTTGGTGTTTTGTTGTCGCAGAATGAAATTCGTGTAAAAATTATTGTACAACATCTCTGCTCTTGCGTTACGTGGTACTAATTATTGTGTTATCACAGTAAATCAATAATAAAAGCTAGCTAAAATTCGCGTTAGTATTTCGATATCACAAATAGTAGTTGTTATAAAGTATTATCACTGTTGTCTATGCTGTCGTTTACTGATTGTGCGAGTAAAAAATATATATGTACACATCTCGTTTCATTGTCGATCAATGTCGAATAATAGTGGTAGAGTGCAGCCGGTTGAATAAATTGAATCGTACATTGCAATGCGTTCGATGTCGCAAAGTATACGTCAGGTTATAATATTTATCTAATAAACAATCGATATTTGAAATTGATTCGATTGTTACGCGATGTTTGGTTAAAATAACTGTGAATATATGAAATGTCAATGTCAAGAAAATCATCATTACTTTTTAGGAACGATAAAACGTTTTGTATATAATACGAGGATCAGGAAATGAATATAATCAATGTAATAATTAAGATATAAATTTTGTATAATTCGTTGTCACGTTTCTCTTAATTCATTACGCATGAGAAATGTATTCTTGTAAATGTAAATCTCTTTAGCATTTTGCATGGACATTCCTGCTTAAAAATATTAAGACACGTGCAGTATAGTTCTATTTAGCGTATTCCACGTTTATTTTTATTTTTATTTACTGTACTTCAGCAGTAGTCAAATTGTTTCCGATACACTAATCGTTTTTTTACTTTCACTTTGCGTAAACTGCTTAATCGCTACTTCTTTTAACACATTGCAACATGGACAGAAATATGAGACTTCTAAATATTTTTAATTATTGAAAATATTTATCAAATTACCTATGAGATATTTAATAGATAATTACAGAGAGTAATTAATATATAATAATATTCGTTGAATTTTTTCATTCACTGAAAATGTTTGCACGTGTCCTGTTGCATTTAAATGTCCCATCTCACCGCAAAATTTGGCACTGTCATTATGGACAAAATCTAAACGGCGAGTTACACCTCGTCCTGTAATAAATATCGTTTCGCATTCCGTTCTATTTTTCTGCAGAATTAAATCTGTCAACGTTCGTTTAAACCACCATACAAATACAGTCGACAATTAATATCGAGTTAACGAGAAATTTGTATCCTCTAACTACTCCTGCGGCTATGATACAATAAAAATACTGCCACTCGCGTCTCGTAATAATTGTAATCAGGAAAAAAGTGAAACGCGCGCGCGGCGCCCACGGTACTCGTTTCGTCCGTGCAATTTTCAAGCTGTTTTCTCAGCACACTTCACGCGTCAAGTGCTTTTATTTATTCCCCTTATTATTACTATGCGCATCCCTGCGCCAATATCTAGCTGTCTAAATATTTGCCTGTGTATCAGCCGGATATATTTGCCAATGTAACAACGTTTTTCTGTGTCAACCCCCGTAATCGTAACCGTAACGCGTCGACCCTCACCGTTGGGACGACGACGGAATAAACCAGGCAGAGCAAACGCAACGCGAACCGATTCCTCAAGCCGTCGACCGCTAAATCATCTAAACGCACGTCCGCCATTCGAGGGGACGAACGGGACTAGCGCGCTAAATAAATATCGTATTTCGTATCGTTTTAAAACATTAGTATCACAGTTCACAAAGAATATACAGTTTTCGTTGGACGAGCCACCCCTAAGATTACTTAACTTCCCCTTCCCCCAACCCTCACCCCCCGTGTTCCGTAACAAACTTTGCCATTAGTCGGTGCAAAAGTTTCGAATCGAAAGCGCACGGAATCTATCGAAATCGAGGAAAATACTTTTCTTATTCAAAATAGCGATATCACAGATTAAAACGTGCGAATATTCCCGTCGCGAACGGTGCTGCGTGAAAAGCAAACGCGAAGGAACTGTTTTAAAAACGATCGCGAATTACTGAAGCGAGCTCGAAGAAACGTAGCAATCTCGACTGCGATATTTCTTTTTCTCTTGCGCATCTCCTTCGACCAACGAAGCGGACATCTCGATATAAAATACTTCCATCCGTCGAGCAGCAATTGCTCGACACACTCTGCTGTGGTTAACTAAGCAGGAGAATTGTCAGCAACAGAGTTCTCGGGAGCTTTCAGTTATACTTGACGCGGTACTACTTACAGTAACGCATTTCGAGGAAATCATGCTCTTCAACTAGTTACATATTATAATCACACGAAATTATCTCAATTAGTGACTTGTGTATTCACTTGTCACTCGATTAAAAAACCCACAAAGTATTCTACTAAACTTCAACTGAACCAAGGAATAAAGTATCGAAGCAATCGAAGCTACGAATAGCCCCCATGTTCATCCTCCCCTATCACAGATGAGAAATAAGAAATACTGCGCAAACAGCTTCGACTATAAACCTTCTCACTTTCGAGCCATTTAGAAGCTTCACTAAAATCGTTTCATCAAGGACTGTATCTTTGGTTAGACTCAGGAAATCACGAACTTCGCGAAGCTAAATAAAGACAATCCCGTTACGCTGATGAGTACGTTGCTGATCATCTAAACTACCCCTGTTTCGATTAAAAAACGATCAGCTAAGAAAACCTACGAAACGCGAGAGGGAAACGCAACGCGTGAGAAAAGGGGGTGTGCGCAAGGACCGCGAATGGCAGGGGCCGTTTCTCCGAAACAAAGAACAACCCTTGGAGCAGGCTCGAGCGCAGAGCGCGGCGGTGCACGTCAAGCGCAGTCGGTCTTTCAGTGACAGAACGATTTGCAGCTTCCCTCGGCCGTCCATAACGCGGTAAATCTGGCATACGGTGGAAATGGGGCGGCAGCGGGCGGACGTTGGTTGTCTGTATAAAAGCTAACAGAGGCATCAGGCGTCATGGAACTATTTTCCTTAATCCTTGGATCGTTAATTACGCGCGAGAGACGGACACGAAACGCAGTCCCGTCGCAGCGGCGTCCTCGAGCGCGCACGGGGGTGGACAAACCAGCGTAAATTAAAAGTCCCGCCACCGATTGTATCTTCGTTTTGCGCTGCTTCTCCTCCGCTTCTCCTCCTTCTTCTTTTTTTTTCTTCGTTTTTCTTTTTTTTGTTTGTTTGAAACTCGTTGACATTCGTTGGACAATGTTCTCTATTCACTTATCTCACCTCTTCCTCTATCCTCTCCCTTTTTTCTCTACCTCTTCGGCTGATTCCTGTTCAGATTAGTGCGTGGTATCGTCTGCCTTCGTTTTTGTTTGCTTGTTTTTCTCTCCGCGTTCGTCCATCGTGGGACGTACTACTTCCATTCGCGTTGTAAAACTTCCACCCTTAATCGACTTGACTATATATAATATATATATATATATATGTACGTAACTTTAGGAATTTATCGACTAAACTGACCTATCGCGGTGCCGGACCAGCTCGCTCGAGGGGGAACGCTCGGTTCGCTCGAAGGAATTATTTTCTATATAGATTGACTCTCTACTTTTCACCTCCACAGCGTACGTACGCGCGCGTTCACCTTGGCAAGTCGTCGATACTGTATAGTCTTTTTCTTTGGCACCGTGAACCGCATTGCCCCCCTGAGCGGCCATCATCTATCTGCTGCCGGTCCGCGATCAACCTTATTCTCTTAGATAGCACCTTCGTTATTCGACTTCGTTCCGCGAATGCGAGTCGCACACAGCAGCAAAGTGTATCGTAAATTACTAGCTAAAGGACTAAACGTTAGTTCTGACGGAAATCGGGTGGCTGGCCTCGCAAGGGTTTGGAACCACTCGCCGCCTGACGGCGTTCTCGTTCACTCGTCCGCTCAGATTCAATTCGCTAGCCGTCCTTTGGTGTAAGCGGAACCGTGCGACGTAATCGCGTGCCTCCGCGTGGAAGTATACGACTGAGTTTAGTTTCAGCCGTACCTCGCCGTCACGTGGAATCCATGCGGGTGAAAGATCGACTTGAACTTGGTACGAAACCGCGGTCGTTCTGGGATCGCTTAGCCCTTTGCGTTCAATGCGCCGGAATTCTGCGGGAAATGCGTTTTAAAGCTGTACGAGGAAACGAATTTTCGCGCGAATGAGACTGGTGTGGTGACACCTTACTGATTTTGTGATTGAAACGATCTGCATCTTGTGTTTGTTCAAATTATAGAATCGTGCGATACGAATTTTGCAATGCTCTTCAAAGGAAGTATATGGACACGAATTGAAATTGAACCGCTTCTGAATTATAAAACGAGTCACGTACATATATACTATAAATACTTGATATAATACTTCTTCTATCTCGTAAAACAGGGTATCTCCCCCAGTAAAGTACATAGAGCGTTAACATTCGTTTAATTCGTTTACCATAGAAAAAAGCGTTTAAGCGGTAACAACTTACACAATACTCGAAAATACGTAATACGAATATTCTACAATTCAGAAGCGGGCATTTCGAGTTCGCGTCCGCGCACTCAATAAATTCAATTGCGAACGAGAAGATACGCCACGTCGGAATCGTTTCGATCGAACGCAAGGGGGTTGCAATCACGCAGCAGTACCCGCTCTCGGTTTCAGGTTTGAGCAACGATCACGAAATCACAGCGTTCGCTAAAACGAGGCAAGTTGTGTACAAGAATAAAATATAGAAGAACCATCTGTTTATGCATCTTTCACAGCGATGGCACCCCACGATCAGGGGACAACGGGTCAGGGCAACGCGTTCCATCGTCGGACGATCGTCAAGTCGTTCGCAACCGGACGGACCCTCGTCGATCCTAAAGCGGTATCGTTCGCGTACACCTCGAGGTATCGTCGATCACCAGGACGGCGATAGATCCGGCGCAAGCTATGCGGTAACTTTCACGAAAAGTAAACGAGACTTGGCACTGGGACGGCACGTTTTGCAACAACGATCGCTGTAGATCTCATTACTTATCCTTAATTTAATGTCTATTTTAGAAGACGGAATAACGCGTCGAATAATTTACCGTCGCCCGTCCGTGTGATCGATCCTGCAAGGTAAACGTCGGGACCATCCCTCCGTTCGTTCATCTGGTGAACAGTTGAAGCGGCTCGTGAATAGTTAAAAGCACGATCGGAGGCCCGTTCGGTTGGGGACGCTGACCAGGAGACGCTGGACGAGTGCTATTGGTCGATTCCGCCGACGAATGTAACAGGCGTACGCGCATCTTCTGCGATTCTGCAGAATCCTGGATTCCTCGAGGGACTCCAACGCCGGAAGCGTCGAGCACGGGACGCGAGGACGGCGGGGCTCGCTTGCGAGACCAGGTCCCAGGAGAATGAGCCGGCACTCTCGTTCTGGATATCTTCAACTGGACGATCTATCGTTATCGAAGTGTACGCGCGTGCTAGAGTGGTCCTTGACGGATGGACAACGCAAGGTGTCTGGTTAAATATCTTCGATTACACGTTTCCTAGAACGCGTTCAATTTTTCCAGCAGAGAATAATACGCGTGAAAGATGGCGTCGAATTCTGAATAGCAGCGGGGTTACGTTTAACCCGCGATTTTTTATGTAAAATTTCAGACGTCATCTTTCACTGGTGTTATTTTTTTGTCACGAATCGAAGGCGTTCCAAGTGAAAGAGGAAAGGAATTGGTAAATGAAAGGACAAGAGCCACCCTAGCGAGTGCGCGTACCAAGGACGTACATGTATGTACACGCAGACAGCAGAAATAGACTCGTTGGCTATAAGAAGAGGTTGGAAGGATCGTAGAAACCGTGCGACAACGCGTTACCTCGCGGTTTCTCTACTGCGTGACGGCTGCAACGAAAGAAAACGCGCTTTATTGCTAGATCGCTAGGTTTAAAATGCGGCTGGCTTTCCAAGGCACCGGCAACGCTTCCGCGAAGGATCCGGCGCGGAGCGCCGCATCCTCCGTTCGATGCCCAAGTCGAACGCGTCGCTGCGTCCTTTGGACCAGAAGTCTAGCATTTGGTACGCTATTTCGCATTTGCCGACGAGTTCCTGTTGCAGTTTGCTTGCTTCTAACGGAGGAAATTATAATTAATCGTCGCTCTTTACTTGAATCTAAAATGTCTACATGTAGGAACTAGCGGTTATTATAAATAGCCTATAGCGATGTATCGAAATATGATACTGCAATGAGAAGGAGATGAAACAAAATTTAAATCTGTTGCATCTGAGTCGTACGAAACTAGATGAATCGTTAAACGATTAATCGATGACAAAGAATGGTATCTTTTCGTTCAATGTTGGTACACCGTGGAACTGAGAAAAATGGCTGCTCTGAAGAAGCTGCTTGTTCGATTTGGATTTTGAAACAGATTCTTGCGTTGAAAGATTTTAATTTAATTATCTGCCAAACGACTGTCCCGTTAACGTATTATTTCGACGTGCAAAGATTGAAATTAATAAGGCTCTTCTTGTTCGCGATTAATTGACCACCAAAGGCTATGAGAAACTATTCTTATTACGCTACACGTTCTCTACTTTCGTATATGTTTCACCTTATGCTGTTGGTTTAAAAGGTAGAAAGCGTAGAGAGATGCAGGCACACGCTCGGAGGTGAAACAGTGAGGCAAGAAGCCACTCATGACGCCCGCAGTCAAGAGTGTAGCCCTGAGTAGCCAATTAATTGTTTCGCATAAGAAGGTGCTGCGTGGATCCTCCACTTGTGGCTGACACTATCTCATCACCTCGAGTTACACACACCAGAGGGTAGATTATGTTTCCGGAGCACCGAATGTGTAGTAATTTTATTAATTAATCACTGAGATTCGTACCGCGCGACGACATTTTAAACAGATGAGTAGCCCTCTTCAATTTTTATTAAATAGCTACTGCGTAATTAAAAGATACCATTATTTTGTGCTATCATATTAATTGCTTAAATACTCCTCTTTCGTTACAGCGATGGAGCGAATAATATGAAACCTTGGAAACAAGACTGACCGAGGTAAGTTAAAAGGGGTTGAAAAATCTAATTCTTATATTAAAATACAACGCGTCTAAGCTATTAAATTCATCAAATACGTTAAAACGATCATTTCCAAGGTCTTTCAAACTTCCATCGCTAATTATCTCATCAATTTCTTATGACTGTTCGTTATCGAACATACTTTCCGTGAGACTTCCCGTCCAAGTACGCGACGCACCCGCCATTTTGTGGCATTAATACGTAAGAATGATCGTTATCGCGTGTATTGTATAAAAATCGCGTTCGATTCTGCTGACAACTATTAAATAACAAGTGTAGATCGCTCGTTGGTGCACGAAGACGAAGAATACAACAAAAACGAGCCGTCGACGTTTGTCCGCCGAGTCGTTGCGTTCTTTGGTTTCGAATCCTTATCACAAGTTAACGTTATGTAGAGGTCTTGTCGTATCAATTGCATCCCCTTCTGTCCTCTCTATTCTTCTAACCATCGTTGTCGACGATTTCCCACTCTCCCCCTTTCTTCGTAATTGACTCGTCTTGGTGGGCCAACGGCTGGATGGATACGCGGTTCTCCTCTTCTCACCCTCGCGACGTTCTCCACTTCCGCTACCCTTCGTTTGCGCGCCAGAGAGGCGAGAACTCGCGAAGAATCGAAAAGATGGCCTCGAAGACGCGAAGCGTTCCTCTTTTATGCGCATACGAAACCTAGTTTAATGGAATCTTAAAAATACGCCACAGTCTTCGACGGACTTCCTGTCGTTCGACTCAAACGTAACTGGCATTTCGCATAAGATTAACATATGCACGCTCTTCTTCGAAAACCACCTTCATGCAAGCCGGATGTTTCCTCCACTCGTCTCTGTGCGTTTCTCGTCACGTTTTTACGCTTGGTACGCGATCAGACGAATTCCTCGTGACAACGTAATTATATTAGCTCGCTAGCTTTGCTATTATTTCTAGCCAAGCATCTCTGCCAGGGAAAGGGTGCTCCAGCTGGTAACAAACGCGTCTAACAATAAATAACTCGCCGGCATTGCGCGAAAAATTCGTGTTTCTACACCGTTGCACGCTTTCCAGTCGCGACCCTTGAGTTCGCAAGGGTGGACGTCTCGTTGTCCGATCCGAGAATCCCAACGATAAGAAACCTAACTCCACCTCGCTCCACACTCGAATAAGATGTCCTCAGGCATCACCTGACTACCTCTGTACATACCAGCCAGCGTTACGATTAAAACAAATTGGCCAGAGCAACCCTTTCCGTAGCCGCAGATGACTCGCGCGAAACCAAGCCTCTCCGAAAAAACGCGTTAGCAAAGTGCAAAGAACGTGCGCGGTAGCGTCCGGCCGTACGCTTAGCGCTGGTGTATGTGCGTGGTGAGATGCTTGGACAGGTAGTCCGCCCTCGCGAAGCATTTGCCGCACATCTCGCAGTGGTACGGCCTCTCCCCGGTGTGAATACGAAGGTGCCTGGTCAGGTCGCTCTTACCGCCGAACGCGCGTCCGCAGAACAAGCAAACGAACGGCCGTTCCCCGGTGTGCTTGCGCACGTGGAGCTTCAGGTTCTCCTTCGAGCGGACGCACTTACCGCAGAACGGGCAAGCGAAGCGGCGCTCGCGCCTGTCCACCTCGTGGCTGCTACTACGGGCTAGGCTGATCACAGGATCGGTGGCCTCGGATCGGTCGTCGTCCACCGCGTTGTCGTCGACGTCCGCTAGCTCGTTCGCGCTGCCTCCAACCGCGGCGCCGCCGCCGTTTCCAGCGGATGCCTCGGTCATCTGCACCTCCACGGACTCCCCAGGGTTCTCCTGCACGCTGGCCGTCTCCGAGACGCTCTCCTCCCGCGCGTTCTCGTTGAACGCGCCCCTGGTCTCCTCCTCGCCGGGATTGGTGGTGGTGTCGCTTCCAGTCTCCACCTGGGACGGTTCTCCGGTGCTGGACACCTGGTCGCTTCTCTCCGCGGCGGCTGACACCGACATCGCGCTGCTCTGCGGCTCTGGCGCGCGTTGCAGTCGCTCCAGCGCGTGGTTCAATCGGTGCTTCTTGAACGACTTGAGATACCTGAACTGCATGCCGCAGACGTCGCAGGTGAACAGCTTGTCGGCTGGTAGCCGCGCACGGTGGTTCTGCTCCCGGTGTTTCACGTACGCGGATCGGTAGCGGTACCGTTGCCCGCATTGCTCGCAGGTGAACGGCTTGTCGTCGCTCGCCTGGCCAGCGTGCTGCAGCAATGCGTGCCGTTCCAGCAGCCAGGCGGAAGGAAACGTCGCCAAACAGACGCCGCAGCGACGTGCCAAACCAGCCAGACCGGCGAAACCGCCGTGACCTAGCAGCGAACCGCTGCCACCGCCGCCGCCGCCGGATCGCTCCACCAGGGCGCCCCAACCCCCTGCCTCCAAACCGAGGGCCAGCGATACCTGCAACGATCAGGCTCTGTTAGATGGAGCACGGGTGAGGATGCTTGGTGATGGGTTTTGTCTGGTTTCATTTCTGCTGGGTGTTGGATGAGGGGATGGATAAGGGCGTTTGGGATGAATTGATAAGGGTTGCAGGCGACAGAAAAATAACTGAATTCTTGCGGTAATAATACTTTCTTTGGCAGGTTTCTAGTTTAGTTCTTGTATATTCAAAAGGACTTGTATAATGCGTAGATATTTTTTAATAGAAAGATTTTGTCTATTAATGGAGACAGTTGCGTTGATTTAGTCGCTTTGTGAAAGTGAAATGTTGGTGACAATGTTTCAACTAATATTAGTCACGAGTGCAGCGATACATTCATATGTAACCAGTATGAGCGTCTCACTGAAGACGATAAGAACTGGAATGTAAATTTTTGAAAATAATGTACTATTATTGCTTCAGTTATTTCTCTCTCGCATCTCGTACATTTTGAAGTCTCTTGTATGGAACCAAAAACGTACGTATTTTATCCTGGTGTAGAAGGTTGACTTTTCAATTGCGCATCGATTTCAATTCAATGCACATGAAAGATAGTAGATTTTGCAGAGGTACAATAATGCTATTGCGTGAAACGATAAATTAATGTATTGTATAACACGTAATCTAGCCCTTATTGCGCTGAACCGTTCAATGCTGTCCACAACATTAATACAGCTTACTTATTTCCCTACAGGATGTTGGGTTGAATAATTTTTCACTTTTGATACAAAATATATCAATTGTATCCGAAACTACGTTAAAATAAAAATGCAAAGACTGTTCTGACAAAGTAAACGTATATCAATTATAAAAGAAGAAGTGCACGTTAGGGTGCTCGAGCTCATAACGCACAGTAGATGATTTTCCAAGATCCAAATGTCGCTTCGAAGCGCTAAAGGGCTAGAGAATACTATTTCGATTCGAATTTCAGATATTGAGTTTTAATCTTTTCTCTAAACTGTGTGATTTCTTTTCATATATCTACGTATCGTCTGCCGAATAGTAACGAATTGATGAAAACTCGTAATGATAATGAGCACATGTATATATAATATATATATATTATATTAGTAGACATTGAGATGCAAAAAAAGGTATATATAAAATCGTAAAAAAGGCATGCAATCTGAATACCGTAAAAAAGTGATTCTCAAAATAGGACAAAACTTACCAATCGCAATTGCATACTCGTTACGCAAGTTACTTCTTCGTTTAATCGCCATTCACATGGACACATCGACGTAGCAGTGTAATATTACGCATCTTGATAATTGTTATAATAAAAACGTTTAAGTTAAATATTGAAACAATAAGAGGTTCTTAATAAATCAGGTGTGCATATCTAATTACGTGTAGAACGATGGTAAATATAAAGGGAAACGAGAATCGAAAGCAATAAAATCGCGGTAAGTAACATGAAACAGAGCAAGCGATGGGGTGGAAGCTAAATAATTTCTACGACCAAACGAACGGGCGGGTGTCAGTATTAAAATAAGACATCAGGTTCAATGACCTATTGTTAACACAAACAGTTTGCAGCTTTTTATTTCACAAATCGTTAATTTACAACTATGATATGCATTCGTTCGCCTAAGAACCGAAACAAAACGTCATTTTACACGAAACAAGGCGTAGTATCCATAATGATCGGAACGCGTGTCAACGTGGGTGAATAGTTACGGACAAGTCTTTCCCACCGATAGCTTTCGACGTCGAGTACCTGGGACGGTCGTTACGCGTGGAAATGTGTTCTGAACGATCGCACCTTGCCACGCTTTCGACCATCAATGGTTAAGTATTACACAATATTCGAGCCGCGTTGAAACACGCGAGATGCGAATGCGAGGAAGCGTTCCGTCGAAATCGAATCGTACAGTTAATTAACCTGTTCCCATCTGACGCGTTTCAACCGGCGTCGATTTGCAAACGCGGAAACGAACGAGGCTCCTCGCCTCTGTTTCGGCTCGACCAGCGCGAAAGGGGTCCGTAACCAACAGCGAGAAACTATGCGCACGTTTTTTTTTTTTTTTTTTCTTTCACACACGTATCTCGTTTTACGAAATTGTTCTTCACACTTTCTCGTTTCGATCTACCCCGGAGGTCGCGGCTCGAACGCGTCTTCGAGCCATCGATGGCCATTTTTGTGTGTTCTCGTGAGCGGCGTATGATCTGTGTGTGCACGAGCAGTTTTCTTCTCTCCACTTACATCAACCCTCCTCTCGTTTCGTTCGAGTGGAATTCGCGACTTCTGAACAACGTACGTTCCTCACCTTCGCCATGCTTCCTTCTCTTCCTTCGTTCCTTTAGCGTTTCAAGACGATAGAACGGCGGGTGTCGCGAGTACAATGAACGCCAGAAAGACGCATAAGCTTTTCGGAGCACCATTTCTCGTGTATTTTCTCGTCTCTCTCTCTCTCTCTCTCTCTCTCACTCTCTCTGTTCGCCCTCCTCGGACCAGTTCCGTCATCGGAGCCCCGCGAGAGCCGATCGAGGCAACGATCGATCGGATCGTTGCGTCGAGCTGACGGCTGCCGGAGGAGCGAATCACGAAAACGAGACGCACCGACTCGTTCGCGTTACCGCTCTTTATCCGCGACGCGATCATCGCGGTTCGATAATAATTCATGTACGTGTCCTATCGCGGACCACGATATCTAAGATCAGCAAGGTCGTGCTAGAGCGTTCTCGGCACATCATGCGACGCTTTCAGTCTACTGGGTGTCGCTGCAGTTAAGAGTGGCAAACAGAATGTTTTATTTGTATAATTTGAAATTGGTATCGTCATGCTATAGGAATTATCGAGAGCGAGAATTATTGCGAGCTTTCGTGGAAATGAATTAGTTTCTCCAACATTTTTTGAAAGAATGCTCGAGAAAGGTAGTATTCTCATACAAAATTTGTGTACTGGTGTGTGGAATGTTAAAGAGCAAGCGTGGAAAATAATTTCGTGTGAAAGTAGAAGCGCGTAGCATCAACGCGACCTTTAATTAGCAATTTCTTCAGAGCCAATTTAATCCTATAACGCAAAGGTGACTCGAGAAGAAACTGAAATGCAACGTTAGTTCTTAATAGAGTGAAAATCGGTTTCACCGAATCGACAGAGTTTGTCCCACGACTGAGATTACTCTGCGCGGCTGAGCGTTTGCGTCACGAGAACGTTGGCAAATGAAATTTTAATCATGCACCATAGAGAGAGGATCGTCCGCGGGTCTCGTCTGAACAATTGACGCAAACCGTACGTGACACGGCTCGTGTACTTTTCACGTCTCGGAAAGCGTTCCCGCGAAAAGAACTTGTCAACTGTTTGAGAAACGAGTCCGGGACACGTACGGTTAGATAAATCCTTTAAACATCTCGGTTCTATCTTCGCGACCGCTTCGAATCCACTTTCGAAGACGTGTCGCGCTCTAGCAGCCTTGCTTGCGCCATCTTGGATCATCGTGCTCCTCGTTGGACCATCCTTGATCGATTCGAAATGAATAGGTTACGATAAATGTTGCAGAATATGCAATTAACCCCGTAGAATTTTCATTTCTTTTTGGTAATTGCACCATATGCAATGCAGTAACATAATAATTCAGATAAAGTAACTTACTAATCAGGGTGGAGAACTTGTAACTTCATTTTGCGAGTATGAAACATCATTTTTTTCATTTTAGGCTCATTAAATGTATTATAGACTACGAACAAGTTTCTACGTGCCACTATAAAGGGTTAATGAACATATTCCTCACATCTGAAAACATCGTAGCATACATCATCGGAAAAAAATTGCTCTCCTGTTCCTCGAACAGTTGGACTTAAATTTCGCGAACGGCGCTGCGTCTCGCGCGAAGCCTACTTAACATCTGGCGCGAGATTCGAATAGTTTCGTTTAAAAAACGGAGGCGACCGAGGCAAACTAGCTACGCGCAACTTCTCTCTTAACAATCGTCGCGCATCGTCTCTAATCACTAGCGTTTTACTCGATAAATCAAGCGATCTGGACGCGTCGGTGCTGGGTGTCGAGGTGTGCTGGAATGTAAGGTTCCTTTCTCGTTTCTTTTTTTTTTTTCTTTCCCCGTTTGCTTTTTGTTTCCCACCCCCCATTGTTTTTTCTCTCTCTCCCTTTCTTTCTCTCTCTCCCTCTCTTTCTCTCTCTCTCTCTCTCTCTCTCTCTATATCTCTCGCAACTTTCGAAACGGCATGGGCGTCGATTGATCTGTATCGCGACCGAGAGATTCGGCGGCACGTATCATCTGCAAAGCAAAAAATCTAAAATCTCTGGTTGGCACAGAAAACTGAAACGATGTGGCGCCGCGGCGGGTAGCCCGGCCGGCTTTCGTTACAAGTATGAAAAATATTCCGGCTTGGTCTTTTTAAATACCGTTTAAAAAAGTTATTGCATCTGGATAACCTATGTTGTATAGGTACGTAATAATTTCACTTTTCTTTTATCGTATATTGTACAAATATTGTTGTAAGAGTCGGTACAAACGTTACTGTAGAAAACATAACAACTCGTAAGTTTCTCTCTCGTCTCAATCTTTCACTTCTGCGTGCGTGTTATTATTTCACTTAACTCGTTTTAGTTTCTTTATATTTCTCCATTTTTTTTTTCTTTTTCGTTTTTTTTTTCGTTTTCATCTCTCTCACCTCTCCTCTTCTATCCGTTCACCGCTTTTTCTCGTTCACTCGTACATTTTCTCCCTTCCTGTCTCTCCCCCTCTCGCTCTCCTTGTCTCTCACTGACTCTCACGCGCGCTCGCTCTTTCTCTCATTACCTTTCGCACTATTTTTATGCGTTTAATCGCGTTTATGGAAAGCTTAGTTTAGTGTTATACAATCTGTTTAGTAGTACTAGGCGAGATTCCGATCTACAGAGTGGCTCCCGGTATTTGAACACTGCATCGCTCGTGTTGTCTCTCGTACGGTTCCTCTGTGTACGTGTCTGCGCATTTCTATTCGTACCTGTATCTACGTACGTGTAAATGTACATTTGTGTGTGTCTGTGTCTGTGTCTGTGCATGTCCTGCGGGTATCCGGAGCGAACGAGAAAGAACGAACTGAGGAATGAATGCGGCGATCGAGTTTCGGTGAAAGGGCCAGTCGAGGCGATTGACTTCTTCGTTACGAAAGAATGTAGCGATATTTAGCGAGCATTCCATTCATTTGGTCGTTCGTACGCGACTCGCGAAGCTAACGAATTTTTAACTACCTTCTGGTGAAGTTGAAACAAAAATTTACCATTGCACGCCATTCTTTTAATACTTAAACATCGCGCAACAATTAATCAGTGAAACGATGCTCAATTTTAAATGACAGATCGAGCCAATTGTCACTTGGTTTCAACCAAATCGTTGGTCCACGTCCAACGCAACGAAACAACATGGAAGTCTCCTAATAGAATTAAATCGCGTCAACCATCGTCAGTCCCGGATAACATATTCACGTATTATCAAATCACAGCAGACTCTTCTAAAGTATCCCTTCGACACTCTATCCTAATGAAGAAAAACTTAGTCCCTATTCGCTACCAACGCATAATCCTTTACTCGCTATTTCTAAGTACCAACAATTAGCAATATAGGTGTTATATATTTCTACATTTCCAACCTAAAAAAGGCACGCTATAATTATCAGTTCTAATACAACGAATTTTCCTAAAGTACCAAATGAACTTCTCTATTGGTACCAGTGTAAATCAAGTTCATCTACAGGTTATCGTTCCCTTATCATTAGAGAACAACGTCGACACCATCCGTCCACGTCCAATCCAATTTATAACATTTCGAGGAGCGACAGATTTCGTCGGCTAATTTTCGACAAGATGCGCGGAGCGAGCCATTCGTGGACCTTGAACGAGATGCTTACTAAGTACCATAAAACCGCGACCTCGCGTGTTCTACCCTTGGCCAATTGCAGAAGCGGATGCGCGTTCACTAAAATGTGCAACGAGTGCATAAAACCGATCGACGAGTGCCTCGACGATGATTCCAGGTATCCTCAGCTATTCGCCGCGTTCGCTTTTGCGGAAGTCAGGTGTCTTGACCGTTTCTCGGTTTCCTTCGAACGTCAGAAGACTCGTTGCAAATGGCGCGGACGTGGTTGGTTAAACAAAAATTGATGGCAAAGCGGACAGCGTGGAAATTGAACGGTCAATGTTCGAACGATTTTGGCTAAAGTGGATCGTGTGCTTTTTCTTTCGCGATGAACTTTCGCTTCGAACAGCGAGGGGTTGGTTCGATTACAAGATCGACAAGCAAAGCGAACGATCGAGTGTATTATCGTTTAATCAATTTATTTTTTTAATCGAGATTAAAATGAAACGCGTATTTCTGTTTTACGTGTCGTAGCGTTAATTTTTAATATTTGATTCAGAAGATATATAATTCTTCTTTTGTGATCGCGTGTATCTTCTTCTTTTTCTGGTTCGAATATGAATGGCGAGGTAAAGTGATTATTTTTATGCGATAAAGGTTCGGTTCGTTAAGTAATTAAATAATTCGAGGGAACAATTAAAACACACATCGCCGGTGATTTAATTTTCATTTATCCTCGATTTAATTCTTGTCCATTTATTTATCGACAATCGATGGTTTCATACGAGAGGTTTTAAATCTCTTTGATGCGAGTTTATTTAAACGGGAACGGACGCGCCGCTTCCTCTCCGCGTTTACCAATATCACCGTTTAACATTACAATTTATTATTTTAATTGATTAAATCGATTCTGTTGCGTCACTCTGTTGATTAGGAATCGTTTAATAATCTATGTAAATTTGCCCTTTCAAGTTCGGAAGCGACAACGTTCACAAGCGAAATTCAATTTATTCTTTTATGTTAATGTCCCGTTCCCATGAAGATTTACTCAGGTAATTGTTTACCGTCAGTTCTGTAATTAATAGTACTAGTATCGCGATGCTATGTTCAATTACTGATGACAGATCATATAGATCATTACGTTTGATTAATTGTAGAACAAAGGTAAAACATGTAGAATTGTTACAATATGGAAATTATAGCCGTACATGATCTCGTGGATGTGAAACGATACGAAAATGCAGCGAGGACGCCTTTGTCAATAGTCCAATTGTATCTTAAACGATTTACTGATTTTCAACAATGGTACAACAAATAAGACTGGACCAAATAAATTTATAAAAAATTCTCAATGCTACGTGCAGCTTTCCAAATGGTCAATCTACTCTAGAAACGAAGGCGAAGAGAAACAATTTCGCTGGATGATCAGAGAAAGAAGAAGAATGCTCAACTCAATGGAAGATTTTTCAAACCGTTTGTGGACGTTCCACGCAGAGTACCAAAGCGAAATTGTGCGAGTTTAGAGAACGCCTGTACATATTGCAACCCGATCTGCTCGATGTGGCGCCTGGTGACATTTTTCAGCCAATACTGCGAGGAAGGTTGCCACGTCGTCCACGAGATAGGCGTGGGCGTGCGGGAAAGGTGAAAGGGGTACGACGAAGGGTCAAGGGATCGTGATGCACGGTCCTATTAACGGAATTCTCCGCTGAGAAATGGGGTGACGAGCAACCAACCACGTGCTCTACGAGACGACGCGAAGGTATGAAAAATGAAATGTTTCTGACGCCAGCGGAAACTCTCTGTCGCGAGATGATATTCTAACATTCTGTCAAGTTGCATTAAGATTGCATTCTGGTGTCTACAAAACGGAAATCTCTTTCATTAGTCGATAACAATTCAAAGATTCTAACTCTTACCCAATACTTAAAACAAGATAAGTAGACTTAACGATGTCTCAAAAAAAAATAATCTCAAACTTAAAACAAAATCTCTCAAACTTCAACATCCCTTAACTCTTCATTGCAACTACCTTTGCTACCTAAAAGAAGACTCCTTTCCCTCATCATCGATCCACACCAAACATAGATCACTGCTTCTTAAACGAAACAAAATATTGCCACGACGAGTACAGAAGTAACAACAAGTTAAGAACGAGAGATAAAAATTGGCGAGGAACGCGTCACTCTAGGAACCGTCTCGAGAGCAGCCAGAATCGGTGCCAGCGCCGGCGAAGACAGAGCCGGAGGGCGCTCGTGGCCCCGCGCTCGCGCAACCCTCCGGCAACTTCGCCAAGGTTACAGTCTAACTTTTCTCTAGGTAAAAGTCCGAGAGGGCGATGCGCGTGTACACGTCCATAAACCGGGTCGTTGTGTACGGGGACAGAGAGGTTGGAACGTGTCACCGGGTGACCCGCTCCGCAAACTCGCGAAACGCGCGTCGCCACGAACTGGGGTAGTAGGAGCAGTCTCGGCGTGGCCGGTGCCACGAGGGTGGTAGGCGTAGGCCTGGCCACCTTCCACCTACCACGCGCGCACACCGACTTGCACACAGCCAACCCTTCCTACGGGTTCTACGTGACTCACGGCTAAGCGTTCACCTTGTCGATACAGTCGGGGACAAAATTCGATCTGAGGGGTTGCTGGCGGCCCTCGCTGACGCGATCGAGGGTCCACTTTTAATGGTAACCAATTAGATGATTGGTATCCGAATTGATTTTTGGTCAGCGGTTAAATCGACTTTTGGTTGGTATTTTGTTAGCAAAGAGGTCATATGAAGATACTACATGGTTTTGAATCGATTTTTGGTCAGTGTTTAAATCGACTTTTGGTAGGTATTTTGTTAGCAAAAAGATGCTACATGGTTGGTACATAAATAGCGAATGATCAGTGTAATAAAAAAAGAGACACAGTATTAAATCTATTCTGTTATAGACTCGTTGTAGTTGCTGGCGGCCCTCGCTGGCGCGATCGAGGGTCCATTTTTAATGGTAACCAATTAGATGATTGGTATCTGAATTGATTTTTGGTCAGTGTTTAAATCGACTTTTGGTCGGTATTTTGTTAGCAAAAAGATATTAAATGGTTGGTACTTAAATAGCAAATCGTCAGTGTAATAAAAAAAGAAACACAGTATTAAATCTATTCTGTTATAGACTCGTTGTAGTTGGTGGCGGCTCTCGCTGGTCTAATTTTATTTTTGGCCAATTGGTATTTGTTTAGCTGCCAGTAGGAGCTTTATATATTTTTATAGGATACTGATCCTTCATATTTAAATACTGATAAAAGGAAATTAAAATACTGACCCTTCATGTTTAAATACTGATAAAATGGATTAAAATATTGACCAGTGAAACAGAAATTACTTTTAATTGCCTTACGACCTTAACGATTGCATTGCGGTTGATGCGTTTCGTCGGTGGCTCTAATTAGCTGCGATTTAGAATTCATTCCTAATCGTTCCACGGGTTTAAAAATGTAGCGCATCGATTAAAAATGGAGGATATCGGTTCTCTGAGTCTACGTTTGGAGCGCTTTTGGATAGCACCGTGTGTGTGTGTTAAAATGGGCTCGCATTTTTTTGGTTCTCTATTCTATTCGAAACGATTCCTCTTTTGACTTTTTTTTAGTGTATAAATATGGAGAGTATAAAGTTCAAGCCACGAACAATGCAACGGAATTGCTCTATGATATTCTTCGCGTTTCTTCTTTAGTTTTCGATTGTTCGTTGCACAATGCTCAGATTAAATCGACGCGCGTTACGAAAAGCAGCACGTTTCATTTATTCCACGAGGAACAACAGGTTCCGGTGAGCAGACAATATTTTCATCGACCATCTAATCTCGTTGACGAGTGGTGAAAATTTACGTTTACCTACTTAACGTAACCACAAGAAATTAATACAATACAACCAACCTCCACTAATTTACATTTCTGTTCCCCTATCAGTGATCTCAATAAATGAATTCCGCGCAGTCATCACTTTTTATAACCCATTTTCACCGTTCCACGAATACAGGAATTTTTGCCTTTCCCTTTCCACTAACTGCAACCCGACGTCTCTACGGTCACCTCAAATTGCAACAGAATTACAAAGCAATACCATAAAGAAAACATTGAAAAGTCCTTCGATAAAGAAAATCATCGATAATAAAGTCAGAATACTTGCACGAACTTGTCAAACGTAAAGTGGACAAAAATCGTGGAAGAACAAAAATATGGCAGACGCGAAACGCTCGATGCAAAAATCACTCGAGTTAAATACCATTGGGCATGGTCAGAATCGAAAAGAATCGAGGTCGCGCGATTTTTCGCGGAGCCCAATTCGACGGACCCTGGGGACAGAATTTGGCGTCGGTTTCGAGTGCGTCGCGTCGAGGGACGTCCAGGAAATTTTGGCCGAGACTGTATGTAGGTCGCGTAGGTGGGAGCGCTGCGGTGTGTCGGTGTACGCGTAGGCGTGCCTGGCTACGTTTGGAATTGCGCAGGTAGGCGTGACTTGGGGCGGCGCCAGGTGAATACACCCCTGACCTCGGTTCCGCAACTCCGCGCGGGTCTTCGAACCTATATCGGCTTTCGATTCGCCTGTCCAGGCCTCGTACTAAGAATCGTTCACGTTCCATCGTATATTTTCCTTTCAGCCTCTTTAAACCAACTGAACAGCTACTACGTAAAACTGTTCATTTTCTTATGGAGATCCGTATCATCCCCCACAAGTGGGCGATCCTTCGAATTTTCACTGAACCTTCGCGTCAGGCAACTGTTGAACTGAATTCTCTTACGAATTTTGATTACTTGTTCTTGTTTTAGTGGAAGATTTTTTAGATATTAGTTTTTGGAGAAATTAGATTCTGATTGGAGAACAATTAATTAGGTGAAGAACGTTTTATGTTTGATATAGTTTGAGATTTGAATATTTTTTATAGATCTGTTCGACGGAAAAGTGCAATGTTTGTTAATTTATTAATTAATGGCTATTTTTAAATTTGTAGAAAAAAAGAACTAATTGAGTTTTTATTGTATGGAATAGTAAATATTATGGAATTTGAATCTTTCATAATTCTTGTTTCTAATTTTACATCTGAAATGCACCAATTTAATGTGGCATGGTAAATGGATTTATTGTTATTTCATTGTACTTCAGTGGCAATATTTTGTGCTATTTAGAAGAAATATGGAATCCTTCTGCGTTACGAAATAGAACAATATCTTTACAGTTTTCATAGCCTTTCAGTCTCTTGAGAAGCTGTTTTACATAATACCACAATGCAATTCGTTAATTAATGTTAATCATTATTATAGTTATTAATCGAAACAATATTCGTCCAAGTAACTTCTAAAGTAATGCACTCGTGCGAATTTATAGGCGCAGCCTTAGAGCACTGACTCTCCAATGTGTCTGACAGCGAACAGTCCGTTTCTACTTACACTCTACGCTTCTGTAGTCTTCTCTATTTCTCGTATTTTTCGCAAACCAATTAGTCATGGTTATTCTTAACTTTTCAAACCTTACACTTGCGTTACTTTCGAAACTACTTCAGATAAAAATTTTATTATCGCGTTGTTGCATGAATTCCTTAAACCTTGGTTCGAAGTTGCTCGAGATTTTGATCGCGTAACAATTCCGTTATTCTGTTTGGAATACCAAATTAAAATTCACCAATTAGAAGACGATATTGCAGATAAAACCACAACGTCTTCGATTTTTTTCATTATCATTATTCCACGAAGCAAGTGCATAATGACGGTCGAGATTGCTCGACGAAAGATCAACAGTTCCTAACTGCGAACGGGATTTCGTTCTCGTAAGGATTTCCAGAAAACTATGCCCGCGGATTCGAAGGTATTTCCAACCCCCTGATACACTTTTGCGCCACCGCCCAGCTTGAAATACTTTCCAAGTTCTTTGGCAAGTTCGCCGTCAGAATCTCGCCTTTTCGCGAAACTATTCCATTTCCCCGCGTTGCTGAAAAATGATCCCCGACAAGTTCGCCGGCACTCGATTCGTCGCTGAACGCGAACAAGTTGATAACGCTCACTGGCGTCCATATTGGCTTTCTTAATTCCGTGTAATTTTGGCTGAATCTCGTTCTCGAGTTACTCGAATTCAATTTCGTTTAGAGTGTCGTTAATACTTTTCGCGATGCAATAGAAGTTCATTAAAAGTTCTTTTTCCTTTAATTTGAAGTGTATTTCGAACTGTGTTACGCAGTGTAGATTAAATAATCTAAGCAAGCCGCCAGACACGATACTTTAACTGTAAATAGTAATTAAATATGGACACCACTTTGCGTCTCCATTATTCGAACTCGTGTTACTCGAGTCGAACGATTTGAAATTTTAATTCGATAAGTGTAACTTTGTTTCTTGTCGAGCCGTCGAGAATAAAATATGAAAGCTGGCGTTAAAAGCAAGCATCGAATTGTTCATAACGATGATTACCTCGTTCCAACAGATTGCAAGTAAAATCTAGTCTCACTAATTTGTCGTTTCTCAAAAATAATTTGCGATTAAATAATTGTGAAACTTGATATGTTACTATTTTACAACAGAAAATCTCATTATCCCCTACGAAGCTCGGTATAAATATTTAAAAATCCCTCGATGGGAATATTGCACGTTTAACGGGTCATTTTCGAACGATAAAATTGATGAGTGTGTTACGTTACGATATGTTTCGTTCCTGTAATCATTTCGACTATTGTACTAACTGTTTAACTACCTAACCGATGATAGAGCAGATCCACGAATGTTCATTCAACGGTCGTTCGTTTGTTTCAACCTAAAACTGCGATGATTATTGCTTTCGTTAAGACGAGCGCACATTTTTTCTAAACACGCGATCTCCCTAAAACGCAATTTTTCTAACACGTGCAGATCACGTTCACTTTCGCGTAAAATTACATTAGAAATTTATTTCCTCTTCAACCAAAGTGCTTCTTTTCACTTTTCTCTCCACTCCCATGAAAAACTTCAAGGTTTGTATAACGAAATCTTTCTTAACTGTATTAATATCTCTGTGAAACTAAGTGACAATCAATCATTTCGTCCTTTCTTTTCAAACCTCATAAATGGAATAATTCTAAATGAATTATAAAAGAGATGCAGCAATCTTTTGGTTTCTTAAAACCAACCATTTTCGTTTTCTATTAACGAAACATTTTTTGAAATTAAGTAAAAATATTTGCGCGCAAGATTCTCAGTATTTTATATATACGCACACGTGTGCGAAATTAATTAGTTCGCCCTGTTCGACGACGAGAATCGCGCGAAACGTCGAGAACTTGAACTTCCTCGAACTGGTCCTCCCACGAGGATCAATCGCCCTAAATCCGCACGGATTCTTGCAAACATACCGGTGGCAAGGGTGAATTCCGTCCAAACACATCCTCGCAGTTCCTTTCTCTCTCTCACTAGACATATTCCACTGTGTTCTTCCTCGTGTTCGATTTTTAAATTGTCAGCCGAAGCGTGAAAGCACAAATACGTAATGGCGATATATTGCTAATCGAGTGTCCGAACAGTCGTCTCTCATCGTTAACGTCGCGTTGCGAGATGATTCGCCACACTTTCTCAACGTCTCCTCTTTTTTCGTCCCACTTTTTGAACAATTTTTACCATCTTTTTCTCTGTCTCCCTTCGACCACGCAGCGGAAAAGCAGCGCCTTCGACTCGCGCGTTGCTGCTCGCCTTCGTCGCGAATTATCGTCGCGACGATCTGTACGACGGCTCTTCGAATCGTTTCGAAAAGATTGGAGAGTCGCGATCTTTTTTTTCTCCTCTTCCACGGTGCGCCAGCGTAACGCCACGTGGAACTGCGAGCGCGCCGCCATTTTGGTACCACCGTCGCGGCGATAATTCCGTGGAAAGCCGCGGTGTGTAAGAATGAACACGATGTAATGGAATTCGCGTAGTATAAAAGCTCTGAATTCCCGTGAAAGTGGGTTATGCGATCATTTTTTTGTTTATTTTCTTTTTGGTCGAGACGCGTGTTCCCAGGGTCGACGTTAGCGTACTTTGTTTCCTCTCCTCCTTCGTTCTCGTACTCCCTTCGCTCTTTCTCTCTACTCGCGGACAACTCTATTCTAGTCGCGGGGCGACGGATTCGTTTGGCCACCCCGTCGTCGCTTTCTCGCCTCCGTGCAGCGCGTTTCGCGGGATCGATCGATCGACTCTGGTGAAATGGAGGTGCTCGTCGGAACGAGACAGGCTGAGTCGAGGAACTTTGAGCGTGTCGGTGGGGGGATAGCCGGTTGCAACAACGATATTTTTCATTTAACTAGCTCGGCTTTGACGATGGCGGAACTCGTTTCCTTTCTGTTTCGTTAAGCGGTACAGTTTCGCGGAAGCGGCAGCGATCGATCGGGCTGAAACGGCGCGAGGGTGCCGAAGACGCGCCAACGTCGATCCTGTGCGTGCGGTGTGACTTTGTAAATCGTACAAAACACGGATCACAGTAAAATAATAGAGCATTCGTGCCCAATGTACAAACAATCAAATATATATACTATATATGTATATATATATAGTTTATATATATATATATATAGTTCGACCTAAAAATTTCGTCAACACGTTCCCTCTTTTCCTCATCGTCGCGCTAAGTTGTTAACTCACAATTTATTATTTCTTCTTTTTCACTCTCTCTCTTTCTCTCTTTTTGCCCTAATTTTATCATAATGTTAATAATTATGATTAGATGTCCCCGTAGTTTTCATGCCTATGCATCTTTATCGTGTACGTATATTATATATATATATATACGTATAAATATATATATATATATATTTATATTTATATATATATCGCTCGAGATATATATATATAATATATATATAATATAATAAACTTCGCCTTAAACCTAGATATACTCATACCTATAGGTAATCTCAGTTTAGATTAGCTTTCCTATTCACATGTTCGTCTATATCAATATGCCGGTGTATACAATAGTTCTATGCAATGTATCACTAGTCATATTTTATGTATGTATGCTCTCACATATACATATACGTACGCGTATATGTATATATATGCGACAGAATAATATTTCTATTAATGTATGTACAGCGCCTCGGTACCTTTTCAACTATCGTATAGTACAATCGCTCTTTTTCTCTCTTTTCTTTTTATTTCATATATGTATATATATATATATATTTCATATATATATATTGCATTAGGTACTAAACTATTAAAATACTAGTATAAATATCTCTTGACATATAATATATATATTTTTTTCATATATATATGTATTCATTTATTTATTTATATATGTATAGTGTAGCGTGATTTGGCGGAGCCGAAGAAATGGTCTCGAGTGTCTGTCGGTCGTTCGATCTTCCGTTTTCTCCACCCTTCTCCTCCATTCGAGTGATACACGTAATGCACACCCACGCAGCACGATGGCATTTCAACGTCTCCGCGAGGATCACTTTTCTCCTCTCTCCCAACGCCGCTCTTTCACCCCTTTCACACCCGCCATGTCCATTTCTCTTTCATTCTCTCCCTCCCTCTCGCTCTCATTCACGCTGGCCCATTCTCTCTTTGTTTATACAGTTATTGCTATTGGATTCATTGCATAGTAGGTTCCCCCGTACGAGCTGATATTTATTCTCACTTGTCACACCCTTACTCTACTCCTTCCTCGCCCCCTCCATTGCGTAGACCGTCCGACGCTCGGTTTCCACCCCGTCTGACTCTCTTTCTCGCGGAAGGGAACGGCGCCTTCGATCTCGCCTCGCGCTGCCTGGAATGCCACGTCCCAAACGAGAAGTTTAGCCCCTCGCTTGTTGCTTTCGGCCCTCTCCGCGACGCGGAAGCGATACGCACTCGAGGAAAGCTGCCTCCAAGGGATCACCACCCTCCCGACGAGGGTGGCGCGGAGTTCGGGAAAAGCACCATGGAACATGTCGACGGTTTACAAGACAAGTATCGCGTCGCGTCCACGTGTGATTGCAGGTTTCTACGGACTTGCAAGGAATGCAATGAACGATTGCTGCGGTTGAAAGCCAATTTAACCTGAATCCATTTTTGGAAGAACCTAAAAATCGTGTAGCGCGAATTTTGCTGTTCATTCTCTTCATTTTCTAAGAGATGGCGAAGAGAATTCCAATGGTTTGATCGATGGTATTCACGAGGAACATTCAATAATAGTTTGTTTGGAGAGTCACAAAAATGGCCCCAAGTTGAAACTGGCTTTCACATACAGAGTAATTAATTCGAAGACAAGCAGTAGAGAAAAATATTCGTTATAACGTGCTTACGGTAGACGTATGTACAGATTATAGAAACAGCCTGTAACTGTTCGTAAGGTACACTGTAAATTCGAATGAAATGGACGCAAGATACTTCTGTCGTGAACCGTCGACATGGAAATTGCAGGAGGCGACCAGAAGTCGCGAACTTTTCGCAGGACGCAGTATGGAATGTTTTCAACCATAATTCGTAACTCGAATTTGACTTTGATTCAAGGTTCGAGCCTTCGATTCGGTTCTCCAATCGTCCGTTTTCGAATCGGAGTTCTGGTCACCCAAGAGTTTGCAGCTTTTACAAAATCGTCCTACTCATCTGTTCTACTTCTATTCATCCGTTAGTTCCCTGCAGGCAGCGCATTTTATGAGATTCGTCTCGTCACTATTTAAAACCTCTGTCGAGCAGTTACGTTATTCCTCTCGTGGCAAAGTGAGCGAACGTCGAATGAAAGTAACGTCGAGAGTGTAACACGGCGAGGGTTGCTTCCGGATTCGCCGTTAACCACCGTCACGTCCCACCATTTTTACGATCGTTCGGTATCAAACAGCGCGATGATCGATCTTTTTAATTAAGACTATCCTCTCGTCAATTATTTAACCCTTTGATTCTTATAGGAATCTCTCTGTCTTCGAAAAAGGCATCGCTAGCTCTTTTACAGTAGACGTGGTTTCTTGGTGACTCCTGGATCGAAGGTCCAAGAATTTCGAAGAACTACCCCTTGAGAAATTGTGTGTAAATTAAGTTCAATGTTAGAGGAGAACTAATTGAGTGTAATTTGGTAGATAATAGTTGGAACGTATGAAAAACACAGGCAGAATAGTACTATTTTAATCACTGTCGAAAAATATCGAGGATTAAACAATATGAATTGCGTCCATCACTGTTACACTAAAAATCTGCGTTTGTTCAATAAATGCGACCGCATCTCAACAACTCCTTTCCCTCTCTAATTAGTCTTCCATTAAAGTCTAACCTTTTGCGCTCGAACAACGACTGTCGCTCGCCACGATGTTTCGCGTGGCAACTTTGTTTATGCTGAATTTCGAAGTAAAGTATTGGTTCGGGAAGAGGTCCCTCAGGCTGTTTACGTTTTCGATTGGAAGTGACATTGTGACGTCAAATGGGGATTAAGATAAAATTCCTCTACGACTGTAGTCCTGAATACGACGTATCTAGCATTAGTATAGTTTCGACGATCGTAGCGAGCACACGTATCGCCAAGTTTTGCACCACTCGTTTTAAAGTTTTAACGCGAGTTTAATTTTAAATTGATTAGAAACTTATTTATCCGTGATGAAAGTGGTGGTAGAGCAAGTGTAAACTGTGATGACGTATCGGGTGTGAGAAACAGAAAAATTGGTGTAAATAGACAGCGAAACCGGAAGTAGCAGCGATGACCCACGAGATTCTGGAAATTCAGAATGTCTTGGTAAGTGTTCTGTGAAATATCATAACAAACGCAACTACAGAACTTGAACCACCACACTGAAAAAGTCGTCGAGCGCAAAGGGTTAAAATATATGTTATGCAAGGTCGAAATTTCCTACTTCCTCTTCTCCTCGACCAATTACGAACTTCGATCGATCGATCTTCCCTCTCAAAGTGGAAACTTTCTACAGTCGCGACAAATAGCTCCTCTTTCTTTCGTTTGTTTGCGGTTCATCTTATGCGAGTACTCGCATTGTACGATTCTTTCTTCATTTTAAATAGAACCCTCTTGCAACACGGTTAGTTCGTTCCGTGTCGCATCTAAGTCGCGTCAAATCTAATCGCGGGAGAAATTGATGTATTCGTGAAATTCTAACAGGCTCTAACGAAACTTAAGAGAGTCGTTCGTTAAACAATTTGAATTTATCGACAATTTCCGATTGAATTTCACTGAGCCCGGCGCAACACAAATGCACGTAACCGCGATGAAAATGTAGAAACCCAAGGTTTCTATAATCCGTTATTAAACGAAAAGCCATGGAGTAATTAAATGTAAAATAAATGAGGTTAGCTTAACGCGCAGCTATGATGTGGCATTCGCGAAATTGATCAAAATTAGTTATCAGGATCGGCGGTTTTCAATTTTGTAATTAATGAATAACGAGCCGCTTTGCGGGCGGAACTTTGAAACGTTGCCAGGACGCTTCCGGTTTTAGTAACCAGTTCTTGCAGCAACTTTCCAATTCAATTTAGATGATGGCATTAATTAACGTGTAATAAAATACGTTGGAATACCCGAGCCGATATTTATTACGGGATGCGTCGTGACATTTTGCTTCGATACTCGAAGGCGATTAATTATATCCTCAGAAAACTCGGATCATTAATTAGATTTATGAAATTTCTTCTGATAAAAAATCAATTTAAACCATATCATTCATTCAGTATTTACTTTTACTAATAAAATAATAAGAAATCGTTCGACAGATACAAAACAGAATCCAAGTTCCATCTCAATAGAAATACTCAAAAAGTACCAAGAATTTCGTCAGAAAATTACTAAACGACGAGAACCCTCCAAAGAACCAGCCTCAAATTCCTCTTACGGTTTTCCAAAAAGGTAGAGGAACCTTCGAACACTTTCCAACCACAGTGTCGAACCAGCAGCGTTCGAAACGAGATTACGAAACCGCGACGCAGAAGTCTCGACGGCGAATCGATGAAACGATTCGAAGAGGACCGTGAGCTGTCCTCCTCGAGGGGAGGTCGGGCGTGCATATCATCCGGCCGTCGAGATTGCTCGATAATTTCAATTTCACGCGTTAAGCGTGCCAGCCCTCGGCCCCTGACCTGGTTTTCGCGCGCGCCGCTCTGCGTGCACGTACTCGCCCCGAACAATGCGCTGGCTCTCGAAACGTTACCAAAAGGGTTGCGGGCACTGCGACCAGCTTTTCGAACGGGACGCGCACGGTCGGAAAAGGAATCGCGCTGCCACCAAGAAAAACGAAATAAGCCGCATCGATCACGAGAAAGTCACCCCTTTCGCGCGGCAGCCATTGGCTCGTTCGAGGGCCGCGGTTCCTCCATGACTGCACATTTTGGAGAACGTTCCCTTTTCCGATTCTGGTTTTGCACGGATGATCGCAATTGTTGTTTCGAGAAAAGATTTTTTTATTATTATTAGGCGTGATTTTAGTGTATCTATTTCTGGGTCAAATAATTAATAATTGAGGAAGGAATTTGTGGAATTTAAAAAATTGAAGTAGTTATAACTCTTTGGAACAATTTTTTAACGCATCCTTCTTCAATGTTTCTAGAGAAAAGATTTTTTTATTATTGTTAAGGGTGATTCTAGTGTTTTTGTTTTTGGTTCAAATAATTAATAATTATGGAAGGAATTTATGGAATTTTAAAAATGGAAGTAGTTATAACTCTGTCAATTAATTTTTTAGCGCATCCTTCTTCATCGTCTCTAGAGACTGATTCTTTTTGTAAAAAGTCGACATGGTTACTGTAGAATATAAGAATCCGATCTTTATACTCGATTAATATTGGTCTGAGCCTTTGTGATCGCTTTTGTCTTACTAAAGACAGCGGGTAACAAAGGAAGGGTGAACAAGACTCCAGGTAGGCTCTCTTTCAGTAGTACGAGTAACTTGCGAGCAGACATCGCAGGACGCTTGCGTCACGTTCATCGAGGGTTTACTTTAAACCAGATGTTCCCAAACTTCTTCGACTTATCAGCCTCTGTTCAGAAAACAAATTACTCGGCAACCCTTCCTGGTAATCTACGAACTCACTTTATACCTTTATTTACCAACGAAACTTATTAATTTTCTCATGGTACTGTATTAATTGAAATACTTCGAAACCTATTGGGACTTCGAAGTCCAGTTCTATGTAATTAATGATGTACTATAGTTATATTTGCATTTGCGTTAAGTATTTAAATAAGTTAGCAGAAGTTTTAAAAACTTTTCAGAAATTCAGTAAACAAAGGATCGAGTGAGTGAACAGAGAAGTGCAATGATAAATTTGCGATCTTCCATGTATCTATATTTTTAATTAAAATCCCCTGTTCAGATCGTTTCTGCACCCTCAAGGGGATGATATCACTCTCTATGAAAACCTCTGCTTTAAACTCTTGATAAGTATGAAAAATAATCAATTAGGTAACGAAACTGTCGCACAAAAGTCAACTGAACGTGTATACGAACAACAATCAATGTGTAATTGCAGTTAGTAGGTGGCAGAGCGGCGCTACGCGAACGTCCATTCTCGCGATCGAATCGACTGGGCGACGATCCTCGATCGCGGCACTCATCGTCAAGATCGCGATCGACGATTACGCCGACGCGTTCGCGTGAACGATAGAACGAGCATCGAGCAATTTAATTACTGGCTAACGCAACAAATGATCCTTGAATAATCGGAAAATGAATTTTTATCATCGACCACGGCGGTCGATGAAAATCGGCCCGATCGAACGACACCCTCGCACCCTTATCGCGAGACATTAATTTCCTCTCGCTGCGCGGGAAAAATACTGAACCCTGGTAATTTTACCGTCGACATTACGGTGCATTTAATACGGTGATAAAAATCGGTGTATTTTTCATCGACAGGAAGTTGTTCGGTATTTAGATGGAGAGTGTTGATATTTTAAAGTTGAATTAGGCGAGTTATTTATCAATTTAGCGATCATTCAGCGAAATTGGCTCGAGAATTAAAATTATATAGAGATCGAACGATATATCCGCGATCTTTTATGTTTGACGACTAATTGGGAATAATTTACTTGTATAATGGAATGCTGAGAAATTAGAATAAAAAGTGCTTCACAATCCTAGAGGCTATCTGTTCACACAGATGACAATTATTTAAATCTCTATTTCTTTTTCATTTTAATATAATCTGAAATAAAAAGTACCACGTCGCAGTCAAATATTGAGTCACGAATTTAAATCTCATAAATAAACCACGCGATCTTAGGTTTTAGGTTCCTATCGTTCGGATTGACACTTATTGCCTTAACGATCCAATAAAATGATTTAAACATAGCTGAAGACGAATCCATAAGTCATTGCTGTTTAAACTTTCAATTCTCAGATTTCAGAAATCTATCAAGAATTTATTAAACCTTCACGATTCTCGAGACGAACCCAGTCGATCCTGAAATACATTCCAGCCAGAAGAAGTCGAATTGAGAAGGATCAAAGAATACATTAATCCCATTACGATAACAATATACACCACTGACGTTTATTTTCTATTTTTTACGAAATATAAGACGATACAATATCCAATTGCTCTGGCCACAGGATTCATTTTGGATAAGATCGACACGTCCCCTTAGACGATCTCGATTTAGGACCGCAAAGAATCTAACATCGCGTAGTACCATTTCGAAGAGGAGACTCTCGAGGTTAACGTGACGCGATGTACCAAAAAATGGAAAGTTAGAAACAACGATCGAGTCCAGAAATCGACACCGATCTGCGTCGAGGAATTCGATTCTCCACTTAGCTGGTAGAAGAATCGGCGACAGTCGACTCGAGGCGCGTGACACGAGGCGATCGGGCTGGCCACGTGCCACGCGTCCACGATTTTTCACGGCCACGCGTACCCTCCTCTAAACTCGCCTCTACGTGTAATCATCACCGTACATGCATCGCCTATGCGTTTGCGATAAAGTGCTGTACATAAATTACGCTTATGCCACTTGTTTCCTGCCTGTGTCCGTACGAGCGTGTGTGCGTGTCCGCGCGTGTCTTTTTTTTTCCTTTTTTTTCTTTTTTGCCTTCTCTTCCTCTCGTTCTTCCCGTTAATCATTAAAGCCTACTTTATATATGTTACAGTCGGTTGAGTGCGCCGGCAATCGTTAAAGTGGTCTCTTCTTTTTTTCTTCCCCTCTTCCACCCTCGCCAACCCTCTCCACCCCTTCGACCGTCACGTCAGTCCGCGTTCAACGATTAATCGAGTCCGAGAAAAGCGTCTGGGTTCCCTGCTTTGAAACCGATCGACAGAGATCTCTTTATTTCGATGTGAACGAATCGATGGAATGATTTTCCTTGGCTTTTTTTCGCTTTTCTCGAATTTGGATTTTTGAGGAACTTCGATTTTTTCAAGAACGAAGATGGAACATCGTCGAAGCCATCATGGACGCGAACTCTACTCGATCGGCTATTACTTTGAAGCATTCGCGGGACGTTGTAGATTTTTTGAGTCTGTTGGAATTTTGGAAACCTTCTTGGATTTACTTTTAAAACTACCGTTTAGTTATTTTCATAGTATTCAGAAAACGTGCGTTCATTTTATTGGAGTGAATTGAAAATTGATTAGTATCGAAGGAAGTTTGGTTCACACGCCAGTCGATGATTTCTGGTAATAATATTAAAATAATAATTTTGTTCATTCGAGAAATTGAGAGGTGAATTTAAACGAAGATTTAAACGGCTATTTAAATAAAAATACTGAACAACTTTCAATATTATTTTAAGTTAAAAATGGATGAATTAAAATTAATTTTCTTTTATAAATTATATAGTAGAAATGAACGACGTGTTTCTGAATATAATATTAAAAAAGAAAATCGTTTGAGTACAGTAGTTGTATGTTGCGACTTAAAATGGGAATTTCCCGGTCGAGCGATGTTTGTCCAGCCTCAGTCAACAAAATGGCGGAAAATCGTGGAAGAAGTTCAGGAAAATTTCTGTCGCGTGGTTCAACGTAAAAATTCGTGGTCGCCCAAGGAAAAAATGATATGTCGTATCCACGATATTCTCGTATGCGCCAATCGTGACGCGATTAATTGGCAATGCGTGTCAGTGATGCTCAATCGAAGCATCGATGCATTTTTCAAAAGTTTCCACGAGCGAAACGATTTAATCGAAACGTTAAACATTGTTTGCAAACTCGTCGCTAATTAGAAGTTACGTGTCAAAATCCATAATAATAAACAATAGCGAACAAATTTGTCGTACGATCGAAAGGAAAATTACTGTGCGTGATTCGTTTTCTTTCTTTCCTTTTTTTCGTGGAAGAAATGACGCGATAATATGAATCGTAGACATTTAAATTTAAACTAACAGACCGCATTGGTGTTCTAATTTACTTCTATTCAACTAATTTTAAATTCTAACATGTCTCGAATGAGTTCGAAAAATAATCGCGAGTTATTTCAATTTTCTAAGATAAAAAATCGATAACAATTTGCTTGGTTACTTAATGACAAATTACGTTTAAGCTGTGTATATTAATTATACTTCATTAAAGGAGCAAGAAAACAATCTGATATATTCCTACGTTAACTATAACTTAAATTATTGCATACTGAATTTTTCCTTTTCAAATTACCACTACATAAAATTATTCAAATCTTGTAACGATGACTCTCTTACTTACAGCTACATTTTAAATAAATAATATGAACAATACACCTAAAAATATAAATCGGAACGCTAAATATATGAGACTAGCTTTTTATAACGTTAATTATATAATACTGTACGTAGGAAATTGATCAACCGTTGAAAATAATTCTAGATATTGAACACAAAACTCTGAATACTGTCGCGTTAATCGATGATCTCGTTTGTATATAACATCTACCTCTCGACAACCATAAATTAGTACGATTTCAACAACGTTATAATAGCGCATCCAACGAGTCGACTCAGAGTAGATGAAGAAACTTAATGATAGATGCAACGTGTTGGACTATTGGTTGGCTGACGATTGAGGGACGAACGCGGACTTTTTTCAAACTTTCTATCCCAAAATCGACTTCGTTCAACATTTTCTATCAATCCTTTTTGCACGTATTACGAAATAGCATTTGGAACTTAAAAGTAACTGCGTGGGATCTCTTCACACGTCAGACACGTGAGACAGAATTCGTCCTGCGTCCCATGGTTCCATAACGCCCATCGTAATTGGATTTACCGCGAAGATTTTAAAAAATGAAACATCGCGATGGTACAAGCAGATTTTTTTCTATTCAAACCGGAAAGAACCGCTTTCTTGAACGAAATGAAACGATATCCATCGCCTGGCGCGTCTGCGACTCGCACATCTGTAATGTCACGCGAGATCGCTAATTAAGAATTCATTGAGCGGATTGAACGAGCGATCCAGAGGCAAGAGACAGAAGTTCAGTGCAAATGACATCATTACGCGATAACGTCGTTCAATCGAAGAGCGGATGGTTCTCGTCTTCGTGTAATTTCGTCCATTTCTTCTTTCCTCCGAGACTTTTCATTAACATTTCCATTTTCACCGTCGCACGATTCCCAACGTTTAGACTGTACCCACGATACAATAAGAAATCTCTTAAGAGCGAGTTTCTCGTCGAAAAGTGTACCAATCGATTTTTCGAACTTTCAACTTTCGTGACAGTTATTATTTTACGGCTTGTCCCTGGTTTCACCCACACCCCGTTCATCCCCTGTTCATCATATCGATTCTAGTTATATCTCACGCGAGGTATCAATCGCCAGCTGTGTTATTACGTCTGACAAACGAATTGTAATACTTGTGTTAAACAAGATTTATCGAAACGATAAGCAAAGTTAATCAGAGCGATTAACTGTTGACTATGGTTGATGCGCGGTTCGCACGAACGGCTTGCGGACGACGAGCATTGAAACACCGCGTACGCTTTTTCTCGTTGGTCGTTTTTCTTTTAATCGTAAATCGAAAGAAATAATGAAAATGCTAATTAAATTACTCTCGAACAAAAAGTAGTAAAGATAATTTATAGTATGGTTGAAATAGTTTCGTCGTTATATTTTCATTCAAATAGACATTGTATAATGTTTCATAACTGTATAATAAATCATTTTGTGCGACACTTTTTATATAATAATGCCAGGTTTAAAATACTTAGCTTTAGAACTAAACGTGTTCGTATGCGAGGTGACGGATTTTGTTCGTTGGAAAATAAAAAAAGGCCAATCGCTCGATGAGAAAACGCGTTATCTGGGTTTTAGATATAATTTCACTTGTTGCTATTATTTTTCGCGTATTGCGATCAGAATGGTTCGAACTGGTGTGCAACTTGCTCCAATGCTGTGATTCGTTTCTCTGTATCGCAGTGATGCAATAGTAGATGGAGAAAATCAACGTTTCCTTCTCTCATTTATATTACAATAATGTTTCCACTAATTAGACTCCTTTGACTAATCGCAGTTAATTTTACCCTTACGCCTAGCTAGCAGTAACTCCGGCGGTCCTTAAGTAACGATCATTTACAATTCTAAATAAGCATCGAATCGTGGATGTAGCACCGCGCGAACTTCCCAACTCCGTCTATTAACATACGATAATGACTAACCGTTTAATTGTGCCAAACGCAGTTCTATCCTCGACGATCAAACGAGAATGGATGCCTCGCGATAATTCATAAACATTGCCACGTGTAACTATTCTAATGGTAGGGGACGGATGGAGGAAGGAACGGAAACGTTTCAGCGTGAAATGAAGAAAAGAAAAAAACAAACAAAATACGAAGAAAAATACAGTTAACAAAAATTCGTCGTGTTTAAAAATAGGCATTCGTATATTTTAATAACGTATGTATAAGTAAACGTAATAGTATGTCGTGAATAATAATAATAATAATAATAATTAATAATAATAACAATTAATAATAATAATAATAATAATAGTAATAATAATAATAATAATAGTAATAATAATAATAATAATAATAATAATAATAATAATAATAATAATAATAATAGTAATAATAATAATAATAATAATATTGTTAGAATATAACAAAATAAATCCTAGTAACATAACTATGCCGCTTAAGGATGATGATAAAAATTAATAGTTCTAATTAAAAGAGAAACAAAGCACCGTCATCACATCGGAGTGGCTTCGGTTCGAGACACGTACCAAACGCGTTACCACCAAGGAACTTTAGTCCGGAAAAAAAAAAAGAAAAACGAGACCGATTAGCCGCGCTAATCGCTCATAGGTTTCACATGTCTGTCTCTGTATGTATACATATACATATGCATATACATATACATATATATATATGCAAATATATAAATACGTAATAGGTACCTAAATAATTATTGTACATGCGACGCCCTTGTTCTCACTCCTGTCTCTCCCCTAACAACTAATTAAATCATCCTTCATCGGTTACACGCAGAAATCGTATATCGCGAAATAATTTCACCGCGTCCTCGTCATACACGCGGGTTCTCCGTTCATGCGCTTACACAGTTGCGCGTGCACACGTATTCTCTGGCTCACCCGTACATCCGGTCGGTACTAATAAAATCCTATTAACGTCTTGTACTTCGTAAAAAGTGCTTGCCAATTACGCGTCGTCGTGTTGTATAATCCGTGTACATATATCTATAAATATATATTGCATCCTTTTTTCTTTTTTGTTCATTATATGCCTACTATCGTGTACGCGTGTATTCGTGTCACCAGTGTAGTATGCTTATGCGTGTTTGCTCGTGTCGCGCGTCAAGCTTACGATTCGCGTTCGCGTGTCTGCGTGTATGTGTGTGTGTACGTGTGCGTGTACGTGTGTACGTGTATTTTCGTCGGATAAACCACGACAGGATTACTTAACTCTTTGTAACTCTTTTAATACTGTCAATACCATCCGCTAAATGATAGTTAAGGAAAATCAGCAGAAGAAAACTCACCCCCTAGAATCGCAGCTGTTTACCCTATACAGTATGTACGCTCACGGTTCTCGCGTACGTACTCAGATATCCTTTCACGCGTTCGTCGAATGATGTTTCTCCGTACAATTATAACACTTTCAATAAATATCCAATCTCGTAATCACAATACGCTTGATAAATCTAACAAATATTATCCACCAATCGTCTTAATAATTCTCTACCACGTAACATTCTTAATAATCGTTTACTAGAAATCAGTAAATCAGGACGATCGTCGTAACAGGACGATCGTCGACGATTCGAACGAAAACTAGTCGAGATTCGGCTGGTTCGTGTCCAGCGACGTTGATTCTCGCTATAGCGCGAGACGCGAGTTAAGATTCCTCGAGGAACCCCTTCGCTGGAGGCCAACCCTGAACGCTCGACGCGTACCTGCGATTAGAAGCGACGTATTCGTTCAGCGATAGTTCGTGTTGGCTGTGAACAGGCATTAAACGCAAGGAGACGATATCGACGCTCGTACAAGATCAGAAAACCGAACGGATGCGTCGTTGGTACGAGGTATAGGGTTGGAGGACTCCACTCGTGTCTCGCGCTATAGCCTGCAAAACCGATTTGTCGCGCGTTCACGGGAAAAACAGGGGATAGAGAGTCCGCACCGTTAACGAACGCTAAGCTGCCTTCACAGGAACTCTAATTAGGAATTAAATCTATCGGATATGTGTGTGTATTGCAACGTGACACCCACCTGGCAAGAGATACGGGCGAGATATGCTACGTAACCCCTATTTACAATCGATCCTAATACGAACTTTTATCCTAGAAAAAACGCTACGAAAGTACAAGTCAAGAACCTTCGCCAAAGGTACTGATCAATGTCCCGCGAGGTAAACTTAAGTTAAAAATGTGTCACAACGTTCGTGGACGGAAAGGGTTCACGCACCCCTCGCGCGTTGCTACGAATAGGACAAGCGTGGTGATACGTCGATTAGAGTTGCTGTTCGGATCGTTCTCGGTCTTCTAACACTTTGAGCTCGCTGACAAGCAGATTAGTTTTATCGTTCACCAATTGTTTAGCGGTTTGCAGAATTGTAAATCGTTTCGAGAAACAAGTAAAGTGGGGTGGATTAACCCTTTCTGTAAAAGCATCAGAAGAGATATGGACTCTTTTTCTCTGACCTTTACCATTTAGAAAACCAAACGGATCCTTTATTACGCGTGTAATTAAATATTACCCGAAGAAGAGCAAAGAGTCGAATCAATTCGCTTCAAATCTGATAAACGTACAGTTCGTTTGTACGTTGAACTTTTTACCTCGAAATCTGTTGAATAATGTTACGCTCAAAGTGTTGGAGGAACCGATAAATTAACATTTTCACGTAAAACTCTGAAATTTCCGTATCAATATTAACTCTTCGATAAATTTTTAAAAATTTGATCGCATAACTTAACGCAAATAATGAAGATAGTATATGTATGTACATATCGATGACTTGATACAGAGTTTATAATGTTGGTCGAAATCGACGATGATAAAATTGGAAAAGGCGATCGTTAAATAATTCCATCGATAAGGGACACGTGCGAGAGGGACGGGCGAAAGTAAAATTAAATAAAAGAAGAAATGAGACGCTTCTACGTGATTAATGTTCAACGATGTTTCAGGCTCCGTGGTGGACCCCTGATGTACATATGTATCGAACGATCACTTACGCGCTATCTACACACGTCAGGACGTTAACATTTAGTTACTCTAGTAAGTACAATCTATCGCCTATATATTATACACAAATGAGTTAGAACGAGTCTTTAGGAACTTCAGAACGGAAACTGGAGAGCAACTTCAAGTCGAACTAAGAGCTAAGGGATCCATCGAGATGACGCGATTCCACGATCTGTTTGGAGCCGATTCGAAGCTTTCTACCCTCTAGCGGCCCACCTTCTACGGAAATTCTCTCGTTAAAAAGCAACCCAGCTTTCACCGCGGATCAGACAGTAAGAATAGAAATCGCTAGTGTTTCCTTCACCTTTCTTCTCCTTTTACACGTTTTTGCAGCAGGTTTCGGCGAACGATTCCAAAGTAAGTATGAACAAGGTCTAAGTGGAACAGGATCAAGATATCCACCAGGAATACTTATGTCGCCTTTCTTTAGTGTGTGTTGCTGTATATTTAAAGTGATTCTTGCAACGATTGCACTATTAGCTACTTTCCTCGGTGTTGAGATATTAATTTCGGTCTTGTCGACGAGAAAAGTGTTGATCGATCGCAGAACGCGTAGAGCAAATGCGACGAGACTTTGGAATCAGAGTTGATGAAAAATTAATTTAGGTATTCGTTAAACACGAACGAGAAATGAACGAAGACGAATGAATCGAATTTATTTGTTATTTGTTATCCATTTCGACTAAAAAATAAACTTTCGATTTGTTCACTCTACGTGAACAATTCGTTATGTCGCCTTGTATCGATCTAACAGATTTGTTTGTACTCGTTTGTAACAATTGCCCAACACTACCGTCAAAGTTCGGTCACTGAACTCGTTTTGCGATTGATCAGTGTTTTCTGTTGATAACTCATTGATAAGAACCGAAACTAATATTCTTGCGAAGGAAAGAGTTTCTTGAAATCGCCTAAGAAATCATCCCTTAAATGTTCTACGCGAAATATTGGAGCATCCTCTGCACACAGGGAGCAGCATACGATAGAATTCGAGGCACGTGCAGTTTCACGACGGCTGACGAAGATGAGATCGAAAATCGAGTGGTTGTCACAAGGTGTTCGCGGTTAGAGCTCGTCCTTGAACCGTTTGATTCCCATCTACCGCGATGAATCGCGAAGAGGAAAGGGGTGGCGCGGTCGCGAAACGGAAACGCTCGGGAAAGCCAAAATGGCGGAAAGTTAAATGCCCTTCGACGAAGGAAACGAAGAACCTGAATCGAAGCAAAAGAAAGCAGCCCCACAAATATAAATTATGCTCGTGGAAAATATAGAATACTACTACGCAACGAGTGGTTACGTTGAAATTATTGCACTTCTTTCGAATCTAAATTCACAAATTATCACAAAGCTAGCAGTAGAATTTAATTCCTAAATCTACGCTAAACGAGTTGATATAACACCTCCTCGCTATCACACAAATTTATACAATTTTCATTATAACCATTACCTCTGATATGGAAGTAACATAAATTAACAACAAAGCAAACTGATCAACGACGAATCTGTCGTTGAAATAATCTTACGCGAATCCTCAATTTGAATAATCACAAATTAATCCTAATCCTACTCTCAATAAACACTCATCGAGGGATACAAATTCTACAACCCCCATCCACCATTTTAGAAACGATCGCAAGCAAAACTCTTCCAATGAAAAAGACTTACAATCAACTCAAATTTACCATTCGAATCCGCATCGAAGCAGCGAGTACAGCGTAAACATTGCTATCAACCTCGAATTACTCAAGTTAGATAGAACGTGTATTATAAATAAAAAAAAAGTGTCGTTCCTCGCAAAACGAGCTCGAACGAAGCAGCAGAAGAACGAACTAGCGTGTAAGCGATTGGATAGAGACGAAAGAACGGGGAAATGACAGCTGGGACAATGGAGGGTGGCTTGGACGTTCGAAATTCGAAACGCGGAGGCTCCCAGCCCCGTAGCAGGTCTTAATGGCCGCGGGGGAGCCTCGTCGAGGCCGCGATCAGTCGATTCCGGTGCGCGCGGCAGCCATTGGGATGACCTAAAACCCACGTTAATTGGAACTTTACTAATTGATTGTACTCTACGTCAGCGGTGTGCGGCGTTCATTAATTCTCTTCTCGATTGCACTTTACAGGGCGATCGCTGTTCCGCATTTCGCGACGTAATTGCGACCTCGAACGTGTCCGTGCACCCATCAAGGGGAAACAGCCCGTGCGTGCGTTTAAGTAGGACGACGACGTCGACAACGTGCTTGTCGCGGCAGATCTCAGAACCGACGCCCGGATAGGGCACGGTTCGTACGCTCTTTCCGTTTGGCGAACGCGGTGTTTCCGCGCCGCGCAGGTTTCAGTGGCACTGCTCGAGTGAAACTGGTGAAAGTACTTTTGGGATTCGATGGTTCCGATTAGTTCTCAACTATGGTTAAGAAATTGTGTCTAATATCAATTTTTCTGTACCGTCGCGAGGATTTTCTGGACTTGATAGGGTGCACTGGTTCTACTTCAACCCTTGCAAACTGTTAAATAATATATGAAATGAATTGATACGAAACTGGTTTCTTTTTATAGTCGTTTAGTTTATAGTACGAGAGAGTAATTACTTTGCTAAATGAATTTTATTATAGAGTAAAATGTTTGCACCCTGGTTGCACCATGTTGCGCTTCACTGTGAGAGGCTGGAGTTCGTTTTCGAGTGAAACTAAGATTTAACTGAGGTCGATTATAATTTTTGCTTTTTTTTAAATGCGAAGAGAGTTCAAGTTTTAGAGTGTTAACCATCCCCAGTGTGGAATGGTTAGAGGAACTGTGAACTGAATACGAGGAGACGATACGTCGTCGAGGGTCTGTGAAGATGGAACGTGCCACGGTGAACGAAAAGTAGAGGATGCAGAGGAGAGTGACCCTCTTACAATTAGAGAAACACGGGAAACGTTCGATCGTCCGCGTTCTTTTCAGGTTAGTTAGTCGTACATCCACGCACGCGTTTACGTCCTTGCGTTTCTCTCATCGTTTTGGAGGATCGCAATTAACGAGCCAGTGTACGATTGTCCACGCTGTAACGCTTCGAACTGGGTATACTTCGTTACACGTATCGTGATTCATTTGTCGTACCCTGGTTTTTGGTTAGCTTTCATCGCAGCAATGCAATTTTTGTTGGCATATGGAAACGTAAAAAATTGTCATCAATTTCATTGGAAAATGATTAATAATAATTGAAGATTTTATTAATAATAGCTCGAAGAAGTTAAGTTGCTCGGAGATCAACAACTGATAACACTACTCGCGTAGTACGCAGTAAAATTTTCATATCATGTAGCAGAGAAGAGTTTACGCTCCTTTTTTATGATCCGTAACGAAAATATGCTTTCAAGAATTTTACATCAAGCAGCTAGGAAATTTATAGCGGAGTAACCTCCACTCCATGATTTTCGAAAGAGTTATCTACGAGAAGATGTGAAACGTCTGCGAAGTGTAAAGTGTGTCTGACAACGCACGATCCGTTTCCCCTTGCGCTCAAGATTTCTTATTTTTCTCGCATGCACACGGGACAATTAGTTTCTGTTCCGAGTAAAAATTGTTCTCAACGAACACTAGTGACAATTTATAAGTAAAAATCTCCGAAAGAATCGAGCAGAAACAGTTAGGAATTTTTTATTCTTTTCATACTTAAGCATAGGTTAGTATTTTCACTCTTTTTCTGCCAATGGAATTAAAACGAACAAACTATTTGTGCTCCAGCTTTGAAAAATGCATTTCTAAAGAAGTTATTGCAGTTGGTTATTGCAATTATTAAACTGAATTGAGTTCTTCGAAATCAAAGTCAAACACATGTAAAAAAAACAGAAGAATGTTGTTCAGATACAAACGAATTTACGAAAATAAATTACTTGGGAATGCAATTAGCGAAATGATATTTCATTAAGAGTTGCACATAAATTGGAAAACAGGCCGCTTTCTCGTCAACTCTACAACGATTGTCACCAGGGATCCTCGAGAATGGAGAGTAACCTCTTAACATTTAAAAGACCGTCGTAACTCTGCATCAAAATTGGCAATTTTCTCAATTCGCTCACTTGCTGCGATAATTACGTAATTTAAAAAATCAGCATTTACAGCAAACGCCACTAGAGCTTTATGAATTCTGAGCATCCACTCAAGAGAGAATACAAATTTTTATTCAAAAGTAAAAATTGCTAATTTCCTCTTCGAAGGTATTTCCTTTGAGCATTTGCAAAAACATCTGGAAACAATCACTTTGGATGAAAAACAGACTGGTCGAAAGGGACGTTTGAAAACAGAGGCATTCGGTTACCCAAAGATTCAGTTGTATGCAAACAACACGTACCCGAGTGTGTCTGTAATTAGTTGGAATAATTAAGCTCGATTGCTCACGCCACTCGTTCCGCGATCGAATTTATTTCCAAACGCGTAACGATCTTCGCGAACGCGCGAACTTCCCTCCCAGAAGAATCGATCGAAGAGACGCGCGGGGGATGGGATCGTTGAAAGATGAACGGAAAAATCTGCGCCTTCGATCGTTGGCGATGCGACGACTTCCTATCGCGGGCGAAATCGCGGGAAAGTAGCGGCGGTTCGTACGCAAAATTGAGCGTCACTGTCCAATTTACGATTTATCTGTCGTGACGTGCACGGCGTATACATGCATGCATGCATGCATGCCCGCTCGACTCGCGAGCGTGATAACGTAGCGCAGTTGGGTCGATGCATTATGCAGTTTTCCGTGCGTTCATTATATTTTTAGACCTTTACGATTGCAAGGTTACTCTCGTAACGGCCGTCTCTCCTCGTTAATTGCGATTTTTCCGCGGCAATCGCCTCGCTGCCCGGATAACGATTCCGCTCCTACGAATCGGCTGTCTGTCATCGCCAAGACAGATCTTTCTCTCCCTCTCTCTCTCTCTCTGTCTTTCTCTGTCTTGCTTTCGTCTGGTACGATCGAACGATTCCGTCGCGTCGAGCCGAGTTGGTTCAACCGTTTTTTCGTCATCGAGTTAAAGCCGAGTCGAGTGACGCGAGATTTCCACGCGCGAAGATCGTCGTTGCCAACTTGTCTAGCCGCGATTTTGTTACATTTGAGATACGTTCAACCAGCGTGCCAATTCTACGGTTATCGCGCAACTGGCATGTCTAACGAGCGCGTTGGCAAAGTGGAGTTTCCTTAGACTTGGACAGTCTCGACGCCATTGGATGGCTTGTTTAGCTTCCGGTGGCGGTCGATGACAAGGAGGATGGCTAGTCGAACAGAAAGTTGCAAACGATTTTTCTGAATAACATTAAACGCTCGCGTAATCGCGAGTTCTGTTGTTGGGAAACCAGAAACGGGAAAGATAATGGCAACGATGGTAATAGTTGAGGTTATGTTCGAGTCTGTAGACCAAAATGACGCATAGCAGTTAACGCCATGTTGGATCCGCCGCCGGTTATTGACAACCGTGGAAACGCAAACTGGTACCATTAATATTCGTGCTGTTAAATCGGCGCATTGTTGCAAACGATGATCCTTGCGCGGAAATCTGGTTTAAACGCGTGGCTTCGTTTCTGTTCACCGTGGATTAGAACGTTTCTGTTGCTAAAGCTGTATCTTTCTCGAGAAGACATTGCACGGTTATTGTAATCGCGTTTTGAAACAATATCCACTTCTCAAATAAATCTTACGCGCTGTCTTCTATTCGATCTTCATGGATTATTTTATGTAAAATGATGGAGCAGAAAATTGGAAATAAAAATTTGCGATATTCTATGTTCCTCGCAGAACGTAAGGATCGACTCGAGCGAGTCGATTAGAATGCATTAGAGCGTGCAGAGATGATTGACAGTCGTACCGAAAATTTTTATTTTCGCCGTTCGATTCCTTTCTGTGCAACGCGGTCTAATTGTCTTCGACATCGCGTTCGAGTAGATTGAGTTCGATTGATTCGAGGGGGTGCGAGGCGAGTGCCTCGTCGCGTCGAAAATTAAAGCTCGATTAAACGCAGAATCACGCACGGTTTAAACGTCGATTCGGCTTATCAAAGCGATCGGAATTCGTGGAAAATGCGCGAGGTGAGAGCGAGCGAACCGTTCAAACGCCATTACCCGTGGACTTACGTGACAATACAGATACGAAAAGAGACCATTTCAACGGCAATAACGCGATGGAACGTTGACCGGTCATAATTCCGAGAATTATGTGTCTCCATTGCTGTTCAGTGGGAATTCTTTGACTTATTAACGGTTAAAATAGTCACGCAACAAGGTTTGCGTATGAAATTTCAGTTCGATGAAATTGTTCCTCTCGCGACGATATTATGAATACGAAATTCATTCCTCCAATGAGACGGCAAACTGAATGTTATTTATTCCCGTTAACGTTATATTTCTCAACGATCGAACGATCTCCTCGAAATTTACGAGTAACGTAACACTTGATTGTGAATGTAAAAATTTTCTGATACAATTTGTCTCGGTTTGTTAAAGAAAGAATTAAGTACGTGCCAGTACGTATCCACCGTTACGCAAACCTACGTAAACTTATAAAATATTCAATTGAATTAAAGTCGACTCTCGTTCAAATAAGTTTGTAAGAATTGAGAATATTCAGCTTGAAAATAATTTGATAAAAAGTTTGCATTTAATTATCGATCTCTATAATTGATCAAATTGTGTATTCATCGTGTCGTCGTGAGGGGGATGAAACGTTTAGCGTTTGGAAAGATTCAGCTGCGAGTTCCGCCGAGTGATTCATTGAGGATCGTCGATTTAGCAGTAGTGAATTATAAAAAGACGCGAAACTGGTGCTTTCATTGAAGGAAAATTGTTGCTCGCGTGGGTCGATTAAATACTTGAACAGCCGAAGTAATACTGGGGAAATTACAAATAAATCGAAATGTTGCTGACGGGAAGCCGCGATTCGAGTGATTCGTAAATCCATGGCAAACGTGTATCTGTTCGTTCTGATCTAGAAACAATTATTGATCTTTCGATCGTTATTACGGTTTAATTCGCTAAATTACGCGAAATTTATTCCTCGAAGGGTGCTAGTCCGATAAATACGTAATTCCGCGGTATTATCTGGGCGCGCGTGGCTCTGATGAATTTCCGTGAAACGAGTTAAATTGATACATGAAATTTCGTTTGGAACAGAAGTTCGCAGAATGCAACGAATGCGTTCTTTTTTTACTGATTGTGGGTAATATTGAGACCAGTTATAATTCTGCGAAGAAAAGTCGAGGACACGTTACTCAGGCAATTTTGAAAGTAAATCATTTCTAAATCGAGAGTTGAAACACTGTGCACATCTACAAGAGGTTGACACAAGTATCTACGTTTTCATTTGCTCAACTGTTTAAAACGAATTTTAGTTTGTGTAACCAAACCCTGTTCCTTGTATCGTTTTCTATTCTCAGTTTCCTATGGTATGACGATTTTTAAGTACCTATATCGTGTTATGCGTATTAATTACCCCAATACTCTAATTTGTCAATTAAAAGGAAAATATAAGTTTTAGAATTTTCATAAAGGAAGCGTTTGCAGTAACCTGAAGTAAACGAAGCTTATGTTTCATAACTGAAGCGTTCGCAGCAATCTGAAGAACAAAATCAAGTCCAGAAAATAAGGAAATCGACAGACTAAAAAATTGATTAGAACGATGATAGTATAAAAAATTTATAATAAATCGAATATACCCATTACACCCTGCTATTCTCACAACAATTATTCATTTCGAGTTCAACCATAAGAATAAAAATTAAGGAACTCACAAAAAGTTTGAAATAAAATTAAATTTCGCGATTAAAGAAACCGATTCGACTGAACATAAAACAATAACGTTCCTCCACTACAATTCTATCCATCGCGTAGGACTTATCTCGTTCTTGGAAGAGAAGAAATGCCCTGTCTCATCGAACCCCGCGATTCCCCGATTCTGTAAACAGTTCCGAGCAAAGGGTGAAACAGAACCGGTGGTTGGAGGGGTGGGTGCGACGGCGGACGATCGAAACGAAACGCATTAACTTTTGATCCTTTTCGTAAACCGCAGCGAGGACGGGCTGAGCCCGGTGTCCGATTAATATTCACGTCTCGTCCACGACGGGACCGAAATCGCTCGCGACGGCATCGCCTATCGATTAATCGATGCGATTCCTTCGGTAGAGCCGCGGGCCTCTGCGTGTAACGCGATGAATATTTCACGGATCGATCGATTTTCAGCGACTTGGTTCGCGAGGGTCCCTCGCGAGGAGGTTGAAGCGAACGGAGGGAGGAAAGCAGCCGGCTACTAAATATACAATGCGCCCGAGAAACCGTGGTGGAAGGGTGGGTGGCTAGTCCTGTGCAGGGTGCGCGACTGCGGCGACCGCAATCGCGTTTCGAACGTCGAACGATCGAAACGGACGTTTCGATGAAAACCCCCTTGATTTACAGTCGTTGCCAAGTAGACCACTCGCTAGCCGGATGGACGTCTCGTGTACATGTAAATCAAGCCTGCTCTTCGAGTGTGGATCTATTCGGATGTTTGGACTTGAGCTCGAGCGCTCGAGTAAGCGACGATGTCGTCGGTTCTTATGTCAGAGTAACCTGTGGTGTCGCTTCGAAGATTGTGTCTGATATAGAAAACAGGGGACACTCGAGCAGTGAGATATCCAAAAGAACAAAAGCTCTGACACGAACGTGGCTCTTCGAATGAGAGATCAAATGAACGACTGATTAGCTAGGATCTGAATAAGGGTAGAGATTTCGATGTTTGTCTATCTGGCCACCACTGGAGGCCCTTAGAATATGATTTCTTGGAGTTTCACAGAGTTAAAAATGATATTGTTAATATACTGGCGATATTTGTCAATTATACACCGGTTGCTTCCACTTAGACTAAAGATATCGTGAAAAAGTTCAAAGCTAGTTAAAGAAGAAATCATGCATACGAAGAAGATAATAGATTTGAATAAAAGAATATGATCAATCGTATCCAAGAAAGGAAAGAACGTTACTGTCCGCAACGATGCTCATGAAGAAGCAAAGGTGCAAAGTATATTTATAATCCATAGATTATAAATATCCCAGCTACGTGACTGGTCTAAAAAAGAAGCCGACTTAAAAATAAAGCCACCGCCGTTTACATTACATACTCTAAACACTCGAAATCGGCAGCTTATCCTGCATCGTGAGCGCCCGTCACATGCCGGAAAACCGCTGCGGTTCGCGGAAAAGCATAATTGTCCGGGCAAATTCGCTGCAAAAATGGTACCCGCGATTAAACGTAAGAAGAACGCCAGATAACGTAGCCGAGCATTATCGACGCGCTCGTAAACTATCGTTATCGTATCTGCGCGAGCGTTTCTCTTTCCGCGTTTCACGCGGGTAGATCCCTCCACCCCACTGACAACCCCTCCAAAAAAAAAAAACGAAAAACAAGGTAGAAGAGAAAGAACATAAAAAATAGCGCGAACAAAATATAAAAGAAAGAAGAAATGAAATAAATAAATCAGCGCGAACTTCGGCTCGGACGTTTCGTCGAACAACGAGCTCCCCAGGTGATCCCTGGGGCTCGCCCACCGCGAATTCCACCGATCCACCGGAATCGCGCCGCGATCCCTCGCGGCTACGTTTCAACACGCGCGTACACCCTAATTACCTTATCTAAACTAATAGGAAAACAAAAGTAAGCGGCTCGAATACTGGTTCTCGTATCACACAAACGCTCATGAGAAATGCGAGGTCATCGTGCATTGCAACGGCCAAAGTGCAACACGCGCGACTCGTTTCACGTGAGCATTAAACGTATGCAGAATATACGCACGCACGCGCGCTGGGGGCAGAGAATACGAATCCAGGAGGACTTTTTCGGAACCGGACAATTTCCTTTCGCGTTGTTCCATTTTTCTTTTATTTCTTTTCTTTTTTTTTTTTCGTCTCTTCTCGGATCGAGAGGGGAGAGATGCCGTTTGTTAGTCACGGTCGTTGGGAAACGCGCCTCGGGTTACCACACCGCAGAATGTTTCCGTCGCGGATTATGACACCGATATCCGGGGCACAATATTTTTCGGCTAACGTTGCGAAAGTGGAGAAAAGGGAAAAAATGGCGACGCGAGTTCGCATCGGAACGGGTAACGGCGTAAAAGTGGTTGCGAGATGTTTCGATCCGTGGGACGAAATTCTTTCGCGGAAATCAGGATAAAGCACGCGTACTTTTTCTGTTAGGCACGCGACGAGTTTGTTTTTTGGAAATTCGACGGAATTCCGAGACGCGAGCTAACGATTTCTTGCCCCTCTGTGCACCCTCGCGATCCTCGATCGCGACACTTATTAAAACTCGCGGTCGTTTCATTCAACCTTTATTTTTCGACGTGATAAACATTCAAATTGATGATAATTAGTTCGTTTCGAGTTGCAAACCTGTTCCCAGACTGCATAATTTCTGCGGAAGCGTTAACACCTTCTCCAAACCCAGCGTATTGACATTTTTCTGCGTTACGAACGTACGAAACCGCTACTGAACTTGCAAGAAATTACAATTTTTTAATGACTATTTAAGGAGCCAAACGATTCGTGTCATTAAGATAAAAGTTACGTACAATAATGTGCAAAAGTCTCTGACATTGTCAAGGAAACGTCTTGTTACTTCATATGCGACTGATGGACGCTATTTATGCGATTTTTTTTATCGAATTTTAAAAAGTAACTATTAATTTTCAAATTTTGTACACGTATTACGCTAAGAGATACTAATTCATTTAGATTAATTAATATCTTGCGTAACTTCTTCTTGCTTTCTCCACGAAAAATAGCAAGAACACACTGTCCTCGAAAACGCAGTTAAATAACTTTTTAATACCTTCGTTAATTACCATTTAATACTTTTCACATGTTTTCAGTTCTAAATACTTTCATAAATATTTAATACGTTATTCGAATGGAGATTTTCTTTATTTTGGAATTTTTAAAAAATCCATGAACTTGTTAAAATGACTAATGCAATACGAAAGGCAATATTTGTTGAGATCAGATAGCATTCAACGATGCATTTAATCGTTGATAGAAAAAGAAAAACAGTAACGCGAATGGTCGAAGACTTTAGCCCACTACTGTGCATAGTGATTGAAAAGTTATGGAAATGGAAAGTAGATTTGCAATTCAACGGAACGTAATGTAAATTTTTACTGTCCACGATATGTGCCCCTGTAAAGAAAATTGTTAATGGCTACCAAAACAAACACAGGTATTCTAGCAAATAGGTGTTCTAAGAGTTGCAACAAATTCCAATGATCTACGTAATTAAATTGTCTCTGCTTCTCATACCTCGAGTCTTCCTCGCGCCGATCCACGATTACACGGAACGCATCCTGCTTACGAGATAAACCTCGCCGGTTTCTCTTGGACGTGCCTGCGCGCGCGATGGCGTCGCGTTCGCTTCTCCTTTTCTTCGGAGGAAGGTAGAAATTTCGCTCACCGTCGTGGACAGAAACGGTCCAGAAACGAGACCAACGAACGAGTCCCCGAAAATCTTCTTACGTCTCCTCCTATTGCACCGTACGTTTCTCTTATTGCACCACTTACGAACCTACGCATTCGACGTCTTATCGTTAGAAGGGAACCCACGAACCACGTGGACGACAACCACGATTCGTTTCCCCCTCGAGTGGATGTCTCTCGAGGATCGATTCGCCTACCGAACGATGGCTACCACTTTTTTGGTTCTTGCGCGAGTTCTCGCAACGAAGAGGGCGAAACAGCAGAGACTGGCCGAGCACTCTCGACCTCGACGGAAGGGAAGGTTCGAAGAAGAAGTCGCGTCGATCTTCCGCGCCCTCGACGCGCGCTTCCGACACCCTATTCGCCAGAAATTAGTTGAAACTTCCCGCGCGTATATTTGTAAAAAATTACGAGAACAACCGTGGGATCGTTCGCGAGCGACGTTCGATCGTTGTTCGCCAACGAGTCGCGTCCGTTGGCGCAACGATCTCACGCGTTCGACTGTGAACTTCGTCCACGGGATGTTCCGCGAGATTGCCTCGGAAGAGAGGACTCGCGAGGCTCCGTGTGTGGGAACGTTAATTAGGTGAACGCGTACGTCCATGATTCGCCTCGTCGAGCATCGTCCGCGCGAGGTTCGGTAGGAAGAGGACGACGGCGAAGCGGTACCATCGCCAGCATCGAAAGGGGTGAACGAAACGAACGCGCGAGGGAGAGAAACAGTTGGAGGGATTGACGACGCCGGCGCACTCGTGAAGCGACTCGATCGGCAGCGACGCTGCTAAGAAGGATCTCGTCTGGTTAATTAACCGCGTCGAACGTCCGTGAACGCGGTACGAATCGAATTCTGCCGCGGCGGACGTTTCAGCACCCTCTGGCAACCCCCGCGTTACCCAAAACCCCTGCCAAACCCCTCGCGGCCGTGCCACTCTCCGTCGAGATCGTAATCGTCGCGAATCCCGATCCTCCCTCCCTCCCTACCCCCCCCTCCCCAGCCCCTCCCCGTCCACCCCCTGTCAATTGTATAAAATATTCTCAATCGTATCAACAACAGTCTCATCGTACATCGTACAACGTTATTACATTATTACAATAGTTTATAGTTAATCGTAATCAATATAATATTCACAGCATTTTATCAAAATCTCTTAAAAGCACCAACCGTGGCGGCTCCAAATTTCTCTCCATTCGCCCTCTGCCTTTCCACTAAGCCCCACGCTCTCCGTTTCAACCCTTCGCGCGGTTCACGCGCGTCTCACTGTCACCGTTTCGTCGTATCTCGCGTAAAAATTGATCCCGATCGGAAACCGGATCGTTTGTCTTCGCCAACATCATCTTCGTTACTCGTCCTCTCTCAAAACTCTTCCCTTTCTTCTCACCCCTTCCTTTCTCTCTCACGTTCTCTCGCTCTTCCGTTCTCTCGATCTCTGTCACTCTCTATCTTTCACGCGCTCTCTCTCGCTCTCTCTCTCTCTGTCTGTCTCTTTCTCTCTCTCTCTCTCTCTCGCTTTCTTTCTTCTCTCACCTCTTTCTCCCCATCTCACTCACATATATATAATATATATATATATACCTTCAATAATTTATCTCTATATATGTATATATATGTATACGTATGTAAATATACATATATATGTATATATACGTGTATATATAAGCTAAACGTTTCGTCTTAAAGCACTGATTAAACGAGGGAGCTCGTTTTAACGTGTCCCTCCCTCTGAACACGCGTTTACCAACCATCCTAACCAAAATCACAGGACTAACTAGAAACACCGCCGGCTTTTTGCCTCGTCGCTCAGTGGGGATCGATGAACGCGAGGTGTCGTGGTACACCCTCCGTGGAGACGAACGAAAAGACAGGAGAGACCAGGAACGATAACAGGGAGAAACGATCGTGGGGTGACGAGTGATCGAGCGCCCGGTGACACAGCGACGGAGGAGGCGGCGCACGAGCGTTTCTCGGCCGTTTGAAATGACGAGCAGCGGGCTGAACGACGGAACCTGGTGCGTCGAGAGAAGGACACGATAATAACAGACGATAATCAGAAGAGGAAACAGTAGTAGTGGTGGTGGTGGTGGTGGTAGTGGTAGTGGTGGTGATAGTGGTAGTAGTAGTAGTAGTAGTAGTAGTAGTAGTAGTAGTAGTAGTAGTAGTAATAGTAGTAGTAGTGGTAGTAGTAGTAGTAGTAGTAGTAGTAGTAATAGTAGTAGTAGTAGTAGTAGTAGTAGTAGTAGTAGTAGTAATAGTAGTAGTAGTAGTAGTAGTAGTAGTAGCAGGGACAAGTAGTAACGAAAGAAATGCGAGAAACAACGAACGAATGAGAATGAGGCACCGCTAGTAGTAGAACTGCTGCTCGTCTCTGTGTTCCCGTTTCCCTCGTCCAACCGCGTACCCCGTGTCACACAGGCGACCGCGTCGATTCTCCAGCACAGCGTCGAACCCATGATCAGCCTCCTCTCCGTGGAATCTTTCGCCGTTCTCGCGGCGATCCCTGCGTCGATCGCGTCCGCTGTGCGAGATCTAGACGTGGGTAAACGGAAACGACGCGGTGGAATAATGCGTGTCGTCGATCGGCGGCTCTCCCTCCGGCAGCGGTGAACGTGGCGGTAGTTGAACGGCCTAAGGCGAACTCAATGATGCGGCGGCGGCGGTGGCGGGGCCTCTTCCTCGGAGGGGTCCACGGGGCTCGGGGACAGGAACTTGCGCACATACTTCGGATAATGTGTCTTTTCGTGGGCCTTCAGTATCGTCGACCTCGAGAAGGTCTTGCCGCATAGGGTGCAACGGAACGGCCGCTCGCCGGTGTGCACGCGGCAATGGTCCTTCATGTGGTGGCGTAGCTTGAACGCCTTGCCACAGAACTCGCATTTGAACGGCCTGTCGCCGGTATGGGCCGGTAGGTGGGCTATCAGAGAGCCGACGTCCGGGAAGGACTTGCCGCAGAACTTGCAGAGGACGACGCCGGAGGTCGGGTCCGAGTGGGCCGCGAGCTCGAGATCCATCGGCTCGATCGTACCTGCGGTGGGGTAGTGGGCCTCTGGCGGCAGGTGCATACCGGGTTCGAGGCCCAGCTGAGCCTGCAGCTGCAGGTGGGCCGCCTGCTCACGGTACTTGAGCGACTCGAGGCTGTGCGAGAGGATGTGCCGCGCCAGCTTGCTCTGGTGGAGGAACGAGGCACCGCAGTACATGCACGCAAACATCCGCTCATCCACACCCATCAACTCCTGCAACCAAACAAACAAGAACATCAACTTCTTGTCTTCCCTTTAGCTCGTCCGTAGCACCCCCACAGTTAATACGCATCTCGCTCTCTCGCTCTCTCTCTCTCTCTCTCGCTCTCTCTCTTTCTCTCTCTCTCTGTCGCGCGGTATTTCACTCTCTCTTTCTCTCTCTCTCTCTCTCTGTTTCTCTGGCTATCTTTCTTTCAATTCGCTCTCATTCCATCTCTTTCTCTCTATTTTTCTCTTTCTCTCTCTCTCTCTCTTACTCTCTTCTCTTCTTTAGCATCTATCTAATCATCTATTTAACTATGTATCTATCTATTTATCTATCTACTTTATCTATTCATCTATCTTTGTTTGCAAAGTTTCCGTTTTTTTTTTCTTTTTGCTTTGTTCCTTTTTCTTTTTTTTTTTTGGTTTTTTTTTCATTGACTTTGAAGTGATCGTGATCCAAGCAGAAAAGAGATTCCTCTCCCTCTTTCTTTCTCTTTCTCCGTCACTTATGATACGTGGATGCTACATACGCGGTCTCGCTACTTCACCGCGACAAATCGCTCGTTTCGACGCTACTCGACTCGCACGGAACCGCGACGCGGCGGGCTTCAATTGGCGTGAAAACCGTGTCTCTCTTTCTCTCTATCGTCTCTGTTCTCTACGTTCTTTTCTCTCTCGTCTCTCTCCTTCTCTCTTCCCGTTTGCCATTCGCGTACACTCTTTGCTCTCTCGCTTTTAACTACTTCTTTTGGCCGCACGTTTCTCTCTATCGCCGCTAGTCGGTTGAAATTAACCAAACCAAAAAAAAAAGAAAGAGAGAGAAAAAAAATATAAACAAAGATATAGAACAGGCAAGGCTTGTCTTCGCGAGAGATCGCTACTTGTAAAAAGCGCGTTTTCAGCATGACCGGATGTTACGCGTGTACGCGAGGTTCTATCCTCTTTCTCTTTCCTTCCTCCTCTGTATCATCGTCGGCTCCTCCCGTTCGGTGGGAATAAAAAAAAAAGTAAAAATAAAAAAATAAAAATAAAAATAAAAAAAAAAAATAGAAGGCCCTGGCCTGACGAGAAAATGATTCCTCTCGTCGGCATGTAAGACGGTAGCACAAGAAGTTGACGCTCATTTTTGTTTGGCACGACGCGCACCCCAGAAATACCATAACGTATAATGACAAGGGAACTGTCTGAACTTGTGTGTGTTTGGAAAGAACAGCGTCTAATGAACGCGTTTTATATATACACACACGTATACGGGGTTGTTTTTTTTCTCTTTTCTTTTTTTTTGCTCTGTTATACGTGTCTATATATATATAGACGCGTTGTAGGTGTCGGTCCGGAATGACGGGTGACGCATGTACGGGCCCACGGCAACCCCCACAGCCTCGCTCAAGAAACAACAGAGTCCACCCGCCCCCTCGTCCCTCCTCCGATTTTCCTTCCCCCTTTGACTTTTTCGTTCGTTTATTTCCTCCCATTGCTATATGTATATCATACTGGTAATAACCGCGGCCAAGATGGCCACCGCGGCGTAAAATATCGCTCGCCGCCGGCAAACGGCGTCGCACTCAATCCAAAAAAAGGAAAATAAAAACGACAAAATCGAGATACAGATATTACAAAGTAACAAATGGTAATAATATAATGAATGTCAAATATAATTTGTATATACGTAATAACGATAGATATAAATAAGTATGTATATATATATATATATATATGTATGTCAAACGTGAGGATATATATATGTTAGCTGCATACGATGTCAGTACATATATCTAACGATTGTGTATATATATGCATATACATATATATATATATTTTACGTATTGATATATATATAAAAATGTAGTAAAAAACAACCATGGCCAAAAACGAAGGTCAACTTCTTGACAGTGAGCTAGCAAGACAGGCTGGCAGGATGGGACGAACAGGAATATATATAATGTGTATGTACGTAACACGACGCCGGTTTTCTCTTTTTTTTTTTCTTCTTTTTTTTCTTCATCTTTTCTCTCTCGATCGCTCGAATCGGCTAGGGTGGAGAAAGAGACGTTCAACTGCCCGAGTTCGGAAGCGTCCATCGCGGATCACGCGTTCCCAGCGTGACTCGCTTCAGCCCCTCGAAGCATGGGGATCCGATCGGAAGCAATCAGAGGAAGGTTGGGATCCGTGGTTCCTCTGCCTTTGTTTCACGCAGTCGAGGAAGGAGGAGGGAGGTGGAAGGGATTAGGGGCAATTAGAGGGAGATGGACGCGTGGAGAAGAACGCGCGAGGAATTCGACGGACGTCGCGAAAATAGGGAAAGAGAGACGAAATTAACACGTTTTAGGTTACGCGCGCAGTTCTTCTTCGTTTTACGAGGACGGCGTGGAAGAGAAGAGGGAGAGCGGTGAAAAGAAGAGCAATGGAGGGCAGCGCGCGAGGAATTCGTGGGCCGCGCGAGAATAGGGGTAAGAGAGACGAAATTAACGGCAAGGTGAAGAACGCGGATACGATAGTAAGAAAGAGAGATGGACAGAAGACGGGACGTGTGAGATTAGTTTGGAAAAGAAGATCATACGTTCGTCAAAATGGACGACATGCACGATTGATCGCCTGCGTAGCGCGCCTCGATGATCTTTCTTACGGGACATTGAAGCTAGAACGATCGCCAAGCGGCTGGATTCGGTTCGTCGTTTGCGCTTCTCTCCTCGAGTTGGGCCCGTTACGTGAAGATAATCGTAGAAAGGAACACGGAGCATCGAATCCAAAGGCTGGACACAGTTTCTGAACACTCCGCACGCGAGTGCATCGAACGAGTTCTACGCTTGTAAAACGATCACGTCGCTGTACAAAGCGAAAATCCCACAGCTTCAAGGGGTAGCGAACGGTTCCTCGTCTGTTTCGTATTTTTTTCTTTACTTTTTTTTTTTTTTGGTCTTTTTTTCATTTTCATTTATCGAACCATCGGTCACACTCTACTCTCGACCAGGGCGACTAGCGATTCTGTTAATGACACGATCACTTTCAAAATTAGCGGGGAGAGCAGCAAACAGCAAAGCACTTTGGGCACGCATGCAATAGACCCACATGCAAGTGAACTCGAAATATAACATGTATGCCTATCTATCTATCGCCGCGGATAGATAGGCAAACAAAGTAGATAGGTATAAATAGATAGATAGATAGATAAAATGGATCGTGTTGAAATGTTGCTCGAGCTATATCGAACGACGGACACGTCGTTCCCCGGGGGATCTTACGGACTCTTGTCAACTGGCGGTCGTCAACGAGTAGCACGTAAACGAACGATTCGTCGTATTTATTCTTCGTGCGACGCGAGATGCATCGAGATCCAACAAATTGCAGACGTTTCTATTTCTCTATCTTTTCTTTTTTTTTTCGTTCTTTTATCTTTATTTTTTTTTTTTTTTTTTTTTTGCAAGACTCGCACCACAGCTCATCCACAATCCAATGGTAAATGCCGTCAGTGTGTACGCGATTGCAGATGAGTCGAGCGCGACGCATAACCGACGATATATAAATGCAGAGTAAAGAGAAAGTATGAGAATAAAAAGTAGTCAATAAATTGGAATATATAGTACAGAGAAAGAATGGTAACTCACCGGATCTGGTGGGAGTCTGTAGTCGGTGGATATTTCGCTGCTTGCACTGCGCTCTTCGGTCGACCTTTCCCAGTCCATCTCTTTTTTTAACGACTGCAAACGAACATCGAGTTCACGTCAAAGTAATAATTGGATAGCCGTCGGTGCTATTGGAAAACCACCAACTTGCTTGCGTGGACCGAGCCGCCCGAAATCTTTATCGTTCGCGGTCTCGAAGTGCCTCGACGAAACGATTGTTTCGTTCAATTAAAATAATTACGAACGCTCGTTCACGCGCGTTTCTACTGTCAATAATAATCTTTAAAGTGAACCATAACGGCGAACGAAGAATAGATAAAAATATTTCAAGTCAATTTATGCAGATTTTATCGAAATTTGTCTTCGAAATTGTTAAATTTGTAAAACTTGCGCGAGATAACGAAGGACACGTAATATCTTTCTTAACAACGACGTATAAATGCCTATTGTCGCGAATAAAATAGGATACGCGTACGTCAGTGGGATACGTCTGACTCGAAACGACGCATTCTACTAACAAAAGTAAATCCTCGCTATTATGCACTTCGTAACTCCCTCCTTTGTGTAATCTTCTTTTCCAGCAGAACAAAGCGAATGGAATCAGAAAAAATTACGTTTCACGCGATACGGATTGAAATTATGTAACTTATTGCTAAATCCAGTGTCTGACGATCGTAGCTCGAATAGAATGTCACCAGCGACATAAGAAAGTACACGGTTAACTGAAATTGTACTTTGAAAACAGTACTATGATCCCTTTGTCTTCAATGTAGTTTAAATTGTTTATAACAAATTCGAAATCTTAAATTCTATACTCTCGGAAAGGAACATCTGACCGTTTTCGAATATGAATTTCTTTGCGAAATGTTTTAGCGACCCACGGGAACGTATGATCGCGTCGTCACAGAGGCTCGATCTGCTTATTTTTAAAAGTCTGTAAAAAGTACCCGGTCGAAGAGTTTCGTAGGCAGATCACTTGGCACGACACGCTATTTCGCAACATTATATTCTTAAGACGGATACCGAAGTCTCGAGAAGCAACGCAGGCAGCGCAACGCGAGCGATCGAAAACGTCCCATGGAGTACGCAACAGCGTACCTCTGCTACCGCTTTATTCCATTTTCGAAACCGTCAGACGTTTCTGGTCAATCTAGCGACACGTGTAACGTTTATTCGAACCGTTCTGCCGTGCATTTAACGGGTCATAATTAAAAAAAAAATCGCACCCAAAACGATCGTACGCTTGGCAAATGCATGCATTTTTACAGAAATACGCGAAATATCTTTCTCCTCATTTCATAATATTTCAATTTATACGCGTGCGATGCCGCTCAAACGTTTCGCTGGTACACGACGAGTCAACGGCAAGCAAACGAACGTTCCCGTAAAAATAAATTCCCTGCGCGGGATTCTTGGTGTATCTTTTACCGGTAACGCGCGTACTAATTAGCAACGAGAGTGCGCGCCGCGTTGCGGAACAGCAGGGAAAACGATCGTTTCACGTGTCGCGGAGTAAATTGTTAAAAGGCAATGAAAGAAAATGTAGCGTACTCACAAGTGGAACTTGCTGGACTGGGGGTAACCCCGACGGGCCCGCGAGAGGCTCTGTACTGTGCGGGGACGGAAGCCGGCTCTGCGGTAAGTTCAACGGCAGCACACCAGGCGTGCTTCCGGTATTGTTACTTAAACTCATGTCCGAGGGCCCGCTGTGCACCGAGATCGGGCTAAGGGAACCCCTCGTTTCTTCTAGACTGGCGGCGTCTTCGGAGTCCCTCCTAGGCCGGTCGAGGGCCAACGGTCCTGGACAAGGGCTACCGGGTCCAGTCGGTGATGGCGGACAGTCCGTCATGTCTACCGCCTCGGTGGACTCGCTGGTGGCTGGCTGAGCTACGTTCTGTTGGGGTTGCTCGCATTCTTTCACCACACCCGATGGTAACCCCGTGCCAACGGATGTGCTACCTTCCCTGTCTCTCTCCTTATTGCTTGCTTCCTTTATACTCTCCCGTTCACGGTGATGTTCTCGCGACGTCTCGCGCTGTATACCCTCGGATGCGCTCGTGTGTTGTTGTTGTTGTTGCTGCTGTTGTTGCTGCTGCTGCTGCTGCTGTTGTTGTTGCTGCTGCTGCTGTTGTTGTTGTTGTTGTTGTTGCTCGTCCCTCGACGCTACCGCCGCGTTAATGTTCGTCATATCCGCTAGACCCTTCACCTTGAGGCTCTCCGCGGTCTTTAGGAGCGCCGATAGCTGGCAGTACTCGACGTTTACCTCGCCTTTGTACATGAAGTCGACGAGGGTACGTAGCTCGGCGAAACGTACGTCCTTTAGGATGACTATGGGGTGGCGGTTCGGGTGGTCGAGGAATAAGGCCTGGAAGTAGCTGGAGCACGCGGAGAGGACTACCTTGTGGGCACGTATCGAAGGTCCCTCCGTGCACGCCAGTGTCACGTCCACCAGCGACTCCGACTCCAGCAGTTGACTGAACACACCCAGCAAGTTGCTCTGATGATTGTTCCACCTCAGGCAGTAATGCTCACTTCCCATGTCTGAACTGCACCCCGCAACCCTGCTGCAGAAGAAACATTTGTACCGGTCCCTGCGCTACTCTTCGCTCTTCTCGCTCTCCCTTCTCCACTTTCTCAGACTCCTTCTCTATTTTTCCCTTTCTCGTTTCTTTTCCTTTCCGTTCGAGTGTTTGCTCTGTTTTTCCTTCGTTTTTTTTTTTTTATTTTTTTACTCTTTGCCGCGTCGCTCCCCGTTTTGCTCATTGCCGCCCGTGCTGTTCGCTGCTTGGTCGTTGAGGTTCTCGGGGTTAGCGGCTCGTGCGACACCCGTGCGTCTTATTATAACTTCGCGACGGAGAGAGGCTAGGCTCGCCCAATTGCCGGAAGTCCAGGGCAAAGGGGAAGCGGCCGATCGGTGAGCCTTGGGACGACTACCCCGTTTTACGCTAACTAGTCAGTCGATCAACATCCAGCTGTGTTTTTTTATCTACGCGCGTTAAGAATCCCTGCTCCGTGATTAAATTCGCTTGCGATAAACGACGCACTGAAAATAACCTCGAACGCGTACTATACTGTTTAGAAATTTCATTTAACGAATAGCAAAGATTCAAACATCCGTGAAATCGACTATGGCTGCAGCTTGTTCGAACGCTTAGAATTGGAAAATCCAAGCAACAAGTTCGCAAGGATAAGAATTTTAGTTATTGATCTGAACAATTCGAATCGCGTATGTCCGCGCCAAAATCATAGGGCGACGATGCGCGCAGAACCGAACGACGACGCCTGGAGGGCGTAAATCAGCGTCTCTTCGCGCTGGTCCCGCGGAAAAGAAGCACGGATGTCTAAATTGGAATTCCTTGTCCGCGCGGTGGAAAAGCGCGTGTACGCGGGCCCGCGGGAACGGCGTTATCGCAATTTCCTGCAGCATAAATCAACGGCCGCGGAAGCGCGAGACGCGGACGGTCGTCTGGGGCGGCGTTTCGAGAGGCGTCGCGATTTATTCGAATGCGCCGCGCGTCTCTTAACCGCCGCGCGGGCATCGTTTAATTCCGGCTACGGAACACGCGCCCGTCGGAGATACACGGACGATATCGGCTGACGATACCGGCACCTGCTTATCTTTCATTAGTTCCCCGGCTCGAGGCACCTTCCACGCCGGTTATTTATTCCTCGCCGCGCGTCCGAAACGCGCGAACGACGTGCACGCACGCACCGCGGACGTACACGCGCGCGGTCTACGCAATCGTTTATAAATATTTGGCTATTCTGGTCGATTTGCGGTAATGCGGGAGAGCATTTTCTCGTAAACTACATCTTAAACCAGTAACAAGTCTCCACCTTTCATTCAGTTTTTTAAATTATCTTTATAAATATATAATTACTTCTCCTACGAAATTTATTCCAGTGTCAGATGTTAAGCTGGAAAGTGCTAACTAAAGATTGCGAATCACAGCTGTAGTGAGGCCATGTTAGAAATTTAATTCCTTTTTTTTCGATGGACTAAAGAGTCCTTGCCACAATTATAAATATCATCAACCTATCGATAACCAAAATGATCCAATTTATGACTGATATTGTCAACTTTAAAAAATAAGTAATTATTAGGAACGTTTCACGGTGTGATACGTAATGGACCCGCACAGCGGAACCCGCAGCGGATGTACCCGCCATCTGCAAGAGCGCGATGGCGTGCGGTAAGGCCTCGCGATTCTCGCGTGATTCCTTTGGAGGCTATGATAACGCAGGCTACGTGATAATACAGGTAACGGCACCGCAATAACGAAGAAAAAATAACGCTTTCACGGGGACCAAATTGCCGTGGGATAGCCGGTTGTACAACGTTTCAATAATTCGCCACAACGACCGATACACCTTTCGCTTGTATGCGAACGCCTTATCATTTGAATGAACCCAATAATGGTAGCCTTAATTAATTCTGGGCGATACGGTAAGATTGGGGAAAACGGAAGTAAATATAGCCGCTTGCGTGGACAATCTTTTGGATTCTAGCGTTTCTAAGTGGCTTTGTTTGATACCAAGGCAAGTGCAGGTTGTTCGATGGAGAATGGCACTTTATACGACGATACAATTGAATTCTGTACGAGTGATGTTTAAAGAAAAATAGCGAACGTAACGAAGTTGTTTGATGTTCAGGAATAACGAATTGTACTATTAGATTTGATGATTTACTCGAGCCTAACTAAAAGAGCTGTTGCGAAAGGGTTATTATATTGCTTTGACATTAGGAGAAAGGCGTAAATTAATTTTAAACTACCCGACTACTCGAAGGCGTCTTCTGTGTCACGTGCATAGATAGAAGCAAGTCTCAGCACACACGTACACTTGGAAATTGATTCTAATGCAGAGGGAACGTTTCGCACAACTGGCGTTCTCAATTGACATTTAAGTAAACCATTATTTGTACGCAAAAATACTTGAAGCGTGGACCGAGCATTAATTCGCGCTCAACGGAGAATACAATCATGAAAATCTAATTTGCTGGAAGGTGCGACAAATTTGTTACGATGCATATCGCGAGGCACTCTCAACATTTCAACGGTACTAAAAAAAAAAAAAAGAAAAATTGCGATACCACGTCCGTTCGGAACAGCATGAAAAATTATACACGGTATTCTTGGCGTGTCCCGGAAACTTCAGCGTATTTTAATTAGAGCTTGCGGTTATAGTCACGTTAGCCAGGTAGCCACTTCGCAAACTTTACCCGCGTGAAGTTCACCAGGAATGCTTACACGTGTGCTGAGCGTCATGGAAAAAATAATGACGACGCCGCTAATTTGACCGCCGCATCGACTGGTACTTAAGGACGAGGAAGAGAGAAAAAGAAGAAAACGAAAAATTATTCGCCCGTTGCAACGATTACGATCCACGATACTTTCTCCGTTCAATGTCTACGCGTTCACACTGTAATAAATTTTGTTCAACATTTTTCATACCATTCAGCGAACAAACTAGAGTTCGTCGCCATTGCTAGTTCCTTCAAAGTCCACTGGAGAATTCAAATTTGTCTAGAGTCCAAAAAGCAGACTGTTTTCTTTGTAAGAAGCTACGATACTCCAACAAGACAGCGACAATTCGAAACGACACTGTTCGATGGACCGAGAGGAACGATTCGAATCGAGTCGCGCGCGAAACATGGCGCTTTCGATCTCGTCTCTACCATCGTCGACGTTACTCGAGTACCAAGCGCGCTTCGACAGTTCTATGCTGTAAGTCCGTCTAAATATAGCGGAACGATGTAATTACATTGATCATTTCCAGACTATAATGCTGGCTATATCCCCGGAAACCTTCGAAGTTACGTTGAGCCACGGTAACAAAGGTATCGTTATCCAATGCCGTGTGAATGCTTCTTAAGTTGTCGCGACGCGATTATTGGAAAGCGGTCGGAGTTTTGCAGAGTGTATTCGAGATTCATGAAAGTAAAAGTATTTTTCTAACCATTCTCGCGATGTATAGAGTCGAGTTTTAAATGAATACAATGACTTTAACACGAAATTGATCCAAAATTCTTAAGTTGATTCATTCTGCTCTTCCAAACTTTTGACAGATTCTTCAAATAATTTCTTTCGAAAATGAGCACGTCAGATTTAAAACAATGAAGGAAAAAAAATCGAGGGCCAAGCGTTTATAGAACTAGTCGATAACTACTACTTCAATAACGTCTGAGCTTGACGACTCCACGCATTTTCTTCTTTCCGCTCGCGCGAACTCCTCTTCAACATCACTTCTGCTTAGCAGATACACTATGTATAAACACGTTTGTAAAGTTTGTTATCAGAAGCGCAGCCTTTGTTGCGCGTATGTACCAGCTCGTACACCGATTAATGGGACTATATATACGTATGCATACCTGTACGCATTCGTCAGAAACTTGCCAACTCTAAATTGCTAACTCCGTTGCCCCGTAATGGACTCTACACTTGGCCATGTTTAGACTCGCGGAACTTTTACCCTGTGGACACTGTTTCGAGTGAACCCACGTGATTCCACGCGACTCTGTGTCAAGAACTTTGTAATTCGAGTACTTTCGGTAACGATTATACGGTTTAGGTGAGAACGTACGAGTGCTGAAGATAATTATTTAGAGCAGGATCCTGCGCACCGGTTTTGATGAGGTTCGAGTATATTCTCAAGGTAAACATCCTCGGCCATTTCATTAGAGGGTGAGTCACCGATGTTAATAATTAAAGCTGAATTTTATTTCTTTCTAACTTTCCATCGTTGGACGTTGCTCGTAAATAATCTTTTTCAGTGTATCTCGTACAATATCAACTAATTCCGATTTAACAATAATTATGACAAGTATAGAACCCTGGTAAAGGTGTAATTTGTTCCAGGATTAAAGGAATCGGTATTAGGTTAAAAAATTTCTGAGAAATACCAAGAAACCCGTGGAACGCAATGTCAAATGTCACGTCCGCGATGTATCATCTTCATAATTCTCATTGCAACAATGTTCGTCCCTCCCTAATCTTCCCAATCTTTCCACGATCCCACGAGGACTTTCTAAATCGGTATTTCAGTTACACGGGACGCGACCTTCGTTGAAGAGGGGAAAAAAAGGTACGAAAAGAAAAAAAGTAACGAGAAGGAACTGCTCGCGCGATGAAATGAAGATCCGCGGGCCGGGAGGCGGGGGAGGGGCGCAAAAACTCGTACCCTTTAATCGCGAGGAAGAAAAAGTGCAGGAACTCCGCGTATCCCGCAAATTAAACGTGCTACGATGCGCCCAGCTGACCTTTGCTTCACACCCGTCGCTTTATCTCGCAATGTTCCCTTTGCACTTTCAAACGCACAGCTCCGCCTTACCCACGCAAAAAAGGACATTTCCTCTGGCTTTTAGCGCGCACCGTGCGCCGTTCGAAACATGGCCGTCGCCGCGCAACGTTACCAAGCCCGATTACGCAACTCCTGACGCATTCGACGCGGATTCGTTCGAGGATACCTTAATCATAGACGGCATATCGCTCGTTCCGCCGTAACAGTATCGTAGAACCCGCGTGAGAGGCGCAGACTTTTTATTTTCAACGGGGAGGGCGGCGGAAAACGCGCGTTCGATTGTTTGGGATCATTATAATTTTGTGAGAATTTCACGCTGCAATTGATTCGGTATATCCTTCTCTCTTCCTCTCTTTTTGTCCAGCGAACTTTCTATATTAATAATTTCAAACACAACGAACATGCAGGTCTATCTCCGTTGCTGGAACTAACTGATTGTGCCCATTGTTTTTGCAATTAAATTATTATGTAACATTAGACTAGCTGTGTGCGAATTTTACACAGCTACGGTCCCAATTTCCCAATGGTAGAATAAAACGAATGTTTTAGAACAGTCTTATACTTCGAAGTCAGACTAATCCATGTATTTTACCATTTCTGTACAATTTCTTCTTTATTCTTATTTCAACTCCACTAGAAATTACTTCGAACCCCGAAATAAAACTACTCCCATCATCGTGGATTCCTTTAAGTCGCGCGTCTTACGACACGCGAACAACTTCTCCCGCGGCAGGGTACCAAAATGGCGGCAGTTTTCGGACGGAGCCGCGTTAGAGCGCGCGCCCCTTTACGTAAGCGCCGTTCGCGGCGGTGGTCCGTGATTCGCGTCATTCCAGGGGTTTTCTTCGGGTCAATCCGGTTAGAACGTGGGCACGCACGCGTGCCTCCGACACGGGCACTGTGACTAAACCGTGGAATCGGTTTAATGTTAAACAGTCCGCCGGCCAGCTACGCAATTAGATTACGCGGGGACGATAAACGGCCGCGAGCCGCTCTTCCTGGCCGCAGGCTTGGCTTTCACGAGCGCGGAGGCCTCGCGAGAAACCGAACCACGCGATAGGCTCGTCAGCCACGCTCGACGACGCTCCTCGCCGCGAGCTTATTGGCCGTTGATGTCCGCCGTTCAATTCCCCCTCGCAATAAATCACCCTGTACTTTGTGCACGAAACGTATCTTCGGGAACGGTGTCTTTCGAGGCGTCCCAGGCCTTTCAATCTCGATCGAATTCGAAAAATGCCAAAAATGCCACTTCTCCTCCACTGTTTGTTTAAATCGCGAACAGTTTCGGATCTGCGAGCTGGAATTTATACTTGGACCGACTGTGTACGCGTTACGCGAGCTTATTGGCCGTTGATGTCTGCCGTTCAATTCCCCCTCGCAATAAATCACCCTGTACTTTGTGCACGAAACGTATCTTCGGGAACGGTGTCTTTCGAGGCGTCCCAGGCCTTTCAATCTCGATCGAATTCGAAAAATGCCAAAAATGCCACTTCTCCTCCACTGTTTGTTTAAATCGGGAACAGTTTCGGATCTGCGAGCTGGAATTTATACTTGGAACGACTGTGTACGCGTTACGCAGGATGTTTGGCTCTTTAAAGAAATTGGGCTCGTAAAAAATTGGTTTATAGGGGTCGTGGGTGATTTGGTTTTTGAGAGAAGGCGGTTTATGGGGGTTATCGCTGCGCGAGAGAGATTTCGACGTTTTCTAGAGGATTTTTTTGATGAAACGATGGCAAATTTGAAGATTTAATTGATGTGTATTTAGTATCTACTGTGTCAAGTATTTACACGTTTGATATAGCAACGTATCGATGAAGAGAGGCGAGTAAATGGCTGATAGCGAGAGAGCAACAAAATTTTAATACGTCGAGAGCATCGAGGCACTCAAAGTGGTACAATAAAACTACATACGCGATGTTTAAACTAATTAAGGGAACATTTAACGAAGAAATGTTCACACCAGGGAAAAAGAAGAAGCTTTAAAATATACGTAACTTCTCTCTTTCTCTTTAGATACTAATTAGAAATATTATTACACCAGATGCGTAGAATATAAATTACAGTATAATCTGTTTGGTTAGCGTTATGAAAGAATCGTATAAGAGCTAGTTAGAGACTAAACAGAGCATTATGCTGATCCGTAGAAATTAAAAGTCGTCGTAAATTTTTATAGCCCTCTTTACATACATAAGCTAATTCCGTGATACTTTCGCGATAAACTACGCAAGCGGCAATTTAGAGTTAATAGTAGGCTCATATGCATATAGTGGAGTTCTTCTTAATTTATTACTATATAATTGCATCCGCTGTTAGACGAGCGCCTAAGTGATAACACTATGATAGTGGGATAATAAGCTAATTATCAAAGTAACCACAATTTTTATTACAATTACAAAATTATTTTCTGATTTGAAAACTAATCTATCTTACACTCCTGGTCTCGTCCATTTTCGCCCGCGAGTGCTGCGGGGGGTCGCGTTTTCAATTATCAGTTAATTTTGTTCGAATTAATTAGGCGAAGATCGCTACGATTTTAAGACATGCGTACCTACTAATTAAATGCAATTTAACGTCGACATTTTAATAGCAGCAGCTCCTTTTTATTTTGATCCGCGAAGTGATATCGGGATGGAAAAAAGTGAACAGCTTCTTCGCTTAACGCAAACGTAGCGCAATTTTGTTAATTGTATAACGCAATAAAATGAAACGCGTCGGAGACCAAAGTTGGAAAGTGTAACAATGGATTACCAAAGTAAGCGACCAGATAAAGAGAGGAGTGGAACTTTTGATTGCAATAAAAAGGAAGTACAACGGTTTAACGAGGTTTTAACTTTTTTACGAGTTCTTTAGGATCCAAATAAGGATGCATTTCGCTGTTTGCTCGAGGGCCTCCCGTTGAACAAACAGGGTGCGAAAATTTTACCATTTTCGCTTATCGAACGCTCAACCGTGTTACGTTAAACGCTCTTTCTATCAGCGAACGAAATTCCGAGGGGAAATTTGACACCTGTAAATTTGTTCGAATATCGAGATAAAACTGTCCGATAACCCTTTTCAGATATCAGTTAACCGTTAGCCGCTCACGTCACTTTACGAGTTATCAAATATTTTATATCTCCTAAACTTACTGAATTTCTACGCGTGAAACCCCGTTGCACACAGTATATACGTTGTTACACCCGATAAAATCTAATACTTCGAAATAATTAACACGCGCAAAATAAATTTTGAACGGTTACGAGTAAAGCATGTTAACACGACTGTTCGACCATGCCAAGATTTTTCCACGTTCGCGATTTATCAAAGTGCAAATGCGAAGATATCGAGCAACGTTAATATTAATGAACACGCTACGTGTTCTATTTATTGTAACAAATTAATTATACAATATATATAGAGATAATCTACATAGATAGAGGAAATTTCTATAAACAATTTCGCGTTATTATCGTTATTGACCATCGAAATGTACTTATCATCGTACTCGTCTAAAATTGATTTAAAATTATGATAACAATTCGAGTTAACATTCGTGGTGAAAGACACGTGTGCTAGGAACGTAAGCGCGAATTTCCTTTTTTTAAAGATAAAAACAGTTTCTGTCGTTAGAGCGTAGAGTGATAGTTAAATGGGCACCTTTTTATTTTATCGCGTAGCAGGATAGTTTATCGAACTAAACTAACGCAATTAAGCGTTAAATAGCGATAGAAGCCCTCCACGTGCGATTTGAAACATTCCATTTGTCTCGCAGAGCGGACGTGCGTACGCAGAAATGAAATTGACGAGGCTGGTCGCCGGTTTGAAATTTGGCTTACGCGCACCACGCGGTTATATCTAATTGGAAGCAATAAAAAACTAAGATGTGCAATAAGGCAACCCGTAAGTTATATTTAAACGTTATCTCTCGATTTGGCGGCGTATTATAAACACATTTGCATTATATAACTGGTTGCTTAGATTGTGGTCTATGCAGTTTACACGTGTACCACCGCGATAACGCTTTGCGTCGAAGAAAGTTATAAACAACCATGTCAAACGGAACGTAATCAGCACTTTCAACGGAGGCCCGTATACGATACGATTCCCTAAGCGACAATAAACGAACGTTGCTCAGGTATCAGCAAAAATCTCCACCATCTCGTTCCAAACTCTTAATCCCAAGTAGCAATTAAAAGCAACGGAATTTTAAATATTAACAACTATATCTTAATTTCCAAATTCTCATGTTTCCTCGAGCAGCCACTGACCCATCGCGAGAGGACCAATTAGTAATTGTGTTGCTCATTCCAAACTCTTAATCCCAAATAACAATAAAAAAAAAGGAATTTTAAATATTATTAACTATATTTTAACTTCGAAATTTACGTGTTTCTTCGAGCAACCACCAACGCATCGCGAGAGAACGCGTTTGGAAAAGTTGGAGAATTCCAGGGTAATGGAACGGTGGGTGCCAGCACCCACGCGGGGCACCCCAGCCACCGCGCGACGCGAAATTGCCGCCGCGGCTTTTTATACGCCGCCAAAAGTTAAACTCTGGCTAATTGGCCCCTTTCATATCGCGCGATCGCGAAAGTGTTTTCCCCACAGCACTGGGACACGCGCATCGCCGTGCATCGTTGTTTTTCCCGCGTTTCATCCGCGCTTTCATTCTCGCTCGTCCGCGAAGCGCAACCCCGCGGAACGCACCCTCCAACCCTTGCGACTGGCGAACGCGTCCACGTTGAGAGACAGTAATAATTTTGCGCACGCATCGAAGCTGCCATCGAATGTTAACGCGTGCCGGTTATCTTTGTACAAACAATCGCGTAGCAGTGCCGTGAATTCCGTCGAGAAAGGCATTACAGAGGCCGCGGTTTCTTATCGACGACTGTTGCTGCACGCTCGTTCGTATCATTTTTTTCTAGTATCGCCCGCGCCACTCTCGTCGAAACCTATTTTGCATAATTTTCCGACGTATCGTCTGATACTCGCCGTTTCGAGCCAGCGCATAAATTAAGTCGCGACTTTTTTTTCGTTAACCCTGGTTGAATTTAAACGAGCGAAACGTTGGCAGAGGTTCGACGGAATAATAACAGCGTTTAGTATATGTAAATTCCGTGCGATTCGAGCGATCGTAACTGTAGTATTAATTAACGTTTTGTTGGTTAATTGTCGCGAGTTTAGACACGTACCGTGTATAAATTGCACGCATAATTTGCCGCTATCAATTCCCTCGTAATCAATGCGGTGGAAAAAGAGGATGAATGTTATTATAAACAAGTAGAATGGTGTTTGATTAATTTATATTGCCGCGGAAAAAAAAACTGGACCTGTGTTCTGCGGCGACTTTTGACCCGGATAAACGATACATACGAGCGAGAGTAAAAGAATCCGCGAGAGAATTCTGAAAATACCAGTGGAGAACGGATTTCGTGAATTTGTACCCGATTTTTGTGTCTGCATCTTGTATGGGGCGAGCTGCTGCGCACTGCTTTGTTACTGATATTGGTCTATGTAGATGAAGATTTATTACGAGTCTGCGATGTCAATTTAACGCGAGTGAGATGCTTTATATGGCACTGGTGAATCATTAACGATGTGGAATATTTGACGGAAATAATCTTTCGATTAATAAATAAATACGCGAGAGAAGTGAAGTACATGTGCGATGCACAATTCGCTGGTTTGGAGCAGGGAACACGTACCAATGTACAATATGTTAGTCTACATTAGGTCTTGTTCTATTTCTATCGTTCATTTCAACTGCTAAAATGAACTAAAATGATTGCAATTACAGTTTCACTGTTTTAAATTAGATATCATAGTGGTAAATCAGTGTAGATTGTAACGTGCGCCAAGGGGTACATTTGATGGGGGTAATAGCCATTTGGATATTCGACGATATTCATTTAGCCTTTGCGTTCAGTTTTTGTGACAAATTTATGCTTACAGTTACAAAATTTGCAGCAAACATTTCACTATAATATAAGTGTCAATAATTAAGTTTTTCTATAATTTCAATGTACCTATAAATTTTCTTTTTTCATAAATCAATCAACTTTCGATACGAACGACAGAAACAAATTTTACTATTCAAATGATCAAGCCAATGATTCGATATCAATTTTGGCTGTGACTTAACGAACATCGACGCCAATCGATATTAAAGCAGCCATAAATTAATAGTACAACAGATCCAACGAGAATGGAAAAAAAGAAATATGGAAGTAATAAAATCTTACGAATGTCGTCGATAATTATACCTGCCAGTAACGAACAGCGAATATCGGTAGTATTAATCCCAGTGTCGGCTCGGTTATCAACAAATCATGGCTCCTGGGGGTAGAAATCGGACCACGGTATCAATTAACAAAATAATACCCCTAAATTCAACGGTCCCTAACAATCGTTTGATTACGACTCGTTGCGATTACCCACGTTTAGGCGATTATTTTACACGTGCTCGAATGTTGAATTTTTTCTAAAATTCTACGAATTTTTAAAGTCCACCTTGCCTTCCAATCCATCGTGGCTGTCGTAATAGTTTAATTGATCGAATGAGAGAACGAAAGAACAATAGTTTTCCTCGAGTGTTCCAAAACTGTTGCCCAAAGTTGCTAATAAGGTACGCAGTAATTGCGTTAATGAGGTCTGTGGATGTCGCAGATTAGAAGAAACAGAAGAATAAAATTCTTGGGTATTGTTTGGTTGTTACTCGAGGAAAGACTGTTCCGTTATCTTGTCTGGTATTTAAATAATTTTCAATAAGACGTATGTTTAGATTCGTGTGCAAGTATAATGTTTTTCTGTCTACAGTGACTCAACGTAGTTGGCTTTTAGAATATTAAGCGTGACATCATCCTGAAATGTTTCAACACCGATAGTGCGAATTGAAACTTTACACTGCGTACGAATCGTATGTGCACTTTTTGTTAGGGCTGTTGCAAGTGATCTTAAACGGTTGTTGCGGGCAATGCTTTGAGAAATTGCGATAGTAATGCGGTTAAGTGGGTATTCGATCCATAAGAACAGATTACGAGCGTTTCTTTATTCAACCCTTTATAATAAGCAACGACGATGTGATTCAGTGTGCAATTAAATTTCAAAGTGTTTCAGAGTTTCTACATAATATCATCGATTAGAATTAAATCAATCGTAAATCTTTTCAATAATTTTCTACATTTTGAAAAGAACAAAAATTGCAATTTAAAGACGAAGGATTCAAAATAGAAATATTAAACATTTTACGCGATAAAATAGTATAAACAAATATATACAGTTTGAAATCGAATTTACCCTTCGTCTACCCACAGAAGTAACCCCTTTAACCTCATCAGAACCTTAGAAATCTGTTCGATTCGGACATACAACGTTCGTACTTTAGCTTTACATCCGACAAATTGTTTTCAAATAGTGATACAATTTCATCGACCACTATAATAATAAGAATAAAGACTAGCAACATTTAAGTAGTAACAGCAACAAAAATCAGGATCTAAATCGTCACGGTTGTCCGTTCGAAAGTGCCTCTATCCACAGCTATCAATTTCTCGTGTCAAAGGCCAGTACGACCAACATAAACCATTGTTATCGTCCCCACCGACTGACCAGCTCTTACCACATTAGCGCGTGGATATTTCAAAGAATGTCCATACTATCTACCTGGCGAACAGAGTACTTCGTTCGGAGTTTCGCGCGCGTTTCTTCGTAGCTCACCCCCTGACGCCTACGCGAGTACCCTGCGCGCATCGCGTCGCGAGTCTAACAGGATGAAGAGCGATCAACAATTTCCAGAGGACATTCCGTGGTAACCTTCCGTCCGATCGTGCCATCAATCCCGCGACAGTGCACCAACATCGCGTCTCTATCGGTCGAGAACGATCCCGCTTAATCACAGCCTATTCGAGGCATTAAAAAACGCGGCTCGTTTATCCGTGTCGCGCGGTTTTTCAGGCGAAATTACACGGAAGGGTGTCACGCGTTAACGCGGCTATCAATTTCCCGCGCGGTAACTTAATTATCCGTTAATTGCGAAGTTGTATTACGCGTCGCGTATAAATCATAGGGATGTTCACGCGTGCAGAGCCGCGGAGACGTGTTACCTCGGTATCTGGCCGGGGACCACGAATTCGACGGGTTTACAAGCCACGACGATTCTAATGGGCCGCGTAATTGCCGGCACGACCGGGGAAATTACTTGAAAATCGAGGGCCACGTTTTATTAATGCGCCGCGTAAATCCGTTCCGAGGAATCGTAAAGGCAACGCTAATTAACACACACGTGCGTGATTATTGCCCGGCTGACGCGCCGTTCGTTCCGTAACTCCGGTGCATCGTTTTATTCCGATCTATCGCCGTGTAATTACGACAAAGGTCAACCGAACAGGTTCTCTATCGACTCTTGTTTCGCGCGCCTCAAACCGCTTCACTGAATTCATTTTTTCACCTCCTCGTTTTCTAACCCTCTCGCCTCTGCTTTCCTTCGAACCGTGCAGAACAATAGCGCGCACTTTTTCTTTCCTCAATTGAGTTTCCGCTAGATTTCTTTCTAAATCAAAGACGAACTGTAACACGAGTCTAAATGAAATAGTAGATATCATAAAGTAGGCGATTTTAGGACTTTTTCTTGTTTCTCATGGAATCATCCCCTATTTAATTCAAATTGAAAATATGATATAAAAGAAATTTGAGTTGAATTCTTTTTTTTTATTTTTGTGTTTGAGAAAGAAAGTATGACTGCAAATAAATACGACACAACACACGCAAATTTCAACCAAATAACGTTGTCTAAGTATAATACTTCAGATGGTACTTTACCTTCCTGCAGACATTCGTCGCCCACTCGGTTCGTCGATAAGAAAATTATTTTCTAATCCTCGTTTCGCGATATTTCTCTAAGTTATTTAAAATTCAGTTGGAAAACGAAACAATGGCAATTTATCAGTCGATTCGTATTCGTAAACTATTTGTTGAAGCCACCGTTGTATGCGATATATATAGCAGACGCGAAATCAGCTGTCACTGTGAGCGCGAGTTCGTCGCTGGGGATTTTCGAAAATTACTACCGATGATGTCAACGAGGAGCGATCAGACGTGAGATGGACGAAATTCCTTGTGACGAAAATGCGTCAAGCCGCGAATCAAACGATTTCGCGAACGTAACGAGACTCGGACAGAAGGGATTGCGTGGCGTCTGCAGCGTCACTTCAGCGTTTCCGCGAATTCCCCTGCTGCATTTCGTTCTACCTTGCGCACCTTATCGTGCGCTGTGCCCCAGAACTTGACTCTTAAATCTTGCGCACAGTTTTGAGAAACAGATGCAGCAACTTGGAAGAGAGACTCGATTCTGTTGGCTCGAAGCAGACTTCGATTTGAGACACTGATCAAATCTGTGCGCTCCTTTTTTATACTTTGAAGATTTGTCAGCTACATCTGCTTCAGTTGCCTTTAGAAAATTAGAAAAAGAAAGTATCTGACATTAATAATTAGCTGTAGCATGAAAACTGAATTGTTTGTTCGTCGTTTCGATGGCGTAATTAAAGGATTCTAATTCTTTTCGAAATCAGAATGTTCAGATGAATTTTGTGAGTATCGTCGTCCATTAAAATTCTGGATTGTTGCAACGAGATATTGGATTACTGTCGTGTCAGGTGTGAACCAAAAAGTTTCCATTATGTTTCGCGTTCTTCCCAGGTATTGAGAGGAATAAACAAAATATTCACGTTTTATTTTCTTATAAGAATGCAAATGAAAGAAAGGTGGAAGGAACGAAAAAGAATTCCTAATTCCAACATTTGCCTGGGGGATGCAGAGAGAAAACACGCGTCACGGATGCTACTCTAAATTAAATTTAGACAGAAGGATTCCTGGACCGCGCTTCGCGGCATTTTTTAGCAGCCCCGAAGAGAAATAGCCCGGGGAGAAAAGAAGAAGGCTTTCCTCGAATACCTTCGTCCTACGGCCAGGTATTCAAAAGCTAACGAACCTCGTCGATCGTTGTAATTTCCACTCGCCGCGCGACGATTTATTCTGCGAATCCACGGGGACGAAATGAAACGTTTCACGATCGAAAAGATTGCAATTGAAGCGACAAAACCGGACGATTATAAATTTATCTAGTAAACCTCGACGATAGCAAATAAATTCCTGCGTTAAAAAATCTGTTGCGCTCGAAGAAAATCCTACATCGCTTGGAAGATACGAGACTTTCATTCGTCTGTAGTTCTCTTCAGCATTTAAATGACAATGGCCTCTATCATTCAAATACTATTTCTGTTTTTCTCTTTTACGTCTTTCATATATCTTGCATAATAGTTACAAAGGGTTGTTACTCCGTCTGCGTTCGATTTTACTTGAGAAACTCTCGTCTCCTTCTGCAAACTATTCACGAATCATCCCAAATGCATTCAAATTGATGATATCCACCTCATCTCTGATTAATACACGTTACAATAGCATTTCGTACAAATCGTAAATGAATTGTTCAATTTTAGCGGGACACCAACGTACACTGAGAAATTGTGACAGTGATAAGCGTTTATTGAAAAATCAGTGCTTCGATCGGTTTTGTTCGACCTTTTGGCGATCAGAGACAGCAGCGTGACGAGTTCAGCGGGCGTTAAGACCGCGGGAAGCAATAATTAAACGGTAATTCTTGCGATGATCGAGCCGGTGGCCCGCGACGATCGAAACCGCAGAGGGGCGGCCGCGTAATCGGCGGTCGCATTAATAATTTTACGGTTTGTTTCTGCGACGCGTAACCGGCGTTTCCACCGAATCGAGGCGTGCACGATCGATCGCGTTGGGCTATCTCGTGAACGTAATCGAGAGAAAGTCGCGGGAATAGGACGAGAAACGGCGCGGATCCCCACGCGATTGTTACGAGGGCGACTTTCCAAATTTTTCTGCCAGCTCTGACCGCAAACCGCCGATTCTTGTCCGCCTTAGTTTTGCTAAAAACCGTGCCCGTTTCGCACTTCCTTTTAACTTGCCTGATCGACGCCACTGAAAATAATCGGAGTTTCTCTTAATCCTTATTGGCTAGCGTTCGCGCGATCGTGTCGCGTAAATCTTGAGACGATTGTTCTTTAACCCTCGAAAGGGTTTTTCATCTTCGAATTTAATTATTAAATACAGAAATATAGTTTCATTTTATGCAAAAAATTATTAGATCGTGACACTGAAAGTGTTCTTTTAGTCTATCGCTAAGTAATATATCGCTTATCTATAGTTGTCTATAGTAGAGAATTTGTATCGATTATTGAACATTTTCAACTACTTCTTTCAAGAGTCGTTTATAGATTCAAAAAACTCTATCAAACCTGTCGCGACAAACTTAAGTCGTGTCTGCAGCAAGTGCCAGAATACTTAATTCCTACAATTCTCCTAGAAACACAGAAAATCAATTCAGAATTCTTCCTTTACCATAAACTTATCACCCAGAGAACATAAGAAAGCATCAATTCGCGTGAATCATCCCCAAAAATTTCTCTGTACAACAACCTAGAAATCGCCTCGAAAAGCTCCGAGCAAACGAACCGCGGTGTGGAGAAAACGCGAAACATCCGAGTCGACCGCTACGACAGATCGAGTCACGACACGGCTGGCAGTTTCGAGACGATTCGAGAGTGACCCTTTTAAGGGTGCGAGGGATCGTTGGCCCGCCCGTTGGTCTCCGGGTTTTCGCCGCGGCTCCGTTCGCCGTGCTGATTCCACGGGATAAGAGGTGTCTGCCGGCACCCAGTCGTTAGCCAGTGGGTAACGACCGGCCTCCTCTCTCCCACCCACGTTTAAATGCGAATCAAGCAGGAAATCCAGGCAGCGAGCGCTGGCGAGGGGTGAAGCGGGAGGCACGGTCTGGCCTAGGCGAGCGCAAGGGAAAGCAGGAGGAAGCTGACGCGTTCCAGAAGGAGAGGGTGCGCGGTGTGGTAAGATAGGCGAGGGAAAAAGAGACGAAGACGAGGGAGACTGGCGTGGAAGAGGAGACGGTGGTAGAGAGGAATAGGAAGAGGAAGAAGACGAGGAAGACGCGGTGGAGAAAGAGCGGGACTGTGGTAGGGGGCGCCTGGCTAGGGTAAGTTATATAGGCGAAAATAACGATGGCTCGCCATAAATCAGCCAAGGCGACGGTCACGACTGCGGGAATCGCCTCGCTGCGAAAAAGCTCGCGCTCGGTTACCAATGACTAATCCCCGTGGTAAGCTTTTTGCGACGGCTTCCTTTTGCGCGCAGCGCACGCTGCGCCCGTGATCGCCGGTGCTTATCGGCCGTTGCACGCCGGGGAAAGGAACGAGAAGAGAGAGAGAAAAAAAAAGGCCGCAGCGGCGTGAGCATCGCCGTGGAAAAATTACTTTTCGAGCATCACGGAGAAGCACAGCGCGGAGAAATGAATCTTTTAGGACGAGGCCTTCTTCTTGCGGCCGCGGAACCGATCCTGCCGATCCGTCGCGCACCGCGTGGCAGATCGCTTAACGGAAATCGTGCGTTTAACGTTCGCCAGACCTGTAATTATGTACGTAATCCTCTTACTGCCGCGACAACGTGGCGAGGGACGAGGGGATATTAGTTTCGACGATTTCTTTTTACTCTTGGTTCTCGTTTTTAACGCAAGTTACGCGTGCAATCAATTTCGTCTTAATTATGTCACGTATTATGTGGTCCCAGCTGTGAAATGAACGGTAGTATAATCTGTTTAATGGCCGTTCTGACAAGTGTTGCAGTTCTTTTATAATAGATGCTGATGCTACATTAGTGTTTTATGTAGATACTTGTGAATAGTAAACGACTTTATGTAGAAAATGTAAAAAATGTGAAAGATGTAATCCGATATATTTTGCAATTTTGTTAAGAGCCAGGTATCGATTGAGAATAAAGTATATACAGTTTCCAATCGATTATTATCGTAATCTTAAAACAGACACGACGATACGTGTCAAAAGATAAAGCTTAATCGATTTGACCTCACCTTATCAAGCGAGAGTTAAACATTACATGTAGGCTAGTATTAAAGTACAATTTTATCTGATTGAAATATCTAACGATAATTTCTCTTTCATCATTCGATTTTACAATCGATCGAATAGCAAAAAATCGATTATTACATCCTCGAAGATCCAACACAACTGATGCGAAACACGCTGAACGCGAGTCAACACGCGTAGCGTTGTATCGATGGTGTTCGTGGTTTTATCAATTTTACACAATAGGATAAGTTAACGATAAGCTACGAGATATTGCATACCTGTCGTTTCAATTCCCTCGCTACTCTCGTACAACTATTAGCTGCTATAACTAAGAAAGAAGCGTGGGAAGTTTCGATGAAAGACGTTTTCCGAGAAGCCTACTTTCATAGCAAATGCCGCCACATGCTATCTTTTATAATCAGAACGAACACAAACACTTCGTTTTTTCATATATTAAATGAAACGCAATGCTTTTCGTAATGCGTGTCGATCGTAAGTAGATTCAGACGTGTAGTCACTGGCCGCGCGATGCACTGGAGAACGCCTGTGGAAAGTCTGACGCGTCTGGCTCGATCTACTTACTATTAAACTGAATCGTAGCGGTGCACAAAACTTGAAGACCTGTTTCAGTCGCGATTTCAAAGCTTCGTTAAACAATTAAAAATGTATCTCACAGCGGAAAAAATAAAACGCGTGACGATTGTTAAGTAGATTAAATCGTGCAGCCATTGGCCGCGCGATGCATTCGAGACCGCATCAAGAGAGTCTGACGCCTTCGACTTGATCTACTTACTATTAACTGAATCGTAATGGCGCGTAACATTTGAAGACCTGTTTTAACTACGATTCGAAAGCTTTGTTAGACGATTAGGAATGTGATTGATAGTGGAAAAAATGATAAAATTTAGTAATATTTTTCCTATCGTTATTAGAGTATTACCATCGTCACTGTCTCTGATATATCGTTTGCGTACTCGTATTCACGAGCTGCAGAGAATGATCAATCTCGAAATAAAAAAACGAGTGGATACATTTGACTCCGTTCTGAATTTCTGGACCACCAGACACGTGCATTTTATTACCATCTTACGATTCGATTTAACGAGCGTTTCAACAATTCGGTAAATAAACCACGCGGTAACAAATGACTCGTCTCAGGTCCGTATAAACGTCGAAATCTTCGGCTATAAAATCCGCGAACGTGCGTGTACACAATTGAATCAGCTAGATCAGACACAATATAAGTCACGCTTTTTAATATTCGCTTATTCGTTGAACAGTACCGGTTAGATTTAAACATTTCAGACGATCGTGGGAACCAACATAAATCACGTAAAAGCGTATGGTGAAATAGAGTTAACGATGTACAAATTGGAGACCAAAGATAACAGAAAGTAGAATGTTTGACTTATGGAAGTAGTTTCTCCATTCATTCGCTTAAGGACACCCTTGTTCGACAAACTTTTACACGTTTAAATAACCTCGAATGTATGCTCGCGTTCCATACAAATCATATGTCAACAGAATTAATTTCCCCGCATTTCAGTTACATTCACTCAACAGACATCAAGCGGAGGGATTCAAATAAAAGATCCCTCCTCGAACGGTTTCCGACTGACGATCTGGGGTAATTTATTTTACAAATGTCGCAGCTCGTACGTTACAACCGGGCCTAATTTCAGATCGTAGCTTGATACATCGTTTCGATCATCGCGGATGATTCATCCGCAATGAATGCGAGAGATGAAAGTCGGAGTATTTATACCAGTTCACCGGTCGAACTCATTCCGCGAGTTCTTCAAAATGTCGATGACCGAAATAGCTGAGATCTGAGACTTAGTTGCAAAATTTCAATCTTTTGACGAAAAATTAAAAAAAAAAAATAAACGAGTCTCTTGGCTACTGTCGAGGCTCCTCATAAATCATTCTCAACGATACCTCTCACTGGACCTATCATACTTAATCCAAAAAACAAAACGATACAACGAACCTTCAAACATTTATAAGACGTCAAATAACACTCGCAGCAAAATAACCCATCCTATCCCCAAAAACCAGTAACGAAGTCGATTCGAGCATCCTCTGATCCCATCGATTCAATTCGCCATTAGAAAATTCAGTATCGTTGCATACATCACGCACGACGGCAACTATCGTTACGGGGTCGCGAATTAATCCGCCATGAACCTGGGGCGGGGGGGGAGGGTCAGGGAATAATGAAAAAGTTTGTCCGGGATAATTAAACGGGCGCGTAGCCGTGAATCTGGGCGCGTTTTAAACGCATTACCAACTTTTAATGGCACGTATCGATTTCGAGAACGATGAATGGCATCGACAACGCGCCGCGTCCCACGGGGTAGAAGGGGGAGGCGAACGGCGGCGGCTGCGGGGGATGAAAGCTGCGGTCCGCGAATGACATTTCAGCCCCGGACGCGTACGGAAAATCGGTAGGGGAAAAACAAATCTACGGGTCGCGTGAATGACGTTTCAACAGTGCGGCCGACTGGAGCAATTACTAACGGAATATTGGAATCATTACGTCTCTCTATCTGGCGCAGGCCACGGTTTCGGAAAAAATGATCGCGTATCGACGCGGCCTGCGAGACAACCGCCTCGCGTACCGGATCGAAAATCATTCGCGGAACGCCGCCAATCAAACCGTTTCCACGTGAAACTTGATTTCACCCTCGCCTCCGCGTCCGCCACTTCCGGCGTCGCCCCGGAACGGCGACAACCGCCGCGCGTCGACCGACTGTATCCGTTTCCACGCGGCCCCCGCTCTTTTCTCCGCGCCCTTCGCTTCATTTATTCCGCGATTTCGATTACGCCTGCGTGCAGTCCCGCGAACCACGCTCGAGCTGTTTCGTTTCGATTAATTAATTCACGCGGGTCCGAGCGAGCCGCTCGCGTTCAGTCGAGTGACTCGATTTCTCGAGTCCTCGCGTCCGCAGGACTCCAAGCTCCTTGGCTCTCGAGGTTAATTCGGATTCACTTTCTGTACACCGAGTACAGTTATGATAATTTGCCTCGAGGAACAGTTAATGAAGTTTCGTAGGATATTTTAAGATCAAGTGAAACTTAATGGGTTCATCGTTATTGCTAAATGGTTCGCATAAAATGATTTCAAGCAGCTTGATTAACGACACTTGTACGGATATTTCGAGTTAAGTGAATGACAGATTCAGAGCAGCTGAGTAGCTTCGAATTAGTTCTCTGTTACGTACTCTACACGAAAAAGTAGCCCGTTTGTTGCTGTTCAGAACAAGTGATATTCAATCGTAGGTGTTCGTTTCGATCGAATCTCGTAAAAGTAATACTCGAACGTTGAGATATGCCCTGGATATAATACGCGACGTACTTACTCCGCGATCTCGCTCGAGTGTTGCAAACAGAAAACTATTGTAGGTAAATGCAAGCTGTGAATACAAAACGAGTCCGGTTAGAGTACTCATAAATGGCTCGAATCCACTTGCTCGTGATTCGATTCTACTCGAAAGCGGCACTTTCGTGTGTCAAAGAAGGGGAGATACTCGCGATACAAGTGATTCTATCCCATGGCTACTTATTGCGTTCTATTCTACTTTGTATTCGCGGTTTGGCTTGTCTCGCGATCATGATTTCGCGCCCATGTATTATTCACGGCTGCTCTGATCTCGAAAAGTTTGAGACTAGTAACAGACGCGAAATATACTTTGAAAAATAAGTACCTTCTTAATTAATAAACGCTTGATATTGAAGAAACGTGCTCTGAGACACTCGTGTTTTTGATTTCAAATTTCGGAAAGTGAGAATCTTTCGAGAGAATTGGTTTGGAGTGATGTCTACGGATAATTCGCGTCTGTTAATTTCAAATAACATAAATCGTTACTCAAGTTTGACGCCGTTCACTTATTATACAACTATGATCGTCAACTTCGCAGTTATACGAGGCTTTGATTCTCTCTTGGTAACAGAAACGCGTAAGTATGGCCGCCGCATGAGAAATGATGATAGAGCCACTTCCTATTAGACGGTCGACGTTATGTTTCTGCTGGTAGGACGGTATCGAAATTTTTTAATGCACAAATAGAGTAACAACTTTGACAGAAATTTCTGTGAACAATTTTACAATTAGCAAGGACTCTTTAAGCCCAAAAGGGGTTGCAAAGATGAGGATAAAAATATAAGAGAGTACAAAAGAGAAATAAAATATTGGAATGGTCAACTAAAACATGTCTTGCCACAGGTATTCAAAGATTCTTTCAACACGGAAGTAGATGCAACAAAGTATCGAAAGGTATAATTACGAGGTACAGCAGTCAGCGTAATAAAAACGCATATAACAGCCAGTATAAATTACAGGCAGTAACAGAAACTAAATTTCTTCGACAAGAACGAACGCAGACATTAATGAAGCAATAGACGTTGCCTCTCTAAATAAAACATGACATTTTCTTCTACGAGCAAGAGTTTTTATTAAAACGATTTTTAATTAACGATTTCCTTCAAGATTACCGACAAATCCCCCTCACCGATGCTTAACACTGAATATAGCTTGTTAAAAGTAGGTTAACATGCGCACGAGCATAATTTTGACTCTGTTAAGATAAAATAAGTTGAATATCGTTCATTGATATCAGACAAACACTCAGTCGTAAAACTGAAAAGACACAGTACTCGATTGGACACCATACGTTGCAACATGCCCAGTAAAAATTTTCCAATAATTTAATATACCACAATTAATTCATCCAAATAATCGACGCTGACTGTTATCCTTCTGCCACCTGATTTTCCAATATTTCTCTATATTTTATTTTATACTGGTATCCAAAAACGTTAGCAATCGACGGTACCTACGCAATATCAAATCTCACTCAACTTTGACTATATTTTCAATGAAAAAAAAACCCAAATTTCTCGTCGTCGAACATTGTCGACGCGATATCGAAGAGGAAGATATTTTCCGTCGACCATAATTCGCGGCAATTACCGCAAACCACAATTGCGAACGATCCGCGCGAGGAGGCGAGCGTCGCGCGCGACGGCCGATGAAAAAGCCCGCGAACGACGCCGTTGCTCGCGAAGTGTCGCGTACGATTTTTCATCTCGCATCGGAATAATCGATCGCCGTTTCACCGTTTAGCCGTCGTTCATTACGAACGGCTACGTTTTAAATGAACGGTGCCTCGACGAACAGCCGCAACGAGAGGCGGGCCGCCTCTTATCTGCCACGATTACTATTATAAATCGATAACCCGTGGCAAGAATGTGAGCAGATGCACGTACACTGACGCTCGTAAATATCCGGACACTTTGCTCGATTTGTACCAAGATTATTGCCGAGTGTAAATTAACGACAAATTTCTGATTAGCCGCAATCTGCGCGATACTTTTTCTCCTTTTTTTAGTTTCAACGCGGGGATATGAAGTTATGTATGTAAAACGTGACAATAGCTATCGGTGATTCATCGATCTGTATCAATAAGGCTTAGATATCATTATTCGTTCGAGTTAATCGGTTTAGAATATAGTTTTCTGTATCTAACTCGCACAGGCGTGGCTTGTTAGGTGTAAAATTAATTTTTATTATTGCTACGCACAAGTGTAATTGAGAATATTAGTCTTTTTGTATTGTACGATCATTTTTAGGTATCAATTTCATCGTGAATTGTATTCGAATATTTTTGTCTATAGCTATGCGATGGAATTATATTTTTTAAAAAAGGGTACAAGTATCTGCATACATTTTGGTTACTCTGCAGTAACAGTATATGAATCTTGCTTAAAAGTATGTGAATTGATTAAAATTGTAACGAATTAATTTTCCCTTATACTTTTCTATCAATACAATAATTTAAAACTTTGCAGTACCCATTAAAAAAATTCATTAATAGGTACCGTACAGTACATTAGAGTCCTGTATCTTATTCGTTAATTTGTACCTGGCAAATTTAAATATCAACTACCAAAAATCACGAAAAGTAACGAAATCGCGACATGTTCGCTTACCAGCAATTTTTCAGATAAATTCAAATCCCAAAAGGAAAAAAATAGACACATGTCCGAGTATACTTTTGATCGCCACTGTACGTGCGACTCGTGGATACCTCCCGATAAATCGTGAGAACACCAGTCTCTCGAAACATTGATACGTCCCTTATCGAGGACCCCGCCAACCCCTCCGCGTCTTCCTTTTTATTTTTCATCCCTCTTCCCGTCGTTGCTCGACGATCGTTTCGCGCGTTTCGCTTCGAACTGAGATTAACCCGCGGATTGATCGCAGTTTATGCAAATCCCGCCACGGTCGGCTCTCACGGTGATCCGTGAGTATCGCGGGAACAATTCGATTCTATCTTATCGGGGATCAATCGAGCGCAGACGTTTAAAAATATCGTTCGGTGGAATTTAATCGCGACACCGGCGTTGCCGCCTGTCGCTTTTCTTATCCGAACGTAAACAACGAAATCGTATCCATATTTTGTTGCGAAAACTTTAGACAACCCGGCAGGAGAACTCCATTCGCTGCCAAGTAAATGGAGTTCAGCTTCCGTTGCGTCTCTATCGCTCGATCTGCTGTTAATCGCCGCTTTAACCCTTTCAGGGATGCTGGCACGTACGCGTGCGTTCGTAATTTCTTCTAAAAATAAACCGCTACAAATTGGCGTCTTTAAATTGATGCAATTATTAAGACAGACTGTGTTATATACTTGGTGTTTTATCTATCAAATATTAACGATTTCTTTAATCGAAAGAACTCGAACACGTCGAAGACAGTGCTGCAATTTTTACAAAGCAGTGATTATCACTTGATAGTAATTATCTGTCTATTCAAGTAGAGCGAAATTAAATCAGCGTTGCCATGCCTTCTGTCTTCATTGCTGATCAATTCTGCAGCGAATAGTTCTTCGACGGGTTTCAAATTCTTTTTTTCTCGTTTAGAATAATTTCAATTTTATCAAATCGAACGTACACGTGCGCGACGGTGTCCCTGAAGTGATTGATAATGAATAATTATTGGTACGTAATGAGGACACTGATTGCGAGGCAACTTTTAGTTTATAAGTTGCTTGTTCCCCGACGGATTCGTGTCAATGGAATTCTACTACGTTTTTAAAGCTCTACCATTGTTTAATTAGGAAATATTTTGCCAACTTTTCCGCACAGTTAATTCTAGATTAAAAGCTGCATTAATTTTCATTTTCACGATTATAATTATCTTGGTTTGCCAATTTTCTGGCTTTAGATGCAAAGATAGTATACACTTGCTACGAACGCCTAAAAAATTTCCTTGTTCTGTCTCTAAAACTGACAAATGTGGGAAATTTTGTGAGTCACTATAAAGTCATGGCACATTCTCTTTCTATGCATCCTCATTCACTGTGAGAGTATGACATTTAAATATTCAACTTGCGCGGCAAGAATTTCGTTTGCTACCAATAAGAGAAAAGACGATCCTCTCGTAATTTCCATAGAACCAAAGTGCAACGAAGATTCAATACAAAAAGTCCTTGCAATATTAATACGCATCGCTACATTAACACGAATAATTTGTTGCAGGAACAAGAGCGAAACATGGACAGACAAGAATACACCCAACATACTGAAAGAGCGGAAAGAAACCACGAATACGTTTCCTCAAAAAAAAAAAAACGAAAAACTGTAAAATTCGAACGATTCAAGAGCGAACAGACGTCTCCTTGGCCTTCGTCGACGAAATTCTACGTAGACTTAGCGGCACGCCAAGAAAACCGTGAAGCAAAGTTAGCATCGCGCGGTCGTGGCTGGGAAAAATGGTCGCGAAAGTATGGCCGGCGTCGATTTCCTAGCTCCGTGGATGGTTAACGACCTGTGAACGATCGGGCGAGGGGAATGCCTTCGCGTACTAATCAGTCCAGAAAGATGCACAGAGCGCCTGGTGGCTCTCTTTCGTAACGGGCCGCTATTTTCGCGTTTCCACAAAACGCGCACCTTTACGATCCACGCGGAACGAGCGATCGAGCCAACAGCTGATCGTTTGACACTGTTCCGTCCGAATCTATTAATGCGCGTGCATCGCGGAGGGACGCGGCGACGATTCGTTGCACCCGCGGCCATTCCTCGTTCGTCCCCGTAAAATTCGCGGAACTTTCTGAGAAACGAATCCCCTCCCCTCAGCTACATTTTATCGAGCGTTTCCCCAAGTTTGCGCGTGCGAAAGAAATTTAATTCGGGGCCACTTCTTCGATCGTCGCCGCTCGAACAGAATGCAACGGTCGATTAAGAAAAACCGAAAGTAGACGAGGTGGGCGAGGTGGTAGCTGGTAATTAGTGGGCTCTGAGTACCGCGAGATCGATTACGTTCGCGCTGTTGTCGGACAAATAGCATTCGATTTTGATCGACCCTTTTCTGACACGATCGAATGTCGAAGGTTCGTAACTGTTAGCAATTATTCGCGCCATCGGTGAAATTAATCGTGATCGTTTATGTTTAAACGAGGACACTATTTCGTAGTAATTATTGCAGATAATAGAGGTTTAAATAATTAAATTGTTTGTTGGTATCGATTCGTGTAGCCGAGGCTGCTGCGACGCGTCGAGATTGACTCGTAAAACCTTCCGCGCGATTACGAAATTGGCAGTCGTAATGGAGAACGATGAAGGAGTTACGTTACAAATCAGAAGTTTCGAGTAAATTGAGTTTCAAGTCTGTTTGCAGTTAACAGTATGTAACGTAACCCCTTCGTGCCATCTGTATTTCCAGAATCAGTAATAGAGCGTAATGAAGTGAAGCGCTTTGTGAGACAATAGCTCGTGTAACTTCAGTCATCGTAATAACTCGATTCCCGAAAAAGGGTTTGCGCGACACCTCCATTTTGAATGCGTCTCGATCGCGGCAAATGGCGGGGAATTCTTTTGTCGCGGAAAACTTTTCAATCTATAAATCGCGGTTTTTTCTCAAATGAGAAACTATCGTTTTAAATTAACGAACGGCTAATGGCATTTAAATATGCCAAGGTACATTTAGATTGGCGTACTTTAGTTCGAAACGATATTAATCGGTCCTTCTATAATGAATTGAGCGAGTGTGATTTAAAGAGAAGTAGTAAGTACTATTATTAGTCGTTAGTTTGCATAATGTTCACGCAACATTACTACAAATCGACCAAAACGCCCGGATTATTTATAAGTACAAGTACCCGGACTGTAAGTACCGAACAGCTATAGTACTGAAAGTGATTATTGCATCGCGCTCCAATCTTCCTGCTGCGTACGATTTTTCTAGCCACGTAACTGATAAAACTGTCGCTATCTAACTCACTTTTGTTAATAATACAATACCTACGTTATTTACGACGGACGCAATAATGTTATTCCACGTAGTATTAATAATAGCGGAGATATAAATGATAACGCGTTTAAAATTTCATCGGCCAATTCGATAATGAATGTTTAACAGCTGATACCTATATCCAATACTGTATGCCTCGGGATATATAGAAACGTATACTTAACATCGACTATTCGCGACTACATAAATAAAGATATGATATCGAGTTAAATGATGTAAAGTACGGTTTCATCAACTTCGGAATATTACAAGTATTCCCAGCAGCCAAGTCAATTAAGTGCTTCGAGCAGATAATAGGAAACTTTTAGAATAGAAGATTTTTCAAACTTTGCAAAATCGCTATCAGCGAAACCCAAACATATTGCAATAACCCTTAACACTGTATTGTAAAACATAATTGTACGTGTCATTGTAAATTATTAGCAAACACAGACCGACACGTGTAACGCCGGATCAATGCGTAGAAGAGCATAACAAGCGATGCTGCGGTCGCGCGAGTGCCTCGTACACGCAACAGATTTACGCGATTTCTACGATCGCGTAAGAAGAAATGTACGCGTCTCCTAAACTGTAGTAGCATCGTGGTAAGTTTCTCGACGGACAGCTACGAAATTGCATCGAACAAGCGTGTCTGCGATCGACGTCACACGAATTGTATAGCGATTTCTTTAAAAAAAAGGTACAGAAGAAAAAGTGGACAAACGTGGTCCGCGTGACAAGGAAGTTCGGTTATTCCGATATTCGTCGAGGAAGAGTATTTTCATCGGTGTCACCCTGTACAGAGCGCAACGTAAGCGATTTCCTTCAAAGATCGTCAATGTCACGTACGCGTCGATAACGTCGCGGAAATTCGCGTGGAGAACGGGACGCGCGTGCCGTGGCACGGACGCGGGAAACATCGTGGAAAACTCGTGGAGCTTCACGTGGAAGGCAATGGGCCGCGACAATTTCGACGCGTAACGATCGTTAAATATCCAACGGTACGTGCGTGCATGTGCGTAGGGCGAGACGCGTTAACCATAATGGTGGCTGGCGACGGAGAAACGACGACGGAAAGACGCGGTGGAAGAGAAACGGCTAGAGTTCTAGCGAAACGAACAGAGCGAGAGAGAGAGAGAGAGAAAGAGAAGGATGGAGAGAAGAGAGAGAGAGAGAGAGAGAGAGAAAAAGTGCACGACAGAGACGACGAACGGGTGAGAGAAACAGAAGAGACAGAGACGGGTTGACTGTGCGAGGAGGAAAGCGGTAGAGCACGCGACCTTCACGAAACGTCAAACGTCTATGCTGTTTAGCATGCAGGGCCGTACGACCGAAAGAGGTTTACCTACGCTCTCGCCCTAATTACCTTCCCTACCTCCCCACAGAAACTATATAGATTGACGTCGAGCTTCCTGATTCGCCGGTCCCTTTCGCGCGCCGTCGAGGAAATCGCGTTCTCGACGCGTCAACACGAATTTCATTAGAAATGGAGCACACCGGATATCCCGAGGAACGAAAAGCTGCTGCGCGCGGGCCTAACTGCGGATGTTGCTCGACTTTATCGTCAGCGGGGGATTATTATATACTGGTGAATCGTGTTCGCGTAAAATCGAACGATCGTGGGCGAGCACGAGCTCGCAGAGGAGTATCGAGCTGTCAATAAACAGAACGTGTCCGCGAATTGGCTGGAAGATGCGGGGAAACGGAGCGACAGCGTGACACGCGTGACACGCGTGACCGACCGTTCGATTCTCGCGGTTCCTACGAAATACCATCATCTCTACCTGAACCCCCACGAAGAGATTCACCTCTCTCTCTCAATCTCTCACACATGCAGTCTCTTACTCTCTTTCTTATACAGACACACACACACACACACTCTCTCTCTCTCTCCCTCTCTCGTTGATATCAGGTGGTGTTTTTTTTTTTTTTTTTTTTATTTTTCTTTGGTCGCTCACCCAAAAAGCGGTGCTCACCGATCGCCCACTTGACTGGCGTCGTCCTCCAAAATTCTCGGCTTACTCTCCCGACGCACGTGTGATATTTTGGTCCCGCTGTTGGCGGCTCACGGAACACGCACTCCTCGCCGCACGTTTCGCTTCAACACCAATCGTGACGCGATACGAACGGAGCGCACGGCTGCGCCGCGATCTTTTCCTCGTTCTTTTCCAATCCGATCCAACGTGTCGCTCGTGATTAGTTCCCATCCACGGCATCTGATCCGTGACTCGACAAACGGCGGGCTCTCACTTGTCGCGCGCGCTTTGACAGCGGCCAGGCCGCGCCGCTCCGGCTCTAGGTTAGGTAGCCGACAGGTTAGTCAGCTGGCAACGTGCATTCAGCCAACTTTTCGGAAGCTGTCACCGCCGCCAACACGTCCCCGGATGTCGTCGAGGAGGTGCATCGCCACGCAGCGTACGTACGTATTCTACGCCGTCTGAGGAGGACGCGTGCTACCGACGCACTCCACGGATCCCTCTGGCTTCCGGTGTTCGCGCACTTCGCACGAAGCCCCGCGTCCTGGTCACTAAAATTCCACGAGAACTCTTCCTCTACGTTAACATCGCCGGTCTCGATAGCTGACAGGCTCGACCGGCGTTGTTCCCACGAGCCAGTTTAACTTTTGTTTACTTTTCTCCGCATTCGAGCGCGCCGTCACACGATCATATACTTTTCCGATTGACTCGCGTCGCGTGACACGATCGAGACGCGGTTTTTCTTTTTTTTTTTTTTTCTTTTCGTTTTTACTGATCGACCAAGAGTTAGCGAACGAGCATCGATGGAGTCGGCGGCACTGTCGGCGGTGATTGGCCACCGGTCTTCACTTTGTCACTTGTCACGTGTCCTCGTGCATTTAACGCACGTCGCAACGAATTTCTCCTGGTCGGCTCGACGTCCGTGCCAAAAGGATCGCGCGAGCTGCGCTTTCGGGGCATTCCGAGCGGTACCGAGGTTTGTGCGCGCGTGTCAATTAACGCGCGTACGATTCAATCGGAAAAAAAACGTAGGTCGTGGACACTGGCGAGGTGACGGGACGAGGAGCCGCGTCTAAGGAATTCGGGAATATCGCTCGAGCCGTTGCACCGCGTCGCGTGCAAATGCTTCAAAAACGTTTGCCAAAAGTTAAACAGCACAAGGTCGATCAACGTCGAACGTGGTTACGATGCGCTCCGAGGAACGATTCACGATCCACTGACGTCCATGCCCACGGTAACTGTCAACCGTGGGATTTCACGTGTCTCGGCCGCGCTGCTCAGACGTCAGATACGTTCTCGATGGGAAATCCAATGATCGTGGATACACGATCGGATCGGAGCGGGTGCGAAGTGCGTGTTCCGTGTCCTGCCGTGCTCCTGTTCTTTTTCTTTTCGCGTATCAGACGATGGGACCGAAGAAAATCGTGGCTGACACGGTGCTTCCTCTCTCTCTCTCTCTCCCTCTCTCTATCTCCCTTTCTCGTTCTTTATTTTTTCCACGGGCATCGCTCGTCAGAGCAAACAGCAGCGGCGACAACAACAACAACAGTAGCAGTAGCAGCCAGTGTCGTGAAATGTAACAGGAACGGTCACGAACGAGGCGACGGGGGGGCGAAAAAAAAAGGAAAAAAACTTGTTCACATCCCCGACGAGGTGTTAGCGTTTCGGAAATTGCAAAAGGAAAAGAAAGAAACGAGAAACGTGTATCACAGATCGGTGACGAGATAATTGCACGCACTTGGAGCCACGAATTCGAATGGACACTCGCATAGAAATATTTACCTTGCTACATGTAAAATGAATAGAGAGCCTGCCTGAATCGAACGAAGGAAGGCTCAACCGGCCCACTGTGACGTCGCCGGCCTACTGTCAGCTCAGCGCTCGCTCGGCCCCGCGGTCAACTAACCTACCGTGTTCGCCGCGCAGACTTTACCGACAAAATAAATCGATTCGGCACCGCCCACGCCCACAATTCGCCCACGATAAATCCTATCCGGTCGCATAACTATTTTACGTCCAGGTTCCGCGATCCGATCGCGATTTTTCCAATGTCTAATGTCGCCACAGTCGCTCGGTTGACTAGCGTAGTAGTCAGGTGTGAAACGCTCACGCGCGCAGCCACACACACAGGGACGGCGCACGTTTCCCTCGCAGATCTCGCGATTCGTAGACCCATAGGCGTTGTTGGACCAAAAAAACTCTTGTTCACCGCTTTAACGAGGGGTGGGGGGATCGCGCAATAGTATCAAACGCATCGACGTCTTACGCAGTACCGAGGGTAATTATTTCGGACGGACTTTGCCGCGTGGTTGACCTCGAAATTAGAAATTTCGCACGGTGCGGGACTGGCGTAGTTCGAATTTACGTGCGCGATGGACAGAGTGGGAGAGAGTTGGTGGGAGCGAGGGAAAAGGGAGCGAGACGGGACGAGATGGAGAGAGAGACAGAGGAAGAGAGAGACAGAGAAAGAGAGAGAGAGAGAGAGAGAGAGAGAGAGAGAAACAGCGCGTGTGCGTGCGTAGAAGAGAGACGGGAAAAGGGAAAGAGATGCATCGACGGAACAGATATTCGCGTGCAATTCTGCCCCGATTTGTCACAGGTATTTTCTCCCCTTTCTTCCTTTTTCGCTACATCGCCTACGCGATGTTGTCTCGAAGATGCCGCTTTAAAATTTATGCGCAGATTTTTCTAACCCGCGTTAAACCGGGTAGCCCCGCGAACTCTCGAACGGATACGACGGAAACGCTCCTCTCCCCTTTAAAAACCACTTGTCAGTTTTTCCTTATCAATCTCCGCTGCGCGATAGAACGAAAGAGGCGAGAGAAAAGGCGCTAATCGTTTTTCTTTTTTCTGTGCAGCGCTCAAGATGAATCGATGAAAGGCATTGACGGAAGCGCAATGTCACGGAATCGTATCGCGATTGCAAAGGGGACCTCGGACGCGCGACACGTGCGACTTTGAATTAGAAAAAGTAAACACGCGTACGGCCAGGTGGCGCGGAATGCCGTTTGCTACATCGACGAGCCGGCTACACGCGCGCACAGGTACGTACTTTTCGTGCAACATAGTGGTTACGCCGCGGCTCGGCTATATAGATTCTTAGGTAATACTAATTGCGTCCGACTGTCGACTACATCCGTAAAGCTCGCGGCGGCCGCGTGCGTCTCGAGCCGGTGCGCGCGCGCGCGCTTGCTCGTTGGCGAGCCAGCTCGCGAGATCACGCGTCTATGTACGCACACGTGCACTCACACACGTACGCGCCGCCGCGAGGAATAATTTCATTGTAGCTACTTTAATGCGATCGTCGCCGATAAATTATTCCTAGGCTGATAGCTCGTGATCACCGGCGTAAGAACCGGAATTTACGGCGAGCCGCGCCGGCTCGGTTTAAACGCAAATCCATCGTGGAAATTAAATTGCCTCAATGTCAATAGTTTCTTCGTCCGATGAAAGAAGGCCGCGCGGTGGCACGTTAACGCATATAATCCCCTCAGTCATTCTCGCAATGGTGTTCCACGATCGATCCAGACGCAATCTTTTCACGGACTCTTCTTTAGCACAGCGCTAGGCCCTGTCCGTGTCGAGCAATGTCAAACTAACTGTATTCGCGATACTTTTTCAGTACCTTCTAACAGTCTCAGTCTCTCCTTCTCTCTCTCTCTCTCTTTGAGCCTGTTTAATAAATTATGCATTGTTTCGCTCCGGAGCTGGTTATGCACACTTTCGTTCGTTTGAAATTTTTTATTCCGCACGCTTTGCACGAACGCGGATTGTTGGTGCGTTATATTCGAGCACATTTGATACACCCACGCGAGCAACTCTCTGTGTGAACGGAATTACTTTACCGCGATTTCCGTGGAATCACGCGAGTTTTTCCTTTATCGATCATCGCCGTTCTACGCTGGTACCTACATACACGCCTGGCTATATAGAACCGCGCATTTGCGTAAGCATACGAAACGTGAAATATATCTGCCACCGATGTTCCGACCGTAATTTACAAGATCAGATTTACCGTGCTGAAAAACTCGAAGCTTAATTAAGAATCGATAATGTCCGAGAAGAATTTCCAAGGAGCACCTCGAGCGTATCCGACGTCTCGATTCGCTGAAGGTTATTAATAACATTTTTCCCTGTCATAAGATTGTCAGCAGCCGTAATTAACCGGACGCGTTAGACGTTCACCGTTTCCATGGCTCTCCGTTACACGAGAGTATCGCTGTAACAAAATGGTGGCAGCTACGGTACCGGAGGGCGCGGTGCGAGGCGACTCGGTGGAGCACTCGGAGAAATAGCAGCGAAAAAAGGCGAAAAAAGGGGTAGAAAGGGGGAACGCGGAGGGCAGCCGCCTTGATAGTTGGTTACGGTAGCGGGTTTTCGCGGTGACCCTCGCCGCACGGTGCTCACCGAGTATTTTCCCGCGTGATAAACGCGATTATTCCCTGGCGGTGTTTGCAGATCGATCCGGCGTTGCATGCGCGTCCACGTGCACGTTGTTTTTCATAGATCGTCCGCATCAGGGGGCGCGCGGCGGCAGGGAGCGGACGGACGGCTGAAATTGCGCGTCTACGCGTTCTTAGGTAACGCATTGCGCGTAGCGTGAACGCGCGGAACTCAGCCGCCTCTCGCGTCGTCGGTCTGCGCCCGTCACACAAGCCACCGTGTGCCAGCCCGTGGCAATTGCTACACTTCGTTTCGCGCACCTTTATTTTTGCTTTGCGTGAGCGCAGGTGCCTCGTTGGGCACGTGACGTCGCCTTGTGTATCTGCATCCACGTACGCGCGCTATTAGGTAACGCGTCGATAGTGCGTGAATCGGATTTGCCGTCGTAACGCGTTTCATTGTCCGCGGCTGACGGAAGGCCGCGCGAGTAACGACGGTTCTGCACAACCGCCTCGACAACGACTCTGCACGGACGACGACCAGACGACGGGCGAATTTTTACACCGACGGAACTCTCGCTCGCTCGAAACGGAACGGACGTATCGTTGCCGTTTGAATTCTCTCGATACGCCGCGGCGTTCGCGCGCGGCGCGCCTCTTCGCGCACGGCCGAGCTCTCGCCGCGATTACTTCTGATGCATGTCGTTGTTGGCATTGCACGGATTTCGGTGGTTTCTATTTTATTTTTGCCATGATATTCGCTGCGTGATTTCTTCTTCCTTTCTTGACAACACCTTGTGCTCAATTTTGGGTACAACGACAGTATTGACGCTTTAACTCCTTACTGTGCGAACTTTGCAAATTCTGTCTTTGCAAGATGAGCAGTAATTTGTGAAACAGATGTAATTATCTATTCTTTCTCTGATGACAATATTTTGTACTATTTAGAAAGGATCCATAAATTAGTTTATTATATAGTGACTATATATGAAATATAAAGGAGAAGACATTGCTTTCGCAATTTTATACATACTGATTTATGTTTGATTCTCGATACAATGGAAAGTTAAAATCTAATAGGAATCTGTAGCTTGTTTAATGTTACAAGGCGGGAAAAATAAAGGAAACTTTGAGGCCTGAGACGAGGAGGTTCCTCCTGATCCATTAAAATGATTACTGCGTGCTTTGTTTGCAAAAGAGTTCTGTTTAAAACGGACACATTTCTTTAAAGATTTTTGGACAATTTATGGATAAATATTTCGAAACAAACTGCGAACCACTTCAGAACGCCGCGAAAGCAATACTTTGCGTGTAAAATAGAAATTAGCGTAGAACAAGATGGCAGAGTGTCACGATGGGCGAAAAGCTATGGCTTCCAGACTTCGAACATGAGTTTTTTTCTCTTAACAGCAAGTTTGAAAGGAAGTCGGGACCAATAAACTACCTAAAAAAGTTACTTTTAAATCACGAACTTAAACGTCAAAGTTGTATCAAATATTTCATAGATCACGGTTCTTTAAAAAAATAAAATACAGAAATTTCATTCCCTATATTTTTCATACTAGAAAATAATACGCTTTAATCTACAGAATTTTTTCAAAATAATTGTTGCATCGTTTATCGTATCCCCTTGCAAACTATCTGAAGTTAGAAAATTCTAGGCGAACTTAAAATTTGATGGACCTCGTGTACAAGTGTATAGCGATGTGCATTTCACTCTATGGTGAACTTTTTAAATTTGAACGTCAAACGAAGAACAATCCCTCGATTCGTATTGTTTAACGAACGATTTTAAGGATACGTCGACGTTTGATCGGCAACGGTTTTCAATTAATGTTTTGCTCGCAACACACCGATAAAGTACGACTCCCTGCACGTGTACGTAGATAGCAGAACGACGTACTTTTCCAACACTGTTCTCGATAATATTTAAAAGATTTAAAAAGTTCTATGCTGGTTGATGGAACAATGGAATCTGCGAAGCCTCGATTAATAAAATGCAACATTGCACGGTGGCTGTGCAACGTGTTAGAGCCTGGCGTCGTGAAATAGTGCAGAAATAAGTGAAATACCAGCTGTAATCTCGTGAAAGCATCCTTGGGTCAAAATGTGCACGCTTATTCCTGTTACATACTCATTAAGCAGGTATCTGTGCACGTATCTACCCGCGCGTGTTCGTCTTCTCTTTTTGGGGAATCAAATAAACAACTTTCAAAGGCGACAGGCACAATCGTTTTGTTGCTAGGTGGATAAAAAGGTGAAAAGGCGATTAATCCGGGACCTTAGATGACCTATACAAAGCGTTTATTTCGAGATTGTGTAATAAGCGCTTCGTGACATTTGCATTGGTCAGTCGTTGTCATTGTGTCCGATGTAACCGGGAAACTTTTCATCCGGCGATAACCAGCAATGGATAGCTTTTTCTCTCTAATGAGACTAATTTCGCGGATTAGATTCTAACAAACGAGACAGTTGATACTTAGAAATGGCAAATTTTTTAGTATTCACGTGTCTTTACGTACAGGCGACACGCAATTAGCTCTGTTTCTCGAATGAAACGCGCTGATTGGTCGTGTGCGTTCATCCGATAGTAACTACCCCTTAAAAAATCGCGATCAATGTCACCGCGATTCTGTTTTCGCTCTTTGGATCGATAATTTCTCTCGCAGCTGAGAAAAAAAAGAAGGCCTGACACTCTATACTTGCGAGAGATTAAAGATTTTAGTATGACACTTTTTTTTTTTGCGATTATTGACGTCACATAGAGTGCATATAAGTGATTAATAGCGACATCGAATTAGAATAAATGCACTGCGTGGAATTAAATTTCACTGCTGATTAAGTTTTTCAACGCTCGATAATCGACACTTAGAAGTTTAATTTAAGATTGCATTCAGTTGGAATTTAAAACGTGACTCGATATATTTAAATCAGTGAAACCAACTCCAAAATATATCGTCCGATTCCACTTGCCATCGCGACTGTTTATCATCTTACGCTTTAACACCGCAAATTTCGCGTTCCTCGAACATCGTCGACGTAACTTTCTCTGGAGGAGAGGGAAAATTTCGAGAAGCAGAATTTCAACGAAAAGAACGTTGTCTTCGTTGATCGAACTGATACGATCGAGTAAATGGTTCTCGTAGCCGTTCGATGGACGAGCGCACGGGTCGCGATACGTCTCAATTAAAAATCCGTGGCCCACGTCGGATTGTCAAAACATTTTGCAGGCCATTAATATAAAAGCGTGGCCGCGTTACACGCGCGCGTGCCAACAAAGTTACTCTAATTAATGGTAGCACGTTCGGTATTGTATAATTCTGTTTACGGTGGTTGCTGGCCTCGTGCATACGTCATGCAGCATGCGCGTACCCAATTCCTACGGCTGATTGTTAAGTTCCATTTATTGGAATGTAACACTCGAATGAATGTGCGGACGGGTGAAAACGGTTTTTAATATGATGAATAATCTGCGCGCATTGCTGCACGCCGCTCGATAAAAGCAATGTCATCAATCAGGGACACCGAAACGGAATACTAATTTTCCCGGGCGATCTCGAAGGTGCATCGACTGCTGATGCTGCAACGTCGATTCAGCGATGCATTTTCCTTTGCTTTCTTCTCTCCTCGTGTCACCGTTTTCGAACCAACGTTACATGCATTTCTGTGTGCACGAAACGCTGGCGACATTTTACTTCGTACCTAGTTCACTTGTGGTACTTTTATGATGCTCTGTTAGGTCGGCTTTCGTAACAAGCACCTGTTTTCTGTGAAGCCTTAAATATAGTTGCATCTATGCGTTGCACAGTGAAGATTCTAGCGCGATGCTGAGAAACGATGTCGACCTAATTTGTTCAAATTTTCCTCAGAATTATTCGAAAAACGTTTATATATAAATATGTGCAAATGGAAAATAATTTTGTACGATAGTAATTACTTGATTACGTAAATTTTCTATTTATATCCATCATCATTTAGTGAAAGAAATTGCACATATATTAGCATATGTTCATTAAGTATATATACGTCAGTTTAAAGAAAAACGAAGCAAAAGACTACTTTGACTATTTATATTAAATCTCTTAGAATATGTAAATTATTGCGTACTATTCGAACGGTTCGCGCGTGTAATCGTTTACGCTAAAAGCCTGCAGAAGTTAAGCAATCAATTACGCCACGAAAACCAATCACAGAAACCTGCACCGATCAACTATTTACCGTGCAGTTCTACACCCATTGATCTCACAATCTGACTACTCCGATACACAACTGTCCGTCCCATTAAAATTAACAATGTAAGAGAACAATGCGTGGTAACCATGGCCAATTGTCTCTATTGAATTCCAGAAGTTGAACACGATCGTTCTAATTGGGCTTGGTCTTTTCTTAGATGAAAGATAGGCATGTTCAGCGGTATCTTTTCTGCATTGTTCGAATCGATTGAGAAAAGAGAGGAGGGGGAGAGGAAACAGAGAGAAAAAAAAAAAAGAACAGAAGGAAAGAATTCCGCCACCTATGCGAATACTTAGTGCGAGCAGGTATGCACGTACTCACTTAACGCGCATACACATGTACGCGCGGTCCCAAGGCTATGTAAATCAGAAATGTATCGACGTTGTACAGCGGGGGACGATCGCCGCCTTGGTTTTCCTCGCCCGTTCATGGGAAAGACCGAACTGGCGTTTTTCCGCGGCTGCGATAAAGGGCCTTCTGGTACCTTCGCAGCGGTGCCCGGGGTTAGTTTCGAAGGGACGTGTGTACCTGTCGCGTCACAAAGCGTCGGGGTTCCAATCAAGCGTTAAGGGGAGACCACCGGGCGTCGTGACATAGAATTTGCAACTATGCTAATAAGAGGCGAGCCGAACGGACAGCTAATGGCCGCCGAGAGAAAAAGGTCGAGCAAAAGTGCACAATGAATTCGTGAGGTCGTGACGCGGCGTAGAAAGAGAGGGACGGTGGACGAGACAAAGAGGGCCAGCGGAGGATGAAAGGGTGGAAGGCTGAAGGAGGATAGGGAGGACGGAGGGCGACCACGGATCAATCGTAGCCTTCCGTGTTCCCTGCCGCCCCTCGGCCGCTTTCCACCCCTCGCCACTGTTCCTGGCCCTCCCTCTTCGTTCGCCCCTTCACCTACCCGGTCGACTTGCACCCCTGCAACTCGCCACCACCTAACCCCACTCCATTGACCACCTCTCACCCCTCCAGTACGCCCTTCTACTCGGTGCAACTCTCTCAACCCTCTATCGTCGTACTTGCACCGACGTGCACGCGTCGTTACGCAGGCCCAGACCTGTCGACCAGACACAGACTCTCTTTCTCTCTCCCTCTGGCCACCCTCTCGCTCCCGCCATCGGCACCCTTCCTTTCTTCCTTCCGCTTTTCTTCATTGGTCTCTTTTCCACCCTTCGAATATTCCTCCGCGTCTCCCGCCTCCCAATCCTCTCCTTCGTTTCCCTCTTCGCGTTCGTCTACTCGAACTTTCCTCCTCGTCCTCTGCTCGATCGTCTCGCTTCAACCCCTCCGTCAATTCCCTGCCCGTCCTCCGCCACCCACGGACACCCTCCGTTTCCCACCCACGCGTTCGAGGGCTAAGCGCGTCGCACAGAGTAGGTCAGTGGCGTGAATGATCATCAGTATTTGCCCGTGTGTGGGTGTGCATCCGACTACGCAGCCGCTCCGTACCATCCTGCCCCGTTTCACGCGCACCCTCGCGTGTCCGCGAAAATCCGACGACGCCGCTCGCTCGCTCGCTCGCACGCCCTCCTCCTCCCTCGCTTACCAGATCATTTTTGATTTATCCGCGTTTTCCATCCGCCCCGCGTGCGTGCCTACGTTCGTTACGGCTGGTATTGTGCATTTGTCTGATTTACCAGAGACGGATGCTATGGCTCCGAGCGTATCATCGTTTTTTATAGGGTATCGATCGTCGATTGGTAGCCGTGCCACCGTGTGCGTGCTCGCGTCGTTTTCGTCGTATCGAGGCTCTGGGGGTCTTATTCGACCTCCTCGATTGTTCAAATTTTCGTAATATATACTAGATTATTTAAAAAATAATTTTGTATCATTCTTTTATCTCAGTTTATATTATTTTTCTTTTTTACCAGGATGCGTTTGATGGTATTGTTGCGTAACTTCGTTGCTCGCGACGGAATCGCGTTGTGGTAAATGAATTATTATAAAAAATATGCCACTTCGAAAGAAATATGTTTAATGGCCAGGGTAGATCGTGTAACTCTCGCAGTCACGCATCACGAAAGTTACGTTCGAACCGCGGAACTCCGATGCCGATGAAATCGCAGATTTTGATACCGGTTATACATAGTTACCGGCGCATTGCATAAGCCGAACTGTATCTTGCTGCCTGTCATATCCAAGCGAAGGATGTGTGCGCAGAATTGCACCGGTGAATTGGACGAGTTTCACGGTCTCGACCTTGGGGCGGTTTAACTAGTTTTCACAACTTCTTGCGCTACGTTCCGCGAGATTATTTTTACTTCCTGGTTAAGTATACACGTACGTACGCTTATGCATGCACATATATCCGGCTGAGATCGTAAACTGCACCCACCGCGATCTGTTGACCTCTTTTTACTTAAAAACTTCCTCTTTCCTCTCTAATCTTCTTCGCCATTATTTTTCCACCTACACGTGTACGCGCTGTCGCGTATAGAAATATGGACACTTGTAACTGAAAATTGCAAAGGTTCATTTTGTTCCATTGTAGTATTTTTTATTATAATTGTACTTGTAATTTTCATAATTAAAGGTGTGATCTTTAACGTACATGTATTTTATATCTGGTCTGTGAGAAACAAGAAATTCTGTCGAATACCTTCGAGTGGTATCGCGTATAAATTACCGTCAGAAAGTTTGCAAACAGTAGGTATATTCGGTAAAGCTGGGTGGAAAGATAAATAAAGTGATTATTACGATTTGTTTGACGTGATATACAATTAAAGCAAGAAGTACGTATACAGTGTCAACATCGGTTGCTGTTAATTGGTGATAAAACGGTTGATGAAGAAATTGTCATCAGGATTATTTATCGATAAAGCGTTTACGACGCGAACACGATGAGAGAGTGAAAAAGTTGCGAGAGTTATTGATTTAAAAATAATAAAATCTCCGATAACATCAATTTACTATAAAATAAACGAATAATACATTAATTTTCATAATCGCCCTATACATAGTATTATTTCCACTATTCTAATTCCTTAATTTGATTATTCAAATTTAGGATAATCCTTATATTTGTCTCTCGCTTTAATTGTGCGACAGCTTTCGTTCGTCTAAATTCTAATAATCCAAACGATTAATGATATATTAGTGCACAACTTTGGAAAATCGTGACGTTCGCTTGGTAAAATTTTAACTCATTTAATTTCTAAATTTTTCGTCGTTTAACAGATTTGTTATTTTTTAAAAGATAGTCTCCAATGTTCTGCACGGATATTTGATTTTCACGAGGATTAAAAATGGCTACTCTTTAATATCCTCGCCTCGTACCACGATCAACGACGTAAACGCGTCGAGTTAAATCGTGACGTTTGAATGCTTGCAACAACTCACCTCTAAACGCATTGCCGAATGCCAAAGGGCTAATTTGCCTGCGTTTCCGTGTCTGCCTTGGTTCGCACGCGTTTGACGGTGTTCGTTCTGTGATTAAAAAATTGTGCGCCAACTAATTGGGGAAGAACGCGAGCGAAAGGGGGTGAAACTGATGTGATTCGAGGAACGACGCGTTAATTTCACTTTCGCGATCGTACATCACGAATTTCCACAAGGGAGAATGCATCGGGTTGCATTAATTCTGCATGTGTCTAAAATAATGAGATCAGTAAGTCCCGAGCAACAGTTACGAACTAAACGTGTAGACGTAAGGGTGAACTCCTTTTCACCCCTACGTTTTCAATCCGCAACTGGTGAATTTGTTATCATTGCTATTCATCTACAAAAGCGAAAGTATAGAACAAAGTATACATAATTTATATTCCACAATTAACAGCTGAAAGGATAAGATATTTATCATCAAGTTACACATGTACACGACGATTAATTGTCCTCCTCATTTTTCTTAAACCACAACAACGCACTACTTTTCATTTTATCTCCTCAATTGTTCAAACATCTTCGTCTATCGATTATTCGCGACAAAGGGCGTACGAAATTTTTATAAACGCACGGTACGAACAACCACGAATCGTTCAATTGCATTCTATAATTAAGGATCCTGAGGGTTATAACCTGGAAAAGCATCGGGAAGTGGAGGGTAGAATTTTTCCGAGGAAAAAGCCGAATGGTGGTGGCTGCATCGCCGAGTCGAGTTAGTTTATGGGGACCGGAGTCTACGTAGACATCTCACGATCTAACCTTACCCAACCTCCATCCCAGCCTTTCCTAGCTCTAGCCTAGCCTAGAGCTGTGTAGGAGAAGTGCACTCCACCACACTGTACGGACGTCTGCCTAGTATTGATCCTCGGCTCAGCTACTGGCTACCTTCACCCACTAATAATTCTTGTCAGTTTCTCACAGGCTCGACGATTCAGGCCCACATTCGGCTCCGTTTTTTCCAGACGCCATTGGAAAAAAAAATTCAGAAAACTCGCTGTTGGACGTCGTCGTTCCTTACGCGAGTCACACCGTCCACGTGTAATTCTGCAATGGTTTTTTTCTTCTTGCTTCGCTTTTATGTTTTACTTTTATAATGTTGAAAAGCTAGCTTGTGATATCTTGTAGCTTGTAATGAAGTATACAAATGAAATTTCAGTTTCGAGCGTGATTGTTGTTTTAATTGGAGAATCTTGTTGGTTAAGGAAAAATGAGAGATTTAAGGAGAACGAGGAGCGAACTCTTGCAACCCCCAATCGAGTATTTGAATTTTTTCCCTCGGTTTCATATTTTTTATGTCATTGATTGCGATTCTTAATTCGAGTAACTAGTTCTTCGAAAATAGTCGTTGCTACCTTCTCTCAACTTCGTCTACTTTCCAATTACAAAGCGGCACAGAACCCTCCCTGTATTTACCGAGAACACCGTCGTAAGCAACGTCGAGTATCGAAAGAGCAACAAGGCCAGTCGGGGCAATTAAACAACGATCCTTCAACAGCAGCGAAGCCCCAGGAGTTTAGTTTTAAACAACAGCCATCCGGCGTATTTTCCAGCGACCCTGCGCAACCGCAGATACCGCTCGATTAGTTCCGATAACGATGGTCCCGATATTTCGAGACAACGAAAGCGGTATTTGGCTGAAGTGGCGGTTAGACGTCGAGGAGGACGGCGACGTTGGGACGTCGGCGTCGTCGTCGTCGTCGTCGTCGTCGTTGTCGATAGACTCGCGTCCCTTAACGACGTTCTGCGCTGCGGTGTCGGGACTTGGGGGTTCTATATCACGATGCTGCAAAATGTATGCCGCCTGGTGATAAACGGAGTCAACCCATCCGCCACCATCGTCAACCCCCTCTAACCCTTCTAACCTCCAGCGGTTTCCCCGCTTTTCATCCACCGTTTACGTCTCTTTCCCTCCCGTACGACGTTTAACGCTTCCGCCTGCCCTTCTGCGGTCCCAGGGCAGTTAATGTCGGACAATTCGCTAATCGAGGCGTGGGAATATTTTTGCGTGACGACGGATGGGAGCGAGACCGATAAACGGGGCTTCGGAACGGTGCTTCAACTCCAAATAGGCTGTACGATTTTATTTCCTCCATTTTTTTCTTCTCTTTTTTTTACTGCTTCTTTTATAGTTTCGTATCGTGGTTCGATGCGTATTCTCTACCCTTCGTAGTTCGATTTTTTATTCCAGTCGAACCCGATATTTTGCTTGCATTTTATCTTACAATTTGGATTATTTATTGTCATTTTACTGTTCTCTGATGGTAATATCAGAGGTAGGTTTCATACCTCACAAACGTAGCTATTTCAAACAATTTCCTAGTTCACACGTTTGAAATCTCTTGTCTACCATTAACAATTTTCAATCTTCTCGACTGTACGTAAGCGACTAGTCATCTTTCTTGGCGGATCCAATCGAAACGCAACTACGGGGGTGAGTATCCGCTCGCTCGCGGGACTCCCTTTCGGCACACGCGGGGCTGCTGGTCGTCGTTCTCGCGCGCGCACGGAGACGGCGATGTGCACACACGCGGGCATCCGGTGCAGCGTGCTGCACCGTCGAGAGCGAGTACAAACGGCTGAAAGCGAAACGTAAACAAACAGGTAGCTCTTCATCCAAACCAAATAGCGGAGGAGTAAAACTGCACGGCGGCGGCGCGTTGTCGGCGGTTGTCGCCGTGCCCGCGGAAACTTTCCTCCCCTTTGTTTCCCATTATATTTTCGCATTACTTTTTTAAACGCCCCGTTAAATAGTAAGCGCCGCGCGAGTCTCGCGCGCGACTCCAGCCTGTGGCGGAGAACGAGCGGGAACCGGGGATGAAGCGGAAAAAAGAAACGGCGGAAGAGCGAGGGGGGTGGAAATAACCGGCGAAGGGTAGAAGAGGAGACGATCGACCGAGGTCGCGTTTGCTTCCACGCTTCTCTTTATTTTACTTACGTAAACGAGGCTTACTAATTATGCTTGTATAGTAATCGCTGGTAACTTCGCGAGATGAAATAAATAAATGAAAGCTGTACGCGTGCTACGAGTTTTACTACTTTTGTTTGTATCGTAATATGTGCATCAGTTTATGGAAACGCAACGACGTTGATCTATTACTATGAGTTGGGTAGTTGGATGCGTTAGATATTATCTTTTGTTTAATCATGTTTTTTACAGCCTTTTGCTTTAAAAAAAATTATACTATCGTATGAAATATCGTTCAGTTTGAACGACGATGTCAGACGTATTGTTGTTTAATTCCCAGAGAATTTTAGAATCCTTTTAAATGGCTACTGAAATATTTATATATGTAACGTTTAATTTATCAGTCACTGGTACGAATTAAAGAAGTCTCGGTGTTATAAATAACGTGACGCTAATGCGACAGCTGATGAATTGAAATAGAAAGGTTCTAGTAACGAGACGTGCGAAACTTAATTAAATCCGGACGCTTGAGAATTTATTTATAAGCACGCTTCGAAATTTTTATGCTCAATGTATCTCCTTCCGAAAGGGTACTAAAAATTCAACAACGACTGAAAGGAAGTTGGAGACACGTTGAATTTTGCTTAAATTTACATGCCCTTTAAGTAGAACTATCTCTGCACCACTCTGTGTAAATAATACAATTGATTAGGATAGATAACTCTGATTAATTTAGAAAAAATTACATATTCACGCAGCACGAGCCACTAACTTCTGATGAATTACTTATCCTAATATTTAATTCTCCATTCTGACGGCGCACCGTTCGCAATCTGGGTCATTTTCGTTCAACCTGAGTTCTTCTATCGTTCTGGATATTTAACAAATTTTTTACAATTCAAGGATACTTGTCAAAGTTTTTCTGACGTCGCGTAGTAATTTATCAAACTCTTAATAGTTAAAAGCTTTTAAAAAGCACACTTGTGTTCAATGCTGCATACCTAGCATCAATTCAAAAGCACCGTTAACGATAGCCAAGGAGACACGCTAATTAAAATGTCCACGCTGCTAATTTCTTCCGCGTACAATCTCCCTTCAACATTTAATATTATACACGAACTCAATTTTTCAAAATGAACACATATACAACAACTGTTCCTATCAAAGATTAAAACGTGCAAACATAACATAGCATAGAAAGTCAGAACACAGTAGATAAGCATAAAAAACTGATTGCATAAAGTTACGAAATCAAAAAATTGTGCGTGGTAGATTAAAGAATGCAATCAAATCCAATCCAATCCAATCGAAGAGAACTTTGATAAAAGTCAACAGTAGAAGAAAACCCAAGATATGACCCAACCTCTTTTCACGTTCAATTACCGAATCTTTCATACATTCGTATGAACATTCGTGTAGCCATTCGTTTCTGTTCTTCGAGGTGCTCGTCGAAATCTTCCGGCGGAAGTGGCGTGGGCGTAGGGGCTGCGAGCTTGCGGTTGCTTTTGTGAACCGTTAAAGAATTAAAGAGCGTGGAGATTTCGCATTCGCGGCGGCGGTCGGAGGCGGAACGCCGCGCGGGGAAGCTGGCGACAATGCGAACGCTTCCACCCGCGACGCGGCGATTGTTCGCGGAATAATGTCCCGCTAAGATACAAAGAAAAACTGGTATCTGCAGTCGATTCCACGTAACGGCCAAGGTAAACGCGTGCAGCTTGCAAAAAGCGCGGAAAGGGATTGCGCGCGTGGCTCGTCGATAATCATACAATAACGCCGCGCGTGTGTAACACGTGTGCTCTCCTTCGGTATCTCTTCTTTTACGTACGCGAGAAGACCATGGGCCGACAATAATGAACGTTCTTCTCAGCTCGCGCGCGCCCTTTTTCACCTACTCAACCGCCCCGTTCCACTCTGGCTCTTTCACGCTCGAAATCGGCGTTCTTGCGCCCGATTCTGCCCGCCGATCAAAGCGATCTCCTCGCGGGGCGGGCGGTGTTCTTCGTCTTTTTCAACGAGAGGAAACAGAACTAAATGCTCGCGTTACGAGTTTCGTTTACGAGCTACAAATGAGAGCGTACGTGCACACGCAAATTACATCTGTGACGTGTATACCGTCGATCGTTGGAATCGACGGTTTCTTTATCTCTCTTGCGGCTCGTTCGCGTCCACTGTTAGCTCCTTTATTTTCCAGCGAGAAGAAAGCTCTCACGCGGATATTTTCTCTATCGTCGCGAACCGTTTTGCTTTCGAAAGGAACCGGCTGGGTTTGTCGCGCGTGTAATCCACGCTTCAACCTAGAGAAGCTGATCGTTTGTCGTGGCCGCCTCTTTTCCACCCTCTCGCAAGCTCCGTTGCTACTTGTTTCACGGATTCTTTCGTCGAGTGTAATTTGGCGAGGTGATATAAAGTTCGATCATCGAGATTCCCGCTTCTGAGGGTCGATTCAGAATTAATCGTCAGCGATGGATGAAACAGAACCGACATAGAGACATGAGAAAAGTAATCGTGACTGTAGAGTGGTTGTTAAAATCAGGCAACTGTACTTCGTTTCACGAAGAGATAGAATATCAATGATATTAATAAATCACCAGCCATCTCCAAACACCTCGTGTAAAAGCTACGATCTGCAACATCGTAACTCCAAACAAATTCCTCTAAGAAAATGACTGCAAAAGCTATTCTTCGACGATTCGAACATAGATCGCGGAACTAAAGGAAAGAATCAGAATCGAGCCAACGACGTTATTGGGTGCTCGCGATGTCTCGCAGTTCGCCTCTAATGACGCAAAGAAATGGTAACGAGTACGTATCGCGGTATCGCCGCGCAAGAACTATCGTTCGCGTGGAACGCAAAGCGCGGCGGGACGGAAACGAGGCTCCTCTCTCTTCGATTTTAAACGCGGCGACCAAGGTAAACGCGCGTTCCTCGGCGAGGAGCGAGCGGGCAGGCCGCGGAAGCTTATGAATCATCGCGCGAAACGAATTTCACGCGCGCCGCTCACGACGCGCCCCGCTCGAAAAGAGTCGGGCGAAAAAATTTATCCGCCGGATATGGAGATGACTCGGGAAGAGCTACGGCGGCGCTCCCGGTGGAGACTTATCGTGGCGAAGGGGGATGAAGAGGAACCGCGTGGACGAAGGGAATTTCTTTCGCTCCGCTGGCGATTTCTTTCAGCCGCTTCTTGATTCGCGGCTCGATTTCAATATCCTTCGCTGATATCATTCGAGTAGCCTGCTTTTTCTTATCAGCGATGACATTGCACTGTCTTTCGCCTTTTTTTTTCTTCGTAATTATCGCGTGGACAGTTTGCTATCCATCGTTCGATTGGGAAGTGGAAACGGAAATTTGTACGTACGTTGAATTGTACGAATTGATTTATTAGTGAAGAAATTGATGTGAGATACTAAGATGTTCCTATATTAAAATGAGAGCGATGAGATGTAACTAATTTATTTTAATATTTGCTACGTCTTCATTTTTCAAAACCTTCAACTTTGATAATATACGATTATCCAATGTAAAAGAAATGATAAAAAATGAATTTACTAAGTAAGACTTGTCGAGCTATATATTTAACCAAAAATTTTCAGCACCGTTCGCCAGCCCAATCAATCAGCCTCGTTACCGAGAAAGAACGATCGAATCGGGTCGGAAGTCTGGCTAAAACGAATCCGTGGCTACAGGGTGTCCCGTAGTCATTGGCAGAAAATTGAAGATGGTATTTTCAGACACGAAGGGAGATAATCAGAGATCAGAAAATTTAACTCGAAGCTTCGTTCTCGAGAGAAGCTACTTTGAATATCCGTCAAACACGTGTGCACCAATACAGCACGTTGCATTAATAATGAAATCTTAATCACATCTTACAACTACACGCAAATAATTATTATATTGAAACGATAACCTTAATATCGAAAGCATAATTACTAGTGAAATTAAAGATTCCAATGAACCAACGCGCATATTCCGTCTGCTCTCAAGTAGGGTTTGCAGTTGGTTACCAAAATGGCGTCAAACGGATCATCGCGTACCACTATTCCCTGACATTTATCTCTATACTACCATTTACATTCTATATTACAAATACACACGACTGGATGTCTTTATCTTACCTCAATTCCTAATATCTCTTCGTTTATAACCCATCACCAATCATTCCCCAGTAAACGACAACGCTCGCACCCGACAAATCTTCAAAGTCAGTGCTCGCGCGAACGAACGGAAGCTCGCACGCAAATTTCGATCCCTTCCATTCTCCGTCCACGGTCTCTAGAAAAACTACTCCACTGGCGAATTTTCTGCGAACGATCGACGAACACCCGGTATACGTCCGAACATTTTCCGGGATTACGAATTTCACTCGGCGCGCTCACGGTGAATCCGTCGTGGAAGCGGCTGCTGACAACGCGATTCACGGAGTTCCATGAAAGTCGAGGCGGTGAAAGGAAAGATTGGAGAATAGCGGGTGAGAACGGGGCGACCGGGTTTCAGCGTCGATGGGACGAGGACAGGGACAAGGGCGGTATCCGCGGCGATTCGTTCACGCAGAGCAAAGAAGTGTCTCATCGTCACGCTGTCTGCCATCTGCGCGCTCCTCGCCTCCTCGAATGACCGATCCTGCCCGTTTCTTTTACCGGGGGTAGACGCAACGTCGCGTGGAAGATCGCAAGCGATACTCGAGGAGGAGACGCGGGGACGTTGCTGGTTATTTGAACGGAAACGCGACCAGTGCCTCTTGCGCGACGCGTTCGCTATTAATTCGTGGACCAGCGAATTGAATGGGGTATTTGGGAGGTACTGATGAGTGAGATGTTGGTCTTGTTAACTTGTGGCTTCAGAGATAAATGAAATTTTAAACGATTCGTTGAATAAAAGTGTTACTTTAATTTTAATGCTAATTTGGTAGTTTTGAAAAGTTTGAATTTCTGGGTGGTACTCGATCGAGTTTATCCGTAAATTGTGGTTACATTTCAGGTTTGCTCTGTAAGCTGTCGTATCGAATTGTAATATGGTTGTAAATTTATTGTAATTGCAGATTAATGCGTACGCACGTCGATCGATGTTATTGGTGTCTGTTGATTAGAAGATTTATTGTAAATAGTTTGATTTTTTATTATTTTAGATATATTCTGCGTTTTATAAGGATGATAGTTTTCATATTCTTTTATGAAAAAAGAAGATGCTGAAGTTTAAGATGCCGTGGTGGATAATTAAGAAATTATTGTTTTATTAGAAGAATTGCTAGTTATTTGAGGGCCATTTAGAAATTAAAAATAGGACAGGATTTTGAAGCTCTGAAAATCTGCGAAAGGGAACAATGAATTGAGAGGAATCTATAGATATCCAATATTTTTGGGTATTACGAATTATAGATGAAATTTACATCATTTAGCATTCATAAAGGTATGAATATATTAATTCACACCGAATATCGATTCGACAGTGATAATTCAATCCGTAATACACCTTAACGCATATAATTTATTCGATGATCCTTTTTATTTTCATAAATCAATCGACAGTTTCCAATTATTAAACTTCATGTACATATCTACTTCACTATACTTCATATTTCTTTTCATAATTGTAAAAAGAAAAGTAGTAACTCGTCATAAACTGAATTTCATATCAGTTTTAAGAAAGAAACCTTTTTAAAACTTTTTAACGCTGCATTTGCATTGGTGTAATTCACTATGGTGCATACAGGATTCTTAATTAATACCGAGCGTCGATGAGACTGTAACGTTTCACCAAAATTGTGTTCGTAAACACAATCTCGTCGAAATAATAATTCATTACATTTACCTCGACAAAATTGCAAATATTATGCTCTTATCCGTTGCGAATATCATTTTCAGGTAATAATTAGTAAAGTATCGCGACAGTAAAGCATACTGCGATACGTTTGCAAAACCCTATAGTCAGTTTTTCAATAAATAAACCGTGATTGTTAGAACATTTTTAAAGCTCTTCGGTCTAATATGACGCCAATGAGCATTTGCAATAATAATACCTTTTGAATCTTACTCTAGTCACCCCAAAAGATTAATCAAAACACCTTTAGAAACCCTCACGGTCAAGTTACTCACAGACCCTCATCCCAATTCGATTAATGCGACAAAAAATATATTTCTCAATCGAAAACGAAGGTGAAAAGGTAGAATTGCACGTACGTCGCCACTGACAGTGGTCCTCGCAAAGTGTTGCACAGCGTCAACAATACTCTTGCTGTTGCTCGCAGCCCAGTGGCATCGCGACGAAAAGTACGAGTCGAGGCGAAAAAAGCGATCGACGGATTTCGTGTTAATAAATCGCGTGTAATTATCGGTGCCAGGATGGTTACGTCTCCGGTTCGCGGAGATTACGAGTCCTTGAAAAGCCGAAGGGAAACGACGTCACGGTAAAAAATGTCGATCCGCGCCAGTGAACCGTTACCAGTGATTACACGCAAACAGCGCGGAGCGGCACTCAGGCTCGCGATACACGATAACAATAATCCAGTGTCAATTATCTGATTGGTGAGGTACGAAAGGGAACCAGCACCGCGGTACCCTCCAGTTTCTATCGATTTCTGATACACGCGCTCATCGTTCATTTCGGTAATGCACGTTTCGTTAATTAAATTAATTCATCTTCTAATTATATGCCCCACTTTCCGAGGGACAAGCGACGGGGAATTGAGAGATAATAACTGGCTCGACGCGACGTTCGACGATTATTGTCCGAGCAATTTTGCCGGCTCCAAGGGCGGCCGATTGTTTCACCTCGGAAAGGAAATGGCCGTTCGAGTTTCGGTCCCGGCGCTGATTGAATATTTCTTGCGTTTTACGGTGGGAAACCAATTTGTTTTGGACCCAAGACTCTTGTAATTAGCGCTAGACAGTCCCAGCGAGGACTTTTGGCGAGCAAAATTTATGCCCTCGCGACGTATCCGCAGTTGCGAGAAGGTATGCGAAGGTATCGATCGAAATAAGTTTGGAAAGAAGGAAAGGAAGGCTACGATCGCGTTGTTCCAGAGTTCGTGCGACCTTTAGATGGCAGTGTTTCTGTGTTTCGCTCCTTGCTCGATGTTGCCACGATAAAATTGCAATAAAGTCTTAGTCGTCGAGGAACGACCGTGGTACTTCCAATTTACAAATTATGCAACTGCCTCGCTTCTTCGTCGCTGCTTTTATAGCACGTAGTTACACTCGTGCCCACGGGTATTGACTAACTCATTGTTTATACCTTCGATAATATTATATAGGTAATTCTGATCAATGTTTAACAATATCCTTAAAATTGGACAATTGCAATACCTCTTCATTGTGAATATGTATGAGAGATAATGTTAGAAATTTGCCTTGCTCCTTTTAGAAATATTCGAATTAAGTGTATTGGAAGAAAAATGACAGGTTCGAAGGATCGATCTGCATATCGCGGCGGAAACTGTATCATCGATCGTTAAAAAATTGGCGAACGCGTAACGAGCGAGCTGGGCAGCCTGGAATCGTAACGATAGCCGAGTTTCCGAGGCGCGAGTCGTTCCGTATGCGTGGCCGATTTGTCCCGCAATTTCCTTAACTTTGCGGGACCGCGAAACCGGTCCGTGCAGCTTTTTTGCAATCGATTCGTCTCGGGTTCGCGATTCAGTAACCTTCGAACGGATCGGCCGCGTTTTCTAGACAGGCCTCTGGAACTCGAGCACCGACTCAAATCGGCTCTTCCGCGCGTCATAGACGCCTCTTTCGATCAGCCACGTGAAATTGTTTGTCGCGCGGAAAAAAACATCCCCTCGTCTTCCTCCCCCTTCCTCCATCCTTCCTCGATCGTCCAGCTCTTCCTTTCGTTCCCCTCCGACGATCGTTCGCTCCGATTTATTAAGGGAACGATTCGGGACGTTCGACTGCGAAGGAGCGCTTTGTAAAGAAGCGCAAACACTTCGCCCCGTTCGATTCGTTTTGTCCTGCGATTACCTCTCGATCAACCGCTTTCCTTGGGGAAAATTGCTCCATAAAAACGGTTAATTTAGTTATCCTCCAAGGGCACCAATAGAATTTAGATGCTTTGCTTTGTAACTTGCTAGCTCGTTTGATTAATAATGCCTGAGGCTTTTTTATTTGATGGTACAGTGTAAACAATATTAATTTCTTCGATTTGAAAAGAAAGTTTTAGTTTTGAGGATAAATGGAAGATGATGACTTCGTAAAACAGCTTAGAAGATTCTGCTTTCTTTTTGTCGAAATCTTTAATCCTCTCAGAAATAATTTGACAACACTGAAGGAAAGTGGTGCAGTAAAATCTTGCGAATTGACATAATCTCCGATGGATCGCGACACCTTTCGTGCGTAAAATCCGTCAAGGTTCCCGTGGTAAAGAATAGAAAAAAACGGAAATCGCACGGTGAAATCGTTCGCGCGCCTAATAGTTGCATAATTTCATTCGTTCGCGGAATACTACTCGATATCTCGGGAGTTTTGCAATCGGCTCTAGTAGACTATCTCCCTCTCTCTTTCCTTTATTTTCTCGCTCACTTTTCGCAGCCTCGTTCGCAGGATTAATCGAGTTACGTGAATTCAAATCGACTGATCCAAACGGCCGCGCAGCCGGTTATCGAGACACTTAAAATGGCGGCGAGTTACGCTCATTCCTTACGATTATAACCCCCCGCGTTACGCTCGCCACGAGTGAACACCGCGCTGTACAACCAGCGCCATTCAAAACGGCGTGATATTCAAGTTAAGGAACAGTTTAGAGAACCTCAAATTCACTCGGAACTGGAGTAGAAAGGTTATTCCAACCGAGGTAAGATGGCGGATTCTTGTCTGCAAAGTGCCTCTCGAGTTGCCTGAACACGGACCGACTCGAAGTTCAGTTTGTCGAGCGGACGTTCCAAATCGAATAAATTAAAATAGACACGCTCCGTTCGTAGCGATTCGAGTCTTTCTCGCTTCTATCCGCGCGAAGTAACCGATTTGTTGGGCTGGGGAAATTAATTCTGCGTACCAATGGTCGAACAATGAAATGATCGTCACGCGAGGAGACGTACGAGGCGATCCAAGAAAATGGTGTACAATGGTACCATTGAAAATCGTATTCACTGCCGATTCCCGTCGAACAAAACGAGATTATATTGTAAATCACTCCTTTGTCTTGGTCGTGGAACAAGAGGGGCGTCTCGCGCAATTAAGTGGAGGGCGCGCGCAAAAAAAAAAAAAAAAAAAATGAATAACTCGCTTGGAAACTTGATAGAAATCCCCCGCGCGCATAAATCGCATTTATTCATTGGATATTTTTTAACGGCGCATTGAAATTCGACGAGCGCCGGGACAATTTATGCTCTCGCCGCGCTTTGTCTATTAACTTCGGTTTTTTCGACGCAGATCTACGAGCCGCGTGTAAGCGGCGCGATACAACGAGCGCTTTCAAACGAAATTTTGACGAACGACTGCAATTTTTGGTGGCCACCGTCGACCGTCCGCGCCCCCCCAACCCCCGAAACCCGCGCTGGTTTCCTTTTGTAGCGGCGGGAGGAGAGATTTCCCGCGCAACAATGCGAATAGCCGAAGTTTTATACCGCGACCACGGAGATTCGCGCTTAACGTTGTTCGCGGCCGCGTTGTCTGGCTCGCGAGCCATTGGATTCCATTTGAAAAGCATAATATCGGGGAAAAAAAGGGGGTCCCTTTCAGATTCAAACAGGATCTTCTTCGAGCATCTTTTTGTGCACCGCGGAATGTCTATTTGCATCGTCGTGCAGGATTGCCAAGGGATACGTATATATTTTTCTGCCTCCTCGATCACGGTTTCGTCTGAATCAATCTGTATTCGAACGAGTGCCTCGTTTGCGTGCCTGTACCGATAATTGCCAAGAATTTGTAAACTTGTCTTCCGCAAAGAATCCGCTGATTTAATCGTAAATCGGTTTCTATTTAAATTCCTACCGCTGCGTCAGGTTCTCCTACGTTGCGTAAACAATATGAGTTAACGATTAGGTGACAAACATAACTTAACAATATCGAACGCAGCAATCTTCGCAATTTGCCTTTCTTGATAGATTCGAACTTGCTATTCTCTAATTATCATTACAAACTCGGCAATTTTCAGAAACGAATCTGAATCTAATAATCAACCATCCAATGAAAATTAAAAGACCACAGACTTTTTTACGCGACGTAACTCACAGCAGTGTCCAATCGAATGCAAATGCTTCTGGTAAAACTAGTTACCCAGAAAATCGTGTTTCCGAGTAATTACTCGCGTAAACGGCGCAGTCTAACTATACGCGTGTAACTGTCACCAGTCCTCGTCTATTATTCCTGCCTGCTGAGACCACGAAGGAACGTGTGATCCAAAATCCTTGCTGGTCTGCCATTCTGACGTCGACAATTCGTCAAACGATTACACGTTTATAGCTAAAACAAGATCGACCACGAGCAGCATGGAGGTCCCGTCTCGTGGAGCCTCTTTTCTGAAATGAAAAGGTCGCGATGGCGGATGAGAAGTGGACGAGGATCGGACGAAAGCTTCGAACGGCGCCTGGCCAGTTTTTGCGGCTTTTAGAACGCAAAAATACCATTACGCTCGAGCTGCACGCGGCACGGCCGGGAAGCACCGCGGGCTTTTTTCTACGCGCGGTAATTATAATCGTCGGAGGCGCGCGTTAGGCCCCGGAACGCATCCGCCGGCTGGAATTCCTCCCGTCGGATTCTTTCTGCGACAGGGACGCCGCGATCGTAGTATTCGGCGCTCGAGGAGCTGGTATCGTACAATTAGAGGTTAATGAAGCGGGACCACGATTCGCTCTGGCGTCGTTCGAAAGTGTTAGGATACTCGCTTAATTGTCGCGCACTCGGTCCTTCGCTCTGCGAGGACGCGTATGCCGGCTGTTATTACTTGTGTGCGTGAACGATGTTGATTCTTGGGTTAAATGTGGTTTTTGAGAAGCGTACCGTTGGATTTCGTCGCGATGTTTATTAGTAATGTCTGTTTATAAGGAATTTTTCTTGATATGAATGATATATTTGTAACTTGAACAGATATGGATAATTTGTTGAATATGTTGAAGAATATTATTCCTTGTTACTTACTACAAATTTGTTTCTTCTTTAGTTTTTGAGTCCCGCAAGAACAACGACCGCCACTGTGAATCGTTCCAAGTAAAAACTGCACGATTAAGAAACAACCTTACGTACCACTGCTAAATTACGTCTACCTGTAGTTTCGAAATCAGAAATTTTATGTAACGTAATATCGAACTTAAAAGTAGTCTTTGACCACTTTACTCGACATTTCACTTGCGCGAGTCCCACAGTGCGAAACGTTCGATTACTCGACCGTACGCTTTGTGTTAAAACGTCCAAACGAACGGATGTCACGAGATTTAACAGGGAAATCGGATTCTCATACGTGGAGGGCTATGAAACAGCGGTAGAATCGCATTATCGATGAAAAAAAATACTTACTTTACGTAACTCGAATCGAAAAATATCATTACGAGAGCCCTCAGCCGTAAGGCAAACTCAATCCACGGCGTGTCGTTCGCCTAATTCCTCGTAATTGGTACCGAGTGTATTCATAGTTCCATGGGTACGTTAAGCTTTTTGTCCGTAACGAGCTTTACAAAATCCGAGCCCTCTGTTTCCGGCAAAGAGGAACGATTAACGTTTCGTTGAAAAGTCGTGGACCAGCCTCGTGGAAATTGTCGAACGATGAGCAGTAAATAAGCGGTAACGGATCTGCTTTCGTTGCGATTCGCGAAAGGTAACGAAACGTTACTGTCGTTTAGAGTAGAAGCGGAAGGGTAGAAATGAACAGTGTAACCCCATTCTAAGGAGAACAGGAATATTTTGTCGTTGTCTTTAACGTCTTCTTGCGTTAATCTTCTGAATCTTCTGTGTCTTGCTGTTGCGATTCTGTCGACAGAAATTGAGAAAGAAATTATTTGATGAATTCGATTGAAATGATATTTTTTCCAGCGCTATCTTAACAGATATCGAGATATTTAAATATGATATTTTGAGAAAGGGATTGCGACAGATTCGAGACGATAATAAATAAATAAACGAGACGAGCGTGAATTTGCGAGGCCAAAAATCTCTGTAAAGACGTCGACGCGGTTCGAGTTAATTACACGAATTACGTTCAAGGCTGGTAGGAGGGCCTTGAACCGTGCCTTCTCTTCTCGTCCACGGGAACACCGTTCGTTGACAGCAATGTGGCTTTAATAATCCACCACGCGAAATGTTCGCCCGTGAGCAAAAGTATCAATTATTCCACCGCTCACCACGGGCTGCAGCCTTTCCTTTTCCTTAATTGTTCGATGCGTCCCGAAGATACGCGAGAGAGATGGCAACAATTAGTTTAGGCGAGCTTTTCGATCGTTACGGGACCGATTATTTTTCTAATTAACGAACGGTACTATAAAACGTTATAGAAATGATCTGCTTCTTGAAAGAAGAAACAACATTCGAATGACATTAATTATTCCTAATCATGTATTAAATTAATATTCGTCTCCTCTTTGAAAATGTATCAACTATGAAACTTGAGTTTTTAAAATAATAATCTGACAAGTGTCTTATTTTTTTATAGAATTAATTATTTCTTAAACACTTCATTACTTAGAACTATACGTACAGCGATTTTGTTCGATGAAGGTATTACTGTGATTTAAGAAATAAATTCCACGTACTGTAACTGTTTCAGTCAGTAAGTCATAAATCGAGTAAAAGTAGCAGATTATTTTAAATTGATAACAACATTATCATAACTGACTCAACTGTGCTCTGATCGGTGAAAGATGGTGCATAGATTCACCCTCCTCCATCAACCCAACGTTCGAGTTATATTTCACAGTATTCGCCTCCTGAATCTCCTCAATTATATAGTTCGTGTATAGTGTGTACAGGGTGAATCACAGAACAGGGACAAATTGTTACCTCGAATTTGATTAGAAATAAAAATATTAAAAAATGTATCGCATACGAAGTACGGAAATGAAGATTCTAAATTTATTAAGTAGATCTTTAAATTATTATCGTAGAATATTGAATTCGTTCTCTTAGCATTTATAAATTAGACGTTGCATAAGTATTGAAATTTTAATTCACTCTTTTTTTTAAACATATATTAATCGTAACACGGAGACCATTCACGAAGGACTTGTTGCGAAAGATGGCTCAGAACTTGGAACACGTAGTACAGCACCACGGCCATCGCGTTCTCCAGATTGGACTCCTCTCAATCTCTTCTCGCGAGGTTGTCTCAAGGATAAAGTGTGCTCACGTCTATTTGCTTCCGTGTCCAAGATTTAACCGAACGAAATTACGGTCACCAAACACAAAAACTGACCGTATCAATTCCACTGTGTGGAGAATTGTACAAAGAAATGATCGACGGAGTATTTCACTTCTTTAATAAAACACACGATTTACAATAAAAAAAATTCTATTCTAACGCTTTCTTATCGTAGACTGCCCTAAAGAATCAATCTGAGTTTTAACTTATTAAAAAACGAAGAGCATTTGCATTCTCCCAGTGCACCCTCGAGCTCGTAAAAAAAGCAAAGTCTTAAAGAAACAAACATTATTATAACATTAAGTACATAAAAGTTATTTTATCTCGAACCAAAATCGAGATGTACATACCTCGTCCCAATTCCATGACTCACAACTGTACGTATTCCAGAATTCTGACGTCATGGCGCACAAGGGGAATAGCCCTAAGTAGGGGTGTAACTCTTTACCCCTGCGGTACACGCGCCATTTTCCACTAGCTCTAACTTAAAAAATAGCACAAGAAAAGAAATATTGCTATAACCAATACGCAAACTTGCAATTATCTTTTATTACCAAATATACTATATATTTATGTCTTTCTTTGCAACACAATGAATAAATGGAATAAAAAAAAGCGAATAGAAAAATGCATGAAGCTACGATCGTTTATAGGTTCTGTTGGTTGACAGCAGAGAATACGTATCAGTGGGAAACGTAATCGTATCGCCTCTATTCGGTAAACAGGGCCGTTCGTTGAGCATTAAGCCTATCTGGCGTCATATTCTGGGCAAGTTTGGCAACTGTTTTCAGCCAGGTATCGATCACGAAGTTTGACCTGCCGCGTTGAAACGATAGGCGTCGAGGAACAATGCGGTAAAAGATTCAGCGGTTGCATGAAAATTTAGGAAAACGGTGCTCGCGATGTATTTACGAGGCTCTTTCAACAATTTTCAACCCCTAAATTCTGGTAGCAAGCGGAGATTATTTTGCGTCTAATAAATTCGATCGATTCTATTTCAATCGAATTTTTCGAAAGAACGAATTATATTGATATGTTACAAAATTGTATTCACGCAACGCAGGATTTAATTAACACGATCTGACGCATAACCACCGATACTTGGTACACGAATGATCGAGAGCGATCAAGTTAATTATGACAACAACCGTCTGCATTAATAACACGCAATTACGCATGAATCGAGGTGCATACGCAATTTTTCACCTGCCCATCACCAAGTGACGTTACACCATGTTCTACCTGAACACTGAATCCAGTCGAAGTGATAACTTAATTAATTCACCGTATCAGCTGAGGCCTCTATCTTGCATCGAAGATAAAACGACAGCCCACCGTGCATTTTAATTAATCTTCGACGTCAGGAACGAATCAGAATGTCGATTGCGAATGTCATACCTGAGATTGAAATATCCAGCGAGCAATTGTTTCATTTTCTTAGAAAATAATAGTTCACTTTTGCAATAATCCTTCGAAAGTATTGAGGATAATACGTGACTGACATTTCTCAAAATTTTAGTGGAGAGGAAGTTAACTGTCGCAGTTGAGAAGATCGAAATTGAACAATTCGAAGTTCAGCGTCGAATAGACGGATATTGAAAAGTGAGTAAGAGAGTTCGAAATGATTTCGAAAGTATGAGAAATAGCGACGAGGAACAGGGGAGCCAATCGCTCCTCGCGGTAATCACGCCTGGCTCACGGTCCACCGGTAATAAGGATAATAACGACTCTGGCCGTAACACACCTCCGACGCAGCTGTAACATTACAATAAAACGCACATACGGGACACGCGTGACGTGCGCCTCTTTCCTCGGAACAATTCGTAACTGGGGCGGACGGCTCTCTCCTTTTGCCTCCTTTGAAAAATCGATCGCTGCCTAGAAATAACGAAACTGCCTGGAACAGCATGAACCAGCGATCGCCATTTGCAACCTCCATCTGTCTGTGTAAAAAAATTGCTACCAAATAGACGATAATATAATTAATCCTTTCTTACAATTAACCTCTTCTAAACGTAAATCATAAAGTGTCCCCAGCGAGGAAGAGACAGTAACTTCTTAATTAATGACATGCTGGTATTATAATGGCGTTTGATTGCAAAATTTTGTGCGTTTGGATTTTCAGAAATTTGTTATCGTATCGATTAAAGTCACTCTGAAAAATGATTTATTATGTGAACTTATAAATGATAGAATATTGGAGGAATAAGGTTCCTGAGGAAGGTTCCACGAAAATCGTTGGTAGACCTTCTTGGAACGAACGATTTTTCTCCTATCTGCACTGGTTAGCACCTAACCTAACGGTGGTGTCCTTCGACCACGCAGGAGTCAGACCGCTTGGGTTAGCCCTCGCAGGATCTTGTGTGTTCATCGAGGGAACACGCGATCCAATGCAGTCTGCGTCACGCCGTTAGCGCGTTCGCCATTCTTATATCTAGTCTGTTAACCTATTTCGATGGATTCGTAGTTTGGGGAACGTTGCGAATTGAGAAAGCAGATTTGGAGAGGTTTCTTTCGCGTGTATCATTAATCGCATTGATTCTGCAGCATTGTAGTGCCAATCTGTAAAGAATTATGCTAATATAAGGTAAGTGCTTGGCTGAAATGGTATCGAAAAGCAATTAGAAACTCCTGGCGCTCGATTCAATGTTTCAAACTTTTTTAATTGGATTCAAATAATTACGAAAATTACGATTAAGTGAAAATACTTTTTTGTAGAAGCACATCATTGTTATTGAAACAGAACGAGGGATAAGATCTTGGAATTCTACCTACGTTACAAATAACTAAGTAATTGGAAATAATTGCAGATAAATATAGCAAACACTAGTTGAACAAAATTTATGAGACAGTAAAAGTTAATTAATTTCGAATAATTTCCTTGATTCAAGTGTTATTAATATAATCGATAAAAATTTGATCCAAATAACCTGTTCTCCTTTAAAGTGCCCGCACAATAGTTATTATACCTACCTCTTAATGCGTTCGAGTACGTGTTAGATCTCCAGTAATTGGAGCAAAGTAATTATTTCCTTGCCACTTATTATCCCAACGCGTGGCACAATCGTCCAACGACAAATAATGACAGTGCACTCTCAATTGTACGGTCGTACCGCGCGTTTCTGTTAATGGTTAGTGTGTTGGAGTAGGTCGTGGCGAGTTCCATTGTTTTAAACTCGTCTCGTAGAAAAACCGTATCAATTATAGGCCGATCGAACGAAGCGCACGACGAGCGACGACGATCCTTTCGACTTCGCTTGTACACGGTGTAACGTATCGTTGTTGCGCAGAACTGAAATGAAGTTACAACAAAATGAAAAAGCTGTGTTAGAGACTGCAAAAAGTCAGAGTCGAGCCGAGATATCGTCGAAGATGTCTGGTCCCAGACGTGGCCAACTAATTTCCATCCGTGTACACTGTCGATCAACGAAACGCGTTCACGCACACGGTTCTCGATGCGAAGGGGGTTGCAGACGGAGGAATGGGGCGCGCAGACCGCATCGCTCACGCAACATTAGCTATTCAAACGCAGCCGACTCGCGTCTCTGCGTTTTTTCGTTTTTAAACGGAGCCTCTTTTTACCTGAGCCCCCGAGGGATCGCCCTCGACGACCAGACTGTTTCGAAATCGTTTATGATCGTCGCTTTCACCTTCGAGGACCGTTCAGTTCGGGATCCTGTTTGGCTACCGTGTGCACCGTCATTTCTCAGTTAACTAGCAATGTCCTGGACTACTGAATGGTATAAAACACCGCTAGAGAGATAAATATATTTGTTCAGTACATTAAAAGCGTGTTACATCTTTAATTGAATAGTTTGTAACAGTTGGTTTCGCAATTTATTGGATGAAAGCTTCTTTAATCGTAGAAATAAGAACTATATAGCGAGGAACTGAATAATTAAGCAAAAGGTGGCTTGTTTTTAAAAGAAATATAATAGATTCGTACTGGTAAAGTAGTTTCGAGTGACTCGAGTTGAGTGGCTCGATTTTAAACAAATCAAGGAGACCAGAGAGCGTGTATACTACAATGTAGGAAACGAAGGAAGAAGAGAGTGTGTTACAGTTGTTACGGAAAATAAAAACGACCAGGTTGGCCGCGGTAATGAATGTAATTAAATAGGGAGCTTTTGAGGAAGTGATGAGGTTATCCGTGTCGGGTAAAATATTGGGCGGGTAATGGACTGTAATTGCCGTTCTCAGGTTTCGACGGGTACGCGAATGGGATGAGCGTGAAGTAAATGGGTTATTTGCTGGCCTATGTATATGATAATAAATGAATCTGTTTAATGATGAATTAATCATTAAATAAGGGTGAAAGTAAAGTTGTAATTATACCTCCGTTTGTAATGTTCGACTCGTGTATAATTGAGCGACTTCCGTAATAATGCACATATTCTGGAGGATATCTACAAATTATCCTTTTTACCAACTCTAAAAGCTCACGTTTATTCCATAATAACTCTATTTTTAGTGTTTTAGACACAGTTGGACTACATCTGGATAGAATGGGATAATAAAAATGGCGAATCGTAAGAAAATCTGAAATCAATCTACCCAAACGTCTCCACAATCGACTTACAACGAACCAAATTAAAGAAATTTCTAAAATCTCTAGACAATCCACATCCATCGCGGCATTCCAACTAATCCGTTCCCTCGAATCCAAGATCCTCCTTCTAATACACTCGCTTACCCATCAAAACACCCCATAAAACTCGACGCGACTCGGTTTCTAACAATAGAGCACCGGAGGTGTCCCCTGCCGTGGCTAACCATTCTCGAGTTAGTCGTCCCGCGCGAACAAAAGATCCCAAGGAGAGAAACAAAACCCGTGGCAAAGGAAGAAAGAGAAAGAAAGAGAGATCGAGGAGAAGGTAGCCGGGAAGAGGGACGAAGTAAGACCGGCGAAGAACGCGGGGACTGAAAAACCCGCTCCGGCTTGGGGTGGCCAGGCAGAGAGGAACGGCGTGCACCGCCGTGCGACTCATGCACGCTCGATTAAACGTGCATTCACGATCGATCAAAGGTCGATCGAAGTCGACCACGAACTGAAAACAGTAGTCACGAGAGGAGCGCGGAGGCCTCGGAAACTATTTGCTCGCCTCTGTAAATACCTGGCTGGAGAACGAGCGTAGGGCCAGGAGGAGGGCTCGTTGGGGGCTGTGCAGAGGCGGCAGGCGTGCGCGCCCCCTGCACGCGGCTACGTTACGATCGGGTACCTGGGTAATACGCGGGCACAGCCTCGATTTTTCCTCACCAGGATCACCCGGAATGCGGTACGCCGCTCGGATCGCGCCAATTTCTACGGATTATCGCGCCACCGGACCGTGCGAACCGAGTCTCCGGCTTCCGGAAGTCCATCCCTCGCAGATTATCGACTTTCACCGAAGATCAACGTGCACGGAGCCTAACGCGAGCTCGTCTCACCAGCAGATCCACCGATCGCCTGCTGTTTTCGACTTATCGTGCATCGTTCCGGCTCGAGGAAATTAGGAGGAGCACCTCTTGGGTCGAAGGGGTGGCTATACGGATAGGCGCTTGTATCTCCCATATTCCATTGATTTCTCAGGTGCACGGTGATTTTCTAGCCTGGTACCTGCCTCGCAGCGATACGGCGAGCGCTGCCACTTTGCTTGGGAATTTATTTATCGGCTTCGATCCTGCGTATTTCGGACGGGTTAGAGTTCTGGTAATGGGGAGGTGGAGGCGCGTGTCTTGGCGCACTTACGTTATCGTCAGTGAAGTAAATTCGTTGAGATTGTTGGCTAGCCGAGGATTTTGTTGGTCGATTTGGTCGGAAGATGGTTCCGCTAGAGGTGAACAGCTTCGTACTTAGATCCACGGAAAGGATGATAATTGACAAGATTAATAACAATTAATTCTACGCATTGCAATATGTATTTTACAGTAAAATTTAACAGCGTTCGAAAATATTTCTCGACGACGCAGCCTGCTCGTATCCGCAACGCGACTCCGATTTCTACAAAATACGATACGATCGTGCCTCGACGCGAGGTCCCCGATGAATCCATCGACGGCAAGAAAACGGTCGCGATAGCCGTAACAATGAAAATTCTTCACGCGAAGACAAACCAGCACGGGTCATCGATCGTCCGCGGGACCGACGTCGGCGTGTTCGCTGCGGACGACGCTGTTCTTCCACGCCAACACCAGCCGTCCCTCCTTCGTCGTAGCCTCCTCAAAAATGTACGCGCTCACAAAGAGGGGGAGAGAGAAAAAAAAAAAGACAAGAAAGAACGAAAAAAGGAAATCTGTTCGAATCACGATATCGTCGATAATACGCGTGAAGTCCCGCGGGAGCGTTTGACGCGCTCGAAAATGACCCACGGGATGCGGTGGGAAGAGAATCGCGCGGGCCACGCTGAAAAGGGGGTGAGAAACAGGGACGGCGGCGCGAAGGGCGAGAAAGGGAGCCCTAGCCTCGGAAGAGGAAACTACAGGAATCGATAAAAACAAGGAGAGGAGGGGGGGGGGTGGGTAGGGGAAAAAAGAGGCACAGCGCTAGGTGGTTCGTCGGCGGCGGCGATAAAAAATTTATTCGACGATCCGCCGGTGCCGGTGGCGTCGCGATCATGGAAAAAAAACCAGAGGGGGTGAAAAAACGAAGGAGAAGATAGATAGTCGGCGATATGGGTGTAGAGCATGAACAGGGACGAGGGAGGGGGTTGGGGCCAGCAGCCGTAGAATCAACCGTGCTACCGGAGAAATAATAATGTTACGCTGTATATATGTATATATATAGAATACGCCTCTGGATTCCAACGAGACAGACGTTAGGTTACGCGCGTATCCACGTAAATAGGTAGGTACGTTTCTTGCGCAACTCGTTACGGGATGCACGCGTGATTACTAATTGCAACGATTCTGGACGAGTCGTGACGATCGTATCGTCGCCGGAAATGAGCCTGTATTCCGTATACCGTGCCGTCCTCTATTCCGTCCCGAGCGGTATTAGCCGAAGAAACGGAAGTCTCCGGCCAAGTTTTTCGGTAGAGCGTCGTTCAGGTTTACGGAGCGAGTTCCTCGAATCGTGGTAATTAGAAATCGCTTTATCAACGCGAGCTTGTCGTTTGATTTGCCTGTATCGCATCTGTTTTCGCACGAGTACCGATTGGTTATGTGACGTCTATGAATTTAGAAATGATGTCGAAATAAATTGACTAAGGAATACCTTTGCGAGAAATTAGATCACTGCTAATGATTGAAAATCAACGCTCTTTTGGAAATTCGTTACTCGAATATAGTACGTTTATATCTTTGAAAGTAATCTTTGCGAAAGAAAGAAGATTATCTACAGTTTCGTATAAAATCGAAGGAAAATCGGAAAATTGTATGCTGTCACTTATTTGCGACGCACTGTATTCGTTATTAATTTATAGATCTACTTGAATAATATCCAGGCGCGTAAACAGGAAATTACAACAAATCCACGAAACGTGCAGACATTTATCAGCGATTCCGCAGGACGATCCGGTGATCGCTGTGATTTTTATTGAGATTCCTTTCATCCATCTTGTCGATTGTGGAGATGTAAATGAATAGAGGGTGGGAGGAAATTGAATCGAGAACGACAGGGGGTTAATACTCGGCCCCGGGGCTCGTTCTTGTCGAATTTATTTAATTGATGAAACGCTGAATGGAAACTGTATTTGGTCAAATGATTTGCTTCTATTTCCCCTCGTAATGGGAACTTCGATTTTTCGTCGGTGTAAATTGTGTCCCCCGACTACCGGCTGTACGTAACCCGTTTCTAAATGAATGAAGCGGCTCTTCGGCTCGATTTTCGATTGCAACGGGTGTCTGGCCGAACGGGGCGTTCGTTGGTTTTGTATTTCGACTGTTTTTTAACTATAAAAAGAGAATTACACTTGAGCGAAACGTCATACTTTGATTGAAAAACTGGAAAATATAGAATAATTGTTATTAATGGATGATACTATCAATAATGATATGATACAGTAAAATATGAAGAAATTTGCAACTGTATTTTGCAATAATTATATTTCGATCGAATTGAAAATTCCAAAGGCAGCTGATAATGAATTTTGACGCATTTTGCAGCGCAGGTTTGAGAACGCGGAGCGAAAAGGGAGCACGCAGGGTGAAAGAAGGAATCACGCGAGACGCATTGTTCCATTGACTATTTGCGTCTTGATTCGACGAGCTCGCGCAGCTAAATCAAACGAAAATCAATGACCCCTGACAAAGTCGGCCGTAATTCGTGGGATTTCCAGCGTTCCTCGCGTTGCCATGCCCTCTTTTAATTCGCGATCGATCAAATAGTATCTCGACACGAGTGGAAAAGGGGTTGAACTTTCGAGAGACAAAATGTAGTTTTATGGACGAACCGGTAATTTAGTCGAAAGGAAAGGAACATCGTCAAGTTTTCTCGAATACTATCAATTTTGCCGAATACTCGAACTCGCATTACTTGAACCACTACTTTATCAGTACAGATTTAAGTTGCTTTGAATGAATTCGAAGCCAAATTATTTGAAACAACTTGACTCGAACAAACTCAAATTTGAACGCAAAACATTCGACTAAACTCATTGAACCTAATGAATCGAACGACAGAATGAACCGACGACAATCAACAGAAGCAAAATCTCCATCGACACCGTTCAATGCTCACTTCGATCCAACAATCGAACTACGTTATTTGTATTCAAATTGAACCGTGTATATTTTCACCTCCGCTAATTCCACGTTCAAGCGTCGTTTCCTTAACAAAGGGGCCATTGCGCGACGCGATGCTTATCCCTTAAAAAGGCAAGGAGCCAGGTTCCCATCGGCATTTAATTGACCCGAATCCTGGGAGCGCTCGTGCCGCAGGAACGTTCACCGTTTCGACGACTCGCGTTCGCGGGCAGACCGTAGCCAAGGTTTCACCGTGCGTTTTAACGAGTTCGCGGGTAATTTTCTCTAATAACAACCTGCACACCGGCAAGAATTATGCTGCGCGCGCGCGCGTAAACAACAACGAACGGCCGCGTCTTCGCTGGCGAACCGGCGGTGACTTTTCACCGGGGTGTTGCATAATTTTTCCACGGTTGCACAATCGACGGGTGGGCTGGTTGCGTAATTCTCTGTCACGCGGGGACGCACGTCGGGCCACGGGAGTCGCTCTTTTCGGATCGATCCCGCGGGTAACGAGCGATCGCTGGCCAATGGACGCGTTGTTGGTTAATTGAGGTTGAAATTGAGGAAATATGAATAAGGTATGAGCAACGTGTTAACGCGCGCCGTTGCAGTTTCTAACGCAACGAATATATGTACGAGTCATAGTTTTTGCATCGAGTTTTCACTTGAAATTAGTTACTTTTATTCAGAGGCTTCCTTATCTCCAATCGTAACATCCAAGCTAAGTCTGAGGAGCGTTTCCATCTTCGAATTCGGTTTCCAATTCTGGCACGTGTGTATAATCGAATTACTCCAAGTACTTACAGGACACGTACAATTTCACCCCCAATTGCGTGACACGCTCCATGTATAATTAATACCTTCCTATCTCCAACGGAACCGCCGCTGCAACACATGTTCGCTATTCGTTTGAAAAGTTTTCATTCACTTTATGCCGCTGTTTAAACCGTTTACCATGTATGCTTATCGAGGCAAGTGTTAGGTGGTGTGTAGATAAACGGCCTCGTTAATTATGGTTATGGTCATCGTGTTCGATTAAGAGCGTAAGAAAATATAAATCTTTAGGCTAGGAGTATACATAGCTTGCAGAAAATTATTAAGTAGGTGAAATTTCGATTCATTTTGGACTATTAAATTTTACTTAACTTCAGGTTTTTCTATACATTACTTGGTTACTCTGAGAAATCTGACTACAAGAGGGTACCAAAATGGCGGTCCCCTTCGCTGATACGTAACCTTCCTTTCTACCCAAAATCAGCTTACTTAAAGCTCATACCACAAAATGGTACAATATAGTTCACGCTATTCAAGATTCAATTCAAGTAAAAACAAAAATCACGAAAATCGAGAACAGCTAAGAAAACATCTAGAAATGGTAACGAATGTCTCGAGTCAACTCCAGTAGCCAACTAAATGGCGCCATTAACGTCGCCTCGAATAATTCGAAACGTAGCCACGGGTGAACATTAGCAGAGTGGGAAATGATGCAATTAGACGAAAGAAATAAAGAAAATGCAGGCTCGAACGCATCTCGACCGCTTCCATTCACAGGTTCGAGACGCCTCTAATCCCGATGTATCGAGGTCGCGGGAAGCGAGCATAAACGAGCGGTTCGCGCGTCAGGTCCGCTCGTTTCGATCGTACCTGCAATTATTTTTTTCCCGTTCCGCGCTGCGTGCCGGCAGATAATAATTACATCGGACGCGGGTGCCCCGTGATTCCTCGGGAAGCGGTCTAACGTTCCTAGGCGCGTGCATACGTCCGCGCGCGCGTGCACGTTCATTCCGCTAATCTTGCGTAGGCACGCGTGTTGCTCGTGCTTGTCGGAAACGCGACATCGTCGGCGTCCCTCGTCACGGAACAAGAAGGCCTTACGTGGCTGCGCCTGCATGCACCGCTCTCGTTGCACTAATACCCGCGCGTCGAGCTTATGCGCCGCGTGTAAGTACAGGGTGTCTCGGTCGAAGTGTCGCCGGCTGCCTTTTCCTGGGATTGCCGGGAAGCTGTTGGACCAACGGTACGTCTCGTTGTGCTCCATCGTTTCGCGAAGGGACGTGGCTTTTTAACGAGAGATGATTTAAATTCAATTTTACGCGAAGGGCCAAATTTGTTTGCGTCTTCTGTAACTAAAGTTTTAGCTTTTTTCTTTGAGCGTATTATTATTTTATTGCCTGATGTGCTTTAGAGATTTATCAGAAAATTTTGAGTGAATGTTAAGATCGAATGGAAGGAAGGAGTGTAATATATAGGTTCTGAATGATTTGTTAATTTTATCATAGCTTCAACTAGAACCTATGCTCAGAAAACAAAGCAGAAACACATTCACACTTCCCTCCTTAGAATACCATTATCATTCAATTTAAACTATCAATTATCCACTCGCATCAATTAAATCCATTTAACCCTTGAAAACTCGCCAATTCCACAAAGAGAAAAAGAAAGATCGTTTTCGCGCTCTTCAACTCTAAACTTCAAATCTAAAGCAGTCTTCAACGAGCAAATCGAGCCACGCAACGAACTCCATCGATCGCCATCGTCCACGGTCCGGATGGAGTCCCTACGCGAAAGACACCCAGTGGGTGCTCGAACGCGGAACCCGGCCGAGTCAGCGGGAACATCGCTGGCGGATCCGAGCCCCGGCGAAACACGCCCGTTATTTTCGCGGTCCGAGCTGAGACTTCATTGTTCGCGGGCTCAGATTTTCAGCCGGATTACCGGGGCCAACTCGAACCGGCCTGGTGGCTGCCGACAGATTGTTAATTGATCGGAAACACGCACGGTTGCGCGGCGCCCGCCGCCCCGCCGTTGTTCCGCCGATAAATATTCCTCGTCGTCGAGATCCGCGTGCTTATGCGCGCGTGCATTGTTCCTAACAATTAGGAGGATCCGCGTATCTGGACGAGTCGACAGAGCCGGATCGAAACTGGAAGCGAGGGGGATGGAACGCCGCGCGCCGATACGGGGGGTTGCTCGCGACAATGGGGTGGCCCTCGCGGTTTCCTTCGACAAAAGTGACGCGAGTATCGGCGCTGCGGATAAAGGTGGACGCGGACAGGCGATCTGCGAGCGAGAGCCTTTTGGCAGGCGAGTTACATCGGGGTTTTTTCAGCGGATGCGGAGTCATTGTTTGGGCGGGGGTTTGAAATCTTAGCGCGTGATAAGCTGGGGTGTATTATGTTGAAGAGGAGCGGCGATATCGTTGATATTGGCGACGATGGGTTGACAATGAGCTCCGCGAGGAGACTCGCTGTTCGCGTGTCGATTTAATTTTACAAATACTTTAAATCGTCCGATTAGAACCGTTCGTTATAAAACACGAAGTCAGTTTAAGAACAGTGATTTATACGCGAGGAAAACGCTGGCAGAGCGTGTAGTATTTTTTAGAAACGGGAATTGTTTTGATAATTACCAGTGTTTCGTGTAAATTAATATATATTTTCGAAACTGAGGCTTGTATCGCTCGCGTAAACGTAAGCCACACGCGAAACTGGCTGTTATGCTTCACACCTCGAGCTGGATTTCGCTGCGAAACAATTTTGGCTCGCATAAATATGGAACAATTTTTCGTTGCTTGCTCGCGTGGAACGCGCTGTCGAAAATCGGTCAGAAACATTTTGAACGAACGAATTTATGTTCGTCATTAACATTTTTCCTGGTGAAACCAATGTGTTTCCAATCTAGTAGATACCTGCTGATATATCAATTATTATACATGACAGACGATTAACAGTACATTTATAATCATTATCAGTATGCTTCTTATTTCTTCAAAATCCAAATCATCTGCCGCTAAAGTCTTTCTTGAATTATTTAAAATTGTTCCAAATTTAATAATCCAGATGGTGGATTATTTCAATGTGTCAAACTAGAAACAAAAATGAATCTTTCGTTAAAGAATAGAATCCTGGATGCAAACGATCAGAGAAACCTATCGGTTCGAGCGAGCCTGCAACTGTTTACACCTAAAGCCAGAAAGAAAAACACGTGCAGACTCTGCGTCGTCATTTTTCTTAGTCGAGGGGACTTCAGATTTTCCGTCGAGTGTCCTCCCAGCTCGTATAGCTCTCGTAGCGTAAAGACATCCTTCGGAACCTGAGTAATAAAGTCGTTCGTAGAAAAAGGAAACCATCGAGCTTTTATTTCGCGCACCAACGTCAGACACATTATTAACTTCGCTTCAGTGCGCTGCACTAAAATATTCTCCGCCATTTCGAACGCGCAAACTCGTTCAAAATCTAGATTTCTGATTCCCTGAATTTTTCAAGAACGCACCGCAGGAAAGATCGTCGCGTAAAAGGGAGAGGGTGGGACGGAAAAGGCGCGATAACTAATTTAAACGACGAGAGACACGTCCGCGCGAGCTCGTCGAGCGATAGACGCTAGCCGAGCGAATCGATCGGCTCTGATTATCCACTCGAGGGTGCCTACCCGTCTCTATTATTACGCGGGAAGACGGATTCGCCTTGTTCTCAGTCATCGATTGGCTTGAATATACAATTTGATTGTAGCCGCCGCGTTCGCGGTTCCGTTAAATCGTCGCACCCCGAAGAAACGCGAAGGGAGATCCTCTGATCGATCGATGGTTCCTACTGGCGTCAGGTGCGAGAGATTTGTGAAGTACGCGTAATTTTCACGAGATTTTCACGTGATCCTAAGAAGGATGTTTTGTAAAAGTAAAATATTTAATAATCACTCATGAGAAAATTTTACTTCGATACATTATAGTACTTCTCGTACTAATGGCATCGCATATTTTTATACAGTATCATTATGATAATCAGAAGAACTGTAATACACGAAGAGGTTAGCACGCACTTTGAAATAAACTCTGAAATTGACTGATATTAAAAAATGCAAAATAAAGAAGGAAGGGGTGCATTTGTCTGGTTCCGCGTGCAACGTTCGCTCAAGACACCGGGGGTGGAACAACGGCCGCGTGGTTTCATTGAGTCCGTCTGTGGTATTTTGAAAACTGGGAAAATCCAAGGCTCGGAGGCTCCAAGGGACGGTGCAATGGCACGCGAAGAAAGGGAACGCCGTTGAATTACTCTCAATGGCCGTGTTTAATGGGCGAAACGATTAATTTCCGTGCGCGAAAACGATTCGCTTATTGAATTTGCCCGACTGACTTCTGCGTTTAATGGACTCTGGATCGGGCATGGAAGAAAACCCGAGAGCGCAGGATAATTCTTTCAGAAATGCCCGGCCGAATCGACAATTAGCGGCTAATATTTTCGCCCCTTTTCTCTGATTGCGCCGTCTCCATCGGGATTGCATTCGAACGGTCCCGTTCAACGTCGTCGTAGTCGTGAAAATTCGTGAAATCTTCGACTTGGTTACGTAACGATTGCATTGTCTCTTCTGAGATGAACTTTAAGTTACGTGTAGAATAGTCACGGTTATTAAGTTTTGATTAAATTCTTGTTGGATGAGAAAGTGTCATTTTTTTGCAATTTGAAGTTTTTATATTACCATTATCTGCTACTACTATTGTCGTTCAGCGCTTGAATAATGATTTGCAAGCAAAGAAACTGATGCAAATTCGTTGATAAAATTGCTGCCATTTCTGTGAACTGACTTGCGTTATGCAACAAAAATTATAAATCACCTTAACCACACATTATTTGTAGCACAAAATACTCTATCTTGCAGTTAAATTATTTTTCTCAAATGGATCTCTGTTAATAATTATTAAAATTCGAAAATGGCCCACTTGTTGGCTCGACGTTTATTAAAATTTGTTCGCAATTTAGCTCTTCGAGCATTTCCGTCGAATAATACCGAGACTCACCCCCGTGGCCCTCGGCGGAATTCACAATTTTCTATACACCCCCTGGCAAGAACAGATCGCTGGGAGGATCAAACAGTCCCCGCTTACGATTGTAATTCTAATCAAGGTTTACACTTCGACCCTAATTACCATTCTTGATGGAAGGATGCAAATGAAGCGGAACAGGCCCGAAGTTTCCGGCGAGCACCGCGAAGGGTGCTGCAGGAACTGCTCGCGAGGGCATAGCGGAAACAAGGGGGTGGCGGACGCCGTAAGAATGCGCGCCGGAATATAACGTCCGTCGAAGTATTTTGTATCTTCCCCTCAGGCACTTCCGGATCGTTAATCGGACAGTTTTCGAATATCTTCCTTAGATGGTATTCACTTTGCTTGCCAGTCTACGGAGTTCGTCTTCCATGGAACCACTATAAGGGGTGTTCTTCTCCAGGAGACTGAAATGACGGAGATCATTTTCGAAGACGAAACAACGACGAAATTGCGTTCGAAGCTTTGTATTTTAAACAATTTATCAATTTATACGTGTGTCAATAATAAATTTCTATAAGACGCGCGATATTCCATTTACGGAAGGATACAAGGGTGCATGGGCCATTAGATTGTATTTGTAAAGAATTTTTAATATAGCTTTCTTTAAGAACTATTTCTTCCATGCTGGTCCACTTATAATACTTGATATACCCAATATGGCAGTCATTACACGTGTTTAATAGGAACCAAAATGCTTAACGATGAACGATTATCGATTTTGACACTTTCTCTTCGTGTTACGTTCATGTGTGATATTAGAAATGTTCGCGAACTATAATGTAATGAATAAATGTAATATTATCGAACGCAAAAAGCAGCAACTGACCAAATTTATATGCACATACGAATTACGCGTTAATTCACGTATATCACACGTCAGTGCGACAATATCTATTCGTATAGACAATTATTCACACAGAGGTACAGATTCTGCTACAATATTCGTATTCGTTACAGGCTTAATACGCATCGTATCTTCTCGAATTCCTTCCAGTTACTTCCGACCACTCCGATTGAACCCAGACCCACCTGTTACATAAATAAACCGATGGGAACGCTTTTAAAACCGCGAGAATAGCGCTGGCGAATCCGAGCAACGGGCTGGAAACGATATCGGCGACAGCATACGAATAACATTAAATCGGAAATAGCGTGTAACCGGTGCGCGCGCGAGGCGTCGCGGATAATTGAAATAATTGAATCGCGCTAAAAGTAAACCGCGCGTCGAATCGAACGAGAGCGGATGGATATTTCCGAAGGAAGAGATCGAAGAAGACTTTGGGACGAATCGGAATCGGCGACGTCCGACGCCCGCCGACGGCCGCGGATTCGATCCTCGAACGAAACGGTCGATAATTTTGCAGAAAACGGACGCAGCGGCCGCGATCGACGCTAATTACGCGCTCCATCGCCGCAAACAGGGACGAGGTTGAAATTTTTATGGGCTAATGTCTGAGCGGGGACTCGGGCCACGGGGTTTGCGACCCGGCTCGGTTCGCCGTCCCCAGAAAACGGCCGTCCGCGGATCGATGGCCCCGCGGCCGCCATTACGGGGCGATTAATTAAAATTCTAATTAATAACCGCGGCCTCATTGTTGCTCTACGCGTGCATCACACGCGGCATGAACCCGAGTGATACGCTCGGGAGATTTTATTGGAACGGCGAGCAGTTCACAGATCTGGAAATAATTAGACTTTTAAAGCGTTCCTCTCAAGTGATGCTCGTTCGTCGAACGTGGCGGCTGCATCGTTCCGCGACACCACTCTTCACAGCGACAGTTTGCTCGCCGCGAGCGTGTAAATTTGTCGAAGTGCCGATTGATCTTTTTATAACGTTATACCCGCCGCCGTAACGGCCGATCACAAAGTTAAAGTTAAACTCTTCTTATTAATATCGTCGTCACCTTAATTGGAACTAACTACGCGAACAGAACAGCCTACGATCGGTCACCAAAACCTACATGTTTCTGAAATTTCAAATACTTAAAAAATTATGTAGCTTTCGATCACTCTGCAGGCGTTTAATCGATTCATTAAATTATAGAACTAATATCTTACTATAGAAATATTAATTCTTACATTTAAATTAATTTGTATACTTTTTAGGCACTTGACGACACAGAGTAAAACGTTAAACGTTGAACTCTTGATTTTTTGGACTGGAATTGTAAGGAAATTTTCGAGTTTTGAAGCACGCTGTAGTTTCGCCGTGGACATAAGCCCTTCCTATTCCCGTGACACTAATGGCGGACTCAGTTCGAACAGATAGGATCTTCTTCGTCTCTTCTTGCGCTTCTTCGGCGAGCTGCGTGACAGCGGACTGACTCACGCACTCACGCGTGCACGCACGAATCGTTACGACGCGGACGGAACCGGCGTTCCGCTTTTTCCTTTGGAACACGAACGTTCTTTCGATCCCCCCCCGTTTCTGCGGTTTCTCAGAAACTTTGCGCTAACTTGCCCGCTATAAATCGAAACCAGCCGTGCCCTGCATACATTCTCTCCGAAAACTTGCACGAAATTCCCCAAAATAAACCACTGTAAAATTAAAACACACGCACGCACTCATTTGAATATTTCTATATTACAAACATTTCAAAATTACAAATAATAAATGCAGCGTTTCATCGTGGAAGAAACGAAGAAAGGAAGAAATACAATTCAGGATCAACCCAGTAGCAACCCTTTAATCCTCGATCCAATCGATTTCTCTCATTGTCAACTTCCTATTTACAGTGCGAATTTGCTTCTCGAGAAAGAGCAAAAAAGAAACAAAAAAACAAAAAAAAAAAATAGCTAGAACGCACCCGGTTTCCTGTTTAATCCTCGACGCGACCGATTTCTTCGAACGCCCTCGGACGTGTCGTTTCGTTGACGGCGCGAATAGGAGAGCCAGGGTGGACAGGCGAATTAACGTAACCGGCTGAGAGTGATAAATCAAAATAAGCAGATGGGAAATCCTGCGATGTGTCATCTCGTTGTAAACGATGTCCATTCGGTGTTACGTTCCTAGTTTATCGCCGGTGGTGCGCGCCGCGTCGACCCGGTAATAAAATATGGCCGCGCGAAAATATTTCCATGGATATTGGCGGAAAATATTAAACGCGACAATAGAACTTGTTAAGAGATAGCCGGTCGGGGCGTACTCGATTAAGCCTGATCCGATTTCGGGTTCTCTTGTCGACCGATTATTCGCCTGGATGAAACCGTTCGATCTAACGCCGTGTTATATGCGAGAGATCCGACGCGACGATATAGAAATCGTTTTCACTCGATCGTCTAAACTGTCAACAACGATTTTCCTTGGAAACTAGAGTTTCTACTTGTTTCCTGGATTTTTTCTCTGCTTTTATTCCACGTCGACGTGGATCATCGTGGTTTCATTCTTTTATGATCCGTTTTTTTCGAGAAATTTATTAGTTTTCGAATAAATGCATAGTATTCGTTATATTCGGCTATTGTTGCGTAAAATATATGATCTATATATTGATATTCCACATTTTTTTTTAAATTGAAAACATATCCAGGGAAATAAAAGGGTTGCAGTTTCATGTAAAGAATTAATCGATCTTTAAAATTTCATTCGTTTATTATATATTTAATGAAACCTTTGTCATATATATTCTAACTCTGAATGTTTCATCAAATTATAATATACTACAAATGTGTGAATTATCGATATTATTTTCTGTTCGTCGATACTGTTCGACGCACTCGCAACCCTCGATGCTCGATCGAATCGGCTGGACGTGGTCGCGGCATCAAATTAACCGTCGCGGTTAAAAATGACTTACCGATACACCAATTAATTACGTCCATCCGTCCATTGAACTACAACTCGATTCAACGATTTTCTTCCCCTATTAATCGCCCCAGCAATTCCGTTCCATTATTACTACAATTACCCGCGGCTACTCGTTCTGTTCGTGAACGAGGTTTTCGCCGACCGGCAACGAACGCAACCCAATCGAGCTGTTTATACCGCACTTTTATCCCCCTTTACCCGCTCGCGCACGCGAAACTTCGATAAATTCCACTTAATATTTTTATCGACGTATTAATTGTACCCGTAACACGTGGAATTTAATCGGACCGTCAATCGACTGGCCGCAGCGCTTTCGAACGGCGACGACGGCGCGGCAATTAATTAGTAAACATCCGTCTTGCCCGTTATAGGCAACGCGAGCTGGTACGCGCGCGGAAATTACTTCATCCACGCGCTAAAACTGCCGGGATAATTAACGAATCGTCGACGACCGCGGAGCAGATTTCTTTTCTCCTTTTTCGTTCGCTTCATTTCCGTTTATCGCACTGGCGACAGTTTGATAGAAAACGCTTGTAATTGAAATAAATCATGCTCGTTGGTTTGTTTAGGTTCGTCGAGATTTAAACCAGCTGTCATAATGGTTTTGCTAACAGCGCGAGAGAAAAGAGGAATAAATATCCTACTCGATTCGAGTTAAAAAGTACAGCATATGGAATTTTAAACTCGAGATCCATACAAAATCTCCAAAGATCGATTTGTGTTTCTCTTTTAATAGATAGAAGATTCTTATCGATGGAAAGTTAGTGATAATATTCACGAGTTTGTTTAATTCGAGGGTTGTCACAATTTTTCAGCTTGCTGGTCGCAACTTCGAGCAGTTCAAGTACCGTGCTATTCGAAGGATATCTGTAGTTTTCCATATTAAAACTTTGCCAGAATCTCGCGAAGAAGAGAGCAGAGACGTCGAGAAGACGATCCTCAGGTTGTACGAAACGTTCGAGCGGAAAAGTTCAGCCATCCCTGATGTATTCGCGTGTCGCAGCGCGGTTACTCAGACGCGCGGATCCATCGGGGGTGGTTGCGTCTCTCGCGGCCAGGGCATTCGTAATCCGCTCACGGGAATCGTGATTTTACGACCGCGCGCACCCTGGATAGATCTTTTTACGCGTAACCTCGCGGTTCTCGACGGGTGCACGCAAAAGCAACGGCTGCCTCGTATCTGTACGCGAGCGATCAGCGACGTGCTGGGCAAGAAACGAGCCTTCGACGCGAATTATTCGTTGCCCAGAAATGGTGGCGCGGGGTTAAAAAGTTTCGTCCCTGGAAACGACGTGGACGAGGTAGACAAATTTCATTGCAACGTTTCTTCGCTTGTGCAGCTATTATTTAGAATTTTGGAAATCGTCACCTCTATTGAACTTTTTTGATTTTTAACACAATTAGAAATTCAACGTGAAATAAATTAATTTCTTTTTTTAGTCAGAAATTCTATCGATTTTTTAATTAGCGATATTAAATTGATTTTGTAAGAGAAGCATTCTGATTCTTAAAACAAGATAATAGACTTCTATCGAATCGCAATGACATTTCGTCTATGTCCATTTTACCCCGTCTGAGCGAGTGTCTTAAGGTACCCATAAATGAAAACTTTATCCAATCCACGTATATACACCGTTTACAGTCCTACATAAACGTACGTATCGTCGTGTGCAAGCACTCGATCACCCGTGTTCCCTCTCTTTCGATGTATCAAAGGAATCAGAAAGTTTTACGACGCAGCCCTGTCGGAGGATATTTTATATCGCATCCAGATTTCTCTAGGAAACGTCGACCAGTCGGAACCGCTAACCTACTTACGCCACTATATTTTCTATGGGGTTGTAGTTTAATTTATTGAAAATCGATCCGCGGGAATTCGTGGGAAACCTATCGCGTCCAACGTATTAGAATTTTCACGCGCGTTTCGTTGTTTTGTTTCCATACGCCCGTTTGACAAATTCGGCGTTCGAAAATTTTTGAAAACTCGACCTTTGTCCCTTTTTTCCCGTAAATTTCATTCGACTGAATTTTCCGTTAAAACTCTGAAATGGTGAAATTTATAACTGTCGATACAAACTTTAAATTTGTCAAAACATATTTATATACCCTTGCTCCGCAAACTATATGAAACTATATTTCCGTGAATACGAGATTGAATTAAATCACAATTAATTATTAAAACTACCATGCATACCTATAGACCTGAAAGTGAACTTTTCTTAGAACAGCGTATTTCAAGGGCCACCTCAGAACCACTCAGCAAATGTTCAAATAAAAGAATAGTAACATCTCGAAATCCTTTTAAACAACAAAAACAGTCCTCCAAGAGGAGCAACGCGACTAATAAAAGCCATTAACTTTATCACGAGCAGGGCATTAATATCATTAAAGCGGTCGAAGGGGGTCCAAAAATTCCTGCACGAGAGAGAGCAAAAGGGTGGCGAGTGTTGAACCAGAATAGGAACAATTATACAACGCAAGGGGGCGAGGCAAGAAAAGTTAGAGCGCGATTAAATGATCGTGTAACTGCTGTTAAACGGCAGCTACCGGGTAAAAAGGGGGGAAAGGAAGAGCATTCGAAACAGGCAACGAGAACAGGAATGCTGAAGGACGGGTACGCGTCTTGGAAACGGGGCGTACGGGACACGTCCGATTTACTGCCGGTCGTATATTCGAAATATTCAGATTAAGGCGTCCATTCGACGGCGAAATTGCACGGTTCACTTTACTTGAACAGCGTTAACTGATATTCAATTAAAATGTTCGATTAAGCCATAATTTACAGCGTCCGCTTGAATTCAACAAATTCAAACCACTTTTCTCCACAAGCACTCAGTTTATGTCCAATCTGATGACATTTTAATCACTGCATAAATGATATTCATCCACAGTAATAATAAAATTGCAATTAGAGCTTCGTTTTCGAGAATATTGACTTCAAAGATCAGACAAGTAGGCGTTCATTAACGCAGAAGGGTGGCGCGCAGTGACGCACCCCAACGGATCTTCAAAGTCGTTTATCTCGAAACTGGAGCCTCGAACGCAATTCTATTACTCTTGATTTCCGTTTCGTTTTGATTCGTAGAATATCGTTGCGATTATTTACAACCGCCTTGTGTGCGTCCAGTCGAGTAAAGGGACACCTGCTTCGTTGTTAATGCGTAACTCTGCGAGCGCGAACTATCACGCGGTCATCCGCCACCCTCGCGACTGCAATTATCTCCTTGCTGCCAAGGAAGTTCCCATGTACGGAGTAGAACGCGTGGAGAACCGAAACAAACGGAAAAAGCGATCGCGCGAGAGAGATAAAAATGTTTAGAACGAGAAAAAGGAAGGCGAACGTTGTTAACTGTACGAAGACGCTGTTGGCGAACGTTATTAAGAGGCAGTTGCTGAAAATGGGAGCAAAAGAGGGAGGAAGTTACAAGGAAACGAGTTATCTCTTGATAGTGATTCGTTCCAGTTATGGCTGCTCTTAATGACTAATCGCATCGTTAAATGTACTCCAGTCGAGCGATTTTTAACGAGTTTTCGAAGAAGTGGGTAAAGCGAATAGATAAAACTAGACTCATGTATCGTTGGGTAATTGTATTCTCGTTGAGTCGAGCGGATGAAGTAATTGTTACGAATGAAGATGGAAAGAAACGAGAACAGGAAGCAGATGGTTGTTCTGAGAGAACGTGGGGATGGTAAGATGCGTAAGAAGAAACGTGGAAAGAAAAATAGTTTCTGTATAAGAGACTGGATTTCAACTCTCTGGCTAATCGAGAAACTTAATCGTATTTTATCAACATTATCCAAATTCAATAACTGGATAAAAAATAACAATTTGCTACAATTATCTCTGAAAATACTAAAATATATTTTCTACAGCTAGAAATAAAAATACAGAACTTCCAACAGAAAGACAGCAGCACAAAATCGCATAAGAAAAGGAGAATACAAGAAAACACTTGCTCTTTAAATTCCTTTCGAACGTTCCAACTCCTCGATTTTCTTCTCCCTATCACTTTTATCATTCCCAACAGAGATTCCTCTCTCAGCGCTGATCGCGATCTAATTACACGCTCCCAGCTAATAAGAAAAGAGTTATTTCTCCACTTCAATTGCAATTACCAATAACTGCAGTTCCATTCCTGGGACTTAGCACCTCATTCGGTCAAACGATGGACGAAACAGTGACGGCACGGTGGCAAACAAAAAACAGCCACCGGAGAACTGGCTGGAGGAGCGGAAGAAGAAAAGAGCGGGGACACCTGGCAATAAGAACAACTCGAGGGAAAGAGATGAGAAAGGGGAGAAGTTGCAAGGGGGTGAGCTCTCCTCTGGAGATGATGATAATGACGGTCCAGCCGTGGACACCTCTGGGTGACTGAGAAACCTGACTGTTGTTATTAAACTTATTCCACGCGGCTATCTCGCACTGAAACCCGGGGACCATCTCGTACTAAATCACTTCCTTAAGCTACGACCACAATATGGCGACTCGAACTCGATTAGAATAATTTAAAAGCCGTACGTTCGAAACCAACCTGATTTTAAATATCCTTACTTTTCGTATCAGAAATTAAAAATTCGAAACACATATGGTAATAATATATTTCGTGCAGATTTATATATACGTAATATATCTTTAATTAGGTTACGTTTCGGAGAGTAATAAATGGTACCAATTATTTTCCATTCCTCTTCGCATTCAACAGGAGCGGGAGATAAAACAAGAATCCTACGATCATTGAAATTTCAGCGCAAGTGCGTCGGAGGCTGCGAAAAATGGCGGCGCGATCCAAGGGTAGCGATGGTAGAACGTAATAGCATTAGAGTAGTGGTACTTGCAGCCGAGGCTCGCGTGGTGCGTGTAGAATCGCTGAAAACCTGTGCACTTGTAGACTCGTGTGTTGTCATATTCCCTCTGTGCGTAGAGGGATAGAGCCAGCTGTCCAGTTTCTACGTTTAATGTAAATTCGTTTAACGAACGTACGCGCGGCGTGTCGGTTCAGTGTGGCCGTAGCCTTATCCGTGCGTTGCTGCACGGTGATTATTTAAATGAAACGTGGACTATCGTTTCGCCTTGAGCCCCGCGGCACATAATGCGACGCCCGCCGCCATTAATTAATTTTTCATTAATACCGGTTACGAGGTTTCGTTTCGACCGAAAGGGATTTAATAAGATCCACGTCCGATGGCCACTTCCGCCGGTCCCGTTTCAGACCTCGATGGAGCGCGCCAGTGACCTTTGCCCTTTCTTGCGAGCTAACGCTGTTTTTTAACGTTTTGCTGCGGGAAATTTATGGAATATTCTTCTGACGGGAAAAATGCTGGAATATTGGTCAAAGGGCGATTTTATTACCCATTCGTTGTTTCGTTTCCGTTTCGATTGTCTCGCAGCGAGCGTGGCTCGCCGCGGCGTTCTGGAGGAACGACGGTTTTGTAAATATAAAATATTTTAGTTCGTTCGCACGGTAAAATAAAATGTAATAAACTAAACAAAAAAAAAAAAATGTTGTAAAATAAAAATTGTTAGAACTATTGAGTTACTCGCACTAATATTTATATTTTTGGAATAGTATTTTAATTACAAATTATTTTACTATCGTAGCAAAGTATTACAGTGGAGTGAAACTTCCACCAAATATTACTAATTATTTAACACTACACTGATGAAATTAAACGTGAAGAAATATTTGTTATTTACTAAATACAAAATGTATAAAATAATTCATTTTTATTCATAACTTTACACTATACGGCTGCAAGGTTTAAGGAACAATGAACCTTCGACAGACTCCCAATTTTAACGGGGGGTAGCGGAGAATAGGAGAAGGCGAAATTCGTTCGATAATTACAGTCGTTTCATGGCGTAATTGCTGATCAATTATTAACATTGTACACTCTACATTACCCAGCATCAACGTTCCAATAAATTATTCATGTAATAATCTTTCGTAACCCGTTTGATTAATTACTGACGTACCGTGCCACTCGCATTTGTTCGTGCTATTAAACTTCATCGTATCCATAAAGATCGAGATCAGCTGTTATTTGCATATTATTATTCGTTATACCCAGAGGAGTCATTAAGCGTGATGAACCTGCCACGCGGATCGATAATATCTGAACGGTTTCCGTTGATATCAATGGATCGGAACCGTAATGAATCAAGTCGAAAATCATCTCGATCTGAATTTATTAACGGCCCCTCTCATCGATCGACTTTTTGCCCCGATACCGATGCAAATGAAGATGTTTATCTTCATATTCGTGGCCGCTACGGGTGTATACCTATCTACAGCCAATCAACCCTTTACGCAACTGCGGCCTCCTTCGTTTACGGAAAGAAGATTACGGTCTCTACGGTTCTCAAATTGATGTAGAAATTGCGAGCTAATCATTTCTATAATTAACTTGTCTTTAACAAATTCTGAGCTAGATGAAACTGTACAAAACGAGACAACACTATCGTCTTTCAACAAGTTGACGTATTTTCTTAATCGGTTCATTCTTAGAGAATTTGAGGAACATTTCAAACCTATAGAATAAGATTATTATTTTGTTTTAACAAATTTTCAGAAGCATTTAGTCCATTTCCAATTTACTTTCATCCCCTATAAATAACAGAGGAACCCAACAACCCCCATATTTACGCCCGTCGATGTGAATCCTAACCTCGAATCGACACCTGATGGAAAATCTGAAAAAACCAGGAGAAGTCACAGCCAGGTATCGTCTTCCAGGTGCATCGAAACAGCTTCGATCCTTTCTCGACGAGCGCCTCGAGGATTCAATCCATTTCGTTCGATCGACCTTCCTGATTAACGTCCATTGAGAGATCCGCCCGTTAATTACACGGATTAATTAAAATCATAGTTGGCCGGGGGGGCCACGGACGGATTAACGAACGCAATTAGGAAAAATTCAAAGGGACTTTTACTCGAGCTGGACTCCCAGGATGGTTCCTTGCCCTTTCAACGGCCGCGTCCCTTTCTCTACCCTCTCCACCGGCGTTTACCGGAGCCGGCTGGGAAAAACTCATGTTATTAAGCCGCGGCAAAAGTACTCTCGGTGCCCTCCGCCTTTTCTTCAGCGCAGCTACCTCCGCCGGCCCTCGCTAGATTAGTTCATTACCTGGCTAGCCGTCTCTTCTGTTTTTACATGCCTTGGAAATAGATTCGTTGCAGGATCGACGATACCATCCTGCGTGCACGCGTCTCGAGGATTCTGAAACGAGTCGCGGTGCTCGTTTTCGATTCGTCGATTCGATAGACGCGACTGGTTTAAATTCTTCTCTTTCAGTCGGTTTTTGCATTCATTTTCTGAAACTTCTCATTTTCTAAAATCGAAGTTTCAGAGTTTCCTATTTTGCAAAACGTAATGCGCGAAAGTAATTCTAGAATTAACGCAGAGGCACCAGTCGTCAAGCTACAGAGCTTCTTCGGGAGAAATACGATCGACGTACTCCATAAAATTCTTTCTTCACGCAATCGTTTCGTTCCCCGTATTTCGACCGCACATTTCACGCAAAAATATAGTCCTCGAGACGAAAGTTTCGTGCAAAGTACGCAGCATTCCTTTCGTGCGAGGATTATCGCCCTGTCATTGATCATTCTTGCAACATTTTCTCTTGCAACGAAAAACACTGACGACTGCCAGACATTTTTCTAGCTCTTTAACGAGCATGCACAGGGAACTTGTGATGCGATTAAATGCAGTCAAGCAACATTCACACTAATTACTATTAAACTACCCTTCGTACATGGTTGACGATCTAATTGAAAAAATAAATAACAGTTGAAGCACATTAAGAAAACCAACAATTTATGGTCAACTTATAATTTTGAACTTGCTACATTTTAAATGATCGTTGCACTTTCTACAGTGTCGTCTGTCATTACCTAATTTGTTTCTTTTTATAAGAAACAAACGAGTTGCGATTCTTAAAAAATTCTTCAGCACACTGTATTCGACTCTGTTAAAACGAGCAGGGCTCAAAGCGTTAACCTACATAAAATTAAATAGCCGAGTCGATGTTACCGATACCTGTTTGAAATTTTATTTTACGACAGCCACCCCCGCTGTTTCCACCGCGGCCATAAATGTTATGCAAATGGCCGTGTGATGACAGTCGATGATAATTGCGGTCGCGAAGGTAGTCAGTGGCTGGCTTGGCTATTCAACGTCGGTCTTGAAACGGTGACGCGAGCCACCGACAAAAGAAGTTATGCAAATTTCTAATCGCTAATAAAGATCGTTGTAGCCCGACATTTCTTTCGCGCGATACGATCGTCGCATGCCTGGAATAGCAATAATTGCGTTACGTTTCAGTAAAATGCGTTCCTAATCCACGGTTTTCATCGCGGCCCTTGAACAGCCGCCGCGGCGAGCGGATGAAAATTACCGTGGCTCGGTTCTGCTAGGCGTGGCGTACACACCGTCGAGTTTTCCACCGTGCGGCTGCAACATTGTCGCTGATATCTTGTAAATTATAACATTATTTCGAACCGCGGCGCTCGCGTGGCCACATTTCTTCGTCCCGCCTATGATAACTGTTGGCACAGATCCCTATTTAAAATAACGCTGCTTTCGTTACGTAAACGGTCACGTGAAGAATAAACCGTACCCGAACACTCTAAAACGTAGTTGAACGACCTTGCCCCGCTATGGGCGAGAGTCGAGGATCGAGCGAGTCGCAGGGGCTACAAATTCGTAACGTTAACCCCTTCGTCGCCGCTGGACTCGCGAACCAGGACGCGGACATGTTTTATCGCGCTCGGAGAACCTAACGTTTCGTCTCTTCGCGTTATGTAAATTGTTGGTTTCTTATTCGATTTTCGTTGCGGTATAAATAAGCGAACATTAGAACCCTTCAGCTGCTACCTTGCACCCAGGTATGATAAAGCGACGATATAGCTATTTAAGGACCCTGAGTGCATAATTTGAAACAGAAGAAATTCATTGACATACTAGCCTCTACTTTTTAACATACAGTTAATCTACATAAAGTATCAACGCTTTATTTCTTCTGAGAGAGACCAATCGAACCCGCTAGATCTCTTCCAAACAAACAACCCTTGAAGCCAAACGAAATCCCCCAACCCCGTTGCGAGAATCCATCAATCGCCGAACAGGGAACACCTCTTCGCTCCGTTCCCGCGCGCAGATAAGGGTAGAAACTAAAAGTAGCGGGAACAGTCAGCGAATAATTTCCGGCACCCTCTCCGTGCGCACCCGCGCGGTACCAGGTCTCGCGCGTATCTCTCGCCGCGGACGAGCCGTTGTAAGCGGCGAATCATCGGCCATTATGCATCGGCAGAACTGACACCGGTTTCTCGTTAAATCGTAATACGGTTATCAGCCGGAACGTTCGACGCGCTTCGCCTCTATTCCCACGAGGGGGTGGCCGAACGGGTGGGCGCGAGCACAGGGCGGCGTGGAACACGAGCGGGCGCGCGAGTGCCCGATGGCGGCGCCATTTTTGTCGAGTGCGTATCATTATCGATTCACTTTTACCCATAGCGCAACGAGCGCGCGTTATAGCCTGACTCTTTACGCGAGGACGGGAAGTCGGAGATTATTACACCGTCAGGGGGGTGGACGGGGAGGAGAGGCGGGGTTGGGATAAAGCGGAGTACGCGTACGACCCGCGCGCGCTCTTTAAAATATAATATCGCGGGGTTGCTGGAGCTGGTGAGTGCCCGCCGCCAGCTCGCACCGCTGCTCCCGTGTACCCGTGATTAGAGCGGTTTTTATGGTAATGCATTTCACCGGGGGCACCGATCGTAAATTGCGCCGATGACCCTTTACTTGTTTTGCGGATGATCCCCGCGCGGGTTTTACCTCGGCTGGTAGTAATTATGAAATTTCCATCGCGGCCACCGCCGTCCCCGTAGAACCCCGCCATCCAGCTACGTTATTAATTGCCGCCCCCCCAACCTTTCGACTTTTTCGACCTCCTTTCGCTGCCCGACCACATCCTTCGATCTCTCTCCTTCTCTCGCTGGTACTTTCCTCGCGAGGGTGTTCTCGCGTTTCGTAAGGGTGGTTTGTCATAGGGGTTCGAGTAATCGCTCGTGGTCGGTTCGTGAGCGATCGTGTTTATTCGCGTTCATTTTGCAGTCCATTTGTGTTGCGTTTTTTCAATGGAGACTTTTTAAAAGGACATTTGTGGAGTGTGTGAGATGGAAAGGATTGATACATTGTTGACTGCTAATGCTTTGATAAAATTTTCTGTGGAACTTGTAACTTTGGTAGTATTAGAGAGAATTGGGTGAGGATGCTTAAGTTTATCTTGTATTTGATTAAGAAATTCGTGCAATTACTGATTATTTAGTTGGGAAAATGTGATGCGTTCTTGCTTCGAAATTCAATTTTGTGAAAAGTATTTCAATTATCCATGTTTGCAATATAGAATAAGAATTCTAGTATGATCTGCTATTTTATTTTGTGTTATCCCTTCTACGCTACTTTTTGCGCGATGTAATTTAAAAAAAAATTGGGTTTACTGTAGAAATATTAATAAGGGAACAGAGAACGATCAGAACGGCAGAGAAAGTTCGACCTATCGATGGAAGCGTTCGCGAGGGGGGACGTTGTATCGTAACAGCGAACTTTCAAAGTTGCAATTAATTGTAAGTGCAGGCCGAATGAGTTGCGGGTTTAACCTTTCGGCTGGCGGAAAAAAAACCGTGCAGTCGCATGCAACTCCTTAGACAAATCGTTCCCTTGATTCCATTAATGAAATTGTTGCGCGAAAGACAGTGCAAGCGTGTTGCAAAAATTTATCGCTACGTTTCAAATCGCCTACGATTTATGGAGAAGGTGTTGAGAGTGACACGCTCGCATGCGTTTCCCAGACGATTTATGCAAATTCCGATAGAATGCCAGATATCATTCCGCGCGGGATTAAACTTCATTTTACATGTTTCAGCAGAAAACTTTGCATACTTTCGTAATTAAAAATCAGGAACACATTTCTATCAACCCTTTGCAATTATCACGTCGCGTAACTTGTAAATTTACATCTTACGTGTTTTACACTTGTTGAATTATTTTCCCTCGTCACTGCGATATAATGTATTGCGTTTCGACCTTAATATTCGAATTAAAAGTTTGGAAAACTAGATTTTCGATAAAAGTAAAAAGTTATAATTATTCGAAAGTAAAATGATCAGTTCTTTTTTGATAACATTGAAATAAGGTAACATTTATGTATGCTGCATTTCTATCGTTTTTCGATTATATTGTTTCTACTTCAGGATTAAATAAATAGATAAGGTTAGCGTTCGCATTGTGATTTGATTACCAGCATGGAACATTTGTCGTACGTTCACATTCACCGCGGAATCTACTGGACATCATGGTAACGCGATTGCATGATTTACAGGACAGTCGCAATAGCCAGACAATTATATATACGAACCTCTCTAATCGATAAACTTAGTCATCCTTTTTTTTAACATTCTGCGTTTCTACTAAAACGGTAGGCAAAATTTATGTCGGCCATAAACGAAACGTCTGCCTTGGCGCACCTCTATCGTTTCACTCTCCAACCTTCGTATGCAACTGCTTACATTCATTTCCAAAAGAAAGAAGCGCTTCGAAAAACAAGTCTATAAAAGAAATCTAAGACCTCCAGAGAGAATTTATTCAATGATCACCATCATAAGTCTTTCGCTATTCAAATCTCCGAAGCAAACAGTAGATATTGTACATACGTACATATAACACGTATACACGATAACCAAGTGCTTTCGTCGGTATCTCGCATGCAAAAATAAAGTGGAACAAGAAATACTTTGAAAAATGGTGATATTGAAAAAAAAGAGACCAAACAGAGAAGCTGGAGAGTCAAATGGATACGTCGAAGTACTTATGGCGCCATTTTATGACCAAGCTGCTCCCTCCAGATTAACCCTCTCGTCATTTTCGACGAGACGCTTCTTATATTATTTTCCGTCTTGTTTCTTATCTGGACACGTGCGATGATGAGGGTTCTAAACGTTAAACGAGGAAAGAGGCGGCAAAATTGTTGATCGAAGTCGAAATTTCTTCGAGAATTCATCGCGGTTCCAGCCGTTTCGTTCCGCTTTGCCTTTCGAGGCACCATCCGGTCCCGCGCGCATGCAAATGAAGCCGGAACGAGTTCGCCACCGTACGGATTGATTAAATTTCAAGATGTGATAAGAGGAGAGGCGTGTAACATCGCGGCGGGGCATGCAGCACATTGTTACGATGCGGTATTATATTTTTAATTACTGCGTCAGATCGATTGGCGAATGCGGCGGGCGAATTTCGAGCGGGACGAAGATACGACGGGGGTGCGTTATGCTCGGGTCGAGGACGCTGGATTCGTATTGGCTGGACAACGCGATTGATTCGATCAGATTGTGAACGTTGTGAATAGCGTCAGCAGCTGCCTCGAGATTCGAGTTCGTCGATGTGAAGGAACTTAAAATTGCGTACTCATTGATTTCTGTCGAAACGCTCCTTTTACGGGAATTTAAATCCCTCGAATAGAAGTTACACAGTTCGAGAGTGTTTCAATTATTTGAACCTGTTTCTTTTTGTCAATTTCAAGTATCCTTTCGATTTTTAACCTTACTTAAAGAAAAATACTCGAGCTAGCTATGTTCATTAAATGAAATAGTGAAAATATTCTAAAAAATTTTATTGCTACGCGAGTTCATCCTTTTTTTTTCATCATCTTTCCTCCACTTGTTTAAATTTCATACGTGGAAAAATTTCGAAACAATTTTTAATATATTTCGAAATCTGCATCCCGTGAAACAATTCAGGAGTCGTTTCTAAAAAAAAAAAAAAAAAAAATTGTTTTCAAAAGGTATCGAAATGGAAAATGCATCAGGATTTGAATAAATATCGACTCCTTGCAACACGTTTCCCACGTAGTTAGTATGCGCTATGAACTTTCGAGTAATTCGACGGGGAGAGCGCACGATGATTGCTACGTTGTGTGCATCTCGTTTCTGGCTCCATCAACTCAAAACTTCGCGCTCGTTATCTATCGTACCGGCAATTTTCATTGCAACAATATCGATGGCGTGGCAAATGTTAACTTGCCCGTAATTGGATCGAGAGAAAGTAGTATTGTTGCCGTTCTGAAATTACGCGGCTGCGAAACGCTGGATAAGAAGGTAATCAGTCCAGAAAAAAAAATGACGAACAAGTATACGAGACGCAACTAGATGGAATTTGTTTTTGCAGGCTTTGATACACCGCTGGCAAAAAAGAAGGGAACAACGTCGTTTGATGAAGTTTCACCCTTTTGCATTAACTGTTCGAGTGTCAGGAGGCGTCGCAAAAAAGCTCGTCGAGAAGTGGCAAGCAGCGCCATCGCGGTTGTTTCGTTTCTTGTCGAAAAATGCCAAGCCACGCTGTCCCGGTGGTTTTGTTTGCCAACAGGCTACGATGGAATCCGAATACAACGTCGATTGCATATCACAGCCTATATAATGCAGTGGTGGGTCTCGATGGAAGATTTGAACGGCACGATCCTGCTGTGTACCACTCGAACGGTTAAAGGTAAGGTATGCGCGTCGAAGGAATCGAAAATTTCTGTTCTACTTTCCAGAGTGTCTATTTTAAAATATGGTCTAACTTTTACCGAACTGCGCATACATTTAAAGCGACTCGCGCGGAATCGATGTGAAATTTCATTCGATCGCCCATTATTCAGTTACTATTGTCTGTTTCATTGTCGACGAGTTGTGTGTAATCGTATCAGCTTCGATGGAATGGAATTAATACGCAGAAGTAATTTATATATAAATAAAAATGTGCGTTTGATAGATACAAATCTGCTGCACCCTATATAATCTGAACTCTGGAGCGCCAAAGTACAAGAGTTGATACTTAAAATAAACACCTCCATTGTCATTAAATTAATACAAATATTTAATAAACTATTATATTCTAAATATTATCTTAATCATCTCCATAGAGTATCACAGAAATATTACCCGCATCATAATACATTTAACAGTAATGAACGCAAAATTAAATGGCTGCACTCTGGAACGCTCGAGTACTTAAAATTACCTCCACCATTATCATCAGATTGATATTACATAAAACATATAATAAACTATTATGCTTTAAATATTATTCCAATTTCCAGCGCAGAGTATCGCAACGACGAATTGTCAACATCCAGCAAACGTTCGCCAGTGCCAGTGAATGTAATACCCAAGCAGCAATCACCTCCAGGCGAACGCTAAAGGAAAACACGCTGTTATCTCCATGTGCCGCGCAGCGGTGTTCCTTTTCTTCGAACCGGAGGTAATGATCCAAAGGGCGGCTGCGGTGTTGTCGTCGATCCGCGAACGCACGATATCTACCGAATCTATCGAGCGAACGGACACGAATGCTCGATAACGACAGCAGTTGACGCGCTTTCCCGTCCGCAGAAAGGTCTCCGCCACGGAGGTTGCCGCAAGTGCGCGTTAACCGCCGTTTAACCTTTCACAGAGTATAAGCGGGTCGCATGCTCCGAGTTCCCACAGGGTGAGCACGGGTGTTCTCGGGAAAAAAAACCCGCGGACGCATGCCACGTCGAGACGCGATCGAATTCGCGATGCTCGAGGAAACGTGGCCGCTCGAACTTTCGTCGCTGGACATTTTCGAGGGGTGGTTGCATCCAGAAGTGGAAGGACACGCGGAGAACGGACATTTTTTCAAGAAAATTGCGTCGTGATCGCATCAGTTTCGATTTCGACCAAAACTTCTTTGAGAGTCCATCAGATATGCGCATCGACGATGGAAGGTCAAGAGCAGGAGACGGATGTGTATGTTATGTACGAGTTTCCTCGAGAGGAATTGCACCTGCTATGAATTTCGGATTTTAATTGTGATCCACGATAAAGAAGATTACAGCAAAGATTACAAGCGTTCATTGTTAATCTAAAAGTATTTTATATGTATTATTTATTTTCATGTGAGAAATAAGTCTTCGTAAATGGCACGAGCTGCGAGCTGCAACTGGTGAACGAATTCTGCTTCTTGGCGAATCTTCGTTCGCTCTTTATCTACCACGTAAGTTTTTGAACAATTATTTTACTGAATATTTTCGAGAAAGGGAGTTTGTTGCTTTTAACTATTTGTTAAAGCATTGATCGTCTTTATCCATCTAGAACCATTAAAATTAGATAGGAAATTATTTCAAAATAGTCGTGCAAGTCTAAGCAAATTATATCTTTGACGTAGAAACAACTTCTCCGGCAATTAATTTATTAAGAAACAAAAGTATCCGTAACGATTAATACTAGATATATTTCCTTCCATTACAAGAATGATTGAATAAGTAAACGAGCATGAGTATTTAATAACAAGTATTTAATAACGAGCTATCACAATATCGAATATTGAATTCCAATAGAATATCAGCGACGCTCTTGCAAAAAATAGAAGGGTGAGTACGGGTAGAAAAATTAATAAAAATTATAATTAAAATTGATGTTGCGTGTATCCTTTTGTTCATTGAACGCGAGGCGAAGTTGTTTAACAGTTGAATGCGTCGTATTTTATATTTCATAAAGGACGACACGCTGTGCTGACATTCAAATCTCCCAGAACAATATTACTTACTTCTTTCGAAGAAGATCCTTCTTATCGTTTCGTCCATTCCTTCGAAACATTCCAGCTTGTTGTAAACCGTCCATTTTCATGTAAGATAGACGAGAGATACATTCGAATGTATTTATTTGCATGCCTTGCCGTGTGTAACACGCGTAGATGACGGTAGGTATTAATCTTTGTCCTTAATTAAATCGTTAGAGGGAGAAGTGAACGTAGCAAAAGATGGGAGAGATACTTGGACGTATTTTGAACTGGATACATCATTTTAACACGCTCTGAATGTTCTTAATTACGTATTTCCTCTACTTCCTCTTCATACAGGTCTCTCTACTGTTATTTAAATTTTCTATGAGAAATGAGGAACGCCATTTGTTTTATTCCAGCGATCGAGGGTAATGTTTGTTAGCATCCTTGATATCTTTCAAATCTGAAACGCTTGTTTAATGTTCGATATCGAGAATGCTTTAACATTTCTACTTGCCAGTCTCGTTGCGAACGAAATAAAAAAAAAAGATAAACTTGTATACCAATAATATTTGTTAAAATGATTTTGTAGAACTGTGTTTAAGCAGTTTCGTGACAATTACGAAACTGAAAACTATATTTTAAGATCGTACAGAAACGCGAGGTTAGTGCAAAGCAAAATGGCGTCATTCTTCCTCGTCAAACTCCATCCTAAAGACGTCCAATTCGATTCGTACATTTTCCTCCTCGAATTAATCTATACGATGCGTCGTATCGCAACGCGAGGCGATTCCAGCTGGCGGTGCACGCGAGCAAAAATTTAGCTGGCGAAAAATAAAGATATGCAAAAGTATCGCACGGCGGTGCGCGGCGGGGTAAACGTAGAAACCGGGCGGAATCGGACTTTTACTCTTTCAACAAGGCCGACCCACTTGCAACGATATTGCTGCCGGAACGAAAACCAACAAAGAATCGGGTCTAACGAACAATTCCGTCCAGCGATCGGTAGATCGACGGTGGATATTTCTTTTTGCACGCATTGCCCGGGCGACGTGAACGTTATTTTGATGTCCCGATACGATCGAGGCCGGGCGTTCGGATATTTGATCGAAAAAAAAGTGGAGGGGAAACGGGAAAAAAGGAGACCCACGTCCGCCCCATGGACTTTGAATACTTGACGCGGAACATTTTATAGTTACAGGGGAATCGAAGCAAGTGCAGTGAATTCGACGTATTCACTGACCTTCCTGTCAAATTTCATTCATTGCACCCCGCGCGACACGCCGCGCGTCGATAGAAATAACTGCTTGAAAAACGCGCGGTCCCGGGGCCGCGAAATTCGTGGGGAAATATTACGCCCTCCATTCGGTGTAACAAATTCCAGCAGTGGTTTCGAGCACGGTTTATCGAATACGAGATCATCAGATCGCTTTACGTAATATAAAACAGCGTGGAACGGAACGTTTATTCGGTTTTTATACCGCCCCGCTGTGTCCCGTTTATGGGGGCTGATAAATGTTTGTAAAGGAGAATTAAATCTCCGTCCGTGTGCGTGGAAGTGCGATAGAATGGCCGTTCAATATTTTTTCATGAAAATTACTCTTTTTTTCATTCTCGTAACTGAAATTCCAGATGACGTCCATCGAAATCTCGATGAACGTCGAAATTGTTCGATAATATCCCGCTGGATGTTATTCAACTTTCAAAAGCATTTCTTCGGTATAATTCATTCGTTCCCCTTTACAAGAATGTAAATTTAATAAATTCGCTCGCTTGAAAGTCGCTTTCCACGGGATACCACGCGGACGTGGAAGTATTCTGCAGCCAATTAATTAGTATCTCATAATAGACGGATTCCTCTCGAGAGTGAATAGCTATCTAATCAGAATTTTCAGTTCAGCAGCGGTGGTGTCGCGCGATCGTCTACAGGTCAGACGGGGCCTGTATCCGCGATATGAATTTGACTCACGTTTTGCGCGTCCCGGGGTTAAGTTAACTCAAACTTTGACGCAAAGTTACCGCTGATCTCAAGACCGAAATACCAAACTGTCGCGGCGTAACTCCGCGTGTAACTGAAACGAACGTTAGCCACCCCCGGCTGCACCCCTCTATGGCACGCGGTGGAACAATGCTGCGCGCTGAAACTGCCACGTAATTTGCAACTTCTGCGTCCGATACACGTTTTGAGTATTTCTCGTTGGCCCCCGTTAACGTCACCGCCACGTCTACGTGATCGCCGGGAAACTGCAACAATTACAGACCCTCTGTTAACAAAATGGACACGATTAACCCTTCGAATACGGCGTGCCGTTCGAGCTCCGTTCCACCTCCGCGCGCTTTCGACCAATGTGTAACCCGCAATCACTGTGGCACGAGTAGATCGCATCGCATCCTACAATCGAATTATCCTTGCTGCGTTCTAACATAATACATTTACGCCAGCATTTTTTCCTTTAGAGGGTGCAACAAGTCTTACTATTACTCGATACAGATTTTATTATTCGTATGGATCTTCATCTTTGTGAATATACAACTTCTCTACTAATATAATTTGAAATTGTAGGCGATCTTGCAACTAGTTGGATTTGGCAATAATTTGTTACAAATAATCAACTATATTGAAACATTTGAGTACTGTAAATTAACAAATTCCCTCCGTGGAAACCGCTGCGCGTTCCTAAGCGCTGAAATCTGCCGCGACATCTTTCTCCCCGGTTGTGTACGCGGCACGCAACCCCTTCAACCCCTTCCTCGGAGTCAGCCATCGTTTAAGACTCCCCCCGTTCAGAAAGCACTCTGTAAATACGTTGGCAGGAACGGGCCGTTCGAATGGCGCAAGCTTAAGGTCCTGCGGAACGTTCCACGGGGGTAGACTGGCTGTTATTTTTCAGCCGAGTCGTCGAGACGCGACCACCCTCTCCCCCATTCACCCTCCTCCATTATCTCCATCGCTGTTGCCCCGTCGAAATTTCGGTCGCCACTTTATGGAGCTGTTTTCCTTTCCTCTCTGAACGGGCGCGGCGAAACTTTCCCAAGCGTGCCGTCCGCGCAATGGCGTATCTCCGCGCGGCTTAGGGGAGCGAAGGGTGAAACGTCGCGCGCGAAAGAAGAGGGAGAGACAGGGTTTAAGGGTGAGGGTGTTACGGTAGGTTGCGGCACGCTGGAATTCGGTCACTATTTTAATATCGATCCGCCCATCGCGTCTACTCTCTACACCCCTTCCCACGTGTTCGCCACTTGCACCCTGTCTTCGTGTGCATTTCACGCGGCACGTACACGCGTGCACGAGAATCGCTTACGGTTTAAGTGCCGCGGGGTAAGTGAAAACGAAGTAGCGCCGGTCGTGAAGCCAGCCGCGCCTATCGACGAGTACTCAGACAGCTGTATTGAGATTGCGCTGTTACGCGTTGCTATTATTTTATTCGTTTTCGATTGACATCGTGTGACGTTGGATGATGTTAGTCCAGGGTGACACTCGAGGATATCGGAATCGTGCTAGTTTTATTATCGAGGGTAACTGGTTGGAAGGTCTGTAAAGCTGCTCTGTGGGACGTGGAATGTTATGCAAGCACTTTGCTCGTGGCACTCTCAATAACATTCTTAGTATTAGTCTGTCAGAGTAGTTTCTCGCGAGTAGAAATCCTCCATTGTCACGCAAGTTGTTGCTCTTCTAATTTGGTCGCATGAATAGTCGGAGGCTTAAGAATTATTCAAAATTGCATTCGAATTTTTGTGATAATCGCAGACGTTGAAAACGGAGTTAAAAATAAGGCTTCGTGGAGGAATTTGGCTTGATCGGTTTTCCAGACGCACTGCAGCCGCGTTGCTTGCAGCCGATACCAGACGATAATTCTGGATCCGGGACGGAGCACGGATCAATTTCGATACGGCTCTTTCGGAAGGCGCGGACCAGTTCGTACGGTTCCTCGGGAGCGATCGATAGAGGGTGGACAGGATGTCGTTTCGGGGTTAATCTTGTTGTTGCGTTCGCAGTTGTTTCTGAGGGATTTGTCGGGTCCCTGAGCTTGTTTTAACTCACGATTTTGTTATTTTCCATAGTGTTTGGCTGTTTTGAATATTTCCTTATATTAAATGGTAAACAGAGTGCACGCTGGATCGTCTCATTAATCGAGAATGAGAAATGGAGAATGCAAAAATTGACAATGTTAAAAAAGAAAATAGTATGACTATATGTGTTATTAATTAAGTGAAGAGAATAGAGTGAGTTAATGAATTTACGTTGATTGAAGCATTTAGCGGCGATTCTATCTGGAAATTAAGAACGTTAGCGATAAAATTATATTTTTAAGAATTAATGAGAGTAATAAATATTAAATACGTTCAGTTGTGAATTACTTGGGAACTTCCAGTTCCTAGTTGTGTCACGTAGCTGTACACACAGACGATTAATTTTTATTAATTCCAAGATCAACTGCGTTCAAGAAAGTTCAGTATTCTTCCCTACAAAAGCGTCGTTCATCCAGATTTCCCACCGGGAAAATGGAGGTAACTCTCTTAAGAAAAATGCATGCAAATAGACGCACGTTTGCATAAAAGTTCCCTTTAAAAATAGTCCTGCCTACTATTGTTGGAACCTGTCCACAAATAACGTGGCAATAATTAACGTGCGAATAATGGCTTCTAAAAAATTACATATTGCGTGTACGAAGTGTTCTTATTTTAATTATATTACTTTTAGATAGTTAACGTTTCCTTTTTTGCACAAATTTTACGTGCGACACTTAACTTTTAATGCGAACAATTTGGCACGAAACAAATTTCTCTTTTTCTTGTAAACTAGGGTTTAAAGCGATCGGATTTTTTCAAGCGAGAACCCCCTTTCACTCTAAAAATATGCAAAATCATTTTTCCACGTTAAACACCACAATGTAGCCGGTAAAACGTAGCAGCATAGTAAAATCGAATTACACGATATTTACAGGCTAATGTAACTAATGATTCTCCGGGGGTGGTGGTGGTAACAGTTATATGAAAACGCCATTAACCGCGTTCTTTCTCGCAAATCCTTAAAAATGAGACTATACACGATCATTTACAAAAGTAAAATAGAACGGAATTAAACAGCCTCTGATCACAAAATACAGGGACTCGCGAACATTGTTCGCAGTCTCCGAAATTGCACCCCTCGTTAAGAACACATTTCATTACAAACACCATGGTTGCACAAAATTATTATTACTGGTGGTCTTCGCGTCTTCTCGAATGCAAAATGAAGCTCGCGATACCCAATAGCGCGAACGATTATTAAACCAGGGACATTAATTATTATTTCCGCGGCGATTATTGCGCGCGGTAACCTCGGCTCGAGAACTAATCCCTTCGCAGGGAACGAAGTCTCTCGAAAATCGTCCCGTAAAATCGGGAAGTTCACGGTTGTCCCGTGCAATCCCCTAATTACGGGGTGAGCAATATTGTGGCGGAGATACGGGCAGCCCGGATGCGCGGCCGCGCCGCGGCGCGGCTCGCCGTTACGTTCCTATCGCGATAACCGTGGGTCCGCGGAACACCAGGCGACGCACCACCGGTCGAATAGCTAGGAAAAGTCGCATGTTAAGCCTGATAAACGAAACATAAAGGCACGGAGGTGGCCGAATGGGTGGAGGAAAGGGCGGAGAGGTTCGCCGGCACCGGCTGAAGGGTGGTCGGAGGCGAGCGCGCGACTACTCGTCTGTGTCCAGCACGCTTCTCTATACACCCCTTTTCAAAAGTGTTCGAGCTGGTGCTTAAAAATCTGACGAATAACCAAAAAATGTATTTATACTGACATCTAATCGCGACTCCATCGCGGTGATTTAAAAATTGAAATAAATCCGAGGAGGACAAGCGAGACGGGGTGGCTGGTGGAGAACTAAGAGGGAGAAACGCAGCGCGGCGTATGTTAACGTATTAGACGGGTGACACGAAGGTTTAATTGCTCGAACCATTTAGATAATCGCATTCTACAGGCTGATAACGTCGCGGCGAAATAAATACGCACGCACGCGCACACTAGATCGGGGATAACAGTTTACGTCAGAGAGCGAGGATTGATTTAGAAGGTGTAGCGGCGGAGTAGTTTTTGAACGGGGGTGTATGCAGGTACGTAGCAATAGCCAACGGGCAGCGTAGCTATTTAGTAGTGTAGGATGGCTGTCAGCGTGAGCTTGCAACACACGTAGAGGCGGGAGGGGTCGCGTGTGCCAGTCCCTGGCCGTCGACTAACTTTTTCCTTCCTTTTGCCCTGGCCCGATCGATACAACCGACTTATTTTGGATTATTTTCAACGGTGGCCAGAGTGTGCGCGCCTTTTCTAGGCAAAAAAATGGGAATTCGCGCGGACCGGTGCATGGCTTTCTGGTAAATTTTGCTGCGACCAGCGTTGCCTCCAATGAGCACGACACGAAAAAACGTATTAGAGCGTGTAACCGGCAATTTTTGTTGCGCCGTCGCCGTCGTGAAAAAAAGAAGGCGAAGGGCGAGAGGGTGGCGGGAGGGAAAAAAGCGAGAGAAAAAGGAACACCGTATATATTCCCATCGGTCGACGAAGCGGCGCCGTTCTCGAGATTATGTAAAAAATGCGGGGGCCAGCATTGTGCCCATTAGACACCGCTGTCCAATGAAACGCTCTAAACTGTTACCGCATCCCTCTCTCTCTCTCTCTCTCTCTCTCTACCCTCCGCCCCTCTGCTCTTTTCGCCCGTTTCACCCTCTCGTCCAGCCACCGCCGAAAAGCGCGTAGCCGCGTAAAAACGCCGCGCGATGAAAGTGTCTTTTGTCGCGCGGATGGAACGCTCTCGCTGTTCTCCTCTCGCTGAGGCACCGCGATGTTTTCGCCTGGCGTTTTCAACCCTCTTGATCGTTCGCCGGTGAAACGATCGCGCGATACAAATTCGCTCGACAACGTACGGTTACCCTCTTTTCGCGTCCCCTTTCCGTCTTTCCACCCGCGTTTTTCTGCGTTTGTTTCTGCTTCTTTCGTTCTTCTTTCTTCACTGTTCTGTTTTTTTTTTTTGAGGACCTGTAGCGCATATTCATGGGGGAGGAAGAGGGGTTTACGAAGCTGATCGTAACGGAGAGTGAATTTCGATTGGCTTCGATGGCACGAATTTGTGTAAACGCTTTTAGTAGCGTTTTACAGCTTTAATGTGGAAGTAAAAGTGTTTATATTTGCTTCCATCGTGCCACGATAATGCTGCGCGTTCTATTGTTTTGTAGTGTAAAAATGGAGGTGGACGATTTATGTTTTACTCCTTTTTTAAGCATGCAAATGTACGCCGTTACGAGGGTGACACTGCTGCGTCGTATAAAAACTATTAACTCCAGTGGGAATTGTAAGAAACAATTCGAATGCAATTTTGCTTTTTTCTTCTTTACGCTTTCAGGATCATCCCTTAAAATTTTGTCTGGAATAGAGAGACATTCTGTATGAAATATGTTGAAAGGTTTGCTGCCTTGTTAAACTACAATTCTTTTAAAAAAACGTAGAAAGGAGAAACTGACAATAGTGAATGAAAGAGAATTACATAATTATAATTTAAAATTTCGTGCATTATTTAATATACCTTTGACTGACCGATTGCAATTTCAACGTGAAGAGCGGCTATTCAGCGTATAAAATACTTCTGACGAATAATTTTTTATATTTTTATTCAGTTCAAATTGTATCTGACCATATGTAATTGTGATGATTACGTTAAATATTCTTATGCGTTAAGTTCTATGCATTTATTAATGTCGCGTAGCATCTGAATAATGTTTATGAAATATTTGCTAAAATGCACATATGCGTTGCGAAAAATATATTCCCTCATTCGAATAAGTGGATCTTCAACTATTTTGAGCTGCACATTCTTGCCTTCTATCCATTTCCTCGACCAAGTATCAGAGGTATATTTAACTCGAATGAATTCTGACGCAAATCCGTAAATACGAATGTAAACCATATACATTTTCTACCATCCGAAATTCTCTATTTCCGCTTGCGGCGATAGTAACACAAAATTCGGACAAAAACCATTAACTAATTGGACTATCACAATCAGTACCTTATTTTTTAAAAAGAGAGGAATTCGTTCACAAATTTTTCAAAACACTAAGATACCTCTGTTTTAATTGAGAAATAATGGCTATTTAAACGCCTGCGAAAAAAATGCAGCAAAATGTCACCAAAAGAAACAATATCAAAGAAAAAGAGAAGAAGCGAAATTAAAAGCAAGAATTAGTACATTATTTTATACAAGGTATTGTCACAATTTTACAAATATTTCTACTTTAAAATTAATAGCTATTTTAACGCTTGCGAAGAAAACGCGATGCAAAAGAAGAAATACCAACCAAAGACAAAACTAACCAAACTTAAAATAAAAAAAAGAAACCGCAGGATTCGTTTGAAGCGATGCGAGGCGACGGAACCCACCCCCTGAGCACCCTCTCAGCGAGGACGATCCCGCGAGGGATGAACCGTGATAGGGAATTGGCGTACGTGCTATTTAAACCGCGGCGTATCTATAACGGAGTAGTTTTTGGCGGATTTCATTGATTTCCGATGGAGTTGCGCTGATGTGGAGGAACGCCGGCAGGTAGGCTACATGCAAAACATTGTAATTGATTGGACCTGTGGCCTGATAACCGCCCGGTGACCTCACCAGCCGGTTCGATACGCGTACTCGGTCATGGAATAATTATTTCTTCTTTCGCCGTGTCGGGTACCCGGCTCTGTCTGCTCTCGAACGCTTTGAATCGATTACGCCGACGATCTGTCGTGCGGCGTGGGAATGGATCGTGGCTATCGACGCGTTTCGATATCGGCGATGTATCGTCGCGGGGGAGGAAACAGAAAAAAGAGAGGAACGTTTAGCTTCGAGTGCGAGGCGGACGAGGATGAAGTTCGTCTCTTCGGAGTTGTACCATTCTTTCGATTCTCTCGATACACTATGCGAATCGTATTCTTCTTTTTTATGAATTCGAGCGCGTTCGATAACCGCATGCTTAAACGATCTTTAACCGATTGCTTCGCAGTTTTGCTGATACTTGTTGCCTACAAGTTTCTCTGTTTTAGAATCTTATTGCGATTACCTTTATGCGTGTTGACAACAGTTTTAATAATTGCAAGAATTGATTAAATTCTGATCAGAATAGACTAAACCTTTAATTGATAGTAAACGAACTTTCTACAGTGATATAACACCAAACAGGTATATCTTCTATCAGTGTTACCAGTTGATCTTTTACCAGCTATCTCTCGTTAATGATCTTTATAATAAAAACAGTCTTTTCCATTAATCTGACTACATACGCAAACTTCGTCGTTAAAAAACGCATGTGCAGGAGGGAAGGGCTTAGCAAGTAACGCGCAAGTAACGCATCGCTCGAGGCTGGTACGCGGTACCATCGAGGCGGCCAAGGAGCGTCGCAAGCGCCGACAGAACAAATCTCTTAATAGCCTGTTAATAGTGAAACGCGCCGCGGAAAATCAAGCATGCGGTTATCGAACGCGCTCGAATATTTGAAACTACGTTTAATAGCGTGCCCGTGGTAATTACACGCTCTCCCGGCTAATAGACGTTCGAATAATCGAGACTCCATTACGTATACGCAGGATGGCCGCGCGGCGAAACACGCGTCGCGGCCGCGTAAAACACGATGGAAAAACCTGCCTTCGCGATAGTCGCGAAGTTTTCTTGGCGCGTGTATTTGCTTGATAAACCCACCGATCGGAGAAACCCGTTGTTGGGTCTGTCTGCCGGCACTAATGATTCACCCGCCTCGAAACGGGCCAACGAAACTCGTCGCTGGCGACGAACGACGCTCTTTCGTCGAATCGTTTCTAGGAGAAGTCTACTTACGATTTCAGGTGGAATCAATCTATCGAGTAACAGCCTCGTAACTGGATCATTTCTAATCCTTTGATGGACACTTGAGGAGGTGACTTCTCGTTCGATGTCTACGCAAGTGCTTCAAGCAATGTTAAGCACGTTCTCGAGTAGAACTGTTACCTACTTTGATCATAATTTAGACAATTTTTGCAAAATACTTGTAACATACGTGTAATGTCATAGTTTCTTTAGTAGGAAACAGTCGATTTTGTCTTTAATATCGCCAAGTCGGTGACACAAGTGGGTGCAACACTTTTGCCCAGTACTGTACAAGCGTGGCTACGAAAGGCGCGATATTATACCGTGAATCCGTGTTGCGATTGCTCGTCAGAGTCGAGGGACATTGTGGCGGTTCCAATGTAACGTTGGTACGTACTTTCGGCGCGTGTATTGAAAGAGAAGAAGGAAGAAAAGAGACGCTCGCCGCGTCCAAGGATGAATTTTTGATTTCTTCTTCATCAACCTCCGCCATTCCACCTTGAGCGCGCGCGGGTATTTCGCAGTGCGTGAGCAGCCGGCGTTCGCTGGAAGTAACAAGATGAATAAGGAAGATACGCATCGTTCGCGAACTACAGGAAGAGTGTAATTCCGCGGGCCTAGCAACCGAGTCCTGCCATCTTCAGCTAATTCCTCGCGATAAGCGAGCGTCTAGGGCCTACTTCCGCCATTACGATCGGAGATAGACGTTCGACGGGTGCCATCTCGCCCCCGCGCGGCCTCCTCGCGGGCCACGCGTTTTTCCATCGCCAGATTTTCCGCCATTTAGTAACAACAATGTGCGAATTTCGTTGATGTAATTAACACGTTCTCGCGTCGAGTGGGAGTCTCGGTTTCGTATCGCGTTCAAGCATCGGAGACGCGAATGGAACCATCAGGCGGAAAGATTTACAATATTTACCATGGTTCCATTCAGGTTCGCGCGTTTTACGCGAAACGAATTTCAGTACTTTGAAACGAACTGGTTTTGGATTCAAGATCGCAACAGCGGTTGTCTTAATTATCAGCCGAGGTAAGCTCGTGAGGTACTGTTGAATTTATGAGGATCCAGATTATTTTGGTTGTACCATCCTTTTATTTTTTTCTATATAAAATTATAATGAGAGGGGGCGTTTTTGTGTCTATTCGAAATAGAGAATGTTTCAATACGAATTAGGATTCAAGGGCGAAATTGATATTAAAACTTTAGATTAAATTAGAAGACCGATGATTCCAGGTATTATCGTAATTTACAAAGACGTTTAAGGAAGAAACAAAAAAAAATGGCGCTCTGCTTATAAGCTAATATGTGCCGGTTATTTCTGTGCCAATTAAGGAATTCGCGCTAATCTTAAATCTTACGTATAGCGAAACGTCTGAAAGAATTGTCGGATCGCTTCTTAACTTATTTAATAGGAAGAATCAAACACGCGGGGATAAGATATAAATGTGTATAAGTTACAACAATTCTAAGGGATATCTAATCGACATATAGATTATTTGTTCCTGTTCTCTAATCCATAGAATTAGATCGTTTAAAAAGGTACTTGCTCGCTTAAAAAATCGACGTTAACAAAAATGTTCACGTTCAATGCAAACGTATTTCACCCTAACTCTTAATTACTCGCGTGCATTTTAAATTCTGCCCCGCCATTATCGTATCCTTTATATCTGTATATACATATTCTTGTTCTTTTCGTTTTTAATACACATCTGATCCCTGCTTCAGTTGCATGACATCAGTTTCTCTGAAATATGTTAACCAACGCATACATAAATTTCTGCTTTCCTAGAAACACCAATTATAAAATGAAATACCCAAACCCTTCTATTTCACGCGTTACAACAAATCCGTCGAAGACTTAAAGAAGAGAGAGTAGAAAATATGTTTCCAAGTATAAATCGTTCGAAATCGCAAGAAAACGCGCAGCAACGCGAAGGAATTCGAAAACGAACCGTGTCTTCCGCGTCTAACAGTGCAACTATCTTATTTCTTCGATTGTTTGGAGAGGAGTAATCAGCCTCGAACTGGGCGAGCGTCGAGATTGCGCCTCGTTCCGCGAACAGGCTACCCTGAAATCCTCGTATTTATCATTTAACACCCGGTTGATTACCTAATTAGCGAAATAACTAAATCGTACGTAGGAGAATTTTCGTCCCGCGGCGCCAGGCCGCCGCGCCCCTTTGGACAACCCCTCCGGGCGCCCCTAATGGACAGAGATTACACGGAGCGTCATTCGCTGTCATTAGGGCCGAGGGAATGGCCGATGCACGCTCGCGGGCCGCTTGGAACGCGCGTGAGGCTTCGTTTACGGAATACGACCCGGTAAATGACTTAACCGTTGGCAAAAAACCACGCGTAAGTCATATTTCCTTTCGCGGTCCGGGCCGGCAGAGGCGGCTGTAACGCCAGCCGAGGAACGACGCCGCTTCGCGTCCATCGGACGCGCGAGCGTTCATTAATGGAACTGAAAGCGTTTTCGAGTTCCACGCGAGTGGACCGTGGCTGCTTCATAGCGGGCATTCGAGGCGAGTGTGACTGCGAGGTTCGCGAACTTCGCTTCGCAGCTTCGAACTGACGAGTTCGTTGAATTCTTTTACGTATTGCGTGAGCGGCGAGATTATTCGCCGATTCGAGGCACTGATTGCATAGAATTTTGTATACTTATTGTTGATGGACGTTATTTAATGCAGCTAGATAAAGTAAGGATGTAATGTGTAAGATGAATGTTTTTTTTTAATCTTTCATAAGTTGTAAGAGATTTTTTCTCTGTTTTATAGAGAGTTTTCTTAAGTGTTAACATGTATTTATGGGACACCCTGTATCGCAGTATTTCAGTATTGTAGTCGTTGTATTGGGAAAAAATGTCGCTGGTTCACGTGGTCAGTAGATGATATCGGTGGAACGTAAGAAAAAGCGTAGGTGAATTTTCGCGTAGGAAGGCGGCCCTGTGTATCGAGCCCGGACGAGGAAAGACGGTTACGGTTCGAAACGCATCCTTCTTCGTGTGCAGATGCACGCACGCGTGCATTCGTGGGCGAGATGCAACGGTAGACAGCGTTCGCATCATACTTTTATCGCCTAGGTTCCGTCTTCCTCCAATTTAATAAAAATAACCGGAAGTTGTATCACACCGGTGAACTCGCCGCGAATGCCAGCGCGGACGCAGCAACCGCTATCGTTTCGAGCCTCTTCTGCCAAGAAATTTACTTCGCGATTAACCGCGTTCGATGAAATCCAATACGCAGCGCTCTTTTGTTATCGTTGATTTTCTATTTCCGTTTAATTACTATCGTTCGTTCTCTGTATTCTTTGCAATTTTATTTTTTTACTTTATTATTGTAAATGGATTAATGGATTATTTTATTTTACAGAAGTTATATTAGAATAATTTATTTATTATTAAAGGTACCAAGTATGCTAGTTATCTATCGGTATATTTATATAAATACATTAGAGGTAGGCAGCTGTTGGTTCAAGGGGACGATTGAAAAATCGACAGCTGCCAAGCGGGCCTCTGACAGTTCTTAGTGATGATTAAACGTGCTGTGCAAAAAACATTAGGTCCGACAGGAAGTGCTTATTTTAAGTAAAAATAAAATTCATTACATAAAATATCCATTACTACTACATTATCCTGCAATAATATACTTTCGTGGCCGTCCACGTCCACTAATATTTACTTTGTATTATACCTCAAATAACTTATGTATCGCATACTCCAAACGATGCATCGTGCCAATAAAAAATCTCTCCATAGCGATACAAACTCCTGAAGCTCCAAAATCCAAGTACACGTTACATTCTACATCCAAATACGAAGAAAAATTGGCACGAGCCACCCTAAATCCTATTTCGTGTCCAGAATCGATCACCAAAGACGAACAACGATGTATTCTCTCCTCGCGTTCAGCAGCACCCAATAGCCATCCAGTAGCGTCACTTAAAATTAGCAGCAGGACGTTGGTGCCCGTTTCTTCGAGCTTTACAAGCGAACCGTGACCGAAATCAGAGCGAGAATCTCCGATAAACGGTCGATGTTCGCCGGCCAGGTAAAAGTCAAGCAACTCTCTCGGTTCGGTTACGAGAAGCCACAGTCTCCGCGGTGGCAATTTGGCGCGGGATTTACAGGCGGGTCCCGAGCTATTGCTTTTCGCGGAGGAAATTCCTGAAGGCTAACGCCGCACCTAACGCGCATACCAGAGTGATCGTTCGCCATTTTTTTTTATCCTCGCCGCGAGCAAAGATTCGAACTGTCGACGCTCCACGACGATGCTGTTGGCGAGAATGGTCCTCTGGTCCTCATTTCGTAACAATTATGCGAATGTCCTCGCTAAGAGCATTTATAACATCATACTCACATAGAACTCTACACAAAATGAAGGGATAGAATCCTCCTCTATCCCCACGCCGCCATTTTTCTTCTTCTAACAACACTGCTCATGACCACCCACAAAATGTTCAGAACAAATGTGTCGTGCTCGCAAATAAATGATACACCATTGACACCACAGTCTACAGGTCACAATGGAGTAAAGAAAGATTCCCGAGGCATCAAAGTACGACTCGCGCATCAGCATCGGTAATGACAAACCGCGCGGACGTTCTCCGCCAACCGCCTCGCCGATTCTTTGCCAACCGTTAAAGTTCGTTTACAACCTGGTACCTTGTAAACGAACTACCGCCTCGGTCGACCCTACCCCTCGCTAATCGCGGAGCATCTTCGCGCGATTTACCAACCGGTGATCGAAATCCGGATGCCCGTGCGAAACACCGGCTCATCGTCGAGCCGACATCCTTGCCAACGGGCAGGAAAGTTCCGTCGGTTTTGCTCGATCGCCTCTGTACGTGGTGTTCCCCCTCGAGCTTCGATTTTGTATTCCGTACGATCTTCTCGACGGCTTTTAATGGACGAGAAACGGAAACAGCGATGTTAGACTCGTGGTTTTTATGGTTCAACGAATTGTTTGCGGTTAGCGATCATTTTGGATGTTGCGAGTAACATTAAAAGTTTCTATCTCGTGAGAAAACAATTGGGAGGAACTCACCCCTTGCGAGAGCCTGAAAGGGATGTTTCGAACAATTAAAATACCGAATCTCACTGAAACTATTGAAAAAACCAAAGGTAGAAATACAGTTCCGTAGCTGATACGCGATAATAATTATCGTAAGACGACTGGCGTTGGTAATCTCGAAGGTCGAGCCGCACCGTTGCTTCCTTATTGTACGCGAGGCTGGAACGAAGGCCAGAGGAAGATCGTGGCGCAGACACAAGAAGAAGAAGAAGGAACGGTGCGCGCATTAACTTCACGGCACGTTGGTTGTACGCGCGCATTTTACCCGCCACTGTCCGCACTCATTACGTAGGCGCAGCGATTTCAGAAATGTGGGGGTTCGCCGTGATTGCGCGGCCGATCTTTTATTTTCACCCCCTCGCGGGCTACGGAGGAAGGCAACGAGAGATTGCTGTGGACACGGGCGAAAGCATGCGGCCTGACGGTGTCCACGATGTTGACTCGAAGTTCCTCCTTTTTCGAGGGGTGGAAGGGATATAACTTTTTATTTTTACATCCACTTTATTAAATATTCCAGCGTATTATTTTCAAAATTGTATAGTCACACCAATTTTGCTTAATTCAAGGACGAATATTCCCTGCAATCTATCTAGAAGCACCACTGACAGGAAGTAACAATTTGTAGGATACAGATATACCCCATCGTTGCGTCAAACAGTTAAAATTTTCCTCATCCTGTTTACTTCTCATCCCCCGTTATAAAATCGGTTTTAACTCGACCGCGTTAAACGGCTGCGATTCGATGCACGGTCGTTAAGTGTTTTCTTTTTACCTCGCTGGGGTAGTAACTCACGTCGAAGCGAATCAAAAACGGTATCCTCCGCGGTCGACGATCGGTTCGACCGGGGCTTTCGTCATTGATATGCATATAAGCAACGGCTGCGATGAATGGCAAGATCGATATCCACGGGCGAGAGGACGAATAATAAAAAAAAGAGGGGGAAAAGAGGGGGTGAGAATTGGCGGGCGAGAAAGAGGGTGGCAACGCTGTTACTCTTCTTGTTCAAAAGCTCACATTGTTTGCGTAAAATGAATGGAATTCCAAAGAAAACAAATTTTATCGCCTCCTATTATTATTATTATTCACTTGGCCATTGTAAGGGTGGTTATATATCACGCGTACGATATTTCAGTTTACCGCTGCGAGCGAAATTTCGATACTCGATTGTACGGTTTTTTTTCTTTTTGGGAGGGCTTTCGAATGGAAGAACATTCTCGGATCTTCGGTGAAACAACGATGGCTGCCGCGAGTTTACGTCCTGCGGTCTTCTTTTCGCGTATGTCCTTCGAAATAATATCCGTGCTTGTTACATAGTTGGTTGAATTCTGAAGTTCGTACAAATTATAAGTCTGAATGCATCGATAAGCAGTTCGCGAGTGACTCGAAACTCCGTTTTAAGCCTCCGCGTAATTTGCGTAATGAGTGCTTCAAAGCGCCAATTAGTATCTTCTTAACAGCACCCATCGGTACTTATCATCGAAGGAAACAGGTTCGAATCGTTCCAAGGTATTATATCTCTCGCATTTTTATTGGCTTTCAAAAGTGGATCAGCACGTACGCAAACAAAACTACTGCATTTCGAATACAAATAGAACATTTAAAAATTACTCAAAATAAAAAACTGCTACAAAATAACCCCTCAAAAAAACGAACAGCACATTTTCATCTCATTGCTCCGTTAAAATCAATCTCGAAATCCCTGCGAAGCAACTGCTTAATATTCTCCGAAAAATCACAAACCACGAAGCCCACGTTCGAGTCAAAAAAACGGACAAAAAAAAAAAAAAAAAATCGCCTCCACTTTGCTGTACAAGCTTCCCAGCGTTCTCCCGTCGTGTAAAACGTCAACAATGTACCGCACCTTGCACGTTCCGGGCCGTTGGCGCGGCGGTGTCGAAAAAAATCAGGCGAGAAAAAGGGAAACCGCAGGCGGTCCCTCTCGAATTAACCGCTCCTTAGAGCGGGCCCCGTCCGGCTCGTCGTTTAAAATCGTTTCGATCGTGAATCTCGCGGCGCGATACGTTGTCAATTGCCGGCCGGTGGCCCCGTCGAATGTTTAACGGGGATGATAAACGGGGCATGGGTCCCGATTAAAGGTAATCGGCCGATCGGCGCGGCTCACACCTGTATTCCCGGTAATAGACGGTTGTCCGTCCCTGCGGACAAGACCGGTAGCCGGGGCCGCGTACACGCCCCATCGTACGAAACGGCCGTTCCACCCGGTTGCGATCCGACAACATGCCGTATACACGCCGCCGCAGCGATACGGAGGTATGCGAGGTGGCTCACGCTTATGCATGCTCGCAGCATCTGTTGCTACAAGACAGACGTTCCCAACATTACGCTGCGACGTTACGATCCCCGTGGCCTCCACCGGGCCGCATATGCCGCCTCGAGAAGAGCACGTGTACGCGCGACCCTCTCGCGCCACACCCGCCCCGACGCTCCGCACGCTTCCACCCTTAGCCGTGGTCCACGCTGATTTATTTGGATTTTTTCTTCCGATTTTTCGATTTTTTCTCTTTTCTACTTTCTATAGTTTTTCTTCTCGAGCTTAAGTTCGATTGGGTTATTGATTGGTGGTCAAAGTTTGGTCGACTTGGGTTCTTGACCGGAGTTTCTTTGGATAATATTGAGCATCGATGTTTGGGTATGATTATTTCTGATTTTACTTCCTTTGATTCGTTGTTTGTTTTTCTGAGATTTGTGGTGGAGATTTTGTGTATGTTTCTGGTTTAGTGATTTGATGAATGTTATAGAGTATTATTTATTAGGTATAATTATTCTTTTTGTGCTTCGTATCCTATCTTTGATTCTTCCTTATAAGTAATAAAATTTGTTAGAAAGAGTTATGAGGAAGATGATGAAAATGCATGAAGAGCAACGTTACTTTAGGGAAGTAATTTTGTTGCTATTTAATTGCTGTTAATATCACGAACAATAGATACCACATTGAGTGAAACGTATATAATGGAAAGATCGCACATGAAAGTTATCATGATTTTATATTTCCAGATATACGTCTTACAAGTGAAGTTTCATTAAAAGAACATTGTAACAGCGTGTAGATGCTTTACATGACGATAAGAAAAAAAAACATACTTCACGCAAGAACCCTCGGACGCGACTGACCAGGTGCTCTTAATTGGTCTGGTCATCAGTTAAAAAACACACAGGAAAAGTCGATGCGGATGGCGTCTCCTTAATCGCGGACGCATACTGAATCTTGCATTACCTGATACATAAATTACCAATCCGCGTCCCCTATATCAAACTCGAGGGAGCCGCGTGTAAACTGTACCATTTTCAATAATTCATTCGACGAATTAAGCTGATTATACCACTGCCGTAACGCTCTCGAGATTGCACAATTTTAAGATTACGAAGAATTAATATGCCTCGCGTTTCCGTGTTTTTAAGGCGTCCGTACAAACGAACGTTTCTCGCCACGACAAACTATCCAAATACAATCGTACACGTAGTATCATGAAATATTTATTTGCGCCTATTTCTCGAGATCGTACACGAAGTCAATCGTCTTGCGCATAATTCGCAGCTAGATAAACACAATCGGTTATACATGTATCTCTTCAATAGTAGGAACATCCGCGAGTGGAACAAATTACCCCTTGCACCGTCCATTTGCAATTCAGCGAAATTCATTTGCAGCCAAGGTAAAAAAAGACTTAGATAAAATAATCGAATAACATTAATTATCTGCACGAAGTAGATACATTCTACGTATGTACGCAACTGTTTCCTTCGCAGTCCTCTGGAAGATCTTATAATGGCACCAGATCGTAACCGTATCGAGTATCTTAATTACATTAATACCCAACTTAATAAATTACTCGCGAATCCACAGCAAATCGACGATAGAACATTAAACCTCGCCGCTATTCGCTCGTAAAGATACACAGCTTTCTTACGAAGCTTTCCAGGAGGTTACTGATACGCGCGGAGGATGCCACGACGGTCGTTCGTTTCAACTTTGTCGAACGACGGTCTTCGAGCAGGACCACGGTCCTGATATCCTCGTTCGTTTTCACTTTTCTTACCCATTTTCCTCAATTTCCCAGCTAGTTCCACTGGCACGTCTATCTGACACAGGCGTCGTTTACTGCCACAACTAGGTGAACGTGCTTACCTAGGCCAGGCGAAATGTGGGGCACAGTTGAGCGGGGGCAATCAACGAATATCGTTCTGTTTAATGCCCTTTAAATACACTGATACGTTCGTTTCAATGTCTCCAATGTCACCAGGCGATAACGACGCCGGAAGTCTTGCAACGCGTTCAAATTTTAGTAAAGTGCAATCACAGTACAGTGGCGAAATTCCTACCCCTCTTTACGTTTACCATTTTCTTTTTTTTTTTTTTGTCGCTTCGAACCGCGGAATTTGGAAGATAGATTCGAGTGGCAGGGTTATCCAGGAAACTACGGGTTCACAGTATCCAAAGGGAGCGAACTATCCATTTAATTTGCCAATGATCAGCCCGCTCTTGAAACGCGCTATTGATTAAAGCGTCAACCGTGTTCCATTGACCCCGGCGTTTAGTAACCCTAACAATGGCCTGCACGCCGGAAAATTGAATCCGTTGCGGAGGGTATTACCGAATCGTACGCGGCTCGTGTGCATCGTTAGCCTCGGCCTTTATTTTCGTTGTTACGAGCCGCGCAATCATCGCCGCCAGTGATTCCTTCGCGGAACAGGTGTCGAGGGGTGAGAACGGGTTGGCGCGCGAACTGTTAGCCTCGACAGCGGGTGTATAAAGACAGGAAGAAAGGTTTAGAAACCAAAGGAACATTATCGTGGAGCAATCGATTGTGAGTACACGAATATTCGGTTCTTTTTACAAATATTACGCATTAAAGGATTCTGTGCAAGGGCAGCAACAGCCAAATTGAAAGGGTGAAAATGTAATATCAACGATAAAAAAAAAAGAGTCAGCTGATCCTCCTGGAAAACGCGAATCGTTCGACGAATGCGAGCAGTCGGTCGTGAAAAAGTTTTCCTTGGTTTTTCGTAGGTTCACCGGGTTCGTTAAACGAAGCGTCGACTCGATGCACGTTCGCCTCTTCTTAATTGCGCGCTTCTGGGGAAAGCGGAAACAGCGGGCCAAGGAGATTCTGATGAATCAGAGGGTCGGGGGTGGAATGAGGGGAAAAAAAAGTGAACGGCGCGACGCGTAATTGGTGTAATCGAGAGGCTGATGCGACTGTTCGACGACGGATAACGAACGGTGCCTGTTTTTGGCGCGTGAACATTTCTGATTGAATCGAGGGACGAGCTGCTGGGAAATGCGTACACTCTTACTCGAAAGTTTCGAGCATTGCAGAATTCTTCTCTTCTTACGATAATTAAAAAGACTATCGATTACGCGTTAGTGTTAGCATTCACTGATTAGACATTCGTCGAAACGTGTCGAATAAAAAATACGTATGATCGAAGGAGATTACGGTTCCATCGTCGTATTTTGTTTGCAAATGCACTTGCCGTCCGTACTTGCTCCAGTTTTGGAGAACGTCCACGGTTTTCCCACGATTGGATATGTTTTAGTGCGTGAAATAAAGTGGCTGACCAACGATTAGTGCGTGAGATACTTTGTCGAGAAGTAAATACATAAATGTATTTTATGAGTATGAATGAACAAAAAATGGGTGAAAATCAAAAGGCGTGTAATGCGGTTGCGATAAAACGTACGTACGTACCGCGGAGATTCGACGCAAGACCAGCGTTAATGATAAGACAGATTCCAGAGGAAATCTGGCATGACCGGGTCATTTTTTCGCGATCGAAGGAGGTTTCACGCGTTGGTCATCGCGTGGAACCAAGATGGCCGCCATGAAGATCATTCCTCCGCGTTGCTGCATCGCTAAGCGATCAAGCGTGCAAAGGAACGACTCGACGATTCAATTTTCAATAATCGTACGTCGAAAGTTCACCAATTAGAATCATAAAAATGAATATTCTCTTGTCTACTCAATCAGAATGAAGTTTAGCTGAAAAAACAATTTTTACATATTTGAATAATTAATTTTTTCTGCAGTCTGAAAATTTTCATTCGAGTATTACTATCAAGATTAAAGTATCAGAATTCTTTGGAATCTATGAATATTTATTTAATATACAAGGTGAGTCAATTAATAGTACCATCTAACGGTTTCTATTATACGTATTCCTTGTTGCGCGAAAAAGTTTCTCGAACTGCCTCAAACGTTGGAAACCTTTTTTTATGCAACAAGTAGCTTATCAGAAGAGCTTAACTATGTTCTCGATCGGTCAGATTCGAGAGATCCGTTAAGTTTTTCCCGATGCGCTCACCGTGTACGCTGCTAATAGTTAAGCAATTAGATTCTATATATTATGCCAAATAAGAAACGAATTTCATAGTCGAGCACGAAAGTAATAAATTAGCGAGTGCGCCAGAAATTACAAAGTTTAATGCTGTGATTTATGGCTGAGAAATGTAATATTTTACTGCCGCTTCTAATTACATCGTATCGCCGCCACGTGATCTATAAAGGATTCCGAATCTAGCTGCGAAGAAAACGCTACTACTGTTTGCATAACAGAGACGTCACCGTTTGCTCCGATTCCACTTTGAAACGTGAGCAAAGCGTCTCGCGTTTATTATTAGCGGCAATCGCTTGTTTATTGTGCTAACACGATTTCAATTGTACACGCTTTTAACATTAAGCGATTGTTAGCACGCCATTTTGAAACGCTCGCACCGTCCCGTTTTCACTTGTGTTCTGCACAGGGTGCTTGGCTGAAAGCGAAGTTAAAGGAGAGGGTTGGTTCCTGAAATAAAGGACTTCAAGAATACTCCTGTTGCTAATGTAAAATAATGCAGATTTCTAATGAGAAATTGATAGTAGATGAAGTTACGCGTTATTTCCATCGTCCCAGAATTTCAATACGTTCTTGTTCGATAAATTTTCAAAGAAAAATCGAATCTGAAAAGGTAATTTTTATTATTTTCAGAGTATCATAAGTGCAGGTTTTGCAAGCGACTAACAGTGTCACAAGTGCAAGCTTTCTAAACGCGTGCAAGCGTCAACAGCAGTCAAAGGGTTAATTAATTTCTCGTCTCGAAAATGTGTACAAACGATCAGCAGAAAATATGTCTACGCCTTTCGTCTCGTCCGTTTACACGGAATTTATTAATAATTTTGTTGCGAAAACGCTAAACCGACTCGACGCCCGTTTCTTTGGGGCAGAATCGCGGAGTGGTCGGTTTAATGGCGGGCTGACTAATAAATCGGCGATTACACGCGAGCTTCCTCGATGTGTTGCGCGTTCTTGTTTGTTTTATCCCGTTGAAATTCCGAGCGAAACGTAATTGGAAGGACGCGGATAGACGTAGGATACGTAGACGGTGAGACAGAAGGGCGGCTGACTTCCGCTCAGCCACGGCCACCACCTTTTACGAGCCAATAAAACAAACCGAAAGTGGAGTCAAGAAAGCGCCTCTCATCCGGCCAGGACGCCGCGTTACGACTTTGTTTAAAGCCCCGTACGCAATTGCGTTAAAAACGGGTCGGCGACGTCTGACTCTGATAAACCTCGAATTTACGTTTCTGTAAATGGGAAAGTGATGTCGTCGTAAACTTCGCCATTTCTTTTCCACGTTTCGGTTTAAACGCGCGCCATTTTTTTCCGCTGAAAAACACGTCGCTTCTCTTTCTCTCTTCTCCTTTCTCCGTCCTCTATTTTCTATCTTTCTCAACAATTTTTTTATGGACGCTCGAACTAACTTAAATTCTCGAACGCATGGAAGCAACAAGAAATACGCAAGCGTCGTTAAAGTTAAACTCAAATGGATTTGTTCGGACGTTTTAATTCCCGTTTGTTAATAACGTCCAGGGACATAGGCAGGTAGAAATAAAGATTACGCAGTTGGAGCTGCTTGTGCCTGCTGCTGTTTCATTATAGGTGCGTGCGACTGCAGTTTCCCACGAGCAAATGGCGTACATACATCTTACCAACGATCCGCTGCAAACCTGTACATTATTCGCACAGAATTAACACTTTCTGAGATCATCTGTATTTTGTGAGTAAAATGAAATGAATATTTTCTATAGCTTCATTTGCAAACGAAGAAGCAAAAATTTCTTTTACACAGAAGGAATTGAAGTAATGATCTAAAAGTTAAAATTTCTAATTGCCACTATAATTTATCCTGTTTATATAGAACAGGTATAATCACAAAATGTAATGATAAGTGTAAGACATTTCGAAATACACATAGAGAGAACCGTGAGATGCAACGATACACGAAGTGCACTTGGTCCAGCGTTTAATGCATAATGTATCATAATTTTATTATAGTCCATGGGAGATTAAAATGGTATCTGGGAAGAGGATCATGCGTTGTAAATCCGGGCGATTCGGAAATGTTTGATCGTTGTCACGCTCGAAAGCGCATCCGTATAGGCGCTCGTAAATCCGTTTAACGATTTTCAATTTTTCCCAAGACCGCAATCCGTACCCGCAAAAATCATAGCGGCGCTGTTTAACGAGCTCCTAATTACTCGGGCTTTCTAAGGGATTTTTTACCTATTATCTCGTCCCGCGATGATAAAATCGTGCTAATTAACACGCACCGCTTGGCAGCGCGCGTTCAAAATCGTAAACGTCTTCGTTACATCCTTTATCTGCTCGCGGTGGCAGTGTTGCTTTTTGAACGGGGCCTTTTATCCGTGGCTGGGCAGGTGAAAGTATTCCGTGGTACGTTCCGCGCTTGGTTCCGTTCCAGACGTCGTTTACGCTTGTCGTAGACAACGGCCGATTCTGTTGCAGTTTTTTTCTCGAGTCGCCAGCGAGGGAAGAGAATAATGTGCGTCTGCGTTCTGAAAAAAAAACATATTAAAGTGACATTTACAAAATTAATTATCCAGAAATAAAAGTCGTTGACGTATGAAACAGTGGATACATATAATTCCATTTATTCTCTAACATAGACAATGCAAAATTGTAAAATTCCTAAATATCTCCATTCAAAAATCATCACGATAAATCTTAGAAACACAATTTCTAAAGAAGTGATGTACAAACAAAAATTTCCTCGACTCAGCTACGATCGAGCACGATCGAAACGATGCAGACGGCTACGAAAGGAGCGCTGGGATAATTTCCTCGCGCTAGATCGGCAGAAGGGGTTGAACGTCGGGCGGAAAGTTGGATTCCGAAAAATCTGCCGCCGCGCGTTGGCTCGTTCCGGTCCGTAACGACGCCGAAAATGGTCGCGGTTCTCTAAGCGCTCGCTGACCCGATTTACGAGGGCAGAACGCAATCTAGCCGCCCCCGCCGACGCGGCGGTTAACGTAATAATAATACGTGGCACACGGCTGAGCTCAGCTTTTTGCGTTTTACGCGGAGCCCGCGTCGCGTGCGCGCCACCCTCTGGTAAGAAGCTTAGCGGAGGGTTGAAGGGGCGCGGGGGTGGGCTTGGCCGAAAATGGTTAAGCATATTGGACGGTGTATCCCCGAGGAAACTTTTACGAGTTTCCACGCAGTCGCGTAAAACGCGATACGTATAAACGTCACCGCGCCGCCTTTCAGTCGGTGCCGCTGAAAGCTTTCGCGATAATCGCCCCTGAAATTCCGTGATTCGTCGCCTCCTTATTGGAGAACGCTGGGAGACCGCGTACGAAGAGATACGCGGTTTCGTTTCCGTTCCTTTCGTTCGAGTTGCGAATCAGCTGTTCCATTTGCGATCTCGATCATGTTTCCTTCTACTTTGTGTCTACTTTTAATTAATAATAAAAATATTAAAGTTGCTGGTATAATTACATTACAGAAGATCAGTCATATAATAAAGAAAATTAGAAAATGCCTTAGTGAAAAATATAAGTAGATATCAACAATGGTTTTACTCGCTGTACATTAAATCATTTTACAACGAACCACGACTCTGGTACAAACGACAAACGTATCGTCCACTCATAATTCACAGTAGAACCCACCCCCTCTGATCAACCGCAAACCACTACCTCTTATCATCGTCCAAAAGAACCGCACTAGAACGAAAATCAAGCGAAAAGAAGAGGAGAAAGAGGAAGAACAAGAACAAGAACAAGAAGAAACCAGAACCAGTTACCTGTCCACGCCGAGCCGAACAAGCGTGCCAATATCCGGCTGAATTTCGCCCGCCTCGAAACAGTGGAAAACAGCGCAGAGAAAAGGAGAAAAAAGGCGGCGGGAAAGGAAAGCAGAAAAAAGCGGAAGGGAAGAAAAGAGGAAGGGTGGAAAAAACAACAGCAGGGGTTTTTATCGCGCGGATAGGGGAAGCCCTGACGCGACAGCGGCAAGGAACGACGACGGCGGTGGGGTTTGGGCGGCGAAAGGAAGCAACAAAGAACAAAAGAGTGGAGAGCGTGAACGAGGAGTTTAACCATCGTCCCGTAATATTCCGTCGCTGTGGCATGTAGACGAGAAAGGGAACGGTTGATGGCGGTGACAAAAAATGGAAACTATTTGATCGTGAACCACCCATCCCGTACGACTCTGGATGGCGATACAGCGGACGATACGCGGTGGAGAAGGATGGAGGGCGAAAAAGCGTGGCGCTCGTACGGGACGATAGAAGGGTGGCCGCGTTCGGGTGGGCGGCGGGCGCTTGAAGAGAGGGTGGTGAAAGGCGCAGGGGGTTGGGCCGGGCTACTCTGTCCACAACCGAGCGACTGTGCACACGCCTAAAAGGGTTTTCGTTAGATTTCATTTCACACCCAATTACCTGGCACACATTGGGCACACGGCGAGGGTGGCGGAGGGCGCGGGACGGAGGGTGGCAAAGAGACGGCGGCGCGCCGCGCGGTTACGGCGTAAAAATACACAAAATGCGGGAGAGAACCCGGCTAGATCACGAGATACCACTGGGCATTCTATTTAACCCCTGCCGGATCCTGCGCCACGGGAAGGACACGCGCGACCGGAAACCCCGCGAGGAGGCTCCTGTTGTCGGCCTCCGCGGTTCACGCGATCCAACCAGGGTATTTTAAAATCCCTGCCCGCGTTTTCCCTGCTGCGGCGGATCTGTGAATGGAGCCGGGGTGAATATTTCGCGATCGGTTCTCTCTCGTATAGTCAATTGATCGGGTATAGCTGTCGATAGGGGGTTGCATTGTCTATGTGAGCCGTGAACCAGCGGGAGCTGTGATCGAGTTGCGGAATTATTTATGCTCGCTTGCGTTCGCTCCCTTTTCTCTGATATTCCTAAAAAATTATTTTACGACCCTTGTACTCGTCGATTTATCGGGCGTCGTGCTCGTCGTGGTTTTTCCTTGTAATTTTTATATAAGAATTTATTACGATTATACGTGCCGATATATTTCTACGTTTCACTTCAAGTAAAATATTTTGTGGTTCCATAGCACCGAAGTGGATTTATTTCCCTCACAGGTTTGGACATGGTAAATAAAAGTGTCACTACCTGGTAGCGAACTTGTTTATGAAGAAAATTACATACCTTTAACGAGATGTGCGCTCTGCTGCTTATCAAGTCACGTAAATATACTGGACCAAAGTCAAATTAGAAACGAGGATGCTCTCCCTTATATAAATTCGTATAAAAGGAAAATTAATGAGTTTTTTAAGAATTTACACACAGCAATCTCAGCTGTTAAATACTGCACAGTAATAAACTTGAAGAACTTTGCAAAAAATTTGTTAGATCAATCATGAAATCAATGGACACGAACAAGAACACGAAGTGGACGTGTGAAACTCTATTTAAATGTAAACCCATCGTAGCGAACGTAGCACGCACCCGCTTCACGTAACGTTTACTTAAAATTAATATTAAAATTCTCACTGTTGGGATGAAACGGTAAACATGGACTTTCGCAGTGGTTTTAACGTTGGCATTGTTTTAACTCGTCGAAACGGACAAAAAATTCGCGTCTACGATCGCGTTAGAGAATCCGTTGCCTGGAAAGGACCGAACGACACGCTCGCAATTAGCGTTGCGAATATTTGGAGATCCTGGTCTTCAAATTTCGTTTTATTCGACGTTAAAAAGGAGGGAAGAGAGGAGGGACGAGAGCGCGGGGTAATGAGAGATAAAGCGACAACGGAACGGTTGCGTTCCGTTATTTGTTTCATAAAACAGGTATTTTTCATCGCGCGCGTTTTTTGTTTCGCGTAAAATGTTGGTTTCAACCAGAAAATAAATTTTTAGGCAATTACGAAACACTTTCCCCTCGTTTATGCCGCGCCCGTGCAACAAAGTTACGAGCGTCTCGTTTTTGTTCCATTTCACACGTGTTCAACTGTATCGCAGCAGTTCCTCCATTACAGATGCGTTCTGGGTTTATTTTTATTAATGGAAAGAACGTGGAACCATATATTTCGTCGTCTTTCCTTCTATGAACTTAATAAACCAATATAAATGTCTCGCGTGAAGTAGAAATTCAGATGTAGAATGTTATAAAAGCTAGTTGATTGGAACAAATTCATTCTAATCACACGTTACAAGTTATCTAAGATACATGATAAAGTACATGTTTAATGTTAAGGATGGTCACGAATTAATAAATCATTACTGCGAAGTAGAAGTGATTTAAAAAAAAAATAATGTCAGCAGTATAATCTGGTAAGATTTCATCGTTGCTAATAACTACTTGTACTATCACAATATTATTCTTAACGGAAGGTTCGTGCACGTGATATCACGAATATCTGCACTACTTACTCTATTTCTCGTTATGACTCGACACGAATTTGTGTACACTACCACTACTTATCCTATTACACGTAACAACTGAAGATATCTGAAAAATACACATATATTTTCTGTCACGGGGATGAAATCGTTACTCGCCACCCTTAACAGTCCATACATAAAACATTACACATTACTCTTACCCCTTCGTATTATATTAATTATCAATCAATCTTAAGTAAAAACCTTGCCAAAAATCACTGCAACAATTTAATACAAAAACGCCTACAAAACCTCCGCGACTTCTAAAAACTTCTACAAATTTTCCGCGAAGAAATGAAATTTTTCGCAGAGCAAATCGTTTGAACAAAAACCAAAACCAGTCCACTTGTTTCAATAATTAACGCGCTAATTGAATAGCGGAATTCGTAGAGGCTCGTGACACCAACGCGGATCTGTATCGGTCTTCATAGGAATAGGCTGCGCGATTCTTAGCAGAGATTTAATCGGGGATCGAACACACTCGCGACCAGGGTGGCAAAGGTCGATCGGAATCGTCGAGATAAATGGGCAGATATTAACAAAGCGAATAGCGCCGCGATCAATTAACACCGATTAATTACCGATTAATATTCAGCCGGGCTCGGACGCTAATTAGCGATTAATATTAGGCCTGGCTAAACGCCGTGGCCAATTTGCGGTAATTACTTAATCGTCGTACACGCCGCGACACGTCTTTCGATCGGCAACGGAGTCAAACCTGTTCCGCGTTGCTATCGTTCGAATCGCGCGTACCCGTTAAGCATTTCTCGGCTGCGACGCGCCAATAAACCGATCTTGCTCGAAGAGCAAATTAACCGCGACAACGAAGCGAGTGAAACTGCGGTCCGTTTTGCGTCGCGTTATTTTTAACAACAATTTTAAGAGAGCAAGTATTTTGCTGAATTTTCGTATCTCGCTCTCTGTGCTCGATGGCTCCCATTTTGATTAACCAAAGGAAATTTAATATTTGCTGTAATATTTATAACTCTTCCACATTTTTACATTTTTCCTAAAATTTATTTAATATTGAAAGTGATAACAAGGATTAAAGAAATTTTATACTACAATCGCTTCGTTTTCTATTTTAAAATTTAAGCTAGCGGTCGATTAATAAAAACTGAGCTTTCTTCGTCAATTATAAATTTTCTATAATATCTATGACGTGAGATATCGAATCAGTCTCACTTGCATTTTTATCTCAACGCTCACTCGTTGAGTATCGATAAATCGGATTAATTAAAACCGATCAAGTGGCGAGGGTCGGAGGAAATTTTTTTGAAGCGAGAAATCTCCTCGAGTCTAACGACAGAAGCGGTAAGGGACGGCAACACGGTTCAGTCGTCTTGTTTACGACCGAACGGTCAAGCTTAATTTTATCGAATAATTAGACGTTAACGTACCTGATTACGAGCATCGGTCTCCTTCATTCACGGTTGATACACACGGAATTCGAGTACAAAGGGGTCGACGCGGGCCAAAGAGCTGGTAAACCAAGGGCTTGCAGGACGTTTATTACGTTTAAAGTCCATTTCCTGTCTCCGTGCAACGACGTAAGCATTTATCGATTAAACTAATAACCATCGCGGAAGATCTTCGTCCCTTTCGAAGAAAGAGAGCCAATTCAATTAATTTTCCGCAATATATATAGATATACCTGTCGCAGAAACCACCCCTTTTACATCTAATATCGTATCTAGTGAAGATAAAAATTCTTGCAATTCTAAATTTCACGCAGACTTTTCGCAATATATATTATTATAATAATTGTTCCTTTATTTCGAGTTATTATTGTTTTCATCGATTTGAAAGTGTTGAAGAGACGACTCGTCGACGATTAAATTTGCTGCTACCCAAAGAAACCATCACGCAAGCGTACATAATAAGTAGTTAAAACTTATATGACACGAGTCGACAGCGAGCGTTTAAAAAGATTTCTCGTAAAACGGCATAATTTAAAGCCGATTCGCATCTGTTGCGTTATTTTTCCCCCTGGAATGCTGTAAATCACGGAAACTGGCGATTGTTAGCGTCGTCAGCGATTCACCGACGGGCATTAATACTTGGAGCGGCGATGGTGATATTCGCGGGATTACAAATCAATATTGCAATTACCATCTATCAAGAAAATTGTTTGTTGTACGTGTAATCGATGCGTGAAATGAATTACGATGTTTAAAGAGCGCGCCGCGATTCGTGCGCAATAATACAATCGGGGAACGATAAATGGCAGCGTAATGCAAGAACATGGCGATTCCATTCACCGGCGTTTCTGGTGATTAAAAAAAAAAAGAAAAAGGACAGAGGAAAAAGGCGGACGCTGTTGTTCGATCGCGAATACACGTAGCCGTGGCAGAAGCAAAAGTCACCGGGAGTAGAATTCTTGGTAATACCGAAATGACAATCGACTCGTTCTGTGTCATTTTCTTTCGCGCGCCGTTCGCGCTTTTTACCTGCCAACCCCCCCGTTTCTTTCGCGGTGGCCACGGTGTTTAGAATTGTAGCGTGTCGCGCCTGGGAATTGCCGAGGACCGATAGAAAAATTGCGTGATTCGCGAACAAAAATTTTCTGGATCGCGACATCAATAGCAGTGAAACATGGAACCACTGACGTTCCATGTCTCGCTCTTTATCGTTCAAATATGAATGAAACTCATGATTAATTGAATAACTCGCACAAGGAAGTATCTTAATTTCGCCATTTACAAACACGAGGTACAGAATAACACGGTGTAGAAACAATTGCTTAAACACCATGTAATACGAAGCATAGAACCATCCTATTTCAACGCATTGACTACTCTCCACTAGATAAGAAGAACCAGATAACCCAGCACCCAAGCACCCTAACTTCTCTACCTTTAATTCAAATAAATCCTTCTCGCAGTTTCCCAAATGTAACACAAGATACCAGCAACCCTTATTTTCAAGTAAGTCGAGAGCGATCGTAGACCTCGCTGATAACACCCCCGCTGATGATTTCCAAGTTTCCGCGGGGTAAGAGTAAGTCGCGATGGACGCGAACGAAGCAGATCGAATCCCAAAGCGAGCGCGAGTCGGAGGAGCGGGTTCAGCGATCCGATGAAGCATCTTCGGGGTCATAACGGCGGGCATCGGCGACGGCGAACGACGCGGCGCGCGGCCGGGGGCAGAAAAGAGCAACGGGAGCGTCAGTGGCAATAGCAGGAACACCGGCCAAAGGAATAATTCCCCGTGTTTCCGAGGAACGCGTTTCGAATTACCGGTGGATCGCGTTGCATTCTGCTCGTCGCGCTTGGCTAGCACCGAGCAAATCTAATTCCTTTCGGACTCTCGGTGCCGATCTCTTTCTCTCCCCCCCTTGCCCGCCTCTTTTCTTTCCCGTCGGTCTTTCGCTTTGTTTTTCCGACCCGTTCCACCGATGCCTCGCCTCTCCCTTTTCCGTTCCGCGCACCTATCCGCCTGTCCTTTACTCCTTGATCGTCCTTCCTCTTAACTTCCACCCCACCCGGTCGCTCGCGCACTTTTTCCCTCTTACCTCCGCCTTCATTCCGCTCATTGTTCCCGTCCTCCTTTTTCATCCCTTTTCAAGCGACCTTCCTCTCCTTTTGTCCCTCTCTTCCCACGCTACGATCTCCGTGGAACCTCCTCGGCCGCTGCTCTTCCCCCCTCGATCGGCCGCCGTCTCCGTCTCGCTCGACCGGGCGGATTTCCCGGATTCCCCGGGGAGTAGACGTCGAATCCACGGACCGATCGGCCTCTACCTTTTAGCGTCGAACGCCAGTACTCCTTACTCCCGGGAAATCCACGTCTCGAATGCTCGATATTATCTCGATCGCAGAATTCGAAGAACGAGCCTCTGGCCCCGGTTTTCCCGCTCCGTTTCCAACCGCCCGCCATCGCCGCCATCGCCGCGGTAAATCCGCGCCACGCCGCCCGTTCGAGCCGCGATTTACGACGCGACCGGGCCGTGGCCCGGGGACCGCATTCATCACGGAATTGCGCCCCAACGGGGGAGGAAAGTAACTGGGACGATCCCGCGATGATCCCGCCGATCGATCGCGGTTGGTACCGATTCGTCGTCCTGGTATCCTTGGAGAACGCCGCCTGGCGAACCGGGATGGTCCGCGTGCTTGTTTTTGACCCGGGCCACGGAGAACGCGGTTAATTGGATCGCTGCGATGTCCGCGATGGTTCGTTTTAATTATCCGGCTGGCTAATAATCGGGATCGTTGCGGCGCTGCTTGGCATCGATCCCGCCGGATCCCCGAGAATTTTCGGCTTGATTTTGATTAATGGTGGGATTTAGGAATTGATGAGGGAATTTGGGAATTTGTGCTTTCGATTTGTAAAAGGATTTTTTTTTTGTTGTATCGCTATCAGAGATTGGAAATTTCGTTTTTTTCAGATATTTAATTAAGTAATTGGAATAGTTAGAGTTTCTATATTATTTCGTGATGAAGTAACGCAATCGTTTGAATAGCCTTCGCCACGGTCATAGCCGTCATTTTTTGTATAGTTAAGTATTGTAAGAATCGCAAAGATGTGCGTGTGAATCGTGCCGTAAGGATGTGTTACTTCTCTTCAGAGACTTTTTGGCCAAGAAATCCATTACCCAATTAGATCATCCTGTCTATTCCTGTAACTCAGCTCGCTCTGATTTCTGGCTCTTTCCAAAATTAAACGATACTCCAAGAATCGAGTTCTAGAATTGCTTCTGAAATGGGAGCATGTGATTGTTAATACAAAATTGCAAAACTGTATCTATTCTTGGTACATGCCAAGAATCAGATAGCCACACCCTCTACAGAACACATACGTTCTTCCACTTTTGCTATCATTGTACCACTTTATCCAAAATCCAGATTCATCCACCACGGTCGGAACAATCAAAAAATCGAAGGGACATCAGACGTCATTAGCGTCGCGACGCGAGACCAAGCGTCACAGGCGACGTCGCGGATGATCCTCGATCCCACGAAGCGTAGCCGCGTTTTCGTAACCCGGCCATATCCCCCCTCCCGCTGCGCGCAATCAATCCTATCTGTCCTTTCTCCTTTTTTTCCCGGCTAAGTAAACGGACGCCCGCGGTAACGGCTTGTTCCCAGACCGTCGTCCTGGCTGCACGCGGAGACGTAACGGCGCCACGTAGACGCACTCCTTCGATCGGATTCCGCGTCTCCTCTTACGTGGCAGGGATTCCTGCAGCAGCTACTGCGCGCACAGACCGTGGTTCGCAGAAATTCCCCGGCGAACCCGCTCCAGAAAATGCACGGCTGGCTTAATTGCCGTTTCGGACCGTATTCATCCGGCGTTCCTCCGGCTAGCTAATCGGAGAAAGATTTCCCCTTTGCTTTTTGCTACCACGGACGCTTTCTCGGCTCCTCCCGCGTCCCTACCCCATATTTTTGCGCTGCCTCGACGGAGCTGGTGAATCAAGGTAAACGGTTCCTTGGCGTGCGAGCGAGGATCGCGTCGTTTCATTTTTTTTTTTTTTTCTACTTCTTTTTCTTTACGTTCTCGGAGCGAACGGTACGTGGAAAGATATTTGTCGCTCGATGCGTCCAAGTACGTAGTGCAGGGCAGATAAATTGGGGCGATAGGTGCATTAGGAGCGGTAGCTGATGATTGGGAGAACGGACGCTTGGAGGATGGGTGGTATCGTTGTTTAAATGTTTCAGTTCTCTGTGGCCCATTAAATTTTAGTATCGATGAGAAATTGGGTATACGTGCTTCTTTCAATGTTATGTCATTACGTTTGGAATTGATGGCTAATTATAAATTGCAATCGATGCTCTTTATGGATGTATTTCTTTTCTTTATGGGAAATTAATTTTGCTACAGTAACTCGAAAGCTTCTTGAAGAATTAGAGTGGAAGAAATTGCAAAATATGATACGCTCGTGACCGATAATTGAGTTTGAGCACAGAAAATGGAGAATCGCGCGGTCAAAGGTTCGAGGAGAAATCGAAAGAAGCCTTGCAGGAACTTAACTGGGTCCATCTTATCAGACAGTTAAACGCTCTTCGTTAGAGAAATGGCTGCAAAGCCGAAAATCGTCAGCGCGACATCGTTCACGAAGCTGTTAACAGGATGAATGGTAAAGGTGGACTCATAACAGAGATAAAGAACGACAGGGGGTTCAAAGAAATTACCATGCAAAGGATTGTTGCGGGACGGAATCGACTTTTCCTACCTCGGTCCAAAACGAGATCGACTTTTGTAGGTGAATCCTTTTAGGGATGAAATCTTTATTGCGCATAATTACGCGGAAGCGGTGCCGTCACGGAACGACTCTTAAGGCCAGAAAATAGTAACCGTAGAACGCTCGAGTGGATGAAAGAGTATACTAATTGGGTAAAAATTAAACTGTTACTTTAAGGCATAACGACAAGCAAAGCTGTTATTACAGAGGTTTCACAGTGTTTGCGATACATGTTCACATTCACCGAGAACTTTACAATGGTTTTAAATATCAGTATGAATACTACATTTCAAGTTTGTTAAAGCAGAAAAGTAATTTCCTTCCTTATGTCATTATTATTGTTATATTTGACGACATATTTGATATAGCAAAGTATATGATAACAAGAAAAAGAAAATCGTTTCAAATAAGACATTCCATTTGAAAGAAACGAAACACGCCCCCATTCGATTTGCACACTTCCATCCACCCCAAATTTGCTAACTCCCAAACGATAGAAATCGCAAAATTATTTAATAACAAAATAACTAGGAATATCAGAGATTTTCTACAGAGAATAGCGCAAGTGCCGCAGCAGAAGTAACAGATATCGCGCGGGCCGATATTAAAATTCTTCTGATAATTCCAAAAGAATTCCACATTGGAGCCAATGTCGCGGGTAACAGTAGAAAGCGCGCTCTTCCGTAATTAAACGTAAACGGTTTGAAAAGCGCGACACGAATTCTTCGGCGCAAGTCCGCGCTGAATTCTACGAAGCGTGGTTCTACGTCGAAACCGTGGCCGAGGCATTCCTAAGCATAAATTCGCGCGGTGGAACGCGGCTGAACATTTGTCGTCAGCGCGGCCAACCCGAGCCTACGTCCTCGGGTAGTGCACGGTGCCCGTATCCGGTACACGTTCACGCGAGGGCAGGGGGCGGCGTGCGTAGCCGGAACTCGCGCCTCTTCCCGGAACTTAACCAGCGCCGTTCTGCTGGCGGCGCGTTTTGCTTGGGAGCACGCTCGAGCAGAGATCTGGTATCTAATAACGCGATTCCTGGCCTCCTCTCTCGCGGCGACAACCTCTCCCGTCCACCCTGCTCCTTCGTCCTTTCTCACGAGGGCGACGCTCGATTTTCGAACCTCCGCCGCGACGCGACTCCTCGATCTTGACGTGCTTGGAACGCGAGCCAATACGATTGTTCGAACGTCCTGTTTGGAAATTCTGTTTTGAGCATCGAAGTTGTTGAACGGATGCGAGTAATTAATTATGGAAGATTGAAGAAGCTGTGTTTGTTAAGCTGATGATCGAATGAATAGCAGGCTATTTCAATATGGAATTTGGTATCCATCGTGGTAGGAATAATTGAACGTGTACGCAGGTCGAAGTCATTCGACTGTGCAAATATAAATGTGAGACGGAAACTGTGCTTGTATGCACAGTTCAAATTGTGCGTTACAAGTTAACGCTTTAGTCAGCAGTTTCTTAGGTGGTAAATATTTCGTTAGACGGTATGAGAAACGTCTGCTTTCAATCTCCGTAAACTATACCAGACATTTTTCAAATCTTCAAGAAACAATAAGAATGACATAGTAATTTAACAGATAAATATCCAGCGACTTCACCAAATAAAAAGACTTCACAGTATTCAATAAATTTATAGTTCATCGTCATATGTTCTAGAAAACCGAACACGCGAAAAGCGAAAAGAGGGATGCAACCCCCGATCAAGCTATAACGTCGCTGACGCGTGTCGCGGGAATGCGAGACGCGGGTTCCACGGTGGTCCAGACGGGGCGATGAAATCTTGGGGATGGAAAAGCGCGGCACCGCTGACTGCGCGCACACCCGCAGAGAGAGGGACGCGTGGCGGCGGAGTGCCCCGCCAGACGCTGTAAATTTTATGGGCCGGATAAGGGAGCAAACTTGTAGGGAATGCTCGTAAAGATACTTTACTGTATATTTACATCCCGGCATAATACGTTACGTGAGTTAATACCGTCCGTTAAGTGAATCGAAAGACGGTTCGATTGCGTTTCCGGCCGCCGCTTCGATCGAGACCAGGGAATAAAGGAGCAAGCGGTGGAAGGAAGGGGACGAGGCGGGGGATGGGGCGCAGGAGGAAAAGGAAAAGAGTTATCGACCTCGTATATCCACGATTGGAGTGTCGGTGATTCGCTGCCCCCGCACGACGCTACTCTTTCCGGTTATCACCGTCGAGAGAAAAAAAAAGAGAAAGAGGAGGATAACTCTTCCTCTTTCTCCGTTGGTTCGCGGCTGACTCGAAATTGGAAAATTATCGCCGCTCGATTAATCGGCCTGATTCGGTGGACGTAGCGATACACGGAACACAGCGCGAGACAGCTTGTTCCGGGCTACGAGCTCCATATGACGCACAGTGGCCAATTTCGACGATCTGGCTTGACAAATTTATTGGCGGGTGGATGCGTCGCGCGGATTTCTGCCGCAGCTTTATTTGTTTTTACAAGAGGCATAAAACAACGCGTGTCTTCGCAGAGATGCGAAACGTACGATGTGGGTCAGAGATTGTAGTCGAATCGAGACAGGGGATGAGAACGCGTCCGATAGTTAATGACTACTCAAAATGCACGCGAACTGCATACGCGGTGTGACGCACTTGCCTTCGTTCGAAACGCGTTCCAAAAATCCAAGTCGACCAACGTGAAAATACCTGGCTAATTTGATGAAAAAAAGGGGTGGAAATGTAAAAATCACGTCCTTCATTCTGTCGATCGCGAATTATTCCGTATTACTCTTCCGTATCCCGCGGCGCGTTCGATCTATAAATATATCGGAGCGCACACGTTGACCGCGCGCCGGTGGTCTGATCAGCGGCGCTGAACGGAAATACAATTATCGGCGAGATAAAACGGGGCGAAACGGTGACAGGGCTGGAAATCGGATGGCTGAAATATGCAACGCGGCCCGGGGTAATGGTGGAAGCGCGGCGTGGCGAACTGGCGCCGGAGGGGTTGGCGCGGGGGTGGGACGCGGCAGAATGCACAAGTCGGAATGTACCCCGCGGGATACTCGACGATGGAACGGATCGACTCGCTATTTAATTACGTATTTCGCGAAGTTACGTCAACGGCGACGCCGACGTTCCAGCCAGCCGTACCTCGCCAACCCCTCCACCCCTCGCCGCTCGTCCCAAACAAGTACGCCGCTCTTTTTCATCGCGCGCTGTTTATCCCTATGAATCTTTCAGCGCGTCGCTTTGAAATCTTGACAACGACGCCGAGCGGGTTCGGGACTTTTCATTTTCGTGATTTATTATCCAACCCCGATGCGCTCGGCTTTTTTTTTAAATTTCGCGCTGGCTGACCTCGATTGTCTTCGTTTCTTACTCCAACCCTTTGTATAGTTCAGACCCGTGCGACAATGATTTTCGTATACCATGCACAGGAGTGTTTGCGCAATTTTTATTTCATTTTCAATTCGTCCTGTAACATTTTGAGTAAACGACACGGGCGACTCTTGATACGAATTAGCAAGGAAATTAACCCTTCTCGCCAGAATGAAACGTCGACCAGGAACCGTTCGAACGAATCGTTTCGAGGAGCAGTCTCGCAGGACCTTTTCAATCGCGAATTCAGTGGGATTATCAATTTCAGAGAGGGGAACAAGCGGAATATCTTGGTCCGGTCGAACGGAGGGAATTATTAATTTCGAGCCGGCGGGTCCGCGAGATCGAGTGGGGCGCGTAGCGAAGAAACGGTGGAAAAAGAGCGGGTCAAAGGGCCAGGGAAATTAATTGCAGCGCGCTCAATTTGGCATTGGTGTTTCGCGGTCGAGCAAAGCCACGAATCTCCGTTCCGGCTCGAAGGGGGTTGGCGGCGGCGGCGGCGGGGGTGGTTCTGGCTTCTGAAAATGCAGGCTCGCTCGCAAGCAGGCGAGCGTGGCCGGGCCGCGATGAGGAGAGAGAGATATCGGACGGACCGCATTCCCGAAAAGCATTTGGCGACGTTGGAGAGAGCGGCTCGATATTCGGGGTGCGGTTCCTAGGTCCGTAGGTCCTGGGTTTGCGTGAGCTCGGGAGGAAGGGAGCGCGAATCGAAGCGGAAAAGGGACGGACGCGAAAAAGGGAAGGAGGCGTAGGTGGAGGCGTGCGGGGTTAGGGGAGGAGGTGGTCGAGGCGGCGGTGGCGGAGGAGCAGCGGTAGAGACGAAGGGCTGGAAAGGGGACGTGTGTGCGTGTGACTCGGCGCAACTGCAACTAGTACGTGCGTGGTGGTGTGAACGGTGCGCGGGAGCGTTACGTCCCTCGCGGTACGAGCACGTGTTCGGCCCCTCTGTGTACGTGTGTCGCAACCAGTGGAAGAGGGTCGAAGAGGCGACGCGGGGCGGCAGACAGCAGAGCGAGCGGGTCGGGAGGGGCGGTTGGCTAACGATAGGACCCTGAGTTAGAGACGAGGGAGCGTGGAGTGGGTGGTGCGGCGGATTGTATGCGTTGTGCAGTGCGGTTAACGGCGTGTGCGTTGCGCCGACGGGCAACGACGCTGCTTTTCGAAAAGGGAAGAGCGAAAGAGGAGGAGGCGGAAGAGGTGGCAGAGAACGAAGAGGAGGTGGCGGCGGCGGTGAAGGTGGTGTGCCGAAGGGAGAGGTGGAGTTTCCAGCTCCGACGGTAGCTAGCGGAAGCATCAGCATCAGCGTCAGCAGCACGAATGAAAGCACGTAGGACGAAACTGGGCACGAAAGAGGGACGGAGAGGACGAGTAAGATCGGTAGGAAGGGAGCAGAGCCGAAGGGAAGAGAAGAGAAGAGTAGAGAAGAGAAGAGTAGGGAAGAGAAGAGAAGAGAAGAGAAGAGAGAAGAGAGAAGAGAGAAGGAAGGAAGGAAGGAAGGACGCGGCGGGCGTCTCGGCGTTCTGGCAGACGAACGCATCGATCCCAGGCGGGTCAAGCACGGAATCTGTCTCCTTCTCTCTCTTTCTATCCCGCTACTTCTCTGCCGTTCCTTCTTTCTCTTTCTCTTTCTCCTGCCCCTTCTGAGCCTTCTCCCCATCACTCTCTTTACCTCAACCCCGTTTCCGCTCTTCTCACCACCAAACTCCGTCCACCCGACCGACCACCCTAAAACCACCCCCACCGCCTCCTCCTCCTCCAACGCCACCCTTCACCCTTCTACCGAGGCCGCCTTTCTCGCCGTTACTGCGCGCTCGCCCCCGCCAGACAAAGACAAATTACGCTGCATTTTCAGAGCCCCAAAGAGCCCCACCGTCCTCCGCCTCTTTCCACCTGCCTCCTTCTCCGCCATCCTCGATCCTCGTCTTCCTCCTTCCTCGGGAGCCCACCCTCTACCACCCTCGCGCCACTTTCGTCCCTGCCCAGACCATCCCGACCGCCACCCCCTCCGGCCTCCAAGACTCTCCGCTATGTAGGGCATCAAACGGGGTGCTCAACCCTTACGCACTCGAAAGGCGTTTTGCTTATCAACCAGAGACGGTCCCGGCTGCGCCCACTGTCCCCGATTACGCGAGCCGCGATGCGGATGCTGCGCTTCCAGGGGCCAACGCGTTTAATGAGTCGCGTACACGCCGCCTCGACCCCGAATGGTCGATAGAACGGCTAACGGGGAACTTTCTTGCCCATTCCCGACCGAATCGCGACCTAACGTCGCTCTCTCGTGGTTAAAACCCTTCGCGCTCGAGATCCTTCTCGACGATACTTCTCCGCTGGCTGGAACGTTATTCCTCGCATAAAGCGAGATTACCGTCGAGTACTATTGAAACGTTTTAGTCATGGTTTCGGAGGATGATCGATGATTCGAAGGGTTGATGTTTCAACGCGTTACGGTATTCCTGATCTTTATTCGTCCGCGATCTGTTACGCTTTTCGTCAGGTTTTAAAGTGGTTCGCGAAGAAACGAACGATCCTTTGTTTGCGAAACTTTGGTGCTCAGATTTTTCTTTTACCCGTTGTGTTTACATAAGCACCTTGGAAATGACGTTGTTCCGGACTACCGGATCCTTTTTTTGTATTTTTACGAGAGGCTGGCGGAGTGTGACGGGAGAATATAAAGACTCCATGAACTGTGGTAAATGCTTGAGTGGAAAGCCGTAGCGAGAGGGAAATTGCTTTTTATACGATTCCACATACTCTACATATTCTTGTAAAGTATTATGAAAATTTGCCGCGATGAAGTGAATCTGCGTTACTTTTCGGGAGTAACACGCGTACATTCTACTATATTACTGGATATATATTACATTACTTCAACCCTTTCTCTATTTCTCTTCACTTTCGAGTAAAGTCACCACGATCTTCCACTCTCACAAGTACCAATCACATACACCACGATAATGGTAAATCAAGAATTTTTTATTAGAAAAATTCTTTAGAAAATTCTTAGAAATATTCACCACTTTAACTAACTAATCGATTTCCTAATTAAATATAAATTCACCTAGCCAACTAAACTATTTTCTATTCAAGAGATGCTTCTATTGCGAGCAATGAATCAGTTTCTTTAACTTCTGCGTGTATCGTGGATGCATTAAAGGGGAGAGCATTTTTTTCAACGAATTTAACGCGTCGCGGCGTCTTCCGGTGCGGCGACGTCGCAACGACAATATCAATATTAGTGATTCGAGCAGCTGTTTAAGATCTGTGCGTTCTCAGGCCATCTTACTCGAGAAGGACTCCTCCTTGGGTCAGTAGAATTGCCGATAATGCAGGGTGGTTGTACCGGGACGTCGATAGGGGATGAGTGCTCTCTGAGAGGATCTTGTCCAGGAGGAACGCCCGGCATCTCCTTAGGTCATCGCTACTGACGATGATACGAGAATACGTTAGGTCGATGACGATGAACGGAGGTTGAGTGCAACGACTAAGTAATTGGTCTTCGATCGGTTTTCACCGGTAAATCGAGCGTTCGTGCCTGTTGCGGTGAAAGATAGGTACGTAATCAAATTCCTCGTTTCTTCTAATAATTTGTACCGTTTCTTTCTGACACCTTCGGTTCTTAATAAGATCGTGGATAATTTCGAAATCACTGCGATCAAGCGTACACTGAAAATCTTGAACCATCGTACGATTTAGTTTCGGAGTAAAATTCTATGTAATTAGTTTATCCTAATATTTTACAGGAAGTGGGTTTCAAATCACTTTGATATTACCATCTGGTCTCGCGTACACCTTCCTTCCACGTAACATTTTTCATTTCACTTTTCGAACTTTGCAAACTATATTAAAACATCGTCGAACTGGATAAATCATATTTAAGAACCAGCTTTCATCCAACACAGAAATTTGAAGGGGAAAAAACGACCGACATCGCGTTTATTAAAGTAATAATTTGATGTAATTAATTTCACGTACACTACAGCATTAATTATTATTACAAATAGAATAGTTAAAACTCGTTAAAATAATTTCTCAGAATTATTATAAATTAGCGCGCCACGCGTTTCGACAAAATGTAATTCGAGCACGATGGTTGCTCGAAACAGCACTTTTTTAAGGCAGCCGCCAGCGCGAAACTTTGCGCTTCGTGCGCGGTAATAGCACTTAAAGAGCCAGTCACCTGGTCATTAAGAAAGTTGGATAGTCTCCGGGTGGTGATGAGAGCCCGCAGTGTTCGTGGCAGAAAAATGTCAACAATGGAAGCCCAGGGAAAGCGGGTCGAAGTGCGTTAATTAAACATTCCTGGCGATGCAAGACGAGGGGTTGAAAGTCGGCTGGGCTGTGTTAAACCGCGAAAGATGGATGTAAACCGCTATCGAGTCGACCGGTCGCTCCCGCCACCCTCGCGAACAACTGAGTTTTAATACCGCAACGGGGTGCGCGCGATACACTCGAAAAGGGATCGAGTCACACCGCTCGCATTGTTTCTGTCTGGTCGAGAACTATAATAACAACTCACCATCGAATATCTTTTCACTAGATCTCTATTTCGAGTTGAATAATTGAAATAAGTACCTTTAAGCGAGATACAGAAAATTATTTTTAAATTTTGATATTACATACTTCACTTAGCATTAAGTTTGGAATTTCTCTCATTAATAACAAATATTTTCCATTATAGAAATATTTTTCGAACAATATCCGTGGTCCATAGAATTTATATTTCCCAGGGAAAAATGAAAAAAAAAATGAACAGTACGGTAAATAATTTCGAGACTGGTCGTACTTCGAGTTTAAAATATTTACGCGAACTGTATTCGAATGCTGCATATTTCGCAATGTTATATTAACGAGAGTACAGTTACCAAAGGCAGATTATAATGCATCCGTTCGTTAAGAGATTCCGCGAAAATTTCTCAAGTATTCATGCGCGGGAAGTAGTAACAGACGTTAAGGCACGGATGTATTCCTCGCCCCCTATGCGACTGCCTTAAAAGTTTCCCGGTTAAACGGAAGTTGGCAAACAATGTTTACGACGTTTTAGAAAGCTACTAATCTTGTTACGCGTCATTATAAGTCACACGTACGCGACACGTCTAGACGGCCCGGGGCTACTTAGCGTCTCGCGCATCAACCCCATCCCGCGCAACCCCCCAGTTCACCCTCTAATCGCATTGTCACACAACGCAAACACGGTTACGGTATTAGAAGCGATATGCTTGCGCGAAAACGCCCGCCGTCTGAGGCGGCGCGGTTAATAATTTCGGAAAACGCGGCGCGCGTAATGGCGTTAACCTTCGCCGACCGGGATGAAACGCGCGACGCGACTAATGGAAACGTTTCGCCTCCCTGTTTTGATGGCTCGTTACGCCGTTCTGCTTCCTGTCGCGGATTCGACGGGATTCTATTTGTTTCGTCGCTTACGAGCGGGGCTGGGGCGTTCGCGAAATTTTGAAGACGAAGCGAGAATGAAAATTAAAGGGGTGCGCTGCGCCAGCATTTTCTTGACCGTGTCCCAAGGCAATGAAACTGTTCGGATCTTTGTCAGCTCCTACACTTTCATTGTAAAAAAAAGGAAGGTTTAAAATAATTTAACGTTTGCATTCTGGAAAATCTGAGAGCAGAACGTTCGAAAGAAGGGTTATCGATGCGGGGTTCCATATCGATCCAACGTTCCCGACAGCGGTGGTATCTACAGCGATTATAACAATGCAAACAAAATTTGAAGACCATCAATCCGGTCGGTTTGGTAAATTATACGGTTAATTGCGGTAATACCAGCCAGTTACTTGATACCTAATTCTACCCTGTCGAGGCTAGGGGGCTGTTACGTACGTGGGATTCCCGCGCTGCTCGAAAGCCTGCCTCCGCCCCCCGTTTGGCATTTATCGCGGCACCGTCCGTCGAATCGTGGAGAAGACATTAAGATTTTTCGGAATTGCCCTAGGTTGCGGAACGGGGTGGATAGACGGGACGGTTACTCGTGGGAGGACGTCGAACAGGAGGACAGCAGACGGACGAAGTTCCGAGTGCGTGTAAGTGTGTCTGCACTGGTTAAGAAGGTTGTAGCGGGGGGGTGGGTTAGAGGCCGAAGGACGGCGGCAGGAGGACGAGGAGGAAGAGTACGGCGGTAGGTAGCAGTGGGTGGCGAGCCGAGGGTGGTAAGGGAGCCAGAGGATGAGAAGTAGGAAGAGGTGGAGGAGGAAAGCGTAGTAGGAGGAGAAGGAGGAGGGCTTGGTTGGTTGAGACGCGGAGGTGCAGGCGAAGGAGAGAGAGTCCGTTGGGTTGGGTTGGGTCGGGTTGGTTTGCACCAGCACCACCAGCACCGACATGGCTCCAAGCGAAGGAGAGGATGGGGTAGGATGGCCGGGCCTCTGCTCGCTCGATAGAGGCGCGTCCCGTCGTCCCATGATTGGAAACCAAATCGCCGCACATCCATCCCCCTCCTCCTTCTGCCTTCGACCCATCCTTTGCCTCGGCGATTCTCTTCTACCCCCGAGGATCCCCTGGCCACGGACTATCCACCCTTACTCTCAGTCCTCGCAACCCTATCCACAGCTTATTCCCTGCAACTATCTCTCTCTCTATTTCTCCCTCACTTTCCGTCTCTGCGTCCCTCTCCTTCTTTATCCGCTTCTCCCTTCATCCCCATCTTTCTCCTTCTCTTTACATCGGCCGATCCGCGTCTCGCTCTTTTCTATATCCACCACACGCGCCCCTCCTTTCTCTTCATCGTCCCAATTCTCCATCCCGCTCTCGCCAACGGCGCGAACCAACTTCGCCTTCCTCTCCGGGCTACCTTCGCATCCACGTCCACCTCCACCGCCTCCTAGCTCACCCTCCAGGGACGCTAATGTCGAGCTAAGTCCTTAAAACCCCTCAGCCGGAGGCCGGCGAGCCCGCAGACCGGAATGGCCTCCATAAGTAACCGGGTTTACACACCCCAAGACCCTATTTCTCACCGTGGAAAAACTGCAGTCAGCTCCGTTGCGAACGCCCACCTTTCGCTACTCGAACCACCCTGGGCCCTGGCCAGGCAATACCGGATTGCAGATTCCGCCGGCGGGCCGCCGTATCGACGGCCACCGAGACCGAACGACGCTCTCGAACCAGATTAGGAAGATGAGCGCGATGAAAAACGACGGGAATACTTCCTTTCTCCCGCAATCGAATTACTATTGCTCGACGGTTTTCCGTGCCACTCGAATTACGTAGCCTTCACGCGCGATTTTACGTTGATCTCGATCGATAGATCGCTGCGTTCGCGTCTTGGGAAATTTCTAATGGTTTCGTTCGTGGTCGAGAGAAATTTTCAAATATTCCATAACCGATACAACAGATAATACACATTCAAAATATTCATAATAAATTATTTAATCAATTTTTTTTTTTTAATTCATTTCACATTTGAGGTTACTCCACGCATGATCGATATTATGATTCAAAGCAATTTATTTTTATTAACGTTCCAAATTTTAGAACACAGAAATAAATTTGTCGTGTTAAAATACAATTTATATTAGAGTTTGTGTGTAATTAATATATACTAATTGAACAAATGGAAAAAGTGCCGCTCGAAACGCGATTGTTCAATTAGCTATGGAGCAATAAAGCAGTTTAAATACTCGACGAAATGGCCCAACAATAACCGGGCCGTGATCACAGAATGCAATTATAAATCGCGCCGCTGTAAACGGAAGTTCCCGAACAATATCGGGGGCGCGAGTACTACTGTCCTACCTCGCGACGAAACTTTCCTTCAGTGACGCAGCTACTTTCACTTTTGCTGGTAATGTTTATGCAGAAAACCGAAGAAACTTTCTTGAGGTGCAAGTGTACCGGTAAATGCCGGCACGGCGCGCCGGAGGGATGAACGGGGGTGCAGTAGTAAGCGCGCCGTGAGGGTATACACAGCGCCGGTGGAAAGTTTGAATCGAATATCCGCGAAAGAGGTATTAAATCGATAACTTTGACGCGAGTCTTGTCACTTTCGATACCAGTCGATTGCTTTTCCTAACGTTTCACTTGTGCCGAATACTTTAATATCGCGACATTTTAATATCGATCGGCGATCCGCATAAAAGCTTTCGATTTTTTTAAATAAAAATCCTCTTCTCTTTGATACATCCTTAAAATATTATTTCAACTATATATATATATTAATTATAAAACATCTTTCATGGCGTTACTTAACGTGACTCCCCTATTAATCCTCCCAAAGCACGAAACGAAATAAATCCAAAGCGAAGCTTCCGTCTCAAACGATTTTCCGCTGATCCACGTCGTATAATTGAACAGACGGACCATCTGAGACTATCAAGAAAATGGGTAGCCCGAAAAAGGAGGCGCGGAGCCCGTCGCGTTTGGAAACTAATGCGGCGGGCATCAGAGGGAACGTGGAAGCGGTTTAATACAGCCGGTTTCTAAGCAGCCATTAAAATGCTCGGGTACGCGAATGCACGGGTGCCGGTATTACCGCCACGTCCGTCCCGTCTGATCGTACCTTTGAATCGGAGGCACGGCGGACGGGGCGGCGGAGCTTTATACCCGAAAGGGAGAGAGATCCCTCGAATTCGTGCGGCAGCGTGAAATGCGGCTCTCCTTAAGGGTACCTAGAAGCGATACCAATATGTCCGTCGTCGTTAGTGACGTTACTGGATGAGCGAGCACAGAGCGCGCGAGGGAGAGGGCCGGAGGCAGTGAATGCCCAGAGGCCCGTAGGATATGAGACTCTGTTGGCCGCAGGATCTTCCGCAGGAGCCAGAGGAACCAACTCGATGGAACGCTCTTCTACCATCGGCAAAGTGTATTGACGGCTAGCGACGTTCCAGCTTACGTCGAGAGCGGCTGTCCTCTCCTCCACCCACCGTATCGTCCGTCTCCGTCTCTGTCTCGACCATCCTCCGTGCGTCTATCCATCCGCTCCGTTCGTCCTTCTCCGTCCTGATGGCGCGCGCGAGCGTGCACTCGAATCTTGGAACGCCGGATGCGTGGTCCATGCATGTGTCCGGGTACGTGGGTGCGCGTTACTCGAGAGGTACGCGCGCAGACGTAACGCGGCGAGAGGGAGCGTGTAGAGGCGGTTCACGTACACCCTCGCAGAGAGAGCCGCACGTAGACAACCGCGTGCATCCGTCTCGTAGGTCTCATAGGTCGAACCTCTAAGTTCGTGCTGGAATTACGTCACGCTGCGCCGTGGAGGATAGGGCACGGCAAAGTGGAGATAGGACGGGTCAAGACGCTCCTATCGCCTCGGATAGCTTCGAAAGGGTTAAAGCGCTGTCGTGACCTCCTTCTTCTCCCCGTGCTCGTTCGACGAACTTGCGCGAGCCTCGCTGCCGGCAGAGAAACTTCGTTCGACCGGCCCGGGTTTTCTTCGAACCGACACGGGCCTTTGGGAACCACGACCGTGCCCACCGACCATCCTCCCCCTCCAACTAATCCCCCCCTTCGCCGTGGCTTTTGTTTTACGGGATATTGATGTTACCAATCGCACGTTCCGATTGAGTAATTCTCTGTCGATGGACGATGTTCGATTGAAACGAATCGAATCTTGGTACACGATTAGCGCATGCTGCGAGATTCTTTATTTTTGGCATTAGCTAGGGAAGCTGTGTTCAGACATCTCGAATTGTGAAAATGGTATGTATTTTAAGGTTTTTGTATCGATTCGATGCAGATGTCTTTTATGAAGTTAATTATGTAGCATGGTTATCGAGAAAATATCTGGTTACAGAGAGACAATGGCTGATCGTAGATTTAATGGACGTCTCAATTCACGAGTTGAGGTTGACTATAAAAGGCACGCGGTAACGTTATCAAATTTCTTTTTGTCAGGAATCGTTTGTCCCCTGCGGAGTAAAGTTTTCGCTAATTATTCCAAGACGACTGACAAGTTAAAAAGTAATAGCAGCATTCGTGAAATCGAGCCCCAATTATGTAAAAATGCAGCGGTGAATTAAAGTCGCAACGTAAACGTTCTACCAAAAAAAAAAAAAAAAGAATTATGACATATTTCGACTAGTCTATCTTATTTCAATTTAGATGAAATCTCGTTATTCAGTTACGCAACGAAAAAAGTTAGAAAAAAGAAGCATGAAAAAGAGCAACAGTTTACTCCCCTGTGCCAAGAACTTACGTAATACAATCAATAAACGTGGTTCTGCTTCATTTTCGGTGGCTAAAACGAACAAACAAATCACGCGACGTTAGCATCCGCGGAAAAAGTGACCCGAAAAAGGCATCCTAAACAATTTCGCTCCGGTTCCAAACCTCCGTCTCCCCCTCGCTCGTTCCGACTAAGCGTTTAAACACTTGCCAACGAGACCCACCCCCGACCGCGGGCACCGAAAACAAGAAAAATCATCGCGTCGCCCGTGTCCCCGATTCGAAACGAGCACGCAAGTTCGAACGCAGGCCAGTCGTGTCGGATCCGCAGCGATCGATCGGCCGCCGTTCCTCCTCGCTGGCTTACCAGCGAGCGAAAGAAGCAGACGTAACGAAGCGATTACCATTTCGGCGCAACGGAGTCATCGGGCGATTTCCGCGAATCCCAGCGGTGAACGGCGCGGGACCGCCACGGTGAAAGGTCAGCGGCGGGTTCAGACGGAGGTTCGCGTACTTACGTTCGTACCGTTCCCATTAATGGCGACAGACGCGCGGTCGCCTTAGCGAGGAGGCACGCACGCTCTGTCCGACGAACAAATGAATGCGAACGAACGGGGAGAAAAAGGGTATGAGATGGAGTGGCGTTAGGACGAGGAGGGATTGGAGGGGGGAGGGGATAGCACAAAGGTCGAGGAACGTTAACCGGTCTCGTGTCTCTCCCGACGACGGTGAGTAGCAAACGCGGCCCTCGTTCTCGATGGCGGTGAGAGAGTTACCAAGCGGAAGGAGGGTTACGAATCGGTGGGGTTGGGCCGCGGTAAAAGTGTGTCTCTGTGACATGAGGGACTGACGTTTTGTTGCTGTCTCCCCCCCTCCCCCTCGAGCCCCTTCCATCAACGGCTCGCCCTACAGATGGTCCTACTTTCAACCCGCCCAACGTCACTCATTGTCAGACGTGAGGCAGGTTAGGGTCGTCTGGTAGGGCGGTAGGACGAGTCAGGCGATGTGTAGGGGGTTTTACGACCCTCGACTCGTCGGCTCGGATGGGGTTTTCCTTCGTTCCCCCCCACGAACCCACGCCGCTTTCTACGCTCTACCCCTTCGTATCTATCCTCCCGGTCGACACCACGTGCTCCATTGGGGTAGGTCGGGCTGGCCCCATTATTACATCGCAAGAGGAATGGAGCGTTCCCCAGGAATTCGTATACCTGTGGCGCGATTTTTTTCGACGTTTTCGTAATCTCGTTCGTTTTAATATAAGTACATTTATCCTTCTTTCGAAATTCTCTTTGTAAACAACTGCTCTAAACTTATGTTTAGAAAATGTTGTAATGGTTTAAAACCTTAAATATATCTACCCTGCGTTGGTTTAAAAAATCAAATACGTAGCACGAAAATTTCTAACCAAATACGGGGTAATTTCGCATTCTCCGTTCTAAGCAGTTTTTAACGATTCCTCGTCAAGACGGTATCGACGAGAACCACCTGAGAACGCGAAGCAGGCCGAGCGCGATCGAAGAAAAATCGCGCGCGCTCAAAATCGATGAGGGCGCCGACACGGTCGAACCTGTTTCAGCGGGCGGAATTTCAAGAACGTCGAACGGAACACGGTCGAACGTGCCAGTCCAAGACGTATCGAAGAAAAAGGCACGCAGAGGAAGAGCGGCAGCGCTGGTGGTGAAACGAACGGTGGGGTGGGAAACTCGTGGAATAGAGACCCGTGGGCGGGCGGAGGAATAATTTTTCGGACGTCTTTTCCCGACCTTTTACGGCTAAATTGCCGAGGACGGGGGGATAAAAGTTTGGCGTGGCGGGCAGAAAACTCTGACTGGTAACGAGACGTGGAACAACGAATTCCGATGCGGAGTGATACACGGCCTTGGCCCGACGCCAGGGTTTACGCTGCAAAATTGCACTTCCACCTCGGCCCTCCGTCCACCCTCTTTTTCACTCCGCGCGCGCCTCACCCTTTTCGTCTCGCTGTTTCACCGTCTCCTCGATAATACAACCCGGCGAGATTCCGCTTATCTACGACACCGACGCCGTCGCGGGCCACCGTTCGCCACGGTTTCGCCCCCCGCGATTGCACGAAATTCGGGCATTATCTGAACCACCCTAACGTGCAACGTCCCCGCCACCGCACGGCGTCGAATGTACGCGACGAAGACGAACCGCGATTCGAACGCGGTCGCACGAGAACCGCGCGAGTTTCGTTTCAAGGACAAATTTCGGAACTTTTACGAGCGGAACTTTTGCCGATAAATCGCGGCCGCTTTCGCGGGAACCACTTTGGAATTCGAATCGTGCCGCGTTCTCGTGCGGATTAAACGGTCGAGGCGATTGCGAGCTATCGTGAGCGGCGGTTGTTACGTAAGGTCGTGCGAAACTTCTGCGAGCGAATCGCGTGGTTTTTCTGTTTCTCTGCTCTCGCTTTTCGAATCGAGCGCGTGCGTTCGCGAAGGCAGTTTGATGGTAAATGATACGTTCGAAGCTCGAACAGCGAACACTTTTTTTCTCGCCACTGTATCAAATGATATTATTATAATTCAGTTTCTCGTACGGTTTGCATTAATATTTACGAGCAAGGAATTTCGATTTGGTCGCCGCTGAAACGTTCTCCGTCTGAGCGTTGCGCAAGAAGGATAGGATGATTTGTATTTTCAATTTTTTCTCTGGGTGAGCCACGTTGAGAACACTCGTGTTTTTAGGATTAAAAAATGCAGTGGTACTTTTTTCAAGTTGATTCAAATCTTTCTCACGGTTAATTCCGCTTTGTACGTATGTAGAAAGGCGAGCAACAATTCTGGTTTTACTGGCCCCGCTAACGCACGTGGCGCGGATGTCCGTGTAGAAGTGGCTGTATCTACTTAAGTAGCGCCGTTTCTCATTAGGAGAATATTTGCTTTTGTGCAGTCAGTGAAGTCAGAATCACTGCGCACAATTATTATACTCAACCGTTACGTTTCATTGCATAACATTGTTTCTTTTATTCGTGTATAAACAAAAAGTTAGTTAAATATTTAATTATATCAAATACCTGGTAGATGCATCAAATTCTTCCTTAGTTTCGCACGAACCTTTTTATAATGTTTCCCTGTATTTCTTCGTGTTTCTAGACTCGATGCTTCTTCAGGCTTTCAATCATGTCGCATTAAAGCATTCTCCTCCGACTGTCTCGCGACGAAAAATCAACGAAAATTGCTTTATTACATTTCCCAGCTGACGTTAATTCGCGAAGAAAGTTTCACCGGTGGAAAGAAAATTTATCCCGACGACCAGCGCGATGATACTCAAATTCCTCTCGAAGATACTGTCCTCGTCGTCCTGGAATTATGTCGCGTCATGCATATGCTGGAAAGTTTTGTAATTTCCCCTCGCCGTCCTCGGCTATTACAAATGTGGCCAGCGTGGCGACGCGAAATCCTAATGGAATGGTCAGAATTATTTTCGAACTCGGCTCGAAAAATGAACGTGAATACACGGTAATTCTACGGGTTACGGTAAAATAATTTAATTACCTTGTTACTTCACCGCGTTACACTAATTACTAACGTTAAAGACAGTTTATCGCCGGAATCGTTAATAATATCAGTTGTAACAGTGCTCCAGCAGCACGAGGTCGTACAACGCAGTTATTTAACACGTTGACGCACATTTTTGACTTTACGATCGCCCTCAGAAACACTTTTTTTCGATTGTTTATGACTGCCACATGAAATCCGGTGTAAGTTGTACGTTGCTGTCTGGCATGCTATCACTTCTTTTCCTTTATTAATTAAAATATGCACGCATTTGCCTGCATATCGCCAAGGATCAGACGGCTATAGACGTCATTCGCATCAACCAATTAAACAGTTTAGACAATCAAACGAAATAATAGAATGCGATTCGTTAATATTTCACAATATTTTTAACAGTCTGCTCTATTATAACAGTCGAGTAGAAAATGAAACAGCGTGGCGCATCGATAACTCGTGAAGGAAAAACGAGAACGCATCGTAGGCGGACGCAGGGTAACGATAATCCAGAGGAGTGCGTCGTTGAAAAGTTCTGGGTGATCTTAAATTATTCATCTTCAGCCAGGCCATCAAAGAACGGCGGGCAACAAAGGAAGTTCGCTGCGTAACAGCGTCCACGGTAACGCAGGAGGAACGCAGGAGGAACGAAGCTGCGAACCGATGCACCTGCGGGAAGAATGGCACGCAAAAGTAAAAGTTGCACGGGGCCTGGCGATGTGTTTGCCGCGCATTATCGATACGATGAAGGCGGGGTATAATGCTCCCGCGCGGTCTAAGGCTTCCCCTACGGTTTCCACGGCGGTACCAACTGCAAGTTGCAGCCTGGCACGTCGCAACGCGGAAGCCACCCCTCGCGTTTCCCTGGTAAACGCCATTTTAGAAATGGCAGCATCGCGACGATTCGTTACGCATCGGGAATAATTAATTCGTTCGCCTCGTTCGATTTTCACGGGTCAACCGACCATTTTCGATGTCGTTGAGACTGGTTCCTCGCGCAGGGGGCTGTTTTCCTTTCGCGAAAAATGCGACGAGGTTCGTTTCGAAGGCGAAATTAATATTTATGCGTTCGGTAAATGCTAATTTCGATGTTTCAATCATTTTTAATTCCAACGCGCGCTGCGTGGAGGAATCTAAATGGGTATTATTTATTCGAAGCTACGTGTAATTTCATATTCTCCGTGACGCGGTGTACACGCGGTATAATGTGATATTTTTTTCAGCAACGATGGATATAACGCATCCATACGTATTAATTTTATTTATATATTTTTCCACTTATACCGTATTTCATTGTTTAATGCGAAGCATGTAACGGGATATGTGAGAAAGTTTGTAGATGCAAGCTGCAGCTGTAAAAGGTACAACGCGGGAATTACCATAGCATAAATATTTAGCACAAAATGTAAGATCTTCGTCTGTGCTATGAAAGGTAAGAATGCGAATCTTCGTAAAATGGAAACGTGGATTCTTCTCTTCTTCGAAGCAACGAAATTTGGTTTTTTCGAAACAGGCGCACGAGTTATCTTGAAGCGATTGATTCGCGTTGTTTTATTCGATAGTTTTTCCTACTCACGAGTGGTTTCCACTCTTGAAACGCTTGCTGGGAACGCTATTACGGACAAGTAAGAGTTTACGAGCGAAACGAATTTTCTTTATCCACAAACTTCGGAATTGAGCCAGTTTTCCACTTGTCGGGACTAAACGACGATGAAATGAATTGTAAGCTTTGCTCTATTGATCTAAAAGTCGACGATTTCGTTTATTCAATCAGCAAATTCGCTGCAGTCTTTCTTGCTAATTACCTTTAAATTACCTAAAAAACGGACGCAAATTTTACAGAGATAACGTTAAAAACCCGCGTTGAAAATTCTCCAGCAATATAAACAAATATATTCGAAAACAATTTAAACCACGGCAGGGAGTATCAATTCGTTATTAATAACAGGAGTCCATATTTGAACAAACACGGATATATAAATCAGTACAAACATACATATTACACAAGCCAATATTCAAATAAACACCTGTTCACGGAGAAATAGAAATTTAGTAGCAATAGGTCAATGAAACAATTTTTTTTACAAAGATTAACTTATTCCACCTATACAACGAGACCGAATTAAGCTTCGCTATCCTTGCTTACAATGAAATATTAATGAAACCTTTAACAACCCTCGGTCACGTTTCGAACCTCGAACAAATAACACAACCTTACACCACCGAATACTATTAAAGTAATTTCGAATTTAATAACCTCTTTACCCGCTTGGTCCACGAAACATTTCACCGCGGAACTCTCCAACAGGTAGGTCCCGAATCGCCTGAAGAACGCGAGGGGTTGAAGGGGACTGAGATTTCGAGAAGGAATCCAGCAGAGGAGAGAAAGAGACGCTGACGAAAAGCCGATTCCCTACGGAGTGAAAGCGTTGGTATTGTTAGACATCCGAATCTTATCGCGGAAGATTAAGTTGCAGATAGAGAGAAAGGAGAATCACGGCGGGTAGGACGCCGACGGGGGTATGCTAATGCGAGAGTAGCCTTCTGGGCCCCCGTAGCCAGAGCCAACACGCGTTCCTGACCCGGCGCTGTCACGACTTTAGAACAATGGCGTCGATATACATGTCTCATTTATATACACGTATTCCTCGATACGGCGCGGCCGCGGTACACAACGTTCAACCACCGCGTACTAAAAAGATCCTCCTCGAACCCGCCGCCCGATAAAATCCTGGGAATGGAAATCAATTCGGGCGGGAGCCGGGTCATCCATGATTTAACGCGCCACTGAGACCGAACAGTTCGAATTGTTTCGTTTCCACCATCTTTTTTTCCCTCGCGTCACGCTTGTGCGGCGTATAAGTACTCGGGTCGAGACTCGCGTCTAGGAGAAATAATTGAACGATAAATTGTTTCCTCGATCGTGCCGCGATCGCGAAACTCGAGGTATGTATTCGTTTTTAATTCCCTTCGTTTAAAATAGATCGTACGTGGTTTCGGATGTCTACTCTGCTCGTTTCAACGCGAGATTAACGAGACTTCCGATTCGAGTATGCAAATTCAATGTGGCGAGTATGTCTAAGAAAAATCTAGTTGATCGATAAGTTGCTTCCTCGTATCGAAGAATATCTTTTGTTTAATTTCTTTTATATACATCGTCGATGAATTCGAATAACTACGATGCGATTTGGTCGTAAGATTGGTAAGAATTGAAATCAAAAATCGAAATCGATTCTCATACAGTGAAATGTTCAGTTGTGTACTATGTACGTATTCGATCCAATTTTACAATAATGTACAATTGAATTTCTGTTCGTAACAAACAAGGTTCCACCTAACTGAACCCACTGGGAAATGAATAGTTAGGAACAAATATACAAGTAGTTATACAGGGGCAATAATTGAATCAATTCATACGAGAAGAAGCTGTCTGCATGGTACACAGTAGATTAGGTAAGACTGGTCAGACGAGAGTTCAGTTAATGTCACTTTCACTGCAATTTTATACTAAGAAACGTACTGTATTAATATTAAAAGGAATATATTTAATCAGTGATTTTTATTATTACAAAGAAGGCTATCAAATTCGTACAAAATTTTAGTTACATAGAAATGTTTAAAGACATTTTATTTAAAATTTATGCATTTGGCACCAAAAGCACAGCTAATAAACTCGCAAAATCATCATACGTCTGCCAAAAAACCCAAGATTTCTTGCTCTAAAATCTCCTTTACTCTGCAAAAACTGGGGTTCACCAGAAACGCGGAGGCGCTGTAACTCGTCGCTCCGTATTACCATCAACGGTTCTCGCGGAGCTGAGGAAGGTAACGTCGAAGTTGCCGTAAAAATTTTAATAAGCGGAGCCGAACGAGGCAATCCCGCGAAGTTAGACAAGCGCCTATTGATTCCATCGATAGGGAAGTTTTCTTAAAACCACGGGCGGCGGGGTGAGGAAAAAAAAGGGGAGAAGGGGTGGAAGGTGGGAGGGCAGAAGAAGCGCCGGTTGCGCTGAGAAACTGGAACGTGCGATCAGCTTATTATAAGTCAACCTAGGAAGAAGGCCACGGCTGAAAAGTTTGAATCCCCCCAGCTAAGAACGTTTCTGGGACAAGGGACCCTTGAGTAAACTCGACTCGCGAGGAACCGCCAGGTTTCCGCGAGGCATCCACGGTGGTTAACGAGCCTGAGCGCCCGGACGATTCGATGGACCCTCTCGTCTCGAATTTAATAAACTCCCATTTGCTTTTTCTTTAAACAACTCTATCGCAATCAGGACGGGAACATCTTTCAGTTTGCGCAGCCTTTTAACCGTTTTTCTTCTTCAATCTTCTCTCGCTCTTTCTCTCTCTGTCTCTCTACCGTTGCTCGTCGCTATTCATCGTTATCACGACTTTATCGTCTGTCAGCAATAACGGTCCAGAGGATTTCGAATGGTAGCGATGGTTTGTTGAGCTCGTTTCTGGAATTCATTTGCTAATTATGCTTTTCGGTGCGGGGGTGGTTCGGCATCGGTAAGTAAGCTTTGAGAAAAATGGCTGGGTATGTTATTAGGTTGAATGTTCTTCAGATATACTTGGCGAAATCGTTTAATTGCTAAAGAAATATCTTACTTTCTTCTTTATACTAATTATTAATAGCCGGGAAAAGTATGGATATGAAGGAGATAGTTGGTGATGTTATTCAGTAATACTTCGTAGAATTTCATTCTTACTTGACTAAAAATTAAATTAGTATTATAAGTAAATATACAATGTAGTCAAATCGTTGCCAATCGAAAATCAGCAGTGGATACGTCCCGATAAATTCGAAAAATACGTGAATAGAAAACCATCACGTGGAGAACAACGAGGGAACACATTTATCCGTTTCACGCGAACGGAATCGAGACGCAGCCCCCAAATGCTGCGGAACGATAATGGCGACGGTAGTATATTTCGCGTGAAATAGCTCCTATCGGGACGACATTTAATTCGACCACGGCGGCGGCGCGTTCGACGATTTTTGGCAAGGTTCTACTTTCGAAAATATCGTCCGCGCTCGCCAGAAGGAAATACGGTTGGCTCCGAGCTACCCAGACGCGTAGATAAAAGAAATAAACGGATACGAGGCCGGGGGAAATGAAACGGAGGAAACGGAGAAATATGAGAGATAGAAAAACCGTGGCGAGACCGTGACGAAAAAGCGTCGGACGGGGCGGAGGGTGGACGCGAATGGAGTGTATACGTCTTAAGAGAAACGCACTCGCCGTAAGCTGGATACATGGGGATAGAAACGAAATAAACAGCTGGAAAACCACTTTCAAGATAGGTAACATGCAAAAAGAGGAGGCAAACGAGAGGAGGACGAGGGGAAGAGAAATGAGAGCGCGAGCCGTACTTGAAAAGAAATTGCCTTCAATTCGAGGGTAAACGTAAGGAACGCGTGAAGAGCGAGGCGGCTTGCGTCCACGCGAATAATGAAACTCCCTTTCGAAGTATCCGTGGATTTTAATTGTTCGTTTAATAAAGAAAAACGTTCGATGCTTAACAATAATTACTAACAACTTGAAATTTTCAAAGAAAAAGATTGAACTCTCTTATGACAACTGACGAAGCTAGCTCGAACACAGCTATTCTAATATTCAACCCTTACCAACGAACCTAAAATCCAAACAACATTCCTCACAAACATAAGACGTCCATAGTTCAAACCGTACAGGTCAGTGCTGCTCAAGTGCCCTACATCCCCTTACTCACACATGCCTCACAAGAACCTAAATTACAGATCGCATTCTTCTCTTACAGGGGATCAAAACACTTAAAGATCCAAACACAAACTCTCCCAACCAAGAAAGTACAATCCTCCTCAACTCTAAACAAACATTTAAAAAACACACAAAGACTCACGAACCCAATTAATTCACAAAAAACCACACTCGTAAACCTACGAAAACAGTTCTCAAACCTGAACCACCCAAATAACCCATCTTTGAACTCAGCGTCTTCCAACCGTATCGAGCCCACCCCTTTCGATCCAACAGTGTTCAGAAGAGTGAAGAGCATAAAGGAACCGACGCGGAGGCGTCGCGGGCAGTCGAATCGTCGGCGTTGGGTGCACGTACGCGGGTGCAAGGGTGCAGGTTAGGCTGGCGAACGGAGGCGGAGGGCCTCGCGCACGTAGCACGCTGTGGCGCGGTTCAAACGGTCGAACGGCGGTGGAGGCGAGGGCGATATACATGTGAGAGGGGTAATTTATTAGGGCCGGTGGCGAACGGGACGCGTTCGCGCGGGGGAACGCCGGGGCCGTCTCGCGCTACGGCACTGCACGGCACCGCGGGTACGATCTTCGCGTGTACGAACGCGCCGCCGGTTCACGCTGGTGCCGGTCCCGCCGGCACGACGATGGAGGCGGCCGAGGGAGAGATCTCGTTACGCGCGAGAGTTCACGGGTCACGCGAGAATCGTGAACCTCCGGCACGGCAGAAGCGGCGCCGAGCCCGGTTGACACGCGGCCCCTTCTCGATAACTCGCGTACCCTCGATCTTCGCGTTAACCCCGGTGGGCTTCACGGGGGGGGGGGGGGGGGTCGAAGAGGAGGTTTTCCAGTACGGTCTCGAACTTCGCCTTCGACTTTTTCACGTCGATGTAGCTCGTTTGCAGCGTCGTTTCTTTATTTGGCCGAGTGTGCGCTTAGTTTTGATGAAGGAACGTGCTGATCATCGAGAGTAAGAAATAGGGACATAGAATATTGTGACTTTTATGAAGCATTTTTAGCATAGTTCTATCGTTATCTGCCATTTATCGAGCATATAACTGTATCCTCACTTGAAGTGGTATTATTCAGGAAGTCTGTTACTGTGTAACAAAAAGCTAATGGCGAAGAGGATTTTAGAAACAGTGCGGTACTTTAATCAGAAATTTCCAAGTCCCTTACTGTCTTATTTAGACTTGTAACAATGGTTTATAGCTTCTCTCCTTTTACATTACTCTCTTATATAATTAACACGTTGACGCAAATGACGTCTATCCTTGGCGATATGTGGGCAAATGACGGCTATAGCCGTCGAAAGTTTTTTGGGAAAAACTGTGGCCAAATGTGATAATTTTCACTTCCAAACATACAACTTACACCCGATTTCATCTGGCAGTCATAAACAATAGAATAAAGAAAGTGTTTCTGAGGGCGAGAAGTAAAAAATGTACGTCAACGTGTTAATAATATAGTTCTCACAAAAGAATAATAGCATTTACGCGAAATTTCTTATTTTTATGTGAGCGCAAAATGGCGCTCTCCCGCGAACTGATCGCGAAAGCCACTAATGCATCGAAAGGGATTAAAAGAATCGCAGTACTGATAGAAAATTAAGCACAGTGTACCGTCGTAATTGATTTGTGGAAGGAAAATACAGTCCGCTCTATTTGCACGTCTGGAGAAGTCCTGTCTGTTCTTGGAATTCCGTTCTGGTCGAATACGACGAATTAACGATTCCACGGAAACGATTTGTTGCTTTTGCTGTATCGCGGTTCTGGGAAAGAATTTCGGTCGAAGAGGACATAAACATTGTTGGCGATCATACGGAGAGAGCCCATGACGCTGAAAGCTCGCATTCGCTTGATGCGTAAGTTAGTGTAACGACGAAGGCTGTCGCGAGTGCGTCGAGTAACAGTGCTTAATGTGTCGTTGTGGCGTTTTAACGCGTTAAAGCTCGATTTTTGCGGTTCTATCGCTTCGAAATTAGCTCTCAACTCCTCCTGAATAATAGACGTTACGTGTTTAGTGCACTGCGTAGCGCACGTGGCTTTCGCGTGGGCGTAAAACGAAATCGCTTTAAGCTTGTGACACCGAAAGTGAGAAAACCGCGAGACGAATAGAGTTAAACAGAAATATTCCATATTCGTTATCTCTTCGAGTTGTTTTTCGACTGTTTTATTTTTAAGAATACGAATATTATACGAATTTATCGTTTAAAGTCGATCTAATTGGTTGGAATGGCGATCGTTACAAGCGATCAGAAAAATAAAACACTCAAGAAGGTTAAACGGACGTGAAACGAATATTCGATGCGTAAAAGGGAATTTATATTTTGTGTTAAATTAAATGCAACGTTGGAATTAAGATTTAACTACCGCCAACTTCTTTCATCGAAAGTGAACACGTAACGAGTCGCTCACGGGCTCCCTGACCATTAACGATACTATCGGCACGTCGAACAGCAGTAAATGCAATTAACAGTACGAAATTCCGATTCACCGTGCAAGATATCGCTTGTAATTAGCGTAAGAAAATGTGTAAGCCGTGGCTAGATATGGTGCGTGTACCTCTTAATGAATAGAAACGTGTCTGGGAGTGGCAGATGGAAGAGGAGCAGCTGATCAGAGGAACGCAAGGACTAGCCCCTACATGAGTACATTACATACTGTCTTGCAATAGATGGGTTAGATCAGGTGCGCCCCATTTCGCAAACTTATTGCTGCCAGCTTCACTCTAACTTTTTTCTAACCTCTTTTGAATTTCGTAAAAGACACAAGGCTTAGACTTTTCGCGCGTATTAAAATCAATTGGGGTTTTTTGCTTGCTTTGTAAGTTGGCGTTCATTTTGGTCATTTGAGAGATACGATAGGGGTTAAATGGGTGAATAGGATATAGAAGAAAATCTGATGGACTTCTATTGAAATGGTTTGAGTGAGGCTTGCATGGTGTTTGAATATTTTCTGTTTTGGCTATTTGTACTCATTTTAGGTAGAATTCCAGTATTTATATTCATAAAATTTTCATTGTTCGAGCATGTTTTTCTGCATAATCAGTGCTACCTTATAAATTTTGTAAAAGTAATAGAGATACGAAGAATTGCTCACCATCTCTGTTGTCTGTTGCGTAATCTCCTTTCATTAGAACATAGAATAGCGTCGATACAAATTTTCTTTTATTTCTATCTGATATTTATAACTAATCTCACGTAATTACATCGAGAAAGATAGTTTCTTCGAAGGGAACATATTTCACGGAATTTCATGAAGTAAAATAAGTTACGAAATTAATATGAACTTTCTCGAAATTAAAAGCTAGCTTAACATTTCACTATCTTATTACTTTTTAAATCAAATGTCGGACACGAGAATCTGCGGGTGTAATTTTATTTTTCCTTCTAGTCGGGCGTAACAAACTTCCCGCAGTCAAAAAAGCACGCGGAGCAAGAAGGAAATAGAATTGTGGCAAGTCTTCTGAATTAAAGATGCGCGTAACATACTCTGCTTTTAATCTACATGCTTCCTGCAACATACTAATGAGACGCAAAACTCTGGACACCGCAAGAAACCATTTATCCTTTTTTCTCCAACGTAGAAACAGTATTAAAGTGAACAACGGAATTCTACAAGATTGAAACAAGATCATTACCGACCATCTCGAACAATAACCAACAACGACATCCCAAACAATTCGACACACGTCACCAGTTAACCATTACCCATAACCATCAAACCATACCAAGCTTCCATCCTATTATTCCACACAACCACATATACGTTTCTGTTCTCCATCTCCAACGAACACTCGTTAAAGCGTCGACATCTAACATTTCACGTCGACCTTCCGGAAGCCCCCGTTCGAACTCTTGGCTCAAAAAGTTAGCTTAAACATCGGTTTCTCATCGACGCGTGGGCGAGCCCACGTCCCAGTTCGTCACGAAAGCTCGTTACGTAATTCCAGTGGTCCGTTCCTCGAGGATCGTTCATCCTGTGAAAACCAGCGTCGCATCATCCTCCATGGCGCTATTCTTCGACAGCGCGCCGCGTGGCCGATCAGTGACCGGAAATCAGCGGCGATGCGTGCACCTGTTCGCCAGCGAGCCTGGTTCCGGTATCACGCGAGCCTAGGCTCGTTCCGCGGTCTAGGCTCGACGGAAAATGGCCTGTCCGGGTGCCTGGCTCGACGAAGGAAACAGGAAGTCGTCGAGGGTTACCGGTTAGCCCGGATCGACGTAAACGTCGAACCACTTTATTCGGCGTCGGTAACTAGACGAGGAGATAGCCTCCCTGGCCGTAAGAGCAGCGAAGTTGTAGAGGAGGACGAGGATGAAGCACAGCTTGGGATGGGTAGTCGCGGTGCGGTAGGTGGAATGAGAGAGGGTAGAGATCGGCTGCGGTGGTTCGAGAGGGACGAAGGGATACAGGATGAGCGAAGGGAGAGAGAGAGAGAGAGAGAGGTGGGCCGCTCGTACGAACGGACGATGCTGAAGGTGGTTCGCTAATGTCACGCCGCGTTCCTAGAACCCTCCGCACGCTGAAATTAGATTACCGCGAGATTGCTGCCCTTCTACCCGCCCCTACCGCCTCGGCCCCTCTGCGCCAGCCTGCTCTCGCCTTCCTCGTTCGCCATCGCCTACCCCTTCCGCCCCCTGACTGCTCCTACGTCAGTGTTCTCCTTCAGCCTTCTCAGACCTCCTCCTCATCCACCTTCGCTACGTCGTTCCCAGAGTCCTTCCTCTCGTTCGCATCGCCTGCATCGCCACTGACGGCAGAACCTACCTGGTGGGCTCCTTTACCTGCGTTGCCAACTCTGCCCTCGAAATCGCTCTTCCTTCCTCTGCTTCTTCTTCTTCTTCTTCTTCTTCTTCGTCAAAGCCTCTGAACGTCTCTCGTCTCGCCTTCGTCCGCTTTTCTGTCTTTGATTTTTATTTGTCGGTTTCTGTTTCTTGTTTGTTTGTTTGCGCTGTAAATGCGTGCTGATTTTGTTTTTTGCTTTCTTTTTTAGGAGCCCTTTCAGCGTTTGTCTTTTGGGCGCCTCGCGGTCAACCGTGGGCACGCACACGCGAGCATGCGTGCGCTGGATGCGTGGAACCACGCGTGTATGGTTCACCTACGCAACCGGCTGTATGCAGGATGGAACGGGATGATACCGCACGCTATTTCTACGAACTCATCCCGACTGAATTCTCATCGCATGCACGCACGCACGCACGCACGCACGCACATGGAAGTTTCCAAGGATCCACGCTTCTGCGATCGCTCTCAGCTGGCTACGATGGGAATTCTTAATTGCTGGCTTTCGTTATTTTTTTTTTTTTTCGTTTTTTCTTTTGATGATGTCGGAAACGTTTCTTCTTTTGCTATGTTTCTTCATCTGTTGAGAATTGTAAGAAATTTTATTCACTGAGTTTAGGAGATGCTGCATGGAGAGTGATGCTGATATTACTTCTTCTTCCATTGGTATTTTAATGGGGCATAGGTTGATAAAAATTCTGTGGCACGTTGTCATATTTTGTTCTTTTAATTATTACATATATTTCGATTACGTTTAATTTCTAGTTTTTACTGTTTTCTATTTTCCAATTTCATGAACAAATTTTATTTTTTAGAATAGCTACAACATATTAACAGTGTTTGCTGTGTATGTTTCAGATTTTGGCTGGAGATGAACATGAAGATAAATTCACAGACTCACCCATCGCACATTGAAGAATTCCACTAGAAATTGCATTTAGAATTTCCCTCTGCCAAGAAATCACAAAAACAATTGGATTTTCGAGATTTCTGAGGAAATTGTGGGGAGACCTTCGATCGATCTTTTTTTAATTGAACAGGTCCGATGAAACAGTGGATGTCGAAAATAAATACGCGCGTGCACGTCGAGGACGCTGCACCGCGTTTCAATCCTCCCGGCTGGAAGGCGAGAAGCTACGGGTTAACGTTTGCGGTACGCTCTGCGGTAGGAACGACCAACATCCGGGACGAACTATTAATTTCCTTTCGCTCTCGCCGATTTCCGCGAGCGTCCGCCGCTTAATCTTCTCGCTGATTCGAACGCGACGATGACGTTACGCTCGCGAGACTCGCTACGAATTTTATCCGAACAAGCTCGATCGAGGCGTAATCAAATTCTCTAACAGTGCGAGAAACCTTGTCACAAAAAGGAAACGACGCTGTCAGGTTGCGTTGTCTCAATGGACTTTTGTCATTACCATTCTTGATGGCTTCTCGAAGTGATTCTTCTGTAAAAAGCAATCTTGTTACCCGTCATTTTCTTATTTTATAATAATTTAGCTTCTGGAATTAGAAATTTAGAAGAAAGAAGAACAATCCACGCATGATTCAGTTGGGTGTTAAACAATGAATCAAGTAAATCTAATTAAATAAAGAGAGGACCAGACTTTGGAAGTTTGCTGGTCTGCTTCTTACTTGGTTATTGAAGGTAAGTAACAAGCACCAATAGGGTTGCAATGTTTCGTGTTAAGATTCTCGTTTTTGGCATCAATGTGTGATAAACTAGAGAGTAACAAGGACGCTAATAATGCTTTGACGTAATGTTATCGATTAACAATGATTTTTAATCGAAACTAGATGATATGGTTGGTATTTATAATTCTAAAACAGAAATGCGAAGGGTTGCATTTAATGGAAATTAAATTTGAACATCTGGGGAAATTCATTTTATTAACATTTGTGAAGAAACGAATGAGTAGGAATTATTTAATCTCCACAACAATCGAGTGCCAATAATATACCGTAACACAAGCGTAAGTTAGTCAAGTCCAGTTAACGGTTACTTTGTTGCAAATTAATTGCTCGCACATCCGCATTACAGTGGAGAATCCTCCATGCTCGTTACGCGTAGAAACCATTAATAAGCCGCACCGTCTTCTTCGAAATTAAAAATGGTGAGTTTCAATTCTGTTTCGCCTGAAAACCTGTAAACGCGTGCGGAAACGCATGGGCACCCATAGCTAGATAGAGATCGCTTCACGCGTTCTTCCAAAGCTGCAATTCTTTATTTAGTTACACAGTTATTTATTGCCTAACCGTAACGACATTCTTTAATCTTCATTTACACAATTATATGATAAATTACGTCTAATATTTGATTACAAAAACTAAACTTTTACAACTTCTAATTTTTCATAATCGCAATGGTTCACAAGACTGAACAGAAATACACGTTTCTGCAATGGTACTTAGAGTACAATATGTAATAAATAAACGTTTGAAACTCCTCTTCATCCAGTATAAAATTCGAACAAGTTTACGTGAAGAGTAAAATCTTTGCGCGCCACTTTACTGGCGTTTTTATTTACGATCCGAAGCCAAGCTACTTGAAATAACTTCACTTATGAAGACACAAGTCGGAAGTGAAGTCGCCTAAACAACTCTCCCCTTTTCCAACGGACGCAAAAAGTTTCACGTTCGTTCGCCACAGCGAAACCACCCCAACGCGCAAGGGTGTCGCTTGATCCGCGTCCTCCAGCGAGGCGCGGGCATGCAAACGGTTACCGCGGACATCTCACTCGCTCAGGGTGCAGCGTATCGAATCGAAACGCGGCTATCTCCTCGAGGTCGTGCGCCAGGTAATTTAAGCGCGAAACCAGGAAATTTATCGCGCTCGCGGCCGAAGATACTATTTTACGGCGTTCCGTTTCCGGCGCTGCGCGACGCGGCGGCGGCGGCGCGGTTTATATTATGCGTGCGTTATCGTTTCACGTTTCTGAAACGCGAACTGCTTAGTTAACTCGGCTATACAACGCGAGTGAGTTACGGCGAGGCTCGTTGGTTCGTTTCCTAATACACGCGATCGCAGTCGTCGTTCTTGCTATCCGCCGGGATTCTCGGTTCGCTCTTAATAACAAAAGTTTCGTCGTGCACCGTCGTGTCCTCCGCCACACCCCCTGCCGCAACCCCTACGCGTTTACCTCCTTATCCCTACCGGGCTGCGCGATCTTCGTCCCGGGCTCATCAACGAGAAGTATCATATTACAGCTTACGAAGATCCCCGCTTGTAACCCGCTCCTGTAAAGCAACCGCCACCCATCCCTTCCGACACCCTCGCGACTTGTACTCGACGCAGGACACCGTACCCGAGCTCGCCTCAAGTAGTTACAGGGTGGACAAGCTGGAACTGACTGATTTGAATATCACGCCGGATTGGTAGCGAGCGTTTCTGTCTGGTTGTTCCTCGTCTTGGCAATTTTAGGGGCTAAAGCGTTACGTGCGCGTAGGGAAGGGTTAATCAAGGGTGCTGATGAGATGGGTGTTTCTTGTTTCTATCGTGGGATTCGCTTGATTTGCTTTCATTCGCTGTTTTAATCGGGATTAGGGAGAATTTGGAAATTAGATTTTCTGGCACATTTTTACAGCGCCAGGAATCGCCATTTTTTGCTTTGTATTGGAAATAATGTTAGCAAGTTGTGGTTTTGAAGTGGGTGATTGAAATCAGTGTCTGTGTAGAGACTTGAGTTTGTAATAGATATACAAAAGATTTTATTTGATACGGTAATTGCATGCAAAATAACTATATCGAGCTTCTGATAAATCGGTTTTCAAGCTATTCTCTTGGTAGCAAATGTGGAGATTTTATTCCAAGAAAGACCGAGTTAACAAGAAAGCGGATTGTACGTCTTAGTCTACTTACGTCGATACTTGACTTATACAATTCTTCTTCCTTTGAGATCAGAAATTTGCAAAAAAATTGTAACGAGCAATTTACAAGTTAAACTGCTCTATCTCGTTAGTATCATGTCCGTTTAGGAGAAGCAAAAATAAGAAAGCTCGATGATCTCCATTTTATTTCCACCTAATTATCAGTGATATGCTTTGTAACCACATTGATCCATTGTTGCCATTGCCAAATACGATAATTGGGATAAAGATCGAGTAGCTCTTTGTATCGATTACACAGAGGCACTTTACGCGAGATCATAAAGAGACCACGATGGTTGAAAATGATATTGCAGGTTGTCCGTTGAAAGTAGGCTGGTCTTTGAAGCTGGCTATCGAGAAGAATACGATTTTCATCCTAATAATATCACAGGAAACGATACTTATAAAATAATACTCCATTAAAATCACTTTTAACTCGATCGTGCAGTTAATGCATTGAACGAAATCTAATGTCACCGTGCATTATAGAGAAGTTCGCACGGGGGTGGGATTAAAAGCCGTACTTTTAGCGGTTACATCATAAACCTGCGGTCATTTTATACATTCCTTTTTGCATCGACGAAATTAACGAACGGTAATTCAATCGAGCGCCTAAAATCCAACGGATATAAAATTAAGATGGATTTTAGTTAAATGAAACTTCGAACGATTGAAAGCTGCGATAATTTCATTACAGATTAATTTACATCTTCTTTCTCCATTTTAAAATATCAATTCACACTGAGCTTAATTCTCACTCGGATTAGAGACAGCAGAGACAAACAAAAAGCACAAAATTGCACGCATTCCAAAAATCACAGTGTCATCCGAAGCATTCGAATAATTACGCAAAAAAAAGACCAACCACTCGACAAAATCATTCGATCAGACATCGAAACGCGGCAGTAGCGAAATTAAACTACACAGGCACACGGTCGCTTGGCAGAAAAAAAGGATTAACAACCAACCCCACCTCCGTGTTACAAACCCTCCCCCTCCTGGCAATAAGAATACCCGTGCCAGCGGCATCGGTTATCCGTTCCGGGGAAATATCGAAGGGAAAACAATCAGCGTACGCGAAACGAGCGGCGATCAGAGTTAATTAAGCGTCGCTGGTAGGCGATTGGCGCGGAAAGATTTATCAGAGGTCCCGCGGGAGCCTCGATGACTGGCTGTAGAGGGGCAGGGCAGGGGGCGCGGGTGGTCACCCCGAACGAATTTCCGTGTAGGCTCGCGGTCGGTCGCGTCTACCGCGTGCGCTGTCGCAAAAAATCTATTCCGTCGGAACAAAAAATATTTACCAACAGCCCCGGGGGTTGGCACGGGAGCATGGCGTGCATCCAATAACCGTTCCGCGAGGGACCTCGGTCAGCCGGTCAGCTAGACGGGGACGGGTGAAAAGGGAGTCGTCGGGTAGGTCGGCCCGCGGGTTCAGTTTTCAACTCGACGCCATATAACAGCGCATATCCATTTACTGCTTTCGAGGATTGTTTATAGCGTGCGTGTCATAGGTCAACGGTGCTGCGGAGGCCCGCGAGGACCGCGCGCGCGCCACCCGCCCCGCGATTTACGCGCGTGGGCGTCCTTGGCTCGCGCCTTCCAACGCGACGCGGAGGACCGTTGGCCGCGTAATTCGAAACTGCGTAACCCTCGACGTATCTACGCGTATCTGGCGTGGTCCTATCGCCGTTGAATTGGCTGGCGTTGCTTTATTTACGGGGTTTCGCGACGGAAACGGACGGCTCCGGTTTTGCAACGCGCGCCTCCGCCGCTTTTGCCGTTCACCGCGCGGCGTTCTTCGAGCTGCGCGTTCTACGGTGATTGCTGCCAGCTGATAGTTTTGTTCGCTCGGGGTGAACGGTAGTTGGGAATGTTGGTAATTGAATGCGGTTGGATTTTGTTGAACGTGTAACAGCGGACGAGGGGGTGGCGGGGCTCGAGGAATGCGTGTTGGGGTTCACTTTCTTGGGATGGTATCGTGGACGTGCGAACGCTGGGAATGTTGTACGCTCGGGAAATCGAATTTCAACGGACATTTTTAGTTCTTGTAAGGAAGGTTTATATTATAATGTAACGCGTGGAATTTGACAAGGATCAGATCGTAGATGTACGCATCGAGGACGCGAGTATCCGTGATGCGCGAGTTGCAGAGCGATCGATGAGATACGAAATGTGTAATATAAATATGGAACGGATTGCAGTATCGACTAGCTGTAGAAATTGCACTGTTTTATATTTCCTGAATTTGCAAAGCTAAATCGTTAGGTTGAAGTAGCTTTCCGCTCGTACATTCGCGAAATCAAGCAGCGAAACATTGCTTACCGCGCAGAAAAATGGAGGAATACAGTGAATCTACGTTCAGCGCTGTTTTATCGCACAAATAACAAATATTTCCTGTGTTTACCCGAATCATTCGATTAATCGGCTAAGAAGATACACCCTCGTCTGCAGCAATCGATTGAAAAAACAGGAATTTTCCGATTTGCAGAATTCCCGAGGAAAAGGGATAAAAAGTTTCGTTACACACGCGGTGGATATTTACAAATCTAAATGCAAAACGCTGAGTGCACCGTAGCGTGATAATTAATACCGATGATGCGTTTCGTCGAAAGCTTGGACCGCGAATCGAACGACTCTGCGATAACTCGTTCCATTGTTTCGCATTTTAAAATAAAATTTAACGTCTAACGATTACGATACAATATTTCTGTTAATTAAATTAAGGACAATAATTAAAAAAATGTTTTAGAGAATCTCAATGAATTAAACTGAAAGAATACCAAAATATCGCTAACTGTAAGCTGTTAGATGACAGTTTAGAGCGAAATGGCTGACGCGCGAAGATCTCCCGTTGAAATCTCCAGAGTAAACAGAATTTTGACAGGGCTCGAGTTGAAAAAATGGCTGCAAAATGGAGGAAGGTGCCTTCGGGACTCGCGTATCAAACGTGCGCGCGATAGTGCACGGTGTGCGCGTGTGTATCGCCAACATAGGAGCCGGGCAACGTGCAATTTTACTGCATTCGGGAGAAATTGTTACCCCGCGATCATCGTTAGCAACCACCACTTGCCGGTACCGAATTGATCGTTCTATCAGTCTCGAGCTACGAGCGGAACTGCGACTTGGATAGCACGCATACGAAATTTCGTGAAAATTTTCTGAGAACCTTTTGCAATAACTCATACCAATAGCAATTACACGTTTACTCGTTGCACCCGTGCACGTAAGATGGTAGACGGTTATTAATTCCCTTGCTTCGTTGCCTCTTTAAGGGTTGTTCAGCAAGATATTGCGATTTCTTTCGCCGCCATATTCCTGCGGTGCCACTGTGTAAGTTTGCTGGATTTTCAGTGTATTTTAAACAGAAATGAGTGTACTGTCGGTTAACTAGTGGAACAGGTTAGTTGAATAGGTATAATTTACATAGTTTTAGATAATAACTGGTGATTCTAATAAATTTTCTATACGTATCATGAAATCAAAACTGCTCTGGATAATATTAAATATCATATCTCCCCTGCGTTATTTCAAATAATATTTCTCAAATTACTAATTACAACATCGAATTACGCAGCTTATTATGCCGATGTTAATTATTATCGCTCGTTAATACGCGTGTACCGAAGTTGTTGACACGCGGGGTATTAATGTTTCTAAATACATTAAACACTTTTCTGCTCGATACAGATAACATGAAATAAACCGTGGCCGGCAGAACTTCGATTCTAATTACAGGGTAATTAACTCACGGTCGTTACGTTCATATTTAATGGAATTCACTAAAGCACATTAAACGTGTACGTAGGCAAACATTTCGCGCCAGATGATGTGTACAAATTGCGATACACGAGCCAGTCAGCCGAAGAAATTTTCATTGATCTTTAAATTCAATGGTAAACAGAATTTCGTTCAGCGGTATTTCGATTACGCGTGTCGAATCGTCGAAAAAATTGCGACTACGTCAAAGATAACTACCCAACAAAATCTAACAAAATTTAATTGGAATCGTTCCAAATAGAAAAATGTTTATTTCTATTGTATGGGTAAACCGTAGACAAAAATCTGTTGGTTCGTGTTACTTGGTTCTGCCTGACCCGGTTAAGGAGAATCTGTTGGAGAACTGGCGCCATTTCGGAACTTCTCGTTCCACTCGAACTGGGTATATGTAACACTTGCAGGAGTGACAAGCGTGTATCACGATACTACAACTTCATTCTACGATGAATGTCAATAGGTCTCACGCCCACGCTATTCAAAATCCCGGTGACAGCATTCGTTTGCATTCATTTAATGCACGTAAAACACGAATATTTGCATATAAATTTAGCAAAAGGAGATGAATCGTTTATTATGCAACGTTGAGGAATACCGGAACAATATTATCCGCAAGTCACATAATGTTTCACGTAACATTAAAATTTCCACGAGTTACACATCTGTAATAAACTCCAAAAATTCGAGTCTTCCATATGGTGTGTAAAAAGTACAATTCTACACCTAAATTATCTTACAAATTTCTAATAAAATTAGAACAATTCAAAACCCAACATCTTTTAACCCACTCACCGCCAAGCATGAGTACACTCGCGGAGTATAAATTACAAAAGAAAAAGCTCTAGAAATAAAGCTTGTATAAACGCAAATACTTTGAACCAGAAATGGCAATACTAGCTCGATAAAAAAATTTTATTCCGCGAGTGAATGGGTTATAAACGTTGTCGCAGCAGCGACGAGCGCGGGCGTGAGTGCGAAACTCCGCGAGAAAGGGGATGGTCAGGGTAAACGGATCGCCGTCGAGAGTCGAGGAGGCGCAGGGAAGGCCTGCACGAACCTGTACGTGCAATAGCGGTGCGATATTAACGAGCTGGCTAATTTAAAATCGAGCGAAGATCCCGCCGCGTACACGCTCTGCCTCTGGACGCGGCTCTGACTCACCTGGATCCTGGTGCCGCGGCCCATTGGCGTCGGATTATCTCCGCCGCGCGATCGTCCCCTGGAATTCGACGAATCCGAACTTTCCGGTACCCGCGGATCGATCCCGCCGCGGGTTTCGGAGAACCGTGTACGCGCCCGTGCGAAACACGACGGACGCGATGTACGTAAATTCGCGGCGATCGATACCGCCGGCGACGGGCTCGCGGGACCATTGGCTAGCTGGCAAGTCCCGTGGAAGGGTTGGACGTGGTTTAGACTCGAGTTTAGGGACGAACTGGTTTCTTCGCGAAAGAATAATCGATCGTTTGCGACGTTCATCATCTTCTAGGAATTTTTAGGGTTGAAAGGGGTTGAGGATGTGTTGCTTTCGAGGGTGAATTGATGTTTGAGTTGAGAGTGTGGTTGTAATCGGATTTTTGCTTTGACAGGTTCGAAGGGTCGACAACTTTATAGCAATATTATTTTAGTTAGAACTGACTGAGATTCTAATTTCTTTCGTTTACAAGTTATATACTAATGCTTCGCATAAGCTTGGTCCTTCTAAATAATCTAACCAACTTTCGAACTCCTCCTTGTCGATATCAATATTACCAATACTCCAAAACTTCACTTATTTAAGTCTGTCGGCAATAAACAATTTAAATAGCTACACGGATCAAATGATCCGTGTCAGATAAGATGATGAAACAATATGTAACGAGCGACTGACAGTTAATCAGAAACCTCTGAAATCTGGTTTCAACGAATAACATATCCAGCGGGGTTCTATTAAAGAAAGAAGAAGGCGTATCGTCAAAAACGCGACAGGTTCGAGCGGATTCGGTTCCAAACGAGGAACTCTGTAACTTATCGTGAACGCAACCCCCTGAATGAAGCGGCTCGTTGTGATCTACACCAGCGACTGTGCCCAGGACACGGTCTCAAATACGCGGGCGGATTATAACCGTGGATCGAGCGATCGTTTCGCGTCACGTCTTCATCCGGCGCGGCCGACCTTAAACGCTCGCTGAACGTCTGACCTTGATTAACCCCTCGCGAGACTCGGAGAATGGGAATGATTCTTGGAAGTTGGCTGGTACGCGCGTTAAGGTGGTACCGGCCCGCTTGTAAATGACTGAATCCCCATAAATCACCGATATAAATCGATAGTTCAACTTACGGGGGCCCATTAAGCGAGTGTAGTAATAAAGCTGTATCGGTAACGTTATTGGTGTCCTCTTAATAACAACCCGATTCAGGCTAAATAACAGAGAAGAGGTTGAGTTATGGGTGTAAACGGTGCTCCACCTACCTCGCGCGCCACGGCTCTTTACGCGCGCTCGTGAGACGACGTCCGCTCGTGAGACGGTGGACAAACTTTCCTTCGGTTCGACGCGATTTTTTTCTATCTTTCCAACGCGATGGATCGATCTCTCCTTGCTTTGGAATTGGGTTAGAAGTTATCGAAGAACCACGCGAAATTTTACAAGAATATCGATAACACATCAATTATTATCGTACTCTGCATGATTCGTTATCGAAATATGAAGAACGAGCACTGGAAATATTTAGATAAATTATATCTGAATCACTTGCATAGTGTATTTTATTGAGTCGCTGCAAATATTTAAGCAATTACCCGGTTCCCACGGCAAAATAAAATGGCGTCGCGTAAACGGATATAGACTGGTACCGCCATCGAGCAAAAATGCAATCGACCATCCCCAGTGGTTCGAAATGATTCACGCTAGACGAAATTCGCAGTGCTCTCAGCAGTTGTCGGATCGAGCCATGATCGAAGTGACGTTGACGCGGGCACGTCCAGGTCCCGGGGCGCGTAAATCATCCGCAATCGGATCTCATTCGAAGCCAAGGGGCCGCTTTCCCCGGTCCGCCGCGTCCCGTGCCGCGGTGCTCCGGCGAAATGATGAAAGGGAGGAAAAAGAAGGATCCGCGGGTTGGAACAAAACGGCGGAGAAAGGAAAAGAAGAAAAAAGAGAAAAGAAAAAAGTGGAAAGAAGGGAGGCGAACGCGCGCGGTCGTTCGCGCTCGCGCGCGGTGGATCAGATACGTTCGAGGAATGCCCGTTCTGTACGTGGCTCGGGGAGGATATAATAATAATATCGGCGCACGGGGTGGGGGATATAGTCGTCACGACGGATCACGTCGAAGTCGTGATCTTCCGCGGCGCGCAGGGACGGCGAGATCGCGCTTGTGATCAGTTCGTGAGGGAGTCGAACGAGGAGATCCTCGGCAGGCTCTACAGAAAGTTCTGGTGCGTGCAATGCGAAACGTGACAGAACCCAACCGCCCTTCGCCCGCCTTCCTAACAATACCCTCGTCTTCAGCCGCTTCTCTCCTCCACCACCTCCTCCTGCTTCTTCTTCTTCCTCTTCGCCCTCCTCCTCCTCTTCTTCTTCTTCTTCTTCCTCTTCTTCGCGTCCACGTTACTCTTCCTCCGTCGTATATCCGTAGCCTCCTGCTCGTGTTCACCGCCTCTTCTCTTAACCTCGTCCCCGTCGTTCTTCTCTCTTTCTGCTCGTTGCCTACCGCGCTGAACGCGCTCCCCTTAAACTCCCTGGGCACCTCGGATGGTCTCTCGCGAAAAGGGGTCCCGCGTTCCACGTGACGTCCAATTTCTACCGGGGGCCCAGTTGTAAATCGGCCTGGCCGGCGTACGCGTCCCGGATATTAACCGACGCGGACTGACAGAGTTCACGCGGACCACGGTAGCTTACCTCCGCTAGCCGTGGCATTATTTATCGCCGGTGGATTTGTCAGGTATTATACCGTGATTTATGCGCCGCCTCGTAATTCATACGCGCGTAAACAAAGGAACGGCGCGGGTCTACCCTTCCAGGACGATCCCCCGCGAACGTACGCGTCCGCTTCTTCGAGATTAGCGGTAAGGACGCCGCGTTTCGAGTGGACCAGTTACCCTCGCGTCGATGCGCCAGCCAATTTAATCCTGTCCAGAGCTGAAACGGCCAGCGTTGGATTATCGTGCCCTTCGGGAAAACCGAGGGATGCGATCGAGAAGTGTTTGAAGAACGGCTGGATCAGTCGCTTCTTTGGTCATTTTTTCTTCCCAGCCCTACGTGGAAGAGGATTCGCGCGAGACTTCGAATTTTAAACGACTTCATCGAGAGACTCGTTGACAAGGATACTGACGAAGAAATATTGAAGGGCATTCGATATTTTTCAGTCGAGTTCCATCGATTCGAGAGTCGAGGGTGATCGAGAAACGTAACGACGATCGAGATTTCGGTTCGACCGTGAGACTTGGATCGGCCCGTAGCCGCACATGGGCGGCTCGCGATGGCGAGCCTGGTATCTGAGCTCGCGATCCTGATCACGATCACGCACGTATGCCCAACCGCCCACCGCGTGCTCGCCTCTTTCCCCTTTTGAACCTGGACGCATGTGCGTGAACCCGTACAGCGAAATCGTTTTGTCCGCGTATCGCTTCTGAATCTCGTTGCGCAACACGCGTAGGATAGAATAGTTACTGCTGCCTTTGGTCGCTCGTACAGCGCATTGTATTGGAATTTCGTTTCTTCATTAATCATGTCTTGCGCATCATACTTCTGACGCCATTTTTCGTCTCTCACAGCACGATCTTTTCGATGAAAACACGAGAAACAATAAATAAAGAGTACATGAAGTGGAAAGTATAAGAATGTACAGAATATCGAATGGAAAATTAGTTTACTTTTTCAATGTAGTCTTCTTTGTAAGTAAATATCGCAAGTTCTGAGTATATAGAATCGTTTAGGTACTACACAAGGATCTTCTGACCTGACTGGGCTCTTCTCGCGTCTAAGACACGAGGCTGTTAGGTAGTCTTGCTGATGAGGCCACTGCCACGCCGGAACGCTCCACTTTTCTTACAGCCCCGCGCGTTTATTCCAGCAATATTCAAAAGCCTTCACCGCATCCTTATGGATCGATTCGTTCAACTTCTCACAGTAGGAGATTGCAACGGTAATCAGCTAGGAATCCACCGTCAGCGTGAAGCTTTTTGTGGTTCACTAATATATTGCGGTCTGATGGATTGTCGTGGAAATTGTGATTAGGCGATGGTTGGATAAATTTGAGATTTCGATACTTTGTGGATTTAAGAATAGGGAGTGTACAAGTAGTAATTAATATCCTGTGAATTTTATTATAAAAATTCAGTTTAACATTGTACGAAACCAGAGATTTATTTGTTGCAATGATATAAGTTCCTCGTTTAAACTTTCAATTTTTTGAATACCATCGTGAGATAGTCTTTTTAGGAATGAATTGAAGTGGGCAGGACGAACACTGCCTATCGAAGTGGTACAGGAACGCGCGTGGAAAGTATTAACAAAGTGACGCAGCTGGATAACGAATTTCGACGATGGAACAGAGAAACGAACGAGGAATTCGCTAAGAAGCCGTGTCATCGCGCATAAATTGCACGAAACGCCTAAGAGACACAGCGCGAACGGAACATGTATCAAATCATCGAGTAACGTCCCACGCCTCGTTCCTCCGGAGATTACATTATTCGTCTTCTTGCGTGTGTACGCACGTGCGTGAAGTTGCATAAGAATGGCGCACAGTTTGTCATTCCCCTTCGAAATTGCTTCCGCGGTATCGTCTTCGCGCATGGCTTACCGTTCTAATGCATATTCAGGAATTTATTATGTAAACAGGACTTAAAGCGTATTATTTAACGCGGTGCCAGCCGCGAATGCTGAATGCCGCGCAAAACACGAAAAATTATTTACTGAATTACGGATCAGAGATTGCAAAGTGGCTAAAATTTGACTCTGCCTGTACGACAATCTTCTTTCTAAGTAAATTATATACGAATATACATTCTCAAGCAGTACCGTTAAAGTTCGTGCACACATCTCTCATCTCGACAAAGATTAGTAACTTTAACAAAATTCGTCCTAGAACAACTAATCACGTCTTCCAAACCAGAACCTCTCACTCTACTCAAAAGAAACCCAACAACCACGTACAACCACGCACAGCAGCAAGATTCCAGGCCACATTCGAACGCACGTCCATTCCAAACCTCGCTCGCAACAACCTCGAGAATAATTCGAAAACGAGAACTATCCGCACGCGGGCGTCCGCGCGTCTCCTCGACGCGATCGAGGCGAGCGTTATCGGCGTCGAAACAAAGGGCATTACTTATCCGGTGGTCATACGTTTCCATCACCCACGCGTGCACGCGTACACGCGTGACCGTGCAACAGTCTCCCCGGTCCTCCTGAGCGCGATTAACGGTGCGCGGCGCGATTTTTCGATTCCGTTCGCTTCCAACATGGACGCGGGTGCCGCGTGGGAGGGAATCGCTCGAGCGTCGCCGTGACCTGTCGTAACCTCCCCGGGCCGGGCTGCCGATCCGATATCTCGGATCGAGAGACGCGATGCGAAATTCCCGATTAAGTGGTTCCACCGCCGCCGCAGCCGCCATCGATTCTCTGCCCTCGACGTATCCTCGTACCCGCCGTTATCCCTCTCTCCACCTCTTTCACTCTCAGCCGATACGCCGCTGGTACCGAGAACTTTTCTCCTCTCCGGCAGGACTCGAGGAGCCGCGCGCTGGTCGCCATCAATCGAACACCATCGATTCCCCTGTGATCTGTTTTCCTGAGAACACCGCTTCCTACCCCAGCCGTAGCTGGAGCACACATCTCGACCGCGCTGGCTCTCCGCGTTCGACCTCCGTTGACCCCCGGGGGACGTCCGCGTGCTCGCGTGTGTACTCGAACCTACGTATTTACACGGCCACCACGCTCCTCTCCGTCCTCGTTCGTCGTCTCTTTTGTCCTCCTCTTTCTCTATTCGCGCGCCTCAGAGTCTTCCTCGTCGTGGTCGTCGTCTCTTGGAGTACGCGGTGGTGTGCGTTGGTAGCAGGATAGCGCGCGCGCGCGCGCTCGCGCTTGTTTGCTGCCCCCAGGACGCGCCACGGAACGAACTGGACGAGGTCATCCTACGTTCATAATTATCGCTGGGGCGCAACCCGCCCCCGCGCGTTGTCGCTTCGCCCCTTGTCCCTGGCTCTGTTTAATTAGGTGTCTCGCGAAAATTTACCGTCGATCTTCCGCGGGGAGGGGAAGAGACGTCGCGTCCGGAAACTTGCCAGTGGACGACGCGCGTTGGATTGTATTTAGATGAGGGATCGAAGATTTAATGCGCCCTCGTCTTTCGCGCGATGCGCTCGTGGCGGACGAGACGATCCTGGGGCCGGCAGAGGTCTTAATTCTCGTCGTTAACGTCCGTCGGATCGCTCCGTGGAATACCGTGGATGGTTACTCGACGCGCGTAGACGCGGATCGACCTTTCGAGGGATCGACTTTTTCTTAATATGGCGCGGAGAACGGACGGATCGCCGCTGGCTTGCTAATGGCGCTAGCTATTTAATTAAGTCCCTGTCGATTCTTGTTTGCGAGCGGTAACGCGTCACGGTTGATCGGATGCCTGGAAAAGTAGAAGGAAATTAAGACCTACGATAGAAGTATAACACACTGAAGACGCGGGTTCAACGACACGTTGCAAATCGCGATCTAAAAACGTTTCAGTCGACGAAGTTTCACCAGACCACTGAAGATCAAGCACACTCTCGACGCCAGTAAAATATAACTCGTTCTTCAATCAAATCCACGGGGGAAACAATTCTCCGACCCACACGTACGAACCACACCTCCCATCGGCTACGAGCGCGGCTGGCGATCCTTGAGCGGTGGCCGATCTCCTTCCATCGGTTGGCGAACGCCTAACGAAATCACTGCGAGGCGTCGAGGCCCCCGCTAAATAACCACCCCGGCCATTAGCGCAGTTAGCAAGTACGCCTAATGAATTACGTATCCGTCAGGGTTGAAAAAGATCGGGGACCAAATCAATCATCCGGCGTCGCGAATAATTCGCACGCAACGGACGGTGGCCCCAGCCGAAGGAATCCATTAATACGAAGGAGGAGGTGAGTCGAGGGCAACGGAGTTCCGTATACACGCCTAATGTGTCTGGTTAATCGCGTACGCCGGGGTATACGCGCGGCTTAAAAGGTTCGGCTGTGGCCGGTTGTAATTATAAGTAACGAGAAACGAGGAGGCCCTCCGTGGGAGTGGACGAGTTTTGCTTTGTCATAGGCTGGTCATGGCCGGCGATGACTAACAGGGAGGGATCGGGTATAGCCTCCTCTCGCGGTGGTGGATGCGCATCCGTGGCCTCACCGTGTATAAGGCACGGTAACTGCGAAGGTACGGGTAGATCATTAGCCATGATTTGTTGTCGAGCAGGCTGCCCAATGACCCCGCCGGCCGGAGCGTGAACTCCGGGCGTGTCGAGATCTCCGCGTGATGATCTTGTACGCCTATAACCATCGACTTCTCCCTGTCGATGCGCATTGTGCGGAATGCCCGTTGCGTTCGATGAATATTATGTATGCGCGTTAACAGCGTGTTGCTTCTGCGTAGCCCAGGGTACCTATTGTGTGGCGGTGTGTACACTCGGTTCGAAGCGGTTCTGGTAAACGACCAGGGAGGGTTGCTCGCGGCAGTCTCGTTCTAAGTCGATATTTTTCAAGTGTTCTTCAAGTTCTACCACTTCTGTTTCTCTCGTTTAACTTGGTCTGGGTGAACTTGAGAGTTGAATGTTTAATTGTACAGTATTCTACTTAATCCTCTGAAGTTTCGCAGGAATTTATTTTACACGCGGATATTAAGATCCATATTTGACAAGTAAAGACGTGGCATCCGCGACAAAGTTTCGCGGCACCGTGAAATGAAATACTTTCAGACTCCCGTGCATTTGAACTTCCCTTGAACGCATACGCGTCGCTAATCTACATATTATGAATACATATTGAACCTTTCGCCGCGGTGTAACGAGCCGTCGTTTCTGTCCGAGCCTTCGCAGGACGAAAAACGCGGCGCGATCAATCCGCGAATTTTCATCCCCGTCCCCGTGCACGCACGGCGGATCGATTTCTTAGCCGGTACCCCGGAGAAGATTTTCAGATTCAAATCGAGCCCCGTTGTAATTGTTTAACCGTGGTAAATATTCAAAAGCTCCGAGCGGTCGTTGCCGTCGCGCGGATTTCCATTTTATTGAATAAAATTGTTTTCGTTGCTCGATATTGAAATATTGATAAGCTTCTACTTTCTGTCAATAGGACGCTCGAAATAGCGATTCCGTTGCGGCCGAAATAATCCGCTCGGACCACGGGGACCGCGTTTCGCTCGAGCGCTATTTATTTTGAGCGTTACACGTCCTTCTTTTTTCCCTTCTTTTTTGTCAAATCCCCCCACCCCCACCTGTACGTACCCGTCCGTTGATCGCGATACGCGCGGAATGCGCGCGCGGAGCCTGGCGGCGTTGCATTTTCATTTAAATATTTATTCGCGCGCCTCTGCCTCGCGGAAAACGGGATTCGATATCTTTGTTCTTGCCTGCCGAGCAACGGAATCTCGACCGCTGGTATCTTCGCGTGCTTTCCGCGTAATTAGATCGCGAACACGTACGCCGCGCGATGCGGCTGCGATTTCGAAAGGTTGCGAGCATCCATCAGCCTGGCGAACGCCGCGGAAACTCTTTAGCCAGTCGGTGTAACAACGTTCACCTGGTGATTCCGAAAACAATGACGACATACGTTAACCGAGCCTGCTCTACGGGGTGTCCACGAAATTCCTGGCGACCATTTCGGCTATCCGTTTAGAATCTGCTAGTGTCGACCTTGTTCGCGAGATATTAACGACTCTTGCGTAGGCGGTGACTAATCGTGGCATTAAAATACAATATTATCTTCAATGTCTTCGCGGTGTCATTTCGATCGAACTATCGCACGATTCTCGATTTCTTCTACAGCTACACTGTCGTCTCATTCCAGTCAGACCAATCTCAATCGTCATCTCAGACTTTAAGTTAGCTTAGATCCCATCAAAGACGTCGCTGTAATATCCGTTACTCCAATGTTCCCCGTAAATTCCTCTTCAATATCAATCAAAATTGTTTCGCGTCCAAACGCACGTACACCTGCGACTTCGCGTAATTCCATCGAGGAGAGCCAGCGGTTGAATCTCGCGAGCCAGCTCCGCGAAGGCATCTCCTACGCCGTTTCCAGGTGGCAGAGCCAACGAGGCGCCCCACGCGCCGCGGGACACCGTGTATGCACGCGAGCAGGAAGCGCGTCATTAATCGAGACTTTTCGATCGTCGAGGAGCGTTTAAGCAGCGGACAATGTTAGAGCATAGCCAGGATAGCTGAGCGGCCGGGGCTTCCCGTTATCGATGCACGACCAGCGACGATGGAATCCGGGACGGCGAGGATAGACCGCTCCGAAGCGGATGTAGGTGCGCGGTTACTCTTATACTTCCAGCCAGGCGAATTTACGTTACTACCATTCACCGATCGGCAATAAAAAGGAGCGCGATGCGTAATGGAGCCGACGGTATAACGGACACGCCGGGAAAGGTCAGGGGTTCGCTCGCATTTCAAGAGCGAGCGAACGGAAGAGGCGGCCGCCGGCTCGATGCGGGGAAATTAATATTCCTCGATATTTACGGTTCCATTACGTAAACCGTAGGTACCGCCGGCTCGGATAGAGCACGGTGTTTTCGACGTGCCGCGCGTGAGAGCGAAAAATGTTCGACGTTCCTCGAATCCGTCGATCGTTACCAGAGGCTGGTGCTTGGAGAACAGTGATCGGTTCTAATCGAGTGTCTACTTATTTTTTGGTGTTCTACGTCTTGTTCGAGTGAAGTTTAGGGTGGATCTACTTGAGGTTGTTTAAATAAGGCTGTTGTTAGTCATTATAGACACTTTGGGACCAGGAGTGTCATTATTGTGAGGAATCGAAACGTTCTACTGGTACTTGGAGAACAGAGATCGGTTCTAATCGAGTGTCTACTTATTTTTTGGTGTTCTACGTCTTGTTCGAGTGAAGTTTGGGGTGGATGTACTTGAGGTTGTTTAAATAAGGCTGTTGTTAGTCATTATAGTCACTTTGGGACCAGGATTGTCATTATTGTGAAGAATCGAAACGTTCCTTCCGTGGATCGTTACCAGATGCTGGTGCTTGGAGAACAGAGGTCGGTTCTAATCGAGTATCTACTTATTTTTTGGTGTTATATGTCTTGTTCGTGTGGATTATGGGGTGGATGTACTTGAGGTCGTTTAAATAAAGAGCTATTGTTAGTGATTATAGATACTTTGGGATCAGGGGTGTTATTATTGTGAAGAATCATTATTTTCGTGAATGTGCGAAATGGTACACCCTTTCGAAAGACTCGTGCAGAAAAAGTAGTCGATAGCAAGTGTATGGTAGAAGAAACAATATATATCTTATTATTCCGAGTTGAACACATACAGCACGAATTATTTCGGATCCTTGTAATTACTCAGTCATGTTACGACCCGATCGAGCAATGCGAAGCGATAGAGGCGTGCAACTCGAATGTAAAAGTTGGACGTTTATGAGATTCGAGTACCAGTCACGTACACGGTGATGTTTAATTGTACCCGGTTGAAAAGTGCTCGGATTATGCAAGCTAGTATCGAATTCCAGAACGGATGGCTGAACGAAAGCTGCTTTGATGTCTGTGAGAACAGAACCTCGTAAAGCTAGTAATCGACCGTTCAAATAAACTGCAGACGTTATGGGAAACGCGTGCATGCATCACAATTCTGTTGCAGTTTGAACGAACCTACTCGCGTAAGATTCGAATCTGGTTAAAGTGAAAGAGTTTAAGGATAAGGCATTTGTTTTCCAAAATGTTGAGGCAAAAATTTCAGAAATTTCTCAGGGTACACGCATGTTACGCACGAGAAGAGCAAGCAACGATCTGAGGAATCTGACGGGAGGAAGTCCACGCGAACCGATAATAATCGCGAGCGAGACTCGAGCTCGACTCCACCTGCACCCATCGCTAATCAAGAGTTCACAGCGTTTCGTGTGCCAGCTATTAAGTAACGATTTTTCCGGCCACTCTCCTGGGAAGATTCGCCAGGGTGGGCTAGGCACGGGAACGCTGGATTGGCCCGCAATAAATATGTATCGACGGTGCACGCGATACGGCCGCATCAAAGACCTCAGGACCCCGTTCGGGTCTTTATAATCGTAAATCTGATTTATAAGTTCATCGGGGGATTCGTTGCATGCTCGAGTCCCTTGCTTGTTGCTCGAGATATTGTGCTCGTTATCCGCTGACATAAAAGCGAGAAAATTTATATCTACGCTGATGCCTGCGAGTAAATACGAGGGGGTAAAACGATTTAAGGCGATCCAAAGTGGTGAGAAAAAGGTACCAACTAACTCGACGCGCCTCGTCCCGTTTTATTTTCCCGTTTATTTTCAGTTGACGCCGTTTTAAACGTCGCTGCGTTCTTGTTCATTTTTATGGACCGCTCGAGGTGGCGAAATTTTGTCGATTTCTCTCACACGCACGCTACTGTTTGCGTAAACATTCGACAAAAACAACCGCAGATGTTCTAATTGCACCCAATTATATATAACGAACAGAAAAGGAGCGAAATATAAGTCTGAAATTATAGTATGGTGAACTTTTAGAAATTATAAATCACTTAGAAGAAATACTGATCAACGCGTGGTCCTAATTTGAAACGGCTCCTTCGAGCACGTCCCGTGGTTCGCGAATAAAAGCGACGGTAGTGTGCCATCGGGTCTCGGACCTGGCTTCTCGAGAGATTTAGTACCGCGCCATCAGTTACGTGAAGTAAATTGTTGTAACGTTTAGTAGGTACACGATAGCAACAATTTCTCTTTCGAAAAGTGGAAACTAAGTTGAGTGTTAAATTAGGTGGAGAAGAGGTACGATAAAAAGGCGAGTCGGAACGCTAATAGCGAAATCCCGTCCTGAACGCGGTAAGAACGTAATAATTTGAGGTGTTCAGTGGTGTAAATTACTGACATTATGAATGGTGTTACGTACATGTGCACAAACGCGGTGAACGGCGATGTTATTATGTACCTCGGAGGTAAAGTACAGCCGTGATACGATATTGCAATAAAATGGTAACGTAATATTGCGATTGGGGTTTGTTAAAATAGAAATCTATTTCCAGAATGGGCGGGAGGAAGAGTTTTAAAATCGCTCCACACGAGACAGCCTACAATAGATTTATTTATTAAACAAATCGTACCGTCATTACTCTTGTCGCAGTTACCAACACAAACCTAACAAGAACTCCACCATTTGCGTTTCTTCAAACGCAATCAATTCTCGCATCCAAATGAAAAATCACTATCTCCACCAACTAAACAACGATACCTACGTTAGAGTTAAATCAAAACACTCATTCTTGGTTGAAAAACCGATTGCGAACCAAACGATAGATACCAACGACACGCACCAAAATGGCGACAATTTGCTCACCAGTGAGATTACTCATTAAAACTAATCTGAGTACAACGAAAGAGGCGATGTACCAAAGAAACTGACGGATCAGCGATACACGACACTCGGACGAAGAATCGTGGCCCGTTCACGGAACAGGGTCGGATGGCTGGTGGGGGGTTCGAGCACGAAAGTTCAAAGGGGAGGATTCTCGTAACGAGGCTACGATAGCCCCTGAACGCAAGGAAGGAGGAACAACCTGGGAGATGGACGGACAGAGAGAAAGGTATCGCGGTGCGTGAGTTCGCTGGACGTGTCTCGGTCCAGCGCGTGTCCCGAGAAATCGACCACGAGAAGAAGAGGAACCTCGGGTCCGCGGCGCTGAGGGGCGAGAGGGGGAGCCAACGGACAGGAACCAGGAGGAACTAACGCGGTGGCCTCAGGGTGGCGTCATTGTGCTCGTGCTGGCGAACCTGGGTACCCCGTACTGGGCACCGAGTACCGAGAATCAAGTAGTCAATCGTCGGTAGGTGGATGGAAGAAGGAAGGGGCGAGATAGGAGGAAGAAGGATTGCTGAGAAAGCGGACGAAATGTTTCTTAAAAGGGGGTAGAGGAGGCTGACCGTCGGAGGAAATTACGGGGTTAAATGGACGGGTGTTTGATGAGGGATTTTTGCATGAGGGCTCTCGTTGGGTGATCCGATACCGCTGTCATTAAGTCCTGCGCGATGGTTATGAGGCAACGTTAACGTGTGCTGTTAATTACTCGTTTTCTTTAAGTAATTGATTCTGCATTTTTGAAAATACTAGATTGTCATTCTTGATTATTTTAATCACTTCAGAAGGAACAGTGAGAAGAATACGATTTAAAAAACGCATAGAAAGGAAACATATACTATAGTCCACTTAAAAACAGAACAAAATTAAACTATCTATCCCATTGATTAATAATATAAAAACAAACTCTGAGTGTCCCTATACCGTCACAGCAAGCAGCAGAGAATCCAAGGTGTTAATGACTCCGCAGCCTACATAACGAACCATCGCGCCGCGTACAGCGACGCTAACCGACAGAGGAGCCCGACGTAAAAGATCGCGGAAGAAAGAATGCGGGTCCTAAGATCAAGAGTGGCTGGAAGTAAGAAGGAAAAGTAGTATAAAGCAAACTGTGCGCCACGAGAAGAAAGGAGACCAGAGAGAAAGAATAGGCGCGCGTGTATGGTGTACGTGTGCTCTCGGTGAGGATAGAGAGAGAGAGAGAGAGAAAGAGAGAGAGAGAGAGAGAGAGAGAGAAAGAGAATGTATCGAGGAGCAAGCGAGGCGAGGAGCCTCGCAGGTACACTCCGCTTTGCTCGCGATACGCGCTCTCGATGAGACCCAGGGCCTCCTCGCCGCGGGTTCCTCCGGCTCACGCGGGACCGCTGATCTGTGACCCGGATCCTCCCTACCTCAGCAAGCCCGAGTACGGGTTTCACCTTAACTCAGGGCGCTCGGGCACATCCACGCGTTCACCGCTCGTGAACGTACGAACGCGTCGCGCGGAGAGCCCGTGTCGGCGTTCGTACGAACACGTTCAACGGATGGAAGGCACGGAGGCCGATCGTGGGAGGGAACGAGACGGTGAACGGCGCAACGGGCGCGCACGCCGCACGCATCGGCCGTAAAAAAGCTCCACGGCTCTTCCTCACGAGCAGGAGGGGAATTTTTTACCGAATACGTAATTCTACGGTCAGGGTTCAGCCAATAATCTGGTTCATTCCGGGGGAACGTAGTACACCGCGGAGGAGAAGAGATCCTCGGCGTGGCGTGTACTATCGAGCTGGAATCTCCCGTCCTCCTCCTCCTCCTCCTCCTCCTCCTCCTCCCTCCGCTGGCCTTTTCCATCGGTCTCCTTTTCGTGCCTCTCGTTCCTCCCTCTTTTTTGCAGTTTCGCTCCTCTCCGCCTCTCTTTTTCCCTCTCTTTCCCACACCCCTCCCCTACGTTTCACCGTAAGCGGCAATCTATGCCTTCGAGGCGCCCGCTGCAATATCTCTACGTATATCTTCGCGGATACCGGCTAACACAATCTCTCCCTCGCGTCTTTTCGCCTTTCCACCGTCCACGCTTCGATCACGCTTCCTCCGCCGCTCCTCCACTTCTGTCCGTGACGTTTGATCGGCTCCCTTGCATCCTCGCGCCTCACGCATCCCGCCGCGTCTCTCTATCTTTTCCCTCTTTGCGCACCGCGTACACTCGCGCCAACCTCTGCTCTCGTAGCTGCTTTTTCCAACGCTCGACCGACCGTACGTCGCGTCCGTCTATTCGTCCGATCGAACGGTCGATCGGTCTCTGGCGGGTGTGCGTGCTTCCTCTATCCTTCTTACTATCCCTCTCTCTCTCTCTCTCTCTCTGGCGCGCGAGCGCTTCGTTTTTCCTCTTTCTAGGTTACCAACGTTTTTCTTGGCACGTTAGATATTGGCTTCTTTGCCATTTTGCGGTTCCGGTGCTCTTTTTCCGCGCGACTTCTTCCGCGCATTCTTCGAAAGAATAATTGAACAGTCTCGCGTCGAATCGAGATTCCCGCGGCCGATAGACGCGATTTTGTCGCCCCTTTCTTCGCCCGTATTTCATTCGGCCGGGTTGCTAAAAGACGCCGCGTCCCGTTTCGTTACGATCTTGCAACCGTGTACCAGCCTTACGCGTTTCACGCGCCCCCTCGTTTCGAATCGGTTGCGCGTAAGGGCGTTCCAATTACGCGGCCACGAACAGATTTCGTGGTAACCGTTTTCTTTCCCCCGGCGTCTTCCGGTTTCTCGTAATTAAAATAATGAGCTCGCCGAGCCCATCGACATTCCACGGTGTTTCGTACGCCCCTTTCATCCACCTCGTCCCGCGATTAATCAACCCATCGAGCAACGAATTGACGATCCTCAAAGAAGTTAAATAGCGTGCCCCTTGATTTTCCCGCTATTCTTCTCCTATTTCCTTTGATCATCGCTCAGCCTCGATTCCATTAATCCAACGTTTCACCTCGTCGTTACGCGGCCGTTGCTGATTACGAGAATTTCTTACGGAAACTCGATATCATTATTTAAGGACCTTCCATCTGGCGTCGATTTTAAATCGTGTCTCACATCCTTCGAACAATTTTTCCTGTGATCATGAAATTCAACTGCACGTTTCTTTTTTCTTTCGCGTTGTTAATTACTTTCGTACCGTGGTTACATAATGGTACGGATTATTTAGAACTTCGTGGTAGAGTTTGAAAAGCAGCGAAGAAATAAGAGGAAAATGTAGAATACCGGTTAGGAGAAAATCGAGTTTGAAAATTCGAGGTGTGCGCTTGACTTACTGGTAAATTATAGCGTGCGCGTGATACGATCGCCCGGAAGTTATTCTACATTAAAAGGGAAATCGAAAACGTAGACTGACATTTCTGCGTAGGGAAACTTGATTCCCAAGTAAATCCACGTTGCAGATTCAATTTGCCTGGATCGATCCGGTTTTCGAAAATGTACCCTCGTTCCAATAATATTAACGCGCGAGCGCGACGAACGTTCGAAATTGGCCGGTTAAAAGTAGAGGAGTCGAGTATCAATTTCCAAAGTGAAAAAGGGTAGTGAAAAATGGCGTCGAACCGCGGTGAACTCGTCGAGCGAGCGTACACAACGGGTAATGCACCCGCTTCCGGTATCTTCTTTTGCTTCAATCTGTTCAGCCCGCAATTAAAACGAGGCTTTCCCCATCTATCTTCCCGATCTGGCTCGCATGCTCGCCTCTCGTTCCTCCTAGTACGCTTAATCGAGCGAGCAAGCTCAAATCACCGATTTCTGTGCGGTGCAACATCCGCGTAATTGCGAATACTCGGTGCGCGCATAATTGCCCGCTCCTCGATCTTCCCCAGCCACTTCTGTTTCTCTGTTCGCCCTCGTGTTGCACCTCCGGCTTCGGATCGCGATCCGAGCCTCCTCGTCTATCGCCAGGTAGCGGCGAACGTAACGCGCGATGCAACGCCGCCGCTCTTCACGCAGGATAACTCCGCCACGCCGCTTCCTTTTCTACCGGTGTTCTCCACGGTCCGCCATAAGCACTCCGCGCGTCCGCTTTCCGACGACGATCTCATTTCGCGCGCTGCTACCGCGATTTTTACTAAGTTTTCGATGAACCATTCTTTGGGCAATTTCAGGCACCATAAAAGCGTGGAAGCAGCAAGAGTTTTGAATTTTAATTGGATGCGTGAAAGCTGTGAGATTGCATGGAGGTTCTTTGGGGATTTGTGTAATCGAGGATCGAATGGTCAATTTGTAATTAATTTTTGCAATGGGGCTGGGAACTTTCTAGGAACATCGTAGATGACTTGTAGTAAATTTCTGAGAACTTCGGTTGTTAACGATTTGACGAATAATTTAGAAGAATATCAGTACGTGGTGTGCTTGCAATCGATGTGTACGCTTGCGAGATCGTACTTCAGAAACTTTTGAAGTGCGGACTGCAGTCAAGCTGCCAAAATGGCGGCGAAGTTGCGGCCACTTCTTACGCAACTTGGACTCAACTTCGAACGATCGCCTCTCCATTTTGTCAGCCGGGACGCGGGGGGAAAACATTCTCGGGCGAGCGTTTCGAACGGTCGACGAACAAAGAGCGAATCGTCGGACCCGCATTCTTCGATTCGTTCACCTTTGTTTCTTTCGACGAACTCAGCCAACCTCTAACATTTCCACGAACGCCCCATTCATACGGCCCGTGTACTCCGCTGGATTCCGGCCGTCAGACATTTTCCAAGTAGCTTTGCCGCTTCCACTCCACTAACCTTTCATGGTATTACAACTGGGCGACCTGACGCCAGGCCAGATTTTTGATAGTCGCAATTAGCCGAATGAAAGCAGCCGGCTGATGCGCGTTCCAGCCGCGACGCGGACCCGTTTCCGCGTCGCGTACGCGAGATGAACGCCGGTGTGTCGCGGCGTCGTCGTTGCCGCGTATTAATTCCGTGGAATTACGTATCATCTTCTTGAAAAAGTGAGTAACGAGCGAGCGGGTACCGCGAAAGGAATTCACGCTCGGCAGCCGCCGTGGCAGGGCGGAGGGGTGGGTCAAAAGTCGGGAGTTAATCCATGTAAATCTAAATTAAGTCCCACGGGCGCGGGCTCGTGCACCACTGCCAGGATAATTAGCTTCTCTGCGAATCCGACTAATCTGTGCGCCGCGACCCGCGCGGAAACGCTTCAGAATTTGACCATGCCGAAGCTGTCTCATCTTTCCCGTTTCATTATGCGCGTTACCAACGCCCTCTGCACCCTGCGTTACGTTCCTCCTCGTGGTTCACTTGCGTTGGACGTAAAGGTCATTGCGTTTCGTTTAAGGATAAGTAATCGCGATAGCGGAATTGTGTGTGGTATTTGTAATTCATTTTTAAATGACAGATAGAAGGTTGTATCGATTCGTTCGCGATAAATGAGTTTGATTCTTTGAAATATTTTTCTTCAGGTTAATTGGGGTGGATTGTACAGATTTAATCGTCAGTTATTTGAATTGAAAGAGATTTTGAAATGGTAAATAAAAATCTTTACGCTATACTAATGATTAACGTTTGAATTGATTTTAGTGCAGTTATAAAAAATACTTGAACGTTATCGCGAGCAATTTTGTATAGATGTGAATCTAATGTACACGGACGTCACGAATACCGTGCTAATCAAGGATCATCCCAATTACTGTGTACACATACCGCTTACAACGTATTTCAAAGTGTATCGCGTGCAATTAGAAGCTCCATGTCTCATGTGAGCTGTCTCCCTGTGTGTAACGCGGCGAAGAGGTCGGTGTAATTGAGTTCTTAAGGAAAGATCATATCGGGCCACTTGAAATCTTAATCCCGTTTACTCAGTTAACCTAAGTCCATTACGTAGACACGGGGGTTTAGATAATCGTGGACGAACACGCTCGCCGGCGACTCAACTTTTTCTCACGGCCGAACGCAATTTCGCTTCGTCGTAAGATCGTCCACCCCTTTCCAAAATAATTAAAAAACCGCCCCGTTTTCCCGCAGCTCGTGAATATTCAAATAAACTCTTAAATCATTGTCTACCACTTTTGAAACCACGGAAAAATTAACAACCACAAAATAGAGGTAGCAAAAAGAAATATAAAATTACCTTTTCACTAGTCTCATTTCTAACAATCGAACTCGCGATGAATCTACGATAATAGCACGCTACATAATTTCGCTCGACTAAGATCAGTCAAAGAAGAAGCGTAATCCAATCACAAAGACAGTTCCCCTTGATTCGGGAGGAATATTAACCTGTAGCCTTAATTCGAACGCATCAAACCACGGCAATATTTCACCGTTCGCCGATCCCAGGGTGAGCGCCAGGGGATGGCGAACAGGGTGGCGGTATCCGAGGCAGAGAGATACGTCACGAAAAATCGGTCGACTCACGAAGTCGAGGGGTGAAGGTGAGGCCTATATAGAGGCTCGGGGTCGATAGCCTAAGGAGCAAGGCGGAGTGACTAGGAGGACTCTGGTGGCGCGTAAGTGGCGCGAAGGAGAGGGGTGCTCGAAGGAGGAAATCGGTAGGATGAGAGGGCAGGGTGAGATCGCAGAAAACGGGAAGCACGAACGACGGTCAGACACTGGCCCGGTTATAAATGAGGAAAGCAATTTCCAAGTTGGCGACTTGACGAGCCCGAGGCCCATGCTCGTGCTACTCGACGTGGAAAGAGGAACGTTAAAGAAGGCGGCGGAGGGTGGCGGTGGTCGAGGGAGGGAGAGGAGGCCAGGAAAGGACGGTGTCTGTGGAGGTAGTCCTGGTACGAGGTGCCGAGAGGCCGAGGGAAGACTCTGGAAGGGATGACTAGACGAGGTGGGCTATACGGTCGGCGATTAATGGCTTTAGTTACTGCCGACCTGGCCGTGTCCTTACGAACGCGTCATTCTCCTCTCTTACCTATGCCAGACTGTCTCCAGACGTTTCTCGTTACCACTGGCCAGTTAATTGCGCGAACGGCGATCGCGGGGTCGAATGGTTCCTGAAAGTGGCTCGAAAATTTACTGGCCACCCCCTCCGGTTTGATAACGCGCGTCGCGCCCCGCGCGGAACCCCGGTTTACGGCTTCGTTTCGCGCGCTTTAATCGCACCGCCGTCGCTCCCTTTGCATTTCAACGGCCAATAACCGGGCCAAGTTTTAAGACCGTACTCGACGATCGAACAGCGAGGGATATACGCGTGGTTCACGGTTGAATAACGTTGTTCGTATCGATACGAGTCTTGTTTCATAATGATCTTCGATTAATTTCGCTGAGGTTGGAGCACATTGTATTTCGAGTAATTTAACGGTGGATAAACTGTTTAGAATTCGCTTGATATTCTTCTAAACGGTTTTCGATACGGCCACGGGACACGATCCGCCGTAATAAATCTTGTTCGAGAAGAATCCAGTAGCGAGGCACCGGTAGCACAATTTTAATCCGCACCCATCTTAATCGTGGGTGTGGCGGAGCCGCGTAATCAGCTCTTTAATTCCTGTAAAATCAGGGATAACGAGCAGCTTCGTTCGTTTCCACGTCGTCCGTGGCTGGCTCTTGCTCTCTCTCTCTTTCTCTCTCTCTCTCTCTCTCTCTCTCTTCCTCAGCTCCTGCCGTTTCTTTCTCTCCTTTTGTCGGCTGGCAGACCCTAACTCAGCGCCGCGTTCACGGATATAGAGGCGATCGTTACGCCGAAAGATCATCAATCACTACTACGTCGGTTTAACTCAGGCTACACGCAAAAGAGCCTGGCTCGTGCACGCTCCGATCTACTTTCTTTTTCAACACTCGGTTTCGCGGAAATTAAAGAGAAACGGAGGGGGAGGCGAAGACGAGGTTCGAACGCGGGCTGGATCGCGCCGAAATGCAAAGCTTGCAGTCCTCGCGTTTCCCTGCACTTTTTGCCGCTCGTCGCAGTGAGAGATACTTCGGCGAGAATGATATTCAAAATACCTTCCACCCTCTACCGTCTCGTCTGTACAGAGGTGAACGTATTCTGTGCGTGAAATTCAAATTAAAGTGCAGCTAGCTGATATCCCAAATAATCACGCGTAGATGATAGTCGCTGATACTTTTGCGTTAAAATAATCAGAAAGTTGAACGTATTATAAAAATTAATCAGGTTATGCTTGAAAATAAATGAAAATCATAGGTCACAAATCGTGTATCAAAGAATCTGAACACACTGTCGCCAAATACTTAAACAAATTCTTGTACTCAAACCAATGCGTTAAAACCCATCGTACAAACGAAACAGACGCTCGAATAAATAACCCGATACAGTTTCATAAAATTGCTGTTCCTCGCAATAATCGAGGCGGCAAGCATCGACGATCTCACGTTCTCCGTCCGTACCGCGGCATCGATTTCCAGAACAATCCCCCAGCAACGGCGGTCAATTAAGAGGTAGAGCCGCGGAGGAATAGCCCGCGGTGAAATAAGAACGCGGCCGCCATCGAGGCAAGTGGTGGAACCGGGCGACAAAGAAACGCGCTGGCGACGTCACTGGCGAACGTAACCGCGAAATTCGAACCCATACGAGGTGGGGACCGCGACGACGACGTGTCCTATGCGCGGATGACAAAAGGCGAAATATGGGTTGGATCATCCGAATGTTCCGAGGCTGAGGCTCCTCTACGTGCAAACCCCTCCGAAAACCGACGCGGCTCGTCACCCACGCCTCCTCGCCAGCCCCGCTGGTAATCTCCGCTCGTGCCTTCGTAATAAATATAAAAGTACCCGGAGCGGCGGCGGGACGCGGATAGCTGATAGTAACGCGACTGTTGCCTTGTCAGGAAAGACCGGATGGCGAGGAGCGGGGGTTGGACAGGGTGCCAGTATATTATTTGGCTGGCCTCCAGCCGGCCGCGAGGCTCACTTCGTGCTTTTCATCTTAGGCATAGTTTTTTTCCCCTTCTCCCTTCTCCATCTCTTTTTTTTTTATTTTACTCTTTCCAACGATTTTTTTCCACGTCTTTTTTTTTTTTATACATCGAACAAAAGGGATACGGTACACTGAGGCGGCCAGGTGAGCGGATGGGTATCGATGACGGATGCCGTCCTCCTGTTCTCTTGATTCCACAATTCTTTCTTTCCCGTTTTTTCCCTCCCCTGCCGCCGCGTATACGTTGATTTGACATTTTCGTTCGTGCATTGTGGACCGACCGGCTGAAAGGCCTGAATGGCCGGGAATAAAGGGCTCGCTGGTGAACGCCGCCCGAGGAAAAGGACACGCCACGATTCCTGGCTGATACCGCGACCACCTACTATGGGCGCTCTTTGCTGCTTTAGAATCCCTCGAGTTCGCAAGACATCGACGGAACTTCGACGCCGCGTCGCGCACGCCCTCGCATCGCGTTCAATGCTTCTTTGCGACGACTTGCGTCGATTATTCCTTACTAATTGACGTTCATTTTCGACCAAGTGCATTTATACCCTCATTACAAAGTATGATGGACATCAGTCAACTTGATCAGCACATAGAATTATTTATCCTGTGCATATGCCATTCGCAAACAATTTTTACAATCGCTACTTAGTTCTCGATTTCTACTTAAATCCTTTCATCGTACATATCACTTTACGATTGCCATGTGTATCCGAGTGTTCTTTATTTTCGTTAAGGAAGGTATGCGGAGGGGAAGGATTAATTTAAAATTTCGTCGGGAAAGAATCGCGAAACAAATCGTTTTGTTCCAGCGATAGCTGTTCGCGGACGCGAACACACGTTTACCATAAGAGATTTACATTCGATACGTTTCTGTCAGATAAGCGGTAACCAGCCTACCGCGCGTTGCGCCTATTAGACACCCCAGGATAGATACCGACTCCGCGAACCCGTGTACACAGATTTCTCGGTTCGATCGTTAATGTACATCATTCGGATAAGGATCAACGCATCATAAATATAACCGGGCAGAAGTGTAACTTATGGCTTATTAAACGTAATTTATCGCTAAACGGATACAATGTAAATTAAATAATGACCCGGCGTCATGATGAAGATACGGTAACCGGATATGCGCTGGCGAAAAAATGAAATTGGAAGGAACGAGGATTCAGCTGGTGGACGACGACGGCGGGAGGGACAATTTCTCCGCGAGGGTTTAATTAGTGGCAAGAGTCAATAATTGGTAACGAGGCTGGACCAGACCGCGAGGCTTCGTCTGCCTGTGCTGCCCTTTGTGGCGTTGTTATTTTATTAGGTTGTCAATTTAGCAAATTTACTTTCGCCGTGGAATTAGTGAAAATTGGTGAAAAATGGTCTGTTGTAACCAAAGTTCGAGTTAGCTCTGCCAACCACCGTAGCAATTTCGTATTCCATTAGCTTTTACAAGTATTCTTGTTATGATTACCAACTTTACTTCGTTTCGACCTACATTGCACTAATTTCTAGACTCCGTTTTAAATTTGAACAAATTTTAGTAGAATATTGCCTGTCATAATTAATATAGAGTATGAACAGACATGATACAACCAAATTTGCTACTGTAGAGCACACAGTATCGAAACTGAAGTTAATTCCTGGATCCTTGTATCTAAAAAAATAATCTAAAAAAATGATTTCGAACGAACATTTACATAAATTTTAAGCAATTAACCACACACATGCAAAAATCTGCTATTACACAATTCCACTGTCTAGCTCTAAAATTTGCAACTAAACTTCGATGTAACATATAACAAAGTTGCTCGAATCGAACGATCCTGCAAAGATCGAACGATCCACAGAAACAGTTGAAAATCAAGGCTGAAAAAGCGTTCGACGGACGGCGCAATAACGCGGCGCGTTTCCTGATCCGCAAAAGGTGTTCGAGGATGGTAATGCTCTCGCTGGTTGCATACGATTGCAGCAGGGATGAGTGCGTAACAGGAGCGCACAGAGGCAGAGCGCACACGGACAGGCCCCGATCCGTATGATTCCCATTGGCGAACGCTTAGAGAGTGCATAGCCCCGCGTGGGAACTGGAGCACTCTGCATACGGAGAATGGTTCGCCGCGTCACGACTCCGCCGTCCAAAGACGACGAAGACAACGGCGAAGAGGAGGGCATGGACGCCGCGCCGGTGCCGCACGAGCTGCACGAGATCCTCTTTATTAGGTTCGTGCATATCAAATCTGCTTTTTGCGAACGATACTTCGACCGTGCGTAGCTTCTTCGAAGCGGAATAATGTATGATCGTGTAAGCGGAGGAAGTTTCATGGGATTGTTTTCCGTGCGCCATTCTCAGTGATTAACCGAGCTTATCAATGCTTGCATTTGCAAAAGTCATCCGAGGAATTGAACGATTGAAGATGAAAATGCAATTTATTTATCGTGAATTCTACGATAACGTTAGAATGCTGTTTAATTAAATATAAAAAAAATTTCGTTGTTAATCGTTGATTTTCTTCTCGATAACTCATATCAGATTGCACAGTAGATTTAGCTAGGCGAGTTTGTACCTGAATCCTTCGAGTCCATCGACCGTTCAGGCCAAGCGCTTGTTTGAATCTACTTAGAAAACCGAACGGCCACTGCGGCCATTGATGCACGACGCGCTACATATTTACTCATTGCAACCTTTCACGATGTTTCCTTAATTCATTCGTATCCGTTCTTAGCGCATTCGCATCGAGCTATTTTGCTCAAACTTTTCATAGAAACCGGTGTATTCTAGTCTAGTTCTATGTAATTTGTTCGCGTTGGATTATTTCAACGTGCCATCGTCATCACCATCTTTCGATTCCTCTCAAACAGTCAAACACCTCAAGTATTACTCATCCCTTGTGTCACTTCTACCTTATGTCTTAACCTTAACCCTAGGCTCCACCCTTTGAAACTATCCTTTCCCAAGTTTCTAACAAATTTCTAAAATACCACGCCCAAAAAACCAAAGCAGCGTTCATATTCACAATTTAGAGTTCAGCACTTCACGCTGCGCTGCAAACCACGTACCTCGCGACTAAAAAAACCTCTGTTTAGAATTCTCAACGCGTTGCACTCGACTCCTTCGATCCAGCGACTCTTAAAACACCGTCCAGCTCCGAAAATCTACAACGTACCCATCCATCAGCACTCGCAGCAGCCGCGCTTTCTTTGATTAAGAAACTGGCCGAAAGCGAGCGAGATCCGCGCCGCGTGAGATGCCAGCGGAGATACGCGACGTGGGTCTCGTTAGCGAGTCGAAGCTGATACCGGGCGCACTTATCGGCGCGTACGTCAGCGGCGTTCTGCAGCAGCAGCAGCAGCAACGTAAACGGTTGCACACCGTTTGCAACGGACAGTTGCTCGCACACGACAACACAAACACACACACAGAGAGAACGCTACCAGTTTCGTAGCTGCCCCGATATATCCTCTCTGTTCCGGCGGTCGCTCCGCGGCCTCCTCCCACTCTCGAGGGTCCGCTATTTTTTCCCGCCGTCTCGAGCGGCATTATTAATGACCGCGGAAACCGCGTCAAAGATCTCACGAGGCTGCGCGCGCGCGCGTGATCCGTCCGCGTGTGCGATACGCGATTTTTTAAAACCCGCGCGTGATGAATGGCGGGTAACCGCGCGGCGCAGCCTGGGCCGTTCTTTACCCGCCGCGGATAGGGGAGCCGCTCCAGAGATCCGTGGATCAGCTACTAGACGCATCGTGATTTAACGCGGCCCGCGCGTATGACGCGCTATTGTGATTTAGGTGCTTAGATATTAACGGTACCACCGCCGCGATGCTCGCGTTTCCCGCTGGAACCGCCGTTTCCACGAGGATTTTTCGAGCGACGCGGACGAGCACGAGAGAACCAGGGTTGGCCAGCGTCCATCACGGTCAATTTCGCGCGATACGATCGAGTTATTAATGGCCGGCGATATGTAACCGGGAACAATCTTCGCGCGTGACGAGGCTGTTTATTAGGAGGAAAAACTGCCCGTCCGTGGACGAAGATGCAGTGTCCGTTGCACGGGGAACGGTTAGGAAACGTGTGCGTGATTTCTGGAGAGTTTATTGTCGGATTATTTGAAACATTGTACGAAGGGGTTGAGTCGAAGCTTTTCGGTTCGTTGGGTGTTTAGTTTGGTTTGATACGAAGGTTTTTCTTTTTGATAAGTAGACTGTCGAGTGGATGGTTCTTTTTTATGGATCACTGTTAATGCACACGAACGATTTTTCGACGTGTTCGTATATGTTTTTCTTTCTCTTTCTCAGCTGAGAAGGAAAAAGGAAGACAGACGCGAGCGCGTCGAAAAGTCGCTCGTGTTCATTAACCACCATCGTTGTATAATATAGCGGGAAAGAATATAAAAGAAGATTGAAATTGAAGATATTCTGGAATAGATCAAGTTACCGTCGATATTATATAATTAATTTCGTCGTGGATATTACTAATTAGATTCTCTTCTTTCAATTTTACCGTAAGTCTAATTCAGCAAGCATCCCGTTCGAATCTTCTTTCGTAGATGGACAAGTATAAATAATACACCAATTAAGCTCAACAAAAATTCGTTGCTATCATTTTATATATGCTTGTATTGTAAGATGCAGGCTACTCTGCGATACATCGCAACAAAGTCATCCAGATTCGTCGATTCAACTTTCACCCCAAACCCATAGATATCCATGTTTTCGCGACAGAAAGAGTGAAGCAGTGAAACGAGTAAGGGCGATTACGATCTCGACTTCTTCAACGCGTTAACCTCAGTTTCCAAGCCAATGAGTCGTTGCGTGAGCTCGCGGACCTGCTCGTTCAAGCCAGCGACGCTGTAGGGCAGCGAGTCGGCGGATCCTACCTTCCGGTCCACGCATTTATTCAAAATGGCGTCGTCCTGTTCCGCGCCTGGCTCGTGGTACAAGCAGTCCTCGATCAGCAGGTCGGTGATGCTCCAATCCCTGATGAAACGTATGTGATGGGTGCCCAGGTACCAAGTCATTGGCGAGCGGCACCTGTAGTTCCAAGGGTTGCCAGTGATTAGAATCAGTTTGAGCTTCTTCAGCTTTTGCAAATTTTGCGGCGACAGACACGCGTTCAGGTTGTTGTAAGCGAGGTCCCACGTCACCAGCTCGGGCAGAAGATCGTAGATTTGCGGATCGATTTCAGAGATCTGATTGCGGTACAGGATCAACGATTTCAGATTTGGCAACCCCCTGATCCAGCTGGAATCTATATTTCGCAGCTTGTTGTTATGCAACCCGAGCAGTTGTAATTTATTCAGGCCCCTGAAGGCGTCCGGTGCTATCTCCTCCACGCCGCTTCCGGTTATGTTTAGCTCGGTCAGCGAATTGGAGAACTGGGAGAACGCATCGGTGTTTATTTTCCTGATGTTCGAGTTGACGATGTTGATACCGGCTGCGTTCGCTGGTATCTGTAACTGTTTCGTTCGTTGCTTATTTTTTCTGCATTCCATTAATTTATATTTCTAGCTTCGAGTATGTAAATTAGTTGGGGGCTAGAGTTAAATGATTTTTCCTGCGGCAATTCAAATGTAATGTGGTTAGATTCATTGGTTAATATTTGTACACGTTTCAATAGTGAATGTGCGTACTCTAACGTTATATTTACATTGTGTAAAATGGTTAATGTGTGGACGATTATTTGTGATAAATATATTTGAGTTAACGAAGCAAAAATTTTGAAATTAGCAGGGGTTAAAGTAGTTTCATAAAATGTAAGGTTATTGGTTCATTGGTACTTTGGTACTTCCGATGCCCCAAATTATAATTTAATAACAAACGAATAACTTCTGAGAAATTTTACTATTATGCATAAGAAAATAAAAAAGATATTTCCTATCTTCAACATTTATATTTGATATTTAAATATGTGAAATAGTAAATCATTCAAATTCATATCATTCAATATAAAACTTAAGAAAATTACAAGACTTATGTATAAAAAATTTCAATTTTATAACGTCGATCATTTTTTATCCAAAATCCATAACAGACCTTGAGCCTTAAATTAAAAAAAGAACCCTCTTATAGATGATTCTACAAGTACGACAAACTACCCTGCAAAAAATTAGCGTAATAACAGCAATGTCTCACGTTCAAATCGGTCAATCCCTCGCACAGGTACCAATCATCTCTGCCATTCAATCCTGGACGACAAACGGCGGCGCAGGCCACCAAACAAGCCGCCAAGGTTAACGCTGCCAACGAGCTCCTCATGATGAAATTTAACTGACAACTGTCCCAAGACGCTCCAGGTTCCGCCTTTTATACCGATCGAAGAACGTTTACGCCGCAGCCGGTTTCGTGGAAAACATAAAGCGGGGAAATACGTCCGAGCGCTCGAGAGCAGGCGCGTAGAAAACGCGCTGCGAATGCCGAACGATAAGATGACCGCTGAAGGCTAAACGATTTCGTTTGCAGCTCGCTTCGTGCGTCCACCTTTTGTTCCTTTTATTCCGTTTTATCTTTTTCTCGTCTTCTGTCGCTGATAAACGATGGGATTATTGGCAGGACGGCGACACGTCGGCCATTCGAAGTGCCCGCGAGACGCCTCGACGCGGTTTCACGCTCGACGGACGTACGACGTGTAAGAACGTAACCAGAGCCTGATTGAATAATTAAGATTCCGCGTGCTTTTCGTATTTAGTCGCTCGTGTCGATGATATTAATGTCCCGTAACCATGGGAGAACCGGTTCCGATGCACGCCCTGCAGAAAATCGATCGCGACACTTGCTGCTCGAGCGTCTTCTTTGGGATCGTCTCGTTTCGAGCAACGCGGAAATGCGTTTTTTGTGTACGTTGATGTGTCGCAGATATTGCTAATTAGTTCGTTGCGTTGAACCAGTAGTTTGTTGGGTTAGTCGCTTTTTTTCTGAAAGACTAGTTCTCTTTAATAGAATAATTAGTTGAAATCAATTCCTATTTGGTTACCAATTTTTAAATAGATTTATTGGTCAATTTTCAGTTACCGTGCTTCGAACATAGTCGACTAATAGTGAATTATTTTAAATTACAACGTTATTTTCCTGCGTTTGAATTTGAATTAGTATTCGCGATTATTACGACTAATTATTGAATTTAACATGCTTCCCTGTATTTCGATTTTCCTGGTGATAATCTGTAACCTATCGATAATTTATATCCTCATGACGGAGTCGTAAAATTCTTCGAAAGTAGTCGAAACATGTCAGATACGAGGAGTAATTGATTCGTCATATAAGTGTTCGATAAAAACCCATCGAACTATCCAATACACAGCAAACATTACTAAAAATCAATCGCATCTTGAACACTTTCATCAATAATTAACCATACAACACAAAATAAAAAGCAAAAGAAGATAAAACTAGACAATGAAATTATCCTTCTGCCATTAATCATTAATTTACATTTCATTTTGTTGTATGCGAAATATTCTAAGAACCAGCGCGAGCTCGTAATGAGTTTCTCAAATGACTATTCTTAAACATTAAGCCAGTTATTCATCATCCGTATTGAGCATAACATCTCAGTAGCGAAGACTTCGAATTTCTCGTAATTATCCTTAATTAATGAATATCGTACGAAACGAATGATTTATGCGCGTACGACGGAACTGATCGAGGACGTGCCCGGAAATTGGGGCCTGTAATTGGCGAAAAATTCGGCGGCGAGTAATCTCGCGTCAGGCATCGTCCGAATTCGCATCGCAGGGTGAAATATTGAATGATGCCCGTGAATGATAGCGGTCGTACGTGTTTTACAGACATTAAGCGAGCGTGCCACGGGGCGCGTAATAATAAACCGCGTTACTCGTCGATCGCCCTGGTAATCGCTCGAGTAAAGCCACCTGATGATGTTACAGCCTGGCCAGCATTTGTCACCCCCCTGCCCCACGTGCAAAGTGTTTGCGTACTCTTACAGAACGATGGAATACGACGATAACCAGGCTCGAACGACGGAGCAGCGATGTATCTGGCGTGCACATCGGCGATACGCTGCCAAAGCGATCCGAAACAGTGTAAAAGTACGTTGAACACGAGTTAATGGGCGTAGGTTTTCTTTCGCGGAAGAACCGCAACAATTACATCCACGATAGTAAGACACATTGCGTATGATTCAAGAATTCTTCGAACTTTTCACTTGGCTTCTTTCGTCGCTGCTTAATTGTTGATTTATTACTTGGCTGTTTAGGATGTTGAAATTTGAAATTCCACCAAATAGTCGCCATCAGAAGTTATCGCCTTGTGAAAATAGAAATTGAAGTATAGTAATCGTTCAGTGTAGTTGTTTCCGTTTAGATGATACAGGTCGAGCAATAAAAAGGCGTTGCATAAAAATAGAAGTGTTTATTTCAACCGCAAGAAACGGTTATTATGGATATCGCATAACAGTTATGTAATACTGCAGATGTGTGTCAGACTGTGAGAGTACGATTTTCAAATCGTTACAGTTCATTATCGCATCAAAGGATTGTCCTCTTCCATTAATTTTCATTTTATTCGCGAAACGAATTTGACGATACGAAATTATTAAAAGCATTTTATTTTGTTTTAGTGCACTTTTGAAATTTTACAGATTGGGGAAACAATATTGTTATTTTGTGAAATTAAATTTTTAATTAGTGGAAATTCCATAATTTTTGTTAGATCGGAGATCGATTCATCTACTTGCAAGTAGATTCAGCTGAGCGCGCACGCTTCTTCAGTGGCTGACTAGTACGGCTGGCTGAATCTACTTACGCCTACAGAAAACTGAATCATAGTGTTTCGTAAACCTTTATCAACCTTAACGCACTTCACAATTGTAAAACCTTTGCGTATTAAACATGGTGGACTTGAAAAACTATGCTAATATTTTTTTACATTTTTTAAAACTTATAGAACTTATAAAAGTTTGTAAGTACATTTTTTCTAAAATAGGACGTCTAACATCATGGAAACCATCAAAATGACGACTTAACTCTACCTGCACCTTAATATTTTAACATACGGAATACTTTGTATTTCAGTTTCAATAAGAGCCGAGACATCGAGCACGCAAATGATTGGTCTGACGCAGAATCGAGCAGGTTAAAGGGAATAAACGATGAGCGATCGCTCCTCCGACCACCTATACTTTGTATCTCGTATTTTTCCTTCACTTTAACACACTATTTCCAGTTTTCTAAGTCCCTCTACCGTGCCATTTGTAGATAAGAAATTTCTGAGATAATTCAGCGGACATGACAGCGTATAAAATACATTCGCTCGCTCATTTAATGGATGGCGCCTTTTTAGTGCACGTGTACTCTAAATAAATGAAACTGCAAACAGCAGGTGTGTCAGAATGACTGCGTGGCTATAATAACCGCAGTAAAGTAACCATTTGTGAGGAGAGAACATTAGGTGATACAACGTCAATGTTTCGGATAGCTAAAAATGTTTTCGCATGTACATCCCCACGTGAGAAGGCGATTGATGCATCTCAATGAGATCTTCTCTCACGCGTACACACAGAATACTCATCTTCTTTTCTAGTTTTAGCAAATTAGAATTGAAAATCATGGATCTTAAACATTCTATTCTCCACTTTCCCAAAAAGAATGTCACAATTCAATGAATAAAAATTCAGATAGAAACTCTGTCGAGGCACAGAAGTGAAAAATTACAAACACTCCACACGTATGTAATCGCTGTACGAATCTCGTAGAGGTTTCCAACTATCATAGACCGCATAAATTCCTTTATCGCTGGCCAACCCCGCGCAACTTTTCGCGTTCGCACGTAATCACCCGTTCGCAAGATACGAGCAGTCGCACATCACCCCGTTTATCAATCGCCATCAGCGGGAATAAAAGAAGAACGAAGGTACGAGGCGAGCCCGGTTAGCTACCCTTGGGCGACGCGTCCCAGCTCGCCCGCTCACTCTCGCGTATATCTAACGTTTTAACATATGTATACGTAGGTTCGAGGGAGCGCAAGGAAGGGCCTGCATATATGCATAAGCGCGTACGTGTACAGGTGGTGCCGTTGCACCGCGGCAAATCGTAATGCTGTAATAATGGATGCGCTACCAGCAACAGTTGTCCAACGGCGCGAGGGGACGCGGACGAGGACAGGGCGATCGTGGGTGAACAGGGTGAACGGAGAACGCTGGGGTACCGAATAAGCAGCGAGAGGAGCGCGTGTTTCGCGCGTTCGAACGAGCTTCTAAGTGTTCGCGTCTCCTTTGACTGCGATGCCACTTGTTCGAACGGTTTCTGAACGAAGTTTTGGTGTTGTTCGAGGAGATCAGCTGTGTTGCGATCTGATCGGTTGAGGGATGATTCGACGTTTGTATAGTCATTTGTTGAATTACGAATATATACTACTTGTCTTATCAATGTTAGAATTTTTTGATTAAAAATAATTATTTAGGTTTGTGGCAAACGTAAACGATTGTAGGTACGAGTTTAAAGTCAAAAGTGTGCGACAATGGGTTAACTTGGTACGTTTCGAGTAGACTGGAGAACCTTTCAACTGTTCATTGACTCGAGACGCGCTTTAAACGGTGTGAACTATGCTGAGAAGTTGAACCGAGCTGACAGAAGTATGTACGTGCTGTGTGTGAAAAGCGAGACTGCGACCATAAAGGGTGAATACGAATCAACGCCGTTTTAGGTATCCCGAAGACAGGGTACTTGAATTTAAACGACCTCGAGTCGCTCGTCAAGTCAGTCGGGACGAGTTAGTTGAGGCTCAAACGGCGCGAATCGATCAACTGAAATTTCAAACATCCAGTTTCAGTGACAGCCACTGAGTAATAAGAGGATCTCCTCTGTATCGTCGTAGACGGTGTCCATTTTCAGAAATAAGGGAAAAGAGTGGTACGGAAGACGTATCGCAAGAACCTACCCTTAAAGATGAACGAATCAAGGAAGAACCGTGGTAAACACTGTCACGATCAAGTTCTACTTCAGCTAATCACTTCTTGCATTTTCTACAATATCTAAACCACCCCTATTTACACAGAATTCACTGTGATCAGCTATATCAAGCTGTACATCCCCTTACTTCATTTTGGTCAACGTTCTCATCATTGCTCTCTCTTTCTTGAAACATTTTCTCGAGTAACCAAAAAAATTGCACTTGTGACACAATTCACGAGTGAACCGTAGCAAACGTAATCAATCAGTATATATAACCGAATCTACTAGTTTTGGTTATTAAAGGTACCTCGAACTGGTATATTTGAATAACTGAATATCGAATAATCGACTCGAGTAGTCGACGCTCTGAATATTCGGTGTGCCATCGGCGAAGAATGTTTATCCACGATCTATTATTGAAATCGGTTGTTTGGTAAACATTGGTACCGGCTATCTCAGGGAATACCCAGCAGATAACGATTAAGCAAAGAAACAGCGTCTGGGAATCGCGACGCAGCTGCGCAAACGATAATGCGGTCTTAAATGAAAAAACAGCTGATGATCGAACTCGTTAGAAGAGTAACGTGCCACGTACTCCGCAACCGCCCATGTTCCTTCGTCCGCTTAAATCCGATTTCGTTCTTACCTTTTCGTTTGTTAACCGCGAGAAACGCACGTACAGGTGCGTCATTGAGCGCGAAACGATAAGCGTTGTAAATCAAATTACGAAATTTGATTGCGAAACGTGTCGCGTGGCCGAAGTAAATACGTTAGACGGTTTCGTGATCGGGGAGAACCCGCGTCCCAGGCCCGACGGCATTAAAGAATCCATTAAGGTGTACCAAGGGCCCCTGGTTTTATCGAATACATCTAAACGCAAGAGCAAATAAACACTTGTGACTTCATCGCGTGTCCGTGCGGAATAATATTAACGCGGCATGCAATTGGGACGAACGCTTGACTGATAGCGATTTTCATTCCTCCGTATCTCTTCGCGTACCGCACGGAACCGGTATCAGAATCCCGAATTGCTCAGGTAATTACACTTTGCGCGCTGCGGCGAACCTCGCGTTGACGCGTTCTTCTTGTAATTATCGCGAAAGTTTATCGTTATTGACATAGCTTCGGATATTTTATACCGTATTATCGAAGTTTGGAATGCTGTACGGATTTTTGCACGACATATGCAAGTTTTATACGACGCTCGTCAATTGTTTTCTGCGAGACGAAGCTGCTCTTTGATTACACAGGAAAGTCTTCAGGAGGAATTCGACGGAAGGTGATTCACGAAGAACAGTTCTCTGATAAGGTAACTTAGCAGGTAAATTGTTCCTCAGGCATCACAGGCTAATTTACCTTCGAATCTTCGATCGTTTCCCTCACAAAACGCAGAGAAACAGCATTATTTGTTCAAATACGACAGGAGCGTGGTCACAACTAGAAATCGTATAAAATTTACATTGTATGAAAGTCGATTGAACGATCGATCAATAGCCTTTGTCCTCGCAGTACGCGAGACACGTTCGCAGTGAGTCACCAGGCGATCCACACGTCGCAAACGAAAGGTCATTCGAAGTCCTGCGGTATTAAACGGCTCGGACAATGTTACGACCCTTTATGCGAGTACGCGTAAAGTTGGCGGGCGGTTTGAAAAATCGTTCCCGGTTGACAATTGAAACACGTGTTACGGAGGGGATCGCTGTATTTCAATACGAGGACCAAGACGTGAACGAACAGTTACCCAAGGATATATGGAAGCAATAAACCGGCCTGCTCCGCCGGCAAAGTGTGAATCGGCTTTTAAGCTGATACACTGCAGAATACAGAGTATGAGACAGCAGTGCGCAGGATGCCAAATCTTGGTGCACAACATTGATAACTTGTGTACTAGGTTCACTATCCTGTAGAAAATTTGCGTTACATCGTTTTTGGAGTCGCTGAACCCAAATCTAGAATCGTCTGTATTGTATGGACTAAGAGAGTGGAATTAGAAGGGGTAGAGAGATGTGAAATAATCGAAAACAGTATAGACTTCGTGAAGCAAGCGAATTATTCGATTTCTCGACAATATTTCAAAGTGGACATTGATAGTTCCTTAAGAGAATCTTAAAACTTGTCAAAAATTCAATGGTTCTGAGGCGAATTTCAACAGCTCCATCAACTTAGCGAAGAATAATTCCCTTAATCCTTCTCACTTCCTATCGTAAAATTAGTGATTATATTTTATTGAAGAATATATCTGTACGAGCATGTACGAGTGTTGGAGAATTATAAAAATTAATTAATTATTGCAATATGAAAGGAATAAATGATTAACGAACCATTGTGACAAGTGTCTTGCCACTGTAGGAACGGTGGGGATGGGCAACCAGCGGAACGTACCCAAGGTCTACATCAGTCGTGCGCAGTCATGCACGGTCATTTGGCAGTACTACCGCGTCGCGATAACTGTGATACAGTACTCTGTCAACTAATCGAGATCTAAATAGCTTTGCCAACTCTAATTACTACCTAATAATTAAAACACCTCTCTAAATTAACTAATACAATATTTCTAATACAGAATTGTTAACATTTATTGATATTAAATCATTTATACGGATTTTTTCGAGATTTTTAAAGGCTTCAACTAATTTCGATACCGAAAATAAATTTTTTTAATTTTATCATACCTTACGATCATTAATAGAATTTGATTATTGTAATATTAGTTTGCCTATACGGATATTTCTAAATTATTTTCGGTTTTAATAAAATTTAATCAATTTTAATATCAAAGTTAAATTTTTTAAATTAATTTACAATGAAGAATCGTTTATGATTACGCGATACCTGCCATCCGGTCTTTACAAACTACCCTCATCGTCGGAGGACACCTCCATGCAACTGCAGACGTACTCAGCATACAATTAGAGATGAATCACCGTGAAATGTCAGTGAGTACATCTGATTTTTAAGTAATTTGTAGAAATTGTTAAGTTGGGTCCCTGCGTAGTCACCTCCACGTGGTGGGCCTGGGCCCTTGGTAACGTTTTCGAGAGATTGCGCTCTCCAAAACGATATCAAGCTAAGGACTACGCGCGTAGATATAAGTATAATTGTAAACTCGATACTAAAAGTATTAAAATCAGTTAGAAGATTACGATTTACAACTTCTCTCTTGTATAAAGATTTTATAGACTTACTATCACTATTTCATTTATTTATTTCAATATCCAACTATCATTTCATTAACTTTGCAGTAGATTAGAATAATTTAATCACTAGTACTTCTAGTATCGAGTATTTTGCAGTACAATTTAAATCTTTCAAGTCCTTTTCAGGACTTTGAAGCTTTAAATTGGATTGCAAATAATTTAAGTTAATTTTAATGAATATATCTGTACATTAACATAATGTAATTTTATAAATGTATAACCTGAATCCCTTCTATCCTGACCTCCCTAAATAATCTCAATTGATCTTAATTATGGTCGATGTTATTCAGTTCATTCGGGAATTATTCTCATTATTTTTTTCTAAACACCATTAGTTGGAATTAGAGTCGTTTAAAACCATCCTGCTTGATCTGTAGTAATTTCTATCTCTCTTTGGTGTTTGTTTTTGACGGAGGGTTGTTTGATGATTGGAAGTCCACTTAATATCTACTCTATTTTAATTTCTGCACTTCTAAGTTTTAATATGGGTTGATCAATGATTTTATATTCATCGATTGTATTTTCTCCGAAGTTGTTCTCATCATTCGATGGTTCGAAATCCATTTCAATTTCTACATTTAACGCTGGATCACAGCTGGATCGCCGTTGGATCGCCATTGGATCGCCGTGGGATGCGTGCGTCCTTAGTTATAAGCACTTAGATTTAAGTAATTTAATTGTAACTCAATTGTATTAACATTGTAAAGAAATCCATTTTCGTATCCGAAGTGAGAAATAGCCATTTCTATAATCGCGAGTAGTCAGTACCGATAAACATACGTTACATACTCCCTTGAGCATTCTAAGTTTCTACTGCGTAAAATCGTTTCACGTAGCTTTTCTTTTCTTATCTTCTCTTTTCTTTTTTTATTTTATTCGCTCGAGATTTCGTCTTCTATAGTCACGCAGCGAAATAGTCGATGCTCAATCAAACTGATGTGGTTTTCGGTGCCCATTGAGATTTCGCAGCCCTTGTCGATTGGTACGCCCGTTGGGTACTCGACTTGGGTATAGGCTTAGTACATTGGACGCGCTCACGCGGGTTCGTTCCGAGTAGCTCCTACCCCGTGTCGCTGGGGTCTTCGGACCTGCTGTAAGACGACTTGGGGCGGTCTACGAAGTTCGTTCTTGTCGTTGGGCAATGCGTCCTACTGCTAAGTCTCGCTGAATTCTTGATGGTACCCGCATTCACCATTGGGGAGAGCGTGGTATCAACTGTTTCGACGTAAGACGTGACATAACTTGTTCGCGATCCGCGTCGGGTTTGGTTCGTTTAGTGACTAATGTCGAACCATCGGATAGAATGCTCTCGCGAGAATCTAACGCAGGTTTATTTGGTACTTGTTCGTTTGAATCGCGAATTTTATCTATTTTATCTTCAACTTAGCTTCATTTCTCAATTTGAGTTTAATTTTGCTTAGTATGAATTTCTTTTTCAATAGAAAAATAGAATTTAGATTAACGCATCGTATTCCCTTTTGCGAAACACTTTAATTACTCGAAAGTGTTTGTAGAGTCACTTTAGAAATTTCACTTTAGGTATGAAAATGGCATTCCTCGTTATCCCTTCCGTAAAATTCCATACTGCAATTTCTGAAATCTATGTTAGATTTTAGAGAATGTATTATGGATTTCGGTTTTAAATTCAGAAGTAGAGTCAGTCCTCGGTACCTTCTGTACTGAGAACACATGGATGTAATGGAGGGTGGATGGGATTAGGGAAATAGGGATGGGTCCCTGCGTAGTCACCTCCCCGTTGGTGGACCTGGGCCCTTGGTAACGTTTTCGAGAGACTACCCTCTCGAAAACGATATCAAGCTAAGGACTACGCACCTAGATTTAAGTTATTTGCGATTCAGTCGAAATTTTTCAAGTCCTTTTCAGGACTTTGAAACTTTTAACTGGATTACAAATTCTATAATTAGTTAAACTACAGTTTAAGTTTAGGAAATCGCTGTTGGATCGCTGCTGCATACGTACAAATACTTTTACATATTATCACTTCCTTTTACCGTAATAGAACTTTTAATTATTCTCGCGTAAATCGAATCACATTTTTTCGATACCAATAAATTATTGCGCTACGTATTCGTATTATTGCGCTGTGCATGTATCGCTCGTTGCATGTTTGTAGTGGATAATCTAGTTTCACGTTTCGTAAGTTCGCTGCCACGAGTATCTCCACATTCGCTCGCATCTCGGCTGATTTATTATAGTAACCGAGTTTCGACGCGAGCCATTTTGAACTATGGGGGTTGTGTCACGCACAGTCGCAGGACGCACGTGCGTGGATCCGCTTCCAAAATTGGGTTCAAATAAAAGCGACGTGTATCTCTTTTTGCATCGAAATGTGAGACAAAATTTATGTCTTTCAAGTCGAGAAATAGACCGCTGACTACGTCGTAGTTGAACTCTTCATTTTGCGTTGCCTCCGTTTTCTTTCCTTCTTCGTTTTTCTCGAAGGTGTTCTACTTGATGAAATTGGACGAAAGGACTCGACTTTATCTCGACGCTACTTAGAACTGCTCCTGATAATTTGCAAGCCATCCCGGTATCTCGTAAAGATGCGACTTACGACGTTAGTCCGGCGTCGTTACACCGTTCTTATTCCTGTTTTATCTTCCGCAGAACGGGTATTCTCGACACTAAAGATCCATCCTTATCCTGGCTCTTGTTCTACGAGGATCGAGGAATTCTCCGAGAGATACCACGATGACAAAGTTACGATAACCATAAAAATCGATAAGTGCGTTAAAAAAAAATCTACACTTTCACGCCTTCCACTCTTTCGTTCTTCTCCTCTTAATAAATCGATCTTCCATTTAATTTCTGAGTCGAACCAACGAGTTGCTGTTTCTCTGAGCAACGCCACACGCGTGCTTCTCTCCAGCGCGATCACTCACGGTTCTAAGAACTCGAACGTAGACAGAAAGCGGACTAAGTAGTTATAACGTGTCAAATGGTGTCCACCCATTCCCACGAACTTGCTCACATTACGGTAGACAGTAATTACAGGTGGTGTTAATTAGTTGTGTGATGTATGAGTTTAATATGTGGGAAAAGGAGGCCTAAAGTGCTGATCATTAACTACGCGTACGTGTTGCCTTGCGCTGCGTCGGCCTGCACCTATGCGCAACACAACCCAGGCAAAGTTTATCGTTCCTTTTTTTTCCCATGCGATGAAAAATGTTGTCTCCCTTGGAAATTTATTACGGATAATGTTTCTGTTAGAAAAACGTGTGAACCCCGGGATATGTATAAAATGTTGGTAATTACGTGATAAATGGCCGCGTACGCGTACGAGAAAATATGAAATGGTATTCAAGGTAGTTACATAAACCAGTATATTATTACATCGATAATTTCCACGTTGCGTCTGTTAAACATTTCCATCCATACGTTCTGCAACAAATTCCGCACAATTTCAGCAATATGCAAACATACAGAAGTAAATTTTCTCAAAAGCATCATTATTAACAGGATTAATTACAATTAGCGATTGAAAGATGTGGTTAACCCACTAGTCCGTCTCATAATTTCACTATAATCCACGCAGCGAGCGTTCGTTTATCCTTTCACTTGCCCGCCAATTCCTCAAACAGCGTATCATCAAAGAAGACCATTACAGTATCCCTCTCGAATCTTTATCCCAGCTCCCAGTTCCACTAGCCGTTCATCTCGAGCCCCTATTTACTACAGACAAATTATTTCCACGGTTACCATCGACACCGCGGCTGAATCGACGACCAACGACGACGACCGTCCACCGTGAGCCATCAACACCGCAACCATCATCCTCCCATATAATTTTCCTTCTCGCCTGCGTCCCGTTTTTCTCTCGCTCCTCGCGCGGTCCGCTTCCTCGTAGCCGGCGGTACCACAGAGGATCGCGGCGCGCCGGCTGAGCGCAGTAAACAACCCGGGCCGCCCCTCGGAAACATCCCCATAAAGTACATTTTATCTATCGCGAATCGACGCCGCGGCGTATTTCACCGGGGCGCGCGCTGTTACACAATGCAGCTCAATTAATGCCAAACCGTTGGCCTGATTTATTTCTTAACTCGTAGGAGCCGCCGTGACCGGATCGCGATTATCGCCGGTCCCTATATACGGGCGCGAGTGCGTGAACCAGCCGGTCGGTACGCGCGTTCTACGCGCCGAACGGGTACAACGGCGTCTCCTCTGGCAGCGCAAACCCCCTCTTCTTCGTCTGAGACCGCGCTACCCATTCTGCTCGCCCCTCGAACGTTAAGAGACCATTGGTTTTATACGCCGGAAGATTCGCCGCGCAGATATCCCTCGTTCTGACGCGAATAATAGCCGATTGTAGTGTCCGCCGGGACGGTCCCGCGAGCGAGCCAGCGGAACTAACCTCGGTCAGCCTCTTTTCGCTCGCCACTGGTTGTCACTGTGACCGATATACCGAATGGTTTTAGTGCATAAGTCGCCGCGTTTATTGTTTGCTAAACGCTGCGACGATGTACACGTTACTCCTTGCGCCTACCGTGAAGCTGGTACCCTCGTTAGAGACGGAGGTGGTAGCGTTCGCGCGTCCTCGAGGGGATGATCGCGGTGGATAACAAGGGATTGGGATTGAAAGAGGTTTTAGTTTTAGGTAGTTTTATTTTAGGTGTAGTTGAGGGAAGGAATATGGATTTTGTATGATTTGTGCGGAGGGATGTGTGGATGAATGTGAATGTTTGAATGTGGAGAATTTGGGGGTGGATACTTGTGGATGATGGATTGTAGTTTTTTATTTGAATTGGGTGTTTTTCTTTTATTGTTAGGTTTGAGGTTTGTAATTAACTTAGTGGATTGTATAAAATTCCGTCGTGCGAAGCTTCTTATAGCGCGTCCACGAAGTCCGACAATTAAGCAATTGGATTGTTCATTTTCGTCCGGCCGGGACGCAAGGCAGTCGAAAGTTTCGCGCATAATTATTTGCTCGGTGGCTGATTCAATTATCTTAATTAAATTACCATCGAGCTGGAGACATTTTTCTGCGTCGCGGTGCGCTCTGTTTTTTGTAATTAAATCCTTACGTTTCCATATCCTGCGACCATTGGAGTTCGTTGCGCTACTTTAATTACTCGTGAAATTACTATACAAGTGAAACATTAGCAAGAAACAAGCAAACCAACATGTTTGCATTGCTAGAGCGCTCTCGAATCGCGTCGATTCGAGCTAATACGCTAAGAATTCTTACGTTTCGAACGAAATGCATTTCCTCGAGCACACGGCTCCACACGCTTTATCTCGTGAAAGCTCTGCATTCTTCCTCGTCTCGCGACACGACAAACAATGCAGAGAAATGACATTTTAATTGAGCGTTCGCGAAATTCGAGCCACTCGAAGAACAGTGACCATGTTTGCCAGCCGTTCGCTGAATCTGATGGATAATGGAACTCTTTCTGCTTGGGAAAGGAGTCTGCGGTGCATGGCTGACGGAGGGTGGCGGCTCCGTGCTGCGTTTACGTTTATTATTACGGTAGACCGTGTCATCGTGTGTTTCACTTATTTCGACGTTGGTCACAGACAGGTAAGCCGAGAATACGTACGCGTTTGGATTCTTAGAAAGCAGAGTAGGCCGAAGATAACTGGGACAGGCTGCGATTGGTCGCGTTTTACTGCCGGCGTTTGGTTATTCGACGACTTCGCGGAGTTATGGGTAATCGTCTGATTATTTCGTTGACGCGATTCAGTGGTGCACGTATCGATACGACGATGAATGTCAAACATTCTATTTCTCAATTATTACCGTAATTACCAAAATTCTGTACATTCGAATTCTAAACCCACCTTTTTCATATGTAAATTCTTTACCAAAGAAACAAACCAAATTTATGGAAAAGTATTTACTTTCGTATCTTCGTTTTACGTTTAAAGAGAAGATAATCTCGATAACAGAAAGAGATCATGAACAAGAAATGCTTAAGAAGCGGCGTTTCAAACAAATTTATTTATTGATGGATGCAAATGGATGTTTGCGTGCACTTAACTAATATTGGACTCGGTTTGAGCTTCGCGGACGAATTGCGATACGTACTCGTAGGGACACACGGAAACATAGTAGCTGTTGTTAACCTTTTCCATCATCCGTAACGACGTGCAATCACCCTAACTGCGCCGAAGCATTTCCACGGTTTCCACAGGCGATGTCAGTCACAGACGCAGTTAGAAGGCGACGTCTTTCACTGCGAATACATAGACAGCTCTCTCTCTCTCTCTCTCTCTCTCTCTCTCTCTCTCTCTCTCTCTCTCTTACTCTCTCACGTGATAATAACTCACAACAGCATTACCTATCTGCCCAACAATCGCCTGGCCTACTAGAAATTAATTTCATTTAACACGAGAACACCGTCGTAGTGTCCAAATCAGAAATACATTACTGTTCAACCTGTCTGCTCGGCTGAATGTAATTACGTTCTTAATTTGTACGTTACTGTACTTATTACTGACGCCTGACGCTTCCGTGGTGCTAGAAGGGATGAAATTTTGTACCTGTGCTTCCTGCGTTCTGTGACATATTGGAATCTTGATTGATCGCGGGAACTTTGTGGTTTATGCATATTTTCAGTATAAGATGTAAAACGTTTGAATGAACTGAGTGCAAAATACAAAATTTAGTTCTGGAAAGAAAGCATTGAAAATTAATTTTTGAAAGGAAAAGTGTTCAAAAATCTAAAGTTTTATTAAATAAATTTTATTTCCCTGTCCCTTTAGTCAATGATGAAAGTTAGAATTTAATAAAAGTCAGAACTCAATTTTAGAGTGGACTGTTGACTATTTCGATAAAAATTCTGAAATATATTCAAGATTAAATTAATTTCTAAAAGGAAAAATAATTTTTATATTGCGCACTTATCATAACAAACGATTGCTACCATATACGATGCACGTAAATGGATTAGTCCTGACAGAAGGAACGGATTGATGGACAGAAATTTATTGACTAAAGGTTGACATTTTATTCGATTAAATTTTATAAATGGAATAGCGCTGCTGGGATCAAGCTGTCAAAGTTTTATGAACAGAAAACGTCACAATTACTGACCAGGGCCGTTTAAGTTCGCACCGGACGTATCGTCAAGTTCGTTCAATGTATCCTGCATTTCAAGAAAGCAATTTCACGCGCGTCAGAATTTCTACAGATATAACAATATCACGTTTCAATTTCCAAAAGAAAAAGGGAACAAAAAACGAAATAAATCAGCCGCTTTCAATTTAATTCTCCATGAAACATCAACGACGCTCGACGATCCGCCATTACCAACGCTTACGAGGCACACACGACGGATGACGAAAGAACGCACCCAAGAAGTGGCACACGTCCAAGCGAGCCACGATCATGTCGTGGCTATGTACTGAAACTACAAATACTTAACACGTCGGTAGCATCCAATCGAGCACGATTGCTCTTCGATCCCGATGAAAAAGCTTCTTGGAGGTTGCGCGCGCCGGGTTCGCCTCCGCTAAAAACGCTGTTGCCCCGCGATAGTTGGAAGGCGAGCTGCGTGGGAAATCGCGGCAGGCCGGTAATTTCTCTGGCCTGATTCTGCCGACGGTGCGGATTATCTACAGCATCCCGGTTCGAAATATACAGAGATACGTACACGTGTACGCGGAGGTTTTATACGGCGCGTACACACCGCGGTACACGGATCGTGCCAGTTGCCGCGAATCGACGTTTGCACAACACGCGATGCGCCATTGAAAAACCGGCAAAGAATTATCGTCCCGGGCGTAGGATGCACTTACCAGCGCCAGAAAGCGTAAAGTAGTTCTAATAACGACTGGGACGGTCGCGATTGGGTTTCGAACGGGGTTCGAATCGCACTTTGAGACTCGCGCGAGACACTGTGCGACTAAGGGTTGCGATTTTCCACGCGCTTCATATTTTCATCTTGTCACGTTTCGACACGATGAAAGAGATAATCCGTTTATCGAGGGATAAAAAAGAGATTGAAACATTAACAAAATTTTTTAGTTGATTTTTTAATTATATTCTTTGAAATTTTTGTCGAGTTTTCAGTGGTTGTAGCATTTTATAATGTTATACGTAATATTCGCGAATCTGTAAATACAAGTTTCACCGTGTCTAATAAAATGAGATTGACAGCGTTACGTGGTCTGGCAACGGTGGAGTTTCAGGGGAGAAAAATTTGTCGAAAGAACCGCGCGGTATCTTCCAGAGTAATACGTTCAAAGCGGACACGGTAGTTTATGCATGGACTTTGACGTTTTTTGGCTGGTTCTATCTCGACCACTTTTTTGAGAAAACTCACCCCGGATGGAAGGTCACGATCTCGACCAACCGGAGGATTGGTATCCCGCTGTTGCTGCACGCTCGAGAAGGTGTCTCGTATCTACGTCCATCGCTAAACAGCCCGAGCGTGAAATCAGACCAGTGATCTCTCCGTCTCTCTCCTTCTTTACCCTTTCTCCGCCATTTCTCTTTGCTCCTGCTTTCTTTTCCCTCTGTCTCGCACCCCCCTTCCGTTCGTCTCTCTCTCTCTCTCTCGTGTTCCCCCTTTAATTTTCACTGGAAACTCAGAACGGCTGACATTATCCGTACGAAGGAGATTTTAAACGTGATCCCGGTCGAAAGTCGTATTTCAGGGGCCAAATCTTCCGGCCGTCCTGTACATTCAAATGCTGCGGGCTTCCGGATACGCGGGCTAAATTCCCCTTTAACGGAGAGAGAGAGGGAGAGCTTGCGCTATTCCCAGGGAATTTCGTTTCTAATATCTAACACTGATCTTTAATAATTCATCGAATCTTCGTAAATGAAATTAAAATAAACGACACGTGTACTTTAAAATCATAACTTACACAAAAATTGTTAACAAATATCAAATATTACACATGCGTCCAATACCAATTCTTAATTCGTTAATTCGCGAACACGTTTAGCCCTTCGCGTTCTCCAACAGCGAATTGATCAAGAAATACGGGCGACTCGAAAACGCGGGGGGGAGAACGCGGCGTAAATTCATCGTAAATCACGATAAACCCGGGAACACATTCCGGGACGCGTCTCCGGGAAAGCGGCGTGGTCCACGCGAGAAATCAACGGAAGAGCCTCGGCGAGGGCGTTGCCTGCCCGTCGCCGCAGCGACGTTTCGCCTTAAGCAGGATTTATAAAAAAGCATCGCATCTCCTCCGTGGCCGGGGCCCGTATGACGAGCAGCGTCACGTTTGCGGCAAACGACGCACATGGCGCAGCTGGAGCCTCTGCATAGAGGCTCTACGTGCCTCCCATTGTGGCATGTGTGCGCGCCGCGTTGCGCGGCGTCCTCGAGGTCCTCCGCCTCCCGTTTCGCGTCTCCTTCGTCCTAAGGCCGCGCGCACCGCCGCCCCTCTGCGTCGTAAAGCCACGTAATACTCTTCGGATCCTCGCGGAACTGCCGAACGGGCAAATGGGATACGTCCGCGGGCGCGTAGCCCGCAATTGTCGCGGTTATACCGGGCATCCGGCTGCGTTCGCGCGCACCAACAGCCGTACATGCCTGTCACGTACACGCTGGCCCTGCACGTTTTCCAACGGCGCGCACGCCTCTGTGCAGGTATACAGGGGGGGGCCCTCGTCAATGCCGCAGACGTAACGGAAAAGTATGTCTGCGGTTAGACGCGGCTCGTGACGCGACGGATACCGAGAAACCAGAGCGTATCGGCGTTCCATCGATACGCCACCCCTTTGGAGTCATTCGGACCGATCAATCGTTCGATCAATTCCACGGACAATGCATCGTACGTGCGGAAGGCGTGCGAGAGCAACTTTCTGTCTGGCGTGTCCTTTTATCTTCTTTTTTTGTTTGTTACATCGGTGTGATGAATTTGACGCCACGTTGCTCTTTAAAATGGATCTCTGTGGGTATTTATTAAAAAGTGTAAGTTATTGGGGAATAATTTTATATTAGGATGTTTCGCAAGGGTTGAAAGGCGAGAACGAAACTTTTTTCAGCAGTTGAAGCTGTTGGATATTGATAATGAATATGAGTGTATGCATTAAGCTTCATTAGCAGTATTGTAACTCGTATCGCTTTTTATATTCTTATTAAGCTCCACGTGTGCCTACGTGCATTTTTCTCCGCTGCGCCCGTTCGATATCGCTGGCGCGATGCATCACGGTTCACGCTTCATTTCCCCCGCGTATCTTAACGAGAATTGAAAACTGTTGGAGGAGGTCGCGGCGCGAACGACGCCTATTCACGCGGATCAGAATCGACAAGAAGACCCCGGGATGAGCCATTCGTCACTGTTCGACTCGAAAACCGTGGCCCCTTTGCCGGGCGATCGTGCGCCGCTGTATCAACCGCAGCATCGTTTCCACGTATATAAACACGTACGTTCATATAGAAACCGCGCTAGATGCGAAACAGGGAATGTTTACGAGGCGAGGAGGGAAGGTCCCTCTTCCTACAGCCGCGTGGTTCTCGGTCCAACGACGGGGAGGAACCAGAGTAAAGCAGGGTAGATAACCCTGCATCCTAGTGCTAAGATAACCCGACTTGACCCGCGGGTCCTCCTTGCTGAATAATTACGGGGAAGCCTCCTATTCCCATCTCCTCCCCTCTAACTATCTTAACCTTTCCGTTCCTCCACGCTGGCCGTCTCCCTCGACGGCGTCCATCTCGCCCCCTCCCGCGAGCCGTTCGTCCTCTCGATCTCCGTCCCACTCGTCGGTGCATAGAAGCAGCGGGAGACCTGAACCTGGTGGCTCTTAGCGATGGTATCGACCTGCGGAGAGTCTTTGCCTCCCCCCTGGCCCTCCTCTTTCCAAACCGTCGACCCTCTTACCAACCTCTTCGCCACTTGCCCACCATCCCCCTCCCGCCTTCCTCACGCTTCGTGCGACCGTCTGATGCCATACTCGCCCTCCTTTACAACCTCGCCCGTCTCCTCTGGGCATTCTAACGCCCGCTACAGCAAGGGTTGCTCCGTGACTGCTCCTTAGGGCCGTAGCGGCAGGGATCGAAGACGGAGGAGCGGAAGGATCGAGAGCGCGGCCGTTGGTTCCGGTAACCGTGGTGCCGTGGCGCTCGTTCCTGGTGGGAGAACGCTGGCGAGGAGAACGGGCCACGGCCCGGGACCAACGCGGCCCGAGCTAGGCCCGACCCAAGTCACGAACACGCACGGATGAGAATAGATCGTGCACGGGGCCCCGTTCTTGCCTACCCGCCTCCAGGGGCGGACGGCTCTCTACCGACGCTCGACCTTTTCTACGAGGATGTAGATTACCGTTTACATTGCCTTTTGTTGCACGCTCTCCTGGCGTTTCCTTATCTGCTGATTATGGGAATGATTCGTTGCCCGATGCGGACTCGTTACACGACCCGGGCATGCCACTCGGGGAATATACCACCGGGTACGAGATGGAGAACCGCTTTGACGGCTCTACGAGCGTGCTACCTCGTGGACATTCTGATCGGAACTGGGCACGGTCTCGTTCTAGATCGCGTACCGTGCTCGCTTTGGGTGGTTGCTGAGAAAGAGCGTCAAACTTGCGCGACTTTTACTCGGCTACGTATTCGTGCATGCACGAAGAACAAATTCATCTCGCGCGATTAGATGTCCTTCGTGCGGGAATTTAACTTGGCTGACGTTAACTTGACTAATTGGCAGTTTTTCAAAGGATTTTATTGTATATATGACAGGAAGCTGAAAGGTTTATGGAAAATTTAGGATCTCATGCGCCCCTTTAAGAAATGCAACAAAATTTAAACATACAATTACCCTCGATAAATTACAGGTCGATAACATCCGAATCGAGACGATGTAACGCGGTAACCAACGGCCCGGGGCCTCACGTGATTAACGGTCACAATTAAATCGCCCTTACATGCAAACAAAATATGTAACACGCATCCGTATCAGGTTGAACATGCACCGCGCGAAATCGCTTGACCAACGGGGCGCGCGCTTCGCGTTCGCGGGCGTATTTTCATACCCTCGGTTTCTCGGGTCAGCGGTCGAATCAGCATTACAAATGGCGCTGATAATACAGCGTGGCGCGAGTCCTCGCGAGACTTTTACACGGCCATTCTTTCCGCCGCAACCGCGCCCTTTAACGCCCGTTTACCATTTCGTTACGAGCTCGAAACCTGTTCCATCCCCTTTATCTTCGTCGCGATGTGCGCGCCGAGGGCCGCTTAACTCGCGATTAAATTTTCCGATTTTCCAACGGGCGGATCTTTCGCGCGTTCCACCCTTTATCGCTCGCTTTAAGTCTCGCTTATTTCGTACGCGAGCGCGACTCCCTTGGCTGCGAGACGAATTATGCCCTCGGAAGTTTTCGTGTCCCGTGCGTTAACGGCGTACCGGAAACGGGGAGTTCGCAATCGCGAAAACCGTAATGCGAACCTACGGTTAATTGAACGAGCACCTTGCACCCGTACAAGCTCGAGTAATTAGATGATGAACATTTCATGGTACTTTATACTTTGCAACGCCCAGGGACGGTGAAATAAATGATGGACGGTTGGATCTAAAATTACCGAGATTTCTCGATTTCCGTCGGAACCGATTATTGCTCTCCGTTACAGAAAGAAATAGTAAAAACATTCATCCCATTATTTTAATGCGAACGTTGGTAACGCTGCAAACTTTGTTTTAAACGAATCGATAAATGTGTGTAAAAAATGTATTCGTATCGTCACTCAGTAGTCCAGAAAAGCTACATTACTAGTTAAACATCAAAAGAGGCAGATTTATATCAGAGAAAAAGAGTCATAGCATGAAGGATGCTGTTCAACTAATCATTAGCTAAAATAGCTGTTAAAAGGTTTTTCCTCGACAAAATCTCCAGATAATCTATATAACTTTCTGTACTCCCAAATTAAAAGCTCTAGAAATGTAAAGAAGAAAGAAGTTTCACGAAACAACCGATACCAATCGAACAAATCGATGCAAAGAAAAACGAGGATGTTCGAAGAAGACGGCACAGAAGCATGTATCATTAATCAGCACTAAAATCATGGCTAAAGTGTTCTTACTTCGCGAGACACACGTGGTCCCTCGTACGTGGCTCACCAAACGTGTGCATTAACACGCACAAACACGGGAGCGCACACGAAGGCTCGGTATGTGCGCGTTAAACCGCTCTACCGCGGAAACGCGTTAAACCGCTCTTCACCCTCTGGCTCTCGGTCCCCACACCCCTCCGCGCGTGCATCAGCCCTACTCGTGAACTTCCGGTCCTCGACCCTTTCACCCTTTTCATGCTCGTGTCCTCCCGTATCCTTCAAATCCGCCCCCACACGCCGACCCAACGTCCCGCTGTTCCTCTTATCCTTCCATTAACGGTGTAAGCCCGGGGCCCTGTAACGCATCCTTAAAAATCGTCCGCGGCATATTTAATGTTTGCACTTTGACGGTTCGCTGCGAACCTCCTTTCGTGGATCTGACGGTGGCCCCACCTCCATTAGTGCTTAATTACGCGCCGCTTCAACTTTTCTTTCCCCCCTTGTTTCCGCCTGTCCCTTCCCCCTAACGCGGGGACATAATGCCTCGTGAATATTCAAGATGGAAGTTTAGCAATAACGCACAGTGGACGGCTGTCCATGTGACCGGCTATTCTACTCGCTGCGCGTTGTAGAACGGTACCAGTGGAACGCTCCTCGAGATAACTGGAATCTTCTACTTTAAGGGTTCGAATTGGGGATGAGAATAGTCAGCGACTGATTCTCTCAGAGTGATACTTTGGTGAACGCGTTGATTTTGTATACGTGAAACAGATTTGGAAAATTTCTGTTTGGATGAGACGCGAATCTGTTCCGAGTTTACAAGCTCTCTCGGAACGAATTTCGCGGATAATAAAAGTCAAAGGCGAGCGGAGGTAGAAAAATGAAAGAAGAGGGATGCGCCGCGCTCGTGGTGGTTGGATCATTGAGACTGAAGGTAAACAGGGATCAGTTTTTGATCGCGACGTACGCGGCCCTCGTCAACATTTCCACGCTGGGGTCATCGTAACGAGGTCTCGTGTCAACCGCCTCCTGCACCCCTGTAAATGAGAAAAAAAAAGAGGAAGGAAGTGGATGAAATGAAGATAAAGACGAATAGAGAGAAAGGATAGACCTGGAAAAACTGATGGTACATTGAAATAAGTTGGATCGGTTATGGTCTATAATATTGCATAAATTTTACTACTTTTCAAACTTATACATTATACAAGTACATACACAACCCAACAAAACCTTTTACAATTACACGATACTACGTGAATCCTACTTCGGAAACCCAAGTTGGATTCACCAAACGCACTGTGCAGAAGATCGAGCGCGATCTGAAAAAGGCGCAACCCCCTAATCACCCGGGGCGCTCACCCCACACGGCGCAGCCGGCTAAATCTACGGTCCGCTTGAAAAACGAGCCGGCCACCGTAGGTGGTCCAGCGGGTCCCGACGATTTTTCAGCGGGAAACAAATCAACAGGCCACTGTCAGGCATCAGTCCGCGCGCGCATTGTCGGCGGGGCCCGCGCGTGTGGGTGCCCGTACGTGTAAACGATAACCGAAGCGGATCCGTTTCGAGCGTATGCATATCCGTATGGAAAGGAGTTCCCGTATCTCACCGGTCGGAGCCACTTAATTGACACGCGGCGCGTCCCTAACACGCGGCGACCTCCCATCCGGTGGCTGCCGCGAGTCCTCCTCTACCTTTCGCCCCTATCGCTGTCGCGCTCCGTTCCGCGTGCATCCGCGTACGACTTTCCTCTTTCCTTCGACCCGTTCCTACGGTACACGCCGGGGAATCACCTATCTCCATCTGTCGCGGCGGTACACACCGGCCGCCAATTCCTCGTCGGTCCAATCATGGAAATGGAAATACTTCATACGCGTACGACCTGGAGGACGCGGCGGCGACACGGACCACGGCATAATTAACGGCCGCGCTGTCGGTAAATATTGCTTTTTCGACTGCGCTGTTCAACCGCGTTCCCAGGGCATTCTTTGAGATGAAAGCTGAAATTAACGAGGAACTGTATCGACGCCGTGGCCGAACGGCGACCATCGAACGGAGTACCTGAATTGCGCAACGTTTCGGGGATACGCGGGACAGTTTTGCGGTGTTTTAGTTCGCGAGATGGTGATGGCGTGTGCGATCGGTTTGTTTGAAACTTGGCTTGCATGATTTAATGAGAAGGTGGAAAAGAATTTCTATTCTGAAACTTGAAATTTAACGCGTATTCATTAAAGAATTATTTCAAAAGCTAGAAGAAAGAATACGTCAAATTCGTAGACATCTGAATACTACAATTATGTTTCATAAAACCACAACTACAGTTATATTCTAATCTAAATTGAACTTAATCGATAAACAGCAGAGTTTAACATCGAATCGATTCGCAGTGCAAGAAAAGAAGGTACACCAGCTGCAGTTCGTTCGAATAACAGAACGTGACTCTGGTTGCAGGTGTCCGAAAAGCAAAATTCCGTGCTGGAAAGTTCGCGTAGGTCCGGGTGATTATCGTCGAATCGACGTGGCCGAGGGGGCCAGGATAGTTAGTCGGTCGGTTACCATAGACGAGAGGCCGAAAAAAATGCCGCCGCCCGTAAAGGCAAGTTTCCGCGGCGACGAAGCGATTTGCCTTATAAGCGACAGCACGCGAGCGCGCTTCAACGTGCCACCTTTTAAGCGCGTTCCGTGCAGCCCCCTTTGAACGGCGCAAAACTCGAGATTCTACACGCAAATTCTGATTACGTATGCGCGCGATGCCAACCGCCGACACACGTACCACCGTTGGACTTTCGCCTTTTCCCATGGCGCTTGTTGCACTCGCAGCCTCCGATATTCTCACGGACGCGACCATTTTTCACCGCCGCTTAACGGCCACTCGATCGATATCCTCTTACGCGGTCTTTAAGCGTCCCGGATAATTACTGAAAACTTTGCTTCCACGGGTTTTCATCCGTACGAGCACGGTGATTAAATTATTTATATTCGATATTTAATTAAATTTTAATATCCTCCTTTGTTCGGTTCAGAATTATTCAATTTGTCAGAATGAAGATCCAACGTATGCTCGACATTTCTATTTCAACGCGAGCAAAGATTACTCATTCGAGGGATATTAATTTCCTTCAATTTTTCTTCCTCAGAAATAACCTTTCGCCCGATCGAACGAGGTGCTAAATCCGCAGCCTCGAATTCTCGAAACGTCGTCGAATTCCATCCGGGCGTCGAGTCAAAAAATCGATCGCCCCGCGATATACTCTACTCGATTATTCCTGAACGAACGAGATCCTCGCGAGCGATGGGAACCGTCGGTGAACGGGCGTCCCAAAAAACGACTGGACTGCGTCAGGTCCTAAGGAGTAATCGCGGGATCGATGCCGGGCTATTTACCCGTGACAACCGTGGAACTATCGGCCAGCTTCCACCTACCGTAGATCGATTCACGTCCGAGCGGTCCCTGCCCCGTCGTCCGGCCGGGAGGAGGATCGCAATGACGCGGAAGACGCGAATTTCACGTGGCAGTTTCACGGTATCGCCAGAAAGAGACGGCCGCGTTTCGCCCCTGATCCCTCGCTGGAACAGGATGAACGGACGAGGTTAGGCGGAGGGTTGCTCGAGGAACTGACGGTATATAGGCTTCTTACTTGGCGTCGTGGAAAAAGAGGATCACGAGCGAGGAACGAAGGACGAGACGAAGAAGAAGTAGTAGTAGAAGAAGAAGAAGAAGAAGAAGAAGAAGAAGTGGACGATGGGGTGGGCGGGGGCGGGGGCGAGCAGGTAGGTAGGTAGGTAGGTAGGTAGGTAGGTAGGCAAGCAAGCGGTCAAACACAAGAGGAACTTAGAGGAAAGAGGGATGGAGGCATGGGAGGGAAAACGATGGAGGGGATAGTTTGCTCTGGATTCCAAGCGTGACCCTGTGCTGACCCGTCGAGAACATCTCCGCGCATCTTTCTTTCGCCCTCGCAAACACACCTACACACACCCGTCACCTACACCGGATCCGTTCACACACGCGGCTCTCCTACGTACACGCGTGCTGCATTTCTCTCTCCATTTGCCCTCTGCAATTATATACCCTCCACCGTGCCCCCCGTCCCCGCGCGAGAGCGTCGGTACCACAGGCTATCTTATCTCGCACGGTGTACGTAAGTACGGCTACGTACACGTGGCTGCAAGAAATACACGGACGTGAGTTATTTCGCGCAAATATGCGCTCGGCCACGCAGCACCCACGGTATTCGTGTGTCCATCGCGAGAGGAGTTACGTCTCGCTAGTGGAATTCAGGCCCTGGCCATGATTTCCTCTGTCAAACGAACGGTTTCGATCGGATCCGAGCGAAGTACGACACCGATCCGTCTGGTTTCGATGCGTGAGATAGTTGTCGACGTGACGATTCTAATGTTTCGAGAATTTGGAGCCAGGGAGTAGCAAGTATATTTGACAAAATTTTATTTAATACATATAATAGATTGGCACATTTCGCATTAAAGTTTGAAGACTTTTGAAGAACGTTCTTCTAATTTTCACGCACAGACATCTTCGATTTTTATTGTACTAGATTCGTAAATGTAAGATCGCTCAAGGGGTAGTTTATAATTCATCTGATTATCGATAGACGGATTAGTGTTAAAAAGTGCGCGATGAAGAGGCTATTAAAGGCTCGCGTCAGTTGTTACGGCGGGTTCTAATTGTCTGTAATTTACGCGCGATGCCTTGAGACTGCGAACAAGCAAGGCAACTCGATGAACTTGGAGAAAAGCATACCAGCTTGAGGCCAACAACCTAACGAGGCGTTGAAAAATCGTAATAGTCGAGGATAACCTTAACCCTGAATATCGCTCGTCTCTAATTTTCTCCACGTTCACTTCCCTACCGAAGTCTGGACAGCGAATACCGACGAGCATTTACATGCCACATTTACGTAGCGGTAAATAAATTGCCAAGTGTATAGACAAGCTGCGCGTCTTTCGACTGTTTAGCAATAATTATCTACACCATGGAAGAGAAGTTATTGTATTTTTTGTAAAGTTTCATTTTTATGTTTGAGGGGTAGCTTTGGGGTTGAACGACAAGGCAACAGTGTAATTGTGTAATGTCTAGATTAATTTTAGAAATATATATATTCTACATATGTAGAACGTATAGTTTTACAACCAGATTTTTTTAAATTTGCGAAAAATAACATAATATAGAAAAATCGAAATAACTAGTTTACAATGCATACTTTGATTACAATATTATCTATGACACAACATTGCAATATGGTTGAAAATTCATATAAGATGAGAGAAAACTAAATTAGAAATACCTCATATTTAATTACGTTACGTTTCTAAATGCAGTGCCGTCACTTCTCACTTGATGCTACGCGTATACGTACACCGTGACCAGTGTGACAATTTAGATTAAAACGTTCGAAAATACGTGCCAGGGCATTAGTTAGTAGCGCGTGTCCTTTCGTCTGTATTTTCGCCAAACCATCACGAGTTCGTTCTACTTTTAATTCCCAATTTCGGTAAAAGCTGCGTCGATTTCTGTGCCCTAGAATAGCAATCATAAAACGCTCTCAGTTCTCGAACGTGGAAGTTGAATCATCCACTACCTGCTACAATTACGAAATACCATCATTTTCTTGCACCCTCACATGGAATTCCTGACAACCTATCGACATTTGAACTGTTGATTTAACATCGCAATTGTTATCTACACGTACTTTAACGCTCTTTTACTCAATTAATCATAATCGCGCACAATAATTAGCGCACTTCTCCACCAATCATCCCACACTTGAAATAATTCCAAGATCGTACCCAGTTCTCTAATTCCCTACGAAAAGTCGCGAGTGCCACACGATTCATAATTCGCCCCGATTACCATTGTTTGTCCCATCTCGACCTCCGTAACCCTTCGCATCCGTTCCACCACGAACGATCGTGCCATTGTCCTGCGTGGATCTTCGCGCGCGCCTGTCAGAAAAACAGGAAGCTGGCGAAGAAAACAACCGATAAACCAGCGGACTCGCGTCCCCCGTTAATCGTCCCGTGGAATTGGCCCGGCGCGAGCTTCCGAAAGGCGGTCGCGGAGCAAATCGAAACGGGACGGGCGCGGGATAACGAGACTTCCGCGGGAACCTGATACCCGGCGATAATTCAACCGCGCGCGATCATTTCTCAATGCTTACCCCGTTCCAGCGGCGAGTGGCGGTAATAAGTCAACGACAACGATTTTTAGGCGGACTATTAGAAAGTCGACAAAAGCCGCGACGGTAATCTATCGATCAGAGGTGGGCACCGTGACGGGCTGGCCCGCCATTTGTTAGAGGCAGCGGCCGTGGCGGGAGGGCGGCTGGAGAAAAACAGGCGAGGGTACCTCCAGGCACCTTAAAGAGGGTCTATTAATGTCGGCTGCATTTTTCTTGCCGCCTAATCACAGGCTGCTCTCTATGTCTGCCCCCTTTCTGCCGAGTTTTTCCCGGCGCTTCCGCCACTTTGAGAGAGTCGAACAATTTCCGGACGCGACGGAACCCTCTTCGTCTCTGGGCTGTGCTTTTTCCTTTTCCTTTTTTCTTTTTTTTTGCCTTTTTCTTCCTCCTCCTCATCCTCCTCCATTTTCTCCAGGCCAGTCTCTGGATAGCAACACCAACGACGGTCGAGGCGCCGCGACGCTTTTTGCTAGTTTAGAGCGAGCCACGGTTCCCCCCCGATTCGAACATGCTCGCGCCACCTAAATGACCTGACCGTTCCGCGACCCCTTCGCGAGGCTAGTTCTTGCGGCAAATTGTTTAGAGGCGAATGGTATCGTCGACTAACTGTGGGTGCTGGGCGTGTAGACGCGACTAGAGTGATGTCGTTACTACGATATGATTTACATCTTTGGTCATAGAGAATGGATATGTTTCAGTATCGTTATAGAGGTGTCCAATTCTGGTTTAATTTAGACATTTTGAAGAACTCGTGACGAAATTGGCGAAGAGTATGATAATTCGGTTAGAATTGGATGAGAATAAAAATCGTGCGCGTTCTTTATATTGTCGAACCGTTCGTAGAAAGTCAATCTGAGACGAATGAACGATGATCTCGGTTGAATTTATAGACGTAACTACCGCGTAACGGGTTGATTAAATTTTCACGGGGACGGCGCACAGCGACAACGAGCCCGAAATTCCCGCGGCATCTGGTCGATTTATCAACGACAAGACGAATCAATCGGTGGGTACCTTGCCATCCGGTCTAATAAAATCAACGTCATTCATCGTTACCCGTTTTCCAAACATAACCGCTCGTTTCCTTGGAACATCGCTCGCCAAGAGTTCGCAATCCGTCCCGACGTGTCCCAGCCCCGTTATTGGCGACAAATAACCCCGCGCATAATTATATCGCGCGTTTGTTGCACGCACCAGGGTCGGTTAGAGTCGATCGAAATCTCGTCTTGTCGAGGAAGCGACTGATTACTCGAAACAGTGGGACGATGGTAACGCAAACTGTGTCTGGTTCGGGAAAACGGTTCATCGTTAAATTTACCATACCATGGGATACTTTGCGTGGACGCTGAAGAGCAGAGTGTAAACTCTGCCAGCAAAATCTGCGAGGCTACAAGGGGTACACCCTTGTCTTACAAGGGATCGAAAGTCAGGTCAGAAGGTATCGTATGTTGCGACTTAAAGGTGAAGTGAAGATTTGCGAGAAACTGTGAAAGGATCGCCACGCAATGCACCCTCTTGTAACATGATACTCTGAAAATATGGCTTATGCCTTAATATATCCCTTCGATATAACATTGCATACTAAAAATTTATAAATTATTATTCTATTTTATCAAGAAACTTAATTTCACCCCGACAGTTAGCAGCTACCAAAGCACTGGGTGCAACGTACCCTGATATTTGTATACCAAATGACGTTATTTTATAAAACCTCTAATCCCAAACTAACAATTCAATTAATCGACAACAGAAAAACATATTTAGCGCCTCGTTTTATATCACGAACGACCCCGTGGATCTTGACCCCTGTCGCGGCGAATTAGAGAGATCCAAAACGAGGGATGAGCGCGATTGGATCCGAGGTGGTGTCCTGGGGGGTGTGCAGACGGTGGAAGGCGCGTCTAGCCAAAGTCTGGACATTTCCAGACCGAACGGCGTATAGGTGCAGCTGGCCAGGGTGGGAGAGTTAACGAGCCAGCCGCCATAAACTCTAATGCATTTGTTGTCGTTGACGGTGCACGAGCCCCCGGCCAATGTTGGTCGTCCGCGACTACGACGCCCGTAGCAAGGCCGTGGAATTTACGCAGCGCTCGTAAAACCCCGGGACGGATTGACACGTCGACGGTAGTAAACGTTGCCGCTTGCTACCCGCCAACAATGCAAAGTGCTGCATTACCGACTGCATCGTAGCCCTGGTCCGGGGCGCAACGTCGGCGTAACTCCGCCGTCAGTGGTTTGTGCTCGTCGACAAATCCACGTGTCCTTCCTATTCTACGACGTCGGACACCAAGCGCCCGCGCGCGCCCTTCGCCCTTCCTTCACGGCTCGTTGCATCTTGTCTACCTTATCACAACTGCTACCGTCCCCTTTTATTCACCGTTTTACCCCCGTGAAACACCGCCGCGTTCAATCTTATTCTGCTCGCGGAACGGTCCCGCTACCCCTTCTGAACTTCGACCGGGTATTGGATGAAAATGTCGTCTAACGAATCGTTTACTTCTTTTTCTTATCAAGAGAAACCTTATTCTCTCTTTTAAATATCATTCTTTCGAACGACCTGAGTTGGAAGACTACGTGCAACCCTTTCTGTTATTGGAATTGTACTACTCTCTCGTAGAAAAATCAGATCCTTGGCCCTTTAAATCTGACGAAACTTTACAGGATCCCTGAACGCGTCTATATATCTCCCCAAACTCTCGATCCCGCATCCCTCGTGTGTACACGAGCGAGAGGGACGAAACGAAAGTAGAATCCGAGCCAGAAGAACATTCAAAACGATCCTCCTCTACCGATCGCCACGTTATCAGTTCCAGCGGATGATTTCAGGGGGTGGCTTAACGAGGCGATCCAGCAGCCCTTTAACCAGGCGTTCCGTCCTCGTCGCCGGCGGAGCGGCACATCGAAACGGCGCTCGAGGAGCGCGCGCGGGGATCGCGTGTGCGTGTCACACCGCGTCAGACGAAACGTGCACACGCGTCCGTTCCCGAAGGGTGGCCGCCGCGTTCGCGTGCGTGCATAAATTCGTTCCAGTGTGCGTGGCCCAGCTCGAGGTGGAGGGTTTCAGGGGACGTGGGATTCTTAACCGGGCGAGAGCGTGTGTGCCCGCGTGTGCATGTATCGAAGTCGGAGTTAGGGGCAACGGAAAAGGTAGTAGGGGGACAATAACAGAGCCGCGTTTTCGGGCAACGACCCGTCGCCATCCCTTCAACCCCCACCAGAACCGTTCCGTGTTCCAAACCAACCGGCAATCCACCCCTGTCCCCTTCGCTTCATCTCCTTCTCCACCGCCGCCTCCACCTTCTCGCGCTTCACTTGTCGTGGCATTATGGCCCTGCTCGCCCGCGTCCCACGGACAAAGACGTAAATTAACGGATTCTTTGGACGAGGCGGGGACCGAAAGAGGATTTAACGGACGGAGCGATTGTTAATATCACTTCGAACCCTACTCCATTTTCGTACACGGATGCCACATCCCCCAAAGCTACACGGCTTTTTTGTATTTCCGAAGGTAGTTGCAATTTGTAGATTGTTTTTGGAAGCTTCAGGTGGTACTTTAATAATCCGTGTTGAGCTTTGGCGGATTTTTTTGATCGACAAGTTGGATGATTTAATAGGGGAACCTGTGGCGGTATTTATTGCACAACTAGAAGTTGTGTGATCGCAATAGTAGCAATGAATGATTATAAGATGATAGTACGGTTGAAGCATAGTTAATCAGTTGGTTGATATAGCCTCCCTCTGTTCATCCATAAGAATAAACGCTTTGCTTCTCCATGACGTATTTAAAAATCGGTCTACCGGCACAGCGCCGCTACCCGATTATTAGCCCGCCTTTAAATTCGTTTCCTTCCTTTTAGCCAGCTTTTACCGCGCGATGATGGGATCTACGAAATCTTGGAAATTTCTAGATTATTTCGTATGTTCCGTGTGGGTAATTGAATGCATTCGCAAAAATATGCGTGACTGGTGCAAAATCGGCAGTTGCACACGGGGTGATTTATTAAGGTTCCAGCCCTCCGATGGACATCAAAGCATTAATGCCGAAACCATTATTTCGCGTACGCCGGTTTTAAAAGCACGCTGCATGCGCCTCGTGTAAAATCAGATAGCGACACTTTATGCGCTAATAAAAGAACCGAAGACAGAGATCGGACGGGAAAGTGTTTCTCGAAGGTCCCGTCCGACCACTCGTGAGCGGCGATACAAAGTTGAGCGTCGAAGCGTTCACGTCGTTTTCAGAGGGCTCGCGATCCATCGAGGCTCGACAGTCGCTAATCGCGGTCGAACGCGAGAATTGGTATCCACGAGGGCGACGAGGACGACGCAGAGGACGCAGACGTCGCGTCGTCTGCGACGGCTACGATACGACGTCCGGGAGAATTTCCGTGGGGCCAATTATCTCTTTTCTTGGGGCAAAGTTTTATGCTCGATCCCGAATATTATCGTTCGCCTAGTAGTCCGTTGTCTGCCGTGGCCGGTGTGAACGAACTCTCGTTCGAGGCTGGTTGTCCCACCCCTGCTCCACCCCTCTTGAAACCGCCGCTGTCCTCCTGCTCCCGGGTAGTAAAGTTGGCCAGCCAGACGAATATTCGGCGTCGTGCGTGCACCGTGTCCCCAAGGAGGGGTTGACGGGACGACAGGACGACGGGAAGCAGAGGAACGGTCTGGATGGCAAGGATGAGTCGCGTTTGTCGACAGAATTCGACCTCTTGTGCGAGGCCTGACAAAGGCTCTGCACTCTGGATTAATTATTGTAATTACACCGTCCGTCCCTTTCTCTCTCTCTCACTCGCTCGCTCGCTCTACTGCTCTCTCTTTTATGAGCATCGCGCTCTAGCCGAGACGATACGGGCAGTAATTGACCAAAGACGAGCGCGAGATCCTCTCGTAAGGGTGGCAAACAATATGGCGCGCTGGGACCAACTCGATTCGACGCTCCTCTAATGAATCTTCAATATTTTCATAGCCCATTTCCAGTTCAATCCTGGGCACGAGTAAATCGTGTAAGACTGGACCTTTAGAACCAACCACCCAATTTGGAGCTGAATTTTGAATTTTAGAAAGAAAATATACCGCATATTAATCTGCAAATAAATTTTATAATAAACAGTTGACTCTTTTCATTGCTAGGAACTACTGAAAACTCTGATACCAATGAATACAGTTTTTATAAGCAACATATTGTATCAGCATTCGAAAGAAAGTTTTCAAAAAACACCCCTGTAAAGGGAAGAAAAGGTACACGGTTGCGTTTGGTAAGATATCGCGATAACAATTCCAGCAAAAGTTTCGACTTATTCTATCCTCGATCCCTGACACTTCCCCGGGACTTACGCTGGGCGACTGAATTCTGGACACGCTCGAGCGGCCATAGTGGACGGACGATAAAAAGCGGTAGGAAGGGGGGAGAAAAGGGGGAAACAAAACGCGTTTTACTTCGCACGGTGTGTGTTGTCCGTTTCCCGGAGCTCCGCGAAAGCTCGAGGAAAATTCCGTTTACGGACAACGTGCCGCGCGAGCAAAGTTGATAGCTCGCTTGGCGAACGCGCATTCCGTGGTGCGTGCGCTAGACCCTCTGGCAGTGGACTATCCGGCGTCTTCCTGCCTCGAAAGAGGACCGTGGCGAGGGGGCGAGCTCGAAGGCGCGCCTGAGATTTAGACGGCGTAAAGCCAGGCATAAACGTCGAACAAGAGGCGGAATATAAACAAATGTACTATCCATGGAAAATTGAAAAGTGCTCGAGAGTACGTAAGATAGCGGTACGAAGGGGTGGAGAAAGTAAAAAGTCGCGGTTGCGCGTGGTACGAAGACACTTCGACGCGAATAGCGTTTAAACTACCCGATGGAATTAAATAGCCTGGATACATCGAGCGCGATAGACCGCGTGAATAATAAACGCGCCACCGTGAATGCGATCCGTGTAAAATATCGGGCAGAGTATGAAACGGGCGGAAAAACTCGTGAAATAGAATCGGGAACCGTTTGTCATGCACGCGCGGAGCGCATGTAAGAAGCAGTGGGTAACCGCGATATAAAGAACAGCAACACGGGGAACGAGGAATCCGATAAAAATCAAAAGTGCGATGGAAACTCGTTGCGAGCTACGAGTCGACGTCCAAGAAGCAATTAACGTCGTTAACCGCTTCAGGTGTAAACGTGATTACTCGGGGTAATTCGCGTTACGAAACGAAACGAAACGTGCGACGAGACTGAAACGAGCGAATCCAACGAGAACAAAAAATCTAAATTCTCCAAAACTGAACTCATATCCCAGCAAAGTTCGATTCGAATCGCAGTAGAGCCTCGCAGCCGAAAACCAACGGTTCGCGGCGTGAATCAATAACTACCGACAAACGAGCGATCAGCTCGAAATAAATCGGCGCTGACCACCGCCAAAAAGGAGGACGGCCGTATAGGAAGAAGGGGGGAACCGAGGTAGAAGTCGCGTACAACTGGGGACGTGGACGCACATTCGCGAGTGCGTGCGTGTTAGCTTCTCTGGATGGGGTGACCGATACCACCCCCCAGCTCGACAGGATGGAACGAGGCGAAGGTGGTAGCGGGCAGAAGTTTGGATAGGACGCGGAGAAGGAAGAGGACGAGGAGCCACGAGGCTTGGGGGTGGAGGGTTGGCAGGGTCGTCTGGATGAGAAGGGCAGGCGGCGGAGGGCGGGGTGGTAGAGCGGGTTGCGTCTGGTAGCGCGACTTGACCCCGGTTGACCCGAGACTCCTCTTTCCTCTTCCTCCACCTCCTCTTCTTCCCACCATCCTACCCACCTTCGCACCCCTCCCTTCCGGCGGTTCCCTCTAGCCTCATCCACCCCTGACATTCCCCCCTTCGCGTCTTGCCATCCCCCCGCTGCCATGGGTAATTATTGATGTGTCCGCCGCCGTCGCTGCTGCTACCACCACCGCCTACACGCTCTTCAGAATAATGCTGGAAGGGGTTGGGGTGGTTCGGGGTATAGCGTAGGGCGAGGCGGAGTGCGTGTACGCATCCGTCCTGAATGGATGTTATACACACCAACACCCACGCGGAGCACGCGAAACACGCCAAGTTCAGGTATTTCCTGCCGCCGGCTCGGCTCGACGTGCACGTCTGCCTCGCGGAACAGAGATAACGCGACGCGGCCGCGTTACGTTTTAGCGGCGCTACTTTTTCGTCTTATCGATGCACGCAACTATTTCCAGCCGTGAGCCGTGCTGTCACTGTTACGGTGGAACAGCCGCAGCTTTTTGAGCGTCAAAGGATTGTTTCCGTAGCATTCGTTATTTTGTGCACAGCGCTATAGTTGATGATGGAGTTTAATAATAGGGGTGTTGTCGATAGAGTTAGGCTCGAAAATTGATAAATGCACCTTACAATTTTAGATTGAATGGTCATTTTCAAAATATAATTGCATCTGGAAAATAATAGGAAGAAGAATAGAAAAGCCTTTAACCTTCAGATCCTTAAAGAGTACAATTTTTTAAAAAAATAGCAGGATAAAGGAAAGAATGTTTTTTGTCCAGGATTTTTTTAATGTGATTTGAATTGGAGTTAAATAACATTTAACAGGAGGGAGATTTAAGTGAATCAACTGGAAGCCAGATTATTTTGAACCCACAATATTGCATTACGCAGGGGCGCAAGCTATTTGCGTAATTACGTGTCGCGCGCAAAGTTCAAACCTGCTTGTTTTCCTACTTCATGCGCGTAGATTCCTTTGAAAAAAAAAGGAAAAAGGGAAGAAAAAACGAGATTTAAAGGCCGCTTTGATGTTACATATAATTTTTTTCTTGTTTCTTTTCGACGTCCCCTGCTAACAATACCGCCACGGTTGGCCAGAAAAGTGGAAGGAGAGGTCTAGACTCGAGGCTAGACAGGATGCGTGTACGCAACGATATGCACTCACCGTGAATGATGGCATGCACTTTAATACCTTTAAAGATAGCACACGCCAGCAACCCCTCGCGCGTGGTATCTTATACGCAATACTCCCAGGTAGGATTCCACTGATTCGGTTTAAACATAAATTACCGTGCGTAACCCAACGCTGAAGTGCGTTCCCACTATTAAATATTTATTCAAATCCGAGAATTACAAGTGCGGTTAATTGCTTCATTTCTGGTTTACGTTCACTCTTAATCACTACTTGTTCCACTCGCTTACTTTCTAAAACGTGAACGCTTACTTTCTAAAACGTGAACGCTTTCGCGCGCTTGTCGCGTCGCGAAAAAAATCCGAAACGAAATATATTATTACCGCAATAAAAAATGAACGCTGTATAAAAATGTTCGTTCCTTTTTTTTAAGCCTTCAATTTTATCGCGAGCAATTAGAAAAATGTGTAAAATTCAGAAACGACGCTCATAATCGGGAACGTACAGGCAGAGCGTGAGGGTAGTTTGGTATCTTCCGTCCGTTCGAATGACGACAGCAGCAGGTGAGAATAATACGCGTCTCGTATCCGCGTGACGACGTGTCGGCCTTCGTGCTTGAAAAGCAGAGTGTAGGCACGTAGTTATCGATCAAGTTAAGTCGACAAAATGGGTAGCCTCGTTAAGGAACTTCATTACACCCCCTCCTTCGCAGAGCAACTTCTCCTTCCCTCGCGCTCTATAGTCAAAGTAGCTTTCAAACTCGCAACTTTCCACTCTCCAGTAAGTAGTGTATATCAATCAAACAGCAAGGTTATTAGACGTTGTAATCGGCTGTAAAAGCTTTCCGTTCCGTTCGCTCTATTCTTCCGAAAAAAAAAAAACGAAAGAACTCACGATTCGTCGCAGTTTAAATGTCGAACCGGGGAATCCGTATTTCCCTGACCGAAACGACAAATTATATCCACAGTGTACACTCGCGATATCGTTCGACACACTCTTACCAGAGTCCAGCGCCACCGACGTTGTTTGATTTACGAAGCCCTACCTCGTTCCGAGGGTAGCCAGAGAAATTAGGAGAATTTATGCTCTCGAATATCCCCGGCTCGCTGGCGCTACGTAACAGGTATTTGAATTCCACGTTCTATCGAATTCAGAAAACTGGACCCCTGTGTAAACCTGTCGCCTATTGTGTCAGTCGGACGCGGCTCGACGTAGGGTGTGGAGCGCGATCCTCTCGCAGCGCGAGACAGCGCGACGCTTTAAGCCGCATTAATGTTGCAGGCCTCGAACGTACCCGGTCTTGTCGCGGAGGAATCTCCGGCGCACGCCGTCGATTTGTCTCAATTCCGCGTTCCCTACCTCCGCAGTGTATTTCCAGGAACCGTACACCCGTGCAAACTTTTACTCCTCCGTCGCGTCCACCCCCGCGCAGTTGCTGAAACGCCCTCGAGAAGGGTTACGCGTCCGTGGCGAGTCGGACACGCGTCCATTCATCCCCGTTGGATGCCACGCGTTTACATGCATAATACCGTGGCCGTAATGCGTTTACCACGTCAGCCGCGGAAGAATTATGCCGCTGTTTAAAAAGAGCAATTTCCCAGCGGTTACGCGTTAGAGGGACCGCGAGGAAAGAAACGGAACGGGAGAGCAGATGGAACGTTGAAAGAGAGGAGTCGAGAGAGGGTGAGAAGGTGCAGGGGAGCTGTTGAAGATGGGGGTAGAACGTAGGTGGACGGGGAACGGGGGCGACGAGAGAGGGAGGAGAGGCAGGGAGAGCAGCGTTAAATACCCACAGCTCGACGCGACCCACTGGCACACTGTTTCCATGCAAATTCTGTTTACTCTCACCCCCTACCCCGCCCACCGCCGCCCCTCGTGCCTCCTCTCACCCTCCGCTGTCTGCCTCCTCTTTCTCTTTCACCCTCGCCCGCGAAAACGAGGCGACGCACGTGTGCATATCCGGTTTACACTATGCATACATCTCTCCCTCTCCCACCGCCGCGGAGGCCCGCGGTTGATCCACATTATCCCTCATTTCGTGCCGATTCCATCACCTGCCTCTACACCATCGACTTCACCAAAACAAACTTTTATGCGAACGCCCGTTAATGACTCGCCGCTGCGCAAACTATTAACGCGACCCGATGCGACCGCGAGCGTTTTTGCTAACAAGCTTCCGGCCGCCCTTTGTCCACCCCCGTGGAACATTTTTCTCCGAGCGGGGCGGAAAAAGTTGCGCGGGGTCGATGGGTGTTCCACTTTCGCCACCGAAGTCCATTGTTCTTGCGCGCTCGTCGCAAGACGCGTGATTGCTTGTTTTGTCAGTCGACTCGGAAGTCCCAGCGGGTGGAATGATTCGAGGGTTTTATTCAAATTTTCGAATTATGTATATCTCGTTCGGTTTGGTTAGGAGACAGGAAATTTGTAAGGAATTGTTACGTCGTGGACAACTTAGAAGAAAAAGTGTAGAGTGTACTTTATCTGTAGGGAATAGTATATAAAAAAACTTGTCAGCCTCATTATTTACAAGCAAATTTTTAATTGAAAAGCAGTTTGCATAGCATCCCTTAACGTACAAGAATCTAACTCGAGCACCTCTATCAACAGCCATCCGCGTCACACGTAAACACCCACCCCTTGAAAGTGGAGAACTATCGCAAGCGAATGCTACCGTAACCCACCCACGCTTAAAGGACACCCTTTACGGCGACCCCTCGTTGGCCTCGTCGAATCTTCCCTCGAAGCCATCGCGCCCAGTGAAATCTCGATCGCATGACCCATATCGACGTCTGCACACAGAGGGAGAACGACCGCGGGACTATCCGCCGATTTACGCCCGTCCCCCGTCTCCGCTTTCGTAACGTTTAAAACAGAACCGTGCAATTTTCTCGCGTGGTCGAACCGTGCAGCCCTCTCGTAACGTCTTTCGTGCCGACCGCGCGTCGTATCGTCGACTCGAGGAGAACGAGGTGACGGCGGCGGCGAAGGGTGCAGGCAGGGGGTGGTGGCGGCTAGGGTGGTCGGAAAGGGGCTGAAATGGCATGGTTAGGATAGGACAAGGGACCGCGGGGGGGAACGTGAGGGTAGCTGGGGGTGTACAGAACGGAACGGAACGGCGGGCCATGTTAGGTACCGTTTCGGCAGGGTTGCGTGAGAGCCGACGAGGCCTCTGCGTGCGTCGCTCCGACGCGAGGTGGTTGAACCCCCGCAAAAAGCTGGAAGCTCAAAGCTGCACGTTGGTGCGGCCGACGATGGTAGTAGGACGGAAGCGGGAGGAAGAAGAGAGGTTGGAAAGGCCGAGGGCGGAGGCGGAGACGAAGTAGAGGAGGACGGAGCAACCCTGACGACGACTTTCTATCTTTCTTCGGCTTCCACGTTTCTTCCTCTTCCCGCGGACGCCTTCCCGGCCGCCCTCGCCGCCCTTCCCTCGCCCGCCGTCCTCCTTCGCCCTTCTATTTTTCTTTTCGTCTCGCTCGCGCTTTCCCGGTGCCACTGCTGGGTCATAGAAGTGGCTAGGATCTAACCTCATGGGACGGCGGATGAGGGTTTTGTGCGGTGCTTTCCACGTACACACACGGCCAAGCGCGTACGCACACCCTGTCGCCGGCGTACCTACGCGGACAGTAATGTAACAAGTTCGGGAATTTTTGGGTATCCTTCTTACCCCCCACCGGATATTTACGGTATATCCTGTCGCGAATGAGAGCAGGCTATCAGACGTGCACCAAAGTAAGTTATTACACACTGTAACGCTATTACAACCCTTACGTAATGTCCATTTTTAGGACAACCCTTGTACCAGTTATCGTAATTACATAATCTCTTGCAACCCTGCGAATTAACGACCATTCCGATCTACAAGAGTTACCTGAGACATTTTTCATGTTACACTTTCCAGCGCTGATCTTGTTGCTTGTTAAGTAGTGTACGATAAACAAAATGGTCGCGTAATCTACGATCAGCCGTCGGAATAATTGTTAAAACGAGGCAGCGTTTAAAATCGAGACCCACGGGCCGGACAGAACCGTCGTTGGCTACGTCACTGTACAAAGAAGAACACGGACGAGCATTGTAGTGTGTGCGCGTGTAGAACTATACACCAGGGAAGCCCACGCTTTTCGTCCGTTCCTTTTGCCCGGTGTCCTTACGAAAAGGACATCTTTATCTCCGTCGAAGGGGCGAGGCCCTCCGTTCCAGCAGCGAGGGGAGAGGAACGAGGAGGGCGAAGGAAAAATTACGATTCCCGGGAAGTCGGCGAGCTCAGTTCGCGTCGTTCTCATTACCGTCTCGGCTTCGATTGTTCCGGCTCGACGAGTACAGGTGCAACCAGGTACACGATCGCTTCCGTTCGATTCCTCGTAGATCCGCCGGCAAGACAGAAGATCTTACCCGCGACTATTCGTGTCTCTGTTCCTCGAAGGGTGGAGGCGGTGCAAGAAGAGGAGTCGTTGAGGTATGTCGGTCGATCTTTGATTATGTCCGACAGAGAATCCGCGATATTAAAGACAATTATGGTCTCTCTGTAGAAGTAATCCATAGCTCTCACCCTCTCTTCCTCGCGCTTTCGAGACCACCCTTACCAGCCTCCATCGTCTTCGGCTCATCCAGTTCTTTTGTAACTTGTAGAAGCGCAGGCAAACTGCCAACGCGGTTCACTCGAAACAACGGCGGACCAATGCCAGCCTCTTTTCCACGACACTTTAACTACCTCGCATTCAGCGAGCCAACGCGATCCCGCATCAGCGTCGTGCAGACAGAAGGTGCGAAAGAACGATCGTCGAGCTTGCTGCGACACGTGACGGTTTTCTTTCAGAACGAGGCCACTAGAAGCTTCGCTCTTTCTTAGCCAGTGAAGCGGTTCCACGCAGTCACATCCAGAACACGGGGGGAGCCACTGGCAGGCATCGTCGGGGAATTATTCAAACGTTCGATGAGGAAGGGTAGGAACGATCGCGGCCCGCGATTCCCTCTGGATACCAGCCGCGGTTTCTCCTTGCGCTCGACACCTATGACCTTCGCGAGGGCACTTCCGGTTTAAAACGGACCACGGTGGTCGTTCAACGGAACAGGACAGTCCAGCAACGGGGACGGTACGGGTTGAAAATTATGCATAGCACGGTCGTAGACGGTCTACACCCACGTTTAGGTCAACCGCGTTTCCATCTGCCACTTCAAGGTTGGAAGTTCTTCCGCGTGTGAATAAATGAACACCGTTCTCTGGACACGGTGCACCGAAACGACACCAGCGTATCGCCTACGTTTGTAAGTTTAAACTGCGCGTACCTACGTATGCCCACGTTACGCGAGCGCCAAACTGCCTGGGACCCCCAGCAGTGGCGGGTTTTAAAAACCGTCCGGCTAGAAATTGCGTTACGAATGCAGCAGGGTATGTTCAGTAACCGCGTGTCCGCCTATGGGTAACGCGTTCCTCCTGTTGTTTTAAAACAGCCGAGCGGCCACTCGCGATCGCCACCGGACACGGTGGCGTATTTAATACGGAGAACGCGATCAATTTTTGAGTAGCTGCAAGAGGGGACCGCGCGTGGACCAAGAGAGAAAGAGAGAGAGAGAAAAGAAAAAAGAGGCACGAGTCGAAGGCGCGCATTTGTATGTGGGTGCACGCGTGTTGTATCTCGTTCCTCGACCAGGCTCGAAGGGAACTTCCGCCTACCGTTTCGTCGTTGGAGGTTCTCCCACACGTGAATAAGTCAACGCGGTATATACACGACTGCGTGCGCTCGGAAACACGTATGTATATGCAAACGATGGGATATAGATAGGGGGCTGGGTGTGCGTTTATGTGTGTCAGTGTTGGCGAGAGCGAGAGCAAGAGGGAGAGAGAGAGAGAGAAGGGCGAGTGAAACCCAGTCTAGGCTCATTAATAATGGAGACAATTCTATTACAATGCGAAAAAGGGGAGAAGGGATGCTTGCAGCGGTGCACGCCACCCTCCACTGCAGCCTAGCGTGTGCGTGGTTGCGTGAATATCTAAATACCTGTGCGAACGTGAGCACCCGGATGCATGGCTCGGAGAGGACTAAATCGTTTACGTGGAACTGATCGATTGTAAGGAAAAAATCGTGTTTCAAATTTACGACAATGGAGCGGATGTCACGAGAACCGCACGACTCGTCCGGCTATTTTTAAGAATGACAATTGAATTTTTGCGTGAACGAGAAACGAATTACTCCCCGCTTAGAATCGAGGTGTCAATTCCACCGAACTGACTGAGTTAACCGCAGTCATCCGCGGGTGAAGTCGTTATAAATATCTGGGTAACTGAACCTCTGTCGCCAGAGCCGAGACTCCGAGTAACGGAGCGACACATGCACGTAATAATTAAATAACGGGTAGGAAATGCGCGAGCGTTCGTCCGAGTGACAACCAAGTAAGGATGAGTGACGTTTTCAGCATGTCGCAGAGCGAAACGGGATAATTATTAATACCACCGAGTCGGTGGCACTCGTTAATACTTCACCACAGGAAGTCGAGCCCTAAAAAAAGGAGAGAGAAAAATATAACCGGCCACCCGTTATCAACGGGTCTCGAGACCGTAACCGCGATGTTTCTCACGCATCGGCTCGTGACTTCTCCGTTTCGAATCGCGGATTTCCGAAACGATCACGCGCACGCGAATAAAACGGGCGCAATTACGAAGATGAAGGGAGTCGAGCGGTCCGCGCGAGCGGAGGAGCTGTGCGTACGATACGCAATCGCTCGTGGTATCCCACCTAGCCGCGAGAGAGGTCACAAGAGGTTAGAGCACTGGCTGGTCAGGACGAGATAATTGTGTAATGCCACCAATTTGAAGAAACGTTTTTTTCTCCCGCGTCGCGAACGGCCGCGGCGCCTCTGCACGTGGATTAACCGAGCGCACGCATACCCACGTACAGCTCGCGCGGGAGCTATCATCTTCCACGTAAAGCAGCGTAAGCACTTGTACGCGCCGCGTTCATAAGATAATTGCGTAATCTACTCGTGCGCCGCAATCTACCCCCGTGGACGCGGATCCTCCTTTCACCCCCTTCGCTTTGGAGCCACCCTCCGCCTATCTTTAGCCCGTTGTTCGCGGGCGCATGCAGAAACGGGGATGCACGCACACGAGCGTCGAGAGCGGCGCCGCGCGCTGGAATACACGTAGAATCACGTACCATAAAGTAGAGACCAGAACCAGCCGTCATAGGGACGGGCCGCGATTGTGCATTCCACGGCTGGATAAGGGTTTAAGAACACCACGTACTCGAAACGAACCGGAATATTTACGGGAAACGGAGGAACAATTTACAGGGGGCGAGCCGTCACGAGCGGAACGTACGTCTCGATTCGAGACGTCGCGATTTGGGATTTAGCCAGGGACGAGTGTTGGTTTTGATTTTGTGCAATTTATATTTCTTTTTTTATTGTACTGCATTTATACAGATGCTTGTTGTTCTGAAAATGCATACACAATTGTCATATTTGTCTAAATAATTATTGTACAGAGGAACGTGTACGTTAGAAACACTATTCTGTCTGAAGAAATAAATATTTTCGATTGCGTTATAAGTATTTAGGTTCAGAAAGGTGCACGAACTTTTACGACGAGTTTATTCGAGTGCATATAGCTATTTCCGCTTATGAACCGTTGGAAATGGATTCGAGAGATGAGACATCGATGGTACTCTTGATTTAGCGCCAGCTTTCTTTCACTGTCTATTTCCAGGATAGTCCACGTTGACACGTTGAAGTAATCCGACGAAGGACAAAATGTTTCATCTCGATATCTTCGTTATTCGCGGAAACCACGAGCTGGTGAGTCTCGACCGGATTGCTCTCGATTCACCGTCGCCAGCGTGAAATGATCGTCGAAAATTGATTACCATTTTCCCAATGGGGACCCGGGGGATCGGCGCAAAGGTGAATCGGCGGATGATTTCAGCGCGTTTCGAGGCCATCGAATGAAGAAAGAGGCGCGTCTCGCGTCGACGAGAGCCGCATGAAGAAATCAATTGGCCGCGCTCCTCGCGATCGGCCGATCCGCTCAAGTGCGTTCGAGTGTTTCGACACGCGTGTCCCGTGCGTTCCTCGGCGGTACCGGTCCGCTTGTCGAGCCATGAGAAACTGAAAAAGGCGAAAAAGTCCGCGGAGTGGAACGAGGGGGGTTCCCGCTCGCCTCGATAAACCGTCTCGCGCGCTCGTTCGCCGAGGGCCGAGCCTGAAATCACGCTCGCGAGCGAGTTCGATGAAACGCGAAGATCGAAAGCACGCCCGTAAGATGGTTACGTGTAGCCGCGCAACGATATCGATGCCTGTTCCTTGATGGACGAGCGCACGCTCGACCGCTTTTATTATTCGACGAGACAGTCGAGCGATAATGCGAGATCGGTTGAAAAAGACGGGATTGGTATCTTCGAAAACGTTTAGACGGATCGATTCGAAATACAAGTCAGTACTCGATATCATCATAAGACTGAACGAGTTGCTCTTAACTTATATCAAAACAGAACAAAATTATCTAGTTTCTCTTAAACTAACTATTCCTAAGAAAATTGAAGAATCATTCACGCGTCGCAAAAATAAAACACCATATTTACAAGAACAAGATTAATTAAAGTTCCTTCGACTAAACGTAACATTCCAAATCTCGCAGTTCGTCTATTTCTACAAACGCGTTGATACAACCAGAAGAGATCGAACACACCGATTACCCAGTTTCATCTATCGTCGTTAATCACTCGGAAGTCGAGCATTTTTATTTCTCCATTCGTCTACCCGGCAAACTGTGCAGCAACCCTTACGCCCGGAGCGAGCAATACACTTGCACCGCGCGCGGGGGATGGCTGGGCCTCGAAAGCTCTCGAGCGCACGCAGAAACTCGCTCGACGTCTTACGCCTTACATTTAAGATAGGGAATCGTCGGAGGCTGGGAGGCTGATGACGCTGGCCGGACCCGGACCTAGGTGGCGTAACGGAAGGGAAGTGGAAGTCTGTGGAAGGAGGCGCGCACAGACGGTGGTATCGACCGCTCCGGACCTGCCCCACGCCACTCTCTAACGCCGCCACATCGCCACCCGCCACCATCCGCCGTGCTGTCCCACTACCACACTGCACCGTCTTGCCTTCCGTTCGCCACGTCTACGTGCCACGCACTAGCGTGCACCTTTGACGTTACCCGGCTACACACACACACGCACGCGTGTATCACCGTGGACTTGGCGAAATGATAAATGAAGAAAGCGTCGAATTCACGTATTCGATGCAACGTTCTCCGCTCCGTTTATGTTGAATTAATTGGCTCACCTTGGGAGGGTTTGACTTTTTTTTATTTTGTACCGATGTAGGGTTAAGAGAGATGTTAGAGATACCTTCGTGAGGTAGTGGAAGAGAAAAGAACTGTTTACTAGATGTGACAACGTTCTCTCATCCATTTATGTTGAATTAATTGGCGAGTGTTGGGAGGGTTTGACGTTTTTTGTTTTGTACTGATCTAGGGTTAAGAGAGATGTTAGAGATACCTTCGTGAGGTAGTGGAAGAGAAAAGAACTGTTTACTAGGCTTGTAATATTTATTTTCTTCTGAGAGTATCGTGGGGGTGGTTGTTAAGTAATAGAAAGGAAGGTAATCCTCGACACAGGAAACTACTTAGTTTAATATAAAAAAAACGAATTGAAATCGACGTTCGTAGCAGTTCCAGAGAGAAACAGTTTGTCACGCGTTAGGCGTTTCATCCCACGCACAAGTAGTTTCTACGGATAACACATGCTACCCCCTGAAAGCTCGGAAGCAAAGTGGCCATTACGGTGCAGTAAACAATAAACTGCTGCTTAACCTTAGCGCACGGTTTCCTTTCTGTGGAAAAGCTAAAGGAATAAAATAGAAGAAGGGATGATTAACTTCTATTAACGAAAGAAAGACAAAGGACCTCGAAACTTCGTCGATAACGCGATTCCTCCTGCGAACTTAATCATCCCCCTTTCGATTGTGTAATTATAGATTACGCTGGAGCATCGTGCCAGCGTTTGTATCTTTAAGAGCGCGTAAAAAGCACGCACACGAGGCTATTTGAACTGAAGTTTCGCGAACGCCACTTCAGCGTGCACACAGGTGCGTGCCTTTGCGTAACTCACGCGGGGTATTTACACGGCGGCTGGCAACGCGTCCGTGCCTACGCGTTCGAGTGTCCAGGCATACGTATCGCCAGGCATTCATCGTGCAAAAGTATCGACGCGCTCGATATCGACCAATCCGGAATTATCGAACCCAAAGAGTGTGCCATAGCAGCTGGCGAAGAGTGGACTCTTGCGACAGTTTTTACCCGATAGAATCAACTCTGCTCGCTCGTATTAGACGAAAAGGGGATGGCTCGACGAACGCGATCGTTAACAAACGCGCTGCCCTATTTGCAGCCCGCCATCGAACGCGATGACCCTATCGTAGACAATTAGCAAAACGGCGGGCAATTAAATACGCGAGCGGCTCGCGGCACAGGCCCGAAATGTAAATGGTATCATAGATAATAGTTGCGCGTAAAGTTCATTTAAATATTGACATCGTTAGCAACAATGGAGGTCTATCAGGTCGCGTGAAACAATTCGAGGTGTAAATAACAAGGCGCACGACAGTTTCCACGTGAGTTTCAATGAATTAATGACACCAGTCACCGTCGGTGTACACGCGCGTTGTGCACACGGGACGCGGCTGGTACACAGCTAGCGCAACAATTCGAAGTAATTGCGTTTTATTGAAACACTCGTCCCTTTTCTTGGCAGCCCTCTCCGCTGGAATTTAAAGGGGACAAAGTGCCTTTGACGACGAAATGCTCAACATCGAGTTTGGTTATTGTTGGGCCGAGGGGAAATTGAATCGCGCGCGAAGGGGCGCAGAGGGTGGCTGACGGAGAGAGAGAGAGGGAGAGAATGGGAACGAGACAGCGACGGGGAGAGTTAAAGGGCAGATAAATTTCACCCTTTAAGATTGCGGTTAAACGAGTACCTTCCTCTGTTGCATCGGATTAGCTTCGCAACGCAGCCTCCCTCTTGGTCTAGACACACTTTCCGTAAGATAATCAGCGCCGCGCTAATTGTGGGGTAAACGTTACAACCGCTGGTGCGAGTTCAACTGCGCGATTACGCGAACACAGGACGGATATAATGACTGTTGTACCTTGTTCGTTCGTTTTATCGCAACGAACAGAGCCGCGTTGTCGAGCCGTTGCTACTTAAGCACGAAATCAAAGAGGGGGTTGACCGACGTAGACGCGAAACGAATCGTTAATACGTCACGTGTAATATCGAGGAAGGAACGAACGGTTGCTCGCAAAGTGAGCCGAGTTAACGAACGACTAATGCGTCCGATAACGAGGGACCGGTGCCAGCAAAACACAGCCATCCGACGACCGTTTCGCATAAAGGGATGCAAAGGGGCCAGCGCGTGCAATTCGCGCGGTATACGTCGTCATTTTTCACCCCGTGCAACGGGCGCAACTCGCTTCGTCATCGCTGTCGAACTTCGCCGCAATATCCGCGTTGTTGCACCCCGTTGTAACCTTCGCGTATGCACGAGCGTACGTGAAAAAAAAACCAGGGGACGAGGCGAGAAGATGGCGAGACGCGAAATGGGACAAGGCCAAGGGTGGTCGGAAACATGGTCGAATAATATAATCGTGAAACGGAAACGTCCGACCGCGCGGCTCTACGGCCAGTATAAAAGCGTTACGACGAAACGGCGGGGGCCATTATCCGCGGGCGACGATCGTCAAATCTCAGAGAGCGCGCTCGTGGGAGGACAGTTTCGGTTTTCCCTAGGCTGGCGCGCGCGTAAGTTTAAAGGGAGCGAAATATCGGCGGCAACAAGCCAGTTAACGCTGCAGCGGCTGTCGTAAAGAGCGAGGGAGGTAAAGAGACGTAGTAAACGGCGAGAGGGTGGGTCGTGCTGGCGGAGGAGGGCGCGGGCAGGTAAATTCCCATCCCTCGATAGTCTGTCGTTAAACAGAACCCCCCCGCGATACCGGGCCAGGGTTGTCACGCAGTCTCTCCCCAGTCTAGACACGCTCTCTCTCTCTCCCCCTCTCTCTTTCTCTCTGCCTGACATTCTGTCAGTCCGCGTTCACCGACACGTATCCATAGCCGTTCCGCCTCACTCACACCGTCGAAGATTTACTGTCCTGTCCCTGTTACCACCCTGGCGCCCCTCCGTGCACCCTCCTTTCGCCCGTTAATGCCGCGCCACGACTCTCGAACACGTACACGCGCATAAAGATACGGGCCGTAAACCCCAACAAGCGCGAAGACGTGCATTTTACCGTGTGCGTGGCCAGGCTCACCGACGCGAAGAAAACGATTACCACCACCGGTGAAACGCGAGCGAGCGCGCGAGCACGCCCGCGGTCTCGCCCATCGGGGATAACTTCTACGAGCATAATGAAAAGCAGATTAAAAACTTTCGCCGGAGACGGCCGTGGTACGACGCCCGGATCATTGGGGGACGAGTGCTTCCGGGCTTTTCGGGACTGGTTTTGTACCTGCTCCGCCCGCGTCGCCCGCTCCCCCCCGCCTGGGACCAGCGACCGCGATACCGCGCCAAGAGTTATTGAGTTGGGCTAGGTCAGGTTTATGATGTACTACGACCGAATACAAGTCCGCGCCGCGCCGCCTACGGATTTACCTCGCAATCGTACCAACTCCTACCTACTCCTCTGTACCGTTGTGAATTATGCGATACACGGTTAGGTACAGGGGGAACCGAGGGAGTCAATGGGCTATTTTTTCCTGAATTCTAATGGAGCTGTCGGACAGTTGTATTTGTAACGTGTGATTGTTAGAGACGGAAGATATCCGCGTGGTTTTTGTCCGATCGGTCCCATCTTCGAGTAGAATTTTTATTACGATCGTTTTATACGGACATTTTGCTTTTGTATCGATGCTAGTGGAGGACGATCGTAGTTTGAATTTGAGACGGATGGTAGTTTCGTTTGTTTTCGATTTATGAGGACTTTGATATAACGGTCGCATTGATTACGTATTTACTTGACGTTTGTGTAAGAGCGAAATGTACGGCCTCGTATTTTTGATAATAATCCTTTTTATCATTCCATTGACGTTTAAAGCGTTTCACTGCGTACTTGGCTTACGGAAGATGGTCAATTACATCGTTTGAAACGGTAACCGCGAAAACAGTCGAGCCACGAGTCGCAGGAGTACCCTTGCTCTCGAATTATTAAACTAAAATCCAGCCAAAGGCCGTTGAAAAGTTATGCAGAGAAGCCGAGCCCATCTAATGCACATAATGGATGAACGCCGGCTTACGAAGGAAGATAAACCGTCGAGCGCGGCTCGATGCAAATGCAGAAGGAACGGAAGGAAAAAAGGCGGGCCGGTGGAAGGGGGTGAAAAAAACGCGACAAGAGTGATTTTTTATTGTCAACTTCGACGCTAGTCTGCTTACGTCCACCTGGAAATGGTTCCAGCCGCGCGTCGCCCCGGCGCGCACACTGGCTATGGGCTTTATTAAAACGGTATATCGGCTGTTTTATCTTATACCTACAGCCTTGTATTTAAGGTTTTGAAATTCAAATGAAGCGGCCCGGTGGCTGCCATCCGCTATTGATATGCGAAATATCGCGAGTCTACCAGTTCCGCCTGGTCTCCTATGAACGATGCTATAAAATCACTAGAGAATATACTCGCTACACGCTGGAACAGTCGATGGCGCGACCGGTTAAAGAGCACTCGAACGATTTTCACGATAAACCCGTCGCGGATAAATATTTATAAAAATGGACGCGCGGCTCGCGTCCGTAACGTCTGGTAAATTTTTCAAATTCCTCCCTCGATAGCGGGAGCGATGAAATTTCTGTGAAATAAAAATTCGAACGGTTAATCGTTTCGCGCGTCTTTCCTCCTTTTACTCGCGACTGGTCCAGGGTCAGAACGACCCGGCGGAAGTCAACGCGAACGTTGCCCGTGGACCGTTTTCTTGCTACGCGTAGCAGCGTCCTTCCTAGGGGTGGCAGACATAACAGCGAAAATACCTACGAGATCCAGCGAATTTCGCGCGATCCATCCCCCGGCTGGTAATCCAAACAAACTCACACTCGCGCACAGACAAAGGGTATCCGTACCTTCGATTGATCGGAGATACTTTCATCGTGGGATATCCTTCGGACACGTAGCCGCCTAACATCCCGGCAGACCGAATTTTCGTTCGTACGTGTGCCGGGGATGACGCACGTGTACCGTCACGCAGACGTACGCGGGTTGCGCATCAACCGGCTCGCACACAGCCGCGGGACCTCGCAAGAACGGGAAATCGAGGGTGGAAGAGAGCAGAGGGTGTGCAAGGAACGAGGGAGGGCGGGAGACAGCGACGTCGAGAGAGGAAGAGGGAGCAAGGCAGAGATAGACAGATAGAGGGAAAGAGAGAGGGTGGCAACACGCAGACACTCGCGAAATTACGACCTTCGCTTACGTCTGGATACATCGCTCGAGTGAACGAGCTAGTGCCAGCGGACGACCAGGGTTTATAGGGTTGCCAGAGGCACGATGAGGGGGCGAGAGGTAGGGGCGGACAAGTGGCAAGAGGAAGACGACGAGAGAGAGTACGAGGCCGCTTGTGGAACAGAGACAGCTGGAGAAAGAGGGAAGAATGGGATGGGGGTTGGTTGGCGGACGATGGGATGGGTTAAAGTAGGATGGTGGTTACGGGGACGCACACATCGGCGTGGTTTTACTGTTTCGGAAGTCTAGCCGCCTCCAGGCTATCCACCCCCTTTCCGGCAGTACCGGGGTCCCACCATCCACCCGACGACCACCCTTCGTCCTCCCATGGGGGTGGACCACCCGCTTATACGACCTTCCACCCCCTTTGGCCAGACTAGCGCGCACCGAAGTCGTAAACCTGCACCCTGCTCTCTGCCTACCTCTCTGTTTGTCTCGTTCGCTTTCCACCGTCCCTCCGACTCCTGCCTCTCTATCCCACGGCTCGTTCCACCCTCGTCCGACCAGGCGCTGCTTCCACCGTCGCCTACCCGCGTGGGTCCCTTCAACCTCGCGCGGATACCTCCAATGCACCAGCTCTTTCTCATCGTCCGTCTGACACGCGTGCACGCCATCGCGCTACCACTGGATGGATACGGATACGCGTTGCACACGCGTCCATCGCGTACGTGTACGAACCTATTCCCGACGCCTCTCTCGAACCGTGTATATTCTTTCGTAAGAGGCACGGGGTGGGACGTAATTCCATCGACACCGCCGGTGGTACCGCGCGTCCACCGACCGACACCCCGTCCGCCTTTCGCCTGGCGAATCGTGAATTTCGACGAAACCGTTCCAGTCACGTTGCCAATTATTAGGCCTCGAACCGTTTAACGGCGATTACTCGCTCGCTCGCCCGGTTGCTCGCCACCATCTGTCTATTGAACTGACGGAGCCGTTAGAGCTGCTTTTCTTTTTCCCTCTGTTTCAGTGACGTTGGATCATTTTTGTTTAATTACGTTCTTCGTTCGATTATTATTTTTTTTATGATGGTCGTCTTGAATGTGTGCCAGACGGAACTTTGGCCCTCGTCTTCGCGCGACCGTCGCGGCAACAACTAAAATTCAGTTCGCGCCGACGTAGCTAAGTTTATAGGGGATTTTAGGTGTGTTTTCATGGAATTAATACAGAGTTTAGTTTTGTGACCATAAACTAGATCCAGACGGCAGTAAAGCGAGCGAAATGGCCGGGGACAGTGCTGTCTCGCCGCGGGCCATTAATGGATCACGAAACACGGCTAACTATAAATTGATAAGAGAACCTGACCTGCTCCATTAAGACTATAAACTTCGGTAGACCCGTGCCGCGTTCTATCTTTTCCTTCCCTCTTTATTTTCGTTTCCTCCCATTTTTTCCCCCTTTCTCGCCGTGGCACTCGGAGAGCGTACGGTTGTAAAGCCGTTCACCGACAGGAGGAAGGTAGCGGGGTTTTAACGATCTTAAATAACGTTTATCCGTCTTAAGATTAAAGTTAACGTACCAGAGAACTATGTGGTCCGCGATATATAATTTCGTTTTTTGGTCATTCTTTATGCGGCCACAGGTTTTTTGCTAACCAGCACGTACAGCTGGGAGAATCATTAATTAATATGGACCGTGGGCACGTAATAACACTCTGGCAGGCCTTGCTCGATCTCTATACTCTACTCTGTACGTAACAAACCATTAATTACTATTCTGAAATATAGAGGAAACATTTAGAGATGCCAATTAGTTGATGACAGAAAAGTCAGTCGCGAGTGTTCCATCAGAAACGAATCCGCCATTAAGAAAAGTAGGTAACGAGTAATCCACGTTCTGTCACCCTCGATCGTTCCAGGCGCCAACCACCACGGAATGCTTCGCCCCAAAGGGCAATTCCTATTCATCGTTTCGCAACATGTTCATTTATGCATAAAGCGCAACGTTCTACCCGCGATCCTGTCGCATAAATTCCGGCGAAGTATTCGGGGCATCTCCGTCGATGCGAGTCCAGTGGATTCTGCGGGTCGAGTGGCGTCTCGTTAATACGAGCCCGGAAGATGATAAACGAGGCCAACTTATCAGCAGTCTACGGTCACGACCAAAAAGTTTCGCCGGCTAAAGTGGTGGCGCCGTGAAAGTCGGAACGGGAGAAGAGAGCCCGGGACAAACGGAAGTGGCAAAAGGAGAACGAGGACGGAGCGGCAAGTGCGGGTCGGTAAGTCGGTTTTCGACATTGACTAAACGAGATACGGAGACATGGCGTCCGAAGGAAGGATGGTAAGTACATCGACCATCACCCTCTCACCCGACACAAACCCCCGCACGCCGCCCCCCCTGCGCGCGTTCCACTACCCTCGCAACCTCTACCTTCTCTACGTGCCCGCGTCAACCCCCTTTTAACTTCCCCTCAACTTCTCCTCTCGTTCGCCAGGAGCTGTAGGCATGTAACACCCTCTGCTCCAGGCTCCTGCCCACATTCAAAGGGCACTGCCTCGCGCTGGAAAGGAGCCCTTCTTCCTCCGATGCCACCCCTCGGACCCTACCACTCTCTGTTCCCGTACTCGTGCTACTTCTAGACCCTTTCAACCGCCTCCGTCGTCCCTCTCTCGAACCCCATTGGCAATCATACTGCCATGGTATCTCCGCTGCAAAATGGCCACCTGACCCTCTGCCCTCTTAACGTACGCCCGGCTCAGCCGAGAACAAAATTCACCGCCGCGATCTTTCATGCCGGCCTGACTGCTCGGCTAACCTCGCGCGGGGCTGATGATATTTTTTTTAAAACCCACCGCCAGTTATTCGCGGCTTCGCGTGGCCGTTGATAGTTTATGGTCGGGAGATTTGGGACGGATTAAAGGTGGCCCACGAAATAATTGCCTCTGTTTACCTATTACGATTACAATCCTATTACAAGGGTGAGAGCGCGGTGCCATTAATGGGCATTTTAGATAGCGCACGTGTAATTACGAGTCACTTTTTATTTGCGATACGTTCCGTCACGTGTAACGCGCCATATGCATAACCTCGAGACCCTTTCTCAGAGATGTACCGAGATCCACTCGTAAAAGACGAGGCCGCGACCTTGAACTCTCGCTGGAAGCCATTTGACGAAATCCGTCGAACGTTTCGCGGTTACGTGGGAAAAAATTGATTTCGCCATTCGGCTGAACCGCTGCTGACGGAGGATAACGCGTCGCAAAGTGCGCGAGGGCGATTTCTCTCGCGACCCCGATATTCTGCTCGCGCCTCATCGTGGCCCTCGTCGTCGAGTTTAGAGGGTGGATGGGGACGTCGCTGGCGTTACGTGCCATGAAAAAAGAATCCGTGGCGGAATTTCGGAATTCTTGGCGCGACGAGCAAATGTCAGCATCCCCTCTCTCGATCTTTGGAGTAACGTTGGCGGCTTAAAAAGAGAACTGAAATTTTGACAAATAAATAAATAGTTCTCTCAAGCGTTGAGTCTTGCGATTAATTTGTAAATCCATGCGAGACGATAGTTTAAATTGGTTTCAACAATTTGATTTCTTTTTTCTTCCCTGTTTCGCTTCAACGTGCGTCAAATTCGCCGCGAAACGAGTATTTAAATTGCGGACAAAATGTGACGCGAAAGAGCTGTCTTACCGCGCGAACAGACGAGAGAACGAAGGGGTGGAGGAAAGGATCGTCATAGATTTCGCGCATCTTGGAAGTTCGTAACGGTCTCGGGAACTGCAGCCCTTTCCTATTTCCTGCGGTACAGCTATTTTTCGAGTGACAGAGTTACTATGATCTGAAAGAAGGGTATGCATAAATGCAGCGCGAACTGAATTGGACATTTGTACCGCGCACTTTTCCCTCCACGATTGGTGTAAAATAGAAACCCACCGCGAGACGTGTTTTACACTCGCGTACCTTCGAACGCAAAGCGTTTAACATAAAAATACACGAAGCGTTCGTCGCGCGTGTCTGCGAAATATTTGTAATACTATTGTTTTAAATTATACAAAACTCTTCTTTTAGCAGAGACACGAAACCTTTAATTGTTTGCCTAAACAAAATATGAAAATTAATTTGTACAAGAAGATATATCATTCACAATTGCGAGATTTACGATTAAAAATGGCAGGGAAGGAAATTTGAAGCAGCAGATTTAAAAAATTCAAAGTTCTCTATACGCGTAAAGCTATGGAAACAATTAAGTGACGTAAAAGTATCGTCGCAGTAAAACAAACCGCCATAGCATCTCGATCACATACGATTTTTCTAGCAATATATACAATTCTAGAACAGCAACCCAAAGAGAGTTAAATATATACGTCTATAGAGAGAAAAGGGGGATTGCAAAGGATTTAAGGCTTAGAACGTAGCCAACCCCGGCCTGTGGCTGCGACGATGACGACGACGTTTTAACGTTATAAGCTCTTTGTCCCCTTTTCTCTTCCTATTCCACAGCCACCCGCTAAATGCAAATAATTTACACAGACTGAGCTAAACAGACGAAAGTCGCGCAATAAACGGGTGATTAAAATTAAACCAACGGGAAGGATCGCGAGGCACGACCAATTACTCGATATAATTGAGTCCCTCGTAGCGCGAGGCGGACGCGAGCCCTGGAAGATCGCGGGATCCCTCTTCTTCGCGTCGAACGTATCGCGCCTTAATTCCCTTGAATCGCGTCGAATTAATTAGCGCAATTCTCATTCGCGGCGGTACGATTACGTCCGTTCGAACGCACCCTGTAACGCGATGCGATTCGACGCGGAGCCTGATTACATCTGCAATTCAATCAAACCCGTCCGAGGGCGAATTCATCAACGCGTGCACCGCGCTGTTACATTCAGCGATATTTCGACCAGGAAAGAAGAAGACTCGCGCAGTTCCTGTCTCCACGGAGGGGGCGAACGTTCACTCCTGACGACGCGAAACACCAGAATCGAAGTGAAAGACAGCTGGCGGCTAAGCGTTCTATCCGATACAGGGCGCGATGTAATGGAGTAGAGCTACCCGGCAATCGAATTACGTAAGACGGTGAGGATAATGACGAACGAGGAGGGGGGGACACCGGGTGGATCGATGCGATCGATGAGAGAAAAAAAAAAAGAGAAGGAAGGAAAAAAAAATGTAAAGGAAGACTGGAAAAACCTGGTTCCCTTAGCTCGTGCGGTGTAACCGTCAGCGTCATACCTTTTCTTCCTCCTCGTACCCGTAACCTTCCTCTCTCCTAACGTCGGTGTCGCCGTGACAAAGCAGAAGTGGGTGGACAGGGTGAGTGGAGCGCGGTCCAAAATGTGGCTCCTTCTCGCAGGACGCTGAGGACGAGGACAAGGACGAGGACGACCAGGGACGGGGCGCGGGGACGGAGGGCGGGTGGGTGGTTTGGGTGGGTAGCGGAGGGTGTTCTAGGAACTAGCGCGAGGGCGGATCAATACAATCGCTAATCCGGTGCATTGTGAGGCGAGGCGTGGCGTAGCAAAGAGGCGAGGTGAGGCGGTGGTGGTCTTGCTTGCCTTCTCATCCCCCACGTCTCAACCGCCGGTTTCAACCCTCTCCACCCACTCTCACCCTTCCATCCTCAGCCTCCTCCTGCCGCTCTCTACGTTTCAACCCCTCGACGAGTCTGCCTCTGCCTTCCTTCGTAGCCGTTCGGCCCACCCGCGCCCCTACAACGTCCGTTGCCTTCCACCGCCGGCACCGTCTTGCCGCACTTCCGTTTCCAACCCTTAACCTAGCCGTCGACGAACCAACAACCCCCTTGGCGAGCTACGCCGCTAGGATCACCCGCTCGGCTACGAAAATGTAACTTACGCCGTGGAAGTAAATTCGTCTTTTGACCAGCTTTCACCCCCTCCCATCCCGCAACCGCTCGAAAACCCGCCCGTTCCTCCTTTTCTTTTATCGCTACGTCTCTCCCTTTCCGTATTCCCGCTTCGTTCCCTGCAATTTCCTGCCGGCACGCTGGGACAACTCGACTCAGTCCTCCGCGGGGCAACGACAACCGAATCGACGATATGGGAATTGCGACGAATTAGAGCAATGAGGGATTTCGGTCGTCCCTGAAACTTTTACCCGAACGTAATTCTTTCGACCGAGACCCGCTGCCTTTAAACTCCGCCGTGGAAAATTCCTCTGTTTCGCTATTGGATTAAGATCGCCTCTCTCCTTCCTTTATTTCGAACCGCTGCAGATGGATTTCTTCGTTCGAATTTTGTAAGGACTCGATGTGACGCTTTAGTTCGGTTCGCCTCTTGGGGATGAAAGGATCGTGGTACTTGAGGATCCTGTAAAACGTTCATTCGATGGTGATAAATACTCGTTTTGTGGAATAACTTATTTTTATACCCGCAGGAGGCGTGGGTCGGTAAAAAATTCAAGGGATTAAGGACCAAACGGAAGAAGGGAGGAACGGTTAGTTGTAAATTCTAGTCTCGAGAGATCTTGAAAGATATTGCACTTTCCGTCTACAATTCGAATTTATAATTGCAGATTTCTTATATCGGAATTGAATGAGAAATTAGTTCGCTTCCTGGATCAAATTTTGGACTTTTTCTATTTGTTATCATTAAACTAACTTGAAACTGACAAAAATGATTGAGTTTGTCAACATAATTGATACAAAGATTTATTGTTCGAGAAAAACTTTGTATTAATTTCAATAGAAACTTCTGAATAAGTTTACGATTATAGTTAAACATAATGTTCATAAAATAAGATTTTATTATTTCACAATGAATTGTAACACATTTCGTACAGTTTCATTTGACAATAGTTTTTTTAAAAACAAAGCATAACTCGCATAATGGTAGAAACGTGCGAGCACAGGTGCGAATAAATACATGCATTTTACTGGAACGCAGTTTCCTCCCTATATAATGGTACCTTTGAGTTCTCAGTTTTAACAGGACATTTTCTCAACACTTTGTTCTGGTCATCCTATTCACATTTACACAATTTACTTCAATATAGGAAGTATAATGAATGTTAATATTAATAAAAAAATTAAAAATCTTTCTAGAAGCATAAAAGTACTGAAGGGTAATTTCTTTATGCTCCTCTCTCTCAGTGCTGAATTTAATGAATATATATATATACAAATTTTTATCCGCAACTTTTTATGAATTTTTATTGTGCTTCAAACGAACCTTACATTCTTAAAAACCAAGATTCATCATAAACCGAAGTCGTTAAAACATCCCCAAACGCGTCACCTAAAACCTTCGAAGCCTGGCGCGACGAAGATTGCCAAAGCCACTCGAAAATGACAATCAAAATGTAAATAACCATCAGCAACCGGTCGAAGTAACGAGTCGTTCCCATCGAAATTAACGGAGAGCGATCCGTCTCGTGTCAAAAGATTCTTTGCGCTCGTCGCGAGGAGTTGCATCGTGCTCCATAAATATGGAGAAACTACGGGGTGCGGCAGGGGGGGGGGGGGGTGCAGCCGCGGTGCCTCCGGGCGAAGTGGATCGTCCAACCCCTGGTGGCTCGCGCGATACCACCCCCGCATCCTTTCCAGGACCACCCACTCTTAAGCGAGATGGACCCAAACAAACTCGTTCGGGAACAGCTGAAACTGTGTTACTAGAATAAACTCCGTCCGACGCAGGAGCAATTTACCACCGCGCAGGGTGGCTGCGTAGACGCGGGCGCGCCCGCGTTGATGCTCCTCTACGCGGATGAAACTTCCATTTACAGGGGGCTGTGCATTTGCGTGCAAATGCGCTCGCGAGCAAGCTGACGGGGTGCTCGTTCGGAGCTACTTTTCGGTTCGCATCAGAAGTGGAAGGAAACGCAATAAATTCGGCGTATAATACGGCTGGGAAAACTTCCGCGACCTGGTGCACCGCCAGTCAACATCGACTAGGCAAGCGAGAAGGGCGCAACAAGCGTCTGTTTTATTGTTCCTGAAGATTTGTTCTTTATTACGTACCCAGGAATGGGTCGCCAGGATCTGCGTCTGAATGCTCGAGCAATCGCCATATTTTTCTGATAATTGCTCGAGTTCACGTTTTTGGAAAATGGTTCCAACGGAGTAACCCTTGCCCTTTACAAAATATGTCCAGCTTCTTCACGTATACGCACAAATATCTTGGGGTACCACTTTTTATTAAAATTTTGATGACTATATTTCTTGCAAGCTTAGTAAAGAATACGAGCTTCTTTTTAGAAACGTGTAGATCGAATTGTACCCCCTTTACACTCTAAATAACGAGAAGGTACACCTACGAAAGAAAATATATGATTCTATTTTAAAAAACACTGCAACTGTTGCGGGAATACGAATCTGAAAAACTTTCTACAGCCCTCTTTAAATCATCCATCGATTCCTCTATTTTTTCTGCATATTTTCCAATCGCAGTCAAAACAGAGATATCACTTGTTTCCCTAGCATGAATCACTTTGAATAGACAGAGGACAATTTTCCAGACAGTGAATGAAATTTATTAACAGTGATTTATCTCTGCTGGTGAAACGTGTAAATTTATATTCCTTTTCAAGTAACTTTCGACAAAAACCAAACGAGAAGACCTACAAAACTGAAGCCATTAAATTATACAATAATAGACGCGATCAATCCGAACTGTTTCCTTGCTGCAAATTCTTGTTCCTTGCGTCTGACGAACGACACCCTTGATCATCCCTTAAACGAACCAGCAAAGCGTCCCAACGATTGTCCGCGGCTGGAGGCCGTTTCGCCCTCTAAAAATTCCATTGTGCGCGGTCCGTAATAAAAACGGGCGAACCGGAAATAACAAGATGTTCGACGGGCGTGTAATTTTCATCCTTCAAATTGAGTGGCGATCTGAGGACGTGCGCGGCGATAGGGAGGCATACGTACGTGTAGTGGAGCCAACCAATTATCAAGTGATTGCTCGCAGATTATAGGAAATGCAGTTCCACAAATGGCAGGTATGTGTTGGCCCGTGTATGCACGACCAACCACACAACCCCGTGATTCCCTGCTTCCTCTGTCGTGTCCTTCGCGAATTGCCTATCCGTGTTTGCCGAATGTCAAGCAACCACCCAGAATCGTATTCCGCTGGGCAAACGCTTCGTTCCCTACGCACACTGTTCAACGATATGGAAAATAATATTCCACAGTTTTCTACTTAAAATAGCATTCTCATTAAGAAACGATTATAATTCTAATGCTATTTTACTGAAAATAATGCTTATCGTACTTCGAAGTTTTCAAATTGGCGACAAATGACCACCATAAATTTCCATACCACAGTGAACATATAAAAAGCAATAGCCGCCCAAAAATTCTTAAGAACCCTGCGCAAAGGGTTCAAAATTAATAAACGCAATAATCTACTAAACAGCAAGAGAATAAATTATTCTATTAGTAAGAAATATCTAATATACAAAGACTCACACGTAATTAAATCCGAGAACAACTCTCGAAGCTATCTTCCAGCATCGAAACCACCCTCTTGACGCCCACAAAGAGTTCGTCGCGACCATAAACGACAAACCAACTGTGCTAGCGGAGAAATAAGAATTTGGATTTTCCCGATATCCGGACGCAGCTGTTTTCGGCAAGCGCAACATAAGGCTGCGCCCGGTTCGAAGGAGAGAGTATCGGTTATTACACGACCCGGTTCCAACCGGGAGTACCGTGTCCAGCCTGTCTGCGCCAAGTTCTGCAATCGGTCCACCCTTTTTCCCTGTCTCTCTCGCGACACGAACGGCCTGTACCTCGCCCGTGGTGCTCTTTTCCTCTGTCCGCCCCTTCATAGCCCGGCTGGCTCGTTCCGTTTCCACCCTGCTTCCGGGTTTACCTCTTTCTGTACGAGTGGCCCGCTGCCTCAGCCCCTTCATCGCTCGCCACTCAGACTTCAATTAATTTCGCTGGTCCCGGACCGGCCGTTTTCCAATTTCGAGTTCCTCCTCTGAACGTGAAACACGGGGGCCCTCGATACGACGGAACGGTCGCCAACGAAGATCCGTCGCGTCGATGTTTGTACGCGCGCGCGCGAGCGGAGGAGGACACTGAAGTGAACGCGAAAAATTAATTAAGACTCGAGATACTGTTTCCAGATGATTCTCGACGTGATGCAATTTGTTCGTTTTTCGTATTCTTAGCGAAATCTGAGAGAATGTCGAGGGTTATCGATTGGTTATCGAGATTGGAGGGTAGGTAAATGTGATGGTCTATAGGGGTGGTTTTTAAGTTCGCGATATTTTAACAAAATTGGTAATAATTTGTAATTATATTGATTGTTTCTTGCTCTGTATTGTGACGATCGTAAATCATCAGCAGGGTTTTGATGGGGCTTGCAAACAGGAAGCTCGCGGTTCCTCGCGGTGCTGTTTATTAGTGGGCGATGCGGGTAATTCGACGGGACTTCGGTGGCCTTTGACGAACCGTCGCGAAATGAGCTGATGGATGCATTCGTTGAGAATTATTACGACGCTGATGCGAGCCTGTCGTTTGTTGGTGGTAAATATAGAGAGTGGAATGGAGGAACGATGTAACACGAAAATATTTTATGATTCCGTGTCGGAACCAGTGGAGAGATGTTCCTCCTGGTTGAGACACGAGCGATCATTGGTGTGATTTAGGGTCTGATGGGTGCTAATGATCGTCGTTGTGCGTTTCAGCTGGATCGTGGGGGTTAAACTGTACAGGCTGCTTGGTCGAATGCTTATGGAACTTAGATTGACTTGCATAGTTCGTATATTTTCTATTTACAGCTATTCAAACGATATTCTTGATTTTTCTCGTACATAATAGCCACTTGTATTTTATTTTATTTATAACAGCGATCAGTTTGGGGTACGTCTAAGTACAGATATTATAAAATAAAATGTGAAACTACAGTGAAACATTCAAAACTTACGAGCTAAGATGGAACGATAAAAGAGAGAACTTTGAAGGAATCGATTAAAAAATTCAGAAAATGCAAATCCTCTTATAAATATTAAACAATCTCAATTTTCGTGGTTATCGAAAATGTATCTACGTTTAATAACTTCCATGAAAGTCCACGAACGAAACCAGCCCCGTTCCTGTTTCCCCCCAAAAACGATCCCTTCGCTTGACCCAGCCGGATAACAACCAAGAAACACGAACGACACCTACTCGAGCATTAACGCGGATGGAACGTTAACTTTCGCTCGCCCCAAAACTTGGGGAGTTTATCGCGGAATCTCTTGGGCCCCAAACTAACTAACCCCGGACGCAGTCTCGAATCGTGGGATATTTATACGGACGCGTGCAACAATTTCTTGAGTATCAACGCTCGAAGATCGGCCGCGTCAAAGGCGCTGGGGACGCGGCCGTCCGCTCGAATAAGTTCAGACCGGAGGTACGAAGTTATCGGTGGACCGAGCGGTATCAGCGTTGGATATTGTTAGGAATCCCACGCTAGCCACCAGTCAGCCGTTTAACCGCGAGACATCGACGTTTCCTGGAATAATAAGGCGCATGTAGGACTCTGCGAATCGTAGACATCCTCGAGGGGACTCGAGCAAATGCCTCTTAGGGGCTGAGAGAAACTTAAAAAAAGTGAGTCGATTTGCTTTTTGAAAGCCATAGAATAGATTTGAATGTTTATTTTATAAGTCGCAACTCTAATAATTCCAAGTGGCCAAGTATATAGCTCGATGAGAAGAGATTTGTACTGCTGAGAAATGTTAGGGTTGAAAAAGGATGCTCCTTAAGTAACCGTTGATGGATAAATTAATAACGTACGCTAGAAAGAATTCCAGCGATGCCCCAAATATCGCATACTACCAAAAGCTACAGGTTTTAACTAACAAAGCGTAGCCAAATCGCGACACCACAGTGGTCCCGATCGAGCCTCTTGGAAAAGGCTCGCGTTCTGGCCGACCTATCCTTCTACGTCGCTGGCCACCGATTGATTTACAATGAGCGAAGGTGTGGCGGAATCCGACACCAATATCACGCCGATAGCCAGCCGCGTGGATAATTATCCTCGCGGACAAAGGTTACGGGGGTGTATACGCGGCTATCCCACACGAGGCACGGGACTCGCGGCTTGCCTACGGCTCTTTACGCAGCTGACGCGGCCACGTATTAGGGGTCGCGTGGGCGAGGACGCGCTCGCGTGGGCAATCCACCCGCACACGCAACTCGCCGTGGAAAACTCGAACGCGTAAGAGCACCCACCTATCGCCGAGAGGAGGTGCAAGGACCTCCCGATATTTATCTGCCATTGAAAGCTGAACGGCGACCGCCTCGAGAACGAAACTTACGAGACGCGCTCGTCACCTCCTACTCTAACCAGACAGTTGGCTGCATACCACGCGTTGGATGGTCGCTAACGTCGGATTGATGCGCCGGAGGACCCGTCCTCGGTATGCGGACGACGGTTCCAGGCGATGATGGGGCGCTGGACGACGCGACCCTGTCGCTAAGCTTTCCTCGTGCTCCGTGCTGGCTTTTGATTAATCTTTATCGCGGCGCGCGCGTTCTTATTGTTATTTACTGGGGCCATCGAAGTCGGCGCGTGTACACACCCTCCTCTCCAGTTTCGAATAATGTTTGAGGAGGCTCGCGGCTCTTGGATATTATTTGTTTGATGTTGGGAAGGGGATGAGTGGTGTGGAACGCTTGTGCTTCTTTGATGTCGTGTCTAATGTTGCTCGAGTTTATTTTTCTGTGCTTTTGAGAGAAATGTTTGAGTTTAACGATTCTTAATACAGCACGCGACTGGAGTCTTGTGTATTGTTTTCCTGTGGGAAATAATGTTTTGAATGGATATGGTGTGGTGTTGAGGATAATCAGAGAGTGGCATTAGCACAGAATGGATTATTAGAATATGTGGGTTTAATAAGAAAGAATTGTGGTAGTTGGTAATGAAACTTGAAAACGGCAGGACTTTTTACGAGTGAAGATTGCACTTCGTTCGACACTTGTTTGATTACGTTCTTCGAATCCAAACACGAAGTATTTCGGACATGATGAGAATAACTGAAAGTTATTATACGTAAGCTAAAATCCGCGAAACTGGACGTGACGAGTATCTGTAACTATGAACTTCTGTAATACGCCAGAGCAAGGTATAATTCTTGTTCGTAACAAGAAGGGAAATTTAATGTGAGATCGTACATTCAAAAGCTGATTTTGCGTCCCCACTGTTTATAATAACTAAAATTCAGAATATTATAGTTTATGACAATTAATCAATGGTTGCTTTGTTACAGCATTAGCATTTAATCGTGAAGTGTCATCGCGACGATTGGTCGTTTCGTATTTGCATGAACCACCGATACGCGAGTTAGGCCCTCTTCATCCGTCCACCTCCATTGTTCTCCACGAGCGATAATGAGCTCATAAATACTTGGCAATCATCGAATAGGACGCGAGCATCGTACGTTTTCCAGGGCATACGTAAGCGAATAACAACCAGACACCTTCCTTCATGACCGACAGGTTTATGCCTTCTCCCGTCACGCCTCTACGCGCTGAACGAGACAACCTGAAGCTCCCTTCCTCGGTTTGTCAGTTTTCGCTGCAATAAACGAACAAAGCGAAGCAAATTTGTCAACCACACACGCACACACATCCTGCAATTAACTACGAGAGAATAATGCGATTAATTTGAATGTAGAGAAATATTTGAGTACCGAAAGATTTATCGAATAGCTTTAGTGGTCTGTGAAACTTCTTGCTTGGTGGTACCATAATGGCGGGCGTATTCTGTATCTCAACGCAACTGTATAAAAATAATTTCCACTAAAATAGCGTTTGTGGTTAATAAAAACAAAGTCACATTTGTAATTGGCTGAAAGTTGAAACTCTTCCGCCAAGTTCACTTCCTGTTCTTCGGGAGTTAACTTCTCTAAGTGGTCCCTGAGTTTTCTATCTACGTAAGAATCGGTGTGGACGCGCGACCTACGCCACAACGAATCGGGTTATACGAAAACTATTTTCCCCTCGAAAGTGGGGAACACACGAGTACAACAGAGCCTTAGACGATCGAAACGGTGCGCAGCGGTACCGTCGTTCCAATATCGTAACAACATCTCTACGAACGACTCTTGGCTGGAGCCGGAATGAATTTAAAGAACGAACCAGACGATCTGTAAAATCTAGACTTATACGACCAGTTTCTCTTACAGGAGACGAGCTCGACTCCCACACGCTGAATTTCTCCGCTAAACTAACGTTTACCGTTTTTGAACCTCGTATATGTCAGATAAAACGTGTAAGTGCCTGGAACAATAATTTTGTTACAGATTTATTAAAATACCACTTTCCAATTGTATTTAAAGATATGTGCTGGTATCTACGTAAATCTGGACAATAAATTCCGTGTTTCGTATCGAGAATTTTAATTCACCTTTTTTAATTAACGTAACAGTTATTCTGCTGACAAAATTGTGCACTTGTTAATTGAATTTAAAAAAATGATAGAATTTTTGAAATATGGAACTTGTAGGACAAAATCTGATATTATTTTTGGAAAAATATGTAACTAAATATGAGTGATTAATATTATTTAATTAAAAAAATTATAATTGAACAGTATGATTCGTATATTTGTGGTATAAATTTATAGAGCCTGTTTTGAAATGAATCGCGGTTCCACCTATGCTCGTATTGATGATGCAGGCACGATGCGCGCACTGCAGTTGTGTATGCACTGTTGGTACCAGGCATTTATATCGATTAAATAATTGTATTATTGGTAAGTAGGTATCTAGTCTATCATTTGTAGCTCATATTGGTAACAGATATATCGACAAATTACTATATGACGGTAAATAATAAGGATTTTCAGACATTTCTATTTTCATTAGAACATTCATTCCATTTCATTGAAAACTGGTTTTAGATTCTCATCATAGAAAGCTGTACCATCCATTTTTACATCTTGTTGGATACATTGCAAATAATACGTAAATGGTAATATGAAAATGGTAACACGTCAAAGTACTTTCTTTAAATCACCAACAAGTAATGGAGTAAACTTAATCCTTAGCCCTTCTCAACTTGATAAGAAAACTCCATACGCAATTAAACATGTTAGTAATCATTTTTCATACATCTGATTGGAACCGAAACAAATATAAAGTCGACTAAAACGTTAAGAAAATATAATAAGCATAACTTAGCAACTCCTTTCTCGACTGTAGGTAACAAATGCCAACTACTTTATCAGTCATCGATTAAGTCGCACGGTTGGGCCCAAATACTCAGCAAAGGACCCCCTTCGGTACCCATTCGATCTTTTACCGGACTCCAAAAGGTTGCGCGTCAGGTGGTCTTTTCCCTCTTGTTTTCTTTCCCACCAGTCAGCGAGAAACATCGCAGCGCACCACCTGCGAGGCGATTGGTCAGTCCCGAGACAGGTCAAACGGCACAACATCGGTTAGTCTTTCTGTCACATGCGTTCGTCTCTCGTTTCGGTGCGGCGTGCGATATTTGCCATAGGCCGCGTCCCACGAATTCGTTCACGGACGGTGCGTGCATCGAGCGCGCGTTTCCGCGTTTTTTGAAACCGTGCGTACGGCCCCGGCCCGCTTGACGGGGGGAATGGCGAATTCCTCGGCGCTTTAACCGCGAGCTTTTCAAACAAGTGCACGTTATGCGTAGTGGCGAGGCGAGTGTAGTGGAGTGTTTTGACACGAGTGCGGTGCGGCGATCCTTGGCGAGACGCATTCCATGAATGAAGAGGACACTGTTGCGTACGCCGGATAACGCGGAAGAATCGAATGTCGAGGTGAGTGACTCCGTTTTTCTATCGCCGTCCCGCGTATTTTAGGTTAGGTTAGGGCCCGTACGGCTCCCCCCCGTGGTATGCGTGCCCAACCGGTGGTCCCCATATCTGCTGCGCTTTGGGCCACGAACAATACCGCCGTCCGCTGGGACGGTCATCCGGATCCACTCGAGCCAGTGGCCTAGGAGGGTCCGTTTCACGTCTAAAAGATGCGTGCCGGCGCACGTCTCTCCTTCTCTCGGTTTCCTTTCTGGAATGTGAACCTCTCGGAGAGGTCCTGCTGCGTTTTTACTATAGCCTCTGCAACAGGTAGTGATGGGGCCGCCTCTCTTCGCGCGCTCTCCCTCGCAGGTTCGTCCCGTTCTGTTATCGCGGTACCTCGTGTCACGTTTATTACTCTCTCGCAGTTGGATCGTTTCTAATGCATACTCCGCCGATTATGATCTCTCTCACCGATTGTTTACACCCGCGATAGACGAGTTTCAGGCCTGGAATTGAACGTATCGTAACTTCAACTTCTAACTCGTGTGATGGTCTTCTGGTCTTTGAGGACATCGCTGGATTTCATCGTGATTATTGTAAGGACTACCGTATTGGCGTGAGATAGCTCGTAGCAATTAGTGGTTTTTGTTTTTGCAAATAGAATCGCGATTAAGTATGATCGTTTCGCTTTTGGAGCACGGTTACGTAGGTTTCTGGGTCGTCGATGCGAGAATCCCGGTTCTTGAAATTTAAAAGGCTCGTTAAAGCGTTGTTTAGAGACAGTGCGAAACGACCTTCGTGAATGTACCGTTGCACTCATACGTGCTCGATTTTCGGTCTGCAATTCGACCTGCATTACATGTTATGTGCTTTACGTAACGTGGACAGATTTTGTAATGGAATGCCTCGCGCGTAAATATTTTACGACCCGAAAGGTGTACGTCCACGGACGAGAATAACACGTGTCTCCATTCGTTTTCAATATGCAACAATTACAACAATCTTGTACTCGCTTCGACGATCATATTTTATTATCCAAAGGTAAACAATTTTATTTTTTAACATGATAGAAAAACCATTTTTTTTTATTAGTTACATGTGCTATTTGGAAAATATAGAATATTTAATTGCCATCAAGTTATTTGGAATATTGTTGTATTTAATATATAAAATTAACATTAAACAATTAATATAATAACAATTGCCAGTGGTGTGAAATTGTAAGCAGTACAATGAAGACTGCACTGGCAAATTTTGCAGGCTGGAATTTCCTCGTTTAAATGGGCTCACGGAAATGCATATGAATGAAACGAGATAAGATACACTCGTATTTCTCATTCATGCCACAAACATACGTTTCAGTCGTAGAATGGAGAAAGTAAATACGTTCTTCCGCGGTACCATAATTAACATCATTGCCACCAAATCCATTAAGAGATTGGTCGAGCCGTAAATTTGATTGCGCATTAACGCACAATCGTTCGATGCGAAATGATTGCATTATAAAAATATACAAATGTCCCGCTGTATTGCGTCTACAAACGATCAAAAGTAATCATAAACTTCGAACGTTGCATGAATCGTCAGAGCGTTAGACGTAAAAAATGTCTCTGTATTTATACGATCGAATAAATTTAGCTAATTCAGACCTTACGGGATCTAAATCGCAATGAAAGTGAGCCATGCCGTACTTACGTGCCCCAGAATGCATGCACGACTCTTTCGTGCTCGTTGCACGCTTGTACCGCGGCGTTTATGAATAATTTCATGAATCACTGCAAATTTATGCACCTCCAGTTCCAATATTTGTATCATTGAAACTGCACGAAAACAGAAGAGACGTGTTAAACATTGTTCAACATTTTCACTCGCCCCTAACAACTTCGTATGTCTCCCACCATCAACCATTAGTACGACAGGCAATATATCGTAAAAAAAAATTCACCATACCAAAAGAGAAAGCAATACCTTTCGCTTTTCTCGTCCACATTCGAGAGTGTTTATTAAATAATTCAATCCTTAACTGAAGTAATACTTTCACAGAGAAAATTCGAATAATTTACCATTCATCACCAGTTCCCACAGGCCAATTACACAAATACATACGTGCGCGGTGTTTTTAGTTCGAAAATTGTGCAGCCACTTTCTTTTCCATAATTACACCGATATATCAACGTCATTACGAAGAAAATCGCTGCGAATCGGCGCGAGCGCGGCTACGCGACCAGAGAATCGGTGGTGCCTCGTCAACGCAACCTAAATTGGCGATCGCGCACGAATCGCCCAGCATAGAAAATGAATATTTCAGCGCGAACGAAAGGAGGAGGAACCTTGTGCGTGTGTGTGTGTGTTTTTTTTTGCCTGAGAGAGTGGCGCGCGTTGCCTCGTGACTTTGACCGAGGGTCCGTGTCCGGTTTTCGGTTGCGAGCGCAGGCGGCGGGCAGAAATCTGCGTTTCGAATTCGCCGCTGAACAAACGGGCCCGACACGGTGTTTCGTTCCGCGGTTACGCGCTGCGATTCGCCGCGTTTCCACGGGCATGCTTTAATATGCTGATTGTTTAACGGATCGTTATACCTCGTGCCATAGGATTGCGCTCGTCCACGTCGAATACGCGTAGGCTCTCCCGTTATAATCGGTGGTTCGCGTTACTCGAAACGCACGAAATTGTCACGCGACGCGCGGCTGACCCGCGATTTGTTTTTGGTAGCCGAGCCCCGTCCCAGTTGAATTTTAATCTCCATGCTTTCCTTTTTCTTTCGCCGCAGCATCGTTGTAAGTGCACCACTGTGCTATACTTAGCGCCACGGTTCTCAGATATTTACTAAGCTTGTTTCTCAACTGCGTTTCTTCGGTTATATGTTACCTTTGCACGAAGAAAACAGTGGGGATATCGAGTACTACGTTTCGCGTTATTCTTCTGTATAGCGGGTGATAAGTGTTTCGCGTAAAAACTTGCTCTTGTTTGGGAATACTTGGAACAGTGATCTGGTAAAAGTAGTGGCGGTAATGCGTTCCGTATTCCTCTAGCTGAAAGTGACGCAACTTGAAGCTGAAGTGCACTACCGCGTTCTACCATATAGCTGCAAGAAGTAAGAAACTTGGCGAAATTTTTAAAAGACTTAGATACTCTAGAATTTTTTATTAAACAACGTATGACTGTTCTAGTTTCCGAACGATTCCAACTCCATTAGTTATCAGTTCTAAAAATGCGGCGGGCAAAAGAACGGCAGTATCATCCTCGCGAATCTACATTTTTTATCTCAGTATAATTACACTTAAGATAAAGAAAAAAAAAAAAAAAGAGGAACGTGACAGGCGAATTTCGCGCGAACTGTCAGCTTCGAAATGAACAGTCGATGCCTGCCTCCTCATTTTCATTCTGGAACAGCTCTGAGCGTCGCGGAAGTTTCCTCGCGGGGCGCGCTCGAGTCGTCAAGAACGAAAGGAAGAAAGTTACGCGCCGCCATCGCGCTACCACCGCCTCCTGTGCGATATACGAAAATTCGCGCGCGTCTTCGTGCTGCGCCTCGAACGTCGACGGCGTTTTAATACGATCGTTGACGCGATCGCTGGTTCGTTGTGCACGAGCACCGGCACTCGCTTCAATCCACGCGGGGAAGAATAATCGCGGTTTAAATCCACGCTGAGGGCTCGAAGTGCGCGACTCGCGGTGAAACGAGGCGCGAATCGAACGTACTCGCCCAGACGTTTACCACTTCTGCGGCGAAGATGAGCCGAGCTGTGCGCAGGGTACCAGCAGCGGTTTTGAAATGAAGAGATATCGAAACGCGACAGAGTGAATTGTTTTAAAGCAAGAAAAGAGAAAGCGAGGTAAAACGAGAGACAGGTAACGATAAAAGGAGAAGGCTGTAAGGTAAAGTGTTTATTTCACCCGGATAGTAGTAAGGATACGTATTCGGTTTCCTCGTGATATTGTTCCGCGTGTTGCCGTGGAATATTTACTGTTTGTATTGAAATATCGTTACGTCCGTTCACCTTCGCGCTCGCTGTGAATTTTGGCGTGAAAGGAACATTTGTAGCTTCATCGGCTGCCTTGCTCGAGGAACTCGACCATGTGTATAATAATGATATTTTATTCGCGCAGTTGTACCGTGTATTCCAAACTGTAGACTTTTTAGTTTTCATCCGTTGCTTCTATGTTATTTGATTATTTAATTATAGAGTTGGAGCTCCAAATTTCCATCGTAACGATAAAAACTTGGAAATAATTTGTAACGTGTGTCTCTACTTGCGACACAGGTACATTGCTATAATATACCGCAAAGCGATCAACGTTTACCATTAAGTAGGTGATTAATCGCTTGATAAATTATTCTCTGCTAACCAGACGTGCGCATTATCCCAACGATTAATGTCGTTCTTTCGTCGAGTGGAATGCGCCACTACAATGCGTGCATCAATTATCTCGGTGCACGTTTCCTGCTCTAAAGTCTCGTTCAAGTCGAGTTACCTGATTTCCAGTAACTTCGCTTCAGGTTTCGCGTTGACACCGATCGAGGCGAATAGTGGATACTCGTCACGACGTCGTTCCCACTTAACTAGCCTGATTTCAAGTAGCTGGCAATTAACATCGTCGTCGAGAGAACGAACAATTGCATTAATGGTTGCAACGCGAAATTCACAAACGCTACGTACTTCCATCCGGTCGTTTGAACGTCGTACCGCACTCTGTAGTTTACATTTTGTATCGTGCAATTTGCGGTCAAGGGGCAATTGAAAGTTGGCGCTTGAATCGAAAGAGATTTCAAGTTGTAGAGGACCTTCGCCACTAGATGGACAACGATCATTATTATCTCTCGCGAGTGCTCATTTCTACCTTCGATTTCTGTAGAAGAAAACTTTGATTGACATCCCTGGCAGGCTCGAGATGAAATGTTTCTTCTTTCTCTACTTTCTCTCTCGCGTACATTATTAGAGAACACTTGCTTTCAAATTGAAGTCAAATTAGCATAGTCAATGTGTACATATTATTATTAGTCAAATTGCGTTTTAGATGTATATTGTTACATATTCAGATTGAAAGCGACTTTTGAAAATCGAGCAAAAAGTTTCTCCAACAATCGAAGGCAATTACTTCGAACGTTCAGTTCAGGATAAAAAGAAAAACGTCGATTCGAAACGAAGCGTCGCGAGAAATCGTCGTAGATCGTAACGAGGCCATTGCCTGGCGTATTTTCTCAGTTATGTAGGAAACGGTTCCGTCCGTTCATGGCACGTTCCTCTTTTTTTTTCCCCCTTATCTTTCTATTCCTGCCAGTGTGCGCTACATAACAAACTCGACGAGACAACTAACTCGCACCGCGGAAACCGTTTCCAGGCTGCGGATGACTCGAACGATTTTTCTCGCGCGATCGCCAAGCCTGGTATTAAACGTCAAACTGTAACGTCGAATGTGTACAGTCGATCAGAGAAATTTACTTGTGTCTTTCACATTTTACGCGGTAGCATTGATTTTTTCAAGCATTTTCTAACGATAGAATAATATTGCTTTTTGGAATGGCGAAGGGCAACGTTTTATTAATACTAATCATATAGAAAATGATGACTTTGACAAAGTACGGTTAAAATAAATTTAGCAATTCAATATGCAATATAGAATAACTTTGCATAAATTATCTCAGAGTCGCACTGCGTTTCCACGCACACCAATGGAAACCCACATTTCCCAACATTTGAAATTCTGCGGGTATACGAATCGTCCAAAAGATTACAATTCAAATTACCATTACTAAATACTCGTACAACCTGTTACGCCACAGAATAACCGAAATCTTCGCAATTATTTCGCAATATGTTTCCTCCGTGCATTTAATAAAACGAATTTCCACGAAACGAGGCTTGCGAAACGGAGAGCAACCAGAAACTCGAATGTGGCAACTTGGTTTCCATCTGAAAACACAATCGATTAATTGTTCGAGGTTGATCCAGGTTGTGTTCGCCAGTTCTTACCACGCTTCCTGATAAGGGATAGTTTGAGGCCGGTGGCATGCATTTCCTGCACCTGTCGTGCGTGTAACACGTTGACCATGGACAGGGATACGTGAAATGACGCAAACGCGTGCACGAGATACCGATCGTCTTGAATAATTGTTGGTACGACGTGATTTTGCACGCTCGACTATCTTAAATTGATATCGTACGATCTCGCGCACTCGCCATCTTTCTCATCCCTTTCTTCTTTTTCCTTCGTCCTCACCAGTGGATGTGAAACGCTGGCGATGTGCTCGCATCGAGTGGAAAATTATTTATACTTTGAAAACGATACATTTAATATTGAAAATGATTATATAATTTAATTGTTGTTAATCGAGACGTATCGTTTCATTTGAAAACCATTCGCGAATTCTGCCAGCTTTCATTTTGGAGATTCTTTTAAAATTCTTTACTGGCTAGACAATCGACGAAAAATCAGTTACGCTCGATGCAGTATTCATTCCATTGTGATTGAATTAGATTCGATGAATCGATCAACCCACGAGAGGAGAAACACGATGTGTATCCAAGTGCATTTCCATACGTGCGTCGCTACAAAAATTATATTTGTACGCCGCACACGTTCACGGACATTATCTCTTTTAGTCGTGCTTGTCTTTCAATGCATTCGAATGTAAATTAGTTTAACTAATGCCACGACGAAGCGTCTTGTGACCTTTATCAATGACAGTCGTGAATTATCGTGCGGAGGGGCTTCAGTGGAACGAAAAATTATTATAATAAATAACGAATGTGAATGTCATCAAAGCGTCCAACGGTTTTCAATTTTCGAACAAAAATTTCGGTTCATTTAGCAGACTACTTTACGAATATAATTCTATAATAACAGTTGTCTCTTAATTACGACTTTGGAGATTAAGATTAATTGTCTACGAATTGTAAACGAATGCAGATACAATTTCTTTGTGATAAAACAATAAAAAAGTTTCTCGTTTACGGATGCAAATATTAAACGAATAATAATTCACTGCACAAATGGAAAACAGTCAGCAATTTTTCCACCTGCATTCCAGAAATGAAATTGTTACACTTCGTAATTAGTCGATCACGCTCTAACACCGTATCGCATATAATACCTCTCATCGCCCCCACTCGTTGGTACTCGACGCTAATTAGTCCGTGGAAGCTTGAAATCATTCAGATCGCAATCTCCTAACAGAATTCAGTCGACGATCAACTTATCCGTCGCTCGAAAACAAAAGCGCCATAAACCTTTCAGCATTGGCTCTCCACGCGAAAACAAAGTAATTTGTAAACGCGTAATTGCGCCTGTTTTCGTGTTCTCTCTTTGTTTTCGTTTACTTTTCCTCTTTCCAACTGCCACCCGAAGATAATCGTTGAAAGTAAAATTAAACTCCACGTACGACCTTCGAGGTGTTCTGCGTGCCACGCGAAGTAGCCAGCGAATTTTCTTGATGCGTTCGCGACGGCGTCTAGGTCTGCCGCGCTATCGTGCTCTAATTTGCATTAACCGTTGCGTCGAACGTCCGTTAGTGAATCATTAATTTCAATGTCGGCTATGAAACGGTTTTGCTGGAAAATAGCGTACACGTATGTCGGTTTCAGCAACACCGACTTTACGTCAGCGTGTTAACTAACAGAAACTAAACGCGAGGTAAACCTGCGACCTCGTAAAAGGGATAACGAAGTATTATCAATTTTCATACCGTTTAGATACCATTTATTCTTAACTCGCTTATGAACAACACGCTTCGAGTCTTTAATTAATTCCAGCGCGAGAATCCAAACAATTCTGTATCCTTCTGGAAGCCTTAGAATTCCTAGAATCGATAATTACTAACGCTCAGCCAGGTCTCGGAATCTTTTTACGAAGCACAGTTACAGTTGCTCTACGAGCCTCTCGTTCACCAAAGCGGATGAAATTATGAAACGATCGCTGCGTTAAAATCGCGACGCGACTCGCGACGTGAGAAACAGGGTGAAAATAGAACGGGTGGAGGGACAAGTGCAGCGGAAATAGTCACTGGCCGCGTAAATACATTTGGTGAGTAAGCTGCGATGCATTATCAGCCGGATCGAGTAACGACACACGGCTTTGGGTAACAGCGACGACGTTCAAAACGAGGCGGGCAATATCTTAATGCACGGAAGCACGATAGCGTATCGCGAGGGAGAACGGCCGCGTGGCGGTCGCCGCGAGAGATACGAGAACGAAACTTTCCGCGGATCGCGCACCCCCGCCGCCATTTCGGTCCCGCTGGCCCGATCGTAAACTCTCGCGGCGATCGTAAATCGCGGTTTCACTGCACTTTCACGGCGACCTGTTGGTTTCCCCAATGCGCGAGCCCGCGATTTCAGGGTCAAAGGACACCGCCGTGTCCTTCTTTCCGTCGAGCGTAACTCGTACCGGTCGCGGCGGCTGTTCGTCTATGCTCGAAAGTGCATTCATGGATTCGATATGCGTACAGCGGTGTTCAAAAGTATTGGGATACCTCGACGGTTCCGGTTTTGATAAATGTTGTTTGCAAGTGCGTTTCGTGTTTTATTGAACGATGGCTTTTTTTTGGATATAATCGAGAAAGGGAGAGAGGAAATATCTGAGGAGAGAAAATAGTTACAGTCAGCCGTTCTGCAATGCGATTAATTCGCACCACGTTAGAAGAAACTCGGATCTAACCTGGTACGAATCAGGTTAATTCGTGCCGTATGGAAACCACGTTATAAGAAACTCAGATGTAAGTAAAATGTAAGTCAGTTCGATTCGTTCTGCGTTACATGAAAATCGCATTCTCAGAGCGCCAAGTTACGAGGCGTACAGTTATAAAATAGAGTTTTTATCCTGCCGTAGGGCAGGATATAGTTTTTAGTGTGTATATAAAATTAGGAGGGCTGTCAGAATTTTAGCTCCGTGTTATAAGAGTACTTTTTTATAGGATTTTTGACTGCATTCGCTTCGTAGGAAATTTATAAAATTGGAAAGGAAGGAGGAAAGGGAAAGCTACTCTTGAGTGTTTAAAGTTTTTACAATGATTGTATTATCCGATGATGAATGTGATGTATGATAAACGTAATGGAATTCAAGAATAAACGTTCAACGAGTATTCTGATACTTTTGAACGACAGTGTATGTAGGAGTTGTGTGACCGTTTTATGGAATCATGTCAGTGTCTGATAGAAAGGATGTCTGGTTTACGATAATCGATACATTCGTTTACTGTACTCGGAATACCAGAGATTTCTAAGACTGGTTCTGATATTTACTCTTTTAGCCTTTTACGTGTAAATGTTGCAACTCGCGTTCCGTTGCTACTTTAATAGGAGCCAGTAAAACGGAAAATTGCTATCTCCCGCGGATTATTTCGTTTTTTGCTTCCCAGGCTTTTTGCGAGACACGAGAATTTCTTTGGTCGCTAGAAAAAGCAAGGTGAAAATGTTATTTCGGATTACTACTTAACGCAACGTCATTCCTCATTTAAATATCTCTACTACCGCCATTTTATTTCGTATCACGTGTACACATCGTCATTCAATGTGGCGCAATCAACTGAATATTAGTCTGATTCCCAACTTTCGTCGTTAAATCCTTTTTCTTCTGTTTTCAACGATTCACCGTGACTTTGAATCAAGCGCAAAACGTGCCAGGCGCGCGAGCCTCTGCGAACTTGTCGAGGAAGTGTTATTCACACAAAGAGAGGGAGAATTAACCATATATTCTTCGAATAAGAGTAAAACGAGTGCCCACACCCATATCTATACACTTAGTCCCAGCAAATTTAGGCGCACCCCGTAGTAACACAACTAACAATGGCGATCGCTCGATAGGAAGTGGCTCTGGCTAGTGGTACCACTTTTCATTGGTCGATTGCACTTGCATAGCTTCGCACGTGGTACCAGAATCCAAGACACTGGTCGTGCACGCTCGCAAATCTGTGCTACGCTCACTTCAACGCGCCAACATCGAGTAAAACAGCAGACAATACTAATAATAACGGTTAAACGTTCTATTTGCCTTCGTTAGTGTTTGAATATCGCTCGTTTCACGTTTCCTCGGTACTCATTTGGCGAGTAAGTGATTCAAATGAGTACACGCATCGGCACGAATCCTTGTCACATTTGCCTAAAGGCCAGGTGGCACAGTCGAGAACCCTTCTGAGGTTGCCTGCATAATAAATAGCTAACACGGATCCAAATTACCATGCCTTTTCTTCTTCCCCTCTATGCTTTTCTCTCTCCCTTCGGATTTTACAAATTGAACCATTTTTTGCTGGAGAATCATCACGCGTGTTATCGATGTGACGAGGTACTTACGCGGACGTTACCAACCTGCTGTTGGTCCACGTATGGACCACATTTTATAGCATCACGTTACTATTACTGTTTATGCATGACATTTGTTTTTAACCTTTGCGGCTTTCCACATCAACGCACGATGGAAACTCGTGAAATTATGCGAAACGTGGTTTAATTAATTACACTAGATTTATCAGTTAATTAGCAAATACAATTAAAGCCATTGAAATAGAACCGCTACGCTCTTACACCTTTACTAATGATGGATTCGTAACGCGATACAAGTATTTTGAAAATACTTGCTCACCATCCATCATAATTAACTAATACCAATATAATCTCGATTTATCGATTCAGCACGCGATTAATTATGTTTATGAAAACGATTGGGATTCGTCATCTCTCCGGAGATTTCCATAAACAGGATCATTAATATACGTGACGTGTTTTTTAAGGCCACTTGAATACTTCATCGCAAGAGGCCTCGTCCTCCAAACTCAAGGGACAATACTCGTCAGCAGTGACCCTTTCCAAATCGCCTATATCCGTCCTCGGTTTGAAAGGCAGCTTGGAGACCAAAATACCCTCCACTGGTTCCTTTCCATCCGCTTCCTCCTCGAACTCCCAGAAATCGTCGTCGTCGGAGGCATGGCTTCGAGATTTGTGATCACGATCGGTCAATCTGGTCACTCTCACGTTTTGCTTATTAGACAATCCGTTTTCGCGCGATCTATCCGTGGGAACCGACTTCCTTCTGTAGTTGATCCTCTTCCGCGAGTTTTTCGACAGAGCGTAAGCTGATCGATGTCGATCGTTATCCCCTTGCCGTTCGAGGTCACGGTCGTCTTGATTAACAGATGGTCGAGAATCCTGCCCGTCCTCAGACGACTCGCTACTTTCCAACCCCGATTCAGCAGCGGTTCCCAGGAATGCATTTTTATCGATGGATTCCCCTGCAGCCTCGTTTTCACTAGTGCCACCTGTCACTCGTTGCTCTTCGTGCACTTCCGCCATGACGTTCCCTACTACCTCGACTGCGCATGTCGCTGCGCGTTCCGCTTCGAACAGCTCGCGCAGCGGCTCCAGTGTCGTCTCGGGACTTGGCGTGGTCGGTACGCGACCGATTTTATCGACAGTGTTCCCCTCTGTATCGGACTTCATCCGTGGATTCTTCCGGTACTCCTCCGCCAAGTAACTTTTAAACTGATCCCTGAAGTAGCCGTCGATCAATTTCCACACGCTGGCGCTGTACCAGGTGAGTACTCCAATTAGAAAGACACCGCGAAAGATTAAACCCAACATGACTGAAGTGACGTCCTTCGGGACTTAAGTGGATGTTACGTGAGTGGTTGATGGCTTATCAAAATCTACGGAAAGTGACAGGCACGCTCGTGTTTCTGAAACTTGGTGACAGTTAATGAGTAATTCGCATATTTTTATATGCTACGACCTTAAGATTCGATACATTGACACGCGATACCTTGCAATGAGTAACGTAAGACACGTATTTTTATATTCCCCGTATACCGTTACACTCTTTGGCGTTGAGTCACGTTACGAGTTGTACTAATACGGTCATGCGTCTAGCGTTCATAGTTGTATGGAATTATTCATTATTATAAATTATTTAAATTCGATGTAACACAAGCACTGATGGTAGAATCATTCGCGTTCATTTCTCACCAATGCACCGAACGTTTAGCGTTTCTAAGGTTCGAGAAATCGTTCTAGCGGAACTTCTTAGTTGTTTGTACCGAAGAAGTAATCGTTCAACACACTGATCACTTCCTGCATTTTTGGTACGCCCATCGTGACGAAAATTAAGATCGAATTGGCCACGACGAAGAGCCGCATCATTTCGAGACCGTCGCTAGATCGAAGCCATTCGCTGAAACCTTGATTATCGGTATCGTCTTGTAGAATTACTCCCTTCCCGTTCTCCTTCTCATTCTTCTTCTCTTCTGCGACGTTCGTTTCGTTGTTCTGTCGGCTTTTTCCGGCCTTGCTCTCATGGTTACCGCGTTTCTTCATAGCTGCGACGTATATTTCATCTAAAAACATTACGTCCATGAAAATTATATTTATTCTACGACAGGTTAGCTTCGACGAATATTTTTTAGAACGCTGTTTTCTCTGTGTTTACATTTAACACTAGATTAACATAACAGAATCGAGAACGAAGCGAACAGCAGCTCAAATTGTAAGAGTTTATCTAAACCACTTGGACTGTTTACTTCGCGCTCGTCTCTGTTGGTTGAGTCATGCTGTCGAATCAAAATAAACCGTATAATTTCGCTTTTACCTCTGCCTTCGAAATGTAAAACGAGCCACGTGTATCGTCTCTTCTCTTGCATACGATAACAGGTGAAGCGTATATTTCAGACATTCCAACACGCACGGAGATACGATGCGCCCAAGCGGGCGCAATGACAGCGTTCTGACGTACGCGCGTGATTGCGTGTGAAAAATGCAATTCTCGAACGCCACGTTTTAACGCGAGCAGCTTACCATCGACAGTGTCCATTTTTGCTGTTGCATTTGATGTTCGATGCTCGAGAGAACATTTTTATTCACCAGCGACGCGTTCTCACTTTATTCGCAGGTAATTGTAAATATTTAAAGGGAATTCCTTCGCGAGAGATGAAAGCGAGAACAATTCTGAATCTTTCTTTATCTTACGAGTAATAATATGTTAGAAACAAATATGTACTTAGTTGGAATATTAATCACTTTAAGTTCTTAGTTTAAAATGTTTCTTTTATACACAGAAAATTGAAGGAAGCGACCAGAATAGAATTTTAACCGTCCGTCTCGGCTCTGTTTCTTCCGTAAAACTTGAATCTCTCTATCGGATCTCTAATTACCGAAGTTTAGTCTTCTATTATTTCCGCTGAAACTCGTATAACGTACAGCGGAAGTTGGAGCGCCGTTGGCAAAAATAATTAGCTGCTAACTAGGGGGACAATTACGGAGCGACTTCATCGGTACAATACTGTCGTCTCTCGGCTAGTTTCCCTAAAATTCAGCATTACATCATTCGCGCGGGTGTCGCGGACGAGCGGGAAAGTGGCCGAAATTGGGATAAGTAGGCCATATTGGAGATAGGACTACTAAATGGAACGTCTACCTCGTACGAAATATTATACGATTTATACGCGAATATGGGTTTTCGTTAAACGAATTTTCTGCTCCACGTAATACCATCGCGGTTATCACGTACATAACGAAAAATGTCGATGTGTTGCCATGTACGAAACGAAATATGTCAACCCTTTAATAACATTATGCTGCAAAATAGTAGCTTCCAATCTTTATGCTGCTACGCCTCACCAAAAAAAATTTTCACGTCTCTCTACCTTCTATTTTTTTAATAAATATAATTATATAGTCACGTTTTAAATGATAAAAACGTTATTATGAAAATAAATTGAAAGCTACAATTAAAGGAATAATAACAAGGTTTTGCTGTAACATATACATGTATGTATAAGCAAGAGCAATAGTTTGTTACTGTAAAATACAAAGATACAAAGTATATTAAGAGCGAATAAAGCTCCTAAAATGTCTCAGTGTTTCAACTTCAACGTTCTTGGAAAGCACCCCTGTTCCACGTGTATATTTACTTTTATATTAGATTATTTTATTAATCCATTCACTGCCAGGCGAACTTACAGCTTTTTTCTCTGGACGCCAAATTTTATTTAAAATTTATATTAAAATTATACTGCGTGGCAAAATATGAGATATCTTGTAGTTGGCAGTTTTGGTACAGGCGTTTGCTACGAGATACTTCGTAGTTGGCAGTGAATGGGTTAACAAATTTTGGCGCCACCCCTGACGGAAATCTCTGTCCTGAGAACAAAATTTCTACACGACGCTGTGAAAAAATAGCCAGTTGATAGATTCGAACAACCCTTATATACATAGCACAATCCTTCTAGAAACGAATCAACCGTGTCACAAAAGAATATATACAACCAACATTTATCATAAAACAGAATTAATCGCATCGTAAAAACATTGCAAAAGAGTATCGACTCTTACCCTCGCAGTTTATAATTTATCGACACCAGCTAATTGTTCACCGCGGATACGTTCGTGCAGTCCAGTTCCTTTCTAGCTCGACATGGAAATTAAGCGTGCGTTATACGGTTCACCAAAAGCAAATTACTTGGGCGTACGGAATTTCCATCGCGCGAGAACTCACCGCGATAAATCACTTGTCCGTCGATCACCGGGGCGAGTCGAGCGAATCACGACGGGGCGCAGAGCTCGCAGAGGGTTGCTGTCTGTCCCGGGTTTTCGTATTGTGACGGGCGAAACTGTCGCTGGCAACTGTTTGCCCTCGCCTTTTTTCCTCGTCTACGTCGCCATGGATCGCCTCGATACGGCTTCCTTGGTAGGTAAGCTCGTTACGAGACTTTCCGCTCGCGTTAAGGGTTCTCCGAAGCTCGATGTACGCGACGAATGCGTGAAGAACAACATGAAGGACCCTGGTGTATTTTTACCGACTGCACGAAGTTCGCGGAGGAATCGAAGCGATTTATGTTGCTAATTTGTGCAGGTGAGATGTGATCAACAGTGTACTATTTTTGTTTAACCCCCACACGTGTATTTATCTTAATTTTATTTGTTAGGAATAGTAGATGATGGAAATAGTTTGATTGAATATAATAGTTGGATATTGTCGAATATTTTATTCTACACTTTTGATTTATTTTTATGTGTGCAATTAAATTCTGATCGATTAGATTCTAATGACTGGAATAATTGGGGTATTCATAATCAAGAATATATTTATTATTTATGTTAAAAGATATTCGATTTTATAGACACTTTATCTGTATTATATCGTTACAGATTTTATTGCTATTTTGTAGTTAATACTTTTATGCGTACTAGAATCTGTCTCGAAACCGTACAGTGGCACTTCAATATTCAATAACGATGCACTGATCCACTAGTCTGCATAACTGTGTCGAGCAATTAGAAGCCAAATACGAAGGGTTATTCTTCTGGATTAGGTTCACCGAGTCGTTGATCGAACGTGTTCTCCAATAGTTTATACAGCTTCTAATAAAATTCGTAATTCATGTTATAATATTTGTCACAATTAAGTAAGTGTCTCGATACTTTTGAACGAACATGTATATTTCATGTTACAATTGTCAGCTCGCGAAGAAGAGGACTTGAGGGAATAAGTTCCATTTTAAACTACCCCGAGGGGTTGCTTTTTGCTGATCCACAAATCGAATTCTAATATAGTTACCTCGATATTTCCGTCTCAGCGATACGATGCTGAATTTAGAAATTTCTATTTTTATTCTTTTCCTGGCGTTAAATTACTGTCTCCATTGCAATGTAGTTTTATTAAATAATAGGAGTGGTTTGCTTGCGCAGAAAATTCTAATCAGGTTCAACATTGCGGTTTCATGGCGCATGCAATTGAAAAATGTATCGTAAATTGATTTTAAAATTGCTATCACAACGCTGTCATATGGAGTCTTACACATAAATAACATGTAAATCATCCGACTTTAAAGGATCCAGTGACCTTAGTCATGAAAGAGAAAGCGAATGGTTGATCGCGTGTTGCATGAAAATAACGAACCGTCGATTCATAAAACAAATCCAATTATGATTAACTAATACATTGATTATTATAAAATAAACGGCTTGTTTTTAACTTACTTTTCTGCAACCTTTCTTTTCAACAACAAGCATGAGCGATCTCACCCTCCATTATGCTTCAATGTTCCTCTCTCCTTGACATTGCGCGTGAGTTTGTTATTCATAAAACAGTGGTATTGACGTACGAATATTGTATTCACGAATCAGCATTGTTTAAAGGACCACGAAGAATACTAATATTCGCGAAATTTACATCTGCTAGGTGGCTCACCTGTTACTCATAGAGTCGGCCTGTACGTATACGTGATTGGTTTGCAGAATCGTTTAGCTGATCGTTACGCAACCATAATTACACATAAATGTATACGTGTTTGTTTAATCATAATAATATTAGGAATACTTAAAAATAAATACTGGTTGCTTGGAGGAATTTCCTTATTAATAACTTCAAATGTAATCATTGAAAAAGTAAGGTCTAATATCAGAGAAATTTTAGTCACTTAATTTTTCATACTCAGTTTATTATTAATATATAATATGAACTCTTATTAACTAGTATCTTAATCGAGCAGATAAAATTATCGTACAATTATCATGAAATTAACGTTAAAATCAATCGAACTACTGATTCTAAAATAAAAGGTTGATCTAAAAGTGCAAAATAACAATTCAGCGCCTTTTACACTTTACACACTCGTCACTCTGCTTAAAAGTACCATTGATACATTTACCACTGTTTGTACATGAAGTAAATTATCCTGTAAGCTCTTTAAACATTTCTAATTCATATTACTATGTATTAACAAAAAAATACTGTTTGAAATATTACGTAAACTTATTATATAAAGATTCCATATTTATAGACGTTGAAAATATATTTTTATTCATTGAATAAAACTTAATTCGACATGGAGCATTGGATATCGTCGACAGTTAGTGCGCAGCAACAGTTAGAGTTAAAGTAGCTAACGAATTCGGTGGAACTCGGAGGCTAATGCTGCTTTTGCTGCTTCCTAGGATATTTGGATTGCCACAGACAACCGCTTGACTACCTTGCACGTTTCGAGCGTTGATGTAGTGGATAATTCCTGCAAAAACGTCGATGTTCAACTGTTTATCCCCTCAATTTCACGTTGCATCGCGTATATAATTAGTTAAATTGAAATTTCGAGAGGTTTGTAAGTTTGAAATAATTTAAATAAATACCATTCGTGACGGACACATCCAATGTTGTACTTTGAACCACGTTAGTCGGATTATTGAATTCGATCACTCGACGGAAAACCGTTTCGTCAGGGTAGCGTTGACCGATGACCAAGTCGCCGATGAACAGTGGTGGTGCACGTTCGTCGGAGTTGGGATCCAGCTGTTGAAGAGAAGGAATATAATGGAATAATTTCAGAATTCTTAAGTTAAAGATTATGTGTGTGCGAAGGATATTTGGATAATCTTTTAACTTGTAAAATATTATCATTGCTGTTATATGACAAACTTTTTGTCTTCATTATTCAGCCATTCTGTAGTGTCAACTTTCCTCATCTAGCATAACTTTAACATAAAAAAATATCTCTGAAGAAATCTATACGAACGTCTACCATATAAAAATTTCTGTGTGCCATTCTCAAACAATCTATGTACATTCTACCGGCAACCAAAATTCTAAATATCCCACAGTACACAAGTATTTAACAAACCATTGCGTTTCTTTCAAGTGTACACAACACTATTTCGCCTATAAAATATGTATTTAATTAGGGTCGCTCACCAATTTCGGCTTCTGGACGACGTCGCCGCTACCAAACTCCAGACGGACGTTCTTGTTCTGCGAGACGTCGATGGCAGAAACGGCCTGAAGCAGTGCCAAGGCCGCGACGGCCACCGAGGCGATCGAACGAGACATTTTGTACGGTTTCACCATGGCTCTGACTGTGCCCAGCCGAGGAGGCGCGCGTCTCTTTTATAGACCGTCCTGAATGCCCGTTAAGGTGAACGTGACTTATCTTCTTCTGATTTCTCCATTGGCTCCTATCATGCTCTTCCTCGTGGAATACAAATAAGGGACACGCTCCCGGGTACAATGGTACATACGTTATTCGCCTCACGGGGTAAACCGATCCTGCTCACCGACTATTTTTCGTGCTCTTTCTTCGTCGCTGCTCCTAGACGATGTTTACGGACTTTGTCCCGTCGATTTTCATTAATGGTCCCTACTTCTCGTCGAGTTACTGTTGCTTTCGAACTGTTACGGGTTTGGGAACGTGACGCGGTGTGACGAGAGAGGATTGGTCTAACGATATCAAGATAGTTCATTTCTAGAACGACGGTATAATCAGGGGAAATTGATTAACACTTTGTTCTGGGATGTCACCTCTGATGGACATCGCAAGATAGCGTATCACTCGAATATCCTCTCTGAGGGACGTCAGCATTGATTAGAGATTGCAGAGGTTAAATTTATTCCACTGTAAATTGTTGATAAATCTATGTTTCCCTGAAGTTTTTTATTGAAGTATGTAAGAGTTATGGTAGATCATTTATTTCACAGTTAGGCAAATTTAGAGCGTCTTGCGCTGGGTACCAAGATTGGATTTGAAAGAAAACGGAATTTCACAATATCTAATGATATTAAGTTACGGATATAGTACTGAAATGGCATTTACAGGTCATTTCTAATAATTCCAAACTCAAACACTCAATCGTCGGAGATGTCGATGCGTGTCCTGGTTTCGACGGGTTTTCCCATGCCTCGTGATATCGTGCACGATGCTCTATGCACGTGACGTACCTTGACACTTGCTGGTCTAAGCGTAAGTTTCGTTTTCTGTACACTCGAATTCGATTGTCGATGCTCTTTTTTAAGGTTACCACTTTTGAGTTTAAAACTAATAACAATAATCGCTACTATTCCCTTGCATAAACAACGAACGATAACATTGCAGAAGAAGTTGAAGATTCATTAAAGCTACCTACTGTCATCGTTTCGCTCACAAATAGTAACTGTTGGAGTTGTTATTTAATAAAATGGTGCGCGTGTAATTTATTTCTGTGTTTCTCCGTTAAGACTCGCGAAGGATATACATCATGTTCTATTTGACGGTCATTTATTTAAGCTCACTCGGTCTCGTCTGTACAATGAAGAGCGCTATTTGAACGCTCCAAGTCCAGTTGCCCGAAAGGTAGCTAAAGAGAGAAGTAGGTGCAAAGTGGTTCGAGCAGTCAGGGACAAATTATTCTCATTTCGTAGTCGTAATAAGAAATAGCATGGTCGTTTAGAAGCCGCGCGGCGCTCCTGTTCCCAGCGTTTCTTCTAATTTACGTTCTCCACGGGTCTCCATTATCGACTGTTGTGCGAGTCGTTTCTTTCCTCGAGGGTAAACGAGGATCAGAATGATCTCTCTGTGGTTTTACAGCGTATTTTCGAGGTTTTATTAGTTCAACGGAACACTGGCAACATTTCACTTTACGTGATTAATTAATTCGCGTTGAAATCATCTCCGCTTCTCTTGTTCCGTTTAATATTTTCGAGTGAAATAGCAATCGGCGGTAATTCGTTTATCTCAGAGTTTTAATTGAATATAATTAACGAGGTGAATTCAGTTTCTCAAGTTCCTCGTATTTTCTTATTAATTATCCTTTACCCCAATTAATGCCAGCGTTGTTGTAACTGTTCTGCGATTAGACTAGTGTTCATCTCGTTTACGTATTCTTGCATTGAACGATTATAACGTTTTGTAATAATTACAATTTTCAATTGTACTCTCCAACTTCTAAAAACAATTAACCCTCAGACAATGCTCACGTTGGTCTGTCTTTCGTTCCACGAGCCATCGCCGCCACCCAACAGCACCCAACGCCGCCCAACCCCCATCCCTACGCTCGCATCGTTATTGTCAGCTGGGTAATGACGGACGCGAGTCGCGAGCCATTCGAAACGTATCCATCCGCGATTCGATGCACTTAATGGCGACAGTCGAGCTTGAGCATCCCCTCCGAACTGCTTAACCCAGATTTAACGAAGATCGAAAGTTCATTGCCGACCTGGCCGCGACTAAATCCACGAATGACGTCCGAACGGAAGTACCGAACGGGGAAAAGCAATAACTTGGTTTCCACAGATCTCGCGAGACAAGAAACAATTAGACGAAGAAAAGAAGTTCGATTGGTCTTGCGCGGTGCTCGATCGCGAACGAGAATTAGCTGCTCTCTCGCCTAATTGAGCTAACGATGCTCCATTTTATACCTTCTACGGAAAGTAATAAAAGTGTTCATTGATTTTTAGGAAAACACAAAGAAACTCGATTACACAGCATCCAGGACCTGCACGCCACTCTCATTCACGTTCATCAAGACGTAAGGTCTCATTTTCAATAAAAAATCCCATAAATAAATATCATCAAGCACGACCAGTCTATTCTCTCCAGAATAATCTGTCTGCTTCGTGGCTCTCGCAATTTGGTCGGAGCTTCCACGATTTAAACAGATCCCACGTGACCATGTGATCCCTACGGATTGGTCGAGGGAACGCAGGGATGGTTAAGGAATTGCAAAATGGTAAGAAATGGTCCTTAATAGGCGGGGGCGCAACAGTTGCGTGGGTGGATGCGCGTTTGATGAGGGAATAGAGTGAAGAAAGGGAGGGGGGGAGTGCCGGAACAGGGATGAAGCACACGTAGAAGGGGGTTAGATCCCAGTACCCGTTGACGTGCCTCAGTATTCATCTGGTATCCACGCGGCGAGCAACCCTCTCCGCGGAATCTCGCAGCGGAAACTTGTTCTCGTGAAACGCAGCGTGCTCGTGAGTCTCTACACATAACCGATGGCTTCGTGTAACCAGCTACACTTCCGATAAAATACACGCGGCTTTAGTGTACCGTGGATACTTGTGACGTTCGTTGAAATCGCTTTAGAGGCGATTTTCTGTCTCGAGAAAAATTGCCGAAGGTGTTTCTGGGTGGAAATATCTGTCCGAGTTCGTTGGAGGATAATTGTTGCGCGTGTCGGATCGAGATTTTAGGCAGATTTTGGGATGATTCGATCGCGCGATCGCGAAAAAGCGCGGGTGTTGTATCGTAGGGGTGTTATTTGAACGTGGCGATCCAATTATGTATCGTGATGGTTTGAATCATTATTCTGTGGTTTTTTTGGAGTTTTTGGTACTATTTTATGCTCTCTGGAGCATTCGAGATGATGTTTCTATGATGGTGTATCGTTTTTAATTAGAAATTTTAAAGAATAAATTTGCTTGTATCTTTTATCGAAACGTAATAAGTGCAAAACATATTTTCTTGAGAAGCTTCGTGTTTTAGCGTAATAATTGGACATTCGTGTGAAAATATCTATAATTACTCATAAATCTTCATAAAATATTACTCTACGGTTCAATCTTCATCCGTCATACCATGTTTCATAGTAGATATCTATGAAAAATATTTTAAAAGCGTTATTCTACAACATTTTTTATCGCCAATTTCTGTCAACATTTTAAAAAAACTTTTTATTTTTAATTATCTATTAGCACGTTGCATTTTCGTGTCGTGTACTGCGTTTTGCGAACACGTGCTGTTTCGAAGACCCACGAAACCGGCTGGAATTTATGCCAAGTAGTCTGCATAGTTAAGAAACCCCAGCAAATACCATAGTTACAAATTCTTACTCTATAATTTCCATAAATTCTTGGGTACTTTAATATTCTTAACTGTTCAATTAAAACGAATCTTCCGTGCGAAAACTAAGGTAATGCGCAAAACGCATTCTCTTCGTTCATAGCCGATAATTCTATTGAAATTTATTAATTTCGTACTGGCCAGCTATACGGAGACGGTAATAAAATTGAAATGTTATTCACGAGCCACCTAATTCCGCAACTGTTCCCGCGGTAGACGCGCGAATTCAGGGTTAATGGTACATCGCTTTCAATGGTTTTCATCGATCCTCTGCTTATGAAATAACGACCTAATTTGTAGACACATACGCGAGTTACGCGCGCGGTTTTTCCCCGATCACACAGCCGCGCGAAGACCCCTCAACGGTGCATTCTTCAAAGGGTTTCTTTCAGCGGACACGCGTTGTTGCGAGTTCCTTGACGGAAAGTTCAAAGTTCGTCGTCGCATTAACGCCGCGGTTCCATTCAACGCGAGGGTGGCAACATCGAGTTCGTGCGAATCCTCGTAATTAAAATGAAGTGCTAGGGCGGCCGGTTTCAAAAGTCCCACGGAATTATTATTTTCAACTGGCGCGCCCTGAATTTCTAATATCCCTTTGTGACCACTTTCGATTGTGAGCAGTGCGATTTTTCTTTTGACGAGAAGGTAAGACGACGTTCACAGTCGTGGCTTAGTTCATCGAGATTTGACAATTAGTTGATTTCAAAACCCAGAACGTAAAAAGAAAGTAAACATTTTTTTATTTTTGTTCACATCAATGAGCATAAATTAACGTTCTTAAGTTCCCTAAATTCTCGAATCGAATTGTGAAATGAATTTTTACATAGAAGTACGCAAATATTTAGGTAAAAGCGTAACAAGTGGAAGCTGCAAAGGAACATTTCGACAGATTAAACGCAGGTGGCATATTCAATTTTGCATGGAAATTCGCTAGGTAGATCGAATTAATCGTGCATTAATTAAAACTCGTTACGTTTCGCCGAAAAAAAATTGCAGTAGCTCTTTTATTCTCAGCCTACCGTATTATTCTCGCTTCGAAATTCGTTTCAAGTAATATGAGAGCGACCAACCCTTTCTATAGCACGATAATGAACGTTTTGCATTAACAGGGTGCATTTTATTTGTTTACTTACAAGAGCGAATCCTGTTATGTTCAAAAACGAAAACGAAATAGGTTACTTGTAACAGCGAACGTGATTCGAAATTAATGAGTCGGTTACTGGTTTGGAAACGTACGTAAATAAATACAAAATGTTATGGCAAATAAAAAACATAGAAGCGTTGTATGTAATATTGGAAACATCAGGAAACAAATTATTTCTAATAATATATTAATACTCATTAAACTTGAGAAATTGATCAATATTATAATAAAATATTGAACTAGATATTAGCGTGTATTATCCTAATATTTTTAATTATATAAAATTTCATTATAAAGATAGATATAATCATAGTTTGAAAATAAATAATTTCAGTGATTATTTCTAACTTCTAATATCCTAATACTAATAATTAATATTTAATATACTTCCTCTAAAGTACAATATTGTATAGTAAAGAATTCAATCATGGCCACTATCGTCCACCATCGTTTACTGAAAAATAGAAATGCTTAAAAATCGTAATAAGTAAAACTTCTGAATGCTCTGAAATTGTTGAGAGAAACTTGACGGGAGTATTCAACGTTAATCTAGTACGGCAAGATAAACGAAGAGATTATAAGTTCGAAGTGGCTGGGGAAAATTTGGCGACGGTCAGTGCAGCTCGTAACTTCATGAGAACTTTATTCGGGTGTTTCCCTCGTCTCCCTTAAAAACGTCAGGACGGATAATTACTGAATTAATTGGACCATCGTTTGAACGTTTTCGCGCCAGCCAAGTGTAATTCAGGGCTCTCGTTCAGCCGTAACTCTTTAGAGAAACCGGTCTCGTTACGATTTCACAACGCGCTAATTCCGATAAACGATGGCTTCCACAGTTTTTCGATTCCTCGAAGCGAATTTATACGTTGAACGCGAGGGCGAGTTAACGCGCTCGAACAAAAGACGCGGTCGTTTGGCGCCATTTTATCGAATGATAGCAGCAACGCCCGTTATATAATGGTACTCATTAGGGCGAACGCTTTTCAGCGTGATTGATGCGTCGAGGAGTCTATTTCTCTGATAATCGAGCGGTTTTTCATTTTTGCGAACGTTGAGAGCCACGCGATGCTGTTTCAGTTACAGTATCATGCTGTTAGGGGTGATATAACATTATGGATTGTTTAAATGGACCGCGTAGGGCTCGTTTACAGTACTGCGAGCAAAAGTAACAAATTGGTTGCATGATTTACTTCTTCGTGCACAATTGAAAATTGATGAAACTGTGTTTGTATTGTTTCGCACAAAAACGTCGCGTATGTGGAAGAGAGGGACAGGGTGGGTTTATAGCAAAATAATCGTGGCTCTTTCGTGATTTTAAAAGAAAGTTACGTATGAGCAAAAGTTTGATTTTAGTAGAACGTAAAAGGTGTGTACGAAATGTTTCTGTGATTGAAAGGTATTTCGCAGGGTAAAATCAACCCTTAAATTTTCGGTCACACAGTAAGATTTTGTCACCAATTATAATTTCTGTACTTTATCAACCTGTTGCACACAAATTTATTCATAGCGCATAATTTTCCATAAAAGTACTTGGCAGCTGAGAAGCGTAATGCAAAAAGATTATTTTCTACGTCTTCGAACGGAGATATCGCCACGAATAATTATCATTTGACTTCATTTGCATTTTTCAACGTACAGAAGCACGTTTCTGTTATAAAAACATAACAAACATCAGGGAATGTACGTAAGATTTATCCCGTTTCAAAAATTATGTGACGATAACAAGAATAATAAGAAATTATCCCAAGAGACTCTCGTGGATGTCTTGCATAACTGTACGTGAATAATTTTAAATTGGAAAGCTTGAGCGTATCAGCGCGACGACGAGACGTTCGTTATTGCTAGAATCTCGTTAATAAAAACGTTCTTATCACACAAACGAAAGAGTTTCACACTGTGTTACTTCGGTAGGATTCAGAGCTTATCTCTTCCGGGTGCCAGGACTCACTTCCCTCCTTCCTTTCTCGCTTGTTACTAACTTGCTACTTTACGATCGTCGTTGTCAGCAAAACGAACGCAGTCGAGCCTCGTCGTCCACACAGTTACCCAAATAATTTTACACCTATCAATTTCGACAAACGAAGCTTCACTCCTCTATTAATAGATACAATTCTCATTAAAATAAGGTAATCAAGATACTTCGAGTGATTCATCGTGACGCGTACAAAAGTCACCCCCTACAACCCTCATCCGCTAGCGTTTATTGTCTTCGTTGTTGGGTTATGTCACCCCCAACGCCATCGATCACACAGTAGTTACGTCTACATTAAACACAGCGGATCCACACGTCAGACGGACGCGATTCATCAAAGAAAATTATTCCGTACGTCCCTTCTTCTTTACGACGATTGTTCGACGGTCCCTGGGGGCGATGCAAATGCCTTCTCGAACAGGGAGACGTATCCGACGCTACAGTCCTCGGATTATTTCTATGGAATAATGCATCGCGCCTCTTAAGACTTCATCCGACTTCGTTTATGAATATCCCGTGCACGTCCACGCTCCCCCTCCCACAGGCGATATTATTCCTTGTAACGAAACGTGTATAATGGACCCGCTAAAAGTAAATTGTCGCGCGAGGAATTAATGCCGCCCCGTTTTCACCCCACCGTTTTTCTTAATGCGGTATCCATTGTCGCGGACGTGTACACTTTCTCTTGGTTGCCACCAACGAGTTCTCTCGTTCCTGGATTTCTGGCTAATGCGTCGCTCATTTGACAGCTTGCGCGTGTTTCTCGTCTCGCGCCATTTTGTGATCTTCCCAAGTGTAATATTACTTTCGCTGCCGGAGCAATTTTTTGACACTTTACGTTGAAGCTTTTACGATTGAACAGTCTGCTTCCAGTATACGGTTTGCAATTTTTTATCATAATTATTAAGAAAGGGGGAATACTTTAGTTTTCACTTACGGTTGTAGAACAATCGGTTTTTAATTTGCATACAATGTTATGTGCGGATACGCGTGACTCATGCTCTTAAATTGTTCGAAGCATGGATACGCGTGAGACTCTTGACTCTCAAAAATTAGTAAAAGTTATAATATTGTGATTATTATAGGGAATTACTTAAATAGCAATTTACGTTCAATTCTACCCGTATCACATCCGTTTCAACAAACCAGCGTAACCACGGTTCTAAAAATGTTTCAACGTTTCCGTTTTTCTTTCTTTCGGTCCGCGAAACCACTTTCGAGGAGCCCGCGCGCGGCTGTAATTAAATTTTCTGGGACTGAAACTCGCGCCTCTCGTCCGCGCCACCTTTGTGCCGTCGGTCACCAGGAAGGGTTGCATTCCACGAAATAATTGCTTGCACGGAGTTACGCGACTTTATGACACCGTGGCCCCGTCGCTTTTCTTCTCCCTTTTCTTTCTTTTCTCTTCTTTGTCCGTCGGCTTTTTACGCTATCTTGTACTCGAACCTCGGAAAGGCGAGTCACGCCAGAGTTTTAGCGCTCTATTTTTTGTTCTTGCATTTTTTTCTTTTTTTTACCAACGAGCAACGACCGCGGAAGTGCTGAAACGCGGCTTCAACGTTTCACTGTGCCACGACTCGTGTTTAACACCGCCGAATGTAACGCGTTATCCTTTTAATCCTTAATTTAATGACACAAAAGGATAATTTCGACGAGTGGCAAGAAGGAGGCAGCTGTTTCGTAAATTAAAATTTATTTCCACATTTTTCTGTAAGCACCTAGCGACTTATTTATTATTCATATTAATGTATAAAATCTCATTTTCCATATTCCTAATCGCGCATTTCATAGCTGTAATTCTGGGCTTATTAACACAGAACTATGGACGTTTGTGTCCAGAGAGAATAGAGTGGCTCTGTTTACCGCTACCAGGTTCAAAATCGAAGCACTGAATTGCACCAATTATACTGTAAACTGTGTCAATTGTCACGTCGAACTCGCAGGTTAGCGCGCGTGTTTAATATCTGCTGGTGGTCTTTAACAGTCCAATGACGCATCGATACTATCGTAACCACTGTGCACACAGAAAGAAATCAAACATATCGATATTTCTCTCAGAAGATTAATTTGCCAATGATTGAAAAAAAATGTCGATCCATTTCATACATAAAAAAAAAAAAGAGAAACACTTTTAAACAGTCGTTCGCTGCACACCAGCGCTGTTTTCAATTTCGCATTAGCGAGGAAACCAGACGCGGCGATCCGGTTTCGTAATCAGACAACCGTGCATCGGCAGGTGTTGACAAATTAAAACGCAAGGCCAACGAACAGCGGATGCGTCGAAATCAGTCTGACCAGGAAAATTCAATTTACGCAGTGCATGCTTGTTTTCCATTCGACCGGCACTCAGCGGCCTCCTAAAATTGGAACGGAACCGCTCGGACGAAACCGTGGGAGAGGTTCGAATGAACATTTGTCATCGGCTCCGTAGGCGATGCCGCGCGTCCGCCATTTCGGTCTAATTATCGATCCGCTCGTGTAACGCAACGGTTCTTAATCTTCGTCGCATTTATCTCGCATTCATTTGCGTACGTTTGTTCACACCGTTCTGATCAAACGTGACCATACCATTACGCTTTGCCTCGACGTTTAGCATTTAAACGAGAAAAAACGGTCTGTGGACGAAGGCGCACGGTCCGTTTCGACGTTTCGAATTTCAGGCGCGAGTTAATTCCGCGTTTGTTTGAGTCGATCATTTTCTGGGCTAATTAATCGCGTAGCTTGTTTGGATAGTAATCTATCTCATCATTTTTTGGGGGTTGTATCGATGAAGGTGAGATAATTAACTATTTGAAAGAATACGAGTCACTATGGATTCGTTTGAAATAATTTGTAAGTTAAATATCGTATATTTCTATAGATAAGACCAGATATAAATGCTTCCACAAAGTTTTATAGTTTTATATCTGTCGTATAAGACAGCATCGCATTTCTTGAATCTTCACAAGCACACACTTCACACAGCTCTCTCGTTCATCCCTAGACGAGTTTATATCGAAAAAGGTACAACTCCTGTTAAATAATTGAAACCGCTCAATTTTTCTTTCCGTCAGATCTAATCCCTGGCTTCCGCGATTTTCGTCCCTTTCATAATTAAATAATTTCCACAGTCTGGTTCGAAAGGGATTATGAAAGAAACTCTATCAAAGCTATTCTCTGTTCCTCGCATTATCCTCCTTCGTCGGAATTGAATCACCGCGCCCAACGATGGAAACTATTATTTGCACTCGGGTTGGTATAGCGGCGGGCATTGACGAAAGATATCTCGGTCTCGTCTGTTTTACTTTTGGAATAGCTTCCCTCCAACTCGCGAACTTATCCACGCCTCCGTGTCGAGGAGAGTTTTAGATCGTACTTTTTTCGACACTCGTTAAAAGTTCCCGCGCAACTTTACGAACTCTTTGTACATTTTTTCTGTTATATACAAATCATGGAGATATAATTCTAAACGATTATTTTGTGAATTCAATGACTGTGTATTTTATTGCAAAAAAGTTAATATTAGAATGGACGAGAGAAGACAGCGGTTTATTATCAAAAATACAATCGCGAATGAAAGCAGGAAACGTTGAGAGAGACTGTTGAAATTGACTATTGAACAATGATTAATAACTCGAGAAGTCTTCGAAGTGAAGTGACTCGGAACGGACACGTCTCAATCATTCCCTCCGCCATCCATTTTCAGATTAATTGGATCAAACGTTGCGCATCGATCGAGCCACGTTTAGAGCCCAGTTTCTTAACAACCAATTACACTAACCAGAACCCGCGTCTGTAATTACAGTTCCGTCTGTTCCCCGCGGACTATCAATCACGATCGACGCGAGATCCTGAGACAATGATTGCGCGCGGACTGTTGACGCGAGTGTCACGATCGTCTGGTAGCTGAACGGGGACCGGAAAAATCGATGTAAGCCGTGGGACTTGTCGAGAAACTCAGCGTATGTGCTTCGGTCGAAAACGAATTCCGTGGTTGTTGAGACTGTGGAAAAGGAAAGTTGTTCATCGACGTCGCGTCGACGGGGTTGGGGAGCGTTCGAGCGAACGCGTGATTGCTTCCTTCCTGCATCCCCCTGAAAAGATGATAAAACGTTGAATATTTCCTCAAACGAATAGTTCGTGCATATAAAAATGTTAAAGTAAACCCATTTTCATTTTTATTTTCTAAATTGTGCTCAGAAATAGTTATTTTTATTTGTTTTACCCTGTTTATGGTTTTAGAGAACTTGTAATATCATAGGCGCTCAGAACTCAATACATAGAACAAAATAGACACAGGCGCCAACTATGAACGAGAAGTCATAATAACCACAAGCTATACACTGTACACCCCACCTTCCTTTTTTACTACACCGATTTTATTGTACCGCGAGTTTCATTTCGTTCAAACGAATTGAATGAGTCGCAGACGTGGCTTTCAGTTGAACCGTGGATAGGAACTGTGTGGCGGAGGAAGTAAAGGAAGAGGAACAGGGGGTAGTTGACAGGGGTAGGTAAGAGACGATGGACCGTGTGAGGGTGTTGCCTCATACCGGCAATACATCGTTTATCTTATGGTCTATATCTGTCTCACCTTTTCCACGACGACGTAAATCCTCCACTTCCCTCTTTTTCCTACCCTTATCTCGCTTCCTCCTGCAGAGAAGAAAAGGCTTCCGTACCGAGTGCGCCGCGTTCCGATCGTTCGATTTTTCTTTTTTTTTTTTTTGTGCTCTCAGCAATATTGCCAGGAGCTGCTCATTATTCGAAGAGATAGGTAAAACAGTCGGGACGAGAAAGTTGCGTGGCGCGACGAGCTTTGTACTGGGCGTCCCAGTTTACTCGACCAAACCTCGGCCATTTGTTTTCCAGGGCATTAGCGGGAAACATTGTCATGCTGTGGATCGTTCGAAAGTTTCTTGGAACGTTCTGAGTGGGAAGTAAAGGGTTTTTCAATAAGCCTTATTAGCTGTAGTACTTTGTTTAAAAATATTTCACGTTTTCGTCGGGAACTTGTTTTACAATGATCGATAAACTTTCTTTTTAGAGGTTTCTACAGGCATAGATGAAAGTTTTTAGTTTGATGCTTCTACTTGTCGCATGTGCCATAAAATTTCGAATGACTTGCGCGCATATGCGCAATTTTTTCTTATTTGTGGTTATAAATTACGATGATAAAGTTTGACTGGGAAGAGTTAGGATATTTTATATGGATACGAATGGGTCTCTGATGTTTTCTAGCGACCGAGTTTCTTTATGGAGGAATCTATATGGAGTGTCCTAATAGTGGACAGAAAATGCTTCAGGGATAATTTCTGATATAATTTTAAGTATGTGATTTCTTCCTTTGCAATAATGCTAATTTCGTTGTCTGAATGAATATATTTTTTATTATAAGTTTAAATAATCACTGTTTATATTCCTCGGTGATTTAACTATTTCGATAATATTTATATTATATTATGATCTTATAGTAACAGTATAGTTGTTCAATAATCAATCTTTTGCGTTTAAATCGATTATATTTCTGTGCAATTCACCGTACAAATCCATTCACTAAGCAATTTCACAACCCAGGATTAAAATTGTTCATCGTTAGGTTAAATTAATCCACTTCTGGACACGAGGGCAATTTTAAAAAAAATTCCTAAATCCATGTATAATCCCTAGATTTTAAATTTCGCAATAAACGAACGATTCGAATTACAAAAGTTTCCCATCCATGTCTAGTTTCTATTTTATCCAAATGAATGAAATACTTGAAAATTATTTTATAAATCAATTGATAAATACAAGTACCTTTCCAAATGAATCGAAGGAGTAATTATAAAATAATTACACATATGAATTACAATGCAAACATTCGATACTATATTTTTATAAATTTACAAACGTAACCAGTGTCGTATAAACAATATTTCCTCATAGAAAGTAGCTCAACACAGATTCCTATTAAATTCAAAATGCACCCTTCCAGCAAATTATTCACACTTCGAGCAAACTAAAACTTTCACCTGTCGTCCTGGGTAATTTCACTTATTCGTTCCGCCAAACGATTGCACCGTGTATAAATCTGACGCGCGCGTCAGATGCAACCCTATGACAGATTACTCCGTTCCCCTCGACTCGCTTTTACGAGCAATCGCCTGGCGACGCTTCCTAATGTGCGATGATCGACTTATGCTCTCCTCGAGACGCATATTCGGGCGTATCGAGGAATTTACGACTGTCGACGTCGATCAGTTTCCGATTCACCGTAACAAGGGACACGGAATTTCCACGGGTGCGGAGTTTATCTTTTGAGCGCGGGCTTCCGCGCGGAAATTATGCCATCGCGTAAATTTCCGGCGGCAACGGCGATGCAACGCTCGATCAAGATCGGTTCGGGCTGCGACGGCGAATTTTGCGTGAGTGGAAAATCGTTGGGGCAAACTGGGCTTATGCAGCGGCCAGATCAACCGTGATACGGCTGTTAATGACAGCTGCAGTCGCGCTAATTGCTGATGGATGCAAAATGCCGCGAAGACAGAATCGTGGATAGACTCGCGAAATCGTTAGCTCTTTTCGTTTTTGCAAATAACTTGCTTGTTAGAATTGTTCTTATTTTAACGAGAGAATTTTGGTAATTATTGTTCAGAAAATTATTCTGAAGCTTGATGAGGAAAATTAAAATTCATTTTCGGGCTGCGAAAGTAGAGATTGTATTATAATTGGATGGTTATGGAAGTAGTATTGTGGTAATATATAATATAGCATTGAATGTTTACAATCGATAACAGCGGTGTAGAAATTATAGAAATTAACCCTTTCGTTAACGCCGCGAGAACAACTGGCCGAATTGGAAATGGGGGATGAATGGACCTCGGTGAAATAATGTCAAGTGGTTGAACAAGAAGTCGGTCGAAGTTGCACATTTCCCTCCGTGTCGCGGAAAATAAAGCAGATATTAATAAATAGAAGTGTTAATCGAACCCCAATTTATTCACGTCAGCCATTTTTACAAAATAGAAAATTTCCAGAACCTTGTTTCTTTATAAAAATATAAAATTCATGGACAAAACGTTTGAATGGAAATTTTATAAATTAATAATCGATCGACTGTACACAACAAATAATAGTTGCACAAAAATTAGATACGTCTAATCGCTGACCAATGTCGATGCTGTCTTGTGCACTTAACTGGTCCTCTGTTCGCCGTATCACTGTCGCTGCAACTAATGCCTCGAATCTATTGTGTTTCGAGAGATCGAAATCTTCTCGTTTCGTTGGGGACGTGCATTGGACGTGCTAGATCGATCGAGGTGACTCTTTTCATCGTAAAAGTTTGTTTGCGATTCGATTTAAAGATGCGTTTGTCTTGGCGGCCTTTTACTTCTCGTTACTCCCTGAGACGGTGAAACATTACACGTCATTGTCGGTTTTTCAACTCTTTCCACATTCTGTGTAGTTCTTTTTGTGCATCCTGTTGCATTTGTGATTATAAAATTATACTTTAATTTTTATAAAATAAATGCACAGCCGATAGATTTGATTTGAAGAAACTTGCTAGTTCTGTTAAATAGTCAATGAATTGTCATATAATTTACAATATTTAATTTTTCTTAATTAAACACTTTCTCATTTGTAATAAATGTAATTGATTTCTGCCTCGATATTCGGCACTGTGGCAACAGAGAAATTTAATCTATTGTAAAAAGTAAATTTTCAGTTATAATGTATGACTTCCCAAAGTAGATCATCATTTTATTACATTTAAACAAATTATGGCAATAGACGTGTGCACGTAATCGACACCTTCCAGCAGCCGTTTTCACGATCCAGTTCCACGTCGTTCAGGTCGAGAATCATTGCCACCGGAGTATTAATTCTAAGCGATAACGATTTCAATTATGTCGCATTAATTTCGCTGTAAAAGTGCCATCCATAACAGCCGATATCACAATACGCGGTGCACAAACAGCCCATTATAACGGAGGCGGTATTAACGATTCACGCATAACTTGCTATCGATAACCTCCGGAAAATCCAATTACGCCTCGATTCAGAGTTCAACATTTCAACTGATTCCGGCCAGGCTCGCTTCGATATATTGGAACCGCAGACTATCGACTACCCTCGAAAACGAGTAACCAAAAATCGCCTCGATACGACATTTTAAACACACAGACTGACGAACACAATTAATTCTATCGTTCTATCGTGAATAAAATTTACTGCTGACTAAATATTGCTCTCTCTCTATTCAAAATATAAGAGTCTCATTTCGCACAAAAGTTCGTTAAACATACCAAAGAAAACTCCATCCGTTTTGTCTATTTTTCTATTTCTAATAAATAAGAGAAGCAAATTTGTCAAATGAGACTCTCATTTTTGGACAGAAGGGATGATATAATTGTAATGTTTGGATCGCCACGTTCGAATTTCCCGCGACGTCGGGTCAATCGCGGCTCGTAAACGAGAGCTGTCTGGCAACGATGCAGCGGGGTTTTCTGATGGCAGGAAAATGAGCGAACGGGGATCGGTGATCGAGCAGTAAAAAGGGAAACTCGAGAACGAGAAGGGGCGGCCCGTTAAGCGAGTACGCGTTCGCGTGTGAAAACCGTGTGTATATGTGTGTAATGGTGGAGAAAGTTACCCGCGCACGATGCAGCTGATGACCTTGAACTCCCTGCTGATGTTCGACCTCGTGTTCTTGTTCTTCCTGTTCCTCGTCGGGGTCTCCTGCCTCGTTTATTACCTGCCCGCAACGCGGTCGCACGATTTCGCGCCGCACGAGATCATCACGGTGAGAACGCCGCCGCGACACGACATCCCCATTGACAATGTTTAAGGTGAGTCTGAACATCGATCGTAGAAATTACACATTGTTACCGCTGCTGGCCGAGTGTTCGATGGATGTAATTATTTGTTAGATTCTGATAGTCGACAGTGTAACAAATGCAAGTTTCCCAAGCGCTTACAGTATCAGAAGCGCGAGCTTTCCATGTATAATTCTTTTTAGCGTCTACTGTATCGCAAGTGCGAGCTTTCTAAGCGCCTACAGTATTACAAATGTGAGATTTCTAAGCATAAATTTTCTAAGCGTCTACAGTATTACAAATGCGAGCTTTCTAAGCGCAAATTTTCTAAGCGCCTACAATATCTCAAGTGCGAGCTTTCTAATCACCTACAGTATCACAAATGCAAGCTTTGTAAGCGTCTGCAGTATTATAAGCGCAAACTTTGAATTATATATGTATATCATTTTCGTCCATTCGTTGATCGTTGTATACTTCGCTTGCGAATTGCATAAACTAACATTCTGTTGTTCAGCAAGTTCATTAAAAGGGCAGTTAAGCTTTCTCGAGAGGAATTTTCAAAGTCGAAGCTGAAAAGTTTTGTTCCCCGACGCTTAACGCATCTACAGAGCTAATTGCTATGTGTAATAAATAAGTTTGGTCGAGAGGGTGCGACGTGCCCTCGCCCACGTCAGAAGGATTACGTCGTAAACCGATTTACCAAGTGCGCGAGCGTCCTGGCGACGCCGCGCGAGGGCTTCTCTTAAAACGAGAGACTTGAAACTCCGGGGCAACGATGTTTCTAGTACCGTCGGATTTTAATTAAACAGATTACCCTTGTTCCCAACCAAAACTGAACGCTAACGTTTTTATTCTCCCTTGAATTTTATTTATTTCGCTTTTATTTCAAAAAGAATTGAAGCTTTTAGTGAGAAGGACCATTTTACAGTACCAATTCACGTAATTCCATTTGTTCTATTAAATTCAAAATCATAATTATGTATCGCGACGAACTTCATCTTTTCTTCGAACTTTGTGTGCACCTTTTTGGTTCAAATGATGCTTTTGGCTTCAATTTCACGTATCTCTTGGTTACCAGACCAGCAGTGGCCATATTTTCGCACAAGATTCCTTGTACAGCAGAGCACTATGTGTTTCGTGAGCTTGGTTAAACGATATATACCCAACACCCTAATCCTCTGCACGTCTTTTTCCTGCAACCGTGTAGAGACACCCTCTTGGGGACAGTCTCTTAGATTCTCACGTGACACCGCCAGACCAATGGCCACCCAATAGTAAATAGCTCTATCTAACAGTGGTACCATTTTTCATTGGTCGTGCGCTACCACTGTGTATCTGTGGTGAACCCTCTACCACAGCCTATACCAGAGATTGAAAACTTTTTTACCATTAGAGACTGTATTTATATAGACAGTAAGAAAAAAGATCGCTATAATTCGAATTTAAATTGAAATCATGAAACTACAGTGAGTTTGAGATCATTCCAGTAGAGATTAACACAGAATCTTTCGCTGAAGGACTCTAGCTCATTTTAGAGCATACTCAGAAGTTAACACCGTATATGTACAGCACTTGTGCCACTCGTAGAATAAGATCTCGACCTTGGCGTTAATGGCTTTAGAAGAGAAGATCTCGGATGTTCTTTTAGAAGTTGCTAGCCTCTCTTGAAGCGGTTAGAGAAAAAGAGCGCAGTTTCTGCGGAATATCGCTACCATCGCTACCCTCTTTCGATGAAGAACATCCTTGCCGTTTCAAGCAACAGCGAAACGATATTAACTAATACTCGCTCTTCGTTAGAAATGGTCTCTCGCGTTTCACGATCCTTCAATTACCAGCTGACGTGAACGGTAACGAAATATCAGGCCGGTATTGGAAAAATTATAGCAGCCAGCGCGGCTGGTTATTCGATTACGATTTGCCCGGAAGAGTAATTTGCCGGGTGCCAGATTCGCGAGCTGCAGTTCGATTTTGCCTGCTGATAAAGTTTCGCGGAATCGGACGCCCAGTCATTAACAGATTGTCGTCTAATTAAACGTTCTGTCCCCACGATCGCTTATAACGAACCCGTTGTTGGCTTTCAACATCGAGTAGCAACGATCTCATTAGCATTCGATAGAACGAACCTCTTCAGCTAACTGGACATTATTTATTATTAATTCAATTTCTTATTAGAAACATTCGTGTGATTTTTGTTTTCGACTTTCTCCCTCGATATTCGACGCGTTGCAATTAATTTCCGTGTTCCAACAGAAGTCTAATATTCTTTTTGCTCTGTCAGAAGGGGAAGATTTACCTTTTGCGTTCGAATGGCGACTCTCACTCGCCACGATGTTTCGAGTAGCAACTCGAGAGGCGACAGTCTCTGTTTATACTGAATTTCGTTATCTCCAGTTGATAGATGCGAAGTATTGGTTCGGGAATAGGTTTATGTTTTCCTTTGGCTGTTTATGTCTTCGGTTGAAAAGTGACATTGCGACGTCAAGTGGGGATTAAGATAAAATTCCTTTACGACTGTAGTCCTGAATACGACGTACCTAGCGTTAGTACAGTTTCGACGATCGTAGCGAGCACACGTATCGCCAAGTTCTGCACCACTCATTTCAAAGTTTTAAGACGAATTTGATTTTCAATTCATTAGAAACTTATCTATCCATGATGAAATTAGTGGTAGAGCAAGTGTAAACAGTGATGTAGTATCGGTTGTGAGAAATAGAAAAATTAAAGTAAATAGGCAGTGAAATCGGAAGTAGCAGCGATGACCCACAAAATTCCAGCAACTCAAAATGCTTTGGTAAGTGTCTTGTAAAATATAACACTAAATACAACTACAGAACTTGAATTCCAATAATTATGTTCTTCAAAAAGTAAACACAGATAATATATTAAAATATAACACTTTCGTATGTTAATTTGCACCTAAATTTATTTACGCGCGATATCGTCTCAAGTTGCACTGCCATCAAACCAAAAAAGTCGTCGAGCGTAAAGGGTTAACGTCACGTGGCGAATATGTCGCGAAGAAGGTAATGCTTGACGAAAGTTCGTCGAATCTTTGAGAGGCAAGGAATTACCTTCGGTGGTTGGGCTTTGATGAACGTTCGGCAAATACTCAGAGGGGGTAAAAGTTCGCAGATGACGGGGCCAGGGGGTGGACGAGAACTTCCTGACATTTGCATTTGAAGCATACACAGAAAGAATGCTCGGGTATCGGTCGAAACGTTTGCAGTTAAAGTTGCCCCGGATAACGAAACTTTCGATGGATTGTCGCGAAACTTTCGCATCAGCTAAGCGGTCGCTCGTGTCCACAAGCTGTGGGGGTGGTTTCGTGTACTTCTGGGCTCGGTGTAGGCGACTTTATTAAGCGTTTCGAATTAACTGCTGCGGTGAATACGATCAGGCGATTAAATAATTTCTGTTTTAATTTGTAATTCGTTTTCCGTTAGAGTCGCGACTGCTGTGAAATTTGATAATTAATTAAACACACACTTTTCGATGTTTAATGATCGAGAAATTCCACTTCAAGTTTCACAATGAGAAATGGGAAATTTTCTTTGAAAAATTTCTAAACTGGTGCTGTTTACGGCTACACGTGACTAATAAATTTCAAAGTATCAATTGTTAACTAGTACAAGCTACTAGAAGAACTTTATTTCGCCATAAAATTGCGAGCTTCCTTGTAAAAGCATAGTAGAGACTCATAAAATGAACTTGTACTTTACGACACCTTCTTTCCACCAGTAAAAGCATAACAAATCGTGAGCATAATGCTGAAACGCGCAACTTGGAGTAAAAATCATATTCACGATCGAATGTACACTAATACTCCAACGTTTCCACTCCTTCGTAAATTTCTTTAACCCACCTCTAAACAAGACACGAGTCAGACTCCTTATTCCTGTTTCCGCGTGCAGTTTACGTACAGGTTGCTCGATCTCGCGAAACAGCCAATACTTTCGCGACGACTAACCCTTTTTCGAGGTCCTCGACGCAAGGTATCCAGAAAGCAACGATTTTTCCATCGCAGAACTTTGGTCCGCGCCGTGCAATCGGCTGGGAGATAAAGTACGCGCGATCCGATCGTCGAAACTGCAGTTCGAGGGGTATATAGAAAGATAAGGAGGCTCGCGATGTCAACTAGGTATTAGGCGTCCCGATCTTACATCGATTTTCCAGCTGCACCGTTTCATGCGCGACTGTGTCGGTGAATTCGAGGAACGGCGAGCTTTGCCACGTAACGCATCGCAAATCATTTATATCCATATCAAATATAACGCGAAATTACGCATGAAATGCTGTGACAATTTGAGAAATAACCCTACCCTCTATTATTTAAAAACACGTAACTCTGCTGTGTTCTGTTCTACAAAACTGTCCTATAATAAGTACAATTGTCGATATAAATAATTCACGTCCCATTACAAACGCGGTACTATTCATTATACAACGAAAAAATACAAGAAACACACTTCGATAAACTATTTATTTATACCCAATTACATTATAAAATAGCTCCAAAATAAGAAAGAATAATTTGGTTACCAAAACCACCAGAATCGATAGAGAAAAGGATACGATTGAAGCCAGTTTTTGTTTCATCTCGATATCTCAATCCGTTCCAGAGATATAAGGGTTGAAAGTTTCGCATTCTTACTACGGCGCGGAAGGTGGTGGGGGGGAATTTATGAATGAACTTGACCCAGATGTTTTCCCGGAAATGCGTACGCACTGATAGTAATAGTAAAAAAAACCGTCTGGCGGCTGTCTGGCAGACTGACCACGTGACTGATCATTGAGGTAGGTCAGTGACCAGGAGCGAGCGAGAGGTCCGAGTCCTGCAGACGAGGACAGACATAGTAAACGATTAAAAATTACCCTTCCCTTTACACGACGATATCTCGGGAACCGGAAGTCGGATCGAGATGATTCGAAGACCATATTCAAGGGGAGGGTTCCCAGCTTCCAACAAGCTGGATTGCGTCGAGTAGAGATTGTTATCTTCGGAGATACAGCGCTTCAAAATTTTTCTGATTTTAATACGGGTCAATAGGGGTTTTATGTAGTTTTCTGTAGGAGATGTTCTACTTCTTTTGCGATTAGATTCTATCGTACATTGGGAATCGATGTCTAGTTACTAGATAAATGGGTAAAATGTACTTTATTATGCGAATAATTTGCACAAGGCGAAATGAAAGTAAAGTAGAATACTTTTTTGTAAGTTAATTCGTATAGAAACTCATTTTATGTTACTTGTAAGACACATGTACGTAAAAATCATCTCGAGTTGCTATCTCGCTCAATTGAAACAGGTGTCGATCGTAATAGCTTCAACAGTGAACCATAGAAATGAAAAGAGGTGGTTTTGCATTAAAAGACAGAAATTTGAAAACGCAATCGACAGCCATTATTTTTCACCAATCGATGTAACCGTCGTCCGTTCTCCAGGTCGTTTGTAGAGGATTTACAATCGACGAATCTGTACGCGCGTCGTCGCACACTGCAGCGGCGCCCCGGCGCTCTCCGCGTTTGATTAAAAAAAATTGATCCTGTCGAGGGCAACGAGTTTTCATTTTTCGATCCGCGGCTACTTGGATTTCGAATACGCCGCTGCGAGTCGAGCGCAATCCCTTTCGTCGGAATTAAACGCATCGGAATTCGATGTGCAACGCGTCGATAACCACAGGCGGGACCAAAATGGAGGAGCTAAGAATTAATTTGGCGTACAACCATGGCACCGGAAATTCGCGATGCACTCTCGCGCGTAATAAAAATCTTTCATAGTCTCGTGATCTTCTCTGGTTCGAATTCGTTCACGTAAATTGTATTGTCTTTGATTGAAAATAAAATTGTAACTTTCGAATGATTCCAATTCAAGTAACTTCTTCTACGAAACTTTTATATCTGAAGGTATGCTATCTTTTATTATGATATGAAAATATCTGCCAAGATTCAACTCGTACTTAAATTCAAACAAACATTTTGGAGAACTTCGAATTCACTTCGAGAGAACATTTCAAGTAAAATAAATTACTCAATAAACGCACAAGCCACGAATTCGAGTAACTATTAATTCGAGTAAAGTTCCATACAGTGTGTACCGATGAAAATGGAGGTTGTTCGACAAATCCACCAGCCGCACGGTTCTCCGATGAATTCAGGAGCGTGGCTCGTACGAGCGCTTTGTTCAGCGCTGAATCTTGTTTCAGCTTTTGGATTCTTCATCGATTTTTCACGCGAGGGCACAATAGACGAGCGCTCAGCACGGAACGAGTCTGTAACGATGGGTTCGCATGGAACGGTGGAACAAGATCGAAGAGAGATGCTGCGTGGCGAACGAACAAGTGTAAACAGACCAGGGCGTACATATTGAATGCATCAGGCCCGCAGGCCAAGCTGGGCTTCGTATATTTCGATTCTTTTCGTTGTTTGCCCAGTTTCCGCTCCGTTTCAGTCTACCGTGCGCCTGAAACGCGTTCTCCTTAATTAATTCGATTATGATCGACTGCTGCCATTTTACGGCGGCGTTTCGCCAAGAATCACGGAAATAAGCGACCCCTGCGAAGCAATAAACGATAAATTAGATTTCTTCTCGCTTTTGTCTACTTTTTTTTCCGAGGGACTTTATTAATTCCATTTGTAATTGTATTCTCTATTTTTTTCAGAGAAAATAGAAATTTTTATATAAAAATCTGAAGGGGTAAAAGGACATTGTTTGTAGATTCAAATATATTGGTTTCAAAATTAGCGAACTAACTGGTTTCTCAGGTAGCAGGTAGAAGAATTTCTAAAAATAGCGGGAAGCCTTAATTTGTAAGAGCTATATATATTCCTAAAATGGAAGAATCGTTAGAGAATACTCACTAACAACCAGATCCTCTCCTAAAGGAACTGTACACCATCAGGGTTGAATAGCTTAGGGGTTAATTGAGTTTCAAACGACGTCCTTTAAATACCAGCCGCATTTTCCTGCCTCTGTTGCCTTTATTGTTGCTTCAAACCTTTTAGGAGACTGGCAACTAACAACGTCAAAGGAACCATACATTATATGCTTAAATGTGTAATTATTCTTATAACAGCTGATAAACAATCGTCGTGCTCACAATTTATTTCCAGCAAATTTAGAAATTTATGCGTTTATGCAAGGTACATGCTGACAAACTGAATAAAGAACTTTAAATATTGTAAAACTGACCAATAAACATTTTTATGATCCCTTTAAATTATTGTGGCTCCCAAATTACACATGAATTCGTCATCCTCAATCCAAATCTTAAGACACGTGCGTCTTAGAAAAATACTAATAAATCGAAATACCAATTTGTTTCGCAGAATGCAAACCGACCTGACCGGAGGACCTGGTCTCGCCGTGGTAGCGGGGGATGTGCTTGCTTTGCGAGGAACAGGATTTGCCGCTGCCGAAACATGGGCTCTCCTATGTCAGGCAGCCCAGGCCCTCCAGGATCTCTTCCTCTCAAGTAAGTCCTTATTCTTAAGTAGTGAACAATTTATCTTCTAATTTATTCTGTATGATGAAGTATCTATATTTTTCAAACACTGGAATTGAATAGTCAGTACGTGCACGATTCTTTCAAATTAAACTCCAAGGCAAGGAGTTAATAATAATAGCAATGATTTAGTAAATTATGTTTTAATAATGTTACGCTTGTATAAATAAATGATGGTACGTTTTATGATACACTTTTCTGGAAAGAAAAAGCAAAAATTAATTTTTCCGGTACCGGGAATCGAACCCGAGCCTCCTGGGTGAAAGCCAGGTATCCTAGCCACTAGACCATACCGGATTGTTGGAAGGAGATTTCGAAAGTCATCATTTATTGCATTACAAACATACAAAATCAAATTAACATTATTCTATATTTATTATTTCTAAAAAAAATTTGATTCGGTGCCTAGATAAGAAAGTTAAGATCTTTGCTTACTTTTACTGGAGATAGAACAACGTGCTTAAGAGTGCTGGCGACGTACCCATCGTAAATCACGGTAGACCCACTTGAAATTCTTTTGAAACGAGGACCACCACTTCGAAGACACATCTGCGGACAATCCTTTGTTGTTAAAAAACCTTCTAAACCTTGAAACTTCTCATTCAATTTCAATTTAATTCTTTTAGTCTTACATATTATTAATTCTTGATGGCAGACCTTCTTGCACTAATGATGATGCGTTTTACATATGTTTTCAAAATGTTGTATTTGGTTAAAAATTACCAGGTTTTGTGACTGCGTTTTGGAAAGAATTTAAAGTTAATGCGATCCTTCTGGTTTAAATCAATTCATGGGCCATCGTTGGGTTTTTAAAATCACTCTTTACCCAGTCTGCTATTGACTCTGACCAGTTCCTTGTTGCACAAAGAACATCCCTATTGTTGTCGTAGTTAAAAGCAGTTAAACCCTCCGTTTCCACGAGGCAGCACTACCAAGAAGGATCTAATTTATGATGCGCTTCAGAGTCCACTGTTCTTCTTCTCTATCGTAGTGACGAAAGCCAGATGACTTCATCAAATGTTTAGAGTTTAGTGTTCTCTTATACTAGGCTTTATTTGTTGTATGTCTGCTATACGTCAAGATATTCTTTTATAGTCTCGCATGGCCAGAGTTTCTATTGTTTCTAATTGTATTTCATGTGAGTCGTTCTGATAGTATCCTAGATACAAGATTATATAATTAATAAATAAATAATACGTAATTAAGAAATATTATTGTATTGCAAAAAGAGGGAGAAACTTGAGTTGTATATGTTATAAAAATATATGACAAAAATTTAATTTTCCGGTACCGGGAATCGAACCCGAGCCTCCTGGGTGAAAGCCAGGTATCCTAGCCACTAGACCATACCGGATTGGTGGATTTAGACGACAGAAATTTTTCACACCTGCGGCACAAAGTTCATTCTTAATTACATTTGAATTCTAATTTGACAATACAACATTATACATTTTTATAAACAACATGAGAAAGAAAAATCTGAAGAAAATATTTGTTTGGTATCAGATATCAATCCCAAGTCTGTTGAACGGAAGAATCAAGTATCTGTACCGAAGAGCGCTAATTTGTTACAAACGTTGAACTCTTGATAGACTCCTGGGTTGACACTTTGACGTTCTTTGAAAGAATAGCTGTTTCTGCATCGCGATCGCACAGTCAAGCCCTGCTTTCACGATGAAGCACTGAGAAGGGCCTAATTTATGACACCCCCTTGGTGTCTATCGTTTTCCGCTCGGCTTCAAAGTGATGAAAGCCAGGCGGCACCCTCGAGCGCTTCGACGCCAGCTATCTCTTGCATATCGTAACATAAATATCCGAATTAGGTGATCAAATCTCGTATTAAGCGCTCGTATTCATCATTTAGTCTACAGATGTACATTCTACTTACTTTCGTATCTTTCCTTATTAAGATTTGTTACAAAATTCCTAAATAAGTATTGGAGAAATTTCACTTGCAATATAACCTTCAACGATTCCAAACCATCCAGTATCAACTCAGACATCGACATCGTAAAAATCTGAATAATTAAATAACCATAAAATGTTGGAATCCAAGAGACAGAAGATCGTCCAACGCGTGGGCGACTTTGCGGGACGTGAGACCCAAATGTGGAACGGGTCCTACCTGATGTGGGACGTCTGGTCGCTTTACCATAATTCGAAGTCGCCGTGAAGACCCTCGAGGAGGACTCGAGGGAACGATCCAGTGGGTGCAGCCGCGTTAAATCACACGTGTGTTTCCATGGTCGCGCGGTACACCAGGCCTCACGTAGGCACCGAAGATTGAGATTACGCGCGTTACCTCAATAGGCTTTGGCCTGTGCGGTTCTTGACTCGCGTGCGCGAGTTAATAGGCGTGTTTACAATGCCGGCAATCCGGCCCTCCCGCTCCTGGACACCGTTGAAATTGCCCGTAGGTATCTTGCATGCGAATGCGATGCCACCGTTCGGATGGCATGACTCACAAACGGCAACGGGCACAGAACGCTCGAGCCTCGAATGCCAAGGATTTGTAAGGACAAATCGAGCCGGAGATCGCCAGCGACGATGACCATGCAGGAATCATGGCTGTATCAAAGCGTTCTGATGTTTACTCCAGATTCCAACCGGTATTGTGACTGACGGCACCCTGTGATTGCTACCAGAAACGGATTACTGCCCTCCTTCACGAGAATACATACGTTGTGTCATCCATCCTTTTAATAGCGACGATATCCGTGTGGGAAAACAGGCTGTCTGGTCTTATTGTCGGTGGAACCTTCGTGCCCTTAGGTTTATGGTGCGTTAGTTGGTGTTGGTTAGGGAAGTCGTCTGGCTTTAGAGGGTTAGAAGCACGTGTCTTTACAAATTATACAGTAACGTACAATAGAAGATCGTTTCTGACGCTGAGAGGTATTTAAAGGTCCTTGAAGATAGCCAATTTCAAACAGCTGCGTTATGAAGTTTCAGTGTTCCATTTAATACAGTTGCACGAAATTTTTCTGGTATTAATTCAAGTATAAAATAACTTTCGAACAAGATGAACTGTAAATCACAAAGTAACGGTAGCTTAGAATATACTTTTATTCGAAGTTAAGTGGCGACGTGAGAAGCATCCATTGTTATTCCTCGCAGACAACTTGGTACCTAACACAAAAGCCTCTCTGCAGTAAAATTCCTCGAACCAGATGCATTCAGGAATTCCGCGCGCGACAACCTTAGGCATGGGCGTGTCGGAGTGACGTGCAAGCAGGACTTTAATAAAATCCGCGACACATAATACTGGTGAACGTTAAGCTTACGGTGCTGCTCAGACAGAACGAGTCCTCAAACTGCGTCCTTCTTCATTTCGAATCTGCCAGCTGTTGCGTAATTGAACGCACTGTTGCCAACGCATTTGGTTCGTTATTGCTATACGTGAACGGAAATATGGACAAAACCAGCTGCACTTCCCAGCATGCCTCCCTGCTAAATATCTAAGATCGCATTCTTGACATTGCGCGGCTCCACAGCGACGTAATTGGTACCGCAAAGGAATACCTTGCAACATTGCGACGACACCCACGCGTGTCTCCAATCTCTAGCTATGGTCGTACGTAAATGATACGCGTCGAGAGAGACTATTCAGTCATTTCATGGAACGATTATACGCGACCGCAGTGGTACCAAAATGGCGGCTGTAGCCCCGTGCGCGCGCGAATAGAGGGACGAGCGAGGTTCTACGCGTGCAACGCGCGAAATATGCCTTCCTGGCTGATGTCTATTGCACGGTGCTCTGCAAACAGCCACGGGAATCGTGGCTCAGCAGGGCGAGAGCAAGGTCAGGCTGCTCGATGGAAATGTAAAGGGAGCAAACTGCGTAATCCCAACATATGAGGTTTGCTTTGTCGCCGCTAGCCTCGTCCCGCGTTTATCCGCTTCTATCAAAGACGCGCACAGGTGCAACTCGTTGCGTCTTCTTTGTGGACGTCGAAGCTGTTACGCAATATTTGACGAAAGCGAGATTGTCGCCAGCGTTCATCGTTGAAATTATTATTTATTCGAGCTTGGAATTAATGTAATTAACAAAGCATTGCGGTATTTTGAAACGATGGGAATGTTTTAGTTTCATACGGAAAGTTAATTCGAAGTGACAATCAAGTTCGATGAGATTGATATTCAGATCGTTACAGCTTAATCAATTTAGTGCGACGATGATACGTCGAGACAAGGGTAGAAAACGAATAAATTCAACGTCTGTGGCATTGAGAAGAAAAGGAACAAGGCTCACGTGGAGTCGTACAACAATTCTAAGAAGAATTAGGTTTTCAATCCTAGCTATCCTCGCGGACACCTGTCCCGTATCAGTGTCAGTTTTATAATATGCCGATGAGTATCCAGCTACGTGATCAGAAATTCGGATAAAAGAGAAATCAATTTCGAAAAAAGGCACGTGCCAGAAGCGATTCAGTTACGCCTCGCCGCCTTTCTGTCGTCTGTTTCCGTTTTATTGATTTTTCTGATTTCTAAAGACACTCGCAGTATGGAATTATTAATGAGAGCGACGCGCCTAGACACGTACTTTTACAGTTATCCGTTTTATAGGTTAGTCTCCTCCTCGTTCCGTAAATTATACAGGGTGAGTCAAGTGTGAGGTCTTCGAATTGAATATTTAACGTTTGACTGTGTCATTCGTAAGAATATCGATAATTAAGTAGAAATAATGAGGAATTACTAATTGTAAGATATTTTAAAACGAAAAGCGACGAGGGTGGAAATCGTACGATGGCAGACGAGTGCCGTTGCCTCTTCAATACTCGAATATGCAACATGGCGTATTGGTTTGTTCACAGAACAGATTGTATCTGGGTTTCAAGCATTGCTCTCGATCTCTCTTCATTTATCGAGCAGCACAATCTGTAGCGCGTTTCTGTATGCTTGGTGGTTCTGCCCATTAATTACGTCGAGATGCGTTTAACCAGATCCGTCCACTTTGAAGTAGCGTCCTCGAAATTGTCCGAACGATCATGCCAGTAATCTGCAGACTTAGCAATCCTATTCTTTGGAGACGCAATGCGTTGATCTCGTAGAAAGTCTGCCTTCTTTTCGAAAAACATCCGCTTGGACCAGAATTGATGACATTATTTTTTATGATTTCAATAGAAATTTCAAATAGAATTAACTTTCATTCCTCTCCATCTGATACATTTATGTCCACTGCCAAGACACCAATAAAAAGTTAGCTACTCGCTCGTCGAACAACCCCCATTTTCGAATCGCGAGACTTCTTCCTACTCACCTATCCAACGTTCACAAACAGTCACCCAGTCCACAGAATTCTTACATTTCACCCTCGATTTTAATCGCCGCGTTCCGAACAATCGCCCCATCCACCGAGGCTCTTTCCGCTCCCGTTACCAGAGCATAATACCCGGCACCCCTTGGACGATAACGCTGGGTAGCGAAAAAAAGGGGCAGAAAAACCTTGGAAGGCGAGAAGGAGAGAGAAAAGTCGCTAGACGCGTGTAAAACGAGGCATATTTTCGCAACGGTGCATCGACGAACCAGGTGGCCTCATCTCGTTTCGCCCCTTTCGCCACACGGCGGGGGTTGAAGGGCGCCAGACTGCGCTGGCCGTTCGCTTTGGGCGCAAGATAGCAGCCTAATGGCTCCTCGCCCTTATTTCATCGCTCGCCGTGGCTAAATATTTGCTTCGCCGAGTGGAGGTAGCCAGTTAATGGCAGCCGTCACTCCGCCCGACGGGGATTTCTAATTTTCGCGTATTCTCTTTCGGTAGGAAAGCTAACCCCGTTTGCTTTTAGGCTGCGCCCGCCGTCGATGAAGGGCTCGCGTTCAATTAGTCCGCTAGTCGCGGATTATCGTTGGCTCGTACAACGTCGAGAGTGATATTAACTCTTTATTTTAATTAAGATAGCATTTCTTGATTGAGAGATTGCACGAAATCGAACGGGGTAGTTCTTTCCCCTTTTTTCTTATTAAATTAATGCGAGACGGCAGGAGTTTGTTGGACGGCTTCTTTTTCTACGATGATAGCTTCTTAGATGTCTCGTTGCGTGGGAATGGAAGTTTCTTCAGATTGATCGATTGAAGTTTGAAAGGTAAAATTTATAGTGGGAAATTGAGAACGGAAGCACGGTGGCTGCGAGAAGTTTTCATTCTCGAGGTATCAGATTTTTGTTATAGTTAGTTGGAAATAACTGATCGTTACCTTTGCAATCGCTCGAGGTAATACTGGGAGAATGGACGATTCAATGTGTGCGAGTTTGCCTAAATCCAATTAATTTCACTCTTTTGTAATCTTAATCCTCTTCGACTCTCGCAGTCTGGCTCTCGAGTCTTAAAATGGCGCTGGCTCGCGAAGAACGTATATGCGAGTAAATACTTGAGCGGATCAGTTTTAATCTGACTTTTGTGTTCCACATAGCGTGGAAACGAAACGCTTATTATGTCGAACACGATATTTTTCTAGCTTCAAACCTGGAAGTTTTAAATAAATTTTAAGTTAAATATACTTCCTCTGCCTCATAATAATCGTAGCAAAAGAAAATAAGTGAGAGTGAGGGGGAGGATGTGGAACAAAAGGAGTATAAAATTATTGTAGGGTGGTTTTCTTTTAAGTACTTTTATTCGCATGTTGCAAATATCTGTTTCTCTTGTCTAATTGTAAAATAAAACGTGAATTTCAAACGTTTTTCCTGCGTGAAAGTCTAGCGTTCGGGGAAGCGCTCGGTTCGAATGCAGACGAGTGTCTCATTACAGAGTGGAGAAACTCTGGAAAATTAAAAAAATTCGTTGATTATCCACGTCGAGCTTTTTAGTCAGATACTCGACTCAACTTCCTAGAAACGTTGATACTTCTGGAAAAAAAAATGGTGTATAATGATTTTAGGTGCAGATACAGTAATGACGTCGAGTATTTATATTGCGAAACGTACAAGTGCTCTTGCAGACTCAAACATTAATTAATAATAAAAATTTTATCAAAAAACAAAAGAATATGATATATACTTTTATTTAGATATTAATAAATTTCAATCGCACATTCGACATTCGTAAAACGCAATGGTTATCAAATTTTTGCAAGACAGTGGAGAATTTTAATCAATTCTGGAAAGGAAACCCTACGTCATTCTTCTCGAAACCGCTTTAAAAGGCGAGGCGTGCACTTTCACCCCCGTGTTGATTTTCCTCGAAAATGCTTTTACTCCAAGAAGGGAAACGTTAAATCGAAGAACGATTTAAACTCCAAAGATACTCCAATGCGTATCTCTAAAATGGCTGGTTGAAAGTTTATTCGCGTTGTTACATTGCATTCTGAATAATTTTGTAGAAACAGGCGAACCTCTTATAATTAACTCTGATTGAAGATCCTCCTTAACAATCTTCAATTATACAAATTCCATCAATGTCCAATGTTACATTATTAAAACAATTATTCAAAATCCAGTAGATCGCAAATCTCTTTGAACACAGAGAAATGATTCTGAAAAAGACACGTTCACGCGTAAAATACGAACGACTCCCTAAATAAATGTATTGGTTGGCTAATAATTTGGAGATTAAAGCAAAACTCCCGAAATAATCGTTGCGAATAACTTGGCTGACCTGAAAAACGATTGTTAAACCTCTCGGAGTTTATGATACGGGCCAGCTAAACTGCCACATCATAAACCCAAGGATTAGCCACTCGGAGTTGGATTAGCACAGACGGAACGGTCCTCATCCAGCCCTTAGTCGCATCCTCGACAGAGTCTTAAATTCTGACAAAGCGAGGGCGTTAAGACTGATGCGTGACACTTTCAACGTTGACAGTAATGGACGTTCCACTGAACATGCTAATTTAAACGTTTGTCTGACTGTAACTGGTAATTTCCAAAATTCTGAAGCTGAATATGGCAAAATTCTATGTGAATATGAAACATATTACATCTTAGTACGATACTTTCGATATTACATCTTAGTACGAACTATTGGTCATCGATGGAATTTGTGTAATTGAAGATTGTTAAGGAGGATCTTCAATCAGAGTTAATTATAAGAGGTTCGCGTGTAATCATTTGTTAAAGACTGTTAAAGACTACATTTCTCGATAAAGAGTTAAAATGTCTGTAGAAACGCGAGATTCGGTGGGAAGGAAAAATGTCTAAATAATTACAGGGAGGAATGGAGAAATCGTAGGAAAAAATGGCTATCTAGGTACTCACGGTTCAGTGATGCAAACGTGGACCACGAGTCAAGTACCTCTCGCCGCGTTATCGAGAGCGAACCTTTGAAAGAGAGATTACAAAGTTTCGCTCGATTATGCTAACGACATCCCGGTTGGCTGGTTGCCGAACAACCTGGGAATAAGCACCGCCCGCGATCAAGTTTTTCTTCCGCTTCATCGGGAACGGAAAGGGACGCGTCACTATCAGGGATTTCTTAAAACCGTTTACGCGCCCCGTCGCGATTTATGCAACAGTTTCTAGTAACGTGTAATACTTTCCCGATAACCGCCATTGTTGGCGCTCTTTTCCAAACGTTCCTGCGATTTTATTTATTTTTCTTTTTCCATTATTCTCTATTTGTTAATCATATTAAAACTATTTGCAAGGCTTGAGGATGCAACGATAAAAACAATTTCACTAATAAAAAAATCGTCGAATTTTTAATCTAGCCGTAGAATTTAATGAGCCACGGAACATCTTCATCTCTGAGAGGCAACCGACGACGAGTGTTTGCCTTTCTTAGTTTGAAAGCACGACACGCGCCGTTGTTGCACCCCTTTGTAACCGCGGAACCAACGTACATGGAAACCTCGCGCGAGCTTGCTTTAGTGCAAGAGTAACATTTGATTTCAGCGTGAAACAGGAACGCTTGTACCACCGTATATAACATTTGAATAATTACTTTCTTTCTTGTACCATGTGTCAAATTTTATGGAATTTTGTAATAGCAGTGATAGTTATTTGGTATTCATGATTGTTTGAGAGTGACGAAGTAAAAATCGACTGGGAATTTTTATTAACTTGTGACTTCCAAGAGCGTAAATAATACGATCGTTTCGTCTTCCACGAAGGTTTTGCGGCTAATCCGCAGCATTTACGGGGATTGACTGCTGGAAACATCTGGCACGCACCATCGTGGAACGCCGTAACAGTAGCGATAAAAGCAGACGTTGATAGATACGCTAAGTGACGACGGAAGTAAGATTGCTGATTCTTTCGAGAGACATATCGATGTCTGATGGGCTTCGATAATTTATTGAACTCGAAAATATTTAATCGTAGCGAAAAAAAATGCGTTGAATGTAATAGTCGTTTCAGTGCACTTAAAACTTTGCTTTAAATTTATCCCACGCTTATGGGCCATTAAGAAGTCGAGAACAATCAGAATCGATCAAGCATCAATCCCAATCTAGCGAACTTGACTCGATTCTGAGCTTCGTCGGAAGAAAGTTCCGTGCTCGCCTCGGATTCGATGCCGTTGAAGTTTCAAGGCGCGAGCAGAATGTCCCCGTCGCCGTTTCAGACTGCGCGGCGCGGTTCAATTTCCTTGGAATTCCTCCAGGAGGAAAGTATTCCCTGTCTGGGCGGAACGAATGCTTAAATTAGTAGCCAGAGACGGAGGGTCGCTTCTGTAATCGTTGGTCCGTTAATGTTCGCGACACGTGCGAAATTAATGGCTGAACAACGAATTACAGTTGATTTATAGCGATGCTAAAGGACAGATGACACTTCTGAAGAGACTGGTTATTAAATTTAGTTGAAAACAAGTCTTCACACCGTTTTCTGGAATTTTACATCGTTGTCAATGTTAACATTCATCAAATTCTGTTAGATCGAAAGTACCTGCATTTTCTTACTGCATCATCCCTCTTTGACTCTAAACGCGACGAATTTAAAATATTGAAGGTGTTTATACAAATCGATACTAAATTCAGAATAATTATTAAAAGATGGAAAATTGGGGTAGTTTATAGTTTGTAAAAAACTTTCGTTATCGAAAATTGTTAGAATATTCTTTTTAAGTAGTTACTTTAAAGACTGCTTGAGCTATTCGCACACGTCCAATACCTCAATTCGAGAGGATTCTAAAAGTTTCTTCACGCCAAATAAATATAGCTGAAACGAGGCGTAAGAAGAATTTAGATTTCAATTCAACGGGGACGGTAAATGTAACCTCGCAATCTCGGCTATTGAGTTAGCCAGAAATTAGACAGGACGGAGTTAAATTGGACTCGAGATGACGGAAGCAGAGGCAGCAAATGAAAGGAACGCGATTATGGTTGCGGTGGCGAACGATAAAATTGCTGGAAACCGTTTCCCCTACGGTTCCGCTCGCTTCTTTTCCTTTTTATAAACCTGACTACCCTCTCTACCCTCTCTATCATCTCGTACTAAAAGCATCAAGTATACGTATTCATTCTCGAGCGTCCACTGAAATCTCTTAAACGAACACAATATCAAAGCAACAGCAACCCCTGCGGAAACGAGTACGCAACCCCCATCGATCAGTATCGATACTGAATGAAAGTGACGTGTCGCGTTAATCGCGTACACGTGACAAGTAAAACGCGGGTATTGTTTTATGGTTTTAATGTCTAGCATTTCGATGAAAATCTGTTCCAGATGGTGGCGTAGTGGGTGGTTCGAGGGCTGGCCCAGTGGTGACTCCGCATACGTTGGAGTTGACACCACGCGGTAGAGTTTTGCTGCAACTTGCACCGCCGGAAACCGCACGGGCGTATCTACCCCCGGAATATCGACCAGGCCGTGTATATTCAGACACCGATTCGGAAAAGGTACGCGCTACTAATTAAGCACTACTTTAATATCGCGGCGAGTTAATTAGCCGAATTCGCCGGTTCGAGGTGCCAGCGGGATTTTTCTCATGGCTCGTGTATTAATTATTGGACGAAGATCAATCGGGCCGCGAAGAAACGTATTTTCTCGGTTAATTGGGGCTGTGTTCCGATGGCGGACGGAAAGGAGCACGGGGTGCTGCGAGAAAGCGCGACAGCGAAGAACATTGACCGAATTGCTAAGCGTGTAAATGAAAAAAAATGGGGTGAAACGCGAAGCAATTGGTGCCATTGTTTTTTTATAAATTGCGAAGATAGATGTAGATGTGATATGTTACACGTGGTTTGTGCGTGATACTATAGAATACTATTTCTACTTGCAGAGTCAGTATTGCATTATTACATTTAGAATTAGTAGTAGTAAAAAATAAGAAATCATTGTATTATACTTTTCATGTGGTTAAGTTCGAGCTTCGATCGAAACATTTATGTGTAGCAAATAATTTCTAAATAATTCTAGATGACAAGGTTAGGTAAATTTTTTTATACTATTTGCCCCTGATTTGGACAAATTTTGCGAGTCGAAAATAACGCGGCTGTAATTCGTGGAACCCAATAATTAATCGCAAGCAAGGTGCAATTGCGTTCTGTAGAGCGCGATATTTTTCCACGGAACACAAAGCGCGTGCAAACAACTGTTTATTGGGGAATTACCACTCCGCTTTTTTCCACCCGCATGTAGCCGTGATTCGCGCGCGCGAACGCGTAAAGTACATATTTAGTTTCGAGATGAAACTGGGCGGCACCAGGCCTTTGCTACGTGGAGTTCGTTCGCGTTAAATGTCAGCCGATACTTGTATACCTTCGACAGATTGGAATGACGCAAAAGTTCAGCTAACAAATTGTCTGTCCACGATTAACCCGATCAAGATTGCTGACGCGTAGCGTCTAAGAAGTAACTAAAAGCTACAAATTTCGTTTTTAAATCGATACGATTAGATCTATAGAGGTTGGCCTTTTGACTACTATTGGCACTTAAAGGCACTTAGAAAACTTGCGCTTGTGATACTGTACGCGCTTAAAAATTTTGCGTTTAGAAAGCTTGCACTTGTGATACTGTAGGCGCTTAAAAATCTTGCGTTTAGAAAGCTTGCATTTGTAATATTGTAGGCGCTTAGAAAACTTACGCTTAAAATGGCTTGCGCTTAGAAAACTTACGCTTAGAGAGGCTTGCGTTTAGAAAACTTACGCTTAGAAAGGCTTGCGCTTAGAAAGCTCACGCTTAGAAAAGTTTGCGCTTAGAAAGCTTATGCTTAGAAAGCTTGCGCTTATAATACTGTAGACGCTTAGAAAACTCGCGCTTGTGATACAGTAGTCACATAAAAATCTTTCACTTGCAATACTATAGTCATTTGAAAAACTTGCGCTTATGATACGGTGGTTACTGCAGTCTCCGAAAGCCGCACTCAATTCTGTGTACATTTCATGACTTTATCGTACCTTTTTAACAGAAAACAACGCGAAAGAGCCTATATTTACGCAACACTTTGTCTAGTTTGTACTCGTGGAACGTATTGACAGAAAGCTGAGACACCCCGTATACAGAGGAGAACCATAGAAACGCTCGAAGTTTATTTATTGCACGGCTCGTTTATTCTCCCTTTAATCTGCGCGAGATAAATACCGGCTAGCTGGAACAACGGACTTCTATACGGCAGGCAGGAAGGAAAAGAGGAGGAAAATAGTGTCGGCGGATGGCAGAGACGGAAAAATAGACGGACGAAAGGGATACAGGGGCGTTGAGAGACGCCATGGTGTTTTGCTAAATGGCCAAGGGGTGAAGATTTAATGATCGACTCGTTTATCGTGCGAATGGGTACATCGTGGATGAAATTAGTCGACTCTACGTTAATTACTCGCTGCCGTATAATTAGACACTGAAACAGTGGAGAACGTTATATTTCAGTGGCTTCTATCGCCATTCTTATCTTTATAATAATTAAATTAATCGATTGAGGGACTATTACTTATGTTTTTCCACAAACATTCAATGAAGCAATAGGTATTCGTAACTCTCGTTGTTTAATCATTTAGAACATTTAACAGAATCGATTTATTGTGATATAGCAATAGAATTTCAAAACCTTCAAATATTCATTTCAAAGCACAAACCAACTTACGAAGATCGAATGCACATTGAACAAATATCATATTGCAGAATAAAAGTTTTGATCCCATCGCTACGTAGCAATTGCAACGACAAACAATTTCACCCCCGTTATCCCTTGAAACGTAAGTGTCACGTGGAATTTCCCGGTGTTTTCAGATGTGGATGTACTCGCTGGGAAGGGCATTATTGGACACGACACCAAGAGTCGCGGCTCTGACGGGAACCGTTTCCGTTTCACCCCCATCAGCGCTTCAGTCCGTCTTAGCCGCCATGACGGAACCGGATCCACGGAGACGAGCTTCCTTGATGAATCTGCTCGATGTAAGTCGATGAATCTAGCTGAAATTGTTTCCTACTCTTCGCTGTCTCTCGCGAGACGCTTTCGCGAGGCTACGTCAATCGTATCCTTGTTTCTCGATCAAAATGGAGGTCTCTCGTGTGTTTTTCATTTTTACTAATTTTGCTTGTACGCGATTCAAGCAAAGATAAGAGGGAAAAGAGAATTGCTAATTTAATTGATCTTAAATGAGTAACTTAATTATTGTTTTACTGCCTCCATTGCATTTTGCTGGCCTTTCAAAGGGTGCGAGAAAGGTCATCGAAATTCTTTATGTGATCGCAAAGTATTAATATTTGATTTGGACCTATTCACTTTTTCAATTCGATTCGTGTGATACGTAACACAATTTAAAATGGCTACTCAGTCCGCCTTTGCGAGCGACGAGTGCTCTCTGTAATCGCGTTAAGTTCGTCATATTCGCCCCCGATAGGCGGATCGTTCTGATCTTTGGTGGATCTGACGTTAATGAAATTCGTGTCAGTAGCGCGCGACGATAGCGGCGATGCGTCCGGGTTAATTACGTAATCCGCAACCCTTTGCGATCTTGGTCGTGTTATTGAGCACGTTCTCGAGCAATCAAAGGTAGACACAAAGTCAGGAGAAGGCAAGTAAATGGTTACATAGAAGAAACTTAATATTATTACTTAGTCTACCCCTTTTATAAATTTTCAAAATTCGAGGAAATTGTAATACTCAGATCTCTCGATAAAAAACCGTGGTTCTATACGAAATTAATTAAATATTCCACGTACGTTTCCAAAAAATGCCAAATTTTGCTGACACACAGAAAACTGAAGAAAGATAAAAAACGCCTCGCAACTTTCCATTCTACGCCAAACTCGTTCCTTAGCATACAAAATGCCTGCACTTGAATGCAGTTTATGCAAGTCAAAAGTATCACGTTTTGCATAAAATCGAACCCTCTACCGAGTGAAGTCTGGCGACTCCTTGAAATAGGCCACAAGAAGTCCTCCCGCGAGGTGGTCTCTTGACAGGATGGCGTTTTTTTCAATAACGCCAACCCGCTGCGTTTTATAGCTACGAAAACTGCATTATTATTCTCGCGAACACCGTGCCCGCCATTCCCTCGTTGTTCCAACCCCCTGCATGCATCCGACTCGACTCCGACGCAGCTGCCTCCACTCGCGAGCCCACTCCGACGAGCCACCGTCTCGCCCACCGACTCTTGGCCGTGACACAGAAATTAATTTCATCCCCGCAAAACGCCCCGCGAATATAAATCCTCGTATATAATTATCACACGTCTCATTCGACGACGAAACGGTGTGCGTCGGTCAGTTCGTTAACGACGAGAACTTTGCCTACCCCTCGTCGCGCGCGTTAAGTTCTCCACTGTTTGAGTCGCGCGGATAATTAACTCGATGCACTTGGATGTTCCTAATGAGGCAAAGAAACCAGATTTTTTACAATTGGATATACACTTTAAAATACCAATTAACATTTTTGCTGAGATCGTCACGTCTTCTGGAAAATAATCGAACATCATTGGACCTCGTGACAAAAATTCTTGCACATGTATCACAAAGTTAGAAAATATTTCAAAGTAACCGCAAGATAGCTTGGCGGTCGTATCAGGTTTAATATTTTAAGACCAGCGGTCCGAAAATAATAAATTCGATCGCGTATATCACCGCCTTTGATCCCAGGCTCGAGTCGGAAAAATACGCGCGCACCGTCAGCCGCACAATAGGAAAACGATCGCACGATTAACGGGCGTCGCCGTTTCCCCGTGGATCCGGCTACTTTTAATAAAGCTATTCATTCGGCTGACCGTAATTCATCGGTTGCACCCGAATGAGCCGCGAAATTCGCTGAAATCGGAGGGCGTAGGCGGTCTCCGGCGGGGGTGCGCGAACTTATCCGGCGAGTTCGGGGGTGATGAATCGCCCGCTCGGAGTTTCGATCGAACGGCCGAAGGGAGATCGACCTTTACGATCGAGGAGGAAAGCCTCGGAACGGAGGCACGATCTATTTAGCGCGGTCGTAAGTTGTGAAATTAAACGATGCCACGGATTTAGGGTCGCGCGTATTTCATTCGGCGATGGGATATGTCTTTCGAGGGTTGAAGAGCTTTTTTCAAATTGTAATGAAAGGATTTTTCGTCCAATATGTTTGGACGATTTTTAGGAATTTTGACCAAGGGTAAAAGAATTTGAAATTGAGTTATTAAATAGCTACGTGTTTTTAGATAACACATGATATTTTTTATGTAAAGTATAACAGAAATATAAGTCTCTTAAATAATAAATGTGTATATGTAGACGCAGAATGAAAAATTGCAGCTAGATTTCTGACATCGTTTACACAGAACGCAGACGTCTCACGAGCGAACCACCCAAGAGACCCTTTCTGTTCTCGTAGAATAGAAGCGGCAACAGTTGCAAGTTCCAGGCAGCTTCTTTGTTGGTATCGCAGTCCACGGAATTTCTTGGTTCAGCTATTGTTAAAAGTAATTTGGAGGCCATTGCTTCGAAACTAATAGATCGCCCGACAGGATAATAGGGAATTTCGAGGGCGGATAATCAGACTGCTCGCGTAACAGGACAAATACACGTGTACGATCTCATTAAGGCTGTGAGACGGTTACTCGTAACAGTATTGTTCCGGGGCAACTTCGGGATCTATTAGAGCATTTGATCCGATAGTTTCGTTCCAGTTGCGAATTTCCAACTAGTTAGTCCTTAATAGTGCCTTTACCTTATGACAGCGAATGATAACGGCTGGCTTTGATCGATAAGCGTCGCAGCACCCACAGTCGATTGTCGATTCGAGGACACCATTATGCGTTATTTCGTTATTCTTTTTATGGACTGAAATATAAATTGGATCTTCTGTCATCTCTGATTTTTTTGGTACTATGTTTGGAATTGTTTAATTGTTTGATTTGATGATACTAATATGTTTTCATTTTTATAAATTGTGTGATATGTAGTAATTGTTAATTATGAGTGAGAATAGGATACAGTGAAGGTTCAGAGCACCTCTTAACAGCTTCAAAAAGTTTGGTTTCTATCCCTTTTGTGTTCTTAAAAATTGACAAAGTCTTAACGACACTAAATGTGATAATGTAAAAGTTTTCTGGTGTCACGTGCAAAGTTTTCAGATATCCGGTCTTTATGATATTGTTACTGAAGTATAAGCACAATAATGTCTTCTTTTCATCACGTTTAACTTAACTATATTTATTCGTTACCCTTTTCAGGTGATCTCCGAGTACTGCCGCACCCGTCTCCAATCGAAGCCGTTCACCCACATCGTGATGGACATGTACCGCGAAGTAATCAAGTCGCCACAGTATTTAGCTCGGAAACGAATCACGTATCAGCAACTAAATCCGCCGCCCTCCCTTCGAAACCCTCCACACGTGACAGAGAGTAATCGTCGCCAAGCGAGCTACCCCCATCACCACCACTATCATCAACAACAGCAGCAACAGCAGCAGGACTCTCATCAGATTCTAAACAATCAGACCAAAAATCACCATCAACAGGAGGATCATCCGTATCGCCAGAGCAATCAGTACAATCCATCTCGTTTGATGCAGCAGCAACGGTCCTCGGGCCAAGGTCAGCCGCCTCATCATCACCATCAGTCTCAAGACTCTTCCCAAGAGACACAGACGCCCAAAGTTCACCACTACCATCATCACCATCCAGCGAAGGGCGCTCTGTTCAAGCTCCAATCGCGAAACTCTCACTCGCATCCGAATCTGACGAGTCTCTGCGGCCAGCAGACGCAGCAAACTCGACGCCAAGATGGCGACGAGCGGAGAACGCAGTTCCAGTCGCAGATGAACGTTCAAGCGAGCGGACGCGCGGTCGGACCAGCGATTCAGCATCAACGCAGGCACCATCACTCGAGAACGTACTCGCAGCCGATCTACACGAGACTGCAGCACACCAGGAGCAGCGGGAACCTGCCGTCGACCGTCGTCGGTGAAAGCAACCCCGGAGGGAACGTTTACAATGACCCCATATACGCGTTACCCGTTAAGCCTTTCTTGAGCTCCCAGGATGTCAGACTGAACGGACTCTCCGTGAAGCCGAGTGTCGCGCATCGCAACGAGGACGTGTACACCAGCGCACCGATTGCGAGGTATGGTTCCTCTTTGTAATTACTCCTGTGATTTTTCTCATTCAAATGACCTACCTTTTTACAAAATTTGAAAAATAGCGATTGCTGGAGCAGAAACTCGCGGATATTTTAATAACAAATTTTCTGTTGTATAATGTATCATATTCGTAGCGCAGATTATTGTCGAAGTAAATAAAATAAAGACATTAAGTTGAGAAGATAAAGGGTTAGAAATAATATGCAAGATATGCGAGCATTAAAAGTAAGGGAGACGAGTAAGTAAAACGATGGAATTCCTCTGACAGGCGACCATCAGTGGCCGGTTACTTTCATCCCGACACGACTACTACGTCGACGGAACGTGGCAGGGATGAGATTTACAGCAGGACTACGGGCCGTGGTAATCCCGCGTTACAAAGGCAACACTCGAATCCTCAGCTACCTAGCAGGGATCAGCGGGAGGAGAATTTCGAGCGAGTGCCAGGTCAGAACGTGGCGACGTCCGATCCCAGGCGTCCAGTTGGCAGGGTGAACGAGGAGCAGATGCAACAACAGAATCCAGTGTCTTCCATAAGGACGAGAAGCGTTCAGGGGCCACCGAAGCCGCCGCGAATTATCACCACGCTGAAGAAGACGCCGTTCTCCGATGTGGAGAGCAGTAAATCGGAGCCACCGGTGAAACCGCCTAGGTAAGCTGTGTCACGCTTTAATGATCTACCCCTAATATGGGGGTGGAGTGCGATAGTGTTCGTATTCGCTTCTATAGTCTGCACCATGTCTGAATATGCGTTTGGATGCTTGTGTGGGACGTGGTGATTTCTGAGAATTCAATTGTGTAGGGACAGATTAGGGGTGAGTGAGGTATTGGGGTTGGATATTAACCCTTTGCCTTGGTATGCCGCCATATAGTCGCCATCCTACATTTTATTATTATGAGACTCTGGTACAATCAATTCTTTTAGTTTTTGCTTAAATGTAAATACATGTACTCGTAAACCAACATTACATATTGAGGACTGATTTAAACAAAATCATATAATGCAAAACTATAAGATTTTGGTTTTTCACAATTGTTAATTTCGACGAATTTATAAAAATTACTTACTAGAAGAGTTTATACAAGGGAGTGAAAATCTAGACTCTAAAGCAGACACTACTAAACTATTTCACGACATCATTCTCATCCCTTGCGATGAAAAGCTTGACCTTCGCATACCACAAAGTGTCTACTCACGAGAGCAGGTATGAACGAACGTCAAACTACTGAACAAAAGTCCACAGCACCCAGAACACCTCACCCTTTGTTCATATTAGTTGCGTCCCGTCATCATCCCCCTATAACGTTCAAGGCTCGACAGAGTACGCTGAAAAGCTGCGGGGGTGCGCGAAGTACAGTGTAATCGCGAATTTAGCCAGCTACGAAATTTATATCCGACCCCACTCGGTAACGCGTTGGAATTTCATCAATCTCCAGGTGAAGACGGGGCGTTAAATTAGAAGGCCACCCTCGGCAGTCGAACAGTCGTTTGGATATTACACAGCGCCCCCTACCGACCGCGTTATTAAGTTCGTACGGACTCGTAGGTTCGCGTTAATATATGCTTTCGAGCGATCTGGGTCGCAGCCTCTGCGTGGATTATCTTTTTAAAGGACGCGAGGGTGTTGACGGTCAAAGCCTAAATGTATATTACCTAGAAACGTTGCTGTCGTCAATTTTAATCTGGGGTAAAACCGCGATTACTTGGCTACTTACGGCTTGAAGAATATTTTTGATTGTTATGAGCTTTGGGTTTAAGTGGGAGTTGAATTTATATTTCTATATAAGTGAGAAAGGAATTTTTTTATTAACTCTGAATGTAAAGTATTGTGGTTGTTGAAAGCAGATGATATTGGTATGCAATTGATGTACGTTTTTCCAACAATGCTTTTAGAAATTTGCTGAAGAATGGACCGAGGGCTCGACGAGGCAAAGCAGTTCAAAGGGCACCCTCCCGTTTGTACAGGACAGTAGGTGGGCCCATGAGGTGCTTCAATAAAGCCCAGTGCGTTGGTCCCGAATTCGTAGTGCGTGCAAATCAACCACCAAAGACGCTGTGTGTCGGACAAGTAAAGGTAAGAGATAGTAATAATTCTGTTTTGTATTCAATATAGAATCTTAGGGTATTTATGAGTCTTAAGTCAACAGTAATACCATCAACTGATAGTGCAATGCAAAACGTCCAATTTGTTTAATTAAAAAACGAATAGGAGAATTTTATAGTTAAGTGAAGACAGTAATTGATTTACTATGTTTTATAGACGATGAGAAAGGATTAAGTTATGATAGATTGTAGATTTGAACGTTATTGTTTAATTAATCGTCGTCGTTGCTTTCTGAATTTTCAATTAATTAACGTAAATATATTTATGCTGTGTCTATAAGTAACTTCAAAAAATTGTTTCTTAAAAGCAAAAGTTTTCCGGTACCGGGAATCGAACCCGAGCCTCCTGGGTGAGAGCCAGGTATCCTAGCCACTAGACCATACCGGATTCGATGTTTTCGATTGTTTGCTTATTTGTTTCAACATTGTAGATATATTTGTGTTGTATATAAATAACTTCAAAAAATCGTTTCATAAAAGCAAAAATTTTCCGGTACCGGGAATCGAACCCGAGCCTCCTGGGTGAGAGCCAGGTATCCTAGCCACTAGACCATACCGGATTCGATGTTCTCGATCGTCTGCTTATTTGTTTCACAATTATCATAACATTGCTTTTATCATTTATTGTTAAGTTATTATTGAAATAATTTGTTCTACGTCCTACATTTATTACTAATAAATTAACGAACGTATTACTAAAATGTCCATGGCCATGATAAACTTAATACTTAAATACATAGTGCCTTCGTAGATTGTAAATTATTGCGGATATTTTATTAGTAACATTCATTAGAGTCAGAGAATAACAAAAATTTTTTCAATTAATATAATAATGTAGATAAATGAAATTTTCTTCATTTTAAGCACGTGTACTACACGCATGCAATTTTCAATTGGGGTTTATAAATATTATTACAATATTATAGTTGCATTGGAAATAATTAATATTGTTAAATGACTCAGGCAATGTTATTTTAATACCAATTTTCAAAAATATAACAAAAGAAATTTTCCGGTACCGGGAATCGAACCCGAGCCTCCTGGGTGAAAGCCAGGTATCCTAGCCACTAGACCATACCGGAGATGAAAACACTTTACTTATAATTTATTTATAACTTACTTTAATATTCCATATCTATATAGTTATAAACCTAAAAAGCAGAAATATAAACAATAATTAAAATTTATTATTTATATCAACAGCTAAAACTTCGTTCTTCAGTAATCCATTCCACTTGTGTATTTACTGAACTTCCCTAAAATAAGAAGTACAAGTTTTTCACGCCGGTCAAGTAGGTCGTTGCACAAACATCCTCTCAAGAATATTGGTCCATAAATTTCACTCTTGAACCGCGTGTGGGCCTAGAACGACTCAATTGCCATTGAAAGACGTAGGACCAGTTTGTTTCTCGTCCCAAGCAGGACTGGTATTTTACCCTGGTCCTTAAAAGACCAGACCAAATTCGTAGGAGATAATGAATATCTCAGAAATGGTCGCGTCGATATCGACACTAATGTGACACGCTGTCTAAACAAATTTTCTTAAACGTAAATCTTGCAGAAGGTTATAGAAATCTTGCAAAATAGAATTAAATACCTAATAGAAATCTTTATTTATAAGAACTATAATATACTGTAATAGACGGTGGTTTTTATTTCTTACTTTTAATGGTCTGAAACGATAGAGTTATCATCGATTGCGCTTACAAATAATGACATTTGAAGATACAATTGCGATAGGGTTGGGGGTGTACAATGGTGAGCCTGGGTTGAAAGACATTCAGGCCTCGTATCGACTATCCGCGATACGATATGCCACGATGCGGTCTGTATTTTTCAGTTTGGTCGACACTTTCGACCATGAATCCTCTTCTTCCATAGCCAGGTCAGTTCTAAAGGCAACTGGCCATTGTTTGCAACGGTACCGTTAGCTTCTTTTCGTTCCAGTCCCTTCTGCTCTTGACGGCAGCGTACTTTTGCTCCTCCTCTTCTCGTTCGGTTGTTCTCTGAGATTTACGGTTGTTTAATTCAGAGCAGTTATTGTTTTTTTAAGTTCCTGAAGCTGAACTCGTGTCCTACGGTCGACTGCATTTTCTTTTTCGTAGTTCCAACTGCTTTCTGTCGGTTTTTGTCGTTGGTGCATTCGCTCTTTTGTTCTGTGTGGGTTCTTTTCTTGCTTCGTTTTATAAGTTTGTTTTATTGGGAGCGTGAATTGAAACGAAGGATGTTTTGACACTACGAAATCTATAGGGACAGTGAGGACACTTGACAGAAAATCTGGTGTCCTCTCACTTAGGTAAAAGTCTGCACGTGTGTATTTTTTTAGGCCCTTAGGTATAAACAGTTGGAGCACAGCTCGAATCGATAGGTTTCTTTCACTGTTTATATACAGGATTTTATTTCTTTTTTATTTTCTATACATTTAATTTATATACTTTAGATTAGATGTAGATGTAGATGTAATCGCACACATTTAATAATAACTGTAAATGAAATAAGGTGTCACTTATAAATGTCTTTCGTTATTTTAATTATAATATGTGTTTGATATTTTATAATTTTGTTCGCAGGCTGGTAATTCCGGACGAATAGTCGTGATAATGCTGACTGGCCAACGAGTGGAAGTTACATGCGATCCACAAAAAGTTACAGCAGGGGATTTGTTCCAGGTAAGTCCCGAATAAATCTCTAACTTAACGAAATGGACGAGATGGACGAAAAAATTGTTTATTTTATAATTGCTTTATTGTAATTGATTTGTTATTTCCCGCTTTAGAGGTAAGAGAGAAAAAGATATATAAGAAAGCTGTAAGAAAGAGTGAGACAGTTGATACCCACCCTACTCTCGAACCCCTGGCGCGATCCCTCTAAAAAGTGCTCAAACTGGTGGCACACAATTATCAACAGTGAAGTAAACTACTCAAAAACTTGGAGGAACGCTGAAACTAGCCTGGCAATAGTTTCAATACTTTCTGTAAAGATGGCGATAGTAGGTAGTTCTTAAGTAGTTTACTTTGCTGTTGATAATTGTGTGCGACCAATTTGAGCACTTTTTAAGATGGCACCAGGGGTTCTAGAACAGGGTAGATAAATCTATCTCTCTTTTCTATAGCTTTCTTATATATCTTTCTCCCTTTTGCCTCTAAAGCGGGAGATATAATTTAGCTTACTCTTTCTATTCAATGAAAATTAAGGAATTTCTTTATCTAATTAGCAGTACTCTAAAATACAACTGTTTTATTATTATGAATTGATCATTGTTGCAATTTTAACATTTATGTACATAGAAAATAGTATAAAATATTGTTACGAATGGTAATTGTTATTTCACCGTAGATATATACTGCTATCGAATTTGTTGACGTGTAATCAGAAAATCCTCTTCTCCTGTGATTGCTTAATTAGAGACATAATTCAGCTGTTACCAATGATTTTAGGCTATCGTGCAAGCTGAAAGTCTGGACGAAAACTTCACCCTCGGCTTGGCGGTGCTGTTGGCGGGTGACTTCGCGATTTTATCACCCGAGACTAAATTGAATAAAATCGCGCCACCGGGGTGGTTAAGCAGCGGCAAGAGCAAAGGTCTCCTGGGTCTTCCGACTAGTTTTATGTTGTATCTGAGGCTCAGGTTCTTTCTACCCTCTCTACGCGGTATAAGGTATACCCAAACTATTTATCTGTATATAAGTCTTAGATTTGTGGATTTCTTCTTCTTTTTTCTGAAAAATGACGCACGATACACCGAAATATAGTTTGAAAATCAAAGTAGTGTTTGTTGATTAGGAGTTGGATAACGATACATCTATTGTATCTGCAAATACGACGGTGTATATTGGAGCAGCAACTGGTGTGCCCGTATCCGGAGTTAATTAATCTGACTGGATTGGCACTTCAGGCTGAATTTGGCAATTATAACGTGAACGTGAGTAAACTCGAGATTTATCCCTCCTGCGAATATTACCTGTTCAATTTGTGTCTAATATCATTTTAAACGTCAAGTCATTCGAATCCATCAACTATCACACTATTTCCAGCCACTTACCGAAATTAGACGTTAGATTCAGATAGTACTCACTGTTAAATGGCTAACCGCTTGGGAACTCTGTTTTGTCTGCTTTCTATTTTAGAACGCGAAGAATTCAGACGTTCCTATTCACTTATCGCAAATATTACCCCTGTTAACAGTCCCTAAATCCATAACCAAATCCTACCAATATCTCCCACATCTCTGGAACCGAATTTCGCAGATTATCTCACTAAGATAACATATACTTCATCATCTCTACTTAGGAACACGGTTGCGGCGATTATTTCCTGTTGGAGCACTACATCCCCGAATCGTTGATCCTGAACATAGATCAGTACCAGCCACACATCAACAACGGTGGCGCGGAAGCTCTTCGAGCACGGCTGCACCAGGCTCATCGCGATAGACGCGGTTTGGACTCGAACAAAGCCGAGGAAATGTTCATAACTCACGCGCAAACGCTGCCAGATTACGGCTCGCATTATTACATCGCCACGGTGGACTCGAAGGAGCTGGAGAAGGTGATGGCGCAGCAGAAGGACAAGAAACTGGCCGATAACCGTGACGCGTCCAAAGCATTGATCGATAATCCTGAGAATACGTACGGGCAGTGCGGTAGATCGCAGGAGTATCAAATGCGCAATCGGATCGAAACCTCTCGCCTGGGGTCCTGCGAAAACATCCTGAAGATCCCGTACGAGGAGCAGCGGAAACCGGTTGGACTGATCAAGAGCGCCACTTCCGGCGATATCTATGGACGCCACAAGTCCAAGTACGACGTGGAGACCTGTAATAATAATGCGAACAGTAACAATTGTTTGAATAACGGAGGGAAGGGTGGAAAGGGCGGGAAGAAGAAGACGGAGTGTAACGTCTGGCTGGCCATACACGTGCAGGGTTTGAAGCTCTTCGAGAGAGGCGGCGAACCGAGGGAGAGGGTGGAATTGGCGCAGTTTCAGTGGAAGGACATTCAGACGTTGAGTTATAGTAAAAGCTGTTTGATCGTGTACACCAAGATGAACGGGAAGAGGTGCAAATTTAAACTCAGAATGGATCACAGAAAGTAAGTACTTGTTTAATTAATAGTTTTGTCGATACTCAGTGGCGACTTGGCTTAGCTTGTTCCAAGAATGAAAAATGAGAATTACGTTGAAGGGTTAATTGTTTAATTTCAATGAAATTAAAGAGGGAAATCGTTTGGGAACTCGTGGAAAGCCGGTTTCTGTATTTGAATAGAATTTGAGGGAAGATTTAGCGCGCGTATCGAGATGTGGCGGAGACGTCGGGTTTCAAAGTATTTTTATTTTCCAGAAGTTACTTTGCTTTCAAACTCACTTCCTTACACCATCAGTTCTTCTTAAGGCTACGCTCGGAGCTCACGTCGCTGCAGGGACTTGCGAAAGGTACGTTTCGACTTCCACCCTTCCGTTCTCAACTCTGTTTCGACGCACTCACAACCCTCTCTGCTACAATAACTTCGCGAACTTCAAAATCCATAATCTCTCACACAGAAATATACAAATAAATAAAAAATTAACCGTATCAAACCCTTTCAAGATAGAAACCACATTCAACGAAGAAATCCTAAATATTTTCTCGCAAAAAGAGAAATAATTTCTCTCTTTAAATGGTTTACAGAATTTGGCGTTCCTACCGTGGTGGAAGCGAAGACGACACCATCGAAATCGAAATCCCACGACAGTAAAACGAAGATAGCCATAGCGAACACCGTGAAGAACGCGCCTTTGAAACCGAACTACTCGATGCAACTGGAGGAGTACCAGAACAAGGAGAACGAGAACCCTCAAAAGGACGTGGTAGCCGCGCCAAAGCTGAAGGAGACGATGCGAGAGCCTGGTTTCTATTCTTCAGAAGAGGACGCGCTCTACGCGCAGGTGAACGTCCGCCTGGAACCGGAAGGCGAGTCGCGCGACACGGAAGACGAGTCGGAGAGGAGTTTCGCGAGTCCAAACGAACCGGTCTCGCTGGACGCGCAGGTAATGAAAAACGATGGAAAGCTGTACAACTGTCCGCGGATAGAAGTGGAAACGGAATGCGGCTACTCGCTTCCTAAGATCATGTCGTCGAGCGACGTGGATCAACTGGAGAAATCGGACAACCCCGAAGAACTGTACGCGGCGATCAACAAAGTTGGAGTCATGCGGAAGAACGAGTTTCCTGTTCCTGATGAGGTATGGGATGTGTCTGACGTAAAGAAGTCGCTACACAAGGTAGATCGGCTTTTTATCATGTTCTCAACGGTGCGAGAAAGATTCACGTTTCTCCATTTATTTACTTATTACGATCGTTATGTGCGATTAGAAATTTTAGTCGGAAAATTGTTGGAAATGAAAATGGAGACGCTCTCGCGGATGTTGCAGATGAAGACCTCGAGCTTACCGAATTACGGAACGTCCAGACAATCGAGCGGTTATCGTACACCTAGTCTACCCCGTCGTCTAGGGGTAAAAATGGGAACGCGAGCGATCTACAGCAGCCTCGTGCAGAAGGACACCGCCCTTACCGACGACATGGAGTCGCTATCGTTGAAGTCGGACACTGAATCTTCGATCCAATCGTTGTCCGCGCGATCTGCAGAGTCTCCTCTGCCTGAAGCGTACGTGCTCAGTAAGTAACGTATCAACTCCTAAGTCAAGCACACATATTCTCACACGCATATAAATTCCCCCAAAAAATTTCGAAAGCAACACGTAGAATTATGCGACATTTATATGCAAGTTACAGTAGTTTTTATCCGACAGATGCTGACATTCGAACGGACGATGAAACGTTCCGCGTTACAGAAGACGAGTCGATGTCCGCCTCTTTGGCAGCGCGCCTCGAGGAACTGTCATTCGCTGAAGAACGGATCCTGCATACGATTAAATTGGAGAGAGGTCACGGGGGTAGCATAGGGTTGCAAGTGACGGAGGGTAACGATGGCGGCGTCTACGTCCAAGCGGTTTCCGTTGGTGGCTCCGCCGATATGGCTGGAAACGTGAACAAAGGTGAGCTCCAGACGCCGTTTCTCATCGCGGTTCGACTAATTTAGCGAAATTTATTGCCCGCAGGCGATCGTATCGTAGCGATAAATGGGCAGAGTTTATTGCATTTGCGGTACGAGGACGCTCTGAAGATGCTGCAGAGCTCGTCCGACACGATCGTGCTGGTGCTGTCTCAGGCGGCCTCGCGGAAGAACGTGACCTCCAGACAGAATTCCGAGCTGTCCGCGGAAAATAATTATTTGAAGTGAGTTCGGTGAGATACGTTTCCTTTGACTTTGTTCCGTTTCGCGATGGGTGGTCCAATTTTTTTGGTAATTTCGAATTTAGTGTGCAGTCGAGTGCGTTGTCCGTTTGGTGTCCGAATTGAATGGTGTTTTAACGTTAGAATTTCTCAAATTATTTTTTTATAATCTGTTCTATAATCTGTTCTAGTCTGTTTTATAATCTGAGTTCTCTTAATTCTATGAGCGTGTCGTTTTATTATAATTTGCTATGAAAATTATTTGGACTCTGTGGAAGCAGTATATTATCGTTATACATGGTAATCTTAGGAATATGCAGTTTCTAGTGTTGCGAGAGGAATGTTGATTATCCCATGCATGTTATTATCCAAAATCTGAATTCTCTGGATGCTTTACGCTGAACTCTAGATTCTCGACTCCGTAAGTTTAACATAATATATGACGTGGGATACGCATTGCAATTATCAAACGTTCACGCTCATGATTGCACTTTGTGCAATGGTTGCATAAGATTGCAATTATCAAATATTTATATAAAAATACACAAATTAAAAAGCACAGAAAGATCACTAAAAATGGCGCAGAATATAGATCGGAACAAGTTCAAAGTTGAGTACACTAAAATATTTATGATCCAAAGAAACGAAGCGTTCATTGTCGCGTTTGACAGAGCACGCTTATCGATTTTCCGCGTGAGCTTAACGCACGCTTTCATTGATTCCAGTGACATCAGGTTCCACGTGTCCTCGGGAGCGGACGCAACGTGCATGACAAACAAATGGTTCGTTCAAAGGACGACCGACGTTGCATCCGTGCAAAATACCTCGAGCGCGTACAGCAGCGCTGCATCGAGCGCAATGGGTAATCATAACGCAAACAGCTTGTACATGGCCGATCTCGTCGATAATGGGGCGCTTAAGTCCGCCAGTATGCTGCTGAGCATCGAGGACTTCGACGTCAGCAGGACGAGTCGCCAAGTTTTTATTTAATCGACGAATACCAAGTTAGTACGTAGCCACTCCACATGCACAGCTACACTTTTAGCTTCCTCTTCGATATTCGCGTCGCTCGTATTATTTTACTCTGAAACCCACACCTACCCATTAAAATATAAAGGTAGTAAAATCAGCATATTTTTTTTTTTAATTTTGAAACTTATAATTTTCGTACAAAAAGGAATTTTTAGTGCAGTGTATAATTCGTATGGTACATTGAATTAATATTCCACTTTGTTTTCCCTACTATCACACAATGTTTTTCCTCTTAACTCGGAAATGTTCAATTTTCAATCGAGGCAGCACGTACCTCCTACAAGCAAAATACCATTAAGGCCATTACGTCCATTATGTCGTACATGGCTGCATCGATTACGTAACCTAATCGAATTGTTTTTATCCATTTAACGGTAGAAGCCTTGCTCAGAGCTGGAGGCGGCAGCGCTCGTTGTTCTTTCCATTTGCACGTTTAATACGAATTGTCACGTCAGTCGTGCCCTTTAGTTGCCGAATGAGGATTAGTCTGTCTTAAATCGATCACGTTTAACTACAGCATTTACCATTTTATCGTGACTTATCAAGTTAGTTTTAAAAATTTCATCTACGACGAGACAACAATAATAAACATCAGTATTCGATTTCAATACAATCAACTTTGCAACATTTATCCACTGACTGTTAATAAAATTCCATTCTCAATTTTCTACCATTTTTGCAAACATAAATTACTAGATTCTCTAAATAGAAATTGATCCGAACGCAGTCGGATCAGATCCGTCCCGTCGTATTAGAACGCAAGATTGATTTTAGAATTTCGCCAGGGTCTTCTTTCATTGAACAGGGAACTTAAACTTGGCAGCATCAGTGAATCACAACTATTGACTGGGCGTGTGAGGTAGGGGTAGGGGACAGTCATTTGTAGGGAATCACCTTTAGTATCCCTCGAACGGTCTAACACCGTGGTTAGTCACGCGCTTCCGTGCCCCGAATTTCCCTTGGAAACACCCGCGAACTGTACTTAACCCGTCTTCGACATGCATAAACGTAAACCCCCCGAATCACCGCTGTAAGCTCTCGACCAATACCAGAACGGGGCCATCTTCCCCGTACAATACACCCTGTGAACAGTTGAGAACTTCGATTGAATTAAATAGAACGTCGTTGCGCGAAAATCGAACTTCGAACGGAAGTGACCACGGTGGAGAACGATACGACGAGCTCTGTTGCCATTTTCCAGCGCTATGCACTCCAACGTTCGATCAATCGTTGTTTCAGACGCAGAGTCTACTAGCGTACCGCCAGTACCACCGAGACGAAAGAAGCGCAAAGTGAACCAGGTGGCGATCGCAAAATCTCCGGAGAAAACGTCATCGACGCGCCTGAGGAAGTCTCATAGAAGGCGTTTGGCGCCACCGCCACCACCGCCGCGAACAGTCCGCGAAATCGAGTCTCAGGTCACCATAGATCGGTCCAAAGAAGCGACATCGAGCGCAGAGACAAATGAAACGCGAAATAGTTTCAACTTGAACGAAACTCCGCGAGCAGAGACTCGACAGTACGAAAATACAGATTCGATAACGATTCAGGAAGTGAACAGTGACCACAATGAGAATAACTACAAGAATAGTCCAAGTCGCACTGCGAATCCGCAACAAGCGCGTCCATTCGTGTTCGAGCCGCTCGTCAGAAAGGAGACAAACAAGTATCCGCCACTGTTATTCACTCTGCACGACTTTCAGAACGTGCTGCCCAGCACGCTGCAGCGCGAGGACGATTCGTGTGGGCAATCGTCCTTGGAGCTGGCCAATTCATTGCCCAGCGACTCGTTCCTCGATTCGTTCGAAAGCTCCCTGAACGACTATCAGGACGAGCTCTGCTTCCGCGTCACCACGACTAATCTGCCCTTCGAGAGGTGTTTGGACAGGTGGTCCGACGCGTTCTCCGATCGGCTTATCGAGAGACGCGACGAACCGAGCGATTTTATCTTCGACAACTACATCGACAGGAGTAACAGAGTAAACATCAGACGATCCTCCGCCCCGATGTGTTACGATAGCCCCGAGGAGGAGTCTCCTGTGCCCAGGTTGACCAAGGTTAGATTCGTGATAGACTCGCCAGCTTCGTCGACGCCTGATCACCAATCAGACGAGGACGATGCTTCGAGGAACGTGCAATTCTTAGAGAACGAAGAAGTCGGGTGGAGTTGCGTCTCTTCTGAGGAATTGACCGAGGTGACTGACGAGAGCCAGCTTGCTTGCAATGAAAAAGACATTCAGACGAACTTCGACGACTTTGGTGACGTACCTTTCAGTTCGATCTTGAAGAAACGAAACGGCTCGACCGAATGGTCGCCCTCGAAGGATGCCTCGAATTTGCTACGAACGATCTGTAAGGGGTCGTTCGACGAGGACGAGGGTAACCGCGACGGGTCGAACGGTTCGTTCCGCGGTTCGACAGAATTCGATATGGCGGACAGGCCGTTCGGTTCAGCGTGGCCGGAAGGAAAATTAAAAGCCGCGGACGTCAGCAAGGCGGAGCTGAGTTTAATGAAATCGAAGACGGAGTGCTGTATTGTATTGATCGAGGACCAGGCGATCGAGGATAACGATATCGAGAGGGACGTCGCTACGAATGAGGTGGACGATGGCGGAGGATGTTCGCGCGAGGATTCGACGAGTGGCGTGTGCGAAAATGAGAATAATAATTTCGCACGTGAAGAAACAATTTTGGGGAACGATGATACAGTCGAAGATGATGTTGATCGGAGGTTCGAGTTAATCGAAAACGTCAATTTTATCGAGGATTCTAACGTCAACGGTGAAAAATCGACAATAAACGAGATAGATGTTTCTGATCAGAAGCTAACAACAAACGACGTAGAAGGTGTTACGTCGAACGAGATAGAGACTGAAATTAATGAAGGAACGTCGTCAGCTGAGGAATCCGTAGAAGATCGTACAGAGCAGCGGCTGAAAATCGATTCAATCCGCGGATCCATTGGAGAATATAGGAAGAAGTTATTTTTAAGTGAATCGTATCGAAATATGCGCAATTATTGTGATTTCACGTCGAACGATTTGGAAGAATACAGCGAAGATTCCGAGGAAAACGATGATTCGAAGATTTTGACTGATACCAGCAGAAATTCGCAGGAATTAATTAACGCAGACAGGATAGACAATGTGTCAGATATCGAAACTAGTAAAAGATCGCAGGATACGTATCTGGACAATAAGCTATTCGAAAATAAAGCACCTATTAGAATTCCAGTTGATATTCGACGAAACTCTTTTCTGGAGAACATGTTGTCGAGCGATTCGAATCTTATATGGTTCAGCACTGAAATCGTTGAAGTTCATCCAGAACCGCCAATGATAAGCGAAGAACCTACTCCAGATCAGGAAGAAACTGAACTCGCGTTGAACAATTCCATGGAAATCGATTTAAAGGTGCAGAAAGTTTCAGAAAAATCGGAAGTATTGCCAAGCAAGACGGACGCTGCTCCTCGAAAATCGGTAACGCCCAAGACGATCGTTTCAGTGAACAATAAAAGTACTAACGAGCTGAAGTGTGACGTACTAAACGAGTTGGTATCTAATTTTAGTAAAATCAGATTGAAGCCAGTGAAGAGAGAGTCTGAACCCGAAATCGAGGATAATCCGCGAGTAATCGGTTCTACCCAACAAAAGAACGATAAGGAAGGGAATGCATCGAGGTCAGAAAGCCAAGGAAATGGAGTGAGCTTGGCAAATATTAACAGCGATTCGTTGGACGAGACGCTCGAGAAAACGAATGGCAAAATAATAAATGTACAATTTGGAACGCACTCGAAGGAGCGGACGTATCACGCTGTTCCCCTAGCGATGTGTAACAGTAAAATTGAAGCTGATCGAAACGAAAGCAACGAATCGGCTAGAATATTCGAAGAGATGTCTTCGTGCAACACCAGCTCTCCGAGCAATGCGTTGGCTGAAACAGAAAGCGCCAAACGTTCGGAGAATCGCGAGGTTTTGTCGAATCGCGAAGAGGATCTCGCGAAGATGGACGCGAACAATGGCGCCCAAACGCGATTCGAGGCTCGTTCGGAATTATCGAAGGTCGCGAGCGACGCTTTCGCGATTTCCGTGAACGCAGAGGCCAGCATAAAAGGCGAGGGATCCGTGAAACGTTTACGGACTGTTGGCTACGGTGAAAAGACTGATGCGAGAGACGGGTCGCGCCGCCATGCCGCGGACGCGCGACAGTTAGACTTAACAAGGAAGGTGGATAGCGACGACAAGAGTGCCATAGCTAGGAGGATTTCTTTACCCTATTGTAATAATACTGACAATAACAGGGCCGTAACACCCGTAGCTGTAAGTGACGACCAATCCCGCGACACTGTAACGATAACCCCCGGTAAAGTTAGGAGCTTTATTAAGTACTACGAGGTTCGACGCGAGGCGACGACCGACAAAGATTCGAAAGTCAACGATAGAGTAGAGAGAGGCCTAATTCAGGAGCGTCGATCGGTGGTCAGCATTCGTAGGGGTCTGGAGGCGAAGGTCGAGGTTAAATCGTTCGAGACGCTGAGGAGGGTGGACCGTCGCGATTCAATGGCGGACGATAGCGCGGAGAGATCGATCGACAGGACGAGGAAGGACGAGACGTCTGCCACGGTTGCGAGCAAACTCGAGAGCGATGAACGCGGTCTAAATGCCATCGAGGACGACTACGTGGAAGTGAGGAAGGTGCGAATGAACGTGTCACCGATGTCCGCTGGTAGTCCGTGCGCGCAGTCCGGCGGGATGAGAAGAAAGAAGTCGGTGAAATTTCAAGGTGGATTCACCGTGATCGACGGGAGAAATCCTGACGAGGATGGCCCCGTGGGGAGCCACGCGGGCCCGAACACGGAGCAGACGGGGATGAGGAAAGCCCCAGGTGGATCGAAAGGAACTGTCCTGGATGAGAAAGTGGATTTACTGGGTGGACGGGACGGGGAATCGTTGAACGCTGATCCACGCCATTTCGAGGGGCGAGAAACTGCTGCTCAGGTTAGTTTAGGGATTTAATTGGAATAGAAAGGTTCTCCAGGTTCTTCTCTTGTACCTTGAATGGATACGTTTCAAAACTTTCACATCTTGTGTCGAACTTGGAAGAAGTTCAATTTAATGATTTTAGTATTTGGTTTGTCTTGAATATGAGCAACATAAAACGCTCGTGATATGAAGTATTTTTCTCTTCCTTTTTTAGATTCTCAGTCTAAATCTTTAATTAAGTACAACGATAATGAAATGGAAAGCAAAGTAGATAATGCAGTAAAGAAATAAAATATTTATATTTTCGTATGAATTAATAGTCCATTAAAAATCTGCTCCCCAGATACGAGACGCAACAAGACGCGAGGACTGTACAGGTATTAATCGCTTCGTTCCAAAACCAGAAACCCCACGCCTCGTATTTTATTGTACTGTATAGTTATTAAACCGTAGTTTTTGTAAGTCGTCGTCATCGTCGTCGTTTCTCCGAACCTCGACGAGAGATTGTACCGCGACGCTTGGTAGCGTCATAGCTACACTGATTTCTTCTCCTCTCGAGCACCGACCAAAGAACAGATTTCCCGCTGCTGCGCGAGAAGCTAACGAGAGTCACACTTTTGCACAGGCAACGCTAAAACGTTCATCCATTATTGCTAGAAACACGTTGTTCCGTAGTTTATTGAGAGTACCAAACGTTAGCACTCTGAGCACACGGTGATGTGCGCGATTATCGTGCAGAACACTAGAACGCATCGGGGGCTTACATTGCAATTAAACGAGTTGCGTCTGCCATTTTTTACAAGCAATATATCGTAATAATATTGCAGACAATAATTGAATCAACAGTATTCGTCGCTAATCATCAATTGTCAATCATCATCTTTCCTTTATAAGGGATGAAAAATTCAAGACACTTGAGTTATCTGAAATCAATTACATCATTCTATCAACTCTATGATCCTCTAGATCTATTCATCCTTCAAAAAAAAAAAAGAAATAACAATATAAATTAATGTATGTTCATTTCGAAGTTAGGAAGTTCTTTAAAAAAAGAAAACTACGTAAAAACAGAATAATCTTCGCCCTTTGAGCGTGAAAATTCGTTCGTAAGTGGAAGTACGCGTCGGATATATTTTCGCGAGCGACGGCGCATCGGGGTTTAATTAAAATCAGTGATTAAACGCGAATTCCGATGGTGCGAACCGGCCTGGCGCATTTAACGGCGCGGCGTCGGGCGCGTTAAGTCACTCGTCGAGCGCGCCAGTTTCGAGAATGTAACGCGGCTGGACGTAACGCGGGCCAGCAGATGTCCCGTTTTCCCAGAAGGATTTACGATTAGAGTTATCGCGGGTTCGACGGGCAAACAGATTCTTCGGTCAAGCGCATTAGCGGTGCAGCCGCCTTTCCGCGCGGATTTATTCGCGATTCGGCCCAGCGTCCGCCGCCACCGCTTCCTCTTCGTACCCCTAATTTCTTGCGTCGTTTCATCCCGACTTATTTCGCGCGTTTTCGGATAATGGGGCTCCGCTAGATTTACGGCCCTCTCGACGACGAGCCGCTGGAACAAAAAACGCCCGAGCGATTTGCGGCTTCCCTCGAATCGGCATTTCTTGCTCGACGTAACGATTCCGCGCTGATAAATGTCATAAAACTGCTACGAGTTTTGAGGAATTGGACGGGATATTGGTACTGGTCGAGAGGGATCGAATGGATTTCTTCATTTTCAGGGAGCACGTTTCGTGTTGATAATATTCGAGTGAATCTATCAATTCTTTATGACGATCGTACGCGATCGTGGAGCTTGTGTATTCGATCAATTAATTCGTATTTGTAGTACTGAGTTGTAAGTTTGTCTTAGGATGGAAATTATTATTGCAGGAGAGTAATTATAGGGAATATTTCGGGGCATAAATTGCAATTAAACGAGTTATCTCTCCTGGGATAATTAGCCAATTGTACATTGTGTATTTGAAGAGATAATTATGTTGGCTCGATCTAATAAGCTATTAATTATTCAATTAGTTGTTTGAATAATCGAATAGCTTTGTTTTCTCACGGACGAGGGTCATTTGCTCCAAAATAATTCGTGTATATTTTTAATTGAACGGAAATAAGAATTCACCGATTTTCTGTATCGATGGATATCCTGAAAATGGCGGAACTGACCATAACTGATCTTTGCGCCGTTCGAGCGAAGAGTTTGTAGAAAGTTCGACTTCGATATCATATCTGCATTCTCCTCTCGAAACGTTCGATGGAACTTTCCTTTTGCTGAAATACGAGATAAAAATGACGACGAAAGTATTTCACGCGCAAGTAGCTAACGCGAAATTTGAAATGTACTCCAGGACAAACGATACGTAATTTTCAACTTGGATTGTTTTTTATACACTGTGAAACACAAGCCACAGAGAGATACATTAATTAATCTAAGAGAGGGAGAGAGAGAGAGGGAGAGAGGATGAAAGCGAAGCGTTTCACTGGTGCACACGAAATCTGTTCTTCCGTTGAGCTCCCTTAGCGCGGTTAATTTCCGTTCTCCATTCGGCTTAGTCGCGTTTTATTAAACAAAAACGGCGAACACCACTTTTAGCTCTGTTATTGTCGCGAGCCTTCCTTCTGCGCATTTGCATTAGGGGAGCGTTGTTTTTTAACGACATAGCGTGCCGCAGGACCCGCGCGTGTATAACCTCATTATCCTGCGTCTATTGTGTAACTATAACCGTACAGGTGGAAGCAATTTACGTAGTGGAGTAGTGGCGAAATAATATTCTCGTTGCACCGTTTCCGTTACGCGTACGTGTTCAACCGATCAGTTTTAATACGCGTTGCTTTTTATGGAAAGTACACTCATTTCGACGCTGCGTTTCGCGAATGGTGGAAGGGGTTGCAACCCTTTTGTTTCTATGCACGGCACGTCGCAACGATTTTTGACGGTTTTTTTTTATTCAAGACACGCAGTAATTTCGAGACGTTGATTAAAGTGAGAATTTTATGAATATTTTAAACATTATTTTTCGAGATATTGTTTAACGATGCTTTCTACAGAAAATTCTCATTTATTTCAGCTCCGTTCATTGAAATACAATTCTAGCGAATACGCGATCCAACTGAACTCTCGTCTGACCCGACCTACCTAATCTATTGCAGAGCGTCATTTCAGTACGCAAAGTAGAGGAAATCTCTACTCTAATTGCAGTAGTTTTCCCAACTCTCGTAAAAAGAATCAAATCGTTCTATAATATTACCTTCATCGTAATTCTATTCCTGAATTGCAGAATATTTTCTGGTCTTTTTTTGTATCGATCAAATTTTTGTTGTTTTCGTTTCTCGATAAACGGTATTAATGCACGAGCATTTTATTCGTTCGCGTGGAATTCTCGTAACAGGGACGCGTGTCGCAGGATGCCAGATTTCCAGTGGCGAGACTCGCCGCGAAGTTCCCGGCTGATTTCGAGCGTGCCAAGCGTGGCCGGGGACAGAAAGTTCCTGACACGCGAGGCGGATCGGCTTGATGCACGGTTTCGGTTTCGCCCCGTTCTTTTTCGGAACGGCTGCCAGGATCAGATGCGCCTCGGCTCGGATCGCGTACGCGATTGAATCACGTAAATTAAATCCAGAAATACCCGCCGATTTTCCACGGTTACGCGCCGGGGGCTCGTAATGATATCATTGTTGCGCAATTGGCATTCCGACGGCTGATATTTCTGGTCGAGAGCGCGACGTGGATGTGTAGCGATCGGGAAACCGTGCGATCGGGTTGTACGGGGTGTCTCGAGTGCAATGGGACATCTGAATGTCGTGTCTCCACTTGCAGATCGTCGAGAGAGGACGTTACAAATAAAAAAAACGTTTGTATAAAGAATTTGCATTTATGTTTATAAAAATAGTTCGCTTTCGCATGATTCGTCCACGTTGGAAGCATAGAAATTGTACGATTATATGCGATATTAGTATCGTTGATATTGTTGAATTGTTATATTGTATACTATAAATGTGTTTCTGGTATTGTCACGTTCAAGTGATCCGTTTCACGCGAGACACCCGGTGCAGTTGGAAACAATTGAACGGAATACTGATAAATGAAAATGTCCGCGCGTGCAGGTTGAAATGACGGTATTTTTTAAAAAGCGGGTACGTGAAAAGCGAGACGCGTAGCGATTTATTTTTTATTCTTTTTTTTTTTTCATTTTTTCGAAAGCGTGCAATTCGTTGGCCAAATGAGACTTAACGCGGTGTGTCGATTATACGCAGTCGTTTTAGTCGTCCTTTGTTGACTTATTGTAAGTATGATAATTTATCGTTCGAGAGGGCGCATTACTTTATATACGAGTTAGTCGAAGATTAATGATAACGAAGCGAATAAGTGTTGTTGATATAATAGGGACACGTAAATGGAATGCTTCTTAAGACTTAGAATTATTGTATACGCACTGTTATGGCTGTTCGTGGTCGTACGAAACGTGGTCATCGATCAAAAGTTAAAGAAATCAACTTTCCTTCTCCATTCGTTATACTATAACCCGTTTTAGCTGAGAAGATTTTATTTCATTCGATTTATTTTAAGAATTGGCACACAAATTAAATGGCCAGTATTTAAATCTACTTTCAGTCAGTATTTTATTACCAAAAAGGTCAGTATAAAAATATCAAACGGTCAGCTTAAGTTAGGTTAATTAGTTAAATTAATAAACGGACAATATAAAGCAGAAAGTACACAGTATTAAACCTATTCCATTGTAAATTCATTAGAAGTCGAAAAAATTACGTTTTCGACCAATTGGTATTTCTTTAAGTGCCAATGGGGGCTTCACATATTTTCAAAGGAATACTGACCTTAATCATATTTAAATACTGACCAAAAGGAATTAAAATACTGACCAGATATATACACATACGTGTAAATAATTACATGTTCAACATTCAAAATGTTACGAATATTGACACGGTTTCTATAAAACTTTAATTAAAGAAAATTCCATTAAACGATTATAAATCTAATTACACGAGAAGTGACGTCTTTTTCATTCGCTCTACATCTGCGTTTCGTACGCAGCTCGAACGGAAGTGGCCGTGCATATATTTAAAGACACATATATATGTATATGTACTTGTACAAGATGAATGTGAGTATTATTACGCGATAACGATTCTGTAAAACGTAACGCGATTTACCCATTTGCCCAGTTGGTTATGCGACCTACCGTAAACGTTCATTTACGCTGATAGATTACGCGAAACAGAGAAAGGGCGAGTTGTGCGAGGTTTTCACCCCATTTAAACAGGACGTTACACGTAGAGGCCGCGCAGTTGAAGAGAAAAACGCAGCTTGATCAAGCAATAATAAATCACGACGCCATGGACCCTTTTCGCGATTTAGTTTTCGAAGGATTCTTAGTTATTACGCGAAACTCGATCGAGATCATAAATTGTACTATATCGATAGAATTTTAATCGAATTCACGATTTTTTATTGTTTGTTTTATATATTACGATATTTTTATTGTACAACACTCTCTTCCTAACAGTTCGTTTGACGATACCTATGGAAATTTGTTGGTTAATTACGATTAAATAAGATTTCATGATTTTAATACCGTCGATTCATTTCTGCTCGATGCCGTCTGCTTCGCAGAATCGATTTCAATTTCCGAACGTTAGTGTCGTACTTTTAATTTCATTAATTTATTCCCCATTGAATTGCAGCACGTACCGAGGCGCGCGTATAGTGCAGCGACGCTCGCAGGTTTTAATCGCGACTAGCGCAGCGTTTCGACGAACACGTTCAATAAAATCAAATAGTTCTCCAAGAACGGCTACTAAAATAAGCAAGCGTATAGTCCGTAACGGAGAGGAAACGTACACGATGAAGTTCTCAAAATGTTACTAATATTTTTGGAAACCTATTACGAGACGAGGAACGTTCATCGTTTAGTGTATTGTACGTCTCGAAAAGTGCATATATATTTGTAGAGAGAGAGAGAGAGAGAGAAAGAGAGATACTTTCATTTTGTAAGAAAAACGAGAAGAAACAAATTGCATTACAGGTTGCCATTCCTCATTTTCAAGCTCAGCTCACCGTTTACAATTCACGTCGGTTCGTTCGTCCCCTTTTGTTGCACCGCGAAAAAGGATTAAACGGAGACGCTGCACTATCAATTCTGATCGAGACAAGTCTCCGCTCGAGTTCGCGATTACGTTCGACAGAAATAATTGGACGCGATCGAGAGAGAGAGAGAGAGAGAGAGAGAGTCTACGTTCCTACAGGTTCGCGGTACGAGGATACGGTGGCGACTTTCACGCGCGCGCTGTACTTCCGGCGTCGCGTTCCATCCCCTTGAAACGTTCATCCGGAAGGTAGCGATCGATGCAAACAAACGTAAGTTCCACTCGTCCGTGCGAGCATCGCGGGTCGAAAATAGAATCGTGGAGGCAACCGTGTCGGTTTATTCTTTCGAAACGAACACACCGTGGCTCGGATTTAGCGGTAAAACGGAGAGAAATAGACATGGCGCGTCGAGGGTGAGTCGCGATACCACGCGAGCGACCATCCGGTTGTACACGTATATGGCGCGGTGCGAAGGAACGGCCGATGGGTTCGAGCCACGAGTTTCTTTTTTACGAGTTCGAACCGTTGATCGAAGTTCAGAGGAGTTTGTCGACGAGTCCTCGTTACGATACATTTTTTGTAGAGAGAGTGTGGGAGAGAGAGAGAGAGAGAGAGAGAGAGGAGGTTGTTACAGTTTTATAATGTTTAAAGGGAGACGAGAGCGTGTACCAACGATGCCTGATTGTACGCGATAGAGTCGCTCTGCTATCGAGTAGTCGATATTTTATGTTCACGTTGGATGAGATGTTTTCTTGCAGTACACTGTACGTTTATATTTCCCTGGAAACTGAATAAATTATTATTTTCTATCCTACGACGGGCGCTCTGCACGTTTCGTTCGATCATCTGTTGCATCGTACAAGTATTCTACGATTTCAAATTTTTTACGTGCGAATTAAAAGTGTTTCATTGGAGGACTTTGAAACGAAATTAAAAAATTATCGTTCTCGACTGAAAGATAATAAATATTTTAGTTTCAGATTGAAGTCTAGAGATTTTCGAAATGTACAAATACTTGCTCTGCCATAAAATTTAGAAAAATGATGAGTTATTTTTGTTTCTCGGTGAGTATGCTCTTTCTGCGTGGAGTGAGGAACTTAACCTTCCATTCTAAAACATTTCGCATCAGCATTTTCTTATCAGCTTGTACTGTATTTCAACGCTCTTCCTCTAGATATCAGCGAGCTTCGGTTACAACGTTCGCATTTAAACACTCTTTCCAACCTCCACGATGATTATTTAAAAATAGACATTTCGTCTGATGAAATACAGGCGCGGAAATAACAGGAAAGAAATGGCAATTTCGTTCTGTATTCCGACGTAATTAAACTAGAAAACTGGTCGCGATGGAAACACTTTTGAGTCGCCTAAAAGATCGTTAGAGGGGAACTACATATCCCCGCTCGAAACGGGCGCGTTTGCGATATCAAAGAGAAACGGAGAGGCTCGTTACCGCGCGAACGGTATTTTCATTTCGTTCGGTGAAAAAGATTCTCTATTCTCGCGAGTTTCGTTATTCCGTCGACGCGCGCTCTCCGTTCGCTCTGCCGTGGAATTTTTAATTCGAAGATTCGCGCTCGCGACGCGCTGGCCCGCGAGAATTTATAGGAACGTGTCTGCAACCCCCTTGTTTCCCTCTGAAACGTGCTTCATCGTTTTACGTAACCTCTGGAGATGAGTAACGAGACGATTTGTGTCAGGGCGGCAATTTTTGGCAATCGTCTGTCCCCACATCTGATTCACGTTTTACATAAATGTTGCGCAAGTCGTGCTATTAACGTCCATTCTAATCGATTAATGGCCGTTCGAGCGTGTAAATGTTCCTCAAATTGGATGATAAATTAAAACGACTGATTCTATTAATGCGACTAGATCAATTCTCCGTTTAGTACTAAGCACAGACCAAGCGAGCTATATATGTTAAGTCTACCAGGGAATTCTGTCCGATAATATCATTTCAAGATTTAATATTTAAGAACGAAGCATCTGAGACGTAATATTTAATTATTTCGTTTCATATGAATGGGGGTAAGTTGATCGTCCTTTTTATTTTTTATAAGATACGACTGCCTGGATATCGATGGTCCACTTGCAGTTGGTCCTGCACGATTGAAAGTAAACAAATATTCCATAGGCCATTGATTCCTGTCCTCGATTTTCTTTTCCTGGCAAACAGTGTGGCGCGCTGGACGAATGGGGTGGCTAGACGCGGTCCTCACCGACGCGTCAAGTTTCGCGTTATGCGCAGTTGGTAACTTCCGGCGGAACTTTTGATGGAACGTTCATGTGGAATTTCTGTCCACCCCCGCTACGTTCTCCTCTTTAATCATGTTAATGCTTCGAACAAAGAAGTAACTCGAGGACTTACGAAGTTGGCCTTGCGCTCGAGACATTTGTTTTTATTACCTTAAGTTACAGCTGGAGAGAAGTTCGGTACGTTATTTAACATTTTTCCCTCCCTCGTTCATAATTAATCTGCTCGTTGATTCTATTAATAAGGGGAGAATGTTTTCTTTGAGTTTAGAAGTTGACTTTTGTAATGACTTTTATCGCTTATTGGGCGCCACCCTGTGTTCAGTTGTACTTTGAAACTTCATCGATCCACAGAGCTGTAGAAACGTAGAAAGTTTATTAAATAATTTGTATCGTAATTAGTTAGAGTTGAATCGTTGTAATTGTAACATTAGTTTATCGATTGCACGATATGATTAGAAGCTACGAATTTTCGTATCTAGTTTCACAGAGAAATAATTCGCTGTTTTCAAAGAATTCAATTTGAAATTGCCAACAGTGGTTTTGTATCCACGAGAAGGGAGTAACGAATTCATTCAAAGAACATCAATCCATCATTTTAATTCAGCCCGCACTATGACTCATCGCCGACAAAAGAAATCCAATAGCACGTCAAAATCCCGCCCCTAATGGGAAGGCTGAAACGCGGAAAGAAACCGAACAGCTGGCGTTTACCCCCGTGTTCTCGCGTCCGCGTCATTTCGCGTCGAATCGTACGCTTCTCCGCCACCCTCTCATCGATTTCTGTCAAACGTCGACAACTGTCACAACCTAATTTATACCAAATTTTAGTTTCCCCAGTAGAATCGTTCCTGTGACATTAAACGTGAATTATTTTTCTAATTAAAGAAGGAACAAAAACCTCCATTGTATTTTACCCGTTTTCAATTTATTCCTGTTCTATAATCTATATTTATTTCAAAAATTACTCGTCGGTTCATTGAAGTGTCAGCCATAAATGAAACCTTTACAAACGATGAAACAAGTTTGATAACCTATGGAAAATAAAAGTTGCGATGCCAGCTGTGTGGGCGCGGTTACGTTAAGCTGTGTTTGAACAATGTCTCTTATTGTGCAATAAGACGCATATAATTACGAAGCATTGTATGAAAAGAGGCGTATTTTAAACCAGGCTTTTACATCAGTATTTAGATACAGATATTCCTCGCTAAGCCGATTACTTTTACATTCGATATTTGTGTTCTCGTTTAAATCGAGATACACTGTAACCCATATAAAAACATACAAAACGTTGACCAATTTCTTCTGATTATCCTCTCTAAAACAAATCTATAAGAAAAAACTTTCCTATCCTCCATCGAAAGAATAACACGAAAACCAAAAGAATATATATATGCCACAAAAGTTCCCCATAAGCCCTTCAACGAACTCATCCTCCAGCCCAAAAAAAAGAACCAGCCAACAGAGTTCAAATCCCCCAGCAGTTCTCCGCTGGCAAAACCGTTCGTATGATAATCGTGACACGCGTCACGTGCTGACATTCCTGCGTTCTACCTATCGAGTCCCACGGGATTTATTTTCGGATGGGTAGGACGTCGGGGCATGGGCTTCCACGGGTGGTCCGCGACGGAGGGCTCAGTGAATCCGCGGCTGGCTCGCCGCGCGAGTCACAGGAGGATCGAGAGCGCGCGGGCACCGGGAAACGATCGATCGGACGCCGCTTCCGGTCTCGATGGTAGCGCGCGGGATCGTCGCGTCGCGTGGTCCCGCCAGGTCTGCCAGGCGCGACGTTCCTCCATCCTCGACGTTCACCCGCGGTTGGCCGTTTGTCAAGAATCGACCGGCGCACCGGAGTTTTTCGCTTCGACGGGCGAGACCAGCTATGTCTTCGCGGATATTTTGAGATGCGTAGGTACAGGCGGCTGGCCGATGGAAACCGGGACACCTTCGAGTCCGACGGTGTGCGCGCAGTTGCACGCGTAAGGTTTAGCGGCGTGGAAGGAAGAAGGGAGCAATCGCGGCTCTCGCGTTTATTGATCCTCGCCGGGAAGATCGCGGCCCTCGTTGGATCGCGATATTTGCCCGGCGACCACGGGGAACGGACCGGTGCCGGGCGTCGTTCCCGGAACGCGGCGGAATATTAAACGAGCACGGGAAGCGGAACGACGGGCGATCGGTAGCGGGCTGGAAAAATCCTCGACGGCCCGGTATTTATAACCTGGTGCTTGTAAACACGCGTGCCACGGCGTCCGCGCAAGCCGACCGTGATTCCACGCGTCTCGCCACAGCAGCACGCCGATGCACTAACGATCAGCGAGCGGTTCCCCTTCGAGCTCTGCCAAAAGCTCGCCTCCGTCGCGGAGCGCTGCGGCGAACGTGCGTTTCACGGCTGCGGAAATTTCTCGACGGGCCTTGAGCTTGGGTCGCTCGTTATTGTGACAGTTACGACGGCGAGTGACAGTTGTGCTGCAACGACGGTCGATCGTTACGTCGCGGAAGATCGTGTCCGATCGTCGAGTTTGTCGAGACGATCGTTGGAGATTTTTATTGTTTTTTTTTTAAATCGAGCACGTGTATCGACAGTGGTTGTGGAATTAATTGTTTGGTTTTTGAGAATGAGATATCTGTGAGGAATTGTAATTGATATTGTTCGTTCGCACCTTCCATGGTATTTTATTGGAGAACGTGCCGGTTTGGATGTGTTATCCGATTTCCAAGAGCCAACAGGCATCGGTTCGAAGCGTTTACCCTGGTTCCCGAAAAATTGAAGGGAACACTTACGTACACAAGCTCGAGCCGTGAATAGCGAGCGCAAACACAACGAGGGATGGATGTAAAAGCGTGAAGCGGTTTCGGAAACATCCCAAAGTCAAACTCCCTCGATTCTGACAAGCTGCCAAGCGTCTGAGGTCGCGTTACATAAGCTAAGCGTAACGCTCGTTCGATTCTTCGTCGAACAATAATTCTCGATCGCGTTTTACGAGCAACGGATACCAAGTCGAATCGCATCCGCGAGTGGCAGGGATAACCTGGGAATTTACACGTGGACCACTGGCTCAGCGAACGTGGACGAATACGAGACAACGTGCGACAGTGTTGATGCTTAAGAAGAAAAATGTAAATTATTAATTTGGAGAATCGTATGTGGTGATAAAGAAAGTTTGACGGTTATTTGAAAGTTTCTGGGAGTTCGAAAAATGTTTTGCCGAAGCATGTAAAAGAAGAAAATTGTGAGCAAGGTGAACAGAATTGAGCGAGCATCGGAATTGCCGGACGCGACAGACAGCAGATTAGATGCGCTTGAACAATCCGTTTGAAAGGATTAGAAACAGTCTCGAGACTTTTCCCAGCAACAAACAAGTCGTCGAGCGAAACATTCGGCTGTAGAAAATATTTCGCGATCCGCGGAAATATTTACGCGCCGCAGCGGAGCGAAATATTTACATGATAAATGTCGAGATGAATATTTCAATATTGATATTCCTCTTCGAGTTATGGAAATACCTTTGCATGTATTACACGTGTTTTCAAGCTAAACTCAATAATCGAGCATAATGCCGCGGATACTTTGCGTTATCCTGAAATCCGAGTATCGAGCTTGATATACCTTGTCAGAGGAAACAGATGGTTCACGCAGACAGTGCCAATAGTGGACGAGTATTTATTATTCAATGTACAAAGCCATAAAAAACCTATAATTCAAGTTCCAATAAAATAGTACAACAACATCGAACCGCCAACGACGCGGCAGCGTCGTATCCACGTCCCAAAGCAGAAAATTAAAAGAACACCGTGAAATTTTCATTCCAACGAGGCAACAGACCCGATAAATACACATCCCTCGACATAAAAAGATCGCTAAAAAATCGTAACGTTATAATTCCAACGAAACGGGCAGCTGCGAGGCAACAGGAAATCCCGTGGCACGGAAAATTTGCCAATCAAGATCGACCGATAAATTCCATCGGGGCATTAAAATTCAGGGTGCCCGCGGAAGATCGACGGTGGCCCCTCAGATTGGAGAGGTGATCGAACCCAAGCGGCGGGACGAAAATTACCTCGTCGAGAACCGGAAACATGAAGAACGGTCACCCGATTATAACAGCCACGTCATCCAGCCTGGTCAATCCGGATTCTGCGTCCTCGAACGAGCCCACGGAACCGATCGTCAGGTTGAAGCTGGACAAGCCGCGGCACTGGGAGTGGGAGCTGACCACGTCCGCGGACACGCTTCCTGTAATCCAGCTGCTGGACAAAGATGGCCGCCTGCTGGTAGAGACGACTGGTCAGACGGCGCAGCGGGCCAGAGGCTCGTTTCGCGAGGGCCTCAAGTCCCACGAGGAGTTCCCGAGTCGATCGCCCAGCGAGAGACCGTCCACTGGTTCCTCCTCCTTCTCGTCCTCGTCTGCGCCTAGCTCGACCATCCTGGTACAAGGAAACAGAAACATCGACGGGTTCAGCACGAAGTTCGGCGGTTGCCAGTTCGGTTACGCGCCTAGGAAATCGAGGAGCGAGGTGACGGTGAAGGAGAAGGAGAGGAAAGGGAGGAAGAGGCAATCCGCTGGATCAGAGGCTGTGAGACAGGCTGAAGAAACGAGGGCGGCCTTGAAGAAGTATTCGACTGGAGATTATTTGCGGCAGCAGATCATCGACGATCTTAGAACGAAGAACACTGTGGGCAAGAGTCCGGATGAAATTGCGAAGGAGAGGTGCAGGAAAATGAAGGCTTACTTGAGGACGCAGAGCGAGATTCTGCCCAGGTTGGTACACGTGGAGGAAGAGGAGAGCAGCGATGGGTCGAAGTTGACCGTTGACAGGAACGACGACGAGGTTCGCAGTCAGAGGATCAAGGATGGTCTCATGCGACTTCGAGAGGCGATCAAGGACGAGGGTGCGAGGGTTGAAAAATCTGCGAGTCTCAACGAAGTCCGTGAGGATAATAATAAACTTGAAACTTCCATCGAGAACACGAAAGCTGAAGACACCAGAAGGAAGATCAAGAGCGAGGAGCTGGAGAGGGTGAGGTCGTTTCTGCAAAGGAAGATTCAACAGAAGATGGAACAGGAGCGAAGTTTCGGCCAGTGGGATGGTCAAATGAGGCCAAAGGTAGGAATTCAGAAGAGGTCCTCCGAGTACAGACAACCGGAGGACCCTCGAGGCTATCGAACGCGTAAAGTGCATAGCGAGACGAGCATCATCAGGTTCGACCCAGAGATTATTCAGAGGGACAAGCAGAGAGCCAGCCGACAAGTCAGCAGAGAACGATCGTCGAGATCCTGCAGCTCGCGTTCCAAGGACTCGTTCCAGCAGAGGGCTTATCGTCGTTCGAAGAGCGAGACGATCGTCGAGGCAGCGGAAACAGCTGGCACGGAGCATCGACAGAGGTCGAGGGATCCAACGGAGAAGCGGAAGCTCTATCGCAAGACGAAGAGCGACGTGCTGTTGGGTCAAGTGGGGAGCAGCCGTGACTCGGAGCAAGAGAATCCTCCGAGGCGAGTCAGGAGCAAGGACAACGTGGACAAATCGTGGCGGGAATACAAGGAGAGGAAGAAGCACGAGAAATTGCATAGAGAGTCTGAGAACAGGGAGGTGAAGGAGGAGGACTTTATGAGTAAACCGCGATGGAAGGATCTGCAGGCAGAGCTGTGCACCTTCAGGAATTGCAGGATCTGCCAGAACTTGCGGAATTGCGTGGACCCGCTGCAGCAACGGCGTGGCAGCTTAGAGAACCGGAAGCTCCCGGAGAACCAAGCTGGTGACACTTTCGAGGTGGTTTCTGGCAATTCTACGAACGACAGACCCGGAGCCAATTCGCAGACGAGTTATTCGATCGAGGACAAACCCGAGGTCTCCGTGAACCACGCGTCGAGTAAAGTACAGGCGAAGGGTCACGAGAAGAACGCGTCCAACATGATTTCCCCCGATTGCGGTTACAATACGATCCCCAAGAAGACTTGCAACGGTTACAAGGAGTTGTACACGCGCACGAACGTGAAGAAGAGCGACACGTTCAAGGTTGTGGATGGTAGTGAAGAGCTTGAGGAAACTGTGGAGCGAGGCGATACGAAGGGTGACGTCAATGGGGCAGCGGTTGATAGTTTCGAGAGTTTGAGCAGTGAAGGGGTGTTGGCGAACAAGTCGAACGAGGATATCGCCAGAGATTACTTTAGGAGGGTGTACCAGTTGCTGAAGAAACGACAGGAGGAGGCGAGGAGGGTCGCGGAGAAGCAGGAGAAGGCCGGCTGCGACGATTCGTCGTCGTCGAATTGCACGGGGAAGGTGCAGAAGAAGAAGCTGCGACGCAAGAAGAAGGAACGAAGCGCGCAAGGTAAGGGATGAATTGTTTTCACGTCGTGTTGGTTTGTTTCGTGTGTTGCGGCGTGTTGTTAATTACGAGAGATGGCTCGTTGCACCGTGGTAATTTGGTATGCGGGTGTTCGCCTCTAATTTCATGGTAGAATCGTCTCTTTTATAACGTTAGCAGAAAATATTTAAACAAATATTATGTTAACGTCAAGTGCAGACTTTGATCGATTTCAGTCTTCCATATAATGAAATACGATTAATGTAGAAACGTAATTGACGCGCATTGAATATGAACGAAACGCGAGCGATTACATTTTGTCGAATACCTTCCATTTAAATAAGTTGACACGAATGACAGCAGGAATACTCTTGATCAGCCATTGAAAAGGAAAGGTCGTTTCATCGTGGAACTCTTTTCGTAGATTTCAAGTCACATACCGAAATAATATCCGCAATTGTCTTCAAGCAGGTGGCACAGTCGCCATAACGGGCGTCTTTCGTTAATGCGAAAACTTACCCCTTGAAGGCGCGCTCTCCTTACCGTCATATTTACACGACCCCTTGGTTCCCTTGATATTTTAGAAACTTTTCGCGGTACATATCTTGTCTGCACTGCGGCGCAATATCATTTTCGGCATTGTGCTAATATTAAAAGCTCATGAATTTGAAAAAACAAGGAAGTAACAGAGCGACACTGTTAAACGTTGGCTGCGATCGATGGCTCTCCGGGTGTTTCCGTGTAACGGATGCTGTAAATCCACCCGAATTCCGCCTGGGATAATTGGATGCAAACGATTTTGGAATAGCAGGGTAGCTGTCCTGTTTTGTCGTTTCGTTTTGCTTCGTTAATCGGGACGAGAGCTTAGGTAAAACAGTGGTCGAAGCTTCGAGCTGTGATACGGATTAGTTGAACATGCGAGACTGATCAAGCCTGTGATTGCTTTTAAATTATAGAAATTAATAGTTGCTGCGATCCTGTACATCTGCAAAGCATCGCATTATTCATATTTTTAAACTTAAATATCATTTGCGAACATTGAACGTTAGCGTTACTAATTGCGATAGTCTATCATCTGCAATGTTTAAAAAAAGAGGAAACATTCTTCTGCGAGCAATATAATTCGCGCCTCGAGGAAAGCAATGAAATAGTGAAACCGGGAATTTTATTCGCCAGTTCGTAGGAGTGAAATACAGCGTGGAACGCAGCATGTAACACACCTCGAATACGTGCATCGGAACGATCGGTGAATGTGCAATCTCCCTAGGCGAATCGCGCGTTTGTATTACGCTTAACGTTGCAAGGAGATTTCCCTACCGTGGGGAAAAGATGGCGTCACGCGAAAAGCCGTATAGACGGATACGATTCCCGTGCACGGTACGCGAGCCACCGCTATAAGTAGCAGTATTTTATACTTTCCGGTCTCCCCATTGCCACTCTTGAATTTCCCTACGCGGCCATTCCTTTTCCTGCTTCTGGCAACGTTGATTACACTCCACTGGATACCTCGATACCAGTCACGATAACACGTGTTAACTATCTTCCGGTCACTTCAACGCTTCAACGTTTTACTGCTTAAAAAAATTCTTACGTCTTGACGCATGAGTTTAATATCTGCAATTTTTGTCTCGCCATTTTCTGGGACTACAGGGATCACTTTAACGCTTTGCGTTCATATTCATACTTATGAAGATTACCAGGCAACTCGGAATTTTTAACCCTTTGCGCTCGTATTTATATTTAAAAAGACTACCAGGCAACTTGGTATTTTCGTTCATACTCGATCGGAAATGAAAACGTACGAGCTCTTAGAAAAAATACCTGAAAGTCGGATCAGAAAGAGTATTGTCTCATATATTCCAAAAATTCCCTCGAAAAGTGTGGCGAAATAAAAGGAAAGTGATTATTATGGAAGCAGAGCTGGAAGAATTTTTAGCGGATGCTTTGGTGGCTTCATGGCCATCTCATCTGGCCGCCACGAGCAGCGTTGGCCCTTTTGACGGGCTTTCAGCCAAAGAGATTAGTGCCGCGACTTCGACCAGGAAGTCTCGTCAAAATTAACGGAAACCAGCGTCTGTGAATCTCGCTGACATAATCTCTGCTCGCCGTCGCCTCTTGGCTTGGCTCGTTTGATACTTCCCTAGCGAGAATTATTATTGCCGACCTTTTCATAAGCTGAGACAATCGCGTCAATTTGATGTACCAAGTGGGATTAGGGGAGACTGGAGCGAAGTTTCGGTTTCTTCCTTTGTGGAACGAGTCAACCCTAAAGAGCTGCGAGACCTTCGTTAAACGCGACCGGGTTAACTACTGACCAGGCTCTATTTTCGACCGAGCGAAGCGTGAAGTATAACACGCTCACTGCTTCTTTTTCACGTGCTGAAAGGGATAAGATGTCTGTGTATCGATGAGACTGTTGTATCTTCAATTTTCCTTTGTTGAGAATTTTGTTGACCTATCGATGACGTCTTTTGGTTAAAATAAGATCAAACTTGACGTATTTATTTATTTAATATGTAATTCGTGTAACTTCAGTCATTATTGGTACACTTTTGGCTTCCATGATCACAAAATCAAAAATGAAAACGTTTTCGCATCTGCGTTGTCATCGCTAATTCTCAAAGGATTCTCCAGGACTCCATTACCAGCCTCGCCTCCTTTTCACTTGGTGTCCTTGCGGTAGAAAACAAGCCACTGAGACTCATCACGAGATTAATTAAGTGCAGAGATCTCGTTCCATACCTAAATAGCTACTCGCGTCCGGTTCCGAGTTATGTGCACCTATTCAGGATATATTACGCAGGCAGAGTTTTGCCTGTACACATTATCAATTAAGTGATACGTGGTGGAATTTCATGAATATAAAATAGCCTCTATACCACATACATTAAGGAAGATGAATATTCATAACGAATCTATTTTTTTACGAATATGTTCGCTACTTCGTAAAGAGTCTCAGATCAACACTTCTCAAGCATCTTTCGAAAACTCCTTCCTTTTTAAGTCAAAATTTCATTGCCAGATGTCAGCTGTCTATTTCATGAGCCATAGTTATCATCACTATCCTTTGTAAATATTGATTCATCTCAAACAGTCATATATGCTAAATTTATTCATCCCCTCTGTTACTTCCACCCTATATCTCATCCTTGACCCTTGGCTATTTCCTCCAACTTGCGAAACTATCCTTTCCCAAGCTCTTTACAAGTTCCTTAAATACCAAGCCCGAAAAACCAGAGCAGCTTTCATCATTCTGAATTCAGCATTTCACGCTAGACTACGTACCACGTACCATGTGAATAAAACCTTTCTTCGGGGTTTAAGAGCGCGTTGTACTTGGCTCCTTCGACTCAGTTGAACCAGAAATTCGATATCGTGTACTACAACAGTCGAACCGCGCCAACCGTATCGTTGCACAATTTTTGTATTCCACGAAAAAAAAGCGTGGCAATTGAATTTGAAACGGAAGAGATTTCGCACCCTTATTTAGTGGGTGCTGCACGGTATATGGTCAGACTCGGTGGTCGTCCGTTAAATATTCAGAAAACGTAGAGACGTCGAAAAACAGTTGGCCCACGAGTGGGTGGGGTAAAACTCTCTCGAACGTAGCGTCGCCGGGTTGAAAGTGTCGGAGGGCGGGTGGAAATCGTATTTCAGCGGCGGCCACGTTGCTTAAGGGGAGGATTACACAGGATTCCCAGTGGGTAGCGGCGGTTGGCGTGCGCGTTAAGAAGAGAACGGAACCTTCGAGCTTGTAAGCACTTACGTGCACGCTGTTGGCTGACACCGCGGCCGCGTAAGCTGCTGCAGGCTTATTGCATGATTGATGAAAATAAAAATGGAACAACACCCGGGCGATGCGTCGATAACGCGAGCACGCGTTGCGTCCATCAACACCTGTTTCTCGTTACGTCCTACCCACGCGAATCGTTTCGTTTTGTGCTGGCGTGCGAGCTTCAATTCTGCGGAAAGTTTAATAATCTAACGATACGTACGTAGGTGTCGTTAATTTCACGAGTACTTAACGTTTATCTACAGTTTACAACAATTGCGACTGTACCGCAACTACATCGCGCTACCCTTATCTTCACGAGGGAATGTCAGAGCATCGAAGTCCTCGAACTCGACTGAAAGTTTATCGCTGGCAGCTCCATACCTCCCCTATCGGTATCAGAGGCATCGCGCGCGAGCAGGGCGCGGTGTTCGAGCGTGAAATGGATATTATGACATAACCATTCAGCCGGGGTTGCATTCAAAACGCGTCGCGCAGTTCTGGCGGCGGCGGTGCACGTTTCTGTTGAAACTGTTGGCATTAACTTGAGAGTGTTTAGCAGTTCTTGTCGCGTAACTATCGGTTTGATCTGAACGTCGCGCGCGGACGTTCCCATGCAGACGGAAGCATCAACTTGTTGCTAGACACGAGGCGATACGCTCGCGCGTTGCTCGACGTTGGCAGAGGAGCAATTGGCGATTGTTACGCGTCGTACCGCGAACCGTGGTTGCATTTTAAAAAATCGCGCTCAATTTTGAACGTCGAACGCGCTTTCGTCGAGGATCGTTGAGCGAGTTGAGCGAGATCGTGCGAAATTAACTTTGGTACTTGGTATTCGAAGTAGATGCGTCTAGGAGTTTCGAGATGTTATTCTGTTTGCTGCAATGACACTGCGAGTTTGGAATGCAATGTTAGAATACATTTAAATTCGTTTAGGGATCAATTTCGAAACAGTTTAGATGCAACACTGTAGAAATTTAGTTCTCCGAATAGACTCTCAGGAATAATTCTGATGGTCCTCATTTTTAGTACAGAATAGGATTCTAGAATAATGTCCCTGTTGCAACATGAAGCAGAATATACGAAATTAATTTTGGAAGACGTGAAAATGAAATATTCCGCCGACGGCCATTGTTCTATAATTCTCTAGACGCTTTTCTTGGAAAGGTTTCTTAGCTTCGCAGGTATTTTTCGACGAGCGACGATGTTGCTGCTTTATTTATTTATTTTTCCAAAATGATCACGCAACGAAAGAAAGCGCAAACATAATGAGAATGCATTAAAAATATTTGAAATTATCCCAATTCTTTACGATTTGATTTCATATTTCAAAAAATCGTCTCATCATATTTCCCGGCCACGCGAAGTGAAAATTATACCGCAAACGCGTCGCAGAGGTGGAGTTTTTCGGAAATGAACGCTGGGAAAGCGAGGCTCTAATCACAGCAAGTAAATAGCTGTTATTCAACATGGTTATTACAGTCCTATTACCAAAGTCTCTTCCGTGGGGTAAGAAGGGTTTAACGAGAGCCCTCTGCAAGCCTGCTCCTTTAATCAAACCGCATCGTATCAATGCACGCATAGCTCGTACACAGCGTCAGTGGTCTAGCCACGTGTACGCAAGCTTTAACACAAAGTGCTCGACCCGAAGCGACGTAGAGACCACGAGAAGATATTCTATTCGATGTTGAACTATACATTGAAATCCAATTACTTTGTGGTTCTCGCCGGTGGCATCTCTTCGCGTCCGCCTGACAGATTTTCTTTTAGAGTACTCGTTCACGTAGCTTGGAGGACTCTATTTTCAAACTGTAAGGGTTAACTTTCACGAAAAAATTAATAGGGATACTTTTTGCGAGTTTGTTATGCGCTTGTTTTTTGTCTGGGTTAACTTCGACGACTGCTTGCGTCGAGTGCTTGCTTTTTTGCAGCGAATATTTATTTTTCTATAGTTTTTATGCGGTTCTTTACCTTTTTAGACCAACATAATTTTTATCAATGGAGGTCATCTCGTTTTTTGTATTTCAAGTCCACGTAATTCTGAAAATGCTTTGGTAAGGATGTTACACTCAGCATCGTCAAAAAATGGGGTGGTTTCCCTCTTGGAGCGTACCGTTGAGTTTACTGATTACGCTACTGTGTACTTACACAATGCTTATCTTTGAGTAAGATTTTTTTTAGCAGACCACTAGCAAAAATAGAGTTACATGTTCTTCTTTAATTATAGTTGAAAGATTATTTCATTTTTCTAGATCATTTCGAGGTAAAATTTAATTAACAATAATTCTTGTTCGGATGTCAGTGATGCGCATGAAAGAACGCTAAGTCTTTGGCCACAGAATGCATTCCTATTTGACGCCATAAATTATTTAACGACAGAATAACTGGAATGCTGCTCATTTTCGCGTTTCACAAAAGTGTCCCTATATTTGAACGGTTAAAGACGACGTGAAAGATGAAAGACGTATTTTTGTCAAATGCAAGGAACGTTGCCAATTTTACGCGGTTAAAGATTATTTTTAGAAGAAAGCACATCCATTATGGCTGAACGGAAATATCCAGACTTCATAATATGGACGAACACTTACGCGACGATCGGGATTAAAAATAAAGTCCGTTTTACCCAAATGAACTACGGTATTGCTCAACACCTGCACGGCCAGTTAGTGCAACAATAAATAACAGGCAAAAGCGTCAGGAGATTTCGAAACGAAAGAACCGAATCAGAGTTTAACGTTTAACATTTCACGCTCGAAACAAATAAATAAAAGAGAGAACAATACATACTCGTACAGATTGAAAGTATTACCAATAACTTTTACTTCATGCTTCTTCGAAAATTCGATCCGACAACATATGAAAACGCGCTAAAGGGGCGAAGCATGAAAACGCACAACCCTCGTCCCGTTCGTTGAAAATCCGAAAAAAATTGCAAAAATTGATAATACGTATCCGTCAGTTGGAACATTCTTTACTTTGAAAGTTGGGAACTCGTGTTAAGTCCGAAGGAAACGAGCGCAAACCGCGTTTCGCGGTAAGTGTCTTTGCAAGTGGATTTGGCGGCGGGCCAGCCGCAGCGTCGTCGGTTCTACTTCCTGGCACGACCGTATATTTCGCGTGTCGGAACAAATATTGAAATGAGACGGGTGGAGAAGAATGGACGCAACGGCAGGTGGTCCGGTTGAGCGTAGTTACGCAACTTCCTTAGACGGATCGATCGGAAGGACGAACTTTTTATTTCCGGCTAATTGGTGGCTCGTTATTTTCAAGATCGAGCGGCTCGCGCATGACTCACCGGTGAATTATCGACAGAGCCATTGATGGCGTACACAGGATGTCCTGAATTCGAACGTGATTCTTGCGCGTCGTCTCGATCAATCGTGGCCTGCCATGCTTCGTTTGGTACGCGCAAGCATCGAATAATAATTAATGAAAATTGTATATACAAACTCTTCGTAAGTAATTACTTGATAAGGATATTATCTATACGAAGGATCATCGTATTATTGTAGAGAAATATTAGTCTACTTAAGTACGTGAAATAGCTCGTGAATCGACCGTGGACATTGCATTGTTGAAGCGAAAAATTGGGGTGTAATCCACGAGTCTTTGCTGGAGCTGGTTGGCCATTCCACGGACCTCTGGCAAAGCTTTGTTTGTGCTATCTTAATTAAAATTTTTATGGAACAGACGTCTGACTGGGGCTTTTAAATAAATAAATTCCTTTCGTCGAAAAATGTACCTTTTGCATTTCTATGATCCACGGAAAATTAAGTCCTCGATATATAAAAGTAAAACAACATATTCTAGATACTTTTATGCGATAATGTATTGACTGAAAGTACGACAGATCTCTCAAAACCTTAGTTAAAATTCAAGCCAGTAATTTCTCAGAGTTAGACTAAATTTTCAGAACAATCCTCTTCCAGTCGGTCCATAAAAAACCATATATATATATATATATTGTAACGATGACATTTCGAAGAGCGCGCAGTACGTTTCGTCCTACAAGGATATTAAACCGCCGATACGCTGTTCCTTCTTTCGACCCAGCGGGGCGCAAACAATGCTGAACGTGAAATTTAATATTTCACATATCGACAGTGGCACCCCCGACAGACGGTCGCGCGATCAGATCAAATGAAAAGCTCATAGGATGGCACGACACAAAACACATCCGTTCAAATACTGTCGATCATCCACTTGCTCCCCGCTCGGGGCTGGTTTATAACCTCGAGGAGAAATCAATTCGCGCCGTTCGACTCCGATATGTAGCGCGCGTGTAACGCGGCGTTCTATGCAGAGTCCGGATATCCGCGCGATGAAAAATGACAGCGCGACAGAGAGGTGGTGGATCTATCGGGTCCCAGAACTGTCGTCCTGGCTGAAAAACTTGGAGACGGAGACGAAGTTGGGACGGTTTCGCTGTTAGTCACCCAGCCACGACTAATAGCCTTTGAGCAAGGTTATCGCGCCGTTCCGTCTACCAGCGCCTCTCGCTAGCATTTTTCCTGCTGATGATGCTGCGAGCTGATGGTATCGCGCGGGGTGTTGCTGTTGCAAAAAATTCTCCGTTGTTAAGCTGGTAAGTCTGCTGGTCACGAGCTCCTTTTAGACAGAGGCGCGATGGGGTCGCGAAAGAGGGTGAACGAACGTCTCTGTCGATTTCTGCTTATCCTCCACAGTGTTCGAATTTGAGACGCCATGTTTGCTTGGTTCTACGTTGTTTTTTATTAGGTGGTTACTTCGTGTGTCGTAACAGCGAATCTGAGAGGAGAAATTGAACTTGCCATTTATATATCATAGTTTATAACACAGTGGAACTTGTAAAATAATTTTGGTTTAAATAATATAATGTGAGTTTGTACAATTTCGGAATGAATCAGGGGTTGGCTAGTAAAATAATCACCTTTCGTAAAACTAGGGCGTCCCACTTACTCTCTGACGTCAAATCTTGGTATTTCACTATAAATGCTACCGACTGCGAACACCCAGTAATAATCTTTCTTTATTTATTCATTGCAAACGAATGACTTTGTTATTAGCCCGAAATAGTGTTTTTTTTCTTTTTTGAGAGTCAATTTGGAACGAAGTTTAAAGTCGTACGATAGTCAATTATTCATATACAATGTTTGAAATGTCCCAGCGATATCGTATGAGTGGAATATTCAATTTGGTCCAGTATCGAAAAATTGTGCGACGCTGACATCAAACGGAGCCATGTCAAAGCGATTTTAGCATGTAAAGAAGCGGTGAAAGTTTGGGTGTTCCATTTTATTTAAAGAGCTGACCGAATTCAATTTTCTCGGGGCAGCATTAACGAGTTCGCGCAAAATTTCATGTAATTCCATTTATTATAACAACTTGATATGTTATATCGTTATCCACACGCCATGCGTGGAGCAAAACGCAAGCGAAATAGGAAAAGCAGAAAAGCCAAGAATAACAAAATTGGAAAATTACAATTTTCAAACACGAATAAATTTCTGCAGATCACTGTCAAATATAAAATCCAAGTTTCATAAATTGAAATTATTTAATTGCTTCAACTAAAACACAGATGTACCGTGCACGTGCATGCTGGAGTTCGGTCGTTGTACGTCTTCGTCCGTCTGAAGGGCGCCGTTTGATCCCCACGGTAGTTTCCCCGTTTCGCTCTCAACTTTTATCCCTTAGCAGCGTAACTATCAGCTTTACAACGTCTGCTCCCGCATGTTTTGTGCACGCGACATCAAACGTGTACCTGTACAACTTAACCACGATACTTCTCCGTGGCCACTGACATTTGTTGCGTTTAAACGGATTTCGTATTCACTGCTACAGGGTATAAGAAGAGAATAAGATAATTAAACGTAAAAGAGAATTGAAAAATAGTTACAAATTTTCCTATCATTGCGTCTGTAACATTATTAACAAACGTAGAAGTAGTATCCCTCCAGTTAAAGTCGATAGGGATTACACGAGCAGAGGGTAGCAGATAAAGGGGTGGCGTCAGGAAGCCTGATAATCAGAAGTTCGCCTGTCACCAGTCAGACGACAGACAAGACCTACCGTCACTTTCTGGTGAGATACACCGGTTTTACATCGCGCAAATAAAATTTCCGCAACTTCCTGGAAGTTGTCCGCTAACCTGTGCACTTCAGTTTGTTAATTCGGGGTGAACTTTGGCGTCCTGGAATAATACGGAGGCCTGTGTCACTCGACGAGCCGTGCAATATCGACATACCGGGACGAATTTACGGGGGATAATGAAATTGTAACTTTTGATCGTTCAACTTAACTGGAAATGTTTCGACTCGAGGAAGCGTTAATTAGTTTTGCGCCGCCGCGGATCCCTCCGCGCTTTTTCTATCCGTTGACCTTTTAATTAACGAAGTTCGCTCAATGGAATCGTACAACTTCGCGTGGCGTTGCAGGAACGCGAGTATTTTAAACGATCCCAGTGATCAGGTGAAGATAATTCTGGCACTGATTTAGGAGAATAAATTATAATGTTATACGAATATTTTGTTTTTTAGGAATTTCTGGTGTCTTCAATAGGAATAGAAGAGCTTTTGTTCTTCGCGAATTGTGCCAGACGGATTGTTCGTTTTGAGCCAAATTCCGGATTCGATTTTCTGGAACAGACATGTCGCTTTTTATCTTCTATTTCCGCGATAGTTTGAAATTTTGTTGGCATTTCGTCGTGGCCATTCCGTGTCAAGTGGAGATTCACTGAATATCTGGGATTTTGCAAAAGTTGGAACACGTTGTTCACGTGAAAAGGATAGAGTTTAAGTCATCATTTTGTTCAATTCAAAAGTGTTTAATCAATTATTACTTCTTATGGCCACATGCATAAAAGAATTTTTATTTCAATAATTATTGTAGGTACGAATATGAAAATAGAATTTTAAATGTATAAGACTGTGAAATTATTTTCCTACACGTTTTATTATTACAATGTACCGTGTGCTACACCCGTTTCTTCTGCGTTGTAGCGAATGAAAACGTTTTAAAAAGTTAAAGAGCAAGGATTTCGTACAGAGTCCCTGCAACCAGAGAAAATTTTTCATAATTCATACCAAAGGTTTCTCGGTCCATGTGATTTTACATAGTCGAGCGTAATGACTACGTCGTTAATATTAATTCTTAATAGCAGCAGCTTTGTACGTACGCTCATCTCCCTCAGTCCCAAGCAGATTTTCAAATTAATCAAAGCGAACAGCTATTCTCATGCAAAACATCGATTCATTTATCAAATGCACACGTACGCGTTACACGAAACTTTCATAGTTAAAATGGTGCAAAACCACTTTCCTTTATATCAAATTTCTAATAAATTTGTACAGCGTGCATCTCTATTGATCGTCGATATCCTTTATTTATAATGAATCAATATTTTCTTTTGCTATTTAAATTATTCCATTCTTTTCTCCGTTCTTATTAAAAAACTGTGTGCTTTCTTATTTATATGAATTTGTAATATTTTATTAAAAAAGAAAATGATAGATGAAACACGTTAAACGTGTCACGTAAAAACGACATACGAAAATATGTGCGGTGGTATTTTCAAGTGGAAAGGATTAGATCTTCCACGGTATACAATTCTCTTCGCACGAGTGATCTACATATACACGTGTACACATTGAATATGTTCGCTGAGAAGTACGCATATATTGCAAATATCAACAGGAAAGTCCATACGTGTAGCTAATATTTACAGAAAAACCCACACGTACTATGAATATTCATAGAAAAGTCTACACGTACCGCAAATATTACAGACAAGACTATACACTGTACATGTCCATAGGGAAGTCCGTGCACACGGCGGATATTGAAGGAAACGCTCACGCATTTGTGAATCTACGCAAATGTATATGTACAGATCGTTATCGAAGAGAGGGAAAAAGCGAGAAATGTTATAAAATTCAAATAATTCTTAATATATAACGTTACTTAATTGTTGCGAGGGTTCCTCTTCGAATCGACTGGAAAGGGCCAGATCGAATTGAGTTTGAATGTCCTTAAATATTCTACCTTGCGCTAGTTCGAATTTTACCGGGCGTTCCAGTTTTTTAAATCCATTATGCGTTGCCCTTTCTATTTTAAGCGACCGAAAGTGTCCACGGCTAACTTTTTCTCGTTAAAAAAGCTTTACCTCGTTGGAAATTTATCTTACATCCAGTTTCCAACTTTTACACGTTCCGGTTATTCCCAGTGACTCATGTATATTTATAAAGATTGTGAAAAAGTGTACCTTTGCTCGATTTATAATGTTCGACAAAATTCACCGCAATGTCCACTGTTATTTCTTTCAGAAGAATTCTATGCTTTAATTTAAAAGTTTAATATATCAGTTTCAAAATATATACCACCGCCGGAAAGTAATTAAAAAGTTTAAATTGGATTTCTACGACCTACCGATTTATCGCAATTAATTTTCGATCTTTGCGAAATAACACAAGCATAATATTATATTTTTATTCAATCTTCTCATCGAATATACAGAGCATTCGCTGCATTGGGAAAATCACTAAAAAATATTTACCAGTAAAATGTGCACTGTTTTATACAATAATATTATAATATCGCAAGGAAAATTAACCTTTTTAGCGTTCTTTTGATTACACGATCAACTCAATATGTTACTCGCAAATGCAAATTAAGAGTTACATATATATAGATTAAATATTTTTGCTCCCTGGACGCAGATCCTCTTTTTCAATTCAACTGGTCGATACGTTGCAGAATAGCAGGCAAACGGCAACGAATAAAAACCGATAATTATTAACAAAAATAAAGAACAGCCTGTCGTACGTGCCGGTTGGTTTTAAACGAAGAAAAAAGGTTTTCCCAACGGGAAACACGATTGGTTCGTCGGCAAATGGCTAGACTCAGGTGCTTCCGGGGCAGCAATCCCATATCGTGGTGCAAGGGTGTTTCCGCGTGTGAAATAAAACGTTCTCTCGGAGCCAAGAAGGAATTTACCGCGTATCGGTTAAACTGGATCAAACGTGTACGTCGATACGTTTTAACTACGCACGCGCCGCGGTTCGTTTAGTTGGAATTTGCGAATGTACATCGAGTAGCTCGGATCCAAACTTGCGAGGAATGCGTTTGGTAAAAGTGTACGTTTACCACGAAACACCGCCTACGAGCTGTAATCAAAGGTACTCGTGCGTTTTCGACGCGTGTCAATTTATGCTCGAAGTGAACAATTTTTACCTTTCACACACGACTCCACGGATTCATTGAAGCAGCTAATTCTGAGCAGCGTTGCATGTTGCGCGAAGTGTTGATAATATTTTTTTGTAATTACTCGAAGCCTTGTTATCAGTTACGAATGTTTTAGTTTCGTATATTCTTGTGTTAAGTTCGTTTCGAGCAAAGTGCATACTCATTTCGAAAACTCTCGACCGGCTAATTTAGCGGTGCTTTTTCGTTTAATGGATATAAGCAATTTACCGAAGTTCTTAATGCGTATTAAGGCTCGCCTTGAAACTCGGCTGGAGATAAAGAAGTTACGGATGGAAAGTTCATTGTCGAATAGTTCGGCGGAGTTGTTTGGCGAAGTTATAGAAAATCTGAGGAACATTCGCGGGAATTATGCAAAAAGTATCGGGTCGGAACGAGATACAAATTGAAGGCGGGAATTTAGTTTTAATGCAGTCGCGAACGCAAACGAACAGATTGAAAGTTAACGTTTTATTTTCGAAGTAACCGACCACGTTTATTTTATTGTTCGAAACTTGTATTTCTTAAGAATCAATATCCACCGCGATAAGTAAATTCATTTCTCAGTGAAATGATTAAATTAGAATACTTTATTCGCTCGAACGATGATCGAAATGTTATTTAATTTTTTCGAACGCTTTTGATTCTCGAAAGTTCGCAAATACCATTTCTCATTTTAATCTATTACATGTAATAACAGTAAAGGTACGTTACACGGAAGAAAATGCTTCTGAGAGCATTTCAGGTGATCGAGGAGAACATCGTAAAATGCAGGCAGGATGTTGTTCAGTGGAGGCGTTAGGACCAGAGGAAGGCCATTTCCATTTTCTTTTTTCTCTTAAGAAAACACGTATTAAAAATATATAAATCGCGCATAATGCATTTAAAAATGCATTAGTCAAAGTAACCGACTTTTCTCCAGAGAACAAATTTCAACTACTTATGCTGAAAAACTATTAGTGCCTTAAAAATATTTTAATCTCAATATTGCAATAATTGCACTACTGTTACTAAGACAATCACTCGTGATAATTTTTCGAAAATCATGCAATAATAATAATAAACCAACCACTTTCTTAAAAACTTAATATCAGATACATTGCAAGTGACACGAACATTAGAACCAAAACGTATACCAAATATTTCAACTATACAACTGAATGGCAATATTTCTGAAACAAGCCAACTGGATCCATTACAGAAACAAAAGATATATCGTTTCAATTAAAGAAACATTTCTATCTAGCAACATCCAGCCCACCCCTTGCAACCCCCTGCAGCACAGCTCGAACAAACGATCCTCAAACTACACCTTTGCGTACTCTTTCAGGAATATTCACAAATAACAAACAGTGTATCCACGCACATTAATATTACCTGTTCACCGCTTAATATTCGACGTAATCGGTTTTAAGTCCGCTGGGCGTGCAGCCAAATCTTAACGCAGAAGCGTCAGGATCCCTTTATTGTTTCCGGTCCGGCCTTTTGTGCCGCGGGATCGGGCTCGCAGACAGCCGGATAAACGCGTGGAACGAGCGAAAGGGGGAAGAAGATCTCTCTGCCTACAGTTGGGCAAACGTGAAAGGAGGCGGCCCAGCGAAAGACGTGGAATAAATCCTGGCTAGATGGCCGACGGATAAATTGCAATAATAAGGCGGAAGGGGCCGGAATGCTTGCCCCTCCCGTTTCCCCGGCGTCGTCCTCGCGATTTTGATTAATTATTAGCCACCTTTGTGCGCCGGATAATGCCGCCGTGAATCTTGTTTACAATGATCGCGTGGTCGGATCCAGCGGCTTGATATCGCCCTCTTTATTCATCGCGCGCATAAATTCCGACCACTCGAGGCGTCGAATAATTGTTGCATCGCCGCTCGTGCATCCCCGTTGCCGCTAAAAGGCTTGTCTGCGACGGGTGGCTGCGTCCCCGCGTTACGGTACGTTTCCACGTTTCAAGGAAATTGATTGGGTTACCGGATTGAACGATCAGCTGGACAATAGCTACGACGATAAGGATAATGTATAGCTGGCTTCTAATCGGGTCGAATGAGGGGTGGAAGGGTTTGAAATAAACAGAACGTCTTATCCATGTTTCGTTCAGACGCGGTTTCCATGACGTTGGAGATGACCGTCCTAATTTTAGAGCCGTGTTTGATCCACTTTGGCTTTTCTCCGAATTTCCTCTTACCTAATGTCACGGTTATAATCTTCCTTGGAAAACAAATGAGGAAAAGGGGCATTTCTCTGACACGTAGCCATAGCTAACGCGTGAGCGCTCGGTTTTTCCGAACAGATTCGTCATTTTATATTTTGAGATTTATTTCGTATGTTGTTTATCGATCGTTGTAATTACGATATTATAGACAAATAATATTTGTATTTGATAAGGAAATTTCAAAGTGTATATCGATCCGTTATTTAGTTTTAGAATGTATATGGTTTCACTTGGAGAAACGATCGAAGATTATTATCCTGAAGAGTAATTAACGCGAAGAGAAATTATCGATTTCACTAATTTGCAATAATTAGCATGAAATAACATTAAATTATGGCTGGCCGTGATACGATCGGGACAACGTATGGAAGCTGAAAAAATGTCATCGAGGTTACGATTTATGCTAACTATAAACAGAGCTTAAGATAATATATTATCACTTTATTTAAACTGTGCCGAATAATTTAGCATGTATTTAGATCTGCATTCGCATCTGCGCGCAACGTACTATTTTATAAATCAAGAAAATTCTAGTTAATGCTCAATAACATTTTAAACTTGAACGTTTATTTACAATTGTTATATTTCGATCGATAGAGAATTAATATTTATCATAAACAATTTTATATTCCTCTTGCCCATACCATTATTGATTACAATTTCTCCTCTTTTTTACTCGAAATCCCCAGTGAATCGAAACGTAAATTACTGTTACGTGCAGCGAACCTTAATTCCTGCGAATTCTTTGATTTCTCTTCATCTTCTTTTCTCTTAATTACCAGTCATTACTTTCTTTTGTAGGAAAAGGTATAACCATAATTGTAATCTCCCACTAGTAACTTCAAAAATCGTACATCGACGAACCTTCAATTATCCAATAACTTTTTTCGTTTTATTATACAAATTTTACTATCAACCCTTTGCGTTCGAGGGTTCCAAAACGGAGCCATTTAAACGTTTTCTTCAAACTCGAGGACCTCTCCAAAGAAACGACGCAAATCATTTTCAGTTCATAAAATCCTAATAACGTCATTTATTCCGTTAGTAAATTTCTGAAATAGTAAAATTCTGAAAAATTTCTGTGGCTTCAAAAAAAAAAAAAAAAATGTTACTTTCCTTTTTTCCGAGCGCGAAGGGTTAACACACCGCGGTCCCTACCGATCGCGGGACTCCCGTAAAAATGAGAAACGTAAATCATTCGAACGTCAAGTAAAGCTCGATTCCGGTAACGAACATAAAAGGAGAGGGAATCGAGAGTAAAATGAATCAGCAGTTTGATAAAACAGGCAAGCCGATAGGTGAACTAACAAAGGTGGCGGGGTAGGGGTCGCAGGTGACACACAGAGGGAGTGCAGGAGGGGGCCTCGATTGGCCCGATCCAGGCCCGGGATAAGTTCGATAGGGGATGCGCGGCGAAAGGTCGAAAGTGGCGAGGGTGCAGAGCAAGGGGTAGCCCGCGTGGTGGGGGCAAGAAAGGGATGGTATCTGCGCCAGATTCTCAGCTCGAAAGGGGCGGTCGGATATCGCGTTAACGCGCGGCCGGCAGTTCCTCGCGAGCCGCGAGCCGTGTCGTAACTGCGTGGATGCGCGCGCCGCTCCGCATCCTTTCTCTCCCTTTGCACCTGTCGCGTTTTACTTCAGGCCCGTGGGACGCGGGGCACGGCCAGTTTATATTTTCACGCTGCTCTCACCGATCTATTCACCACCGCGTTATCGCCGCGACTCTTGTTTACGCGCGACGAACCAAGTTCACGGCACGAGTGACAGTTGTACGCGAGCCGCGCGACGCGTCGCAACGCCTGATTCGAGCGCGTCTGCTGCCACTGTGCGATCGATCGAGAACCGTTCGAATCGATCGGACGTTCGATGTAACATCGCGTTAAAATGTCCACGAGCTGGTCGCGTCGCGAGCATTCGTTTCTTGGTCGCTTGTCTCTCGACGCGGAGTGGTCGTCTGGTCTTTCGAATCGTATCCACCCCGCGCGATCGTCGACGTAGCGATCAAGGTTCGATCGCTCGCGTCGAATCGACGAACGACGATTCTCGAATCGAGCGTCTCGAACGCGTCCGTCTGTTTGAAATTCAAGTGGCGATCCTCGAACTAATTGTCGATGAGTGCGCGTCCACGTCGTGGAATCTATCGTCGCTGTTTCGGGCACCAGAGTGGTCTAATATGCGCGTGACTTCCGGGCGAGTGAGTGAGGTTGGGGTCGATCGTATTCTTGGTAGCGTCGCGGCGCTGTTACGCTCTTAAAAACTGCCTGACCATACTTTTATCCCTGTCTGTCTCGTCGCCAGTGAAGACAGGGAATCGACGACGCGAATTCTTCCTCGATACACCGCGACTCGTGAGTCGAGAGCAAGGGTTCTTGTCGTAATAAGGTAGAGGAGGGATACTTTTTTCGAAGCGAACTGCGACTCAGTTAAATTCCGATCGCCCGCGGTGACAGTGAGTGCGTGTGTGAGAGCAGGATCAGGAAGAATTCGGGGAACGGAGCCACAAGTTCAGCAAAATTGCCAAGTACAGTCCAGCAGCTGTGCAACCAATTACGTCGCCGGTCGCTGGGGTTGTCGAACATATTGGACTGCTGTTCCCACCGCACGTAAGTGAGAAGCACTTTGTTTTTATATATATCTCTTATTTTTATCCCGCGACAGTTTTACGTTTCGTACGAGTATCGCATGGTTTACACGACTGTGTCTTCTTTGTCACTCGTATATATTCCTCTTACGTTTAGAAATCTTTTGCTCGTTTCCGCCATCTTATAGTGGCTGTACAAGTTAAATGAAATCGGAAGAGAAGTTCTAGAAACATTTGCAAGAGGCACAATTGTGGTAATCAAAGAATGTAGAAGAATTAGATAATATTTTGTTCGTTTCTGCGTATCGATATGGTTAAACGTACAATCGCACTCTTCGTAATGCAACTGTATAAATCGATTTTATGGTTCATTTCGCAAATGAAAGTATTAAACGTAGAGAATCAAATAGTTGATAATTCACGAGATATTCCACCATTCTCAGTAACGCGAACAAACCTAAACACTTTCTTATCTGTAAAGCTGTGCTAGCGTTTCGTAACGTGACTGTACGATGTTTGGAAACAATTATTTCCTCGCTTCGCCATTATAGATATTCCGCTGAAGCCTAGAAAATAAGTCTCGCTAAACAGTCTCCTTGAACTGTGATCAACAGAAATACTGAGAAAATCAGTTCAATATTTAGCTGTGATCTACGCAATCGGTATAATTAACCACGAAATGTTACAAAATCCTATCATTCCAGTCCCGTGTACATATAATTCGTACATTGAACGCAGTTGGCACGTATAGGTGTTTAAAAAGCCGAATTTTCATTTACATAAATGCGGTTCATTCCACGGAGTGGAAATATTTCCTGAATTACTACGTGATTTTTCGCGTAACATTTTATCTCTGAAACTTTTGCACGCAGAAAAAACCAGAGTATCAATTTATAAGAGAAACGTTATATAATACCTACCATTTAAAAAAAAAAAAAAAAACAGAATAGAATCGCACTTTGCGATCGTAACAATCTGAAAAACTAGATAAAAGTGATAGAGAACGATACATGGGACGTGTAGAATACGTTTAATTATTTTTTTGTGCAATTTTTTTCCATCTCTGGCCAGTTCAAAAGTATAACTCACTCCAATTGCGTTAGATACTTTCTGTATGCACGCAAAATCATTGGAATTACGTGGCTCGTATCTTAAAAATAAATTGATAAGCTTTATTACATATAAAATGGTTGTACGTGTCGCCATTATGTGGTTCCTTCAAACGCATTCGATCCCTCGAACGAAATCGTACAAAATAACCTAACCGTTTGTGTACAGAGCTTTCAATGCACCAACGACGATCGATCTTCGTAATTTCCCGTGCGCCGGATTTCCTTAAACCGTTTTCTCTCTTTGATAGGCGGCCAACAAAGATAAATGTCGTGAACCCGATTTAAGATGTTCCGAGCGGAACGATCATCGCACGAATTTTATTTTCAATCGCGGACGGGTAAACGTGCGCATCGAGACACGAGGCGTGTGCCCGCTTTCTTCTCTCATTTCTGCGAAATAGAGCTGTTCTTTCGTGCGACGCAGAAACGGAAACTATCTCTCCTGTGGTTACGCTTTTAAATTAGAAGCGCATTAATGCTCAGCAGCCATGAAAGCGACAGAAAGAAGGCTTTATGCAAAGTATGTTCTTCTGAAGTGAATAATTTATGGCAAACAATGCATGTCTGATTAAGTCGTGGCTTAGATGTGACTAAAAATGACAAGAGTCAACTAGGAAGTTTGAAAATCGTAATTTCACGCAGAAAATTTTGTTTTTGTACTTCGTTGGCGAGTGAGAAAAAATTTGCGAGTGGTTATAACCACAAAATATGATTCACTGCTACTTTTAATGTATATTTATGTGGTTGATAGTCGCACATTAATCCCTTGAGTGAGGAGTTCTAGCAGAGTTGTAATTCAGAGATTTTATCTTGCGCATAAATATTCGTCATCCCTATTAATTACTACGATAAGTTTTAATTTCTGCTGTTAACAATATTATGCGTTACTTACTGTTCCGTGAGAAAGATGAGACGAGTTAACTTCGGTTAACTTGAAATTTACGTTGGAACTCGAGTGTACGACGGGTTCTCGCCCGTTTGTTTCAATTATTCATCGTTTCGCAAAAGAAAATGCCTTCGAACAAGACGTTTCTACATTTAGATATAATACTCTCGGTTCCATATTTCTTCGATCTGTTCCAGTCGGACAGAGACAAATTTCTCGACCGCGTGGCGCATCTTTTTCGTAAGAACGCTCATGCTCACGAGAAGAGATCCGTGCTCCAAAATTGCGAGCGAAATATCTCGTCTCTCGTATCGAGCAAGAAAATCAGATCGAACCTCCGGTTTTCAACTGGCAATCTTTTCGTCGCGCCGATACGCTAAACATGGAGCGATCGGGAAATCTCCTGGCAGCGATTTCTCCAACTGCCCTTTAAATCTGCGGGACGCGCGCGCGCGTAATCGACGGCAAGAGGATGCCACGGAGATCCAGCGATCTCGATTCGAGTCTCGCCTTCCCGTTTCGACCTTAATAATCCTGAATCGAGCGTCGAAAATTCGAATCGAGATCGCTGCTTAAGCGGCGCGACCGATCGGCCTCTCTATTCTTGGCTCGCGACGCCACGCGAGAGCCTAGTTCTGTCAGCACCGATCGGTTATACGGACGATCAGGCCTGTGACACGACAGCGGATAGGAATGCACCGGCGGGCAAATCGAGCGTTTCACTTAAGAATTCCGCGGATGTCTCGATCGTCTTAAATTAACCGCGCCTACTCTTTCGCGGCCCCGGATAGATTTCGCGCCCCGGCGCTCCTTCGAAATCGAATTCTCCGCGTCGAGACCGCAGATCTTCTCGATGGAACGAAACGGAAGGTTACCCTAGCTGTGTCGGCACAGGTGACTCGGTTAACGAACATTTCAACGCTTCGAGATATTTATTGAAGTTCGTGACGGATGCAGTTGCCACTTTTCTGCAAGAATAACGCTGTTTCCTCGATTAAGTTCCAGTGGAAACTTGGAGCGATTCTGTATGTGGGAACAAGGGTTGCTATGATTTGTGTGGTTTATAAAAGTGTCTGAAAAGGGTGAAATAATTTATAGACACTTGAGTACCAATGAAAGATTCCATGTTTCTTTTTATCACAGACAATTTATATTACAATTTCTCGTTTCGTCTACGTCTGCATTAAGATCGATTTAGAGATGCATCAAATTGAAAATACATCCCCGTTTGTCATCGTGAGATTCATTATAGTCAGATTCAAGTGGAAAAAGTAGTCTTTTCTCTTAGAATGATCGAATCGACGGTCGAAAATGAAGGTTGAATAAAAAGTAACAAAGTTGCGTCGCAGGCTTTGATTTGAAAATTAATCACGTAGCTACACTTGCACCCGACACATGATTGGCGTTACGGATTTCACTACGGACCGCCACCGCTGTTCTTGTACGCTGTATAATGTCGACGCTTGTTTGCTATCAGGATTGCCACGTATCCAACCGGCATTAACTATCAGTTCCTATCGAACAAGCGACACGAAGCGATTCACTAACGAAGACCATACAGACACGCTTCTTGCATCGGTTACGCGTGGCGGTAATGCATCCGTTCCACCGCGTTATTGTCGCGAACGGTGGCTCTAATCGTCGCCATTCAGATTGGCCAATCATCGCTGGGAATCTGCGCGCGTATAGGCGCGTTCGGATAACCTGTGATCCTTTTTGAAACGCGGGACAGAAGTGGTTGAATTCCGCGATAAGAAGAAGAAGGAATTACCTTGGAACGAGCACGGAGAGTTCCGTTCGCCGCGAGATTCCGCCAGTAAAACAACAGTTCGCCGCGTGTTACAAGATAACAATATGCATCCGTTCCTGTTCGTACATTGTAAGCATTCGCGTATCGCGATTCCGCGTCGAGCTTAACTTTCTGCTAGCAGCTTCTTGCGGCAGTTTTCTGCTGAGAGCGAGATACAGATTCTTTGTCGTCTGTTTTATGCGCGTGCGAGAGTCTAAAACGCGCTACCGAATTGATAACGCCTGCAGTGCAGTTGGGCGGCTCGAAATTCTTCTATAACAGGGTATTCTCGATAAAAGTGTCGAATGGCGAAATCGTAGGCGTCTCTATTTTCGATTAAGTAACTTGTAGAAGAAGTACGTCTGTTTGTACTCTATTTATTTTTTGGACAATGATAAGAAGTTTGTAGTTCGCATAATCGTCAATTTTTATCCACGATTGCATGCAAAGGCATCAGCAGCTGAAACAAGAAACCATCGTAGAATTCGAAGAAATAAGAACTACAGGATACGCTGCGAGCAGTCTGCCGTAACTCAATTATCACGATGATAATTTCGAACAGCGCTCGAGCTAAGATAATAAACTAAATCAATAAGTACTAAGCTGTCTTAAATTAAAACTCAAATATCGTTATTGTTCTCTTATTATTGAACGGATTCGTTCGTCTCAAGAACTTCAAGAACGGATCAATTAATAAGTATCTTCAGTCAGATTCAAGCGTACTCAGTTGCAGATATTATTTAAATGCATTTTTCTCGAACGCAACAAATTCCTGGACTTGTCGCGTTATTTTCAAACCGCTCGCGCTATGATTTACGACCAACGCAGCAACGTCGACGACAAGGAGGTCTTCCCTCGCGACGCGCGTTTTTTTTTTTTTTTTCGATATCTCGCGATTCGCCTGGTTCCGCGAATCCACGGAAATGCACACATTACATATGTATTACGAACGCTTTATCCGCGCTGTCTCGATTCCATAACCGGGTGGAAAAATGCACGGTGTAAAAGTTGGCTCGTACAAACGCAGTCGGAAGATAAGCCGCGTACAACTTTTATAGGCCTCGCTCTCACCCTCTGTTTCCTTCCTCCTCTTCCTACCGGAAGCGTAAACTTGCTTACAGTTTGCCGCCCGGCATCTCGTTCTTCTTTGTTCTTCTTTTGTGTTTCCACTTCTCTCCTTTCCATTACACCATACATATATACGCCTTTTATTCGGTAGTCAACGTTATTACGGAAGCTCCGCGAAAAGTTTCGCGACGTCAGATCCCTGGATGAAAACAGCTCGCGATGACACATGGGATCGCAATTTTTCAGCGATCAAAGCGCGCGTCGGTCCGACTTAATGAGACTCGATGCTAATACGTCGCTCTACGGGCAGCGAATAAATTTGCGACGCCTCGTGGGAAGCCTTTCAAACGTGGACGTTAAAGTATTCAAAAATGAGGAATACTATTTGATTAACATCATCCACTGTCGAATTAAGTGGACTGTTTGCATTTCGAACTGACGAAAGTGACTGAAGGATGTTTGCGATCAAGTTTCCATTGCATTTCTGTTTCCGTTGTGCGAGTGTTCGATTCGAATAATTGGTCCGTGTTGGACAGGGGAGCAACTAGTTCGTTCGAAAGGGAACAGAATTTCTAATTAATTGCGAACCATCGTGCTAGAATCCGCTATGCGATGGTACGAATCATTGGATTTGTAATGCATTTGTAACTAAAAGAAGTTACGTCAACGTGTAAAGAATACAGCTGGTAAAACCATACTAAACGTCAATCGCTGATAAAAAAAACTCGAGAACTCGTTCCGGAAGTAAAAACGAAAAAAATGTCAAGAACGCGAAAATTGCGCGAGTGCTTTCCTTCTCGAGAAAATCGACTTCGAATGTTCACCACGTACGCGTGCTCCAACGCTACCGGAGGTGTCCATCGTCAGCGCGACGCTCGCTTCCGCCATTTGTAGCCGTTTGCGCGCGTGTCTCAAACGTGTAGCGTCGTTTTTCTCGAAATCGAGGCCTCGTACGAGGCAATCCCGTTGCTCTCGATCCTCGTCTTATCTCAGGCTGTGGGATCTTGGCCCTTGGATTATCTAGCAACGGTTGTCGCGTATCCTGTCTAGCTACGAATGGTCGAGCGCCGTTGGCATTATTCGGGACGGGTCGTTATGCATTGTGACGCGTTTTGGTGGGCGAATTTAGAAACGCCGCCAGTGTCGGTGCTGCGACGGGGAAGAAGGGCGTGGGAGGGAAATGGAAGGGGTTAGCGATGCGAAAAGGCGGAAAAGGGGGTGTGGAATATAGCGGGTGACCTACATTCGGGTCTCTTCTACCCCCGGTTTTTCGTTCGGCCGGTAAACAATTCGCGAACCCTGTCGTGCGTGATAGGATCGAGCGTTCCTCCTGCGAGACAGGGTAAATCCGTGTAATAAGAATCGGAAACGGCAAGGAGCTTACCGAGCAGCGAGGAGTCTATAACTAAAAGTAAAGAAACACGAAGGGAGAGGAGATGTGCCGTTGTTACTTTACGCGTCGCCTCGTCGTGATTGCTCGACGCGGAATAAAGTTGAAGCGAGGCGGGTAACGGCGATCAGCTGTTAAATTGAACCGGGTGATTTTGGATTCATAGTTGTATAATTAATATGGAGATACGTGTGACGTTTGTAACGTGGAACGTTTGCACGATCGTACGGCGGTTTAACAGTCCAAACAATTTATAACAACAATTGATTTATTCGTATAAATGATTTACAATAATAAGTGATTTATTCGCGCGTATGAATGATTGTCCATCAAACGTAACACTGCGTTTGAAATATTCGACGAAATAGCTACTTTGATCATTGGCCATTTTGAATTCTTCGATCTCGTTCGAGATTCAGCTGAATTCGAAATTTTCAATTAGTTTAGAAAAGCGGTAATCCGTTAATGTACGAGTGCAGTGGTGTCGACAGATCGAAGTGATTAAAGGCAATTAAACCCTAAACGATATTCACCTGTTGGTCCGTCGCTGCGCACGTTCGTTAGAAGAATCGCGCGCGCAAATAAATCGCGTATTTAAATCACGACGGAATTAGTTTGGTAATTAGTAGAAAATTAGCCGGGCTAGCGGCAATTATATCGATCTGAATCGATTAAAATGCAAAACACCGACACCGGGATCCGCTTGCCGCCGAATTTTCGATGCGATCGTATGGAGATGCCCGCGCGCGGGTGGATTTTCAATGGTGGACGTGGAACGGGGACTCGGTTTAATGCGATTCATGAGGACTAATTCGAAAACAAGGCGCAAGGTGACGGCTGATTGATTGTGGTTTACACTGACTTGCACTTTACATGGAAATCAATACATGGAATAACTAGTTCGGTTCGTACGGTTTACCAAATCGTTCGACTGAGCACAATAATGAACGCTCGCCATTATTCGCGTTATTTTTCTGGCAAAATGTCCTCATAACACTCACTCAAATTTATTAATCATATCAAACGATGTTACTTAAAATATAACGACAGATGAAACGTTTCAGTTACTGATTGTTATTTAAAAGATACCTTCTTGGATCGTCCCAATACGATCCTATAATTTTTTCTCAAACACTCCGGAAGTGCAATCGCTGTTGTATAGAGAAAAAAACCCGTTAAACTATTACGAATTGATAAAGATAGAGGAAGGAGGGGCGGTTAAATGCAACCGTTCCGATGCATTTCTACCCCCGGGATTTCGAACTTTTTTTCTGAGCCGGCAATTTCCAAACGTTATTCACTCCGGTTGAAAAGCAATACCTTTTCACTCTGCCGCTCCCTCCCCCCGCGTTTCGCCTGTTACCTACCAATGAAAATGGTGGGAAAACACAGTGGATGAATAGTTGAAAAAGTCGAGGAGAGGTAACCTAGGAATTTCGACGGGAAGTTCTTCGCGCGCGTACAATCTACAGAGAAATTTTTGCGTGAACAAAAAGTGCCAACTATTGTTTGAATAAATTCGATTTATGTTTGTTGATAGAACTTTCGTTCTCTGCGATTAACGCTATATCATTGAGACGTGTTCATTAGAACTACTTTAGACAGACCAATTAATTGAGAACCGAAGTGAACGAGCACCAGTGACAAGGAGAGGGCAAAGAACGCCACGAAATGGCATCTCAATTCTGGAGAGACAATCAATTTCCAATCTAGCTGACCAGGGAACTGAGATTCGACGAAGTGAGTTGTATTGTTCAGAACGCGAAGTCAGAGGCTAGAAATGAAATTAGACATCGCGGAGAGGAGAGGCACGCAACTGAAATTGAACGCGATCGAGGGATATTTGAATTCAAGGGAAGGATTCGCAGGGATGAAATTTTTTCGCGCCTTTCGAATGCTCATTAGCTCTAATGCGCTGGAAGCTTCGCCACGGTGAAAGAGAATTTTCAATTAAATTCCATATCAGCCTGCTCGTTCATCGGAATTAATTCGTGCAGCTATCCGACATTTACACATCTGTGATTACCAATTCAATCGCGGTTGGTGCAGTTAAACGTTCCTCTAAACGCGCGGCACGAGCGTCGCGTTGACAAAATTGCGTCCCTACAAATTTTAACCAACCCCCCCTCGTTCGGAAACGAGTGCGCGTATGCATCGATCGCGTTGGTTCTCGACTTGGTTCTCCACTCGTTAATTGTTATCCAGCGTCTCGATGATCCTGCCTCGATTCGCACGGATCGTCCAAGGTGGAAAAAAAGGACGATGAAAGGAAAATTGGAAACGTAACTGGCGGATTAAGCGCGGTTTACAGCACGATGTAATCGGGTTTCACGACTGGTAGACGGTTAATAGGTGGCGTAGACCGCAGTGGGTTTGGTTACGACGAGGATCTTACCTTGACATCTAAGTAAGCTTACATCATCGCCACCAGCGATTTTTATTGCTGCTGGCGCGATTAGTATGCGGTTCGTAACGGCTCTCTTAGCTCCGTTAGTGCGTATTTCACTGTCACGGGTTGACATTGGAGTTGGACAATTTTATTAATGATCCTTCTTGCCTCGTGTTTTCTTGCGCGTTTCTCTATTCACGCAGGATCCTCCTGACGCGGTACGTGAATAGTCCTTGTAATGAGCGCCATTCGATTCGCGATACAGTGGATGTATTCTTTGTTCGTTAAATTTGCTTCGAATTTGTAGTTTTACGATATTTCTTTGATAGTTTGATAAAAATTCGGAAAGTCATAAAAAAAAGACGAACTTGGTCAAATTAATCGAAGGGTAGTTCGTAGAGAAATGCTTGTTCGATTATTTTGAAAATTGCAAACAAATGACGAATAATAGGGTAGTTTTTAATATCTGAAATTTTCAAGAGGACAATAATTATATTCAGATTGTGCTACGACAAATTGAGTATTGATATCCGGAGGAAGTTCCGTTTTTCGTGAAAAGAGGTGCAGCTGTGAGTTTTTTAAAGAAACCCAGTTGTTTCGTTTAAGAATAGGCAAATTGTAACGCACTCGTGAACGGACATTTGCGTGTAAATACGTTCCGCATTGTCAGTGAAGCGTTTGATGCTTCCTCTTCTTAAATATCTGTTCTCATTGAAATCCGTTTACGCCTACATTTCACAAGTTGCAACTATTCGTACAATTCAATGCGTTATTCAAGAAAACGAACGCTGTTACCGCTAGCAGTCGCTACAGAAACGTTAATAACTGTCGACATAGAATTCACTTGTCGATACAAATTCCACGGTTCACAAAACGTACGTCGAGTATAATTACTCTACCCTCAGACACGCTCCAACGAGTATTGTAAGCTAATTACACTTTAAACAAATTTAATCGCCTATACAGTTAACAAATATACTTCACTTTTAAAAACGTAGTAAAAACATAGTTCTAATAACGATCTTGTTATGAATATTACATTTTAACTGTGAAAAGTTCCAACATAAAATCCGGTTTATTTAATTAGTAAAACAAGCAGAGTCTGTACGATGTAAAAATAACAACACGCATACAGATCCTACGCTATTAGTATTAATTTTTCCACGACATTTTTATATAAATGACATCAGAATGAAATACGTACTTTAATTGAATTTTTGCTTCTCTTCGCGTCCCTTCTCTTGCAATCCCTGTTACGATATCCGAGTCAACGAATGATATTTCTCCGTGGAATCGTATCTGACACAAAAGCCAAGCTGAGCTTAAACCGAGTAAACGGATATCCCTAATGCACGTTCAGCCGCATCGGGCAATAAACTTCCGCGAAATCGTGGTTACACAATGCGCTGAAATACCGTCGCTGTACATCTCCGAATGTTTTGCAATTTCACGAAAATTCGGAAGTTTCTGGCGCCCGATACGCGGATGAAACGGATTGTACGAGTAAGCAGCGGGACATAATTTCACGTGGCGTAGCTAATGGTCATTCACTGTTACTGCGGCGAGCGAACAGCGCGTTTCACTTCATTTTCTATAGAAAAATTTTCCAAGTCTTTACTTAGAAGAGATTTCTTTATTTTCGTCATTGCTATTTGAAAATTAATTACATTTACAGGCGCAGACTATGTATTTCTCTTCCCCTATTTTTTAGCGATACGCACCCCCTTCAACCCTTATAAAAATAATGGTTATGTTTGAGAATAATTTATAATTATCCACGTAACTCATTGGTACCCAAATAATATTTGATTTATAACAGTTTTTGATCACCAACGAATCTGCTTTACATTTGCAAATCTGCTACTTTAAACTTCAAATTTCACCCTTCAGTTTCTATCGCCATTGAGCAAGTGTTCCGTTCTTATTTGCTAAATAATTAGCCTCGTGAATTATGTAGGAACTAACATTGGACTGGATTGTGTCGATAACAATCCCGATTCGAATTTCACAGGATGAATGAACGGAAGTCGAGCGGAAATCGCGGTGGCGTTTTAAGGTTGGCTAATTAGCAGCCACCGGTGATGGTTAAGCTGTTTGCTAAATCGCCGGACGAGGTGAACGGAACGGAGGCTACTGTTGTTGCGATTTTAGTTGTCCATTTAATCGTGAATAACCGTTTTAGAGCGTGCATTGTTTCGAGTTGCAGATAAATACGGTTGTCAATTATCAGCGATAGAAGCTTAGACAAAACCTAGATCGTTAGTTACAATCAATTTTAGAACTATATTTAAGATAATCTACGCTGTTTCTAATAAAAATTGCACTCAAAGTGCCTTGGAATTTTGCTTCTCCAACAGATTATATTTTCTATAATCTCCAACTTTAGTTTGATGTTTTAGGATTATTTGAAAGCTCTTAAAGAAACTTGCACTGAACTTTCACGTCAGTGAAATCATTCAATGTTGGAAAATCTTTAACATGGATCGATACACGAACAATTCTTATCTTAATTAACGATCAAGGGTCCCAATCGTCCATTATAGTACTCCAGTCTCTGTTCTAAGCAACAGTGTTGCAATATATCAGTATGCTGTCGACATGCGTCTTTTCGCAACCACGATGACGTATCAAACATCGAGGTACACTAAAAATCCGTAAAGTGTCGGACGTTTTCGCTCGTGCCATAAAGTTGGGGTAGTCCACCATCCGAGACATCCGAAGAATGCAACGGCTGATTGCAATGGACGATACGTTCCTGCATACGTGCAATCTTGGATTGGGTGCTCGTGTATCGTACGTGCAGGACTGCGTGGCGCGACGTACCATCTTCGGACGCCGTTTCCTCGTCGCGAGGAGCACGCGTATGGGCACAACCACGTCGTCCCACAAATAAATGGGTAAATATCGCCACTGCTGCTTTCTAATGTTTTTAACTACACGTTCCAGCGTCGAAGATCCTCTGGAATTTTGGAAACTGCGCTGCGCGTGATTCGTCGATCATTTTGCTGGTTCGCAGCAGAGATTTTGTTCGTGGCAAGGGTGAAGGTTTGTTCGAAGACCATTGCCGCGCGATTGGCGAACCAACCATATAAATATTATAAAATTTCTACGAAGTGATTTTGCATTTCTCTTGGTTGAAGTTACTCGAATTTTTGTTGAGCAATAAGTGGATAAAGTTAGGGTGGCATAGGTTAGTAGAATATGAATCACCGTAGGAGTATGTTTGCTGCGTTGCGTTTACGCTTGTACGCGACTGGCTTTCCAAGAAGCATAAACCTCCATTGATGCGATGCACATGCAACATACTTTAGAATTGAACCACCCCCGCCGTCAACCTTAACTCGTTCCACTGGTACGTGCTGTAGCCAAAGCCGTTTGTTTGCAGTGGTCGATTATTTAATGCGATAAAAATAGAGTCGCTGAAATTGTTTAATTCGATGTGAACGAAGAAGTTAACTGGTCTTACTTTATTTGTTTAGTGAAGCAAACGGTTGTTGTGCACCGTTGTGCAGTTATAAAAAGTAAGACATAAAAGTGAAGTTTGAAACCGATAGAATTTCAATTACTCAAAATTACATCGTTAAGTGTGAATTAAACTCGGACTAATGACTGCAGCGTGGCTGGATTTTGAATTATTCATAGCTGCTCGTCGATTTAACGAGATTATACACTTTAATTCAGTACGTTATTACAAATATGATATCGCAAATAATTAATACCAATGCTTTTGGTTTTATCGATGCGATATATCATTTTTTATTTTCTCGAAAACGTTAATAGCAATTGCATCGATGCGACTGAGAGGAGGAATTTTAATAGTCGGAACAATTTTATTATTTTTCATTTCACGTACAAAATTACAAAAGCGACGAAATTATTGTCCGCAGTAGGTGCTACGTTCATAATTTGAATATTTCATCGCACCAGCGTTTAGAGACAGTGTAAACGCGGGACGCAATGCGATTTCGCACCGACGCGTCCGTCAACGTTGCAGTCGTACAAACATTGATTTTGTAGTCCGTGTGTCTTCGCGCAACGTTGACGGACGAAACGACATCGTATCGTTAGTCTGCATCGAGCTTTAAAAGTTCACGATGTCCTACTTCCTGTTCTAACGTCAACCACGTAAACTTCGATTAAAAAGGATAGTCGAACCGCAAGCAGATTTCAGATCTACCATAGTTCCCAGTTTGCGAAATTTTTCGTCCGAACTTCTGTTTTTAAGGGTGTTTACTGGAACAAATTTCAGTATGTCTGAAGTAAACGTACTGTAACTGGTTTGAGTGCTCAAAACGATCAACAATGGAGCAGAATTTTAATTAAAGATTATCAAAGACCAAATGTATTTCATCGTGCCTTAGAATTCGATCTGAAATTAATCGTTACACACGATGTACAAGTAATAGACTAGCATTAGATGCAAGACTATTACAAATGTTACGAATCGTACAGCTTCAAATGTCATATCTCACCCTCTGCCAGTAAACCAAATGGAGGACAGAGTAAAAGTCTCGAAAGAAGGATTGTTCACCCTGAATACGTACCAACAGGTCAGGCGATCGATCAACATTTTTATCCCAAGATTCTAAAGCGGTTATGTGAGTCAGTGGGGAGGGTGCGACTCGAACTCGTTGGAAAAGTAAATCGTGAATGTTGCATCACGACGATGCATCATCTGACACCTCCCCCCGGGTTCGCTCAGCTATTTTAACCTAAAGTGAAGTCAGCCTCGCGTTCGCCATCATCCGTTCATCTAGTCGCCATCTACACGCCACAAACGGTGCCCACCTGATTCAACCCCTTGTCTTGCAACCACGAATTACGCTCGCGGAGCCGATTGTGGCTTGAATAAGTTATTCGTAAGAAAATTTCCTTTTAGTTTCAATTATACACTCTGATTAGAGTGTTAACGATTGTTATTTACAGTATGCTGTATAAATTATGTATAATATTCGAATGCTTGGAATCTGATACGGTGTTGAAGTTAAGAATGGTTTAGTAAGAGTAATTAAGATATTGGGACATTGGAAGAATCGTGAAGCTAAGGATTAAACTATTTGCGAGTTTCTTTTGTTCTCAAATACTACGAAATTACAATATTGTAACGGATACAGAAATAGAAATTAAAAGGATGTGGAAGCAGATCTGAAAGCCACCCTCGAAGCACCCTTAAAGAAGATTTCGAAAAGCAGAAAGCAACTGATTCAATAAATGATAGATTAATATTCTTCTGTTCTCTCACGCAATCATAATTAATATACCACCCTTAAGTGCTTTTTTATTTCTCAAATCACATCTCCACTCTGCATCAATTTTTTCAACCACTCATTTCAGTTTTAACCACGCAACAAATTACACCGCACAACTGCATCAATTCGGGCGTTGATCATTAAACCGGAATTTTTAAACACGAACCCGCAGTCATCCACCTGTCCAATTCGCGTGCATATGCATCGTTGTTTCACCCCTGCACGGACGGCACGTGCGCGTTCCAGTTTGCTTTGCAGACGCACAGACACGCCGTTCAGATTAGCGCACACCCGTGCAATGAAGTTTTTCCCATCCCCACGATCGTCCCGTGAAACTTCCTAGGACAATGAGAGCTCGTCGAAGCCCGTTCCACGCAGTTTATGGTCTTCAGCAAAAAATGTATCGAATTCACACTAGCGACAGCCCGATTTTTAACAAGCAAACCGTTCCTTTTCATCGATCACCCGTTTCATCGTCCCATTTCCACGACGACGCGTACGCACGCGATTGATTTTCACTGCACGAAACAGACGCTGTAAACATTTTTATTCAGAACAGAATAGAACAGAGGATATAATTGACTCCTGCTGGTGCTATTGCCATTTTTATATTCTCTATAATAGTATCATCGGTCATTTAACACTCTGATGATTTATTTCGTGCGCATTCGCGTCAGGTTCCATTCTCTCACTGGAAAATTCGAGTGACACCTTTATCGCGTTCCGTAAAAAAAAATTCTGCGCGAGGTGAAAATTTGAATTTCGCTCGAAAGATTAATTTACGCAGAATTATATACGAACATTAATGACTATGCGAGATTCGAACAAAGAGCGTTCAATTTCTAAAGAATAAATATAATAATATAGAATTTTTTCAACATTTTATTTCGAACGAAAAGGGGAGATAAATCGCGCGTTTAAAAATGTGAGAATGTCAACGACTAAAATTAAATGGTTACGCTGGTAACTTCAGCGAACCGCGACGAACTTCCGCGACCATAAATGCGTACAAGAAAAATTGTGTTTAAACTAGCAATTTTCATATAGATTTCAGATACGTGTTTTTTTTTCCTTTTACCCTTTACGCAGGTGTAAAACTAGCCAACAACTCTCTGCACGGCGGTGTACGCGGTGAGCAACTCGAATTTTTGCTTTCATACGCGCGAGCATGTGCGAGACGGATTTACATAGTGAAACTTGTCCGGGTGCGAGCGTATATTTTACTTCGCGGGACGTGCGAGTGGACGTTGCTCCGCTTCGAGGCAATTCACCTGTTTTTAATATCATTAACTCCCTATGGCAGACGCGGAATTAGGCTTTTTATGGATCGACCGCACAATGCGAGCGTACGAAGTATCGAGTCGGATTATACTTGTAGATTCGTATGGACGAACGTCGAGGAAAGGCCAACGGTGAACTGCTGGAAGAAAATCGAGAAGCAACAGCGGTGGTAATTTATGAGCATCGTACAATGGGTATCGATTTATGTTCGAGCGTAACCGTAGGTGCTATCATTTTTCGGTCGAAATTTCGATAAAACATGATTTAGTAGTCACCATAGATCCTGGAAATATTCAGTCAGCGAGCGCTCTCTCTCTGCTGCAATATTCGTACGATGGTAATGACGCTGTTACATTGATAGGCGGATCGTGATTAATCGAGCGTGTACTATTTCATTTTTATATTCTCAGCGAGAGAAATAACTTTTCGGGTCGCGATGCATACTGAAATCGCGGAAGCCTGCCGCGTGAAACACGTTTCTATTCAATTGAAACGTTATGTCCGATGCGAGCAAACATTTTTAAATCGAATATTGCTGCAAATATACAACGAGAAAAATTCTATATCGCTTTATCGAAAAATTTCAGGCGGCTTAATTATTCGATGCATTTCAGATTTTTTAGATATTTAAATAAAATTCGAACACCCTCCATAGACACGTCGAACAGTGAAAAAGTACACGAATATATTAAAATAAAAATAAAATATCTCAGAACCACTTTCGAATCATCTATACACACACGAACCATACAACTACTCTATTAAATTTATTGCCCGTACTTAAATATCCAATTTTCCGAAATTTACATTTAAAATACGTGCCTGCATTTACATACGTACCTCTATAATCCAGAATGTATCCATCCGATCGGTAATCTCGAATCGACATTTAAATCCAATGAGGAATTCCACGTGAAGCCAATTTGCCACGGGAGATACAAACGAGAACAGAAAAGTGGATCAAGGAAAGGAAAGGGGTGGAACGGGAGGGGTAGAAGCTGAACGAGCTCGTCGAACGGACGGAAGCTCGATGTCTCGCGAGGCGAAATCGCTACGGGTATACATCGGCTCCATCCGAGGCGGTCCTCTCGCGAGTGGAATCCGTTTCCTTGGCATGTGCTAACGCGAGCTTTTAGCCGACACACATCGAACGATATCGGCATACTGGGTGCCGTTGGCGCGGCTACAATCGCGAGAGTACCTCGGTTTCGTGACCGAGAGCCAGCTGAATTCCAAGTAGAATTCAATGACAGACATTACGTTTGCAGTGTCCGAATTGCGACCGCCTCGCGAGGTCGAGCATTTTTTTTTATTTGCGTAGGTCTCTCGCGTGAGCTAATCCAGCAAAATATTCGCGAGCGATCCTCCAAATCCTCGAGGGTGCCATCCCCCGTTCGATGTTCCGCGAGGCATCGACACTGTACCCTTTTACGGGCGCAGCTGGCTGATTTTCTACCTTTTCGCGACTTATCGAACGAAATGGCCAAAGGAATGGAATAGTAGGGTCCTAGAAAGGTTTTTATCTTCTCTCCAGGCGGATTCTACACATAAGACGCGTTGGAATATTGTAGGTCATAGAAAAGTGCCTCTTTTATGGATACTTAAAATCAGCAATTCGCGAGTATTGTAATAATAATACATGGTCAAATTTTTAAACTAAAGTTAATTTTGCTATGTATAATAATTATTTGTTTAAAAAGTATGAGAGACATATCGTCAAAACTATAATACACGAAGCAACTATTTCTCTAGTTTTTTTCTAGTCGAACCAGAACACATGAAAGTATGAAATATTCTAAAATCTCTCACGATAGCTCTAAGCTTTGCCCACGATTAGATTTTTCTAAATGCCGCGATAGGTCGCCTTCCAACCCCAAATTCCCACCCCGCTGTCGTTCACCCGCGCGTTTAACTTCGCTGCCTGGTGCATTCGGTCTCGTCACGTGTTCGGAACTATCGGTGAAATTTGAAATTCCATGGGCACGCGGATCGCCAGCTCTTCCGTCGTATCCTTTCGACCGCCACCCGTTGATCGTTCCCGTGTTTGTTCTAATTCCGTGCCATCTGCTCCGCCCGTCCGCGCGCCACTCGTCGAATTTCCCGATTACGCCTGGAACCGCTCCGCTCCGAGCAAATTCGAATATCGCCCGTCAGGTATATTCCTGATCTACCTGTACAAATATCCTGACTCGGGAATTCAAATAAACCTCGTGTTTTCGCGCTCGAAAAAAACCAGGAAGTTACGCGAAACCTGAGGCTCGACGAGATTTGAAATAAACGCTGTCAGAAATCTTACGCATCGCGAGCTTCTCGTTCAATCTCGCAGATAGCAACTCGATGAGATACTCCAGAAAGCGGAATTTAACCGAGTCTTTGTTAAACGCGACGATCGTTGAGCTATTCGTTGCTCTGCGAGCCAGCTGTTAAGCCTGACGAGTAAATATCGCGCTGAGTGAAAGGGTGAAGTTAAAAATCGCGATCGTACGACCCAATCGATATTTATATCGCGATCTGTATCACGATCTAAAAGATCACGGTTCAATAAAATAACTGATCGCTACGATATCGCGTGGATACCAACGCTGCACGACTTTCATTTCATGGTACCTCTTGCTCGAACCGCTTAGCGACATCGAACGCGATCGATCGAAACTGGCTGGTCCGATCGAGATCGCGCGGGTGACATTTTCCATCCAGCCGTCGTTGATTGGCCCGCTTTCGTGTTTACAATCTCTGCCGGGCAAATTAAACTCATCGACGGCCGTTATTAGATTATCGCGACGGCATTACCGTCGCGGCCGCTCCACCGCGATCCATTAATCGCTTTTAACGAGTCAATTAAGGGTGCGGAGTGTCGGGGCCTGATTGACTTTTATCGATTCGGGATTAAGTGGCTTAACGACTCCGCCGGAAATTCGGCCGTAACGAAATCGCAGAAGTTTGCATTGCACTCGACGGGACTCGAATGCCCAATTTGCAATCCGCCGTCCTGCCACGCCATTGTTGCGCGTGCACTTCCGAATTCGTCAATAACGGCGAACAAAACTCGGCTTCCGTGCGCCGCGTGCCGTTGAAAAGACGGCCAGAAGCGGGCAAGGAAAAAATAACAGAGGAAATATATGTGCCGTGATAAGAGATCGCATATCGACGGTCTTTATTCTTCGTTCGTTCGTTTCGTTCGAATCGGTTGGGTTTCGTTTCGCTTCGAGCGTTCTCTGTCTCTGTAACTTAATATTTACATTTTGTAGATCAGTCTTTTTTTTTCTAAATGAAAGCAGATTAATTGTTTGATAAAACTGTTTTGTAGAGATTATACGATAAGTACCTTTGATCGTCAGTGTAAAGATTCAATTTGTTCGGTGTAATGCTCTAACGAAAATGATGTAATTAATTTCGCCCTCGCTTTGATAAATTTGCGAACAAAGTTCTTAACCGTAAGACAATTACATACAACGGCGTATCGATTTAACAGGATGTAATCATTCTTGGAAACGAAGAGACGAACTTCCTAATACATACAAAAAGTTCACGCTCGCAAGTCGACGTCTGCACTTCGTTAAGTGCAAAACTTCCGAACGAGGAAATTACATTAAGCTTAAGCTGCTAAAGTTTGGGAATAGCCTCCTCCAAACTTGGGAATAAAACAATTTAATTATGAGTCGAAACGTGACCCAGAGCGAAGCCACAATTTTCGAAAGAAAATTTCCAAAAGTTCCGCCAAAAATTCGTTCTCAGCGATGTATCAATCGAAAAATGAAAAAACTAGCAACGCTAGGATGGCGAAATATGTATCAATGTTTTGATATCAAGGACCCCATTATGTGATATCGCATGTTTTAACCACGGTAGAATTCATTGGAGCCGCACGATGATACTCAGTTATAAACGGCCAACACTATGTGGGATTATGCGACATTTAATCTCGACTGGTGCACCCATCGTGACTCATAGTCGCAGCCCACAGCATTCCATAGAGAACCTTCATATTTCGAACGAGGCGCCAGATATCTCGAAAGAATATTCATACGCATATCATCCTCAATATTCTTGCCAGTCTACAATCTAAAAAACTAATTAAAAAACTGACTCTTGTCTATTGTATTTGTTTCACTAGTGGATACTCTATTTTTCCACTGTTAGTATACAATATTCCGCGAACAGTAAAACAGAGAACGCGATGGCACCCAAGCATGGGATCCAAGTATGAAGGGTAGTAAAGGCAAGCGTACTCGAACCCTCTGGACTGACCGCCCACTGATTGGTCGATACTTACTTCGCAAAGCCGTATAAAAGTCGCAGTGTTCACCAGAAAAAATGCAGCACATTCTAACGGCTTCTCGTTTCCCTTAATACTGTAACCGGAGTTTTTTGCAATTTTCCTCCGGTCACTTTCGGTCTACTGTGCGCTGCGCCATTTTAAGACCGTAGGTAAGTGTGCCATGGCACACGGGAGTACAAAAGGAGTACAAACCACTCTTGAAATCAGAAGCAGAATAATAAAAGAGAGAATGTGAAATCTGCGAACTGCTTCGAGACGATGCTGGTTCCAAAAACTTCGGATTCACCCCTTCTCGATTAGCCATTTAAATCTTACTTGTAGAATTCATGGTGTTGAAAATCCTTTCTTCATTATGTAATCGCATGATTATCTGCAGCTTCGTATACGAAACTATAATCGTATAATAATTTTACTTCCACGTGTAAATACCATTATCGAAGGTTTTTGCATACCTGTTTCAGTTGCATAATTTAAAGACGACGCGACTCTCGTCTCTTTACTTTTGTGTCTTTTCATAATCTGATCATATGCGTTTTGTGTGATATTTCACATTCTGTACGTCAGATTATTAATTTTCTTTTAATTTGGATAAACGCAACGCGTCACGAGGTCATATTTCGATCCGCAACAGCGCAACCCCCGAATAACCGCATTCCACGCGACCCGTGCAATTACATTCCTCGCGTTTGTGCATTGTTAATGATACTTCGTGCGGCATTCTCGCTATACCGATACATTTTTCTTCTTACACTGTTCACCTTTTAAAACATAAATTATTCGTCGTTTAACAAGACTGCCGGATTAATTGATTCGTCTGACTCAATTGCAAAGATTTAATTTACTTGAGTGTACTTCTTATTACAGCGTTGGAATAGTAACGAGACGTAATTATTTATTATTTTATTAAGTTGTAAAAGTACTTTTCTTTAAAAGGTATCATTTGAAAAATCTGAAACACTAAGATTGTACAATGCCAAATTAAAGATCCAACGATACACAAAAATGTACAATGGCCACTTATTAGACATTGCTGTAGCAAAATCTGACTACGTGAAAGTAACAGATATCTATTAACTTTCATCAATTACACAGAAGTGAACCATGCAACGTGTTACCAACGACCATCCGCTTTGCCGCCATTACTAGTGTAGTACACAATCGATACACGTTGGCTGCTTGGTACACAAACCCATTTGCATCGAGAATCTCGCTGCTGTCACGAGAATCGTTCATGCCACGTAATTAATCCGTCTTAACCGAACGTATTCATCTTTAAACTGCCTACAAATAGCAACGCAGAACCATCGATCCGCTCCACCACGAAGAATCCAACATTACCCTAGAACCTCGACGATCTACAATTCCGCATGCGTTTTCTCTCGCGTGCATGCAAACCACGCGTGAAAACAGACGCCACCAGCCGCAGAAGCGAATGCATCGCTCGGGTTTCGCGATCGTAGACGGCTCGTTCCCAAGGATTTGCAGCTCTCATCCCCAAGCATCGTCTCGAGGACGTGTTCAAAGTACAATCGCAGATCCACGCGAAACGATCGACGCGCGGGTCGACTTTTAATTCGTCGCCGGTTCCTGCGGTTCTCTTCCGCGGATTACTCGCCAGGAACTCGCTCAGGGGTTGGAGCAGCGCGAAGGCTCTTTCCCCTTGGCAGACGCCGCGCGATCGTTGCCTTAAGATCGTGGCTTGGCGGCGAGGAATACAAATGGATCCGCGGTGGATCGTTCGAAAACTCGATTCACGTATTGTAAGGAAATCAAGTTGTTGCCTTCGTGGCGGAGGATTCGAGAGGGTGCTTAACCATCCTCGCTCGAGGACGTACACGGATCGAAGCTTGGTTTTCTTGGACGCTTCGCGATGTACCAATGGGGTGCGAGACTTTCGTGGATCGGTCGTGGTGATCGTAATTTATTCATGGCAGCGGGTTATAATTATCAATTATCATTGTTGCCGCGAGTTTGCCGTTTAATATCGGCGAGGGGAAGCTGCTTCCGTGAAATTTCCATGCAAATTTATTTACTCATTGACTGGAGAGCGTGAGCGACTCAATTTCGACGGGAATAAGAATTGCTTCGACCAGGATGCTTCAGGTTACGTTTTATAATTTACGTAGAGGGAACAGTCTGAAATTTAGTAAATGTTTACTCTATTAATTGAAATGAGTGTTCCACTCATCGTGGTACAGTCTAATAATACATCGAAAATTTTGACGGAAAACGATGTTGAAAATCTTTCAGATCCTCGATGTGGAACTGTACAAATAGCTCGCAAACGAATTAGCCATTGAAACTACAATCTCGTACTTAGAAAATTAAATTTTTACGTTTTCAAAAAGGTTCGTGCGTTTTGATAAAAAAAAAAAGAAAGTGGCACAGGGATGAGAATTGAATAGGGTACACGTTGGAGCGTAGAAAAACGTTGTTTTAGCGAGCACGTACGAAATCGTATCCGTACACGCGTGTAACAGTAACAAGTTCATTAGACGACCCAAACGAGCACGTCGGTCATATGAGTTTATACGGATATACAGGCGAGGGGAGATGGCCGCACGTGCAAAATTTAATTATGAACCCCAGCCACTCGTGTCGAGTCGCACTTTCCGCCATCGATACTTCGAACGGGTTGAAATTTTGATTAATAAACGTCCGATGGCGCGTAAACTTAATCGACGGCTCGATTCTGCCGCGTCGTTCATCCGCTGTATTCCTTTTTTTTTTTTTAATGGCCTTGGATTCTGGCGACAATAATGTAATCAGTGGCACGTGATCGATCTTTTTCGTTCTTCACACGAACCGTTAGAATGAAAGGGTCGAATGATTTAATTATCGAACAGGATTTTTAAGAAGAGACGTATCGATATTCATTTTCCAAGTGACTCTTCAATCTACATGACTGCGTATATGTATTCCGAGTGTTTCCCTTTTAACTCGAGAAATTAACATCGATTCATTTTACTCGAGTTTAATTTACACGAAGTGTTTGTCAATCGACGTTGCGCAGTATTCAATTAATGAAAAATAGAAATTTGCTGAATGTTCTGTAGCCGCAGCGGGTTTCCTGTTTTTCACATTTTTCCATGGCACGTTAAATGGAAAGGCGAGGCTGGTAAAATACCCTCGACAACCCGCATTTCGATACTGCTGCAGCCACTTTTCGCGGGATGAAGCGCGCCGTTCTTTACGTCCCTTTGACAAGCATCCCGGCTCTCGAGCCATCGATAAATTCGAATAACCGTGGAAACATGGAAATTCGCGGATCGGCCATATGTTTATCCGTCTATCCATTATTTCGAGTACGCGCTCCCCGTTAGATCGGAACTAAGAGCAGAAATGAAAGTTTTTATTAAGAAATATGTACATCACCCGCGTTGCACGGATACACGGACGATACTCGGCTGCGATGCATGGAATATGAGGAACGTCCATTTCATATGTTTCAAATAAACTCGCTTTCATTTCTGAACAACAAATCTTTATTTGAATCGAAGCGTAGTCGTCTACCAACTGCAATGTATAAATATTCTTCAAGATATCCGAGAGAATATGCTCGATATCGAAAAAACTAGAGTGGATTAAAATGAAAATTCTCGAAATATACATCTGATATTTTTATCGTTGCATTCAGTCACAACGTTGTTATATCAGAGTGGAGTAAAAACACGACTTTGTGTCTATCACAATCGAAACGCAGACCAAAGGTTTAGAGTTTTTCTTTCGATAGAAACCCTGTAGCACAATTCCACCAATTAGCACATTGCTCAGCCATTATCTCGATTTCCCGGAACACTTCTAAACAGAAATTAAATATTTTCCACAGTCCATGAAATCGAGATTTACTCGCTCAACCCCGTTTACGTTAACCAATCCAGGGAAAAGTTAGTCCGTGTGTACGGCGTTCAACGAAAAGTTCCAACCCCTCTGCACGCGTCTAAACAACGCTCAGCAACACGTAGAAGCGTCGTATAATTTCACGTACTTAGTTGCACCGCGGCTTTCATTCACCGTGTTTCCGTATATATTTCAATTTCCCGCGAACCTCGTTTCGCACGTGATAATACTGAGATGCAACGAGATAAAAATTACATTGAAATAATAATAACTACTGTAACAAGTAGAGAACAAGAATTTTTCTTATGCAAAGCCATGTTTAAACAAGCTGCGTATACTTTCTTTCTGAAGATCTTTTCATAAGATAAGACTTGGTTTTTTAGATCTTTTTCTGCGAGCAAATATCTAAATTCAGTCTAAATTCAACTTAACCCAGTCTAACTTGAATTCAGGCTGCTATGCGTGAACGTATTTTGTTTAGCGAGAGTTCAATTTTGCAACGTTGTAGAATAAATGAATTTTTATGAGAAAATTGTTATCCGCTCGGCTGGAAGGTAACGGGAAGAGACTTGGCCCTCGAGTTCGGGTTTCAAGCGAAATTGTTTTGATACCATTAGCCCCGTGTACGTTGCTTCGCGGAAGCTCTTGTTCTTAATTTCACGAGAGACGGATGGTCGAGGCATCGGCGGTTGAAAATTTCCGAACCGCGGTTCCTTTGTCCCGACCCAGATTTCCCAGCGGGCGTTTCACGCGGATAAAGTAGTTGGCATTCTTTCGCGCACCGGAGCTCACTTTTCGCGGGGATTCCCCAAATAATTGCGCACTGCGAAAATATGCGGACGGCCAGGCGGGTTCTGATAGCGCGTTGCTCTCCGGACGGTTTAACAGCTAATTAATTACAACCGGATTCTGGCCGGGCAAACAGTTTGCGTTTAAATCTCAACCAGCCACCCAGCTTTTTAACCTTTCGAGATTAATAGTCCTCTGCGCTGTCGCTGCATAATTTCGTTTGCGCTCGGAACGTCGCGCTCGTCCGCTTCAAACGTACGAAGAAACGATGGGATTAAAGTCGCAAATTTATCACGCGTTCAAACTCCAAAGCGTTTATTACGAGCCTCAAATAATTGACAAATTTTAAAGCACTTAATTTTCAATTTACATGTCGTTTAATTAGTAACATCTAAAAATTTGAGGGGGAGGATGGAAAACAGTTGTTACTGTACATTTAAAGTGTAATTAATGTTATTTAACGACGAACGAATTGACAAACTAAATAATTATTCGAATATTGGTGGCAGTAATATTGAAAGCGAGCTGGTGGAACTGCAAAGAGGGGAATGTTGGGGTGTGTAAGTATTGCACGCAAAGTGCAACACTCGAACTGGATCCTGAATTAACTTGGAAATTAACGCGTCGCAAATTGCAACAGAGAGCATCGAAATTGTGTCAGAGATTGGCTTTCAGCGTGGAATCCGTTTAAATCTCACGTGCAAAGCTCTCATCAATGCTTATCGGCTTGCGGTCCGACACTGGGTTACTTACGGCCACGACCTCGGACACGTAAAGAGCGTAAGCTGTCTTGCCATTAGGGCCACGCTGCGTCGCAACGATATCATCCAGGAATTTTGCACATAATTATGCAACTTTGGATAAGGAGTGAGGAGTTTCAACGACCACTTTCGACGCAGACGCGTCTCCACCACATCATCGTGTGTTAATCGTTCATTTTTCCCAAATCAAACGTTTCTCTTATGCAACGATCAACTTGGAAATGGACATCTCACGAATATCGTTTGAAACAGTAGCTTTTGTTTAATTTTATTTAATGAGCAAACATTGATTTCATTTCCTCGCGAGCATCCCTCGATTACAATACTGACAAACATGATCAGATCGCAAATGACAAATCAGAATTACAAAGTTCCAAAGTTCATCGCACGTGACGACGATTTAATTTCGATAGTCCCTTTCTGAACGACGTGCGCATCGAACAGTGTCTCAAATAAAATCTCAAGAAGCGATGAAAACAAAAGAAAGAACCGAGCAAACTCGAAGTTCCTCATCGCACTCAGACAACGGCGACATATATTTTCAAGACGAGAGGGAGGAAAGTTTATCCAATTAACTCTGGCGGCATTATCGGGCGCGCTGAAAGCCGCGTAGCTGAAAGTGGTGGCGACGACAGAAGGGACGTTCGCGATGGACCCGTCCCACGTAAAGGCGCGATAAGAATTCCCACCGCGACTGAGGGGGTTGGCTGTGAGTGTACATTCGGCAAGTTACGCTGCGAGATTCGAACCTTATTATTCGCCGGATAAAAAGGCTGACGGGCGAGAAATAGAATTGCAAAGGTGGCTCCCTCCGCCCCCTGGCTCGTACGTAACGTAGCCGGCAGCTTTTTTCACGGTTTACAGGCAGCGCCGGTTCTCTAAATGCGACTGCTTTATGCGAGAACGGGCGGGGGCCATTTTGTCCCGTCCCAGCAGCCCTTATCTCCTTTTCCTTGAGCCGCAGAAACCGCGTCCTTTCGCCGTTCGTTTCGCCCTTGCGCGCCGCCGTTGTCGATGGGTACCGTTCCGCTTTAATCCTCCCTGCACTCGCCAGACCCTTTTTGTTCCCGCCCTCCTGCCTGTTCTCGATCAAAGGCTGACTTCTTCCTCGAAAGGTAACAATCACCGACCTATTCCTGCACCGAGAGCGACGTTTAGCGACCCTCCGAATCGGGCACGGCGAATCAGTTTCGCGTGTGTGCTACGCGAGAAATTGTAGGGTCGCCAGTGCTTGCCAAGTAATTAGAAGCCAGCGGTGATCGGAAACGACACCGGTCTTTTTCTGTTCGAGATTTCGGTTGTGGATTTAGTTCCTTCGGAAAGAAACGTTTTACAGTGCCTTTCGTTCGAGTATATAGCGGAATTTTAGATTCTGATCGATAGAAGTTTAATCTGTCTTCAATGCTAATTTCGAGACATCACACAGACGATGCAAGATTAAGTAAGAAGTTACGAAGAATGATCGTGGCCATTGAGTTTTCAGTGTCGAAGGAGGACAGTCACGGTACATCGAGGTTCTTCTGTTTCTGTATATTAAATTGAACTATTGCAACGTAAGCTCGTGGTGTCTCTTCTCCACGCGCCTAATAAATTACTCAGGGCTCTATCAATTTTCCTGATCTAATAAACCGGCGAACAATTGACTCTTCCGGGCGCTCGCGTACCCGGAAAGGGACGTACGCTCGGTTATTCGTAACCGCGAAAAAATGTTCAATACATAACCGCGGGCATCACGTAAATTGCGCAACGGCGTACCAGATTCCCGCAAGCCACGGACCATCGAATAATTTGACCACCGCCACCGAGATTTTTATTGTGCCACAAAAGTCGGATGCACGCGAAATTGGGACGAAACGATATCTGCTGCGCCGCGTTTCCTGTCGGACCAAGTAAGGATAATTATATGCTCCCTCTGTCCTCTGTAATAGTAGTTGCAGTTACTGAATTTAATTTGTCACGTGTTAATAATGGTAAAAGAAGATAAATGTAGAACGTAACGTTTACTGTGAAATGTTCGTTTCACGGATTTTCCTTTTAAAATTTGGAACAATGTAGATTTGGGAACTTCGACGGTGCGAACTGCTGATCTTATGGTGCCTCTTCTGCCAAGAGGAATACGTTTAAATTCTTCAAGATTTCCTCGTATACTCGTACACTCGTCAGTGCTTGATTTAATTACGCACTCCGTGAGAGATTTTTCAAACTAAATTCCGCAGTTAACTGGTTAAATGAGGAAAAGAAGGTAACGTTCTAAATTCAAAGTAATTAAGAGAATTTTCAGTGTAGAAATTAAATTATTACCACTTTAATCTGCTCTCGCGGGTATCGCGTTAAAGCGGCGAATCGGATGTTCGTCTGTCTAATAAAAATTGTATTTCTGCTTGACAAACTATACGAGACCTTGCGTCGAGGGTTAAGTAACAGAGTGGTACAATTGCGTATGCAAAATCGAAGACGAAGCGATTTGTATTCGCTAACTTTAAATTATATCTTCGAGGCGGAACTCTGGTTTAGGGGTGGAACATTTAATAAATTAAACAGTGAGGGTGTTTGAATAGTTAATACTTCCTGGAGCGGCACACTTAACTGGATCGTTTCTTAGTACTTACGCAGATTTTCACTGATCAGAGAATTATAAATTAATAGCGAGGATCTAATTTTAAACAACAATTATAATTCCCACAAATAATATATACTTAATATATATATAATAACGAACATAAGGAACATAATTTAATACAAATAGCAGCGATTCAACTACGATAGACTTAAAATAGAGATAGATTGTATTAAGTTCTCCAAGAACGCGTAAAGCAAATTTCAAAACATTTCGCGGAGTCCAACAGAACGTCCGAAAGTAGTAAAGCACACAAATATTCGAGCACAGTTCGCACAATGCTCACTCTTAAAACGGACCATCGAACGGACAGCCTCGACTGTTCAACCGGCGACGCTCGAGCGCAAACATCGCGTTCATCCCCTAGAGGATGTCTGTCAGTTTACGTATCCTCGCGGTCGACCCTCTCGTCGTCGAGCGTATTCTCGCGAGCCGCAGCCAAGAGAACAGAAGCGGATTCCTGGCGTTTCATTTACTCTCCGTTGACGCGCGATTCCTTGCACGCCCCCGCGGGCTTTATTTTCACGCTGGCTATCTTTAACAGCGATCGCGCGGAGAAAGGGGCGCGCGAGCCGCTCTCGAGGAACGGGGAGGATTTCGATTCGACGAAACGGGTGATAAATCCTGCCGACTTATCGGTTATTGGGTTGTGCGATAATTTTCTGCGCGCGATTGCTTCCAGGATACCGTTTTCCGCGAACACGACCCTATCTTTTAGATGTAGGTCAGCTTTTTAACCCCCACGCGTTTTTTGCCTCCACGGTCGCGATCCCGATTTGTTCTCGCCGCGAGATGCGCGACTGGTGCACGTATAATCGAGTTAAACGCACGGATTTGTATTTAATAATCGCGTTCCGTTTAATCAGTCACAAGCTCGTGGCTCCGTGTTTGATAATCATCCGCGGAACATTTACGAGCACTTGAGCCGATGAATTTCTCGATGTTATTCACGAAACGCGTTTATACAGGAATAATTGATATTTAATTTCAACTGATGCGAATAATAAATTTGTAAGTACGAAGCTTTTAACTGGTAAACAACGAAACGTGGAAAAGGGTATTTTGTACCTCTCGATACAATATTAAAAAAGAACCAGGCAAAGATTTCTATTTTAATCATTTAAAGACACTACAGTCACCCAAAGGGGCGGAACAAAATATTTATACGTCGAACACAGATCGAATCTCTAATCAAGTGTTACAGAAAAACCGTTTGGTACGAACAAAACACGCGACATCGGCACTTGGGACAGATTAAATCCATCGCGAAGGAGGGGGAAAAAACATGGGGCAGAAATTGAAACGGTTCTCGCAGATCCGACGGAGATTGCGGTCCTCGAAAAAGCGAAAACCCGTCAACAGAGAGGATTCCGTGGAACTTTTGATTGTTGAACGGTTCCCCGTCGTTTTCTTTGAAAACATCCTCCGGCGCGGTAATTCAGCGGGCCGGCTGGTGCATTCGTTCCTGCAGTTTTTAAGAAGCCGCCGCAAGAAAAGCACGCAATCAACAGCGCAAGAGTCCGCGCGAAGAAATGATGTTCCGCGATGTCGGAATTTCTGGCGGGGAACGTATTAACGGCCCCGAAACTGGCGGGGGTATCCGGAGAACTCGAGGGGCGGAACGCGGCTGGTTTCCCTGAGAAAACAACGAAAAGTTCCATTCTCAGATTAACTCGTTAAGCCGCGTCTGGCTCGCGTCGAAATGAATTCCCTTCCGCGAAAGGAACCACGGCACCGCCGGAAACCGTTGCCTCTCGCGTTCTTCTCGCCGGGGAAACACCCTGAGAACGCCGCGAGCCTCGCAAATTGATGCACGAGCCTCGCGTTTCACCCGCTTTTTGCTAAACATTTATGCCCCGCCTGGTTTCTGTTCGAGTGTGTTCCCCGTTTTTCCGACGCGGATGCGTTTAGCGAACGTTTTCGCCCAGCAACGAAACGGAGGTTAAAAAATGTAAGAAACTACCGCTGAAGATTCAGTTGAAACCTTAGAATGTAGCTGAGAAATTTTATTTGGAAACTCTGCTCGCTACGGAAACTCATTTATTTAGTTGTCATGTTGTTAAGCAACTTGCTAATTTAGTTTCAAAAATGTATGGGAAACAGTACAATATTTCTACAAATTACCGTAGAATTTCTCTGAAAAATACATTTCATCGTTCAATTAATATCTGATCGAAGCAACATCGATCTGGATCGAAGTACACAAGGTAGAACAGAGGAAGAATCAGAAGGAACGTCGTCGAACGAGCCACCCCTTTATGCTCGTTAAATCGTCGGTGAGAAGCAACGAGGATGAATCCGCACGAGAAATATTCTTTATCGTCAAACGGTCGACGCAACAAAAGATTCCCTCTTCATCAGCCTCTCTGCCTCCCGTTCGTCCCCCGCCGACGTTGAATCATCCACCCTTCCGCGCGATTCATCCCCGACCGTTTCATAATTTCGACCAGAAACAAAGTGCCACGCTTCGTCGTTTCGCGAACGGAGCCGTTTTTCAAGAGGAACGCCGCGCGACAGCGAAGAAAGGGAACAAGGGAGATGGACACGCCGCGCGTTAAGGGATTATGGAGCAAAATGGCGCGTCGTTCGTCGCGCGAGCCCTAGGAGGGTGAGCGAGGGCGTGCGCGCGATATCCGCAGTGCGTATGCCGCACGCTCGTGACCCGTTTCGAAGACGCTTTGAATATCCGACGGGGAATAACGAGAGCCCATTGTTTCGATAGTTTTCGTTGGGAACGGCTCTCGGTTATTTTTCGAGCGCGGCGGCGCCTCGAGGGCGGGACAAGGACGTGTCTAGCCGGAGGACTGGAGGGCCGCGCGGCTGCTGCTTCCTGGTACACGCTCGTCGTGCGGAAGATTCCCCGTGGTGGACTTTGTGTTTCGACTCGGAGATTGTTTCGCGAAGCGAGACATCGTGGGTGGGTTGGGTGCGCAGGAACTTGAAGTGGTTACGGTGTCGAGGAAGAAAGGTGGGCGGATGGCCACCATCCGAGGTTCCACCAGGGAGGGATATTTTAATTTCAAGGTGATACGCTCGTCGAGTAACGACTACATGATGTAACGCGAATGTAATGTTTAAGCTCGACGTCGTTGTGTCTGAATCACACTTCCTTTTCGATTGACTCTTTACTGTGAAACTCGTATCACTATTATCGTTTGATTACTCCATCCAAGGAGAGATAACAAATTTCGAAACGAGACGTACTAAAAAATAAGTGTAACGACGAGGAATAAAAATGATCGTTGAACGTTGAGAACAAATAAGGTGAATAACAGTTTGAGAACTGGTCGTGGTATCGAAACTCTTGCGCATGATACCCGGGAGCACAATGGCGGTGGATACACTGGCGCGTCGTGGTAAGTGTATAATCACCCAACAGCATGCGGCAACTTCATAAAAGCCAGGTCTCGGGTTAGGAGGGAGGATCCCAAGTTTCACTCTCCTCGCACTTGACCGCACGGTAAAGCCGCAAAAAGTGGCTCTCTTATCGTACTTCCGGCAGTCTCTCGACGCTAGTTAGGCCGGGAAAGCGACGCTCACGGCGTCTTCCACGGGTGTTTCACAGAAATCCGTCTCGCTGATCCTTGATACAAACGATTGGTGGGGGGCGAGACCCGAGGGACAAGGCGGTCTCTGTGCTCGTTCCAATTGGTCTGTTAATGGCATGTGTAACTCGGTGAAACACGTATTCGTCTTTGGGGTATCTAGGCCAGACGGATGACGGCGACGTATAAGCGCATACCCACCTTCTGCATTTCTGACACGGTTCGTGACTCCCTTAAGCGTTTGCATTGTGGATCGTAAACAGTGCTCCTGCGATTCCGGAACTCGCTAGCCTATTACGCCACTTCCACTTGCTGGTTACCTGCTGTTCGAGGATCGTGTGTACGTATGAAAGAGGATCGAACAGTTTCCAAATAGAAATTTTGGGGGAAGTTACGAATTATATTGCAACGATAACAGAACGCTTGAATTTACGCTCCTAATGTCTAGTAATTTATAATCTGCGGCAGCATTTAATTGTTTCAGCAAAAGTGACAATTCTTATGTATAACTTTGAAACGGTCTGAGTTTCCACATGGCACAACTTAATTTTAAACGGTAAAGACAGTATAACAAAGAATCTGCGACACTACTTCACAAATTCTACACTATTTTTCCTTCCTTCCACCTGTTTCACTTTCTCTACATCGATTTTTTCCAGTCTTCCCCCCTAAAACTGATTACGTCAAACAGGGACACAATTTCGTTAAATCTCGCAACGCATCCAGTCGCCATTACCAAGCTTTTAAATCTGTTAACAATTAATCAACCCTCACGAGCAAGTAAAGCCGAATTAACCGCCCACTACGGTGTTTCCCACGCCCGGCCCACCCCCGTGGTGCTCGTTTAAAACAACGCACGCACACGATCGGCGCGTGTCCGAGCGTTCGAAATTAATTCGGCCGGCATTAGTCAGCCGGGGGCCGTGTTCTCCGCGTCCCTCCGTAAATCACGACCGGTCGACAGTCATAGTTTTCGTCCCAGTTCCTTGGGCGAAGGCCGCGCCGTAACAAGGTAAAACCGCGGCCGTCTGTCTCCGCGCGAACTGCAAATACAGAAGCGCGCGGATCGCGCGCCATTCCCGCCGCCGTCGGCGGCCTTCGCGGTGGAAATCAATGATCGCTTCAAGGAGATCACCGGATGCAGCCCGCGGCCGCTTTCGCGTGTCGAATACGAGGACTTCTCGACGCTACTTTCGGAACAGGGTTGATTCGACGCGACCAACGTTAAGGGTTGTCTTGTGCGAGGCTCAGAGAGCTGCAACATTCGTTAAAATCGAAGGAAATAGCGCAAATCAATTGTAGAGAGTATGGTAATTCCTCGAAGATGAAGTTTGCTGCTTTGGTGCATTATGCATTTTTAAAAAGGGGTTGATTCTGGGCCACGACGCGACCAGCGTTAAGGGTTGTCTTGCGCGAGGCTCAGAGAGCTGCAAGATTCGTTAAAATCGAAGGAAATAGCGCAAATCAATTGTAGAAGGTATGTTAATTCCTCGAAGATGAAATTTGTTGCTTTGGTGCATTGTGCATCTTAAAAAAGGGGTTGATTCTGGAGCGCGACACGACAAGCGTTAGGGGTTGTCTTGCGCGAGGCTCAGAGAGCTGCAAGATTCGTTAAAATCGAAGGAAATAGCGCAAATCAATTGTAGAGAGTATGGTAATTCCTCGAAGATGAGATTTATTGCTTTGGTGCATTATGCATCTTAAATTCTACACTCAGCTCTTGATAATCGTAGTTTTTATACTGTAAATTCTATACAAATCATTATACTGTAATTTCGTCAAGTACGAAATAGCTTGATGGGATGAGTATAATGTTGTACACTCGCATAATACCTCTGTCTATGTTTCAAATAACTGTATATAGGGCTTTGCAATAAAATTTAGTAGAAATACCATAAAAATTGCTCCCTGCAAGAGGAAGGAACGCTCAGAGAGACCATATGTCGCGAGCAAACACTTTTCGAGATAAAAATTGATAAAGTTTCAGCAAGCATGGTGTTACACGCGTCCGTAGATTACAACTTACGACCAGTCAGCCGTTTGGTAGGGTCTGACCATATGACGAATACTTGGAGACATAGTATAACCGTTTAAAGAAACTGCGAAAGTTTAAAGGGATGTAAGGTGCATCGTTTAAAGAGGCCCAGTGACCCAGAGACCAACTGACCTTCTTCTCTCTACCTAAACAAATTCTACGCGAACCATTGCATCCGTCGTCGATCAGGTCAGATCTTATCAAATGGTAAAGTCGACAATTAATCAATTTTCATCTGGAAGATTATTCGTTTGCAGGACGTGGCTTTTGAGACTCCTGTTCTTCTTTTGTCGAGCAGAATACGTTGATGTAAAAACATTTAGTCCTCCATTTGTGTCATTTGTCATTTTTAACGAATCGAATTGTAAAACGTGAAGATATTGAGACACATCGGCCGTAATTGTTGGCTATTCATCTATTGATCGCTTGACTGTGTTCTGTCATCGTATACTTCATAGATGGCTGGTAACGTAATTACAAACAATTCAGATCGATTATTGCATCTTCTATCACAATTACTTGACACAGATAGATAAACAGGCCAGATAGTAGGATTGATGGAGGCGAGCATCTCTACAGTCAACGTTCACCAGCGTATATAAACATGACCATTAATCTGTAACGAGAATCTGCCAAACTGAACCTTAAGTAAATGCAGTAGCAGGTCAATGATCCCATCAAGTACGAAATAGCGTGACAGACTGGGTGTGATATCGTATATCCACAACAATACCTGTATCCATGCTCCAAATAACTACGTATAACGTTTTGCAGTAAAATAATACAATAATGTTGAAACTTAATAATGAAAACCGTGGATGATCGATAACGCCAAATGAACCACTAATTACTCTACTCCGTTTTGAAATAATAGCAACCGTAACTTTGAAAGATATCCCGCAAATTGCATAAAATTTCTCTGACACGGCGAATGTCGTTTCTTTAGAAAAATAAGCCGAGAGAAATGGAATCCACAAAGAAACTCGATTGTATGGCTATTAATGGTATCGCGTACAAAAGGAACAAAGCGTGAAAATGGCTGCGCGCGGGTATACCGACACGTACAGGAGATATACGAACAGAAATTGCAGGCCACGCTTCACATAAGCAATAATTTCTCACGATTATACCCGACGTGTTCTCACCTTACGGTACCGCCAACAAAGTCAGATGAAATCAGATTAATCCACCTTTTCTCCGCGAACTCTTTCTCATCGATCCATTGTGAGATACGGCGCGGCGCTCCCGATTCGTTTGGCTCGCGAGCAGAACGATCCGGCTGAATCCATTGATCCATTTTAACACAGATCGCTTCGCGAATTATTTTTCCCAGTAGTTCGCCGACGATGCTCGCTCGAAGCTTCGATCGCCAGCGTCGCGTTGCGTCTGACTCATTGTCAGGGTTTTTTTTTAACTTCCAAGTTTATTGCGACCTGTCCAACAGCGACGATTACTCGTAACGATCTGTTTCGTGCTTCGCGTGGATATTATTTTATTTTAGAAGATAATACGTGTTCGATGCAAAAATGGTCGTGATTAAGGTTGCGAGCCACCCTCGGAAATTCAGAACGGAGCCTCAGGCTACTGTGCACAAGGATTCTCCGTATTTCCTCCCACTGTTCTCTTCTCTTATAAACTCATAAAACGCCTTGGGTTTGGAGGGACTGACAAATTATTAGAAACTTTACTGGCGGTGATTATACTCGATAAAAGTAATGGTTGAAAAAGCGAGTAGCGGTTCTCGTTTTACAGCTTTCCTTTTTGGTGCAGAATTGCAGAAATTCTAGTGAACCAGCCACGTCGTAAGAAGACGATTAGATGGTTTAAAGATCGCGCGCATTCTGTATACATTTGCCTATTTAAATGTCTTCTAAGAATGCGTAAACGCCGTAATTTCAGTAGCCGTACTGTTACCTTCGCGGTTCGAATCCTATAATCAGAATACTCGGTGCAAATTACCGTCGATGGTCCCAACTCGATTAGATCTATCCGAGACGTTGATAACGAGCAATACGCCTTCGAACCTACCCCCATAATAGCAATCGATAACCGCGTGCAGCCTCGCCATTTAGTTGCAGCTGAAACTGCAACAAACTTCCCCTGAAGGCATCCGCCACGCAACGAAGGCCACTGCGCCGCTCGGTTCTGCTCCCGTTTGCGATTTTTACAGTCCCACTTGTAATCATTCTCTCTGACTGAGAGAAAAGAGCCATCAAGTGCGTACAGCCGCATCCAGGGTAGCGAACGTGTCAATTAAGCGAAAGCTTCGTAAAAACAGTGCTCGAACACGCTGTCACGAGAAACCGCTTCCTATGGCGTTTCAAGCAAGATGAATGCATAGGTATCGTTATAAATTATACACTGCATTTACATAGCGCGGTGAACGTGAAAATCCAGTAAATGTAATTGGCTGATCGTTAAATGGCAGTCGAAAGCGGAGAGTGTCGTTTCTTTTTACGAAATTAAATAATTAGTCAATTTAGACTTCAATATCGATTCAGTCGAAACTCCCGTGAGTCGTCCAACACCTTATACAATCGTAATACTATTAATTATAATGATAAAATTATATTGTTAAATTAACTACTCTCAGAAAAAGTTTAATTCGTACGATAATATCTTAAATTTCATTAACGATGGTAAAGACACAGTTAAAGGATACTTCCTCCAGGGATATACACGTGTAATGCATATTTTATTAAAATACGTATAAATTACAATTACAATAATATTATATACAACGCGTAAGAATTTCTTCGCGAGCAGATTCGTACTCCATCAAAGGACTTCCTGGAAATCCTCGAAACCACCGGTTCTCCAGCGTTTCGCACCGCGAAAGATGGATCCGTAATCGTGAAATAATTGCTCGTTTCCTCGTGGCGATGGCCTCCCTTGAAAAAAGCAGCCACGGTTCACGCGGCTGAAGTTCTCGAACCGCTTAGAAATTCTGATTGCGAGACGTCGCGGACACGTTCTCCAGCCAGCCACTTTGAAGGGTGGTCTCCCTTGGCGTCGCGCACCCTCTTGGCGCCTCGTACGAGCTCGACTTTTTAAAAAATCTTTCGGAACTTCGAGAGTTCCCAGTTACTGCAAATTGCTGCCTCTCTCGTCGAACTGACTTCCTCGATAAATACTGGATACCTGTTTCTGACGTTTCGTCAAGGCGTTTCGTCAAGGCGTTTCGTCCGCCACTGAATTTCTGTGAAAAACATCGTACTTGGAAAAGATTTATTATTGTCGCGCGAAAGTATATTCTTTTAAATTTAAAATTCGTCGAGATAAATCTGCGATACGTGTTTGTTATTTATTCTTGTTAATATTTTGCAACAAAAAGGCGGTGTCTAAATGATTCAAAATGGAAATATTATGGTGTTTAGATTGAAACATGCGAATTATATAGGAAAGAAAGGAAGAATAGGGTCTTCGTGTAATTTTTTAAAAGATTTACTGCTTGTATTACACGTGGCATTCGAAGTGGATAGTTTCGCCAGTGTGTCTCAATTTATGAGTCGGATATTTCTGCCTAGGTCGGAGACGGTGAAATATGCGCGTCGAAATGAATCCTCTAAATAATTAAACCGAACAGGGACAAATGAAAATTTCAGGCGAACGGTGAATGATATTCTACGCGTATCCATTAAATATTCGGGAAATATTTCAATTTCGTTCATTATTATGGGAATTATTGGTTTAAAATTGCTTCATATTCCGTTTCATCCGTTTTACTTCTATGGCTTCGATATCGTTCATAATTTATTTTGCTTCATCGCTTTGTGTATTATCCAACTGTTACGTTTTTTATCCGTACCGTGATATTCTCAATCATAAATACCTTTTTATTATCGCGAGTTTTAAAGAGTACAATTAAAAAATAGAAAATTTAATTAATCAACATTGAAATGCTGGCATGTATAAAAGCGTGCAACGCATTTCCAATTGTGGAACTTTACTAATTACTTTCTTAATCGTTTTCGTGACCAGCAGATTTATCGAATTTTTTTTAACACGTTCCACAGCTGTGGAACACATAACTTCTTAAATTTCCTTCTTCAGTCCGACACGTTCATCAACAACTAGGTCGCTCGTCTTTAAACATTTACGTCTTTACGCTGAAATTATTAAAACACATTTTTAATAAATAAGTACTACGCTTTTATATATACGTCATTTATTTTGCATCTCCATCGTTGTTCGTTTACACAACGTGTACATCGAGTAATAAGCAAACGCTTCTCCTTCAAGTAAAGCTAATACAGTAATTATACGATTTTAAATTGCATCCCTTAAATTACAGCGCATTAGTGATTATGCTAATGGTGCAGTACTAAAATGAAGTTTACTGAGAAGCGTTCACCTCACTGCACTGTTCTTAATAAATTATTACTATGTAAACTCGTAGCGAATTTTTATAAAAATCCACGTACCTTCATTTAAACGAAATAACAAAATTAAAGCTGCGCGTTTAAACGGTCCCTTCGAAATATTACGTACCATAAACAAAATTAAAACCTTGAACAATTTGATACAAGAAATTGGCAACAAGATTACAGTAAAATTGATGGCTAAGTAATACGTAGACAAGTATCGTCGGTAGCTAAACAAAAATAAAATAATCAAAGCAATCGAGATCCCCAAAGAAAACTACATCCTCCAGATGGCTAGCATTTCCAAACACATCATTTCGGACTTTCTCTCATTAATAGCGTCGACCTGGATAAAACACTTTGGTTGCCAAGGACAAGAAAAGTCGAAATATCCGCAAGGGTGAGAGCAATCTTGAGAATCCCTTTCATCTTTCCATTTTACTCAGTCACAATCTATCAAGCGTAGAGACAAATCCGATCGCGTCACACAGTTGTTTGTCAAATAAAGTTTCATCGCTTTGCTAATTGTCTTCCATTCTCCAAAGAGAAAATCAACAAAATAACACCATCAAAAAACAAACGTATGAGTCGTCAGATAAATCAAAAGAAACGAAACAGAGAACAGTCAGGAGCCAAGTGTGTCGCGTTCGTCGATTCCCTTCTTCTTTGTCATCTCTGTAACTACATAGAATTCCACGGTGCATTTATCGCGAGGAGATACACATAGGGGATCCAGCCTCGACGGAGGTCATCGCTTTCAGTCGAATCTCGCTCGACGTCGGAGGAATCGACGCGAACACCGGCCTGGTGTCGTTCCCTCCGAGGATCGCTCTATCCATCGATATAAGAGGCGTCCGTGGGCGTTCTTATATTTCACGGGATTGAATTGGGAATAGATGCGAGGTTCTATACGCTGAACGTACGATCCTCGAGTTTGTTGCTCTATATTGAACGCGAGAACGGAAAGAGGAGTCGGTCGCGTTCGATTCGGCGAACGATTGGTTCGTAACGCGTCGCGTTGAAACGTTCCGATCGACGTTGCGCTGGTGCAAATTGTTTAATTCGAGTCGCGTGAAATTTTTAGCTGCTTCTGCGATAGGATCGTCGATTTTCAGACGAGGAAGGACGATACGATCCCCTTGTTTCGTCGCTGGAAAATTCATAACTGCGAACAATGACTCTGTTGTTGGACAGACGTCGAAATCGCCATGCCTTCGCCACGGTTGCCACGTAACCGGAATGTCCAAACAAATGTTATCGATTACAAGTAGCGCTGGGTTGAATAGCATGAATCAACCGTGCCGTACACCTTCATTGATCAAACAATGCACACGATACAACGGAACGCGCCTCTACGAGCCTTCGTCTGCGAGGGGGAGGGTCTCTCGGATGAAGTGTCACCCTTTGTCGAACCGTAACGTTATTACGCGAAGAAACGGGGGCAGTAGGTTTTATTTACGGACTTCCGCAGCCGACATCGAATATTTTCTCGAACAAACGAAGGAACGCCTGGTAAGAGCGGGATAATATTAATCGAGAGCGTCGATCGAGCTTCAAGGGTCGGATGGCGAGCGAAATTTAAAGGTAACCAGCGTAATATCGACTCATAGTAACCATTTATAATGGCTAGTCATAAATTCTTATAACAGTCGCGCTCTTATTATTATAAGAGTTTACGGCTACGTGTAAAACCGTATGTGATGTAATCCCCCCTAGCTGTGTATAAAAGTTTATGGCCCTATGAAACCGTGTAAACCAGTCTCCGTTATAACAATGTACGATATTCGCGTCTATACGCGTCGTTCTATCCTCCTTTCTTATTAGAAAGAGAGAGTTTCAATTAAAACAGTTCCAGATCGAATGGAATCCGTTCGTACGAGAAACGAATCGAGCCGCGAATCTGACGTGGTTCACCAGAAAAGCCGCAGGATCGACGTGACGTTCGTTGTTCCTCCGCATCCCTCTGCAATTCCAGAACGGTCGCGAACACCAAGAAATCGCTTGAATCGCCCTTGTTTCTATCGCGTCGCGAGGAAAAGTGAAAAGATCCGCGACGAAACCGCGAAACGGAATTTTGGCGGGCAATTAATGGGGCCAGATATTTCAACGTCGACGCGTCCGCACGCGGGGTTCCCCCGCTCGTTATTGCAATTACGCCGTTCCTGAGACAACCACCCATATATCCGCGCATTGTGTCCATCCAGCTGGCATCGGGATCCATCTGTTTCTGGATCGTCGGTTTGGACAATTGACCGTGTGCTCCCCCTCTCTCTCTCTCACTCTCCGTTTTTCTCTGTCTCGCCGTTTCATACGCGTTTCCGATTACCGGAAGACGCGTGGGCAGTTGGAAAATGGATGCGGTTGGGGATCGAGAAGGAACCGGGGGATGACGAGGAAGATTATTAGCGGTGATGCACGATTGCGAATTGGATACGATGATGCGAGTAGGAGAATTTGCGAGTAGGAGTAACCAATGAGAAGGGAAATTTATTGAAAATGGAGAGATCGAGGGATGTATTGGCGATCGCTGGTGAGGTAGGCATGCGACGTTGACGACAATTTTTCTTCGATGAAAATTATTCTAAATAAAACTATCGCTAACGTTTCATAGACTGCTATCGATATGGCTGCTTTGTGTAATACAGTATAATGAAATTGAGAATAATTTCCTGAGTATGATCGAAGATATTTGTTTCACCCTTTTATTCGAAGGCGATAACGATGTGTAGCTTTTAATGAACAAAGTAAATATTGCGAAAAGCTACGTTCAAATTGAGACGTTTTACAATATTAAACGCAGAAGTGTGACGAGAGGACGAGAGGAATAAATTGAAGAAAACAATAACGCGCATAAATAGATGGGGAGGATCGTTGGAGAAGCGAGTGGGAGGAAGGTCCGCGAGCTATAGAGGCAGAAATAAAAGGTATTATAAGGGGAGAATCATAAATGGCGCCAGGAGAAAGAACGCGGGATGAAAGGGGGTAAACACAAAAGTAAAACAAAATCTGGAGCGGTGCAAAAATGGCAAAAAGAGGAGGAACTAGTCATTTGATCCCGTTCGCGTATCGCTCGAGGAATATGAATGTGAAAGACCTTGAAAATTGAAATGTCGATCCCGAACAACCGGATCGGCCGCGGAAATAAAAAAAACGCCGTTGTTGTTGGCAAAACAGCTCGTATCGAGACGGAAAAAAGGAAATTCCCGAGGAAACATGGATATTCATGAAATAAAAAATGTATCAGATAAAAGAGAAGACCGTGAGAAATTGGTTTTTATAGATATTTCCCTCGATATGGGAAACGGATACTTGTTGATACGATTAAACGAACGTAAACGCAAGGATATCGTCGATATCAATTGTAAAATAATACAAAGCGGAGACGAGTAAACAATTTCTTTTACTCAAAAGTACAATATTGTGATTGATCAAATTATCAAATATCAACCCTTTAATGTGCATGCTGTGCAGCGCAAAAGTACCAATAATCGTAGCCATGTGTTTTTGCAAATAATGTTTCTAATTTTTCATAGGATCTGTATATATATTCATATTTGCATAAATTATAAAAAAAATGCTACAAAATATAAGTATTAGAAAAATGAAATAACAATATATTCCCTTTAAAGTTGTCTGAAAGAGCATTCAAGTGCTAACAAGCCACGAGTGTTTGATGCCAGAAAACTCTTCCAAATCTGTCAAAGCGTACAAGTGCGTCCGAGCAACAATTAACAGAAGTCCCAAAAAAGTGCTCCTAAAAAATGAAGAGTGTGAGATAGAGAGTGAGGAAGAGGGTGGCTTGTCAGTAGTCCATCGTCTGAATTTTTCATTTACACTCGCTACTCAATTACGTGGAGGATTTATCACGTTGAAGCGTGTTTTGGAGCGGACAGGCTGAGCTGCAGCGCGCAGGTCGACCGGCAGGATAAGCTTTTTGCTAAATAATTGCACCGCGTCGCGACGCACCTCCCGCCACTTCAGCTCCTTTCGTTCGCAATTCTCGCGAGCCTCCAGCGAATTTCATGCTAACGTTTAATCGTCTCTTATTTCCCGTTCGCGATGCTTCTGCTTCGCATTACTGCGATTTTGCGGTCCCCTTTGGGCGCGCAATTATTGAAAACACATAAATCCATGGCGAAACCTTGGAAGCCGATGCTGGTTCCGTTCTGCAGTTTCATCTGTCGCAATTTAATTTTGTTCGTTTAAGTAACATTCGAATTCGTAATCTGTTTTGTATATTTCGATATAAAATAATCGTGGCGTAAAATTTATAGAAATTTTAGTTGCACTAGGTTCACTGAAAGATGACTGAATTATAATAGTAACAGAAGCGTATTCTACCGCTTCGTATACCATCTTTCGCAAATTTTCTTGCACGAGACAGTTACAAACATGCGTAAAAACCCACGAGCTTTTAAAAAACGAACGATGCGATAAGCACGTTGTATAACACACTCGTGAAAGATAATAGAATAGACAAGTACACACAGCGTAGATTAGATAAGTTTAATAACCTGACGCCAGATACCAATAGTTGACTTTATTACGCAACGTATATAATCATACCCAAAGTAATTTCACAGAAATCATCCTTTACTTTCCAAATAATATACGCATCGCACAAATGTGACACAATGACTCAGTTCCGAGCCCGATAATACACCCATGGATCCGCAGTATCCGTCGATCTCAAAGGAGCGACACCCAACGCAGCACCCACTGCTTCTCGACGGATAACCAAAAAGAAAGATCTGAAAACGACAATGGGAGAGGGCAGAATAATACGCGACACAGAACCACTCGAAACCCATAGCCACGTAGGATGCAGATGGGATCGCAGCCCTCGTGCACCTCGTGACGTCAGCTTTTCTCCTACGGCGGGGAAGCCCCCTAGCAACGTTCCCTCCGGCTGTGTCAGAGCTCGACCCGTCGTTTTTCGGTGGCGATCGCGCGCATTCCCCGATACCAAAATGCCGTCGATGCGATGCAGAATGCGCTCCTTAGGACCGCGAGTTATTTTAAGAGAACTGGTTTGGTCGCTGTGCTATATTTACTTTTCGCCGGCACGCCAAAGCCGTTGACAGCGTTCCCTCGCACGGGCCTCACCTTCCTCGTCCTTCGTAACCGCCGCGAGCGCTCGAGGATCGATCCAGCGATCGCTGCGGCCGCGTCTTCAACGCGGAACCATCGCGGAGCGGAACGAGAGCGTTCCACGCGCACCTCCGCGAGCATTTTTTTAGCCCGTTCTCGAGCGCAGCAAAGTCGCGAGACCCGATTCGAGGCTCGCAGCTCTGCCACTGAGAGAAAAAGGACGTCGAGGCCGGTTTATTTCAGGAATTTGGGGAAACGCGAGGATCCGTTTGGGGTTGCTGCAGGCTAAAATGGGGCAGTGGAGGTTCGTTCGCGTTCTCCTGTAGTCGGTTAATTAGCAGAGTGGAATGACGCGCGATGTTTCACGATTTATCTTACGTATTAAAGTTCGTTCACGATGGTTGTTTTGATAAATGTATACGCAGTCAGTGTAATATAATATTAGCTAGGAATCACTTTGTAATCGCAGAATGTGTGTCGCATGAAATCGAGAGGGTTGGACGCCATTCTTTTAAAGCTTTTACGTGTCGCGCGAAGCTCTGTTGCATGTTTTTTGAAGATATTTCTCGAGCTTTGTATTTTTTCCCCGTGAAATGTCTTTGCGCATAATTTATGCTTAAAGCACAACGGCTGTAGTTTAAACTTTTCTCCTGCTAAAAATACTGCTACCGGCTATTTTCGCAGCTCCGTTTTTAGCATTTAACGCAACTGCTATGGAATTTCTGTAAAATTGTTACGTTGCTCTTTTAAATGCTGTACTTTCGCTATGAGATGCAAAAGAAATTCATAATTTTCTCATGTCACTGCTTAGCTGTTAGAATTTTCATTACTCGAATTGGATATTTCGCACCTGACACGTGCGTCTCTAAATTTGGTCGGAAAGAAAAACGAGAATTCGAAGGATCAACGTTAATTTCACCTGAACCGAGCTTACACTACTTTGCATTCTAGGTCAACTTTATAAAACTGTCTTCTGTTTGATTCATAAACGTTTATTCTGGCTTCGCGAGATGCTTTTAGCTATGACGCTCTCAACCACCATGCGTCACGCCTTGTCTTCTAGTTCGCGCATCCGAACCGCGATCGCGCTGAATTTACAGAAAATTAGGACCGCGTTTCGATTTAAAACCGTGAGGAACTTTGTAACTCGGAGTGGAAGCGTTTAGGAATCCCTCCTGAAATTTCTGGAAGCACAGAGATACACGTGTACGTATATTTAGCTTGCTGCTTGCGCACCCGCATTCCAAACTGCGAAACGTCTTTAGGGAAAAATGTGGCTAATCGACGGTGGAGAGAAATTTTAGAAATTAGTTAGAAACCAGAGAATTTCCATAAGAACTGCCACTTTTTACTACCTTATCGCAATTTTACAAGAGAAAAATGAATAATTTTCTTACATAATTTATGAGTAATTAATAATATGCATTTCTAACACGAAGTATTTTTGCTTGCAGGTAATGTTTCAACTACGACCAACTTGCAAGAAATTATTTTCCGCTGTAAGTAGGAGGCAAAAGGTAATTTCAATTTTGGAGAATTAAATCTCGCACTGAGAAGCTTCAGTTTCGAGAGTATTGATTTGAAAAAATCAAGTTCTCGTCGAACTAGACCAAACGTCCGAACAACGAGCCAAACTAGAACAAATGTCGCGGTGACTGACTCACGCTGCACCTTGCGCGTTTAGTTATTACGTTAGCTCTCCGTCTCGCGTTTAAAACTGTCAGCGCAAGGTTTCCTCGGGGAATTCGCCAATTATGTACGTAGTTGGTAATGGATCGAAGCAACCAATACGTGTCGCGTTGAACAAGCAAGCAAAGACCAATACTCGAAATCACCTCGAATCGAAACCGATCTCCGTCAAACGCGTACGTATTATACATTATTACAGTCAGTATTCAAGCGAGTAATTGAAGGACGCGAATAGTTAAATTCCTGAAAAGATTGCGAACTATATCGCGGTTATTGTTGCGGACTTTAAATCGAGCAAAGTGCTTGAATATTTATAAGCTGCAGCGCGAGAACACTCACGGCGCGAATCCAACGAATCGCTGCCTTTCTCTCCATTGATATCGCATTACTATTATTAAGCGCGGGCCCATTATTCAAGGAACGCCGTTCGAATTTCGCGCCACGCGCCTAAAGGCACATCCGGACACCTCGCGCGGCGCAATAATTTATGTATCGAGCTCGTGACGCTCTAATTTCACCATTAGCGCATTCTGTACCATTTCTTTCTCCCTATCTCTTGCTTGCATTCCAGAGTCCGCTTCAGTTATTTACGCGTCCACATTAATTTACCTGCCACTTCGCCCACAAAATAGTGACAGTAACGTCGATTCCCCCGAGACTGAACGGCGAAATCTCGTTCTAAAAGTCGCGGGACGACTTGGTTCGTTTTATTCATCGTCAAATGGACCCTTTCAGAAAATATTATTCGTCCACGACGACTTTGTATACTTTTAATGAGACTTTTTTTTTAAATTCTTTCACCTTTAACGCGGCGCAAGCTCGCTTTATACCCGCGGGTCCTCGTCCGGCTGAACGCGTTGCTCGAATACTCCGCGTCAGAAAACCAGCGCGGACAACATATCTCGCCTACACCCATCTTAATGGAATCGTTTGAAACGCGTACGCGAAACTCTCCTCGCTTGTGATTCACGGTATTTTCTATAGTCGTTCGTGGCAAACGAAAAGGTTAACGAGTTTAAAAATATTAAGGCCGCGTATTCACCCGGGTATTTACATTCACCGCGTATCGAACCGCTGGCAATTTGTTCGCGTACACGCTGACAAGCCCAGGCGAATAACGCACTTATTTCGCAGGTAACGAACCGCGTGGATCAACGCACGTCTTCGCTGTTCGAATATTTCTTCATTTGCCACCCATTCAGCGTGTCCTACAAGTTTTCTAACGCTGCGCGAATCGAGGGAAACGCTCGCGCTGTATTTCTCTTTTAATCGATCGTTGTAACCCACATTTCCTAACAGAACTCGAACTACAACAATCGTGGACCATCGTACGATTAAATAGAAATGTACCACAAAGAAACTTCGATCACTGGTGCATATTTGCTAATTGAAAACGTCGCAACATTTCTACTTTACAGCCTCTCCCTCTTTTTTTATTCCCAACCATTTAACTGCGAGTGTGATTTATAAACCACGTATAAATGTCGCGATCGGTGCACATAATCGAAATTCCGTTCTACAATGCTACAAAACTGACAGGGTGTCCGAATTGAATCGAGCTGTAGGCACGAGGGCCGCGCAAACTCGCGTTCTCCGCGCCAGCGCCGGGCAATTAATCAAAACGCACATTCCTAGAACCCATTGTGCTCCCGAAATGCCCGGACCTATAGACGGTGTAATTATAGGAAGTCACCAGTCTACGTTCTGCGTCGGAATTCATGGAACAACTGCAGGAATCCACCCCGTTTCGCCGTGCACAATGCGGTTAAACATATTTTTAGCACCAGTCGAGTGCTCCACGGGAACGCTCTGCGTCACCTTGCCGCGCGCGTCCGCGTCCTCCTGCGAGTGTACACGCGGAGGAATCGGTATTGGGCTGTCCCCAAACGTCGGCTTTATTAGGTAACCATTAGACAGAGACTGCACGGTTTTCGTCGACGTCCACTTGGTCGCACTTTCAGCTCTTTAGTCCGTCCGTTTACTAGCGTCAAGTATTTCGATGGTTGCTCGTGTATTCTGAACGACAGAAGACTAGGAAAAGAGTTATTAGGATTCTTGACGCTGCCGGTTGGTCTAAAAGAAGAACTATTATGATTAAGGTTAGAGGAGGATATTGCTGTAAAGTGTTCGCATCAACCGCTAATTTGTGGCTAAGTGTCTATTTGAGTATTCGAAAGCTATTACATTTTACTTAGTGGCTTCAATTTTCATCTTAAATGGTATGGAAAGGAGCTCGTACTATTTCGCACGATGCAAAGGTAACGCGCTAAGATTGGACGCGTCGCTAATTATGTATTTTGCGGAATTGGTAACCGCGGTAATTGGACAACGGAACGAAAATGGGAAAAGAAATTCGACGGACGAATGAAAAGAGCCGTAGAAATTCACAAACGTTGGTAATTACACGGGAAACGGAATACCGCGTACGAAAATGAATTTTGTTGAAGTAATTGAAAATTTTATATATAAGATCGCGATAAGATCGATTTGTATCGAGCGAAATTATTGGTTAATTCGTGAAATGCAGCTAATTAAACGAAAGGGTAAAGATTTATAATTACTATAATAAGAACTGGAAGCATCAGATAGTGGATTTCAAAGAAACGCGATGGAATTCTTCTATTGTAACTGAAAGCACAAATTTAATTAATAAACAGAGGACTACGCTTTATAAAACAGGAGCAGGTGCAGTAATTAGCAACGAATATATATCTATATTATTCCTGCTTTATTTATAAATCCACTTTTTAAAATATTTATCACCATAATTATGCGTACCTGGATTAATTTGAATCACAGCGACATTAAATAAGGCATAACCTTAACATATCACCTAATTAAATATAATAATTATTATCTCGAAATATTATCCAATATTTGAAATATACGTTGCATCACATTCGTTTCAATTATTCACAAAAAAATAAAATAATTAATACAATACATTGCTTGGAATACTGAATAAAAATCAATTTATTTAATATAAATAAAATTGAAATACTCTGTCCATTAATACACACATTAAAAATTTAAATTTATTTTTACTGTATACAATATCCATCTAAAATCTACCAAACAAGAATTCACAATATTGATCTCTTTCATTATAGATACAGTATCATAACGAACAGCACATTAACAAAACACAGACCCAATAAATCCCACCGATCATCTCCCATTACACTACTCCCAGCACCCATCGCTTGATCACGTCTCCGTCAATCTTACAGACCTCATGAAACGTTAATCGAAACAATCAGACGATTGGCGAACGGAAACAGACAACCGACTGCAGCCCAACCCCAAGAGAACGCAGCATCGCGTGAACAGGGGTTGCAAACAGACCAACCAAGAACCGACAGGGGACCAAGAAGAAACGCTGGGCCTAAGAGGAAGCTTAATAATCAAACGTCAATCCGCACCCTCTCGCGGAATATCGCCTCACGTACGATTCCGCTTAATCGCGTAATTCCAGCCATTCCTCGCTGCGACCACCATCCATAATCCCTCGTCGGCTCGAGCGTTCCTCCTTTCGTCGTCATCTTGTTGCCACCCCGTCGCGGCCCGGGGCAAATAGAGCAAGAGGGCCGCCAGGCAGTCAGCGAGGCCTAACAGCGCGCGTTAGCCGCTCGCCGGGTAAATTGATATGTCACCGACAGAGTTAATAAAGTTAATCGGGGATGCGAGGTAAATTAAGAGCGCCGCCATGATAGCCGCGCTGAGAGGCGAAGTTTAACAGAGACGTCGCGACGTGGCGAAGGTCAGAGAGCGTTCGCGCGTCCCGGAGATTTACAGATTCAGAGGGAAATCTTTAGAGGGCGAGGGGTGTGCGCGCTCGAGTACGTTTGAGGGGTGGCGCGGGACGGTGGGGAACGTTGAGATGTTTGTTATTGACAAAGCGTTGTTCGTAAGCGGCTCGGTTGCGCCGTTTCGAGATTGGAAATAGGAAATCGATGTCAAGTGGACGCATGTATGGAGGAAGTAAGTAGTGGTTATGATTTGCGAAGGGACTCGTCGCTGGCGAGCAATCGAGCGTGCCCAGATCGTTTTTAACGAATGCTCGCGTGCACGGACAGGGGTCGTGGACAAAAGGGGCGGGCGTGGACGCGGGTTGGATAAATTTTCGTTAGGACGATTCGAGGCGACTGTTTTCATAACGTGGCCAGGACAATGCGGACCTAAAAATTTCCATATTATGATTGGATACCTATATTCGTGGATTAGAAAAAAAAAGGAGGCGGGATATTGGAAATGCAAATATGTACGAAGGTTGCACGGTGTTTCGCAAGTTCAGAAACTTTTCAGTCTCGATAAAGTAAGTTCTCTGGATGGAGTATTGAAACTAAAGCTCCGAGGGAAATTCCTGTAAAACTTGCGCTATTAATATTTTTATTCAATTACTTGAACCCTCGAGGTCAGTCGCTAATTAAATTCGAGCCGTGTTATTCGATTATTAATTGAAAGCTGTGTTTAACCTGTGGAACGATGTAGTATTGTCAAAAATGGCGGAGAAGAGACTGATGAAGGCTCTATGAAAACTTAGAAATATCAATCATGCGCACTACTAATTATATATTTCTATGGCTCGTTATGCCTCTCCGTTTCTGGTCTCTACTCTGTTTGAATCTGCACAGGCCACTGATCTCCTTAAAATACAACGTAGCTCTGTACCCTCAGTCCCAATTAGCAGCACCGCCGTCTTTTAGAATGAACTACGCGGCCCTTAAATCAGCGCGGCAACACACTAATCTTCAGATTCAAACGCGTACGAATCTCTCACATAATTAGACACCTAATCTAAGGACTCTGTCGTGCAATGTAGATGCTCACAAAGTAGTACTCCGTGACGTTAAAGATGGCGGCCCCTCTAATTGGCACAATATTTCCCCATACCCTACACAATGTCCACGCGAGGACGATAAACTCAAATTAGAGACATTTGCGAATCGCTGCGATGACATTCACGCATGCATTTCATCTGACATTACTCAGTCTTGGTTAGACTGTTCCTAGAGCGACGCTGTCGCCAATGACAGTGCCCAACGCGAGCGATCGCAGTTCAAGACTGTCATGGAGACTCCAAGGGTGACGCTGGTACCCACGTACAGCTCAAAAACACTCAGATTTCGATGTTCGAGGAACGTAAGCATCGATGATTCAATTGTACGAATATCGCTGTGAGAAGTACTGAGGATGTGTCAGCCCGCAGGAAGACATCGACGATGGCATCCCCGATTACAGAGGCAGCTTCGACATCGCTCGAAAGACAACCTTAAGGCGAGCTCTCTCCCTTAGTACGCACAAGCGGTACTCGAGCAAGTTGATCTTGATCTCCGACAGGAACACCCGTTCTTGTACAACTCTTAAGGCCCGTCCTACTCTAGTGACCGTTTGTCCTAGAATCATTTCATGCATGCGCCTCATTGTTGGACACCATCGACGCGCGTTACTCGTTTCGCGACGAGTCGATCCAAAGCTCGACTTCAATGTTCCTCGACGCGTTCACGAGGGTGAGGATAAAAATGGCGAAATTCGTTCTGATATATCAATCTTGTCAGAGAAATTGCAAGACGTAAATTCACGTCAGTGGTCGCGAATGCGTTAAGATTGCGACCACCCTCCACGAAGGCCAATCAATGATGATGGATGGATTTCCGTGCGAGACGCAGACTCGTGCATTTATTGAAATCATCTTTCTATTATCACAAGTCAGAGGATGCCACGTAAACAAGACTGGTTGAAATATCCGGTTTCCGGATTTTGATCCTGTCACCTGAAACGATCTTGGAAGTTTCTTGCATCGAATTGGACGTTTAATTATACTCGCTCTCCTCGAAGAAGCCAAGCAAAATTCCAAGAGAAGAGATCTTGATTTGCAGGGTAGAACAACAATGGTTATCGAAACCGTAGTCGGCTTATCTTCCACTTTAATAAACGCGCATCAAAGCAGACATGATGGACGATCTAAAAATAATTAAAAACTCCACGCGATTATTTGTAATCTCCGCGGAACATTGTTGCGCATCGAATATCCAAGTAATCTTATCGAGATGGATTAATCGCGTGTACGCGCTAAGCTGCGTTGTGCAGAATCGTTTGAAATCGCGGCTGGACGCAATGGCAAAGCTCGACGCTTCAAGGATTATTGCGAAGGCGATGGTGTCGGACACTTGTTCGATTATTAACGATGTCTGCGCTAATTCAGGGCAAAGACATCTCCCAATAGATTCGCGAAACATCGTCCTACAGACCGGTTGCTCGTGCGCGCGATTTATTTTCCGACTGAAACGGGGCAAAGTTCGAAAGCATTAAATTTCGAACCGCCGCTGAGCCATGGGACGCTTTAAATCTCCTCCCAGCGGAGGCTGTTTCATTTATCAACATGGCATTGTGTTTGCGCAAGTTTTACGTAAATCGTTAAAATCGACCCGCAATATGCCTCCCGCGTCGAACGGCCAATGATCGCCATATTGTTTCGATGAATCGCTGCGCAGCGGTGGAAATCGATAGAAATCAGTTTACCGTTTAATTGGAAAAATTGGCTTTTCTCTTTTGCGCGTTTGTTTGGACATTTTCTGTGGAACAAACTGAACGCGTGACAAATGTGTGTACCCGAAAAGAGAGGTTTGGTAAGAATTTGTTAACAGACGGGAGGATTGATATCAGTTGACAGTAGACGTTGAGTGAGATTAGGTACTTTGGACGATTTTATTTAATGTTGATTGAGATAGAAAAGAAGTAGCTGTGTACAAAATCTCGAGAGTATAGTTTAATATTTGATTATGAATTTCTAAACTTTAATTCAAACTTTTATTAATGTGGTTTTATATTAATTTTGGTATGTTAGATATATATATATATACTTTTTTTTCAGTATTTTACGTAGAAACGCGAGAGCAAAAAAGAGTTCCCTCGACAAAACTCGCAAGAGGTCAGGGTTATGCTATTTTTAGTCGGTTACCTCTCCGAAAACCTTCAAGGTAGACCTCACGACCTTTGCCAAGATTTAAAAGATGTATGGTACATTCTCCGTGATATCGAACAACTTTCGCTCAACACCTGCTCTAAAACACACCGCGAATTTAAAGAGTTTCGTCCCAACAAGAGCGCATAAAATATTGAAACCTCCGCAGTACAAATGTTTTATTACGTAGCTCCCAATAAAGTTCGCCTCGCCAGTGAATTTTATTACCGCGTATATACGACCGTCGCCCATTCGCCTTTAAAAGAAACGGGCTCATTAGTCAATCGTTTCGAAATAAAAAGATAAATAATTACGCCCATAAATCTCTTTCGCGTGTCATTAATATAATCATTTACAAATCGCTGGAGATAACACCACCTCGACAGATAAATCCTCTTAATCGAGCAAGCACTTTTACGCGGATCTATTTAACGACACTCGTCACAATATTTCTAAACATGCGTAACAAGTAATTCAATTTATTTCTCGTATCCTCGAATGAAACATACCGTACCGGGAACAGAACTATTCCCCCAAGGCTGCGTATTCCACTGTTGGCTCCATTGGACACCGCGAGAGTACCGTTTCCTTCGTACACGAGGCAATTCAACAGGATAACGCGTCGCGATAAAATTCGCATTTAAATTCCTCGAGCCGCGACCGTCGCAATTATCGTTACTTCCTCGGAGACTTGTTAAATTCGCGGCTAGCACCAACGTCGAGGATCATCGACTGACAATCAATAATACGAAAGGAGCGCGTCCACTTTCCAGAAGGAACAAAGTTTATCCTTCGAGCGGGGAAGACGATCGAAGGTATCGCTGCCAGGGTAGACTTCCTCGTTCGTTATTTTACTCGTATCGGCAAGAAATACCAGGCCAACGAAGCTCTAACGCGTAAACCTCCGGGCGATAAAGCTTATAGTGAAATTCCTTGGCACATAACCGGTAGAAGAACCGGTATGCCTCGTTACACTTTTATGCGTTCGAACTGTCGTCGAACAGTCGAGCAGCGATAGCTTCTTCCTAGTGGCGTCATCGTAGCCAACCGCCATAGCCCTCACTTTTAATGCAAATCTTCATAATACGAGCAAACGCGACATTCTTACGCTCGAATATCTATCGGATCGAATATCGCATTTTTCTCGGTTCTGCGCGGATTCGTTCGCCGCGCGCGTCTCCCTATATACACGTTCGTGCGTTTATAGAGTCGTTTCGTGCAATTATCGAGTTTCTACGGTACCATTAAGCTGTAATGGGGTTCACCGCGCGCATTGCGTTCCCTGTCAATGTGGAACTGTTAGAACGCTACTCGAGAGGGCGTGGGATCGTAAAAAGGGCTCGTTTGATAGAATCTTTTATTGTCGTCTGTATGTATCTCCACTGGTCTTTTGCGTACGATATAAAACTCAGCTGGCAGTCGTAGTATGATATCGTAATAAAGTATACTAAAGCCCTCCACTCGAGTAAGTACATGCTCATAGTAATTGGTATATCTGTCTTGTTCTCTTGGTAGTTTTCGTCCCATTTTTCGCGTTACGTTTCAATTATAGAAACGTAGACTCGAAAATTTTATAATTTAAGCTGTAAAATACAAGCGTTTAAGTATTTATATTTAAATACGTCCATCAGATGACAGTACTTCTCTTTTATTACAATTTTACATCTGTAAAATCATTGTGTACGACGTAACGGATTGAAATTGTGGAATAAAAGGCTGTAAAAGGTTGTTACATAATGTCACAATGATTTAACGTGATGTAACGTCAAGATAAAAGGAAGTAAACAATTTTACATGAAAATCAATGGTTAAAAACATGCATACAGAATCAATATACAATGTACAAATTAACGAAATCAGAATTTAAAGATATGGTAGACTGTTTTCAGATGCTTTTTTAGAGTGGCTGCTCCTAAGTTTTTATTCAACTGACTCATAATTGATGATATCTACTTTCATGTGCGTTTTTTTTTTAGACCCGTGGACTCCTTTAATTTTTTAGCCAGTCGATTTATCGTGAACGTTGTCGATACCGTGTGACAAAATAGCCCCGATGCACCATCGAGCAGAAACCGGTACGTTCCATCACTTTTATCGTCTAAAGCGTGCATCAAATATTCGACGAGGTTTGGCGAGGTCGAGCATAAATTACGCGATATACGTAGCATGAATTTTTGAAGGAGCGCGTTAACCGGGAAACCAGTTCGTCGCAATCATTATGTACATGACCGACACGCCTCGTTTATTACTAAACAGAAAAACAGATAATACGTTGTTTACCTTCGCAGAATCCTCTAAAAACCATGATAAATTACGTGATTAACGATAAAATGATTATCAAGATGTCTGATAACGGACGTAAGAAGTGCACTTTAACGCTGAAAAAAAACGTTTCGTCGTGATAGCACCTACTGCAGAGAATGTCCGACCGAGCACGAGACGAAAATTTGAATACCCACGCGATTTTCTCTAATTTCTCATATTTAAATGCCTCGTACAAATTTCCAAAATGATTCGTATTCCGTAATATTTCGTAATAAAACTGTGCACGCACAATTTTAGAGAAACGCAGGGAAATATTCTTTGTACAATCGTATTACGTTAAGAAAATGAATCGAGGTGAATATTTAAGATAGAAAAATTGTAAAACCAGAAGCAGGGGTGAGTATGGGGGCGAGTAGTAGGTCGACGTACCTCCAGCTAATACAGGAAACTCCCCTTATGCACTGTGACGTCAAAATTCTCGAATATTGAGGTACACGGCGCGCGCTGTCTGATCGACGTGTATTGCTGTTGAAAGATCAAACCAGAAGGGGAATAGGGCCACTATATGGATGAGAGGAAAGTGGAGGAAGATAGCTCGAACGTGGTTTCGAGGAAATGATAAATTCATGCATCGATATTACCAGAAATAGTTGGCGTTTCTCTCCTAAACGATGAATAATACAAAAAGAAAATAAGGGACGATGAGAATTTATGGTATTTTATAAATAATACAGAATATTTTTCAGAGGACCAATACGTCGTGTACAGCTGCACTTTTATTCTCAATAACGTATAAAAAGTGACGAAAATCTTTTCATCAGAAAATGCTGCGGGTAAAAGAAATTGATATATATTGCTATTTATAAGATATCATAAATCTGGCCTGACAGTTTAATTCCCGGAACTGCTACGTAATGGTACACAGTGACTTGGTTGTAATCGCGTTTGCACGTGTATTAAACTGGTACGTGCGTAGACCGCAAGTACTCAGAGTCATCTATTACATCGTTAACTATTATGAAAACAATGAAGATCTGCGGCTAAACTATGACGTAAAAACGAGATCCTGTGGTGAGACACTTTCCGAGTAAAAAATCGATCGCCCAATTAGATCATCCCGCGCATTCATCCGACTTAAGCGCCTCAGCTTCTCCCAAAAGAATGCGTCAAAGAATGCACTAAGGGGATGAAGATTTCCCGACACCGCTGATATTCAGCATAATGTGACAGAGGGACTTAACAGTATTCCAGGAATGGGAACACTCTATAACCTATTCGACAATTTGGAATTCCCAAAATGCATTTTTTCTACATACAAATCAAGAATTGGATCGCCACACCCATTGCACTCGCTTTTTCCAGAAATAAAAGTAAAGAGTTTATACAGAGATTGAAAGCAAAGATAATATATCGTATCTCCATTCCCTTATCACATCCCAGAGCATCAATAATATTTATTACATATCTCTTCGATTTTAAATATTCCCTATCGAACCACAACTAACATTTCTCAAAAACTTATTTCACCCATTCTATAAACAACTCTTACCTGGCACTTCGAATCCAGCTAACAATAGCCCACCTCCGAACCCTTCCGCCCACCCACGTCCCCGATCCGAAAACCTCCACAGCTATCTTTAAATCCCATTATATAACCCACCCCATAACACGCCGCGCGCTGCAACCGCCTCTCAAACAGAGTCTCCACTCAGAAAACCATTTCCCAATTCGAAACCACGCTCGCATCTCTGATTCGCAACCACGAAACGCAACGTTCCACGCAACGGTTCCACGCAACTTTCCACGGGTCCAGTTTTTCGTACGGTGCCGAAAAGGTCGCGCAAAGATCGGCGTCTCTCGTCCGCTTGGGCAGGAATGCCGTGGTTCCGGCGTGTCCCGCGATAAAGGCCCGTAGTAAAATTCCTGGCCGCGTGCACGCAGCGCAGGACGGCGCCCGGTGTGCACGCCCCCACCTCACGGTCCCTGAACGGTCGCCAAATGGTCGGCGACTAACGACGACCCGGAGTGCAGTAGGTATACTCCGTACCTACTACGGAGCGAGGAGCCAGTGGCGTGCAGCACGCAGCGACAACGGGCACAGAGGGACGCGTGCTTGCTACAGTACGCCGGCACGCGGCCACCAGCGCCGGCAGAAGTTTCGCGTGTTCACGGGAACGGACGGGCAGACGGCCTCTCGGCGTCGGCCACGACTCGACCGCTTTGCCCCGCGCCCGCCTCGCCCCGCCGCCGCCGACGAAACCCGCCGGGGCCGTTCCAAACTTCTCCAGGAACAACCGAGAAACGAGCGGAACGCCGCTCGGATTACCTGCGCGCTGCTTTCGGTCCTCTCCTCTCACCTGGTACCAACAGTGGATCCGCGGAGAGGCGCCCGATTTCAGCCTGGCCTGGCAGACGTCGACCGTTTTCCGCGACGACCACCACGCGACTTCGCTCTCGCGACGACATCGAGAGACGTAGACACGTAGTTACGCGTTACCAAAGAGTATCCGCGTTGGTCCCACCGTTGGGACGCGGTTCGATCCTTTTCTCATCGTGCGCAGGAAGTGAGAGCCACTCGTCGCGGTGCAGTGATTCTACTGGTTTTAAACGGTTTAATCGGTTCGCGGAGATCGTCCCTCTCGCCTGTCTTCTTCCCCGTTACGGGGATCTGTTAAAATCGAACGTGACGGAGGAGCAGTGGCGAGCCACTCGGACGCTTCCGAGTACACGGACGACGCGATCCGGCTTTGGAGCGTGTGGCAGGATCGGGACGGACCATTCGGGCCGGTCTGGGGGCCCAGTCGCCTTGCAGCGGTTTCGTGGAATCGTAAAGAAAAGGATACTTGTCGGGGAGCTTCAGGTCAACTTCGTGAAACCGTAGACCCGCAGGTGGATTCCGCGTACCCTAATCCGACGCGTTCCCTCCGACACACGTACAGCTGGGACGAGTAAACCGCGTCTTAAACGTGCTGCTGTGTCACGTGTTTCCTTCCACCGAGTTACACCGGTCACGCTAGTCATTATTGGACAGGGACGAGGCATTTGCATCGCGCGAAGGACGGCTGATTCACGCGCCTCGCGCGACAACCGAAAATCCCTCTGCCAGAGGATCCTCGTAAGTGTCGAGCATTGTTTCCTCTCGCTGACTTTGGAGTCCACTGTTCCCGTTGCGGTTGAAGAACGCTGCTATTTAACGTTGTTGCGAGTGGCACTGCGATTTAAAACGACGCTTGGATATTCGATGTCTCGATGGTGAACGGTGAAATTGGAAAGATCATATAGTGGGACTGGATGCGCTGCAGCGTTGGATCCTAGGTACATTGGCGGACGACTGTTGGACCGTTAGCAAGCTCTGGGAGCATTCTTCCGTGTCATCAGGCGTTACGAGCCGCGTCGAGTCGTCCAGCCACTTCGCGTATATATATACACACATATACGTACGTATATATACGGAAGCTCGCATTCTTGGTTCTGCTAATTAATGCGTAATTAACGGATCGTAATCCGTGCAACAGGGAGTCACGCTGGAGGCGAATAGCGCGATTTCACAGGAATTCAATCGCGTCGTCCGCGCTCGTGGACACGTGACGTATTTTGGGAACAAATGGCGCGCGGTTAGAGCGATGCCGGCGCGTTGGTTTTCGAGCAACGTTCGTGAACAGTGCGATTTATTTCGGTATATGTGAACAGTGCAGGTGATTTATCGGCGTGCAGTAGATGTAAAGTAAATTTTCGGAAATATATCGTTGACAGGTGTGGACGGTGCATACAAATGGGACCGCGGGAGTGTGACGACTTTTAACGACTCCCCAAGAATTGGAATTCGTAAGACACAGGCGAGGATCGTCGTTTCCCAGGCAGAAATAGAGAACAAGTGAATCAAACGAATCTCCAATTGTCCACGCACGAGTTAAGATGAATTTCATCGATCGATCGCTCATCCACGGCTCTAAAATTCCCAAAATAACATCAAACTTCGATTCTCAATAAATCCTACATATCTCTCGCGCGTCATCAAATTAATTCAACGAGTCGCGATATCCATTGTATTCAACGACTCAAGATCGAATCGAGCTGATATCTGCGAGCAACGCGCCACTATCATTCGGAAACAGAATCCAATAAACCGAAGAAAGCGACCGCTTTCACTCGCCCGCGTTTCATCGCAGGTATTCCCTATCCCGCGGGAATGTGTCGACGCCAAACAAATTTCACCTATCCGCGTTCCCATTCGCACGGCTCAAACGACGAGCGTAGCAGCGAGCAGGACATAAACAGGGAGCAGCAGCTAGCGCGGGCCCACCGTTCGACCGGTCTCGTTTCCCACTAACGCTGGATTGACAGTTAATGACTCGAATCGCCTGGCTCGAGTTGCGCCAGTTGCGCGCGCGCGGCCCAAGAAGATCGCGTGAACCGGTAGCGCAAACAGCGGTAGCGTTCGTCGGAACCGCGACAGAGGAGCGGCTGGACGGAACGCGGTCGTGCAAATTGCCCTCGGCTCGAAAGTAACTGGGGAATCGGTGATTACCGCGCTGTGTATTATTGGCTATACTAACGAAGGATTTCGTCGCTCCGTTACCAACGATTTCACCCTGGAAGCCACGTTTACGTCGACGATTATCGGGCGAGGCACGCGTGCGATCGGACAAGTGCGACGAAAAGAGTCTGGCATCGATCGAGACCAGTGGTAAACACGTTGCGCGTGTCTTCGCGTGCCTCTATGTGCGTGGGTGACTGTGGACGCGTTTAAAAAGCGGGAATACGTCGAATAAAAATGGATGAGGCGGGAGAGAAGATCGTTGGGCGGAGTGGTTGAACCGTTCCGAGGAGGAACGCGGCAGACGAATATTTATACACGCGGAACGCATTTATTTGGGGCACGCGCGAAGTATTCGCACGGTTGGTACGTTCTGGCAAGTGTTACGCAGGGAAATACGGATCGACACGGTTCGGGGGTTGTTAAATAATAGACGGGGTGCAGTCGCGTGAGGGGTGGAAAGTGTTTTCGCGCGAGGCACGCCACTTCCGCCCGCGGGAATGTCCAATTTTTCGCGGACGTTCGCCAGCGAGGAGATTTAATGGGAGATTCGACGCTGATGAAAGAAAGATGCGTGAGTAACTTGGTATTTTCTTTTTTTTTTTATTATGGGATCTCGTTCGTTGTCCATGGTCTATATCATAATGAATTACATATTCCATCGTTAGGTAAAATTATTTAGCTTAACAATCTCTTAATTGCAATCAGAATTTCTCCAATTTCGAAATTATTTCGAGATTAGAAATTGGCTTAAACAAATGTGAAATCCATTTACAAGGATATATACAACGTTATATGATTAATAAATGAGGAACAAATGTAAATATTAGTCCAACACGAACGAAAGCAAAAGCAATGTGTTATTAATCGTGAAACGTTCTTAGTAAAATATTACTGTGATATATACAGTGTGTATATATATATATATATATACGTACATGTACACCACGTTTAGCAATTAAAATACAAAAATGTAGAATCGTATTTGATTTACACGCGCACAAATAAAATGTTTCTCCGTTCCGAAATACTTGGTTCATTAATGCGGTACATTACACGCAATTCGATTCAGCCGGTATATTTTCGTTATTTATTTTTCTCTCGTGCCTTCGGTATATAGCATAACCGGTTTCGCCGTGTATACGTAATTATTCCTCACAAACTAGTCAAGGTAAGACAAGGTTGCTCATATGCCTGAGTTACAGGAAATAAAGTAACGTTGAACTTGAATTTTCGCCCAAGTTATTACGTATAAAACTATACGCGTCGTTGCTTTCTTTTCGTATTACCGGCATTACCATAATGTAACGTTTCATCAACGCCTTATCCTACATTTTAATCCGCGGTTTAATCGCGAAATCGCCGCGCATACGTTATTAAGCGATCCCGTTCCCGCCGGGCGGGTATCAACTTTTCGAAGACAAGAGCATGAAGTTTAATTATGAAACTTTACGATTTCTAATTCACGGAAATAGAATTTCATTTCCGAACGAATGAAATTGACCTACTTATTAAAATGTCAGAAATGCACGGCACCGATATTATACTCGCTAGAACCCGGTAAATTCGAAACAATTTTAATAACCCATTTATTCGTCTTAATCGAAACTAAAATTTAATTAATTCGATAGACGTGTAAATAAAATGCTTTTTCGTCTCTGCAAGTGAAAACCAATCAAACAAAAAAGCAGAGCTGCAGTTCTATCAATGCGACCATGACAAAATTAATAAATTCATAAGCATTCCTTCATATATAGTGCGAACGTATTTGCATACACCGTTTTACAACGTACGATTGCCGATCGAAGCGGCGATCAATCATCGATTCATAATTGAAACGACACTCAACCGTGCCCATTATTCACCCAGATAAATACGAACCAAAATAGCACCGTCTGTTGGTGGCTGAAAAAAAAAAAAAGAAAAAAACGGAACACGATAACGTCCAATTATTTTTTGCCAACCGCTCCAGCCAAGTGCGGTTGGGCACCGCAAAAACGGCGCGGGAATAAGAAGAAAAAGAAGAAAAAAAAAAGGAAAAAGAAAACGGGAGGAACATCGGCTCGCGAGACAAAAGTGACAGACAGAAAACACGGTTATTAAGAGACGTCGGGCGTAGAGAGGAAAAAATGAAGCCACGTCTGCGTTACTGTGGTATCTACACACACGCCAGTTAAGAATTTCGTATAAGAACCAGGCTGAACGAGATACCAGTCCGCCCACCATATTTGTTCGTTTGATCGTTATGAAGGGAGAGAGAGAGAAAAAGCGAAGAGAGAAAAAAAAGAAAAGAAAAAAGGAACAGAAAAGGCGGGGAAAAGAAGCGGAACGGCGATGTTCGCTCGGAGCCTATTGATTCATCTCATCTTTCGTAGACTGCTTTCGATGCGGACCTTTGTCCGATCCTTCGGAACGAGCAGCATCTCTTATATAAGCCGTGGCCCCGCGCGTGTATGCGTGTGGCGCGCCAACAATTTCAAGTATTCGAAAAGCCACTCGAACGGCCGCGGACGCCAACCATTCGAACCGACTCTTTTCGGGGCGCTCGAGTCGGTGGCGGGAAAAGAAGAACATTCAGGCGTTTGGGTCCCTAGTTTTAGGCTGAAGAAGGACGGGGCATCGTCTCGATTTCGCATCGGTGACGCCACGGTCTTATAAACAGGTCTAGACTGTTGGACTCCGTCAGCGTCACTCGACTGAAGCTACGCGGTCGAAAAACCAGCGTGGCGTCAAAGCAAGGAAATACAGAACATCCTCTCCAAAAATACCAAAATTAACAAATATTTCTTACCGTTTAGAGTTTACTATCTTGATTTACTTCGATGTCCAAATTACTTAAGCGTAAAAACAACCACAGCAATACTCATAGCTAAAGCAGAAATTAAAGAAGAATAAAAAAACGCTACTGTGTTAAGCAAAAGAGGCTTAACGTCTTCCTGTCGAAGGATCGAAAGAAAAAAGAAACGTGCACAGATTACATAATCGAGCGTGCAACCATAAGCATCGAACGATTACGTCGCGAACGATGATTACACCGGTGACTAACAAAATGACCGACAACGGTGGTACCGCGAACGTACGTTGTCGATTACGTCTTACGTGTCATTAGTCGTCCCGCTTGTCTCTTTTATTCGCATGTTAATGAGACGAGAGAAAATAAATTGAAATAATAATGAGCGGTTGCCGGCTAACTACTTCCGTGGCACGTGAGAAAAGGGTTAACTTCGTTTCGTTCGGCGTACGGGCATTGCCAATAGCCATCAGAGGGTCCGCGGGTTGATTTAGGCCCGCTTTTTCTCGACGCGATGATTGTGGGAATCGCAACCAAGCTCCGTTGAAAAATCTCGCGAAGCGATGCGATTCTTCGTTCTAACGGAGCTGCGTTAATTGGAACGCGTTTGTGCAAAGAGATTTAGGGAGTCGAATGTTTCTCATGCGGAGTGCATTGTGTTGGAAATGTTTAATTTTTGATGCAGTGGTAGAATTAAATTGATTTCAATCCCTATTTTTTTTTTTTGGTGAGATATTTTATTCTAATAAATTAGATATTACATCGTTAGGTAAATTCGTTCGATCCGATGGTCTCTTAATCGCAATCAGAATTTCTTCAATTTTATTGTTATCTCAAGATTAAAAATCGACGATGCTTCATCGAATCGGAAAGGCATTACCGCGAAACGACGCCCAGACTGACACTTTTTCGAGGTGAAAAGAATTTTCGGTCCACGGACAGAGAACCGTGTCGCCTGGCGTCATCGAATGCGAACGAATTCGCTCGTTAATGCCCATCGAACCGTGGAAATTCTCACTTGATCGCACTGATAATCTCGCGATATCGCACAGTGAAACATTGTGAATGGGGATACAGGCGCGACGCGCACCTAAATAACTTAACAGCTTCTCGCGCTCCGGTTTTAAATATTCGCTGTCACGAATTTCACAGAATTTCACGAGAAATTACGATCTCTAATTCAATATGGATCCATTTAAAAAGAGAACGCTCTAAAAAGCTAATTAACTTAGTTCACACGATTATGAGAGTAATATTTCTCTCTGCTACGGGCGTTAATATACAAGAAAGTTTTATTGTTCGAGGTGTATAAAAATGTGTGTTTGCATTATAAATTATCCGCTTTGTACAAAGATACACAAAGGATTTGCCATTCAACTCGTTAACGTCGCACTCCCCTAATCTAATTACGTTAATTAACCGCGAGCAAGAAATAAAATTTCGTTGGTACCATTAATAAACTCTGTTACAAATCGAGTGAAACTTCTTCTAAACGGACAATCGTAATTACGTTTCAGATATTGCCGTTTCATCTTACTCGATCAATTAACGTCGAAACGGCTCCCGTTATAAGGAACATAATAACAACCATTAAGTATCACCGCATACTTTGTGCCGAGAAAAACAGCATCAGTTGTGATAATTAAAATAGCCGCGTAATTGCGAAAGGAAATTGTCCGTCGCCTCGGATGTTCGTTATAACAGTATCTGATAATTGGCGATGAGACGGCCCTTAAGCCGACGTCTTATTTGTGCGCCACGTTTGACGATCACCTTTTGCTCGCGAATGCATCCAATTAAAGAAATTTCTCGCACGAAACCAACGGCTAGAAGGGGCGATATTGATGCCCCGACGCAGTTTCCCGCGTGGAAACTGCACTACGCTCCTCTGTCGAACAGCATCTGCTGTCGAAGCTAACCGTTAGCCGCCTCGAGGGTATCTTATTTGCAGCCATGTTGCGCGACATGTAATTACGTGTTAGCGAACCTAGATATTCTAATTGGTCTATTGTGTAATAGAATAATGACTCGAAGGAAAATGTTACTTCGATGTGGTACCTTTCGCGTTGATGTCACCACTTTATATTGTAAAAGTGTGGTTAACCTTTCGAGGGACACTGCACCTATGTGCACATTTACAAATTCTTTTAGAGAGGATCTAATGTCACAAATTGTGTTTTATTCAAAGAGATTACACGTGTACATATGCGTCAGTGTCCTGTAGCACAAGTCGTATTAAGTTGCATTTTAGTACCTATAAAATTGGTAATAAAAGGCGCATCTGTTCTGCGCATACCGATAAGGACGATACCTACTATTATCTTGTACCAATAACTAGAACTCATTAGTAGGATGACTTTGATGCCTGAAACCCGTAAAAAATCGCGATAACGTACAAACAGGATGTAATGACAAACACAACTGGTTACGAAGTCGTTAGGAATTGTCGACTCGCATGAAAATGCTTGCAATTTCTAGACAAGCTTACGCGCAAGTACTTCCTGCAGCATCCGCAAGAAATGCATTAGAAGTCAAAAGTAAGTTCGAACAGCCGCGTATCTTTCTTGACGAAATTTAAATAACCTAATCAATGTCCGACAGCGATGTCACGTAGCACAAAAAAAAGTCGCTTCACGCATGTCGCTCGAAATCGCGAAACGCTGACGGGGTACACATCAGGTAACTCGATCTGATAAATGCAACGCGGACGTCTGAACGACGAAATAAGAAGAATTCGCGTTTCCGTGTAACTATTATTAGAAAAGAATGCGACGAGTCCGGCGGAGGACTCGTGTGGTCAGTTAATCTGGTTTCCGAATGACGGGAATCTTCGTCGACTTTATCGCAATCATTGACAGCAACCGATTTCCCTGTGACAAATAAATGCAATTTGTACACGACTGAACAGGATAATTTTCTCGCGAACGACGAAACGAAAAATACCTCGAATGCGTGCTCGTTGAACTCGAACGAAACTACGAGAAAGGCTAATTCTACTTTTGAAATCTGAGGACGAGAGAACTCGCTTAATTTATATATGCTCTCATTTGCGTTTTACCGTGCAAGTCTTCTGTCCCAATTAGCGTGACACCTGGCGCGGGTGAATCTCGAATGGTCGATCCGCCCGGAAATAAGTCCTGGTCCAACCTCTGCTCTGGCACCTCTCATACGACTTAATGCGCTACAAGAACTCGCAATAAACCACTAAGTGAAACGACAGTGTGAAAGTACGAGATCTTTCTCTGAAATAAACCAAAAATAAAAGTGAATAAATACTTCCTTCTTTGAGCAGTGAATAGACGAGTATAAAAATTAGTTAATGAACGAATGAATACAATTTTTATGCTCGCTTTGAAAACTTTGGAGTTATAGATCTCGCAAAAGAGAGCTTTAAAAGCCTCGAGAACTTTAACTATCAAATGGACAACAAAATAAATGATATAATTGCAGGGTACAAAATTAATTTTAAAACTCTGAACTGTATCTTTCCAAATTCCTCGTTTCGATATCAGTATCCAAGAAACGCGGGTGCAACCCTTTCGAATTCCGCTTAACTCCGGTTCCGTCCGATATTCATAGCGGTTGCAACCCCTAACAGGCCACGTCACTGGTTGCAGCCTGTCAATATCCATCGGAGCGATCGAGGAATCGTAAGAATTCTTGGCCGGCTGCGCATCGATACGTCGAAACGAGCCAATATCGCGGCTGTATGCGCTCGTTCCGATACGGATACGTCGCATTAGTCGAGTGTTTCGGGTGGAGAACCTCGAATGGATAACTACGCCATGGTCGTCGTTTCGACACGGAAACAGCCACGACAATGACAACCGTGGCCAGCCGTGGAACACAATTTGCTTGTCGCTGCATACGCTACTCTGCATAGCGTATACGTAGTTCGAAAGCAGTGTGATTTTCCATCGTCGAACAAAGAATTTGTTAAGTTTTAACCCTTTCCACTCGGATGTCCTCTCTGGTAAATTGCTGGCACAGTTCAGTTTCTCTTCACCTGATCGTATCTGAAATAGAAAATTATTACTCTGCGTCTGTCGCAATTGTATCTTTGTATATCTCTGAATGCGATATCTCGAGAACTTTTTCATCATATTTTCCACGCATTAGCAATTTTAAATAGCAAAGTTTCTTCGCAGTTGGTTTAGTCACTTCGTTTAAGTAAGTGCTTCACCGCTTGGACGTTGCCTCTGTTTCCGCTGCCGTTGCGAAGCGGATCACTGAGCTGAAAATTAATCAAGCACGAAGATCGCGTCCTATTCCCAAATAACTGCACACGTCCGAGTTGTGTGCCGCTACCGGAGGATTTATGGAAGCTTCTGGCCGCCATAGCGGCTTCCCTGCGACAGTCGTTCCAGAACGAAACGCCAGTTAGTGGCTTCTCTGGACCATACTTTGGATCGAGTCGCAGCCACCCTCTCCGATTGTTTCGCGTACGAAGTCGCGCGTCAATAATTGGGTACGCGTTTCGAGCTGCGCCTCTTTAATCGACAGCCGCACTGGCGACAGTCAGTCGTCCTTCACGGTGGAAGCATGCGTTTAATGAGTTAGCTTCGCGTACAGCCGAACCGCAGTTAACCGATTAAAGCGACGAAGTACGATGCGGTAACTTCGCGATGTGGCAAACTCTTAAATTGAACTTCAAGTTCAACAGGAACGGAAGGTGACGGGAATGGATAAATTGCAGCGTCGTTTAATGGATTCGTCCATCGAAGTGACCGAAGACAATGTCTTCGCAAGATCTCTACGCATGTATCAAATATACAACGTGAATATTTTATACGCGAAACACTCGAAACGAGGATATAATTTTGATTTCAAAATATCGCTAGTTCCTGAAACTGGATGTTTCGCTATTCGATTCAACTATTTTATCATGGCTCGACTAGTGCCATAAAAAAAAGGCCTTGGCAGGCGCTATTGCTTCGAAACTTTTTATCAACGGCGCAGATCTGTGCCAAGGAATATTCGTGCAACAAGGTAATATGCAATGGTTCGGTAATATGCGATACCTGGGCTGGCTGGTTCCAGCCTCTTGATATCGATTCCAGCAATACGATACATCGCGAGACTCCATCCTGTTTGGCCCGTGCGAGCTAAATTCTCTCTCGTGAAACGGCGGAAAAAATCCGGCTACGTGGCTCGAGGAACGTGATCGAGGCGGGTTAGGATCACGTCTTAAGGTCGGCTCTTCCGGTGGATTAACCTTGCGAAATTTCGTCCACGCTGAGGTTGCTTGTTCAACGCGTTGATGGATTTATTGGAAAACTAATTGATTAGACTTGAGGGATGGTTTTAGAGTGGACCGTGCGTGTAGTTTGTTCTGGGTATTTGTATTACGGCTTAGGATTTAGGGTCGACCTATGCAAATACCCGTACGGGGCGCGAAGGACTTGGAAAGTTGTTCGTGTAAATTTGCGCGCGTTAAATTGAACGAATGATTTTAATAAATGTCTGCACGGAGCTATAACGTGGCGTAATATAATGAAATTAATTACGGTTTTAATTACAGCGCGGCTGTAAGAATCCAATAATTTATGATTAAACAGTAACGAGAGGCGACTGAAGTGTACGAAATAAAATTGAGAGTTGATAATTACGAAGTTAATGATATAACGCAACTTCTGCGTAACGCGTAACAATTTTATCTACTTATTTCATTATTCATTTATTATTCGTTTATTGGATACAAATTTCAAAAACTATTCTCATAATCTCTTCTCTCAGATTAACGAGAAGACTTCTCAGAGTTAAATGTTTAAATAACTAGTAACAAACTATCTGCGTAGACTCGCGACCCCTGGTGATTCAGTCGCGGTTTGGGATCGTTACCAGAAACCTACTTCGAAATTCTTCATTCGCGCAATTAAATCACTTCATCAGTTTCAGCGGGTCGAATGCTGAAAGAGGTTTCGCACGGCCGATTTCTCGTGCCAGTTCTCTAAAGAGAGCACTCTTTTCGCGGCCCTGCCGCCTGTACATATTTTCTGATTACGTGGCCAACGTCCACCGGAAGCACCTTCGCCTTTCATCCCCCATCGCGTACCCTGTTCCACGTCGAGGCCGCCCTTTCACGGTAGAACTAATTAATTGTAGCGGCATCCACCGAGGCTCGTCACGCTCCTCCGGCGCCTTGCCCTTGGGGAAAAATGTCCGTCGTCCCGGTCTCTCGTTCGTTGCTCCTCGTTTCCTCCTTCCAATCTCGTCGCAGTCAGCGAGGCTGGGACTCCGTGACTCGGTCACTTTCTGTAATTTCGCGACGCGGTTCTCGGAAGACAAGTAAATCTGGTAATTAAGCTGCGAACGCTTGTTATTAAGGACACGTGCAATTAGAGCAGGTCATTAGCGGTGGCTGTTGCTAAATTCTGGCGAATCAGTGGTCCCTCGCGAACCAGTTGCAAGAGAGCTGTTGATTCGACAGCGAAACGCATTACCACTTCCGTTCCTGTGTTTAGAAGTGTTAATACGAGTAATTATCCGTTTTTATCATTTCTAATTGCACGAGAATAATCACGGTATCCTTTACGACGTTGTAATAGCAGTCGATTAGATTAATTTCCAGTCGCCAGTAATTTCGACTAATTTTATACAAATAATTAGGTATGTAGGTTATGGAGTATATAAATATGAATCATACGAAGAACTATTTCAGCTATATAGAAACAGACAACAGTATCTCGAAGGGGTTAAGAACACCGTAATCAGACTGGTCCTCGTTATCGAACACACTTTCATCCCCCAAAGGATCACCGTTTTCACGCCAGGCTCTCCGCTTATCTCGTGGCAAGCCGATAGGGAGAACAAAGGAATTCGTCGCCAGGCACGTGAACGCGCGTTCTGTGACGAAAGGGCGACGTTAATGCATAATCGAGGCCGTAACGCGGCCATTCTACTCTCGTTCTCAGCTCGCGTTTGAGGGGCACGGTGATATGTTGGGACCGCGGCCTAAGCGAACGGCGCTACGCTCTTTCGTGCCGTTTATCGTCCGCATTCCATTGGAACGAGCGCTAGATAACGCCAGGAGACATTCCACCGAGGGCGGAAAAAATGGCGGGCGGTTAGAGGCGTCTCCTCCGGCTGGCCGCTGCGCGCTGTCCGCCCGCGAAAATTACGGGGGAGCGTAAAAATCGCACGGAACCGAATCGCGTCGAGTTGACTGCGATACCCGCGTCGCCCAGACTTCTTCGTGTACGGACCTGGGTAACTCGAGTGCAACGTTGCCAGAACATTCCCCTGCCGTCGAGGAACGGTGACGTTACGTGGTACTGTATGCGCACCAGATGGATGCGATTCATATGCGCTTTGAGCACTCTGGCTGTTGGAGATAGATGGTCTTTTATTTGAACTCCTAAATTTACAAGCGACTAGAAAAGCGACTTTTGTTGAGCGCGATTTTGTCGAATGGGTGTCCGCGTACTGCGTTGAATTAGTATAAATTTGAAGTTCGTCGTGTGTTGTATTGTACTTGCTACCCTTTTACTTTCTACTTCTGGTAGCGCAATGTTACTAGAACGTGCCATTTTGTGGTAAAAGTCTGACTATGTTTATAATTTATTTATATGGAAACTGTGTTATAAGAGACTTCGAAGTAAGTAAAATATGAATCAGAACCTTCTGCGTTGTATGAAAATTGCATTCTCGAAACAGCAATTTATAATGCATACAGTTATGGGGTAGAATTTTAGGTTCGCGTTATATGGAAACCGCGTTATAAGAGTGTCACGTTGTAGGAGTTGTCTGTGTTATCTGTTCTATAAAAATGAAAGAACGGAAAACTTTCGTAAACGCTTTCATCCACGCGATATTTTTTGATAATCTGCCCGGACGGTGCAGATATCGACTATTTATCAAAGCAATATTTGTTTCACGAGTTTCATCGAGCGTTTAAAACTGAAAAAAATGAAAAAAGATATTGTTTTTATATACATACGGAAAAAAGAGAGGAAATTAAAACTCTTTAGTAAACAAAGTCTGAACAAACTTCGAAGGTATTTAAAAAAAGAGAGATTAATCAATTTTTACGCGTACAGTAAAAAGAATGTACAAGTTTGAAAGTTGGTTCATTCGTTTACTCGGATTAGACGTTTCTCACGTAACAAATTTTAAATCGAATCCTCTGCTATGCGAAGCATTCGACCGCTTCAATTATTACTAACCTAATGGCACAGTCTTAACTAGAGTGCATTAGTTCATCACATCGTGTTATTAGATCAACCGTGCCGACTGCATAATAGAACACGATCGTGCAGCAATTCGTCACAGTTAAACGCTTATAAATATCTTTACAGCGTTAGAATAAAAGGCCTCATATTAAAAATTAATTCAACGTACGAATTAAAAAATTGTTTAACAATTTCAGCACAAAATTAGATAACCATATACATTTATAAAACTCGCGAATCTGTAAGAAAATCCTAGAAGCAATTAAAAGAAAGCGATACGAATAGAAACTCGTTACAAAAGGCACCCTTAAAGGAAGATGGAGGCAGAAATCTGCTGTTCCCTGAGGCTCGTAAATTAAAAGTTTCCGCTTAACAGGACAGTTCTCCTGCATGAAAAACTTTCTCACCTTAAATTCAAGAATACACCCGAAGCTGTAAAACAGTTGTTCATACATTAACCATGCACATCAAACTGCACAATTTTTATAGCGTTGTGAAACAACGATTACCAGCCAGCTGCATAACGAACGATACACGCGCAACTGTATCTCTATAAAAGTGTTTTAGTATACAAGGGTGCCCCGTGTGCGACAAGTGAAGGTGCGATGATGAAAATTGATCAAGGATAGAATTATGTACAACGGCGGCTATAGACGTCCAGCAATTTTTAGAAAAAATTTATTAGAAAAAATAAGTAACATTATTCTGTAAGTTTGAAATGTACCTCGCGTTGAAATTAATGGTAATTTTCATTACCTTCGAGTCTCGCGAGAGACTCCAGGCCTTGGCAAGTCGAACGAGTCGAAAAATCGTTCTTCGCAACAGAGAAATTTCAGAAGCAGTCGCCACTGTGTCAGCCAGTTTGTAAAGATGGGAGCAAATCGAATAAATCCGGCTTATTCATCGATCGATCGTAATAGGCAAAAGATTTCTGTTTCTCCACGCTGAAATGGCAAACAAAGTTGTTCAGTGCTGGGCGAAACGCGACCAGCTTCAGCGGAGAAGAAGCAAGCGCGCGTAACTTATTGTTACTCTTTACAGCGGACAGGCGTGATAAGAATAGGGCCGCGAAGAAAGTGACAGTTTAATGCTTGTTTTGCGATAGCAACCTGCCGTCTTGTTACCGTTCGCTGTTCTTCCCGCTTCCACTTTTCTTTTTTTTTTGTTGCTCCAACTGAAGAATAACATTTTCCGAGGGACTAAAGCGCGCCTCGCGCGGCCCATTCCGTTGCCATTCATTTTATGGAAATTGAGCAATTTAATCTGGCAAAGTTGACTTCGAAGTTCCCTGTAGTTATACGAAAGATTCCTAGAGTGCTTTTATTCTCGTATATCTCTGGATTATAACGCCTTATTTGATTTCGTGTTTCAATTGAAATTTATGCGACTCGATATCTTACTTGCAATTATTCGAGATTACACGAAGACTTTTCAAAATTGCTGCTCTTCACTTCACGATCGATATGTTCGAAGAAAATGAAACAAATCTTCGGTTCTTTCGTTCATTCTTTTGCTACTCTGACGATGACTCGAGTTAATCGCGTTTAACGTGCTACTTGAAAAGTATCTGTTAGCTAAGATCACCTAAAGTGCCGTAACGATACCAGAAAAATACGATTACAATTACAGGGTCACAATTGCGTAACGATAAATTCAATTACGGACGAGCGAGTCGCGAAACAAGTGGCGGGAGTATTCGCGTATCGCGTGTTAATTTTAATAGATCGCACAGTCGATATAATCACGGTCGAGTCTCGCTTGTGCATAAACACCGGCGTCGCGGTATCTACGTACGTTGAAATGACGCTTACGCGTTATCAACTGTGTCCGTGGCACACGTTCCATCGTTATCAGCGTTACTGTGAGCTCATTGAGTGTCATACCAGTTCGATGAGTCTGCATGTCGTTTGATGAGTTCAAGCTGAATTTCGTCGGTTCGTTCGAAGTCTAACCTCGTGGGACCAGTGCGTCTAATAAGAAACACTTTCGCATCGGGTAAGATGAACCTCTGTTTTCCATTCGTCGTGCTCTTTTTCCATATTTTTCGCTCGTTTCGCGTAATCCGGAAATAGATTGATTCTCGTTGAATTTGGGACCGCGCGTCGCTTCTTCGACGCGAGAACCGTGTCGAGGCTCTCGGAAAGAAATGGCCACCCGGATAATGTCGCTCGGAGTAAATTGCTTTACTGCGAAGCGACTTCGTGCAGCAAACTGTAATCGCGTTTTATTACGTTCGTTTTCTTCGACTCGTTCGAGTACGAAGGTATTTTTTATCGAACAGCCGGGCTTAATGATCCGTGTAATTCTTGAGGAGCCTTAGTCTCTTTTATTGCGTACTTTATGACGTGCTTTTGGGACTCGTTCGTAATGAAATCATTAGTTTGGAATTAGGGGGACGTTCGAATGTCGTATCTATCGTATATACAATGAAAGACAGGCCGCTCGTTAGTGGGGGAATATTTGCTTTTTCGTCATTAAACGAATCGATTGTACATGTTCTAATATTATGGTTGAAGGTATGCAGTAAAAAATAAAAGGTAACGGACATCCTTCTATAATTGAGTCTTCAGTTGCTTAATTAACTTTTAATTAATCGAGTGAAACAACGAAGCAACGTTTGATATTTATCTAGTCGTGAAAAGAAACGAAACTACTTCATACAACTTCATTTCACGTCACGTTTCGAAATATAACATCTACATCGTAATAATATATAACCATTCTCTTCCCCGTGTCTGTGATACAGGGTGTTTTTAACACAGAACTATTGAATATTACATTGTACATAGAACACAGTGAGTTATACGTAGAAATTAGTGAAATACTCTTGGACAACGGTGCGCAAGGGGAGAAACGGTATACCGCGGGGTGAAACATCAGCCTCGCTACCGGTTTCGAAATCGACCGTCGGTAGTCGATCGAAACGCGACACGGGCCGCGAATATTATCTCTGCGTGTTAACGCGACACCAAGCCGGGCATTTGCATAATGCACGTAAACAGGAGAGCCCGGATATTTCGTCGGGCGTTGTTTAATTATCCAAGGCGACGCAGCGGTAACTGCCTTCGACCTTTCCATAACAAATCCCGAGCATACTGTTTAATTGGCATATAAATGATCCCAGGACAATTCCACCGCGAGTGGATACGCCGTAGTCCGCTTGATCTGAAAGTACGTGTCGCGAGTAATGCGAATTATTGGTTTAAAAACCACCCCTCAGTTCCGTGATCCGTCTTCGTTAATGGCCACTCTAGATTTTCTCTGCGACGAGACTAACGATCAGCTATCTTTTTTGGAAACTTTTCTTCGTTCTTTTCGACATGTTTTTCATTTCTCTTCGAGCCTCAGATCAATCCCTACGCGATCATGGAACGCGTGCGTCCTCGCGTCTCATCTTGAGATGTCGAGAACGTAATTTGAAACACATTTTTCATGTAACGATATCTAGTAAAATCATTTTTTGCGTTAGTTCATACGTTTATTTGGAATGTCACGTGGAAAGGTGGATATTTCGCTTGTGCAGCTTGTTACGGCTGCTAGAGCCAAACAGAGGGTAGCCTACGATTGAACGCATCAGTGGACAGCTAATAGAAGGAGCCGAAGGATACGCAAACGTGGTCGAACCACTGTGCAACGTACGTTCATTGAGAGCCACTTGGGTTAAGGACGGTGAACCTCGTAATTTGCTATCGATGATACGTGTACCTTGATTGATGCGCAATACCCATCGGTTAAGCTATTAAACGAGCGACGCTTGTTTCGCTGTTTTAACACCGAAATCGCGGAAGCTCGGCGAATTTCAAATGAGAATTACTCTCGCGAGCAGGAACAATCGCCGCTCCTTTTTATTCTGTTGGCTCGACATTGAGAGAAGTTCTCGATCAGAGTAATAAATTTCAGATCAAACATCCCTCACCCAACGGACCCCTCTTAGAACGCCAATAATCTCTGACATCGACCCAGATTCTTTTTATCGTTTCCGATGTGTCGAATAATTCCAAGGGTAATTCGCACACTCGCATTCTATTTTTTTTTAAAAAGCTAAAAGAGCTCCCTCTGTTTAAATGCGTTTTAATAATTAAACTTTAATTCGAGCTTCAAAGTTATCCGAGAGTAATAATTAATCGCGTCTCTCCGCTACGTGAATTAATACAAAATACATGAACAGTGGTAGCTCGATATACGTCTGCTTTGGAATACGTCCAATTCGGGGTACGTCCTGTTTGGACGTGACTGCTGGGTGTACGACACAAATTTTTTCTGTGAATTTCGAGGTCGTTTTTAAATAATTATCTCAGAGGGTAAATTAAATTAACAGTCAACCGTAGGGTACCACTGTGTTCTCTGGTAAAATATGCTTTCATTGATTAAGTACGTCAATCAGAAATACCAAAAGAGTATCGAAATTGAATTTTAGAAACTGAAAATGGAAAATCTCCTATTTCGAATAACATACCGCTAGAAGTACGGTTTCTATTCTGTTAAAAAACAAAAGCCGCGTGAATCACGCTTTCCTCTTGCGCAACAGCCTCTTTTCAAAAGTGGCGGTTATCTGAAATCACGGTAAGTAGGAACGTTACGACCGTGGATGTCGTAAATTTAACCGTCGGGCTGAATCCAGTGCTTATCGATCGAACCTGACCCTAATATCTGTCTCTGTGCTCTCTCACCTTCGAATCTGGCTAATCAGGAACAAATGGATCGCGAGCCGTACCCGTTCTATCATGTGCAAACAATTATCTAGATTAGATATCTTCACAGACGTGTCGGTTACGCACGCACTTGCACCATCGCGTACAACTAAATACCAAGTCACAGAGTACGCGATTGGCCATCGAGGTCTGGCCAAGAAATTCGTGACGCGAATATTCGCTCGTGAATTTTCAAGCTCGATCCTTCGACTCGAGCGTGGCGCGCTCGCAACTCTGCACGTCGAACCGTTATTTCTATACCTGCCACCATTTTACTTTCAAAGTGGTAACAAAAAATAATACATATTCCATAAGTTATAAACTTGCATTATAGCATCCATGAATAATCGATTTGCATATTCTCGATAACGCCGCGGCGTTTAAGGAACTACCCGCGTACGCCATGTTCTCGCGCAACGTGCCTGCAACCGAGAAAGAAAACTTTCGAAACCGCCAAGGTTACTATCCGCGAGTATCTGTCGGACAAACGTGCTTCTATTTAGTTATCTGCGAAACTGAATCGCGCATAATTACCAAGCGTTGGCTACGTGTCCGAGAAACCAGTTGTAATTCAATAACGAGTCCGCGAAAGTGCAAATATGGCCGACGTAATAATCGCAGAAGTCAATAACATCGATATTCTGCACGCGTTGAATTATGACGACCATTCGTTTCCTAATTAAGCGATAGATGTTAATACCGTTCTTGATATTAGTATCACTAATAATTGATCGTACGATATTGTAGAAAGTAACAAACCTCCTCTGCTATCTATACAGGATGAAATCTATAAATCCATTGTAGTGTGCTCGATCAACCCCATATTTCGAAATGGAAAGGATGCTATTTTACAACTTAAGTCGCAGTTTCAATTGTTAGTGCCGATCGTGTGTTGTAATGCAAGATGCAACATTCGTAACGACAGGAAGCCAACAAAATGGCAGAATGGACTGAATCCACGAATAAGGGGTGCAACGCTGAAGCCTCCCTATATCAGATATGTTCTGACTTAAACAACGCGCATTTCAACCCCCGTTTACTGTTCGCATGTAACAGGTCCACGAGAATCCCAATTCAGTCAGCAGTAATATACGAGTTTGTAATTACCCACTATGTTCCCACTGTCGTTCTCGCCGAAAGCTGACCATTCCAGCGCCTCTTGTTCATGCATATTACCAACGATAAGCTGCAAGTACTACGCGCACATGATTCTGAAGCTTCGAACCATCGTGTACCTGTTATTTCTAGGTTTCCGTCGATTGATTCGTCGATACACACGCATGTGTACTTGAATATACGCGAACCTTAACTAATTCAACGACCACGTTTCTTTCATGGACTATAAATCAGATCTGGCAGATGCGCAGCAGTAACGATCGCGTAACGATTACGCCATCTCGCGTAACGACTGCTGTCATAAACTTCACATTTTTTATGCAACTAATTTTTGCAAAACGCGTTTCGTAATGGAAAATCTGAAACGTCACTCGAATGGTACTTCCTCGAATCGAGTAGCGTCAGAGTAATTTTCGAAGCAACTCGCGAACGTGATTGCTATAGCACAAAGTGTGTCTAATCTCAGATATTACGTTAATTATTGTATTTATTAGAAGCGAACAAAGTGGGATAAATATCTCAGAATTCTTTGCACTCTGAAACGATCTTAGAACAATGTTACCTTCGAACAGATACGATATGTTCGCGATCTTTACGAAACTTCGCCATCGAGCGGCTATCTCGAGAACAGTGTTAGACAGAAAGGCTATGATTTCGCAGAGTTTAATTTCGCGATGCTATCAGCGGGCACTGTGAAACACTTGCAAAATATCCGTGGCTACGATTCTGCCGCGATTCGACGCGACGCGTACGCGTTCGCCTCATGCAAATCCGCAGTTAGGTGCACGCTTTTATAATATAAGCCATGGCGGCGGTGAGGTGCAATTACCGATGCAACGGTTGTTGCCAGCCACGCCGTTCGACTTATTTTTCTTCTCACGCTTGTACCCACTTACGTACGCTCGTAACGACCCTGTCAACTCCCTGCTACAGCCGCGTATCCCCTCGTGACTTTAGGAAAAACACGGGATGATACGTCGTTAAGGTAAAAACTGTGCCAGAGCAGACAGAACGGGGCGGAAGACTTGCTCCCCCGGCGTTTCCGCTCCCAGTAGATTCTCTAGTGTCGTAGCTAATTGTAAATGGTCGCTACTCTCGTTTTTAAGTAATCGTAGCTACTGTTTTGTCGCGTATGGAGATTCGTGCTGGTACTTGTTCTTTACTCGTTCCTGCTTAGTTTCATTTGATTTTGCAACGAAACGTAGAGTCTCGAAAGAATTGCGACGGTCGAGTGCTCGCTTGCGAGTGATGGACCGCCATTTTGTCGACGGATGCGACGACGCTTGGACAGCATGAGAAGTTGTTTTAAGTGTCGAGACTGATCCGTATGAAATTTACACTTGCATATTTTTCTGCGACGAAGGTAGATTTTTTTTTTATGAATGGAACCTTCTTTTAATTAAGAATCCTATTGAAACTCAATCTCGTTCAATATTGTTTTAAGAAAGAGGAACTTGTAATCTGACTCTTGCACTGAAATAATCCCAATCGCGATTAATTGGGAGACAGTGTATTAAAATGGAACAAAGTGTAGAGTCCAGTCGGGTTCATCGACTGAATAATCAGAGGCTGCGCGTAGCTAATTAAGCTTCGGTAAGGAAAGAATCGGGTTCACCTAATTTCTAATACAGAACGGAACCTAACCGTGCGAACGCCACTCATTTTTCTCTTCGATCCTAAAGATTAAGCCTGCGAAATGAGCAGCCAGCACAATTCAGTTTCTACGTTGCGGCTATAATTACGCGATGTACTTTCTAACAAGCTGATTGCGCTCCATTTCCATGAAACCCCATCTTTTTACTGTTACGTCGCGGAAAAACAGAGCTACCGCCGTGTATATTTTCATCGAGAAATGCAAAACGAATCGCGTGCGGTAATGTAAACCTCGCAGCTTCCTGGGAATCTATCTTTGAAAGAAAAATCTTCGACTTTACACCACATAGACCTTGTTACTATTGACAGATCGCTAAAGGTAATTATGCAAACGTTCAAGGGAGAATAACCGTTCCTCCATTATTTTCTCTTCTCTCACCCACTTGCGAACTATATTAAATCCCAAACGATACGAAGTCGCGCACAGGTCTACATTACAGACACCGTATTGGATTTGCGCGACTGTTCAAATAAACGGATCGATTTCATTAGTTTTGCCGCTTAATTAAAGTATTTATTTACAGAAAGATCGTCTCGGGTTTCTAATTAGAATCTCTAGCCCTAGGAAGTTCCCGCTCGTTTCTCAATAGCGTGTGACACGAACTTACGAGAGCGCCGGAAATCAAACTGGAACTCGAGATTGCCAGCTGATCCGCCGAATCAAGAATGCGCGCGTAGAGGAGGTTTCACGGGAATACTCGCGTTCGCGTTGCTCAAAAACCGCGAAATCGAATAGAACTTCGCTCGAAAACAATGCAGCCTCGATGCGAGACGTCTGTTCCCTTTAAAATTAAAACGGGATCGGATCAGCTGTAATTGATCGCGCGACCACCTTCGTTTCGACATCGTTCGAACGAGTCCGCCAAGTCTCGACTCGACAATTGCCTCCCTTGGAACCCATTGAACATTGCAGCGAAATAAAGCGGAACGACAATGTGAAATTGTTCCATTCGCGGGAGCGCATGAAAAACATTATCGAACGGCATCGATCGAGCGCGCTCGCGAATGCAATTGACAAGAACGGCCCTCGATACTGCTGCCGATTTTTCTCCCCTCGATGAATAATACTCGCTCGCAGACGCAACAAGCCACGGGTATCGCTTTCAATTCAAACGCCGATGAATGCGCGCCTCTCTCATTAATAAAACAGTTATGCAACGCGGGTATCTTGCCGCGGTACCGTACAACGGCTTTGAATCGAGCTCGACAAACGCAAGTTGTACGCGTGCCACGGTCCCTTGAACGCTCGCGGTAGGAATCCGATTGTTTTGAACGCCGTTCAGAATCCTCCGTTGCGGCGTTCGTGGAACTCGAACAGTAGAAATCAAACCGATTCATATTTTACTTCTGAGTTTCTTGTAACGCGGTTTCCATGTGACGCTGTACGAATCATATGGGACGATCGACTGTACGTAGACTCATTAGAGTTACACTCGAGGAAAAAGGTTAATTTTCTAGGTTTTCAGAGGAAATAAATATCACTTTTATACCCTATTACGACAATTCTCTTGTCCTAGTTGTAGAAATGAAATGTGTACCGTGTCTACTAGCATATCTCGTTAAAACGTTTACCCTCGCATGAGCTCGTCCTAATGAGAGTGGCGCCATTAATGCCAGTTGAATAATTGCTTTATCTCGATATGCTTGTTTTATGATTCCAAACAGTTTAGACCTTTCGTTGATACGTGTACGTAGTTACGAAGGGATATCTGTCTCGTTTATATTTAACTAATTGTCTCCTAACTTCGCTTCTTAATTGAATGGACGCGTATGAAACGAAAATGTGGAAATTTCTATTTCGATTCGATCGTCAGTTAAAAGTAGATCTAGATTGAATAAGAAACAGTTCTAGTACAAATTAAGCCCTCGACATACTCCCATGACCCTATTGAAATTCTGGCTATGATCCAGCCCCATTCAGAACTCCAAACGAGTTTAACACCGGCAAAACAGATTCCGAGGGGCAATCGTGTTACTGACGTAAAGCGTTTTCGGATTGTTTCCCTTAAATTCGTTCTAAACCAGCGTGTACCCGTCCCAGATCCACCAGCCGTTTATAAACACGATCTTTAACGTTCGCCAGTTTCCTCGATGCAAAATGCAAACACATCAGTCAGCTATTTCACAGACGGAAACGAATAAATCTCCGAGCCCGCTTAGACTCGCCTTTTTGTACACCTTTATTGCGGCGAACCGTAAAAAAAACGCGAGCCACTCCCAGCTCGGTAACCGAAACCTCGTCAGCGGATCGAACGTTCCCACAACCAGAATCCACGAGCCCGGCGATCGTTCCGCGCGGATCGCAGCTTTCCCACCGGCGTTCAAACTCGCCGCGATCCTAATCCTGAAAGGAAAAACCCCCCCGCCGGAAGGAGAGGCGTCCTAACGGTTCTCCAGTGCCCCTTCTCGCCTCTAAGCCGTGCTCGTTATCAACGTCACCGTGTAACACGGAATTGCGTGATTGTTGCAGGCGAGGAAGTCGTAACCGTGCCTCCCACGAACGGTGGCCAGGAGAGCTGGAAAGTGCAGAGGCTCGCGTTGAGCAGCGGCGAATCGCCGAGCAACCGTCGCAAAGGGAGCCGTCCTCAGCTGCAGCCGTGCAACAAGCGCACACGGCCCGCGGCGGCGGCGGCGGCGGCGGCCACGCCGGCGTTATCCTGCAAGGCCAATGCCAAGGACATCGACGAGTACCTCGAGTGGCCGAACAAGGAGAACACGCCCGGAAATGCCGTGAACGCGGACGCGGGGGCGGCCGAGGCGCAACTCGAGAACGAACGGTCGAACATGGGCTCGAATCTGAGCAGGCACAACGGGAAGGGCCTCACCGGCCGCAGGACGCAGTCCTCCGGGAACCTGTGCGAGCCCAAGGGGAAGCTGAACAGCATGGGCAAGATCCTGGTCCCGTGCTCGAGCGCCCAGAGGGAGAGGTGAGTGCGCGGATACGTTTGTGAATGTGCAAGGGGCTTGTTAGGGTCCGCGAGGATCCCTTTGGGGCTGGCGATTTGTATGGAGGACGCTTTTATAACGAGACGCTCTGTGGAAATCGCAGTGGGTCTCCTGCGACGCGATATTTTTGTAACGTTCGAGATACTTGAGTGATTCTGGGTAAGAGTTTGTGTAAGATTTGTTGGCTTTTTGAATTTTATATGGAGAGAATTGATTGTATTCTAAGGGAATTCATTGTGGTTTCGTATTTGGGAATTGAAGTTTGAGGGTTTGGATTGTTATCTTGATTGCGAGTAAAATCAATGGGGCCAATTCCGCGGAGGCGTTTAATAAGAATGTAGAACGGTACGGAACAATTATACCGTACAAATCTTCGTTAACTGGGAAGGCAGGAAAGCAACGCCTCAAGAGAGTAAGCGGTGTGTTTCCATTTTCGCCGAGCTCTCCTCGTACCGTCACGAGCAAACAGAATCTAATTTAACGGCGAAGTCGGGGAATACAAAAGATCCGAGCGATTGGTGGACATAAAAGAGAGGTCAGCCCGGTATCGATTCTTTCGCAAGGTATTGCTTAAACCCCCGTAGGTGTCTGGAATAGACTGTTGACACGATATTTCCCAAATACGACGATCTTAGTTGATATTCCGTCGATGCTTGGCTCGCAACGCTCGGCGATACAACGTGTCTGTTAACTTTCCTTCGATCGTGTTGACACGAGGAGGGACGTGATTGCCGGAACGAAACGTATCGAGTGTATCCTTGAAAGCTTTTTTTTTTTAAGAAGCAGAGAATTATTGCGCTCGACCGACTTCTTTAATTGAATTCAATTAGAAAGAATAGAAACTTTTGAAAACATTAAACATCTTTATTAAGACGTACACCGATAAACTTAATACCAAATACGATTATCTATGCTGAGTATAGCTGAGGTTAAGATACATTATTAACGCGAACAGGAATTTCCTAATTCTAATTATTAAATTTAACCCTTTCGTGATCGATACGCGAGAGGACTAGGGTACGAGGATAATTATGCCTTCGTGCGTTATGGCGCGAAAACGTTAATGGGGTGCTTGCACCCCACGCGCCATCTTTTGACGACTCATGCATGGTATCGTTAATTAACATGAAACTTCGCCCAACGAAAGCGCCTTATAGCGATATCAACTGCAATACGACAAATAAGAGTATCTGAAGTCGCTCAGGGATTACACTTGCGAGAGCAACAGCGATATAAGATTAAATGGCAGTAGATAGGGATTATGTAGGTATATAAATCGGAAAGAAGAGCGCAACGAAGCGCATCTAGATGCTGTCGGGAATTTCTCGTCGCGAGGCCGTGCTCGGTGTTGCTCAAACAAGCAGCAACGGCGTGACATAACGCGGTATAACAGGTTAGTCGCGAGATAATTTAAAGTCACTTTAAGGTCGGTCAGTCGGGTAACTGGGGCGGTTTCCATTAAATTCTCGTTTGCACGAAAACGGATGCGAGCTGCGAAGGGACGCAGGCGAGAGGGGCAAAAAGAAGAGGGAAGCGGGTTAAAAGGCACTCGCGCTTTGATCTCATTTACGTAAGTGCCGTTGTTTTAACCTCGCGACGCAACAATATACGAACGACGCGCGAAGGGTCCCGTCCCTTTGACGCCACTCGTAAGTTTCATCACTGGAAATCGTTCAAATCAAATTAGTCGATCGTTAGGGAGATTGTTTGCACGATCGTATGGAAATTATTCCGATTAAATGTATCATATTTTATTAAATGGTAATCGATGGAAAGGACATTTCACGTAAATCCGTATAATATTAAATAAATTGTAATACGCGATTCTTTTCTGTTCTCTGTCATTGGATAACGTTCTGTCGGAACGTTTTCTACGATCTCGAATGTCATGACGTTACATCTGTCTCGAAATGAGGATAAACGCGATATTTCCGCGTCGCGAACGTATTCCTGTCCACGCGACTTTGGACGAATAAAATTCAGCAATTTGTCAACGCTTAAATCTCGCGGTTTAAATCGCCGCTGAGAGCGTCTCGTTTCCCCGTCTCCAGCCGTAGAAGTATTTGGAAAACGAAGTGCTTTTTTCCAGATATAAATTCTGTGGCTCGCTGCCCAATCATCTGGACGACAAGGATGTGCTGGACGACGATCCGAAGGAAAATAATAACATAATGACGGATACTATCAGTGGGAATCTGGGCGGGACGCTGCCGCATAAAAAACGATCGTTGGGCGTGCATTTTTCAGACGGCGGACCGACCGGCACTCTGGACCTCGTGAAACATCGATCGCAAGACTCTCTGGACGAAAACGATCCTTGGAGGTGTGCCATCGTTCATTTCTCTAGATTATATTCCTACTGGTAACATCGTACGCGTGTAAAACCTGTAGCAGGCAAATTATCATGAAAAAAATATTTAATTATCAACTAGTTAATAGCTCAATTTATAGTTTATCAATCATTTTCTACTTTAATCATTTCAAAATGTGCTGCTTATAATATCAAAGTATTAACCACAATATATTAACTTCCCGACCATGGTTCAAATTTGCCAATATCGTCATGACGCTCTAAAATTGTAAACCACTGTCCACGAGACAAACGAATAGAGCTTAAGAAACTCCCATCGCAATCCAAGAAGAACACTCGAACCTCAGGAATCCCGTAATTGCCGCAGGTACCAGCAGAGCGACCTTGATCTGGTGAGGTGCCGCCACGGGAATTTCGACTCGGTGAGAAGGAATCGCAGCGTGGACACGGTGTCCGGCGACTCGACGAGGAGGTACAACCGGGTCACGTCTCTGGAGGGCAGGTGCCATCGTAACTCGGACCTCGATCTGGTCGGGACGCTGCCGAAACGGAAGCAGGAGGGCAGGAACGGCGGGAAGGCGGCTGAGGCGGACACCTCGGGCTCGCAGCCGTGCGTCCCAGAGCCAGCAGACAACGATTTGCTGATGCAGATCGTGCACAAGCCCGATTGCGAGCTGGTCCGGCATCGGCAGCAGCTAAGCAAGTGCATCGATTTGAAGTTGAGCAAACTGGCCGGCGGTGAACCGCAGGATCAAGGTTACGCCTCCGAACGTTCGCCAGAGGACGAGCATCCGCCCTCGCTGCCCGGACAACCGTTCCCGAACATCACGCCCGGTGAGTTACACTTTCTGTTCACCGCCGTTGCACGCCTGGCTAGTTCGTATCGTGCGTCGCGACGTATCTCAGCACCCGCGACGCGCTAACAAGGAAAGTTCGCCGAGCAGAAAATTCGGATTTTAATGGAACCTTGCGTATAATGGTCGCGCGTGGAGAGACGTTTGTCCGTGAGACATATCTCGATCGTACTTGACAGAGTTCCGTTTGAATCGTAATTTTTTTGTGATAGTTGATTTACACCTGTTTATCTTCTGAATACGTATCGTACCTTCTAAATACGCTTTTCGCTTGCCTCAGTGTAATTGCAATTAGAAATATTGAAAAATATGAATTGTGGTTAACTACGTCTCGTCGTACTTCGTCGTGCTTGCAAACTTTTGACACAATTAGTCAACGGTTCCATGGTTATAAAAGTTTGCAATTTATTCATTAATATATGGAATGTGAACTTAGATTATTTAGAGTACACAGCTTTTATTAAAACACCCCGTAATTTGTAAATAGTTGGTTCCAAGTAGTAACGGAGTTAATATCGGAGTAACGTGGAAAATACAATATTTCTCTGTTCGCGGGTTCGTTACGAACATTCAACAAATGGTTAGCACACCTCTCTACGTTTCTTTCTCTTGGTTTTCCCCGATGTTTCTTTGCGCGTGAAATTAATCTCATTCAATTTGCAATTTTTTTTTCTAATTAACCGTTCTCGAGCTCTTTTCGCTTTATTTCGTTACGTTCCCCGCTTCTGTACGCAGCTTGTTATTGTCGTCTTTTTCTCAGCACTTTTTTTCACCAATTATGCCATCGTTACTTTTACATTTCGTACGCTCAAATCGTTTCTTATCCCTTCTTACGATTACTCCACAATTTCCCTTCCTTGCTATTCAGAACTCAGATTTTTTTCTATTCATAGCGATATTCCACTGCTATTCGTGAAAGTTCTCCCATTCTATTATGCTCTCCATTTGTAGGCTTTCCTTTATCGTTATTCAATAACTTTGTTGGCTTTTCAATCTGCCCCCTGAATCCCTTTCTCACCCCTTTTTCATCTTCGCTCTCCAAACTATCATTTTATCGTTCCTACGCGTCAATATAATCAAAATAATCGCTACAACACAGATATATATTCCATATTACACGACGATAGACGATAAACGCACGAATCGCGATAAAATATTGAGAACAATTGACTAAAATGTAATCATTAGCACGAACATATTTATCTATCCAGGCTAAAGTAATATACGAATTATAGCGCGATGAAACGAACGAATTGCGATCGTAAAAATTGACTACACGTGTCCCAGTATATTCGACACGGTTATTCCATGGGGAATCCAACGCCTCTAACCCGCGGGGCATAAAACAATTCGCTCGAATCCGCGAACGCAACGCGGGGTAACTTCCCATTTCCTAAAATTTACCGCCCCCCGACACGTACGCGCGCACAGTAAATGTAATTATCAACTCATTAAATTTCCCTCGAACGTCCTCCCCGAACGGGCAGCTAAAGCCGCGTACAATTACAGGCGCACGTTCGCTCGTTTTTGTACCGACTGCCACTTAATGAGTACAGTTAGCAGACGTTACCCGTACACAAACTCGCGCGTGGTGTCCGTATACACATCTGGTGGATATCCTCCGTGTCAAAAGCGTCTCAAGTAACCTATTTTCTCTCTCGCCACGGTCTACCCTGTCCACTCGTCGCTTCCCAGGTTCTTAGTTCTATCATTTTCCACCACTGGCCGGGGCTTTTTGCCGTCTAGCCCGCGTCACATTAAGTGGAATAGGGGCGGGAAGGAAAAAGAGAAACACAATGGCCGGAGTAAGGACGAGCGGGAGCTTGACACACTTTTGTCAGCTGAATTCCGCGGATAAGACGCGGCAGGTGTCCCAGGGGATGCTTTTGTCGCTGATAGACGGCGAAGCGCGCGTCGAATTCAGGGCTCTTTGTCGCGGGAACCATTCGCGCCAGTTAGAATGAACGCCTGGCCAGGTCTACGTTCCCTTCTTCTGAATATACACACACATACACTCACATACACACAGGCGCATGGTTTTCCCTTTCAACGCCCTTACTTCCTATCCATTTCCAATTTTTCAACGGTAATCTGTTTCCAATGGCGAGAGATAGTTTCCCCGTTAAAAGCGTAATAACGTTTGCCCGTGCGACTTCGCGACGAGGCTCTTTCCACCCTTCCCACCTCGCTTGATCCAGTTCCGCTTGTTATTGGTCGAGACGTCGTAACGCCACTTTGTCTCACCGGTCTCGAAACGAAACGACGACCCTTGGTATCGAAGTCAGTGCAATTTTGCAATTTTTATGGACACCGCGCGTTTCGCCAGAGCGTGCAATATGAATCGTACAGGCGTCGAGGAACGTGAGTTAGAAGAGTAATATAACTTCAATAATCTTTCCAGCGCAATTATTCTCTCTCGAAACATAACAATATTAACGGTACTTGATAATCTCTCGAACCGTTGATAAGTGAGAAGAATAATTTGTTTAGACGTGCTGTCCTTGAGTATTTATTTCTAAGTATCTCTGTAGATAACGTTTTACTCGCTGTCCTTCTATAAAAATTGTTCGTGGCCACAGAAAAATTGTCGACAGGTAAATCGATAAACTAACGCAACGTAACGACATCCCCGTGCTGTTATCATTTTTCGTTCTCGAGTCGCGAAAACAGAGAAGGTGTCCCGAATTCGTGGGCCAACCCCTACCCCCGTTACGGTGTTTCATTAAAAATTCAAACGACAATTAGCCGCGCGACGCAGGCAGAAAGCAATTTCTCCGGCACGCGATATCTCATTTCGCACAGACCCGGAACAAAACGGCAGGTAGATAGAGATTGAAGCGTGGGCGGGCGTGTGGGTGGCGGCGCGGTGGGTTTGACACACAACAGGGTCGCGGGGAATATATCGCAGCGCGGACCATGCATACGCAAAACTTCCCACGGCTGATAACAATCCGGAAATCGAACGTTATGGAAACGGGGACACCTGTATTCATCTGTTTACAGCGGCAGCCACCCTCCAATCTTGCGCTGAACTTCGCTAAGCCCGCCGCGAACTTTATTCGCCTGTCGGCGTTGCCCGCCACGGGAAAATGCAAGTAACGCCGGCTGTGTCGAATAAATACCACCTCGCCCAACTTTCATTCTCCACCCTCGTGCGAGTTCCGCTTGAAACTTTGTTAAAATCGCGGGGCTAACAACAGCGCCGCTTATACCGTTACGTGTAAGTAAAACGGAGGGTAGTTTCGAGAGGTTGGAATTCTTAAGGATCCGAGAATATTTTATGATCATTCGTGCCCGTTGATTTTCGAGAACCCACGCGCGTTTCTGTGGAAAAAATATTTGAACGGAATATACCGTGGGATTTTTGAACGTTCTCCAAGAAATTAGCGACGCTGATACGGTTCCATTTAAATGATAAATAGTTCTCTATCGCGCGTTTAAAAGCTACAAATTTAAATTTTACATTGCACTATTAGCGAAAGAAAGGATAAAGCTTGAAGTAACGGGCGCTGTCTATCGAGTAACGAAAAATCACGCTGCATTCATCCCTGAAAAGTAAACGAACGCGTAGAAATTTCGTCGTTACGTTCACGCGAACTCTGAGGAGAGTAAAAATGGAATGAAACGGTAACGTATCCGCGGATACCGGGGCTGGAAATCCTTCCAGCACGCCTGTAAGGTTTCCAACGTTCACCCGCGTAGGCGATCATTAATCATACGTCGGCTGGCTCTCTGTTATAAAGTTATAAATTACCGGTGAAAATCCGTACGGAACGGAGAAATTGCGAGTGTCCGCGGCCGGGAACGGATACTCGCGGAGCCCCTTTTCCCTTTATCTCGCGACAGCTAATAATACGTTGCTGGATGTGTATTCCGTAATTGAAAGCGTTGCTTTAACGAGCGATCTTGTTTTCCCCGTTGATGCAACCGAGCCGCGTTATTGATGTAATTTGCGAGCGAATAAATCAGCCGGCCAGTCATAAATTTCGTCGTATCGCGTCCCACCCCGATAATTCCACGACGACGCTTATAACAGGGCGTCGAGGGTTACCTGTGATCCGTCATACGCGTATCAATAGCGGATAAGAGCTCTCAAAGGAGAGTTCGCAATAACCGCTTGCACGGTGTCGTTATTCTTTGAAATCGCGATTTTCTGTTGCACACGCGCGTGTTCCCGGATTATTATCACAGTCGAAAGTATATCCACGAGTCGACGATGCGTGCAGAATTGCAGAGGGCAGCTCTTTACTGGTGGCAATTTATAAATGTTACCGAGATACATGTGGGATTTAACAATCACTTTAAAATCGTGAGATACGTTGTAACTCGAGGACTCTGAAGCGGGGCTATTTAAAATCTGTCTTGAATCTCGAGGACTCTTCAACGGAGACAATGCAAATAAATTTCAGTTCACAATATAAAGACAAAAACAAATCGTAGCAATTTTCTTTATTCTGTTAGTAAATTACAAATGTTATGTAAATAATAACGCTGTTATTTTTATTGTTGCTCTTGCTCTTGAGTGCAAAGGGTTGAAACAGCCGCGCAAGTCGCAAACGTTTTACTGGAACGGAAACAGGCGAGAGGGTCGACGGTAATTAATCGTCGATCCGAAACCTGACTGAAAATATAGGGAAAAATTGAACAGATCCGATTCGAAGGATTACACGCGGAGTGTGAAAGAGTTTTGAATAATTAACGCGGCGTTTACCACCGCTCTCGACGATTTCCAGGCAATTTGATCGGTAACAGGTTCACCGTTCGCCCTTGTTCGCTTCTCTCGCGAACATCTTTAGAGAACGAGGAGCGTGAAATCTACATATTTTCAATTTCATACGCGCTCGCTCGTGGAGAGCCACTTGCGGAACGTTGACAAATTCGAGAGAATCATTTCCGTCTGTTATCTTTCAGCCGCGGCAGTCTATCGCCTCGAAGAGGATTCTTTTGATCGGCGGTGAACGACGCTCGCGTTAATGGCGAACAAGAAAATTTGATTAATCGTTCGGGCGAGGAGGGTTGCTGCTTTTATTTTTGCTGCAGGAAATTTGCTTATGTCACGACTCTGTTTCGCATCCACGGGCTAGACGTGTTTGCGGCCATCTTGTACGTGGTGTTGCAATTAACTCTGCCAACGCGAGCGCGTCGCTTGCTTTTAATTAAAGAAAAATTGTTATTTGGTAAGCGAGCTGAAAATTGCTTTTTTAATCTACGTCTGATTGAAATTAACACACTCCATGCTTTGGACACTATCCGTTCGCACCTTACGTTTTACGATTAACTAGTTTTGCTGCTATATCCAATTTTGTCATCTACTAATGTCGTACTCATATTATGTACCATTTTGTGTTGATCTTCTCGAAGAAACGATTTTCTAATGTTTGCGTGGGATAAGAATTATAAAAGTTGCACTACTTGTCAGTGATCTCAAGGCAATTCAATTGACGCGAGTGGCACGCGGTATGTAATTAGGAAAAGTGTAAGCTGGGAGATTGGATAAGTAAAATTCTACTGTGCGAGTGGCTGTAATTAGCACTTCTAATTGCTTGTGAAATTATATCCGTCGTGGCACCGCTGCGTAGTGGGTACATCTGCTATCAGTGATCACTCGAACTGCTCCCGGTGAGCACAGGACAGGGAGAAACGTACGTTTAGTACGTCGGTTTGACGGTTTAACAGCCCTTCGACGTAGAACGTTTAGCGTCCAAGTTTCTCGACTCAGTTATTACCGTTGCATCACTGAGCATCGTTAGTTCTGCCTCGAATAACGATTCTCAAAGCTAACACGAGGGCCCACTTCGCGTTCTGAAAACCTTTTCATCTGCCGCGTAATCGTAATTCACTGCGGCTCGTTCACTTTTTCAGTCTCCGTTTCTGGAGACTGTCTTTTTTTTTTGTAACTACGTATGACATTTAGAAAAATTGAAGAGAAGAAAAAAATATTTCCAGCAGACCATAGTATGCAAACGTTTTTTACTTTCGCTGTTCAATTAGTGCCAATCATCAGAGAAGAAAATTTTAAATAGAACCGTGCAAACAAAGGTACAAGATTACATTCATACTTATGCATGAAATTAATCCCTCGACCACGATTCCTTCTCGCAAGGCTCGATTCTTTCGCCTCGTGCTGCACACAAATTTCGTTCGAACCTGACGATTAAACAAGGAACGTAAATTTGCCCGTTTCCGGAGTAGCTCTCGTCCCTGGATACGTTAGAACCGTATTTCCACCGGGGAACGCGAGATAAATACGTGGAGCTGATGCGATTATTGCGTTACTGTTCTTAGTCGACATTTTGTTTGCTCGAGGCAAATTATCATCTCGGCCACCGAGCAGATCAGGATATCAGCGCAGACTTTACTTAACCGCTTTATCTCGGCTGATAATGCCGCGCCATTCTACCGTTCGCTTCATTTTCACCTTGGACCCCATTTCCTCGTGCCACCTGAGCAGCCATTGCTAGGAAACTCCTTCGAAACGCGAAAATGTTGCCTTCTACCGCAAATACCAGCGTTTTTCGTGAGGTTGCCGATTTTTTTATCACGCTACAGATTTTTCGCTGTAATCTTTGAATACGAAACTATAGGGGGATGTTGCTTGTTCCAAATAGTGCTATTTCAGCCAGTGTCTTATTTCAGATAAAGGATTGAATCGTTTTAAGTTAAGTCGAGCCATTAAATTTGTAATTACGAAGAAATTTCAACATGGCTTTTCCATGAAATCGATTTTGTACGTATTTTAAACGAACATTAATAACTCATGGAGGTAATTGAAATATTTGTACATTTCATCTGAGAATTTTTATAAACACTTTTATCAAATGCTAATTCATTTAACCAGTCAAGAATAAAAAAATTACTAGCGAAATGTTGCGTTTAACATGCAATAACACGCACGCAAATTGCACCTTATAATGCAATATGCAGTAATAAATAGCACGTTTATAAGATCTGACAATTTCCTGGAATACATTTACAAAAATAAGCATATTTCATATCAAGATAATCCTGATTGACGATTAAAATTATAGCGGTGATACGATTGTAAATAATATTCCTAATGCAATAAGCAACCGACACTGGATTTAACGCTCTGAATTACGTCAGTGCTGCGTCGCGGAGCTTGATTTTCAAGAGATAGAAATTTACAGGCGGTAGCTCGCCCCGTACTTCGACGTTGAATTCCGCTTCTTTGAATCGGCGACGCGGCACGCGAACAAGGTAATAAATCGACACGAGAGGAAAAGTTTTAAATGTCGCCGGCATTCCGCGAATTCTCCATATGATTTCCACGGTTTAAATTACTTTTTCGAGTTTCTCTGCAGCAAGAGCCATCGCGTTCTTCGCCCCTTGGCCATTTAAAGAAACAATTCCCCTCGCAGCGCTGTCTTAATCATTTTCATCCTTCAAGACAACCAATCGTACTTTCCACACATAATCCTCAAAAATTAATCATATTTTCTGAACAACGATACTAAACGAACGCACAGAGAAATGCTATTTATACTACAACAGCAATTCTTTCAATGCATGCACAAAACTTTCAGCTTTTCGTTTCCATCGAAAACAATGCAGCACTTAAAGAAGATCGCTATCGTCGAAATACACGATTTGACATACGCACATAAAATGGCCTCGCGTATGCAGAAACGCTGCTGGCAGTATCAGCTTCGAGACTCTCGTACTCGCAACGCTCCCAACCACCGTACCCGTCGACGGAACATTCGCGCAAGAACATACCCACTTTTCAATCCCAGCTTGAACGCGTATCGGTCGTCCCATAAACGCAATCCACTTTGCGAAAGCAATGTTCGGGAGTAGCGAAACGAACGCGGCTGCTTACCGCCGTTCCCCCTCGATCGAGCGAGACATACGGAGCGAAATCTTGGAGTACCCGCGAGGAAGCTCCCCGGGTCTGCCAACCCATTTGGCACGGACGAGCGTTATCGCATCGGCGTGTTAACGCGCGACGACCCTCCGTGCTCGCCCTCGTTGCTTGTTCCGGTGCATTCAAGACGAGGAGCCCCACTTGCACCTGCGACGACGGCTCCGTTCGCCCACTCGAGGCACACCGCGACGCGGAGACCTTGCCCGCTGACAGCGTCAATTTTCCGCGTCAAGAATTTCCTATCGATCGCACCAGGACCGACTTACCTCGAACTCTCACCACCCTGTCGCACCTTCCTCCACGCATTCTTCTGCTCGCCCATCGACCCATTTAACCGCCGTGGGTCAGCTACATTGTCTCACCTTCCTGTGTGCCGCATCCTCCTCCGCGGGTGCACGCTTGACGGCAGTTGGCGCCCTTGCGACGCCAGCGGACGCCATTTTTCGGTTTTCTTTAGGAACTCGAGGAACAGGTACCGGGGTTGGTCAAAGTTTTCTCTTGAGACACTAACTTTCTATCCGGTTTAATTGTTTTGGAGGCTCTAATGGATGGAATGGCAGGTGGATTTATTTTGGCGGTTGTAAATTTGTTATGATGTTGGTTGTTTGTTGCTGATAAGGAATATTCAGTTTGCAGGTGTTTTTTGTTAGAGTTTCTTTAGGCAGTTCGTGGAGGTCCTCCAATACTAGTCACGATATGATCGTTACGAGACGATTGAATAACTGGGATATTTGTATTTAGCGAGAATTGGTCGTTATCAATATGTTTGCGTTATATTGTTTATAATTATTACTGTTATTTGTCGAACGATATAATTATTGATCGATTCGGTTCGCGTGGAGTTCTGTGACGGTATTGGGAGGGGAATATATGTGAATGAAATAAATTTGACAAAATATCGTATAATATATTCTTGGGGTTGTTAATTTGAAAAAATCATGCGATACAGATATAGTAGGGCGCGAACGACTATAGACAGGGATTCTACGGTTCGTTATCTATCAGGAATCAGGCTTAACAGTTAGCAGTTCACGATCACAGAATAATCAAGATTGCTTGGAAGCAATCAAGGTTCTAGTTAGCTAGAGCCAGAACAATCAGACATCGAACGATCTCCGGTTAATTCAGTCGTTCTATTTATTACTCGTGTCAGTGGTTTAAAATTCACTTGTACGTGGATAGACATACACGTGATCGTTGTATTTAACGTCAACTGATACGGATAAAATAAATGATCTCGTGTGCGAACGCAGCTTATGAAATTTGTTTGCTAAAGAAACGATATCGCGAGATAAGCTAGTACTTAATAAAGTTATAAAATAAATAGTTAATGCCTTAATAAATAGTTAATACCTCATCATTTACCATAAAATCGGTTTTTTCTTTATTCCTCTCATTATCGTCTTCCAATATGCATTCAACGAGCGCATCCGTGTATTATTTGCTGGCGTTCAATATCAAAAAATAAATTATTTAATCACCGAAATACATACGAAAATATGCTGAAACACGTAAACGGAATAATGATAAATGAATATTTAAAACTGCTGATGCATCGCGCTCCCCTAAACCAGAGGGCCAATCAAACGCACGGCTAGTAATATATTGCCTTTTCAAAACCGATGACCAAGTTTCCCAGCAGATGCATAAAAATTCCGACGCGATTATATTTTCTTTCGACGATGATCGATGCGTTTCGACTTCACCGTGGTATCGCGCCATGTGTGCAGGCGTAGCGTGTTCCGTCGAGTTAAGGGAGAGCAGATGTAGAAAGTGCAGAGTGTTCAGAGACCGTTGATAAGAATTAATATTTTTTTCAAACGGAAATCTGTCCACACGAGTTATCTATCATTGCACACCTCGACGTAAAGCAAAGTATACGTGGCGCATATAGACCGAGGATATAGTAAATAACAAAATATAATATTATTTTCGTTCAGCGAAATGCCATGCTTGCATAGAGATTACTCTGATCGCAATTTAAAAATGAATATATAACGTGTGCAATTTAAAATGTTCACGATTATGTGAATAAACGTGAAAGAATAACAGTTTCAAATGGAACAATGTGAAATATATCACAAAAGTACCGGACGAAAGTAGAAAGCGATGCGGAGAGAGCATCCAGCTGATCGACATTTCCCGCGAAAGAGAACAAGAACGCTAACGAATCGAATGGAGGAAGCTAGATTTAACAGGTTTCGATAGCTCGCCGGGAAGACGTTAAATTGATTTCACGTTCAAAGGAAGTAAACACGAAAAATCCGTCAACCGGGTAACGAGCCGATAAAAGGAAGGATAACATCAGTTTACGCCCTTAATTAGTCGTGCTTTCTAGCTCTCTGTTTCACATCGTTATTTCTCTTCTCGTTCCCAAACCCATTTCGTTCCTTTCCACATCGTTGATACTTGCACCCAGTCAGAATGCATGGGCCATAAACCACTTAAACCATCCAAACTAATTAAGCTATTTTTATATCGTAAATGGTACTTTTTTATTTTTATTTAAAGAAACCTGACATTCTGTTTCTAAGAAGAATACAGAATATTTTAACTTGAATTTATAATATTACCGTATTTAAAAGAGAATTCAATTCTGAACGTCCCATCGTATTAATTCCCCAAAGATTGTGAATTAATAAGTTATCTTTCTCAAACGCTCGATGTACACTCGAATCCATCCCTACGTACAATCGCCTCGATAATTTACGAGGAGTTATGTTCAACTGGATATAGAAATTTCCTGAGTTTGATTGGCCCTGCATGAATTATTATCCATGGCTCTGTAGGAAGGTGTGCACGAAATGGGTCAGTAATTAAGCATAAGAGCGAGGATCTAAATTCCGCTGAAGTGATAGCCGAAGAATCGTTCGGCCGCGATAATTGAATTAGAAATGCGAGCTAATTGATTTTCTCACGCTCTTGTTCTTTCGTCCAGCGGCTTTCGTGCTTGAAATCCTCGTTGATTATAATTCGCCGAGCTTTTCTGCCGATTTTATCAACCGTGCGAATAAAAAGTACAAGAATTTAATTGGAAAAATTGCGAGAGTGCACTTTTACTTTCTTGTCAACCTAATTCGAACATCCTACGTACATTGCCACAAGTTTGGTAGCTGGGAATTGACATATTTTATTATCTACACGTATTTCGCTCTGGTTCGCTACATTACTACCCCTCGCGACAGTGATACAGCATACGTCGAAATTGCATTCCATTTTTACACGGTTGAATGCTGCGTTGAACACGATAAGTACAACCAATCTTCATGCTTTCATCCTCAAAGGATCCAATGAAACATCTACTTTCCGATTTCGTGTCTGCAGTCGCGAAGTTATTGGCATATTTCCTCGAGTATCGCGACGCAGCCAACGTTGGTTAACCCACTATCTTCATCCATTGTATGATTACCAAAGAAAGAACGCACTAATTTTCATGTCAAAGGCGATATTCAAAAATTTCCCTGGCGAACATTCGCGATACGTATGCAGCAAAGCGTACAGATACAAATTTGTTTAATCGTCGAATATATTATCGTTTAATTCAAAGGATTCACTGCAATCTGGTGCCACGTACCAACTTCTAGCGAATACGATTTAGTCGGTTATCTTAGGGAAGATCGCGAAGGGATGCGAGGGCTCGTTGAACTTGGTAGCAAAATCGAGAATAATCGGTTCCATCCTCGCGCCATTCTTCGAGATCCCGCCCACCGGTTAACTATAATTTCTGGCTCATGACCCCCTGTAGCGTGAGAAATAACAAGGTAGAGAAATTCGGCCGTGAATAGTGGTGGAAGTCGGTTACTGGAGTCGTAATTGCCCATAATTCTCGTGACAAATGTCGTTCGCGTTCGTTTTCTCTTTCAGCGATTAGTTTTTCTGTCTAAATCAATTTTATTGCCTCTGAACATTCGTCAAATGCTTGCTAATCGATACAATTGTTATATTACTTTTAAATTACCTTGCTGAAAATTTCACTGGATACCAATTATAAATAAAAAAGTTATCCTGCATCCTTGAAGTTTATTTAAGAGGGTGCAAAATTGTTTGAATAAATAATAGGTATATATTCTACGTATATACAGTACATTTGCGCAGTTGATACGTTATTTTCCAGCACGTGTAACGCGTGGAGCAGAGCGCGTCCTTCTTCAGGCACGTCGATCTATAATTTTCGGTCAACGGCCGCTCTGGTTGCATGTCAGAAACCTCGAAATGGTCTAATTTACAGTTATAGACCATGAAACGCTGCGGCGCTACAAAATATAAAGTTATACTTCGCAGCCGTGATCGATATCGCGGGAACTAAACCGAGCACGAATCGCACTGTGAAAATGAAACGTATCTCCGCGCGAATTATCATTCGGTGCCTAATATTTAGTTATGTAAAACGGGGCTATCGCGAGGCTTTATCGGAAACGCACGGCGTAATGCATGCTTCGTCGTCGCTGTAAAACGCGAGCGGAGGGATTGCTTCAAATAACAGTCGTGACACGCGGAAAGAGTGGTAGATCGAAATTATCGATAGGAAATTGGAAAATAAAATGCTCCCTGGAACACACGCGTACATCCCTCGAGCTGTTATTAAACGCCGCGTTACGACCATCGCGCGATTTTTATAATCACCGAAACGCAATATTTGAATCCCCGAAAGCTTCAGTAAAAAAGTAAAATCGATGTCATTAAAATGCACACGCGGTTTAATTAAATACCCATTTAAATGCGTGCTCGACTGCAACCGCGACAAAATGGACGAGATTACTCGTGCAGGGTGAAACAAGAGCAGAGCCAGACCGTACGATGAAATTGCGTTTAAACAACTATAAAAGAGCATTGAATTATAAATGACCCTTGCGCGGATACTAACGCGAATCAATAACGCTCGAATAAAGCCAGAATCAGGAAGCATAAAAAGCAGCTCTGAAGTATTCCGCGATCGCATGACCAAGCGTCCGTCGAGCGAAGGTCTATGGCGTCGAGCAACGACCCCCGCGATGCGCAAACCCCTAAATCGTTAGGCGAACCCGTGATTCCTGGCAGCCGCTGCGGCGACAGACCGATCGCTCGTCCAGCAAGGTGAGCCGCGGCATAAATAATTTTATTATTCCACCGTGGGGGCTAATTCACCCTCGGCCACCCTAAATAGCTGCGCGCGCGCGGAGGAATTCGCTTTGGTTCTCGTGCACGGGAGGATGGCGTGCACACCGCGAGTCCACGCCACGCCAGTAATTCCGAGCAGGTTGTTATCAGGATCCCGCGTCGGCGGAATAACCAAACGGACGTCCGGCTAGCCGCGACAGGGCTCCTGGGTATAGCCTGGCCGCCCCACTTTCCAACGCGGCCAGGGGGTAATTCATAGCCGGTGGAACGGCGATCGCGTTATCATGCTTTAGTGCCCTTTTCGAGCGTCCCGTGAAATTCTGCCCGCTTGACCTCCACTTTTCCGGGAAGATTGTTGGCCCCGCGCGGAAAGGGTTGATTGAACGATCGCGTAAGTGGCCGATTAGGGAGCAGATGGAATTCGTGATGCGCGACTAGCAACGCTTGGGGTTCTCGGTCATTCCTTGACGCGAGAGGGTGCGTCATAAGCGCGTTACATGGATTCGTGTCGAGAGACTTTTGGATATCTCGATGTTCCATATAGTATGTATTGCAAATAGTGATTATGTTTTTTTCGGCTCCTCGCGATCAAAGGGTGATCCTCAGAACGATAGGGAACGAGAGCAGATGTTGAAGTTAATTACGCGAAAAAATTGACTTTGACCGATGAACCGTGTAATAAAAATCCGGCCGTTATTGGTTTTGAAGTATCGTTGCCGGGCTTAATGGATTTGATTAATTACACAAAGAAAGGGCGTCATTAATCACAGAACGCTGTGCCTACTCACGCTTGCCGCGGCGGTATCATTACGAAATTGATAACCAATCGTGCGCTCGATCGATCATCCGCGAGTAACACGTATAAATCAGGATGTAAGCTAGAAAAAGCTCACGACGCGACCTATCGAGACGTTCGAATCCTCTGTAACAATCGGATAACTCGAAGCGAGTAATATCAGAGTGTCATCGGAAGCTGACAGTGTCGAAGAACCTATTTCACAAGGTGCACACCGTACGTTACCAAGGAATCGACGCATTCCTGGCGAGGCGCAGACTTTCGAGCCGTTCGCCGCGCGCCATAAATTCTCGTGGATCCGCGAATCGAATGATCCTTTAAAGATCGTGCATCATTAATCACCGACTTGGGCGCGATACTCACTTTACGGCGTCGGCGATGTGTTATCGGTATCGGATCGACGGTCTGCCGAACTAAACGCTGGTCGACGACCCCTTTTTACCTCGTTCCAGCGGAATTCTTTTTACCGCCGCTGGTACAGTGTTTAATAGACGCTCGAGAAGAAAATAGGACGGAGTAAGGGGCGAAAAAAGACGATCGAGATGCATACGAAATACGTTCCTGCCCTCGTGCATAGACCCTCGAGAAGTTTTTAGCCGGCCTCTCTCGTGTACGCGAGAATTAAACGTATCGAACGGCGCCACCGGAGACGAGACATAAATTTCAACGAGCTTCTTTAATGCGACAATTAAATTTAATCCGCGACGGAGATTTGAATAATCCGAAAGCTGGTGAATTGATTCAACTGAAACTGAAGCCTCCTCCTCTGGTGACTGTACGGATTATCTCTTCCATTGAAAAATTTATCTGACCGTGAATGTCACTGTAACGAGTCGCGAATGAAAATGTTCGCCACGCGATACAAACGATTTCCTTCGTCGATCGTTCGAATAAGAACGATCAATTCAACGGTCAGTTCGCGGTAGAGTAACGCGTCTTATCCGATAATGTTCGGAAATTTGTACTTTGAGGTCTTCTGCGAAGTTTGTTAATCATACGCGAAGTTTTCCGCTTGAAACCGAAGTTTCAACAGGTACAGGGACCATCTCAGCGATTCTGGCGTCTGGCGTAAGTCGAACAGAAACGCGAAGCGACTGAAATGGGGGATGTTTAAGAAGTGGGGTGCGCGGATATCGGTCTGACGTTACGTCTGCGTCACCATTGCTGTAATATCGATTAATTGTCAAAGAAACGTATCGATATTTTATATTAATACTGGAATGTTGCTGTGGCATTCATTCTGTTTAGTTAAATCGGTTCGATGCGTTCAATGCGACACGTGGACATTTATAAAAAAGCCTGTTAACCCTTTGCAGTCCAAAGTCTTCTTCAGAAGCTTTAACTCTAGAAAATCCAAGCTATTTTCAATAGACTCATTAATAATTACATTTTAAGGTAATTTAAGGTATAAAAGAGGCTAAATTCACAAGAACTCTAGGACTGAAAAGAATTAATATATATCACACAAAATTGAATCACCAATTATGCGAAAATACATCACTCCGTTTACTCTTATCTCATCCATAACTCACGAAACTTGCTTAAACGAGATGAAACGTAACAGTCGACGATAAAAGTAACGACAGTTGCGTTAACACTTTCGATACTAAAATAAAAAAAATAGAGACTGTTAACGTGGACGTGGAATTGAATCACCGATGTCGACGTGCTCGTTCGATTGTCCCCTGACAGCGAACATTAACATCGAACATCGAATCGCGCGGCGGAACGAGTGTCTCAAGTAAACAGCCAGTTCTCGACGGGCAATTCGTCTCGCGTTATCGCACTTTAACATCCCCCGTTGCAGCGTCCTCCGCCGTGGCTCTCCCGGCGAATGGAGCAACTTCCACGGGAAACCCTTCGCTGCCGTGGCAATAGTTTCTTGTTATGTGACGTAATATATCGGCCAGATGAAATTACGTGCGCGATACAGTTTCGTTATTTCTTTGTGGGAAAGATTTTTATGGGTCGAAGGGGTTCATGACACTCTGTGGACTTTACGACCGCACGATCGATGCGTTGAGACGAGGAACAACGCGTGACGTTGTTAAATGTTGCAACATTTCACACATCGACGCGAATGACGCCTATAGACGTTTAACGCTTTGGATTGTACATGAAAATTTGTTAGAAAACGGTTTCGATCCACTGAGAATCATTTTCGTGGTCATTGTACGGATCTCGATACGATAATCGTCGTCAGATTGAATTAGTTCGCGAACGGACGCGAGTAAAATACATTCCGTTCTGGTTTCGTCACAATAAGCAAGCGCACCGAGGAATTAGGCAATAAATCACCGGCGAGATAAATTTATATGCAGAGGAGGACGCGAGAGGGACTCGCGTTCACTTCCAGTCTCGTCGTCACGAATCCCGGTCGAACTCGATGGCGAACTTTCGAGACGCAGATGATAGAACGCTTTCGTGCGGTCTTATGCTCTTCTTATTACGGACGGGTGTTCCGCGAGTTGTTGGGAAACTCGTAAAAATATAATAAAACCGTGTTTGCGCGTGTCTGTATTTAGGGGATGCTTTACGAGACACTTTTATCGGCGATCATGCTCCAGCAGTATCTGTGAGCGGTCCGATGTAGTTCAAGGAGGATGCTCTTCTTGACACGTTCGATGTTGGGGCGGTTTTTCGACACCTTCCGTTTAGGCCAAGCTTTAGAATTAAATGAGTCGCTCATTTTAAAATTCATTGATTGACTTAAGATCTTTTTATGAATTTCACAGTGTAACATTTCGTAGAAAAGCTAACTCGTCGATGTCACAAGCTAAATTTTTTATTAACTTTGTAATTTAAAGAAAAAACATTACGTGTAACATATAATTTGATATAATGATTAAATTAGTGGTAATAAATTACACAATGTATATACATTTAAGCAACTATGCAAATTTCAAGTATTCACTTGGCTATCAAAAATGTGGTTCACCGAATTTAATTTTAAATCAATCTGCTCCATGAAATTTGAATACCAAGGTAGCATATTTAATTGTCTATTAATGGAGAACTTGGATCAAAAAATTAGTAAGCTATACACTCTCTCAATTTAATAAAATGAAATTCAATTTTTAATTAAAATACTAAAATGCAGTTATGAAACGATAAGACCGTATAGAATTAGTAGCAGATACTACAGAAAATTGTGTACAGGTGTGTTTAGAAAGTGATACTAAATTTTGTTGAGCCTTCTGCCAGATTATTAATCGCAAAATTACTTAGAAGTAATGGAACGGCGTATTTGGATGTTACCAGGGGTTGTCAAAGCTGTCGACGCACGGCAAAAACAATTTCCCCTAAACAATATACTGGCAAAATTGGATTTTGGGGACGAAATGCCGGTTTTCAGCGGCAGGCCAGCGTTTGCGTTGACAGAAATCAATTTCTCGAAGCGGGGGCTAATTAAAGCTATTATTGAGCACCGACTAAACAGACGCGGCCCGATCGAATCGTCCCGTCATCGGCGGTCGCTTATGCGGCCGACAAAGAGGATCAGGAGATCTAATCCCGGTTAAATCGAAACGTCTGTCCCGCGAAAGTCAGAACTAATGTGATATCAAAGCGAGCAGCTAATAACCAGAGCCGCTTTTGCGAAGGCTCGAGCAGAACCTGTCGCTAAACGGATATTACCATCACTCGAAATCACAGGAAATTCATATGAGCGCAATCGTTCCTCGTGATCCGCCTGGGTTAACATACACTTTGAGCGATTCGCCGCTCGAAGGAAAATTAAATCGACGGAAAGCCCACGGTTCCCGATAATTGTTGTTTATTTAATGAGCAATAATATCGCATAAATTCGGGACGATCGTACGCGAAGGGATTGAAATTTGCTTGCTTTGAAGATCCTTTCAATCCTGCTGACAATTTCTCCTCTATTTATTTTTAAGCACATTTTTGTATTAATACAATTTTGGTTTGCTTTAACGCTTTTCTGGAACTCAACGTTGAATTAGAACTTTAATGTGTTTAATAAATATTCCAACAGAGAATTAAAACTGAGAAATTAAATTTGGCTTGTTTGACTGATTTTTATTTGTTAGCTGAATGAGTGAAATTTAATTTTTTTGCTTTAATTCTCTGCTAGAATATCTATTAAACGCGTCAAGATTTTGAGTCGACGTTGAGTTTGAGAAAAGCGGTAATACTTTCGTCAGTCTCGAACAGGATTTAATGCAATTATTAATTAGAACAGTTACTGTACTTATGGACGATGGTGAAACTGATCCGTGAAAAGATTCGTCGAGCAATGAGATTAATTGTCTAATTGAAAAACTGATTGATCAGAGATGAACGACGGCCGATCAGGGAGCCAGGAATAATGAGATTCAGAGGCGCGGATACTTTAAGATTCCCCTCGTCAAAAGGCAAATGAAAATTAAATTACACGTTCAGCCACGCTCTCGAATTCATAGATCATAAATTTTTAGTGGGTGCTCGCTGCCACTTCGCTTCTGGGACCCTTCCTATTTAATCGTTCAGCCTTGGATTACCTCGTGACAAAATGTAGAGAAAATTGTTTCGATCGCGCGTATATAATAATAAATTTATATTTCACCTTACCGTAGTTACAGTTTGGTTAACCCTTTGCACTTCGAGGACTCTGGAACGGAGCCATTTAAAACGATACGGAGACAACTTAATCAATTTTCAGTTCGTAACTCAAGGACTAAAACAAACTCTGTTAGCAAATAATAACGTTGTTACTTTCTTTTTCCCAGTGCAATGTAAGTCGTCGAAAAGTATCGATTCCATATAATTAGAAATATAATTCCAACTTCTATTTCATTATAGAATAAATATTTTTCGTATTTCTAATTACTTCAGTCCTTCAAATCGAGCCGCAAAATTTTTCAATTTGCAATAAACTTGTCGTATCGCTTTCAAAATTGATTAATGATTAAATAAATCAGAGTGTCGTATACCAAAGTTCGCTGCCGCCACCAAGAGAGATGATTCGACCGAAGCTAAAAGTTTTCGCACCACGTGGAGCATTGAAAACTCTGCGCGACAAAAATAATTAAGTCACGTTACTGGGAATAATAAATTCAAAAATGCTAGGAAGAAGTGCATTAATCTTGTTGGCCTCGATTCGCGTGCCTTCTCTTTATCCCCTTTCATTCCTTTAACATTACACACTGTTCTTTTAAGCACGAACGAACATCGAGGAAACGCTGCTCATTTCATTAACAGCAGTTTTTAATCGCAAAGCATGATCTTCGAAAAATGTCTCGTCGAGTCGAACAGGTGATTGCAACGGATCGTGACGCGAAAATAAAATTTAATCGATGTCAATGAATAAAATTGAAAACTGCACTCTTTTTAATTAAATTAACCTCTTTGCATTCCGAATTGCCTTTCAGTTTTGTTGCCAACAACTCCCTGCTGTATAAAATACTTTACTTTTCTCAGATTAAATCAATAAAATTTATTATGCATCTAAATAGATTAATAACAAACCGAGTAAAGTGAAATCGATTCCACGGTAGTTTCATTAACCGCAAATCGTAGTTAGTCAGGTGTTTAATATCGAAATTGTGGCGCAACAGCCAATTCATTAGGCAAGTAAGTTCGTATTTAAACACGCGGGCACATTAGCAACGGTATTCGCAGCAGTAACAGTGTAACCGTGGAATACCACGCTTAAATTTTACGAGGCGTTTATCAAACGCCAACAAAACCATCCACTCCATTACTTCGGAACACTCTAACCGATACGATGAAACGAACGTTCCTACTGCGCAACTGAAACTAGGCAAATCCGCGGTATTAAAACGGAACAGTTCGTCGAAATAAAAAAAAAAAAGGCGATTCCCGGTTGCGCGCTGATTTTTCACTGTTTACGATTTTCCGCGCGACGAATTTCCCGCGAATTCGTTTAAATTTCGAATAGCCCGCCAGGGTCGAACGCGATTTTCTCTGGCTTCGCAATTGTTCGATTTCACGGATTGCTCGTAACAGTTTGAATATTTCCTTTTGGAAAATCGAGAAAGAAATGATCACTACAAATTTCAGCAATTTCAAATAGCTACATAATAAATTAAAAAAATAAAAAACCTGTACGAAAAACGCGATCGAGTCGCCAGAAAATTAAAAGAGAAAAAGTCAATTAACCAGCGATAATGACAGATGACAGTCGTAGATCGTGGGAACGGCGATTCTTAAACTCGCGGGACCGCTCGAAGGACGATAAACGAACTCGTTCAGGATATCCACGATTTCGAAACGATCCCAACAATGGCGGGCTATTTTGGCAAGATCGACACCGCGCAGCCTCGTACAATAACGTGACAAACGTAAATTACCCGCTGAAAGGGGGACGATTTGAATGGGGAATAAAGTGAACAATACATCCGATATGTCCTCCGAATCGGGTCAATATCCGATAAAAGGCGCGTCATTTCGAACCTGCGCTAAATTCACCGCCGCGTGACAAAAATCGCCGCCATGGTCAACTACGGTAAATCTACTTTCCGCAGAGTACCATAGACGTTTAACAGAAAGTGAACAGCGGTTTCAATCCCGGTTACCAAGATGTTCTGCCGCCATTTTGTAAGTTGAAAAGCGTCTTAGAACAAATGTTTGCTAGCAAGAATGAATTTAAAACACGTCTTCCTTGACTATTAATATTTTTTAGCAAATTATGAAATAGAAAAGGAAATATGTAAGAAACAGAACAGTGTGTTCTTCGATGTTTTTCTTACTTGTGTTCTAAATAAGCATCCGTCTGAAGAGCGTCATTTATGGCTTCGTTATCTCTAGCATAGCACAATGCGGAGTTTCACCGCGGGGAAGTTTCGTAGGGAAGAAGTTGACGTTTGAAACGGTTGCCTTGGAATTAAACGTACTTTGTATGATTTTCAGAGAGCACGTTTCGAGTGACGTTGCAGAAAAGCAGCCGGGGACTTGGGTTAAGCGTTTCCGGTGGTGGAACCGCCGGGCCTGTTAGAGTAAAAAGACTGTTTCCTCAACAACCTGCGGCCTTGTCCAACAAACTTCAGCCTGGCGATATACTTCTAGCTGCCAACGGGATTCCTTTGACCGGCCTCACTAACTATGTAAATATCGCTGACTTTTCTCGTATTTTTAATAACAATTATTCTCACATAATTACATTTCATTGATCCACGCGTAAACAGAAATGGAAGAAACAGTAAGAAAACTCGAAGAGGTTAATGCAATTATGCTTGTTGAATAATTAATAACGGAGAATAAAAATATGTAAAGTAATTACAAGTTTTGTTAAACGTATAAAAGTTGGACAAAAGTATAAAAATTGTTTTAAAAAATTTGAGAAATAATAATCTATCAGTTGGTATTGGAGAATGTTCATTCTGAACAAAGTAAAAGCAATTTTTGCCCATCGCCGCAAACTGTTTCCCTTCGTCTTTGCCTGGCACGGTTAAAACGATGAGGTGGCTGCGACAAAATGGCGTTTACTATAGCTTTAGATGGAAGCCACGGGCTTGTCTTCCCGTAGCTCTTCGAGATTTGCATTCGATTAGCATAATGTGCAGCTACATCCGGAACTCAAACTAAACCTAGACACTATCTTCCGTACTGTCGCCTGTTTGTCCCCCGAGAATCGAAGTGTAATATCAGTTTATATTATACGCTGCAGCTCGTACACTGTTGTACGGTATAACGCATTAATCGTTAACTCGACAATTTTATGCATAAGTTTGGCGACTGTATTACAAACTGAATAATGAAAACGAGTAGCAAAGGACGGAGCAGAAGCCATTTGTGGCGTGCTGTCAGTCGATATGCAAAAATGTACAAAATTACATACAAGCTCGAGTAACCTCTTTCTTACTAATAACTTTGGATTATCCTAATTTTATTAAGCAACGAGAAAATAAAGAAATCACTTTTTCAATTCAAGTTGAAGCAATATTACAATACAAATTTCTTATTACTTTTAAGCTTCAAAGCACACCTTCTATTAAATTATACCAAACAGTTGGAACGATAAAGCAGAGAAACGACTGTCAGTCGAAATTCAAGAGCACAGATCAAAACGTCATATTTGGCTCACTTCGACACAGAATCTGCATGGAATTTTCATAGCTGATCGCTGATTATTAAATAGTTAATCGTGATTCGATGCAACTTGTTGCAGGAGGCCCTCGAGGTTCTACGAACGACGCCTAGCACCGTCGAACTGGTGGTGTGTCGACTTCCAGGTGATACGAATGTCACACCACCGGGTGCACCGCCGCCACCGCCAGCTAGGCGCGAACCACCGCCACCATTGCGGATACTCAACCCTCTGCCACCCCTTCAGATAGAACCCTGCGGTGTAAGTAACCCTTATCTCGAATCGTTCTCCCTTACAAACCTGCAGATAGCCGAATTTCCTGGATCACTGAATCACCGAATTCCTTTATTTTCCACCCCTTTGACCGCTAATCGAACGATCTCAACTGCTAGAGAACAGCGTTACCGCTGCGCTGGCAAGATATATAAAATGTTATCTGCCCTTAATGGCGTTAATCGAGTGCATCGTGCGATTAAACGCCGTTCGTTTAACAAAAGATTCGTTGTTGCTCACATTTGTCGTGTAAAATATCATCTTTTAAGCGAGAGCTTTATTTCACAGTTTTTCTTTCTTTTATTTTCTGTTCTTGTAAATTTAGGAATCGATGAAACGAGGAAACTAAAGGTATATTAAGAAAGTGCGAATAGTGTTCTGAATTGATGAAAATTGATCAAAATTGTTTGGAAAAATATATGCAGTCGATCGAATGTTCGTCGATTATAATTCGCAAATGCATGTCCGTCACGTTCCCATCGAACAAACTGAGTAGCAGGACGGTCCGTATTCATAAATATCATCTGCAGCGTGCAGGAAATTCCGAAAGGAATAGGAAATCCTGTCAAACTTCGTTTACAATTTAGATTTCGGTATTACCGCGGGTATGCACGGTGTACGATGCATTTATAACAAATCCCGGCGCAAATCCCATGTTTACAATGGGAGACAATTATTGGTCATGGAGTACAGGGAAATCAGAGTGTGGAGTAATTTATTCATGACATTCTATGTCACATGCTTTATTATAATAAATAAAATCCTTTTTTATTTCATCCGACCATGCGACATTCACGATGGAACGATCTCGATTACAAATAAATTTATACAAAACCTAGACGTATTCCAAAATTTCAAATACGTCCAGAATTAAATAATACCTTTACGTATATTTAAATATAAAGTAATATTCATCCTCATATTTTCCAACACGCTTCTACAATTCTCGATCCTTCCAATCCCCGCTTACTATCTCAAGACTATCATAAAACGCTTGGAAATATTTAAACAGTTCCTCCAGGTCGAGAAACATCCGTTCTCCAGCTACCAGGGCGCGCGATTTCCACTTCCACCCCAAAACAGGCACTCACCAGCAGAGGACGCGCTTGCCCAGAATTAAACGCGCTAAACTCTTTCGCAATTTCCCGCAGGAATTCGACATAGAGATGACGAAGGTCGGCGGCAGCCTGGGTTTCACCCTGAGGAAGGCGGACAGCAGCGCGCTCGGTCATTACGTGAGGGCGTTGGTGCGGGAGCCAGCGTTGAGCGACGGTCGGATCCGACCAGGTGACAAAATAGTCGCCGTGGACGGGGCGCCGTTGTCGCCCATGAGCCACGAAGAGGCTGTCCAATTACTGCGACAATGCGGACCGACCGTCAGGCTGCGGCTGTACAGGGACCTCGCGCAAACTCCTGTCTCCGCGCTTTCTCCAACCGAGCCCGATCATCCACTCCGTCCACCGCGAACCAGTTTGAGGTAAACCTTTTTCCCTCTAATTAACCCTTTGCGCACGCGGGCCGCTCCTCTCAGGAGCGAGACGTTCCCTGGATGCGCTCGTAACGTCGATTGCGTTGAGGCAGAGGTGGCTAAACTTCTGGCGCATCCTCGAACGTGGAGCATTGGATGGTGGTTACGAATGGACGTACTGGATGCACTAACATGGAGGTTGTCTAAAATTTCCAGGCAAGAAGCCGTAGACATGCTGTGCGATCTAGCAGTTCGAAAGTTATCACCAGGCACATCGAGCGGCTCGAGCTGCAAGCAATCACCCGGGGCATCTTGCAACTCTCCGAGAAGACTGCGCCGTCTTGCAACCCGTACGCCTACTGCTGATAGCGATCCAGGTATCGTTTATCCCACGCAACATTAAATTCATATTTAATAAGAGCAAAGCGAGATGGAGTTTGTCGATAAAATTGCTGACACTATTTCTAATACCTAAAGCGAGTGGTTTCTGAACGAAATAAAAGTTTTAAATAAAACGAAAGTAAATTACAATGAACACTTTACGCGTAGAATACGAAAGATCGAAAGTGTTAGTCGACGAGAATAAAAAAACTCAGCAAACATCTCGACCCAGCGACCCAATAACCAATGGAGCCATCTAAGAAAGCTAACCCGTCCTTGCAGAAACTCTGGAGAAGCAACCGAGCGTGCAGACGACATTGACGGCCAGCCAGGCGGAGACATCCGATTCCGACCAGTGCTCGATCAGGACGCAGATAACGAATTCACAACCAAACACACCTGGCACTGACATAATCGATCCGCCGCCGTTGTACGACGTTTGCGAATCCAGCGACTCGTCGAAGACCCCAGCGCGACCGAGTTTCCTCGACTTGTCGGCGCCCCAGGGGAAGCCCCATTTTCAGTTCTGCAGCCTGGACTCCGACCTCGATTATCGGGACGGCGTGGACGCGATCGTCGCGGAGGACGAGCCGCGAAACAAGGCGGCTGAGATCGACTACGAACGAAGAGAGACGACCATGCTGTCCGTCGACGAGCACGACAACGACCTACCCTCGGAGCCCGCCTCGATGCCGCCGTTGCTCTCCTCGACCAGCAGCTCGAACGCCGCCGCGTTCAGCTACAAGAACCCCGCTTATCAGAGCGCTAATCCAGCCTGCGGCGCCGGCATTGACACCACCGCGAAAAACAAGGCTACCCACTCGAGCGACCAGGACATACCAGGTTCACCCACCTTTCATTCCGTCTACCCCAAGCCTGTAAACAATTCTGCCGCGGTAGCTTCAACCCCTCCGTCGCGCGGTCTTCCGGTCGCCTTCGACCTAATTCCGTTCACGCTTCTTCCAGAGAGTTTTTATAGTAGTTTCGAGACGTGGTTTTGTTATCTGGAACTAGAGGAGGGGTTTTATGTCTGTTTCGAATGAAGATAATTCTTGCCGAGTTGTTCTCTTTGGTATGAGTAGGTTCGCCCCCTTTTTGGTTCCTAGCGCGGATCTTGGAGAACGTCTGGTATGCGTCCATGTTCTTTGCTTGGGCGGGGTGTAAAGTGTGTATTGATATTTTATTGTTTTTGAAATCAAGAGAATTTGTAAAAATGGTTAGAGTATATTTCGGAACGCTATATAATGACTTTTGGGTGTCCATGTATTAATTGTAAAGTTCTATGTGTTTGGATGTGTAATGGATGTTAACAGTTTTTTAGTAAGTTTTTTGATGTTTGCTCAATCGACACGTGTAGTAAGGTAAAAAAAATTGGTATTCAGAGAGAGAGAGAGCCGCATGGACGCGCGAAAAATATGAATTTCAAACCGGTAGCACTTCATTATCTTATCTGTCCACAACATACGAGCGTGCGATATCATGTCACCTCTACATATCAGTCGCCTAGATTTCGCGTCGAACAGTCAGTTGTACTAGTCGCACTCGACCACTCCACTCAATAATTACACCTTGATCCCGCATCGAAATATATCGAATCGTTCCACATAGTATTATCTAATCTATTTTTTGTTTACCATCGATCAGTATCTTCTCGAACGTGCAAGTGGTAACACAAAATCCAATCGCTGCAACAAACCAACACATTAAATCAATCCACTCGTTTCCATTGAAAAACAACAAAAAAAAAAAAAAATGTACACGAACGTGTCTATTGAATATATCTTCGCACGTTGTTAATTGCTCTTTCATAGTATCCAAGGTATCGCGCTAGGAATAATTGTATTTGATAAAAATTGCAACGGAACGGAGTTATCGCAACCACAGCTGTTCCGTTGCTCGATGGGAGGTCTATTTGCCAAGTTACGATTTAATTTTATGTACGACGCGCAGGGAAGATCTTAGGAGCGGAGGATCCCGGCGGCAGTAAGGGCTTGTTGAAGTGGAAAGGCGTGATGTTCGCTCCGGATGATGGAATAGATAAAACGGAAAATGAAGAGGCGAAGGCTGATGTAGACACCACGGACTCAGCTGTCCCCAATAAAGATCTTGAACAAGGAACCGAGGTAGGGTTTTCATTCGACGAATCGTGCCGAAGCGTTGTTAGTAAATCGAATCTCGCCGCCATTCAACATGATAGATGACGAAGAAAACAATAATTGCTTAAAATAACATATATAATCATCTTTCAAAAATGAAATAGCAAATATCATCTCTATGTAAAAGAACCTCTGATTTAATTCATTTGTCATACTTTTTTAGAAGAGATCAGTTTAATTAAAGATATACAGTTTTTGAAATACTTAAAGAGCTATTAAGTTGGAGAAATTCGAAAGAGGAACGTTGTTTTTTAAATCACAACGTGATAATAATTTAAAGTTCTTCAGTTTATCTCTAATTTGAATTTAGAATTAATATTGTATGGCAAATCGAAAGTGAAGTACTTAGAGCGTGAGATCTAATTTTGAATTGCATTGGTGATCGTCGTTGTTGAAGGTGTTCATGGTAGAGCTGACACGTGGTTGGAACAGTCGACTGGGATTCAGTCTGCAACCGGAAGGAAACCGTACAGTTATATCTGTGGTACACCCCGACAGCGTTGCAGCTAAAGATGGGAGGCTGAAACAAGGAGACGTTCTTATGATGGTAATATCGATTTTAATTAATACCTCATTTTCCACTTGAACACTCTGCTCCTCCTTTCCAGCGAGGGAATATCTCGAGATTCAACAATTCTCTTCAACTTAAACTGATATCACTTTTCTTTCCATATATAATAATCATCTGTACGAAATCTACGTATATTTATGAAAATTTTCAAATTAAACAAATTCCAAAATATATAATTCTTTTTGCATGGAGTAACGTGAAATTATTGCACATATAAAATCAAAAAATATGAAACGTGACATTATGTTGCGAGAGAAATGAAAATAGATTCTTAATTAAAATTAATTCCACCCTTGCTTCACAAGTATACCACATTCTTTTCATTACACGTCGGTGTGTCTTCCATTTCAGGTAAACGACGAAAGTGTCGAGCACATGTCAACAGCTGACATAATAGATCTGTTGCGTAAAATAAGGGGTTCCATTGGCATCACGGTGATGCGGCGAAGTAAGCGAGAAAACACGACGTGACGTTAATCAAAGGTGCATAATTCGAAAAAAGAGTCCGATTAAAAAAGAAAGCAGAAGCAAAAATAAAACGAAAAAAAAAAAAAAATAAAAAAATAGAAAAGCAAAAAACTTGTTCGTTCATCACGGCAGCGCGTTGCTTCATCCGCAAAGCTAACAACCCCTTGTCGCGAACTGAATCACATCGTGGCGAACGTAAACTCTCACGAATTTTATTCCACTAGAAAAATTGATTAACTTGTTAAGAAACAATTCGTGCGTAAATTCAATCCAAATATAAATGAAGTCGCTCTATAAACTTCGTTCTGAATAAAATTGTAAATAAGACTCAGTAAAAATCGTATCCTCGAACGCGCTGCGGTGGTTCGATCGGTTCTATGCAATGTATTCACTGTTAATACGACTAATTTCTGGAACGAAATGCGGTACATGGGATTAGCACGCGATTAATCGCTATCGATTGTGACTGCATTCCTTCTAACACTCCATCTAATATTTAATGATAATTGTTATGTATCTCAACGGGAATAAATATATTGTTAAACGTAGACGCGAGAATAATCAAATGCACAACGCGGCTTATCCTTCGAAGCGAATCTTAGGGTTCGTTTAAAGTAATAAGACTGCTTTCAGAGTTTAGAAAATGGCGGGATGAGGCGCATAGTTGCCATGTGAGTAGATATTTATTCGATGGTTGTATAATAGGAGTTGTTATTTTTACGCAATCCTTGAGAACGCCGTGTTTTAAGGGCAGGGAGATACGGACTATAAAAGAAGGATATTTTTGTAAACCTTCGTTCTCGATAAACGTCTCTGCCCTTCCGGAGATTTGAAACCATAGGGAATTCTATCTGTTATCGTGAGAACTTGATATATTTCTATTTCAAATGTTTCAAATTAATTAAAGTTATTCTAATGTTACGAATCATAAATTGGTGAAATTTTATAAAAAGAAAGAGAAGAACGATTCATGTTGATAATAAATGGATTCTTTAGATAAAATAAATACACGTTTTTACAAGTTTGTTACCAAAGGGAAGCGCCTTCGAACGTAAATTTCTAAATCGAAATTCGAGAAAATCCTGTTATTCGGGTTTAAATTTTAGGGGTGGTAGTGGACACTTCAATGGAACAATTCAAATGCACGGTTTCGGATCCTACGTCCTGTAAAAGCTAACAAATTCGTCTACACGGTGTACATATTATTACTAGATTGACAATCGGACGATTATCCGCTGTAATTGAAGTGAAATTCCCTCGAAGTCGGGTCAAAAATGATTGCAAAAATAAATGTGATTCATCGTGATAATCTTCTGAAGGAAACAATAAATACGTTAGCGAAGAGAAATTCTATGAATAAAATATAAATATTATTAGTAGCGAAATAACCGCTTAATCGTATGCTCGATCGATATTTGCGAAAAGGAAACGATCAGATTTCCTTGGGATTATCTAAAGTAAATTCCAACGAGAACGATCGCTTTGAACGATTTGTGAGGCGAAGTAAATAAATGGAACTTGGTAATCAAAGAGCGAATCAAAACGTGACGAGAGATACACGATGATGTATAGAAGATTGTTCGTTAGATCGCTGGGCAACCGCATCCCTGTAAATAATTGTAAAATAACGATATCCCTACATTACGTTCTGAAATTGTTGAAAACGCCAAGAGAGGAACACACGAATATTTCGAACATATCGTCGCAGATTGTGTTGCGCAGCTGCACGTGTTCTGACTGTATGATTCGATGCATACAATTAATAACATGTATTATAATTATATATATATATAATCGTAAATTTACGGACCTTTGAGTGGCAAGATGCTCGATACTACGAAATAACACTCGCAAAATTAACACGTCATATTTTCTTTCAAATAACGTGCGCCCCCGATAGATAGTTTTCATGTAAATAAATATTATTTTATGTTATATCGACGTAACATAAATAAAATCCACGTGTTATTTGAAAGGAAGTATAATTAATTTAATGAGCGAACCTTGGACTGGTACGAAGTTCTTAACTAGCGTTTCTTAACGGAACAACGTTATTCCTGTATATTAATCAACGATAAAGAGAAACTATATGAAATACAATCGTTAATCGTATCATATTTAAATCCTGTGTAATGAATAGTTACTCTCAATGCCATTTGAAGTTTCGCGTCACGCTCGGGAGGGTTGTTCACGCAAAGGAAGCGACGTGGCTCTTCGCTTGGCGTGGCGAAACGAACGAAAGAGCTCTACGTATTAATTGTAGGTACCTTGTACTTTATGTGAAACCTGTTTGTGTTTGCTTCGTACGCTATACAGCTTAGTTTTCTTATTTATGAACGACGACAGATCTATTTTTCTTCTTCTCGAGGGAACCACCGTTCTCCTCAAATTTCTTCTTGTTAAAGTCACTAAAATTTATATTAACATTGAATTTCAATTTCACCTAATCTTCCAAAATCGATTCGAAAGCTTATACATTGACCAGATGTTTCTAAAATAGCACGAAGATATCGACCTCTTGTTTCATTGGACTTCAATCACCGTTCTCAGTTCGGACGAAGTGGAGGTTGAATCACTCTTTTGTGTTCCTTAGTCATTTCGTAAGAATGCCAGAAATTTCTGTACACAAGAAAACTAAACTTGGTTGTAGTATATTTAGGTGTGTAGTATACGTTGAGTATGTAACTACCTCGCGTGATGCCATACCGTGCAGCAGTGATTCTCAAACATTTTATGCGTAACCCACGAAAGACCAAAAACGATCATATAAATCAGGTTCGCACGGATTAAGTTCTGGGACTTAAAGAGTTTCCTCCAATCTGCCTTGGTACCGTGGCGATAGAGATTGCAGAATGGGAGAAGTTCCGCGATGTAAGCTCTAGGAGCTTAAGCTCGCACGATTATGGTCCAAGGAACTCCTCCAATGGACTGTACTGATATAATTCCATGATATGAAATCAAATATCGCGAATACCTTTAAACAATCTAATCTATAATTTCCCCAGAGGATAATAAACACATATTTTTGAAAATACATTTATTTTTGGAACGTATACGTTAAGAAAAGTCTGAAGCTGAAGATAGTTACGGCGGAAGCGAAAATAACTTGTGATTGTAAATTATTCCTGATGCTTGAAGCTCCATTTAGCTTTAATGATTATTTAAAAACTACGTAAGATGTACAATTATTAATTATTATTTGAAATAATTTGACGTTCTCCCTGTAACTTCGTTTCTTCTCTGCCAATCTCCTCATTGGAACACTAGAACAATAAGTTGACAAAACTTGATATCTGTTTAATTTTACAAGTACATGTTATTTTAGCTTCCACTGTATACGTATGATAAATTCAAAATGCAAGTGAAAAAGTATACAATAGACTGGACATTATTACTTCAATGGATAACAGCTTTTTAGCTTAAACGTTAAGCTTAATAAAACACACAATGATTAACTATATTTTTAAACAAGAGACTTGCTATCGAGTATTCAAAAAATTAGTCCTATATTTTATTTGGAACATCATCTTATTTTCAAACATTATTCATAGAAAAATCTGTAGAGTTTAACTAGCGCCTCTAATCGAGGCAATTTCAATATATTGAAATGTGTTTTGCACAATATTTTCAAATATTTTACAGAGAAATACAAAAATTTCTTGACAAATATTCACAATGCAATGTTCTTTTAATTTCTTTTAACAGGAATCTTTCTCCTTAAGAGTTTCTAAGAAAAGAAATCGGAGATTTATACGCAATTAAGAGCACGGTTTCGATTGAACGTTCTACGAACTTTTCGTGTACGTAGCATGGAAAAACACTAGTTTACAGTACAAGTTTTTACAATAAACTCGCGTCCTTTAAATTGTGTAGCGTTCGATAATAAACTGCTCGTATATTCATTTCCTAACTATCAAGTACTAACCGCAGCATATCAAAACGACACCCAATCGATGGGAGAAACTAATTTCTGAGGTGACTCGTACAATATTTATGGGGAATCGAAATGTACCAAAATATATAGAATTTCCAAGGTGTCCAAACTCTGGTTTCGCAAAAAATAGTTTCGGAAACACTGTCGAATGCAGACAATTTTTTAGCGCAATTCACTCGAAGCCCTAGAAAATTTCATTCCTATTAAAATGTTGCGCTCGTACTCATCCACAAAACGGAATATCACATGTAAAATACAATGTAATGATCGTTACAACACAACAATGGTATATTTAAAAAGAAATTCAGACTAAAGTGTTTCATGAATGTGATAGTTGTTCTATTAGAATGTTAGAAGCTTTTAATGTTCTATTAAATATAAAAAAAAGGATTATATTAGCAAAATATCATATATATATATATATAAAATGTACATAAATTTAAGTGTATAAATGATACCAAAGTATATGAGAAATAAAAATATATAATAAAGACAGATATTTTACGTGTAAACGATGTTAAAGACAGCTGTTTTAGCGTTAAGCTTCTTATATTAAATGTTAGTACCAATACGAGGGTGAGATGTAAAAGGTCATATGTTTGTCATCGTTTTACCATTGTTGATCCCATTCTGATCAAAATACTATAATATATTCAATAAAATTTTGGTGTCTTTGATAAACAGTTTTGTATTCTTCCCGGCATAATTTATTTATGCGAAATTAACACAGTTTATGGTACAATAAAGTTGTAAGGCATGTAAATAAAAAAAAAATAATCGATTAAAGTATAAATGTCTTTTATTTCTTCGTTTGTATTATATTAACAATTTTTGTAGAAATTAAAGTATATATTCATAATTAAATACTCAGTACACAATGTACGATCAAATATAAAATAATTTAAGGGAAAAGATAATTATATTTGGTACCAATGTTAAATGAATTAAACAAACATGAACACGATAAATCATAATCACCATAAATATAACTAAGGATTTTTATGCCAATTACGTTGCAGAAAACAGGTAACAAAATAGGACTTAATTTTATATATATTAAATGTACATACGCATACGTAAGTTATCGATTTTTTAATTCTGACTTGCATAAAAATATTATATGTATAAAAGCATCCACAATTTGATCATAGATCTTTAAACACTGCATTATACAATGTATAGAAAAACTGTATATACGCGTCGATATAGATTTCATCGTTTTATCAAAAGCTATTTTACATATAAATTTATTTCATGCGAAGGAAGAACTAAATATTTAATGTATATACCAGAAAAAGTTTTACAAACATCTGTTTTAAAGCAATTGGTTTTTTAGTTTTTCAAACTGTTGCTTTTAAGCTTCCTTCTAGGAGATTTCCTTAAAACAGTCTTGTCCTCCATAATGTCTACGAGCCGTTTTCTGAGTCTTGGTTTATTTGATAAACCTTCCACTTCATTCTCATTTGAAGTGTTTAAAAATTCTTCTTTATTTAATTCTTTAGTATCAGTAGAATTATAATTAGATAATTTCTTAATTTTCTTCTTTCTATTTAACAGACGTTTATTATCAATTTGCGTCGAATCGCGACTCCTCTTTCGAATAGGGCGATTACCGCTGCATTCAGTAGAGGAATTTATATTTTCTTTCTCCAAATTTATTAAATTAATTATATTACTATTTAAAACTCCCTGGCTAGTAGAGCATGACTTTCCTGTAAATTTTTTAATGCTTAGAAATTGTTCACCTTCGAAAATGTTAATGCTACACGTACGTACACACAATTTTTTATTACAGTTCAAAGTAATACTATATTTTTAACGTGTAATCTCTTTGTACTAAAAAATAATTTTCATTATTATTGTACCATAAAATGCCTCTTCTTTTCGAAAGTTTTTTATACAACGATATAAACTAAAATCTATCAAATTTTTAGTGAAACTTTATTGTATATCATAATTTAACTTACTGTCGATGCTATCATTACTTGATAAATCGTAGGAAATATCCTGTAAGATAGATTTCGATTTTTCATTCTCTTCTTCCTCTTGGTCCAAAACACTGTCAGAATCGGTATCCCTCACGCTACTACAAGCAACATCGATCCATTCCCCTTCATCATTCAAAGGCAATTCCTGCTTTCTGTGTAACAATTTCTGATACTTCGACATATTCGATGAATTTCTGGATGCATCGCTATCTAGCGTTGCATTGTGATACGAGTCTTCCATTATCGATTGTGTCGGTTTTTCATAAATAGACGTGTCAGACGCATCCGAATTATTATCTCCCTCTGCCTTCTCTATTTTTGTAGTTGGATGATGAGACAACACAAATCGACCAACACTTTCTTCTTTCTTTGCCTCGACGTAACCCGACGAATCATTATCATCCGAAGAAGGCAATTCAACGCTAAGAAATTTCTTTGGATCGGTACTTGAATACATTTGCAATGGGCAAGAGGTATCTGAATCGGAATCTTGGATGTACGTAGCAGAATCTAAAGGTTTAGGGTCATTTTTCTCATTATGTGTCATCGAATCATCCAAACTTTTAGCTACAACTCGACATTTAAGTGGGACATCATCTTCATTATTTATGTTATCCTCCGATTGCTTGTGCTGTGCTGACAATTTTTTTGCGCACTCAACGCTTTTGATCTTTTTAATTAAAGTCTCAAAGCTATCTTTGTGTATTTCCACTAATAAAAAGAGAACGATCATTAGATATTAGAGTGAGAACGAAAAAGATCGACAGACTTAGAAAACTTACGATATTTTTTTCGCTCGTCTTCTATAACATTCTGTTCTGAATTTCTAGTAACTTGTAATCTCTGGAATGATTAATAATATTTTATAAACTTCGTTCAAACGTGAGAAAGTGTAAAGTTTAAATACTTTGAGAATAATTAGACGGAAAATTATATGTTAACCGAGATATTAACATTTGCATATGTTGTCTTATTCATTTTCTTCTCCAAATTCTCTTCATCCTCGCATTGTTTAATCAATTCCGAAACTGACCGCGGGTTCGATTTATCGCATTCCGCGTTATAAAGGACAATATATCTATGTAATCGAGCCTCCATAACTTTTCGTTCTCCTTGGGATGACAAACCAAATTCTTTTAATTTCTTTTTTAACACGGCATCTTTCATTAAGCTAACTACTAACTTTGGTAGCGGTTTACGTGTTGAAGGCTCAACTCTATAAGAATAAATTCGTCGGTCATATTCTTCTAATCGAACAGTTCAATGGTACTATTTTACTACACAATATTTTCTATATCTACATAGAATGAATCCTGTAATTCAAACAAATCATACCTCTTCTCTCTAACATTTTCTCGCGATTGTAGGCAAAAAGAAGGTAAACGAGGGGTTTTAAGGCCCAGATGCTTGGTAACCGCGTCGATTGGGACGATGACGGGTTTTATGGTACGGACTGGACCTGCTGAAAGGGGACCAAGATGGGGTCTGAATGGAGTGGGTACCATAAAATCTGATCGTCGTCAGAGAGTAAGAGGTGAGAGCACCTTGACGGGGATAAGGGTGTAGGCGTTTGAAAGACAGCTTCCTTTCTGGAAGATCGTAATTGGCCAGGAAGGACAACGCTTACTGGTTAGCGAAGAGTTAAAAAGCGTAGGCGAACGGAGATTAGAGCAGAGTTTAGAGACTTGGAAGAGAGTATTTCTTTTATATTACTCCCCACAAAATCAAGAAAGAAGTATGATTTGTTACCAATTACATAAATCGATCTGTGCATAAGTTGTTAAGTGTTTTCTTACTAGGTAAGAAAAGAATACTGATCATTGGAAATATGTATGTTACGTATTAAAAAAATGAGAAAATCTCTTATTACTCTTACATTTGTGGTTTCTCTTCCACAGACTCTCTTCTCAGACAATCGTCAAGATGTCTGTTTATATGTAATTCTGATACATTAACTTTACATACTGGGCACATAACAACCTTTTCATCTACATTCATTACAATCATACGTTTACTAGATTTAGGTGTAAACATTAAAGGTATTTTAGGTCTTCCGCTGGTACTAGGGCTAAATATATCTTTTTGTACGGATGGTGATGTATTAATTTTGGAAGTGGGAGTATTATTAATAACTTTATTGACAGGAAATTTATTTTCTATATTCGTACATGTATCGTTATTTTGGTGCAATGACTTTGGGGTACTAGGAAGATTATCAATTTCATTGAACTTCCCGAACTGGACTTGGATTTGTAAAGTCCGCTGTAATTTAGCTTTAATCTGTGAGAATTGCATTATGATCTCATCGAGTACTTTATTTTTCCTTAAATCTGGTTCGAAAGTGTCCGTAAAGCATGTCGGACATTGGGTTTTGTGATGTAAGTATTTTCTAATGCACAAAGAACAATCTAAAATTTTAAATGAACACTATAAAATATTTGAACGACAAAATACCATTGTATCAAGAGCAAACAATCTTAATCTTACAGCTATGAGAGCACGATGTCATAACAGCTGTATTCATAAATTCGTAACATATTCCACATAGCAGCAAATCTTCTATACGCTACAAAAAAAATTTCTCAATGCAATTTCCGCTTCCATGATACGCACGAATAAATTAATTAATACTACTAACATAGTGATTACAGCATTACCTTTAATTCTATGTACTCCTTAGGCCACATCACGTTGCGCAATAAAAATAATAGATGTACAAAATAATTTTAGGGTTAACTCAAACAATCATTTTTGAATGAAAACTATTAGTTATTCACTACATAAAGAGAAATATAAACGAACAAATGTACACACGAATAAATAACACACGTATATAACTCGTAATTTATAAATTGTGTAAAAAAAACAGAAATTAAATGGAAAACGATCCCTCCGTCAAATTAGCATGTCTTTAAGGCTAGTACGTATCAATGTTGTTGCAATGTACATAGAGGGCGCTGCTTTCATTGGTTATTTGGGGGATAGTGGGAAGCATGACCAACCAATCAGAAACGTTGCTGGCAGATAGAGCCGTGCTCTAGACGAGACGCATACAACGTACATAGAAATCTGATCCAAAGGTGCCGCTAGGTTTTACATAATATGTGTATTCCTGTATAACATACGAGGATCTGTCAAGAAAACAATTGCATTACAGTAATTTATATTATACGATGGCCTTACTGCGGTTAGTACCTGTTCTGAAAGTTAAGGATGGAATTGTGTCATGGTATTTGATTCTACAGTAATTGTATAAGTAATTTGAGTGCTACCTTAAGGTTATGTTTTTAGGTTCGCTATAAAATCCACGATTGCTGGCGGTATAGTGTACTATACTTACCAGGAGGGATTGTGGTCGACGGCGGAACAAACTGCGGAATTGTACAGAAAATTGTACGTAAATATTGCGCCATACGTTAAAGAAAATATACCAGAAAATGTGACCAAAGAGGTAATGTATTTATTACTTAATATTGTAGACAGAATATGTTTTCATTTATGTTTTAGGAATTGTTTGCAGTCGAACAACATTATAAGATTAATTTTCTTGATTATAATAAAATGCTAATGTGGTTACAGAATGTTTACGAAGTGTTATGTACTTGAATGAGTTTGGATTTTTATTCAGGTCGCTCAGATACCAAGTGTGACAGATATCACAAGTTTCATGAAAACGTCTTGGAACAAGGGAGTTATAACGAGCATGAAATTTATATCTGATCTGCCCACGCATACTACTAATGGTGCTACTAGTTTATACAAAACTGCAGAAAAATACATAAAAGACCTTAACTTATAAAAACAAATTTAATTTAACATGACATTGTTAGTATCATTTTACATATTTTAGATTAAAGTTGAACACAATTAGTTCATAATAATAAAACAGTTGTTATTTATTTGTAAATATATTTAATTTTTGAACTTTATCACAGTAAGAGCACTGTGATGTTACTTGCTTCTTTACTTCTTAACTTATATTTCAATAGCTTTATTGCAATTTCTTGTATTTTTCAATAGTTTTATTGTAATTTATTTGGTATTTCGCGCTTTAGAGGTAAAAGAGAGAAAGATATAGAAAGCTATAAGAAAGAGTGAGACAGATGATATCGACCCCCACTGTAGAACCCCTGGCGCCAGCTCTGTCAAAAGTGCTCAAACTGGTCGCACACAATTATCGACAGCGAAGTAAACTACTCAAGAACTGCTATCGCTATCTCTACGGAACGTATTGAAACAATTGCTCGACTAATTTGAGTATTGCTCCAAGAAATGGCGCTAGTAGCTTTTGAGTAATTTACTTCGCAGTCGATTATTGTGTGCGACCAGTCTGAGCACTTTTTGAAGAGATGACTCCACGGGTTCTAGAGTAGGGTCAGCAGCATCTGTCTCACTCTTTCCTATAGCTTTCTTATATATCTTTCTCTCACATGCCTCTATAGCGGGAAATATGATTTACTGTGTTGTCTGGGCATTTATTTTACTTTTCAAACGTAATTTCCAAATTAAAATAATCTGCTTTATTTACAGATGCTGTTGAACACCTCCAAATACACTTTTATAACTTTCATATACTCACATATCAATTTAAATCCTTTGCACTCTAAGCACTGTTAATCTCACTCGTTACATCTCTCAAAGTTCTAATACAACACCTGACTGTGGTTGAATCAGCGTTACCAACAGCCTCACTCGTATCCATCTATACAATTTTATGCAGCCTCTCACTTTCCCGACAATAGGACAATTTTCTGGCGACGTTGGTCGTGGACGATGTCAGAGAAGAAGGTATAAGGGTGCAAAAAGGAAGTGGTTGCACCTGGCACCTCGGACGACCCTAAACTCACGCCTGGCAGATTCCTCTGCACGTGCTGGCCTATCGACTCGACCATCATCCATTACTGACAGCCGGTCCGTTCTCCTCCCGATCCCATGCACGGTCAAAATAATAGAAATTGCGGAGGAATTCGTGTTCCCTGCCATTCTGTCCCCTCTTATTGTGGCGTATCCAGGTAGTCGAACAGCGCTACCACCATTGTGCACTCAAAATACGCGTTTTCATGCTTGAAAATCGACGCACCGTCGACTTCCACTTCCTCTCCATCCTTATTGGAGTTTAATGGCGACTGGACCAGGTGTCACGGTTAGTCAGCCTCTCTTTTCAAGCGTTTACTCGCGAAAAGCAGAACTGGTTTATCGTCGTGGATTGGATCTCGCGGATTCGATTGACCTCGGCTAAATGGAAATGTCTATTCGGGTCGCTTGAATCGCGAGCCGAGCATTTTCAAAGTTTCGCCGTCGATCGACACTTTTTAGTGATACCATCTTTCTACAAAGAGTGTGTTTCAAATTAATACATCATGGTCATTGTATCGCGATTTCGTACGTTTGGATCGATGGAGATTTGTTGCAGAAAAATCTGTGTTTTTAAAAAATCTAACTTAAAGAGAAGACGATCGACTCTCGATCAAAGCTTCCGTGGTCCCGTAAGTACCAGATTGAAATTGCCCAGCGGCCATTTTGGTCCACGGCATAAGAACAATTTACCATTCGCCTTGGTATTGGTTCGAATGGCAATTTGAAACCGGATTCGTCGTTGCACCTACGCGGAGATCGAAGTTTCGTCTCATTAAATCGATGCTTCGTGAAGAGGTGGTCATCGAGAACACACTCGACTGCGCGTACACGTCCGACCAACGACATTCTTCTGGTTAATAACTGAAAAAGTATGCAGTCAGCCGCGTTCCAGTGGCACGGAACGTTAATTACTCGCGTCCAATTTACCTGCACTTAAAAACAAGCCGCGGGAACGCCTGTTGATACCTTCGCGGCACCCAAGGCGACTCGTGGCGAGAGATCGTAACGACGACGGTGCAACGAAGGAGCCGCGCGGGAAGTCGTCCGCCCATGTATCCAGCTTAACGATCTTTTTCTCCTCCGAGCGATTCGTAATTATGCATAATCCGTTCTTACCCGGTGTGTCCTATCGCGTCCCCGGCTCGTTGCTACTAATTAAACCCCGCTGAATGCATTTCGAGCAACATAAGCGGTTCATTAATTTCGTTGATTGCAAGAAGCGAACGGTGAGCAAAGACAGCGGCCATATTTCTCTGGTACTCGACGACCGCCGCCGCGCCCTTGCGAGCGCCAACTGACGAGGAGAAGCATTCGTTAAGACAGCCTCCGGTTTCTTTCGAGACGAGCCCGCTGGAAAGAACACGGCTACGCGGAAGAACAGGAAGAAGAGGCGAGAGGTTGGGGGCGCAGAGTCGTTGCCGATGAAACAGCAAGTGGACCGAGCACTGGAACGTGTCTCAGTGCGTGGGATACTTATTTAGTTGAAACTGTTCCCTGGCTCCTTCCTTGCCAGCCCCTGCTAACCCACCCCTTTGTCTCAGCCTGGGTCTGTATGTATTCCTGGAATACTAATGACGCGGCAAGAAAATCCTGCCCGGTGGATGTAACGTTCGAGGGTGGCCAGCCGCCCATTGGTGCCGGCGGGTGTACCTGCAAAGTTTTCCTTTCACGCGCCAACTCGTGGTAACCGAGTCGCTTCGAAGGCGCCTCCGTAAACGGCGTAACGTCCGTTGCGTTTCATAAATTAGGAGGAACATTCCTCCTGGGAGGGCAAACCCTCCGAAACTCGGCTCAGTACCGGAAGACGTACTTGCCTCGCCGCGGTTATGGCCGTAGGGGGAATACGATTGTTTCGCGATGGCATACGTAAAAGCGGCGTCGAGCCAGGGCGTAAACGGTCCGCGGTACCCTGCTACCAACGATACGACAAATTGCGGATGCCCCGTGCGCTGTTCGACTCGCGAATTAATTAACCGCGAGCCACCGCTGTCTCTACGAGCATATGCGCCTCTGCTTATCGTCGAGAGTCGAGGTGTGCTCGAGGATTTCGTTGAAATTTCCTGGGTCGATGTTACGATGCTACGAGGTAATTGCTTTTTGTACTGTTCACTGTCGACGCACTAACAGAAGTTGGAAAATTGTGTTTGGAAAATGTGTAATTAGTATATGGTTCAAGGTGACCAGACGTGGCGCTTTTGATGCGACAGTTTCGATTTTTAATCATTTGTTTAGCTACGATGCTACGATAATTATTTTTCTAGAGTGATTTTGTAATTTCGTTGACGATGTTACATCGACGAAAGTTTTGAGTTTCAAGATTAAGGAGGGGGGGCGGTGGGAATCGTATTATGAGAATGGCGCTGGGTGCCCTCGGCGAGGGTGGCGGAAACGATCCAACTTATTAACATGGAAATCACATGGAAGAGGAACTGCCTCGTAAACCCCTTTGTAAACATTAAAATTAAAGCACCTATGTTTGTTGGCATAAGTCACCGAAGTGGAATTCGCGGGGCTACGACCGGTCGTTAAATAAACATTTCGAGGTACGCGCGAGCCACGGATAATCATTGGATTGGATATTGTTATGGAGTGAAATTAATGTAACACCGAATATCGAATTGATAGAAACGGGGGTGTCCATTTTAAACGATGAATCAGCGGACCTCGATTGTTCCGCGTTTGTACTTAAACGCAGCGCACCGATTCGGCGATCGAGCCACCCCTTCCCCTCCGCAGAGATTTCGAATAAACGAAACTGAAATAAAAAAGGAAAAAACGTTTAATGGATGCAATCGAATCGATTAATTCGTTTGTAGATACGTGACGAAAAATAAAATGCTGGGACATATCGGATCGCTTTTTATCCGTGCCTCGAATTATGTGTACACACCCTGAATACAGGTTTGCGTATAATTGATTTAAAAAAAAGGCTTATCATCGTCGTTTAGGATATGGTTCCCTTGACGCTGCGCAGGCATGTCTGCGATCCATTAATTTTAACGTAACTACTGCTAACTTTCTGATATCTGTTTTAATATTCGTCTACGTATACGTAACTCTGAATTTCGAAACTGACTGAAAACGCATGTGGAGGCGGATACTCTGGTTTCATCCCCTAGTAATCGCGCGAATGAAAAGTTGAAGTAAGTAGGGGTGGTTTTAACGTTTTCCACCATCTCTGTGGAAAGTTGCAATCATGTTTCTCTCCCTTCACTGGAGGGTTGAATTAAGCCGTGTATTAAGGGCAGCGAGCGCAACTATTTAAATTATTATCAATTCGATGAGAGTAGAACCACTCTCTCGATGTGTGAAATAAAATTTTTTCAATGAATATCGCCATTGAATTCTTCAATCGCGAACGAAAATCCACTGCGAATCGCGAGAGCGCGATCTCCGATTTTAACTGTGCACCAAAATTCAATTTCACGTTCGACGCCTATCCCCATCGAGATTGGCCGAAAAATTATTCCTCGCGCGGCACGAATTTGCGCAGAGCAGCTTCCCCCGGCTCTCCTGTAAATTACTATCATTTGCAAAGTTCCCTGGTAGGTGATTTAAGAAAAGACAAATCGTTCTCGTTTGTTGCGCAACGGTGGGGAGCAAAAAACACCTGCCGTGGGATTTCGCGGGACTGAACTTAACGAAACTATTCGGTACGGTGGTAATTTCCGTTCCAGGAACACCTGAGGGATGTCGCGCGAGCTAAAAACTGATAGAAACCTAGCGCAAGTACCTCTGCTCACGCGTAGAATTAAGGAAAGGTTCCTCTTATGCACTGTAATGTCGATAGACGTGATGTATGGCATTTGCGGACTGATCGACAAACATGGCTGTCGAACGATAAAGCCACGAGGGGAACACGTCCAGTAAAAGAGGAGTGGTGGAATGCAACTGAAGCGTTGAACTGATGGACAGGGCAAATCCATGCACCATCTATCAATCGCTCGAGTGTAGGTAGAACGGGGTGAACTGGGACCACTGAAAGATAGTGCGTGGGCTGAGAGGGTGAACGGTGGTAGTTCTCTCAGCTCCGGTTACGGATAGCATCCCTCTCGCGTTTCTAGATCGAAATTCTTCGATACATACACGTAGCGTCTGCTGACTAATCAGCAAAGAGTAAATCCACGCATTGTCTATCATAGTTGTTAAAAAAATAATTATTGGATACACAGAGGCTATGCAGTTCGACACTGAACTTCTGTCCTTCAGACGATTTGTCCAACCCTTGCAGAGGGGGTTGGACGACGTCTCTCTCGGTCAGGGTTCCATATCGTGGGCAACGATTGGTATCTGTTAGCCAAGTTTCGTCCGCCGCGGAAGCTAAGTACGAAGTATAAGCGGGCTTTAAAAGCGGGATTGAACTCGCGATGGGAACCACCCTCGCCTAGCTTCAGGAAATCTGATACGGTTCTTCGCGGTATCGCAAAAACTTCTCTCCTCTCCTCAGCAAGTTTTCCACCCCGCCACGGCACGCGAAATACTTTCTATCGTCCCAACAAGCGTTCCGCTGCGGGGTGGTAGATAAGGCACCCCTCAGCTATTATCTACATTGCTTATTGTCCGAGGCTTTCACACAGAATTCACTGGGAACCGAACTGTTCGATCCTCAGCAGCGTATTTGTTTCTCACTTTCGTCTTCCGTGGCGGAGGTTCTCGTTCTTCCGCCTTTTCGAGGGGTTAGAAGATTCGAGAGACAGACGAAGGGTAAAAGGAGGGGTGGAATGGATCGTGACTGTTTGCGTAATTGCGTAAATCTAATTCGATCGGTCGCAGACGTGGATGAATCGAAATACTGAAGTGACCGAACGCCTTGAATTTTCATTGACTTGGCTCGAAGTCCTTCAGGCTAGTTTCAAAGGGGAAGGTCATGAAATTTGCACAGGGTCGAGTTCAGGGATCTTTGGTACGGCCGTGGTTCGTTCGAGTTTCTTCAACAGAATATTTGAGGCTCGTAATAATTGATGTCTGTCTCAATTTTACCATTAAATTATGCTTACAAACGCAATCTTCCATTCGTAAAAGTTGCATAAATCATAGTTTCTGAGGCTTTAAATGATTTTCGATTTTCTACTCTTCGCCCACGCGCACTCCTTTCCAACAATCGGTCCCAATTGTGATCAGACATGGATAGATGTCCACAAATCATTGCGAAGCGTCCCAATGCTATCGCGTGAGATATCCATAGAACGATCCGAAGATGAGAAAATTTCGTTCTCTCTTTTCAGAGAAAATTGCGACATCAAATATAGAAGTTTGTCGAGTTCCGCAAGAATCGTTTCCCGTAGATCAGTGGAAATTCCCGCGCGATCCACGTAGTCGTCGCGGGGATATGATTTTCGCGCGATTTAAGATGGCGACACAAAGGACTAAAAGTGGTCGTTACGGGGTGATACATATTCTCGCGTAACCAGGAGTAGATTGAACGCATTGTGGCGAATTCAGTCGCGTACACGCGTGGAGAACGGGTGCGACGAGGGGGTGGAAACGAGAATGAGATAGACAGAGGGTGGCTGGTGCATTTTCGACGATAGAGGATCGATTGGACGCCATCTCGTCTCTTGCCAGTCACAGGTAAACAGAAAGTAACGCCGAAACTCTCTGACGCAATAACGAATAACGTGGGAGAGGAGTGAAAATTAAAGACGCGTGTATAAACATGAAGACTAGAGATCGAGAGGATATTGCGCCGCCTTGTTTGTTGCAAATCGCTAATCAGAACTATCTCATCTCCGCGCGGTGTTTTCGACAGCCAGAGCAACTTTAATTAAAACATGTCGTGCGTTTTCACAAAAGCCACGCGGACACACGACCGACGTACGTGTGGGTATCCAATGGTTCACGTCGGAAGAATGGCGCGCGTCATTTGGCTAGAATACTTCTTTTCTGCGGTAACATTTGTAATTAAAGGAAAACTTCATCCCGCGGGAATAAAATATAAACGACGTAGGATACTCTATTTTTCGGGAATTTGTTCGAAGTCAAGAGTGAATCCACTGTATCATTTTCTTTTAAAAGTTTCTCGTATGATTTAATATGCAATCATTATGCACTGCTTCTACCTTATAATTAGCATATTTCGACTGAAGTACGTGGCAAAATTTGAATTTCAATTTCAATCTTTTATTATAAATATGCAAACGAATATTACTCATACCTATGAAACGTGTTGCTTCGGTTTTGCTAGAGATGAAAGAGGAGAGCTGAAAGGAGAAGAAAGGGGAGAACATTCGTCCTGGGCATACTAGTGGACTCATCAGTGCAACTATCTAGCAGATCCTGCCATACCACGCGAGGATATTAGAGACAAGCCAAGAAGTGGTGCATATCGAAACAAATAGGAAACCGTGTGTCTTTAGGAAACTATGAATGTCACTGTCCCTCTAGTAGCCAATGTCGAAGGACCACCACACCTATATCCAAACAATACCACCTAAACAAAAATCATTAAAATCTTCCTACCGCTCATACAAAATTTCAATAGTCACCAATACGAAGAATAAAATACCAAAGCGTCATCCCTTTCAAGTATCAGTATGTCCACGCGAGCCACCCTCTAATATCGTTTTCACGAACAACCCAGCGCGTCGTAAAATCTATTATAATTGACGATGGTGGCCGTGGCTCGGAATATGATTTGGTCGCATCGAAAATTGAAGCGTGGAGAGAGTTGCGTCACCGCGTACGAAGCAACCGTAACGGCGGACCGACCCCGTAATGAGTAGGTGGGCTGGTTGGTTCTTTGCTAAAGGGTACGCGTCACGGCGGAGTACCGTACTGTCTGCGCAAATCCAATTTTACGAGGCTCGATCCCAACGGATCGAAGTGCATCGCCTACACCGGGGGGGGATGCCACGCAATACGCTGGTCTCTGGCATGACGGAAGCTGAATTCCACGGGGAATCGAAGCTTTTGGCGACTTAGCTAGGCAAGGCTGGCTGGCTGCTCTTGGATAGCGGCGCGGCGACCCGGTGTCGAACGGCCAGGGGCTTGTTGGAAGACGAGGAACGGCGCTCGTCCGGGTTAAGGAGCGAGGTGAAAGAGGGATAGGGGCTGGGGATCGTACGCCGTAGGGAGGAACGGTCGAGAGTTACAGGCAGAACCGATCCCATACTATCGCTGGCAGACGTATAGCCCCGTCCGCCTTTGAGGGCTTCGTGAAAAAGAATCGTATACAGAGGGAGGGTTCGGGGCAAAAATCGCGCGGAAGTGCACGTTTCCACAAATAACCATAGTATTTTACAGTTCTTCTCGATTTCAGCCATAACTGCCCGGGTCACACGGTGTCATAAATCTGCCGCCCGTATTTCTTTTTAACGTCGTATCTGATATCGCTGAAGGGTGTAAACTCGGATCTGAAAGTCCCGTACGTATATTATACGAGCCGGGTTAATACTTCGAGTACCGCATTATCCATGTCTGTATATAATTTTGTTAAGTATAACAATTGGAAGTATGTTGAACGAGGATAAAACCTATTAGCTATATAATTTGAAGATTACAGCAATTTGTATTGTAATTAATTATTCGTCAGTTCTTGAGAGTCGTGGTGAATTTGCTCTGGAATTAATAACGAATGCTGTTTAATTTAGATTTGAGTTGTACTGTTATAGAGCACTTAATAGTTTGGCGATTGCTGGTAAAGTATTACGTTGATTAGCGATTGATTGACAGTCGATATCGTTTCATTTCCTAAATTAACATTTCATCGTATCGAAGATGAAGTGTAATTTATTCAACTTCGAAATTCGAATTACAAGGTACCCGCTATTTCACTACGTTTCATTAACCCAGCACCTTTTAACAAATTCAGCGAAACCTCTGAACCCGTACGCCTCTTTTTCTACAGGCTGAGAAACTGCTACGCAACGTACGCGTATTAATAGAAAATGTTTTTTTAAAAATTGCTAAAAAGATCCTTTTAAACGCCGCCCATTATTACTCTGCTCTCCATTTGCTAACTACGTTTCCGTGTTACTCCCGCATTTGTATACCGGCTGTCTCTTTGTATCCCTGTACGTGGTACTAATGCATAAACGGAAATATTGTTAGTTACTAATCGCGGTGACAGTGGCGGCGGGGAATCCGCGCGGCCGCTCCCTCGCCCCAGAGTACTTAACCCAGAGGTGATTTTGCAACTTTTGTAGGACAAAGGTGCATTCGTAATTTCGGAAGTTGTAACGAGGCTGCTTTGAATTCTGATGAGCCACGGATCGGACAGCGTTTCGTTCGTTAGCGACGCAAACTGCAACCAGGCGTCACGCTAATTTCGACCGTTCCATATTCGCCCCGCGCCCTTCATTTTATTCTAATTACCGTTATCGTTTATGTGTCATCGCTAATTAACTCGACGCATATGCCGCCGTATAGGAGCGTTAAAAAAGGAACGGTTAACGCACGCTGCTCGAGCATGCTGTTACTTTCAGAACGACCGAATGCCGCCTCTCCGCCATTTCTTCGCCACTGTGCGACGCATCCGGACTCATCGCTTACATATTAACACGATTCTAAGTAGTAACGCATTGAAACTGCTATATAATTCTCAAACCATTCCCTGCTCAACCGATCTCACTTCCCTTTGTCCCAAAAACGAGAAAAATGTCGCACCCTTTTCATTCTCCCTTCGAGCACATCGCATACCGCCCCCCCTCGTACCGTCCACTCGGTAATTTCAATCGAAGGAACGCTCAACGTGACGTTACAATCCGAGCACGTGAACGCCTCCGCGATCCGCTCGGATCGCGTAAACTCATTTACATGAAAAGAATGTAAATCGTTCGGACAAGGCAATTTAGGGCGGCGTCGGCTATACATAACTCCGTCGTATCGGGCAGGTTTTAAAAGTAGACAGCTCGCTCGACTTCCGTTAAATCGCGCTCACAATCAGTCGTTGCAATCGACGAATTGCGGTTGCGTCGGTCCTGGAACACTCCTCGCGTGGGGGGTAACTACCGACTCACCCCCGACGCCGTGCAACGAGCGCACTCGCCCCTTCGCCGGCTCGTATACTGGGGCGAGAGACGCGCGCACACACACGCACACACACAAACAAACACACACAAACACACACAGTCTGGCTCGACTGTGAACTAAGTCGAGTGCGGCCGTCGCGCGTACCTCGCGTCACCGAATAACTTAAGCCGGGTGTGTTGGTGCGATTCGAATGTGTGGCGGGGAGTAGTGCAACGATCGGACGACGGCGACGCCAGCGTCGTCGCTCAAGTGAGTTTCGCACGGCACAGACTCCGTACAGCTGTGGCGCCACTGAGTTTCGCTTTCCATCGGTTCACGGTGCGTCGCTGCGAGCCGTGGAGCGCCGCTCGGACGACAGTTTGGCCTGTGTGCCTGGACGGGGCGGGTGTTGTTTTCATCGTTCGCGTGACGTTCCACGCTTCTCCTACCTGTACCGTGTGAGAGGTAAAGTGACATTGACGCGGTTCGTTCGAGGCTCGCGGCTAAATCGTTGCTACGCGGTCGGACGCGAAATACGAGGAGGGAAGCCGTGGCACGGCGAGGAGGAAAGGTGACTCGCGAGGAGAACCGGCAACGAGCCGAGGAATGACCCCACATGATCGTTCGCTCTTGCACTCCGCTCCAAGCAGCCGCGACATGACGCGATGATCCTCGATGTGCATGTTTCGTTCACCTTGACTACGTCACGCGTGAATACCTGCCGTCTTTTCCTCGTTTTACGATCAGTGTGTCCCCTGGTGTGAAAGGGGAGCGAGTGCGACCGGGAAGCGACGCGAGAAGAAGTTATTTTGTTTTCGTCTGCCCGCGTTCCTCGTATCGATGGCCATGGGTGATGTGTGCAAGCTAGTTAGTGACTTTCCGACGAAGGATACAACCGCGGACGGAAGAAATGTTGACCCTGCCACATCGCTCGTCAGGGTGAGTCCGTTCAACTTATCCTCTCGTTAGAGTTCCACCTTTGATTTTTCCGCGCATACCGCTCTATACGTAGCACAAGCTCTATACTCTGCGCTTCGACTTCGTCTCGATCTTCAAAGGTTTAAGGATGGTATCACAGCCGGAGGCAAAGAAAAAAGGCCAATGCTAGGGACGAGACGGTGTACGAGAGCACCAGGAGAGGGATAAAGCGGGAGAGAGAAAGAGAGCGAGGGGGAGGAGGATAGAAAGAGAACGGTTATTGTGGTTTCTCGATCCTTTTCTTTTTCTTCGGATTCTCCCACTGTGTCGTGCGCTCTTTCTCTCCTCCTGCGTCTCTGTCTGGCCGATACGCGCGCTTTCTCTTCGTCTCTGTCGCGATCCGTTCTCCTTGCTCCGTTTTCGACCGGCTCCAGAACTTGCCGTCTCCCGCTCCGGTTTTTCCATCGGGGTAAGGTGACGTCTCCGGAGTTCGACGAATCGGAACGTGCACGCCTAGCGCGTTTAGATTATTACAGTCGACGAGAGGGGGGCCCGCTTTGCGCGCTGGCATTGAATCACGTACACGATGGATGAAAGATTAAAAGTCGCGCGCCCGCGACGATTGAAGATGGATCATCTCGTTCTTTTTTTTCCTTTTCTCCCCTCCTCTCTCTCTCTCGCGCGCGCGCGCGACTTCTCCCTTTTTTTTCCGCGATCAAACTGTCAATCGCAACCAAGAACGGAATCTCGGATAAAGACAGATCGAAAGTGTCAAACTCAGCCGGTGCGAAAAGCGTGCCCGGGAAATCTAAGACGATTCATCGATCATCGGAGTTTCGCCCCTGTTTGACTCCTTCGACCGGCGGGACTCGATACACTCCTTAATCGATTAACTTTTCGCCAGCTTAACCTTGCTCAAAGCGATTCTGTATGTTAACAAGCCACCAACTGGAGAAATAGTTTATCCTTCAATTCGCTTTGCAGATCAATTTTGAGAATAAATATAGGTTGCTTTTATTATTAAAGGAAGGCTCTTTTTTTTCATGCGAGATACATAGAACTTGGAGTAGAAAATTTAGATGATATTTGTATAATTAAACATCGAGTCTGTTCTTCGAATTACTTATTTTATTTAGCTCAACCATAGTTACTCTTCGTCGTTCTATTTATTCAAATCGAGATAGCACAGCATTTATTTTCCAGTTGTTAATACTTACACGATAACCAGTGTAAATATTCCTATTAAGCGTTCGTGTCGTCGATTCTATTAACAACGACGAAACACTCCTCGAGGCACCCTTTATCGCTATCATTTGCATTCAATCCGCGCGTTAATTATAAAACAGATTCCTCTAATCCGCGACGCTCACTTCGATATTCCTTAGGGCCGCGGTATTCCGTGACAACGGGGGTTAAAAACGATAAGCATTCGAAGCGTAAGGGGGCACAATAGTTTCCGCTAACATAGGCGATCCAAGATTGCGAGGAGGCATGCAAAGTATCCCGAGTAGCTCGAGTTATTCTCGAGGCTTTGCGATTGCGTTTCGTCCCTCTCCGCCGTGCCGTTCGCGGGTAAGACGAAGAGTGTCGCGAGGAGAAAGAAAAAGAGCGAGAAAGAGAGCGAGCCTGTTTCTTAACGGTGCATAATAATTATTGTGTTGTCGCGCAATGCCTCGAGGCGGTATTACGTCGGTGGAAATTCGTTGAATATTCCCGCATTCGGGATTCCGCGGCGCGCGATCGTCAAAAATTCGACGGGCACGGAACCGCCCGTCTGACGTGGGCGCTCGGAAATTCCGTGATCGTGGAAATTAAATATTAATCCGGACGGTGCACGGCTCCCGGGTAACAATAGCGCGGTGCCCGTCTCCTGTTACATCAATATTAATTGCCTCATCAACGTGTTATCGGCACCTCGGAGGATTCCAGGAGGCTCGCCGCGTAACTTCCGCCCCCTTACCGTTGCTCGAGGAACGTAATTGTCGCGGCGATTTATTCCTGGCCCGGTGTATAATCTCAGCGGATCAGAGATCCGTTCCTCGTTTCGAGATCGTCGCTGGTTCGCTGGGAGAACGATTGGTAACAGTTCTGACCGGGCTGGGATAATCGCTCGCGATTGTTTCGCACGTTCCGATTTTTTATTTATTGGAAGTCGTTAACGGACGCGATAATTATGTACGGATAGTGTGTAACGTAACGAGAGGATTGTTGGAAAATAAATTTGTACCTCGTTGCGGTTTCGCACGTTCCTGTTTTCGATAACTTCATTTTACCAGGGTAGTGTTTCGTATTAGAGTTAATGGTCGACTAATGGCCGACTGCGTTCGCTAGAGGTTACTGTAAATTGATTTTTATCGAATATACACGCGTTAAAACGATTGGTAGTAGCAACGGTGCCTGAAGTTGGATAGTAAATAGATGATATTCTCATTGAAGGCGTACAATTTCTGTTTTCACCCCCTCGAGGCAAACATCCGCATCGGATATAGTTTACCACGCGTCACAGTTGTTTCCTGGAAATAAAAGTCATATTAAAGCTTGTAACGTGAATACAAAAGTATACGATGTACCCAGCTAGTCGTGGGCAATGAATCAGAAAAAGTTCGCCGCGCAGTTCCATCTAAAGCGGAAAATGCAGCGCTCCTAAATAGGGGATGTTTTTCCCACAGCTGCGATGGCTCGCCCGTTTCCCCTCGTCTTCTTTTTCACGAAGCGCGCGACGAACCGGGCCCAGCACCAACCGTTCCCGTGCACACGCGGCAAAAGCAAATCGGTCCGTTTGCGTAGTCCACTTTCGCTCGCGAATTAATGGGCAAATATTCGGGTCGAGCATCCCCGCGCGCGGTGTTTGTATCGAGTCGTGAATAAAAAACGTAATCGCGGAAGGCAAATATTGCCGGGTGGAAATCCGCGATTCGTATCTTCGCGGTCGCCATTTATTCGACACCGGCGAACGAGACCACGATTTACGTCTGCGCGGATCCGATAAACCAGCGATCACGCTCGCGTTATACACGCCGGCCAGATAACGAGCCCCGTGTCAGGGGATCTGTCGCGTTCCTAACGTCACGCTTCCTTCAGCGGAGATAACGCGTCGCGAAGCCGCTCTTCTTTCGTTATCAGCCGGCTGCGCGGCTCGTGGACTCGCGTTTCAACCGTGAATCAGTTTAACTCCGCGGCTAATTTCTGCTCGTCCGCGGCGCTAACCCGGCGGTAATTGAATTAACGCGGCGGAGCGCGCCTCGGGTCGAGCCACCCCATCGCGCGTTGTTCAACCCCGTCGCGGAGGGGAGAGGAGGAAAAAAATTACACCTGAAACTTACGGGTAAATAGAAATGAAATGGGACGAGATGATGGAGCATTATCTCGCGTTAACGCACCCAGCGGGCAGGCAGCACCACCATCAGGGTAGGGTGCCGCGTACTGCCGCGCGCATATGTCACTTATAAGCTTTCCGCGTTGGAGGTTCCGTATTTAAGACCGCACATGGCGTGTCGCGTGATTGTATCCCCTCGCAGACGCTTTTGTACCGCGTGCCCCGGTTCCCTGTCGTTAATAACGCGCAATTAATAGCCGGCGTTTGACACATTTACAGGCGGTCGTTAAAGGAATACGAAGAAACGGCGGGACGGTGCGCGCGGGGAAACGCTTTATTTTTGGCGCGTAGCTGATTCACGGGCTTCGAACAGCGTGTGCAATGCTGATACCTTCGTGTAACGATGTTGCACCGATTATCCAATTTGCGTCGTTCGCGACGGCGATACGAACGCGTTACCAGCCTGCGTACAGTGGTGTTTGAGAGGTTCGCAGTCATTCATCATTGGGACTGTGCGCGTGAAAGATTAGCGTCAGCGTTGCACATGCTACGGTTTATACGGAGGGTCGATTAGCGATCGGAATAATCGAATTATCGCCTAAAAATTGTTAATTAGGATAATCGCCGATGATCTATTGATTCTATCGAATCGATTGTTATATATGGCGCGCCATATGCGAGTGTACAGCGAAAATACGATGAGTACAATGTTGCAAGGGAAGAGTAATGGAGCAGCGGATGCTTGGATATCATCGACGTTGCACAGTTTTCTTGGTTACATGTTTGGAAAATTAAAATGTTTCAAGTTGAAATCTCGAAGAACGATAAGTTGAATTAGTTATTCGTGTTCATTAGAAAATTAAATCGTAGGAAAAAGGGGAGAAAGAAGTTTGTTATTACATAAATAGAGGGAGTCTGTAAACGTCTAAATTCAAGTTATAAAATTAAAATAAGTGTTTTATTAGTAAGATGTGACACGAAATCGATGACGAAATTGGCAGAGCGTCTGGCTTGAAAGTGGCAACTAGTGTCGATTTTCTGCGGAAAACAATTTTTAATGCGCAAAACCGGTTGTAACCGGTCTTTCGCAGCAAAAAAGAGGTATCCTTAAATAAACGCTAAAAGTTGCAATATAATCGCACAATCCACTTGCACGTGTACGTATAAAAACCCGTGGAACAAACCATTTCTAATAACATACTTTCCTCTAGAATACTACTATCCTGTACAAATTACTGGCTGAAAAATTCGCTATTACATATTTCTCGGCTCTGGTCTAAAAAAATGTTTGCACGCGCGTTACCTCGCATCTCACGCGAAATTAATCAAAATCGTAGAAGCCGGTTCACCGTGGAAAAAGGCATACGTGGAATCGTAGGTTTCCAGTAAACCGGAAAAGTCAGCTGGAGGGTTTATACCGCGGTATCCTCTTCTAAAGGGGCAGTAATGCGTATTAAGCTCTTTGCGGGGCCCGGCTCCCTTCCCACCGATTCCGTTTCACCGTGGAAAAATACGCTCGGCCCTCTTAATGAAAGTTTTACGTCTGGTAAATATCGTAAGGTCACGGGTGAGGGCTACTCTTATAAATTCATGACCCGGGAGATGATAAAAACTCGTTAACGGTCGTACGTATGCTATAAATGAAACCGCGTGACGAATGGCTTTTAAAGGCCCTCGCTCCTAAGAGGCCGCCACCGCGAGGGATGAAATTATGTGGGGGTGCGCGGGGGCGGCGTCTCCCACTGGCCGGCCGCGGAGAGTGGTTCAACTTTTCATTTCGGACTTACTCGGTCTAAATTAGGTGAAAACGGCTGGGCAGAGAATACCTCGGGTATCCGTGACTCGGTCTAAGGGTAAGACAGTCTGCCTGCCTACGCTACGTGCCGAAGTACCCGCCGTGGACAAGCTAGACCGGTACTACCGCTTTTTCTCCTCTTCTCTCTTCCTGCCCCCTCTTTCTCTCGTTCTTTCCACGGTGAATGCAGGCCACACACGTACAGACTGGTAGACGCACACCGGTAGAAATGCCTGTGCCATTCTTTCTTTCTGGTCTGGCTGCTCTGCTCCCTTTTTCAACGGCCATCGCGCGTGTTCGCCGCGCGTACGCCGAAGCCCCGCGCTGGGAAGCTCGCGCGTTGGTCTCTACGTGCCCGTGCGGACTCGAGGGTGTAATAATTATCGCGGGACGACGATTCGGTTATGGCTTCGATATCTCGGGATGCACTTGGCTGCACGCGCAGCCAATATCGTTGTTCTCTCGTGGAGGGCGTCAAGAGTGGTGCCGCTTTCGGTCGCGCGCGCCTCAACTTCGTCTTATCGACTTTGAAAGTATCATCTTCGGAGTCGTATTCAGGGCACGCCGCTAAGGACGCGGGCGGTCTTGAAATTTTACCGTCACTCCGGCCGCGGTATCAATAAGATGCGATCTCGACGCTCGCTCCGCGAACGGGAATTGGAATTTCCACGTTTACGGTTTAAATTGCTGGACGGGGCTCTTCGCTTTTATTTCTCCGCGGCGATAACATCTGCGGGCCGCAGCAGTGCCGATAAGCCCGGTTGACAGAGACTTGAACGATAACTGACGCGCGGCTCGGCTGTTTCTGATTGACGAAATCGGTAGCGCGGTCCAGCGCATCCCCCTCGCAATACGGCGCGGGGCGCCATTCCCTTCTTTTTTCGGCTGAAAACCTTTTTCATTTGCATATCGATCGCTGGATCGACGTCGTTCGTGTAAATTCATATTTTTTTTTATAAACGCGGTCGTAGGCACGAATTCGTTTTTGATATATTCAAATTTCCAAGCGTTTCGTTTGTCCGCGCGCACCGCGACTCCGCGTACGCGCACCCTCGGTATAATTTCCATTCCCTGTAAACGCGTGCACGCGTGTAATCTATTAATTACTTGCATCGATAGTTGAACCGAATTGTATGCGGATTAAACGGTTTTTCTTTTTTTTAATGACGTTAATGCAAAATCATACGAGCGTAAATCCGTTATCCTTAAAAGGGGCGAGTTAAATTAAACATATCCCACCGTCAATTCCAGTGTTACTGTTTACAAATTGCGAAGAACCAGGGGGAATTATTCGATATTGAAACACGAGATCCGAGCACGAATAGAAATTATATGCTCGAGCGTATCGTTAAATGATGCATCGCGGTCTGTTGATAATACGCGAGGGGGTAAAGAACGTATCGATGTACATATAACACGTTACGTGCGTGTCCGATCGGAGAACGAATTCGATAAACCAGTTGTAATGTATACGATCGTGAATGGGCTCGAGGCTGAGATTGCAGCCATCGAAGCATCCCTCTGTACGCGTTTTACCTTTCTTTTTTCCTTTTTTTTTACACGATTAACAGCGAGCAATCGGATCGGCACCGCTTTAATCCGTGACTTGAGTTACCGTGCCATTGTGGAGCGACGTTCGCGTTTCCCATCCGGCTGGAAATGCTGGGATTGCGTCGTTGTCTTACGCGCGATAATCCCGTGACTTTACGCAATTCGATTTGCGACAAAAGCTGTATATCCTCGCGACGCATACTACGCTGGGAAACATTTACCGCGTCATTCGAATATTAAACGCGTTATCGTTTCAGCGTGCCCCATTGTTGGGAATTCGGGAAATATTCGCTGCTCGGTGCGCTTCGATAGTGGCGCAATTTAAAATATGGAAATTTCAGAAGGAAGACGCTTTAGAAAATTGGTGTTCTAATTACCCTGAGATTTGGTAAATTTATCGATAAACAGCGATACGAGGTGATTTTTAATTCAATCGTAAATAATGTCTTTTTGTAAAATATATACGTACAAATTTGTTGTGCGATGTAAAAAATGTTTGTAAAGTATTATAAAGGTTGCTTGTCTTTTTAGTTTGAAATAAGAGAATTTCCTTCTCTTGCTGAAATAGTTACATTTCGTGCATTACCTTTTGGAGCGGAACGCGTTCAGGAAGTTTTTAATTTCCAGAATCTTCCCTGCCTCGAGATATTTTCAAACAAGTCTCGGCGAATATTTCTGACGATTTGTTAAGATGGAAGTTGTGCTCGATGAATCTTCCCTCTGATTTAAAAAGAAGCATTGTTCGTGTAACAAAAAGATCGGTGACCAATAAAAGACGAACGCAAGATTTATGGTAACCGCGGTGGAGTTTCATGGGTTCGGTTGATCGACGGAGTGAAAGATAAATTGCAGTTTCTTACCGTTATTACGCTTACGCATCGCCGGCGAGCGATAGTCAATTCCTCGTTTTTCTTCGTGGCACGGTTTAAAAATTGCAGCTAAAGTTACTCGTCAAACAGGTAAACTACTTAATACCTAACTTCGTAGGACGCTGTGCGGGTCGAATTCGAAGTAACTTCGCTGGAATTTATGTTTCTTACATTCGCCGCCAGTTACGATAAACTTCGCTAATGGGGAAGCCAATATTGAATGAAGATTTATTGTCGGCGAATAGCAGTCGTCGCATTAGCCGTATATACAGCCGAGGTAGCTCGAGACGACGCGTCAGCTTGCCAATAGCGAGAGAAAAGGAGCAGAATAAGGAGAAAAGAAAATATAAGACAGAAAAAAGGGCAGAAATTTGAAATTTTCAGATGGAAATTATCGAGTTCATCAATATCGTATTCGTTCGCCTGTGTAAAGACTTTGCTTCCATCCACTTCTATATTGGTTCCTGGCCTCCCTTCATCCCCTTCGCGGGTCGTTCGTCCAAGAGAGAGAGAGAGCTGCGGTCTTATAGTGGGTAGGCAAGAAAGAGCAGTTGAAAAATTTGAATGGCTGAACTCCTGGAGCTCATAAATCTGGAACAATTCCACGATAAAGGAAATTCCCTTCCCTCTAGCCGCCCCGACCAACCCCATCCTCCTTTTATCGGTTCACTTTTTCCGTCGCGCTTCACCGATTTAAGTACGGTTTTGTCGAACGGGCAGACACGAGCCCTTGAATGGCAAACTTCCGTTTGCTCAACGTCGTACGAGGATCGATTTTCTAATTCGCAGCCGCTTTAATTACTACTTCCGCGCGGTAATCAAACGCGTCTCGTTCACGAGGGGAAGTCGGGGGCGAATTGATAGCCGGCGACGTCTAAGTCGATTAAGAGTTTTTCCCGATCCCGCGGCCCGTTTATCGAGCTCCGTCGAGCGGTGTCTGGAAAAATAAATTTCACCCGCCCCGCCACTAAGCCAGAACAGTCATTACAGATTTCCACGCGATATTCGATAACACGGACGTGTACACTGCCTGCACGGAGACATAAATTTCAACCCCTCAACACCCGCCGGCAAATCCTATTCACGAAATCACCAAGTGTATTCACTTCGGACGTACACATAGATTTCGCCGGGAATATTTCCCTATTTACGCCAATTCTCCGTCCTTCCGCCGGTTTAAACGCGGCGTATTTATTGCTCTTTTGAATAATCCTGTTGCGCGGCTGAAAACGACCGTGGAAGTCGAACGCCGTCCGGTATCCGTATGGATCGTTGCAATCTCGGATGTACTCTGTTTCGATGAACAAGCTCCAACTAGAGAAGAAATATCGGGCACTGCTATGAATTTTTTAACTTCGTTAGCGCGCGAAATTATCGTTGAAACGAGCTATCGAGTAATTGACGTGATCCTAAATAGGGGTTGTTGCTAGCTGGATGCTGGCTAATGGATCGATCATAGAAACGAAAGTGAAATTGATCGTAAAAATGTTAAAGTTTGGATCATATTATTTTATACAAATTTCTGGTTTGCTTGTTACAAACGTTTACAGTCCGCTGCGAGGTAATCCTCTGATACATTTTAGATATCTGGCCCTGTTATTGGATTTGTGTCGCACAGGGTTGATGTACCGTGAGAATGGCGATGATGGTGGAACTACTTAAAATGCTATCGGTGCGCAGAGAAAGCAGTTAAGAACTGTTGGCTCGAGATGTGTCGTTACTTCTGTCGATAACGATGATGTCCCAACAGATGTAGCGATCCTGCGTGTTCATCCCTTGGAATCGTACGCTTGGCGTTGTCCGTCCTCTCATTCGCGGGTTAAATGATAGAAATTTGGCAAGGAAGGTATCGAGTGATAACTCGCGTAAAAATTAGCTAGAGCCCTGTCTCGTCTGGACGTCCTGCCCCTCGGGAGCGGAGCATCTCTTTCAGGCTCGCCTCCCCTTTCCTCCCTTCTTTCATTCCACCCCTTTTGCCCGAGCGTGGCGCATGCAAGTGCACGTACGTATCGTGCAGTGCGTGCGGGTCGTTCTCTGGAGCTCATTAATGTTTTCAAGATGGGGACGTGGCTCCTTTGACCTTTTAAAAAACGACTATACAGACGAAAAAGCAAAGCGCGAGAGCAAGTGGAGCCAGGGGAGAAAGGTAAAAGCACGTCTGAAATCTCTGAAGGACACTACACTTGCTTCCACCCTCGGACCGCGCCGCGTATACGAAATGAAAGAGTGCGTCTTCTGAAAACACTAATGACCAATGTCGCTTCCTTAATTAAGCCGTGTCTCGTTACCGTCCGCGGCAATCTTATGGGATCTTTTTCTGTCGCGACGCGTTTGTTTCACGTAAACGCGGAGAACGGTCACCCCGCGAACGGGGTGAGCCGCTGAATTATTTTCGTCGTTACACCCCACGATCCTCTGAACGATACGTCTCTATTTTTAAGAAGAGGTAGAGATCGAGGAATATCGATCACGCGATCGATTAGCGTCGACAGTCCCTGGTGTCGCAACAGATTGAACAAGAAAGGTTGCAATAGAGTTCTGTTCGGTAAAAAAAAAAATATCATCGAACTCGGACAATTTTGGCGGTTGTAAAAAATAAAGGTGAACGGAACATCGAACCCTATTGTTACAGTGAACCTTTGTTTCTCGATTGTATAACCTGTAACGAAACGGTAACTGTATTCGATTCATTCGTCCATCGCCAGACATAACAGATTCTATTTTCCATCTGTCAGCGCCAAATGTAAACTGTTCCCCAAGTTATCAACGTTCAAAAATTAATTTCATCGATGAACACGAAATTTGATTAGCAGAATTCCGCGCAAGCATTTGCATCGCACGCATTCCGCCAACAAGGGTGGCGGACATTAAGGGTAATCCGTGGCGCCACGTTTTTATTAGCTGCAACGAAACTTGTCGACCATGCAGCTACAGTTCGCAAACTGCTCGCCAATTAACAGTCTAATAACCAATCTGCTTTTTCGTTCTCAATTAACATTGAACGTTTCCAATATACTTTTTACACCCCCGTCTGCTCTTTCCTTTTAATCGCGATAACTCAGCCCCTGGGCTATTCCTTCCCTAGCTCCGCTGCGAAACTAGCGATAACAGTAGTCGAGTGGCAAAGTGCAGTGCAGTTTTAGAGCCAGGACCGTTTTCTTCGTGTTTCACAGGCGTATGGGAGCCGGAGGACCGTCATGTTCGACCTAATAGATTCATTTGAATACGCGCCGGAGAACCACCCCGTCATAGATGGAAATTACGTCCTTCGCGAGCGTCTCTCGGGACGCAGCTGGAGGGGTGGATAAGTATTTTGCACAGCGGCTCGCGAGCATCGCGCGTACTCTCCCCGGTAATTGAAACGGGGTTTTACGATCGTACGGGGTAGTTGACGCGTTTTCCGCGTCATTTGTAACGTAATCTTTCGCGGGACGGCCTGCGTGGGAAGCCGTCGCGTTCCGCCGGTAATACGTTATGGAAATACGACGGGAATTCCGGGAAAGCAAATTTTTCCAGGGCTCGTGCGCGCGATATTAAAGTTCGACAGGATAGGGGTGGGGGGGCGGTAGACGCCTCGCATTCTCGAACGGTTCGCCGCAATTGCATCTCGCAGGTATCCGCGGGAAAGCCGTTTATTCGGGTATACAAACGAATTTCTCGAATATCTCGCCCCGATGCTAGTTCCCGTGTGTCTCTCGATGTCTCTCGTTTCGCAGCCCCGCTTTCTACCGCGCGACCGCGCGAGAGCTATCTCGTATTTCCATCCCCGACGACCGCAGATGTCCCGCAGCGTTGTCGCCCCGTCGTCGTCGTCGTCGTCTTCTACGTTCCTTTGCCAACGGGCCGCCTCCGCTTGCAAACGTTGAACCGCAGACAATCTCGAGAAAGAAATCGTCGCTACGGCTCCTTTCCCACCGGTCGTAACGAGAGCGTCGCGAACGTCGCAACCCTACCCTACGTACGTGCACTGGGCGGGGGTGTACGTATCGCGTCGGGGTACAGCAACGCGCGGGTAATCCGGTTATTCGAGTAGTTCGTGCAGCCGCGTTATCGTATCGACTTTTCGCTTAACGACGCTTCCCGCCGTTAGACACAGCCCGATATAAACGGCCCGTTTTCGTCGATCGCGCGAATCGTCGCGTATCGCTGATAATTTCCCCGCGAAAAGCTCGCAATCGATTTATGGACCGCGGTGGTTAGCGGCTCGCTGGAACACCCGACGAGCATCGAACACGGCGATACGGTTCGTCCTAATTGACGATCGTGTTCGAAACTCGAGGCGTGGATTGTATTTAGCGACGCTCTACGCGAGCTGGCTGTCTCAGGGAGGATTGCTGTGTTGGTCTTTTCCTTGAGAGAATGCGTGGAGCGAGGTTTGGAAGGGGGTTGGCTTCGAACTGCATCGAAAATCCGTAGAATCTAGTTGATTGAACGAATTTTCTTACACTGCTGCATAAATGGTGCTCGTGTTTGTGTAAGGGTCAACTATTTGGTGGAACCAAGAGGGAAAATATATTATATTTCGTTTTTGTTTTCGTAATGACACGTTTAGTTTTGTCGTGTAATTTTTTTTTTACTACTGTTTGCCAGTTTTATATCGTTTTGAAACATTTAAAAACCATTGCAGCAGTCTCTATGTTCACATTCATGTTTACTGAAAGCACGGTCTCAATTAAATTTAAGCTTGCCTTACTACTTATTTTTCGCCATTTTAGATTCATCACTGCGAATATTCTCTGTATGAAAGCTGAAATGGCGGGAATGGAGGGAAGATTGGGAATAATTGTGTATACATCGACTAAATAGCTGATAGGTATTTTTGGTATATATCATTTTTGCATATTATTCCCTCTTTTTTAACATTATCAAACTGATCTGAAATATTATAAACTGTGGAGTCATAATTGCAGAACGAATGGTACAATCAGTTTATTTTATAGGAATAGATGTTTCTAAAGTGTAGTACAACGGGTCTTCAGTTGAAATGTTATCTGCGAGAAAATTGGGTTTTATAATTCATAGACGTACCGATACTTGATTATTTTCGTTTAACAATATTCTTGAAACCTTTTTCAAAATCTGAATAGATTAACTGTAATACTTTCGATTGCTATTTCAATTGTAAATATCGTTTTTGCTAAAAAATCGTTGCAATGTTTAAACGCAAACAATGACAATTTCAACAAGTACATTGAGTTATCAAAAGCTTCGTTTTTCAACTGGTGCAATTTTTCTGGTATTGTTTGAGAAGCATTGCGTTGGGTGTTATGAAATACCTGCAATGTTACTAGCAATTTTGTACTGTATTTATCTACGTGGATGGTCCTTTCTCGTTCGATAAACGAGTAATAAAAGGTACAGCACAGGCTATCAAATTGTCACAATCTTATGGCTACGAGTCGATTTTTGTTTCAGTTTCTAATGTTCCACCAAAATTAAACCACCCAGCTTGAGGGTGTTTCTGTTTCAAATATGCTATTCAACGTTACAGATTGTTTCAGTTGTACCATGCCCCAGTTGAGTACGCGAACGAGGAATAAAAATTTCATTTGAATCTGTCTTTCACCTCTGAACGATATTATGTAGCTTTCTTTCAGCGAGATGATTGCACTGAAAGCAACGAACAGCCTTTGTCGTATTAGATGCACGTTAAAAATAATTTTGCCTCGATCGGACCTAGTATTCCACGTGCAATGCGCTAACAGAATAACTTGCTCGATTTACCCCGTCTAACAACATCTGTATACACGATTATATAACAATCTACATATCAACGATCGAATTTGCGCAGTCGGAACGCGTACAAGGTGTTCCGCGCATAAACCGACAAACTTTGCCAATATACTTAGAATTTCGAATGCTCGCCATTTCAGGCTTCACCTCGAGGAAAATGCTGTTACACACATCGCTACCTGTTTCGTTCTCGTTTTTCGCGCACGGAGCGCGAATAATCAAAGCCGTTCAAATCAACGTGTCTAACCGTTGCTCAGCCCTCGAAGCTGCACTCGAAATTGCATTTAGCTCTGACAATACGTCGTATGCATACAGAAATTCGTATGCGCTGTTAAACACCTTGCGCCTCCATTTGTACGTTCCATTGGCCGCGTATCCACGGTAGCCGTGGATAACCCTAAAGTCGTCGCCGCTACCAGCAGCGCGTAAACGCTGAATTGATTTTGTACACCGTTGCGCCATAAAATCTGAAGAGCGCAGATCCTGGCGATAACTGTACATCCAGACGCGCACGCAATTCGTATCTGCGACACCTAACACCAGCCGGGTTAATACATCGCCCAACCCGGCGCCATTTGTTCGCGCGACAACCCCGAAACGGGGGGTTGTATCGCGCCTCCGTGCGCTTCGCAGTCATTCGAAACGCGGTGGTGGCTCGCGACGGAATGCGAATATCCGGGCTCGAAAACAAGCGGATATTAAGAAGTCGGATAATTTCCGCTGGAGCGTGTAGAAAATATCGCGGGTGCGCGAACGCGATTGCCGGGAATGGTCGAGGCATTGGGCGTCGTCCGTGCAGTTCCATCGGGCGCGGGAGTTCAATAAAACGGCTACGTCTTCGTGACCGGTATCTCAGGGACGCGGATGCCACCTGTCCCCGCCTCTCTCGCCCAGCGGCTCCTGCCTCTCTTCCCCGTGGCGCGTTCGACGACTGATTGGAAGCACATGCCGCCTATAACACGGCTGTCTCGGCTGTTAACAATTTTGGCACGACTCCCTGGAGGCGGCCCTCGTGTCCAGCGGCTCCCTTTTTCGTTTGTTCGCCCCCGTTCATTCGCCCGCCCGCTCCTTTCATTTCATTCGCCTACTGTTGCAGCCCCGGGTATGGCAGCCACGGCTATACCACCCGAGTTCCTCCGTACGCCCGACAATAAAAACGTTTGATATATATTTCCGGTGTTTACGAGGTGCCCGGCGATGTTTCGAGTAATTTCACGTGTTGTTTCTGCACGATATCGGAGGGTACGTGAGGAACATGCCCGAGCAGGGTTATTAACGCTCTCGCGGCTGACGCCCGTGGTTACACCCGTCGTTCCTCGTGCCAGCCGGAACCGTCTGGCCCGCCGCTGTTACGGACGGGATATTCTACTTACGATTTAGTTGCCCGCCTTTTGCATAATTAAATAGAGCCAGCGGTTCTTAAACTTGTGTAGTCCGCGGATCTTTTTGTTGAACATTTTTCTTGGGGAACCGTATCCCAACCTCAGGCACTTTACGTCGTTCTTGAGACTCAATTTCTTGCTGATCTCATAGGCGCTATGCTATATAATAGATATTGGTGAAAATGTATCGCTGGTTATTTTAGTAAATGATCCTATGCATTCATAGAGATGAATATTTCTATTTGAATATAGAATAAAAAGAATTGAGCAAGTTATGAATCATGAAAGATCGCATTAACATTATTAGTCTTGGTGAAGTATTGGTAAAAATATAATAATCGTAGCTCTAAAATAATGAAAGCCACATACACGAAAGATTAGATTACACCTCGTATCGATTCGAGCGTCCCGACCGCGATCGATCCGTGAGCTGATCGCGCACGCCTACGCGTTACTTCGCAAACTGTTACTCGCGCTTGTGTTCACGTCGCGCGATCCTGGCCCGTTTCGGAATCGTTCACGGTTTGATTAATCAGAATCGCGGCGAACGTAAGCCGATAAGATAATTGGAGCGTACCTCAGCAATACCTCCGTTGCCTCAACACCTGTCTGGGGGTATTGTGCGCGGCTCGGTTACATTTCCCGTCCTAGCGAAATTCAGCAGCGCGCAACGACCGGCTGTTATCGTCGCGGATCGCGTTCTAAATTAGTTAGCGGGACAATGGGCAACGCGGCCGCCTAATGGTTTTATCGTTCCCGGACGCGGACCCTTTTTCGCTCGGACGACGCGCCTCAATGGCTGGTTATAACGCGAAAATTAAATAGACGGCGTCGACAGGTTTTACCGCAGCTGAAAGCTGCGGGCCCCGAACTTCCGAGTGATTCATGGCCAGCCCCGTGGGTGGCCCACGCGGATAATGCGACTCGAAATCGTCACGTCCCGTGCATTCTCGCCCGTACGGATACCAACCCCCTTCAGGCCACCACCGCCAGCCGAGTTATTTTCCACGAGGACGCGAACGCTCGCAGGAACTTTTTGCCACCGGCTTGAATTTCGTTAAAACTTGAAGACGTTAGTCGACTTTCGCCGACGCGGACAACGAATAGTAACTCGTACGTTCTCAACTCGATCGTTCGAGAGCGTACTTCGCTCGCGGAGTAATTTTGTCTAACGATCCCTCGACGAGCACGAATCCTGGTTACACGCAGAGCGCACGCTTTGGTATCTTTTTATTGGGTTTTTTTTTGGTTCTTTCTTTTCTTGCATAAATGGCTAGTTGATTGAGAGGAATAGTTGGTGGGTTAAGTGGTTATGATTTGGTGGCGGTTGGTTGGTGATTTGGGGACAAGTGAAGTCGTGGAAAGTAAGAGGATTATGTTGTTAGGGTGAAGGGTTGAGTCTAAGAAAGGGGTTGACGGATAATGGGATCACTTCAATATACTAATAATCGTGTAAGTTGTAAGGAGGTCTAATATTTCCTCTGACATGGTTCAACCATGTTATTATGGGCATTTACAGCGTAAACTAAAACCGTTATAATTAAAATCATTGTTACTCTTTTTATATATTTTTATGATATGAATATTAAAAGTCAATGTGCTGATACGATGTGCACACATTTTTCCTTCCAACTCATTTAAAGAGCTTACGTGCATCCGAATTTATTTTTTCAACACGTAGATCTGTCCGTAGAAAATTGTACTATATATTAGAATTTTTGTTTTCGTTCAAAAAATATTGTTGACGAATGGGTAAAGCAGCGCTGGCATGCAAAATTCCGTGGCGAAGATTTTTCTTCATAAAATATACCATATGGTAAACTTGTCGAAATATTTCCGCATAATAGCGGCTCAGAGTACTGGAAGAAAATGATTTACGTTAAGCATCGGGATATCTTGCCAGAAGAATGGATATTAATCATTCAGCAATACTTAATTGAAAATTCTACGACTACGCGTTTATTAACCGCCATGGACCTTCTCCGCGATAATGCTCAACTGTATACATTGCAGAGAACAATAGCCACATTGAACGAGTAAAATTATGCAATTTTTCAACGACCCCCTTGCTCATAAATGCGATTTATCTCCGATGGATTAGCATCTCTTTTCAAACCTCCAAAGCAGTTTTTAAGAAATAAACAGTTCGGAAATGGAAATCGTATTAAAATTGTCGCAATAGAGTCTATTGATTCTAAAGATTTAAACTGCTTTCGAAATGATATTTATGCACTAAAAATTATTCGAACTATCAATTTCATTGAAATCGCTTTTGTACTCTCAGTCTTTTAGCAAGTGATACGAGTTTTCTGTTATTCGCTGAGCAGAAACCTGGCATTTCACATACGAACCCAATACTAATTAGTTCATAATTACCACGATTTGAACAGCTTCTTGACCATGCACATATCTCTTCTTTTAAACGTTTCCTACGAGGATCATAAAAAGTAACTGTCGTCGTAACACGAATCTCAAAGTGATCGATCTAGGGGGTTGAAGAAACACAGACTGTACGCGCGGCGAGAAGGGGATGAAATCCATCGTCCCTCGCCCGGGTCGATCGAACGCCATTATCGAGTGAAATTAAGGAAATTACAGCCCGCAGAGGAGGCGCGTTAAAATCCACTTTCGCGTGGAGCTGTTTGACAAGGCGTACAAACGGAGCGGTGCGGCGGCAAGAAGTTTTTGCGATTGCATATTTCATGCGCCCGGGACGAGGCTCCCAACGAACGTGACTCTCAATCGGTGTTTACGTAATTTCCAGAGCGAGAAAACGTCGACGGCGGCTCTCCCGCGGCGATCGATCCGCTCGCTTTAGTTTCCAAGTGGAAGTCTTACCGCGATGGAATTTCTGGCCGTTTGATTAAAAAGTATTGGATTAAAAAGTTCACCCCCTCGACCCGTCGTCTCTCGCGAATCGCGATAACTCGCGGGGGCAAGCGTACACACCGGCGTCGTTAATCCACCAGGCAATATAAAGTTGCAGCGTGACCTGATGCGCAACCGATCCTCGATTGCAACCTCTCGTTCCTCGCCATTTCGCTCCGTCGCGTGTCTACGCTGTTACCACCTACACGTTACTTACGTAGTAGGTCAGTGCCTCTTGTTTTCTGCGAATGGTATTCGGGGTTGCCGTGTGTCTCCACCTCGGTTTGGAACCGCGCGAAATTAGACATTGGCGTTGTTCCAGCGTAACGACTTCATCGCTCCGGCACGCCACGCTAGAAAATATTCGCGACATTATTCTTAAGGAGCTCGACGACGATTTGATCGGTTCTTTCGCCAGCCGCGCGAGCTACCACACTCGCGAGACGTTTCTCCGCGGGGACATTTCCGAGTTCCATTTCACAGCCGTGGAAATGGGTCCCGCGAATATTGCATTAATTTTGCCGGTTGGATTCTTTCGGTTCCTCCCTCGGACGCTGCTGAAATCTGGTAGACATTGTTACGGTGGTTATTACGTGGTGATTCTTCTGGGGTATTACGGTGGCTGACGTTTATTGCGAACAGCCTGGTGGTAACTTAGGCGAAGTTCTTTTTTATGCCTTGGATCCCCTTATTTGCAACATGGTACTCTGAAGATACGGTTTTCCATGTAACACGATTTGATGTACTTGATGGTTAACATGCTTCGATTAAGCTTCCGTACAATGGGAAATTAACCGTTCTAATGAAGGGGTTATCCTTTGTGAAGATTTTAAAAATTTTTAAATAAGGTGTATGTATAGTTTCTGGCTTCTGTATTTCTTACGTTCCTCAAAATAGTCGTGCGATATTTGTGTACATAATGATTTTCTTCTGAAAGACATTGATTCTCTTATATATACACGTCGCACCCTTTTGTTGCACAAGAATTGGTTAGCTGCAATGCAAAGCAGAGCGATTTCTAAATGGAAAAGACATCACAGAAAATGAATATTAACGACGAAAGAGGGTGGCGACGGACCAACGATCAATCGCCACGTTTTTATATTTCATTTTCACGTGCAAATGGAGAGAACGCGAGGAAGGAGCCAGGAGCAGCTAACATTGTTAGCGGAAGACTGTCGCCAGCTATGGCGTTTCATTCCGTATGCTGTTGCATCTGCGCGAGTTTCTCGTTCCGAGGTTTATATCACACCACAGTCCCACAGATCGACTGCAAGTTGCGTATTGAAACTTATCACTGTTATGTTCCGCATCGCGTGCACCCTTTTTCTCACCTCCTCGCGCCCCGTCGCCTAGCTTTTACTCATTACCCACCCGATTCCACCCTTCGCCGCGCTACCCACCGCCCTCCTCGAGCAGGGTAGCCAGGCATCTCCCTTTGCATTTTTCATTTCCCTTTTGCGCCCGTCCTCGGGTCCACCTGTTCCGCCTCCTTTGTTCCCAACTTTCGCTGACTTCCCTTGGCGTCTTTCTCCGTTGGCCTCGCGCCGCTTTATGGAAAACCGGGTATTAATTACGACCGCCAGTAGCTTCGTACGAGAACTCCGTTACGTTTACGGGGCGGCGTCCGGTGTATCCGAAAGTTTTTTACTTTCCGCGGCAGCAATTAACGGGGACGCGTACGTACACACGCTCGGGGGTTGCCTCGAGCGGTCGCGAGGGAACGCAAAGGGGCGCGAACGCCTGAAGGGGTTGCGGAGCGAGAGGCGACGCGGACACGCAGCTACCGTGTATTTTGTTTCTTTTCGCTTCTCTCTCTTTTTTTCTTTTCTTTGTGCTCCCGTTTGCTTTTTTTTCTTCACCCTCCCCCTTTGTTTTTCCGAAATACGACACTCGCGCCGGTGGATGCATTTACGCTTTCCTTTCGCGTCGTTCGCTTCGTTGCGCTGTAATAATTTGACAACGCGAAACAGGACTGCCGGCTGCCTCTTTGAGTGCTCCTTTGTTGGCGAGGAAGGACAATGGGACTGGGAACGGGAGAGACCGTCTTAGTCGTTATCTACGGAAAGAGTGTCCTCGTAACTACGGCCCGTTTGGACTCGAGCGGTCCCTTTAAATTAGTTAAATATTTACGGCTGCAGTTTGCCCATCGCGTGTGGTTATCAGTTGGGGAATAGTTTTCTTCGCTTGATGATCTTCCTTGTGGAAATTGGAGGTTCAGTTGGAGCGGTTCAAACGTGTATGTAATCGCGTTATTTAGGTTCGATATTGATTTGTACTAGTTGGGCACGAATGGGAATACTTGCATTTCTGTGACGAGTACGTGGCTAGTGGAATTCGATCTAGCGTTTCCACCGTTTGTAACTGCTTCCATGCATTATTGTTTAATAATAAAAGAGAGATTTTTATTATTTAAAAGAGCTAATACTAAAATGACAAATGTAATAAATATATACGGATAGTAATTTTTAACATTTAGTGATTCCATTACTTGTATCGACATTGCGTGATTTCGCTGGTCTTTCTAAAATATTTATCTCTCCTTTTATAGAAGCAGTTTTCGTTTTCGATTATGCGTGCTAATTTGTTTACTTGTTCAGTCAGCGAGACAACGTACAATTTTCGCTATTTAACTTTTCAGTAAAAAAATATCGTTCCCCGTTTGTGTTGTCTTACCGAAGCAGATTTAGCAGGACTTAAAGCTCGCCGCTGGTTTCGCAAATCATGAGAGTGGTACAAAGAACCATCTGGCCCGTCCGGATTAAACCGTTTTCATTCGGTAAAAATAACTCTCGGCCATTTTTTCCCCCCGCCCAACGAGTGCGCGGCCTGTGCAAAGTGTAAACGAAATGTGGTTTCCTTTTCAATCTCGTTCGCCTCAAATGCGGTCGTTGCGGGATAACGCGTTGCACATTTCGTACATTCGTATGTGGACCAGCTGCCTCTGCAATTTGCCTTGCTGTCGATGCTGAAATCGACGCTTCTCTCAAAATCGTACGTTTGTCATGACAATTTATTGCCCTCGGTTGTTCCACGTTCTTCCTTTCAGCGTATTCTTCTCGGTTTCGCGGAATACTCCGAATAACTTTTCCCGGCTCTCCTATTTTCCCGGATGTGCTGGTGCGTGAAATCTTTGATGTCGAGTCATTTTTCTCTTCAACATTGCGATTGTCTGCATCTCATTTTCTCTATTCAGAATTTAAAAATTGGGAAAAGAAACGAGGGAACTTGTATAGAAACAATTTTACAAATTGTAAGAAAAGAAAGCCATATAAAACTTTCATAAACATCATTGATTATAAATTGAGCCTGTTCCATTATAAATCTCATAAAAAAAATTAATGAGTTTCCTGGGATCAAATCATTAATAAAAGATCACTCCACCCTTACGAACACACATCAAACCCTCACCATTCTCCACATTTACAACCACCGATAAGCACGCGTTAATAGAGGTCCCTTTCCGTTAAACGACATCTCCCTCCAGAACACGTGTCATCGTTTACACGAGTCAGCGTGAGAAAACTTGGCATCCATAGGAGTAGAAAGCATGCCTCGTCCCCTCAATCTTCAACCTCCACTAAAATGCACTTTTCTTCCATCGCTGGTTCGTTCCTCTTTCGCCTCTTCTTTTTTCGCGCGACTACATTCCTGTAATTTGCTCGTGTCGCGACACGAACATCAGTGATCGCTCTTTCAGCTGCTACGTCGAACGGGGGACGCGCAAGAAACGTGAAAATCACGGGGCGGTGAAATGTGGGACCGAGGAACCGTCTGCAGCCACGGTTTAAGCCCCCGCGAGTGGAGAACGCGCGTCCTCCGCGGTAGAAACTTACGAACCGTCGTCGCTGACTTTGTTTCACCAGCAGACAGTGTAAAAACGAATCGCGGCTGTTACAGTCACTTGGTCCACGTTTGTACGCGTGTCTTGCACCCGCTGGCTTCTTCCTCCGGCGCGGAATTACAATTCCTCGCTCGCCGGAATACTCGCGTCTCTTTTTTCGCGCGCGGAATTAGAGGGTTCTTGTTGCGTTCCGCTGTGCAGATCGCAGTCGAGGAAACGTCTGGTCGGAGCTTGCTGTGCGTGAAATGATGCGTTCCGCGAACAGCACTGTGATTATGATTAAGTGTGGCGAAGCATTATGTACGCGTGCTTCGGAATTTGTGTTCGAAGCGAACGAAAGCCGCGATGCGACGAGATCGATCTCATCTTCTGTTTCTTTTTTTTTTATCGTTTGCAGGGAAGGAAATAAAAGTTTAGCGATAGATATGTAGTGATAAAAATGATTTTTTAGAAAATAAATGGCAGGACATGTTTGATTGACGCGTCGAGGTTCGGTTTTTTTTTTGGAACGTTTTGAAGTTTTGTAGGTTCAACAAGTTCCATTTACGCTCAATTTTTGATTTTCTCTATTGGCTTGCTTATATTTGCTTTAGAAATTCTCTTTCGTCGATTAAATTCGTTGATAGCAAATAAAGAATAATTATTTATGTACAAAGTATTACACAAAAGTATTACACAAACGAAAAGTGTAGGTTAAAATTCAAAGCTTTGTATTCGTTTAAAGAACGACGGAGATGGAACAAAAGTAAGCCAGACAGTGGAATTACATGAATCTAAAATTCTTGGACAGCAAAAACAAACGATTACGGAAATCCGTTCGCCTCGAAATTTATAACAGAGCATTAATTACACTTCACCTACGAAATTCGAGACAACAATTCGAACTTTGTCAAAACAATTCGATGAACCGAATAACTGTAAACGAAACACGCGCCGTCTGTAAAACAGTTATAAAATCGCGATTAATTAAAGCTGCTGTTAATTCTCCGTGCAACGATCTCCGCACGGCGTAATCTCCTCGTTACAATAATCGCTGGAGAGATAAAAATGATCGGAATCTGAATAATTGACGCTGCCAGCGCGTAATCCAATTTCGCGTACAGCTTGTTACCGGGCTCTTGTTTGCAGGGGGTAGGACTGGTTCGCGGAACAATGCTCGCGGGGTACAAAGTTCCTCGTGCATCGCGTTGAAAGAAAACAGAAAGTTATTAGCCCGTATAAATATTCATGAGTTACGTAAGAATGGGAATCTCCGTCAGGAGTAAGCGGGTGGCTAGCGGTAGTTAGAAACATTCTGGCATTAAAAGCTAGAATTAGTTAGTCTCGGTGACCGCGTAGCTGGAAAGTAACGCAGCGGGGCAAATAGCTCGTGCGCGAGGTAAAATCGCGTAAGAACAAACATCACCGGCGCTCTGAAGTCTGCAGTAGATCACTGAATAGCTCGAAAGGGTGGTTTCCCTTGGAAGCGTTCCCTGTATCTATTCGTCTCCCTCTCTCTCCCTTTCTCTGTCTCCACCTTTGTGCGTTTCCCTCGTCCGCCCCTTTTCTACTTCTCCGCATGAATATAAATTACTTGCGCAGGCACAGATTACGCGTCAGAGTGATACGTTCGCGTATTTTTGGCGACAACGTTGAAACATTAGATCCGAGCGAATAAACTTTCCTCGCATTAGCCTGGGCGAGCCGCGAAGTTCTTGTCTCGTTAGCTGAGAACGAGCGTTTAGGTTCGCGTGAAAGGGATGAAGCGGCGCTTTGAATTATGAAGAGGTTTTCGGGCCCGATGGACTGATACAAGGGTGTAGCAATCTCGAGGCGACGCTCGTAGGTGACTCGAGAACCGTGCTCGCGAATGGTTGCTATTTTTCACGATGGCCAATTTTAGCGCGTCGTTTTAACAAACGAGCACGATGTTCTTATCGCGATAATATTCGTATCTGTCGTTCTAGATACGATCTTCTTTTGGTGGAGTTACAAGAATTTCAATTCACTAAAGATAGGTCCATGTATCATGGAACACGTTGCACGATACTTTTGCACGGACGTTTCTACAACGAATTCGTGCAACGATTTTTTATGTTTCACGGTGCGCGTTATACATCATTTCTATCGGACAAAAATGAGCGAAAGCTGCAAGAGGATTGTTTCGCTAAATAAATAAAAATGAACGTGGTAATTGATCGACATGACCTAGTACACGGAATAATGGGTTTCGTAAAAAAGAAAAAATATGGAAAACCGGACCGCGAGGAAATCGATGTTTGGTTTGACGCTGCGAAGTGCAAAGTAGATTTTCGACTCGTCTATATTTATATTTAACATTACCAGCTTACTCCATTATCGCTCCTCATTTTACGTCATCTTACTTAGCGGTGTTTTTCGAACGATAGCTGATATCCAGTCTTCTATTAAAACGCAACGCCTTTTTATCCCCCTTTCATTAAACTCGCGGTATAAGTAGAAACGATAAAACGAAATTACAAGAAGAATGACCGAGAGTGGCAATTTCAGAGATTAATCGTGTCAGCGTGATGCATATTAATGATTTTTCCGAGGGGAGGTTACGTAATACCTCGCAACGTAATGATAATACCCGACGTGCTCGATAAAAAGCGAAGAAACTTTCACGCAAGGACTGTATCGGTTTCTTCTTAGCGTATTCCGCTACGCTCCTCGGTACGGTGCACTCGAGTAATTTGCACGGTGCCGCGAAATCAATAAGAAAGAGGGAACCAGAAGAGGCGAGGACTTACCGGCTGCTTTCAATTGTAACAGCAACATCCGTTCGCGCGTTCCCCTCGTTTTTACTTCCCGTCTCCTACTCTTTTCGCTCCACTGAACATTGTCTCGGATTTTATATTGAATCGCAGGGAAGCTGCCGGCGTTCGAGGAAAAAATTTCGAACAAACTCCTGTTTTCCTTTCGCTCCCGACACGCCCGCGTATTGTTCCATCCGCGGTCGTTGCGGTGGCTCCGTGGTGAACGCGAAGTTCACTGTTCGCCACCAATTATCGATGAAATTTTCGTACGCATTGTTACCTTTGTACCCGCGCGAATCGCGCGAATTCGATCAAAATTAATTTCCCAGCCTCTGTGCCAGCCTGTGAAACTTTTTCAACGTTAATACGGAATTCGTTTCGCGGCGTTTAAATTTGTTGCAACCTCATTTTGTTGCCTGGTAGCCACGAACGAACGCGACGCGGCACCGTATCCTCGCGCGTTCGTAGCAACTCGTGCCTAGCATTTCCAATCCTGCAGACGATCGTCACTGGTACTTGCCTCTCGCTAAACATGGAGGAAACATATCCTCCACCGTATCTCATTCGTGGCACGTGAACGATCGTTGATAAAGAAGAGAAGTACTGGTTTGAATAGTTTTCTAAGATCTACTTTACTGTCGATGATTATCACACTTACGGACGTCTCGTTCTCATATCAAATATGCAAGCTACATAGGTGACCCCGTTGCGGCTTACCTAAGCTTTGACTGTGCTGTTTCGCCGACTAGAATCTTGTAATTGAAATATTGATTATAGCTCGAAGTAGGTTAACGCGGAGATGCAGCATTCAGCTTTACGTCGTATTAAACGTTAAGAAGAATGAAACGATGTAAACACGGTAGGATATTCCTTTCACGGAGAATTTACAGCAACTGGTTGAATTCCACGCTTTATCGAAGCACCGTCTACTCAGTTTCAGATCAATTGGCTTGTACGTGTTTATACGTGCAATAATTATCGACGTCAAGGAGCTCTTGCGTAATAATCCACAAAGTAACAGTATTAGCGAATTCATTAATACTATTAGTGGATCATTTAAGAGGTCTCAGGGACTCTGTGTTTCCTGTCGACGAAAACTAGAGACGATCTCCTCTTCGTCGCCATTTAAATTATTCTTTTCTTCGATTTAAGTCTAATCGTCGCTTTCATTCCTTTCCTCGCGTTTCTTCGTTTCTATTTGCAATTCGCCCGAATAATCGTCTTCGACTTAAATTAGACGAAGTGCGATAGAAGTTGGAGGACGCTTATAGAAGAGAACGAGAGGGCGACGTATCGAACGAGAACGTGATCAAGCACCAGCCAATGACACGGGGACAGCGATCCAATTTTCCTCCTCAAGTTCTTCCTCGCGGCTCCGTTACGGCCGGCACGATGCTGCCCAGGGCCGTCTCGTTTACACGTCGCGCGGCAACGAGACACGTCGAAACTTCTAACCGCCGTCAGTTCACGGGAAATAACATTAATTACTCGCCAGGCAAAACTCTCTGCCACGCGACACGGACGCGATTGTACGCCGTGCGTCGTCGCACGGTCTGAATAGTTCGCGCGCGTTTCTATTCCAGCAATTAAAATTTGCGCCGGATTGTGTCGGCTCCGCTTCGAGATAGGCGAGCCGCGTGCAACGCTCAGAGTGGCGAAGAGTGGCGCAAGGGCGCGGAGTTAGGGGATGGTCCGCGCGCCTCTTCCCTCCTTCGCTACACGGTTTTTATCGTCGTTACGTTTTTTCTTTTCGCGTTCTCGGCCGTCTCCGACCCCCACCCGGACTCACCTCACCCCTTTAGCGGCAGTAATTTACCCGTAGCACGAAATAAACCACCGTTACCTTGACTACTCCCTCGCCGAGTATTTCCGTGAGTTTCCACGTTTGCGTTTTTATCGCATTGTATCGCGTCGTGCCATCGCGACGACGACTACGGCGACGACGACGACGACGACGACGACCGTCGACTACCACCACTCGCCACCGCGAGCGACAACCACGACGACAACGAGGACGAGCACCAAGAGCAGGCGGTTGGTTTGTTGTTCTCCTTTCCCTCCATCGCGACGCACCACCTTTTTGGCGTTCCGTCCTGGCGGAGGTGTGCGTTTTTTTGTACCCTCGATCTTCGCGGGTTTTTACCACCCCCCGCTCGAGTATTCTCAGATAAATTGTGTGTCACCGTTGAAACTCGCGATTTTCTCGATGGATATTGTACGGACTTGTGGAGAACAATTAAGCGGGAGGGACGATGTGTATACGTGTACGGGTGTTTGACGACGTTCCTGAGGAACGTGGAGACGAATTCGAGGGGCGATTAAACGAAGTGGAGATTAAAAATCGTAAAAAATGTTGCGTTCTTGAAATTTCGTCTCGGAGAACGGTTGCGTTTGAGGGTGGACGTAACGTATGTGTTGCAGGGGTTGCAAACGTAGATCCAGTGGAAGGGTTAAGGGTTTCGTCTTGGGTATCGCTAGTGGACCATGTCACTAATGCTTCCTATAGTATTATAGCAGGCTCTTAATATTAATAGAGGAGTAACGGAGTCAGGCTGTGAAGTTATTATGTAATAGCTTGAAGATTAAGGGAGGACTTGCGAGGAATTGTTGTGGCGCGCCTCCTTTTAGCGACGAGCTACCTAGAGTTAGCCATAGGCCACGTAGAGGGTCCGTGCATTAAACGCGTGGTAGCGTAGCCTGGCTAGCATATGCAGAATTTTAATCATATAGTTAAGTAACGTATAAAGTTACTTTCACTTCGTATATTTTAGAAATCATCAAATAATTCCAATTAACGTTAGATTTCTCTAATGCCGGAGTAGAAGAACCGCCATATCGTGAAATCTTGATTGTTATTCCAAATTCTCGCTTAATTGTATCTTCAAGACTTCGAACATTTGATGTACACGATAGAAGCTGCATCCAAGTGACGGTTATATTTTTCGTCCGTCTTTCGATGCGTACGTCTTCCATTCAGCACTGATTGCTACGTGAGTTATGATGACGAGAGTTACGTAGTATTGGTTAATGAACTATTTCAGGTCTCTAGAGGCGCGGTTCGGCTGTAGAGACAAGAAATTATTTCCAGGGGAACGTCAGACGGAATTCCTTACTCTGCTCTTTGAGGACAAGAGGGGAGACGAGTAGATGTGGCAATAATTGAAGGAAAGAACGTGATTGCCTTGAGAGAGGGGAGTCGAAGAATAAAATGCTCTTGTACTATGTATACATGTTTATACAGACTAGTGCAATAATTTTGATAACCCCAGTTTATCGCGCTTGTTTTCGACGATACGATATGGTTTCGAAATCGCCGATAAGACGGTATAATTTCGTACGTTCTGCTACCGTCCATCGTATCGTGGGAGAAGGTACCCTGTGTTACTTAAAAAACAGTAGACGCTGGTGCAGATACGTAGTACCACTTTGCAATATTGCAACTAAAATATCTTTCAAGGTAATGGCCTCCGGAAAGAGATAGGTTAATACTTGTCTACCAAACGAATTTATATGACTCCTGTGTGTTTAATCGCATGAAAATTCTATTCTCCCTCGAAATCACTCGATATTTATCAGTTAAAATCTTTTTTTATATTAGCAAGAATAAACGGGATAATCGAAATGATCGGAAATATTGTTCTGCGTTATATAAAAGGTGATTTTATCATTCTCCTCGTGGATTCCGTGAAATATGGCTCGTCAAACTTTCCAATTAAACGATATCGAACAATTATTATACGAATTAATTTCGATTTGAAAAAGAGGTAAGAAGAAAAGCTATTTTTCGAAAAAATTCTATAGCTGTACTCCGCGTCCACGCGCTTGCTCACTGTTGCATGTAACGTAAAGCCAAATTTACCAGAACCCGATTACCATTGTAAATGTGCAAACAGCCTCAAGTTTCCTACGTGACAAATCGCTTCCAGAGGCAGCGCTATAAAACTGTACTATTTAAATGGCAAACGGTTCACGATAAGGGAGACGATAACGATTTCGAGACTCGTGAGTGACCAAGTACCTATACGAGATGATTTATTGGCCGATGAAATACGACGCGGGGGCTAGAAAAGGGTTCGCACGGTACTCTAAGCGCGTCCACCATGGTCGAATAATTGGAACGCACGCTAATAGCGGCGCAATTAGATCGGACGGTTCTTAAAACGCAATTACGGTGTTGTTTGAAAATTTGCAAATTCCACCGTGGCTCGACCCGGCGTGGGGGTTTAAACGTTTGCTTTCCTCTTGTGACATTAGCCGCGCTCGATGTATTCGCGTTGTTATCGCCGGCAAATGACACGTGAAATTGAAATTAGCCTAGAACTTTGATTATGCCGAGCTGTTTGCATATGCCGCATTAATCCCCTCTGTTGCACGCGATCGTCTCGCGCAATCTGGGAATTGATTTTATTCCGCGGGTCCGCGAGCGTCAACCCCCCGATACGGGCGTGTGCGCGCTTTCGAACGGGCCGCACGAATGACGAATCGTTACACGCCGTTGCCGATAAAAGCGGCCATTACCGTGGCACGCGATAACGTATCGCTTGGGTACACGATCTCTGGAAGCTGTCGCCCGTGTCCTGGGACAAGGTGAACCTCGTTGATTAGCTCCGCTGAAGTCTGCCGCGAGCTAATGGCATTAAGTCGCGGTGAGCATTTGAAATATGCACGCGAAATTTAATGGGGAACACGTAACACGCAGGCTGCGCCCTTGTACGGGATGCTCGTGACCCTCGAACAGCTGCGAACGACGTGAATTAGTTTTGTCTGAAATTGGGAGACGCGGCGGGGCGCAGTTTCGACGAAGAAAAATCGTGGTCCGTTAACGAAATTCATTTTTACGGTTGCGATGCGCAATCGTCGAAGTTAATTGTTATTTAAAAAGGCGCGTCGAGACTCGAAATTGAATTGGAATTGATCTTTCGTCACGACGGCGAACAATTTTAGATTGCTTTGGCATTAACGGAGATCGAATGTTCCATTTTTTTTTCAAACTGAAATCCCCAACGCACGTACGAAATGATAGCGTAATTTTTCCACGCGACGTCTGCGTTTATGGCTGAGCATGCGTCAGGATTACATTGTCCCGCATTTTTCGACGTTGTTGGAGCACCGTTATAAACAAGTCCATTACGGCTGATGGCCGTCGTTTCGCGTACACGTATGAATTTAAATAAATTCGATGTTCAGAATTAGAGGCATCGCGTGATCCTCAGCTTGCGCACGCAGAGTCACTTTTTCAAGTCCGAGTGTCTTTCGAGCCACGTTCGAAGAAAACCGTAGAAACGCAGTTATTTTAAACATTTCGAAATAGAAAGATAACTCGTAACAATTCATAACAGCTTGAATATCACATCATTTTAAAGGTTTCTTTGAACCATATGACGCCACATTAAAAAAATTGCCATTAACTCGAAACGATAGAGTACCTTCAGGCGATCGTATCTTCGAAATTCTTTAAAAACGGCCGCAAAAAGTGCGCGAAAAATTACCATGAAACCGAGGAACGGTCTGAAGTCGCGTGAAACGAGATTCAGCAGCGACTTAGGCGGCGGCCAGGCGGGTTCCTCGTTAGGCGGAACACGGAATCGCGCAAAGAGATGCCCGCCATTGTCGCATCCGGCCGCTCTCGCCGAATGAAACGCGCTTCATTCCTAATTCATTAGCGGCAGAATCTCGCTTCGTAACATTTACACGTTTCCGCGGGACAGCCAAATGCAAAGTTCGAGGGGGCGCTGGCGGGGTTAGAGCCGAGGGGGGGTGGATGTTGCGACCGTATTTTCATCAGGGTCGGAAGTAGTCGCGTTGGTGGTTGCCTACGTTCGCAGGGCACCGGCGACGACGGCGTCGAGCTTCGCATTTGCACAATACACAAATACGGGCTCGTCCAAATACGCGGCCCCACCTACAAAGACTAGCCCTCGGGCTTTACTTTTGCTAACTTCCTTCTGCTGGTAGCGCCGGAGAACACAGCCGCCGTTGATAATGAGGGGGATGCAACCTGCAGAGGTGCAGACTGCGACACGTCTACCGAAATTGCGATCGCTGATGCGTCGACGATTCTTCGTTTCGTTGGATGGCGACGATTCGTCGAATCGTTTATACGCGCTAATCACTGTTGATTGGTATTTTCAGTGATTGATAGCGGTTGAGCGACTTACGCGAAAGGAGAACCCATGATATTGAATTCTTCTTAAATTTCATTGCATCATTAGTAGACTTATAATTGTTAGAAATGTTAGAGTAGGTTACTATACGTGTCTCGAGTTTGCTGTCCCTCTAATAGTGAGCGTTGGAGGACCATCACAGTTTCATTTCGAAAATGAAATTTGCGAGTATAGAAGAATCGTCCATTTAAAATATAAACTTTACAAACGGTAATTTAAAGAGAATCCAATCTATGTTTTGAAATGATGAGAGAAATTAATAACGCGCGCAGGGTGTTCGATTATATCAGTCGTTTATTTAACGTCCCGCGTAATTATTGCGATAGGGCTTTGCGATTCGTGCGCATAAATACGATTAGAGAGGCTAAACCGGTGCTAATTCAGACAAATCCCTGTTACTCAGCTTATTGCCTCTCGAATCACGCGGCTTTCGCGCGGCTGCGGTAGGTGGGGGCAAGCGGACAAATGTACAGAATGATATATCCGGGTGTACGTGGAGGTTGTGCCTGATCAAAGGCCGGAAGGTCGACAGCGGTACTTCGTTTGTTCGATTTAACGATGCGCCGTTAATTAATTCGGTCTCTTCGATGCTAACTAGCGCACGGCTCCGAGGAACCGTCGGAGGGTAGGCATCCCGCGTCGAATCACCCGGAGGAACGATACATTCCTGCCAAAACTACGACAAAGGTGAAATCACAGCGTGGCACTGAAATCGAAAACTGTCTGCGGTCAGAATTCAACCTCTCGCGGATTGCACGTGATGCTCTCGTACCGATAATTCCATTCAAATTGAGGGTGGGTTACCTTTTGCTGGTAGGAGGGTGGCTGTTTCGTGCCAATGATACCATACGTGGTCCGCAGTTCGATTTAACACTTTCGCTTGTATTAATATCAGTATTCTCGCGACGGTGGTTGCGTTTTGTAAATTGTTTTTTTATTTATCCGCGTTCGTAGGAAATACAAGGACACTTTAATGCGTAAGGATAATAAAATTTTTAATTGCTTTTATTGCTACTTATGTTATTAAAGTTTGACAAAATAATGAGAGGAATTTATTAATTTTATTATTTATTAGTTGAGGTTGATTAGTGGGTATTTAAATTCACTTCAGTAATGCTTAATTTCAAGTAGTCTTTTAGTTATGGTAATGGTGTTTTAAATTTGGTATTTCTTTTCGAAAGTGTATCACATTTCAATCCAATTATCGGTTCGATGCTTTCAGGGTATTTAGTCCTTAGATTTTTGTGGAATTCACTCAGAAAATTGCCACTTCCTATTCCATTAACCCCGTGCGCTGGAAATCGATTCACCGATGCACACTCGCGAACCGTCCATAGTAATTCGAAGCGAGCCATAAACAACACCAGTGGACGTGCCGCGCAAATGTTATTAATGAACTTAGGCTTTGCCATTAACGAACTTATCCATTTAAAATTCCATCTAGCGTTGAGCTACTGTGCGCTCTATCCTTTTTTTTAACTCTCTGCACCTTGATTATTATTCAAAGCGTTCTAATTTAAAAGCATTTAATTATACTAACCTCGCACCATATTTTACCGGATCTCATAATTCAACAAGTCATCACCCAATTTATTACTTGAATATTACTAAAATCATCTCTCTACCAAACGATCAACATCCCTCTCAATCTTCTCAGAACCTCGCACACATCACACTCATTAAATCAAAATACCATAAACGCATCGAGTGCAAAAAATTCTCAATTCAAACACTCTTCTATGAATTACAACCCCTGATCAGTGGTAGCTACCACGACCTCGCATCCAAGCCGCCCACATGTCGCGCGTCATATGTTCGCTCGAGGGTGCAGGTGAACGTGGCCGCTGCAGCTCGCGGGAGGGCGAAGGGGTGCGTCGGATGGGAAAAAATCGGCCGTGTCCCGACACGAGCGGTGATAACAGTTTGTATCCGCGGTGACAAGAATTGGCTGAAACTACACAGCTCGGATAGCGCAAGCTGCGGCGTAGCCGCGACACGAATCGCTGCCACTTGAACGCGAATTGTTATCGCCCAAGTAGTTACCGCGCGGTTGTTATCCGTGCAGCAGACATATCTTTTCCCTGGTGTCGTGGACGAGGGTGTCGCGAAACGATACGTACTCAAGAGTGAGGGCTTCGGGGTTGGAGGCGCGGGCAAGACGCAAGTCGAAAATCGTGCGCGATGCGACTCGTATTTACCCGTGGGGATGCAGATATTCGCGAGCAAACATACATCAGTCGTGTGTACGTGCAAATACACGCGGGGAAGCGGCAGCGTCACGCGAAAATCGGTATCCGGCGTCGATACGTGCTTTACGCCGATGGCTGGTCGATCGTCTCGCCGATCTCGCTGGCCGCGCGTTCCGCCGCAGAATAATTCCAGCTGGCCAAGGAGAAACAGAAGATCGGTACGATTTGATTTCGATCCATATTCTGGTTTGTCCTTGGATCAGTCGTGGAACCGGTATACCAAACGTGGGACGACATACCAGTGAAATATGTACGTATCTGGAGTTCAGCAACAGTTGGACAGCAGAGCAAGCGAAGCTTCCGAGATAACCTCGGAAGAGGGGAAGGAACGTTTCGTTTACCGAGGCTCCGATATTCACTCGAAATGCCAGACTACGATGCGATACCTAGCGATGCGTTGCATCGAGGAAAGCAACAAAAAATACGAGGAACTCGACGATTTGCGAGGTGAAAATTGTGCGCGACGCGCGTTGTCGTAGCGCAGGAAGGAAACGCGCAGACATTTCTGGTTGGGGTGCACCTTGAAGAATGCGTGGATGGATCTTCGAAATACGATGGCGTATTTTTTCTAACTCGATCATTTTATTCTCGCGAGTGAACCTTTCGTGTCGCCTGTAATTACCTCGCGGATGCGACGCTGCATCCCTCGTCGCACTCAAGCCTCGAACCTGAATCGTAGCCTCGCGTATGTGATCGTAGCGACGCTACGTTTCCGGACCGCCTGTTTGCCCACGTATATTATATTTGCTCGGCGGGCCAACGTCGCCGGAAGTTGTTTAAAACGCGTCGACAATTACGCGCCGCGGCTACCCTCCGCGATTGCTCCGCAGACGTCCTCGACTATTTGTTCGAACGGTGGAACGCGGCACGCGGGTGCGGTGTGTTTGAGGGCGTGCAATTTGGAGGGACGCGTAAGGCACTCGGGGAACAAGTTGCAAACTGCATCGCATCCGGTTTTCGCGGTATTTACCATTGAGATGCAGATACCCGTATGTAAACGCGCGAGACCTGGGAACCAGGTATTGCCGGACCAGCCAGCTCCGGCCCTCGTCCGTGTAGTCTTCCTAACTTCATTATCCTGTCTCATTGATAAACGAGCGATATCTTCTTAACCGTGACGCGCGCACTGTTGCGTTCGCGTGCCCCGTCGTTTCTATCGATCGCGTTTTTTAAACCGAAGTACATTTATATATTATCTTGTACGACACAATTTTAAAAGCTATTTTGATTATTGCAGAGAAATTTAATTTCATTTTTAGTATCAAACTTGTTCGCTATCAAATTATCACGTGGAGGATTCGTTTGTTCGTTTGAAATTGTTCTACGCTTGGTACATCAAATATTATCGTGAGAATTTTCATTTGAATAATTAGCATATTTTTAGAGGAACTGAAATATGTTTTAGTCTACTGTATTGTGACGTTAATTTTTTATATTCAGGTTCATCGAGAAACATGCTTTGAATGTATAATCGAATTCCAGTATGCATTGCAAGAGAAGGTTTAATGTTACATACTTTGCGAGAAACGGCTTGTCGCGAGTGTTTGCCAAAGATTAATCTCTTATCGAAAGGAAATTTACCCGCAGCACGATCGAAAGTATAATATCCCGTGAATAAATTTAAACAAACTCATTGCTTGTTTATTATATTTTAATACTTCTCCAAAGGGAGTATCTCGTGGGAATTTCTAAACAGGTTTGAAAATAATCAACGAGTTCGGATAGGAAACGGAATTTTTAATTTATTGACGTTCAGCCTTTGAAGTATGGCAACGTTTGGCGGGGAGTATCGTTTAAATAGAAAGAAGTACGCGGAAAGCTGGGTGCTACGGTTCTGGAGCTGTGCTCACCTCGAGTTTCACGTCGTATTTATCGTTGAGATGCAGATATCCCCGTGCAAACACGTATCGTCGTGCACGACGAATATCCACAGACTCCTCGCGCGCGCAAGCGTCTCTCTGAGTCATGCCGGAAACCAAGCCTCAGCGGCGAGGTGTACTTTTCCTAACTTCATTATACCACCCTAAGTAGGGCCCCTCCCGCCTCTATTTGTGTGTTTTTGTACCAATATACTCGCCTCCTTGCCCTTCTCTAATCTCGTTTTCCGTTTAACTTACGAAAATGAGAAATACCGAGTTTAAACCGGAACACGATTACCTCCCGCCTTTTTAATGGACAAACGAAAAAACCAGCGCATCCAATATTCTCTCCCCGCGTTTATATTCCTCGCTGTAAATCATTTCCAACAGTAGCTTGGGTTTCTTTTTCCTTATTTTCCTCTTATTTGAAAGCGAGATTGAAGTATTGATTGTACGAATGTTTGAACAAATAAAGTAACTGTAAATACTAGTATATATACACATAATTCCGTTTAATTGCCTTTTTAACTGTTGTTTTCTGCAATCGTGGACGGAACGTAGCGTATTAGTTATAATCAAGTGTTTCGTATTATAATTAATTCGCCATTTTTTCCAATTAGCGGAATGAAGCGATATAAATACGCTTTCAACGCGAATACGAGGGAATCTTTCCGCTGCGTCATTAACAATAATTTATACAGGAAACAAGCTCCTGCGAGCACGCTGCTGGGGGAAAAGAGTTATAAACAGTATAATATTTATTTTTCAAACGGCCTCATAAATATCAGTAATGTACCGAGACTAAAACCTTCGAGTCTCGTACTACTAGCTATTCCATATTTTCAACCCCCTCCCCCTGCTTTTTATTTATGCCTCAAGTGCTCAAACGTGGCTGTTTTTCTTTTACCAGCCTTCATTCGGTAAGAAATTTTCATAACGCTTCAATTTTTAACCGAGATATTATTTACGAGCTCCCGTTGCGTGTTACAATTTCAAGAGAAATGTAAACCAAATAGCTCGTCCGCAACATTACACAGCTAATTATACTCGAAGGTAAAAATCATAATTGCTTTCTTACGCAAAAGAATCTTTATTCAACAACCACCCTCTGTCATCGAATTTTTGATCATAGAACACGGATCGAAATGACCACCCTGCCGCGTCCACTCCACCCACGGTTAACGACGTAAATAGTCCCTCCAATTTAGGTTTGTTTGCATAAACGAAGAGGGATTTTTGTTCAGACAAATCGACCACTGTGGGAGCCGACCGCGACGCTCCGTTTCCCTTCTGTTTACCCTCGAGATGCAGATACGTACCCCCGTGCAAACATGCACCGCGACGGAACGCGAGCGACAAGTAGTGTACACGCGCGCGCGAACGAGCGCACCCCATGGCGGCCCTTGGAGGTTTTCGAATCGCGCTTCACAAGTAGGCTTCACGGTGTACTTTTTCTAACTTCGTTAGACCCCCTCGCGGGCACCAGCGCGCTTGTTTACGCGTTTGTTACATCGGCTCTGCGCGCACCTTTAGCGGCACCCCGTCCTCGCGCGACTTTTCATCCCTCTCGTCAGTATGCTAACGCATTCCGGCGTTCGTTCGAGCGCGACTCGCGAGAGAATGGGAAACGGGACCAGGGGTGTGGACGGGGGATGGGCGAAAAAAAATGAAGAAAGGAAAAACGCGGAATCGAAGCAACCCACGGCCGCCGCTTCGTCATTGTGCACACGGTATACATAATACATGCGAATAATATTAGTCCGCGCCAACGAAACGATGCTTTTGACGAGGCCGTTGTCGCGCCGACGACGCTTTCATGCGCGCATTTTCACGGGCCTTCGTTCTCTTTTTTTCTTATCCTTTTAGTCTGCTGACTTTTCCCTTCCACTCGCGGTCACCGAGAGTATTAATTTCCGCGCCGGCCTCGCGAACGAATTTTTGCACCCCTGCGCGCGTGCACCGCGAGATCCACGAGGGGGTTGCGTGAGACTCGAACGATGGCGCGCGTAGATACGCGATAAGCTTGATGAGTGTTCTTAATAGTATTTATTATATTGTTCGCTTCTACGTTAACTCGCCTAATGCGGTTGATAATGGCGCTTCAGGGAAATAATTATATAGATTTTTCGCTTACACGTGATTATGATCGTTAACCCCTCGATTAGAGTAGTTCTACTTTTCTACAGTATGCAAAATTAAAATTTTACAGTATACTGAGATTTATATGTGTGCGTATAAAAGTTGTAGAATTTTTCCAGATTTTTTCTTGAGACATCAGTGTCTCGGCGGAGTTGGAACGGTGGAAAAGAGAAACCGTACGTTTTGCGTGAGTTGCGTTAATATTCTCGAAGTTTTTACCATGATAAACGATATTAACGCTGCGCACATTAGCGGAGACAGGAAAGAATCCGTTTCCTTGAACAGAAATATAGGAATCGATTAAACTGCTTGAGCGTATCATTAATTAAACATATCCATTACATATTCATGCACTGATTGAATTTTCACGTTTGCCGCCTCTCAACGTGATGTGAAATTGTCACCATTCGATAATGTAGGATTATCAATTCATTAAAATACTTCTTCGTTACTCATTGTTCACTTGGCACAGGAATTATAATACATATTCCCACGTACGCTTTAGCTATTAAAATAATTCGTGATACTTCCATCGTGACGTACAGTCACTCATAAAAGTATTACATACATCTTGAAAATTTCAAGTATTTAAAGAAACAAATGGTAATCAATTTGTTCGTACATTTGTTTACGTGAAAACGTTAAACAAATCAAGAAGGCAACGTAAAGTTATCACTAGATATATTGAATTCTAGAAAATTTGTTGCCATAACTATAATTGTTCTTTGTACAGTTTTCTTTAGCTGTTATGACAATGTACCATTTAATTGACGTCTTCCATCTCTTAAATATGCGTTCAGCGAACCATGGTGTTTCCATAAAATGTTTTATATGAGTTATCTATACGGGACTCTTATAACATTCGTGAAATACCTTACATTTAACGATACACCTGTAGAAACTTGTTATACAACGATGTTTAGAAAATATGTAAAGTGTGATTTCTATTTTAATATTTTAAATTCGATGGCAGACTTTTATGACTGATTGCGTTACACGAGTGCCCGTGTGACGCGCGTATTTATCTGAAATATTTACATATGTACGTTGGTTTATAGCCAACAGAATTCTAGGAATCCGTTTCAGAATTCTTATTGCTGTACGGTGAATGAGTTTGGTATTTGCGAGAAGTCGGCTTCTAAGAAATTTTATTCAATAACCTCGCTTATCGCTTCTGTTATTGACAGTGTTATGAAACGAGTCATTGAAGCTCCGAGTTTTCCCGCGGAGAATTCTGTATCACCTCGAGGACTGCGTAACAGTAGTGTGTCCCGTCTCGTCGGGAACGGACGTGTGCGCGCTCCGCGGTGATTGTTAAACGCGTCCAGTAAATAGTAAATCCTTTTTCTCGCTTTGCATTCGATAAAACAGTGCTGTGCTTCATTTGCATCTAACCCCGCGGACGCATAAGTGTTTTCTTTTTACGTGGATCGAATAGAGATAACATTCTGCTGACAAATTGCCTTCGTGTAGTGACAAACAAGTGAATAGTTCGATTACATGGCACGTCTTTGAAACTAATACAGTGAAGTGTTAATACATTCTCGAAAACTGTGAATAGAATGGAGTGACACTTATGCAGTAAATGTGAGTTGAAAGAATTAATTGGGACTAACAACAGCCTCGACCCGCGCCTCATTAATATTCCCGCCTCGACACGTTCGAACAGATCCTCAGCCACCGCCATCGTCGTGCCTGCACCCGTGCGCCACGATCAACCCTTCATCACGCATCGAACCGAACTCGCTTCCAGAGGCGTGTGTCGTCGCGACCCGTCGCGACGAAGCAATTACAATTATCCGCGTAACAGCATTGGCACGCGAGTCGTTAACGCGGTTAAGGGAAGCCGCGATCGTTTCCGCGAGATCCATCACTGTCTGAGCCGAGGAATCGATCCGTTAGAGGTGGGCCCCCGCTAAATAAGGGACCCGTGACGCGTGCACCCTCTTTCTTAACGAGTCCTCCGCAACAGCGCGATCGACGAAACGCCGCGACAACCGGATGGCGTTCGCCAGCGTCGCGTCTCGCCTTCCATCCAGCCGGAGGCGTTCTTGCGTAACGACCGTTTGAATCTTTCATAGGAGCGAATCGGGAGAGGTCACGATCGAATTGAAATTTATGCTGCGAGCGTGGAAGAGGCGCGACGCGACGCTTTTCACCCCCGTTTTTCGGGGACCTAGCGCGGGGACTCCTCTGATCGTAGTTTTCCTCAGGTTTGTGGAAATCGTGGTTTCCTCTGTGAAGGTTCGCTTAAAGTGGGATTACGTATCGATCAGATGATAAACTACTATTTGTTCTAAGCAGTTTCGAAGAAAATATCAACGAATATGCGTACAATGAAGAGTTTACATTTTACTATATTAGATACTGTTATTTGTAATACTATTTAGAATTGTATTTAATTTTTTACTAAAACATTCGTTAATTCTTTATTGTATAAATACAGACCATTGGTAGTTAATTTTGTGTTACAGAAAGACTGAGTTCGAGAAAGAAGACTGAATACAGTTTCAAAGTGAAGGGAAGACCGTTCTTATCGGTTATTCATTATTCATTCGGTTCTCGATTTTCCGATTTTATTTTCAACTCCGTGTGTAATCGCCGTTGGTAAAAAGCGTTTAATGCCAGCGCCCGTTTAGTACGCAATTATTCCGTTTAATAGGGGACGGCGCAGAAAATATCCCAATATGCGTGGCGACGTTGATAGATCGCAGTCATTTCTGCCCGTATGAATTTCATTCGACCGCTTTGTAGGAATTCCGCGGACGGTCGCTTTCGCGTAGACACGGCGCACGGTTTCGTCCATAAAATCATAATGAACGGTAGTCGCGTGCGATTACGCGCCGTTAATTTATTTTAATTCCTCATCGTCGATCCCGCCGATCGAACTCACCGTTCGTTAGTCTTTTAACGAGGCGAATCTGTTTGTTCTCCGTGCGCCTTTGAAACAGGAAATCACCTCGCTGACGGAATTTTTGATAAATTCGCGAAGCCTGGACAAGCTTGCGCGAGTCTGAAATCAAGAGCGTAGCTTTCGAACGTTTGAAATATTAGCGAATACAATATTTTTCAAAAAAGATATTAACAATATTTGCCGTTGCAAAATGTGAACTGGAAAAGCAATCTCGCGCCGTAAAAGTTTACGCTGGTTACAGGGACGCTGGTGACTCGAAGGAGGAAAGCTGATCGCAGCCACTCATTGCCGTAACGAATTGCCTCCTCGCGCAAAAGTAGACGCGGAGGACGAATTAAAAATTAATTGCTCCATTTCGGAGTCCGGTTACTCTGGACAGTGAACACCGTGGCGTTCGCCTCCGCGCGATTATTAACGCGACAGGACGGTTACCGAACGCCGTACCAAACTCGAGGGACTTTCATTCCGTCCACCCCTCCGGCTGAAATATATTCTTCGCCCGCTGGTGATGTATTAAGGGCCCCAATAGAATCTTAATTTCGCCACCGTAAATTTCCAACGCGGCCCACGGCTCTGTAACTCATCGTTTCCAGGCTCGAGCCTTCTCTTCGGTTCTTCGCCCTCCTTCAACGGCTAATAACGCCCCCGACTGGTACCGCTTCCACGCGTGTCGCGACTGCTGCACCCTTATCGCGCCACTCCACGTTTCTAATCCCACGACGCAGCCTATTCCCGTAACTTCTAATCTGATCCCTCATTGTCATTCCACGCGTCTCTAATCCCGGACCGTAATATCTTTTAATAAGTCCCCGTTTCACGCGGCGAACCCTCGGGACGATGGGTTCCCGCGATTTCACCAGCTTTTCCAATGGAATCGATTCGTTGCTCCGGCGAGTTGTGCGTCGGTGTCGATGAATATTTAAATTTAAATTCGCAAGCGTTATTTGCTGCGATTGTACATTTGATGCTTTGAAACATACAAGCGTCATATTTCGAAATGATAGGCAATTCGTTTTAGAAATGTTAGTTCGCTTTAAAAAGTGACGTAGACTGTTCCACGTCCGCGTGGCTCTCTTCGATCGATAGGATCGAACGCGCGAGGCGAAGACGAGGCTGAAAAATCGCCAGGTTCCCCTGCGCCATCCTGTATGAAGCTAAACGTCCGCTGCTGACAGCTGGAGTCGAAGCGGCGGGGGCGGATTAAGCGGATCGAGACCGAGGAGCAGATATTACGGCGGCCCGCGAAAATCCCGCGTTCGAATATTGCACGCGAAACAAAGCGATCGTTGCGCGGTCGGATTGAAATAGCGGCTTTCTGCCAGCGCGGCTGGACGAATGGAATGCGTTACAATCGCGAAGGATTTTCATTGCTTTTGTTGCCGGCCGTGCTACCCGCCCCTGTTTTTTTTTCTACAATCGTTCGGTTGATTTATGAGCAAACGTTCGGGCAGAGTCGCGTGATTCGCGGCGAGCATTTGGGGGATCAGGTTCGTCCTTTTTCTTTCTTCTTTTTTTTTTTTTAAAGCCACCGCGATTTAAATAGGGTGCGATACATTGCTGGATAATTATTCGACTTGATCGCGTGAATATTTCTCGCGAATAACTTGCGCTCCAGCGACTTGGATGGAAGGTTCGGGTCGTTCGTCATTAAATTAATTGGAAATCGTATATTGTAACTATTGCAACGGGTCGATTAATTCGAACGGATAATATTGAAAATTTTAATGAAGAAACTTGCAATGCATCGTCCTGAAACGTTAATATTAATAAGTGCGGTAACGAGCGGTTAAATATTTGTTTTCGGGGGAATGTTATTCGCGCGTAATTGCGATCGTTAAAGATTAACGTCGAACGAGTTAGGATAAAAAGATTCGCGTGGAAATTTCGAAATGAAATATGAAATTACGAGAACGTCGAGCGATCTTCTTGATTCGAACATTCAAGTTCGATGGAATCGCTTCGAAGTAAGCCAAGGTTGAGAACAGCGGCGGTGATCACGTATTTAGAACGTTTTAAAGCTCAATTAGCGGTGTCAATTAAGTCGGTAAGGTCGTGGATAATATTGACAGGCGATGTAGTTACGTTGTATGTTTAGTTTAGAGGGGTGCAAGACCTTGTCGGTACCACGTCGGGTATATCTTGCTGCTTGATATTAAATCATTCCGTTATTATGATACTAAACTTGTGGACGTAGGAGTTTAGACCGTAATTCAAGCGTATCGGTAGATCTTACGCTTCGAGCTTTTACTTCTTCGTGCACAAAGTAGACGTTTGTTGTTATTTCTTCCGCACGATGGACATATTAAAATAACTGGCATGAATTTAATTTATTAGAACGTTTAAATTTCAAGCTGTAGTACAAACTCCTGTGTAATTATGTATACCTTCCAAGATCTATCTAAGAAACACTCATTCAACAGAGCACAGAGAAACGTTAAATACGAACATTTTATAAGTACTATAGTATTTTAAGAAATTAAAATAGAACTTTGAAGATAACACAGATAATTGTCGTGTACAACAGTTCAAAACTTCTGTTTAATATAAAATCTATATACAGGCGTTTAAAAAATAAAATTAGACAGATTTGTTTCTTCTCAAATTCGTAATTAATATTATTACTTACATAGTTTCATAACGTTGCTCATCAGTCTGAAAACTAAATCACTGTAACTAATTGCCCAATTTGAAATAGCGGAGTATTTCCGAATGCATGCATATACGCACGCGAAGGATCCATCGCAGAGCCACCCTCGCCAAAAGCACTTCACCTCATTTTACCAATACGAAAACCCCTCTCTCTCTCTCACTGGGTCGTAAGAAAAATATTTAAACGAGAGAAATATTCGGATCGTATAAACGTAGGTTCTAACTCTGAGCGCGGTCAAGATAAACCGACTGGCTCGTATCCCATCGACTTCTCCGGTAATGACTCTTACCCTTTTCGATGCGCGGCCGTTCTTTGGAATTATTGCCATCGACGACTTAGCCGCGGCGTCTCTGGCTGGCTCGATCGGTAGGCAATGCATCAGGCTAACTGTTTCCTCGATCGGAGATATACGCGGGACTCGCGAGGGTTAAATGGAACTCGGCGATTCCTGTGTAATCGCCGGGACCCCCGGGGTCGCGGAATCGCGGAGGGTGCCGGAAACTTTTCGGTTTACCGCTGTTACTTCTTTTCTGTTCGGCTTCTAATGGGCCCCTGGCAGGATGTCGAGGTCGTTTGCTGCAATTCGTTCATACGCTTCCTAACTAAATGATGGGACGCCTCTGGGTTTCCAGCGTTGCTTCGAATCAATGACCTGTGCGCTAACAGCGAACATTTTGCGCACGATTCTGTATCGAGGAACGCTTTCATACGAAACATGCCACTGTTTACATTATTTTAATTTGAAAAATTGAAAATTGAATGTTTATTAATCTCGTGATCTTTGAGATCGTTCTAAGTCATGGTAGTTTAGATCGCGATGATATTTCTATTTTGCGACACACACATTTGTATCATCGTGTTGGAAAATATCTTCGTTTAATATTCTTTGAGGATTTGAATATATATCACACTCATTTCGTCGCAGACAAACGTAATAATGTCCTTTCATCATTGTAGCCACCCACAATGCAACACCGTCCTCGTCCATTTATCTCATCTGCTTTGGAAGCCTTTCTTTCCCCAGATCGAAGTATTAGTGAAATCCATCGCGTTCATCCAATTTGAAGCGTTTTTCTTCCCTGAAAATGGAACTCTCCTCCATTGTTTATTCTGCAAGGTCTAATCGATCTTTTGCGCGTTTATCCATTAAAGATGGTTTTCTTAAAAGTAGAGAGTAGTCAAGTGTTTTATATAGTTATTTTTAGTTTAATAAATTGTATAATTTAATATATCGTACATAAGATTACATGTAATTGGCTTTCCTAGCTATTCGTTGAATGTTCCTTATATGCATATTAATGTCAGCTTTTGTTGCCACATCTTGCGTCGCGGGGGTTGAATTCGAAACCACCTTTAGTAGCTCTTGGATGTCTCTCAGGTTGCCTCTTCGTATATTCCTTTATTATGCATTTCTGTGCATTTTTTTAGTAACTATGAATGACGTAACAATCTTGCAATCCTCTTTGTTTCGTTAAAACGACTTTTTTATTTTAAGTGAAATTTATCTCAAAAATGGAAATTTTACGCAAATTGTCGTCATACTTTGCCGTCCTTCGCAGAGAATAACTTCCTATTTAGAATAGACGTATATTTCATTATTTCGGAATGAAAGTGCATCGTTCCAAAACAGCGACAACTGAAATAATTATTTCAGTATTCTTTTCATATATCGTGCTTTCAAACAGATTTAATCTCATACTAATGATACGATGTACTTCTCATATGAAAGAGGAAGAGCAGAGATTTTCCCTACCGTTTTTAAAAACTTCGCAAAATATCCGTATACCACGCAACGAGAAACACTTTGAGCCACGATACGAATAAATAAGAGATACGACATCCTAATGCAATTTTTCATCGTCGAATCGCTCCGAAAAGATTATCCTCTCAAGCTTAAGAGCAAGCCACACTTGGAAGTATTTCTGTAAAAAGACCGTAAAAGAAGAACTTGAACTTTTTCGTAATTCTATACACACGCTAACTTGTCTGACAGTGTAACGTTAATGGGAGACTTTTAATCGAGAGGAAGAAATTAGAGGACGGCCAGACGTGCGCGAAATTTCAAGCACGTGTCGGATACGCTCGAACTTAAGTGCGTGCGTGACGCAAACACGTTCAACGGCTTAATCCGCTGGCGGTTAATGCAAAGTGACAGCCGAGCGCGGCGCATCGATTAAACCGTCAATTTTGATCGATCGAACGGTACTCGTTTAAACTTGGAAACTGAATTAACAGCAATTAAGGGACGTAACAAACAGTAGCTGGGAAAGGGGCTTAGCGGGTGATAAATTTCATCTCGGGGCGTCCTACTCAAATTCGACCGGTCCTGTTAACAATTCCGGTCGATACTCCGTTCGTTGAAAACGACAGTCCGCCAACCCACCAGCGCATTATTATCTGTTGACCTGGCATTTGTAATGCTAAGTTAATGGCTTTTGAAGTATCAGAGGGTAGTTTGTAGTCGCTCGAGGGTTTATTGCTGTATCAAACGGTCGATCGTTGCATTTTTATGCGCAACTCCGTCGTGAGAATAAGAATTTTAAGCAAAAAGTGACACTATTCGAAATTTCAAATCCAATTTTCTGTGAAAAAATTTTCTATCAATACCACTCGCGGCTCGCATTTCGCCTCGATCTGTTCTGGCTCGCGAGAACACTTACTGTTAAAGGTCCGACTACCAAAAGGCGGCGCGTTCCTGAGGATTTAGTGTAAGCAAAAAGTGGCGCGATTCGAAATTTCAAATCCAATTTTCTCCGTGAAAATGTCCTATCGATACCACTCACGGCTCGCATTTCATTTCGATCTGTTCTGGCTCGCGAGAATACTTACTGTTAAAGGTCCGACTACCAAAAGGCGGCGCGTTCCTGAGGATTTAGTGTAAGCAAAAAGTGGCGCGATTCGAAATTTCAAATCCAATTTTCTCCGTGAAAATGTCCTATCGATACCACTCACGGCTCGCATTTCATTTCGATCTGTTCTGGCTCGCGAGAATACTTACTGTTAAAGGTCCGACTACCAAAAGGCGGCGCGTTCCTGAGGATTTAGTGTAAGCAAAAAGTGGCGCGATTCGAAATTTCAAATCCAATTTTCTCTGTGAAAATTTTCTGTCGATACTGTGGATCGATCGCATTTCGTCTCGACCTGTTCTGGCTCGCGAGAACACTTACTGTTAAAGGTCCAACTACCGAAAGGCGGCGCTTTCCCAAGGATTTAGTGTGCACACTCGAACGTCAGCCAGAGGCAGGAGTAGCCTTTAGTTCTTGCCGAACTGCCGTAACTCATAATTCATGCCGGCCGTGAGTCTCGGGGACGCACGTACGTACGTCGTATTTCGCGTCGCGCAGATGCGCGCCGGCCTCCCCGGCGTCTTCCGTTCTCCACGCGCGGCGAACGGAGACCTCTCACGCGAGCAACTTCCCAAGTGCCTACGGTGCCTACCCCCCGTATCCCGCCAGTGTAAAGAACAATGTACAGTAATGGCTCAGAAAACGCGGCTCGAAGTGCTCCCGTATAACGCAACTTTGGTACCAACGTGGAGTTCGTCGAGATAGGGGCGCCATCGAGAACGCTATCACCTTTCCTCTCTTTTCTTCGAACATGTTTTATTGTCCACCTACCTGCTTAAACGTATGTGCTGTTGACATCGCAAAACTTACGTTAAATTTATGTAAGTGTTGTGGTAGTGTTAGTGGTTGAACGTAATAATTATTTTAATTAATTAGTGGTATTTTTGTTATTTATAGAGTTGAAAGTGAAACTGTAAATTTTGCGCAAGCCATTTTTTTTATGCTTCTCTTTACTGTTTCATCGCTGATATGATCTTGTGTTTAATGATTTTAAAGTGAACACTTTTGGCTGATATTGATATAAATATTGTCGAAGGAATTTTTTTAACGCAGGATTGAACGAAATTGTTTAAAATCCTGGCGCATCGAAGCGGTCTTTATACAGCCGTAAGTTTGTTACCAGGCGATACTGTTAAAATATTGGAAAAGCACGCGAAAAGCGAGGTTCGACACTTCGATACGATTTTTTAACGACGCCGATACGATCATTTTCACCGGAGTTATGACCGTTTGAAGTTGACCCGGTTTCACGGGTTCGCAGGGGATATCCGCAATTTTTTCCGCGGATCGTAGTAAAACTTTTATTGCACGCAGCTTCCCCATGAATGGATCCGTCGCGAAGTTTCAACTGTGCAAGTCGGATGTATTCGCGTTCGATTAGAGCGGATGACGACACGAAAAAATGAAGGAGAAAAATTAATGGGAATAAAAATATACGCGCTATTCGTAAGTACAAATACGCGCAGGGTGGTTCGAGGTGGAATCGACTGGTTTCGCGGCATTCCACGTGAACCGAGCAAATTTATCAAAGCCAATGCGAAGCCATTGAAGGAAAACCAATATTTGTGTATCTCGCGGCCCTTTCGTACAAAGAAAAAGTACAACAATTACAACCGAGTTAAAATAATTCCCCGTTCGCTGCCAGTGGATTAACGAATTGATAAAATCTTGCTCATTAGAGCGAGGTCAAATATGGCGCGCGTATGCACAAACGGAGCAACTTTTAGGATTATTGATCGCGGAAGCATTAATAGTTACCCAGCCGCAGTGGGTAGAGTATACATTCCTATTTAACTTTCCGACTATTCGAAAGTTGACAAACGCGGGACTCTCGGTTACTAAGTATGAACTCTAATTATGGACTAAATAATTACGAACTCGTTCCACCGTCGCCCAAGTTACACATTGCCGTGTAAGTACAGGGCAAACTTGTAACGTGCGATTATTTGTTTTTGAAACAAACGGACGTGGATAAATAGCGCTGCGCACGGATTCGATGCCGCGGAAGTTTTGATTAATTGGTATGACTGTGAATTAAAGGGAGCTTCGATAATTTCGTTTCGAATATCTGCTCGACGAAGTGCAAGGAGTGAGATTTATTAAAAAATTTCATTCTCAATTCCCATCAAACCCCAACACCTGTACACACACAACAGCCAAGGAATCGCAGTGTCTACGAAAACGCTAATTTTGTTTCGAATATCTGCTCGACGAAGTGCAAGAAGTGAGATTTATTAAAAAATTTCGTTCTCAATTCCCACCAAACCTCAACACCTGTACACATACAACAACCAAGGAGTCGCAGCGTCTAAGAAAACGCGACGCGAAGCCAGAAACCAAGACGTCCTCCTTGATGGCGTGGCAATCGCTTCGTCGCGAGCGAAGGTGCGGTCGCGTAGACGAGGTCGTCGTACATCCTCCGGTTGGTCGCACCTGCCTCTAACGCAGCTACGTAATTGCTCGCGCTTGCTTTGACGAATCAATCAGCCGAGTGCAGCGAGCTGCAGCCTCTGCAATTCAAATGAGAATTTTCCACGGTGCCGCAGCGTCACCGTGACGCGCCACGCGGAATCATTAACCCCCGCCCGATAAAGCGATTCCCGCGGACCGTGGGGGGTGGTTATTCCGCGACACGCACCCCGCGTCTATTAGCGATACCAGCCGGCTAGCTTCAATTTATGCCATTAGCGCGTCCTTTTTCGCGTCCCGTTTCGATCTGACGAGCACCGCGCGCCGCGCCGCTTGTCGCAGCTTGCTCTCGCGGCTTTATTCCCCGCTCTGTGTTGTTGGTTATAATTTATTCCGTCTAATGGCGGACGCGGCCGCATCGAGCTAACGAGCCGCAACGGCGGTGCATAAAGGGATTTCGGACGGACCTGGTGGACAGGAAGAAGCGTACGGTTGGGGTTCTTCGGCGTTTCGACCGCGAGTGTCCATAAGTGATCGCGCTGTAGAGTGCTCTGGGTAATTGGCGTCGATTGTGTCGACGAGGTGCATTTAGGGGTGGTTTTAACGTTTCGTGTCCATTTTCGTTTTTCGTGTACACTGTACAATCTAATCTATGTTTAAAGGTACGACGTTGCGCAAGTTTTGTAACGGGGTTAACGCTGATACAGTGTTTTTATAGTCGAGAGTAAGAAAGATGAGATATTGAAAGTGGTGCGTGTGAGATGAAAAAGGAAACGTGACACGTTGGCAGATTCTGTTCAGCAACTTGTCATAAGTATTCTTGGACAGTGATATTGTAGAATATTGTCAAACGCGCGATGGAATATTGATTAATTAATGTCTTGCTTCCGTTAGAGAAATAAGGTTTCAGTTTCTGAGATTCGTTTGGCGTTCCGCGCGACTTACTTCTCGGCCATTGGAAATTTATTTTCGTTTCTGATTTTCTTTTCACTTCCTGCTCCGTTTCTGTATGCATACTTCGATATTCAAATCGAGGCGCTATTTATTTCATGCATCGAATTTATGAATCGCAGTGAAAGAATCAACGTGACTAAAGATTCAGCTTCAAACACTTCAGTTCAAGGCTAGTTGACGTTCAACTATTCATCAATTATTCAGGTTTCCAAGATATTAGCCGAAGTGTCACACAGATTTAAACGCTATTTTCTAAAGTTAAGAAGAAGTAGTCCTGTAAAGTGCCATTAAAATTGCCCAAAGGTGCCCAAATACCCGTGAACAATCGCACAACAGCGATAACTTCTGAATAACAAACTTGGACAACGACACAAACGACAATAAACTTTTTTAGACATATTTACAAAAGCACAACAGTCCCAATTAAAAGTTTATCCATTAAAGAGTTCGAGAGCCACTCTGTTCTCCTCGTGGAACGATATTTCAACATAATAAAACATTTATGGGGACCGCTTACTCGTTACATCTATACAGGGTGTTTCGTTCAAACGAGTACGTAACGTGGAATATTTCGAAAAGTATTCAATTTAGAAAAAGAATGTTTAATTTCATTTTTAATATTATTTGAGCGCTAATTTTAATAAAACACCCCAGCAAACTTCGCTCTTCAATTACAGAGGTAACTTGCGTACACTCTGACCCTAATTTTCTCGTCATCGCTCGGACGTTCCAAGAATCCGCGCGAGGGAACCGAACGAACGGAAAATGACGCGTGCAAAAGGAAATTTTGATCGGCGTCGACCCGTGGATAGACGAGCCAGTCACGTACTCGTCTTTGACGGGGATCCCTCGAAAGATAAAAATGATTTAGAGCGGATTGCAACAGGAATTTTCCAAGCGATGCGTTGGATTATGCTCAATGAAGTGTTTACTGATTCCCATCTTCGTGAATCGCAACGCCGCTGCGGTTTGGTCAAAGGGAATATCGAGGAGTGCGCGTTGCTGGTGCAATAATTTAGTAACGTATCCGCTGTAATTCGTGCTCTGAAAACTTTACGTTACACTTAGACAGATCTGCTCGAAGCGACGCGTGAATTACTTTTGTTTTTTAGAGCAAAGCGCTTGGACTTGGTACAAACGTTTCGCAAATTGAAATATACATTTTTATTAAAGTAGATTACGATAGGAATAATGAATTGCAGTATAATCGATCTCGATTCTCTAAATTTGATTTTTCAATTTAAAAATTGATTTCTGTTGAAAGCAATTAAATTTTGATTAAAGCAAAGTGCAATATTCTAAAACAGTAGCTTGTAAAATGTACACTGTAGAGTATAGAAGGAAGCAGTAATTGCAATCTACCAATTTCTATTGTTACTCGAACGATAAATAAATAGCGAAGTAATTCCACGATATTTTCCACCGCTGGTCTAATTACTGTGTTTACTCCAACTGTAAAGAGAAACAGATTCCTTCGTCAATTTGAAACTACTTTGGAAATCTATTTATCTCTGTCGAACAGAAATCGATCGACTAAAAATACAGAAACATGTCCGAAATAATTAGCTAGCGCTGACATTATTTAAACATACAGAAAAGTAACCGAGGAAAGCAGAGGCCTGGAGTCAAAATTCTAATTAAAATGATATTTCTTCCCCTTTGCCTGTCTGCAACCGAGAATGCATTTTTCAAGCAAACCTTGGAGAAGCGAGTTTTAATTAATCTTCCGCAGACAGTTCTAGGTCCGATGAAGGAAATTGGAATCTGATGAGGAATAAAATGTACCTTTCATGCAGTTACAATTTCAGCCACACGATTGTAAATCCATACTCAGTGTCATTAACGTGCTATTTTTTCGAAAGAAATTACAATTCTTCCTTCAACAATTCACTTTCTTGCTATTATATGAAAACCTAGAAAACTGATCGTTTTCGATTCACGCATCACAATTAAAAATGCTTTATTTAAAGAAACAAGATCCATATCACACCATCTTCTTCTTTCAATCTTTCTTAAAATCATATTCACCGCCAAAAAAAGGTTCTTGCACGAATTGCAACGAATCTCGAAACTGAAAAATCTAACTCAACAAGTCTTCAAGCTTCCAATACGCTCACGAATTCACGCGCCGCCCTCTTCTTCGAGAGCCTCTTACTTTCATCCGACTCGTTGAATTATAAATCTCCAGGACAATTATACGATCGTCGAATCCCTGAAACGGAAGCAGCACGGTTCGAAGGATAGATTCGCGGAAAAATAGCCGGGGCGAGGGTGAATTCGGCGATGGGGCCTGGGCGTTTCTCCGTTGATCTCGCGGCGTCTCCGCCGCGACGTTACCACGGAAGTGGGCGTAGCGCACGTAGAACGAAATTTATGGTGTATGCTCCTCCGAATCGACGTGCGCTTTGCTGAAATTCTCAAGTGATCAGCGCGTAGGAAGTTCGCCGGATATTCCGAATTCCTAATGCAATTCACGTAGAGACTAGTGCGCCTGTGGGAAATGTAGCGGTCGCGCGCGCGTTCTCCAGCCCCGGGAGTAGCCGTTCCGGGCTCGTGGCCGCCGCAAGAAACCTGTAAAGCGGAGGAATAATCGTTTCGCTGGTGGCGATGGTCGGGAATCCGACTGTAGAACGTAAAAAAGGGAAAAAAACAGTCAAACCCTCGTCGCGAAACGAGTTCCCTGGCGTTGTTACGTGCCTCGCGAGTTATCGTCGCGAGCCGGTTTCCGAATAGACTAAGGGGTGGGACCTGACGAGCCTCCAGACGCGATGTCGTAGCTGGGTGCTGAAATATCGCTGGAATTCTGCGAGATATCGCGAACACGTTGCTTCGATGATCGAGACGGTTGCTAGCCGCCTGTTAACAGGACTCGTCTCGCGGTTTTCGATCGATTAAAATCTACCGCGCAGGATGACGAGAAGTCGAAGGGTGGAAGGGTTAGAAGGATGTGCGGATGATTCGCTCCGCTGCGATACTCTGGAACGTTGCTCTGTCTCCATCGCTTTCGCGTTCACTGGTCCGATGCTATATCCACGGTCCTGTTCGTGAATGTTACGGATAATGAAAGTACGCGTGCAATGGGCTTTGTGGTCGGGTAGTGCAAAGCCTCTTTGCGAGTGTACGAGTTGGCTCGATTCGAGTGGTTTGAGTTTGGGTGGTTTGATTAGAAGTTGTGTTAAATTGGCGCACGATTTGAGAAAAATATTAGCGGTATCGCGACGTAATTAAGTAGTAATGAACGCTTGGAAGGAGTTACAATTGAAAATACAATTATGTGTAGCTCAAGTGTTATATTTATGTCTGGTCGATTTTCACAAGCGAATCCATCAGGTTTCAATCGGTTATCAGAATACTGGTCGAATGAAAAATTGATAAATCGTTCGTTTCGGCTGTCGTCGGATACGCGATCGACAAGGGGTTAACTTATCACGATAAGATGGACGTTGACAACTTAGCGAACGGCTAAGTGCTCAGTGTCTCGCGGTCAATAGCAATTGGCACGTCGTAAACTTATCCTTTGTAACGAGACCGGATGAACACGTGGACAACAATAAATGACCAACGCTAATGGACTTCGAACTACCCTCGATGGGACGTTTGCATGTGGGCACCAGATTTACCTGTGCTTCACGGTTTGCTCTAGGGTCGTGCAAATCTAAGTTCTTGACGGTTCTTAATTAAACAATACGATGCTTAACGCGTAGACATATTTCTTTTTTCGTAAAAACACGTCTCTTTGAATGGATATACAAATTTCTAAGGGTAGTAAAAAGAAATTTAGAATATTTCAATTTAAATAGTTTCGGGCAAAGATAACTCTTTGTAAAAATTCGAAATTCAAAAAATTAGACGCAATGGACATAGAATAACTCAGTGTAGATTTAGAAGCTTGTACTTTGAAAAATTTAACAGGATGTTCGAGTAGTTTATCGTTCGAATTTATCGATTCCTACCTATTTATGACCCGGCGTGGATGTTGCTCGATTTACAGGCGGACTTGTTCCGATTTTGCGCAATTGTGAACGAACTGGGCGTGTACCAACCTACTTCACGGATTTTCCTGAACTTTATTGAACTATGTTAAACCTGTTGACTCTCGCTTGCCTTGCATTGTTAATAACAATATTCGTGCGTTGGTAAATCAATATTAACCTTTATTCGCTAAATTAAATTCACGGGGCGAAATCGGAACGGTGATTTGAATAATGAATACGCGAACGGGCGTGGAGGAGTTACCATCGTAATTAACGTGAAAAGCTTCTTTCCTCTATTGAAGCGTGTCAAAAATAATCTGGAGGTAAAGGACGCTCGATATTTATTGGAACGCTCTGATTTACTTTGATATTCACAACTTACGATTTATTTCCATAAATCCAATCGCGTTTAATTCATTAATTCTGTAAAACTTGAGAGCTATCCGTTTCATTACATTTTTCAATATTTCTTTGATTTCTTCACGATCCATTTATTTTAAATCAGCGATAAAGATTTATAAAAAAAATCGTCTGATATGTGACTCTGTTATGATTTAATGAAACTATAAATGAAAAGAATTGAGAAGGTGAGAGCAAGTGTGGCTGAAAGTCTGAAAATTTAGTAAGAGACGTGAAAAGCTACAAAGATAGCACGAAAAGTGTTTAAATCAGATTAAAGTAGAACCAAAAAGCGGGGAGCTTTGCGGGTGGAAAAGAATTCGTCTCGAACTGGCACCCAACGCTAAGACGTAACTTATGTACTCGAGAGTCGAAAGAAGCGGGCTGGAACACAGTGTCAAGTTCAGTCTGGACCCAGCCAAATGTTCGCAGCAAAAAAGTCGAAGATCGCTTTCTCGAATCTAGGACGCTCACATGGTAGAAACCTCTTCCACGTTATTTACGATCGGACAGGAAACTGTTAACTCTATTTTTTGTCCATTTATTTCTTCTCGCTTCGGAAACGAATGGCGAAACACCACTTAATACGCAGTGTCCTTCTCTTTTTACGGTAGCTAGTTCAGCGTTTCGATAATTAACGTATCGGAAGTTTTCGCAATGTAGCAAAGTCTCGAAAGATCTCTGAATCGAAAATTTACACGCGTTCACCAACTCCACCCTTTGCGACACCCCTTTTTCAATTCTCTCCGCAAGTTTATTAAAAAATAACTTTTTCCTTCTACTTAAACGTAACGATCCAAATGGTTAGAAAATCTTCTCTCACCAAATCCATCGAGTGAAATCAGACGCGCGACGCGCGAAAGAAAACCGGTGGAACCATAAGAAAATATGACGGACGAGTCGAGCGAGTCGAGCGACTGGGCTCGGAAAAATATTGAGCCGGATACTCGGACGGAACGAAGGAAAACCGCGATCCTTTGGAGGGCGCCAGTCGTTAGTTAAACCGAAAGCACTCCTGCGCGTTTCCTGTCGGTTTATTCACGGAACAGAGGACCACGGCGGCGCTGATACTTTAAGCAGAGCCGCGGACAGGACCCAGGGAGAATTCCTTTCGCATCGATCCTCGCGCAGCTGGCAATCATAAAGAATCGAAAAGCTTTTCCTGCGCCCGTATCCGGCGGACGTCCTCCCCTAGAAAGAGAGCCAGAAAGAAAGAAAGAACGAACGAACGAGCAGCTCGGCTACGACTTACGTGTAGCGGAATCGAGCTTAATGGATTCGGGTAATTACTTTTCTCCGTCCCCACCCGTCCCTTTGCCCCCTCTGGGAAGACGTTAGCTCGGAAAAAGTGCCGCATAAAGAGTCGGTTTAGCCGCGAGCGGGCTACGTTACAAAAGCTTCGACGCGATAGACTCGAGGGTAGACAGGTATACACGTACGTGTATACACGGAGGAAGTCAATGCGTTCAGGCGGATCCGTTAGGGCGTGACTGAAACCGCGAGAACTGGATCCTCCGTCCCCCTGGTTACCCTAAAACATCATACGACGGCGGCTCTGCGAGGACTGCAGCGAGAACCAGGCGACGGGAGTAAAAGGGAGATCGTAGGGTGGCTGACGATGGGCAGACTCGCGCGCAACGGGCTTGGTTGTAAAGCAAGAGCACTCACCGCGTTTCCTGTGCGGACCGCCCTCCCGGAAGCTGCGAGAGACACGCGCACCCGGTCTCTACGCCCGCGACGAACGCTCGCGAGGCTAGTCCTGTGGTACAGACGGGGGTGGCAGCCGTTTCAAAAGTCCTCGGAGCCTCGCGGCTCTCGGATCGAATGGGGCGAAGGGATGCGCGCGGTGGTCATTAACTCTCCGCGCGGTTTGGTTCGTATTAGACGAACAACGACGGGTACAAGAGGCTGAAAGAAAAAAGAAAAGGGAGACGTGTATACGCGCGCGTAAAAGCTGTAACGCTGCAGAAAATGGGGTGCGTATCGCTGTTCCTACAGTTGCTTGGGATGAAGACGGGAATGGTACGAATAACGACGAGCAGCGGTGGATAAGGGTTTCGGATCTTGTGGAGCGAAGCGTTGGATGGGGTCCAGACGATTGTTGACCGTAGATTGAGTTTTTACGGCGAACGCGTGGAGTATCATTTGCGAGAATTACTCGGTGACTCCGCTGAGGAGCAATGGTCCTGTTACGTAGTTTCGCGTATCCAACGAGATCTCTGGTTTCGTTTAATTTTATCGCGAACGACGCGAACGTCTTCTGTACTTTTTTCTTTTTTTTTTTTTTAATAGAACCAGTCAGTTATTTTACTGTTATTACATTTTCTATTTTCCTGGACGTCGAGTGGCGCACTTTCGTATCGAAGGAGCCAGAGGCCACTTCCACGATTTCCTCTATTTAGTTTCTGTCTAATGGCATTTAATTAGACGTTCTCGAGCCGAGGCGAATGGCAGTCTCCGATATGAATCGTGCGCCCGTCGATCTTCAACCTCGAGCGGGTCTAATGATCGGGAGTGGAGCGCCGCGGAGCACCCTTTCCCATCGAGGCCACATTCACCCTGCACGCCTACCCGAGTCGATCGAATTAAATCCAATCGGACGATAACGATTCCACGGCGGTCCCTGGGCGGGCCAGCGAATTCATCGTCCATAAAAATCCTGTTCCTCTTCGTTTTTCCGGATCGCGGACCGCGAAGGTGGGGCTGCGATATTCTGCGCGTCGTAGAACCGATTGCCGCAATTTTTAACTCACATTTACAGCTTGTTTCGTAGGAGTAATTTGAAGTTTTATGCGCGAACCAAAGGTAGAGGCTGTTGTATATACGTTCCGTATGGTATTAATGAACAAGAAATATTGCACTGCTGCTTGTAACGTTCCATGACTTCGCGATCTCCCTATTTGCGGGAGAAATGATAAACCCTGAAATCGATGCGGTTTATCGCGTACTTAATGTCATTAAGATATAGTGGATATATTTTTGAAGGACAATTCCGTCGGTTTTATAAAATTTTTTTCTTGTATTTTTTATGATTTTGCATTTACTCAAGTTTCTGTGTATTTCACTGTGTCGATTCGTGGCGTAACTAGAAAATGGCGCGATTTTGGAATGCATCGATGAGCGAATAACTGCAGATACTTTACAAATCATTACCACTCTACGAAAGACGAAATCGAAAAGGAACGAAACAATAAACGCGCAATCTCAACGCAACCGCCGCCGAGGCAGCGTATCAACAAAAAGACCCGCCATATTTATACATTTTTACGACGTCGTTCCCCTCGACCATCGTTCCTGCGAATATCACAGCCAAGCCCTCGCGAGACTGACTCTCTTTACGACGGCCCTTAAACGCGGCATTGGTAGGCATAAAAAAAGTGGGACTCATCTTTATACGGATTCTGATATCAACCCCCGGCATCCGGCTCGGCCGTATAAGCCGATTACGGTCCGGCTTCCGCGTTCCGCCGCTCTCTGATTCCCTGAGAGCGACGTGGCAGCCACTCGTCCCTGCACCGTCGCTGACATTGCTCGCTTCTGTACGGCTACTTGTTTAACGACGGCGTGAAATCTCACCGCGCGATCCTTAAACGAGGGGGGAGGTGTGGACGGCGCGCGCGTTCTCCAAGCCGCCGTTACCACTGTGCCCGCGTCCACCATCCCTTTGTTCGTTGATAGCGGCATATCCACGCGCGCACATCCGCTCGGCTCGCTTTTGTTCCGAAAACATTAGGCGTCCACGTGCGAGGATCTTTTATTCTCTTTCAGGATGATCCTCGTAGCGTAACGGGCGACGGTTGACGTACGCCGACGCGCTCACTGGCTACTGGTCAGTTTATCCGGAGGAATTTTCGTCAGTGAGTCTTGGTCCCCGCGTATTCCTCCAGTTGTTGAAATGGGAACGCATTGGTACCAGCCTCGAAACATCGCGTTCGCTTTTAAATGATCGTTTTGCTGTAATTCGCGTCGAGTGGGGGTTGAAAGCGATGAGGGCATCGTTTAGACTAGTGTTTTATTGCATCTGGCACGGTTAAAATGAAGTTAGAAGTTATTGAGATAATAAACTCAGGTTCGCAACAGTTTTTTTGCTGTTTTCTCCACAAATTTCGTCCCTTTAATGAAAACGGAACGCGCGTACCTTTCGTTCGCGGGACGTTCGTTGCACGGGCTGTCACGCGAGCACATAAAAATGCATCGAAGCGGCAGGTGTCGGTTTATCAGGAGGGTCGATGTCAGGATCGAGGGTAAAATTGTCGGGCGCGTATCGATCGTGCCTGTGGAAAAATATGCATCCGTTGCGGGTAGCTGCAGTCGACGCCTGCACGGGCATACGTCGAATGTCTCTCCATTATTAATATACAGTCGTACGGGCGATTAAACGCGGGGGCTCGGCCAATAATTATTTGCGGCATAGTTGCGTCGCTCCGATTTCGAAAACCGCATCCGACGAGCCACCGTCAGCTGTTCGCCGCCATCGCGCGCTCGCCAGATATTACTCTGTCGAGTCCGCCTCGTCACTCTTCTTTCCGCTCGTCAAACCGAACGGTCTTGCGCGTTCTCGATTCGACTCGACGCGCCGTGGCCAATTTCAACGATCGTGGCGTAGCGAGTTTATCGACAATTACGTTTTTGCGGATTTCTTGCTGCCGCACGGTTTTTGCCGCTTTGCGGGTCGCTGGAAGGAAGCACGAGAGGGTGTATTTGTTGCCATCGAGCTAAATTACATTATTACATTAGAATATTGCGTTATTGCAATTATGCGTGGATGCATATCAAATTGAAACATCTGAATATATTTAAAAAAGAAATTCAAATATGAAAATTCATGGCGAAACGACAATAATTATTCTACCACGGCGTATCCATACTGCACGCGACTAAATGATCAAAACTTTCCTGTTCCATACCTAAACGCGTAAAATTCAATGCTACGCGTCGCGTAGCGATTGGCCAATATCTATTTAGCCGCGAATGTAGCCAGCTTCCGCGTACAAATGGCAGACGTCGTCGTTCGATAGCGATCTAATTCGATTACCTGGGAACACGTACGCGATTATTCTAAACGGCGCGCGCCGGTGATTCCCCATAATAATGATAACACGACCGCGCGGGTGGAACGAAAGGCCGATTGCGCCATGGGAACAGCCAGATCCGTGACAATAACAGAAGCTTTTTACGATCATCCTTTGTTCAAATTCAGAACGGTTTTTTCTACCTTCCCTCGTTTACGATGCCTTTATCGTTCACGAACGGACCGCGTAAAACGTCATCGATTCCTTCTCTTTTATCCTGTTTTCGGTTATTGTTCGCGTTTGTTCCACTGTTAGCGTTTATTAAGTGAAAGAACCGTGCGACTGCGTGGATCTCGATGTTACGAGACACACTTTGGCGTTCATTGAGTGCTCGCAGTGAATTTTAGGAATTTTCCGTGTCTCGGTGCAAAACGTTACACGGGGTGTACGCTGCCAGGGATTGTAATCCGCGATGTTTGAGAATTCTGTGACAAAGGCTGTTTTCAACGTTCGACAGATCCGGATTGGCCATTACGGGCGCGAGAGTAGCTTTATCGCTGTCCATTTGGCAAGCGCGTGCGTTTCTAGAACAGTGGCCCTGGTATTTAATAAGGATCGACGCGTCGTAAACCCGAAGACGCGTAGCGACAATTAATCCCTGCCTTACAATTTAATCTGCGAGTGGCGTAATGTCGGCGACAGATGCATTTCCCGCTGCGACGCCAGCCATCTGACCTGTGCCGCGCGCTGCCATTCCGCTTCGCGTTTGTCAACTTTGGCGAATGCGTGCTACGAGGGATCTGTGCTCGTCATATTTCTGTATGTGAAACGTATCACGAGCAACGTATGATGTAATAAGACAAGAACATCTGGGCGAACTGGCTCGACCCGCCGTTAACGAACTCCGCTCCTGTGGACCGCCATTGTGACGGTAAACTCGCACTAAAATTTTGCGGTTCAGTAAAGGATACTGTGGCGTGACTTTAATTACATCGCAACGCTCTCGTTCTATCTTTCGTGAAATTTAAAAAGTCAGTAATTAATTGGAGAACAGTTATGCTAGGTAACCAATATGGCTCGTGTAACGAAGTATGAATAGAGGGTGAAAAGAGTGGATGAGGGAAAAGAAAGGAAGGGTGTGTGGTCCTAAGGGTGTTGGCGGACTCGTCAGAAAGTTATCATGTGGTAATTGAGAGGTCGAGGGATGACTTGAGGGAAATTGTTTGCGCCGCGATCCCTTTGGTAGCGAAAGTAGAACAGGTGACAGTGTTGTAACTACGACACCAGTAAGTAGTCCATTAAACACAATGGAAGAGCAAGCGCTTCAATTTTAAATAACATATACATACTTGATATAAAGTATTTAAGTCTTTTTTGTACTATTATAAATATCATTTGTCTTCCAATGAAACATTGAAACACCAACCCTTCGGTTACACTTGAATCTCTCAAACAGTGCTAAGAGTGACAGTATTAATTCTTAGAGCACCAAGTGCAGAAATAAATCATTCTCAAGCACAGTAGGTCAGAAAGAAGACAGTACAGTATTCAACAATTTTATCAAATTCAGTCTTAACGCTCGGTACCGCCGCATTGGACATTTTAAAAGCCACCCCCTTCCATCTTTGCTCTATAATCACATTCAACAGTATGGTAAATAGATTCTTCCATTGAACCTAACACACCGACTCGAGACAAAGCCCATGAATTACGTATGTAACATTGCAATTTGAGAAGAGACATCAAAGGATCCAAGTTTCCTCCGGTTTACTTTGCCATTGAGAACGTCCGCGGGAGCAGCAGCAAAGAAGGAGGACGGAAGGAAGACTTGCCTGTACAAGCGAACCAATTAACAAACACCGCGCCTCTAATTAGGATCGCTTGAAATCAGTGTCCGCGGCTACAATACGGGTGTTTCATAAACTATAACATCGCCCGATTTACTCGAACCACCCGTCCCCTCCAACTCACCCCCGTCGACACAATTATCAGGATCCTACCGGCTGCCATTCTCCTTTCTCCGTGAACGAAGGAGCCGTGCAAAAAGTGTCTTTAAACGCGCGCTCATTGGTTATGCGCCGATGAGCGCTCAAAGAACGGGAGAGGCAATTCAGCAGACTCGTTTTTCCACCCCGTAGCCTCGTCCCTCGCACGTCCCGCCACCCACGCCCCTATCTTTCGAACTAAGAAAGAACCATGCCAAGGAGAGGAAGAAGAAGAAGAAGAAGAATCTCCCGCGGAATGTCTGTCGAGTTTGACGACGGCTCGTCTTATCGTAACCGCGCTCCAGACAACTTATTGCTTGTCTCCCTTTCACGGGCACCCTGTGCGAGACTCCCTCGACGCAGCGCGGTAACGATACTCCCCTCTCGCTCTCCCTAATTCCACCATTCTTTCGTCCCGTGTGCATGCACGTCGCGCAGGTGGTACGAGGGCAAACGTGGCGTTTACTAATGCCCCGACCAGCGAGTAAAACGAATGATTTGCGAGGGTGGCTTAAGCTTCGTTACCGTCGCGGCTTTTCCACGCCGTGGAAGGCAAATGGTGGCCGCGCGCCGTGGCAGGAGGAGCTTGGTTTGAAAAGAGGGCGAGAGAGAGAGAGAGAGAGAGAGAGAGAGAGAGAGAGAGAGAGAGAGAGAGAAGGGAGAGCGAGACGGCGGGCAAAGTCGTGGCGACGAGACCAGACGGGACTTCGATGGTGGTACCGCGAAGGGGAGACATCGACGAACGAGCGCGTGCGATAAAAGAGAGATCTGACGATTTTAAACCCTGTGGCGGGACGAGGAGAGAGACGGTGGAAAGAGGATAAGAGGGGGTGACAGGGCGAGAGCGAGAAGCAAAAGGTGAAGGGGTGGGTGGATAAAGAGGAGGCTACGGTCCCGTCTCATCTACTTGATTGCATCGCCCGGATTACAGCCGGGCTTTAACGCATCCCTCTCGGGACGCCTAGCGTGAAAACAAAAAGAGAAGCGGTCGAGGCTCGCAGGGTGGGAAAAAAGAGAGGAGAGGCCGGCGAACTACCGCTTCTTCTCCTTCTACTTACCCGTGCGCTTCTTTCCGCTCCGTTCCGTAGGCACCGCGACGTCGGGCGTTCGAGTGAAATTCTCTGAGAATAATTTTCACTCGCGTCTCCGGAGTCCATGTCCAACCCGTTCTCTCTCTCCCTCTCTCTCTCTAGCTGTAGTCGCACCCTTGGCTGCTCGTTGTTCCCTTTGAATCCTCCGGCTCCAGCAAGCGCCTCCTCAAACGCGCCGGAAAATCAGCCGCGCGCGAAATTTCTTCGCGGTCGATGCTAATATAGTGTGAGTGCGCGATGAAAAAGCTCCTCTGTCGTCATCCCGTCCTTATTCTTCGCCGGTTTTTCACCCTCGCGGGGCGGTTCGAGAGGGAGCCGAGAGGCGGCGGGCACCCGAAGCGAATTAATTTCACCCCGCCTGCCGCAGAGCGAGCTCTCTCTCTTTTCGAGTGCCGGCTGTCCCGACCGGCGAGAACGCCTCGAATTTTCGCGTGTCACCTGCAAACGTTTTAAATGTTTCTCTTCCATGCTACTGTTTTCGATAAAATTGTTAATCGACGTCCAGGCCATACGGCGAACGGGCTCGCTTAACTTTCTGCGATTAATTCGATTCAATGCCTGCACTACTCGCGGAGGCCTGAGTAGTTTTAATGGCGACGATACGCGACAGCGGCGTCCTGCGATCGTATTAAGAAACGCGGACCAGGTTTATCGAATGTTAAAACGATAAAAGCACTGCGTTTACGCGTGCAAATGGAGCTTTTACTGGTGGAGCTCTCCGCTCTTGGTAATTTTTTCGACATTTTTGCCGGAGTGCTTGTATTAAGTTGGTTTATCAATATTCTATGGAACTACGTGCCTTTTAAGTAGATTTCACTATTTCCTGCTGTTTGTATTGACTTTTTTTTTTCTGTGTAATATTGTTTCGAAAGGATTTGCTGCGTTTATGTTTGAAATTGAAGGGTTGGTTTGGGAAGGGAAGTTTGGAACGGGTTGTAGGCCTGCTAGCGGACTCGTCACTGCGGCGGACCTGTGCATTAAACAGGGGTAATGGAATCAGGTCAGAAAGTTATTGGATAGGAACAGGATGGTTGCACGAGGACTTGCTAGAAACTGTTATGGCGTGGTCCTTCTAGTGGCGAGTGTAGTTAGAGATACTTCGAACAACGAGGTCAAATTTGATCAAAGTCGAGTGTAAAGAGATGCGAAAAATGTTAGAATATGCTAAATTGTGTAGAAGTAGGTTTGACGTTTTCGTAGAGCCTGGTAATTTACAGCTGTCGTTTCAGAAACTCTTCGATTGTACGTCGTGCGTTTATGAAGAATTATTGTCCCAGCGTTTCGCAAGCATCGCAGCTGGTTTCGTTACACATCGATACCGATCGATATGTCATTCGACCTTCTGGTGAAGTTAGCTGTAATGCTTGCGAAATGGCTCTAAGACACGGGATACAGCTGAACGAGTCTCGATCCAGAATCTTGATCAAGAATTTGTGTGATCGAACAAAAAACTGAACTTAACAGGTGAAAATTAATTCCTCAAACAACCAAATTGAAGTATATTCAAAAGGTGCACAAAAAAAGAGGTACGCGTCAGAGAAGCAATTTTCCAAAAAATTACTAAACTCGAAACAGCGAATTCCTTTGTCGATAAACACATTTCCACAAAAAACCTCAACGTCGTTACTCGAATGGATGCTTCAGTTATAAAATACTCCCCGAGATCCATCAACAATTAACAATGGTTATGCACGCGAGACGAGCGTTTCATAAAATTGTACGGTACGATTAAACTGAACGCCCTTGCAACAGTCGAGTTGTTTCGACGGAACGGTCGATTCAGCGAGCGTTTTTCGAGATCCGCGCGGAACATTTGGGTCGACGTATCCACTCGTCCAACCCCAGCGATTGTTTTCGGTGCAACCCCGTAGCCCGCGCGCGCGTGCCTTCGCTCGCGTGCAAATTCCACCCTCTGTTCACGATCAAGAGCAAAGATTAAAACATCGCGGTTGTGCCAAGTGGGACGACGTGGAGGCGCGCGATGTCGTACACGCGAGCAACACCGCCGGTTGGTGGTCTCCTTTGGACTTCGATGATAGCGCGGAAGATCGATTATCGTAGACGGAACCGCGCTCGTTCTTTCGCTAACAACTGTTAAATTATCCGCTACCGTGTCGCCGTTCAACGCCAGCACACCGGTTACGTCGATGACTTCGCTTTCGACTTGGAAAACCTTCGTTCCCTTTCTATAACCGATAAGAACGGTGTTAACGTAATATTTTTAGGTGCATGTCGGAAGTGTCGTGCCAGCTATTTGCATAAAATTTACACGAGCTTGTAAAATTCAAGTATGTATCGTTCAGGGAACGTATCTTTATTTTTTTTATGGCACAGAATTTCTTAGATTTTGCATTTTTGTTATTACATTCGTTTGTTTTTGGTAAATACTGTTATTGTGTCGTGGAATTATATGTACAGAGGTGTGCTCAAGATTAGTTCCGTGTTTCTATAGAGATCAAGCGATACGGTTGTGTTTTAGAAAATGGAGGGCGATATCGAGTAAATGGCTGCCTCGTGACACCAATTTTTAGGTTCTTTGACGTGTATTTTACGGGATATTTCTGGATATTTCTAGGGTAATGCAATTAACATACTTTCCGACGTAGAGTAATATCACTGCATTGTCAATTTGGTTGCATAAGGTTCTTTAAAAAGACTCCAAAGAAGACACTAAAGCTTTCATAATTGTCCTCCAATCCGGAGTACTATTTCAATCTAATTTAAACAGCAGTGAACAGTAAGAGTCTCACATGTGTGTACCATACGTGAAGCAGGATTTTAGAGTACCACATGAAAATTAATGGAAATCACTCGAGTCAATCCCTTGCATTGAAAAACGTTTCTACTTCAACGCTTCGTTCCACAGAATTTAGAATATAATTTATAATAACGAAGTGAAAAATATTCACGTCAGTGCAATTGCAGTCTAATTCAATAGAAACACCACACACGTCCGCGAATATAACTGGAATTCGCAGTGCAATGGGTCAAGCAACATAAATTCATGTAAATTGAGTAATCCAAGACCAGAAACTGGACTCTCAGAAAAATCGTGCTATTCATAGAGCGATTTAAAACGTTCCTGTCGTTTACAACTCTATTTCACCGAATGATGCCTCTCAGCGTGGCAACGTCTTCAATTGTCCCCAGCTCGTTTCGACTTTCCCCGACTAATTCTCTGTCTCGTCGCACGCTTATCTAGTCCGAGGCTTCAGGAACACGATATCGCCACGGTTTCTGCGCGTCGTTCCCTCAGCCGCGCCGAGTATCGAAGGAAATGCCAAGTATCGGTCGTCGCGAGTTCGGGAACAGCTGCGCCTGCATCCAAGACAACAGCTGGATGAAAGCTCGCGTCTCAGCCTGAATATATCACGTTATATTGCTACGCGCGCGCGTCTCATTTTAAAGAGGAGCCTGCGCAGTTCCGCTCCGTTGGATTTATCGGTGCTCGATAAATTTCGTTCGCTACGTTTCGTTTCATGAAGCTTCATACCTCTCGATATACTTTTCTTCATCCACGAGGAATCGTTTGTATTCGATACATCTCGCCACGAAATATGTCCAGCGACAAGTTCGTTTTAACGAAGTGAACGCGAAATCCCTCGCGCTACGCTCGAAGCCATCACCAGCAGCCACCACCACGGTCGAGCAGAATCACAGTCGAAGAGTCGCAGAGGCTGGAGCCGGCATTACGCGTGCAACAAAGCGAATATTCATCCCCGTTAACTTCGTCTCTCGCCTCGATACGCCCTCCCTTTTTCACCCGGCCGCCACTTTTCCGTGAAACGAGCCGCGTTAAAAGTGGCGGGCGGGGGTTGATCGTCGCAGGTTCAGCGGCAGCTGCGGAGGCCAACAGCTGGCGCGGTAGCTCGCGTGTAGGCACGTGCACCGGCGTGTCCGGCCCTCCTTATGCACGGTTATGGCAGATGGTGAGTCGATCGTCGTGAAACCCGCCGTTCTACGCGTCTTCGCCCGTGGACAAGCTGCGCGAAGCATGTTACACTGGCGAGACGCGTAACTCGAGGCCCGTCGACGACGTTCCTCTCTTCTGGCTGGTGACCGGCTGCGCCGTCGTCGTCGACGGGACGCCATGTGTCGGGACGATGTCGTTTACCCGACAGCATTCCTGAAATGCCCGCGTGTCTGCGCGCCGGAACCACCTCGCCTGTCGTTCGCACGCGACTTTTACTTAGCCGATGCGCACCCTCGTTCTGGTGCTGGGACAAGTTGGGTTCGTGCGATTGATTGTTTGGTTCTGCTATAATGGAATACGTGTTCATTCTTGAGAATGGTTTTTAATACTGGTTAGAAGAAATTGTAGAGTGTGTGTATCAGTGTTTTTGAGCTGGTTGACAAGGGGTAGCTGAAAAATTGATGGAAATTACTTGGTTGCAAGTGAAACGTGGAGCAGGATTCGAGCGCGAGTTCCTCGGGAGAATGGTGAAACTGGGCAGGCAGCGCGGTTAACTTTATTTTAAACGCTCGATTTTTATGAAAGTTGAAATTGGTAGCGGGAACTTTTTTTCTAGCGAGAAAGTGAGGCTCTCTCTGTCCGGTTTCGCGAGTTCTACGGGTACGAAGTAGCAATTATAATGTTACGAGTCTGCCAAAAGTGTCGTATAAAACGTCGTACATTTCTAAATAAAAAAGTTGTCTTCTCTTGTTGTTGAGAGAGGAAAGAAGGAAGGGAATGAGAGGGAAGAACGTTTCGTTCTGGGCCTGCTAGTGGACTTATCAATGCAGCTACTTAGTAGGCCCTGCTTCAGACACGATGTTGGAGATGTTAGGGTCAAGAAGTGATATATTGAAACTGAAGTCAGAGGGTCGTCACACGCTCGTATTTGATTAAAAATGCTCCGTTTAATAAACTAAGAATTAAGTATCTAAATTTCACTTTTCTTCGTTTCATAATACATTACAAATATTATTCAAGCATTAGTAAAGCATGATTATGCAACCTAACCAATGTTAAAACGAAGAACCCTTAAACTCCTCTTACTTCTCACGTCGCCAGTGGAAAGTGTAAGTCCACGGCAATTTCCCACGACAAGGATAACAAACGCAACGCTCCTCGTTACGCGCGTGTAACGCGGCACAGTTTTAAAGGGCATAATCGCTGGGCCGCGCTTTCACGACCCATTTAAATATTTATATTGATCTTAACCTATTTCCCGGGTGAAACGATGTTGCCGCGGCGCGTGTCCGCCAACGCGCAACCCGTTTCCGTTGAAAAGAAGACCCGTGGCGTTTTAAATCCCCGCGGTTCTGTAGGCCTTTATAATTCAAACGAGGAATCGCGTTCTCTTCCGACCATTGAACGGTAAACAAATTTGTTACACCGTTTAGTATCGGTGGCCGTGTTTCTCGAAGACGCGACTAAACTGCAGCATTCCACGTAGGCCGTTGAAAGCGTCGAATCCTTTGGGGACGTTTAATCCCGTTTCAGAGCGAACGTATGCGAGTGCTTTGTTTGCAACTCGGAAACGTAGCTTATGGCAGTGGTGGTCCACGAGCGCAGCCTCCTAAGCGGATCACGCGCGTTACCAACTGAACGGCTAATGATGGATTCGAGACCTGTCGAACGTACGTCCGTGCCACGAAGAGGTCGAGAATCTCTGCAACTATTGCGATATCGTACACGCAATGTTGTAGAATTTCACGAATGTACTATCAACATCTGATCGAACGTACGCGTGCAACAATGGCGCGCATCGCGACGCGAAAGTATGCGACCCGCGTGGAACAAATAATCGGAGAAAATACGCGTCACGGTTTATAAAAATGTACCCTCCTCGATGGAGATCTGAAGTTGTTTGCGCATTATACATACGTATAGGACCCACTTTTCGAGACATAAACCTGTCGAGTAGCGCAGTGCCGGCGTGGAACTGCCACGGCTGGCGTCGCGCGTACGTATCGGCCCCCCAGAGGGTTTTCGTCCCTCTCCAGCGTCGCTGGTATAGAAAAATGAGAGTTCAGCGAGAGAGATACGCGGCTTTGAAGGAGGGAGAGGAAAAATTGAACACGAGAAGGGAAGATGTTTCGACCTGAGCTCGCCAGTCACTGGTAGACTCTATACATAGCTGGAGTATGGGGGTTTATAAGAGACACGGCAAATCTCTATGAGAGCTGGAGGAACTGTTGGTTTTGAGAATAGACCGGCGAATAGAGAGACAAGAGCACTACATTTTCAGAAATACGCTCTACGTTGGTCCTTTAAATAAGAACAGGCGAAACACTCGAACCGTGAAAACATAATTCGTATCTAGCTTCTATTTCCATTCAAGTGACCCACTCTGAAAGACAGTAACCTTTCGAATAGGAGCCGCGTCACGAAATGAAAATAGAAAACACCTTTCACACTCAGTGGTAGGAGAATCGGCCGTGTAATTTATTCCTGAAGATGGTAATCGTCCCGGTCATTATATAGCCAGCAGACACGCTACGAAATTAAAACAGAAGACGAGGTTTCGTAACGGACAAGAAATTCGTTTCACTCGCGAATAAGTGACCAGCGGTCGCAAGGTCCTTCGCGCACCTGACGACTGCGCATTAAAATATTTTTCGCAAAGTACCCAGTTCGAAACGGACCTTGATTCTCCATTAAAAACAGACATCAACCTCGAGCGTTCAACTGACTGGCTTTTTAATCACGATTCGCAACGAGAAGATCTTAACCCATCTCTTTTTTTACAGCCAGAGTCGTCGTCCGTCGTTGCATAGACTAGTTAACGGAAGCAGCGGCCTCTGTAAGAAGATGGCCGGCGATTCTCGCCCCAGAGGAGTTCACCCTCGCTGAGGGTTCATCCGTCCCAGCGAGAGATCTTATCGACTAATTAGAGCGCCACGCGACCAGCAATAGAGCGTGTTCCTCCTATTTTCTCTCGCGAGTGGTGTCTCCTCCAGTTTAGCGCAACACACCGACGTTTTTCGACTCAGCTCGCTCAGAACCGACAGCCGCCTAATTACAATCTCCTTCTTTACGCTGAAATTACAAGCCTAGCCGCCTCCACGTGAAAGATATTCGGACCTGGTGGCGCTTGCATACGGGGAACTAGTCGCTGGTTTATCGCTGCCAGTCGCGCGTCCCTCTTCTGTTTTTTTCCCCTCCACCCTTCCTCCCTTTTTCTTGTCAGTCTCCCAGGAGAGGAGGATACCGACGGCTTCCTGCGAGATCGTATCGATTAATTAGAGGGTCGAGCTCGAAGTGTCGGTCGGCTTTGGCGGAAAGGAAACGATACTGTGTACAGTTTAATGACCGTGCTTTCTGTGTCGTCTTTTTTACCCCTCCGCAACTCTTCCTGCTCTGGTTGGTGCACGCCTCGCGGTTGACTTTGGCCGTACACCACCGGCTTTGATAAAGGCACAGGGTTTACAGGGAATTTCGCGATAGTCTCTTGGTGCTGGTTTATACTTGACGACTTGACGCGTGTATTAATCGTTCATGGGAGCAGCCGTTTGCTGTTAGACGAAACTGTGGTTTTCTAGTTAGGTTGGATGTATCGCATTATTCGGAAGTATTTGTAATGAATTTTTATTGCTCATGAAAGTCTCACAATAATCTTCCAGACATGTACTCGTGGAAAATCACAATCAGAATATGATATCACCTTTTTCACACCGTTCTTTGCTGCGAAAGCAACACGTGTCTTGCCGTTATCTCTCCATCCTCCGAATTTCGTAGCACTCTCTGCCGTGAAATTCCAAATGAAACTGAGAATTATGTTAAACGTCGACTTTTTATACGTCCCCCCGCGTACATCCCGCGCGCAACGCATCCAAATGTTTCCGGCTAGATTAATTCATTTTAAACGAACGATACTACGCAGGGGAACGCGTAAGTCCTCTTTTTTCGAACGGTCGTCTTCCGCGTACGAGCGAATTAAAACGGGACTCACCCCCGGGATGGCGCGATCCAGTTATTACACCGTCGCGTGTAAACCGTTTCCTGCCGGTATGCACCGGGAAATTTGATTGTTACAGAGTAGAGAAACATTCGCGGACTACACGGTAACTGAATTTCGAAGCGGATACGGTTCAACTCGGAGTGCCGGGGACGCATTTACACGCAAAACAGAGGAGAGCGCTGCTAATGAAGTACGTGGCGAACATAAAGTTGCGCGAACGGCCGTAACCTACCCTCTGCCCTTCGCCTTTTTGTTGCCTCCTCTTTCTCCTCTTTTTTTTTTCTTCCCACCCCCTACTTTTCTATCCAGCTACTGGTCGAACGCAGAACAGCTCCAGGTGGTAGGTCCCTTTCACGCGCGCGCGCGCGCGTAACCACCCCCTCGCGGTAATTCGACGCATCTCGTCGAGTCTCGTCGCTGCGAGTAAACAAACTTGAGGATTATCTCGGGGGCGCTGGGAATTTGCACGTTCCTGCTTCTAATTCTATACGGAGCACGGATTGGAAATAGTTGCGTGCAAATAAACCCGACGAGGAACAGGTACGACCAGTGGCTGACTATCTAGGCACGTCCCGCGTCGTTATGCCATACGTTTGCACAAAGGGTGGCCGACGGACATCGTATTTAGGCGCGCGTCTACTCTCGAGTTTCGTCTAACGTTTCAGGACCATTCGCAATTGTGTTACCATTCATGATTCGTAGGCTCTCTTTCCTGGAAACTGCGTCTATTCGTCGTTTTTTGAATTTCTATTGCTTGCTTTAGGAATTGTCTCTATCTAGACTGTGATGGAGAAATTGGTGCGCGTTTTTGGGTGAAGAAGAGAACGTCCAAGGTTAGACGAGAAGCGTTCTTTAACCCACTTCCTCGCCAGCGGCTACTTGGCTACTTTTTTCGTCCGCCTCAAACGTTTCCCTTCTGAAGAACGCGGGGGTTGCGTCGGAAAACCGGAGGGCAACGGATACGCGGTGTATCGAGTTCGTTCTCCGTTGAAATTGAAGGTGTAATCGCTCCTTTCCCACGGCTCTCTTCGAAATTACTTCGCGCCGTGTAATTTGCCGGCGATCAGGCTCCGTTGTCAAAGAGGGAAGGCGTTGGATTACATTCGAGAGGCAAATCGAGGATCCTAAAGCGGGTCGTAAAGGGGAGAGCGGCGAAACCCTCTCGTTACCGATCGCCTCCGTCGCTTTACTCGTCGATATTCCTCGCTGTGACGTTTCGTTCCCGTATGAAAACCGGGAAAAACCGGAGCGAAATTTCGGTCGATCCACGGACACGTCCGGCCATAAGTCTCGATGCGGAATAAGCGTCCACTAGCGATCTTGCTGACCGTCATGGAATTCGAGGGGAGAGAATGGCTGCGACCCTTGAGGATGTACCTGCGGTTATATACCCTGGTTAAAGGCGATAGACTTACGCCCGTCTGCGCGCGTGCGCTCGCATACGCAATATCGTATCGCGAGCTTAACCGTATAAATTGAGAAATGGGTAAACGTTGCGTGTACCACGGTACACTGTTCGACGATATATCGCCGCGTACGTTAATGGTATTAGTATAAATGGGGCGGTGCGGGAAATGTTCTTGGATGCGCGCCCTCTTTTGAACCGCGTCGGGTGCCCGCCTGGGTATTTTTCGGGAATACGTTTGTCGTTTCATGGAAATTGTCATTATCGAGTATATATACGGATTTATTCAGACACAAACGTTAAATATGCACTGTGGTATTTATACAAAGTGCTTGCATCGAAAGAAATGCATCGTTGATAGTTTGACAAGTGGATGCATTTAGTGGATTGGCAAACGAATAATTGCAAGAGGAAGAAATACATATTTTGGACGATCCTGCTCGCATGAACCACTCTGTATAATAAATCTTTACATCATTTTCCGTCTTCAAAGGATTCCGTTCGAACTTGTACGTTTCGTTTAATAAAACGTCTGTTCCCGTGGAATTTTCACGGTAAGAATCGCTACCTTTCACGAAGTTTTTCAAGAGAAAGTTCCCATGCAACAAATATTTCAGAATGTACACAATAAGAGTTCCACAGAAACAAATATCTTTCAAACCTTTATTAAAAAAGTTCCTATAAAACGAATAAAAGCCTGAACTACTGTACGCTAGATTTATTTAACTATATTATATGATACTAATAACCAACGTGTCAATCGTAGTTTATGTGAGTCGACACTTTCTTTGACAAAATCTATCTTCAGACTGTCGTTCAACTTCCATCGCTCGCCAACAACAACCCTTTCGTTTCTCTTCTCTTACGTACGTTACGCATTTCCAAATTATTTATACGCTCACTCGCATCTCACTCATCCACTCCCACAATATTCCAAATATCAATTGAAACAACTGTTTCGAACCTCTGGTGAACGAAACGTGGCGCGTTCTGTTCCCACTCGCGAACCCAACGCGCGAAACCACCCCTAACTCTGGCGCGCGGCTCTGTGACACCCGCGCGAGCGTGAAAGAAGCCGTGCGAACGAGCAGCGCGAATAATCCTCGTCGCGAAAATCCCCGCGTGATTCGATGGCGGGACGCGAAATGGGCCGTGCTGTGGGTTGATCGATCCGAATTACAGCGCGCGACGCGATACCGCCTTTAATACTTTTATCACGCGGCCGTCGCGCGGAAGGATATTGCCCTTTAAGCGGATATGACGCGGCGGGGATGATGCGAAATTGCAGGGCGCGCGCGCGTGGATGCGGAATTACGCTCCTCGCGGATTCCCGTCGAGCGGAATTGCGCTTGGAGGAAAAAGCGAGCGGAGACACCCTTGGGTGCTGCGCAGGGTGCCTCGATAACCGGCTGCTCGTTTGGGAGGGCGCGCGTTACGGGGTTGGGTATTATTACGGGATGAAAGATGTATAAACAACCGTGTTATGTTCTTAACGCCACGGTAGCGGAAGAGCGGCAAAAACGAGACACGTGTAAATGTTGAACACTCGCGAGAGAATGTATTTAACGAGCGAAGTTAAACTGGAAATATAATAAATCGCGGGTAATTTCCCGCGAGCACCTTCGAAGCGACGAAACTTCGCCACGGCGACGGATGGCCCGTCCTTTCGACTTTTGTCGTTTTTACGGAGATAGGAACAGGACGAGGTAATTTCGACCCGACTTGATATCGAGTTTATGAATCGGGACTTGCTCCGCAGTGGCAGTTGGAAAGTTTTAAGTAGGAACGTTGTAATGAGCGTCTGTACAGGAACCGTTCCCTGGGCGTTCCGCGAACTGGTATTAACTCGCGTTACAAATGTAAATTTTTGATAATCGTAATAACGTAATTCCGTACTTCTGTATTATCGATCGCTGTTTTCTGAAGTTGTCCTCTTTTATTCGAGTTCGATTAACTTCTAGCGATACGCTTTCAGCGTAATTTTAATTATTAGTGACGATCTGACGTGAAGTGAAATCTGAAAATACCGGGTCATCTGATGGACAAATGTAGCTATTTGAAGCAATGTTAATTTTTAGTCGAGTGTATGACATTAGCTATCGTGGTTAACTGGATTAGAAAGTAGCGTGCCACGGATAATTCATAATTCATCGACCACAAGCTCTGTACAGAGCGTAATCGAATTAAATGGCCAAACTTTGCTATCGTTTCCTCTTTTGCATCTACTTTGGTATTCCACTTTTGAAAAGTATTCTACTATCTTAGGAAACTGGGCAATGCAAAAACACATCTTCTAGATAGTAACACTTTTTGTCTTTAGGAGGGGTTGAAATTCACTGAAAGAAGTTGCTGTGCTTTACTTCCCGCTGCAGCGATGTGTCCTTTGCATCTACGTTCGACTACGAAAATATCTGGATAACTTCGAACGTTGTCATACAAAACAATAATTCCATTTCTGACTGATTCCATGTTATATCGCAACGAAAATCTATGCAAACTTCGAAAGGAATGTTTTATATATTGCATAGAAGAATTACAAACGTTACGAAAAATTTCACACAAATTAATTTCAAGCGAACAGGAAAATTTGTGAAGAAAGGTAACAGAATAGAGAGAGCACTGTACATTTTGTAAAATAAGAAAACTCGTTTATCAGCGAGTGCAAACGCACGGCACGTCGGTGGAGCTGCTGCTAACAGTACGGGTACGTTCCCCTCCCGTTAATCGCGATACAGCCTGGCGGTATTACCCGCGGTATGTATACGAGAGACGTCAGTCTAACGACGATGCCCGTTTCAAAACATCGCCCCGAGTAGTCGAGGGAAGCGGGCTACGTCTGCGGCATTGTATCGTCGACAAAGGGCCGCGAATATCGGGGGCCCGGGCGGCAAGAAAATTCCTTAAAGCAGTAAGAAAAGACGTCTACCGTGGCATTGGCTCTCTAGGCACCCCCTAGTATAACTGGCGCGCGCCAGTTCCAAGTGACAAAAGAGGCATTGTGCTCGCACGTGAGATTTCACCGAGCTGCTGGCTGACGCCTGATCCGCCTTCTACAGAGCGATGCAAAACTGATGCCACGATGCACGGTACGATAGCGCAGCTCATACCGCGCAACCGAAACGCCCATTCACTGTAGTTGGAATACGACTTTTGGACGAACGAGCCGCTTGGCGAGTATGTCGTGAATTGGTTTGATTTAGTAGAAACTGCGAATGTGTATTTATTTAATCGTACGAGAAAGTGTGGAATAACATGCGAGAACGTTGGAGTTCGAGTGAATATTGAACTATTTGATAAAATATGTGTTACACTAATTTCACTTTTATGCATTTCTCTCGTTGTCTGAATACTTTCAATCGCGAGCATAAATATTGACAGTAGCGCGATCCGAGATTGCACCGTTGCAAATAAGAAAACGGGCCAGTGAGTCGGAAAACTGAACGTTTCGGTATCGAGCATCGAGTTGTGTTTTCCGCAACATTGATCCTTCGCGCGAAAATACACTACGATACATTTTTTCATATTAGATCTCGCAAGAAACTGCAACAGTTCCATCGAATACATTTGCACTTAACTAGAATCGAATAGAATTCATTCGATACGAGAACAGATATCAAATACTTAAAAATTACTTTTACATTTCCTTTCAAGGAAAGTGAGATCACTGTATGCAAAATCATAGAAACGTAGAACAAATATTTTGAGTAAAATTTTCGATTAACCGAGAGTTCCACCCTGGTCCCCCGTTGCCTCGCGGTTTTTGCAGCCTCCTGTAGAACCGGTGTGTATACATCCAGCCAGCCGATGTACATACATATTACGTCGAGCCGTTCGTGCTTATCGCATCGGGCCACGACGTCCCAGCTCTCGTCGGAGAGCACCTTCTCTCTTTCCCGAAATTCTGAAACCTGTTCTAGCTGCTGGCACTGTCGTTGGCCCGCTGATGACTCCTCAGCCGGATGAGAGTAGGCGGCCGCGTCTGCGAGTATACCTGCAGATTCATCGCGACGTCGCCGGCTACATGCCAAAGGTGTCCTCGTGCCGTCAATTCCCAGAGCGATTCCCAAAGTCGATTACAGAGCAAATGGAAACACTTTGCTCGTCCACTGAAACGCTACCAGCCTGATATTTTTGGGATATTTAACGATATTTAACGTATCAGTGTCAATTTTGATCTTTCAATTATCCATTTGGCAGAATCTTCTTTGGTCCAGAAGCTATTTGAGCGAAGATATTCAACGATTAAATCTATATTCCCTAGCGATTCACGATCTCGAGGCACAACAGCGCTGTTCTCATTTATCTAGGCTAGCCACGTCTCGTCCTGTTGACTCGCGTATTGAACTCTTTAATCTCTGGAGCAAGGTTACGCCGCAGCAATAATTGCTATCGACGATGGAAGGCCTAGCTATCGATGGATCGTAAACCAACGGCTGAAAAACAGCGCGCGCGTCTGTCGGCGGTCCGAAGTCGCGGAGGAACGTACCCCCAGTGTATAGCTCGCATAGAAGCGACCTCAGAGCCTGCACCCCTATTGTGCCGCGCGGAATGCCACCATCTGGCTTGCCTGGATCGCAATTACTTCGCGATACTTGACCCAGTAACGGCGATATCGCTTGGAAATTCGAATTCCGCGGGTCCAGCACTGTTCGAGACGCGCGTCCAGTTCGTGAGAGTCCCAGGAGACGCCCGATCTCCGCAACATCCGCAAGAACCGGAGAGGAAACCGAAAGATAATGCCAGTGGAATGGTGGAGGAAGACGATACACAGCCGAACAAGGGGTTTAACAGAAAAGGGGTTGGACGAAATTGCTTCCCTGGCTCCATTGTTATTTATTACCTCCCTTATGGGGGTTCTGTAATTAGCATAACTCGCTGGGAGCAGGAATTAGGGTGCTACGCGAGTTGCTCGATTAATTCTTCGTGTTCGATGGTGACGTTAGAGAAGTGCACGATCAGCAGGTCAGGACGATGGCCACGCGAGCCAACGGCTAATGCGATCAGCCGTGTCCTTCGACGTCGAGGATCACTCTGGTGACCACTCGAAGGGGAGCTTAAAGGGTCTTTAGTCGTGGATGATTGCGAGTTATTGGTACAGGATGAATCAATGCCGAGAATTCGTGACAATGATTCCGTTTGGTGAACGGTAAGAAACCAGGGTGGGATCAATGATTAGGAAATTGATGTTAGTTAATCTATATTGTTATTAAATTGTATTATTTCTCAAAGGTATATATGTAAACAATCTTTTCCATTGATCCTTAGTGTCGAACAACACTGTTAAATTTAAGTGGGACTCCCATATTCAGACGGTGTGTTTTCTGTTACCCCCAAAAACACGAAAGTAATACATCCTGATTCCTGTCCTCGCACAGTCAGCCATCTTTCAATACCACCAAGTCTGTTCACCATTACTCGAGAGGTGCGACACGGGGACAAATACAATTCCGGTTGCGCTGGTCGACGCGACGATAATTTGCATTAATACGCGGCCGCGGAGTACCGCGGTCTTACTCAACCCCAGCAGCGTTACAACGCGCGTAATGTTCGCCACGTCCGACAAGAGCCGGTCGGCCATTGCGTCGTCGAACGTGTTTTATCCCCCGTCCGGCGATAAATCACGACAAATTTAACAAACTTCAACGCGCGGCCCGCAATAACACACATATTCCAGTGGAATTTATACACGCGTATTGCAAGCCACCGCGGGCAATGCGGCGCTTTTTTTTCACCCCTCTCTTTTCCCACCCCTCGTTTTCCTCCTTTTTCATCGCGCGCGCGCGCGCGCGCGCGTACAACCCACCCTGTTCTTTTTCAGCCTTTAGCCATTGTTTATCGCGGCTAACGCGCGCGACATCCGCCGCGTCTCTTCCTGCGTTTTCACGTTTTCGAGCGGAGGACACCGGGAGTCAATCATTCAACGAATTCCCGGCGCAGCGATTGTGGTAATACGGAACGGTCGGTCGCTCGGCTTTTCAACGACCGGCCAGCGTCGTTTAATTTTATGTTCGCGCGATTTCCGCGCCACCCCGTGCATTCTTTTTCCACGCTTTCCTCCTGCTAATTGGTAAACATTTGCGCCCTCTCGACGCGAGAGGCAGACCGACGGATGATTGCAAATGGCTGTCTAAACGGTCGAAATAACTGGTTCCTTAATTGCCGTAGTTTTGAATGAAAAAATATTTGCGCGTTTAATTCGCGTGTATAGTAATGCGTTCCTCGAATAATTTAGTTGAATATCTATGCGCGTGGAATTTTTCGAATATCTCGTACAGTTTGCTTCTGTGCCTGACGCCTGCGATACGATAATGCTTTGGGGGAAAAATGGTTATTACCTAGTCCGGGACCGAACTAGCAAAAATTGCAACTAACGAAATTGCCACGGTTTGCATAACTCCGCGGTAATGCAGAGAAATTGCGTAGAAACGTACGACCGAGTTGCACCGCGCGAGAAAAAAAGGTGTACCACGTGCAAATAAAATCTGAACAATTTATGCCTCGTTGCCAGGAATAGATCTTGTAAACCGTTGCCATAAATCTGTATCCGCCATTATCTACCAGCGCAATTTATAAAATCTACACTCTGTCTTTCCATTATTTATACGAGTAACGATAGAGGCTTCGTATTTCACGTCGCTGATCCGAACGCGAGTTCACAAAATCATTTTTCATTTCGGACAGAGCAATGAATGGTGCTCGTATAAAAGTTCCGCTTCAAATGCGCAGCGCAATTAGTACGAAGTTCCAATTTGTTCGATAGGTATTCGGAAAAATACTATAAATGCGAACTAAGGATTTTTCGTATAAATGTTTCACGAATTTTCTTTGATAAAATTTCTATAAATCTATAAAATCTCTGTAACAATTAATTTTAATTTGAAATAGCTGATAGAAGCCTGTTTACTTGCTTCGACGGTGGATAATGGCGGCAATTGTCCGTCGATCGTAAAGTTTTGCGCACCAGATACCAGCTAGACGACGAACAATGGCGCCTACGAGGAATTGCTGGCGCAAACGAAACGCGAATGACTTTCGAATCGTGCAATTTAGATTTAATTCGTGGTGTTTCTGCTCGGATGCGGGTCGTGGCATCGCTCGTTCGCCTATTTTTCGCTGCTCGCTTAGCACGTTTTAAGTGGTAGGCAATTCTCGTGCGTGAATTTTGGGTCACGGTCCAATTAGCCGAACGAACTTCAGAATTACGCTCGCACGGCTGCGTTTCCATTTTCTCCTATTTCTCCTTTCAATTTTTATTTCCGTTCCCGTCTTTGTCCGCGTTAGTGGAGCAAGGCCCCGTTTTTCACCGTACGTGCTCCGTGCTCGTACTTTTTTCCGGCTTTTAATCGTTTCAACTGCTTTGCTTAGGGGCTAAACTCTCGGCCCTCGCGTGTACTCCGCGCGCTATTTAAATTATATTTCCTGTCGTCGCTAAGCGTTTCGAAATTGTTTAAAATAACGATTGAAAAAGCGCAAATTTCTATTTTTCATTGTTGCACAGTTCAGCTTGAATAAAATCGCATGTTCAACATAAAATTCCTATATCACTTTATAAACTCTCCTTCCCTTTCCTAAAGGGTTGAAATTTACGCCATCGAAGATCGCCAACCTCGATCTACTCAATCGCTGTCAAATTATCGTCCCGCTCGTGTCGTTCTCCGCTTAATTAAAGTTCGTTTCGTGGAATACTTTCCGCGCGTTTTGCTCGCCTGGTTGACTTGGACAGTAGGGCACCTAGGGTGTCGCGCGGCAGCGCGAACCGCACCGCCGTGTTACGCGTTTGATGCACTTTGAAAACAACCCTCTCGGTATCTCTGCCGGCGGCTCTTCCGAGTTGCTCTTCGATTATGTTCCCCGAGGAGCAATCCACGAAATACCGCTCGGTCGAGATGGCCCGAAGTAGCTTGAACGACAGTTACTGGGCTCGTTTGCCCGCATTTAAATCGAGCGACGCGACGTCCCGGCAAAGTTTCCGTTTTCGCGCCCCATGCGCGTCGTGGCGAACGCCGCGGTGGGTCCATCCGTCCGCGCAAAACGAATTAACACCTCGGGGACCCTTGGAAATTGTTGGACGCGATTTTGGGACGAGCGATGAACGCAATTTTGACTCCAGTTGCGCTATTTGTACTTGGCGAGCGATGGATTCATTTGTGGGCTCGTTTGCCATTTCTGAACTCGCTTAGGGGACCCTCGAATTCTTTTTCTAAATATTTTTATGATGGATGTGTCGATGTCGCGTTGTTAACGTTTTACTTGAGATCTTTTAATCTTTTGCTGATATACGATTTTTCCACAGATAAAAATCTATAATGAAGTTCTTTGAAATATATTTGTCGACTGTATTTGTCGACAGAGCAAAGAAATCTGCTAATGGTTATTCCCATTTAGAGGAAGACATTCCACGAACACTAGATCGCATCATGCTACAAAGAGTCACTCGAGCAGGAAAATTTAACGATCGACGATATCGTTGGAAAACATTTTCGTTTCGAATTATTTCGTTTACTCGAAACTCAACGTCATATCAAGTCCCGGTTACGCGTGTTGGTTCCCTGTATTTTATTATAATATATAGAGTTAACTTGAAATACGAAGTACGCGTATTTACAAATGCCGATGGAACAGACAAACGATAAATTTGACAAACAATTCTCGCGTAATTCATAATTCATATTCTCATTGCGATATTCTGCAGTATTTATACACGTACGTTAACGCACAATTTATTTTCGAAGAGTTAACTATTTAAATGGACAAAATTATACCATAACTTTCGCAACTATTAATATCTCCCTGTCTGATGCATTTCCGTGAACAGTATCTACATTTCTCCCACATTAAAATACTCAGAAATATTTGAAAAACTCCAAGTATCCTTCGCTCTTTCAATCAACTATCTCGAACACATTTGCAACTCTTGAAGATTTCTCTCAAGATATCTCTTGTCAACAAAATACACAGTACTCATCCCCGTATCAGAATTATCTTGGTCAGCACACACGAATTACAACTCGTTTCTTCCTAAATCGGTGCTCATCCTTCAAGGGTCGCTTCGAGCGAGGGGTGGCTAACCGAAGAACGCGAGGAGCCAGCGACGGCAGCGTTCTCCAACGCGACAACGTTGAACGAGCCAGCTGATAGGGGTTGCGATCACGGATCGGGGTTAATTCTGGATCGCGAGCCGTTCGATATGAAATCGACGCCTCTCGGCGATTTTTCTCGACGAAGGCCTCCTAACGAAGCGGCGCTTAAACAGTTTCTGTTTCGCCGGGTGTAAGCGCATTAGCTCGGCGTTTATCGAGCCACTTCGCCCGGATTACGCTGATCTCCTCGGGGGGCTTTTAATTTTTATGGATCCCAGGCGAGCCGAACGTTTCCTCCATTATTTTTGCTCTCAGCGCCCCGATTCTCGCTCGACGTCGCGTCTTCGCCGCCGTGTCTCATCCCCGTCGCAATAACAACGTTACCACGCTCGCGTAATCATCGCTCCGCCGCGAGGCTATTTTCGCGAGCGGTACTTTCGCTGATAAAGCGCATCCCCGTTCGCCTGAATCATTAGATCATCGCTGGGACAGCGTACGCGTGGTGGACTCGCGTCTCGAAGAAGACTCGCGAGTCGAATCGAATCATGTTGTAAATTTGGAGCGGATTAATTGCATTCTTGTAGTGAATCGTATAGTGATTACATTATTCGTGTTCTAACGCTTAATGCTGCAACGTGTAATTAGTAATTTCGACGCAAGGTGATAGGTAATTGGTATTTCATCTGTGGGAGACGTCTTGGACCACAATAGCCAGTTATATCTGACCCCGTATAGGTATTACGTTCACCACATTCGCTACAGCGATTTACTAACATACAGTCGACCGCAAATGTCTATATACAGCTACAAGTATTCGAACAGCCTCTCAAATGAGATCTCTCTCGTTATTAAATATGAGAGCGATCTTCCTCGAGATCGATCAACGGTTCGAGTACCCACCCCTTCTCTACCCTCGACGAAAATAAGAAAGAGTAGAGATACTACTTGGATTAATGTGAACTCGAGGAAGAATTCGATGCCTCCTTTGTACGATGATCATGGAACGCGTTACGGAAACTCGAGTGGGACACGAGCCATTTCGCTTTTTCCGATTCTTACGTCCTCAGCGAGGAATTGTGTCGGATCCGCGGCGGCTGCCGTCTCGTTTGTTCATAGGGGTTCTCGCGCGCGCGTGCACGGGCGTCTGTCATCGGGGATTCAAATAGAAAGAGGGACGAGTTGGCGGAAAGTTTTATTTACTTTAAAAACGCGGCGCCAGAGATCCTTCAGCCAGCGCGAAGGGAAAATAAAGTTCTGGCAGGACGGCGAGGCACGCGGGGGGAGATGGGGAGGGAAAAAAAGGGGGCGCAGGACTCGAGCGAAAGAAACGGACGAGGAAAACGGCGGAGGCGGTCGAACGTTTTCAGTTGGCGAGAGAGGAGGGATGACAAAAAATCCGGACGAGTTGGAAAAAGTCAATTATCGTTGCAATCCGAGTTACTGCTCTGATTAACAGAAACTGCCGCTGGCTTAGTCGAGAGCTCGCGAGGGATATTGCTAAGATGGCGTGACGCGTTCCTTGCGCACAGCTGAACGCGAAATCGTTTCGCCAAGGGTGAGAATATGAATATCCGCGAAAGAGAGAAAAGAAAGTGGAAGAAGAACTTGCACATATTTTCTAGTCGAGCCGCGGACCGTTACGAATCTCCATGTAGAATTAAGAGCCACCCTCTCGTCCTATCTATAATTTACCCTTCGCAGCTTTTGCTCGCGTTGTAATGCGAAGCATGCGTTTCTCCAGACGAGAAGTCCTCCTCGGTTCTGCCCTTTGCGTTCAAAGGAAATTCCATCGCCAAAGGAAACGCGACCCTTTAATTTTCCTGAAGAATCAATAAATGTTTAGCATACAATAATTAGAATTCCGGTAACACTGAATTTCTCCACCATATTTCAAGTTTTTCGGTTACCAGAAAAATTCGACCACCCTCGCAGCGTCTGTGTCACGATTGCTTCGCATAATCGAGGCGAAGAAATCGCGACGGGGGAAGGATATACAAGTCGTCGGTCAGATTTCGCGATCGATGTTTATCGGTGGCAATAAATTTCCAGGCGTATCGATGAAATTTTCAGCGGCGGCCGTTATCGGCGGACGGCTCATAATCGGAACGAGGTGGGAATTTTATTAAAACGCTATAGAACGTAGCCGAGCACGGTGAAAGGTGGCGGGTCGCAAAAACGGATCGAATCTCGGCCGCGAGACCCGGCGATAAACCATTTTCCAATTTTCCGCTCGACTCTACGAACCCCCTGCTTTCTTTCCCGCTCCTGAACTGAAAATTCTTCCACCCCCTTAGTCGGCGTCCGCGGTGTCGTAGAAGACGTAGTCGACGCCACGTGTCGCGGCCATCGATTTTCCGCGCAATTTTCGTATCGCCATCACGAGTATCCACTATCCTCTAACGATACCAGATTCCTCCGTCGCTCCTCGTCTTTCCTCCCTTTTTTTTTTCCCCCGCTCGCTTCGCCGCCCTTTCGTGCCACCCTCCTGCGCGTAGCTTCCGTTGCGCGTCGTACAGGAACCAGTGCAAATATTTTACCTACACGCGCGCACGCTCACCAACCGCTCGCAGGGTGATTACGTACGCGCGTGCATACATATGGAGATGCTGGGATCTAATAATGGAAATTATGGACGCGTCTACACGGTGCGTAACGGGCCGACACGGGGATCCTCTCGCGCGTACCGGAACCGGGGCTACCTGCGAGGGTTTCCTCCCCCGTTACGCTCGAAAAAGTTCCAAGCCGACGCCTGCATCCTGTAACGGAAAATGAAATTTCCCGTGCACGGGGTTTCTCTTTGTCGGGCCGGGTGATAAGGAGACCCTTGTACCTCGCGCGCGCGCGTGGTTATTACGAAAGCGAAGGGTTAAATGAGAATTTCGCTGCCGCCGTGCAACGTTATTTATTTCGTCGATGTTTAAGTTTTTATTATTTTCACGATGAAATTGTACGAACGTTGCGCACAGCAACGGGGTGGTTTCAGTTGTCGAATCGATGAAAAGCTTGATTCGACTTTGTACGATTTTTGAAAAAACAGAGAAAAAAGTAATACCTGGAAACTCTTTTCGGAAGAATGAACTCAGAGTTACGTTTTAAAACGAGCCCGGATGAATCGTCGCGCGGTTCGATTTTTTTTTCGCGAGCACGTGATAGTTTGAATATCGAACAATATTTCATCGAACTTTTCAAATATCGCAGCGGTGTGTTTGCAGTTTTGTTTTCTCTCGCGAGAAGAAAATCCTCCGTTTCGATAGCTGGCGTTCTTCCCTCGTTACGGCTACCGTACACGGAACCCCGTGTATCGGTATTGATATGCTCCCCAGTCAAAAACGCAACTCGTTAGCTAATCTCGTTAAATCGACCGGTCGAGGCTAAATAAATCGACCAATACGCTCCGCGAGGTTCGTCAATTCTCCGGCCCCGATTATTATTGCAACGGAATCGAATTCGAGAATAATAAACGCCTTCGAGTCCGTTTTGCTCGCACAGATCCATATTGGACGCGACACACCTTCTCTTTGCCATGTCTCTTTGCTTGCGAGTCCGTTTCTATCTCCACGCATACAGATGCATTAACATACTGATATTTTACAATCACTTCTTTATCTACAATCATAGTCTCATCTACCTTTCCTACCAATTTCGACAATAAGAGTTTATCATTTTCTAAAGATCTCTACAGCTTTCTTATTCTTATCTTCTTCAATTCTAAGGGGTTGTTCGTTGCCATGATCTATTCTTCAGGTACCTTGAACAAAGTGGAGAATCGCGTATCTCACGATGTCGATATTAATCGAGACGAAAATTACAGCGAGACAGTAACCCATTTATACAGATACGATATTATATGAACACATTCTGTACATGTAGCGCACGCATGTACGCGCGTACATAGAAACACCTCTACCGATACATACACCGGATGACGGGCCGCGCGCGTAAGCGTCAATATGTCCAATATTCAGGCCTACGTAAATACATAGCTATACGCAGGCGGGTATTACGTGCGCCCGTCGAGCGATATAGGTCGGGTTATAGGCGGTGGGTAATATTCGAGGATGCCGAAAGCACGTTCGAGCGATCGATCTCCCGGTCTGGCCCACCCTCTTAGCGAGTCTTACACCAACACCGAGCCCCTTCAGTTCGCGGTGCCGGTTGCATTCGGGGGCTCCAGACTTGAACGTCGCCGGGAGAGAAGCACGACTTGCTTCTGAAAGAGGATAAGGGGAGAGCAGGGATAGAACGAGAGGCTGGGACCAGCCAGTGAAAAAGAACGAGAGAGAGAGAGGAGAAGGCGGTGGATAGAAAGAGGGATGGATGGGAACGAAAGGTAGGGTGCGAAAGGGGACGGGAGCGAAGTGGAGCGAGAGAGAAACGACTGGAAGGTAAGAGGGGTGGAAACTCTCTCTCAGTAGGTATCTCAACTTACGATTACCCCGGGGGCGTGCACAGAAGTGCAAAGCAATCGTCTCCCGGCTCGACCCCATGGCTATAGGTTCTTCTGGAAATGGTAACGTATCGGAGTACACGCCGCGTGAAACGTTTCGGTCCCGCGATACCCTCCGTGGCTCGCGTTGCAACCCCCCGTTCTTGGTGCAAGTCTACGGCCCCTTGGAATTTCGTCGAGAGACTGGAATTTCGCTGGGCGATCTTTTCCCAGACCTTGGCTCTCCTGCGGCGTCTAACGGCGAGCCCCGTCGCCCGCGTAACGCGATGGATGCCCGCGCAATTATAGGGGATGAAATTGAAATCGCGCCTGGTGCTGGCTACGCCGCGGACTAGCCTCGCGCGCCAGGTTCGCCCGCCCGCTCGCTTTCTTCCGGCGATTTATGGGGAAGTGCAAAACAGTTGCTCGCAGTGGATTTATGGTTGTAGATTTGTTGCGGGGAAAGGTCTGTCGGTGATATATCGAACGGTGGATAGGGCGCTGTCATAAATAAAAAAAGGGACCGGGAAGTTTGGTGTTGCGGCGAGCGGTTGGGTGGTGGCCCGTTCTTTTTGTTGCGTGCGGACAAGGGTTCGATTGTGGCACGCGTGTTCCCCGGGCTTTCTTGCAGGAATTAAGCGGAATCGTACAACTTTACGGGTATCTATCGATTCATTTTCTAGCTGGTTGTACGTGGTGCAATTCATTCTTTCATTATTCAGCATTTTTTTCTAAAAGTCTGCAAGAAAACTGCTGTTTGCAAAAAGTTGAAAAATTGTACAAATTTTGTGGATGGTAATATGTGCAACTATAGTTCCTCGTTAATTATTTTCCACGTTATCATCATTTTGAATCGTCTTTTGGATGTTACAAATACAAATTGTACGCCATCGATGTTAATTAAGGGACGTAATGGTCATTTGAACAGAAAAGAAATAGAGATACCATATATTATACATACACATCGTATTTCTTTTCGTTGAACATTGGCGTATATTTTTTATTTCAGCAAAAAAATACACTTTTCTTTGGAATGACCCAAGGCACACTTTCGACTGTTGCCAGGCACGTATATCCTAACGCGTTCTTCAATAGCTCAACAGCCTAAACACACAGAGGACACTTTAAATTCCCATTAAAGCTCCCAATAGTGCCCTTGTAATCCACGCTTCGAAAATATCTTTCTCCAAAGTTAAGTCCCCGATCATTTTAACCCACGATGACAAACGCAGATTAAACGAGCAATTCTCCAGCTTAAAAGACTGCAAATAAAAACTAATTAATAGCACAATAAAGTAACAAAGCTTTGGAAGAAGAAAGAGTCTACAACTGAAAATAACTTAAAATTGTATTCGATGCTAATTAGTTTAAATTTATATTGCAAATGAAAAATAATATTTTACATCAATACATCCTTGACCATATATCTTCAACCGAGTGAAATTAAGGATCCATAAAAACTCCATAATGGCCGCTCTTCTATTGTTTCTTAGCAATGAAAGCTGGCATTCAGCCTCGCATAATCGGCGCGCGATTGAATTGAAAATCGCACGAGAAATTGGAGAATTTACAAAGGGTTAAAATCGAAAGTCCATCCGTAAGCTGTAGATCGGAATCACGTGAAGTTCCACGGGTAATTCACGTCGAGGCGTCGGGTGGCGGTGGTTTGAGGGCGAACCACTCAGACAGGGCGGGTCGAATTTTCCTGGAGGGGGGATGGGAAGTTCTATTGAATTTAATCTTATTACGATTACCTTAGTTCGCCCGGTGTAGACACGCGCCGGGAAACAAAGTAATTGTCCGTGGACGCGCGCGGAACCGCCCGACTGTACTTGGATTCAACATTGGGACGCATCGAAGTGCAGACGACGCGATGCTGGCGAACGGAAGGGGTGGATGAAGGCACCGGCGGTGGCGTTCTTATTCGACGACTCGCGGAATTTCTCTGAAGGGCCGCCATTATGTTCTTTCGATCTTCCTGGTTTACGAGGCGTTCCGCTGTACCGCGGCTGGAAGTAAGTGGAAGGCACGAAATTTACAGCGGTAAACTGGGTTAAGTTCAGTTAAACCTCGAGTTCAGGGAACACGCTGGGAGAGAAACGCTGACTAAATGTTACAACGGCGTATCGCAACTCGCTACGAACTATTATTGATGAATTTCCTCGACGAGAGGCATTGTTAGCCCCGTTGGAATTTCTTCGAGCGTAATCCCGCTTCTTCTCGAGATAACGTCGAATCTAGGGGAATTGTCGCGTCGACGACACTTGGGAAATGATAGTACCGCACTCGAGTTACGGGAACGGTGCACGAAACAATGACACAACGAATTTTCCAAATTTCGTTGCAATTATTCCGTTCCATTTGGAAATAAAAATCTGTTCAAATTAATTTTTGCAATACGTATATTACATTCAAGAGATGTTCCAATTTAAGGATCCACGTATGTTTGTGAAACATTTATTTCGAAGATGGAATTTCAAAGAACTCATTACTTTGGTTAACTGATCCCACTTTAAAATACCAACCAAGATGTGCAACATCAAACATAAAGAGCATTTACAGGTATTAAGTGAAGGAAAGGATAAACAAGTATCTCATTAATTAAGACTCGAGAGTTAATCATATCGTGTATAACAATGAAGTTTTCCAAATATTGTTGGATAAATACAAATTGTGGATTACAATTTTAACAAAGAATACATTTATCAAATTTGTGCGGTAACTTTTTAAATTATTGCGACGGAGAGTACGCAACGAGCAGTCGAAAAGTTTCCCTAGCCTAAGTATGAAGGATTGTTACTTGCTCCTTAATACGTGGTCATTTGTCACTAATGTGCAGAGTTCTGTGACTCTGGAACAATCCTCTAAGTAGATCAAGCTGCGCAAGAAGATGGCGGCTGGACAAGCCGTGAAAATACACATTTAGGTCACCAACTTTTTAATCCATCTCTGTACACCGTTTGGTCGAGCTATAGGGTGTCTGGAAATTTTTGGCTGAGCGTAACGTTTCGAAAACGCCATTCGATGGTTTAGTTTAGGCGATACCACGCGTTAGCAAGAAAGTGTTGGCTTGGTGTCGATATTAATTAGGGTTGAATTCTCCTTCCAGTCGCTGCACGTTTATTAATAATCTGGCCGTTATCTAATCCTTTTTCACCCCCCCATAGACGTGGTTTTAGACAAACTATTGATACGTGTATTAAATGTGACCCAATTAGTTAATTAACCTTTTTTTATCCTGGATCGATGCAGTTTTAACCGACAGCATTACATGTACGACAGTATAATTGGTTTTCCCTTTGATTGATATAATTTTAATAGTAAATTGCAAATTTCCAATTTTGCTTTGGTGAAAAATAGAAGCGTGTGCGCGTTGGATAAATGATCCGTGGAATTGAATTTTTCAATTGGTGACCAAAGAAATAACTTTCGAGGTGTATCTTAACAGTGAATGATTCTGTTAGTTCGCGAGATAAATCGGAACGCTGTTAACCCAGATGCGTCCATCATCCTTTCCAGAAGGATGGCTGCATGGTTATTTTATTGTTCCACAAGGATGGTTCCGCGAGCTCTGTTAGCGCTATTTATAGTCAACTATTCGTCTGCTTTGATGGTTAAAACGTTTATCGTACACATCTAATGGCAATGCTCGGTTAATTATTTTTCGTGATGAACGCAATTTTTGTAAAAATAATTTTATGGCTCGTTGATCGTGTCTTTGCGCTAACTGAAATTCTGCAAGATCTCTATTTGGCCAAGGGTGGATTTAAGAGTTAACGTCGAGCAAAAATATTTTTTAGCCTTCTCAGTATTGTTAAAGCACCGTGAAGTCCTGCGAGAAATCGTTCAATGGTGTTCTATATTTTAAAACAGCAGGCACATTAATGCACGTGTAAATGCAATACGTTATCGCAATGACGTTGTGCAAATAGAACGCGAGACTTATGATGACACACATATCGAGCATCTGGCTCGTGCCCGTTAAATAAACACGAGCGTTGTAATTAAAAATTGATTTCGCAAGCATTTTTTATTAATACAACCATCCGGTATTTACGGAATTCTGAATTATTCCGCTGGTTACGTCGCGATGAAATTTACATTATAAGCAGCGACGGGAGAAAATAGTGATGAAATATTATGTAGTATAATTGAATTGGGTTATATCATTCATTTATATCTGTCTCTCTGGAATTCATCAGCGTGTCGCGCAGAATGCTCGCGTTTAAAATGACATCGATCCAGAGAGATGTTCGAAAGAGGAGCGACTGAATCGGAAAACAATGAAAGCTCAAATTTTTGCTTCTCGTATTGCATTTGTTTCTTCTTTTTCGAAACACATATTTTTCCATATTTTAGATTAATTATAATCAGCAAATTTCATCCCTTTAAATTATTCCGTGGTAACAAGATTCTCGCTTTAATAATTGAAACGTTTCATTAAAAATTAAACCGCAAGAGATGCACATCATAAACAGAAATTTTCGACGACTTTTTTTGAGAGTAATAAAAAATTATTGTTACATTCATTTTGTCTGTCTCGATTTAATTGAACATATTACGTGCATACGCGCGGAGCATCGATTTTATTTAAGTGACCCTCATCGCGGCGATCTACTTGTTAGACGATCGAAGGCACTAGTGTTACTCTGTAATCCTGCGACAACAGATTATCCTAGAAACCTTAGAATGTAACGACACGTGGAAGAGATACTCGTTACATTCCACCCTCGCTTGTCAGATTACGCGGAGAAAACGTACGACTTACGGAATCTCCTGGACTTGAATGTTTTCACCGCCGTCCTTTGATTCCCTTCGCGATATCCATCGCGTGGTACCATTTTCTCTCATTTCAAATTATCACTGATTATCATCGCTTCCACAGAATTCTTGAAAAAGCAATTTCAGTCCTTTCACAAATTATTCTTTCATATTGTTACTGTATACACGGTATCTTCGTGGTATTTTCATTTTAATTTTGTGATCGTTATGTTTTCGATTACTCATCGATATCCTCGATACATAATTGTTAGCTGCAAAATAGTGTTCATCAATAATTCCCCAGCAAATTGATCATTCGAATATCTGCGAGCAATTATTTATAATGTTACGGTGGTTCGTAACGAGCGAGGGGGATGCTACGTCCGCTATAGACTTTTAATTATAATTTCTGCTCGCTGTTGATATAGCGAGTAACGAGTTCTGTAATCCGCTTGAAATTCCCGTAGCTGGAAATTTTATTTTGACAATTATCGCGAGAAAGCAGTTATTACCGATGCTGGAAGCAATTATTGTTCTGTTTTCTTCGAACCGCCGATTCGAAACGTTTTACCGTGCAATTTAACCGGCGGTGTGCGTCTCTAAAGATATTTTAATCTAAATTAACCGGGTGTATCGCGAGAGGCGAAATTTACGCGCGACTTCCGTAAACGTCGACCCTCGAATCGAAACGAACGCATTACTTCCAAATTAATCTGAGACGTGAGAATATTTGGGACGGCTCAGAAATCCCGCTATACAAAAATGAAAACGAATAACTATAGAAAACTATATTGCGTGTGTTAAAGTTATATAATTGAAAAGTATAGTAAATACAATTAGAACAAACAGCGTCGAAAACAACCCCCAGAAGGAACCACCCCTGAGACCAGTACGTCTCTAAAAATACTCGCGATCATTACTCAAAGTGTCAGCTTTCGAAATGAATTCTTCCAACGAATGGCGCCTGGCGTTTGTCCGACGCTTAGCAGAGCCGGAAACAGAAGGGTGGATCGGTCAGAAGTTCCTCGCGGCCCGGCTAATACCGCACCTCCCCCTCCAATGCGAAGCGTTCGATCTTTCGAAGCGACCCGCTGACAACGAGCAGACGCTAATAGCCGAAGAACTTGGCGAAATTCAGTGGGAATCGAGGATCGATCGGACGCCAATCAGCGAGCGATGGCCGTACGAAAAATCGTCAGATCGTTGGAGGGGGTGGCTCCGCTCGATCCGCCCTGTACAGCGAACACGCTTCGAATAGAATCCGGGGTAACATTCTCGACGTTCGTGACGGAGTTATAGAACGAACGGGTGTGTACAAGCCACGATGAAACGGGTGGCTCCCGTTCCGTCGACGGTGGTTGCGCCAACTCACCCCCGCATACCTGCGGCGGTGTCAGTTTTGCAGCTTTCTTCGGCAACTATTCCAAACTCGCCGGCTGAGAACGACTTCCGTCGATTAGATCGGTTCCGGATCGTCTTCCTCGCCTTGGGTCGCTCCTCGCCTTCGTCGCCGCGTCTTCCACGCGGGGGTGGAAACTCCCTGAACTGCGGCTGCGGATTCTCGCGTGCTGGCTTGGGGGATGCGTGGGATACACACGCGATACGCTTGTAACGAAATCTGTATTGTTGGTCGAATAGTGTATCGAGTGTCTACCGAAGATGAAACGGTACGATACAATGGTAAATGCGTGTAATATGTCGACAGTGGCGGGTGGTATCGTGTCGATACTCGATGCGTGTTTAGAAATGGGGTTGTTTGTCTTGGGGAATCGGCTGGTGGATTTTTCCTCGCCATTGAAACTGTTTGTATCGCCGTGAATAATTTTCTGGCTGATTCTATTCTCGATTTGCAATTATGTTTGACGACGAGTATCTTATTTCGAGGCTCAGTGATCCATTGTTGAAATACCAGTTTCGACACTCGACGCCCTCTTTTAACACTACGAACGACGCTGTCGATCGTTCGCCCCCATTGGTACTCGCGAGCAGCTTTCAATTAGCGCGTACTCGCGACAAAAGCCGTTGGCAGCATCGAAAACGACGAGCGCTCGTAATTAAATCTCACTTACCGCGGGGTACTTTCGACTCTTTATCAGGCTCGCGTCCAGGCGATTTCCTTTGCCCGCTCGCGAGGAAAAGACAGGCTTATCGATCGGCATCGCCCCGCGGACGCTTTTAATTATCCTTTTTCCATCCGACGGCGAGGGAGAAAAATTCGCTCGGAGTCGGCCATTGAAACGCGATCTTCGTTCGTTACAGAGTGTTCCCGGCGAGTTCGAGCAACTTTTTCGCCCGCCCCCATCGCCCCTGCCGCGATCACAGTTTCAAACAATAAATAAACGAAGCTTGAAGCGGAAGTTTCGGTATAGATGTCGTGCCCTCCGCGTTCTTTTCCTCCCTTTTTCACTGGAGTCTATAGTTTCGCGAGTTCCCTGCGAATCGTTCGAGATCCCGCGACGCGGGAGGACTCGCGGCGATTAGACGGAACAGCGGAAGTTCCCTTCCGCGGCGGCGTTACGGAGGACGCGAGCAAGAAGCGACGATATCGTCGGGGCGATAGCACGTAATAAGAATAATTGTCGACGATGTTTTATGCATCGCGGTGATTTCGCATTCAGCTCGGGCAAATAATCGCGTTTGCTAAACTTTCTTGTACCGGCGATCTTAAATCGTTGAGGGGGTAGTTTCTTCGACTCGCTCGACCGCCGGTGCTCAAATGCGCCGCACTGAATAATCCGTACCGCAGCTCTGTTTTTTGCACGCGCCGTTTTCGTTACGCTTCGTTCTTGCGATCAGTTTCTCCATTTTATCTCGCTGGTTTTTGTTTTAATAATAATAAACGCCGCGGGAAGTTAAACGACGTAACGTTTGCGTGTACGAGTTGAATTTTACATTCGATTCTTCATTAACTGCCACGTGGAATTGATAGTGGACTAATTAATTGTACAGATTCAATCGGACGCACCAAGTAATGTACAAATATAACCTGTGAAATAATTATTACCACTATCGTTATTGTCTGTATTGTTTGCGAATGTAATTGTCAAGTTGTCTGAAAATCTGTCGACCAGAACGTTACCCAATAACAAAAGACATCCACGGCAACTCGTACTTCGATATTAACCTTTCCAAATTCAAACTGCGTCCTGTAATAACTAAAAACGCGCAGAAGAATTCCTCGAATTCAATCAGTAGCCGCGTATGCAACAACACTTCTCGATTCGGTTACGCATTAAAGTTGCGTCGTTGAAAGCACGGAGTCACTTAAAATTATAACATCCTACGCAGCTTCCCGCGTTTCGTCTCGAGTGGCCCCACTTTACCCAGCCCTGTTCCCCGAAATCCCCCAGGCAGCGGATCAATCTAACAAGCAGTCGTGGTTTTGTTTCAGATGAATCACCAGCGCGAGTCATCGGGGCGCCGTTCGTCGCCGGATTCGCGACCGCTCTCGACACGGGTGAGTATCTATTCCGATCTCTTCGACTGGGTTATTTAAGTACACGTCGAGTCTGAGGACAAGTCTGGTACGAAGGAGGTTGATTGAACCTGGCAACCCTCTTGCCAGTCCTCAGCTCTTCCAGCCAGATGGTTTAAAGCAGCGATTCTTAAACTGCGGGGCATATTCTTTACAAGTTCAACAGCAACCTTCAAGACCTTAATCCTAGCGAAGTCGATTAGAAATAACTATGGTAAATAGAAATTGGGACTCTCCAGAAATAGCCAGTTATAAGTGACCGTGGCACAAAGTTGGTTCAACAAGGTTTTTGTTCGAAATTGGACGGAGCATTCTCCGTGCGACGGGTATCTTGGAAATCCGATGGGTCAGGGCGTGGTGCGGCTAGCCGGTCCGCAATCAGGTTCGCCCGCCACGACGACCTTCCCTGCCTCTACCCGCTGAATCACATCCACCAACGAGCAGGCCACCCTTCTTGCTCCTCCAACCCGTCGCATACGCTCAGCCGTTCCGATTAGCGGCAAATAATAACCGCAACAATAGCCGCTGCCCGATACAGCTCCACTTGTACTCTCTGTTCGCGTTGGTATAGGCCAGCCACCCCTGATCCGTGCTCTTAATACGGCTGTACGTGCGCGCCCACGCCCGGGTTTATCGCGTACACGTCCTCGCTGATATGCTGGCCGGTGTGCGTGCACATGTGCCTCTGTGATCTACGCGTCTCCTCGCGTTACGAGCCTTATGGAGATCCACCAGTCGTCCTCCGCGAGGGTGACTCACGACCGCGCGCAACCCCCGCGATACGCGCGCCAAGCGTTGGAGGAACGAGGTTTTCTGGCTGTGGAAGGTGAATTGGTGATATGTTCGTTTGCGTGTGTTTTGGGAATTGTAAGCAGACGGGAATGCTGTATGTAAGTGGAAAAATTAAATGTTTAACAGATTAAGAAGGATGATATAAAAAATATAATGTAACACTTGAAATTTCATCGAGCCACGGTTGAGTTGAATTAGTTGGAATAATGATTTTAACGCGGTTTGTGTAAAATATCATTGACCCGTGGAAAATTCATTTTAGTAGACGCCATTTCCTTCCAGCAGAGTAAATCGTTCGGATAATGATAATGCCAGTAACATATCAGCCTTCGAAGTTCATATCGCTCATTTGCCGCAACAACGGTATTACTCAAAAACTGAGCTCTTCCGGAAAGCAAGTTTGAACACTTTGAACGTAATCTTCCCGATATCCCACTATATTACCCCGTGAAACTGAAAGGTCACCCCGTCGACTTTTAAGCTGCTGTAATTTTATAAAAAAAAAAAGTCATCGCGTAATAGTCTGTCTGAATTTATTTTAGGGGTAGTTAAAGTTCACATTCACATCCCCGAATTGAATTTGTTTCGAAGACCATTTTGCATTCGAGGGCAGAGTAAAATACTGAAAAGATTGCTTTTGTTCCGCACAATTTCATACAAATTCAAAACGCAGCTATTATTTCTCTCTACTGAGATTAAAGAACCTTTGCCGCAATTCGTTTCCAAATACTTTTATCGCGAGGAACTCTCTGGAGAATGATTTTTTTGCCGCTATTTTATCACAGAAGCCTCATTCTTTAAAACAACCACTTAAACGAACTTTAAAATTGAAAATCAAATTTTGCTATCCTCGATGATACAAAAAATTTGAAAGGAACCATGGATTACAAACTCAACCGTTTTCTTCAGGACTAACCAGATAATTATACAAAAGTTATTAAAAGATCGCCAACTCCTCGATCAAAATTCAGTAACCTCACGAACCTCTAAAAGTAGCGTGTCATCATCGAACTACTTTCCACGACGTTTATCCGTTCCCATCTAAACCAGGGGACACACTGTACATTAAGATGCCCGGTGGTGCAACGAAGGGAAACCATCGAGGCGCTACAGGGTTGTTTACCAACGCAGCGCCCCTGTTGGTGCAGTCGCTAGCGCAGCACCCTCGGACCCTGGGCGCTGGGTGTCTGCGCGGCGTTCGACGTGTGCGTGATTGCGTGCACGCGTGCATAAGACCCTTTGTATACTCGGAGATCCGACGGTGGGTGCCTTTACAGCGGCGACACGGGCCAATCAATCCCCATCTGCTTTCGGTTTCGCCTCTTCCCCACGCGCGCCCCTAACCCCAGCGAGCGCGTCTACGCCTCCGGAATTTCGATGATCCCCGGCTGGAAAGAGATTTATCTCGCCCGTTTTCCTTTCTCTTCGGCATCAGCGGCCATCTCGGGTCCGTCCTCTTCCTTCGATTCGGCTCTCGTGGGGATCCACGCCGCCAGTCCGCGTTCCGCAACCCCCGCGCGCTTCCGTTCGACGCGCAACGGCCGATTTTATTCGGCGAACACCCTCGCTCGTGACTGTGCCTTCGATTCGATTTAGAAGGACGGCTAGGTTATCCTAGACCGTGGTATCTCTGCTCGATGAGCCGCGAGGATCCATTTTCTCGAGGATGCAACGAGGACTACCCCCCTTGGGGCGGCCTTGGCTCGCGTAGCGTGTCGCAGGTTCTACTTTTAATCCGTGCAAGCTATATAGGCGCCACGGTTATCCTTATCGCGAACGCGATCCGTCGTTTGTCATTGTGTCAGCGACCGATAGCCGGTACAGGAAATCCATTCTCGTATGTTCCGTAAAAGTTAAATAGCTTTTTTGCCAGCGGGGGTGCCGCATTATCGTTCTTATCGCGGCGGGGATTCAAAGGGCCGCGTCGTTAATCTTGAGGGCGCCAGATTGGGGCTACGACCCGGGTCGAAGGTTAAGGTCGTACTTTTTCGAATCGCCGTCTGGAACAGGGTGTCAACGGAGGATCGGCTAATTTTCACCCCCTTGCTTTATCTTATCCCACGACAGGATTCTATTGGAGAAAGAGAGAGAGAGATGTACGCGTGTCGAGCGTTCCACGGTACGGAATTCTAGCATCTCGAGGCGAAGCCCTCGTCAAAGACGAAAATGATTATTGGAATTAGAGGCACGGCGTCTAGAGGCGAGCCCTAGTAGGTATTTACTGGCACGCGGTCGCTGGTAACTCGCAGGGTGCCGTCGCCTGCTACTTTGACCCGCGCGATGGGGATAGCGTGCAGCTACGAAACCGGAAACCAGCTGCAACCATGTGCATGATCTCGTGAAGTTTCCACGGTTTGTACTTCTGGGTTAGACGGCTCGCTATGGTGATTCGTCGTTTTCTTAGTTTTATCGTACGTCGTATCTACGATGGGTGCTCTTTGGGATTTTATCTGGTCGAGGCTTTTAGAAATGGTAATTGGTTTTATGCATATATTGTTATGTTATTAATGGAATTGTGTGCGCAGAGCATTTGTTTAATCCCCCTCCCCCCCCTCCATTTCGTCGACATATCGATGCAGTGTACATATAAAGATTTATTATTTACTAGTATTCATTATTATGTCAACACGATTTTGCGTTGTTGCCCGTTTCAAATCAATTTGCGAATAACGTTTGAATTGCCTTGGATCGGAAAGGCAAACGCGCAGAATCCAGCAATATCGAGTAAATGCGCGCATTTGTAGCTGTCAATTTTCATTTTTGGTGGCTGGAATCCCACCGGTTGCACAATAATTGCGTATCGTACCGCAGCTTCGATCGACGAACGTAGTCGCGAAACATTGATACGGTTAAAAAATTATTTCATCCCCTTCCCCAAAATATTAAGAGGCACAGTCGAAACTGAAACGTAACCGGGTTCGTAGCTGCGCGCGACGTTATTAGTTGATAGCGTCGACGCCATTGTTCAATCGAGAGAATGCATAGACGTCTCATCCGTCATCGAAGCGACTTAATACGGCCGAATCTCAAATTCGGAACAGTTCTGCTCGAGCGTCACGCGCGCGAATAAATTTCGCGGGATGTCTGCAAGAGGTAGGGACTCCCGTTGCCCGCGGTGGCGGTTTATTAAAAGTGGAACTGGTTCCGTCGACGGGTCTGATCGCGAATAACAGAGTGCGGTCTTGTAAATCCAGCTGAAAATTTTCGATACGTTGTTTACTTGAATCTGCATCACTTCGTACTTATATCTTCTTTTATTTCAGCGTTTAAACGCAATTTTGATTTTTATAAATACGCAGGAACACTTGAATCGTACGTCGAGTAGCGTCATTTGTCCGCATCGTGTTACAAATGATGTTCGACCTGTAACTGTTTCGCTTTGATTGACGTCTCGAGTTATATGAATATTAAAACTCATTAATATTGCGACACGAGTAGACAATAGTTCGATCGTTGCTATAGAAAGAAAATGTTTCGATGATGTACAGTGGCTGGTATTAATATTCCGACATCGTATTGTTGTATAGAACAAACTGATACGCGTACTTTATTCGACGCTAGCTTTAATCTTGAAACGAACGAAATAATTTAGTAACAATATAGTGATGATATGTTCTACAGGAATATTCTCGGCGTTGTAACAAAAGCTCGCTGTTAACTTCGATTTATTGGCGCGCATAGCTTCATAAAATTACAGAACGAGGATAACATAATATCGCAATAATAAATGAACATAGAACAACAATTAACGTTCACTGTAGGCAATAAATTTGTTTACAACGCAACAGATATTTTACGGAAATTCGCGAACGTGTTACAGGAAGCACGAAAGGGTTGAACGCGAGGGTTGAACGCGTTTTAACAAGAAAACGTTACCGCGTAACGATCGTCGGATCTGGAAACGTTTAAACGACATAATGATAATGAACGTTTGTAAAATGAAGTGAACCAGGTGATCGCTCGAGAGAAAATAAGGATAAGCGTTTAATAAACGAACACGGAGGGCTGACGAGCGAACACGCGCAATCTGTTTCATGGGTGAACTTTTCTCATCGAAACAAAGAAAATGGAGCAAAAATGGAGGGGCCGCGGGTTCGCCAGAAGTACGCCAATTTAAATTTCCTCCGCATTTGCATGCGGCGGCGGCGGGGCTGCGAACCGTATGAAAAGTCTGCGGATGCACGTCTTTCAGGCTTCGCGGGGGATTGAATGAAATGCTTAAATCCATAGCTTCTGGAGGAATCAATAGCGTTTCGCGCGTCACTTGCCGATATTTCGGAAACGCGTAACATCTCCAACAGTATTTTCCACCAGCGCTCAGACTTCTTCCATCTGTAGTCCATCACGCTGACTTTCGTGCCTCCATTGTGGAATCGTTACGATCTTTGATCCACGAGGCCAGTGTAAAAGAATAATTCATGCAACAGATAGGTTCGAACATGAATTTCGACACGAATCGTTAAAAAAACCAATCAGAATCCAAGCAACTCGATTGATCCGTGGACGCGTAATGCTCGAGGATCTATAACTAATCCGCAGATCGATTGTGCGTTGGCGCGTACGAGCAATGTATATGCAGTACAAACGGGAGCAATGATTCCGGTCCTTCTGGGCTCACTAACGCAGACGCATGGCAGCGAGCATCCAACGAGAAATGATGGCAGTGGATTCAACCACTCGCAGTCAGAGGACCGCGTCGCTTTGGTAGCGAAACCGTAGCCTGCGTCTGTACGCGTGAACCGAGAGGCAATAAGGTCACGAGGTAACGCGCCGCATCCCCTTTGGACATCCTGCAACGCGTTCAGTCGATGTACCTATCACAGACACGGTATCATCGTTCAATCTCGTCGAACAAGGATATGCCATTTCAGTTTCTTTTTCCCTTTTCTCTGCTGCTCATCTGTTAGACGAGAAGGCTATTACTTTCGAGTCCAAATTTTGTTACACGTGTCTACTTGCTATACTTCCTCTTTCCTTTCTTTTGCCTTCTTCTCTTCTTTTCTACGCGTTCACAGCACCCGACGCGAAGCAACGCGATTCGCTGTATTATCGAGACTCGATCAGAACGCAGATTTCCCCATCGAAAATGAGAAATTGACGCGCAGGGAGGAAATCAGTCGATCCGCTTCGATGGGCCACCCCTAACTCCGCGACGCGACTCTCGTTGTGCCTTGGGGTGGCCGTCGCGGGACGGAAAACTTGGCGTGATTAATCTTTCATCTTTTTATTTGCGGCCGGGGCGATGAATATTAATACACTCGTGGAAACAATGGATTACACGGGAATAAATTACAGCGGCGGCGATAAGGAACGGCGATTTATCATTCGCGTTAAAAGGTGTACATTTTTCATGACGCGTCAATGGAGGATCGATCGACGCGGCGATGATGCGGAGGATTTCGCGGACCCTTCCTCCGCGCTGGGAAATTTCTGTTCGCGAATTAGTTTCGTGATGTATGATCGATCGCAGAAGTGCTCGAGAACCTCGCACGAGTGCTCATTTTTTTCCCTAACGTTCGCTGCAATTAGAGAAATCCTTGAATACTTTTAACAGAGAATGAACCTCGATCTGTCGTGCAATTTTTATTTATGAAAACTGTGCGTTTTATGGTGATTGAAGGGATCCTGTAAAATACTGGCGATCCAATTATTATTAGTGCACGAACGAAATAACGGGGATAACGGCGTTCGGTGTATCGTAGATAATTCCAACGGGCGAATCGTATCGTGCATCTGTGCATTTGCATAGGTTGAAACTAAATATACAAACCGGTTAGATAGAGTAATCGATTATACCCGAGTTGCAAATTAATCATACTTATCGACAGAAGAATCTGGTCTCTCTTGATACACGGTTTTCTGGCAATGATAACGTCAGTAAGGAGAGCTCTCGTATGAAATGTTAATCTCGTAAGAACCGGTTTCCGAGAAAATTTAGACGTTGATGTCATCTCCGTGATATGTGTCGTGCGGATGATTAAATTAGCATCGAGTAGACGAGCGGAGAGTTTATATAAAAATGAGAAACTGAAAGAACCGGCAAAATGTTTCATTCTCGATTTCTTACATTCAACTTCTGCTGCCGATTAAGAAAATAGATATCGGAAAGATATATTTCGTTGAACGTGATTTATATTTCATTTTTATGTCAACACAGAGAATCAGTTTTTTTAAACGATTTATTTTACACAAATTAGTGTAATGCGATTATTTAAACTGCGATTAGATACGCGATACGCGAATTGAATTGAATGTATAAAATCGTTTTCCGTCCAAACGCCCGTTTTTACGCGAATAAAGTAATAAAACACTAACAAGCATTAGTTTTACTCTCGTATATCTATCTCGTATATCTCGTGGACCGGAAGTCCGTAGTTGAGGACGAAGCAGCGTGAAAGTTGATTCCGCCGCGAGCCCGTAAATCACCGCCCGCGGATATATAAAAGCGATTATCGAAACTTCGCTAATGCAATTTTCCTGCCGTCTGGCTCAGTCTACGGTACACGGTGCATTAGTCAACAGCCGGGCAATGTGTGGCGGATTGGTGAAGAAATGCTACGCCAGTACAATGGATATTATTACTCGCTACTGTTCTCCGGAAGAAAAATTTGAATGCTGGAGATGAATGTCGTATAAAATGAATACTCTAAAATGCGCTAGTATCAAGAATACTTCAAAGCATGTTCTTCCTTAATTGGTAGCTTAACTTCATTCTGTGTCACATCGATATCACTCAAGGAGTGACACGATGTCACAATCATGAGTATTGGACCAGGATTGAGTCATCCACTGCAACTTCCGGTAGTCGAAAAGCGGCTGGTGACTCCAGCAACAGGTGTCTCTTACAACATTGCATGTGCAGTTGTGTACAAGCCTTTCCTACGAACCAATATCTCATACAAATCTCGTTACAAACAACACAGTCACGTATGTTACGTGTCATTGTCTGTGCGCGCTCATTGGTGACTCCGCAAATTGGTAGATTTTGCCAATTGCACGATGACTGGCTTTACCATTATCATTGCATGTGCCATTTGGAGAATTTTAATTCGCAAAAGTATCGAAAAATAATGTTTCGCGTTTAATAATCAGCACACAGTCGCTCGCATCCTGATTGCAAAACTAACTACTTGGAACTGTCGGATGAACACTGAATACGTCCTCTGCGCATTCTTCGCGAGCTTGCGTGTGCTGGTACCGGTTGCTTTGTGGGGTGGAAGCAGCTTTCGGAAATCGATGACGAGTTACCACGATTTTTGCAGAAACGTGTTAAACAAATAGTTCTTCAAGTCGAACGGAACAAAGCAACGTGTTTCTAAGTATGGTTAGTTAGCGTTTATTAAGGAAACACGTCTCAGAGTGCGCTTCGAAATTGGTATCGCGACGCGCACGAAAGAGAGGCGGTGATCTCCGAGCGAGAGAAGAAAACGCGCGATGATCCAGCGAAAAAGTAACGAGACTACTGACTCTCACGTTTCGACTTCAAAATTCCAAACACGAACCGAAAATACTGTCCTCGCTTCTCGTCTTCCGTGACATAAATTTCTTTCGTTAAAATTAAACGCGAACACTTCAATTGCATCCCGTTCTCCGCCTCGATGTAATAAAATAACAATGTAATATGATACGTAATACTAATGATAAAAGTGCAAATTAACAAGTGATAGATACATAAATACATATTATGTCACGCTTTCACGAGGATAATCTTAATTAAAGCGAGCGAAAGCCAGAGCGACGGGCGTTTGGTAGAGTGGCCATTATTAGGGGTGCAACGTGGTCACGCCAGTCACACTGTCTCTGCGTGCTCGTTGGCAGCTCCGTCGCTTTGATAACCGACGCGCCCTGCCATTAAGTGGTAGATTTTATTGTCCTTTGGGTTTGATCCTCGTACCGATAGTCTTTTCTGTGCCTTGACACGCACGCTCCCCGTTGAAACGTACTTGCTCATGGCGGAAATGTTCGCCAGCGATCGATATACGCACCAGCATTTTCGTTTTTGTACTTGGAAGTTTCCTTGTGAAGATCAGAGAAATGATCTTCTCTCGAGTTAAGAAAGATGTTATTTTTGGATATATTCGACATTTTCTTTGGAAATAGAATATTTTAAGAGGATGAACCGTCTAGTAGGAAAATTGATCAACAGGTTTCTAATTTGACAGTGGAACTTGGTTTGAGTAAACATATCAGTAGTTTATAGTTGACTATATAGTTTGTCATTCAGGAAGTTATAAGCTTCCCTTTGATCGTCGCTGTGTATCGGAAATTAAACGAGTTAAGTAAATTGATTAACTGAATATACGTTTACGTGACTACGTGCACGCAAACGAAATTGTGATTACAACTATCTCCCGTCGTTATTTTTGATTGTATCATGGAATTTGGATTAAACGTGTCGATGATATTAACGGATAAGCATTTCGATGATCGCGTAGGAATGTTTCCAATTAATGAGATTGTAATGGGTTCTGTTAATTAGATAATCTGTTATTCGTATGAAAACCTATTATTTTGGCGATTCGACAACATCACGAGGGGGTTGAAGATTATTTAGTACTCGCGGGCGTCAGCGTTATTAATTTAACTACAAGAAAATCCTAATATATTATAGCTCTAGTTTGTAATAATTGTTGGTTGCATAGCACATATTTTTATCCAACTATATTTTCCCCAAATTCATTTCTCTCCCATTTTTTTATTTCTTCCATCTATTCAGTTATTTATATTATCAGTAAACTGTATTCTCCTTTTGCTCCATTCTGACTTTCATCTCTTTCGCGATTTCGTCGTTGCCCGCATTTTCCTCTTCATCAGTCGCCATCTTGCCTCTCCTAACTTCGATGTTCATCGCTCGCTTTGTTGCTCGTTCTTAATCACCGTCTATGCTCCAATTTCTTCATTCTTTTACCCAACCCCACTCTCGCCACAACCGGAAATCTGAAACGATGTTCGCGCAAACATCTTAACGATGTATTTACACGGTTGCAGAACATTCTTATCGTAATGGCAGCCACTAATGGCGAGCAGGAATTGGAGGACCACTCTTAGATAAGACTAATTTGTACAATTTCAAGTATGCACATTACGCGATCCCCGCATTCAGCTTTTAAACGTCCAGGTTACACACCCAGCACTCACATTAATTCGTACGCACCTACAATATTCAGGCTGGAATTTAATACCGCGTCTCCTCACGCAAACTGGTCGTTCGCACCCCCGCCGCGACGAATTCTTCCCCAATTTTCACCTGAAAAATGTGTTCGAGCAGTCCTCGTTACGGGGTGGCCATTAATCGAGGAAGATTAATTGTATATAACTGAATGTCTGAGCTGAGTCAGTCTCTACTCTTCGCGAATTAAATGGACAATGACAATGATCATCTGTCTTGAAGGAAAAATTTTTAGGATTAGTTAATTTAATTGGACCATCGAACAAATGTAAATACTTCAGCTCTCATTTTCACCCCCAAAAATGTTACAATTTTTATATCTTATATTATCAGTATATAAAAGTTGAACGTTGTTTTAATTAAATAAGGAGATTCGATATTTTTAAATTTAATGCCTTCTGCCGGCTGAGGATAAATATTAACGTTTCGAACGTGTTTTCTGAATGCAATTAAGTCGATCGCCACGTGGGAATTAATAAAAACAATAGAAGAATTGCTACCGTGTTGCTTTTACTAATGAGAAAGAAATCACATTCAGAATTCATGGAGGCCAAATGAAAATACAATAATTCATAGTAATTGGTATAACAAGTTTCAAACGAAGGATGAGATGTGAATTTATTACGATACATTATTTTAAGCGTAATTTCGCGTATCATTAAAATAGAATCTATATTTATTACGATAATTAACGAAGAAGTCTATACAAGTTAATGAAGTTTATTATCTTAACAATAACGATTGCAATATTAATGTATCAGGATTGATACGTCTCTTCGGTTCTTCTAATTCCAGACGTACCTCATTTTACGCAATATGCAACACACACACGCACAAAAAGCAGCATTGATTGCGTCATTAGTATTTAATGCGATTCGTACGGATTAAAAATACGTAGTATTATAATGATTATATAACATAGAAATAATATATAATGTTTCGCATTAATAAAGATAAACGGAATCCATAAGTTTAATTATTACCAGTTTAATTAAATACCGACACAAAGAGTATTTTAATACATTATTTACGTAGAATCGAGTTACGTCAGGAATAAAGGATCCCTCTGATAAACAGTAAAAAATGTTTAGTAAAATTTTAAATATAAAAAGAATAATCAGGTCTAGGAGAAATAGATACGTTCTTTATCGCTTTACTTTTTCTTAGAAATTAGAAGAATGATTGAAGTAGAATGGACGACTAAGTGACTCTTTCTAGGCTGTTCAGTATTAGCCTCGAGGACACCACAAAGCCATGGTCCATCCAAACATTCAGACAAGGTTTCAGAAATGGTCGATGCAGCCAAAAATGCACATGATCCTCTTCGATCGCTCGTGCATCCTGCTATCCGATATTTCTTACAGATTGGTAACGTTGCAATTGCAATAAGCCAGCCTAATTAAATCCGAAGAAGATTTCATCCGTCAGACGGAGTTCTCGCTTGCAGTTTCGGAAATAGGCCAGCCAAATAATTCCACACGTAAAATTGACAGGGGCGGGGACGTGGTAGTCGCGCTAATAATTTCCGTAAGCTCGCGAAGATAGAATTTACTCTGGGATAAAGTTGCACGTGTACACGCGCGTTACAGATGAAACGTGAGATTCGTCGATGACGAAAGTAACCGGTTTCTCCCCAAACTAATTTTATCGAGGACTTCCCGTCAACACCGCCTGGTATTTATTAATTAATCCTATAATTAACTGCACGGTGAGAGTCGAGATCGGTCGCTGTTAAAAATAGTTTTTAGGACGATTTCCGGTTAAATTGAATTTTCAACGAGCAGAAGGCTTTTCGTGTAAATAGTTATGGTAGCAAGGCAAATGAATATTAAATGAATTTATGAAAATATAGCTTATTCATTCTAATTATTTTAAAAGTAGGACAGTTAAATATATCTGTACATTTTATTGAAGAAAGATTACAAATATATATTCAAAGGATAAATGTTATTTAATGTACTGGCAATAATCATGTGCTAATTCAAATTGTATAATCATAACAAATATTAAACGGAGAATGTATGGATTATCATATATATAAATTGTGGAATATAATGTAAATAATCAATCAGCAATGTTAAATAAAAGAGACAGATATTATGAATGATATAAAAACACTATTCAAATGCTAAGTAATTATTGTATCATACAATAATTAAAGTATAAAAATAGAGCTGCGTGTTAACCCTCTCAGTCGCGAGCAAGCAATATTAAATACCTACAACGCTTACCACGTTCCACGCGTGCAACAAATAAAATACCACAATTTCCAAAACAAATCCCGCGCAATGAAAATTATACAAACATTTGCAAATAATTGAGATTGACTAGCAGGCGAAGTTTCGAACGTCCCTCGTCGGGGTCACCAGCGATGGCGCGTCGTCGAGTCGGCTGAGTATCGGGGGTGGAAAAAAAAAAAAAAAAAAGAAAGAAGAATCGACTCCGCGGCGGGAGAACTGATTGTGTCGACGCTGTCAATCACGAGCAGCGGATATAAAAGCGATTACCGAAACATCACTAATGTGATTTTCCCGACGAGCAGAGAGCGGCCTTTGCGGTGTATCAGCGCGGCACCGGTGACTCTTGCTTGCTTTGCTCGAGCGGGGCTGAAATTCATCGTTTCGGAACGGACGGGGGCATTAAAAACGGGACGAAAAAAAAAAACGAAAAAGGAAGGGAAAAAGAGTAGACAGGGAGTAGAGTCGAGCGATGTCCCTTTGCGAGGATCGGCGCATCGACAGAAACGTCATTTCAGGGTGTAACGCGATTAGCGTATCTCGTTCCGTTCGGTTTCGTCGTCGACTCACCCCCTGCGAGGGCGCGTACGAGCCGCGCGTAGGTAGTCGCAAGGTTATTTACCTGACTAAACCGTTCGATAGAGAAGTCAGCGGCGGGTCGCGACCACGTGAGACCGGCTTAATAATTTCACAAGCTTTGCGTACAATTGGAGTACGTATCGCCTGGCGTCGAGTATCGCGTGCATTTTTCACGACATGATAGACACGACAAGCCCGTTCCACGGATCGTTACACCCGCCTCGGATTACACGGCCCCTGAACGAGAACAACGTGTTACGGAATCGTAAATCATAGCCTCGCCGGAAGAGGAGGGAAAAAAATCGTCGAGGAACTTTAAAAGGGGGGAAACGTTGATTTAATCGACGGGATCTGTCCGTCTCTCGAGTCTTATCGTTACGCAGTGAAATTAATAATTGTATTCCGGGTATGTTAGCTCGTTGCACTCGGATTTTCTATTCGACAGGGCGTTGCAAGTCTAGCGTGTCGGTTGGATGTTTCCTTTCAGGGGATATCAAAATTGATTAGCGATTACCGGGGTTAAAGTTACGCCACTGCAACTTTTTCGGATACGCATGGCTCTCTGAAGTTTGATGGAAGTTAAATGAAAGAGAGAGGGAGTTGGGTCGAAATAGTTAAACAAAAAGTGAAATTTTCAACGTGAACTGTGTCGCGCAATGAAAATGAGAAAAGACCTTTGCAAGATTAACGCAATTACTCGACTTGACAGTCGGTATGCGCCGTCTCTCACCAATTAATTCCAAAGTATCAATTAAATTATTAAGTAGCAGCCAAGGCAATGGTGTTGGCAACAATCAAATTATACGACGGTTAATTAGGAACTGTTTGATGTGATAACTTGATTACTCTTTGACTTTGGAAAATGAATTACAATTGCTTCTTCAACCCTGATATTATTCTTGCAAAATTCTGTCTGCAAAGTATTCTGAGTGTTCGAGAAGTTAGCTAAAATGCGTTACAGAAAAATATTAAATGTGCAGCAGGCAAACGAAGCTTTATATTATGATCTGAAAAAGCCAGAAATTGAATGGGACTTTCTTTCATCATAAAAATATTCATTTCCTGTTTTATGAAAAGGCGTGTGGAAATAAAAATGTACAAGCTGTGAAGAGAGAAAGAAGCATAGGAAAGATTGGCGCGGATTAGAAGGAAAATTGAAGAAAAATATGTCTTATTTCTAATAAAGATCTAGTTAAACGGTACCTATAGCTTCAGTTTTCATAATTCATGATTACAAAATGTATGAACTACTTGTACCTAATATTATAACATTTTGAACACCTGTAACCCAACATGTAGATTAGTAAGTTCCACATCGACGTCAATCGATGCTCGAAATCAATATTTTCAATAACTTTTTCCTTCCACGAAAATGGAGGATTTTTCTAACTATTGAAATATCTGAAAAATACTGTTTGGCGTTTAATAATCAGCACACAATCGCACGCGTCCTGATCGCAAGACTGACTACGTCGAACTGTCGGATGAACACGGGATACGCCCTCTGCGCATACTTCGCGAGCTTGCGTGTGCTGGTACCGGTTGCTTTGTGGTGGGAGCAGCTGTCGGAAATCGATGCCGAGTTACCACGATTTTTGCAGAAACGTGTTAAACAAATAGTTCTTCAAGTCGAACAGAACAAAGCAACGTGTCTCTAGTTACCGTTAGTTAGCGTTTATTAAGTAAACACGTTTCAGGGTGTCCGCTTCGAAATTGGTATCGCGACGCGCACGAAAGGGAGGCGGTGATCTCCGAGCGAGAGAAGAAAACGCGCGATGATCCAGCGAAAAAGTAACGAGACTACTGACTCTCACGTTTCGACTTCAAAATTCCAAACACGAACGGAAAATACTGTCCTCGCGTCTCGTCTTCCGTGACATAAATTTCTTTCGTTAAAATTAAACGCGAACGCTTCACTTGCATCCCGTTCTCCGCCTCGATGTAATAAAATAACAATGTAATATGATACGTAATACTAATGATAAAAGTGCAAATTAACAAGTGATAGATACATAAATACATATTATGTCACGCTTTCACGAGGATAATCTTAATTAAAGCGAGCGAAAGCCAGAGCGACGGGCGTTTGGTAGAGTGGCCATTATTAGGGGTGCAACGTGGTCACGCCAGTCACACTGTCTCTGCGTGCTCGTTGGCAGCTCCGTCGCTTTGATAACCGACGCGCCCTGCCATTAAGTGGTAGATTTTATTGTCCTTTGGGTTTGATCCTCGTACCGATAGTCTTTTCTATGCCTTGACACGCACGCTCCCCGTTGAAACGTACTCGCTCATGGCGGAAATGTTCGCCAGCGATCGGTGCGCGCACCTGTGCGATACGCGAGCTACCCCTGGTTAACGGATTGACCCTTGGACACGCGACACGTGCGCGTGGCGAGAAATTCGAATCACTTCGAACTTTATTCGGTAGAGAGTCATCGCGATTGTTAATATTGTTATAAGCGTTACGTTTGTTGCTTGGATACAGTTCGTGTCTTTGTAGTGACAGAAGGCTGGCGTAGCATATCAATTACCGATATTACTAATGGTCGCCGCTGACACTTAGTCCTGCATGAAACAATACGAAGCAATGACGCACCTTGCAAGTGTCGTCCGCCATTTCAAAGTTCCCGTGACCCTAGTTAGAAAGTAAGTAAATTAAATAGTCTCCCCTTTCGGATGCCTGCTCCAGCCAATTGAGCCAGTCAGACGGATCCTCTCTCCCTTTGTCCACGCGTAATGTCCAACTGCGCGCCGCCTACGCAACGTTGGCGGCACTTTTTCTTCTTAAACAGAGCGATACGTCTTTATCAACGCGTGTCGTTAACTACAGAAAACAAATTCGACGACGCGCGGTGTGTAATACGTGTGCTCGCACGTTGAACGGAACGATGCCGTGAATCGTGGTAATAGGCTGTGTCTGGGTGTCATGAATATTAGTACGGTCGCTGAAACATCTGTTTCCTATTGGACCGTTGTGCACGGCTTCCTCGAGGGTGATTACACGTGTCCGGACGATGTACGAGAATGCGTGGAAAATTATGTTCGCGTATGTTCTTTAGAAGTGCTGGTCTGAAATAATCTTTCATCGCGTTTCGAGGTAGAGGCAGAGGGATAATTAAATATTTAATTATTAGAATTTGATACTTTGGAGAAAAGCAAATTATTCCTTTATGCAAGTTCAACGACTTTCCAATATTTTCTCAATTCGTCGAATCCTAAAATAACGCGAGGATATCTTCTCGTATCTGAAAACAAATAATTTCCAATCGCGCAATATTTGTACTTGAGTCGTACCGTTGTCTGCTAAGGAAACATCTACGTAGACATTCAATTCCCTTTAAATTTCAAGTAATTTAATCGTATTTAAATAAAAAAAGCTTTCCAAAAGCTTAAATAATCGTTCAACCCCTATCTTGAGTCGAAGCAGTTATCCTCGCAGTTAACCTCATTAATTAATGGAGTCTGTTTATTTTGTTACTCGTAATTAGCGGTATCTGTTTGTTTTATTCGAAATGTAAAGAAGCTCGAGGTGAATTCTCGCGGCTTTAACAGACCCGCGTTGAAACGCTTTAATAAATAGCTGTATCGCCAGTTACGGTTTAGGCAATTACTCTCTTAGGGGATATCGCAGAAACCGTGTCGACAGCGTATGAGGCACGCATCGACCGCGTAACGATCATCCGCTCGTAATATTTATTAGTGCCTCGGCTGCGTGCATTCCGCGAATATAATATAGTTTAATTAACAGTCGAGGGCCAGCGGCTATCGTGGTTGTTCTAAACAGCCGCGTTACAATAAATGCAACTACGTCCGGGCGCGCTTTATTGTTATACGCGCGTATTATCGCCGTACCAAGCGCGATATTATCGTTCGCGCCGATAAAATCGAACATCATTGTCGGATGTAACAAATAGCCGTTGATCGCTCGATGTTCCGAGTATTTTATCGAGCTGGCGGAAAAGTGGCGCCGGTTTCGCGATCGTCGGGAACGGGGGGTGAATCAATTCGTTGCGCAGTTATTGTTTCACTCGACGACTGATGTAGATGGCGATCCACTTTCTTCCATTTTATTGCAGTTCCCGAAGTTACATTTGTCTATTAACGTGTCCGTAGAATTTATTACGTATCAGTTCTCAGTCGGTAGATTTATGTGCTTCGAGAACTTGTTCGGTGTCCTTTACAATTCCACGTGATTGCTTTATGGAAACTATAAAAGAGCACAGATAATTATGGACAGATCTCTACGATTTCGTTGAAATACTTTGCGCATAAATTCATCGATCCAAAGAAAGGAGGAGGAGAATAGTTTCCACCTATGCGAGCCTTAACTACAGATCAGAAGGGCGTTCCATGCATGTCAATCGCGAACGCATAAACCGTTCGCGTAACGAGACGTTTGGTGGCATTAAAACGAAGCCTGGATTAGAATCCAATTATGGTAATATTTCGGTAAACACAAAGAACGTAATTACAGCTGGGAGGTATTCCACGGGGTGGAAAATACGTCGTAGTTCATATTTGCCCTTATCGTGTCCTCGACGGCCATTAATCATGGGGACGGAGTCGATCATTACCTCCGTAGGAGGAAGGGTTATCGCGTATTTGTAATTATAGCCTCCTAATATCTTCCTCATCAGGATAGTAATCATGCTGGCCAAATGTTCCCAGTTGACCGAGAGTGTCCCCAATTTCGACGTCCCCGTCTGTGACGGAGACCGTCCCAGCCCCTCGCGGCGGGGGTGGATCAGGCCAAAAACGTAACGGACCATGGAATCATTCCGCCAGCCCGCCTTTCTAACCCGTGAACCAAGCCCGCACGATAAACGATTGTCCCGCCAAGTTTTCATCCCTGCCACGGTGCACACTTGGACGAGCACTTTTCGCCCTAATAGATGCGAAAACTTCCCGAGAGCTGTACCATCGCCGTTCGAAATTACATTCGCGATAAACTTTCGAGATACGCTTGCGGGGATTTATACGATATCGTCGCCTCCACGCTCCTCGCGTCTTGTACCATTTGTTTCGAGATGTCCCTTCGAGTGACGCCCTTTGTTTGATCGATGCCGTTCGACGCTCGGTTTTCACTTCTTCGCGACGCTGAAACGTTGCAAGTATATACTGTTTAAACATCTTTAAACTGATCTGTTATCAGAATAGTAAATGCTCAATATCGACGACGATTAATACACATCTATTTCGAATAATTGTAAACAATGCACAACCCGTCGAACATCCCACGTGTTCCATTAAATGTAACAAACTGGCGATTATATACAATTACGGCTAAATTCGGTAAACCTGATAAATTATTGAATATTCATCGAATTAACCGGCTTGGTTCACAACGATGCCCAACTGGTGACAGCGAATGCGATAAATATCATGACCGATCGAGCCAGTAAGAGTACAACGTAGTTCCTCGGGAACCAAGATGAAACTCGAGATTAGGGATATTCGTTAACCGTACGTGACCCCAGCCTTAACACGTCCGCCAACGATCGTGGAACACCTCATGTACATATCACATAGAAAAGCGAGGAGCTGAGCCGCTCGTCCTCCCAAGGGAGAAAGGGGTCGCGAGGGCGCTGGCTGCGTGGCTGTGTTCCACGCCCGTTTCCTAGCCACCGCGGCTGATCCCCAACGTCACTTCCGCCGCACGCGGTGGTTCCCTTCCTTCAAGATCTGACGTAGATTGGGGCGGCTAGAGAACAGGAGCCGTTCGTGCACCGGGTTTTACGGGGTTCGGCTTTGTTTGCCGTTCTTACAGCCGCAAACGACGGTCCCGCTGGAGGAAACGGATCGGGGACGAGAGAGGGCGCGTCGACGGGGTGAATACGCGGGGCACGCGCAGGGGAGAATTTCACGATCGTGTTCCTTCTTTTTTCTTTCCTTTTCTCATTCATTCCACACCGCCTGACAGGACGAAGTCCGAGGGGCGGAATTTAATTTGCAAAAAACGAACAGGGGTCGTTTCGACTTTCTGACGGCTCGCGGTTCATTCTACGGTTTATTTCGCGAGTGCTAACCCACGGATCCTTTTCTGCTTCGCTTTCTTGGTCCTTTTAACGAGCCTGAATTCACGCACTGGCTTTCATGGGTACGTCTTTCATACGGTTTCGTGGCGCACCCTTCGAATGTTAACCGGTGAGAATGATAAAGAATGCGCTTAGAATTGCCACGGGGATTCCAGGGGCGTAGAAATTTTGGTTGAAATTAACTTTCGACCTGTACGAGAGCGGATTCTCGGTTGGTTGTTTGTAAGAACGCTCGCGACGGGGTTGTAAGCGACACTGATCGCTTAAGTTGAAAATTTGTAGTAAACAGTAAATAAGAGTAACGCCGGGGCTCTCTCTAATTGCAGATCTCAAACTGCGACCAAGTAAATTGTAGACTTTGGAATAATAGCTTGCTTTCCTTTAATCCTTTGAGGGACGACGCCCGTTCTAAAGTAGCGGAACGTTACGCGAAAGAGCGAATTGCTCGGATTAACTGGCGCGTAAAAAGGTCGCGTAAAAATGTTCAACGATTAAAGGGCACAACGTGGCCCCGGGGGGAGGGGGCGCCAGACGGGGTAAGTAAGTAAATCAAAGTGGTAAACAACGCGTGTAAATGAAATTGGTATGTAAACTCGTTACATTAATTAAAGGGCTTTCGTACTTAACGGAGATTTCTGCTTTTACACGCTATTAACTACTCTACTTTTGCTTTCTTTCATTTAAACTTGAAATATTGTTGACAATTTTGTAATTTTGTCAAACTACCAAAATAGATTCGCAAAAGTTTCACTTATTTACATGCTATTTGAAATTAATCACTCACTTCAATTGAATATTCCACGATTCTCCGCGTCAACAAGAAATAGGAAGATACAGTAACTCGAGGAAAAACTCGCTGGCAAATATCAATTGGTTAATTCTTTAACTCGCAGACGACTGTAAAGTCTTGGTTCGCAAATCCAGGCGAGCAGATCCGGAATTAACAATTTCAACGGAACACACACGCGAGGGTGGCTCACGAGGGACGATTGCGTTCATTTTTATCGCGTGTGCGATGCAACAGCGGTTAGATACGTGTCTACGCGATATCGAATTAACTCGTGAAGCCTGCAAGTGGATTTTATGGACGCCCTCGTATATACCCGCGTGTACAGATCGACCACGAAAAGTAGTAAAGAATAACAAACGTCGAGGTTTATGCGTGCACGGTACGTTCCAAAAAAAAGAAAAAAAAAGAACTGGCACGCCGCGTAAAACGGCAATTTTTGTGATCCACGCTGAAACGACTCTTCGCATCTCGGTTCGTCGATCAAACGGGCAATGCTTGAGAGATTCTGACTTTAAAGTTGACGAAATCGGTCGATAAATTCTACGTCGAAAAATACTGCGCCATTTTGTCTGACATTGTACTGCTATTTGTAAATTCGATGTTGTGCATTTTCTGGTAAGCGAAATTCGAAATTTTAAAATGTAACAAATTGAGATACATCTGTTTAGTTTCATTTATATCGCGTATTCTTTAATAGCTACGGGTATTTAATGAACATAAATTTTAAAACGACTTTTACGTGCCGTATGAAAATGATCGAATTTCACAAATAATGTGATAAACACTTGTCGAATAATTCAGAGAAGGTTACGCATTTTAATAGGTTTCCATTTATACCATAAATCCGAATATTTGCAGCACGCGATTCGTTAACTCTTTATTGGATTTTGTAACATGAGAATATAACGAGAACGCAACATATCGCGCGTGAAGTAATTTTACGATACAGTATTTTTACTTGACAATCGAGCATGGATTAAAGCAGCTTGAATTTACAAAGCGACGGCTTCTTCAAACAGCAATGTAAAATTGTTTGAATGCAGTATTGAAAGAGAGCGATATTCGCCGCGCGATGTTTGCGAAATTAAGTCGCGCGTGGCGGAAATCTTGCAACAAATATTCGCTTTTCGATTGGTCGCTGTTTACCGTGGATTCAACTTTGAGGAGCAAGGCAACGGAAGAAGGGGCAATGGACGGATCGAGCAACAACCGGTTGCGAAAATATTTGTAATCGGAACGTTTGAGGGATTAAACATCGACGAGGCTCGCGTCGAACGTCGCTAGTTCAATTTCATTTTCGCTAGGAAATAAAACGGGGCCTCGGCTCGCCTAATCTGAACCGCAAACACCAGCAAACACCACCACCTTGGCGAGGCGTCCTACTTCGGTAATAAAATAAAGCCACTCTTAATTGATAAATTCTATTACGCGTCTTTAACTGGTTTATTCGAACCGTTTTATCGGACGACGAAAACATTCCACGATCCATTTGCTGCGACGAATATGGACATTTTCACTGTGCCGTGACGTAGAGGGAAGCTAATTGGCGAGCGAAATAGCATTTGCATCGAAAGTTTTATTATCAAAAAGTGACGATCCTTTTTCTGTATTAAAGGTAATTCACGGAATGCTGAAAGGAAGTCGAATTCCCATCAGCTGGAATAAAAAGTATTTAATTGAATGTTAACCTTTTCGATAGAAAATCAGCTTTTATATTTAACGAACGTTAAATTCATGCGATACAGCGGAGCGGTTTAAAAATCCGCTTGTCCGAACGTTAGAACGCATCCACTCTACACTTTTCGCGTGACGTGAAGCAACATTTATTCGTATTTAAAGTACGAATAAACGCTGGTACCATTTTCCATAAAATAATCCACTCAGCGTTCGTTGTCGAAGTGATCGTCATCGCGAAAGCGTCGCGGGTAATTCTGTTTCGACGCAGCGCGACTAATTTTTCGCCGATTGGCATCGACGAAACGAAACCGGGGGGTGGAAATTTCGAAGGCAACCGATGGCTGCATCCCCTGACTATTCGGTTGCGTGTTTGCGTCTATCTCTGTGCGACGAACCGCAAGGCACGCTGCGATCCGATGGAAATCACGTTGCACGGTAAATTCGAGTCCTCTGCTGACTCTTCGATGCCACCCTCTATTTGGGAATCGGGGCAAACGTATTGACGAAGCCAGACGGCAGGAGAAAGGAAGGGTTAAAAGGGACGTACGTAAAGGACACAGTGTTTCGTTCTTATTTTCTCACGTGATTGATGCTAATTAGAGAAATGTACACTGCATAATGAAGCAAAAGACGAGAAGTTCGGTGGTCATTCAGATACATGTGAGACAACCATTTTGGATTGTATAGCGTTGGCCAATCAATTCATATAGCAATGATCAAGCTATAAATTGAGATGGAAGAAAAATATTGCTTCGTAAAAAGGAACTCGACAGTCTGTACCACCCAGACTTTTTACGAAAATAAACAAGAGCCTGTATCCCTAAAATTTGCCTCTCAACACCCTGCTATAAAATCACTCCATCTCGATAAACCTGAAAATTTCGCCCCTCGAACCGTGAGCTGAAATAAATTCCATTCGAGCCATTTTTCGAAAGCACTCGCGGCTCGGTGAATAACGGCGTGTAAAGATTCAAACGCGACACTCTACGTAAGAGTAACTAGGGGGAGTGTAGAGAAAGCGCGAGAGGGTGCGCGAGCGAATCGAACGCGCGGAGGAATCGGAAGATGCATTGGAAAGACGGTAGACGGTCGACGACTGTGCGGAGAACGATGCAATGGGGTGGTTGAAAGGGCCGAGAAGCGGTTCGAGTGCCGGAGAGGCATCAAAAGGGGGTAGCACCGCGAACGCAGGGGTTCGATACGTATTCGCACGGCACGCGGAGGGTGGAAAGAAGGGCTGAGTGCTGGGAGAGGACTAGGGGACGCTCGGGCAACCAGTCGAGACGGAGAAGAAGGCTGGCTTCAAAGGAGATAACGATCTTTGCTTACGTTAATTACCGTATGACAAGGATGAACGACCGTCTGCGGTGGATCCTCGATCGAAATTGATTGTCCCAGGGAGAAGCATGCGAATCGTCTCACGACTACCCGTACTTCGATGAATCATTCATCCTTTGCTCGGTAAACCGTCGGAAGATCTAACTGTTGACAACAGACTTTTGATTCTCGAAAGCAAACGCGGTGTTTCGCTAGCGAATTCCATTCTAATATCAAAGGAAATTAATAAAGTTTGAGAAGAAGGATTTCTTTGAGGGACTAGTAATTAAATCGCGTACGTTTCCTCAAATTTCCGGCTGTTAAAAGAAAACCTATGCAATATATTGTTTTCTATTTTCTATATTTTTTACAAATTATGAAATACCAATTATGATAGCTTGTATTAATCCCTAGTACCCATCGTAGCAATCAAATGTGAACAATACATCGAACGAGACACCCACCGATACATTTTTCCACCCCCATCCACCAAGACAGTGTGTAAACGCGTAATCCACGGAGCGTTCCTTTGACAGAAATCCATTTATCTCGCGAGCGTAGCTGCGCGAGCATAATTTCCTATTTTTCATTTTATTTCACCCTCTAAAGTACCCGTTCAGCTGACCGAGAACGAGATCCGCCGCGTCCGGGTATCCGCTAATCCGAATCCGGGCAGGAAAAGTGCAATTGCACGGCGGGTACCACGTGCTATCTGCATCGTGGCAAATAGTAAAATAACCGAGTAAATTATACCGATCGCGGTCCCGGAAGCCAGGGGCAATCGCGTTTGTCCCGAACGGTTGATAAATTGTTTCCGATAAGGCGACGCGACCGCCTGCCGAACGAAATTGTAAGTGGAATATCGTACGTCCCGGCCAGGCTGACACCAGAAACGATTAAACTATTGATATTACGTGTGCCCGCGATAAATTCGTCGGTCGCGGAATTTTCGCGCCACCCCTGGGTGCGTTGGGAAAATGGAGCGCGCGGGGGTGGTTCGTGTTTACTGAAAGAGAGGAAAAGAGAGAGAGAGGAAGAGATAAATAGTTGGCTGTCTAATAAAATTAATCTTTCGCTGGTTTCTATTAATGTTTAAAGGACGGATCGCGGGAGTTGGTTATCGGTTGGATTTAATGCGAGCGATAGCGATCCGTCACCGATTCCTGCGCAGCAGACGAGCACGGAGTGCAATGGTGTTGGAGTTTTTTTTATAGACGTTAGTGGATTCTGTTTAGTGTGAGGAATTGCTAGTATTGTTTTTTTAGGAAACTTTATAGTTTTAGAAGAAGTGTGAAGTATGTAGAGCTGGTGTTGTTGTGAATAATTTCGTGATGTTGAAATGGGGCAAGCTTTCTAAAATTAATGAACAATGTTTCCAGCAGTGCACAAAATCCGGCTATAAGGTTCAGAAACATCTGAAAGATTGATTTCCTCGGCGTACAAATCCGGCAGCAGTACACCGGCTAGAAATGAGTCAGCAACTTGTTTCCGCCCGTCTAATTAAGCACTAACAAAGAGTAAAGTGGGTCGTTTATCAGCCCGTTGACAGCGATTCTATAAAGATACGGGAAGGATAGCGAAAGCTATCGAAGCTAACAACTTTCCGCGGCCGTTCGCTCAGATAAGCAACCGATCCTCGAAGGGGGTGGAAAAACTGGAGCGCGACGCCTAGTCGCGACGAAACACCGTTCTCGTTGGATCGTTAACCATTCCGGGGCGGAATTCGCGTACCGTTTAAATAATTATTCGCGCGCCACACTTGACGGCCCGTGCCGAGTTTCGAACAAAAGTAACCTCTCGTGTAATTACTTCAACTTTCCGCGCGAACTCTAAATACAAATTAAAGCGAAAGCCGGGGCGAGACGAACAGACACGCGTGCAACGGCTCTTCTCTGCGGTCGAAAAGGGGGTTGGAGATTGGACGGAAAATGGAATTTTTACGGAGAACGAGATATCCGGTTACGCGTGTTTGAGCATTACAATTTTTAATACCCTGTCGCGTACCGTTGTAAGCTGGGGTGCTAGCGAGTAAGTGCAAAGTTTAAAAATCGCACGCCTTTTACCAAAGTATTGCTATTCGTAGTTGTGAATCGAATTGAAAGTAATTAATAACAACTGTTTCGACTAAATTATTTGCACCTTTAATTAAAAAGTGAAAATCGATGAAACGAATTGAATATGCTTGTTTAAATTTGCTTGAAATCATGTTATAAATTTCATTTTTCCATTAATTGTTTTTTTTTTTTTTTGGTTAATAAGCGGCAACGATTTGGCAACAAACGTGTTTCACGAATTTTAGGATCGTTTTCATTTTGTCAGCTGGTCTCGTGAAAATAGCTGTTTTAGTTTCGTTACTTATATTTATATAGCATCCCAGTATTTGTATAATATCAAATTTCGTTCCCATCCCATTTTTCTTCCAATATTTAAATAACGAATCGGGCTGAATCGACAGTTTTCCCTACGCTTGATACCATCCACACACACTGCAGCAATATATATTCGCATGAAATAAAAAACGAAATTACATCGGTATACGAATATGAATATTTCCTAGCCATTTATTTGATTTAGAGAGAAAGATAAATTAACTTAAGCTATAGGTCGGTTAATTACACAATAATTATACAACTAGAGGCGACTTAAATCTACACACGTAGTCCTTAGCTTGATATCGTTTTCGAAAGACTGGACCCCTCGAAAATGGCGATCCAGAGACGATCCAACAGTGATAACGTAAACTTAACTTAACTTAAACTCTAGTTTAATTAATTGCACAAGTTACAATCCAATAGAAAGTTTCAAAGTCCTGAAAAGGACTTGGAAAATTTCGACTGAATTGCAAGCAACTTAAATCTACACGCGTAGTCCTTAGCATGATATCGTTTTCGAGAGTGCAATCTCTCGTAAACGTTACCAAGGGCCCAGGTCCACCCCGTGGAGGTGACTACGCAGGGACCCATCCCTATGTCCCTAATCCCATCCACCCTCCATTACATTCAGGTGTTCTTGGTACAGAAGGTACCGAGGACTGACTCTACTTCTGAATCTCAAACAACCGAAATCCATAATACATTTTCCAAAATCTCAGATTTTAGAAATTGCAGTATGGACTTTACGAAAAGGATGATGAGGAATGCCATTTTCATACCCAAAGTGAAATTTCTAAAGTGACTCTACAAACACTTTCGAGTAATTAAAGTGTTTCGCAAAAGGGAATACGATGCGTTAATCTAAATTCTATTTTTCTATTGAAAAAGAAATTCATACTAAGCAAAATTAAACTTAAATTGAGAAATGAAGCTAAGTTGAAGATAAAATAGATAAAATTCGCGACTCAAACGAACAAGTACCAATAAACCTGCGTTAGATTCTCGCGAGAGCATTCTATCCGATGGTTCGACATTAGTCACTAAACGAACCATACCCGACGCGGATCGCGAACAAGTTATGTCACGTCTTACGTCGAAACAGTCGATACCACGCTCTCCCCAATGGTGAATGCGGGTACCATCAAGAATTCAGCGAGACTTAGCAGTAGGACGCATTGCCCAACGACAAGAACGAACTCCGTAGACCGCCCCAAGTCGTCTTACAGCAGGTCCGAAGACCCCAGCGACACGGGGTAGGAGCTACTCGGAACGAACCCGCGTGAGCGCGTCCAATGTACTAAGCCTATACCCAAGTCGAGTACCCAACGGGCGTACCAATCGACAAGGGCTGCGAAATCTCAATGGGCACCGAAAACCACATCAGTTTGATTGAGTATCGACTATTTCGCTGCGTGACGATGGAAGACGAAATCTCGAGCGAATAAAAAAGAAAAGAAAAGAAAAGAAAAGCTACGTGAAACGATTTTACGCAGTAGAAACTTAGAATGCTCAAGGGAGTATGTAACGTATGTTTATAAGTACTGACTACACGCGATTATAGAAATGGCTATTTCTCACTTCGGATAAGAAAATAGATTTCTTTACAATTTCAATACAATTGAGTTACAATTAAATTACTTAAATCTAAGTGCTTATATCTAAGGTCGCACGCCTCCCACGTCGATCCATCGGTGATCCAACTCTGATCCAACTGTGATCCAGGGACGAATGTAGAAATTGAAATGAAGAAGGAACGAAATGGATTTCGAACCATCGAGGAGAACAAGTTCGGAGAAAATACGATCATTTTTAAGATTCTCAAAAAATAAAGAGAATATAAAGCAAATATAAAGAGAATAATGATACCACTTTACAATCGCAGAATACAAAATTGTTGATTAACCCCACAATCATTTCAAGCGAGTTGTTACCCATGTAGAAACTTAGAAATGAAGAAATTAAAATAGAGTAGAAATTAAATGGAATTGCACTCATCAAACCCTCCGTCGAGAACAAACATTACAGAGAGATAGAAACGACTACAGATTACGCAGAATTGTTTTAAACCTCTCCAATTCCGACTAATGGTATTTATAAAAAAATAATGCGAATAATACCCAAGAAAATGATTAGTGTCGACCACAATTATGCTCGATTGATATAAATTAAGGAAGTCAGGATAGAAGGGATTCAGGTTACACAGTTATAAAATTATATTATATAAACGTACAGATATGTTCACCAAAATTAACTTAAACTATTTGCAATCCAACTTAAACTTTCAAAGTCCTGAAAAGGACTTGAGAGATTTAAATTGTACTGCAAAATACTCGATACTAGAAGTACCAGTGATTAAATTATTCTAATCTACCACGAAGTTAATGAAATCATAGTTGGATAATGAAATAAATAAATGAAATAATGATAATAAGTGTATGAAATCTTTATACAAGACAAAAATTGAAAACCGTGATCTTCTAACTGATTCTGATACTTTTAGTATCGAGTTTACAACTAAACTTATATCTACGTGCGTAGTCCTTAGCTTGATATCGTTTTCAAGAGCGCAATCTCTTGAAAACGTTACCAAGGGCCCAGGCCCACCCCGTGGAGGTGACTACGCAAGGACCCAACAAACCATTTCACAATAGTTAAATCGTTCACTTGTTCACTCACCAATCGTCAGTCAAAAGATCGTTGTCGTCACTGTCCACCATCGTCCACAATCGTCCACAGTCGTCCACAATCGTCCACAATCGTCCACAATCGTTCACAATGGTCCACAATGGTCCACCATGGTCCACAATCATCCACCAGTATCCACTTCATCATTGTCCACTACCGTTCACAACTGTCCACCATGGTCCACTATCGTCCACAATCATGCACTAGTGGCCACCAGCCTTGGGTCCTCCACCACTGTCCACTGTGGGCCACTATCGTCCACAATCATCCACTAGTGGCCGCCACTTTTGGGTCCTCCACCACTGTCCACTGTGGTCCACTATCGTCCACAATCATCCACTAGTGGCCGCCACTTTTGGGTCCTCCACCACTGTCCACCCTGGTCCACTATCGTCCACAATCATCCACCAGTGTCCACCACCCTCGCCTTGACCACAGCTAGCCACCAGGAGCGACCATTCCCATTCTGACCCTGACCCTCTCGCCTCGGCGGTCAAACAGCCAAAAGACCCTTGACAGTTTTGCGCTGCTTTTATACACTTGTTCCCACTACCGTGGACCTCCCACTCTTCGAAGGTCGCGATTTGTCAAAATCAATTTTCACACTATAATAGCTCGTAATTCATTAATTTTCATATTTTTCCTGTAAATTTATGCTCTTTGCAACTTGTTACGGTAGTGTACATATTTTTTTAATAAATTTTTTACAAATTGAACTTACATTTACACCGTTATCAACTAATTTTCTACAAATCATCGAATATTTTACTGACGACTGTATCATTTTACTCAGTCCTGGTAAAAATTAAACAGCTGCAAAATATATTAATCTAGTTAACGATAAAATATTACATTGAAATATGTATTTTGCCACGTTTAATTTCCACATATAATTATTTTATAATTACAGTCTCAAAAAGAACTTGAAAGATCTACAGTTTCATTTAAATCTCTTATTAACATTCCGTAGACCCTAGCTTGATATCGTTTTCGAGCAAGCCCTTCGACTGCATATCCATCTCTCATCCGCTATTTAATCGATCATGAACGAGAATCTCATATCCGATACTGTAAATTGCAATTGATTCTTGCGCTGGCGATTCGTCGAAGGAAAGCAGCCCTCGCGCACGATCGATCGCGCCGTGAATACCACAAGAGTGTGGGGAATTAAAAGCCGTAGACGTAGATTAGGATCATTGCGTTATGCGGGATCGCTGGGACTCGGTAAAGGCCATTAAAGAGCTGTTCGAACGGTTCGCCTCGAACTGATTACCGTTCTCCTCAAACAAATTACATCGATAAGCCACCGCTAATCCGTGAATAGAAGGAGGAGGGTGGTGAGGCAAGGCGAGACTGGGCTTCTCGCCCACGCGGATAAAAGGGCGCGCGCGGAGCCAAAGCAAATCTCTTAGCCACGGAAAAACAGGAATTAGGTCGATCGACCAAACTCTTTACCTTCGGTGAATAATGCCAGCGGCGCTCGAGGAGCCTCTTCAACCCCCGGATTTAATGGAGCCGACCTCCCGAACACCCCCACGGTGAATCGTGGCTAAACATACCCGGCGACGATAATCAAATAGTAACGACGCGTAGTTGTTCAGAGCCGCTAATACGAGGCGAGAGTCGTGGCTCGCGATAAACGTTTCGCGAACCACCCCTGGTATCGCGTACGCCATCCAACCCTCCGCGTCTTCTCCCTGGTGCACCGCCGCGCCCATATTACATCGCGCGATTCTTCCAACGCCGGCTTGTCAAATATTTAATGCCGCGTATTTACACGAGCGGAACTGATGGCGCAACCCCTCGACGCCGCGTGAATCTTGTACAGCATCCCCTAACGCTGCACCCGCATCGCTGTTCGCGAGAGGCCACCTGAGCTGGGAACGTTTGCTGTTTCTCTTGGCGTATAATTCTCGTCAGTGTGGACCAGGCTTTACGCTGAGTATCTCTCGGCGAACTGTATGCGAATACTTTTTCGTAAACAATTTTCGCGGAAACAGTGTCTGAGATTTTATGATCGTTACTCGATTTTTAATTATACGTTGGGGTGTCTACTCGAAGGCATCCCAAAATGGGTAACGACGCTCGCTGATGGGCGATGGAATAATTTAAGAGGAGCTGGGTATTTTTTCGTCTTTTTATGGGGTAACCTAAGTTTGGAAACTTGTGGTATATACTAATGTTCATGAATAGTCGAGTTGGGTATTAATTGATCGAGGAAAGTGATTAAACTATCGAATAAAGTTATTTCAATTTGAAATGTTATGCAAAGTTTATGCGATGACCTATACCTTAAGTGATCGTCGAATAAAGTTGTAAAATTTCTAAAACGTGCGATGTTGAAGTAACTTTATTCATTAGTTAACTAATTAACATTCCGTTCGTCGTTAACGAACAGACCAGAAATTAAATTTCTAGAAAGTCGTTTGTTCGTGTACCAATTAACCAGTTATTTTACTTGACCTGAAATATACCTTCAAGCTTAAAACTGTACCAAAAGAAGAAGTGGAAGAACCGTCGACCCTTTACTTACCTTCGAAACTGCACCGTACATCGTAAATTCGAAGCGATCTGTCGAAAATACGAAGAAAAAACGTGAAAAAATAAATCGCAACCCCTGAAAAAAAATAAAATTCTTCGGTATCAATTGAGCCAAGGTTTCCTCAATTAAAACGACAGGAAGACAAGCAGTTTGACCTGCACGTCCCGCCATAAAGTCGAGTCACTCGAATTGCTCGGCTGAAGGCTCCGACGCGGGCCATTTCTCAGTCGCTTAATCGGCCAGTTGAACATCGAATTTACCGGGGAAATTTGTTCGTCAACGCGGACCAATCGAACGGCCCGGTTCCACGATGTAACGAGAATCTTTCTTGACCCGCGATGGCGCTCGACGCGGTTATAAAGCCGTTGCGTTTCCGCTATATGGGACGCGTTTTACCGCGTACTTTTATTACACCGATGGAACGTATCGTTGTACGTGTTCCCTGGAGTTTACGAGGAACTTTGGTACGCAGCCATCATGGAGGCATGTACGGTCAGCCAAGGGCGGACGTTTAAACGTTCTCGGTTTAATCGCGAAGGGAACGCGGTCACTGCGACGAGGACCAGGGGTGGCTGTAAAAATGACGGAGACGATTAAGTGGCCGCGGTACTTCACTGAATACGACACGTATGCCCAGGGTGTAACAAACTGGAAATTGAAAAAAAGGAGAGCGCATTTTATTCATTTTTTTCCGGAGACTGCTTTCAAAGAGTAATGTTTATTAATAGTTGAGTTAACGTTTCGTTGCACGTTGCGATTTATGCATGACTCGGTTATACGAGACTGTCCTTTTTTTTATCTTCAGCGAATTGCGTTTCAAAAGGAAGGTAATTTGAAATTGTTTTCAGAAGTAACGCGGGTGTTATTTTATGACAGAGTTATGCAGAAACACCCGATATAATTAATACAAGTAAATTTGCAAAATAGAGGCGAAACGTATGAAAACAGACAGTGTACGGAAAAATTTAATATAAAGAGACGTTTTCGAATAAACAAATGAAGTGAAACACGTTCGAACAAATATAAAATGCGTTAAAATTAGTTACGCGAACAGCTGTAACAAGATTGTAATATAGCGCGGCAAACACTGAAATGCTTTCTGTGAAAATGAATATATAATTAATGCACATTAATGAATAAAAGGAACAGGTATCGTACTATCATTCATAATTACGTAGCTGCAAATATTATCTGCGTTAACTTTACACGCATCGCGTGCGTGCGCTTGCGGTAATGAAATTTCGCAATATTCTACAAAGAGCACATTAACAGTTAAAAAATTGTAAAACTTCCCTGCAGTCGCTCGTGCGAATCAATTTCTCCAGAGTTACATTATTTCAATTACACAATTGAAACTAAAACCATTCTGAAATCGATAAACTATATTTTTCTCGTACTCGTTAATCAAACACTGAACTAATTATACAATTGAAAGGTCGAGCAACAAAACTTTCACGCATACCTTATACAATTCTATCCATAGACAAACGCATACCTCCAAACCATAAAAACCGAGCGTTACCAAAGCACGCGACAAAAGCCCTTTGAACCGCCTAAACGTCCCCCATTTTTTCCACCCCTGAAACGAACAATTATCACCTAGGGGAGCGTGCGTGCAGACACACACACTCACACGATCCTCGAAAACTGATAGCACGCATACCAGCGTTTGCACAGGCAGGGGTGCAGCGCGTATAAATACAAACAGTCGGTCTACAGCCAGAACGAATCGAATGAATCCATAACGGATATGACAAAAGGGTTACCGTTTTTCCCATTACACCACCCCTCTGTATCAGAATCCGGAAATTACCTGCCGTCGTATTATCATACAAGGGTCAAATCGAGACCAGGCCGTCCAACCCGGCCCAATTCATCCCCGCGTGGAAGCCCCTCTCTGTTTTTCCATTCCCGTCTGGCCCGCGGCCTTCCGCGGGGTGCACCACCAGCTCGTCGTTCGCCAATCAATAGCCTACGTGCCCTGCAGTCCGAATTTTCGATGCTGTTGCCGGGAACGAAACTACCATGGAATGTATCCGCTTGCGGTTAAAATATCTGCCCATCTGCCTCGAACTATTCCGAAGATTCCCACCCCCTCGTGGCGGAGGGGCGGCGGATCAGCGCCGTTTCGTCGAAACGTTCCACGGAAAATTAGTCGATTCGAATCCAGCGGAATTATTTCTTTTGGTGGCCTTTCTTTTGGTGGACCACGTTTCTTATCCGATCGTTCGATTCGCATTCCAGCAATTACGCGTGTTACTCTGTGATGGATAGATGAGCGATACTGGAAGCGGAATTCTTAATTGGTAGCTCGCTGTTGATGCTGTGGTACTTGATCGCGGTGGTATGCGGTGTTGCAGTGATTTCGTGCGGGCTGGGAATCATCGAATTGATCGCGATGCTTCGAATGCTTCGATTCGAGGGTTTGTTAAGATAGTTTTGTTGTTGACGATGCGTGCCTTTCGCGGAACTTTTTATATTATTTGGCGCGACTGTTGAGAGATGAAAATATTTGGAAATTAATCTCTTTAGTTAAATATTTAGGGGTCGCCACAAATACTTTAATACTTTTCTGCTAACGGAAGATCATTGTAAAAAATGCACCAGTTTATCAAATTCCGACCGCCATTATTTCTGTCGTCGATATTTTTACTTTCTAACGAGCAGCGTGAAAGTATTTCCATCTGTAAGAGGACACGAGATCCCAAGGGCTCGAGACAGTCGCCTGGCTTTCGTCACTGTGGTAGTTGATAGTAGGGTGCAACGACGGGTACCCGAGGGTGTCATAAATTAGGTCCTTCTTCAACGCTGCGTCGTGAACCAAGGGGTTCGAAATCTGTCGCGACTGCTACCGATGCAGGGATTCCCTTTGTAGACTCATTCGATGCAAGCAAACATCCTAAAATACACCAGACACCGTATATAATATAGTTTATTGCGGTATATTACTTCAAGCAGTACTTATTTCGTTAGAAGTTCGACTTAAATGTATTTACTTGGACAATTTCGAGGTAACCACGTTTTTTTTTTATTAATCAGTGCTTCCTCCGTTTCGTGTACAATTTTCATGCACCCTGTATTTTCACGAAAAAGAAAAAAAATAAATAAATACAGTGGAGTTACAAAATTCCTCCAACGTTTTACCATTTTAAAACTTTTCGAATATCGAAGGCGTCACGAGACAGCAAAACCGGACAAGGGGATGAAAGTTGCTCGCTGAGCCGCGCAGGGGTTGGAATAGCCGCGCGGGCACGCATGGTACGCGCCCCGTTTCGCCAAAGAAGCGCTAAAAAATATCAGCCCGCGCGGCTGTGGAACGTTTAATTGTCCCAGCTAATAATTTTTCGCGGACACTATGCCGCGCGTGCACAGAATGCTTTCGCCGCGTTGTTCCGCCGTAATTTGTAGCGTTTCGAGGCAGAACGCTGCGTACGGGGGATGAATATGAAAAACTGTCCGCTCTCCTTATTGTTAGTTCAATTGTCGGCTGATGGTTTTAAACGTTCGAGGGAAAACTTCCTGCTTTCTGCGTTTAGTCGTACTCTTTCATCTTAAATTTGAAGAAAAATTGATAAGAGATCAATGTTGACGACGTGTATGCATTGATAATTTTGTGGGTGGTGTCCTGTAGTCAAAGGCTTAAACTTTATTTTGATTTTGTGGAAAATGTTATGTGACTCATTTGATATTATAAAAAGAGAGAGAGAGAAAAAGAAACGGGGCTGTGCACTTGTTCTATCGAATTCAGCAATTGAACTCCGATTGGCCTGTTCACGGGGGCCACGAAATTCCTCCGCGCTTTTTCTACGCGAAAAATTCCTGTGCAACGTTCGATGAGCAGTTTAACGATCGATCAACGCGAGAACGTCCGTCTGTCAATGTCCTACTTAAACACGTTGTCAAGGGACATTGGAGAACGTTGAATAGTGGAAAAGTGTCACGGCGGAATTTTATTTTAAGGTCTGCTCCCGTCCATCGGAAATATTGTTTAACGCCAGACAAATATTTAATACGAGTTGGTTGAATGAAGGATATCGATGGAAATCGAGACGGCGTACAGATTCCCGGGCGAATTTATTAGCGATAAAAGAACATTTCCACGATTGAAGGTACTCGATGCTTTAAATCGCGAGTTAATTCATTTGGTTTGCGGGAAACGATATCCTTTCCTCGTATCACGTTTAATATCAGTTTGACATTTAAATTCGTGACAGTGTATATTCTTTAACCCACTCTTTTAATTATAATGAACATATCTGTCGATTATATCCATTGATCTACAAGAATTACCATTTTACGATAATTATTGTTAAGAAAATACGAAGCTGGTCAATTAATTAATTACTGACTCAACACATTTACTGATCAAATTAAAGGTAACTAGCATTACGAGCTGACAGACGAACAATTTGATCATAAAACGCGACACATTTTTACACGATGACTTAACTCGACTAATTAACCACAGTGTCGCTAATTCCACACACGACCATCTGTCTGTCTTGCCAATAAAATCATCAACGGCACGATTCACTGCTGATAAATGGAAAAACAGCGCGTTTGCGCTCGATGGCAGTTTTTGGATATTTCCGAAAGTCCGTAACACTAAAACGGTTAGGGAAACTGTGCTCCGCTAAAGGAATTAAAGCAGCTTGCCATTAATGCAATTTTAAAATCGCATCGCAAAATTAACCTTGCGGCTTCCACGAATGTGCAGGTTGCACGGAACAGCTTCGAACAGGTTCGTAAATTAAGGGGGTGGGGACGAAACGCGATTATTAAACCGCAATTAGACCCTGTTACTTCGTCGCGTTCTTCGCGGTCGGAAGGATTAATTCAGCGAAATCGCGGAATAGATTTTGGTCCTCTTAAATAAGCCAACTTGAACCATTTTAATCGCGGTAACTCGCTAACTGTCCGCAGCAAACGGAAAAACTTCAGAACTTATTCTATTCGCAGAGTGTCATCGGATGATCTGTTATACCGTCTCGTATGTTTTCCTCTCTTTCTCTCTCTCTCTCTCTCTCTTTCTCTCTATTTCTCTCGTTTGAAACTAAAAGTGAACCAAAGCGGTTTGGGGTTAACTGAGAATTTCAGAAACGGCGGGAACCAACCGATACGCTCCCTCTCTGTGGGGTGGACGTAAAAATCGATAGTCCACTTACTCGATGGAACCCGTATCCGCACACTGGTCGAGGATAAACCTCCTTCAAACCGTATTCACGGACTGGATAGAATATCTACGCGTGTCTGCTCGTCCTCGTTGATGAAATCATTCTCGTGCGTTTGACTCCATTGGCGAACGGGAATCGATGTTTAACTTCGCTGGGGCCCTCGTCATTTTGCCGATCCCGACGCGTGGTGCGTCTGTTCTTGTCTTCGAACAAGTTCGCTATTTCATACAACCAAATAACAAGAAAATTGAATATTTTAAACTATAATAATTTATATTTTAGTAAAAGAAAATCGCTGAAAAAACACGCCAGTTCAGTGAAATTTTAAGATATCTTGGTTCACGTGCATATCCTCCTATTTCGAATATATTTTCGCATCAGGTATAATTGAGGGTTTCCTATGAATATAGCCGATCAGTATTTTTCGAGGGTCGTAAATATATCCGTCGACGTTCGTTTTCCAGCTGGTTGAATTGGCTTCAAAGTCTACGTGGGTTAGCCCCATGGTACACGATTATGAAAAGAAAGTAGTGACTGATAGCTAAGCAAGCACCCTGAAAGGACCGACCGCTTTTCATCTGACTATTTCTTAAATTTATCGTTCTTGCGCGTGCGTCTTCTTGGACGTATTAAAACTCGAACTCCGTTACGCGCTATTCAATCTGCTATGCTTAACGATCCATCGAAGGAGACTTACATCGAACGTTCGCCTCGAGTCAAACAAATACGCTGATAAAACAGTAAATTGAACTTCAAATATTTTCAAAAAAAAATCGTCACATAGAACTTACTATTTTTGACGAATCTCGCACGCCGTTCGAGGCCTCCAGTGTCGAGCGATTTCGCGATAACGATGCACCTTCTCGATTTTTAAATATAACATTTTCATAGCAGTTTTTACCCAGAGTGCCTAGATTTCGAACATTTTGTAACAGCCAATAGCCTGTTCTGCAAATTGAACAGCGATGTCGATTCTGCAGCCTCCACGCCCCGGCGCAATTTAATCCATCGCATCGCGCGCGCATTACGCGCCATCCATCAAATCGTATTCAGAATATTTACACTAGGTAACGTACCGTGCCACGACCTTCAATGGCTCTTCCCGACCCCCGTGATACTCCCACTTAAAATCGCGTCCCGACACAGAGGCGTACACGTATTTTAAGCCGAAACGTTTAATCAACCACTCGAATTCACGCGCGCGGCTGAACACAGCCGCGGGGAAACGGCGCGTCTCGCCGCATCCTGGTTAAGCGGCTCGAAGCTTTTCATCAGCCGGCCGAAAGATTCGCGCCGCTTTCAGCCGGGCGCTGCTGTTATTCGCGCGTCAAGAATTCCATCGATTTCAGCCAATTTCTCTGTTTATCGACCACGACGGGCACTACAAAGAACGTATTGTTCGATCGAGCGATAGCGGAGCTTTCATAGCCGGTGCACAGCGGACAAGCAGAAAGAACAGTTCGTCAGACTGGTGGTTCGACGCCTCTGAGAATAATTTCCGGTTAGGACGTGGAATTAATCACTCGCTCGTCGCGGAAATTGAGTTAAAGTTGGAGAATCGAGACGCGTATCTTCAGAGCGTGTTATCGTCGCGTGTCAAAATTTGTTGCTGCAAAAATCGTAAGTTTAAAACCATGCTTTCATTTAAAGAGACTATGGACTAGGGTTAGCTGTTCTTTGAAGCCATTCTGTCGCTTTCAAGCTGGCAATCATACCATCGCAAATAGCAGTTCAACATGGAAATTTAAATTCACTTGGTTGCACACAGTATCCTTTCTCATTCGATAACTACCATTCCACGCAGCAAAATCGAAGCCTCGAATAGTACAAAAACTTCTTACGATTCAATCGTATCGATAACAGTTTGAAAGATCGCGGGAGGGGGAAAGGGGATGAATCGAACGGCCGGTTTCCATCGAACGCGTCAGAATTGCTCGTTCCCGGCAGCTTTGCAGCCCACGCGAATGGCTTACCGTCGAATAAGCGAAGTGCACCAGCGTTCGATGCGCGTAATCCACGCGGAAACGGTGTTAATTATGCGAGAGCGCAGACCCTGGCCAGGAACAGGCCGCTCGAACATTAGCAAATATATCCACCCGTGCCACGCGATACAAAGTGGTCCCGCGTGGACGCTTAAAGAATCGTAAACGTGCCCATAAGAGTAAACCGCTGGATGGTCGATGCTTCGAGCTTCTATCGTAACGAACATTCGCTTTCAGACAAATAGTGTCCACTGTCGAGTGTCAAAGATCGCACACGTCTATGAAAACGAAACAATCTCATCCAGTTATGCAAAACACCTACTCAAACATGTAACTCTTTCTTTCACATTCGAACGATATCTTTAGAATCACAGAAAGATCGTACGTTCGAAGCGAAGGACGACTAAAGCGCCTGGAGGCACGTTGAAGAATCAGTACAGGACGAACCAACCCCCGGCAACTCTGAATCTTCCTCTCCATCTACGTCTAATTCCGTTTCACCCTTAATCTGCCACTGTTCCGCGAGTTTTCTCTCATTTGTACCATTTGCCCATTGTTGCCTCCCTTTTTCTCGTTGGAGCACCGCGGCGGTTGTCTTCCGGCCGCGTTGCGTTCCCCGTTGCAACGCGATGGCTGCTTCGCCACCCAGTGGCGGAGGGTTGTTGCGGTTGGGGATTTTTGTTTTGTTTTGTTTAACGACGCCACGGATTGTTTCTGTTCCGCTTGGAGCCTTAGAGAGGGGTAGACGGAGCGGTTGAAGAATCGAGGCAGAACGCGAAAGATGGATGCGCGGATAAATAGAGCAGAAGATGGAGAGGGTGGGCGGATGGACGCGGCCGAGATGGGACGAGGCGCGATGGTAGAGACGGCCAGGGAAAATTGAAGGAGAAAATTGTGCGCGACTTGTGGCACGTTTCCAGCTAGCTGTGTACGGCGTAACAGCAGGCATTGTGGCTGCCCAGAGTGTTTTGATAAGTGTTTGCGTTTATGGCTTATAAAGTCAATCGCGTTAGCCGGTTCTACTCTTATTTTGCCGCGCGATTGATTGCTGGTCTTCTTGCCGCTGCTGTCAAATTGCGTTGCAATTTATTTTCGCTATTGGGTTTAGAAAATCGGTGGGAAACTAGTTTCTTCCCTTCTTAGAGGATGATGTCTGTAAAATTGATTGTACGTGTTCTATTCTCAATTTTAAAGCGAAATTTTTCTTCGTGAAATATCATTTCGTTGCAAGAATTATACTAAATTTAATTTCCACAGATATCGACAAAAATTCTGAACAAAATCTCAATAAAGTATTCCTGTACACTTATTAACACTGGGCCATCGACGTCCAACGGTAGCGTCGCCTCGTTAAGCCTCATTCCACTGGCTTCTTCTGGGTTCTATTAAAACCAACACCGGAAGCGCTTAATCACCTTTTTCTCCGTCGAAGCGTGCGCCACGATGCAACTCTCGACACGCAGCTGTATCCTCGTTCACGATCCTAATATCCGCGAAAGATTCGTGAGACGCGACAGCGAAGGTCGCGTCTGGTATCGACTACCCTTATCTGGGGGAGGTGAAAACAGCGGAGAACGTTTAATATGCACACGGTGCGCATTCTGAGAGTGTGGAAAACCAATAGAAGGGTTTGTCGTTTCAACGAAATTGCTGGGGGGTGGGAGAGGGTGCGCACGGTTTCACAGGAATTAGTTTTGAACCGAAGAGATCGAATGGAGAGGGCGGGAGGTCGAAGCGTTGGAGAGTTTCTTGCTACGAGAGAGCAACCAACTGATACGGTCGAAAGTGGCGAAATTGGTGATTCCGATGCTTACTTTATTAAATACGCCGCGCGCAGTCGGGAAATCGGCGACTAACGAAATAACATCCTGCCGCCTCGTATCGATTATCCGACGTCGTTCATTCTCGAAGCTCATCGGCCCCGTTATTATCCATCGATTGTTGGTTCAATCGGAAGGAAGAGTTAGGCAATCGGCTTGTTGGTGTGTAAGAAACCACGTTTATTTATGACCGCCTTCTTTCAGATCAGATGGGACTGCAATATCGCGGCTAATTTATGGCGTTAACAAATAGAAAAGTGAACGACACTGTCTTTGGAAACTTAGTAAATCGTTCAACGAGAGAACGTATTAGGTTACAAATATTGAAATTGCAAAATTCTGTCATTCGTTTAATTTCTCTTCTAACTTGTCGCAGACATTTCTCGCATACTCCATTTGAAACAAATTGGGTGCAATCTTCAAAGAAGTGGAAAACGAAACTGCTTCTGAAAACTGGATCTTCCTCAAAGAAACATTTGCCAGTACGCCCAATGACGAAAGCTCGAGTCGCGTTCCACCCGCGCGACACAACACACGGCTTATTCGAATCTCACAAGTGAAGAAACGAGCGCACAAAGGCGTTAAAGTGCGAGAAAGAGGGCCGTCGCGAGTGGACTAGCTCGCAGCCCTCTAATTGCGACTTCCAAGGGGATACGTAGCCCCGTGTAGACGACACGTACGCGCGCAGCGCTCGCGCAGAGGGTGAGAAAGCGTCGCGATGAAAAAAGACACGTGTTCGAGCGGACGTCGCAGACGAAGGGGTTGCGGATCGAAAGGGATGCGCGGGAGCGTTTCTCGCGCGACACGCGAGTTATCGATAACCATAACTCGAGGAACTCGGATGCGCACCCTCTACGACGTGGCACGAAATCGTCCCCGTCGCCTGTTGTCCACCCTTGCGCTCCCGTCCGCTATCTACCGGCTATGTAACGCTCGAATCTGGCCAACTTTTTTATTTATCGGCTCCCTCGGAAAATCCCCCGCCTGCCGTTTCCTCTTTCGCACCCTCGACAACCTCTCCGTGCACTTCCGTGTTCCCTGAGCCGCGTTTCCTGTTCTCGCGCCCGGCTTGGTCTTCCTCTCTCCTCTTTTCTCCCTTTTTTCTTTCCACCTCCCTCGCGACCCGAGCGACAACCCCTTCCCTTTGTTCCCTCCACCCTGTTTTCGCTTCTTCCACTTTTCCTCCTCGTTTCCTCGCGCCGTCTTTATTGCCTCACTCTCCTCGCGTCGGTGTATTTGCCCCGTTTCTTTTTACCCTCCTTTTCCCGCCAGCCACCTCACCCTCGTTCCGCTCGCAGTCTTGTTTCCCCGAGTAATTCCGCACGCCCAACGGATTCTGACGACGCCTCTCGCCCCGGCGAAAGCTAATTGTACTCGTTGCTTCTTGTCGTCAGAAGCGGACGTCGTTCTTAGTCGCGCAACTGGAAACTGGGTCTTCAGTCTGTTCGTGCGAGCGCGAACGGCCGCCGCTACCCCTTAACCAGGCTCGCGAGACGCCGCTACTTAGACGATGCTCGCTCGCATACTTATTCGGGATTGCACGTGCATTGGACGGACGAGAGACTGGCGGAACGATGGAGAGAGAGAGAGAGAGAGAGAGAGAGTACTGGATGTGCAGCGAGAAATTTCGGAGTACGTGTATAGCAAACATGGAGGACGACGCGCGCTCACCGTGAACTTAAGCCAACGTCTTCGACTGGAACGCCGCGTGAATTAATCGAGTTAATTGTTGCGTACTCTGATCCCCATTTCGCCGCTTCTTCGCGCTTAATTAGACGCGCTCGACTATGCCAGGAGGGCGAGTTAAACGGCGCTTAAGAGGAGTCGCGAGGAGAGGGATGGCGTATAATCGTTCTTTGAGTTTTCGTAACTTTTCGACCGATGTTTAGACATTGTTCTTGGGTATATTTTGAGTCTCGATTGATTGCTGGGTTTTTGTGGGGAGAATGGGTTGCTGAGAGAGGACGATGCTCTCGTCAGTAATTTCGACGAAGACGAGGACCACGATTTGTGCCCTGGTTAATTCGCTCGTAAAATGGCTGTCTCTGTGGATTATTAATTCCACCAATGAATCTATCTGGAAGTCATGATCGTTTGTTGTAATTACTTTGTAATTTCTCTGCGGATCGATGGGCTTCTAAGAACTATCCTCGTTTTATGGTTAAATTGGTCATTAAGTTTACGTTCAATCAAAGTTGTTCTAATTTCATTTAGGACGCTGTGCATTCAGTTGCAGAAAAATTAGATTTTCGTGTTCTTAAAGAAGATTTAGTTTTATACTGGCTTTTTCTGCGATCATTTCATTATTTCGCCGTGGAAAATCTTCTCATTTTTTCTCGACGAAGAACTCGTCTCTATAATCCTTCGAGGTTTCGTGGTTCTTTTTCAGGGAATTTCCTGCGGAAAATTTGACAAGCCAAAATTAGCATACTCCATGATTCACAGCACCCTCGCTATACACTGTACGAGTTTTGTCTGGTTTGCACTGCGTATATATGCTTCATCTTCCAGCAGAATAACGCTGCGTACCATAGTATGTCTGTTCCAGTTGGTCACGATGAAATGAGATATCAGGAAAATAATAATAAATTTTTTGCAGAAGTCATTTGTCGTCAAAGAGAGAATACTATGTAGCTGCTGGAATATTAGGCAAAAATTTCAAAAGTAAATTAATTTTTTAATTCAATCTTATGTTTATAATATAACAGCATATTGAATAAATAAATAGTGATGTTTTTCGAAACGCTATGCTTTCGTCACAAGCGAAATATGAAGAATTTCAAAGTTTTACATGTTTAGCAATATTAAATATCATTGTTTGCGAGTAAAAAAAAAAAATATTTGAACATCACCCTCGTCACTTCACTTGTAAAAAAACTAAAACTTTTGTACCACATAACGTTTCCCTTAAAATCAGTTCGCGTAAAAACATTTCTATCGCCCTGTCTAATTGAAACAGACATCCCCCGCATGAGAATCGCGTTTCATTGTGCTCCGCATTTAAGGCTACGTTGAACATAATGAATACAACCAGTCTTCGTGACTCTGTTTCAACAATGATTGATTGAAACGACTGTTGCATCGGATCCCGCGAACCACCCGGAAGTTATTGGCATATTTATTCGTGCATCGCGATGCGATCGGGCGTCCTGATTTAAAACTCGAGCAGACTTTTCGATACTCCCGCTAAATGAACTTTGATCTCAATGAACGAGCACCACGATGGACGCGAACCGTCACGAAGATCATCGTGAAACGTCCGTTGCGAATAATTAAATATGACGATAGAGGGTTCACGCGCGCGATACAGCCATAATTCATAGCCACCCCGCGACGGGTGTAACAACTTTTCATTTCCATCGTCGATTTCGGTTCTCGTGATTGCTGGTGGGACAGTTGTACAGAGAGAAAGGAAAGAATTGGGCGCGATAAATGGATGATTGATCGTGGAAATCTAGTTCGTGGGGTGGAGCAGGCTCGTGGCTATAGGGGCGAGCGCGTGATAGCGTTGGGGTGTCTTGGGAGAGTACGCCGCCGTGGTTGATGAATAGATCGAAGATGGTCAGGGAACGTCTGTGCGTTTTGTTGCCGCGGAAAATCTCCCTGTCTGATTTATTACCGCAATCGAGGTTCCCCGTCGTGTTCGTGATCCACATCCCGTATTACTCTCCGGCGCGAGAAAAAAGGAAGTGCCATCCATTCGCGGCTGAGACTCGAACGCGAGATACGAACGTACAAACGATTGAGAGGAGACAAGTATCACGCGGAGACTTTTGGCTCACGAAAATTGGCCCTCGATCGCTACAGAACGCTGTTTGGCTCTATTGGGGGTTGGTTCTCCGCGAGCTGGCGCGGCAAGGAGATTTGACACTGGATGCACCCTTTAACGAGACCGTCGTCATGCAGGTCTGTCATGCGTGTCGCGTGGAACCTTTTGTGCAGCCGGCGTGAAAGGCGAAAGAACGAGAGGGGCGCCGTGGGGGCGGAGGGGAAATGGAGAACGAAAAGTGGTACCAGAGGGAATGCAAACAGGGAGACAGGGAAAGGAGCAAAGACAAGGGCGCACGGATGGGTGGCGCGTGGGTGGGAACGCTTTAGTCGGCTATTAATTTTGTATTTCGCTTAAACACGAGGCGATGGGACTGCACCAGACGGAAATTCATTTCCAGCGTTCCCTCTCGCTCGGTGCAACGGGGCGACCGCGACTCTTATTGGATTCCGTAGCCGAGAGGCCTCGCCGGTTGCTCTCAGTTACAGAAGCGGTTTATCGAAAGTTTAAATTATTTCGCCGCACGACGCCGAGCGAGGAGGTGCACCAGAGAGACAGGGGTTGGCGGGTGATTCCACCGTCAGTTCCACGGCGGAACGAGCCACGGCAAAGGCTTGGTAACGCGCATACGTGGAAACTGCCAGACAATGACCGTGAAAGGTCTTCGCTGATTGCTGCGGAAGGAATCGTAAAAAAATGTAGCGCGTGCAACATTTGTGGATGTGCTAACGAACGTGCCGCGGTATGAATCAAAGCAGATTTTGCGACGTTCGCTGGTCGTGTACGAATTGCACGGTTGGTTAACGTTTCGTGCAAACACTGTGCGTTTGAGGATACTGTTCGTGTGTATTGAAAAGGGAGGACCAATTATGGGGGTAGTTTGTACATCTCTTCTGGGATATGCTTTTTGGTATATTTAAAATGTTTTTATTGAAAGTACTGCTGTTTTTTTAAATTATTGATTGGAAACAACCCTTGAATATCTTATTTTATTGAATATCTCAGAGACCAATAATGTTAATTGATCTTACCAGTTATCATTTCTTATACAATATTTCAGGAAATAAAAATTGTAGAATGGGACTGAAAGTAGATGCGCTTTACTTCAAAGAATCACATTCATTTCTATTACCTAGAAATAAAAGTACGTTCGTATATTTCAATTATAGGAAACACTTAATATATTCTGACCTGCCACAGAAGTTCTAAGTACCGCACTGAGGAAATGAGAATTCAAGGAATGCATGGGGGCGTTAAAATGGTTAAACGGTAGCTACAAGTGTTGCATCTGTGTATACGAAGCGGTTAAGTCAGAGTAAAATATGGTGGATAAGAAGATTTAGAAAATGTTGGCGATAAAAGATATCTAAAAGAATTTTCTCGCTTTAAGAGAGTGAAAATTAAGAGTAACAAAGGAGTGATTCTGCTTCAGTATTTCATAACTGCGTTGAAGCTTGAAATTCCATTTTCAACCCTCTGCACGAAATGTACAAACAGTTTTATAATTCATAATGAATTGCTTGTAATTATCTACTAACTATTACACATTAACCCTAAAACTAAAAAATCAATTTTTCTATCATTTTTCGTAAAGATCTCTCTATTTAAAACAAGAATACTCCAAACCAAACCAATCTCATACCATATTCGATGCACTTCAAAAAACACCCCAATGTTTCCTCCAAACATTAAAAATAAAATATGTTTCAAGATACCCAGGAAACGCACAAAAACACGCGAAGCAAAAAAAGAGGGAAGAAAAAAGACTGAGAGAGAGAGAGAGACAGGCGAGTCGGATTTCAAAGGGAAGCTATAAAAAGACAGGGTCCCAATAAACGGTGTTTAGAAAAACAAATGAGAGACAGCGGGAATTAAGGGAGCCCACGGGTGTCAAAGGGTCGCGAGGGAGAGGGCGCGACTTATGTACCCGGAGGACGCCGGCGGCCGCGATTGAAAGAAACAAGCGGAAGACAGAGGGGGTGGTTACGGAACACGGTAATCCGAGCGTTTAGGGGCCAGGAACGGTAGAGTCTTTCGTCAAATGGACGCGGTCGGTTCCCTCTGGCTCTCTGTCCCACCATCGCGGAAAATCGATGTCCCGCGACCTGGAACGAAATTCCAGAGTGGATTCCAACCGAGGGACCGTTTCGCGGAAATTCTCGCGAGTTAATCGCGAATAACGCGGGGGTTGATGCTCGCCCAGCCGTTTCGCGGTGGTTGGTAGGCTCTCGGTAAATGTCGCTGCTTGGTAAGAAATAAAAAAAGAAGGGAACGAAACTGAAAGGAGGGATCGAGGAAGAAAGAGAAGAATCACAGTCCGTGGGAGGAAGCCACGAAAAGGGGCAGATGCTAGGGGTGGAGGAACGAGCGTGCGAACCCAGTGGAACGCGCGGCGAGCGAGTTGCGTGCAAACGATAAATCGAGTCCGCGGGGCGGACCAATTATGCCGTACGATCGCCGGAATTATTGATGTTCCATGCGGTTCCGACGAGCAGATTCCGGCGAACGACGACTCCGCCGGCCGCGCGGAAATTGAATTTTCCCGCTCGACGAATTCGTCGCGGCCGCGGAAATTCTCCCGGAGCTTTTCGCGCGACGGCGAACAAAGAGGGTGCGAGGGCCGCGTTGGCCGATGCTGGCCACCGACGGACATTTAATTGATCATTTTCTGGCCGCTGAACGCCGTGGAAATTGTTCGCCTCTCTCTCACCCCTTTCTTGCGCACCCTTTCCGGTCGCCCATCTCGCTCTCTCTCTGTGTGGAGCTCGTCTCTGTCGTTATTACCCCCCAGGAATATCGTTATAGCCTTGGAACGCAGCCGACTAGCGCGATCTTGATCGTCGCTTTGAACTGGAACGCGTTTGTCCGGTCCCCGGGTCGTTCGATTGTGGAACAACGCTATGGTACCAGGAGGAGCTTGCGTCCGACCAACCACACGGCCTTTGCGTTTCGACGAACGCCGAAACGAATGTTTGTTTAATCGATCCGATCTGGTCTGCGAGGCGATCCGTCGAGGTTTCGCGATTAGAGAATCACGGACCGTTTGGGGTTGTTCCGGTTATCGTCGACTATTCGAAAGGTGGTCGGTGAATCTTCTGGATGTTGGATTTTGTGTGGGTGGATGTGGAAGGTTTGCTTGTTTTGTTAATGGCGAGGTCGAAGGTGTGTTTAGTGGATTCATTTGTTACTTGTCGTTGCAGTGGTTGATCATAGGCTGTTACGTGAATTTATGGTCATTGTATAAGTTGCGTCTGTTATTTCGTGTTGGCGAAGATATCGCTGAACCTAAGATTCTTGAATTTAAAAACTTCTTCAATCGACTTAAAATGAACATGAATCCATGGATTGTCCAAATGGTTTATATTGTTACATATTGCCTGATTTAAGAATAGTGTAACGTCCCTAACAGCAGCTGTATAAAACTAAATCGAGCATTTGGCAAGAGCGGTGAAAATTGAATTCAGTAGGTCCCCGCGATCAACTTATACGGAAGCCATATACGTAACTTAGAGACCGTTTCAAGGCAATGAATATTTCCCAGGTCAGTTGTCTTGCGAACTCCAAATCTTTTCCCTATTTTTGCTGCCGTTTATTAAGAATCAATTGCTCCCATGAATTCGTTGTCGTCAATTACATCGCTCCCGATCTTCTCGCAAAAGATTTCCCTATTCGAATCGTAATGCCACATTTTCCTTGCAAATTTCTCGATAAACGTTCGATATTACTGCAAATTAAAAAAGAAAAAAGAGATTGGTACATCGTTTCACGAAAATAAAACTGAGTAACAATCTCGTCCCTCTGGAAACCTTTCAAAAGTCCACTAACGAAATATATCACGCGTCCACTAATCGATCCCTGTCAATTCGAAATAAAAACATCCAGATCCAACTAAAAAACGAAAAAATGCACTTACGTCGTCGTGTTGAATACATCTATCGTCGGAAAGGAGAAGCACGGGTCCAAAAAAAAAAAAAAAATTGATCGAAATCCTTGGTGAGACGAGTAAATTACAGCTCTCCCAGAATCGTTCCATTGTTCCGCGGGAATCAATTAAACGCGAGGCTCGCGGGCAGCCGGCGCGAAGCGTTTGCCAGCTCGTTCAATCGCGACAATCCCGTAATCGATATTTACACACGGGACTGTAGAACACCGCCAGCGATACGCGGGTGTCGCTCGATATTTCAATGAACGAAATGACCAGCGTCACCCTAAATTTTCGCGCGCCCCACGCTGAGGGCACCAGCCGATCTCCATCCCGCGAATTATCCTCCCCGTGCGCCGTGGCTCTCGCTTAACCCTAACCCGCAGGACGCTAACGCTGACGCCCACGAAGGGAGTCAAACGAGGGGTGCCACTGCTGGTAATAACTTCCTTCTTCTCTCCTCCCTTCTCTGCGTCTATTTTAGTGTCGCAATCATAATCACACAAGGAAGATCGTCTCGAACCCTGTGTCAAAAGTTGACCCTGATATTTCTTCTAATCCCAGCGCCGCTTAATCCGTGTCGTTTACGGATTTTCGTAGACCCGCATGGCTCTTTAATGGCGGACAGGAAGCTCGGTGACTCTTGAGGATTTTTATAAGGGATATAAATCGGGGTTTTAGGGTCGACGGGCAAGTCAAAATATCGTGTTTCTTTAAGTATTTTCTTGGTTACTGTGGAAATGTTTCGGGTGTGTTATAAGGGCGCAACCCTTTTAGTATAATCCCTACTGAAGCGCGCAAATTAAAACTATTCCTTATAAATACTTCTTTCAATCGTTCAACTTATACACAATTGTATTCCAAGTGAACTATACTTTTTTTTTTTAATGAAGATAAATCGTCGTATTTGCCATCGCGTCCTTACCAAAGTGTCTCGCATCGTCGCCACACTTTCGTCGCTTCCAATAGTAGATACTTCGTCGGGGACTCTCGAAGCTCGTAACCAAATTTGACAACGAGATAAATCCTTCGGTTACGTCGTTATTTCCCGTCCAATTAAGTGCAGGCGACACCTTAAATAAACGCTGACCGGTGGGTGCACGATCATAGGACAATGGCGCCGCGTACAGCGCGGGCAGATATTTGTCCCGCGGCGGCGCGCTGTAAAATTGATAGAGCCGGTGCCTGGCGACGTTGATATCGTATAGCATAATGCGGGGTCGGCATGAATTACGGTAACCGATAGATAGTTACGCACGCGTGCGATTCCTTAATAAGCGGTTGATAACGCGGCCCGGTTATAAATCATTCCTGGTAATTGCCGCGAACTACTTACACCGTGTACTCAGCTGAATGCCGGGAAGATTGAAAAGCTCGTTTCAGCCGGCGGCGGCGAGGCGGATCGGGAAGTAATTTTAATCGTGATAATAAAATTCCCTGGTTTTAATCGCGAATTAAAAATTGAATGAAAAATCTTCGCGATAAGCTTCCCGCTACCCTCTCTCTTACTCCTCTAACCCTGATTAAAGGGGTTAACGGGGTAAGTAGTCTCGGGGCGAACGGTTTGTTTGCCCCTGCGAGAGAAACCTGGATCGAAGCAGCGATTTTTTAAACGGAATCGTTTAAGCGTAACGTTGTTTGTTGTCGATGAAGTATAAATCAAAAATTGTACGGCGAGGATGGTATCCGGTTCCGTGTTTCGTGCAGCGAACCTCGGCTCGTCGAATTAAGGGGTGCAGCTGGGCCCGCATGGATCGTTTACTGAAGCGGCCGCCGAGCGGACGGACTCGTTCAATTAAATGAATGTATTTTTATTTGTATCAATTACCGTTCGTAAGATTACACCGATTAGCGTAGACTGCGGATCTGTAACGATGGAAATTCCTTTCCTTATCCCGCCCTCCTTAATTGAATCGTTCTATCTAATGGGCTTGAACATCCTTGGGAAGTGAAGCGAACGCGCGCGGGTAGAATTATCTGTAAAGGGGTCGAAATAAATTCGTTGGATCGTTTCTGGCGTTCTACGATATATATGAAACATGTTAATTTTGTTGGAAACGCGAAAATTATGCGCAGATCTACGATATGTAAATATAGTTAACCGTTTAAGCGAAACTGTCTAACCCAATTCTCTGCTAAGGATCGTAAGTACTATATAACATATAGTATGCCATATAAGATAGTTGCAATTTTTGCATCGCGTTCAAAGAGTGTTGAATATACTTCCAAACACTTAGAAACTGAAAAATTGACACCGAGTGTGATTATAAAAATGATCGTGCCCAAGCAACATCGATGCGATACACACTTTACAATGATCGAGGATATCTTAAACACGAGAATAACGAGTGCCATTTGGAATCAGGTGAAACAGAATAGCAACGGAGCTAACGAGAAACGAATCGATCGTAAAAAATCGGGAAGAAAGTGAATTTTAATTGCTCGCTGACAACGTAGTTGGCGCGCGTGCAACGTTAAATAGCAGGAGAAACTCTGAACGCGCACCGTCATCGAATGGTAATGAGGGCGGCACCGAAATGGCCGCCGGAGCGCCGGAAACGTAGCGGGCGCCCCGGCTCGTATAATCGAAATTACATTATCAATTGCAAACGCGACTCACAATCAGCGACCGGTCCCCCCCTCGAGTTACAGCAAAACTGGATGGCATATATAATTGCGACATCAGCTGACGTCCGCTGTAAATTCCGGACTTCGGTCGCCATCTGTCACGCGAACTTGGCGCCATACGCTACGGTGGTTTCTTACTAATCTACACCCGCGCCGTCGAAAGTTTTGTCTCACCGCTGTTCCGTGGCCGGCACTAACCTCGTTCGCAGCATCCCCTGGTCCCCTCGTAGGGAATACCGCCGCGCTTGTGTACACGTGCATATCCGCCATCGACAAATAATTATAAGGGCGCGCTACCGCCCCCACTTTCATCGGAGGAAGAGGAAAGTTTTTTGTCGCAGGTGAAGTCTCTGCGTGTAACAACGATGTCCATGGCGAGAGCTGTGAACGACCGTGAGAAAAGTCACTCGATGATATTCGACGTTACAAGATCGTGCAGGAGTTTCTTCTTTGAGGTTTCTCAATTTTGTAAACTAGAGGTATTTTGTGTTTGACCGCAATTGCTGTAGGGTTTTTAGTGCGAAAATTGGGAGCATTTCGAAACGAATACGATTTATAGTAATTAATGCACGTCATTAGCGGGTTTATGAGAAGTGTTTTAGATATTTGTTTTATAAAATCGACTATATTGTACTGTAGATAAGACAGTATATGTCAGATTGTGTAAAAGAAAGTCCGCAAGTGCTTCGTTAAATTGTTATCACAAAATATGAAATATGGAGATAATTGTGACAGGCTTGCGTTTAAATGTAACGCTGAATGAGATAGATGAGAATATAGAATGGGATCGTTGAATTAATGATTAGTTTGTAAAATAAAATCGCGGCACAGCGATAGCGCGCTGCATTTGAACAGTAGCTATCTATAACTATTTTCGTGTTACCTTTAAGTGATAAGCAAATAAAATAATAGTAATTGACTTGATGTACAACGTGTTCAGTTAACTGACAAAAATACTAGAAATGCAATTTAAATGCAGAGAATATACCCACGTAAGACACTCGTCTTTTAGTTAAATTTTGATAATGCTGTGCTCTTGACCTATTTATAGAACCCATTTACTTACAGATATATTGTATACGACGTTTTCCAATTTAGGTTAGACAAACAGAACGAAGTACTTCGAGCGATAAAGATAACGTATCTCTTGAAATGGACACTATTCATCAGTGGTTTGTCTCACAAAAAAAAATTAAGGAAATCGTATTATCACACGTATCAATAATTCTCAAGAAACTAATTTCAAATTACAAAGAAAATTATTCAACTTTCCTATATAATTATGATTAACTTACAGACCTGAGAATCATCAAATAGTCAAAAACAGAAAGTGATATCTGACAGATTAAATATACATACAAGTACAACGAAATTGACAATGTGTATCTGTATAAAAAATTTAAGTCTCACGTCTGAGATCTCTCAACAGCTAATTAACTGTTCCTTAGTTACACGAATTATTCACCGACTGGTCTTCGTTCACGCTATTTCTGGAAACTGAGAACAGGTCCCAAATCACCAGCTAAATTGAAGCAATTAAAAATCGCCGTCACATGCAACGCAGACCTTGAAAGGCACAGAGTACAACACAAAAACGTAGACTGACTGAAAACGAAATTGAACTTTGGACTGCACCTGTGCAAGAAAGTCGAAAGGCGAAGTGTCAGACACGATTAAGTATATACCACGAAAGCTGATGACTATACGTATAACAAGAAGACGAAGACAGAGCAGAGGCTAAAGAAAGTCGAAAGGTGAAATGTCAGGTACGATTAAGTATAAACCACGAAAGCTGGTGACTATATACATACAATAACAGACGAAGACAGAGAAGAGGCTAATTCTAAGCAAAAAGGAAAAAGACATTTGACGCTGCAATAACACTCCTCCATAAAATGGAATTCCGCCAAGAACATTGTCAAGCGGTTCGAGTACTCAATTCGCCGTCGCGTCGACACCTATAAGTACATCGACGGCAGCTTGTGCAGTCGTAATTCGCTTTTTACGATCCACTCGGACACAGCCATTTCTCGGATGATTCATTACTGGCCGATCTAATAAACCCACTCGCCACCCCGCGTTCGTTTCCATCTTCCGAGAGTCGCCTCTCTCTCTTCCCCAACCAGTTGGGAACGCGAGGAGCGTCGTACTTCTGGCGCAACGTAAATTGAGCAACGTCGTTGAGATTCGCCGGAGGCACTCGCCATGGGAGACCGTTCGCGGAGGGACGGACCAGGAGGAGAAAGAACGACGGGGAAATAAGTGGGACGTTCCATGCCAAATCGATCAGCCATTCTGATCAAAGGGAATGCTTTGAATGTAAACCGAGCGCCCGGCCGGGATTGCCGAGGGAAATCTAATTTGAAACTTAAATGGAGGAATTTGTATCCCGTTGCTCTTATGACGACTCTTTATGCGTAGGAAATGAAAATCACCAGTACGCCGTCATACCACCGCGATCCATCCCTCTGACTTCCGTTCTCACCTTCGACTCAGCTTGCGAGATCATTCCTTGTCCAACGCTACGCGTCGTCCATCGCGCGAGACTTTCAACCCCCTTCCGCTTTTCGCGTTCTCATTTTCGAAGCGATTTTTTTTTTGTACGCGATCAACAGGCGGAAGATCGTTACCAGACAACGACGCAATCTTGTAGAAAGGATTCCAACAGAGGGTTGTGAAGAAAGGACAGTTGCTCCTGAGGAACTATGTTGATTTTATATCAACTTTTGGTCAGTATTTGTTACCAAAGAGATTAGCGAGAAAAGAAGATTAAAATACTGACCAATAAAGCAGCCCACGACGAGAAACTCCTGAGGGACACCTCGACGAGAACGCTCGACGACATTCTCGCGCGCTTAGTTGGCCGCGAGATCGGCGCTCGCGGTACGTTTTGCCCCGCGTCGCGGGGCCATTTCGGTGAAAGTTTATTCGCGAGCCCGCGGATTAATACCGGCGCGTTCCAGGAACGGGTCTGGTTTTTGCTGGCACTCGTCGCGGCGGGCGAACGTCTGAATTCTGACCGCGGATTATTGCGACAAGCGGCGAAACAGGACGAGCGGTTAACCCGTCGACGCTTACGGCCACTGAACTCCGCGCTTCCGCGACGGCGTCTTCCTCCCCGTTTTTACGCCCGTCCCAGTTAGCCCCAGCCGCGTTTCCAAGCGCGATCCTGCGAGACCTCGTATTCCCTGGTTGTCGTCCGCGGAACTTGTTGCGTCGACCTGGATCGCGCGGAAACGCCTCGAGGTGATCGTGTACGGTCGCGCGGAGCGCTACGCTTTGCCCCGCGGATTTATCGTGCTCGATGGCGGTCTACGCGGGGACAGCGAACCTTTCTGAGAATTGGGTCGAAGTTTGTTCAATATTTTGTCGTTTTTAACAGTAAATCACTGTAATACTTCGCGTGGTAGATTGAACGGATTGGTAATGGAGTTAGCACAGATATGGTTGCAGACGAAGGGTTGATAAGGATTGTATCTACGTACAGTGTTTCCAGTTTTCGATCACGTACGAGCCACTCAATGGAGATTAAAGAATTCCAGGGAAGCGATACGACTTGTCGTGTATTTGAATCGCTTCGTTATTGGATCACGTTGGTTCCAAGAAAACAAGCGCCTGGTGTTCGAGCTCTGTTCACACGCATCGGTGACGCGTTTGTTTAGCAATGGTTTCTTATTAATTTAGTCACGATCTTTCGTGTGCAATACCACTGCACACGAACGCGTGGTGTAAACCTTAGTATTTATAGATGTTGCGTAAGCGTTTCCTTCGTTCTAATGCAAACCTGTGAATTAACGATTTGTTTGATATTACATGTTTACCTGTAATCAAACGTGTGTCATTCTAATTGATACGCATTTTAATGTAATAGCCAGTTGTTGAAATCGCCTGTTCACTTTCGCAGCTCGTTGAAAGTTTCACTGTCCACGTTAAGAGATCCATAATCCGAATAACAAGAAATACGAGGCTCGATGATCTCGAAGCAAAACGCGTTCGCCGATAAATTCGCGGGGCGAAACGAGCCGCTCGACGAGGAGGCGGTTAAAATGTACAAAGTGAAACGATCGAACCGTACTCAAGCCAGGAGATATTCTCTCTTTGGAACGAGAATGAAATTTGCCCGCGGTTTTTAATTCTGCGCCGGAGAGGGCGGCGCGGCGCCGATCGCGGAAGTTTAATCAAACGATCGGGCGAAACGAAACAGTATTAATCGGATTAGAATAAATCTTAATAGATTTTCGAGCGGGCGGAATAACCAATTAAATTAATCTGCTTTGCATTCCTCGATTAACAGGGAATGTAATTTCTCGAGTGCTTAACGCCGATATATTTTCCGCGAAACGGTAACAGTTTCAATTTAAGGGCGCGTAGATAGCGGGCCGATGTCAAACGTTGAATTTACAACGGCGTCGGTTTATCAAATATCTATGAGCGCACGGAAATTAATCGGTTTTATCTCGATTCTACGTGTACACCGGCGTGATATCATTTTCGGCGCTGGATTATTGTAATTTGGGTAATTAAAATGTAAGACACGCCGGCTGCGTTTCTGTGTCAACAGTGATTGCGCCACGCGACGCGGCGATTCGTGATTTAAATGTATTTCAGAGGAGTCGTTCGCGTAATTGATCAAATGTTACTCAAAATTTGATGCTCTAGACTATACCAAGATTTTTCGAATTGTTCGAAACGAACTATTCGTGCTGAAGTATCATGACTTTATCATCCGTACATGTGTTTCTGTATTTTTCCCTTTTCGTAAACTGGGTCAGCTGTTGCCGTAAACAAGGTGCGTCACATTTTTTCCGGCTCGCGTTCGCGACGAAAAATTATTTTCGGCTGCTTTTATCTGTAACTGTAATTTTTACGTTCGTACGTTTTTGTTACGGCGGGAACGTACGACCGCGTATGCACGCGTCGTGACGTTCCTCCTCCTCGTAAACATTATATTAAATTGCTACCAATTTTTGACACGCTCGCGTAGCTCGTCCTACAATTGTATTATCTTTTCTCTGTTTCAGGTAAGTGGCTGAAGTAACGATCGATCGTCTGAGACTCGTGGAATCGTGAGTATTTATCGACAGATTCGTTAACATTTTTACCCAATCACGATGAAATGAAAATAGTGATATAATTATACAAAAATTAATCTTGGCCAGTATTTATACTTTTCGCGAAATATTTCGAGAAAAAGAAAGTTGCTTTCCAATCTATAATTAACAGAGATCCAAGACAAATCCACAAGAAAGTAATTACTTCGAAAAGGAATCCATAACGAGGATCCCTCTTACTTTCAACTATCATCCGCTTCGCAGGAGAGCTCGCTCTGTTTTCTCTATTACAGTTACGTGTACACGTTCGATGCACTCGCGTATAATCGCCCTCTGAATAGAACGCGACTGATAGCACGGAGTTTAGCTCTTAAAACAATTTCGCTGGGTACGAGGGGCTGGCGAAAAATCGCGCCGTTGCGCGGTCGATATAATCCCGGTGGAACACGTTACAGGGCGCGATAATAATTAAATATATCCCTTTACCATCCCGAGTGCGACGGGATCCGATTATGCGCCCGGCGTTTGCCTCGTCTGTCGTTTGCGTTAATTCACTCGATGCTCGGTAATGCGCGTGACACGTGACGCGATTGATAACAGTTGTCGCGGGCGCTATCGTTTCGCGATAATGCAATCCAGCCCCGCGCGCGAGGCTAAACGATTTTTCGCCGGGGTTGTTCTTCCGCCACCGGATACGACACGACCTTTTTCGATACAGACGGATTCGTTTGTTCAGACAGACGCGTCACGGTTGGATAATTGTCGAAAGAGAGGACAGAGTTGTACGATCCTTTTTTTTTCGTTTTACGTTACTCGAGTTTTGTCGTGGATGATCAGAAAATTGATTGACCTCTTCAAGAAGGACTTTAACATATCAAAGAGATTTTTGCAATCTCTTGCATCGATCTTCTTGTAAACCGATTTTTCAAACCATACCAATGGTTCCTTTGCCTTTCTACGCGTGCGTTACGAGTAATTGCGTTCAAGCAGTGACTCGTGTTTTACGCCTGGTGCATTTGCAGGTGTTGTCGCGTGTAATCCAAAAATAAACTTTAATTAGCAAAGAACACCGCGCTATACGTACACCTGCCGCTATATTAGTACGTATGCAGTTGTTCCTTCAAAAAGGTGTGCCCCAGATTCGTTGACGCATCTTTTTTTTTTTTTAAATAATAGAGGACATTAAACTCGGCGCTATTAATTAGGCAAATTAACGTTTAAAAACACACTGGTAATAGCCAGGGGAATATGTGTGCGACCAACTAAGTACGTACTCCGCGTTAAATGTAGCTGTCGGGCATTTAGAGCTTAATATCGTCGTTGCCTCTCAGAGTCCGTGTGGATTCCACCGCATAATCGACCAACAGACTTGCAATTTGTAATTTAATTAAAAAATTCCCGCCAGCTGATAGTGTTTACGATGCTGAACGCGTAGCACGAGAAATATCGAAGCTGTGAATGAAAATCGATGAAGCGACGATCCTCAAGAACTTTCTTCTTCGCAAAGATTTCATTAGACAATATTAACCAAAAGTGGATCTAAATGCTGACCATTTAATTTATCGCCAATAATAATTGATAAAATCTACAAAAGTAACTAATTCTAAGCGTCCAGACCGTAAATTTGGTCTTAACTATACTAGCTCTAAATGATACGGAAGAAAATTAATCGAAACGAAGGAACGCCCCACGTTTCGTTGCTTTTCCCGTCGCCCAGCGCTTTCCACGGCTTTCGTCGACCGTCTTAATCATCAGCGACAACTGGTTATCTGGCTTTCACGGCTGGCTCGAAGGAACGCCATTGTTCTTCCGGCGATGATAAGATTATCGAGCGAAATCAGGGCGTCGGTGGCCGGCTTATCGTGGACGCGCTCGCAATTTCGCGGCCACCCCTCGCGCCAGCCACGGGGGGTCGAAAATTCGTACGTCCGGCCGTATGAAGGGCGTTAATTTTGAAAAGCCGGCCGATAACAAGCGCTCGTTCGCTTAGACGCGGCGCAAATGTACCCGTCGCACGCGATCGTAAATTCATCACCGATATTTACGTAACGATATGCATAAATTCGTCGAGCGCGGTATCGATCGCGAGGGCGTCTCGCCCGATGACACCCGTCGATGACCTGCCATTGTTCCGTCCAGCGGCTGCTATTTATTTTGTAAGTCGTAATTCATGAAATCCCCGATTCCTCTGCTCGCTGTGGTTTCAGCCGATTGTTTGCTTTCCGCTGCGTTTCGAAATTCTATATGTTTGTTTCGCGTGATTAATGTTAATTTCGCGCGATTCGTAGAATTAGGACCGATGTTCGAAGAATATTTGGAAACTAGAATAATGACGGCAGAAAAATTGTTGAATTAATATCGATAGTTTTTTTTCACTCGAAATGATTTTCATGTAAAAAAGGACATCACGCGTTCGTATACGTGTCTTTGAAGAGGTTGAACGTAGATATCGATACGAACCGTGTTCACGGGTACATCGTTTTCCGGTAACCATACACGAGAGCAAAATAGGGTGAAAACGAGCAATTCTTTTTTATTCCTCGCCATTTCTTTCTTCGTTCGCCGCGCAGTCGAATGAACGCGTGTAGAATTAAACACTGCTGTTTAGTTAAATTAATTTCATCCGTAGGACACGAACACGTCGATTACATTCACATCTGCAAACGATACAATCAGAAACACTACAGTTTTGAAAAACTTTAGAAGCAAATTTGGCTTCTTTGAAACAAATGTTTATTTCAAATATTAGAAAAGAGAAAAAGTGGTAACGAATGTCACAAATTTGTTTACGAAATTGTTTACGAAATTGTTCGTTACACTCCCAAGAATTGATTCCGAATATTGCTTCGTATAATCGGATATTGCGGAATTTGATGGTATCAATAATAATCGATACTCGTCGATGGTTTGCCAGCAAATAGTCGCTACATAATAGTGGATGGTCACGGTTATCGATATTTCTACATCTCTAGTGTCCCTTCGTTCTCGATGGTATGTAACGACGATAAAACTCGCCAGGGAGAATCAGGGGTGAGTTGCTCAGAGTTGACTCGAATCTTGTTTCGTGAAACGTGTAGCGTGGACTCTAGAAACTGAAGTTCTGATACCGTGCGCCATGGAATTCCTTGAGAAGACGCATAGGGACAAGTATAACGTTGTTAGCTTTCAAGATTGATTATATACAGAATATTGTTTCTTTTCTGTCAAGCTGGCTCACATTTAAAAATTAGTATCAGCCAAACAAAGACACTTAAATAAATGATTAAACATAGTGTAATCCAAACGAAAAATTGTCTCGATTTATCTAGATAAGGGATTAATTAACGTCGAAATTATTTGGTTAACAGCTACGAAGAGATGAAGGAAAATTGGAGAAGTAAACTTTGCTAATTGCCAATTATACATATTCTGTAGTGTCTGAAATTAGTTGAGAACCGGGATGCAAATAAATACACTGTTTGTATATAATTATTTGAGCGAAACGTATAAATTTGATTTGAGCGTAATATTAATTGTACGATAAGGACCGTGAAAGCGAGGCGTTCTTATTTGGCTTAATGGAAAACAAACAGCCGTGGTTGCATTCGAGCTCAAACAAAATTAAATTTGTTTGCTTCCGGTGTCCTATCGATACATTTTAGATGGATTACGTTCTTAGCATTCGTTGCTGGTCACACAAATTAACGTGGAATAATTATTTCGTAAAATTAATTGCTTCCGCGTAGAATATATGGTTTTAATGCTTAATAGCCGTCACTGCACGGCGAATGTTTATTCGTTTAGGAGACATTTAAACGTGCACGAATCTATAGAATTCATAACACGCTAAATTATACAAAATGCTGAGAGTATAATCTATATTATAATATTTAGGGGATAAAATGAATCTGTGATTCTATTTTATTTTTTAAATTATATATGTATGTATAAAAATACCAATTTGCATAAATAATCGCTGTTTAGTATTCGATATAAGTGATATACAGCAGAATATTGATTATTCGAATTAATTATGGTGTACGCTCTTCGAATGATCAAATATATTTGTTTTTGCACCGATTCTTCGATTTTGGACGATTCTTATATTAATATTAATCGAAAGTAAGTGCTTCTGAATAAAAGTTCAGCAGTTTCTTATGGCTAGTGTCGTATTAAACAATTATATTTAAATTATTAACGCATCCTAGTTGTTCAGAAATCAAATTTAATACTTTTCAATTCATTTATTTATTCCCTCATATTTTATTTTTGCTACATTAGTCATATGATAAACTAAATTTTAAAACAAAAGCCGTTTCACAATTTCTCTGCGAAAGCTAAAAGCAACGTTATTTCTCATGCAGAAGAACAATGAAAATATGAAATGAAATTTGTTCGTACAAAAAGCTTGCTTTTTTCAATACTCTATTAAACCACGGAATATATAATTAATGACCTACGTTGATTGAAAGCTTCATTTATAATTCATTACAGAGATTCCTGTTTACATTTATTCATCGAAATAAAGTGTATTCAATTATTTTTTATTAAAGAACACAGTATACTTAATAACGAAACGAGCTTGAAGCTCCGACAAGACTGATGTTTACTCAAATATCCTGATAAAAAACGAGTAAACATTTTCGCTCGTTCAATTTAATTTCACTCGCGGAAGAATCGCAGCGTCCAGGTTACCGCAGTACAAGGGAAACGCTTCTTCCTGTCGCGTATTCAGAACAAAAAAAAAAAAAAAAAAAACGGGAAACCGAAAGTGTCAAAGTGAGAATCCGACGGAAGGATCGTGGCGACGCATCCCCTCTGAGGACGGTCCCTCTGTCGTTGGGTGACAACCCAGTGCACGCAGAGCCGTACAAAGAAACGCGACCGTTTTCTTATTCCCGCACAAAGCGCCACGCGTAAGAAGGCTTTGAAGAATCGCTGGACCGCAAGAACAAAGCGGCGGAAATTAATTCTCGGACCTCTCCTTGGCCAACTGGCGTCGATCGAATTCAATGGGTACACCGGTGAGATTCCGCTGTCCCAATTTCCCTGGAATCGTACAAAGAAACGCGGGCTCCTTGGACAATGACCGCGGCCGGAAGCGCGTGCGGTCTCTCCTCCGTTTCTCCTTCGAGAGACGGCCCCCATCTTCTCTGGTGTAACGTTTCATACTTGACATTAGAACCGTCGTAATATTATCCGGCGTAGTTGTGAACCGCGGTGAAAAGGAAACGCGCACGGAGGTTGCAGAAAAGTGTGGAGCGTTGCTTGCTACGCGTCGAGATCCTCGCGCGAGGCACACGTCGTTGATGAGGACAGCGTCCGTGGCGGTAGCCGTGCGAACCCCGTAGATACGATGATTCTTCTTCACTTTGACGCGTATCCGCGAGATTAAACGAAAGAAACGAGCCGATAGGGAACAGAGGAAGCAGAGAAGAGTCACTGCTTTGGTGTGCGACTGGAAACGCGTAGGTTCGCGTAAACGAACGACCATTAATCAAAACCCTCACCCCCGGTGTCGTTCGGTATCGTTGAAATCGGAACAACCACGGCCCACGTGCACGAGTTCCCATATTAAACGTGGATATATCACGTCACGGGCAGAATCGGCCGTGGCACGATTGTTGTAGATTTCTGAGCACCGTGAACGACGACCACGAGCACGCAGCTGGGCCAACCGGCCGCGTTGGGACGTTTTCGAGTGGTCTGACGTGCGCTACGGATAATGGCGTCGTTCAGCTAACGAAGCGTTGCTGTGTTGCTTCGTTGCCCTGGAAAAGAGTACGATTTTAAAGTTTCTCGATTATCTCGCGAGCGAACATTTTCCGTTTCTTTACACTCGATGCATTCAATGAAGGAGTTTGGGATTCTTGAAAACCCTGTCACTAATTTGCGACACTGTGTTTCTTTGTGTTGAGAAATTTTTGATTTGGTTCAGCGAAAAGGATTAATTGTCTATGGATTAATTTCTTCTTTGAGGTAATAGATTGTGTAGGTACATATTACTCGCGAAAGTAAATTAATGTAATTTTACACGACTCCTTTGCGCTTCAAAGCGTTGCTTTGCGAACGTTCCACGGTGGAGCGTAAAAGTTTTCGTGGTACGTCCGGCTCATCAAAGCTGAGGTGTACCAAACCAAGGTGAAAGACTTGGAAGACCTCAGAAATCGAATTGGAACAGTGGTAAAGTCATTACACTGGATATGGTGGCGACAGTGCAGCGCTTTGAAGTGTACATAATGAGATTTTTGCTAAATTTGCTATTACATAAAAAAAAACTATATTAAAATATTTAACTGTGCGTACAAGCAAATATACAAATTAAAAATTTTGAAATTAGCTACCACCGTCTACATGTCGTGTAACATTGTACATTTCAGATAACAAAGTAACTTGTTCTCGTTAAAACTGTCACGTTGGGCACTTTGCAAAATACTGTAATAACCATTCCCCCCGTTTATTGGGGTCCCTACTTTTCATTAATCACAGAAAGCATAATAAGAATCGACACTCTGTTACGGGAATCGCGTCGATTTATCAGCAGGAAGTTAATGAACCGCGAAACATTAATTCGATTGTCACGCACGCTAGCTTAACCTTTGAATATCCACTGAACTGACTGAACGGGCAAAAAAAATTGCATCTTTTGTCATTTCATTTGCTTGCAACTACTGCGAACTATCGTAAATAACACTGTTGCGAGCTCTTTACTTTTTTTATAAAATATGAGATTCATTTCGATACTCTATAAATGAACTAAAAATTAAAAAAAATCTTTTAATCCACATGAACAATATCTCTGCGCGTGTGAACTGATTACTTATTGAAATATCGACCCCATTTAACTTGTAAATCAAAGGGTGCGAGCATATGAAGCTATTTTTGGACATTGCTCTTTCCAGGTTTGACGGGGGAATTCTATTTTAGCGTCGATTGAAATTTGATGGGCCGACGAAATCGTGTCGATGAGGTACGCGGATTTTGCCAAGTAATGACGCTTTCATAGGCGTTGGACTCGCTCGGATTGGGTACGCGGGCACTAGTTGCATCGTGAATACGCTCGAATCGAATCGAAAATGCGAAATTACATTAACCGTTATCCAATGATCCATCGAAACTTTAAACAAATTTTTTTAACGCCAGTACCTGGTATTGAAATAGCTCGAACTATTTAAACAGCGTGATAATACACAACAATATATCATCATCGCTTCTCGCACATCCACCCAAGATGTCCGACAATTTTCGCCACTCACCGCATCAACTCGAAGTTTATGCTACAAAGGGCCACCCAGATATTGCCGCGTTACATGCGTTCGTAACCGGCTAATCATTCATCAACGTCAAAACTTTAGTTATACTACGCGAGCTGGCGGGACCATTAAACGGTTCGAGGGCCAATTGTGCCGGAGGGCAAATAAAAAATGACATGCGGACCTACCCCCTGTCCTTTGTGCACGCGTGTATACGTGTGTCGCATGCTTATTCGCGTAAATCTGGGGTGACATAAGGTGATGGGTTTTACCAGAAAAGAAACGCACGAGTGAGTGAGTGAGTGAGAGAGAGAGAGAGAGAGAGGGGAGATAGATCGCAATAGAGCATCCGATACCACCCTCCATCGAGAGCAATCGCTCGATTCGTCCGCGATCGGTTTCGGACTCGAACGGCTCGTCATCCAGTCCAGGAGGAATGATTCAATCGAGCACGTTGGAAACAGCAGCTGAACGAGTTTGCGAGGGGTGAAAGATCGGCTGGATCGCGAGCAATTTACACGAAGGAGTCAGCAGTTCTTTCGCCAGGTTGTGAATACGGTTCTCGTTAGCCTGGGGAATGTGGAGCGAGATCGATAGACGCGAAACGTAGGAATGTCTTCTTTCCTTAATGAGCAAATACTTCTCGCGAGCAATTATTCGCGGCACCCCCTTCTTTTCTTTTTTTTTTCTTTGCTTCCTCTCCCGCGATGCACGCTCGTCGACGAGATCGTTGAAAAACCGGGGGATCCTCGTCTCCTTTCGAGCGGGAATCCGTCTATGATTTCGTTCGAGTGTAACCAAGCTTGGTCCAAGGAATCTGAAACGTAGTCCCTCGCGAGTGGCGTCTCGTGCCTCCGCTTCCGGAATGCTGAAAAATCCCGCCCCACTCGATGGTACGCGCGGCGGAACGTTTCTGCGCGCACTCGTACCTATGGAATATTCATATCTCCCGATATCGTGCCTTTTTGTTTCGACGGGAAACACCGCGTCCGATGGGCTTCATAGCTACGAATTTTGCTTCCACGTAGAGACAGAATGCGAATCGGTAATTTATGAGCAGACGTACGAGCGTAGTGATCGTAGGATTATTGGTATTTCGATTTTAGTTACTTCTCTGTGGGAAATTGAGTTACGCTTGTGGCGATTGAAATCCAGCTTGTATTTTCTTAGCATAGTTCAACGTAAATTCTATGCGTTGATGCAAAGATTTTTTACGTAACTAAGATTTAGAAGTAGGATAAATATTAAAGATATTTGAGTTGAAATTTTATCGAAACCTAATATTTTCAGAAGAGTTCCAACTTTTATTATTATTATTATTACTAAATTTAGATTCATTTATTGTATTATGGCTCACCTCGCATTTCTGGCACTTTATTGGGTTGCACGATTTTGGGTTGGATGGTTTGGAGGAACAGTAGAAAATGCTCCCCTTCGACTTGCAACGCGGCAGGTAAGAAAATATACAACGCAGTCGGGCAAGAAGAAAGCCAGAACTTCATCTACTAACAAATGCTCTTTACAACTCGCTCGTTTCATTCGAGGACAAACGGAAATGCCGTTCGTTCCGTCGTGCGAGCCGCGGTGTAATTTCTCGGATGCGACGCGGAGGAACCGCGGGCTCCATTAGCGTGCCGCCGTTGAAAATAAACGCAGCCCCGTGGCTGAGGGTTTGGACAGGTAGGTTCGTTCGATCGTGAGCCTTTCAACGTCCTCGACTAACTAAGCGAATTAAACCATGGCTGAAAAAAATCGATCGTTTACCTGCCTCGTTGGACGCGCCTGCTCCATTTAACCTGTTATTCCGCGGCTATTCGATTACGTTTGTTTTCAATTAGCCCGCCAGCCTACTGGTATATATACGCTGTTCTAATCCGTGACTCTCAACGAAATATCCATCTCCGTAGCGGGGCATTATTAATCAAATCACGCGCGACCCAGTGCGACTACACACGAATACGCTATGGTTTCGATGCTGTCCATGGACGCTCGTGATACGGTTTTACTAAGAGTCACGTCGCGGTTCTGTGATCGTGAAGAAGAATCTTTTTTAGGGGAAAATGTTACACACATGTGACCACTGTGTCGTATGCAGCTTCTCCATTTTTCAATGAAAAAGTTGTGAATAATGCAATAAAAATTAATTGTAGAGTTTTAATAGTTGGCTTCTAATTTACGTGGTCTTTTCTTTTTGTTCTGGAGGTTCAACGGAGGGATATAAGAAAGAGGGATAGACAGATGACGTTAATTAATAATATACAGTTTTTTAAATTTACGATGTGCAGATTTTTGTATAACGCAGTTGATAGAAATTGTGATTGTATGATCGAAGCGAGAAGAAGAAGGAAACGATGGCAGGCACGCCTAGTTCTGACTCAACGTTCAGTGAAAGGGCAGTGATTCATAAGCTTGATTTACGAACCCATCCAGAGAACGTTCTTAAATTGTTATCCGATGAACGTTGGGCACAGTGTCGATCTAACCATTCGATAATTAAACCGTACGACTGCAAATGAATTCATACGCGATGGAACACGTGGAATAAAATGTGAAGTGTTACGGATGGCCGTGTAATGGCATAGTTAGTGTCGAAATGCGAGCTTTTTGGTTGCTCGCGAATAGCTAGATTGCGGACGCTCGTGTACGGGCTGTCATACAAGCCCTTGGCGGTGACAGAGGCAATTAACTTGCGCGAGTGATAATTGCATGTCAGCACTAGATCTTAGACTAGGTCAGATTCGTCATCGATCAGTGTCAGATCGCGTTATGAATACGTAACTAGACTTTTCGCTGGCCTATAGATCACTTTCGTATATTGGATGCTAGGAATTTCGTCGAAACTCCCAGAGATACGCTGCGAGCCGTCTAAGGCAAAATAGAAGGAGAAGATTGTTTTCAAAATTCTTATTCAAATATTACAACTATTTATCAGATGTTAAATTGTTATAAATCTGTATGAATGTCAATGATTTTCTATTTTAATGTATAGTTTGCAATTTTTCAAAAACTTATCTTAATTTTGAGAGAAATGAAGCGTCAACATACCAATTGACATCCTTAATCACAAATAACAGTAGCGACTCTCCTTCATGCGTTCGTCTGAAAGAAACGAAAGTCAGAATGAAATTTCTAACTGCATTCCTCCGTTTCTTACTCAACTCAGAAAAATGTATTAATCACGTCACGCGTGTCGGTGCCCAATTTATTCGCACACGGCACATCGGTTCCGCAATTGACTGGCCAATCCACCGAGAAACAGTTGCGCGGTTGGAACAAGCCGTTCACTGTCCAGCGTCATCGATACGCACCGTTGGTACCAAGGCAATCGTTGCGCGATCACACCGGGGAACATCCTCGTTTGCCCGGCGGACGACGAAACCGGAAGACAAACGACCGCCAGACAAGTGTATCGCCGCTATCAACGGAGACACGCTGCCGTCACGTGAGCGTCCCTCGTTCAAGTCCCGCGGTCTCCTCGAGAAAACGGCCAATAATTAAACGATTTATCACCCGAGCCGAGAAAACTCTGCCGTGAAACACGTTCGAGCGTCGTTACGGTGGGGTGCCGCTCGTGCAATCCTGCGCACCCTTCCCGTCACCCTGCGCGGACCCCCACAAAACGCGCTTAAACGCGATCGTGTACACGGACGCGATGCATTACCGGTGCATCTGTCCTCTCCCCGTCGCTCCATCCTGCCCATTTTCGCCCCCTGGCCCTTCACCGCACCCTCTTTCGCACCCCTTGCTCGCGGTCCCGATCCCCGCCCCGCTTTCGAGCGCGACGCATTCGACGTTAATGCTCGCGACACTCAACGACTCTCGCCGATGGTACGCTCGCAAAATAGGGGGCTGCTGGTCGTACGTTTCTGTTTATACCTCGATAGATACGAATGGCTGGGCGAAGGATGAAAGGGACGCTACACGGCGCGCCAAGCCACCCCCGCGATGCTCTCGCGAGCCCTGTTTGCTTTCCGTGTGTACCCCCACTCGTCGACTCGTTGAAAGTACCCAGTGTGACAACGTGAAACGCGTTCTTTTTTCCTTTTTTGCGTACGTCACGATGGATGGAGACGCAGATACGTGAGAACGATAGCGAGGGACGCGAGCCAAGACGAGTCGGGGGACGAAGAGGCACGCTGCGGAAGAAGAAGATTCGTGGGACGAACGAACGAGTGCCGGAGATTGGGGTAAATTCGCTGGGTTTAATATGGTGTAAAAAGCGATAAGAGGAGGGGCTGCGAGAGAAACTGGCGTAGAATTTGGGATGAGAGGTAGGAGGGTTGTAAACGTGGAGAACCGGGAGGGAGGGATTGGGAAGAATGAACGCGGATTAAAATAATACGATGAGAAATTACGAGAGGAACGCGAAATATGTACGCGGGGATACGGTTTGTGAGCGGCGTATGAAAGGAACGGGAGTCGTAAAAGTTGCGGCGGGGGCGAGGGGTGTTGGCCGCGCGGAGTGGACTTAAAACAGCGCGCGGAAAAGGGTCAAGGAAAGTCGAGAGTTCAAGAGTGGGCACCAAAAAGAAGCATGCTAATGCGCAATGAAGCGAGGAACCGTTGGGAAGGAGGTTGAGACCTGTGCACGGGGGTGGACCGTGGTGTTTCATTTTGTTCTTCACTTGTTTGGTGAACAAGAGCGCGAGTTATAAGCTGCGTTTCCACTGGGGCAACGACCAATTACTTTTTGTCGATGTTTCCAGGTTAGTTCACTCGGCCACTGAAATATACGGACGCCAATGCAATTTTCATTCCTCCTAGCTTTCTGCTTCTTATACTGAATAAATTATGCGATACGTCACGCGAGCAGGTTATTATTACGATATTAGAAAAACTACTGAACAATATGGTTTACATAATATCATGAAACTAAAATAATTTCTATACAAATTTATTGTATTTTGTTGTAGATAATTGTTTTTTGCTTTAGTGGCTTAATATATATACCAACAAACATAGTTTTTAAACCAAAGCAAGATCCATGTGTTTCATAAATTCCATCGTTTAAATAACAATGAACAAAATATTTCAAAGCCTTGCTATGTCTTGTGAAATTATCACAGAAAGTGTCGCTCGATATTCTTCTAATAGAAGTACCTCTCAACCAAACGATAACAATAAAACATGATCGTGAAACGCAGACAGGCTGATCGAATCGCCTTCGATGTCCGACACATCGATATCATACTTAACCTGGAAGGATCAGAGCACGCGTGCGGCTGTAACGCCGACAACAGCTGTTAATTCACGTATGGCCGTTCGCGCGTACGTTGTTTTAGGTCAACGTACACGTGTTTAGACATTGTCTGCGGTATTTTAACGTCCGTTGATTGCTCATCGACGAAGCTCTGACCCAGATGGCGGCGAACGCTTCGACGTTACCTTCGCGGTACTGTCATCCGTATAAAACTTTCCGCGTTTGCATTTACATACGTATTTATTTAGAGCGGCATCCGTTTGACCGAGTTATCGAAAATATCTGCTTCATTCACGTTTGCTCTGCGTCAAAGCGTGCAAATACAGAGGCTCCCTTTGTGAGCCGAGGTCTCCGTTCGTTGTTTAATTCAAAATGGCGGACCAGAACAGTCGCCATTTATCGGAATTATAGTTTTCCACTCGCATAAATGAATATTAGTTGTTCCGCGACGCTTTCACGGACGATGTTCCGCGTGTTTCGCAATTTTTTCAGAAGAACGCGAAGAAATAGTACAGGTACGTGTCCCAAGAGCGTTCGCGCGCTGATCGATGGCTTAATTACTCGCGTCGTTCGTTCCGCTCGTTCGCAAACGTACGAGGAACAGGGGTGAGCGAGAGCGAAATTGAATTTTTTCACGTCGTTTTGCTGGTAACCATGGCGGACCATTCGGTGGCCACCCTGCGGAACGTCTCGAGGAAAGGAAGATATATAATAGCTGGACGGATAGAAACATCGTTGTAGGCTGGCGAAACGCGTGGGCGGAGGGTCGGATCGGTACCGAGGAAATAGATCAAGGGGTGGTTTTTCCACCGCTTTGCTGCCTGACTAAGATGTATCCTTGCGTGTAATTGCGTGCGACGCGTGCAAAAAAGAAGATGAGATCGCTCACGACCGTGGACGACGCACCTGTATCCGGTCCCTTCTTCTTTGGCGCTTCTTAATCCGTGATTAAATGGACCAATAGATGAAATTGGACGAAAGATTGGTATCCTTCTATACGCAGTTTTTTTTTCTTTTTCTTTTGGTGAGTTGCAATTATGTTGTTAGATGGAGAGAATAGCATTAATTTGTGATTAATATATCCTTTAAATTTGCGATCATTAATTTATAACACTACTATATTACTAGCATTGTCGTTTATGATTCATATATTAGCGTGTACTTGAGAAATAGATCTTTTATCGAAATTGTTTCTTGCGATACAATAATGGAGTGCTTGATAAACTGTGCTTGAGGATACGTAAAAAAGTGGTAAAGAATAGTGCTACGTCGAGTCAGTTCGAGGGTCAAATATCTACTGTGCACTGCTGACAAGAACTTTCGCGGAAGGAATGCGGGTCTAATTGGTCAGAGGGGAAGAAGTATGCCTCGTTTCACAGACGCATTTTCGACTCTAGCGACCTATTGGCTAAAACGGTCATATATGTATACTTGAATACGAATTGACATTTTATTGTATTAGCGGATCGAAGCGCCAATAATTCAACAAAATGAGACTAAATCATTTTCAATGGCATTTAAATGCTTCCGCGTTCATAGAATATATGCATGTCATCGTGATCGATTCCAATAGAATAAAAGTTCATTAAATCTCTTCTTTTAGCTTGCGAATGACGAATTAATCGCGCGTAACAACACCTGTAACATACGATGTTCACAGTCAAAGGCGAAAAGCCTGATTCCATTGGTACCGGTGAAAACAAAATGCGCGAAACAAATATTTACACCACAAAGGAATTAACAATTGAACATCCGCGTGTTTACTTTGTTTGAACTATGGACGGACAGACAATCGGAAAATATTTAACGCGTATTTGTCCGGCGCCATAAATATTCAATAGTCTACGAAACATTTAACCGTACAGCTTGAACTTTTACATGCAACACGTATGTTCCACTTGATAAAATCATGTGGCAACACGAATATATTCTACACTGACGTGCAATCTACGATAAATTCTACATTGACACAGGATTTAATCATAGACAGTAGCATAATTAATAATAAATACGTTATATCAACAAAAGAAAGCCTACTGATTATTGTAGCTGACCATTTTCGCGACAGGACAATTTATCACTATTAAATCATCGATCTCCCACGCGCACGATTCGCCAAGGACGTCGAGAAACATAGCGGTTTCTGCTAATTAAAAAAAATTACCATCGCAATCGAGCGCTGGTGCACCAGCGCTCCGGTTCTTATTAGAAAACATTCCCTCGTTACGTAATCTATTTAAACCAATCTAGATGGCGGGGCACAGAGGGCAAACAGAAATTTTTATCCTTCGCCGCAATTAAGATAAGAATCAAATTCCCGAAACAAAATTAGTTTTCCGGAATTTCGCTGGCGGCCGTGGCCCCGCGGGGGGTGGCGGGTGGTGGGTGATTTCAGTGCCAAGGTTCCACGCGAACAAAACGCACCCGCCTGTGCATTGGCTCCTCCGAATTACGCCCGTTTGTATTCAAAGCGACTTCATTAACTCTTATCCGTCTCCAGCGGCGTTACGGTTACTGTGTCGTAACAATAACGATCTCGTTATTTTTGCAACACTCGTCCAGTGCCTGTTGTTGGCTACAGACTGCGTTATGACACGTGGGACTCGCCTCTGGATTGGGCGGTAGAGACGAAAAAAATGGAAGAAAGCTGTGAAAACTGATGTAGGGAATTTTGGAATAATTGAATCCAGACAGAATTTCAATGCTTGTTTCAGTAAAAATAAATTATGCGAATAACTGAATGATCGATTCAACGATGTAACATGTACTTTTTCCAGTTGTGTTACCTAGAAATGAATTTTCAACCGCGAACCCAAACTCTCCACTTTGTAAACGCGAAGGCAAACTCTAAACACGTATCGTCGAACGTTTTAACCGAATCGCAAGTATGACGACGGTCCCAACACCTACCAGCGAGCGGACGTGTGCACGGGGCCAGACGTGAAATAACGCGGGGCGAGGAAGAACGCTTCTAAATGGCGCGGTGGGTAATTTTTCACCGTCAAGATCCAGACGAAAGATCATCAAGAAGGATCGTCCAGAGGCGTTCGGGACGAGAGAAAGGGACACGCTCGTTAGCGGGTGTCCGTCGCTCGAAAATGTTGAACCGGTTCAGGAGGGTGGTATTGATCTTCGAACGGTTTGGATCGCGGGCTTGCGCTCTCCCCTCGCAGCACGCCCATTGTGCGCGGGCCAACCCGTCCCGAATGATCTTCGAAAATTCGTTAGCACGATATTATGAGGCGGTGTCTAGACGCGTTAATTACCCCTTCATGGCTGCGCCTCTGCTGCGAAACGGCCGCCTCGCCGATGCGATTTAACGCCGAGGACATCGAGCGACGCGGATCATCCGATCGGGGAATTTTCAGCGCGCTGGATGAGGGGCGAGTGGCACTGATAAGGCTTCGATTCGATCGTCAACGACGTAACATCGTGACCCGGTAATCCTTAATTAGCGGTCGGCTCTGCCTGTACGTAGATTGCGTGAAAGTCACTGTGCCATTCGAAAGCGAACCGGGTGACTCTCGAACCGGAGGATTTAAATCGCGTGCGTAGAGTGGCGTGATTGGGGTAACCAGAGAAAATTTCGCTCGAAATTATCGAGCGTACGATAAAATCTCACGATACGCCACGTTGTACGATGGAGGAATTTGTTTATTAATTTTATATCATACCGACACAGGTCTATAACCAACATATTGAACCTTTTATAATTACTTTTACAAATACTAATTCTACATAAATATCGTCAACTTTCGAAAGTGAAAAGAAACAGCTGAGAATTCTTATTTTTATAGCATTTCAAAGTTATATTAATAACATAGATACTCCAAATCTCTCAAGACAGTAAGCAACAGTTCAAAATACTTTATATCCACCCCTCATTTCCACACTTCAGAGGATTGCGCAATATCGAAATCACCCCGCATTCGATTCGCTATTTCCTGCTCTTCGCTGAGAATAGTTACGGTTCAAGAGGACGAGGTATCGAAAGGAATATTCGAAGCGACGAAAAACGTCAGCCTCCGTTTGCTCGGGACGTATATTATACCATTATATAGCAGTCGAAGCTTAATACTTTCCTGGTACGAGGGGGTAGTTTAATACCATCCGATGGCGACGAATCAAAATTCATTTTCTTCCGTTTCGAAAGGAATGCACGGTTGGACAATCAAAAGCACATTTTCCCGTAGGCATCAGCCGTTCGCGAACCGTTCGACGCGACGCGTTCGACTCGTCGCAGGGGCAGAATAAATCGGTACGGACAACCGAGCGCCCGTTTCTCAGATGGGGTTGTCGGCTGTGGACCTCGTTGAATCTGTTTAAAATTTCTCTTCCTTTGATCGAAGCTCCCAGGTATATACGCTGGCCTGGACGAGACAAGTGGAAAAAGATACCGATTCCTTCTCGATAAACCGCTTTGTTGATCCGTGAAATCGAAACATTGAAAGCATATCGCGGAATCCTGCAGTTTTTAATCCGTGAGAGATCAAATTTTTCTGGGTTACAAAAATTCTTCCCCCGTTCTCCCTTTTTCTTCTATCAAATTATTAATTTATGCGAAACTTATCCGGGTTGTTGGCTTAAATAAATTGCGCCAAGAAGATCTTAATATTTTATATTTTTAGTATCGATTAATACTTGTACCGTTTTTATGTTTGAGTGCGTGGTAAGAATAGTTTTTTAAACATTTGTTGCGTCGTTATCTACACATTGAAGTATTAAAAATGAAATACGTTTAGTACCGTGTTAAATAAACGAAACATTTTCTGCTTACTTGTTAGGGAAAAGTGATGCATCCTAATTTAGCGCCAGTTCCGTAGGATATGAATACGTGCAATTAGTATGAGAGAAATAAAATATTTCGCTGCAGATAACGCAGTGCGCAGCGTGAAAGGATTAATTGCACGAATGTGTCGCACGAGTCTCTGAAAAAGGGCATTCATTTTGAACGATTACGAGAAAAGGTGGGAAGATGCGCACCGGGGAACGGGGGAATTGGAAGGAGCCTGATGCAATTAGAAAGTGGGAGATGGGAGGGATAACTTCGTTCCTCTTGAACTTCTTCGTTCGCATAATTAGAATTCCATTTTTATTTATACGCTGCTTATTAGATTAGGGCGAAAGTAATTCCTCCAAACAGAAAAATTTCTTTATTACTTTCTCCGCTTATTTATCATTTTTAAGGGAGCTTATCTTCTTCTCGATGAAATTACATCGGTAGAATAATCGCTGTGGCATTCGTTGGATAATTTTTGTAAAAGATATTTGGTTGTAGTCTGACTTTGAAGAAAATGAATGATCGTATAGTATAGAGTGAGAAAACGATTAAAAACAATTAAAAGGTATTTTTTAATATCTACGAAAGTCACGTACACGATAAAGTATTGATTGCAACAACTTTAAATTGCCACCAACACTTTGTTTCTTATCCACAACGTATCTAAAGAATCCACTAACAAATTAAACCACCGCTACAAATATACACAAAATTAAATTAACAAAGAAGCAACCCTCAAGAAACATAAGCACAATACCCTAAAAGAATATCAAAACCCCAACTTAGCCCAACAACCCTACAATTCCCTCCCCCGAAATCCACCATCGATCGATCCCCGGACGCTTCACAATTGCCTAAAACCCGAATGCACAAAGAAACAGCGCGAACAAACGGCAACGAGCGTTCGAAAGCGTCGCGCGGGCAGCGACTTAACAAAAAGAGAAGTAAAAAAAAAAAAAAAAAAACAGACAGACAAACGAAAAAACAAAACAAGTTCGCGCCGGAAATTGGCGTTGGTCCCGCGTTCGCCAGGCGAGACGGCGCTAGCCCGATGAATCGCTCGGTTCGAGGGAGGAGGGACCCGCGTCCGGGGTTGCGGTCGTCCTCGAACGTGGTCGCAGGCGGAACAATGTAAGGACCGATCGTGCCGGAAAGCTCGCCCCGTCGCCGGGCTAGAAATGCATTTACGCCGGGGACGGCGTCTTTTATACGGCGATTATTTCGTTACGAATTCACCGTCGGCCGATCGTAAAGTCTGGTACACAATTATCTAATTACCGCGGCAATTACTCGGCCGGAATTTCATTGGCCGCGTTAAACGGTTAGGTAAGGCTGGGGACGCACAATCGTCGACAGGTACATACATACGTATAGATATATATGTACACGGTTCGATCGACGCCCCGTGGCGGGTAACTCGATTTCATCGGCGAGGAAGAAACGAGGTGGTTCGTGGCTGGTCGAGGGGGGGGGGGGATCGCGACGGGGTGAAACTATTTTGCCGCTCGGTGGCAATTACAGAAAATCAACGGGGCTCGCGGGCGGATCTCGCGGATAAGAGGGCGCGCAACCCCCTCGTTGGACGGCGGCGAGCGTGCGCGCCGCGCGATTAATTTATTGACTCGCGATCGCATGACGGATAACGGCTCGTTACTCGCGAAATATGGTCGGGATTGTTAAACCGGCCACGACCGACCGGGAATCCGCTCGTGAACGGAGAACGGTTCGAGCGAGGCGAACGGTACCGCGTGGAAGGGATTACTTCGAGGGGGTGGATTCGACCGCCCCCGCTCGAACGGATATCGCGGGGGGAGTCGTATGGGGTGCGAGATAATGGTAAGATATCTGGTGCTTTATTCGGCTTACTTTCTTAGCTTCCTCGTCGGTTCTTCGTTGGCCACGGGTCTGGATTCTTTTTTCTTGGGACACGATGGCGGAACTCCTTGGATTATTCGATCTGCGATCGATGGAAATTTTTCAAGATATAAATGTTTTTGTATTTTTAATGTATTTTCAATATAAGTTTTTATTAGGAGGACAGAGGGCAGAGTTAGATAATTGAAAAAGAGAATGAGAATAGACATTATTTTATTGTATTGATACGTAGTGTAGATTTTAGTGGAGAACGTGTTTTTAACATTTGTTACTTAACCGATTATCTGTAATAGAGTTATCGGAAATTAGTTCATTTCGGCTGCACCGTTTGAAATAATTTTGCCAATGATCGTGGATCAAGCGCAGCGGCGGATTAATAGGAAGTTCAACAACGAAATTGTACGTTTGTACAGTTTCAAAAGATATGGGGTTGAATTCGGTGCCTTTGAAGTGCGAGTTATCGTTTCATATTTTAGAGTTAATTAATGTTACGTAGTTCGTTAATTGGAAATGACATTTGTAACGCGCGCCGCCGCGATTCAGTTTTCATTGTACTTGCAAATAAGTTTCAGTGCGTTAACACACAAACGAAACGCTGATCCCACTTTTCGTTATCGTTTCGATATAACATAAATGCATTTCGATGAATCATGCTACCGTTAGAATTATTATCGTTCTATTTCTCTCAGTCTTTTTTGTCGCTAAATAAAATATTAAAATTTAAGTATCATACAATTATGATCTGATTTTTAGACAAAATGCTCCATAGAGAATATTTCTAGCAATCAGCAGAATTTTGTAGATACAACATGTTTTTTGTTATAACTTCGAATGGTACAAACAACACCATCGAATCACTTTCGTTTCAAAAACAACCGAGCAATTAATTCATTCTATTTATCCCAGATCCAGTTTTTCCGCTCGCAAAGAACTGTTTCGCGTTTCACACTTGAGTCTCCAGGGTGTGATACGAAATCAATGATAACACTTCTACGATCGGGCGCGCATTGTTTCGATAAACAAGGATTCGTTAGCGAGTTTCGAACAGTTTGCGACTTCCGCAACGTCCAAGTGGTTTCCGCGATAATCGACCGCCGATCGATAAAATTCTCGACTCACGCAATAGCTCTTTTAACGTACTAGGTAAAAAAAAAGGGAAAAAAAAGAGGGAAAACAAATCCGTGACCACTCGTGGAACGAACGAATTCAATTCTCTGCGCGTATGTCGCGTACAACGAGAGGAAATTTCACTGGGATTATGTTATATACTAAGCGGAAGTTCCGTTGCACCGATTGCTTACTATAAATTTCTGCGCAGGATCTATTTCTTTTTCTCTTTTTCAATATACAAATGTACATGACATTTTAGACATTATATAGATGGTATTCAACCCTTTGCAGTCGAAGGAAAAGGGAACAGGTTTTTTATAGCTACGTGAAGAAAAGTTTCCTGAATAGATTTAACTTCTAAGTAAAAAGAAAATTAAAATTTAATTGAAGAATTATTCATTACAGAAGTATTAGTATTGATTTTTTATTTTATTTCCTTTTCATAAGAAATTACGAATGCACGTGACAGTATTTCTGAAAATGTTATTGGAATATAATATGATTGGTACTGTCGATAGATCATATTCAATATTGAAAAAGAAATTGGAAATGTAGAGTGACATTTGCTCGTGCGGAACTTCATTTCCGATTAAATCAGCGTCGAATATTTCATTCATTTGTTTAATAGATTCAATGGATCTTTTCTCAAAAATGGAACTCCATCAAAAAAATTATCACTCTTCGATTTTTCTTTTCACATGGAATAATTTTCCGTTGATTGTACCACTGTATTATATTTCGTTATCGATCTTTAATCAATTAAATGAAAGGCAAAATGTAACCGAGAAAATGTTGATTATATTTCATAATTTGAAATTATTCAATCAGATTCAAATTAACATCAGTTGAGTAATAAAAATATATCTGGATCTACAACGCGCTATTAATTTCTCGCGTCACCCGATCTAAAACAAACTTGACGCAAAATTTCTGAAGAATTGGAATTCCTCTTCGCGAAGCAAATCAGAGGAGGCTTTGGTGCAGTTCATTTCTCACGTTTCTTTACCTATCATTTCACCAAAAGTATTTTGACTTTCGAAAGAACATTTCAGCTATCACAATTGGCTCAGTGCACGAACTGAATGATTTCAACGCGGTCACCATAATATTCGAAGCACGCGCCGTGATATTTCTGCCTTACGTCACCAGGAAAGTACAAGTGAGTATGAACGTGTATGAAAATAAAATTCGTTGGCCCCCAAAGGGATCACCGACCGTCTAGAAAATTGAAACCGTGTTAACGGTCCAACGAATCTACGTACAGCTGTTCCTTGGTGGATTTTATTCGCCAGGGTAGCAATGGACCGCGTCGACATTCCAAGATCATCCCCGTTCCCAACGCGCCCTCTTTGCTTCCTCGCGACAAAGACTTTGTGCAATTTCACACGGACGTTTTTACGCGTAAACGTTGCAAATTAGTTGATGCACCGTTTTCTCCTCCCGAGTGTAACTGTTGGATGCCATTAAATTGTTACGTTTGCGTTAATTCGTCGGCATAACGCTTTTCTCTTTGTACCAACATGGCGCGCGTAATTGCGTGTAATTAAACGTCGCTGAAATATCATTTTATTAAAATTGCTACCACGTGTTATTGTCAATTTCAGTAATTTATATTTATAAAGTAATAGTTATTTCGTTAGTTTATCGCAATCTTTTTCCAAGTCGTCTGCAATCGAGATTGTCGACTATTTTGCACTCTATCCTCTATCTATAACCAAGTGCATACACGTGGCTGGTCACAGTGGAACCACGTCCGCCACCGATCGCACTGCAAAGAAGGGGTTGCCATTCATTCGACTTGTCCATAGCTCTACAAAGTATTAAAAGGAAAGCTGAAGAGAAAAAGTGATCAAACGCGATCCTATAGACCAGTGATTGGCAAATAGTCGACAGAGCCAAATAGTAAAACAGCACAACGATTGAGATTTATTTTTGAGTGCGAAATTTGTTAAACTATATAGCCAGATACGCTTGTTCAAACTTAATAAACTTTAATTCAAGTTTTAAGAGCCACGATTTCTCGACCTGCGCTATAAACGATACACTCCCTGCAAAAATTCCCTACTTTTCGACCCCTCTATTTATTTCCATCGAAGCTCTTCCATTTTTACGCGAAATCGATAAAGTTCATCCCCAACGGACGTTAAAAATCAAAGTGGATTAAAGCGCGAAGAGTTTCGAGACACAGTCACCGTCTGATCGCGGCGATCCCCTTTTGATCTATTGCGTCTGATCGATATAATCGTTCGGGTCCCGTGCACGCTTTTCCACGGCGGACAATAAAACCGACTGGGGCTGGACGACAAGGAGAGAGAGAGAGAGAGAGAGGGAGAGGCGGGTGCACGCGTGACACGGCTCGCCCTGCATGGAAAATACCCCTGGATAAAACGAGGCGCGACAGCGTTTCGAGGAACGAGCGTACCCGTAATAATAGTCGGCCATCGCGTTATACGCCGGCTAATCCGATTGATGGAGCGCTAAAACGCGTTATTATCGCCTTACACTTTCCACGGTGCGCCGATGCACACCCCCTCAGACGTGCCGTGTCGCGAACAGCTCGCAGACTGCGTGAGCGTGCACCACCGTTTTAGCCTGGACACGGGAACTGAGCCTGCCTGCTCCGAGTCACCCTTGCCTGCACCCTGTGTACACCGCGCTCGACGCATCCCCCGCTGCAATCCTGTCGACGCTACGTTGTCTCGCGCCCCTGTGCCAAGCGGTTTGGTGACAGTTTCGATGGCAGAAACACGGATTTCGGGGTACCATTCTCTTGCAATCGTTAAGGAAATGTGCACCTTCGATTGTTTTTCTTGAAAAATTGGTTATTTTGGACAAATTCTGGTTGTGTATGTACCGATTTGGAAGTCGAAATGCACAGCAAGGATACGAATTCAGAAAATAAGACGCGATTATTTTGTAGAATTTACACCAACTATTAGTACATCAACCAATGTGTTAAGCATTGCACTGCAAAAATTCTCGCTTACTTATTAATCTCTCCTATACTTCCGGCGCTGAAATTTACAAATTATTAATCACAATCCGTGCGTTCGCTTCTGCAGAAATTCTGCACGGGTAATGCGGCGTATATAACTGGGTGAGCGTTTCGAAAGGATCCAAAGAGGAGCTCCAGTCGACGGAAGTAGTAAATGAACGAAATTAAAAAAATCACTCCGAAAACGTGGTTGACAAAGTCACGTCTGTGCGTCTACTAATTAGCCAGCAGCCGTGTTCCTTTTTCTCCATTACCTCCCTCGATTTCTCTTTTTGCCCGGCTTTTTCCGAAATATAAAGTTCTCCGCGAAACGACCCGGAAGTGCTGCCGCGCTGGCGGAATCGCACCGACGCGGGGCCGTTGCTTCCCGCCTTCCTTTTTTCTTCCGCGTTGTCGTCGCGACGGCCAACGAAACTCATTCTCGAAATATCACCGGTTCTTTAAGAAACATTCCGTTATAATGAAGCGTTAAATTCTAGGCGCAACATTCCACGGATACCGTTCTACGAGGACCTTTCCAGCTAGCTGAGGTATTCGCGGATATCTTGCGAAATTTATTCCTTTTACCTGGAAATTTTATGAGCGACGGAGAAAGCTCGCGGAAGTGCTAGTCCTCTTTATATACTTGGTCGCGTTAGGATAAGCTTTTCCGGTGAACACAGATCCTTTTGTCGTGAGCATTCGGAGAAATGGGGACTGACTTTCTGAAACGTTTATTTCTGGTAAAAAATTTTCGAAAACGCAAACGGCTAGCTCTGGTTTAGTTATAAAACTGAATACTTTATACAATACTTTTTGAATAATCAGAAGAACTTTAATACGTTAAGTCTTTGGGAGAAGCGACGAAAAACTGTATGTTTGTACATGCACGATATAGTAAAACAATTGTAAATTAATTGAGAATTTGAATGAAAATAAACATAGGAAACAATATTCGTTGTTCAAGAAGAGAATAGCTTGATTAAAATAATTTTTTTTATTTCTTATTCGTTTGGAAAGTTTCTCTTTCTGTTTGAAAATAAAATATAAAAATTCGGTTGCAAGTGTAATTAAATTCAGTGAATTTTTGATACTTTATTTTTGCTGAATTCAGGAAAGAAAACGCCGGTGCGTTTACGTTTCTTCTCGCGCAACGGAAATTGTTAATTTATCTTCACGTTATGGAATTTCTGGGACGCTAAATAATCACGTACTTCCGATGTAACGCGCTCAAATAAGTTTGTAACTTTCCATTACATTCCCTATTAATTACAGCACAGATAACTGCGCCGAACCATGTTCTCTAAGATAAATGTGACAGAGGTTCTACGTAAACCTAGTTCACGGTAAATTGCGATGAAATTAACTACTTCGAAATGAACGAGAAATCTAATTAATTTGTTTACTTCGCAGTCAATCGAGATTCTTCTTAATTGGAACAGGACAACTACGATACGTCCAATTTACACGTTTTTCATTGTTTGATACGTTAAGTACGGTTAATTCAATTATTACGCTTTCTATATCTCAGAAAGCAAATATCGATATGAGCATAAAATTAGATGGAAAATACAACGCTTTCGTTCGACAAGTACCATTTCTATCCACGTGAAACGAGGAGGCAAGATGGCGAATATTCATCCCTTGAATCAGCAACACGATAAAAAGAAAACGATGCATCGCGTCACATCGATTCAATTTCGTATCCGTAGCAGTATTCATGCTTTAATTAAATTTAATAGAATATTTACCCCTTTTTCCATCCCCTCTTTTGCAACTCGAATAAGCTTGGCTCGTGAACGCGGAAATAAGAATATAGGTCGAGCGATACGCGATCGAAAATCTTTTTCCAAGCCAGTCGATGCTAGAAACGGAGAAAGAAGAAAGTCGCGTAACACGTAGCGAAAAACACATTCTGTTCTCTTGAAATCTGGATCAGTGGCCATCGGAGGAGTGCGAACGCAAGGAATAAATGTGGCTGATTATCGATTCGCGTTTTCGCAGACAATTCTGCGAGTCACAAGTCGAGAAGAATGTTTTCGAGAGCAAAGACTTTGAAAATTCCTGAAATACGTCGGTTAGTGTGCACCAGTGATGCCAGGGCACTTCCAGCGTGGAAATTCCACGTGGTTGTAGGTGAACACCTGCGTCGCACTCACAATGGACTCCTGTTGCTATTGTGCGCGTACTTCGCGGCTTTTCAAAGTCGCTTTTATATCAAAACGAAGCCTTAACCGCAATTGTGTTATTCTCCGTTTGCGTTCTATTTTGGCCCGTAGAGTTGCCACTTATATTATCCGTCAATCAGTAAAACAACGATTTACTTTAAACAATAAGTTACATCGAGCAAATCAATGAAAAAAAATTCAAGGAAGCGCCAAAGAAACGTATTTTATCGTTCTAAGGTCGATCATTTGTATGTTGCGCTTTAAATCGGTTAAAATTCCCGGCAACTAACGAACCTTTCGACTGTTCGATGGGTCTAACGTTAATCCGTACTGTCGCGAATATTTTCCGCGGCTCGAAACGCCGCGCGTCCGCTTTCCTTCACCACCGTTCCACCCCCATCCCGGCTCGATATTCCACGAATTATTTAAATCGTCCAGAAGAGCGCACGTTGCACGCTCGCTGACCAAGTACACACACGCGCGCACACACACGTACATCAATTTGCACGCGCCTATTTAATATTAATGCGCCGCGTCCTGGAACCGTGTCACCGGGCATTTTCCGTTCAATATGAATCGCGCCTCGAACCGCGCCGCGTTCGCCTCGTGTTCGTGAAATTTCTATTATAGGGGGGGCGACGTTTATAAAATTTATTGGCGTCGAGTGGAATGCCTGATGAACTGTACACTTGAGCGCCGGCGATGGAGAAACCGGCAAGGTTATTTCATCGATCACTGTATGCGCGATCGACGCGCGCGAATTTGATTGTCGAGCGCGGGAAAATAATCGTCGAGCAGCCCCCGCTGATTTGACGTAACGTACGCTGTCGATGTCGGTTAAAGATCCGCGCGATTTTTCAATGATCGCGACACGCGTCGAACTCGAAGCTGGGTTTCTTCTCCGGCAATTATTCACTTCTGACTGATTCAATTTTTTGTTCCGTCAGAGTGGAAGGTGTACAGTTGAATGGTATTTTAACGATTAACTTGACTCGTTTTTGCATGGCTCATTTTCCAAGTGGCAGGAAATTCGAATATTTCGCGACATTTGAAAATTAATTAGATATTGCCGGATTGTTCTAATCCGTCGAGTTACGCGCGATACCGCGAATTCGTTTTCAAATATGAGCCATCGTCGTCGCCATTATATCCAGCTGTAATAATCGATGTGACACCAGGCGGCGGGTGCGTGCCACGAGCGTCGATAGAAAACACGAGCCCCCGATATTGTAACAGCTCACGGGGTTAATACTGGATTAAGTATTCCCCTTTTGATTGAAATCGGTTGAATCTGCCGCAGCCGAATAAATTAGCCGGTGGCGGGATCGCGTGGGTAAATGAAAATTATATACGACAGGGTATTATCGTAATATGAATTTAAACGCGATGGATATTAACGAGTCTGCCCATCGAAAATTCAGTCCCGATTTAATACGACTTAGGCGTTGTATTTGTAAAGTTGTTAATTATAAACGTGAAATTAATCGGTAGACAAAGTGGCGATGGGCTGCGGGCGCGGAACTAGATGATTTGCAGCTGAAATTGTATCGCGAAACCTCGACGATACTGCAGCCGTGCGAATCGCCATTGGAAAAGACGAAGGACAAAAGGGGGTGGAAAATGGAATCTAAACCTGTTCCATCACTTTGTTTTCTCGATAAACGTTCCATATTTGGATCGTCGAATTTTCATGAGATCCAATATTTATTCGTGGCTGTCGTTTTTATCGGCGGCCATTGCGTGGGCTCGCGTAAGGCTAAATCGGGGATGCTTCGATGCTTTTGCTCATTGTATCGAGGGAAAGTATCGAAACAAAACTTATCTATATTTATTTGTATCGTAGCACAGTGCTTTTTAATTTCATTAGAATAATAATTGTTTTTTTAAGTATTAAAATATTTTGCGAATAACGTTCATTTCTAATTAAAAGTAGTGAGAAGTTTGAAAGATATACTGTACAGTTGTTTCATTTAATACGAGCACTGTTCTCGATACCAAGTAAATTTCGCAGCCGGAAGTACCAATTGCTAAAGATATTAGATATCGATCTCGAATCGCAGCATCCCCAGACGTCTCTACTAAAAGTTTGTCGATGCAAGTGGCACTGGAACGGAAAACGAGCGACGAACAAAAGCGTGATGATCGTTTCTAATTAGAAGTGACTTAAGCCCGCCTCGTCTTCGAACCGGAAGACTGGTTCCAGCGTAGAGCAAGGGAGAACTGTGGCCGACAGCTGAACGCTTCGTGTTAAAATTCAACCTGATGGGCATTGCCTTCTATGCTCACGCTGCATCTGTCGAACAGGACCGTCTTCGTGATAACCAGATTCCGAAAGAATCTGTGAGTATTCCGTGTCTCATTAAATATTCACCCAACACGGACGTGCATTCAATTAGCTCGTTCTAAGTGGCAGGTTTAATTTGCCCCGTTCGAACGTATGCATCCGTGCTACTTCTTCTCCGTTGGAATTCCAATTGTTTCATTAATATACCAAGTGACTTGTTACTCCGTTTATTGAAACTGTTCTCTCATTTTCACAATTGTTATTCAGGCCTTTAAATCAAACACGATTTAATTCAAGATTGTTTACGCATTTGGGCTTGCTTTGATAACAAGTTTCGCGGTTGTTCGTTTAATTGCTTAATATCCAAATGATGAATTTCGAGTGCAATGTGAAGTAACAATTTTTTACAATTATTTTACGATCGAAATCGGTGTGAAAGTGGTACAACAGGTGTTTGTACCACTTGTTAGGTCGTCCCCTTTTACATAAATGTTCATTGGAGAATGTAAACGGTTCTTGTAAGGAGGAATGATAAAGTAGTTACTTTTATAAATTGCGGCTTTATATTCAGCAGGATAATTTTTATTCGACAACATATTTCATGAAAATTTACGACGTTCTCTTGACACGGCAATCTTACTTCTATGACTTTAGTTTACTAGTGCATATACTTACTTACGTATGCATACGTGTAGCGCCATAAAGTTGCACAATAGATATACCGTTATGAATACACCTATGTGTATGCGTAGCAGTGCAGTCAATGAATATCCAAGATTATAAATTTGTTTACTGGAAGCAGATGTCGGACGACGTCCGTGAAATAAAAAATACTAGGTATCGTTTAAAAAAAAAACCAAACCAATTTCAAATTTCTATTAAGTGAAAAATTTGTTCTTAAATTTTCACTGGGTATACACATTTTTCTTATCAAATTATGGAGAATGATCAGAAAATAGTGATCGATGTTACAAGATACACACTGCAGGACCCCTCAAAACAGTGAAACATGTAAAACGATCGAACTCCTGTGAGCGTCAATTTTAAAAACAACGTTCACCACGTAGGACAACGTCGCAATTAGAAATTTCGCGGAACATTTCATTCAAATGGTCGAGTAATTATGCGATCGATACTCTTTATAGCAGCGCATTATGGTCTTCCTGCCTCTCCTTGCAGTCGGCTCGGGGTTTTCATCGGCGTCCCGTGGATTGTACATTTCCGGCGGAGTCCGGCATTGTCCTCCGTTTATCGTGCACAAAACAACCGGGGTCCAGGTTTCGCTATTCTTCCTCGTCCGAAAATCGGCTCCTAAAACGTTACTCTCGACGCGGTCCGGGGCCGATTCTGCTCCTCCGCTCGCATTACTCATTGTTCTACCTTGACCGTTGCCCGCCCTCCATTATCCGGCGGAATAGTCGGTTTCATCCGGCGCGGGCAACGGCCACGAGGGGTCCACGCTCCAAGGGTGGCGGCGGCGGCGGGCTGGTGAAACGAAAAATTGGTTTCCAGTTAAATTACGACAGTATCGTGATTCATGCACGACGACGGAGGAAGTGGCTGTCGCTGGAGCTGGTTCGAAATGTAAACGGATCTTATCTCGGTCGATGAAGCACGCCGTTCGATATTCCGATACCAGCACCATCGCCATCACCGCTAGCTCCAAGGGGTATCGAGCCTGGCATAATGGAATTCCTCGTTATATAAATTTCGGTGCACATTTTTCTGGCACCCATCGATCTCCCCGGGCCTTCCATTTTCCCGGCTCTCCTCTCTTTTAAAGTCGACGCGCACGTGTTAGAGCCTGGCCCGTGCTCTCATCCGCTTCTGCTCTCTACACACCCCCGTCCTCTCGCTTGTCTTTGCTCCACCACTGGTTCCACGCTCGCTCCCCGTTCCATTCCGTCTCCGCCGAATGGCCGCGCTCGATTCTTCAAACGTTTTTCGGTGGGACGGTGGAAAACTAAATTCCATCGATAACTGTGAATCCGGCGTCGTTCTTTAAACGATTTTATCTCGCCGAGCAAAACGCTCCGAGCCGATAAAAAGGGATTCCCGTCGATTAACTTCCGCTACGCTTTTGTTCGCCGTTCGACGAGCCAGCGAATGGCAACGGATCATCTGCACCGGTAAGTACTACGACGATGCCTCGAGAGTACCTGGATGTATTCGTGGAACCGAATAACCAAACGGTGACGTCAATGGTTATCTCTGATACGGCTGTATCGAGACGATCGTACGCGTGTCTCGCGAAGCGATCGTACATTCAGACGATCCTTAAACTAAGGGATTTAAAAAATGATTGAGGGGATGGTTCGAGGTGCTCTTCGATCAAGGTCGATCTCGCGCGTCGATAGATGGCGCTGCTGTTTAAATGATCTTGGAGCGTGCACGCCACCATGGACCCGTCATTTCGAACGCGGTTGCAGAAGTCTACGTTTGTTTGCCGCTAATAAACCATTCGTTTTAGTGGACCTCGTGGTTTTCCGTTTCACTTCGACGATCGTCGTGGCCCGTGCGCTGTTCCTTGTTTGTGGACAACACGGAACGAATCCACCGTGCAGCGGACGGTCACTCGAGGTACGAACTGGGACGCGATACACAATGACGGCTCCAGTTCGCCCTCGTGCCGCGTACTGTGAACAACGTTTCGTGCGATTCTTCTCTTCGATGTTTAGTTATTTCTCGTGAGTGAGTGCCTGGATAATGAGTGGAGTGAGATCGTTGGAGCTGCGTCTGGCGTCGTTGCTGCTCGACGTTACGAAGGATACGACGTACGAGGATACGAAGTGGGTACAGTTTAATTGTCTATCGTTCTTATCGTACAACGTGAACGCTTTAGTGGTTACTTAATTACTCAGTGATCGAATGCGTCGCTAAACAACGTCGAATTTTGGTCGTTTGTCGCTTGTGCAAAGGTATGGACGTTCGATTCTCTCGTTGTTCCATAAAAATTGCTCGCGTGGATCTCGCGGGATTCAATTTCCGTGTCAACGGACACTTGATTTTCCAATCTCTTTTTATTGGAATCAAACTTCGTTTCTCGTCGCTCGTCCAAAGATGAGAGTTTCTTACCTGCGACGACCCGTCGTTGATCCTGGGGGGCGCGCGTCGGTCGTTTAAAAAAAGAGCGCGTGCAGCGGGTGCCTCGTGGAGGCTTCGACGATCGTAAGAGCCAGTCTGTTTCGGAATTTATCGGATAAACGCGCGAGGGCCCTCGAGATCGGAAATGCGCACAGGCGGAAAGGAATAATCAACGTGAGCGGAATTGGATCCGACTCGCGCGGAGTTTATTCCAGTGTCCTGTGTTTCCTCGCAACAGTCCTTTGCCCGCGATTCAGATGCGTAGCAAAGATCCGCGAACGGGGACAGATGTCGCTTTGTGACTTCGCGTTTGCCTATCAGCGAATTTATTGACTTTTTATCGGGAATACACTGAACTCGTAACGCGTCCCTCTATTATGTATCGCGGCTTTTTATTGGTAACAATCCTACTTTATCTCGATTCTATTCCTGGCAGCGAACGTGGTTACGGGTTCGCAACGTGCTTGTATTTAAGTTCAAATTGCGACGTCCTTTTTCCATGGAGACAGCGTGACGTGTATCATTCACGACCTCTGGTTTGTACGAGAAGCAAGGATTCACGTATTCCGTACGACGTGTTTATTGCTTATACGTAGACAGTTTTTGTTGCGAAGCTGTTTCGTGGAACGTTTCTGCTAGCATTCGTGTAGTGTAACTGGATCTAGGTAATTGTACGCGTACTACGCTTTATTATTGCTAGAGTTTGTATACAAAATTATCTTTCAAGATAAAACCAATACAACTGTTTCTGCTTGCTTGATTCTTCTTGCTTGCCGAATTTCTATTCAGTTATACAGACTTCAGAATGGCTTCGAGTCTACTTTACCCTATAATGTTTCATCAAAATTGCTCAGCACCTTTTTAAATAAAAGACACGTGGAAAGCACGAATAACCGAGAGCTAACGAGCTTCACGTTCTACATGCGCGCGTACTCAACATTCGTTTATTATACGGGGACCGTTATTTCTCAGAATAGACACGTTTCTTGTCCCGGTCCAGGAAAAATCTCTTTGAGATGTTTCAAATGAGTCAGAGGTATAAACGAAATATTTCACCCGGGGGCCACGCTGACACCTCTTTTCTGACCAATAGAATTCTGGGTAAAGGTGAGGCGAAAAATTGATGCCCACTGTGAAATTCTTTGGTGGAGGAAGAAGAATGAATCGGTCGGTGGGCCTGTTGGTCCGAGATTCGAACATGGATCTTCCACTGTAACTGCTCTGTCGCTCGAAATGTATAGCCGTACGATCATTTTTTCCTACCTCTGGTATTCCAGGACGATGTATACATAGCTGGACCAATGGGACGGAAGGTACCTGTGGTCACTCTCACAATCGAACATTTAGAGTCGTCTGTGGTTTAAGTTAACCTGCACTAGTAATAATAAACGCGTAGGAAATATGTAAACTAATGTTAGAAAATATTAGTATTAATAGAAAAGGAGAAGAGTAGAAATTTTATAGTAAAAGAAAATTAATATCAGTGGTATAAGTTAACTTGTATTAAATGATAGTAGTAACTACAGAATATAGAATAACTTCAAAGAATTGGTATTAATAGAAAAATGACCGTAATGAGGGTGGAACGTGCATAAAGTAATATCGAAAAATATTAATATTAATAGAAAAAAGAATTAGAGAAAGATATGAAGAAGAGAATGGCGGGAAATGAGAATAGAACTGAAAAGTATTGTAGCAAAAGGGGATTGACCAGCACGAATTGAAGGGTAGAACAAAAGTAACAAGTTCATCGCCGATTGCAAAAAGAATCGAGGATAGACGCGGGGCGAAATACCATTTGTGAGAAGTGCGGAGAGGAAAAGAATCGGTTGATCGAGTCACTAGATTGGAACCCGAACTTGGTCGACAGATGACTGGTCTAGCAACCGATTTTCTATTCCCATTTTGAGAAGAACGTGGAACCGCTTATTTCGAGGCAAAAATGATTCCATATACACGATACTGTATAACATTGTATGTGAAATGAAAAACTGCAAAGATTCTATTACTCTTGCAGCTTGTTAAGAAGGATACCAAGATCGACTTTACTTTCTTGCATCTAAGAAAATAGCAGGTTTTATTCCGTTTTGCGTTGCTTATTATTATTTCTTGCATTCATACCCTACATTACTCCGTGTTTTATTCCCTATTCAATTTTTTACCGCTTTTTCGTTTCTATATGATGTGCATGAAATAATAAAACAGCATACTGGCACGGTTTTATGAAAAGGGGACAAGGAAAATCGTAACAAAGTTTTGTTAAAAATCGTTCTATCGCTGAATTATTCACATATGCATACGTACGTAATAATTACTGTATGTTGTCATCAATAAGTCTCTATTCTATAGATATAACTTCATGATAAATGATCATTCTTTCGTCGTACAGATTTCGTGTTGCAAATGGAAAAATAATTTATTCGAAATAAAATGCATCAGAGGACCAGAATGAATATCTTTCGCCATTTCTTAGATTTTACAATATGTACAAAATTTATTTTTAGGAGCACGCGTATGATTAGAAATGTTAACATCGTTCTTTTTAATTTGATAAAATTATAAATTTAGGAAATCGAATGAGATGCATTCGAAACGTACGGACAGCTCGACCATATTTCGAGAGATAATCGCGCGGATCGATAGATATGGTACACCCAGTATACTTGCCAGCTCTTCGTAAATCAGCAAGAAAAAACGCGGCACCTGTCCAAACCATTTCGAAGACTCATCCGATTAGTAAATACACCCTGGCATTTTCTCAGGTAGTTTAGAATCCTCCGACTACCTGGGGAAATAATGGCGGGGCAAATACGTGGCTACCCGACCGAGAACGCCATCGACAGGTGGGACGAGCGAAGGAACAAACACGCTCATCGAACATCACCGCGTTGTTCCCTGCGTTTCACTTTCGTCGACGCTTAAACCTCGACGTGTTCATCTTTGATACGTTCGCTTAGGGCTTAACTTTCCGAAATAAAGCGATTCGCAAACACGATGGGAAAAATACGAGTTGGAGGGCGGGTGGCGGCACGCGCGGATCCGAACAATTTAAGTCGCGGACGTGAGATCCCGGCTAACGCTTCGAAGCGTTCCCCGTCGAAGTTTGCCCTTTACGAACTTCCGAAACTTTATTCCGAGCCGTAAAATCTGATGGTTAAAGTTGACTCTGACCAGCCGACACGACGGGGAACACCGCGCTCCTTCGTCTGCAACAATTTTAAATGTCCCTGGAATTTGTGCGCCATCGTCGAGCCTTAATTTCCGCGTTCAATCGCGTACTCGATGATGCACAAACATCGTGGTTTAGGAGTATCGTTCGATTTAATTTCGATTATAAAATTGAAAGACTACGAGTTATTTCTTTTATTTGTAATAGTAGCTAGTAGACTATGGATATCTATGCAAATTCCTCTTTTGTCAAACGTAACTAAAAAAAAATGCAATGTAAATAACAGTCTCTTTCACATCCTGAACATTAGCTATTCATAACCTGTACTTTGCGAAGATTCTGTATATTTTTGCACGTTTATGTTTCCCATAAATGCATAACGCTTCGCAACAATCTAATCATTCGATATCAAAAGGCCTTCGCTAGAAAAATAAAGTACACCCATTATAGTTTGTTAGGCTTTCTTCGCTCATATCGAACTCATTATGAATGCATTATCGATACGAAAATTACTGATGCATCCAAAATGAAAAAAAGAGTAGCTCAAGTATAAATATTGCATTCGATGTTTCACGTCCATACGCAGAGACAACTGAATGTTGCACCCTACAGTGATGACTGATCATAGATGGATGCTCGCCATGGGAAGCCGTTAAAGCATTTGGACAACGCTCAGACAGTTAATACGTATTCGAGAAGGTGAAATTGACTAGAACGAAAGAGGGAAATAATGCGGAGTTTCACGTCAGCCGAGCGATTCGAAGTTCGGTTCCCTTTTTCAAGACGGTTTCTCACTCGCCTAGCATATTCTTCACTTTTCTATACCGCCGATTAATTTTTTTCTTCCCGAATGCCCACCTTCAGTGAGAGTTCCTAACGTCGCTCTCACCTCCACTCCAGTTCTACCTTTTTTTCTCTTCCTTCCACCCCCGCACGAGGGGTGGGGAGGGGGCTTTTTACCCGAAGCGACCGACCGTTTCCGCGACGCCAGATTTCCCCGATATCTCGATAAATTTTCCCGGTAAAGGTTTGCTATTTTATGGTCGGATCCTCGAACGCTTTTACTCTCGGGTGAAAAACCGCGCTTAAGAACGAGGACAGGAGAAGGGAAGAAGAAAGAAAGAGCAGAAGAAAAGAGGGTGAGAGGGGGTGGTGAAAGAAGAAACAACGATTCTCGTCGATTAATCTTCGTTTCTTTTGCCTGTTGTACGCGGACTCCTCCTTTTGAATCCTTCGAGGCGTATTATATCCACGATCGCGTCATTTCACCCTCTCCTCCGCCGGTTCTCCGCCCTTCTCGCTCGCTCTCTCGCTTTCCCTCTCTTTCTACATTGTATTATGCATTATGAGCTATTCATTATTTATGAGTGCGCTGGCTACTTGAAACTTGCTCTCCATTCTATGCGTCCTGCGACGTAATATGATTTATCTGTCTACCTGATCTCCTCCTCCATCTTGGGGAACTTTTATTTCGCGACCCCCGCGGAGTAATTCGCGGATAATCGCCTCGACTGGCCGCGTAATAGCGGAAAGTAGTCTCGAGGCCGTTCCGTATACGTATTTACATTTATATTGTATACCCTGGCACGCCTTTCAAGCTATTGGACGATGGAACATTTACGGAAGCTGATTTTCTTCGGTATTGCATCGTGTTTCCTCATTCTTCTATTCCTAATTTTTTTTTTTTTGCTTTTTATTATCATCGTTAAGTGAGTTCTTGCTGTTTTAAGGTAACCGTGGACTGTAACGAACAGCGATTTTTATTTGTTGCAATAATATAAATACAAATAATAGTATTTAATTGTTTGTAGTTTCATACCTCGATTTCCAGAGAGCTGGATCCATAAAACTATGTTCTTTGGAACGAAAAGGAAACACAGAAATGCGATATAATCTGCAGTGAAACTTGCAGAACAAGAATTGTAATAAGATTTGTATAATCTTTGTAAATTATGCTAGTGTTGGGTTGAGGATATCAGGTTGCATAAATCTTGTAGCTTTAGAAAAGATTAAATTAAACCTCGAACACATTTTTGCACTATCTAAAGTTCTTTTTGTTATCGTGCTGTTGTAATTATTTTTCAAGTACTTCCATGTCCACAGCTTCGCTATCAGAACGCGAGAATAATGCGTGTTCCACTATAATTTGCGTGTTAAACGTAAAATCTGCGACTCGGTTAAGATTGCCGGATTAATGCAACGTGGACGTGACATGAAACAACTATTTCAAATTTTTTATAGAGCGCCGCGAACAAATTATTACAATTTGATCGTAAAATCGTTGTAAAAATTGTGATCGTTAAATTACAGGATAACTTTTAATTACGTTATTTAAATCGTTCAACAAGAATGTAATACATTTAATAAAAAAAATTAATATACCTAGATATTTCACAAGAAATATAAAGGTTTTAAACTAAATTTGAATTGAAATTTATTCTTTTTATTTTTTAAATTTTATTTCTAAAATTTTCATTAAATTTATTATCTTCTAGCTACAATGAATGATAACAAAATTTTGTAGCATTTACACGCACGCACACGAGAATCGAATTAGTAATTTAACAGACGCACAATCTCGGAACTACTCATCGACAGTCGTCGCGTATTCCTGGATTGTCTAATTTATTAGGCATTGTTCTCATAGCAATTTCTTCCTGGGCGAGTTTTATCCGATGGCGGAAAATGTCGAAGCACGATGGGGCAGAGTTCCTCTTGGATTAATTTTCGCTGCCACGTCGTCTCCTATCCGCGTTAAATTCGCCTCCATTTTCGCGTTACTCGTCGCGCTGCATTCTCTTGACACATAATTGCACTGGATTGCTCTCTTGTACGCCTTAATTCGTTACATCGACGTTAATGTTTTAAATCGCTCGTGCGGACCTCCACGCTTTATTTAGCGTCGCGGTAATCAATGAACTTGTTAGATATAGTTCGTTAAATAACCATTGAACGTCGTCTTCCGTTCGTACCGTCACGTTTCCATTAATTCGCGAACAAATTCCGTCCGAGCTAACGTGCACAGTCTCCCGAAATATTTTCGCCCCTGTGCGTTTCCGCGAGAATGAAATTTTAAAACACTGCAGATAAAAAGAATTAATAACTATCCAAATATTTAGTCGCTCGAAGCCTCTGAAATTCCTTTTCTCGATCAGATTCAAATATTTCCATCGTCGATACGATTGTTTCAAAATATAATATCGCAGCAGAAATTTGAAAACGGAGAACTGCCAGAGCGAACCCGATCCACCGTGTATACAGCGCGCGCGTACAGCGCAGAAATCGTTGAAAACAGATCGAACGGCGAACGGGGTGCAATAAAAGACAAATTCAATCGCGCTCTCGTATTATAATACGAATAGCCCAGGAATTATTCGTTTAATATTCGAATTAAATCCCCCCAGCCAGGCCACGGAGCCGATCGTTAATCGAATGACCGAGCGAAATAATAATTCCCGGCGAATAATTGGACGAAAAAAGTGTGCAATACGAATCGCAGCGGTCAGAGGCGGTGTAGTCGTAGTTACAAGTTAAACGTGACCCGACCTAGCTGTTCCACCCGCCGTTTCCGGCCGCGGCCACCGACCAACCCCTCGTTGGCCAGCCATCTGAATTACAAAAGTCGCTGGATTAGGCGATTCGCTTAATTTCGGAATATAATATATTATTCATATCCCGATCTGCATACCCCCTGGCGAGGCTACACCCTAAATAGAAAATACGGTGCAAGATGCAAATGTAATTTATGCTCGCCAGCACCGCGGCCATGGACGCCGCCGCGTTCGCCATTTCGTCATTAGGGGGCGCGTATCCGCGTCCGTTCCCGCGCGTGCTGTACGTTCGCAGGCTCGTTAGCCGGTCCATCGATACTCTTCCACGATGATTCTCTCATCACGACGGGCTTAAACGCGGCGGGAGCCGCGAAAATAAAAGGAGGTCCCCGTCCATTATTTCCGGTCCCCTCTCGCGCGGCGTCGTTCCTGTAAAACGCCTATTTTCGAGTCCGCCGCGCCGCACTCGGGATTCATTATTGCCTTCCTCTCTGCACACTGCCCTACCCCGCGGCTCTTGATTACTTTAACATTCGCCCCGCGTCGTTCGATGTTTATAAATGCGTCTCTGCGATGAACCGCGCGATACTCTCTGTCTGTGGTGCGTCGCGCTCTTGTTATTCGTCTGCACTCGGAATTGAAGTTTCTTGCCTCCCTTTTTTTCGTGAATTATGTTTCTGACGAATGTAGGAGGAGTTGTTGGGATGTATTTTAGGATGAGAGGTATGAAATACTGATTTCTGACTTGGGGTTGGAAAATGGATGGGTTGTATCGTGGGTTTTACGGTTCTGTGTGTTATTGTGTTTCGTGGTACCGTGAATGAGAGGTGGAGTAAGCTAGACATATTCTTTTAGAATCTTGCTTGAACGTTTTAGTGTTCTTCTTCTCGTTCTCTAATCCTTTACGAATTGTTTTTATATTCTCAAGTTACTATACTATTATTTTAATATTTATTTTTGTACATTCGTCACTTCTTCCAAGTGATTAAAATATCCTCTTTTTACGCACAGCCAAGATACTTCCTCTTTCTGCGATATCGCGTAACAATAACGCGGAAGAAGCACACCGTTGTTATCGATTGCCAATCGATACATCGACAATGCAACGATGCTTTTGTAATTCTCTTCTTTCCGCGCCACAATTCAGCAACGATTCGAAGCATCGTTACACCATCCCCCGATTTGCTCGCGAATTCCGCGCGACTTTCGCAGGCAAATGCGCGCGGTGACGTCGATACATCCCTTTCGACTGCCGCGAATGCATTTTTCCGCCGCGACGCGAACGTCCTCCGAATGATCTCCATTTTCTCCAACAGAATTCAGCAGGTCGTCGAACAATCGAGGTTCTCGTCGATTAAGTTGCCATCCCCTTTCACCTCAAATCCATCGAGAACACTTATCCGTATACACCCCTTCCCCACCCTTTCCTCGACAAGTCGAAAAGTTCGTCCCATATAAAAACGTGAATTTTCAATACTTCGTTAGAAAAATACGCATTAATCACGGTGCCAAATTGGCCTGCATTCGGTCGAATCCATTTATTGGGGCAAAATTTCCACCCTCCGCCGCTACCTTCTCTTCCTTTTTCTTTCCTCGTCGATCGAACCCAATTTTTTTCCCCCTCCCTCTCTCTCTCTCTCTCTCCACTAGTTGGAGTGATTTCGCATTCGAGCAGCGTCGTACAGCGGAAAGTTCCACGTTAATTGATTCGTGATTAAGCCACGGTGCGTTCCGAGTATCGGGCCGCGTGATCTCGCGAGAGTTTCGCAGCCGGTTATCAACGAGCGGACCAGTTTTCCCGTGGGTGCTCTTCTCTCGCGCACGAAATCGCAGAGATCTCTGCTCGCGATTTTTCCTACCGTACGGCTCTATTTTCTAGTCGTCGCGGTCGTCCTTCAAACGATCTCTATCTGCCCGGACAAAACGCCGGGGGTTGTTGGGCAGGATAGAAAAAAAAAGAGACCGCCGGAGAGAGAAAGGTTCCCGCCGATTAATTTCCGTTTCTCTTTCGTCCGTCGTTCGTGCGAATCGAGCACGGCTGTTTTCGAGGCCGTTCAAGCGTATTATATCCACGACGCACTATTGCGTTCCGCCTCCGACCATCGCTCTGATATTAAATCATTCGCCGCTCTTTATTAACGGAACCGACCCACCCCCTCTGCTCGATCGTACGTCCAGAGCTGCGTTTTTTCGCGTTATTTTTCGCGATAATGCGAGTCAAGTTGACGATCAATTTGCGAATTGCACTTACACCGTCCAACGGAGCGCGGGTGTACGCTCGTGTTTACCTCGAAATAGGGGCTGATTGAGAGGAACTTGCTTTCGCTGAAATATCGATTCCTGTTGGGTTTGATGCACGGGCTGTTCGAAAGCGGTTGCTGCGCTATTAATTTGTTATGGGAAGGTACACCGTTGTTCGAAAGTACGAGGGCACTCGCTTGGCCATTCAGCGAACCATTGTTGGATGATAGGAATTGTTTTCAGTCGAACCTTCGAACCCTCTTTCAAGACAAGTTCGGTGTTTATCTTCACTTTTTCAATGTTTCGACGGTTTCTCGATGAATTTGCATTCTTAAGCGTTCGTAGTTAAAATAAGATCAGTCTAATGTAAATTTATTACTGGAAATTTGGACATTTTAGTACTACACTTTTGTTTTCACATTTTTTAGCAGTGAGAAATGAGAGTTCGACTGTCAGAATATTGTCTTTATGCGCGAAGGCATTAGAAATGAAGCTGTGCAGTTTAGTTGGTCCGCAGTTTACCAGCAAAGACCGATAGCTCTTTCGAAAAAACGAGGTGTGCAGTTTTAACGAGGTCTCATATGTTTTGGAACGTCGCGGACATCGTAGCGGAGAAGTTTCGCTTTTATGACAGCTGACAGGGGAAAGTTCGCAGCGTTAGATCTGGCGAACGAGGAAACCATGAAAAGTTTACACCTCGTTCGATCTAACACTCAGGAAACCGTCTGTTTAACACTTCATAGGTTATTAATGCACTGCGAGTTGGCTTTTCCTCCTGTTGATAGAAGAGAACTCTCGGACTTTTTCAGAGGATCGTGAGAAATGGGAACGAAACGACAAATCTTTCACTTCGAGATACATTTATAGTTGTGCAACCGTTTTGTATCAACATCAAGTGCACTTATCAGTTTCTAAGAACATCGAAACAAATAATTATTGTTGAATTTCTGCTTTTGATCATTTGATAAAATAGTAAAATCTATTTAAGAATGCAGATTAATTGTAATTCTATTCCAGATGAAGTTGCTTCTTCGTGCATCGACTTTCATCTTTTCTGATCAAAAACTAAACAATGCACGAAAATTACAGGCTATCGTTATTTATTTCAGCGTACATTTTTCACATTTGGTGCCATTGTTGAGCTGAAAATTGATTCCAGCTGTGCGCACATTGCATCCGCGTAGAATATCGATTCGCAGAGGGTAGATCATTAGAGCATAATAGTTCGCATGAGGTAAAAGGACTGATGCAACAGAATACAACAGAAAAGTCATTTACAGGACTTTTTCTATAAACAATGAAAAACATAATCCGAATACATTTACACATTTACCAAGCCAATCAACCGTTCCATAAAAGAATGACAAATTTCGCATAGCTAAACGTACTTACCAAAAATACACGTATTAAATTACGCGCGCGTCAAAAAGCCAATTTACAACGAAAACAAAAGGAAAAGAAAAAAAGCCAACATGTACCGCGTGGATCGCAGCCGCCCTCCGAGTAATTAGCTAAAAGGCAACGGTGTCCGTAATAAAACTCAGCGCAGCAGACAGCACAGAATGAAACGTGCATTACACGCTTCGTCGTCCAAGAAACAAGGGGGGTCCCCAACCTTTCATCGCTCGAGATCGTTTCCATCGAATACCGTATGCATTATGCACGTTACCGAAGCGCATCAGGTCGATACATCTTCGAAGTCGTCCGCGTGCCCTCCGTTTTCTTACGATTCGAACATCGAAACGGCGCATCCGGTCGCTCCACCCCCGGCTTCCATCGACCACCTCTGCTCCGCCAAAAACCCACCCCTGCTCGCGAGCCATCAACGGAGAACAAAATACCGAGGGTCGTCCAGGAAAAAGAAGAGATTTCCGCCTATTAATTTCCGTTCCACGTCCCTCTGGCGCTCGTGCGAATCGCGTGAATCGTTTTCAAGTCCGTCGAGGCATATTATATGTCCGTCGTCCCTCCTCGTCGCGCTCGTTCGCGCTGGCTCGCGCTCTCTCCGGTCTAATCTACCCTCTCGTGCCGCTGCTCCCTCGTCCGGCGATCCCCGAATTCGTTATGACCGAGAAAGGGAGGCGGGAACCATGCAACCGTAACTTCGCGGGATACGATGTACGAGCGAGCGGCAAAGAGACCAGACGAGAAGGAACGCTTTACCCTTTCGTCGAACGGAGGAAGACGGGCAAATCAAATTTACAATCTTTCCACCCTTCGAGGAGAGCCTCGAACGACGCGCAGGAAGAGGGACCAGCGGTCACCGAAGATATACCCATCGTTTCTAAATATTTCACGGAGCGACTGGTCTTGGCGATAAAGGTGCTGGAATTTTGATTTCCAAATGGTTGGTGGTGGTTCGATATTGTGGATATTTGAGGGTTTTCGATTTTATTTTTCGAAATTCCTCTTCGATACTAGTTCTTGGTGTTAAATAACATTTATGCATAATTTGTGTATCCTGTTTTCTCTGATCGACGAAAATCTGTGAAAGAAGTTTCTGTAGAAAAAATATTCAGAGTGAAATTTTTCGTTACCGTTTTAATTTCTTCGAAATTCAAGGGTCTAATAAAGCTTCGAATTGTTTGTGCGAAAAAATTTAATTTCGAGAGCGATGTCGAACGCCACTCTTTTTCAACAAATCTCGCGACAGATGAAACGCGTTTCTTTCCATTCGGTTCGAAGTCCGCGTTATTTATTCAATGCGTATCACGGATCGCGATGCACAACGCAATGACGGCCGCGATTAACCGGAAATACGCGGCCGCGCGCGCGCGCTCGGACGACGGTAAATTGGTTTCGGCCAATCAGCGTGCATTCGTCGGAACGCGGCGCTTATAACGCTTCTGTGTTTGTTGTAATTAGGATGTCAACGAATAATGCCTGTCCGGTAATTATCGATGATATCTGACTTTACCGAGCGGGGCGTTCGGATTAATTTCGATACTGAATTCGAGGGGACCCGGCGGTAATTAGTTTATTATGTTTGCCGCCGCGTACGCTCGCTTCCCTTTGGGCCAGCCGGCCCCGTCCCTATCCGGGTAAGATATTTAACGTTCATCAACCCCCGCCGACGATTAACGAATATTTGATATTGTTTGAAAGTTCTACGCGGAGAATTAAACCTCTGATATGGCAAACAGTGTTGTAAAATGCGCAGCCATTGCCCGTAACGAATCGCGATCTAATTATCCCTGAAATGGTGCCGGAGGATGGGCTGCCTCGAAAATTTTGGCGCTCATCGCGGCGCTCCCTGGAATTTGTTACGATGCTTTTTAATTATCCTCGATACGCAAACTGGCATTGTATCGCTCGTACGGTGATTAACAGGATACGCAGAGGTAATCGCTCGTAAAAGCGGTTGGCTTTTTTTCTTTTTTAATCATCTCTTCTTTATATATCGGAAAATACTATGGAAAGTAACTTGTTGGTATCGAATGAATTTTACTTGGTTCCAGTGTAAACGGTAGAAATAATTGCACGTGTATCAGTTTATAATAGATTTTATTTAACAACTGATTTCCGTACTAAGCCGCCGAGCGATATCAATCGTAAAATTTAATTCACCGCAGTAAATGAGTTTTAAATTTTTGCGTCCACCTGAATAGGAAATTCCAAAAAAAAAGGGGGAACTTTTTACGGAAGCAGCTTCGGACGGAAATTAATTCTGAGACTTAATGAAAGTGGTAATGAGCCAGGAAGATTAAGGATATAAAGCAATCGTCGCGTGAAAGTGTCTCGTTAAAAGAAAAAGAAAAGAAGGGAGTAGAACGAGATTTTACGTTTGTTCTAGCCAAATTGGACGTCATTCTTTTTTATTCGCGCCCTCCGTGCTTTTAAGCACATTGCGCTCGCTTCTCTTTTTTTCGTAAACCTTGAGGCACCTTTTAATTTTCGAATAAAACAATATTAAATTTAATTTTTTTAATACACTCAATTGTTCGCCCCGCGACACGGCACTCGAATTAGCTATGTAAATTGTAAAATAAACCTCCCTGCACTGTAAATGTATTAAGCGTTCGTTGTATTACAGACGGAAGCGAACAATTATCTGGTATGCTAATTACGCAGAAGCGAGCCCATCCACATAAATCCGGCCTAACTTTCAAGTATTCCGCGTTTGTCAGTCGCAGCTTGCCACCCCAACGCGGATCGATATTCTCCATTTTAAAAGCTCATCATACGTAGAATTAGACTGCGAATCTAATTCCTTGCCAAGAGATTTTGCTGCCTTCGCTTGGAGAAAATTTCGACTCCAGCTACAGCCTTTCAACTTTGTTTTTAAATACCCGTCGTTACTTATAGTTACTCCATAGTAAGGCTGATTGAATATAAAAACTTTTATTTAATTTTTTAGTGCAATGAACTTCTAAATATTTTACAACAATTCAGTATTTAAACGTTCTACGCGTAGATCTCTTTTTTGTTTTTTTATTTTTCCTTTTTGTTTTCTTTGTTTTGTGAAATTGATAAGAGCTCAAAATCGCAAGCCATCGAGTTAATGGAGATCGCTTTCCGGTGCATTCTAATACTTGGAAGACTAAAGACTGTTCAGCGCGAGGGAAATGTTCGAGGAGGGGGTTGTTTTACAAGTTCTTCGCGATTGAAATTGCTGGCGGAGGAAGGAACGTCAGCGTTGCTGTCAGAAGCCGGGAATACGGTTCTTTTAGGTAGACAGAAACGGTTACGCGAATTATCGTGTTTCGTTTTCCTTATCGTCTTCGAGAATCATGTTTACCACGTTCGCCCAACCTTCTGCGGTAGGAGTTTACTGTAAAGTCTCTTAATCTTCGTAGCGATTTCCTTTCGAAACAAAAAATAGAGATAGAATTTAGATTATTTCTTTCCTTCGCCTCTGGTATTTTTCAGTCTTCCTTCGAAGAAAATCTTCGTTAAATTTCTCTCGAAATTATCATGCAATCTTTGACAATATAAAATTATATTTAGATCGATCAAGTTTCAAGGACTGGAGATTAGAAAGATTGCAGATTCCTAATACGTAAACCCTTGTTCAATCTATTCTTGAAGCCGCTTATTGGCGCACCCATGTCGTCACCCACAGCTGCTTAATTCCAATACACAAGAATCATATTTTTTGTCAAAGATATTTCAATTACTAAACTCATTATTAATTTTAGTTAATCCGCTCTGTATATGCATATACAATAATAGCTCGTTTCTTTTAACAAGCATTCGAGTTTCAACTTGCGACAGCAAGTTAAATGAACTCAAGATACTCCAACTAGTCACCCCGTTTCACCCTTGCGAATTAACTCCGCGAGAATCCACAGGATGTCGGAGCGTCGTTTCGTCCCGCGATATTTATTAACCATTAATGTTAAATAGGGCATGAAAATGATCGAGCCACTGTCCTCGAAATCTAGGTTACGTCCGGCCGCGCTGATTAACGGCTGCTAGTAATTAACTAGATTATTGCGGAAAAAACGCTCAGCCAAACGGCTGATCGAGTCAAATGAAGGGCCTCTGTATTGGCGATACGGATTTCAATAGCTTTTTACGACCAGTTCCCGTTCTGGAATACGAATGACGCGTTTGCCGTCGATAATGCTTTCTTGGGGGACAATAATAGTATCGTTTGTAGATTTTTATTATAGCACACGTACTGTGGTTGCTTTTCGAATTCGGTAGTTCAATGTTATACCCTTTTATGCATTTTTTGCGAAGAATTCCGTATTGAGCTCCGCTATTTTCCACCCTATTGTGTTCTTGTTCCTACAAAAAATTTGCTATTTCGAAACAAATCAATATCTGTATTAATATTTAATTTTCTTCCAAATTTGAAGATATTTTTTAAAAGAAATAAAAATATATTCTATAAAAGGGTGAAGCAGATGTCCTCGTAGCTTTGAATGGCGATACAGGTTCCTAATACGTAAACTCGTGTTCAGTCTACTCCCGGAGCTACTTATTGGCGCACCCACGTCGTCACCCACAGCTGTTTAATTCCAATACACGAGAAACTAATTTACACACAAAGGCAACCGTGACAATTCCATTTTGCAATCCACATTACACGAAGGCGTAGCTCTGGGACACCCGACGATTACGATCCGCCATTAATACGACCAGGGACAGTTACTACACGTAGAGAGAAAGCAGGTGAAAAAAAAAGTCGAGTCACGAACCGTTCCACGGGAGAAGGTCCGTCGCCACGGCTTTCCCGGCTAATAAGAGCGTATCTCGCGAAGAAAAGTGGGCCAACGAGAAATTGGAAGTCGACGCCGCGGAGGATCGAGGCAAGGGTGCTGCGAGGGTGGACGCAGTCGTCACGTAGCCCTGCGATGGCCGCCGTGAATTCCACGGGCCTCGCGACTCTCTGGCTTTAAAAGGAAGAAATATTAATCCAAGTCGAGGTTACGTAACGATGAAACACGACTGTTTCCATCGCCAAAGAGAAGTTCTCCCGCGGATGCTGCGATGGGGGGTGAGCGTGCACTCTAACCAGACAAAGCCGAGCTGGCTGGGTCACTCTTGTCACGCGGTGTATATTCCTGCCTTGTACCTGCGCGCTCCTGTTTGCGCACGATCCACCCAGAAATTTATTATGCTCTTAGAACGAAATGTGACCGCGTGCAGAGTGCACCCGAGCGGCTTAATTAGCCTTAGGTGCACTTATTACAGGTCGATATCGGCGAGCTGACATTTTCTTTTCGAGGGTGAGCGAGGTTACGCGTGGTTCGACGCGTGGAAATTGAAAGATCCTGCTGTGGAGTATCTTGGAAAAAGTTATTTAATCGTTATACATTCTTGAAGCTTTGGTGTACTGTATCATTAAATAGGTGAACCAGTTCTCAAGCATAGATTCCATTTTCTTAATTATATTTAAAAGGGAATGATTGAATATCTGCAGCCCAATTATTATTGCAAAGTTTTGAACGCTCATGAATTAATTGAAATACGATATTTTATTTATCCTGTTTGAATAAGTGATTGGAACGAACCTCGTGCTGATTGAACGTGTAATACACTGAGTATAGATATCATGCGATTAAAAAGATATGGCAGGTGGAATATGTAATCAATTAATAATGCACGTATGAAAATGTGGGGCCGTGTAAATAGGTTAAAATGCCTGGTATAATTTATTTAAATATGCATTATCATGTCATCGCCCAATGCGTGTAACCGAAGCAAGCTTCCACGGCATGATAATTACGTTGCTCCGGTGGCACGTGTGCACGTTGAATGAATTAGTCATGCGATGTGATAAAATGCATTAAAAGGAGACAAGAGTCCCGCGGTACCGACACACACACACGCGTTCTAAATTCACTCCACATAGCACGTGAATCTGGTTAAAGACTTATTAATTGCTGTTTGTGCAACACGATTAGAGGAGCATTAGTGTAACGCGTCTCGTCCAGGTTATTATCGATTAAAAAGAGTAACGAAGTACAGAGTGTATTTTCCGAAACAGTTTACTTCGTATTTGGCGAAAACTGCATCGCGGAATTTCGTTAGTAAATTAATGCAATCTCTCTACCGAAATGCTATTATCTACATTACGTCGAAGGTATAAACGTAACGAGGTTACCACAAAATGAAAATGTAAACTGAACCGTGGATATAACAATTTACAAATTTTATCCACACGACAACGAACAACTTAGTAAGTTCCATCGCGTTCTTTTCGACAAACCAGTACAGTCTCCATACAAAATCTAAAACATACGGCGAATTAAAAATTGCCGTCGTTGCGCCGACAATTCGAAGAGTTCTGGTTCCGGTCCTAGCCGAGAGATAACGGGTGGATAACGGAAGATTTGCGCGGCGCGGTACGTCACAGCAGCCGGGGCGATTTGCATAAATAAGGCGCGCACCGGTGTTCCATCAGGTATTACGCTCTCAAAATGCATCGAATAGGGAGAGTGGCCGGTGCATCGGGGATGAATGCGCCTGGGTGGCGGCTCGCCCTCCGCCACCCCTCGTCAGCACGCGCCGCGGCGGCGTAGGAACGAGTGAAAGAGAACAGCAGCCGGGCTACCGCGGAATATCTGCCCCGTGATAAATGCCCGACGCGCGTCACTCTCGCGACGCACGTCGCTCGGAACGGTTACAATGCGAGCCTCGGTGGCTATTATGCTAAAATGCAATCTCCTGATAACCGCGGCGGCGGCGTCATTGCGGGAGCTTAATCTCGGCTATCTGTACAACCGGGTGGAGGGAAACGAAATGGGTACGAGGAGAGAGGACCTGCTCGGGTTCTCTCGTTGATTCGCGATAGCTGTTGAAGAGAGAGAGAGAGAGAAACGGGACGCTGAGGAGGAGAAAACGAGGGAAGAGCGAACGCCTGGCGTCGCGTAGCGAAAGATAGAGCCGGACACAATGCTGGCGTAGACTCAGCGGATGCGAAAAGAAATAAATTCGAGGATCGATAAGCGTCCGGTTGGACGTCAAAGGGTGGCTGTGTGGGTGGACAGCGGTGCGCCTTGGATCCTCGATAAAAAGAGACCAGCGGAATGGGGAACGGCGAGCGACCTGTCGTTTCAGGGGTGCGCTGCATCGCCTTTGGATCTTTCTTGGTTACAAGTGGCTGGTTCGCCGTGCTGATCACGGGGGAACGTCGGATACGTGTTACGATTAGAGTAACCAAGTTCTGGGGAACGTTGATTGTTTCATCTTGATTAGCGTGATAAGGTCTGATTGGGGTTGGAGGGCTCTAGGAGGGTGGATTTGGATCGACGGTGTTTCGGATAATGGTAATTCTATTGAACCGCGTGTTAATCCCCTATGCTGTTCGATCAATTTCTACACGTAAGAACACATTTTTGTTGTTTGTGTTATATTCGTAGCGGTGAAATTTTGTGGAATATTGTAGCGTAAAGTGGAGCGAGTGGAAACGAAATTTTAGTCTAAAAATTAGTGTCCCCAGTTTTATTCAACAGAACGTGTGCACGCAATGGAACACGCGGAAAATGTATTTCGTAAATATTGTACATTTCACCATGGAACTGTTTAACGTTCCGACTGGTTGCATCGTCGCGTCGATAAATAACATTCGTAACGAATGCACTCGAAAACGTTCGACTCGTGTAACATTTATTTCCGCGTTAACAAAAAGAACGCGCGAGTTCTGTTATAATTAGACTACGAACTGTATAAGAATCACAAGGGTCCGCGATGAAAAAATATGTCCATCGTCCGTTTCACGCGTAATCTTACAGAGTATTTCGACATCGACGCAAGATCGCCAATGCAAACTTGATTCACTGTGATATAATGGCGTGCAAACAAGCCAGAACTAACACTATGCCCGTTCACGTAGTTTTCGTTTTTTGCCTGGAACTCAAACACCGCCACGTTATTTTGCGTGCGTTGCCTCTCGTTAAAACGGACCGGCGTTCGCATTGGTAGCGATTGAGGGGGAAAAACCGGGTAAAAAAGTCCGCGGGAAATATCGAGTAAGAAGGTAGTTTCCCGCGCGCAACCCCCGTTCCGTAAACACGCGTCGATTCGACCGAAGATGTACGGCGAACGGGCACGGAAGAGCTTCCGGTCTTCGAAATTCGGGCAAACAAGGATCCGCTTTACTTACGTTTTTCGTTGGCCGCACACTCGAGCCGGAGGCACCGGAAGTCAGCCCCTTCCCCTCCCCCTTCCACTGAGAAAAGTGTACACTCGACCCGGAGGACGATTGCCGTGACTTGGCCAATGGATCAAAAGAGGAGCGCGCACCGCCTCCGCCATCGCAGTTACAAAATCGTTCGCCGTTTAGCTCTCTTCGGGAGGAACGTTCGAAAAGTTTAGATACTCCTACGGGATCCTCTTCCAGGCGAGCGAATAAGCAGGTATTAAGGGCTTAGACCACAGATCGAATTCGAAGAGTAGCTACCTATACCCTAACACTCGCTCCCCTGCTCCCCTTTTCTCCTCCCACGCTTCGCCACCGTCGCTGGTTCTCCTCGTTCCTCCTAGTCCGCCTCCCCGGTTACCCTGGCTACTTTTTCCTCTCCGCGGCTCTTCTTATCCGTTTCTCTCGTTCGCCAACGCCCCAGACACCAAACACACGGGGGTCGCACGGGGGTGGCTGATCGGACGAGGCGAGGTTAAGCGTCGAGGATCGTCGAGCAGCTTCATGGTGAAGGCGAAAGAAGGTTTAATGGAGGATCATCGTACGATTTCGCGTAAGTTCCGTCGACGAGGGTGTCCGTCTTCGTGCCACTCGTAATTACGATCGTCCAGAGGCTGCTGTCGCCTTCCTCTCGTTCGTCGTCTTCCGGTTGGAGACTCGACGCGCGCGATGATCCGTCTGGTAATTATTTGGGGATCAGTCGATTCTTCATTTTCTCGTAGATAGTGAATCATGCGTTGGTTCTAGTTATTACTGTTACTGATAGTTGTTTTTGTATGGAAGTATCGAATTGTTTAAATAGTTGAGAAACTTGTGTATGTATAAATTAGAAATTTTGTTTAATTCGTTGTCGATTAATACCAGCGAAATTTCCATATTTTCATGCAAAATATTTGGATGTATGTAGTTTTTAAAAAAACTGCGATTAATCGTGGAAACAGCTTCCTTGCGCATTTTTCGACGTTCCGATCGCGACATCGGAAAAGCGGCGCATTTGCCTCGCATACGGGCAGACATCGAACTCGAAATGTATGTTATGCTGCCCGAACCCCACTACACGATCAATGCTTTATGGGGACAATGCTGCAGGATGCAGAACGCTTGAAATGGCTGAGGTTAAGCGGCAGAGATGTTCAACCCTCCGAGCAGCTTTGTGCCCGGGCAGGAAGTACGTTTAATGAAGTGCCATTGATTGAAAATTCAATACGGGAAAGTGGGACTTTGTGCTACTTTTTGGTCGAACGACAGCGCGAATCCACGTGTAAGGCTGCTGTAATTCTACCTCGCGTGTATTACGTTACAGTTGCTAACGTTATTTTTAATATCCAGTGCACACCTTTCCCAAAAATCGAATATTATCAAGTTACGCAGTCTAAAATAGTCGAACGTAACTCCCGTTCGAAAAGCCCACGACCTGAATTAGACAACCACTTCAGAATAGCCATCGTCTCAGGTTGATCTTCGAATTTATCATCATCCGTTCCGCCACCCTCTCCCTTTCTCACCCCCGCTATCACTTTCGCTTAAGCGTCGCATCAATACCTTTCGAATATGCTCGGAGGAAAATTGTGGCAGGCGTTAAGGGATGATAGGGCTGGGAGGGTGGTATGTAGCTTCGACGGCAGGAGGAAGGGAAGATAACGGGACGGAGTTCCGCGCGCTGAAGGGTGAAGGTAGGGGCGGTGATAGGTTACTAAGACGAGGTTACTGTAATCCGCAAAGCTCATCGTGTAATTTCCCATAAGACCGACCAGGAGCTTGTATCAGCTCCCGTGGACCGTTCTCGCGTCCTTTTTTCCTCCTTTTTCTTTCGACACGATGCAACTTGATTGCATAAAACGTTACACTTCCCCAATTGTACGGGTGTGTTCGTCCATCGTTGAGTTCGCGTAGCAGCTATCGGGAGAAGTTCTCGCGGATTTATAGGGTGTTGTTCGTGGTACCTGAACTTCCCTTGAATCACGATTTTATTTAACAATGTAATCGCTCGGATACTTCTTTCAACTTTCTTTCCGAGGTTCTTGAAGTTACTTTCGTTAATACAACAGTCTTCAGTTTTAGTTGCAGAAAACAGTTCGAGATTGTATTATTTTTTCTTAGACATACATTTATACGACGCTATTCTTTCATTTCTTAGTCGTGAATTACAACAGTTACGTAACAGAATTCCGACTGAAGCTGTCTTCAAGTACGAACACCCCGCGCAAATTCAATATTACAGGACTAGCATGGAAAAAAAAGAAATGTCCTCGCGTACGATTGCAAAGGGAACGACTCGAAAGTCAGCCGAAGTTTCCACGAGATCCAACACCTCAGCACCTTCGTCAGAAGTTTTCGAAGGGTGCCATTCGCCCTCCGCGGCCCACTCAGCAGGTCCCTGGCTGTCGCGCTTCCAAAGTGGCGTTCGTTGACACGGCTCTCGATTCGGTGATCGAAAGCGCATTTTTCCACCACCGCGGAGCGCCAGCTCCTTTTCTCTGCGATCGTGTCATCCCCCGTTCGCCGTCTGTTCGCTTTGACCGAGCCACTCACCGCGGGTGTCACGGCAGCTTAATTAAGCTAATGGACATCAGGAATTGATGCAACGGAACCGTTCGACGGCCGCGCGCGACGTTATTCGCCCGTCGAACGTCGACCATGATAAATATCGGTTTAAATTTCGTTTGCCCCGGCGACAGGGCCTGTCCTGTAATTGCGGCCAATCGATCGGAATGGAATTCGCGAGGAACGTCTCGTCGCTTCGTACAAAATTTCTTTGTTCTCCGCTCTGGCTGGCCTGCCGGAAATCGTTCAGCCGTCGAAAGCTTCTCGTCTTAGCTTCCCACCGGCTGATGGGCATTTTTATTAGATTTTTTTATTACGCGGCCAGACTCTCGCGGCTCCGCGAGCTCGAGGTATTTTTAATTATTCTGGCCAACTAACGGGAATGTATTTTTGAAAATTTATTTTCTTTACGCGCGGGGATGGGAGGTATGCTTGTAACGAATTCAAGCGCGTTAAGTTAAACGCGTGAGCTAGTTAACCTTTCGCATTCCGAATTAATTTTGCAATTTTTTTGCTAACCAGCCTTCTATTTGCTTAGTGTATTAAATATAGATTTGTTTAGATTTAAAATAATATTTATTGGAAGAATTGTGATTGAATTATATCGAATAATATGTTTACTTCGTTCTGTTTCAGGTGATTAGCGTTATTTACCTTTACTTCCGGTTCATCGGCAACATCCATTATGTAAGTCAGGTTACACAATCATTTGTATTTACGAATAGACGCGATGAAGGCTCGAAAAAAGTAAATCCGTCAAACTTACTCTATTAACGATGAAACATTTAGTAAATTCTTCGTATCCAAATCAAAGTCACACGCAAGCATTTAATTCGGTCGGACGAGAAACCGAGGAAGAGCAACAACTGTTTTAATATCACGTTACATATTATTTCAGCCATAAAATTATTATCAGAACCGCAAAATGGAGTTGGGGGTTATTCCCGAAGATAAACCTGGAAGACAGCAGTGCATAAAATTGGCGAGCAGAAAGGGGGCGTTAAATCTTTTTTACGGTAATGTTGCCACTGAATCCGATGGGGCAATGCTCGGCGGGAATTAAGCTCGTTCATTCATCTTCGTGAGTGGGTACTTTCACCGGGACATTTGATTTTCGCGAACGAGGGTCTCGCGTCCGCCTCATCGAGCCGCATTAACGTCTTAACCGTGTCAACTGCTCGTTGGGGCGAGACGTATCCTCGAGCGAGCCCGCGAACCGCGGTCGAACCGCGTGAACCGCACCTAATTTTCAGGGGGAGGCGGTATGTTTCAACGCGACACAGAAACCGTCTCCCATCCGCAGAGGAAATAGAAACGTTTAGGCGATTCTGTTGGTTCCCGTTCAATCAACAACGGGAACGCGAGTTATCTGGAAATTTCGCCGCGTGATCGATCGAACAATTATTCTCGATTTTACTCCGCCGGTTTTTCAGCCAGCTAACGTTCATTTTCGTCAATTCTTTTTCGACTATTTTAGAAAGAGAGAGAGAGAGAGAAGGTGATTTAGAGTGTTCCGTCAGTTGTCGTTTCTATTTTAAATATTCAAACTGCGGTTTTGTTCTATTATCCTTTTTTTTTTGTGTTGCACGATTTTGATGAAGATTTCGATAAAAGCTCTCGAAGCTGTGAAAAATGTTGCTTTTTGATATTTCGATATTTATGGGATTTGCTTTCAGGAGGATTAAAGTATATGTTAAGTTTCGTTTTACTTCCGTTTGAATGCGACTTATGGTGATTGTCAATCGCTGATGCGATTGCTTACCTCAGCTATGGCTATTGGTATTTTTGCCTTCGAGTTTCGTCTCCCGTTTCGTTCGTGTGCAAGTTTTAATTTTAAAATAATTAAATTTCACTCGAACCACAGGCATTCGCCGTTTTATATAAATGCACGTGTTGTACTGTGAAGGTACAAGAATAACGTGAATTCCAGTGTATAGCGTGAACTTTGTGCAGAGTAATGAAAAAGTAATGAAAATGACTTCTGCATAAGTTATTTAACTTGCGCGCGAGACAACACAAATTTAATTAAAAATTAATAAATTCTGTGAAAAAAATATACCTCAAATAACTGGAGAAGATTTTTTATAGGCAATGCTTGAGCCTAGTTTGAATTTAAAAAATTGAATGCGATCGAAAGAAACTTTCTCTAAAAAACTATAAGCTAATACACATTTCCACCTACGTTAAACACCGAGAAGAGCGTTCAACTCGAAGCACACAGAGCGCCGCGTTCATACTCTCGCAGGAGCGAAGGATTAATCCTCGCGTCTGAAGAACCCTGGCCGTGGAAGACAAAAAGTCCGCCTAAGGAACTCTTCTCCGGCTACACGAGATTGAATTCCCACCGTAAAGCCTCGTCGGCTTTGGATTTCTCCCGAAGGCTCGCCGCGTTTAACCGTAGGAACCTTTTACGGCAGAAGGAGCGTGTCACGTCGGCCGTTTAAATACCCGTCAAGGAACATTTAAAAAGTCGCGGTTTTCCTCAAGAGTGAGGTATTCTCGGGGCACGGTAAACGTTGACGAACTCGCGTTTGTGTAGAAGATTATACTGGCGAGACGAGAAGTTGCTCGACGATGAAACGTTCACTGTTTAGCGACAGGATAGCAAATTATAAAAATTGAGCTAAATTTAATTACGACTAAAGCCACAGTTATAATAAGTAAAGATTTTATAACGATGAAAAAAAAAGTTGTTTTCTCCGTAAAACACTGCAGACATCGATTCGAAGGTCTCTTTCAAAATTAAATAGCCGAGGGGAGGTGAAATTATTTTTTTTTTTTTTCGGACGAGGCAGCCTCTCTAAGGAACTATCCTGTCCCGACTCGGATTACAAGGTTTGGATTACTCGAATTGTGGGCAGGATTAAATGCTTTCCATAATGATTGTCTCGGACGACGTCGTCTCTGATGTCCTATTATCCCCGGTTCGGTTGCCGTGGATTCCTTTAATAAGGTTGCCCGACTTGTCGATGCTTCCGTTCGTTCCGGAACTCGTTCCCGTTTTCACAAGGAACAGACAGCAGTGGGAATAATTAGGATTTAATAGGGTGCGACGGGATTGCTCCTCGTATTTCGTGAATGACCCGGTCGTTTTGCTCGAGACGATTATTCGAATGAATTTTGGGATCCGTTGCGCGTTAACAGCGGACGTTTCGTTCAGATTTTGAACTGCCCGTTTCTTTTTTTCTCCAACCAGCGTTTGCAGAGTGTTTGGTACATATTAACCCTTTGCACTCGACGACAAAACGAAATGCTTATCAAACATTCAGAACTACAGAAAACAGATTCTTTTGTTATCTCCGGATGCAAACTGCAATAACGGTGCATCTGTAGGCTCGAACAAGTACCGTTTTCCGAGTTTCATGTAACAATTAACAAACGCGAGCAAACATAGCGCTTTACAATTGTTGAAACGGCGAACGGATCGTTTTCGTTGAACTAATGATTGAAAAAACATTTGTTCCATACCTGCCCTCCTAATGAAAAAGCGGATTGTCAAGCTTTTTCAAGCGACTTGCTGCCATTACGCGTATTCTTTCGAGATGCAAACGCTTCTCGAATTTGCAGTGGAAACATTTCGAGCGAATATGCCAGTTTAACGAACGATTGTTGTTTTGTTCGCGCGAGAGCCGAGAAGGCAAAAGGAGCGAACGAAATTCGTTTGAGAATGAATGAAATGGCACGTGATTGTTGCGTTCAACGATCTTTATCATAACGAATCTGGCAATATTTTTACAAGTTTATTTGAGAGGCATTGTACGAAAATTATATTGCCATGCAGTTTGACCAATTTTAAACGTTGTTTAAAATGTCAAAGAAGAAATTTGTATATCGATATTGAGACGTGGTATTCAGACGTGAGATTCAAATATTCACCTGTGACATTTCTGTTCGACATCTTATTTTTATTGGAATCGCTACTTTTAATTTATACGGTACGTTGCCTCAAAGAATCGCACGGTTTCTTTTGTACGCTCTCTTTCATTATGTTATTAACTTGCATATATATATATATATAGAGAGAGAGAGAGAGAGGGAGAGAAAGAGAGAGAGAAGCTATTGGGAAAGTGATATTCATCAAAGTCAGTTTTTCAGGTAAATATTCACGAAGACAGAGACGATAAAGGGTCTCCGATACCGCTTTCATAGGACTTTATAAAAAAGGTTTTGTTTCTCTTCTGCGGATACGTCGTCTTTCGCTACTGTCGGATTATTGCTTTCATTCTTTGTCAATTTTTGTATACCAACAACAAAAGAGAGACGCGTATGCTAAATCTGACGTCTTTTCAATACACCATCGATGCTAGCATTAATTAAAAGCCTCTGATATTTTTAAGTCAGACATAACATTCATTTCTCACATGATTTCGTAGAAAAATGAGTAAAAACAACGAAATCCTTTCTTAAGTAAGAACCACATTGCGTTCCACTTTTGCGTTGTCAGTAACGAACAAAAAATGCCTCGCGTTTGCTTCTAAAAAATATTCAAAAAACGCTTGAAACAACCTAAAAAAAAGACAGAAGCGATACACTCCTCGGAATTTAAAAAAATTCCAAATCCCAGAATTTTCCCCCGCATAACCTCGAAACGTCGAAAGCAGACGACAGCGCAGCTCCACGATTTTCACGAGAAAAAAAAGTGCGCGCACGCGGCACAGAATTGCAGGTTTTGCCAAGCCCACAACGGAATCGAAGTCGACAGTAGTTCGCAGCTAACGCGTCCTCCATCGCTTAATAATGTAACAGTCAGCGAGCCAGCACGCGGCCATTATGGTTCCATACGAGCCGCGCAAGAAGCGCGAGGCAACGGACCGGCGTTGGTAGCGCAGGATTCACGTTTCGTGTCCTGTCGCTGGGCTCGCAGACACTGAGAAAACACAACGGATCCTTCGTCATCCCTCAGTTCTTCGCCGCGTTTCTTGCGCACCCTCTACCTGTTCGCGTCCGAGCAGACGAAGGCGTCCTCCACCCAGCGGCCTCCTCGACGGTTACTTTTAATCCCCCGAGTAAATAGCGACGGGGCTGTTGTTCTCCGCTCTGAAGTTACTCGCCAGTCGCGACTAATCTATTGTCCGATGCATTTCTATTTCCTCAGCGGCGAGCTTTGTTCCGCCCCCGTTTCCGTAGCCGCCGCCTCGTCTACTGGCGTCTTCCGCTTCTCTTTCACGGCGCCGTGGATGGAGTGCGCTTTGAGCGTTCGAGCGACGCGTTTAACCCCTACCTTTTGATCATCCTTGTCCCGCCTGCGGGACTTTCTTCTGCGTTGGAATGCGTTGGAATTGGGGGCGGTTGGGGATGATCGATGCGATGTCGTCGAGTGATATACATTTTTTTATTAGTTTAAAGTGGTGAGATTGGGGTAGCATTGATATTTGCGAGGAAACGGTTAAGAAATAGAGCCTCGTCGGTGCACGAAGTTGATGGCGATGGCGCATTGCACGCGATGGTATTATTTCGGTAAACCTTGTGTATTTCAACCCTTCGTCCGCATAATTGGTCGCTAAGTTGCAGTCGCGAAGTTCTCGTTTCTCAATTTTGCTGTCAGATTTTTATTTTGCATCGCGAAGAGATTTGAAACGATGAAGCATTAGTACAGTTAACTGTTTTCGTCTGGACAGTCGTAGTAACAGTGTGCAGTTCGCGCGCACAATTTCATTGAAACTTTAATCGAAACGAAAAGAGAATCAACAGTGTTCAATGTATCGAACGAATTAACTTTCACGTATGGTTTTCGGTATTTAATCGCGTTTCAAAGTTTCACGAAAATCGATGATCATTTTTTATATTTGATCAGCGGAACGTTCACTCTTATTTAATCAATATAGAATTAATATTAGATTAGCGATCGTTATTCAACGCTATCCTATCGCGAAACAAGCGTTGCTCGTTAAGATTTTCGCATTCAAGACAATCAAACGAATTTGCATATCAAGAAGAATCCGCGTTTGAAAGAAGTCGTTCCGAGTCTGCATAATTTATCAGAACCACTGTTTTTTCTGCTTCTTTCAAATTGCTATTACTGTTCGTTAAATTAAATTTTCAATTAATTTCCAACGACTTTCCTCAACTTAAACCATCTCAAAATTCAAACAAATCTACTAGAATAATAAAAACTATTCTCCTAACCAAACCACCAACTCCACATACAGAAGAAAAAGAAATAGTTTCAATTAGAAGCCCACAATAATTACACGTGAACCAAATGTTTCTATAATTTCCTATCCAACCTGACGGCGAAGATACACACGTTCTAAAATCGGTACCCTAACCCAGGGACCGTAATTGGCCGTTCACCTGATCAGGGAATTAGCAGGCGTCTCATCCCCTCGGACAGTTCGGTCGGCCCTCGAGCACCCGCCCGTCCAAGTGTCTCGGAAGTTAACGAGGCGGGGGGGTCAGGCTTGGGTCAGGTCGAAAAGGAAGAGTTCCGTGTCCGCTGATTGCCACTTTGCCGTGTTCCGGGTTTATGACACGTCGATTGCTATCGAGCGCCCAGAGACCGGCATGCTCCGCAGATGTGCACGGGCCCGCGTCCGTGGGCTAATTTCTGGGTCATGACTTTCAGCTTATTAACAGCTACGACGGATCGTAAGGCTTTGCAGGATACGGGAATTGATTACTGTGAAACTCGCAAAAATAGCAGCGAGAGGTGTCCGCGTTGTAGTTCAAACGTTGATCAATTTGAATTAATAAGTGGAATTTAACGAAGATGGTAGATTGAGGAAATATAACAGAATGTATGGAGTATATTTAGTGAGAAGAGTTAAATATATAATTATTTTAATATGTAAATTTGAATTGAGAAATTATTTTCGCATTTAGGTTTCGTTTCGATTGAAAGTTTGATCGAAGAAAATAGATTGCCAGGAACAATGATCCGTCAGGGCTGCCAGAATCTACCGTGGCCTCGATCGGAGCCATTCTTCCATGATTCCTCATACCTGAGGGAAATACTAATCTACCATGAAACTACGGAACTCGCGTGTAAATATAGGTCTAGCGTACTTATTTGTGACACAGTTTCCGTACCAACGGAACGGTGCTTTGAGCTAGACAAAGTGCATAAAGGCAGCTGCGCCCTCGCGTTAAAGAGGAAGACTCATCGTCGCTTCCATTGCATATATTATAAACAATGCTCCGAGCTGAGAACTTTCAATAATTGAGCAGCAGCCCTGTACTGGGGATCTGGAACGTAGCGGAATAACGCGGAGGGAGGAGAAAAATTGCGATCTCGAAAGGGCAAACTTTTTAAATAAATTTTCTCCGCCGTAACGAAGGCTTTGGACGAATTTGTTTGAAAAATCACGAGCTTTCGAATTTTATTTCTCTTCATTTCAAAAACGATCGTGTATCGAATTTTATTACGTTCGCACTTTTATTTATTTCCTTGGGTCTTTAGTTAAATTTCCAGACTAGTGATTCTAATTTGTTCTCTATTTATCTGAAAGTCAAATTTACATCCGCTACTTGGAACATCAAGGAAATTACGAGAAAATGCAGTTTTATAAAAATCCCATTTTTATAATTCAAGAACATTTTCAAATATCAAATTTTTAAACATCCTCACGTAATAAAATACGAGAATGAGCCGAGATGTTGAGTTCAAAATAATTGAAAGGAAGCAGAGTACAGTGAAAAGATTTCTCACGTCTGCGCGAGTACAAATTGAATATATTTAATAAACACAAACACAGAGCGAAAAGTAAACCTCTTTTATTATTTTATTTTACTTCGTACTCATACGTACGAGATGAAAGTTTTACGAACTCTCCATGAATTTTCTGCTACGGATTAATAAAAATTCTCGCGGTAAAAATTTCAATCAAATGTAGATTGCAAAAAGTGCGCATTCGGAAGGTTCGCGTTTTTAAACAACGTCAGTTGGATCGCGAACTCTCCACAAACATTAACCCTCCCACGACAGAATTAATAATTTATTCGATTACAACAGCGTGCTCGTCTAATATTCGATGATGAATAAACACGGTGTGTCCGCGCGTTTAATTTTCCACCGGCCCTCGGCCGCCTTTTTCCCCCGACGGTCGTGCACGGGAAATTATAAAGGCCGCTTGAAACTTTCATTCGCCGCAGCTGCGCCATTTTTTATTACACTCGAAATTTTAAATGCGCTCGCGTCGAGTCAACAGAACGTCGGGACGAGCGTTCCCCCGTCGCAGTTCCTGCAGGAAGCCTCGCCCGCGAGTCCAGCCGGCTCGTGTTTTACAGCCCCGTCGCGGAATTAACATATCGCCCAATCGATTTCGCTGCCTGCTGCCGCGTGTACATTGTACGCGACGCGAGAGATGAAAAAAAAAGGAGAAAAAAAAACTGTAGGGGTGAAGAGAAAGGGGAACAAAAAACAGAGAAGAACGAAGATAAAACGGAAAACACTTGGCGAGAAAGGGTACCGAAACGCCGTGCGCGCGATTTAATTGCGCCCCATTAAGCGTGTACAGCTCGAGCCGTCCTCGCGCTCTTAAAAAGGGGTAATAAACGTCAATGTCGATGGACGCGAACGAATCGTCGCCGGCCGTGTCGCTTCCCGTTGACGTTGTTTCGTCGCCTCGTATACCGGTACCGCGAATTGTTTCCCACCAATTCGAGACCTATTTTTGTTTCTGCCCGTGTTTCACCCGCACCTCTCTCCTTTATCTCTTTTTTTTTTTCGTATTTTATATTTCGAACACAAAGCACCCTGTGCGTGGGCGTGTGTATTCATTGGCGCCGCGGGACGGGGGTTCGCAACGAGCGAGGAAAAAACGCGCGGCACTCGCGTCGATGGCGGAGGGAATAAAGCGCGTGTGAACAGGGCGCGGAGCATAAAATTCGCGTGCTCCGCGTATGGCGAATGTAAATCGCGGAGGGATTGGACGCGCGTGAATTTAACAGGGCCGTATGTAAATTTTCAACGACACCGTCCGCGGCCCGGGTGGGCGCATGTAAATTTTATTGCAATCAACTATTGTAAACAGGATTAGCGACGGTGCCACGCGGAAACTATTTGCACCATCCCCCATCTGGCTAGCCGCGACGCGAACGAAACGCGTGGGCGAACCGATTTCGGGGGTGATCTTGCAGAGGAGTCGCTCGAGCCGTTCCCAGGATCGCGGGGCGCAATACTATCAGCGTTAGCGTGTCCTGAACTCGAAAATAAGCGCAGTGGAAACTCCGCTAAGCCTCTGATCCTTCCAATCCTTTCTAACACCGAATTACGAGACGGAATCGGTGGACAATATCGGTGACCCACTTCGATGTTTCTTGACCTTTTTCGTGTTACAAAGCACCCCTTTCTCTCTCTCTCTTTCTCTGTGCTACATCTCGATATCTTTTTATACGGTAACTTGTTATATATATTTCAATGAATAGATAAAATTTTGCGAATGTAAGTATAATTTTCTAGATCGTGTATTAATCTAATAAACGCGTAATTGTATTAATCTCGTTGTACGTTCGAAGACGACGACAGCCATTAGTGTCTCGACGAAACGCTCGATAAGTTCGATCCAGTCGACACTTTGTACAATTTTAATCCGATCGTTTCGAAAATCCGATGACAGCCTGGCGCACAGATGGACAAGACGATCATGAATACTTGCATGTAAATCCTTAAGGCAGCCAATATGGCGACTTTATTAGGATCGACGGTCCGTTCCCCTATTTTCCGTTCGAGGGACAGCCAGCGGACGGAAGAGGCAGCGTACGCACGTCCCTGGGCAAGGGCAATCGATGGAATCCTATTACGTTTAAAATTCACGAACGTTTAACCGCCCCCGCCGTCCTCGATTTGCATATCTTCCCGCGCGGCCATCTTGCCCACCCTTAGAATTGCAATAAGTGCAGGACGTCCCCTGTGCGGTGTACGCCCGCGAACTTACCGCATTAAACCGAAGGACCGAAAGGGTCGAACGGCATCTTCTCTATCGCGCCTCCTCCAACTTTTTTCCAACTGAATTTTTACGCTCGACTTTTAAAGTGGATTCGCCCGCCCTCCCAAGAATACCGATTTCACTTAGCTCAAAGGGCCCTCCGCAATTATTTTCGTCGGCGAGCGAAACCGGTTTGGCTTTCCGCGTCTTCGTTTTCGAGTTTGCGCGCCGCCGGTAGGGGTGGCTGGCGAGGGATGTTAAAGGACGGACTAATTAACTCCGCGACCGCGTTAAACGCTTTACAATCGTCGATGCGGGATCGAATCGTGTATCCGTTTTAACGAGAATCGTTTGATGCTCGCTCCCGTCCCGTTTTTTTTACTTCATGCTCCAGTTCCACGGACCTGTTCCTACGTTAATTATTTCGTATGTACATTGTGGCTCGAAAGTACTGTCGCGTATGTCGTTTCTGATGAACTTCTGATGCTTTGGATCGATGTACGTTATTATTGTTAAACTGTTTGCATTTTTATCCGTACTCTCAGTATGATTTGCACTTGTGGATGTAATTTAATATTGTTGCATCGAGGAAATGCAGTCGAAGTAAATAACTCGGATACGTATCAAGACGATTGAATGTAAAATTTTGTTACATCGAAACTTGATAAATTATGATGATAATTTCGATTATATTTACGACAAAGGTTCTTTAAAGATGTGCCTTTATCAATGCCCCAATATCGTTCCGTAATTTCAATCGAAAGCGCTTGTACGCACGATTATATTTTAGTTGAACACAGAGTGCAATGCGCATATCGTCAGCAGAATCCACGACACGTTCTTTACCAAGCATTTGTTACAAACCAAGAAGCATTCTAACAAGGCGCATTCAAACGTGATTGTACATGCCTGCGGAACGGTATGCTTCACCCCCTGTTTAATATCACAAAGGTATTCAGGCTCCCCCATCGGCAGGTTTGTCCGTGCAATTAAAATTTACTTTGTACACGCGACTTTTCCAAGCCGGCCGTGAAAGCTATCCGATACGAAGCGTGTATCCCTTCGACCCCATTAGCTCGTTAACCTACCCTTAATTTCCGATTCCAGGCGAATCGCGCGGCGTTGCGATCATGGAATTCTTATGAAGCTTTATAAAACTAGAAAACAAGAGACAGAGAGACAAAGAGAGAGAGAGAGAGAGAAGGAGGAACGTACCAACGTGTTAATTTCGAACACGGAAACAGGAAATAACAAAGGATTCACCGCGAACGCGATTGGAATTTCGACGTCCGCGGAACTAGGTTGCCCGCCGGTTAACGATTCTCGATTACCTTCGATCGACTAAATATTTGTCACAGCCGCGCGTCATTCGCCGCGTTCGAAACGGATGGAACAATTCCCAGTTCCACGGCAGCCGCGTACATATATATATGTATATATACGCGTCTGTTTCGCAGCGAGTGCCTCGGGAACGAGCACAAAACTGTACGAAAAGGGGTAGAGAGAGATTAAGGGCGGAGGAAAAATACAAGTTTTCCGGCGGCTGTAGAATGACGAAATCAAAAGGAACCGGAAGCACAATGGCTGGATGCATAGACAGAGAAAGACAGGGAGAGAAAGAGGAGGGGTCGGAGGCAACCAGCGAGCGTATCGCGGGGTGGAAATTCGTGGCGCGGACCGGGCGTTTTCGTCTAGCTTTTCGAGAGAGTCGCGGAATCTTTCAGCCCAGCCGACAGCCGGATAGGGCGGAGACAGCGTTTATGCGCGCAGACGGCGCGGTTCGCCCGTTCAAAGCGCAATAAGCAACCCAGCCATGTAATCGACTATCTGCCAGTAAATCCTCCGCGGTGAACGTACACGGTCGTCTCTCTCTCTCTCTCTCTCTCCGTGCTCGCGTCGAGCGACCGGTTACCACCGAATTCCGGCTACGTATTTACCAGCCAACCCCCCTTCGTTGTACTCAGAGGTACGCGCGCCTCTGGTTGATTCGCGCACGGAACGTTTTCGAGCCGCCGTGTTTAAGCAGCCACGGGTAACAATAAAACGTCGGAAGTCTCGCGAAAGAACGCGCACCGCCCCGCTCCCTCTGGGCTTGTCCGCTCAAAGGACCCCTTTGTCGCTGGAATTGGACGCGCGCGCGAATCACCCGTCCACCCTTGCCGGGACCAGGCGGAAAGAGATCGAGTAAGAATTTCACGATTAAGTGCCGTCGCAGCAGCGTACGGCTTTATTTATTTCGAACACTTACGATTTTCTCCGGTTATTGGCTTGTATTCTGCGAGCTGTTGAATATAGGGGTTGTTTTATACGGAGGAGCGACCAGTTTGATCGATCGGTTCATTTTGATTTGACGAGAAACTCGATATTATAACGCGAAATTAAAAAGCGATAAATGCAATTGTGCGGAAAATATTTAGTGTAATTTGTATCATTGTCAAATCGTCGCTTGCGAAATTTGCTGTGCCTGAGTGTATAACAATTTGATGTTTGAGGTGAAAACGCCAGTACCGCAGAGCAGGGAAATTTTCGAATATAAATACCATGTAATATTCCCATACGACCCATTTTAATCTATAAATGCAATTATCCCGCTGAATCGTTCATTGTTCGAAAAATGTTTGGAACAGAAACTTGTTCCGCTCCGAGAGCAAAGCAATTTAATCTAATTAAGTTTTTGCAGCAGGACTTGTAACGAGAGTTTGTAAATGGTAAAGATCAACTTTATTTTTTCAATTAGAGAATCGTCTAATTGGTCTATCCGACTCTGTACCGAGGAATTATTAACTCGAAAAGTATTTTCATTTCGCCATTCCGAAATTCTGCTAATATATTTATTTCATTTAGAAAGCGGGGAACTTTATCGTAAAATATTCTGAAACTATTCGCATCAAAATGTACAACGCGGCCAGATTTAATTGTTAACTAATAATTCGACGAAAAATTGTGCGGAATATATTATAATGAAATGTTCATAACGCGGCACGCGTTTCGTTTCAACGCGAGACGAGAACAAACCCGCCCCTGTGCGTACTTTACCGAAATTGTTGCAGTTCGAGGGGCACGTTTCGCTCGCAAGTCTGATAGTTCGACGAGTTTCGCGATTGGTCGTTAATAAATCCAGCGGCGGTCGAGTGATTTTCTGGAATTCCTCTTCGATCTAGCAACGATGCGCGCACCGTTACGAAACAGCACTCTCGAGCGACTTCTTAAGGGATGCTTCGACGAAATCGATCCGCGCGTTTAATTAAAAACCGAACGCCTCGCCGCGCCGCGAGTCGAAATCTTCGCGTCGATCGATCAACGATCGTGCAATTTACTTTGCACGCTTTCGTATAATTTTCTGCCAATTTCAGAGAATCGCGACAGTGAATATATAGCGACAACGTTACCGCGCAGACGGGCGATTTATTATTTAAAAATCGTAACGAGAGAGCCGCTGTTGTGGCGCGTACAGAATATTGGTAATTTCGATATTTATTAATTGCCGTATTCAGAAATTGAAACTACGACCAAATTAATTACGAACGTATAACAACCTCGTTTTAAGCGTCTATGATTTGAAGCGGGTAATTCGGACGGTGAATAATTTCGAGCGTGTAAGAACGATTGGAAATAAATAGTTGAATTCGAGAATTTCAGCGTTTAAAATATTATAGTCTATAATTCGAAAAATTCTTTGCAGTTCTGCTTGATTAGATCTTTAATTTAGCCCTTACCCGTTAATCTCGTTAATGCCAGGACGCTGTAGCAGCGCCTCTCGAGCGCAAAGTTAAAAAGAACTCGAAGGAGCAGGTCTAAACAAACTCTGCCAACTTCGGAGACGATCAATGGAGGTTGCAAAAAATTGACTGCTTTAACTATATTTTTTTTCACTCCTGTCAAACGTACGGAATACCCCTGCGAAAGGATTTTCGAAAATTCCGAGCGTTAACAAAGTTACGAGCTCCTGAATAGACCGGTGCACGGTGCAGTATAACGTTCGTCGCGTGAAACTTTAAACGCGGTTTCCTCGCAGCCGTGACTCAATTTGTCAAACCGGATGACACGATATCTCCTAAACAAATAAACCAATTGGCTCTCTGCGAGGAGATAGATTTTAGCGGGGAATTCGAAAAATTAATATTTCTCACGGAACTGGAACGTGTATTTCTGACCCACAAAAGCCAGCGCGCCTAATTAATATGTCATTTTCCGCGTTTCGCGTGAATTTTCATAATTGTTTAAAATCCGACGCTACCAATTCGTCTCGCAAGAAGTGGTGGGAAAAATGCCTCCAAAAATCCCGCCCCTCGTTCGTCTACGAAATTCAACAATGGCCATTGAAATTTTCGCGGGAGGGGTAGTTCTAGGAAATTCGAGGCGAAGTTACTCAATTGTCGTTGACTCGAGTCCAGCGTGGAATGGCTGTGGTACGAGGAAATCGAGCGGCTTGCACGATAAAGTTCCCCTGCGGATTTATAATTTATTCCGTCTTAAGGCAAGCTATTAGGTAGTGGCGAGGCTCGTATGCGCATATCCGGCGCATAAGACTCGGCATTGAAATTGATGGGGCCAATACGGCGAAGGAGCGTGGGCGGTGCAGACTAATTTATGAAATCCGGTTAGAGAGTGTAACCGTGTGCGATAACAGTGGAACGCGTAGCCGCGGAATCGTTCGTTGTCACGAATTCGAGGGAAAAGATGAGATTCAGAGTCTCGCGCTGGGCGATGACGCGCTCTTCGAGGGACGATTTGATTGCAATTTTAATCGTTACGATGGCATTTTATCTGGAAGTCATTGGTCAATGAGATCGTCGAGATTTACGAGCGACGCGGAGGAAATCTGTGCAGCTGTTTTCCGCAAGATCGTTTCGTAGCGAGTAATGCTTTCGATTGTACACAAATTTTCTTCTTTTCATTTCTACGTCTACTTGGAATTAATTTACAGTAATTGTTTAATTTAGTATATTAATCAGTGTATTTGGAGTACTTTAAGTAAGCATCGCTTCAACAGCTGATCAGTGATAATTTGCGATGTTCAATGATCGCGAGAGTGAACGCTGGCGACGCGTGTTCGATTTTCTGGACAATTCCTAACAATTGCAAATTGCTATGCAGATTCATATGCCCGTGCCGCGAATGAGGTTCCATCGAGGTTGAAAAGTGCGAACGTGAGCGAAGCTGCTCACTTCGTCGAATTAGATCCTCTGCGTTCCAATAAACGCGATCTTTTTGCTTCTTTTCAGACTACCAGTGGGTTTCACGACACGCAGGAATCTCGCGATGTTTATCGAACGCAGATCTCGACGTTCTTAATTCATTCAAATCGAAATCTTTCTACGCAATCTCTCGTCTAGGCGGCAATCTCAATTTCACTGCGTTCAAGAAACGATTCGCACGATTTCTACCGCCTCGCCAACACAGAAACGTATTTTTTATTTTTTTTTATTTTGGAATTGATTCGCGATATGCGAGTAACATTGATGCATCGCGTTCGATCGAAATAAATTCTCATTTGACGATCCGACGTATTCGAGGTGGAGAGAAAAAAAAACACGCCACGCGGCGAACCCGAGCGTCTATCACGAAATGCTCGCATGATTTTACCAGGGAAATGTATTCGCGGGACACGGCGATAAATTGATGCTTTTGTCAGAGAGTAATCGCGTTTTATACGCGCTCTCGGGCACGCGCGAATATACCCCCTGTCCAATCTTTAGCGCGACTGAATCAAACGAAGTTTCTCTCGCCTGGCGCTGGTGATAATTAAACTGAACTCGATGCGAATTAGCCCCGCCAATTTTTACAGTACCGCACGATTCTTTCTAATCATCGTCGTTGAATTTTGTTTAATACCAAACATTTCGTATAGCCTAGTCTAATTAAGGGATGAAAAAAGGAGTTCTTTTTGTAGCCAGGAAGAAATAATAAAAAAATTGGTAAAATTTGCAATGATATGAAATGTAATACCAAAAATACACGCGTAATAAAGTATTATATAAACGCTCTGTACTCGCGTTCGCGTCCATATACACCAATTATCAACTGTTACCATGAACTTTTATTTCGTCAGCCTATGCGTCTGAATAAGGAGTGATTTCAAATAAAGTCCCGATATTTCACGTGGTTAAGTTGCGCGAAGCGATTACACCCACGGATACTGTCTTCCTTAATGAAAATGTGAAATGCAAGCAAGCGGACGGCGCTCGTTTATGAGAAATAACTAACCACACAGACGGTGGTACGGAAAAACTAGCTGCGAATATAGTGAGGAACGTAAAGTCCAATGACCTGCTAATGGCGAATTTACCGGTCGATAAATTGTAAGACACACTCGCAGAGCAAACTGGAAGCTGGACCGCGTTTTCATCGAGTTCACCGCTATTTATTAGCCTGTTACAATTTTTGGCAGACGTCGCGAAAACGGGCCACCGCCACCCCCTAACGAACCGCGCGCGGACCAAAAAAAGTTGCGTTTGCTTTCGCGTTCCAGTGGACAGTTAAATGTGCTAACGAGTTGGTAAACGCACGCGGAATTTCAAAGCAGATATCTCGATCTGAGTCATTTCAGATGAAGCGCACGAAGATTAATGGCGTCCGTCAGTAGACGCGGCCTTGGATTCGATGGACACTCGACGCATTCTCAGTGTTCTGTCCCGCATCGCCGCTTTGAAAGAAAAAAAGATTCACATTTATATTATTCAATTTATTTTAGAAATTTTCAGCAACGAATTCGAAAATTTATGAACTCCTACAATCCCTCGAAACCTAATTATTATATTATTTTACAGAACAATGTAGAAATTTCTAAAAAATGGTACAGTGAAACAATGAACGGGGTCAGAAAGGAAATTGTTCGTAATTTCCATTGAAAAATTACAGGAATACATTCTGACCGGCCTAAATGGAATATTCAATTGCTAAATAGCAATTCTAGCATGGCGAGTTCTCCATGGATGACGAGTTTAAAGACAGTCGCGTTGAAAATTGCGCCCACCTTATTTATAAGGTACACGCTCTTGGGCAACGTTGAAACTCCGCTTGGCACTGTTTACCCGATGACACGTAGCTTCTCTTGTAACATTGTCAGCTTCCGGGATACTCGACGCGTCGATCGTGATCCTTGACGCTTACAACGCGACGCGAGACTCGCTTGGCATCTACTTCGACACTTTGCATTATACTCAGCTGTCTCGATTCAGGCAGCTCTTCCAAACTTGATATCCCACTGTCTTATTTTGCGTTTCGATGCTCGGTTTCAACCATCGTCGCCCTTTAATACACACATTTATTATCCTAAACAGCTGACGACTCCTCGTTTCAACCCCTCGCAACAATGTTCTCACTGTTAAAACTACCACAAAATTCAATCGTCGAATCATCGAATAAAATCGATTACCAGCAGCAGGATCAGAATCAGAGACGTAGGATCTATGGTCGTCGAATAAATCCATTAGCAGAATCGAAAGGACCTTCAGCGATCCCGAACGCGTACGATATCGCGCGAACGACAAGCAATTCCATCGCGCTGTCCTTAAAGAACGAGCAATCGATCGTATCGCGCGTCGAGCTCGCGATACGCCCCGCTCGAGACCTCGATTGGCAAATCTATTACATTATCGGCGTTCAAGGTGGGATACACGTGGACGTGTCGATAGCGTCGCCGCTCGAAATTTCGAGACACGCCGTGGCGCAGGTTGACCTGGATTGATTCGCGTTCAAGATTGCTTCCGTTTCGCCGGCGTTAAAGGCCCCTCCCCCCCGTCTTCGGGAGGTAGATCTATGATTACATCAGCAGCGCCGGAAGCGCATTCGGGTGATATAAAGAGACAAACGGGCATTGTATCGCCGAGTGCCACGATTCGTATCGATCCTGACGGATGCGACGCTGGGATCGATCTATCGTCGCGTGGTGTGACGCGTCGCGTGTATCGAGGGCTGCGCTCGTGCGTTTAACGAGGCGAGCGACGCGAAGTTGCGAATAAGACGAAGAGCCCTGCGTACGTGATTCGACTTCCCCCGCATTTCCCATTCCGTTTACTCGCCGCGAACTGACTGCGCACGACGCGTGTTGACAGAGCGCAGTGAACGAGGTTTGCATGCGAGTTATTCAGCGCGCTGCTACCGCGACGTAACTTCGAGTCAATGATTGTATTGACAAGTGGTTTCGGCGCGAGTCTGCCTCGCGTGAATATGGATGAAGAACGTGTACGTCGAAGCGAGCTAGATTACGGTCATTAACGTGGATCGACTACTTTTTTGAAGGATCCAAGGTTCTTTTAGGAATTATTCATTTTTTAACTGCCAATCAGTAGCTTTAATGATGAACGATGTGCATTGAGGGACATCAGGAGGTTAACGCGTTCAGTGAATAGTAAAAGTTATTCGATTGACGGTCTCGAGTCCGTCACTCCATCGCTCGCAAGGATGCAGCAAGTGCACGGCGTAAAAGTACGATGCACTTGTCAGCTGGTTCCATTACTGTTTCCTTCATTCGCAGCAAATGCAATGTCCACACTGTAGATACTACATCACGGAACACGTCCGCGGAACAAACTCGCAAAGGTAATTAATCTTGCCAGCGGTGTTACGCCATCTTTTTGTAACTTAAATTTGATGCAGAAGGCGGGCCATAAATCTTGACACAGATGCCTCTGTCTCTCTTTGTTTCGCGTAGTGCGCACAGCGTGAAAACACATCGCCCAGTAATCCGTATTGGACCCTCGGAGTCTTCGTAAGGGATGTGCGCCGTTTAAAAGACGTATCGGGGTTGAAATCGAAAATCGACTCGTTCTGATCATTTATAATACGATTTCCAGTGGATTTTTAAGGAAAGAGGGAAAGAGAAAGAAATAGTTAGATCGAAGAAGCGATGACACGAAGCAAATGCTTTTCTAGAAGATATTTCCTACGATAATAAAAGTTATGCGATAATATAATTATTTTGCATTGTAAGTACAGCAGTGCACAATTTTAAAGTAAAATTAACTCTTTCGCGAAGCTTTTACAATGCAAACGCATAAGTAAAACAATAAAGCAATCATTTGTCACGTTAATCGTTCTCTATATTTCGATACATTGATCAAAGAAAAAATGGCGCGAATATACATTCTTATAAGTCAACTGGCGTGGTTTAAACTCTTTTAAAACGACCGCACCAAAGTAGAACGCAAGAAGTTCGATTGGTCCTGCAGCGCGACGAGACGCGCGCGAACCTAATTGTCGGAGACTTCAACGCTGGTAACCGAAACTCGTAAACCAGCCTCGCATCGCGACGCGAGGCGACGCGAGGCGGCGCGCTGTAAATCGTTGCGCGATGACTTCACTCGGTGCGGAAACGAGGGCGCACGCGAGGGTGCGGTGGATACAGAGGTAACCAGGACCGCAACGGGTACAAATGGATGCTTCGTGCGAGTTAGCAAGGGAAGCCGGGAACTGTGGAATGAAGTATTGATATTAATTTGCGACGAAGGCGCCGCGAAATCTCCGTGCAAATCTAAAGTGCCTCCATCGTGCCGTGTTTGCGCTTGCAGGCAAGCCAGAAGCCATTTCGCCTCTCCAAGCCACCAACGCACGAATCTTGGAACGAATTGCAGAAAATTTCAACGCGACGAATCGTGATACAGTCAACCCTTCCAGAACGCGACTAATTCGCGTTGTAAAATCGTGTTTTAGAGGAGTTGACTGTACGTGTCTTTGCCATTCCGTCGCGAAAACCTCGCACGCGAAGAAAAACGCAACGAACCAACATGGACGATCAGCGAAGCGTCCGAGCGATTCAACCCACTTATCGGCGCATCGAAAATTGACACCGCACGGAACCGCCTTCGAACGGTCGCGCAAATTGAATCGGTTCTTTGTTATGCTACGAGCGAGCAATCAGAGCGAATGTACGCGGCGTGGCGATAATCGATCGCCCAGGAAATTGGATTGTAAGGACGTCTGCCGGTCGATCCTTAAATCCTCGCGGAAGAACACTGTAGCTCCGTTAACGTCGTACACATTCAGCTTATTTAGCGAGTGTAACTTTGCACTCGCAATCCCAAGTTCTTATATTACCAATACTTAAAATATAGTACTCTCAAGCGACGTATTTAATTACTTGAACAGGTACAATCAAAATCGATTCGTAATCACGAAGATGAAACTTATTCCTCCACCTCAAATTTTTCAGAAATGCAACGTTTCCTCGAAGTTTCTCGACGAGTGCAAAAGGTTGATAAAAGAGGAAACCGATGAACGCCATCGGCGTTAAATTTACACGGCTGGTAGCAGTCGACGATACGATCGATCGTGGGGCCGTTCGAAATTCGCTCGCGATCGGCCGACGACTCGCCTTTCCGCGATAAAGAAGATTTAGATCGATTTAAGATTCCAATTTCCGGGGCTTCTGGTAAGAGATCGAGGCACTCGAGCGGACGACGACGTCTCGACGAGGACGGGGATGTGCCGGTGGCATATCGTGATGAAACGACGAAGAAGCGCAAGAATGGTTCGCCGTAGATAGTGGCCCGGTTTCGGGTGGTAGCGCGGATTCAAACTAAATGGCCGCTTCACCCCGAATTACCGAGGCTCCCAGCCGCCTCCGCGTTCTCTTCTTCCTCTCACGACTTTTTTCTCCGCCTCTTCTTCCTCTTCTACTTCTTCTCCTGCCACCTTTTTCCATTCCCATCTACTTGTCCCGTGTCCGCGCGCGCGCGCGCGCGTTCTACTGGTTACACTATTTTATAATTGGATCTTATAGCTAGCTATTGTTCCTAGACTTGTTTCTAACCCCCCCATCTCTTTGCATAATCTCGTCAGACAGCTTTATCGAGGACCGTTCTCCCTAACCTCCTCCTCCATTGGTAATCTTATTGCACAGTTTTGCTTGACGAGGTAATTCCATTAGATGGCTCCATCTTCTTAGCTATTTTTATTAGACCGTCCCGCCGCCCGCGCATCTTTCCAATCCCTTCTTTAAGGCCTGTATTTCACTGGTCAGCATTTTAATCCATTTTCTTGGCATTTAAATATCAAAGGCTGGTATTTTTCTAATCGGTACTTTAATCTTCTTTAATTTTTCGCTGACTATAATGTATATATTATTATATACTAATCGTTCACTATTTAAGTACTGTACAGTTTAGTTATTTTATCCTTGCGAAAGTTGATTTAAATACTGACCATTTAATCCGTTGCCCTTCTTTAAAATCTCTTTTCATCTACACGCGTTGCACTTCTTTCGCTGGTTACAGAGATTCCATCTCACCCGACGTGGTCCGCTCTTAGGTTTGCTCAAACACTTGTCTCCTTTTCTTGCCTTTTAAATACCCCGCGTCTTATCGTGGAGCAGCAGGTGTCGCGGGAAAGATACACCGGGTTAACGAAAGGAAGGCGCGCCCGTTAAGGACGATACGTTTCCACGGAGGGCCGCCAGTTTCACTCCCGCGGTGTACACGCACGTAGACGGGACGTAGCTCAGATTATATTCGTGTCACTTCCGTTGCAGTGTCCGCTTACACAGATTAGTTAGCAGCTTTTAGCCGCAGCGCTCGGCTACGGTCGCGCCACGGTACGCTGGCCTGCTCGAGTTAAATCGGTCAGGCTTGCCCGGCATTACCAGCCGCCATTCTCCTCTACCCTTCACTTCCTACTACTTTCATTTTAACCCTGTCGCACTTTGTCTATTTTTTACCAGATTTCTTCCACGCCTTCTGCCTCTCCTCTCGCCTAGCCGTTCGTTCCATTTCGTCTACGTACACCCGCAGCGCGCGTGAGACTTTGAAATTGCCGCTTTTCAGGGCTAATGCTGCTGGAAACCTTTCTGATGTTTTTCGAGCCTTTCAATTGTTCCTAGAAGTCCTTTTTTCGGAGAAATGGACGATTAAGGGTAGTGTAAATCACTTTTTGGAAAGTATCGATTATTAAATGTGAAGGATCAACTTTGCGCATATCACAAATCGAATAGTATAGGTGCAATTTATGAAAATTCTTAATTGAGCTTGTTCTTCGGCTATTTTCTCACACACTGCTCGCCTAACGACGTATTTTCGCGTTTAATACATATATTCGACGCGGACACCCGGTGATCGTCGCTCGGATGTGCTCGCGGAAGCCCATGCACAGCATCCGTCTGACATTTTTCACTGGAGAGAAATGATTTATGGACGGACGATATTTACACTCGCTTCTAATATGTCAGTTTACTCTTGTTCCTTTTTCTTACGCGTTACTTATCGCTTTTCATAGAGGGTCTATCGATTATTGTTATTTTCCTTTGCATCGCTAAATTACTTACGCATGGTACTCGCGATAAATGTAACATTGTTGTTGGTTGGATTGTAACCAAAAACACGGTCAATATTAAAGGGTAAAATCGGTAAATTGTTGAAGTGGCTCCAAGCTTTTAATTTTGGTTTTCGGTTTTCGTGACACAATTTTTAATTTGCGAGTCTCCATTTTTATGTGAAGCTCAATTCTGATATCAGAGGATCGAATACGATAGAAATATGGTACTGTTAATGCAATAACTTGGATGATTAATGGAATCCTTGATAAAAGCGAGTATACGCATTGTTGTTAATGTCGTCTTGGATTCGAATGAATGGTTGGCTAAATCCGGATTACCAACTGTAAGGGGTTTCTCCTTTCTCTTTCACCCTTTCACAGGCATTCTCTGATTCTTTCAAGCTTTCCTTACTTTGTCGTGCATTGCGTTTTCATCCTCGATCATTATTCTTAGCCAATCTCATCTCTGATATTTATATTTCGACTTATTTTCAGACACGAATAATGCTTTTCTTCCACGAAATGGTACTTCATACCCAGTACTTGTTAAATTTATGTTTTTATATTAAACGAATAGCTGTTAATCGTTTCTCTGTACTATAAACTCTTGTGATATACATTATACGTCTGCTTTAAAATTTGTTGCGTTCTGTAAATTGATTTAAATTTGATGTATAAAATTTACAACAGCGCGATGGGTAATTGAACAAAATCATAGAATAATATAAATTTTCGTTCAGATTTCAAACATAATCCCTCGGTTATTTCGAATTGCAATTTTAACTGCAGATATAATACAATAACGAGGATAAATAACGAAGACATTTAAACTCGATTTATCATTTTAACAGCAGTTAACTTCCATCTTCGTCTTTTATATGAGTGTACCGCGTGCATATTGAAATTTACCAGCAACGTTTACAGAAATTTGTTCTCGTGAAAGCTTACGACTTCCTTAAATATTTACTATCCACTCGGTTCTACCGTAATTTAAAGCGCACCGTAGAAAATAAAAATGTACCGCTCAAATTATTTAACCTTAAACTGAAGTGAAATTTCAAAAATTAGCACAGCGATACGGCACGCTTCGATGATGCATGCACATCGAACATCGCCAACAGAATAAGTTTCACTCGAGAAACAGCTTCGTCATTAATTACCGCGGGGCAGAAATTAATTAAAACAGAACATCTGGCGTACATTTTCTTAACACGCGCGCGTTACCTTTTATCCTGCCACTTGCCACTTATTCTTCGCATCAACCCTCCGCCATTGTGCCCTCGTCGTCACGATTCCTCCCTACCAGACTCTTGTCATTCCCCGCGCGCGACACATAAAAAAGAATCCCTCGACGCCCTTATCTCTCTTCGTCTTTCCCCGTTTCGTTCCCGGAACTTTTCAGCTCGACGTACAAACCCAGTTCGTATCGTTCGCTCGACCCCAAGACCGCGCGCGCGCGCGTTCTCCATTCACCCCCTCGCCTCCTCAGGCTTCTTATTCTTTATTTAATCACCGCGCGCGGAGCTCAGGGGGATCGAACCAGGAATATTTCGCGTTTCAATCCGCCTATTCAAACATTACGCGGCCGTTCGCCGCTCGAAACTCTCCCCCGCGTTCGCGTATGCATCCCTTATATTGACGTTCCGCAGGAACACCATTTGTCTCGTCGAGGAGACGTCCTTCGAAGCTGTGGCCCTTTTCTTCCGATCGGTAGTCGCGTTGCGCTGGCTGCTGGTAATGTGGACGTTAATGGTACGCGTTCTTAGGGTGTAATTAATGACCCAGCTTCGGATTGAGCGTACTTTTACGCGGAGCTCGCGTGATAAATGAATAAATACGGCGGGGATTTGTTGGGATAGAAGCGTTTTGCTTTCGTGTGCGTGCATTGGTTTCTTTAATTCTCTGATTTGCATAGCAATTTTAATTTATGATACTAGTAGCCTTGCTTTGTTTATGCGAACTGCTTTTTTTATTCTAAAGGTAGATTTTTAATTTTTAACATAAATAGATCCTCATTTTTTTCCTTCAAGTGCAGGATTAATTATATTTACTGATGAATCGATGTTTTCAAAGCATTCAAAGTATTCTTAAGCATCCAATTATTCAATGAACTACTCGACACGAACTTTCAAGAAGTTTTTATTTGTCGAACACTCCTTCATTCGCTCGCGGAAGATAGTCGCATCCCTCCGGAGACCAAAACATGATATCCTTCCTGCCGAAGCCAAAAGAATTCCGCAACTGAAAGGCAGAAATTATATCGAGATAAAAGAATGAAACAAAAGGAAGGCCCGCGTTACTGTTTTTTTGATAACTTGTGTATAAAAGGTGTAGCAGCGTCCCTGTCACACTCCAGGGACACCCCATTTGCAGTAGTCGTTGCACCCCAAATTTTATTTCACCGCCCCAGCGATACGAATGAAAATACAACTTTTATACTCGGGTCGGAAGGTGTTTTTGGAACGCTTCTCAATTTTTTATCGTTCGAATAGAATCGACGTTTGAATAAAAAGTCTCGCAAACCATTTAAATATGAATCGTGTTGATTTTAACGTTTTCGTGAAATTTTAGAAATCGCATCGTCGTCATGGAAATTTTTCTCATCGTATCTTTGAATCGCATCTGTCACGAATTTTTTTGAATCAACTTCCTGGTACGAATAATTTAGAATTCTTCATGAGATACAATAGAATCAAAAATAAGAATAGTGGTAATGTGATTCATTTCGTCGTTTTGCGTCGACCTTTCCGTTTTTCGAAATGTCAGCTCAATAACAACGAAATGTCAGCCACGCAGCGATACGAAATGTCGTCTAAATACGCGGCGTACGACACTAGAGACACTAATTAAATTTGCATTATTTTTTAAACTAAACAGCTGAATTAAAGTCTGTAAAACAGAAATCCCAGACGAGAAGAATTCGAGGCCACCATTATTTACGTCGAATCGCGGCTCCCCCTTTAATTACAAGAAACGCGAAAAGAGGGACGATCATTTCCCGCGGTGCAATTTCACGGCGCACCTCGCGCCAGGCGTTAATTAAACAAGTACGCTCTCGCGACAAGCAATCGTGTTCACCGTATAATATCCATTCCGCGGATATAACGCGGCCAGCGTTCCTATATCACGATAACGAAGATGGAGTAGACGAAGCTTCTTAAGCCGAAGCTTAGCTCAGACAGCACGGGTCTCAGGTCACGGATTTCAGTGGCACCCGTTCACCCGCACCCCTGTCCGATCCTCCGCCACTCGAACAGGCCAGCCTCTCGCAATCGCGCTTTACTTTCTCGTTTACTCGCCCAGAGTCGAGCTACGAAGCTCCATTTTCCGAATAAATGTGCAAATGCGAACACTCCGAGGCGGGGTTAAAGTCGTAAAGCGAGGGAGCTTGAGGGATTTTCAAAGGCATCCCGAATTGTTGATCAAATAGTTATCACGCGACACTTTCGTGGTTGTAATTAATCGCGCGAACCCTGACAAACATCCTGCAGTGAAACCATAAACATGTACACACTAACGTACTATAAATACAGCTCTTCCATGCCTGTCTACTCGCTATTTCTGCTTATCGAGCAACACCCCACGCAACCCTTACCATCAACCCCGCCCAGAGATCCTACCATCGTCCCATCTTCGTACACAGTGCATACCAACGCGTTTCATCTGCCGACCTTTCTCCGACGGCTCTTTTTTCCCCTCGCCCTTTATCGCGCTCTTTCGCCCTCGACGCTACCGCGCGCCATCACGAGGAGCCTCGTAATTGGCCCTTGGACCACGAGCTGCGCGGGTAGTCGAAAAGGGCGCGGCGAAAGGGTAAGGGTCAGGGTGCTAAGGGTAATGGCCTAGGAAGACGGGACGCGATGAAAAATTGGGGATACAGTCGAAGACGAGACGCGTGACTATCTATGGTGCACAGAGTGGCGGAGAAGAAGCGGTGTAAATCAAAGGGGTGAGGCGAGTGATGAATGGAAAGGAATTATGGAAAGTGGTGGGCGAGGATCGAGGAGGAGGACGAGGAGGAGGTAGAGAGGACTGGGACGGTTGGTTGAAACGGGTCGAACGGCGACACAATGGTCCGCGTCCGTGGAGAAAGAATGGACGGACCGTGTGCTCGGGTTGGAGGCTGCCGTTCGAGACGGATGGGTGAAAATAGGGCAACAACAAACAGTAATTAGGGACGGGAAGGAGTAACGGGAAAGGGTGAAACTATGTGGACAAATGAGCGCGGACAAAGGGGACGGGTGCAAAAAGACGTTCGCGTCGGGAAAGTGGGGAAAGTAAGAACAGTTTGAAATGGAGGAATGGAGAAAAGAAGAGCCAGCGTGGAAAGGGGGCTGAATGCCGGTCAGGAAGGGGGTGAGCGGACCCGGCGAAAAAGAGGGAGAAACGCGGAACGGCGAACTCTCGCGAGCGAAGGGAGAAATATGGGGCCGGAGGAATTATGTGCGAGGCGGCGGAGGACTCGGCCAGGGGGGTGAAGTAAAAAATCGTGGAAGTACGTGAGCAGCTATGGGGATGAAGAATTAAAGAAACTCGAAACTGCGTCCATAAAAGAGTAACGCAGAGGTATCTCGAGCGCCGTCGAAGAAAGAGACGTAACGCGGAGGCCGTGTCCTCGTAAGGGTGGCGAGGGGGTGGGCAAGAGGTCGAGGTAAGGCAGGGCGAGCTAAGAGGCGGTTGAAAAATGCAAACAAGGAAAGAAACCAGGCTGCTGGCGGAAAGAACAAAGGGAGCCAGGAGAGTAAATACGCGGATAAAGAAAAATAGACAGCCCCTGGGCCCTTAAATTGAAAGGAAAGGGTACATAACTTCCGCGAGGACTCTATCCTATATTACGAGCGGGGGTTGCCCCGGAGTACAGGGGATACGGAGGTCCCTTTCTCCCCTCTGGGAGTGGCGGCCGCTCTGTCGTGCTAAACTTTAGTCGGGGTGAGATATGCAGAAATTAAATATTCATTTGGGCTACCAACCCTGGTCTCCTCATCTCCGTCCGATTCTATTCTCTCCCTCTGTTCCTTCTGGCCTGTCACACACCCGTTCTTCCACCTCCTCCTCCTGCTTCTACTCCTTTCTTTCTCGTTCTCTCTTTCTCTCTACGATCCTCTCGAAAATAATGCCTTGGCTTGAGGCCAGTTTCGGTGAAGACACTCGATGCTCAACCTCTTGCACTTGTTTCGCTCTAGCCCTGGCGAAGAAAAAGATGGCGTGCGCGCACCTTGTTACCGAGTAAAGGTCCCTTAGACGTATCTCTCAGTGACGTATCCTGTTAGTTTCGTTAAATTGCGATAGTATCGATGAGAGATATCGTTTTCTGGCTTTTGGATGCATTGACGCGACAGGTTGCTGTCTTTCTGTTTTTCGATGAGGCAGAAATTCGTTGAAAGTTTCTATGTGTCCAGTGACGTACTTTCGACTACTTTTCTAGTTCACGTATTTCACGATTGTACTTATTTCTTTGATAAAGTAACGAGGAATGGTGAATCGAATTGGTTTTTATATGCTTGGGAAAATCTTAAGCAAACTGTGAAATATCTTGAAAATGTAGTAGTGGCTGTATGTTAAAATTTTTCTTCTAAATTCCTACGTTCGTCAAATCACCGTGAGCTGTTCGGTTTGAAAGTTTCAAAAATTTTGGACACCGTGAACAGAAAAACTCCGCACTTTTTTTCCTTTTACCGTGGCACGAACTTCTCATCTACTCGAGAACAACGCGCAGGACGTTTCTCATTTTTCAAATAAAAATTTCGTTGCTGAAAAATGACCGAACCATTTTCTACACGTACGAGATGACATAGCGTTTCTTCCGTAAGCAGTACTAAAACTGTTCGCGCTGTTGTATTTTCCTTTCGAACCGCGTTCAATACTAGGTGTCGAAAATAAATTTCTTTGTCTTTCATGATTCTCCTCTGGACTTCCCATCGCTTTTTCAACTGCAGACGTTTCGAAATTACTTCTCAATCTGCTTTACATGATAATAAATTGATATAAACGATTTGCGAAACGATCTCATCTCCCATTTATATAAAACTTTTAGAAAAAGTAACCCAACGCGAAAGTGCAAAAACAACGTTAAACCAAACAATCCAATTCACAAATAAAAAAAAGAAACAAAACAAAACAATATTTCCACGTTATTACCCACTCTCCAACCTGTTGAACCATTCAACGACCGTTCCCAGCAATAACGACAAGTACTTAGTTTACGCGGCATTCAGCGCCGCGCCCAAGGCGAAGGATAACCTTCCACTTCCGTTGTGCCATGCAAACGTAACGGAACGGGGCAGAAGCGTACGTACACCGCCCTTAGACGATGGAGGGTGTATCTACACCGCGTCGTTGCGCAGCACCCATACGTTTCCTCCCCGTGGTTGATGAAGTGTTCTCCCGGCGCGGAATTGCCAACCCCCGCTCCCTTTGCCTCGAACACATCCTACGGGGCGGTTAGACGCGCCGCGTCGAGGGAACGCGGAGGATAAAAGGATTTGTTTCGGAGCTTTCCCTAGCCTGGGCTGGCGGAGGGTTCCTGGCCGGATGAAATTTGAATATCGTCGTTGTTGGCGTGATAGCGGTTAGGTTAGAGGATACTTTGTACCTTAATCGTTGTATAAATAGTCATTAGGTGCCTGGCGAAATATTGCCGGGGCACTGTGCGTCGTGTTCTCCTCGTGCGCTCGCTGAACAACCATTTTTTGCGCCGTGCTCCCAGCGTTGTTGGAATTAGTTTCGACTAGTTCCCGTCCGCGGTAAAAATTAGCGGGGTAATATTTGTTACGCGTTACCGTGTTCCACCTTGCTTGCGCCATTTTGCTCTACCCCCGTGGTACGTTTCGCGTTAGACTCGCTCGATTAAAATACGTGCACCGATGCGTGTGCATTTTTCTCATTGCGATCTTATACGCTGATTAACAGATAGAAATGGGCGTTGGCTGTTAGTTATTAGTTTATGTTAATTTAGTGGAAATCTGTGGACTGTTTTTGCTCGAGCACATTTTTATTTCAGTCTAACCGCGCCGTTTTTATTCACTTAATTAATTTAAATAGTAAAAAAGTTAGACCCGCGAAAATATGAATTTATATAGAAGTATTATCTGAACTCAATTTTCGTAAAATCAACAGCCGCCTCGGTTTTTGAATAAACCGTATATTGAAATTTAGATCCTCGGTTCCTCTGATTAAAAATAAAGGTCTATAATAAGAGAAATATCAAGTCGGATCCCGTTAACGATGGAATTTTTTTCGTCCCGCAAACTGTTCCATTTAAAATGCCTGCTGCGCCGAAAGGAGCTTAAAAAAGGCACGCGCGTACATATCCCCGTATTAACGTTAAACGGAACGCGAGCTGCATTTCCGTCGCCTCGGCTCGCTCTTCCGCCGGATCATATTTAATTTTCCACGTCAACTCGAGCGTAATAACAATCGCGTCGCGTATCAAATAGTAACACAATTAAAACGGGGCCGTGGATTTAATCCACCGTCAACGTACTGCAACGAAAACGTCCGTCGTATCCGGTGCTCTTCACGTTTACCCAACAGGACTTAATCGTATATCTCGCGCGCTCCGGCGCAGCGTTTAATCGTCCCGAGAGTTAACTCTAAACCCGTCTTGAAACGCTTCTACGTTAACAAAGACGCTAAATCGTTTTGATCCACGCTCGTCTGAGAGGAGGCGGAAAGAAAACGAAGAAGTTTCAAATTTGATCGCCTAGAGGAGCGCTGGCTCGAAACGTGGCCGTTGTTTCGCGACGACGAGGGGGATGAAACGAGAATAAAACGCGACTGTGAGGCGAGCGTTCGTTGTCAAACATCGCGAATGCACGATTCCCCCCCTCGGAACGAAATAAGGCGTCGCCATTGCCATTTAACGGCGATGTTTCCCAGGGATTGAATACCAGAACGGTGCGAGGAGGGATTTGCTTCTGAACGTTCTCGATTTGGAAGAATAACGCGAGATTCGAACGTTCGCGAGGGGATGAACGATCGAAATCGCGTCGTCGTCGCTGCGACGCGAACAGCTCCCCTGCTGGGACCGGAAGCTAACGGCCCTCCGCGGCTTTTTGTTTCAGATGGCCGCATTCCGCAGAATAAACGCAACAGAGAGTCGAGCCGAGGCAACGGGGATGAAAGGATTTCTTCGAGTGCCCAGGGAAGGGGTAAGGCGAGCTCAGAATGTTGTATCGCGCTTTCAAAGAGTCTTTTACAACGCTTTATCGCGTTTACCCGGGGATTGTCTCTCTAGTGACGTGGATAGAAACCGTTGGAATATTGTGAATATTTCAGTTAACCCTGTTAGAGGGGTTTCGCGCGGTGCCGCCATTTCCGTCGCGAGCCTCGACGAATCGAATAAATCGAGCGGCTTTTTTATTAATATCTCTCGTTCGTCGACACCTGAAGGGTTAAAAATCGTTCTCTTCTTTATTTCAGAATAAACGATAGAAATGTTGGGTACCGTTTGCACAGAGACTTTTCAGCGTTTCGGTTTTATTTTTCATTGTAAAGGATTTATTTGTTAATTTGTTACTTGTTTTTTGCGGAATTTAAATAGCATTAAATCGGACAGAAGCCACGTTTCGATCCATTTAGATTACGTGAAAAATATTCTTCGTATTAAAGCGGATAAGGATGATGTTCAAGTTGCCTGTTTTACATAAAAGATCTTGCAGATATATAGAGTGGGACGTTTAAATGTGCCACTGAAATTCTTTGTATCAACAAAATTATGCGTGGCTGTAGTTTATTTTCAAATACGACGATCTTGCGTTCTCAATTCGTTGCAAAAGTAACAAATGCACGCAGTATTTACTATACAAAACTCACGGTCAGTAATTCATTCAAGTATCATCCACGCAGACACAAACTAAATATTATAAAATCGGAACAGCTTGAGATTTAATATTTAAATAACCATATTATCACGTCAGGACATTTTTATCAGCCTCAACGATCTTTCAATCTCTCTTTCAAATTCCAACTTCTATCTAACCTCTCTGGTTCAGCAACAATGCTACGTACAATTTTTATTATACATCGAGGTCACGGGAAACGAGGCACATCTGCAATTGAAAAAAAAAACAAAAGAAAAAATGGAAACCTCCTATCCCCGTCTCGCAATTAACCGGAGAACGAAATTTACGCGGCGCCTCCGCCTTTCTGAATTTCGCTCGTCTCCCAGGCCCGCTAATACAAAAGTAACACAAGATAGATGTACCCTGTATATATTCTTCATAATTGTATTCATGATATTCATAGTGTGCCGAGATTTACTGGATCGTAGCTCGGTAGTCCCGCGCGGAATGCCCGGCAGATTTAAATCGCGCGGCTGGGGGACCATAATGGCGTCGCGCGTTGCGGGTATCGATAAGTCGGCGAGTTTACAAGGGAGTCGAAAGGATTTTCGAGGGCGGAGAGGAGGTGGGAGAGGTGGGAGTCGTTCCCGTAAATCAGCCCCGAGTTAACTCGACGGTGTCGCCGTTTCCGTGAACGAGTCGCCGTCGTCGGTAGAAACGGAGGACGCGTCGAACAATGGAGGCCCGCCGGAAGCTGTTCGCCGGCACCGCGTTGACGGAGTTATTATTCCATCGATGACGGAAGCCCCGGATTTAATTAGAAATTAACGAAAGCCCTCCGTCGAAGTTGCGCCTCCAGGAGTCGATCTAATTTACGCGGCGGCTCGATCCGCGATAAAACGAAGGCGCGACGATAGGGACGGCCGTCCAATTAACTTAATTAACGTTACAGGACGCGAAAATTTGGAGGAAAATAATGCCCCCGGTGGCATCCGCGTCGGCGAAGTGGCTCTTAATTAATTTTCACGATTGTTTCGTAGATAATTATATTTCCCGCGTCCGCTTTAATTAACGCTGGCCGGGGTTCTTGCAGAGCGCCGCGAAGATGCTGCCGAAAGAAACGGCGAACGCTTCCGCGGGGGTAGACCCGCCCGCCTTTTTGCCAATCAACGGCTACTTGGTTGTGTTCGCCCCGAAAGTATCGGCCCTGTTAGCGAGCCAATTAGCCAGAGGCAATTTATTATAAACGTAACTTCCGTTCGACAAATCGAGCGTTGATTATGGCCCTCGCCACGCTCGACGGCGGAATCTCGTTTCAGATGATTTCGAGTTGGCTGAATCGGTTGGCTGATCTTCTCTTTGTCCGTGTTCAGATACTCGACTTTTGGCTTCTCTTTTTTTTTTTTTAATAGCGCTTCACGCGTTGAATATCGAATCCGTTTCACTCGATGACGCGGGAATAAAAGTTGAGCTTGACGATGGTGTTAATGTTGCATCAAGGAAGTTAGAACGAATATTGAAGCAATGTGCAAAATTAATTTTCACTCTGCCGTGTGAAATTAATTGAGAAGCAGCATCGCAACGAGACCGCAGAAAGTCGACCGTTTTCTTACTAGACACAATTACGGAAAATCGAGCGTTTATTCACTCCCGCGAACAAGCGTCAGATTCTCGAGATCGGGGACATTCCCTCGCGCGTCGAACGGGTTGGAATAGAAAATGAGCCAAATCGCGGACATTCGACGGCCGCTGAAAGTGTTTTAAAAAGCGAGCCCCAATGGCCACGGCGTGTTCCCGATGATCTCGAGTACGCGCGCCACGGAGTCGTTCGAGAATCGGCTTGAACGCGTGCCAATTCGCGGTACGTACGTATTAACCTCTGGTTTCGTTCCCGCGAAGAAACGAGCCGTATCAGCGCGACGAAGACTGCCAATTAATTTCGCTAATGGTTTTCCTTGGCGCGTTCTCGACGTATTTTATTTAACCATTTCAACTAGCAGAGACGCAGGCTGGTCGGAATTATTTCCAGAGGCGATAATAAATATGGGAGGGCAGATTGAATTTTCAAAATATGATTAAACTTAAGTGTCTCGATTGATAAGACCTCAAACTTTCTATTAAATTAATCGAATTCCAATTAATCGTGTATCTAAGATAATGGAATCTAAACGTTACTTTTACACCGATTTTCAGCTATTCATTCTTCCTTTCAACTCTTCGACGAAAGGACTTCGTCCCCTTTTTTAACAGGGAACTCTAAATCTAAGTGTACACGTAGAAATAACTTGAACCTCAATTTAATACTCCACGTATAGTTAATTACCAATAAAAATCAACGCACAGGTTTTAAATCTCGATCGCTAAAATCGCTCGAACTTTCATCAATACACACGTAAGGTGTATTTATACCCAGCTACGTTATAAAACTACCCCTAAAAAAAAAGAAAAATTTTATCACCAAAACCCATCAAATCGATGGAGAAAAGGATACGATTGAAGCCAGTTTTTGTTTCATCTCGATATCTCAATCCGTTCCAGAGATATAAGGGTTGAAAGTTTCGCATTCTTACTACGGCGCGGAAGGTGGTGGGGGGGAATTTATGAATGAACTTGACCCAGATGTTTTCCCGGAAATGCGTACGCACTGATAGTAATAGTAAAAAAAACCGTCTGGCGGCTGTCTGGCAGACTGACCACGTGACTGATCATTGAGGTAGGTCAGTGACCAGGAGCGAGCGAGAGGTCCGAGTCCTGCAGACGAGGACAGAGATAGTAAACGATTAAAAATTACCCTTCCCTTTACACGACGATATCTCGGGAACCGGAAGTCGGATCGAGATGATTCGAAGACCATTTTCAAGGGGAGGGTTCCCAGCTTCCAACAAGCTGGATTGCGTCGAGTAGAGATTGTTATCTTCGGAGATACAGCGCTTCAAAATTTTTCTGATTTTAATACGGGTCAATAGGGGTTTTAAAGAGTTTCCTGTCGAAAACGTTCTACTTTTTTTATGGTTAAATTCTATTATACATTGGGAACTAATGTTTATTTACTTGGTAAATAGGTAAAATGAAGAAAGAGTATATTTTACTGTAAAAATTATGTTCGTAAAGAAAGTTATACAAATTTCTCTGGACTTGAATCTGATGCTAGAGTCGAAACGATGGCTTCTTGGTGTTATTACTGCTATGGACAGCTGATTGACAAATGTGAGTCAATTTACACGAGAATAACATACAGAAGAAAGATCTCTGTCGATATCTAACTGTTATGACATTAGTGAGCACACTTTTCTCTTGACGTTTTACGACAGTAGCTATAAGTTACTTTCCCAAATGTATCAAATATCTGAACGTATTACCCGAAAAAAACTGTCAAACGCCATTTTCTGAAACATTTTACCAGAAATTCCTGGCCTACGTGTCCACTGCTGTACACGACGATGCGTATTTTCCTGTATTCTCGAAATTCCGGATGGACATGCAGGCTGTTGCATCTGACCGTATCCGCGAAGCTATACAAAGCTTGCCTTTTCGCTCATTGTCAAGCTGAAATTCGCTATCGCTGCCGTGGCGCGGTCTAAAATAAGGGAAAAAACGCTCGCAACACGCGCGTCACGTCCTGGTATTCACCGTGAGGTCAACCAAAAAAAAAAGAGACGAAAAAGGAGGAAAAAAAAGGGAAGAAAGGAAAGTTTTCCAAAGTGATATTCGTAGAACATGTGTCACTGATTACGTCAGTGAGCGCGCAGGACATTCGTCACGCGAGCCGTATCTCACTTTGGGGTAGTTCCTTCCAGCGCAATGAGGAGCGACGTTTTATCGCGAAATTTCGTACGATCCCACGGTTATTTATCCGGGCAGCCGCGGTTCTCCCGGTGGACGTTGAAATAATGCCCACCGCGCGGCGATCCAGAAAAGAGCGGGGCGCGCGCGATCGCGAGGGGGTGGGTCGAAAAAAAAAAGCGAACCGCGGCGAATTAGATCGATAGCCGTGGCACAGGCACGTTTGATTAATCGCATTAGTTGTTTTATCAACGTTTTTCGCCGTTCGAATTCACGCGGCTCGTGAAACGGAATACACCGGCACGATAATTAGCCGATTATTTGCGGACTCGCGCGTGCTCGCGTAACTGCGCACCGGACATTTCCGCCGTGGTGTTTGATCTTTGCTCATTAAGATTCAACGCCCCCCCCCCCCCCCTTTAATTTACGCGCGTCGATACGCTGTTTCCGAAACACTCTGCCGTGCCCGAATTGTTTGCGTTTTCGCGTTCGACGGCTCCTCTCGTTCGCCGTAGAGCTCGGCTAACTTGCACGGTCTCACTGTGTTTTCTGCGATGTTTGCTGACTGTGTACATATTAAGGTCGCTTTGGTCTTTTTTTTCTATGAAACGCCTCATATTTTTTAGAAGCGTGTAAACGTTAAGGTATTGCACGGACATTAAATAAAATGTTACAGCTTTATGGAAGTGTATAGACGAATTATAAAAGTAAGTTAAATTCCTTTAGTGTTCAGAACGATTCAAGTCTATATTGAGTCAGAGATTGTATTGCTTTCCTAATTATTTTAATACTTCGAAAAGAAAATAGAAAAGAATTGTCCAATTCCTCCGCTTGCATCGATGCTTCCTCAAGGTGGTCGACGAGGTAATTATTGTCATTCTGAATGAATGATTGTGTAGTTAAATATTAATTTATCGATATCCACGCAGTTTAATTTGAATTGAAAGAATACGATTGTATTCGCAACGTTGAAGAAAATATATGTACAACAACGGGACGTTCCACCAATCTTGTTGGCCCTCAGTCTCCAGTAGTAACATGCTAATCGCGAGATTATTTTCAAAAAAAAGTACCATACAAATGGTAATGAGAATATGTACACCGCTGTTGTACCTGTTATGCAGATTGAGAAGTTAAACGAGAAACGCACATACTTTTGAATGTACAGGGTGTTCGCGTAGATACTTACCCTCGTCTGTCTCGTAAATATGCAGAGGTAATGAAAGAAGGCGGACTTTTACTGGTTATTTTTTTTTTTAGAACCAATGTTATAGCGTGTTCTACATTTTTATACTCGCAATATTTTTCATTACATATAAAGTTTTCCATTAGAAAAAAAACGAAAGAAGTTTCACAATACCGTCCACAGCAAAGAATCCACGTAATCGACGCAGACCGGATGTAATCAACGCGGCACCGTTATTGAAACATTTAGACGTTCGAACAACGACGCATTTCGACTGCCTTTTAACAGGCAAAGCCGCGCATCATTATCGGTTTCTGTCCAGTTGGTGATAATTTGGAATTCCAATCTACATGCTCCAATAATCGATAATCAGGGAATCAATTTCCGTACAATCGACGTCCCGAATAATGGGTGTCTAAATAATCGATCCCAGGATAATCGACGTCCCAATTGCAACCCTGCGCGACAAAAATTTCTGTCCGTCTACGTCCGTCAGCCAGGAAGACGACAAACGAAACGACGACGAGAGATGACGAGCTTTCCTTTTTTTTTTTTTTTTTTTTTTTTTTATACTTTTCGCGCAGCTCGAACTTTTTTCGAACGACACGCGATGCGCCGCGGACCGGAAGGAAACGCGAACCGGGGCGTTCGCACCCCCGGAAAATAACGTTGTCACTGGCGCGCGAGGTGTCTCGTTTCGAGTTGTTTCCTCGATGGTTATTAAGGAAAAATCTTTCGGATGGACCAGTGGATATTGTTTTCACGACTCGCAGTTGGCGGAACGTCTCTCGCGGAATATAAACGAACATTTTCGTTCCCCCTTTTTTTCGTGTTACGCGCGAACGTGGTGCAACTCGTTTTGGAGTTCATCATTTCGCCAGGAAATGTTGTACTTGTGGAAGGAAGCGAAAAGTACGTTTAATATCTCGTTTATCCCTCGAGTTCGCTTACCAGCGACTTGCAAAATGAACGCGTGCAGCCAAAGGTAACTGCATCGACGAAATGGCAACTAATCGTCACACGACTTGGAGAGTGTTGCGAACGATACGATACAATGTCTGAAAAAAGTAATTTGTCCAATGAAATAGGGTTGTCAGGAATCTGTTAAAAAATGTAGCGAGTAAAAGTTAACCTGAGGTTTGAAAGTCGACTAAGTTACCCTAAAACCGTACAAGTTGTGTCTTCTTCGTCACGATTACAGAGAGTGGAGCGAGCAAAGTTGTTTGCGCTGTAAATTTTTCAAGAAATTCATACATAATAACTCGCGACTAAACTCACCCCTCCTGCCTCCCCTGAGGGAAATATACCGTGTATCGTATAAAAAATGTAGATGGCCTTGAATTGAACTCTTCTACTCAGCTGAATTCTGTCATATTCCTACGTAAATAGTCGAGGAACTTTTCCAATCTTCTAACGTCGCCTATAATAGTTTCTTCTGTTGCGTTTAACACGAGCGTACGCCTGTTCATAAGTTATATTGAATGTTCAGAAGCTTTGGACGAAATGTTCGTCGAGATTCAACCTCTTAGAATGATCGCAAATCCGTGATACATCGACGGAGAAACGTTTAAGGAAAATCGATAAATTCCAAATTGTTAAGAGTACAAAATGATAGCGAGTTGTAGTTGTCAGGAGAGCAACTCGTGGCGCGATTCGAGAAGACAAGCAACTTTCGAGAATGAAAGGATTATCGATTTAACCGTCGAATGTGACAGAGAGTCATTTAGCCGATTGAACTGCTCAGACGTTTGAAATATTGTATCCTTTCGAAGGGAAGTCGAAGGTTCCGAGGTGTAACACGAATTTCTTGACGAGGGTTTGTACAATCGTAAAACTTGAAATAAGAGCTTAAATCGTTGTATTTAATTCTAGCGAAAATTATTTTAGAAAATATATAATATTTACTACCTTTAACATTAAGTATTTTTCATTTATTTAATTTTCTTCTTAGAAGAGAAACATTTCTCTGGTGCGTATCGTTCGTATAATAAATTTCCACGTGTGATCCACCTAATCGGCCACGATAAGAACGCTATGACATCCTCGATGTGCACGTAGCGAACGTTCAACGTAGCAAAATATTCCATTGGAGCTCTCGCGAGAATTCGCGATTAAGATAGAGCTTATTGCCGGGCTGTAAAAATTAGGGTTCCGATTCCGCTTTCAGTTTGTCGGGTTCGTGCTTCTCGCTGCCCCCTCACCACTCCTCAGAATGCCGATAAAGTCGAAATTATAGGTCCATAATGGAAAACTTTCTCCTTAAAGTCGGAAGTTGTCGGTGCTGGGACGAGAATGAGTGAAACTCCTTTTTCTCCCTCTTATTTCCGTGCGGGGCGCGAGGATTTACGGTTTCGTCGAGAGTTTTACCCCCGATCTCCGAGGAGAGCACAATTCGCCGTGAAAGGTATTTCAATTCCGGCCGCGAAAAAATCGATGGCTTCCAGTTGCCCGCCGGAACGAAGCGATTCTGAGTTACCCTGGTTATTGCCTCGCGAGAGGCTATTTAACGTTCGAGATCGGGCCAATAAAAATTTCCTATTATTATCGCAAGTCGTTAAGAGTGGACGCATTGCTCGATCTTCAGCAGGTCAATGATAGGGTCGTGATACCAGGAGACTACTTAGATTTATTCGAAAAAATAAGTCGATGTACGTATGAGGGGTGTCTTATGGAATTTTTCTAATTTCGAAGCTGTTGCGTTTATTTCAGGGGTGCACGAAGGTGTTCATTGATGGATGCGATGATAAAATAAAGAAACTCTGCTTTGATATTGTTATATACTATGGAAACCATTGAAATAACTTTACAACCCCTTAATTCTGACCCTGACTCAGACCACAAACGCAATTAATAAGAATTCTATCGATTCCACATCGATTCTAATGGATCGTGATCGTTCAGCGATCGTTGATCGCTAATTGCTCGATTTAGCTCCCGATTGAACTGATTCTGGTTCCGAAGATATCCCATTCTGCCCGCCATCGCGTCCTTATCGCGTCCTCCCCGGGGGGTGGCTCGCAATAGAGCTTGCCCTCGGTTTGGTGGCGACGAAACTTTGATAACGACGTGGAACTTGCGATCTCCCAGTCCTGCGCCAGGCGTATCGATCGCGGCAATGATTAAAAACTAATTTCTGTTTCATCCCCCTAGAAGCATGCTCGCTATTGCTGGGTGCCATCGAGGAGCGTGAATACTGAAGATCGTAGACTAAAATCGCAATAATTCTCATCAGAAATGTTCGAGATTAATCGAATTACACTACAGTCTGCGGTTGTATTATTTATCGTTCGAATTTTTCTGTTTAAATTATTTAAGCAGATGGCTCGAGGTGAAAATGAAGCGTCTTCATTATTAGATCATTCCATTGCACCGTAGGATGAAAGATATCAGTATACACGGGTCGATCAAAGGCATTTTACTTGCACGTGTATTCGTGTGAAGGATTATCGCGATAGATTTATGGACGGAACTCGCGGACTCTCTATGGCGGCGCGTTCTTTTCTGCTCTCTTTTCCTGGCTCGCCTTCCTTTGCCGTGGCTGGTTCGCTCCCTCACGCTATTCGACGCCCTAAATCTTCGATACACCACAAAGTGGAGACTTTATTAAGTATATATTTCATCAATCGCGGTCCGAGCTTTCTTGCTTTACTCTTTATCCCTTTGGAGAGTTGACGCTCGGTAATGTCTTACACGTGCGATCGAGAAAGAAGGGTATTTTATTACACGAACAAATATATATATTTTTTACAATTTCTACGATAATAAGAAAGCAACAGAAATTTTTAAGATACATTCATTACAAGTATTCTTTTCTCTTTAATGTAAACAACGCGTCGAAACGTTTATTCGCCACGAACCCGGTTAATAAAATTTGTTTTAAGATAATGAGAAAGCAACGGAAATTTTTAAATTACATTCATTACAAATGTTCTTTTCTCTTCAATGTAAACAAAGCGTCGAAACGTTTATTCGCAACGAACCACCGTTCCATAAACGAACAAATTCCGTTAATCATCCACGTACCAGCCGCGCGAGAAAAAGAAGGGAAACCGTACGAATTCCATGCGGAAGGTCGCGTTCGCTCTTCCGTCAAAGCGGTCAAAGCGTTTATCGGTGATTCCGGCGGGTCTCGCGTGCATTTTCCGCGGCGTCGCGACGGTTTGAACCTAAGCCAATTCGCGGGAGCGCCGTTCGCCGCCCCCGAAACGACCGCCCGTCCGAACCATCGCGCCATAAGGGCGATCGTTAGGCCAATTTACGACCGTCTTCTTGTTGCGCGCGGCGTGCTACCACTCGCGAAACGTTGTCTCAACGCCTCGCGCGTTCTCCGATTTCCGATTGCTCGCTGGTCGATCGTAGGCAAACGATCTGTCGCGAGATTCCGTTCGGATTCTCGAATTTGCGACTTTGTCACGCTACGTGCATCCTTGGCACTGGATACGAACGGTTTTCTTTGGTGGTGTCTTTTGGACTTTCTTTGCGTGGAACTGTGATTTTCTTTCAATAAGTGTAGTGGAAATTTGTGTGGTTTGATTGATTATTGATCGTGCAAGAAATTTGTATGTAATTGTTATTGGAATTTGCTTCATGCGATCTAATAATTTATAAAACTAATGTGTTATGGCGGTGACTAGGAATTATTAAAATGAATATACATCATTTTATTTTGTGCAGTCACTTGCAGACCGGCCCATGCAGCTGTGTAGCTGAAAGCCATTCTGCTTTTAAATGCTATAAATCGTCGCGTATATTCCTTTGGAGCTATATAATTTTCGAATTCTAAAACAGTCATCTCTTGCTCTCTTATGCAGTCTTGGGTGAGACACGATATTGCATAATAATAATTGTTTTTTATCGAAATTCAGGATGAATATATTTTCTTAATTTATTACCTTTTTCTATATATTTCTTGTTAGAAAATTGAAAACGACAGAAGTCGTAGATTTCGATTGTAAACCGAAGCTCAGGTATTATGCAAATTATATATTTGTATCTTTTCTAATTGTTATTCAATTTACTGTACTTCGAGCACGCTTAGAGAACTGAAAACGAAAGAAATGAACGTTTTCGATCGCAGAGCAAAGATCAGAGACCACGTAGATTATTACGAACAGCGTGAAATTCGATTCAGCGCCTAATTGAAAATAGTTGTTAATAATCGCGGGCTCGTGGACCGTAACACGAACATGTTAAACACGTTCCGTTTCACTACGGAATTTCTCCCGAAGGGGAAACCTCGCGTAGAGGTAAGAATAACACGGAGTGCTCTTTTTATCGCCATTCGAAACGTGTTATTTGAAACGTAGTAGCGTGTAATTTTGTATCTTCCAGTGGGATCACGTTCTGCTGCTGTATCATGTGGTTGGGAGGAATGTTTCTTCGCGAGGCAATATTGAAAACCATAACGTGTGTTCTAGCTAGGATAGACCAAAGTGGAACCTTTCATTTTTTTTTTATTTTCTTTTCCTTTCCTTTTACCAGCTTCCGCGTGAATCGTCCATTTTGTCCCACGTTTTCCATCGAACAAATTACGATATCGATTACAGAACCTCGAATTTACGATATTTAGTTATGTTAAACATGAACAATGTTACGTTGAAATTCGAACAAGTATTCGATTTTAATTGAAACTTGGAGGGAAGCTACACGTTCGTATTACTTAGGTGGTTTCGTGTTATCTAAATTCAGGTGACTCGAAGTCAAGGAACTTCGATATCGAAGATGAACGTGGGAACTTGAGAAGATATTACACGGGAATTAGATTCGCATTGATAAAACAATTTCAAGTTACTTACAGCGAAACGATCTGATGTTAATTATCTAGTTTAATCCGAACGAGGCATTGACTAATTTTCCAAGTTTGTGTTCACGACCGAATATCTCAAAAAATTTGTAATTTGGACAGTGAAGATTACACTCGCAGCTTCTTGTTCATATCTGCAACATTTTATAGCTATCACTTCAAAATGACACAATTGCACCATATTTTAATTTAATTTCTTGTAGCATTTCAACAGAAAACTACAGAGAAACATGCATTTCTCAAAAAGTTACACTAAAATAAACTAATTTCCTCGTAATCACTGATAAACTTTAATGTTTCTTCAAAGGAGACATCCAAGTGATATGTCAGACTTGCGACGTCCCCTCAGAGTGAACAACCAAAAGCAAATGGTTAATTACTGCACTTCCCTAAATCCTTTGCTTTTCTTTCGATGAGATAAAGGAAGAGACGAAGGTTTTTTAATATACTTTTTCCATACAAACGATAGTTTTCAATGTCCAAAATTTCCTCGACTATGGCTGAGGACGCTTGTCTGGTACAAAATGGCCGCGACGCGAGGACTGGCGAACCGCCGTCGCGACCTAAGGAAAATATTCAACCGGACGGATCAAACATCGCCCGGAAGTCTCGAGCAGTCCTCCGTCTGCTCAAATACTCAAATATGTAATAAGAACCGTGATATTCTCGAATGGAAATTTCCGCGGCAGGCGAGGCCCGCAGTGTCGCGTTCGAGTTCAAACAGAACTTGCCCGTGTAACGAACAAGGTGTTCCTCAAATATTTATACCCAGTACCTGCCTATTGCCGGAGAACTTCCGGTTACCCGTCTGGGCCAACTTGTCCATTGTTTCCCGCGTGATTGTTCGTTCGTCGATCGAAGGCACGGACGAGAAATTCATTTTTTAGGGCTGAGAACGATGCGAGACGATACGTGTATGTTGCGTTAAGGATTGTCAGAGAAATAAATCGGTGACTAATAATGGTAATTTGTGTTCTGGAAATTTCGATGTAATGAGAAGTTCTGAAAATGCTAAAAAATGTGTTTTTATAACAGTAATTATTTTTCATTACAGAAATTAATTTGTTACAAAAATTAATTTGTTATTTCATTTTTGGAATTCAGTAATGTATTATAGTACAGATATTTATATATGCCAGAGCCTGCAAAAATAACAGGCTCTAAATTTCATACGCATTTCATCACCATTTATTCGTCTAAACTTAACGCGTATAATTTTTCCTTTTTTTTTTTTAGATTCCACATCGTGTCGTATAAAACATAACTATCAGTCTTAGTCATTTTGCGTCCCGTTATCAACGTGAAACGAGAACGGAAAAATATGCCACGAATTGTTTTAATTTATAGAAAGGGAGAAAAAGAACGCCGCGATACGTGCCAAATATTTGCAGCTGAAAGCTTTTTTGTATTGAAATTTATTATTCGAATTTTAAAGGAATTAATATTAATAACGAGCAAAGCTTTTTTTATAGTACCTGTCAAATCGATTTATCCCTGAACGAGCAATTTTTAACTAATGGACTTCGCACAAGTAAAGGGCCGACTGCACGCGATGTACATTCCCTTGTACAAACCCAGACACTGTTTAAATTAAAAAAAAAGATACTTTAGAAGAATTACAATATTACTAATCATAAATTAACCTTCTTTACAATCCCAAATATTTCAAGCAACTCCAAAACGCACAATTATTTACACCAAAGCAGTGCAGTGTTCGTAAAAGACTTCTACAGACTTTCGAACGAGACAGCAGCGAAATGCTGCACCCTTCCATTCGACAGGGTGACGGATTTCGAAAATCGGCGCGTCGATCGCGGAAGATGGCGGAGGCAAGAACGAGCGAGATTTCTCGCGTTACCCGCGACAGAAATTTGTACGCGTCCAGGGAAAACGCGGAGGCGGGCCCGTTGAAAAAGTGAGGCTGAGGGCGCGCGACGGTGCTACCGGAAATGCACGTGTAGGGGCGCGCTGGGGTGGGCTCTCACCCCGCGTATCATAAATTTCGCCGCGCCGCGTACTTTGCACCGTTACCAGGCCCGTACGTTCTGATACCCTAGAACTCAACCTTGTTCCCGCAACCCATTTCAGAGCACTCTCGCGGTTACTTTGGTTCACCCCCGTGAGAGGGTGTATTGTGAATTCCGATACCAGCGACCGCAACGCTCCATCCTTTGGAAACATATTTGCTCCCGGCATGAACTCGACCAAAAATCCACGCCGTGAATTCCTTACATCGTTGCACCCGTTCCATCGATCCTCTACGCTCTCTTTCTATCTCTCTCTAGCTCTCTCGTTCAAGCTCTCTCTCTCTCTATCTATCTGTTGGCTTGTTTATTCGCCGTCTTATGGTTTTCACCGGGGCTGCCACGAGTTATCGTGCCGGTTGTTCGTGGCAGGATAATAGAATTGTAGCCTGTTGTCGGACGTCTTTGTCCTCGTGTTCTTGCTCGCGAACTTGTAAGTATTCCTGATTCTCTAATTACGTTTCAGCTTGGGAATCCGTTCGCGGAGAGATTCGCGCTGAATTAAGGGAACAAAGGTCTACGCTGCGGTAATCCGTGTCGTTTTTGTTCGGTTTCTCGTCCGTGTGCAGATTTCAGAGATGCTCGTCTGGATGAGAAAGATACCTCGGATCGATATCGTTTTGTTGTGGAACAAAGTTGTGTCCTATGCGTGAAGAAATTTTTTTACATTAGAATCACGTATCGATGGAGTGTGTGCCATTTAAATTAATCTGCACGGCCGCCATTTTGGTTCTGCGTGGGAATCGCGCAACTTTCTTGATCCATCGCTTCTTTCAATGATTCAGAAGTCCAAAAAGGCCGCAGCGAGCCTGCATAAATTGGAAAGTTTCGACGCTTTGAGATTCAAATGTTAATCGCCGCGATTGAGCGGAATTTTCATTTAATTGCCGTCCGCCGCTGGGTGGCCATCGAAATTTCAGAATCGAGGGAACTCGTCCACCTCTGAGCATTATGTGAACCGGAGAATTCGTTTTATTTTCTATTGTCGCGAGGCGAAGTTTTATTTGGCGTTTAGGCAGTCAGCCGTACTGCTTGTTAATTAGATGAATTAAGTAGCTTAATTAAAATGTTTGCGATATTTTGTAACGTTCCTGCTCAAAATTTGTTTTAATTACCTGTGGGAAATCTGAAAGCTCATCGCGGCGTGAAAATAGCAACGAGATATTAATTTGGAAAAAGGTTGTAAAATATAAAATGCCTGAAATTGTGGCAAAATTTGTTACACGAAGGATACACTCGCAATGCGTCATATTATGAAGAAAATGCCAACCAAATAAAATATTTCAAATAAAACCTTTTCGCTAAGTTAATTTGTGTATAAGATCATTTTACATTTCGATTCGAGCGCCGAGGAACAAATAATTAAATCCTCTAGGTGACCTTAATTTTAAAATTTCCAACGAGTAGTAAAGAAGAAATTGCAACATTTCAAAAATGCAGATACGCTCTCCGTATCGTAAACCCGAGATAATCTCATATTCAGAACGCATTTCAGTTTCGTTCGATCGAACCCGTTCCTTTCCAGCAGGAGTACCGATATATCCCAGTCAGTGCTTAACCTTGCAGCCCCGTTTCGAACCACCCACACTTCCACCCCTCGACTCCCTATTCCTCCGTGCCTAGTTTATTCCCTCCGTACCGATATCAGCGTGACTTTTATCCTGGCGCAGGCCGCTTTTTCCACGGGAATACGCCCGCGTAGCCGACATTGTTTAGCGCGACGGAACGACTCCTCTCTTCATTGTCCTACGCCCGATGCGCGTGAATACGGGGGTGCCATTAATCGTGTTTCGTCCGCGAGATTAATGCTTTCAGCGCGACCATATAGAACAGACAGAATGGCCGGGAATCGATTTTGTATCGAGCTAATGGACACGCGTTCAAAGACACCGTCCTCCCTCCTGGGTATTGGAATTTTTTCTCTCCCCCTCTCACTCTGTCTCCTTTCTGTTTCTGCGATTTGTAAAAAGGCTAGCTTTACGGATGTTGTTTAAGCGAGATACTCTTTGGGGAGCGCGCGGGGTGGTTCGCAGGGAAGATGAATGTTGGTTGCGGGTATAAGGGCGATGGAAAATGGGATTGAAGCACGGTGTTCGGTTAAAAAATTGTGATAATTGACGCGGTGCGTTGAAGTCTCGTTCCCTTTTGTGAATACCAAGGTTAGCTCGATGGGTTGGATTTCTGATGGGTTCGGTTCATTTCTTCGCACGCTGTATTGATTTTATTCGTCGCGTTTCATTCTTTCGACGTGGTTTATTAACGCTTTCATTGATTTTGCAGACTTTTTGTTGTACGATAATTTAATTTCGTTTTTCTCAGTGGAAGTTCAATCTGAAGACACACTGTATACTGTTTTCATACTTTTCTGAGCTCGATCGATGGTCATTGGCAAAATCCAACGTGTATGTAACTTGTCACAATGACAATAAGGAAACCACCCTCTTGAGCAAACGAAGGGCCTCGTCCACTCTTCACAAACGTACGCCAAGGGTGGCGAAGTATACTGTTTCGTAACTTGGGGAGGAATTTTCAAAATAACGACCAATTAATTCAATCACTGTCGTCGCGTTTCATTCGATCCGCTTCCGTCGAGCAGACATCCGGTACCCGTTTTGGTTCCACGATGGCGCGGGTCGTAAAACTTAACCCTGTTGCCGCGATCCATTTCACGGCTCTCCAGTTTATTCTCGTCCGGTTTCCGGGCCGGCGACTCGACCGTTGCACTTTTCCCAGATAATACGTTATATATTTGTCGTGACGTGTCCGTGCGCCCGTGTCACGCGCGTCGCCTCGCCCTCTAATCGGATAACGCGCATCAACCCCCGTCGGAAACCGTTCGCGGCGCGGGGAAAAATTCGCGGAAGGAACGTCCGCCGCTCCTGGATGGAATAATAAGCTTGTCGCGCGAATTTGTTACGCGATGATGGGCGAGACGAAACGTATTTTGAAAACCACTCGAACGACGAATGGCTTGATGAGCACTGAAGATCTTTTTTTTGAGATAAAAGGAGGAACAATATCTGCACACGTCCGTTTGATATTAATATAAAATCTGATTATTAATTTAAAAACTACCGTTTTGCAAATGACAGACAGTAGATCTCAATTTTAAAATGTAAGTTTTGACGTGGTCGCAGAATAGCTTTCAGATACGATATTTGGGACTAATCTGTAATGGACGATTATAACAGTTTTCTTTTGGGGTTGTTTATAAGTTGGTCGCGTGTTTTGTAGCTAGGATCAACGATTTTCGTTTACTCCAGACAGGCAATCTGTTTATCAAAATAAAAGTCCACGGACGAGGAAGTGAGTTGTTAAGTTCGTTAAAATTCCTCGGAAGTTCTTAACGAGCGCCAGGGAAGAATTCGTGCAGGAATAACCCATTAACTTAGTTTGGTGGCAAGAGTCTAGAGAAATTGATATCCCGAGGTGCTTCAGATTGTTGATTTCTCGTGAGAATGTTATCTTTCCACTACAATGTGTATTTAAAAAACAATCCCACGATAGGGTTTCGATGCAAATTTTGCATATTTAGTTAATCGCAAAAGTATTTAATCGATTAATGAAACTTTGAGATTAATTCAAAAAATGTTCAGTACAAAAATTATTTTATCATCACAATTATAAAATATTAAATTAAATTAAATTCACTTATCCAGCATCAAACTAAATTGTATCGTTTCATCTATAATATCAAATTAATATCTCCATTAATAATAGCTGACAACCCAACCTACCCTAACCGAAGCTAAACGCTATACGACTTCGGTCACTTAAAATAAAAGACAAAAGTATGAACTTTACGAGCTACAAGCCAGCTGTGAGTCACGTTCGAACGAAATGATGCACGAGCGTGCAGTAAAGATATTTTTACATTCCTTAAGCCTCTCCATGCACAAAGCGTGCGTCTCAAAATGCACGAAACAGCTTCGAGGGCAGGGTAAGAAAAATAAAAATTCCAGCTGGCATTCTACCGAGTGCTATGCCGCGCGTTACGAGACTCGAGTGTGTACAACATAACTTTTCCTTAAACATGGCTAGCCAACGTTCTACCGCCTCCAATGAAAAGTGTACGCGTTCCTTACGACGAAGGTCTGTGAAATGAAGTGATCTTTCCCGGCTACGAAAGGATGCACCCCTTTATTCTTGCGTGCTTAGCGACGGTGTGCATACGGAGTACGTACGTACTACTTTTGAAAATGTACAATACGCCGTTTTGAATGACAAGAGTGGCGAGGTAAACGAGGCCAAGTCGCAAGAGCAGGTTCGCGCCATTCATCAAGATAAAGCAGAAATCCTTGGTAACCAAATACAGAGAAATGCTTTGCTTCAGATCTGTAAAACACATTCTTTTAATCAAATTCTATTTAGTTGCAAATCGACTCAAGGTTACTCGACCTAACGGGACCTTTGATTAGGTATTTTGGGTTTATGATTAGGTCAATAAGCGTTGAAGCGATTAAATAGGTTCCTGTATCGCATGAGTCAACAATAAACCCTCGATACAAACTTTCAGCTTTGTTTCGATGAATACTCCGCATCCCCCAAGTCCAATCCGTCTATTATATTGGAGAATCCATCACGGAAGAAAAGAAAAAAAAAGGGTACTTCCGTTCAATAACAGGCAATGCATTGTGAAATGTCGAAAGTTTCCCTCAAAGACGCATTACTCTTCAATCGGCCGTTCCAGGAGGTCGAAGGGTTGTTCCGTTTGAAGGGTAAATTTCATCGCGGTCCGACGCATAAATTTCGCCCAAGTCTGACGCATAAATTTCGTCCAAGTCTGTATTCAGCCTGTTCCTCCGGCATGGATTCCGGTATCCTAGAACTTAACCTCATTCCCTCAACCTAGATCGAAGCCCCCCTCGTTTATTTTCGTTCAACTTTCCAGACACGCAGGATCTCGTCCGCCGCTCTCGCGTCCTCCGCCTCTGGGGGCACGCTGTTTGCAGCAGGTCCACGAGGCTTTTATCCCGCGTCACGATAATTCCCCATTTCCAACGGAAATTCCATCGCGACGTCTTCGTCCCCCTGCAACGTCCAACGAAACGTGGACGTCGAAGGTCAATCGTCCCCGCGGTTTGCTCGCGAGTCGTTCTTGGGTGAATAAACGCTGCGGTTTCTTGAATGGACGTCGCCATCTTGCTGAAACTACCTTCGAGCGATGCAAGAAAAATTGGCGGCTATTCTTCGTGCGATTAATTCGATTAGGATTGGTTTCTTTTTTTGTATTTATTTGAGAGAGTTTTAATTTTTAGGTTTTAATCTCTCGCAATGTCGTGCGTTTGATCGTTATTGAAATGAGAGGACTTGGACTGATTGAAACGAATCCAGGAACGCGCATTGCTCACAGAAACGACCCGCTATTAATCTCGATTACCGCGTAATCTATCATAGACGATCCCACGATACACGATTCAATTTATGATGCGAAAAAGGAGAAGAGAAAACCGAGCGCGCAAGACGCGAGACTTGAAATACTACAGTATCTTTGACGCGCGTTTGCAAAACCATATTTCGTTCGCATTACAGGTTCCCGTGCGCTATACATCATCCAGGATTGAAACGATTGGATTGTAACAAGCAACAGCTGCATGGAAATCGGGAAAAATAGGGTATCTATCTTGAGAGCGTTCAATTTCACGTCTAATCTCAACCACAACCCCTTTTCTCATTTCGAATCCTGACAGAGAAAACCTCGCGCGACTCGTAGCCTAACCACGTTATTATCGTTGCCTCGTATAAAGAATCATGAATGAAAAGTCGCGCCAAGACTAAAATTGCTCGTGATTTCCAAGCGCAAAGAATATAATGGAGCAGAATCTCGATTCCCATTCAACCCCCGTCGACGCCGCATGTAGAACATAAAATACGAGCGTCCAAGAGCGCGGAAAAATTCGTGCTCGCTCCCGTCAGCTTGTTTCTTCTATTATACCTGCTCGAACGCGTACGCGGCGCATATTAATCGCGCATTATACTCGATAGAGCCAGGGGATTGCTTTAGAGGAGGCGAAAAAAAGGCGAGAAAAAAAAAATGGCAGCGACGAAGCGCCGCGGCCGATAGCAGAGCGCTGGCATTTTTGCCGACCGACAACGAAATTTCATTCGTCCCTGAAAGCTGTTCGCGTCTCCCGTCCCGCCTCTGGCGACCGGCGGAATTTTCATATTTAGACGGGAGAGGAGGGAGGGCAATAATTAATTTCATTCCGGGTGTCGATCAATAGCGGGCCCGGTAATTAAAAGCGCTAATGAGAGACTGAAAAACCGAGTGACACGGTAACTCCGTTATCGCATTATCCACGGTTTATCGCGGCGGTCGCGGTGGGCGAGTTTAAGGCGACCGAAAAAGTAATTATCGGTTCCCATTAGCGGTGGGGCAACGTTAGATCCCGTGGCGCGGCCGTCGCTTTTACTTCGCCGCGGTTATTGGAAAGATAATGGCGAGAGAAGAAAGCGTAGAAAGGAAAAGAGTAAAAAAAAATAAGATAGGAAAGTCGACAGAGAATCCGCTATATTTCCCGTGCAACGGATTGCGACGGTCGTTTCCTTTGGTCTCGAAACGGCCACCCCTTCGCGGCTGCGGACCAGGTATCTCGCGACCGCGATGCCTGCTAAGAAATCCACTAGCAGACCCAGACTGAAACGCCCCATTTTCCTTGACCATTTCTCATCCCCTTGCTTCCACCCTCTCTGAGGTTCTCCCACAATCTGACACGGAACATCTCGTCAATGGCGTCCATCGCGCCACGTAGAATCGCGTCGACGAGATACCAGGTTCGTAGCTGCGAAGGGGGTTAACTGTGTTAAAGCGTATACGCGTCGCTGAGGGGTGCGCGCAGCCTGTTGACGCAGTATAATATAACCATTTACAGGTCGTAATACAGAATTCGAGATTCCCGTGGTGCGCAGCGACCGAAAAGCACGGAGAACGTGGATTAGCATAAACGGGTGTTGTCTTTGGAGGATCAACCGGCGGCCATAACCGGAAGGACTCGATAGGGGAGCCGTCCGAAATAAGCAGCGGTAGCCTCGACCTGGTCCTGTGGAAACAGAGTTAAGCAACGGTTCCTTGGCCGTGTACGCGGTAAAACAACAGCGGAAACCCAAGCGAGATGTATAACCGCGATATTTCATTTCACGCCTGCCTTTTGCTGGAATTGTCGGCTGAGACAGGGAACTTTTGATTAACAGGCAGCTGTAATAGGGAGCGATGTTGACTCCGATCGAAGTTTTTCGGCAGCACCGTTCGCTCGCGTTCGTTTGGACGCGACGCCAGGGGTGGAAAGTTTCTTGGTTACCAATGGGATAGTTCGATGAAAAATTGCTCTATTTTTCGGTATCGTCTCCTTTCCGGTAACGTCGCTTCGAGCTGATTTGCTCGGCTCCTCGAACGCAATCTGTAATTCCCGCGTTTTTATTAGTCGAACGGTTCTTCCTCATCCGGAAGAAGCAGAGTTCGTCGATGTCGAGTTACGCGAAAGGGGTCGTTTGAAAATTCAACAGGTGAATTTCAGTTTACCGTATTTGCATTACGCGAAACACAAGAATGAACACACTTGAACTCATTTTGTTGTTCGATTTTCTGAGGAGATAAAAAACATATGTTTACCTGAAATTATAGTTAAAAAACTCACAAAAATAACGAGAAACGTGCAACAAACTCTTCGTTTCGAAATATCATTAATATTTGAATTTTTCATGAACGTTTGTAGAGGATCAATTCGTGAATCATTAAATTTAATTATACCTTGCAGTTATAATTTTATAATACCATCTTTCCTTGAATTATAAACACATTTGCATGATAATAACGATAAAATTAAATATTATCGAATATTTTAATCGAGATTTCATCTTCCGCCGTCAATTATATTATTGCTTTGTGCTCGAACTAAATTATGTACGTACACAACCTTTCAATGATATCTACTACTGTCACTTGAAATAACACCATCTTAACAGATATTAATCAAATTCTTCGTAAACAGTCAATCAAATTTAAGATTAAAGTATTAAGAGACAATGCATATTATAATAACTTCATTCATTTCGTTGGCAAATAACAAACTGAATCTGTTCAGGAATATACTGATGAATAAATAAGTTTGGAGCGCAGTGGGTCAAACCAAACGATGATTAACAAGGCATCCCTAATGCCGTCTAACGACAGCACGGAATACTTGACAACACGCGGCGCAATAGGGTGGAATGTAGCTACGTAATAATAGAGGTCACTAGGAATTCCTGGAAACTGTAATACCCTCGTTCCGTACCTTATCATTTCGCCATAGATATCCTGGAACTGAATCTCGTGCCCGCGTCGAGTCTCCCTCGTTTATTTCAGTTCGACTTCACCCCGGTATGTTACCCTCCCAGCACCCGTTTGCCGTGGGGCATTGTACGTTCCACGTAAGTCCTTCAAACTGCACCCTGACTCAACGCGATCTAACGATAATACCGACCTGTTTACAAAGTTCCAAGTTTATCAATTAATTCTTTCCCATACTGGATCAGGTCTGCTCCGCCCGAGGGCACGCGGAGCCGTATAAATCTCTTTTTCTTCGAGTACCACCAAAGTAGAAGCCACGGGGGTGTAGTTAAATTACGCTGGCATTCGCTCGAGTCACAATTGACCACTTTACGTTCGATTCAAATTAGGAAAACTCTGTCGTTGGTCAGGGAAATATTCAAGTAGTCATTTTTATTTCGAAGTTCTGCAGTTTGAACAGGGTGCATAGTCATGGAATCGTGAGTGCATAATTATGTGGATCACTGTTATGATATTTTTATGCCTTCGTAGAAATACTTGAAACACATCTCGTAGGATTCTCAGAATGATGGCGATTTCCAAAACCACCCCCTGTTCGTACCTTGTTCCTCCCTCGCGCGAGAGAACTTCCAGCGAGAGATGATTAATCGTTCCCACCCCTGGCCACGTTTTCCGCGGGAATCTTTAATCTTGGCCATTTTAAGAAAGTTCGCGGCAGACGAAACCGCAATCTCGTCGGGTCCTATTTGACTTGGCGAACTTCGCTCGTCGCTACGTGCCTCTCGACCGGCCGCCATATCTCCTCGCCCCGCTGATAATATTAACACGCTATATACCGTTTCAATTCCGTCGAATCGGACTCGACGGAAGTTCAAACTGTTCGCTTTTTACAGGCTTTTGCGACTCTTTCGCTGGCGCGAGCCGATCAAACGAAACGCGGTCGCAAAGCCTGCCGCGCCGCGTTCTCATTAGTAATTCTCTGTAAATAACCTTTGTTAATTCGCTGAAATCGCGAGTCGAGCGGTGATCTCGAGTTCGAGCGTGTGGAACGTCGTTATTACGGCTCGTTGGGCATCGCACTGTCCTTTGCTGATCGTTTTCGCGGTTCCATGGCGAACGATGAACGCGCATCGTCGAGACGCGCCTTCAGAAATACTTGAATTCAATATGGCCACGGAATCGCACTCGTAACCAGCATTTCGAATCGCGTATTTTCGAGTTTACGCCTCGATCGAACCGCGTGCTCGGTTTGACGAGACTCACAGACCAAGCGCTAAGTATGAATGACAATAAAACTCAATTGAAATAGTGAAATTACGACGAAACAGGATTAAATTACTGAAATTACAACGAATTTCGATGGAAACGTGTAATCGATCGAACGTTCGATCGATGTATCGGACCAAATTCGCGTCGTCGCGTTTTATATATTGGCAGCGTTCACCTTTTACCATCCGACAAGAGTGATTCCGTTCGTTTCACCCTTAAAACAATCGAGAAGCGTAGGAAATTAATTGCACCGGTTTCAAAGACGAGATTACCCCGGTTGATTCGATCGAATTAAGGGCAAAACGAACGAAAAGATGCGCGCCTTGGCCAGGGTCTTCTGAAATTAACGTCGTCGTTCCATGCAAGCGAACCGCGTAATCTCGCCCCGTCGGGGGGTGAGTTTTAATCAAAGCGTGGTTATAAAATCGAAGCTAGCGGGTGGGGGATGCGCACACGCGAGCAATAAACTAGGATAAATCGGCAGGTGGAAGATCGTCGTTGGCCACGATCGCGTCGTGAACGATCGCTCCCCTTGAAACGCGGGGGGGTTGTTCGCCGTAGCCGACGCAGAATCTCTCGCGTTTATTCCGGCTGAAGTTAGCCCCGGGCGTGGGCGTGGTGCTGATTCCTCTTGGGGATGTATCCTCTCGCAAGTGCTTCAAAGACTACTTGTCGTGATTCGATAATGCCGCCAGACCGCCGGGAACATCCCACGGAACTCTTAAATTTCTAATTAATCATCCACGATGCCTGCCGCGCCCTGCTTATACCGCCGCTGGAACTACGCACGAGGAGATAACAAAATGAAGGAACAATTTCACCGCGGCTGGGTTAAGTTTTGATTAGTTTTCGTCGCTGGCTTCAAATTGTTTTTCTTTCCGCGTTAGACGCGGTTTATGCTCACTTTGTACCGGTCGACGCGTGAGAAGTGATTATGAATACGAAATTTGCAGAATTTTTCTAACTGCTTCGTACTTCGTTGATTTTTCGCATCTAATTAAAAAAAAAAAAAAAAAATAGCTGAGAGGACGCGCGTAGACCAGGCTGTCGGTGAAACGTGAATTTCTTCTCGGGAAGATGACCGTAATCCATCAACGCAGACGAGATCCTCCCCTCCAAACTGGGAGGCACAACTCGCACAATGATTAAGCGTAAGATGCGCAACGTTATATGGCAAATTTCATAAATATGTAACGAACCCGAGCAGCTCGTTGCAACAATCGCAGGAACAACTTGCCCGCGGCACTCGTTCTAAGGATTGAAATAATTGAAACGTTCCTTCCCTACCTGGCGATTTTAATTTCCATAGTTGGCCGGGCTCGTCGTAGATTTATCGCTGGAATGCTACTCCATCGTCAGCAATATCTTGTCTGGCGGTATCGTTTTTCCCTGTTTTTAAACTGTCCCTCCCATCCTGAAATTAAATTTGTAAATTAAATTGGTCCCGTAAATCCGTCGTGAGAAAAAGGCAGCACCAGAGATAAGAGAGAAAAAGAGAGAGAGATAGAGCGCCTCGTAATTTCCTACGTATCCCCTTCGGATAATTTATTAAAATCACGTGCATTATCGGAAATGTACGTCGAGAATAATTACGAGGATCGAGGAGAGGCGAATGAAAAAAAAGGGGCGGGAAAAAGTGAAGTAACATCGAATTGCGGGGAAAGTAAATAAATAGTCGCGATGTGCCAGCAGTTTTTAATCACTTCGATTCCATTATCCGTAAGAAACACGTGTACGAATATGTGTACGTGTGCTCTGGGTGTTGCTGGTTTGTCGTTTATTATTCACGCAGACGGATTATTCACCAGAGATGTTTCATTTTCCGCAGGCGACGGTTTATTATTTTAGAGTATAAAGTACCGAGGACGTATGAAAGGAAGTATCGAGATATAAAAAGTTTTCACACAAATGGACTCTATCGGTTTTTAACTATAGTGACTTGTTTCAAATGATACAAGACAATATACATACATTTATTTGCAACCAGGTAAATAGGTACGACGGTTGACGACGATTTATCAGGGAATCCCTTCCGAGTCGCGACCGCGTTTTCAAATTAAAGGGGTAATAACGCGCGCCACGTGTTCCAATCGCGGTCGACAATCGATATTTTCGCGAGGTTCGTACGACCAGCTTGGACGTCGATTAAAATTTCAAACTTGCCGCAAACGAATCCGCGAGACATTCGATTGTATTCAAGCTACCCCAGGACGACAACAGACAACACTTAAAAGCTGATTCCTGAGGTTACCCCCAAGCAACATTCTTTAATTATTAACAAGAAACATAAGCCGATTTTAAAACATACACACGTCATTTAAAACATACACACATCATCCAATAAATTCCACAACAGAAAGAAAATAATTTTGTATTCCCAACCAAACGAAACTATTTGTCCAGCACCCCCAAGATTCAACCCCCTGCGCGACGAGTAAGCGCTATTTAGTCCTTCGAAAACCTTGCACCCGATATGAGTCGCGAATTTCGCGGATCGCCAAGTCGATTCGACGATCTCACATTGCCGTAGCCTCGATTAATCTGAACCTGGGACGAGGAGCGTTGTTTCTCCAGTCGTCGTCGTTCTAACGAAGTTAATTTCCGACGGAACGAGCCGAGGTCACCGTTCCGTACCGGGTGAAATTGAAACGTACATTCTACGGGTCTCGTTCGCGAGCGGTACTTCTTGTTTACCGTTTTCGATTGCTGTTCCGCTGCCAATGATTCCGCACGTCAGGGCTGAAAAGTTGCCCGCCCGGTCCCAGGAACATTTAGGGGGATTAAAGGAAACGGCGGAAGCGGGGCTCCTTCGCGCTCGTTGGGAACCAACCCCTCGACAAATGTGTTTCCTATGGCTCGCCAGCTCGAGGGAACGTTTGTCGTTCGAGACTTCGTGCTTCCATTAAGACGACGCGATTTTATCTCCTCGTTGAGGTTTCGAATCAGAGTTCACAATGAAATAGTTAACAATTTGTTGAGGGACAGGTCAGTTTTTAGCAGCTGTTTAGTACATCGATGTACTTGGAGTTTACACGATGCGAGCAACAGATTTGTTATTTGTTTAGGATATAGACTTTCTCTTTCGTTCGACGTAGGATTTACGAGTAGAAGTTAATCTTAATTAGCATTTTAGCATCTTGGCTCCTGCGCGCGTCTGTTGCGAGCCCCTGAAAATGGCGTCTGCTCTCGAATTCGTGAAACTAGTAGGGGTTGTTAAATCTATTAAACAACAATAGCATTAGAAAAATTTGTAAACACCGTGGTACGTGTTCTGCGATATCACATACGTTCAACAAAACCGTACAAACTTCGTTATCCAATTAAAGTTCATCTCGAATGCTGAAACGTTCCGTGTGTACTAATCAAACCGGACACTTTTATCGATTATTGATGAACAAAATCAGCTTTATCGCAAATTGCTCCTGCAGTCGGATTTTGAAAACTTGTTACGCGTTACGCGTAATCGCGCGGGATACGCTTTATTGTTTCCGTTTAATTCGATAGCACCGCGAGATGATTACACGATGTAAATACAAAGCAGTTTTAACGCTCGCAAATTCACGGACAACGCGTTCGCAAAAGTAACCTCCATTACGTAATTAATGACAATTACGCCGATTTCATTTTACATACAGAGATTATTAGTGAAAAAAATATTTGCACATTCTCATTTTTATTTCTGTAAATATCAAAATAATTGACAATAACTGCAATGTTTCTAATCTGTTATCATTGACGACATTTTTTATTGCGAAATTTCAAAAATTTACGACTATATACGCCAAATATTGTAAAAATCGTAAAAAAAATAGCAAGGTCAACAAGAATAGCCTACGAGGAGTTAAATAATTGGCCAGGATTACGTTCCCGCGCGTGGTCCATCGTTCAGCGTCGCAATGAGAAAAGCAATACGCGATAATCGTCGATCAGTCGACGAACTCTGCAGCTCGAGCGTTCACCGCTGCTCTCCATTTCGACTCAGTTCTCCTAAATTAATTTCGCGGGCAACGTTCGCGAGAGAACGGCATTCTGCCGAGGTGAATCCGGATTTACGACCTCGAGGAGGAGGAATCGATCCTCGCGGTTCGACCAGACGATCGCTGCCAGACCCTCGATTTACATTCGAACGTCGCGGAGAAGGATATTTTTGTCGCGAGAATATCCGAGCTAAATTAAAAATGCAAATAATAATAAATCGACCTACTTCTCGACACGTTTGACACGCATACTTTGCAATTACCTCGACGAAATGGCCATTATATCTATGAAGTTCGCAAATTACCTCCTTTGCGACAATTCATCGGAATAGCGACTGTACGAATCCAAGTGGCGGACGTAAACCTCTTGTATTCGCTTGTGCACATCAAAGGGATGGAAGACGCTTTCCATCTGCCGCGGGGAAATTGTCAGGAAGCTAAAGCGTAATTGAGTTACGGGCGGTGAATGGCCAGGGATCAAATTTGTTTGCGACTCTGCTACATATATACCACATATTTTGATATTAATTATGTAGAAATAGGAGTAACGATTATAATCTCACTAGCAGCGACGCGAGCACACACTGTGCACAGGCCACCCTGAAATGCGGTGCACGCGCGTATTTGCCCTCTCAACCCCGAAATACTGCAGCCATTTCCTCCTAGCTCCATCGTTCGACGAGAACGTTTGTCGGTTGGTCCAGTATATTATATTAGAGAATATTGATACACACGTGCGAGTGACAAGCTTTGTTAGCCACATTAACTCGTGTTTCTGTTCCACTTCTTAATTTCAACAAGATTGAAACAATTATCGTTCACATGCTAGCGATCGTGAATTCTAATGAAGATAACCTTCTTCAATTTTACATTACACCATGACCATGACGCAAACCTAGGCAAAAACTCGACGCTCGAGGAGCAAAAAAATGGCGACTTCCGGCCAAGTCTGATGGCGGCAAGACGAACGCAGTTCCTGCAGCGCTCTCGTCGCGCTTCCACTTGGCTTCCTCCGCGGCTTTGACGCGCGACTTCCTGGGTGTCCCAGCTTCGCCAAGGGACGCTTGGTAACAGTAACGTGCCTTGGGTGTCGCGCCTGCACCAGTCACTTCCCATTCGCGTCTACCAGGAAAATTCAAAGTCTGCTGGTGACGGAACAGAGGATGCCACGCCACCCGAGGTCCCATCTTTTCCCGCGATGCCACCGTCCACGATCTCCCATGGCAACTGAACCCGCGGCGTCTGCACACGACTCTGATCGTCGTCGCTGGGTACCAGCTCTCTCTGCGTTAAGGTCTGAAAAGGGAAAAATAGAGACCGCGACGCTGGGCTACGCTTTGGCGTCGTATCCTCTTTTCTTGTTCAGGTTATTACGTAGCTCTCGTGGAGAATGTTCGTTGCGTTACAGCTTTGACGTAGCCACTACGTAGTGGATTTACTTTGCTCGTTGTTTAATTACTGTTATAATATTATTATACTGCAGCACGTTTGGTGTTTTGTCTAAAGAGTAAACTAAACCACAAAGTTCTAAACCATTCAAAAATGGATAACCATCACTAACTAATGCAACAGAGACGACAATTCGAATTCGATTCGTTCCACGAAGCAGAAGTAGACATAGTGACATGCTCGAAGCCCGTTCCTCACCTTCAGCACCCATTCGAGCCTGTCCCACTGGGTGCAACAACGGGGCTAGCGCGATAGCGTCGTTCGCAGAGCGTGGTCGCTAATATTTCCGTGGGAAATCGTCCTCGGGAGGATTGGAAACGGAGGGATGTAAATTTAAACCGGGACGCGAGGTCTATCGATGCGCCTCGCCGTCTCCCCTTTAATTTCGCTGATATTGCAGACGCGATCCAACCGAAAGGAGGAGGACCGCGCTCGAAGAGTCTCGTTTTATCGGCACACGAGGACCGATTGATGGTATTTATTGTGGACTGCGCGACTTGGCGGCCATTACGGTGACCATTTCCGCGAACAATCGGTAAATAGTCAAAAAGAGGCGAACGGAAGACGAACTCTTGTATTTCACCGGCTAAATTAATTGTTTGAAACTTTATTCCCGCTGTAATTTTTGTTGGCATCCTCCGCGCGTCGAAATTCGAGGTCGTAGGAATCCTTTTGCGGCGAGGCTGCTACGATTAAATTCGAATATCGTAAGCACAGGTCAGGAAATCAGGAAAAATTCATCTTTCGCATTTCTACAAAGATGTGCCCTGCGATCCTTCTCGTCTTTCCACGAGCGAAACGTAACTCGTTTCACGAAGCTGCATCGAGCGTTCTGTGATTGGAAACTGGAGTGGAAGAAGTGATACCCTGCCTCTTCAATTTATTAAAAAATAAAGTATAGATGAATGTTCACTACCCTTGTCGTTAAAAATTGAAAGCACTCAGTAGAGAGGGATGATCTCATCCCAATCCCCTCCAAATCGAAACACGTAGCTATTAAAAATAATAATAAGCACAGACGCTTCAGAAAAATGGCAGACGAACGTATCTGTCGGCCATTTCACGATCGCTGGAACGAGCACGATCGGAACTAAACACAATCGTATATCAAACGCGATGATCCTCTCGTTGGAGGCAAGAAAATCGTTTCTACCACTTTAATCAAACATCCAGGGGTCTGCGCCCGCATAATGTATGTTCAAGGATGAAAGAGCGGTAGTTCAAACCGTTTGAACGTCCGCGGTCGCAAGGAGCCGACCGCTTCACCCTGTTTTTGCGCGGCCCGATCGATCTCGCTGCCTTTTGCCAGCCGCGGCTCTTTGTGCGGCCTCCGCGTGATCCCGATGCCCGTGCAGAACCTTTGACCCGACCGTTTCTGTGATTATTACGCGTGCACCTTTCACTGTGCCCGTTGAAAGCCCCGTTTTTGGCCGCGAGCGCCGTCTTCCGCGATACGCGTCGCGCGCGCGGTTACGCTTTTCGAACGTCACGCCGATCCTCTGTGGAGCGCGTCGTCAAACATCATCGCAGTGGATCGGCACTTCTCGTACTTCAGCTGAACACCGTGAAAACCTGACGACGGCTGTGCCCATCGAGGCGTGCGCGGCGTGCATCGCAAAATGTTAAACCGCACGTGTAAGCACCCAGGGTGACTCATGGGTGCCCTTTTCTGGCCCGCGAGGGTGCGGATATTTCCAACAAATTTCTCGCCACACTTTCCTCGCACACTGTCGATTATATTTTTAGATATTATCCGAGATTGTGACCGAGGGAATGTTCTGGAAATTTTTTTTTTTAATCAACTTTTCGTTTCGAAGTACTTAAGGGTGCGTTTTCTGAAAATCGAGTGTTTTTCGCGACGAAAGTTGGGAGATAGAAGTTGGCGAATAAAGAGCGAGCTACTTCGTTAGTTGCTCGACAAATAGAACGGAATTGAAATTTGCTGAAGAGTCGAATAGACCACGTTTACGTACTTCCAGTGGTATTTGTATGAGTAGGAAGTTTCAGATTCTTCCGTTAGAAAACGTGAAAAATAGTATCCCTACGATTGACAAGTAAGGTGCGTCTGGCATTTATAGAAGATATAACGCGTGGTTATCTGCTTATCCGTAAGCACAACACCCTTCGTCCCAAGATCGGGATTAATTTCGTCCGTTCGTTAACGAAACGTGACAAGGAAACGCGTTCTAGCAGCGTCGCGGAGGGATTTTATAATCGGCTTAGCCGTAATTTACACTCGACGACACTCGTTGCGGAATTTATTTACACGGGCACGGTATAATTTCCTGGCATTAATAACAAACCTCGACGTTGGCCTGTCGCGATGCGAAATGAGGGACGATTGTTTAAGAAGTATCAACGGCCGCCGGGCGATTAATCGACGCGTACGCCGTCAAACATTGTTATTACGGTGATTACGATTTAATGCTGCTGGCTGCGGCGTGGTCCCGCGTTATTATGTCTTTGTTTACTGGGGGTGAAATTAATGGGATCGATGGGAAGGCGCGAAAGTCGCGTGTGCATCCTAATTATTCTTCGAGTAATCCTCGACGCGTACGGGGCGGTTGTTACCGATAATTAATCATGCCGTCGTTATTGTTCCGCTATTCAACAGAGATTTCCCCCGTTTTGTCCGTGCGAGTCCTCCGTATCCTCTCGTCAAACGTGAAATTGTCGATAAAGTCACTGTGATTTTGATAGAAGCGTCTAAAATAGTTGTTTAAGAAATTAATCAATTTTAAACATCGATGAAGAACGATTTGCGTGCTCAATTTTCTTCGCTGAGTTTCGTGTAATTTTTAATATCGCAGAATGTAAGCGAGTGGTTCGACATAAAGATTTGAAGTGTGAATTCAAACACCAATCGCGATGAGTCACCAATCTCGAATGCGTTAAGCAATCAACGAGCGATAAATCGCGACAAATACCAACCCCTAACGTAACTAACTCGTCGCGTCACCTCGGGCAAGAAGCGTCCCTTTAATCAACGCAGATCTGCAGTCAAGCAACGCGTCCTAACTCTTTATTTTCCGCGACGCAGCCATCCTGAACGGATGAATCGTTGATCCTGATGAAAATCTGCGTTGAGTAGGCTTTATCAGCGACGGCGTTGTTGCCCGTTCATGAATGATGAAGCGGCAGCGCGCGCCAACCGCTTCGGCATTATTTAAGACGGAGGTAATACGATTTTAACGACGAGTTTCGATCCGCTTACGGTGGCTCTTGCCACCCGCTGCTGGAATTAAAATATATCGAATTTGGGAGGAATAATACTGGGGATGGGTGCGAGGCTGTCGATCAATTCCACCCTGCGCGGATGCAAGTCGCGTTTTGTAAATTTCATCGATGCCTATTGAGACGATTACGATGCTATTTTTTATTTATCGAGGTTAATTGCTATTTTTACGTTATGGCTGGCTGGTTGAAATTTGCACTCGGGTGTTGTTCTGTTTAATATTTTACTTCTGCAAGTTTAATAACGATAGATGTTGCCAATAAAGAGCAAGTTCGGGGTTTATTTAATTATTTCTTTGAGAATTAAAATATAATTAGATTCGACGAGTTTGATGTACATCGAGTGGAATCTAATCTAACCTTTATTACCGTCAGGGGGTTAATTTAAATTATTTCTCATCTATGTCATCAAATTTTGTTACATCTAAAGTGATTAATTTTAGGAATAATTTTAATCCTTAACATTATTCAAGTTTCTCTACACATTGATTTCGAATACACGTCTGTCTTACAGAAAGCAATCGAATCTATTGCAACAATTCAACTAAACACAACTACATACACGGCTAAACATTCGCTACCCCTGCAATTTCCACCCTATTTCACCGTTTTTCTTTAATCTGCCTGCGAAACAAGGCAGAACCGAGACCCAGCCGAGGAACGTTGCCTCGAAAAACAAATAAGACGGTGATTCGGTGTTTTCTTTCTGTCGGTTCCCACACTCACCCCACTCAGCCCCAAATTTATCCACGATAGAAACGTATATTAATCCGCTCGCGGCGATGAACGCAAATATCCCCAGGAAAGCGTACGTCGGTCGAGCAGAAAACAGCGTGCTCGCTTCGTTAAAATATCAAACGATATCGTCGGTGCGCGAGGTTGTTGCGTTTTGAAAACAAGAAAAACGGTCCGCTGTTGAAAGGCGCGCGCGTTTACGCGAGAAACGGCACGACGGTCCTGAGATAGTTTCGAGAACGTTTCCACGCACTTGTTTTCGAACTGGAAAGGGGCAGCGGGTCGTGGCGGGGAAGAAAAGAAAAAAAAACGGAGGAGAGGAAAAACCGCGAGGGAAAGTTTCGAAACAGTGTCAGGGAACGAGAGAGGTCGAGAGTGGGACTGGTCGGAAAAATTACGGACAGAGATGAACCGGGTAAATGAACCGGGGCTTTTTACGGGCCACCCCTTTCTTGGTTGACCGACTTCGCGACTTTTCACAGGCGTATATCAGGACGTCCCGAAGAAAGGGCTCGATAACGAAGACCCCGGGGTCCAGGCGAACAATTCGCGCGGCCATCCTCGTATCCACCCCCATTTTTGCCGTGTCACATCCACATGGCCGGCTAAGCGAATGGGTAATTCATCGATGATCGCGATGGGCTCGTTATGCGCGATTCAACGGGTTCTTTGAGGAACGCGACGTACAATTTTTGTTGAACCGAGCTGGTGCGTTTGTGGTTGACGATTGTACGATCGCAACCTTGCAATTGTTTCAGTATGTTTTAAGGTTGGATTTTGCAACTAATTTTTCTATAAGAAAAGGTTGCGTTTACTTTCAAATACTTGTAAAGCATTAATATTGATTTAAAACTAAAAGTATTGAACAGAAATTATCACTTTCCTTCGATTATTCATTGTTCAAATAATCAACTTTTTACTTCATCAATTATTATAATGCACACGACACAATTTTCGAACATACGCGTCAGGATTATACGAAAAGCATAATTTACGTGTACAAATAGAAATTATACAGTTATTTTTCTCTTGCAAACTGTGTTCGACAAAATAAGACTAATTTAATAACGCGTATCCAGAACGTCAACGTGTAGATAGCTCGTCGATAACACGTGTATCGCGAACGTAGTTAACGCAAATAATTGCACGCGACGAAAGCGAAAAACATCGTTACAGATTATTTAACAGTTAACAATCGGGGATGGGCAAACCGCGGAGTAATTCTCGTTCGAATAAATAAAGCTTATTCAAATACACGAAACGAAATGGTGCACTGTATGGATGTGCATGTAGGTTGTAATAAAAGTCAATCCATGTACCGTTGATGCAAGTTCTTATTATTCGCATTGCGTATGCGCATGCAACGGTACAACGCGGTTTCTCAGGTCACCCGCAATTGTTAATTCTTATCTGAAATTATTCTGACTTTATTTCAATTGTTTCATCTGATATTATTTACCAACATGGACGCGCGTTTTCGTGACAGAGCGTGTCGTGAGATGATAATCGATAGCATTTTTAGAACAATGGCATCGACGCTAACATCTACAACTCGTTCATTACCGATTGTTCCGATGCGCGGCTCGCAGACATCTTTAAAATCCATCGAACAGCTGAAAAATCGAGTCGTACTCGCAATTGCATCGACGCTAACATCTACAACTCGTTCATTACCGATTGTTCCGATGCGCGGCTCGTAGACATCTTTAAAATCCATCGAACAGCTGAAAAATCGAGTCGTACTCGCAATTGCATCGACGTTAACATTTACAACTCATTCATTACCGATTGTTCCGCGATGCACGAATCGCAAACATCTTTAAAATCCATCAAACAGCTGAAAAATCGAGTTGTACTCGCAATTGCATCGACGCTAGCATTTACAACTCGTTCATTACCGATTGTTCCGCGATGCACGAATCGCAGACATCTTTAAAATCCATCGAACAGCTGAAAAATCGAGTCGTACTCGCACTTACATCGACGCTAACATCTACAACTCGTTCATTACCGATTGTTCCGATGCGCGGCTCGCAGACATCTTTAAAATCCCTCGAACAGCTGGAAAAATCTGGAACAGAGTCGAACGAACGAACCGATTCCGTCGATCGAGTCGTACTCGATCGAACGAAACCCCGCGGATAGGCTCCGTTTCGAAACGCGCGGCAAGACTGCGTTTACTAATACAAACGTTTGAGTAATGGGTTTAATCGGGCCGATGGCGGCCACGGGGCTTCACCTCGGACGTGCAGCTACGCGAAGATAAAGCGAAAATGCAGTATGAAAGCGGTCATTCGATTGATCGTCGAATTACACGGGACGCGGGGCCGGGTTCGCGCAATTATTGACTTTCGATCGGGCGGGGTTCAACGAATCCGCCGGAACGAAATTGCCGGGCTGCGCCGTGGCGCAGAAATTGATAGCACGCGCGTGCGAACCGGACGCGCGGCGTTTCATCATTGGGAAATTAGAGGTCCGTTTGCGAGGGCGTACTTTGGCGGCGCTGCTCCGCGCTTCCTCTTCCCGAGCGACGCTTCTTTGCTGTCGATCGAGAACGGGAACGCTTGTCGCGGGGTCGACTGGTCTTTTCGTTGCTATTGTTTCATTGGTCGTTCGAGAACGTTTGCTGGCTGTTTTCGAGGTAGCCATTATTAAAAATACCGGTTGGTTGACTGTTTTCAACTTGTGGATTTATTTCTGCTTGTTTAACGGGGAAGACATTCGTTTGTTTTTCAGTGTTTTCGTTGTATTGGTCGTGAGAATGTTTTTGGTATTAGTTCTTTTAAAAATAAATTGTATAATGGTCATTTTACATGGGATATCTCGTGGCCACACACGAAAGACAGCATGACCTTTTACTTCTGTGCTGTTCTAATATATTGTACCAATATTTCTATTTTAGAATTGAATAGTGAAATTAATTGGACAAACGAATCTTATGGGCTCCAAGTGGAATATATCAATGTTATCTAATATAAATATGTAAGTTACCTGAAAGGGTTACCCGGATCGTAGCTTTATGGTAATGAATAGAATAAATCAAACGCGTAATAACGTATTACAAGTTTGAACTTTCACGCGCAACCACTAAGATTAATAACAGTTGTTTCGAAATGGTGCATTAAGTGTTAAATTTATTACTCCAGATGCATTATTTACGATGCGTGTAATTTAGATTATTACCTATTATTACGGTTATTACGTAGCATTGCGAACGATCGCGCATAAAATCGCTATTTCACACATTTTTTGACGACTGCAACAGTTTTTGATCTACCAGCTCGACGAGAAGATTTATAACTTCCTGTTACTCATTGTCGGTTGCAAAATCGTGTTAGAGAATCATTTTATCGCAAATAAATTCGGTTCGCTAGAATTATTAAAGCAGAGCGTTCATCCCGATTGAACGCATCTGCAATTCATTCATTTATTTACTCAATTCCGTGATTTTATGCAGAAGTAAAGCTGATGCATTTATTAAAATTATTTACGTAGAAACTGAACGATAAACTCGGCCATTTATATCGCTAATAAACGCTTAAAATCGCGATCTACTTTCTTTTTACGTGATTCTCAATCTGCGTCCAAAATGGCGACTTGACCATTCCGATTTCCACTTTACCAGCTCCAGCCAAGATTACACGCATCCGTCTCATTTATTGTGTAACAGGCGGCGTTTTTATTTATCGGCTGGTCCGCGGGAAATACAAGGCACGCGTTGCTCGTAAATAAACAGGTCCACCGAGTAGTGCGCGTTATAAAGATGTTACGCTAGATTTAATGGGTTGCCCCCGACAAAGGAGCCGCGCTCGGTTTCCTTTAATATCGGCCCGAACACAACTCAGCGACGCGAATGGCTGACTTTCTCGAAAATACTGCATGTTTTCGAAGATATACGCAGGTGGAAACCCGTGAAAGAGAGTGTCGCGGGGACATAAATCAGCCAGCGCGTTGATACTCCCGCCGCAGCGCGCGCGCGCGATTTTCCTTCGCCATTCTTTTTTCACCCCACGGACATTCGTTGTTCCAGCCGTAGCGTCGTTCTATAAGTAAGGTCGCTTTTTGTCCACGGTTTGACAAACCCACACGACACGTTCACGAACCAACGTTCGCACGCGATGTCTCTCTCTCTCTCTTTGTACGACTTCGATGTAGCGACGGTTCCTCGACTCGAATCAGTACAGCGCATGGTTATTTGCGATAATTTTTTTAACAGAAAAATCGACAGCATATATGTACAAAAATATTTATGGAGATTTGCAAGAATTTACTTCACGTCTCACTGAATTCTATCTCGTTACTCGATTGAAACATACGAAGAGATACAGTTAAATCGCAAATGCATCCCCTATTTCTTTAGAACTCGAAACCAGATCGATACCATTATCAGTGTACGTAATAATAAATATATATAAAACGTAATAAGCAGTACGAGTTTACAGGTACCTCGGAGAACCGTGGAAAAAAATTGTTCGCGCGAGCCTCGACATCACGGCGGCGATAGCCGTATCCAGAGCGAGTCGCGTAAAAGGCGTATAAACTTCCATTAGACGTAAATGCGGAAATCGTGAATGGTACGCGGCGCGGCGCGGAATTATCGCGAGATATTTACGATTTTGACAACAAGCACGACCATGTATCACGCGGGGCCGCCATAAATCGGCTAATCTCGGCGGCAACTCGATTCTCGGCCCGTGGAAACAACCAGCGTACACACCGCGCGGCCGTGCACGTTCGTGCACGCCGTTTACGTCGCTGCGCGATGGTTCGCCGGGAAAAATCCATATTATCGCCTGTATCCTTGACTCGTGGCACCGTGGGGCCGTGTTAAAATGCAGGCTGTTGAGGCGAGTCGAGGATGGCTGGATGGCGCTTGGCGAATTTCGTCGAGGACCGCCACGGGGGTGAAGACGACGGGTGGAGGAACGAAGCGTATCGGGCGGTCGTGTAGCTCGCGCAGCTTCCACGTCTCCGCATTATTATTTTACACACCGTTTGCGTTTAATGAGTCGAATGGAAACGCAGCGCGCGGCAATTTGCGGATCCGGATGGCGTGCCACCCCTGAGCCCGCCCTCGCGGATCGCAGTTAGGAGTGGCGGGTCAAGTGGCGGGCTTTCGTGAAATTAATGAAAGATTTTTCGCGAAGTTGCCCCGCGAGCGGAGAAAAAGCTAAGGACTGTGCGCTCGTCTTTTCAATCTTGCACCCTTCTTGTTTTTCTCTCTCTTTCTCTGTCTCCCTCCCTCCTTTCTTCTTCCGTTTTTCTACCTTTCTTGATGCTCGCTCGGCTTAGCAAGAGGGTAGAACCGTAGCTTGTTTTCTGAGACGGGTTAATTCGATGTCCAATGAATATTATCGACTGCGAGGCAGAGCTCGTTGAGGCTGCGACAGTCTTCTGAGTAAAGGGTGCGCAGGGTGGAAACGTGTTTATTCTTCGAGACGCTTATTATGAGGTTCGATTAAAATTGTGGTTAAGTTACTGAAAGGTGGATAGAAGCAATGAGTATTTCTGCAGTAACGTGTTTCAAGTAGAAGTAACAACTGGTCCCACACTATGGCGTCGAGTGAAACTTAGGTCGTTCTTCTGTGGCGATCCTCAGACACTCGTCGCTGGGTCACTTGCTGTCTCCCACAAATCCTGGCTTCGTTTTTATTGCCTATTTTTTACAATTTTTTCTAAATATCAATAAAACGAAAAATTGCTTGAAATAGTTTATTACTTCTATTTTTCACGCGATCTTTAGTGAAAACATTATTACCAGCAGTTCGCAATGTGCAGAGTGATCCTCTAGTATCAGCTTCCTGAGATGTCAGCATTGCTGTAAATGGTGAAGCGTATTTCACAATAGCGTACAAACGCGAGCAATGATTCTGGTCTTACTGAGGCCACTAACATAAACGGGTAATGGTGGTCATCCAATGAGAAATGATGGCACGAGATAAAGCCACTTTCTATTGGACACCAGCACCACACGTCTGCGTTACTGAAGCTACTTGGAGCGGAATTATTGTTCGCGTTTCTACGTTCTATCTTTTTTAAAGTAATCTCGTTTTCAAAAGAATGTCGTTAACCGATTGGCACGAAGAAGATCAACGTTTTATGATAAAAGTGCCGCGGTCGTACTATTATAAAACTCAGGATCGTGGAAAGTTCCTCAATAACTCATTTCTTCTAAGGTTCCAACCAAAAAGGGGCTAATATTGATATTACTTGTTCCAGTTGCATAATTCATGCTGTACGAAGATCTTATTCATATCTTTCATCCATTTGGGTCAGTCTTGCCTACCAATGCCATTTATTCCCTCTAACGGATTAAAGAATGAGTCTGATAAAAGATTCGATGAAAAGACAATGTTTGAGACAGTATGCGCCCTTGCATTTCAATTCTTTAATATTCCATACATATAACGTCTAATTAACATTTACAGTAAGTTCGCAAACGTGACACGTTAAAACAAAATTATATTCAATTATCTTCGTTACTTTACTACGTATGTAAGCAAAAATGGAACGTGAACGACCAAAATATACCACGACAGAGACAGCAGCGAGCTGCCAGTCTCGAGTAAAATTCCGCAGACAAACGCGACTCCATCCTTCACCCCTTCTAATAGCTATCGATTCCTACGGATCGCGCGGAATTAGGTCTCGGATTTATTATCACAGTTCGTGCCGGCAAACCGTACGTGGCCCCGCGATGCGTAATTGGCTCGCTCGCGATCACGCAGCGGCGGTATTTTCAAGACTGTTACCATTCTGTTCTCCGTTCAAACACGGGAAGGCAAGCTGGCGCGGTAACAGCGTTCAGAGGCTACGCGTGGTCCATAATGGCGGCGAGCAACGTCCGCTCGGAGTGGAAGAGAACAGAGCAGGGACGAAGAGAGAAAGGGAGAGGCTTCAGGAATCGAGGACGAAATAAATGAAATCGGCACGATTCAAAGAACGCCGTGTTGTCGAACGGCTGCGCCGCGGCGCAGTCTGAGGATTAATTAATTAAGCCGATATTGCGAGGTTGCCGGCCGTTGTTCGATTCCTCGAAAGTCTCGTAAATATTTATCGGCGCCGCTTTATGGCTACGGCGCTTCCATAAACTGGTTGGCGTAATGCTCGATCGCGGGAACCTTTTTCCTTGGTGCGTCGGGCGCCACCAGTTGAACCGACAGATACATTACCGCGGGTTCTACGGGAAACTCGTGCCAACTTTTCAGTAAACAAGATGAAGCCCTGTCGATGTAATTGTCCCCTTGGTTTTAAACCTTTGAGGGACACTGACGCATATGTGCGCACGTTTAGAAAAGTATCGTTGACGTTCGATTAATGAAGCACCAAGTGTGTAATGTGTAGGCGGTTTTTTAATGGTTTCATCTTTAAGAACGTTTCAATCTGATGTAGAATAAAGATCACGCTAGCCGCATGATAAATCAGAACGAACTTCCGGCGAAGCTCAATATTTACCTTCTGGAAATCGGCAATGGAGATGTGCCGGGTTCGACCGAGCGGCGTTTCGCCTTCTCCAATCAAACGAAACGTTCGTGGCTTACCGTGCTTTGAAATTTGCGAGAACCACCCCCCCCCCCCCCCCCCGTTCGCCCCGTTCGTTCGACTTCCGCTAGAATATTCATGTTTCCCGGGTGCAACGGTAACGCTTTCCCCGCCTGAATTCTTTGCCGCCTCTGCATCGAATTCAAATGATTAGTTAGCGAGGGCCCTCACAATCAGCGACGCGGTGCTCCGCGAGCGTTCTGAGCGCCTTGCAAATTTTGCCGCGTAGAATCGTCGACTAATCTGAGTTTATTTCTCATCTCCGCTCGAGAACACCGATTCCCGTGGCATCGAGTCAGATTTATGTGTGATTTAAGATAACTTCTGAATGACTAACGCAAAGCCCACTGTTCCATCAAATTGTCGGGCGCAGATCTCGTTTCGACGTGTTCAAGAAAGTTATCGATAGTCAGTAATATTTCCCGCGATCGTATTTCGCGTTGCCAGACGGAATAATTTTCGAACGTCCGCGAGAAAAATTCATTTCCCGAGGTATCCTTCTGACAAATTCAGCCACTTTTTCCTTGCGGATCATATTTCTCTTATCACGAAATAGTGCACTACCTTCGCTGATTTATAGACCTCGTGGTTCTACAGGAGTTCCCATCGTTGTAGTGTTCCTGAAAATACAACCTTATACACCATTTAATAACCTACCATTACATTAAAAAGTAAAACATGTGTGTATTCGCACATCTGCTATATCTACAAATATTTCGTAAACGAAAAACAAAATTAATTTAATAATCGACGCAAAGCGACGTTCTCCGCTTTCGAGACCTGTCAACCGACAACTGTGCGAACAGAGCGTCCCCAAAAAATGACTTCACTGCCTCCATTTTCACCGCATTAACCGATGAAATTTAATATTGACCGTAGCAACCATTCGAACAATATTTCTCCATAACGTTTCATTAAACCGTATCATTAACCGGCAGTTATTTCACGGGAACAAGTTACACGCGGCGTATAATTATCGGTGATTATTGTTTGTCGCGCGGGCGACGAAATCCCGGGGCTCGTTTTAGGTTCGACGTTTTGTAATCCGATTTAGCCGGGCGCGGGTCGAGACGAATTTAAAGCCGTAAATGGGAGAAAATACGAGGACATAGAAGGGTGCCTTATCCCCGTCGTTCCCAGGATTACATCGCACGGTAACGTTTTACATCGTCCGAGGGAGCGACGATTATAAATCCGCGCCTTTTCGTTGCGCGGTGGCCGCCGATAAAAAGCAACCCCTACGTTGCGCCCCTTCGCTCGCGAGCTGCACGCACGCCGATCGGTCATACGAACGCACCTGCTCCGGAAATGATTATTTCGCGTTATTTTCTTGCTCACAAGAGGTGGAATCGATTCAATTTTAACTAACAAGCGTTATCAACCACGGCTCCCTTGAATAACACGATTCTTGAACATCATAAAATGAATTTTGCGATGAGAACGCAACAATGAAGAATAAAATTACGCCCACACTAATGTTTTCACTGCAATTTAAAAAAGTAAAATTCAAATTTCTATGCCTTTATGATAAAATTATGGTAAAATGTTTACGATCAACGCAAAGACTACCTTTCGATTTTCCTACGAATCAGAGCGAAATTCTCGCGATATGGTAATTCATAGAAGCAGCACGAAAGGCACTCAACAATTCCTGCAACTTCATTGCAGCAAGCTTTATCCTTCGATTATGCGAGAGAGAATAGACGGGATTTCAAATCGCTCATCCGAGAGGAGGGAAATCGGGGAATCATTGTTACTTCGCAATTGAACCGCACGGATTGGCCATTCTTCTTCGAAGTTATGAAGTTATATGTAGGAACGTGGATAATATTAAATAATAAAATTGTATTAACGACGCAAAAAATCCTTTCTGCCTTTGAAGATGAGATTAGAAAAAAACTTGGTGGCTCTAACGATAAAAATGATACGCAATTAACCCAATATCAAAAAAGAATATTTACAAATGAACAAAAATTACAAGGATAAACACCAGTAACATCAGACTCTTCGTCTCGACGAAAATCTCCGTAGCCTCGAAGGAAACCGAGCCAATAAGCCGTTAGATTTCCCCCAGCCATTTTGTCCATCGCGTCGATCAAACTCCAACAAGTGAAGGGTACGGAAATTCTCGATACGTCACACTGCATGCATACCAGATCGAATATTATTCGCTCGAGTTTATTTCCACGGAGAAGGGCGGCTCGAAAGGGGATTGAAACAATCCGCAGCGGCCGGCGGAGCGGCATTTAATTATCGATATTAATGAACCGAATGAGGAGCGACAATAAAACTGAAAAGACGCGAACGAGCGGGCGAGCGTGCCGGTTTTCTATTAATTAAAAATTCCCATTCCTGCCCCGCCTCCTCTCCGGGGCGAAATAATGCCCCGTCTCGATAATAGCCCGCGAGTCAGCACCGGAAGGGGTGAAAGCGGGTCGATGAAGCCCGCGTCCGCCGATATACAAACCGATAGACAGCAAGTAGGTCAGAACGAGTCGATTCTGTCGTTTACCGCCGTTCCGTCAAATTCCGCGAGATTAATTCGCTAGCTGATGCCTCGGAGTCGATCGCTCGAACTGTTACGACCGCGCGAAAGGGTGGACGTGTCGCGACGCGTGTTGCCACGTGTGCACGCACCTGTAGACGGATGCCAATGAAATATTTTTGTAACAGAGAAATATCAGGGTTTATGGATGTTTGTCCATTGATACCATTGTAGACGTTTGAAATATGTACGTGCTATGCGATGGAACTGATTGCTGGGAGGGGTGGGTTATGGGTCTTCGAGGATTTTCTGTGCAGAATGTTACGTACTTCTGTGCGATGGCTGACAGATAAATGGTGGAAATTGACATGCACGTGAATTTTGTAAGAAATTAATGATGACGGTTTTAGTATGAACGTTTTTTTTTTTCATCGTCGACGATCACCCTTCGTTTTGTATCGTGCGAAACGATTTATACAACTTCAAACTCTGCACTTAGAAAAAAGAAATGGATCTAGAATGTGATTTCTGATGGATTTACGACACTGACGAAACGTAGTCACCCAGTATGCGGAATTTTATACATCGATCAGAGTTTCAACAGTTAACGCTCTCCCCTAGTGTCGCACCTTTGCAGATACGCCATCGTACGAGTCGATCCACGTCAAGCGGATCGCTTTCGTGCTTGATACCTAGGATTTTGTTCAAATTGATATTTATTGCAGTCTACGTCAAAGTAGAAATGGAGAGGTTAAACCGTCATTTTGTTAGCTTTCACATTGCCAAACGGAATATAGACATTCGAATTCGACCGTTTTATATTTAAATTAATAAAAAAAAAAATTGCAGCTGAACTTATAAATATGTCTTATAAAAAAGATTAGCTAATTTATTCCTAATCCGTTTCATTAATGAAACATTCCGTTCGCAACGTCCTCTCAAACGCCAAAATTGTATCCGACACTTAAGAACGTTCGTTCTTGAGCAGTTTTTAAGGTTGCCCGCAGAGTTTGCCGCTTCGATCGTTTGGAAATTTGATTTTTCCGCTCGTTTCTCTTCAATCGCGAGCCGTTCGTGCGTCAAAGAGGAAATATGTCTCGATCGTTCCACGCGAGATTACTTATCGGCCGTATTGGCGGGTGGTGTTTCTCATCCGCGCGGTCGTGCATTCGAGAATCGTTCGTCGTCTAAACGCGAGCCGTGTCGACGCTTAGGCAGCGACGATTGCCTTTCATCGGCCGCGTTTTACCAGGATAAAACGAGTAATTAGCCGTAATTAGTTGTTCCACTCTGAACCCCGTCCGTCAGCGGGCCGTAATCCGATTTTCCGGCCGGCGGCGGACGTCGCGGAATAATCGAATCCCGCGCCTCGAATGGAACCCATTAATCGACAGTGGGGCAATGTTCGATCTTATTTCCCTTCTCCCCGCCTTTCTTCGCGCATTTCCAACGCTTTTCCTGTCCCGTCGCCGTCACTTCCCGGAAGCTCGTTCGTAATAACGACGTTTCGAAGGTGGCTACGAGCGGCGAGTGTACGCGTAATCGCACCGGCGAGCGCCACCCCCTTTTTTCTATCGCAGCCGCGTAACGAAGTATAGAAAGAGTGACGATGTTGTTGCGAGAGCCGATTTCGCTTATGTAAATCGCGAGACAGCCTGGCTTCCACGTAGAAAAAGTTTAAACTGCGCATGGAAACGTACGCGCGATTTGTTTGTTCCCCTGTTCGTCCCTTTTCCGACCCACTTTCGCTGCTACTCCTTCGCAACCCCTTTTTCTTGACCTCGAACAAGTCGTTACTTCGAGTAGGCGTTACGTGAACGCTGAAGGGAAGACGGAACGTGTACATCTCGCTGACGATGGACACTCTAGCCGGAAGTACTTCGTCTAGCGATATTTTTCGAACGACAGCTCTGGCCGCTATAGTAATTAAAAAAGTTTGAAACGGGGCGCAGTTTCGGCTCTGACGCTGTCGTCGTTTCGATTTTGTACCGGCTCAGTTTATTAGCGAGAGATTCTCTATGGGTTTTTATTCCTTCGTCGATTGAATTGAATATTAAACATTATTTAAATGGACGATTGAATTAATGTTCGTATTTGGCGTTAATTAATTGTCCATTTTTGCGTGACGATGCTTGATTTTTCGTAGACGATATGCGAAACGGCGGTGTACGCTTTCCAGCGAAGTCGCTTTTTGTTCTACAAAGATTTTTATTTGAAAGGAAATTTATGTTGCTCCAGCTCACCCTCGCAACCATTATGTATTTAGTAGAGCGAAGGGTAAGCTACAGTCCGCTGAAGTTGTGGCCCGGGAGGAATAGTATAAGTGGACACGGGGGTTGTTTCGCGTGGAAAAATAAGTCGGGAATAAAGAGCGCAACTTTTTCGTTCGAGATCTCGTGTTTTTCGAGAATATTCCTCGAGGACGGGTGCACTTGTCAACTTCTGACTGAGCGCAACGATACTCGAGCGCGTGCATCCTCGACAAACGTCGGGGGAACTCGATTCTCTCGAAAACGAGGAAATTGTTACTCTTTATTTTCGATTTACTTTCTCTATGGAAAGTATCTTTGACGCAATTGCACTAATAGGAGGCTGTCAACTAACTGACTTAACTTTATATACGAGAAAAACATCGCTAACATCGTTGATTTGGTATCAAAGGATAGAAATCAAATAAAATAAATCAAAGGATAGAAATTTTCACTAGTATCTGTCCACCATAAAATTGCTACGTTTATAACCAGAAACATATCCACGAAATACTAATTTCAAAAAGAAGAAAAAAATGATTTGAAGACAGTCGACATTTCGAGAGCTCTCGAAATTCACTGGAAGCGGATCTAATTTACCACCGCATCGTACCACTTGACACTTCTAATTTCCACGTACCTTCGATCTGCCTGATTCTGACACGAATGCTGTTTCAGATTTTTAAGGTCGCCTCGATGGCTAGATCGGTGGTTCCTCGCCAAGTCTCGAGGTGTGCGCCAAATTGAACGTTTTCTCTCTCTCTCTCTCTCTCTCTCTCTCTCTCTCTCTCTCTCTCTCTCTCTCTCTTTCACTCCGTCTCTTCTTTTTGTTTTTTTTTTTTCACTCGCTTCCAGATTACACGGATGCCCGTTCCGTTCGACGCCAGGCGCCGAATTGCCTCCGCCACCGGAGGTACACGTTCTCCCTGATCTTTCTCCCTTGCACCACCGTGTGTTGCGCTTTTTCCGGCGGCGCTTAACGCGGAACAATCGGAACAAATGATTTCGAAGCTCTTCTCTTGAGGATCAAGCCAGCTCGTGACAAAGACTCCAGTTCCACGGATCGAAAATCCAGCGTCGAGCGCCCAGCGAGATATTCACCCTTCGAGGGTGAATGGGTGGAAACCGGCAATTGTCTCGAGTTTCGCCCTAATGCAAAAATTCTTAGAGCAACTTTCGCTCGTTTAATAAGATTAGACAACACACAGCAGCTAAACAGTTCACAGGTGTCCAAATAAAACACAATTTTATTAATCCCACGTAGAGATTTGGTACTACGTGATTAAATTACTTTCATTTTCTGACTGAATTATACGAATAATTTGAGAACAATGGCTTGATTGTAGATTTTCTGTTCAGAAAATCTGATTGCAAATGTAAACGAGCATTATTTTGTGGGAATTTTAGCTAAATACGAACTACTATCGAAACTAATATTCTGGTATCTACATAATAATTTGAATATCGTAATAGTCCATTTGCGTGTCGATTAAATCGTATCTGTTTCATTTAACATTACGTACCTGCGAAACAACATACTTTTCGTACAGATAAATTCGATCTAGAGATTCAACAGAGATACAACAACGTTCAAATTATTTGAAATAATAGTGTACTTTATTTGAAAAATAATTCCATGTTTCTGCACTAGAGTTACATCTGCATTTTATTCGAAGAAATAATTTCGAACATGATATATTTGGGAACGGAAATTGAGAAGAAAATTATTAAAAGGCAAACAGAATTTACATTCACGACGGAATTATTGCAATATGGCCGCTCATTAAGTCGAACAATATGCGTTCGCGATTGATCTCGTTTAAAATTATTATTAAATTGTTTGATATCGAAGTAATATATTTTCTTCGTTAAATCGCTTCAACCGTACCCCTTTAATGAATGTTCGTTACTCACTAATAATAATACGACATCATTGTTGCACATTACTGTTGCTTATTTGTGTCGATATTTTAATTGGAATTTTCAATATGTCAATCCTCGTTCCTTATTGTAATTTCAGGTAAATTTTACTCGCGACTGTTATTAAATGCCTTATAGGACGCGCAAGTATTATCTTCAATATGGAATAATAATTTAATGCATTCGCAAGTCGAGGTGATAAAATTGTAGAAGATTATGCCTCGAAGATTCTTTAAAGTAGGATTCAAAGAAAATAGCGATTTCGCGGAATCTTATAAATTAAACGGAATGTCAAAACGTACGCAAGTCAGGGTACATAAGTAGGACAAACAAAGTAGCTAGTAGTCGGTCCAGAGTCAGCAGTCAACAGTTAAACATGACTGGGTCGGATGTGCACGGAAGGGAGGATACTGTCTCGCTCTCCAAATATTGTTTGGAGAAAATTGCCTGCAGCCAAATATCATTTAGGAAGCCTGAATATTTTAACCAATTTCCGTCTGGCAGCTGCATATAGAATACCATTACGAGTGTATATTTTTAACTTCAATCTTTTATTTCCTCTGTAAGAGGCAAAGTAGCGTAATATTAAGGCGAGTGAGATATCATGAAGTTTATATCGAATTACGGATTTGTTGCGTAAATTTAACTGCTGTTTAATTAAACGACCCAGTAAATGTTTAGACATATTTTGTACAATTTTTTTTCTTAGGTCTGCGTAAAAAAAGGTTGCGAATAAATTTCTACGTTACTTTTGCAGATCGTGCCAGACAATACGATGCATCATGGCGTCAAGCGATCGATCGGATCTTCGAACATTTATTCGCAGGTAAAAGAGTTTACAGATTCGAGTCTCTGATAGTCCGTGTACATATTCACGTTAATCAAAGGCATACTGCTGTAATCGTAAATTAAAAGCAGCATTATCTTGAACTGTGCAACGTGAACGCTTCTCGTCACACTTGAAACACAAATCTGCACGTGTGTGCGATCTTAGAATCCTCATAACCACCTCCAATCGCAACGGGACATTAGAAATAGAAATCAGTAGTGGACTGAATAATTTTGCAGAGAGGCGATGCACGTACCGCGCTTAAAAAGAGAAAATTCCCTTCGGATACTCCAATTTTTCTTCGAGTCTCGTTTCTCGCAAAGGAAACATTCTTATCATGCCTCCTCCTCTGGAAAATAAACGTTTCTCTTTGAGCGGGGGCGCAATTCTCTTGCAATTTTCTCTCGCTCGTTTCCTATTGGAAGATCAACATTATATTGAACTATTAAACGCACGTACAGACAACATTTAATGATAAGTAAAGGGTGTAGCGTTTGGTAGAATTTGAAACGTCCTCTCTCTCTCTCTCTCTGTGAATTATTCTTTAACATTTCGTTGTACTTGGAAACCCTCGCTCGAGGCAGCGCGATACGGAATCGAGACTATTTGTTCGCATTCTAAAAGGACTTGCGTAGAGTAGATCTGGGTTTTTTAACTTTCTTGTGACGTGGGTGCATTCGAGAATGCAAAAAGTAGTGACAAGTGCACGCAGTGACGACTACTACATTACTAATACAACAAAAACGATAATTTCTCATTATTTCAACACTTTGCCACAGGCATGTAGCTCCAAGCTCTACGAATTAATCCTTTCACCGCGATAAATATATATATATATATATATATATATATATATATATATATATATATATATATATATATATATATATATACGCGCTACATTACTCTTTAAAAACGCAGTTCTTTAATTAACAGTTTCACAATCGTCGCTGTATACAGCAGGCATAAATTGTAGAGCATACGAATGAAACACATTACTGGATTTAATTAGACGAAACTGCGAAAACGATCGCTCACGGTCAACGGTTAAATCTCATCTCGTCCACAGACTTAACCTTTGCCTCTCGCTTGGCAAAAAGAAGCAACGCTTTCCATTCGCGAGATCAGAAGCGCACAACCTCTGAGCGAACATCATCGCGCCACGTGTTGCGCTTTCTCTTTCAAACAGCGTCTCGTTTGAGAGGATGTCCATCCGTCTCGATCGCAGACGAGTTTAGGTTCGAACGAGCTTTGATAATTATGAACAAATGTCGATTTTACAACGTGGAATTTGTCCCGTTTGAACGTGGCGAAGTAAACGTGACGATACTGCAAAACTTCATTTCGTTTCAACGTTTCCACCGATTTTTATTCGCGTGATATCACACTTCGCGTTTTTCACGCGTATCGCATCGCAAATAATTATTAATTTTCATTCGCTACGCAATTGAAGTCAATTTTTAACGTCCAGTAAAATATTCCCATCGACGGCGTAACAATGTGTACCCGCGTGAGCAAACAAATTAATTGGAAAATGGTGGTGTTTAAGTGATAATTTAGTAGGATCGTGTAACGTGTATCCTTTTTATCGATTCGACAATTTTTATATGTATTTACGTTATTTAATGAACGATTCATTGTGCTGTAACCCGATCTCTGAGGAACGTGCCTGGAACGAAAGGTGGCGAGCGTCTGAAATGTTTAAAGCAATCGAGAAATTCGACGCCTCCACGTTGCACGAGGCCATCCTGCATAATTAATGCAGGGTGCGAATCGCACCCATGAATCCCCTCGTCCTTCGACGTTTTACTTTATTCCTGCATTTCGAATTGAAATATATTGTTCTTGCTTACCTGGAATAGTGGCGTTCCCTGCGTTGGCGCCACTGGGTGTGGTATTTCATAGCGTCACCACTTCACCCTCACATGTATTATATAAAATGTTTGCTCGTGGCTAGAAAACGTGGATTCTAGAGTTTACAGAGGATGATATTTGTTGGTATTAATTTATATATTGGGAATCGTACATATATAATTTTTTAACACGCGTTTGAGAGCATTGGGTGTCACTCCTTTGGTGGTAGCACCCTGTCATGCACCCTTGCGCCACCTTGACACCACCAGCTTGAAAAATAATTTATTATCAATCATTTTATGTATGAAATTATAAAACGCAAAGAAATAGTAATGTTTTAATTCGTTTGCACTTGAGATCATCAACGAATACTATTTAATATGTGTATTATGTTTTATAGTGACAATCAGAAGATGTGATTTCATATGTGATGGAATATTTTGCCTAATCGATATAATGAAGACTTTATAATGCATAATACGCATAAGAATACCAAAATTATTACTATTTTCTCTCTTTTCTTTCTCTCAAACAATGACTGTAATGCACTCGACGCTGACACCGACCATCCACGTTGCTCAATCGCGCGTTACGAAGCTTCGCTGACGTGAATAAACAACGACTGGGTATTGTTAAAAAAAGAGAAAAAAAAAATGCAGGCTTTTCATTCGGATATCTGTGACTCGTCACGCGTCGCAGCCGTCTCGCACAAGTGGCGTTGCGTTTCACAAAAGCGTGAAAACGGAGCCGCGGGGGTGGTTTAGGTCCGCAATCGAATCGCTTGGAAATTCTAATCCAAATTTCCCAGCCGACCGAGCCGAGCGTTCCGCGATCTCTTTAAACAGAAACGCGGTCCACTAGTTCTCCGTTTCCTGAAATCCACGAACGTTTCATCTGTTTAGCGTTTCAATTCTCTTTGCATTAATCAAACGCCGTTGAACTCGTTGGAGCGCGTGGAACGCGTCGATAGAAGCCTCCATTGAACGACGTTCCTCTTTTAAATATTAACCTGCACGGTTCAAAGAACTTTTAAACTATGCTTTTAATACGAAATTTCTATGGTTTTCAAGAGGAAATATAACGACGACTTAACTTTTATCGTACGTGCAATAGTTCGCGAAATTTCAAAGACAACTTTCATTTTTTTAATAAATTTTTCTTATAGTAAATCGAAAGAGTATTAAATTCCATGTAGAAAAGTGTACGCGTATGTTGATCTTAGATATAACGTTTAACGAGATATTTTAAGATGATTTGTCGAGATTAACGTGTATCGACCTCTTCTCAGAACTTGATTTAAGTTCGCTGTTTGTTGCACGAATTTCGTAACGTACACGCGAAACTATACACATTTCGTAAGAACAGTGTCGTAATAATAGAACAGTATCCTACTTTTTTGGTGGCGCACGTTACAACACCCCGCAATTTAAACTTTACACCCCGGAATCTATAACCCCGGAACGCGAGCAAGTTTCGAACTTGCTACTTACGAAATTCAAAAGTTGCCCGATTTCAAGTAATCTACAAAGAGCGAGAGTTTACAAACGCAGGTAGAAAAACAGGTGAACGGCCAGGAAAATGCCCTGCCCGTTTGTTATTTCGCAATTTGTAACACGGACGTGGAAGTTTGAACAGTTTGTACAGCTTCCCGGTAAGAAGGGGCGAATAAAACGTGCAACGAGGGCCCCATCGAGTTTACGTTTCTTTAACGTGGTATTCCAGCGAACTTTTGTCGATCAGAAAAAATATTCAGACCCCAATTTAATTTTGTCGTACGATATTATTTTCCAATTTATAAACCGTGAACTTAATCGTTGATTCATTGATCCTCCATATTTCTCACCCCCCATAAAACTGAAATAACAATTATATCACAAAATTATAATATTTCTATGATCGCATACGGTTACAAAATTTACTAAATACAAGAGGCAGAATTTAATTTAGCACGTGTATAAAATTAGGAGGGCGTTGGAGGAGGGTTGACTGTATTTCATTGCGCATTGTACACGCGTACAAGCTAGAACAAAAAGTGATATCGGTGTCGAAACAGTTTCGTGGTCGACCGTTGTTTCCGTTGAACCGGGTACGAACGATTTTATCAATTTTATTGTATATCCCGCGGTATTTCGCGGGAGGTGTCGGTTACATGCGTCAATGTTTGCTCGACGCGGTATCGCGAGTAATTAAACTGTCCTTCCGAACGATGTAATTCGACAAGTCGAGCGTCCAAGGAAAATTTACGTTTTCAAACGGAAACGCATAAATATATTTGACAACCGCGGCGCTCGCAAACGAATGGCCCGTGCGAGTTTAATGCCCGTGGACTCTGGATAATACGTAACATTTATAATAATTGCATCGCTGTGTAGGATCGCAACGATTATGCAGTTACCTGGAAATTATGCGCGCGATCCTCCATTGAAAGAATTTTCAGGGGTCGTCGCGTTATCCGCCGCTTCAATTCAGCCTGAAATGATGAATTTCAGTGGACGCGTGTGCCGTTCGATCATTTTCATTTAGATATTAATTCTACTTATATTTATCTTCTATTGTACCACGTTGCTTATTGTTTGCACACGATATCGATGCTGAGAATTACAGCGATAATAACGGTGTTAATAACGTTAATTTTGTATCCAACAGAGGCGACGTAGCCTCGTTTCAGGATCATTTTCACTCGAAAAGAAAGCTGCTGTTGCTCTCGCGTTTTCAGCTCGTTTCTAAATTAGAGTTCGCTGTTCTCATCGCAAATCGACGACCTAGAAAATCTGCGTTTCGCTTCAGGTTCGCGTTCAGGAGCGCGTCGCGCTTCATCGGACGCAGCCAGTCCCAAGAGCAGGCAACAACGTTCAAACTTGTTTTCGCGTCATGTACTCTTGAGGATCGCGCGAGTTTAATGTTTTTAGCATTACGTTGGTCTCAGTAATCCGCACGTCACATCCTAATTTAATCTCGCGTTATACTAACGAGCGGGGGACGCATCCACACCGCGGAACTTTCGTTAATGATATCGAAATATTTAAACAACGCGATTGCCATGTATTTGCAGGGAATCTATATTAGTGTGGCTTAAGTTTGAAATCCATTCTGCCAATTTTTCAGCCATTGCACCTTTAACTTGGTACACGAAACATTTTTTAAATTGAATAGGAAAAGAGATGTAAATCGGTTGGTTCGCCTAGCCATTCGTAATCGGATGTTTTATGTTTACCAAGTTACGTATAAAACATTGAATAAATAAAAAGGGATTAAATGTACTTTCAACTACGAGTATAACACCTCTTCTCCTTATTCTTTAGAAACAAAGTCTTTACCAAGCATTAATCTCTTCTTGCGACACGCTTCATTGATGCATTACCTTTCCCAAGCTACTTGGCCATTGCAATCGTCTTCTTTCAACAGCACGTTGGTTTATTTAAAAAGAATCGACGTTATCGATCTTCCACTTTCTGATATCTCTTCGTTACATACGTAAGTAAATAGTCTTGAATGTTTGCGATTGCAGCTGGTTTTCTCAGCAATGGTGAATTTCTTAGAAAACGCGGACAACCGACGCTGTTGTTCGTTATCAGCATGGCGTAACGACGGAAAGATGTATCGATTTAAAAGGGCTCGAACGGCGTGACGTAAATTTACCGCGGTAATGGTCGAGCGCGGGAAAACGACGGGTGCAAATAAAACGCGTATCACTTTTGTAATGGAAACGCCGGATCGATGCGGCCGTGACGAATCAACCTGGCCACCTGGAAAAATATAACGTATAATATTCGTGAATCTCGTGACAGCGTCTGTCAAATCGTGACGCTTACAAACCGGGATAGGACGCGATTGCATTCTCGCGGACGGAAACGCGGAAGTGTCGGGGACGACGGGGGAAAAACACGCCGATTTCTTACTCGTATCCTTCCGTTTTGGTAAACGACTCGCGTCTGTCACAACGAGCACATTTATCGTTTTTATTGCCAATGATAAATCGACGTATTAACGTTGTACGCGTATATATTAGAGTTATACAATATGTTAATGCGTTACTTAACATGTACAGAGGAATTTGGTTCAAACGAGTACTGATAGAATATTTAAAAAAGTAAAGTTTCAAAGTGAGAAGAAAAGCGTTCTTATAAAGGCTGTTTAGTATTAAAAGCCACATTATACGGTATTGATGTTATTTTTATAACCGGATAGATGGGGTATATAGTTTTCTTTTAGGGGGTAGTTTTAAATTTCCAGAGGGTGATTTTAAAAAAGGGGGAATTGAACGCAACATTTTTTACTCGAGAATCGATGAATTCGCCAATATACGTTATACACGATGCTTGGTGAATATAAATGAAAAATGTTCGATTAGTATACATGTATGCAGGATATCTGTGGACACGAGGCGAATAAGAATAAATAGTACAGGTATTTCCAGTTGGATTTGCGTATTTCAAAGTGGAGTGCGATGTTGTCATCTTGTTTTTATCGAGAACTTGAGAAGGCGGAATTAAAGAGAATTTTAAAAACCATTTGAAACAAAATAACCGAAACGATAAATCAAATGGTTTCGAAGACGCTGATGGAAGGAAATTTTGCGCAATATTTTTATTAAACGAGAACCAAGCGTGGTGAAGTAAATAAATGTTAACTGTCAAATTATATTCACGTCACAGTGCACTGCGATTTTTGCATTTTTTGCTACCGTGATAAATGTGCAGGTTTTCGTGAAAAAATGAAATTGGGTTAACAGGATGTTTTTGATATGTCTTTACCAGTACCACATACTGCCAAACTTTTTTACAATTTAAATAAAAATCGACTGGCCTTTTTTTCTCGTTCGTTCTCATCGTATCACGAGCTCGAAGCTTGAAAGCACATAACTTGCAAAAATGGCGGACCAAGGTCGACGTCCTTTGCGCTTCGACTCTATCTTTAGCGGTTGTCCTTCAACAGCTTCTTGAGGGGAACGCTCTAAAGTTAGGAACAGTTTCGGATCACTTTTTAGAGTCATACGCGTTTTGACTTCGCCAGCCAAACCTGTTAAACTCCCCCGCTATCGAACTTGGTAACAGCTCGAATCTTATAACTCGAAAACCTGGATGCCTCGAATTTGCGATTCTACACACTCCCGAAATTGACAGACTTGTTTTCAATTTTTATGAAACTTCGAGCGTTTTATGGGCTGCGCGAAAGCTAGAAAATGTTCGAATAACTGCCAGAATAAGAAAAGAATCGTGCGATATAAATCATCATTGACAGACATCACGTATTGTTAAATTTTAGCAATACCATGTGATGATATCCAACGCTTAATATCCCATTGGCCACGCTGATTGCTCAGATATTTATCTCCTTAAATAAATTTCAATTTCCTATCACTCCATTTGCTCCAATATCTCTTTCAAACAGAATGTTAAAAACAATCGATCTACGTTAGATAATAAATATAATTCCATTAGAAATAAGTACATTTACGTGTTCCACCAGCACCAATGCACTCATGAAAAAGCAAAATCCTTCAATAGTTTCCTTTACAACTTTGTTAATCGAACCCGTGACCAGTGCTGTTCAATTAACATAGAAACGCTAAGAATAACAATTATTTCGCACAACAAACATAACACGGAGTACACACCACATCTGTGCGTCTCAAATATTTACGATCGCGATGTTCAAGCACTCGAAGACAGAAATACACTCGTCTCTCTTTGCGTGAGACTAGAATTACTCAATAGCCGGAAATCAGTTTAAATTCCCGCGAAATCTCCCGACCGTTCTCCAGAGCGAAAGAAACTTAGTTCCCAGTTATAAATCGCCTGGATGTCTGCAGTTTTTACCGACGAAGGCGCGGATTGAAAAGAGGAGGGGGTGGGCGCGCCCCGACGGTGTTCCACTCAGACGTTTTTTTTCCGAGTTCGACAAGCCGGCTGTTTAAATTCGAATTAAGTCGCGGATAAGCATCGGCTGCCGGGAAACTTCGCTTTAATTATACACTATTTTAATACAGTCGCCTTTTATCGGCGGGACGGAAGTTCCCCGCGCGAGTTTTTATCAAAGCGTCTTCCATCTGGCAGCCCCCTTAAATTTACCGGCTTCTCGTTGACGCTCGCTCAACTTTTTCGTCCTTTCAGGGAAACTTACGCTTTCTTCGTGCTCGTCTACCTCGTCTTCGTTTTTTTCTCTCGGAACAATCCTCCTTCGCCCCCACCCTCCATCCCCCACGTCGCGGAGGATTAACGCTTTTAACTGATGCTCAAATGTTAGCACGAAATTCCTTCGAATTTGTGCCTGCGTTTATTCGCGACGCGTTTAATTTCAATTAAAACTTGGCCAGTCGAAAATTCTAACGGTAGTTCAAGTGTCTTTCCCTGATGAAAGTTTCGAGAAATGGCCTGCGTGGTAATTTAAGGGTAGGCATTTAAGTGCTCGAAGACGTTTCCTTCTGAGAAGGCTTCGACACTACAAAGTTACTTTTTTACAATTTTTTGAAATATAAAAACTTACTTAATTTGTAATGATTAATATAAATAATGTGGCTTACATTTATACTTCTATTATATGGCGACACACGATGTATGCACGACATACGAGTGCAAAGGGTTGAGATTTCGTTGAACACCCTCGATCTTCAACCACCGCGCGACTCGATGAATCGCGGACGTCAACCCTCGAGGTGCATAAACTGTTCGAGGGCGATCGAGAGTCGATATTCCGTGCTTCAATCGTAGGGTCGGTTAATTTTCGTTCGATCGCGCCGGTTGAACGGGGACGCGTCGACTTCGATGGCGTTTCGATGGCGCGAATTTCCCTCTGAAACGGCCTCCTCCCAATGCCGGCTTTTGATACTTCCCGCTGCTTCTCGCCCGTTAACCAAACGGCCCGCTGATGAATCGGCGAAGGAATAAAGCGCGTTTCAATCTCGCAGACATTCGTCGAACGCTTTGTCGGAGGGTGCAACCAGGGGGTGAGATGCGCGCGGCCTAGCTGCGATTGCGCCCGCCGGAATTTCACGCGCAAACGAAAATTCACAGCTAAGGGAGCCGGTGGAAATTTGAAAAATCTCATTTTCTCGATCATTTCGAGCGAGCTTCTCTCTCTCTATCCCTTCGCTTCTCTTTTTTTTCGCGTGATGTACCTCTCTCTTTCCTTCTTTTTTTTTCACGCGATGTACTCGCTTCTGACGAGAATGCAATTTCCGTTCGATTGAATCGAGCGCAATTTTAGAGTCGGTGAACCGCGCTGCGACAGTTGGCTACTCGGAAATTAGTCTGTCATTTGTATTAGGTAGTAACTCGCGTGAGATTGCTGGTTCTTTGAACGAATGACGATCAACCGCGATTTTTCGGCTCTGTTTAAGTTGAATTGCTTTTTAGCGCTTCGTGAGGTCATCCTCTTGTATTCTGTTTTTGTGCAGCAAGTTTTTTTGCAATTGTTTGACTGTCTTTTTTGACTGCAAGTGAAGGATGTGAGATCCCTGAAGAGAGTTAGAATCTTATTCGTGTATGAATACATCTTTCATCGGAAATTAACTGAACTGAATTACGTGTTAATATTTGAAACTGCAGAATTTAATGAAAACAGTGTCACCAAGAAAGAAAAGAGATTATAAAACAGTAAAAAGAATTGGTTCGTATTATAAGTTAATCCAGGAAAAGACTATTTTATAATTAACCACGACTTCCATTCCAGAATCTGAACTATTTAAATGGAGCGATAAGATTGCCATTAAATATTTCCAATTGAACAGTACTTTTAAACTCCTCGTTTTAACGCGCCATGAAGTATATCTTTGATGTAATTTATGCCTGGTCGATTTTTACGTGACATACATATCTTACGCGATACAATACTGCAATGGTCTTTGATAAATTATTAATTTATAGCTATATTAAATGAAAATTTTCGTATAGTGACATGTTATATATGTACTTTGATCATTACTATCATATCGGAGTTCTCTCGCGCAATTAAAGTGACATTATTAATGCACTCTTGCGATGTAATATATTAGAACAATTAAATTAATTAGCGTTTACCGATTTATCCTCTTGCACGCGTAATAATAATAAATTCTGTAAGGAGAGAAGCAGGAAAATGTGACAAATAAATTTTACAATTCACCAGCCACACCGCCGCCATATTTTCTATCCTGAGATCACCAGAGTGTCGATTAAAAATTCCATATTATGAATTTTTCGGCATAATTGTGTTTTATGATGGCGACACTTTTAGTAAAACATTAAATCCGCACGAAAAATCGATCCCCGCCAAGACCGTTTTTTGCGCCAGGCTTTTCAATTGCGCGTACTTTAAATCCACATTAATGAACCACCGTCCATTGACTTTTGAAGTCGCTCGAATAGTTATGGGCGAACGAAAAATTATGGGCAACTACGGTCGAAACACTGCGCGAGCTTGCGAAAATTAAAGGGAATGAAGCATATTGTTTACGTAATTTAACAACAAATAGAATTTTTGATTGAACTTTTTTCCTCTGAAACGAAAAGCTCGAATTTATATGAAAATGTTAACACAGCAAAACTTGCGCAAATTTCATAGCTCAATTCTTGTAAATCGTTTGTGTACAAATTGTAAAATCTGTTAGTAAAATAAAAGTTCGTATAAACAATTTCAATAGTAACTAAATTCCTAGTAAAATAAATAATCGAACAGCTAACGATGAGCAAGTTATCGAGATCATCGTTATCGTTACACGCGGAAGACGTTCACCAAAAAAAAAAGGGATGCTCGAACGTGCTTCGACTGCATTGACTTAAACATCGGCTCGGATAAATCGTCGCCGTCACGAATGGGGGATGAAATCTCTCGCTCCAGAGTTGAAAAATCCGCCACCCCCGCGGTCTAGCGGCAGCGACTTATCAAAGCGCAACGGAATATGTGCCGCGGCGGCGTTTTCCGCCGCGGACCAAGGCGGAAGTACAAAAGGGGATGATTGTAAGGAAAGGGAGAGAAATTCGTTTCAATGTCGGACAAGTCGCGAGCATTCTTTATTGGTTACCCCCTTGGATATGGGAAGCGTGTACCATTTTTATTATCCGCGATGGATACCTTTTGTCAATGCTGCGAGGACATAAACTATCTCTTACCCCCTCGCGATACAAGCTTGAGAATTTGTACGAGCGAAAGATGAAATCTGTCAATGTTTCATCTTTTTGCTTGTTTTTATTATTTTCTTTTTTTTTATACTTGTTACATTGATTATTATCTTAGCATTTCCTTCCAGTTATACGGTTCTACAGAATCTTATTAATATCGACAAAATAATTTGTAATTTACTTTATCTCGAGTTAAACATTTCTTCGCGATTTTATTATCAATCAGATATTTTATCACGCTAATTATTTAATACTCGCGATATCGATTTGTAATTAAGGAAGGATATTGCAGTGTCCAGGTTTCTCCACCGTTTTACTAACAAGAACGTGTCTTATAAATGAGATAAAAACTCAGGGTTTCCAAGTTGATCAAAGTATTTTACAAGCTCTGTAGACAGACGGCCGTCGACTTTATTAGCACGAAATGCGAAAGGTGTAATTATCAATTTATGTTAGACGGCGAGGCACAAAGCTGACGCGATGGAAAACTCGGTTGATATTAACAAAGTCTCCTAACTCTGTGTACACGGTGGTTTTCTTTCAAAGAAATTTCGCGTCACAGTCTGTCGGCGGGCGTAAACAAGGATTGCGTTACGAAATTTCAGACCTTGCTCATTGTGAACGTAGGTTTACACACTTTTGAGCCAGGATCTTTTGTGTAACTTTAGAAAGCGAGATATATAACGAGAAGACCCCGCCTCGACTCTCTCCAGTTGCAATTTTACATATATACCTCTGAACTTGTTGTCTCTCGCTGAATAATATTATTCGCATTGCTCTGAACTAATTACTTTTGTCATTTTCGTAGCAAACAGATTTGTCCTGTATCATCCCATACAGCATTGACACTTTGAGTTCGCAAGATTAAAAACCAACGTTTCACAGACAACGAAGCTTCGTTAGATAGTTCACATTGTCTCGAAAAAGAAACGTCCACGATTCGCGTGGATATAACTCGAAAATCTACGTCACAACCCTATTCTGTACCAAACATTCAATGCCATTGTCAAGAACGTACATCCTCGACGATGGCTACTTAAAAACGCGCCAGTGGACGTAGCATTCAATTGGTAAACGAGAACAAAGATTAATACGGAGTTACGAGTTTACGGGACCGTAACAGGGTTGACGTTTCGCGTAGCGCATTCGCAGAAAGGGTGGAAAAGAGAGAAGAAAAAGAACGCGCCCCCTCGACTGGCGCACCGAAAAGAGGCAAAAACGTACGCGCGCTTTGCTTGACGTCACGAAACAGAACGCGTACGGTACACACATGCACACGCTTATATTATATATCCACTATTCACAGCCAGGGCGTTTTCTTTCTCCTTGTTTCCTCCGTCTCTTTCCGTGAGACGCTCCTTGGAAATGCAATCCTGCTGTCACATATTCTGTCACTGTTTGACAAGCGGTTGGTAAGAGGCGGTGTACAGGATGCGTCAAAGCGCGTGGCGATTCGTTGAAAGGGAAGCGGTTTTGCTTCAGATCGAAAATAACGTATCTGTCGGATGCAATTTGTTTTATATGCGTTTCGAGGGTGTAAAAATAGGTGCGAAATTGATGCGAGAATATAAATTACTCGGTTGATCATTTTAATTTTCGTATCTTTAAAATTTAGAAACAATCTTAATATTGTTATGCACAATTTAAAAAGAGAAGAAATGGAATCTCTTCGAACTCTTATTTGAAAGTGCTATCTCTTTTGACGCGTCCTGTACACGGTTTCGATGCAAAGAACGCCTGCCAAAATCTTGCTGCTTGTCACCGGAACTTCTCGAAATATTGAACAGCCCCTCGTTGGCTGTTGAAACGATACATCTCGCCTCGCGAAGATATGGAACCCAGTCGTTTATTTTGTCGTCGCTGTCGCGGTGGTCCTCAAATGGGACGACTCGTCGATAGGCTATCTTCTTCATGTTCTCCAATTTTTTTCAACGTCCGGATTTCCATTGAAAAGTTCGACACATCTACTTATATTTATTTTTTACCGTATAAAAAGGTAAGCTATGCGTTTGTTATTTCTAAGTGCAACAATATTAGATTATTTATATGTAATTAAATTTTAAAATTTGTTCGAACAAGTGAATCTTTATACAAGATGAAAGATAGAGGCGTAGGTCACTTTTTTTCAAGCGAGTCACTGGGCTTTGAAAATTATTTTCTGAATAAATTAAACGTTATGCGAAATATTAAAAGATGCCGTGCTTTTAATTGCGAAACGTAACATCAGAACGACACAGGAATTAATTTTTCGGCGACACTCGTGGACGCGAGGCTCTCGACGCGAAATGTAAAACACGTCGCGGGCATTCATTAAAAATAAGCAAGCGATTAACGGTTAAACGCGTTGCACTCGCGTCCGGCAGGCTCCATTCTCTCGATTCGTTGATTCGTCGCCGCTGGAAACGAAGCGAAAGAGTAATCCCGCGCGGGACAGGAGAGCTGAACGCCGCGATATGAGAAACGAGCGTCGCGTCCAAATGATCAAACGAAATTGCGCAAATCGTGAAATAACGGTCGACAATTTCTCCCGCGCTTTTTCCGATTAAATTTTGAATAAAATATGAGCCTCCAAAATATTGCTATTCCACCACCCTTTGCACTCGACTCCTTCCCGTTAGTAATAGAAACTATCGCTAAAATATTGCTACTTCAGCAATCATTTCTATTGCGAACGTCTCTCAACAATGAAAAATCTCTATTTCAATAGAAAACTCAGGGAATAGCAATATTTTAGCAACATTTGTATTCCTAACATTCAGAAAAGAGTCGAGTGCAAAGGGTTAACAATCGAATGCCATTTCTGACGGTCAGTCGATGATCGAAGGTGATTGCAAAGACAGTAGACTTTGTTGGTAGTCCATTAACGATCCTCATAACGCTTCGAAACGCTCGGAGTACACGCACGCGGCGAGTAACTCGAATCACCTCGGACACACTTAAAAACTTTCGAGCGGCTCGATAAATCTTGAACGTCCAGTCTTTTCGGGGTCTTGAGCGGCTCGAAAGTTTTGATAGATCTTGAGAGTCCTGCCAGATCTCGAAGTCCTGATGAGTTTTTAGGGACGAGGTAAACACACGCCGATTCGAACGCGCGCGGCGAACGGAGGAACGCCTTGGACAAACGCTGGCGAGTAGAAGAGGAGTTCCGGGACCAGAGTGAAGGGCGAAGCTCGCAAGCGTCGCGAAATGAAGACTTCGTAGATCTTCGTCGGCACTCGACGCTGCGCAGATCGAATTTAGTAAAAGGAAAAGTAATTAAGAAACAGAGTTCAATGGTGCAATGTATTTGTAATGCATCTCGAAGATTTCAAGGCTACTCTCGTTTTCTGGTTAGCGAAATAAGTTCACTTAGAATTTAAATACGAAAAGAGGAGGGAAAGTAACGAACGAAATTTATTTTTGCCTTGTTACACTGATCTTTCTTCCGTGCAACGTTGTGCAATGCAGCAATCGATACTCAAATGGCTCCAAATTGGCAAAGGTTGAATGGTACAATTGAATTAATTCATTTAACGAAACTTTTTTGCTATCATCTACCACTTCAGAACTGTAGTTCACTGTACTCCACTGACAATTACCGAACTCACCCTGTACGATATTACAGACTCGATAAGCCGAGAACTCTTTGCTAAAAGAGAAGAGGATAATTGAAAGCGTATAAGGGTAGCAATTAAATTTTTCAATTCAACAGTTCGCAAATTTGCGTGGTACACCGCTGATTGGACGTTCGATTGTAACCAATAGCAAGAAAAACTTACTTATCCCTATATAACGCGGATCAACGTTTCCAATGCCTATCAAGACTTTGAGTACCCATCAAAACTTTCGAGACTTGCGAGACTTTCAAGATCTACCGGAAGACTTTTAGGGGTTTCAAATATCGAATTATGCTCGAGGTAATTCGATTTTTCACGGTATCGCGAAACTTCGAATCGCCTCGAAATTCAGATTCGAACGCTGACGAACCCCTTGCTGGGAGGGTGAAAGAGGAAAACGTGACTGAGATTTATCACGAAACACAACGTAATAAACAAAAAGGAACAAAAATCTTCCGCGCGACCGATGCGCGGTTAATTTGAATCTGAAATACCGTCGAACACGAGCAATGCGTGCGTCATCATTAGTTTCGTTAATCAAAACTCGATACAGCGTATCTCGCTCGTCTCTTTCGTGTATCCCAATTAAACCAGAAGTTTCTCAACGTGCAGTCAAACCTGTTTGAGCTTTGGAGCGGGTCTGGTAAAACAACGCGCGATCGTTAGCGACAAGGAAGTCTCTCGATAACGTTCGAAACCCGTGACAAGCGCGCTGGAAGTATAATCTGATGGAATCGGACGGAATTAGCGACAGTGGAAGAACAGGTGCGACGATTCGCTTCTTAGATTGAATTATATCAATCATCAGGCTGGATTAATCGATGCGTACAAAGTCAAATATCTACCAAGCAGCAAAAGTGAAATTTAAGCTTGTTACGAGTCGTAGAGCATCGATATTTATGTATCAGATTCGAAGAAGCTGAGATGGATCTTCTCAAAGATGGGGCCATCTTTGTAGTTTGGTTTCAACCTCTCTTGGACGTTCCTTTGACAGAAATTTTCCTTGCCTTACTTCGTTCGAGAAGATAGTTCGCTTTTTCTTGGGTCAAGTGCTTTACGTTATCTTACAAAATTTTTAAGAAACATTTTGTTACGTTTTATTGGAAAATATACTATTGTTAGATTCTGATGCTTTCGTAAATTACTGTCTTATACTTTTTACTATAATTGTATTATAACTATGATAATAATTGATATCATGTATAAAACGAAGAATGTGATAACGATTCTGGAGGAGGGTGTGCGCCTTTGATGAGCGAGAGTTCTCGAGGGTGGACGTCGCGACGTACGACAGGGTGTGTTCGATGGCAGAATCTAGAGGGAGTTTATAGCAAAGCTTATGAGAGTTTAGAACAATAGTCTGAGGAGGGAGTTTAGAGCTTGAGGTTAGTAAGAGGTTTAGCAAGTATCCAGCTGCAAAAAATTGATTGAACAGTCATTACACATTTATACAACGCTTTAGCATACCTGTAGCATGCCTTAATTCTTTACTAATAATTACTTAAACTATGCCATATGATATCTCATATTCTCCTAGTTTCACAATAAAATGGACTTTTCTTTCATATTTAAACAAAAAACAATAACGCAATTAGATATAACAAATGAGTGACAGTCACCGACATTTTTCACCAAATATTTAAAAAGCGCAGTAACAAGCAACCAACGAAACGCGTAGTTGGTTGTTAGAACAGCGTCGGGGCTTTTAATAAATAAATATCGACGCGGATGGCCGGGTTTCAGGCGAATAAATTCGTCAAGGTTAAATTACATTAGGCCATAAAGCGTTCGCGTTGCACAAGCGGAGGATCAGCGCGTTCGCGGCAAATGCAATTACACCGGCTTTGATCGCGATTATAAAATTGCGGGACCAGAGCGAGGAGAAAGAGAAAAAAAAAAGAGAGAGAGGGGTACCGGAAGGCCTGGATTGCTCGAATGTACGGGCCCGCGATATCCGTCCGGTGATTCTAAAGCGAAATGTATCGCTTTTAACGGACACAAAACGGATTCGCGACGTTGTTTTTCATTCTCATCGGAAAAGAAGCAACGTGCCATTTCCCTCGAATTCATATCCGGACGTTCGCCTCGGCTATCGGGCAAACGTCGATAGACTGTTCCCTGACAGTCGGGATACAAACGGGCCGGCGATATTGCAATAAAAATACCGCTCGTGTACAAAGCGTCCTTGCTTTTTCGTCCATTTCACCGTTTTATCGGATCCCCCGCGCGTGGACCGGCGGTACGCGCGCCATTTTGCGTCTCCTGCCGCCGTTCACCGCACGATTACGGGTAATTATTTCGTTAGAACCCATCGACTCACTGTGTATATAATATCGCGTGACACAGCATATTCGAGGATGAAGCGAGCAGATATTTTACAATGAAAAAAAAGATATAATTTGAAAGCATTAAAAGACGTTTACACATTTTTTGTCTGCGTTATTTTGCCATTTTCGTGTGTCAGAGTTTAGGTGAAATGGTTACATTTAAGGCAGCGAACCGGATCGTTATGTTAATTGATAATTGAGAGCTAGGTTCCAACGTTTTCCAACGATTCGGTACACGCATACGGATAGAATCAAGGGTTTATGCGAGATTGCGAAAGTTTCGAGGGCTTCACGTTTCCCAGCAGCGGAAAATAAGTTGCAAATTAGGTTAATTAAACTACGCTTGAAGGATCCGATGTTTTGTGAAAGCTCGAAAAAGTTGGCCCCTTGATCTCGTGTACGATTTTTGTTCGATGAAACGGCAGGACTGATAATTGCCTTAATCTCTGCATCGATATATATATATTTTTAATATAATTATACCATTTTCTAAATTTATTTGCTTCGAGATAAGAATGAGACGGACTATCGAACAGTTTTGTACAAAAATAGTCTCCTGCACAAAATTCTGGAAAAGCTTCCGCTATTTCTCACGTTGAACTCTACACCCTCCAACGCTTCTATACAGTTGTGATACTAAAATAACACTAAAACGATAAATTAAACGGTATAACTTTTATACAATCGACACAATTCGTGAGAAACTAACAATCGACGCGAGCTACACATCCGTCAAGCGATTTTCTCGCGTACAATCGACGCGAACGGTTCGCGTAGAGAAAAAAAAAATAGTGCGAATCGTTCTCCAGCGACGAAAAGTGGGATTTATCGTCGGGAGTTTAGAATTTCCGGTCCCTGCCGGCAGCCAGCGAACGTGTCATAAACTCGGCGGCCTCTCCGCGGGGGTAAAATAGAAATTACTTTTTAACAGTTGTTGGAATCGATGCGTTTGACGGGAGGCCCGAAGTCTCGCGGAAACTTGGACGTCGTCGCGGAAAGTTTCCACCCCCGTCGAACGGGGCGCGAGTGCCATTATCCTCTGCTTTCGAGAAAACTGCGCCGCCGGTGCAACGCGAGGAGGATGGTTGGTGGGTGGAAATGCTTAGAAGCTAATGGACTGGTTAGATAGCAATTAGTTATCGGGCAGAATTATTTACGGGGACAATTGAGCTTGCGAAGTCACCCTTCTGAGAGAAGGGAGACGCCTTCGCCAGCGACTCGACTCGAACTTTGCATCCTGTTAGTCAAAATTCTGAACGATGTAATTCGATATCAGAGTTGCAGGTTATTGTGCGCTTGTAAGAAGAACAGACTAATTAATGTCTCGTGATACAAAGTATTAACGTCCGTCTTATGGAATAAATAAACAATCTTTAGAAAATACGGTGTCTAATTTGATTTTCACGACGGAAAATGTATATTAATTATGGAGAATTGATAGGATAGCAGAAGAATTTAATCTGAAAAATTTAAATAACGAATGTCGGGTTTCTAGTTTAATATCATGTTGTACATTTACCAAGTGCATTAATCATATGCTAAATTTGTGCCAAATGAGAAACTTGAGCGCGGTACATCGACCTCGTTAGCAGTAATCGGGTTTCGAACAATCTCTTGTTAATCAGTTAATATCTAAGGCACTTGGTCCTCTGTCAGATTAGAATGTAATTAGAGTGAACTTACATAGTTTCAGGAAATACGTAATCCTCGATCAGCTGTTACGTTATCTACCTGTCAGTTTAGCACAGAACATTGAACGTGCTCTTTTTATTAATTGTATCACACAAGGATTCATAAATTCATTTGTTAGTTAAACTATATAAATGACATTGATATTTCGTCGAATAATTTTGTTACCAAGCGTTGATTAACTCTATAATAATAAACGGAGACTGATGAACTTTAACACTATCAAACAAATTAGAAAGATTCTAATGTCATTCACGTCGAAATCGCTGTCGAACCGAGTTACTGGAGGAAAACCATTCGCGAGCTCGTAAATGTTAGAAACGAAGTAACGAATGATACCAATCGGAGCGAGGCGAGGGCAATTTTTCGGAAAAATGGCGAGGATCACGGGAAATGTACCCGTTGTTCGCTATAAATTCGTTGGGCGACGAGTTCTCTGTTCGAATTCAACGCGGTGAGTGCCGCATTAAATTCCAGCGATTTTCCATTCGCGTCGCGACGGTCACCTATGGCTCGCGTTACTGCATTTGTTACGTCCACTCGTAAGATGCGCCATTATGGTATCCGCTAGCAAATTGCAGATGTACTGCTGTTTACATATTGGTAAATGCAGTTGTCGAAGAAATGAAGTCCTGATGACCTGATGTTTTCTGAACTACAATATTTCTTTATAGTTATTAAAATCATACATACGAATAAATATCGTGAAATATCAGATATTTAATATTGTGTCTGGCGTCGAGAAGTAAATAAAAGGAGAATAAAATTTTGACGACAATTTTATTCCCGATTGCATCTTCAATCTGAAACGTAGCGCAGTTCGATTTTATGATTCCATTTAAATCTTCGAATTCTATCTGAAATCCACTTAGAAATGCAGAATATACGAGGACACCGCTCTGAACGTTTTACAACCCTCTCCTTTCATCAAAATTTCCGGTTAAACTGCGTATCAACATTTTATTGTCCACCGTTTAGGTCGCGCTCGATATGTTTTTCGAGAAAACGCCAAACTTCCAAATCAATATTTCCAATTATAGACGAAACATTGAAATGTACGTACGTAGGGGATGCAGTTGCCAGTCGATCCATACGGCACTTCAATTGGATAGATCGATGAGAAAAACGTTCCACACAGAACTCGATTGATATCAAATGAACAATTAATCAATATAAAAAAAAATTGCTTAAAAATATTTTCCCTCTATGAAACACCAGGACACACATCTATGTAACTAGAAGAAAATAAACACGATCCTATGCAACCACATCGATGTAACGATATAACAAACAGAGTCAAAGATATGTCTCACGAAGTCCTACTACAAAACCTACTAAAAACAAAAACTTGGACATCTCGAAGAAGAAAGAAAAAGGCAAAGCTTTTAAATATCACGAACCGTTTCCCTGCAACGTCCACGGACGTTTCATTTATCAACGACAATGCAATTACCTTCAGCCTTGTATCTTTTTAATTTATCCAATTATTGCTCGGTGACACGTGGAAAGGAGTTCGCCGATAACCGCCCTTCCTCTGCGCGGCGATCGCGAGGGGGTGGGTTGGAAGCGTCCGAGTGCAAACCGTATGAAAATATAAACTAACATCCAACAGATTCGACGGGTGTGTAATTAAACATTTCGCCGGCGAGTTGCCATAAATCCAGCATGCCGGTTGATTCAATATGACAAAAAGGCGAATGGAGTGGAGGGCAAACAGGGAAAGGCCATTAAACGGAACCGATCGCCGAGAGGGTATCGTTAACCAATCGACCGTCGAAGTATCGGCGACCGAACCGTGGAACGAGAGCAGTCCAGTTATTATAATCGTCGAATAACGATAATTCCCGTTAACAATCGAGCTCCGTCGCGCGATTAACGATAAACACTTGAGTCGAGTGTTGCTCTCGCGTTTCGTATATTATTTCATCCCCTATGGCGAGCGGCTCCTCGGCTCCGCTCGACTCTAGAGATCGAGCACTGCTCGGAGGTCAGCTAAGTGTGTCTAATGATAATCAGCTATTGAAATTACAATTTATAATTATTTGATATACAATATTATAATTAAACGTGTACTATTATATAGTCTCGTCTAAAAGGAAACAATTACGTTATACTGAGTTGTAATAACTGATCAGAATTTAAGTCTGATAAATCATTTCACAGCGACAGAAACAAATATCTGACTAAACTCCAGTTGAACAACGTAGCTTCTATGCGCGAGCGAAATCCAGCAAACAGCTTCGAAACCGAACAAAGCTCTCTGAACGCTATTCAGAGATATCCAATGAACAGCAAAAGAAAAAAAGGAAAAACGACCCACAAGCAAACCAGGTCGGAGGTAGCCGAAACAAAAAGCAGAACAAGTGGCATCGCGTGCGTGGCGCACAAGGGTGGCTCGTTTATTACTTTTCACCCCCGTTGGGCTCGTTAGACTGTCTCCGCGGAAAGGAGTCGTCGCGACAACGGAGGAACAGCGAAATGCCATCAGACGCGACTGATTTCCGAACCAGACGGGGATATCATTATCCAATCGTACCGGAGACAGCCGGAGAGCAACTCGACTGTATCATTGTCGAGAGTGCGGTGAATAACGGTCGGCTTGTGTACGACCGATAACTATAGCGGGTGCATGATTGAGCGCGGCGATTGCTGGGCGGACAGGGTGCTCTTAGCCGAGCACGAGCCACCCTTTGGTTGCATAATGATCACCGCGTGCCGCACGAAAACGAAGCCACGTACAGCGTTCCGCCATTTCGATCCTATCTCGGTTTGCTACTTGTTCGAGGAACGATGGAGGCCGTTTCATTGGGTCAACATCCACGCGATGGATGCCGGAAATGGTCAATCGAAACGAATAATACATCCTTCTGCACGTTCCGTTCGAAACTTTGGCAGTAACCGAATTGACGGGAGGCTCGCAGGTGAACGATGTTTTTTGTGAAAGTTCAATTTCAGTCGTACCATTTCAGCGTGCCATTCCTAGGTGGTACGTAACTTTTTACTGTTTTCTAATTTAGCAGGTTCGCAGTCGTTTCTTGGCTCTCGGTAGTAATTAGACTGGTGTAAATTCAACCCTTTACACTTGGATGTCCCCTCCAAGGGGGTTGTGAGAGTTAAACCTGTTTCCCTGAAGTTTTCTATTGAAATGGAAATTTTCTATTGCTTTGCGTTGCATTGGTTACCGACGAGGTAAATTATTTGTGGAAATGCATGGGTCACGAATGATAAAGTACTAGTTTAAATTGTTAATTGAATTTCTATTGATGTTGCTAAAACAAAATTGGTTCAATATACATACAGTGTTCATTGTTAATGCTATCGACATAACACTGCTGAATATATCTCTGTGCACACTGAATCAATGCAGAATGACGCGCATAGATGACATATTATCCTCTGGAGATCAAGAAACATGGAACGTACATATCCTGCTACAATTGAAAGGATCAAATCGTGTTTCCACTTGCAGAAATGGGAACCTAATCTATTCGCTATTAACGAAACCGTGCGTGTGACGCAAAAATATAAATTCACGCTCTGTAATCTAAAAATTGAACGCGAAACTTAGTCGAAACCGAAGACTGAAGATCGACCAAAAATGTGGCGAGTCGATGGTAATTTTTGCGGATGGTCAATAACACGAGAACGGCCACTCGAGCTTTCTATTTCGCAAGGTACTCATTCGCGTTTCTTCCGCGTCGCCACTCGAGATCCGAGTTCCACGGTTGTAATCCCTAATCTCTTTATTTCCTGGGTGTTCTTCATTCAAATTAAAAGAAGCTCGGCGTGTTTACCCCCGTCCAGCCGCTGCTCCGTTTCGCCACGGCCCCGTTTTCACACGCGAACGATGAACACGGATGTGTCTCTTAAGCGTGTTCCTCGGATTAACCTGGTCTACCGCTTTCAGTGAAAATAATGTTGCGAATCCCGCTTCTCTCGCCCGCTGCTACTGTAATGTGACGCAAGTGGATTTTAAGCGATCTCGTGGCGCCGTAAACTGAACAGCGCCGTTGCAGTCATAATTATATTAGTCTCAGCTCAGTAATTTTTAATGTCGTTTGTAACTTTAGTTTTTTCATTAGTTTTTAGATGTAGTAGTTACTTCAAATATTTATACGATCTCTGTTATTTCTGTGTCTTTATATTTGCCAGATATACGTCAGATCGTTCGTCGTTCTGAATAAAATACTCAATAGACTGTTAGCCACGACGAAATTAAAACAATGCTACGTTTTAACTCATCAAATAATTAAAACGCTTGATTATTTCCTTTCCATCCGAGTCATATTCAAACTAAAAAATTTCAAACTAAAAATTTTGGGAATTTTTTTTCTCTAATTTTCTCTAATAAATAAAATTGGTTGAGGGCGAAAATATATGGTTTTTGAATAAGGTCCTTTGTAATTAATAATTCAACTGCAGGTACAAATGAAATCACGAAGAAATTCGAAGTTCGCACTGTTTTAAACGATAATCTAATTACGCGTTGCATTTATAATTGAAAAACTTGCGAAACTCTGGACCTCTGGACCAGGTCTTGATGAACTCGAAATTCGCTGAATTTAAACAACGCTTCGCTTGCGTATCGAGTGCGTTCGAAACTACGAAGAAGAATCGCTGGATCGCCGATTTCTCGAGCTCGAAACACGAAAACGACGTTCCCGTATTGTCGACGTCCCATGGTCGTTTGGCGATGTTTACGTAGCGCGCATGCAAAATTCAGGAACCACGAAACTGCTTATCGACATTTTCGCGCACCCCCGTGCGCGTCGATGGACAAAGTGGGAACGTAGGAGGCGTCGAAACGGCCGGATTAATTTTTCAACTTGGATTCCTTTTAATCTCTCACGCTCGAACTTTCGCTACTTCCCTCGTCTTGGAAGTTGGAAACTATCTGAACCTTCGAACTCGCAAGTCCCGATTGAATTTGTAACTTCGACCACGCGCGGTGTACCAGCAATGGCGATTCAGCCGGACGTGCAAACGACTTTAGGAAAATTTCGAAAAATCGACGGTCCCCTGTATTTACCGACCTCCTCTCGAAATGCAGAACTCACGCATACTACTGTTGAACGACAACTCGCTATTTCATGAACCATAGAAGTATTACTCATCCCTTGTGTCACTTCTAACTCATGTTTCATCCTTGAGCTTCGGCTACTCTCACCAACCAACGAAACTATCCTTTCCCATACAAAATTCCTTAAATACTAAGCTCGAATAGCTGGTGCAGATTTCATAATTGAAAACTCAACGCTTGACAAACACAAACCACGTGTCTTGTGTATAAAACCTTTCTTTGGAATGTAAAAAGCGTTGCACTGACTGGAAGTTCTAAAAATCTCGCGAATACGATACGCGATGGTATTCGCGTCGTGGCTCGACGAAGAGTTCGATCGCAGGATTGGGGACGTTTATCGAGACGCGGGATTGAAAAGTTCGGGGCCAATTCCAAAGAGGAATGTATCGTGCAAGCCCGTTATGGGAGGACTGAAATTCCAGCTGTCTCCGCGGCGCGCCTCGCCAGGACGAATGAATCTGAAAACAAGGAACGTGAACCTGCGATGTACCATTTTTTTGATTGGATGTTTGTAACGACGCGAAACGAAGCGGTGCGCTACGATATTTTCCCTGGGTTCGAAGTAGACGGCGAATTTCGCTCACCTTGACTACTGTCTGCGTGTTTCATTGCTAACTATTCCTTTTCACGCGTGTTAACCTCGATAGTAGATAAACAGTTTATTGTTTACCACCCAGTTTTATCCCATATCACTGAAATTTTCGATGGAAAAAAAAATGGAGATGTGCCGCAGCGCCTTTCCCAAGGGTGAGTCTTTCAGCCACCCCAGCGCTCAAGAGGAACCAAGATCCCAGTTGGCTGTCGAGGCACTCATGAGAAACCTCGAGTAGACGAATTCACTACATGCACGCGTGCATGCGCATTTTGATCCTTTACGAATCGACTAGTTTTCAGATTGAATCAAATTTATAGATCACCTAACCTATCTCATTCTGTTTTATTCGATCTAGCCAGAGCCCCGTTAGCCATCGAATAAATTCGACGCCCAGGCTCCACCACGAGGAGGTGGGGATGGCACTTGCTGGACTCCCAGCTTCTGGAGCCCATATTAGATAAACAGTAACTTTTTTTTTTGTATAATTACACGTCATGGTAAGCAGTAAGTGGATGACACAGAATTATTAACTGTTTGTAACTCGACTGAGACTGCCAGGCAATGACTAGTTTGAAGAGGTAACGTAACGAAGAGGCGCGTAACGAATTACAGCACGAAATTAACGGATAAAATAGTCTAAAAGAATTCGAAAAGCTCATCGAACTACGAACATTCGAAAAGTTTATACAAACGGCCCGAGGATACTTTATACGTCAGCACTCCGTTTGATGAGAACGCGTTCGAGCTGTGCTCGGATCGATTCAAATGTCGTTCGATCGACTCTCGTAACACGCTCGCGATTCAATTTCCCGAAGCAGCGGAGGATTTCGAGCCACCGTGAGTGAAGTTGATTTAAAGGGGTAAACAATTACTGCAAATTGCCGTCGCGCAAGAAAAATGGGGACGAGTAAATCGTCTCTGCTAGAGATAGTTGGTTACACGGTGTAATAAAATTTGTGAAGCGCGGATAGACGTATGTATATGTAAATTCGAAGCGAAGTAGCGTTACGGGGAGGGATTAAAAAAGCTCGCGAGGTGCAAAGAGATGTAAATGGACGCGAGACGGAAACATAACCGGAACGTCGCGCGAGTTTACGTTGATTTCTGTTTAACTCGGACGATGCGATGCCCGGTTATTTTAATTTCCGCGCGAATTAAGCTGGATTAAATAAAGGCCGCTCGTGAAAGAGATACTCTCAGCGAGAGATTATAAAAAGAACCGAAATGGCGGGGGATCAGCTTTTGTTAACTCGATGTCGAGGGTGCACCTACACACTTCCCGATGCTAATCTGCCAAAAGGGAATAACGACGTTGGTATTCAGAGAAATTAATAAAAAAACGATCGTCGGCTTTTCATGCAAAAGGATTTCCTGTTTATCGTGTTCACGAATGTTTCGAGCATCCCTCGCAATTGAACTATTAACAAATTTTTAGAGTGTCACGAAATGGCTACTTGTTATGAATTTGCACGAACTTCATATAGATTTTATTCTTCTTTTTCCTTCGCCAAATTTTTTACTATCTTCTTACTTCATTCGTGTCTCACTTAAAAGCCAGGAATATGCAATTAATTTCCATTTCGTACTTTTATATCTGAGTTGTTCCAAGTTCGCGCGGACGTTGTTTGAAAATTAGAAAAATCGGCCGCGTTCTTGGTTTAAGAGCCATTAAAACGATCCGATGCGGCGACACGCGTCGATGTTCGAAAGTTTCATAGAACCCAACCCCGCGGCGATAAAAACCTGCAAACAGCAACGATTCACGCGATAAACCGATTCGCGAGGGGGGCTCTAGAAATTTGTTATCCGGGCGCGGAAAATCGTCGATCCAATGACAATTCGCTTGTCATAGCAAACATACCGGATGTTATAGAATTCGTTATACATATATATATTTTTTTTAAACAAAAATGGAATGCAAACACGGAAGCGCTGGCGGGCAGTTCCACTCGAGCAGTCAAACGGATCGGACGTATTTTTCATCGCTCGCGAGGTTCCATTTCACGTATTCTATAGTGCTCATTTGTTTTTCTAATAATACGCGAAATATTCGTCGCGGATAATGGTATAAATCGTATCGCGCACGTGCGTCTGTATTTGGGAAACAATGTAGCTTCTCTGTATTCCAGAATATATGAGTTAAAGCGAAAATATTATGAATTCTGCACGAACGCGTAGTCCATGCGTATTAATTAACAATATCGATTCTTTTCTTTGAAGACGCCTGTTCTAGGTATTTTTTAGAGGATATTTCGTGCTCCTCTTACAGGAGACTGCTATGCAACACGAGTCTGTACAACGCAAATTGTATAATGCGAAAGTACTGCCATTACTATGCAAATAATATAAATTAGAGCATTGCGTTATTTTCTTCAACGTTATCGATCATTCTGTTTTTTTTTTATGCGACCACCTTTAATAAAGCATGCGTTATACGAGAACAATTTGCATACACCACAATTTCCTACAACGCGTAACATATTAACCGCGTTATACGAGAATCCAGTGTATTTCATAATGAACTGAAAGCAATTAAAGTTCCTTCAACGAATTCACAGCTTTGTTGCTCGAATGTACGATGGAACACGCGTACAAAAATGAGATGCATAATTTAAAAAAAAAAGAAAAATACCAAGCAAGACGACTTGAACAATCGGCGACGTTCGACGCGCGGCGATTGAAATAAAGGAACGATGGGAGCAACGCCAAGAGTGTGTAATAACAACGAAGCTGACGGCAATTTCCACGCAACCGATGGTACGGTTTGTAAATTAAACCCTGCTCACCGAAACCGGATCATTTTGACAACTATCGCGGATTTGGCTCAGCGTTGCTCGTTGTCCCCGTTTATGCAATATTATTGGCGTACTGTTTCAACCACCGGTTACATGGCTTAGGACACGTCCGGTGTGGATTTCACGTGCACACATTATTCGATGAAACATAAAACTGACGAGATTCTTTTTAAACTCTTCGGATAAATAATTATTCTCACGTGATTCACAACAAATTAGCACGCTATCGAATGTGAGATGAAAATGAGAAGAGACGCGTTGCATTTTTTTAAATAAAATCGTACATTTAAAAAATATTGAGTTCGAACTTTCTTTAGGGAAACAGCATATCAAATAGTACATTCACCTTCCACTTTGACAATGCAAAATCAAACAACCGTTTCCACGTAGCAAATCGCAACCCTCGAAGCGGAACTTTAAACGCGGTTATCGCAAGAATGGGTACTCGCAGGTTCACGCGAGTGGATGCTGGAACGCAAACGCGGCCTTTCTCTTTCGAAAACGTTTATTAGAGGGAAAACGTAGGGCGCGGAGTTCCATCAAATTGAAAGTTTTCGCCGCCGGTGTTTCAAGAGGTACGCGTGTATAAAGTATCAACCTCCGCGCTCTATCCTGCACCCTTCGACCCAACCCTCGCCTCGCTGCAATAAAGAGGAACTCAAACACACATTTTCCCAGCTTTCAGCTTTGTACGATGGCGATGCCCTACTTCTCGATTAGTTCGCGAACGCGTTAAATGGTCGCAGTTTGCGAGCCAGTTTGTTCGGTTCCTGCAATTTTTCGTTCGTCTTATTGACGAGATTCATCGAGAAACGAAATGGGGTGGTGGCAAGGTTTGATAAATTACTGGAATTTAAAACAGCTAACAACATCCAATGTTCAGAAATTTCAAAAGATGTCCAATGGAAACTTAACTTTTGACCACTTTCTCGCGGTCTCGAAATTACTGTGCGATAATTTAATTGCATTACAAAAGGTACGAGTAATTATTTTGTCGAAATTCTAAGTTTTGTTATGGCAATTTATATCTCGACGAATCGTTGCTAGTCGCTTAAGGATTTCTCACCCCTAATTATAGAGATTGGGAAAATTCCGAATTGAACGCCAAATTGAAGCATCTAAGCTGTTTAAAGAGCATCAAATCATCACCCTAATTGGTAACGCACACTCCTTCAAAAGCCACGTTTAGACAAGTAGAGAAGGAGAAACTCATATCACCAACAGCATTCGCAAACTTGGATAACTTGGAATTATTCGACTCGCGTAAAGCACGTAGAAGGGTTGAGAGAGTCGCGTGTACGAACGAAAGAAGAGGGACAACCGAGGAGGGAGAGGGTTGCGGAGGCCTCTGCGCGCAGTGGATGTTCATTTACAGCGACGGCTGCGCAAATCTGCCACGCGTATCGCGACCATGCTAATGGACAAAAGGGTAATTTGTAATCGCTAATTACATCCAGTTAAATCTGACGCGTTCACCCCCAAAAGCAGCGGTACGCGTGACGTTATCCCACTCCCGGACGCCCTACGGTCCCTGGCCCCTTCGACCTACCCTCTGCACGGGGTATGATTAGTGCGAGCGATAAGTCGAGACGTCCGGCGTATTCTCAGCGCTGTTATCTACCGGCAATTAGTTGCGCGTAACGACGCGTAATTAGAACAAAAAGCATCCGAGTGTGTGTGTGTGTGTACCTGACTAACATCTGGCTGAGTAGTTATCGAATCGAAATATTCGATTCGAAGGCTGTTCAGCGATCTTTCAACCATTCAAACGAGAGTCGACGTAGTTTTCTAAGATCAAAATAAAAATAAATCTGTAGATTCTGAACTTTGTGTCATTGGTGATTTTTTAAACGTTCAACAGATTTTGTAAGAACATGTTCGCACGTAGGAATAACAATTGCACTAAGCTTAATATATATTTAATTAACAGAAGGGTGGATTTGATCAGAAAATACTAGATTTGATTTCGAAAGGGGTGGATTTGTACCGGGAATCTTGTACAAAGGATAAAATTCGTCAATAACGGTTGTTCAACGATACTAATTACGTTGTATAATAAACCGTCCTCGTACATACGAATGGAATGGCGTACGAGGACCAACGCGACGCGCTTGGTCTAATTGTAAGTTCCTGTTTCACCACAACCACGGAACATCCATGGACCACAGGGTTATTACGTATCGAGAGATTTAATCAGGATCGAATGATATCAACACCCAGGGAAATTATTCTGGGACACGTGAATCAGGCCGACTTGACAAGGTCCACGAAGTGCCGTGCGTCTGCTTTGGATTTGCCGTTAATTAACGATATGTTGGATTAGTTAGTACTGGCGTCCTTTGGTCGATGATCGACGTACTGAAACGATTCGAATTACAGTGTAATTAGTGGCTGTTAATTCGTGACACTTTTCTCGAAATTCAAACGATTTAGCTGATTGAGTTACGTACGATTGATTAGAATCGATCGATTCGATGTACCGAATTGTGAACTTTTGCTCTCTCTTTTTGTTCAACTTATTTAAATTACGCGAATCACTGCATAATTATACAGAGCTGACATAAATTGCCTAAGTATTAGTAGAGATTAATAAAAAAGATAGATAACTAATAACTAAATTATTTTAATTCCTTTTTTTTTTTTGCTTCTTTTTCAAATTTCATTATTCTGTTCGCCACGGCTATCCTGTTCAAGTATATCGAAAACATTACGCTGGTCGTGTGCGTTCGTATAAATTCGCACGTGAGAAGGCAGCGACAATCGGATAAAATCGCGATAACACTCCGATATTGTATTTATGGTAATTCCACGCGCAACAGAATTAATACTCCCTGCCGCTGTTCGCGAACGGCCGACAAAAGTAATTCGAATTCGTACAGCTTCCCGCCCGCTTATTATTTTTTACCGTGATTAATTGCCGATCTGATATACATAATAATTCATTGGACATATTCGACTGCGTGATTTTACATTTAATGCAGCGAACAAAGAAGAGCGGAATATTTGCTACGAGAAACCACGATAATGGAAAGCAAACCGCGTATCGTGTGTACTCTGTGTAACGGGTAGACTGCAGAATAAACTATAAAAATTAAAAGGAGTCCTATAATAAACTTAGTACTTGATATCTTTCGTTTTTCATATTTTTTGTCCTCAAAAAAATTTAATACACTCTCTATCTCCCTCTGTTATTCTCTTATTTAATAAAAATTAGATCTGAATTGTCAATTTAGACAAACGTTACAAATCGAAGAGCGAAGTATTTTCTAATCAAATGACGTCGAACTGCTCCATGTCGAAGACCAATTACGAATGCACGTATTCAATCGACTTCAACTTAAAACCACTAATTTCACACGAAAATGCCGCTGATCAACGAATCTCCGTTCAAGGATCGAACGTCAATCTTACTACCGAAGTCGTGGTTAAACTAGGCCATTCCGGGCCAGCCGTTTCGGCTAATTGTAAGTAGATTCAGTTAGGCGCACCGTCTGCTTTGCGAGAGACAGTTCCACTGACAGCAATCACCACACGTCAACTCCGGAGAACCGCAAGCCTAAACGTAACTCTCACATTAGGTAGCACGGCCAGTTTGTCACTGAACGCGTCGATCAAGTACTGATTTCAGTCTTCCTTATAATTCGCATGATATCCTAGACACAACGTACATTGCTAAAACACAGGTATTCAATTTCTTACTACTCCCTCTCTCTCTCTCTCTCTCCTCATACTATTCCAAATAACAGGAACATTGATACTTCAATTTGAGATAGAACTTCTACAAATCATCTGCTATTAATCTGCTAATTTCTTACTACTACCTCTTTCTCTTTTTCTCCTCATACTATTCCAATTAATAGAAACACTGATACTTGAATTTGAAGTGGAACTTGGACAAATCATCTGCTACTGTCACTTCGATAAAATAATTTAAAAGTCAACGAAACGTTAACACAAATCACACCCAGGAAGATTTCATCGTTTCCGACGTTTGCGACAAGGCAAACGCGAGATAATTTAACCAAACAGACCGGGTATGACGTTGCCCGTTGTTTCCGTGACCCAACGCACAATACGCCATTAGCATCTCAACGCCATCGTAATTATATGCTCGTGAACTCACGCAACACCGAATCACCGTTATCTCCAGGCTAATCCTATTATAATTTCTAGCAGGTCAGCCGCTTCCAGACGCGGCCTCTCTGAACCCACCCCGTCCAGCGATCCACCTGTGCACTTTTATTCGACCCCCTGTCGCGCGACGAAAGCCACCCTTCGCGCCCCTTTATCGCCATTAAACGTCACTGTCGCCGCTGTCATTGTGATTGATTAACACTTTGTCTCGCACGGCTCGTGTTTCGCGTCGTCGTCGAGGTTCGTCGATAACGCATCCCTAATAACCGACGACGCGCACCACGAAGAGTCTCGTTGCACACGGCGTGCCTCCTTCTCGCGAGCCACCCGCCCATTGTCGAGTGTATAATCGTATCGAGCCGCTTCCCAACCGACAACGACCGGGAATCGAACCTAACGCTGATCCCAGAGGGCCCAGAGAGGCGCTTACGAGCCTTAAAGTAATCAAAACTTGTGTCCATTTACCGAATTCGATTCTCCAGAAACTTTCAATCGCATTAGGGCGCGAAAAGGCGGCCGCGCGGAGAGATTCTCACCCGGACTTAAGAATCAATTCGTTGGACGATCTGTTTGGAAACGACTACGAGCTACGGGGTAATATTTGAGAGGAGTTTTGCTGTTTTTTTTTCTTTTTCTTCGACGAAGGAAGTCTCGATGTTCTTTTAACTGGTAGATAATAGTTTTAGAACAGAGAGGTGTTTACGATTTCTTTGCTCGTTGCTTGGGGATGCTTGCGAGATTTTGAGAACAGTTAGAAGAGGTGTCGTGAGGATTCTTAATAGTTATATTGTCATATTCAAGTATTCGTCTTTGTTTTTGTTTAATCTCTCAGTTTAGATTAGAATATTAATTAAATAAGAAGTGATCGACAGTTCAATATGGCTGATAAGAAGCCTCAGAGATATCGTGTGTGCAGAGCGTCCAGAAGCGCGTCACCAATTGGTCCGCGCGCCGACGACGCGATTTCCACGCGCGTATTGCCGCGAAGCAAACGGCAATGCTCGAATAAATAATATCAAAGCAAATTCGGGGGCCTCTATTCGTTAAACGACGGCTGAAAGGGGGGAACTGCGAGTAACGGAGTCAAGTGCGCCTCGCAGCTAAGTTCGGTATTGCGACTGCATAATCCCTTCCTAATGACGCGCCACGTTTTCCAGCTTTAATACAGCTGACACGTCGCAACCGTGTCGACGAGACGCGTACACATGTGCGTTCCACGAGCATCGTCCACGGATTAACGTGCACAGGTTTAACAGCGCGACTAATTTCACGTGGCATTCAACGCCGACTGGCCGCTTTCTTCCGACCTGCCGCGCGTCGAACTCTCCGGGGGACTCGCGATAATTTATTACGCCCAACGAATCTCCGCCACTCCGTGAACATCGACTTGCCACCTGGAAGATTAGATAACGCGTCAGCTGCGACTCGAACCAGTCGCTTCTAATTGCGAATCCTCGAGAGAGATTCTATGTCTCGAACCAGTCAATTTTTTCTTGGATTATCTCAACACCTCAACGTAGACACAAATATTAATCTCCAGATGTTGCGTACAGACATCCCTGCAAGTTCTAAGAGATATTCAAACATTTGCTCACAATTTACTGATCTATCAATTTTCCAATTTTCTAAGTTAATAATTAAAAAATGTCTTTGTCATTTTCAGCCACGGTGCGCTGTGATCGTGTCGACAGCGTTGCTGAGATTGCTGCTCCTGACTGGTCTGTTCGCGCTGGGCACAGCCGCGATCTGTCCAAACGGTTGCATCTGCGACGACGACAACCTCGTGGTGTCCTGCATAGGCGCGAACCTGGACGTGATACCGATCGCCTTGAACCCCAGCATCCAGCGGATAGTGCTGAAGGAGAACCGGATAAAAATCGTAGACGCTGCCGCGTTCCAATTCTACGGGGACCTGAAGAACGTCGACCTGTCGAGCAATCATCTGTTCACCATACCAAACGGGAGTTTCGACGCGCAGAAGCAACTGGTCGAGCTCCATCTCAGACACAACAAGATCTCAGCGCTAAACGAGAAGACGTTCCAAGGACTGAAGTCGCTAACCGTGCTGAATCTGCGCGACAACTACCTGGAGAGCCTGAAGAACGGTCTGTTCGCGTCGTTGTCGAAGCTGGAGGAGCTGGACTTGGGCAAGAACCGGATATCGAAGGTGGAACCCGGCGCGTTTCAAAAGCTGGGCACGCTGAGAGTGCTCCATCTCGACGATAATCAACTGAGGACCATTCCTTCGCCAGCATTGGCGCCATTGAACGCTCTTGCCGAGCTGCACATAGGCTGGAACGCGTTCTCGTCGCTTCCGGACGACGCGTTCAAAGGGCTCGAACAGTTGACCGTGTTGGACATCACTGGCGCCGGTTTGGACGAGATCAGCGATGGCGCCTTCCGCGGATTGAACGCTCTGCGCACGTTAGAACTGGACGGAAACAAGCTGCGAGAAGTACCCACCAAGCAGCTGGCGGTTCTTCCTCGACTGGAAGAGCTCACCTTGGGACAGAACTTCTTCACAACGTTGCGAGCAGGCGCTTTTCAAGGCCTGTCCAAGCTGAAGAAACTAGACATATCCGCAGCGAAGTTGTTAACCACCGTGGAACGAGGCGCGTTCTCAGACAACGCCAATCTGGAGACCCTCGTATTGAACAGTAACAAACGACTCACTACAATGGAGGACGGCTCCCTCGCGGGTCTACCAAACTTACGCCACTTGATACTACGCGACAACGCGTTCACCGGATTTTCCGAGTCCCTGGTCGCCTGGAACGAATTACGCCGGCTGGATCTAAGCGAGAATCCCCTGGTCTGCGACTGCAGCCTTCTCTGGCTATCCGAGGTCCTCGTCCCAAGGAACTCCAGTCCAGTATTATGCACGGAGCCACCAGAATCGAAAGGGAAGCCTATAAAAGGCATGACACCCGTCGAACTAGGCTGCGCCTTCTCTGACCCTAGGAAGCAAGCATTATTAGCGACCCTGTGCGCGGCTGGCCTAGCTCTGCTCACCGGCTTGGTCCTGATCATCTACTACAAATGCCGCAGACGCGTCAGGGACGCTCTGAAGGACTACAAATGGAGCAACCGTGGTATCTCTCGTAAAGAGCACGAGTATCAAAAGACCTACTCCGATGACGAGTACATGGTTCGACCCGCGTCTCACCACCATCATCCACATCAGCAATCCCAGTCGCAGCAGCTCCCGTCCCACCACCACCATCCGTATCTCCAACAGCAACAGCTGCAACAGCAGCAGCAGCAACAACAGCAACAACACTCGCAGATAGCGGCGGGCATCAAGCCCATACCAGTGACGGAACTGTAGCTAGAACTTCGGGCGGCGAGCCCTGGAACCGGCGGCGTTTGGTTCCTGCCCCACGGCAGCACCACCCTCGCCGAGGGATTCACCTACATCGACGGCGAGACGGCACGCCAGATGCGCCGTCCAGGTACGCTGCCCAACTCTGGCACGTCCGGTCATCGTCCAGCTGGCCACGCGGAGGACGGCTCCACGCCGTTGAGCGTCGCCGGCGACAACTGCCCCACGGCCAGCGCACGATTGCACTACTCGAACCAGTCACTACGCCGCACGCAGCAGCAGTCATCCCATCTGTCGTCCCGCGACGCGGACAAACCCTCGGACAGGGCGCAGCAGAGCGACGCGAGGCTGCAGAACGGCATCCCAGGACACCACCACGGGCCACCGCCGCTACCGTCGCGGCACCAGTCCACCTGCGCCCAGTCCTCCTACCCCACGTTGCCCATCAACGGTCACGCGGCCCACCAGTACCACCATTTCCCCCGCGAGAAGGAGAGATTCTCGTCGCGCGAGAGGAGCCGCGATCGCGACGCGGCCGTGCAATCCGCGCCCCATCGGACCGACAAGCACAGGGAGCTGCAGATGGAGATGGAGATGCGCGACGGGATGGACATGGGCGAGATCGGGACGTATCGCGCGTAAAGACGCGCGCGGAGACCTCGCGTGGACGATGGGTAACGGATCGAGTGAATTGAATCGAAGACTGAACGTTGATCAGTGCTCCAACGGCTGGTGGGATCATCGAGGTAGACGCGCGTTTTGGGTTCCTCGTCCGGGAGGGATGAACGCGCGACTAAACGGTCGTAGGAGCAACCGCGATGGAATTGGCTGGCTCGCGGCTGTTATCGAATCGAAGACTGACTACGAGCGTCGAATTAAATTGCACCAACGAGTGATCGATCGACACATTCCATGTCATCAGTTTGCCAGTCTTTGCTGAGATCAACGAGCAACGCTCGAACGCAACGCTCCGTTGCCGCGTTGCGTATCGCGGTAACGCGTCATCCTCGACGCACAGTTGCGTTCCTAACCGGAACGTGGCTGTTATTTTAATGAAAACGACGGTTCGTTCGAGGTGCGACGATCTGTTGAGAGCAGGAGGGAACTGGAGGAGGAACCAGAATTAGCGTGCAACGTTTCGCTGGACGTTGTGACCCTGTCGAAATGGTTAGACGCGCGTGTAGTGCATGCTCCAAGGACGAGATGGATCGAGGATACGCGCGTGTGTAACGTCCGTGAAGTACCACCCCAAACGAGCAGTGGGTGCAAGAGCGATGGACGCTCGCGGCAACGGTTCTCCGGGTGCAACCGCGAGACGATCGTTCTCATCTTGAACGGGAAACCACGTGTGTTCGAGGCGTAATCGGTGACGTTCACTGTCCACAGCCTGAAGATACTGGACAGCTGTAATCGGAATAGGGGATGAAAGTTGATGGTTCGAGACTTAAATGCAATTCGAACAGTCCAGGAAGGGGACGTCGTTGGCTGCGATCGCTTTCGTCGTCGTTACTGCAAACGTTATAGGAATCGTATCGTAATTAATTGATCGTTGAATCGGTGGGAGCCGTACCGTGAATTTTCAAGCGCCTTAGAAAGCGAGTAACTTGAAAACAAGGTCTGGAAATCGTATTCAGAATACTCTATTAGGGATTTCAATATTTTCTTGTATCGCATTCCTACGGGTTTTATTAAATATATACATATATATATACACTTCGTATTTATTGGCGTAGCGTTAGACGACTTTGTACTTGTACTTTTATATTTTACACGTTATTCGAGCAAAAGTCGAGCCTCCAACCCCTTTAAACATATGTATACTACCCTTGAAGAGAATCAAAAAGGTGGCTTTGTAAATTGTTACGAAAATAATTTCCAGACTCGATTGTATCGGAAACAAGCCGAGGAATACGTTTGTGGAACTTCTATTCTGAGTACGATTTGTATCAAGCGAACGCTCATGCGAAAAGTTCGTAATTACGCTCGTCTATTTGAAGATGCCGCGCGAAGTCGATCGCTTAATCATGCCTGAACCGCAACAGGAGTACCGCTGTTGTACTGGATAAGAGACGATCCAAATGTTCGATAACGTATCGTTACGCGAGCCACGTGATAAGAATCAAAGGAATTTCCAAGCTCGAAAGTAACCTCGACCAGTCGACTGCCGAGAATAATCGCTCGATTGAGTATTCTCCTATCCTTCACGAATCTGGACCGTAAATGTATAACGAACCGCCCTCAACCGGGTGGAATACTTTCGCGAAAGTAAAACTCGATCGTCAACTTGATCTTCGACCATTCAAAATGGCAACAAACTACCCCCCGCGCTCTTTCGAATCCTCATTCGTATGCAATTAATTGATGAGTTCTTAAATTTCAATTTCGAATCCGCCGCAAGGCGGTTTCGTTTGGCCATTCCGTTCTCAGTTCGTCGTTTCTAAGCGTAATCGAAACGAGAATTTCGATTAACGAGCGACAGGAAGTAGGACTCGCTAAATTTTCCAATTTTTTTACATCAATTTTTTGACGCGCAGCTTTAGAATCGAAACAAAGTACGCGTCGAATCTACCTTTTGTACCGCGTTACATTCTGATCGCACCGGTTGAACGACAGCTCGCAATGCAATCGAGCGTTCACCAAGAGACCCTGATTTTCTGCTGTCAGAGGGTGGACGCGTTGGAGAAATTGAACTATTGAAACGCTTTCGTTTATGGAAAGCTAAACTATAACGTGTATCATAAGAGACGTATTCTCGTTTAATATAGAATTACATCTATATATATATATATTCGTATAAGTACACACACACACACACACACACACACACACACATATATATATGAATATATATGCGCAGAATATTCGACGACAGTTGGGAAAAAATTTAAGGGTTGATTTTACAAAACAAGATAAGACAATAATCAGGAACAATAAAATTGCTGAGTTGATAATTAGACTTTACCATTTTTGTTCGCCATCTGGAATCCTCAGACGTAATACATAAACCCTTTATTGGTTTCTGAAAACCACAAAAACTATATAAAATATTGAATTTCTACTAGAACTTTGACACGAAAAACAAATTTTACAGGACAATTTTTAAGGTTCAAGAATACTTCGACTGATTTTCAAGCAATCATCATCAAGAATCTAAAGCCTCAAACACGCAACTTCATTATTCTTTATCCTCGTCTTATTCTAGCACCTGAAATCATCCCTTAAACGGTCTGGTAGCTGTCGCTGAACGTTCTGCATATTCTAAACGATCGAATTTTATTTTGTGAAACGAAACGCCAATATACAGAGGCACGGCACCGGTTCACCGTCACGCCGTCTCGATTTATCATAATTTAAGAATAGGCCAACGTCTCGTCCGCGCGAGGGTGCACGGCCACCCCGTTCGTAAGCGCGGATCGAACTGTCCGGACAAGTCCCTTTCTATCTTCGAATGTTTGCTTCCGCACCGCGTTCACCGCTTTCAAGTTAAAGTTCGCTTTACCGAGTTCAACCGCACAATTTTTACCAAGGAGAAATACCTCATATTTGTAAAGGATTCGCGGCGAAGTTTAAACGTTTCTCGGTTCGTCGTACCCTTCGCGGATATCGATTGCCAGGACACGGTACTCGCACGAGTAACCGAACGCAAAACCCTATCCGCGCTTCGTCGAATATTTCGAGGGCACTGTGCGCGCGATTCAATCGCGATCGTTCGAATTCGATATCGATCGGGGCTCGAATTGGTTAGGGTGCTCGTTTCTGTTTCGTTGCGCAGAGGTCTGGGTGTCAATTGTCCCTCGACTCGATTGAACATTATTGATTACTACTTCGAACATCGATAAACTATTGTTTGAGTTAAGTCAGGTTCTTTTAATGTCTCGATTTTTATAAATTCGCCATATGAAATGTATGTTTCCTGCGATCGAAAGAGACGCAAAGTTAGATATCGTCGCACGTGTGACAAGAAATAATTTTAAACTACCCAATCTCAGTTTCTACAGAAATTACATTCGACTCGGTGAGAAGTATTTTTTAAAACGATCTGAAGCGCTAAGTGTTACTATTAATCGAAATTCCGTGTTACTCGAGGGCTGTCGCAATTCAGAACCGCGTTACTCGCGACTTGGCGCGATTCGAGGGACACCTACGTGTACGTGTCTCTTTGAGGGAAGTTAATCGGCGGACGCTGGTCCACGGAGGTGGAAAAAGACGCGGCGCTCACGGCGACGGGATTATTTTCCCGGGCGAGTGTACCCAGAGGAATTCCACGGTCGCCCCGCGTCGGGAAAGGTGACTGCACCTTGAATCGACTCCCAGGCGCGCTGTTCAACGGCCGCGTGGAAGCCTGAATTCCAACTCCGGCCTCTGGACGAGCTTCGATTCCGGAATAGGTCTCGAGCCACTCGCGAGCCGTTGCACGGTGAAAAAGGAGAAAATCCGACGCGATCCGCCTCACGATCGAACGATACCCGCGTTTCCGAGCAGAGAGATTTCGCTCGACTCTCTCCTGGTTCGATAATCGCGAGGACAATTCCCCTGGCGGCCCCGCAGGATTTCGCGTCGCTCGCCCACACCTGCCAGCTTCCGATCGATGCTCGTCGAGTTTCGTTACATTTTTCTTCATTATCCTGCACGCACCTCGAGAAAACAGTAATCGACGATCCTCGATTGTCCGTTGTTCGCGACGATTCCTCGATCGTGTTGTACCGGTGAATTTCTTTGGTGGATCCATGTGTCGTGCTAAACGCAAGGAATTTTCGGTTTAGTCGATTTACATGGACGGTAGGCAGTTTTTGGTTAGTCGTGATTGTAATGGAATTTAAAGGGTACTCGATAGAAGCTAGTGAAAGGGTTTTAGAATCGTGGAAGATGGTTCTAATCTTTGGAATATCGTATTCCGTGAATTAATGAGGAAGGGTTCGTTTTATAAATACTTTCGAAATAGCGTGTTCGCTTTTGAGTTGTTTAAATAGATTTTCGAGCGAAACACAATATATTCGCGTTGGTATTCTGTCAGTCAGAGAGGAATTAAGATTTCTTCCTGTTATCTCATCGAGATACTCATTTTTACCAATCGATCTTTCCATAGAAACTTTTAATACATTATTTAATATATTCTCATACGAATCTACTAATTTAACTGATGTTTTTATGCATCTCGAGTGTACGTATTACTCGTAACGAAAATTCGTATGAAAGAAAAAAACAATTGGAAACAATCTAGCGCTGCCAGAGACTAACGAACGCCACTTCAATTCGTATCCCTCTGTTCGAATGATATCCTGAAAATTACCAGAGACATATCATAAAAGATTAGTTTCCCCCGTCGACAGTATCAAAGGTAACGCGCGCGTTAAAATCCACCCCACGAAATCGCGGGACAACGCGAAGTTCGCGACGCAATTTCACCCCTAAGCCCCAGGCCGCGTCCGTCACAAATTCAGAGACTACCTCACGTGAAACCTGACGCGTCCCGAATAATTTCGCGAAGTTCCGTTCCCCGCAAATCTCGAAACGCTAATCGAGTTGACAAACAACGTGTGCGTTCGTTCGATGCGAAAATCCGTAACCGGAAATGCGACGACACGGTAATAAGCGCGTCGGATTGGGATCTCGACGATGGCGAACGAAAAAGGACGCTGGCGAACGCTTCGCCATTGAAACGATCCATCCGCGAACGAACGAACACCTCGACCAGGCGTTCTCGTATTTCCGTTTGCAACAAGTAGCTTTTAAACATTCAGTATCTACCCCGTGCCGTGTATTAAACGAAACGGACGAGAAAAAAAAAACAGCCAACGCCGATAGATTATTCATTAACTCGAAAACCTGACCGTCAATTTTATTCGTTCGAACGATTCCATTATTTTTCGAGCCGTTGGAGGAGTTCTGTTCGAGGTAGGAAAACCGTGGGCATCGATACGTAACGTTTTCGTTTATCTTCTGTATTTTACTTGTAACCCGCTCGAAGCTTGATCGTTTTACTTTGATCGACGAAATTATGAAATGTTCCAGCGAATTTGTTAAAAAATAATTCGTAACGTAACCGGGTGGAGCGCGAACGAATGAAAATTATCGCGTTGATATTTAAGTGACGTCGAACAATCGAAATTGTTGAATGATAAATTTGGTATTTTATGATATCGATACGGCTAGTGGTTAAGTTACGTGATCGACGCGGAAATTGATACGACGCCTCGTTATTTATTACCTTGCAACGAATGATTCTCAAAATAAATCGAGCTTAAATTCTTTCGCGGGATCGTTGAAATTGAAAATTTTAAATAAGCTAGTAAAAAAATTAAGTGCCATCGTAACTTAAATGACTAACGCACCCTGGACGTAGGTTACGAGTCTTTCATTCTATCTTGTATGTCCTTCTATTTATTCTAACCTATTTTCCATTACTAAACTAGTACTTCATAAAAATCTACGAATATACTCTTTCTATATTATATAGTGATATTATCGTTTAAATTGTGGAGGTTTACTTAAAAACTTATTCGATCTATTCGTGATGTAACGAGCGCGCTGGAAAAAGTGATGCGTTGACATGCGACGGCGTATATCGATGACTAATGATAAGAGGTATAATAAATTATCGAAGGGCATTTATTGTGCACAAAAAAGGAAACGCTATTTATGAAAATGAAAAGTCTCGTTTGTATCTTGTTCTCGTTTTCTACTTGATACTTAGCAGAGTGCTCGATTTAACATGCGATTCTAACTGATTCCGTGCCAATTGAACGCAGATCGTCTTCTCGCAAGAAAAAAGAAAGAAAAGTATATAGATACTGCTCGATGAAAGAGAAAAGGAGTAAAGATCGAAATTAAATATTTAATATTTAAGTTTAAAGATATATCGCGATATAAGATTCGAAATCTCTCTCTTAATACCGTCTACTCGACTTCTTATCTTGTAATTTACAACATAAATGACATTATTCTTTATTAGAACCGTAAGGATTCCTTTTAATCACTCGTTTTATTTATTTTAAAACGGAAGCAGGATGTTACGAAATTTCGTTTAATAGAATTCCACAGCGTTGCGTCGCGCAAGGTTGTCAAATAGATAAGAATAATTAATGATAAGTAACCAATTTACGGAAATATTTTTTAATATATCTGTACGTACTTCTAGGAAGATGTGTTGACATATTGTATACGATCGATACCTTGTTGGTAATTTGAATAAGTTTCCAAGGTACTCGCACAAAATGGTAGCGCACGCAGAGGCTGGAGTTCGAAAACGCCAGCGAAACAGTTCCATGCTGGGATCGACGTTAAATCCCCGTCCCTGATTTGTATAACCAGTCTCTCTTTATATAATTAACATAGAACGCGTGATTCCACGGCGTTTAAACAGTAACATTTGTATCAGAACCGTTCTTCTTTGTACATCGAGCGTTTTATTATTTAACAGAGAGCTCTTTCGTACCTAGAATTCGTTTGTGTTCAGTCTTGACTGCGGTGCGTCGTGTAAAACATATTAAACCGCGAACACGTCTTATCGATCGTCCAAAATGTCGAGAATATACCAAAAATTCGACAGCAAACGCGTGGAAGTTAAACGACGCGCGCGGAGAAACGAAACGATGATACGTGTTCGCGATACACCCCTAAAGTGTTTGTGTTGTACGATGGAGAAACTACTTGTATCATTATCCAATGTACAGCGCGTCCGTAAGTGATCGATACACCTTTGCCAACAAAGCACGAAGAAACTATCACGCATGATCAGTATCAGCGAAGGAGCAAACTCTCAGACTTCAAAATTGCCGGTTCATCGTGGCCGCCAAGTTTTAGAATTTCAAAAACTGCCGCCTTTTACAGAGAACAGCTCTTCTGCGAGATTCTGTAAGCAAAGAATAAATTCTTTTATTAGTGTTTCCTGCGTCTCTTCGTAGAATAATTTGGAATCATTATTTAACTAAAAATCTGTCAGAAAAAAGCGTAGAATGAGTTAAAATATGAGCTGGACTTTCGAGAAAAATTGAAACTTCAGTTTCCGTTTGAAACTTTCAGATGTTTCATCTCTTTCAAGAATTTGCCACTGGCTACGATTCTATAGCTACGATACATACCACGAAGTAACGAGTCAAGCGTGTATCTCGATTTAGGGGCGCGCTGTGGTCCCGATTAGACGCCCGGGATCGGCTCGAGGCAACTGAGAAATTAACGTAGCGATAAGTCAACACTAGATATATCAGATCTTATTTTTTAAGCGACGCGAGAATCTTTCGACGCGAGGAAGTAAGTCGACGCCAGAGGAGCGAGTGTTGGGAGGCACGAGGGGCGCGCGCCCGGAGCGGAACTTCCGGCGTCGTTCGTCAGTGCCCTCCGCGATCGAATCTGCGAAATATATTGTAAATGTTGCGTCAAGTGTTGTAGATAGCCGAGGGAAGAAAATGAAAAGAGGAAAGAGCGTTACTCTATTATAACAAAGATGAACGAAGAAAATTGTATATTTTACGATATGACTGTCGTACCGCGCGGAGGTGAGAGAGAGAGAGAGAGAGGATGATTAATTAAGCGAGTTGCATCGTATCGTGTTGCTAGTCAATCGACACGTCTCGAAGATAGGCAAAAGGAGAGGAAAGAGAGAAGGAAAGAATGGTGATTCGACGTGGGTGACGTAGGGACGAAAATCGAGTAAATTAATCCTGTCACGAATATTAAATTATTGTACAAAAATTTAACGCCGATAGTTTGTAAGGCCTATCGTTTTACTTTTACGAGATCGACTTGTGTTTCAAATGTACGACGTATCCAGTACTACCGCGCCTGGCCGTAACGGCGCGTAAACTCGTATCTATGCGCACGATTCATTCACGTTCCTTTCGCGTGCGATAGACCAGCTCGAGTTCTTCCTCGGTTCCAGAGTTTCTCCAAACTAATCTCTACGAGGCATCGAACTTTGCGTACTTTCCACGAGGCCGCTAAGCGTCAGGTACCACTGCTAAACAAACAGATACAGTTCATCCGCAAAAAGAAATGCAATTCGTACAAAATTATACGACACCTGTCGGAATATCTAGAAATTCGCAAATTCTCACGGTCGTACAGAGATCTCTCGTCGACTCCTCTAATTTCGAAACGAAGAATGAGGCACGTACCACGAATACTCTGGAAAAAGGAAGAACTACGGCTAGTCTGTCTACGCGGTAGCGGCTGACTTCGATGTCCATCTGCGATCTTCAATCTTGTGCACTCTGAATCGTTTTCCGACTTTCAAAAAAAAAGGGGGGAAATTAAAAGATTCGCGAAGCTCCAACGTGAGAGTGATGGGAAAAGGAGACGAGTTTCAAGTCGGAGGATCAGCCGGCCAAAGAGAGCCAACATACGCGTGGACATACATTGTACATTCGTGTAAAGCATAGCGGAGCCTTATTGAGAAAGCAATATGCATCCTTAAAAAAAAACTGCTTAAAGTATTTTCAAGCTGCTAATTCTACTCGAATAATTAATTCCTATGCTAAGTAACGTCGAGGCGTCTTCGAGCCTCGAGTAATAAGGGGTTGTTTTCTGCTGTTCCGTCGCGTCACGAAACTGATAGGAGACTATGCCTAGGGCGACACTGATGTAACCCACGGATAGCACGTTTCGATAAACTTTGTGCTCTCGTGCTTTCTTTTTTCATTGTTTACACCGTCACTTTGAATTGGTCTTAAAACAAATTGATATTTTTTGTGATTAAAAGAAATTTCTAGTGGAAGATAGTGGTACTATAGAAGCAATTGCGAAAGAGCCAAGCTGGATCGCGAGAAACAATCTTTTCCTCTTTTGAATCGAAAATTAGTAGAGAGTTTTTCAAGTATGTCTGTATATTAATTGGTACCACTTTGTAGCGTTCGATAATCTTGTAAAATTGTACCAACTGTGCTGAAGAATGTAAAGCTCTGACCTATAAGCATTGAGAGTCTCAAATTTAAATTCTTGTAGTAGGATGTATTTTTGAAGAAATTGCTACAGGAATACAACATTTTTAAATAGAATCGCGCACGTAAAGTAAGAAATAAATATCATGGTTACATAGAAATTTTTATTATATTATACCATTTTTAAAGATATGGTTCGTAGATAGTTTTATATATCTCATTCCTCAATGCAAAATGAAATTTTTAATCTGAATGTTACAAGAAGTAGGAATTATAATTTCATAATAAAGTATGAAAATATTAAAACTTGAAACATGGGTCATTTCATTTCAATATTACTGTTCAGTTACGACAAATATCGTTAAAAAAATAAACCAATGAATCATTGAAAATTACTGGGACGTAACAACTTAACGATCTTATATATTTATTTGACCACGAAATACTCTAAAAAATGATTTAATTTATTATTATTTTCACTTGTTCCGATGTCAAAGACCTTTGTAGCTGGTTAACTGTTTTTTAAATCGGAACAACGAATTCTTTCACTGTCACCGCATTTACCTTCAGCACAGCTAGTACTAGAGTTCACGCAGAGTCGTTTGTATAATTTAACGTTACCGTTACAATGTAATCTTGGCACAGGAGTGTTCACGTTCGAGGAATCGGCGTCGTTACCGTGGGCGACAATCAGAGTCGTTTCGACTCCGTATGTAAATACACTTCCGAAGATAGATCGTATAAGAAACGTTCATCGCCTATACGATACCGTTTTCTCCCACTTATATATATATACATATTGAATCTTTAATAAAGTGTATAATATATTATTAAAAAGAAACCAAGCACGATTCCTCCATCGACCTCTTCTTCGCCACTGTCGTGGCGGCTGAACACCGATCGTCGAACCATCGACAAAGGTCCAGCATGTAAATATACATATATCAGAAAATAGACGAAACAGAACGAAGAGGTCGTGGGAAGCACGTGGCTTTCGAAAAAGAATTAGCAACGGCGCTCTGTATTTTGGCGTAATGAATAAGCGAACACGTAGACTCGTTAAACCGATCGACGAAGCACAGTGGTTTGAACGAGTCCCTGGGCCATAACATAGGTCACTAAATATAATAATATATTATAGGAATATCCCAGCGTTATTTTGTACATATAAAACAACTTTATCAACGGATATTAAGAAGTCATCAATAAATCTATATATAAAAAGTAGAACCTGTGTGGTTTTATCCGAGACCTTTCTCTGCTTCATTTCCCGAGTACATACGTCTATCGATGAGGTAAGTTAAGTTCGTCGTTTAAAATTTTCCTTTTTTTTTTATAAAATTATAGTTTCCTGTTCATATGCCAGTGCAAATTGAGAAATGCACAATTTATAAAGTATTAAGTGTCACCGTTGCAACGGTAGATAAGTATATAGCAATCTCCACCTTTCAGCGCGAAATAACAAAACCAAGATAATACAATAAAAAATTGCGTGTCAGTAAATGGAAAATTTATACTGTTAAAGTCTTTTATATCTAGAGAGCTATATTTTTAAAAACATTCCAAATTAACAGCCATTTACGAATGTACGTCGACTTCCGTTTTTCCAAACCGCGCGAGAGTAGCATATGCACTTAGCAATAAAATTATAGAAGACGGATCGATGGAATTGCTCTGACGTGACACAAAACATTTATTTCACAAAAGATGTAAATAGCAATACAGATAAATAGGATTATACAATAGTTTTACCTTTATGTACAAAAACTATATTTATACGCACTAAGGTTTCAGAAAGATTTCGGTGTTCCCCTATGTAAAGCGTGTAGATTTAATTTAAACTAAACAAAACTAAATAACGTGACAAAATAAAACAGGAAACATTCGGAATGTTTTTCTTTTATAAACAAACGAAATATATTATTGTTTAAAAAAATTGTTTTTCTCACGTTCAAAAACAAACACATACGATTTTATGATACATGCTTACAATAGATTTTACGAAAATTCTGAACAACGATACACGTGACGACAAAAGCGTACTTTTTAATATGCATAGTTTTATCCTTTCTTAAAAAAAAAAAAAAAATGCATTTGGCGTTCTAGATTACGGAACGCACTGTAGTTTACTTAGTTTTTGTGAAAGAATTATTTCTTTTGAAATCCTTGGATATGACAATCAAATAAATTATATATAACATATACAAAGCAACTAGTTCACCATCACACAAGAGTCACAAGTATTCTCCTTGAATTAATTAGTTCTTTTAACCATCGCAATGCTGAGGCCCAGAATACTTGCAATACCAATAATAACCCCTCCTGCAATGGCCATGCCATAAAGACCCTCTGTAAAAAAAAAAAACATAATCCTGAACATTTTAAAAGATTAAAATATTTGTCTTGTAGTCTAAAAATTTATGAAATTCGTACTACAGAACATCGCTAAGAAATATGTAAAGAATTCAAGTTAGATATTGCAAAGGCGTTAAAGAGATATATTTTGTTAGACTATTTTTATTAGATATGTAAAATGTACAGAAAAAGAGAGAGAGAGAAAGTAGAAAGCATAGCTTGATGATATACTTGTATTAATATGAAAAGATGAAAAGTGGATGTTTTCAATAAATAGTTAAATGATTCTATGAGACTTGTTCCATACTAATACTTAAATAATAAATGATATTATCAATCTGGATACAAAGTATTACATAATATGTAGTATGTCTAGGTACAAAAAACATTCTTATTCAGTCCTTAATTGTATAGAAACACCCATGATATTTTGTTATGATATTAATATAATGATTAGTATTGAAATCAAAAATATTAGAAATACACTTATTCTGTTATGTAATATAAACAGGTACAAAGTATTTGTACTTATTTAGCATATCAAGTATGATAAAAATATCATACTACTAACGGACTTGTTAGACTTATAATGACACATATGTAATAGATACGCAATTTAAAGACACGAGATATCAAATAAAATAAATACAGATCGAATTCAATTAAAGAGGGTGTAACAACTACCAACCCACGAAACTACCAGCATAGTAAAAAATAGTAAAATGTAAAATGACTGATTCATACTACATACTGACTGTAAAAGCGTTAAACCAGAGTAGATAACAACTTTTATTTGTCTAAACCAATAGTAATTTAACAAAAGAAAACCTTTTTCCATTTTTTTCCTAATCAATGTTTCCAGATGTTGTACTTGCTGATTCCCAGGTTCAACCTGAAGAAACGATCTGACGTACGCTAATGCTTTTGAATACTCCTATAAAGAAGGAAATATAACAGCTTAATTATATAACTTCACCGTCATCCTAGAAATTTCAGCGATACCTATAAAATTATACCTTTATTCTAGCATTTCCAATCGCTAAATAGTAAAGACAATCTCGCTTCTCGCTATCGCTATGATTGCAATAAAGATCTTCCAACAAAACTATCCCTTTCCTGATATCCGCAGGATATTTGCTTCTAACAAGACACCACGCATACTCAAACTGTGCTTTTTGAGTTAAAGAAGACGAATGCAATTGTTCATGGTATATACGTTCAAATTTCTGAAACAAACAATTTATTTTTTTTTAACGGGACAGTGTATTATGCAATACTTCCGTGGAGATCGGTAAAGCAAGATTAACCTCGAAATGATATCATCATTCTATTCCAATTAAATTTAAAGGACTAGTCTTATTCATAATTCCACGGAAAAATAAATCCATTGAAATTACTTAATTAATGTAAATATCAAATTGTTAGAAATAGAGAATAATAAATTTGTATTGAAACAATAATGAATAAGAACATCGAGTAAGACCGACAATGAATTAACATCTACATAACCTCTATTAATTATTAGCATGTCCAATATATTTTAAAGTATAAGAGATAATGACATAGAGATCAAATATTTGCTAATTTAGAATAGTTCGTACATCTTATCTTATCAGTAGCCTTAAAGTGTATGAGAAATACCCTAATGAAACTGCGAGTCAGATTTTCTGTAACTCCTTTTATCGAAAGAGAATTTACCTTTAAATCGTCAGAAGAAACAACCTCTTCGAGAACGTCCTCCATTTTTCAAAAGAATAGAAATTACCGTGACTACTCGAAAAACAATTTGTCTTGCTCTAAATTCTACCTTAAAAGCAAAGAACTCATTACAAAACTACCAACTTTATCCCGGCAAGTCAAGCTGTCAAAGGCGAGGAAACAAGCAAGTGTGTACACGCATACGTATGCGCATCGACTAGCGTTCATTGGTCATTGGTAAGAATAGCTGCGCGCCATTACGTGCATAATTCGAATAATTCGGTGCATTGAATTTCATTATTTTAATAACGTTTTTCAATTTGTAATGTTGGTACACCGCTCAGCGATACTAAATCTTATGACTCATCATGACTTATCATTGATACAAACAAAAACTAGGCGTTCTATTGTTTTCCCTAAACATTTATTACAAACTAAGATATTTTTTATTAATTTACTACATTAATCACAAAAGATTTTATTTAATTGTTTCGTTAAAGAATGTAATGGCATACCCATTACTGTATAAAAATCTCCATTTATTTTTTCAATTAAAGAACCGCCAAGCCCCTGCAGACCATATCCTCCAGCTTTATCTCTACAAATAAAACAGAAAACCAATAACCAATATTGTTTTCATCTTAAAAATGACATATTGAAAGGAGCTAAATACTTAATACCCACAGGGATTCCCCTGACTTTATATATGTCCATATCTGTTCTTCAGATATATCACCAAATTTTACTTTCGCAGACTCATAGAAGTTCACTTCTTTGTTTGGTGTTTTTAAACATACACCTGTATAAACCGTATGTTCCTTATTTGCTAAACTAGAATCACATTTAAGATCAGCTGAGATTCAGATCTAATGCTACGTGTAAAGTAGTTATTGTACCTTGATAACATTTCAAACGCATGCGAATCATTTTTTGGTTTACCATAGATGATGTTACCCATTGCGACCATAGTATCTGCACTAATTACTAACGTGGGAGTAACAGCATCTTCTTCTAATCTATCATACACTTCTTTTGCTTTAAATTTTGCTATATCTTGGACATACAATCCAAAATTCCTATACGATGAACTATCCAAATTTTCATCGTACGTTGAAGGTATTATTTCCACATTTATACCCTAATATATCAATAAACATGAAATGTTATTTATATTTTGATTTTTATATATTAGTTGTAACATTGTGTACAGTATTATAAGGAATGTCCTGGTATTTTACTATCAATCTCCAGGTATTTTACTACTAATAACTTACTACACTAATTATTGTAATTGTAATCATAAAGATTCACTTTTCTAAAGTTATAATAATGTATTTCATATCAAGTAATAAAAAGAAATTACCAATTTCTTAATTATTTTACGACGTCTGGGTGACCCACTCGCTAATATAACTCTACCTGTTGTTAAGATTTGTTTTGTTTGCTCTAACATCGTTACTTTTTCTCTCTAAATTGTATTAATCCAACAAATAGAAATAGAATTTTGTACAGTTGCGATACTAATCCATCCTGGATGTGTTGAATAAACAATATTTTGCAATACTATCAAGAATACTGATTAAATCGCTATTATAGGCAAGTCACGTTATTGTGACTATGACGCGATGTTTCCAGATGTCGCTAGGTATCTTCCGGTTAGAAGAACACGAGGAACGGGCGGGAGAGGATTCATCACTCGAAGAGAAAGTATTTAGCGTTTTGAATTGAATTATTTTGTTTATCACATAAAAAATCAAATTCAATCATTCATTTCACGTTCTTTATTCTTATATCTATGAATAAGTTGCGTTTAAATATCGATTGCAATCTGTATTCTCATTTATTTGTCTATGTAAGCAGTACTTTGCGAAAACGACCTTCTTCTGAAGCGGACTCCTTTTACCAAAAATTATGCTGTGTCATGCAATTTAATTTATAAATTTATAGACTCAGAAAGAATGTTCATCGACCGAGATATAAAATTGCGTGATCGAATAAAGATATACGCGTAATAATGAATCCTTCGAGAAAATATTAAAACGATTTCACAAGTGTGTGCAAACGACACAGCGTGGTGTATTTTTTTGGATCCCTGAAATTAAATTGGTGGGAAAAGTGGGTGAAAACGATGGGCACGGCAACACGCACTCGTGACGATCATTAACGTCTGTTGAAAACGGTAGTGGGTAGAATGCGAACCCCTCTTAGTACTCTAACTTTACACCTTGCCTCCAGTATTTATTATCGTACAATGCACCATTGCATATTTAATTTGCGACTGGTTCTTTCGTTATTAATAAGAAAAAAAGAAGGAAAGAGATTGAATAAAATGTGCGGTAAGAGATTACGATAAGGCGATGTTACGATGCGCTTAAACAGGTTCCATTTAAAGGTTGACGCGCGAGTCGAAGAAAGGTGAAAGAAATGCTGCGAGCGTGAAAAAAGTGAGCAAAAGGGCGACGGGGCGCGTATTTAACATAACTTAAAAATATTAGAGCGGGAAGGAGAACTATTTTCTAGGCACAGAAGATTCTAATACATCGTAATCGGTAAATTACGTAAATGCCGCATGCCATGAACGAACCTAAAGGTCAGTCAGTCCGAGGCCTTACATAATCGCAAGGCGAAAGGTTGACCCATCTTTACGCCGTAGCCTTCCAGCTGAACAAAGATTTCGCGGCATTTTTTCCGGCATACCTCGCATTGTTTCGACGGTGCAACGATCCCCACGGTTGCATTAATTAATTCAGAACGATATTATCGGTGGGGACCTGTCAGACTGCTTACGATTATATTTATTACAGTCTTGTCTCCGTCGAGGAGGATCCGTGTGACAGGATGGATTCTTGATAATGATACGATACACGTACCTTGTGAACTTTATTTCAACAGTAGAAAGTAAAGAAAGGTTATTGAATTATATTTGATGAGCATTTCCTGAAAGTCTTTTTAAGGAAGCCACTCTTTCAATCAGAAATACATTAGACGCTGACATTATGTGTAAGTTACTAAAGAAGGAGCACGGTCGTTGACAAATTAATATTTTATATATTAGAAATTTAACGATTTAGTACGAAACGTTCTTGAAAAATTGTTGCAACGATATATACGTCTAATTCAAAATGTTTAAGATTTATTGAGAGTTAATACGTACAAAGAGACAGCTGATAAACGATGACTGTGATTATTGAACGACAGCTATTAAATGAAAGATCTAAAATTGATAGATAAGACATTACGGTATGTCTGGAACAAACGTAGCAACATCCCCGTTATTAAACTCGTTGTATAACTGCATTTTTTAATACTATCTATAGACACTATTGCTTCCTATGATCACAAATATCTATTTTAACATGATCTGTTCATACAACAGCATGCAAATAGTTACAAACTTTAAACAGCTCAACTGTTTTCCAACTCTATACATATTCATATAAATATCCCAGTATTATCTTGTAAGCTTAATGAAAATTACGACCTGTATGCAAATTAAATAAGTTTCAGCTGTTTCATCTGAAGCTAAAATTTGTACGCTACACATTACTTAATTTTTCTTCATTTACTCTTTGTCATCTTATCGTATTTTGTTATGATTTCTATCTCTGCGATACCTGAGCGATCGTATCCGAGATAATAATAAGATCGATGGTGTTGTAAATAAATTATTTTACTGTGGTTTATTTTTAATTTGTATGTAAAAGAAGTTTGATTTAATCGATCTTCGATGGATGGAAGAAATCAGATGTACGTTGTTTGCTGTTCGAATCGATCAAGATACCTTCGTTGTATCGAAAAAATTGCGTTAATTCGAGAGGAAGTCGGGTCTGCGGAAACGTATTGGCCGCAGGTGTGAATGTAAATTACATGGAATTCTGAAAGATGATTTCATGAAAACAACACGGGTTATCTGAAGATCTACATAATCAAAGACTATGACGAGCTGGATATTAAAAACCAGTTATTAAACAGTACTCGCAGACAGAACGCCAAGATAAACGGCACGATAGATGATGTACGCTATTGTTCCCCCATGCTTTTACCTTTTTACGGAATTCCAAATGGAAACGGAGACGCTAAGAGAGTGGAAAACGTTTTTCAAAAAGTGGAAACTGGTCGTAACCTTCTGTGAAACGCAATATTTACCGCGAATTACCTCTCCCTCTCTGGTAGTGGTTCGGAAAAATTTCACAATTTTTTATTACACGGAAAAATCAAACGCGTAACGTAGTCTTTAAAATGTTAAAGAAGAACGTACAACGCGTTATGCAATGCATTATGCTTACTTTTATCTCCATGTTGGGTACCCGCCATTTTCGTCGATCAGAACTCGCACGAAACGTAATCAGCTACCGTGAGATATCGTAAAGCCAAGAAATTACGAAAGTGTTCGTACGTTTCGGGGGAAAATAAATGGCATTAATAAGCGGCGAGTACTTAACTTAATATGTATCTCTCCTCTTAGCCCTCTCGGGATCGAATTCACCTCGCTCGTATCCTGACATCGATCCTAACTGTGTAATCAAGGTTGATAGGAAGACGAAGTTAAGTAATACGAGTTCAATCGAAGAGCACAGAGCCGATAAAAATTGCTACGAGAGTGCTGTTACCTACTTTACTTGCTTATGTACGCGGCAAACAGCCGAGGAGTCAACAATTGAAAAAGAAAGCGGCTTCTCGGCTGTCTAGCTCGATGGATTTTCGGAGTGGCATCGTGCTAAACGTGGTGAAATTCGTGAATTAGCTAATAAGAGAAATTACAGGTATAGGTCAGCCTCTAGTTCTGCGTACGTGGTGAAATGCTTGCGTGGGTATCGTAAAAATAATCCAAGTGACCAAACGCGTTGAGTAATTACGAGGATGTTGCACTGCGCCTCTGCCGTCGCCCGTTATATAATGTTATGTATAAAGCCGTCGAACGTTTTTAATCGCGATACAAATTTAATGTCCAACCGTGTGACGAGCGTAAACGCGGTTTTTCATGGAAGCGGGGACACTTAGGTGTCGCAACGCCACGCGTAGGTTTTATTGCGATTCTACTCCGATTTTATCGTTTCGCGCGACGAAGTTCGAGGCTCTCCAAAACTTGCACGCGAAATTGTGAACTGTTTTTCTTTTTTTTTCTTTTTCTAAGTTGTAACGTAAGAAATTGAGATGCGTTCTATGATCAATTTCAGAACCAAATTTCACGAACGCGCACCGCGATCGAGGAGGAACGACGAAATGTCGGTCAGTCTCGCAGGACGCAATCGATCGAAAGATCGCGCGCGATCATTTTTCCAGCTTTAAATCGCCACCGTGCATTCTATCGGCCGTCCTCGCGTGCATGCCTCCGTTGGCTGCGATTGGCCGGGACGTTTTGCAATGTGCTTTCTCCCAGGAATTTGCGATGATTTAGTTAAACGTCGTAGCGAAAATTCACGTCGCCGGCGTCGTTTAAGGTGTCATATGGTAAAACCGGGTAAAATCGTGGCCGACGAGCCGAGAGGCAGCGGTAATCGCCAGGCTGTCGTTATTAAATGTGATTACGCAACACGAAAAGCGGCTTCAAAGGACGCGCATTATGACACTGCGGCACGTAGCCGTTTCTATGGAGCGCTACGTCATGCCCCGAGGTGTCTGCGTTTAACATTACAGGTAATACGCCTGCGATCAGGGGCGTATTTAAACGGAACTCGATCCCGGAACACGGCCATTTTTTTCCAATCCCCCTCGATTGCGACACGACGCTCGTCGCGGACAATAAGAGTTCGCGATCGAATCCGATACCGTTTCGCCGTCCCTCGATTCTGTTACGCGTTCGATTTTCAATGGAATCTCGCATTGCTGCAGCTTCCGAGTTTGCATTATTAAAGAAGAGCGTGATAAAATAATATCGTCGCAATTGAAGGGGTTCAAGAAACGCGTAGTCACGCTCTCGACTTGAATTTTTCATGCCCATGCCGATACTCGCTGGAATCGAAGGATTTTCCAACTGTTCTGACAATCATTTCAGCAGTAACTTACGTTTAATGTATGATTAAATGTTAGCAAACGCTATTTTATTCGAACAAGAGTACGTAACCACAATTTTTCTTGACCAACCCGTTTCCAGCCGTCGATGGCCGTACTGGAACCCGCGCGATCTATACGAGAGATCTATACATTCATAATTTACCCGATCGTCTCATCTTCTCTCAGCTGACTCCAGGATCGAGCTGCATGATTTGTCTGTACTGGCGCGTACAGTCTTGTCAGGCGATTGCATCTGGTCGATACTTTGAAATGGAAATGGAATGTAAATTGCACTTTTCAAATAAGGGAATATGAATTAAAATACCTTGATGGGGACTAAACTGTTTCTAATCGTTGCGAACTATTTAAAAATAATTAGAAGACCGTCTAACACAAGTTTAGAAAATATTTGATTGTTATATTTAATTAAACTGACTTTCAGTGAGAAACATTGACTGTGCACGCGCTACACTAAGTCCGCCGTGCTGGAGGAGATCAAGTAGAACGATGACAGTCCGAATCAGAGGGCTCCAACCAGATCCAACGAACTCGCCATTTCTTCTCCCTTTTTCCTTCTTTCGCCAACGAAGCTGTCCAAGTTACTGAAAAAGGTAGGGCAGAAAAATTGCAACGAACTGTCGAGAACGCATCCAGGATCATGATATATTATTAGATTGTCGCACGTAAATTCATCACTGTCCCCAGTTCCACGTAACGTGTCCTATAACCGCCGTCAGCCACCTTTTCGTCACACTCGCCGACTTAATCTTTTCCAACTTTGTTAGACAGAGGAATCTCTTTTTTTTTCGCCTGTGTGTTAACACCACGTCCGTGTTAATGACGCCTCACCTTCGTACCTTGAGTCTCGCCATTAACGACGTTCAACGATCTTCTATCTGTCCCTCGCGTTCGATCGTCACGTTTCCCGCGTGAATTCGAACGAAATTCGAATCGTCGAGGAGATCCAGTCCCGCGTCTGGTGTCAGCGAGGATGGCGTCGATGTTTTTGATAGATAGTCCGAGCAGCAGAGCCGCGTTCGCGGGGCTCGCGAGTCTACGTGACACACCTTCTGTCGCAATCGCCTGCGTTTTTCTGACCTTTCGGTTGTCGTTAAAAAGAAAGAAGACGAAGAAGAAGAAGAAGAAGAAGAAGAAGCTTGGCTGATGCAAAGCGGAATTGCACTTCAACCTACATCGAAAGCGTCGATCGTTCGCCTCTCAGGACGCGTCTTCGACCCTCCGAGTTTTCTTCTCGTTCTATCAAAAACGAGAGACGCTTCGTTGTCTCGCGTTTTCGAGAGGGACCAACGAAATCTCGCAGTCTGACCTCGTTCGTACGGCCTCTCCGCGCACTTGTTACATTTATTAAGCGCGGCCGTTTCACCTGGTTTTCGTGGAACCGCGGGATCGCCTTCGGGGCCGCGGCGTATCGCGCATACTCTATGCACGCGTCACATGAATGACACGATGTAAATGTCGGTATGTGGCCGTGGAATCCCGCGAGAAAGGCTGGGAGAGCCGAAGATTAATAACGAATCCGCGGCCAGCATTAATGTCACCGATCAGTTTCACCGAAATCACCTACGCGATCGCCCCGCGCGATATTTCGATGATGAATCGATCGGTCCCGTTCGATGCACCCCTCGTGCGGATGAAATTGTACGCCGGATGCGAGCGTGCAAGAATATATCGATGAAAAGATGCGTTTTAAAGAGGAAGAAAGTGATTGATCGCGACTTCTGGTTGGTGACGACACTGGACGCTGGCGAACAATCTATTAATTTAGCGGCTCTTCTGTTTCAGGTTCACGGAGACATGCGTCAAGGGAACGATGTATTAACTGGTCAATTAGTAAAACTGATCGATTCATCGTTTCTCTCATGTATATGCAAAATGTTTCACTGTTTAATTTCATTGACACCAGTAAATGGATTTTAATCTGTTGATTCTGGCGTCTCGCATGTGTCCTCGAAGCTTTTTGGACAACGAAGTAGGAAATAATTGTTCGTTGTAACTCGAGGACGCAAGAGATGGAAATGTTGTAGTAATTGGATAATAGTTAAAATCGGTACGATGAATCATTCGAGTACTATCAATCGAAACGTACGAGTAGGTGACCATTGGAATCAGTACATTCACCGAAGGTGCTGTACTCTCGAAACAATTTCGAAAATGCACATTACGATACCTTCGTATGGTGTAATGACCGTTGCTATCTAAGTATCTCTATGTTAATTACTCGTGTACGATACCTACGTGAGATAACGCGTGTAACACGTCGAGATAAGGGGTATCACAAAATGAATGGAATTAAAACGTGCAATTGTCGCCAGTGTCGATCCTATAATCAACGAGCGATAATAATGATTCATGATGTGCAGCTGTCAATGATTATTAACGACGCAGGGGAAAAGTTAATTAATTTCGCATTAAGCCTCGTTTATTAAATTAGTGAGGTTGGGTGAGTTCAGTTGGCGTGTCGAAGATTAGAAACAGGCCAGAATTAGCCATTTTTAAATAACTCCAAAGCTGAATGCAAAGTGCACGCGATATTACACTTGCGATTTACTTTTTAGCAATTAAATTTACGTAGCAATATTGCAGAATTGCAACATAACGCTGCGATAAAGAATTTTGTGCAATATTTCCACTGTTCTCAAATTTACCGGCTCGAACGACTTGAGTTTAAGTTTGTATTCGCAGAACTGCAGTTACGTCCAAGTGACGTAATTTTAAATTGTGGACGACCCCTTAAAAAAGCGGCAATATTTCTTGATTCTCTGCAGTTGTAACTTTTTCTTTTTTCTTTCACGAATTTACGTCAGTTCGCAGTCTGCGGCATAGTTCACACCGTTCGAAATGCCTTTCAACTTGAAGTGCCAATTGAAACTTGTGGGATGTGCCAAGTTCGGTAAGTGGCAGGTTTATATCCGGTTAAAGTGCTTCGAAATTATTTACATTTCAGCGATTTGATTTAGGTTAAAGAGGTGAAGCGTGCAGAAACTTGAAAGTATACTTCAAGTCGAATAAAGTGACAGGCTTCACTTACGAACGAGACTTTACTTTTCCGTGTAGGCTTTAATTACCATTGCTAATGCTTAACGCAGCTTTCATCGTTCGGTTTGTACGTAATGCTGTCATTTATGAGATTGTCACTTTTTACAATCGTACACGCCGTTATAAATATGTAGTGTCTGTTCAAAATACACAATTGCGTGAACGAAGAATGTACAGGCGTATTTTGTAATTGTAAAAGTAGTTTCCCATTCAAATGAATTCAACGAAAGGAAATGCCAACATTTTCGACAACTTCAACTTCGTGTTCGCCAACAATTGTACTTCTAACGCACATAAATCACCCAATTGACACGGTGTTGCACCTTTCTTTTGTCTGGTAGCTTGTAGCCAAACAAATCTGTCGCGTGGCGATAGATAATGTCGATCAATAATAAACTGTCTAGACCAGACTTAATACGTGCGTCTGTAAACATCTTCCGCCGTTGGATTCGTCTTACACTGATTCTGTAATGCAACGGTTTGATCATAACGTGATCGGATCCATCACGTAACGAGAAACCGAAGAACTATCTCACAGATTACACGTGCTACTCAAGGTTGCACGTGAATGAAAAAAAAAGAAAAAAAAAAGAAAATGGAATCGATGCAGAGTATACGCAAAATCGCTGTACAGTTATTGATAACGCAAGAGCACTTTGATCTGAGATAATGCGCTGCGTATATTAATTCCAAATAACGGGTAACTTGAATAATATTGTTAATTATTGAATAATGATATACCGTGTAAGTAATTAAAGGTTATTAATTATTTTAATATCGTGCCTGTTCTTCGAGTCCACATTTGGGACTTTTTGTTTATTATCGTCTATTAGAACTTAAAAGAACAGAGGCCAAAGTTACACGAAAAGTTTGATTTATTAAAATTTCTGTCGACGTCAATTTCGGCGATGTTAACCACGCGCTTTCTGTTTTAGATCGAGATCGACGTTAAAATGACGATAAACAATAAGAGAGGTAATTGTTGAATGTCAACTCGTGTTTCGTAAAAGGAGAAAAAAATGTTCCGTAATTACGTTAAAGAAATCGAAGAAGCGAGAAGATTCGATCATCAACGACGGAGAAAAGCTGCGTCTGACCTCCACGAGCTAATACCACTTTCTGAATTGCTTTGGCATTAAAGAGCTGCTAATTTCGAAAAAAAAAATTTCTAGAAGCTGTGTTAAATCGTGAAAACTACCGATCGGAGGTTCAGTTCTAGGTATTTACGTGAAATAGTAGATATAAATAGTTCTGTGAACAGACATACACGTCTCTGCTTAGTGAGCTGATAATAAAAGACTTTCACTCGCTAATGTACCGAAGATTTCCGTTAAACGAGTTAAACGAAACAAAAAATACTTATTCCTCTTCGTCGAGTGATATCATTGCATTATTTCAAACGTATTACGAAACGAGTGTACATTAGCTGAAATCGTATAATGTATTCCATAAACTGAACAAATCTCCTTTTTTTTTTACCATACCCTGGGTCCTTAATTTATATCGAAACGCGTCGCTCGTTTAATACGAAAATGACCAGATGTACGAAAATTATATTCGAACGAGACGCAGCAACAATCGAGACGAAACGAACGCGGTATAATTAAAACGAATAGTGTGTGAAGCGTAAATGTAAGATTAATAAATGATACCGTATAACTCATGTTGCTGCGCGTAGAATGCACAGGATGTCGCGCGTTCTGTGTAGACAAATAATTCAAGGAAACGAAGATTTCCTCGGCTATAATCAAAGCCAGCATCATTGTATAATATACGACCTAGACACTGCATCCCTTTGTACGTTCAATCATAACGTGTTTTGTTCGATTTTAGAAAAATCGTGAAGAAATATCCGGTAGAACCTTGTAGCGAACGCCAATTATCTTCCTACTTCTCTTTGCACGTTCTCTGATGCACTGTTGCGCTTTTCATTCGAAAATGCTATCACTGAGAACGATTCGAAGTTAACCTGATTGTATTTCTAATTAAAAAAAAAAGAAGAAGTAGAGCACTGAATCTTTTCATTCTGAACTATTAAATTTTTATCGTAACCATTTTGTATATGTTAGGATAATGGGAGTGTCTGGACCCATAAGGGGTGTTTTCGTACCGAAGAACTGAATTATGGCGAAGAAATGTTGAACATCTTTTCTGAGATTTTTTAAAAACCTGTAAAAAATAAAAAAAAAGATTTATTGCTATATTCTTGTGCGATGTTAGAAATAAAGATGATTAATTAATTTCCATCTCCTTTTCTGTTATTACAACAATACATTTCCATCATTCCATATATTTAATAAACACTTTAACTTCCCTTGATTCCTCATTCAATCGCAATTATTACACTGAAACATTCCGTCGTTCAATTTCAATCGATTACAACAATTACCCGAGTCCGTGAAACGTTCGATTTTCCTCGAACAATCCGCTCTGTTCTCGATCGTTCCTCGATCGGCGGAAAAAAAAAGCAATTTCAGAAACTAGAAAGAGAGGCGGCCACCTACTCGCCTCTTCTCCCTTTCGTTCTGGAACCGTCCCGACGTCTCTTCCGGGCACCGCGAAGGAAGAAATGCAGAAAAATCCGCTACGCAACGCGTGATATCATCCGGCGTAGTCCGTGAATAATTCGCCGTATCGAAATTAACGTATGCCCCCGTCCGTGCTCGTGCGTATCGCGTGTCACGATGAAAAATCATTATTCGCGATTCATCCGAGCATCATTTTTCCGAAGATGCACTGGTCAGAAGAAGTACATTGTGAAGAGGGCAGGGATGACCCCTTTCACTGTACCACGTTGCTACGGTCGTGTATATAAAGAGGCGAACCATCTGACGAAGAAGCACAAGTACCAACCCATCTGCATCCTAACCGCCTCATCGCCGGTGTCCGTGTGACAGAGATTATGTTCACTATCAAGGTAGGTACTCAGTCCGTAAGACACGCGGCCGACAGTAGAGACGCGGTACTCGGTTATACGACTAAACGAGTCCTTTGACTCGAACGGAATGGAACGGAACGCCGCGATGGTAGCCGTGGCTGACTATTTGCCGTTGGCCCACAGGGTTCGCTTCGAAACTTTACCCCAACCGTAACAGAAAATCAACCTAGCTCGTCTATTCTCCGCGATCGATCAGATTTTTTCTTCATTCGAAGTGAAGTGGAACGTTTGCGAACATTTGAAGACTATTTCCTGGGCAGGTTAAGTGCAGCCGTTTCTTCTTCTCGTTTAAACGAAATTACTTTATCTCGCAGCTTGTCTTACAAACTTGTCTTGTTCTTGAAATATTTATATTTGTGGCACGTTTGGTTAATCGGTAAAAATTGTTGGATGTTGTTATTAAAGAGTTTCTTGTTGTTGTGTAGTCGTGAGAGAGAAGCAACGAACGCTTAGACGCGCTTCAGAAATCCGTTCTGACTGATGTAATATCGTATTTTGTCTTGTGCATATTTCTGTCTCGTCTTCTTGTTTTTTCTTTTTCCATATCGTATCATCGCTTCGTGTTGTAGGAACGTGATAATATTACGCTTTATTCGCGGCGCCGCGTCGCTTTGAAAGTTGCCGTATAATAAAACGCGGAGAAGAAGCGCAACGTGCGTGTACAACCTCGCAAAGAGAATACTTTTCCTTTTTTTTCTTGCGTTTTAAACGCGCTTTTCTAGAAAGCGAAATAACGGTCCACGTTGAAATCTGTGAATTGCATCTGAACGTCTGCTTTCATGACAGAGAACTTGGTATTAATTTTGTGAATTCGAACGCGTCGATGGCAGTTCTTCCGCGTAGACCGATCTGAAGTAACGCGATTGTGGTTCAGCTTTTCTCTTGTGGCAGTTTGCAAAACATTCGAATGGTACCTCGTTGTTGTAACGTAAATGCGAGAATGCATTGCAAATGTTTGTTATCAGTGATCCTACAAGTAAACTTTAATCTCTCTTTTTTTCATAGATAAACTAAGTATCGATTGGTACGGTTTTTTCGAATTCAATACTCGGAAGTCTCTTTTTAAGACTGGATTTTTACGTTTTCGAGTGTTACTAGCCTTTCCCCTCGCATATGACTTTTAAATTACGCGGACGTATTGCGTCACGATAATTTTTAAATCGATTACTTGCTCATACAACTTCGTTAATACTGCTGTTTCGCGTGGTGTTAGTGCGCGGTGGATGCGACTTTTCTCTTTCGTTCGTACATCTGTATCCCCGCCAAGTCGTTATTCCCTTATTAGCACCCGGTCTAAAGACATTTTAACACTCTCTTTCGAGAATATTTCGCGAAGAATACGCTGGCACGATACGAATTCTCTTCCACAACGCCGCTCGACCTTCTTCTTATTTATTCAACGTTTATTGCGAACGTGTACCGCGTATTTCGACACGAATTTGGCTAGAATTGCGCGTACAAATAATTTTCCAAATCCGTTTCGAACCGTGATATTCCATCCTCGACAGACTACAATTAAATTTACAAATTTGCACGAAACGGTTGTCGTACTAATCCGAGGAGCGTTCGACAGCGTTTAAAAACGGAAAGGAACAGGTGTAACCGCGGTGTAAAATCGAAACGAACAAAATTCGTTGTGAGAAGCTGAGATAGGATAGATAGGCTCGCCATTCTTCTATTACGTGGCGGCTATCTCGTTTTTCAAATCGGCGAATCGTTCTCGATGCAGGATTGAAAAGGAGGCGTTCGAAGATGTTCATTAGCGATCGCCGTCGCGATTGCAGACAATCAAAATTAACAGAATTCGAACGAGGGAACAGAGGACGGGCGTGAAATTAAGAATAGAATTATCATGACAATTACGAGCGGCGAGCCTGATTGCGTCACGGCACGCTCGCAGTGTCGACACCTTTTTCTTCGAGTGTAGGACAATTGCGATGGAATAGAGCGTCGCGCCAGCGAACGCCTCTACGGATGCTTTCGCGCGCATCCAATTTAAATTCTCCCGTACTTCCCGCCATCTCGACCTGCCATTTAACCGGGCCAAACGATGCGCGCTCCCACTCGCAAATATCAAGTAGAAAAAATGACAACTACCTGTATTTTTTTGTTTCAAAACTTCTCTCGTTTCCTCGACGGCACAATTTCTCGCAAGCACCTACAGGCTAAGAATCTACTCTTCCGCATCGGCGAGGTTACAAATAATTGCACATTACTGTCGCGATGCGAAAATAACAGGTTGTCTACTCAGTCAATTTAATTGGTTGTAATGTGCGCGTAGATGATTATCAAGGATGTACTGTTTGAAACAAAGTAACGCAGAAACTAAGGACATTTGGAGATGTTCAAATTTCGAGAGTATTACCTTTAACGAGTAACTTCTTTCAGAGGATGCAACATAGCGAACCGAACACGTGTTCCATACTTAAAATGAGCATAAAATCAAACCTATCGAATTTACACACACAGTTTTCAATCGAGAGTAATTAACAAAGTGCTGAATAGAATAAAAAGATTCCTCCTCGACGTAAAAGAATAAAAAAGAAAGCGCACTTTCGAAAGCGTAGAAGCGCGCGATCGATGGAAAAGCGGTCGCAAAAAGGGTCTCGCGTTCGCCGGTTGGAAATGGTATCGAGCTTGGTTTTCGATTTCAAACCCAATACCAATATCTGCCGTTACAGCGGAACGGAGAGGCGGAGGTAGTGAAATTGACAATCAACGAACGTATCGGGACGCGTCGGTGCGCCGCTCAGACAGGTCCCCTCGGTTGATCGTTTGACCTTATGAATGAAAAGAAGAAAAGCCTTCGCCGTCTCTACGGTTCTTTCATAATCCGTCTGATTGCACGTTACGCGTCGTCGAGACGCGGTGGTGGTGGACGTCGCGCGTCATTATCGCCGGTTCGCGCTTAGGAAATTTTCGCGGTCGAGCCGCGGGCCAATTAACATCTGTCGATCTTCCTGCATCGCGACTGGGTCTGATTCAAAATTACGCGACAACCGTACACACCTGTTCAAAGGCATATCGCGGAACACTGTACCAAATAGCTTGAAATTTTCGAATTTTCATGAAAAGCATTTAAACTCCAATAAGATACGAAGTGGGATATGAGAAACGTTTAGCAATGTTAGGCGATGAAACAAGTGGTCTCGATACTTTTGAACGGGGGTGTACGCCCAGCTCTATCCTCTGACAGGCTTCCCCGGCTTCCTTCCTTGTCCTCCTCCCTTTGGTGACTGGCTTCGGCTGGCCTTCCGCGCGTCCCATTGTCTGCGCGGCGAACACGACACGTAGGAAGCGATCGCTTGTTCCAGCTCGGTCATACGGTCAAGGAGAATCTAAATATCGATTACATTGTTACGAGAATGAAATCTTGTCCCGGATTACGTTCCATTGATGCCACATTGTTGCTCGTGATTGGTAATTAGAAACGCGCCGCGGGCCGCGTTAGCGGCCACCTTGTCATTAACGTCGCTGCTGCGGGAAGTGGTGTTTCAGACGCCTCGTGGTTCGCGGGTATTTTACAATTTCCTTTTAGACGGCATCATCGTTCGAACGATTGGTCGAGAAATACTCTCAGTTGTGTCTGAAGATTTAGAGAGTGAATCAAGTTACCATTACTTTTAATTGGTAGTATTATTTGTATCAGCATCGAAACTATTGACGATTAGAGTATTCCGGATACTTTGTTAGTTTTGTCGTTAGAATTGAACGGCGAGAAGTAAACGAAGAAGTATCGTTCGAAACTATAAAATCGTAGCGGTGGATCGTTTCAGCATACACGCAGACACCTTTTGACCGAGCGAGATTGCTCAGACGCACCTAACGGAGACAAAAGTGAACGACGAATCGTGATCCGATCACGCTGACATTTAGGGTGCGAATTTTTCGCGGCGGGTATTCACGGCTGACGATGTTCGCGAATAAAATTATACGTTCCGCGGGCGTGCGGTGGAAAACGGTCACGTTACACCGGTACCGCTTTCGTCCCGCCATTACGCTGTATTTCATAATGTCATTTGCGGACTGACGTAACCGTGTCGTGCAGAGTCTCTAGGCACTATCATCTTCGGTTGCCCTTTGCAGCGCGCCGCGGCGCACAATGCCACACCACCGTGTCCGGAACGCCGTTACTTTCACGGATTCTATGAATATTTGAACGAAAGGTTTGCCAAATGGCTCCAGGGCTCGGCATTTCTCATGGACCACGGATTTCCCAGCCAGCTACCACGCTTAGCCGGTCACGAGGGTGAACGCGGCGGGTTTCGAAAAAAAGCACCGTGTCCCAATTAAGCTTAATTGGCAAGGGTTCCGCTGGACGATCATCCGAGATCGGCGCTCATTCGATTTGCACGCTCATTTTCGACGGGTTCGCGGTACAATTTTCGTTACGACGACGACGACTCTTTGCTATACGGTTTCTTTTTTTTTTTTCTTTTTCTTTATTAAATATCGATGGCGCGTTAAGGCTTCAGGTTATTTTGTTACTAACTATTATTTTTCTAGGAGAGTTTCAATTTTTTTACTTTTCGAGATGAATTTTTATTTGCATTTTCCGTGAGATCGCTTTGTTGGACAAATTTTTTAAGGAGATGCACAATTATTTCAGGTGTTAGTGGCGGTCGTACTTTGTACGACGGCAACGTTAGCAGCCCCTCAACGGCCTTCCAGTGGCGCTGACAAAGATGCGGTCATTACATCCCAGCAGCTCGAAGTCAACTTCGACGGCAATTACGTCAATAAGTAAGATTACGATTGCTATAATATCATCGAGAGAAACATCTTCTGACAAACTGATTACAAAAAAAAACACGCAACTTATGACAGACTTCATCGTTCAACTTTTCTTTGTAAGATTACTTGTACTTAAAAAAAATCCACGTCGCATGGATCGAATGGAAAGGTCAGAGCAAACGAAATTCTTTCATTTTCTATAAAAGAAGACACGCTCGGGTCTTCGTCTTTTGTAGTGCAGACTTTCAGTCACGATTACACGGAGGACAGCAAAGTTAGTTTCTGCCACTGAGAATGTTTCACCCCTGTTTATATTCTCTTCGTAATAAAGATTTAGTTCTGTTGCGATACTCCAGCGGAGAGCACAGAGAAAATGGAGTTCACGGTATAACAAGTCGCAACGAGACCTTTATTTATTTATCGCTGGCGAATGATGCAGCAAGCAACGTGTAATCATAGATGTCGCGGACAATAGACAGAGAGATGACAGGTATCTGAATCGAATGACAGTAGATTATACGCGTGATTTGCAATTGTCGCCCACCAGCGATATCTGTTCTCCATAACTGCATTGTTGTTCGTAGGTAGAACGACTACCAGGCTGAACATTTTTCTCTTGATTATGCCGCCGCGTCTTTCTCTACGACGTTGTCGGATAATTGATAATTATGGCTGGTCGTTAACTAGTAGACACTTGTCCTGTTGTTTACACCTGGATTCTTGCATGCCAACGAATTATACAGTCGAGTTTGATGATGTCCTTCTTTTCAATCATTGAGCAACGTTTCAAATTTCATTGAAAAATATAGGAGAATTAAGAGTTAGTTTTGGTAGTTAACAAATTATTTTATTTAACATTTATGCAAATTTTCTTTCTTTTTACTAATTGATTAAATTAAAAATCCTGAGAGGTATTAAGTGTAACGCTTGCGGTGTGTTTAACATCGTTTAGATTACTAAATGTAAATCGTGTCAAGAGGTATGTTAACATTGCATCTGACTTTGTAAGATGTACGATAACAGAATATTGGTAAACTATCAGCACGACGTTAATGAAGCTAACTACAGTTCAGTGTAACGTTTGAGTTCTTCTGAAAGAACGCAGCTTTCACTAGAGGCATAAACGACAAATGTTAATTAACGTAGCGATTAGTTTTCACAATCATTTTGTAGTTCTTCATTTTTCGCAATAGTCTTGTAAATTGGTAAAATCGTAGGCACTCTCTCTTTCCGTTCCATCGCAGTCTCCCAAGTTTGAAACTTAAGAAAAATACCTAGTCGAGGATTAAGAATTATTTTATTTGTTACCACAAAGTATATTTAAATCAGAGCAAAGAAGAAGATCCAAATTATCACTCCAATTACGAAAAGAAACCTATATCAACTAAGATTCAATCCCAATAAAGGGGTGAGCTTACCATAATAATCACCAAGGGGGTGGCATACTCAAACTGATCAACCAACAATAAATTCTCCCTCTCACCCATTTCAACGTTTATCAAACAGCAACCTAAAACAACCTAATTCAAATAACTATCACTAAAGCGCCAAAAAGAAAAGTTCATCTAAAAGAAACCCAGTAGACTCAGACTGAAATCCACCGCGGGGGTGGCTTGCTCGAAGCAACCAACCCTCGTATCCATTTCCAACTATCGTCGCGCATAACCTAACACGACTTTAAACAATTGTCGTTGTCCAGCTTCGAGACGAGTAACGGAATCAGCCACCAAGAATCGGGACAACCGAAGCAAGTAGACAACGAGACGCCGGTGGTGTCGCAGGGCTCGGACTCATACACGGCGCCTGATGGGCAGCAAGTGAGCATCACGTACGTGGCGGACGAGAATGGGTTCCAAGTACAAGGCTCTCACATCCCCACTGCACCGCCCATACCGCCTGAGATCCAAAGGGCGCTCGAGTGGAATGCGGCTCACCCAGAAGAGGACGACGGCGGTCAACCGCGACCACCTGGCCGAGGTACCTTCTTCTTTGCCTCACCCTAACGACACTTTAACTCCTCGTGGCCGCCCAGTCGAATCGCTGGCTACCGGATGCGAGTTGCTTTCCGTGGAATTGATTCTCTCGCCATTTCGCGTTCACGACGCCTCTTTAAGCGTAACAGAGGGGATTGTCGCGAATAAGGATTTTTTCAGCTTTCGATTCGTTTTTATTTGTTGAACGTGAGCTTTAATGGCGTGAGAAAATGGTATTCGTGGTGATTTGGAGGCGTTTTTGAGACGACGGAGGGATGATCGGGGGGGTGACGTTTACGAGCGGGAGGGTAGTTTCTGGTTAATTAATGGAATTCTGTTTGCGCAGGTTAATCAGCCCAACTATACCTCAAACGTGACCTGATTTCGAGCCAGCTTGCCATGGACAGAACCGACCCTGAGCCCCTGATGCGATCATAAAAATAAATATAGTGTGGTATATTAATCTAGGATTATACATAACAGAAAAAAAAAATATGGCGCGAGCCAGCCGGTATATAATAACTGTATACTTCGAGATCCTTTGTCTTACTTGTATAGATGAAAGTAACGCGCACTGTTCACCAGTTTACGACAGGATCGTGCCGACGCGCGCACGCTGCTTTCACACGTAAAACGCGAAAAAAAAAATAATTGACGTCGCTGTCGCAGCTGCGAGTACCCGTATTAAGCGTCGCTATAGTATATATTATACGTATACTTTAACTTGTGATTTTTGTATATAAATAAAAGCGTTTTGCCGAAGAATCTGCTTTCTCTGTGCTGAGCCAACCTTTCGATTCAGTTCGTACCCTTTCCCCACTGCCTTACAGTAAAATAGAATTTTTTATTATCTTAGAAGCGATTGAAATTATACTTTAAAACTATAATACCAAATTTATAAATTTCATTATACTCTCATTGTTATTACAATCTTTCTCCTGCATGTTCAAAATGGCACTCTGAACTGTAATGGCAACTTTAACGATCCTCCACTATCCCCTTCAATTCTACAATGCCACACTTATCTCACATAGTTCCTCAGTCGTTGGTCTATAGAATAGATCTACTTCATTTAGAATACTTAAGACGGAGAAATGGAAGATGAAAATGACGGAGATGAAACGTTACAACTTCAATGGTATCGATTATGGAATCATGTTAGAGACTTTAAGAGGAATGCGTCAAGCTTGGCAGAGGGAAGGCTTTGAGGCAGCAAGTTTATAAATGAAAAAAAATGACAAAAAATATGTGTGAGTGAGTGAGTGAGGCTTAATTTTAAGAGTATTCTTGATTATACCTTGGAAAACGTACGTAGCTCCCAAAGATCTCGTGTAATTAAAGTTTAGAAGCTCCTCTCGAAACTGTACGGAGCACGCGAACTGATAATTAGAAAGGTCGTGGAAGAATCACAAAATTTCTAGCAACCACGGTACGGCTGTGATTCACTCGGCATTGACCCAGCATTGCCTGAGAAACGTCGAGGAAGATATATGTTTTATAAATTGTCCTCTCTTTTTTCCATCTACGCGAGCGTAAAGTTTGTACGCCGCAAAGTGTGTCGAACATTTGAATAAAAAGATGGCTGGATGGCGCGGCTCGTCGCGACGAGAGGGGTTGAAAATCGCGTAACCTACGGCATTTCCTACAGTGTTATCCTACAGTATATCCTACGGTATTTGCAACTTTTTGTATTATCAAAAAGTCATCGATTCGAGTCGTCAGAATTGCATTTTCTTGAAGAAATCAATATTCAGAAACGCGAGCCTGTGGCGTGCGAAAGGTCACTGTAGATCAGAAGATTAATTGTTCGCACATTATTACTGCATTGTTACTCGAGTATGGGAGTGTTACAGGTGTTACGCGTACTTTTAAGAATTAGTAGAGGATATTCGTTCCTCGTGTTAAGGATTTTACGCGAGTTTTATAGTTGTCTTTTAAATAACATACGAGTATTAAAGAAAAATTCCGTATGTTGAATTAGAAACGCTTTCAAGGTGCTCAGGGTCGTTTTTCATCACACAAGAAATTGTAAATGATGATATTAATTACTGAAAAAATATATATGCATATATAAATGTAAAATATTTGAATGTTAACGGGTAAAGAAATATTAGGAGCACTGATAAAATTTTTATATTTATTGTAGGAGATGCAAAAATGTTATCGTATTAAATTTTTCGAAAGCAAGGAAGCTATTTTTTCTGTTAGTTCGGGGTTATTCGTGTAAAAACATTTATTCCTAACAGCTGCGCATTTGTCATACTAAAATAAAAGGTAACGTGGGAATAAAAATTTATGCGATTCGTATGCGTAAAAAAGTATGGAGGCATTTGTTTGTCAAAATGATAAAGGAATGAATAATATGTACGAAAGGATTTATTTCGAATTATTAATCGAAAACATTAAACCTTATTAGCAACAGATTTATCGATTGCCATCAATCTATAGAATATTTCAAGCAACTGGATGCTTAAGATAATTAAAGATAAAAGAAAATCTCAAAGAAGAACATTATCAAGTGGAGTGATAAATTTTACATTTATCCATCAGTTCGTGATAAACTCTTGTGATGTAATTCTTCGAGTAGCGAATGTAAGAGGGATCATTCTGTGTATAAAGTTAATGACGATAGATAATTGCAAAATCAATAATACACGACAGGTATTTCAACTTTCTCGATGATACGTGCAATTTTCATTGCGATAATTCAATTACTATATCTGTCTGCTACCCTCGCACAATACTTTTGAATGAAAATAAAAACTTTTTAATAAAAATATAGAAACCTGTTCAAACACGTTACTTGGCTTTTAACCTTTCGTCTGCTGCCTCGTTATTCCAACACTATTAATGCACACTTTAAATCATGTGCACACGGGGAAACTAATTTTTAAGACCTTTTAAAATGGTCTACTCAAATGTCAAAAATAAATCTTCCGTTGCACCGAAGAAGTGTTACATCTTTTTAATCACATCATCAGTAAAGATAATTATATCTCTATCGTTTTGGTATTTAAATAGAGAAGAATTGTGAATTACTATACAGTGGAACGATCTTGCCAATCATATTGCAATAATGTTATCCTAATACCGTATAATTATACAGTTATGTTGTAATTAACTTGTATTATTAACCTTCAGCGTAATAACTTTCGGTTACATGAACACAATGCTATGCAATAACTGCAACGATGTGCAATAAATGCAACTACTTTGAATTTTACAGAAGGGTTAATTAAGTATACGTTTTATGTTGATTGTTTTTTCCATTGTAGAAGGCTGATTAAATTAGTATCATATTTATTTCCTTTAAAAATTTCGAGGCTCATTATTTACTTGACAATTATTTACTCCACTGAAGCACTAAACTTCCTCAAGAAACAGAAAAAAGAACAATTTTATTCTAAAAAACATTAATAATTCCCCCGACAAAATATCCTATTTGTTATCCATTATTAATCCCTCTAAAAAATTGCGATGTATCTCACTGTTTCGGGTATATTAATTATTTTTTGCTGATTCGATTGCACAAGAAACGCTCGTCCTCGGTTGCTACGTGCCTACTCGGTTGCACGCTCCTCGTTCAAGCTCTTTACACGTAACGATCCGCTCGAAACGATGAGTGACGAACGATACGTGTTTACAGAAAGCGTGTAATTCGTGCTCTAACAGTCGATCGAAGACGTGGGCACGGGCTGATTGTGGGTTGCCCGTCTGTAATCCAATCGGAAAATACGCGATTATGACGAAATGCCAATTTCCTTTAATACACGGGGCACCGGCCGTACCGACGCTGAACCGGTATTTCCGAGTGACATTTGAACGTAAAATGTCGGTGATAGCGGAGAGTATTTGAAGCTATAAAAGCTGCACGCGTCGAACGTGCGCTCGTCAGTAGGATTTTGCGCGTGCTATCTAGGAAATTGCTAACCGAGGTTAGAGATACGTGTGTCATACTAAAACCAATCGATTTACACTCTTCTTTTTCTCTTTTTTTTTTGTATACTCATCTATTTGCTAACTTAGTGCACGGTTGCACGTACAATAAGTTATGACTCGACAGTCATGTCGCTTTAAGTATCGTAACAATTGGTCGCTGTCCATTTCAATTCAAATGCCATTAATGGAAGTGTAAATAATTGGTCATCTTGTGTACTCCACGAGTTACAAATTTGAAGATTAAATTTTGTTTTCTGATCTTTCTCAATTTCCTCAGGCTCGAGTTATGTACACCCGTACGATTTTCCTGCTGAACTTGATGGCGATGGCGTTGGCCGCGGACAAGCCTGCCGCCATCATCAGCCAAGAACAGTACGTCAACCCTGACGGCAGTTTTTTCTCTGACTGGAAGACCGACAATGGGATTTCGTACACGGAGGAGGGTGTCCTGAAGAATCGTGGCCAGAACACGGAAGCCTCGGAAGTAAAGGGCGCTGCCTCGTGGTCCGCGCCTGATGGAACCAAGCTAAACATCGACTGGCTGGCGAACGAAAACGGCGCCACTTTTCAAGGGCCACATCTGCCCACACCGCCACCAACGCAACCGGTTCCGGTCCTCATTCAACGCGCCTTGGACTGGATAGCCGCGCATCCACAGAAAAACGGATCGTAATCGCTCGCGATCCCTTATTTTCGCTAGAATAACATCGCGTGCCTTTGTGTTCCTTTCGAAGGACTCGTCTCTTCCTCCTGACGAGGCTCCATCGAAATTGTTGAAACGCGTGTGATCGAAAATTATTACTTAAATATTATCGAGACACGGAAATGATGTTAATCTTCGAATGTATATATAATAGGCTGTAACGAACGTTTTTTACAACGGAGATTTCTATTAAACTGGTAAAACATCAGTGGATTGTCTTGGGTTTAATTGATTCTTGTCCACCCTTCATTGCTTTTAATTTGCACGTATAATAATATTGTTTCATAGATGATGAAAGAGGACGTCGAGTTTTGAATTACCCAAGCGTAATACCCCTTACATTACCTTTTCGATGCTTTGAATGGCCACTTCCAATTCGATTCCGCAACAAAAACTATGGTACACGTCTCTTCTCAAACTTTTACTTAGAATTTTCACTGAAAACCGTTCGCGTTCAAGAATCAACGCATCGTCGTCCATCGTTCGACTGAACGCGAGAGTCAGCCGCGCAGACAGACCACGTTGAACAACAAAGTCGATACGCAAAATAAAAACAAGGAGACGAGCAGTCGTGGCGCGTGAATCTCGACGAGGCGACACGGAGATTTCGCGCGCGATCTATTTACAGGCGAAATGGCTCGCGACAGGTGCGACACGGGACGCATAGCGGGGAAGTCGAGGTCGAAGGTTGCCGCTGCGGCGACGGAGACAGAGGAATATCGTATAAGTGTCAGGGCACTGAAAGTTGCTCGTTGCACCAGCTGCATCGCCGTTGTCCCCGTTCGTTTGGCTCACGCGTGCCTCGTCCGCGCGCGGGAAGCCATCTGTCCGTGTAAACAACGCCAGCCCTACCACCCACTTCCGGATTATTTCTCTGAATCGTTCGCGCCTCCGGCGAAAATAGACCAACGCTTTCAGCTGCTCGCGAACGATGAAACGCTTTGCCAGTCGCGGTCAACTTTATGTATATGTATGTGTATGCACACTTTGTGGTCGATATGTTAATTGCGTTTAAAGGGGACAAAATGGAGGCTCGAGAGATCAGAGAAGAATAGAAAGTTGAGTGCACGGAAAGGAATAAAAATTTAGTGGTGAAGCCTTGTGAATAAAGATTTTTTCCTCCTCGTACGTTTAACTAGTTGGGTGTCGTCTCTCTTTGAATTATTCAGCGTTCTCTTGTATTAATTAATTACAATGGAAATTTGTCTGTCTACTCGGACATCGACAATCAACTTCGCGATTCTTTGCAACAATCGGACGCTTACGGGGTAAACACTAACACCTACTTTGGCACTGGTGTTATCTTAACTATGTTTTAAGCGCAACACGTTTTGCAACAGTCGAGGATAATTATAAATCAATCGCTGCGACGTCTATAGACTTCGACAATGGCAATAAATCGTGTCTCCTCTAGCACAGTATCGCTTGAATGCGCGTACGTGTACCATACACTGTCGAGGAATCAATGTAGACGATAAGAAAGGAGGAAGAGCACGGAATGAAGTCGAATCGAGGAGTTGGATAAGAAATAAGTAAAGAAGACAGGTGAAAGTTGCAGTTTATGACGTGAATCCGAAGTGACAAGTTTCTGTCGAAGCGTGGGTTGCGGTTCGTCGAAAGAATGGCGGCCAATAACACTTCGCGCAAGAAACGAACGAGGGGTTGCACCTTCCGCGCCGTTCAAACGGTGCAAAATGATCGTTCCTGAGACCACATATTACAACCGGCTGTTTCTTCGTGTCGATAAACGTCGACGAACTGGAGAGAGGAAAATTCGCGCAATGGAACGACTCGAATGGGAATAAGATATGAACGGCTCGAATAACGGTGAATATCGTAACAATAAAACCATTTGTGGATACAGTGAAACGTTCGAAAGTGAAATCTGAAAAATTACGGGGCCAATAAATTCTGACCGTTGAATTATTTGTTGTGCTTCGTAATATTGTTATACAAAAGTCGAGTGAGAATAATTTTAAGATTACTTAAGGGTACGCGAGAAAATGATTGCTGACTATCGCGAGGAGGGGGATATAAATATGTTTGGTAATTAGCTTGGCTCGAATCTCACGATTTACGATTATTTATCGGGTGCGTGTTCTAAGGATGCCTTTAGAAAGCTGCGGGGCGAAGACAGCTGCCTTCAGCGATGATTTTGAGTAATTGACGGAAGGTGAAACGATCAGAGATTACGTGATCCCATTGTAAATATGAGACAGATTTCTGGTGGTAAGATGACGACGCCGTGGTATTGTTGCTTGTGAAAGTTCAACGAGAGTTTCAGAGATGATCGATACGTTCGTTGTCAAGGAAGGATCGTAGACGTGTTACAACCCTTTAAGAAAGTTGGACGATATTCTCGTTTTAACTAATGAAGATGTACACGTGTATATCAATTTGCTTCGCAATTGACTAATAACTTACTTATTATTTAAATTAGCAAATAATAAATAATATAAGTAGTAATTATCTTGGCTTAAATCTCACGATTTGTGATTTAAAGAGCTGTTTTGTTAATGTTTCTGCTATTATTTAACGTTTATTTTATATAAAATGTATCCAAAAAGAGAAAACGTCCCAAACATTCGCGAGTTCAACAATTTTTGACCGAATCACTCCAGATTGTCCTTCAACTACCGGGGTACCGCAATTGATTAACGATGGCGGAGCAAGTCTGCAGCCAGCACGTGCCTAATATGTACTACGCCATCGCGTCGAAACTTTCTATCGTAAATCAGCGCGTTACTCGAAGTGAACACGGATTAAACGTGAACGGGTCAAGTACATCGAAATTCACATTCTTTGGGCACGCGTCTTCTACTCCGTCCCCTGTTATGTAATAGAAAAATTCACTGATTAACTAGCTTCGACGGAAACAGCCGGTCGACAGAAATAATTGAGGAGGAATCGTAAATAATGAGAAGAAAGTGTCAACAGAGGAGAGAATGTCAGCCACGATTCGCGGATATTTACTGCGACTCTGCTACCGCGAACTGCACCCATAGCTGACCCGTCCTGACCTACCCTTTCCTAAAGCGTTCGTAAACTAGACTTAATCCGATCTGCGTTTGTATTTGATCTAGCTAACGGCTTCGTCCCGACTGAACAAATTCGGGGCCAGAGAATAAATACGCTTTGATAGAAAGTTGGGATTGAAGTTGGCGTTGACAGTTCGACGAGCTCGTTTCCACGAGCGAAGGACCAAACTGTTGCGTCTATGGGGGCGAATTTTCAAAAATTCTGTAAAACATATTTCGAACACCTTTTTCTCGCAATAAATAATGGAGAATCTCTGCGACAGAATTGTTAAGAACTATCGCGTCACGTCCACCTTAGACGTGGATATACGCTATTCGGTAGCAACGTCTATTCTCAGTATAAAAATCCATAGTAAGCTAGACGAAGGAAGTGGAAGAACATTCGGTCTCTTGAATTGCAACATTTATTCCGTGTGCACCGTAACATGTATATATATACCCGGCAACGATTCTGTACATGCTCGTTGCCCAGCGGCACGTGCTCGCGTCCGCATATGTTATAATACAAAATACACGATACACGATATAACACGGTATCCGAAATAGAATACATATATGTGTACATATATACGTCCATAAAAGTATACAATAAATATTTACAACAGATTGAACCAGAGTAGTACGAGTTTTGTTAGAGCTTCGGGGAGGGGGTGTTGTTGGGAGAGGGTGCGGCAAGAGGCGACGACGGGGCGGCTCATCGTAAATCGATCGTAGAGTAAAACTTGTGTGTGTGGCTCGCTGAGATCACTGACGATTCACGTCCTATTCGTTATACTTGATTCTGGTCGTCCTTGCTCGGATTCGCCGCTATCCAGTCGAGCGCCTTTTGAATGAGCGGCGGTATTTCCGGCGTGGTGGGCAGATGGGCGCCCTGCGGTTGGAACCCGTTCTCGTCCGCCACGTACGTCAACGAGATCTCGCCACCGTCGCTGGGGTAGCTGAAACTACCCTGCGCGTTCATCGCCTCGTTTTCTTGCCCAGGGTTCTCCAGATGGCCCTCCTCTTGCGCTTTGATCCCGTTTCCAGACTCGTAGCTCCATTTGTACGAGCCGTCCGGGTTCGGACCCTCTTGGCTTTGGCTGACAATTGGTATCACGTCCTCAGCGGGCGCGGCTGCCGCGCAGCCGGCCAACGCGATCAGGATTACCTGTGGGTCCATAGATTGCTGATTAATCGATTGATTTTCGTACTAGCTCGTTCCTTCGAGGTTTCAGCTTTTGAGTGGGCTGCTCGGTTGGCTGACTCGAGCGTGGCATCGTTGCACGTATCGAAGTGCTGTACAGTGTATCATTGGATGATACGTAACGATGCAACGCGTGTCGGCTGCATTGATACGCGACGGTGATACGCGAAACGAATATGTAATCGGTGCTAAACTACTCTTTATTTAATTATCGAGTGAAGTACGGGTTTGTGCCTTGCTTTGACTTTGACGCGTTGCCTGTTACCTAGGAAAATGTTGTTGGAATATTCTAATTTTTTGTTGCTAATTTGGCAATTCGTAACGCGAGAACTGATACCCTGTTGAAGATTGTAGATTGCATTTTTTGGATCAGCCTATTTTCGAGTCCATGTGAAGGTTTAAGTCCAAGTGCATAGATGTTTCAGAGCAGATGATTTCGCGTTTTCGTTACACGATCCAAGTATAGTCTAATTCAGTAAAATTTCAAGTGATGAACTGTTACTATGATAGCCGAGAAACATCTAAATTTGCGATCGTAAATGTGAATACTTTGAAAACGTCCAATTTATATAATGACGGGACCGCGAATCAGCTTTTCGAGCCGCAATTCCCTCGGCTGCAAATGAGATTATCGGTTCCCGCGGGAAACATCGGGGCCGGGAGTAACGCGTTTCATTAAAGCGAATATCGGAGTTTGTTCAAATCCTTAACACGATGTTGAACATTACAGCGAAGCGGTACGACAAACACGACGCGCAGTCCCCGCGCGAAGACTCCGCGGTAAATGGACCGACGCGGCGCGGCGTCGAGAGTACTCGCGTCCGCTGTTTGCGTTCTTCTGTTCAAACATCCATAAATTACTCGCCGGAGTATCGATCCTCGCGCAATTACGCGTCTCCGGGACGCGATTTAAATGCTTTTCAGCGTATCGGTTCCGGGAATCGACCGCGAAATTGTGCGGCGTTTAGCCGAGTCGCGGGTTGGCTGGTTCGCGTCGTTGAAAATGGCGCGTTGGGAGAATACCCGCAGCTGCGATACCGTTTCGAGTCGAACCATATACCAATCCTGTGGGCACAACAGCTGTTAAGTCGAACGTAATTGCCGCTACCGATCCGAGACAAAGCGACATTATTGATTCTGCTCGTACTTAACCGTTGGAACGTCTAGTTAAACGCTAATTGCTAATTGGCGTTTACCCGGTTCCCGAGTTTAATCATGCAAATTTTTTAAATTAGCAGCAATTCAGACAGTATTTGAGCTGGCAATAAACACGTAACGACGCCAGAGAGAAACGCGGAACGCGCGAGACGCGGAGTTCTATCAAGAGATAAGAGGACGAACGAATCTCTTGTATCTAGATGGTAGAAACACCGAGGCACAAAGAGACGCAAGAACGGAAGAGGTACGAGACGAGGGGACTCTCTAAGTCCAAGACAGATGTACGAAGAATACGAACGCTCCGATTTACGTCTGATCCGGCGTCCTCGAGGGGCCGTGAATCCTCCAGGCAGCTCTCTACCATCACCCTACTTACCCCTCGATCGTTCGTCCCGCTGATCGCCCCGAGACGAGATATCTCGCTACGTCCACGAGACGAACGAGTGACAAAAGGCACAGGCAACGTATCACAATACTCCCGGCTGGGATCACGCACAGAAACGCGTGGATCACGGCGGATCCTCGACGGCACACACCGAAGAATCGAATCGCGAGATCGGCCCGTACTTCCGGTACCCCGCCACCCCCATCCGTCGCGAACAATGCCTCTCGTGTCGAGGGCCTTCTTTCTGTCCCAATTGCGCTTACCAGTGACGTGTACATGCTGCAGCAGTAATCGCTGATGGGCAAGTGTTTATCAAGCCCCGCAGCGCTCGTCGTATATATACCCCTGGAGGCATCACCAATACGACCGTTTGGCCGACTAACGATGGCCACCGTGCCACCTAAGAGGACGCACATGGGACACGACGACAAAGCGGCAGACGAAGACGGAGCGATGGCGACACACAGCCACCGGTACCTTAAGAGGGGTTTACACGGATCCTCGTCTAACCGTGTGCACACATAGGCGACAGTGCTCGCGTGTGGGGAAACGTACGGGGACCAACAACACGGCGTATATCACCCGGTGAGGCTACCTTCCCGGGGATCAGCATGTCACAGTGCGCTAAATGTCATCGGGTCCCCGTTAAAGGATGCTTACTCAATTGTCATAATTTCTTTAACGACATAGCAACGACGCCCCTCTGGGTCCTCGACGAACGGTTCATCGGGTTTTGGGGTTGCTCCGCGAGGCCTCTGCGTCGATTCGCGTCGCAGGAGGAAAGGTCTGATCGGTGGATCGGTAACGGAAACGCGCGTGCGAAGACAGAGGAGGTCTAAGGGGGTTATTATGGACAGTGATTTATGTTACAACTTCTTATTGAATAGAAAAGGTACCCGCGCGTTGTATTATAAACTTGCGAAGTAACTTGGTGCCATTGAGTCGAGGCATGGACGTTCAGAAGACTCAATTGTGTAATTTGGACACTGTTGGGGTAATAAATGAACGAGGGGATTGAAAATGGTCGGGTAGAATCTCCGTCTCGATGTACCCTGGGGCGGTAACCTTTCGAGGTTTTAATTGCGCGCTGCGGGAACCATTTTGTTCACGCTCGAACTATCCGTTTCGTAGGTAGTTCGCGCAAGGATGGGGACACCTAAATCGAGCGTGCAACGACGATTGTACGTCGCTACCAGAATTTGACGAGCACGGTTGCGCAACCACGCGATAGCGCGCGTTCTTCCACCATTTTGTTTGAACAGAGTTTAGCGCGGCGACGGCCTCTGGCGCCATTTTTCTTCGAGGCCCTATCGATTGCGCCTCGTTCCTCCGGCGTTTATCCCGTTGCGTTTCACTTTCGTCCGTTCTGCATAAAGTGAAGGCGCCTCGCAACACTTTCTGTGTATCTTTCTATTCTATTTTAAACGTACCAGACGGCGTCAGACCAGCGTCACCTTGGCTCGAGCCTGGTCTCGCGGCATCCGTTTAATCGGTGATCAATGTTACCCGATTGGAATGTTAAGCGTTCATTATCGATAGGCTGTTATTAATCGACTGCATATTAATTGCAACGGTTTACCATGGAAATTAGCGGGGTAGAAGAAGCGTTGTTTCGCTGCGACTCAACGATCACCGCCACGGCTAGGTTCGAACGGACGTGACATTTGCGACGCGCGGTTAATTAACAATCGCTCGAGTGGACGACGGAGCAGAAGAAGATCGTAAACCCATCAAATATTTACTCTGGCGATCAATCTTCACGCAATGCCGCGCGGTGACTGGTTTCGAGAAAAATGGCGGTACGTCTCGCAACAATGCGCGTTACAAGCTCGTACAACGTTTAAAAACTAGCGTACGGTATCTTGTTCGATCGCATTAATCACGTTCCCACTCGCAGAAGAAGAGCTTTCGTCTTCCTTGTACAATTACTGGACCTCGGTGTAATCGAAGCAACTAATAAATCATCCGGTTAAATCGCTCGGAGAAACGATGGATCATGCGCCCGGAGACGTTAGTCTGTTTCTTTTATGGGAAACGCACGCAGAGGAATACGCGGAGATGCAATAAATTCTCGTTCTCTTAGGAATGTCAAGTACCCTGTTAAAAGCGACAGCCGCGATTGTGCGTGATTCACTAAGGCACGTCATCGATATCTACGGACGATCTCCTCGAGGCGACGCTTTTGTTTCGGTTTGCTCCTTCGACCGTGCAAGCCAGCGATTACAAGAAAAATTGAATCGCTACCATTTCGCGTGATGCGAACGATTTTAAATCGCACCACTTTGCATTCGTGTCATCGAAGAAATGTAACGCACGTTCCAGAGAAGATTGAATTTCACGTGTAGATTCAACGTGCGAAAGTTTATATGACACGTATATAGTTATTTGGAACTTGAATTCTTATTTACTTTGCTGCTATTAGAAGCTTTACACCGCTTCTGGGAATTCATTTCTCTGAACACAACAAGCCAAACATTATCGACGATTAAACTTGATTACTAACAGCAATTTTACTGCAATCCAGCAGAGAATTCCATATATTTTACCACGTCGAAAGAGCAGGTCCAACGAGAGCCGTAAATCACCGTATGCCCAGGTTTCACTAATTGACACGTTAAGATGCAGAACAAATATAGTCACCGATTCCTCGGATGCCGGATAGAAGCGTAGCAAATATAGGGGAAAGTCTGTCGCGTTGTGTTTGGATTTTTAATTAGCTGGGTTGCGCAATATGATCGGTGTCTACAAAAGATCGGCAAATAAATATCATTCGTGAAAGCAGCGGACTATCTAACATCTTCTGAGCGTGTCTGAGCGCTCCGTCGAACGTGTTCAGACTGAGCGTTTCGAGGGGTTGAAACAGTGCCGCCTCTACGTCTGCATCCTTGCGTAAAACGTATCGTGTCGACGGAGGTTCGCTTTTTCCTGGAAGATCGAGTGGTTCTATAGGATTAAGAAGCTTTCTCCTGTAAAACATTCAGAGGATCGATATATGCTGTCAATATTTCAGCGATGCACGTAAGAAACTCTTAGACGATAAGTATACAGACTAATTCGTGTAGGAAATCAGAGACCAGGTAGGGAGTGTCTGTTGGTTTTGCTTTCTAAGAGAACAGGCAGGTTATGCGATATAACGGGATAACGATGTAAGCTTAATTCAATTTCGAGTGATCGTAATTGCAATAAATCTCCATCTGAGTTATTCACTCAGCTTTTCGATCGTACTCCCTTAATGCTGCTTGACGACTGACTCTAAACGATCAGTGATTCGTTGGATGCCGTGTCTATTTATGTGTAAAAACAAATAGAATAACTGCGTGCGATCGAATTTGAGAGGTTTGGATGCGAAAGAAGAGTGTCTGGAGCCAAGCGACAGGCTCGTGCGACTGAGAACGATAAGGGTAGCGTGGACGTGACCGCGAGCGTTTGAGGAGTGGGTGCATGAGGAATGCAAGAGGAACAGGGTCAATCTGCAGGACGAATGAGTTCAGTTGAAGGAGAGAGAAAGTTGAGAGCGAGTAATAAGAGAGTGTGAAGTGGCTAGCGATGGAGTTAATAGCGATTCAGTAGCTTAATAAAGTATTTAGATATTGGGGGTGAAAGGGAAGGACTTGGGTTTCAGAGCTCACACGTTCGACAACCGCTTCGATTAAGACGGTGACTAGGTTTATAATGCGAACGTGATCTTCTGCAAAGCGATCTAAAAAGCTTGGTCCAAGTGAAGCGGTCATCGTCAACCTTGACATTGTAGCGAAAGTAGGGAAGTTCCTGTCACAGGGTAAGAACACCCTAACAATACTTAATAAAAATTATTTTTAAGTTCTTCTTGCGTACAAAAATGGAAATTTGGCGAAGTTATATATTTTCGACTCCTTTGCTATTGATGTACTTTTCTATAAAATGCAATGAAACCAGAGATTACACAGTGTGGAAGCATTCATACGTTTCAGGGTTGAATTCTTTGAAGCAATGCGCTTTTTTTCTGCAGCTACCTGATTATAGCTGCATTATTCCTGTTATATGAATTCTTAAAGACTATTTAATGATTTTAAGATCATTGGTTGGAAGCAAATTGCTCATTGATAGAGTAGATTCTTGCTTCATGGTGAAAATATGTGCAACATTGAACCAACTGAATATCAGCTTTTCTAACATGGCATTTACCTCCTCCTCGTTTAATGAAGTAAAGTGATCGAACAGATTAGACTCTCTCTCTAATTGAAAATAAATTTTGAAATTACTTAAGGATAAATATCGTTTTACATATGAAATTATGTTACTTTCACTTATTTTAATAAACATTTTTATAAATTAGAAATTAATCACAGAGTTACATAGCAACAACAGTTACTCCCATTATTTAAATATAACAAAATGTTTAATTTCAAAGTAGTTACAATTTTCTTTTGAAGATTACGGACGAAACTTCACAATCTCGCAATTGTCTGACATATCTCGGATTAAGCTACTTGTAACGGAATGAAGTTGTTATATATTTCTTTAGAACGACAAAAGTACCTGGTTAATTATTATATCTATTAAAAAATATTAATTTATATAATCCCAATTCTACTTCAAAATTCCAACTCCAGAAACTAATAATTATTTAACATAAATTTGTAAAATTTGTGACGTGAAATAAGAGAGAGAGAGAGAGACTATATAGAAATTAATTGAAAATCAATTATTGGCTCGATCTGCAAACTATAGACATCGCAAAACAATGTTGAAATCCATGAAAATAGGACGTGCACGCGAGCGGCAGCAAAAGGTATTCGAATATTGCACCGCAGTAATTTTTGGTCGAAGGAAAGTCGAGGCGGCACGATTCCCCGTACTTTTTTCTCGCGGAAACCTATTTCGTATTCCGTGCGACGCGTCCGTGACCAGTTCATGGAATAACTTCTCGCGTGAGATTAATCGAGGAGCGAGATTCACGGACTTGTAAATTATACCGCTTCGAACGTCGAATAGCGCGTGGTTCGTCGATGCGAGGGGATCCACGTGAATTTTCGTCCACCTAACGAAGCGTGGGGAACTCCTTCTTTTTTCGTTTTATTTTTTTTTTTAAATTGGTGATTAAACAAGCCTGGTGGTCTCTCGTTATTCCGCCGCGACGCGCGGTCCTTCGCGTTTCCACCCTCCCCATCTTTCCACCTTTTCGCCTCTTCTCGAAATTCGTTACGAAATCACCGAGCCGCTGAAGAATCCGCGAGGACCGCTCTCCGCTTTTCGAGTTGCTTAATAAGGCCTTGCTCGCAGCCTGTTGGTGATTAATTAAAAGGTTATTTGTATAAATGGTGCGCGGCTTTTTTTAATTGGTCGAAGCGCGGATTTGATCGAGATAAGCCTCCATTTTTAATTGCAATGACTTCGCGAGAATCGACGCTCTCAGGGTCACAATTTTGGACGATCCACGCTATTTTTATTGGATTAGCGTTGTTCGAAAACGAAAATATTGAAATCGTACGATGGCTTTTTATTAATCGTCGTATAATTAGTAATTTTTCTCGCGCCAGGTCGATTGCGCTCGTTGAAATGTTAGTGGACAGCCGATTTCAACGCGAGAGTGTTTGCAATTAATGTGGAACAGAGGAAGAATTGTTGCGAAACAATTATCGATACCCGCTCGTACTGTTCTCGCTTTCCAATCGTATTTATTTTCACTTAAACATCATTCCTCGATGATTTATTTTTGCCTCGCGATTCTTTATACGGCCTGCGCCGTTCGGCGAAATCGCGCAAATATTTATTAAATACAGCATTCAAATTTAAGAGCCGAAGGTACACTTACGCGTAAAGGTTACACGTACGCGCGTGCGAGCGTATGATACCTCACTGACGCAATAGTTCAGGCATTATCTTGTCATCCGAGGAAACAACTAATATGTACAGACTGTATAATATAATTGCATCACGATAACTTTTAAGGTTGCTCGTTTTCTCTCTGTTCTTCATTATAGATTTAATTAACGATTTTCCTTCTGCAACAATTGCTCGCTGGAATCTCATTCGAACACGTTAACTTTTGTAGAACATAAATATACGAATGTTCAGCTAACTCTGAGAAAAATGTTCAGCAGTAATTCTGGGATACCAAATAAGGTGACAATTAGAGATACTAAAATTCTATTCCAATCTTGACGTTTCAGGTAGACTTTAAACAGCGCAATGTAAGATATATCGATTATCAGATATCTCGTTACATTTCTCTCTCGAGGTTAGTATAATCATTTCGTACCATTTATCGTCATTAAAACGTCCGAGCGAGTTCAGAACGTAACTCGTGCATAGATAGAATCTCAGATATTTGTCGAACGAAGTCGCTCGGTTCGCCAGCCCCGAAAAAAGGCAATCGCGCGGGACACCAGCAATAAAGTCGATCCTCTTCGAGAGTTCGTTGCTTCCATTGACTCGTTCGTACTTTCTCCCCCTCTATCCCTCTCTCTCTCTCTCTTCCTCCCTCGCGCATTCTTTCACGTTCTGATTCACCATCTTAACTTATTCCATCGCTATTTTATACCTCCCTCCCCTCTACCCCTCTCGCTCTTTCTCCTCGTTTCCATTACCAACTCTTATAAATTCCACTTTACACACTCACACGTATCCCGATTCATCTCCTCGCTCGTTTCCATCCTCCTCTGCGGCATACGCGGACACGAGTTATCCGTGTATACATCGTCTTCGTTGCGCGATCTCTCCCGCGAACCCTCCGGCTGCCATCCGGCCACACTCGCGTGGGGCTTTCATTCAAGTACGCATTCTTCAGGATGCGCGCAGGGCTTGTAAATGCATCCGTGTGTAACCTTTCCGTAAGCATGAAACCTCTATTGCGACAACCGTTCGCCGCGTATCGTACGTATAAGGCCGTTGGAAATGCATCACCTTGCCATCTGATATTTCAAATTTCCACGCTGCGCTCCCCCGTTCGGGGGACTTTCGAAACCAGAGTCGTGCCGCTGTCTGAACCTGCGACGCCAGCCGATCGAACCCCTCGCGGCCATTTTTCCTCGCGTCTCCTCTATTTTCAAGTCGAGGAAATAAATGGTCGAACAGAACGATCGCGTAGAAAGTTTCATTTCTGAACGTGTTACCCGCTTGTACGATAAAGACGATGGGACACGATAACTTCTACACGCGCTTTATCGCGTTTTTATCGCGCGGACGAATATAAGATGGACGTTCGTGTGTTAGTTTAGAATGTGTTCGTCGTGTAACTGTTTTAGGGACGCGTTTAAATTAGAAGCGTTTGGGAAGAAAATTTCAAGTTGGATTAAAGCTTGTAATAGATATAGGGATTTACATAAGATAAAAATCGTCGATTACTTTGTACAGCCTCGCACTTATCGTGAAATTTATGAAGAAAATAAAGTATAGAGGATGATGCTCGCTTATTATACCAGTCAGTTTTCTTTCGCGTCACGGATTTCCATTTCGAACGAGGCAGAGGTTAAGCCACATTTCTATCATATGACGGATGTTAATCCTTGAAATTATAATTTCTAAAAGATTAGTAACTGATTTATTAAGCTTCGTACACGTTCAAGGAGCTGCTTCTTGGAAGTACAATCTCGGCACAGTAAACGACACGCCAATATTTTCCGAACTTAGAAAGGAGCGTCAACAGCTTCAATTTGACGTCTGATTCATCATTGATTGCTTCACTAAAGTTCGCGCGTCTACTAAACTATTTCGTAGGTGTAATATTGATTCCCCGCGTAAGAGTTGCGACATCTGAAAACGGAACTCATCCTCGCCGCTCATTCCAGATACCCTCGTGCAACATTACAAACCTCTAACGTATCCTCATCACAAATATTCAGCCTAAAAACAAGAATAAAAGATATACAAACAACCAAACCGACAAGACGAATAGATTTTCATCACCTTCTATATTCACATCCGACTCCAGCCACTCGTAACTTCAATTTCCAAAAATCCCCTCGTCTTCTCGAGGGGACGCTACGAGGGCGTCTGTTTGAGCCTCGAGCACTGGGTTATGCCACGGTTCACAACGAACGACCGTCATAAGGAACGATCGAACCGCTTTCTCGCTGGGCCTAATCCACCGAGAGCAAACAGAAATCGATCGGACTTTCTCGTCCTCGTCGCGGAGATGGCCGCGTTCGCCGCGTTCGCCACGTTCGCCGCGTTCGCCGCGCGCAGCCTGCACCAGCGATGAAAGTGAAATTGAATTTGGCGTGCGTTGCGTCTTCTAGCCTCCGGGTAGGCGCTCTCTTAGAATGCTCGCGGTATACACGCTTATATGTCAAGGTCGGCTTCCACCGTAACTCCTTTGCTGGTTTTACGATTTATTTACGGTTCGCCGGTACACGCTCATTATCGTCCGCGGTCCTAAGCGAGCACGCGCGGACCCGCTGGATTATGGCAGCGGGCCATCGATCATCGCCTTCGGACGTGCCGCGGGCACCAGTCGACTACGCGATTTGGAGCCCTCCTTTTTCTTCTTCTCGTGATTCCGAATTACGTAAAACGTCGTAAGGTCGAGGCGGTGCTTTATCTGCCAATTTTGAACACGCTAATTGCATGATTGCAGGATGTTATTTTTCGCTGAAATCGTATAAATAGATGGTTTTTATTGTCTTATAATTACTTGACAAATATCGTTACAGGTGTATTTCAGGTTGTCGATAATTGTTGCATTGTGATTTTATAGACGAGATCTTTTTTCCATGCTGATCTCTGTTACGGCTGTTTTGGAGTGTACTCTTCTGCTTAGTCGATTTTTTTTTGCCACGGTGTTAATTCGTTTATTAAACTATGTTGTATGGATATATTGTTGTAGGAGCGTTGTCGCAATTTTTGCATTTCGTTGTAACGAAATCACGGTCTCCGGATATCGTTGCGTGGAAGGGTTGATTTATTTGACGTGTGGTACGCGAATGTTAATGTTATACGAAAATAGAAACTTTTGCGTAAAATTTAGTAAGTTTTTTTTTTTTAGTTGATCCTTGCATCAGTATCTTGTACACAGGAACGTTTTAAATTTGACTGTCAACAAGTTATTGCCTTGTCAATATTGTTTTAAAAATATTGGGATACATTGAAAATTGTCCGAAGAATTCTAATAATAGATATTATTTACCATACATTTACATTTTGCGAGTAATGGCCCTCCATGAATTCAAACGTTTCATCAATCGAAGTCAATTTCATGTAACCATCGGACAGATTGTAAATCTTTATTTTCAATAGAAGTATTTCTTTTTTAGATGCTGGCTTTGTATAAGTATAAAACTGGTAATCTTGAATTGCCTCCATTAAAAAAAAGCGCTAGCTATTATAGTTGTACGTTTTAATTCTCTTGATATTGAATTTCTCGCGTACTCGTGGAAAACAACTTTCACTTTATTATTATTAGCAGACAGAGGCCAAGCCACGCGTTTGAATAATGTGACATTGATGTACTATGAGGTGTTTCAATTTACCAACTGGCTTTAGAATAATTACAAAACACCTAAATGAAAATTATTATTTTTTAAATTAAAAGTAAACGTCGAAGTGACATCACATTCAACGTACAGAGTAACCAAAAAAAAAAAAACAGTATTAACGCATCATCCTATTCGCTTCAACAATTATATACCAATTAATTATTACTTCAAGCATACTCAATTCTCCAGTACTAACACTTTCACGTGACCAGAAGAATATTCATAGCAAGCAAAAAATAGAAACAACTCATTAAAAAGTATATGCCAATGGTTTTTACAATCACATTATCAAAGCAGCGCGGCAATGTGCCCGCAGGAGGGGATTCCTCAACGAGCGCGTTCATTAACATTAATTCACGATCAAAGAGGAGCTACGTAGATACAGCGCGACTATGAAATCGCCTCTAAATGCCTCTAAATGCTACGTCTATCCATTAGAAGCGTCTTTTAGATCGTATTTTACTTTCTTATCCAAGAGGACCGTGTATGCGTTATCAGCCACCGTACGTGTTCTCCATTTAAATGACAGAAATCAGAGGATTCAGGTTTCACGCGAAATTACCAGGAAATTCCAGCACCTCCTCGGTCGAGCCGCTGGCAGCAGCTCGCCCAGAGGCGTCGCGCATATCTCTGGAGCTTCGCATTGTTTATTCGTCGTTGCATAACATTACAACAATTTTCCACGCACCACCGCGATTATGCAACAGCCTCGCGACTGTTTCGTGCAAAACTCGAGGAGAAATCGCAAAGGTCCCGCGTTTTATTCCATATTCCTCGCGAACCCCCTCCTCTTCAACCCCTTTCAGCGAGGCGTCTGCGATCATTTCCGACGGTGAAGCTCGTAAAACCAGCGAGCTTCGACTCGTAGACCTTCGAGATTTACTGCTCGATAGCAGAAGAAGATTTTGCCGCGCGCTTCGAGCTCGACGCGTGACATTTAAAAATGAACGTAAGCAATTATTGCGTGTCGCAACTGTACAGGAGTATTGTTAGAAGTGTGGACGGCACCCCGTTTTCGTGTAAATTGTGGGATCTCGCCGCGGGCGATCCCGATGGCTCCTCGTCGAGGGTCGATCGTTCGATCGAGCGGTCCCCTGCGTCGTTGCCATGAATCATTCATCTCCTGACATTTATCGCGCGCGCATCATCAACTTAATAATTAACAGCCATTTCTCTCGCGTTCGACAATTTCTCGAATGGCCGCTTCTGACCTCTGCTTATCGAAATACGTCGCATTAGAATTCGCTTCCATACGAAAAGACAACGTAGAAATGTCAATACTTGGGGTCGCGTTCGAAATAAACGGTTCAAGTATAGCGCAATTAGATAATCGTGTATTTGTTCTCGACAAAAATACTCGATCGACGTCTGCGATCTCTAACGCTGTCGCGACACGCGACCTCATCTGCTCAGTGAGATTCTTCGGGTGTCGTGACGAGGAAGCGAAGTCTGCCCGTGCGGGGGATCACGGATAGAAATAGGAGACTTTCTCCGTGGCTGTGCATTGCCGCCACGATCAATTGGTCGGTACGAGCAATTAAATTCGCTGGTCTAGTTGCGGTTACGCAACCAGGCCATCCAGCTTGTTGCGCGACCTTTGGGACCGTTCTGTCCGCGGCATGATGCGACCCCTAACCGCGAAGGCAGACGCGAGCTGATCGCCGCCGCGATTGGACGGCTCGAATCATGCGGAGGTGTTCTCCAGTCACGATTTTGATCGCTCTCGTCTTCAGCGGAGCGAAGTTCTGTCTCTGATGAGTTGTTGGACGATGACTAATCGCGGGGTGCAACGATTACGGAGCTCTCCCTATTCTACGATGCGGTTCTCGTGCACAAGTTCGATGATTTCCTTGTTCGTTCAATTCGTTCATTTGTCAGCGATATGGTTTCTTATTCTCTGGTCTGATTTGCCGTTGCTTTCGACTTTCGAAAAGTCTGGTAAATTCTGAGGTGTTCGTTGGAGGTTCTAATTTACTGTGCAAGTGGTAGGGGCAACTTGTAACTTTTAAAACAGTTTTTTGCTTCTCTGCAGAGGTTAGAGTAGATCTCGAATAAAATAGTCGACACGTGGAACGAGATACGCACGAGTATTACAAAATGGTTGCCGTACGAACGAAAGAGTCATCAGTAGGGGATAATTTCGTGGCATTCTCGACGTTTAATTCCACGAATACGGCGCAGCAGCTAACCATAGTTAAGAGATCGGTGATTTAATCGCTTTAATCGGCGAAACATTAAATATGGAAAAGAGGCGAAGAATACATTAATTCGAAGGACAACGTCCAGGTGGACACGATGATTGGTTATCGCGTTCAAACATCGTTTGCTAACTACCTGTTTACGCAAGGTGTTTAAAGGAAATATTTCATTTAAATGCTCATAATTGCCGCAATAATAAATTAGAAGAATATAGCTTAACGCAAATAGGAGATTCGAAATTATTGTGAAATAGACATAATTAACACTTATCCGTTTGACTAAAGCATCATGTTTTATGAAGCAGGAACAGAATTTAAATTTTTAATTCTTATATACTGTACGTACGTGCAAGTAGAATTGACAGAAAAGGATATTTACAATCAGATACACGTTACATCAAATATAAAGTAAAATGTAAAATGAAACATTTTTCAATATAAACAATTCTAAACTATTTCCTTACTTTTTTAACTTATAAAGGATACTATCATTTTATTTCCTCTCGAATGACAACCAAACAGCTGGAAGAACGTATTATCGTATTCTGCGATTCTTCCTCGTTAAAATTCATTTTTCGATTTCGCGAAACCGCCAAAATTGTGGTCAAGGCAAGTCACCAAAGGTCGTCAGACAGAAATTCAGCTAATTGTAAGTAGATTCAGCTAGACGCGTCGTGCTCCACGGATTTCTCGAATCTCTCAGCCGGTCCGACAACGCGCGTGTCTGAATCTACTTATGACTAGTTGAATCACCATGCGCAACGTCACTTCGTCTCACACGTGCAAAACACATATAGTTAATTCTATAATTTCTTGTAAAACGGAATTAATACCAGCAAGTACTGGCAATTGTTAAATGTACACGCACGCGTCAGTGTATCCGAGCACGCGCGATGCTACAGCAGGCTGCTCAAGCCAGAAAAGTCAGCAGGAAAAAACGAAATACGATGCCCATATTTCTCGATCTCTCCTTCGACACCGTGGTCCTCGAATTAGCTCGATGGACGCGGCCAGCGCCGTATTAATTATGATTTTGGCGAACAACGCGCGTCAGCCCGGTACACGCGCGACTTTCGTCGAACTCGCCTTTTCCTGTCAGGCTATGCATCACTGTCGCTTTACGTGTAACGCGTGACAACTCTGAACCGATGTCGGTCAATGGTTAATGACGTCATCTGTCCCGTATACAGAACACGCTCCTAGAATGTAGTCGTACATCTCCTGCCAGGATCCCTCGGTTTTCTTCATTTTCGTTCCTCGCCTGTTCGACTCGCCAGACCGCGTGGGTGTCCCATCGAAACCAACGCGGGACCAACAGCTCTTCGTGGATAAGGAACTGGTCGTTAATCGGTCACGTGGAGCTTTTAAATACGCGATAAATCGGAACTAATTGGAATATCGTTTAATTCACGAAGAGGAGGTTCCTGGATCATAAATTCGATGGGGTATCTCTTGGTTTTGGCTTGTTGAATGTTAGCTCTACCCGGATGGTTTTCTGGTTTCGTCTCGTTTCTTGGTATTCGAGATTTAAGGAACTCGTTCGCTGGGAACCGTGTACATTTTTGTGTTAATTAATCGTCGAGCATATCGTACAATACTAAAATGATGGAAGAAGAGGATTTAAATTAGAGTTTCCTCCATAGAAGTTTAACTGGTTATTGATCAATAGTTGATACCAGTTTTTCTGGCCACTTGCTAGAGACTGACTGCTTTTTCTGTTCAATATCCGACATACTTGATAAATGTTTCTCAAGTCAGTAGTTAGCCAATAAATCAACTTGCTTTATTGCCTTTTATTAGCCGTGTTTGGACCAAGTTTTGGCGATGTTTTCCTGGATGGCTGGAATTTCTTCATCTTATTTAATCACATGCGAATGTATTTAAATAGATAGTTGCATCAGACTGGTGACAAGTAGTGGTAAATCAACAATTTACACAGAATGCGTCATTATTATTATATTTGTGACTTCTCCTGCTTTAAATATAATTTTATTCTATATAAATTACTGTGCAACCAATGGTACACCTTTTGGTCTGCTCCTACCTATGCTTGGACCACTGAAAGATCATCAAGTTGACTCAGCCGTTCCACAAGACGAACGCTGAACTCCCTTCCGCCATTTCTCTCCCATAGACCGTACTTTCTTCGTTTGACAATACTTGTCAACGTGTTGACATACGCCGTGTGTGTACATTTACGAAAATTCTGACGTCAGAGCATATAAGGGAAATCGTCTGCAGTCCTACTTAGGTAAGACCACTCTCATCGGCTCTGTACACTCAAGCATCGTCTTTTAGTGGGTCTGGCATAAGTAGGTGCTCATGAAAAAGGTATTTAGAATGGCTGTTGACTAATAACCGAGTAGAATTTCAGGAATTCTCGCTATTTGAATTTGTTAACTAACCATTATTCGTGTGTGAGATAGTATGTCGAGATATAATCGTTTAGTATTTAATAAACTTGGTACTATTGCAAATGACGATGTATAAAATAAAAGTAAAGGATATTTATCGAAACCTTTGATCCATTTGTGTCAATCTGTTTAATTGCTCGTTAACTATTTCTCTATCTTCTCTTCGAGGAGAATGTTCAAAATGATTCTTTCTTAAAAACGATGCCACAAACGCAATTCGTATTAAATTTTTACTTCAGTGGAGCTCAAACAAAGTTCCAAAAGTAACTGAATACTTCAAACAGCACAAAGTCAACGCTACTGGGAAATGGTCGACGCATTTCTCAAAGCACATCCCCGTTTTGAATCAACGCACACTACTCTATCCACCAATTACAGTAATTGGAGTTTACCTGGGCATACGCACACCTTCAGCAATTATAAATAATTGGGACTCATTAGCATGTAAAATTTGGACGATAAGTAATTGGATTTACTTGTGCACAGGTTAATGACTTCGCGAGGGTTTTCAGCGAGGTCGTCTTGTACATGGGTCGAAGGCTAAAAGAAGAAAAATGAGCTTCTCTACTCTTGCGTTCGCAGAATTCGCGGACGAGTAAGATTAAGAAGTGGATTCGGAGGATACGATCAAATAATTCACGTCTCTGACGCAATTCTAAATACAGAGATTGATTGTCTTGCAGCTGGTGACGATAAAATGACAGCAAGACCACATAAATTCTCCAAATAATGATCATTTCTAAATAAAGTTTGATTCTGCTTATTCATCGCGAACACGGCATTCGCAGCAATTTCAGAATCTTAATCAATTAAATTTGTTTCCTCTCAAAAACACCAGTTTTGAGTCATCGGTTTCTCAATCCCTCAACTTCGCGCGTGACGCAACAGGCGTTAATCAATTCTTTGAAGAAAGACGTCGCTAATATGCATGAATAATAAAACGCGTGTAGCTAAACAGCAACGTAATTTATTATTCAGTTATGCAATTGTACGGTATTGTTCTATGATACAACAGCCGCGTTGTGTGTTATAAAATTTTTATGCAACTCCTCGATGAGATCACATACCATTTCCTTAATGACAAAACTTTATTCGACTTTCTTCTGGTCAATTACTAATGAAACATCGAACGTTTATAGCAAATGTAGTGCGATAAGAACTTAAACCACAAGTAGAAATACGAATTTGAGCGAAATGTTCGAAATATGTCCACGTTTTTTAACGGAAATAAATTATTACCAACGTATCACGAAGAATAATGAACGTTTACGTTTCGCACGTGTAAATTGAAACTTGGAAGTCGTCGTATCAATTTTCGTATGACGAAGAAGAATTGCAGTAATTAACGATGTACAGTCAATCGCAAATATTCTCAATAAGTGCACCAGAATATTTCCAGCATCCATTTTAACCAGCCATTTCAACCAGCTATTAAAATAGTCGCAACCCTTGAAAGAGGACTAATCAAACCCAACAAGAAAAAAGTTTCAAAATACTTAAACATTTATTCCATAATTAAAACTATCGTATATGATACAAGCTATCCGCCGATGCCACGAAGACAGCATCGCGTTTGTTCGTACTCTATAACTAAACTTAAACGTAAATTGTTAACTGGCTATCCCAAAGGGGTACGTCTAATGGTAACCATCGTGCAATCATCGAAGCATCTAAAGTAGCATCGATGGATTGAATGAAACGTTGTCCATTAATATAGACACTCTGTATCACGATGACGAAAGTACACTGTGCCGCGTCAATTGTTTCCTATTGCTACCCCGCGCGATTCGAATCAGCCGCGTTCGATCAGTGCGTGTTGTCTTCCTCGGGATGCGCAGCGATGTACTCGAGCCCCTTCAGAATTCCAGCTGGGATCGGGTGAGGGGTTGGAAGGTGTTCACCCTGCGGTTGGAATCCGTTCTCGTCAGCGACGTAGCTGACAGCGACTGGTGCACCGTCCGCGTCCGAGTAACTGTACGAGCCTTGCACGATCACCACGGAGTTCGTCTCGTTCAGCTGTTTCAGCTGGCCCTGTTGCTGCGCCTTGATGCCGTTCCCGGTTTCGTAGCTGAACGAGTACGATCCATCAGGGTTGGGCCCGTCAGCGGTGTACGCGACGATCGGCACTGGGGTGCTGTTGTCCACTGGCGCGGCGCACGCGGACACCACGACGAGGGCGAAGATGGAGCAAGTCTGAAAGATGTAGTTTTTATTTTTTTTTTTTTTTCTCATTATGGGAATCGAGTTTTTCGTATTATGAGTTACACTGTGAGTGAGAAGTATTCGCTGTGGACTGAATTGATCGCTGATTTATGAAGAATTTGAAAATGTTTAATTGGTAGAAATTTTCAAGTCCTGTGTGTAGGTTTTAAAGTGTTAGAAATTCTACGATGCTTTGATTAGCGGAATTGTCACAATATATGTAGATTACAAAATTTGATCAGAAGATTAGAATGTATTAGTGAATCTCGTGAAATGATGCTTGATGTAATGAATAAGTAAAATTACCACTTGAAATTGACCAGTTAACTCTGTACGACGTTAATGTTAATTGTTAATCTTTCACCGAGCAGAAAATGTAAAAATCCTTCCTAATTTCACTGCAACAATTGTTCTCTTTAAATTCCGTAGTTAACTGGTTAATCGCGATCAAAACGTCTAGAAATAATAAATAGAATCGAAATCACCGATCGTTCTTAATTGCAATTACAAGGCTATGATACTTGAATGAGTAGCGTGCGATTAGAGGAAAGCAGGCGTTCGAGATCGGCTGTCGAGGTATCGCGCTCGGAGAGTTCGATGCCCGATAGAGCCGATGTCGCGGCGGGGACTCACCAAAGCGTTCATGTTGATCGGAGTTGTTTTCTGGTTGTAAAGAGCTAGTCTAATGGACGCGTTTATATAGCGGTGCCGAAACCTTGCGACGTGCGAGGACCTCTCTCCCATTGATAGATTTCTGGCCGGGGCTTAGACCACCGGCAAACATTACGAAATGTTTCGGCCCAGGGGTCTAATAGAGGGGCGCGCGATGGAGTCAGCCGCGGCCACAGACGCGGCGCGTCTCGTCAACGCGTGACACCGTGTCCCTGTGACACGTCGGTGAGGATTCCTGGAAAAAACACGCATTTGCATCGGCTTGGAGACTTCGCGGGTCAAGAAAGCCCCGAACCACCGTGCTACGTGAGTACAATTCCGATCGTTTAACTTAATGATACCCTCGCCAATTTCCTGCTGGTGTTTCTCGCGATCAACGACAAGCTCGATCGCGAGACGATTTAGGAAGCTTTGGGATTCTTCGTGTAATTAACTCATTCGGACCTGATTCGTTTTCCAAAGGCAAAGAAACTAGCAGAGTGATAAGGAAAATGAAATGAAGATAAGTAGTTTTTAAGTTAGTTTCGAAGTTCATAGTTTAACACGATTTTTAACCGTGAAAAATACGGATGCATCAAATTTTAATTCGAAAGAAGATGCATGTATCTCATAATCGAAGCTAATATCTGAAAAAAATTCGTTTTGTCGATTCGCGTCCGCTCATTATCGCTCCGGCAATTAGCGCCGTGCCGCCAAGTCCCCACCGGTCATCTTCGTTTGTTCTCCACACGCGCGACACGTTCGCGCCGTTCAGCCTCGTCCATTGGGGCGACGTTACAAAAGGCCCGCGTCTTTGGAATTCATCGCAGATTGAGAAGACGGGAGAGGACAGTGGGTCGGATGTCATACTTTTAAATGCGTTTTTAAGGTACGCGCTCGCTTGTAAGCCGGACCGGCGGAGAGGCTACCAAATATGGAATACTTGGTGTCCGACGCTTCCATTGACCCGGTGATCCCTTTGTGAGAATTCTCGTGTTTCGCGTCCGTTATAAATTCAGCCGTGTAACAAATCTCAGGAGCCTTGACCGGGGCACGCGAGTCGCATACGTAAGGTGACCTATCTTACCGTCGCTAAGGATCACTGCCAAATTTTTTCTCATCAGCAGGAAGTCTCGCGACTTCTCGTGCTCACACCCCAATAAAAAGGCATCTAATCGTATCTTCGAGTCGGAAAATACGGTACCGTGTCCTCCATTCGCTATTTCACCGATTTGGTTGTGAATCGATGTTCCCTCCGTTATTGTTTCTGTGTGAAATCCCGTCGAAAGAGTTTGTTCTGGTGTTTTTTAAATTGTGATATAATTTGTAAGCTTTATTTGGCAATTTAGAGTGTCAGTTAAGAAGATATTAAATTACTCAAAACGTCTCCATTGACGGTACATTCATTAGCTTAACGAGTAAGAAAAAGTCACGTGCTAGAATTTGGGGCCTCAGCCAACAGACACGAGATTGCAAAAATTCTGATAAGTGTGATATAATTGAATGGCGAAATAGGGACGAGTGATAGTTGAATTGTGTAATAAGTAAGCTAATGTTGTAATAAAAGCGACTGGAGCAATATGGAGGAAGAATATCGATCCAATTACGATTTATTATGTTACTTGTATTTTGTGCGCGAAAATATTCGAGTCGTAATAATAATATACATATATATGTACAGTATTTAAAAGCAAATTTGTGTAAGTCTATTTTTACTTCGAATCAGAAAGTCCCGAATCCGTCCTCGCGAAAAATGTCAAAATAGCCGCGCGGTTAATGTAATTCAATCGAATAAATAATTCCAAGGCTGTTCATCGAGATTCAACTTTTAATTTCTATCCTGCTATTCCATTTCTACGTGCCTCCATATACGTCCATCAACCGAGTTCGATCGTCAGACGCGGACGAGACAGCCCGAATAAATTCCAGGCGAAACGTGCGAAATTTAAAAAATTCGAGGTCCATCGGGGAGCCATCCTCGATCGATTCGTTCGAATCTCGAAGGCTGACGGTTTCCCCGCTGAAAGTCGAAATACTGAAACAGCGACGCTCTTGCGAGCTGCGAGATTCCTTCGTTATTTGCTCGTCGAGTTTCGCCGTCAAACGACGGAACCTCGTTTCTCCTTCGTTTCACGCCTACGTGGCACGCGAGTGCATATCGCGGGCTCGCGCGGCACTGTAATTTGGCAATAAATCTCTCCATGGGACGAAACGGAGGTGAGAGCGACGAGAGATCGCGCGGGACAGATGCGAACGCCGGTTGTGACCCGCGGGCATCCGAGTTTCGTCCTCCGAGATTACGCGAGAACGAAAGTTTCAGGGGGTCGGTTGTGATGCGACGTTTGTACGCCGTCACCCGTTCGATTTTTGGAGTTTGAACAACCGCCATCGATGTATATTCATTGCAACACGACGTGGCTCTGTGGACTCGTCTTCTTTTTTTCTCGTCGAGGACTAGCGCGAGTGTCGCAACTCGTCAAGCTGCTCGCGGTTTTCGTTTAATCGACGATTTTCGTTTTTTTCTTTTCTTTGTAATTAAAGACGCGGGGATTGATTCGAACAAAAAGTGGGAAATGTCCGTTTGAGTCATCTACCTGTGTTTGAACACGATTATTTGCCGATCTTCTTTTTACTGTCGGTAAGACAGAATGATAAATCTGGTTGCAAATAATAAAGGGGTTGCTACGGAATTTTTCTAATAATTGTTTTTCTATACGCGTATCATTTTTTTAAAAACCATGTTTGCTTTTATTTACTTCATGAATTTGATTTATATTTTATCGTTTTGCACTTTTATCGATGCATTTCATCATAATTTTATATTCTTTCATTTATCGTAAGTGTGTGCGTTTGTATATTACGTAATCTATTCTTAGCCAGATGAAGACGAATTTATTAAGCTTGTCCTGTCATAAACCAGAAAATCCGGAAGATACAGCTGCTCGTTACAGTGCGATGGCCGGAGATATCAAGTCTGGAGGAAATCGCCAGTCGTTGCTAAATTTCGTCTGGCTTTCATTAACCATAAATGCCAATGTGAACAGATAGAGTTTTTGGAAGTAGCTAATCAGCATAGATATATCTTCCTCGAATCGAGACACGACGATCTGGCAGATTAGAATCAATCGCGGTTGAATACATGTATATAAAAGTAATTGTACGGGGTCGTAAATATTATACAAATTTATGGCTCTGTCATTTCTAGGGTGATCCTCTTCGAGCATCCTTAATTTACATACCAGAGGATTGGTACATCACTGTAATTTTTTGTACCACAGTGTACGCTCGCTTTGTACGGTCGAAAGTACTGTTATTTGAGAGACTCTGAAAGTTCACGTGTACATCTGCTCTAAAATGAACTCCGCTCAACGCGAGCTCCATTAGCGATCCAACAAATGTCCAGTCCGTAATCTAACTCGTCCCGTACACTTTGTCTAACATATGCCTGCCAACTGCTATAATAATAATTCACGTAACACGCGAGCATTTGTTTCTACGTTCACCTCAGACCATGCAAAACCATTTCCCTGCGCAGGACACGCCATTTTCGACGCTTCGTCTGAAAAGATAGTTAATATGACGACACACCGCCAGTTTTATAACGTAATATTTTTCTCTTACCACGTTGCATTCGTACACGCTAGACGAGCCGTCTTTCGAATAAATTTAAACAAACAAATATGAATAAGTGTCCTTTAAAACTTTTAATCGACGATGTATCGACGCGCATTTCTATCGTTTCCATGGAATATTACAATTTTACTAGCTCTTCCTTTGAGTCAATAAGGAGACTTTTTAAAAAGTCTGTGCACACACGTGACTCGATAAAAAGTTATTACTAGGCGTGTAAAAAACTCGCACACCGTGTTTGTCCTGTCGCTGAACCTTCGAGTATACCATCTTTCAACCGTAACCCAAATACTGAAGAAGCTGTTCAACGTCTGCGACAGACCAATGTGCAAGAATGCATCTTGACTCATTAATGGAAATCCAATGATACGTTAATGAGCCGAGAAGTACATACGAGATACCATACTGGCATATCTAGGCACCACGGTACACGCTTCCACTATCTTTTGTACGCTCCTTATTTGATCGTAAGTATGTCAGCCTGGCTGCGTTTTTATCACGATCGAATGGTATAACGCATTGAAATTCAAACTGTACACCAGGACTTTGTTCGTCTGATTTGTATGAACCTGCTTGCAACACACACGCAACATCCGTTTCTAGTTCTCCTCAAACTGCAATGATCTTAAACAAGAATACATCGACAGATTAATCTATCTGAAATTGAAAACCACTTCACACCAAAATAAGAATCCCATCTGAGACAACAAAAGAAGTAAACTCCACGATTCGACTCGCTGTACAGAGAACCAGCGATTCAGTTTCTCGTTGCCCAATAATTCCCTCGACACACACGTACACGCACCTACGCGCCCATACGCGTATTGTATAATTCCAAGAAGAGAAAAAAAGCATAACGTCCCTCCGCGTCCCCGTTATATCACCAATATTTCCAGAATTAAGTGTACGGGTGGAAAGTGATAAGGGAACCGGGTAGAGACAATTTCTCACGGGCGGTTAAGCCCAGGATGAAGCCTGCGAAGGTGGATCCGCGCGGTGGTTGTGATAAATTATCATAACTCGTCGTGGGGGGATCCTTAATCGTCGGCTACGTAACTTTCGTTGGACCAGCTAAAGGGAGTCCGGCTCATCCGCCTTGTGAAAGTAAAAATACCATGTAGTATTTAGGTTAGCCTGATGGCCTCCTCTCCACGAATTATGGCGTCCCCCGTCCACCTCCCCCGCCTTCCTCGTCGTCTTTCTTCTCGTCCTTCCATTTCTGGCGGGCAAAACGGGACCCGCGTCCGAGCACGCGATGCCGGAAAGGCTCGAAACGCATCCAACGGACCCGGGGGCGTTTTAATTATCGTCCCTCATAAATTGTCCACGGCTGGAACCGGGCGTATTTATTAGTAATCGACGGCCGCGGCACGGAGAGCCGCGCGTGTAACCGGGTTGTTTTAATAATTCTGTAATTTGCCCCGTGTAATTCGTTTCGATGGACTCCTCTCTTCCCACTCGCTCGTTATTATTGTCCGCGCGTCAAACGCGTAACGAGTGGGATTACTTTCACCACGGTGTGCGCCGCGTTATCGATCGGCGTATTAATAACGGGGTGAGACCAATAAATGATGTTTCAATACAATCGGTTCGTTAAACGATGGCTTGCTTGCCTGTGACACGCGTGTGTTTTTTTTTTTACATTTTTATTGATACTTATTGATTTATGTGCAAAAATAGGGGATATAAACATGTCGAGGATCGAATAATGCATTTTTACGTGGTTCCCTGTCTTGATTTGCATCTTCACAGCTTTTTTATATAATTTTCATTTCTTTCAAGTTATCGCATAATTTTGTAGTACCTGAGTGTCGTATTTTCGCTTAGTCAATACGATCTGAATCAGATCTAACAATCTGTTAGATATGTGAGAATGAACATGGTACTTATCGATTACATTCTAGTAAATTGTTCCAGTAATTAATGCTTCGTTCGATTCGTAATTTAATTTTCGTTAAACAATTTTACATGAATTTAATGTTTGAACGTAACAGACGTCGTCCGAATTACATGCTTTTATTAAGGTTACTCTCGTGGAGCGGGCCGTTTAATTATGCCCTGTTGAATATTCAAGCACGGCCTAGACTAAATCATGTAGACCCGTTCTACTATCAGTTACAGTCGACAAAAATCCAATTAGTGTAAACGGTGATCGCAGAAAGCCGCGATAGGGAATCGATTAAATCAATGAACTGATAACAGATTAGATCCTCGGATGATGTACCGAAAATAAATTTCAAAACATTTCAGAAACGATAAAATCGAAAGACAGTGACTGTGATACTTTGTAATTATTATCTGGGTTATTTCATTGATCAGGACATTACGAATTTACCATCCTTCATCGAGTATAAATGTCGACGATCATAATTACGAACTTCATCGATTACAATTAGGCTATGAAGAGTCACTGGCTTGGACACGTCAATTGTTGCCTCTTTCCAATAGGACACGAGTAATTACATTAATCAAGAAATAATTGCAATTGACGAGCATGTTGCGTCTCAATTTCCATAAAATTACGCCCCCTATTTGGGGAACAATACACGTTGATCGGTTACACGTCGATAAAACGAACCGTGGCTCCATTTTGTCAACATTTAAAAGTCCATCGTGTAACATCGAGCGATCTAAGCGTAAAAGCGATCAGGGATCGTTAGAATCGTCGAAGTGACTCGTCTCGGGTGCTCCCAGCATGGCCACCTCGTCAACGATGACAGATTCGACGATGTAAATCATCGATCGTTACTGGAACAACACTTTCCAGACGACTACAAATGTTCCCCATTAATTCAACGGGAACGTCGAGGTTTCAATTCCATCGGCGGGTTCTCTAACGACCCCGCTTAATTCCGAACAGGTGAAAAAAAAAGTCCACGTGTTTCTTCCACCGCGTTGCGAAACAGCCACGCGAAGGCTACGAAGAATACAAACATTATCTAGCCTTTATGAAGCGACATCTCTAACGTCCTGTTCATTTGAAGTTATGCAGATTTCGTGGTTTCATCACGCCCTTACCACTTCCCCTCCCTCGGTTTCAGCGTCCGCAGAGTTTTTTTCAGCTAATTACAGAGATCATAAAATTCTTATCGCGGCGATCTGCCAGTGACGGGGCAATAAATATCCCTGGGCCACCGAACTTTGCTTCGAGGCGAACACCGCGTACATTCCACTTTTTTCTTTTAAAGTTCCGTGTCTCGCCGGATAGCGAATAATTGCAACGATAACGAACGCCTGATAACAACCCTCTGCGATGAAACCGCGTTATTTATTCGTTGACCCCGCGCGTCTAACCTTGGCTCGCGTGCTTTTTAATTTGGTCCTTAATCGTCCAATTGTATCCGCGCGAAGGCGCTACGGTGAACGTTGGGGCGAGCAGTCTTCCTACGGGAACCAGCCGAGGCGGAATGTAACCTCATCGAATTAATCACGCGGCGGGCATTACTCCGTGGGACAGCGTGTTAACAGAATTACGAGCGCGATTTCAACGAAGTGACGGTATTTCCATTGATAGCGCGATGCGGTGGCATTAACATTTTTATCTTCGAGCACTTTGGATCGTACTTGGTACTCTTCTCTCTGTTTTCGTACGTTTCACTGATAAAATGGTTCCTGGACATTTGGTTAGTGAGTAATGGTCGTTGATACTCTTTGCTGTGTACCTAATAAATCTTGGGGATCTATACCGTCGTTCCTATTAATTCGATACCCTCTTATGGTGGCAATAATTTATCGTTACACAAGCTGAAGTTCCAATTCTGAAGAAGTTGGTTCTCCAGATATTATACAAATTATTCTGATAAATATTAATGTATGTATAATAGCCTCTTAGCTACCAATATGGTTGGGATTGACTCCTGTATAGTGTTGATCAATATATTTTGCGTTCTGTGGATCCGCATTATAGGAACTTGTGCTGTTTTCGAACAAGTCGAACAGAGCTTGGATTCGATTCGTTCACTGTACAAATGTACCGTGTGCATGCGAAATCATTACGGTTTTGCATCGACGATCACAGTTACAAATTGCGCTACCGTCTCGACCGACTGGTACATAAAAGATATTTTCTCGTACAAGATACTCTTTGTGAACGTTCCTCTTTTTTTCTTCTTTTCGATACCGCGGGAAGATGCGCAGATTCACGCGTGGTCGAAGGTTATGTAGAAAGTAGCCCGGAGCGTTTCTGACTGAATTCGAAATGCTCGCCGTTCAAGAATATAATTAAGTGTCTGATATCCGTAATATAATATTACAAAACCCTCGAAATGTAGAAACATAACGTTACATAGCGTTTTCTGAGTGCATTCCTTCGCATTAAACGAGATATCCTGAATTTTTATTAACTCCTATCCTCTAAGCGTGCCTCTATTAATCAGAATCTCTGTGTCTCTAATTATCACCGTTGGATCGATAGAAAATAATTGTATCGTTCGATAAAAATATATTTGTCGCGCTGATAAAGATCTACAAACATCGACGATGTTACTGTATTAAATGTAAACAGCTCCTACAAACAGAAATAAATTTCACTTATAAAATGCGAGCAGAGATAAATTAAAGGAATAGAATATCGTGTTCCAGGATTCGTTCAAACATTTATTTATCATTTAAAAGAGGAATGTGTAAATTTTATGTGAAACGTACTGAGAGTACAAGTGTTTTATGTTTATCGTTTAAAGAATCTTGAACGTTCTTTCGTACATCACCGAAAGCCACCTGCATTAAACACTTATTTTTATTTTGCGATGATACACCATATGGCGCAATACTATTTATTTCTGCGCCAGCTGAAAGTTTACACCAACCTTTCGCATTGAGTCAGCCACTAACATAAACGTAGAAACTGAAATTTTCACGATACACACAAAAAAGAAACAGTCTACAATCACGCTTATTAATAGCAATCGTGTGAACCTGAATTCTCAAGCTAGAGTCAAGCGTCGTTTAAAATTTGAGAAAAATCGTTTGAACAGGAATACCGTTGCACTCCAAACGGATGTGGCGATGATTGGATATTCGTGAAACGAGGAAGACGCGTTACCAGCCTGTTGTTTCTCGTCGAAAAACAGTGGTAAACCATCGAAATGAATGAAGCGTGTGCTTCGCAAGCACCACGAATTTTACAGTTTATGCACTCGATGCATTTTCGAATCGAACGATTCCACGAGGTACGAATGCCCTCTCGTCGCGCAGGCTTAAAATACCAAAACGATGTGCTTGCAAATTTGTCGTGTAACATTATGCAAGTACTCAGACGAGCCTGTCGGATTCTGCACCTGCGTTTGGTTTTAAAAGTTGGGAACAACCGAGAAAGGGGCTCGAAAATCGATGGCTTTGCGTCTAGTAATCCGCTACGATAATGCCACGTTTCGTCCTCTCAGCGAAATTTCGTTCTCCATTTTGATATTTTCCATCGTACGCATTAGGGAATGAAAAAAATTGATCAAACAATCCTCTACTTTACATGATCTAAATATGCAAAAGAGACTTCACGATTAATCCACCTACTTCCATTAATCCACCATGATAACGCTACGTTTTGCCATGTCAGCGAAATTTCGTTCTTCATTTTGATACTTTCCATCGCGTGCATCGAAACGTAAAAAATAGGAATCACTTAAACGATCCTCGTCTACTTTTCATAATAATGTGTCACGATACCTAAATATGCACTTCGAGAGAGATTGATAAAACGGAGGAGATAGGATCTGGTACGAATACAACCTCGGGTTTCCGGTACCTCGCGCGACCACTTTGTCATCCTCGCAGAGGTTGCCGGATCATCTGCAAAATTTGAAGGTGTCCTGTTCGGAGAGTGGGAGAGGCCTGGCAAGGAGGGGGATTAAATAAGGCACCGCCTTGCCAGGAATTCGCCGAATGTTCAGGTGATGGATATATAAAGGGATCCTCTGCACCATATCACGAGTCAGTGCAGCAAGGACTTGCAGAGAAAGAACGCACAGTTTCACATTCGGGACGTAAAAAAATATATAGCCGTCAAAGATATCAACATGAACCGATTGGTGAGTTCAGTGGCGGTGCGTCGTGTACGGGTCCCTTTTCTCCTCTTCATGGGTTAACAAGACAAACGAACAATTAATACAATGTTTTCATCACGGTTTGGGTAAATGTACGCGATCTGAGACGATCGAGACGTTCGAACGGTGCAGTTTTAGGCTTTCGTTTAGGTATTAATATTTGTAGAACATTAACTTTTGTAGATAGTCTGCTTAAACTAAATTTGTTGTATAATGTTTCGCACAAATGTTTACCAACCAAAATTAGTTAATTAACCACTTAGTGAAATAACAGAATTATTTTCGACTTGAGTTTTTATTCTAGAATTAAGAATTTATTATGTGGTTTTAATCCAAAAACGTTTTTTGGGGAATTTAAGTCCAATAATAAAGTTATGTATTATTCATAATTTGGTTCAGGTATCTGAAATTTGAGACTCTGAAATTCATACATATTCCACTAAATTAAATGTCTTCTGACACTCGAATAACTATAATGGTTGGTAATTGAAGATTGAACAGTTCTCCGCTTCTTCTACGTCTAAAATATCCTAAACAGCATACATTCAGATATTCATTTTCAGACAAAATAGCGTATTTTTAGCATTCTTCTATCTTTTCTGTTATAGAAATTAAATTAGACGAGACTCGACAATATTATTTGATATAATACTGATCATACCATGTAACATTTTTCAATGCAACAATAGTTCACCAGTAAATTTAATTCTCACCTTGCCCAAAACTATACAGACTACCCAATTTAACTGGAATTAAATCACAGACACTATAAACACTCACAACCACTCATTCTCATTCTCTCTCTCTCTCTCTCTTTCATTCATGTCTTAAAAACTAACGACAATGCCACTTTGACCTTTTCGGATAAAAGCAAGCATATGGTTCCGCACAGTGTCACTCGACGTCGTGGGACCACCATAAACCGCTCCCTCAGCGACTTCACGCCCCAACAGACCCCTAACAGACTTCATAATATTCTTCATAGAATATTAATTATGTAGCAAAAATTCGAAACGAAGCGTGCACTGATTACAGACGATCGTACTGTGCGCGTTGGTCTCCGTGGTGGCCGCCGTTCCAGCGCCCGCGTACACCACCCCGATCCCAATTCTAAGGCAGAGCGCGGACGGGCCTAACCCAGACGGAAGCTACAGCTACAGCTACGAGACAGGAAATGGCATCCAGGCGCAGGAGTACGGGTACCTTAACTACGCAGGCACCCAGTCGGAGGCTCGCGAGGCTCAGGGCAGCTTCAGCTACACCGCGCCGAACGGCGAAATTGTCCAAGTGACCTACGTGGCTAACGAGAACGGATTCCAACCCCAGGGTAGCCACATCCCGCCCATTCCGCCCCAGATTCTCAAGGCCCTCGAGTACATCGCCGCTCATCCCGAGGAGAATAACATCGACGCCCAATGAAAAGGGGCGCGAGCGATCCTTGCACGGGGCGAACGTCGATCCGCCACCCCCGAGCCAACCTCGCGCTGCTGACCGTGCGAACGTCGAGGGATGAAATTTGAACACCCTCGCGTTTCTTGCCAACGACACTCGATTGTATCTTAAAACTGATCACCGCGGAGTTCCTACGTAACGCGTTTAATCGTATGCCGCTTCGCAGGCAATTTTCATTTTCTATGCTGAAGAACCTGTAAGAGGACGTCGCGGAGAATTCTTGTAAATAAATTGTATATTGTTATCCTTGCCTCTGGATTTTTTCGCGAACGACTTGAACGTATCGATATATTTTCAGCCGGTGTTTTTTATGCGAAGATCATAGTTGGGCGCTACTCAGAAATTTGCAAATGTTTGTAACTGATCAGCGCAGAGGTTTGATATTAAATTCATGGTAAACGTATAAATTATCATGCCAGGCGCTTATAAATATTTGTTATTTAAAATTGAGAGAGATTTAGGTGTTACAAATGCAAATTAAATTACGTAGAACCACGTTCTTTTTTTCTTTAACATTCACTTCAGGTTTGAATGATATTTAAATATTTAAATATTCAGTTTCAAACAAGACAGCGTACTTTTTGAATTGTTTTTTCTTCCACAGTGTTTTACGATAATCGAAAGAGTAGTACTTCTTATCGAAACAGCGTTTTAAATCGAGGCATAAACATACGGAGTCTATATATGGTAAATCGATCGCATTAAAGTTGTCTCATCGCCAAATTATAGCAGAGTCTGCGATTCATCCTCATTCGGTTGCCTCTGCTTATTTACACCTTTTTTTTATCACTTGCTGTCTGTTTCACGACTGTACTTATCGATAAAATTACATACATTAATTGAGATGCGAACATCCTTCCGCTGAAATCGCCTCGTGGGTCTTTTACATCAAAGAAACTCTAACAGAGAACTTTCGAAAGAAAATACTTTCATAATTACAGACGCATTTATCGCAAATTTAAATAAGAAGAAGATGAGTTACTCGATAACTATTCATAAATAGGTATGCATTATTTTAGTGATATCATACTTGGTCTCGATTTAAGTACAGAGTCCTTATTAATACGATTTAGTCGAACTTTCTAGACAAAAAATGATAAACAACGTCTCAAACTTAAATTTTACTGGCATAGTCTTTTAATCTGTGGTATCACGTCAAAAAGTAGGCGCTGACATATTCGATTACACGCTTGACTGTGTCCAAGGGGGATGAAACCAATAACTCTTGAGTAAGAAATTCTTTTGAACATTCAACAGGAATGTGCTCTACCCTGTGATAGCTTGTTACATACCGTTTAATACTCTTTTACATGCAAATCTCAAGGATACACTATTATAGGCAAAAATAATAAAGGTAGCAATTCGTATAAAAAATAAGTTTAATTTTAATAAAGAATAGTGCAATTATATTATGCAAGTGTAGGCAATATTTAACAAAATTCTTAATTTTACTGTGCAATATTTTCTCGATTACTTTTTTGTAGTTTCAGTGAAACAATATTTAATTTAAACAAAACTCTGTACTTTGAAGCCTTTATACGACGCACTATAAGTAGAAATGCTATTCAGAAATTTTTATACACAATTCTGTATAAATGATATTCAATTATACTTAAAACAATCTGTAGTATTAATTACAAAATAACAACTGACAAATTGAAATTAAAAAAGTTTTATTCACTTAATATTACGTAACTCTTCTTCTTCTTCTCAATAAAATAACAGATGCGACAGAAACGATCCGCAATCGACGATTACAAAAATAGCAATAATTATTAATTCCATCTGCGATGTATGATATCGAAATTGCACATTTTTGTCCGCAATTCGCGTTCAATTCTCCTCAGTAATTACCTACGAGACACATTACAACACTTAAACCTACATATACCACAGGTCTAGTGTCACCAACGTGCAAAGTAAGAAAGAAAAACGAAATTCCTCCGCAATGCTTATACATATTATTCGCGCACCCTAACGTGCATCGATCGACATGAAAAAAAAGAAAGACAATTAAATACCAAGATACTCGTATATAAAAACAACAAAGTTAAAAAAAAAGAGAACGTCGTCGATGACAATCAAAGAGAAAAGGTACAAAACAATTTTCGCAACGGTAACTTTCTACACATATCCGATGAGACACAGTCGCGGAGTCCTCGAACGACTGAATTCCCCACGAAATCCCCCACGAAATTCCCTACGAAAGCGTCAGCTTCTTTAATCGCGCTCTGTGCATCGCAAAATACTAAAGGCAGACTTGTTCTAACGGCCGTTTTGACGTAATCGCGATCCGATCAGTTCCGTTGATTCGCCCGCAGGGGTTTGTATTGCCGATTGGTGCTGGCGGGGACCGCGTTCTGCAGGCTTGGCGAGACTTTCGCCGCTTCCTCCGGTTCCGGGGTCGAGGGTTGTTTCGCGATCCAGTCGAGGGCCCTCTGAATCGCTGGCGGTATTGGCGGCGGTGTCGGCACGTGAGTGCCCGCCACTTGGGTACCGAATTCGTCCGCTGTCCAGCTAATCGCTATCGGGGTACCATCTGGCGCGTTGTACTGCACGGAGCCCTGGATCAGCTGGGTCTCGGACGGCGTGCCAGCGTACTTCCTGCTTCCTGTCTCTGTCTGCACGATACCGCCCTCGGTCTCGTAAGTGAACGAATAGTGGCCACGGTTGTCGCCGAGGTTCCTGTTCTCGCTGACAATCTTCTCCGGTTGCCGGAAGTACTCCTGGCTACGAGCCACTGTGACCAGCGCGAGCAGGATCTAAAAGCCGGTGGTACGGTTAGGATTTCAAGGTCAAGATCGCTTTTCGTAGCGATGATCTTGCTTTACGTTTCGATGCAGGTGTCGATGCACGGATTGCTACGAGCTGAGTGGACTTTTTTTTTTGCAAGACTGTTAGATAAATAGGAATTTTTATAGTGGTTAGATTTGTTTCTCGTAGCCATGATTAGTAATGAAGATTGTGAAGATGAGCGGTTGTGGTATGAATATTTTTCTGTTTGTTATATGAATTTAGTTATTGCTGTACTTAACTCATTTGAAGCGAGGCATTACTGTTTACTGAAAGTAGTAGATACACCTATATGTTTCTATATACTGTATATTATAATATGTAAATCTGTATTCCATATTTTAATGTCAGTATAAGTTAAATGTACGTATGTTGTATATTTAATATTTTCAATGTTATATATGTTAACACTTAATCATTTTTTATCTGTTCCAGTAATGGCCAATGTTACAGCAAAAGTTATACGCCAACCCCTGTTTTAAAAGCCTTGTGGATCTCTAAATAAAACTATACTGCTTCCCTACCTTTCCACGCTCTACCATTTTATTTCCATACTTTACGCTCCCCTTTTCTCCATTCTGCTATTTTTTAATATTTCCCCCGTTCTAGTATTTCACGTTCGAGCAAAACTGAAATCGACATCGAGCACCTTTCTATACCCTATTAGAGCCAGAGCGTGAAGGAATAAAAGTCGATACGCTAGGCTTAAATCTTCGTTTACGTCTGTTCTTTAAATCGATTGAGATACCTTTCCCCGCGAAAGGTCAGGGCAAGATGGATGCGCTGGCAGCAGGTAGGTCGGAATATTCATCGTGCTTGCGAGCGGTAACAGAGACGAAAGAAACCTGACTTTAATGCCGGCTACGTGTCATCGGTAAAAAATTATACAACCACGTTTGATCGATCCGCAATTTATATTTTACTCGAACTTTACTTCCTTCTAATTTCGCGTCAATAATTATTATACCTTACGACGACAGCGATGCCGTTGATTCGAGCAAAAATTTTAACGAACACCAGGATACTCTGTTGAGTATAAAAAACTAGGATTTGGTTCTAATACTTTCTACGCGTGAAAGTGTGTCATCAAAGCGACTCTATTGCTAAACTTACAGTTTCTTATTGCATATTAAAATCAATTAATTACAAGTGCAATTCTAGTTCCATCGACGCTAAATGATTTTGTATATTTTACGAATTTTTACGATTAAATTGCATTACTGTTTACTCGACTTCCGGTTATGTACATCTTGTCAACTACTCTGTGTGTTAACAGGAAAAAATTTGTAAAAAAATGGCAGGTTTGGCCACTTTATTAGCAAGAGAGTATCGTCCGTCACACCTATGCATTTAGATTACATATGAATTTAAATGATTACACGAGAGCATTGTATATGGTGTCTCATACAAAACGGACCATCCAGTCGTTTCGAATACTGTGCTAATATCCAATATACTTCGAAGTTACCTTGGAACAAGAATGTTCCATGTCGTGTAGTTTTAGTTTTTGACACTATGCAAACGAAATGTGTGAAACACTTCGTAATGATCGAAATTGGAAAGGATAATCTGACCTGATTTTATGTGGAACATCCTTTGCATCACGAAAACTTGTACATAATTTTGAACCAACGTGAGGCTTATAAAATATATAGTTTTTAGGATTGGCAAATATTCCTTCAGTATCTGAATAAGAACTGTACATCGTTTATGCTTCTCGAGACATTACTTATGAAAATGGCGCGGAAATATATACCTCGCTACCTACTATTACACCAAAAACTCAGATCCACAAACCACGTACAAAGAACCTCTTAATACAAATCTGACGCATAAATAACCAATTCAATGATATTCATTATACGACACAAATTGATTTCACTTTCAAAAATTTGTATTGGCCGTCATGGGATGTAAATAGATGCGCATGACATACTCAGATCATTATAAAAACACGCTGGAGTAACAGCGAACCGATCAGTCATTCGTTGTCGAAAATTCAAATGAACGAAAAATTTCCAAAAGTTAAAACAAAACGAATTACCCCCTGAAATTTCTCTTCAAATGTTAATCCCTCAATTCGTCCAAATCTCTCGACTGTTTCCATCGACAGAGAAACGAAACTGTTTTTACAGAAACGACAAAAAAGGAGAGAGAAAAAAAAAGGAAGAACCAAACAGGACCGGTCGATCGCGAAACAATGAATGAAAGAGGAGGTCGAAAGCGGCGTATGCAGAAGAGGACGAGAGTGACGCAAGGCATAAGTGGATACTCACCAAGTAACGCATGTTGCCGAAACGACGTGACACGTGCCTGTGCAACAGCACAACGCTCTCTCGAGAAAGTGCGATTTTGTGTGAACGATGGAGATAAGCCCGCGTCAGATGAAAAGGCAACGTCACATGTAGAGCGTCGGTATTCTCCCGATGGTTGCCGGCGTGAAGTTCGTGAGCAACTCTTCGACTGTTGGGGGCACAGCCGACCTTTATACCGGCGGAGTCTACACCAGGCCAGTTGCAGGCTTTTACATAACCCGAGAAAGTTTATTTCGGGACAGCCACGTCTCCCTCTAGAGCACTTCTAACCGCGAACGATTCACACCCCCGTGGAACGGGGGAAAAAAAAATGAAGGAAAGAAAGAGGAGCAGAGACGATCGATCCAACGGTTGCATCGGCACGCGGCTTTTTAACGCGATTTCACCGGCGCGTCGCGTCGCGTCGCGTTCCCGAGACGAGCCACCCGTCGCTTTTCCCGTCCCTATCCAAGCGCCGAGATGATACTTGCGTAATGCCTCGCTTGCGTAATTATCGCAGCCGTTCCGTGGTGTCTTCTCCTTTTCGGCGGGCCGCCAGGATACGCGCGACGAACGATGACACTATCGTGACTGATGCATCTTTGCACAGAGACGAAGCTGACGCCGATTTTTTCGTTACGCCCAGAGCCATCTTTGCGGCACGTCCGCGCGACGTTCAATGGCTAATCAGTTTTCGGCCATTTCTCGACGAACGGGAGTTAATGGCGGCGATCGAGCGATGAATCGAACGCAGACATTTGGTTCACCGCTTGGACGATCGAGGGGGTAGAAATTTTTAAATCGCGTGTACTGGGACAGAGATTACTTTTGGTACAATGGTAATGGTAAAACTATTTTTTCTTTTCACATGAAGGTAGGGTTAATAGGGTGTCTGATACATTTGGTTGTTCGAGTAGCCTGTTTTATGGTTAATTCGGATGTAATTCAGGTTCTACTGCAGATATTGAAAGCTTGTTCATTACTGCGACAATTTGATAAATTCATGTACAGTAATTTTTTATTATTAATAAAGATGAGAACTGTGTGTAGCCAAGGAGTAGTGAATATTATATGGACTTCGTTTCACGACTTTGCAGTATTATGGTTACGCTTTAGAGTGCGATGATCGTTAATATAAATGTCATAGTAAAATCTTTTCATCACGATTAAACATGATATTGCAATCGATAGGATACTCTACCATCTATTAATTTCTTGAATGTAATTCTATTGGTAAACGATTGTACCTGTTGCGTTTAAAGGAAAAGATGTAAAACGAGCATAAAAAAAGTTAATGAAATAGTTGAGGGACCCACGATGAATTGATGTGCAGTGGTCTAAGCCTAAGAATTTAAGGACTATCACATTCTTTCGCTACAAATTCAACTTGCCTAGATTTGCGTTGGCATGAAGATTTGTACGCTGAAAAGAAATATAATACTTCGATAAATACACGGAATGAAATGTTTCCTGAAGATCTACCAACTACCATTACTACTGCTGCCTGTACCTTTATTAAATCAGTTAAATTAGCCTATATATTTTTTTAGAATTTCGCGTCTCAAGAGTTTATAGTATAATTTGAGCGCGATGGCAAAAAGAGAAACGAAGAAATTACGTCAACGAGGAATTTCTTCGCAAGAACACCAACGATTGTTTTGTCACGAACGTAAACCAGAATGCGCGGGCAACGGAAACTACCTATTGTTACTCGACCGCAGAATACGCTTAGCTTGCATTACAGGATTAGAGGCGACTACGGAGGAAAGGTTACATTCAATTGTAGTCATTATTTATCAGGAAGATAATGACATCGACGTCTTGAACACCCGTTACCAGCGTCTCTGTGGGAATTGAACTCTACAGAATCGAGTCCTTGGCACAGTGATTCTAACGGCGTGCTACGCGCGGCTAGCACCGCTCATGTAATTGCATTTACCACTACTTGAAGTGTACACGAGTCAATATTTAGTTTTGCGAAAGAAACGTTGTCGATGGAGGACGCTTTTTATCCAGTTAAAAGAAGGGGATACAATAATAACATGAAATCTCAACAGTTTTCATATATAGATTACGCACGGACAACACGAAAGGATCGATTTTTATCGAGTTTTCGAAAGTTCCTAAGTTTCGTGACGAGCAGTTTACTTACTTGTTAAGTAATGTTTCAGTTTCGTCTTCTAAGAAACGATTCTGCGCTTTGGTAAAATTTACCTCAATCGTATCTTAAAATTAATGTGTGACAGTTGTCATAAATATGCTATTAATGTGACAGCCTAACAATCATTTATGTGTTTATATTTTTATCGCCTGTGGGCAGTGAATTTATTCTTATATAATTTCACCTATGTATTAAAAAAAACATACTTTTACGTAAAGTACTATTCTATTGTATACTATAATTACCTATTATTATTATTGCTATAAAATACTTGTAGCAAAATTAGGTTTAAGGAAACTAGACCCACCTGACGTAGATCAAACAAATGGTAGCATTGATCTTATTATACATTTCGCTAATTATTAATTTGACAGTAATTGAACGTGACAAGTTGTCGAGACTTTCCTCGATTTTACGATTCTTTACGTTATTGACCTTGTTGATCTTACTACATTTCATTAAATGGTTACTGCAGTCATAAAAGTATCAATGTGTCTGTCTGCAAAGACACGAACTTTATTTTCAATTTTACGCAATTGCCCAACATCGAATACTACCGTACCTGTACCGGTATTATATCATATAAGAAACAGGAAAACGTGAACTACATAACAGACGATCAACAAGACAAAACGTATAGAAATAAATTTGAAATATATTTTAATTGTAATACTAATTCTTCGTTTAAGAATAGAAATTTATGTAGCAATTTTAATGTCGTATATATCCTCCACACCATTGTACGACATATTACGTCTGTCTATTGACTTGTTTATTTAGTATGACACAAAATACGTAACTTAATTTCTACGTGACTTTCTCACTTTCTACGCTTCTGCTAAACATTCTTACGCTTTGTACATCTAATTATGACACGCGTGCACATGAATATGCAAATAAGAAGAGTATCATGGAATTATAAAATGTGTTTAATAATAAATAATGATCTAATTATTACTGTAGCCACTGATTGATTCTACGGACAGAGGAGCGCTGGACGATAGAATCGGTCGTCCACGTGATATGTGACGATCGACGTTCTACTTTCTTTTTAATATTTGATTAAAGCAATGTGCTCTTCTAAAAAGTGTTTACATAACGATGTATCGAAACGATGATGATCGTTTCAAAATAAATTACACATCGTAAATACTTTCTAAAAGTAGTACATAGTGCTTCCAATACTTAGAACGATGCATTGCGTGATAAATACCTAGTACCTGTTCTCGAAATTTATTACAGAACTGTTACAGACACGCGTCGCAGGCGACTCTTGAGCTGTCGCGCGAAGAGCCTGGCTTTTAAACACTATCTCTTTAATGCAAAATTTATACCAACAATACCTATCGTGTTTTTAAATATGGCGAAACGGCCGCATGCAAATGTCCTCCCCAAGAAATTAGCTTCCCAGATTTTTGTCCGACCAGACGTACTATCGCGGACTCGAAAGACTTTCATTTCCCTCGTCTATCTCTCGCATTTGCATTTACATTTAAAATCCTCCCGCGGTGAAATGATCAAACGGCGTCCGTAAAGTACCACTTTATCTTCCGCCAGTCGTTTTCACGGACCGACTTTCTTCCCATTCGGTTGCACCTCGGGAGGTCTATCGATCGCGCCAACTGGAAGAAAAGATCGCGCGAGGCACCGATCGATACGGCCTGTGGACGGTCGAAAATCGTAGGGACGCTGAATCGCGTTGGATGGTGGGGCGATCGGGCCGACGAGGACGCCACGATTTCCTCCGAGAGAGGCGCCCCAGGTACACCAGTCCCAACAACGGTTGTATCGCCAGTACGAGCGACGCCCGCGAGACGGCGTTGCCGATTTAAAACGCGATAATAGTCGGCTGTGTGCGTGTGTTTGTCACGGATGCTGACGCACGATCGTAACACACAACGTCGCCGTGACGCGACGTCGGCGTATCGTAATCGCGCGCGGCCGCAGCGACGACCGTTTTGATTTTCGCGACTACTCCAACCGGATGTGTCTCGCCTGTCCAGCCGGCTACCCAAACTTTGATCAATCACAAACGTCACGGTTCCACGTGGCCGAGTGCGTCTGCCTGTTATCAGCCCTCTGTACATCGATGGATCTCAACAGCCTCATTGGAATGCAATCGATCCGGTCGAGGCACTCTTCGACCTGACAGGTACTGGCTCGATAACACGTGATCTCGGTCGCTTCGTTCTCTCCGCTGTACTCTGTTACTTTGACTCGTGGTATCTCTCGTCCCGGTACAATTTGTCGTTGGTTACACGATCGTCGCGCGCGAGTAACGTTTCCACGTAGGATGTGTAAAAAGTGCATGTTCTCTTTTCCTTCGAGCTATTCGTCGCTCGGCGTACACGCGCGCGCGTTGGCGCACGTTAGCAGAGAACCGGTTCGTTCGAGGCGCGTTTGAATGGATCGCCGCATCGACTCAAGGCCCCGACGTTTTCATTGAACGCTGCTTTTATGAATGTTGCGAAAAGGCAGGCGGTTCTAGTTTTTACACAACTGGACAACGAACTCGGTGATATTACGGCGGATCGTTCGCGGCGGATCTCGGTAGAGCCTAATTACACGTGCTCAGCGCAAGGTTATCACCGGGCGCACTGTTGCGTTGTGAGTACAGATGTACATTTAAATGGGTTTATCGTGTCGGATGCGAGTAATTGCGCCTCTGTATGGTAATTAAACAGTTTATCAACAGCAATAAATCATCGTGAGAAGCGATAATTCATTGAAAATATCCCCGTAGATATGTGGTATATAAGAGAAAACAATTTCGCCGGAGCCAACAAGTTCCGCACGGTTTTTCGCCGCAACTGCATAAAGGTAAAGAGTCGAATGGAATCGAGCCCAACGAACGAACCGTCCGCAAATGTTTTCACGCTTCCTTACATCGATGAAATTACCGGAAGTTCGTGCAAGCATTCTCTGTGAATTCCTCTCTGTTTCTCTCTGTCTCTCACCCTTTCTATCTCTCTCTCTCTCTCTCACTCCCTCCCTCTCTCTCTCTCTCTCTCTACCTTCCACCCCTATACCGACTCGCTCGCCGTCCCCCTGCCTCTCTTTCATTCTCTTCCTCTCTCTTTCTGCCATTAGATCGCCATGCCATCATGAATGCCACGGACAGCAATAACGACGTCAACGGTAACGGCAGCAACGACACGATCGCGGGCAAGACGAACGCGCACGGCAACAGTGTTCGACACCAGAGCGTGATCGGCAAGCAGAGCAGCTGCGTGCGCAAGATGAGCACGATGCCGGAGGAGGAGGACGCCTCGGACGACATGGATCCTGACGTGATAAGGATAGGACACCAGCACTATCAGCATCACCACCATCACGACGCCGATTCAGATTCACCGTCCGAGGAACGGGGTCGTTTGCTCAGCACCGGCGAGGCGACCGCTCGCAAGATCACCGTGGCCGCCACCGCCGTGCCGAACAACCCGCACTGCAACGGCGTCAGAAGGAGCATCCCCAGGCACGACAGCAACAGCAGCATATACGAGAAGGTCTACTCGAGGATCCACCAGTCGAAGTCAGGGGATCAAGTCGGTCAATCGGAGACCAGGCTGCATCGGGATCCGGTCCAGCAGCAGCCCGTCCATAGATCCGCTCGCGGACCAACAGACTCGCACGGCGGACGGTATCGTTGTTCCAGCGTCAGATCGGTGAAATCTAATCCGACGATGAACGAGCATCAGCACCATCAGTACCATCCGCCAGCGGCCAGCTGGGCATCGATCGTGTTCTCCGACGGGCACGGGCAACACCACGTGCGCCCGTTTCCCGATTCCGTCTCCATACGCTCTCTAGCATCGATCGGCATGGGTTCTTCCGACGGCCGGAAGCTCACGATACGCAGAGTTCCCACTTCGCCGTCAGAGCTGCTTAACATGGTACATCCGCCGACGTAAGTGAGCCACATTATACTCAGCGAGAAGCGTCGGAAGGAGCGGGCTATGAATCATGTCCCGCCGGTTGCTCCTTGCCCGGGAATGCCTGCATGCGGTTCTCGCGCGGCCCGCGCGCGCGTTTACCAAAACCCTGCCGTTCGTTCTTTGGCGAGCGGTGGTAGCCTACGCGCTCGCAAAGGTTAGGCCAGGCTTCGATCGGGTTTGATAAGATTACCTCTATCTTAGCCATTAGCTGCTCTATAATTGAGGTGTTGTTTAGCGATAATTGGTAATTGCCCTCGCTAGTTGGAGATGATTGTTTGTTACTGTTTGTTTCGCTCGTGCAGCTGGCTGAGCCGCCTCGAATTCGCTGATGGATTGAAGTCTGCTTGAATACTGTACACGTCTCACCCTTTAGGATAAAAAGATGATATACACGCATTGAATGAAGAATAACGTGTTACACTGGGAGTAGCAAAGATAGTATCAGCGCGATCCGGAGATAAAAATATCCCCGGGAAGTTTAATCGTTTTCACAGAAAATCAGCCTCGATAAGTACAAGATCGACGGTTGGATCTCGCATTTGCCAAATGGATTTACATCTTCCGTCTAACAATGAAAACAAACAGCAGAAGATGCTGTTTTCGCTGTCTTCGTTGCTCTGGTTGCATAAAAGCGAGACTCGCGGTGCATTAGGTTCAGTTGGTTCGCAAAACACGTCACTGAACGCGTATCTCGGGAACGCGTACGTGTTTTCCGATAACGAAATCTTCTCGCAATCGTCGTCGCGCTTGAACCGCGTGTCTCTTGATTAAATATTGGAAACTGGTATCCGACAGATCGCGTTGATAGCATGAAAAATGCGCTTCCCTCGCGTCTAGGAGAACGAAGTCATGCGTGGTCGCAGCGAGAGAAACTTTCTCGTCGCGGTTGCAATTTATCGTCGAACACCAGGGTACAGTACAAATCGAGCTGTCATGCTTGCGTAGAGCCGCGATTTCGGTGGCTAGAAATGCCGCGTACGTCCGAACGGCTTGCGCTGCGTGGTCTCGTCATCCAGGGACTGCAATTTCAGCGTATTGTCCCAGAGACGTAAGTGGATAATAGGTGTACAATGTAAGACCATACTTTTGTTATATATAAGTAGGTGTTCATGCGGTACATTGTTGTAGCCGTCCCGCTTCCTCCACTGAAATCGGAGTGGACCGTTTAAAGGGCCGTAATTGTTGTTCCACATTCGGAATTTCTATGGGGACGCGTTAATTAAATTCTGCGCGACGCAACTTGTTTTCATGCCTGTTGACCGTACCTATGGTTAAACGATATTGTTTAACGGGGTTGCTTCGCTGAAGAGAATAGGAAACTTGGTCCAACCACGTGACGTACATTTGATTAAAATTTGATAGACATTTCGCTTAGTCGTGGTAATTTTAATCGTCAAGTTGCTCAATCGAGCAGTCTTTTGAAAACATTTGCGATTTTATTGGCATTTTATTTAAGTTAAAGTCGTTGGAGTATGTATCGTTGATATATTTAATAATTAGAAACCTATTCATATAATAAGCTATAAATTTTCAGGCTTGCTATTAGTACCATTGCAAATATTATCCAATCTACTTAGTTTTTGATTTAAAAAAATGCAAATTTAAGCATTCAAACAATTAAACACTCGAAGTTCTTCTATTAGTTAATAGCTGGGCGTGTTAGATTAGATTGAAAGAATGAAAAATGTTGGGGAAAAAATGAGTAAGAGGATAAGGGAAGTATTTATCTTTACCTGCAGATAACTTGAAAGTACATTTCGTTAAGTCAATAAGATGTTTAATTAGACTTGTGATAAACGAGTTTGTACATCATCGATTCGATCGATTTCAATCCTAGTTCTATATATATCGCTTAAAATCTCGCGGGTAAATATACTTAATTACCATGATATTCTAATCAAATATCCATTTCTATTAAATTACTCAAACCGTCTTCCATGATAAATTCATCGATCTCAAGTTTATTTTCGACATTTCAAAAGTGCAAGGTTCAAAAAATGTATTTAATTCAACTAAATTTTTGTTTTACGAGATTAATTCATCCATAAATTACGTCGCTCCTCTAAAAGTGAAACTTCGTTCGCTATTGTCCGGCATATCTGAAATCGGTACTTAACCCGCGAACTGCTAAATCGATTCGTTATCGTGTCTGGCGAGGCCGCGAGTTAAACTTCACACGAGGAAAAAAAGGCGAACATTTCGAACCTATCTTATGCAGTCGTTAACGCGCTTGCAAATAAAACGAGGTCAAAATTATGCCGTAACAAATGCTGCATCTCCAGCTCCAAATTCAGAACTCAATTACGCCTGTGCGGTAACTTATTATCATTGCCCCGCAGCTTAGCTATTACGCATTGTTTTTGCGATGTGCAATGCCGGAGGAATTTGTACAGGTGCGCCGTATTTGTGTGTTATCGAGCTTCGTCGATTACCATAACTCTCACTATCTCATAGTGTGACGTTTTTGTCACTGCCGTGACGGGCGATACGTCACACGGTGAAACCCGTGACAATTTCGCTTCGTTCCTCTCGCTTATTATGCACAATACTCAAATATACGAAGGTCATTCGTAGCTACGTTCGTACCCTTATTTCACATGACAGTTAATCATAATAAGGCCCCCCATGCGGCTTAATTTCTTTACCTCCGCGCCGACGGTCATTGAAATGGGTCCACGATCAATCTTCCAGGTCCTCCTAACAATTTCAAACGAATGAAAAGCATAAACTGCTCCCCTACTGAGATCCTTAAACACGAGTGAAATGGTACACTGTTTGTCTGGACCAAGTTTCTAAGTGAAAAAATTATTATTATTGTATATAAATAATATTAGGAGGCCAAAATAATAAAAGTCCTTTTTGTGCGTTCGGTAAATTGTATCGTATTGGTTTAAAGATTTCAGTCGTACGCGTATATAAATATATATGTCACTCGTTAAGAATTGCAAATGTAAGCATACGAATACTTTGGTGAGTAATTCCAAATATTTGAACCTATACATGTCTTTCATCCGTTTTAAATCAAGGTTAAAGTGATGTGCACACACGCTTCATAAGGCTCTGCAAATAGTCGAACACATTTTTTTCGGCCGTTTTACAGACAGTCCTGTTCCATAACCGAGATCGCCATTTTTCTCGAACATTCAGAAGTTAGAATTGTTAGAATTGCTCGTGGGAAAAGGTTTACGACGACATATTAAGCAGAACGCGAGCTGTTTCCTTAAATAATTTCAAAACGTGTAGCGTGAATGAACATTGCGATTGACGTTACTGATAGAAGGCGTGTCTCGCTTCGTATCAACAGGCGAAACGTGTATCGAGTGCTCGATAAATATGCAATAGCTTGCATAACACTGTTCAGCATATAGCCTATGTAAATTGACCGTTCCTTAAATATCTAATTTATGTCAACCGTGTTTGAACCGTCTCGTTACGTTCTGCGAAGTAGATCGGGCAGCTTATTAGTGCTGCATAAAATTAGCATGAGAAGTTGAATGGTATCTTGTTTCAACGATGTAGACAGGACTTGTTACACTTTAGACGGCTCTAGAGAACTTTAAACAGTTCAGAAAAATATTTACAATCTAAAAGTCGACTCGTTTCTTTGAAATCGATTAAACGAACTGGAGGATGTTTACGATATCGTTCGTTTATTTCGCGACAAACCTGTGTGCAAATTTACAGTTGTTGCGCAGTTTGCAAACTTACAATGTCCCCTGATCCAATTTCAGATCATTCGAGGATGACCTATCCGTGTCCACCAGCTTGGACGATGCAGACGCCGAGGACCCCGGGGACTACAGGCAACCGAGACGACCACACTGGGCCAACAAAGTGCAATTTGTCCTGGCTTGTATCAGTTACTCTGTTGGCCTCGGGAATGTTTGGAGATTTCCTTACCTATGCTACAAAAGTGGTGGCGGTGAGTGTAGAATTTTTCTTATCTTACCGCAGTGAAAAGGAGACAACAGTTGTACTCCGTTTAACTCTGTTGGTCTTTCAATTATTCTCACCCCAATTGTCTTGGAGGAACTTCTTAGTATTACGAGACATATTTCAAAGCTGCTATTGTTATCTATCGATCGTGCAAATTATATTCTATATTGGCAATTTAATTTCATACATCTATTAATCTTGAAGCTTTTTACAAGAATTTTTTAAAGAAATAACACCACTTAGATGGTACAATTAATTGACCCGTTCTATATAATATTCCACGCTTTCTAAATGTAATTAAAAACAAGGAGTCGAAGGGAAAGAAAGAGAAGCGTATTGTTAACGATACCAGAAGTATGTTTCAGTCGAGGATAATTCCACGACATTTCAAGTATGTGGTTGATTTAAAACAAATTTGTACGTGCCAGATTGTCGTTGTAGTGACATACATACGTTCTGTTGCGATTAGTGCGCCAGTGATAAAAGAGTACGTGTTTATTCATTCTGTGCATCGTTAGTGCAGAACACGTTTGCTAAATGGGAAACTAGCGACGAACTATCGAATGAAAAATACCATTTTCGAACATCCTGTCCCAATATTTAAAATAGATTACGCCATTTTCGTACGAGCGCCTAAATGCAAGTATACATTCGCACTTATTCTTTTAGCATGTCCCGGTAAGAATATGGGTTACAGCACTTTTTATCAATACAAATGAACGATAAGGAAGTCTGTCGATGAGGATGATATTATTTAATCAGCATTATTTTTCAGTGATATAACTCTCGTTTCAAGTGCAATAGAGCAGAGTAATACCCGAGATATCGCGCGCCACGATAAATGCATTACGAATTTTTCTCGCAGCGAACTCGTGTCAACATTCTAGCATTTATTGCAGCAAAACAGACTGTTAACATCCCCGTCATCTTCGCAAATTAATTTCACACGCGAAATGATAGAAAGTGTTGACAGTTCCATTCCAATACCAAACATTACCGTAAAAAATGATTACTAAAATCAACAGCTTTAAACAAAGCTTCACTAGACTTCACTTCTCCCGATCCACGCATTCTAACATTCATTCTAATATAAAAAATTATCATAAAGAACTATCACTAAAGCAACTTTTATCTTACAAACTGCATCAACGACCTTCTCTCCTTTCTCGACGCTAAACGTGCGCATTCTAAAGCAAGATGCCAAGGTAAAAGCTTCAAGTATAATGTCCCAGCGTGTGCCAAGGTGTTTCGCGGGCATTTTTCTGTAACATCCCCGTTCTGCGGTTGGTCCCAGCGGGTATGCGCGCATCCAGAGCAAGGACGAGCCTTCTCTCGGCCCGTAACGCAAGCGCGTATCGTGTTCCCGGCAATTTTCAAAGTCCGCGAGCGCGCGTCTCGACGCGGAGCCCGGACGTGGCGCAATCCGCTCGCGGAACTTGATACATGACCTTGCCGGATAGCGGCCAGACCAGCGAGCATCGCAAATGATTTCAATGACACCGGTGGTAATAATCGGTCAAGTATCATTTCGATCAAGCGCCCGTTAAATTGGACGACCGGAAAACCAGAGCGAGAGCGCCACGATCTGATTTCAACCGTGATCAACTGGCACGCACCTTTCTCAGTTACCAGCCGCCGTCGGATTTTCCACTTTTCTTTTTTTCTTCCTAAATTACAGGCTCGCGAGAATGCGTTTACCTGTGGATACCTTATATATGATTGGAGTTGCTGAGTAACTGCATCTCGAATTATTTTTAAATTTTGTACCAAAGGGGTTTGAGGTTTAATTCTTGATTTGTAGGGTTAATTCATTTATATGTACGTAAAATATAATAACACTTGCTTGGGTTTTGATATTCAAATTGCTGGAAATTCTTCTCGCATTCATTAATCGCGAAACGTTTACTTCAGTGAAGTTTCCAGAAACAAGAAACCATACGATTCGTAATATCCACGAACACGTATACATAGGTTGCAAGTGTTACGTAAATGTGGCGGGGAACATTTCCGAAACAGTGTCAGTTGGAACGTGGAGCCGCGGAATACGAGAACACGAGATATGTGGAACACTGATTTGCATGAGACCAGCACGCCATTTACGCGACCGGTGTTCATTTACGTTTTCGTGGGAAAATCCGTGCCAAAAGGAAGGAACGCGGATATCAACGTTATCACTACCGTTGCTGAGTTCTCTCATTCGAAGGTTTATCACCAACGAGGAAGAGGAACGCAGCAACGCCGTCGTCGTATTTTCGTGCCAGACAAAATTGAAAAAGGAATGATCGAGCAAACGAAGCGTTAAAGAAGGGCGACAAAGAATTAAGAAATTTATTTTCTAAATTAAAAACGAACGAAACCGTGAATGATATCATTGTGGAATAACAACGTGTGCTGGAATGATTACTTCGGTAATCAAGCTGTGGCATGAATCACAAAGTCAGATCGGAGTGTACCGGTTGATTCGTTCGACTAGCACGGTGCCTACGTTCATAGAATTGATTTACATGTGCGTGAGAAGTACCAACGCGGTTCGAATTAATTCGATGGCACACAGAACTGAAACTAATAATTGTTGCAGCGTCAAACAGGGAACGCGACCGAATTTCTGCGACAGTCAGTCGCAAAATGTAGGATTTCCAGTAAGAAGCTACCTATGATAGCTCATACGAATATATAGCTTATAAAAATATGGAAATCGTATTTCTAATCTGCAAAATGTCCACTTTAATGTGCACGTATAAAGCTCGTTGTCTGAGTAATGGCATTAAATGAGTTGAACGATGAAAACTGCACGAGCACGATGTTTGTTGAAGGAAGAAACGAAACGAATTTGCTCAACTCGAGAGATGGTAAAAGAGCGCGTGGCATGAGCCGCCAATTACGAGGGGCAATTAACGAATATTGAAAACGGAACGTGGCGATAGGAAGCGGGACACGTGTAATGCTTGCGATCTTGTTTGTGAATAACAGTAATACATTTTAGTAATTTGCCCGGACTAAACGATCGTCCTGAAATTAACTCGTAATCCACCGGACCGCGATCATCCTTTATTACGAATAAAGAGTTACATCCAGTGACCTTGTTACTGCCCACAGAACGACGATTAACCACGAGTACTATTACGTACGAGTCGTGTTTAATGCAACCTTTAATAAATCCATATTACGGGCAGATTTAGTAACGACGTTTTTCGTCGTCCGTACCGAGGGAATTAAAGAAAGAAACGTTTGCACGCAGGTTCACGATGGCGATAAATATAAAATTGATTCATTAACCTGCGTAATAATTACCGGTAGCGTAATTAGACTTCTAGAAAGTTAGGTGAAGAATGATGTTTAAAAATAGAGGGACGTGTAAAATATTTTTGCAACGTGAATCGACACATTCTGAGTAATTAAGAGTGTAATAGCCATTTTTCTGAGAAAATGAATTATCAGAAGAATATGTGATTGCAAGAATATGATAACAGTCAAGTCATTCCGTTGCTATTCTTTAGTCTCAGTTTTTTAATCGAATGCTTGATTTGTTTTTGTCTTCTTGGAACATCAGTACCGTGCAATTCCAATAATTTCCACGACACATCTTGTGCCATTAGTTACTTTACATTGCTTATCCTCTTTACTTAATCCTAATCTACTTTAATCTCGACACTTAGTTTTCGTTCGATAGCCAGAATAATTATTGTATAAATAGACTGCCAGATGCTGTGTAACAAAGATATCAATTCGCATATTTTTCAAAGTACGTTTCATGAAAACAAAACGCGTCCAATAGTTTGGGGAAACATTTTGCGAGACTACACATTGTAGCCATTAATTTTTAATATAATTAATTTCGAATACTTAAATCGACTGTAGCTAAAATATTTTCAATTGTTGCTAGGTGTGTTCCTGATCCCTTACTTCTTAATACTTGTAGTATGTGGCGTACCATTATTGTATATGGAACTTAGTATTGGACAATTCACGCGACGAGGACCGATCGGTGCTCTCGGTCAGATTTGTCCATTGTTTAAAGGTATGTATGACAATGCTTTAAAACAATAATAATAACAACGTGTTCGTTCATATACTATAGAAAACAGGAAACAACAATTTTCTAATATAGCACACATATTACACTTAATCTGTTTATGAAAATAATCCTTTACATTTTGAAAGCATCAAATTTAAACAATTAAAGCTCTATAAGAAAAATACAGTGATTTTCGAGTAAAGAAAGAATTCTTTTAAATGATATGGAAAACAAAGAGCGATGAGAATCGCCTATTTTTTGTTTTGTTTTTTTTTTAATTTAGCAGTACGTTTACGATAACAGATAGTATATAACTGCGAGACAGTGCTGCTACGTAGTTAGCTTCGTACACATCACAGTTCATTCACTAACGCTTCCACGAAGATGATCGAGAGCGAACGAAACCGAATCGATTTTGTTTTGTCGAAATAGGAGCCGGCTTGTCCTCGGTAATAATATCGTTTCTGATGTCGACCTACCATAATGTGATAATAGCCTACGCTATATATTATTTCTTTGCGGCGTTCAGAGCAAAGCAACCATGGTCTGGCTGCGACAACTCGTGGAACACGCCGGCTTGTTGGCTACCAGCGTACAGCGCCAACGACAACCGAACCAGGCCGAACGCCTCGAGGACGCCGTCCGAGGAATTTTTCGAGTAATTTTTTTAGATACAAAACTCACCTCCTCGAAGTGAAAAACGCTTCGAAACTAAATATCCATAGGTCAGAACAGTTACTCCGATATTGCATTCAAATAATTGGTTACTGTTAGTATATTTAGTCAGAATTACCCTCGACCCGGCACTGGTGCTACGTCACTCACGCATTTCTCGTATCCCCTTCTCTCTATCTGTTCGCGTTTCGCGATTTAGCAACAAAGTGCTGCAAATCAGCACGGGGATCGAGGAGTCTGGCGCGCTCAGGTGGGAGCTGGTCGCTTGTTTAATTACTGCCTGGATAATGGTCTACTTCTCCGTGTGGAAGTCCATAAAGTCGTCGGCGCAGGTTCGATATCTGACCGCGACCCTGCCATTCCTTCTAATCGTCGTCTTCCTCGCGCGGTCCCTCACCCTCGAGGGTGCTGACAAGGGTCTGCAATTCTTCTTCCACCCTCGCTGGGAGCTGCTCGGCGATGCGAAGGTAAGCAGGCATTGTTCACCCGGCCGTGTGTATCATTTGATGAGATACAAGAGACGTGAATCACCTCGTCGTGGAACGATCCGTTAAACGGCTAATCTGATGCTCGGAACGGGGAACGCGACTCGTACGAGAAACGATCGTTCTAACTTATTTCTGAAATATACTCGCGCCTCGTTTCCTAATTTCGCTTATCTCGTCGAAATTCTGAACCGCCTCTTCGTCGACGTGATTCTTTTACCCACGCATTGCTTACACTTCGATTCCCACAGAAACGTATTTGAAACTGCCGCATCGTTCGCAGGTTTGGATCAACGCGGCCGCTCAGATTTTCAATTCCGTGGGCATAGCATTTGGCTCGATGATATGCTTCGCGAGTTACAACAAATTCCACAACACCATCTTAGTGGACAGCGTGGCTGTTTCGCTCATAAACGCGTTCAGCAGCCTACTCGTCGGGATATTCTCGTTCGCCACCATCGGCAACATCGCTGTGGAACAAAATATGACCGTCCAGGCTGTCTTAACAGATGGTACGTGAAATCACCTGGCCGTTACTTAGCAATTATAATTTCGACGTTAAGATTATAAAGGACATAGTTCACACGAATCAGATGTTTTGTTCGTGCAAATGAGCACTTTGTATAACATAATGTGACGAACGAATTATTATTGCGGCAAGTTTAGTAGGGAATTCCATTGTTCTCAGTAGAAACGATGGTTTCAAGAGATATTAAAACGTAAACTACTTTGCGGAGTGGTACAAGAATATTCTATATATTGAGTTGTCCTCGAAGTTAGTGCCGATTTTGAAGAAAAATTGATAATTAAATTATACAGATGCCACTCTGTTCCACAATCTTTTTCCATCTTTCTAGCAGCTTGAAAATCCCGTTCTTTCAGAATCTCTCGAGCTTTTCAGCAAGAAGCTTTTCTACATGATTTTCTATCTCGACCAAATTCTCGATTCAAACCCTATCCGCGTGGCACCCACCAAAAATCGGCACGAACTTTTAGGACGACCCATTACTTTCGTCTGAATGGTATCAGTCAATGTCAGATTAACTTCTCCTACAATTTTATAGACAAATCATAATTTCCGTTCAAGGACCTGGCCTCGTATTCGTTGTTTACCCGCAAGCGTTAGCCAAGATGCCAGCGTCGCAAGTCTGGGCTGTGTTATTTTTCTTTATGCTAGTCTGCCTCTCTTTGAATAGTCAGGTACGTGGCAAACCTGGTGAACGTACACCTAAATCCATTTAATCACCCGTTCAACCGTTAAACATCGACTGTTTCAGTTTGCGATAGTGGAAGTAGTCGTGACGTCCATACAAGATGGCTTTCCTAATTGGGTGAAACGTCATCTAGTCTGTCACGAAATGTTAGTACTTTTGATATGCGTCGTATCCTTTCTGTTCGGCCTCCCAAACATCTCACAGGTAAGATATTCTGTTTATAATGTGTATTTAGAATTTACGATTGTAAGTTTTGTAAAAATTAGTAATACTTGCGTGGAGAGTTGACAAAAAATCCAGAACGAAAGACGTTCTACCGTGGAGATATATTTATTAAAACATTACGCGAATTGAAAAGAAAAGAACTAAAACACATCAAGATCAATGTTCATTTGCATGCAACCTCACAGTTTACACGTATTAAAGATAAATATTGTCCTCCTCTATGTAGATATTCTTCCACAAAATTGGAGAGGACTAAACTTTGATGAAAGAATTGTGTCAAAGTTTTAATTAAAAAATAAACTCGTTTTCGTATAACTTTGTAAAGGAAAACCTTCACTTTTTTTTTTTGCCACCGCTTTTAGCATTTTACGTGGAAATGAAATCAGAATTTTCTCTCTGAAGTCGTTAAAAAGCGAATCGTGAAAAAAATTTTACAGAGTTACCTGTGTTTGACAAATTTCGTTAAAGCTAAAACCAATTTCAATTTTATCCACCCCATTTTCTAACGTAAGAGAAACAACAGTTTTTATGTAATTAATGGAGAATGAACAATTTACTTCTACACGTTGTACGCGTTATTTTTATATAAAATAATATTACGCAACCACACTAGATAAAACTTAACTGTAAGTATTTTTATTTGCTAATTAAGTAAAGAAAAACATTGGAAAGGAAATTGCAAAACGCTTCAATAAAATTGCATCGCGTAAAATGAAACGTACATTATTTCAATTATATTAAATCCCACAAAATAATAATTAGTATTTAATTATAATATCAAATGTCTATTTGCTGCAACTATATTTCCATTTGTGACTGATTTTCAATTGATTTCATTTTGCAGGGTGGCATTTACTTTTTCCAATTGATAGATCACTACGCAGCTTCGATATCGATAATGTTTCTAGCTTTCTTCGAGGTAATCGCGATTTCTTGGTTTTACGGTGTACGACGATTGTGCAATAACGTGAAAGAGATGACAGGACGTATGCCGTCCATGTACTTCCGTTTCTGCTGGCTTATTGCTGCGCCTCTTCTTATCATGGTAAAGTTCATCGTATGCGCTATTAAAAACAAGTATACATACATACAATTTGCATGTACTTATTATTAGAACATGTTATTCAATCATGAAGGTTAATTAGTCAGTACTACGTCAACTTTGCCATTAATAATCAAATTTTTATCTCATGTGTCAAGTTTCATGTAAATATGGCAAGTTAAAATTACTGACTGACTTAATCGAAGTATTTGCTGACCTACTGTTTCAATACTTCTTCTTGTTTACCAGTACGATTAATTACACTGATTTCGACGGTTTTTGACAAAATATTGAAAACAATTTTACGTGTTTTCTTAGAACAAATAAATATGCCAGAATAATCTCAAGCTACACAAAAATATTTCCCAAACAAAATCGTAAATCATGTATTGTCACTTAAAATTCAGTTCTTTCTTTTTTAAGAATTATTCTGATACATTTTTTTTATTCGTCTTATCCGCTTTACTAATTTCCGTGGTCAAGATAACTTTTTATCTATCAAAACGTGGGTGCTGAATATTTTTCGACCAGACACCGCAATTACATCTGCGACACGTAATGATCTAACATCGTATGGAAACTGACCGCCGCACCGCGTCTCGCGTTTCCATAAATCACTCGCTGTTTCAGGCCGTGTGGGTATTTAGCTTAATTGATTATGAACCACCAACCTACCACAACGGCGAGTACAAGTACCCATTGTGGGCAGAGGCGATCGGCTGGGGAATAGCTTCCCTTTCGCTCATTTGCATACCCGCTTTCGCTATCTACGAGTTCGTCAGAGCCAATGGCAACACCTGCGTCGAGGTAAACGCGACCCCTACCAGTTTAATTCAAATTGCAGACCGCCACAATACCAGCGTGACTCGGTGCTCTTCGCATTTCTCATTTCAGAAGCTACAGAGCTCGATCAAGCCACACTTCGAGGCGTGCAAGATTTGCGGCCAAGAGTACTGCATCGAGCCAATGCACACTTTCGAGGATGACCCGATCAAGGAGCAACAGGACGCGAATAATCCAATACAACTGAACGTAAATGGCCCTTTGTCGAAATCTCAAACATGACGCAGCGAAATCGGTAGAGAAGAAGCATAAGAAGCGCACGTTGATGCGATAATGAATGTTTCTCGCGTTATTTTCTTTTAATATTTCACTTAGAAACGAACGTTTTATCAGAGAGACGGGAATGTTAGTCGTACCTTGTGAAAAATGTGTACGCGTTAAATTGGCAGTAAATGCAATGTGCACAATCAAGTTGATTGAATGAATAATTTAAGTAGAATCGCGATCGTACAATTCGTGGGAACTGTTGTAAATCAACTACCTTGCTTTTAGAAATACTTCACACACAGATGATTCCAAATATTGAGTCACGTTATGACTCAAATTTTTTTTATGAAAGATAACAGAATCTGCATTTCTTTGCAGTGTTTCATATTTCTCTGATTAATCTTCGGATATTTTTTATATATCTAATGCATAGAATAAACATTTCTCGAAATTCAATTTAACAGCAACAGAAAAATTTCATATGTAATTTAAAGAATAGCGTTTAATATAAATAATTACAAATTGTTTAATCGTTAAGAACGTATAGAGCTTTATAAATGATACAATATTTCTTTCTTTTTCACTTGAAAAAAATGTCTTATAATTCTAAGGATCATTATACATTATTACACGACATTGTAAAATGTATTAATATTTAGTAGCTTCGATTAAGCCGGCAATATGCATAAAATAAGAAGGAAATATACAACATCACGTGGCTAGATTAGAATGTAAAACTTACTTTTAGAAAATCTCAAGGCAATCTTCTTTCGAAGTGACAAGAAGACACTTTACATTTTATTGTACTTCACAACTGTATAGTTCTCGTGCGTGTTATTTGTAAGTCGATCGAAACAAAGCACCGTCACTGTTTATCGTTCTTGTTACGCGATATTATAAAAATACCATCGCCAGACTTAAGCAAGGTTCATAATAGAATCGTACGTTGATATGATATCACAATGCAAACGCACCGAGTGGGAGTAGAACGGTTATCGTTTAACGCACCGCAATTAACAATCGATGTATATTTAGGCGAACATGTCAAATAATAATGAGTACAAATGCTAACGTTCTCCCATACTTGTACATTTTATGAATTAAGTAGAAACGTTAAAAAGCGACTGTCGGATGAGATTATGCAGGGAGTGGCTGCATATGCTTGCTAACAACCGTTGTTCTGTACACGTGATGCGAATAAATATCGTCAGACCGTTACTACACACCGTATTCGAAACGCGAAAATGTGAAATGTACAAAACGAAATTGTCAATTACAATACAAAGGACATAGTGCACGTTAGTCCTAAATTATTCAAAATTGTAATAAATTATTATACTCGCATATTATTATTGCTTTTAAATACGCGTAACCAACCCCGTTAATTAAATCTAATAACGTATATTTATATAATTGAAAACACAGTAAATTATATACCTTTCGATTGATTCTTTGAGTCATGTCGGTACATCCGCTACCTACTATTGCCGACTTAAGAGGGTGAGAGTCCGTGGTTGCAGAAATCAACGCTATTTCTTCGAATTTTGCGAGAAACGTAGAATCTTTTCTTATAAAATGGTTTAATTAGAATTCAATGCAATTTTATACAGAGACACATCGATCTAATATAAGCCAGCGGCCTCTAATGCGGCGATCACACTGTTTCGAACGTGAGCGAATCCTCATACGTTAAATTAGATTTACTTAATCTGATTATGCGTCTTCGAGTAACGTTTCGTAGCGAGGTTGAGTCATTCGTGTCTCGTGCCACCCCGGGTTCGCTACTAACGACACTTGGTAAGAACACTATTTCGCCGACGAATCGAAACAGTCGGCGAGATGACGAAGAAGTTCGAGTTCCATTGGCAGATCGAAGTGCCAGAACTGTTGAGGAACGGATCGACGTTCGACCGTTGGTTCGAAGACAAGGAAACCACGGAATACGAGCCGAATTGTTTGTTCAAAGTCGATGAATACGGGTTCTTCATATACTGGAAAAGCGACGGCAAGGTATCTTAAAATCTCTATTCGTTTAGAGTTGAAACTTTAGCTTTCGAAAGTAATCGAAATGAAGGATAACGCTGGTACAAACAGAAGAAATAATTAATACAATGATATATTAAACTTCTTCGATGATATCAGATTTCAATAAATTTGTTCGTTTCTTCGTTAATAAAAATGATCTTCTAACAGGACGGTGACGTAATAGAATTAGCTCAAGTGAGCGATATTCGTTATGGTGGCACGCCAAAGGTAAATAGTACGACAATAAATCTGTTTAGAAATTCAGATTGATGATTCATTAATTTCTTCCTCACCATAATTATACAACTTCGATGATATCCAATTCCGTAGGATCCAAAGTTGTGCAATAAAATAAGCAAACATGGAACGATGGACGACATAGATCAAAAAAGTTTAACTATATGTTCAGGCATCGATTACACTAATATTCATTATCAGCACGTTGTTTGCGCGGACTCACAAACAGCTAAGGTATTAGAAAAAGGAAGAAAGCACCAACGAACGATCCTCTTTCTATCTTCTACCTTAATAATTAATGTCTTGTGCAATTTCTTAATTAAATGTTTATCTGATTCAGGATTGGCAGGCTGGTTTGCGATTAATTACTCATAACACGAAAGCTTCGAATGTCTGCCCAACGATACAGCTAATGAAACAGTGCGTATCGTTCAAGTCAACTTTTCTGTCCCAGATAATTAACTATAATTGTTTGATCTATCAATCTTTGTATATTTTGTAATCAGTTGGATGAGATTGAGCTTTCAAGTGGATCCTAAAGGAAAAGTGCCGGTGAAAGTTATATCGAAAACATTTGCCTCTGGGAAAACCGAGAAACTCGTTTATCAAGGATTGGCGGACATGGGTTTGCCCAGTGGGAAAGTGAGCCACCTCTCAGATTTAATTTTATCCTTGCAAAACTCAATTCAAATGTTCTTTACTTTCAGAGCGATAAAATCGAACCGAAGGACTTCACGTTCGAGAAATTTAAAAATTTGTATTTCAAAATTTGCCCGCGAAACGATATAGAGGAGCTGTTCCAGTCGATGTAAGTATCGAAAAAGTATCTCCACAAATAGTATCAGTACTTGTACGCATGGCGATTGTTCTAACGAAATAATATCTATTCAGAACGAAAGGGAAGTCGGACACGATCAACTTGGGCCAATTAGTGCAATTTATGAACGAGAAACAAAGAGATCCTCGATTGAACGAAATTCTGTATCCCCTTTACGACGAGAAACGATGTACGGAGATAATCAACGATTACGAAGAAGACGAGAAGGCGAAAAACGCGAGTAAATATATTTTCTGGAATAAAATCGGAAAATTCTAAGCGTCGACTACTTTTTTTTATAAATATAAACGTTGCAAATTATATCTCACATTTCTCATTTGTTACTACGTCACGTTTTATACGCAGAGTCGTTAACCAAGGACGGTTTTATCCGTTACTTAATGTCGGACGAGAATGCGCCAGTGTTTCTCGATAAATTGGAGGAGTGGATGGACATGGACCAACCGCTCGCCCATTATTACATTAATTCTAGTCACAATACTTATCTAAGCGGCAGACAAATCGGTGGTAAAAGTACCGTTGAGATGTATAGACAAGTGCTGCTAGCTGGTTGCAGGTAATTACAGTATTACCTCTGACTATATATCCTTTGCTTATTCTCCACCTTATCTCAAATCTTGAAAAGTTTCCAAGTATTTCAAACAACAATACTCATCGAACTCATTCGTAGACGGTTGTACAATTGGTTAAATAAAATTGTCGAGACGACAGAAACGCTAATGGAACACGTGGTCCATCAGGTGCGTAGAGTTGGACTGCTGGGACGGAAAGGGAGAAGACGAGGAACCCATTATAACCCACGGTAAAGCTATGTGCACAGACATCCTTTTCAAGGATGTGATATACGCTCTCAGGGACACGGCGTTTGTCACTTCGGAGTATCCTGTGATTCTCAGTTTCGAGAATCACTGCTGCCTGAAGCAACAGTACAAGTTAGCTAAATACTGCGACGAAATATTGGGCGACTTGCTGTTGAAAGAGCCCCTGAAAGATTATCCGGTACGTAATGCTTTCCGTCCAGTTTTCGCATGCAATTAAACATCCAACGTCGCGTGTAGCACCGATTGCTGCGGTCACACGTACAGCGCGGTTCGTGGAAATAATTTCGAATCTGTTTCTTGGGAACTGTAACGCGTTAAAAATGGCCATTCGTGAAAATATTTCGTTGAATTCGCGCGACTCGGTGCACGCGTTATTTCTCTCGGGACCGGGTCAGCAACGGTAGGGCAATTTTATCAATTTTTAACTCACCTCGTTGAAAAATACGGGTCCGGCCGATCCGACGCGAACGACGGTGAGACGATAAAAATGAGGCGCGCGTTTATCGCGCGTACAAGTGTCCCGCGAGAGATACGTTTATTTTCGCAATCGTAAATAAAATGACGCAGCTGGAGCCGGGACATCCGCTCCCACCGCCGAGCGCGTTGAAGAGAAAGATATTAATCAAGAATAAGAGACTGAAGCCAGAAGTGGAGAAGGCCGAGCTCGAATTATTCCGATCCGGACAGTTCGAGGCGAAGGACGAAGAGGTCGAGGATGCCAGCGCGCCCGCTGCGCCAGCGGAACCGCCAAAGGTTCACGTTCTTACGTCTCTTACGTTCGTTTCTAACAATTTCATCGCGTTTTTAACGTATGGAATTATATTATATATCGGTTAAATTGTAGGAAGCACCACCACCCGAAGCTGCACCAGCGGAAGGTGCTCCGCCAGGTGAAGGAGGTGCCGAAGGGGAGGCACCGCCAGTACAATACACCGGTAGCACGATGGCCTGTCATCCCTGGCTTTCCTCGATGATTAATTATGCCCAACCAGTTAAATTTCAGAGCTTCGAGACCGCACAAAGTGCGTAACAATACTTTCTTTTTCTTTCTATTGGTATTACAGTTACAGTTCTTAATCGCTCTTCATCGTTATACTTTCAGTTCTTTTAAAGTAAGTAGTGTTTGTAAAAATTTCGCACGCAATCAATCCTCGACTGCACATACGTGTACGATGTTATTTTAAATAAGCGCACGCCAAAGGGATATTACTTGTTTTTAAATGTAACATTGTGGAGAAAAATGTTCGAAAAATAATCGCAGCAGAGGCTTTTGAAGTCGCGGCGAAATTATAGGAAATATTTATCTTCGTTTCTAGGAATAGCTAAAAATATTTTAATGGCGGAACTATGTTACGTCGACTTTGATTGCGATGCATAGACTTAAAACCAATATTTCATACGCAATGCGCGCGTAGTAATTACCCTAACGTACCGACACTTGTCACAGAGAAATACGCGTGCCATTAATATTGCAGAAAAGAACATACATCATAATATGTCCTCGTTTTCCGAGACCGCTGCGCTCAATTACCTGAAAACGAATGCCGTGGAGTTTGTCAATTACAACAAGCGCCAGATGAGTCGAATCTACCCGAAAGGCACGAGGGCTGATTCCTCCAATTACATGCCACAAGTGAGTGGTTAACTAATTTATCCGTTACCTTCTTTTTCCCCTTTTCAACTTGATAAATTCGATCGATACTTCTCGATTTCTGATGCCAGCAAACGTGATGATATTTCATTTCTCAGTGGGGTGCCATTTGCTGTGTTTATCCATTCAGGTTTTCTGGAACGCGGGCTGCCAAATGGTGGCGTTGAATTTCCAAACACCGGACTTGCCTATGCAACTGAACCAAGGAAAGTTCGAGTACAACGCGACAACTGGTTATTTATTGAAACCAGATTTCATGAGAAGGCCGGATAGAAGTTTCGATCCGTTTTCGGAGGACGTGGATGGTGTCATCACTGCCCAATGTTCCGTCCAAGTACGTTTCATTGGTAACAAGAATTCTTCCATAAAAAAAGAAGAATTTTACGAGCATTATCAATCAGAGTGACCTGTTCCATGTAATTTACGATACTAATTAAATCGATTTATGATTCTTATAGAAATTATTTATTTTACATGAAGTATGAAGCAACTATAAAAAAACAGGTACTGTAATCGTTAATGCATTTTGTTTATCAGGTGATCGCTGGACAATTCTTGTCTGACAAAAAAGTGGGCACTTACGTCGAAGTGGATATGTACGGTCTACCAGCAGACACAATCAAGAAAGAGTTTCGAACGCGAATGGTTCCCGGAAATGGTTTAAACCCTGTCTACAACGAGGAACCGTTTCTATTCCGAAAAGTTGTGCTTCCAGACTTGGCTGTGCTCAGATTTGGTAATTCGAATCTCAACATTAACGAATTTCCAGTGCATCTACAAAAAGAATTAGACGCAAAGCTATCATTCATCCGAAGGATCACATATCTCTTCCTAATTGAAACTCTCCGCTACACTTCATCAATTTTTCATCGCTTTCATCGTTCCCTGTTCAACTGTATTAAAAAACAGTTCGTCCCTTCCGCTGAACAACAGACTTTCTCGAATCCTCTCACTTTAATCGCGCGATACGCGTTGGACTCGTCCGACGCGATCGCCTCAAGTGCAACGATATAAAGTGGCGCTCATAACGTTTCACGAATCGCCAGGTGTGTACGAGGAAAGCGGGAAACTGTTGGGTCAACGTATCCTACCGCTGGACGGGCTTCAAGCAGGGTACAGGCACATCTCGCTGAAGACTGAGGCGAATTTCCCCATGGCGCTGCCAATGTTGTTCTGTAACATCGAGCTGAAGATTTACGTGCCCGATGGATTCGAAGGTAATGTCTCGGACAAGTCCGCCGGCGGGCAAAAATAGAAATCACGATAATTCTGAGCACCGCGTCCGCTTTCACGGATTGTAGACTTCATGGCTGCTCTGTCCGACCCGGGCGCGTTCAGCAAAGGCGCGGAGAAACAGGCGGAGACTATGAAGGGACTTGGGATCGAGCAAACGGACGCGAAAGCCGAGGCGAAGAAGAAGGAAGAGGAGAAGGCTAAAAAGGGTATACATCCTTCCTTTAAGTGAATTTCGCTCGTGAGATCCATGGTGGGGGGGACAGTTTCTTAATCGGTCGCTATTTCTAATCTCGCTGCGTAAACGTACTTTTAATCGCCTCTTAACTTCGTTTGTTTGCGCAACCTCGTCCGTTACATTTTTTAATCGCGAGAGTGAAGAAATGCTGTTATGGCTTTTGCTACTGTAAATTCGTTGAAACTGTCGGTGACGAGTTATGGGAGTATATGAAGGATTTTTAAGAAGATCCACCGTGAGGGATGTAAAGAAGTATTATTTTTTTTTAAACGAGTAGTAAAAGTACTGGTATTTTTTTATTTTCTTAATATAACTTGAATGAATTGAGACTATTACTTGTTACGTTATGTCAGCCACTAGAAATGGACTAATGTAATTCTTTTTAATTATTTTTAGGTGATAATAACATTTGTTCCTCTGTTTCTTTACTTAATTTAAATGCTGAAATGCGTTCATTATAGAATAGTCGTAATAGCAATTTTTATATTATTATTTTTATTTTATCATACAGACATTTTCGATCAAAGATACAGTTTCCGTTCGTTCAAGTTTTTTCTCAACTTTTCACAACATTGGTCGTGTACAGAAATAGCAAGCTATGCGCATAATTCGTTATTAGTGCATTTCGCGTGTGTTTCGAGTACAATTTTAGAGAGAGAGAGAGCCACAATTACCAAGAGATTCGAGCGTAAACGCGCGTGTTTTCATTATCCGGGATCGAAATTTTCAGAGGAATTCAAACCGGAGCCAATTACGATAGAAACACTACGAAAAGAGAAATCATACAAACTGGGAAAGAAACAACAGAAGGAGCTCGATACAATGAGGAAAAAGCATTTGAAAGAACGACAGACGATGCAGAAGAATCATTGTTCTGCCATCGACAAATTGGTGAAAGGAAAGGAGTACGTATCGTGACAATACCCTGTTTCCGCTAACAAGGACATTACTAAATTGCTACGATCAACGCCGTTGTTCTGTCTGGTACCAATCGACGATAATAAATCTTGCGTTTTGCAGCAAAAGTGCGTTGCTCCAGGACGCAAACGTGAAGAAAGTTATAAGCGAGCAGACTGCGCAATGGTCCGCCATGGTCGAACGACAGCGGAAGGAAGAATGGGAGATGCTCAGGCTTCACACGGAAGCTGGTCGAGAGGAGTTCAAAAAGTTAATAGAAATTGTGCAAGCGGCACAGGTCAAACAATTACAGGCGAAACATGACAAGTACGCGAATTTTCACTTCTCAACGACTCCACGACTGTTTTTAAAATGCTGCTTAAAACTGTAGAAATTCGTGTTGCCAAACGTGTTTCAGAGACATCAAAGATATGAACGCGAACCAAGCGAAAGTGTCCGTTGAAACCGCTAAGGAAGTAATGAACGATAAGGCGTTGAAGACGAAAGGAGACAAGGACCGTCGTCTTCGCGAGAAGAAAGAGCAGAACACGAAAAAATTCATGCAAGAGAGGAAAACCGTGCAGATAAAGCAAGGCCGTGAAAAGGAGAAACTGACGAAGACTCATGAGAAACAAGTAGCAGAACTGGACGACAATATTAACGCGGTAAATTTTGTGTAGCTTTATATTAAGAAAATAATTGTTGGAATTAATGTTTACATTACATATATTCTAGTAATAATTCGTGTTTATTTCTTTACAGCAATATTAACATAAGAACATACTTTTCTTTTACAGACTATTGAAATGTACAAGAACGAAGCAATCCACCTGGACCTCTCGTCGAAAACAGAATTCTTCGTCTAAATAACGCAATCAAGTTTTTTACTTGAAAGCTTATACTTAATCTAAAAACATATATTATGTTTTTGTGTGATCTTTCCTTAATTAGTGTTATGGGATTCGAAACCAAGAGCCAATTCAGATCTATAATTTTGAGAGACGATCAGCCTTGTGTTTCGAAGCTGGGTGAACATCTGGACGCAGAAGAAGCAACGGATATGTGCAGCAATAATGCTTGATACAAGTGTATAAATCCAAGCCAATAATGTGTGCCTGTAGAAGATACAAAAATTATGATAGTCACATTGGAGAACATCTAAAAAAGCGAGAGGGTAGCGTTATTAGAGATATTTCATGTGCAGCTAACACGCGAGTCATCAAGAGTCTATTGTACTTGGATTTAAATGAAATAACTTCGTCCCTAGAAAATTACCCACGTCGTATAAAAGCAGTCATAGTTCAGCGGATAATTTGATCGATAATTTATTTATTATTACTTCTTAAATCCTATTCTTCTGCAACTTCGTCAATACTATCGTCCCCTTTTAGTCGCTTCTTACGGCAAGCAGGGAATACTGTGGGTATTCTGATCCCCACCACACAGGGATATTTCAATTCTGTTCGTAAACCGTGTATATATAGATGCATCCTTATATAAATAAATAAGCTAAAACAGTTCAAATCCGTCCACTGTACTGTGAATGCTTACAACTATGAATGCCGATTGTCAGCGACTCTGTACACAGATGTTCCCTCAATCATTGCGAAATAAATCTACAGGCTATTTTAGTTGATCTGGTAAAATTGAAAATGTTTTAACAAAAAGTTTCAGTACAAATTGAAGGTCAAGCAATAATTTGTCATACATTCTAATTGAGTATTCAGTTGTGCAATACGCTTAGACTATGAACTGGAAAGTGGTGCCCCTTATTGTAATTCCAGGCAAAGGACAGTTACATTAAGTTATTTTCATGTATTATTATTATTTTTTTAACCTGAATACATACCCAGACAACACATAAATCACATAACACTTCAAAAAGCACCAGCGTATCACGCGTGGCTATTTCAGTGATAAAACCGCCTGCCAATGTCGTTCATTCATCAATTTTAAATACTTCAATAGGGGGATGTATATTTCAATAGTTTTATTGTAATTTATTGTATGTTTTAGTAGTTTTATTGTAATAAAATGTATAGTTCCTGCTATTCCGGTAAGAGAGAGAAAAAACGATAAGAAAGAGTGAGACAGATGATATCGACTCTACTCTAGAACCCCTGGCGCCATCTCTGTAAAAAGTGCTCAAACTGGTCGCACACAATTATCGACAGCGAAGTGAACTATTTAGAACTACTAGCGCCATCTCTACGTAAGGTATTGAAACTAATGCTCGACTAATTTCAGAGTTTCTCCAAGAGATGGCGCTAGTAGTTCTGAGTAGTTCACTTCGCTGTCGATAATGCTGAGCGACCAGTTTGAGCACTTTTCACAGAGATGGCGCCAGGGGTTCTAGAGTAGGGTTGGTATCATCTGTCTCACTCTTTCTTATAGATTGCTATATAACTTTCTCTCTCTTACCTCTAAAACGCGAAATACCAAATAAAATACAATAGAACTACTGAAATATATAAGGAATTACAGTCCTTTATTTCATTTTATGATAGTAGAAACTGTGTTCTTTTTTTGTATTAAATTATTTTATCAATAACATACTATTTTTATTCGGATAATTAATGTTCGTTCTGAAATGTAATTTAAACAGACATGCATACATATTAAAGTATCGAATATGTATTCTTTATCTTTTAATCTAGCTCGAGTGTATTCAGTTAACTTATACTATCATTTATCGCTAATACTTTTATGAATCGATAATCTATCGCCATTTTTTTTTTTTCTTTAACGTGGGGAACTCCTCATAGATCCTCCAGAGCTGGGGAAAATCCGGGGGTATGCCAGACTCTTACCGGCTAAAACCCTACGATGACCGCCCTCAGCGCTGCTGGGAGGGGGTCGCGAACTCTGAACGAACACGTTCGAACCCCTCCCACATCGGGGTCCACGATGGTGATTGAGTGGACCCCCTTCACGGAGGGGAGCGTGGTCGACGAAACACAATCCACCAACCGAGAAATGAGTGATGGGGGTGTCACACAGCCATCACTCCCGATATTGGGGGACGCGTGCAATGGTCAATACGATTCCCCAATCGCGACCCCCGAGGAATGAGTGATGGGGAGGGGGGCCACACAATCATCGCTCTCGATATTGGGGGACGCGTGCAGTGGTCGATACGATTCCCCAATCGCGACCCCCGAGGAATGAGCGATGGGGAGGGGGGCCACACAATCATCACTCTCGATATTGGGGCACGCGTGCAGTGGTCGATACGATTCCCCAATCGCGACCCCCGAGGAATGAGTGATGGGGAGGGGGGCCACACAATCATCACTCTCGATATTGGGGGACGCGTGCAGTGGTCGATACGATTCCCCAATCGCGACCCCCGAGGAATGAGCGATGGGGAGGGGGGCCACACAATCATCACTCTCGATATTGGGGGACGCGTGCAGTGGTCGATACGATTCCCCAATCGCGACCCCCGAGGAATGAGTGATGGGGAGGGGGGCCACACAATCATCACTCTCGATATTGGGGGACGCGTGCAGTGGTCGATACGATTCCCCAATCGCGACCCCCGAGGAATGAGCGATGGGGAGGGGGGCCACACAATCATCACTCTCGATATCGGGGGACGCGTGCAATGGTCGATACGATTCCCCAATCGTACCATCCGCATCCCCCAAACGACACCCGTGCAAATAAGCAGGGCACAAGCACCAAAGGTGGTCCACCCCACACGGGTCTGGTCGACGCCTTAGGCCAGGAGTGGCTCCGACGGACTATCACCTACTATAATTAAACTTGGAAATTTTAATTCTTCTAATTTCTTTCAATTTAAATAACTCTATCCTATGGCAGCCATTCGTTTCTAATTATTTATTCAATAATTTTTAATTGTATCGCATCACCATACGATGCAATTAATAATTATATATTAAATAAGTAGAATCCGAGTCTCACCACGTGGAGGTTGCTGCGAATGGAGACCCACACTAACCACATCAGATCCACCCTCCTTTTATACAAGATATTATTTAATAAAAGCCAGTAGTGTGACTAATGCTCAATCAGTTTTTAGCGCTCCTCCGACAGATGGCGCTAGTAGTTCTGAGTAGTTTACTTCGCTGTCGATAATTGTGTGCGATCAGTTTGAGCACTTTTCGCAGGGATTGCGCCAGGTATTGTAGAATAGCGGCTATAACATCTGTCTCACTTTTTCTTGTAGCTTTCTTATATACCTTTCTCTTTCTTACCTCTAAAGCGGGAAATATCAAATAAAGTACTCTAAAACTACTAAGATATAAAATAAATTACAATAAAACTGTTAAAATATACATCCATACTCATCTTACACAGTAAGTGCACTGTGGTATCACTTGCTCTACGTTTATAATGTCGGGATCAGTACTCGTGCCAAAAATTATTGAATAAATACACAAATTTTGGTATCAAATCAATTTTAGTATTTATATCTTGCATTTTATTTCGTCATTATGACTTCATAAATTCGTAATTTCAATGCACTTAGAACATATCGGATATAATTTTAAACTTGTATGTACACATTAAAAAAAAAATATAATATAGTACAAATGACTATTTTAATGTTAAATAATCACATTCGGTAAATTTTAAGTCTTTGTTACATATAAAATTTACATATAAACAAGTTTTTGTAGTTTGTTCATAAGAAAAAGAAAGAGTAATAATATCTTTTTGACTAATAAGATAAAAGAATGAAATGAAATTTATAAAAGGAAAATTATAAAATCAAATTTTAAAAAGTATCATTTAAATGAAATATCTTATTCAACGTAATACTTCACTAGCTGAAATTTTGTTTGGAACCTTTACGATAAATGTTTCATAAAGATTAAAATTATTTAAACAAGTCATAGAAATTCGTTTTAATAACGGCCATTTTACTACCTATAATAATAATTTGACTTACAAAAATAAATACTTATAGTTAACTTTTTTTCTTTTTTTTCGTTATTTAATATATAAAGAGACTTGGATAAAATTAATATTTTCAAAAGTATATCATTAAATAAATATAAAACTAAAACAACTGATAAATTGGCTAGTGTTCTTTGTTTGTGCTACTTTTTAAACTGCCGTTTACATTACGCCATGATTTACGGAAGCAAATTGAGGATCGTACCAAATTCCATATGTCTTTTCCTGTACATATTAGATTACAAATGATTAAAGATGGTGATTCATACTCATTTGGAACGATACCATCAACTGAAGACTCAAAGAAACTGAATAATGGAAACCAAATTCTTGTCCTGTTTGAATCACGTTGCATCAATGCTTGATTATTTGCTAATGTATGGTAATAAAGAAACAGTCGGGAAGTAATATAAAAAGCTACAAAAACATCAATGGAATAATGTTCATGTGCTGCTAAGATAAAAAATATACCAAACATATTGAGCATCCATGTAAAGGTATGTAAGAAGTACAATTGTCTTGGTGTGTCTGTAAAGAAAATGTTATAATACTAGGTTTAATATTATGTAATTTTATATTATCCAGTTAAAAGTATGCTACTTGTTTACTTACACTCGGTAATGAAAAAATTTAACATAGTTAACGCAACAGTATGTCCGCTAAACATATAATCTCCACAGGTTCTAACACCTTGAATAGACATACCAGCACCACGCCATATAACATAAGCCATAGCAATTTTATTGTACAACTCTACATATGCAGAACTATAAAGGAACAATATTATTGTAATTGTATTTCTTATTGGTTATTTTAAACAATAAAATACTAATTATATACCTTGTCCAGTCTTCAGGAACCTTCCGTGGTTGACACTGTAAATGTGCGCCTGGTACAGATAAGGAAGTAATAAGCATTGTAACACATCTTAACAGGAAGACTGTACCAGATAAAGCAAAAAATCTCCGTAATAAAATAAATCTGAAAATTGTAGTAATAAGTTAAAAATAATAGCAATTAGAGTAACGAGTTAAATAATTTTGGAACATTCTACTTCAAAACTTAATTTCACATATGGCAAAAATTATAGTATACTTTACCTATATTTGTGGAAAATTAATACAATAAGCCATATGGCAAAAAGTATAGTTCCTGTAACTTCACACATATCAAATGCCCAAGGAATATGTGGAACATTATCTAAAAATATATCAGGTAACGGAGGATATTTTTTCATGTCAGGCACCCTATCATGAACAATGACCATCACGAAGGCAGTAATCCATGTAACAATAAATAAATATGCCAAACTAATGAAAGCTTTCCAAATTTCAGGTGGCAAATGCGATGCGTGACCGTCTTCCGACACAGATGCTGAATAAAATTCATGTTCAATAGAACCTTCATTATTTGTACCGCTACTAGGCATCTGTCAAAAATATAGATTTCAACCATTTGAAACATAATTAACAACGTTTCGAAAGATCTTACTTAATGTCACATTTTTTTATTCAACAAGTATCCTTAAAAATTTATAAAATTAAACATAAATGTTCAAATCTTTTCTTTTTACTTCGTGTTTTTGATGACTGTAAAAATTTGACGAAGGAAATATATCAATATATCCTAATTCAAATAATACTGCCATGTTATCCCTTTGTATTTGTCTTATGCTAATATATAGTCTTTTTATATCACCAATTTTCTTGATATTCATTGCTATTAACTTTAAATCATCTTCTCTCAAAGTCAAGAGCACCTTCCCGTCAATTTCATGATCAAGGAACAAATCAATGAATTTTTCATGTCCGGTGTCGTCAAGCCACTTTGTTACATCGTTTTGTGTCCACTCAACTATACTTTTTTCAGACATTATTTATCTTACAGAGATATATTAAGCCTGTGCAAAGAAAAGAGAATATCGTAGATGCTTGGTTAATAATTTGTATTACAGTCATCGACAGGCATACAATTACATGTGATACATTAAAATGACACAAGATATGTCAATAAAATATAATATATTGTAAAAATGTGGATACATATTTTTAAAATATCTAACTGATAATAATGATGATAAAAGTAGTGACGCGAACGATGAAAACACATAGTTGCAATATAAGTATAATTACGACGTTAACTAAATCATTAAAATAATTGTTATCACGTTGTGAGAAAGATATTTTTATATACATCTTTTATCAGAAATTTTACTGTATTCTATCGCGAACAATTCATTGAATCATTGACTTATTCGAAGACATGTTCAACAACCTAACCGTGAAACATTATTTACTTACCTTAGAAATTTAATATACGAATTATCAAAGCTATGTATCACAATTTTTTCGTGCGTTTATTGTACATAATGAGTATATGTTGTAAGTATCATTGTTTTATTGTCAAACAAAACCATGCATTGGCAGTATTTGTAAATAAACCAATCCAGACAGAATCATCGATCAGAAAGTCGCGGGCATACTTATACGTACAATCATCACTTTTAGCTCTTCAATTCAAAACATGATCTATATAACACATTTGTACAAATTTCACAATTATTCGTCGCAATCACGCTTTCCGATCGTATCGATTGGTAACAAATATATGGTAAATAAACTCGAACGATAAGAAATTGCGCTTGTGTCTTCGATCAAGATACGAATTGAAATAAATCAACGTGATTTCATGACAAGATGACTAAAGAAAGAAATTGGAACAACCTGCTTTTAATTCCATTTTACAGAGAAATGGGTGGAATGTATCCTATTTTTTCTCCGCTCGCTATATATTCATTATTAATTCTACATATCTGGTATGCAGTAACTTCTCATTCTTGTATATACAACATGTAATTTGTATTTGAACAATTTTTTTTACTAGGGTATAAAGTACATTCGCGTATCTTCATATATAACACAGGGGCGAACTTAAGCGGTGAGCGAAAGGGTCCCAAGGTTATAAAATCCAAAATGTTCAAAAACCTTCGGTAAAATAATCGAACAAATCTAAAAACAGAGTGTTCAATTTATGGCCTTCAAGTTGTACATTTTTTTAGGGAGAGACTCTGAAATTTTTACCGTCTAGAAGCTCCCACTTGTCTCGATTCGCCCCTGATATATTATTTCTCTAGAGCGTTGGAGCCAATATAATATCTCCGTAATTTCTTTCAGATCTGGGATACCTGTATTGAAAAGAAATAAACGACAGATTGAAGGATACTCGTCGTGTTACTCGTGAGTGTACGTTTATAAAATTGATAGATTTATTTGTCGGTGGTATCGGTTCAAGATATGCACATTCGCGTGACGTTGGCATTAATGACGTCCACGGTTAGAGGGAAATGTAATTACAAAACAGCTGCATTATCATACCACGGTAAATCCTAAATTCATCGAGGGACAGTAAAGCAGTCTACAAGTTGGTAGTTAATAATGGTAGTCTATAACTTTACAGCGCGGTTAACAAACGATAGATCGTTTGTTAACAGGCTCGGTTATTGTGGTTCTTAACGTGTTTCTCATTTCTCTATCAGGTGTATAACAAGTAAACTGAACCGGTAACGCCAATTGCACGTTGGACTTAAATTAATATCGTTCAGTGCTGAGTTGGCAGTCTTGACGACGACAATTCTGTAACTGTACTCTGTATTGAATGATACCGTGAATTTAAAGTGCAGTTTAGTAATGAATGTACTTAAGCGATATACTTAAAGATTGTTACTTAATGAGCTATGAGTGGCCAAAAATTTCAATACGACGAAAGCGGTGGAACGTTTTTCTACTTTTTACTATCATTCTCGGCACTTCTTCAGATACCAGTGACATACTATTTTTGGCCACGTTGCCCGAAGCAAGGTTAGATCTAAATCAAATCTATTTAGTTTAAGATAGAAAAGAAATGATATTACGATTAGGCGACGTTTTTACGTGGCATTTTTCTTAATTTACATAGTCTCGCCACGTTTCGCGCTTACCGTGCATCACTGTCTATCCTACCTCGTAATGTTATGACGGAAGACTAACCATCATTTAATTGTGAATATCCCGTTACTAATTTTCTAATAACCTCAATGACGGAGCGTAGTATTTTGAATAGCAATATTCCAATAAAACGTTCAACACTTGCGACTACGCTGATATTTCATTTAATACTTATTTTAAGTTTAATCTTATTTAAAAATTCTTAATATTCAAGCGGAGAATTATATGTATAATTGTGTATATTTCGTAATTTATAACAGAAAAATAATACTATTATTCATTTGTATTATAGAGATAATTTACTTCTTATATTTTCTGTAGAAAATATTTTGTTTTCACCTCTAAAATTATATTTTATTTCGCTTCGCATGCATTCTATATGCAAGCGATATCTATATTAATGGCATTCATATTATATGAAATTATTATTCGCGTATAATTAGATCCCGATCAAGAGGCTAAAGAGTGTCAGTGCGATGGATGTAAAAAGAAGAAAATTACTCTACGACTTAACAAACCTTGGAAACAAACCAAAGCATTACTTGAGTGAGTAATATTTTACATTGTAAATATAAATTTCAGATTTCTAAAATATCACCCTTTCATTATAGCAAATTTCTTATTATTCTTGGATGGGTAGTCCTTATCTTTTTGACATACAAAGTATCACAATTCGATTATGAAATGGCTAATTTTGATCCATTTGAAATACTTGGAGTTTCCTCTGTAAGTATTGTCGATATATGCAAATCTGTATATAGTTACTCATCTGTGAGCATACCAGTGTATAATTTTTATATCATTTATAGAGCTCATCTCAAAGTGATATTAAAAAAGCATACCGTAAATTGTCTTTAATTCTTCATCCTGATAAAGAAACTGGAAATGAGAAAGCTTTTATGAGGTTAACTAAAGGTATGAATAAATGTAAATGTAATAATAATACAATAATAATAGTAACAATAATGAAATTCTTTTTATTTTCATATTGATAATTAATAGCTTATCAGGCTTTAACGGATGAGGAAGCACGAAAAAATTGGGAAAAGTATGGAAATCCAGATGGTCCAGGAGCAATGAGTTTTAGGATCGCTTTACCTTCTTGGATAGTTGAGAAGGAAAATTCTGTTTGGGTTTTGGGATTTTATTCTCTGGTGTTTATGTTTGTTTTACCAACTGCTGTTGGAATGTGGTGGTATAAAAGCATTCGTTACACTGATGACCAGGTAAATACATGTTCAGTTTACAAAATGTTTGAGTAATTAAGTATTAACACGTGCAACATTTATTGCTGTTTCTTCTAAAATGGATTTTGATCTCTTAGTTATAAGTAAATGGGAATTGATATGTAAATGAATAATATTTTTAGGTATTGTTAGCAACAACTCAGTTGTATTATGTCTTTTTTATTGAATATCCTTCAATGTCATTAAAAAGAGTTATCATGATTCTTGCTGCTTCGTTTGAATTTCATAAAAAACGAAATGCAGAAATAGTTGAAAGGTATACAGATAGCGAAGAAGTTTATTCGGTAAGATATGTTTTACTTTATGTTAGTATTTTGTATCATCATAATTTTTGTATCATCCTTTAATTTCTTTTATATTAAGTTTAACATATATATAATTGTTTTCATATTAGCAATATAACGAATGTTATATAAACATTTTGTTATTTACATTGAAATTTATTATTTTTTTGGATAAGATAATTAATTGTTTGAGTAATTCTGGATTTTGTATTTGTTCATTTTACTTTTCGATTTTCAGCTCATTAAACAGCTACCAGATCTAGGTGCAAAAAACAAGGCAACACCATTATCTGACTCATATTCAATTAAAGCTAGAGCTTTAATTCACGCACATTTATCTCGTATACCCTTAAATCCAGAAACATTAGACAAAGACAGACAATACATAGTGAAAAAATGTCCATACTTGATTCAAGAAATGGTAATTTGTGTTAATCGAGTGATTCTATTGGCTTATGCTAGAAGAGGTACTTATGTACGCTTTATGAATTACAATTTTCTCAATCTGTACAATTTTTTCAATACAGGTCATACTAAGAAGAGTTTATAATGGCAATCGCATTTTTATATGCATTTTTATGTAATTCAGTAAATATATCTTTTTTCAGTTCCACGTTTACCAACCATAAAAACTGTGGAAAATTGCATGAAGTTGTGTGCAATGATAGTTCAAGGTTTTTGGGAATATAAAAATCCTCTTTTACAATTGCCACATATAACAGAAGATAATCTAAAGTGTTTCTTGCGAAAGAAGGTATCGCTCATTTATTATCTTACTTAAAATACTTTTTACTTATTTTCTATTTTCTGTTTTATTAAATGCCATGATTCGAAACTTAATCAAATTTATATTGTTAGCATCTAATCAAAAGTCTTCAACAATTTGCACAATTAAAAGGAGAAGAGAGAAGACTGATCCTTAGGCACTTATCAGACAGTCAGTATGAAGATGTAATGAAAGTTCTTGGAAGTATGCCATACATAGATTTTAAAGTACGCTCTGAAGGTAAAAGTTATTTTCAACATTTCACATACTAATTTATGTATTTTACATGTATGTTTAATCATTTTTAAAAATAACATACAATAATATTTCACGATTTTAGTAATTGATGATGAGAATCCAACCGTATACACTGCTGGTGCTATTGTGACTGTAACAGTGTCATTAACTCGCAAAGATATGAAGCATTTGTTTGGTGATGATACTGTTAAAGAGCAAACTATGATTGATGACAGCAAAATAGGCAACGAAGCTCCTGATGAAGTATCAGAGAAACAAAGTCAATCTGTAAAAAAGCCAGCATGGCTTAGGCAGAAGAAGGGTCAAAAGAAATCCCACAAAAAAGGTACTAGTAAAAAATCTGCTTCGGTGAAAAATGCTCAGACACAATCTCAATCTGGCAATAATACTCAACAAACGAATACTCCTAACGCAAAAAAGAAAGAGGATAAACCAGAAAAAGAGTCTTCCAAAGATAAGTTGTCCGATGTTAGTGACAGTGATGTTGATAGTGACAGAAGTAATGATGAGGACAGTCAGGAGAAGAAAGATGTATCTATCGACGACGATGATACAGAGTGGGAAAGGTGAAGTCTATCTTTTTCTAATTGAGATGATCGCGTTAAGCAGCCCATCATTTGTACATAGAAAATTAATTTTAAATACGTATTAATGTTTTTTTGAACAGGTTTCAGCAAAGAATTTCAAAGAGAGAAAAAGTTTTAGAAGGAAGGAGTAATATATCACACGAAGTGCATTGTCCACTTTTTCCAGATGTTAAACAAGAATATTGGTGGGTTTACATCTGTGATCGCAAGAGTCAAACTTTACTAACAACTCCTGTTTATATTACATCGTTAGCATCGTTTAAAGAAGTTCAGTTAAAATTTACTGCGCCTCGGTGGCCAGATGTTTATACATTTACTGTATGTTTACGTAGTGATTCTTATCTTGGCTTTGATCAAGCTCAAGATATTAAGGTATGTAATCGAAATTTCATTTAAACAGCTACAAATGAAAATTCCGCACAAGTATACATTGTTTCATTATTATTGGCTATTTATAACTGATTGCATCGATTGATTGGTATCGATATATAAATATTTGTTTATAGTTGGACGTGAAAGAAGCACCGGAAATACCTACGGAGCATCCTCAGTGGGATATTTCAGATGAGGAAACTGCAGAGGATGTAGATGCAGCTGATGAACATTCCGAGTACACAACTGATGAAGATATCAGTGACAATGAATAATATCTATTTCTCTCAAAAAGAATTCGATAGATATTGAAAAAGTTCGCATTTTTCCTCATTTTTTACTTGTCGAGTTAATGTACAATAAACTTTTATACGTGAAATTGCATAATTGTTGATGTACGTGGACAATCTAGAAAAATAGTATGGTGTGTAAGAGTTTTCAGTGAAGAGAAAGTAATAGTAAATGAAAATCATATTTATTTTAACATTGTTGTTTAATCCTCAGTTTAGGATGTATATACAGTTTTTTTGATAAAATACATTTTAAAATATCCAATTGCTACTTTTCTTCTCCTGTATTCTGATACATACGCATGCGATTCATGAAAATGAAGCAATAAATTCAATAACTCATGTGCAAGTGAAAGTGTGATTTAAAACATTTGTGTACTACTTATTCATTCAGCCATGTAATTTTTTATTAAATTCAAAGTATAAGAAATGCTGATATACTTTTGTTGTAAAACAGCTAGTGTTCTGTTTCTGTGATGATAACAATGAATCTAATATTAAATATCCGTATTGTGAGTATAATTTAATCAAAAACTTACCATAATTGTAGCTATATACATAATAATCAATTCTGTTATAGACATTAACTATCTTTCTATACTTGTTCCTATATGTGGCATTAAAAACAGGTAAGAGTTTCATAACACTTAAAATATATATCTAACAATAAATTCCTTTTATATTATTTAAAAAAATACATATTCTTTATATTTACTGAATTATCATTATATAATTAATACAATTTTACAATAGTACGTTCAAAACATATAAGTGAAAATAAGAAAAATATTTAACATATAAAAACAATGATTTAAATCATATGTATATATAATTGTGAGTAAGTTTGACTACTGTTTTCAGGCCAGTTTCAGATGAGCAGTAAAATGCATTATTTAGGCCAGTAACGTCAAAATTACTCTATTCACAATGTTACAATATGTACATATATAATATGTGATTACCATGCTTTATTCACAGCCAAGTTCAGACCATCCTATAACATAAAATTCACAATTTGTAAATTATTTAATTAAAATAATATATTTTTAATAAATAAAAATTTCTGTAAATCATTGAAAACTGGTGACTTTCTACAGATCATTCAAAATCATCAGATAATGTTGGATGGAAGATGAGACAAAGAAGTATAACAAGTGGCCCCACATACACGTATCTTAAAACTGATAAAGATGCTAATATTAAATGGGGTGTACGGCATTATATTCCAAGAGCATTATGAATGTTGAAGTTTGCATAAATAACGAAATGAGTATCTACAAAATACATTTTCACTAATGCAATACGTACATTTTTCATTGTATGCTTATAATTCCAGACGAAGCAATTCCATATATTTTTTTTGTGTTTTTATCAAAAGATCTAACCTGAAAAATAAAGGTATTTCATATTATCACATTAAATATATGATGTAATTTTAAAAAAATAAAAACTACAATTAAACATACGTGTTACGTATTACTAAATTATCGTATATCACATCATTGTCTGTATCCATAATTTCCTTATGCCTAATAATAGATGCATTTGAAAACTGATTACTAGTACTACATTCGTTATTTATTGACATTCTTGTATCATTATTTAATGAAGGTTTTACAGTTTTACATGCACCATTAGATGGATTGGAGTAATCTTTACTAGAAATACCAAGCATATCATTAGAGATATGTTTAATTATATTTTGAAGCTCTTCGTGGTATATTTTTGTCATAGCAATAACTGAATTAAGAATTGTTTCCAATGTTACAAGCCTTTTTTCCAAACTTGTTATTTGTCTAAAAAAATTAAATACTATTATTCTGTATACTGTTGATTTTATTTGAATACAGGTAGAATGTGTCTCCATTTGTCATATACATACCTAATAATGTCAGAAATAGTTGCATTAAGACACTGTCTTTCTCGTGTTTTCAAGAACTCAAAAAATAATTTTACCATTCGTGTTGGTTGTGCATATTTATGAGAATGTTCATCTTTACATAATTCATAAACTTTTACTGCTTTATTATATCTAGATGCAAAATTCAAATATAATCACGTAAATATTTTTGTTTAAAACAATTGTAAAAGTAAACAAAATAAAATTTACTCACACTTCGGATATATCTTGAATGCAATCAAGAGATTGAACAGCATCTTTTAATTTGTTACTTTCCTGCGTTAGTGAATCAAATTTTAATTTTATTTGATTAGCAGCATCAACAAGTTTGGTAACTTTTTTACAATTATTTTCTAAAGCTGTCACTCTCTCTTTATTTATAGACTTCTCTTTGTATTTAGCAAAAGCTGTAGATACTTCATTTGAAAGGACAGTAATATTAGTCAATGCTTTTGTCATATTTTCATTACATGTATTAACCCTTGCAATTGCTAAATCTCTGTTATTTTATATATGAATATATAGACAGATTATTTAATATAAATAAATGAAATTTGTATATTTAATGATGTACGATTATATAAAATGTGTTTAAACAATGAATAAAACACTTACGTTTTTATAGTTATGGCAAAAATATACAACTGAAACAAATATATTTCTTGTTTCATAAAAAATATTGTTACTCTATAATAATCTTGTAATGTCTCCATATCCAATTGATTTCCTAACATTTTTATCATTTTTTGTATTTCCATATGAATATCTGGTGAAGGTATATTTTCTGGATATAAAATTTGTAATAAAGATCTTTCGGTTTTGAAAACAAATAAAATTCGATACTGTAAAAAAAGCTCCAATTTTAATTAAAATAAAAATATCATAAATATTATCATATTTATATATATAAAAGAACTTGTGCAAAAGTACAAATTAACCAAATAGCATTATATTATACCTTTATTTGTGATAAAACCGGTATCCGATTTTCAATGAGAATATTACCAAAGTAATCTGTTAATCTTTGTTGATTTATTGGTATATTAGTATCTTCTGCGATCATACATTGTAAGTCTGTAATTCTAGTAGTATCTGTTATTTCATATGCATTAATCTTGTATGTTGACGTACAGAACACATGAACTATCTGAAAGTATATATTATGTATAATTTGTAATATAACTAGTGCATAAAAAGTTTCATGTAAAATTACCTGATTTGATAAAATGGAATGCAACAATTTAAATACGACCAGTTTCGATGTTCCATTTTCATCATACTGTTTTCCTCTTTTCTTTGGATCCCATTGCAATACAATTCTAAACCATTCTGCTAGTTTATTTTGAAGATTTCTAATGAAAAATACAGGATTAAATAATAATATGGTCTATTACATTTTATTTTATCAACATGTTTTATAGCTATTACCTGGATAAGTTTGTTGGATTTCGAACATTTTGAGAGAAAACTATTTTTCCCTCTGATTTAAAGGCACAGATGTCATTATATTCTTTATTCCTAATATGTTGCATCCTATAAAATATATTAAGTAGCTAATATTGATAATTTTATTACATTTTTAATTTTTAATAACCTAACACACCATGACATAGTATGTTGCATTTTTGGCAGAAATGGCCTTACACCAGTGACAATTTCATGAAAAAGAATTCCCAAACTCCAATAGTCTACAGAACAACTATATGTTTGTTTCCATAATAGTTCTGGAGCTACATAATTCAATGTACCTACTAATGATCCTGTTATACTATCTTCTCCAAGTTCTTTCGCAAATCCTAAATCTATTAATTTGTATAAAATCTAAAACATATTTTACACACATATATGTACAACATTACCATATTATTTTCTTTAAATATATTTTCAATAAAATTATATTTAAAACATAGTAGTGCCTACACCATCATGTTTATCTTGCAAAACTATATTTTCAGGTTTTAAGTCTCTATGAGTTATGTTATTAGAATGTAAGTATTCTATTGCCGAAGAAATATCCTTCATCATGTCGATTGCTTCTTTTTCACTAACCCCACAACAATTTTCTACTTTATTTAGAACCTAAAATTTACAATATAGACAAATCTACAATACAGACAAATCATTTGATTGCATTAACTAGAAAAAATGGATATAGACTAAAATTTACCATCCTAAGATCACCTTTTCTACAAAATTCCATACATAATAAAGGTAAGTTAATTTGATCATCGGGATGTTTAAATGGTATCTCTAATCCTTTAACTATGTTTGGATGATTGAAACGTTTCATTATCTGTATTTCGTTAATCCATCTTTTTTGTTGTGCTTCTGTTAATTGTGTGATATCCTTTTTACATATTTTAATCGCTGTAGGTCATAAAGCATATTTTACATCGAAACAATTACAGAACACTTACTTCTTATTTTCATTCTAAGAAAAGTAACTTACCAAGCTTTTCACCACTCTTATGAACCCAAAGTTCGACGACACCAAATCCTCCAGAACCTAACACCTTATCAAGACTCCATTCTTGAATCAAATCTGGCTTAGCAGTCATATTACTAGCTTCAACCCTAAAAGTTTTTCTACTTACAAATAAAGAATAACTCGTAACAAGATTGCAAATCAAGATTAAACTGTATATGTACATTAATATTTACAATCTTATATTTGTTGTTACTCGTACTTTGTTACTGCATACCCAAGACTTATAAGAGATACAAACTAATGTTTTGCGCTATACAACACAAATGTATTTACATCTTTGTTTCTTTAGCAAATAAGTTGACGTGACATTAAGAGAAATATTGTTGTACTGCCCTCTATTAGCCGCTGCCAGAAATGTATGTAGGATTTCAGTACAAAGCAAAGGTACTTATTACCATACAATTTTTTAAACCGATATGAATACCTACTAGAGGTGGCATCTAAAATGGGCCATTGTGACGTCGGGCAAGCCGACGTTGGAGTTTGGATAAGGTAGAAACGAGATCTACGAATAGATGATAAGTTAGACTGCGATATGCGAACTAAATAACAAAGCATAACGTTACCAAATACTGCGACATCGACACTAAAACATAAATTATAGTAATACGAGCTGAATTCCGTGCGAAGTAGATAATCATTTTCCTCTACCAAAACACCATAGCTTTATCACGCTAAACTTCTAGTATAAAAACCGTCTACAGTACCAACAGTTAGATCGGTCTGTCCTTCTAAGTTTTTAAGATAATTACTTTTAGACTGTATTAGTTTCTTTATTATAATGATAATGAAATAAATAAATAAAAGAGACAGCAAACCTATCGCAGACTTAATTGAATGATGAAAAAGGTATTCTGTCTGAGTCTCTATATTTTACAGAAAATCAAAGTAGATTTTTCTACATTGAAATGGTGTAGAAATTGGAGAGCGGCATTTTGTTGTATGAAAAACTTCACATTTTTCGTTTCAGATAAGTAAATCAAATTGCTCTTCGATACCGATTTATTCTGATACAAAGTATTTGTATAAGATGTCCCTCTACTCTCAGGTTTTTTTTCAAATGTGGTGTAATCTCTTGTCAACTCTACTATCGTTATATTATTCAATTATCAGTTAATCAAGCACATTTGTCAACACTTCAAATGCGATTTATATTAAAGTGAAACTTGTATCGCACAGGTAAGGTCGTCATCTGCCCAAATTTACTACGCTTTCTTCTAACTTTGTAATAGATTTGGATAAACGTGTGTGTAACAATTTTTGGTACTATTTCGAATGCTATTTAATCCAATGAAAGGTGGCGCTCTAGAGTAATCCGGTTTTTGAAGAAATATGGCGGATGCCGAGGTAAGTCTGTCACGTGGAAGTTCAGAAACCATATTATTATCTTGTTACTAGCAATTATTCACAATTGATTTTGTTGTAGTTAACGAAAGCATTAAAAGATCTGCCGAATCGAATTCAAACCGCTAGTAAAAATGAGCGGCGACAGGTTCTGCAAAATGTCGTCAGTGTGTTGTCAAATCCTGGTAAGGAACGAAATTGTGTATGATCTTTTTACTAGATCTGATTGTTCCATATATCGATGGAATGGAAGACGATTATGTTTTACCGCTCATAAATAATACATCGAGATCAATCTATCCGGGAGAATAATCAATACACCGTTTAAATTAACTCGTAGTATATGTGCACATTTTTGTTGGATTATTGTATAATTTTTATACAATTTCCATATTTAACAGTTCATCTTAACGATTACTTTTTAATCAGTTACAAAGCTATAATTATTGTAATCACTGATTTTCATGTAATAACACATGTATATTAAACATTAACGTGTTGCCATAGATTTTATATTTTATATGTTAAATGTTTGCTTGTAAAAGTTAATATTGATTTTAAGCACACAATTTATATGTGTTATATATTACAATTAATGTATTTCATAATTACATATAAGTGTATATATTTTTTTGTTAAAATTATTGGACAATCAAATGTAAGAAAGGTATTGCATATTATGTAGTAATTTTTAAACCTTAGTCATTATCTCTACCTGTTATCATTAGAAAAGGAAACAAGATATTTACATTATTAAGAATGAAAGTTAGGAATTAAAATATATTAAATGTTTTAGTAAACATTTAATTAAAATTCCAAAGATGTTATTTCTATATATTCATATATTTATAGGCATCAACGAGAAAATTGTCAATGGAATTTGCAAAACTATATCTCTTACTTTACATCGATACAAGGATACTGCTTCCCAATCTTACGTGAAAACATTAATCGAGGAATTATTAAAAAAGCAACCAGAAGCTACAATAAAGCACATGACAAATGTTGTTACAGAGCAAGCTACATGGCATAAAAATGTAGTTCCTACGTATGTAAATGATTAATGAATGATTTTTTGGATGCATTTACTTTAAAAACAATCTCTTGACAATGTGACAATGCTTATTAAATATTGAAGAAAATAATATTATCTTGCAGTCTGAATACATCTCTAACTGCATATCTTGCATTAAAATGGTCAACATTAATTGTTCTACATGGACATAGAAGTAATTCGAACATGAATTCTGAATTACCGAAACTTATTGAAGCACAAGCAAATTTAAGTGCAGCGGCTTTGGCATCTATGGATAAAAAATTGACAGAAAAAGTGTACACCTTACTAGCACATCAATGGTCAAATGTTAAAGATACTGAAATAGTATATTTAGAAACATTAACTAAACTGGAAGTTGGAAATGGTGTAATTGTTCTTGCTAGCTTACTTACGAAGTACCTAGTTAATGCAAAAAAAAGTGAATTAGTGGTGAAATTAAAGGTAAATTCATATATCAAAAAATCTATTCTTTTAGATTAATTCACATATTAAATATTGTTAAACAAATGACTATTTTTATTTTACAGACAAATACTATAGATACTTTCATAAAATTAACTATTAGTTGCAAGAAAAAACCAGATCTATATGTTGTCCATAATGCTGTACCACTTCTTCGTAGAATATCTCATGATGAGTTTAAAAGTCAACTATTGCCAGCTTTGCAAAAGGCTATGTTAAGAAATCCAGAAATTATCATTGAGTCAGTTGGATACATTCTTAGCGGTTTAAGTCTTGATTTAAGTCAATATAGTCAAGACATAAGTAAAGGATTATTTGCGAATTTACATTCAAAGGAAGATTTAGTCAGAGATGAAGCTGTAAGGGCATGTCGTAGACTTGCGCTTCAGTGCTCGGATACTACTGCTTTGGAAAATTTATTATCATCTGTATTTGCTGTATTTCATGGATCAGAAGGGAAACTTACAGTTGCAATTCATAAAATTTCTGTACTACAAGGTGCTGGAAATCTTAGTTATAATGCAGCATCTGGAAGTACTGTTGAAAGATTAGCTGAAACAGCTTGTGAACATTTTATCAAAGTTCTTGAAACAGAGGTTCATGAGAAAACTCTAATTCATGCTCTTGAAATGATGGCCTTATGGTCTAATAAATTTGCGAACAACGTCCCGAAGTGTGTTATAGATGCATTTAAGAAAGGCATGACTGCTAAGACTTCGACTGCTGCAGTGCGTACTGCTTATATTAAACTCTTTTTCTCTGCACCAGTAGCTTCATATTCTGGCATAATAACACCTTTACTGATACAAGCAATAACAAGAGCCATGCAGCAATCTGCACAGTCAGCTGCAGTTACAGAGGGTTTAGTGGCTTCTTATTTGTTACTGAAATTTGTGCTCGCTAATCAAGTAGAAAATGACAAACAAACTGTATTATGGAATGCGATCGATGAACAAATATTTTTTTCCGAAAAATTTTTGACAACTTGTGGTGATGAGATTCTGTATCATCTTATGTTACTTTGTGAAAGATTAATTACTGAATTTGGAGATAGATTGAATGAAAAAGCTTTGAATGGCGTTCATAGAGCAATTATAGCATGTGCAACGGCTCCCAAGTACGAAACGAGAAAACGCTGTTTTCCATTAATTAAAAAGATTTTAACTGGTTTGAGTACATATGGGCCTGCTCAAGAATTATTGATGGAATATAATAAATTCTTAGAAAATGTAAAAATAAAATCTGAAACAGATAAAGAAAACAAAGATGATTCTTCCAATTATGAGACAACTGGTAGATGTCTTGCAGATGGATTGCTTGCTATTTGTTCAGGCTCATTTTTGTTTGAGTTACCTGCAATGCAAATGACAAGAGATGCACTGATTCCATCTCATCATCCTGCAGTCCTTAAAGCAATGCCAAATTTGTGGTTCAAGATTGCGAAGAACTTTAATCTTATACCAAAAAATTTTTTATGTTCATTTAACCATGAAATAAAGAAAATGCTTGTGCAAAATTACAGTCCTACTCCTAGTTATGAAAATGCTTTAGCAAAAGTTGCATCAATAGTACCAGATATAATATTACCTGTAATAGTGTCAAATATTACAAGTAAACTGGATGATCCAGAAATCTTAAAAGTCACTAAAGACGAATATTTCACCTATCTTACTCCAGAAGGAGAATTATATGATAAAAGTGTGTTGCCAACAAATGATGAAAATGATATTCTTAATTCAATGAATATGAAAAGGGAGAGTAAAATGTATTCATTTAAAGAACAACAAGAAGAATTACAGCTTAGACGAGAATTATATGAAAAACGAAAGAAGGAAGGAAAAATAAAGGAACCGAAATTAACACCTAAACAAGAAGAAATTCTTAAAGCACAGATGGCAAAAGAAAATGCAATTCGCAAAAGGCTGGCAGAATTGAAATGTAAACTAGATAATGCTGTATCCCTAATTATATCTTCTATACATGGAAATGGTCAAGAGCTTTCTTTCTACTTAAAAGATCTTCTACCATTGATTTTGAAAAATTTAGGATCTCCGTTAGCAGCACCAGCAATGTCTGATCTTTATATCCGTTTAAAGGAAATTGTGAAAATAGATAATCCAGTTCTAAGAGATTTAATAGCACATACTACATTGCGACAATTACAACCACAGTGTGACCTGAATTCAGCTTGGGAAGAAGAAAATCTCGATACTGCAGTGAAAAGAGCTTTAAATCTTTTACACACATTGACAATAAAACAAAAAGAATTATTTACCGCTCCTACTTTTTGCTATATATTTTCGTTTATAAAGAAAACTTTGTTATCTTATAAGGATGATAATATGATTATCCAAGGGTTACAAATAATACAAGAACATGCTAAACAAAGAGGGAATTCTTCTGATTTTAGAGATCCAAGACATCCCCAATTACTTCCACGTAAGCATATGTTTGATCTGTTAATAGAATTAATGGAAATCACAAGTGGTAGAGTACAGACACATGCGGTAGCAGCATTATTAGATGTTGCCCAATCTGGTAGCGGTCAACGTGGTGCTGCAATAGCAACTAACGAAGATATAGATTCTTTAATTGGGGCATTGCAAAATTCTGTACCTACAATAAGAGATGCGGCATTGAGAGCCTTAACAGTCGTAAGACGAGCTTTTCCATCTCAAAAGGAGGATCCAGACCAACTCTCTCATCTTATTAGAAGAATATGGGTTGCCAAATTTGATTCTTGCGATGAAAATAAAATTCTTGCTAACGAGTTATGGAATGCCGCAGATTTAGTAATGCATGCAGATAGTCTTTCTCATGAACTTATTCAAGATATTGCACATCCTGTAGAACCCATACAACAAGCTGCTGCTTGTGCTTTGGCACAATGTTTAACCGATGTTCCCCACTTAGTGCCAGTAATTTTGGATAAATTATTGCAGCTTTACCAAGAAAAGTTAGCCATGATTCCACCGAAATTAAACGATTTTGGTCGCGTAGTCGAACAACCTATTGATACTTGGGGTCCACGGCGAGGTGTGGCACTTGCATTGGCTCAAATGGCACCTCTTCTTAGCGCTGATACAATACTTAAACTTATACAATTCTTTGTTTCAACCGGCTTAGGAGATAGAAATCAGTCTGTTCGTACAGAAATGTTAACTGCTGCTGTAGCTGTTGTTGATCTTCATGGAAAAGTAAATATAACTTGTTTATTACCGGTTTTCGAGGAATTTATGGACAAAGCTCCAAAAATCGGTAGTTTCGATTCGATTAAACAGTCTGTGGTTATTCTTATGGGATCATTAGCAAGACATCTCGATAAAGATGATCCACGTATTAAACCAATAGTTATGCGTTTAATTGCTGCTCTTTCTACACCATCGCAACAAGTACAAGAAGCTGTAGCCAATTGCTTACCACATCTTGTACCTTCTATCAAGGAAGATGCACCAAAAATAGTGGACAAATTGATGGATCAATTATTAAAATCAGACAAATATGGAGAACGTAAAGGCGCCGCTTATGGTTTAGCAGGTATAATCAAGGGTATGGGAATACTGGCGCTAAAGCAACTCGATATTATGACCACATTAACTAATGCCATCCAGGATAAGAAAAATTACAGGCATCGAGAAGGAGCGTTGTTCGCTTTTGAAATGTTGTGTACTATGCTTGGTCGATTATTTGAACCGTACATTGTTCACGTTTTACCACATTTGTTATTATGTTTTGGAGACTCGAGCCAGTATGTAAGAACAGCTACTGACGATACAGCTCGCGTAGTTATGAGTAAATTATCCGCACATGGAGTAAAACTTGTTCTACCTAGTTTATTAGCAGCATTAGAAGAGGACTCTTGGAGGACTAAGACTGGTATGTAATTTAAATATTCATATCATTTAAAATGATAATGTCTATCTGTTCATTTTATTAGGGATAATCATTTTTTCAACTGTTCCTTTTAAGGATCCGTCGAATTATTAGGTGCAATGGCATATTGTGCACCAAAACAACTCAGCAGTTGTTTGCCAAGTATAGTTCCAAAGCTTATTGAAGTACTCAGTGATTCACACACTAAAGTTCAAGAAGCTGGAGCAGAAGCTCTTAAAGTGATTGGAAGTGTAATTCGAAATCCAGAAATTCAAGCTATTGTTCCAGTTTTATTGAAAGCTTTACAAGATCCTTCTCACAAAACAGCAACTTGTCTTCAAACTCTTTTGGATACACAATTTGTACATTTCATCGATGCTCCGTCATTGGCACTTATTATGCCTGTAGTGCAACGAGCATTCTTAGATCGTTCAACGGAAACAAGGAAAATGGCAGCCCAAATTATTGGAAACATGTATTCTTTAACTGATCAGAAAGATTTAACTCCATATTTACCGACAATCATTCCTGGTTTAAAAACGAGTTTGTTAGATCCGGTACCGGAGGTACGAAGTGTGTCTGCAAGAGCGTTAGGTGCTATGGTACGAGGAATGGGTGAATCTAGTTTTGAAGATCTGCTTCCTTGGCTGATGCAAACACTTACGTCTGAGACAAGTAGCGTCGATCGATCGGGTGCTGCACAAGGTCTTTCAGAAGTTGTAAGAGGATTAGGCGTTGAAAAACTTCATAAACTTATGCCCGAGATCATTAGTACAGCTGAAAGAACTGATATAGCTCCTCATGTAAAGGATGGTTACATTATGATGTTCATTTACATGCCAAGTGCATTTACTACAGAATTTACACCTTACATTGGACAGATCATCAATCCCATTTTAAAAGCTCTAGCTGATGAAAATGAATACGTTCGCGAGACAGCGCTTAAAGCAGGTCAACGCATTGTTAATCTTTATGCTGATTCTGCTATTATGTTACTGTTACCAGAATTGGAAAAAAGTCTGTTTGATGATAATTGGCGTATTAGATATTCATCGGTACAATTACTTGGGGATTTACTATATCGTATCTCTGGTGTTTCGGGCAAAATGTCGACAGAAACCGCCAGCGAAGATGATAATTTTGGAACCGAACAATCGCATTATGCTATTATTAACGCACTTGGTGCTGAAAGACGAAATCGTGTGTTGGCTGGATTGTATATGGGTAGATCAGATGTTGCATTGATGGTACGCCAAGCTGCTCTTCACGTGTGGAAAGTTGTTGTAACGAATACACCAAGAACGTTAAGGGAAATATTACCAACGTTGTTTACTTTGTTACTTGGCTGTTTAGCAAGTACAAGTAATGACAAGAGACAGGTGGCAGCAAGAACTTTAGGGGATCTTGTTAGAAAATTAGGTGAAAGGGTACTACCAGAGATTATACCTATTTTGGAGAAAGGTTTGCAAAGTGATCAAGCTGATCAACGTCAAGGTGTATGTATTGGATTATCCGAAATTATGACAAGTACAAATAAGGATATGGTGATAACATTTGTAATCAGTTTAGTCCCAACAGTGAGGTAGGTAGTAAACGTTAAAATTAAATTCCATGGTAATTAAATAATTTTATTAAAATACTACATTTACTTTTTATAGAAAAGCATTATGCGATCCATTACCAGAAGTTCGGCAAGCAGCAGCGAAAACTTTTGATGGTTTACATTCGACTGTAGGAGTTCGAGCATTAGATGATATATTGCCGGCAATGTTAACGCAATTAAATTCACCAGATCCAGCAGAAGCAGAAAACACTTTAGATGGTTTACGTCAAGTAATGGCAATCAAATCTAGAGTTGTCTTGCCATATTTAGTACCTCAACTAACAACTCCTCCTGTTAATACAAAAGCATTGTCAATATTAGCAAGTGTAGCAGGTGAAGCGTTAACGAGGTACCTTCATAAGATTCTACCAGCATTGCTAACAGCTCTTTCCAGTGCTCAAGGAACGCCGAATGAAGTTCAAGAATTGGAATATTGCCAAACGGTAATTTTATCCGTTACTGATGAGGTTGGCATTAGAACAGTGATGGATCAGCTTATGGAAGCTACAAAATCAAACGATCCATCTAAACGTCGCAGTGCTGCAACTTTGTTATGTGCTTTTTGTCGCGATACACGGGCAGATTATAGTCAATATGTCCCGCAATTATTGCGAGGTCTCATTCATTTATTCACGGATGACGATAAGGATGTATTGCAAATGAGTTGGGAAGCTCTTACAGCAGTAACTAAGACACTGGCATCCGATCAACAAATTGCACATGTACAAGATATTAGACAAGCCGTACGATTTGCAGTATCCGATTTGAAAGGACAAGAATTACTGCCAGGATTCTGTTTACCAAAGGGAATTACACCTATTCTTCCGATATTCAGGGAAGCTATATTAAATGGTTTACCAGAAGCAAAAGAGCAAGCAGCACAAGGGCTTGGTGAAGTTATAAAATTAACTAGCGCTTCAGCATTACAACCGAGTGTTGTGCATATTACTGGACCGTTGATTCGAATTCTTGGCGATCGTTTTAATTGGAGTGTTAAAGCAGCTGTTTTAGAAACGCTTGCAATTTTGCTGGGCAAGGTTGGTGTAATGTTAAAACAATTCTTGCCACAATTGCAAACTACTTTCTTGAGAGCATTAAACGATAGTAACAGACAAGTGAGATTAAAAGCCGCCTACGCATTAAGTAATCTCATTGTCATTCATACTCGTGTCGACCCACTATTCACAGAACTTCATACTGGTATTAAAACTGGTGATGATCCTGCTATTAGGTAAGCCAGAAATTTGAAAAAAGTCTGAATGTTATACACGATTCGTATATTTATAGTGAATGTTTAATAATATATATGTATTCTAGAGAAACGATGCTTCAAGCTTTGCGAGGTGTACTTACACCTGCTGGTGACAAAATGACAGAGCCAATGAAAAAGCAAGTTTTCGCTACTTTAAGTAGTATGCTTGGCCATCCAGAAGATGTTACAAGAAATGCTGTAGCTGGTTGTTTTGGAGCTCTAATACGGTGGCTTAGTCCAGACCAACTTAACATTGCACTTAATGAACACTTATTATGTAAGTTTTCTATACTATATAAATTATGGTGGACGTTGTAAGCGTTACTTAATTGCAACTAGAAGCGGATATTCCTTGATAAATAATTTGTAGGTAACGATACTAGTGTTGATTGGATGCTCAGACATGGCCGTTCTGCAGCATTGTTTGTCGCTTTAAAAGAATCACCAACAACTATGTACAATAACAAAGAGAAAGCTCGTGTCTGTACGGTGATACTTTCGTACTTGAGCGCGGATCGAGTTCAAATAGTCATGAACGGTATACGAGCGTGTGGATATTTGTTTCAATATCTTATGAACGAACAACAACCTGTACCTCAACAAGTTCTATCTCCTTTCGTGCGGGTAAGAATATTTTAGAAAATATGCAAAATTAAATTCATATGTAATTTCACGCAGGAATAATTTATCGTGTGATTTATTTTAGTCAATGAATAACAACAGCAACGATGTGAAACAGTTATTAGCCAAAGTTTGCATTCATTTGGCTCGTAACATACCACCTGAAAATATGTCACCAGAATTGCTTAAATCTCTTTTACCTATGTTGGTAAATGGAACAAAAGAGAAAAATGGTTACGTAAAAGCTAATAGCGAGCTTGCTCTGATAGCAGTACTTAGATTAAGGCAAGGAGAAGAAGAACATCAGGTATGTGACTTTGATTTTGATTTATAATTGATGATTGATTATATTTATGATATTTTTAATTGTATTTCTCAGCGTTGTATGACTTTTCTGGATGCTGGTGCAAAAGAATCGTTATCGGATGTAGTCAGCAAAGTACTGCGGAAAGTTTTGTCTCAGCCCGAGGGCAAAATAGAAGAATTGGACGATACGTTACTCACGTGAGAGATGTACGTCCTGGGGCTCAATATGCTCTATACCCATTCTACTAATAGTTGTACTATCAATGGTTATGCGAACGACTTTTATAAAGAGACTTACTGTTCGTATACTAGTTGCATTATAAAGACGTTAGTTCGTTCAGCATTGTATCTCGATAATCAATTAAACAAAGTAAAATGTAACAATCGCTCGATTGCATTTAAGTTACTTAAACTAACGTGTCCTGTTTACCGAGTGATTCGAATACAGATTGTAGATACTTCTACGAAAAATGTTTTCTACTATCAATTTATCAACAATCTTTGTAATAAGTTTTTTTTTATATTTTAATTACTAATGTATCCGAATTTGTCTTAAGGGTACGTATATGTAAATGAATTAATAGAAATTAATGAACACGAAACCTATCGAACTTGGATACCAGAAGAATGAAAATAATTTAAGATTCGAATTAAATTTCGATCGCACTGTACATTCGCGGTACGCATTTTAACATACTTGTTACCTTGTATCTTTTGGTATGTTTCGTTTATATTACGAGGAAAAAAATAGATTATTTTACCTGTCCAGAAAGGTTAGAGCTGTTTTTGAACGAAAATACACGACTACTTTATTTTTTTACAGCAAACATATCAATTAATTTTTATTTGATCATCGGTAAATTGGTTAAAAATTGTTTATTTGCCAAGGATTTGCCAACGGTGTCGCGCTTTATCATTCTAATGTATTGCGCTGCTCCGTATTGGATTTATATGCAATGGTGTACACTTTATATTTCAGAATTACTTGTAGCGATTGTCGAGTCGGTTTAAGCTGCACCTAACGACGCGATACTTCTAAACTGATACTTCTATCATTAAAGCGTCTTCGTCTCCAACTGTATTTCATTTTCAACACATTTCATCTAAATCTTCAATTTTATGATTGCATTAAATAAATAATAATTCGCGAGTGTACGTATTTTGTATATACGTCCCATAATACGTTACAATTTAGCGACATTACTGCATAATATGAAATCTTGTACTTTTATATGTAAATTTTTCAACGTTCCACGAGAAAATACTTGCTACTCGTAAAAAATGTTCCTTGCATGTAAAGTTGATATATGAAAGTAATTTATTTCATTTGGTGAAATCATTCCACGCACAATGCAAAAAATGTTAGAATTGATTAAATAATATTTTCGCAACATTCTAAAGTATTAATAATTTTGCTAAATATCACATAAAAAGTATTTTTCGCCTATTTTATAAAATATCTGAGAGAGTCTTATATTTTCATCAAATTTTAGGTCTATACATGTATATTATATTAGAAATATCTAAAACGAAGACGCCATAAGATGATAAAATAATAGATCAGGAATAACGCGTATGCATTGTATTTTAGTCAAGTTTCACGTCATTATTATATCAGGATGCATAATCTATTTCCTTATTCCGACGGTACCGAAAACTTTTTTTATTACTCGGTCAAGACTGAATCGTACTATCGGTGGTTGTAAAAGTTAACTGCCACGTCCTCAATTTTGTGATGTTCAAAGAATCAATTTCCCGTCTGTACCTCTTGCGAACTCCACCGTATTTATTTATCCAACTTCTGTTCAATTACTTTTACAGGTTCACGCACTGAATATCATTCACTTCATTATTTCTATTACCTAAGTTCCTTTTGTTCTTTCAGATATTAAACATAAATGCCACTGTTAAAGTCCTTACATCTCTCGATACAAAAAAGTTACGCAAACTTGTCTTCATAATTTTTTTCATTTTATATAAGATGTATTGAGAGATGCTATATTAATTGTTGGTGACAAGTATTGAGAAATTATGTAAAAATGTTATCATTAAATTAACATGCTGGTCTTTTGAGAAAAGTTGGCTCAAGCTTTCACAGTTGTTAATTTACATGGGCACATTGTAATGCAAGTGCAATAACGTCCAGGAGCATTTGTTAATTTATGTTATTAAACTAAAGGATCATTGGCAATGATAGATGATTATTTAAATATTATTTCTAAGTTGTTTTATAATTACTCCTGTGAAGTTACTCTTTCTTTTCTTTTCCATTTTTGTCTAGAACCGTATTATATATATATGTATATGCCAATATAAGTCACTATCAAACTAATATATTCTTTTACTATTTTTAACTTGATTTAATTATAATTTTGCATAATATATATTTTCTCTTTAAAGCTAAAATGCAATAAAAATTTGTTTATTTTATTTAACCAAGACTTAACGGAAGCATGATTGTTTTGAAAATGTAAAATAAAAGCCGAGAGAAATTAATTATTTTAACAAATTATATTAAAAATTCTCTTCTTCATTAATCATCTGGTTCCTGTTTCAATTCTCTTCACATGCAAATTCTTTTAAACTTTCTTATTCGAATAGAGTAACTGTCTCGTCGCCTCTAGTAGCGTTTCATAAAATTCGAGAAATGTCAGCTGTAACGTTCAATTTTTACAGTGTAAAAATACTGTATACACGCGATATGTCTGTAAGGTATGCCGCATTTAATTAAAATCTTAATTAAGTTAGAAGAGATACAATTTCTGTAATACACGTATAAATAATCATATCGATTAGAGTATTACCCGTTTATTTAATTAAATACACTATTCAGTATTAATTTATAGATAAATATTGGTGTAATAAATGCATCTCGATCTATTTGCGGCGATCATAATATTTTATGCTTTTAGCACAGTTAATGATGCTTACATAGAGTACACCACGTAAAGTATTACAAGCTGTTTTGTATAAAATCATTGCAGGTATCGATTTTAATTTCGTTTATATTAAGTGCAAGAACATAGAATAGATAAATTTTGGGATTAAGTCAGAGGGGCCCAAAAGAGGCTATCTTACTTCTTTTTAATTTTTCGTTTTTTTCTGATAGCTGTTTCCTTCATAATAACGCTTATATTTCAAGCATTCCTTTTTAGTCTGTATAGTTGAAAAGTTATAACGAATAATACTTCTTTCAAGAAGAATATCGAAAAGCGATCAGAGGATAATCAACAGTTGATGATCTGTCGATTTTTAAGTATTAATCATATGAGACGTTCACAAGTATCACTGGGAATAATAGAGTTTTGTAATAGTTATAAATAAAATGGATTTATGATCGGAAGGAACGGAATTAAAACGTCTGTAAATCGACAACTCCAAATATATATTGTTAGATGTCTGAAATAGTATTGTAAAAAGAATAAATAAATGTTTGAAAACGAACGAGCATCGTCTCGAACAATAAAATAAGTTTCAACGGTCTTCGATGCTCCCTCGGAATTTCTCTCGACACCAATCTACCACAAAAAAATGTTGTTATATAATTGTTTCACTCGAATAAAATGAAAATAATCCCCTTTTCTCCCTTAGACACTTCCTTCCTCCCAACATGTAACATTCTAGATATTATAGTCAATCCATTCAAAATATTTAATTAACAAAATTTCAAGTCGATATCTGTAGTGTGCTATTAAAGGGAACAGTTTGCAACACCTCGCGTGGTGCACGAAAAATTAATTCGATTAATTTATTTAAATTAGAATCATAATGTCGTACCTTATAATCCATGTTCATTATTACACCGCTATTTCCATCTTTTATTCCAGGACATATTGCTGCCATAATTTTTATCATTTTTGGAGCACCCAATTGTTTAAAGGCCAGCAATCCATTAACTGTAATGTACATTATATTTTTAATATAAATAATGGAATCATTGCTTATTTATCAAATTTGATATACGTACACGGATCACTTTCTATTTCTTTTGATACATTAATTGTGTATTGAGGTGATGAAAAAATTCTGTCGGATTTCAATAAATAACTGATCTTATCACCTATTGTTACAGAATTAATTCCATCTGGAAAATTTTTAATGAAGTCCATCGACGTCGAAGAAGATTGTGGAGTGGTACCTACATAGCAGTAATTTGAAAATTTCAATTTTGTTATTATATTTAGTAGTTTAATTAAAAATTTGTATAAGAAAATGGTAGTATACTTTTCACAGCACACATCGATCGAAGAAGTGACTTTGCCGTAAGTGGATACCCAATTCGTTGATACAATTCAAAGACGCAATAAGCAGGTAGTAAATTTTGATTTTCACAGCACAAGTTACCTGTAAGAAGAATTTTATTTAAAAATCACTGTAAATTATTGATTACTGTTTCTGTGTAACATTTCTATATAAGTGTTATCTTGAAATTACTTATATACCAACGTGATTTCCAGCACGGGGATATACATCGTTCTCCAAAAATTTATGCAAACCAGCAGCGATTTTTCCATTCATTTTCTGAACTTCTATATCATTGTGTTTAGTGTATAAATGCCAAGAAACTTCCAACAATGCGTGTAAGAACTGCCAAATTTCTATCCTTTCGAACGGATGATGAGGATCTACCACCAACGCGGTTTCATTTTTTGCTAAAGTTATTTCCAAAGTTTTGCTTACAAGTTTTGTTCGTTAAATTGTCGGAAACAGTTAAAATATCGTATAACGCGTACGATGTTTTACTAGGAATAGTGCAATTGATAGCAGTTAATATTTACCAATGTAAGTGTCGATTTCAGCGAGGCTCAACCCTTTTTCATGGATATCGCAATCTCTCCATAACTGCCAAAGACACAACCTAGTCATTACAAGATTACATTTTGGCGGTGACTTTGTAAATAATTTAGCGTAATCATTATAAATTCGACGTAAACGAGACATGTGCAATGTTAAGCAATTATATATCCAACGTTCTTCGTACTTCCAATTAGATTCAGCCATATTTTCTATCTGCGATTCAGAAACGTTCCTTCGTATAAGATCTTTTTGTTCGTTTGTATCTGTATTTTAACGGAACATTTTCATTAGAAATTTTAACTACCTTTTTTAATGTGTTCTGCGCTAGTAAGGAAATGCAAGCATAAACAAGAGACCAATTAAAGTTGGAGGTGCCAAACAAGAGCAAGACTTGTTTTCGCAATTGTAACATTTCCCAGATGTAATCGAAGTCACGAGAACTGGTTCCAGACTTTTTGGATCCAATAAACGAGTTATGTGATAAGATAAACGTGGAAATTGTTCTGGTTTTAGAATAGGAGATACTAATGTTTCTGCCAATTGTTCAGGCTTCTCAACAAATCTAGAAAGTATTAAACAGAGATATCTTTAGATACATTTTTTACATTTCACTACTAATTTTTATTGTACAATTATTTTTTTCCAAGAGAGAAAAAGGGATTGCTTTCATTTTATGCTTTTATTTTGCGAGAATAGACGATCTTACTGCGGTGCCTTTTCCTCATCCATGCGTATACACTTCTGTTCATACTTCACTTCCGTTTCATTTTTAATAGTATTATTTACGATATTCGATGCACAGAAAATGTCGTTTAGAAACAACGAATCAGACTCCAATTTTTCTCCGTTATTTCCTGAATGAAACGGAACCACTTTTAATTTTCTATTATAACGTATTTAAAAATGCAATTAGAAACTAGTAGAAATACGTCAAATGTTTGTTACCAATCATAATTCCATGACCGTGTTTTTTATTATTCTTCCAACAACCAGAATATCTAGCTCCACCAACAGAATTCAACTTCATGTCTCCTGTAACAATATTCTTATTAGTACATCTTGCAACACGTGGAATATGTAAATTTTGCTGGCAATAATCAATCATAATTTGTTAGAGGGCATAGAATGAGTTCACCTTTGCCATGACGCATTCCATGACGCCAATAACCAGCATAGGTAACTTCTTGCGGCCAAGTAAAGGTTCCATTAAAGAATCCATTCCATACATATACGCCATAACTGTATAAACATTACGTAAAATATATGTAGTTAGTACTACTTTAGTTTATTACAGAGGAGGTAAACAAACCCATCCATCGCGCCACATTTCCATTCTCCACGGTAGACATCTCCATTAGTCCAGACCATGATCCCAAGTCCATGACGAACTCCATTCTTCCATTGACCTACGTAGCGAGCTCCGCTTGGATAAATTCGTAACCCAGTGCCATTCATTTTGTCCATCGTCCAGTCTCCATCGTACGAACCATTGTCTTCGTAACGAGAATAACTTTTGTAATAAACAACTCATTCACTAAGTACTTTTATTATTTCTAAGCAGTTGCGTTTGTATAAAGTATTGCGCATAGACTAAACTAGAAGAGTAGAATTTTTAAACGTTGGTATATCAATATCTACTCGTATTAAGTCATTCGCTAATTTAGAAAAAATTCAAATGTGAATATCTTTTGCTCTCTTAGTACTAACCCTTTTCCGTGCCTTCGACCCTTGTGCCATTGACCAGTATACATGTAATGGTTTTCTCCGTCTACCATAATTCCTCTACCATGGGGGTAACCATTCGCAAAATCGCCCTCGTACCAACAAACACTGTTCCATTCTAGCAAACCTTTCCCATGCATACAGTTACGTTCAAATTCTCCCTAACAGAATTTTTTTATTACCTTTAAAATAAAATTCCGAGGAAAATAAAGTAGTAATGTTACTAAATATATTATTAAATATTCTGCGTTAAATCGTACGTTATTGTTAAGGATAATCGACGTTATTTAATAGAATACATTTAGCTTTTTGCAAGCAGAAAATAAAAATCAGCTGCGAACAGGAGATTAAGAAAAATTACTTTATACTGAGCACCATTGGACGATCTGTATACACCTTCGCCTTCCATCATTTTTCTACTAATTCGTCCACTATAAGTGTTATTATTGATAAATGTTACATTTGCAAATTCGTCTGGCAATGTTAGTTTCCAGGGACAGCTAGAACTCAATTTAGTTACAGCATTAGCATTCTCTTCAAAATTATTGTCGTCTTCTTTTGATACATTCACATCTTCTAAATCTTCTCCTTTATCAAAACCTTCATCGTCGCTAGATATTTCTCTAGAGTCAGCATCAATTTTTCTTTTAGACTTTTTTCTCAAGTATCTTCCATCCCATCTATATTGTGAATGAAATCGTTAGCTTTCAAATATAAAAATATTTAAGTTATGTAAAAGTTTAGCGAGAAACAAATGTAACATTACTCTTTCACAAAATACTTCAACATATCGTTATAAAGAATAAATATGAATTCTTCTATACAGCTGTATCTGCGACGTTTCTCAGCGAGAATATCCTCGAAAGACAATTCCATTACTTCACTTTCTTGCTCCTCGATACCTTCCACCTCTTCTTCTTCTTCTTCTTTTTCTTCTTCATCAAACAATTCTAGATGGATAATCTTTTTACGACATTGTCGCAAGATAACTTCTTTCAATTCGGTATTCATTATTTTAATATCTTCGATTCGATTAAATTTGAAGTAAATGAACTGCAGAGGAATTTCGTCACAAACGATGTAACCCTTCAATGTAGATCTTAACAAGCTACGTAGATTCAACCCCAAGAGACGTGAAGATATCAGAGACACGATAAAAAGTGAAATGTTAAGGAGCAACAGGGTTTTCAACTATATTCAATCAATTTGTAATTAATTAATCAGATCATTTGTAGGATGGGCCATCTCAAGAAGTAACCAGTATATATTCAAATTATAATTTTAAATACGGATGAGAAATTGTTGATGACGAGAAAAATGAACGTAAGATTATCTTGGTATGAAAAGTATTGTGAAATTTCTGAGAATTGTTAAACGTGCATCTGATAAATGTTATAATTATTGATTGTAATTTAACCAGGCTGTTATTCCACTTTGTGAGGATGAAGTTAAAGATGTGGAGCCAATCATTTTTCATACTCCATCTATTTATAATGATAAAGTAAAAGTACATGATTGGTAAGTACATTTCTGTTTAAATATCTGCATAAGACAATATTTTATTACGTGTACGATTAGGAGCAACATTTAATCCGATGAGGCAGTGTAATTCTACGTGTTGCCATATTAAAACGAAGAAGGGTAAAACGCACCCTTCGTTCGGTTGCGCGTAGCAACGCACCTTCCTTAAAACCATCAACGTACACCCTAAAATTACTTGTGTTCTGATTACCTTTGATCGTTCATGTGCATAGTTCCACGTGTTTTATAGTGATAATTACTGTTCAACACTAACGTGAAGAAATTAAAGTAGATATTGCAAACTATACTACGAAATCTACTATATTACACTGGTGAAATATCAAAGAATGTTAGTTTGATTAATCACACCTGACAAACTGTGACGTTTCATTCGTTACTTCCAATGTTTCTTATAATACACAAATGTAATTTCAACAGGCAAATGCAAACATTGGCGGAGCCCAGAGACAACAAAGACATATTTCCACCAAAAGGAAATCTTCATAAATCATCGTATCGAAGATTAGGCTTTGAGGCTGGTTGCACAGGAATTTCGGAGACCCAAGATATGCTGTCTCAGATAGAATTAAAAGACCTGTACAAGCCAGTTTACCCGCAACGCGCTTTACTTAACATGAAGTCTCTCGCATCAGCGGAGTATGCATTATCTTAATAATATCTTGAGTGATTCTAGCTAATAACGATATGCTTCGTTAGAGTTAATAGAAAATTGTAGACTGTTAAATGCTTGAATATGTTTGACTCGATTAAAACGTGTTGCAGGACGGAAGATGAAAAAGAGTCGACGCTGACGGACATAATGTACAATTCTGAAGAAGTTCGTCGCATGGATTATCGAACGACGACGGAAGTTGATTACAGACCGCCGTATCCTATGAAGTTGAGGCCGTTACCATCGCTACCACCGCCACCGGAACCGTGGCTCTTGAATCGACGGACCATCGGGTACAGCCTCGAGGAACTGGGGAAACGGGACGGGATGCACACATTTTTAGACGACAACATGGAGCTTCATCGGAGAATAGCCGACTTGAAATCCAGAAGGTACAAACTGGATAGTTTTCGAAGGGAGACCGATCAGTTTCCGGGGATTGCTGACTTTTCTGATGCGAAACAGTGCCAAGTTGAAAGTTGAAGTGTACAAGTATTTAATCGCGCATTAATGGACTATGTCCTACCACGATGTAACAAATAAAATGACAATCAAAATTACATTAAACAGGATTTTTGGGCCTAATTAGAATAAAATCTTATTGCGATAATAAACGTGGAAATGTTAAATGCGATGCATTGTAAAATTCATTTTATTTTATTACAGTTGTAGCTATAATCATACAACGATGCAATATTTTGTTGTTTTAATCATGTAATTGCGGAACACATTATAATTGAATTATATGTAAGCGATAGTGTACAATGATTAGAAAACTCCAGTTCAAAATGAACTTATTAATTGAACGTGCAGTTATTGAAAGAAGGGAGGGGGGAAGGGGTACAGCTGAATGCACATTTGCAATGTAAAATACTCCTGCGGCAATGACAGTGAAACAACGCTACACAGTTGCATCTATGATCAATAATTATCGAATATCACCGTTCATTCGTGGCTTCTGCCGAATCGCATGTGACCGTAGTCGTCGAATTGCTCTCGTTTACCGAATCTCATGTGCCCATAATCGTCGAACTGTTGTCGCTTATTTAAATCTACAAAATCATTGTCTTCGCCGAGATCCTCCACGATATACCTATACAAGGAAATGTCACGTAATAAGCAATTAAGAGGCTTAAATGGCTCGTCGTGTGCAACGTGATGCAAAGCTTTTTCTCGTGTACTAAGCGTAGAACGAATTAATTAAATACGATAGCTACCCTCGTAATAAAGGGTGATTGCGGAACCTTCGATGGACGTCATTAACAAGTTCGTGGGCTGTTTCACACTTCTCACAGAATAACCAGACAACTGTCATCGCGCAAGTCAGAGCAAAAGTTAAATTCATATCTAGAAAACAGAGAAGCACACTTTCGTTAATCAAAGTCACAGTTCTCTTTACAGAGGCCACTGGAGGGTGATGGTTTACGACAAATCGAGTACACCAATGTCACGCTGAATTATTGGAACAACGGAAGAAATACGTGTCTGTGTAGAAAGAGGGCTCGACCAAGTACTTAGATTGGTGTTGCAAACCGAGGAAACGAACGAAGAGGAGTTGCTCTTCACCTATCTGATGGACGACTGAAAATCGGCAGAGGAATGCGCGATCCACGGCTTCTACGTGGCTTTTTATACGGGAACCCCATCATCCGGGGAATCCTGGAGGGACGTTAAGCTCTTTGAATTTTAATTCACGTAGCTGTGCTCTGTAAACAATTTTCTTGGCCTACGTAGACGCCTCCTCCATCGGCGTTCAATATTCCACGATGGTAACCGATGATTGGCAGTTCGAATAACCGTATTATCGTTTAAGCATCTTGGAATTTCTCTCTATAAAACTTCATTTTTTAATCGTTTCCATTTGTAACATTTTTATACATGTTTTAGAAGTAACGCGAGTGGCTTGAATGAAAAATTTCTGCGTTCTACTAGAAGCCATGAATGTTCCTCTAAAATATTTTCACGTTTACTTTTAACCGTGTCAAAATTAAATACGCTTTCAGTCGATGAAATTTCAATATCTAGCAATTAGAGTCTAATATATCAAGGAGCACTAGCGTACAAACGAAATAGAATTACGAGAGGATAATCGATTTCCTGTCAATGATAATAATAATGGCAACATCTCATTCACCGTAAGATCTACTTATCGACTTGAATGAAATACTTTTGCCAACTATTAACCGTTTGCACCGTCAAATTAAATTATAATTCCCACGAAAGGTGAAAATTACATCAGACGCTCAGATTCTTCGTCGTATGTAATACAATTAAGAAGGATAGAAATTTTAGAAGAAAATAGTTCATTTACGAGTCGATAGCGGTTGCCCTTTAAGAGATTTCAATCGATAATCCGATAACCGGCGGCATTTAAATCGATTCACGTAACCAAGCTGACAAGTACATTTTTCTCTACTCTCACGGACGAGGAGCGCAAACGGAATTAGCGATAAGTCACATAGACAGTCGCGGGGTGAATAAAATTCAACGTTCGTAGGAAGTCACGGTCATGGATTATGACAATCCCCGAACGGCTTCGGTATTTGCAGTGCTTCCGCGGAATCCTATAAATCAGACCGGTGTCGCTTTGGAAATTTCATTGTTTCCCATCCCCCGACCATGTTCATCGTCTGTCGTTAGTTCGCCCCTCGAATGCTCCATCCGTGACGGTGATCATGACCGAGGACGTGAGCGTTATGCTTCAGAAAGGGCTTTCTGGGTGGTGGAACGAAGAAACCGAGTACATATTCCAGACGCTCGAAAGATGGGCCGCGTACGCGAGGGGCTACAATCGTTTGAGGTCCGAAAGATTGTCGAGAGGACGTATGACCATGCAGGGAGGACAGGAGACTCGCTGGAGCATTTCCGCGAACAAGCTGATCATCGACGACTCATCGTGGAGCCCACGTTTCCACACCCTCAAGAAATCTCGACGGAAGCCACCACCGGAGGAAACCAAGATCAACTGTTGCGGGACGTTCAACTACCAATCGAACAGCAACTTGGACAGCTCTTGCCTGGAGACGTATAGGTACGACCACAGTATCTACTTCAAGACGATTGGTGACATCAAGAACGGGAAGAAGGAGAGCAACGATTCTAATTGCAAGTCGAAAGAGGAAGATACAGTCTCTATTAGTAGCGAGGAGCTTGTGGAGTGGGACGTAAACGCGATGTCCGATTTCATCGCTAATCAATTGTTGGAAGACGGATTCGATAAGGACAACGTGGAGAACGTCTTCGACTCCGAAGGGAATCCTCTCGAGGACGTGAATGGGCTTAAGTCTATCACCTGGTTCAATGTGGATCTATCCAAGCTCGATTTAAACGAAGATGAGATTGCTGTCACTGTCATCGACGAGCAGAATAATAAAAATAGTTCAGCGATCTCTGAGTGTGAAAAGGAGAGGAACAATAATTATATAAAAAGTGAAGAATCCACAGACGTGAATGTAAGGAACGAGGCGTTGCAGAGTTGTGCGATGGGGGATGAAAATGAAGAGACGCAGCCTGAGAGGGGAATTCAGAGGTTCGTTGATATCAGAAGAACCAGAAGGGGAACCAGATCAGTTCAGCAGCCTGCTGTTGCAGACGACAACAGTTTAATTTGTCCAAGAGTTTCGTTTAATCATAGCAATACCGTCGATCCTTCCAATTCTGTACATCGTTAGAGTAAATCACGGAAATAAGTATGATTAATAATTCAATAGCTACGTGCTATGCGAAATAAATTAAATTTGTATACAAATTACGTTGTATCCTTATTTCTGATCACGATGTGTATTTTTATTAATTGCGCGCGTTTTCGATATCAGTAGACGTAGAAATCTATGTTGTCATTTATTTCGCTGAAACGATAAAGGAGAAACGGCTTCGAATGGATGAAAGAAGATAAGCAGAGTATCTAATTATTGGAACAGATTTAACGAAATAAAGTTTCGTTGGTATATAGATCCACAATCCATCGGTAGGAAGTACAAACCGTAAGAACGCGCATGCACCAATTGGTGGGGAAAGCCACGCATGCAAACAGGTATATTCTTGCAATCCGGCTGGAAATCGATCGGCTTCTCATTCGTTCTAAGAGAGTAGTGCGTAGTACTTCCCTAAAACATAATCGAGGGGTGAATCGAGGGACATCGACACTAAGAAGAGAAGCAGAAGTAGATCGAACGGGATAATGACGAAACGTTTGGAAACGGTGGCCACGATGGCCTGCATGAAGACCCTGCTGATGATCTTCAACTGCGTCTTTTGGGTAAGAAAGCGCTGTCTCTCCCGGTGCAATCCACCCTTTACATATAGACACGACAAAGCTTGTATTTTGGGACGAGGATACTATCCAGCCAACTGTTGCATGATACATTGTACCATCCCTACGATGCCACCATTACAGTTATTCTTCCCGATCGAATCCACTCGTTTCTGTTTCCACGTTTGTTAGTAATTGTTATGCGGAAGTGATAGCTCTCTGTGTCTAACGAAGACGACGACGCAATATTGTTGAAGCTCTTCCGGTTGTTAAAGTGTATTAATTTTTCCTTTAAAGGGCGATATTAAAATTCGCTTATATGAATTGGTTTGAAACTTTTAGACAAATGTCCGTACCTTCTCGTATAAAATTTTTTACTTCTTACTACTTAGTTAATAATTAACTATTTTAATTATTGTCGCCTTGCTTCTCGAGGGAAGTTTTTTTGGCTATAGCTCCTTAATTGTCTAAGGAACTTTGAGAAATGAAACCTCGTTGCCTACATTTTGTACAGTGTTGGTCAGATCAAGTTTATATAAATAATTTGTCCAGGTGTTTGGTATATTGATACTGTACATTGGTATCTGGATGCGAATACACCTTCGTGATCTAAGCGCAGAAGGCAGCAAGGCTATTTTGTTAGGGGTGGCAAGTTTAGGTGCGATATTAACTCTGTCCACTATGCTCGCCTGTTGTTGCACAACTCGTGGCCATCCAGCCCTTTTATATCTGGTAAGGTCGAATTATACTTTCTACGATGCATTAACAAAATGAAACGAAATATCTTGCGCCAATTAGAACAGAATTACTTTTCACAGTACGGCGCATTCTTGGCTGTAATTGCGATAATGGAGCTTGGAGCTGGTGCATCGATCTATGCTTGTCTTTCCAATTTGAACGAAACATTCGATCAAAATATGAACGAAACTATGAGCCTTTACGGGGAGAACAAAAAGAAGACCGACGACATTAATATCATTCAATCCACTGTAAGTATACTGTCATTATGTGAGTTATTGATATATACCGTAATTATCCATTTGTTTACATTTTAATACAAATTTCTATCACTGTATTCAAGCAACTTTCTGATTATTACTGCGAACAACTGTGCACTTATCAAGCTTCGCAAGTGTTTGTTCAAAAACAGCTTTCTCGCCTCTCCTGGAAAACGTAGTTTTAACAGTCGCAAACAAATCAATCTATACGATATTCATAGAGTGAAATATTGTTTCGTTTCTAGTTGGCGTGCTGCGGTAACAGGGGTTACACCGATTGGTTGAAAATGTATCCGCCACGAGAGATACCGCAGTCCTGTTGTAAAGTGACCGCTGAATCGTGCGATGTTACTAACACGAACGACATTTACACTCAGGTGAGTCGAGTCAGTGTGTCAAGAGATTTTTTACGATTAAATACAAGTATCGCTTAGCAGAACGAGTGATGTCGGTTCGAAATAAAAATTTTCAGGGGTGCTACACGCGCGTGTTGGACTTCATAAACAACAACTTCAGCATGATCGCTGGACTTGGAGTTGGCGTGGCTTCTTTCCCGTTCATAGGCGTCCTTTTAGCGTGTTGCTTGGCTAGCAACATCAACAAAGCTAATTACGAACAGGTTGCTTAGAATTTCCGACGACCGCAGAAAAGACTGCCGCTCCGTTGAGAAAATTTCGTATTGCTCAAAAACACGGCGTGTTTTAGATAAACCAGTCTCGAGTCTGCGATGACAATTTCAAAAGTTGCATTACGATTTCATACTAAAGCCTCCTACGAAGCGAAACACGTGTTATACATTGACGTTACATCAAGAGCATTATATTTTATTAATATGTTAAAAAATGTGATATATGTATCAAAGTATTATTACAAACCGTTTAAATTCATATGAGCAGAGTTTCTTTTTTAATTTGTTCAGTAATTTCTTTTATATCTATATGATTGCTTTGATTTCTTGCCTTCTTTCTTTGATGACTTGAAAATTATATTGCAAAAAAATATAAGTATACTCAAAACATCAGTATACCTGCTATCAAACTCAATAGCAGCCCAAAACTGATACACACAGGAACTCTACAGTAATCACATTAAAGTCTTAGAGATAAAATACCAAATTCTATTTCATCAAATAAATATAACGTCTTCGTTTGTTAATTATTTTTTAATTTTATGTGCACGCCTGTATTTATATATTTTGGCAAAACAAAGTGTATATCGTCTATTAATATAATATTAGAAATACTCTGCATATATTTAATATAATTATTGTATATTTTATTTACGAGAGAATGTATGTTTAAACGTGTACATGCGATAGCTATTAGCTTGTTTGTTAACTCCTTGCATACATTAACTATTTTTCGACTTCATTCTTATAAATTAGAAATGTTCTTCCTCTACATTTTTATATATTATACGTACATATCTATGTTTATTATCGATATATCTATGCGACCTCACTACGATCATATGTCTTCCTTTGTTTTCCCAGTTAAGAGCAACGAAACAGACGCTATTTTAATGATCGTAGCGTGGTCGTAGAAAAAAAAGGTCACTCCTGTGCATGAGCTTTCATAGTGAGTGACCACTTGTTATGTATCTTTATATTGTATCATTATTGCGTTTCAACGTGGACGACAGATGTTCCATCATTGTGCATCATTCAGTAGTGCAATACGATGCACTTTGATGCAGAACTACGCGACACTTGCTCTTCACATTGATACGCCATGGTGATATGTACAATAAATCCGTAGAGCTGTCCTCAAAATCTAATTAAGTAATCATACAAGATTGTTCACTTATTTCGGCATCCATTTGAGCGAGAATAGATGAAAACAATTGATAAGTGCAATTTATCGTGTTAGTCTCTGTGTGAAAAACGGTACTATCGTACTACGCTGAAATTATGATCGTTAAGGTGTAAGGGAGACCGAAAGAATGCGAGATTTTTTACTTACTCAAAACACTACAATGATCTAGACTTCCTCTAGACTTCAAAAGACAATTTTTAAATATTCCAATATTTTTTTGTAACAAATAAGTTACCAATGAAGTGTAGTATAGTGTATTGTTCATCAAGTAACCAAATATGATGTAAATTAGAGTAGTAAATACGCAAAAGTAAATATCCACAGACTAACGTAAAGTTATTCCTTTTTTAAATATACTCGTTACGTAAAGTATATATATTTGAAAAACAATGAACGTCAATTGCACGATGGTAAAGCATACAAATGCAATAAAACTCATTTTACGTATTACATTACCAAAGCCAGAATAGTCCTTGCACTAATGTACGTAATTACATATATACGATGTAAGTGTTCTGAACATTTTCAATCCTACATTTCTTCACAAGCGCCTTATGTAAATTATGTTACATCACAACTTTTAATCTGTATTCATATTTCGCATATAAATTATACAACGTATATATCGATCACATTTGTATATAAATATTTCACGAATGTATACACTTTGCTATAATTAATTGTATACAATGCAAACTGTAAACTTAATCAATTCTATTGTAACAATTGTTTGTGAATCTTAATACTTCAAATATTTAATACTGTAAAATAATTTAGTAAAATAATCATTATGTTATTGTTACTACTGTCTATCCCAACAACATTGTATTTCAATAGTTTCATTGCTATTTCTTTTATACTTCCCGCTTCAGAGGTAAGAGAGAGAAAGATATATAAGAGAGCTATAAGAAAGAGTGAGATAGTTGCTACCCACCTTGCGCTAGAACTTGTGGCGCCATCTCTGTGAAAAGTGCTCAAACTTGTCGCACAGCGTTATCGACAGCGAAGTGAACTGCTCAAACACTAGCGCCATCTTCTGGAGAAGCGTTGAAACTGGTCGGTCATTAGTTTCACTAGCTTCCAAAGAGATGGCGCTAGTAGTTTTCAGTAGTTCACTTCACTGTCGATAACGCTGTGCGACCAGTTTGAGCACTTTTCACAGAGATGGCGCCACGGGTTCTAAAGTAGAGTTGGTAGCAGCTATCTCACTCTTTCTTATAGCTTTCTTATATATCTTTCTCTCTCTTACCTCTAAAGCGGCAAATATCAAATAAATTACAGTAAAACTAATGCATTGCAATTTACTGTACATATTATTAGTGTTATTGTAATTTATTGTACATTTCAATTGTTGTGTGGGCAAGAATCCATCACACTTCCTTATAATTATTCTGTTATAACATATACATCGATATTTTACATATATACATTTGGAATGTTTAAATAAATATAAAAAAGTTAACAAATATTTATCGTGCAATTTCGTTTGTAGATTATTAGAGAATAATTATAATTTCATTGATGATTCAACGAATGATTTATTTCAAATTTAAATTTGTTAATTTGGCAGTGCTGGAAGCACATAAGTTTCGTATTCACCACTAGGATGCAGGTCGAATACTTTCTTTCCCTTCCATCATGGCGGTAAGTGTAGAATCGTTCCGTTAGAAATATGCGTTGTAATCCTTAAATATCAAATGCATCGCGTGTAAAGGGGTATTTCTTTATGCATCATTGAAAAATAGTTATTATCAATTTACCTTCGGTTAATTTCCTTCTCGCTAATATATCAATATTCAAAATGTTATTTGCACCAGTTGTACAAGGCTTTGTAGTCAGCATGTACCGCGAGTATAACCCAATTCTGTTCCATAATGTTTATAAGATCTAAACTAGAGTTAAGATCTTAACATGGAAAGGTTAATTTCACAATGGTTTTTATGAAATAAATTAAATTTCAAACACTTCTTACTTTTATGCATAATACCGAGAGTGTACAATTTTCGTTTAAAGAAAGGTATTGATAATTTGTTATTGATAAATTAATTTTCTTATAGGATTCAAAGAAAGCCGCAGAGAAGAAGATTGAGAAGAAGCTCGAGAAGAAGACCGAGAAAAAAGTGAGGAAGGAGCCGAAAGATGCGTCTAAAAATGTGATGCGTGAAGTGCGCATTCGTAAACTTTGTTTAAACATTTGTGTTGGTGAATCTGGTGATAGATTGACGCGCGCTGCAAAGGTAATTACTGCAAAATGTTATTTATAATATTGTTCGTTTATCATAGATTTGTACTGAATTGAAAAACTTTTAATAACTTTCTCATGAGAGATGAATAATAGGTTTTTGCCAGTATCTTAACTGAATTGTATATTATATAGTAAACAAAAATTATGCAATGATTTTTATAGGTGTTGGAACAATTAACTGGACAACAACCTGTCTTTTCTAAAGCTAGATACACTGTTCGTTCCTTTGGTATTCGTCGTAATGAAAAAATTGCCGTACATTGTACAGTACGAGGTGCTAAAGCAGAAGAAATTCTGGAGCGTGGATTGAAGGTTATTAAGTACTATATTTTACTATTAATTCTAGTTACCCTTCCAATTATATAAGAACATTAAGTGACTTTAGGTTTACAATGAATGTTTCAAATGTTGATTATCACTATATGTTATCTAGCCATTGGAGATAAGTGTTTAATAATTGATTTTTATCATATTGTCACATACTAAAGAAGTCATGGATACTGCTGTAATGTGCACTCCATATGTATATGCCCTTTTTATTTTAAGGTACGAGAATACGAATTGAGGAAAGAAAACTTCTCTGGTACTGGAAACTTCGGTTTTGGTATTCAAGAACACATCGACTTAGGAATTAAGTATGACCCTAGCATTGGTATTTATGGTTTGGACTTCTACGTTGTACTTGGTCGACCAGGTATGTTTAACTACATTTATGTCATCTGATAATATTTATAAATAGTATGCACATTTATTGGCATCATAGTTACGACTGTTACAATTAAGTTGTATCTATATTTATGAACCATGTGCTAGAGGAAATACTTCATATTTGCAACTCATGCCCACTTCTTATACTGGGAGTGTTACTTAATTGAAGTTACAGTTTATATTAATAATCATAGTTTTTTAACATATTGCATTGCATAATTATTTGCTAAAATATAATTTTTCTCTGCAAAGGTTTCAACGTAGCCCACAGGAGAAGGAAAACTGGAAAAGTTGGTTTTCAACACAGACTTACTAAAGAAGATGCAATGAAATGGTTTCAACAGAAGTATGATGGTATTATCATAGCTGGAAAGAAGTAATATACATATTTTGTATCTTGCAATTCTTTCATAAAATTTTTAAAAATTAATTATCTGTTTATTACAATTATCTCTTAATACCTTCATCATATTCTTTCTATTTATAAATACAGTATATAAGGAAAACACGCTTATAATAATATTGTTTAAATATTAATGATTCTGTAATTTCATAAAAAATAATAATACTATGACCATCAAATCTAATTGCAACTATTTAGTAATTAAATATTTGTTTTATAAAACGTACCTGAATCTTAGCTTTTGGAATATATAATAGTTTCCTCGTTAATATAATAGGATAGAGTAGGTTGAGAAAACCATTTATCTAGGTATTTATGTATTGGAGTCGGATTTTATTAATTATTAGCATATCACATCACCAGAGTATTAAACATATAAACAGATTTTCTCATATAACTGTTATATAACCAGTACCATTGACAGCTGTTTTAACTGTTTTAGCATCTAATTTTTTTAGATAAATATTACACATACAGTAGACCGTGGATGTTCATATATTTTTAGGAAATTTAAATATGCAAACATAAATACAAAAATACGTCAAGCATTCAAAGTACAAATTATATTTAAAATGCCAATACATGTCTCGATTTAGGTTTTATTTCCTTAGAAATGTTTATGAAAGTGCGAATTCGCATAAACATTCACAATCCAATTATGAGGCTATTTATGAAAAACAGTTGTTTTAATATTACCGTATGTGAAAATACAAAAGACCTTGTTTTATTACTATATAGTTCTATTACTTTCTGTATATGGCCTATTTGTTTATATTAATTTCGACCTCCAGGAAATTAGGAATCAAAAATTTTAACATCCCAATGAAAAGATTTTATATTTTGTATGAACACATTCTATATATATATTAAAAAGTGCAAACCAATATTCAATATTTATTTAATCGCTATGTTTCATTTCTATAGTTTACCTCTGCCAACACCGCATAAAACAGAGTTACTAAGGGTATCGGAAAACTATAATGTGACACAAATTTAACCACTTAACATCTCCTAAGCAATTAAACAATTTGTAATGTCAACATTTATAACTGGCTAATACAATAATAATACTGGCTAATGCGATACTATGCAAGCAGTTTATCTTTGAAATATTTTTTTGGATTTCTAGTTTTTGGAACATGTTACAATAATACTCTCTTATTGTACCAGTAAATGATTGACATTGTTTTCTTAGACAATTTGTTTTCCGTTACCCTTAATTCTACATATATGAAAATAGAATTATAGTGAAACTTGAAGCAAACGTTACTTTCCTTTTTAAATGTATTATCTAAGTAATATTAGCATAATATGTAAGAGCAGTACATAATAGTAAAGCATACATTGTTTTGCTTTGCAAACTCTGATTTAGGTTTAATAATTTTTTTATTATTTTGATGCATTTTTATTTTAGCCTACTACTATAAATAGAGTGAATCGTTCTAAAACATATGAAATAGAACTTTTAACATATAAATAAACGTGCATCTCATTTTCATGTGACGTCCATAAATAGTCGCAGTATAACTCTCATATCCGCTTAACTTGACATAAAAAGGCAACCTATTTTTCTCAGTCTCCAAATTGTTTCCTTATCTGGACGCCATTACGATCATTCTGATATAATTGAATATTCGTATATAATATAATCTTTAATAACAGCTAGACATATGCGTACATAAATTTGTACAATCTGCGTTTAGAAATTCAACTAGTTCTGTGTATACAGCTTACAATTAATCGAATATAAAACATATGCTATGATAAATAATACGCATATACATGTATCGTGCTTGCTTATCCTAATATTAATTAATTTTCTTTTGCATTCAAACAAATAATATATACACGTTATATGGCTATATATTTTCTCAATGATCGATATATTAAATGTATGTATGATTCGTGTATACAATTATTCACAATTACTTTTAGTATAACTTCCTTGGAGAGTTCCGTGTATGGAAACATTGATTCCTAGAAAATAATTTACAATTCCTCCCGAGGCCGCGATATATCTAATCTTTCACGATCATACAAAACATAACAAAGAAAGAAGAAAAAAAGAAAAGAATAGTACACATTGCGTTGAAAGAATTTGAAACATTAATATTGTAAATCTTTGTGTGCTCTTGAACGCCTAAGTTTTCTATATTTCAGGAACGCAGAATTGATAATATAATATATTTAAACACGTTATCAAGTGGTAGCTCGTAGTTAAAAATTAATAAGGGGTGTTGTTCCAGAATAAACTACCTTCCTCTAATACGTCAGGATCAACACTGCGGAAGCGCCAGTGCTCTCCCTTCCTCGCGTGCAGCTTCCTATATGCGCATGCGCACAACAGCCATTTTCATATACTGCAGTATGGCTGCTGGTATTAAGCTTAAGGATCATATATTGTACAAGTATAAAGAACGGATTGAAGAAAAGATGTTATATTAAATGTTATCGATAATATCAAGCGGAATTAAGGGATGCTGCGGTTCCACAATGCCTACACGCGAGCTGCACAGATATGCATATACATATATACATCTTACATCGTCTCGTATTCCTGATTCAATTTATTTCTATAAATCAATTAAAGAATAAGCCGGCAAAATTGTTAAGAAAAAAGAAGACAGTTTGAACAATTTTCAGTCTCTAATTTACACATATTTGCAGCACAGTTTTCTTTACGGAGCAAAATATATTAAAAACACGGATGCAGCACGTACGAACAAAATATTTCAAACAGGCGCAAGAGAAATAAATATTTCCAATGTATAACGTATAATAATACAAATCATAGAATGTTTTAACAAAATGGTAGGAACATATGTATATGGTGTTAATATGTTATCGTTAAAAAATCAGTCGGAATATAGAAAACAGAATTGTATAGTGGTTCGAAACCATTTATATCCTTTTCACAGCAAGATATACTTTAAAAATCAATTCAAACTTGCAATAATCAGTCTATTATGCGAAAATAATATATTTTCGTATAAATCTGCAAAAGGACTGTTTAAATGCATAAAATTGAAATTATATATATGTATACATAAAATATACATCTCTTGTATTTGGTTTATTTGTTTATATACTTATACTTAAACAATAAAAAATCGTACCTCTATTACAATACATTTGAAAAAATAGAGTGAAAGTTTAAAATTATAAAGGAAATCTTCTACTTTTTGTATAGATATAAATAGAAAAAGCAAATTAATATTTTTTTTCAGTTTTTAAAACGCGTCAACAGCGCGCTGCAACTGAACAATTATTAATAGTAATTTAATGATGATCTAAAAGGTTGTCACATCGTTTTTCCCATATTGGAAAAAGGTTCTGCCTGAACATTGACAAAAACTAAAGATAATATTTTTTACTTCTATGATATAAGAGAATATATTCATTAAATAAATTCTGAGTAATTATCTCGTTTCTTAACTTTCTCGTTTTATATTTTTAAAATAAAATTATACTTTAATATTGCAAGTATAGTATTCATTTATCAACCGCCTGTACAAAACAATTGTACCATTTACATTATAAATAACAAGATCTTCAAATATATTGCAACGTACAAGGAAAATTTAACAAATTTATTTATGAATTATCGGGTTTGAGAAATATAAAAGAGTATTAGAAGTCTATAAAAGGTGAAAATATGTTTCTCTCACAATGTACAATTAGTTTTACAAATTTACAGACTTAATTACATAGAGGATTTTCATTGTACGCCTACAATACATTTATATGTTCATGCATCAAATCTAATGAATAAATCAATCAAATAAGTTATATACATGCACTAGACCAGTTTGCTATAACATATAGCTGAAGTTACACATAACATAGAAACATATAGTTATTTAAAATACTGCATTGTAGCAACCAGAACCCACCCGGATACATTAATTAGTTTGCGAAAATGTAATACTTAATACATAAAATTACGCCAAATTACGGTTTCTTCTAGTGTGCCATTCAACTGCTAATCCTTCGTATAGAAACAGTAACTCTTGTCAAATTTTTAACAGTTGTTTTCATTATTAAAATAGTAATAATAATGTGATTTGCAGTTCAAGTATAATATACATGCAGTTCTACTGTAGAATTAATTTGACAAAAAATCAGATATAAACGAAGAGATATCTCGTGCTTTAAAGAATGCAACAAGAATTTAACAGAATCTACTTTTATTAAATGCAAGCATTAATGTACATACTTTACCACTTACGCTCCTTTCTCGATTTACGTCTGCTACTTTGCAATTAATTAGCAGATAAGCACGGAATACGGTTGTATTACGAAAATTTATATACACGATCATTTTAAAGAGATTATTATTTAACTTTTGTACGTTTAATTGTACTGCTGATTATAGTAAAAGAGTTAATATGCGAATAAAAAGCTTGTAACACGAGACATCCTATAGAAACTCTAATGTATCGTTAAATACGTAAATGTTCAGTCTTTGGAAATCTAATTAGTACCTGAGCGTACTGCGCGACTCTTCTTCTTCTGAAATCCTCGTTAAAGTAACAAAACTTCACCCCGAAGCTGGATCCGCACCGAGAAGTGTTTGCAAACAGAAACAGCAACGTATAAACTTCCAGATTTGATGTTTGCCAGAAAATATGGTCCGCGAATTGTTTGCAAGCTTTTTGTGAACAGCAATGCGGATCATTACTACGATATATGTAAGCATCTAATTAAAATACCCGTTTATATAAGAAACAGCATGCACAATACGTGTGTTTTGATACGTTGTATCGCTCACTATCGTGAATTAAAACGTAGATATGTTAATTATTAATATTAACTGCAATGTTGATATGTTACAGAGACAGTTGCAAACTTACATTATTTTTGCACATAAGTTTTAGATTTTCAAATCGTTTAGAACAGTTTTTGCAACAAACAAAATTAAGAGGATCCCTTGATATGTGTCACGCTGATTGATATTCGGTTTTTCTGATTTTTTTTCTACAGTAGAACAAAGAAAGACTTGTTGAAAGACAATCCACAATGAAAAGCTAGCAATTAATGTATCACAGGTTTAGTTCAATTTAGGACTGTTTCTGTCATTCATAGCATCATTATTATATGGTTATACTTTTAATGTAATTTAATGCACTAAAATATATAAACGATGTGATATTTGTGAAAGTTGTTATACTAATTATTGAAAACCGAACGTTTGCTCATATTAAAAGTATGTAGTCCTGTTTTAAAAATAAATGAAAAGGACATAGATGTATATTCGTAAGAACGGGGAGAATGATAAATGCTGGTAGTAATAATAAGAAAATATAAGAGGCGATAAATTCTACGAATAGATAGAGTGTTAAATCTTAAGATAAATTGTTTGCATTTATAATTTATCGTTAAAAGTATTACGTTACGAATGAACTGTAAATGTGCGTGCATAAATTATAAATATAAGCTATAGATATTATATACACACATAAGTCATTAAGCAATACAATATGTAAATGAATTATATTATACATTTTTTTTTTATTTTAAGATTCCCGTGCAATGGAAAACTTTTCACGCTTTGGAGTCATTTCACGCAAATTGAATCAATTTTATATACTCGAATGAAATTGCAGGTTTAAGATAATTCATACAATTAAGAAATTCTCGATAATCAAAATGAGAAAAGACAAAGATCAGCGACTGTAAATGTTTTTTAAAGGAAATTTTCGCAAAAATATAATTTAAAGATTAGGAAAAATAATCATTTAAATACCCCTGCTATTCCATCTAATGTATATTTTAATTTCTAATAGAGAAGTGATCTATTTGTGGCGTGGAATGATCTCTTTGCATTCCTACAAAGAAATAACGACAAAAATAATTTATGCAGCATTGCACAGAATATAATGTTAGCATAAATATTAAATTCATATCCTAATATATATATATTGAAGACCTAAAACAAAGGAATATGTAATTATTTTATACTAAACCATCGTTTAAATGAATACTTCAAGATACTATACCTTCGTGTAGTACGTTTCTAACTATATATCTGGAAAAGTTGCATTCCATTAAATGCCTACACCACACAAAATTACACAATTATGTAACGTGAAGCAAAAAAAAAAGATGATCTGGTTGTTACCAATTCTCATTTTCTTCATACAACAAACACATTTCTCAAACTAGTTCAAACATGTGTTATACAAGACGAATGAAATCGATAAAAATAATAGTATATATATATATCGATCTCTTTATCTTAACGTGTTTCAATCGTTCAACTACAGGGAGGGAACAAGTTAGCGAAGCACGTAATGTGGTATCATACCGAATTTTAAAGAAATCAAAGCTCTCATTGCTGGTTACAAAATAAATATAGTAATGGTACAATGCTGCTATGCTAACAAAAACGTGCAATTCACAGCTTACGCGCACTCTCGATCTGCATTTAACGTGCAGAGCAAAACGTAACAAAATTCTGTGATTTCTCTCTAAAAACTCTAGTGCTAGAATATTGCTAGAATATGCACTGTATGAAAAATAGTTTCCCGTGCTTGTAAGTTCCATACAGTATTCACTATATGTCGCTAGCGCCGGAAGAGTGGAACCTACCATTTAAAATTGCTCGACTAGACACATACTGGCGACATTTCATCGCCGACAATTTTGTCTTTAGCGTGCACACTTTCTATACATCTCTAAAATTCTAGAAGACTGTTTCGTTTGGCACTAATCGTGTCGTGCAATGTGTGCATTATCATAAATTTCCTCCCACGATCAGACATTTCTGTCGGCGACAAAACTTAACCGAGTTTACAGCCTTAACCGGAGGACACGCTTTCTTAAATGTTTGCTTTAAGTTAAACGGCTAAGTCGTCGAAAGAACGGGCAAGAATGTATTGGCATGTGCAGATGGTATTGTAATATTTACATTATTATTCAAGATAATACCGTTGTTGCGTTTTGCTCTGCACGCCTTGAACGGGTAAAGTTACGACATGGAACAGAATCCGATTAAAGTATAACTGGTACCTGGTCGTGTGCTTTTAAGTAAGAACTCGTAATAAAAGGAGGAACAGAGTAACGGGGTTCGTCCCAAGGTTCCGTGTCAATTTGCACTAAAATTTAATAGCTAGAAAGCTTTACAACGTGTTACTTTCTTGTTGATCGGTACATTTTATCAATATTGTGCTTTTCGGTTTCAGTGAATCCTAAAATGCTTTCAATAGCAGTCAGATGACGATGGTGATTCTCTTTGTCGGTTAGAAAATAGTAAATCGCCGATTTTAGGAACTGCAACGTGATTTCTGGATCAAGGGCACCTTGATTATTTCGTGCTTCTATGATACGTCGATACATTGCCTGTTGAATAAATTAGATTTGCTAATAACATTGTTAATCACTCTTTGTAAACGTTAACCTATGTTGTTTTAAGTTTTACACATTCCTTGGCAGGTGCTACTGTGAACATTAGATCCAGACATGGTGCGTCTAAGAACGAATCGTTAATTATATTATTTCTAACCATCGGTGTAGACGTAAATTACTGAAAGTCACAAAGAAGTAGAGGAATTTATTGTACATAAAAAATTGTCGGGTGCAAGATTCATCTTTTCGTTCCCTTTTTTTTCTGGATGTAATATCGTTGCAGTGATGTATGCAATGGTGTAAGCATATGACGCTTAAGCACGTGCAACCTTACGTTAACTGAAAGATAAGAGGCTGTTTCTTTCAAGTGCACAGAACAATAATCTCGTCGAAACTAATCCGAACTGCGTAATAATAGTAGGAACCAACTACGTATGTGCTTGAATAAACTGGCATGCAATCGCTGTGGTGAAACACCTTAATGAGTACATTCTCTCATGGATATGTTTATATAATACAAGTCGTAAATTAAGACACGTGAAACAAATTCTTCTCACTATTATAATTTAAAAGCTGTAACGACTATTTATTTTCAATCATTACCAAAGTGTAGTTAATATATATATATATAATGTATTATAACTTCTTTCTAACAAGTTTATACTTCAATTGATACAGATAAAAAATAGTTCGCATTTATATAAGTGAAATATTGGAAATAGGTTTCTTTTAAACAAAAATAATGTTTAGAAGGGTTTCTGGCGTCTGGAAAGTTGACACTCCTTTTAACATTCTTTCATTTTTCCTGTTTACATTGATATTCAATATTTTGATGATATTTTTTCTTATATATGACGCGATGTATGATGTTTACATATTACAAAATGTAATAATAATGATGTCAGAATATATGCCCACTATTTGGGATCGTAGTTGCTCGCATGTTCGGAAAAATAGAGTTTCGAGAATTGCTCGACCATGTCTGACTCGAGCTCACTTTACCATGTGTGCATTAAGGGTAGAAATGGAAAGAAACGGGCAATGTGAGTGAGACAGAATAGATAGAATAAATTATTAAAAGATCATCTAGAATTATTATGATAAAAATCTATACATCCTGGTACTATTCCAGCAATTCAATACTAGTTGAATCACGTCGATAGATGATGTCGGGAGCTAGGAATTAGCTCAGGAATTAGTGACAACTAACGATCACACATACAACAGGCAAATTCCTGGTCACTTTGACTATTACCATCTGACTTTAAACACACAGTTAAGAAGTTAATAGCAAAATCGTACATATCTACATTATTTGTTTCTTATTTTTTGGTATTAATTTAATCGTTTCTATTATTAACCAGCATGCAATATAAATAACGAGCAATGTAAGCAACATGCAGAGTGACATAAATTAGATTGAACACCATCTCAAGGTTGCACATCGATATGTAAAGGAAAAATGAAGAATGTTTAAAGAAGTGTGTAACCTTTGAAACGCTAAAAGTCCTTCTCCTAAACACAATTTTCATCCAATAGAAACCTAGTTTCATTCTCCCGGTAGTTACGATAATTGTAATAAGAGTAGTAATACTGTTTATCAGAAAATTTTAGGGAAATTCTGCATAATCGAAGTATAAAATTGCTTTAAAAGCGTTTAATATATTATATATTTAGTATAATTTTTAGTTGCTAAGTGTTAATTTGTGAAGAAGTTAGCCAATGTATTAATCGAAAGTGTATTAATACAGTTACTCACAAAATTGAGCGTATACATACATAAAAAGTGAACATTGTCAGGGAAATAAACATAAAAAGATATAAACATGTATACATGTTTTACAATTAAACTATTGTTGTAACGCCTGTAGCCTCAAGGTTTGCTGAAATAGTAGATATTGTGACAGCGTCAATTTTAGTCGAGGTCGCAAAAGTCTCGAGAAAACGGACGTTATGACAGACGTCGTAGGATAATTATATTATAATACACAATAAGGACAATTACAGGAACTACGCCCGTTGCAACATTGTCTGTGTGATTCTCCACTTAGAGAAATGTTTGTAACTGTAATCACACGTAGATAGGTGTCCAGTGTTTCTTATAACACAACTAATATTTAGAAAAATAATGGAACCATACTTATAGCGGGTAAACTTGAGCATTCTTGTTATAGATTGTACAATGCCGACTTATAATTAGACGTATTTAACCTGAAGCAATTTCACTTTTATAAAACTATATTATATATTTAGCGAATACTATTCCGTTTATATCGAATTATTTTACGTTTAACTTTTAAATTACCAGACACATTTTGTTAGACGTTTATATTAACGTAGAAAAGATATGAAATAATATATTTTCTGTTAACAAAAATAGAAATGTAGGCACTTTTCTATCTATTTTCCTGCTAATTTTCATTTCTGACGTAAAGGGATTATCAATTTTGTGAGTACCTGTGAATAGTATTTAATATTTTTATTAAATATGTTGAATTAATATACTATCTCTTAAAAAAAAATATTTTTTCCATACAAACTATTTGCTACTTGACGCTTACACATTTATTTTATTTGAATGTTCATGCTAGGAAAGTACGCTATATATACAGCTTAATAAAGAATTTGTTTAACATTTAATGTAACAAATCATACGTAAATATTTAAAAAATCTTTCGTGTATGTAAACTATAAATGGTATCAATTGTTATTGATATTAAAAAGAAAATACGATGAATATTGAAACAAACATCAACAATTATATCATATATATATACACAACAAAATATAATTTAACAGTAAAATTTGCAAAGATAAGGCAAAAATACTTTTATATCTCGTATAAGGAAACAACTATATTCTGTGAACAAATATAATTGCTGAAACCAGAATAATCTGTTACTTTGTAAATAAAAAGGATCTTAAAAAGATATGAAAATAGAAAGAAGAAAGAAATATTTTTTTGTGTGCATCTGTATGTGAACAAATATAATGTTAATGCTCAAGAAACAGTGGATGAGAATTGCATCACGTGGCGATTCAGCAGAAATACAGACCTTACGTGTGCCAAGGGCCCAGAGAGAAACAGCCTCCTGAGCACTTAATAAACTTTGGCTACGATCGGCTGAAATGTGAGGTTCAGGCGAGTAACTTGTGTCCTGGAGTGTGAGCGGCGACCAAAAAAAGTGGCACATTATTAGTATACGAGATTTGTGAACAGAGATGCACAGAATGTGAAGCACGAACAATAGTGATTTCCAATTTGTGTATCCTTTTTATTTTTATGTATCTTTAGATTCTCATTTATATTCTAATATATTACTAATTTTATTTTAAATTATTACATATTTCAGCTACAAAAAAAGACGTAATTTCTATAATATGTAACAATTTTATATCGATAAGCTTTGAATTTATGAAATTATAAAAATATTCAGAATAATCTTCGATTGCCATTAAATGGCAAATTAAAAAATAATGATAAACGAAAATAATTTACCATTTTGAAAATCTTCAAATATTTCATATTACATACCACGCTGAAAATTTCACAAAATTCTTTACTTATTGTACTATGAAGGATATCTTAATAAACCCACAGTATCCAAATATCTGCATTTAAATATTGTATAAGAAAATTTAGTGGAGTTCAAAGCTCAATGAAAAAATTCTTTAAATGTTCCGAAAAACACGACTTCGACGATGATTTTCGATATGATTCATTCAATAGGATTTACCTATAATAAATATCGGTGACCGAAGAATACGAAAAAAATAAGTATAGAAAAAATTTTATCTTGCATTGCTTTCTCTCCCAAATCATACAATCATATTATAAATATATTTCAACAAAATTAAAAAACAAAATAGGCATTTAGGTCGTGTTTTGCTGGGACATTCTAAAGCAAGAGAATGTTGGAAAAAGCAATGTGATGAATAGATAACATCTCTACAGACAATACATAAAATATTTTTTATGTAATAAAATACATATTTTAAAATAAAAAATAAAACTGACTTTAGTATTATGTACAGTAATTATTTAATATTTTATTGTTATTAATAAACCTTATATTAATTAATTGTATATTTTAGTTTTATTATTCAAATCGTAATAATTTTAGTATGTTGTGTATTAATATGAAGTTCATGCTATTTTATATCGCTATGTAGGTAAGATTTCAATTGTAAATGATATCAAGCATAAAGATCCTTACTCTTCCATTCTTAGCGTGTGATGTGTATAATATTATTATCATAATATTAACAACACATAAATATAATGGAATAAACGAAAATGTGTATAGCCAAAATAAAAACATTTACCTTGATATTTTCTAACTCTGCCTGTGTAATAGTTAATTGCTGAAGTAACTCTGCAACAGTGACCTTTGGTGATGTTTGATGTTGAATTATCTGTAATTGAACGTATACAAAAATTATAAAAAAGAGAATTTACATATGTTCGTATGTAAAATGACAATAAATTCGTAATTATGTTGTATATCATACCTGATCGGCTTGTTCTATACGTGCAGCTTCTTGACCTTTGGCATACATTTTCAGGTACATTTGTTTATTCCTCTCTTCTTGTTCACTTAACAAAGTCTTTTGTTCGGAGAGTTCCGCTTTCACAGCTTCTAATTCCGCTTCTAATTCTCGAGCTCTAGCTTCTGCTGCATCAAAGGAAGGTCTTACTTCGCAATAACGGGTATTTACTTCAGCCAATTGATTCAGTAAACTTTCCACCTGAAATTCATAACCATTCGTTGTAAATTTTATGTGAATTTTGTTCTTATCAAGTTTATTAAAAATATATATCCACGAAACTATGATAAAAAAAACTCTGCAACTGCTCTGACCTATCATATCATCGCGCAACAACTTAAGAAAGTTTTCTGTTAGGTCTACCTTGTCGTTATGCTTCTGTTTCAGTTCTTGAAGTTCGTCAATGTGTCTACGATGCATCTCTTCAATTCTATTTTCATAAAGATTGACCAACTTGCGTCTATCTTCGTCCCTTTCCGGTGTTTCCGCGGCCGATCTTGGGAACGCATCAGGGGTACTATCTTCCGGAATTTTACTAGGAGTCGTCTCGATATGAGTAGTTTCTACTTGCACCTCTGGTATGTACACAGAATCTTTCGAATGGACGGAACCGTCTTCGAAGTGACCCGAGTCCGCGAGCGATGAGGGCAGATCAGAGGGGGCACGTTTCTCTAAACTTTCTGGGCTCGCGACCTTCTGCATGACACCCTCATCCGGTAAATCTTTGCTTGGAGACTCTGGTGAAAAGGGATTACTTTCGCGTACGGTGAGAGCATCGCTACTGTCCGTTCTCTCGTCTGGACTATTTAGAGAAGCTTTATATAATCTTAATTCCACTACTTCCTTCGTTAATCGAAAGATTTCTTGATCCTTCTCCTCAATCTCCTTTCTTGCTTCCTTTAACAAAGCCTAAACGAAATACGATTTTGATAATCCGACGTATCTTTTACTACTGCTGTGTCGTGGGAAGAAAACATTGTTAAGATTTCAATGACAAATTTTTTAATGAGACTGACAAGATAAAGGTATCAGCATAATGTTACATGAAGCTTCCCAACTCTTACTTGAAATTTCCTAACTTGTCTAGCTGCTCTTTGGGTAGGTGTAAGGTATTGTTCATTGTCACCGGTGTGGTTCGAACAATGAACAACGTACTTTCGCGATCTACCCGACCACGTGGTACCGTTAAGGGCAAACGTAGCATGTTCGCATGCGCTTGCGGTACTGCAGGCACTTCCGTAACTTTTTACACTTTCCGCATCGCTGTCATCGGCAATCCCAGTGTTTGATCCTCCGGAGGCCGCGTGTCCAGGTCGCGGCCTCGCCGGGGTCAATGAAAGGCTCTACAAAAGAAAAGAAAAACGAATGATAACTTAATAGAAAGTAAACCGAACATTGTCTTAATCGTTGCGGTTCATTGAAAATAATAATATACTTGGAGTAATCAGAGTGTGAATTCTTCTTAAATGGTGCAAAGTATTGTTAACAACGATTGAACGCACAACAAAAGAGGGTTAAACATGTCGATTGATTAATGCATCGAGAAAATTATAAGTACGTATAGAAAGTCATAATTAGTTCGTAAGAATTAGTGGTGTTAACGAGAAAATTAATATCGATAGCAGTTAAGATAAATTACTTATATCACGCATCTACAATTTCTATCTCAGGTAATTTTTAATTTACAAGGTTTTTACTTAAATATGTAAGTTCCTTTACTGCAATCACGTTATTCTGTTAAAATTTAGGAATAAAATATTTATGGTGTATAATTGCAACCAGAGGATTAAAGATAGACAATAGCTCATCGGTTTAATACCTGGCTGACCTAAGGGTGATTTACCTTAGGCTGTAAGCGGAAGCTTGCTTGCGCGTTGACTAGGAAGTCTGCTTTGAAAGTAAGGTAAAACTAAAGACCCCCAGAAAGATATGACACTCTTCTTTAAAGACGAGAAGCTTGCGGAATCTGCACGAGAACATTTTTCAAATAAGTGCAGCTATATTTTATATATTGAAAATTACAAATTTGGATAAAGTATGTGATCTCCAACAAATGTTTCGATCTCAAATAAAACTTCACATACCATTACTTTAAAGTAAAAAATATTGATTGAAACTTTAATTTTTGCCTAGCAGAATTTTTGAAATATGTCTCATTGATTTGTTGTGAAACAAAATTACATGTTTCGTATAGTATATAGCCGAGCATTCAGAGAATTTTCATTAAATACATGTAACAAGTATAATGTTTAAAGCTTATACCTTCATCTCAGTTTAATAGACAAGATAATCTATGAATCGATCATCACGATTCTTAAGTTGGTTCTGACAATTTAACAAGAAAGTGTTCCAGATGAAGAGTTCATTAATGCAACGGAAACTTTCCAAAGTATCTTTTATTCATATCAAACTGGATGTTTTTTAAGGAGCTTTGTATTTTATTTTCATGGTTTTAAATAATAGGAAAAAACAAATTTAAGTTCTAATATTTATTGCATAATTTTGTATACTTTTGATACAATATGCACCAATTTTTTTTTGTATTTTTCTCCGATAAGCATCGTGCATGTACGGAAAATTGAACAAGCTGTTAAGTCAGCGTTGAAAGAGGAACAACTACGATAATTTTTATCACGTCGCAGATTCGTAAAACGATAATTCGATAAAAGCATAAATCGTTCTCGATGCCAATATAATAGATTAGAAGCCTTTCGCGATCGTCTCCTGCTACTTCTACGTCTGACAAAGGGTAGTCGGAAACGGCGTTACGTCTGTGGGTATTGAAGCGTCGATAAATACCAAGTACGATCGGTTTTCTCGTCGCACTGTGATCCAAAAGTAACGAGGATGTTTCATCGGCGTCAGTCGACGCACAGTTTGCGAAAAGGTCAGAGTGCCTCCATATTTCGTTGTCTATTCTTTTGAACCCACTTGAATCTAGATACGTACAATTAATAACTTAAATTCTGCCTAGCTGAGCACCAGACATCTTTTCATGCCAGCACGTGTCCCTTTTGTCTTTATGTCCATTGTTTCGTAGAAAAGCGGTGCATACAGTGACGGACAAAAAAGAACGTTTAAATATAAGCGATACGATAAAGTGCACGCGTATACACACACAATTAGTTTTTTTTTTTTTAAATGTACACGTACATTATACGGAACAATAAAAACGAAGGGAAGTGTACGCGGTATAGAAGAGTAGCAATATTAAACTTTCTCCTACTCGTCACTGAACATAAAGATCGTAACTTATGTATCTGGCTCGAAGAAAATGGAAGGGCATTTATTCAATTTGAGAACAAGATATCGATAGGAAACGTCTAGGAAAAGCTGATTCTGTTTATCGCGTTATTTGAATAATTTCAACCTTATAGGATGCACGTTCCCGGAAATACTTTATTTCTTTCCTATACTTCTTGTATCTACAGTTTCTGGAAAATATTCTCTCTTCCACGATTCTATTTCTATACTTCGATATTTTATTTTTTCATATTACTTAAAAATAAAGTTTAAGGTTAATTAAGTTTAAAGTAAATACTGAAATACTGAACGACGAGTGAAATATCATTCGACGAATATTACGTGTAACGCAATGTTCTGTGAAAGTACTTACAGGTCCCAGGTTTAATAGAATCTTTCACGTTAGACGTGTCTTGTTCCATATGTATAACGTTTACGTGCAACGAAAGAAAATACTTTAAACAAGTGCTTTACATTTACTCTGGAATTTTACGACCAAAAATATATTTACGCATATAGACTTCGCGTATGCAATCATTTTCATTATTTACATGAATTTTATGAATACTAATGTAACCACGTACTTTGCCCCTACCGATACGTATACGAACTGATAAATTTTTATTATTCTTCTCCAATGAAAGATTCTAGTGCACCTCCTTCAGTGCGCACCTATCTCTACCCTTACATCCTTTCTTTCTTCCTCTCCACCATTCTTCACTTTTAATAGCTTTACACAGCTAATTACATTAGAACGGAAAGCAGCTTGAACGTATAGTCAATAAGATGGGATTCTCAGCAGGTATCTGGGGTCCGCATCGAACTAAGTGTACCGCGTAATATTGCGGAAGAGAACGTAAGATAACCGATTACGGGGCGTCTTTTGAAAACAAAATAATGTAAACAAGGCATTGCGATCATTCCAGGGAGGCGTTAATACTCACGAGGGAACGTTGACGGGGTGATTCGGTTCCATTCTCCGTGATGACTGGGAATGTGTGATGGCCCAGGTGATGGTGTTGCTGTTGGTGGTGCAGGACGTTCGGGCGACGGCACTGTTGATAAGGTCTGCTCAGAGCCGCGGTGACCGCGGTACTGGGTGGTGTTGGTGGGTGATTTGGTAAAACTCGTTCACCACGCATGCGCATACTGGCCGAACGACGCAGACCTGTAGGCGAGGGACGTGGAATACGGGAATCCCACGAACAGGATACCGAGGATACCGAGGGTGACGAGACCGTACACGGTGCGTTTCCTGTCGTGTAAACGGCGCCGTTACCGGCATTGACCTTGATCGGGCTGTTGTTGTCAGTACGTGTTGTTGACTCTGACGGTGCCAATTCCGTCAAGCCTGGCTCGCCGATACTTGCATCGGTCGAGGAGCTCGAATGCATCGATTGCGGAGAATGCAAGGACCTTTCGCTGCCATGACGAGCCATGATGTTGGTCTAACTTATTTCATCGCTTCGTTCGTAATTCCTGCGGGTGAAAAGCAGATTTCGTTTCAATTGCGATCCTTTCAAAATAATTCTGACGAAGATACGAGTTTTTTAGAATTATACCAGCAAAATCGATTTCTCTTTCTGTATTTATGACACGACTTAAGAGTTTTGTCTTTTTCAAAAAAATGCACAATTAATTCTTGCCTCTACCATTTAATGACCGCAAAAGTAAAGTCGATATCTTTATTAGTTTCTGAGAAAGCAACTTGTAATACTTTAATTGAATCATCCTGTATAAAAATGCAGCAAACATGTATATGTGTATGTACTGTAAGGGTATTCAACTTAGAAAAGTAACAAGAAATGAGAAAGTGATTAATTAGTTTGCAGAATATGTAAAATGTGTGCAGACAAAATATGGAATACATATGCGTACGGAATGCAGGTACCTACTACAAAATATATAGAATTAAAAGTATCTTTACATTTCTGTAATGATAAAACAAATGTTTGTCTAGATACATCATAGCAATCAATTAATTCTTTAAAGAACGATATGCACTTGCACAAATATTCATAATCTGATTGTCATACAATACTCAATCTTCTTTTAGCGATAAATTACTTATTTAGAAATAAAATATCAGTTTGCTTATCATTTTTATTTCGAGAGTAGTTCACATGAATCATAACGAATAAAGTATTTTCACAGACAACATTTAACATGTATAGCCATGTTTACGTTTAGCAGAACGAAGTACCACCATTTGTTTAATTTTTCTTTAAAAAATGGGTCCTTAAATTCGCAAAAATCATTGTAGAGACAATACAGCTATCGTATAAGAAATGATATCGTCACTCATAATATCTCGCGAAGGAAATACGGGTATTTGTTGGCAATGAACTGACCTAAATAACAGCCAAGGATCTGTAGAAAGACATGCTACGATTGCAGCATCGTATGAGTAACGTTTAACAGAAGAGAAGTATTTTTGTGAATTGAATCGTGAACAATTTTTACATCAGACTGCGAGAAAATAAGTATCAAAAATTCTAGGAATTTAGAGATATTAATTGCGGATTTTTGAATCAATCATATATATAAATTGTTTAATCGACACTAATTGTTTCGTTAACAAAAATAATTTTTCGTTCTTTTAATCAACGAGAAAATAAAAAATATATATTGTAAGCTATTAGAAAAAGAACCAAAAGTACCGGCACACCAGTATATTTTTATACAAGTTTGAATGTTTGCTGGTACCGTAATATTTAAATAAAAATTATATCTGTCTAACGAGAGAAAAAAATACTTACATTTAATATAAATATTAAATGCACATAATAGCACACGTAGGATATTGTAATGTGCCTTTTTATTTCAACGAATATTTTTTCACCTAGACATTAAGTGTAAGAATCTAAACCGCTGTTAAACGGGATCATCCATGGCTACAATACGAGAACTGATGTATAGTTTGTTCACGTTTCAAGATTTCCATTCAAAAGCCGGAAACTCGCTACAATTTCACGGTGCACCCAACTGCACTTGCATTCGCTTGTAGAGAATGAGGCAGCGGTGCGAAAATATTAATTAAAAGTAGAATTTAACTGCGATGCTTGCACGGACTGTAGCTAGTGTTGATCTATCTTACGAGTATCAAGCGAATACTGGCTTAAGTTTCTATAACAAGAACATTGTTTTAATATCTTTGATTGGTGGACGGTATTAATTCCTTCTCAGCTATAAAGTAAAGAATCAATATAGTCTCGAATTCTTATTACGTAGTTTCAGTCTTTTGTATGCACACAGTATATATTGAAAACTGGAACTTATCAACAAAATTTCTTTATTTCTTGATAAAAAAGTTTGTCAACTTGTATATCTGGCAATTTAAAGTATTCTTAACAACTTATAATGTATGTACAGGCTGTACCATGCGAAGTATTACGATCTGTGTTCACCAACATGGCTGCAGATATGAGTTTTTTAGTCGATATCTGCAGTCAGTTTAGAGAAAACAGCTTGTAATTAAATAATAACAATTGCCAAATGATGTCAACTACTGATAAACAAATTTGCATCGTCAGTTGTCGAACCAATATTGAGGAAAAATCAGATATCCGAAACCTATATTCTGCAATATGTTTTACTATACGCCTTCAACGCTTTGGGTCGAAGCGGCACTTTCGATTTTCTATTCTGATTCAAAATATTCTGTACAGTTCTAGTCTTTGCCGCTAGATGTTCTACTATTCCTTCCGTTTCTCGGCAATGATTGAGGATGCTACCCTATATCTATTTTTGCATCCAAAATATCTGCGATAAGAATCATCTGTAGCAACCTCACTTGATGAGCCTAACAGACGATCTCAAAACGAGCCGATTTCTATTCTTCCTCTTTTTCCCACCATCTAAAAGTCCTTCCTCAATACATAAGCTTTTTTTTATCTTTCTATGTAACACACTACCGTAACACATAGTCTGCCGGAAATGAGGCGAGATTATTTAATGTTGGGAATTCTCCCTCCTACCATCTTCTCTACATCTTTCTACCTATTCATCTGCCCATCTATTTATCTGATAGTAGACTTACAACAAAACTTTGTAATAGTAATGTAAATTACTTAATATATGCAACGTAATTACTGAAAAACTATTTCTGTTTTACAATATTGAAAACAGTTAATAAATTCCTCCGGTTGCTTAATTTATGTGATCATGCGCGCCGACATTGCTGTTTATTGTTTCAAACATAGTCTGAATAGAGAGTAGCTCACGCGAAAATAGGGAAATTCAAGTCCTCGTTTCGCTTACTCCGAGATTGTTTTAAAAAATACAAATCGTCAAAGTTGACAGTTTCTATTGATTTCAACAGAAGTTGAACTTAAACTAGTTTGATAATAAATGACTTCACGTAGTGATACGTTCGTAGAGCTATCAAGAAAATGAAAATGTTGACACAAGTGATTGTAAGTGTAAAGCTAAATATCACTGGTTCACGATCATGATCACGAAATCGTGACTTTGATAACTGTGAAAAGTTTTTATTTTCTTTTTATCTATTTTAAGTTCACTTATATGCTTTTGCTTTTTTTTTAAGTTTATAGATAGCTATGGAGAAATAAAGCATAAGGATAATGTGATACAAAAACTGAACCTATATGTTTTCAAAATGTTCCTTAGGATCAGGATATAAGGTATACAGTAATATATCTTTAAAGCTGCGTATATACTGGCGAATAATTCGCGAACGCTATTTCGTAAACAATGTCTATAAGTAATTCGAAAACTTTCTATAATCACATATTACGCGAACAGTTTTAAGTCAATATATGAAAACCGATTTCTCGAAAATTCAATTTCTATTATGTTCGTGAACAGTTTATAAATGTCGATTTACGCATATATTTAGAAACGGAGCTCATTATTTTGAACAGTTCAGATGTTACTATATATCTTTGATACCTTCAACATTATAGTCTTTCATATGCTTGAAAGATGTCTCTGCACTATCTACAATAAACATTTAATTTGTATATTTATCTAGCTTTGATTCTTTATTTCTAGTATCAATCCAAAATAAATTTGGCATCACTAATTTTTCTTACAAAAATATTAAATAAGGTTCTTTGCCAGTGAATTATAAATAAGCGCTGCACTGTCCGAATTTCTCTTAGATATATTTAATAATGTTTATCTTTCATAACACCTGCCATTTAGATTAATCTTTTACTTAGAATATAAGCTTTGCGTATTTCTTATCATGTTTCTGCAACACAAGGTTAACGCAATTCCGGTGAAAGGTAAAGTAACTTTTTAATAAATACATTTACACAATACAGCAACATTTAGATTACGAAAGTATGAAGAATGCGGAATTCATAAAGAAACTTCGGTAACTGGAGAATTTCGATTTCATTTGAACCGTGCGAATCTACTATAGTTTTACCACTAGATATACAGGAAAGTAGAGGAAAATCTTCGTGCACCTAAGGGATGTTTTCACCCTAAAGAACCGAAGCATAATAAACAATATACTTGTCATAAGGCTCTCTACAAATATGCAAAGTTTTAAAGAACTTGAAATTTACCGAAATTCAGTTAGATGTATGGCGCAGCGATGGCGCGCTCATTTCGAGAATTTGTTGCTATTAATATTTGTTCAAGTTTAACTGAAATACATGCGATTTCGTGCCATCATATTGCACTCGACCAATATAAATTAGAGCAGGGAAAGGTCTATTGGAATAAAATAATCGATCATTTGGTGTCCTATTTCAAGAACATGCTGCGGCATTATGCAGCGTTCCCATTATCTTTGAAATTTGTCGAAACAATACTGTTTGTTCGACTACATGTCGCTTTGATTTACATCTACGTAAATACATATGGTGAGCGTGAGGCTATTTAAATTTCCATCTGGCATTTCGTCCTTTTAAAAAAGTGAACTTCGTAATTCCTCGTTTAAAAAGCCAGCGTTAAACGTTAGGTAACTGTTACGTAATCTATTCATCCCCTGTGGCAAGTTTTTACGTTTAAAAGGAAAGGAGACATATAAAAATCGAATCAAGATACGCACGACTGGTTTGAATTAAGCAATTTACGTAAATGAAGTCCACGTATACAGATATTATTCGTGTACCGATGGTACGCCAATTTTGCGAGTTTCTTTTTACGTGTCATGTGAACGGGAAGTAATTAACAATTAGAAAGTACTAATTAAGTCAGTACGAGGAAGCATATCTTACCTTTGAAACATGAATTAAAAATTGTATCGGACAGTCCTCTTCTTATAAAATTCTTTTCAGGTTTAAAATGTACATTGTGCATGCGTACGTTGTAATTAATACGATCACGAACTTAGAAATAAAATGAAAAGACAGAAAAATTGTAAATAGGCAACATTTGGTTTCAATGTTATTTCGTGCCACGCGGGCTTATCGCGTGTAGAAGTTGAACATAGCTGCGAACAATCCAGCGGTCATAGATCTTCTATACGATGTAAATGACAAAATAGGAGACACGGAACACAATAGCGTTTATGATCGATTTAAAAAATACTCGACGAAAATGCCACTGCGTATTTATTATATCGCGATATTTCTAACACTTTTTGAACACTTTCGAAAAACATGGTCACTACCCGAACGTCAATCACCCACGATCTCAACGCGACTCATGGAAACAGTATTACGTTAGAGCGACAAACAATCACAAGATGTCGTATTGCGAGCACCGATCATTGACAATGTCATGATTTTGCAGCATTAGCGCCATCTAACAATCCATCGACTAAACATAAACCAGAACTGAACTGTAGGTAAGATATTTGATTCAAAATAATTTTTTACCTATCGTTTCTTCAAATATTTAATATAATTCTTATTTTTCTGTATGCCCAGTATATATTTGTTATTAATGTCAAAAGGATTTTATTCTTCCTGTGTTACACATATTTGTAGTCGAACAATATTACATTTCAGTAAATCTTGAACGCTTTTGTCATACATATTCTAAGAATATAATATATAATAATATAGCAAAAGTTTTATTTTAAAAAAATTAATGACTTACCCAGATCTAAATATATCATGCAACACATGTAAAACTGGTAGGTAATACACATGTTTGTGTTGTTGGATTAAAACGCAAACTATTTGGACATTGAAGATTATCAACTTTTACCAAGTCAGTACCATCCCAGTAACAGAAATAATACTTTTGACAATTAGTATCTTCGATTGGAAATCTGCCACGAGTTACACATTCTGCTGTTTCTGTCGTCGTTGACGTGGGTGTTGTCGTTGGAGTTGATGCGGTTGTTGGAGTTGATGCGGTTGTTGGCGTTGATGCGGTTGTTGGCGTCGATGCGGTTGTTGGTGTCGATGCGGTTGTTGGCGTCGATGCGGTTGTTGGTGTCGATGCAGTTGGTGGTGTCGATGCGGTTGTTGGCGTCGATGCGGTTGTTGGTGCCGATGCAGTTGGTGTTGGTGCCGGTGTTGGAGTCGATGCGGTTGTTGGAGTTGATGTGGTTGTTGGCGTCGATGCGGTTGTTGGCGTCGATGCGGTTGTTGGTGTCGATGCAGTTGGTGTTGGTGCCGGTGTTGGAGTCGATGCGGTTGTTGGCGTTGGTGCCGGTGTTGGAGTCGATGCGGTTGTTGGCGTTGGTGCGGCTGTTGGAGTCGATGCGGTTGTTGGAGTCGATGCGGTTGTTGAAGTCGATGCGTTTGTTGGAGTCGATGCGGTTGTTGGTGTTGGAGCGGTTGTTGATGTTGGAGCGGTTGTTGGCGTCGATGCAGTTGTTGGCGTTGATGCAGTTGTTGGTGTCGATGAAGGTGTTGTCGTTGATGTAGTTTGCGTACAAACGTAGTCCGAAGTTGATTTGCAGTACTGTGCTACTGGATCAAATACCATTGACGTTGCACACGTCAAATCGTACGAGACAAACTTAGTCCCATCAAAAATACATATATAGTAATTTTGACACGTTCCGTCCGTAATTTCAAACATTCCTTGCCTCACACATTGCCGAGTAGAAGGAATTAAGTCACATATGGCGTTAGGAATGAAATTTAGGATTAAAAGGACTTCAAAAGCTATGAAGAATATTTTCATTTTTGTGTAATATACTCGTCTGTCCAGAAGAAACATACAAGTACTGCCGCGAGTACGAGAATATATATGAACTGCGCAAAATTTATTGTTTTATTGTAGATAATGCTATAGATAATGCCGACGCCGACGAATACTTGCTTAAGTCTGAGCAAATATCGCCTAATTCTTTCTTTGTAATTAAAGTATTTTCAAACCTTCTATTTGGACCTCAAGTTTCCAGGAGAGCTGGTATTAATAATTTCATTTATTTTTCACAATTTTTTAATAATGTATATTTACATATTTATATACTCAAAATTAACAAGATGAAGATAGTGTAGAATTTTATTCTGATAAAATACTCGTGAAATTCTATTGGAAATGTATGAAATATCATATACATACAAAGTGGATATACTTTCTCTGATGCTCTCACACATTCTGAAAACATAATGCAATATTTCAGTAAAAGTCACTTATTAAAGCAAAATAACAACTTACCCGAATCTAAATACATCATACGTTACATATGAAACTGGTAGGTAACGCACATGTTTGTGTTGCCTGATTAAACAACAAACTGTTCGGACAATGCAGATTGTCAACTTTTACAAACGTTGTGTCATCAAAGTAACAGAGGTAATACCTTCGACACCCAGTACCACTGATTACAAATCTACCACTCATTGTACAGGGTGGGGTATCTGGAGGGGTCGCTGGCGGTGTTTGAGTACAAACGTATTCTGCAGTCGATTTGCAGTATTGCGCTATTGGATCAAATACCATTGAAGTTGCACATTTCATATCGTAAGAGACAAAGCGGACACCGTCAAAAATACATATATAGTAATTTTGGCACGTCCCGTCGTTGATTTCAAACATTCCTTGCATTACACATTGTCGAGCGGAAGGAACTAACTGAAGCATCGCGTCGGGGATTAAATTAAAAATCAAAAACAGTTTGAAAACCGCGAAGAATATCTTCATCTTGTGTGCTCTACTCGTCTATCGAGGAAGGAACTATGATCGTTACTGTGGAAGCAAGCATATATATTAACTTAGGTAAATTTATTGCTTTATTGCAGAGCATTAGAACAGTCGCTTAGAACACTCTAAGCAAATAGAAACTGCATCTATATTTTCTAGGAATGCTATTATTGTATAACGATTTGATTCCATCTGATGTTCTAGATTGAGTTCAACAACATTTTTTTGCAACACGTTGATAGAATTGTTTTTATGTCTTTTATGTAATATCTTGTGAGGATGATATGATGTGAAATATCAAATTTATAACTACGGTTTCCTTTAAAAATATTAAACATTTTCCTTATTATAATTCTGACATCCTTTGATTCTCTAAAAATAATTTGTAAATCCTGCAAATATATTACTACAAATATAAAATTCTTTAGTATATAATAGAGTATATAATAAAAGCTTCAGATTTTAAAAATTTAAACGTAGCTGAAACCATTAGTTTGGACGTTGAACAGCTTCGCCCCAACATCCCTCGCGATCAGGTCAGATCTCCACCAATGAAAGGTTCTTCAGCAGGGTGTCTTCACGTAATAGAAGATATATACGCACAGGTACGCGTTGTGGGAGAGAGATCGGCAGGTAGGAAAGGTGTTCGATTGTCGAGAGCAAAGGAAAGGATAAAGAGATGGAGAAAGAGAAGAAGCGAGCAGGAGGGAAAGAAGGAGCAAATGTATATAAGCGACCTGCATGAAAGACGCCTCAATGGACTCTCTCTTTGACCTTACCGAAGCGTGCACCTTTCTTCCCGTTTTTTTTTCGTTCCCCTTACTCTTTGGAGTTTCCTTCTACCAGACCTCTCTGCGCGGCGTCCTTGTTCTTCAACCTTCATCTTGCCGCGAAGAAGCGACAGTTCTTCCGCATCGCGCTTCTTTCACTCGTGTGTTACCAATGTTAAAACGTTAACCCTGTATTTTTCTCGTGCGCCAGTTTCAGTTACGCGATCTTACTCGATCGTTTTTTTAATCGGAGGAAAAAAGTGTGACTCGTGCTTTTAAATCGACTTTTGTGATATACTTATCAACAAGGACGGAGAGGCTGAAGGAAAATCGACGAAACATGAACGTTCTTCGAGTGAGTATAAACTATTATTTGGAATATTTCTAGTTCTACGAAAGTTTTGCTCGAATAGTGCTGATTTTCATAGTTAAAATGTGATATCTTGCGATAATAATGATAACAATTATATTTGACATCCACGTTTATCGGTGTAGCGACAGAGAAATCGTCTTTAGCAGAGGTAAATTACAAATAGTGACATTATAGTTTTGTTTTATAGATTTGATGTAACACGTTATGCATTACAGTTATGTTTGCTTGTAAACTCGTAAGTTTTCATATTCTGACAAGCATATATGTCGTCCAGTTAAGCATATGTTGAAAATAAGAAAATAAATAAATTTTTTACTTATGCGGTTCATTGATTTTTGCATTGTTCCTCGTGAGAGTACACGCGTTCGACTTTTTAACTACAGATGTTACGAGGCGAAAGCTATACTGACAGAGATAAATAGATATTTTCTCACACGTGAATAAATTTATTTGACATATGTAAATATATTTTAAACTCTGCTAGAGCGATTTTATTAACGCAACCTCTTTTCTTCGTCGATTCTTTGAATCCACTTCCTTCATGTATAAAGTTATGAAACTTATTGAAATTGTTCGTGAAACAACAATTTTAATGCGAAGATGAACAGGCAGAACTAACGAAATGACAACATTTATTTCTCATCGTAGAACATATTTCTATTTTTCTACTTTACAATATAAGTTTACAATATCGGTGTTTTTAAAACTCTCGTTGCATAATGTAATAGAAGAGATGGCTATTTATTTGTTTTTATTTATATTTACACTAGAAATGACTAGAAACATGAATAAATCAAAGTAATCTGATAGTACAATTGTTTCTTTTGCAATGGAATGTACACTTTTTATAAATTTGTATACAACTGCATGGAACACTTGGTGCCTGATATATTTGTCATGCAAAGCATACCAGGCGAAAGTTAAAATCACCAATTCAAAATCGAGTAACAGAACAATCCAACGACATGACTAAATTTAACCATTTCAAGAAATCCACTTACGATTAGGTTACTTCCGGTTTGAGTCGAACACGGTCGACATCTTTTCGTATACAATGGTACAGTGACCTTTATATTAAATCGAAATTGAATTTTAACTTTCTTTCAATACACCTTGAAAATGTTATCTAAAGCTCTCTAATATCACAGACTTCAATAATATTATCATTTTTATTAGTGATACCATTACTTTTATATATACTTCAAAATAGAAAGGATCAACAAGCGGTTAATTTTTATTTAAATAACTTCAACTTTTGAGGTACTCGCCTCTAGATTACAAGTGCATAAAACGGCGCTCAAAAGCTCGTCGAGAATTCTACTATCGCTGTCCAAAGTAGACTACTTTTCTCTTCTTGGCGAACTTCCAAGAAATAATAAATTAATCCGCGGGCATGTCCGTTTGCAAAACCTGTCGAAAGTCAGGGCTGATTTGTATACATCGGGAATTGCCGTTCGTGCATGATCCAACAAGGACGTTGTGAATGATGCGAAGAAAACATATGCTCGACGCTTTCGAATTATCCTCATTGTTTGGCATAGTGCCAACATAGGAGCGAAACTCTTCCGTCTACGACCTAAATCTATCGCTTTCCGTTTGCACGTTTCTTTCTTCTTATCGTAGTGTCAATACCGATTCTTTTCCCGCGAATAAACTTCACCACTTTATCTATCGAATACTGTCACGATTCGTATAAAGAACCCATTGTAATTGCCCATAGATTAATAAGTACGTTATACATATAAGCAGGTATTGTTTGTCTTGTGACAATGTCCCAAAGTTCGAGTTAATTTCCAAGTATCTTCCATCTTTTTTGTCGCAACTCAAATTTCTTTTTACCCACAGTACAGTTATTATCTTCTGTACCTCGGTTCATACTTTCCATTTCAAAGGGGGAATGAAATTTTACTACTCGAGTAACACTCACCTCATGCTGTGAAGTCGTTTTGTGCTCAAATTAATTTGTTTGAAATGTAATATATCCAATTTTTGTTGGATGTTTCAAACGACAAAAGAACTTGATCCGGTTTCTCCATTTTTCTGCACCTAATAGATAAAAAAAATCAAATTTTTCGAATGGAACTCTTATTTTCTAATATAATGCTCCTAGTATACCGAAAAATTCCATCTACTGACGCAACACTTCACACAAAAGCCAATAAAAATCTGAACATTATTTAACAAGCTAAAATAATTCTCACGCACACGCTACAAGTAACAGTTTCAAGAATGACAGCGACATTATATCTTCCGTATCGTAAATCGTTTTCATCACTGAGAATAAAAAGTTTTTACTGTTAAGATCAGATTTCTAACAGATTACCTTGGAAATGTTCTTAATAAACCCAGCTTGAGTTAAGCAAAGGAAAATTGCAGTCTCATTATTGACGTTGGTTAGTCTCGATTAGCGTCGGTGTTCATTCTAGCGCATGGGTCCCTCGCACATGCACACTGAAGCCTTCTTGAATGCGCATTATACAGATTACATGCAACCACATATTACATCTTCTCACTATAGGTCGACTCTCGTAATACCCACAGCCCACTTACCTACATTATCCCTGCTACGAGACCGTCTCTCTTATATGTTATACTCAAACTATTACAGTGTGTGAACCACCTACTCCTCAATGAAAAACCAGATCTGTCACACAGCCATAGCTGATTGTATACTATTTTTATATGTACATATCTATCTATACGCAATGATATTTGGAAAATTAAATCAATCCATGCCATGGATGACAAGAGTCATTTCTGCTACTTAATTATTCATTCAGACTTCCACAGTAAAATGCGTTTTTATATATTTGCTACATTTTAAATATGTGCATACCACAATTGAAGTATAGAATTGTTTAAACACTTGTTGGTCAAAATGTATCATTTAAGTTCTGCTAAGATCATTTTTACGGAATAATCGAGCCACGTAAAAGGAGAAAAAAAAAATTCAGAAGATTCCTTCTCTCGAAATACTTTCAAAAGCGATACCACGAAACCACATTTTCCACTTCATTAACTGTCTCTTGCACGTTGCTAAAAATATAAGGCACTTGGACTTTGGTGTTAGTAGGTTTAAAAGTGATATGAGGGAGCTGTATCTTCTTCTTCCGTTTGTTCACTTTCTTATGCGGTTCCGGTTCTCGCGATAAGTACGGTCATCCGCCAACTACTCTCGTTCTCTCTCATACGTCCGCATATTTTACAGTAAACGTAAAATGGCACGTGTAGCTCCGCGGGAACGCCATTGAATTTGTGACTTCGTGAGAAACTCGTAGGCACTAGCTAGTCGCTAAAATCTTCTCTGCGCTCGATTTTATGCCATACTTGCTCCCCTTTCACTTCAGACCTTTAGTTTTTGATCACTTCATTTAATATCTATCTAATAACGTAATAAGAAATGATTAATTTTATTTCTTGGCTATCAAAACTGTCTATCGTTGCACTTGCAGGTGCAACAGTATTTTCACACAGCCAGCTTGGTTGAAATTTGTATTAAATGACTAGGAGCTTTCAGGGCATAAGAGAAATTTCTCGTTATTTGCTGAGGAAGACACGATTGGAGCATTAAATCCTATTTGAGATTTACGATTTTTTCAAATGGAATCTGCAACAAGTAGTTACTTAAATATCATAAATAATACAACGTGATGATCGAAATGTCACTAAATGCTCCTCAAGAAGTGACCCACTTTAGTTCATCCTGTGTTTATTCTTCAGTAACTGCTGTGAGAACTGTGCATTGTTTTCTAAAATTATACGTGCTTATGAATTTTCACGTCTTAGCACGAGTTTAATCTTTATCATTACTTATCGAATTGAAGACAAGTTGAAAAAAGATCAAATTGTTTGTATTACGCATACTTTTATCCTACAGCTTAAACAACGCATTTAAATACAAAAAGATTTCAAATAAGTTTAACATTTAACAACTTGCATGCTTTCAGATCACATCAATGTCATTATTGCTCATCTTTGTATGCAGCACGTCAACATGCTTGAAGAACGATCAAGCTGAATTGTCCTCCCATGGTGATCCAAACTTAGTTCGTCGTAGTCGAAGAATCGGATTGAACGAATATCTAGTTCCGCCTCCAATTCCACAACCTCAGCCGGTGAGGTCAGGAAGAGTAGCGAATCCCTCCCCAGCAGAAGCTCCGGGATATTTTTCACAGCTGATGAACTGGTTAAATCCCTTTAACTTTGGCTCCTCACCTCCCACGCATCCAAAGTCGCTACCACAACTTGAACCACCAGCACCTCCTAAGCCCCATAATCCACCACCATTTAATATACATTCTGCGCCACACTCTGGTCCGTCTCATCATCCTCCACTTGGTTCGCAACCTGTTACAACCCTGTACACCCCTTTCGTTGGACGTCTTCTTTCTCAGCAACCTGGTCCATCCTTCACAGCTCCCACTAACGCACACTCTGGTCCATCGCTTGGTCCTCCTCCTAGTCCACCCTTGCAATTCTACAATGTCCCTTCCGCTACTTTCCACGATATCCAACACGTCCCTCCATCGCCGGACGGCGGTCGAGGTATCTACGTACCAGCGAACAAAGGGAAACCTTGTAATTTATGTAATAAGATTCCTTGGATCCCTATGCAAAGCGGCGGATTTAATTTCGAGAAGTACCCACTTCCTCCGCAACTTTCGAATGGTTATCTACCTCCCAAGAACCAAGCGAATCAGGACGCGCAGCATGCGGCTTCGCAAGAAATTCGAATTCCAGATTTTTCTCACGTCCCCATCGCGCATAAAGTGCAGTATCCTATGTTCAACACCGCGTTACCAAATCTGCTGTTGTACCCTTTACCGATGCCTCCGCTCTACGAAGCGGAACCATTCGGTCGACCCTCTCAAAGTCCACCAGCTATAGACAGTATAGGACGCGTCGAGTTATCATCTTTGCCTGTTACACCGACAGCTGCTCAGAAACACGCCAATCCTGAAATTAACAACAAACACTATAATCTTCGAGGCGACGATAGACTGCAGTCGTTCGGAACAGAAATTAACCGGAGTCGTGAAACGGAGATTAAAAGGGAGCACGCGAATACGAAGGAATCGTTCGATACTTCGATTCCCGATATTTACCCTCCAATTTCCGCGCCAGCTTTTAATCAAGAGTACCAGAACAACCCTTCGAGTGTGAAACCAGAGAACGCTGGAATTCTAAGTCAACCTGTACAATATATCCAGAATGCTCCCACTAATTACGGATCACCGAGTTTTCAGAGTCATAATTTCGTTCATCAAAATGGCGACGAGTACCAAGAGTTGTTCAAATCAAACACAGGCCAGAAACCTGATCCGAATTATCTACCAGCGGATTTAAATCCTTCGGCTAACTTTCGCACCTCCGCTTTTTATAATCACGACATTGAAAGTTTGAATTATCAGATCTCTGATGACTTGTCTCCCAGCGGCACCGCCCAAAAAGATTCTCATGTAACAACTCAACCACCCCCCGTGAGTACGTTCTCTCTGAGCGAGGAGCATAATACATTGATACATTTCGAGGAGTCGCCATTGTTAGATTTATCGGAAAAAGATGAAAATCAAACTAGCACTCAAGGGCCAACGACCACCATTGAATACGCCAGCAGCGAGAACACCATGAAGACAACTACAGACTATAATACAGAAACTGATAGTTTATACTTCGGAGATTCGACGAGTACGGTCAGATTAACCGAATCTTATTCTTCGTCGGACATTCAAGATATAAATACTGTTTTTAGACCCCCAATATCCACCACAACAGATTTTATAAACAGTAACACAAATCAATATATCGAAACATCGACAATTAGTACGGGGTATACAGATCAGCAAGAGGTCTCGTATGTTCCTAGTCAACCAGGGTTTTTATGGCCAAGTTTATTGTCGAATGCGACAGATTTGAAAGACGACTCCTTACAGAATCACACACCCTTAAATCATCTTGTTCAATGGAATAATTCTTTCTCGGGAATTAAGAATTTTGGGAAGCAAGATAGTGCGAGTTTAAGGGATGCAAAGGATACAGCCCAAAGGCAACCAAGCATAAAGCGAAATAAACAAGTAAGTAAGATTGTCCGTGGTATTAGCGTTAACTTATTTGTACTCAGGGGTATGCTTCCTCCAATTACTTCGACTCTTAGTCAACTAATTTCTATTGACTATCACGTCCCCCATATGCGATAGTAGCAGGCTTTTAAGCTCAGATGGGATTTCTATTTAGTTGGTTCATTTTTTTCTACGTGAGAATGTTTCTTACGAACACCCTAGTCTGTAGGGAAGAACCAAAATGGTACCGGATTTTTACCTGCTAGAACCTTCATGATGACCTACCTCATCTCTTAAGGGGTAGGACCAGAAACTCTTAAGAGTGTGTTTGATCTTTCCGACAGCTAGAGCCTTTGGATGACGAATAGATATTTTAGATCAAGTAAAATGATTAGACAGGCTCGCACCCTATTTCCACTTGCAACCATAACGACCACCCATGGATATTGGGGCCGGGGATCGCAAAGAGAAAACCTTCCCTGCAGGGAACTATCTGAATGCATTGAAACCAACGGGAGATTGTTTCTGATCCCTGACCCTTGCGTTTGGCTACCTTAGGGTCGTAGAGATTAATATTCCTTGACTATGCAGCCACACCCCTATGTATATAATTTCACGTAATTATCGATAGGTTTTATCGATAAAAGTAACGTGTTAAAACGACGTTCTTTTAGGTGCAGGTTATTATACCATACACATCGGAATACACACCAATCCCGTTCCAACAATCTCGTGGAGATTGGAGCGTTAGAACTAACTTCGAACAAACGCAACCACGGAAGATTCCACCACGAGGTGAATTAAATGCCAACGACTACCATCAGCAAGAATCTAGAAACGACATTCGCGTAATTAATCAATCGCAATTCAGTTTCAACGATTCGAAAAAATCGTACGCGCAATCGATAGGACCGTCTTTAAATGCAGCAGAGAATTCGAAAAGCGTTACAACGAAAGCAAATAATTCCATCGATGTACGTAGATTGCAAAAGAACATCGATAACTGGACAATACAAGTAAGCTTAGTAAATATACATGTTTATTGCTAATTAGAACTAGCTTTGTATCTTAAAACTTTTTATCTTCACAGCAAGTAATACTTTCACGTTTACCTGTAGCTTTAAAGTATAATATATGAGTTCACTTTTAAATGTATCCAAATTTTGAAATATCGCTAATAGAATGTACTAATATTGCTAGTATTTCTCAAAATTAGTCCCAATATCGACAGCATTATTAATGCGAAACAAAGATAAAAAGTAATTAATATGAAACGTTTGTTTAGGAGTATTCAAAACCCACGACATTTAGCACTGTTTTACCTAGTTCTTTACACCCCTACCTTTCGCCGTCGAAAAGAATTCCAACGGAGTACTTAACAACGACAGAACCAGGCGACCATACGAACGAGCCGAAAGAATCGAAGAAAAGTGTAAAAACGTATTCCCTGGCTGGGTTTAACTTCAACGAGATAGAACACGAAGGCTCCGCGAGTAATCGCGTCGAAGAAGCCCAAGTGGTAATTTATTATCCGTCAATACCACGAACTCCATTCTCACCTTTATCTATCCATGAAACATCGATAAATCATTGCCAATCATAATGTAATTTACTGTTAACTAGTATCATAATTGTTCACACGCGTATCAATACCAGTTTCTGTCTTTATCCTCATAGCCATCTCGCGTGTCAAATTTGGTTTCAGCCTATAAAAGTTCTACCAATAGAAAGTCCTGAAGCAACAACGGCCAGTAGCTTGCAGAGTGCAAATAAGTCGATAACAGAAGAAGAAAAACCGAGCTGGGAAGCACAATCCGTATCGATATCGGCTACAAATAAAGAACGAGTCTACGTGGTAACGCCGCAGCCAATTCCCGAGGCGTCCTCGAAGAAGAACGTTATAGATCAGAAAGAAGAGACGGTGGAGGAAAATTTTGCCAACGATTTGACTGTCGGTGATGTGAGCAATAGCAAAAATAATTTAGGGAAATTCGAGGCGATAGAGAAAGCTTATCAAGTACTTCCGCAAGCGGTGAACAATCTTGCGGTTGCGACTACTGGAAAGGAGAACGTCCCCTTGTGGGGGATCATGGAGCACGAGGAATTTGCTTCGTTGAATTTGGATGAACACAATGAGGAAGCGGCTGAAAACGACGAGGAAGCTGGTCCAGTGCTTTACTCTGGACATTCAAAGGTGATGATCTATTCAAAGTATTAGGTATACCTCATCATTTAGCCTTTTCACTTCTTTTTTTTAATCAAAAAGGTGTACGTAAGCGTTGAAAGGTACACACGGTATAAACATTAGAATATGCTAATCAAATAACAAACTTATACGCAATAATAATGGCATTGTTCATAGGTATCACGAGGTAAACGATGACATGCGTTTATCCTTTAAAAGTGGAGGCTGAACGATACAAATTTGAATGTTGGACAGTTAAATGTTCATTCGTTACTTTAACAATCTCGTGTACTTAGAAACGTTCATTTTAGTGTCTTAAATGTAAGAGTACAATTTTATTATGGCCCGTGTAAATTACTTTTTTATAAGCCGACAAGTCAGTTATGTGTAAAATAAGTAAATAATTTTGTAAAAAGATACGTAACGCGATATTCTTTGTGATAAATCGTTGAAATGCGTTGGTATTCGGGGCGAAAAATAAGACGTGGTCTTATTTACAATTAGCAAGGAGCACCGAAGTGTAGTTTCTCGTAAGAAACCTGTTACTTTCCATGACGTGGATCGAAATAATTAAAAAGTAGCTTAAGCCTATCGTTCCAATCACGTGAATACTATTCCACTGTATGTTATACTCTGTAAATACACGTATAAATAAATATGTTATAAGTTTTTCACAACTAGGATTACACTAATCATAAGTATCGACATAAGTACATGTATACGTGTAAATTGTAATTGTATAATAGGAACAAATCTCGTAGCAATAATTTATTGCGAAACGACAAATAAATCAGGATACTTAAGAGTGTACTTTACACATTTTCTTTGCTCATAAATTTCAATTATAAAGCAGCAATTACAGCATTTGAAAATGGAACTTGCAATCCATAACGACCACACGTAAACGTATCTAAAAGTAACTATTTTTTAATGCAATTTATAAGCATTAAAGCTTTCGAAAATTTTATTCTCAACACGTAAATTGCATATTTTTTTTTACATTCTCGCTCTCGATGATTTTACATAGTTGAATATCAGCCAAAAAAGCTATGCTATTTGTATTCAGATGGTAGAGTAACGCGAGTTCATACGTATTCCGCGTGCCACCGGTTTGACAATGTTAGAGACTTTCCCGGTTATGTGGTGAAAGGACATCGTATTCCGGTTAACGTTGTTCCATCGATTGAAAAGTGCGAGCGCTTTACCATGATTCCGTGACTGAAATTTGAAACGTCTGTATTCCTTAATTTCACTGTGCTTTAAAATGCTGCAGGATGGGTACGAGAAATATTCGAAGCAACGCACGCGAAGTGTCGAATTACTTGTTACTCCATTAATCACACGTGAGAACTTTTACCGGAAAATTATGGGAAAAAACGCTCTGTTGTTACCGTGAAAGATTGTGTTAAAAGACCTGCGGTAACGAAACACTTCAGGTGATTAAGTCTGTTCCTGTGGCGGATGGCACCGAACAAGCACATGACCTTAATTAGACGTAATGCAATACATAGGGTGAAGCAAAAGTCACTACCAAACTTTTCTTCTTTAATATTTGAAGGAGAACAAAATTCTCATTTTCTAAAAATTTGATTTACGAGTTATGTATAATCGAGAAAAAGTTGAGCATGAGGACTTCTGCCGCACCCTGCCCCGCGACAATTGCGAAAAGATATACTACAGAAGTTTTGATTTTATTCACCCTTGGTATATAGAAACGAGATAATCTACTTTCTTTACCAAGCAGGGTTTGTAAGAAACCTCAGGGATTTTTGTCTTCTAATCTATCTTATATTGTTTTCCGTTCTGTTTTCACATTTTTATTGAAACTAATGTGTACTGTTAATACAGTGTTTGATTAATACCTTGGGAAATAATAAATAATTGAAACAAAAACTTGTCTTCTCAAGTTTCATATCAGTCGGCTATTGGTAAAAATGCAGTCTTGTTTAAAACGAATATAAACATATAAATATATCCTAAAACTTTATATATATCTCTTTTATTCTTTCCTTCATTCGTTCGTGTTCTTATTTCTCGATTAACAAAAATCATTTTCCCGCTAATAAATAAACTCTTTTAATGATATTTAATCGTCGAGTTGATAATGGTATATATCTAGTTATAAATATAGAATGACGATTTAAATGTTCCTTTAAACACCTAACATGAAATTACGGTGTTATTGAATGTACAGTAAAATCACAGGCTCTCTGCTTGTGTTCTTTTCGTTTGTAATCTTTTCCTTCGGACAATTAAGATCTCTACCGACCACATTACAACCGTGAGTGCTGTCACGCAATTCATTACGATTATGCAAGATGTGTAAGTTCCAAAACTGTCGCGCATCACACCTGTAACAGTGATATAAAAAAAAAAAGTGAGGCGTTGGCATTTGTGTGTTATCAATCTGTTTTTTGTTTGACATACCAAGCAGTGGCCCAGCAGATAAAAGGATTAATCCATTTACGATCATTTGAATTCCTGACGCGTTAGCCAACTTGTTGATTGGCACGTATGTAGGTATTACCAAACTCATGTACACCGAACGAATCCCTTTAGCAGCTCCTAATCCAACGGCGACGGATATCATTGAAATAAATCCACTAACGAGCAACAAAGCTGTTTTGAAATTGAAAAAAGGGAAGAAGAAACTCACGTTACGAAGTGTAAAGGAACGATTGAATGACGAAAAATTGAACGAAGAAGCACTCACACATTCGACTTATGATCAAGAGGCATAAACTCAACATGTACATCATCCTCGGTGGTTGACGAAGCCATTCCCCAAGAAAGGGCGCGAAAGCCCTAAAGACAAGGTCCACGCTAGCTATGATACTCATTACGCTGGCGATTTGTGTAGTTGACAAATGCATGTCCATTAGAATGAAGGGTGTCAATTGAGAGAAATTTATTTCGGCGAAAATCGCCGCAGACATTCCCACTGTTAAATTCACGTAGATTGGATCTTGCAGTAAGTCCAAGTCAAGCAATCCTGCTATTGTGTGGAATATCTGTTTTCTCGTCTTCTTTTCGAATCTATAATTAGTTGAATTTCATATTAATAGGATAGTTTCCATTGTGAGACTTTAATTTTAAAAAATTCATACGTTACTTTTCATTCTTGTCATTTTTTGCGTTTGATATCTTCTTTTCTTCCTTTTCTTGCAGTAAAAGATCATTTTCCATTGTATTCTTATTGCCATAATTATTGGCATTAACTTCGTCTGCGTTAGTATATATTCTTAATGGTTTCTCGTCGAAGATTTTCATACTGCTACCAAGATTGATGGTATCCATGCTTTTAACTGAAATCATAAGTATGTATTTCCCTTTATTTTATTAACTATTATCGTTATAGAAACATTTTCAATATATATTTACATTGATCATTATGAAATTGTCTTTTTGAGCGTTCCTTTCTTGTTTGGTCATTCTCGACGATTGTGTAGATACCAAGATCTGCTTCTCCTATGGAAACTGTACGAACGTATTTCGATTAAAATTAATCTAATATTGAGAAACTTGAAGAAATTCGAAAGGGATATCGTAATGGATGAACAATGTACACTCCCGTTAATCTTTTTCTTACCATTTAGTGTTTCTGACATTTGCCGTGCATAGGCAATGTCGAAACCATATATACTTCTGCTGTCTACGTCGGAATCAATATTTGAAGTTCTTCTTCTTTGTTGTATATTTGTTAAATCCAACGCTGAAGTTTTCGAACATGCATCCTCTTGAAAACTGGTATCTTTCTGACCTAAAATACATGAAATTTTACTCAGAGGTATTTGAAAGTGTATATCTCTTATTTTCAAATAAATTACGTATATGAAAGATAAGGTGAAAGTTAAGAACATCGAAATTGCGTTTGGAATTTTGTTTCTTAGTTATTGACATTTCAAAATCGAATCGAAACATCAGGTGGAGCCTAAAGCTGACGATACTTCGTACATGGACGAACGTAAGGCAACTCGGAACTTAAAGTGAAGAAGTCGGTAAAATAGAGGATAGCGATATCTGCTGTTACAAAATTAACCTGCAACACTTTTCACGAATAAAGTTGTACGTGGAAATCGATAATAAAACGGAAGTAAACGAAATTACTAGACTAATCTACCAATATAAGTAATCCGCACAGGTGTACGCAACGTTCGTTCGAAGAAAAATTCTCGTATGCGATAAACGTATAGATTGTGGAGCGATTTCTCACGTGTCTCTAACAATCTGACGGAAGAATATCGCGAACAAAAAATAAATCTGTTATCAACCTTGTTATCATTCTTATAAAATAGGTGCACTAGGAAAGATCAAACGTCAATTCTTCATTCTTAATCTCTCTGCGAGTACATATTAAATTAGGAAAGTTTTTAAATTTTAGATAATACTAAAATGAAAGAATTTTATAGCGAGCAAAATTCATTCATTTTTTATTATTAAAACTTATTCTCTCACCGATAAGTTTACTTTTTTTATCGTCAGTTAATAACTCCTCGTTTGCATCCTTCGGTTTGTCTGCATCCTTCAGATGCCATTTGAGCGGATGAAGTAATAGACTCGCCAAGAATGAATGAAAACTGAACGCTCCATATATTAATATCGTACCCTAATTACATGTAATATTTAACATAATATTAGAAGAAGATATTGTACCTAATATTAGTTAAAAAGATCTATTCTAAGATACTTTAATCTATTACTCAATCCTTTCAGAAATGAATAACGTTTATAAGCGCACAATGGTGTGTTATAACGAACGCGATCGTATCTGAAAATCTTGTTCGTTATCGCAAAAGTGATATTAATATTTTCGTACCGCAAATGCAACGCATAGCTAACTTATAAATAGAAATAGTCGGACATCAAAATTAATAATTAAAAGGTATTTAATTATTAATCGCGACTATCAATTGAAGTAGCTATTTAAATGATTTAATCTGTATATTATATATAACTTATTTCGTACGACTTTGCACGCTTCTTGATACCGTTTAATGATCAAGAATCGATGCAGATTAAGATAAAGCATAGTAACAAGATAAAGGCTGCGTATCAGCGAGTTATAAAACAATAAGAATGTTTAAATGCAATTATGAAACACCTTTGGTTTTGCTTCTCGTTCTGTACAAAAATATTGTTCGATATGTTTCTGAAGTTTGTTTGGTTTAACTAATAGTAAATAATAGTAATCTACACGTTTATATAACAAAATATTGCCTTTAATTGATAATTAACAATGTTTGCAATGATATATAATGTTTAAAATGGATTACCTGAGGTCCGTAATACGAAATTAAGAATGTGGCTACTTGAGGCATGATTATAGAACCCAATCCAATGATAGTCACTCCTAAAGAGGTTGCACGATTCCTTCTCGTCGTGAAGTAAGAATTCAATGCATACGAAAATGCAGACGTTGCCATCCACGAACCACATGCTGTATAAAACAATATTAATTTCATTCGCCGATACTTTCTACTATTATTTTTATTTACCATATAAATTTCGTTCATTAATTTGCATTAAAAGTCTGATATAATCGCTCTTCTTAAAATATAACATTTCTGATCGTTATTATATTCTGAAGAATTATGTGAATTCGACTTACAGACCAATATACTGTACGAGATGAGCAAAAGGGTGAAAGATCGTGAAAATGATGTCATGACCAATCCAGCGCTGTAAATTGTACTACCGGCAATAGCTACTTTTCGGTAGCCAAAAATGCGCAACAGTGGGCCATAGAGCAATCCAAGTATCATACCGAAAGCTAAATTTACATTAAGAATGATCGTTCCTTCCGTGGCACTGAACCCAAAGGAAGGAAAGGTATCCTTGAACACTAATCCAAATGCTTGTATAATGGACGTGACAGATATCTGGTGATAAAATAGAAAAGTAACTTTGTAGACTTAACTTATACAAGCATTAGCTAAGATACTATTCTAGAAATGTAATTAAGTATCCAACTCATTTAAAGTAGTTCGAATGGAAAGGTAATTGTTATTCAAACAGTACATAAAACCATTATTAGTAAATGTTAGTTAATTATTTATTTTATTGGCAACAATCGATTAGCATTTATTAAAATTGATTTTTTTTAGAGACGACTGTCGATACTTATCTATCGCAATTAACATACCCCGTTCAATGCATACGCTAGAACGATAATCCATCCCCATTTCCCATCTGGGGGAACTTTGCTATTCTCTTCTTTATTCATACTTCATTCTTTTTTCGTTTCCGTTGGAATGTTACACCATAGCAAAATGGTATTTTATCAGTTGCTCGACGACTGTGTTAACGATTTAACTGAGCAATAAAAGCTATTATATATTATTAACAAGTACACTAATGTTTGAAGAGACGTACACTTAGCACATATCACAGTATAAATGTCATTAACGTTTAGTGAAAAACTCAGATACTATAGCTCACAGGTGTCAGCACAACACTGTTCATGTAGTTTAAATAAAATCAATGGGATCGGATTATCAATAATGTTATGTTCTTTATCAGAAGTTATAAACAGCTTTCTTTAAATTACCACAACTTGTAATCACAAATGAACTACAGTAACTAACAGAACCGACGGTAAAAAATAAGAGTGGGTATATATGTGTAGCAGGTATGAATTAACGTGTTCCTACAAAACGGAGCAGTGGACACTTTAACCATTTTATACGATAAAGTAACGATTAATCTAATCAGTATTTTTGTCTTTGGTAACGCTTTGTCATCCTTGTATTTCAGAAAAGAATTGTAATAATCGTTTCATACTTGTTGATAACAGCACGTAATAAACTTGCAGTAATTACACTTCTATCATTCAATGTTGCACTAATGTATCTACATACGCATAATCTTAAAGATAGGGGGATATATACATATAACATTAATTTACCAAATAATTTAAGGAACGAATTGTGATCGCTGAAACGAAGAGCGTGGAACTTTTTCTAGCGATTAAACGAAAGATATGTACATAACATGACAATTCAAATCGTATTTATTTCATATATTTCATGAACACGTGTATACATTAATTTGTCGTTAATGTATACTCATTAATTAAATATATAGTATCACATAAGCGAATCTTTTTTACAAGTAAATAAATTTATTGTAAAATACTCTTGTCTCGTTATTAAAACCGTACGTTATGAAATGTTAAACATTCGATTGATTCGCGGACTCTTCTTCTCGCGGAGACTTTTTTAATTTTCGCCTTGTCAAATACATCTCAAGCAACCATGAAATGGTGGTTAAAAATGTGAATACGTTTAAACAATGAAGCATAATTGCGTAATTCGAAGTGATATCTCTGACCCAACCGATCACAGGTCCCAGCATCAGCGATGTCACACCACTAACTAGAAGCTGAATACCAGTCGCACCCGGAAGCTTCCACAGAGGAACGTGGCTCGGAATCACAAGAGCCATAAAAATTGTACGAAAACCTTTGCCAATGCCAATCAAAACCAAAACACCTAGGATTATTCCGAAATCCTGTATATGTGCCAGTGCTGATAAAAAAAAACAAGAAATACGTGATATAATGGTATATTCTTAAATGAGTAATGAGATAGACTTTCTTACCAATACGACCAAATGCTAATCCGCAGATGCCGACCAAGAAGAAAGTTCTGTTTTGCCATCCGATGAAATCGGCGATGAAAGGAATTACCAATCTACCGGCCACATCGAAGCCAGCTAGGATCGACATCACTAATGCGACCCGATTTTGTGAAAATCCGTATTCACTCAATATAAACGGCGTTAAAAGCGAAAAGTTCATCTCGGAAAAATTAGCGAATGTAATGCCTAACATTAGATTTACGTAAACGAAATCACGAAGTAAATCCAAATCGAAAAAGATTATAAACTTTTCGAAGAACGTCGTGTTCTCCATTATTTCCTCCATTGAACCCTGAAATTATTTTTATTCGATCTCTTTTTTTTACATCGTTACTACGTATCGAACTTACTTCTTTCAATTGTTCATCTTCAGATAATTTTCGTTCTGCTTTCTGATTATAATTCGAGTTTTTATCACCTTCAAGATCCTTATCATCCTCGTTAGCAACAATTAATGGAACCATGGATGGTTCGCAATCTGAAACTTTTCTTCGACTTTTCTCCGCTTCGTTAGTTTGTCTGCAAATAATTTGCATCAATTCACTAAGAACTTTACACGAATATAATTATTAAACAGAGCATACAGTGCATTGCTAATATATAGAACGATGTAATAAAGATAATATTTACAGGTGACAGTATTTGTTCAAATTATTTTCCTTTAAACATTTTGGTCTAGAAAGGCCAAATATGCTGGCATTAACTGTGATATATTTTTTTACATAATTTTCTTTAACAGTTTTTAAGATCATTTTTTAGCTTGTTCTAATAACTAATCAGTTATGCTCCAATTTACTTTTTTCTATGCGAATCAATAGTAATGACTGGAAAAAATATATTTCACAAGAAAATGACTGCGCGCTGTTCCAATTTACTTCTGTTTAGATAAACTATGCGAGCGCTTAATTGCATCAAATAGTTTTGTGTCGTCATTCATTACCGAGTACCAGGAATTTATTATTCTTCATGCTATCGTAAATGTTTCTTGTAGATAAACTTCAATCCTTTCTTCACAGCATTGTTACATCACAAGTGTCCGAAGATTTTTACAGCCTGGTTTTTACAACTTGTACAGTCCGGTATTATAAATTCTCTCATTGCACTATACGGTTCGGTTATGATAACTAGTTTGTTCGAAAAATCATAAATTTTTCAGAGTCATCGTTAGCAAATATAAAACATTTCAACGACATCATATTCATATATAGCTGTGCAAAATTCCTTTAAAATATATTTCACGACCATTGATACTATTCTAGTAACAAAGAAAGTACATATATTTACAGCACTGGACCAAGTTGCTTTCTTATCTGCTAAAAACTAAGCGAAAAACAATCATACAGTTTCATTCAGAAAAGTAAAGATGACACTAAAAACGTTGAAAGAAAGTGAGCTAAAATATATATCGCAGTTGACGTGTAAGCCCTTAGTCTACTTTAATTGGTACAAAGTTAAGAAGACATTGGAGCAATGGTACTAAAGATTCTTCAAATTTTTGCACTGTAATTTTCGATATAATTTTAAAGTCATCAAGTTTTACGTTATCACACAGCAATATGAGTTATTCATATTTGTTGTAACAACTCAGATTACAATTTTCTTAATGGCACATGCATCTTATCTATTTGTCTTCAACATCTATACTCATTGTTTAACTTGATACTATTAAAGCAACAAATAAAAATTTACCTGCCAGCATTTTTTAGCGGTAATCTTCTATTCAGGCTGGATTGCCTGCTTAAATTCACCGACGTCCTTCGGCTTAGATTTCTCGAAGAGTTCTTTGACGATTTAGACGTTATCGATGTACACGAAGCACTTTTTCTAGAAAACCTATTGCACGAAAATTCTCTAAGTCTATAATAATATATCCCCCGCCTTTTGCGATAAATGTAAATTTTCCATTATTGTGTTCTTCCGTAGAACGTGTCATATTCAAACATAGGTATATGTATAAGATTCACAAACACAACTATTATATAATATATACACGTATATAAATTATTATTCTATTAGATTATAATTTGCAATTACAAATTGTATTTAATCGTAGGCTGTCAGAACGAATTATACCCGGACTTGACCCGAACATAAGATAATCAATGTAAAATCGGCATCAAGTGTTTAGCATAGGTCGAGGCCTTTTTTCAGAGGATAGGAGTGTGGCGCCAGTGTCTGGCAACGACCGGAAACAAACATTGAGTCGCTTCCAGATGTTACGAGGGTATTTTTAATTAAAAATGTAAGTGTTGTTTTTGTAAAAAAAAAAGGTGCAAGTGGAGTGTGATAATCGCTAATCATTTTGAGCTTGACTTATAACAAGAAAAATCGCAAAACATACGTGCAATGCTCTTCTTGATTACGCTCGACACGCGATAATCATCGTCTGTATTTATGCTACGATTGCACTGAGACTGATCAATTACACTTATCGAACGTCGCTTCTGTAACCTATTCCCAATAAAACAATTGATATTCCCGATAAAATGATCTTTAAAGTAAAAAAATTATAACCGCCTGGAATAAAATATATATCTGTTTCTAGAGTGATTTAGCAAAATGCTTGGAGTTCTCCTTTCCTTTCGAAATAGATAAGTTGTAACTTTTTTAGTATATGTACATACAGGGTGATTCACTACTGGTGTGACAAATTTTTACAGCTGCTACTACCTATCACTCAAGAGACCAAATACTCTAAAGATTGTCTCACCCCTGCAGGACTCCAATGCAAAAAAAAAAATGTTAACCCCCTAATTTTTTGCTATTAAATGGCCGGCACTTAGGGTAGTAAAATTGATCGTATACTGTGTATTCGTATACAATGTATCCCAGCTAACTTTTGAGCATCTTAGAAGTGTCTCGCTTGTTATTAATGATAGAAAAAAATGTCAGAAGAAGCCTATCATCGGGTACGAGTGGACTAATGTTACGATGTACGAGGAACGTCGCTCAAGACTATATTTTTGCCAAATTTAAAAATCGTCAAGACTTTTTGAACGAGGTCATACATGTCTTTAATATATAAGCAGTTTTTTTCCAAATACAATTTTAAATTTGGTTTAAAGTATGAAAATTTGTTAATCGGTCATAAGTTACCTGGAATATTGGAGGACGTTCCCACAAAATTCCCAAGCTCGTTAAATTACAAGATCAAACGTTTCCGTAATTCTGGATCATTCGCGTTGCGGATGGTACAGCTGGCCTGCGCCCTCGACCTTAAACCTCTAGACTATTTTCTGTAGAAGGCAATTGGAGCAATTGTTTGTGACGATGATTCCCACAACACCAGAAAATATGAGAAAGCGTATTAAAATTGCGTGCACTGGTATCAATGTTAAAACGAACGCAAAAAAATTATTCATTAATCATTTAATCTTCTTATATTGTGCCTTAATGTTTTTTGAAATATGACCTTAAAAAAATATTAATTATTCATAATGTTTGCCCCTTCAAGTTAAAGTTTTGCTCTGACATTTTTTTCTCATTCTTCGCTGTAAAAAATTAAGATGCTCAAGTAAAATGGTACATTACTTTGTACGTAAGTTCGGCTGTTAACTTTTATTCTATAGCCACGCGCGATCATTTTGTTATATCATACGATATTAACACGTGTTATTATTTGGTCACAAAATGATTAACCTCAAACGTTATGCAATGTACTATGTTTTACGATACGATTATCACCACACCTTTAGCTATCCTCAGAGGCGAACACGTAATGTTTCTGTAATAGCTATAACAAACTAGACTTTAGATCTAAAGTGTCAATCTGTAAACCTTCTAAAGGTAAAACATTCATCCTAAGAAAAGGTTTGCAGGATGATAATGTTCAGCAAATAATTTGTTATTTAATTTTAACCACGCGTATTAACTTTCAAAGAATATTTTCGTACGTACCACCCATCGTTAGCTCGAGACATCATTGGAGTATCAGGACTTATTATGTCTAGATTTAAAATACTGCCTTCTTCATCGTCGTAGTAGAAATACTGGCTATCAAATCTCCCTTTTGTAATACTTGGAGTACTGTTATACTTTTGTTTATTGTCAATGTTCTCTAACACATCGGATTGGTAAGACTTTTCATAATTCTCAGGTATAGTTTCTGTCGCTAGCTGTTGAAAACGATTACGTTTTATCCATTCATACTGCACTGCTTAATCATGAACATGTATGAACCTTCTCTGTTCTGCTACATTTAATTTGTCAATAAAATTATATCGATTACTATAACATATTGTACCTTATTAACTATTGGAAATTCCTGTAGTTTCATATTTTCGTTATTTATAGGTGTTTCTGTATTTTGCTTCTTTTTTACATGAAACGAGACTGGTTGTAATAAAAGAGAACAAGCTACAGCGTTAAATGCCAAACCACCAAAAATAAGAACGGTACCTTCCATACCGTATTTTGGCATTAGTAATGTAATTATCTGAAAATTGATCTAATTAAATTCATGTTTCACTAGGATTTAGAGTTCGTAAACTTTCGCATTTAACTTGTAATTACTTGTGGCATTACAATAGGTCCCATCCCCGTGCAAGTCCAGCTCAGGCCAGTAGCGATTCTTCTCTTCTTTTTGAAATAAGTATTTAAAGCTAACGCATTAGATGACATTGTTATACCGGTCCCGGCAGCTGCGAATACACACGCACGACCTTACTAAACATAAAATACCGCAAAACAAACCTACTTTTTTTTTTATAAAACCTACTTCTAATCTCAAATCTACAAATGCACTGTATCGTTAAGGTTAATCCAAATAACTCTAACTTCTTCAGTTCATCCATTCTTGTTTCTTTTAAATTACCTTTAACCTACCGTAGAAGAGCGAATAAAAAATTAAAATCCCAGCGAAACTGTTCATAGTCGACAATATTGTGATCGACACAGCAGATACCGTAGCGCCTACAAAAGATATCTGCCTGAAACTGAACTTTCTAAACAGTGGACCATTGGCCAATCCTATAAAGGAAGAAATTGTCATTGATAAAATTTTAACTAAACATTTACTTTCATTACGCTGATAACTGTTAAAGTTCAGTGAAAGAATAGTAAACGAAGATTAGAGTAAGGTGCAGATATTGTATTCGACATACAGAGGCTCACATACGCGTGTTTAGGTACCATTTTAAGGTACCATAAATTACACTTTAACAAGCAGACTGCTTGGGAAAAAATACGTTCACTTGCGTATCTTCGTTTCTCTTTTAAATTTCTACACGTGAACTACGATCATTGAAAAACGTTTCGTTAATAAATACAATGAAAGTATGCAAAGCAGAATCATGATATTTCGTGTCTAGCATTGACATTATGTAATATTGAGGAAAAATTACGCCTAACGAAATGATGCGAGATAACAAAAAAGTACAGATCATCTCTTACTATTATGATAAAATTATGTATCTTGCTATCGATATGAGTCATTCTATCGGATGATAACAGCTCTATTTCAACGGAATGAGGTCTGCCGTTAAAAAGTTGAACAAATACACTGTGAAAACTTACCGATACAATAATACACTGCAAAATTAATATTTAGTATGGTCGTTATTTGTGTTGAATTAATTCCTAATTCTGCGAATCTATCCCTAAATATTAATCCAAAGGATTGCATCACTGGTAATACACAAAACTGAAAAAAAATAGCATATGTCTACATAAGAAAAGATCAAACTATCCAATGGTATTTTTCTCTTCACGATATATTCCAAGTATAATAAAATGCGACCCTTTGCAACAATTAATCCAAGATTTTGTTAGAAATAAAATACTAAAATTTCTTTATGAAATCTGCGTCTAGGAAATTTCTCCGCTATTAAGCCATTATAACTAAAAGCTTTTTTTTATATTTCGACTTACGTTTGAAAATCCAGCTGCCATTACTATAATCCAACCCCAGCCACCATCGGGTGGAACGAAATTTTCACTGAAATCGTTCACATTCTCTACTTTCTGTCCCACTTGTTTATTCTTATCAGTCAACGATCCGTTTTGTTTGATGGACATGACTACGTTTCATTAACCGGACTTTACAAGACTAACGCAATAGTTAAAGCAGTGTTTGCTTTTATCTTAATTTATTTAAACATACGATAATACCTAAAAGACATTGAAAAATTAAATTCCAACAAGTGTACACGTGATGAAGTTACGAGCGCGCGATAACACTTGTGAAACTATGCGAAATGAATTAAACATGTAAGAAATCAGAAATACGCACTGCTCGATGACGAATTTCCCCTCTTATTTACTCAAGTGCATTTTGCGTTTGTATATATACATGCATATGCGTTATTAATTCGAGACTTCTTTTGCTTTAATTAAATTAAAGCAACGATCCCTTTTCTTTTTACAAAGCAATACATACAAATATATATTTGCTGCAATTTTAGTATATCCAAAGATAAACATTTGATACAATTATCGTACAGCTTATGCTTGCTGTCTTTGCAAGATCTTATATCGTTATGTCCGTTGCACAATATTTAAATGAATGCGTGCACAACACTATGGAAATGAAGGAAATTTATGTCACCACTAAACTTCCAACTAATGAACTTTTATTTTTAGCAGACCAACGCAACATTAACGCGCTTCGCGTACGAGCTACGCGACAATAACGTCACTCGTATTCGAAAGGGAGTTTTTTACGTTTACGTAACGAATACACACGGACACGTGAAAATTTCAGTTCTGTCAATTCGAAAGGTTTGATGCTCGAGAGAGAGAGACTGCACTTCACGAGCGCCAAGAGATTAACTGACGCATACGCGGCTTCGGATTTGAGTTCTGTATATTACACTTCGAAAATACATTGACTCGCGTTCAACGACGATTGAGTTTCACATTTGGCAGCATTTCACGGCTACTAGGTAGTCTAGTCATTATACTAGCCGACTATTGCATCAAACGCAAATATTTTCTTTGTTACGTGTACTCTATGATTAAATCAATTAGTCCACAAAATTGTTTGCAAACTAATCGTATGTTATACTAAAGAGTCGTTTACATAAACGGGCACGATAACGAGTTATCTGTGAGTGCGTAGCAGTTCTTGTGTGCATCATTCGTGGGATACGTTTATTAGATTATTGCCGACAAACATTATGTCGTGTGTTTCAATATTTATTTTGCGTCGCGCTCTTTAAAAGCTGCATATTATTTGCAAGTTTTATAAACGCAATGAAGCTTTACGTAGATCTCGTCCGACGTTAATAAAATTATTATAGTACTCATTGTAACTTGTTTTCGTTAAACATGTTCCACAGAAATGAATCGTTAGAGTCATAGTTTTGTTAAAACCAAGTTAACGATATGAAGGCTATTTTTTTTTAGCTATTATCGCTCACCTTCTTCACTATTAGTTTCATATTTCAAAACACAGGAACTGGGACCTTAAAAGTTACTTTAGAATCTGTAAAAATTTGCACTCTTAACGCTTTTACCCAATAGCTATCGATATATATCAGAAACATAAAAATATCTAGGTACTTGGGTACCGTTTTGTTCAGTCGCGATAGTTACGAGGCATTTACCCCGAAGAGTTTCTCCGCGATCTTACCCTTATCCATTAACAGAGATAACCACTTCAACTTGAATCCCAAAAATGAGCGATGCAAGCGGATTGGTTCGTACCTACTTACGTATATTACATATATATTTAAAAAGTTCGAATAAAATCTAGCATCAAATATACCTTTTTCATAAAACACACCGATAGAGTCAACAAAGTCAGAGACAAAAGGGGGCCGCAAAGTATATGTGTAAAGCTAGAAGAAAAATTCATTCATTTCATTTTATTAACTTAACGACTCTAATGCTTATTCAGAAACATAACTTTACTATGAACATAGCTCTTTCCTCTAGAATGTGAACTGTGAGACTGACTATCGTACGCGTGCGCGGACATTTACACACACGGGGTGTATCGTGTAAAATGTTACAAACTATTTGCTCCAAAACAATTACGCTCCTTTTTTAATTCATGCGGTACTAGAGAAAAAATCGAATTACCTTGGATACAAATGATTTGGAGGTCCATCTCTACTTTAAGCCGATTTGTGGAGGCCAAGCTGCCTTAAAAGCCGCACCCCCGCTCCAAACAACTGCGATACGGCGAAGGCCTAACTCTAGAAAGGCGTCATCTCAAAATGGTGGCCGTCACCCTATCGCTTTTGAGGGTAAAGACACTCCCACTGATTCATTGAAATTATAGAGATGTGCATCAAGCGTGTCACGATCAGAACTTTTAAAATCTTATTTAGGATGTCAACTTGATAACCGACAGAGGATTAGCGATTTTAAGGTATGCTATTTAACCGGCGGAGGATACCCCTGACCTTGACCACATTTCCTTAGGGGACGTAATCAACTCGACATTTATCGTCTATGGCGCGGACCTTAATGACCCCGAGATAGTCAAGTATATATAAGAACGAGGAAAAACCATCATCGCCAACTCACAATCAGTTGTAGCGATTTTTGTAGGAGGAATGAAGAAAGAAACATTTTTTTCAATTGAACAAGAAAAAAAGACATAAATCCGAGTAACAAAAAGTTAGGCGGCTTTTCTTTAAAATGTCTATGTAGAATTTTAGATATATACATAGGAGTAAAGATGGGAGTATAAACTAGTGGAAAATGTATAGTAGGACATCTGACGATGAACATCCGGGTTACACAGTAATTTAAATTCAAATTGGCAATCCTAAGTATCTTTTCGACTCAAAACATTGAATATTCAACATTATAATATTTCCTAATTAATAATGCTTTGCACTTAATTTTTACATTGCGGTTCTTCTTACATCCAAATAATAAATAATCGAATATCAAATTATTTTTAATGTAATTATAATTACATTACATATATTTTGTGCTGCATACACTTTATATCATGTTAATTATATGTCATATGCACTTATAAGTATGTGTGATACAGGACTATTTCATATTTATTATATTTGCTTATTATTTATGTACACAAATATACAATACAAACAAATCATTTGTTTTAATATGAAATGACAATGATTACAGTATAAGTATACACAAAGAGCGAGTAATAAAAAAATATAAGTTACACACTTTATTTACAGAAAATTATACACATCATTTGTCAATGCTTGTGTGTTTAAGGTCATATATTAAGTGCAGCAATTTTGTACGTTTTGAATAGGTTAATTTTTTAACCTGACCATAATCACAGCCACTGATTCCTCCAGTTTTTATGACATGCTCTGTGATCACATCCGCTAAACATAAAACATAGATTCCACAATCATAACCATTGTCCTGTTGCGGACAATCTACATCGACAAATTTCTTGTTAGATTCATCTTTGTCAAGAAAGTAGCTCATTAAATTCTCTGCGAATTTTGAAGCAGTACTATTATTATAACCTTTCGATGAATCGAAATGATAACATGTTTTATCCTGTTTAGAATATACTAATAAACTCCAATGTGACCCTCCAGCTGCATCTTTCTTGTTGCAATTGTTCAAAGGAAAAAATATGCACCTGCACTCTGACATATTTGTAGGATTAAAAAATATATCATACTGAGAGGGATCTGTCATCTTTAACAATTGCGTTAATTCAGGACTGATAAAATATAACAACTTTGGTCCTTTCTTGTTCAATGTTTCATCCAGATATTCAAAATAAAATCCTATTATAACGTCATTCAACCACTGTGAGCCTTGAAGCAAAGCAACATCTCTTGCCCTTAATAAATAATCGTAATAGCTCAGTACAATTTCATTCATTGGATCTTTGGCCATAGTGATGCTAAAAATTGATACAGAATATAGTATTAGAGCCTAAATATTATTCATATTGAAAAATAGTTTATGTTGATACAGATACAATCTGTCAAAGATTATTCATGCAAACACAATAAATTGATTATTAAATAATAAATTGTCAATTTACTTGTACTTAAATAAATGTTACAGTACCTATCTTTTTGTGTCTATAACGTCTTGTATGTATTATACCTGATAACATAGAAAATGCTTCTATTTATGTTAATTGCTTTACTACTAATCTCCCTGAAGTGTCTTTGATTTTATCCATTTATATAGTAGTGAAAATCTATCGATAGTACTATCGATAGTTATCGATAATGATCTACTGTTAAAATCGTCAATATTGATAGTCCTTTATTACTCTCATTTACAATAGTGGAAATGTGTATAAGGCTTGATATTGGGATATGTTAAGTAACGTGAATTTTATTTCTATACTCCGTTCAACGAGTTGTTATCATTTGCAAACAAACGCACGTGGTACATTTAGACTGGAAGAAGACATATTCGCACTCTTCCTTGGGTATTGTCTACACCAAGGGTTCTCAACTTAGTGTCCGCGGACGCACATGCGCGTTATAATCAAGGAGTTTCGGACGAACAAAACATATTGTATGTAAATTATAAAATTGTATATTTTTATTTCATACAGAAGAAAGTATACGATTAATTTATCTCTAAATATTAAAAAAAAAATGTTCCAGAGTTTGATGTCACTGCATCATATATGAAAGTGTTATGAACTGGTTTATATTGGTGTGTAACAAATTTTACAACTTCCTGAGCTGCTAGTCCGCCTAAAAATGCTGAGACTGAATGCAACTCAGATCCACCAAATCGACAAAATTCATGAACATAATCATCCCTTGCTAATGGTCCGCATCCCCATTCATTCAACAGTTTTGTTATGCACGCCTAAAAGTAGTCAAAGTCGAAATTTTTATTACTATCATAATATTATTTTATACGATACACACCTTAAGTTTAACTATATCAGGTTCTACTTGATCATCAAATTCTCCAGGATATGAATTATACTCAGCTTGAAACTTTTCAACTCCTCTCAGGACAACGTAATATATCATCATGCTCTCTGGATTTTCTAAGCTTTGTACTAAATAAATAACGAAAAGTTAATTTATGCAAAGAAGTATCTATACGCATACATGCACATACATAATTTTTTTTATATTTTCAATACCTAAATTAGTTGCATCAAATATTTTTGAATCATATTCTTCTGCAATACATGTTCCCCTTTCTACGTGTATGTTTGTGACATGTTTGCAAAATAATTTAACATCTCTTTCAGAAATTGAATCTGACGATTTACCTAATTGTCGTAATAATTGCAGTGTACGTCGCCATACTGCTTCTGCATCAGCTACTGCTTGTTTGAAATAACTACATAAATAATAAATCTGTATAAATACGGTGAACAAAATTATCATCTTTCTAATTCATTCTTTATGTAGAGAATCTTACATTTGTTGAAGTGTTATATATTTTTCTGTATCTGCTATCATATCTGGCAGAGTACCTTTTAATGGTAATAATCCTCCTCCTTCATTTTCAACAAAATCTCTTATTGCTTTTGCTATAATCCAAAATGAACTACTCTGAAAATATATTAAACCAATTAAAAAATTATATTCATTTTTAACAATAATATTTTATCTTCTTCTTCTTATACCTTTGCATTTAGATTAATACACTGATCACAATTAAGAATATTCATTACATTATCTGGAATTTCAGTACTTCCTATGCATGTATTAACAGCTTTGATAGCTTCTTCAAAATTTTCTTCACTATTTGCAGCATCACTCCCATCCCTTCTCATTCCTTCTCTTATCATTTCTTTCAATTGATATTTTGCTTTGTAGTTTTTAGGTAATTCTCTTTTATTCGAAATCCATTTTTCAAGAAACTTGTATAGTATAACTAAATATGGTATATGAGAATGGTCTCTAAAACTTAGTTCATCAAGATTTATTGAATCAAAATGCTTTTTTAATGTCTCAAATGGTTTATCTAAGCGTAAATCCATGGTTTCATTATCTGGATGTGTTTCAATAACTGTATGTTCTTTTATTTGAATCCTCATATATGCAATAAATCCTATACTTCTACATACTATTAAAGGTATGTTTAATTCCCAAAGTTTTTGTGACAGAAGAATTAAAGATCTAAAAATTTTTTTTATTTGAAGTGTATAATTGAAAAAGTAATATTAAGTTTCTGTGATAATATTTCTTACTTTTCAGCTAGCGAAGTAGCTACGACAACAGTAAAATTATTGAAAAACTCTGGATTGTTGTATAAAATCTGTTCAGGCTCCTCATCTATATAGTCCCCTCTAACATCTGAATTTAATTCAAGTAGCATTTGAGTTGCCACTTGTGCCCTTGATTTTCCTATATTTTCTGTTTCCAGAAAGAAACTATCCAAATTTATTTAGCAAATAAATATTAAATTTTTTATAAATCACGCATTTAATGTACTACAGTATATATGTATATACATTGCCTCGATATCTTCACTCGTAACCTTTTTGCCATCTACAATTGTAAATGCTCCAATACCAGGTAAGACTAGCGATTTTAAGATTTCTGTACCAAGACCCGTAGCATTTATGACACAAACATGTGCCGCTTCTAACGCAGCCTGACCATGATCACCCCATAATCTATAACAACAAAATTGGCAACTTTTACTAATAATATTTAAAGATCATTAGAAATCATTTCCTCTGTGAATTTATACATTTTTCACGCAATTTTTTGGCGCAATTATTTAATTCATTCAATTAAACTAAACATAACTAATCGTAATATAAAAGAAAATATGTACTTAATAAGATTTAATGTAAAATATAACCTATTAAATCTTTAAACTATCTTAGAGATTAGGTGTTAGATTCCATACCTCAGTTGCCTGTCATATTTTCTGTTTTTCTCAGATTGCTCGGGCGATTTGGGTGCTGGTGATGCCATAATAAACTAACAAAAGTAATATAATAGACAAGAGAATATAGCACTGATCGCTAATGTTTATGTACAGAGAATGTCAATGATTCTGTCACCCTAAGGTACTCCACAATCGCCTTATTGTTTCTGTTGTCAGATAGAACGTAACTTTAGTATTATTTAATAGTTATGGATATAATTGTACTACATAGATGACACACTAGACAGAGACAGTACTATTCTCTATTCAAATCTCTCACTGAGTAAAGCACAACAAAACCACGTGATTTTTCTGTACTACGGAAGGGATACGTCCAGATATCGAATCTGATTGGACTAGTTAATATGCAGCTCATGGATATTGAGTTTAAGTCTGCGATTTGGCAAAATTAACGTCAGCTTCTGATCTTAAAAAAAAGGTTCAGTTAAATTAGAAGAATTAAGTGTCGCGCCGTTGCTGATGCAGACTACCTCCACTTTCTCACTTCGAAGTTAAAACGTAAACCTCCAAACACTACACAACACTTTTGTCTGGGCTTACCTAACCTGTAACCTTAATAAACTTCCGTGAAAGAAAACAAATAGCAACAGCAAAGCATTCAGTGTGATAATAACTATGAACTGTCAATCAATCTTATCTGCTTTTTAAAAAGTCGCACAACCCATTTACGTACGTGTGAATAATTTCGAAAATAATTTATTGCTCAAGTCCTGTATGTGTGTATCTATCATAAAGCAAAATGGATATTTTAAAAGCGGAAATAATGAAGAAAAGAAAACAGTTAGAGGAAAGCAACGTTTTGGTAATTTCAGTAATCTGAATGAAACGATCGTTATACTTTATCCCATTTATTATATTTCTACAAATATTTCAGAAAAATAAAAAATATTTTAGAAGGGGTGAATTAATAGCAAAAGATCAAGAAGTAAAAGAAATACAAGAGAACAAAGACGAGGATGTTAAAGTTAACACAACTAAGCGGCAAAAGGATTCGGTAACTGATGGTAGCTCGGAACATTTAACGTTACCTAGACACGAAGTAATTAAAAGATTGCGCGAAAGAAGCGAGCCTATATTGTTATTTGGAGAATCTGAGATAGAAGCATTTAAACGACTACGGAAATGTGAAATTCTTGAACCTGAAGTAAACAAGGTAGGTGTTTACTTTAGGCTCCATGATATAACAAATGATTTATATATCCATTATATATTTATAATTTATTATAAATTAAAGGGTTTCAGAAATGATTTTCAAGAAGCTATGGAACAAGTAGATCAAGCATACTTGAACGAAATATTAGCTTCATCAAAACCACAAGATCGTGATGGTAAAGGAGATGTAAATGTACCGGATGAGGGAGTCACTTATGAAGATCTTCAAAAAATGTCAATCAAATTAAACAAGGGTGACAGAGATTTTGATTTGAATGTTATCACGCTGTTTATATCATTCTTAGTGCAAATGTGGGGTAATCAATTGAATAGTAGGAGCACAGCTGAGAAAATGAGTACCAGAGGAAAAATGGCTAGTGCCACTTATGCTCAAACAAGAGAATACTTAAAACCTCTGCTTAGAAAGTTGAAAAATAAATCCTTGCCAGAAGATATCACTGACAGTTTAACTGATATTGTGAAACATCTACTCGAACGTAATTATATATTGGTAAGTATGATACTGATACTGATTGAACATGAAATTAAATATATAGAATATATTTTTTAAGGACAATTTATTACAGGCAAGTGACGCGTATTTACAAATGGCAATAGGGAATTCCCCATGGCCTATTGGAGTGACTATGGTCGGTATTCATGCGCGTACCGGAAGAGAAAAAATTTTCTCGAAAAATGTGGCGCATGTAATGAATGATGAAACACAAAGGAAATATATTCAAGCATTAAAAAGGCTAATGACCAAGTGCCAGGAATATTACCCTACAGACCCATCGCGCTGTGTAGAGTATTCAAAAACATAACATTTATTACATATAGTACATCATAATAAACAAAATTACCCTATAATGCTGCACCATAAAATGTAAAATATTAAACATTGTACATTAATAATATTTTATTTGTTGCCTTATTGATACTCTGTAGTTATGTTATATCTAGGAAAAGAAATTAAGAAGAGCTGAACATTTATAATAGTTAAATATTTATAACAAAAAAGATTGATTTAACATCTATATTTGCTCCTATAATTTGCTTCTACTGTAGCATTATCGAATGCTCTAGATTTAAGAATAAAACTTAATAATAGCTTAATAATAAGTACTTGAGATTATAAAAATATGAACGAAATTCATACATTTGGTCTGATCATTTTTCTTCTTCTATTACTAAACTTAATTTATTTTAGAAGCCAATTCATTTGACTTCTTTACTGCAGCTTCAACTGCACTTATCATAGAGGCTCTGTAAATACATTTATTATATTATATAGTGTACTAATGTACATAACAGTTCCATGCATCTTATTACCTGACTTGTCCGCATTCCATAGCATGAATTCCTGTAATAGTTGTACCTCCAGGCGAACATACTTCATCCTTCAACTGACCAGGATGCCTACCTGTTTCTAATACCATTTTACCAGCACCAACCAATACTTGGGCTGCAAATTTTGTCGCTATAGGTCTTGGAACACCCATTTTTACTGCACCATCCGCTAATGCTTCTATAACAAGATATGCCTAAAAATTTGTTTAATCTTAATGTTTGCTTTAAAAAAATAGCCCTAACAGTACTGATTATACATACATAAGCAGGGCCAGATCCTGAAAGACCACCTATAGCATTCATGAGGGATTCGGGAACACTTTCTGTTACACCAATATATGAGAATAATGTTTCTATCACAGTTTCATCCTCACTCGTTGTATTCATAGAGCAATACACTAGACACAACAAAAAGATATTAAATATCTTAATCGAATTTTCTAAAATTTTTAGTAACATTCTTACCTGTTATACCTTCTCCAACCATCATTGGAGTATTCGGCATACATCTAATTACTTTAGGATATGCAGCAATAAATTTAAGTTTCTGAAAATATTAGAAGCATTTAATCAGTTTCATGGTGCACAGCTTTCTTATATTTCAAATAAGAATGATTCTTACGTTAGTTAATGACTCTAGCGTAACTCCTACAAGAACTGATACAAAAATTATCTCTAAATCAGTCTTTGTCATTGTCCGTCTAATACCATCAAGTGCATCATCAAGCATATGAGGTTTCATTGCTAAGAATACAATTTCACAATTGTCTACCACTTCTCCATTTTTTAATGTGGCATGAGCACCTAGGTCATTCCAAAAGGCTAGGGTTCTATTTGTACGAGCAGAGACCCATACATTCTTTGGGTTTAAAATACCTATAACAACAGAATAATATCGTCAGAATAATTACAAGTACCTATTAATCATACAATTATCATTACACAACTTTGTTACCTTTGCGAATTAAACCAGCACCAATAGCACTTGCCATATTTCCACCGCCAATGAAACCAACTTTAGTTGAACACAAATTACACGTATCCATATTTATTGCTAAGGATTTAATAATTAATAGAAGTCTGGTATATGTTGGTTGTTGCTAAATATGTTAAGTATTATAATTTTTTATCACCATATAATGTGATAAGATATGTTCGTACTGTTTCAAAGTATTTTGATTGACATTTAACCACACGGTAGGATATAAAATTTGGAAATTACGACGGAAAATCACAGGAAGATGTTTGGATTCGTTGTATAATTAGAAAATATTAGTTATAATTGTGATAAATCTCACAGATTGAGGAAGGATGTTAAATTTTAGTAAAATTTCTTTGCGCGTTATCACAATATTATTTTATGTAATGCGATACGATTTAATAGTATTACGCATGTACACATAAAAGATAAGTAAATGCTGATTATTTCACCGTGGCTTTTATCTGTCATTAAAATATACTCTATTCAACCTCTTCCGGTGACAACAATCAATAGTCTTCGATAATGTAAAGGAAGCGGCGCGCAAACTACATGCACTTTTCAAACGACTTAGTCGATACCAATTATTATTGCAAAAATATATACACTATATTTTATGCACTAAATCTGCTATATGACATGATGCGTAATTCTAACATTGTTATTAGTACAGACTTAAATTATACAGAATTATACACAAATTATACAGGTAGCTCAAGATTATATTTTTTAAAGATTGTATAATTGTATATTGTTTTCATATACAGGCAAGTGTTTTCGATTTTCGATTAATCGAAACGTTTATCGATTACCTACTTAAGTACTCGAAAACGGTTCTACCCGATTCAGCTTGATCCGGCCACATGTGAAAAAGGAAACGTATAAGATACCGTGATACAGTTTTTGTGCAATAATTACGACATCAAAATGTAAACAGATGTATGATATAAAATTATTAATAATATTGCCGCATTGAACAATTACAAATATAGTTCAGAAAGTAAGTAAAATATATAGAATTTATATTATCCTATAACATAACCTTCTCATTCTTTTCACACACATGTGCTTGACAACTTCAATATATGCTGTAAATATTATACATATTGTCTCTTTTAATAGCTGTAATATTAACGTAAAACATAAAACTTTACACTGTATTAAACTAATATTTTAGACAAATTATTTTAAGCAATATACGTGTATAAATAAATACTATATTTTTTAACAGATGTCAGTTGTATCCTCAAGAGTTAGCAGTGTTTCGTCAATTTTAAAGACCCCCGGGGTTAGATCACAACTTATTAGGCAGTCTAATAGAGTATATTTCAAACTTCCGAAAGATCTTAAAAATATTATTTATAATTTTGAAGCTGGTAATGGAGTAAAGGATTACGAGGATTTAATATGTATTTTACGTGATTCGAATATAAAGGTATATGTTGTTCTAGCTATTATTAATAGGTTGAGCATTATGGTGAAATCTTGGAAAATTTCCCAAGGACTAATGTCAGCAGTGGCAACTGATACGAATTGATTTCTATCAACCAAGAATTAATATAATCTTTGAGACTATAGTAATTGTATCAGATCACATTAAAGAAACTTGTACATTCTTAAATAGACTTAGGTGTATAATGATTGCCTTGACTCTCAATTTATTAAAAATAGCTTTTTTATTTTGTTGAGTTCAATGTAATATGTTTCTCATTTACCACTTATCATTTTGTATTGTAGGATACAGATTTAATAGAATTTTTGTCCAGTGTAAGACAATGTATTTCATTACTTGGTCCCAACCATAAAGTATTTGTAGAAACACTTTTGCAAATAAAATGGACAAATCGTTCGTTAAACCTAACATCTGCTTATAAAGCATTTATAGAAGATTTAATTTGTATGCAAATACATTATGCTAAAAATGCAATAGATAATTTAATTGAGCAATTTAAACCAGGTATATTTTGAGGACTTATAATGGTACAATTAAATCTAGTAAATATACTTTTAACTAAAATTTGTATTTTATATAGATGAAAATGATGATGAGTGGAAAAATGGAGAATGCAAAGAAGAAGATATTCAGAGGTTAAACCATATACACGATGTGCTTCAAAAAATTTTGAAAGTTGTACCAATGTAAGTATTTTAAGAAAATATTACAATAAAAGTTAGAAAAATGATAATACATAAATAAATTTTCTTTTTAGGTCAAGTAAACTTCTTTTACAGTCTCTCAGAGCAAGGTTTCCATACATTGCCCATGGGACTCATACACACAAAGTTTATGTTTATGCATTAATTCAAATACTAGACTATGCTCCACAGTTGAGATCTGACATTCTATCTCTAATCATCAATAGGTAATATGTCACATCGTACATAACATTATAGGATGTGACAGTTATAGAAAATGTGAAAAATCAAACTCTGTTTGTTGCAGGTTAATGGTATTAGATGTAAATATACCACATTTAGAGATAGACAGTGAAGAAGATGACTTAATGGATGATAGTAGTGAATGTGATAGTACACTTGGTAATGAGAATGTTGTTGAAGAAAATAATGTAACAGAAACAGATAAAATACATCCAATAGCTCATAAATTGGATGTATGTATGGAACTGATTCTAAATTACATGCATAACTCTTGTTTTGTTAACGGAGTTTTACAGATAGAATGTCTAAAAAGTCTCTATTTCGATTTATTGCAAATATTTGAAACAGTAATATTACCTACTCACGCAAGTCAATATGTGCAGTATATTATGTTCTATATTTGTAGTTTTAAAACAGCTGTTGTGGAAGCTTTTGTAGATTGGTTATGGCGTAAGGTGACCGATCCTAATGTACCTCCTGTTATACGACAGTCATCTGTGGCATACATTGCTAGCTTGCTGGTTACAGCAACATACGTTACAACTGGGTAATTCTTTATTAATATTAATTTTATAATTTGCGCGTGAAATGTGTACTTATATGTTTTATACATTTTATTTCCATTAGGTTAGTGAAAGCGATACAGTTTAGGATATCTAAATGGATACACGATTATATCATTATGCAAGATCGTTCAAATTATATACAAGATGAAAATAAAGAACACAGTGTGTTTTATTCTATTTGTCAAGCATTGTTTCTTCTGATTGCTAAAAGACATAATGATTATCCTGATTCGAAGAAATGTAATTATATTTCATCTTTGTATATATATATATGTATATATATATATATATATATATATACTGACTAATGTTTAATGAAATTATTCACTAATTTAATTTCAGATATGTTATACTTACAAGAATTGGACTTAGCAAAAATTATAACTTGTAAATTAAACCCATTAAAGGCCTGTCATCCTGAAATTGTACATCATTTTGCAGAAGTTACACGAATGTATCAATTAGCATATTGTTATACCATAATCGAAAATAATACACGGAATCAGCTTCCTCTTTTCGATAGTAAAAATGCAACAGTAGCAACAATTGAAAACTTTTTGCCGTTTAATAATTATATACTAGAACGAAGTAAACAGAGAATAACTTCCCTAGTACGCGAAAATGATGCGCAAAATAAATATAAAACAACTATTGACTATAGAGAAGATATTGAATACATGACTGAATATTAGGCTCAACTTTGGAAATTTTTTAGAGTATGTTTTATTTGTGTGTATCATCTTAAATAAACTAAATATTTAAAAAAAAAATGGTAAATTCTGTTCCATATTAAACGCGTCTATGAAAATATTTATAAAATAAATCTCTTAAACTTATATAAAATGTAAAAAATTTTAATTTAATAAAAAGTTATATATGCATATTTATGTGTATGTACACACATAATTTATACAAATTTATTTTTGCCCATTTGCTACCTATAAATATTTTCTCTTAACTCTTACCAATTGAATATATAAAACTTTCATTTACATTCCAAACTTTCTATTACATAACATGTATAAATACCTTATTTTATATTCCTGAACTTCAATTTCAATATTTCCTTTTCGTACTAAACACTTAGTTATTTGTATATAATTTCTTTATAAAAATTGTAAAATATAAGAGAATAAAGATTATCAGTGTTAAATTATAATATTACATAACACAGTTTTAGAAATTCAGAATGAAATTCGAAAATTTGAATGAACGAAATATAGAAAACACATTGTTAGCTGTATTCATTATTAGTACCACTATATAAGTATGAAGTGAGTAAGATATTAACTAATCCTTTGTTAACTAATTAACTTAAGTCAGAAGTATATTAGATTGCTGCTGTTTTATAAATATTGCAACGGTGCCACGATATATCAAATTTCGCGCCGTTAACATCTTAGAAAACCGGAGCCGGAAACTGTATTTCAGTGACGCAGTGGCGTAATCTTTTGCGGGCTATCGGTTGCTTCGCGATTCTCTCACGTAAACGGTAACGTAAAATGGCGAATTGGAGTTGTTATTTACTTACGCGAAGTATAACGAAATAATTGTAATACGATCCAAGGAATACTTACTACTGCTAAATTCGGGATTGTGTATTTAGTTCTTCTCGCACAAACGACTGTAAGTATCACGGTTGTCAGTTTAATAAAAAATTTGTAATGTGTGCACTAGACGTCGGTTCATATTCAAGTCGGTAATTCCGCATGTTTTCTACATGAAATTGACAATAAAGCCGCTTTATAATATAGTGTTATTTAAATTTTGCTCTTATTATTTCATCACAATTTTTACGTAAAACAGACCTCTGGAACCTCTGAAATAAGGTTATGATAATGCTCAAACAATTCTGCCATCATTTATTTTGCACGTTTCATCGCTGAATTACAAGTATATCTTTTAATTTGTGATAAAATATGTATGTTAAATGCGTGTGTCTCTATTTTTATTTGATAGTTTCGATTTTCCAACAATTACGAGAGATAGAGATTGTCTTCTTTCTTCGGTTTCTAGGTTATGATTGCGTGAGATTTAAATATTTCTCACATCTGACTTGTTTAAAATCTATACCCCTGTCTTTCTTAGATTCTCAAAAAGCTACAATACACGTGCACAATAATAATATTACTAATTATAGTAATATATACAATCATAATTATTACAAAATATATAATATCACAATTTATATCACATGCATAATAAAAGCTGAACCAATCTTTAAAAAGATTTCTCTATCTCATCAATTATAATATATGGGTTTTATGTTTTAAACCAGCTGATGTCCACAGTAGTTGTGGGATGCACATTTAATACACACACATATTATTATTGCGTTAAATAATGATTAATAAAACTATTAATCCTTTAAAAACGACTAATAATGAAACATGTTAAAGACAAATTTTAATCATAATATTACTACATTTTATCATTGTTTCATCTCTCTTTGTCTTTTCTTTTTACTGTTTTTTCCTTCCATATTTAATTATTTTAATATAATTTTACATAAATACTTTTCATTGTAATTTTATGATTATTAATTCTAGGATTGTTACTGTATAGTTAATTAAAAAAGTAATGTTCAACAGCAGAATATGAAAGTAGCTTATGAAAGAAACTTATAATATTATAGAACATATTATTATAATTATGTAAAAGAGGTAATTAATAATAAATTGAAATATTATATAGTAATTTCTATATTTAATTATTTAGTAGTATCGGTATGCAAAAGAAGTTTGTTACATTTTGGCTCTTTAGAATTATTGTAGTATAATGTTCTTTCTTTCTGATTATAATAAACAGTGCATTTTCAGTATTATATTACATTTAAACTTTTAATAAAAATTATTCACATTCATGTGGGAATACGTATTACATGCTCAATGATGGGACGTATCTCAATAACATGAAATATTGCAGTTTTAGTAATCTGTGAAATTTAAAAGTTTATTATATATACAAGTTTATATACATTGAGCTCCTGATATTTTAATTTTACTTGAATATGATGTAAATCCTTTTATTACTAAAACTTTGCATGCATCACATCATAGAAAAATTGCTTCATTTGTAGGGAACTTCATTAGAATATTATCACTATTAATTATTCTGCAGTTTATGTCAAATTGCAGTTTTATTACGTTAAAGATAAAGGTCTAATTAAAATTTGTGATCTTTGAAGCACATGTTACGCAAAAGATTTTCAAACTTTTCAATCATTATTAAAATTTTATGCAATAAAGATATTTATGTTTAGATTTAGTTTTTAATTATAGCGTGATTCTCAGGATGTTTTTGTGCAATGTGTAAAAAATTATCTGTAGAAGACTACTTAAGAAGTTCAAACTTTTACTTTATGTCTATTTCCCTAATAAAATAAATTATGCTTATATTTATTAACATTACAATTTTGTAGCTTAACGAGACTTTCCTTTAGTTTTCAAGGTGCATTTATTTTAAACACTGATGAGAATATACATGAAATGTAATTGAAATATATGATAAATATAAATTGCAAATTAGTTTGGTATAAATGATCTACAATTAATATGCGAATAAATTATTTTTTCACAAGTATGCAACTGTTTATTTTGAACTAACATGTAACTGTTACAATTGTTTTTATCTTAGCTATGTTTAACATTTTTACACTAAATTACTATTCTTTTCTGTTTAGAAACAAATAAAAGTTTCACATAAATTTAATGCAATGTGTACTTATACATAGAATGTGAAAGTTGTAAATACATTAAATGATGTTTATTTACTTTATTTTAATGGACTATAATTCATTTTAGTTTGTAAGGTCTATTTACATATTTCTATCTTCTTTTTTTGCTCCTATAAATGATAAATTCTAACTCAGACACAAAAACATATTAAAAAACAGAAGTAATCTTAAATTACTTTTAATAGGTTTCATTGTGCAGATAATAAACCATCGTTCTACAAATATGATATTGATGGATTGGTGTCATCCAGTATAATAGCAATATCGATCAGTTCAGTCCAAATTGATTGCCAAAAAAAAATCATATTTCCAAGCATTTAAGTCTTGAATACTATGGCACAGTATTATAATTTTATGACCGATGCTAGTGGTACATTAACGCTTGAAGAAGTACAGAGAATTTGCTCTGTTGACGGGCAAAGTGTACAATTAGTTGTCGAAGATATAAATAACGGTGGTAACAGTTCACAACAATTTTTGACTTGTACCACTGCACCACAAAACAGCGGGCAAGCAATATTTTCGCAACAAATTAATTTAGGGAATCCAATCTCTGCAACGCGATTGGAACAAGGGTAATTTGTGCGCATGCATTTCAATTATTCAAATATTCAAGTAGCAGTGTGATATTTTGTTTAAAATTGTGTAAATACATATACACATACACACTCACACACATCGATAAATTTGTATGAATACAGAAAAGTATTAAATACTTGAGGAAAAAAGAGTGTATAGGTATATGTGGTACTGGTTATTAAAACTCAATATTTAGTATGTTAGAAATTATAAAAACAGCTTTTTATATATTTCAAAAGTATATGTACCTTAGTAGGCTATATTATTGTTATTAAACATTTGAAATGTTTTAAACGCAAATAATTTTGCACATAGATTTATATAATTTCATGTATATAGTAATGTGTTTAGAATAAAAATTAATTCTATCATTATCCAAGTTACCACAGATGTTTATTATCCAATTTGTCATACTATATAGAAAGACAAATACATTAATAAATACTTCTTAAAGTAGTCTTCTAACTGTGTGTGTAAAAATATAATGAATATTAGAGGAATTAAAAATCTTTCCATTAATAGAATTATTAGAAACAATAGAGTGCACTGTTTATATTTTACACTGAATATAATGCACATATGTGCCTCAAAGAAGTCCTCTATTTATTAACAAGATTTCTAATTGACTTAGTCAACAAATATTTTATTTGAATAATTGAAATAATTACAGCAAACTTATGTGATCATATAAAATATGGATATACATTGTTAATCCTATTCCATTCATTTAGTGAATCAGAAGTAAGTGTAATTATTTTAGTCATTCATCAAATGTGTTAATGATTTGTTAACATTCTTTAGTATCATACAATTATAATATGATGGGACACTTTTAAAAGAAAGCAATTAATTAGCTTTAAGTACCAAATATGATGTATGTTAATAAATTAAATATTTTTTTAAGTAATTGCGACATAAGTAGAAAGAAAAACAACATTATGTGCTATATTTTTTAATTTATTTTATTATACAGCAGTATTTGCTGCATATCTGCATATATAATATATTAAACTTCTGTGTGTTTTAAGTTTGTTTCGCTTAAATTATTTTTACAAATATTTATACATTTTTAATTTCCTAGCTGTTACAATTAATTGTTTAAATATAACAGCAATATTTTTAAAAGTTTCAATTCAGTGAAAATATTATATTACATCTATGTATTAATCTTTATATGTGCCTCTATACAGCATCATTAAAAAAAAACGAATGTAACAAGTTATAATATCAAAACTGTATTAAAAATCATAAATTTATTATTTATATATTTTAATGAAATATTTTTCTAATTTGCAAAATCTGTAATTAGAATAATATTTGTTCAATCATTAAAACATCTTAATCAAGTCTGTAGTTTTGTAGTATTGTAGAATAAAATCATAAATATATCAATGCACCCTTTTTTCCTCATGTTTTTCACTCACAAGTGTAACACAAATTTAGTTGATTTAATATGAAGAAATACTTGTTACTGATATTTTATGATATTCCTAACTTAGGATAAAAATTTCATGAAAGAGCTGTGTTACTGTTTATTCATAGATATTGATATTGAAGTTTATTACATTTCGATAAAACTACATTTACATACTGTACAGCAAAGGTGATGGAAAAATCATGTTATTCACAAACAGCTAAATTGTTACTGCACATTAATAAGTAAAAATAATGTAGAAAGTAGCTTATTTTGTTTATTAGAATATTTGTCATTTACAGTTTTCTTATATTATAACTTATAAACGTAATATGCTTTTTATTTTCAGACAAAACCTTTTTATAATCAAACCAAATACAAATGAATTAACTTCTCAAGGTATATTAAAAACTACAGTGAATGCCAATACTGTTGAAGGGAATATTGTAAACATTGTGGATAATAAAGGTGAATTTAATAGAATTGTATAATTTCTTTGTAGTTCAATGAATTAAAATAATTATTTTTTTATTTAGGTTCTAAGACATTTATAAGTTGTAATAATGGTGGACAACAAATACAATGGATAAAAATGCAAGAAAATAGTATTAACGTAAATGCAGTTTCAAAACAAGGTGCATTAATATCAGAGAAAACTCAAACTGCCAATTTAAATGAAAATCAAAATAATTCTTCGCAAGTAGGTGGTAAACATCCAAAGTAGTTTTATATATAAAAAGACTATGTTTAATAACGACATATATATATACATCTATTTTTAGAATCTCCTACATGGATCTTGTGAATTATCTCCGTTAAACACTGGACCTTTAAAAAGGAAACCACTTAGGTCATATCAAGACAGAAATCAACTTTCAGCAAATAGTGTACAAACTGGAACATCATCCACTCTTGAAAGGGTGAATGTGACCAATAGCACTGAAAGTCAGACGACGAATGCTAATGTGTCTAATATCAGAACATCTGTACCTTCATTTTGTAATAAAACAGTTAGTCCCATTGGACAGAATGTGACACAGATTTCAACACAAATACATACTTCTTTAAGCACAGTTCACACTAGACCTCAAGCACCTACCTTGCCGAAAAGTTCCTTAAAAGTGCAACAGCCTAAAATGGAACAGGCAAGATTAAAACAAATGCAAAATCAAAGACAAGTGCAAAATGAACAGAGATTGCAAGGAAGTAATGCACAGCAAGCATCCAATGTTGCATCACGATCGATGCAGGGTTCATTAAATAATCCTACACAACGGCAACAAACAACTACAATAAATTCAGTTCAACAAAAGCAAATGACATCCCCGCCACATTTATCATTACAAAAACCGAGTACGCCGCAAAAATCACAGTACGAGATAAAATCGCCATCTTCATCTCCGCCTCAAAGTGTGTGTAACAGTATGGATGTCGAATCTTTAGAATCTACATCACCTTCTGAGAAAGGTTCAACAAACCAACAGAACTTTTCATCGCCAACTGACTCTCAAAATGTCGTATCCGAAAGTATTGCCATACATGAAAAGGTTATTCATAATCCAGCTGCTACTAAAATCCAACATCAAATACAAGGGAATACTGCGAAAATGTTAGTTATGCTTTCAAGCGGTGAACAAAGATTAATTACATTTAATATACCAAATGAAGATTGCACTGTTCAAGATTTATTAGAACAGGTACATCAGTAATTACTACAAGAAGTTGTCTACAAATGGTTAGCTATATATAAAAATATTTGTATTTTTAGGCAAATATCGTATTTTGTGGAAAGACAAGCGTTTCATTAGTTTCTGATCCTACTCTCGGTATAAATTACATTGTAGAAGCAGGACCTGGTGCAATTTCATCACACGAGATGAGTGATAACGATAGTTCTCAAGATAATTCTGCCAGTAATTTAGATAACTCTCATAGGTACAGTTCTTAAAATATGTCTCTATAATTTAAATTTAGACATAAAGTAAAGAAATATTAAAATATTATATTATATGTTTTAGTTCACCAGATGAAAATAGTAATCCTGTACAACAAAATGAGGTAAGTACTTTTTTCTTTGTCTGATAGTTTTTAGTAATTCCTTTCATTATAAAAATTTATTTTGGTTTATTTAATTTGCCGCATTTTTTTATGTTTTTAATAATAAACATTAACATAAAAATAAACATTAAATATATTTAACTGCTATAATAAAATTAACATTAACAAAAATAACATGCTTAATAAGATGTTTAATCAGAATTAAAATTCTAAAAAATAATTTATTCTGAAAATTAACTTAATTCTAATGTACAAAAAATAAAATATATTAATACACATTTCTTAACAATAACAACAAATTAATAAGTATAATCATAATTTACATAATTATAAAATGTTTGTGAACATTTTTATTAATGTAAAAGAGAAATACTTAATAACAAAGGGTATAAACATAACATATAATAATACGATTTGTAAAAATACTTCAATGAAACTATAACAAAGTAATCATAATTTGATATAAATAATAGTAGTAGCTTTAAATAAAAAAGAATGTCCTTATTCTTGTATGTAGAATCACTAACCGACCAATTGTATATGACCTTGTATTCAGTAAGGATGCTTTGTATTCAATACTTTTAATATGTTTATGTACAGGAACCTATATACATTGAAGGAATGTTGGCTGTTTGTTCTCACTGTGGCTTCAGCTCTATGGACTTCAATCGGTGTCTAAGATGCAAAAGAAAATTACCAAAAGATGTAAAGACCATACCAATGACAATGGGCATACAAGAGAAGAAAGAAACAATGATATCTGTTGATGTAAGTATTAGACAAACTCAGTTTGAATTAGTTAAGTGAAGTACTACTAGGGAGAGGGATTCTACTATAAACTGTTTTTGCGATATAAATTTTCAAGTTTATATCAATAAGTTCATTTTTTTAGACTTTTTACAAGAAGAACAACGAAAGAAATTCCTCAGCGAAACTAGAAAAGTTGGAACGAGACGGATCTGTATACAAACGTGGAAGAGGCAGAGGAAGGGGTGGTTCAAGATCAAGGCCTATTCATAAGGAACCAGGTAGAAAAAACAATTTGATATTATTCAATGTTATCTTGTATAAGTTTGTGTATATATTAGATATACGGAGTAAAGTATTTAAAATAAAACATGACAAGATTAATTATTTTAAATATATTATTTCTTATTCAGAATGTTTAACGATCTCTTCTGACGAAGAAGAAGAAGGCAAAACTAAAAAATCAGGAGGCTCTAGTAACCATATATCTGTAAGTGAAAGTAATAATTATAGCGAAGAAATGGCGACCATCCTCGAGAAAGAACCAGTGATCACCAATAATTCTACTCCTAACACAAGTACTGATTATAACATGGACAGTGACGATGCGATGAAAGGTATTTTATAAAATTTGTTAATTTCAATTCATTAAATTTTAAATATATAATACGATGAATACTATCGAATTTTATATAAAATGATAAATAATTATTTTTTTAGATAATTCTATTTATCCACCGCATACTTCTATATTGTGTCGGACAGTAAGGATAGGTTCTTATAAATATATTCCTCGGGAGAGAGTAGTAATTTCGCAAAATGGAGTCAGACTTGGTGTACCTTTATTGGAGGATGGTAATTGTTTTATTAATTACTATATAACGGTAAAAATAATATACATAATAAGAGTATTTGTTTATGCAAAAATATTTATATTTATTACAGATAAAACATTTGTAACATTAGACGTTAAGATTCAAGATATAGTTAAAGTACTAATTCATTTTGGTAAAGCAATGCCAGTCCTTTTCTTTTATACCTCTACTAATACAGGAGCTATGATTCGCGAACTGTTAGGAATGCAAGATCCGAAAGGACCTTACTACGATCCTGCTGGAAAAGGTACCAGATTTGGAAGCCATTATAACTTACATCATGAGTGAAACGAAAATGTAAAAATGTTATATTCGTTTTTATTTACAGATCATACGCATAAACGGATAACTTTATTGCCAGAGAAATTAACGGAGGAATCAAAAATTGTGCTAAAAAATTTGTTTAAGCGAAGACGTTTGTTAGAAGAATTAAGTTCGAAAGAAGCAAATGACATCCTTGTACGAGCATCCCCTAAAGATGTATGGGATATGTATTGTTGATAAGTATATAGATTGATTATTATCAGTGTCTTAATTATAATTAAATAATTTTTCAGAGTCTGCAAATTCAAAGTTTATCGAAGAAAGAGAACCAAACGGGAACCACAACCAATTCAAATGCCAATGGTGGTATACAAACGTAGGAAACAAATTTATATATTTCCTTTTTAATTAAAAATGTATTAAATTCTTCATGTGTTTGTAAAATTGTGTGACATTGAATTTGTTATTTTCAGAATAACTGTATATCCCCCACCGCCTGCAAAAGGTGGTATAGCTATTAATACTGAGGATTATTTGTGTCTCGGAGAAGATCAATTTTTGAACGATGTAATTATAGACTTCTATCTAAAATATTTAACGTTGGAAGTTTTATCAGAATCTGATCAACGAAGAACTCATGTATTTAGTTCGTATTTTTATAAACGATTGACAAGTCCGCATACTCAAGCAGTTGAAAGTAACGTGCCCCCGTCACCCGCTGCCAAGAGACACGCAAGAGTACAAAAATGGACGAAAAATGTTAACATATTCGAAAAAGATTTTATTATAATTCCTATAAATGAACAGTAAGCAGTTTTTACTTGGTCTTTTTTTGCATTGTTATTTAAAGAAGGTGGCTTCAAAATACATTTATTTTGTGTACAAAAATGTTGTAGCGCTCATTGGTTTCTGGCTATTATTTGTTTTCCTGGACTGGTGGGTGAAGTTTTTACGCAACGTAAACGATCTGAAGAAAACAATGTTCGTAAGACTGTGCAAAAAAGTAAAAAACTGAAAGAAGTAAAACTTCAAGTTGTAACAATTGGAACTACAATTTATTCACCAGTGACAACTACTATAACTATAGATCAAGGTGACGATGGTTCAGAAAGAGATGAAGCCGAAGGAGATGATGAAGAAATGGAAATGGACAGCGATGATGATGTAAGTTCGTTATGATCTATGTAAATTATAATCGTATACCACTATATAAAATGTGAACTTTTGCGCAAATGTGTACAAGTTAATTACAAACTATGAAACGTTATATATCGGTGATCGCTTTTAATTTTAAGGATGAGCAGGAAACTGCAGAAGAAAAAAGTTTATCTCCGAAAACGGAACAAAACGTGCCACAGAAAGAAGATACTGTTAAAGTGTAAGTATTTGTACACGTTTCTAAACGAATTGTTTTGCCTTAAGCACGATATGTAATTTGTATGTATTTTGATTCTACTTCTTTTATAGACCTTGCATATTAATATTTGATTCTCTGGCGGGTGCAAGTAGAGCGCGTGTAGTAGCTACGTTAAGGGATTACTTAAGTTGTGAGTATGTTGCAAAGATGGGAAGTGAAAAAATATTTTCAAAGGATACCATTAAAGGGGCATCGTTAAAAGTTCCTCAGCAATCAAATTTTACTGATTGCGGATTATACGTGTTGCAATATGTGGAAAGCTTCTTTAAAGTAAGTTCATTTTTCATACTTTTATATTGCTTATATATTTACATATACATTGCCCAAGAGAATACGACAAACGATCTTCCCATCTGTGACATGGCGATCTGATCACATTTGAAATATGATTGCAATACTACAGTTTGTAGCGCAAAGAACTTGTCACAGATAGTAATGCCGTTTATCGTACTGATTCTCAGTAGCCAAAAGTGAAGTCAGTAGACATTCTACTCGGTGGTCTACGTAACGAAAAATGTTCTACGGTGAAAGAATGTTTGGTAATAAATATTTATTCTAGAATCCGATTAAAGATTATACTTTGCCGATAAAGACATTAAAAAATTGGTTTGAAGAGATTGTGGTAACAAGAAAAAGGGAAGAATTATCGAAACTGCTAATTAAGTTAATGAATGCAACCAAAGGAGACAAAAATATTACAATACCCGTTGTGAACTTTCCTACACAAGATGGTAAACTAAAACCTAAGGCTGAAAATAACGTAGACATAAAATCTATAAAAACAGATGTAGAAGGTAAAAAAAAGTCTACGTCAGATGGAGAAAATCGTATTAGTAATAATATGCCAAATCAAACGGAAAGTACTGACTCGTCTACAGAAATAATTAGTAGAACTACGTACCAGATCATTCCTTACACTCCGTGTACAATCTCTAGTTCATCTGAAAGCAATTCAACAGAAATGTTGACTGAAACTAAAACACCTCATTCAAGGTAAATGAACATATTTTTTTTTTTTTGTTAAAATGTGGAGTATATATTACTATATATTATACGTGAAATAAGCCTATGTAATATAGCCTAAATGTAACGATTTTATTACAATTAATTCCTATTTCAGATCGTCAAGCGAAACAATGTCCTATTTAAAATCGAAACGAATTCCCAGGTTAATGTTAAGAACAGAGAATCAAGATGACTCTCAGATGGCCAAAAAGCACAAAGGAGAGTCATTTGATTCTTGTAAATAAATGTTACTTTCTTTTTTATAATGATAAAATTAGCCCACATTCAAAAACAAACATGAAATCATTTACTTATGTAATAAATGTAGTTAATACTTCATAAAACAAATAAAAACATCCAATCATAACAGTATACGTTGAAATTTCAATTTGTTTTGTACTATTCTAACAAATGAAAAAGTTATGTTATTATGTTCTTGCGTTCTTACATATACTTTAAATCTGTTCTCGAATGTAGGCAACGATTGCTTTTAATGTAACTGCTGATTGCTTAAGCGTTTAATGCGTGCTTCCTTTCTACAACCATTCGTTTCATTATAATGCAAGTCAACCAACTCTGTAAAGCATACTATCGCCGCTATTCTAAATCGTTTGAAAGCAGGTAAATGTTACAGATTTAAAACTTACAAGAATCTTATTTAATTATTAATTGAAATCAGATTATTTTCGTATGATTGTAAGAATGAACCGAAGTTTTGTGGCATTTATTCATATATATATTTACCTTTGCAAACACGATGTTGCGTTCTTTGACCTCTGAAATGTAAAGCAAAATAATGATACCATGATTTATATAAATATAAATCAGCCGAACAGGTGTTGTTTAATTAGTTATAATAATCGTATACTTATAACGTAATTATGGCGTTCATAATCATGAAAAAACAATTGAATGTTATCCTGCGTATCGTATCAAAATTATATTGATAAATAGTCGATATCTAACGCGATGTTGATGACCAAGGAGGTAATTTGGGAAACTAAGTTATTTAAAGCCACGCGACATATTCATGCCTATGTATATATTCAATTACACTCAGTTGTTTTAAATAACTGCTAAGTAAAATCTTGCAGTGTGCGAGAGTAAGGAAAGGCTCGAGAAAATAGCGTGTATAAGTAGTCCGTCAACGTTTCTCTGAAAAGAAATGACAACAGCATATGCGATTCGATGATAGACACGTAAGTTTACGTTATATTTCACGCGTCACAATAATCATTTGAAACCATAGTTCTATTCAGTTGCATAACAGCCTCGTTTTAGCTTTCCGTTACCTGCATTCTGTACCTACATTGTGACAATAATATATGATGATTTACATGCTTAAAGTTAACTGTATTTCGGTACTACTTTGTTCTTTTTTTTCACTTAAAAGTATAACAATACACAAACATGTATTTCGTTGCTATGAGCCATTGCAATTAAAGCGAAAGAATAATTGATAATTTAGAAAGAAAAGAACACGATAGATTAATCTCAACTTTTTTTTATCGCATGGTCCAAGAAGTGCTAAAAGCAGATAGTGTTATGATTTCTTCATCAAACATGGCAAATGTTTATTCGAGGTTCCGTTAATTTTTTAGTTTCCATCTAGTAGTACCATTGGGCTTGAAAGTATACAATCAACACCATGGCTGCAACAATAATTGCCTTAGCTGTCTCTACATTGTACATTGTTCTTACAAGTCTCATAGCTTATTGGATGAGAAGATACACCAACTATTACATACGGGATCCATTTATAAGGTCCCTATTTTTAGAAGGCATTGCTACCGGTGAACTTTGCGGAGCATGCTTCGAATTGATAATAAGTAAGTTTAAAGAACGTATTAACTTTTGGTTGCTCGCGACCGAGGTCGCGGTGGCCTCGAAAAACAGCGTTTGTCGTACAATTGAACGCTCAGGCTTGAAACGAATTCTAATCGAATAATCTTGCATTATTTTAGTTCACCAGTTGAATTACATTTTGTTGTACACAGTGAAGCCCCGATTATCAAAAATGCAATTATTCGTATAACATGTGCTACATTCGTTTCGGATAATCGAGGTTTCACTGGCAATTACTCGCGATGCAAGCACGCTTTGGGCAAATAGATTAACGAACGTATCGCAGGAATGTTATATTTTCCCGGTAGAAATAGCTTGAATTTCATTTGTGAAAAACATAATGAACCTTAGTTGCGGAAAATTGGGGTGTCTCTATGTATGGCGTGTATTTATTCGTGCTGACGATTTGGTGGTCCCTGAACTGGGGTGACGCGACCGCTTGCCCGTACACGCACCTCGAGGACTTTGTGGAAGGAACGAAGACGGCTCGCGACGCCTTCCTCTTGATTTGGGCCGAGCTTGTCGGCGGCCTCTTCGTTTTTAGATACGTCCAGTTACTTTGGGCCCTCGAAATTGTTTCGACCCACAAGAACAAAGCGTTCGAGGATTGCACTACTGATCTGCAGGTAAGCGTAATCTCTCTTCTCGCAATTAAACGCAATGTAATTGTTTCTTCTTCTATTTTTAAGGTGCCTGTAATATTCGGAGCGTTTATCGAATGCGTGGCTACTTGCATATACAGGGTAGTTTCCCGTGGATTAAGCGAGATAAATGCTAGGTTCAGCGTCATTCTCGACTCCTTCATTGGAACAACATTAGTAATCGCAGGTTTGTTCAATTTAAACTGGAAATCATTTCATGAAGGATATTGGTATATGGTGTATGTGTGAATTTATTTATTTTCTTTACAAGTGTAGAGTAAAAGTATAGTGAAAACGTCGTGGACGCACGCGACGTTACGGCACGAATGAAATTTTTTATTTAAGCGCGAAGAATCGACATTGTTCGCGATGAAGGCTCGTTTATTTTCACGTTGATTTCAGCGTTTGATTATTCTGGCGGCTACTTTAATCCCGCCTTGGCCACCGCCTTGAAGTACGGATGTTTGGGGACGTCCTTTATGGAACACGTGATAGTCTATTGGGTTGGTGCATGCTCGGGATCCATCGCCTCTTTACGAGTTTATAGGCTGCCGCTTATTCAGAGATACGTGGAACAGTTTAAGGAAAAGACATTTTAAAGCCGGGTAGCTGTTCGTGTTTGTTGGTCTTGTGTTCGCACGACTCTTTTCCCTTTGTTTGTTTAACTTACTCCACGTTTTCTGTCCGTGTTATGTCCCACCGGAGTGTGTAGCGTATACGCAAGTTTATACCCCGTACCCGCTACTCGGAATGCTCAAAATTCACGTTTGCGCACAAATGATTTCTCATAAGCAGTCACCTACTTTGCACGTTTACGAACCAGAAGTGTTTTCTGGGATTCTAGGCTGATAATTGCATCGGCAGTTCGAACGAAGAAGCCACGGAAACATCGCGTATATCTTCGCTAAGGAAAGAAGAAAACCAATCAAAGTAATTTGTAGCCTTTTTTCAGCTGTTCTTCTTTTTCATCGAATTGCCGATTCAATTGTGGCGCAAGAATTTTAGTTCAAATTTAAAATAGGTAGTGAGCGATGTGTATACTTTATATAGGCATATTACAATTGTACAAGGAAATAAATATATTCTGAATCTATTGGAGATATTATGAATTTTAATATTTCAACGAAAGCCAATTTGTTCTAATTCTTAAACAGTTTGTTCAAACGCTGTTTTATAAACATTTATAACGCACAAATAAATCAATTCGTAATTGTAACAATTGTTATAGTGTTCTCAAAATATATAGTATTTTAAAAGTTAATATTTGCAATTGGTCAAAAAATATGATATAAATCAATCTATTGATAAAAAAAGAATTGATTTCATGAAAATATCGAATCAAAATGGTATCTCTACTGAACTCCGTACAGGTATAGTCAATCTTTTCCTCCAGAGATCTTGTAGTGAACTTTGAATTTCGAACTTTTTTTGAATTCCGCGCGCTGTGTAGACACTGCGCAGTTGGTTCTTCATATCTGTTTATATCCGCAGAGTGTTTCAATGTTTCGCATTGTATGGCTTGGGTGAACAACATAAAAATAAAACTTAATACACAGCAGGAAGATTTTAGAAAGAATTACCAATTTTAGTGAAGAAACCGGGATTATTTTTGAAAATGGACCAGTCCGAAGTAGATGCCGATTATGCCGAGAGTGAAGGTACTATTTTGGAGATTCTATAGAATACACTCATGCATGTCTCTTCAGTTTGGCTATATCTAATATAACGTTTGAATAATAATTATAATATAATGTTCAACCAGTATAAATTGTTATAATCTTCGATTTTATGTGCAGTGGAAAATACATATTATTTCCAGATACTTTTGTCCCTTGTCCACACACATTTCTATCATGTCGGTCAATAAGGATAGGTTCCTATAAATATCTTCCTAAGGAGAAGATATTAATCTCACAAACTGGAATAAGGCTTGATGTACCTTCGTTGGGAAATGGTACTTATTTTATCAATTATATATGTACATTACATAACTTATAATAACAGATATATATTTTATGTGAAGATATACATATTTATTACAGATACAACGATTGTATCATTAGACATTAATATTGAAGATATAGTAAAAATATTAGCTCATTTTGGTAAACCGATACCGGTGATTTTCTTTTATACGACTCCTGATAGCGGAGCTATGATTCGTGAATTGTTAGGAATGCAAGATCCAAATGGACCTTATTATGATCCTGCTGGAAAAGGTGTGGAAGAGTATATATTAATATTTAAGACATTTAATAATACATGTCGTAAATAAAATGAAAGCATAAGAATTTTATGTTCATCTTTTTTACAGAATATGCACAGAAACAGATAACTTTGCTACCTGATAAATTGACAAATGAATCGAAAATTGTGATTAAATACTTGTTTAGGCCAAGAGGTGTTATAGAAGAACTAACTTTAAAAAGTGCGAATGATATTCTTATACAATCGGCACATAAAAGTTGAATCAAACATCATAACTAGAATTAATCTTTTCCCAGTGTTGAAATCTCAAAAGAGGAGAAAGAACCAAATAAGGATAGCAACTAAGTAACTCTAATGTTGACAGTGGTTACAGCTTTATAATTCCAAGATTACATAAGGAACTGAAAATTAAAGTGATATATAAAATATTAACAATATAAAATATTTTACCAAAATGTTATTATTAACTCAATGATTAAAAGGAGTTTACTTTTTGTATTGTTCTACTTTTTTTTCACTTCTTTCTTGATTTACATTACTATGATTGCCAACCCTAGGAGTACTAAGGAATAATATGAATTTTGTACATGCGCAGACTTATTCACAATATAAAGTTTACAAAACTGAAAACCATGTAGTTCACAAATTTTATAAGAGTGTTGCCGGGTTGTATATTTCAATAGTTTTATTGTAAGTTCTTGTATATTTCAGTAGTTTAATCGTAATTTAATTGATATTTCCCGCTTTAGAGGTAAGAGAGAGAGAGATACATACGACAGCTATAGGAAAGAGTGAGACAGATGCTGTTGACCCTACTCTAGAACCCGTGGCGTCATCTCTTCGAAAAGTGCTCAAACTGCTCGCATACAATTATCGACAGTGAAGTAAACTACTCAAGAACTACTAGCGCCATCTCTACGGAAAGTATTGAAACTATTGCTCGACTAGTTTCAGTATTTCTCCAAGAGATGGCGCTATTTTTATTTGGTATTTCATTTATTTGGGATTATAGTATCTTGGGACGTCATCGTGGTACGCTGGTGCTTTTTAAAGTCTTACGTGATTTGCTGTGTTGTCTGGGGAGAAATTAGGTTTAGTGTAGTGATCTAGTGTAGTGTTGTCTAGTGTAGATTATACCCTATTCAGGGTGGCGTACTATTAGGCTGTTTAAAATATGTAAAAGACTTGGTTCGTAAGACGGACGCCTGTAATCTAATAATTTTGAGGACTTCTGACTATTGATATTTTTGTAGACTTTTAATAGTTTAGACTTCTAGATTATTAATAAATAGCTAACATATTTAAACTCTAAGTAATTATCCAGTAAACATAACGCTGGTACAGTGTCGCAATTGTCCTGCAGACCGATCATAACAATCTGTGACCGGAAATGCCAACGAAAATATAAAGGGTAGCATACGCATGGTACTATTTATGTGGTGTAATGTGTTGAACAACTGTAGAACGTAATTGCAGAAAATTTTAATTTATGAATATTTTTTTATGAAATATACTATCACTCTCTATCTCTAGCTACTAGAAAAATTAATTTTAATACATTTTTGTACTGTATTCAACACAAATCGCTCGTAGATTTGTCAGAAATAGAAACGTCTACGTAACTGCACCATACCTATAATTAAATCGCCTTAGCGGTACAGACTGTTGTGGTTTTAAAGTTATCAGAGTTTTAATGCAGCAATTTCACTAGTTTTTATAACTTCAATTCTTTATTTCTTGTTTAGTTCGCATATAAAAATTAAAAGATTAATACAGGTATACTGAGTTTAAAGAAAAATGTGCTGTTACTTTGTTTAATTCTTGTTCGATTGCTTCTGTACTCTGGTTCTTCTCAGGTACGTGTAACAGGTTTTTTGTATACTTAAAAACTATTTGAATTACGAATAATTATGTTTTTTTGTACAGTCCTTTTTACTAAATTTTAAGTAGACTTTCAAATATTTTTCGTGTCACTTTATTTACTTAATAAAGTATCGACTACTTGTATTAATTTTACCATAATAAATTGCAAACGTACAGTAGTTTGTGTATAAAAGGTCGACGTACATGTAATATATAGAAAATAAAGATTCTAAACTAACAATTATAAACATTTAGAAATCGATGAGATATGGAATCGCAAACGGAAGGTATTTGTCCGATTTGTAATCAACGTACAACGTCGAAATGCAGCGGTTGCAAACAGCAATTTTATTGTAACAAGGAGCACCAGCGGCAAGATTGGTCCCGGCACAAATCAATTTGTCAAGCATGGGAGATTCGTGAGAATTCCGAACTCGGACGATATTTATTAGCATCGAGGGATTTAAATCCGGGCGATGTGATCTTGACAGAATCGCCTTTGGTTTGGGGCCCGGCATTGCATTCAGATCAAAAAGTTTGCGTTGGTTGTGGAAAACGCTGCAATGATAGTAACACAAGATGCTCGAGATGCCTTTGGCCAACATGCGACGTAAATTGTTCTGGTCTTATCGATAAAAATAAACACGGTTTGGAATGTCCGCTCCTTTTACGAGCTAGAATCATTCCTAGGTTTGTAATATTATATGTATACTGTACTTTGATTCAGCTTCCTTGTGAAACAAAACACAACGGAAGCGCACGAGAATTTTCACAAGTGTAAGGCGGCGCTAGAGTATAGGATGAAAGAGGAGTCCCATAAAAGTCCGAATTATAATCATTTTTTATATATGTAGTTTATTTCTTGTTAAATTGTTGTAATTTTCTTGTTAAATTGTATAGTATGTTTAAACTTTTCGATTGTGTCTTTGTTATTTTGCCTTGATTATAAAAACATTTATTTATAAATAATAATTATTCTTTTATAGATGTGATGTCCTTTTGGTAATACGCATGTTAATATTATGGCGAAAAAAATCAAAACACTGGACTGCCATAGAAAAATTACAAAGTCACGAAGACTCACGTGGCCCAGGAACAAATGCATACGAAGAGGTTCTGGATATATGTCAACATATCCAACGTCTTTTACCAGGTGATCCGTCTGATAAAGACATCATAGGCAAAATTTGTGGCCTAATAGATGTCAATGCATTAGAAACTATACCACCGGAGGGATGTGTTGCAATTTATGAAACAGCATGTCTTTTGGAACATTCTTGTTTGGCTAATACAAGACACAGTTTTATAATTGATGACAAGGGGAGACCTCGAATCACAGTAAGAGCTGTTTGCCATATAGAAAAGTATGTATATTTTTTATAATAATTTGAAAAATATTATATTTTCTAAATGAGTAGAATATACTTTCAAGGTTCAGTTATTTAGTTTCCATTTATTTGTACTTTTTATCATTGCATTTGTTATATATTTTCTATATACTTAGATATGTCTGTATTTCCATATGTACAGAGGACATCATTTGAGTACAATGTATACGCATGCACTTTGGGCAACAAGAGCACGAAGGGCTCACCTTTTAGAAACAAAATATTTTTCTTGTCATTGCAAGAGATGTGCAGATCCAACAGAATTGGGCACACATCTTGGAACCTTAATATGTCCGCAGGACAATGGGTTTATTTTACCAAAAGATCCACTAGACTTTAATTCAGAATGGGGATGTGATTTGTGTCCTGGAATTCTTACTGCATCAGAAGTAATGCAGTTCGTTGGAAAATTGGAGGAAGATGTTGATGAAGTTATGGGCCAAGCAACAAAAGATGCACTAGTTGATCTATATTCTCGGTAAACTAATACTACATTTTTTTATTGTTACATATTGTGTATCAATATTACGTTTTTTTTGCAAATCGTTGCATTATCGATAGTTTTGCGAATAGCAAAATTTGCCGTTAGAAACGGCAAATAAATGCATATTTGTTAATTCTTAAGGGAGCATGATCTATGGTGATCTGATATTTCTGATTGAATTTTAGACTCACTGCGTTATTACACCCGGGACATCAACAGTGTATTACTGTTAGTCATTCATTGATTCAATTACTATGTGCCGATGATCCGAAAAAACCGGGATTATGTAAACGAATTATACAAACCACTCAAACAATAGATCCTAATGGGGCAAGGTTGGCATTATATACTGCAGTAGCGTTAAGGGAGTTGTCTACTTGTCCAGGAGAGGATAAAAAAGATCTTTTGTTGGAAGCCATATCGTTACTACAACACGAGCCACAGGGTTCGCCCGGTGAAAAATTTAAAAGATTGATGGAATCTGAATTAGATTGGTCCTAATATATTTAACGTTCAATAAAATGGTTATAATAAAGTTTAAGTTATAAAACTTATTCACATTTTGTATTATATTAAATATACAATAATACATTTATGTTATAAAAATTGTGTTTATAATACAATCTTATGCTATATGTATATAGCTATGTAACATGACAGAATTAGAGCTCTTACCATCCGAGTATCCGAGTACTCAAGTACGTAGCCCTTGTATTTGAATTCAAATTAAAGACATTTTAGTTAATGTGGGAACTTAGTTTTTTGCGATTACGGTTACATGAGCGAATATTGAGTACTCGGATATGTTCGGATACTTGGATTTAAATTAAATAGCTATCCGAGTACTCAAAATTCGAATATTCGTGGATCGAGCAGCAGTAACAGCTCTATTGATAAAATTAAAATGATTCTATATAAACGAATGTGATATCGCACAATAAAAGGTGAAACGTAGTTGCTTGCCTAACTATACAGTACACACAGTTGTAGTTATTAGCACCGTGCATATATAGTTCTATGGTCTATTTCTATATATATGTCACATTTTATTAAGGTAACGTTGTGTATGTGTGTGTATTTACAATTTGAATGTAACTTGTATCTACATTGACAACATCGTTGATGTATTTTTGTTTTTGCAATAGCAGTAGTAATAACGTATCTTAAACTAAAAAAAGTATGAATTCCAAGTTAACATTGTTGAATTATAATAGTATGTAAAATCTAGACTAGATTTAGCCTCAGAATGGAACAACAATTTTTTATAACATAAAAGAGCTTTTTCTGTAGTAAAACGAATGTTGAATATTAACTTGCTTTTATAGTCTAAGTATAGATAAATATTATTTTATTGCATTAATTTTTTTTTAATTTTTTTAAAATTTGTTTTTAACAACGACAGACTATGAGTAAAAGATGTTAGGAACTTGAAGAATTTCATGCTGTTTTAGTCAAACGAGCATTCGCACCTAAATATAAGGTATTTATTTAAACAATGCATTGATAAAATCTTCTACTAGGAGAACAAGCAATTTGCCTCACAAATATTTTTGTTATCATACTTTATATGTTCCCTTAATATAATCCTTTTCATTAGATATTACTTCTCTGAAATTCTTCTATTTGTTGAAAGTGTTATTTGAAGTCGGAAAATATTGACGGTAATTAAACAAATTTAAATTTACTCTGCAAAATTCTTTGTAGGTAATATTCAGAGGACGTGAATTATTAGGAGTTTGATATTCAATATTTCTATGACTCGTTACAGTGTGCAAAGGAATCACCTACTTTTAATTTCTCGATTGCCTGTGCGTTCATCTCATTATAAAAAAAAGAAGCTAGATGCTCACAATAGGAAAAACAACTTCGATTGCCTTCATTTTTATTTATGATGTCAAGATCATTATTCCGAACAACTTTTTCCTACACATATAACAGTCGCACGGTCTTAGTCGGCAAGATGCGCGCAAAAAGCTTTAGCTAGACTTAGATTACGAGTACTTGTCCGGTATAGGCGGTCGTCTAACGGTGATCGCATTGCTATATAGTCCAACCTAAACTAAACTTATTGATAATCACAATTTTTAATGTTAATAACAGAGAAAAATTAATTGGTTATAGATTGTGCTCATCTACTTAATACCAGTAACGCTGACAAAAGGTTGAAGCACTGCAGACGAGCGGACTGCACGTTAGCTGGACACTCGTCTTTCGCATGGTGTGATGGATGTTTTTGGATGGAAATGAAAGTTGAACGACAGTTATACGTATAGGAAACGGTTCCTCGGAGTAATAATAATCTTAACAACATATGTAAACATCAAGGCAACCGAAGATTTCCCTTGCTGTAAACATTTAGTCTAGAAAAATACGAGAATACCAGAAATTTTGATGAAAATTTAAGTCAAGCGAAGATCACCGTCAGTTATTCCTATTCTTCAGTTTCACGAAAAATCATTATCAAGGTGAACAGGAACGTCTAGTGCGTACAATTAACATTGGATAAGACAAAGGTTTGTCTTTTAATTGAGCCGTAATTTGTAAGAGATAAGCCTTTCCCGGTTGCAATCTCTTAAGGGTGAATGGAATCGTTCGTTCTTTCGGAGAAGTCTGTTTTTCCTCGCAGACTTCGAAAGTATATTCGGAACGTCGCTGACGATTGAGACCGCATTGGTCTGGAATTGTCGTCACGCTGGCCAACGATGAGCTACCCTTTAATTCTCGCACTAGGATGCAATACTTTGCGGAACCTGCCGACTCTACGCCTACCGTCACCTCGTGGCAAGTTCTCAGGGACCTATACTCACGTGGTGCATTTTTTGATGGGATCTAAACAAAATATTCAGCGTTGCAAGTGTATTTTACTATTCCTAGTTAAAAGTCATTTCGTTTTATTCGTAGAAATAATTTAATAATGATTAAGTTCACACGTTGCTTTAGGTCAAACAATGTAAAGGTTTTAGTACTTTCTGGCTTTAATATTTAAATTTATAGATGCTTTTTGCAATATTATGCCTTGTAATATATTTCTCGATTATGGGATTCTGAACTATGTGTCGTGTTAAGTCCATCGCGTAAAGGACTTGTCGTCTGTTTTAAAAGATGAAGGCTAAAAGTTAAATTTTAGCATTTATACACATCGAGGTGAATCAGAAACGGATAATAAATGCATGCGATATATGCATGTAAAGTGCAATAATATCCGTACTGGTCAGATGACGAATGGCGCGGCGGGTTTATCATTCATCATCTTCGTTGTACGGACATCAAACGCAACACAGCTTGTCTCAATATGCATTCGTATGCATTATAATGCTGTACCACGACAGAATTCGTTCATTTGCTGCAGTAATGACGTCACTCTAAAATATTGACGTCCTCTTGAATCATTGCGCAGAAAGAACAAATACAATGTTACATGCTTGATATCTCATTATACTAATTTGTCACTTAAGCATGATGTATTACGATGATGTTCTTATGTAAAGTTATAATGCTTCGAAGCGCTCGAACTTTTATTTTGAATAATTACGACCGACGCATGCTATTACTACAGTAAATGAACGAGATGCGGCAATCTTCATCGCAACGTCCGTTTCTGTCGATGCTTATGTGAATCGAAATTACCAATTGCAAACGATATTTATAAAATCTGTTACAATTAAGTTTGAGGAAGGAGTTCTACTAAAATTTAAGCGTGCATGAAAATTATTTTTACGCTTTCCGTACTATTTATTACGGATTAATTCGTATGGACATACCTGTTGATGTATCGCAGATGATTCCTGGGTAGTGGCTAGTACTTTGATGGCGGATATTCGTACTAATTCCTGTGGCGTAGCGGATATCCGTAATGTATATGTCTTCCCTGAAGTTAAAGGTGGTACCCTTAATGATGCATATCCTAGTACCTCCTTGTCCTACGAACGTAAATCTTCTATGTATAATATTGATATCTATATTAAGCAGTTTTCACATTTTTCACGAAACCTAATGAGAAACGTGAGACTTAAAACAGCAACTGATTCTGTTTATAAATATTCGAGTAATATTTGTAATCTTGATCAAGTTGGGACGTGCGTATAAAAGACGCTTTGTTATTCTCATAATAGTACTTCTACAGCCACTTCTCAAGCTAATACGATTTATAAATTATCTAAAGGCTGCTCGATTTGATACATAGTGTTACTTATGAAATTCGTGATTCGATTCATCTGTGATAGGGGTTCATTAGCATCGGTTATAAATGGAGCATGGCTAGAAAGATTTATTACCCTTAAAATTCCTGGACCGCTTAATTTCGCTCTAACGACACCGCCGCCGCATGGAAGAATATGGAAGGTACTCGAAGTATTTCCCGGAGGACGATAGCGGAAGTTGATAAGCCCATCGGTTTTACGCAAATTAGCTGTCGTATAGTGCCCAGTGCGTAGCCTTAACTCTGGTGTTTTCCGAAACTTAATGGCATCGGTAGCTATTCGATTTGAGACATTATTCTGCGTGTTTACCTAATGCAAGACAGAAACGGTACAAAGTGACGGGACAGAGGAACGCAGCTGTTTTTTCAAAAAGAAAGAATCTTTTTCATATTAAAATCTTTTCAAGATTTCAAAGATAGCCAATATATTTAGACCCGAATATTTTACTACTTGATTTGGGCTGAAAAAGGTCCCTCTTCAAGCCATGTATCACGGAATTATCTAATCAGCGCTGTAACTTTTCGTCGAAATAAGAGATGAAGAGTGCCATTAGTTGTGGCAAAACCTAACGTAAACATTGGAAGCTTGCGTGAGTCATCATAAATTGCAATTACTAACCACGTATAAAGTGAAATTGTAGGTAGTATCGTACTTCATCCTGTGGAGCGTCAGTTTCGTTTGTCGCACACAGTGCAGTCCTTCCGGAATGCCGCGGTGCTGCTGTTCTTTAGAAGGGGAACTCCTTTTCGCCGAATGTGGGTAAACGCGGAGAACGTTCTGCGCCGCGCAAAGGGTCAAGGGGTGAGGCTGAGTCCCTGATGTCACGGCTAAACAGTACTGCGAGAGGTGGGGATCTATGCTGCTGTAAAAATAAACGGTTTTTCTGCGAATTCGTAGCGTGCATCACGAGCCAGCTTTAATTCGCCACCAGATTCATCGTCGGGCCTCAACATTTTCCAACGAATTAAAGCAAAACTTTACAGTTCTCTGATTTTTTCTAAACGTGCACAGTATTCAGTTACAATCACGTTAATATTTTTATTTCGCGACGAGATCACGCACATTGAGTGTATGACGGCATCTTTTTATTTGGAAAACAAGTGCTTGCTCGAAGTGCAATTCTTTTTTGTAAAGGATAATTAAAAGTTAGTGGTATGATGGTTCATTAATCATTAGTTGGCATAAATTAACAGCGATTTATTTTACTGCGTTTTGAAAAGAATTTGATCTATTGGAAAACCTCAAAGGTGAAGGCGCAGGAGTTCAGATCAGGTGAATGTGGCGAGCGATTTGAATCACCTTCTTACGCTTCAGAGCAGCGAAGACCAATAACCTTGCCCTCGTAATGTGTGTTACTGGTCTCAAATACTTCTTTTGTTCTGCGGGACGAGCGTCATCCTGCTGTTATTGCAAAAGGAGGAGGCCACTTTCAAACACTGTACCACTAACTTGTAACTTTCCTTTACCAGATAAAGTTACACTTAGATGATTCCATTTAATCTTTTAAGTACACGGAATAAAGAAGAGGCGAACTTTGTTTCATTTACAATTATTTATTATCGTGCAATTAGTACGTTTTATATAAAAGTAATTTATAAGAATTTGCAGTTATTATGTAAGGTAAATTCTAGTTACTTCAAGATAGTCCATGATACTTTTCCATTTCTCTCTAATAAGACGATATCGTGCTACGTTTAATTAAGTTAAAAAAAGGTAGCAAAAAAAAAAAAAACGAACACACAGTTCTAGTTTACGTCGTAAAAGAATTAATTAGATGAAGTTCGTGTGGTGAAATGAACCAGCATTGTATGTTGTAATTTTAATAAAAATTTCATAGAAAATATAAATAAAAGTTAAAGACACTATTACGTGGCAGTGAAATAATAATTTATCACGATTTCATCAGAAAATGAACAGTTTTACGCACGAGAATTAATCCCACTACTCTTAGAATACATCAAAAGGAAGATTTTCCGCTCGAAGACTGAACATGTAAATAAAGAAGAGATACTAATCGTACCTTTTATTCCAGGATACCGTGAGTCGACGCTTGCTTCTCCGTTGCTGAAACCTTAACGGCCGATGGCGGTTTTCTTTTTCGTTCGTGTACATTTCCGGAATGTAGCCTAAGCTGCCCGATGTTGCGTACAGAAGCACCGTGCCCGGTGTCGACTTGGCCGAATTTGCATCAGGTGGGTTAACAGATTTAATTTCGAACCAATAAAGACCTGCGCGTGTCTCTGATATCGTAACATTCTTATCCTCGGCACCCACGTACGTGAAAAGGGGATCGCCTGGCTTCAAACTCTTCACCGGCCATCGTGTTTGCGTTGCTGCATCCACCATAATACTTAATTTTAAATTCCAACATTAATATGTTCGCTTTAAGATTAATTCTTTATTTCTATTCCTCTATCGTAGACAAGTATTATTACATATACACATCTTGATAACGAATGCTTAACAAAATACTTTTTATTTTTTTTTTAAGAAGAAAATAAATAGAACGTTTAATTTAAAGAGCCAGTGACGTGTTCCGTCTAATGTGTAATTGGAAGAAATAAGGTAGCATTAAATTTCGTTTAATTATAGACAATTTTTCTCTACCGTTCTTGTTTGCCAGATAATTAGCCTGACTTAATAGGTAAACCACAAAAGCGTTAAGGAATCAAGATATTAACGTTCCTGCTAGATAATTTGTACACGTATTTTACTCGCATAAGGAATGCTGATTTGAACAGTTCTCCATACATTTTGCTCCTTCCGTCCCTTCGTTGTTCTCTTTCGGTGGTTCGACGTAACTGACCGACCACGATATCGGCCCGCTACAAGGGCTAACGAGCAATGTCAGAGGTGGACCTTTGCGTGGACTCAGGTAGTAGAACCTGTAATAATTTTATCTGCAACTAGTATCATTTAATGTGCGGTACCTACATATTAAAAGTAATCAAACGTCGCTTAATATTTTACTTAGTAAGCGCAACTTATAGTAGGTATAACGTGATACAAGGGGTAGTTTCTGTAAAAAACGATTTTCTATTCCAATGATGTCCATATTTTTTTGCAGAAAGAAACGAAGAGGTCAATCAACGAGGTGTCAGTGTTGGTCTCACGAGTCGAAACAAGGTAACTATCATTTCTAAATACTTACTTTACGGAGAAAGGATATTTTCTGTGACATATCTAAAACGTGCTCGCAAACGACAGAAACAAATCGAAAACTAAAGTATTCCGAGAACTATGCAGATTCAAACGCGGAACAACCTCGTACCTTTCGTATTTCCACGTTTGCTACATTGGGACATTCAGTTGACGAATGGCGACCGTACGCATCTTCAGAGTTGACTTCAGGCACGCTCGCATAAATGGATATCAAGACTACAAATGCAGCATGCCGTTTATATTTAGTCATAATGTTTGATCGTACGAAAGTCCCCTTTTAGAGATCGTACCAGTTAAGTTTACGCCTGAGCATTGCTGTTCCTTTCTCCCTCTCTTTCTTCCTCTGCTTTGACCTAACGCGATCTGCGCCTCCCCTCGCGCGATATCCCCGTCATCCATTCGAACGTCGTCGTCGTCGTCGTCGTCGTTGTCGTCGTCTTCGTCGTCGTCGTCGTCGTCGTCGTCGTCGTCGTCTTCGTCGTCGCGGCTCATCCCGTTAGTCCAAGAGAGCGTCGGGACGCCGCGCGCCGTGCCGCACGTGCTCTTCACTCGCGGGCTGGCACTGAAACGGCTATTGTAAAATTAGCGTCTACACACAATGCCGGCGTCGCGGCGTCTGGGGTCGCGTAGCCACGACCCCCGTCGTCTAATTTTGGCGGTCGGTTTGTCTCACGACAGGCTCGAATTGATTTTGTCATTCAGCCCAGAACGCGAGGCCGTCTCTCTACTTTCGTGGAAATCGCCGGCATCGAGACGCGTACGCGTGCGGCAGGAGGACGCGTTCAATGTGACGCGGATGCCCTCGCGCGTAATGCAACGTAATGCACGATTACGGCACAGGTGACCGCGCCGCTTATGCATTATTCGGTTAGAACTAGTTTGGCTATGGAGATTAATTGCCGTGCGGAAGCATTTGAGGGTAGGTTTTTAACTCAGGGCTAACGTTGCATTAACAGCTTCGATGTCGCGTTTAACGTTCCTCCTGAATAGATTAACCGGATCCTTTCATAGTTGAATAATACTTGGTACAATTAAAGAAAAATTGAGACGTTTGCATACTCGCATCTGGCATGACAGATTGTTAAAATTTAGAAACACATACGTGATCGGTTTGCGAGATCGTATATCTAGAGAAATGATACCCTTTAAAATGGAAGAGGAAGTTCAATGACACCAAGTAGTGTTCTTCTCTTTTTTCTCTCTTGCAAGAAGAAATATCGTTCTTACAATTAAAGGATCTGACCGCGGAACGGGGAAGGCGAGAATAACAATAAGGTTGAACGTTCGCATACTCTCGCCGCTTTGAAAGCCTTGCTTAGAGTAGCCGTAGAGTCTACGACGCGTGGCATCGCGAAGTTTTGGCGCGCGCCTTAGCCTAGACCCCACTTGCGAGGAAATGTACTTAAGTAGCGACCTTTCGGTGTTAACTTACACCAAGAAGAAACGGGCGACGAACTCCGATTGAATGAAGTTCTGAAGACAGAGAACCATAACTGTAATTGCTATCTCGTTGCTTCCTATCTCGTTATTACAGGGATCTGCCAGCTCTTTCAATCGATCGTTCGTTTCTTGTTGGTTATGAAGCTGGAATGACAAGTGAGCGATTGTGGGTGCTTTCTCGTCAAATTTCGTGTTCTGTCTAACGTTGGAATAGTCTTCTTCTTAGAAGAAAAGAATATGGGTATTGCGTACGTAACTTGCATTCAATTATGGAGGATAACGGGTGTTAAATATTACGTATTGCACTGATAAATCTTGAAATAGACTTGTACATGAATGACTGCGAAAAGCGAGGAATGTTTTTTTTTTTCAAATGAATTCGAACAATAAACTAAACTTTCAAGTAGATAATAATTCATTTTAATAATCAGTTCGTCTACTTGAAAGCTACTACGTGAAAAATAATTAAACGTTGGACAATTTCTAGTTTATGCACTTCCAAAATAACTACAAAGTTAGAGATAACTTTAATTGTATTAACGCATCTGCGGAAAGCTTAAATATAGATGTTAAGTTCAAGTTTAACGTGAAACCTAGCAACCTTTCAATGTTCGAAACAGTTGCGCAATTAGACCTGCGTACGAGTTTCGTGGAAACCATCTGATAGCAAGATTTTATGACGCGTAGCGTCGCGACGCATCGGACCATTAAGTACCGTGGACCCATTGCAAGAAAGTCGAGTTTAACGACAATATTGGCCTAACAAAGAGGTGTCTACATGTGGATCAATTTTATTTTCCGAGGTATCTTTAACGGTTTTTGCATAGTAATGAAAAAAATACATAAAAATATCAAGTTAATGTTTTAATCGTACATTTCAATGATTGCAAGCATTAATTTATTCTGATTGAATTGTTGCAATCAAAACAAAAATATTTCTTCTTCCGTTTAATATTTCTTTTTCTATATGTATTGCAATATTACAGCGACTTTTAGAAATCTTAATCTCTTTGTAGTCTAAAAATCGAGAAAAAATTGGTTTCGTACAGCAAAGATTCGGATTTGCAGCTCGTGCGATGGAGTGAGAATTGCTATCATCTGCTAAGCAATTTGAGTAAAATTGCATTTGTAAAATCTGTGCAATGGTTGATGAAACACGGTACGGGGTTCGTGACGTTCTCGTATAAACGTTCAAAGCTTCATGGGCTCGGGTACACGTGCATCGAATAAACAAGCTATGTAACGCAAACGAAATTCGCACGAATTGTTTCTATGTTTCGGTGAAAAGTGAATGCACCTTTCTTATGTTTCGTTTATCTTTAGATCAAAGTGTAATTCTGTCGAGAAAGAAAGATTCATTTTTACCGATGCCTCTCGTTGTTGGAACAGACGTTCCATCTTATTCGAGCAACGATTTAATTTATAACAATTAAAAAATATTAGCAGCAGGCGTGTGTACGTAGGTAAGTCGATTGTGCATGATTAATGTATACAATCGTGTCTTACTTGTGCTCTTTTAATGCGAACAAGATACAGAGAACATATCGTGTGAACGATTTCACCTTCGATATGACTACATAGATATAATGTTCGGTATGATTTGTTAATTATTCTGCCAGGTGTACGCGGAAATAGTTGCACAGGCGCATGGTGTTTTCTAATTGTGAAATACATCAGTCATTCTACTGTATCGCGATACTCGATAGTCGGACGCGTAATACGTTCCCGGTAATGTAATCCACGACTCTATTATATTGCATAGCCAAAGTATTTGGCATTCCAAGTGACTAGGATTGCGATGCGATCTATATTACAACGATGTAAACTAATTCGCCTCGCGAGGAAAGCAAATGAAACGCTATTTGGAAAGAAAAAACAGGAAATAAGACATCGATCAATCATTTTCCTGCTATTCATAAAAAAACAATTTATTAATTTTGTACATCGTATTCTGTTGCGTTTAAATTCAACGACGAGTCAGCAAAAATTGATCAACTGCGAAACTAAGAAACGATCGAACATAGTTGCTAATTAATAATACAAGAAGAGACGGGGGAAAGGGTAAATGAAAGAGGGCAAATACTCACTGGGACACGTTACCAGGACGGAGGGTGGCTGGTATCTGGTACTCGGGGTGCAGCACGCCTGTCCTGTTGAACTCTTGCACCCTTGTCGGTTTCTCCGCGCCGAAGGGCCTCGGGCTGCCGATGGTCTTGTGCACCTGATGAGGCTGAGGTTGCTGCTGCGACAACTGCTGCAACTGGTGCAACTGGGATTGCTGCTGGGACATCCTGTCGCAGAAAGCGCAACCGGCGGCACGGCGTGCGAATAACGACGACGACGACACAAACACGAGGAGGAAGCCGAATGGTAGCGCGTGACGCATCGTCGCGGCTGATTTTCCTCGGCTGCGGTGAAAAAGATCCGGTTGGGATGAAGGGCAACGGTGACGCCGCGACGTCCGTCGTCCAGTGGCGAACGAGTTCGACTGTGTGCCGAACAGTAAACGATGCCAGTCGGCGAGGCGAAGTTGCCGCTTGGGAAACCACGCTGACACGAAACGAAATAACCCCTCTTCGCTTCCTACCGAGACGACTTCGTGTTTGCCCCATCTTCTGGAAGGAACCCTCCTTCCCCTCCTCGTCCTTGCCTCCTTTCCCATACTCTCAATCCTGCGTCGTCCCCCACGAGCTGGCCGAACCGTACACGCGTTACGTTTTCCCGCGCACGTACCCAGCATCTGGTCGTGTGTGCACGGACGCGGGTGACCCTGATTCCGAGGAATTTTAGAAGGACCAACGCTTCGCGGGGGTTCGCGCCGATTTGCCCCGCGGTATGACTAACAGGAAGTCCGAGCACCGCTGAAACGGAAGGGTGGCTCGTCGCTTTGCGCTCCTCATACCGCTTTACTCGCGTCGTTACTCTTTTCGATCATCTATTTTAATCTCTAAACGAAAAAGCTGCATTCGCTGCCTAGGAACAGGCTGCGTGGATCAGGTGTTATTCTTTACGATTACCATAAGCGTGTATACATTAATTACAGCTAAAAAAGATCAGCAGTGGCTTCACTTTTGATACAGGACCATCGAAGAAATTGTAATTACGCAGGTATAAAGAAAATATCGATGCACTGAGAGTAACGAAGATTATTACGACAGAACCAACTTCGTTACCAACGGTGAACCCAATTCGAAACAAAGAGACCGTTTAAGATGGAGCGTTCTTGACCGAAAAAAGGAAAGAGGCAAATGTGCGTTACCCATGCAGAGATCATGTTTCTGACGTAGATAAAAGAGCAACAATTATTGGATGACGGCTAGAACGGCGAGTCCAAGTGTCTAACAAGGTGAAACCAGGCGAATGGCGGATTGTAGAGCATCATTGAACGGGGCTTTCCTGCTTCGCCGGGGCGCGAGGAAAGAAGGAGTCGATATGGCGCGAAGATCGTGTAGGAAGCGAAGTTATATGTGGTATATTCGCTTTGCTGTATCTTGAACCAACCATGGGACGATGATGACAGCAGGTCTGGCGGGTGGCAGGCCGATAAATCATGGTTTACAGTGTGGGAACCTCTGCCTATATGCTACTCTCTACGTGTATGGGGTATGCCATCGGTAAAACCTTTAGTCCCGTGAGTCGATCGCAGGGTGACTGTACGTCGTACGTGCATGCGACTCCTTCTCTTTCGCTCTGACCGTACACGGGGCTGTTCCCTTCCGCTCCGCGACAGTTCACGTGTCGCTTTACCGCCCGCGTGTACCAACATCGAGAGCTGCACACGACGGTGCACGAGTTGCATCTCGTGTTGGTGTATACCTTCACGAATACGTCATGCGTAACATTGTGACTGCGAAGAAGACCACGACGGATCCTCGAGTAATTGGTAACGGTGTGGCGATCCACCGTCGTCAACCATTTTCGGTAATCGCTTCTTCCTCGCCTTCTGCTCTTGTAAACTGTGCCAGCGATATCGTACGATCGAAAGCTTGCCGTTCGTAGAGCTCCAAATGGACTATAGAAGGATACTGTGAAATGGTACTTTTTATTTGTCCCATACTCGTATGCAAGTGATTGTAAAATTTGAAACGTATATACGAGCAAAGAATTGTAATGTTTGTCAAATTCTCGGATGCTAGATGTAATAGTCGTTCTGTAAATTGAGAAATCTTCGCGTCTTAATTTCGCGTAATGGTAGCTCTATGATGCCCGCGATCCACGTACGCGTCTATTCGTGCCGTTCGAGCAATGCGGAACTTCGTTCATTGTGTAACAGTGTAACGTGATTCGTAAAAAGTAATAGTCATTTCAATAGGATCGGGTGGGCATCGGGAAAGGGAAGGTAAAGAGAAGAAAAAAAAAAAGAATTATTCGAGGAAGCAAAGTGATACAAGGGATAAAAACAGCTGTGATACGGCTTCCCTGAAGTATCGTTTTTTTGACGATCCCTCGTTTCTATCGGTTCTTTTAATGCCGTAGTCGCGATCCTTTTTGCCTGCGTACGTATTTGAATAGTTGTTGCTCTCGTAATCATTCGGTGTATTGTATAATTTATGTTACAGCCACCGGTGCACCGGTGAGTCGTGTGTGCTCGTGCGTGAATCTACAATGTTACGAACCGGTTTAATACTATAATAAAATCAGATCTTCATGCCTCTGCTGATCTCGAGGAAACGCGAATCGTTAGTTGAATTTGTGGAGGATATTTATGACATTGTATTGAGTTACACCATAAATAATTATCGGTGGGTATAGGTAATAGGCTGTGTAAAGTCTTCTTGTTACAACCTCTGCACTAATACGTAGTCGTAGGTATAAGGAACATTGCGGTGTTCACAGCTTAGATAAGGAATCGGAATGTATAAAAATTAAAGTGATAAAAAAACTTATTTAATTAGGGATACATTATCAAGTAGCATTCATCTACATAATTACTCTACGTGAATTTATATTCTTTCTCTAATTTATTAATATAATCAACCTTAATTTAAATCGCAGCATTTCGATTAACGATGATAAAGTGCAGAAGTCTTTATTTAATATAACCTTGTTGCATGCTACACAGCCCTTAGTTATCTTAATTAAGCCTTGTAATACATTTCAATAATTTGTTCGGCCCATTTATTTGGAAGTTGAATTAAGAAAACATACGAGTTACGAATATTCGCGAGCGTATGTATTTCTAAAAAAGAAACAGGCCAGCATATTTCTTCTCTAAAAAGGAACGAGTCAATTTCATAACTGATTCTGAATGAAGTTAAACGTACGCACGAACAGGAATGAAAAATACGACCCGTTGCGTACACGATCCCCGAAGACGCTTAATTTGATTCGCATCGCGAGCAATTAATTTCACTCAAAACTTACACAGAGGCAATAAAGTTGCATAAGTGTCCGCGATGAGTGCTCACGAGATTTCATCCTCGAGAATGTGGTTTTCGTTCACGTTTCTCTCAAGCATTTGTATGCTTGCGACGTAATTACTTCCCTGTCTTCCTTTCCTTTTTTTTTCTTCGCCCACCGAACAGGTTCGTGCAACAAAGTGGTACACATTCTCTGATCACCTCATATTGGATTCAAAATTTCGACATTATCTTCGGGTCAGTGGGGATAAATAACGACTTCACATTAAGGAACTTGAACAACTTTTGGTAGTTATTTTCGAGGCTTAAAGGTACGTAAGGCCGTAAATGATTTATGCCCACAACATCGAGGCACACCCCTCGCACATGTATTTCTGGAGGCTGATCAAAATCGAATAAGATCTGCAGGTCACAACGGAAGATTGATAGCTTTTAAATTTTCTATAGTTTATACATTCGCTCCGACCGTTTCATAACATTATTACTCTTTATACTGTTCCTCAGTTTGTGCTTTATATACTGGGTGATTCGCTTGACAGGCAGGCTTCAAATATCCTTCGAATTGTACGTCCGATGAAAAATTACAGGCATACAAAGGTTTCCTTGGTCCTAGGGGGTGCAAAGGATAATAAAACGTTCTCTATAAACTCTTCGTCTCTACTTCCATATTTCGTTACACCCACGAAATGTATAAAACTTTCCTTTCAAACGTTTAAAATTTAATAGCTGTGCGTGCAAACTTTTCTAACTGACCGCACATGTTTCAGCGTCCTCGAAAGTGCAAATAATTCCAGCTCTGGCGCATGCAATGTACAAGGGCATGCAACGGACTCTTCTTTCTGTAACGAATACGTTGGATGCAAAGTAACGAAGTACGACCACGAGAGGACATACTATAGATGAGTATATACATAGTTCCCGATCAATGATTACATTATAATGACTGGCCGTAACGGAGAACCGGTGGTTAGCCACAACTTATTGTAACAAGTAGCACTGGCCTCCAGATGAGAAGAAATTTCGGCCGCAATCTTCGCCGCCGCGAGTCTCGAGTCATTCAAGTTGATTTTTCGCGGATGAGCCACCCCGCAGCCTCGAATGTCAGGTTCCGATGATCCAGCTGAGTATCGAGTTTACACGCGCCTCCTAACTCGCTCGAACGCTGTTAACCCCATCTCTTCTTTAATCCTCTGTCTCTTTCCAGGCGGTTGTTCACGAAGCGAAGACCTACTCATACCACTCAACGTTCACTTTGTTCCACCACCTTCTGATAGCGACCCCGGACGAAGGACCCGCCGACACCTTCCAAGTGTTGCGCGGTCCAAGTGCTACCGTATAACCGCGCAAGAAAATCTCACCTGGCCACGTGAGGTCCCTTTCGGCCGTTCAGGTGTCACACTGGCAACCTGAGATCTTATTTGGTGCACGTACATCGCGTAAATATACATGTTATACCTCCGCGCCTCTCTGTTGTTCTGCAACGTGACCTATCGAATTTACTTCTGGATTTCTTTCGCTCGATTAGCGTGTTTCCGTGATATTCGAATCCGTTTGGTAACCATTTCACGCGTCACCCTTAATTGCATGCCAAAGATGAAGTGTTTGTACTTTCGCGATGATCATTTTACTAACGATTGTTACTTACCAATCGTGACCGTTGTTAATTAAAACCTGTTACGATTGTCCGTTTTCCATCAGTGAATTTCCCTCTTGCGCGGTAATTTTGAATTTAATACATAGCGGGACAGAAGTAAAAGAATGCCACGCATTAATGAAACAATCCGCAGGAATTAGCGCGAATTCATATAAATTATTTTGTAATTTCAAACTTTCCGAAAGTTCGCTCCGGGAGAAAGGGGTTGCCGAATAAAATGTATACTTTTTAAAAAATTAAGTGACACTCCATTAAAAGTTTTAATTTCCACGGGCAGCGTAACGTATAACGCGAAGGACATTCATACCTACCCCGCTTTAATGTTCTTCTTCTGTTAAATGTATCAAATATGAATACCACTTTTATTTTTTATATTTCTGTTGACATAATTGCTTCAAAAGCTAGGTTCTTCCCAAATCTCTGCAAATGAATCGTGAAGTAACACGAATGCATCGACGATGATATCGTTGGGATCGTTACGACAAGAATATTCATCAAGTTGAAATGTTTAATGGACGTTCGACTAAGTAGGCGGAATACAAACACTTATTGTGTTGCTGTTTGGTACAATTGTCATATATTGCGCGTGGCATGTTTGTATTTATAGGTCTCTTCAAAATAGTTCGAGAGCGGTATTTCAAAGACCGTACAAATTCGCGAGAACTCACGCGTGCTGAACGTCACATTGCTCACTCGGCTGTATTTCATCATCAAAGTTTCTACTCCCGTCTCTTCCTAGGAGCAAAATTTTAATTATATCTGCATTATCTGACTTAATGCATCAGTTCATCGAGGGATTCGAATACACGGATTAAAGCACATTACTTTATACCTATTTAGTGTTTATTGGTACCTTTTTTGTAATGGTAACTTGTAGCTAGTATTTTTTCTTCTACCGCATTGAGAAATATTCCAAACGCAGTCATAACTGTGATTAATTATTCTGCTCTAATCGCATTCGAACTATGAAACTTTTTTAACTGTAGAAACGAAAACGTACTCTTAACTATTATCGTGTGTCTGATTGGAATGTAAAAAGTTTCGTGCAGTTTGAAAAAAAATCGATGAAAATGAAACGCACGGTTAGTATCGATCACCGTCTGCGTCGAACTAATTAAATACTTAACGATGATGTCAATACCGCGCTCGTTTCGTCGTCTTCCACTGTGTACAAGCCGCGTATAAATCATCTGTCTCCAGGCAGGGTTATGTATCCGCGTTTAAAATAACTGGTCCCGATGGAACGATGTGTCCAGGTGATTAATTACGCGTGTAAATTTTGAAATCGGTACGACGAAGTGTTGAAACGATAATTACCGCCGTGATGATGTTGCTACGCGTATTGCTACTCTATACCGCTTTTTCAACGAATAAACAACTCAAAGGGAAGGCCACGCATACCTCTCCTGGCATACAATGATACAATGCATCTTGTTGGTCAGGGCTCCCCTCTCGAAGTCCTGATCTTTCGGCTGAACCGACATATTACTTATTTATTAGGACCGTGCCCGGGTGGTCCGCGACATGACGGAATCGATTACGCGGATTCGCGGAACTGGCCTTCCTGTCTCGAGTCCCTTCGGAATTATGCTTCCACTCCTTCAAATTCGGCTCTCCTTTGCTCTCTACTTCTCTCTTTAAACCTACCCGTTTCCTCGTCTTCTTGCAAACTCTCAATCTTTTTCAAACTTATATAATATATACAGTTATTAGATGCAATAACTCATACATGGTATATATAATGTTAAAGTCTGGTCACTTTCTATCTCAGATGCATACAATATTAATACTAATAATTTATTCATTGTTCATACGAGTTATTAGTACATTTAATATTATATACATCCCTCAGTTTATGAAAAAGATACAAAAATCTTTGTTTAAAAGTGCGCGCATGCGCGCGTAGGAAGTTGCGCGCGACGCTGCGATGGTTGGGGGGAGCACTGTCGCTCCCGCAGTGCCGACCGCGGCATCCTAGCGGAAGGAGTGGTTTTTTTTTACTTCGCGCCTGTTGTGTTGAATAAAGTCTAAACGCGTGCAAAATAGGATTTAATCTCGTTTCTAGATAAATGTTCTTATACACGTTTGTTTCTTCTTACACGATTTTAAGACATAGGTTATGACGTTTGAGTTTGCAATCGGAATAATTGCTTTCGGTCTTTCGGCCGCTCATCAATGCGAATGACAACTGATTGCCTACGGTTGCACGTAGGTGTCGCCGCTCTAGCGATTTGTGGACAAGGATTAGAAAGCGGTGGGTTTCGAAGAGATCCAAGTTATCTTCGCTTTTATCAACGGGGCCAGCACGAGCGCGGTAAGATGTTGAGAATGATTTCTTTTTTCGCGAGTTATGGCCTCCCCTCGACGCGGGAGAAGATTGTAGGTTGAAACGAATCGCGAGTGTCCACGGAAGAAGTTATTGTACCGATAATTTCCACCTTGAATACGGCTCCCGTGACTCTAGGTCGATGTAGGTGACATTTGTCCAGGTTCATACGTTTCCGCAATAAAGCTTTACTTGCAATTTAATATAATATATTTATTTTTAAATATACGGTAGACTAATCGTCATTTTAAAGTTTTATTCCTTTGCCAGTTCGGTCTACCGTGAAGTAAATTATGAATATATATGTATACAGATACATTATGCGGGTTTGCTGTAATGTACGAAATTACTTATAAGTCATTTACAAAAAATTCGTTTATTTAATGATTTTCGACAATCGTTCAATCTTATTGTTCGAATAGTAATTAATAGTAATTAGATTCAGTTTCGACCTGTTACGACTAAACAATAGGAACGTATTTCACGTAACAAAATCGCAACGTATTAAAAATCTAATGTTCTCTCTAGAAACGCTTCTACTAGGTACGCTAGAAAATAAGTTAACTATATACAAACGATGAAAATTATTAAATTCGAACGTGCAATCGCATCGCACGCGCAATACACCGTATTCACTGAACAGCCGCGATACGATTTACATGAATTATAAGAGTGGAATGAAAGGAATTGAAGAAACAACACCATGAACGTTGCAATGTATGTACAGTTTTTATTTGGGGTTAATATAGTAATTCTCGTAATCAGGGCGGGTGAATACGATCGGATCTTGTGTACGTGTATGTGTATGTACGCATGTGTCGTGTCTTTTGTCCGAAGAGTGAACGTGGGGTTTAGGTAGCTAGCCTCGTCCTAGCCTCGTGTGCGCATTCACACCGTTAGTCTGTAACGTATTACATGTTTCATAATTATTATTACTTTTTTTTTTCTCGTTTGCTCGTTCGTCGTTAATCTCTCTTGTAAATACTTCATCTAATTTAATTACGTACGTAATAATTCGATTAATCAATAAATCCGTAATAAATCCGTATAAACGTTGAATGATGTGCGTGAGTGAACTAGTGGCGCCGACCCTGTCGTAGGACCGGCTAGGAAGTCTCTGTAGTAACCAGCGGTAAACGTATCACAAGTCATGTAGCAATCATTTATGCATTATCGGAACGAGTGTTCAAGAATCGAGGCTGATTCGCGCGTTCTCTCTCTCTTTCTCTCTCTTTCTCTCTCACTCTCGCTCTCTTCCCCCTTCTTCAGGACACGTAAATAATGGCGCGAAAACTATTCTCAGTATTCGAACGGCGAATACCGATGCTTCTTTGCTCCTTTTTATCTTAATACAATGAAAAAAAAGGCTCTGTCTACTGGCTGCACGGGGCAACGGTTGCATCTTTCTGTTTCCAGGCCTATCTTTATCTCCGCGAATGATCTTAACCTGTTTGTCGATTGCTAATGTTCGCCACGAAAAAGTCTTGTCGCGTATCTACACAAAGAGGCCCTCTGATCGCATTTTCTCGATCTTTATCGGTCATTATAAATCCTATATTGTAGCAGCTACGAGTTCTGTCCTCGATTCATCTTTTTAACGAACTGGTCGATTCTCAAACACTCGGAAATATTGTAGTTATAGCATGGCGCAGTGCCACGGTGTTCACCGTTCCGCGGAGTCACCTATTAATAGGTATATCGCAGGATACGCGGTTACACCACGGCCCTTGCCTTAGGTAATTGTTATTGTATATCAAACTTTATAAACTGTAATACAATGTAAACCTGTAAAAAATATACTGGGTGGCGGCGGCTCTGTATAATATAATAAGTAGTATTATAATCGTTATGGTACAATCGTAATTCGTATAAATATATCGTTATATTATATTTCTGCAATGTGCGCTTCCTATCTTTTCTTTTTCTGTTTTCCTTGGGTTCCGTAAACCGGTGACGTATCAGTCGTCGATTGCATTCTACTATTTCTTTCTGTTACGTGTAAGCGCTTCGTTCGTAGTACGGTAAATACGACTCCAGCACCATTTCACGTATATCTATTGCGTCAGGGAACCTACGTATTATCGATCACGTATATCGCCATACAACTTCGATCAGAACACAACCGTCGTAAAGAAAATCAAGAAGATTCAAATACTCGAGGCAGCACAACTCTCTTAGGATAAAGTTTAACGCAACGTTTAAAGGACAAACTAGATACACGTTACGTATTTGAAAACTTGTAATCGTGGGGTGAATAATATTTAGACGAATAGTAATAAAGATAATTACTATCTCATTGCTGTGGAACATCGAAGGCGCAGCGTTTACCGTACCACGAATAAACAGCGTTAATCTGTTATTTTCTGATGCGCTCGGGGCGAGGCTAGGGCGATTTAGGAACTACGTGACAGCACAACCGATGCAAGTAACTATCTCATCTGTTTTCTGAATTTCTTTTTTCCTGTTGCTTTATACAATGAATTCTCACGGTGAAATTCGATTTGACGGTTTCTATGTCACGACCATTGGAACCCGGTCAAAAAGTAACCGATGGAATGTTTCTTGCCCGTATCGAGTGAAAAGCCGCGAAACTTCGAACAAATGGGGGGAGGGGGGGAACGAATTTAGCGTATTTTCGCTACACGGGCGAGTGAATCGAAGGAAATTTGTGCCGCGATGTAAATACCTGTTTTATCGGTGATCTGCGATCAATATCAACAGCCGATAAGACCGTGACAGAACAAACAATCGAAACGTTCGTAGCGCCATCTCTCAACGACGACGCGCACCCCCGATACACTGATACACTTTGCACTCGATGCACGGAACTTCGGAAACTTTCGCATACTTCCCGCATTATATATTGCACGACGACACAGAAACCTCGTGTCTTATATATACTCGCTCGCTCTCCCTCCCTTTCTCTCTTAACTATCTCTCGCTCTATGTGTCTGCCTCTCTGTTTTTCTTTCGCTCTATATTTAATTCTCTCTCTCTTTCTCTCTCTCTCTCTCTCTCTCCCTCTCTTTCTCTCTATCCCACTTCCTCTCAGGCATTCATTCACCGCTCTTGTTATCACTAATTTTCCGCATCCTCGCAATTTTATCTTATCCCACTGTTCTATCACTTGATTAAACGTTGCATCCGAAGAACAATATTCGTGTTGCACAATTGTTATATATGTATAACGCATAAATAATCGATTGCGCGCATCTCGATCCCCTATATGTACAACTGTAGTTTCGTGTAAATTAAAAATAATTTTCGCTGTCCCCCCATTTCAAATCTCGCTCTCATGCTCACGCACTCCCGCTCTCAACAGGTAAACGATACACCTCCGTTCTTCTTCTTGTTCGTCTGGTTCACTGTTTTTTTCACTTTGTCTCCCGTTTATCGGATAAAATCGTACTATCGCATTCTCGTATTGTAGGAACTTAAGATGGTGACTTCGACAACGGAGTCCCAGAAAAATTAAAGTATCTTGTTTCTCGTATTTGTGCCTTTCAATACGTATTTTTAACTGTACCTATAGCGGTAGTGTATTATCAGTGTAACAGTGTATACAATGTAGTGGCGATCGCAGCAGCGATGGTTTAAAAATATTCTATAGCGACGGCGGCGTTCACGATCACAATATTGCCGATTATGACAATGATGATCACGACAATACTAAATAAGGATGATCGCGGTATATATAGGACGTTGACGGCAATGCGATGACAACAATAAAAATGACAATAATTGCTACTTAAGTTCTAACGAATAAGGAGATAACCAGTAACGTTGTATGCAAGTAAGGTTCGCGATAAAAGTACACCAGTACAATGAAACGATATTTGTAAAAGATGAAACGATACTTCTAAAAGGTAGAAAGATATTCAAAGGAATCTGGTTTCGTTCGGTTACACACGCGTCCTCGCAACTCGAGGTACTTTTCTAACAAATGTTTCAAACAGTTACGATCGATTGCGACCGGCATTCCTCGGCGTTGTTCGTAAAATTAACGTTTACCGTGTAGAACAAATCAAAGTGGGCGTAAAGGAAGCACAATTTAGAAAAGTAGAGTTGATACGTATAATTGAGATCGTGAGTATCGGGCAAGCTCGTGAAATGGAACGAACCAGATTCCTCGAAATCTCTTCCATGTCTTCCTCTTTCGTCATTTCACTTACGGTTCCTATTAAAACTCAACTTATGCCAGGAGAATCATCCGACGCGTTACATGTGCAACTTTAACCATGCCGCAATAGAGTTTAATGATATGTCACGATCGCGTCTTGTTCAGAACAATCGTAAGTGGCGCGGGCGTATCGATCCTTCTCGATCGATTTCTGTTACCTAACGCCTAATATTAATAGTAGCGTTGTCAATGTTAATAATAATCGTAACATAAATAATAATAGCGATAGTAATAATGTAATAAATACAATATTATAATAATAATAATAATAATAATAATAATAATAATAATAATAATAATAATAATAATAGAAATAATAATAATAATACTAATAATTAGCGAGACTTATGTAGAGTATTAATAACTGCGTTGATGTATGCATAACAACGGCAATCATAACGTCCGATGATATTTCTGCTGCCCCACCATTCGAATACAACATTTCGCGTGGCTTTTTTTATTTTTTTTTTTTTGCACCATCCCTCCTTCCACCCCCCCTCTATCTCCCGCCGCTCTTTACTCGTGCGTATACGTACCCAAGATCTTTAACAACAAATCAATAATTACTATCGGCCAACCATATTATTAACCGGTTTCTTGTACCCCTCTTGATAATTCTACTAACTTGTACTACGCACGATAATATTCGTACGTTTCGCGGTAATAAAGTGACCAATTGATACGCGATCCGTTCGTCGTTAATTTCCTTCCATCCGGTTTTATCTACCCGACGGCACCTTCGAATGACAATGATAATGACAATGGGCAATGTTTCTCGATTCCGTTTCGCGTGAGTTACGTATACGTGTACATACACACCGCGACTACGAGTACCGCAAGTACGCGTGCCTTTGTGTCTCATGCAGCTTCCGAGTCTCTCTTTCTCTCTCTCCCTCTCTCTCTCTCTCTTTTACGCGATCGTACGTCCTATATCGTCAGAGATCATCGTTCGCGTCTCGTGTGCCCTCGACTCGCTCGATCGTTTGCGTTTCCTTTATTTCGTTCTCTTTTTCTGCTCGAGAAGAAGAAAAAAAAAGAAGAAAAAAAGAAAGTGTTCGCGGATCGTTCGCGATCGATCCCGGACTGTCTCGAGGAGGCTCGCGTCACGCTCGAAATGTTTCGCGATTAGGGGCGGGTCGGAAGTCGTTCTCATTTTCTTAAAGGCTTACGAACAACGAAACAGGCGTAAGTGTTATTCCCTCCTTCTCATTTTTCTTGTTAAAGTGTATCTAACTAATGTACAGATCCATATTTTTCCGTCTTTTCTCCGTTTTTTTTTTCTCTTTTTCTTTTCCCCCGTTTAACTGCAAAATAATACTGAAGTCTGCACATGGTGCCTATCACATATGTCTATTACGTAGTTTCTTTCTCACAGTCGCTCCAGTTACTCACGCGCACGATCATCCGCACACTCTTCCTTTTTCTTTCTCTCTTCCTCTCTCTCTCTCTCTCTCTCTCTCTCTCTCTCTCTCTCTCTCTCTCTGTCTTATTAATCGTTACATACAATTATAACTCGCGTGTCCGGAGGAAAAAAATCGCGCCTCTTTCTTCCCCTGTCTTTTACTATATCGCTCCCCTCTCGCACGCACTCCCTAGATTTCTCGCTAGCACTTCGTTAGCTTACTCACTCTTTTCGTCAACAGAGTGGATAAAAAATTGTTAAAACCATTTTTGACGTGGTTGTACCGCTTCGAATGTCTCCTTTTTTTCTCTTTATTTATTTCTCTCTCTCTCTCTCTCTCGCTCGTTCACTCTCTCTCTCTCTTTATGGTTAACTGTTCGCGTTTCGATAGAATTGTAGACGGTAAACGTAAACATTTATACGTACACTTTTATACAAATGTCAACAACATTTTATCGAGTTTGGTCGAGGTAACTTGTTACCGTTAGTAGTTAAAAATAAAAATTGTCCAGCGACGAAGAGAATAAACGATTTAACAGGAATCGTGCGGACGCACGGGTTGGTTTTAAGAAAACTATTGGCGGCTCTCGAGCCCTTTTGTCAGTTAAACAAATAAAATAAATAGAGTGTGTAATAGAGGACAGATATATAATACAATTATTTATATATAATATACGAGGCAAAACGTGCGGTATAACCCGTCGAAGCAGTTATAAACTCTTTTGAAACACCCTGTATATATATAATATATTTATATATATATATATAATATTAATAATCAATAATAATATCAGTTTGTATTGTACAGGCTATTAGGGGTTGAAAGCCTGTGGTTTCTCTAATATTTACTTAATCCCCTTTTTGAACCCATACGCTTTCTTCCATCATTACACTCTACTTATAAGTTATTCTTCTTTTTATAATATATTTAATTTCGCTTTCGCTAGGTGTAGTAAGGTGTGACATAACGGAATTAACCATTTTTTCCTGCCGTTTCCTCACCACTCTTTGTTATTTTTTATTTTTTTTTTTAATTTTCTTAATGATTCATTAACGAAATAATCACCGTAAATGTATTATAGCTTTACGTTAACTTTTTTTCTCTTTCTTTACCATTACTTTTACAGTTTAATATGTTAGCTTTTTTTTTTCTCTTTATCTATCGTAGATTTGTCTGTGGCTATCCCTGATGTGTTAGTTACCCTGCGCTTCCGTCTGGTTGTCGAAATATTGTTGCGAAATTGTGGTCTACGATTAAAATCTCATACCATTTGTCCCGTGTTTTAAATAAGAATTTTGTTCCACTTATGTATCTCTTGTTTCGTATTTCTCATAATTTTTTTTTCTCTTCTATCCTAGTTTTCGCTTTTTTGTTCGCACGTGTATATTTTTTCGCCCCCCCACCCCCCTTGTGTATACGCTCGCCGAGTATAGTTCGCCTTCGTTTCTTTTTCTTTTTTTTTTTTCGGAGCTCACCAAGATTTATGATCGAACGAATCGCCAGGGAAAGAGGACGCGCTCGCGGTGTTCGAGGCTTGGTCGAAGCTTTCCAGCGATCGAATCGGTCGATTGTCCGCGTACGTATAGCTTGGCCGAGCAAAAATGAAGTTCCTCGGAGGAGTCGAGAGTCGAAAGGTGGAGAACAGCCGGGATTCATCGAGAGATATGGTTAAACCGTGGTGCTCGGCTAATTACGACGCGACGCTTCTGTTCGTCGCGCCTGATCGGACCGACGAGAGACGGCAATGGCAAACGTTCGAGTCGAAAATCGCACGAACGTGTGTGAGGACCGTGAAATGGCGGGGGGATTCGCGTGTTGGACTTACTTCTGCTTGCTTTCTCCTCGCGCGTACGCGCTCGAAGCTTCACTTTCGCAAGGTCAAGCTATGATAGACGCGCCGCTCTGCTCGAGCCGTCGGAGAGGATGAAACGGAACGAGTGTTAACGAACAGGACGTAGCGTTACCAACGATCGAAGAAAACAGTTACATATTTACAGACGAACGTTACCATTACTCCGGATATCGCACCGATTCGCGGGAGCAACGCGTGTCGAGTTGTAGCCACGGTGCTTCCGGTGTAAGAGGAAAAAGAGAGAATCTTGGCAAGCTCGCGTCACCCTGCGTATGGTTATCGTGCAACCCCCCAACCCCCCTTCCCCAACCCCCCTTCCCCAACCCCCTCCCCAGTAGATCGTAACGTGAATTCACACGAATCGGCGCAATTTGTTCGATCGTCGCGGGCATGTTTATTGTTTCCGGAACCCAATGAGGGACCAACGCGCGGTTGTCTCGCGCGAAAGTGACGTGCATGCACGTGTATCGATGAAACTTGGTACTACCGTCGATTTGAACATTTGATTGAGTAGCGTAAAATAAAGCTCAACTGGAGGCTCGTTTGAACGCGTCTCACGTTGCTGGTAGCATCGTTCCTTTAATCGTGGAGACGGTAAAATAACATTGGACAAGTGTTAATTGGCAATTGATGTATATATATATAATACGTATATACGTATACGTGTCTATGTATATACGTCTATGTATATATCGTTAGAATATGAATTGGCAAGAAGTAGACGTATCGCGTGTAGCTGCCGAACGAGGAATGATCGTTCGACGTGGCAGCCAGCCACCCCTCCCGAGCACGCGTTCGAACGAGCGCCTTAACAATCTGCGTATTAAACTATTGTTTTAATTATTGTTACCTTACCTCATGTACATCACAGGCCCACGAGCATGCTCAAAGTAGAAAGCGCGTCTCTCTGTCTCTCACTAAATCGCACGTCACTTTCCCGGCGAGGGGTCCGCGCTGGTCCGAAGCAGTAGCGGAGCGTGAACCGTTTCAACGATTTTGCTATTTCACATACAGCCGGCCATCGCGTTACTTTTGTTTCCTATTTTCTTCTTTTCTTTCTTTCTTTCCGCGTTTCTTTGTTTCTTTCCTTTCCAGCCGTTTTACAGTACTATTTGGTATGATCGCTCTTGTAGCACAGGAACTATTTATAGTGATGATACGAGAGTTGCGTGTCTCGCCCACCAGCGAAAGTCTCCGCTTCGAAGCACCTTGTTGCATCCTTAGTAGCCGAAGCGTGGATCACTTGTTCGGTTCAAGTTCTTCCGAGCACGTGTAGGGTAACAAGCACCAGAAAAGACACCGTCGATAATTCTTCTTCTCTCGAGCTGCCTTCGGACGAGTCACTGATTTAAACCAAGAAGACAGGAGCCGAAGAGAACGCGAGACGGTTTCCCGAGAGAGAATTTCGCCGGCACGCTCGACTGAGTTTGGTGTTACGCGATCGATGGATAAAAGGGAGCGGTGGTGTAGAGGAGATAGGGATACGCAGGCGAAGGAGGTTGCGTTAACGTTAATATTTTCGTTCGAGAGAACTAAAGACGCACGTAAAGAAACGGGGGTTGAACATAGAAAAGATAGATGGTCGAACGATGGCGGATGGAAGGTGGTGACGGCGGTGGTAGCGGCGGTGGCTTAAGCGTGGACCGAGCAGGGCGGAACGTCCATCGAGCTTACCCCGGGAGCTGTGAATGGTGTGATAGTCAGTCTTGTGAGAAGAGAACAGTCTCGTGGAAAAAATTTGTCGGGCACGCGGTGTGTTGATCGTTTCGTTTCGTGTATTGACGTGTCTTGTGTGCGTGTTACGAGAGATCGTTAAAAGGGATGATTGATTGGTTCAGATCGGACATCTACGCGTCCGTGGTCCTTCGACGAGGATGATAATCGGTACGTGGCCGCGCGTATCTACGATAACGCGCGTAAAACAATCCTCTCCTAATCCGAACCGTTCTGCTGAAGTAGCGCGGGCGCCGATTGCGGCGGTTGCGGCTGCAGTGACTCGTGATGATGGTGATGGTCGATCGGCGATGGCGTTCGACTGTTCCGTATCGCGGAGAGATCGCCAGCACCGTTGTTGCCGCTACCGCCGCCGCCGCCGCCGCCGCCGCCGGGGTTCGCCGGTGGTTCGAACGCCTTTTGCTCGCTCGGTGGTAGTAAATGCACCATACTGACCGGAACGGGAAACGCCGCCGCGGCGAAGTCGGGAAAGAAACCCTGCGGTAGGTTACCAGTGAGCAACGAATGATGAGGGAAACCACCATCGTCGCCCGGATGAGGTGGCAAACCGGCGAGCGGATGGGCCATTTGCGTGGGCGGCTGGACAGCCTTGACGTTGTTGTTCAGCGAATTCATCACCACCTCGCCAGTTGTCGCGCCCGTGCAGTCCCTTCGCAGTTGCTCGAGTTTCAAACTTTTCCCGTATTTCCCTCGCACGTACATCAGGAGGCTGTTGTACGGTATACCAAAGATCCTGCTTGCCTGCGACGTGGTCATCTTCTTGTTCCAAACGTGCTGCAGCGCCTCGGTCAGTTCCGCGTTCGTCCACGATCTGGGTGGGCCGCCTCTTGGCGCGCTGTGCTGTCCCTTCGGTCTGCCCACGGGCAAACCTCGGCTACCGTGGTCACCCCATCTACGCGGCGTGTCACCGTCGCCCCTGTGTTTCTTTGGCTTTTTACCCGGGTGATGACCGCCCAGCCCAGCCGCGCCGAACAGCCCGTGCAGCGTTTCCGGTTTAAAGCTATCGTGGAGGTCCGCCAGTAGGGATCCCCTGTCGAGGGCACCTGCGTGCGGGAATAATCCGCCGCCTAGAGACGCGACGCCGTCCAACGGGAACATCGTCGTGACGGAGCTGCGCCGTGGTGTTAGCGGGGACTCCTGTTGTTGTTGTTGCTGTTGCTGTTGCTGCTGTTGATACGGATGCGTTCTGCTAGGTCCGTGGGGACTGCCGTCCCGCGGATGATGACCCTGAGGCGGTGGTGGCAGTTGGCTCTGCGGATGATTCGGTAACCACTGGGCCGCCAACTGGCCCAGGCTCGTCAGGTACTCGCTGTGATGGTGCGGCGGTGTCAGCGATAAGGCCGACATCGTTGGCAACCCAGCCGCAGCCGCCGCCGCCGCCGCTGCTGCCGCAGCGGATGGGATATCTTGGAGGGAGCCGTCCGGGTGCAGCAGACTGGTCCCGGTTAACGGTGATCCTCTTGGACTGCTCGCCGCTTCGCTGCTCTCCGCCTTGACGTGGTGGTGGTCGGCTCCGCTGGGCGACAACGATCGTTTCATCGAGAGATTCTCCGCCATGTCTTCCTGCTGTTGTTGGCTTTGCGAGCTCGCCGAGGATTGTTGATGGTGTTGGTGTTGTTGGTGGTGGTGTTGTTGCTGTTGCGACTGTTGCTGGTTACTGGTCAAGTTCAATCCGCTCGCCGGCGGGCTGAGACTCGTCGGTGGATGGGGTCGGCTGAGATCCTGCGGCACCAGCTCGCCGGATCTCCGCCGCGGTCGTGCCTGCTTCCGTCGCGGTAGAAGCGGCGATCCGCAGCTGTCCCTCAGCTCGCGTATACCAAAGTTCAAGTGGCCCATGTGCGGCAACCTGTCGCGATGGTCCCTCGCTGGGTGAAAAATAGTGGGCGTCGTCACCGGTGCCGGTTCTCGCGTGGACGGTGGCGCCGTGCTCTCCGACGCGTTGTCATCCTCCTCCGGGGTGCCCTGCCTGGCGCCCTCGGGCGTCGAAGGCTCGCCTAGGAGGAGATCGGCGGTCGGCGTTTCCGGCGGGGACGTCGGCCTTGGCTCCGACGACGCTAATCCACGCACTTGCAAACTCTCCGCGGCTCTCATCAGTCCTGGGAGTTCCTCGCGACCGACCCTCACCTCGCCACGGTACATAAAGTCGATCAGCGCCGCTACTTCGTGCCCGGGAAAGTCCTTTAGTACGATCACCGGATGTTTGCAGGGGTGCTCCGCGAATATCCTCTCGAAGAATGGGCTGCAATGTAAACGGTTCGCTTTAATCGAATGCATCGTGATTGTTTCGCGGGTTTTTGGTAAACTTGACGAATTTTGATGGTTTTACTGGGGAACGTTACGTTTCTCTGTAGTTTTTACCGCGATACGCATGTCGGAGACGTCTCTGGTTAATGCAAGTGAGAGTTTCTGGGGAACTAATTATATTTTAGCCTTAAATCGGTCGTTTCGAACAAACGTGTGGCGTACATGTATTTTTGTACAAAATATACGTTTAGTCTTATCTTCGATTAAGAAGATTTTACTAAATGATATCCCTGTGTGATGGGGATCAGAATACACCCATAGTATCCTCTGTTTGTCGCAAGAGGCGAACTAATAGGTGGAAGAAAGGGTTAACGAAGACGTAGAAAAGAGTAAGAAAAAGAATAATGTATACAAAGATATTGAATGTAACAAATGTGCAAGGGGTGACTATGCAATGGGAAAAGAAGAATAATGAGAAAGATTGCTTAAGATGTTATAAAAGAAAACTCTCCACTGGGAAAAATAAAAGCACTGTGCTCTTTCAAACGCCATTTACTGGTATTTAAAAATACAGTAGAAACTGAATATGAAATAATGAAACTACCAAATTGGACACTAACTTATCCGGAGAAATGATACACATCTTGTGCCATATTTTAAGTTAAACACGATGTTGCACAACTAAGAATAGATACATTACTGGCAACAATGTCACCTTACAAGAGCTGAACGAAAAAAATTCTTGAAGAAACAGGAACATGATCAATTTAAAGAATAACCGGACAACAAGACAGGGTTCTACCGTCAACACGAAGTGTATATACCGTAGCGGCGTCAACCCACGGTAGACGCATACTCGTGCACTAACAAGTCAGTGGATGCACACTAATTTGCAAAGTAAATGTATTCACAACCAATGAAATGTAAACGTTGACTGGTAAATGCATGCACCTATTTTTGTCCAGTAAGCGTGTACACATTTCACTAAGAGTAGTACACATTTTTCCGCCGAGTTGATACTGTTACTAAAATCTTTGGTAAACCGTGCATGTACTACAACCAGTATACGGTACAGATTAGCTAAAGTTCATGCTTTTACCGCCACGTATACTTCTATTAACGAATGTGTTTCAACTTGCTTTCAACATGGCGGCAAGTAACTGGAGACACGCGTACCCGAAGTAACAACTTTCTCACAATTTGTTTAAAGCCAGACAAACCAGACGATCGACCTCGAACGACTGTCCCATGGCTAATCTCCACTGATTCCAATTTTAATACGCAAGCTAACGAGAGTAAACGTTAAGTCAAGCTATCTTGCCTCGCGAAATCGGTTCCGCGTCAATAGGATAAAAAACGTGGATAGACAAACTACACATACGAACAATTGCGCTTGGTTTCGATTAACGTGTCACGTAACAGCGTTCGATCGAACATATCCGTGGACAGGGCAAAAGAAAGCTATTTGTTGTTCGAGGCGTGCGTTCTTCGTTGTAGCACGGGCAGCAAAAGAGGAGTAGCTCGATCCGCTGTCAGAAACCGCCGGCAAAAAGGTAGAACCGAGAATTGCCGTTTCCATACCGATCGAAAGACAGCGATTCGGGACGGACACAAGCACCGACACAACACTTTCCCTTGCGGCCGGTTTTACGTCATACGTTCCGCGTGGCAAGAAGAGCATTATCGCGCGCTGTGTCGAGCGCGACTTGCCGGCAAACCGCGGACAAACGAACAGCAAACTATTTCGGAACAAAGAACGTGTCTTCGAGTAACGAATCTCTTTTATTTCCGACCGCGCCAACTTTATTCGCGATACTCCGTTTCCTCCGCTTCTTTCATCCGAATTCGACGAGTACCGATCGTTTACTGACACGAGGACCAAAGGAAGATGACCGTGGCGAACGATATCAAGATGACTGATTGCAGAGAAATTCGAGGCGATAGAAACGTTCGTTTCAAGGGGAGACTTGTATCGCGCACTTGCGACGGAAGCGACGCAACTGAAGAAATGAGAATTTCGCTGCGAACGTAATCCGCTATCGATTATAAAATTCTTGTTTGTTCATATTTGTTGTTTTTGAACATGTATGTTTTATTAGGAATCATGTTTACTCTAATTGTTACTGGGAACGATTCTGTGTAGATATATTAGTTTGAATAGCATTGTGTTGGAATACTTCTTCGAGTAGTGTCGCTTTCATTGGAAGCGCGCGATACAAATTTTCAAATTCAACAGTGTAAACGTCTCTCACATCTTTCAGCGTCGAATGTTAGGTGCATTTTATGGATCGTTGGAAACTCTCATGTCAAGCTTCAATCTGTTGACACGATACACGGAGTATCGTGAAAGTATCTATCGTCGATTTTTTACGAGACTTTGGAGCGAACAGAGTTGCAAAGTTGATAGGGAAGCAAAACAAGCATGCTACGATATCTATTTATCGTACGTTGATAAATCAAATTTTGAGGGAATAAATTGAGAAGTTTTCGAAATTTTTTTACTGACTCGAGAACTATCGAAATTAGGAAATAATCGATGAATAATAAGGTGGTGCATCCTGCTCGTACGTTTGACAAATTATCGCCTCCTGAATTCAGATTGAATTCGATTTTCTTTATTAGCAACTGCATGCAGATAGTATACATATTGACAATTAATTTTTTAAAGGTGTTATCTCGTTTAAGAAACAGTGATTCGTTAATTTCGTTTGCTCAGTAACATGTATGCTGCAATGTTGATTAAAATAATCACATGTGTGACTCATGCTGATAATGAAGTACACATTGCGGTTAAGGTAAGTGTACAGACGAGTGGAAGTCGAAGATCGTTCATCTCTAATACCATTGCAATTGTATTCTAAGTCGTTACGCGTTTTGAACCACGCACTCGCGTGCAATACATATTATCATCTGGTTATTGCTATTTGCTTAGTACTTTATTATCTGCATGAAAATAGAAGAGTTCCATGCAGTGAAAAATACTATGTTCAACGTGTAAACCATTAGAATAGTCACACTTGAACAGAATTCTGTATGGAAAGATGGAAAAACTGCGACGTCCATTCTCGAACAACTTGCGAATTTTATGGAAGAAAAATTATACAATATCGAAAGGATATTTAGACTATATTTCGTTTCAAATTCGTGGCAGTTAAAATATGAACAATTACGATGACGAGTAAAAGAAATTAAATATGAAGATTTTTAGAAGACGTTTAATCAAAAAAGGATCAAAAGGAATATTGGGCACTATGTTACTCAATATTATCAGTACCTCGACACATGATTTGCAGAACTACAACAGATCAAATATTCAAACTCGTTACTAGACAGAGTTCTGCCTAAAATTAAAGCTTCTAACGTTACCTATCCAAAAGTGGTCGCTATCAACCCTTACCTAATACCATACGAGAAAAAGAAACATTGGAAGAGTCGACATAAATCGGAATTTCGACGCGAAAGAGGTAATCGCGGATATCGAAAGCACCTATCTGTAATGGATAGAAAAAGAGAGTGTGTGTTCCGTACCTGCAAGCACTAAGGACGACCTTGTGCGCCCTGAGGCTGGTCTCGGCACAGACCAGGGTCACGTCGACGAGTATTTCCGCGTGCAGCAGCGCCTCGAAGGCCTGTAGTATGTGCGTCTGATGATTGTTCCATCGTAACGAGTAGTGCGACTGCAAAGCCATCCCATCAGGACTGTCCGCGGCGCTCGACATTTTTTCACCGCCGCTCGTGCCGTTAGCGAAGCCACCTTGCTCCGCCTCGTTCTCCTTCGTGCCTCGAGGTCCTGCGCTCGTTTTTCTCTTCCATGCACGCACGCACGTGGCCACGCACGTATCGCGAACGATGCCAACCCCTCGACACTATCTTCCACGGCGCTGTTCTCCTGAAATACGAAACGACGCGTGGCATCGTCGGTCAGAGCGAAGGGTTAACAGAACTGCTCACCCGCCACCACCACCGTCACGATCGGGGCTATCGAGGGTTCGAGACGCGGTGGACGGGTGTTGATGAGGAGGGAAGCGAAACTATAATGGTGAATCTTAATAAGTGGATACGAATTGGAGGGTTTATCTTCGAAGGGGAGTCTGGTGATACGCGTAGGCGGACGATTTGACTGAAAAATTGGGAAAATCTTTTCTTTTCTTAGGGGGATAACGCGTGCGAAATATTTGAACGATACTGGAAGCGAAGTTAAGGGATTTTGGAGGAAGAGTGAGAGCGTAAATCCATCGATCGATAAAGTTTGAACTCTGGTAACGTGTTCGTACTTATGAAATTCGTGGGGACGCGAATAGTGTGTTGTACTTTCGCGGATCCAAAAGAATGTAACATTGATACGTTTTATTCGAAATCTGTTGCATTTCGAATTTAGATTGTCCTCAAAATGAGAATCTCGCGCTGTCTCTGTTCTCGAAATAGCTGTTTGATGTTTCAGAAAGGACAAAAACCAAGTATCCCGGGATATAAAATATTTACTCTGGCTCTCTCATATTTGGCGACGTTAATAAATTTGTAATCCTGCAAATATTAAGTTCGCCACATTGCGAAGTTGGAAACGTTATAAACGAAGCGACAACGAGCATAGAAAAGTAAGAACAGCGTTCGTTCAATCAAAATCAGTGAATTATTTAACGCACTGTATTATCTTATGAATAATATATATTAATTGTTCTTCGATATAATCCAAGAATTTTAAACACTTTTCTGTGAAATTATATATTTAAAATTTATACTTTTAAATAAGATATGTTTTACTCCAGCTCTATCTAAAAAAAATGAAAGTAAATTGATATAAAAAGTTTGAAGAATTTCGTCTGCGTCTACACATTTTCCTGTTTTATTTTTTTAATTGTCATAATGTAATCGATCATCCAAGAATATTGTTGGGCAATTCTGGGCATAATTTATAGATATCATCGACAATATTTGAGTACGCAAAGCTTATTGCATTTAATCATAAAGTATCGCAACAGAATGTAAAAGGAGGACATTAACTATCAACGGATTTAAGTTCAATCGAGCGGCGATTTAGCTGTAATGTGTGTAATTTTCCAGTAGTGCACGTGTAGGTATATCACGATATTCCGAGCGTTATTATCCAGACGAAAAGAGATTTATTAATTTCAGTTCCACTGATTTACTAGTCGGCCAACGAAAATTGCTCGAACCTGCAGTTTTGCTTTGGAAACGTTTGCATGCAATAACATTGATTACACGTGGAAGTTCTAGGTATAATATATACCGAATAATTTAATTAGAGTCTCGTTTAAATCAAATTATTTAATGATATTCTTACGGCTTTCGAGTACATTACGATATCAGTTTTGTTTAACTTTGTTGATTTCTAGAATGGAATAGGAATGCAAAGAAAAATATTTGCCTTGTGAAGAAAATAGTGGACAATTGATTCCATTTTATATGGTCACTTTGGTTGAAGCACTGTGCGTGTAAAAATTGTAGATGACTTTCCTTAATTTTAAGTATTCGACTCTCTACTTCTTTCAAACGCTTAATGCTATCATTAAAAGGACTGATACAGTTTTTGTTATATTTTAAAACGAGCGTAGACAATTGTTTAGATCGACATCCTGCTTGCCGATTTCGATGGTTTTTAAATATGAAAATCAACCTTTTCCCATCGAAGCACGCGATCCCAGAACATCCTAAATTTTTTATTTATTTGTCAAAAATGACAATGAATTTAATCTACAATTGCGAGTCCGTGGCAGCACATACGTTCACGAATCCCTCGGACCAAAGCCTCGTGCACAATTGCATATGCGAGACTGTACCATGCGACGTAACTGACCTGAACCTAACAGTCGACTCAACTCTAATCCAATACTCGCCAGTCGAATTAATACACTCGCAAGTATTGGATCGGGTTTTGGATACTTCGTAAGTTTCGCCCTGTACGCCATATAGTAACAGACATTTGTTACAGTCTCGCGTATGAACCGTTGATGAATTCACTATGGCGGTACCGACAGTTTCTTACCCCCTCAGCGGTTACACGCATGGAAAAACAATTATACAGAATCGTATCTCTGTAAAGATAATGAAAAAAGTCATCGAGATCGGTAAGGAGGGTATCGTCTGAAACAATTATCAGTGCTATTTTCAAAACGCTACAGGCTTCTTTTAATAACAAAATAAAGCCATTAGAAGAGAGAGAGGGAGAAACGGAAGTCAGTATCACAATTTCAGAAGCTATAAATTCCGTACAAATTTCGTTGCACAGCAGATACGTGTCGCATTTATCTATGGTCCCTCTACCGGTTTCTCGATAGAACTGGATCCGTAACGCGTCAAACTTCTGTCGAATCGAAAAACGCCGCGTAGCAGGGTAAAGAGAATAACGTCAACTGAAAGTTAATCCGTCAACAGACGCGAACAGTGCGTGGTTCGCCAGAACAGCCGCATCGAAATTGAAATCCACACGAAAGTGCGACCCCGCGTCCTGAGGACAGTGACAATAACGGGGATGCCGATCGAATCGGCGTGTCGCGGATACGGATTGTCCGTTGATCATCGAGGAGAGGGCCAGGGATCCACCGAAATTCGTCTGAATTTTAACCCGTGCATTATTCATGCAGGTTAACAGTTTTAGTTGGGCGAAGGTAAAAAGAACGCGACGAGCGAAAATTGTTCGAGTTTCATTCGCCCGGAGTCAAACGGATCTCCGCTGGCTTGGCGGGGCCACGGTACGTTACTGTGCGCGTCTGTCGAAAACTCACCGCAAGTTTGTTGTCAAACTCGCACGTGTTCAGAGAGAGAAAAAAAAAAAAGAGTACGAATTACGGTGTCTGTCAGATACGCGGCGTGTTATCTCGCTCTTTTTTCATCCTGCCATTTGTCTTGTACATTTACATTCGCGTCGAACGATCGGCAAGCCAGTCGTGGATTTCAGCGAGAGGGAACGCGGTGGTCACACCGATGGATCGCCTGAACGAGTTACACGGTGGCAGGTGAACTTCGCGCGGTGAAAATTACGTTCAACGGAAACCAGAGGGCGAAGTTGGGTAAACGAAAATCGCGGTATCGTGAAAAACGTGTCGTTGTCGTTCACGTTTATCGAAGTGTTTAGTTTCTTTTTTGTTTTTCTTTTTTTTTTTTTTGTTTTAACGACGAACAAAAGATCAATCCGTTACCTCGAGTCTTGATTCTGTTAGTCTCGCTGAAAAGTGGACACTAGATCGTTTCGAGGTGCCCGGTGCGTTCCGCCAGGGGGGTTACGATGAATTCGAATCACCGACCGACCTCTTGGACGTTTCCCGCGAACATTTCACCTATGCACAGAGTCCATTTTCACACGACGTCGACGCGAACCGATAAGAGGAGACACACCACGGCACTACATTGTCCGGAAACTGCGAGCCACCGAGCCGAGAGTGGGGCCTTACCCGGCAGTTTGATCGTCAGCTACAGGAACGAACCGAATCTTTCTTCCACTGTTTCGCGTAGCGCGCGTAGAGAGGCGGAACGGTCTCGACATGGGAGTATCCAAAGGTGACGGAGAGGTAACAAACACTGGTAACTGACTGGTCCCGGAAGCGCGTATCTCGGACGTATCCGTTGGCGGGAAAATGAAACACAGTCGGTGGGCCGCGTGGCCGCTGTTGTGCGTGACTATGTGCGTGTCAGGATGAACGTAGAGTCTCCTACGTGGAGCCAGCGAGAGGAGACGAAAGAGAGATAGTACGTGTCTGTGTGGGTGTGAGAGAGAGAAAGCGCGCGCGAGAGAGTATAAGAGAGCGTGGCGCCCCTAAACGATCAGCTGATTCCTCACTGTCATCCATCGTCTGCTCGATAAGAGCAGAAACGTGTTCGCCGGTACCGTACGATCACCTTCCGTACGCGGGGGGCACCCGCGTGTATCGTCTGTCACTCGATTGGTCACTGTTGATCGGTCGTTTGATTCTCGCGCGTAATTACTTCACCGTTCAGCGATCACTGGGAACAACGGGCCCCGTTTAGAGGCCGCTCTCGATCGGCTCTACGATCGTCGCAGAGATCGGCCATCCGGTGGGATCGTAATGGAAGAGCAGAAGCGAAACGAAATGTCGGAGCGTCACTGAAAAAATGTTAAGAGAAAACTAACCGTATCGTGTGGGTTGCGTGTGCGGCACAGCGGCGTCGGCGACGGCCGGTGAGTGAATGCGCCGCGACGTTAGGCGCCCCTCCTAAGATCCCCACCCCTCTCGCTCCTTAAACCTCTCCCTCCCGCACGGCGACGTCATCCCGCTTTACCCGCACGATACACGCCGTTGCTCGCTTCCTCTCGCGCTAACTAACCAACCTCCCTCTCTCTTACTGCCCGCCTCCCCCTTTCTTCCGCCTACCCCTTCCCCGGCCATGCTTTCTCCTCTTCGTCACTTTACCACCACCTCTCGCCACCCCTAGCGTGTGTCCTGCCGCTCCAGCCAACATTCGCGGACCGCCAACTACCCCTTTCCTTCCTTTCTACTTCAGGGAAATCTACTGTTTCATGCGAGACGCGCTCCTTCTTGTTGCCCTAACTCGCGTTTCCTCCCGCCAACTATTCTCCCGGCTCATCGTCCGTACCCGCGCCGCTCTTCGCTGCCCACCGTTTAACCCGTACGCGCTCCACCGATACCCGATGAAACTGATAACGGACGATCGACATGCACGCACACACGACCCTACTAATAATTCCGCGGGACGATTACTTCGATACGTCTATGGACAGTACCGAGCTCCTCTCGAAACGCGAGAGCGTATCTCGTATTCTTTCTTCACGATTACGTCGCTACCAATTGAAAAGTCTGCTCGCTTAGCTTCTGTTAGCGTTATCCGATTTGGTCGCTGACCGGTCGTTTCTCGATTCACCAGGTGTTCCTGGATTCGAGCTGGGTGAAGTTCGCGGCTGGATCGCGGATCCAGTAGTCGATAACACGCGAAGTTGACGTCGCAAAGATTTCGAAGACAGAGGAAGAGGAGGACGACGAGGAGTCAAGGCCGCCGACGGAGGTGGCACTAAGGACGATGAATTCCGAGCGCAGGACCTTCTGAACGATCTCGGATCGCAACAGGATGCCTGGCGAAGGTAAGACCCGCGAAGAGTTTCCCTCTTCGATTTACACTCCTGCGAGTTCTCTCGTGCTTCCACGATCGCGTATATTTATACAGTCCCGCCAAATGCTCGGCTAGGTATTCTTTTCTCGTCAGTAAGATTATGCGACCAGTAAATGTTACGCGTGCAATCACAGCTGATTGCAATTAACTTCGCTAAATGGAATTGCTGACTTGTTTCTTCAACAAACGACAACCTAACTCAGGTTCTTTTATACCTGCCTTGACCAGCAGCAATTGTTAACATGGACGTGCAATTAGCAGGTCGGTGTTGACATTTTCAAACAATTTTCTGATATCGATCATTGTAATTATCTACTCGCGAATGTGCACAATGAAACAAATTGTCGCCAGTACTTTCCAACGGTAGCCCACTGTGCAAGTTTGGTAAGCACGTTGGAAACCATAAAAAGCAATTACAGTAATCGCGGGGACAACACGCGAGTCAGTATCAATGTGCAATCTGAAATTGTTGCAAACTTGTACGCACGACAAATACGCTGCAACAATAAATTTAGTCTGAGCAACGGCAAGTGGAAGGAAGTAAGGGAAACCGATCTCGACGCGCTTCGAGATATACTACTGGAAAGACAGTGAACGCTTTAAGAATCTCCAACTTACTCGTGAGCATAAACAACTTGGCGGACACGGTGGTGCGAGTTGCGTACGATGTCTTCGGTAGGAACGCGACGACACGATCCGAAAACTTGTGATCTCAGCATATAGCGTCGGTATCGTTCGTCTCCCCGTGCACAGGATTCCGCGAGGAACGATCTCTGCGCGCCTGACAGAGCCCTGTCCTCAGGAACATGTCCGCTATCGGTGTCCGTGGCGCAGGAAAATGTCACGAGTGAACACCTCGCGGCTCGTCGACTCGCACAAATCACACGGTCCTCCTCGATGCACGTGGAACTTGACAGCTGTTACACGAGAAACACGTATCACAACAGACGGTCCTCGGCTCGCGGACGTGCTCGCGTCCGTTTTGGCACACGCGAGTCTCGCGGTGGCCCGTGCCACGGTTTATCATTGACCAGAGGGATCCGTTATCACAGTCGGTAGACGCGTGGCCGATATCGCGTCGCACGCGTGGAATTCCGCAGGTGGTGGGCGCGGATCGCGGATCGCGGTGAGCGTCGGTGAACGTGGTGGATCTGGACAGGTGTGCGCGGCGTAGATGCACGATTTCACACAGGTACGCGGTCGAGTGGCGGCGGGCGGCCTGGCTCTTAGAGCAGTCGCGTTGTGACTGCCTCTTCGGACTTGCCACTGAAAGTGGAGAACGAGGCGAAGAGTCCCACCTCCTTGTGCCACCTCCAACTGGGTGGGTACCAGCCCATCGGACCCTCCTTCTCCTCTCTTGTCCTGTTCAACCTTTTTCCTTCTGCACCGCACACGCCGTCCTTCCGGCAGACCGACGAACGCGTTTCACCGATTCCCTGTCCACGCTACTCGCCACCTATACGTCCTCGAACCAGCACGAAAAGCCGCCGAGTGTTTGCCGTCCACGTACCCCGATTAGACGCCGCTTGCCTACGCTCCTCGAGATGCCCTTCTCTACCTGGGGGGTACTCGCTTTCCTACCTACTTCGCTTGCCTGTTCGTTCCTCGCGCCCTAAATATCGCTCGCCTGGAACTAGCTGCACCTGCTCGGACAACCTGCGTGCCACGATCGTGTCCCTTCCTGATCGTCGACTAGCTACTTCATACGCGCGATCCTTCTCCAACGCTTTTAAATGCCCGTCCAAGGATTTGCGATCATGGCTGTTACTTTGACCAGTCAGGGTATCTTCTGTTTTCCCGTCTGATGCGCTTTCGTCGTTGGAACATGCGAGTTGTTTCAACGGTTTGGATATTCCTCGACTTTACGGTCGACTTTTGTTGTTGGGAAGGGTGTGCGATTGGATCAGAGAGTTGAAGGTCGAAATTAGTCGTTTTTAAATACGTAAGAATAGTATAGCGTTGCTTTTGGTTCTGTGCAATTGTAGTTTTAGCAGAAGTTGTGTTTTTTCCCTGTTTGGGCTTACTCGATGTTTATTGTGGCGCAAATCTAGTTTTAAAGAAGGACCGCACGTGTTTACAGTTCCATTACTGCTGCTCGATGTTGAACAAGCTTTCCTTTTAGTCCCAAATACTATGCGAAATTGTAATGCGTTTATATTATACTGACGAAGAAAGATAAATGAATACACGAATCGGTTAAATAGGTGAACGTTGACGCGGTTTATCGTTATATTGGGGGTAGTTCGAATGAAAATACTTGGTAAATATACGTTAGATACAGACAATGTTTCAGTTTAAGAATAGAGTATCCCATAAAATACAGCATGGTTACATTGTAGAGGAATAAATGTTTTATTTATTCCGGGTGAAAAATATGATAACAAATTGCGAGATCTCGTGTTAAGTAATATTAGATTTTGTGGTTACAAGAGGTACGCTACATGCAACAATAGAGCACACGAATAGCCTTGAATATTCATGCATTGTTATCATTTCGTTTTTATTATATCTGTGCGAACAAGCACCAGTTACAACATCGTAGAAAATATAAAGCGAGGTCCCAATGAAAGGTTCGCATATACACTACTTACCTAATCCTGTTGCATAGCGATAATTTCTATCGAGAATGCACTGTAATCTATCCAAATATAGATATTTGTAATTCAGAGAAAAGAATAGTTGAAATTTCGCTTGAAAATACCGATGAAATTATTATTGATTCAATTTGACAGTCCATGTTCATCATCTTTGCCAAAACCCTTAAACAATTTTTTATTCTTGATAAATTTTAGCTAGCAAATATTACAACAATTGAATGACTATGTAAGATGTATGAGTATTGTATAGAGTAATGTGAAAAAAATATTATTGTCATTTGAAATTAGCGAATGGAAATGTTTTAATTATGGAAGTACAGTTTGCATTGTTCAACGAGATTTTAGCTCGTCTTAAACTTTTAAAATTTATTCGGTACTTTCTATATTTGAAGAACACTACGCCATCGATTTAACAATTCATAGTTATTATTACGTTAAAGAATGTGCTTGTGTTTAATTTTAAAGTGAAATTAAATTCAGCGTTAGAATTTCTTCTTATTATATTTACTCTTACAAATTGAAAACTAACGTATCTTTGAACATTGCGTTCGAAGAAATAAGTAATAAATTCGTTTTAACGGTATTCACCAAGATTTGTCAGACTATCTTTTAAATAAGTTTCATTGCTTTTCGACGTTGACAATAATCAGACTCAAATGTTTTCCAATACTATAATACGCAGGATATGTGAACAATAAGATAATTACACGTCTCGTCTAAATAAACCGATATTTTAATAAATATTTTACAAGCACATTATTGCTTTACTCATGTCGTAATATAAATATATCGTAGCCAAGGATTGAAAACAATAGATTTCCAAACGATTTCAATTCAATGGAATTTAATAATTCGAATATAAATTAAAATCTAATATAGGAAAGTTAAAAATAACGAATCACACAGATGTTAGTGAAACAATTGTTGTGTAATAACTTATAATGTTCGAAGATATGCAGCATGCACCCCTTTGACAGCCTCTGTCTTGCCTCGTATGAGGCATTCAAATCACAAAATTCGTGGAAAGAATTTTGGTTATATTTTTTATTCGCCGAGTATGATCAATCTTTTACGCAATTTTCATTATTATACAAATTGCATTACATTCTTTGCATAATGTGATATTTTTAATTATGATAGTTATTCGATCGATTAATGTTTATCCTTTATTTGTAAACATTTCATAGCATTTACGGATGGTGTCTTTTATTTTAAGAATATCCGCATCGAAATAAATGGAGATTATGATTCTTTTATATTTTGTGTAAGATCGCAACCATGGTTTTATCATGATCGCATTTTATGTAACGCAGCTTTTCATAAAATTATGAACGATTCTATTGTGCAACTACGGTTGTAAGTGATCATAGATTACGATAAATTATTAGAATATAACTGTTTTCTAAATTTATTATTAATATTTCTTTCGAGTTTTATGGATTATACATTTTGTATAATAAAAAATTTGCGTAGATTAGTGTCAAATTATTGCGAATATTTTATATGCATGTAGGGCGTAATTTATTGCATACATCGAGTTTAAAATTGATAGGTATTGAATACGGTACAAAATGGATGCATTTTAGCGCAAAAAACGCCTTTGATTTTAATGCAAGCAATCGAGGCATCAAATAAATCACAAAAGCAATCAAGTTTCATACAAATATGTTTCTAGGAATACCTGTAACCTGCAAACATATTATGGAATACATGGTTACAAAAATTCGAAACGTTTCTCTAAGTATGTATACAATTGTGCACGACATCGAGGAATAATTTTAGTGCCGTTCCTTAATGGAACAAATTTACATGCAACTTACATGTAACTCACATGCAATTCACATTTTAAGTAAATAGGTTTCCGTGAAGGAGCTAATATCGGCACGATTAATTATACGATTACATTTTTATTGCCTACGCTGCTTTTCTGTCAAATAGAGGGTGCCAAGTATGATAGACTTTACGGGTTCACAGAACGAGACGTGGCATATCATTATTCGCAAAGAATACGTGTAACAAAAACTGTTTAAAATTGCTTTCAGACAGACGAACAAAAAACAATCAGTGGAAAATATATCGAATAGCAGTACGATATCGCATAGCAGGGAAATTGGTATTATACTTACCGGAAGCAACCGTTTCTACAATCCCCCGCGATATTGCAAGAATCTCAGCGTATAAATAAATCTTCGAAGTGAAACATCGACGACTTTGACGATGTTGCCACCACAGTCTCTCTTTTTCGCAAAGTAATTACAATCGGAACGAGAGATCGCGGTTCCTCCCGTATCCGTTCCTCGTGAATTCAGGACGCAGCAGGATGCGAAACGGGCGCGTCCGTCGCCCGTGGACGGTCGTCGAACCTGGCAGTCGAGATTAATTAATATTCCACGCTTAAATCGTGCTAATTAATAGATTCGAAAAATCCAGCCGATCGGAAGTTTGACGCGTCCTACGGATAAACAGGTACAGGTGATTATTTGACAGTTTGGGGGGTGACGTTGAGGGGGAAGAGGGGGTACACCGGACCAAGGTGGAGCAACACAAGTCCACGGGGTTTGGGGTGGAGAGGGGCGAGGTGGTCGGAGGAAGTACCTACTACCCGTACCCATCTATTCGTCCTTGTGTCCCTGTTTAAGGGTCTCGCCAGTGCAGCCTGGTACCACTACACCACCTCCCCCCGTGCCCTCCTCGCCGCTTCAGCCCCTCTCGGCCCCGACGAACGAGCCAGCAGGCTCAGTCACCCCCAGCGTTGCTGCCGCTACCACCGCTGCGTCCCTCCACGCTCCTAGTCAACCCCCGTGTCGCCCCACTACCAACGAAGAAGCGGTACCAGCGGTTCTCAGCCGGCCGTCCGCGGCGCATACACCTCTCTACGTGTACAGATATACACGGGGCGAGGGTTGGTGGGGCGGGCGGTGCTGAGCACGCGTCACGAGGCGCTAGAAAAGCGAAGGTGCCCACGGATGTATTTTTTAATTATTGATTTTAATGACGAGGGGAGCCGCTGCCAACGCCATCTTGGATGCTGGGCGGAGTAAGAAGCGTCTCTCTCTCAGACCCCCCCTCCCCCCCTCCCCCCCTCGTTCGCCCCCTCCCGCCCTCTCGTCGCCCTCATCTTTCACCGGTCTGGTACTCTTTCCGTCTTTCTTCACCATTCGTTCACCGCTCCCTATGTGGACTCTCTCCTCTTTCGTTCTTTCGCTCTGCACGCGTTCGCTCGTGCCCACCCCCTTCCTTCTGTCTTTTCATCCTTTCTCTTTCTTTCCCTCTCCATCTATTTCTACCCACCTTTTCTCTTCCTCTACCTGCTCCTTTTGTCTCCTTCTACCGTTTCCTTGCTCTTTGTACCCCGAACGTTCTGATCCCCCTCCCCCCCCTCGTTCCCCGCGATGCTTTTCTCTTACCTCGCTCGTTCTCCCTCTCGCCCTCTCTCTCTCGCTCTCTCTCTCTCTCTCTTTTTCTCTCTTCTCTTTCTCTACGCTGGATCCTTCGTAGGTTACCCCGCATCGCTGTCCTCCTTCTTTTCTTCTCGACTAATGCCCAGAGATAGACAGATGATGATTAAGAAAGCGCCGCTACGTGTGAGGACAACGCCGCGACGCTCCACCCCGCTCCGCGTGCGTCTCTCGCCCCGTGTCGCACCGCGACGCCACGGACCCTCTCTCACCCCTTTCCGTCGTTCTCTTCTTGATTTTCCTACGCTTCCTCCGTCGTCTCCGTTTTTTTCCCTCGTCGCCTGATTTCCCTTCTAATTCCTCCTTTCCTTTTTCCCCATCTTCCGGACGCCTCCTCGCGCAGCATCGGACGAGGGGCTCGCTTGCGGTCGCGTACTTCCCACGTCGCGGGGTGACGACTTCTGATAACGGTTTCGGGTTAACGTTAGCCAGGACGATGCCGCGTCCAGATCGACGGCCCGATCCCTTCTTCCCTCGTGTTTAATACATTATCGATAATGACTGCCGAGCATTCGACGCTAACAAAATCGGAGTACCCCGCGAGTTGCTGGAAAATTAATGCCCGATCGATGTTCACGTACACACGCTTATACTCTCTGCGATTTTTAGCTTTGCCGATAAATTGTCATACTTACTGGTTTCTCTATTTATGCTCGAAAACAAATTTTTGCTGCTGTTTTAATACTAAACAATTACTCCAAGGGTTTTGCTATCAGCTTCTGTAGCAAAATTTGTGGGGTTGTCTTAGAATGGAGAATCGTTGGAAAATTTGCAAGTCTACGCATCAGAAAAATATTCGAACGAAAGTTGTCGGATATCAAGCTGAATATACGATGTACTAATTAATTTTTATAATAGTCCACTGATTTATCAAAAATTTGTTGGATGCAACAAACACTTTACGAGTACAATTAGGTGGTACAGTTAAATGACTCGCGTGTTAGACAGAAATTTAAGTAGGGAAATCCAGAGTGTTATAATTTAAACAATTTGCTAACCAATTTGTAATCAGAATATACATTTTACGTTATTTTTACAATCCAGAGATTCATTTGCGTTTCACGATCCTTTCAACGACTGATAAACTTGAAAGGGGTGCTTTTTGAAAAACACCTAAGAGCACGTTAAGAAGCTCTATTTGAAACCCATGATGGAGCTTTTAAATCACGGTACCGATGTGTGTGCGCCTTCAATGCAAGTCTATGCAACGTTTGAAAATAGATCCAAGCGGGCGATGAGTGCAAGCCACACTATAAGCATCTTTATCTAGAAGCTGTTACCTTTTAGTGACCCATACATCTTTTCGTACGATAAATTCAGGCGAGCAACAATATTCAAGTAGGACTGAAACAGTAAATTTCGTATTCGAAAAAGCTACGTATCGTGTTCATAATTAAAATTAGAGTGCGTGACAAGTTATGATATAACATGTGCAAGTGATTACATTTTTCACAATTTTTTGTACAAGTCTATGATACCATAGGTTTATGGCTTTTCTTAGATTTTCTAAGATAATGTTAATTCTAACACAGTTGATTGCCTTTTGAAGAACAACATTTTTTACTAAATCAATTTCTTAATAAATCAAATACATATTTTTACAGAAATATATACGAACGAACAATTCTTAAATCTGTACGTACACAAGTCTTACAAAAAATGAGACGCTGAAGTTGACTGTACATACATACACCTCCTGCATACCCCATTTACAACAAACAAACGTTAGATACATATTTAACAAGTATTTGCGAACTGTGAAACGTCTCAATAGTCGTCCGCCGGTTACGTCACGCGAGAAAAACCCTGCTCGTCCTTAAACGACATAAGGGACTTAATAACGACTGACGAATGCTTTGTGAAAGTTGGCCCAATTGTTTACCGTTTTGGCAGGCTAATACAATTTCGTCGGCCAGCCAGTGCATTTATATAATGAACGTAAATGGTAAATAGTTAGAATACAGGGATCTGTCTGTGTCAGGCCTTCATTGTATCGTAATAACCGTATGACTCAGGGACACCTCAATAAAAGTGACGCGCGTTGGACAATGCCGTGTCGAACGCCTCGAGTGTATGTCTCCGGAAACGGACGCGCAGTGCCATTTTTCCATCCTTGGAATTGCGGTAATTCCTTTCTGTTTGCGCGCACAGGTATGCCTACCTGCGCTGTGCACCTGACCATGCAACGTCATCGTGTGCAACATACTCTACGCTGGCTTGTTCCTAGAACGCGGCCATCGTTAAAGGTATTTTGGATCAGCACTCGTCGCTCGTAAATTAGCCTTTTGAAAATCCCTGTCGTTCACGTCGGCCAGCCTTGTTTGCCGCGGAGGGCCGCGTCGCGTCCACCGACAATGGTAAAAATAAAGCTGTAAAGATCGATCCGGTACCTGGACAGTGTAATTTCTAATCTCATCGGTTGCTTCCACGATCGGATTACCTGGTGAAATTCCCGCCGCGGCACATAATTTCACACTTACCAGCGAAAACAATGCGTTTTATTATCGGACGCGTAGCTTCTTACACTTTCGCGGCGTCTGAAGCTCGGTTCATACCTGGGGGACCAGTATATCAGTTTCTCGTTCGATTCCACTCGTTTTCTGTGTGGTTTGTTATACGTATTATTGTGCCTCGATTTAGGTTCGCAATTGGTCTCGTTTTTATATTTTGATCGCTTTAGAGTGGAGTTTAATGGGAGTATTCGACAACGACTGGTTTAGTGGGTATTAATTATAATATTTGTCTTTCTTTTTGAAGTAAGTTCAATACTTTTAATCGTCTATTCTAGAAAATTATTGGATAACAATTATACGAAGGTTGTAATTTTTATTCTGTGCGATTCAAATGTCACAGATTTGGTACCATTTTTTGTTATCCACTGCTTCTTTTCATCGTTTTTATTTAATATAATATTTATTAAACCTAGTGGATTTAAAGTAATTATATAGTTGTCGATTTTAGAAGAACATGGGCTCAGTGAAATGGTTCTTAAACGGTGAAGTGGGAGAAACTTGTTGAAAGAGACGAGGAGGCATTAGTGTGGACTCGCCTTTATATCACACCGAAGATTTCTAAGTTAGCAGTGAAATGTGCAAAGATATGCGTACGAATGTAAATGTAGTATATAAATACGGTGTTAGCAATAGTGGTTATGTTAATCTACGATATTTAACGTAGCTCGTGATTTGTTTGCTTCTTAATGTATTGATTTCTTTGTCTTCGCGTTAACATTGGCATTTAAAACGCGCGAGTAATTACAATATTCGAGCATTAGTGTGATTTTCGTTTTCAAGCTTCGTATTTCTCTCCAAATTAAAAAAATTAGGAAACAGGTTACGCGCGACACCATTTTCGCATGTGAAATCTAATTTGATCAAGACAGTTAAATTATTATTACTAAAACTATCGCGAATTGCAACGAACGAGAGAGAAATAAATGAATACCGTTCATTTTCAGCAAAATCAACTAAATTCCCTACGAAATATTGTTACGATAACTTTTCGTTACGAAAATAATTAGTTCTCCCACAGGTGAGGAACTGGTGAGTCATTTCGTACAAAAGTTAGACGAAAAATTTCCACCGTTAATCCCTCAATTTGCTGAAACCTATTATACACGAATAGCCGATGGAAGGTAGTTAAACATATGCAGGATCGATAGCAGGGCGAAGACAAAGATTCGTACAGTAGGAACCATCAGAATATGAGCTAGTTATGAAGCGGTCGAACCGCAGCACCCCATTTGTGAATTAATTACCAAGAATCGTTGCGAGGGATGACCTGTATATTCACTTCAGTTGGCCATAACTCTGAGACAAAATTTTAATATATTTTACTTGCCTTTATTACGTGTGTTCTGTTATATGCTATTAACATCCGTAGAATCTGGTAATTTCAACGAATCACACACGCGTGTATAACAGTGAGAGTAAAAAGTGAGTTTGAAATTTATTAAAAAATTCTTATACGTGTCAAACAAATTGAGAATTGTCTGGGATACTAGTTATTTGTATTTTTCCAATTGTGCATTTTTAATCTAAAATAAGGTAGCAGAAATATGTATCGATATATTGGGGATTAAAGAATAAAGGTTGGAAATGAGTAACAGGTGAAATTGGTACAGATGAAACGGCGTGAATGTTAGAGATTGAGTGGTCCGTGGGTATCATGGAACGAGCGCGCGACGCTTGAATAAATCTAGATCGATGGCGAGAAATCGAGAGAACCAAGAGAACAGAGCATATCCAAGGAATGGATCAGTGCGTTAGCGATCTTCTTTTTCTCAGTGAAACCGATTCTGAAGAAAACGCGAACGTGTTACAGAGAGTTTTGTAACATTGCTCTCTTTCCTTTAGAACGATGAAAAAGTTTTCTTAACAATTTTATTTTCGCAGGCAATAATTATAACTGTGAGACTAATTATTTTCATTCAAATGCATACGAAAACAAATTTACGAATGTTAATTCAATATTGTCATGTTTATCGAAAAGGATTTCCAACAGCGTAATGAGAGCAAATGTAAATGTTAGTTCGCGGAAATTAATCACAGATCGAATTTAAATGCTTAACGAAGGATAGTTTCAGAACTATCAATTGACGGATCCTATTTTGGGCAAATTATTCTGCGGAATCTTCGGTGGGTTATTTTGGCGTAGAGATTTGTCAATTTATAGAAAATAATTTGGATACTTGTAAATTAATTGTGCACCGCATTCAAATGAAACTGTCGTTTCAAAGTGGGACAACTTTTAGGGATTTGTCTAACGGGAAATATTTTTGCTGCTAGAAATGATTGAATCTTCAATTATTCGATTGTTGCCAAAATAAGACGAAGTTACCGGGTTAAGACTTTCTAAAATTGATCCGACACTTTAGAGACTTGTCACAAAAATATCCATTCAGTTGCGATATTTTAATTGAGATATTAATAACTCTTTGCGTATACATATATACAAGGAATCCATTACGAGTGGATAAATCCTGCGTATCAATGAATCCGATACGACAAGCCCTGCAGTTTATCGTATAAATTAATTATACAAATGACTGTAAACAAAATTGTTAAAATCACTTTCATTTTATAATTATCTAAGATATTCTTTCGTTCCAGTGATTATAAATTCACATTTCATTTCCTTATTGTTTCTTCTTTTTCAACGCTGAATACCATTTTCAATAAATTCGAGAAAACATTAAGGAAGCAAAGTTCCCTCAAACTGAATAACATACAAAAATAGCACAGTCCGCATACATTGCGCGTACTATTCCGTTTCTTTTTACCGGTGATTTACATGTTTCGCAAAAAACGTTCCATCGATAATCGTTTCGCGTCCCTCGCGTTAGCGATTCCACCGGAAACACGTAACAGTCGGTGAATCCAATTCGGTGTTTATCCGTCATTCAATTGGGAAATGGGAAACGAAGGAGTCTGTCCGTGATTCGACCGGTTGCACTTACGCGGGAGGAACGCGTTTCGTTCTCCTGCTCGCTCCTGGCCCCTGACACGGGACAGAGGAGAACTACACCCCATCGGTCGGAAAAACGAAGCGTTCGTCGCGTGATGCGGCGAAGTAACGGGAAGCGTGTTCGTGGGTGGAGGAGCGACCGACCGGCCGGGCGGCTGAAGTCGCGCAGGGGGATAAAAAAGAGGAAAAAAGGGGCAGGGGAGAAGCGCGCGATGAAATAAGACGAAATCAGATCGCAGCATCCGCCGTGTCTTGCACGGAGGTTTGCCCGCGGGATTTCTTCGTGTCCGAGAGAATTTCTAATTGCAACGCACGGGACGCTCGATTTTTGGTTCTCCGACTTTGCCCCTTCTTTTGGTCGCGTTGTTGATTTGCCGTGTAGAGATAAAGATTGACGAGTATCGCTTTCTTTCTTAGTCATATGATGTCTTGGATACTTAAATATATTAGTAGCAGAGTAAATTAATTAGAGCGATTGCTTTAGAATTAACGAATGAAAGAAACGGCTGAGGATTAAGGATTTAAGTACTGTATATGTATGTATATATGTTAAGAGAAATTAATACTATAGGCTTGTAATTAAGTTTCTTTAGTTAACAAACTGTTAATTGTTAGAGAGAACTTTATATCGTGTAATTTAACATACATATGTATGGACTTAATATAAATGCGAAACCTAGTTAATTATCAAACAAATTACGCTGTTGGGAATAGTACTGTCTTGATCTACCTAAACCTACCCACTACTTCGTTTCTATTATAGCATAATGTATAATACATATATACGTACACGTATGTACTTATAGGGCGGCTTGGCGAGTGTCCAGTAGGGGATTATTCACCACTTCCAAGAGAAATCAGTAAGGGTAACTAAGACGTTGGGCGTACAAGAAGATTCCAAGTTAGGTACGGTTGCATATAAATTCATATTTACTATCTAAATTTTGCCTATTTACCTCTTCAAACTGCATCTCACTCGATACCAAAAATTTCGTTATACATTCGTTCTCTACAATACAATCAACGAACAGGCGCCGTTTACTTTATTATTATAAAATAATCACGGAACCAAGAGTCGGAACATCGTTAACGATTTCATCTTCGATTCGTTTCCCTTGAAACCACCTAAATATTTTCCACTTCCTCGTCCGCCCTGCCATTTGAACCACCCTTACGTGTTGCTACCACCCCATTCTTCGGAACCCCAGCCCTAGCCATGTGTCTGCGCGGCGCAGTCAGTAATCCGTGTCAACGTGGATTCCCTTTATCTAACCTTGGCCCTCGCGGGAGCCCAGAGTATCAACAGCCACGCACAACGCCGATTTACAATCGTACTCGACTTGGCTCGCACCACTTAACGGCAACTCGCTCCTCCTCGAGCGCAGAGAGAGAGCCAGCTGGTTACACAGACCGTGCAGGTACTTACATAATACGCGCACGCCTCGTCGCTCTGTACTCTATATAATTCCATCTTTCTAATTTCATCCGCGCGCCAATAGCGGCGCCGTTCGTTTCCGGTGCAAAGATATAGGTGTAGATTCGCAGACGCACAGCGGGGGGGCCCTGAGTAACTCTCCAAGTATTGTATTTGCATTCCGTGCCTCGTGTTTAAGTTGCCGCGAGTTTCGATCGAACGCGGTGCCACGGACTTACCGACTGAAACGTTTTGTTAGTCGATCGAAAAATCTATGGTTCAGAAGAGAATTTAGCCACTTCTCCTGATCCACGTGCAAATTTTACGCTTCAGAGAGAAGCTGAGTAACGCGATACAAGTGGAGGATTCTTGAAACAGTGAACGCGAGCGTCTCCTAAACGTTCCAATTGAAGCGCGAGAGTCTAGCGAGGCGCGGTTATACCGCGCTAGGTGGATACACCGTGGCAGGGTAGCCCCGAGCAAAAAAAGGATCGGGAATCAAAGCCGAAACGGCGAAACAGGACCGCAGACGGGCTCTCCGTGATGACGCGGAGGACAAGAAAGGGACTGGTGTGGAAGGAGCGTCGGGTTTTCTTAAAACGCGTCGTCGTACACTGGCAGCCGGTGAAGACACCCTCGCGGCGAGAGGATAGCAGATCGCCGAACTCTCTTCGCCGTACCCTTCGTATCCGGCTGCGTGCTCTTATAGGCGCCGAGCGTTGATGAGTCGAGGCAGGAAGACGCGGAGAGGAAACGAGGGCGTGTAGGATAAGGGGGGTGGGTGGGAAGGAGGGTGGCAGGGGTGGTGTAGATGTGGAGGAGTCGGAACGAGGCTGAAGAGAATGAGCGCGACCGAGAGGGAGGTCTAAGGACAGCGTGTAGAAAAGGAACGAGCCGGCGGTGGCGGCGGTGGGCGAGAGACGGAGGTGGCGGAGGTGGAATTAATGCACGCACCGGGCCACGCACCCAAACCCCTTACAGTCAACCAGCCTACTTCGTTATACGACAAGTATAAGAGGAGAGCACAGAGACTTTTATTGATCGCCTGGCAAAAACTCAGGAACCCTCATTTCGTGCTCCGTGCCCCCAACTCTTACCCACCGAGCCTCCACCCACACCCCCTCGTGCTCCTTCTTTCTCACGAGCGTCCCCCCTGCTTCGTCGTTCCCCGTTTGAGGAAAAAGCGGGCTGCCTGCGTCGTCGTCGCAGCTACCGGCGTTGCTGCTGATACCTACCTGCTCCTCTGCCTACCGATAATCTCTTACACTTAGAGCCCCTGTAACCCTTTTCCTTTCTAAGAATCGCCAGGCTTGCGCGCCCTCCACCAGCCACCCCTCTTCCTTTTCTCTATCTTTCTTCTTGGCAGTTCTCATTGCACGGCCTCGACCCCGTGCTCCTTTCGTCTTTCGTTCCTGATTTCGTCTCCCTCGACGATTCTTGCACGCGTCATCGTCCACCACCTGCGTGGACCGAGCGATCCTGACCCGAAGAGGGTACACACGTGGCGGAATCGCGTACGTAGAGCACATTCGGACGTCACCGCGCGAAACGTGAAATTCAAAATCGCTCCTTTCGACTGAGAAAGGTGGAGGCTTCGTGCACACTTGACCGCTCCAGTTTCGCATCCCTCTCGCGAGGGTGTTCCTCTAACGGAGGTCCTCTTAAACAGTAATTCTGTTTTGTTTCTGGCCCAGCATCGCGGAGAACTTATCGAACGGCGAGGACGATAATGCGAGGGGAGTCAAAAGTTTTCGGATGGTCGGGCGGAGTTTAAAGTTTTATCGTGACCGATTTAGAGCGAGGGCCCCCGTAAAAGCGTCGATTATGCATCGAAGTTATGAACAGATTGTAGTTCGGTGAATTTTCGGCTGGTCGTATAGCAGGAACGCGATTGCGAAGACGCCCCTGATTATCAGCGACGCTTCACCTTGGAACAATTCATTATTTAACGGCGACTATGAAGAAACGTTTCGGTTACAGGCATCAGTGTTCCTTTGCAGAGGTGATATTCCACGTAAAAATCATTCGCCTTCTGCCTGGTGGTTATTGGCGGTGTACTCGGAAAGAAAACGAGAACCGTCGTCGCTGGCCTCAGCGATTCAGTCACCTCGTTTCGTAGGCATCCTACTGGAAGGACATAATGTCAGATGTGCTTTCGGTTTCTGCTTCATCGGTATCTTTGACTGCCGATGGATGATGTATCGCGTGCCGTGCTGTTTAGTTTCCCAATGCGTGGCACTTTGCCCCGTCAGGTTTAATTGTATTCGCATGGATTTCTATCGTGATTTTCTGTAGTCCGTATTGAGCACCGCGAGATGTTCCTTTGTTTCCTTTTTGCATCGAGAGGCTTCATCGAGGGTTTATTGCCAGGAATGCACTTTAAATATACATATTTGTTTCGATACAAATAATGGGGCGCGCGATGTAACTACTTCTTATTGTAGCGCGAAGAAATCAATTTTTTTATTTACAACAAATACTGTATTACATTCTGTTATTAGAGTAGCAATTAATTTTATCATGCGCTTTGCTTTAAAAGAAGTTGATTCATTGTTGCGATGTGAGATAGAAGTCTATTAGTTAAAAACACGAGAACATTTTACTGCCATCTCATCAGTTGCCAATACTTTTAAACTTATCCAAAGGCAAACCCTTTAAACATCCCGATTCTAACGTAAACGGACTTAGGCCACTCTAAAAATAAACGTCTCGCGTATCAGACGTATAGCGCGGCACTCTCTGGTTCAGATAGAAAAATTATGACGGATCATTGTGGTAAGCGCAGCTCCTGTCGACCCTATTGTTCCGGTCCGTGTATAGGACGCGGAGAAGCAATAGGGCTTTTAAAGCTTAAAAACGTAAGTATGTGAAGTCCGGATGAGAATGTAGCCCGCGACGGGGGTCTGGACTGAGCGCGAGGGGACACAGGCGCGGCGCGTCCCAGCCGGGGATGGCGGAGGATAAGAAACAGTGAGATGTGTTTGTTCCACACGAGCCATTGTCTGCCAAGACTACCTTTCCATTGTTTGTTGCAGCCCCTCTCTCTTTCAACAACACGTCCACCTCCCCCCCTCCGCCCTCGCCCTATCATTCGGTATCTTACATCACGCCAAGCTTTATACGTTGCCTCTGATGGCAAATATTTCCAGAATTTTCCGTCCGCTGAAAGTTCACCGTTCTCGTGCAACTAAACGAGACCGTATTAAACGGTTTTCCCTTGCCACGGACGCTTAGTCGAACGGAGTGTCTCGGGGGGCGAGTCGGTTTTTGGGAACGCTCGCGCGTTCCGCTCGAGACCAATCTCGGTGTTGAAGTGGAGCTTGCGAGAGGCATAATTTTTAGGCCAGACTTTTTACTATTAAATAAAAATGGTTCTCGTTCGATGGAAAGTATTTTGTTCATATTCAATTGTTTAAAATTGTTAAGCGAGTAATTAATACCGGATATTTAGAGGGAGAGGCTGTATTATTACTGATTCGTTCCATTAAACGTGGTCAAACGTACTATTTGAACCATTTCGTCATTAGGGTAGCAACAAGTTGCTGCGTCGAAGCTAATCGCAAATTAAATATTGATTCAGCACGCATTAGAGCGTAGATATTATCCAACGTCGAACGTAAACTGTTCTATAACTAAATTAATCAAATTTTCCTTGGTTTGCGATACCTACAAAGCAATTCATTTGAAAATCTAATTAAAAAGATAATTAAAGGCAAAGTATATATTACAGTACACCGTCAGAAAACGTGATATCCCTTCTACCATAATCCATAACTACAACGTTGAAGGATAAAACAAAACGATTGAAAATTAGAGAAATTTCTAGGTCGTCGTTACCTTGTGTTAAATAGGAATTCTAGCGTAAACAGCGATTATTGAGATTTTAAGCATGTGTTATAAATCAAGGAAACTATCTCATAAATTTATACTTTCTTAACAATTCTTAATATTTATATATATTTCATTTTAAGTTTCCTTGGAAAAAAAGGATATGTCTCATACGTCCTCGAGAAAGTAGTTCAAACTACACCGCATTCCCAGATATTCGAAATCGAATACATAAGAAAACGAGTGGCCCTCGCGATCGAATACAGAAAGCGTCCAATTGCAATTTCAATTTGACTTTAATCTTCTCCATTTTTTCATCGAATTATTAATTTGCTCTTCATTGTCGAGTCGAAATCGGACACCCCGCGTGCGTAGAATAAAAATCGTACTCGATTCGCGACGATAGCTTAACCCCGATTCCCGCGCAACACTTTCATCCCTCTCAGCATGACGATCCAAGCCCAAGCGAGAGTACGTGGGTTTCGTTCTCTGACGTCATGGTAACCCAAGCGGCAGCCGCATGATCGAAGCGCGGCCCGCGAAACTTTGAAAACTGCACACTTCCGTTCTCCGCTACGTATATTATTCCACGTTCGCCTCGAAGCTACCTGCGAATCGGATTAACTGGTAGAAAGCTGTCGCGTTGGTCCACGCGCGATTCGTTTCAGACGCGAGCAGCGGACAAGGGGCGAGGGCAGGAGACAGAGAACAGAAAAAGCGCGGGGAGCCACGAAAGAGTATCGATGCGTCGGTGTTTGCAAAGGCGAAACGTTTGCTCGCGCGGTTGTTCGCGTACGCGAGCACGCCGCTCCTCGTTGTCGTACACTCGTGCGCCGCTGTAATAGTAATTAAAGTTCCGCGCGTATAATCATAGTAATGGCCGGCAGCGGCGTCGGAGGCCGCGAGCCGCGGCGTCGGCGAACGGTGCCGTCACACTCCAGTGCACGGACTTACCCCTGGCCCTGCGCCGCGGGCCAGACCGAGGAGAACGAACGATGACGACGCGAACGAAAGGCGTAAGCGAGAGTCGAACGCGGAGTCGTCGAGGATGAAGAAGGAGAGACAAATGGACAACGTCGAGGGGAGAGGGGATCGGAGGCGGGGGAACACCTCCTGGAAATATTCTAATAAGCAAAATTTTCGCTTTTGTGTTTAAGAAAAGAGAAAGAAGTGGCGAGCGGAGAGAGCACCAGGGCGGTTTGAAGAGCTCTGGATAAGGAAGGAACGGAGGTAAGGAAGGACAGGCTGGAGCGAGACGGGACGAATGAAAGCGGCGAAGGAATCCTGGCTCGGCGTGCTCTTCTGGTAGTCGCGATGCTGATGGTAGTGGGTGGCGATACCGGTCTTGAAGGGGTTAGAACGTGGACGGAGGTACGGAGCAAGGGAAACACGGGCGTAAGAGGGAGGGAGAGGGGCAGATGTACGTGTAAGAGTTCGACGGATGAAGAAGGGAAAGAAGAAGGCGAAAAAGACGGACGTAGGGAGGGGGTCGCGGCTAGGGGGGTTTGAGTTGGTCGTATTGTCTCAGCGGGGTGGTTGCTCGCGGGCTGCGCGGATCGAGGGGACGTCGCGCAGAGAAGGCGAACGCGCGAGGAGGGGTTGGTCGGGTTACCCGTCGGTGGTATGAGAAGGACGAGGAAGGGGCAGAAGGTTAGGTAGCCGAAGGAACGAAGTGGGCGGAAGAAGAAGCGAAGGCAGAAGAAAGAGAAAAGAAGAGGGCGAGCGGGTGGGCACGGTGGCGGGGTCTCGGCGGCGAAGGGGGTAAGACGTTGCATGAAGGGTTGGAAATGTAGATAGAATTTCTTCATTTCGCGTCCTACGCCCCACACCCTCCCCGCTTATCCTCGCCGACCGCCACCGCGATCTCCACCCTGTACCCCACACCGCGCGCGCGCCCACCAACCCGCCCTCCTTCTTCGTCTTTTCCTACGCTCCCTTTTCTCTTCTTTCCGCGCCGTCCCTATCCACCCACACCTCCTCGACACCCTCGCCAACCCCCGACCCTCTCCTCTCATTTCACCCATCCCCGCCATTCTTTCTCTTAAGACTCCGCGGCAGAGGAATCGTTAAAATCTGGCCGTACCCTCGGTACCCACTCTACCTAGCCACCCTCCAACCGCCTCCCTCTCGCTCGCGCTCTTCTTTCGCCGGTATCATTCTTCCTTACTCCCGCGTACCCTGCCGCCGGAGCTACTGCCACCCTCTGCCACCCCCGCAGTCACCAACCCTTGAATGCCGCACACTCACTACTTACTTTCGCGGGTGGCTCAGAGGGGTGGCGGTAGGAAGACCGTTAGGTCTCTCGGAGGATAGTGTTCCGGTATTAATCGGATGGAGAGGCTTGTATGGGAATTTTCGATATACCTAAAGGCTATTGTACCATCGTTCCGCGAGCCAACGCGAATCAGTCAATAATTAGAGCTCGTCGTTATTAACAACGCGGAGTCACCTCTTCCTTCCCCTCGTTTCGTTTGCGTCATATTTATTCTCTGTATCCATTTGCAGATAAATTAACGTCATTCTTGTCTTTTATGTTACGTGTTGTACTTAGTACTTTTAAATTGATTACGTATCGATACACGTGGGTAATCGTGATGTATCGCGGTATCGTCTAACGAAGTATTGGAAACGTCTTGTAATGATATCATTTGGCCTTCTACATGCTTGTTGTATGTAAATCGAATCAGTTCAATTCTTGGTTATAATTGCAACAGGATCAACTTGTAGGGTAACAACTTGTAGGGTAAACGATGCAAAAACAATTATCCTTCGAATTACTAGAAATGTTGTTATATGGAACTTCGATCACCGATGAAGTATTATGTATATGTGTATATAGTAATATTTAATTAAACTGTTCGATAATGGAGACTAGTTCGAGTTGAACGTGGTGGGTTCCGTAAAGTGCAGCGAAAATCAGTTTCCGAAGTTCACGAGGTAGCGCACGGATTTAGGGTCAAAGACGATCGCGACGTCGGCTCTTCTTCCTCTTTTGCCCCCTCGAAACAAGCAGCGGCAACGGGTAACCAGAGTATTTTCGAGCGACGCTCAAGGGTTATTGTTTCGGGTACTGCGAATTTACATTATTTCCTCCGACCGGTCTCATTGTTCGTTCATTTTTGAACATTACATTCTCAGCCACAGATCCGTCGTTGTTCCCGCATTTCACGATACATTTCTGCAAGCGTAATTACCGGCGCGATGGTGCACCGCGTTTTTCATAATTGAAATCAGTCATCCTTCTTCATTTCCTTTCTTACCGCTGTTCTCTTTTTCTTTTTTTTTTTTTTATTGTTGTTGCTGAATCACGGTTTGAAGAGCGGAGCTGGTTATGTATGAGTAGACCTTTATTTATCGTATTCGTTAGATTCTTTACACGAATTTTGCCCACGTATTTCAATTTTTACTAAAAATGCTTTACTAAAAATTTGCTTCTCATTATATAGAAATCAACTTTTCTCCACTGATATATCATATTCAGGGGGTGCGAGCCAGCAACAATCACGCACCCATTAGCAATCGAATCGTGGACGTTACTATCTCGATTACGCATTAATTAGAACAGTGTTCAATTATCACCAGGTTTTACTTGCGGATATTTTACAAGAATGACGTTCACAATATTTTCCATGCGTTTCACGCGCTCGATTCGCACGGCTGTTATTAACGATGGCTTTTATTAAAACGTCAACAGACCGAAAATTCCGTGAATAAAAAGCCACGGCGTACCTGTAATTATTTGGGTGCACGCGTTACGCGTGTGCCGTTGCGCGAAGAGAAATGGGGTGGCTCGCAGACTCCTGTGCGCGAACCAGCGAAGGCGGCACCCCCTCGACTTGCGTGAAAAATATGTAAAGTATTGATTGCATTTTATAATTACTTGGGAATCGGTCGTCTTAGCTACCCTATCCACTCTCGTCTCACCCGCCCTCACCCTCTCATATTCTTGCACCCTTCGTTCCATTCACTCCCAACCCACCCTTCTTTCCATCACTCTCCCTCTCTCTCTCTCTCTCTTTCTCTTTGCGTCCCTCTCTTTCTCTCTATCTCATGGCTTCTCTGTTGCTCCATCTGGCTGTCTTATTTTCGTCATCGCTCTGTCTTTCAGACGTTTCCTTCTCCTTCGACCGTCTAGAAAACGCGGACGGGCGGTATATACAGGTTTGTATTCTTATGCGTTTACACTCGAATAAGCGGAGAGATAGTCTCAACCCGGCTTCTCCGCTTTCTTAGAGCCGTGCCGTTTCACGGTGCGTGAGTACGGGCCAGGCATCGAATTAAAATTTCCCTTTGTTGAGCTGAGTGTTCGACAATTGGCCGGTGCGTTATTCAATGGCCCGCGAGCATTGTTGCTGCTAATTAAAATATTTATCCTGCACGCGAGGGGGTGGAACTTTTCTTAACCCACGAATTTAGATTTCTAAGATCGATCTATCGAATTCTATTGGGCATTTATTATAGTTCCTGTGTTTCGTTGAAAAACTACACTGCTCGTAATTAATGACAAAAACTATGTCCCTCTCTAAAATAAGAAATTATCAAATTACGCACAGTGGGGGAGAGTGTGCACTTAGCGATGAAATACTAGTCTACAGCAGTATGTCGAAAAGTTTCCTCATCGCGGAAACTCTTTTCAAGTTCTAGAATTGTTAAGGAGGCACTGGAGTAAATTTGGATTATTAGTTGTAATTTCTTTTAGGAGTCGTTTTAAATCGTGCGCTAATCGAAAGCGAAAAATTCGAAGCGTAGATATACAATTAAGAAAGTCGACTATTACGAATCGAATGTTAGGGTGGCAGACTTTCGTTGGTTCCGTTTGGAGAAGGATGGGGAACGGGGGTGGAGACAGCAGGCATTTCAGCGCATCAATTCGAAGGATACAATTAAGATTTATCTAGCAGTGGAAAGCGGACCGATTAAAAGTTGAAATTGTCTCTTTACAAACAGTCGATTAATAAATACTGTTTTCGGAACCGACTGTACGGTTCGCGATAATTTTTCAGACACGATCGACGCGTTTCGTCGTAGCGCCTATCTGCAGGGCTCAATCCGCCAGGATTGCATTGCATTTAATACGCGAAAGGAAACGTGAACGTGGTATCGTTCGCGAAACAGGAGTGCTCTGTCCTCGTAGTTTTGTTTCCGATGAACTCGCGTCGAACTTGCTTGAATGAGGGTTACGAATTTCTGACGTACCGAACGATAACAAGTCGAAGGCACGTGGCGCTGGAGTAAAAGCGTCTTATTTATTTAATAACTATTACAATATACTATGTACTTTGTAAACAGAAAATTTATGCGAGAAACTCTTTACACACATGTTACGTAAATAAAAAATGAATTGACTGGCGCTAACTAAAATTGTTCTTTTACAGATTCAACGATCGTTGATGGTACTGCAAAAAATGGCACCTCGAAGTGATCCTCGTCAACAAGTCGCAGATAAGAATCAAGTTCGCCAAGATCTCGAACAACAGCCTATAAAAAAACCACGTAACATGACGGACCTAAATGTAAGTAACGAAAGTACGATTACCTCACGCACCCCAATCCATCGATCGCTACGAAAGATCAACCCCTGCGCGCACATACACCGACCGTGTTCATCGAAGAATTGCCAAGCAGAGACCTATAGCGCGCAATAATTCGTCGTTCCTCCAGTATTTAAGACGAATGAATCTTACGTCTACGCGCGAGACTGCTGGGAATGGAATATCGGAAAGGTAAGGAAAAGGAGGAAATGGTGAGGGAGAGAAAGAGAGAGAGAGAGAGAAAGATAGACAGAGGGGGTAAGAACGCGGATCTGGGGGCAGCAGGGGGATGAGGTTTGCGCGAAAAGAGCGAGAGAAACGAAGCGGCGCGGCGGAGGATGAATCGGAGGCACGAGTAGCGAGCAGCGGGCCGGGAGAGTGGCCGGGGGTGGCTACGAAGGGTAGGGTAGGTAAAGAAGGCCACTGTTTTTACCAACCTGCCTGCGACTGCCGCGCACTCATTTACTCCCGACAAACTAACACCGTCGCAGACGGCCGACGCACACCCCCCGTTTATATTCACTCACACGCGTCCTCATCTCGCCCTTCGCGCGTAAGCGTGCACTTCTCGCGACGCACAGGCAATACCTGTGCATCGCGACTCTTGAACAAAGATCAACGTACGGGGGTTACACGCGCGAGATTGAGAGGGACGAGTAACGGGACGAGTCCGAGTCGCGAGCGGGCTAATGCTCGATGGGGGTAGAAAAGTAACGTAAGACACGGCGTATTCGAGGAGGAAGAGGGCTCGCGTGAGTTGGAGAAAGAAATAGAAAGGAGGAAGATTAACGGGACGGTGTCCTGCAGGTGCGAGAGCATGGGGTGTCGCGAAGGTGGCGATTACGCGTCGGAGGATAGGCGTAGGTTCGCGAACGGGGCGCGATGTATATACTCGGAGCTCGTGGCATCGCGGGTTGGGTGAATGGGGTGGCCGGGGTGGCAGGGTAGGAAGGAAGAGGCAACGGGAACGCACGTAAGGGTTTTCTCGGTTTCTTACAGCGAAGGAGTGGGAGTTTGGCGGAGGTTGGAGCGCGTGGGGCCAACAGGCGTCGGGCGGGTGGCCGGCGGGGGTTGCAGGGTAGGGTAGAGCAGCTCTGCCTAGAAGTTGCGCCCAGCATTTTAATCGATTTCATTTGCGCGCATGTGAGCGAGAGTGAGCGGGCACGCGGGTCCGCGCGACGGAGAGAGGAGTCTGGGGGTGGGCGCGAGGGGTGGTTTTTGAGGGAGCGCGAGACGAGCGAGCGGCGAGAGCAAGCGAGCGGGAAAGAATGAAAGAGAGACGGAGCGAAAGAAAGAGAAAGGGGAAATAACAGAAAGTAAGGGGTGCGAGGGAGAGAGAGCGAGAGAGGGTAAGGGAACGAGCGAATCGAAAGAGCAAGCCGGTTCCCGTGCCGAGGAGAGACGGCGAGTAGAAAAGAGCGAGAGACGCGGAGGCGCGCGCCCTCCTCCGGTGTATAAACCTTTCTTTGTTTTGCTTTGCTTGCGTCATTAGGGGTTGGGGATGGATGAGGTGAAGGCGGCGGTCGGATGGCGGATGTATGAACGGGGGGAAGAGGAAAGGTCTCCACGGGAGAGGGCGTGGTTCTTCTGCAATCTACATATAGGCATCCGTACAGACGACTTTGGTACGCGTGTACGTATGTGCATGTTTGCGGTGATGCACGTGTGTTTTCTGTAGATGCACACGGTACGCTCCGGAATTCTCTGTCCGTGAGAGTTGTCGCCGCTGCCGCCGTCGTCGTCGTCGTCGTCGTCGTCGTCGTCTTCCTCGTTGTCGTCGTAGTCGTCGTGTCTCTACTTATAATTCGCATGATGGGTCGACACACGCTCGAGTTAAAACTTTGCCATGTATCTCGTGGCAGGGGTGCGTTAAGCCCCCTTTCCTATTCCTTCTAAAGGGCGGCAGCCATACGAGGGACCGCTTTATATTCGCGTTTTGCGCCGAAAGAGACTGCGGAGATACGTCTGCGAATAATATCCTTGGTGTCGGGACGATCAGAATTTTCTGTTAACATTTAGCGCGCTTCACGCGTGCCTTTCATCTTCCAGTGCGTGCTTTCGTTTCCGCCGGATACGGTCGATCGCCAGGAGGCTCGACAGATTTCATTGCAAACCCTATTGTATACGTTGAAATTCGATTTAAGTTAATTAACGAATTCTTTCAAATATACCCCCGTATCCCCCCTGTGTTCGAGGCATGGTCAATACCGTTTCATTCGCGAACTTCGACTTCGCGAATTGGCCTTTACCGAACGTGGTGAAAATTCCGGTTCGTTTTCAGCGACGAACGTTATCTCGATCGCCTCGCATAACTACTTAGATCGACACTTTAGAGAGTAATATTGCCGAGATCCGATTGCGCGGGAAGGTTGCACGTCAGTTGGCGCAACTTGTCTGTATTGAATGTCGGAGTTGATGCTCCTGGTAAATAGATTCTAAACGTTAACCTTAATACCGGAATATGATAGCCGCGCCTGATAATTTGCATGCATGCGTGCCGTCGAGCAATTTAAAACCTCGACTACTTCGAAATTACCTGTCTTTTCTAATAAGATGCAATCGATCTTTGACTCTTCGTTTAGCTTGATATTAAATAGACATACACACACAGACACGCTTCCTAACTTCCATGCAAACGTCTCACAAGTGCACAAACGCGCTGTACTTTATACAAAATATTCAGAAAATAATTGTATTAGTTGAAGCGGAGATCGTGAGTAGATTTGAATTTGATAGGCAACAGAAAATTGTCCAGAATTTACGCGGCAGAGATCGAAGGTAGCATTAAAGCTTTGCCGCGTTTTCCACCTTGAAGGGGAGACTTCAACTTTTTCCTCTCCCGTGCAGATTGACGTTAAACGCGTGTTTTCTTCGCGATCCACGCTCGACTATATTCACCGCGAACCAAGCGACGGTACATCCCCCGCGACGAAGGTCAACGACGCGAGATTTAAAACGGAATACTCGCACATGCGACTCGTACAGTCGTCCAATCGATAACGATTTCTCTACTCGAGAATGTAGAGCGAAGCCAATCGATCTCGCTTGTATGCTACTAGAACCAAATAAACGCAAAAATCTCGACTACCTTTCTGAAAGCAATCAAAATCGTTCATCCCTGCAATTGAAACACTTTTCTACTTAAAAATTCATGAACTTAAGAATATCACCGGCTCGCAGAGTTTCGATTCCCGTAGACACAAGTCCTCGATCTCTCGTACAACAACTGAGACGAATAATTAAACAAAATTAATCTCGCACAGTTAAACACCACTAGAAATTAAATACCATTACTGTCTAAATACAATGTACAAGCTTCTCGTGGTAGTCACACGTTCTGCTCTCACCCTCGTACGATAATCGCAGCGGATGAACGCGCGAAGAATCGAAGAGGAGGGAAAAGCCCGCGAAAAAGTGGCGGAGGGAGCAGCGAGGCGAACAGGTAGACAGCGGTCAGCTGATGGGGTAGCATGGGGCAGTAGTCACGTGTCGCGTGGCCAGCCGTATCGGTTCGGGCTCGGTCGGGTGGTTGATGTCGGGCAACCGGCCGGCCCACGTGGCGAGCAGGAAAAACAACGAAAAGGAAGAAAGGCTTTCCAACGGGCGTGCGGTACCGTGGCGTGGCACCGTTTAGGGGAGGTGGGGGCGAGGCGGGAGAGTAACGCAGAGATTTTATTGGCGTCGGTACAGGATGGTCCACTGCGTGGTCAGCTGGCGTCGGCGCGGCTTTACGCGCGCGAGTCTCTTCTGACAGAGTGGAGTGGTAGGTGGTCGTGAGAGGGGCTCCTGGGGGTGGGTTGAGAGGGTGCGAGCAGTCGTCGGTACGAAGGGTGGGGCTCGGTCACCACGTGGCTGAGCACGTGGTCTTTACCCTCCGACAAGTCCTATCCTTCCTCTTTCGCTCTTCGTGCCGCTTTCTTCTCCTCCTCTTGCCTCCGCCTTTCAGTACCATCGACGATGTCACTCTTTGATGCTCCTCTCTTTGTCGTGCCGCGGATCGCGGTACCACCGTGCACACCTGTTTTCCCTGTCTCGCACACGCACCCTGTTCGCCGCTCGGTTTTCGCCTTTGTGCCGTCGACCCTTTCTTTCGTCGCACGTGGCGGCCGGCGATCGAGCAGCAGCGGCGTGGATTCGTCGAAGGTTCGATCGCGTGGACCCGGTTCTATTGGACTCTTTCAGATTTCGCTGTCGAGCGACTCGACGTCCCCCGTTGCCATTTTACGAGCTGCAGCGACACGTGAACGCTTAACTTGGAACTTCGCGATCCGTCTGGAAAGGATAACGTAACCGTGAGCCGACGCGTTTGCGAAACGCACACGTACGAGAACGAGGTAATCGTAACTTGGCGATACGAAAAATCGAGCGTATTAAATATTCACCAGGGAGTGGTGCAGTAACGTCGCGTTACAAAGTCTGCCGCGTAGGGGTGGCCCGCGTGATCGCGCATTAAGAAGCAAGTAGATGTACAACGGATAAAAGCTGCGAGGGGTGAATTGTGCGATGGGAGCGCTCAACATCTAGCGCGACTCTGCCTTCAATCGACGCGAGATTAAAAGATTCGACTGTTTTCGCATCTCGAAGCAATTAAACAATATCACATTGCAAGATATCAACGTATCCATATAACCAACGATCAATCCAAACCAATTTCTTCCGCGCTTCTTCCGACGAGGTACAAAAAGAATCGCAGATGCCGTGGAATCGGTGGAACCGATCGCTCTCGTTCGTTAACCACGAGGAAACCAGCTTGTCTGCCAAAATTTTCCCTGAAATCGCGTCGACTTTGCAGATACCCAGACGCGAATGCCTCGTAAGAGTCTGGTAAATAAGCGTACCGCGCGTCAGCTTATTAAGAAGGAGTTGGCGGGGGTGGTGTAGACCAGGGCGAACGCGCGAGGGTCTCACGTGTGCCACGTATATACATCCGGTGACACGTCGAAGTATGTAGCGAGCGCGAGTAAGAGTAAGAGCAGAAGGTGAACGAGAGGGTGAGCGAGCGAGAAGGACGAGGAGGAGGAGGTGGTGGGTACATGACATGTCATGCTGTGCCTGGCTCGCCTCCACCTTCTTCCAGCTACCTCAGCCCAGCGTTCGCCAGCGTTCACCCCCCTCGGCCCCGGCACCCCCCCAAGAGGCAGCCTTAACCCCTCGGCGCCGCATCCACTGCCACATCGATCCGCCTTAATGAGTGGAAAGAATAAGACAGCCTCCCCTACTACGAAAGCGGAGTTTCACCCTCCCCTACGACGGCGAACGACGTCGTGTATAGGAAAGAAGGGGTCGCGGGAATTGGAGACGGGTGAAGGAAACGGGACTCAAGCCGGGCTGAGGAAGCGAGGGCGACGAGGAGGGAAAAAGCCGGGAAAAGAGGAGTCGGAAAGAGAGAGGCGAAAAAGGGAAGGAAAAGAGAGTGAAGAAGAGAGAGGAGGACGGAGGGACGAGAGCGAGGGAGAGGTATAGAGAGCTGAGTTTCAAGAGGTGAGGAGGTGATGGAGTTGGAGGCGGAGGGGTGGTAATGCTCCCGTTGTTTCGCGAGTGAGGGAGGCACGCACGCACACCCACCCCCCTGTCCCCCTTTCCGTTTCGTCCAACCGACCCCTTCCCTCTCGTCGGCCCCCTCACGGCTCCGAGGAATGTTAATTCCCGGCGCTTTAATTCTTACGAATATTTCCTCCGTGCCTGGGGACGATCGCGAGAGATGCAGAAAAGACGGGGAGGCGAAGAGGAAGAACGAATCAGCGGGCGAACGAAACGGGAAGAACCGAGGCCGGGAACGGCGAAAGAGATAAGGAGACGCGCGAAGAAGACGAAGGAACGAAACCCCCGAAGGCTCGTCGTTCCTCACCACCTCAGCGCCGACTTTGTCTCTCCTCCTCGCTCGTTCTTGCTCCTACCGTCGCTGTCGTCTACGTTTCCCTCTCGCTCCTATTCTCTGTTCGCGGTTCCTACACAATGTCTCCGCGATTTTAAGCCTCGCGATAGTTTTTCGGGCGCCTCGTAAGATTGTACGTTGGAATGTTTTTTTTTTTTCTTTGTTTTTTTTCAGTAGTGAACCTTCGTCCAACCCGCCCACGTCTCGCGTTAGATCGAGCCTTTAGTCGAGTGTTCCTCGTCGATCGGACGTGGATTCGTCGCGGTGGCCGATGTTGTAATTTTCGCGACGGTATAATTGTAATTAAAAGTTGGGGCTGTTGTTACGGAAGTTCTAGCATTTACCCATCTTCGTGTTCGAAAAACGCGAAGGTTTCCTAGAATACAATTAAACGCGGACGAGTAGGTCGCAGCGCTATGGTATCCAGCGGAACTTTTTTTCCTTGCATTTTGATTGTCTTCCAGGAATCGTACAATGAAAACCCATGTTTCGCAATTTAATCAGAATTACCTCGGATGGCAGTCGTTCGAGATGCGAACGAGGATCGGTTCCGTTCTCCGTTTTAGTCGCTGGCCCGGTGTTGTTGCGTGTATTCCTCTTCGAACGTAAATAGGCGGACGATAAATTTATGATCAGCGGAAATTTCGCGAACCGTGCTCCCGCTGATCGATTTTACTCGCCATCCTCCACCTGGAATCTGATCATTCCGCGTCGCTAACATTAAAATGAAATGGTAAGCGAATCAGAGGTCACAGCTTATCGCGTGATTGTCCATTTCAAATTACGTTACTAATTTTTAATTACCTCTACACATACACATATACAGATCGTACTCAGCGTAACCAACGTGTTACCAATCTCAACGCTTCGACTTCGATTTGAAACTTTACCGTTCGTATCGCGTTCAGTTTTTGGGGATGCTCGCTTCTCATGGAAATCGTAACGGAGAGCGATAAATGGAACGACTAGATAACCGGAGGACGAATGCGTGGCAGGTTTTTTTCCTACGGGCAGAAAGAAACAATGAAAGATCGAACTGGATTAATGGGAGGGAGACAGGACGTCTGGTGATCGAGACAAAAAGGGGTAGAGGAAGAGGACGGGTATTTGCAAATTATTAAGTGCAACGAGGAGGGTCGCGACCGACGAACAGAGATGGATCTCGCCCGGGAAGAAGCAAATGGAGAGTCGAAGAGAAAAGCGTAACTACTGCGGTTTTTGCGGGGCCGTCATATCCGGTCATCTGTCTATTGTAGCACTTATCCCTGGCCAGGTCATCGCTGAAGCCGTGTTTATTCGAATAAATCATCGATATACTTCGATGCCTTCGCGTTGGCTCCTAATCGTCTCTCGAGAGGCTCGATATCATGGTTCCGATGTAGGTGTTCGATTCATTTTTGTAATCTTCGTATTCTTTCGAGGAATGGAAGATTTAAGGACTTCAGAGTCCGAATAATTAGTATCCAATTAGTTGTGCTCTTTCAACTTTAGAAGCGAGCGAATGAAGAGTGTGAAAGTCTTGTATCTAATATTCCAATCGCTGCAAATGGATCTACAGTGGATCTCGTGTTCAACCATGTGGAGGATCACCAAATTCATTTGCTCGCAAATGCGAACCCAGCAAATCTAAGTTGAAGGAAATTTCGGCAGGAATTTCTTCATATTAACACGGTAGCCAATAATTGTGCCTTGTTTTTGCTCGATTTCCCTCCCCTATGCTCTGCATTCTCCCGCTTCCCTTTATCTTACTCGATTCCACGTCTCGATACAAAGTCTTACCAGCCGAACCAGGCCCGCAGTTTTGCGCGATATTAAATTATCAGGGGAGGCCGCCACCCCGTCTGTTTCACCCTCCAACCTTGAATCACATGTTACATAATTTCAGCTTCGTTATTTCCGTGGAAAGGGATACGATATCGAAATTAATTCCTGTCACATTTTCAAAAGACGCTACATTTGAACGCAAGATTTTCTACAAGAAACTGCTGGAACAAGAAAAAACGCGAGAGTAAAGTCCCAACTATAACCTGTCCAGCCTCGCGTCCCAAATTCAGATCGACACCAGAACCGATCGACGGAGAACTCGGACGCGTGGCGGTATCGATCGATCGAACGTGATCCAGACGCGTTACCACGGCGCGATCGTGCATCCAGCTGATAAACCGGTGTAAAATACCGTCGTGCAATTCGCGTCAGCGTCGAACAGCATCTTAATCTTCGCGGTGTAATCTGTACTATAAATAACGCTGGGTCGCGATGGGTGTACACGTGAGTACACGACGAGCGGACATGTTGCACGTATCGAGGGAACGGACGCGAGGCACGCCGCTGGTTGATCTAGAGTCGCCATGAACGATAAATCCGGCCGGCGAATAAAATAGATCTTGACTAATTGTGCGAGATGCACGACTCACTTACTTGCACGCTCGATGCACCGTGTATAACTTTCTCTATTCGCCCTGTGGTAACCCGCTCGCTGGCCGTCCTCCTCCTCCTCCTCCTCTCTTTTCTCTTTCTTTCGCCCGTGCATTGGTCCCGCGGCTGCGTCCCTTCGTGCTCCAGAACGCGGTATACACTCCTTGTACTCCGCCAGTGTCCCTATGTGGGGATGATAGCGGCTGGTTTCTGAGGGGGAATAGGTGGCGGTACATAGGCTTCGATGCTTGGTTAAACCTCGAGGAGATCAGGTTATGCACACCGCGCATTCGTCCTCAGATTTAGCCGAGTGACGGCTACGACTGATGGATCACCTGTTTTCCATACTATTGAGGAACGACGCGGCTCGCGAACCGCGAGAGGGTAGCTGGCGATAAGAGGGTGGTTGTAATAGGTTGATTAAAATTTTTGTCGTTCACTTATTTTTCTCGACGACTCGGAGAATTATAAGCGACCTGTTCGACTAAAATCCTCGATTTTCTGAAAGTATATCAGCTTTCAATAAAACCTGAATTAAATACAGTAAATAAGTACTTCTTACGCGAGACTGTTAATCCATTCGAACAATACATCCTTGATGTTTCGATTTTTCAAGGCAAAACGAAACACAGCACATCATACGTGCTCCGAAACTAAACTTGAAGTATCATTCATCAATAAAAGATACCTCGTCTCGCATAGGTTAATAAACAAAGGTATACAGATTCGTACGTTCAAGAAACATTCGGAAACAACGCTGGCGTTCGGTCCTTACAGTCCACAGGGAGGGTCCCCTCGAAGAAGTCGGGTGCCCGACACAGCGAAACGAGGCGAGCGGTCCCGCGAACCGCTGGTCCCGGCCAAGGCAAATAGCCACGAACAAGACGTAATCGCGACGATGTTCGTAGCTCTCGGTAGGTCTCGTGAGGAACGAGAGATCGCACGAGCGCAAAGATCAAGCAGGATCGTGCGACCCGGACCCCTCGACCTGTGCGCCTCGAACCAAGAGAGGAACGAAAGAACGAACCGAACGGGCCCTCTTTTGCCATCGACCGTCTCGCTCTGGTGTTCGCGGTAGCCGCGCGGTCTGGCCTGCTCTTCCGTCCCGCTATTTGTTGCTCGCGTTCGACCACCTCTCACCCCTCACGCCCCCCCGTGCCACACGGCCACGGGATCCCGCTGACTCTTTGGCCACCCCTGCCTCACGTGGCAGAGATGTGATCCACGCCTGTGATGCAACGACTTGGATTGTGTTACTCCACTCGTTCACCCGGAGTCGAATTATGTCGGATACGGTCGCAGCCCCGGTGTATACCTACGTTTCGCCGCGATCACGTGTCCGCCGTAGCGGAATAAGTCTCCGGGATTGGCGGACGGATCGTGGGGACTAGGATCGTCGATAGTGAATCTCGTAAACGGGCGAACCGCGATCCTCGAGTTTATTGCACCGGGCCCCGGGTTTATTAATCATGCCTTGACATTTTTCAACGGCCGAGGGTGCGGGATATCGACGGGCCTGGGTCAGGAGAGCATCCTCCAGAGAGATCCGATGTTTTAGGATTGATATCTTTTCGTACTTTCGCGACGGTGCTACGCGACCCTCCCACCTCCTCTGTGCTGTTCATTGCCCACGAGAGCGCCGGTACTGCGAGATGGATAAAGTCGTGACGTGGGGTGCTACGTGAAGGTTCCTTTTCGATTTCAGCGTAGAACACTTTGGTTCTGTTCGCCGCGATTCTGTTGCTTGCGGTTCGATCAAACTTTATGCGGAAGTGCGTTCTATTCGTGCGTTTCATTGCACTTGTGCGATTAAACGACTCTTCCTTAGCTGGTCACAAAACAGAGGGAAGATCTGCAGATAGAAATCTAATAAAAATATCAATCAATCAACGTAGTATTCGTCGCCTGATCGAGTTGGAAAAAAGAAACATTTCAGAGAGTGGAACGAAAGCGAGGAATGGTCAAATAGCTGCCGGTTACGTCAGCAGTTCCAATTCTACGGTTTTAAACCGGACTCGTACAAGTTGCAGCCCGAGGCGTCGCCGTCTCCTACGTAGCATCTCGCGAATTGCATTAATGCGCTGCAAATATAATCGGTTTTGCAATCTTGGGGGTTGGTTGGAGGGGAAAAAAGTGCGGTTCGCGCCTGGCAGCCCCCGTATTCGTGGCTGGTCGCGCGCAGGTATACTTTGCCAACCGGCAGCGGTGGCGGCAGTCGACACAGGCAGAACGATGACGAAGACGACGAGGACTACGACGACGATGACTACGACGTGGACGAGGAAGAAGAAGAGGGGGCGGGTATGCTGGTAGTAGCGGAAGCTAAGATGGCGTCGTGTTTACTTCGTTAAGGACTTAATTACTCCTGGAGTCCCGGGTCCTGCCGCTACGGAGGACGATGGACGTGGGAGTGGCGGATGGTGGAATTTGATGTAGATGCAGAGAACGTGGGTGGAAGGAGGGAAATCTTTTCTCTCTTTCCCTGGTTTATCTTCTTCTGGCAGGGCCGCGGAGAAGAGGGTCGCGATTTAAGTGCCCCGCCGCTCGGCAAATCCGATCGAGGCTTTTCCACGGAATCTATTTATCTATTTATCCCGGCCTAGAGGTAATAAGCTGATATTAAAATGAGTAGGTAGGCAGCGGCGTTCGGGTTAACTTAGCTAGCCGACACCGCCGCAAAACGATTTGCGGACGTACGCCGCGAATCAGATTTACCCGACGCCAGCCACCATCGAACGGATGAGAAGATCGATGCTGACGCGGCGTCGACGAACGCGTCGAGTCGTTCCTCGAATTCCAGGATAATGCCGCGACTGTTTCATCTCGAACCGGGTCTTCTATGGAAACGGAGAGAACGTTTTTAAATACGCGGCCCGTCGAACGTTATATTAGAAACGTACTCGATAGGAACGTCGGAAATCTGAGGCGCAAAAGACTAGCTAAATCGACTTAGAGCGCGAACTGTATTTATGAATCGGTTCTACTTTAACAAAGTCCTGGGGCACACCTGAAAATGGGTCCCGGATTTCGTGTAATTTTCGACTGCTCGCTAACAAGTATATATGGCCGTGGGTACTCGAAAGTATTCGAAATAAGGAGGCGGAATGCAGCACCTCGTTCACGGACGGGGTGAATGCGGAGGCAGGCAGGAGGGAGTCTGGGTGTACCGTGGCGGAGGGGTTGGCGCAGAGCGCACTAGGCACTTCTAGCTTCCATCAGCAAAGTAATTAATTTTTAATGTACTTTGCCTGCTTATTTCTTTCGTATCATGGGTTTTTTCCCTGTGCCCCGGGGTTGGGGGGCGTAGAAGGGGTGGCCCGGGGGGGTAGCGGGCGCCAGTGGTACGGCACGGGAGAGGCGACGGTTATGAATTTCTAATGAGATTCCGTGGGAGATCTGCGAGAGATTAGCGTAGCTGGAAGGTGGTACGCTCAAGGTAAAAGTGTGTACCTTGCATGTCTAAGACTCTGCGGCGATACTGAGGGACTGCCTCGCGAACGAAAACAGAACGTCGATGATCGCTTCGAACGTAAAGTACCGGGGGTGCTGCCGTTTCCGGGAATGCCGGAAGGTGCAGCGAACTATTGGTAAACGTGTTTTAAGCATTGGAACAGGTACGATATTAATAATGAAGGATGGCTCATCAAAGTTTTTCGTTGCAGTTGAAACGCGAACGCATTTTGTCTCATCCTCTTTTCCTCTGCGTTTCTCTTTCTTTATTCATTTTTGCTGACTTTCGTGCATTTTTCAAGACCATAATACATACATCTTCCTAATCCTTTCTTTCATGGTTATATCTGGATGTAGAAAATCCATGCTAATCTTGTACATTCGTTTCGTATCGTGGAAAATGAGTGGAAATCGCGGATTTCAGCGCGCGATTGTTTATCGATGCAGCCGGAACATCTTTTTTATTCGCGCCGGCAACAGTGTTTTTCTGCAGAACGACCCCGATTGCAGCAGTGGAACGCGACGCTTCTTTAAGCGAAGATAAAAGAAACTTGCAGGATACTTCGACGGGATTTTTATGAAAGTTAGCAAGTTTATAAAGTAGTCGAAAATGTGAGACACGTATTTTTTGCACTGGCAGGAACTTCAGACTAAGGGATAAAATCGCATCTCGAAAATTAACACCCCTCCAATAAAAGGAAAACGACAATCGACTGTCTTCTTTGTACATGTACATAGTAACACAATTACAATTCCTTTACTGGAACCAACAAGAAAAAAAAAAAAATATTACGCCCTTCCATGAAGAGCTCGTACAGTTCGATCCAGCGTCGAATCGCAGGATATCCTCGACGACGTTTCTCCTCTCCTAAATAAGAACGATTTGGCAGTCGATTATTTTTCCCGATCAAGCAGATAGACGTAAATAACTGTGCTCAGAGCACGAGGTAACACGCGATGGTAGCTAGGCGGCCACGAAGCGTGCACTTAGCAGGATGGTTTCATAAATTTTCTCACTCAGTCAGGTAGAACAGGTCCCGGTGCGACCGCGTCGGTTCAAGAAAAACAGGTAGACGGACTCGCGTTTACGGTACTCGGACCCTCGAACGACGCACGTGCTCACACGTCCCCGTCGGTGGACGTTGCAGCCTCGAACCAAGGGGAGAAAGAGAGTCCTCGACGGTGGCTGTGCGAATATAACGACGACCGTAGAGAATGACCGCCGGTGGTCAGGTGCTCGCGTGTGAGCTGGCCCAGCACCCCGATGGGCGCGTCCCGGACCTCTCGACAGGAATCCTCGACCAGCTTTTTCTTCTTACCTGCCGTGCTGTTGTCAGTGGTACGTCGTTAGGATGACTCGCGTATTAGGAACTAATTTGTTGGACGTCCCGTGTACAGTGTCCGAGCTGAGTTTGCTCGGCGTAGGGAAACGAACGTTCGTTACTCTGATCAGTGGCGGATTTTTCTCTGGCTCTGCATCTCGTGAAGCTAACACGACTTGCGTTTAAGGATTTTGGGGTAGTTGGTCGGTTTCAGTGAATTTTTCGGTTGATTACAATTTTGCTATGCAATACAGTCTTTAAGAAGTTAAAGGGAAAGTATATATTTTATTGAAGCTTTTTAATCATTTGTGAATAATAAAAGTGTAATATTTTTGCTAGAGTATATTAAATGTATATGTAATAATTTAGTTTATATAGTAGGACTTGGTTTAAGAGCTCTGGAGTTGTCTACATATTTTTGACTAGTTAGGGTTGGCAGCACTGCGTATTGCTTCTACTCCTGTCTAATTCTTTTCCTTCCTTTATATACTACCTATGCCTACTCTTAGCAAAATTTGCCTACTCTTTACAAAATACGAGTATAATTCATTCTACGTAAACCAAGTAAAAATATTTAAGTAGCAAGATTTAAAATAAAGAATTTGTCTATCTATTTCCTACACGGTGCTACAGTAATAACGAGCCCAGCACAGCGTAGACACGCAGTGCAGAAGAACAGTCCTACTAGGCCTCGTAATCTTCAGAGCCTAGGTAAGACGACGAGCATCGATGATCAGGTGTTCGTGTATAAGCACAACCACCCCAATGGGTGCACTCGACCTTTCGTGAGTACCATTCAGGCCGCTCGTCCCTTTACCTGTCCTATTGTTAACTGTGCAACACCGTTACTACGACTCGTGCATTAGGTACTAATTTTATAATCCTTATGCTGCGGAACCGTCCGTGTCTCTCTCGTCTCTCATTGTACCAAGTATATATATATATATATCTCCCTGCTCCAAAGCCATTCGAAGGGCCAAGGCGTCCTTTAATGTCCGGGTTTTATTTAAAATCGGCCATTGTCCGCCAGCCAACATTCCTTCGGCAAACGGACGTCCACGCACCCCACGACTTATTTGTCTTTCGTCCAAGGCACGCTAATCCTCGTTTTGCGCGTACGACGCGGTGTCACGGCAGGTAGGTGCGTGCTTGGTTACTCGGATGTTCGCCAGACACCAAGGAAACCTCGATGCACCACGAGCGCAGTCATACGCGAAATGCGGATCGCCGGGTAATGAGTAACGACCGGTAAACGTGGGTGGTCGACGCGTGATGTACGAGAATTGTTTCGCGCCGGCAGATCAACGTGTGGCGTGCATTGAAATTTTGAATATGTGTGCTCGGAGGCTGTACAGATCCGCTGTAGAAGCGACTACGATGGTCCAGGGCTTTTCTATTTGAATTGGAGAAATTGGTTACGATATTTGTTATCGTTTAAGAGCGATTGCTTTTTCTTGCGACTGGTACAAAATTGAGAAATAAGTTTTCTGAGAAAATTGCGAGAAAGGGACAGAAGGGTTCCCGTTTTTTCGTTTATTTATTTGAACTTTGTGGGAGAAAATTTATTCATTGCCAATCAAGCACACAGAGAAGAGAGAGAGAGAGAGAGAGAGAGAGAGAGAGAGAGGAATATACGAAATACCAGAGCAATGTCTAGTTACAATGGTCAATGTTAGATGTAATACGGATTGCCGCCAAAGGCCAGTATATTGAACAGTATCTTTACGAAATTAAGAACAGCAATTAAAACTCTGATCCATCGATATATACCACGATATTTTATTTCGTTTATACCACTAGGCGTAGCTAACGTAAAATGCTTTGCAATCGCACGTTACACAGGTCGTATATAATAATGAATAAAAGAAAGGGTTAAACAATCTTTTACACATCTCACATATCAAGTCTTTCTAATTTTACTATCTTCACATCGAATTAATTTTCTCGTGTTCGCACCTGCTCAACACCGACAACCTTCGATCAACCCCATTCCATTTTCATCCGTCGTTGAAACCCGGTTAAGAGGAAGCTCACGCGTACCGTTCCACGCTAATTATAAACGTCAAGTTCAGAAACAATATAAGAAAGTTCCTCGATAATATCTGTCGCTTCCCTCGGACAGAACCCCAATAACGTCGAGGCAATCGCGAGAGGAGGCAACGCCGCGCTCGAATCATTTATTCCCTCCATCAGAGGGAGGGACTGCCTAGCGTTCCCAGTGTACCGCAATACGTCATTCAAATATTTACCAAATACTTATCCGTATTACGGATACAATTATCGGCGATCTGGACGAGAGGCGCGTATCGCGGTACCATCGGCGTTTAACTTCCCTCGGCTTCTAAATCCACCCTCCCAGCGATCGTCGCGAGACGCTTTCCACCGATTCAGCAGTTCGAAACGTAGCCGCGGCACGGCTCGCTCGGTCAGTGCCGAAGGAACACGTAAACCCTTTCTTTCGCGAGCATTATGCGTTTATCCTCTATCCACTTCCCTCAGAGTGCGCACCGCCCTCGACCTCGACCGCCTTCGAACGCGTCTCTTTCTTAAAGGACGCTCCACCGCCGATCAGCAGGTAGTAAGCGCGGTACTTGGGCACAGGTGCACCCGCCAGGACACACCAACCCCTCGCAGGAGCAGTATCGTAATTAGAATCTGGTTTCGTCGCGTCTTTTCCCCGCGGCGAGCTGGGACCGTTGACGTTTTACGATCGGTGCTACGGTGGTTTCTCTTATGGATCGTATTTTGCGAGCACCTGTTGATGGCACACGCGTGATAAGGCAGAGCACGTGTGCGTGCATTGTCGCGTTAGATGTTTAATTTAAACTGTGGGTACTTGGATTAATTTAATGATCGGGAGATAGAAAGTTTGAAGTCTGATTCAGGTCTTGGTAATTGATATTTTCTTGAAAGTCGTTGCAATGTTCTTAGCAGCACAAAGTATTATATACTTACGACATTTAATATTTCATATTGTTTATTCGTGTTGTTACCATCTCTATTTTTCCATCGACGACGTTCCCACAGAGTTCGCGACTGATCCTGATAACCAGAACCGAACCACGCGACCGAAGAAGCGAAACCCTGCTCCGATTCGATCGTAAAAAAGGGACACGATTCGCTGACCTACCGTAAACCCTTCTTCGCGCGGGCATCCTCTCATTGATCGCGCGTAAGAAGAAGCGCGGTGGTGGTACCCAAGGTGAAACGGAGCCCGGAGTCGAAAGGGGCAGGCCGCGTGGATAGGCGCGGAATAGACGGTGGGACGGAACAATAATTATGAGACATAAAGTGACGAGCGCAAGTAGATCGTTCGGAGAATAAGGCTGTCCGCGGGAACGGTGAAAAGATGGACGACGTGCACGCAGAATTCCGGGAACCAGGGGGGGCCGCGGCTAAGACAATGTTGCGTTTCTCTGAAGGTTCAAGAGCCGGGGCCATTAGCGCGAGTTCCATACCGGTGGCCGAATGCCAAGTGCCCTTCGTTTCAGTAAGCTCCGCGAGAGACACGTACCAAGAGAGTGAAAGAGAGAAATAGAGAGAGAGAGAGAGTGAGCGAGAGAGAGAGGAGCGAAGGGAAACGGAAACAGAGGAACTCGACTGAAGACGCGCGCGGATCTCGCGAGGGAAAGAGAGGAGGAGAACTCTGCGAGGGGTTTAGAGCGAAAGAGAACGAGAAAGAGCGAGAGAAATAGAGACGAAGCTCGCTCAAGGATGGCCCCGAGGCCTCTTGCCTTAACCTTACTCGACGAGGCAATGCCTCGCTTCTTCTTTCTGCCACCCTCCACCCCACCTCCCCTTATTTCTTTTTTTTTTTCTTCCTTTCCCTTTCGAACGGGGACTTAAGTTCCGCGCGCGAGGCTTTGAACCCTTTCACGCACTGCTCCGGCACGGAAGTCGAGTGGACCGCTCCGATTCCCCCGAGTTTTTCGAATTCAGATCGCTGCCGCTAAGCGGAGGAGAAGTTAATTGTGTATTTAAGTATGCATAATTGCCGGCCCGGCGGCTGAATGGCGGATGGCTAATTACCACCGGTGGCGGGTTTTTTACTCTTAAGAATTATATGCATATTATATAATACCTTTAAGCCCCGCGTATCCGTGGGAGCTTGTTTAATCGGTTTTATTTCGAGTTTGTTAGGCGCCCGTCAGCGGCCCCGCATTCAATCGCGATCATTCAGACGCGCCCGCCAGGAGACGCAATTAACAGCCGCGACAGGGGTAATTGATACGCGTTCAGTGTCCTGCGAAATCATTATCACGCGTTTTTGGAATCATTCTTAATCGCGCGACAGCCTTTCCGCGCCAGTTATCTCGTGGAAGTCTTTAAGGAACTTTAGATATAGCGATTATACGCTTTTTTCAGTTTTCATTTTCGTTATGAATATGTAGTAACTGTAACTGAGGTGATATCTTTTTTTTAAGAACGCTGTGTCTAAAGATTAATGCATAGTTTGAGTATATATCGATCGATGGATGGAAAAAGTTATTGGTTATTGGTAATTCGACATTGTTTTAATCGTTATATCTTTTTATTGGAACTAAAGATTTGTAACGTATGAATTCTTCTTTCAGTCACTGTATGTAATCATATTTCAGCTAGTTTCACGACGGCAGGAAAAAGTGATTCATAAATCAGAGGTTTTCAATTTTTGTTTAAAATAGCTTCCTCAAAGCTACGCCAAGCTGCGAGATCTTTACACCAAGTAGATCGATAATTCATGTAAACCTAGTTTTTAATGAAAATGTATTCAATCTACGTGAAGATATGAATTTAGCGTTGTACATAGACGAAATGGGTAAATATTTGAATGGAAGTAAGAAATTAGCAAATATTTTTGTCAATTGATTAATTAAAGTAATGGTACAAAATTCATAGCTCGCCACCGACGATTTTCTTTTCAGTAGATATTATTTATATATTTTTATCATACACACTCTGTTGTATCAAATACCTCAAAAGCAGCTTTCTATTAATTATTTTTATTTAATTATTCAAATTCATTGTGAATGAAATGTCTAAGAATTTATACAACGAATATATACATGTAACCAGGGAAATAGCTTAAAATTCAATAAGTTGAATAATTATTCCAACATTAAATACTATAATACTGGAAAGGAAAGACAGAAATAGAGGGGTGCGCTTTCGAAAGTCATAAACGAATCACTTGGAAAAATCGTAAAAGGTGGGCTACCTGTCAGGAGGCGATGCGCCTAATACGCTTTCGACTTACGGTTTGCTGGGGGCAGTCGCAAGGTGCATTTCGCGACAGGTAGCTCTATAAACCGATACAAGGATTCCTCGAGGGCCGTTGCTCATGCAAAAGAATTATTTCCGTCGGTGTATGGCCGAAGGGAACGTGCACGAAAGAAAGCGAGAGCGAACATTTTACGCCCCGCAATATTTCTGGCGATCCGAGAGTTTACACGCCCACCTTGTCAGTGATACGCCATAAACCAACCCCTGAGCTCTATCGTTTACGGATGCATATCGTCGCTTTTTCATTAAGCAATTCGTTATTTACGGTGTCCTCGGTTTTTATTGCCCCCCTCGTTTTGTATTCACACCTGTACGCATCGATCGGTTCACTCTCTCTCCGCTTCTGAATTGAATTTTAATACAAAATTTGCAAACTTATATTTTAGAGGAGAAAACAGTTTTTCCTGATTAATTCAAGATTGGATCCTCGCACTATTTAAAAGACTGGGTAAGTCGGAATGTCGGTTTTAAGATTGTTCAATATTCATGGGACGAGGAAATTAATCGACTTCTCACGTCAGATGTGCCAAGAGTTGACATAATCGGCAAATGACCTGTTCCATTTTTTTTTTTTTATATAATTGGGAGCTTTCTAAAAATTACTCCTAATGTTCGATCGTCTTTCGATTCCCGGATTATATTTTAAATTTGGTAAAAAGCTATCGTATAAAAGTATGATACGTAACATATAACTATTAAAACATTACTTGCTTAAAATATTGTAATAGAAATCATTTTACTGTTCATTTAAATACACGAGGGGTGATAAAAACTGTGTCTTTCAATTCTATGAGATTCGAAAGTTTGATATTTCGTAAAAATGCCAGAAAGAGTACCGTAACTCGTTACTTAAGTATGCCTTGATCTAAATGGAATGTACTTGATTTAATAAAATAGCATTGATTCACAGTTTAAATTCAGGATTAATTTATCTAATATGAAATATCACAATTTTATGGAATTCTGGCAAGCTAAATTACAAGAAACTCATTAATACGTGTTCATAAAAGTGTGTTAAATAAAAATGACCCTCTCAGATTTTACCAGTACGATTGTATAATACAATTATTAAATTTTTCTGAAAACTGAATAACAAAAAAATGAAGTGTTTCCAATTGGAAGAGCGTTAAATTGCCTACAAATGCGAAATAATCGAATGTTCCTACAACGTCCATTACGATCGATGAAAATAATCAGAGAGAGGGACAAAAATTATTCTCATATCGAGACGACTGACTCGACAAATTCCAATCGCGGAAAGTGGACATTCCACGCGTTACGAGCAGATATTAATGCTACCGCTCGAGAGCTCGGCGAACAACCAAAGCGCACAATAGGGTACAGACAAATTAACATCCCCGTGTATACCGCGTCCCACCCTTCGAATTGTTTATCGTTCGCTGGGATACGCGTGCGACGCGCCTAAGTAGAAGAGGTTCGAGGGAAAATGTAGGTAGATCATGAATGAACCTTGACACGACCTCGCGAACTCAACGCCCATCCTTGAATGAATCTAGCTATTCCCGCAGAGCGTTTCACAGAGGTGCGGAGTCTCTGTAGCCGGTCTCTCCCTATGAATGAACGCAGAAATAGCTGTGCCAGGAAGTGCTGCCATAATAAATACCTCGTCTACCGACTTCCCGCGTTAGATTCAGCCCCCTTCGTCCCTAACCGCCGCCAATCCCGCTCTTGTCTCATAGAACGAACGGTTCTTAATAATTATGACGAGACCAGTCGTTTTCGTCTTTCTTAACCGGATTTAACTCGATCGCCTGGTCCCAGACGGACGCTCTGATCGGTGAAATATTTCTGTACGCGCATTCGCGACACCGTTCATTCGACGTCTACTTGGAATAGCGCACCGCGGTCCTAAATATACCCGCTAACGGATGCTCGTATTTGGAATAGATCTCGCGGGCGAGAGCTCAGGAAATGCGGTTTTTAAACATTCATGAACCGCCGCCACTCCGCGTGTAATACACGAGCGTGTCGAACGAGCTTAATTATTTAACGCTCGTCACCGCGAACGATGAACTTTCCTTTTGTTTAGGCGGGTTCGATTAATGCCAGAGGAGGTGTGGGGGATGGCGACGATCTCGCGTTTAATGCCTCGCGCGCGCGTATGTATGCGTACCTCGCATCATTTTCCGAAGGGCGCGCGGAAACTTTCCCTCGCGCGGTAGCGATTGTTTTCGGCGCGGTTTTCCGTGCAATTCGTGGCTGAATTCGCCGAAACGTCGAAAGTTCGAACAATGACGGGCATCCGCGAGGAGTTTAAGAATTTGCGAGGGGGGAGGACGAATAGTTGAGTCCGTCTGTACTCGCGGGCAGTGCGAGTTTCGGGGCTGGCTGTTTCTAAGACGTTCGATGACTCGAGTCAGCAGCCCGTCAGTTGCCAAGCGAATTTATCGTCCGCGGGACGCAGGGCTAGAAGGTCGACGGCGGATGGGTTTCTGGGGTATAGTTCTATCGTTAAGGAGTCGGAGAGTGGCTGCGGGAGGCTGGATAGGGAGATGGTTTAGGGTCCACACATAGAAGGAGCCAGAGCGCCGGCACGTATAAGGACGAAACGTGTGGGGTATTGACTAGCCGGCTGGTCCCGGCAAGGGTTGCGGCTAAGACGGAGCAGAAGAGAGACGAGGCGGAGGACCACCTGAAGAGACGGAAGGAGGCGGATGGAAAGCAAGATGGAAACGGACGCGAAAGTGAGAAAGGAGCAGAAGGGGGGTGGAGAAGGTGGTCGAGGAGGTGGAGGTGGTGGCGGTTGAGGAGGTGGAGAGAGGCAATAGAGCGAGAGAAGAGCGGAGAGAATAAGAGAGAGAGAGAGAGAGGGAGGGGAGGGAGGGGGTGGTCGATGGTGGGTAAAGGGCGGTAGGAGGAAGCGAGAACGCGAGCTCTCTCATTGCTAAAGGTGGTTCTAGGTTGGAGGGATGAGACGCGTAGGGTGGTCGGGTGGACTACCTAAGACTGATATGGATTGTAGATTATTCTGGACCTCGGGGTGCGGCTTGGCCAAGGGTTAGTATCTCAGAACCCTTGGCGTTCACCTCCACCTCCTCTCTTCTTCTGCCTCTGCCTCCTTCACAACCCGCGTTACCAAACCTCTCGGCGTCCACCTACACTCTCCCTTCACCATCCACCGATCTCTTCGTGCATCCTGGCAACCCTCTGCGCGTTGCCCACCACTCATCTCGCGGCTCCTTCTCGCAGAAGTTCGTCTGTTCCGACGTGGCTAGGCCTGCGGCCGATTACATGCCTTCCCGTAATCCGATGTTGCGCGAATCTCGCGTTTCAGGTCAATTCCCCGTGCTCTCGGGGATTCAAAACCTACGGAATTTCCCTGGGCAAGCCTTTGCAGTTAACGCCGTTTGCATCTCGAATTTCAATGCCCCCGTTATTGTGCTCTGACCATTCTTTACGCTCGATTTTAGATCAGAAGAGAGATACTTTGGATTTAGACGAGACTCTACTCGATATTCTTCTGCGAAGTTTTCATCTTCGTCTAATTCTTTTAAAGTCACAGGTACAGATAAGACAATTGACACGATTCGATAGATTAATTAATCGGTGCGGTCACTTTTTTTACTTTAACACTAATTTTCCACTCTCAACTCCCGTGTTGCACAAGTTTATCTACTTCGAGGCACGTAAACTGCAACCGTTTATGTGTTCTTCCCTTTAACTCGACGTTGCGAGGTGCTCTCCGTTTCAGTTTCTTCCCCTCGCGTTGGACGCTTTTATCCGAGTCTTGCGTTCGGCATTTCTGATCGAACCTTCGAAAGATTCGCGGTGTCGGTTACCATCGAGTAAGAAAGAAAACGTTCAGTTTCATCAATTGAAAACAAGATTTCTAATCCATAAGAAACTGTTCGATCTCGTACGTAGCTAATTCTGCATCGTCTAAATATTTTCAAAGGGAAAAGTTCAGTCATTGCTAAAAGGATACATCCATTCACAGATTCTGTCTTGACTCGACCAATTATCACCGCGATGCTACCTCGTTCTGTAAATAATCTTTATAGGTTTCACCTTCTCCGGATGAAGTAAACGTATCACCGCGGAGCATTCGTTAAAATTAACCGACAGAGAGCCAAACAATCAGCCAGTGCTCTCAGTAACAGTACTATCGAACTAAACAAAAATACTTATTTCGAAAGTTGGAATACTCTATTTTACTCTATTTTTCTACAGACTCGAATGAACCCAGCACCTAATAACATGCATACACAGCGTCAAGCAGCGTCCCTTCAACTACTAACGCGCACAAATTTCATTCGTATTGAATTTCAGATTTAGTATAAAATATACGATTCCAATTTTCGCTCGTAACACACGCCAACTATTATTCGTAGAAGCTTAGCCATGCGAACGATTCGAACGATCATCGAGAAGAGTCGCGCGAATTCTCTATAATCCTCCACCATCCATTTTTCCTGTTACCAGCAACGCGTTGTTAATGATCGATAATGACAGTTGTTACATGTCAGTCGATGACCATTAGCTTCTCGTGTGCCTGGCACGCAGCAGCACACAACGCGAATGTGAACAGGAATTTCTTGTCTCGAATGTGAGATTGGGGTGCCGTCTCTGGGACAAGATAGGCGCGTTGTGTACGTCGAACTTGATGAAAAAAGCAGCGGTTTACGTAACGCTCACGGTTTTTCCTACCTTATGCAACATTGTTTGATTTCATTTTCTTTGTCCCGCCACTTCTTTACCGTGTGTCGGAACTGAACCGCGAATCGAACGTCTGGACGTACGTAAGTAGAAATACCGGTGACGTCGGTGGATCGACGAGCGAACGCGACGGTTTTCGAGCACCGTGTCGGATTCGTTACCGTACCCGAGCCTTTCGTTCCCGTTGTCCACGATCGATCGTCGTTACGATGACCGTGTGGAATGAATTAAACGTAACTGCTGAAATCTTTTCTGGTCCACGTCCTGTGCATGGTTGCGCGCATCGAGCAATTATACTGGAAAATCGGTAATCATGTGACTCAGCTTGTACGCGGGCCTATCAATTCCAGGAAAGTCGTTATCACTTATCGCGAAATCGTTTATCTTAAGCGATTCGTTCTGTCCAGCAACCCCTTCCACCACTTCTTGCTGCGATCGTTGAACAGTAGTAATTACGCACGATTATTGTGCACGTGAAAGCTAAACGATTCGCGAGATGTGCATACGAATGGATACTCTGTGGATGCACGGTTGTCGACGATTGAAAGTAGTTTTATCGTTCGTGCCACTTTGTCGTTAGCAGTCATCGGTCAGTCTGATTCACGGCGGACGTCTGGTTTCCTCTATAAATGTTAGCATTTACGTTTCTTGCGTTCTTTTATTTCCACGCGAGTGGAACGGATCACGGATTTCTTGTTCAGAAGGGGATGGAAAGAAGTAGCGCAGAAGAAAGTTGAATGGTACGTACAAGAAGGCCTCCTGTGGCTTCGCGCTTCCCTTTTTCCCTCCACGCGAGTGTAACGACGCGCTGAAAAAAAGCGCGCGCGCGATTTTCCCAGCCAGCTACGCCCGTCGAACTATCAGCGTATCTCTGGAGTGTCCGAAAAATATCGTAACTCGCGAGATAATCGCGAGTGTGTTCGCGAGATATATTAACAAATCGCCAGCGATAAATTTCTGACCGAGATGATTTATTGCGCGAGGTGTAACGTTTTGCTATTGCATTTATCAGATTTAAGTCCCCGTAACTTCTTTTTTATTGGATCGCTTCAAGGATAAGCCTGGTCACGTCCATTTGTTTCGTTGGGAAACTTAAATTACATTATTCAAACACATTACAACGATCGTATCCAATCCGTGGTGAAAAATGTAAGGGGACGCGGTGAGAAGTGCTTGGTTACGTGACGGTCGAACGTGTGATCGTTTTTTACACGCAGTCGAGTGCATCTACTTGTTACAGAAACGTCGGAATATATTAGAAATTATTAATCTCCTTAATATCCCTCTATTCTCTCGCGTTCCCGCGCGAAGAACGCCCCAAACAATCGATTTGCATGAAGAATTATGCAGTCTGTTTAAGAAAAAAGGAGGAGTCCATTTGCATTTTTTTTGGCCCGCCATTGTGAAAGATCGAGCTTTTTATGTCATGCAACTTTTTCGAGCTCAGTGCTACATTTGCGTGACTGAATCTACCTAGCACAGATTGCTTTCCGCAGTGAGGAATTATAATATAAGTACGTTTGTTTAACAGCTGTTGAACAAAATTACTTTGCAACTGTGCTATTACCTCATTTTCACAACTAAAATATCTTTTGCATAGTTATTTATGCAGGGAAGTCGATCACTTGTACCATCTATATTTACTTGTTATCATATCATATGTCTCTATATTACCAAGCAACATCTTTTTATAAAAAAAACAATTCACCACACCCCAAACATCTAATATTATCCCAAATATATTGTGAAACGTTAAACTCTGCATTCGTTAGTATTCTTTGAACTAACAATCTCAAATAACATTATAACGTTAACTTTGCCTGATTTTCGATACCAATTGCGTTCTCGTTTCTCCAAGAAACTTCCAAGATTCGAAACAAACATACAAAAGTCGCTTCGCTCTCCATAATTATGCAAACTAGTTTACATACTGATGGTACGCTCCTCAAGAAATAACAAAAATTATCGAAACAAGAAGAAGGAACACAACGAAGAGTCTACTACCACCGAGCCAGGAAGATCGAAATCTGCCCTCTCCCAAAAAATCATCAGACTGAAACCAACTTCACGGTTCCATCCTCCATCACCTTCGAAATCAAACCCATTTACAGGAACGCGAAACGTACGAGGCAAATCTGACGAGGGAGGTGACCGCGCGCGGACGGTCCCGCGAACGGAAGAGGAAAAGAGGCGCGCGCCATGCGGGATCGCCGTTGGAGAACGGTCGAAAGCCCGCAGCGAGGACGGCTCTCGTTCTCGCGGAGCAATCTTTCACATTCTACGCATACTTGTGCCCACCCAGGCCATTCGAGCAGATAGGTGGTATAACCGAGGCGAGCACCGTAGCCGAGTCGAGGCTCGAAGCTACGCTGCAGGAGCCTTGGCAGTTTCGCGGAAGCAACAAGCTGTTTATGGCTGCTGCTTGCGCTCCTCTTGTATCGCCTTACCTCTTCCTCCCCCCGCGGCTCCCCTTCGCCAACCCCGTTTATCCCCCTTGCTCTCTTCGACGCCCGGCTCAGGAGACGACCTGGCTGCTGTTGCTTCGCGCGCGTTGCGTCTTCCACGGTGTGTGTCGGGTCCTAGGCGAACGCCAGCCTCCCTCCGCCACCCTGCGGGAGGGTAGGTTACGGAGAAAGAGAGCGAGGGCGAAAGTGGCGGGTATAAGACGCAGACCGAGAACCAGACCATGGGGAAACCCTCCAGGGAGTAACCTTCGGCGCGAATAGCGTGCCAAGTGGCTGTTTACATCAATTTTATCGCCGATTTCTGAACCCCGCCGCCGGGACAGATTTCACGCGGTCGCGTCGCGTAAATCCTCGACGCGTACGTCGCTTAGAGTGGAAACAGGCGTCCTCGCGCGGAGGGTCCTCCGATCGAACGACGCGGTTTCGTCGAGAGATGTCCACGCGTGCGTTCGAGCAGATACGGGTAATTTCGTATGCCTCTGGAATGGCTACGCGTAGGGGTGCGATTGGAATGGGTCGATCGACGAGGTCAATTCTGGAGTGTAATAGAAAGAACGATTGTTTAATGCTTGGAGTTTAATACCGTTGATTAGAATTCGAGTTCGAGTGGTTGATTAACCTCGTTGGCAAACTAGCTTCAGCCAGCCCCTGTTCGTTACGAAAGAATCGGTAGGTGTACCGAACTGGTGTGATTCAAGGAACGCGTGTTTGTCGAGTTTACGTTGCGATTAAAGGAGGGTTGTCCTCGAGTCGTCTCATTTCGAGTGCGTCTTGATTAAACCTTTTGTTCTCGATACGCAACCCGGACAGGGTGGGAAAACGTTCGCCAGAGGTACGGCGGAACCGGGAACGGGAGCGTGATAAATAGTTTTAAGGCGCGCGAACCCGGTTAATCCGGTTCGATCGTACGAATCAAAGCCGGATGGTCGAGGGCGCGACACGCGTACGCCGCTATTGACAGGAGCGCGAGTTATCGCGGCTATTGACACGAGCGTGTCCTCCAGTCACGTTCGACGACACACCGCTAAACCAATAGAAGAGTCTATTTGTCAAGGCGAGAGAGGAACCGTGGCGCGGAGGGTCGAGCTGGATAAGAGGAAGAGAAAAAAAAAAGTGGCCAGGCGGAGATTATCGGTTGTATCCCGCGAGGGAATTTCTGGTCGAGGGTGAGGGGGTTGGCGAGGCAAGCCACGGGACGCGTTGATCAAAATGCTTGCCTGAAACTTTATCGATCGCGCGGCTCGCGTGATTCATGTACTCGACATGCAATTCCTGATCACCCTACGGAGTGTCCAGATAACAGAGGGACGTGGCCACGGCGTACGGAGAGGCATGCACCGATGTCCAGGAAAGGCGATAAAGGGAGACGAAAGGACCGAGCGGCCGGCGCGCGGGCGAAGAGGGGGTGCGGGTTTGGTACGGCGAGTTGGGTTATACGCTCGCGTCTCTCCACGACCCGTTGCATCTCTCTATCTAAAGCGAGCCACCCTCTCGTTGGTTGTCCCGCTGTACACACCAGTGTCGGATAGAGGGTTGCTCGGGAGCTGATCTGGGACGTGTGCTGGGCAGAGGCGAATACGAAGGTGGCCTGCAGCGGGGTAAGTCGTAAGACGCCGAGCGAGAGAACCGGCAGCCACCGTGAGAAAGACGGGAGGATGTACATGCACACGTACATACTAATAGAGAGACGGAGAAACGGTGAGAGGTGGATGCGGCCGTAAGTGAGAGGAACGAGTCGGACGGAGACGGGATTATAAAGACGGGTACAGGGGGGTGGTGGGTGGGTAGCAGCGGCCGTGGTGAGAGAAGGGCAAGGTGGTACGCCGAGGCGGAAGGAAGAGCGAGCGCGACAGAGGAAGAAGGGAGAAGTAGGTGGAGAAGCGTCGGAAGGAGGAGGTGGAGGTTCGGGTAAGAGAGCAGAGGGAGTACCGTTAATTCCCCGATACAATGCTCATATCACCTACCCCTCTCCCTGACCACCCACCGCCGCCACCTTCGAATCGTCCCTCCCACCTCGCAGGTTCGCCTCGCGGACGTTCCTTGTCTTACTGGCAAACTTAATCGATATTTCACAGTTTCTTACCCCCTCCGGTCCCTGCCGCGCCGTCCCTTTCTTTCTCCGGTCCTTAGACGTTCCTTCTCTCCCTCCGGCTTGGGCCGCTCTTCGTGTCCGGCCGCAGAAGGGGCGAGCAGGAGAACGGGCACCGTCGAACGGACGGAGAGGAGACGAGGCATCTTCCTTTCCTCCAATCGCACTTCCGAGAGCAGCACGGGGCAGCGCCGGAGCGCGCCGCTGCTGCCTGCGGGAACCCTGTGTACGAGTTGCAAATATCTATCTGCATATTGTATTACACGTCACGATAATGTACGCCCCCGGCTAAGACTTTCTCTCCCTGTCTCACCCACCCAACCCCTTTTCGCCTCTCTTCCTGTTGGATCCAAAATTCTATCTCTCTCTCTCTCTCTCTCACTCTCTTTTACTCCCTCACTCCCTCGCCCCTCGGCCAGCAATTCATTTTTCTTCTCGCGCACGCGATCACTTTTACCCTTCCGAACGATGTCCTCATCGACGGCCGTCCGGCTACGGAAGCCACCGCCACCGCCTCTCCTCGCTCGCTTTCTATTTTTCTTGACACTTGTTGATGGTAACGCGAGCGTCACGAGCCGGACCGCGAGCGGATTGACCGCGGAAATTAAAACGTGAGTCGAATCCCCGAACCGGTTCCCACCTATCGTCGGTTTCCGTTGTTAAGGGTTGTCTCGTCGATTTCAAGCGTCGCGCGTCCTCTCAGCGTCTCTGCATGCGATCATCTTAAGGGAGAGCCTCGCGTCGTCGCGTTAGTTTCCACTGTCGAGGGTTGTTTCGCCGTTTTACAAGCATCGAGCGTCATCCCGGCTTCTTTACGTTCGATTATCTCAGGAGAAAGCGTCGCGTCGTCGCGACCAGCCGTCAGAACGGTCCGCTCCATTTTTTACCCGTCGAGCGCCGCGACGTCTCATTATCGTAATTGGACGCTCCTATCGGTCGACTCGCGCGGGAGCTGGGCTGCGTCAGTCCGCGATTAACTGCTCCTCCGTCGTGCGTGCTACCCGTGTAACCGCCAGACACGCACCGTGGAAGGATGTAAAGTCGCGGATCGATGGAAACTTGTGAGCAACTTATCGTCCCGCTAGGAAAATTGTGAGAGAGCGAGGCGATTAGGGGAGGCTAGCCTGCATGTATATTATCGCGTGCACCAATGATGATTTAAGAAAGCACCGCGGTTTCATTCCGGCTTTATTATCCTTGATATATCGTATCCAATAACACGAACTCGTGAAACTGCAGTTTCCTTATTATACAGACGTATCATTCATAATTCCGTACGCGCAACTTGGACGAACGTATTTTTAACAAACTCGAGTTACACGCGTCAGAGTCTTTCCTGTTGCGAAAAATGGCGTCGTGCATTTTGCAGCCACGCTTATTTTACCACCGTATCGAGCGACTCCTCTATCGCGGGAATATTTTAATCGCCATTAAATGTTAATAAACACGAAATTATGTCTAACGTGCATTGGCTGTCCTCGAAATTGATCCGACGTTTGGCAGACCGATAAAAATGTAATCCTCTGTGGGGTAATCGTCGAAAAGTGAGCAGGAAGTAAACGTCGCTCGTCGGAGGAGCGAGTTCCGGATTCGAGAGCACCGAATTGAGACGATCGCTGCTAGGGGTTGAATAGCCGCGCCACGCATTATTTAATGCACCATTTATAGCACCAATGGATGTATGTCTATATCGCGGCACTTTAACAAAACAACGATCCGCAAATTTTGTCAACGTTTAATTTAACCGAATAATCGAGATCGACCTCGCGCTGCGTTCGTAGTTTCGAATAGGGGTAGGTTTAGATCGATACGCGGCACCTTGACTCGCATCGCGATTAAACGGGAATCGTTTCTTCCGATGGACTCGTAACGGTTTCAATCCGAGAGTGTGTTCTAATTTCTACGTACACGTAGCGTGCATCCACCGAACGCTGACAAACGTGATCGTTATTTATGCTCGAATATCATGCGCGCATAAATCAATAATACAAACTGTCCACGTTCGTGTGGGCGATGGAACTTTTTCTGTGACGAATGTTCGCGTTACTTGCTGTTTCGAAATTGCAATTTTAAGTACTTCCTCGTAAACGTTGTGAGTTTTAAGACAAATTTGACTTCAATAAAACACGAGCAAAATTAAAATAATACAATAATTGAATATACTTTACTAGTAAAAATCGATCACAGAAATTGAGGTTTCCTTAGAACGAAACAAATTATTAACCGAACTATACTTTGCGTTTAAAACTACACTAATGGCACGCGAATATTCTTAAGAGAACGAAAGAAAAACGAACCGGAAGACCTCGAACCCGCGTCCATCGTACGAGTCAAAGCGTCGTCCGGCTCGAATTCGAAGATGTCCAATTGGACACTTAAATGTGGGTGTTCCGCGCAGACTTTTCGAACTCCGTGAGCGATACAAACGGAAAGTACAAGGGACTCGATAGTCGCATCCGTCTAGGTATTTCCTAGCGCAAGTGAGGAAAGATAGCCAGTGACGGGGAGGCGGAGGGACGGATAAAGAGGGTGGCGGGATGAGAGGAGGAAAGAGAGAGATAGAGAGGGAGATAGAACGACAAGAGGAGATCCGTTACTGTCAAACAGTGGCGGCCGTCGGTGCCGCTTCTACCCAAGCACCTTGTGCACGTGAATCAATAGCATTAACCCATTCCATCCTATCAAAAGGGGTGAGGTGGGTGGCCCGTTGGGCGAAGGAGGAGAGGGTGCAAAGGGGTGGCAATAGTAACAATCCTGAGGTATTTAGCCGCTCGCCCCCAGGACAGCGAGGGAGCCAAGATACCGCTAAGACCGTCCGCGTACTGTTGTAGCATCCATCCCGTCGCCCGCCTTCTCCGTCTCTTCGGCTCCCTCTTTATCCCTCCGCCGGTATCTGCTTCTATCTGCTTGTTCCTCGTTTCACCCTCTTATACCCACCCTCCCCCTGCCGAATGTATCGTGGCTGTATTCTCATACGGACTCGGCTCTGCCCGTGGCTCTTGAACCGTGTGTTAGGTGCGCGTAAGTGTGCCCATACCGGGTGATCAGCCGGAAAGCCTTGCCTCGGGCTCGGGTCAACGCTTACCAATTCGACGGACCAACGGTGGTCTCTCGGTTATCGAAATCCTGGACCAGACTCGGAGGATTGTTTCGCGTTATTTTCTCCTCGACGCTCGTTTTCGTTCGTTCTGCTCGTTCCACTGACGGAGATCCTGCTGAGTTCTTGGTTACACGGGTTATGGTCATAACCAGGAGGAGATTTTTGGTGGACACTTGGTTTTCGAAGCATCGTGTTTGTTGATTGGTGAATACTTTTGAGTGTTACGCGTTTATGAAGGGAATGGTATGGAATCTAAGGGAATTTATGCTTGTTATGAAAAAGCAGCAAATATTTTGATCTTATTATCGAAATTCCATTTCGATCTTCTGAGAAGTATATAATAATTCACGAGTCTCATTGAAATGTATCATCTATCATATTTCGATGACCGCTGCTGACCATTCACTCCTTCGTATTCAGTAGCGAGCAAAAGTGGATGCAACAATCGCTCTCTGGTCGACATTAAAACAAACGCGCCACCAAAACGATCGTCGATCGATGGCAAGCGAATTGAATGTGGATGACACTAGGTAAAGCTGTTTCTCATTCGAGGATTACAGCCATAAGGTTCTGTTAGTGACACACGACGCGCCAGAATCGTTCAGACGGTCTGTATATACATACGTATAATACCGTGGTGCACGGCAGCGCAGAGTGAAACCGGTATACGATTGTGCTGCCAACGATTGTTTACAAATTTGCGTGCAGTTTTTATTTCACATCAAGTCTGTCTGCAAGATGTGAAAGATAAGATTCGAGCTCTGGAAACATAGGCAATAGGTATCGTATAATGTGGAGATTATATGCAGCTCAGGGGGTGAGATCGGTAAGAGGGAAATTCCGTTTCGTTGCTGCTGTCGAGCATTATTTTCTATCGATTGTATATAATTTTGTTTGTCATTCAAACGTTTGTGGACCTAGAATTTAATTACATTATATACGTTATTACATTATAACGTATGTATTATAAATATCCACTTGAAATCCTTCTCTGCCAACCGAAATGACGACTTCACGTGGAAAAATCCCGTCTCAACCCCGATTGCCTCGATATCGCAACACCACAATACGATACAATATCCAAGCAATTACATCGCCGATAAAAATGAATCTCGCGGATCGAATTGCCAACCGAAAACCAATGAGACAATAGAGAGCCACGCACAAAAGGGACGATCGCTTCAGTCACTATCGGTAATCCGGAGAATCAAGCCGATTGCGCAGAACGTCGCCAAACTATAACGCTTCTGATCTTTTCGTTAGCGAAGCGCGGTATCGCGTCGCGTTCTCGTTCTCGTCCGAGCAATGGCGCCCGTTTACGTGTAATTTCTCGTATCGCGGTTAGTTCGATTTGACGAGGGAGCAAAAAAAAAAGGGAGAAAGAAAGAAAAGGAAAAACAAGGAAGCGAAAAAAGGACGACGCGGGAGAGCGGAGGGACAAGGAAGGAAAAGGGAAAAGGAACAAAATAGAGGAAACAAAACGAGAACGGGCGGAAGAGGAGAGGAAGCGAGGGAAAAATATGAACGGGGCTGAGAAGAATAGCGTTAATGCAACGATCTGTGCAGTCTGCCAGAGCGGCGTTTCTGACTGCTGGTGCCGCAATACGCTCGCTTTGGTGCGGCCAGTAGAAGCGTGCTAGTCGCTTTTGGATTTAACCAAGACCTTCCTTGTTCTGGCGAAGTGGAGCCCGGCGGAGACCCAGTAGAGCGCAGTAAAACGCGCGGAGCATTCGGCTCGAGCAAACCACTCGAGTATGACATGAATTTTTTTTGGCCCTCCTCCTTCTCCACCTCCTCCGCCACTGCCACCGCCGCCACCGCCGCCGCCGCCTACCTCTTCGTTCTTCTTTCTGCCCTCGCTGCTGCCGTGGCGCACTTCCACCGAAAGTATCGTCCGGGCCACCGTTTTTTCCACCCCCTCGTACCCCTGCGTCGAAAGTTCTCACTCTTACCGCGGCTAAACGTCGAAAATTAATTTGGTCTGCTAGTTTCTATTCCCCCCGCCACGCAGCTTCTTGTAATTTCTCGTAGAAATTGGTTGGTTCTAGGTTTCGTTACGCCCGGACTTTCAGGCGCGAACCGATTATTATTTACGTACGTACGCCTCCGGAGGATTTTGCAAGATGGCGAGCGTTTTTTCCACGACTTCGACGAGTCCACTTTCGCGCTGGTCTTCCACGGATTCGACGAATTCGCGCGTTCGATCGCGATTGTATTCTGTAATTCGAATTCGAATTTTCCAGCCAAGGGGGATGATCACAATTCCAAGTGTCGATACGGTTAATTTAAGAAGGCAGTTTGTAACGGTGCTACGTATATTTGTAACGCGGCGATCGCGAGATGTTGTCGAGGTATCGTATCTAATAAATTTCCATCGGTTTCCTCTGAGAACCGATCGGGATCGAAACGCCCTTCGCCGCAGCAATGCTCGAGGAGCGAGCGGATGATAATCTAAGGGAGATGAGAAGGCAGACGATCTGAATTCGCTGGTCGCCGGCCGACGATGCCGGATGTGGACTGCGGTCTGTGTCATGCATCAGCAATTCACATCTCTTTCGCAGCTTCGTCGTCCGCGTCAAGGAAATCCTGGAATCCCACGTCTATCCGGGACCATCGCCGGTGGCAAAGAATGCCACCGGGGGCCCCCGTCCTATTCCGGAAACGCGTTTTTACGATTCCGCACGCGAATGTCCGTTTTTCATTGTTTCTCGTAACACTTTGTATCCTTCATCATCTCTGCCACCGCGCGGCCAGTTTTATGGTCCCGGCGTTTTTTGCCCCGCGCCCGTAACGAGTCGATCGAACTGCCCGCGGAACGATCGAAATTCGCACACCGCTGGGAACAATGACTCATGTTCGCTCGCGTCGCCGCGCTATCGCCGATTTCGATGCCGTTGCTCAATGGCCCGGTTCTGTATTTTACATTCGCGTTTGTTTCAACAGCGAGCGTGGAACGTGTTTAAATTTCGAGAAAACAGGGAGGGGGTTGCGATGTCGCATTGACGAGGGTCTACTTATTTGCCACGGAGCGATTCGAATGGACGATAACGCGCTACCATATCTCGATGCGAAAGGGGGACGAAGTGTTTGGAAGTAGGCTGAGTTCATTCGACGTGAATTATCTTTTTTTAAAAATATTGCATTGACGAGTTGGAAAGATAATCACGTAGATGTAACCAGTATGCACAATGCGATTACTCGGATGTTTAATTCAGAATGTTCCACGCAAAGACTCGAGCTGCAACCTTGCAATATTATTTAGCAGACACGTGCATCCTTAGAATTTCTGTACGTATTCACTAATTAAAGTAAATGACAAACATAACGATTGCATTCATCGCTAATAAACGGCAATATTGCGATTGTTTAATATCGTAGCATTTTATATTCTGTTTTTCCTATTTTGGCATTGACAGAATGTTAAAATAAACTGTTCTTTTTATTGTCTTGATATTTTTCAAGCAAGGTAATGCAATGAGAGAAAGAGAGGAAAAGTTAAATGGAGGTTTAAACAAAAGCGTCGCGCAGTTTCTCAGCATTACTTTAGAACAATTTACAGAGTACTAATATACATCTATATTCATTGAATGTATCGCGTTTTTTCGACGATGTTCTTTTCTTTCCCATTTTACTTCGAATGAAAGAGCTGTAGGGGAGAAAGTAGATATACGGATTGGGGTTGTAATACGGACTAGGAGAACTTCGGGTTGAATGTGTTCCCGCTCCTTATGCACTGAATGTAACGGTGATGCTTTTATTTCCAGTCTCTAAGAAACTTTCATTAAAATTGAAATTTATACGCTAAACTTCACTAAATTAGCCATAATTCTTCTTTTAAATGTTTGTAGAATTATTCATTTGTAAATTCCACATTAAATTTCTTGGCTTACAAGATTTTACATACAATTGCTATTAAAATATAATACTTGTCAAAAAAAAAAACTAAAGTTATGTGTATGAAAAGATTTGATAAAAACTAGTATCATTATTTCAGATATATGAGCTACCATTTTACAAATTTTTACACTTCATATTGTAACTATTCCAGGAACTAAATGACTAAGAAAATTGCAAACTTGTAAGCACAGTTAAAGCGAACGGCGCATAGAGACAAACCCTGAATAGAAAAATAACAAATCAGAAAATGATTATCAGTAATCTAAGACCAAGACACTTGAATATCTCCTATAAAAGTATACAGTTACAGTAAATTTGCAAATCCAGCAATTCCGCAAAAATCCTTCGAGGTCGCTCACACCCTCAAACGAATGATCCAAATTCCCAACCCCGGTTTTTGACGCGGCTCTCTAGTCGGGTGTAACGAAATCACGGCGGCCAAACGAGCCGGGCAGTGAAATCGAACTCGACGCGGAGGTCGAGGAGGTTAATGGTGTACGCATACGTTAAATGTGTAATGGTTAGCACGTAAGCCCCGTAGGGTTGCCAGCGCCGGCGGAGTCCGCGGCAGGGGTGAAATTACACGCGAGGCGTCGGGCCAGGCACGCGAGGAAACGTTCGCGTGCCCGTTCGTTCTTCGCACATGCACGGATTTAAAAAAATCCAGGCCTCGTTTTTATCCTTCTGCGCCCGCCTTCTTGGTCCCCGCGCGGCCAGCTGGCTCGATAATTCGACGGATTACCGGATCGACCGCGCGGCCGCATGATTCAAGGAGGATTATTACACGTGGCTATCCGAGGATCGTTCCCCAGGACCGACTCGACTCCGCGGATCGAACCGTGTTACGTGGACGACACGAACGAGTGTGGAGGACAGGTAAGACTCGTTACATGTTCGAGCTACGCGGTTACCTAAGAGGCTGTCTGTCCTCGTCGATCGTGTAAAGAGGATGGGACAAAATCTCGGCTGTTTCGCGCGTGCATAAGATCTTACGCTCGTTAGTGTCTCTGGTTGGGAGATCGGGGGAGGCCAAGTGCGTTTCGACGAGCGTGCATAATTTTCGTTTCATAATACCAGATATTTATAGCAGCCTGGTTACTTAAATAGACTGAAACGTATCGTCGAATGAAATTTACAATCAAGTGTTATACGTTCTTCCTTTATAATATAATATGAACACGCATGAATTTAAAACACGTGGAAGGATATATATATTTATAGAGAATTTAATGTAACGTCCTGCGATAAAAATATCGCGTGAATCTAAATGTGTAATAAGAAGCATGTAATTAATCGTGTACTTTATACGTGCCGTCTATAGTATTCAAAATTATCCTCGTAATACGTTGAAAATTATACATTGAAAAGGAAGTGAAAGAGACGAGGCTCGTGTACGTACACGCGAACACGAGTTCATCAAAGAGCCGAGCTCACAATCTGGGCTCGCGAGAACGTTTCGCGTGCGCGGCGTGAAAAGAACCGCGCTCCCCGCCCCGGCTCGGCCGTGCTCCGCTTCCATTTACGAAATACATATCGACCACGAAATTAAGAGGACGTTACACCGCGGGGAGGAAACGCGTTTAGCATCCGGCGTACGCGCGAGCGTGTGCGAGGACGATTACGCGCCGCGGTAGCCGTATCGGGCGGTAAGGAGAGTTAACGGCGAGAGGACAAACCCGCACGGACGCGATGCGTTCCACACTTACGAAATAACTCCCTAGTTTTGTCAGCCCGCCCCGTCCGTCTCTCACCTTGGCGTCCGCCGCGGCCGCGAGGGTGGAATCGCGAGGGGTGAACGCGCTCACGTGCGCACACGTGTGTACGCGCGCGGCCGTTCGGCTACGTATGCGTGCGTGAGCCTCGCTGGGGGGTTGAAGAGGCGTTGCAGGGAGGGCAGGGGGTTTGGGGTGGGCGGTGGGGTTGGCGGAATTGGCGGGGGCGAAGGAGCCGGTGGAAGGACTAGAGAGGAGGCAGGCTGCTTGGCATGAGAAGCGTTCATCAGCCCCGAGGTTTTAAATACGAGACGAGGAAGGGAACTAAGGAAGAAACCACCCCGTCTCTCTACCCTACCAGTGACGGATTGATTAAAAATCTAAGGGGCGAAAATAACATCGGGCGCCTCGACGTTACGCCGCGCCTCTGTTTCCTGCTTACCGATCTCGGGACGTTACGTTCTCGCGTTGAAGCGTTGCGATTCTTCTTTGATTCCCGTGGTGCGATTGAATCGGGGATTTCGTTGATTCCCGACCGTCGAGACATTTGTGCACGCGCGGAGGTTTGTGGCTTCGAGGAAAATTGCGTTTGCGGCGTATATTTTTGTAGCAAGTATTAATCGCGATTGGTCAGTTACGCGATATATTCTGGATTCGTGCTGGGCATTCGATGTTCTTGATCCTTTTCCCAAGAAACCCATAGAAAAGTGAAGAGGATAAAAAGACCATCTATGAATATTTGCAAGGTAGCAAGAGTCTAACACCGCGTCACCCGATCCAGCAGCGAACGGCTACGAAAACAGCAAGGATCTGGAAACTGTGCCTACGTAAAATCGGCGGAGGCATTCCCGTGAAGCTGAAAAGTAAAAATTGACTCCGGGACGTCGAATAGCCCGTTGGCTCGCACAGCGGCTATGTGCAGTTTTAAATAGTCCGCGAAGGGCGGGTGGACCGAGCGAGGCAGTACGAGTATACCCCGTGCTCGCGCTTTCTGGGAATAGGGGTTGATGTGGGTAAGTTGGATGAGGTGGGCGAAGACTAGCAAAGGAACGGGTCTGGCGCACGAGGGAAATAGGGAGAAAAAGGGCGAAAGAGATAGAGGCCGAGTAGAGTAGACGACGAGGGCTGTCGGAGATAAGATGCAAACGAACCCCCTTTCGCGTGTCTCGATCGATAGCTCCACGCGGAAAATTCGAAAGTAAGATGCAATTAAACAGCGAGCGAGGGTAAGCAAGAAAAGGGGTGAGTTTTCCAACCCCGTAGGCCCTATCCCTCCCCTCCAGCCCACCCGTCCACCCGCCATCCTGCCTTCCGCCGCTCTGGCAGCCCTCCGACTCCCGCTGCCACCCCCGCTGCCATACACCCTTGACACCCCCTTCCCCCCGCCAATCCACCACCTATCCTGCCGAGCTTTCCATCCTCCTTACCTTTCTTCTTCCACGATGTACACTGTCCCTCTCTCTTCGATGGTCCTTGCTCCACTGTTTCTCTTCCGCGCTTTCCTTGAGCGTACACGCTCCGGCCGGCGTCGTCGGCCCGAAGGGAAGCAACCCTTTTTCCCAACCCTCTCTAGTATTTATATTGAGCGTCTTAAAGCATCTCCTCTGCCCCTCCCCTTCTCCTCTACCAGTTTCATCTCTCTCTCTCTCTCTCTCTCTCCTTCATTCTTGTTGCTCGTACAGTCTTCACCCCCTACCCTTCCTCCACCTCCTTTCCTTTTCTTCTTCTTCTGCTTCTTCTTCTCCTCCTCCACCTCCTCCTCCTCCTCCTTCCGCTTCTTCTCGTCATCCCACCCCCATGACGTCACTTTAAATACTCTTTTCGAGGGAGGTGGGTTGGCGACTAGTGGGTATAAGGGAATTGGTAGTTGCCTCTCCGGTGAGGAGGGGAAATCACTCTGTCTCATTCCCCTATCCAGTGCGTTCCTCCCTGTCCACTCTTTCTCTCTACAGATGTCTTACCACGATTCTTTCTCCCTTTGCATACACCGCTACCTGCACTCTTTCTCCTACCCGGCGTACCCCTTTGTCTCCCGCGTGTGCGCCCACCGCACCCTCTCCTTGTCCCGTCTCTCCACTCCCGTTCTCCACTCGTCCCCGTCCCTTTTTCTTCCCGCTTACGCCGTTTTCTGGACCCGTCCTCAGCCGTCTCCTTCTTAGTCCGACGTCCTACGACGACCGACCGCTCTTACCCTCCGTTCTCCACCCGTGCCCCGCGCTTCAACCCTCTCAGCCAGCAACGTTATCTCGCTACGCAACGGGAATTAGTAAATATTCTTGAGGTCGGTCGCAGTGTAATGCAGCCAGTACGTGGTGCATCCCCCTTTTACTAACGGAAGCCCGTCTTTCGTTGCTTGTTGAAGTGCATGTCGTTAGAGGCACACGGCTTCATTTAGATACTTGGTCCTGCCGCGAGTTTCTTCGCCGCTGAATTGCGGGGAATTATGGACGGCGGAACGTTCAACTTCATGTGACCAGTTCTGCCGGCGGTTTCAAGCGGTCGCACGCTTGCGTTTTATCGACTGCTCCTTGCTTTATTCCTAATTCCGCCGGAACGGATACTTTTTTCCGGTTACTTCGTAATTTACGAACGGTCGGGTTTTAATATACGCGGTATTACGAGGACTCGAGACGTGAAATTGTTTTTTTAAGGATGCGAATGTACAGCGAGCATTGATTGTTGTTGTAACTTTCAATAGAAATGGCGTTGCATCGAAAGTAGAATTTATTAAGTTCATGTTTTTATAGATTAAATTTGATTTCATTGTAAATCGCTTAAATTTCTCAGAGACCATAAAATATTTTGGTAATATTGATTTCACGAGTCCTTTACTTAAAGTCGTTTTTTTTTTAAATGAAATATGGAAAGCAATTTCGCCATTCTTGATTCGTATCTTACTTCACTCGACGGAATAACCTTTTTACAAGGATACAAATTTCTTTGAACTAAATGTCATGAAAATTTCTTAATGTTACAGGTTGAAATATCAGCAATTTGCATCGTTTATTCTATTTCCAATCTGATAATGTTTAATATTCATTACCAAGGAATGTATAGCAATGAGTGATGGCGGAGAGAACCTCCATTGATTATGCGAATATTCGTTGTCAGTATTCTACGTTTGTCATTTAAAGTGATTCGCAATGTTTTGTCGATCATTAATCTTCGTAGTCATAAATGACAACGTTTCGTTATTGCGATATTCTTCTGATAATTTCGTAATGTATATTTTCTTGTTTAAATTAAAATATGCAACCCCTCCAAGACAGATATTATCGTTTAATTTGCATAATTATTATAAGAGATTTTTGTATACTTTTCAAAGGTCAAGTCGCCATTTTTCAATGGTAAAGATAAAGTCGGATATAATGAAATTAAATGAATTGTGCTTAAACTAATGACTGACGAAGAGTTTCGAATTCTTTATAGTACAAAAAAATTAACTTAAAACACCATCTAAATGTTCCTAAAACTTTTCGAAATGTATGCAATTACAAAGGTTTCATATTGTATTACATTTAACTAACATTTGAATTTAATTGTTTCTTTCAGCACCGAAATTTGAAAGGACTGACGAATCGAGTCTACGATCGACGATGGGATCGCTCGAGACTGGACCAGCTCGGTTGAAACCCGTGAAAATATCATCCGAATTGAGACAACACGATGGATCGTGCGGCGAAGGATCGACAGGTTCTCCTTGATCCGTGAAAGTGAATCATGTTCCCGTGCACAAAGGCCGGGTCGTAAAGGCTCCTCCGAGGTACGTGTATGATCGATGCAGGAAGTGGGAATTTTACGATCCGACATCGGTGATTTTTGATCGCCGGTGCGTCACGAACGAGGCCAGAGCGAATACTTCGTTTACACGTGCTATCACGGAGGAATGCCACCTCCATGGCGGACCATCGGGCATATTCCCGTACGTACGCCACGGCGAAACGACCGGGAACGGTCTCCTCTTTACGGGTGGCACGAGGTATGCGCAAACGTGGTAGCCGCGTTACCTGGTACTCGTGATTTATTCATTCCACATACATAATCGTTCACCCATAAACCAAAACGGCAGATACCTCTTGCTCGGTTGCGTACATCCGAGCAAATAACCGTCTCCTGTAAATCTCTATTTTCCCGTCCGTTTAAGTTCCCCGTGCATCCATTACGCGCATTACAGGGAATCGCTTCGAGACGATCTGATACGCGATGTTTTCCCGTTTTCCGAGTGGAGAGTTTTTAAGAACCGCAGGGAAATCAATTCTCAACCGCGTCTACTGCTCGTTCGAAATAAGGGTTCGCGATCAATCATCGATCATCTTTCAGTTCTACGATGTTAATATAATTACTCGGTAGAATAGCTGCAAATAGTAACGTTGCTCTAACCAAGGAACGAACGAATCTCGCTCGAGCCAACATCGAATGCTCAGCTAGCCGCGCGAAGGTTAAAATATCAGTGCAACCAGTAGGACAATAGTTTAGAAAGGCATCGTCGCAACACAGAACCCGCCGTTCGCGTATCACTCGCGTAAACACGCGGCTGAACTTACCAAGAGAAGACAGATGTCCACCGCGAGCGGCAGGAGCGTTTGGTCCGTCAAGGATGGACCCGCGTGGCCAGTTGTGGGCCGGTTGGTTGACGGGGCGCGTTCCCCGTCCTGTCGGCGAAAGAAACGACCGCTCCCACATCAATCATCTCTCGCAGTTTCGTGGTAGAAAGGATCGGTTCGCGGAGCAAATCGTTCCATTGGGGGTCAGTGGTGGTTGCGCAACGAGTCAACATCGGGCCGCGAGACGGGTATCCGTGGTACCGGGGCAAGGAATACACCTCGAACGTATAACTGGTCTTATTGACTTAACGGATCAATTTGATGCAAATCACTCGTTTGCGATATACACGACGGGGTTACGGTGCACGTCGGATTTCTCTGTTCGACGGCGTAATGCCACGTAGAGTAAGCGGTGCCCCGCCGCGCTGTCCCCGCCGTTTACCTATCGCCTATCGTCGTCCCGTTCTACGACTCTGCTCGATCGTACCAGCGAAGGAGCATTTGGAAATTAGCGAATGGGCCAATTATCGGACCGGCCAGCGACGATGGTGGGGAAGGGACCGATTGCGCGACTCGACCGATCCAGTCGAGGAACGCGGGAGGACTGCGGGTCACGGGGTAACTGTGGGAATCCTCGTGACGCGTCACGACCATCCAACGGACCTACATTCTCTACCGGAGGACCGTTCTTCTTTTTTTATTCTTCACGTATCGATAGGTCGGAATTGTTCCTACGACCGTTTCCTCTGGCGGGCTCTCTGGAGGGCGACGATCGGTACCTTTTAGATTCTTGTTTCTGGAATTACAATATACTTGCGCTCAGAGCACTTTTTTGTGGGTCACTTGTTGTAGAATAGAATAATATGGGCTGTGTTGGAAGTACGAGTAAGAAATTGTTATATCTGAGGTAATTTATTAGTTTCGATTGGTCACTTTGGTTTATGGATTGATTATTCTAGCATCAGCTGATATGTGCATGTCTGTATGTCTTGACGTTAACCGTACTTAATTGGCTGAGTAAAAATTTACATTTTCTCAAGGTGTGTTAATTGCACCGTGAATGTATTACGAGACAAAGTTCATTCATATGCATCGTAAAGAACAATCAACCGTGTTACCGCAAACACGTACACTATGTAGCGTTATTCTACAAGCTATTCCATTTAATGTGTTGTAAATCAGTCGTTGCCACTGTTGATAGTCTACGCTGTTATGAAACTTACAGATTACAAAGTTGTGTCAATTTGCACTATGTGTGGTGTGTATACTTTAATTTCTGCGTTAGATGCTTCCACGAACATTTATACTCTCGTGCTCATCGCGCTATCTAAATTAATTGAATAGCAGTTAAAGTCATTCGTGAAATTTGTTTAGTCGCGACGAGTACGTGCAGACGAAATAAAAATTAGCGATACAGAAATGTTAATATGCAATTAGGGGATCGTTCGCAAGCTCGAAACGGTTCGCAGGAGCGACAGAAGCCAACGGAGCAGCATCGAACGCGTTGCACAGGTCCCATTGATCTTTGATCCCTTTCATGTTTATTAATTAATCGTTCTCCTGGCAGGTTACTTAACCGACGAGTGGTACCGCTGGATTACTTTCCAACCGCAAACGCTTCCCGCCCGCAAAAATCCCTCGATCACTCGGAACGGTGCTGTGCGCGTCGCCGATTTGCGTAGTTGAAAATTGTATAATCGCCAGCTGCGCAGCTGCGCCGATGAAAAGTCGATGTTGCGGAAACGATCGCGTCGAAAATGGAACGTGAAGAGAACAACGGCGCGCGAGGAAGAGAGAGAAAGAGAAAGAGAGAGAAAAAGAGAGAAGAAGAGGAGCATCGCGGGTAAAGATTATCGAAAAGTCGGCCGCGTGTGATGCGATTCCGAAGGTAGGCTTCTCGAGCGAGGAGTACGGAGCCGATCTTGAGTGGCCGTGGCGCGGAACAGCGCTCGATGGAGCGGAACTACCAGTCACCTGCTCGCTTCCGGCACGTCGCTGCGATCGTTCTCCTCCCCGCCGCCTCGTTCGCTATCGCGCGAACCTTAGGACAGTCCTCTGAACGGTCTCCGCTATTTCCGTCCCCTCTGGCCTCACCTCGCCTTTCACCCTCTACCTCTTAATCCCGTATCGTCCTTTATAAGTTCGCCAAGTGGCACGCAACTGGTCCAGGACGATACACTTGCGTGAGTAGCTGAGCATATGCAAGTGGATGCAACCATTTTCAGTTCCATCGCGTATCTATCGCGGTTCTGTCCTGAACTTGCGTGTTACCAGGAAGAAACGAGTAGTTTCATGAAGAATACACCAATCAAATTTAGAAGTTACGCAATTTGATAGGAGATGCACGAATTCTTTTCAATTTTGTCCTTGAATTCTCTTGATCTCCAATGCTCGCCTCCTTTTTAATCATGAAACATTTTCGAATGTACATCGTGGTAGACTTCTGTGACAGACTGTACGAATGAATCTATTTGTTGGTCGTTAGTACAGTTACAAGTGAGAACTAGTCAATCAACGGCTTGACGTATAAATTCTTTCGCGGTTTTCTGTGGTCACACATAAGTCGTCATGCTACTACAAAGCTTCACAGGTATGTTTGCGTGTACTTGTATATACGTCTGTGCGCATGTATATAGAGAGAAGTCTAGATAGCCACACCGCTTGAAGCGTTCCACGCCTGGGAACGTCGAGCATGACTAAGCGTTCCGGTTGCTTCGGATCTGGACTGGACAGGCAGATCGAACGATCGACCGATGGCCGTTCGTTTAATCGGGGCCACATTCAAACTCGAGCCATGGAACTTGTAGTCACCGACGAATACCACGATTTTGGAGGATCCGTTTATTGTACTCATTGTTCTCGGCCGTGGTGTTCTATGCTCGCCAATACTCATTAAATCAATTAAACTTTAAGACAACTGGTATCTTACGACAGAGAACGCAGAATACAATGTCTAACGAACATTCGAACGTCGAGTGAGCAGCGTATTACGCGAAAATAATTGTCTATCGATATTAAACCGTACATCGTTCGACTTCTGGTTTTCGTTCGTCGATGTTCTGTAATTAGAAGCGCTGTTTGAATTCGAACAGTTTTTATCGAGGAATCGATGCAAATACGTTAATAGAATAAAATCTAAAGAAGAGAAAGGAAAAGAGAAAAGGAGCAAAAAACGGATATCGATCTTGGGTGACATTCCACTGTGCAAGAATCACTCCTCGACCTCGGCTCGAAATTTTAATTCCCATTTTAACAGCTGTTCGAAAAATTACTTGGCCAACTACCCTCCACAAGTTTTCCACCCGTGGCCACACGAAATGGCTCCTACAGCGCCGCGAAACGATCGCACAACTTTATTACACGCACCTCCGTCCACACGAGTTACCCGCGCAAGAGCCACGTTCTGAGAAAACTCCGGCGAAAGAGCACACACTCGCCAGAAACGTTTCCGCGAATAATAACAAGCCCAAGTGCCCAGCCGTGGCATTCCGCGATAATGGCTCAGAGCAGCGCCGAGTTCGAAAGTTCGATCCTATCGTCCGGTTTCGACGAAAGCCCGCGATCATTTCGCTCGAAACAATCTCGCAGGCGACGAGATCCCAGCTTCGATTTCCGGTGACCAAGGCGTCGTCGTGTCAAGGCGACGCTACCCTCGACTCTGTTCTTTCGCCAACGCACGCGGCCACTTCCGGGTATCCAAGCACTCCCGATATCCGCCGTCTGCTTATGCGCGTAATGGCGGCCGGATGGCGCGAGCCAGCCGGAGGTTAGTCGTTAAGCCTTAGTTAAAGGTTAGCGTCGGCGGGGTCGAAACTTTAAACGAGATCATTTCTTAGCTTAAATCCACCTAAATCCTCGATTTAAATCCGCTAATTGAAGACCAGCCGAAACACCGCGGATTCTTGCCGCGCGGCGATCATTTGACAGGGACGACGTAGGACGGGGACGTTTTGGGGGGATGAAAACTTTCGCCTCCTCGTGTACGAGGTAGCCGTCTAATTGTAGTATAATTCGCGGTTTCATCACGCGTAGACAGGTCGACACATGGCGCGGAAAGGAAAAGTGTTTCTAGGATGCAACTTTGAAATGCGAAACGACGAATTTTCTGGAACTTGTAACGCACGACGAATAATAGAAACGATCGTTAAAATAATATTCGATCGCAGTTCTCAAATGTTGAGTAATCATATGAACCAAGTGATGAATAAATCTGACGCGTCAACGTACGTATACTATCAGTACGCTCGGCTAGATGGTCACATCGATAGACAAGCATGCATACTTTTCACCGATACAATAAAACGATTACATAGAAACCGAGAAAACGTCGAACGGAGCGAGGATATTGGGACCACGGTCCGTTCTACGGTTCCATTCTACGCGAAGCCCCGGGTAGAACGGCTAAGGGGGCCATTACGCGGCCATAAAACCGTGGGCTAAGCCTCATGCACTGTTATACACATCCCGTGCAACCAGCACAAAAAAATACCACATTGTTCTACCCACGACACTCGCGTACCGGGAACGCGAAGCGACCGGCTATTCGGCAGAGGATATTAAGTGAAAAAAAAAACAGAAAACCAAAGAAAATACAGAAAAAAAAAGACGAAGGAGAAACAGAGGAGAGAAAAAAAAAGAAGGCTATTACCAGGCAGCCATCCGCGGCAGCCGCCTCGAGCGTGCTTGATAACTTGGAGGATTCTGGAAATCGTGAATCGCGTAAGTACGCTTTGTATCCGTTCGCGTGCTCCGGAAGAATTATTTCGGATGTAAAAAGTGGCAGGCATTTCCGTGGCGAATGCGAGAAGTCCGTGAAAGAGCGGATCCCCGCGGATATCGCTTCAGAAATATTTACCGTTTTTGTGAAACGGGACGAGGAGGAATATTTTTGGGAAAGTTGTTACGCGCGCGGGGACGCGCTGGCGGCGTTTTATTGTCCGGATTGCGGGCCGTGGCTTCTCTCGACTGCGATTTCGGCGACGGCGAGCGGTCGAGCGAGTCCTCCGGATCGCGACTGCACCTGTCGTCGAGCTATCGAACGTGAGGGAGAGATCGGAACGCGAGAGGCACCGTTTACGCGCGCCACCCAGCTAGAAACTCGGTTGCAACTGGTTGAAAATTCTTCGACGATACCTTTTTTTATTAACTATGAAAGTAACGCGTTGGATGAACCTAAGAAACGATCCAATTCGAAGCTTGGAAGTATAGAAGATCTATCTGATCCAAGAGAACTAACGGCAAATAATTGTTTATAAATTATAAAAAGCGTGCTGTGTTTTTACTGACTGTTACAGTACTAATTACAGAATGAACAATTAAAGGAATACAAATAGCGGAAGAATCGCTAAGGCGGCAGTAAAAAGGCCTCGCTACGCTGCATTAATTGCACAGAAAATGGCGAGCGTACGTACAACTTATCCGCGAACACTGAAACCGAGCCAGAAATGCTCAGCATCGAGTGCCACTCGACGCAAGCCAAAGACACGTGCTTCATAAGTCGTTGGTATAATCGAGACTGATTGTAATATCAAAGTTCAGACTAAGTATGAAATAAAAAAAAAAGGCCAGAAGAAAAATAAACTATAATGGTCACCCAATAAGAAGAGTCCCGCCATCGATCGTACAAATTGGCAAGGATATATGAACATCGCGAGGACGTGCACAAATGGCGAACCGTTTCCCGTCTGGCAGGGGGGGTAGAGTGGGGAGCGCACCTCTGAAAGTGCATTCATTTGCAAGCTGAAACAAGGCGCACTTAAACGGTTCGAGGGCCACTTAATTTTTAATACGACGATCCGTCTCCATACGAACAGAGGGGTGGAAACGCGATCGGTACCAACCGATACCTGGTGTGCGCGTAGTCGAGTGTCGCCGCTGTCTTTTCCATTATAATAATCCCGGCGTGAACAATACGCGGGAGCTGACAATTCGGTGGCGGTGGCTCTGGAAACATTTCCATGCCGCGCGGCCGTAATGTCGGCCGGGTTGCTTGAAAAATTATGCGCCGCTCTTCAAAAACAAAAGGAAATGCCTTAACATCCGAAACCTACGACGTTATGCCGCGTTAACCCGGGCTATCTCGGATAAAATGATCCCTACCTCGACGAGGAAAGGAGGGACTGGCGGGTCGGAAGGGTGGCGAGCTGCTACGGTGGGGAGAGTAGGCTTGGGCGAGGGAGAGAGAGACGCGGAACGTTAAGGGTGGCTGTTGGTAGCGGGCGCTGTCGTTAGTAGGGTGCAGGCGCGAGAAAATCGCGGTGCCAGGTATCGCGTTACTAATTCAGCAACCCCTGAAATACATCCATTCATCGATGCACACCGGGTACGCGGATGTGTAGAGGAGGAACCGAGGCCTCTATTCTGTCGCGTCGTCGTCGGCTATGGCGGTTCCACTGGAGACAGAACGACCCAGTGTACGGCAACCGGGACCCGCGAAAAAGGAGCAAAAATGGCGAGGGCTCACCGTGACGTTGCCCGGTGGGACAGGGACGGATGCGTCGCGAGCCGACGGGAGGAAGAAAAGCGGGAAAAGACTGAGGGGTTGCGAATGGGAGAACGCGAACAATGGAACGGGGGAGAGGGAAAACTGTGTGCTTATATGGATATTTTAAATATATTTGTCTATACGTTGGTAGATACAAGTATCGCGACGCATGGTTGATTGTAATAAATGGTATTAAGTTTGAAGCGTTACCATTGGGGAATATTTTGAACCAGCAATTTATTGGTATTGGGATTTGGAGCATGAGAAAGACTCGTATTTAAGTGGGGATTCGAAATAAGTTCATTAGATCTTCACGCTATGAAATACTATGAAACTGACTGTCGATTTATTCGCTATACAGATCAAAATTGTACTAATCTCTCTCTATAGTATGAGACGAAGAGAATAAGCAATGAGTCGTATAAATAAAGACGAAGGGATGAATAGAAGGACGAAGCAAGGAGCAGAAGAGCTGTATAGACAAGGGTGGAACGAAGAAGGAGATAATAGCGTGAACGACAGAGAGTCGAACCGGAAACAGAGTCAATGACTCGAGCTTCGAGTCAATCCATTCGAGGTGACAAGAAAATGTACTCTTAGATAGACACCTGGAGAGAGACCTGATATATCGAACAAATTTTAACCGATCAATCACTAAATCATTTCATGGAACACGTTCAATGAAACAGACTGTTTTAAGTTTAGAAATTTCGATTACCACGTTGCCTCGTTTCCTTAATTGAGAATTTATCGTTAAGAACATGACAAATGTATTGTCCAGTAGAATATCAATACACACAAATTTTCAGCTTTTATTCGAGATGAATCACGAGGCAGGCGATGGAACGCGCGGCGTTCAAAATAAACCTGGCCAACAACGTTCAACAATCTGTTTCACGCGGGTACGATAAAATCGTCCGGCAAAAACGTCGCGATGACTATCACGAGTTTTATCCAGCGACGGTTTTTCATCCCGCGGTTCGTTCTTTTCAGGATCGAGCCGAACCCCGTCGGATCAGGCGGCGCGCTCCGCGCGACCGTAGCCAGGGCACCTTCTCGCTTCCCACACTTGACTCGCACGATCCGACATTAACTTGATTCGTACGCCCGGGCCGGGGGGCCCGGGGGTGATGCGAGACTGATGCATGCCCCGACAGATACAGAAGAAAAGGAACGCCGGAGCTAACCATACCGGAGTGTATTACGAGAATCGATCGGCTTCCTTCTTGTTCTCGTTCTTCTCGTTCGTCCCCGTGATGCTCGCCGGCCGAACGCGGCTGTAGTTACTTCTTCTAACCGACGTCCCCTGAATGAATGCCGGGCTCCTCCTCATCGGGACTTCTTTTTTTGTCCCGTTTGTTTTCTCTCAGCCGTTGATGCTTTGTGCAAATTTTCCCTCCCGATCGCAAAGTATACCGTTCCATTCTGCGGGAGGCACTGAAAGTATCGGAAAGAACGGTGATTAATTAGTTCCCCGGGACGTATTCGTTAGTTCGATTCCTTTTCCGCCTTTACGCTCGCCGAACATTTGTCGCGACGCGGAGTCCTTGCTCGCGCACCATCATTTTCCTTCGTCGATACGCTCGTTGTTGAACATTTTTGGGACGTAGACGTTGGTGGTTCGTCGAGGTGAGATCGCGTCGGTTCGTCTCGAAGGCGACGGCGATACGCGAGGTTCCTCTCGAGCTGGACGAACCTCGAAGCAGGCGAGCTTCTCTTTTTACAGGGACACTGGTGTCGCGAATTTTCTGAGGCTTTAACTCACGGTGACGTGGAGAGCGGTGGTTCCCTTATTTCTTTGATCTTCAGCCAACCGCTTATCTGGCTGGTGGACTCAGCTGAATCCAATCCATAAGAGAAATCTCATTGGAAGATCGGGGGTATCGCGGTGACCGGTTTTTCGAGATCGGATAAACAGAGCCGAGGAAACCGAGGTGGGGAACCTGACCGAGTTCTCTTTTTGCGTAGGCGTGTGTTTAAATTTGATTAGGGGTTTGTGTTACTTGGCGGCAGGTGTTTTCCTGCCTCTGAACGTCTACGAAACGAATAAAATATTGGTAAGCGTCATTATGTAAGCATTGCATTCGTCACACTTCGATCGGGACTTTTTTAAATGGGCTAGATGTTCACTCGATTCGGTTACTGTCGTAGGATAAACACTGTACAAGTGTCATTTGTGCAAGTTTTGCACACTGATGTTCTTTTACTTGCCGCAAGGTTGCTCCTTGTAGGAGAACTAAAATTAAATATAGTTATATTAAATAAACAACAACAAGCCAAATACCTATTTTAATATTCGTGTACTAACAAGATTGGATATACGGAATTAATAATTCCACGGTACGTACAATGTTTGTAGTAAAATACCCAATGAGATCGCGCAAAGTAACCAAGTCGATGTCTACAATGAACTGTGTCTAAATTCAGGAGGCAGTAATTAGTTCTATTAATAGAATCCGTAGATCTTCCGTGGCCAGGACAAAACTATTCCACCTCGGTGTCGGTGTTCGCCTCTGTACTACCTGTTGGAAGTTCACATATCTATAGGTGTGAAATTACTCGCTTTCGACGCGCTCTTCCTTTTTTACCAGGCCGCGATTTCACAGTTCGGCTGCGGGTACAGGCGTTTGTGCGTGTCCCGCGCGGCTGTACAGACAGCCACTTGAATTCTGCCGCGTCCACAGCCGCTTCCCATTGGACCATCGCCGGGTCACCTGTGTCCAGCGTCACGCGAGGCGTGTCGGCATCTGTACGATCGTCTGTACGTAATCGTGACGGATAAAATCCACGGATTCGGCTCGGCGTTGTTGCCTGTTAGCCCGTGAGAATGATAAAAGCCCGTGAGAATTATAAAAACCGGCACGATATAGATGCAGACGAGAGCAGCGGGGAGCCAAGCCCGTTTCTTGTCTTCCGTTCGACGAATCCGCTTACGTTCCATTGCATCGACACAGCTGTCCACACGTCGATGTGTAGGGTCCTTTACGCGTACCAAAATGTACAGGATGATTGTCATATGGAAACGAATTAAATGAAAGCAATTAATGGTAAATAATTTTCCATTTCTCGAAACGTGTGTCATAAGAAATGATCAGGCGGAGAAGATGGCGATTGATTTTCAGTTTCATTGCTAAACTCAAACTTGTCGATTCGTTTTTATGATATTTTTATGTGTATATATACCTGGTAAAAACACTTATTAGGTCAATAATCCTTAGTCCTTATTTATGTTTACTGAGGCTTCAAGAAATGTCGCAACAGCTTTGCACAATGAAAAGGCAACCGACAAAGCGAAATAATAGCAATTTTCGGCGATTTCGATATTTTTTCGGGAATTCCTTAACGCGTTCTATCCGACTAGATATCAATTATGCCTCGCGTTGCAAGTCCTAAAATTTTTTGGCCACTCGAGTGATTCCTTTTAGATTTCGTGCCACTAACTTTTTCACGGTTGACCGCTCGGTTTCTCTCTGTCGATTGTTCCGTACAAATGGTACGTGGCACTCGTAGACACGATAAATCATTGGCTAAAAATTCTTTTACGTAAAGAGAGTTGACCTATTACAGATACAGTGGTACAACCTGCGAGTTCTACGTACATCGTATCTTTTTATATACACCATTCTACGCATTCTACATTTAAAATTTACAAGAGAAGAGGAGATACGATCAAATTCACCGGTCACCATTCTTACAGTGCTCGCTGCTTCCGTCGTTCGTCTATTAAAGTCGCTAGGACGCCGCGATAATCTTATCCGTCGCTCGTAGGGACGCGCGATCGCAGAGCAGCCGAGTGCTGGCCGTGAGCATTGGGTGAAACCACAAAAATGAAGAAGAAAATGAAGATTTCCTGGCGCAACGCGACGCGAAGGAGGGACGAAAGGCAGCGGAGGGAGAGGGCGAAGACGAACCGTACAGTTAAACTGTTATGACATAATTAGGAGCGATCCGTGGAGCGTCCGGCGGTACGTATTGGACGACGATGGAGTCGTGGGCCAGGGTGGCGGGGGCCAAGGCAAAGAAACGGGGTGTAAAAAAGAAGGATCGCCTCGGAGTCGAACTCGGAATCGAGTAAACCTGCCGGACGCAACCATTCATTCTTCCCTCGTCCGTGGTACCATTTGACCGGTTCATTCAGGGATTTAAGACTTTTCCTAGAGCTCGCGCCCCCCATCGCTTTGTTTCGTCCGCTCGGTTTCTTTTTCGTCCACGGATCGCTACCGCTCTCGTTTCCATCTCGTTCCATCTTTCGCCACGGTCTGTTCACGACGCGGTTACGCTGTCCCGCGTCACGTGAGCGCAATTTTCTGCGCCGATGGCGGGTCGTGCGGATCGGAGAGCTGGCCTACGAACGCCTCGGACCTACCCGCGTCGCGTTTTACAATACGCCTGCGACTTCTCGGAACTCCCGCGCGTACCTATGCAGTTGGTCCTCTCCCTTTCTCGCGGTCTCGATCCTACGGTTGCTCCTGCGACGGAACGCCGGCACTGCGATTTTATTTCGCATTGGACCCACCCCTTCCCCTGAGGTTCGCCGTGGTAAACGCGTTGCCCGTACCGTTTGATGGAAATTGAGAGCGGGAGTTAATGACCGTTTACGAGGCGTTCTGCAGAGGCAGCATTAACCGGTGAATTTCTATTTAAATTGATAGAAAGCGTGACACGTCGCGATTGTCCACTGGTTTTCACCTGAGGCATATGTGCACGGGTTTGGTTACGGAGGGACGCGTTGAAATTAATATCAACGCAAGATTTTAGGTTTAACATGTGCTGTTGAAGCAATAATCCTAGGTATCGGGTAATTTCGAATCAGACGTAGCACAGTCAAATGGTTCGTTTAGCTCAGGATCCTTGAAAATCGCGCAAAGTTTAAACTGACCATTCCCCCAACTTGAACCTGATCAAATATTCGTGAAGAGAGTTAGAGCGGTGAGTGCGGTGACTCGATGTATTCAAATAAGGACCAATTATTTGCTCGTTTAAGAAATAAATAGAATCGCATCTCAAATGGCCCGATTAATTACTTGGTCGAGTGTATATTTCTATATTTTACCGTTGTTACTGTGTATAACGAGCTTACATCAATATCACAATCCTATTATTTATTTCTGCGAATTGCGGTGGCGTGCAGTTCAAGCTCTAGGAGCGCCGCTTCCCACGTATTTTCTAAAGGATAAATAATAAATACATATCGCGCGATTATTTTTGTCAGAATATTTACGTCGCATCTATTTTAGAATCGAAATAAATAAACTGCTTATTTTTGTATTTACTTGTAATTTTTATGGGAACACAGCTTCCCTATCAGCAAGTGCCACCGCACGCCACTAGCAATTATTGTATTCTCATCACATTCTCATAGCATTCGCTGTATCACTTCGAACATAGTTCAACAAGTAACTACAATTTTCAAATTCATTAGACCATAAAAAGACACGAAAAGAGGGAGGAGAAAGGGGTGCAACGATAAATGAACATCGCATTCTCGAGATTGAAAATTTTTCTAATCGCGCTTGCAATTCGCACAAGTCAATAAACACAATCCATTAGCATGTAGCAAATAGCGCTCGCACTGTCTTCACCACCGATCTTCCAATCTCGACAGTGACAGACTCTTCTTCTTCCACCCTCGTTCCTCCTCTTCCAACCATTCATCGAGCAACCCCCTCCGAGCAAGAAGTATTCTCTCTTTCTCTCTCCCTCTCCCCTCCAGGATCTGATTCGATTTGTCGTACAATGCTGTTCACGATGTGATTACATGCCAGAGGTCCCTGCAGCTGGCTTAGCGATGCCAGAGCTCAGGCACCGTGTAAGTTTACAAAGTGCCGCGCTGTCGGCGGCCCGCTCCGTCTACGGTGGAAACGCACTGAAAACGCATCATTTTTCGGCTGCTGAGCGTTTCTAACTATCAAACTGATTTTTCTGCGCACGCACAGCGCACAATTCAACGTATGTACGTTCGCAGAGGCATTTATTTGCGTGGGACAGAGAATGGACTGAATAAAATTGCCTGAATTTGTGATATAATCAAAATGGTACAGCAGAAATTGTATATATAGTATTAGACGCCAAGTCACTTCTTCCAATCTTTGAAACTATCCCTTCAACATTTATGTCAAACATTTTCAGTAACGTTATATTTGCTAAGGGTTTCATTGTAATTGATCGTTGTCACTTGATCAATCTTCCTCGTGCGGATTATATTCAGAAACATTAATAGCAACGCATTTGATCCTTCAGTCAAGAATGACTAACAATAAGTTCTATCTAAACGATTCAAAAATTAAAACGGTACCATTCGAAATCTATCGTCTGTGGCTTACCATCCTCTAAAATAATAGAGCCGTAGTCTATTCTTAAAGCGATAGGAAATACATTTATTAATCTATCTTTATCTATACTATTAAGATGTAAAAAACAGTCGCGAAACACTGGAATCTGAAGAGAATATACATTCGCAATCACCTAACTTCTTTTGTACCAAACTTTAATCCTCTTTAAAGCACCTCGTCGCTTAATCTCTAATCAGAGCCATTGACACATACATGTACGTCTAATATTTTCGGATAAAAATTCTATTAAATGGAAAATATCGTTAACATTGGATAAACACAGTACAAAACATGTAAAACATAGTCAGTTTCAACGATCGTTTGCACTTTACAAGCAATTACAAGTGTACGCATAAGTCATAATGACCAGACCTCCTACTTTTCAAGGAAGAGGTGTTCGCCTCAGTCCTCCGTCTCCGAAGAAGTTCTCCGACGAAGTTAGGAATCGAATTTTTAAGAACTCGCCAAATTGAACGGGATAGCGATTGTCGGATCGATGTTAGGAGGCATTTGGCCTCACAATGGGTATTAGAAGGCATTACGAAACGGCGGTCGATCCTAAATGTTCTACAGGTTGGTGTAGTCGTCCCGAGTTATAGGTATATAGGCACGGAGAGCGTGGAATCTGAATATGAGCATACATAGAAGCACCTCTGTGGGGGTCTTTATCGCTGTAATTCGTTTAAAAGGAACTACACGGGCGGGCCGTGAATGCCCTCCTAAGTCATGCTACGCCGGCTAGTGTACTTGTACGTACGTATGTATATGGAAACCCGCGCCCGTACGATACCAACACGGGGCGAAGTATAATTGTACGTCTCACGAGCGGTTCGTGACGCGGTTAAATACATTTTTCGGGCCGGATGATCGATGAAGCCCGATAAGCGTGTTCAATTAGCGTAGCGCCTTTGTACACGAGGGCGGCTCACCGAATTTATTTATCACGATGATGCACCACCGATCGGAACGGTTACACAGATGGTTGATATGTCTGTTTAGCGATTACCAGCCGCATCGTACTTTACTCTAATCCTTTTTTTTCCTTACCGTTTTCGAACTGCTTCTTTGTATTCTTTCGATCGTACCATGTGAAAAGGAATGGCGGCGTCTCTCGTTTGGATTAGTCGAGTCACCTCAAGTGGAATCGTTTTGTGTTAGATTTGTACGAGGTCGACTTGACTTCAAGTTTGGTTTCGCGTGAATTCGCTCTGATTTTCCAAATCGAAGTGTATTACATAGTACTCGCAGTATTTGAAGTATGTGCAAGTCAAGAAAGAAGAATTAGGGGAACTGTGACTTTACTTGTAACTCCAGGGAGCGTTCGAAGGCGAATATTAAGTTCACTAAAGAGTTTTGTTCGATTTTGGGTTCGGATTGCTTCCTTTTTTTATATCACTTCGTTAAAATCATCTTTTCCCCATTGTAACAAATTCATTTACCGCTCGAACGACTTTTCTTCAATTAAAAACTTTTGAGAAGAGACCTCTCCTTCTTATTTTTTGTCTGCTACTAAAGGCTGGCTACTTTCTCTTCCAACTAAGCGATGGCTATGTTCAACTCGAAAAAGAAAAAGGAACAATATCCTCGCACAATGTACGCCATACAAGGAAAGAAGTAGAATAACCGTTCGGCCATTTTCCACCTGCCTTTAGCGCAGCTTCACCTGCGATAAATCCCACGCGCCAGAAACCGGACAGAATTTTTCGATACGCCTAATAAAATAACAGTAAATCGTTCATTGAGACACTTAAATTCGATCGGCTCGAATTGAAGCAACTCGACTAATCCGAACGAGGCTAACGACCGGATAGCCACTGTAATTAAAGCGTCGTCGAACATCCTCGAGAATCGTAAATTAAATTCGGATGTCGCGCGGCTCGCAGCTCGCCGATTTTTATTTGACTCGCCGCCCGATTTAATTTACTCTTCCCTCCCCGGTCAGCGGATCGCAACAGAAGTTGCTGGCGGCCTACGGGTTCGAGAAACTTTCCCCGGGTTTCCTCTGGAAAATAAATATTCGGCTGCCAGGCTGATTTATTCCGTTGCAGAATGCGTACGGACTTCCAACGAAAACAGGCCGACGTTAACCTACTTTCCCCGAGTTTTTGGCTAACGCTACACACCCCTTATCGTTATAAAAGGAGATCGTTGCCTCCTATGAGGCATTCGTCATCCATTAAAATAGAAATTCCACGAATATTCATTCACAGTAGCGATTCAAATTTTTCACAATTAATATTCAAGTTTGCATAGAAACTTGGCCCCTAGATAAATCTACCTGCTGGTAGTTAAGCTTGATTTCCTGAGAAACAAAATGATCCAGCCCTTTATTTCACCTGGTATTGTCTTGTTGCGCTACCAGATCAGCAATATCTCTCTGTATAAAATTCGTACAAAGTTCAACGACGAGCGAAGCTTGTTAAATAAATCATGTCTCAATAAACGTCCGAAGCGCGGGCAAACGGTTGCGCAACGACGCTTCCCCACGAAACTTTCGCAATCCAGCATTAAGTAAGTTGTCGTCAATTATCCGGCGCGAATATGGTCCGATTCGATCGTTAATCACCGTGGACAGCAGGTGTTATTAGGTGTGGTTGGCAATCGGTGCGTAGGCGCCATTTCTACGTAACGGATCGCGTAGCCGGGCGCGGTTCGGTAGCGGGTTAAACGCGCGTACCTTCAGCCAATCCTCTTTTCGATCGCGTTGTTTCCTCGCGTTTCGAGAGTGCATTCAGCGATGGTAGAAGGGCGGGAGGGGTCCTCGTAGAGAGAGAAACGGAGAGAACCGCCGTTCCTGATGCGTTAAATTAAAGTTGAACTCCGTAGCAGCTGATGGCGCGGCTGTCGATGGGACGAAATTCGTGACTCCCTCTTCCAACGACTCGTCCGATGAGGCAGGAGCAAAACGGCAGATGCACGGAAGTATTCAGCCTCGTTCGTTTTTCTTCGCTCCCCCACCGCGAACACCCACCGTCGAACGTTCGTTTTAATTATTGTTCCGTGCGAGCGAACTTTCCGAATTATTGTACACCAGAATTGTCGTCGCCGCTCTCGCTTTTTACGAGCTGGACATCCGGCGAATCGTTTTCTGTTCCGAGCGTTGCTCTTCTAGGTTTATCTAGCTGATTTCACCGCGCTCGAACGGTCGCCAACTTTTTTGTTTTTTCTCTACGGCGGCACACGGGGCACCGTCGCGCGGCCTTTTGATGCCGCGAAACGAGAATCGCGAATTAAGAGAGTTTCGCCGCGCGAACTTTTACCCGTCCGCGGGCGAACACCCGCGCGGATTTAATATCGCCCGTTTACGTTTTAATATTCCCGCTGCGCGAAATTAAACCGCGACGGGATTAATTGTTTCGATTTTACGGCTAGCGGATCGGGAATTTAGAAGCGTACGGACGCGCGTGTCCGCAGGAGTGATACGTAGTACCGTATTGTTATACAGTAAAATCACTAGATCGGTCTCCGAGCCTCCAGTACGCGCAGTTCTCTAGAACCGTGGCTCTGAATATTTTTATAGACACCTCCGTAAATCGAAGTATTAAAAAGCCAGTGGAACGATACAACTGTAAACAGGCGTCGTTGTTGGTAACCGCGATGGAGCATTGCTTCCGTATTAATCCGGTACTTTGATCATAAAATTTACATTCACGTACCTTCCCGTAGCTCCTTCCGTATGCGCCACGCCATCGTCAAATTCCCCTTCCCCCCCGTTCGGCCCTGAATCCATCAGATCCGACACATCTTACAACCCTTTTCCTTACTTAAATCCAAATAAAGTTTCAGATTCTTGAGTCTCCTCTTCCTTGTCCTCCCTCCTCGGGATCCAACGTAGGCGGCGTTCTACGAACCCCTCTGGACCGGAACTGCACCTCTGTCTCCGTTCGTCACGTTCGCATTACAGCCCTTTCCTTTCTTTCTCCCCCATTGGCTCGCCCGCGCCCTCCGCCCTTCGTCTTACAACGGTGCCCACCTTCTTCTACCCAACGTCTAACGTCTCCTCTCCCTGTCCCACCCGTCTCGTGGCAACCTCCTCCTCGACTATCCGTCTTCGTTCGACTTACGACCGGCTCTCGTCCTTTTTCGCCTTCCCAGGCATCTTTCATCCCTGTCCGGCAGCCGCGTGCTCGCCCGCCGGTAACGAGAGGAGAAACACCCTCGCTACTTTTAATCGACCCGCGCTTTCTTCTGCTTATACATACCTAGCCAACGTCGTCCCCCACCCCTTCTTCAACGGCCTCTACTCATCTCCATCCGCCACCCCACCAGCTTCGACCGCTCCCAACCCCCTCGCTTTTTACGTCTCATCTTTACCACCAACATCGTATATAAGTACCTAAGGGCGTTGTCTTTGGTCTTTCGCGTATTTTGCGCTCCGCTCACTACGAAATACCGCGAGGGTAGCTCCGCGATTAAATGCGAAATGAAGGCCGCCAGGAAAGACGCCGGGATGCTTTCGAAGGATGGACGCCCGATTTTCCGACCGTCTTCGTTTCGGCCCGCGCAGGCCTCTCCTTCGGGATTCCGCGCTAGGCGCCAACAGAGCCGAGCTAACTTTCAGAGATCGATCATTAGGAATTTCTATCGAGCAAATTTGTTACGTCTCTTTTTCACACATCCAACGAATCGAACATTCGAAGTCAATTAGAAACCCTCGTTACCTACGAACACATAGCTTTCAAAGAAATCTCTAACATCCATTCGACAGGAACCATCGCGACCATAATCAGAGTGAATAAAAATCTGCAACCAACGAATCCATGAAACAGCGTTCAACCAACATCCACCTCGATCCTTATACGCGAGCCCAACCTACGCAGGACAATGAAACGCTTTGTTCCGTGGCACCGCGGACGAGGAGGCTGCAGCCTCTTCCCTCGACGTTCCGCCGCTTGGGCCACTATCCAAGAATGCCCGACGATCCCAATAAACAACGATTGACTGCAGGTGCAAGACAGGACGGAAGCGTCTCGACGCGTACGTAGGGATAGTTTCGCGGTTTACGGCCGATTACCACGGAGGTCGTAACCGTATGCATGTGCAACGCGAGGGTACGTATGCGAGGATGATGCACGCGGTGGAAATGGCCTGGATCGGCGTTTGTCAGTGCGGGCTGGGCCAGGTAAAACTGTTGGCGGTTGCGCGTGTGCGTGCGTTACCTCGTGGCTCTTCCGTAAGGGAGTCGTCGGGCACGGATGCATCGGCCCCGCGCGGCTTCGAATACACTGCAAGTCAGTCAGTTAACTCGCGAGTCAGACCTTTCACTTCGTGGTCCAGAGAGCACGGCATGGTGCACGATGGTTCCCACAAGTGGGAGCCTTCACTGTCCGATGCTACAGTTTGTTTCTTGTTTCCAAGGAGCACGGGGGGGATGGGAACCGGGACGAAGACCGTGAACACCCGCGGACCCTACGGTTCTCCTCTTTTAATATCGACATTCGCGCAATCATCCGATTTTGATTCACTGGTAAGCCTGTTTAATTTGCCGTGGTATCGATTGCGTGGGCAGTGGTGGGTCCTTGTGTCGTGCTACGTGTGTGTCGGATGAATGGAATCGATGATGTGTGTGGGATAATTCGATTGTTGGAAATCAATTTTTAGGACTTTTTTGGTTTTTCTTTGCTACTTCGGTTGTTTTAGTAATAGCTTTGTTCTGACTGTGATGCAAGAAATAAAGCATTGGTGGTTTAAATTGATCTTATTGCAAATCAGATTCATCCTTTGGAAATTTAGTAATTCTACTTAAATATTTTATTGAGATTGTAAGTGATACTTGGATGATTTAAGATGTTATTATTTCAATTCCATGATGCTTGAACTTGACAATTCTACCGGCTACCTTCTCTATTTCAATTTCCTTATTACATAGATCCATATCAATCTGATTCACAAGATCTTTTTGCAGAAGAAAATTATTCTTATAATAATTATATATAATTATTATATATATATATATATATATATATATATATATATATATATATATATATATAAATTAGCACCCTTTTTGGCCCCAGCTAGCTAATAAATCGACAAGATCGGGCATTAATGTCTGCGCACCAGTTGTTGGAAGTCGCAACTTTAACCCTTTGCACTCGACGAGTTTTTCGAGCGGATGGTGCTGCAACTCGAGACAATTTGGTAAATGAATTTATATAAAAATTAACATACGAAAGTGTTATATATTGATATATTATCTGTGGTTACATTTTGAGAAAGATAATTGTCGAAGTTCAAGTTCTGTAGTGGTATTAGGTGTGATATACAAAACGCTTACCAAGGTATTCTGAATTGCCAGGATCTTGTGTTATAGCTGCTGCTTCCGGATTCACTGTCTATTACACTAATTTTTCTGTTTCTCACACTCGATACGTAATTACTGTTTACACTTGCTCTATCTCCACTTTAATCATGATCGATTCAAAATTAAACTCGCTTTGAAACTTAAAAATTTCGCGATACGTGTGCTCGTTACGACCGTCGAAACTGTACTAAGGCTAGAGACATCGTATTCGGGACTACAGTCGTAGACGAATTTTACGTCACAATGTCACTTTCCAAACGAAGACATAAACAGCCTGAGGGACCTATTTAGGAATCAATACTTCGCATTTATCCACCAGAGATAACGAAATTCAACATAAATACAGCCGCTCGAGTTGCCACGCGAAACATCGCGGCGAGTGAGAGTCACCGTTCGAGCGCAAAGGGTTAATATTCCATGTTAGACACCGAACTCCTGAGCCAGTGTAAAGTGAATTCATCTAGCAGCTCGCTTGTTTTCTTCTCCACGAGGAGCACATTCGAGGTGATGTTTCTGCATACGTCATATATGGGTCAAGATGCATGCTCAACGTGGATGCACGCGTCGATTTCCTGCTACGGATCGTTATTCGCCCATAATGAGGCGTAGCTGGAATGGAATTTGAAAAATCCAATTTACATGAAGAAGAAGTGGATGCGCGACGGGGAGGGGCTGTATCAAGTGAATGAAACGGGCGCGTTCCGATCGATCGGTAGTTTCATAATTCGCCCTCTGAATAAGATATGGTTAAGTATTTTATTTCAAACCGCACGGGCGAATATTTTAAAGGAATTTAATAATTCGATTGTTCGCCGATGCGCTCGATGTAAATATCGAGTGAGCGGGACAAAGGCATTTTTCTCCGGCTTTCCATTTAATACCAATCGAAACGCGAGTATACAGCGAATACGTATTCCTATCAAAGACGAACTATCGCCTTTGTGGTCACTTCGATATCTCCTCGATAGTGGTTACATATAATGAATAGAAGGGAAGGAGAGATCGTTTCAAGTTGTTGTTACTTTTAATATCAAATTTCAGCGTCAATTGTACGGAGAAACGTTTGCTTGAACTAGTTTGTCTATGAAAATGTAAAGGACTAATTAAACCTAAGTCTATTTCGGTGGAAATTTATAAAATAAGGAAAGAACAGTAACGTGAACGCAATTTAAAGAATGCTGGACTTAATATCTCTTAAAGATGTACCTTCGTCCACGTAACTTTAATTTTAATAACATTTCAAATATATCACGCGACATTCGTACAAAGTTAACATCATACACGTTTTCCAATTAATTGTCGTAACGATTAAAGAATTTAGAGACGTAATAATCGTAGGATAAAAGTTGTGGAAATGAAGGCGAGTGTCGAAAAGAGGATCGCGGATGGACGGCGATGATTGCACCGGTCCGGCAAAGAACAAACATCCACCGATACTTTGTACTTACACGAGTTTATGAGCAATCAGCCGGTGCTGGTCAGCGCAAATTGTTTGATCCTCAAACCCATTTAACTCAATTCCATGAAATTCTACTCGAATAATCACAGCCCCGGTGCCTACCAATTACGTTTTTGCGAGCCACGCCGTATAAGCGTCGTTACTCGTTTCAAAGAAGACCGTGCTCCGGATGTGAGTGCAATACTGTTCCGTGCTCCAATTCGTCGAACCTTACTACCTAACATTCCGCAGCTAGAAGTGCCAACGCCGCCTAAGACGCTCGCCGCCATTCGGATGACCTAACGTTGTTCGACCATTTCTACACTATTTCTACGTCTCTTTCAAATATTTTTCGATATCGTAGTAAACGTTCGAATATTTCAATATTTTTTAACATCGATAAATTCATTAAAATCCACGGTACTTAACCGATCGAAGAGAATGAAACGATAAGGAGACGCATTCGCAAAATGTTCCGAGTACGGTGAAGCAAACCACCTCCAATTAGACATTAGCCAAGCTATAAAAAGCATCGACGGGAATAATTGAGACATCAACAAAGTACATCTCTCGACGATTCGTTCCGTGCAGGTTCATCTTCAACGAAATCGTTAAATTCGTTGGTATTTCATTCCCCGGCAAAATGGCCATTACTGTCGACCAATCGTCCCAAGTGTTTCGAAAATATTGGTCAATTTCGAATAAGAAAGTGGTCATTAAATTTGACAGTGATTTAATTAGATTTATTACAACCTCTCCTAGAAGCATCTTCCCCGACGATTTTTATCATAAAACAACACTGCTACCTTCCTCCGCGTTTTCTCGATACCTCGAAACCGTCTCTCTTTATACTTCCAACAAGAACACGAAAGAAAAAAAAAAAAAAACACGCAACGCTAGTCCAATTGCCAACGTTCCCTCTATTCGTCCACATAACAAGCCCGACAGTTACCAAGAGCGATCGCACTCCGAGTGCAATGGTGCGCGCGTGCCTTCGGGAGAGCCTCTGTTGCCAGCAGCGAATCGCAGCGCGGCGTTCCGCGCGACGTTGCCCGTAGAGGAAAAGCGGCGACAGAAAAGTACCTGTTGGCCGCGGAAATACGTGGCCGAGGAAAAAGGGGAAGGTACGAGCCCGGCGAAAGAGTAGGCAGTGGGTGGCCGGCGGGGGAGTAGGAATGGTGAAACGAGCCGGTGCCGTGGCGGGGAGAGTGTGGAGACGAGAAAAGAGGAGCTGTCGCGCATTGAAGTCTCCGAAACGGCAGGATGCTCTCGCGGAGAGTAACACGAACGAACGAAGCGAGTGGTAGACCCGTGGCGCGGCGTATGTGAAGGGAGTACGACGCCGCTCGGCGGGGTTACAGACGTGGGGAGGAGCGGTGTGGAGGAAAGAGGTGATACGAAGCAGAGCGGAGCGAAGTAGAACGGAGCAATGTCGAGGCATCGAGCCATTGACCCGTGGAACGAGGGGGTAAGCTCTGGGTGCACCGAGAATCCATGCAGGATGTATAACACACCAACACGTGGCCCGCATGCATGTACGCAACTGTCCATGCCAGGGTGCACACGTGTGTAACGGACGTGTACCCAGAGCGCCGATATTACGGTACAGATAGATCGGGAACGATTAAGAAATCCGTGACGGGCATTGTGTTTGCTCGCTCTCGTAACGCCTGTGTCTGCGCCGCGAGGATCGCGTACGATGCTCGACTTGCGTTCGCCGTCCCGCCTTTGGCGAACGGGCCCCGCTCCGGATGGGATCTTCTTTGATGAGTTTCGCGGGGCACGTCGATGCGAGTGATTGTCTGGGAAGCTGCGTGCCAAGGAAAACCTTCGTACTTCTGTATTTAAGCGGTTACGTTAATTGGTACTGGTGGATGTAACGGAGAACGGATTACTATTAGTCGCAGAGGATTCTTGTAGAGATACCGACAGTTGTTATTTCGTACGTAATTTCTAAGTATTAGACACGTGCAAAGTGGTCAAACTGGTTGAAAGATTTACCATTTTTCATACAAATGTCTCTTTCTTCTCGATTTCTTTTAGTTCAAGTAAATATATTTTAATTATCGACAGATTCTCTCTTCGTGTTTAAATATTGACCGAAAGGGATTAAAATGGTGACCAGGACAAGGCCAACAATAAATACTTTCGTTGCAACCGGCTACAATCGAGGTATTACTTCGCGCAGCCATTTCGAACGGGGTACGAAACGAAGGATGCTCGTCTGAAACGGTGAAAATTAAGCCCGGCGATGGTGGTACGTACACGCGTACCCGGGAGAGCTCGTGTCGGGAAACGAGTAGATCGAGAGCGATTACGAAGGCCATGACGGTGCATTGTGTTTCGTTGCTCTCACGAGAGGCGAGTGCGCGCGGTGTTCGAGCGCGGCCGAGCGTTGTTGCGGATCGGCGCACGTGTGTAGACATACGAAGGTTGGATGGTCGCGGCGAGGCTGCCGCGGTACCGATCTCCGTGTCCGCCCAGGGTCATGCCCTACCCTCTCGCGCTACACAATAATCTTCCTCGTCGTGTGTGCTCTGGTATCTCCACCAGGCGGACGACTCCACGAAGCGGTTCGTTTTTCTCCCGTACGAGAGTGCCTCGGCTGCCCTCCTCGCAGAGGTCCCGTGATCGCCGCCAAGGCGGCCCTGCGCTTGTCCTTCCATCGTTCCTCTTCCTCTTCGCCCGGTTCCTTCCTCCTCCACCTGCTCCTTCGCCCCGCTCGCCGTGATATGTGCGACTCTTTCCCTTTCGTTACGTTTATTATTCTTCCCCCCCCAGGGAACGGAATGAATTCCTCTACGGCCACGTAACTTTTACTGTCCGAAGAACGCTCTGCTCGGTAACTAGCGATCGAATTTGTTCGTTCGCTCGATATCGACGCGAAAGTTCGATTTTATGGGATCGTTCGCTAGGTTGGATTGTACGTACTTGCGAAGTTTGATCGTACGAGGTTGGTTGAATTCCAGAAGAAGCTTGTAGTGGAGGCTGAGGGATTTATTAGTGTTATAAATGTATTTTTAATTCTACTTTTGAGAGTTGGAGCTGTGTTGTTTGAGGTTGTTGGTAGATTTTACTCGCATTTCAACAGGTTCTTCTGGAGTCAGGTGGTATATCGACGATGTGTTTCAGCGAAACATCAATCAGGTCCAATCGGGTCTAATTTGCTTCGAATCTATTTGCAACTAACTCGATTACATTGCTACTGGTAACGATCCACATGGAAATTAGATAGCATTCGGTCACTCGCCTTCGTATGCGTAAAGTTTTACGTCGCCAGGTCGAGATTCCAGCGATAATACATGCGCGGCGTTTGCAACATGACTTCATAAATAACTTAACGCATGTTGCGGTCTCCCCTTTTGCAAATCGCGCTCGATCGACGTTGCGGTGGTAGACTCGCCCTCCTCGCGTCCTTTATTTTCCCCTCCGTCTTGTTCGACAGCCTTGTCTCGATTTTTTGTCCGCACGCGAGCAATTTTGTTCGCCAATTCGAACTGTACGTGAGGACGCAATCAGTGGCAAGATAAACGACTCAATTCTCCCCGCGCAATACCAATGTGTTCATTTACTCTCGCCATTTTTTATTCAACCGTGCACCGGTTGCGTGACAGAGGCGAGTATTCGCGTTTTGCTTCCAGATCTCGAGCACGACGCGTAAATGTTATCTCATCGACCGATATACGATCGAGAACAATTTCCTTCTATCAATTTCACGCGACAGATTACTCATATTTATATTTAATCTTCAAGTTTACAACGATTTTCTAGCGTTCATAAAAATTGAAGTATACTTCCTCACGACGAAGAATGTTTTCGAATTGAATCAAGCGAAAAAGAAGTATGTCCTTTTACTTTTTATTAATTCTACTTGCCAGAGGGATTTCGTGTGTCACAATAAGTAAAACCATGCAACAGCCGTACGATTTTATTTGATGCAGTTTCTTCATCGTTCATCTCGCTCCCATCTTCGTGAAAACAAACGATGCTTAACAAACAAAACATTCGAAGAGCACCGTCTCGTGAAACATTTAGCCCGCGGTAACGAGATTACTTTTATTCTCTTCCCCGCCGACATTTTCGTTCCTTGCGTTATTACAAATACTTTTGCAACTTTCGTTTATATCGCGGTTCTTTGAAAAATCTTCTTTAATTGTTACTCGCGCTTCACGTGTCTATCTTTTCTACGCGGCCCATTTCCCGCTCCTTCGCTTTCGTTCCCTTCGTCGTTCGCTTTGTCCGCGCTTCGTATTTCACTTGAAACGGAGTGCAACTTGCAGGCAGTTACAGTAAGCGTTATAGCTTACGCTTTCTTCGGCAAGGCGCTTGCATCGATCAACCAGTTCATTAGTAGAGCACAGCGCCCCTTGTAAATTGTATATCGACGTTATAATTTTATATTGAGCCTTAAAGGTCACATTACACCAGAACAGGTCGATGAAATAGGCTCGAGCAGAGTTGGGGTCTGTGTTGCAACGTATTCCGCGCTACATTGACATCTTCTGAAATAATATAGCGTATCTGAGTATATTCCAACTAATTTTCGTCTACCAACATGTTCAATTTATGAAACTTTGTTGCAACGATGCATCTCTAGTTTACTTTGTAAACTTTTTAAAAAGTTGACAACGTCCGCTACAAAAGAATCCACGATAAACCTCTACAATGATCATAATTATACGATAACTCTGATAAACCACTGTCAGTAAATTCCGTACCCCATCTCTATCTGGAACCCACGAAGGAGCACATTCGAGCAGAGGACAGCAGTACGGCAACGAAGAAGATGAAGAAGAAGAAGAAGAAGAAGAAGAAGAAGAAAGAATAAAACGAAGCGAAAACGGGTAAACTGAAAGGAGTATAGCCCAGAGGGTATGCAAAGGGTGCAAAAACAGAGTCGCGGAGCGTCGACCGTCGGGTGGAGGCAGTGGGTGCGCGGAGGAAAGTTGGAAAGAGGAGGCAGGAAGCTCGAACGACTGTCGGGCGAAGCGAAAGGAGACGCGACGGGCGCCAGCCCAAGAGACACACAGGTGGGCGTGGCGCCTATCCCTACGCGGCGCTGCGGGTCGCCGCGATATGAAATTATATACGTTAAACTAAGGGTTCGTTCCTGTCCGCGTCCCTTTCCCTTTTCGTAGCCGCGTCCGGCTCCCAGTGTCCGCGCACGGCTCGTATTCCGGTTGCAGTCGCGGGCACGCCGCGAATGAATAAGAAAAGCGGTGTACGCGCGCTTGTTCCGTCACGAGCCGCGGCCCAACACAGAACGGACGCCGCCGTCTCATCTCGCGGCGGCCAATCAGCCTCGTAATCACTGAGCTCTCTGAACGTTCGTTGTTGCCGGTGACTTAGGCTCTACCTACGGGCTTTACGCGCCGCGGCGACGACGGTGGCGGCGGCAACCCCCAACCCCCAGCCTCCTCCGCCTCCGACGCCGCTTACTTCCGCTCCTCGCCGCTCTTCACCGCCCTTCATTTAACCCGTACAACTCTACCCCGCGATCTACAGGAGTTACCTCGCGTACCCACCTATACAAGCGCGCCGTCCCTACGTACTCGCGACTGCTACTCGCGATCGAGCCTCCAGCTTCCTCCCCCTCGCTTCTTCCTGCCCAGCGATCAGGAAATGAAAGGAATAGCTGCGAATTCTTCCGAGCTGTAGCTTTTCCAGCAGACGCGGATTCAGGAACGTGGCATTTTTTCGTTCGCGATTTTGTGTAGATTTCTGTAACTCGGTTGTTTGCAGCGCTTTTGTGTTGTAGCTGTTGTTAGATGGGATAGATGGGTGTAGTATATCTGAGGTTTACTTTGTTTTTTGTTCTAGGATGGTAATACGTTTAATTGTTCTTCAGAATAATGTTGCAAAAAGCAGAACGAGGATAAGAAATTGGTACTGAGGAATTGCTATACTGAAGGATATAATTTCGTGTAATCGAGGCTGTTTAAGTTACATACACGAATATTTTCATTCACATTTTCGTAACAGGAAAGAGGCGAAACAAGATTCAGCGTCCGATACAGTATCAATGGTATAATTCCAGTCTTTAAGGCTGTCTCTAAAGTTTCTTGGCAGCCAGGCCGCCTTTGCCCTCTGAAAGGAGGTGAACCATGCTTTCGACCGACACGCAATTTCCATGTCACGATCGTTCTCTCCTAAAATCAAGAGCATCTAAGTAAAATAAAAACTCGACATCCAACGTACCAACGAATCGTCTAACGAGGACCCTTCCAAAGATTTCCAATATATTTTTGGCATTAAGATGACAACAATTTCAAAGGAAACGTTTAAACGTAAAATTCTGATACGCGTTGCAAAAGTTTCCCGTGGAAAGTATTAATTACACGATTGCAACATTGTCAGAGCAGACGAGAGACGAGCGCTCGACGTTTTCAGCGGCGAATTTTCATATGAGCAAGCATTGCTTCATGCTTGGTATGCCGTACAATCTCGAAGAGGAAGGCGACAATTAAGCGACTGCGCCTTCTGTCTGCCTGTTTCGCTGCTAGAAATGTTTAGCGCGTCCTCAATTAACGATGCTACCTTTCGAAAGGTGCACCTATTGTACCGCATGCATGTGACACAGGAAGGATACGAGCGTGCACGGTGATAGCGGTGGGTGGGTACGCGGGAACAGGAAGAAAAAAACAATGGTCGAAGACGAACAACGTTACCAGGTGTAATCTCTACGTGGACGCGGTGCCCAACCCTTGCTTTACGAACCGAAGCACACCTGCTAAATGGTCTGAACGCAATCTCGATGGCCGGTCGTTTGCTAAATTTCCACCTGCACGAATTCAATTTTTGTTTCGGGAGTTAATGAAGATGAATTATTTCACCTCGAACGCACGGTGGCTTCGTGTCTGTTACGCGTTAAATTCTGATCCTTCTGCTTTACTTGTCGTTTTATACAATCAAACGCTTCAATTTTAAGCATTAATGGAAGGACTAGAATTTGTTAAAATATAATAATAGATTCTACTTTGTTTATACTAGTTGACTGAATTGTATTTTTTTCGACAATTGTAAGCGCTTTTACGGTCCAATTAATTTTAAACAACGCGTAAATTGATGGAGAACAATCACGGAGAACGCTCGGAATCTATGCTCCTCTTTAAATATTTCAAACTTGAGAAGTGTACGAATATAGACTTTTATGACGGACTCTATATTCTGTCACAGTTGACATTTTCTCCCGTCGACTGATAATCGCGTTTCCCATTGAATAAATAATTTATTCCGTTCGCGAAAATACAATAGCGAGGTATATGGTCCGTGTTCGAAGAGCGGCGTCTACGTAGAACCGCAGGCAGATTGATATTGAAATAAAATCACGCCCTCGACAAATCGGACTGCGTTCCATCTCGCGGAACTTACACTCATGCTTTAAGGTAGCGTACGTACGTGCCACAGCTACCTCGATTCTTCTACCTGTTATATCGTGCACTTTCATTGGTGTGGCCTACGCGTTCTCCATCTTGTATTATATACAACTATTCCACGTCAAATCGTACGTAAATCCATACGTTATTGCGGCCTTTCAAAATATTTATTAAAAAGAAAAAAATTGTAGAGAAGAGTAAAGCAAGAGGGTACCAAAGTAAGGGCTATTAAATTCTATATACCTCTGACACCTCACTAACTGTTTGCAAAGACTGAAATCTCTGTTTACGTAGACGCACAGCCGCTTGTGTAGACGCTTGGCGCGATGCATCGGAGGGGTGACTTGTAAATTGCAGGAAACCTGGCAGTTCCGAGTAATTTAAATCAGAGGATACGTATATTACCATCGATACCGCGCAGATGTGCACCGAGATATGCATTCATTTGCGGTGGAAGCTCGTGGTCGCAGCAAATCCTCGTTCAATTTGCGATGTTACAGATGAAGATCCTCTGTTACCCCTCCCCCCGCGGCCACCCCGGCCCGGCAGCCTATTATCTACAACCTTTCCAATCCTTTTGCCTCGCTTGATCCTACCGGCCGCGTGAGAAAACGCATCGGAGGTAATACGTGACACGTGGTTTCGAATCAGCCCTAACGCCAAGAATGCAATTCGATCAGAAGCTACAAGGGGGAAGAGTATTGTCATGGTCGAGGTACGATTTCGAGACTTTTAAGTTGTTACTACGAGACGATCTCTCGGACGTCTCGATGAAAAGTTCATCTTACTAAATGCAGGGTTAAATATTGTTCAATCGTCGAACATTTTTGGCAATTTTAACTGCATCCTGTGTAATTAATGATATTGATAAATATCATACAATATTTGCAACTTTCTCCATGACAGGTACTATTTATCGTTTAAAAAATATTTTATGGTGGAAAGCGATACACTGAAAAAAAGATTTTATAAATCTCTGATCTTTCCGTTCAAGTATTCGAAGAGCTGAATGTGCTTTATAGCTTCTATTGCGCTAGAATATCACAAAGCAAGTAACGAGGCGAGCACGTAAGAAATCTCTCGCAATCAAAACGACCGTACAATTATTGTAGTATCATCAAGAGCAAAATGTTCTGTACCGGTTATAACCTGAAGACCACCAAGAAATAGTGCTCGATATCAACTCTATGTAACGTTGAATACGTACAGACGTTAAATGAACATTTACAGACAATATTAGATACCCACTTTTAATCAAAATAAAATGTCTGCTTACTGGCCAAAAGAAATGGCTATATCGCAACTCGAGCTAATCGCGACGATATTTACCAACTGATACTCGAAACATTTTTGGAATAACCACTCGGATACTTCTGTGCATGTGCAGCAGCGTAGATACAACGAGAAAGAGGTTCGCGACGACGATCAGGCCCGATAATAATTTTTATCGCCACGGTCTCAGGTAAATTTGTTTGCTCGACTGGGTTGGATGATGATCGCTGGTAGTGTGATCATCAAGGTAACCGAACGCCGCGTGGAAAGTCCGTGGCAGCCCCCGGGAGAGATGTATGTATAACGTGAGCGTGTATGTCACGGGCAGTCACGACCGCAGACACGGCCTCATCTTTCTTGCTGCTCTCGGTGCCTCTCTTCCCTCTCCGCCCCTTCCTACACCTTTTGGATTCAGCGATGTAACCAACGTTTGGATGCATCTACGAGACGGCCAGAGCCACGGTCAGGCTTCCTGGGCACAATCGCATCCACACGGGCCCAATTCGCGTGTGTTACGTGGACGCGAATCCCTTCTACGCGCGTATACGGACAGTTTCAGGTGTTACGTTACACGTGCCCGGACCCCTTGATAACCTTTATGGCGAATGAAAGGGTTTGGCGAAGGGTTTTGCTCCTTTTGGAGCCATCCGCGTATCCGTGGCCGAGGTTTGCTTGATTTTTTAACCCAGGCCTCGAACGGATGCGTAACCCTTTTTTTTACGGTCATTGAGAGCATAGCTATCTCGCACAGCTGAGGGGGTGAGTTTTCTTTCGAGCTAATTGCTGTTGATCTTTATTAAATGTTATATAATAATTTTTCGTGATTATTTACGGATAACTCAAATGGTGTACGAATATCATGTTACATATCTAACATACTGTTAAGTTCCTTTAGTTTTTGGGGGTGAATCAGAAATCAAAAGTGCTAAGTTGAACGAAAATGCATCAGCTTTTGTGATTTTACTTCAAGTAATATATAGGTGAATGTAATTTGTATACGACTTGTATCACTTTAAAGGGATTAATTCTGAACAGTTATGTGGGTACGGCACATGTCTAAATAATGTGTTGCAGCTCGAAGAGCATTCATCACGGCGAACAGCAGCAACGCCAAAACGGTTTATCTACGATAAACGGACTCTGGTACGCGTAACATAACACCTCGAACTCATATATGTTTATATGAATCATCTGCATCTGAATTATCCCGACGCATTACACATACAATAGGCAACACGATTAAGTACCAGGTTCGCATTACTGTACGTACCCCTGAAATTGATGTTCTATACGAACAAATGAAAATAATTCAAACCCTATTTATCCTTTGACAACCATACACTTATAGTGCAGAAGACAGATTCATTTACATACATATTTTAACAGTGATGCAGCAGTAGCATCCCTTAAAACGTAAAATACTCGTACAATACTCATAGAATATAATTCTACATTTCTGCGTGTCATTAAAAAAATCGCCTAAACCCTACTGCTCCAAAAAAATATTAATTACTCAAGGGTGACTTAATCGCTTGACCATCGTATTAGAACAAAAAGCTTTCCAGAGTTTCGAAGGGTCCCGAAAGTAACGAGAAACGCATCCCTACTTGTTATAGATACATATTGCAACGCGACGGCATGAACGCGGGTATTTAAGAAGCACTCACGCACCCTTTCCTCGAGTGTTAAGTTACCCCTGCCGGGGGCCCCGTCTCGGCTCGCTATCGCGGCTAAAAGATCCGTTTTACCTGGCTGCCGCGGCGATCCCCGACGCGTAAACGTGCGTAACGGGTTGATGAGATACGCTGACCGTTAAACGCGCACACGATATCCAAATAAAATCAGAGAGGAGCCTATGCGAAATAAATATTAGGTAGACGATCCTTCCGGATAAGAGAGGCACGAAGGAGAGGCGGGCCGGGTGTGAGAGGCCTTCAGGTCATGCCCGCGGGAGATACAAATGATATCAGCTCGGAAACCTGCTCGAAGCCACCTTGCCTCCTGGATAGATGTACACGATTCGTGCCACCTCTAGATTCGTCGAGCACTACTGCTCGCGCAGCCTCTCGCGATCGGTATGGTGCCTAGATTTTTTCGAAACGCGTCGACGGGACAGGAGAGTCCATCGTGTTCGATCTAGCAAAGGTGTAACGTTTGCGCGTTCGCGCGTTACTAGGAAAAACGCGAATATTCGGGTAACGGATGCTGAGAGTCTGACGAATTACGAAATTCTTGCCATTGCGCCAACGCTCCGGATTGATCTCCTGGCTGATCTTGCTACTTGCGAAACGGGCAACTTGAAAATGTTGCGGAATAAAGGCTTGTTCGAGGAGAATTGTAGATGCCAAAAGTCTGAGTGTTATTTAGATTCCTGGAAACTGACTGATGTTTAGTAGCTTAATGTTTCGTATCAGACTATGAAATTAATTCTTAATCTAGCAACGTAAGAAGTATGTCATCAAAGAGGAAAGATTGCTCCTTACGAATGGTGATTTTTTCGCGGTTTCGTGTACCTACCACCGCCTAATGACAGCCCTTTTGCCATACAACAATCGTGAATTCATTGCCCCAGTGGCAAAGTAGTACAGTTGTCGTAAGTTGTTGAAAATTTGCAGGTTTTTGTAGAGACCCTGATTCACTAACTCCCTGCAAGCGTTCCACATAATCTTATTCTTACAAACAACCACGTTGTCCATTAAAAATGTATTGTTCCACTTCCATTTCTCTTCTCTCATCCATGTCTTATCATAACGTGTTCACGTTGTTACGTGTCATAAATAACATAAACGCGATTTAATCATCACTAAACGCTATGAAAATAGCCTGTATCATCAGCTTGATTACCGATGACCGTTATTAACTTAATTGCTCACCTGCTCAATTAGCACGTGAAACCTTAATTACACGGGCCGTTGAAAAGTGAAGAGCCCTTTTAACGAATCACTCGAACGGTCTTGATTAATAAATCCGGAATGTCGGTGTGATTGTTTAGTCGTGCGAGTCCACGGTTAAATCCAAAGTGTCCGGGTTCTTGAAGCGTGCATAAGTCCAGACCCCACGCTGGTCTGGCATCAACATTTTTTAGCCCGTCCAGAGGAATAGGTACGCTGTACAGCGCTCTGGTAATGATGGATTCGAACGAGCGTCCATCTCGCGCGATCAAGCGGTTTACTTTCGTTATCGAAACCATCCGATTGATACGTAACGATCACGAAAAAGCAAAACGCACATTCCATTCAATTTCCAAAGTTTGTTATATGACAGCAACGTGCGTGTCGACACGTGCCTCGCACTCTACGCCATCGTTATTCGTTCCAATTTCACTAATCACGTCAATGGATCCATCACCCTCGTCGATCGTTCGCACAGTTCTTTCGCGCTCGATCCAACGCAATGTTTATCGATCTCGTTACGTCGAAAAAGCCGATACGTATATTAAGCACGCTGTAACGTGGAATACTTTGTACGCGATCCTGTGTTGGTAGATACACGCGCAAAGTGAAATACATTGTGAAATCGATGTAACCGGCAGGGTGTACCTACGGCGGGTAGATATATACCCGCAGCTTCCAAATACACTTTATGAAATTCCATTTTATGGTATCTTGTCGGAGCCGGGGTCTTCGATTTGGTGCTAAGAACTGAAGCAACAGGTGCGACGCTCTAGCCTTTGCGCCGTGGCTCCCAGAAGCTCAGGTAATACGTACGTTGTCGAGGCAAATCATTTTAAGAAATCTTTTATTCACCTTGCCCCTCCGTTGCTCGCCACGTGTATCTATTCCGTTCTCTTCTATGTGCGATTACTTTATTCACAACGATTGATGGTGGACTGAAAATTTCGAATACGTCGTAGAGAGGCTTCTTTGTAGAATCTGTGCTGTGAATGGTTTGGAAATCGTTCTTCTGTAACTACTAACTGGGTGACGATAGATAATGAGAAATTAATATTGACATTTAATAACAATCATACAAAGATATGTCAAGCATAGTTTTTTAATTGAATTTTGCAATTTTACATTATTTTACTTTTGTTTAATTCCAGATGGTCGTCGTTTTGTGAAATGTGAGCAAGTTTAATATTATGCTTTTTAAGGAAGAAGAAAATTTGTAGATGTGTAATGAAATTGTATGCAATTTTATGATTGTAGAATCGTAATTTCAGACTTGATTGTTCGCCGTGGAATTGCGCGATGTGGTGGAGCCATCGCTATACCCGTGTCTCGAATCTTTTAAGCGACAGGCAAACCACTCACGCGGCGCAGCGGACCGCGAAATCGACGCTCACATATGAACTGGGAACGAGAGGGTTTTCTCTTCTTCTCTTTTGCTTCTTTCGCCCGACGTGGAAACGAAAGAAGGACGAGCGGATCGTGCACAATCTTTACTGGCAGCTTTCCGCAACCTTTTCCCCGCCTTTCCACTGGCCTTCGTAGGCCTTTCAATTATCGCAAAGTTAACACAAACTTCTTCCTTCAACATTCCTTACGTCCGTTTACCCTTAACTTTTTTACTTGATTATTGCTCCGATGTTTCTCCTACCTGTATTCTTTTAACCTTTCCCTCGTTTGAGGCATCACGTACATTTGTATAGATGATAGGATGTATTGAATATATTATTGTATAATATGGTTTATTTCATCCACTTTGTGGTTGCTGTCGTTGCATATCGTTATTATGCAGCTGTTGTCTAGTTGAAATAATTTCAAACTATTATTAATTGAACAAATTTTAAGACAATTCCAGTACCGCGTAGAGTAAAATTAATCAAAATTGATAAGTGTAATTAACGAAAAAGCTTAGATAGAAAATCAGTCTTCCGACATGTACGAATAGCGATTATACGTAACAAAAGTGAGGAACATCCGAAGCTGCGTCAAAAGGTGAAAAATTCGAGGGGTTGAAGCTTTATCTGATCGTTGCACGCCACGGTACTCGTGACACCCTTCCACGTTAACGCTAAACAAATTGCTACCCCTCCCAGCATAATTACGTTAAATGAAAAACAACTGTAATTGAATTACTTTAATAATTTGCGAAAGGCTTGTGTTAATGTTTACATAACTTCCTGTATCACACTGGAAGCGTTATTGGAAAAAATCTTTTTCCTTCTTCAAAAATACATCATCAAAGCCACAAGAAAACTATGGAATCAAAATCAGAAAAAATTTAAAACCTACTGCTTTGCATAAAATGCGACATTAATATAAGTCACATCAGTGCAGCAGTTTTTTAGAAAAAAATAAGTAACACCAACTAGATTAAGGATAAGCAACATGCAAATTCCTGTTGAACACATCCTATCAGGGTGCCCCAGATATTATAATAAAGAAACACAACCTAATATATTAAATTTAGCAAGTGCACTATAAGAAGTAAATTCGTACAAGAAAACTTTAAACTTCCTAAGACATATTAAACTCCACTACCAAGAGTGAAACTGACACGTGCCTATCGCCATTCCAAAGAAACCACTGTCACCGTTAACTTAAAAAATCCATACATAACCCGTCAGCAGCTCCGCAAGAGTTTGCGAATCTACCGCAAAGGCGGTAGCCGTAGGAGATCCGCTTAATTGTCGAGTAGAACGGTATCGATCCCATTACGTAAAAAAAAGTTCCCGCGCGGAGAACACGAACGCGGCTAAATCGAAGAGGAACAGCCGCGTCCCAAAGACACGTATGCGAGCGTTCCGTTCGAAACGAAAAAAGAAAAAGAAAGAGTAAAAGGAGAGAAAGGGGGCCAAGAGGGCGGCAAGGGGTTGGGGTAGATAGATTTATGCCGGATCGCCAGGCACCGCCGTGTTCGTGTCACCCCTGCAGGGTAGGGTGACTAAGAATAAGGGGTAGAGGGGTGAATGGCGAAGCACGCGGCGGAGGGAGACAAAGAGAGAGAGTTTTAATGTATGCCTACCGGAGAGAGGCTATAAAAATCAATACCTTAAATTACCAGGCAGTACTTAATTTTCTTGGAGTAACCAGCCCCGCTGCGCGCTGCCGCTCTCGCCGGCTCTCTCCCCTTTACCTCCCTTCGCTCGTCGACGTTGGTGCTCCGCTCCGTCACTGCCCGATCGACCAACGAGACGAATTTCCCTGCATTCACGTGCATTTCACTTCGAACGGGACTTGAAGGAGGGGGGAGAGGACGGGGGTCCTGCAATTACGCGACGCGGAAGTATTTTAAAATTTTAAAGAGGAGAATGCGGTATTAAAAATGCAACAACGACGACAAGGGCCCTTCGCTCTCTTTATCCTGCTCTTTCCGCTGGCTCGAGACCACCCCCCGCCCGCCCACCCTCGTCTTAATCATTAAACCGCAAAGAAGGGCAGGCCAGAGGCCGGCGTAGTTGAATTACTTACAAATAAGTGCCGATCTCGGATGTTCTTAAACTCGTATTGAATGCCGGGTTTTATCGGAGATACGAGTCGAGAATGCTCTCGTACCTTATTCAATTATACAGAAATTAATGTTCATTTGCGCTCGAGGGACGATAGAACTTTTGATACTCGTCGAGGAGCGATTCATGTATAAATCACTGGAACGTTCAACGTTTCCGTCCTCGTAATTCCACGCCTCCTCCGAATATCGCGCTTTCTATAACCGTCGTCCCTGTGCTCCTTGCGATCGATGGTACTTTCACATTCGCGCTGTTTTCTGCCGGCAAATTCTTGGTGAACGTATATATATGTATGCGACGAAGTAGATCGTAAAAGCTCAGGTACGCGTCACGCTCGGCCGCCATAGGTGGTTTCGTTGCACGGAGGAAACACGCGCGATTTAGCAACGTAATGCTAATTAATTGCGCTCGCGGAAAAGAAAATGATATCTCGTAGGTCCCGACCCTTGAACGGCGAGCAAGATTACGACTCAACTCCAACGGAAGGGTTGGAACCCCGCCGCTTGATTTTATTGTCCGCCCCTCACCCTTAACCACTCTCTCTCGTCCCCGTCAGACTGCTTTCCTTCCTCTGCGAGTCGTCGTCGCGGTCCTACTCCTTTCTTTTTCCTCCTTTCCCTTTCGTCGAACCTACCCGTTACCGATGACAGAAAAGTTCACCCCTCCGATTCGTTTATATCCTGTCGCGTCTAAGTATCCGCGTGTTCCTCCGCGTGTCAGTGTTCTAATATTTGCGATCGAGTGGTGTGCGCAGAATTCGACGAACGACAGGGTTTTTGCATCCAAGATCGTGTACAGGGTAAGAGTATTATCAAGATCCTTAAATATTAGTAAATGTTCTTTCAAATTTGATTATCCTTTTCTTCTTTTAACACGGAAGTAACGATTTATTTCAAGGAAACGAAGTGGTTGCGATTAAACAGGAAGTATTGAGACTTGCTTGAAAAATTGTATTTTGTGGAGAAATCTTTGTGTATGAATTTATGGCACAAGTAATTAACTATGCAGAAAAATATAGAATGCAACAAGTAATGTTGTCAAATATTGCAGGAAATTTGGAGCAGTAAATGTCGTGCAGCTTCCAAACCCTAGACTTCCTTCATTTTTCCCAGAATCTTAGTCTGTTACTCATAACGCTCCTCGCGGATTCATTTCCATGTAGAACGCGAAAATCACGTAATACAAGCAATTCGTTACCCCTAATCGACGCGTGGAAACGCACGTGCCCCAGACCTGGAGGCATCGTCCAACCCGCGCAACGACTCCAAAAGCAAACGAACTGGTCGCGACGAGCAGTATATACAAGCCATTCTATACCGTGAACTGACCACGGCTAGATTGCGCTGGTCATGGTTATTTCGACCCCCTTCCCCTTCACCCCTCACACTCGCTACCACTCTCTTATTTACTATCCTACTCTTTTTCTCTTATTTCACGCCGTCCTTTCCTTTCCTCTCTCCCCCCTCTCACTCTCTCTCTCTCTCTCTCTCTCTCTCGCTGGCTTCCCTCCTCGTCGCCCCCCTTCTTTTTCTCCCTGACGGCCGGTAGCCCCTTGTTCCGTTCCTTGGCGGATCGAGAGAGGAGGACAGAATGACCCGGCAGGGAGAACGAGAGGGGTGGAGGTCAAGGGAGAGGGTGGACGACCCGAGAAAAGAGGGAAAACGAGAACGAGGTCCGAGAGGGAAAGTTGCAAGGGTGGGTGATAAATTGATAGTGGACGTGCGACACGCGCCCTTCCCTAGGCCGGCAGACCGACAGACCAGCAGACCGAATGACACCCTTACCCCGACCAACTGCCCCCGACTGTTGATACTCCTCCTGAACTCGAATTAAATGATCACCGCAGTCGATCGGTCACGTAACCCATCGCCCCGTCTCATTGCTGGAATATTCGATGGGGACCATCCGATTCGACGGTGGACACCTATTTGTTCTCACTTGTTCATCGCGATAACGGCTACGCGCGAATGCCAGAGGACTCTCGGTGGGTTGATTGAAAGCTGTTGCAACCTGCTGTGCAGTCTTCTTTCGACGATGACGAATAGGTTGACATGATTTATATTGGAATAGAAAAAAAAGGATGCAAGAACTTTTTACTCCAAAACATTATTTTAACTTCTTAGAGATAGAAGAACTTTGGAAGAATTTTTTAGAGGATCCAATACATTATTTACGTACGTTCGAACAGTTACTTTTTTGCATTTGTAGATCGAAAACATAATAGAAATAAGTGAACTAGTTATTGCCCCCGGAAAGTCGTAAAATGTTGTAACACGTGTTAGGCGTAGAAGCGTCGAAAGCTGAAGTTTATAGTCGGGAGGAAAGGGTGAGAGTGAACGGGATCAAAGAGAGAGAAAGTGGATGGTAAATCCGAGCCCAAGTTTCTGACCTTATATTCAGCACTTATTTGCATCAAATCTCCTCGAATGAACGTTCGAGCGCGTCATTTTGAAAATTCAATCACCCACACTGCAATCGTTACGTTTATCATTTTTATCGTCTGAAATTTTTACTACCCGCCAACGTGTTAATACACATCTAATTATCTATCCATAAATTTCAAATTCTATACGCACATAAAAACGCAGTTTTATAAAATCCATTAAATTTACAGATTATCTTATAAATAATAACTAACGTTACCCAAAATATAATAATAAATATATAAGATCATGCTCGGAGGAATCTTCTATTCGCAATCCACCCTCTTCTCTCTCTATTCCCTTTCACTCTCTTCTTCCATCCTGCCACCCTCTCCAACCCCTCTCTCTTTCTCTCTCTCTCCTCGCCCAAAAGAAATATGGATTAAGGAGGAATAAATACACAGAGACGAAATATTGGACTTACCCGCCGCCAAGTAGTAACCACAGACCGGTCGGTGGAATGTCGGATGCGACTTTCGTTTTAATCAGTACGAATCCAAGTTATTAAAATTCCTGGAGAATTTTCGCGGTTGAATAGAGCGGGCGGAGGTACGCGGCTGCCTCGAAAGCGGCGTCTGAAAGAAAAAGAAGTTCATTCATTCCAATAGACGCGAAAGATATAGAAGTAGACTCCTGCCCGGGCCAGAGCCGGCCGGGGTATCGCCAAACTAAAAACGTTAATTTATTCAATGGCAAAGGGGCACGAAGACATGAGAATACTGCGCCCCTAAGAGATGAGCCCGAGAGACGGAGGAAGAACAGAGAGAAACTCCGTAGGAAGCCCGACCGAGCAAGGACTTTCGGCTCGGGTCGAGCAAGGGGCGAAAAGGGTGGCGGTTTCACCGCGAGGAGAACCCGATGAAGGGGGTGAAGAGACTTTGGAGTCAAACGAAAGCCTCCGGCAGTTTTTCTACCGGCCCCGCAACGAACTCTTGAGTTTCGCCAAGTTTTTTCTTTCTGATTTTTCTAATTAATTATCGGTATTGATTGGTTCTCGATTTGACTGCGGAACGCCTTTGGCTACAGAGCGAAGAGATGGAAATGACCGCACGGAATAACCGTAAAAGAGAGGCGAAGCCAAGCGAATTAACTGTCCATAATTTGCCCGGAGTCGTGATTAAAGAGTGGCTTTGCTGCGAAAGCTAAGGGAAGGATTTTCGATATCCATTCTTTGCTCCTTCTTCTATACCTCGTGGAAAGCCACATCTCTGTGTGACGCCGGGTCTTTCAATTCTCTCTCTCCTCTCTCTTTCCCTCTGTGTACGTGCCGCGTCTATCTACGTGCAATCGTATTTCCATATCGCAATCAGTGCGCGTACTTCTTACATCGCAGAAATTAATGCGTCTGCGTTGTGTGCGTAACAAATTTTGTAACTAACAGTCGCGCGGATATTTGAGATCTTCAGAAATATTATAAATCGTCGCTAGCAATTTCTATCTCGAATAATGACATCCACGTAAGGTCCGCGAATTGCTGCAAGGAAATCGTTAAAAAATCGTACCTACGATAATCAGAGGCACTGGATGAAAAGTGTCCTACAGTGGTGCTAGTCGGAAAAACCGCGAATCGAAGACGCCCCGGCGAAAATAACCCGGTTCGAAAAGTGGAACGATTATTTCGATCCTCGAGAGTGAGGGAGCCCTGTTTCATTGCTCGTAGCCGGGACGACATAGCAAATAAAGCAAAATCCAGGCGCACGCTGTCCGCAGAACCGACGATTAACCATTCACGACTTTTTCCTCAAATCCATCTGGCCACGAGTGCCGGAGTGGAAGTTTCTCGGAAGGTGGTCAGTACGTTGTAAGACGGAGGATTGATTGCCTCCGAGGTTTCACGATGAGGCGGCAGGAAGAGAAGGCGAAGAGTACGGGGCGAGGGGCGGGGAGAAGAACCGCGTGGCGAAGGCGAGAGAGACAACAGGAGGGTTGAACGGAGAGGGTTGGAACGGCAAGGTGAACGAGAACGAGAGGGAGATAGGTAAAACGGCGATGGGGTGAGTCAAGGGTGAACCGTGGGGCTGAGAATGCGGCCAAAGTACGTGAGCGGGGGGATGACTTGTGGTTGTGTGTCGCAAGATAGGGTTGCTATATATGTATGTACTACGCGCTCTGTCCTGCGTCCGTCGGTCCGTTCGTTTCTCGTCGTACCGTACGTTCCTAACCACTTCTCTCCTATCCTCTTCCTTGAAGGTCCTTTCCAAGACTGCCCTGGGAGAGGATGGACGAGGTGGTCGAGGGTGCCTCGCAGAGACCAGCGGGATGTTCTTGCACTTCGGACCGTTAGTTGTGTGCAGTACACCGCCGGTGAAATTGTGTGCGAACCCGCAAATGCTTCGTGCGGCCGGACATGTGCACGCGCACACGTGCCGTTCACCAACGTCGCGATGTCGCGGTAGCGCGCCCGTATGCGTCGAGAGCCACGAACGCCAGCCAAAGAATTACACTCTTACCATTTATTTCGAACGACGATATTAGTAGAGCTTAATCTATCAGGTGACGCGATTACGCGATTACTTTAGACCAGCGGACCCGTCACAGTTCGCTATGTGTGTGTGTGTGTGTGTGTGTGTAACGCATGCCTATAGCGGCCCATTCGGACATTAGTTTCGATCTAATGATGCCGTTAGAGCTTCGCGTGTCGACTTATGCAAACGAGAACTTTAAAGCTCGCCTGCTCTATAATCGAGCGGTTTAGAGCCAGATATCATACTCGATACGGTCGAAGATGGAATCGCGCGGTCTCAAAATGACTTTGTAAACTTTTCGCTGGAGAACGTACTTTAAAATGTTGCGTGGTTGCTTGCACTGACTCGACTATTGGTGTCGAGTGTTGGTTATTCAAATTAGTCCTCTTTGAACGCCTCTGAGAACCTCATTTTAAACGTGGCGTTTGTCACGAGTCTTGTTCCAAGAAAATTATAACGAACCTATGCACCGATTCCGAAGAGGTCCGAGTGTTAATTCCGATCTGGTCTCTCGTGAGCGAGGAATAAAAAAATGTCCATCGACCGTGTCGGACGCGTACCCTAGAAAACCTTTCTTCGGCTACGAACTGTCGGCCGCGACGCGTACAATGAGACCCTCGCATGGGTTCGCCAACGAATGGAAGTTCACTTTACAGGATGACACCCGTTAAATGGTGTAGCGCGCTATAGGGACCATCGGACAAGGCATGTAAGGAACTCGGATGTACACGTACAGGGTCCCTCGCCGGGTGTGTGCGCGCACCCGCACGCATACCGTCTTGCGCGAAATCTCACGACAAATACACACATGTGAGAAGCACAATAATTACTATAGGTAGTAAGGAGGGTACCCCCGCGGGGTGGCCTGGCCAGCAATCGATATATACACACACGCATGGGGGACACGCATACACGCACATAGACACAACAGTAGGTGCCAGCGTGAACACACGCAGGAGGCGAGTGCGCACACCGTTACACGGTTTACATAAGTGAAGTTCCTTGGCCACCACCCTCAGTCACCACCTCTTATATACCCCCTTCCAGCCAATGCCACCCTCTCTATCCTCCCACGCTACCCTGGCCCTCTTCCTCCTGCTTTCTGCCCAAGCGTTTCTAATTTGCATTCCCCTCCGTTTGCACTCCTCACCCCTTCTCACGCGCTCTCCTTCGCTCTTTCCGACTCAGCTCGCTCCCTCTCTTACTTTCTGTCCCTCGCTCTTTCTCTCTTTCCACCTCTCTACCTCTCTCTCCCTTTCTCCATCTCCCTCTCTCCCTCTCTCCCTCTCCCTCTCTTTCTCTCTCTCTTGTACACTTGCTCCATTCCCCGTCAAACCACCTCCGCCTTCTTCTCATTCTACACCTCCAAGCCATCCACCTAACAACCCCGTTGTCCGTCTTGCGAGGTTTCACGCACACGCGTGTCTTATGTCCGTGTACCACGCATACGATGGGGCAGAGGAGCGTGAAGGGGCGAGACAAAGAGACCACCCTTAACTTCGGGCCAGGGAGTAAGACGGCCACGGAGTGTGGGGTAAGGAGGATGAGGATCGGTCCAGGGTTGCTGCAGTTAGGTTAGGGCTGCCTGTACCTTCTTAATACCTTTCGTCGAGCTCGCTTGTATACCTATACGCTTTGGATCTTGATCGTTAAAGGTGCCGGACCGACCTGTGTCTTATATAACCTCGCGGACATTCTTCGCGCGTTCTAATCATATCTTCATCGGGGGGATGATTTGCCCGATGGAAAAGATTCCGGTTAGTCCGTTGCGAACACAGATTGTATTAATAATCCCGTGGAACGAATTCTGAGACTTAAGTACGATTTGATGCTCGATGGACGTTATTCGAGATTTAGTCGAGAAGTAAAGTCACTTGTAATTTCGCTTCCTTTTTCGTATCGAGTTGACCGTATCGCGAATACGTAACCAGTCTGCTTGATAACAAAAGTGCGGATTAATCTATAATCTTATATTACCGCTACACCATTTAACATTTGTGCTTCTATGAATTAAGAATTTGGTATTTAAATTATTCTGATGTAGTATGCTACAATTATTGAAGTAAACGAACGAACCATCGTTCTTAACGAAGGTGAACCGACAAGTAGCTCACTAACTATTGCGTATCCACTGGCGTTAACTGAGATTTATGTTGATAAAGTTACACGACTGGGTACGGCATTTTTCCAATATACTCGCAACGAGAGAGGCGTACGCGTGCATGCTGGACGCAGCTCAGAACGTTTCACAAAAAAATGGCAACGCAAGGAACAGTAGCATCGAGAGTCAATCGCGAAGTAACCGATACGCTCCCGACAACAGTCCGCGGCAACATTGACCGAACGCGGAGGGCCTTCGACAAGAACAATGGTAGCAATGGAGATAAAGGAGGGTCGTGGCGGGCATAATTCCGAAGTGCGTTTAGAGATCCGACTGACTGACGTATCTGTCAGGGATGGATGGCAGTAAGGGTTACGAGCATCAGTCATCAGTAGCGGCCATATTGCTTGCCGGTACCCCCAACCCTTCGCGAGGAGCACGAGCCCTGATAATTCCCCGACCCCCTTCGCTTTCTATCTCATTTTCTTCCCTCTCTTTCCCGCCTTCCACCGCGTTCGCGTCTCGTCTGCTCACCCTCGGTGCCTTAGTCTTACTGGTTTCTTCTCCTTTTCTCCCTTCTTCTTTCAGCAACGCTTCTTCTTCTTATTTAAACCCCCAGCGCGCGGTGCCCGGGCTGCTTAATGAGAACCTCCACCTCTTCGTACCACCACCACCATCACCGCCACCACCACCGCCGCCGCCGCCGCCGCCGCCTCCACCACCGCGGCACACCACTCTCACCGTCCCCTTTTCACCCCCTGGTCGCCTGCCTGTTCTCCACCACCCTCCCGTTTCGACGTGAGGTTCACCCAACTCCCGACGTCGAGCTATGACCCCTACACGCGGCCACTACGCCACACACGCGCGACATTTTCAACTTTTACCATCGAATCCACGATAGAGATGAATGGTTCGACTTGATAACGATAGTGGTAATCGCTGGAGCGATCTCGCGGATTGGCTTGTCCGCGGGGTGGCCCCAAACACCCTGGCTCGAGACCTCTCGCACCCCCGATAGACGCTCGCGGATACTGTGCGCGTTTGAAAATTCACCGCGCGTGTACGTACGAATACTTTTAATTAGATTAAACGTGATTAATGCTTTCCTCCGGCACAGCGTGAGATTGCTATCGTTTCGGATTGTTTTCATTCTGCATGCAACTTTTGCATACGAATTGTTTGTTTTTCAGTTAATTACGAGTGGTCCTTTTTATTTTCCTGTACACTTACCATTTGGATGTAATCTGGGAAATTTGACACGCGTCTGTTTTGCAATCCACGTGTAATTTTGTCAATTTAGTTTTAATAATAGTAGCTTCAGCCAGAGAACTCGAATTGGAGATTCGAAATGAAACTTTAATTGAGAACGGTTTGGCATTTAAGCATATTTTCCCATTTGGAATAGACTGGTACATTCAATGGAAGACAGGATCCTCTCGAGCAGAAGGTATCAATAAATGAGCTTCCGATGAGATTTGAAATTTTATTTTAACCGAACGGCTAGAAATATTCATAAGAGAAGACGTAAATTTCTTTCTATCAGAATGAAGAACGATAACATTTTTAACGAATTATTTTTTTCTTCTACGATTTCTTCTCAATATAAATAAAGCGAGGAATCATCTATCGAGAGCTCGCGGAGAGCAACGAAAAAACGAAAGTTTTCGTTAATTTGAAATTTGGCATCGAACAGTCGGTAAATTGGATACCGACCATAGCAGGATGAAAGTTCAGCGTCGAATTAAATCGTAATATTGTCAATGGTGACCCGATTATCGAGTGCTGCGGGGTGACACATATTTGAAAGAAACACGATCGTTGACTTTCGGGTTTCGTGATCAATACGGTCCCCTCGTACATTATATTTGGTCTAGGAGAGGTTATTACCGTTTCGTGTGTAGTTAACCAAATCAGAGTTTCAATCTGATTTGTATGTCCTGGCCCATTGATTACGTTCAGACGAATTAGGTCACATGTAAATGAAACTCATAAATCTTTCCCTTCCTTTTCTTCGCTACTTTCTATATTGTTTGTGGAATTAACGACCAATACTAGGCAAATCATTTATCTTCCAACGTGCCATTAAATACCGACAGAATTAAAAAGTAATTACATGTTCGCATCGAAATATGAATCGATGTATTTCGAAATAAGATGCAAACTAAATTAACGATAAATAGAAACAATAATATTTAAGAATTTTAATTTTCCATAACAATATTTTAAGTACAAAATTTGCGTATTTTTATCAACGAAATATAATTGTTTCGCTAAAGTGATCGCACGAGTGAATTAATGCTCGTTTTATTTATCGTATTTAATATAATGTTAAGTAATTACATTTATTTCCATCGAAACTAATCAATCGATTGTGTTCCGATTTGTTAAAAGTTTTCCCTTGTTACAAAGTATCGAAAGCACGGCGAGGAGACGGTTGGAATATTAATTTCTAAAACTTCGAGGGAGCTCTACGGACGCAAGAGCCAGAAGGAATATCTTTCTCTGTCCACCTACATACATACTACAATATATCTAGGACATATTTACGACTGTTTTCTCCGTTGGCAATTGATCAGCAGTCTAACGGTTCATTCTATAGCATACCGATAAATAACTGACATTTTTCCTACCTACACAACCGAGCGGGACTGCAATTCTCGTTATACGAATTACAGCCAGTAACACGAAGACACTTTGCATAAAAATATAAATTAATTTCGATAAATATAATTTCGATACGTATCCGCAACAGTTATTGCCTTGTAAACTCGAGGATACCTCACGCGAGAAAGAAGAAAATATTTATTTAAACACCATCAACGGGAAAATAGTTTGGAACTAATCCACGGATCGCGTGGAACGCGCGGAGAGCTGGCGGAAAAGGGAATCGGCTGGGAAGTAGGAAAAGTCGGTAACAGGCTGTATGATCGTCGGTGACGAGTACAAGGGAATCCACGCGTGGTAAAAGCGAGCCGTTTATCGTATTAAAATCTACGCAACGACATCATTCCTGTCTGCATTCTCGTCTAATCGCGGCATCGAGGCATCCCTTGGGCAAAAGCCCTCGGTTTGCATGCGCGTATACATGCAGACACGTACATACCTGTGTACATACATTCGCAGGCTATTACGGGAACGGCATTTGTATTTCTTTGTGCCGGGCAAAGCGAATAATAGCAGGGACGTGGATTAAGACTGTACGGATAAGATCGTTTCAAGGATCCACTTGAGAGCCAGGACCATTGTCCCGATCGAAACGATCTACTAACCGATCGTCTCCGCCACTCGTCAACCCTCTCTCGTTTCCCTCTCCCGTCCGGTGGTTCCTTCCCTGGCCCTCTTTGACCCACCCTGGTCGGTCCGTCTCGCTCTAGACGCCGACTAGCGCCGTATCCCTCTGCCTATGGTCTCATCTCAGCCGTGCAGTCACGTCTTTAAGAGAACAGAACGGAGAAGGACGGCGATAATCTCAGCTGAGGCCGGGAGAGAACGAGAGAGAGAGAGAGAGAGAGAGAGAGAGAGAGAGAGAGAGAGAGAGTGAGGCGCGGCGAAAGCTCGGAGGACGGAAAGTACGAGAAAAGAAGACGCCGCGATAGACAGAGGATAGTGGGCCCCGGGGGTGGTAAAGAGCGAAGAAAAGGGGGGCAAACGGGGTGGAGGGATAGAGAAGCGTAAGGGAAGAACGGTCGAGCGAGAAGGAGAGAGGGTGCTGCTGCCGGTGGGTCGTTATTTTTGTGCCTGCTTCGTCTTTAATTTCTCCCCTCCTTTTGCGCCACGGCGCGGACGCCGCGACGCCGAGCAGAGGAGCCGTGGCTGGTTGGTGTGCGGTTGTCTTAGTTCGTATGCATATCTCAGTGCCTCACATATTGATTCAGGGCGTCATTACGCGTCTTAGCTCGGCCCACTCCCACCACTGCCTAAACCACCCTCCAACCCCACCTCGCCCCCCCCCTCCTCCCTCCCCCCTCACAACCGCCCAACCACCCCACACCACCGCCACCCACCTTACTCTACCAACCTCCACCTTCGCCTCTTCCTCCTTCTTCGCCTCCAGTCCTCCTGTGGCTCTCCTTCGCCGACACAACCACCCTCCTACCCTTGCCAGAACCTTTACTACCCACGGCTGGAAGAATCTTCTTGCAGACTTCTTCTTCCCTCTCTCTCTCTCCATCGCGCTTAACGACACGCAACACTACCCCCGGTCTTACCACTGCCTGCCTCTCCTCCGTGCGTGTCTTTTAATTTCCATCTACCCGCTACACGGGCCACGGACAGACGCGCTTTATTGCTTTCCCGCGTATACGTGCGTGCGCTCACGTGTCCCAACGCGAGACGGATTCGGCTGGGACGCGCGACCTACGGCTGGTATCGCGTATATAATCAATACCCGATTAATTTCGATCGAGAACAACGATCAGGTCCGGATGACTTTCACTTAACGGCGGACACGTTCGAACCGGTCCGCACGATCGGATGGCGTGGCTTTGGTTCGGATTCTGCCGAAGAAATTTCGCGAGCTTGATATGGAAAAGTGACGACGCGAGAGTGAGAACGGACTCTCGATGAGAACTGATATCGTTGGCAGTTACGATTTCGATACAGGTTGGAACTTCCGTTCCGTTTCGAGGCCTTCGCAATTGCAACGACCGCTACTGTAATGAGGCGATGAAAATCTTGGAGCGCGTGCTGGGGACTTTGCTGAAATTGTTCGTACCTGTAGCTGATTAGACAGTAGATTCAGCTGTGCTTTGCATCTTTCACTGTTGCTACAGTTATACATGTATACATCATGTTAATCACTTGAAAATTAATAATTTGGGCGATTGATTTAACACTATGCTACGTAAATGTAAGTAGAAAGTATGCAGTGATATGTAAAATAATGAGGACGTTGAGTAGAGCTTGAAACATAAAACAACTTTTAAAATCAAGGAGTTTGAGTAAAACTAGAAAAAGGGAAAGTGACAATAAGGATAGACGAGGATAAAAGAGAAAAATATTGAGGAGGGAGAATTGAGCTTTCAGTTAGACGGGTATACTTTCATGGTTGCGTGAGGGCAAAAGGGATGTTCTTAAAAGTGATATAGCGACTCTCATTGCATTTTCATTTTGGTTCAAGGTTTAAAGTCAACGTACAACATTCGTACAATATATTATTCTGTTTAAAAATATTCGTCGCTTTGTAGTATGTTTAAAAATTTGTGGCAAAATGGTCAAATGTGCGTTCGTTGAACCCCATTTAGCGTCATGTATTTGAAATAAAATATTTTTACTACATTTTTGGAGTCCATTCGAAAGTAAATAAACAAGGGATTACTTCAAATATTAATTTCTCACTCTATATTAAAAATGAATTAAAAATTTTTCATTTTATTAAGCAGCATATCGTACATGCAAATTTATAATACATTAGAATCATTTACACGCTTCGGGCATGTGACGCCATCTACCAAATGTTTCTTTAATAATGACAATATCAGTTAAAAAAATATCCAAAATGAATTATTCAAAATTTGTTTCATCGATTTAATCATTTTTGCTAATAATAACTTTTAAGAATTATTAAAATTATAAGATGGATAGGAGTTTTTAGTCTCTGAACTGTTCCTCCGACCGCCGGAAATCACATGGATTTCAAACTACTGGACGCAGCATTATTCCTTACCGATTGTCGATACAGTTTACATGCTAAAAACTAATTTTTATTCATAGTAGCACGTTCAAAACTCTATATAATGAAACTTATTATTGAGATAATTCTCCTATACAGCGATTGAGTTGCAACTTTTATTAATTGTTCGAAGAACTAATTATATAGTACAAGTAGCCAGTTTTAAGTAGCAATAGACCAGTTTGTCTGACTGGACTTGTCACAGTCTACTGTCGCAGGAAGTCATTATTTACAAGACTGGCATCGTTGAAAATAGATTAAAGAAAAAATATATTTACAGTTAAATGATACGACACCTTTAAAGATTTATAGCATTCATATAGACAAGCAAAAAACGTCCTATAATCATTTCCTTTATAATGTATGAACTTTATAATTGCTAACTCATTGGAAAACTAATACAAAATACACTGTAAATGATAATTTACAATCAGGTGTAATATGTGTAGTTGAATACATTTCATCACAACCCATCATCTATGATATAAAATACATATTTATATGTTTATGATATAATAAACGTAGTTGCTATTTAAAAAACATATTACATCTGTAATCTCTAATAACCTAGAGTGTTTTAGTTTCGCTTTCAGCGCAATTAATTTTGTAATAGCTAATTGCACTTTTTACACTGAATAACATAATTACATCGGTTAATGCGTTAAATTATCTCAACCATAAGTACAATATCATGTAAAAATGAAACTCCATCATTTCAGATCAGCTTCCTCTTTGTAAAAATTCTCGTAAACTAATTATAACAATATGAGTACAACACCTTCTAAATACTGAAACGGAAATATGAATATTACAAATTTTTTTTGTTCAATTTAATTTTTTATCTTTTGTCTCATGGCACTCCGTATAGGTAATTCCCGTTTGCATAAAAAGAATTTATTATGATTATGCATGGCGCTATATTTATCAGACTACGGACAAAGTAAGAAAGATGGTGAACTTTGCATTTAGAAATAATATATGCGTAGCGTATACGCACGAGTATAATATGTTACAATGTTAAACGTACGTCATTTTAGCAAGTTAATAAATTTCAAAGCACGTGCTGTTTGAACATCATTTTTTATAGCTTACTTGAAGATCCTCAAATACATATTTATGTTGAAATGATCGTCATGCAAAAATCAAATAAGCCTACACTGCTGCACAATAGTCTTAGTGTTAGTTAACGATAATATTGATACTTCTGAAGCGACTGTAATACGATGGCAACAAATTTCTCATTTAGAATTTCATGGAAGTAAGTGCCAGCGCCATTTTGCTTCGTGTTTATGAGCGAACCGACGAATAATTGCGGTTAGATGACGGGTTAACCTTGGAACTGGAAATTATGTAAAGAATTTTAAGTGGGATTACCTGTTGTAAAATTTTCCAATAAATACTGTTCAGCAATGATTCCTTACATTGTATAATAAGGATTCATTAAAAACGTACCGCCTTTACACCTCTGAACGGTCAGTGAAATGCACGTATTATAATGTTTAAGTTATAAATAAAGACTAAATATCAAATATCAAAGAAATTATAGATAAAATCTAAGAAATCAAAGTCTAAAGATTAGTACAAGAGCAGGAAACGTTAAAAATACATATGCGCGAATAAAACTTCCCTCTGTCAAATGAAATTCGATAGCGACATATCCACATTTAATTCGAAATGGAATTCCCTTAGATACATTTAAACGAACGCGACAGGCTGCATATAGCCATGGTCAAGCCACGAGCGTTCGCAATCTCGGGCAATTGCAATAATTAAACAACCGCCGATCGTTTCGCAATTTTTGCGTGAAACGCGCAGAGGAGTTTGTCGCAACTGCGAACTCTAGGGGCATCGACGTCTACTGTTACTCGGCATAGCCGAGCGCAGAGTTATTGCCTTTTTTCGTGAAAGAAAAAATGTGTGATCGAGAGGAACGAAGGGAAAGTTCTGGCCGTACTGGACGGTCGCCGCCAATCAGCGCGGGAGACCTCACGCGGGGCGACACGAAACAAGGTGAACGGGTTTATAAACGCGGTGCATATACACTTTACCGGTCCCGTGTCTCGGAGTCAATGCAATTTTCCGTCAGTCGCTCCGACCGCTTCTTTCTGTCCGTATCGTTTCCGAGCAGTGAAAAATCGGTCAATCGGTCACGCTTTTTGTACGCTGACCCGAGTGACTCTCGACCTCACCGCAGTTTCACGGCCGCCGCACCGCGTCCTGACCTCCGTCGTTCCTGTCGTCATCATTTAGTGAACCGCAGCCGAATTTTGACCGACCGCTATTATGGCCGTTGGCCCGAGCGAGTCAGACTCCGTCCGTTCTTACCAGAAGTAAAATACTGGTTGCGCGAGTGTTTAAAAAACGGTAAATACTGGCCACACAGCCTGTGCACGCCTGGCGAGGATCCGCTGGAAGCTGTGCGATTGTGAGAAAGTGGAATCCCGTAAATGATTCGAAACTCCACAAAGATACCAAGGTGCTCCGTTCGCTAAACAAACGTGTACGTTATAAAGTTTCAATTTCCCTCTTGACTCGTTTCGTCCCACACGAACGATAGAGATTAGACGAACGTCACAGCTCGTTTCGTGTGGAATGTCGTTTTATCAGTGTCAGTCTTGGACACATTGGAATTGAAGTATCTAGATACATTCGTACTACCATCTCGCCTCGTCTTGATTCTAATTTGAAAGATTTTTTGACTCGACGGCACTAAGAAATGACCACATTTGAGTCTGTATTTAAATGGGAAGGTTGTGCTAGAGTTTCGCGAGTGTTTCTTTAGGAAAAGACACATGTACTTATAACGCAGGGTTCGTGTAATACTTGTACGGTTGAAATAAACGAGGAATTCCTCTGTCTACCATTTTTCAATCACACTTGTCAGGGATTTTCTTGTAAATGCAGAAATAATGTAACATTACTGATTCTTTCTTCTTTTTATTAAAATTAATACTTGAAATTAATGGTCATATGGTTTATATTTACTTCTATATAAAAGGGTTAATTGTATAAGCATTTATTTAAAATGTGTTGGAGAAATTGTAAGAAACGAGTGAAATTTGGAAAAAATAACAGCGCAGCATACGTTCAGCTTTTTCTGTAATAAATTTTAACAGACAGATAAGTTAATTGCGGATTTTAATTGAAAAATTGCAAATATTAACATATCTTTGTTGTACGAATACAGTAGGCAGCAACACATTTATCGACTTCGTTATTTACGTATGTGTATCACATAATGATATTGATATATGCATATGACGATGCAGTATCATCGATCAGCATGTGTCAGTGTAAACAACATATTCTTCATTACTTTAGTACTAACTTACTTTGGTGCTTTTCAGTGGAACACTATTACTTCGATATACTTTCACTTAACTTTTAATAATTAATCAAATTTGGCGCTGTTGTAATTTACAGTTTAAGATTTCCATTTTCATTCATGTGGTCTGCGTAGTATTCACCTACCTGTTTCAATTGATACGTTTCGCTCGTGTACAAAGAAACACCGTCACTTTTCTAATTCCATATATTTCAACTAGACGCTTAAAATATTTTTTGTTCATTGTTAAATGATCTTTAATATTCTCCTTTTAGCTTTTCTCAATTCAAATAAATCTATCGCTAGTAATATTTAATTATTGGTCCACAGAGATTAATGAAAAAATGACTACTGCTGCATTAATGTACGAAGGGATAGAAAAAGGCATACCAAAAAGAGAGACGATAACATTTAAACTGTGTGAAATGTAAGCAATTGTTTTCCAATAATAGAAAAACAGACTCATTGACAACGCAGCGGAAATGCGTCAGTATTTGTCAGCTGCGCCTCAAGAAATTCTCGCGAAGAATCACCGTTCAGGTTAATTGCATGCGTACGTAGGAACTACGTAAGAAACATACCGAAATAATAAAACCAGACGAGATGAGACGAGGCGAACTAGATCCACTCCTAGTTTGCTATTATTTCTTTGCATTTAAGTTTACACGATTGAAAAATTAAACATTTCAATTCTATTTGATTTTCTTACTTCAATTAGCTCGACACTACTATCTATTAATGAAAGACTATCATGGTAGAAATTATGCAATCGTGTATCTAGAAAATGTTAAATTAAAAAATAGATTAGTTCGGATCAAGCTTTCCCGATATCGTTGTGATAAAACATTTTTTATTATCTGTCGGAACGCATTATATCATAAGAGACATTCGATTTTTCAATATATACAATCTTTGTACTTCGACTATTAATAACAAGCGAATTATACTTCTTTCAATAGTATATAAATAGTACAGTATATTCTATTTATTACGTGTATATTCAATTTGATGTTACATTCCAATTGTTCTATTTATTAAAATATTATTTAATGTGCAATCGATATCATTCAGACAAAAATGAATAACATAAAGTAGGGGTTGCTAAACGAATAGCAGGTGTTCTTGTTCAAGCAGTATTTCACAAAATCGAGGCGTTACTCGTCGAAAAGAAAGTTCGACGTCCCAAAACGGAGGACATCTTTCGGCGTGAAAGTAACTTTAAAATTTAGAGCAAAAATTGGATCCTCAACAGGGTCAGGGTCCAATTATGAGCGGCGTAAAGTTATGTCAATACTCCCAGATGTAGGATAGACAAAGACTTTCTCTCAACGCTTTCTCTGCTCCGCGTTCACGATCCAAGAAATACGCGCGTGCCGACAGACTCGGTCATCCAAATTTTTTTAACATTTATACCAGAAAGAATCACCAGTCTCCGTCGCATACCGATCAAAAATTCTGCGAGCTGTGCACGAAACGTCGAGTATTTCGTCTTAAATAAATCCTTCGTACTACTTGCTCGAATAACCACGCGAATATTAATTTCGAATTACTACCGAGGACTCGTCCTTCAGTGAATTTATTAATTTTTTTTCTTTCAATTTCTGATCTGTCCCCTCTTTCTACCTCTATCTCCTCCTGTCCTTTCTCTCTCTCTCTCTACAGAAAAATGCCAGCGATAAAACTTTTCGGAAGAAAATGGCTAGCTGCGAGCGACGACCTTGTTTATCCGGGCCTCTTTGAAATTTTCATTCGAACCGTTTGGTAAGTAACCTCTGCTATTACGTATTTTAATTTGACATCGTTTCGACGTAAGATTTCTCTGGTAACATTCCTTGGAAAAAGACCTGACCCATATCCTGTGATTTATGTTCGTTAGCGCATTATCAACCATACGAACTACGCGTTAAGTACGCTCGTACGGGTTGGTTATGAGATAAGCAACCGTTTTAATTGGGGTGTTGTACCAACCAGTGGCCCAAACAAAGTGTTACGTGTTGCTTCCTCTGAAACTAACGAAGACATCGACTACGTGTTCACTTTAATTAAATGGTACTGGGAGCTAATCTTTTTTTCTTATTTTTTCTAGCGATTTTTAGCATGGCTTTTTCATCGGATTGAATAATACTTAGTTAAATTATTCTTTTTTTTTATTCTACTTCAGTGGATAAAGAATTACATTGAAGAATACTTTTTCAGAGATCTGCGAAAGGCAAAAAAAGGATATAGTATTTGATGGCGAGGTGGTGGGTGGTGAATTCCGCACAGAGTTCATTGTAAATGTGCATACACGTAAGCAGATAGTGTGACCCCGTTTGTAGCGTTAACTTCAACATATGATGTAACTGCTTATATAATGAGATGCAGTGGATAAAATTATTCTTAATTGGATTACATAGTTACACCTTTTTCTTTGTAGAACAAGATACGTGGCGTTAACATTACCGATTGTATTTGTAACAAATTGCTGCACATAAATGGCGCTATTTACGTGTTATCAATTCTCAATTGCTTCAATTATTAAGTTGCAGTCAATCAAACAGATACATCGTTACTTTTACTATACACAACATGTGATCAGAGATAATACGATTATACATACAAAAATAGTATATCATCTTTCCTATGTACGGTTGTACCTTCTAGTTCACTCGTGTATACAAGCTTGTCTAATATTAAGAAATTATTTATGATTAATGATATAATCTTAAGTGGTGAAATTGAAGGTGTAAGGAGCAATTCTTGTGTTTATGGCAAATAATTAACCACACTAAAATGTTAAAGTGCACGAAGTAACATAAAGCATGCGCATGAAACGCAATGTTCCTAATTCCTAAAATTGTAGAATGTATTTGTTGAATGAAAAGTAAAATCAACCATGCTTCTTTCAACAATAGAAGACTTCTTCCCACTAATTCATTGAAATGTTTTATTAAAATATTAAAAATCCATGTGCTTTTATTGTAGAGGCTGTTACGATTCAACGATTTTGTCATTTTCATATGTTGTAAATTTCATTCGTATCTTTATTCAACTGCTTATCATTTTTAGCTGACAAATCACAAATATAATACCAGGTTTGCGTTCTTATTATACACACTTTCCGCGTTATTCGTATCTTTCATAACACACTGTCAGCTTTGTGTCACAGCTAGGTAATGGAAATATAATCTGTACCGCTCTAGAACAGATCATTAAGAAAATAGAGAAAAGTGTTACTTTGTAATGCGTGTAAAAACACTGCTGAGTGCCTTAAAGGAATAAAAAGAAGTAATCAAATTACCTTGACCGATATTTCCACTTTAAATTATATATGAATGCTTTTAAAGATACAATTTATTTGACTTGAATTGATTTGAATTGAATTTATTTTAAGATTGATTTAAAAAAGTGTTTATCGGAGTTATGTTAATTGAAGTTTACCATTATCTTTTTCTCTACTTTCTATTGTTTTTAATCAAATAAAGTAAATACGCACCTTATAAATATATATCGTCAATAGTCATATTAAGTCAAGGAAACCGACTGACTTAGTCATTCATCAACTTGTACTTTGCCACAATTATACAGTGTCTATGACGCAGGAGGCGAATAAATATGTAAAACATCTTTATTCTTATTTACTTATTTTACACGCCTTCCAGAATTAATTTGCATATGTGTCCTGTGTCAATCAATTTTTTATTTACCTACACATCACGCGTTTAATATGATGCATTTTTACATTTTTTTTGCAAAAAGTACGTTTCATTATTATCCTACAGAACTCGAAGGTTATAAGACCAAGTCAATATTTTCTAAATCAGAATAAAACAAAATTGTATTCTTCAATATTCGTATCGAATCCAAAATGGAGCCTAAAATATAAGTCTCGCTGATGAATATGAGTCTTTAATTAATTATCTCTCTCTCAAAAAAGAAAAAAAAAGAAAAATAAGAATCTTCTTCAACAATAAGTCGATTATCCATGGAAATGGTACTTTGACGTTCATTCGCACGTAACTAATTTTTGTTCACAGGCTAATCCTAATCGGAATTGCTTGTAGCAGATATTATCAGTACACATCGACTTGTCAATCAGGCGGGGAGCTAGTTCGGGCGTATCTTCTAGGGGTGATTGCGTTTCTCCTCACATCGAAATGCCTGATGCTCGTCATCGTCAAGCAGAGCGCAAAAGGCACCATAATGGAGACCAAAGCTCGCAAATATGTTGAACCTCTCCTGACGGTTAAGTAAGTACATCTTTTTGTACAACTATTTGCATATCGTCATGCGACGCACCTCGTAAAGGAAACGTCTGTTTAAATGCTTTTAGTTCGAGTGCCTTATTTGTTCGCATACCGGATCTCAAGTTTGTAATACCGAGAATAATCGTCTGTTATTTTTAACGATGGAAATTATTTTAGTTAAAGTGTGAAATTCTTTTGAAATTCTTTTTCCTTTGTTTTTATTCAGAATTTAATCTCGTCGATTTTTATTCGACAGGATATTACTGCTCCTACCTGAGATAGCGTGGAACATTTTAGGAAGTTTGTGGATGTTTGGACCGTACGTAAAATGCAGTTACGAACACTACACGGTCGCGGTGGTCCAGACGTTCGTCCTTTTCGACTGGATTCTTATAGGACTGACGATTTTTGGCCTGGCATTGGTCTTCGACCCGCTAGGCACGTTGAGCATCAAACCACTAGAAAGTTCAATTGAACACGACAAGGTCTTGAACGTCTGGATAAGGAGATTCAGGTTTTTCTGGTGGATGCGAAAAGACGAGAACGCTGACGAAACCTTTCAACATGTCGCTGGTGAGACATAGGTACGGTTGGCCTAGAACAGGTCCTGCCTCGATTGAAATTGGAACATTAATCTTGTTTCGTCTAGTTTTTTCTCGATCGTGCAAAAGTTCTCGATAAAAAAAGGGACTGGTTGCAAACGAGAAAGTTACTTGTGCGCAAATAATTAGTATACTTGATATTGAATTACTTCTCCACGGATTCGAAAGTGTGTTTTTTTTTTAGTGGGAAAAATAATAAGAGGGAATATTTGTGCAAGTTGATTTGTACAACTAGATGTGCTCGAATTCATCACTATAAAGTTATATGAATTCTTAGAGAATTTATTGCGTTACTTAAATATTCCAGAAAATTTATCAGAAAATGTAGCCAAAATTATTCTCTATACTTGTTCTAATTTTCCTAAGAGGCAGGACTTTTTACGAGATAATATAAGCAAACTAAATATTCCTCTCCACTGATCGCGCCACTTGCCTCTTTTCGTACTCAGTTAATCCTTTGCACTTGGCTCCTTCCCGTGTGTTAACTAAAATAACAATATTTTACTAATATTTTAGCAATAGTTTCTATTCCAATAGAAAACTTCAGGGAAACATGCAATTGTCAAAAAGCTACGGTGGAAGTTTATCCTCCGCGATCACTAATCAAGGCTGATGTCCCCTCAGAGGGGACATCCAAGTGCTAAGAGCTAAAGCAGTCGCTATCGCGCTGTTCGCCAATTTTCGACAATGATTTTTCAATGACCCCTGGGATCCAAACGGATAATGTAAAAATCTGTAAATTCTTACACAGACAAGGGGGTAAAGCTGCTTACAATTTACAGTTTGCTATAAGTGTGAAATTTGTGAAATAGAAAACTACACGTGCATGATACTTATTGCCAGGATACATGGTACATTGATGAGTTTAAAAAGGAAATTGTTTGCAGGTGTATGTTGCTCGCTGTTCCGTGGAACGAACTGGGTTCCGTCAGACGTGTTGGCAGGATTGATCTTGCTGAGGATCAAGGAAAAACGGGAGGTCCATGAGCTACGACGGTTGAATCTTCTGCCTGTTAAGACTTACACATCCAGTATGTAGGCTTTCATATCTTGGACAATATCGTATACACATTCTGTCTTCTTTTTGTTCTTTTTTGTTGGACAAGAGACTGTTTCGAATAACATTATAATTACCGTTCTAGATGCATCAGAAATTTTCCGAGATACACCGCCTTGGATGTCCTTAGAGAATGCGCATCACTACATGAAACTTTGTATAGCTATTTATGGGTGGATATTCGCGATTTATCAACACTCGTGCGTTGGATGTTTTAATGTTATGAAGAACTTAACATATTGTGGTTGTTTGCGGTAAGAGATTATATTCATGACATTCATACTACTTACTACTAAAGCTATGGAATAACAAATCATGTGATACATATTGTTCGTACGTTAATGAATAATTAAGTAGGCATTGGAATGAAAATAAATTATTCTACGAAATGTTTACATATCCATGTGAACCTTGTACGCATAAAAACGCTGCGTAATTACAAAATTTCCTACAAATGATGGTAAAAAGTAAGATGGCTTTATTAAAATTGTGTGAAATATTTAAAAAAATAAATTAAGAAGAAAATAGATTTCCGTCATTTTGAAAAGTTGTAAATCGTGGCGTTTACTTTTTTTTCGTGGACTCCAACTAATTGCAGTTTATTGTGTTTTACAAAAATGTTCATTAGTTTAAGAAAAACAGAACGATATTTGAATGTTTATAATCTCTTTATTTAAATTGCAGTAGAAAATCTGTTCCAATTGAAGGTGACAATTGTTGCTATTGTTATTTAGCAGGTGTACAATCTTTGTCACCTGTATCCACGGATGACATCATATTTGCATCGTTTAAAGATCGTTTGTGCGAGGTTGGTAAACAACGAATCGTTACTTTACTATTTATTCAATGACAATAATTCGGACGATTGAAATGAAATAAAAATTTTTCAGATACCGTTCTGCGTCTTGGTGGATCACAATACTAACAGTATTGTCATTGTTATACGAGGTTCTCTGTCCATACGCGATATATTCACCGATTTCGCCGCCGATTCTGGAGTTTTTGAAGGCGAAGGCATTCCACCAGGTACTCAGGTGAGCTTTAAAAAAATACAATTTGAGGAAGAGCCTCTATTTGATTTAAGAAACCGTGAAAATTGCCGGCAAATAAATGATTTTTGTTTTCAAACAAAATTATTTATTCACATAAAATGTTACAGGCACACATTAGTATGATAATAGGAGCTAGGGTAATTTTGAAACTCTTAAATGACAACAAGATTTTGGAGCGGGCGTTCAATACGTATCCTGCATACAATTTGGTGATAACAGGTAAACCTTTATACAGTAGCTATAATACAAATAACTTTATTTGTATTTATATTTTGTTAACTGTCGGTCAAACTTAATCTATTTCTCTAACGTAACAATTTTTAGCTAATCGTATGTAATATTTATTTGCGTAGGCCACAGCTTAGGCGCTGGCATAAGTATCCTTTTGGCATACTTGCTACGTCCTCGATACCCATTTCTGATCGTCTATGGATTCTGTACACCAGGTATAAATCGTGACAAACTCATTATCAATTTCTAACTGCATAATTGATTTTACAATTATTTATTACGAAACAATTTTAATCAGAAGAAATATCCTTTCTTTAGCGGGCCTTATCACACGGGAAGCTGCTCGTCTAGCGGAAGAGTTCGTTTTGACGATAGGAATTGGGGACGACTTAGTAATGCGATTGAGCGTCGATAGTATAGAGAACTTAAGGACAGCCCAATTTATGGCACTCCGTATGTGCCGATTACCTAAGGTATCATCGTTATCTCTTTTGTGAATATCTTCTTTTCTAACAAATTTATGCTTTATTAACACGATGCAACGGTTATAATTTGGAGCGTCATTCTTTAAAGTTTGCATAGACAATCAAACGAAATATTCAAACATTAAGTAGCATTGTGTAATACGATCGATGTTAATTTTTTCAGTACAGAATAGTGTTGAATGGATTTGGTTACATGTTATTTGGTATCCCTGAAAAGGATCTGAGTGAAACGTGGATTACTTGTAATACAATTCCGTGCCCACAAGTGACATTGCCTTTGCTTGATGAAAGAGAATCACAAGAGAGAAAGGTACACAAACGATGGTTCCATTCAAAAATTAAATCGATACTAAGAAAATACTTATATTACAGGACAGCGTGATATATGAGCGGGACTTTACGAAAAGAAGGTGTTCTAAAGCAAAATTGTACATTGGCGGTAGGATACTTCACATAACCAGATGCGAATCTGAGAAATCAGAAGGAAAAAGGTTTCCTTGATTTAACGTTTATATTAGCATATATTTACGTTCTATATGATGTTAAATATTTCTAAAAAATTCTTCCCTGTAACAGAAAGAAAAAAGGGAAAAAAGAGAAAAAGTTCCGGATGCGATGGGCACAAGCGGAAGAATTTTCAGAATTGGTGGTAATGCCAAGGATGTTCTTAGATCATTTACCAGAAACTATGGAAGAAACTCTTGGTATCCTACTGAAACAACAGCATGACGTACCATACTATATCGATCCTTGAATAGAAATCCAAAGAGAAAGACGATGTAAATAATAAATGATGGCTAGCATTATCTAAGTATTTTCATGTTATAAATGGTTTATTTTTTAATTGTACGATCGAATAAGAATATTTTTATACTGTTATGATATTAGTAGTTTTCACACAAATTGTGAGGATATTGCTGCTGGTACAAAACTTAAAATTAAATAAAAATTATATTTGGCCGTTACCTATACATTCCTACCTTATTAAAATGTAATATTTGTAATATACGAAGCGCAATAATTTTTATAAGTGTCATTATCCTATTTTCCTAATATATTTTATTAATCCTGTATTTGCACGAATAACAATTGGAAATATTACACAGTCGATAAGCAAGGTAACGTACATATCTCAAGAACAAAAATATATTATATGATTGGTAACTTTCATTTCTTCGAATTAAATTATTACATTAATTGGATTAATTTTGGTCATTATTTAAATATCAGTCATCATAAGGTACGCCTACACATTTGATATTATAGCTATTATATATTATTTATTTGATATTATCAAGGATTAAATTGAAGGAAGCTACATATCTAACAAATCATAAAAGACTTATCAGAAAATAAATGTGAAGATAATTCTATACAATTTATATTCCATATAGTTTTAATTAAAAATTCTCTATCATTCTACTGTCTATACACTTATCTCTAAAAATGACTCTATTTATCAATTTAAATCAATCAAACCTATAGCAGCCATTAATTTCAACTAATTGCTACATAATTTGCTGTTATAGCAAGAAAATTGATTTTGTTAACTCGCGACTTTGAGGAGAGTGGGGGGTTGACGATAGTGGGAACGGGTGTATATAAGCAGTGAGAGGCTGTCAAAAGTCTTTTGGCCGTTTGGACGCCGTCGTGGAAGGTTGGGGTGAGGATGAAGTTGGTTGTTGCTGGTGGCTAGCTGTGGAGGAGCCAAGGGTGGTGGACACTGGTGGATGATTATGGGCGATGATGGATGACAGTGGACGACGGTGGAGTAGCCAAGGGTAGTGGACACTGGTGGATGATTGTGGACGGTGTTGGAGTGGCCAAGGGTAGTGGACACTGCTGGATGATTGTGGACGGTGTTGGAGTGGCCAAGGATAGTGGACACTCGTGGATGATTGTAGACGATGTTCAAGTGGCCAAGGGTACTGAACACTTGTTGATGAATATGGGCGATGGTGGATGACAGTGGACGACGGTGGAGTAACCAAGGGTAGTGGACACTGGTGGATGATTGTGGACGGTGTTGAAGTGGCCAAGGATACTGAACACTTGTGGATGAATATGGACAGTGGTGGATGACAGTGGACGGTGGTGGAGTAGCCCAAGGTGGTGGACACTGGTAGATGATTGTGGACGGTGTTGGAGTGGCCAAGAGTACTGAACACTTGTGGATGCATATGGACGATGGTGGATGACAGTGGGCGGAGGTGGAGTAGCCCAAGGTGGTGGACACTGGTGAATGATTGTGGACAATGGTGGATGGCAGTGGACGATGGTGAAGTAGCCAAGGGTAGTGAACACTGGTGGATGATTATGGACAATTGTGGACAGCAATGGACGGTGATGACAATAACTTTTGCGTGCCGATTGGTGAGTGAACAAATTAAAGATTCAGCTATTCGGTGGTGGGGTTAATGATCATTGGGTCCCTGCGTAGTCACCTCCACGGGGTGGGCCTGGGCCCTTGGTAACGTTTTCGAGAGACCGGTCTCTCGGAAACGGTATCAAGCTAAGGACTACGTGCGTAGATTTAAGTATAGTTGTAAACTCGATACTAAAAGTACCCGAATCGATTAAAAGATTACAATTTATAACTTCTGTCTTGTAGAAAGATTTCATAGATTTACTTTCATTTATTTATTTCATTTATTTATTTCATTATCCAACTATTATTTCATTAATTTTGCAATAGATTAGAATAATTTAATAACTGGTACTTTTAGTATCGAGTCTTTTGCAGTATAATTTAAATCTCTCAAGTCCTTTTCAGGACTTTGAAAGTTTAAGTTGGATTGCAAATAGTTTAAGTTAATTTTAGTGAACATATCTGTACATTTATATAATATAATTTTATAACTATGTAACCCGAATCCCTTCTATCCTGACCTCCCTAAATTATCTCAATTGATCTTAATTATGGTCGATGTTATTCAGTTCATTCGGGAATTATTCTCATTATTTTTTTCTAAACACCATTAGTTGGAATTAGAGTCGTTTAAAACCATCCTGCTTGATCTGTAGTAATTTCTATCTCCCTTTGGTGTTTGTTTTTGACGGAGGGTTGTTTGATGATTGGAAGTCCACTTAATATCTACTCTATTTTAATTTCTGCACTTCTAAGTTTTAATATGGGTTGATCAATGATTTTATATTCATCGATTGTATTTTCTCCGAAGTTGTTCTCATCATTCGATGGTTCGAAATCCATTTCATTCCTTCTGCATTTTAATTTCTACATTCGACGCTGGATCACAGCTGGATCGCCATTGGATCGCCATTGGGTCGCCGTGGGATGCGTGCGTCCTTAGATATAAGCACTTAGATTTAAGTAATTTAATTGTAACTCAATTGTAACAAAATTGTAAAGAAATTCATTCTCTTATCCGAAGTGAGAAATAGCCATTTCTATAATCGCGAGTAGTTAGTACCGATAAACATGCGTTACGTACTCCCTTGAGCATTCTATGTTTCTACTGCGTAAAATCGTTTCACGTAGCTTTTCTTTTCTTTTCTTTCCTTTTTTATTCGCTCGAGATTTCGTCTTCCATCGTCACGCAGCGAAATAGTCGATACTCAATCAAACTGATGTGGTTTTCGGTGCCCATTGAGATTTCGCAGCCCTTGTCGATTGGTACGCCCGTTGGGTACTCGACTTGGGTATAGGCTTAGTACATTGGACGCGCTCACGCGGGTTCGTTCCGAGTAGCTCCTACCCCGTGTCGCTGGGGTCTTCGGACCTGCTGTAAGACGACTTGGGGCGGTCTGCGAAGTTCGTTCTTGTCGTTGGGCAATGCGTCCTACTGCTAAGTCTCGCTGAATTCTTGATGGTACCCGCATTCACCATTGGGGAGAGCGTGGTATCAGCTGTTTCGACGTAAGACGTGACTTAAACTTGTTCGCGATTCGCGTCGGGTATGGTTCGCCTAGTGGATAGTGCTGAACCATCGGGTTAGAATGCTCTCGCGAGAATCTAACGCAAGTTTATTTGGTACTTGTTCGTTTTGATCGCGTCGCGAATTTTATCTCAATTCTTAGTTGAAGTTAGTTTCTTTTCTTAACTTTAATTTAACTTAATTTTATTGGAATTTTTACTAAAAGTCATCATCTCAAATATCGTACCGTAGAACACTTTAATTTCCTAAAGTGTCAGTAGAGTCACTTTACAAATTTCACTTTGGATAAAAAAATGGCATTCCTCGTCATTCCTTTCGCAAAAGTCCATGCTACAATTTCTAAGATCTATAATAGATTTTAGAGAATGTAGTGTGGATTCCGATTATTTGAAATTTAGAAGTAGAGTCAGTCCTCGGTACCTTCTGTACCGAGAACACCTGAATGTAATGGAGGGTGGATGGGACTAGGGACATAGGGATGGGTCCCTGCGTAGTCACCTCCACGGGGTGGACCTGGGCCCTTGGTAACGTTTTCAAGAGATTGCGCTCTTGAAAACGATATCAAGCTAAGGACTACGCACGTAGATATAAGTTTAGTTGTAAACTCGATACTAAAAGTATCAGAATCAGTTAAAAGATTACCATTTACAACTTCTGTCTTGTAGAAAGATTTCATAGATTTACTATCATTATTTCATTTATTTATTTCATTATCCGACTATTATTTCATTATCTTTATAGTAGATTAGAATGATTTAATCTCTGGTATTTCTAGTATCGAGTCCTTTGCAGTACAATTTAAATCTCTCAAGTCCTTTTCAGGACTTTGAAGCTTTAAATTGGATTGCAAATAATTTAAGTTAATTTTAATGAATATATCTGTACATTGACATAATGTAATTTTATAAATGTATAACCTGAATCCCTTCTATCCTGACCTCCCTAAATTATCTCAATTGATCTTAATTATGGTCGATGTTATTCAGTTCATTCGGGAATTATTCTCATTATTTTTTTCTAAACACCATTAGTTGGAATTAGAGTCGTTTAAAACCATCCTGCTTGATCTGTAGTAATTTCTATCTCCCTTTGGTGTTTGTTTTTGACGGAGGGTTGTTTGATGATTGGAAGTCCACTTAATATCTACTCTATTTTAATTTCTGCACTTCTAAGTTTTAATATGGGTTGATCAATGATTTTATATTCATCGATTGTATTTTCTCCGAAGTTGTTCTCATTATTCGATGGTTCGAAATCTATTTCATTCCTTCTGCATTTCAATTTCTACATTCGACGCTGGATCACAGCTGGATCGCCGTTGAATCGCCATTGGATCGCCATTGGGTCGCCATTGGGTCGCCGTGGGATGCGTGCGTCCTTAGATATAAGCACTTAGATTTAAGTAATTTAATTGTAACTCAATTGTAACAAAATTGTAAAGAAATCCATTTTCGTATCCGAAGTGAGAAATAGCCATTTCTATAATCGCGAGTAGTTAGTACCGATAAACATGCGTTACGTACTCCCTTGAGCATTCTAAGTTTCTACTGCGTGAAATCGCTTCACGTAGCTTTTCTTTTCTTTTCCTTTCTTTTCTTTTCTTTTCTATTCGATCGAGATTTCGTCTTCTACAGTCACGCAGCGAAATAGTCGATACTCAATCAAACTGATGTGGTTTTCGGAGCCCATTGAGATTTCGCAGCCCTTGTCGATTGGTACGCCCGTTGGGTACTCGACTTGGGTATAGGCTTAGTACATTGGACGCGCTCACGCGGGTTCGTTCCGAGTAGCTCCTACCCCGTGTCGCTGGGGTCTTCGGACCTGCTGTAAGACGACTTGGGGCGGTCTACGGAGTTCGTTCTTGTCGTTGGGCAATGCGTCCTAATGCTAAGTCTCGCTGAATTCTTGATGGTACCCGCATTCACCATTGGGGAGAGCGTGGTATCAACTGTTTCGACGTAAGACGTGGCATAACTTGTTCGCGATTCGCGTCGGGTATGGTTCGCCCAGTGCCTAGTGCCGAACCATCGGGGTAGAATGCTCTCGCGAGAATCTAACGCAGGTTTATTGGTACTTGTTCGTTTTGAGCGCGTCGCGAATTTTATCTCAATTCTTAGTTGAAATTAGTTTCTTTTCTTAACTTCAATTTCACTTAATTTTGTTTTCATTTTTACTAAGTGTCATCGCCTTAAATATCGTATCGTAGAACACTTTAATTTTTTTAAAGTGTAAGTAGAGTCATTTTAGAAATTTCACTTTGGGTATGAGAATGGCATTTCTTGTCATCCCCTTCCGTTAAGTCCATACTGCAATCTCTAATATCTATGTTAGATTTTAGAGAATGTATTATGGATTCCGGTTTTAAATTGACAAGTAGAGTCAGTCCTCGGTACCTTCTGTACCGAGAACACACAGATGTAATGGAGGGTGGATGGGATTAGGGAAATAGGGATGGGTCCCTGCGTAGTCACCTCCACGGGGTGGACCTGGCTCCTTGGTAACATTTTCGAGAGATTGCCCTCTCGAAAATGATATCAAGCTAAGGACTACGTACTTAGATTTAAGTTCTTATTGTTTGTAATTGTATAATTAATTCTCTTATAGTTTAAATTAAATTAAGTTTAGATTAGGACCGAAATTTTCAAAAACGGAAGTACAAATCCGTACAATTCTCTCTTGCAATACTTCTTTCTCCTTACGAGCTTCTATTTTCAGATTTTCCAACAATCTAAATTAGACACTATGGCTTTTTACTATTTTAGTATATATGAACTACTCAAATACTAGCGCCATCTCTTAGAGAAGTGCTGAAACTGGTCGGTCATTAGTTTCACCACCTTCCAAGGAGATGGCGTTAGTAGTTTTCAGTAGTTCACTTCGCTGTCGATAACGCTGTGCGACCAGTTTGAGCACTTTTTACAGAGATGGCGCCAGAGGTTCCGGAGTAAGGTTGGCAGCATCTGTCTCACTCTTTCCAATAGCTTTCTTATATATCTTTCTCTCTCTTACCTCTATAGCGGGAAATATACAACAAATTACAATAAATTACAATAAATTGCACCTGTATAAGTGGTATATTTTGGCGCCGCGATACATTTCTATAACAAATCACATGGATTTGTTTGTTGTCACCGAAGAGAAGTTAAAATTTGCAATTCCGTCCATCTAACTGAACTGTGAATTAACCAAACTGTTAACACCTAGGTTTGACGTGTAATTAGCAATGACTACTGATTGCTTCTTATTGTTTTACTTAAATGTATTTAGATGTAAAAATGTAGAGTACAACATGACGCGAACATTAACAGCTATATAATCATATTGACGCAAAAAGTAAAACGTAATCGTGTTTATTATAATGGGTAATTGTGTGCGAAGCGTATTAAAAAGATTACAAAAGAAGAAATGTTCTGAAAAGTATACAATTAACTTTCTTAAAAAAATAATACAACTACAGAAGAAATATATATACTTTAATTTAATGATATAACATTTTAGGACTATTATTTTACTTATCGTGGGTCTTGATAATGCGGGAAAAACATCAGTTTTAAACCGTATAAGCGGAGGTATATACGTTTGTTAAAATAGATGAAAAAGCTTCTTATTTACCTATTTAAATTACGAACCAATTACCTTTCTCCAGACCCAGATAAAGTCGTACTACCCACAATGGGGTTCCGTACAGTATCTTTAAAATACAAATCATATATTGTGAAAATTTATGATGTTGGCGGTAATTCACAAATTAGATCATTATGGCCAAAATATTATAACGATGTAAGTAACTGATGCGCGTATAAATATTTTATAGTTTAGTGCTATGACGCATAATTAAAATAATTGCTAGCACTTTGGTCTTTCTTCATTTTGCGTCTTCTAGATTCATGGTCTTATATATGTGGTGGATGCTAGCGATATTTCCCGTCTTACAGAAAATAAAGTTGTATTCGGTGAATTAATTTCACACGAGTATATTTCTGGGAAGCCATTGTTGTTGTAAGAGAATTGAATGTGTATTTGTTATGCTTGCATACTGTTGTTTATGCACAGAACACATTGTAGATTATAATATGCACCACCTAAGTTTACATAAAACATGTACATGTGCGTAATATGTATTAATGTTGATAGAATTATTACATATATATCATTTCATAATAGGCTTGCTAACAAACAGGATATAAATGGGGCTATTGATGAATTAGACCTTGTCGAAAATTTAGATGTAGAGTATGCTGCTAATGCTATGAAATGCCCTACAAGGGTGGAGATATGTTCATGTATTTGGACAGGAGATCAATCAAAAGACAATACTATAGGAATTAAAAATGGATATAAGTATGTAACTAACTTTTTATGCTGTAAACCCTCAAATGCATTAATCATGTATGTCTTAATAAAAATAAGAGATTCGAGAATAATCTGCTTACAATTTGTTTGTATGTAACCATTTTACCTATGAAGCTCTTTTCAAAATAAAATATGAATTAATAATAAATAACAAATAATCCTATCATACTTTATAACTTTACTACATTAATTGGTAATATCATACTTAATTATTATTTAATTATGAGAAGGAATGCATTTAAGGGTTAATTATAGAGATGATTAATTTTATATTTTACTAAATAATAACAAAATCTTTAGATGGCTATTAGATATAATAGCAAAAAATTACACGGCTTTAAGTAGTAAATTGAAAGGTATTCAAAATGCTCATAGTGAAAGGAATTCTGAAGTACAAAGTGTAGCATTAGATACACCATCTAGGCTATCAATTCATTCCAATCCGTTTAAGCCAATTAAGGACCTCATTTCAAAGAAGGTGGTATAACATTTAAAAATGAATTTACTAATGAGAATAATAACATTCCTAATTTTTTAGGAAGACATTCAAGCAGCAGGTATTTCACAAAATGGTTTGTAGTATATTTAACTATAAATAATCTAAATAATTAATAAAATTATTATGCATACAAAGTTATATTTACAGGTTTAGTAACAAACGGAAGAAAGTTCAAAAAGTTGTTCACAAATAGAAATAAGACTGCACCACTTACTTCTGAAGAGTCTGTTATAGAAATTAAAGATATATCAGAGAATGTTGAATTCACCGCGAAACCATTAAATTCTCAAAGAAGTTTTCAAGTACTTCCAACAATATTAAATCCAGCAGCACTGGATATCTATCCAAATGCTGTTAGATTGAAAACGAATCGTCCATATACAGCTCCAGAACGTTCGCGTTTTGTAGATAAGATTACAGTAATTAATATTCCTGGACAAGTGACACAGGAATAACATTTTTAAGTATACTTAAGTAATAATAAGGGACCATTATATTAAAATATACATAGATAATGATACAGATGCATCTAAAAGATTGCACTGGGATAAATCATTTTAACAACGAACTTTTTTATTTTTCGAGAAAAAAATCGACTGATAATTTTAATTCAAACGACATACAAATATTTAACAAGTGTCAGTTTCAGTGTACTGATATAATAAGAGAAAAATGCCGTCAATGTTCACTTTTGTTACGTGAATAATTATTTATGAAAATAATGCCTGTATACACATCATAAAGTGTGTGTTAATAAAATTTTTTTAACACCTTTAATATAATGTGCCTATGTAATTAATGTTATATAACTAATTATTTTACAATGTATGTTTAAAATATATGTTCTTATTTAATTCAAATTAAATGTCATGATTTTTTCTTTTATCTTAACTTTATTATAGTTTGCACATTTGTGTACAAATTTGTATATGTAAACGTTTAGCAAATACACGAATTAGAATACTTATATATTAAAGACATACAAAATCTATAGTATAAAGACATTAAAATCTTTCGATATTACACAATAGCATATAAAAGTATGTAAGAAAAATTTTATCGCACGGCGCATATTATCCGCATATACTTATCACGATTTTTGCAATACAATAAATATTGTATTACAATAAGTAGTTTTATAACATTACCTTATTGAGCAACTACTTTATAATTAAGTATATGTGTTGATATAATGAAAGATTATATTACAAGTCGTTACAGTAAAGAACAACTTATCATAGTATGATGTAAAGGTCATCAATACTTTTGAGGCAAGTATTTTGTACAAATTACACATGTTAACACACCAATAAAAGCTTAGTGGGCAAACCATTAAAAGCGACATTAAACATTGTAAAATTGCATTAACTGATATTTAAAAATTATATACTTCTATTATGAAAGACTGTTATATCACGTTTTTAAAAGTTTTTATAGATCATAGATAATGCCATTTCAATTATAAATATAGCAATTTTTTGCTATAATATTAATATCCGATTTCGTTAAATTCTTATCTAGTTATTTGACAATGCCTTTTTCAAACTATGAAGCAACATAACACTTTTATGAATCAATTAGCAATTCCAAAGGTATATGCAAATTGACTTCCTTAATTTATACTTGTTTTCTTATTAATTAAGTTTAAACTTGAATATTCGTTGTAATTGCATCCCATATAATTACAACTACATTAATCAGGCAAGTTATATTCGTCTACTATTAGGTTGAAAATATTTCATTTTTTTATATATATAGCATTGACTATTGCTTGTTGTGAAAAGACACAGCTTTTGTCCTTTTGACTTTTGTACAATGTAGCAAGCGATAAATATATAAATTTCTTAAGTTGCTTGCATTTTATAGTGATTAAAAAATACCCTTCTTTCAATATATTATCGAAATTGTATAGATAATATACAAATTACTTATTAAATTTTGTTCATAAAGTAGCAATCACAAAGGCAATTAATTTTAACTATATAATATCGCTGTTCTAACTTTACTTTCCATTTGTACTTACTTTGTAACTTATAATTATTTTGTAAATAATATATTTTAATATACTTTGCATGAGACCACTATTGCATCCATTCTATGCATCTTTCCAATGGATTGCTAAAAATTACTGTTAAATATTCTATTATATTATGAACTGGTATTGTTAATAGAAGTCCTTCCTTATTTGTTAAATTTTTAGCAAGTAAAAAAATGTGTATATGGCATAAAATTTGCGTTACTATATTGCTAGAGTTTTTTGCCTTATGCTGCAAAATCTTGTATAAAGTAATGGCAGTTTTTGTATAAAATAAATGCTATCATTTAAATGCAATGAATTGCAATCATATTAATTAGAAATTGAGTAGAGATAAAATATTATCCCCTAATTTCTATTAATATTGAGATTAGTGCCACAAAGGTACAGAATGTGTATTTGCATTATGTCATATAAACTTTTCATATATAAAACAGCTATACTATTCCGTTTCTAGGAGGAGTAAACTTTACCAAACGAGTTAACATTGTACTAATGCACGGAATTTGTTTTTGTTGATGCATTGTAATATTTTCGGGGGTATTCGATTCGTAATCGAGAGCAACTCGTCGGCAAACGAATGTGAGCAACGTTAATAAATCGTAACGAGTACCATTCTCTCGCAATTCCATGCAAAGTGATTGCATAAACCATGAGCCACGAGTGGTATTCCTCCATGAATAATACCCTGTATAAATAGGGTTTCATTATTTCTTATCGTATAGCGTCACATAGTTCTTATTTTCATAATTTCAGATTTATGTTCATTTTTCATATATGAACACATGTAGCCATTACTACACTGTTAGATGATGATACAGCAAAAGTATCATCAACTAAAAATTAATTTCTTTGTTAAAATATATTTACCTGGTACTGTTGAGTAAGCGATTAAAAAGTCTGCTTGACATGGTATACGAAATGTAGAAGCTGGCTGACCATCGGTTTCTGTGCGTTCTTTTAATGTAGTACCACTGTCTAATTTATCTCCTTGACAAGCTTGAATAAAAAATAATTTTGGTTTGCCAGCAAGTGTAGGACACTTATCAGATGTAAAGTAAGACCAAATGGACTCTGGCTTATAAGAAGTATCATGAGCATAGAGTAATCCTAATTCTCCATGACTCAATACAGCTACAAGTAGACAATCTCGTTCAGAATGATTCATGCTAGCAACTGTAAATAGAAATATAATTTTTAAGTATATACCGCATGTCTGGATTGGCATGCTATCACTCGGAAGTAAAAAAAAAATGTTTCATCTAAACAAACAAATGTTCACACTTAAAACATGTACCTCTTTCTAAATTTTTCTCTATATCTTTATGCGTGTAATTATGAAAATCGTTTACTTCAAAACCAAGACCTCTCAATGTATTGGAAAGGTTCTCGCAATCTACGTTTGTTCCGTATCTTGGTCTAAGATGTGGAATAGTGAAAAATTCATGGTTAAAAATAATAGCTAATCCACGCTTTGCATGATTCATCTTGTAATGTGTGGCATAACGGTCTGTAGGTGCTGTTTGTAAAGGGCCGTTAAGGGGACTGACGCTGTTTCTGTAAAGGAAAGATAATGATATGCTTGATATCTACTTGACACTGGACAAAATACCCTTTGTTTAACGAACGCAGAAATACTGAGTTCATAACAAAACAGGTGATTCAGTGTTGCATGCGAGTAGACGATCGAAGTCAATGTACAATATGGAAATAAATGAGAACGTATATTACAACCGAATAATAATAACTGAATAATCAAAGTACATTGTACGATTAATTTATCGTGGACGCTGATATATTAAATTTTACCTCGAACAACCGAACGCATCTCCATCATCGATACTGTTTCTGACCGTATCGCTCGCAATATTAGCATCCGTGGAGGACATGATTAAATTTTTAGAAACGTTTCCAGAACGAAAAAAACAGTCCTCTTGAAATGATCACTGATTGATGTTTTACCACTTAAGTATCGAAATATTTACGCACTTAAAGATAAATATGTTATACGCACTACAGGCACGCGTTGTCCTGTGACTCATACATTTGTAGTTACTACGCACACTAGTGTAAACAAACGTAAAAGCATTTCAGTGTTGTGAGTGTAGCGAAAGTAGCGCCGTCGTAGTAACAATGCCGAGGATAACCCCTAGAGCGCAGAAACGCCAAGCAAAATTTTGTATTAATCATTCAAAAGTTAAGTATCTCGCACATTATGTACTTCAATCGTATTCTACAGTCTACATAGAAAGTTATTATCATCCTGTCACGGTAAATAGACATTCTGTTTGTTCGTAGATTATGTTGACTAATATTTATGACCGTTCAAAGGAGAACAAGTGCTTTACCCTATTCTTTATTCGGTCTATATTTTCTTTTGTTAAACCTTAGAAAAACATAGTCACTTCTTTCAATAAGTTATATTTGCTTTCTTAAGACATATACGAGCTGCAAATTTAGAATCAGCCGTGCCTCGGGTAATGTTTTATTTAAGCATATCATAGCAATACTGTTGACACAAACTTAATAAATATAGCGTCATTGTACTTGCGTGAAAGTTGATATTATTCTATATTTTTATAGAATATTTTATAGAGTTTTAATTATTCTATAAGAATTTTATTCATTTTTTGTTGTGACAATATTATTTCTAAGATATGCTTTTTCTTAACGGATTGAAACTATAGGGAAATAATGATCTAACGAGAGTAGTACAAGGGTGTTCAATATTTTATGACTTTTTTATTGAATGTTTCTAACTATTATTGAGAAACAATGTGGTGTCTGTCATACATATTATAAACTGGTCTTTGTGTATTAAAATTTTTTACACAAACGTAACCAATGATATCAGTTTTTTCTTTCATAACGAATAATTATTTTTGTAATATGTTTTTACACAAGTCTGTACCAATCACTTATGGCGACCGTGATGAATACATATAAATTGTGTATTGATTAATAAAACATCGTTATCTAAGAGATATTTAAGTGATCTATGAAGATTTTCAGGTAATAATCATAAGTAGAATTATAAAAACCTTATCAGTATAAAAACATTGTAGGTAGAAACAAATTGGGCCACTCAGTGTACTAATAATGAATTTGAATTCTTCTCATCGTAAATTCAAATCCTCGATTAGTAAAATGATGGCTGTTTCTTATTTTCTCTAAATTATGATCACGATTGTAAAGTAAGTTTGCCCGTTTTATTCTATAATTTCGATTTCTGTATCTTTCCGGCATCGCTTGAAACATTTGTTCTGTTTTTAAATACGTAATACTTTACTAAAGCAATCCATATAGTGTATTCAATGTTCTATACACTCAAAGTATACAAACACTTGTTATTCCTGAAATTCAATCGATTTCTACAAATCCCATATGTAATCAAAATTTGGTCCATGTCCAGTTTTCATAGGTAATCACTAGAAGTTATGAATATCTATAATGTATACAGCATGTTTAAAACTGATGATCTAAGCTACATTAGATTTGTAACAGACTGAAATTAATACGCATTGACTTAATAACAAAACAAAATTGTTATTTATAAATGCTTATCAACAAGCCCTTAGCTTTGTTGGATCCATTGAATATGTCTAAATGTGCCATAAGTAGGTACAGATGTGTCGTATTACAAGAAAATACTTTATTTTCTTATCGAAGCTTTTTCTCAGGCCTTGGGACAAGACAACACACATGACATTTGATCATTTAAGTCTTCAATGGCGCACTGTAGAATCAAATCATAGGCCTCCTATCAATAGATAATTAGGTATATAATCACGAAGTTGTAGAGATTTATAATAATCTAATAGACTATTAAATTAACATTAGAATTAATAGAAAAAGAAAACTGTTTTTCGCCGATAATGGCACCTATTTGTAGAATTAATTTTATCATGTCTTCTATGTAAAATTTGTCATGTTTAAATCAAAACAATTTATTGTGAAATATTTCATTTCATTTTATCCTTAGATATAAATAATTGATAACATAGTAGTTTACGTGCACATACAAGATGACTTGTAACATATAGAACCCATTTTAAAAAACGGTGCAGCATTAAAAATGATGGAAAAGTTCATATAAATGTACATTCTTGCAAGTTTTACATTGAAACAATATTTTTGGTAAGCAATGATGGTATTGCTTTTTCCACTGAACTGTTTTTAAATAACGTTTATATATGTTCTATAACTTTATCTTAAATCTATCCCTAAACTGAGTCCTATGTGTTACTTGACAATTTTTGTATGTACTTAGTAATTTTTATTATACACGTTTCACGGTAGGATTAACAAATTTGCGCTATTTTACCAGATGTTTATAAATCTCTGCAACTTATAAACCAAGACCGTATATCGTGTATTTTAGGATATTATTAAGTAGGTATAGGTAGACATTGCCTATATACAACTGCAACAACGTTGCATATGCCTACTTTCTGGCAATCCTAAGTAAAGCTTACAATTTGAATAAACTTTTTTTTTGTCGATAATTATGTCTTTAATAGGTAAGTAATAATTCTATTAGAAATAACAGTTACAGTTGTTTGAACTGTTATTATCCTGTAATCCATTTACATATTACATTCTCTAGTATTTAAAGTTATTCTCATACAACGCTTGTATGTTTTGGTTCTGAGAAATAATTAAGATAATTATTTTACTATTATAACTGGCCAATAAGTATCTGCCACTTTTCTTATATTATTAATCTATTTATCATATATACAGGTAATATACAATAATCTCGCTTAATATAAGTAATATTATTATCCTATCTCTCAATAATGTTATAATAGTTATATGAATAGAAACTTGACCGCATCTAATCCGTCAATGTGCGCTATTGTTTGCACACTGGAATATAAATACACTTTTATATAAAATTTGTATAATCTACAATGAATCACTTTATATAAGTATATCTTCTCTTTTAATCACAAAAGATATAAATGTAATAACTACTATGCAAGCTGGGGGCCATGGGGGCGGTTTTCACTCTGGCAGTAATATAATACAAGTAAACGCTAAATCTGGGTTTTAGTTAAACAAAAAATCAATTTCTTCTATCTTGAAAATTTTCTGCCAAGCCAGTTGTAGAGAATTTATTTTCTCGTACTGATCCTACATCAAAATTAATTCCCTTTAATTATTTGATTTTTACGGCAATTATCGTTTGTGTTTATCATTCGTTACGAATAATCCGGTTGGTTAATATGGTTGTTAAGATTTTCGTTTTCAATTAACACAAACTAAAATCACATCCTCATTTTACAAAAACGGATATTCATACAAATCATCTACATTAAAATGTGAAAATAAACCCTATACGTATGAACGGTTTTGATGTATCTTCGGAGTTTTGTAACATGTTAAATGTTGTAAAAAATATTTTATTATATGTACTTTAACATATACGTTTAGATAACAAGTTTCTGTTACTCTGCAAAAAGATTATACACTCTTCGAATTCCTTTTAAAAACATATTACTTCAATACATAACGATGAGAACAATTTGTAGCCCGTAAACAAAAAAAAAAATCATTTCCTTCTCAACAAAAAGAAAACATAGTTCATAAAACGTAACTTAACTCTCTCGTTACATATTTTTTATCAGAAGCTCAGGAGATACATCGTAATAAATGTAGTTATCCAGTGTGAAGCCCGATATGCCCTCGATTCTTTTCATCTGTTGTCACTAATCATCTAAAGGAAAGGAACACTATATGCGCTATATCCATCAATAAGCAGGGCAATTCACAACAGATGAACGTCTTATCTATTTTTGTTTTTTTTTTTTCGATTAAAACTTATTTACAAAAGTTTACTGTACAATCATAGTTCTGTTGTGATGTAGGTCCATCATAGCCTTGAATGCGAGTAGACCGGTTCTGAGGTAAAGATCGTATTGCAGGGAGAACTTCAAGGTGAAGTCCTTGAAGCGGTAGCACAGCACATTTTGTCAAGCAAATATTCCAAAATCATAAATTCGTTCAGAATGTTTTATATTATAATGCCATTGGTATTATTAATATGAATAGATCTCTAAAATCATCCCGATGTCGTGCTGATATTAGCGTCATGAGGCTGTATTTTCAAATATAAAATTTTATAAATGTGCTATACGATTTTTCTTCAATATTCATTAATGAAAAATTATACCAAACATAATATATTAGTAACGCTATCCTACGGCATGTTCTTCAGATATTGTCTGTGTAAAAACTTATTACGGAATGAAAAAAAAAATTGATAAATGGCAATATGTGTATAAAGTATGTGCAAATTTCTTGATCGTATTGCACATTTATCATATCAAACAAACAATTTTCCGTAATATTAATCTATATGTAAAATCCCTTGTGGAAAATATTACTCTACATTCGGTATTAAAAAATTCGATTACCATTGTTTTTTTCTTTTTTTTCTCTTTTTTTTTTTGCTTTTTTTAACACAATTAATATAATTGTGGTATATTTGCGGTGATCAGTTCTGGAACATATGCCCGGCACAATGTTATAATATAACGCGTTTTTATTGGAAATGAAAATTCCCAATATCAAAGGACTAAAACATAATCCGTGCAATAACATCTTTACAAACAAGCACTAGTACCACCGTGGTGTGCTTTATATTAGCCTATTAATTAAAAGTCATCGTCATTAAATCTAATAATATGCCCTAACTTCATCGATAGGAATATTGTAATTAGAGCTAAGATTTTTTGTACCATTGAATTAGGTGAAAGCACCCAATAGTAACCCCAATACGTTCCTTGAAATCGCTTGGCTACAAGTATTTTCGTCCGATTCGAAATACATTCATAGCAAGCAAACCTATGCCGATATCGTTTTTATTATTATTTTTTTTTTTCTTTTTTTAACGTCAGGGTAAGCAATTTGATTAATTTGTCTCTCGCGAGTTGACCGCGTTCTCTTTTTATTCGAATAGCGCTAGTATGTCGTCGCTCGACGAGGGATTACCACTGCTAGCTCCACTACTTGGTGGAGTATTCAGATCTGGTGGATCTAGGTATGAAAGTAATTCCATCGGATCCACAACATTATCTGGCAAGAGCTGTAACATAATATCGTAACAAAAAATTATTACCATACGAATATATCTAGATGATTGCAACATTTATTGTGTTAGGAACAAATGATCCACGTTTATACAATTTTGCGCAAAACTTAGCTAGACTTCTGTTATTAATAATCGATAAAAACTTTGCCGTTTAAGAAGAATTTTTTACCCTGAAAAGGAATAGAAAAACGAGAAAGTAAATTGTTACTCACATTCAATGCTTCTTGACCTGTACCCTCGCCGTCTATCACCGCAGCTGGGTCAAAATTTAAATCCGATGGTATGTCTGCAGTATCGTTATTGATGTTCGTATTCGTATTACCAGATGAGTTGTGGTTTCCAGTGGATTCCTGAGACGCAGGAGGAACACTTGGTGGGCCACTATTTCCACCACCTGGTGTGTGTGGTGTGTGAGGAGTATGAGGTGTATGCGGTGTATGAGGCATCTTTAAATACACAAAAATGAAGATATTTACATTAGGTTGTAGTTACTCGGTCTGTATTCAATTTGTATTGAGCTGAGCACTAAAGAAAACTAGGCAAACTTCCGAAATATCTTGTGCGCTTACATGATATATGCAATCTGCTGAACAGCAAATAGGTTCGCTTCGCTCATCTCAATCATTAATAAACAAAGTAGTATCGAGATTGTAAAGTTCGATAATTGTGAACTTACCTGATCATTAAGTGATTTCTCCATAGCGTTAAGGGGATCTAAAGAATTCACTGATTCGTTTAAGTGCGAGAGAGGACCTGCTCCGTTAGAGTAATCATTATTGGTATTCGCATTCGTCCCAGAATTGATATCGAAAGATCCTCCTGACGAATTCCGATGATTGATATTGTTGTTTGCGTACGTAGTTGTTGTATTATTCATCATAGAGCCGCTTACGATGCTGCTCATGTCAGGCGGTATGTACGGGCTCATCGCCTGGTTCATATCCCAATTATTCATGGTAGGCATATTCATACTACCAGGTGACATTGCCTTTGTCATTCTCTTGCAATCGCTTTCTTCCTCGGATTTAATGCCAGTCATATTCTTTGCTGGCTTCCAATTTGCCATCGAATCTATCGTAACTTCCTCCACTTCAGCAGTGTTCAGTGTGTTCAAAATACCCCACATGTATTGATCAACTTCTAAACCTTCCAATTGTGCTGGTTTCCTGTGTAAACGACTCGTGATTAAAAATTTATTCAACGATCGAGAAAGATTTTCGAAAAGTGAAATTTATGGTCGAATGAAATGTTGTTAGAAAGTTACTCACGTGCATACAGGACACCTCCAGGATCCTCGTTCACAATTTAATTGCAGGTATGACTCCAAATCGAAACACTGAATGTGTTTACAATCGTGTCCCCTAGCTGGCAGTGTAATACGTTTAAAAGTAATAGGACATTTTAAGGATACCTGTAAGTTAAAAAATTGCAGAGTTAGAGGAAATGTTGCGAAAAGTGCAGAGTGCCAACACTTTACAGACGCGAAACAATCATTTGCTTACCTTAAGTGCTGTTTGTTCTACGACATCTTTTTCTGACTGTATACCGTTATTTGAAATAGTATTATTGAAATTCCGTTTAATTTTAGTAATACAATGTTCCGCTGTGAGTAGTCTTTTACGTAACAATCCATGAAGTACGCTTCTCACGCTTGGTCGGTGTACTAATTGTAGCACGAACAAATGGGACTGTGGATGAAACAATAAAATGTGAAAATGAACTAATTATGATTCGTTCCGTGATTATTAGAAAATATTAACGGGAACGTACACAACAACACGCTGATACAGTAATTTGTATCGTATTTCTTCCAGGTTGACAAACGTCCTTCAGGTATAAGGGCTTGTGAGACGTTTTGTTCTCACCACGATCGATAACCAATGGGGTGGCGTTCACGGAGACCTGTACGCTCGCCGGCCAGTTCGTGTTCATTTGCCTGTCCTCATGGTGGAAACATTTGAGCTGCAGCTCCAAGTCGGACCGCCACATCAACGTCTGATGCACTGTGGACTTCAATTGGAATACATGGTTGCTTACAGCCAAATTATGTTCTAAGCGGAAGGGTGGAAGAATGATGCCATCCCTCACAGGGAATGTTAATCTTAATTCGTCGTCCTCTGTGCGGAACAAGAAAGGAATACACGGTTAGTATACTTTATAGCTATGTTTTCGAATCAGCGACAAGCTTAATCGAACCACAACTTACTTTGGATGTTAACCGGCGACTTCATCTCATTGAAATTAGGCTTGATGTCCGGATTCGGGCTAATGTAAGGGGGCATGCTGGTGGCTGGAGTTAACGGCGGGGTTGGATTACCGGGTATAGGACTGTGCTGGTAATTCAAACTCCCTGCGCCCGTCGTTCTCATCGATGCGACATCCTGTTGGTACTGGTTGGTCGCAGCACTAGCCGCACCGTAGGAGGACGCGCCGCTGGCGTAGCCTGTGTTCGGCTGATGACTGACGAATTGATTGCCAACCGTCGTAGGTCCCATGCTAACAGGTATACCATTGGTACTGTAATATTGGTTGCTCGCCGCCTGCGTGGCGGTGTTGTACGAGGGCGCCGTTTGCCTCATGTTACTGGTCCGTATCATCGAGTTAGGCCCAAAGCCGGCAGCGGTCGGGTTCATGCTCTGCATCGGCTGATACTGAGGTTGGAAGTTCGGCCTCGCTGCCGCTGGATAATTGGTCGGATACTGCGACGATGACATGCCGTTGAAGGCTGGCTGCATTGCGGCGGGGTTCGGTCCCGCGTACGGGCCCTGTTGCCTTTTTTGCGCCATGTGCATCGCGGGGTTTGGGTAAGGCGCTAATCTCCTCGGGTAGCCTTGGTGAGGTTGAGCCTAAAAATATTGATAACGTGAGCGTTTCGAGATTTTCCGGACGGATGAAAAATTTCGAGATAAACTTCGTGTTAGTCTCAGTTGTCGGAGAACAGCCTATTATGAATTTCGCATATTATAGAAAAGGTTTGACGAAATGAATTGGATAATTTACGTACCTGCATGCTCATCTTGTTCATCTGCATATTGTTAGGTCCCATCATATTGTTCATGCTCATGTTACCCATATTACTCATGGAGCTCATGGGCGTCATCCCGCTCATACCATTCATACCGTTCATACCTCCCATCGACATAGGATTCATCGAGTTCATGCCATTCATACTGTTCATCGAATTCATGGAATTCATAGAGTGCATCGGGCTCATGGTGCCCATGCTATTGAAGTTGCTCATCCCGACTGGCCCCATTCCGGCCATTGGTCCTCTTTGGGCGTACCCTGCGTTGTACGTTTGGTGGGGTATTCCATGTTGGCTCTGCATCTATTATCAAACAAATAGACGGTATCTAAAACGTATTCTAGCTTAAAAATAAACCAATCTATATCGAAGATAAGAGCCAGTTGTGGTTCCCAGAAGGGCAAACAGAGATGGAAAAAAAACTGTACCTGATTGAATTGCGAGGGGATGTCTTGGCGGTCCTGCATGGCCACCACGCTGGCAGTGGCGGTGGCCGTAGCGGTGGCAGCTGCCACCATCGCCGCGGCACTAAATGTCGAACCACCACCCCCGTTCTGGGGTGGCACCGTGCTATGATAGCCGGATGATAACACGGGCTGCACCCCAACGCCGATCGCCGCCGTTGTTGATGGTGTTCTTGAAGCTAGTCCTGATGAAAACCACGAACCACGCGTGTACCGCGTGACGCAAGGCGATTCAACGAAAACCGGAGGGCTGAAAAAAGAAAGAGCAAGAATTTTATTTAACGTACGCGTATAGATCAATGATTATCATTTTTAAAATTACTCTTCTAATTAAAATATATGTATATAGGAACAAAAAATGTAGCGATTTGCCTTTGAATAAGGAAGCATTTATCGAAGAGCCACTCTTATGTAAGATAGCGGTATCGACGATACTAAAGAAGAGAAAATTTTTTAAATGATATATCAAGGAGGATCAGTAGGGAAATAATATCTGTTGAACGAAAACTGAAAACGTTTACAAGCGAATCGTCGCCGTAAACTTATCATAGATATTCCCTTTTTAGGTCAGATTCGTATTCGAACTGTGCCTTACAACTGATCGATTGTATCGCAACGTTCTTTATTTCCCGCGGTAGAATAATATATGTCAGTTATTCATGATCGTTGAATTATTCGAGAAGGTCGCCAATTGAAGTCGCATCGCGTGGCCACTAGTAAGGCCACATTTGTTATTGGCAATTTTTAATATTAATTCGTCATTAACACGTCAATCTGTTCGATTAAAATTCGTGGGGATTGGAAAACTTTGCGGACATTTTAAGCAATTACAAAATAAAAATACAAAAATTTACGCTAGCGTACACTAGCTGGGTTGCAATCTTCAACAGAGCTATCATTGCTCGCCTAAGCTAGTATCGTAAAACTTATCGTCGCTAGAAAAATAAGGAACAAAACAGCGAAGAAAGAACGAAGAATACTGAACGCCAAGCATACTATATACGCTAATTTCGAACTACTGATTCCATACATTAACTCTTTCGTGATTACGATAACTTTCACGTAAGAATTTTCTGTGTAATTATCGATTATCGCTTAATTGTTTGAAAATTTCTATGTCTGTGGAAAGATGTATAGCAAAGAAAAACAGTAGTAACAAGAAAAAACTGGCTGAAGCCTTACTCAGGAGGGATACTAGTCACGAAAGAGTAATTTAATTCAAATTACCAAATTACTATTACCCTGAGCATCAAATAAGAATAGAAAACCTACAAAAGAGAGAAAGAGAGAGGGAAAAGAAAATCTCCTAATTTTTCTAACGCCTTCTAAGGTCACCTCTAAAAATCGATTTACCTGCGAGGCCGCTCCGCCGGGGCCTTCTCTCATTTTACAGGCGCAGAATTACATTTAAGATATAGGAAAGGAAGTTGGACGCATTGTCGTGCCCTTCTATCGATACGTTCCAGGCCCCGAACATTGTTCGTTCTTTCGAGTAGCCTTCGTTCTCTCGTCTCTGTCCCCGTTCCGAGGCGCGCGTAACCCCAAAAGATCGAAAGACAGACCGAACCCTGCGCGCACCGTTCATATTCCCAGCTGGCCAAGGCCCCTATTGGTTTTCTGTGGGAAATGCACGTGCTCGCTATTCACACACCGCCGCTGCTGCTGCTGCTGCTTTGCTCTGCTCTCTGCGCCTATAATACCGTTCCTGCTACGAACACCGATTTTGCCGGCGCGATCGTGGTCCCGGGGAATAGTCGCGCCTTGAACGACGAGCACATTTTCGGACTTGTTCGACATAGAAACCCCGACGTGAAAAGTCTCGTAACAACGGGGCATCCGCGAAACCAGCAACCCTCTCTGCAAACGGAAACATCACTACTCGAGTGGAGGACCAACAAGCTTCCTTTCAATTCTCCTTTTGGTCTATTAAATATCGTGTTTCTCTAATAATGTAGAATTACTTGATGAATAAGGATATTAGTCATCAAAGTATTCCAAGATCGCTTAGCATTAGTTGGATTCTAAGTCATTAGATTAAAAGTAATTTTCTAAAGTGAAAGCGCCTGAGATTTCAAGTTACGCTGTAAAGACGAGGAAGTTGTACGGCTGTTTAGTAGATCGCGATGTAAGGAAATTTAACTTGGAATAAGGACAATACTTGGGGGGGAAAATTACTTAGAGACGTGAAAGAAGTCACGAACAAGGGTATACGATGACCATTGTTCTCCGTAATGTCCGAAACCCGGAGGATCTACGTGAAAGAGTGCATCGTGTGTATCGTAGCGTACTCTGCGGCGTATCGGGTTACCATACGCGTAACTAGACTTCTACGAGTGTTTCTGGAAATTCTGTGAAATAGAGAATACCCACGCGAAAGTGGAGTTGTTTGATTTTCTTATTTAACGAGTTTCGAATCTTCTCGATCGGATAAATTTGAACAGGTAGATTCCTTTCGCGCGCTTCTCGGTGTACGTGGCGCCATCTGCAAGTACTTTTTATAAACATCGGTTGAATTTGAAAACTTTTCGCGTAAAATTTCTTCAAACGTATTTAAAATAACTATGTGTCTTTCGTTATTAATTTATTTATATTATCTTTGGTTCTTAATTTTGTTTCTTAATGCCTATATTATCGGCTAATGGTTGTAAGATAAGTTTTGCTGAACAATTGTTTAATTATAGAAAGTTATTTTTAGCGCAAATGAAAGGTTTGTTGCGTTCCAATTAAAATCTATGTTTCGGTAGCGCAAGCTACGTTCATTTATTGCAGACCTTGAATTTAACCTCGATAGAGTCAGTTATAGAGCGAGCAATCGATCGATTTGATAAGATACCAATTTATGGACATTTGCTTTTTACTCTGTCTTGCAAGATAACGATTTTACCTTTTAACATATAGAAAACGTAGTCATTTGATGACTGAAAATTAAAAAAACGGTAATAAATTCCCTATGCGAACTAAACACTATACGTGTCTTCTAAAAACGAAATTTATTAATAAAACTACCGATAAACTAAATCATCAGAATTTAGTAACTTAAAAAGAGTTGCCTGTATTGGCTTCGTGTTATCAGTCAACGCCGCGTCGTGGAATAAAACCGTCACAATTGACAGACATAAGGAAACGTCAACGTCTACGATTAGAACTAAAATAAAAAAAAAGTCATAAAGATCTCGTTAATCATTTGCTAAATAATATTGTTCACGCTCGCTCGACCCTCCTAGCGGTTTTCAAAGTCAGAGGGGCACCTTCTCTCGTCACTAAAACGAAAGAGAGCCTTCTCTCCGTGCACGGTGTCCTCGAGACGCGATTATGGCGCATCGAACAAAAACAAATTTCGAATAATAGCCTCTCAGTCGAATTCAATACGTCAACGGGAGAGGAACACGTATGTACATTGGTTACGCGCGTGTATTGGTGTATAGGGTGTTCATAAACGGACACACTGGAGGACATTGTTGAAACCGTTATGAGGAAGTCTTTTAATATACTACACGAAGCAATTACATCGGGTCACAAGAGCATTATCTCGTTCGAAATATATTTTCGTTCGTACAAATATTTTAAAAGCGTAGTCGTGCAAAAAACGAGTTCCTCCTTCGGACTTGGAGAGAAACGTGGAGGAAGCTAAGCTTCTCTTCGTTTATTTTGTTACGTCTTATGATATACGGGTAAAAAGTGATGCGTGTAAATTAAGAGTGTCATGATAACGACGTCTGTCCCGTTTCCAAGCTAAAAATTCCATTCATCTCTCACTTGGCCGGTTACAACTGAAATCTTTCCACGCGTTGCAGAGCATTCTGTTATTGAACGTGGTTCAATACACCAGTGTAAACAGATGGCGTACACGTAGTCGATTATAATTAACACTGTGCCAGAATCAATACTGTACAACAGCCAAAAAGAGTTCGTTTAAAGAATCGCATCCTTACGCGCGTCGATAAACAAGTAGCTATTAACGAATCTAGTTGCCCTGTGCAACAATACGATCCTCTATCGCCTCTTTTTCCCTTATTCATCGCTCGTTATATTGTTTCACGTTAGATTTCCATGACACTCTGTACATATGTATGCATATACGTAACGTACTTACGTCCAGATATAGCGCGTGCAGGGAGCATTTCGAAGGTTGACGTCATCCGAGTCCCACCCCCTTTAAATTCGTGCTGAATGCAACTCCGTTGGAAAAAGCGAGAGAAAGAATAAAAATGCGAGACGGCGATAGGGTAGGCGAGAAAGACGGAAACCCGAAGAGAGGGAGACCCCATCGAACTTATGCCTTTTCCCTTCTCGACGCTCTCTGTTCTCCCTTATCCTGATCGTGTATTCCTTCTCCCCTTTTCTGGTCTCTTCCCCTCTGAACGACGACCAGGGGCGGGGTGAGGTCCCTCTGTAAAGCCCGTAACGGGTTTCTATTCTCGGATGTCAATATTTCGTCAACTAGAGCCCACTCGGCACGCAACAAAAGCCCCTGCATACAGCTTGCGCGACTGGCGTGAGAGAAAGAAAGGAAGAAAGACCCGTCGGTGATTCGTTCGATGGCGTGCCTGGAAGAGGACGCAGCAATAGCGAGAACGAGTCCACACGGGTGCGAATGCGACGCCTACCGAGGAACCGAATACGAAATCCATTAAATCGCCGTTTATTAGCACACCCCTTGGGGAGAAATTCGAAATTTCTTGCCAGGAAAATATTTGGCAACCCCCCTGGTGTTTTTTTTGTACACGTTTTCCTTTAGAGGTAACTTTTGCCACAAACGAATGCATCAGTAAATGGATCAATCCCCTCCTTTAAAGATACAAGGAGCAGATTTTTGCATTAAAATGATTCTGCCAAGTACTCCGTTCTTGAGCAAAATTATCATCGCTTCGAAACCGTTCACGTATTCATGGAAGTTAGCCTAAAGGCTGTTTCCCCATTTACAGAAACCGAGGAGGCGACTAATGTCGGTGATACGTGTCGAGGTGGAGGCGAATAATATCGACCGTGGAATCCTTGTACGAGATAAAATGGGCCTCTCACGGTCGACGTCGACGTATAATAGCCGCGTTCTCCTCGCTTGGTACATCGTGAACTCATATACGAACCTTGCCTTTAACAGATTCAATCGCGATCATCGCCAACGTCCACGACAATTCTTATTTATAATTACACGCTGATGCGAGTAAAGTAATCGACGTACTGGCAGGAATGTTACGCGTTATGAAGACCTGAATGCGCGCGAGGTATTCATACGTCTTACATCTGTTCGAGTTATGTTCCTAACTAATTTTCTAGAACACGTTTTTTAATTTCATTAAACCGAGTAACTATAGTGCCGCGTTACGAAACCACAAAATCAATACGTTGCATTTCCAAGAAACGTTCGATTTACCGTCAGTTACATCATTCACATTAACTGGAATTCGAAAGTGGAGGTCAGAAATTTTATACACCCATGATGTACAACCGAGAATCGTCACGATCGGTGTACCCTTTAAGCAATTTAATTTTTTGAGTTGTATTCAACTCGTATAATATAAAAATCGCCCACGTACGATACGTTTAAAGACGCAGAAACGATTAAACGGAGGACTAATATTAGTAACATAGATTGCGATTCACCCGTTAATAACGCGTAGAGACATATGACATAAACCTCAAGTAGCGCGGCGTTAATACGCATCTCTAGGTCGCTTTCAAAGTGACGCGCGCACTCTGTGACCGTCTGCGCAGCATTCAGTATTTCTCATGCGGTTGAGAGAGTAGGACGTTCAGGTGAACCGCGCAACATTTCTGCTACCCAATCGCATTGAAAATGTCGACTAACTGTCGCATAATTATTAATGGGAGGCACATACAATTAAGAGAACGCGAATGCAAACTTTCAAGTCGTTTTTCAGATATCAAGAACTCTTGCAAAAGATCTGATTAACGCGAAAAATGAGAGAGAAAATTTCATTTTACAATCTGAATTACCAGAGACAAGAGTCTAAGAAGTATTTGTTCAGAATCATATTGCATTCAGGAAACGCCATGATAAAACTGAACAGCTTGCGAGCGCTCGCATCGTACTGAAAAGAGCCTCAAAGTTTAATTATGAGGGGCAGAACGCGAGCTTAATTGAATAGATCGTATCAGTCGTGACAAAACAAACGCATTAAAATAATTGACAATAAGCGCGCTACAAGCGAAGCTGGTTGATTTTGTACGAGTTCGTTTTACCGCTGCCGATGCGCAAGGCGTAGAGCTCTCCGTTTCCAGTACGCGCTCGGTGTAAGGCGGGTGACAAAGAAACTACGAATAGGCGCTCGAGAGTAAGGAGGAGAAAAAACGAACACGCCGGATGCCGATCGCAACACTTGACTAAAATCAGGACAAGCGGAGAGAAGGAGGATGGGAACGAGGATTCGAGAGTCTCGAGAACGTTCAGACGTCGAGCCTGCGACACGTAAACAAGAGCGCGTATGTCCGAGGTCGACTTGCCGGGAGAATCGTGGGAGGAATTCCTCCTTTTTTTTTTCTCCTTCTTTCCTCTCCCGGGAGAGAAGTCGTACGCGGAGAGGAGTCGGGGAAAGAGAAAGGAGGGACCAGAAGGGGCTTTGATCCCGTCTGTTGCATCGTGTATCGTTATTTTCGGTACCGATCGCGAAGACAAAAGCATTTTCGCGGAAAGCCTCGCTTTTTGTCTGGCAACAAATTCCTGACCAGGCCAGGCTCGTAAAGATCGTTTCTCATTAAACTCTACCTGCGCTTATCGAATTTTTGGTCTGTTTTCAGGCGACCGAGAGACTCCTCCGACTGCCAAGTTTTAAAGGGACGACTGGGACCAGAATCGAACCAAGGATTTCTTCTTTTCTCGAAAGGTGTTTCTTTTTTCTTTCGAATTCGAGGGAATTGGAGCGAAACAACGCTGAATCCGCGGCAGCTTAGTGTATAGGAGTTTCTATATTGATGTTCCAGTGTCGGTCAAATTGAGAACTACGTACTGGACAATAGAAAGTATCGCAAGCCAGCAAAGCAAGTTACATAAAAATCAAGGCAACGAAGAGGGAATCGAAGTTTCGTGCCGGACTCGACACGTGCCTGTTACCTAATCAGACCTCGCGTCTTTATTGTATTTTCATTTTCAGTTGGTCATTCTCAACGATTTCAATTCAAATTAGCCGTGAGAAAACGGAGGACCCGCGCGAATGATCAGGACGCGTTACAAATGCAACCAAAGAAGCGGAATTAATCGAACGACGGTTTCGATCGTCCGATATGGTTGGAAAGGTGAATCGCCAGCCTTTTCCGACGATTCGAACTTTGTTTATTAGGCTGAACAAAAAGATTGCATTCGAAATCAGCAGCGCATCGATCACTCGATGTTTCTTGCTGGAATACCGACTCGAATCGTATCCGCGGTATGAATAATAACCGCTGGTGTCTCCTCTTTAGAGACTATTACGCGTTCTCGTTGCACTCGCGTCAAATTGTTCTCCAAGGAACATTTTTTTGCACAGACGATAAAAAGACGTGCACGTCAAACGATCATTGCATAATTAATTATGCAACCGAGAAGGAAATCTTATGAAATTCCTTCGATTGCGTGACGACTTATTCAAACAACGTTAAAATCATGATGTAAAAGAGATAAGGTGTAACTCCCACCGCGGTCGCGTTTTTCCTTTCAAAATGCCACCATATCGCAGTGCGGTAGCATTTTCGTTTCTACGAGTAAATTCTATTTCGTGAATATCTGTTAACATCAAACGAGTACTAAATTTCAGTGAAAATCGTAGGCGCGATAACAGGTGCGCAAGTGGCACGATATCGGTGTAACGAGAATATCAGCTTAGAGCGAGCGTTGTTTTCCATTGGGCTCGACCGGTCGAGAAGAATTTCTCTCATCTGCTAAGCCGTCTCTATGAGAAGATTCTGTCATTCGCAGCAAACGCTCGTGGCATTTCGAGCCTGGATCGAACAGATTTTTCCCGATGCCTCGGGAAAAGGTCGAACGACAGAAGGTGTTTTAAACGTCTCCAAGCGAAGAGCTCGACGGTTTCTTTCTTCGATCAGCTTTCGCAGCAACGTTGATCTCGACAGCCAGTGCCGCGCTAGCACGTGCCAGCGCGCTTCCCCGCGCTCACCATTCGTTTTGATGACAACAATTGCGCGCCTCGCCTTCGAATGATTAATTTAAAGTTTCTATCGTGTATCCTGTTGGTGCATCGCCGGTGTGACCTTTAATTGCAGCGCGTTCCTTTCGATAAACGCGAACGGAAATGCTCCTACACGTGAGAAGAAACGATAATTAGCGACGCTGTCCACGAAGTCCTCTGAATCAGCCCCTACGCTTTCGTGACGTACTAGTGGATCTGATCAGAAGACCGTAGAGTAGAGGTAAGCGTGATTATTGTTAGTCAATCTGGCGTAATCGGTGATTTTATTAAGGCTCTTTTGTATCGCTTGATACTCCTGCAACACAAATTAGTCCATCAGCATTCATTTATATACGTAGGATCATTTATTACGCAACAGATAGATATACGCCAATACTCAATATTGGATTTTAAATTGAGCCATCGGTCTTGTGCATTTCGACTTTGCCTTGTGCATCGTCGTTTCAATGCTGGATATTAACATTGCATTGGTAAACTATCGCTTCGAGCCTTTGATAATTCGAGAATGGTCATTTTTTGTCCAAAAAGATATTATTTGTTACGTTTTTTGCAAATTGGGGTGAAATGTCCAGCCAAATACCAGAAGAGCATATCCGACATCGTCTGCTTTTTAAGTTTCGCAAGGGTAGTAACGCAACAGTTGCGATCAAAAACATTTGCGATGTTTATCCAAGTGCATTAAAAGTTTGTAAATGCCAAAGTTGGTTTTCCAAGTTCAGATCCGGTAATTTTGATCTCTCTGACTCCTCTCGATCAGGAAGACCAATAACATTAGACAATCGAGCAACTGTCAAACACCCTTAACCAACCTTGGTCGACCATCCAAGAACATTTGCAGCAGATTGTAAAAATAAGCAGAGTAAAAAATAATCTGTCCGAAGAAAACAAAGCCAACCGATTCATCACATGCAACGCATTGCCTCAACAGCATCATACAGAAGAAGTGCTGAAATGTGGATAAACTGTTAACGCAGACCTTTGTTGTGAACAATTGGATCGAGTGAATCAATCTTTAATCGAAATGTATCCGGCGATTGTCAAGACTACACTGTGCAAGACAAACCCTAGAAAAAATTAATGAACTGGGGTGGAAGGTACTGCCTCACCCACCATACTCGCTCGATATCGCACCCTCGGATTTCCATTTATTCTGATAGCTACATATTCTTAATGGCAAAAAATTTGAGAATTTGGATGATGCTATCTCGAAATATTTTACTCAAAAACCAATTGATTTTTATCAGTCTGGCATTGAAAATTTGCATACTAGATGGCAAAATGTTGATAACGAGGGTGATTACATTATTGAAAAATTTATTCGTTTGAATTTAATGTAAGAAAGCGACATTACTTTCCGGCCCCTAATATATTCCGAAATGGCTTGTAATTCGTTTGAAAAGGGTCAAGGATTCTCTTCCCTTCCGCCATCTTTGCTTGATCGCTTCCGACACGTTCGCAATCATCGGAAACACGTGCGCGGCACAAGGGTCGTTCGTATACGCGTGTATAAACGGAAACAACATCTGCCCCCGGTTACAAAGAAGCCGAAAACCCAAAGATTCGACCGCGGAGGACTTCCACGGATAACTTCCTTCCGTTTGGACGCGGGCACGAGAAAGCTGTTGCGCCGCGTACAAAGGAATGCTTCGTCGTCGCCCACAATGGCGGTCGATAATAAGAGCAAACGCAAGCAGAAGAGAAATCTTGCTTTTACTCTGCGAAATTATCGACCGTGTGCATTCCTTCAAGTTAGCTCTCGCGTAAATAAAGATCGGACTAATTAAACGAAACATCGAACGATAGTTGTAACGTTTTTCTTATCTGCCGAGATATTCGATCAGAAACGAACACTTCGAGTTAATACTCAACAATCGATTTTTGTTCCATTTCGAGAACGTACCAGACTGTTTTCTGGTCATTTACGAAAAATTTCCGGATCTCTTATCGCATTTCTTCAATGCGCTCGTAATGGAACAAGTTCCTAGTTAAAATATTCAGAACGATCGCAACGGCGCAGGAAAAGATTATGCAACTGGACGATATGCCTCCTATTGTCATTATGTAAGGATCACAGTCCAATTCTGGAACAATACCACGACGATTTAATAATTACGGCCTATAATATATGACGGCGCATAAATGGGAAGCGTCGCAAAAGAGTTTTGTAACAAACCACGGTTATTGGTATTACGTTACCGTTCGTGGTTCTACTAAAAACGTGGTTGTGCCTATTAGAGTGTGGCGATACTTGTCGCAGAAATCGAATTGATTATTTATCAGGGGTATTATTAAAGGGGCAGCTTTTTAGTATTGCAACCCATCGGATGATTATGAAACCTTTGTTGATACGCCAACAGATTTTGGACGTGATCTACGTAACGTCGTGGAAACCGCTTAACATGCGTTATCTCTGTGTCAACTAAGGTGTGGGAGGAATACGTTGCGTTGTAATAAGTATTAATTGAATTCGTAATCGCTTCGAGTATCGACCGTTTGAAAATCATCGGAATTAGAACAAAAAGGTATAGTTTCGTTACGATCTTTCATAAATTGTCAGAGAGATCAGTGAAATTTTCATTTCTTCTCGAAGAAGGACAAAAGAAGGATATATATGGAAACTACATCCATAAAAATTGATCGCTTATGTTTTGTTAAATTTGAACCTTACGAGGGCTTACTTTCCTGTAAAGAGTTACGTCACGCGTGTTTCCGAATATCTTGCAATACGACGGAAGTAATTTATCAGTGATTCAGCAATGGCGTAATATCCGCAGCTTAAATATTCATCTTTTGTTCTACTACGTATATGAACTCAAATTGAGACAAAATATTCATTGAAATGAAAATAAAAAAGAACGGAGGTGTACGCGTGCTCGTAGAATTCGATTGCCCGTGACATAAAAATGAGACGGACGCCCTCAAGCGCGTCAGGATAAATTTGATCTATCAAACACCGTTTCCCCTTCGGTTCCACATCGAATTATTCAATTAGACAATTCCAAAATTGATCGCGTTAACCTTCCGTGGTCAAAGGTCGAAATATCGCTTTCAACGCGCACGTTGTCGCTCGCATCTTTCTGTTTCATTCGTCCATGAAATTAATGCGCCGACGAATGGCCAAAGTTTGCTCAATCGCGCCTATTATCGTTTCGAGCTGCCGTTCGCCACTGCGAACCCGACCGAGTCGCGAAAGTTCGAACTCGGTGAAAAGAAACGCTCCCGCGCATCGAATTTCAAATGGAACTCCCTGAAAAAGTGTTGCCAACTTTTGCATACCAAGCGCGCGACACACCATTTACGGTGTTACACGCGTACACCACGGCCGCGTTCAATGTCGAAATCGGTCTTTGTATCGGCGAATTGTTACACGCCTTACGTCACGCCGTTTTTGACGTGCAATAAATCCTCCGGGAGGATGCATTTCTGCGAGCAGAGGCGCGCGCGGGCGCAGCCACGCGGAGGAAGGCCCGTCCTCTGTCAGGATTCGGAGAAAGTTGTTTCGGGGCGTTGATTGGCGGATGACGAAATCACGGAAGCCGCCGGCCAATCGTTGCTCTGGAAACTTTCCCAGAACACTTAACCCCTTTGACCGTTACATAAATATCGCCCGATCCGGTGCAGCGTGTTACAGCAATATATCCTGCACGATGAGATAAAGGGAACGCCAGGCGACAACAGTCCGTTGTCACCGCTCTCTCTTTCTTTCTTTCTCCCACGCGAAACTACGATACACACAGCGGAGTTCGTACGTGGTTTTTAGAACCAACGAAAGAACTGGTGGTTCCGTGTAAAAATCGCCACGAAGTGGCAATAATCGTGAGGTGACGGTCTGCCTCTAATTGGAATTTACTGCTTACTCTGTTCATGGATTAAAAAGGACCTCGCAACGTTTCGAAGAAGCTCGTGGCTTCGATGGAAAACAATCGATATTAAATTGGAAATCGTTTTATACTAGCATGGATATGGAGCAGCGAAGGGTTATCAAGAAATAACGACGAACCATTCGTTCGCTTGAAGCGTAAGGGCTTGAACTAGGAAGTATTTAGAAATTAGAAAGGTTGGAAATCACCTTATTACCGGAGAAATCGAGACAATTGTTTCAAACAGTAATGTATGTACGAAGTGGAAAGACATACTTTCTTCAGAGGCCATTTATAGTTTGACACGCATATAGTTGTATATACATATATATATATATATGCATATATGTATATACAGGGGCTTGGAAACAAGGAAGTGAAGAGAATATACACGGCGCCTATAAGTTAACTCGAAGAACCAAAATAACATCGAGCGTTTCACCGCCGACTGAGGCGAAACGAATGAACATGATTCCTGTGGAAAACTGTGATATAGTTTATACCAGTGCCTGGTAACTTGATGTATGTCAGGGTTAAACTGGAAGGCATTGATGACGGAGACCGTCTAGAAAATATTTTTCACGGAAACGCCCAAGGAGGATTTCAGCCATGGCTTTTAAAGAAGTGGATCGTAAGAATTTTTTTTTATTTCAATCAAAGTGCATCTATTAATATGCGAACAACAAGCAAGATTTCTATTCTGATTACGATCAAAAGCGTTTTACAGATAAAAAATCTTACTGTAGTAAATAGCTATAATAGGTATGTATGTTTTTTTAATATTATTTACTTACTAGATAGCGTTATCTAATATTCATAGCGTTTGAAGCAATGATCGCATCCTTGGGTAGAATCTTACAATCGCGCGTCAAATACTTCATTTAGAGCGAGGAGACGCTCGTTAATTTCAAATAATCGCGGGCGTGTTCGCACGTGCGCCGAAACGGCTGTTTAAATATATATCACGAAATACGTATATCCACCTGCTCTTTGCATTAATTATTCTAAATTGCAAAGTCCATCGCTTTCTTCAAGCTTTCTTTCAGATAAAAGCTGTATAATAATAATATCTACCACGCGCGTACAAGGAAAATAATTAATACGACGCGTTAAATAAAGATACCAGCCACCAAGCTAACCAGCAAGGAATTCTAAGACACTAGGAACCTATAAATACCCCAACTCTAATTATAGCGCTATCTCTTGATCTAGTATTTAAAATTGACAAGCAACACCTTGGCTATGCTTACGATGGTACGATGAGAACGTTTTGCGCTTTTTAACCTTCCGTTCGGTTTCAATATTAACAAAAGGTGCACGTATTTTTAAATGCAACAGCAATACCATTCTGAAGTATACGTTACCAATTTTAATCTTCGCGTACTGCCGCGTGTATTTTAAATAGCGAGCCGTGCACATGCGCGTGGCAAAAAAAAATGATTAACACGTGTGACTGTCAATGATAACTGATAGCGAAAAAGAATTTAACGAGCAACTTAAAATTGCGGCAGCTGATATCAGCGTGTCTTCCGGAATAAGGCAAGCCGCGGCCTTGCCACGCGCAGTCGCTTCCGGCCAATCAACGCACCCCGTTTGCAGTTGTAGTTATTTTATTAACTGATATATCTTCCCTCTCTCCCTTTCGTTCTATCCAATACTTTTCGCCGCTTTCAGTGACACGGTTATTTTTTTCTTTCCTTTCAACGGCTAAAACGCTTCTAAACAACGTAATAAATCAGAAAGCGCGTTACGTTAGTATGTAACGTTTAATCTCCTCGATGGAAATTCGATACACGAAGTGCTCACGGTTAGCACTGGTGTCGTACCATGAAGAGACTGGTGTGAATTATATTTCTCCTGGTAATCGTGTTTCAAACGACGATCTTTTATGTACCGACTCGCAGGAACAACGATTAATATCTACGATACGAATGACGGCAGGATACGTAGTTTCTTGCTTTTGTGGATAAGGTGGAACGCCAACTTGCTGACATGCTGCACGCGATTGCTTCTGACTAATAGACGCATCTCATACATGCGAAGGAGTTGATCATTTAGCCATTTTATAGATAGTTTATTTCGTTGGAATTAAGTACAACAGAATGTTACATACGCTTTTCTGTAAATTATCTAACACCTACGAACTTATAGGTTGTTTAGACCATGTAGTGCTCGTTTGAAAGTATCGTTAGACTCGATTCTTAACATATAATGTCAAATAAGCGACTTTACAATCATTGTAACAATGAAGTTCGCCTCGAGACTGCCCAAAGCAAGTAAGTTAATGCGTTGTCTATACATAGAGCAAGAATATTGACGTTCTTGCCTGGCGTTTGACATAAGTATGTACAGAGAACGAAATTAGGCGGCTGGCGCTTTCAGCGTCGTCTGCACACGCATGCGCAGTGGATCGTTGCGTCTCCATACGCGACGAACAATTCTTGAAAGGAAATGAAACGTGTCATTGCGCTGCTTCGGTTATAATTAGTCGCCCATCTTTATCACCTTAATCGCTATGTTCAAAATATGCGCTGCGAACAAAAATAAGTTATCCGCAAACAATTAGATACCGCGCACTGCCAGAATGTGCGCCGCTGACAAGAACCAAACGCAAGATGGATACGACGGACGATTTGTTTGTTCAAAGTGAAATCAAGTCGAAACGTTGAGCGAGACCCTTAACTAAAAAAAATGGAGATCGAGTGGAAGGTTATCCTCCGTTTGTTTTAAACGCTGTACAGCGTTTCGAAGCAAAATGTATGTAATCAGTTGGATAAAAGCAGATCCGTGGCAGCGATAAATGATTCCTGGAAGTGTTTCGTCCGCCACGATCGGAGCACAAGTATTATAGCGCGGTCGATTCGAATTTTGTTCACCATTTCCTCCCCGCTTCGATTGACACCGCCACCATACGCGTCAGATGAGACACGCGCACGAGCGCTCGTCCCAAGACCTCATTATGCAACGGACAATTATGAAAATTTAATTACGCCTCACCTTGAGCGCGCGTGCGGGGATATAATGTTCGAAGGCTGCACCATTGTCGCCGGTCCGCCAGCGTTACGAGCGACCGCCTCGTACCGGCAAAACAAACCGTTTCATAATCCAACCGAGCGGATTCCGTCGCGTGTAAATCAATCGTTTGCGCAAGCTATACGTACGCGCGGCCGTCTTCGAAGGATAGACTCTCGTTCGTCCACGAAAGTTTTCCTTGTTTGCGTTGGTGATTTCAATGAAGGTTCTCGAGCGTCCTGCGAGCCGTCTGACCGTATCAATTTCGAAATTCGTGTACGAACGAAACGTCTGGACGTGGCAATGAAATTCTTCTCTCCTATAGGGTATTCTTGTTTTAAAAATATCACACCGGGAAAGTGAAATATCGAAGATCGTGATTCCCAGGTACGAAAATTACGATATTCGTCCACAATTTTCTACGTGCGAACGCGCCAAGGTGAATTTATAATGTACTGCTCCTCTGACATAATTCACCGTCAATTCCGAGGCGTCTGTCCGTCGTCCTTGACAAATAAGTGTACCCTCGCTCCGCAAGAAGAGTGCGCAATCAAAGATGACGATATATTCCTGACTCGCTGATATTTGCCAATTTGGTAAGTAGCGGCGACCCCCATTTATCGAAACGGCTGTAATCTTCCCGGGATCTACTTGTACGCTATGCGTGACAACGCCTTTGTACGAAAGTCACGAGAAACTTTCATAAAATTTTCATGGCCGTGCACATGTCGAGAAACTACGGCACTCTTGGGTATGTAAAATCTTCTGGTTAAATAACGTTGAGGAAAAATTCGATAGTGGCAATAAAATTGACAGAGGGAGAGAGAGAGAGAGAGAGAGAGAGAGAGGGGGAGAAGGAAGAAATGGCTAGTGGCGCGCGCCGCTCGAGGAATCGCAGGCTCGCGCGCGAAGTATGAATCGACAAGTCGACCTCATTTATTTGTGGATAAGGGCAAAGTGTGTGCAGCACGGAACATGGATCTCCCTGCTGAATCCCCACCAGAGATCCACGGGCGATTTCCCCCCGCTGTAATACGTCCCTGGGAAGCACGGTATGCGCCATCGAGTGTACGCTTATTTTAACAAACCTATTTCTGATATTGTGCCACCGCAACGGGGCCTGTATCGAGATTAGAAGGCTTTCAACGGAACCGACTTCTTGTGCTCGCGCTGCGAAGACGCAATAACGCGAGAAAGAGAGAAAGACGGAGATTGAGAGAGAGCGATAAAACAACGAGCAACCGCGCCTCTGCATATGGCCAGAGATCGCATGTGTTCGATGTACGTACGCGTACTCGTGCACCGAGCAATACATTCGACAAGTACCCCCCTCTTGCTTCCTCTTCGTGCGCGCTTGTAACAGTGGTTCTGTCTCTATGGCGTTAGGTGAAAGCTCAACGTTCGTAGAAGTAGCGCTGGACACCGGATCGGAGGTGTATGCGAAGCAATGCCAGCTATCGAGGCAATGCATTCAATTATAGAATTGTTTATAAGTAAAAAAAAAAAAAAAAAAAAAGAAAACTGAACCGAAAGAAGTACATCGGTAGACGCTACAGTATACGACTGCAGTATGCGATTGGTACCACTCGTAAAAACGACGTGACTGATGATACAACGGTCTAGATTGTTCACCGGCGAACAGTGAGCTGCTGGCATAAAAAATGTTATTTTGATATGAACGAGGAAAATAATATGAAAGAAAGCTGAACGTATTTCGAAACAATCAAGCGAAAAACAGACTAATAACGCTGGCAGTAAAGCGGGGCGCCACAAGGCTGCAGCCACGAAGCAACGGCACATAAATGTCAAGGGATTCTGACATAGTTTTTAGGTTCGCTGAAGTGACTGGTTATTGGGAGGAGAGTTAATACACCTTTTGCCGATTGTATTATACGCTGCTACGATACAAACGAGGGTCCAGTTTCGGCAAACTATAGCAGTGATAATACTGTGACTTGGCGTATGACTGTTGGCGATAAACGATTAGATACCCCGGGCATAGCGGAGCCTATTGCGCGTTTAATATTGCCAAGATTATCTCAGCGTAGACCAGAAAGATGGCATCTACTATACACGGTGTTATACATGGCATACGGAGTAACTCGTCTCCTTGTTCGATTAAAGGAACTTGACGAATCTCTTTCTCGCCTCGCTGCCAACCTCTTCTTCCTGCTTTTTTTCGTTTCTCTCTTTTTTTCCCCCCCTTTTTTTTACGTCGACTGATAATAACATCAGTGACAATGTCATACCGATTGTCGTCATGGTATACGAGATACCGAGTGATCGAGACAGAGGGAGAAAGAGAGAGAGAGGGAAAGCCTGTCCGTTTGCTCGACTTTAAATCGTTCGCTTACCCTCGAGTCACGCGATCAACCGATAACATTTACTTTATTCTCTTCGGTCGCTATTCAGACTATAACAAATATTCGCGATCGTGCATCGATATTCAACGTGTAACGGTCAAATGGTCTCAAGTTTTTTTTTTTCTGTAATGAATTATTAAAGTTGTACGCTGGATTGCACGTACTGCTGCCTCTTTGTCGTAGATTCTGTTAATAATTCGTCGCTTGTCGATAAAAACGCACGGGTCGCTCGAGAATGCACGGCTCGGTAATAAGTATCGCGGTACTCGGACTTGGCGTAACGCGGTCTTCGAGAATATGTTACTTTCTGCCGGGGAGTTGTAACGCATAACGGATTCGAGTATCGCAAGGATAGATAATCGCATTGGTTGCAGAACAGTAAAGTGCATTTACTGGCTTTTATGGCTTATTCGGTAGCGCATCGTTCCGCGTCGTGCATAGTTGCTACACATAAAGGTGTTAATACGCTGAGTATAACGCGTTACGACCCTCTAGCCAATCGAAGATTATAGTGGACGTGACTTTCTGCCTCGCTTCTTGTCTCCGTCTATACGAGACCTCTCTATCTCTTTCCTTTTTTTCTCCCCCTCTCTTTCCCTCTTGCCGTCCGCTTACTCTTTCTCTCATGGTTAACCGGGATCAGCTCGAGAAACGAGTAAGACAGAGTGACACATCTTTAGAACAATCACCCGTTGTGAAAGCGCCTTACCGGTTAGAATATCTACTACTGCAACGTAATAACGAGCAAGTGGCGAGTCGAGAGATCGTGAACCACTCCGTTCTCGATTCTTTGCCTCGAGTATCGAATTCGGACGAATTTCGTATTTCAAATATTTCGCGCGCGAACATATTTCTTCGAGCGGTCGAAACGATCGATTTCTAATCGTTACTACACTACATCGTAACCGACGAAACGCCACAATAATCATTTAACCACGTATCGGAGTTGAATTTCACAGAAGAATAAACGAATGTACGAAGGCATCGTCTACTTTGTTCACTATAATTTTTAATCGTTACTTAACACTCGTCGCGAGGAATTTTAGAGGCTATCCTGGGAATCGACGACCACTTGCAAGAATGCGGTATATACCCGTAGCAGTGGAACAATGCACTCACACTTACCTAAAGGATGACACAGAAGCGCATTATCCTCGGACGATACACCTTGTTCACGGTATAATCCAATCCTTCTCGTGGTAAATGGAATATTATAAGGAAAACACTAAATCACATCAACGAGCACACTTCCCCGCGTTCACGGAAACTGTCTACGTTTATCGTCATCGTCCGTCACGACGACGAGCACGGTCACCACGCTGCTCAACACTGCAACGCTTTCGTCTATTCATCACCTCGTCATAACAACGACAAAACAAGCAAGAACGCGCTCCACGGCTCAGGCTGAACGTGCGGAACCCACCAGAGAGTGTTGCACGCGCGTGCAACTCGGATGCGCCGTGAGAGAGGGTAAAACTCCTCTGCTCGTGGCCGACACCGGTGTTGTGTCCTTGCAGCAGCGGCGGCAACAACTTTATCGAACAGAAACGTCTCTCGAAGTAGTTCTCGACGACACACCGATTTCGATCGCCGACAAGACGAACGTCAAACGAATACGGGACACAAAAACTATGTACTTTTCCCTTGTTTCTCCGCTTTTTTCCCCTCTCCTCTCCAACGTACAAAGTTCTCTCGTTCGTTCTCTCTTTCTCTCACACACTTGCAGAAAAACTTTCTTATTTATATCCACCGGTTGTATGCTACTCGCGCGCCTCAGCAGTCTGTCACGGACGTACAGCACGATGACAAACTGTTAGTAGGATCGATGATGGCATTGATAACGATGATAACGACGTCGACAACAGCGGCGACAGGAGCAGCAGCAGCAGCAGTAGCAAACGCTTCGAGGGCAATGATGAAAACATTTGAGAAATCGTCGCGTGGATAGTCTTGGACGACGATACTCGTGAACCAAGAGAGAGCGTCCTCTCGGTATTCGCGGACGGCTGACTCTGACTGCTCGGCTGACTGACTACTCCGCGCCGGGTAGCATTGGCCCCGCTAAACGGTTGAAAGTAATACTGTCTAGTGAGAGGCTGTTGGGGCCAACGTCGGTCTTGCTTCCTCCCCCTTTGTCCGTCTCCCTTATTCACTCCGAGCAATCCCTCTCTCTCGCTCCACTCGGCAGCGCTCTCTATCGGACCGTTGTGTGTACACGGTCCGTGTATCCACGGTGTGTGTCCCTGTCCGTCGATTCGTCGTACGATCTTGTATCGCACACGCGAGCCTTCCGTTCCGTGTGTGTTGGTAACCCCACGTTGACGACCAAGAGTAGCAGCAGCGGCGAGAACACGATGATGTCACGGTGTGGTAGTGACGGCGGTCGGTGGTGTTGGTATCGAGGCAACGAAGGTACTAACGGTAGTGGTGAGTTTGGATGAACGCGGTGGGAGTAGTTACACGCGCGCACGTACACAGGCGCAGGCGCACACGAACGCCACCTAGCGGGTGCGCGACACTCGCACCCAACGCACAGACGCACGAACACTGCGCCACACGCGTGTGCCACTCGACAGTGTACGGTTTGGTGGGGATACGACTCTGGCTACGAGTGACGAGTGTAGCAGGAAAAGGGACAGGGGAAAGGGGCGAAGATGCGGTTCAGCCGAGTGGGAGAGGAAGAAAAGGAAGGAAACAGGCAGATGGATAGAGATCGAGAAGGACGCGCAGGGGTTGGGTGGGGTGAGAAACGACGGAGAGTGAACAGCGGCGAGGGGTCGCTCCTCCGACCGAGGGGTTGTCGTGCCGGTGGGGAGGTTTGACCTGAGCTAGTTCCCCTCCATTCAATCCACGGCCACAATATCGGTTATAGCGAGCCACTGTTGCCAGATTGTGCGCCTCGACGGCGGCGGTGGCGGCGTGTGGGTGGAGCCACGCGATAGAGGGAAAAGGTCCCCCTGTAACATCACCGCCGTCCTCTTCTCTCATCCTCGTGCATACTGCTCGATCCGAGAAACGAGCACGTCTGTCCGTTCCTCTTTCTCTTTTCCCTCCTCTCCTCCTCTTTCTTCCTTCCCGCCGACCGTTCTCTCTTTCTACACTGGCGTCCTCCGTCTTCCGTTCTCGGCTGCTCCCGCGCTGTTGTTGTCGCTACCGGGACGCACGCAGACCCCTTCGAAACCGAGGTGCATGTGGCATTTCTACGTGCACCGCCCGGAACTTATGTACCAACGGGTATGCGTGCCTCTGTCGATAGTGTCTATATCGTATGTACATACTACCTCTACGCTATATAGCCGATCGCCTCGAATGGGATGTTTAACGCGATCTTGTTACAAACAGGATCGATTAGTCGAGCAAATTGAAATTACTTAGACGATTTGTGGAGAATCTTGCGAACTGCTCCGAATCACTTTTACTCGACATCATCCGTGCTCCAAATACCGCTGCTGATTATCTTGATTAGGTTTATCTCCCTCTCGTGTGCGTCATTTAATTCCCGATCAATTTCTACCGCTGGATCCCTTTGTTACCGCTGTGGATCATCGAATATGTTATTTTTCTCTTTGCCTAAATTTTGACGAATTTATAGTTTTCTCGCCTTTGGAAACACGTGTGTTCCGTTAATACGTTCCAATGTATTCTTCGACAGATCCAAACGTAGATTGGGAATGTTGAAACGGGATTTCACGTTAAGTTGCCGTAGCCTGTGTGCGTTCAATACGTCGGCATATGGATATACATGTACGTACCACCGACACGTACATGGAAAGATGGTTCGGTTCACGTGTTATTTCTGTATTTGTGAGCCGATGAATACGAGGTTGCTCTTCGAGTCCTCGTTACGTGTCACGGATGTTTAGATTGATACGTGTGTGTATGTTTTAGACAATCACGGCCATCTCAAACGTCTTTCCAGCGGCAGCCTCGAAAGATCGGTCGCAGTGTTGCCTTGTCGCAGGTTATAGGCGTATCGGTATACGCATGAAATAAAATAAAACGCAATAAATCGAGTAACTACGTTGTCTTGGATCCCATCGGCCTTAGTCCGGTCAATCTGTGAACAATAACAATTTTCAACAATTATTCTTCGATTTTTCAAAACTGTTTGCAATCTTCGATCGATATTGGTTAGTTTGAAATTGTACAAAAATATTGAAATGCTATTTTAAGGGAGTTATTATGAACACCTATTTCCCGAGTAGAGCTTTAAATAGCCCCATCTTTGTTTTGTGGGCTCGCCATGCGACCAATTCATTGTTCCCACAGTTTAAACCGACATTGTATTTGAGATTGTAGAAGTTTCGGACGGTTGCTTGGATATCAATCGGGCAGCTCCATTATGCATCACGAAGCTTACCCCAGCCGGCTCCGAGAACAAACGTCGGGGAGGGTGTTAGCCTCCAGTTCACGGCATAGGGGAAAGTTTAAGTATTTCAAGGCAGCGAAGTTATTATCCGAGCATCGAGTTCACGCAGTCTTAAATACATCGAGTATAAATCGTAACGCGTCATTTCCAATTCAATTTACCCTCTCTCGCGCGGTTAAAATGGAAAAAATGCGCGACGCGTAAGCAAAAGGGTGAGAGAACGTAACCTCCGAGTGGTAACGTGAGATTACGGTGACCTCTAATTGCATTACTACGCGCCTCGCGCGTATTCCATTTCATGCTTTCAGCTGGATTCAAAACAAATTTTACTTCACACAATTAACATTCTAGGCGGGGTACGTAGAAGACTTCTGAACTTTTCGAACGCCTCGCTCTCAAGATGGCGTCGAACTAGAGGAACAGCCATAATGGCGCGCGAATTAAATCTACGAACTTGCGAATGATCAATACAGATGACGCAGAATTTTTGCTGTTATACAATCGACGACATTCCTAGACACTTTTACTGCTACTGTACGCGACAGTAATCGTACGATCGTTTAATTAATACCAATTCAACGAGTACACGCAACGGACCGACGAGGTTTAAGCCTGGGAGTCGTTTAACGCCTAAAGTCCTTGTTAAAAATGATTCGAGATGACGTGGAAAGGTTACACATTATAATCGTGCGTAAAAATTACTTGTACGTTGTGTAGCGTAGTGGCAAACAGGGAACTACCAGTACTTTGTCGTGCATCGAGAGCGAAAGGGCCCTCATCCTTACACCACTCTACCATCCCACGCCTAAATCCCTGCCTGGGAGTCGTTGCCGTCTCTCTTCCTCCCCATTCTTTTCTTTCTCTCTCTTTAGGCTGTTCTGTAGGATATTCCCTCTCTTCTCCCTTCCGTTAATCGCCCTTTCTTTTTCCTGTCCTACGCTCTCTGCTCTGTCGCACTTTGAAACGCACGCGCGGGCTCTCACGACCGCACCGAGTTATCCAATGGCGTCACCACAGCGTATTAAACAATAGCGTTTACGCGAGCCGTTTAATTAAAATAATGCATGCGCGCTCCTCAATGGTACCCGCGATACAGCCTGCTGGCGACTTATAAATTTATTCGACGCTGGAAATTATTGAAGGCTCCTGGAACCGTTTCCGCTGCTCTCGGTTAAGAATTCTTGGAATATTTCAGGTGGTTTAATGGACCTCCAACAAAATTCGTCGACGTTTCAATTATACTTGAATTATCGTTGCAATTACAACGATAATTTTATCACGATCCAATTTCCGTGCAACATTATATCGTTCAAACGATTCAGTTAATTTGATCGAATATAAAAAGTTGTACATACAATGCAGTATAGAATGCGCTGTTCTTATTCGCGGTTACAGAATGAAATGTTAAAAGTGCGCAAATATTATGAAACAGTTCAGAAATTTAAGTGGATATCCATCGTCGTACGATGGATGTATGACGCGGTGGTTCTAGCGTCGAGGAAATTCCATTGGGTTTCTAGAAAATTTCCCGGTCGAAAGGCAATAAAGGACCTCGAACCGGCATAAGAAGGAAACCGGGGTTCTTGCACGAGGACGAGGCATAACGGTATGCTCCTTTTTTTTCTACCTGTCGCGACCCTTAAGTACGAACGGTGCACCGAGCCAGGCAAATGTTTCCTTTATCTGCTCTTGGAAATGCCTGGATTTCCAAGCGATTCGGCCCTCGGTCGCTACGCGTACCTCGCCCCCGTTTAGGTAGAACCGTTTATGACGAAGAATTCGCCGGCGAACGGCGAACAATGAGGCGTCTTGACGATACGAACCGAGCTGGCCGCGTTGGCGTCGGTATCGGCCGTGGAATCGACGATAATTTAACGATTAGAAGCGTTCAAGTATCTATAAACATCTCGTTATACGTTTACGTTTCATAGTCAAGGGGAAATAAACGTATCACGGCTTTGATAATGATCCCCTCTTCATCCCCTGCGCCTCTTTTGTTTGCTTCCCATCGAACGACGATGATCGACGGGACGTATCACGTTCTACGATTACGCGATCGGAGACATGGATGGACGATAATTCGCAGGTAGCGCGCATCGCGCGCGCGTCAGATCGTAATTCGACTTTGCTGCGAACGGTGCCGCTTCGATGTTTGATCAAAGAATTCGCTCCATCTCGTTAAGTTCGGCAATTAACCCGTCCGATTTTGTCAAGTTCAGTACATAACCGACACTGTCCACGAAAGACGAAGAGCTACGCTTCGCAGCGATGGCGTGTTACGCGTGTACCTATGCGGTTCGCGTACTTAAAAAAGGCAGAGTTTACTACCATTTAGCGAACCGTGTAATTTTAGAGCAAACATCGGGCGTAGGATAGCTATCGCGCTTTAGCAGGCCGCCCGTCTATTCGATAAAGTAATATTTTTATCGGATCGACTTAATTAGGGGATCAAGTCTCGCGAGCAGCTGATCCACCAATTATATCGAAGCGTGTTTTTTGCCTGGCTATACACCGCGGGCAAGGTGCACGTAGCCAACCTCTGAATTATTCAATTTATGCTTTTCCGCGAGTTGAAAAGCGATTTATTGTAAAAGTCAACACTCGACGCGTTTGCTCGAAAGCTAAAGAAGAATGGGGAACAAGTAGGAAATGGTAAGAGGTAGAATAGAACGTGGCACCATTGTAAAGTGAAACAGGCTACATTAAAGCTCGAAGCTTAGCTAGCAGCCCCGGTACCGTGGCAGGTATGCATAGTCCTTCAAAGTGGTCGAGGTACCAACGCGTCTCCCTCGGTAATGCGTATACCTGGAGACGATCCGCCGCATCGGTTGCAACGTCGACCTCTGATAGCCGCCGCGTGACGAAAACAGGCTGTAATTTCGTCGATTACGGCATCGATTGCGACGACAGGGGGGAGAGGACAGCGAGTAATTCATCGGGTCCGGCAAAACGTGGAAAAAACCGCGGGGAGGGGGTGAGAGGAAAAAACGCGGACGGCTGGTGAGAAAACTCCTTTTGCTCGGCTCGCCTCTGGCTTGTAGGTTGACCGATCGAGTTAAACCTTCTAATACGTTAATCGCTTCAGTCTGCCGCGATTGCAGATAGAGTTTCATCACCGGAGAGGTATTGCTTATGGCCACGAGGCCTTAAATGGTCCTTCGCTACGAGCGATTTGATACTCGAGGCTATTTAGCCGCCGCTCGTGTGCGCGTTTCCTTCAGTTTTCCTGCATCCTTGCCGCTAAGCGAGCCTCAGTTTCTCCCATAGCCCATTTTTAGTCCGTCACCGTGTCGCTTTTATAGCGATACCACTTTCGCAGCGTAACGTCGCTCGAGCCCCGTCCGAAAAATCACCGATACCTGGGACTTAGGGACGCGCGGACAGATTGCCTGGACTTACCAGCCTGTAATTTCTTTCGCTCAACTCCGTGGAACTGGCTGTACAGGTCGTTTCACGCGCAGGATTTAACGTTACTCCGCGGAATAATCGAACAATCGGTTCGACCGTATAATCGAATAGAATATTCCGCGATATTATTCGAGGAACGTTCCAGCAAAGGTCACGGCGAACAAAAGTTGCCGGAAAAACGCACGTGCGGCCAGTTCGACGTTTAATTATGCATTCAGAAATCTTCCTTCATCGTATCTAACTAAGAGAAAAGAAACGATCGGCCGTGGTTGCGTAAGTACCGTCACATGTTCGCTGGCGTTATCGCTCTGAATGCAACGTCCATGTACTCGCGAGGTAACGCCGCACGCTAAGACCGAGAGTGTCGAATAGAAACGCTGGAAAAATCTAAATTCCGCGTAAACGCTTTCGCGAGCGAACTTTTACCGCATCAGGAGCTAGGAAGGGACCGATCTTCCACTAATTGCTCGAATGTTAGTTGCTTTGGGGTTCGAGTAACTCGACCAAGCCGAGCGAGGCATTTCGTCGCTGTCGAACAATAATTGCGATAGCGAGTGATCTTTGTTCGAGTTCGTAGGAGATATTCAATTATCTCCCCGGTTCAATCAACTATGTCAACTGGACACTATTTCCTACGGCCGTAAACAATGTCGTCGACGATTAGTGGCTACGAATCCGAATGATTGGACGTGTTATCTGTTGCGTTATTCATACGCTTTCTAACTCTTAAATCCGTGACGTGATTCGACAAAATATTTATTTACGTTCCGTTGAACCTTTATTTCTCGGTAAACTGTGAATCGGTCGAAAAATTGACCAACAACCTCGATCGGAAGATAGGTAACGCGGCTGGTCGTTTTTCGTTCGCGCTAACGCGGAATAATCTACACTTACATAATATTCCAGATAGAATAATTTATTGAAATGATCTTTAGCTTTCTAGAACAAGGAATTCATTACAAGGAATTGACAATTAAGCGGTTATCAATATTTGAAGTAACTTATTTATCAGAAAATATAGAACATGGTTGATGCTCGACCAGCTTCAATGATTTCGTTGTTAATTGGAGAATATCTAGACAACGTTCGTAAAGATAACGTTGAATAAGCTCGCGGTGTCTCAGAAATGTCGGTCAAGGTGACGAGGATATGACGTGCAATGAGGTTATCCAACGAAATTGCGAACTTTTCAATAAGAAAATCCAAGGGCTTCCAATAGCTGCCTAAAGTGAAGTAAACGTGCAGGTACTAAATACCAAGACAATCGCGGTAAGCTATCTTAATCGCTCGAACGTTCGATGCGTACACTAGTACAGATAAAAATCACGTAAATCAAGAGGACTCACTTTTTCTCTCGTAAGTTGCGCAATGATTTATGCAATTTATCGAGCGCCTTTACAAGAGCGCCATCGCGAAGAAGAACGATATAATAAAAAGAGAAAAAAACTTCAAATCGCAACAAAACCGTCTCTTCGACTGGTAAATGCTCGACCAGACGTCTCTGTGTCTGCATCGATCGAAAATCCATTTCAGCATAGCTTCGGTAAATCCCCGTCGATATTTCAATTCGAAGTAATTCGAGGGCGTTTATACCGTCCGCGGTAATCCCTTTCATCCCGAAGTTGAATCGTCCTACGGGCAGCAATTTCCCGCGACCGCACGCGGCGGCCTGGAATCCCGGCTAATTATCAATCCGGTAACAATATTTTGACACGCAGATGCCCGTGCCCCGCGCGGACGCGCGGATAACGCGCCCGTGCGACGGAATGATTTACCGCGGCTGCGCACCAGAAGGCTTTCAACCTTCGAAGGACACAGCGGCGCACGCGCAGAGCACAGGCGACGCGATCGTGGCGCTGCACCTTGGGCGCGAACTACGTTTTCCAGTCGCGCAAACCGACGGGGATTGGCGGGAGGGGGGCCTGTTGGGGAGGGAACGGGCGGCGATCGTGTGCGTGTGTCGTGCCACGACGTTCTTACGACGTGTCAAAGGTCAGTGTCGTGCTCGTAAAAGCGAGCAGGCTCGCGACGACCGTCGAACCTGGTCGTCCGCGAGCCGATCGTAGCAGGATTCAACGGCGGAATGGAAATTTCGCGAGCGGCGCCAATAAGAAAATGGCCCCAAGAGTACCGCTGCGAGACCAGTAACGTTTCAGCAATCGAACGCCGCGATTACCAAACGGCTAATTAGTTAGCTCGTCGAACGGAAAAGCGGGGGAACGAGTCGAAGGATAACGGGAAAGCTTGTCGCGTGGGAGTGGTTTTGGTAATCGTGGCCAAGTGACCGGTAGAGGACGCGCTGGCGCGCAGCGGTTGCTAGATCGGGTGAGATGTAATTTGTAATTGATGCCAGATGCGCAGGTTTTGTAACGAAATACGCTTCTACGGAGGTGGAATAATATTTTACATCGTATCCTGTCGAGATCTCCCTAGGAACCAGAAACGCTAGAGGTCCCTGGAAACGCAGCCCAACGATCACCAATGTAACTTCCATAATGGTACCAGTTCGGACCCTAAATACTGTTTATAAACGAGTAACGTAGGTGGTCGAATATTCGGTGGAATGGCCACGAAAAACGTAAAGTTAAATTGAAAAACTTGCCGGGTAAATCGGTTATTGCGGGGGTGAAGTACTTAACCTCTGGCACGGGCTGCAAGGCTGCATCGAACTGCAGCGTTCGCGTACGCCCTCTTCCCAGCCGAATCGATATTCCCGAGTAATGCAGGTAATTTATTGCTTAACACTCTGATTACCATGTGAATAACGGGTGGTACGCGGATAACTGTGCCCGTGGTTCGTCGTGCTCGCGCGTCGTTGACCACCGCGCGTAAATTCGCTGCGTGTAAACGCGCGCGCCACGCGATACGAGCGCAGCTCGAGGGGGGTTCCATTTTCGAAATGACGAAATTCCGCGGTACCTTTGCGTCACGCTCTGCTTTTTCTCCGGTCGCGTCCGTCACGACTATCGACGGTCTCGATCGCGACGGCAGATCCTATCGGCGAACGGTGTTTCGAAACCGTTGCAGATAAAAACGTGTATCGTCCAAAATTTTATCGCGCCCTGAATCACTCGCTGCGAGGGAACGCTCTCGATCCTTTGTTCGAAAAACCTTGGGAACCGCGTTCGAAATCGTCGCGTCCTTACCGCGTTTCTTCCACCCGTTATCGCGCTCGTTTAGAGGTGACGATAAAGGAGAGGAGAACAGGGTAGCACCGTATTATGTATAAAATTACTTCTCGTCCATGTGGTCCCTCGTCGATAATCGCAGCCAGTTGTGCAAATGCGACCACTGATACAATACGAAACGCGTCATCGAAGAACGTCGAGGTTCACCGGGGAATTTGATCAATCCTCGAACCAGGCAACATTTTATCCGCTCTCGATGGCTGCTGCTGCTCGGTTCAAAGCTTGCGCCGCCCGTTTACGCGCACTCCGCGCAATTAATTTCAATATTTCACTTTATCGGCGAACGTATCTCGAGCTGGCGCGGACCGAGCGCTCGCACGCGAAAAGATTGTTTGTTTTACGGCCGCAAATAATAAGCCCCGGGCGATCGTTTGCAAATTGTCGTAGCCGCGTTGCATCAGGTCGGGCCAGCGTCAGTCGGCGGCAAGGTTGTTCTCGGATGGCCGTTGAGGGCGACGGACTTATACGGTAGGAAGTTATTCTTGACCTGTAATTTTAATAATGCGCGGTGCGAGGAGCCGTTCATCCTTTTTCCACGGTCCGTCCCGCCGAGTGTCCATCCTCGAGTAGCCTACGCGTCTCGCCTGTCGTGCGACCTGCCGTAACATAAATTTCTCGGTAATGCAGCCACCGCAACTTCCTGCTCGAACTTCGTACGGATCGTCGATGACAAAGAAGCGTTCACGCCGTGTTCTCTGTACTTTGTCGAACGTTGTACTCATCGAAACGCGCGAGTGTAGGTCGAGAAGAAAACAATTTGTTCTTCGCTTGCCATCCACCAAACGATGCTTCTGACGAAAAATTAACAGGGTGAGGCTGGGGGGGGGGGGGGGGGGGTGAGAATTAGTCGCGTTGTACGGTTCTAAAAGAGCCTTTGGAGCCACGCGTACGCGAACGAGAAAATCTTTGGGCAACCGTAACGAGATAATGCAGGCAAATGATTTTGTGGATATTGCGCGGCTCTGCCTAAGTACACCCTGCAGATAAACACGAGTTCACCCCGTGTAAAAGCCCCGTTCTCGCTCGTGGGATAGAAGGGACTATGGGGAGGGGGGATAGGAAGGGATGTTTAGCAGCAGCAGCAGCAGCAGCAGCAGCAAGGGATGATTCAAGCACCCGGCCACCGACTGGCTCCCACTCCCTAAGCTGTGAGCTGTCCATTCAACCGGCGCTGTTAGGGCCGTCTTTCAAAGTGGGCTTTGTTCCAGTTATTGGTATATATACTGCGCAGTAACCGACCAGAAGAAGAGGAGCTTCGTCTTTTACAGAATTTTTCCGACGAAAGAGGCCACCTCTGGTCTCGGTTGCTATCCGCGTTACAAGTCTCGAATTCCATTTTCTTCGTTCCACCCTGCGCCTCGCGGGAGCTTAATTAATCGGGGAACCTCTGGTGCTTTCAGAGCCACGTTTTGTAAATAAAGCACGTTTTCTTGGAGATATACAGAGTGGCTCGCTTAAAGTACCGGTAGATTCGTTATTTAAAACTGAAACAATAATAATAGCAAAGTTTCCTCTTCTAATTTCTTCATAGAGAATTAAAGTATTTGCTTTTGCAGAAGATTTGGTAATAGATATACTTGACGAGATATTCGAATTGTTCGCAGGAAAGCTGGTTCCAGCGAAGATCGACAGGATCGCTCTAATAATCACTCTCTGTTCAAGAGATCGCATCGAAAATTATCGAGCGATACGACTGTACAAAGAAGGATTTGCCTGCAAGTGCGACGCGTGACTGAACATTCCATCTTTGTAACGCAACAAATTTACGTGTCACTTGATTTAATTAGTTACGAGGATATCTATGCTACACATCTCGCTCTGACACATGATATATGGTTTTTGCGCAGGTCCCCGCAACCCTGAGCAAACAATCTGCCAGGCAAAACCTACCATCAGCAGCACCATCATCGCGCGCTGCTCCCGGTGCCGGAAGAACTTGGGTATCGATCCACGGGCCATGAAACCAATCAGGCTGGTCAAGTCGTCCGGTCGCGCCAGTCGTGGCCGAAAAAAATGTCAACTTCGCCAGTGCGACCGCCAACGCTCGCAATTAGTCGTCGTAGAACGGGTTCCCCGATGTGTCTGACACACTCGCACCGTCCTTGATCTGGAAATCTCCGCGGAGTCGGAATCGGAGGCGGGCCGCTTATTAAAAATGGCAGAAACGCCGAGCCCCGCCAATTATTTCGGTGGCGAGCTGGTTCGTGGACGGTTTTTAGCGGTGTCGCGATCCAATTACTCGTCGCCAACGTTTCGCGCCAGGCATCGAGATGTTATGCTGCAACGTCGACGATGACGATGGCGACGACAACGACGCATCGCGCGATTACTCGTCCCGTCTAAGCTGCGACGCCGGGCCAGCAGCCAGGTAAATTAAGCGTGAAGACGAGGAAGAAAAGAACGGGGCAAAGGGTGGATTTCGAATGCACGTGAAAGGACTGCCTAGGACGTTGTTGCATGTTCGAGGGTTCGGTTATTGGGATGCAACGAGGAGAAGGGAAGAAAGACTTGGTTAGGAGGGCCATGAATGGCTTAGGATCAGGTGGTTCCTCTGTTGAGATGTTTCGAATCACCTTGGAAGAGTTCTCGAGGTTTGCTTCGAGGTTCTCGTGTACACAGGACTCGATGTATCGCATTGAGATACTCGATGGTCGTTAGAATTGGGTATTAATGAAAATTGGAGAACCTTGCGAAACGCTTTCTCGCATTTTAAGAGGAAATGATAAGTTCGTTTTTAAACGCTGAGGGTAGTACAGGAAAAATCGCTGGGGCGAAGAATGTACAGGGCACCAGGGGGTGAAAAACAGAATAGAAAATGGCTCGGGCGTGGGCAGAGCCCTGCTTCGAAGCATCCAAAAATATTGAACGGTCCCTGATACAGGAAAATGATAGCAATTGTGCGCGGACGGAAATTGTGTTCCGAAGCGAAATCGAAGGGACTCCCTCTCTACCTATCCGGCGAAATAATCCGATGAAATTCCATGAAACGGCGCCTTGTTTGTCGTCACAAAGACTTCTTTGCGGACTCTCTAGTCCACAATTTCAACGCTGTGACGTCGATGACGTAAAACGAGAGCGCCGGCTCCTGGGAAAAATTGGAATTCCTCTGGCGAAAGAAAACCGGGTCTAACGTGGGAAAACGGCGAGGAAACAGAGACGATGCGCGTGCACGCGCGGCCGTTACGTGCTAATTTAACGGGGTATCATTTATTCGCAAATGGCGAGGTATTGATTAAACCGATCGAGCTGGTCAGAAATGAAAGGAAGAACCGCGGGGCTGGGAAGCTTTTAAAAAAATTAAAGAAACCAGGGTTAGAGGAGGTTACGGGTAAAGAACGGGCTTTGTTAGAGGCAGGGAACCCGGGAGATACTGAAAATCGAGGAAAGAAGCGCATTATTTCTGGGCCGGCTTGAAATAAAGGATCACCGGCTCGAATTTAGCCGAGTCGCACGGTGATCGATATTTGGCAATCTCGAATGTGTTGCACGGGCTCGAATATTTAGCGCAAATATGAAATTTTGATTTAACGTACATTCGAAGAACGGAGTTAACGAGATTCCGGCTCATTTGGTATTCTAATTCGAAAGTGCTCTTTTGGAAACTCGAAACGCGACGCTTTCGATGTTTATTCACGGATTTTCGAAAATTTCCTATGCGAATCGCCGCGTCGCGCGTCGAATTGCGACGACATCCGCGGAAATAATAGTTTACCGCGGGCAAATGTGTTTTTAGAGGAAAAGCAAACGGATGGGATACCACGTTCCTCAAATCTTGCACGGGAACAGATCCCAGAACTTATGCTGCGCGAAGAAGACGGCAAGAAGACAAGGAAAAGAATTGGAAAATTCCTAAACATTTTCTGCCTGTTCATCGCTCCTGTTTTACTTCCGAGAATTCTAGTTTTTCCTCCTAACCGGTACCTCCTTCGAGTCCTTTGTCCTTTTCTAGTTGGTTCGCGTCATCGACTGATTCGACTGAGAAAAACGTCTCTTCTCTAATCTTCTTCTCCAAGCGGAACAGCAACGACCATGGATTGGAGAGAAAATCGAATGGTTGAAACGTCGTTAATAACCTGGACCACGCGAGGGCGATAAAGGGGTGGAAGGGGTGGAACGAAGAGGAACAGTCGAACGCGTATCCTGTGGAACGATAAAGAAGAAAAAGGATTGGCACCTAGTCTCGTCACCAGCCTTATAATTATTATCTTTTCGAAAACGAAATTCATATCCCTGAAAATGATTCTTGAAAATTACACTGTACGCGACAGGCAGTGGACAGTGCATGGCCACTGCACACTTGTACAATCGTCCAAAAAGAAGAATAACGTTAAATGTGCCCAGTGCCTGTTTAAAGTTGCAAAATAACGTTATCTTACCATCATCTCGGAGGAATGACGAGCATATCTGGGTTAAGGCTACCGCAACAACTGCAGTTACGTGGGACCCACGGTTCGAGGATGCCCTGTTACGACCTCTTATCTTGCCCACTTTACTCACGCCGCTAATTATGACCCACCGTGTGCATTACGAGCCAGGCTAGCCAGCGAACAACATAGAAACAATCTATTTCCTAAACGAGACGAGAGAGTTGGGGCCCGAACCGAGCCCCGAACCCTTACGAATTTACGACTCCCAAGCTCGAGCCGAGGGTCGCGCGCGTGCGAGGTCGGAAATATTAGAAACGTACCGACAACTTTTCCGCGTAACGTTGCACAATTCCGTGCTTTTTTCCGTAACGTACACGCGCTTACGTGCAGACAACTACCTTGCACACAAGTGCAGCCGAGGAGCGAGGAGGTAAAAAGGAGAAAGGGGGCGAAGGGGTGGCGGTGGTGGAGGCGAGTGGATTCCGACGCAGCGTGGAAAAGTATGGCGAAGAAGGAACGGCAGGCAGAAAGCACGGAACTTTTCCAAGAAATGGGAGAGCGAAGCGCGTCGAGGCGTGCGAAGGAGCAGGACGGTGCCGGGAAAACGCGGCGGCGCGACGAGGACAGGTCGTGCGCCAAGGGGTGAGAAGGAGACGCTTATGCGGGCAGACGCTGATGGAAAAGGAGAGCGTTGAAAATGGCTTAGAGAGGAGAGAGGAATGCGATTTGGGTGAAGTAGAAGGGAGAGGAGGGACTCTGGTGGAAAAGGAGCGCGGACCTCGCCCGTTCTAGCCTAGGTGGTTGCGAGGGTGAGAGAGGAGGAACAACGACGTCGACGGCGAGTACGATGACGGCGGCGACGACGACGACGGCGACGACGGCGACGACGACGACGACGAGCTCTGGAGAAGGTGAAGCGGGGAGGTGGCGGCGGCTTCGAGGGGAAGGGAAAGAGGGAAACCTTTCACGAGTCGAGTGTAACGGGGGTGCAGGTTTTGGTTAGGGGTTAGGATCGCTGGGCGAGAAGGGCCTGGCGATGTGGAACAGAGGGAGAGGGAGAAAGGAGCGTGCTGGTCGGCTGAAGAGAAAGGGGGAGAGGTTTATGGAGGCAGTTCGGCCGAGAAAGTGAGACAAAGGGAAAAGGAGAGGTACACAGGGTGTTTGAAAAGTATCTTCCTGGTTTTACCGCGACGTAACCCTCGAGAGGCTAGATGGAACGGGGATTCAGCCGCCTTCAGTGGCTGATTTTTGATTTTCTCGTTACCCCTCGATCTATCCGGCTTTTTCCCTCGCAATTTTATTAATAGCCTCTGCTTTCTTTCCGAGTAGAGGAACATTGACGAGGGTATCGGATAAACGAGGCTCTGAATGTCTAATCAAAGAAAATACAAGTATTGAGTAATCCGTTGCAACGGTGGACAAATCGCTTTCAGCGAGCATGCTAGGAATAGTGTTATTTCATTGTTCGATGTTATGTAAACTGCGCCTGTTACGTGAACCATGTACACCTCTACTCCTTCAGGAAAAATGGCGACCGAATGTCCATAAAAAGAGGGTTGCCAGTGCAGCGAGTGAAAGGAATGCATATGTATATCGCTGAAAGAAAGCGACTTGATTTTGTCGTAAACGGATCGATCGCGATTCCTACGTGGTTTTAAATATTTCAACAATTAGTCGTCTTAGAGGTGACTACGACCTTACAACGCGTCGCAGAGGCCACGTTATCGATAGTAGACCAAAATTCTGTTCATCCCTGAATCATTCGTATTTATTCACTGGTCCCCCTTATTACTCACCCTATTTCGTCAGACTTACAACGGCCACCAGAAAGTATCGATGTACAAACCCGTGTTTCTTAACGAGACGCTTTTTAATTAGGTTCCAAAAGAGCAATAACGGTAAATTAGCGGAATTAACAAGCTTTTTGATAGATTAAGTTTTAAACTGAACGCTGGAGAGTCTCGTCTCGATAGGCTCGATCACGATAAAGCTGATACGGCAAATATGTTCGTATCTCGCTCGTTCGAATAATCTAAGAAGACACAGTCGCGTTTATCGCTCCCGCTTCGTCACATTTTGCGCGTGTGTGAAACCGCAGCGTGGCGATATGTTTCATTAACGCGAATAACAGTTTTATCGCAAGCCGTGCATAATCGAACGAAACATATTCCGCGACAATATTTCCAATTTATTTTACAAGCGCGTCATTTCTTCAGACAGGCGTCGCGCATACCAATTCTCCTCTAATAACGTCTATCGTTACTTTCTTACTGTGTTAGAAATTATTTCACGCCTCTTATTTTCCTCTTTCAATGTTACATCCTCAAAAAACTCGCAATACTTCGCAAATTACAGTCTATTCAAACCATGTGCAAGCACGATACAACATGGCGGCGTGTAGGCTCACGTGGCGGATCCTTCATTGGTCCCTTTTCGACCCAGGACTGTACCTACTAGCAACGAACCCTAGCTTAAAACCTTTTACCTATTACAATCACGATCCTACATCATTATCCCAAACAACGGACTAAATAATAGATTCATTCGTTAAAATATTGAAAAGGGAACTAATCCGCTGCTACCACCCCAGACGTTCATATAACTCCCGCCACGTTTCATGCATTATCTCCGCGCACGATTTAAATAGACAGTAGTCATAGCGAAGCCATAGTGCGAGATAAGATAGAGTGCAAGCGTAAGTACGAGACCACGGTACACTACTGTAAATTATGACAGGGACGGCAACACTATCGGTGCTCGTAGAGGTCGCTCCGCGCAGCGATCGTCCCCTGGTGGCGGCGTTGCCGATGCATAGGCGGCCCCAAGCGTCGCGGTGCATTTATTTACTCTTCTTTTCTTATCAACGTGGACGTCGCGTCGTCGAATTGATTCGCGCGGAATCTTCTCGCTGGCGGCATACTAATGACCGCGACGATGATCTCGCGCCCCGGGGGTTACCGACTAATTTGTTCCACGCTCGCCGCGCTCGTTAACGCCGATGTTACGTGCGACGTTCACCGAGAAGGGTATTACGCCCCGCGCGTTCCGCGGGCTTGTTCGCGCGTCTCCAGCAACAACTTTCCATCTGGAAGGCTTCCGTTCCACGTTCAACCGGATAAACCGCGAAACGCATCGCCGACGAGCAGGCAAACCGAATCGGCTAGGGCTGGAACCGTATCGCGGCTGTATTACGCTCTGATTTATGTCGCGTCCGAAGCGAGGGTTGACTAATTTCTGGTATCCACTCTTATTTTACGGTGGTCTCGTAAACGCGCGCGAGGAGGAAACGGAGCGAGGAGGATGTCGCTCGCGCGTCCTCTGACGCTACCATCCGAATCGAGATCCGCGGACTCGGTAACAGCTGATATCAATTTCGTGGTAAAAAGAGCGGTCGAGGAGCGGAGTGACACGGCGGATCCCATCGTACGTGACGACCTGTTGCAAAACCAAGCTTCGCGAGCCGCCGCGATATTACTGACCGGCCTCAACCATCGGTGACCGAAATGTAGGGAAAAACTAGCATTCAACGGCGAGTGCATCGCGTAACGGGTTAAACCGTGACTGAAATCGTTCCCCGGAATGGCCGGTCGGCTCAGAATTCGCGGTTCGGTCAGCTCGCACGATCGCAAGTGACCGTGAAGAGGCACGACACTGTAAAATAAGGACGTGCATCCACCTTTCTACTCGTGGTACCGCAAAGAAAACGGTGACCCGCGGCGCGGTGCATTCCAGCTTGTTAGTTTGGCTGCTGCTCGCCTCGCTCCGCTTTTCTTTTTCCCTCCGTGAAACTCCGCGAGAGCGATTCACTTTGCTTGAAAATAATACCGTCCACTAGCGAAGAAAAAGAGAGAGGGAGGGAGAGAGAGAGAGAGAAAGAGAGAGAGAAAGAAAGAAAGAAAGGGAGCAGAGCTGGTTGGTGTTCCTTGCGCGCCGCTCGAAACGTTCGCGGGCATTCTTCCATGACCGCTCGATTAACGTACGCAGTCAATTATGCTAACTCCTACGGTATGCGTTCGTCAGGTTCCAAGTGCAGAAAGAGAGAAAACGGCTAGGAGAACGGAGACGCGTGGGGAAATGAGGGAACGTGAACACGCGCGCGCGCCAGAGAGAGAGAGAGAAGGTATTCTCCGCTTTATAAATCGTTAGATGTCTGAACGCCACTTCTTCAACTTCTCGGCTCGACTCGACTGCTTGCTTGCTTCCACATCGCTCTCACCCTTTCACGGGAATCCCTTTGATCCCCCGTACTCTCCGCCGTCGTACGCGCCTGATTGTTCTTGCCTTTCCGTTTGTCGATTGTTCGGTTTCGCGGATTGTGGATGTTTAGCCGCGTACACCGCGGCACGCCCGGGTATATTTTCAAAGTTGCACGGCTCTCTTTTCGAAAATTGCGAATCGTAGCTTTAATTGCGAAATTTTTCCCTCGATAGGGGATTATCAGCGTTTTATCAGTTACTGTACAACAATCGATGACTCGACGCGGTACGTACGTACGTTTTAACGAGATGAAAGGGTGAAATTGCGGTCTATCGGTCACACGAGCGTTCTCGATTGTTCGTTCCGGATCTCAGCCGTTCCTAATCGATGGACAACTGCTGATATCGTGCGCGCTTCCACTGATATACTGCCTACACGCGAACCCTAATAACAATAATGATAATAACGACGGAGGCGCTAGTTGAAAATGTTTTATCGAAACCAGACGATCCCTCGAATACCGTCCGTACGTTCACGCGAACGAGAAGCTACGAATCAACGTGCTAAATATTAATAAAGGAGGATACAAGGCCGCATCCCACTCGCGTCGAATCCACAAACTCGAGTATCGCCCTTCCAAGGCGTCCTCGCCACCCTCCGCGTTTCTGAACCGCACCTTAGCCTTGGACGACGATCCACCCTCGTGAAACCTAATTTCACCGAAAAGGGGGTCCCCGCGAACCGAGACCAAACGCTGTATTCTTCGCCACTGTAACATTCATTCAAACGACTGCGAGGCCCAACAATCGTAACCAAGACCATAATCGTCGATAACAGGACAATCGACGATTCCGCTGTCTCTGTCAACGACAAACCTTGCATCTCGCGCCTTGAGAACGCGAACGTCGCGGATCGCTGGTAGTTTCAGAGGCAACATTGACATTGCGCGCGTGGCAACGAATTCGAAATCGAGGCGTCGCGAGTGCGAGTTTACGCACTTAGGTTAAGGAAGAAACGTGGCGCCGAAAGCGGACCAACCAGGAGTCGAGAGCGGCTAGCCAAGATCGGGCTAGCCTCTCGACGGTGTACAATTCCGGGCTTTGTTCGCCGACGTATCGATAGAACTCGTTCGCTCGCGAGATAGCCGGCAGGAATCTATCGCGTCGTAGCAGACTCGGGTGTAGATTATTCTGGTCCAAAGACACATATAGGCGGAGTTCAGGGCGGCGTATAGAAATACTCATTCTAATCATAGGAAATTCCTTTAACAGAGTGACTGGGAGCGGCGTGAGGGGGCGGGAGGTGGTTCGACTGTGAGAGATAGGAGAGGGTGCACCCCTCTCCCTCGGAAATTTCACCAAGGAGTCAAGACTGTCGACGACGACGACAACGGCGACGACGCCAACGACGACGACGACGTCGACGGGGCTGGCTATAAATACCAACCCCTCTGGCCTCTCTCTGCAGCCTCTCTTCGTTCTTGCTCTCTCTCTCTCTTACTCTCTCTTTCTGTCCTCTCCTGCCTCCCTCCCGAGAGAGGTCTCCTCATCCCCACCTCTGGCTCTTCCTCTGTATCTCCTTCTCTTTTCCTGTTTCCCTTTGCTCGTCTCCACCATGGCAAAAGTCGTTTTCCTCTTTCTCGATTCTACGTTTGCTCCTCTACGTGGCTTCTTCCCCTTTCGCTCTTCCTATGCGCACCCTCTCTATTCCACTCCTGCGATCTTGCTCATCTCTGTCCTTCCACTTTTCTCTCTCGCTCTCTCTCTCTCTCTCTCTCGCTGGTTCTATCTCTGCCTACTCCAAGCTCTGCCTCTGGCTACGTCTCTCTTCCTTACAGCTGTCCTTACCACCGTATGGTTCATGCTCGTACGCCTCTACTCCACAATATGTATTTAAAATAGCTGCATGCTGCAAAATAACTGAAATAGCCGTGAAGGGTCGATGATCCCCGTGGCTCCTACTTCCTGGAACAGACGCATCTTCACAGATTTTCGACGACGGCCGACAGAGGCCTGTCGCCACCGGCTAGCGCCACTATGTCCTTTTTCGTGGCCACTGTTCTTCGCCGTCGAGCCGTCCTCCCTTTGCTTTTCCGCAAGTATGCGCGGAAGGAGGGAGCTCGACTGGTCGCCGCGCGAAACAATGGGGACCACCGCCGTTGCAGCGGTGAAATATTTTTGAAAATTACCAGAATCGTTCGAGGAGCGCGACACCTTCTCGAGGGGACCCCACCGCGGGACGCGATTATCTCGTCAAAATGGGAAACGAAAATCGCCTCGAATCTTAACGACGACAAATTCTAGCGTGTTTCAATAGAGGGGCATTAGCATAAACAGCGAGTCGCATTATGTGAGGCAAGAATTTACGAGCGGCACGCGGCGAACACGTAGGTCAATTCGATGAATATTTATCATTTATTGACTCTCGTCACTCGCGGCGAGAAAAGACCAGAAACGACGACGAGCGATCCGTATCAAGAACGAGAGAAAAAAGCGCCGCGAGCTTTATCAGCAGATGACAACGCGAATGATTCATCATATTTCTTCCTGCTCGCGTTGTTCGATACCAGTGCACAATTTATCGGGATCGATCGCGTCTCTCCGCGTATTTGCCAAACAATTTGGCCGGCTCGATGAATTTTCATCGGTAACGTTCCATTTGATTCGGAAAAAAACGCTATCGCATCGTTGCGGACAGCGTCACCGGTATTCGACGCGGTTCTGACGCGATTTCGTAGCGTTTTTCTCAGCAGATCGCGAACAAATGGAAAAAGACGAACGACACTTTTAAATAATGTATCTTGCAAAAAAAAAAGCGGAAGCGCACGCCAAGGACGGAGAGGCGTGACGTAGAATCGAGGCGACAAACTTCCAAGAAACGAATCTCTGTTTAACAAATAAGAATCGGAACGATTTCGTTGAAAATTTCCAAGTTGCGAGTTTCGCTCGGCTGAAGCAATCCAATTGCGTTGTTTTCAATTCTGCATTTTTCGGGAAACGGATGTTGCAATACGAGGCGAGCAATTTCGTTAGCGTTACAATTTCCTAATGGGTAGCAGCTCGTTTCGGAATCTCGAGAAACTTTCGAATATCTAATCGAATAGGCGTAAGGTGCACGGTACTTTCAGCTGAAATATTTCCAAAAGCAAATACCGCGGCATTCTTAATTAAAACGTCATCCTTTCTCGTGGCAATCTCCAAAAATTACGAACAATACACTGGAACCACTCGAGAATTACGAGCTTCCTAAACGAGCGCATCCGCGATCGCGCGATGCCAAAATTCGATAGCCTTAATCGCGTAGCCCCGGACGCGCGATACCTGTAATCTCGAGTCAATAAATTCACCGTGCTCACCGTGGTCACTCGCAAAACCCTCGATAACAAATAACGAACTCGAAGACCGTGGTTGGAGAACGCAAAACGCGATCGACAACGATTTCGACGCCTCTGAAATCGATTCGTCATCAGACACGATCTCGTTACTTCGAAGGATCGAAGCCGTCCTCTTCGTCCGCCGCGCGAGACAATTCGAATCTAAGGTCGAACGTGGACGTCGTCGAGCCGTCGCTGATTCGCGCGACATCAACGAACCTTTGTTCGACGCTCGTTCGACGTCTGCACGGGATTATGCTCGCGAGGATTCGTTGCAGCACCCGTGAACGAACGCGGCTACCGCCGCTGGCGCAGCCTTGACATTGGTCACGTTGCATTTGCATCGCGGAAGGTTGCGGAGATTCATGCATATGAGACCTGTTCGCGTTAATGTTTATCCGAGAAGGCTCTGGCGGCGACGTTGCGACGCCGCGACCCATCGACGATTTCGTTCTCCGCTCGTCTCGACGCAGTGAGCAGGACTCGAAGGACGCGTTCATCCTTTTTTCGAGGCAATATCGAGTTCGCGTTTTCCCGATCGAAAGCTAGAGAAAATTACAGAGAAACGAGATCCACCATATGATCTAAAATATCGTAATTGATCGTTGCGTTTAAATGCGGTACCAATTAAGTCGAGATGCAAATACGTTCTGTATATCTCTTTTTTTGTCGACTCTTTCATCCTACTCGCCGATGTAAATCTCCTCGTGTACGTACCGCGAGGACAATCGAGCATTATTGTCGCGCGCGTGTACAATCAGCGTGTTAAATTAAGAAACCGCGGGAGCATAGAGAGCGGGGCCGCTGATAGAGGCGCGCGAATGGGCGGCGGGGCGCGACACGTTCAGAGGTCGCGTGTGGCCCCGTCCATTGTCGAATTTATCTGTGCGCCCTTTGTCACCGAATCAGTTAGAGAGGCGTTCGCGGTCGGCTAGAAGACGTGCGATTGAATTATCTGGGGACGCTTATACATAGGCTGGGGCTCCGTGGTAAATACGCGTCCTTTTACGTCGCTGACGTCAACGACGCCTGGGCAAAGTAAATTTTCGCAATCGTGCTCGCCGTGTGGGTGGCTGTTGCATTCTACGAATCTACGTCATAGTTCATTCACAGCCGGCGCTATTATAGCCCGAAGTACGGCCACCTCTAATTTTACACCCACCGTGGGCCGTATCGCGGTGCCGGAGATTCACCCGTCGCCTGCTTTTCCACCCAGACATCGAACGCTGCTCTGCTCTTCGTTCTTTGGATCCGACAACCTTTCCCTTCACGGGTGGAATATCTTTGCAACGAGCGCAAACAACCGTGTACTGGAATCGTAAATATTGATACGCTTAATGCGGGACCAAATATCGGCGATCCATCACGGGGGTGGGTGAAGGGTTGGCGAGCTCGCACGGTTTTCTGTGAGATGCGAAATCAGCCGCGAGGAGGTATAAAGGTCTCGAAAGACGAGTTACCTTTCAATATGGACATTGTTAGCGACATTCTCTGGGAACTCGAGGCGCAAAGCGGGGCTCTACCTGGAAGTTTCTTCCTTCCCTCGCCTTATCACTCGATTTTCGATAAGGACCCGTGACGCTTACGTTTGCGTCACTCGCGAAGTTCGAGTAAATATATGGATTAATTCTGGTGGAGATTTGTTTGAAACGGGAAATGTTTCGAGAGTATATCCAGCAAGATTGCTGGGATACCATCGTTCATCATTGACGTATCGATCTGTAAATAATTTCCTCTCCTCTTAATCTAATGGCTCGAGCGTCCTCGCTGTAACGCAATGAAGATACCGTACTCCCGTGTTAAAAATGTCCGCGCATTTTAGACGCGACTTAGCTCCCGTTGCAATTAGTATCCTATTTCCCCCCCGCGAAAGTGCGAACAGGTTACCTGCCGATGCATCGATCTACGGCGCCTGAAACAATCCATCTTGGTATCCGACGTAGTTCAAGCAGAAATTATCGATCGTCAGCCAATCGAAACCGGTTCCATTTTAATTTCCACGTCGATTTTCCATCCAATACGGGCACTTCGAACGCCTGCTTCACGGACGACTCTTCCAGTTCGCGATACACGCATAAAGGACGTACTATAATCTATGATAAAAAAAACTACCAATGCATCGAAAAATTTTAAAAAGAAGACAACAGATCGAGCTCTGCTAATGGTGTACGCGCACCATCATATCGAAAGGCAGTTCCACCAGTTCCTGGTCCCCGTCTTATTTTAATCCGCAGAGTCAACCCTTAAATTTTCCGGCAACAGTTGCCGTACACCCTTTATAAACTGGTAGCATCCGCGTCCTCACGGTCTGTCGCGACGCGGAACGCGACCTCTAATCCCGCTCGCCTCCTCGTGGAAATAAACTGGAGGCATCGAGGGAGGGAGGGATCGCAGCTTCTTTCAATCCCGCCGGAACAAGGCTTAAAGACCGTAAGGAAGAAGGGAAAAGACAGAGAGAAGGAGAGAGGAGGGTGGGGAGGGGGCGAGTCCATCTCCACTCCCTAACGATCATTCATCCTTTCTCACCCTCGATCCCGGAATGAAAGAATACAGACGGCGAGAGAAAGAGGGCGACCGCGCGGCGGACGGGCGAGGGGAGGACGGTGGGTGCAAAAAAGGGAAATAAAGGAAAGAATAAGAAGAGGGAGAGGAAAAAAAAGGGAGGAGGAAGGGAAGGAAAAGAAGAAGCACGGAGGAGGCGAAGAAGCAGCCAACGGGGCGAGGAGAAGGAGAGTAGGAACTCTCGTAAAATCGATTCGACCCGTGAGAGAGAGACCACCAAAGAGATAGCAGGGAGAGCCGCATCTCCAGCCGCTGGAGACTTCTGGATCGGCCGCGAACAAAGTCTCGCATTGTGTTGGCCGGAGCGTGCGCTGGCCTGGCCTGCCCTGTTGGCTATGGTTAAGTGATAATAATAACAGTACGAATTTTTGGAATAGTTTATACACCGGCTGCGGTACGGGCTGGGACCAGAACGCGGACCAGACGGGAGGCGAGGAGGGGACCGCGCGTTGCGGAGGACGAAGGAGTCGATGAAGAAGAAACGATGAAACAGAGGAGGCAGGAAAGGTAGAACCGACACGGACGGAGAGTAGTACCTACGGGTAGTAGGTGCCTATCGGAGGAGAGTACCAACAACGGGACGAAGGGGAAGGTGGAAGAGAGGAGCGTCGTGGTGGTGAACGAAAGAATGAAAGAAGGAAAGAAAGAAAGAAAGAAAGAAAGAAAGAAAGAAAGAAAGAAGGGAAAGAAGGATCGACTGGGCGGAAGAAGGAAAGAAAGGAAGAAGAAAAGTAAAGACGGGGGTTGGGGGAGGGGAGATGGTAGAGGAGACGAGTCGAGAGACGATACCGAAGAGCCCACTCTCTGTGCTCTTATACACGAACGGTCGATGAGAATGTTCGGTGGGGGTGGTCGCGGTGGAGCCGACGCGAGAGGAGAGGGTGCGCGAGGGTGGCGCGCGGGTGAAGAGGTGCAGGAAAGCTTGGCAAGAGGTGAGGAGAAGGTGGAGAAGGTGGCGGGCGGCGATGGTGGTGGCGGTGGTGGTGATGGAGGTGGCGGAGAAGAAAAGAGGATGAGGTGGAAAGAGAAGGTAGGAGAGGCAGGCGGCAGTACCGATGAAGGAGAAGGAGACACGCTGAGGATCGGGCGTGGATGGAGGAAAGAGTACGTATGTACTACGGAGGTTCGCGAGAGAGTCGCAGCAGGCGAGCAAGGGGAAGGAAGGCCTCAGGAGGAACGCCGTAACGAGGGACAGAGATGTAACCACCGTTGACGGACGGCGAGCGAGAGAGAAACCCGAAGAGGGAGCCAAGTGAAGCCAAGTGAAGTGAAGTGGGGCCGCGGGACGGACGCGGTGGCATTGACCCCGTATAGTAAGTAAGGTAATGTGAACAGCTAGCACGCCTCACTTCTCTCCTTCTCTCTTTCCCTCTTCTTCCTCCACTTCTTCTTCTTCTTCTTCTTCTTCTTCTTCTTCTTCTTCTGCTGCTGCTGCTGTTGGTGCTGCTGGTGCTGCTGCTGTTGCTCCGCTGCTTCTTCCCTTCTCACCTCTCTTTCTCTGCTCACGCCGTTTCGTTCCTTTCCACCGTTCCTCTCTCTATTCCACTCTCTTCCCGTCTCCTATCTCCTTCACTCGACGAGAGCGTTCTCCGTTCTCTCCTGGCGTCTTCTCGCTCGCGGCCAGAGGGTTCCCATCGGATATTGTTCGGTTGGTACAGGAGGGTGACCTCAGGGTGGACAGCGACCTCGAAAGCACCTTCTATCGGCTCGCTTCCAGAGTCATCATCGCCGCCCGGAACGCTAATCACGATGCGAATGCTCGCACGATCCGCTCACTGGGATACTGATTTCGCATGCGTTTTCTCGACGAAGCGCCGATCGGGTTTGCTGAATCTTGAGTATTCGCGTTAACAGCCGATCGATACACGACGACTTACAAGTGTACACACGATCGCGTCTCATCGAGTCTGAGGCTTGAATTTTTCTAGCGACCTTGGATGACGAGTCTCTCGTCCGATCCTGAGAAGATCCTGTATAAAAATTCTACTCCTAATTCAGAATACTGTTACGCAAACAGCCAGGACAAGAAAAGGGCGCAACCTAGTTGGTTAAAGGAAAAGGACCAAGAAACGAGACCAGCAGAGTAAAGCAAACGCTCCACCAGTATCGCACCTGAAAGCGAGCCGAATGTGCTCAGCCCGTTGCGGGCCGTCCAACGAAGAGTAAAGATGCGATAAACCCTGTTCGTTCGCGGTGAAGTCCGGTGGCGCGAAGATCGCGCGAAGTTATCGATAAACCGAGACTTCCACGCTTCGATCCGACCTTCCACGTTTCTTCGTTAGAGCCTAGGTCGTAGAAGAGGTAGGACGAGTCCATCGCGCGGGGGTATTCAATTACTCCAGCTCACGGATCGGGTACGAAACGCTACGAAGGAGCCACCAAACCGATCTCCATTATATCGTATCCGTCGTTCCTGGAAAACAGGATTTGATGGTTTTGCGGCTCTTTGGAAAAGCGCGCGCGCGCGCGCGCTGCGCAACGTGTAGACACGCGGAGGAAACAGGAGCCACGACGTGGCGCGGCCTCCTTCAATCAGGAAAAGGATTCCCACGGGATATTGTTCACTACGGTGGATATAGACGGTCGACCTTTAAGCTATTCAGTGACCTCGCCGGCTCCTGACGTTCGATCCTGAACGTCGCCTCTCCTTCCCGTTCCATTCTTGCCGCGCGAGCGATAGACGGTAGGTACGAGAAACCTGAATTTCTCAATTATTCGTTAGCTGCGCAATGCGGGCTAATTTCGGATTCGAGATTGGCCTGGATAATTTTTCCACGGTTGTTTGGAACGAGTTTCCGAGTCCTCTCGATAGGCTAGACTAGTTTCGTGCTGTTCCTCTTCCGCTATTAGAAGTATCGTAGCTTATACGGTAATGCAAACGCGAGTAGAAAATGCCTTGGTATTGTTGCTAAAACTTTGTGGACTTTACAATCTCGATTCTCTAGTTCAACGTAAACCTCTAGGACTTTCTCTGTTCATCAGTTCCCTTTCAATAATCAACAATCTCAATAATCTCGATTCTCTAGTTCAACGTAAACCTCTAAATCCTTCTCTGTTCATCAGTTCACGTTCAATAATCAACAGTATCTGTAACAAAACTATATTACGAAACGCTGGGAATTTGTCGCGATTCAACGAAACCGCGTACATTATCTTTCTCGCGAACTCTCGGATATCAGACACCCCGGGTGCTCCCCGTGATCCTCTCGAGATCGTTCCTATTGCTACGCGGGTCGTGGCACGGTGCCGTGACGGGGCATTTTAATTCGATCTGGCGCTGGTCGATTCGCGAAGGAAAGCCGGTCGTACGCCGCGGCTTATCTGGTTTGGCGGTCGTTATCGGCGCTGATAGCGGCTCGCGGGGGCCGTCGAGGCAGCGGCGAGGAGAGCGCTCCTCCTCGAGGACGAGGGTTACACGCGAGCACTCGCGGGCGTGCGCGTAGCTCTCTTTACGAGGGAATGATGCATGCGTTCACGTGAGCATCGACGACGACGCGAGAGCGCATACCAGGAAGAATCTCGACGCGTAGTACCGCGGAGAGCGGACCTCGAGCTACTTGGAGCGCGGCACCGCGAGCGGAGCCAGCGTGGGTGGAGGCCGTGAGACGCGTGCTGCGATCACCGGAGACCGTCCACGACGCCCTATTTAACGCAGCGTCGTAATGGAACCGGTACGGCTGGAAATCGGGACGATTTCGATGCCAAAGTCGACGCTGCCCGGCTCTTTATCGGCTCGATTGTAACGCGCGAGACGCTACGATAGAACGCTACGTGGAAAATCATTTTTTCCCAGCGAAACGACACGCACGGCGAAATCGCGTTTGCGTAACCTCGTCGAGCGACGACGGAATCACCTTCGAGCTGTTGGCTTAAGGTCGAAACGATTGAAAATTCCACGGAACGCGTACAATATGTAGCTTCATTATCTCGAACCCACTGATAATCGAGATTTGCAGCTGATTGCGTATCTGCGTAATGGCAGATGTTTCGGTGTCGTTTGTTAGCGTTATATAACGACACTATGAAACGCGCGACGGTCCGACGAAAAACTTCGTATCACTCCAAGATCTGTACGCACAGATCCGAGGGCATCCAGGATCGAACGATTATCCGTCAACGTCGCGTTTCCGCTTCGCGTTTCCTCGTTGTTCCCAGAGCGACACTGGTTCTCACGAAGTACAGGCGCGTTTGCACGGCCCTGACGGGGCTCTCGAAGCCTTCAATGGTATTCCTGCTCGTACGCCAACCGTGTCGCGTCAAAACGCACGGAATCGGAATCGTAATTGCGATTTTTTTGCCCAGACTCACGGCGCTCGCTGAAAATCTCGAGGGAAAAACTGAATTACCAGGCGTATCAAATTTCCCTCTGCATAAGGAGACGCTTAAATTCGCGCGATACGGGAAAATGGTCGAAGCGAGTCGACGGCACAATCGCGCGAACCGCGGTGGCTCGATTCTGGCTCGACCATCGGTACCAGCCAGAGAAATCATGCTTACGTAAGAACGAAAAATAACTGGTACGTTAATTGATTTCTCTTTGAAACGAAACTTTACGCCGTTTATAAATTCTGTCCGTCTAATACATCGAAGCACGCCGTCGAAGCGTACATAACGGCCTGGTAAGCGACCGATGCGTTCCAACGCGCTCTTCGAGCACCAATTTATGTAATTCTCGTCACACGTCGCTATATAGGGTATTATGCGGCGGAAATTTTGCGTGTTACGTACACGCGTGCCGTATCGCGATGCGTTCAGGCCTTTTTCACGCGTCACCGTACACTCGAGTCACTTTCACTTCGTTTCCTGCCGTTCGAGGCGCGCCTAATATTCGATTGTTCCGCCGCGCATTTCTCGACAATGGCGGCGGTCGCGGCGGCCATCGTCGTCGTCGTCGTCGAACGATTTCAGGACGACCCGATCGGGACACGCGGATTAATTGAGCCTCTAATGTCTAACGTAACGCTTGTTACGTAAAGGTTGGCTTGGGCCAGGTTGCGCAATGGCGCGCGCGTGTACGCGGCACGCGTGTCGAGATAACGATTCGGGGATCGCCACCGCGGCACCACGCGCCGCTTTCTCGCTGGGATCGAAGCGGAATGGAGTTTGTTCAGTTGGTTTAATCGAGCTTCCCGTGGAACACCGTCTCGATGATGGTTTTTGTCGAGTGGTACGCGTTGCGCGGTGAAGAACCGTGGTTTGGCTCGAGGGAGGGTGGTACTTTTTTGGTTCCTTCGGACGCTGTGCTCCAGAGTTGTATTTTTCTTAACTATTTCTAGTGTCGTGTCGTGTACATTCATGTTGTAGGTGTTTGGATGGTTGGATGATGTTTGCAGAGGATAGGTTGGAATGAAACTTAGTCAGCATTCTATTTGTATAAATTGTAATAAGTTACAAATTTTATATAATATTAGTTATCCTTATTATATGACGTATCAATGTGAATGTAACTATAGGTAACAGAGGCTAGAGAATAATCGTGATCTTAGCTTTGTATTCAAGAAAAATCGCGGTACTAAAATGGCTGACTTAAATACGAAAGTACGTAGGTAAAGTAGCGCGTTGCAAAGAAATATCCGAGTCGTTCAATAATTTTTCTTCTATCCTCTCCGCATTGATACGCACTCGCAACATGCAATTGGCACTTTTTTTTCAACGCCCTGCTACACTCGATCGTTGCATCGGCATCGACGACGTCGCGTTTACGATCAGACGTATTCACTTTTTCCATGTCACCAAGGCTTAAATACGCGCGAAACACGACCGCAAATATTCGCTTTACGAGAGCCACGCATGGAAACAACGGATAAGCGGTTGATTCGCGGATAAGGTTGACGCGCGAATTACAACGTCCCCAGCGTTTGCAATAATCCAAAACGATTTAAACCCGCGTGATATACGATCGTCTTGGACCGAACCGCGCGACAAACAACGCCTCGCTTAGTGGTCGTTGCAACAGTGTTTCTCGCGCGAAGATACACCTGCTTTTCCCGCGATTGAATCGGTCATTTTCAACGCCAATGTGTGATGTTTGTTGATTACAAAAATCCGGCTTAATCCATCCGCGCGTCCAAGTGCCCATCAATATGGCACGGAACATTTTTATAATACGCATCGAGGTTACTTTACGATACTGTGTAACCAGTGTCGTAATTTCGTACGAATATTACTCGAAAAAAAGGAAAGAAAAATACTCTTTCCTGCGTCAGGGTTGCACAATACAGGCACGATTATTTGGAAGCGAATGGCGCGACAAAATATGACTTTTTTTTATTCTTTATGCAGTCGACTGTCTTTTGTGAAGGAACACCTGTCCGCTGGGTGTGTATATGTAAATTGGTATTTAAAAAGCACCCGCCACCTGTTGAATCGGTTTAATTCAATCTGTTAGAGAAATACACTGATCGATTTTGCACTAAATGTTTTTGTTTGTATGGCTTCAATCATTTCATGGCACTCCATTCACGTTGCTTCCGCGAAGAGTATCGACGGTATAAATATTTTTATATTTGTTTAAATATTTCACGCTCGACCAGTGCCTGTCCCCTCGAATTTAAAAAAAAAATGGAGCACGACGTGGTTTCGTTGGGGGCACGGAATGGATTCTCTGTTTAAGACCATTTCACGTATACGTATTCTCCGCCTCTAATTAAGTATTTTCCAAGCGACGTCGGTAGGATGCGCGTGCCGCTAAGCTGATTAATAAATAGACCGTCATAATCAATATCCATTCAATTCCTGGAACAGACAAAATAACATCGACGAACGCAATACCATTATACAATCTGACCTATTAAGAGAACACGACAGCCAATTACATTTAATACCGCGGAGGCAAAAGGTGAATTCGAAGATGTACCATATCTTAGACTTTTCATTTACATTATCCGTGCATCTTGCCTTCCAATTATCCGATTATTACCACAAACCAACTCACATAATTAACAATTAACCATCGGAAGGAAATCACACGGTCATCTATCGCGCAACCAATCAATTTCGTTCTCCAGTGATATAATTCGACGTCGAAGAGGCGAACGCCTCCTTCTTTCAGCGAAGTAAGTTGGGACCATTCCTCGTTTACTTGGCCCAAACAAAATTCGACTTTTCGCGAAGAATAGGATATACCCCGCAGCCTCGAAAAGACCAACGTTCATCGCGGTTTCCAGGCGAACGAGCAACGAAAGGCAGGCGTTCTCCACGGCAGGCGCGTCTCTCTCGAACATTGTTTTTTCATCGTGGCCAACGTCGACTGTCGCAACGCGGCGCGATTGCCATTTCTGGCCCGTTGCGATACGCGGGCGTATTAGTCATAGCGCGCTGCATACCGCACGGAAAATTGAGACATCCGGCAAGGACGGCCGGCCCCTCTAGCCTGCCTCTAGTTAGAAACTTTTAATTCGACTCCTTCTGCTTCATTTTATTTTTCTTTTTTCCTTCAAACAATCACCGCCGCCTATGCAAATGCGTAACGGGGCGCGCGTACGCGCGCGCTACTGTACAAGCCTGCCAGCTTGTTGCAACCTTGACGATCGAGAGTGTGTTTGACCTCCTCGCCGCGGATAATCCTGCCGCTCAGCACCTCGTTATTGCCCGGCGTGTCCTTAAAACCACCGCCTCTTTTCCTCAGCCTGTTTCCTCGTTTTTCTTACATGCTGTTTTTCCCCCCACGTTTCACATTTTTTCCTCGCCTGTTTCGATCGCGAAACAATTTCACGCGATCGTTCATCGATGATTCGCTGGCGCGACGACGTAACTCGCGGCGGAACCTCACGTTTCCGAATGTTACCTCGCTGCAGGATAATAGCAGATTGCGTACGCGGATGGAAACGTTTCTGAGACACAGGAGTCGCAAGAAAATTCGATGCCATCGACACGAAATAGAGAGGACACCAAGGGCCCAGAGAGAACGAAACGTCGAGGCCCGCGTGACGCGGAGGTGTTCCTTCCCCCTTCTATCCCTAAGCAGTGGATAATAGCATCGGTTGCGCACACGTTCCCTGGCGAACGAAAACATATTTGAGACACTGGAGTCGCGAAACGAGGTCTCGTTTTGAATCATTGACGCACTTAAGAAAATTCGATGCCATCGACGCAAAATAGAGTGGACACCAAGGGCCCAGAGTGAACGAGACGTCGAGGCCCGCGTGACGCGGAGGTGTTCCTTCCCCCTTTTATCCCTAAGCGGTGGCCGTGTCCGCGTATATCCCTGGGCTTCTTGAGGTCGAGGAATTTAATAACGGACGAGGTCGAAGTCGCTCGGTCGGTCGCGCTCGAAAAAACGAGAGCCCCGGACACACGCCGGCGGTGACCAGAGCGGAGACGAGAGCGACGAGAAGGTTGCGCTCATTCATAGGAATTTTACAGGTTGTCAGGCAGGTTTGACCGGCCTTTGTCACGGAGGTAACGTAGGTGGCGAGCGGGGCACGGGAACTCTCGCCACCAGTATGTATGTATGTTTGTTCGTTTAGGACGGCGACGAATCACGGATGAATTTAGACGACGCGCGCGCTTCTATAGCTGCGCGATCAGGAGGACGCGTACCCCGTGACGCTCGTTAGCTGGTAACGAGATCGACGCGGACGTTGCGAGAGGAAGTGTAACCACGCTGCGAATGTATATGGAATGGAGGATTTTAGCGTGTATTCTGAAAATGCGATCTATGTATCGTTCGTCGCGATTCGATTGTTACTTACTTTTGTCGAGACGCGTGAGAAAATATTGATGGACGAATGGAGTAAGGCGAGGAATTAAGGTGACTTTCGAACGGAGCGTAACGATCCGATAGGATCAGCGCCAATGGGTCTGAAAAGCTTGGTATTGTCGCGTGCGCCTCCCCTTCGGCTGGAAATCGAGCCTCGAACGTGCCCGACAGATTTTTGCCGTGAAAGTGGCACGCAACGGCGGAATCGCTAAACAGGTATTTAGCGCGCAGCAATCAGGATGAATTCGGTCGTGAATGTGTTTCAACTTTCAACGTGCACCCGCCAGCACGGAGTAGAGCGTCGCGACGCCGCGTATCGCCAGGTGGAACAAGGGGACCGGTGCGGTCTCGTTCGAACGCTGGCTGTCTCGATCGAAAATTTGGCGAATCGTTACTTTCCATCGTGTACCGTAGCGCGCGTGCTCGCAAATGGCTGCTCTCGAGCGTGTTTTAAGTCTGTTTCAAGTCGACGATCATATTTTATTTGTTCGAAGACTATGGACAGATCACGGTGGTATTCGTCGAACCGATATCTCTTCCTACGAATGGTGAGAGAACGATCGAGCTCGAGCAGTCTCGAGTGGTTTAGAATGTTCTTGAAATTTGAAATATGATTTTTTAAGTCCCTCCAGTTGACCCTAAACGGAGGCGCGCTCGGCCAGGTAGCCGGGTTATAATAGATTCTATTAAGTCGAGGCCGTAAAAGTCTAAGGGAAACGTTCGAAGAAAGAAAGTGTCTTCGGCGCGTTGCCCACGCTCGGATGTTTTTAAACTAACGCGAGGTGAAACGTGGAAAAGATAGAGAAGAAAATAACGCGACGTAACGCCGGTTAATCCCTGTTCCGAGTGTTCTACTAATTTGTTAGCGGGGAATGATAGGTTCCCGGGGGGGTTATTAGAAATTATTGGGATCGTGGGGAAAAATTTCGAGGAAGAGAAAGCGCGTGTCCGAGTAGTTAAGATATTACAACTGCGTTTCGAGTCTGCAATGCGAAACAAAAGAATGCTGCTTTAACGTTACCGACGCTGTTCCTGCGATACAATATTCAAACGTTCACCCGGATCAACGTTTCACCTTTCTTATTCATCGATCAGACAATTCCAGTTCTAATTAAACCGATCTCTCGCGCTAGCCAGATCCAATCTAATTCGATCGATATCTTAATATTTCCAAAAACATCCCAATTTTCCGCTCTATCTCTCTCTCTCTGTCTTTTATCTCATTTACTTGGAGCCTCTCTCGAAGAGACGAAAAAAATACGAGAGAATCCCTATTCGTCGCTCGAACAATTAGACGATCTTACGGTCGATTCCTCGAAATGGATCGCGATCGCGTCGATACGCGTGGATCACGCGCGGATTCGTTACGGGACCGTGGCGACCGGGTTCTATCGCGAGAGCCAAAGCGCGCCGCTCGTATCCGCGTCGAGCGGGCGGGCGTCGCCGTTTCTTAAATAGGTGAACACGTGGAATTGTGGATGTGTAGAGAGACACGGGCACGGCTGCGATACATATCCCGTGTGCACGGCTCGCGGACGACTCGTGAACCGCCTGTTTTATCCGGGGCGCAATTGAGTCAACGGCCTTTCGAAAGAAGTAACGGTATACGATTATTACTCCTACCGAGTCTATACTCACGAAACTGAAACATTCGCGCGCGAGCGAGCGAGCGAGCGATCGTGGACGCGCGCGTGCACGCGCGCCGTCCCAGCCTCGCGACGTCCGGTTTTACGGCCACGGATCACCGTAACGCGGAGTCCCGCGGATCGTTTTTACGGCTACGGTGACAGATCGCCAGCTTTTTAAGCGATTCGCGAAGGGAAACCTGGACGCGTCCGTTCCGGTGCTACCACGCGTGTTCGCTTTTATTCAGAGGAACGCGCGCGTGCTGCGGATGCTGCGCGAAGACAGCTCTTGGGTGACAGCAATGTCCAAGCGAATGTTTTCGCGAACCAGCCGTCGATCGTGATTAGCGATGGGATTTTAAAAGGGGTCCTGGTCTTTTTCGAGGAATAAAGCCTGGTTTTTAATGCGAGAGCGTTTCGTATTGCGGAAGAGACTTTATACGCGTTTGGTAACTGTTTGTTGGAAGAGAGATTTTATTTAGATTCGAGTCGATGGGCTTTTAAAAATTAATTTATTTTTGTTTCGACTCGAGTAATTATTCGAGGTTAGATAATCTGTTTAGCTATAGATATTTATCGGAATCGAGATTATGTTATCTCGCATCAGGAATAACCGAGGTGGTTTATAAAAGGTTAATACAAAAGTATTGATTTCGTCACTTCCTTTAGATATTAATTCCCCTGTCTGGGTTGAAAAATAAATATTGCATATATTTAGACGGCGTATCCACCTTTCGAGCTCGAGCCTGTTAAATAAAAAGCGTCCACGCTATCGAGGTGAGTTTCGAATTCCCTCTCGTTCGGAAATGATATGCAATGTCTGACGATTGAATATTCATCGCGGAATTAATCTGATAGATATTCGAAGGAGAGAGAAAATGAATACTATAATTCTTTATACGGCGATTCATTTTAAAGGAACAAAGATTCAGCGATTTAAATCGCACCGATTCGTATCGATCGTAGAAACCAGCAATCGATTCGATCGAGGAATCCTCGCTCGAAATAATTATTTCCAGATCAACGTAACGTTCGTCTTCGCTCGAAGCATCGCTTCCTGCTCGATTTGCATTAAAGGTAGTCAACAATTTTTTCCGACAATGGCACAGTACGAGGTAGCGTGTGGCTGCTGGAAAGCCGAGCTATCGCGATTTTTCTTCCTTTTTTTCCTTTGGCCGTCCACGGGCAAAGAAAATACCTCGCTGCCACTCCGTACGCGCAGGGCGTTAATTGCAAAAAGGAGGATATCGAGGTAAAAACTGAAAGATCGTGCTCTCGGCGTAAAGGCGTATAAAAATCGCGGGGAACGAGTCGCCAGCGACAATTACACGGGCCCGCGAGAGGTGTACACCTTCTCCTCGTCGTCGGACGCGTTCGAAGGGCAGTGGACGCGTGGTATCGCGAAATTACGGTCCGCGGCACGACGCGGAAACTGGTATTCGCTTATTTCAGTCCTTATACGCGGTGGTACGACGCGTTTAACCAATTCGCGAAGTGAAACGCGACGTAACGCAACAGCGGCGAGCTACGGCCGGCCGCTAATATTCCATCTCTCGACGAGGAGTAAATGACTTGGCCTGTGGAATGCGCGCTATGTAGGATAGAACGCCGCGGTTCAACCGCGGGTATCGCGAGGGGGGAAGAAAAAAAGCACGTTCGACAGTTTCGCTATCTTCGTCGCGTACGGTCCCCCGCGTTCCCCTCGCTCGGGACAGATACCAACGACGTGACGTATCGCTCGTATCTGCCCGTTTCGCGGCGTCGTCGAGCGAGATTGATAAACGAACCGCTCGATAATGCATAGTCGATGACAGAAAGTTTGGACGCGATACGAGTCGTGAATTGGGATAAGTTCATCGAGCGGGACGAAAGTCGAGGTGTCGTGACGTATTAGCAAATTTCACGTTAATCGAAATAGAACTGGGATACATTTGGAATCGTGGGAGCGGTATAAAACGCTTGGACGCGGGTTATTTTCTGAATTGCTTGACCGCGAAAGACCTACGCGAGCTCGTTTTTCCCTCGTGTCTCTCCGTAGCTGCGCGAACGCATGCTCTCTAATTTTACAATTATCGAGAGAACCGTACGAGCCAGCGGCGCGCGGTATTTTACCCAGCGGCGTTGCGAAAGGGTCGCGCGGCGTGGTATCCCGGTTGTTCCGCGGATCAAGCGGAAAGGACATACCCGCGAGACGTTCCCGTTTCCACGCGTCCTCGTCGTTACGCGCGGACCGTTCGATTTGCATTCGGCTTACAAATTCGCTCGATCCAGCCGAGCGAGTTTTCGACACGTGACCGCGCGTCCTTCTTTTCTTCTCCTCGTTTTTTTCACCGACCGCGAAAAAGCGACCGCCTCGCTCGTCGCGAGGTTGAACGACGATCGTCTCGCCTCTGTGCCCCAAAAGTTTCGATACTCCAGGCTCGTAGGATTCCTCATTCACCGCGATTATTAATGGCCGCGAACAGGTTTCGCCTTCCTCCTCGGTGTCCTTGCAATAAAATCAATTTCTATAGCACGCTTACTTTCCGCTGATTAGATTCTAACAATGGTAATCCTCGAAGCGGCGATTCTCCTCGACAACTGACGCTGTTTCAATGCCGTTCGTGACTTTACGATATCTTTCGACAAACCGATCGGATCGAGTTATTTTTTGTTGTTGTTTTTCTTTTTACTCACGGTAAACGCAAAATACGGTGCTTTTATGTATTCTCCGTTCGATCTGGTAAAAAGGATTGGATAAACGAAATCGACAATGCGGAACGGTGCTTTTTTTTCTTTTCTTTTTTCCGTTTTTTTTTTTCGTTTGATCTGAAAACGCGTCAGGTGGAAAGTCGATGGGTATAGTCGTCGAAAGGCTGGTCGTCGGGTACCGATCGTTTCAGCTAGGACACCGTCGTATTGTTATCCTCGTCGAGCGTTCATAGACATCGCCGCGATACTCGATGACCGCGGACAGGCGTGGAGCGAAAGGGGAAATGCTCTCTAACTGTGCGGAAAAAAAAAGAGAAATCGACGCCCAGATGGGAGATCGATGTCCTATAAAGAGAAATATCTGCACCGCGACGAGCCTGGCGAACTGACACTTTTCATCGTTAATCAGCGGTACGATTCGTTTCTTCGAGACGTCTACCGGGACGCTTCGAAAGCAGGCGGGAAATGAAATACTTCTTTTTCTCACTTTTTCCAAACGCACAGTTTTATTTAAACGTACAACGTTGAACGATTTGTAGTTCACTCGCAGACAGTCGATGCGTTCCGATGCGATTCGATAGGAATCGAAGCCTCGCAGCCTCTCGAACGGAAGCTTCGTCCACGAGCCAGCTTCGTGAAAGGACCCGAGAAAGTAGAAAAAAATGCTTCCCATGTTCCACGCGAGGATAGTTACATTCGGTTGCGTTCCCCTCGAGAGGAAATCAGCTTCATTTTTAAATCAAAAGCTGCACACCGTCTTATCCCCGCTGGTAACGGTTGGGGAAACCTTGCTCTCAAATTCAAATCGCATTTCGACCAGGCAACGCTCATTAAACGCGAGTCAAAAAATTACCACTCAACATCTCAATTTATCGTTCGCCCTTCGGCCGTCGAATTTCCTCGGCCACGGCACTTTTAGCCAAGCCGTGTTCCAATTTACTCCATTTTAACGATCTGCTAGCACCAAACTCTCCTTCGTTTCCGCACTTACCTGCCGGTTGCTCGGTTCCAATTCGTCGATGAACGAGATTCCTCACGATTTCACATTAAGGGCGAGTTTCGACCTACACCCTGGCTAGAGGGTTTCTCCTCTCGAGAAACACATCGATATCGTATCGACGCTGTCAACCTACATTCAACCATTCGCTGATCGGTATTAATTAGGCGCATCGAAGAGTTAAGATGGCGCCGTTTATTGTACACGATCCGTGGTATCCTGCGTGGCAGCGTCAAACTGGAACGCCGCGCGGTTCAGCAGCACCGTTCGCGTGGCTGTCGGAAAATTGACAAGGACCAACGCAACAGTCTATACATAGACGATGATAGTTTTCCAGTGGTGAATGAGCGGAACGAACGTTCTCCGCGTGATCCTGCGAGTCCCTTTAGCCGCCAACAGGCGAGCTCGCCTCGACGAGACGAGCCAACACATTCCACGAGGTCGTCCGCCGACGATCTGCATTCGCAGAAAAGGACGAAGAAGCCGTGGAAGCGAGCAAAACGAATTAGCATCCCGATCGTCCGTTCTCCGCTCTCTTCTCTCTCCCTCTCTCTCTCTGTATATCTCTCTCTTTCTTCCCCCTCTCACTCTCTCTCGCTCGCTCTTTTTCTCCCTACCAGTTCCGTTTCTCTTTCGCGATATACACTCTTCCACGGCACCGAACCCCTTCTTTTCCACGTCGTACGCGGGGCTACGCGAGCCGTACGCACTTTCTTACGAACGCGCGTGCACAAACAACGAGCAAGAGAGGAGAGGCGCAGTCAGCGCCACGGCTAACCGCATAAATCACCGACCTTTCGATGGCTCGCGAACGATTCCTATAGATGGTAATAATACGGCTCGAGCCACGATCCATCGGCGCGGATTTAAATGGCGCGCGCCAGGCCACGGCTCTTTCGTCCCTCCGATGGCGGATGATGCATGTTGCACTCGGCGCGCACGGGATCGTGGGACGGGCCTGTAAACTCGAATTTTCTGCCCCCTAATGGCTTTAATGCAACGATGATATCCTCTCTTTCATTTGGCCGGACGTTGTTGCTCCTTCGCGTTCTTCGATGCACGAGGAGGACTCGACCGTGATCCGCGCGTCCGTTCATCCGCGCGTCGCGCGCGCCACGACCGCGTCACGACGCGCGCGCGTGAAAAACGATAACCCATACGCGATTATTCCCCCCGCTCGTTCATTGAATAATTATTTTTCAAGTGTAGCAGCTTTATTAAACCGGGGACAGGTCGAGCGAGTCTCCGCGGCGTATCTTTAGCGTCCTTTATGCGAGCGTAAAGTCTCTTCCTCCTAGATAGAATTCTATTTTTAAATTGAACGCAATAAACTTTAACGCGAGCTCGCGGTGTTATCGATGCTCGTGTCCGTGTAAATACACGTGCAAACGCGCGAGTATCTCTCTCCTCTCCGCCCCCCCGCGCGACTCCGTTCCCCCCCTCTGATCCCACCCCACGGTGCTCACGGTTACCTCGTTTCGTCCTACCTTCTCGCGCGACCCGTCATTCATTCCGTCCTTTGCTCTCCTACGCGGAAGCCTTCGCGCCTGTGGGAAAACGACAAATCGACGGGACGCGTATACCCTGTCTGCCCACACGTTCACCACGTATGCATCGTACGCGCGCCTTCTATCTCGCGGGCGATCCGCGAAAAATGCGGCGACCTCGCCGGTTTCTTCATTTTGGTGCACGCTCCCTATTAAGCAGATAAGCTAAGTGGCTATGGAGTAATTCCGAGTAATTATTATTAAACGTTAGATAGGACGAGCGCGGAGGGAAACGACCTTCGTCGAGCGATTAAAAAACTGGTCAATCATCGTGTACAGATATACGCGAAACGGTGGAACGAACGCGATAGCGTAGAAAACACGTTTCGTGCCCGGTGCACACTCCCACCTTGTGCCGTCGCCGCTGCTGCTGCTGCTGCTGCTGCATCGCGAGCGTGTCTCTCCCGACGCACGCGCCAAAAAGCGCGGAGACCGCGGGTACCATCCACCGGGGAACAAGCACGCGTCTCTCCACGGGTCCCGGCTACAGCAATTTTCCCATACAATACAGAGAACCGTGCACAGCCGCGCTTAAATCTCTCGTATACGGTATACGCTGGAAGCCGCAAGCATAAAACACACCGAGGAAAAGAGAGGCGTAGAGGACGTGGCGAGGGGGGAGAGAGAGAACTTGAGAGTAATACGTGCTCCTCACATCTACACGCGCGCGCACACACACGTACAAGGTCTAATACGTGGTAGACGAATGCCTCCGCGGGACAGGTCACATACATATAAATGTCAGGATTCACCTATGCCTTCTCTGCCCGCCTCTCTCTCTCTCTCTCTCTCTTCTTCTTCCCTCTTTCTAGTATCCTCACACATTCAATTTGCAGCGGATAGGATAGACGTCTCGTGCGAAGAACACGTATTCACGGATACGTAGCTTCCACGTATACCTCTCGACGCTGCTTCTCTCTCTCTCTCTCTCGTATCTCCACTCTTCGTGTTTATGCGGCTGTCCTGCTTTCTCACCTGCTCCTTTGCCTACTCCTCTGCGTGCTTCGTCCTCTCTGCATCCTCTAGCCGTTGTACGTCGTGCTGAAACGATTCGCAGAGCGGAACCAACGCGGTGGGAGTACTTGCCCAACCTTCGCCTCTGTCCCTAGCTGAGCGACCGGTCACGTGCTGCGCTTGGCGGATGCGCGCATACAGGGAATACAGAACGCGGCGTCGAATTTGTTTAACAAGCGCGACTCGATCCGTCGCACGCGGATATTTTCTCGCGACGACCATCGCGAGAAGTCGAGGTGCGCTTCCTCTCGAGGTAGTCACGGACTAAATTCGACCCTGAGACTGCAAGAGCTGCAGTAGCTTCCGGCTACCGCTTCGTTAAGAACGCTCGAATCGGAACCAGATCAGCGTTTCTCCTCGTACGAGGATTTTCAGATTCGAGACAGCTCTATACGACGATCCTGGAGCCAGATGTCGACCTTCCGCGGTCGATCTGTTTCAGGAAAACGGGAAGGGGGCCGCGTTCCCGCGCTCTCTATTCAAATCGCTCGGGTAACGCGATGTGCATGTGCAGAACGGTCGACCAGCGTAGTGGTGCCTCGACGAGAACCGACTGCTCGGCCCGTTAGTCCAGTGGTTTCTCTGCGGTTCTGCCAGGGAACACGGTCCACGTGCACACGTGCATGTACACGCAGCGTCTGCTGGGTGTGAAAGCCGCGTAGGTGGCTCTCCTAGATGGAGGACGAGGAGGAAGCAGGGTCGCTGACGTTCCACGGTGACGCCGTGGCCGGGGCGACCTGCAACCGAACGCAGCCAACACTGGCCGAGGGCGGAGCGTCCGAACGCGTGTTACCTCTCTGTCGTCGTTTGCATTCGTGAAACGCGATCGGAATCAGCTCGAGCTGTGCGATTTTTCAAAACGCTGCCGCGGTGGTACCGGTCTTCCGGAGAGGTTTAGAGATCAGCGTGCGACTCCGTGAACCTCGAGGATCGTTGCGTTCGTGGGGTTCGTGGGATTTGCTGATCGCTGGTTTCGTAACGTGGATGCATTTTGATGGTATGGGTTGATTTGGTATTGAAGTCGCGGTAGGGTCCTTTTGGCGTTGTAAGTTTCATGATCTTTCTATTGGGTTTAGATGATTGTCCTTTTCGGTAATCGTTCGCTTGAAACTTATTAACATTTTACACCGTGATGTCACTGGTAATGTTGCGACGTTACTTTGGTCTGAAAGTCTCGAGTCACCTTTGACGTGACACTTCATTTAGCTAATGGAACAGACTGGTAGCGGGATTTTTGCATGTTTCGTATAGTATAGAAAAAGAAATATGTGGGAGTAGTTTTAGGAGGTGAGGCATTAATTATCAAAGTCAGACAGTGTGTGTAAATTTATTTTTTTCTTAACATAAATTGTACAGGATGTATTACACGCGAATGGTTGTAACTCACGATTGGAACTCGTAAAACTCGCGTAGTTGCGCTCGCAACACGCTGCGAGGTATCTGGAACAGCAGAAGCACAAGGAACCAGGAACGCTTCCGCCATAATTATACACTATTATTATATAAAACCGTGCGAGTGAAGTGATAGTGAAAGCACTATCCGTTTCATTGTTCCTCGATCCATCGGGCCAATAAACGAACAATAAAAGAAAGCCATTACGTAAAAAATATATTATTACGTACGACCTCTTCGCGTGCAGCGTTCTCCAATTTTCCGATCACTTTTACAACCCGTTTACTCGCATCTACAAAACTCTCAATCGTAACTAAGAAACTCAAAGTTCTTCTCAATGTCTTTTTCAAAAAAGAATTCATCTGAACGATACTTAATTCTTAATATACATATTCCTTTACAGTTCCAACACAAATGCACACAAACCAACAGAATACAAGGAAAAAAAGCCGATGGAAAACGCTCATATTTCCACCCTTTTCGCAGCGCGGTTCCTTCGCGAAGGGGTTAACCAACCCATCGCCCTCCGCCATTTCCCTCGACGCTCGAGCCCTCCGCCATGTTCCAGGAGTGGTTCGGAGACTTACCTCGGCGACGTATCCTGCGCCGTCGAAGGGAAACGCGTTCAATAATTCCCCCGTTGAGTGAAAAAAATCGTTCCGCGTGTTGTTCGTGGAATCGTAAAAGGATGCTTGGTTCGCGCGTCGCTCGTTGTCTCTCCGGTAACGCGATACAGCCCCCTCGCCACCATCGTTGGGCTCCTCGTCGCCGTTTGCCTTTCCGTTTCGTCGTCCACGGGCGACGCGCCACGCCGGGAATCCACGCTCTCCCCCACGGCCAGGAATATTATATTGTAATATTTATCGCCGCGAACGACGAGCGTATATTACCGTCGTCCAATGGGTGACGTGCCAAGCTGACGACGGGACGACCTGCGAACACAACCACCGTGGGGTTCTTTGCATTCCACTGGCTGGCGAAGGCGCGACTTCGCCGCTTATTAGGCTCGGAGGAAGTAGAAGACGATGTTAAGTGTCGGCTACGTCGCGTGAATATTGTCCGTCGCCTGGTGATGGGTTGGAGGATACGGTGTTCTAGGGAGGTTCGCGTAGCTGGCTTTGAAATTAAAGTGCTGGGCTGGGCTCCGTCGTGGCGCTGGGGAAGAATCGATGGAAATTCCCTTTCTGAAGGGCGCAGGAATTTTTAGAAGTCCGAGGTAACTCGGCTGACGCTTGCTCGAGCTTCAAATAGCGGGGCTGTTATGATTTAAACAGCGGGGAATTGAGTAGGAAGCGAATCAAGAGCTCTAAAATAGTCCTTAATATAATTTAAGGTACACCTAGGATAGTCTATCTAGCGAGCAGGAAAAATTCTCACGGGAGGGTAATCAGTTGTTCTTATTTTTAGATCGAAGCTGTGTCCGTGCGCACACGCACGGAGAAGCGGCTCGTCCAAGAGACGGATTTATCTCTTACACTCCACCCGCGCACCCACGTCACACGTTAATGCAATAATTGACCTTTTCGCCGGGTCGATGGAGAGGAAGGGAAAAACGGGTCGACGCAAGAGACAACTATTTCGAGCGTGCGTGTCAGGAGCGTGAAAAATTCGCGCACGAGCTCGCGCGTGGGAATGTTTCCGTGCAAACTGGGAAAAATCAGCTGACCAAGAGGACCCTTTGGACCGAGAAGGAGAGCGCCTCCTCGAAAACTCTCTTTCTCTCTATTTACCCGCGATTTATTCGATCGTAGCTAATTAATGATAAACTGCAGGCTCATTCCTCCTCCTCCGCGTCGTGGAACCCGCCTCGACACAAAAGAGCTCGACAATCCGCTTGGATCATCGACAGACGAATGACGAAATTCGCGTCGTGGCATCGCTTCTCCGGACTTTCACCGTCGCTGCATCCGCGGTGCAATTAAAGACACGACACCAGCCTCCCCCTCTCTCTCTCGCGGATTATCGTTGACCTCTGCAACAAGGACGTCGCGGTTGCGTTCGCCTTATCAAGAAAAATCGTCGCGCGACGCAAGGGCGGAGCAATATCTGTGCCGCTCGACCGTGAGACGAACCCTGAATAATAGTCCACGCGAATCGGTCAGCTAGCGAATCGTGTACACTGATTCACGGTCGACGACGGATTCGCGCGTCCTTGCCGCGTCTCAAACGGAAAATTCATCCGCGGCCATCGCGTCTAGTATGGCCTGATCCGTCGTCGTAGCGATTCCAAAAATTAGTGAAAACGAAGTCGTTCTCCTCGAGCACGCGAACGATCTTTGGTGCATCCTTTAAGAAAAGGAGGATAGCTTCGCGCGGGACGTTGCGAGAGGATCGGCTGAGGCCGTGGAAATCGGTCGCTGCTCGCAGCAGGATGATCGAAAACCGAGGGAACATCGCAGCGCGGTGTAATTCGCGGTTGGGACGATTCGACGACGATCAGCTTGCACGCGGTCGATCTTCGCGAAGCAGATCGTATCAGCACCCTCAGAACGTATCAATTGTACAACACGTGCGCTCGCCCGCTCGATAAATCAACATCAACCGGGCGATGTACAAACAAGTGTTCCGTGGTGTATCAAGAAAGGCGAGCCTTCGTTCCTTCTCCTTTTTTTTCTTCTTTCTTTTCGTCCTACTCCTCGTCCTTCTCGCTGGTTCGGTTTTGTGTCGTTTTGTAGGGCGTACTAGATGCATTCCGTGGACGTGAATCACTGCGGCGGAGGCTAAAATAATTGGACGGTAAGTAGACTACAAGGCGAGACGTTTCCGTTCCCTTTTTTTCCTCCTATCTTCCTTTACTCTTCGGGACGATCTCGTCGTCCATCGTCAGCGGTCCATTTTTCCTCGTTTTTCGCCTACGTCGCTGCGATCCATGCCAAATTTGGCGACGTGCACTCGTGCTTTAAAACGGTTACCAGGGTTGCTTATGAGTCCTCGAATCATAACGCGCGCAGTACTTATCCCTCGTTCAAATATTCAAATCAATTGTTCTATTTTGTACCTTTTGGAAGATCGCTTTCCTTTAAATTCTAATATCTTCCTCGTATCGTACGTCTCTGTTTTAAACTGTGCATAAACGATCCGATACCAGCTTCGATCGAACCGAAATCAGTTGCCGTTGTCACTGTACATGTTTAATCAAGCGAAACCGTGAAATGGCGTCATCCGTAGCGAATGCTAAAGCGATGGCCTCTTTTCAGGAGCATGGGTGTCAGCCTTGATGGGTGAAACGAGGACTCGATGCGTTGGTAATAGGTCATAGGTAGACCGAGGATGTTCGCGATCAGAGATCGATACTTTTATGACGCTCTCTCCTCGCTCGTGGCGATTCGATCCGCGTGTGTCCCTCTCGACAGCGGGCACAGGCGACGAGTTAACGAGCGTTGGAGGAGAGCAAGATTCGAGAGCGCGGTTCGAGGAATTAGGTGAGCATCCCCAATAAAATGCGCGAGGTTCTTTGGCCGACAACCAACAGCTGGCTGCTCGCATTTATTTACGCGCACAGCCACGCGTTAATATACAATTATTACGCCGTCAAGATGTAATCGTTTGTGACACAACGTGGCAATAATAATTTGTTACCGCGTCCCGTACTTTTGACGGAGTGCTTTTCGGCTGTGATTTATCGATCCACGGTTTAGAACGGAATTAGCCGAATAGTTAACGGGGTAATTCCTGCCGGATATTATCTCTGGCCAGAAAATGGATTGATTCGTAAAAAATTGATGACTCGTCGACAACAACTACTGAAACTTTATCCATTTTTCTGGAGGCTCGTGGTCTATATTTTTAAATCGTACAGAGATGCGATACTCTCGTGAGATCCTTAACATTTATGTCGTACGTAATCGAACCGAAATAACCATTCCAAAATTAGGACGAGTCTGCCTTCCTCGTATCGTCGATATTTAATTTATCCGCAGGAAAAAAAATCCCCTTCCTCGCTGGCGGCTGTTCGTAGTAGATTACTCCGCAAGTAGTCAGACCAAAACCCACTCCCAGCCCACATAATCGACGTCACCCTAATTTTCCCCAGGTGAATTCTCGCGTTTCCAGAAAATACTTGTCGCGATAATCGTTCGCGAAGCACTCGTAAATCGCGTGTGCGATTAAGAAATACCGATGTGGGTGGGCAGCCCACGAAATAATAGATTTCAGACGCGTTCAAGATTCCAATGGACATCGCCGTGTATAATTTCCACATCTACAATTGGAAATGAATAATTTCAACGGCTAATTTGCAGCCCACGCGGATCATTAGTTTCGTTAAACGGTAATGGAATTCCCGCGGGTTCCGCGAATCGATTTACGACCGATTTTAATATCGTTTCCACAATTCTAAATAAACCCCGCGCGAGCGACTCGCCTCGTTACCCGCTTCGATCCTGCCGATCGTTCTCGAAAATCGAACTTTCTCCGCTCCGAATCGTAGCGGCTAATCGCGTGAATATTCGACCGAAACCAGCCTACGTGGTAGAGTTCCTCGACTGTCACGGGATTGATTTTTCCCTCTTCCACGAGCAGAACCAACCACGTTGTCGCGGAGGAGTAGCTTGGAGAGGTCGCGACAGGTTTTCGGGCGGATTTCTCGGTGTGCCTAGGATCGCCTGTGCACCGCTGGACTTACGCGGTCGTTTGCAGGTATGCCAAGTATGTAAGGTCTAACGCTGACTCGCCATGGTGAACGAGTGGGAGGATGGTCGTTCTTGGTGTAGACAGAGAGACGAAGAGAAGGAGTCGAAGAGATGGGAGCGACGTGGCGAAGGAAAAGGGACACGGGAAGCAGAGAAACCGCGAGAAAGTCGATGGAAAAAGGGGAGGAATGACGGCATTACTTTTCGAATCGGCACAACGAATTCGTTTGGCTACATCGACGAATGCGTACAAAGAGGGTGGATCCTTAGGACTTAAAGAAGCTTTCCACGAAACGTATTTAAATTGATTGTTAATTTCCAAAACGAATCGTTTCGTATCGTCCAACCCCAACAGTGTTAAAGCCAGAGGACTCGAAACGAGTACCCAAAACCAGCTCTCGATCCCAAGCCCAATCCAGCATTCCTGAAACGATATCCAAGCGGTGTCCCAAAAACAGATCTCGATCTTCAATCAGATCTCATTGTCGGTTTCCCGGTCGTCCGACGCGTTTCCCTTCGAACGAGGCGCGCGCACGTACACACGCAGACGTGGATACACGGTCTCGTCGAACCTGAACCCAGCGAACCGACCCACGAAGCGTAATACATAGGAGGACGAAGTCCTCCAAGTGGTGGAAAAGGAAGAAAGAAGCTCAGGCAGCAAAGAGAGAAACGGATCGACAGGGGAGCTTGGGTGCTCGTGCGCGCGTGTACCCAGAGGCCGTAGCCAGAGCCTGTGGGAAGAGAAGGAGGCGCGCGATGACCAACGAAGGGAGAGAGGGAGAGAGAAAGAGAGAGAAAAAGAGGTAGAAAGAAAGAAAGAGAGAGAGAGAGAGAGAAGCACGAGGCAAGGGAAAAGGAAGAAAGAATGCGTTTGGATTGCTCGATAGAGTAGGTGGGCACGTAAGAAGGCTAGGTCGGCCTGGTGGGAGTCCTGGCCACGGACTCGCCGGACAACCCGTGCAGGACGAACGGCAACTCTGCCTATATTATAGAACACCGGCATCGGGAACTTGTATAAGCCCCAGCGCCGCGCCACGGTGGGAATTCGCCTCGCTAGCGCGCGCGTTTTTCCCCTCTTGCTCTTTGCCCCGTGCTTAGACGCGCGGTGTCCCCGCGACGCCAGCCGACGCGGGATTCCCGCGTTTCGGGGACCCGCGCACGGGAAAAGGGACGACGAACCGATGGGATGTTGGATGACTGGTCTCCGACTCGAGTGATTCACGTAGGGGTCAACGTGATAAGCGACAGCGTGTTTGTTCAGATGCGTCCGAAACGAGATCGTCAGCCGCGCTGTAACCCGCTCGAAACCCAGTCCAAATTCGTTGCATTTCGCGAGTACTTAGTCAGCCCCGTGACTAAAGGATTACGGTTCGTTGCCGACCTCGCGGACGAAGGTTAGCACGGCGGAGGCAAAGAGACGCGGCGTTACCCCTCTCGATCTTCGACGCGCGAGTCTCTTGGCGACGCGAGCACCCCAATCGCTCGATTTCGATGTTAATGGGCGCTATTGGGATGGCAATCTGCAGGCTGTCAATTATCGACTGTCCGTACAGCTAATATTGTGTATACACATATATCATCGAGCGTCTGTACGCTATTATTGCAGGGACGCGCTTCAAAATCGGAGCCGACCAATTGGGGTTGTTCTCCACTGAGAGAATCTCCATGGGAATATCGCGACGGAGCGCGCTAACGCTGGCTCTATTTTAATTCAGATTTCATTTTTTCGCAGGCGCATCGAGGGGACACGGAATTCTCGCGTTAATGCTTAATTAACGTGGACGGTTAAGCAGCTCCGCGTTCGCCAGCGTAAGGTGCATACGACACGGTGCACACGAGGAAGAGAAGAGAGAGAGAGAGGAGTCGCAGGCGGGGGTAGGCGCTTGCGTATACAGGGTGAACCACCTAACTCGTAACTCCTGAGCAACATCCAAATCGTGCATGAAAATCGTACAAGTGTTCCACAAACGTACTCCACCGTGATATGCATACGCTTCGTTGGTAAGTAACGAATGTTTCAACCATTCGAGGGTTAACTGTTTCATAAAGATCGTTCTCATCGCGCGACAGAGATTCCTTAAAAAATGTATCACAACCTAACCATCTGCGAACAAAACCGTGCAACGTTTCTCTAGAACAGCGTGCACCTAAGTAACGCAGAATTTGGAGACTATTTAGGGCGCGCGCGTCGGGCAGAGCACCCCGTATAAACGGCGCATGCACATGCATACGTGGTACCGCGCGAACGCGGTGAAACACGAGGGAACAGGGATCCTCGGGCGCGTAGGGCAGAAAGCAGATCCTGCAAAATCATCCGTCGCTCGTGTACGCGTCTAATGAAGATGTGGTAGGTGTATGAATAAGCGGATACCCGGGCTGGCACGACGGTGCGCACGAGTGCTTGTGCTGCTGTTCCTGCTCTTCGGCTCTGCTAGGTGTTCGTTGCCTCTGAAAATCGCGTGCAATGTCGGAGGACGGCAGGTGGACGGTGAAGGGAAAATAATGTTCACCGCGGCGGGTGATATCGCGGCTGCGAAATTCCTTTTGCTTTCTCTTCTGTTCGACGGACGGAGGGGCGAGAGGGAGAGAGCGAGAGAGAGGGGGAGAGAGGGAGAGAGGACTTTTAACTTCGCGGGTGGGTGTAGCCGGCTCGTTTGTATAGTCGCGCATTATTCCGCGACGTGACGGTTTAATGGTGGAGGCCCGATTTCTCGCAAGCGCGCGAGAGCGCCAGTGCGGACAGAAGCTACGATTGCGAGAGCCCACCGTGCAAACGGGGATTGCGAGAGCCCGATGTTGCATTGTGTGCGTTGCCTCTCTACAGTCTCGTTATTTGTGCTTTCCTTCCTCTCTTTTTCCCGGCCTGTTTCCCTTTTTTGCGCCGTTTTGTTTCGTTAGAGAAAGCCAAGGGAACGGAGACACTTTATCCACCGGTTTGATTACACGGGGTGTCGATGGACGGCTCCTCACGGCTGAACTGGGGTGTCTCCTCTCTTGGAATGCGTGGAAAGTCACTTTCGTCGATGATAGGTGGTCATTTAGTTTAGAGTATCTTTACGAACCGCAAAATTCAGAGTATGGAATTCATCCTCTTTACTGTAGCCACGCGTGTCCCTCGAGCCCTTCAGGGTCACTGACACGTACGCGTATTTTCGAAAGGATTAATTAGCTTCAGTTTTAAGTCGAGATGTACAGTTTGAGAATCGAACGATCGAAACTGCGACAATTTCGTGCGATTCGCGCGCGGTTGTTACGTGTCGGTGCGGTTTCGTCGCACACGCGTACACGTAGGGGAGTTTTATAATTTCGCGCGGACAACTCTCACGCGGTCAGAAGTGAAACGAGACAAACGCTCGGGGTCCACTCGAGATCGCACAATCTGGCCATGTCTTTAGCTGCGCGGGAATGCTGCAAGGGAGAGGGCAGCTGGGTGGCGTAAGGTTCTCAGGTAGGTAGTACATTTAGACGGACGTGCGCACGTCGAGATTCGTGGCCGTTCGCCGATCGTTGACACGAGAGACCAGAGTGCTCGGCTGCATTATTGTTGGCGTGCGAACAGGTAACCTCGCGATCTCTCCTCCCCTCTCTCGCTCTCTTTCTCTCCCCCCCCCCCTCCTCTCTCTCTCTCTCTCTCTCACTCACTCTCTTTCTTACTCCGTCTTTCTCGCTCTTTCTCGCGCTACCAGGCTAAGCGTGTGTGCATATACGCGCGCGGCTATTTTGTTATGCAGGGCCCGTCCACGCGCTGCGCAAACAAATACACCGCGGAACGATCCTAACCGCGGCTGAACGGCGCGCGCGACGATATCTGCTTTGGGAATTCTTCCTCGCGTGGAGAATCGCTCGGAACGAACGCGAGACGCACGGAACTGAATAATTCCGCTAAATGAACCTCTTCGTTGTCAATAAGCGTCGGAACAGCCCAAGGGTAAATGAGAAGATAAACGAAGATAAGATCGGGAATAAAACACGCTTGATCGATCGAACGATTATAAGATCAACGTTCTCGAGGTAATCGCGGTGTCTGTTACCACAGAGCATTGTCACAACAAACCTACACCGATCGATCGCCGTGTCTCAGACACCAAAAGCTCGTCTTCGTTGCGCCAACCGGCGAGAGAGGAGCAACGGCGACGGAATACGCAAGGACCTCCTCTGACTGATATCCAGCGCGATCAATACCCGCGCTATCGCCTTCTCTATCAACCAATATTACCTAACAAATATATCCGAGCATAATTCCATCGATCTGTTGACCGATTCGCCGGGCCCTCGTGCCGTAAAAAAAAAATCCTCTCTCGTCCTAAATCAACAACCTGTCCGCCCGAGCGTTTCTCAGGGACCTCTGGAGGGGTTAAGGCGAGGCCGGGTGGAGCGCAGAAATATTTTATAGACGCTTCTCGTGGACGCCACGATGCACGCGACGTAGCTACTATTTTGGAGGTTGATCGATGCCAATCTGCGCAAGACGGTGGCCGCAGCGTGACTACCGGCTAAAGAGTAGCGAGTAGCGGGGCGCTAGTTTCTCTCCCCGTACAGTTTTCCCGGATATCCTTTCACGCGGCCCGGCGGACGACCCGAACCGATCGTCCTTCCACGGGCCACGGGTCCCGGAGTGCGTTCGAAGCCGTCGAGGCTGTCTGTGCGAGGGAAGTCGGCGTCGGTGAGAGGCGAGAAACACGGATGAGGCCTCGTGCGCCACGAGCCACGACGAGGGGCGTCGAAACCGGAAGTGGTCCATCGAGGACGGGAGTTGCCGTGGCAACCGCGATCTGCTTTAACCCCCGGTCGATCATCGGTCTTCCGCGTCATTCGAAAGCGGTCTATTATTCGGGGTCGCTGCATCCTCTCCTGTACAGCCTCCTCTCGACTCCGGTTCGAGACGGGACGAGAGACGATGGGCTGCTCTCCGCAGGTCTGAACCTGTGCGTTGTGTTCGTGGCGTCGACGAGCCAGCCGCCTAGAGGGAGAACGCGACTCCACACAGCTGAGACTCGAATCAGCCCGAGCATGCTCGAAGCGGTACGGTGATGGACGACCGACTCCGAAATCCCGCGACGAGATGCACCGCGTTACGACGTCGCGTTGCACTTGCGAACAGGGCCGTGTACTGGCTCGAGAGCCTCGTTGCCGCTGCTGCTGCTGCTGCTGCCAACGATGATCTTATCGAGACGATTGTTTGAATTTGTGCTGCTGCTGTGGCTGTTGTTGCTGTTGACCGCTTGCGACACTACCAGCCGCATGATTTCTGCGCCTCGAGTTCCTCTTTCGTGCGCAACAACCGATCCGACTTTTCGCTCGGTCGATCCCGTTTCCACGTCGTTGTTGGTATCGTTTCCCGGTGTTTTCACGCCCAACCGTTATTGGAGAACGACGCGGACGAGGTTGATCGTCCCTCGAGTCGTAATTCCCCGGTAAATATAGTATACGATCGATAACGATTGCGTTCTTCCATCGATCCGATCAGTACGCGATCGTTTCTGTTTAAGCAGCCCAGGTTGCAGCAGGTTGCGCATGCGCCAGGTGCGGATCAATCGCGCAATGAACCCGTCAACGTCATTTGTTTCTCGAAGGTACCGACTGGTTGGTTGGTAATCCACGATCCGCTCTTGATCACGGCGTACTTTCTTCGCCGCGTGAAAACGGTCCGCGCTGAATCTTTCGGTACTTTCACCCGGTTTTTGAACCGGAACCTAGTAGAGCCGGACAACAACGAGTCCCGCATCCTCGAAAGTTCGTTAAACGCGGCTCACGAGCGTGTTCGAGATTCGCTCTATCAATTAGCCGGCTGGGAGTACCGGGTGGGCCGCGATAGGCTGGATCGTGGCGCGGGGGACAGGGGGAATCGGTTAATAAAATTCGATTCACGAGGATGACTCATTTGTACCGATCGCCGGAGGTTGTGAAGGGCGACGGAGTTCCTTGATCCAACACTGTGCATGTGTTCGTGCCGTGTAATGATGGGTTCACGATATGTATGTACTTCCAGTTGCTTCGACACGAGCGATCTTCGACTCGCCTCGGAAACGTTGTTTAAACTTTCGTGTATCCTCGAGGTTTTTCGGCGAAGTACCTCCACCGGCGATACCGAGCGGTCTGCTCGATTCTCGCGACCTCCAATTAGCCGATTCGCCGAGGTAAATTGGCCGTGGCGAATATTCTCGCGCGATTACTAACAGAGAACAAACGCACGGTGTATCCAGGCGCATATCGTTTTCCAAGTACAGCCCCAGTTAGTCACCCTGCCCTATGTTATTGACCAGGGCTTCTCGCCTCGTCGCAAAGGGCATTTGTCACCGAAAACATTGATTTATTCGGACGCGCGGTGATCCTCGTCCTAACGTCGGGCTTATTTCGAGCGGGTAACGATATCCGAGGAAGTCGGTGCGCCGGCACCGATCGAACGGTGTCGTCCCGTGCGGACGAGATCGGTCGAAAATTCTCGAGATACAGAATCGAACGGACATCAGCAGCGGCGTGTGTATTGTGCGCGATGTGTGGGTTCGCGGGGCCGCGTTGTGTTGTAGGAATGCTGTCGGCAGCCGGCAGCAGGGTCGCCCACTGTTACTCGTCGGGACTCGCTTTTGCTGCCTCTCTGCCCTTCCTGCGCCTGACCGGCTCGCTGGTTCGTTCGATTCCGTTTTAAAACTATATTGCCGTGGCCCCTTTGTACTTGCGGTCACTTCAGCCGGTGGCTGGTGTGCGTGCGCGCGGCTTCGTCGGTGTACGTGGCTGCGCGCCCGCACACGTACACACGCGGCTCGTATTACATATTTGTCCGGAGGAAGAGCGGAGGTCTCGTTCGTCGTCGTGTCGTCGCGGTCTTGGCTTCGTCGCGCTTCTCACCGCGCGATACCTTCGACTTTCTCGCGTGATTTCGAACGGCCGCGAGCGTGCGCCGTGCGCTTCTTTTTTCTAGCGGTGGCGCTGACGGCTCGATCGGGAACACCTCGAAATCTCTCGGCCGCACCGCCTTATCTAGCGTGTTTCATAAGCGAATTTAACCTATAAACGGGATAACGCGGCTGTCAGGCGAGAGCGTAGACGGTTCTCGCGCGAAACGATCACTCGCGGTAAACTAAAAATACTCTCGCGTTCACGGAGCGAGGCTCGATTGCATTAGCTGGAAAGTTTCGCGGGCGTGTAACTTCTAAGGTGACAGTGGCGGCGCTAGTAGTCACCGCTCTGCCACTCGACGCTCCGAAACGAAGGCCGCTCGTTTATTCGTTGCAACGTCGTTGATAGCTCGTGCCATTATCTCGAGCGACGTTGGACGACGATGTCGTTCGAGCGTGTTGAAAATTATAGGCGAATAGATTGATACTAAACGGTGGGCCAGGAAACGAGAGCGAGAAGGTACGGACGGTCAAGAGGTCCGCACCAGCGATACTTTCTAGATAGAGGATTTTTTCGTTCGCGAAGAGATACAGTACTCGTGTCAACGTACCTTCCCGATTCGAGTCATTGCTTTCCAACTCCTTCTGTCCCCCACTCCGGCGGCTCTAATTAACCAACTTCGCCGCTCATACCGACGATTACAGTCGGTTCGATTACAAAACACTCGAGCGTAAAAACGTCTACGCTTTGCCCAATAATCTGTTGTGACAGAGACAGCTCTCCGACCGTGGGTTTGGAAACACAGCCAGGTCCGTCAGCCCTGGGTCGGTCGACTCGAAAACGAAGGTGTGGGGTTCGTAAGTTCGACTGTTGCTCGGTCGAATTCTAGGGGATTCCCGAGAAACGTTGTCGGGAGGAAGGTTGTAGGTCCAAAACCAGGCAAAAGAGAGCGAGACTCCACGGTAAGGTCTTCTGCTTTGGGATTAAGCTCGCCTCTTCCTTCTCCAGTCCCTACAGACCGTCCTGTTCCCTCTCTCGCAGTGTCGGCTCTTTCCACGAAACTCATCACCGTTCAACGGGCTTTATCCCAGCTTGTTTGCCTTTTCTTTCAACCGTCCCTGCTCCTTTTCTTTTTCTCTCACCGCGCCTCTGTTCCTTATCCACAACCAGGCTGCCTTCCTTCCTCTTCCTCCCTACCTGTCCTCCCTCTCCCTCACTCTCTCTCTCTCTCTCTCTCCCTCTGTCTTTTTGTCTCTCTGTCCATCATCGACTCCTCTTTTCTCTCTCCGTTCCGGCCACGGTATCTCCCGCACGCGCAACCTTTTGCCGAATGGCGTGCCTTACGCCGGGCCACGGGCAGGTCTCGTCCGCCAAGGGAACACCGTGGTTCCGTTTTGGTCTTGCTCGTTTTCTCGATAATCGCTCGAAAGTCCTACCGGCCGGCTCGCTCTCCTCTTGTTCTTCTTCTTCCCCTCCTTCTTCTTCTTCGCCTTCTGCCTCTTCTTCTTCTTCCTCTTCCTTCCCGATCCCTTCGAGAGGCCACTCTGCCTACCACCTGCCAGGCCGCCGGCCGAAAACGCCCGTACCAAGAAGACCACGGCCGTTCACGATCTCCTGGCACGTCCACGGACCGATTTCACCCGTTTTCTCGCGGCGTCGCGATTGTTCGCGTGCACCGGATGCGAGATTTGCGAAAGATTCGCTGACCATCGTACGCCGTTTGCGGCTGGGCCCTCGCTAGGGGCCCGTTGCGCCCTCTGGCGTAACGAGTAACCGTGGCCAGCGAGAGATCCCCGAAGGGGATCACGTTTGGATCCCTCCTCGTGTTCGTTTTCTGCCGCCGTTGCCCGCCGCCGCCGCCGCCGCCGCTCTTTTCTTCCTCGTCGTCGTTTTGCGTTAGACGATGCGAATTAAATTGGAAACATGTATGACGTTCGGTAGGTGTAGCGTTCCCTGGGCCCGTGGCAGGTGGCCGCCACGATCAAAACGTTCTCCACACACGGTCGGACCGATTCTGGGAATGGCCCGTCTGGTACTTTGGATTCGGACAGAGAGGACTGTTTTATAGCCGTGATACGTATGAAATTGCCCGGGACAGATTCACTTCGCTTTGCCTCGATGCTCGCCGCGGCCCGTACGACTCTTCGTACGAGAGTCACAGACTCGCTGTTCGACGTCCACGTGTAACAATAAACCCTCTTATCCGAATTCACCCGGTAACGTGTTCCTTAATCTTAACGACGCTCGACAGATCCTCCTCGACGTCAACGATAGATCTTGGCCGCAAATCGGGCCACGTTAATCAAACGATCAAGGCCCCGCTGACGAGTCCTTAATGCAGCGTCAAGGACGCTGCAGGACAAAGTGTTACAGGGTAACGCGCCAGATGGACGTCGATATCTAATTATTCGACGAAGATGCGTGCTGCTCTGTTAGCGGACGACGTCACCTCGCCAGGCGTATAAACGGAACGGATTCTGGGCCCCTCGGCCGCCAATGCTCATACATTTTAAAACCTTCTCTACGGCGACACAATTTGCGCGCGACAAATTATTAACAACGGCCCTGACTTCGGTTCCAGACCCGATTCCACCGATTTCTAGGCGATGGAATAATCAACCCTCGACTTGTCCGCGTTAAAAAATATTCAATCGATCCGTCACTGGCTCGTTACTTCTAATTTGGCGTAGTTCTTTCTAATTTGTTCGTTCTTAAGTTTTCAAGTTCGATCAGAATTTTTTGATGGACTTTCGATCCTCGAAGGGAAGGAGGAATCGATTGTTTCAGCGAGGGAGGATCCTTGGCGAGCGTTCGCGAATTCAGTGGATCGCGTCGTTACGATTCTGACAGCATTTGCCGCGGAGATTTATTCGGAAGCGACAAAGAAGAATTCAAACCCTCGCGGCAATAAATCCAATCGGGGAATTCCGTAGGTGTCGCGCGTCGTGCGACCAGTGATCGATGAACGCAACGACAACAGGTTTGTCATAAATGAACCTCCTTTTATTCGCCGGCTCGCACTAGGGTATGAACTTCGGGCAAAGTTCGCGGCAAGTGTGCATAAATCACGCCGGATGCAGATATTATTCACGCTTTAATCACATACAAAACGCGTAGAACGAAAGCAATTATTCTTTTCGTCCGAGTGAATGGATCTTAGCGGAGAATGGTCTAATGATCCTCGCCATGCAAGGGGAAAATTAAATCGATCCCGAATATTAATTACCGCCGCGGTGCCATAATAAATTCACTCCTCTTCCCCCGCTTTTCAACCAATTGATATTCGAAATTAACATCTCGATACTTGGACGTTTCGCACGTAGACGGTCAATTTACGGATAACGGAGCTATTATTCAAAAATACGTCACCCTAACGAAATAACCAATTCTGTGCGGCGTTTGGCGCGCACGAAGAGCCGCCTCTCGTGTCAAGGGAATCTAAATCATTTCGGAAAGCTTGTACACCATGGTTTCTTAAAACGCGCAGACTAGTTGGGCGCGTCTCTTTCCATAAAACCATTGGATGCCATAAAAGTAACATTCCCAACAAGCGTTGCGTAATCGTTTCGTTTGAAAGTACAAAATCCTCGACAGAAAGGGCAGCCAACTGCTTGCTTGTAGGGCGCCACGGGTCTCGCGTTCGTCCCTGCGGCGTGAACCGACTGTGCGTGGCGTTTGGCGCGCACGCGGCTCCATTTTGAACGCTCCCGAGGAGCTATGCGGTTTCTAAGCGTCGCTTCGAGTCGATAAAGGGGGCCAGCCAATAACTCAATCTCACGACAACCCGACATAGTTTCAACTCTGGCATTAACACGCTCCTCCGTTGTCCTAACCGACTCTGTCCCGGTGTCAGGCGTTAGAAAAAAGAGGAGAACGCTAAGCGGAGTCCTCGTTCGTTCGTTCGAACAACTGAAATAGCCCGGCGCAACGCGAAAAGCCATCTAGATTAGGCTCGAGCCTGAACGGCGGTAAGAAGCTCGGTACTTACTTCGTAGCCTTACTTACAAAGGCTCGGATGACGGAGAGCGACAGATAGCCGCAAAGGGGGCGCGACAAAGAGGGAACGGATCAATACCGTGCGATACACGCCGAAGTAATTTCATTGTCCACTGTTAGCGGCGGCTCACGTGTCGCGTGGCGCGGCATGGCGTGGCGTGCGCTCCTCTCTCTCTCTTTCTCTCTCTCTCTCTTTCGCCCTTTCCCCTTTCACGGGGCCGCCACGTCGCCTCCTCTCTACGTTTCGCTCTTTTCTTCCTGCCAGTCTCTTTCTTCCTTCTCCTACGAACCGTGCGCACCTTCTTCGTCCCACCGTGTGTCCGTCCCTGCCTCTCTACGCCGCGTACCGCAGAGGGGAGAAATAGAACCCTTATGGCATGAGTGATAGCCGTACGCTGCTACTGGGTATTGATCACCCTTCGCAATCAATGTTAACAACGCTGCTTACAGATGGCGAGATCAATTATCTAGATAACGCGCGGAGGCAATCGGAGACTTCTCTGGGCCCGATACCAGAGAGTTCCTCTGCCGCTGTGGAGCGGTTCCTCGCTGCCGGATCGAGGAAGACCGTGCTGAAGGAGGTCCTGGAGATTCGCTGGTTGTTGACCAGTGCTGTGGAACAGTGCTCGCACGATGAGTTTCAATGTTTGTGGGATTTATACGTGTATCGGTTATCTTGGGTCTAGGGGTGCATGGCCATCCGAGAGTAAAGCTATGGCGAGTTCTTCTGGAGTCTTACTCTCAGGTGGACACGGTGTAATCTGAAAGGAGAGTCGAAGAACCGTTGTCAAAACTGTTCATTTATTATCGATACGATTGTTGTACATATGGAAGAACATCTGAATTAATGTTTTCTTCGTGCGTTGTTGAGGTAGGTCGTTAGGGTGTCTATCCGTGCAGTTTTTTGGCTTGGTAAAAAGTTCTTGATCCGAGAGGTAACGCAACGGTGGATTTAGGATCGCGCAGCGAGCGATCTGAACCTTGGCTACGATATAGATGAGACAGTGCTCGTGAAAGTTTTTAGAGAATGCGTGCGCGCCGTTTTGCTCGGGTTAGGAGCGTAGTATAGGATCGCTGAAAATAGGCGAGCGATCGTATTGGTAGAGATCGAACGGAGATCGCTCGTAGTCGTTGGCTCGACGATGCAGGCAAACGATGAAAGGGTTGGACGGAGAGCGTTGAACGATTTAATTGCAAACGAGGCCAATAAACCTCCCTATCGAAGGGGTGGGGGGATGGGAAAAAAAAAGATTAGTGGACCGTAAAGTAACTTCCACTTTGTTAGGAACGTTTACTCGCAAACACGGAAAGCTCTCGTTCGTTCACTCTCTCTTTCTCTCTGTCTGTATCTCTTTCTCTGCCTCCCTCTCTCTAGATCGTTGCGAGACGGTCTGAAACGCGAACCGAACGCGACTCTCACGGTCGATCTTTCACTCTCGGACATTTAGAGCGTTGACTTTCTCTCCTATCGCGAGTGTCGTTCGTGCGAACCGCGCACGATACCAGCGACGCTCGTGACGACCAATCATGACCTTGTCGAGATGGATTGATTGCGAGCCGGAACGGGGCGCAGCGTGTCGCAGCCGCTATTTAGGTGAACTTTGAACGTGGCTGCGGAAAAAGGCGACGATCGTGTAGATTATGCCCGGATCGTGATCCTCGATGCCTGCAAACTATCCCATGACCGAATGTGGAATCGGGGGTAAACTTGAGACACATCGAATAAGTTCCAGCTATTCTTCTACGAGCATCGACTCTCGCAAACTATCCAACGTGGACAATCCTGCGATATTTGTAGAATTTCAGACCAACGTATAAACGATTTTCATTCAGGTGAAGCTAAGAAAATTGAGTGTCACGCGAAGCTCGTGTACGGCGTTGGTTAACAAGTGGTTGCGTTCACTCGCGAGAGTTTTTTCAGCGACAACGTCTGAAAAGTTCTCGCGGATGCTGACAGTGATCGAAGGGGAAAGGAAACGAGCGTCCCTCTCGTCGCGTGGCTATTCATTAAACAGTTTCGATAATTTTCGTTACCCTGCGAAATGTATCCACGAGCGGGTTAAAAATCGTTGGACAGAGCGCGTATAATAATAATCGGTTGCACGTCGTCCCTCGAAAAGCGCGATACGATCAGCCGACAGGCCTCGTCGGCCTCAGCACGGGCCAAAGATTGTCCGGTCTCGGTGTAGAAAGTTACGCGGCAATTACACAAGCGCGCAGCGTTATTTCCACGGTAGCTGTTCGCCACGGCGAGGTCCCCGCGAGCCTATCGTGATCCTAACCTATCCCTGCATCGGTCGACCGATAGTTCCTACAGAGAAGTATGCATTTTCTACCAGCGCGCGCACACACGCGCGGGCCAAGCCCCGCGCGCTCGCGTGCTCGCCGCACGCTCGCTTAACGTGGATGAAAACGTTCACTCGGGTGTACGTATGCGTGTACGTGCGCCGTGTGGTGGCTGGCTGCATGTCAGAACAAAGTCTTTTGCGCGAGAGCGCGAGCTAGCCGCTGGCCAACAAACTGCTGGTAGCAACAGGCCAGCAACGGTCATTTATGTTAGAGAAGCGGCGCGCACGGACGCGCGCACACACGCAGAGGGACGCGTGCGCGTTCGCATAATCGCGTATTCCGCATGCACGCTCCAACAGTGATTTCTAAGTGAACGATACGACGACGGGCTGAGGAAGCGCGAGGGGTGAGGGGAGGAGGTAGGACGGAATCACGGAGAGAGAATTCTTTCGTTGGACATCGGCTCGAGAACTGACTCACGGCCCACGGTTGATGAGCTAATGACGAACATATGCAACGGGGACTCCGAGCGAGCGAATAAACCCGTCAATAAGAGCGTTTTATGGCAACCAGAACGGACCTCGAGGGCTGTGACCGGACCTATCACGTGACTGAATACAAAATTAGGAGTAAACTAGATTGCACGCCGTACCTGTGTATTCGCGTTGATTTTGTCTTGGCTCGAAATATTCCTCGTGGCTGCAACGTTACCGCGGAGTTGCAACGCGGCTCGTAATGGCGCGTCCGGCGCGCCGTATTTTGCAAAATACGGGTACCGTCTCTAGCTGCCGGCCTGGCGATCTTCGGCTCTTCCAGTTTTCTAACAATTATTAGGTCGTAACGCACGGAACGCTCGCTTCCTGTACTTGAAATAAATACACACGCGTACTTCCGTTACCGCTATCATTTCTGCTCCTACGGGAGACAATTTGAACAATCGCGTGGTCGCTCGGATCAAAGCGTATTTGCCCCAACCGGTCGCTAAATGCCGTGTCCCTGTTTCCGCAAAATGTCACGTTTCTGGATTTCACGGCGGACGATCGTGTTTAGTGTTCCAATTTATCCAAGTTCGAGCCAATTGCAAGTATGGTAATTGAAAGTGTGCTCCGAAGGTGTATTCTCGCGGTCGGAAGAACTCCTTACGTTTATCGACGCTATGATTACCGGTGTTGTTTTCGGCCGAATTGGTTGGAATTGAGATATTATTTTAATGATACGAAGGAGTGTGAAAATTCCCGAAGAAATTGACCGTATAAAAAAGAAATCTCTCCTCCGTTGGGCTCTCGGGTCGATCGGTGCGCGATCGGGTTCGGTTAACGTAATTTGCTCAATAACAGGACTCTCGATGGCTCATTGTTATTTCGATAAAGCAACGTCCTTTCCTGCTCGCTTCTGCTCGTTTCATCTCTCACTTTCCCCCTTGGTCCGCGCCGCTTTACGGCCCGCGCGAGGAAGGGCAATGGAATTCGAGTCTGTGGATCTCGCAGACGCATCCTCTCACCCTGCCCCCAACCACCTTCCTGCGGCGTCCCACGCTTCGCTTCTTCGCGCCCCGCTCTATCCTCCCTCTCGTGCTCTCTCTCTTTCTTTGTCCCTCTCACTCTCTCTCTCTCTCTCACTCTCTCTCTCTCTTTCTAACTCTCTCTCTCCCTCTCTCTCTTCTTGTGTCTCATTCTTTCTTCGTTTCTCCTGGCTCCACCGCGCGCAAGATACACATAGCCGGCCAGATAGAAATAATACATTATTTAAATAGTGTGGCGACTACGGTGCGTGACCTTCTCGTCGACGTCGCGCCTGATTCCCCTCTTTAACCTCTTCTCCTACTCTCGACCAGTGTGTGCGAGTCGTCACCCTCCTCTTCTTATGTCCGATCTCCCACCAGCAACGCCGTGGTTCACCCTTACGGCTCGATCCATCCCCACCGCGGCGTTTCGTGAGCGCGCGAACGCGTCCCTACCACCATCGAGGTCTTCTCTGTTTCTCTTTCTTCCGTTCCCTTTTCTCTTCGCCGTCGTCTTTCCCTCGTCCGGTGTCTACTACTTTTCGCCCCCTTGTTCCCTCTGTCTTTGTCCGCCGTACGCTCGATTCCTCGATGCCCCTGTCTCCTTTCCACCGATCATCCCCTCGCCCCTCCCATCCCCCACACCCCTTTTCTCCCTTCGTCATCGTCAGACGCTCTCTTTCCCCCTTTTGTCATCCGCTTCGCTCGGATTGCCTTGTCCTTCTCCATCCTCCGACCCCCCCGCTACTCTCACGACTCTCCAGCGACAGTTCTCGCCGGCTCTCTACTCTCTTAACCGCGCGGACCCGTGGCTCTTGGTTGTGTGCGCAATACAGGGTAGCTTGCAAGGACGAGGAATTAAACAAACTCCTTAAGGCGGTTACCTGCTGTAGCTGCTGGCGTATACACCTAAGGATACCGATGTATACACGGCTGGCGTCACTGGTGGTGGGTTGTACACGGACACGGCCGCGTCTACAGGCAGCCACGTCCACGGGTGTCCCGATGGTCGTGCGGCCAGAGGAAGGGCGAGGGGCTTTTGGGATTTCTTTTGTCCGAGAAACCGTTTTTTCGCGATCAAAGGAACGATCGTTCGAAATTCGTTGAGGCCTCTCCGGCTGAACCGGGCCAGCTTTACTTTCAGCTTCTTTCGTAATTAGTCGCCGCGATCGTTTGGAAACGGACGGGGCCCGCGCGTGGGGACGGGTGGTTGCGCGGTTTATTGTTATGCAATTCGAACGATGCATCGGAAGTATGCATTGTTTGTGAAACACAGAGGGCAATACACCTTGATGCACGCGGAGTGCTTTAAACCGAGGTGTAACCTCGATGCGAGCACCGCGGAGTCGCAAGGGAAAATTGTTTGCGTTAGGACCGAGGGAAAGGCAGCAAGTGGTTTAACGACTGGTTCTTACGATAAGTTAGCGTGAAGATTATAGTAGGGTTGAACGCGCGCGTCCTTCCGGCCTTTCGAAACGTGTTTTCTCGCGCCAGACATTGCACGCAGTCCGGAACTTCGGCTATCCGCCGTTAGGTCGCAGCACACTTTGTCTCGTTCTTCGACTAGGGGATGCGGGATAGAAAGTTTTACACTTTTTATTTCGTTTTCGTTACGCGAATATCCTTGCATCTCCCATCGCCCGATACCGAGCAAATCGTACGGAAATTAGACAGAAAAAATGCCGTGGCACAAGTTAAAACTGCGTGTAAGTTTCGTAAGAACTTGCTCGAGGCAGGTATCGTCCGTACCAACAGAAAAATCAATAAAAGTTACCTCGAATCGTCGCGTTTCGAATACCAAACGCTGCATGACTACACAAATACTAAATTCCCTTAATTTCTCTGTTTCAGATGACGCGAAAGTTGTCCAAGAAGTTCGCGAAGCTTCGCTTCCTTTTGATTCCGAGATCGCGTTCACCATGATGGTGGCGCTTCCAACGCTCGCTCCCCTCCACGGTGGAATCGGTCTAGCCCTATGCCCAGCCTCCATATGTCGCTCGAACGTACGAGGAAGGAAGAAAAAAAACGCAACAATACGTGGCACGAGTCGAAAAAACATCATCGATTTCCCTCTACTCTCGGATAGTACTGCGACGTCTCGTCGGGAACGGGAATATCCGCTAGAAGAGCCGAGAGCGTGTACGAGCCGAGGCGCACGTAGTACTCTCTCGGCACTCGTGTTGGCCCCTTCGTTTATCCGCTTCCAGTTCCTGCACCCCTCCACGGGTGCACGTAGCATGTTATATACACCCTCGCCCTTCTCTCCGGCAATCCTTTACCCTCTCTTTCTTAAACCACTCCTCATCTGGCGTGCGTTCGGAGAGCGTGGCGGCGCTGTCGGCACAGCTTCCTTCTTCCCCTTCGCGCCACACACAGCACCACTGTGAACGAGGCTTGAACTGGCTCCGGCTCCGTCTATTGGCGGCGTTGCCAAGTGTCCTCGACCATCTGTAACCGCTCCTCCTCTCCTGTTTATTGGTTTAATATTCAATACGGCTGGTGAGTCCGATGTGTAACAGGCCGATGTAGGCGCACATTCGAGCGCGTGCGTGCACATGTATCGGGAACTCTATGTAACTGTGTACCGTGTATACCCCCCTCTGCCCCCCCCCCCCCCCCCCCCCGCCCCTCCGCCCTCCCTCCATCACCGACCATCAACCAGCGCGAAACCCTCGGGTACGCTCTCTTTCTCGCGTAGCCTGCATCCGTTTCCGTCTTCTTCTCGTCCTTTCTTCGCCGCGTACCGGCTCGTTCACCGGTTCACTCGCTCGAGTAGCATCAACCTTCCGTTCCCCGCTTCCAGCTTCTTTCCATGTCGTTCCCTTGCGCTCTTTCTTCATCCTTCTTTGTACACACGTACAAGCGCGTCACTCCGTCCGTGGAATTTGTCTGCGTGCGAATGTATGCGCGTCTCTCTAAGTTCCGAGATAGAGAGAGAGAGAGAGAGAGAGAGAGAGAGAGAGAGAGAACGTGTGCGCGCGCGGACGCGCTGATGCGCATAGTCAGGGGTTAACTATGTATAGTCGGATAATAGAGTTTACCGAGTCGACATGCGCCCTTCTTGGACCAAGGTGCCGGCCTTGCCCCATATTTCTTCCAAATGGCCGGGGAGTCGAGTGACGTTCGATATCTTGAAGCGTAGACGCGACGACGGAGGAAGCGACGCGGGCGACGTCGACGCTGCCGGTGGCTCGTCGGGGCTGGGGATCCGCGCGAGTCGATTTCAGCTGACGCCATCGATGCTTTCGTTTCCTTAGCAGCCGAGTTTCTTTTTTATCCGGCCATCGATTAGGAAACGCGTAACAGCAACACGGTAACGCCAGGAGGCTGTTGGGCTAGTCTCACCGGTTCGAGACGCCCTGGCGATCCGATGGGGGGATTAATTGCTATCTAGCAGCTTTTCAGCGTTTCTCGAGCGACCCGTGCGCGTCGTCCTGCTGTTCCTTTTGTTGCTAGTTTCGTTGCTTCTTCGTGGAACCCCGTCGAATGCCAAGGTTGACCGTTCCTCTGGCGCCGCCATTGCTCCGCTAAGCTTCATTTCGCAATTTTCGTACACAACCCCCGTTGTCCAGTGGAAACCACGAAGGAAGTTGATAAACGCGAGCCAGACACGAACAGCGCGCGAACGTTTCACGCATAGATCGTGGCGCTCTTTTTTCCGGAATCGCAAAGTAAATATCGCGTATGGATTTAGGGGTGGAAATTTATCGCCCGCTAAATGATTAAAGAGTTTACTCGCCGCGCGTAATGTCACGCGACAGTTAATTCTATCGATCGGGTAACGAGAAACAATGCTCGTTTCACGGAAGCACGTATGTAACATTGATTTGTGTATTACGTCAGCCCGATGATACTCGGTGCGTGAAGTGTTATCGATTCGCCCCGCAGCCAGGATAGAGACACGGCGACCATGTTCGATTTTCGAGCGCGCGCCGCGCGGCATGATCGAGTAACCGAACTAAGCAATCGGAAAGTCAAATATTATCCTCCGCCCTCAGTTATAAGCCCGTTTAAGTATTTCAATGATCGATACTCGCGTGCCAATACGTGCGCAGCCTGTTTGTTCCTCGTCATCGTCGATCGATCGATCGAAACAGAGCGAAGGCGAGATCACGCTGGCTGCTCCTGTAACAATGCTAGCCGTCTATTTAAGCCCGTCCAAGTACCGCTTAAGTAGTCGTAGCTTAAAACAAAGTCAGCCGCGAACTTTCCACGAATTTACACATCGCCGGGGGGGAATAAAATCGATAACACGCCGGTCGCGTGAAAGCCGTCGAATCGAATCGTATCAATTTCCGCGGTGAAACAGTCCTCTCGTTACGAGACTGCACGATCCGTCGCGATAAACATTCGAATCGATGCCGTAACCGAGAACAATCTCCAGGTACCTGAAAAAGATCATCATCGCAAGGATCACTCGCTAGATTTCGAACTCGCGTGATAGAAGGAAGCTTTGCTTCCGCAGACGAGGGCACGATCTAAAATTCCGCGAACCAGCGGAACCGCAACGACGTCGCTCTATCCTCCATCGCTTAGACGATGGTAGGTATCGGCTGGTTAGCAATAGCGTACACCACGTTGGACTACGAATAGCTGAGTCGGGAGCGATGACCAGATGTGCGGATCGTACGCAGAGACGGGGCACGAACCGGGATGGAGCGGTACAGACGGGTCGTATTTGGTTGTAAAATTTCGGCTGCGTGTTCGAACGAGCGTGTTTCGTGGCGACCCAGCTGTCAGGCCCTTTCGAACCGTACCTATCTCTCTCTTTCTCTCTCTTCTCCTTCCCCTCCTCTTCTGGCGGGAAGAGAGTCACCCTATGGTGCTGAACAAGTCGTCGAGGGTCGGCTTTATCTTGTGCCAGCCTACGGACACCCTATAGAGACTACACGGTCGCCTCCGTTCGCTCACGTAAAACAGTAGAAGGATTCCCGGGTCGGCGAAGACACGAGTTTTAGATTAACTGGACAGTGCCACTTGCCGCACCTGCGGCGATCGTTCTTGGATACACGTGTAGCCAGTGTCACGGGGAATTATCCTATGGACGTAGGCAGCCTCGACGCTCTTCCGCCTCTTCCGCGTAGCTCTCGTTCCTTCTTCATCGATGCCTGTCCATTCGCGGGCGAATTTTTCAGCTGCCCGTTGATCCTTCGCGACGATCAGGTGTTCGAGGTTCTCTCTCGAGGATTACTTGAAACAGTTACGTGGAAATATCGATCGCATTCCATTTATCCTTTGCCTTTAGAACTCTTTGGATGGACTTCGAGTCTCTGTTGATGGGAGGTATTTAGATTTTTCATACTTCACACTGTTTTGGATAGTACTATGTATAGTGACAACAGGATCGACTTGTTTGCGACGAGAAATTCTGCACGCCTGGCCATTACACCTTTCACGAGGCATCGCAGGGCTACCCTTGGAAAAATTGAAAGGGGCGCAGGTCTGGCAGACCTGCCGTCGACAATGGCCGCGAGCCGTCCGGCTGTCCCCGTTCCCGTTACCGTCTATCCGGAATTCGTCAATATCGTTGCCCCCCGGTCCCTTCGTGACGAGACAACGAGGACCGTGGAAACGTCTGTTTTCATCCAGCCAGTTGTGCAAGGTAGGGCCTGTTAATTTGGGAACGCGGCACCCAGAGCCGTATAATTTGGGGTGTACCGTTCGGAACAGACGACACGAGTCGCCTCCGAAAATATATTCTTCGACACCGTTCGAAGGGCATATCCGGGGGAATATTTAAGGGGGGGTCGTCGCGGTGGAAAACAGAGAGACGTTCCCCGCGACGCGACCAGCTGACGAGTGGCCATCGACTATTTTTAAAACTGCCGCCAACGATGGATCGGCGATCCGATTCGTTTAATCGCCTCGCGGTTAAACGGCCCGCGGCTACGCGGTTAGGATTCGAAAGTGACTCTCTCGACGCTTGGTCGATACGGAAACGGTGTGCAGGTGGAGAACGCAATTTGTCCGACCATTCGTTGGCCAAACAAAAAAAATTCCATGCGTTCGTACGGACGAGTTCGTACGTTAAACGAACACCGTAAGCAACATCTACGATCATCGATTCGTTCGTTCGACCGACGAACGCTCGTCGCGGGATATTCGATGTAATCCAGCGGGACGTACGCGTGTACGGGTAGTGACGCGTGGTATAAACGGCGGCTAAAACTGCAGCAGTGAAATTCTTCGATGGTGGAGCGAGGCAAGGGGAAGATCGCGCGTTAAAAGAGGCGCGATCTCCTCGATAACCGCAGAAGAAACGCGGCGTGCCCGGCTCTTCCTGCGGCCGTCTGGTTCGCGGCGCTGAAAATAATCCCCGACAATAAAAGGCATCACGACACGCGGGAAGAATGTTTAAAAAATCCGAGAGCGCCGGTGTACTGTTCGTACACAACGCGGCTCAGAATAGCAGGAGCCGAGGTAAACACCGTAAAACCGCGCGAACCCGCGCGCGTCCGTCCGTCCGTCCGTTCCCCGTTTCGAAAGGAGACCGCTGACGCGCGCGCGGAGGGAACGCAGGAAGAGGAGGACTGCGGTGGAAAAGAAGTTCGAGGAGGAAGAAGTCGCGCGACCGTTCGCGAAAGCGACCGTAGAACCCGTTTACGCGACCCGTTAATAATCCTCGTGGACCATTTTTTTCCCCTCATCTCCTCTCCGCCGCCTGTCGATGATCGACTCTATGTGCACCGTAATGGCGGCTCTTTAAGCAGAGACGTTTCTTTCTCCTAGTTTCTTTTCGCTTTATCTCGTTACTCGCCTCGCGATCGCGCGTACTTCGAATTCCTTCGAGAAGAATCGCCACGCACGAGGGGCTGACAAAGCGAGCTTTGGCCTTGGTTTCGTCGCGATCGCGTCTTCGACGCGATAGTTCGCGGTGATATTCCACCGGAAGATCGCGAATTTTTCGACTGAATCTCGTGGACACGCGTAGCAATCCTTCAAATCGTTCGATGCGCTGCACGGAATACGAAGTCGCTGGGAATTATTCCGAAGGACGGTGAATTTTGATTCTGTTTCTGGCAAACTTGCGCGCGGTTATGTGCGGGGCTTATTTTTAGTCACAGGTCGTGTTAAAAATAGAAAATGATGGATGGACTATTTAAAGAAATTAGGGTATCGCGCAGATGTTTGGATGTCTAGCATTTATACGGACGTCGTGGCTCTGGATTTATGGCGGACGATTGTTTTCCTATCTTGAGGAGGATAGGCATTCGTCTGCGAGAATGGAATGCCTAATTGGAATGTATCTTGGTACGTGCAATATCGGGACCGAATTCCTTTCAAGCTGTTGGCACCTCTCGTTTAACAGAGACCCGTGGTATCGAGTGTCAAATGTATCTGATAAACTAGCTCGCGGTGGGTGTGCGTCGCGGTTGCGGCTTAATAATCGCCGATACGATACTGGGGAGGGACGTCGAGGTGCATAGCGATGGGTGTCTTACCAGGTCACGGGGGAGAGCTTTTCGAAAGTAACTTAAATATAGCTTTAAGTACACAAACCGTGTTGCAACGCGCGAGCCCACATTCAATAATGGAACGATAATAAAGTCCGTGTGTCCTGTCTAATTTTATTTTCGAGGCGCGGGAATTTTCCGATGCTCCACAGCGAGGTTCGCGCCGCGAGTTCGTTAATTCTAATAATTGGTTTCCAGTCCAGAGAGATGGACGCGCGGCTGGTCGACGCAGTTAAGGTGGCCAAGCGCACCAGCCAGCCGCGTAGTCATCGCCACAACAAGTAGAAAATATACTTTCAAGCCTAACGGGATAATGTCGCCATAGTGACCTGCTAGGCCTATTATTTTTCCGCGCGAACCATAATACGCCGGGCCTCTGCGTGCTCGATTAGCATTACCCGGATAGAGGCTGTCCGTGGCGTGCCTCTCTACTCCGCTGGCTCGAGCCTCGTTCCTCGTACGCACTCGTGTTCCACCGCTTTTTTATCTTCTCGCGATCAATTCGATTAACGCGACGAACGTGTCCGATATCCACACGCTGAACGGTCCACGAGCCGTTTCGTGGGAACCGTCATCGATTGGTTTCGCAGTAATCGCGGGAACACTTCGCGCGTCGTCTTGCGGTCGCCATTTTTGCGGGTATTAAGTAGGATCGATGACCACAAGCGAGAAAAAAAAAAAAAAAGAAACGAAAAAGAATCGACGATGTACGAAAGATTTTTGTTGATTTTCTGATTCACATGTCGAGGATGGAAGATGAGGCTGGATGGGAGTTGTATTTGGTGCTATGCGGGTGGAGAACGGTTGGAGAACGGGGGAAACGCGTCAGGTACGAAGAGACGAGCGTTCCAAAAATGGCTGTTTAGGGAAATAACGCTAGAAACTGAATGCCAAATTGCGATATAATTTTTGTGAACTCATCGGGCGATGTTTCGTAGGACGATCACTTTTGAGACACCGTGTACGAATCCTCTTTTCGACATCCAGAGAAATTCAAGTAGAACGCGAACGATCGACGGGCAGTGTTTCTTACGTAAAGATAAACGTTGTTTGCGAGACTAATTGACGTACATTTAACAGACGTAAACCCTCTCTCCGCGTTCCTCCTCTTTCCGCGAAAGAATCGTCGTGGCGCGCGCACGCGAAAATCCATCGAAATTATAAGGAAATAGCTTCCGAACGAGGGAAAGCGACGTGAATCGCGATACCACCGCGTCGAAACGCGAACGAAACTGGTGAAATTAGGTAGGCAGACGTGCACGTAAGATCGCGAGGCGAGTTTAAAAACACCTTAGCAGCGGTTACTTAAAAGGATGAGACTCGTTTGGGGCCGCTTTAAAAGGGTACACGGTGTCGTGCCGATTATTTCAGTGAAAGGAATCATTTAGACGGCGAGAATAATAATAGTGGAACGACTTGCAAGTACACGAAGCGGTCACCGTTCCTATGCTCTATCCTGCGATTCCGTTCGAGTGGCGTTACATTATTCAGTAACGCGCAGCGACAATTAAGACACGCTTAAACGAAGAACGTATAGACGAATGATACGCTGATAATTATCTGATAGCATCGAGGCAAACAGAAGGGGGATGTAAACCGTGCGAGCATCGTTGTACAGCGTTTACGTATCGCTGAAACTGCTATCACACTTGAAACTTTGTTTGAGTTAACCGAGGAGGGGTGCCCCCTAGTGTAAAGGGCGCTATCTCGTGTGGATGTATTTGATTTTGAAAAATCCTCGAGTAAATGAACGAACTATCCGATTTCTACTTAAAATATAACGCGAGAAAGGGGGTAGATACGAGCAGGCGAGGGAGAATTGAAGGTTTCGTGGTAGGTAATCGTGCCACCCCTCGGCTACGCGAGACACCGCTACGTCTTCGTGCGGATCCTTCGTTGGATCAACGAAATCGTATCGATCACATTGCGCACCTAGGCGAAGGAAAGTGCAAGACGGACATGCGCGACAAGTATCGCACGTATTCAAGCCTGTTGGTCTCTATGTACGTGTGCCAGCACGATGGACATGTTTGCGGTATTATTAGGCGTGCGCCCACGAATTTCGATGCTCTCCAACGAACGTCCCTTCGCGAAAATTATTTAATCGCTGTTAATAGTTGTACGAGAAATTTGGAAAAATACAGGACACGAGTGTGAGAAAATAAAAAATCAAACAAAACGAACGATATCTACCGCTTGATATTAATGAGTCATGGGTTAATTAATAGATCTGTAGCTAAATAATTGGATAAATGATTTGTTGCTCGGTTCACGATATCTATCTAGATGTATGTATATTTTTTAGCTGTTAATTTAATCGCGCGATGTTTATGAGATTTAATTGATATTGACAGTTGGCTTGAAAGTGTCAGGGAACCGAAGGAACGATCAGACTCGTGCTGGCGCGGATCGGTTCCGGATGAATTGATTTACAATTAGATTAAATACGTGATACATTTCTTGATGCACGATCGGGAGAAGAGATGTAGAAAGTTGCACAGCGGTCGTTTAATGGTACAGGTAAAAACTGATTGAGTTAGGTGTGCTCGGGTTGGTTCTAGTCCGCTACAGCTTCTCGAGTGTACGCGGTATCGATTATAATAACTATTCTCTCGAACTTTCTCCAAATAATTCGCGTCGAACAAAAAACACGGCGCAAGGATTAATTATTTACTTCGACTTCGCGGCTCGAGAGAATCTTGTGAGGCACCGAATTGAACTTTTATGAATTTCCCTCTCTCGCACGTGGTGCCTCTGGTTTATCTTTTTTTCTGCCTCTAGAAGTCGTTTATAGCGCAAGGTCGCGCCTCGTTTCTGGATAGAGACCTGCCACTTAACCCAGAACTGTAATTTCGATTACCAAAAATACTCCCTGGGACTGAATCGCAGCTCTATTGTGCGACAAGTGCGAGCGGGGTTTAAATATTAAAAACGTATCGACGCTCGAAACGAACGTGCACGTTAAAACGAATAATATCTGATTAAATTTTATAGGGTGGAAGTGTTAACGAAAGGGGTTGAAATAAACTTCGCTGGATATTCAGACGGAAGAAATCGAGGACAAAAGAGTTCGAATTACACGATCGTTCGTGTAATAGAAGCTTCATTAATTTCCCCTCTGTTCAAATTACAGATACCCCCGTGTACGTAATGACACGTTCGATCATTGAATTACGGATAATTACATTCCAACACACTTCACAGATTTTTGCGCATCCGTGCGATCGCTAAACATACACGCAGGCAAGACTGTGATCGTCCACGCGATCGAAGTGACGTTCAATTAACGATAGACAAGATGATTTCGTTCCAATAACTGAAATCCCATCGTGGTTCCGTCGAATTAACGTTCAACGATCGCGTCAGCCTCGAAGGTAAATAATATCGAACGGAATGGAACACGTTTCCCTCAACTTCCGGCGCGCCTCGTCGTACGCGCGCATAAAGTTTCTTAAATAGCGCGCTAGGTCGACGACGCTGGTCCTCCTCGCGGTTCCGGTTAAGACGGAAGCTCGGCATTTGTCGGAGAGCACCGATCGAGCGGCAACCTCCGCGACAACTCTTTCGCTGGTGCGCGCCGCGCTTCCTTCCGGCTACGCCCCCGCGCTCCTTCGGATAACTTGACGCTAAATTTAGGGGTCAACACGTGTTCCTCATTACGGGTGATTATTTGAAAAAGGGAGGGCCACGGGGAAACAGACTTTTCGGGCATTCTTTCCGGATGGAAAGTAAAAATGACGCGTCCTAAAGCGGTGTTCGAGGAACAGTGGCGGCTTTCGAAAGGGCCTCGCGTTTGTAGACCGTCACGGATAAATTAGCAGCGTATCCTTTCGAAGCGAAATGTATCTTCGAATACTTTTGGATGACAGAATTTTTCATCGCGAATCGAAGAACGGGAAACGACTCGGTTCCGAATGAAAAGGTTTGATCGCGAATTGTTCGACGCGCGAACTTTCGCCGTCGCGTTGGCTAAATAAAATAAAAGGACGCGGATAAGTAAAAAAGCGAAAATTTCGAACGTTCCACGGTCGTTTTCCGCGATTTCACACCGCGAACGCTCGCGGAATACGCGCGGTGAACGCATCCAGACAATAATTGTAAACATGTTTCACTCATTACGGCCGCCTGGATTTCACGATCGATATAGACGCGCGCTGAACGGAAGCCATTGTAATCGGTATGAAAGCTGCCATAGATTTTCACAAGAGAGAGAGTCGCGCCACGACGTTTCGTCTTCACTGACACGGATAGAGAATCCGGGTGCAGCCGGGAATCCTTCTTTTTTTTTTTCTCTTTTTCTTTTTTCCTCTCCGCTCCGTCCCTCTCGTTCTCTTTCGCGGCGATTACCCATGCTGATCGAACCATTTTTACATACTTTCATAAGGCACCTCCGGCCTTCCGTTTCACGATCCTCCTCGGCAGAAAAGTGTGTCTAACGTACGTACACGCGGCGTGTTTGCCTACTTTGTTACCTCTCGCGGCAAATAACTGCGAATCCCAGCAAATTCCTACCGATTTAACCGATCTGACAGCGAGCTGAACGCTGTGTTCAACGACAGTCTCATACCATTCGCTTGGCTCGCGATTTTACAAAGTCAAAGAACCTTAGAACCGATTTCAATCTTTCTTTAATAATCGAATCTACGATTATCTAAAAAGAGAGAGGATATCGATCGATTAAAAACAAGGCGCGCGAGGTTTCAATTTAGATAAGCGACGAAGAGGAGGAGGGCGCTGTCGCGGAACGCGCGGCGCGACAGAGGCGCGTTAAATTTGCCGCTAAAGCGAGCGTTCCGGTTCCACTCGAATCGGTGGATCACCGAAAATAAAGTCCCTGGTGTGGCACGCAGGCGCCTCCGCGGCGTACACACCGCGGCGCGTATTGTGCGACATAAGGGAGGTAAAAATATACACGGGCGTGCAATATGGGGGAGAGAACGGGTGGCTCGATTTTTGTCCCACGATTGCTCGTCGCTCGCTTCCTCGAATCGAATTCGTTCGAGGGGTTCGTCCCCCATCGTCGTGTACGCACCGCGAACCCGCGCGTATGCGTGGCACACGCGCGGGGAACGTTCTCGTGATCGAAATTCTGATCGACGATGACTAAGGCTCCGAAGACACTTCGTCCTGTGTGACGCGTTCCGCGGTGGTCCTCGAAATTCGACTCGATTTCGATCCGTTCTCGTCTTTACTTCGAGCAAATCGCTGTCCGTGTATCCGTAACTTTTTATAAACTCTCGTGATGCTCTACAAATTGAGACGCTCGTATCATCGCCGATGGTACACGCATCGAGGCATGTCTGAAAGTTCGACTAATCAGGACGACAAGATGGCATTCCTAATAACAGTGAGCCGCTGCGTGGTTTTTTTTCATTACATCCCCGTCGATCGGTAAACGGTCGATCGGACGATGAATAATTCATGGGGACGTATTAATTCGGGCGCGTGACGCCGATCGATAGCCGTTCAACGGCGAATTAACACGCCTATCGATCTCGATCCGCAGCCGATACTCGATCCGTTTAATGGCCTGGCGGCCTCGATAAGCGCATCTTTCGCGGGTACCTCGATTAGAACCGATAACAGGCCCCGCGACTTGGAGCTAGCTCGAACTGGTTCATCGAAACGATAGCCTTTTTTCGACTGGTAGCTCGGTCGTTCGACGCGTGTGACGGATCGATGGCGAAACGGGGATGCTATCTTGTTGTTTATTTTTCCAGGAGAGCCTGGGATAAGCGCAGGTTCGGGTTTCCTGGGAATTTTTCGAAGATCGTTTTCGACGTGACGCTAATAGGGTAATCAGCAGCTTCGGTAACGCCACTCGTGTACGATGGCTACTTTGGGCGAAAGGTGAACCGGTGGATGGTACGCTCGCGACACGTTCGCATCGATACGTGGGGTTTAATTGCACTGCCTTTCGAGCATGTAAATTAAGTAGAAGGTACGCGAAGAATTTCGATACGAGTCGAGTGCGAGAAGAGAGCCTTCGAATTCGGATGTACTCGCATCGTCGAGACGATAACGATTTCAGGCGGGATTCGCGGATCGTGTTCCTCCTCGTCCCGCGGCGGCTTTGCGTCCGATTTGAATAGAGCGGCGTGCTCGCGTTCGAACGAAACGAACGTGTAACGGGCAGCGGCGAAAACGTAACCGCGGCTCGAGTATCTGGGAAAACGGCGGGTCCCGTTACCTTCGATGAATACGTTCCTTCCTCGATCGTGGACAATGCTGTTTAGCTTGTCCTGGGATAGATCGGCTCCACGTGGATTGTGTGCTTTGGGAAATTAATATGGCTGTGGGAAAAGATCGCGGAAGAGCTCGGCTAGCTTCGAGCAGATCGAGTGCCATTATTGTTTTTCTTCGTTTCGCCACGGAATTCGAAGGAGGAAATATGTTTTCGGTTGCCTTTAGTCACGATCGACCGTGGAAGACTTACGAACATTTTTAGTACAGTGTTACTAATACAGACTAGAACAAAAGCACTATTAGTGAGACGGTGCGAAGGTAATAGAAAGTCCGACAGAAGCGTCTGACCGCCACGGCTTAGAAAAAGGACTTGATTTTCGCTAATCCATCGCAACCTTTGCCATCCGGTTTCACGAACGTCGAAAACTACCTCGAAGGTACGCTTGCTCGCGCGCGATTTTATCCGCGTGCGTGTTCCACGGATTTTTCTTGCGGGGAACTTGATAATTTAACATTTATCTTCGCTATATCCACGGTCGACTAGAAACGTCAGTTCAGAAGCGGTATTGGTTACAGAAAAACTCGTTGGCATTTAGCATAAATTAAGCTTTTTAAATCGATAAAAAGAGAACCGTCGATTATGTATACCGCAAGGTGTATCGAAAACGAGATACCAGATGAAAGGAACCGATAGCGATCCGATATATTCGTCGCGATACGCTCCTTTCAGCGGCCCAGCCAGTGTCTCCAAAAAATGGAACCAGTCTACCATTGCTCGAGACGAAACGAAATAACGACTTTCGATGGATCCAACCTACCGACGCGATACGAAGTACAATCCCATTGATTTCCCCGAGATCGAAAGGCTCGCGAGGGTCTCAAAGCGAGCAGCTCCCGTCGAGACGATTCGAAGGATCACCCGTGAGATCGCAGGAGCAGGAACAGCGAACGAAGAGGAGTCGCCGCGAAGAATCGCGAGCGCAGGGTGAAAAGCGGAGCAAGGAAGAGAGGATTGGAAATCCATAGACACGCGTGTGCTCTCGAATGCACCGGGTTGCAGTTCCGCCACTGATTGGCACCGCGGCGGAGAATGGCGTTACTCGCGCGTCTGTGTCACACACAGGGTACGCGCGCGCGCCACTGCACCGAGAGGGACAAGGCGCACCCACACAAACGGCGCCGGTTTGGCAACACGGCCGGTGCAAGGCCCGTAACAGCCTGTTGGCCAACATCGGGCGGCGCGCGGGCGCATGCGCGTGCACGCCTTCGCCTTCGTGACACTTTAAATAAACCATGATGGGGTGTAAAAGGGGTAGGGAGATCTGTGTGTGTGCGCGCGCGCTGCGTTTGTACGCGTGTGAGGAGCGCGCGCGCGTGCGAGGGGGCCAGGGAGGAGAGGCACAAAAATGATAAACCGCTACAAAAATCCCGATATAGACGCGGGCACGCGCGCGCGCCACCGCGACCGGCCGACCGAGCGTGCCGATTGCACACGACGCCGCACAGTGGCATAGAATCAACCTTCTGTGTGCTGACCGGAATCGAATGACGATGCACGGACGGCCGATACGCGCACGGGGTTCACAGGCCTCGCGCCACGGACTTCACGACTGGCTGGTTCAATGCCGAACGCGCGCGCCGGATAAAAGGTCTCGCGTTGGGGCGGATTTCGGGGATTAATTTCCGCCGTGCACGGAGACGTGTTCGCGGATTTGTCGAGTTACGCCGTGGCTCTTCTTCTGTACGGCTCGAGACGAGGGGAACCACGGGAGATGCTTGTACTTACATGTGTACTGGGCGCGGCGTCGGTCCTGCAGTATCGTCCGGACGCTGCCCGCTTCTGCTGGAACAAACGAGAACGTGTTGGTAGAGTTATGTCGAGTTGTTGTTGGGAATCAAATCTGCGGTTCTTTGGTCGATGATTAAACGGAGGAACAAGTTGGGTTACAGAGTACGGGAGCGAAGGTAGAGAAGTTGCGATGGTTAGAACGGTTGTTGCTGTCGCCAATTAAAAAGGGATTGAAGTTCGCGGAGGCTTCTTAACGAGAGGAAGAAAGCTGCGTATCTTTCGATCGATTTTTCTTCCACAACGTGTATCCATGAAAATTGCATGTTTCCGTTGCAACAGCGTTTAAATGTCTGATATCAAAACCAGCTATTCGATGATTAAATAGACGATCGCGCGATCGATGGGCGGATATCTGATTAAATTATTTTTATCTTTGAATTATAATTAGTCGAAGGGAACTATCAGTCTCTCGAGAGATCAATAATGGAGCCGAAAGATTGAATCTCCGTCCTTCGAAGTAACTTCCTCCGCTCTTGATTATCCTCGCGGCGTTCGAATGCCGATGCACCGGATACGAAGTACGACCGAAAATTCCGTACGCGAGCTTGTCCGGCTAAATCGAGTCAGGAGTTCAATTTATCGAGGAAACGAGAAAAAGCAAAAAAAAGAAAAAAAGACGGCAAAATCTTTGGCGATAATTCGCGACGGATTACGTGCTCACCGTCTCCTTTATTGATTTACATGCTCTGTCCTACATATCGGCCGCCTTATCTCCTTATCTCTCGCATGAAACAGAAAGCGAGTTTGCTGATCGATACGCGACCGGATTCTCGGATATCCATCCATTCTTCCCAGGAACCGCTTATCGGTCGCCGCTTTCCAGCGCCACGAGAGGAACAAGGAACACACGCGGAGCGTTTCCACGGTCCTCTATGCGTAAAGAATGCCCATTCGTTCGCATTGAACACCATCAGTTCAACGGACCGTGCAACCTCGCTCGAACTTTCCGATCGCGTTTCAATTTCGTCGCTTGTGCCTGCCCCCCTCTCAGTCGGTTTCTCTAATTTCTGTAACGCGTGGACGATCGATTTCGCAAATGACAACGCGTTCAACGTCCAAACTGACGCAACGAATGTTCGCAACAGAGTGCAAAGTTCCCGATCCGTCGATTCTCCCGGAGGTGCAGCCGGTCTCTCGATCTCGCGGCTCTACCCGTTAGCCGTGAACACCGTCCGAATCGTTCGCCAGCAGTGGTAACCGTGCCAGCTTTCAGTCGGCTCGCTTTACTCCGACGCTTCGTTTCAGCTGGCCTACATACACGCTCCGCGGCGTTGCTCCTCGGCTCCTCGTTTCTCTATCCTCTTACCAAACGGAACAAAACGGCGAAAAGAGCGCGCGGGCAGAGGCCTGACAAAAGCGAGACGCCCGCCGCTTTCTTTCGAACCCGCGACGCCTGCCCGGTGTCCGCTCGCCACGCCGCGGAACAGTCGCGCGCGTTACGCGTGTAACTGTTCCTGCGAATGTGGAACAATTAAACGCGTAAAACCGGGGCCCGATCGCCTTCGAACTAATTGCTACTCTGTCTGCCGTGGCGCGCCCGGAAGTGCTCACCGTCGACGCTGCTGCTGATCGCGCCAGCGCACGCGCGCCTCGCCTAACCTCGAGCGTTAACTCGAGACTTAACTCGCGACTATCGTACGATTTGTACTCTTCTCTTTTCGAATGAACGCGAACTATTGGTATCTTTTGTCAAGCATTATGATGCATCTTTACGGAGAGAGAGAGGGAGAAAGAAAGAGTTAAATGCTGTTTCTGTTTCCGGAAATCGATGTAGAATTTGGTGTTTGGACTGTTTCTGGGCTCCTGAAATTGTTTAGTTTTGCAAGAGACATTTGGAGCCACGCAAGAGATCGTAAGGCGATGGAAAATTTGCTCGATCGGTACCGATCCCTAACCGGGGCGAAAATAATTCATCGTAGTCGCGCGCGCGTGCACGCTCGGCCGTATCTCCCCGTAAGCTAAATAGAAACGTCGCTATTAATCTCGACGCGTAATTGCGACACTGAAAGGGTTAGACTTGTTAGCGCGCCGGACGATATATCGTCCGCGTGCTTAGACGCTAAATTAAACGTTTCGCGGCGAAAATAGCCGACGCTTCGGTTCATCTGCCTTTAATATATTACCGTGACGCGATTCAGACGGGCTCGCGACGCGCAGAAAGGGAGGGTTCCAGCCGGGCTGGCTACCGCTAATCGAACGATAATCCGATCGTCGATTCGATCCACGGCTTACGCAACCCTTTGCCAATGAAAGCAAACGTTTCTCTCTTTTCCCTTTTTCTCTATTTTTTTTTTTTTTTTTTTTCACCCGGAATTTTTGCGATACGAGGGAAGTTAATATCGCTCGGCGAGGGTACGCGCGAGTTAATTTGACGTTTCAAAGCGTTCCTTTGGCGTTCGTTTTTTCGGGGCGCACGATTTTTCGAACGCGCCAGAGCGCGGAGTCGAGCGCGAAGGTGCGAATTATTGCGGGTACGCGGCACAACAGATGCCGGTTGATTAATTGCACGCGCTTTTAGTAATGAACGTGCTCCGCGAGCGTTGTCGGATGAATACGAAAGTTGTAGATCAGTAGAGTTCGCCTGTTTATTCGTGGCGATCGCTGAAGGGCTCGTACCAGGCCGCGCGTTTACCGATCATGAGGCTCGACGACCACTCCTTCGTGAACAGAGCGTAGATTGTTTCGTGGAAATCCACCGATTGCCAGCCGAGCTCTGTGCCACGGGTAGCTGAAATGTTCTACTTTTAATGCGGAGAGCAACAGTTCGTGTGGCATGAAATTTTTTGCCGTTCGATTCCTATCGTGGCGATCGATCGCCCGGTTGCATAGCGATCTTATCCGGTTTTTCTTCTCATTGAAAAATGCCTGAGCGGGAGAGGAGTGTTTCGTATAAGAATATCGCTCGTTATTTGAGCGCGAACGATTTCGATTCCACCATCGGCTCCTGTCCGCTTGCTCGAGTTTCAATTATAGTTGAAACTTCAAAGTGCCACTCGTATTTTGCCAAAGTACGCGCACAAAGGGCCAGAATTTATCTCGTCTAGGTACCACCGCCGCGCCCTTTCGCCGCGGTATTAAACGAGAAATTTAATTAACACAGAAAGAAGTTAATTAGTTTCACTTTTAAACGGGTCGTTTATACCATCTGAAACTACAACCCGCGCCTCGTTCTATGTACCCAGCCCGCCGACCGAATGTCGACTTCATTCCGTCAACCTTTGTTCCACAATTAGCATCCTGTTTGTTGACCGAGGCAGATCGAACGTTTTCCAGAAAGAGCCGGTCTCTGACGTGTACCGATCCGTCAGGGAGAGGACGAATTGTTGAATCGCCGCCAAGAAGGAAGCGTTTTGCAAAATCTCTCTGCGGATCAGTTCGTGCACGCGCAGCGCCATTTAGAATAGCGTCGAAAGTCTCGTTCAAACTTGGATCATTTTCAATCCAGAGAGACGCAAGCACGAGGATCGAGAGATCGACAGAGAAATTAGTAACTTGGTTCTTTTCTTTTTTTTTTTACGAGGAAGATCGGTTCGCGAGCGTGCACAGCGTCTCGCGCGGTGAATCCATTGGCTAGACTCGCGAGACGAACAGGATATAAAGCACGAAACTGTGTTGTCGCGACGGATAATTAGGAGCGGCACGAGTTGAAGTGAATGCTCGAGAGCAGGAAGACGAAAGTAAGCTGTTTTTAAACGGGGAATGTAACGGAGTAAGTCGTCGAAACTATCGCGGACAGAGAATGCCCCCGCGCAACGATCGACCGTGATGATAGATCGTTTCTAGAAAGTACCCCAGCATACACGCATCACGCAATCGTATCAAATCTATGAAAGTCCACCTACATGTAGGCTGTACACGTACGATTTCAACGTTTCACCTCAAGCAGTGAAACCCGAGACGCTGTCCTTTCGAGACTGCGTTTATTCGCCGCGATTAAACGCGATCTAGATACACACCTTGCGGCTGAGACAATGCTGCGTTCTCTCTCCTGGCGATGCGTCGGGACGTTAATTGGAACAGCTCGATCGCGGTACGCGTCGGTCCTCTCATTATTTTTACCGCGATGGAACGAAAATGAACAACGACGCGGCGATATTGGCGCATCGCGTTCCACTTTTCGATGCTCGTTCCACACTACTTTCATATCGCAATTAAAATTATCGCCAAAGGAATATAAAATCCCCAACGATTCGAAGATACAAATTCGTTCCTGGACGATCGTTCGTTCCATTCTCCTTTTCCACCGCGTCTAATTACAGGACTGCGGATGGTTATGCATTCGTTACACGCGCGACAAGGTATACAGCGTGCATTCATACATGCGGACGAAATACCTAGAGTAAGATAATATTTAGACGACGGAACGAGCGTGCTTGTTCATTTATCGAGTGACTCGTGTCAAAAGTGCGTATCGTTCATCGTCCTTTCGGCTCTTCAGCCACGGGAGCTAATTAAGTTGTAGATTAAGCTCAATAGCACGGCTGTGTATCTCGTAACACGCGTTTCGAGGCACGCACACGCACACACACACGGATATCGTGATCTGGTAGCGGATTTGTTGTTACAGAAGTTTCGTAGTATTTTCCCGCGTAACGCTCGAGATACATATTCGCGATAGAAAAGCAGGCGCGTTTCTCGGTGAGAGGGAATGTCAATACAGAAACGCTGGTGGCTGCGATTTACGTCACCGTAGGAACGGTAGGCTATACGATTTCGGTGATCCGTCATCTGAGAAACAGGTGCATTCCTGATAAACTTGTATCCACGGAATTCGTGTCGTGCAATTGGAACGGAAACGAGTGGGCGTGCATTAATCGATGGCCACCAGTTTCCCCGTATCGTCCCCGTATGCGACCCCACGTAAAACCAATAGCAGGAAGAATCTGTGTAACGCGAAGAGTAACCTTGCCACTGTTCCACGAGCGAACGTGTCCGTGGAAAACGCCAAGGATAGACTCTTACGAGACAGAGACTCGTAGTAAAAGCGTTCGATGCATTCAGGGATCGTTCGTGATATCTGTGGACGTCCTCAAAAGTTTCAATAGCGAGTGAAAGCCCAGATCTCGCGTTGAGTCACTTGCGAAGAAGTGATTTAAAAAAATTAAACGAACTCGGATAATCCCAAGAGCCAAGGAGGAAAGATTTTCGCGGGACCATAAAAAACGTTTCGACCATCCGCCAGCAACGAGATCCGGCGCGTGTGCGCTGCACGTTGCAAGGGGTGTTGATACAACGCAGCGGCCAATGCGCGACGATTTACGTCACAGTGCAAGCTATTGGATGATTTAAAGCGGGCCGTGTGTCGCTCTAAACAACACCAGCTGCGTTTTCGTGGCGAGTCGCGCGGGTCAAATGCCATCCAGACTCTGATCATAAGAACGTGGCCAAAAATCTCGTGTCTCGTCTCGTCGTAATTGGCCATTCTTCTCTTCATCGTCTCGCATCAAAACGATGTCTCCGTAGAATCGTCTGAAATTTGAAACCCAAGGAAATCTCTACATAACCCTCTCTTCGTGACGAACAAAGAATACTCGATCGTATATACACACAGAGAGGATCTTCAATCCACATTTTACCATTTGGTAGCACCGCGCGGCTACCATACGGACCAGGTTATCCTCTGATACATTAATGACGCGTCAAGTCAGCGCATGACAACGCGGCTACCCTCTGGCGCAGCGCAGCTGAGGTCCATCCGCGATCTACTCCTCAGTTTCCCTCTTTATCCCACGCGACCCTCGCCAATCCCACCCCGTGGGTTTCACCCTGTCGCACCCTCTCGCTTTCGCCTCCTGCTGGCTCCTCTCCTCTGTCTCACCGTCTATCTCGCCCCTCTGTGCGAATTCTCTTCTCTCTCTCTCTCTCTCTCTCTTTCTATCTATCTCTCTCTCTGCCACCGGCTCGAGCTCTGTGAGGAGATCAATAGGGATCCTACACCCCGTTCCTCCGCCGACGTGCCGGAGGAGGACAAAGGTACTCAAGCTTCTCCGGTGTTCCAACGCTTCCTCTCCACGCACGTGCCACCGGTGCGCGCCTCTGCGCGACGCTGGGGTGGTTTTACATGGACGGAGAAAAGACGCGGAGGACCGCGGTGGACGCGAGGGGCGCGCGCCCGCGTCGAGGTCGGCGGGAAGCCCTCGAAACGCGGTCCACCGACATTAGCGAGAGTGACTTTCCAGTTTTACTGCTTTCCAAGTATCTCAATCTTTGGTATCCCAGTTGCTCTTCTCGATTCACCGCACTGGATATTTGCTTATCCACCACAGGCGGAGCGTAATGGTACGAGAAAGCATGGTCCCTTCGATACTCGACGCGTTACTTTAATTATACGCGTTTGTAATTGGTTGCTGTGGGTGTTCGTAAGGCAGTAGGCGATTTGCGTTGACCTACGGTGACGTCAATTTTCGTATATCGGGAAACACGGCCTTTTTTCTGTTTCAGCTGCGAGTACTACAGTTCGCGCAAAGCTCCGGGCAATGTGAAATTGAAGGCGGTCGTTATGGAAATGTAAACGTTTTAATTAAAATATCGATCGAACTTTAAATACTGCGAATCGCCGGGAGGTTGCGCGGTTTAAAATTCTAGCTGTACAGGCAACGATTTGTTCGACGCCCGTTCGGGTCCGACCTCGATAGAGTGTAACGCCGTAACAATGTTCACTTCCTCGGTTCGCTTCGAACAGTGGAGAAAACAGAGATCGACTACTTTCTAAATATCGCAACAATCTGTATGGTAATAGTCTAATACCGTAACGTAAAATTCCTTAAACGTGCGTACGTACAATTACTAGTTTCCTGTCTGAAAGCTGTTACATACGAACCCACTGTAACTGTCTATCTGACAATTTCAAACATCGATTCGTCCACTCTGCTCCTACAAATCTCGCTCTGAACTTCACCAACTCTAAATAAATCATCAAAAGTCGTTACCCTTTGAAATTAATATTATTCTAAAAATACGCGCATTTCTGTAGCCTGTTATCCTTTCTCGATCCTTGTACGACTGTAACACAATGAGACACCGCAACCTCTGTCCTGACATCCACGACTAGGAAACGATCGTGGCGATTTATCGCGATGTTCCCGTGCGTATCGATCCGGTATCGATTAATCCCCTTAATTAATTTCGCCTGGCGGCGGTGCCGGTCGGCGATTCGACTTTCGATTCGTTCGCGTGGCCACGGTGGCCCCGTGGTTTTGTGGAGCAGTCTGTGCAGCAACCGGTGCAAACCGCGAGCGCACTTTCTTCTCCCGTTCCCGCAGCCAGGCACGTGTGTACACGTGGGTACACGGCGGTTTTAACAGCCACGCGTTACACGCTCTCACAAAATTTCACCGTTCCTCCGCTACCGTGGCACACGTCCGCCACACTTACCGGAGTTGGCCGCGCGTGTGCGCCGCTGCGCGCGTGGCCACTCTACTTGCCTGACGGCGTCACGACGACCGAAAGATATCGATTAATACCGAATATGAAAAATTCCACGTTGCTCGATTGTCGGTCCGGAGAAAGTCTGCGTGCACTGGTCTCTCCTCTCTCTCTTTCTCTCCCTCTTTGTCGCTGTCGCTCGAACGAGTTGAAAAAGAAAGAAAACGCAGAAAAAGAGCAAGAGGAGACAGCTGACGAACGTGTGCCTGTTTTGGGAGAAAACTCGTCAGCGCGCAAACATTTTAATGCGACGAAACGAGGAAGCGAAGAGGTCGTAGCGATTTCGAATCGAACCGTCATCGATTTCAGTCTTGTTCGCGGGATTCGAAGAATTTCGATGGCGGCGTTGGGTAATTGGAAAGGTGAACGATGAGGAGCACTGGCCAATGAGCTGCGATCATATTGCAGCGGTGCAACAGCATTTGTAAATTGAAATTAATAACCCGGTTTCACGGAACTTTAACAGTTGAAGTCTGTAACTGGCCACGTATCATTTCTCAACGCGACGGGCGCACAAATTTTAAAGTTCGCGGCCGCGCTGGATGCAGTTAGAACCCGCTTAGCGGATTATCGGGTGAAACGCGAGTTCACGGCGATCTAACTCGACGATAAACGTCCCAATTATTCGCGAAGACACGGGCACGCAACTAATGACGAACTCGCGCGATTCTATCCTCGACGAGATTCAGAGCGGAGCTGACTTTTCGAGAGGAAACCGTAGATACCAGTCGAACCGCGCTCCACGTTGTACCAGGCTGTTAACAAATTTGTAAACGAACTACGTGAAGCGTTCGACAGATAAAACGAACCCAAAAAAATTCGGATCCATCTGTTCTTTGTTTCCCAACAAAGAGAACCCCATCGAGTTGCCAGACTGTTGGAACACGAAAAATCGTTCGATATCTTGCCTACAATCGTCCAGTAAATTTCGAAACAGGAACGAAAAATTGCTCCATTTATTATATTACAATCTTCCAAACATCCTACGAATTCACCCCATCATCCGCTGCTAAACATAATTAATCAGCCTTAGGTGCTGCATCAAACAAATTCTCGCAAACGAAACTTCTCTCCAGATCCATGGAACGTCGAAAAAGTTTCTCTCTCTCTCTCTCTCGACGCGTTCGATCGACACTCGGGATCGCGGAGGCAGCAGCTCAGCTGCGAGGCGTCCCGGTGAAAACGAGGAGCAGACCTCGTCGAGGTCTCGTGTCCGGTGACGGTCAGAGACGGCGCACGCGGCGTGGCGCATCCGTGACCGGTGGATTCGGCCGGCAGGTCTCTCCCCCGGCCACCTGTTCCCGCGTTTCAGATGCTCGGCCCGCAAATAAAGCGAAAGAAGCGCGACAATGTGGCATGTGCGGGATCGACGTTCTATATAGGCAGGTAGGTGGGCACGGGTGTCGGCGGCGGCGGCGGTGACGGTGGTGACTCGGTGCCTATAAGCCGGTCATAATAGTCGCCGGCACCTGTCTCGAGGTGCAGGCCATCTGAGATCGGAACTGATGCAGCCGCCGAAGAAGTCGAGGGACTGACCGGCGGCGGTGATGGCGGTGATGGCGGGGCGAACGGGGACGCGGTAGGAAGACGAAGGTGGCCCTGGTGAGAGCAAAAGAACCGGAGGAAGATGAAGATGAAGATGAAGATGAAGAGGAAGAAGAGGAGAAGGAGAAGGAGAGGAGGTAGTGGTGGTGGATCAGGTCGAGAAGGAGGAAGCGTGCGGAGACGCGGTTGAACCGGAGGACGAGACACGGGTGCAGCGAGGTGGGGTGGCCGAGGTTGGGGAAGATGCTGGCCAAGGGTGGGGGGTGCGGGTCGAGAGGGAAGAAGAGGCGGAAGAAAAATGGGCAAAAAAGGCTGCCGGTGAAAAGGAGAAGAACGAAGAGAACGGCGAAGGTGAAACGAGAAGGTGGTGCGGGTAAGAGACAAAGGGGAACGCGGTGGAAGGGTGAAGCGGCGGGGTTCCGTACACGGGCGACCGTGGCAGCCTAAGCGGGCGGAGGGAGAATAGCGCGAGAGTGGAAAAAAGGAGAACGAACGCCGGGAGAGTCGGTGGGTGAGAGTAGCGAGGTCGTAGGACGGGAGCGAGATGGAACGGGGTGGACTGGCGAGGAGAAAGAGCACCGGTGTGAAGGAGCGTGCGCGTGCCACTGTTACACCGACACCTGCCACAAAACTTGGCTCTACTTTTTGGCGCACATGCACCCACCACACCTTCCCCTCCGCCGTCGCGAGCCTGGCCTACTACAGCCGCCGCCGGTACATATGCACATCGGAGCCTTCCGTTCTGCACCGACCAAACGATGTTCACGGTGTCTTATTTGCTAGACTGAGCGCGAGCACGAACGAACGCTACCGTTCCTCGCCATTGGGAACGCCACTGGGAACTCTGTCTCCCGATGCGTTTACGTTTCTGCCAGGGGTTTTAGTAGGGCTCATTTTTTCGGATTAAACGCGTTCAAGCGATCGAGCACGATCGAGATCGGCTTCCACGTTTTCGACTCGCGGGATAACGGTTAGAACTAATCCAAACGATGAACAATTTCGAATTGGAAGAGGTTGTATTATTCATCGCGGGCCACACGGAATTATGTATTATTATTGATCGCGAAACCGGCTGCATATACCATGGTTATCGCGAAATAAAATACGAATCGAATTGGGTCAAACGATTTCCTGCTCCAACCGCGTCCCCTCTTGAAACATTGATGTTTGGCAAATTCGCTTATCAACAGTTCGATATATTCGATCTGGAAGCATCGAAATTTCGAAACGCTCGCGACGTCTCCGGAGAGGCTCGATTTATGGTGGATTTCTTGAAATTAACTTATACCACGAGGCGCCGAGGGAACGAGGAGCCGTAGCCATTTAATTTCCAGACGCGCACCTATCATCCCCCCACGTTGTTCCGTGAAATCCGCGTGGCCACAATTTACAAACTCCTGTCAGCTCTCCGCAAGCAAATCATAACGGAAGAATCGTCGTCGGTCCCGTAACACGCCTCCTTCGTTCCCTAAACCTCCCACCCCTGGAACCACCCTGCCCGCTCCTCCGTCCGCCCCCGAAAATCGAGCGAAACAACGCGACCTCGTAAGACACGCGACGAGCTGACGCGAGGCTCTCTTTACAGCAACGGCGTCGACTGGTTCGGCTGTGGCGGGCGGAAATTTCAATTAACTTTATGGAGGCCGCGATGTAAATTGCGTAGGGGTCAACGCGTGTCGGTAGGGGCCAGAGAGTAGGAGCAAGGGTGCTCCTGCCGGCGCTGCCCGCCGCGCTACCGCTTCTCTCTCTCTCTCTCTCTCTCTCTCTGCCACTGGACGAAGGGGGGTGGTAGTGGAGAACACAGGGGGTTGATGGTGGTGGCGACGCAGCTGGTGGTGGTAGTGGCGGCGAGTTCAGGGGTGGTTAGAGGTGTAGGTACGGTCCATGGCCCCGTGGGCACAGGGTGCGGGCAGAGGGTCGCCGGTTGGATGGGTATTGATCAGCCAGGCGGCCAACAAGACGCCTTTGCAGGATATCTACTATACCTTCCTACCACCATCGGCGAACGTACACATCGTTGGGATTCCGTGTCACGTACGCGGGCCAATACCAGCGGACGCTTTACCTACACCGATGATGGGCCAACGTAAACCTAGCCCCACCATCCGTGACATCACCCACACCGACTCTCCTCGGCTGGCACGTGAAGCTGCCCGAGAGCGAGACGGAGAAGCGCGCAAGAAATAAAGCGGGGAAGAGACGGATGAACGCGAACGAGAGCGTGATAAGGTCGAAGGGAGGGTTGCGAAAGAGGGAAAGGGAAGATTTTCACGATGCTACTAGCCAGGCGGCCAACAAGACGCTTTCGCAGAGGGACGCTGCTATCGTACATAGGTATACGTGTACACATAAAGAGAGGGAGAGAGAGAGAGAGAGAGAGAGAGAGAGAGAGAGTGAGAGAGAGTCGCGCCACGTTCCACGCAAACGCCGCCGTCGGCTGAGATCGAATATACACTACCACAATTTGACATCATATACCCGCCACTGGGACCAGTCGCATAAACTACCACCGCTCTGTCCATGAGAGACCACCTACAGAAACGCGTCTTTCTACCGTGGGTTCTCTGAGAGGGCTAGCGAACCGGAGCGACACAGAGGGACGTTCAGAGGGGGTTAACTGGAAAGAGAGGCGAGCAGGGTAAAAGGGGATAAGCTCTGGCTTGCGCGAGGGAAAGAGCGAGACGGAGGAATTTCACGATGCCAGCCGGGTACCGCGAAGCCTTTGCAGGGTTGCTGCTACTATACGTACCAGCCCCACTACCACAGTCGCACCGATGCAGTTCGCGTATACATTATTGTCGGCCTAGCGCAGTGTACTCACGACTACGATCATTCGGCTGCACCAACATCTACGCGAAGGCACGAGCGGCGTGTCTCCCGTACGCGACAGACACGCGCGCACACACAGCCCAGGCCCTTTACACGCTAGACCCGAGATGAACAAAAAGGGACCGAGGGAAACGAATAGACAGAGAGTGCCAGGTTTACGGGCTAACGAGAGAAAGATGGACAGACGATGTGTGTGTGCGCGTATGAGAGAGAGAGAGAGAGAGAGAGAGAGAGAGAGAGAGAGAATGCGCTGGCATAGAGGCAGCCAACGAAACACCTCTGCATCGGTGCTTCCTACGTACATACGTGCACGACCACCGCTACAACCGGAGAGCATTGCCGCCCGTTGCCATCGCCTGTTACTCGTCTAGTCCTTGCGCGAAGCCTCAGGAAATGGAGAAGACGGTGAAAGGGTGGAGAGGATAGGAACGAGCAGAAAGGTCGAGAAGGAGAGAGCGAGAGACAGAGAGGGAGAGAAAGAGAGAGACATCGCGTTGACGCTACTAGGATGCTGGAGTAAGAGGTCCTTGCAGGATACCTACTACATCTAACACCACCACCAGCGTCGTCAGCATCGATATACACAAGACCAACACCGTCCAAGATCCGCGCAGCATCTTCTCTGTTCGCATTAAAGCCGCGCGGGACGGAGATGGAACGGAAAGGAGAAAGACGAGGGGCGTACATAGACGGGTAGACGAAGAGGGTGAGATCTGCGCGAGTGAATAAGGGGGCTGCGAGAGGGACGAACGGAGAGCAGGCGGTAAGGGCGGACAGAGACGGAGTTAGAGAGTTCACGTCGACGCCACTGGCGCGACATAGTGCCCCCGATTGCGATATATATCCACCCTCTCTAACCAACCCTATGCTTCTGCCACCTACACGCTTCGATCTCGCCTGCTCTCTATATCCCTCCCCTTCGTCAACCCCGTCCCCGCTACCGCTGCCACTCCAGCCGTACCCCCTACCCACCCTTTCGCTCCTCCACTTCCATCTACTAGGAACTGAACCCCGCCGCGCCAACCACCTTGTCTCTCTCTTCACCGCCACTGCGCTTTTGCCTCCGTTCCGCAATGCTCTCGGCCTCAGGGTTGCTGGCGTTGCTTTTGGGGTGGCGGAAGAGGGACGGACGACGGCGGACGGCTACCGCTGGACGACTCTCGCCACCACTTCGTCCGCGAAAAACTCTATATATATACGGCATATAACCAGGCGGGCAAGAGCGAAATGGAAAGAGCTCGGAGTAATTCTTCTCCTCTTCCTCCGCAGCCACCCCTGCGAGCCGTTTTTTCGACGCGTCGCGAGGTCGCGGAGATTTCCAATTGGAATTTTTCGGGGCCCTGTTTGCGCGTCGATCTAAACCAGCCACGCATCGATCCTGCACCGGGCTATCGATACATTGGCCGGCTCCCCGGACGGGGGATGTTTTGTTGCGCCGCTGCATCGGGTACGAAGTTTGGCTCGATGGCTCGTTGGTAGCCAGGGCGCGGGAGGGTGCTTCTTGTTTTTTTCGAGGAGGATAGAATGTATTTAGTGCTCTGCAGAGAGGTTTTTATTACGCGCGCCGGGGCTGGCTGGGATTTGTTGCTAAATATGAGACGCAACGATGCAATTTTTTACGACGCTGCATAATCAGGGATTGTGTTTCTTGTATTCTGAAACAATATCGAAGGCACTCCAATTTTTCTGACATTTCTCCTGCTTCAGCGAAGCCTGCTGTCGAAGAAGAGTTAATCGACCGACGTAACTTCTTGAACACAGAAATCTTCCCCTCGTTGGTAGATCTTAATCGAAAACGAATGGTGCCTTCCGATGTAACCATCGATTATCTATATACTCGTATATAAAACAACTAATTTTAATACCAGATTCCCAAACAATTACTTCTACTTCGCCATAATCCACTCAAAAAGCTTTTATTAATACACCTTTACAAAGCCCCTCGAAAAGTCAATCTACCTTCCCCCAAGTTCCCTGAAACGACCGCCAAATGTCGTCGAAAAAACCAGCACCCCCGCGCGCCCCTACGTCCACGTCTCCAAAGCGAATTCGGTAATTGGATATCCGGATATCCGTCGTTCGGTTTCGAGCGGTAGACGCGGAAACGGATCATCCCTCGAGCACCCTCTCTGTTCCCCTTCGTAGCCCACCTCTCACATCGTTCTGCTTTCTTTATTATTTCGCCGTACTTAAAGACACGTGCCCTGATAAAACGACGGCAATTGGCGGGTTTCGCGCGGCGTACACACCTGCCCGTCCTCGCAGGGCCCGCAAGACAACCGCGTCCTCGCGCCTATACGCCGACAAACGGGCGTGCACGGTTCGTTCTCCCGCGTCCACGTGCCAGGCGTGTAGCCTCCTCTCACGGGTGTCTCGGTAGCGGCGCGATATTCGAGCGCACACCTTCTTTCGGCTGGCTACCGAGCCGCCTGTTGCGAGCACCTGTACCGAAGCGCCGCGCAAGATGTGCCGACCCGCGAGCGTAATCGACCGTCCAACGGAGCATCGAATCGTTTCGACCGCGAGCAGGCCCGTCCGTTTAAAACTGTCCGCCGTGGATAACGAGCCGGACTCGTCGCTGAATAATGGCACCACGGACCTGGTGAGACGAGCTGATGCATAATTAGCGAACGAAATATTGTTATACATGTTTATTTGGTACAAGAATTATCTGGTGCGTTGGTAGATTTAGATTAGATGATGTAAAGTAGATGAAGGGTGGATGAGGGGTTGAATGGGTGACGATTCGCGGCTAGCAGCGACGAGTTCGAACGAGTTCGCAGGTTTTTCTGCCGGTTCGAGTGTAACTGGACGATGTCAGGTGTTTCGGTTGAAATATGCCCGTGCGTTGGGTTAAAATATGGGCTGCGGCCACCCCCATTTTATTTCTCGCTAGTCCGTCGGTTCTGTGTTACGTAAGAACCTGCGCATAGTTCGTTATCTCGGTAGAGTACGCTGAGGTACTCGCTATGATTGGTAAAAAGAGGTTTGCGTTGGTCTAGTAGGTAAAAAGAACTTTCGTACCGGTCCGCGATAAATTATTTGGCAGACTCGCAGCGAGGAGCAGTCAAACAACGCGAAGTAGGCCAGCGCTGTATCGAATGGGAGGGACAATACGCAGAATCATCCCCCGCGAAAGTAAAGATAAAAAGGGGCTACCTGTGCCTGGCGATAATCCTTCGTTTCCAGACACGAGCGACTTACGTACACCGACTGGAGGGAAAACGGGGTCACTTTGACGGATCTAATTTTTTCAGACCTCCGACGAAACATTGGACGCGAGGATAGATCGATTTCGAACGGGGGTTGTAAATGAAATCTCGTCAAGGAGCCGCTCGATTCCTTTTAATACCACTTCGAAGTATCCTAAAGTCCGCGTGACCCTCTTGGCCGTCTCACATATATTTATCCACGGTATAAAGAGATTTCAACCGGGTGCTTGCTCTGAAAAAGATACACTCTATAGAAAGCCAAGAGTTTTTTGTACCCCGTGAATACATATTTCATTCACCGTGTAGGACGAGATTCTCCTTGATCTCTTAATTCAATCCTAGGACGTTAAAAACCGAAAGCTGTCCCTTTCCCAGCCAGCGGACAACTGGTCCGCTCGGGCCATCGCCTAAAAACCTCGGGACCACCCTCCCTCGATTCCTCGCGTGAAACTCCGAGAATTTTATCCACGTGCCGGTGGGATAAAAAGACGAGGCCTCTCGCCACGCCTGGCCTCGTCTTTTCCTTCGGAAAAGCTCGCGGGGAATGAGGAGAATCGCGGATCACCGATGGGAGAGCGAGCCGAGAGAGGATCGCAGCGAGGGAGGACGAGACTACGGAGAGCAAGTTGAGCGTACGAGGGAGAGAAACGCTTGGTGAACCGAGTGAGTGACTAGCAGAGAGAGACGGGCGCACCGACAGACAGCAGAGAGCCACGGAGTGACAGAGAGGGTGGTAGACAGGCTGCGAGAGAGACGCGCCTAGGCAGAGCCAGTTGGGAAGAGAGACGAAGCTGGAAAAGAGAGAGTGCGAGAGAGAGAGAGAGGGAGGGAAGAGAGAGAGAGAGAGAGATGGAGGCCCAGGGTGTGCAGGAGAGAGAGAGAAAGAGGCGAGGTCCGCCGCAAAATACAAGTTGGTAGGATATCGACCAGCCGGAAGTCTGAGTAGTTGTTGCCATGGAGACGCTCAAGTCAATTTGACCTGGGCCAACAGTCACCGGCATACTGATGCACGATATGCCATCCCATTATTCATATGGTTTTTACACGGTGGAACATATTTCGCGGGCCGATAGAACCGGCGCCGCGGTGAACACCACTTCAACGGAAACCCTGCCACCGGACTGAATCGCATCAGCGCCCTGGTTACCAGCCATCCCTTCTGCGTGCATACCTTTTTCCCTCGGTACTACGATCCCCGCGACTCTCTTTGCCTTTTTTTTATCTTCCATTTTCTCGTTCCCTTTCCTTTTTCAAGCCGGTAGAACGAGATACTGTTTCCACCTTTGGGATTTTTCAGCCAACCGTTCGATCGTTAACGGGGAACACACGACGCTCGAATAATCCTCGATGTCTTATTACGTGATCTGTTCTTTTGATTTCGCACGTGGAACAGGAGACACGAGCAACGATCGTGACCCTATTGGTCTCGATTAACGTGGACGCGTGGCAGCAGTGTCCGTCTCGAGTGTCGCGTCCCCTTGCCTGTCGACAGGGGATGATGGTAGCGCCATTTCCAATTGGTCCCTGCTACGAGATTATGTTAGAGACGGTACTTAGTAGCGTTGGAATCGTTGCTCGCGTTTAGACGATTGTAAAGGCATGGAAAGCGATCGGTTTGTTTCATTGCTCGACGTTTTACGAGCGTTGCTTTGTGAAATGTTACGTCATAATTGGGAAGGCAACGACGAAAGGGTGAAAGATGATCGATACCCTTCCGAATCCGCGGGACCTTTTACTCTTAATATTCATCGCAGCCCACAGATTCACTGACCCGAAAAAAAACTCCTAAGCTCGTCCGTGATTCTAAAATGGAAACGATCCGACAGATGCGTGGGAATTCTAGCTTCACGAGGCGGTCCGTTGTGCGCCGCGTCGCAACGTCGATATTGGAGTGAAACCTGGATCGTAATTAGCTCGATGATGGGGTATGATGAGACTGTTTGAGTGATGGATGGATAACTGTAATTCTTTTGTTGGCAATTGCTTTGGGGTTATCGATTGGCTTCATGGAATGGAGGTTTAATTTAGATGAAATAGATTCGAGGGATCGTTTGGTTGCGCGAAGTGGTTGGCTCAGGGTGTGGTACTTGTTGGGATTTCCAGTTTGGATCGAGTCGTAAGAGAATTACCCGTTCAGATTTCTCTGCTAAATATTTCGTAACAGGCGAGCACGATCGTTCTCGTCTCGTGGATTGGACGTTACGGCTCGAAACCGCCCAATTGTTCGCGAAACGAGCCGGTAGTCGAAACAGAAAACACGAGGACAGAACTGACGGGGGAGGAGGATAAGTTGGCGAAGGAGCCGCGTGAAACAGGATTACCCCGGGCTTCGCCAACTATGCAGACTCGCGCGACACGCGAGTTCCCTGGCGTGTCGGGGCAAGGCTAACTTTGAAGACGCGCGAGGGAGGATGACTGATTGTGCAGACCGCCGAGATTCGGCGGAGGGTCGAACCCGCTCTCTTTCTCTGCCTCTCCTTTTCCCTGGAAATAGTCCTATAACCCGATGGCAGAGCAGGCCCCCTAAAAATAGCCAGATTCCCCGGTATTTGTGTACACTTTTCGTTTTTCAACGTCTGGTCTGAGAGAGCAAGGTTGACGCGTCCTCGGAGGGTGGCGAGCTTCGACAAGAATTCCGCTACCAACCGCGCAACGCTTCGATAAAAAATACTCGCTTTGTACATCGAGCTATGACGCTGTCGAACGAATCTCGATGGAAACGGACCCTGTTGGACGAACCAGTCGAGTTTCGATCCAAATCGAGCGCAATTCTCTCAAGTGGTAGCGTCGAGGATTGGTGGCCAGTCGCGGTAAGTGGTGAGTAATTTTTAAGACGCTTCTATAATCTCCGGATGCCTTCATTGGCAAATCGACGAGATAAATGTGGAGTTTCGATCGATATGGGTAACTAAATTGGTGAGATATCTCGTCGAGAAGAACGAAATTGTCGAGCGCGTATCTTAATGGCAGAGAATCGAAATGATAGTTGTTAACGGGGCGAACATGGGTTTGCTTTCGTTTTCTATTAACGAAAAACGCGCGCTGATTTCCGAGACGTCGCGACGTCGCGACCAACGACAGCGTTAATCGTCGATTCCGTGATTCGACGCGGCAGAGGCGCCGCATCTCGGTCGATTCTAATTTATCGTCGCGCTTTCACGGTGTAACTTGGTGGCCGAGTGAATGGCGTCCTCGCGCAGGCCTTTCGTTATTCCCCGGTGACGGTGTAATTAGCTTTCAGAATTTGCGCCGGTGTCAGGCCGACGAAAGTAATTTATAATGCTCATTATATTGAATTAATTCGATGGATAAATTCCGCGGCACGGCGGCGGGGAGGGTTGAAACGGGGCGCGCACACGCTCGCCTCCGCCTCCTCCATGAATAAACCGCGATGAAACTCCCGTCGGGATTATAACTGGCGGGCAACAAAAATAACGATTTAATGGTCGCGAGATACAAAGCGACGCGTTAAAAAATTACCGCGAAACGGGGTTAATGCCGACGCGGGGAATATTGAGAATGTTACGCGCCCGTGGTGGTTACGATTGCGCTGACGAAAAATGGACGGTGCGCGCGGCGAGGGGATGAAACGCTCGAGAGAGGAGGGTGGGATTTATAACGAATTGTTTCCGATATACCAACCAAACGAATTCCGTGTCGATCGCCGCCTCGTCGATGAGTTTCGATAATTAATGCAACAATTTTTCGTTATCTTTCTCATCTCGATGGATCTCTCGGGGCTATCGTTACCGCGCCGTGAAGTGCAGAGATTATAACAAGTTGACGCAGGTTCGCTGAAACTACAGATCGACTGCTCGGCTCGCGGGTTCGCCAGCTCGTGTTTTACGATCGTACCGTCATCGCGCGGCTACAAAGCGGTCCATTTAAAGCAATTATGAGTCATCAGCCGGGGTGGGATCCACCCTAATTTCCACTGGCATAAAGAAAGAAGCGTCCACGGTTCCGTAGGAGCGTGTGCGCTCCTCGGTTAGGGGAAGGGCTCCACCACCTCCCTCTTTCGATATTCCACGGATTCACAAAGAGGCGAGGCGCGTGAACGCGTCGCCCGCGCGCTCCACTCACGCCATATACGCCAGCCCTGGCTATATTTGCGCCGCAACTAGAATGCATGACACATAAGTTTGAAATAACTCTAGGACCGTTCCATTAAACGAAGCACGTGACGAAGTGCTGTCAGCCACCGCGTAAAACCGAACCGCTATTTTGATTCACGAAAACGCACCGTCGCACCGGCACCGATACACAATATATATACCAAACACCGGCGTATTCGCGTACCCCCGGTGCTATTTCAGTTGCAGTTCGATCCGCGCAAGGATCGCGGATATATTTGCACGCGCGGCTCGATTAACCGGCACCCGGGGGCGGCCGGGCTTGTTGCCCGCGAATCAGAGAAATAATGCTTCGAACCGGCTGACGCCATCGACGCTGCGCGGCGAGTTGTTTGTCATTTTTTTCGTTCTGCGTTTTTTCTTTTTTCTCTTTTTTTTTTTTGGAAAATATCCACGGTTTATTTATTATCGATCTCTCGATGACCACGCGCGATCGCCGCGAACCGTTTTTCGTTAGTGGGATTCTTGCGGACAGTGGCACTGGATCTTTTGTTCGCAGGGGGTGGCTTTGATGTCGAACTATTGGGGTCTTGGGGTCCTCCGGAGTGTTGGGATGTTTCCAGCGTGTCCGGACTTCAATTTTAGCATTCGGTTGGTTAGGAGTTGAGAACACACTCGGGGGTAGAGATTGTTGCGGTTCGTGTGATAACGTTTTGTAAACTAGGGGTGGTTTGGGCGCTCGAGTTTTAGTTTCAGGGCAGTCGATGTATCCAGGACGTTTGTATACAAGAGTGTATCGAAACTTTGGTTTTAGGATTCTAGGATTTCTAGATGGAGAATGGTTAATACGAAGAATTGATGTTTGTGGATTAGTTGAAGATTGAATCTTCGTGGCTAACGTGGTTAAAGGACAGAGAAAAGCTACGATCGTAACGATTTTTCTATCGTTTCGAGTCACGAGATTTTTCATTGCGTAGCTCGAGTTCATCCCCCAAGATTTCTCACACTCGACCGCCTTCCGTTGCTTTTCAGATTTCGCGGATTTAAAGCGAGCAGACGGGAGGGAAAAAACCGGGACATCGAGTATGATGAACGATCGAAAACGAGCCGCATCGAATTGTTTAATTTCCCCGTTTAATTGTCCTTAATTGCATCGGGCCCCCGTAATTTCAACTTCGAATCGGGCACTCAAATCACAATGTTTGTCTTGTATATCCGGCACGGCGAAATCGACCACTCACCGCTCGCCCTCTCGCGTCGCTTGCCCCTTAAATTGCCGCGCCGCTGCTCGCACATTCGAGAAAGTAATTTTCGTTTCGGCTATTCTATCGCCCCTCGAACGAATGATTACATCATCCGAGGGGGATGCATCATTCTCGCACCCGGGCCAGGGGTGGATTAACTTGATGCGCAACCCCGTCACCAAAATTCATAATCTCCACGGGCAAAGCGAGAACCATATTCCCCCGCAAGTGGCAAATTCTAATATAAAGGAGCCAGCAGCCCACCCTCTTGTTATCGAGCGTCCTTTGAATTCGCGTTTAGTCGCACGCAGGCTATTCCTATCAATTTCGATGGGCCTCGAACGTTTTCCCTTCGAACGTGACGCGGTTTATCTCCTGTTAATTTCGTCGCGTCCAGTCTTTGTATCCTTTTCTCTCTTCTTGAAATTAATTGACACGTTCCGCGATGATCGTAATCGACGATACATGGTAACGATAAGCAGTCGAGGGGGTAGCATCGTAGCTCTTTTCCTGTTTCGAAAACACTTTCACGTACCACTAAATTGCAAGTGAAAATGAAATTTAGCTACCGTCTGGTGAAACTCACCGGAAGTTTTGCCAGCTAAAATAGTTGGAGATTCGGTAACTTTTCAAGTCGCGTGGGCCGTATGCAGTTAATTTCGTATATAGAAATCGGCGAACCATCGCGCGACGCGTTCACTTCTGCGAATACAGGTTGTTCGATATCACCGAGTGGATCTGAGAAATCATAAGTAACTGGCTAATCGGAACTCAAACAATCAATTAGCGAAGCAATTAAAAAATTCCACGAAACATTATCACAAATTTATCCAACCAGCGTGATCAACTGGATGTTCGAATCAAAATTTTGTTAACGTTCCAACAAACGAAAAATAAACAAGCTCCTCCACATATTCAACAAAAAGGGATGAGATCGTACAAATTACTTCTACTATTACGTCTACAAATCGCTCATTATCGCGAAATGCTATTTAGGAAACAGCAACGACGACTTTCGATCCTCTGTTAACCTCCGACGAAGAATTCGAGACAGCTACTAGACAAATAGGCGGTATTATTAGAGGCGCTCGGTGCTATCATTAGAAGGTACGCTTCAGCGAAGTGAAGTCCGCCATTGACAGCGTCGACACTGATCTTCAAAGGTAGCCAGACTCGGTGACACGGTCGATGACGGAAACCGCTTTGACGCGGATCATCGAGTAATTCGCGAGCGGGCGCGCGCCGCGGCGATGGGGGTGAGGCCCTCGGTTGGGACCTCGAAAGAAAATATCCACGTATCGAGTATACATCGTCGCGCCTATTCGGTCGGTCTGTTTGCTCAAGAAATTCTTAGCCAGCATCTGGACCGTGGCAAAGCTTTCGTCGACCCGCGTCCCGGGGCAATCTCCGCGGCATCGAACCAACAGATTCACGATTCGTAAATAGATCCTGATCTATACTACTTGCGCGTCTAAACGATTAATTCCGTTCGAGTTATTAGCTTCGAGGATGTCTAGGTACGAATAATGCCTCGAAATGCGTCTCTGAGAGGCGAGTCGACGATCGACGAACACGCAGCTTTGCTAGAAACAATCTCGTCTAGCGGCTGGAAAATAACATAGGAAGCTTTCTAAACAATAGCGCAGGCCATCGGAAAGCAAACGAAAATGTATATTTACGGGTGAACGATTGGGGAAAAAAAAATCTGTACAAAAACAAGCCTATTCAAATGTTCGAATACACGTAACCGTCCATTGATACTCGAAGGAACGTCTCGATCGATAACGATCGCGTCCATGTGTTCCATCCCTTCCCAAATGGCATCCCCGTGTGCGGTTCCCTGGCGAAAGAAGGCCGAGGAAGTACGGAGAGATCGTGGAAGCCGTCGGCTATGCAAAACAAGATAGCTACGGCGATCTGGTGCTCTTTGCTCAAGAAACTATTAGGTTACCGAATAATTCATGCGGGGTCGCAGCCCGCCAATCCGGTGGCGCGCATAGCGCACGACCACGCCGAATCCAAGTTTCGCGGGGTCGTGCAGGATGCAAAGCGGAAGGGGGCCAGCCTGGCAGACGGAGAGAGGAATACAGAATTGCGCGGAGCGACGGAGACGGCGACAGGGAACGAGAGTGAGATGGAATCGCATAGAATGACAAAGGTGGCGAGAGGGAGAGAGAGAGAGAGAGAGATGGAGAGAAAGGAAGACAGACGTAGAATCGCATGGAACGACAGTGAGAACGAAAGGGAGAACGAGAGGAACACAAAGAGAGAGAGAGAGAAGGACGGTGAGACTGGAGAAACAGAGACACGAGCGGTAAAACTGAGAGCGCGTGTACTCTGTTGCCAATCTCCCCGACACCCTATATCCTGTGGGGGACATAGCCACCCCGTTCGCCCCATAATCGTTTCTCTCGTTCCGCACACTCTCTACAGGGACCAGAGAAAGCGAGAGAGACAGAGAGAAAGAGAAGGAAAGAGGAAGAGAACGAGAGCGAGCAGGACGAAGGGGGTCGGTACCGACGGAAGGGAGACGAGAGGGTGGCCGGCCGCGAAAAAGGAAAGATGAAAATGAAAATACGAGTGGTAGGAGGCGGGGTGGGATGGAGAGGAAGGGCGCGCAGGCGAAAGCGGGAAAAGGAAGAGGTACGATGTGCTCTACGGGGAGAGGAAAAAAAAAAAGAAGCGACGAGCACCGCAGGGGGATGGGGTTAGGGAGGGCTAGGCGGAGGCGCGGGAAATGAAAATAGAAGAGAGACGCAGCGTCCGGCGTTGGCGCGGCAGGGACAAGGAAGGGTAGTATCGAGGGGGGAGAAAGGCGACGAGAACACGGGCCCGAGGAGCCGGGGGAAGAAGCGGAGAAAAAGGGAAGAGGGTAGAGAGACAAAGTGGCAGAAACTAACGGCACAGACGGGAAGAAAAAAAGCCGTTCGCGGGCGAGACGTGAATAGAAGAAAAATAGAATAGCGGAGGAGCAGCAACGTGGCGAGTAGGAAAGATGAGTAACCGACGGAGGAAGCGAGAGATCGGACAGGGAAGGAGACGGATACCGGGTTGGCGGCGGGCGGCGGAGAGGAATAACGGGGGATGGGAACGCGGCACCAAGCGAGCACGGCGAAATTAGCACAGATAGAGAAAGGATGAAATAGTTAAACGGGGGTCTGAGGGGGGAAGGACGAAGCGAGAGACGGAAGGATAGGGGCAGGGACAGATAGACGTAGTCAGGGTGAAACACGCAGGGAGGAAAATAGAGCGCAGGTGGAAGGAAGACGGAGCGAGGGAGAAGCAGGGAATCGAGCAAGAGTAAGGCTATAGCTACTGCCGTCCCGACCCGACCTCTCATCCCCCGCCCCCGTTGCCCCATTCCTGTCTCCACCACCCTAAACCTACCCCTTTCCGCGCCGCGCCTCATCTCCACCGTTCTCTCGCCCACCATGGCACAACCACCCACCTATCCAGCCCACCGACCAACCATACCACACAGTAACACCCCGACCGACAGATCAATACCTACCAACTACCAAGCTGCTCCCAGATTATCATTCTATCCGTCCACTTTGAACGGCCCCGAAAATCGGCTGGACACACCGGCCCGTATGGACCCTGTATCGCTCGACGTCCACATCTGTTCGTCCCTCTTCCGCTCTCGATCGAGCTTCTTCCCTCGCCGCACGGGGTGCACGCGTCCAAGGGTGATGTCGCTAAATGGAGAGGCGACGATCTGGAGAACGTTGGATCGCTTTGCAGATCTCCTGCTCCGTCGTTGTTCGATCGACGGGGTCAAGAATTTTCGTTTCGACGTTTCGCTACCAGATCGTACCTTGCGCAGCTGGTTCACGCGAAGGTTCTGTGTGTGCACGCCTCCAAGTCGGGTCCGTGTGTACTCCTCGACGGACGGCTGGACCAAAGTTCGCTGCGTGGCTCGAGCGGAACCATCCTCCGCGCTCGAGTGCCGCGACAACGGGGGGGTGGTCGCTGCTTTGATAACGGGGTCGAATGCTTTCGAGGGATCGATCGATAATTGACGAATCTCGAGTGGAGTTTGATCGGGACAGTTGGATAGTGTCTTGACGTTTCGAGGTACCGATGTTGACAGGGTCTTCTCCGCATTTTCGTTCCATGGGTTCTAGTAGACTGTTCCATCGCGCGAACGGCTACTCGAATGGACTGTCTCGATTTTTGTTTTGCTCTTCGTTTGTCTCTACGTTTTACGAGCGAGATCGTTTGAGTTAATCAACGTACAGACGGGCGGGACGCGAAGGTGCGGCGAGGGAGAGGAGGATGGGGCGAGGCATTATTGCGAGGGAGAGAAGTTTTGTCGTATTTATCGCTACCCTTTTATCTCACCTCCTTCCCTTCATCTCTATCACGGCTGGCGCTCTGCTCTTCCGTAATGAGCCGGCAATTTTTCAAACCCGAACGTCCTTATGATCGCATACGCGTTACGTCAAATTAAAGAGCAACAGGTGTCTCCGGTGATCATCGGATGTATCCCGCGTTAAAATAGTGCCGCGGTGATATGACGGACACCGCGAGGAGTTCGTTCCCTTCAAAGTGGTTATTATCATGGGTAGAGAGACGGTCGTGGGATAACGGAGTGGGATCCGATCGATCGGATGAACGACGATCGATATCGTACGCTCTCAATGGGACTCCGATATTCCCTTTTCCCGTAGCTCGCTGAGAACGATTGGCCGTTTACGTTGGTGGATTAGCTGGATCAAGGATTCTTCACTTTTAAGCCCCTTTATACCTTTGCTACTCCCACGTGGAGCGAGGAGCGTGGAAAAGTTTCGAAATAAAATCGTTTCAACATTTACGTCTCGCGCATGTGTTCGCGGTGTCGCAAACTCGATCCGCTCGCGGCTCTGCTTCCAAATTCCCCTGTCCACGGCGAGGCAGCCGCGAGTCGTCGACGGGTCGAAACGAACGGTGCCGTTAATAAACGATCGAAAGGGTAAAAGGTGGCGCACACGGCGGTCGACCTTTTTAAACAAAAAAGTCACGTCCACGTGGCCCGCGGAGGAGGTGCTCTCCGCGTTCCAACGACCTTAAGCATCCTGGACAAGGACGTCGAGGAGAAAGGGAGACGCCGCTGTAACGTCACCAACGGCCCTGGCAACGTCACGGGGGCGCCTCCGGTGACGTCAGTGGCGTGCTAAACGAGATTAGATTCGCAGGGGTTTATTTGCGGCCCACGCACTTGGCTACACCCGTGTTACCAGCGAAATGCCGCGCCGTACGATCGGAACGTGACTACTTACGGCGTCCTACGTACCCTGGACAAGGATCCGTGACCCTTGAACTAATGCTCGCGGCGGTGCCATTTTCTGACAGCCGTCAGGCGCTCGCACACTTGTCGCCACGCTGGATGCGATATTAATTGGAGTGCATCGAGCGTTTGTCTTAATGGACCCGTGCCGGCACTGGTGGTCTTTAGCAAATAAATTTAATGGAGCAACGTAAACGTTAACGCGCTACCGTCTCGTGACACGCGATGATAAATCAACCGGGCAATGGATTTGAGTAAACATTTTTTCAGACCACGCTTAATCTACGATAACGGAGACGTTAATCGAGGGAAAATATCGAACAGAATTTTTTTGCTAGAATGAAATTCCTTTTTCTCAGGGCAAGTTCCCACACTGGAGAACAGCTGCGCGGTGAACTGTCGTCGGGATATCGGCGTTACCGTTGCATTTCCGGTGGGATCGGAAGCGTGGCGGAGAAACGAACTGTTGTTATCAACACCGTCTGCGTTTAATCGCAAGTCGCGACGTTTGCGTACTTCTTGGAACGGCGAAATGACGGCGGGGATAGACTGAATTTGCGGCACGCGCGAAGATTGACTTGGGGCTACTTTGTGAACCAATTCGAGGATCAAAGTCTTGCTTGTATTATATATGCGGGGGTGCGGAGTTTTATGGGATGATAGCAGGGCAATTGAAGGAAGATGGAAATCGTAGATGACAGTAAAAATGATGAAAGTGCGTTCGAAGTTTTCTGAGGTGAATGTCTTTGAAAATTCATAGAGCACCCACTACTTATGCGCTAACTTCATGTGGTTGCGCGTGGGTACCAGCTTGATGCTTCCAGTGTCTGAAATGGCAGACTGGTGATCATGGATTTTTTTTTCTAAATTGCTGGGGGAGATTCGAAGTAGGTTTGCGGTGATGGTAAAAATTGGAATACATACGGGCGCAAATATTATTCGAAAATATTACTTCGTTCAGTGTCTATATTGCGGGCAAATACTATTTAATATTTGCACTCAGATACGGTGTAACTAAAATATTTATTTTGCGTTCGAACACAAACATAGAGCAACCTTTTGCTTTTTTTTTCCCCGGACGATAACGTTCGCCCGCCTCTTCTTACTTAGCATTCTCCGTTCCCATCCCCGTTGGAAATCGAAAACGGTGGATTAAAAATTGCAGAAAGGACGATAAATCTGTCGACGCGGAGGTTCGATGAAGTGTCTGCTCGAGACCATAGCTGGGTTGCCATAACTTGCCGGTGAAACGCGTACTCGAGTAGTACCGTTTCCTAGACCATTTGATTTACAGTATCCCGGTATAAATCGGTGAGATAGAAACGTTTATTTACAATCATCCACTTGAAATTGGTATTATCCCCGGCTGGTCGCGTGGTTGCACGCACGGTGCCACGCAACGTGGGACCGGAGGGACGAGTGAGGTAAGAAAGTGGAAGAGAGACGAGAGACGAAAGGAGACAGATACGCGGAAGGGGGAACGAAGGAGAAGAGGCAAGGAGGAAAGATGGAAAGAGGTAAAGAGGGTAAGAAGGAGGAGGGACGGATAATAAGAGAAAAGGGAAGTAGAACTGGAATGAAGAGAGGAATGGTAGAAAAAGAGGAGTTTGCGAGAGGGGGAGGCGGAAGAGAGAGAGAGAGGCGCCGGGTAGGGAGTCGAAGGGAGGCGAACGTCGACGACCTGCTGGAGAGACAGGGAGGCGAAGAGGTAAAAAGAGAGTAAGGGAAAGGGAGGAAAGAGTTCTGTTCGATGGCGAGGCGTTCTTCGGTGTTGCAGGCAACGGCGGCATAAATCGGTCGAAGGGAAAACTTTTTGGGCGCGGAGTTACCAGTCGGTATCTCGTCTCTCCGCGCGTGTATGTACCTATATACACACATATGTGTATGCGGTTTTATCTGGCGGTACTCGGGGATGTTGCGGGTTGATTTATCGCCTGTCGTTGCCATGGAAACCTCGGCGTGACCGGCTTGCGCGACACCCTCATATCCGAGTCGACTCTCCGCTTTACCCTCTCTATCTCTGGCTGCTTCTCTTTCTCTCTCTCTCTCTCTCTCTCTCTCTCTCTATCTTTCTCTCTCTTGCTCTCTCTCTCTTCCTCCCCCTTGCTCTCCAACCCTGGCGCCTTTCATCTTCTCACGCGCTTACCCCGTCTCTCTTCGTCGCCAACTCAACGGTATACATGCTCTTGGGTTCGTATACCCTTTTCCTGTAGAATCCGTCCGTTTCTGTCTCGTTCGCTTCCAGCACGCCTATCTGCTCGAACTATCTCCCTCGCTCATCTCGCGGCCTCCTTCTCCCTTTTCCCACTTCCTCCCGCCTTTCGCCTTCTTCGAAATATGTATATTCGGGACTACGTCTCTCCTTATTGCATTCCCGCTCTATTTGTCTTTACACCGTATCACTGTCCCTGTTGTCTCTACCGTCTCCGTTCATCCTTACCCCGGCTGTTTCTCACCTTCCGTCTCGACGTGTTTCCCTTTCCCTTTCTCGCACCCACCCATCGAACCACCGTCTCTCTCTCTCTATCTCTCTCTCCCTCACCCTCGCCCGTACTCCCACCCCATTCTGACCAGGCTCTCTATTCCACTGTCGCTCATTTATCTCCCTCTCATCGTCGTTTCCTTCCTTTTTCCATTCCGCTTTTGTAGCCTCCCTTTCTGCCACGTTCTACCACCGTCTACCGTGTCCTCTCGTACTCTCCTCGACCACCCCGCTTATCCCCGTCCTCCTCTTTTCTTCCTGCCTCCTTTTCCACCTCGATACACCGATGGCTTCTCGCTCACCCACGCCTCGGCTGGCTCGACAAAACCCCACCACCACGGCCTCTAACCTCCCCGACCGCCCTTTACCGCGGTCCTTCCTCGCGCCCGTGCACACAGACGTCCACCGTCTCTCTCCTCCTTCAGCCTCACCCCCGAACCACTTAGCCAACCGACCAACCACCCACCCACCCTTCCTTCCTTCCTTCCACCCACTCTCATCTTCCCTTCGATATGCACCCCACGCTGCTATCAGCTTCTACTCCCACGCGCGAGCTTGAAACCCCCCAGAGGAACGTCAAGGAGGCGACTACCGGAGGAGTTCTCGGCAAAGAACGAGAACTCCGCCACCGCCTCGCCTCGCCTCGCCTCTACCAGCGGCTCCAACATCCCCTCGTCGCTTTTACCTCCACCGTACGCGCCATCCGCTCCGCCAATCGAGCGTCGACTGGCTGCTGCTGGCTGATGCATGCTCGCGCTACCACACGACCCGATCGTTCCAAGCGATCCAGATAAACAGCGTTATCCAACCGCGCGGCTAATTAACCGGCCTCTGCTGCCTGGCTATCACCCGAGAATACTTTCTTCTCGTCGGCTCTCGACGCGATCGCCGAACGATCACGAGGTGTACGCTACTTTTCGCTCGCGACTAAGCGGGACGCGACTACTGATCCTCCAATGGGGATTCCCACGATGCTTGGGTATTTCCTTACCGACGGAGCTGTCGAGTTTGGTGATTTTCCCGCGATTTTCACGTCGCGATACCAGAAGGAACGAGCAGAGTTTGGAAATTTGATTCGCGATGCTGTGGAACTTGTTTCCACGTGAAATTTTGATGTCCAAGTAGCTGCGTTTCTAGGGTATTTAGCGAGTTATCGGCTGTAGGTAATTTTAGCCAGAGAGGTTCATCCTGGAGGCTTTGAGTCAGGGAAAAGGAAAATTCCCTAGGCGGTAAAAAATCAATTTGCATAGATTGCCAGTTTTGTTGGGTATCTAGCGGCGATCGTCCGCGGAAACTGTGTAAGGTTCAACTTAAATGTCGATCGAACTGCATCGTTGTTATCCTATTTGCCTGTACAAATCGAAGGTGTGTGACTGAAGGAGGATCGATCGGCATACGCCGGTCTAATTAGAGATTCAGCCGAGAATTGCGAAACCCCCACCGCGATTAGATTACTTTCTCGAAAGACGAGTTTCATAACGAGTTCAATTACTTTCACGAATAATGTTCCCTGTTACCAGCTAGCTTGCCCGCGTCACGAGTAAAACAGTTAATTACCCGATCTGATAATTTCCGCAATTACAATTTTTTCCTAACACTCGTAGAAACTGATTTTAATCAGTAGAAAACTTAGTTGTACCATGTTCAGATTAACGAAGCGCTATAAATTAAATGTAAATGTATAGGGTCAAGTTTGGAATAAATACTGCAATCCCTTGCTTCAGGCCGTTAAGTGTTAATGAGAGCAGTTTTAATTGAATTGAAAATTATTCACATAATAATGATTATGCACACGAGAAGATTGTGTTGTATTATCAACATTTGATAAAGAAGCGACGACAAGATAATCCGTATCTTATATATCAGTTGCAATAATTAATCAATTCCGCTATTACTATCTTATTCCTTCTGTCGATACGTTTCGACATATCCCGCCTACATCGCCTGATCAAAAACTAAATCGTATTGTTAATTAATGTAAAACTGACTAGTAAACCATGCTGTTGGAGTCTGCGAACCATATGTCGATACAGAACTATTGATCTGGGTGATTAAATTTTCAAACTGCACGATAATCCCCTCCCAGCAAAATAAACGTAATCGTCGGAAAAAGCTAACGGGAATGTAATATACCTAAAACAAAGCGTATCCAGTTTGTCAGGTCATGAAATCGATGGGAGTGTGCAAAGCACCGTCGATTCCTACGTCCATCAAATAAATGGCATATAGAATTCCAATACGTTAGCGTGGGCCTTTTTTTTTTTTTAACGCGGAGTCGGAGTACGAGGAACAAATGGCCACGTACTGTTTGCAAAAGGTTTAACAATACTATAGGAAGACAATAATATCGTGTAAAAGAGAAACGACGGGAACTGTAAGGTTGGGTCACAGTAGACAGAGAGGAGGAGAATATTCCCGAGCCTTCGTTGTCGGTCTCATTGTTATCGACCCGTTGGTATTCCCCGGCGTCATTGGTAGCAGGATCACGTGGTGTCTATAGCCTTCCAACCAGTCAGCTCTCTCGTACAATGCACACCATTGACGTAACTTTAAGCAGTCCTGCGTGAAAGGTCATAAGCGCAATTCGAATGTAATCGACGCCTTCTATGCATCCTGAAATCCTCGTCATTCACTTCCCGTCGTATGCAAAACGATTCGCCGTGACTTTGATTGGCGCGTTGCGATGGGGACAAACAGAGAAGACAGTTTTTATGAACACAGTAGTTCCTTCGCTGGCAGTTATCGTTGATCTATTGGACGCGATTAATTATTTCCAGCGATGGAAAGAAAGCTCTTTAATCATTTTAAAGGGAGAAAAAGGATCTTGCAATTTTTAGTGGGCACCGCTGCGTTTTTTTTTTTTTCAATAAATTGTACGACGAGTAATTCCTTCGTTTGACGTACGGTTAAAAAATAATTAAATAATGTTTGGCGCGTTCAGTAATCGTGCATAATTTAATTAGCACGGACAATGGGGCACTATCGAGCTCGCATTGCACGCAGATGCAAAGCAGGTTGCATATAATTAGGGACAGCATGGAAAACAACACGGTACTCACGCTTTTGATATGATAATTAACAATATGAATACAGATTCAAGCCCCATAGACACGTATATAATGGATTTCGATCTCGTACGACATTAACACGCGACTCATCGACAATAATAGAAAACTTTTCTTCTCATTCTTTAGTCACGCGCGTACCGTTTCATTTGCATACAGGTAGACGCGAACAATGACCCGAGACTTTAAACAATGTCATTTGTTATGAAAAATATTCATTCAACGCGTCCGCTCTGACAAGTGAAAAGAAATTAAATAGCTCTATATATATTTAATAGAAACGATTCGAGTTGTTGAATTTTTCCTACGATCAATCAATGTTCATTCTCATACAACATTGGTCCATTCATTTTACATAAAACAATTTTCTCTCCCTAGGAACAATGCATCGCGATAAGGAAGCGGGTTATCTCTTAGCTGGGACAAACCATATCTCCGAAGAAGGTGTAAAAAATCACGAGGAACGTGAATAGGTCAAGCTTGAATTTTTAACGATCCACCGTCCCCTGCAGGGCTTCTATATATAAGTCGAGAGGAAAATTCGTTGGGAAATGTTTTGCCTGGCGTCGCGTCGCTGCTAAACTGTCTTCCCGCTGTGTTCGTTATGTCGTGTCTCACCGCATGGATTGTTGCTTTGCTCATATTGATCGGATCTGTTTGGTCTCAGGTTAGACTCGCCGCTGCATTCGTATTTCGAAAGCTCGATTGCATAACCCCTCCGTTTCGAATATATCGATCGTTACAAGTATAGCTTGAACCTATTTAAATCTTCTGGTTTCCCATTTGCGTAGAGAGAGACTGTCGAAGAGATCGAGGAGCCAAGATTTGGCTTTAACTTTCTGGAGTCTTTGAGAAAGTCATTTTGCACAAGTCTGTGCTCATCGCCAAACACGATGCCATATGTGATGAACCTTGCCTGTGCCACAAAGTGTCCCGAGTTGTATCTGCCTCAACAAACGACTACGACGACCGTGCAAACATCGAGTGCATCGATGACACCAAACTCATCGCCTACTCAATCGACTCCAACACCACCGCCGGACACGGTACCTACTCAATCGATGCCAACAGCATCAACTGCAGCGCAGGGACCAGGATCAGGTGGATCGCCATCAGATTCAGATGGATCACCGTCAGGTCCAGGAGCACCGTCAGGTCCAGGATCACCGTCAGGTCCAGGAGCACCGTCAGGTCCAGGAGCACCGTCAGGTCCAGGAGCACCGTCAGGTCCAGGAGCACCGTCAGGTCCAGGAGCACCGTCAGGTCCAGGAGCACCGTCAGGTCCAGGAGCACCGTCAGGTCCAGGAGCACCGTCAGGTCCAGGAGCACCGTCAGGTCCAGGAGCACCATCAGGTCCAGGAGCACCGTCAGGTCCAGGACAGATGTAGATAATAGCAAGATCAGGAAAAGGTTCGACGCGATTAATACGAGACCGAAACAAGGACCATTACTCACAACACCTCCAATGCTTAAAACTTTTTCCCATCTTTTATCGAGCAAACTTTTTAATTATCTTCGGGGAATGGGGTATGTATTTTCTTGGACTATTATTTCAGTCATAATAAAACGATTGAAGTAAATCTGTTCGATTTTATATAATATATATCGAATACGTTATGCTTTTAACAAAGTGCCCCTAAACTAATGCATCCATTTATACCTAGTTCGAGACTTGCACGTTGGATGGTGTTACGGACGCTGATTGCACAGCGGGTCAACGGAAATACCTTTCTTATCGATCCTCAAGCCTTACCTATTGACGATACCAAAAGAAAGTTAACAAATTTAAACATTCTCTCATTAAGAATCTACAAAATACTTTCCCAGCAAAAGCAACGGACAGAGGACAAGACAAAAAAGAATACAAAGCTCCAAACACGATTCTACCTTCCGTCTGGTACAATAAAATACCAGTTCTTGATACCAGCACGATATCAACTTTTCATCTGTACAAAATGAACATTTCTGGATTTAAATTTAAATCGTGGAGACGTTCCATTCGCGTGCTAATAATAGTCCACTCGTTCCTATTCTCCCGCAGATTTAGTTTCGACACCGGTGGCGCCGTGGCGAGAAAATATGGATCCCCTGTTCCACGGTAGCCGTGTCCCGCCATTGTGCGGAACTATGTACGAGGGGGATGGCCTGGGTGGTGGCCGATGTACAAGGAAAACGCTTGGTAAAAACGCTCGTATTATCCCCGCTCTCGTCCAGAGATTTATAGTCGTTTCACAATTCGCGCTCCCCGGTTCCCTCCTAATTAATGGCCGTCCACCGTTTACAGTGTTAATCCTGCGGCGTTAATTCAGGCAGAGCGCGCGGCTCATTGTACGGGGCGTGCATGCAGAAAGTGAGAGGGCGCACGGTCCCTCGCAATGGCTCGGCCGCGATTACTTTCACAACGGGAGCAAGGTCTTATTTTTTACTGGCAATTTTACTCGAAGATTCGTCGCCAGGGTGGTACCAACATTTTCGAGAGAGAGAGAGAGAAAGAGAAAAAGACCTACCAATGTCCTTATATGCGAATTATTACAGTCTGTTCTCGATTGTTCGGTACCATTTCTCTTATGCCACTTCTGGTGTCCGTTTCAAACGATAATTATTTTTAATTGCCGTGAAAACATCTGTCGTGGGAAAAGTCAGCCCCGAGGGGGAAAAATCTATACGGGTGATCGGGGATAAAAATGATTCACGGTATCGATTAAGCTATCGAATCGCCAACGGCAGGACATCGAACAATGGACGTATAACAGGATACACGCGATGCAGGATATATCGAGTAGACTCGCCTACCGTGAATCACTCGGCTAGCTATGCAAAAGAACGAAAGTTCCGTGAAGCCGTGGTCACCGGCTCGATTTCATACTCCTAAGCTACGTCAGTATTTCGATGGTGGCTTTACAGCCCACGCTGTTTCAGGTCGAGCGAATCGATTCGACGCTCGTCGTAAAAATCGGCTAAACGGATTGGTCGCGGTTCCGGATTTCCGTCAGCCGTGATTTCGTCAAGACGTGCACGTAAACACGAACGCTGTTCCGGCTCTACTCGGATATCTTTCTAACATTTCGAGCAAAGTAAGGACGTTGTTCCACGTTGGACGAGGGAGAGATTTCACTCTCTGGCTGTCGCAATTTTTTGCCTACAGAAACGGAGAACACGTCTGACCGGTGAACATTAGACGCGGAGAACAGTAGTAACCTCGACGAGCCCAGATTCTAATCTTCTAATCCAAATTCTGACCAACTTTCTCTGATTCTCCATCGCGTACGATCGAGACCCAACAATTGATACTTGGAACTAACGCGCGTCAGGTATGAACAGAAACACTGAACAACGATGCGATTCCATGGTAGCCTATTTATGGACAATATCTTAGTTCGCAATTACGAGAAATCGCGATCACCAAGAATCCAGCCGCGAAGGGTTAAAGTCACACCCATGTTTCATAACGGCCACCGGTTGGTGGACGAAAAAAATCCAGTTTCTTCACGCAAGATAGCCCCGTGAACGCGTCGACCGCCTTCGATACCGCTTTAAATACCATTCCTAATCTCGAGCATCGCTCAGAAGCGCCCGGCTCGAGCGTTAAAACAACTGGGCAGGAATTAAGCGGAATCACGATCGAAGGTGCGAAGGCTCGCGTACGTCAGAATGTAAATCATAGCTCGCGCGGCGGTAGCCGGAGCCGATCGAGACGTCGGTATGGGAAACGTTGGAACCGGTGGCTACTCAGTTCGGAATGAAACTAGGTCAGAATACGCAACGCTACGTGTACATACTAAAATTCCCTTCTCTCCGTCTCGTGGATCTCCCGGTTGCTCTCCCGTTCGAGTCGCGTTCAGCCCGATTACAACCTCTCGTTTCGAGCGTGGAACGCGCCAACGCGGCTCGCGGCTGACTTCGGACGCCTCGATCGAACGACACCCGATGGCTGCTGATTTTAGACGATCTTAAGAACATCGTAGTGATCGCTGTTCGAATGGACAGTGAGAAAAGAAGAGAATGCGATGGAGAAAGCTTTCGTCGTGAAACAATAGCTGGTACCAGAGTGATCGTAATACGAGAACGATCTGGAGGAAGCTTGGCGTATTACACGATCTTTGTACGATCATGTTTAAAGAGAGCTTTCTTACGAATTATTATTGCGTTCCATCGAGTTGATAGGAAACTGGTATTCCTTGGAAAATTTAGCTGCAAGTTGCACTGCGATCTGCTTACGCCCACACTCGACGTTGCAGCGTTTCGAGCAACTGTTCCAAGAGCTTTCGCGAAGACGAAGAATTTCGAAAGCACTCGAGCCCGCCAATGCTCTCGACGATTGGTTCGCCGACAAAAGTGGCTCGATAGTTTAACACGCGATCGCACGGTAGCTGCACGAGGGCCACAGAAGAAAGGAAACAGCGGTTCGATCTGTACCGATGACAGTCCGTGTAACACTCGATCCGATTGTCAGGTTTTATTACGAGGCCGTTGTTGGGCCACTCGGAGGCAACAAGTTTTGCCAGCCGGATCGAGTGACAGGTGAGAATGTTTTTATAATGAAGTCACGGCGTGTTTTCGCATTCGAGACGGCGACGTTACGCGCGGATGCGAAAGGAACGGATACCTGGCTAAATGTCCCCTCCAGATGGATATTAACCGATATTGTTATCAGCAGGGACGAGAACGAATTCGTATTGTAATTGCCATCGACAGAGCCCATCATGCCGCGACACTGGGACGAGAGTCAGTTTTCTGTCACGGATTTAATGAATTGGACGTTGCCTCGAATTACAGCGCAAGTTTCAGTTGATAAGTTTAATGGAGAATGGATGTGAGGATTGTTAAAGTCGCAGCTGGAGTTGAATTTTATGACGCGATGGGAGTTTCGATGCTTGTAATAGGCGTTATTATCGCGGTGTTATTGCGCGTTTATTGCGCGAAATGGAATTTAAAAAAGGCATGCGTGTAACGAGTGTGAAATGGTCCCAGGTTATTCGAATTTTTAATATTACTGAGCGTGATCACTGATCTAAACGAGCACTATAGATTCCGACTTTGAGTTCACAACTGCTTAACGTTGATTACTGAGGAAGAAAGCAGTGATAGATTGATCTTCGAAGAAAGAAGACGGTTGAGCATTATTTTCCACGAAGTTTGCGTGCGATAATAAACATTTAATCGCTTAAGTAGCGGATAAATCGTATGCACGATTTGCGACAATTTGTCGCGGTAATTAACCTAACATTCAGTCAATTATGGAAAACGTCGACCTCCCAAGAGAATAAACATTACTTTCATCAGTGCCGTCTGTATAATACGATCGTGCCTGACGTAATCGGCAATTATTATATCCGGTAGATGAAGAAAAATTCATCGCGATCAGACATTCTCTTTTCCTCGTGCGTCGAATGTAAATGAATCGACGACGAACTAGCGTGCTCACATTAAGAGTACGTAAATCTTGTCGCAAGTGGTTTCAATGCGTCGTTCAAAATTGCAATTTCAGTGTCGTTAATTACTCGTTCACAATTACTCAATCTAAGAAAACTATTCTCGACTGATAATAGAAGCCAAAATAAGACGAAAACGAAGAATAAAAAAATTGCATTCGCGGTATCATTAACGAGAAAAGCGACTTCGAAACTCCTCCCGTACGTACGCGCGCGCCATTTTGTCGCGATCCATAAGTCATCGGAACGCGGGTGTCCACCCGCGGTCACAGTATTTCGTCACGCGTCGCAGACCACGCGGGGTAGCACCCAATTACAAGCTTGGAGCTCATTTTTCTTCGAAACGAAGCGTTAAACGCGACTTCGTCATTCCCCCTCTCGTCTCATCCCGCGAAATCGCTTCTCTCGTCGTTCGACGCGCACAGGCGCCACGGGGGAACGTCTCGCGTGTTAGTGAATCACGGGACTCGCGGCAACGGACCACCCTATCGTTCTCCTCGCGTTGCCTCCGTGAAAGGGAACGCGATCACGAGGTCTGGCGAAAAGAAAGATCGCTCGCCACGGCGAAACTAGATCGATCCAGCCGCGTGTCTACGACCTCTCTTCCCGTCTGTGTTCTACGTGCGCGCGTTACCACACCAACCGGTGCACCTGTAACGGTGCTAGTGTCAGGGAAAACACGATTCTCCCCGTGGAAGCGGGATCTCTCTCACACAGGCCTTGCATCGCGATGCAAGATTGCGCAGGAACGCATGTGACTCGCCGTCATGTGACTTGCCGTCATGTGACTGCGAGAGAAAGTCGATCCGCATCGCGGCGGCGCTGTACGGGCTAGAATGCGCCTCTTCGAACGGACCGATTAGGGTCGGTCATCGGACACGCTCCGTCAGTACCGACGGGGCTGGCCTGCTAGTCGATCCGCATCTACACCTGGGGTTAAAGGAAATCGACGGCTGATCGATTCTCGATGAACGCGATCGAAAGCGACTACATCCTCGAAGTTGTTCGCTGGCCTATCGCGAGGACGGTGACTGGTGGATTTATGACTATACTCGCGATGGATTTACGGCTGCGCCAAACACGAATGGTCCCCACTAGTTTTTGCTCCAGAATCTAGTTATTCGGCTGGCTAATTTTGTAATGACTAGACGAAAATGTTTGATTCACATCGGCTACTTAGGTTGCTGTATGTATATTGTGTATTTAGACTGGATCTCTGAGGTTGTTATTTACTGTCTGACATAACGAAACCAAGGGTTTCATCGGCATCGCTATTAATTTCTGGTCTGACCTAACCTCGAGGCTTCAGCGAAGGTACGCTGATGAACGACGGAAACAATTTTCTCTAACCACACGAGGCGCTGGCAAATCGCTCGAGCGGCCAGTCCTATCTCCTTCCCAGGGACCAGGAAGAGTTGTCCAGTGGAAATGCTCAACGCTCGATAGAATTGCAAAAGTCAGAGTGGAACAGACGCACTCGCCGTTGCATAAAATGTAATAAATTACAAGCAAAAATACCGCGCAACTGATTTCTGGTAACCGCGACATTAATCGATGATCTTCGCGTGGAATCGATCGCGCTGATAGACGGATAATTTATGCGGAACACGTGAAACCGCGGTAAAAATAGAGGAGAACTCGAGCTAAAGTGGATTTCGTTTCTCCTTTGCATCGCGCGATCGATTGTAGTCCTCCGTCGCGAGATCCTTTCCCTTTTCCTCAGCCGCTTCCTGCCGGGCGCATCTTCCACGCTCGACTCGAATCAAACGTTCTCCAGGCTTATTCGCACGTGTAAACGCCCGTTACGCGACTGTTACCAGCTTGTTTATGTAACCGCAAAAAAGAGACCCGAAACGAAATCTTTATCGTTCTTTTCCTTTAGCGATTTACGGCTGGATCGCGGTCGCCTTCCGTTTCGCAGCGAGATATGCACGGATCGAGCGATCCTCCGGCTTCTCGATGGCTTCTCCCATCTCGATGGCTGCGTCTGCGGTTTAGCGTTCGCGATCGTGTGACATTAAACTTCACGGAATTTGGTTTCAGTGGTATCCAGCGGTTTCGTTTATGAATTTTACCAACGTCCACGGTTTACTTATGCGAATTATCGCAGGCTTACTGAATTTACCGCAGTTTTGGTCACTACTGAGAGGGGTAGGTTAGAGTTGCATGTACATATGGCTGATGTGGCAAACGCTGAACGTTACCAAAGCTAATTCTTCTGAGAAAGGTAATTCTTCTTTTGTAGCGTTCCACATTTGTGTTCAGCGCGACCATTGTATTTGAAATTCTGCGAAATGCAATTGAAACTTCTTTTCCTTTATTTTCTCGGATATTCGAACATATATCTATTTCAACACATTTCGCAGGTCTTTTCTTTCGTTTTATTTTTCTCGAAATCATTTTCTAAGATTAAGTTTCTTCTTCCCTGTTTTTTCCTCGCGACGCAATACGATGACTAATTTACACCAGGACGAGTTCCAACGAATACATCGACTCGAAACGCTTCTAGCGAAGACTGAAGTTAAAAGGAGCGGCGACCATTTCGGTTCCTTCGGTCAACTTGACCGGCTTTTTTTCCCACCCTCTGCGACACGTGACGGCGAGAAATGTCGCGCCGCGTTGATTACTCAAAACGAATAAAAAAAACGAGTAAATTAAGCTTTGCAGGAAACTGGGGGCCATATTTCGCTGGACGACTTTCACTTAATCGTACCGCGACATACTTTAACCACCCTGTTATTGTATTTTATCATCATTCATCATATTTTTTTATCGCTCACCACGATCTCTGTCCTCTCGTTGAATATGCGATTACGCAATTCCCACATAAATTATCATGGCTGACAAGGTCGCTAAAAATTCGTCGAGACGATAATCGCATCGTTCAGAGTCGACGTTGCACAAATACGCATAATAATTTCAACTGTTTTTTTACTTTTCTTCAATGGAGACCAAAACAATGCTCCCATTTCATCGATGTTACCTTCGATTCGTAATATCATCGTTATAGAATTATTGGAATAGTGCACCACTGTTTTATAGGATATTATATTTATCAAAACGTTCAGTAACAGCCAAAGAACTACTCTCTCGTTCGCCAGTATTACGTTTCTTGTATTCAAGGTCCGGTTGGTCCGCAACCATTCACAGCTGGCTGGCTCTCGAGCTTCGATTCCCGCGTAAATTCGAAAGAGAAGCGGAGAAAAAAGAAAAGGCGAAGAATCGTGAACGCGCGAACCAGCAGAAGGCTGGAACCGTGATTCGGGTCAGAATGGAGAATGCCAAGGTTCCACCCTTTCTCTTCGTCGGATGGTCCGACAAACGAAATTTCTTCTCCTCCATATTGCTCGCGCGTGGACGCGTTTGAATTTTCGGTTTACGCGCGAGCATAATCGACGTTTCGTAATCGCTGCCTTTACCTTGACCAGAAGACATAATTCAGGTGAACCACTTAATTTCCGCCTTTCTAGTATCTATTTCATTGAAAATACTGACACACTTCAAACGACTCGCCTTCAGACGTGGTCTGGGTTTTTACTTTACTTCGCGACGATTTAATATCGTCTCGACGCAGCAAAAAGAGTGTGCAGAGCATAAAAAAGGATATTTATACTTAATCCTTTAGCGGTAATACCACCGTGGATGAGGTATGCTGTTAATTATTAAACAGACGAGCAATTAAAGCTTGTAAATGATTAAGAAAATCGTAAAGGTTATTCGATAGCCGCGCTTGTTAATGCTCGATCGAGGATCCATTTCGTTAGCCTTCGCAGGTGATTGTTCAGAACGATTCTTATAAGGAAATGCAAAATCCTTTCACCGAAAATACATTATCGAGCAGTCACATCCACCTTGAACATATTTAAACCATACGTTTCGCGTATACATGAAAATATTCCAGTCGATCGGTTCTCCGCTTTCGAAATAAACGATTCTAGCCCGCCGATTGAAATTCAAAGCTGCGCCCTCGACGCTGTCCCTCGCAATCGAATTCGAACCTCAACCCGTCCGTACTTTCCTCGAAAAGGCTGCATCGCGCTCGATTTCGAATATCGTACCAAGGACCGCAATTAAACTGGACTTAACTACCGTCCAAAATCTTGCCCCAGAACAAGCGCGACGAGGTATCGCTTTCACCGTCCCAGGAACGGCTGCGACTTCAAAAGCGACACGTCCTTCGCGACCTGGCGATACATAAATTCGTTCGACTCCTTTTTCTCTCTTTCCTCTCTCCAGCTCGAGTCTTTGGACAGGTCGATTTATCGATACACCCACCCGTGCGAATGACTCGCGACGAGGCACGCGTGCGAACGCGATCGCGATCCTCTGCTTAACGCGAGAACGTTATATCATCGCCTCGCACCGAGACACCCAGCCGACGTGCATTCCCGCTCGCCTGCGCTCGGATCGGTAACACGTACGCCTACTGAGCACCGGTTAAACCAGTTTAAAAAAACAGTTTTCGACGGAATTTCCGGCGCCACCCCAACCGCCAAGGATACACCTTTCTCGCGCGCGCTCGCGTTGCGTCTCGTCCCTGAAATTCGGCCGCATCGAAAATCGCACGGCATCGTCGACTGTCGAGGAGTGTCGTCGTAAGACGCAGCTGTCGTTGTATCGCGGGTGGTTTATGTAGAAAGAAAAGGTGAGGAAGAGGAAACGATTTGGTCTACGGTTGTTTGAGATCAATGTTCTCGCGTTAGTGGGTGATGCTATGGAATTTCAGTGCTTCAAGAGAGAACAGTTTCGATATGCACTGCGAGAGATCGTATGGGAGCTTTGAATTATATTTTTTTTCAAAGTAATCGTATTTAATAAGAGAGAGCGCATGGACGTCATCGTCCCGCGCGAAGGATTGTTACACTTCACTTCGCGTTCCAAGGATACACGCCTGAACCTTATCAATCAGTCTTTGTTACACGGCTCCATATACGGGAGGCTAGGATGTAACAGTTCCACATTGTGCCAGCTATCTTGCCTTTCATCGCGATCGACGAACCGTGGAAAGTCGAGCGATCTTTTGCGCGCGTAAATAATTAGACGCAAGAAGGTGGATGACGGCGATTCGAAAGTTTCGCCTAGAAAGTTTTCGTCAAGAGAATCGCTAATATCGTCGATTTAGTTTAAGGGGCACTCGAACGGTTTCGAGTGTTGTATCACTGTCGCAGACTGCGATCGATAATGCCATCGTTACGCGCTCGCCAAGTGACTCTCGATTCGTCGATCGGATCGATCGATCGATCAAATTTGAAGCAACGTAACCGAGCCCCTTGGGCGACGTTCCGTTGCCCAATGGTGCGTGTGTGTTCCATTTATCTTTTTTCTCTCCTTCGATTTTTTTCCCTTTTTAATGGCCAGATCCGTATAAAAGTAGAGTAGGATTACGTGGAGCAGTTTCGTTAACGGGAACACGGATTAGAATGGGTTGCCTTTTTTTTATTGGACTGAGCTGATCGGGTACGACGATCACTTTTAGATCATCGACGTGATATAACTTTCCTTGTTACATAATGAAAGCCATTATGCTTGTTTTGGATGGAAATGGATCTGAAAGGATCGAAGAGGAGAATCGAGATTGCGAAATATATCAAAAATTGTAACAGGATTGGATTTTTTTAATATCGGTGGTTAGAATAAGCGAAAGATTGCCTTGCGTAGAATTTATCGATAACCATCAAAATCGCTACAGAAAATGAGAACACCCGGACTCGTGCCCGAGTAATTTCAACCTGTTGTAACACGATCAAACGTTACTCGGATCGATCTCAGCACTTTTGCCACAATGTTGCAAAAGCTTGCAACAACGACTGTCCATTAAAGGGTACGAGAGGAGCTCAGCACGATCGACCATCAGATCTTAAAACAAACAATGTTCGATTACTCTCTAATGGCTCGTTAAATCGTACTTTATGAAACACGGGTCTCCGAAGCCATTTTCGAAAACACGCAAGGGGAGGGGAGGGGGGGGGGGGGTATTGGGTGATTTTCGAAAAAATTTAATATTTCGCCAAATGCGTACTTTGCCCGCCTCGCCCTCCCTTATTAAAAGGCCCGCCAGATAGAGACTCTGGCAATTGATGAGACACATATAGATCTACAAATATGCAAAGTTTAAACAAAATCGGTTGGGGGCGAAAACATGGTTTATGAGGTGAATAGGGTCCTTTCTTAACCTCAGCAGCTCCATCATTTCCCCTTCGAATCGCTCTCCGTTTCTGATAAAACGAAAAAATGATACCTCGAGATACCACAGCAATCATCCACACCATATTCTGTTGCGTATATCCCTAGCTAAGAGGATCAAATTAAGCCTCTGCCTCCTCGTTAATTACAGAATCGCAACAAGTTTCCACTCAACGCTACGATGTATCCGCGATATCCCGCTGAGCATCCCGTTCCCATTCCCCTTTTCCCGGTTATTTTCCACCAAACGAAAAGTGAATGTCAGTGACATTTAGCGTTCCGCCCAAGGAAATCTGGCGCGTTGGAAGGCGTTCGCCGAGGCGACCTCGCGAGGCCGCCGCGGGTCGTAACCGCTCGGAGAAAGCGCTTCTCTTTTCGATTCACCTCAGCCGAAATTGCAGCCGCATGTGAGGCACGATCGTCCGCCAGGGAAAGGAACTCTATTACCATAATTCGACTCGCTCTCGCGCTGGACACGATCGAAACGTGCGCCTGGAAAGTGTCTCGCTCGGAAGATCCTCGAGGATGGTCGAACGATCGTTTCGATGGGATCAACCGGTTGGAGCGTAACGTGTGACGATTCGCAGGTGGCCCGTTCGTTGCTCGCGATTAAATTCTAATTAGTCATCGCTGGTTGCCGGTGATGGCTCGATGATAAACGATCCGGGGCACGCGCGAGGATCGACAAGTGGTATCGCGTGATCGCATCGGCTGAGCACGCTGTCGCGTTACGTCGGGTGTCTCGCGTGCCGTTTTCTGACCGGTCGATTCGAGCCGATGAAAACGGCCAATTTGTACCAGCCGCTAGAAAGTCGAATCGTCGGGAGTTGCCGCGTGCGCGCGAAGGTTGCGTCGAGGGGTTCGCAAGGTTCGCAGCCGATTGGGCGACGCGCGACATTCCCGCGAGGATTTGCTTTTGAAAAGCGTGCAGGTTGTCAGTCGACACGCGACGATTAGATTCGCGAAAGCTACGAGGACCACGTACGATTTTGAGAGGCAACTTCGCTTGACTGATAGTTCGTTTTCAGTGTTACGAGAGTAACAGACGGAGAGAAAGTGTTTCATCGTTATTAAAACAAACATCAGTGCCATTTGAATCATTCATCTGGATACGCTCATGGTTTAATTAAAAAACTTCACTTCGTTTTCGCTGGTATGCGGCGCAAATCGTTTCCTTGTTCGTCCGCCATCGAAGCATTCCGATTTCTTTATCCCTCGGCTGGCGCACGCGCGCGGATCTGACATTTTCAGCGTGTCCATACCGAGAAAATGGCCGCGGCTCGTGTTACGTAACGGAACAGGTCCGCCAAATTATGAGACCCGAGCTCGTCGAACTTGCGACTCTCGCTCCGCGTCCTCCGCTTCGCCGCGGTGGCTTCCGCGGAAAGCAGAGGAGAACGTGAAAAAATTCCTCTTCGTACCTTTTCGTGGCGCGAACGCGCGGTTTGGCGAGGTCGTGTAATTGTTCTGGATTCTGTGCAACTGTTAAACAAGCCAGATCGCTCGATAATGCTCTACGACGCGGCACGCGTCGCGGTGAAAATATCTCGTACGCGTTTGGAATGGTGATTCCTTCCCGGCGAACTGTACACGTACTTTAAGCCCGTTTCCTCGAACGATTAACAGGATTTCGAGTCCTAAGGGGGATCGTTTTTTTCTACGTTAACTCCTTATTCTTTAAAGACAGCAATTGTTTTTCCAGCGATTACGTAGATTATATATGGTGTTTCAGTGATAATATTGACATTTAAGATAACTGGTCGACTTTTATCAGATGGTGTATACATTATGCAATTAATGTCGGATAACAATTTATGGTGTAGTTTCAAGATAGTCCCCTTCACGCGAGTAAACTCTCGATGACGATTTTCTCGATTGAATTACATCAGCGAGTTTAGCATGCAGCAATACGCTTTGATATGCCCCGATAGTGATAGTAGCCTTACTCCAAATAGCTTCACTGCAACGATTCGATTTTGTCGATCATCGTGTACCCTCAATACCCAACACTCAGTAATTTATTTTAACTCCCTCGCAATAAATCAAGCAAGTTCCAGTCATGAATGTTCTGTATCGAATATCTCCTCAAAGTTCGTCGTATATATTCCAAATGAGGCTTCTTTAATTTCGCGTTAAAGATCATCAGCTGTACGGCGCGAACCGAGTGCTCGTTAAGTCCCCGCTTTAAATCAACTCGAGTTACGATAATAGTGGCGAGAAGGGAGCGGTGAACGTTACTTTGCATCCGTGCACCTCGTGCTTATCCTCGTGAGGTCCAATTCCTGTTGTTTGTACAATCAATTGCGCGCGGGAACGAGAGCGAGGCGGCTCGTTCGGGCGGAGAAAAAAGAAGGAAGAGAGAAAAGGATTGAAAAACGGCCGAGGTATCAAGTTTTGCAACGCCTCGTAAATCGATTATCGCCACCCTTCACGCGGCGACTCGTCGGAGCAACGGGAGCTGACACGAAAGTTCTCTACCCCGTCGCGATCGCCGTGCTGAGGATCGAGAACGTACGGAGAACGTGCGAGCAACGCGAAGATCTACGACATAATTGCACCGCGAGTCCGATTTTTCCTGTCGCGCGACGCTCTTGCGTTAAAAGCGCATGATCTCTCTCGACAGCGGCGATCGGATCGCTTTTACTCGGCGAGCGCGGCAGGGTCGACTCGCGACGATCCATCGATCAGATTCGCGCGTTTACATTGCGATTTTGACCAGTCGCTCTATTCGATACGAGCGCCTGTTGCGTGCACCAGCGTCGAGACGCTACTTTGATTCTCGCTCTTTAATCTTGAGAACGATGGAAGCAGATAGAAAGTCGAGCGAAGCTACGATTTTGATAACGCGAGTCTAGCTGAAAGCATCGCGAATCTTGCGAAATCGTTGCTTTATAAAGAGCTAAAAAGTGCGGATTGTACGTTCCTTTTTTTCCCCGCCAATTAAGCTACTTTCTCCGTTCTGCCATGTTTGAAGGTTCGCAAGGTTTGTGAAACGATGATCGTTTTTGTCAAATTTTTTACCAAGAGAAGGGAAGGATGTAGAATGCTGTAGCAGTGTCGCAAGGATCTGGTATCATCAATCATAGGAATCGCTAGCTTTGTTCTGTTCAAACATACAAGGAAAAAAGCAGATGTATACTATTATAATTTAATGTTAACTTAACCCTGCCGTGAACTTCCACTTTCGCAAGTCGCGTATGAGTTTCTCGAAATACTATCTTGAATTCATTAGAAATATTTTCTGTGAAAGTAATCCTAGTCTAGGCGCCATCATTCCGCCAGCTTCGATTGATCGTCTCTCGATTACATGGTACAAACTGTTGAACGAGATAATTACTGGGCCATTAGCTCGTATGACTTCATCGTTCGCCAATACAGCCAATACTGTCAAATCGACTGGACAAACATAATTCCTAAGAACAATGCATTTTCAAACGCACACAAGATTCCGGATAACAAGTATCAAGTATAAAATTCTCGTTTCACAAACTGCTAAGATCCAGTCGAAGATCGTTTACAACTACATAATCTGGAAAATTATCCATCATCGGCAACTATAAAAGATATATACCCTCGTGAACGTGTACCGCTGAATTCCCTAATAAACCACAGGCAGTTTTGCATTACGCAACGTTTGTTAGAGCCGAGAGTGGCATAACGGAGAACCGCAGCCGTGAGAAACGCGACGCGGGAAGCGAGCGGTCCATTGTTAACGGAGGGGCCTAAAAATCCGGAAGTAGGAAGCGCGATCGTCTGGCCGGACGCGTTTCGCGGAAAAAGTTTCGACGAAACGAACGAGCCGTCCGAGTCGGAGTCGCTTTCGTTGTTACCGTTTGATTGATCGCGGCCGCTACTCGATGATCCACGGCGAGGCGCAGTCCACGATTTGTACTCGTCACGTCGCTTTCTACGATCGGTAATAGCGCCGTCTAATGCACGCTTAGAATGCGGTTAGCTGCCCCGTGAAATCCAGACGGGACTGAATCCCTCGGATTAATCAAACTTCTTCTGCACGCGCAGCGATCTGCATCGAAACGGGGAGCAACGCCAGGCCACCTTACCCCCATCGACTTGCGACATTCCGATCGATACGCGTTGCGAGTGTTTCAAAATTTTGCCAGCAACAAGTGTGCGCTACCAGAGCAGCCGGATGCGTTGGATAATACCTGCTTTGATAATTGCTCGGGATACTTCGTTAGTCTTCATTCGTTATTAATTGGAGCAACGAAAGTGGTTCTCTCGCGGTGTGTTTAGAAGATCCTTGGGAAATTATGTTCCCGTAATCGTTCTGAAAGCCACGTTTGTTTCGACGAGCGAATCGAAATCCGCTAAACCGTTAATTATAGTCGCTCGAGGCGAAGTGGTTAATTGGACGTGGTAATCGTTGGATTTAAACAATCGAATTTAAATGATTATTCGTACGATGATGGATAGTTGTAGGGTGCGCAGTTTATTATAGCTAACATCTTTTAAACAGTTTCAAACGCGATGCAATCAGCTTCACGTATGACCAATTTCAGTTGCGTGTTGGTCTCGTTGAGTTAACAAGATTCCATTTGATTGAGTTATTAGAGGTTTGAAAAAAATCCATACTCTAGCCGTATTTCCATTCTCCAGCGTTCGAGCGTAGACGAGACGCATTCTGTGCAAGCTCGCGAGCCGACAGTGTTTAGACGCTCGCGAAGTCTGTCTAATCCCCAGCGATTATTCCTCGTAGGAATTTGATTTAATTACGTAATCCAACAATTACAATATTCCATTCACCGATTCAAATTCTCACGACTTTCAAAGTCTTACGCAACGAAGATCAGGCGCGTCTCTTATGTAACGAAAATTGAGTGTCCCTTTGACACTTGCAGACGAAGCGAGTATACGCCTCTCGAGCGTCTTGCAGCGTCCGTTTCGAAGATCTGTTGCACGATTAACATTTGCGTTACGTATCATCGTTAGTAGAACGCATCGTTTTGTGCGTCCCTTTCATCGCTTCTCGAATTCAGAAACGCCGTGGATTCTTCGATTTTGTTAAACGACCAAGGCTTGTGCAAATATTAGCTCCTTTAGTTACCGTAATTGATAATTTGCTCGAACACGGCAATTTAACGCGCGCTACGTTTCGCTGTGTAACACAAGTTATTTGCCGTCAAGCGCCACGTAAACTGCGAGACGTTGAAAGTATGTAAATCACTGGCTGATCGGCTGCGATTTCGTGCGAGCCGAACACAAGTCCCCTCCGCGTTGCAACATTATCATCAATTTCAAGTTTCAATTATATTACCGGCGCCGCTTTCATTTATCAAATTATCCAGGATAGAAACTAGTTTCGAGTCTATTTAAAAGCACATTCATCGCGTCTCTTTCTCAAACTATCCAGTCGGACTGAAGCCCATTCGTGATATGCTTCAATCTATTAGTAAGCATTATACGCTCGAATATTCGCTTCCCTTCTATTGCGTATATCGATAATTATCAAAGGCGTAGCTGTGGCAGCCAAATGTAGCAATTTACGTAATTATATCCTTTATATTATAACGCGGATAGGGTTAATTATACGCTTCGTAGAGCTTCGCGTAACAAGGCACGCGTACTCGTACTTCCTTTCTCAAATGAAGTCCACGAGCAGCTTGCGATTAAGTTCCATCCAACGTACCTTCCCCCACAAAAATACCACGCATCCCTTAAATCTTGCCTCTATTTCTCAAATTACTCCTCGAGCGTTCAAAGCTAGTTCATCAGACTCAGAACCGCTCGCTAAGCTTGCTCTAACTTAGTCTCATCCGGCATGAAACAGGCAAAACGGACGCAGTTCCGTGGCGATCCCTCGAATCGGGTGGCGACGCATTTCGGAGAGACAATCGATGTCTCGAATCGAGGGCAGCACAGCCGGCGGCTCGTTTAGAGAAAGGAAAGTAAAACGTGGAGCGTGTCTACGGCCTCCTCCTCCGCCGCCACCTCTACGCGTCCCTCTTTCTCGTTCCCTTCGCCCCTTTTCCTTCCACGCAGCCAGTCGACTGGTCCCGGTGGTCTCTCTCACCTGGAGGTGGTTACCACCTCGAGGACCGCGCGGACTTATGCCGTACACATATACCCCCCTTCCATCGTGGCGTTCGCGAAGCCGCGCTTTTGGGGAGCTTTCCACCACCACGTGCCACCTCTGCACCACGTAGTCGATAAAGAACTACACGGGCACGCAGGGCTCGCTAGTGAGGTTACCGCATTATATGAGACACTCGGTCAGTGAGTCTCTAACCGACAATCACTCGACACGAACGCAGTTCGAGCCACTGGAACCGTCGCTTAATCTTGACCTGTTGAACAGTGCTGACCGGGACCAATCTCGCGAGTCACGCGTAAACTTCACGCATCAGTTTCCTTTCCACCCCTTTCTTTCTTCCATTTCTCGTTTACCTCTCGCGGGTCTGCTGAGAGCTTCCGCGTCCGTGGAGATCCGTGGTTCGAAGGAAAGTGCGTCGAAAGTGCTGTTCAGACTGTACGCGATCCTGAATACCGATTCTCTGGTGTTCAGTTCGATTCTGTTCGGTTGGCGGTTTACTGGGGATTGGCTGACAACGTGGAGCACGTGGAGGCAGAATGCATAGGTGGGTCCACTGTTTACGTTTTAGCATCTAAGGAGCTTAGTGGTAGGATTCTTCTTGACGATAGTTGTTCGTGTTTTATCCTGTTAGTATCAGATACTATCCAGTTTTCTTCTTTTCTGTTTCTTCATCCGATTTCTTTGATGTTTGAAGATCGTTCTATGCTTCTTATCCGTTTCACTGTCCCTACCCTCGCTCCCTTTGGAGTAATGTATTAAAATGTGCAACACGCGCTGGTATCGAGCGTAATCCTTTACGAAGGGCGTGAAAAAACTTCACTCTTTATTGGTAAAACAGATAACTACATGGTAGTTAATTAATCCTCGCGTTGAAAAGCAGGCTTGTTTCCCTTGCTAATGGACGTTCAAGTGGGTGGTAACAAGACTATTAAAAGTGAACGTGTGCGCCAAGCAAATCCGGTCTTAGACTGTCTGAAATCTACAACCGCCATTCGAGGAAACGAACTCACACCCAGGTATATTTAAGGCGATACGTTTCGCAATGAACGCGCAACGAAATGCAACGTAATAATTATACCTCGCGTCTAAAAAAAAAAAAAAAAAAAAGAAGGAATTGCACAGTCGAGGTAATCCGTTGTTACATACGAGTCGATTACTTGAAACGATCGTTCCACTCTCGATCGATTTGCCGCGTCCAAAAGGAAACTGTGCGGTGAAACGTTCGCGATGCGTCGATGACATAACGATTCTTCATTCACCTCTTGGCGGCTCTCATCGCGATGGACCGGCGCGCGATCGCGGAGGTCGATTTTACCATTTCTTCCTTTCTTTTTTTCTCTTGCCAAGGGAACACGCAGATCGCTGCGAGCGGAGAGCGCATCTGGTACACGCGAAATTGGATTCGATCGGCCGCTGTTGCATCGAGTGGCGAGGAAAGTGAAAGGAGAATCCGCGGTGGACGCGGCGCGAGAAAGTAATCCACGATCTCTATTCCGATCGGCCTCTTATCTCGAACGCGTTCCGTACGCGTAACAGCGCGCTCGCCTACTATCGTTATCAGTCGATTTCTACCAGGAATCGGAAATTGCCGATTGCTCTCGAGCGCTTTCACCCTTGGCGATCGATGGAGGATACGTAGTTCAATTAATGGAGCAACGATCGATCGGTAATGAGTACGTGACACAGTAGTACGGAATGCGACAGGTATTTGATCGATCAATTTCGTACATTCTCGCCACGACGTCTCGGTTTAAATATAGACTGTGGTACTTTTTTACGATGGAGAGAGTGATTATTCTCGTCTGATCGGTATCGATTTACCATAGACAAGTATCTCGATGCTATTTTCATCGCGTGATTAGAATATCGTTCGTATTGCTCTGCCGACATTGCTATTCTTATTAGTAGCAACATTATTTCCCTCGATCGGTATGCCCATTTAGTTTGCATAAACCAGCGTTCCTGCTAATTACCTCGTACTAAATGCAATTTCGAATAAACAATCCGGCGAAGCAGGAACAAGAAAAATATAGATTTTTGCAGCTCCAAACTGTTACTCTATTTTCTCATTAGCCGATAGTTAATTAGATAGCCAGATCGTGTGTTAAGATAGAACGAATCGCTTATACGAGAGATACTTATGTAAGTTATTACGTGCCAGCTTATTATTGCATAAACAAAATTAAATGTACCACGCGAAACGGCCTTGTCTTTCTGTTTTACGGTGGATGCAACACCCTTTCCTTCTGCAGTAACAGAGAGAAGCGATATAGGTACAGAAAGATAGCAATCATTTCAACGCGAAGTGGACAAAAAGTGGAGTCCCCTGCGAGGCGTCTCGATAAATAACCTAACACGTTAGCTAATCGACAAGCGTTACCAACTCGCGTTACGTTCGCGCTAGGCTCTGAATGCCTGCGGTTTCATATATACATTTTTCAGAGCCAGTTCTTCTCGACTTTTCAGCTTTCGCTGGCTTCCGGCACGCCGCGCGGTTTCACGCGTTTCCTCGAAACCGATTTCTCGCCGTTACGCGGCCAGAATACCAGGTCGATCCGAGCAATTCGTCAGGATCACACGTTCTTCAGCCTGCCCACGCAGGAAGGTAAGGCGAGGAACGAACGATCCGCGGTGGACAAATTCGGAATCATGTCGCTCGTTACTCGCCACCGATCTCGTTACCAACGATGTAACCGTGGAAGCGGTGGTCCACGTCTTATTCAATGCCCCGTTCGAGGGGTCCGTTTCGCGGCTGTTACGCCCTCGATTTCGCAACGCTTTTGTTACGCGCCGCCATTCGTGGGTACCGAACCGTTGGCTCCGTTGACAAGGCATATTAATCGATTCGTTGCGATTTGCAATCGCGTTTCAGAAACCGTCGAAGAAACGGGAGGAATTGCCGATTTCTCGACTCGAACACATCTGTCTCGTCGTTCTTGTTCCTGCACTCGGATGAATATTTTTAAGCGCGACAGGCATTCTTTGCACGCGAAACTTCTTTTTTACGTAGGAGTTTTTCACTTAGTTCACTTATACAACTTATTACGGAATATCCTGTACGTACTCCTTGGACAAACTCGTTCACCTCTCCCCCTGCTGCTGGCGCGGAGACTCTGTCGTCTCGCGAGTTCGTTCGTTCGAGAAAAACCTGGCAAGAAAACAGCAAGGCGCGAGCCAAGGATTCGTGAGATTCCAGACTAATCCGCCCCTTCTGGGCTCGCGTGATTTATGGCCGTTCAATATGCCCAGCGAGGGAAGCGAGTCCATGAATCGTATGATTGGGTCCAGTTCAGCAGGAGTCATTGACTGAGAGCAATTGGTTAATAGGCATTATGAAATCGATCGCGTCCGCGACCGGTTTGTATCGCTGCGTTTCGTCCGTGAGCGGTGCGCAGAGGTAACGAGATGGAAAAGAAACTGGAGCTACTTTACATGTTAATCCTGCCGGATTGAAGCAAACTGCTGAAATAGAAACAAAGTAAGAGAAACAGATTTTCTTAAAATGTTTACGTTGGGAAGTTGAAAAATTCAGAATTCGACGAGACTCTGCGAAAGAATTACAGCTAGCTTCGTGTCGTGTCATAATTCGTGGAGCTCAGGAGGAGAGCAGAGGTTTCGAAAAAGTCTCGTTCGCATCTCCAAAAATTGACTGCCACACAGGACGCGGGCAATTTAACTGGAAAAGCACGCCGCCTTTATCGCGTATCTTTCGCGCAATTCTCCGTTATGGCAGAGAGAACGAGATTACCAAAGCGCATATTTCGCGATCTACCGCTTAGTTTCTCCATATCGTCGACGCGGTGCTAGCGTAGCGCTCGTTGCGATAAAATCCAAGGTGGGCTCGATCTCGATTATCTCTGCGTTTACCAGCGAAAAATAAAAAGAAGAAAGAAAATCCAACAAAAAAAAAAAAGACTTCAACGAGGTATTCTCGAAAGTAAACGCGTTCCGTTTCTTTTCGATTTTCGAAATTGTGCAACGCGCAATCGATGGAAACCAATCGCGATAATTACATGAATTAATTGTACAAGGTGTGCGAAGGAATACGGATGGCGAGCACTCGTACGTGTGTTCACAAACATTTTAACCAAACAGATGAAAAACAGGGGAAAAACGGCGTGTAAAAAGATTCTATCGGGGTAAAGAATCGATTGTTAGAGACTAGGTACAGGGGGATTTCCCTTCCTTTCCATTCTTCGATGTTTCGAATTAAGAACGAGCAGTCTGATTTCTAAACTCGGTGTTTCAGTTGGCGAACCGTTGCACAATATCGATGGTATTCTTGTTGGTTAATAAATTAGCCTCTCTTGGGCCTATAAAGTTATATTTTCATTTGGTAATTGGGCCTATTAATTTATATTTTCATTTGGTAAAATCGACCACATTTTTCGCTGTACATATCTAGAAAATAGTGATTATTTTTTATATAAACACGAAGTAAATACACGTTATATTTTCTCTGCTCAGCTATTTAATTTTTGGTGTATCCCATTGATTCCACAAACGGACGGAAATCCTAGCAACGAAACGAACTGAAATTTCATCCAGGCTTAACTTCGAACCCGTTCGAAGGTACGAGAACAGCCGAGTCGTACGTTTTAATCCGCCTAAGTAATCGTCGCGGTTTATAAAATAAAAGGTGAACGGCCCCAGACCGGCTCCCGTCTCGAATGCATCGTGGATTAGCGCATGGAATAATTTTCCCGCGAACGAACGCGAAAATATCGCGCGGCTGCACGGTTATACGCTCGCCTACGATCATAAATCGGCGCTCTCGGTCGCCTTCGTTTCGACGTCCAAGGTGGACACATTCTCCCGTAACACGGACGAGACGAGTGATACCGCAATAGAATGGGAAACGGATCATTTGCATCCGCTTAGCAATGCAAATAAACATCGCTCGCAACTTGGGATATCATAATTGCTTTTCCCGTCATGTTTAATCGGCTGGCGAACATTTTTACGATCACCGAAACGAGGAGTTTTTACGAGAATGAAAATTATTCGTTTTGCCAACAACGCTCGAAACGTTCCTCTCTGGATTTCGCATGTACGAATACGCGCAACAGTTCCTCGTGGAACTTTATGATTTAGATCCACTCGAGTATGCTCTATTGAAAGACTCTAGCAAATTCCCAACATCCTAACGTAGCTGTAAACCGTACTTATATATGAGCAGTGATGTCAGAACGAGTCCCAACCGTAGGGGCTGCGCCGCCATACAAGGACCGGAGGGGTCGTGTAGCCCCATAAAAATGGACTCCCACTCGGAGAGTCTGTACTTATTTACAAACGCGAAGGGGCATAAGTAGGAGAACACTGAATCTTTCAATTCGCTGCCCCTTATTCCTTCCTACGCTCGTCCAGCTTGTCTCTGCAACGAGCAGTATTGGACCTCTCTCGAACACTTTGTTTCCTACCTCTATCTTGCTGCAATTTTATTATTCGCGACTTTGATCGTATATTATATTCAAACTCCCTCTACTTGTACATCTGTACTTCCGTCTACCTTCATTGTTACGTTCAATATACAAATCCTTAGTTTCTAACGAGTATTTTCTTTCAAAATTCACATATGTACGAGGGTTGACACCGATGCGAATTAATTCTCAGTTCCTAGCTGCGACAGTGGCTACAGGCGATCTCGTCTGATACGTAAACAATAATATGCAAGTTCGATGACGAGGGTGGATAATCGTCCATGTTACAATGTTGCAGATCTGTGACAGGGCGGACACGATCCGCGATAATCGGGCTTCTGCTGCTACTGGCGTCCTGGCGAAACAACGATAGCTGCGCTGGGCTGCAATATCAGCCCGTCGAGGTTTACGCAAACGGAGATGACTGCGCTTTGATCCTGAATGGGCCAGGGAGGACCAGCGTCTTCGACTACACCTACAACCTACTCCGCGGCTCTTTGTAAGTGTTTCGAACAGACTAGATTTGCGACTTTTACCAACAGCGCCAACGAGAAACTCGTTACAAATCGTCGAGGTTAGGTCTCGAGGAACGAGATGGAATCGCTGCCCTCGTTTGCGCGACCTTTGAAACTACACTGTCCACCTTCGCGCCCAGCAACTATAGAGACACTAGCCGCGTTTCGAACGAGATGTATGGACGTGTCAGAACGAAGGATCGTGTGTGATACGTGAGACAGTGAACTTATTAAGACGCAGACGGTGCTCAGTCCGCGGCGAGTAAATCCTTCGACGCAGGACATAAGCGCGGCGCGATTCGACCGCGTGCACCTAAACGAAAGCGAGTCGCCTTGGGGCGAGAATTCTTTTGCCGCGGACTTATTAAGCGCTGCTCTTGCCGCGTATCTATATTAGTCTATTACGACACGCTTCGCGAAGCGGTTCAACCAGCGTTTACCATGATGAGTGAGCTGTCTCTCGCTAGATTACGTTGTCTCGATCTGGACGAGGGATTCGCGAGGTAGATTTTGGTAACGGGTTCGTCGCTATCCGTTAACGAGGGGCGCTGGAATCCTGGACGAATTCACTTTCGTGCTGAACTTCTCGAGGCTATCGTTCGAATGTAAAATTGAGGCCTGCGATAAATGCTAATGTATTCGAAGTTGATTTCTTTAGGGGGATTGAAACTGACGTTCGATGAAAATTATAGACGCGAGATTCATAATTTACGCGCCGCAAATTATATTGCGAAGTTAATTCTAAATTGATAAGAAATGTAGAAAAAAATGTAGCGTGAGCAGGAATGCGGACAGCGGTATGCTGGTCGGATTAATGTAAACGCGTGGCAGCCCAATGAGATGTGACGGCTGTAGATACAGCCACTTCCAGCCGGACAATCGCGCAGTGGACAAGGTTCGAAAGCGACGGAATTACCACTCGCGTTTACGCGCCTCGTCAAATAATTACAAACGTCCAACTAATCGACGTTTATAACAATCGAAGAGGCGTTCACTCAACGAGACCTTAAACGTTTAAATACCAGACCTTATCTCGCCTACAATTCAATTTACATCGAATGATACGTGGTGCGTGATCCCAGCCTGTGGCGTTTCAAACAATGTACGGTAACATCGCAATTATGATGCGTTTATACTCTCATCGATTATAATCTTAATATGTAACCCATTGCTGAAAAATATTGGTCAATGGAAAGTCAATGGTCGCCGCTGGCCAGACCTAGTTGCTTTGCGACATTTTCCCTCAACTAATCCTCCACCCCGTGGCGTTCCACTTAAAAGGAGGCACGTGTAAGTTGTATCTCTCGAACGTCTCACGTAGCCACGGTTTTAACCGAATCACGAGACGATCTTGCGCAACTGTCTGCAAGACCTCTATTATTTTCGAGGTCCGGAGAAAGCAGGAACCTCGTGTTCGACTTTCACTACCCGCTCTAACCTTTGTCCCCTCCCGCGGGACAATATCCGAGTGCGGATACAAATTGCTCATTGAACGATCTCCAGATAATACCCTTGAGATACCCGCGCCAGGATTAATAATGGCGGACTCGTGATGAGCAGAGGAGCTGTTATTAACCTCGATTCCTTTTAACGCGACTTCACGTTGAAACAACGAATTATTATGAAGATTTCTGGTCCTCTTTTGCCATTGATACCGCGGTGCGATTAACACGTGTCATTTTCATTGTGTTTCCGTGACATTCTTGGCGGTGTTTAATTACGGAAATTGGATGATTGAGGGTTACGAGGAAAAGGAGCGCTCATCGTAGCGGTGTAAAAGTTTCGTGACGTGGAGCATACCGTTACACAGCGCGAATAACGTGATCTCTATTGTACTATCAACGCGGATAAGACAATGGAGAACTGTGTATCTATCTATACGTTACATGTCTACAGAGATATAACGACCTGTGGTTGATGAATTATTAATAGCAAGTCGATAACGAGGAGGCATGTCACGCTGATCAGCTTCAGTGCTACTGTCTGCAATTATAATACAAATGGTCATAGGGTCCCAAGAAGTCTGTTCATAAAATAGATTTACGTCAACTGATGAAAGTTGAGGATGTTCATCACCAACTGCAATCGTTGTTTCTGTCAGATGCGAGTATCGGCGGGTGTCAGTTGAGCGAGTGAAATTTTCATATAATATAAGCAAGAGAATCTTTGTCAATAGCCTCGATGATCGATAGCTGGATAGAAAATAACAATTTGTCCACGGCTGTGAATAGAGACTGTATTTATTGGATGGAAAATTGCAGTAACCGATAGTCCTATGAATCTATCAGCGGTAATGATGTAACTACGATCAATCCTTTCACGGAAGAGAAAATAGCATCTTTTACATTTCCTACACACTGAGAAGTCTCGTAAACCAAGTTGAGATTAAAAATTAGTTTACAAATTTCACTAATTACATAGCACAATAGCATCAATAGAGTTACAAAAGTAGCAATAAAAGTTACCATAAGGAAGCTAACATCACTGAATCGATCTTCCACAGCGTTATTATTACACGAGACGTACAAATTGTCAGCAAATAGTTAACGCGTGCACCTCGAGCGTCTTGTCAAACGCTGAATCGATTTATTAATCCTACGTCTGGGCGAAGATTCAGGGGACGATGGTTCGAGGCGACAGATAGCACGACTCCTTTCGTTCGAACGAGGCATAATACGATCGCACGGTTCGCCAGCAATTATTTCTGAACCGAGCTGCCTACGCGCGCCCTCCACGACTTGCGAGCCGTTCTTGCAGATCACGATCGAGTCTCCGCGGTCGCGGAAAAAACGATCGCGGTTGATCGTGATCGCTAATAAGAGACGGCGGGTCGACTCGCTGGATAAAAGGAAACAACGTGGGTACGTACAACGGGCTCTGTTGGACTAATTAGAAAGTTCCCTGCAATCACGTGATCCGATAATGATGGACGACGAAAGCTCGAGCCGCCACGCGCATTCCTCGCTGTTTTACCACGGTTTTTCCTCCACCGTCTTATTTGTAGAGCAACGGTGCATATAAACGTTCTAAGTATAGGCTGTCGTGGGCGTACGAGAAAGCGTTCCAACAGAAAATACCGCTCGAGTGTGTACAGATTGATTTTTATGCAGCCTCGCATGCAGACAATAGATAATAAAAGCAAATAGTAGACGCTTAGTTTCCTCAGGAGTTGAATGTGTGTTTCAAGAGAGAAACCGTCAATTGGGTACAAAGTTTAGCCAAAAATTCAGCGATTTTATAAAGACAGTTTACGAAGAGAATTTTACGCAAAACGATCACTTTCGAGGAATTTCTGTACGATCGCGTACGATACTGCTCCAAAGCTCGAGCTCGGGGTTAGAAAACGATGCACGATCGTTCAACTGTTATACAATATGTTTACAATTACATCGTGCACGTGTAACGAGCACGGTGTTACGCTGTATCTGCGTGTCGGGATCCCATACGCTCGCGTATCGAAGAAAGAAGTCGAGGACACGATGCATAATGGCTCGCGGCTGAGAATGCAGCAGGGCGAAACACGCGACCCGATCCGCGCGTTACACTTGCACTTACTAACCCCGGGTGAAAGCCAGATCGGCGCGTGGTTCGCGTTCGCTGCGATACTTTTCGCAAGGTGCACACGTATCCACCGTCGCGGACCAACGAGCCGGCGTGCAACAATTCCCCGCGGGAATTTCCACGCCCACGGTACGCTGCGTCCGGTCAATCCGTTCGCGACTTTATCAATTTCTTCAAATCGTACGCTCCTGCGCTCGAGGCGAACGAGGGAATTATTTTATTCGCGCGCTCCCGCCGCGAGATCAGCTGGTGGAACGTCGAGTTTCCATTTCGAACGGCTGGCAATCGCTGCTGCGAATTGTGAAACTCGTGCGAATTCGTACGCGATAGAGTGGGTAGAGAATTGAAAATATTTGAACCGCGGTTATTCAGATATTCGTCCATCTGTCTCTTTAAACGTTGCGTCCACTTCAGCATTCCGAACTGAGCTCGTAAACATCTAGTCATACCGACCAGCGTAACGTCAAAAGCCGCTGTCTCGTTTCCATTTGTGCTCCGCCCTGTTAAACGATCCACGTATCGAGTGTTTTCGCGAGCCACAGTATCTGGCGCACGGGGGTATGCGAAAAATATCGATTGTAGTTATCGATACCATCGTTGCAATTCAGCCTTGTACATCGATATCCTGTCAGCTGATATTGAATGGGACAGAAAGTGCACAGCTTGTGCAACTGACGCGGAGATATAGTGTTCCTGGTCTCGTTACAGCGCGAATGGATACCACGCAGTCTAATAGCAGAAGTTTGCGAGCGTGTACTTTACGAGTTTACGAGTGCGACTCGTTCCTGTCCGCGTTACCATAAAGGCTACCCCAGGGCACGATCTTTCGGTCGTTCGTCGCGAAGTATAATGGTCGAGGAACGGTTAACAACGAAAAGCGAAAGTGGTCTAAACGAAACGCGACTGAGGACAGCGGGATGATGTCTTCGTCGAGCGGTGGCGTTTCGTTTCGTTTATGTAACAGGCACGTCGCTAGAACGTTCCTGTAAATCACAACTAAATATACTTTCTCCCACTTTTAGCCAATTTAAAACTGCTCTCGGCGTGTTTCGTTACGTTATACGAAATGCAGTCCGTGTAAGCAATCGACCGGCGGAGGGAAACGCGTTTAAAATGCGACTTTTCCTTTTACGGCGGCAGCGTAACCGAAACGAGGTGAATATGCACGGATTGTTTTTAACGCGATCGCTTGCACAGCGAACCAACGTGATCGAAATTACGAGCACGTAAATACGTTGGATACGATTCTCCTTTAACTTTCCAGGAGCCATTTCTTTCTGGTTTCGCAAACTGTTAGAGGCGCGAATAAAAACATCGATAAATTGAACGATAATCAGTTCATTCGACGGTCCCAATCAGCGAGAAATTGATGAACGGTATACTCAATTGAACGCGATCATACGTAGTTTATCAGGTCAGCCGTTGCAACATAAAATCGCATGGGAATCACAGCGTGCTCGCGATTAAACACGGGATACGACCCTCAAGTGCATTCTCGCGAATACTTTCAGCAACCGTTACACCATTTAATAACGATTGTGACAGGCTAATCTGTGAGAACATTTCCAACCGCAAGTGAATTTCCAGACTCGGTTCGCGAGTACCGTATACAAACCGCGGGAATGTTAATGAAGTTCTAGAGCCGCTCGTCTCGCGCGGTTAATTGATCGACCGTACGAGGAGTCGCAAATTTAAGTCCTGAAATGGCACTTTCGTCCATTGCTTCGATGAAATGCAAACGTCGATCCAAGACCTACGGTGCAAACGTGACGCGGTCCGCGAGCAAAGGGGTCGGGCGCGGAGGGAAAGTCCGCGACGCGCGAACCTTCGAAGGTAAAAGCCACGAGCAAAAGGCACGCCAATGCCGTCAGATTTCGTCCCGTGGAACAGGATACGCCGATTCACGCGGGCACGCCTCGCGTACGACAGTTTCGGGTTACCTTGATACAGAATATCCCGGAGCGTACGCGCGGACAGGTAGCCGCCACGATTCGAGCCACTTCTCGCGCGAAGTAGGCTAGCATGTTGGGCAATTAACTCGTAGAAAAGAAGAGAGGAACGAGTTGAAGGGGGGAAGAGGGACGAAAGTGAGAGACGCGAACGGGGTGAAGGGAGGCTGTGAATAATATACACGGGTTAGAGGATCCGGAGCAATCGTTCACTTTGCCGTTTGTTCATGTTTCAGCCCAGCTACAGCCGGATCGCAGTCATGCATCACTTACGACGCCGTGAATCGCGCCTACCTCGAAGCGAGGAAACGTATCAGTGAGTGTCGCGATAGAGGGGTAGCGTGGGTGTAGATGGAACGATGATTGTAATCGAAGGGCTCGATGGAAAAGTGGAAGGCGTTGTGAAATTTGTACAACTATTTTTCTTCTTTCTTAATGATGATACTGTTTGGATCGAGGAGAGTGTTTTGGGATGAATTTTTCTATCGATGCCTTCGATTATATGGAAGTTAGCTAGCACTTCCGCTAGATTGGTACGCAACGAGGCGTCGACGATATAACGCAGCTGTTCTACTTGTTACACACGTTCTGTCGGTTTACGCAGATGTGGCGCAACCCAAGGGCAAAATGTGGCGACCAGAGGACTTGGCCACGGTCGGGGAACTTCTGTTGGACATCTCTGCGAACCTCGCGCAAACGTAAGATTAACAGGAGTTCGAATTAAACGAGAAATAAGTACTCCAAGATTGTTTAAGATCTTCGTAGTTAGTCGAAGTATTCGGAAAATTCAGTAATGCAAATGACAACACATCGGAATCTCGTTACCAAGTCTGATTTAACCACAGTTACGGACTGACCTACGAGGAGATCGAGAAGAGTCTGCCCTTGATCGACACCTCGAAGACTCTGATCCGCGAGGTGTGCCCAGCGTTCTTGAGCAACGTCGAGTGTCGTCCAGGCAAGTACAGACGAAACGACGGGCTGTGCACCAATCTGCAGAACCCGACGTGGGGCTCCACTCTTTCGCCCTTCCAAAGGTAAATCGTACGCCCTTTATCGCGATTAAAAACCATCGTCGACCATCATTTTTCCGCGATGACAAATTTTCGTCTGCCACGTTAGATTGATGAGTCCACGATTCTCGGACGGTTTAACAGCGCCTAGGATATCGGTGACCGGTCATGATTTACCATTATCACGCATAGTGTCGCGCACCATGCATCCTGACGAGGGTTATCACGATCACGCTGGCACAGTCATGGTCATCGCCTGGGGACAGTTTATGGATCACGACTATACTCTGACTGGAACGCCTCTAGGTATGATTCCAAGCTTGATCATTGATCTGGTTATCCGTGTGTCGCGTAGCTTCATTGAATGGTACGAGGTTCAAAGGACAGTAGAGTAATCCGTAATTGGTACGACGTAAGTTCTTCGAATTCAATCTTAGATCACTTAGATTTGATGGTAGTTGAAGATCCAGCGATAAATGTATTAAATTTAGAAGATTCAATACTCATTCGTATCTTTATAATTGAAAAAAGAATATAACACGAGGTTCTCGTAATGGTACTCTAATCTTCCACAAAAGATACTTTTTCTTCGTTCATTCGATTAATACGTGCGAGCTATATTTCCATAAAACCCCAATAACTATGCAAACAGTTCGAAACGCACCGACAAACATCAATCATAGTACGAAACGAGAAACAAAGTATACAAACCCCATTCAGCATAAATCATAGATTCGAATCGACCATAAATTTCCCTGCACGAGGTGACGCGATACGAAAATACGACTGGCTAAAAAGCGGTCCAGCGTCGGACAGTATTACGGTGACCGACAACTGGAGATGGAAGAGAAAAGGAACGAAAGAATCGCCGGAGAAAGTAACAACCGAGCCCTAATTTCCAGTCAATAGCAAATTACGAAATCGTCGCGGCGATCACAATTACATCAGCGTGGCAGGACGGCTGTAACGTATGTAATGTGCAGAGCGTCGGTGAACAGCTCCCAAGCCCTTCTACGTCGGATATTTACCGTCTATCGAAACTAGGGTAACCGGCAGAGAAAGCGAACGATCACCAGCCGGATAACCGGTAGGCCGATCATGTGACTACGCCGCGAGGTTTCCACGGGCCGTGCGATCGCGCGCCAAAATCGCGCGTCCACGTCCTCGTCGTTCTGAATCTTGGTAATTAGGGATAGAGCTAAGCGCGTTGCTCGTACGGAGCGATTAATTGGCCGGTTTCCACGCCCGACGCGAAGCTGGCGAACAGGTTTTACGAAAGACGAGGAGAATAATCGCGGGTCGCTTTGGAGAACGGAAGAGGAATCGAACGATCTTTACGGTGATTAATCTTGCGCGCGTTTCGTTGTTTATGTTTCCGGTGCGAGGTATTGTTTCAAAAGTCGGACGATCGTGGATCGACTGCTGTACGAAGTTAACTATCCGAGACTCTGGTTATTTAATGGCTTAATTAGTTTGTTATTTGTATTCTAATTAGTAGTCTAGTGGATCGTTACCTCCGATATTCGGTTATTTGAAAGATGTAGATTAGTTAAGTGATTTTTGCAGATATTTTCTATAGCTATTAAAAGATCTTGAACTTTGTTTTAGGACTAATTAGATATTCTTTTCATAAATAATGATTAAGCACCTCGTTAAACGCGACGAAATAAAGGAAATCTCTGGTGCAACAGGAAATTTAAGGCGGCTAATCTGATTCTATCAGACAGCTTCATGAATATCCAGACAATAGAATTAAATGGAATAGAAACAGAAATTATAATCGATAATTAGCCACTTAATCTACGCGCAGTCTCACGTACGGTCTCGTACGTAATCTCATCCGTTAAATAATCATTCCCAACATCTACGATACACACACACGAGTTCTATAAACTTCACGCCTTCGTCGAATAAAATGTTCCCACCCGTACTACAAACAGGAAACGCTGTATCGCGGCGTATCGACAGGGAAAGTAAATGACGCGTGTAGAACCGACATTGTGCAACTAAAGAATTCCATGCCAGGTCGTTGCGAGTGCAAAAATTCCGGAATTTCGGACAACAGCGTTCCAAACAATTTACATACAAATTCAACGACACTGATCGAACTAGTTCAATAATAATACGTTCCACACTTGGTTCTCATTAATCCAACGCGAATTCCTTTCACTACAGATTAATTGCTCCACGTGATATCAACGCTAATGGGTATTTTCCTAATTCGAATGGGGTGCTAGAAGAAATGGGCGACGAGCGATCCGAATGCTAAACAGGTTACTTCCCTTTTCCCTTCCTCGCAGCTGCTTGACAGTCCGCCATTATATAGCGACGCACCAATTAAACCGAGGGACGCTGTCAAGCGAGAAGAGGCAAAGGAACGATGGATACGCGAACGAAATGGTATCGCGTGATCGATGAGCCGCTCTTCTTCTTGCAGATCCCCTGAACCGAAACGACCCGGAGGAATGTTGCCATCGGCCACCGCACCTAAAGAATCCTTACTGCAACGAGATCCTCATACCGGAAGACGATTATTTCTACAGGCTGTTCAAAGTGAAATGCATGGACTTCGTTCGCGCCTTCCCAGCAGTACGGCCTGGATGTCGACTGGGCTCCCGCGTGCCTTTTAATCTTCTGACGGGGGTGCTCGACGGGAACACCGTCTACGGAATCACGGAGGCCTTCGCCAGGTAAACGACTCTCTGTTTTATCAGTGCCTTTGGTTATTATGAATTGTGATTTTGATTCAACTACAGTTCATCTGATTTAAATCTCTTGATTCGCCCTTTATCGACGGGTACTTCCTCTATTTCTTCCAAATTTGTAGTACCAATGTAATTGATTTACATTCGATCAATTTTCTGTATTATTTTCTTTCTGAATTTAATCGCTTTAGCGAACAACTCGTATGTAAATCTATGTATTAAGAGGATACATACGACGGAGATGAAATTATTGACTTTACTACTAGCTTTACAAGTAGAGTGGAAGTAAATTCCCAAGAAAAGTTGCATGAACGCAATCCAATCGGTTCAGGTATCGATAACAACCTTCTATCTGCACGACACGAGACTTCTAGGAGCTATCCTTAATTATCTGATTGTAGGCAATGCAAAATTAATCGGTAGGTGCCTCTTCGATCCCCGTTTGCCCACTCGAGCCCACTTTATCCGCTGTTACTCGTAATCGCCCCGATTGTCCTCGACGAACTTAACCAAAACTGAAACGCGATAATCGCGGCTAAGTAACGCTCAATAATAATCGAGCGACTTGCGACACGTTCGGCGAAGGAGTACCCGGTATCTCTGTAACGGTTCGTTACATCAGCTCGGGACAATAAATCAGCGCCAGCGTTCTGTTCTATATTTTCAAACGTACACAATCCACGTGTACGTATTCTGTTCCTCGCACTTTCTAGTCCGCGCGCATCATGAGATCCACTGTTGCCCAATCGGGGCCTGGCTACCTGGCCTCCTTCCTCTCTTAGCGTCGATCGAATTTGGCGCGATGCAGATGAACAGAGTTTGTCACGCGAACCGCTTCCACGCGGTTACGAAAGGACTTCGATCGTTTTGTCTAACCGCGTCGTCGATGTCTGCAACCATTCGAATGTCTGGCTCGCTCGTTAATTGGATTTTCACGATAGCGATCCTTTTGTTTGTTACAAAAGTTCAACAATCTGAATCGAAGGCAAGCAATTCTTCTGATGAGAAACATTTCTACGAAATATATGAAAGGACACCCCTCTCGTTCGCTATTTCAGGAAGCTCCGCACCGGATACGGAGGATTGCTACGCATGAACCCCGTGTTCTCCGAGTACGGACTAAAGGATCTGCTGCCCCTGAAACTGGACATCCCTGACGAGGGCTGCACTCGACCGAATCGATCGATGTACTGCTTCGAGGCTGGTGAGTCTTTCAAATTAAAATTTCTCGTCGATTGCCAAAGTGCACGGGTTTTCCATCGAGTCGCGGAGAAGAATATAGTCTGCGATAAAGGAAACGAATCTGTCCAGTGATGAAAGAGCGATGAGTGGTACTGCTGGCAGTCGGGTTCGGTTAATAACTGCAATTTCCGCGGCAGTTGCGATATTCGCGTGGAAAGTGGACGAATCATTCCAGGGTTTCGTTCGTGTATCCACGTGAGGAAGCATTTGTGTCGATTCGTTGAAAAAATTGCCAGTTCGTAAAGAAACAATTCCTAAAAGACTAAATATTGCGCCAATACAACGTAGACCTTTACTGAACGAAGATAAAAAGTCGTCGAGTTAAGATGCCTCGATCGATCGATTAATTCGTAGCATTCAAACAATTGCATCGTTCTTAATCTGATAATGGGAGTTGTAAGTAGAGGTACACTAAATATATTACTCAGCATGGTTTACATCGACGTAACGAGTGTTCGTTACAATTTCTACTCGAGAAATCGGTCACGTTTCGCGTTCGTCAAACGGCAAGGAGCACGACAGCGAATGCGACGGCTCAATCAAAACCACAAACGACGCGTCTAATCTCTAGATCGGAACGCTCGCGGTTGTATCGGAAAAGAAATGGGGGTGGGGAGAAAAAAGGCGACCGGCGGTGCACGATTTTATCTGAACCGTCGACGCGTTCCCCGAGCCGGGAAATAGTTTTCCCACGTCGTGCTCGACCGGTCGGAAAATCGCGGCTACCCGACGCGATAATCGTGCGTGTGTACCGGGCGAAACAATTCTATCGCAACCGTGCATTAATCCGTATTAGCTGAGCAAACCCGAGATTAACTCTCCGAGTGTATTGTAATTTATAACCGCGATCGATTTGCGTAACCGACGCGCCTCGAGATCGATTAAAACCGAAGGAGGGGTCGCGTCGCGTCGAGAAAAAGGTGCTCGCTGGAAAAATCGAAGGTTTCGCAAGCGATTTACATTGTTCCTTTTCTGCTCGATCGTGGTCAATCGCGAACAGTGTCGCGCTGTGCCACGAGATGATAATAAGAATCGCATACGATATCGATGATGCGAGTCGATGTCGAAATCCTCATCGAGGGCTAGGATTTTGCACCGATCAGGTGATGGCCGTTCGACCGACCGATTGTAGTCGTGTAACGCGATGTGTACGCTGGAAAGGGAGTGGTATCGAATCAAGGTAGACGGCTGCATCGTTACGATGATCGATGAAATATCATCTGGTGCAGTCGCGCGAACATCGAGTTCAATTTTTGGCAAATTGTCTGCGCGACGTGAGCCGGTAATATGCTGTGCGCGTGGGCTGAAACGACCAGGCTGGGACAGCACTGGCGGCGATTAAAAAAAAGATGTAAAAGTGTAAGGACATTTCGGTTACATAAAAATCCTGTTCGCGATAAGCAATCTTATGCTTCTCACAGTTTGTATACCCGTGTCAACGGTACGAGGAGGCATATAGAAAGTTTGTAATACCATCGAGGCTTATAATAGCAACCGCACGGGACGATTTTCATTGATCGACCACTTTACACGCGGAAGTGAAGAAATCGCGGGGATAATACGTTTCCTTCGTTCGATCGATGTTTACGAACGACGGAATGCGGTTGTCCTAGATTTGATCCGGAAAAATCATGGACTTTTCGAAACGTCGACGAGCGGCATTCTTGCTGAGCGTACCGTGACTTTTCCCTTTCAGGCGAGATAAGAGTGAACGAGCAGCTGGTGTTAACCTGCATGCATACTTTGATGGCGCGAGAACACAATCGGATCGCGAAGACGCTGATACAGCTAAATCCTCACTGGGACGACGAGACGCTGTACCAGGAAACGAGACGAATAGTCATCGCGCAGATCCAGCACATCACTTATAACGAGTTTCTGCCCATTTTGCTTGGCAAAGATGTCATGGAAAAGTTCGGGCTTCTTCTCGAGAAGAACGTAAGGAGATAACAAATGTTTGCTTTCGTAGCAGTCTTTTAGAATAATTTCCTCGCAGTTAAAAGCAGAGTACATAGTCTAGAAAATCTCTAAAAAATTCTGTATCCACAGTTGGTCTCTGAACTGGATTGCTTCGACTAAACGCGAGTAATAAGATTTCAATTAAATGATATCTTCTACCTCTATCAATGAATCCCATTATCTAACGAGTTCATCGTATTAACAATCGATTTCTACAGGGATACTGGGACGGCTACGACGACAGCGTGAATCCAGCAGTGATCGACGCTTTCGCCGCTGCAGCCTTCAGGTTCGGACACTCGTTGCTGCCCACAGCGGTGGAAAGATGGAGCAAAGCACACAAATTCATCGGTAAGTTCAAGCAATTTCTCGAATAACAATTAGAATCGAACACTTTCAGTGGAATTATCTCGTTTCTAGCTTCGAAGAGGCTGTCAGACTTGATCAGAAGACCGTTCGACTTGTATCGTGCCGGTGTGTTCGACGAGTACATCATGGGATTGATGAACCAAGTTGCCCAGGCTATGGACGACTCCATCACGCAGGAAGTACGATGAAAACATATTTTCGTATAATTTTTAAAAAGAACGCGATTGCTTACTCGTGTCGATTCCAGGTGACGAACCACCTGTTCAAGAAGGCAGGCGCCAAGTTTGGACTAGATCTGGTCTCGTTCAACATGCAACGAGGTCGCGAATTTGGCATCCCAAGTTACATGGAATTCAGGTTAGCGAAGCAACGATTTAATTACCCCAAGTAGACCAGAATATTTTGCGTATCGAAGAACTTCACGCGATACTAGGATTCGTTTACTATTTCAGAAAATTCTGCGGACTTCCTTGGGCGGACACCTTCGACGAACTGTACGGTTCCATGCCAAACGAGACCATCGCGCGTTACAGCTCGATCTTCGAGTGAGTACTGTCCACCGATCCGCCTCGAGCTTAGCCATTTATACGCGACTGGAAGAATCGCGACGCGGCGGTAAATCAAATCCGTACAGAATCCTCGTGCAACGGTTGGACGCGTCTCTCGCGTCTTCATCAATTATTCAACGCTCGAATGCTAATTTTAGCCACGCTCGTTTCCGACTCGATGAATCACGGCTCGTGACACGATCATCCGCGAGCGTCGTTTCCAGAAGTCGAATGTAAAATTCACGGAAATAACGGTGCGCCCGTGCGGCGGCTCGATTTTCAGGCACCCGGCGGACGTCGATCTGTGGTCAGGCGGCGTGTCCGAGAGGCCACTTCCGGGTAGCATGCTCGGGCCAACCTTCGCCTGCGTGATCGCCACGCAATTCAGCTATTCGCGGCGCGGCGACCGATTTTGGTACGAGCTGCCAAACCAGCCGTCGTCCTTCACGCTTGGTAAGAAACGGACCTTTCTCAGGCGTCCCAGAATTCCTTACGATCCCATCGTAGAACACGATAAGATCGGACGTTCCGTTTTCAGATCAACTGAACGAGATTCGAAAGGTAAAGCTCGCCAGAGTGATCTGCGATAACACGGATCTGATCGACACTATACAGATTTATCCCATGGTACTGCCTGATCACGAGATGTGAGTAACACGTTCAAATTAGGGGTTAACGTCGTTCGAAGGGACGTAGAGATACGTTCGCCGGAAGAATCGCGTGGGGAAGCTGAGTGTTTCTCTGGGAATCGTGTTACGTCGGATTCGAGCGGCATGGTTGATCATGCGTATCGTAGGAGGAAGTACTACGCGATGAGGACAGTGAACGAACGCTTAATTGGTTAATGAGATTGCTTGACAACAGTCGATCGACGGAGTGGGAATCTTACTCGCGTGATAGTGGAAAATTCATTAACCAAAGCTTACTACGAGTAAAATAATTGTTATCATCGTGTCTATGGATGTATCCATTCGAAAGATACGATTCATTTGCTTGCAATTAGTTCGCGGAATGCTCCCACTTCGCGGATGACTAAGTGCAAATCGATGTGATGATACAAACGATCGAAGTAATCGATACCAGCATCGATCGAATGTTCCTGGAACCGTGCGACGCAGGAAATCTTCATAGAAAATCTTCGCTGCCGCTCGAATTCGTATCGTCGCGCGTTGCTTCTTTTTTTTTTTCTACTTCTTCGTAGCGATCAGACGCGACGAATTAATTGCTGTACAACTAAGCGATAGATATAGAAATGACACTCGTCATTTGCCTCGCAGAAACCCACGGGTGCCCTGTCGGAGCGGCGTTCTTCCAAGCATGGACCTGACCAAGTGGGCGGAATTCCCGAGCGTGAATCACGCGCAATACGTGAGTAACTTAGCGGACCAGTACCAAGCATACGGAAAGTAAAAGAGCTGTTTTCTAGAAGTAAACAAAAAACAAAACAAAAAAAAGAGACAAACAGAAAGCAAACACAAAAGAAATTTAGAGACCCCCATCGCCTAGACGAAACACCACCACAGTAGTCGACAACAGTCACGAGCCGAGAAGCACGACCTCCCTTTAGGCACACCCCTTTAAACCGAGACACATTACGGTACCGTAGCGTAGTCAACCATAAACGCGTCTGCACGCTCGAATTTCGTATCAGCTTAGGGACACGGAGCCGCAGATGTACGTAATGCAATTGTAGCATCCAAATAGATACAACCTTAGTGGCCCTATCTAATTAGACAAGTTACCCGTAGAGAGAGAAAGAGAGAGAGAGAGAGAGAGAGAGAGAGAGAGACCTTATTTATTTTCCAAGCTAGAATTATAATTTATATTCCGAGTATCGAAAGTATAAATTATATACACCTCGTCGTAGGCTCCTTTACGTTTTTCTTATTCTTCTTCTTGTTTTTTTTATACTTTTTTTATTATCTACGTATACGTATATACATATGTGTGTGAAGTTAAACGGTGTTAATTTTAAGAAGCCCCATGACGTTTGCGAAGCTGACACTTCCGTGTTACGATTTAATCGGTGTCTTTGTAACATATGTTCGACTACACGAATGGTATCCTTGATAACCGATTATTAAGAGAGGCGTAGCGAAGACGATCGTCGAACTCTGCGTATACTTGCCAGTAATCGCCGTCGAACGCGACGTCGATCTCGGTCGCGGTTGCTGCTGGTACAGTGCTGTGCGCAACTTTCATGTCGCATGTTTTCCAATAACTTTTGGAAAGTATTCCCACGTCCCATTTAAGAAAGAAGGTAAACTCTTACGTGTCGAATGAATTTTTGGACTCCTGGAACGGATGAAGCTACGTTCTGAGTTGAGTTTACGTAATTGGTGATTCCGCGATCGAGATTGCATTTTGGTGATCCCATCGCGATCTAATTTCCGCGAAGAATGACATTTCTGATGGACGGACGGAGATTTTCGCACAGCACTGCACGATCGTTGCGCAACGGCGGCAGCGCGACGGAGAGACGCGATCGCGTAGGAACGGCAACTTCCACGCTGACTGCTTTTAATAATCGCTTTGGAATATTTATCTAGCACAGAGATGCAATGGAGGAATTTAGCTCTGCCTGTGCCGCGTCGCATCACAGTCGAAACCAGTTGCGAACGATCGCGCGATCCGCAGAGGATTGTGCCGCCTTTTCTCATTCAACTTCGCCCGTCTGTCGTTCGCTCTGATTCACTGTTACCTAATAGGAACGTAGATTATGCGTACTCGTGATCGTTTTGCGAGAATGTCGCAACCGAGCATCGCGCGCTAAGTATGCCTGTCGAATACTCGAGCCCTGCTACATAGCGATACAATGTACGATCGATCATCCGACAGAGAATTCCACTAAATTTCCAAATTCTACGAACTCTTTCGAATCGAATGTCTGGATCATTTTGCCAAAATTATTCGTACACATTTGTACCGTCGCGCGGAAAAATTGCAACTACCGTCGACTTTTATAGCTGCCACACTCCTTTCCAGGTTTCCAGCGGTAGCCTTCGGTACCACAAAAAAATTCTCGCTTCCCCTTTCCTCGCCGATCCGCCTTCCCCACACCGAATTCTTAATTTATTAGTCACGAATAATTATTAAACTGCGGATGTACCCGCGAGGAACAGTTACGTAACGAAACGGTTCGAAACGAACGAACGTGGAACGCAATAATGCGCAAGATTACGATACACGAACGAGGAAACGAATCTCTGGTCGAGCCGTTCAGAAATCGCGTAGATCGCAGTCATACGTTGACGCGAGGCGTTTCCACCCTCGTGGCACACTGACTCGTTTAGACGTCGCATGATCGTGTTCACAGAAAACGATGGAACCAATAACCGCAGTCTAATAATGTCCAAATAGCTGGCACACCATGTACATAAGTAGCACGTAACAACGTATCACTGCCTCCACGAAATCGCACCAAGGTGGGTAGAGCACGTTTCATAGCAATGTCCATTGTCTAGTCTTCCCCTCTGTCGCGACGAACGCAACTCTTTCTCCCACGAAAACACGTGACAGAATGGGACGGGCGCGATCCTCGTGCTCGCGTTCCGCGCCCAACGTGTTCGCAGTCGAGTTTGAGAAACCCGAGATGAGACCCCCTCTCCCCCCGCCCCTCGCAATAATCTACAGAAGGATTTATACGATGCACGAGCACCTACAAATGTAAACGTATATTGTACTATATAGCGATTGGTGGAGGAGCACTTGCTTGACGTACCAAGACGGCCAACGAGACCGGAAAAGGCGCGGAACCAATACAACAGAGAGCAGGTTTTGCGGCTCTTCTTTGAGAGCGTTAACGGCATTGCTTCGTATCTGGAGTACAGAAAGTAAACGTGCACCAACAACTGGGCATGGAGCATCGATGCACTGAGAGTGAATCGCGTTCGAACGGTACCGGTTAACCCTTTCGTCGCGTTCAGTGTCAAATCGCGATCTAATCGAGTCTTTAAACTTGAGTAATCTCTTCGTGGAACCTTTTCGTCTTCGAATTTTAAATTTCATAAAAGTATCTCTCGATTTTGGTTACTTCTTCATTAATAATCTTTTGTATTGGAAACGTGTGGCGAGGAAATTTGTTTATGGACGCGATGGAAGGTTTGAACGAGACGTTTGAATCTGTTCGATCGGTAACAAAGTGCCTAGACGTCGACTCTCGTTATTCCTGCAAGACTTTACTCTGTATACGTAGTTATTGTATTGGTGATACTATAGAGAGCATCATACCCATGTCGTTTTTACCAACAATGTACGAAGTGAGGAGAAATAAATTGTTTCGTTCACCCTCGCACTGTCAGCGCACGTACTAGCACTCTAAGGCACTGCCTGTTTAGATTCGATGTTTTAATGGACGGACTAAGAAGGTTGATAATACTTATCGCACACTACGTATCTATAATGTCGAATTAAGCATTTCGTTTGGTAGAGACGTTAATAGTCGATCGATGATTAGACTAACGCAAGTCACATCTTTTCATCTACCAAACGAACAGTTTCATCTTCGCAAGTATCGTAAAAAGTAGGCACATCGAAGTCTCGTTAAAGCACGTAGTCGATAAGCAATATAATCCAACATACGCTGTCAAAGCTGCGAACGTGAATCGAACAGAGAAAAACAAAAAAGCACGTCACGTTTTCATCTTTCACAGTGCATCACCTAAAATCGCATTCCAGTTAACTCGTCAAGTATCAACTACGCTACGATACGGTGTTTCATTTACAACTTCGTTCTTTCTCAGTCGATTTGTATCGTACGCTGAATGAAATCAACTGAAGAAGAATAAAATTGCAAACGAAATGGATGGTAAACGCAACTGGTTCTTAACGAGTTGACAAGCTGATAAGACGTCGAGCCGTAAGGAACTACCCTCTTACGGAGCTCGATGATCGCCTCGTAGAAATAGGGTTAACAGTTATTACTAGCGCTAAAACACGTAGTAATTTATACGATACTCTATCTACTTTACATCCGTACGTCTTGCCTCGCGTAATTTATCGAATCTGCAGGTTCAAAGAGTTTTCGCTTCTTCCCTAATCTTCACGCACTCGTGTACACGCGAGTGTGAAAGGAAAGACGCGGTAAAATCGGGGTGCGCGAACCAGGCGTACGGTGTACACAGCATTTACTCTAGTTCTGCTTGCAAGTATTACTGTATCATTACATTGAACGATGTACATACACCAGGCGTGCACGATGGCTCAGGGAGCGTTCACGGAGTCACGGATACCCGTTGCCCCGTGATCGAACGGCCGTGAACGTATAAAAAGGAAAAAGGAGGCCGGTATTTCAGTCGTCTGAGCCACCGTACACCCGCACGGCCCCTCAGTTTGTAATTGTATTTTGTACATAAGTACCGTGAACGAATAAAGTCACATTAACGAGAGTGCCATTTATGGAACCTTCGTCAGTTTTGTGAATTCACCACCCTTTTTCTGTCTGCCTTTCTTCTCATCATCCAAAAAAACCACTGTGAGATCCTGTTAATATCCCAGACACGTCTACACGTCTTCTGACTCTTTCGTGTTAAAAAAATAACAAACATTCGAGGATCTTCAAAGATGGACGAGATGAACGCTTGAACGTATCTCACGCTTCGAGTACCATAATTGATGATCCCGTTTTGGTCAGATTCGAAAGATCGAAAGACAAGTTCAGGGCAAAGATGGACGCGAAGAAGACACGCGTCCCTGATATCTTTCTCTACGATTCCGTCGAGCAATTCGAGCAAGATCGATGCGAGAAACAACGGTCCACGCAATGGCACAGGTAAATATTTCACCACGGCGAGTTACGTGGCGAGCACGTGAAATTTACTACCAACGTTCCGGAGAATGATTTACAAGGTAGTTAAAAGGCACCACCTACGTTCCTTGCGCACCGACTCGTCGAATCGAAAGCGCAACGTTGGCCAACAGTTCTGAACCGCGAAAGAGATGACAATTAACCGCTAACTACGCGAGCTCACCGTAAGAAAAGATAATTTCATCCATTCCCTACTATCTTTTTCCACGAACGCTTCTCGCCGTAATATTTCAGCTATGCACATAGCTTTCAACGGAGGCGATCCTCTTTTTTTAACTGGGTTTTGGCTTTTTCTGGTAATGTATATATTTCACCAACAATTCAACCCTTTCACCACTCAGGAGATACGATCTGAAAGCGATGGGTGTTGAAAGGGTAAAGGCACTCGTAGTTAGAATTTCAAATAGCAGTAACGAAGACCAACAATTTTCAGAACGCCAAGAAATCGGCAACGAACTCCAACCAAACAGAGTCGCGTTACACCGAATGGACGCCTTCGACGAAAACCGAGATAGCGAGGAAAGGATCGAAGAAAACGAGCAAAGCATCGTCGAAATCAAAAAAAGGGGAGACTAGGAAGAATTCTGAGAAAACATCGGCTGAGAACTTGGTAAAGAACTCCAGCGATACTTCGAACGATACCAACCAACAACGCTCGAAGCCTGTTCCCGAAAGCGTGACCAAGCGACATGTAGAATCGGTCGAAAGAAGAGGCGTAGAAATCGGCGACGTGCTTGAGACGTTAAATAATCGCGATGAAAGAACTATGGACCGACGCGTGAAGCGTTCCTCGGATAAAAACTCGGATTACGTAGGCCCTGGGGAGCAGGTTCCGCGAACGCAGATGTTCTACCGTCATCCGAATCTCAGCTACGAGGAGCAGCAAAAACAGTTGAACGACACGCTCCAAGCTGGAGGCGCGAACCTGAATTTTGGAAGCGCTATTAGCGAGCGAATTCTGGACGTGTTCGCTGTACCAACGACCACGAGCAAGCCTGCAGCAACGAGAGAATCGAAAGAACACAAATACGTTCCTGTTTTTCCCAACGATTGCAACGAGACCGACGTTTCGTTAGCGGGCAGCAGGAACTCGACTGAGCGACCAGATTCGAAAAATGGCGACAGCAACGAGAGCGTAAACGTGTCGAACGAGACGATCGCTGGTACGAGCGAACTGCAGAGCTCGACTGGCCAGCAACAGGCGAATACGAGTTACATTAACATACGGGATCATCAGAAAAATGCGGAGAACACGACGTCCTCGGGTATTTCGGATTATGATCCGAACAGAATCCCGTATGTGGAGGTGCCGGATTATTCGGATATTAGAGAGGAGAGTTTAGACGAGCAGGAGCGTAAGAACAAGACGAACGATTCCGTAGATCCGGGAAAATCGATCGATCTCGAGAAACCTTCTAAATCCTCGCGAGACCCCAAAACAAATGACGAAGTTACTTTATCAGAAGAGAAAGCGGAACGATTGGATGTCTCGAATTTGGAAAAGCAATCTAACGAATCTATCTCGTCTTCTAAACCTTCAAACGCCACATCGTCTGAGGAAAATAACGATCAGAAATTGCTCAAGGATACCAAGCAGAGTTTAGAGTTAAACTCGAAACTGACAGAGCCAGCAGTGATCGCGGACGCAAAAAATACCACTGAACCTTCACCAGACGAACTCGAAGGGAGTAACGAAGAGGAATCGCCGAAAAGTTCGAAGGGAGCGTCGAGTAACGCGAGCAATTCGAACGAATCCGACTCGAGATCGGCTGAACGTTCGCGAGGGAAGAACGACGAGCCGCGGGACGATCCTGTGGAAATACAGCGGGAAGGGGACACCGAGAGGCAGCCGGAGCCCATAATTTTCGACATAAACGAGTACAGGAAGCCGTTCAATCTAGACGAATTTCTTAAGGACGATCCGATACTGAAGAACTTGAAGCTGCTCGAAAAGGAGACGCGAGCCAAGTACGGAAAGAACGGGAAACGAGTTTCAGACGACTTTAACGAATCTGAAAGTGATAATGCGCGCGGCGAACGAGGGGAGGCCGAGGTGGGACACGAGACTTTCGATGGTCTGCCAGACCATCGTCGATCTAACGATTTCATCGACATGTTCGCGAGACTGGGCTACGACAGACTTGGCGAGGGAAATAAAGAGCAGAAGACGAGTAACTTCGACGAGGAGGAGGACGATCCGATTTCTAGCTTCGGGAGCAACAAGAAAATCGGTTCAGAATTCGGATTGGTGAGCCAAGATGAGTTCCTGAGAGGATATTTCACCGACGATCGTCCGAGAAACCTACGGGAGGGCACCGATGTTGCGCAAAATCGCGAGAGGAAGAGCGACGACAGTAAAGAAGAGCCCGCGAGCCCGAGCAAGAAGAGCGCCACACCGGGCGAGAGGATCGATGGGAGGATCGAAGCTGGAGACCAGCCAGCGCACGACCACGGAAACTTCTGGCCCGCGGAATATAAATCTCCGTCCAAGAGAGTCGACATGGAGGCGCAAGAAACGAGGAAATAGCGGGACGTTAATGAAAATCAAGCGAGAGATGTTTGCAATTGTTCCACTAAAGAATGAGTTGCGTCAGGTTAACCCTCGAACACCGTACCACTGTTGACCAGCAGCTTCGTTTCGAAAGCACTTCTCATTTTTCGTCTTCACCGCGTTCGTCGAGTAAAAAAAAAAAACAACGAACGGAGTCCGCGAGTGCTCGAGGGTTGATCTCGAAAGCTAGTCTACGGGTCGAGCCGTAAGCGCGGAATGTTTTCGAATACATTGTTGCACCATCATGTACCTATTCACCGTTCTGAGAATAAATCGTTCAGACGAAGACGAGACCGGCGTAGCCTTTAATTAAATCGTTAGATCACGCGTTACAGCCTCGCGTGGCAGCCGAACCGCGTTCAAAGAGACGGACGGACTGGTCCCCGATAGAGGCAGGAGGCAGCCTTCTCTTTAAGCAACGCGGATCGGTGATCGATCGAAGTATCAGCGCGATCCCCGCCGCGGAACGTTTCAGAGATTTCAAGGGAGATGCAGGAAATCGAAGGAATCGAATTACGGTTAGATAGGCAGCGGGGTTTCCCTAGAGGGATGAATTTGGCCCCAACGGATATATAAGGCCGTCATCGTACTCTGCTCAGTGTCATTCGTCTGGTTTTATCAATTCCAACAACCTCGGCTCGATCCAACCGGCAGCAAACACGATACAACCAGGTAAACACGATACATCTACACCTACTACCTCCTCGTCGAGAGGCGCACAGTTTCCCGTACCGATCACCAGCGCCAGTGTCCCTACAGTCCCTGTCCCGCCCAACCAGAGAAGGTCCGCGACATTCTGGGTCCACCCGTCGTCGCTGCGATCGTTTCCACGAACGTCGTAGCGCGCGTTAAACATCGACCGCCGCGGCGGGTGCCGCGCTGCGATCGATCGATCCTTGGTCTTGAATCTTCAAGTGCTTCCTGGAGAGAGAGACACCTACCATATTTATTATATTTATGCGTTCACAATGCGGCCGTTAAGGAGAACGCGGAAGCACGCGCCGGGAGATTCCGGTTATAAATTACAGCCTGGCGGTGTGGGAATGACGAAGGAACAAAGAAAACAAGAGTCGAACGGGAAGAGGAGGGAGCGAGAAGGTGACCACTGGACGCGGTCCTCGTGTACGTGCACGCGTGCAACGTGGGAGAGACGCGAAACGATCGCCCGGGGGGCGATAAATATCGCCGTTCGCCGGAACCGAAAGGATATAATAATTCGGGATTATTAAAAAGAGGCAGAGGCGCGCGCGCGTCTCGCTCGGTTGGCATCGCTCGCTCACTGCCAAGCCTCGACGACTTTGTCCCGCGTTGTTATCCCTGAAAGTTCACGGATGTCGTTCACCGTCTCTTTCTCCCGGCGTACCCGTGTCCCCTCCTTGCCCCTTATCGAGGCAATCGGATCGGCAATTAATCGAGGAAAGTGAACACAATATCGCGAATCCTGCCAGAGGCTAGCCGACTCGAGTCTGCGGCGCATCCTGTTCGCTGATCTGCAGCAGGACTCGCGTATCTATTGGATAGGCAGTTCTTTCTTTTTTTCTGTATTTTTTTTTTTTTGCGAGAATTGATGAACCACGCGTGCTATCGTGCATTGCTATCTCAGATCCTGTTGTCGGTTTCTTGGTTTTCCTTCTCGTTCAAACTAATTGGAAGGCGTCATTAACAATGTTGCGCTCGCGTCTCTCGCGTCTTCGTGAAGAAAGACAGCTGCATCCTTCGGGATAGAGAGAAATAGCGTGCGCTCGTTTTCGATTGATCCAGATGAGAGGAATGGGTTCGAATATTTACTTGTTCTTAATATTCAGTTGGAATTCCAAGAGCTGACGAAATCCTCTATTTCATGTCGAACAGGAGGACTTTATCAAATGGTTTGGTTCATTTGCGCTAATGCAATGTAATAGACTGTACGTTATAGAACCAATGCATCGAAACGCTCTAACTTAACATTTGTTTCAGTTATGAACTCTTCAAGCCGCATGTTGTTGGTGCTCTTCGTGGCCTGCGCTATGATCCTCGTGCTCGCTGCAGGAAGCACTCCCTTCGATCGAGCCATAGGTGCGTAGCAAATATTTTCCACATTCCCACTTAACCGTTTTCGAAATTAATTTTGTCAAATTTTCTCAGGAGTTTGCATCAGAAACTGTGCCCAGTGCAAGAAGATGTTCGGACCTTACTTTCTGGGCCAGAAGTGCGCCGACTATTGCGTCAAGTACAAGGGAAAGCTCATCCCCGACTGCGAGGACGAGGTTTCGATCCAACCGTTCATCCAAGCCCTCGACAATGACTATTAGAATCTGAACCGATCGAGAGTTCCTCCTATAATTGTATAAATTCGTGGCAAACGTGTGCGTCGCCTAAATCTGTCGATAGAATCATCTACGACGATGTAACTCGTCCGCGAACGCCAACGCAGTGTGCTTCTTTCCGTTGAGTACGCCTTTGTTTAACGATCAATTATTTTGGTCTCAGCTCAGGGAGACATTCAATGAATCCAACATATTGAAACAATTTGATCTCATACTTTACTTGTGAGTATTATACGTATAGACTGTGTATGTATTACTGTGCAGAGTATTAGTTGTAAGATATTGTCGATATCAAAGAGTATTTAATACGCGAGAAACGATTGCTTTATGTATCGTAAATTATTCATCGGAGTCATTCCAATAAAAAAATCTTTAAAAACGAACGACTTCGAATTCACGTTACTCGACTGGTCCCTTTCAGTAGGGAATTATACCAAATAAAATATTCCATCGTGCGGCAGTGTCAACATCGTGGAACACGGTGAGATAGTAATTGCAAATGCATGCATCACGAATGGAAAATAAATTGTTCTTAATATTCAACTCACCGATCGCTGTTTACTCCGGAGTAGGAGGCGTTACGTGACGCTCTGGTATCGTAGATAACATCTGCTTCGACTCTAATTGCTGTATCTGAAAATTATATAAGCGGTTCGTCATGTTTGCACATCATCGTTCGCCTCTAGCCTCTATAAATGCATATTTACACGTTGACGAAGGGTTCGCTCGTTCACCGCCGCCTTCGATAACAAATGCTTCACCCTATCTAACAGTTCAGACTTGTGACTCAATTGCTCCCGCAAAATTTTTATCTCCCCGTTATCGTCTTCCTTCTGCGCCTTCTCGAAAGCGGCTACTCGTTGCTCGCACAACTGCAGATCGGTTTCCAAAGTCACGATTCGTTTCTGAGCCTCCTCGTGTTGCCTTCGCAACGCGCTCTCGTTTTGGCTAGCCGCGAATTTACCCTGCACGCGAAAAATCGCAGGACCATTATTAACGAGATTCGCGCGAACTCGCTGACCAAGTGAAATAATCGTCTGTACCCATGGTTGGTTAGCGAGATTCTTTTTCGTGCCAAGTTTCAAACGCTTGTTCTCCGCCTGCAACTTCTCGATAATTCTTTTCAAGGTGAAGATCGTCTTTTCCATCTCCATGGCGGTCTTTCTCTCACCGTACTCCTGCAAATCTCTGTCTGACGATCTGTCCGACGAACTGGACGATTTCTCTACTTTCAATAGCTTTATGTATCTACGCGTGCGTAAAGGATGAATTAAAATATGAAACCAGTCGCTCCGCGCCAAGTGGATCACTCGTGCCAAGAATGGCGGCGGTGCGTAGCGGTTCTGCTCGTAAGTAGATCCAGCCGGGGAAACCCCTTGCTCAGGCCTCTATCGCTTTATCTCTTGCGCTGGACGCTCATTGGACGAGACTGTCGCGTGTTTCACACCTTCTTCGAGGTCTTGGTCCACCTTTTGTGGATGACACGTTCCACGCAAATGTGTACGTTAAATTCTTTCCTTCTCACGAACGTCTCCCTATGTATACTTCCCTGTAACAGCATTCGACGTACGTACCACGTGATTTCCAGTTTAGCGTGCGTATATCGATCCTATAATCAAGTGACGTACGTAGCACGCCTTTTCCAGTTTCGTAATAAACAATAAGCGACGCGCGTAGCAGGTCACTCCCGTTTTAGTAGCGCACAGCAAGTGATACGTGTTGTTCCAACGCGAGAGGTTAATTGCGTGCGACACATGGCTGAATCTACTTACAAGTAGTTAGGTGAATCACGCATTCAGACCTCCAGTCTGGTCGATTCTACTCGCAAGTAGCCAAGTCGCTGTACACCGCGGCCTTCGACAGCTTACTCTGATTCTAAATACAAATTAATTGTACCCGCGTCTTTTAAACGACACGTTTCGTATCCCGATTTTAAGAGGATTGCAAGACGTCGAGTGCAAAAGTGATCTCTTTGGCGTGGAACGATACCAATTTATTAACTCGATTTAATGATCGCTTATGTCGAAGAATTCACGATCGAAGGACCTACTTCTCTAAATGTTCCACCTTCTCCCGCAACCTAGGCGTATCAGCGTTCGCCTTCTCCAATTCGAGACGCAGCTCGAAGTTCTCAGCCTCCAACGCCAGGTTCATTTTCTCCAGAATCTCTTTAGTCATCTCCAGTTTCTCGAGCTGTTCGACAACGTGACCGTTGCCCTACAAAAATATCGACCAACGTGAGAACCGAGCGGACAACGGGACAAGCAACCGTGGGAAACCGACAGACCTGAGAGACGGTCTCCAAGGCAGCGATACGACTCTTCTGCTCCTCGATCGTCAGCAAGAGCTTCTCGTTGCTCTCGTTCTCCAGTCGACTCGACAATTCTTTCATACGCTCGCGAAGCATCTGACACTCCTTTTGTAGCTCGCTGGTTACGTTTTGCTGGGCGGTTGTCGCTGGTCGAGCTGACAAACTCCCAGCCACCGTACCGCTCTCCAACTTCAGCTTGCTCTTCAGGTACCATTTCTCCCTCTCCATGCACGAAACCACCGATCGAAGCTTCTCGTGACTCGCGAGCAACTTCGTGTACTCGTCTGTCTTCTCTTTGAGCTTCTCTTTCAACTTTTCGGCGGTCTGTTGCCACTTCTTTTGCTTCTGCCACAACGACAGCTCCTCCGCGGTCTGTTCGATGGATTTTGGAATTATTACGTGGAGATTTGTGGACGGATAACGGGTGCGGGACGTGGTTCGGTACCTTGACTTTCTTCGCCTCCAGAGCTAGATACTCTCGATTCAATTGCGACCGAGCCTTTTCCAACTCTTCCTCTAGAGACTTTACTTTACGTTCGAGTTGCATTTCACGCTGTGACGTTCTCTTTTCTTGACCCTTTAGAGCCATGTATCTATGGCGAGCGTGATCACAGAGAACAACCGAGGTGATACAGATTTTTTTATATTTTTTATACTCGCAATTTATAAACTACGTGTAAAAATTATGATAAAATTTGTGCGTGTTTACATTATATTGGAGCGAGATTTAATGGCAAATTTAATGCTCCACTGTGTGCAGTATTAGTATAAATATTTAACTTTACCATGTATTATTAAGTATCCTATAATTCCTATTCTTTCGCTAGAACAATACCTGCGACTAAGCTGTTGCTTCAAATCAGATATCTCGTTCTTGTACATTTTCTCCTTTTCCAAAAACGATTGCAACTGTTTCCTCACGGTGTCCATGTGCCCCTGCTGCTGAGAGTTCTCATGACTCAACGTTTGAGTGATCTCGTGAACTTTCAGCTCCGATTCGCCGTGAGTTATCGCTTGTTGCGTGCGACTCGCAGATTCCATTAGCTCAACCTCATTCTTCGTCCAAAAACAACAGAACACTCGTATACGATCGGTGCCCAATCAATCTCTGATCATTTTTCGAACGATTTCCATACCTGCAGCTGCTGGCAAGCCAAACTGAGCTGATGGATCTTCTCGTCCCTCTCTTGCAACTCTCTCATCAAAGAGATATTCCCCTTCGTGACCAACATCCGATTTTCGGATAGTTTAGCGCGCAAAATGTCCGCCTCGGACTGCCATTTCTCCAATTCACCGCGATAACTCTCTAATTCGCTCTTATGTTGCTCCTCGAGTCTAATTGGAAAGGATTCTTTAACCCTTGCAATATTATGAAGAAGTAGTGAAACACAGGAGGTGTCGACGAACTCGTGAGTAAAACAGTTTTTTAATATAATATTTTGGAAGTAAATATGTAAAAATGGCATGAGTTCGAGAAACCCCCTTTGATGGTCCATACAGTGGCTCAAATAGGGTTGCCAACTTTATCAACATTAAAAGAAATATAATATTTTGCATTGCATACTCTTCAATTTTTTTAACAGCACAAAATAATACAATTAATTATAATTACAGATCTCGGATGGCGACCCTAGATTAAAGATACGATATTGCAAGGGTTAACAACTGGAACCCCTCATTCGTGGTCATCCACGACCAAGCAAATTACCTTTCCCTCATACGATCCATATATTTGAGCCTCTCCTCGGCCAATCGATGCCATCGATCGCTCAGTTCCTTGCTAATACTCAGATCCGCCTCTAAAGTGGAGGCCCTCTCCTGCAACCTGGCGAGCTCCTCCACCTGCATCGCGTTGCTCCTCGTATCCGCTCCTCCTCTCGCGTCAATTTCCTCCGCTTCGTCGAGCAGCTTCTCCGGCTCGTCCTTTTTCCTATCGCGCACCTGTTCACCCCTCTGTCTCGCCTCGCTCTGCATAGATTGAACACGAGCGTGCAAGCTTCTAATCTCCTCCTGGAAACGAGCCGCAGCCTTGCTGTGCTCGTCCCTGTCCTCCTTCAACAGACTCTGATACCTAGCTATCGTCTCCTCCTTCTGACCAATCAGCTTCTGCAAGCTGCTTATCGTCGACTTCAACGCGAGCTTGTCGCCGCGATCGCCAGACTGAGCTTGCAACTGCGGCAACAGCTTGTACTCCTCGAGCAGCCTCTCTTTCTCAGTCAGCTCCAAATCTTTGCCACTCACAGCTTTGGTTAAGGACTGAACTTGCGCCTGACACTCGGCCAGTTGCAATTCGTACTTAATTATAATGGAAGATCGATCAGAGGCGAGTTTTAGAGCTTGGTTCAATTGATCACGAAGCAGTGAAATTTCCTGGCTATCCTCTTTCTCTCGTTCAACGTCGTTTTCTTTCTCTGGCTTCTCTGTGTGCTCTGTTTTCTCTTCGTAACGTATCGATTCTTCTTTTTCTTTGGTCTCTATCTCTGTTTCCTTCGGTCTCTTCTCTTTGGTGTTCTTACCTACTATTTCAGTGTCTCCCTGTTCGCTTCCTTTGGAAGGAACGATCGTCTGGATTTCAACTTCACTGGTTTGCTTCCTGTTCAAGCAACAAGTGTACGGATCCGTTTGCATTTCCCTTGATTCCATCTCCGCGGTTACTTGAGACGATTTATCTTTGCTCTCCAACAGAATGGGACTCGTCGTCCTGTCGTCTACGCCCGTTTTACGTAGCTGTTTCTGTCCCTTGCCCCATGCCTTCTGTATCTGCACCATATCCTGCTCCATTCGAGTTATGAGCGACTCGTACTCCGCGAATTTGTTGCTCGCGATTTGAAGCTCGTACTCGAGCTGCGTTATCTTTCGTTTGTATTTGAAATCCTGATTGAGTTATTTACCATTAATCGTTAGAAGTGGAACACCGAGGATAAATTATTTACAGTGGTATAATCAGCGAGATTAAGCAATACAATAGAAAGTAGTATCTTACGATGAAATGAACGAATGTAAATTTTATCTATAAAAAGCAAAAAAACGAACGCGACGGATAACTATCAAAGGGGATGGGGATTTTGTCGAAAATTCGATAAAAACACGTACATTCAAGGTGTACTGCGAGTATTCTGAAAAACGCTGCATGACATCCTGCACGCTGTTACTTCCGATCTGTTGTTCCAATATATCTTTCAAGCTCTCGACAATTTGTAAACGATCAGTTAAAGACTCCTGTTGCCGTTTCGCCTGCTCGTGACAGTCCCTCGCCTTTTTCATTTCAGAGTCCACACTCTGACGCTCGTCGTTCAACTTAATCGACAACGACGCTACCCTGTCTAAAGCGCTGACGGAAGTGGAACCAGCGTACTGATTCTGCAGAAATTTTATAACGTCTACGTACATTCTGCAAACGAACGTATAACCGTGATTACCAATACTCTTTTCCGTCAACGAAGATCGAACAACACCTAAAGAAAGAGAGAAATAGCTTCACCTGCAACGATTCTCGCACTGTTTCCTACAATCCTGCGTGTAAGCGCGCAACCCTTCGCAGGCTGTCTTCGATTTGTCGAGTTCCTCCTGCAATCGCGTAACATCGCTCTCGAGTCTCATTCTCTGCGCGTTCAATTCCATCTCTGACAGGTTTTTATTAGCCAACTCGAAATCGAGCCTCGAAATCGTGGCCTTATCTTCGCTGACCGCTTGCAAATTTAATATTCGATGCCTGAGACCGTCCAACTCCATCGTTCTCAGCGAGTTCAACGAGTACTGTCGCTGAGCCTCCTCAGTGGCAACCTCCAGCTGCTTCTTCAGGTTCTCCACTTCCATCTGAAGCGTTGCGTTACCGTCTTTCAATTCCTGCAGCTTATCGTCGTCCAACTGCGGTGTTTTCTCGAGCTGCAGGTCTTTCGAGAGCCTCTTGTGGAGGATAATCAATTCCTCCTGCAATTCGGATTTCGCGGCGGTCATCTCTTTCAGATTCTCCTCGCACTTCGACAATTGTGCTTGCAGAATCGCGTGCAAGCTGGTCACGTGATCAGCTCGCTGTTTCTCCAGCAATTCTCTCGCTCGAGTTTCCTTCAGCTCTTCGATCGAGTCTCTGTCGCGTTTGTGATCGATCCCCTTCTGCAAATGCTCGATCAGTTCGTCTTTCTCTTGTTTCACCAGCTCCAATTCCTTCCTCAGGATCTCTACTTCGTTCTTATTACCCGAGATCAGACTGTTCTCTAACAGATTACGATAACGCACGCTCAACTCGTCGTGCTTCTCTCTCAGCTCGTTGTGAATGGCACAGCTGACGGAATTGAACAGATTGCTTTGCAGCACGGAGATCTCGCGTTCGAGGACCTTGTTGTGCTTGCTGGAATCGGCCAGAGCTTTTCTCAAGTAACTCTCGCCCTTTATCGCCTCTTTCTGATCGTGGTACGCCTTCGCGGTTTCGTTGTTCAGTAACCGTTGAAGAGCAACGTTCTTTCTGTTCGCGATCAGAGCTTCGCTGCTGGCTTCCATGTATTCTTTCGTTTTCACCGTGAAAGCCTTGCGAATCTCATCGTCGCCCTCCTCTAATATTCTCGCGCTCTGTTCGTAAATTTCCAGCTGGTGCTTCAATTTCGCAACCTCGTTTTTAAGCTCGTCGTTCTGCTCTACCAGAGCGCTCTTCTGTTTCTCCCATTCGTCAGCCTCGTTTCTGTAAGCCTCTCGCAGATTCCTCATCTCGACGATATGCTCGGTTAATTTCTCGCTGTCGGATTCCTCGACGTACATCCTGTCCAGGTCGCCATGCTTGTTCAGAGCTAACGCGTGCAGTATCTTATCCTTTCTTTGCAGCTCTTTCCTGCAATTGTTCGCGTGGAATGACCAAAAGCGGAATGGGAACGCTACGATTGCCTCGATCGATCGCTACGAGCTTCGCGTCCGCCGATCAAAAGTACCTCAACTGTTTCAGCTGACCCCTCAATTCCGCGTTGCTGCCCTGCACGACGTTCAGATGGCCCTGCAACCTCATCGCTGGGTGATACCAGCCAGCTAAATGTCTCACGTCTAACGCCTCTAACAACCTCTCCAACGCGCTCGACTGTATCTCCACGACGCTTTTACCTGGGACATTAAACGATTAATTGCGCGGCCGAATCGCGCGTGCGACCGCGCGAAGGACAGAGGATCGACTGAAGGATAACGCAATTCACGAACGTGGTTAGTATACGTGCGATCGATGCAATTCACTCGTGTTGTTAAGGAGAGGAGATCGAGGAGAATTTATTTATCGTGATGAAAAGGGAGGGGATATACGTGCATCGTTGGAGTACCATTAAAATTAGCGAAAATTCACCATCTTGGTTGCGTATACTGTCCAGAATTTCGTGCATGCCTCGTCTGAGGGCTTCGTTCTCTTCTATCACCAATTGCATGTTCTCTTCTAGCTCAGAAATGTTTATTTTCGAGTGCAACTTAGCAGCGGATTCTGCTAATTTCGTTGAATGGAGGAACTCGGTGGTACCGTCGATGGTGCTGTCCGAGAGATCGAAATCCCTCGATGTTTTGCTTAATTTGAACTTTAGAACTCTTATCTGGAATATTATGGAGCAGTCAAAGGGGAATTCGATTGATCGTGGCTCGTGTTCTTACGTCTGACTTCAGTTCTACGTTCTCCTCGACGAGCACTTTGTTTTGCTGCAAAAGCTGTTCCAATCTCTTTTCCTGCTCTCTACGTTTCGCTAAGACGTGCTCGATCGACACTGACTCGTCCTCTGGTATGCCTAATTTTTCCCTACAGTTGCGTATTGTGTTAGCAGAAGTGCGAAATGATCGACGATAGGTTTAATAAGGGAGCTTTGAAGCTTCAGAAATTTCGATTTTCGTTGAAACTTTACAGGTTTATAGAGCACAAGTTCAACTGCGATTGTAATACAATTTTTACTTTCTTTTTCTATCCAATAACATGATCGATACTTTTATTAAGTCTCTCTACAAACTTTGAAAGCGTAAAAAATCTAGAATTTTTGAGAAAAACGAACGTTTCCTTGCCAGTAGCTGCAGTGAGTGTACAATTACCTAAGAGCTATAATTTCCATTTCCTGATACGAGTTCAACATCTCTAATTTATTCACGACGTCGATCAACTCTTTCGCGTGTTCGTTTCTACTTTGCAATTCACTTTTCAACTCTTTTATCTCGTTCAACGCGTCTGTTAAGCTCTCATTCTCATCCTCGTATTTTCTTAATGTAGCTAATAGCTCGCACAACTATACAAAAAATGGAACGATTTTTAAATCTGAAATACACTTGTTAGATGAAAAAATGTCTAACGAACTGACTTTACTGTCCCTTGATTCGAGGACCTCCTCTGCCTCGTTCAATTTAATTTGCAATTCAGATAACTGTTCGTTCGCGTCCTGCAATTTTTTTAGCAAGTCCCTGTGTTGCTTCCTTTTATCGATCTTCTCCATCCTGAAGAAACAGCAATGAGATTTTCCCGGTTCTCTTTACAAAACGATTGTGCTCTACGCGTGCATACATACTTTCGTAGGTCTGTTTTTAATTTTTCTATGATATTCGTGCTTTCGTTGATTTCAGTCGTAGCCTCGGACAACTTTGTCTTCAACTCGTCTATAATTTTCTCTCGACGATCAATTTCCTCGTTTAATCTAATAATCTCAGATTTACTTTGCTCCTTGGCGGAATTAACGCTCTGTATGAGCGACTGAGATAAATTTTCCCTTAACTGTTGAATTTCCTCATCTTTTTCGTCCAATATCGCCTAACAAATTTCGTACGAATTAAAATATGCAAGAAACAGGATCATCCTATTCCAGACAACACAGCAAATCACACAACACTACAAAAAAGCAGAACAGCACGCGCAGTGCTGTTCCACTGCTGACACCGCCTGCCAATGCCGTTCATTCATCAATTTTGAATATTTCAATAGTTTTATTGTCATTTCTTGTATATTTCAGTAGTTTTATTGTAATTTATTTGATATTTCCAGCTTTAGAGGTAAGAGAGAGAAAGATATATAAGAAAGCTATAAGAAAGAGTGAGACAGATGTTACCTACACTATTCAAGAATCCCTAGCGTCTTCTCTGTGAAAAGTGCTCAAACTGGTCGCACATAATTATCGACAGCGAAGTAAACCACTCAAGAACTAGTAACGCCATGTCTTGGAGAAGCACTGAAACTGGTTGGGCGTCAGTTTCACTACTCTTTGCAGGGATGGCACTAGTAGTTCTTTAGTAGTTTAATAGTAGATTTATATTTCAATAAAACTATTGAAATATACATTCCATAACAGTACTTTGTCACATTAAGAGCACTGTCATGTCCCTTGCGTCGCGTGACATTATATATTTATATTATTTATAAATGATATATTACTGTGACAAAATTATGTTATCGAGAATGTTAATTCTCACGTGAACTGTGGATTATTTAATGTGCATTTTCTTATTGTACCTTCCATTCATTAATTCTAGCATCGATTGCTATACCAAACTCGTCTATAACTTTGTCCCTATCCATTTGCTGAGCCGTAACTTCCTCGACTTGTGCTACTAACGCGGCATTTTCGTGTTCTAAGTCAGATATTTTTTCTGAAAAAGATACACTTTATCAATTTCGAGCGTCCTCGCGATTAATTGGACTATTCTGTCTTTTTTTTTCTATTCTGAGAACCTTTGTATTCTACGGATTTGACGTGAGCAGAGCTCAGTTCTTCGGTCATTTCGTTCATTTTCTGCGTCGCGTCTTCCATTTCTTGCGTTAACGTCGTTAGTCGTTCTTTTAGGATAGAATTATCGTTTTCTAGACTCTAAGGAATTATAACGATATGAACAAGTGGCTTTGCCATTATTTTCCTCCTACATTCCAAAACTCACCTCTAATTCAGTCATAAGAATTTTAATCTTTTTATTTTTGCCTTTCAATGCGTCATCGTATTCACTACCTTCGGGCATGTCTACATGCTTAAAATAAATAAATGACAATGATGGATTTATAACTGATACTATAGATATAACGTTGTTGTACAGTTAATCGGATATCTTACTTTAGATAAATCAGTGGTTTCATGCTTGGAATCAGGTGTACCCCATTCTATCATACAAAATGAAAAGAATTCTATAATATATACACAGAAATTCCATTTTGTTTCGAGTAAGGCACACGCAATTTACCTTTCTTTTTACGCTTAGCAGGTTCAGGTTTTAAAGTAGAAATAGTCTGTTTTAATTCACCACATTCTAATAGCAGCGACTCTACCTATTTTCAGAGAATAAATTTTGGAATATCATACTGGAATACTAGATATTAAACAATGAACCCTTTGACGATACAATTTTGAATAGATCGAACACCAAATAAGCAATAGAAAAAGTTTGTAGATAACAATTACTTGACATAAAAGAAATCATTAGACAGTACTAATAATAAAATATCTCTTCTAACTATGCAGGGGTCAAAAATACACCCTTAAATTCAAACAGGAAGTGTAAGATCAGATAAGATAATGTACTCCGTTTTATTAAGTGAATATCACACAGATAATGTGGAAATAATCTAAGAAGAACAATTGGTGCGAGTAGAAATGTGAAATAACTATCTTTTACTTGATTATCTTTGTACTGCAGTATTTCTTGAGACAGTTTCATCAGAATTCGTAGGTTATGTACATCATTAATCTCGTCAGCGTCACAGCTGATAATTGCGGGAAAAAGTTCCTCCATGTCATCGGCAGCCAATAACGATGGATCCGCTGATAATATTCGATCCCAATCAGTACGACCCATTTTTCACGATAATTCATCAACTACCATTCAAATGTAACCCCACAGTTTAAAGCTAATTGCTGTTTGTTTGACGACTACAGAGGACGCTTACTGGTTGCCATGGTAACTTTGTTTTGATCAGTAGACCCGCCATCTGGCAGAGATTCAGTGAACCAGTATCGAAACGACACGTTGCTTAGGCAGAACTCTGATAATTTTCAAATTTAAATTCTCTGATATGAACATATGTTCTCTCCCGATATATTTTTATCAATCCAGCCTCGTATAAAAGCGTATTTCTTTCAAATTTCAAGCTTCGAATCAAGAATAACTGAAGAATACACACCACTAAGTTTCCTACTAATACGAGAGATGACTGTAAGAGTTACGCAAGATTGTTACGACTATCAGTACATTATCATGCAACCTCTTCCACAAACAAGATAACTGCTTTCGTTACTCGTCTAATCCTACCACTGATTTACTAAAGAAATTATTAATACCACGTACGATTCGGTTTATTTCTCAATGTTTCACGAATAATTGAAATGCAAGTGAAAAGTATGAACAGAAAAATGATTAAAAACGAATGTAGTAGACGTACACTTTTCGTATGCTTTGTCCATTATATTGCAGCTCGCGCAGCATACTTCTATGATACGGATAGACCGATGGGAAAAATATTAGATAACGTGAAAATGAATAACATAGAAGGGGAGATTTGTTGGTAGGAATTTGTACTCGTATCGCCGCCTGGGAGGCAGGGCTGTTTACGAAATTCACATTGGGTCGTGCACGAGTGTCAGTGCGATTTAAAATACGACATTGTATGTAAATCGCGATAGAAGTGTTAAGGCCTGCTCATTATCGACACGTTTCTCTGGCCGATAGTGCTTTCGCGATGATACTCAGTAAATTGTCCTCGCGACTATTGAACTCTCGTGCGTCTCTGGTCCGAGATTCCGTGGATAGAAACGTGTTGCGAGATCATGTCAGGTGGATACAATTCACGTATCACGCTGACAAGGGTAACAATGTCTCTGGTGAGTGCATTCCCTTCCTTTCAACTTTTACTTTCGATTACCAATAACGTAATTTCGATCCTGGCCACCGCTGGATCAAAGATACAGTTTACGTCATTTCGTCGTGTCAATTATAATCTTGATTTACGCATAATTTCCATTACGCAACGAACGAGCAATTTGTAATATCGTTACGTTTCAGGTGAAACTAAAAAGATGAATATGTTCGTGGCGATAAACGATGCGCTCAGAATCGCAATGACGAGGGACCCCGATGCAGGTAATAAATAATTAATTGCCCTCTCGATTAAATACGTGTGTGAATGTAAAATGTAGTTCACACGATCTGGGGCATTTATTTAAAAAAAAAAACTGACACTGTTTTCGAATATTTTATCGCCGTTCAAAACATGATACGTTTATATCGAGACATTTAAATTTTCTGTTTATGTTCAGTGATATTTGGCGAGGATGTCGCATTCGGCGGAGTGTTTCGTTGCACGATTGATTTGCAAAAGGAATTTGGTCGCGACAGAGTGTTCAACACGCCGCTCTGCGAGCAGGGAATCGCAGGTTTTGGAATCGGTTTAGCCACCGCTGGTGTAACAGCGATCGCAGAAATACAATTCGCTGACTATATATTTCCTGCCTTCGATCAGGTACAACCGTTACCAAGAACGTTCTAATGGTAACCAACGCAAGATATTACGAATGTACGTTCAATCGAAACTTTCTGATGCACAGTTGGTGAACGAAGCAGCCAAAGTGAGATATCGAAGTGGCGGGGAATTCAACTGCGGCAAGCTAACGCTTCGATCACCGTGCGGTGCTATTGGTCATGGCGGACTTTATCATTCGCAAAGTCCAGAGGCTTATTTTGCCCATACACCAGGCTTGAAGGTATACACGTATGATAATTCTATAGTTTTTGTTATTTTATTATGCTACGATAAATAGAGACACGGGGAGATAATGTAAAACATATTTCGTGACAGTTTATCGTGAAAATGCATCTAACGATGATGGAATATTCGGCGGCGCTTCAAACGTTCGAGCCACAAGTCTGAACTCTAATGGCGTACATTCGCGGCGGAAAGAATAAAATTGATAATCTTACCTTACCGCGGGAATTCCTCCGGATCAAAGGTCCCCTGGTATTCCAATGCAAAGGTGAAGCACTTGTCACTGAATATTGCACTCGCGGACGCGAAACTCTTATTAAATTTGTACAAAATCGTACGGTAGAACGCGACGGACAAACGTCTTGTACAAACGGCGATTTTCAAATACTACTGACGTATTGCCTTGTGACGTAACTTTGAGAAGAAGTTCGTGGTTTAACTTTCGTCGATAAGACAGCGTATCGTTTTCGTTCGCGTATCGTCAGATGTCTGTACTAGTCGAGCGCGCAACAAACTTGTCGGCTACTCCTTGCATTCAAAACACGGTAGTCTGATGATTCAGAAATCAACTATTTTTAACTACCCCAAAGGGAGAAACGGAGCTTTAATTTCTGCAAAATACGTAGAAACTGTTCCTCTTTATTATCGAATTAACGTTTCCTTAAATGGCAACGATAGAGAGCACAAAGATCCATGTTGCTTTCATCGTTTAGTTCTAATCGAGTTCGAAATCAAAGGATCGCGGAAATGTATGAATCATAAATAAGTAAGATGGGTGCAAAAAGTTAAGCAGACATCGCGAACGAGTTCCTGTGCTCAAGGATATCCTTCGTCGACGATACGCCTCGGTTCTATAGCCGTTGGCTCTTAACTTTCTGGAAGAGATTCCATGAATATTGTACGACACATGTACCTACTCTACGTATGCATGAGGAAAGTTTCCTACGAACACTAACGCTCTTCTACCGACACTATACATCTCGATTACATGAACAGCGACGCGCAACATCGCGTCGACATTTCCTGAAGCTGAAAGATCGCACGCTTCGACACAATATACCAGCCGTGGAAACGAACGCGGTGCATAGCGAACACGTACATCCTATCGCTCACCTGTTCCGAGCGATATTTTTATCGGGCTTTGAGTTCCATTAACCAAAGTGCACATTGTGCACCGTATTTCTCCCTGCGCTACCAATTTGTCTTCGCCTCGCGGTGTTTATCCTCGAAAAGGGAATCGTAATGAGACTGGACAAGATATTTTTTATATCGAACGGCTCATCTTTCGAGGGGATACGAGTTTTAAGGACAAAGAGACTAAGCGGGAATATTGAATTTATTGTTTAACCACGATGGCACTCCGTGAGGGGAAATACGCACGGTAATTGACGTAAAGCGTTTATAGGGATTTACCATACATGCCTGCAATAATGGTAGGGACACTTTGATGGACGTTTTCAAGGAAAACAGATCGTACAAGGTGGCCCTGTCATACGATCCTGCGATTCCTTCACTTTAGTCCTTCGAATTTCTCCGATTGCGTTTATTTATGGAGCGATGCTCATCAAGTTACAAACAAGTTATTACCTTCATGCTAAAATCTAATGGAATGCGTAAAGTACATTGAAAATATGAGAAAAAAGAGCGGCGATTCCATGCGAACCGCGAATGTCAAACTGCAGTTGACAAGAAAGCGAGAAGCCTCGCGATCACTCGACGATACGGTATTTCAAGTGTTCCAAATTTTCGTCTCTCGAATCTTGAAATTCGAAATTGAGAAACCTTCCAGTCTCAATTGGCAACCGCGAAACCATCGGTTTCACGCCCAAACTCCGTGAAAATCGATAACATATGGCGCGCAACAGGATACACAGGTATATACCTGTATATCCACCGTCGTACACATCCTTTCCATACGTTCTCCAAGGCCACTGTTCTCCAATCCGAAAGAAAACAAACTCGCCTTACATCACCGAAAAAAATGCCACTTTCCTTCGTGCACGCGCGCGTTCATTAATCGCAGGGGCCATACGAGAAACTTTCGAGAACAGGATAAGGCCGCTCGTCCCCGAATTCCTGGACGTAATCGTCGATTGCGTCCGCGCGCGAGCCTGCCCGCCGCATGCACACAGCCGCAACGAAATGTAACCGAACGTCCTTTCCAGGTCGTTATACCGCGGGGAGCGAAACAGGCGAAAGGTCTTTTGTTGAGCTGCATAGAGGAGCCGGACCCTTGCATCATGTTCGAGCCGAAAATATTATACCGCACGGCGATCGACGTGGTGCCGACCGATCATTACAAGATAGAGATCGGCAAAGCGGAGATCGTCAGAGAAGGTAGGCGTCCAGGAAAACCGACCGGGTCTCCTGGATAGGTTTCACTTTGCGACTGCGTAACGGTGTCCTTTATGGGGCATGTCTTGAGCATCCTCTCTGAAAATGGCGCGTGCAACACCATTTTTTACAACCGTAACGATCTCCAACCGATCACGATCGGTGGCGGGACTTTCACGAGTTCGTATTTCGCGGTGAGGAAATTTATTGTACCTCTGCGTTGGTTGGTGTGCTGTGGAAATCCGATTATCGGAACAGCGGATCGAACGAAGCTAACTTTTGCTTTTGGAAAATCGGGGTTTTTACCATAATTTGTTACAAGGTAACAGATCGACTGGATACTCGTACGGATTCATGCTTTTTTTAAACGTAACTAACAGATGGAAGCTACACAAAGGAAAAGCTAAATTTGCTCGCACGTCCTCCACGATTTTTACATTGCCTTTGTACATTGCACCGGGTATTTTTCTACCTATATTGCGAGTACTTTACATTTCTCGTGCATTTAAATTTCACGTAAACGCGCAATATGTTTACGACTTGTTAATTCAGCGCAATCATTGATAATAAACGGGTATCGATGTGTAAATAAAACCATTTCGACCACGGTAACTTCTTGGATACGAATCGTATCGATGAACAAGCCATGTAATTTTTCGTATAAATTACTGACATTTCGGGCGCGCTTATTCCCTCGTCGACTTTCAGTTCCCAATGCATTATTCAGTTCTCGAACTCCTTTAACAATTCGAACTCGCCGCTCGCAGATAACTTCGGATATTTTCAGCCAAATTTGTCAGTGAAAGGCTGAAGGTTAACTTAATTATGACATGTAGCGAGCGACAGTAAGTAAGAAAGAAAACGAATTCCAGCGATTCAGTAAATACCTATCGCCAACCGACACGTATAAATGAATACTACTGAAAGTATAAGAGAAAGAGAGAGGGAGATACGGCAATCGTACCAATTAAAACGACTTTCGCAAACTTTCGATAATCGAACGTGCGAAAACAGTTCGATTGAATTACTATAATACATCTGAGACGACGAATGGAACACCGCATGTGACATTACACCGCGCATTACTCAACTAGATCACATTGTAACTAAATTTGAATCCCACCCATTCAACTTTCATCTCTCCAATTCACTCCCCGTTTATCCACCGCTCATACTCACCTTTCATAACCGGCACTCAACAAACCTGTTCGATTAAGTCATTCGATCGCTGACAATCGTACCTGCTGACAATACATACCTATCGCACCCCGTGCCCGACAACATTAATCAGGATCAGGCTAAATACGCGTCTCAGAGAGTTCTTTGTACCTTTTCGTGCCGCTCTGATGGAAACTTTGAGAGAAAGGAACAGAGAGAGGAGAGAGAAAAAAAGGAAAGGAAAGGAAACAGATGGACCGAAAAGGAATTCCACCAGCTAAAAGAATATGATGTTTATCGATCGTAATCGTCTTTTCATTATTCGATCGCGACACACGCGATGACCGGTCCTGGAACAGGATATCGCGAGGCTCGCGACGCGTAGAGGCACAGGTAGACGCGCGCAGAGGACGGTAATTGCGAGACGCGTAAGGTGAAACGTGGCAGTCCTGTACAGGTGTGTGGATTTGTGCACGTAGGTGACGCCGTGACACTAGTGGGCTGGGGTACTCAGGTGCACGTACTGCTCGATGTGGCCGATCTCGTCCAGGAGAAGCTCGACGCGTCCTGCGAGGTGATAGACCTCGTTTCTATCCTACCTTGGGACACGGAACTTGTTTGCAAGGTAATTTCGTCATTACAATCCGCTCGGTTTGCTCCTTTTTTCCTCACCGTTTCCTTCATTCCTTTTCTTCCTCTCGACGTTTCTTAATGCAACCGGATCGTTTGCATGCGTTACGTTCAAATCTGTTACGTTTGCGCGGCTATTACGTGGGTACCGCGTCCTTCGCGGATACGAGAGAAAGAGGGAAAGAGTCGTGGGGAGAGAGAGAGAGAGAGAGAGAGTGCGGGAGAGGGAGGAGCCGCGCGGTATTTTAATCGAACGAGCAGTTTCGTGGAGAACAGTTTCGCCGAGGGAACTTGCGTAGGAGGCGAAAGCTCCTTTTACAGATTCTTTATCGTCCAGTTTTTCTCTCCGTCTTCTTTTATTAATTGCTAGCGGCGATATTGAAAGTTTAGGCGAGCCTGTAGTTTTCCAGAGAAAAATTCTGTATCGATTTTGGGGAATGAAACGTAGAGCTTGATTAAAAGGAGTGCCTCCTTGGAACATACGGGTACGTGTTGATACTTCTTGTAGACACTAGGTATTTCTTATTACTGCAACGAAATGTTTGTTCGTCTTCGAATGGATTGTGAAATTTTACAACATACTGAGGATCATACGTCTAATCCACATTTTTATACAGTCTCAGTCTGTTTTTGGACATTTTGAATCATCGTAATCATCGTTTAATCATCACTCTTTTGTAGATTCTGCTAAAAAGAAGAAATGCTGATCATTTGAGAGGTCACAATTTTTTTTTTATATCGAAACAGGGTCAAACAGTTATCGTACGTCTCCCGCGAATAATCGGTACATAGCAGCAAACTATCGAAGCACTCGGTTGACCAAACACGATGATTTTATAATTTAATGTACCTACGTATAATTTACACCACTTACGAGCTACTTTTTCTCCCAACCAATCGCCAAATATCACAGATCTTTCGAAATTCGGGTTGGGAAAGGTTACAGCGCCTCTTCTTTCCTTAAAACACGTTTCGAAACACGTAATTGTGAAACGAACAATTTTGAAGCAGGTCCACTTTTATGTACAAAATCGTCGTTATTCTACCGCCGCTTAATTAGAGATTTTATAAGCGTTTCCCCTCCTGCGCAATATCTCTTTCGTTCCTTATCGAAAATATCGTGTGATGATACACCACAAACTATTCGATTTCAACGTCTGTATGTTAACTATAACAAAGACTCGAACAAACTCTGCGGACCACACCCAAGCGAACTTCCAATCCTCCCTCTGTTTTTCCATCACAAATTCTACGCGAGTACAAATTCATATAAACGAACTTCCCTCCACTAAACAATATAAACTATTCAACTTTATTATGAGAATGCACATAACCACAGTCATAACGAACTCTCACCCCGCTATATTTATTCAAATTGATCTAACTTACCCACCCCCTCAACCCCTATCAAAATAAACGCACGCGAACCCGATTGCGAATAAAAAAATATTTAATTACTTCTCCCTGGTAATACAAACAATATAAACTAACTATTTGATCGTTCGCCACGCGGTCAAGGTTCAAACGAAACTGTACGAGGGTGTTCGTTTATGCATTTAACGTTCGAACGGTGGCGTTCGTCGCGTTGATTCGAACGGTCGATCGAAGGGAACATTCACTCGTCCGAATTATTATACACCGTGGACGCTAATACCACGTTGATTTATGCTAATCGATCTATAGCCGTTTAATGATATGCCGATCGTACGGTATGCACCGGGTACGCTGGTACGCGCTTGGCGACATTACGCACGCGAACGGACACGCGAGATACGCGGTGAGCGTAATTGGAAACCCGTTTCGCGTAATTTCGATACGGGATTCACCGTCTTCGGGTGAAATTCGCCTACGGTTCCTCGAACGCGCCGTAAAGTTACGAAGCGAACGTTCTCGCGGGTGGTTGCTCGCGGTGGAGGCTCGATCTTAAAGAACGCGAGTGTATGGGTCGCGCGATAAGGGTTGAACGGGGTTGACGGGCACAAAGTTTCATTTTTATTCGCGCAAAGGAATTTCTTGTTGGAATTATAGAATAACGTACGGCGAATGCTGCGAGTTTCGCGATGGTGCCTTAAAGATATCTGTTTTTAACTAATTTTATATACGCCCGTGAGAGAAAATAGGAATTTCTGAAATGATTCGCAAACTTTGTCGCAGCTTCTTCCTTGTTACGCGTACGCGGAGAACGAGCAATAGTCTGTACGTGTACTTAACGCAAAAAGTCCCAAGTGACCTAAGACGCTCCCTGCAATCAACGATACAACCATCGAGATGATGTTCTAACCTACAATTTCCAATGAATTAACATTAGCACACCTTAGTGAATTACGCTCTCTGAAAAATCGTGTCTCGGAATAGAAGCTGAAATAATTTCAACGGCTATAATCGCGGGACTAGTTCTGCCAGGATTGAGTCGTTCTATCGTTGGTAGCCTCGATCGTGAAGCACGTATAAGTATCGATAAAAACGCGGACAAGGAAGAAAGGTCAGGTGAGGTCCGAAATGTCACAGAAACCAGTAAATACACGTCGTTCCGTGGAAACGCGCCGCGTTGAATCGAGTTATCGTTTCTAATGACTTACGAGAGGCACGCGCGTTCGCCAGCGTGTCTTAATTACAATTCAGAATCGTTGCTTTTCTAACGTCGATCGCCGTGCAGGCCAAACGGTCTCCGTTCAGCGGCTATATTAATGCGTCGCTTACCGCTCCAGCCGTGTATAAATTATTATTATGCACGGTGATATGGGACGTGGTGCATAAATCATTCACGAATTGATCCGCGGAACGGGTCGTTCTATCAAACGAATTACTCTCCGTGACACGCGATAACGTCGACGGCTGCGGCCAGTCTTGCCCGGTGCCTGCGATCGAATCGTCCGTCTCGGATCGCTACGAGTGTCTAATTGCCATTTTCGTAATCAGACATTTCCATAATTCCGCTGAAGACACGCTTGTGTAAGTGACGAGATTAGCCTTCGACAAAATAACGAGCTGTGGAAAGCGTGGCTATTTACGTGGGCTCTAATCGAGCTGCTTCGATTACGTATAGCATCGGTCGTGTCGTTAGTTCGCTGCAACAACGACAATAGTTGAAAACAAATTCATCCGTTATCCCGCAAGTGAGCCATCCTAGTCCTTTCTCGATCAAAAAAAATTATAAGACACGCGATCGTCGTAACGAACGAGTTACGAGATCGGGTCTCGAGCGAAATTGTTCTCGAAAGATTGATAACGCGCGATCCGGATCGTGATATACGATGCGATCCGTTTTGTACTAATAACACGCAATGTTGCAGTCGGCGAAGAAAACTGGACGCGTGGTAATCGCCCATGAAGCGCCTCTAACGAGTGGTTTCGGAGCAGAGATTGTTTCGACCGTTCAGGTAAATGTTTCCCCCGAAAATGAATGGCGCAATAACACCGCCGCAAATTGAAACTGTGATTGCCGCGATTCAACGAGAACGAACATTCTCGTTCACCCGTTACACGGGGAGGATTATGGAGAAGCGAATAAAAAAAAAAAAAAAAACAGAAAAAACTTCTAACGAAACCTCGAATTCCGACTTGGTTCGATCGGTACCGGTGTCGAACGTGCTCGAACGAGGAAGTTTTCGCGTTTCCAAATGTAACTAGGATTAGAAAATACCTATCGTGGTAATTATACCGCGGTATCTCGAATAACTCGACGTAAGTGAAGCGTATTTAGCAAAAATTCAACCAGTCGAATGATCAACGCCGTGCAAATCGGCCGAACGGGTGATAATTAAACGAGGCTCCGAGCAGACTTCGATTGCGAAACGATTTTTAAGCGGTGCGTGCGCGCTTGCCCAAAAATGCATTAAACGTTCGTTCAACGGATCGTCGGAATGTGCCAGGATATCATTACACGCGTGCTTTCTATTACATCACCGCGCGCACCTCGTGACGATTCGATACACTTCAGCTTGCTTGGATGTACAAATCTTGCCGGCTTACAAAACTGTGTGTCCCCAGCGTTAAATTAGCGAACAGACAGCTCGGTTCGGTCGTTTGTAATTCAATCATTCGTCTAATAACACGCTGCGCGTATCGACGCGACAAAATCCAAGACGTGTGTTCTGTAATCACTGTGATCAGTCGAGACCTTTAAAATTGTGTCAATCTGCTAAGTGCTTTTCGATCCCTCCGATTTCGTCAGATTGATACATATTAAATTATGCGCGGTTAGTTACCGGTTACGTGACGCGAAAATTAATTGAAGCTATTTATAAAAACGATGGAAAATTCTTGAATTAATTATGATTTACGTTCTAAGAGAGACTCGGCTAACGCTTTATCGGAACCGTACGCGCAATGGGAACGTAAATAAATGGAAGATACGTATCAGACAATTAACTCGCGAACGATGCGTCGATACAAAAGCAGCTCCATTTGAATTTTCTCGGACGTGTATCCTGAAAATATGATAGAACGTCTGAGATGTTCACTTGCGACAACCTTGAACAGCCCTGCTTAACTTTACCGTCCATTTATTATTTCACGTTCCTGCAGCCGACAGCGAAGTTGATTGATTTTTAATTCGAGAATTCGCCAAGGTAACGCGATCCGTATTTCTCTTTTACAAAATTCTCGTGCACGCCTCGTTTCACGCGGTACCAACCTTAAAGAAACCAAGTCGACGGTAACGAGAAATTAATTAAGAACATCTGAAACCACACACAGGAAGAGTGTTTCCTGCATCTGGAGGCGCCGATTCAAAGGGTCACAGGATGGGACAGCCCCTTCCCGCTCGTCTTCGAGCCGTTCTATCTACCGGACAAGTGGCGGTGCTTCGCGGCTGTCAGAAACGTCCTCAACTACTGAACAGCCGGGGATATTCTACTTGAGAACGCGCCACAGTAAAATATGTCGGGTACCTGTTGCCCGCGCGGACGTTATCCCGCGAGTGCGGTACGTTCCATCGATTTTTTGCCTCATTTATGGACTTATCGCGCGCTCAGAGATTAATCTAAGGATGTTTTCTTGAGACGCTCGTTGGTAAGATAATTTTTTATAAATATTCATGATCTAACCCTGCCGAATCGCTGATCGATGCGCTCGATAATCGCTACGATCTGCATTCGAACGGATTCGACGGCAACGCCAAGATCACTTACCATGTACTCCGCAATTTTTTACGATAAATCCATAAAATGTTAATGTTTAGATCGAGGAATAATAATTTTTAAATAAGCCTGAGTTATACCTTCCGATCACGGATAGTTCCTTTCCTTCTAGCTCCAACGTGCAAGGTATGCTGAAAAACTTTTCTTAATTGATACATATCGTTGCGCGCACGTTACAAAGTATAAAATTACAGCCGAGTTATTTACATTTTTGAAAGTGGCTTATTAAATCTATCACCGTGTGGTAGGTATCATGAATATGCGATTCGGTAAATTATGGAAATTTCCAGCTAAATGCGAAGCGCGATCCAATAATTCTCACAATAAAATGCCGTTTCATCGTTATCGCAGTGAGTTACGATTAGGAAAGGCGTATTTCAGCCTGCTTCCTTGCTCGGACCGTATTTATACGTACAGGATTTCAGTATTTCATTATGAGGGTGTGGCGAGGCGATTAGCTTTCGAACGTATCCCGGACGAAGACGAACGGTTCATTATCTTGCATATGACAGATAATTTGAAGAAAAAGGCACGCCCACACGCGTAGACAATTACCGGAGAACATCGCAATACTTGTTCTAAGCCGACAAACAAAACTAACCTAACCTAAGGCGAGCCAACCCGGGGAATCCGAACCGGGTTCAATCTTCTCGATCAGCGAGACGTGAAATCGCGCCGCGCCGTCCAGGGCGACGATCCGTCGCGTCGAATTCCAGTTGGAGCTGTCGGTACCGGCGCGTTCCCAGCGGGAAAGTCGAAAGGGACCGCCACCCCCGCGGGCGAAGCTTTTATCGTCGACGCGGACGGCGTTCACCAGGCGCACCGTGTCCCTGACCCATTTTTGGCCGTGGCCAACCCGCGTAAATACCTTCCTGCGAATCGTCGCCGTCGAAAGATGATACAAATCGTGGCCGGCGGCGGCGAAGGCGAGGCGCGCCGCGGAGCCCCACGTCGAATCGATATATTCGCAATTAGAACGGACGTGCCTACTGGTTTTTACGGAATATCTGGGTCAAGTCTGTCTTTAGCAGTAAAATCGAGCGCTCGATCGTGTGGACCATGCGTGGCAACGTAATATCTTAATCAAGGCTCCTGTCTCAGGTGTTGCACCGGTCGCCTCGTATCCTTGGTAGGAAGAGCGAGACCGGGCTCGTCAACGGTGCCAAGCGATTTTGCGGCCTCAATCAACAGGGGGGGAGGAGAGAGAACGATAGAACGCGAGAGTGTCCGGATAATTATCGTCGACGGTACCTCGCTGACGCGATGTTGTTCGGCACGATGACGCGTGTAATTTATGCGGAAACGTCTCGTGGATTAACCCCCGCGACGTCCAAGGCTACTCTTTTTTTGCGCGCGTCGATCGTCGTGACGGAGACGCACATCCGCGAAACGAACAATTTTAAGCTTCGTTGAAATTTCTACGAAACCATACGGTTCATTTGGAACGATGGACACAAAATGCCCTCTCGTTCGCGTGAAATCTCGTTCTCCTCAACATTACTGTGCTCCCTGTACAAATCAGCTGCTCCTGTCCCTCGTATTGGATCGCACGAGGCATGAACGTTAAGGGATTTCGCTGCTTAGAACAGCGCGTCGTCGACGATACTCGAAAGTGGTCTGATCGGGGGTAGTCGCCGCGGAGAGATCGATGCTGGACGAAAACCGTGGCGAGAAAGAAAATAACGAGCAGCCGGGGGAAGTGTGCGGCTCGCGCTCGCGCCGTATTTTGTAATTTGAAAGGGAAACCACATTCTTTCACTGTGTATTATGATACGTGAAAGTTGGCAACGGTGCACACCGGCGGAGCACACGGCCCGTAGAAACAGAAAGGTAAGGAAAGAGGTAGGCAAGGAACGACGGGCGGCGAGGGAGAGACGGAGAGAGACAGGTGCGTCGTGGTTGAAGTTGGAGAGCGACGAGGAGAGAATGGTGAGGTGAGAAGACAGCGGGAAAGAGACAGTGAGTGAGAAAGAGAGAAAAAGAGAGAGAAAGAGAGAGAGAGAGAGGCAATCGCCACGGAGGCATAGACTATATCGAAGGTCGACGAGTTGCCTTTTTATTAGTCGATTTTTGCGGGAATAGAGCAACGGCTCGTACACGCTAACATATGGCATCGATGCGTTCACATGCATCAAAAGTTGACGGATTCCCGATCGCGTTAATCCGACCTATGCGATGAATCGATGCCCCTGCGAAAGCGCAACTCGTAGGGGTGATCTCGATGGCTGAGATTACGCGTTCCAGATGGACCACTCTTATCGTGCTCTTGCAATTAGAATCTCTGGTGATCGAACGAAGGGGTTGTTAAATTAATTTCGTTCTAGCTAAACATTCTTGGCCATCCGAAGAAATGAAGTTTTATCATTTTTCGTATTTCTAATCTTACGGATCTATTTGGCAATCACTTTTACTCGCTTTTAATTCATTTCTGTTTATCACCGGTCGTTATCTTGTTTATCTATTGTTTTTTGGTATCATGTGTACATATGGGCCACTTAAGCGTACGCCAGAAATAAGTAACCGAGATAAACGAAAAAAGATCTTAGATAAGAGCGGCTGCATGGAAAAACGATTTCGCGAGTTCATCTTCGACGTTCCAGCTTGAATGACTCGTAGATCAACGCGTTTTATGAAAAACGACGACGGCTGTTCGGCTGATTATCGCTCGCCCTGTTTCATTTCGCAGCTGTCTCCATTTTTGGCGGAAACGAGCACGTGCGAGAAACACACCGCGAGCCGTCCTGACCTCGCGATTCACGCGCTGCCAACGTGCATTAATTAATTAATTGATTCGCGGTCGATCGAATTTCCTCGCGCGTGTCAATGCCGTGGCTCGCGTCATCCTGGTCGCGATTCGGTTGCCTCGTCGATGTCATTACGCGAATCGACGAGGACGCAACCCAGAAACAGCTTGCAGCACTCGCGTCAATAGCGTTTCCCACCCCCAATGGCGATGAGAACGACGGGGCGCCCGTAAAAATTTCCATCAACCTGATGGACGGGCTACCATCAAACCGGCGACGTATTTACGCCACTTTTGAAACTTACAGCTGCGTTTTTATCTTATCGAAGTACAGAGCAAATCAGTCATACGTGCACCACTGTTCGAACGAAGTTAAACTGGCGATATAACAAGGTCAATAGTAATTAACCGTATCAACAAGGTTTTACATAAAATTTGTCGTTTACGTGAAACGAAATATTGAAATTTTATTGAAAACATTATTTAACATTGGGACCAACCGCGACGATTGAAAGAAATTTACAATTCTCCATACATGGTACGATATTTTTTCATTGGCCGTGCGTCCAGCTAATAAATACGGAAACATTCGATTCATGGAAATGTAGCAGTGTTTTATAGTCTGTTATATGTTCTTGTTTTCTAAATCCTTATCTCTCAAAAAGTGCATAGTAACTTTACTATTTTCCTCGAAGTGTATTTTAATGCTTATCAAGCGGTGGCGTCTCCAGAGCCTCGATAAGAAACAGGTTCTCAGTCTTATTTAATATTTACGCCGCATCATCGAACATCGTTCCTACAAGTCAAGTGTTCGTCCCTTACCATCGACTGTCATTTTTTGTCACTTGGACAATCTTCCGCGACGATCTCATGTTTTCACAGGGACAGTTTGTGTGTCTCGAAGATATAAATAACGTTATCGCACGAGTTAATTATACTGAACAGTTCCTCGACAACATTTTACTTAAAGTACTTTTATCAAATCGAGCTATCGAACAATCATCGATTTTTTCGTCGAATTTCAAATATTGAGGTAGGTACCACAGCAAACAGACTCGTACCGCTTTCTACGAGATAGATCCGCTGAATATTCGCGTCGCGAGAAACGGGATGCAATTTTCAGGCGCAAAGGCGGGCGAAGCTTATTACCTGCGAGGTCGATACGTAACACAGCGAAGGTATAGCAGTATTTAAAGTGTCTGTCCGCTCGGTTCAACCTGCGCGTGGACCAGCTGTGTTGGCTCCAAGAAAAAACCTTTATTAACATCGTAATGAATGATAAACCGATCGAGCGAAAAAAAGTGTCCACTGGCAAGAGACAGTTCATGCGACTTTCGAGAGATTTCTCTCACAAAATCAGTGGTGGAACTTATCGAAGGGGACAAAGGTGGAAATTTAAATATCGCTCCGATAACGATTACATCTCTTGTACATATACGTCTATTTTCATTCTTACATAAACTGATCCGTATATCAATGTTTCCCTGTCGCTCTTTTACGCAATATTAGACCGTTTTGTATGCTTTGTGGGGCTCCGTTCATTAATTTTGCGGCGCCATTATTTCCGGTTCTAAGTTAAGAAGGAATGTTTGTTCTAAAATTTTATTTGAAAGAATTAAATGTCAGTTTTCGATTTCTCTACGAGGAAAAATACTCGGTAATAAACATTAATTGGAGACAGTAATCGATACATACATATAAAAACTTTCTACCGTGGTTTATGAACGCTACTCAAGAGGCAGACACATTTGTATAAGAATGTCACCTGTTAATTACGTTTACCGTGGTACGCGTTTGGAAATTAGACCTTCCAAATGTCTGGTACTTTGGAGAAAGTAATTCGCTTGGAAATTTGTTTCGTTTATTCTTTTTTACTTTAATCGAATGTCTGCAGTTCGTTTTTATAAAAATTGAATCGTACGATCAACGATATGTTCGTCCATTACCTTTGATTGCATTATTTAAACCGAAATCTGCATGTGATCTGACATAATCGACCTTGATATCACATTTTCCAGATGCTTCGCAGATGTTCGAAGCTGCTTCTGTGAGTTTAACTCCTCTCCGAAACAGGTAAAAGAGTACAAGGCAAATATGTGGTTTACTCTTTCTCGCGACAGAAGAACCAATTGTCAAAATATGATTCTAGACAGTGCATATAGCAGCGATTTACTAACTTCTGTAAAAATTGTCATCTTCGATACGATTAGCAAATTGAATATTGATTAAGTAAAACGACTTCGATAAGCGGCGTAGAAACTTATTTGAACCACATCGATTAAACTTCGTGGTTAGTTCGCATCGGATTAATTAATGTTCTATAATTATCGCGTCACCTCATCCCCAAGAAAACAGGGAATTAATTTGCTTTGCAATTATCGATTGATCGTCAGTTACATCCTGTGCAATTTGCCCGGTTATGTGCAACGTGACATAGTTATAATTGCTTGTTCCCTCGTTGCTTAATGCATCTAACGTTTATAATGGCAATAAATCCTTCCAGTCGTCACTTTTTGACTGACATTAATGAATTTCAATGGTTTAAAGCTTAAGGATAGGCAACGTATTTATATAATTCCCCCTTATGTTATATTATACAATTCGAGGCGGGGAGCTACTGGCATTTTGATTAAACATGTTGATATCTCGTATCTCTTTTCGTATATCTCTTCTTTGGTCACGTGATTCATATTGCACGCATGTTTTTGCTGCTTAAATACTTCTCGATAAGGAGATAAGTATTCTGACCATTCTGGTCGAATTTGGTCATTTCGATAGCGATATTACAGAAAACACAATTTAATACCAGTCAAATCGTGAAACAAGATACTTGTTTCTCTTCGTTAATACATGTACGAAGTTATGGAGAGCTCTTTAAAAAAGGTCAAATATTTCAGTATTTTATTAGTCAAATCTCTGTATTATCATTTCAGAACAGAATTACCCTCAGCCTGAACGTATTCGCATTCGCATATCTGATCGGCATTAAAAACCAGTTGCCCAATATTTTGTCCTGTTTACGAGCGCGTTTCCGAGCCGCGTCGATTTAAAATTCAAACTTTTGCCGCGTCCGTTCGATCTGCCAGGGACGCAAAATGGCGTCGGGCGTATCCGCAGGGTTAATAGTTCGATCGTGGCCGGCGGGGCCGTTCGTGGAAATAATCTCGCGGAAAGAAACGTGCCGTGTCGCGTGGTAAGCGTTCGCATTTTCCGCGTGGCTCGATGACGCAGGGAATTATATTTTCGAAACGATGGACGCCGGCAGCTTTCGGGTGATTTCGGGCAGACGTGCGACGTGCCTTGAAGCCGGACGATAGTGGGGATAGTTACGCGGCGCTCGACTTGAGTCGGGTGGGGCGGCATCACGCCGGACGTAGTGGCATGAGATCCTCGCAGTGTCGAATCCCGCCGGTTGTCTCGTTCTTTTCGTAATCGTTCTCGGCTTCCTTGATCGTCGTCGATCCCGAGGGCACGCAAACGGCACCTCCAAGCTCGCGCGCGTGCAATCCGTTCACCCGTTACCTCCGCTCTACGTTCGTACGCGTGATTCTTCGTGTCGGTCGTACGCTCGTTTTCGTTTCACTCCGATCGTCCTCTGCGACCACGTGACACCACCGTTCACCCCTGCGTGCTCTATTACGTTGTAAGTGCGACGGTTTTTCGAGGGTTTCACGGCGTGTAACGAGAACCAATTCCGTGGCAACCGTACGTTTCCCGTGTTCCGGCAAGAGTGACTCGATCGATCATCGCCTATTAACCTAGACGTCGCGTACGGTGTGCTCGACTTCTTACGACTGCCACGCGAGAAGGAGGCCCACGCCGGCGAGAAGAAACGCAGTATCAACCATCGTTCGCGAGGCTCGAGTTTCTATAATGGAGGAAGCGAATCGTAACGTGGAGCAGCAGCGATTACCGGAGCAAGAGGCAGCGGCGGAGATTGGCAATGGGAACTTGACAAAGGACGAGGCGGCGCCGAGGAAGGAGACGACCAGCAGGCCCGTAAATCCTGGCCAGATTCTGCCTCTGATGCAGGTAAGATTACGTAATATCCAACTCGCGTTCGTATGCGGCTCGTGCTCTGCTATTCTGGCGTGTCGTTCGACCGCGACATTATGGTGTGCGGGATCCGCACCTGTGAGCGTGCGCCGGTGTCGTGGATGTCGTTAACCTAAGGAAAAAGGGTTTAAAGCGGAGGCCACCAGCCGGACGATGCATTCGATCGATCGCGTCGAATCATGGGGAACAGGATGGTACGTGAAACGGAGTCGAGCGTAATTACGTGGCCTGTTCTTACGTCAGCGGATGAATGTAAGCCGTAGCGCGAAGTATAACGTTTTTAAATTGCCACGATGCACGATCAGTGGCCGCCACTGGTCTCCGGTAACACGTTTTGCTCCAATGGACGAACGGTGTTCCGTTGAAGCCGCGGATACAGCGGTACGGTCGGTAAGATCGAGAGGTGGTACGCGAACAGCGTTCAATTTATATAGAACTACGCTTATTAAATTAGCATAACGAGTGTCCACGCGTTATCCAGGTTGTTGGCCAATCACTTCTCCGGAATGTATTTAATGCCTGCTCGAAACTTCGCAACGGGCGCTGCTGTTTAACACGTGGTACACAATTTTTTTCTTCCTCTTCTTTCGAACAACACGGTTCGCTGCGCGTTTCCTCGAGACCACGTACGCCTTCGTTTCGTCTGCTTACGCGTCCTCGCGACCTACCCGAGGTGGCTCGTTTCTTTCGAAATGAAAAACAGGCTGGCAAACGTAAATAACATCACGGACGACCGTCGAGCAGCGTCTCGATGCGGGAAGACGACGGTCGCGTTCCGAGAAGTCGATTCGAGTGTACGTATCGTGTTTGCCCGTTTCGCTGGTTTGAGTCCGTAGAACAATGGCGATATTATCCGACTATGAAGCGTGCTTCCTTCCCCGAGCTTTTTAATGCTTCCATGGCCCCATTATGTACAGCCCACACAGCCGTCGTTCTCCCGATCCCATTTCCCTCGGAATGACGTCACTTCGGTCGGCTGTCTCGAATCCGAAGGATCACTTCCGGTGCAATGGCACCGGGTATCGATTGGCCGGCACGCCTGAGAGCAAGATGCGGATCGTGTAGGATGCGACATTGTTCTCCAACGATACCGGGGACACGCAAGGCCTTCCACCACCGCCACGATAAACTCGCTGTATATGCATATAATTATGTGTACCTGGGGACAAATTTTAATGGGATCGCGATACGTCCGTGACATCGGGCGAGTTACAATCCAGTCGTAAAAAGAGGCCGTTATCATGTTAGTTACATGTTTTCGCGTTTAACTCGTGTATGCCACTATCGGTTATTTATGACATTGCAAATAATTTTCCTGGTAATCGACGAATGGAAGCTTGACGATGGGAGATAATATCGCGAATATGTTCTTCTTTCTTTTCCACGGTCTTTTTACTGGTCCGCGGTTGTTCGATTTTGTTGCGAATTGATACGCGACACATGCAAAAAGTATCATGCGATAGATGCCTTCAACGGAAATGTTCAAGTACGATGGTTTCACTGTTACGTATGTATGATTATTGTATACACCCGTACGGACGTATTCTGAATTCTCTTATCTGTCTTAAGTATTATCTGTTGCATAATCAGCGGAATTCGATGTTATAACAAGTTATATTTTAGGTTCGTCCGTTCTTTTTTTTTTTTTTGTTAACATTTAAATAGATACGTTTGACATTAATTTATCGCATTCGTGCAATAGCTATCTTTCAGCTGTCTGATTTTTGTCTCTCGACTTGTCATTTAATTTAAACGTCTCTCTCTTTCGTTTTTTCTACTTTTCTATCCTTTTATGCTATTAATAACTCTCGTTTTTTATTTTCCCGTTGAAAGGTTGCAGTCGCATTCTTTACGGTAAATAGATCGAACGTGAGTTCGGAAAAAAAAATATTGTTATCGTATTATTGAAAGTAAAATCGTAAATCGCGGAGAGTGATATTTTTCTTTATTTTTCGCCAGCTTCGAATGATATACACACCGTAAGCAGAAATAACATTTACAGGAAGTGGGAGAGCGTACTGTTTCGTCACAGCTGTTATCTACGCATAGTAATAGGTGATAACCTTCTTCCAGAAAAGTCGTGCCCTCCAGTACTACTCTATCTCTTCTCGATGTTATTTTCTAGCTGCGAGCAATTTTTCGCCGCGATAACGACACCGTCCGATTATTAATCACTACCACAGTGATTTCCTTAATTGTTCTGAATATTCGAAAACAGCCGAGCAGCGCTGTTTATTGGAGTTAACACGATTGGACTTTAGACCGCGGTGTACAGGGTGTCCCAAGTACGACCAGAACTTTTATACTCGTTTCTTTCTTTTTTTATTTGACATCCATCTATCCATATGTTTCAATCGTGTTAATTGTTCTAATGGATTTGGTTACGGATACAAAGATGAGCATTCAAACAGTCCGACTTTAAATTTCAGGCATTCGTTTAAACGATAGAAAAGTTTCCCAATTTTATGGTATCTCGTTAGTTTGCGTTCTCATATCCAAGTTCAGCTGCCAAGGCATTTAATCTCATATGCTTATCTAAGGCTTAGGCTAAGATTCCGATACGTTTCACTATCGTAAAACTTCCTAATATTTCTTTCCGCTTGCTTCATTTTAGATCTTTTTCGAAAGAATAATTCTAATCGTGGAACAGATATTAATAGACACAAACTATTTTGCAACGTAATCTCCCTGGAACGATAACAACATCGTATGTTGCAGAATTGTTTCTTAATTTTATTGGTGTAGCACTGAGATGTATAAATGGATTCCTCTAGACATTTCAGTTTAATATTTGCACACGTAAGTTGCATATTAAAACTTGTCAATATACATGTGCGTTTAAGTATTTTTTATACGAGACGATACGAGCCACTGTATGTATTTATTCAGACGGAACAGCTGTTGGCATGGCATGATTACTTAACCGTCCATACTTCTCTTGTTCGTCGCTCATTTATTGGCGTTTAATATCACCCGTGAATGTTTCGACCGCTGCGACTCCGCTGAATCGTTGAGTTAATTAACTCCGATATTCTGATGACGCGGTCAGCAGAATTATGTAATATTTTTATTCGGATGTCGTCTATGCGAATACGTTGTTTTTCGCTTCGCGTGTTGTCTCAATGATTCGCCATCACCCGTGAAGATCATTTCACTCCTACACAGTAAACATTATTTAGTTACTTTACGAGGTATCTGATAAAGTCAAACGCAATTTTTTTCTCGTTTATTTGTAAGAGACAGAAGAGGAAATTTGCACATCGTTACTTTTTTTATGCCCGCAGTCGAATAGCGTAGAAAATAATTTCTCGAATCAATTGAACAGATTTCAGGAATTATATCTCCATATTTGTTTGCGTTCGGTGAATTTTTCCACTGATTGCAAGCAACCCCGTTGGATCTGATGTTAGACGCCGTTGAAATTAATCACGCGCTCGGCAATTTGTCTTGAGCGCATTAATTAACGTCCTGTCGCCGACGATCGCGCGCAATCGTTTGTCATCCACCTATTATAAATCGTTCGCCGGTCGCTCAAAGGCCGAATCTTGGACGCATCGTCCTTCCGTCGATCCGCCGCGTGGTATTTAAAATTCTCCGCGGCAGTTGCATACCGGAAACGCACGATTCGGTCCCGATACACGTTCACTCTCGTATATTATAAATTCAAATGGAACGTCCCAGTGAAAGAAAAAAAAGGTGTCACTGTGCTGACCGGAAGCGGGCAAGATCTCCTAGTGAAAGCTTCCTCGGCATTCCTCGCCTGATTGCTATTTAATTTGCCTCCCGCGTATGGTGGTAAGAGCAACCTACGCGTGGCTAACTCTCGATGGTTCGATTGTTCGTCCCTTCTGCGTGTATTCGTTAACACATTATTCTTCTAAGAACTATCGAGGCTTCCAGATGTAGAACGTGTCCTTTCGAAAGAATTTCCCGTGGTATGTATTAGACATAGTTGCCCTGATACGGAATACCTTTTCTTTTCAGAGACTTTAGGTATTTGCAGAACTGCGACGAACATTTCTAGGTACCCTCTGTCCCGACAAGCGACACTGAATTTTCTAATATATAACTTCAACGATGTTTATTGTTTTTACTGCAGGTCCTGGAATTCCAGATTGAACTTGCGGCGATTCCAGTGCGGTGTACTAAAGAATATAATTAGGTGATGCTGATAAGGAATACGTACTCGTCTTATCTCTTTACATGTTCACCAGTTGAAACAAATGAAACGTGTGGCCGACTACATTTATCACCGACGACCAACGACGTCAGGATACTTCGATACTAACGATATTACACGTGTACTTCATATCAGGGCAACTGACCTTATAGCGAGCATAATTCTTCCATAAGGACACTGGAAAAATGGAGCCCGATAGCTTTTGCTTAGCGAAAACTATTTGTGCAAACTGTTCGTTCACTTATACCTATCTCGATAGCGCAATCGTTCCAAGGAACGTAATAGATTTATGACTTACGGCTTAATCATACTTTATTCGCTCTGATACACTCCCGTATCTTAACATCAGAAGTGTACACTGTTTTCAACCGTCCCACCTTCTAACTGAAGAACGTAAAATTCACTCCCCGTCTACAGAATCATCGAGAGCCATCAGTCACGTTTCATCCACGATACACTTGTGTCACTTTTTCTCCCGTTCACCGACCCGTTGACTTTAAGAAACGATCATTTTAATAGGCGCGTATTGCGTCACCGCTCGATCCAGCCATCACTTTGTTCTTACGTTGGAAAACCTTTTTTTCCATTCTTCTTTCTCCCCTTTCCCTTCTTCCTTTCTTTTTTCATTTCTAAATCGCCCACGTGCATGCATTCTTCGATACGGTCGCCCGTCGACATCGATAACCGGACTGATCTTTAAATAGAATAACGTTTTGTCACCGTCATCGAGGGGGTCGGTGATCGTACGTGAAAGTAACGAGAATGAAGAAAAGGTTAAGCGAAAGGTAGAACGACTTTGGTGTACCTAAACGCGCGGCTCGCCGCCGTTGCGAATTCAACGGGCTTTAAATGGAGTTCAGCCTTATCAAGTGTCGTGGTTCGTTGGCATAATTCAACGTCACAGCTTCCTCGTCACTCCTCTTTTGGTCTTTTGATACGTCCCGCTGGGTGATCCTTGACGGATGTATCGAAACTCTGATTGTCGTCATTAGTTTGAATCTTTTATCCGTCAGAGTGGACAGTGGAGAACCGTCTTGTATAGGAGTATTCGACGATCCTTAATAATATATACAAGCAGCCCTTTTATTTCTAAATTACACGCACAGTAAAATAGTACACACAGCGGTGTGTAAATATCTTTTCTAGCCACTGTACATTATGCAAGTACACTTATAAAGCCTTAAACGAGGTCAGACTGTTTGATCGCGATTGCAATCTTAAATTGTCGACGGTAATTTCGACGTCGACATTCAAAATGTAATTCCGAATGTAACGAAATGTTATTCTACACTGTCTGACTGAACTTTACTCGCTCTGGGACACCTTGCGCACATACGCGCGCTCGTGCGGCTAAAAAAAGTTTCTTATCCTGAAGGCTAATTTTACATCCCAGCGCAGCAATTGTACTGGGACAGATAAGTAGCCGTATTGTACTTCCATTCGAAGCAGGTTTTATCCTCGACAGGTACTTGGGAATACTTTAAACTCGACTCGCGTCTATGCCTGATTCTATTCTGTCGCTGGTGTATTCAGTTCTGAACGAGGGGCGTTTGTAAAACACCCCTTTAACCATCGGACGCGCAGCACGGCCTGCGCTCCATGTTTACGACCGCTAAATTTCGATTTTACTACGTAGGCGTAATTAAAGTCAGTCTGTCGGGTTTCAGCAAGCTGGATAGTAAATTAATACATCGAACGGCGGAAGAGTGCGAGTCTATGTCAAGGGTTAAACGTTCGGTACGATGACCTTACGATAGCCACGCGAATCCCTCTGCTCATCCAATCAAATATCAGAGAAAGTAACTTTGAATAGGCAGGATCAGTCTGAGAATTTGAATCAGTTTTAAGAGTACAATCATCGTTCTGACGTTTATTAAATTTTTTATTAATACTTAAGCAAACGCGTTCATTCGTTTTTATAATTTATTTGAAGGTGCATAATACTTTCGTTCCTTCCTAAGCTTCTACCTGAAACACACCCCGTATACCTATAAAATCCTGCTGGATTCAGTCCCACGGTTAATTAAGTCGCGATTCTAAGATCGAACCAAGCGAAGATCGCCTGGCGAACGATTTGCTTATCCTCGGTGACAGTCATGAGAACGACGATCTGCTTTCTAATTGCATCCTTTTAAGGAGGACACCGGCCCAATCGTTGCTTTCGTGGCTTCGTTAAACCTTTTATGCCTGGGACAGGAGAAAAAAGAATTGAAGAGACTCGACAATTTTTTACGACAGTCTCTCGAACGAGAACTTTGGGCCCGTAGTTGCCAAACGCGTTGCAACGGCTCTCCAGTTAGCCACGATGGTAGTAGATACGATCGTTACTCGTCAGACAGCCTTCGCTACGCAGTGATGCTGCTGTATAATTGTCAGTTTAGAACGAAAGTTGTCAATTGTACAATGAAAAGAAAAGAAAGGAATAATTGTAAATTCCCGATGTGAAAACATAGATATCTGTCTATTTACATTTGAATTTAGGAACAAGAAGAATTGATAGCGACAAGTAGTTGTCATGGCACGTATTTAGTGTTGGACTCGTTACGAAACCGGCTAATGGGCCAATTGTACAATTGGGCAGTTAAGAAACTCCTATTTATTTAACGTTGCTATTAACTACCCATTGTTGTCATTAACTATTATCGTTTTCGTGATGCCATCTGGATACAGCGCGTACGTATAACCAGGATCAAGATATAAATGTAGATTCGTGGATCCTTAAGTTTCTGTCGCTCGTCAATGGTTAGAGCACTTCGCAATCGTGTCGTTAATCGTGGCTGCGTGGCCGTTTTTCACGATGGAATCAGTGTCGTAGAACGATGCCACTCGCCGTGGCCATTGGCGAAAATAGACACACTCGCGGTCAAACGTACGAACCCGATCTCTCTGTGGAATAGCGCGCTAGTTAAGGTCAGGATATTTGTGGACAGGGATGAAAGTGGTGCTGCTCTGGTCTAATCGCGAAGACGAACCACCAGGTCGCCTCGTGACCTATTAATCGTGTTAGTAGGTAAAATTAGCATGATTTTTGCGACCAGAACTACCAACAAACCTTTCCTTTCCATCCAATTTTCTTGCTCTGTACGTCTCGATTTTTCTAAATCATTTTTTACGGTGGATAATATTTTTATCGAATAATTTCATGATCTACGAAAGAAAGTTTGACCATTCTGCTGTTATACGTGTGTGAAGGGGATCTCGTAATTGCTTAAGTAAAATCATCGACGAATAAATAACTGAATAGGCAGCGTCGCAAATAAATTTTGTTTTGTACGCAGAATAACCTTCTTGGGCAATTCACTGTCGATAAAAATCTGTTCTGCGATTGAATGTTAATTCACGTGGGATCGTTGTATAAAAACGTAGGTTCGTCGCGTTGTGCTCGTCCTGGTTCTTTCTCGTAAGCGTACAGAAACGCAACGGTTGTAGATGGCAGATAGTCGTAAGCAAAAAAGCAATTTAACCTGCCGTTTGTACGTTAACGATTTCGTGTTACATAATTAATAGACGGTTTACGTACCACGAAACACGGCTATCGAGTTATCGCGCAAGGTAAGCACGATAACCTCATTAATCGGTCGTTGCATTTTTATTATGCCGGAAACGTGCTATCTAACATTCAAATTTGCGGGCTCGTTATCTGGTCGCGTACCGTTTTATTAGTTCCGTAAAAACTTTAGTGCCACGACAGGGAGCAGGTTTTTCTTGCGAAAAATGCGAATCTCTGGAGATAACGCTTGAGCTGTCCTTGAGACTGACGTAATTTTCATAACTTCTTAACAAAATAAGTATTACGAAATGGACAGCGATTTTATCGACATTATACTTGGCGAAGGTTTCTCCTTTTGTACAGAGAATTAATCTAATGTGAAACGGAAGTGCCAGATTACTTTTAATTCCAGAAATAGAAATTAGTGTTTGCAATGATCTTTTTGTAAGAAATCATGTGTTTGAACGTATACGCTTAGATTATCGATTTAAGTATGAATGGAAATCGAATCGTTGGGAAACATTGGCGTAGTAACTGTTGACTCGTGACCCCTTTCATTGACAACATCGATCAAACTTCTGCAGGTTATCGCCTTCACGATGTGTCTGCGATAAAAATCACGTGGCCGTTTCAGTTGGGACCTTTGGACGATTTCAATAGAAATAGACGATACATTATCAGCTGATGCTCTGTTCGTTGCTACGATTTCTCGATAGGACGTTCACTTTTTCAGCATCTTTCGAAATACGTTCAGCATCGCAACTAGATCGGTATTTTCTCGTTTTTTTCGAAACAGAATAGCGCAAACGCGTTGCTCGCGATGTGAAAGGTACGAGATGTACTTGGCAGAAAATTAATGTATCGCTTTTCCCCGTTCACGTACCGACCAACGCGCCGAGTAGAATCGTCCCGTAAATTGCTGTCTTCCGCATTGTCGAAGATGGCGTTCGGACGGCGCTGGCGAAAGTTTTTCCAATCTCCGCGGCGTCGAATGTGTTCAGGACCATGTAAAATCGGTTGAGCCGATCACAAAGGACGCGATAAATTTCGCAGCCGACTTATAAGCATGGGAACAGACCAGAAAGGTGCGCCAACCTGTGATATGCAAAGCGGTCGCAGGAGCTCCTGACTTGTACCTCTCCAACGAACTTCGATACACCGAAATCGGGTCTTCTAGAAATTCGAAGAAATTCTAACATCGATTGGCATGTTTGTAGGGTGTTTCGAGATAATCCAAGACTACTTTAGTTCACTTTCACCCCGCTTGCTTGGCTACGTACTTCCTTAAAACAGCCACATTTTACTTTACTAAAAATCATTGTATATAGGCAAAAGTAATGGGCGAATGCATTCGTTGAATTTCTAGGAAACGTAAGTAGAATCGAACGGACCATTTCTAGATAGAGACATTTGCCACGTTTGAAAACATTCGCCAGTTCTTTTCCATTTTACGCAATCGTCGTGTTCCCTTGCGATCACGGTATTACAAACAATACCAGAACAAGAAGTACGCAGTTAATATCACTGTGCGATAAAAACCGAGCATTCACCGCGTGGCAATTAACTAATACACGTACTCTCGAAAAATGACTAACACGCATCGTACTAGCCTCGAGGAGCCTTCTCACGAGCGCCGCGCAAACTCTAATTACGGATCATCTGAAACAGCTCGCCAGACGATGCTGCGTAGAACAGGTTGAAATTCAACCTCGCCAGGTCAGATATTGTTCCCTGTGGAGGTCGAGATTTCTCACTCTACCGCTTAAATTAGAGGCACAGTTAAATTTCTGTTTGCCTCTTCGTTTAATCGTCGTGAACGTGACGTGTTTTGTTAGTCGCGAGACACATCTTCTGGGGAGTGATCGTTTAAACGCACCCTATGGCGTTTACCCCTGCTGGCCAGCGCGGATGCTGCGGACACGGGAGCAACGACCCATCGATCCCGCAGGAGTGCCCGCACCGTTGTAACTGGCGCACAATTCCGATCGTATCGACTCGTAGAGACGTTTAAGGGAGTCTGTTCGCGGGTCAGCCACTCCAGTTGCCCAACGGAGGATAATTCGAATCGTAATGAGAGGAAGAAGGGGGTAGTTAACGATGGAAATATTATACATTAAATGGTTGCATGCTCGTGTACCAAGAGAAGGTAAAAGTGCCAGTTCTGACGAAATTTTTCACGCTTGCTTAAAGTATACGTGCGCACATTACGTGTCCGTAGATTGAAGTTTGGATTCCCTTTGGTCGAAAGGTAGATTGCACGGTGTGTAATACCGTTGTTTTTCACTGGCGCGCGTGATGAAACTAATAGAGAAACAGCGATTGAAATTCGACGATAATCGGCGCGAGCGTATTTTTAACGTTAGAAATCCGGGGAAATAGTATTAACACAGTTAATTTCAGGATTTCCATTTGTGTACACGGGGATAGTTTCTTATTCATAGCTTCGAGGAGGGTACGTGATTTATAATCGTTGAATCAGGTTTTCGTAATTTTAATCATACGCCGTAAAAGCGTCTGGGCAGCGGGGAGGCCATTTCGTAGCCGAACACATAGAAATGAAATGTTTCTACCATTACGGTAGTCATAACTGCGCGCAATATACCGTTAATAACGTACCAACGAGGAAAAATGTCGATTTTTATCCGCGCGAAAGAAATTACAGGTGAATAAGAAAGTGTGCAAGTCGAACAAGTGTGCGATTCTTTTTTTCTTTTCTTTTTTTTTCTTTTTCTTCTTTACGATCACTTTGCCTGGCAAATTGCAGGCAAATCGTCGGATAGGTTACGGCGGCGCGTTAACGCGTAACCAGCATACGGATTTCATGGGAATATTGGATAATAATTGGTTTACTTATCCAGTAAAACACATTGCTGCCGATACGAGTCATTCGATACCCTGGAAACGCGTACGTCGAACGTGGCTCGCAGTAATAAACCGGGGTGAAAGCGCGTGATATTAATTACATCGTGGGGGGTACAATTTCTTTTTTTTCCTCTGCAACATTTTCGCGTCTCTCCGCGCTGCTTTGTGTTGCGGTTCGCCTTTTCGCAATGCGACTCGTGGGCAAGTATTATACAGTTATCCTGTTGCACGGAAGTAATGTTGCAACGAGGAACGATCGCGCGTTTCAAATAATACACCACGCGTCTCCTATGGCGCCAGTCGTGTCTCGCACCGCCCTTACCTACAATGCGCCGCGTTCAAATTGCCTCCGTATATAGAGTTGCCTCTGTATGCAGAGCTCTATGCATTTTTTATTTTTTCGAATACTCTCAGATATCTACGAGCAAGATCGTTCATTGCAAGAAGAAGAAAAGATCATCGAATCGTTGATGAAAGTTGAAAATTAGATCGGTTAAGGATCGAGACAGAGCTCGCTGAAAAGATACACTGAAACGATGAAGCGATCTTTTTCAGTAAGGTCAATAATAGACGTAGCTTATATTACAGAAACGAGATCATTCTACCGAGTCTTCTCCTTGAGTAGATCTAGTGTAAATCGAAATTCATGAATAGAAAGATTCGATACTCCGTTTTATGCGTGGAAACGAGCGGGCAGTGCGTTACAGTTAGACGAACAGGATACACCTGGTACTTGTACCTAGACGCGTACTCGCACAGGATGCCATAAACTTCGCGATGTTTTTATCGCGCGCGATTTCCATTATAAGACCCGACCGTCAACGTCGAGCGTTTCTGATAATGTACGCCACGTGCGATTTCATTTAAATAACAGGGCCGGACGTTTTCGTGCAGCGTCCTGTTGATAACCAGTTTCGCAAATCGCCAGTCGGGGAGCAAATTGACCCTCTTCGCGGCCGCTTTGTGCCAGAAAAAATGTCGCTCCACATTTTCGACTTCCTTTTTAACGTACAACGACCTCTTGTCACCCCTCCATTTCCACCACCCAGCCAGCCAAACGCACTTTCTCGATTTTTCAACTCCATTCTCTCGAGAGCGAAGCCTTCGTCTTCTAAACGAAGCGATCTTATTCCTCTCTTGCGATTTTTGTTAGATATAGCGTGACGAAGGCACAAATTCGAGTGAATCGCTTTCCATCTCGTTCACCTGCGTCTCTGCAAAGGGATCAACAATTTCAATCGGTACGCAACCGTTCATCAGCTCTGTAAACATTGTCTTTCCTCTGGTTCGTTGTTTCCCACCACTGTCTGCTCCCCCCCGCTCGCTGAATTATGTATGAACGATCATGCGAATGGCTCTCCTTGTCGTTAAGCAGAAGTTCAAGTCGCAATGTCGTGCAAGCACAAAGGCACGATGACGTTTGCGAATTGGAAATCGATAACGGTAACGAACTGCGAAATATTTGCCAATTGTTTCGGAATGTATGTACGGACGTCTTTGTCGGTGGCTCTTGGAGATAATTCTGAAAGACGGTGACGTAAATTGGTGCTCGTTAAATAGTGTCTATCGGTATAGAAATGAAAGTTCGTTTATGCAAGCCTGACAAACGTTACGCGGATTAAACGGATTATTTTTTTAATTCATTCACGCTTCTTCTAAACGCATTCCACGATCGAATTTGCTTTCATCCCGATCGTTCGATATTACGTAAGGCAGAACAGAGGTCTTTGATTTTCGCGGTGTATTATTGCCGGCACGCTGGCTATTCGTGGATCAAGGTCCCCTGCCAACGAATAGCGCGTCCCATAATGTCAACCTGCCTCTGCCAGGTCTGGGTGGGCTCGTGAAAAATTTCAACTCACAATTAGCATAGAGCCACTCAGTGAGCTAGAATTGCTGATTGTTCCTCCTGCGGTTGTTCGAGATTTATTACTTTACACGCTCCATATACGCTGGTCGTTAATAGCAACTGTAACACCTAAGGGATGTTCTTGTAGGAATTAGGGGTGCCATTTCTGTCTGGCAAGAAAACATGTTGCATTCGATGAGAATACATATATTTGCTATCTTTGTTAAGGTACACTTGTACATTGTAGCGATATTATAGTAACATTGGTGTTTTGCGGGCACTCGCGTTTAATTTTGTTCTCGCGCAGAATGGTAACGCGTATTTCTGTCGGAAAGAGGAATAAAGTCCGCAAGGAAGTGCCGTAGAAGCTCGCCGTAACAATGGTATGATAAATCGAGGTAATTTGTCGAGACGTAATTGTTACCGATGACTATTAGGATTAAATAATATCTCGAGTAAAAGGCGATCGTATCTAGGATCGTGATAAAGTGGAAAAGATCGAGGAAGTAAGCGCGGGCCGCACGTTCGATGGAGAATCGAAGGTATTGCAGCGTCCACCGCATAAATCATACGGGCATCATTACCGCGATTTGAATAGACGGATTTTTTTTTCTATTCCCAACGAGTGGCAGTTGTCTGTAAATTTCGCGCGAAATATTCAACGCGCGAATTGGTGTCTCTTTATCATCAATCATCGCGATGAATCTTTCTTAGAGATAATTATTACATCCTACACGTCGATAAATTGTGCGATTCTCTGTAACCAACAATGTTATCGTTCATTATTTACTATATAACCGATAATTCATTTCTCAGAAGAGGCTGATCGTTTTAACGAGTCCCCTCGTGCAATGGACACGTGCGATAAAGTGAAGGAAAAATGGAAACGAAAGAGAAATAACGTAGTCGCGTTCCCATCGCGGAGGATCGAGGCGGCGGGAGGCTGGCCATCGAAACCAACGTAAATCGGGCACGATCGATTGACCAAACACGTATAATTCAGCACGAGCTCAATAACGATCACCGTATCGACGGTTTATCGGTGAAACAATTAAAACTTGTTTAATCGTGCCCAATGAAACGAGGGTTACACCAGATCCAATTTACATTTGTGGCGTGAATACTAAATTTACGTCAGTCTGAACACGTCAGCCGCGATCACCTTTGCATTCCTCTATTAAAATAATCTCAGCTGGGACCAAATACTCGGAAATCGGATGCAAAAAACTTGAGCGATTAATCCAGTAGAAACCGAGAATCGAATACAGGGGCCACGAATGACCACGTAGGTATCGCAGTCTGGCTCTGTCGGTGTTGGTCGTTTGAATTGGCACGAAAATATCGCGGAGGGACCTTTCGACCGGCGAATCGGTTCGGCTAGGAATGGAAACGGTGCTCGGCGCGCCTGGAGGCTTTCGACGGCGAAATACCATGCAGAATTCCGCGTGTCCCTTTCATCGAAGCTCCAATCATCCTCGTGTGGACGCGTGAGCGCGCGCAAAAGGTGGACGCAGGAGAGCGACGACGTTCTCCATTCTCGTTAGCTCTCGCGGCGGTTATGTAAGCGGACTCGTTGGAGCGTGGACAGAGGCTGGCATAATCTGACATCGTGGACAGAGATAAGGGAACGGTGATATCGAACGGCTGCTCGAGCTGTCCCACCCCGCAACGTGGAACTGTTCCCGTGCGTTTCGAGACGTTCAGCCGGTTTCGTACTTCGCGAGAGGGTTGTAAACGCGAACAGAGACGCGAAAAATCGGAAAGCTCGAAATCGAGATCGACGGCTGTTGCTGGCGGAGGATCTCCAGGCACTCTCAGCTGGATTCATCATCGTGTCCCGCACGTGGCAGCGTGTGCGGCTCGTGAAAGGCCGCGCAGGTCGGGTTGGGTAATCGCAGACGAATTTTTTTCGCGCGACGGGTTTTGAAACAGGCTACGCCACGGGGCGAGCTGAAAGAAAGCTGGCGAAAAACGAAATGAGGTCACGATCGAGATCCTTGACGATTTCGATCCTCTCGTTGCGTGTCTATTCTGTTCGATGATGCTTGTAGGCTGTGGAGTGATGTTTAAACTACTCGCCTTGCGTTTAGAGGCAGTAGGAATTTTGGAAGAATAAGTTAGTTTAGCTTGACTCGGAAATTGGCTATATATTGGTTATATAGTTCATGTATTATGTATTTCTAGATATTTTTTTCGAGCTGATCGTCATTCGAAGAGTTCAGAGTAGAATTACTCCACTATGACAGAGAGGCTACAAAATATTTGGACGCTCCTTCTATTTTTACGGTATAATTAAATACTGCGAGTTTCCGTTGATCATATTGAAAAAAATAAACGTGCGCAACGTGCCTTGATATTCTAGGAAAGGAAATATGTATGTACGCTCACATCGAAGACGGAATTTGCAATTAAAATTAGTTGTTGATGATTCAAACCGTGTTAAGGAAATATTATTCTACAAAATGTTAATCACTTAATTACTGATACTAAACCTTAACATTGTACGAACTACAGTTTAACGCTGTTTATGGTACTACTTTTCGAAGTTTAGAAATTCTCCAAATTTATCCACGTACGCACGTTATCCGTCGAAATTACTAAATTTTCGCCGTTTCGCTACGAGCTAACGTTGTTTCAAACAATGTAGATATTAAGTTTTTTACGAGAATCAGGGAATTCAGTTTTTAACGCGATTAGATTAGATTATTGTAATGTAAAAAGTAGAAAGTTAAAGAAACAAAATGGATTACGTAGACGTATCGTAATCGAATTTGAGAAATGTTCGAAGAAGCTCCGCTCCCGTGTTACGATCCACAGAAACGTTTGTTCAAGATTCTTTAGCTTGGAAAGTGTCGTCGAAGGAGAAGCAATTACTCGGTAAATGTAAGAGCAATCATTTTTTTCTTCTACCGTGTTTTAAAATTCCTCGTACATCTACACTCCGACCCGAGGTGAAAAACTAGTGGGAGAAAAAAAGGAAGTGATCACTTTTCCTTGAATTTCATCGAACGTCACGTCGAGGCATTAAATCCTCGAACCGCAACCTCGATAAACTCGACATTTCCACGTTGGTTATCGTGCAATTACTTAATGCATTTTCCGATCACTTGTTTATCGTGCGCGAGTTTATCTCCAGCCGATTTACGTAGTTCTGTTCGACGAAAATGTTCATTAGGTATTATCAGCTTGTACCTAATATCCAGACAACTATTTATTGACTTAATCGCTGTTCTATACATTAGCGTGGCGGAACTTTTAGTCCATAGAAGACAGAATAAATAGAAAAAGGAAATTATAGGGGACGAGTGGTTGAAAGGCGGTTCGAACTTAGTAATCTCTCGATCGAGCTATTGAAAGCAAGGATTACAGGGCAATTAATCATAGAATCCGAAGTACTTTGGTTCGCTAAAATAATCATTTCTTAATTACCTCGGATAAATCCATCGGGATTACCAGTTAATTCGAGACTGCCTCGTAGTTTAATTAATGGACATTGACGATCGATAAGATCGATCAAGATTCCGCGCAAAGTGCAGTTGCTTGGACAGAAATGATATTTAAGAGGCAGGAGAAAATTTTTAAACCGTGCGATTCTGGTTAAAGGCAGAGGACGCGGAGGAGGTGCGAAACGAGCGCTTAGAATACGAGTGTTCATTGATTCAGCTCCGACGATAGGTACTCGTCATCGTCGATGGCCGTTCGCGTATTAATTTAGAAACTGTGCAACGCTGGTAAAATGTCTAGCGGCACGTGGGCGTGAAACGTTTTACCGATCGTGCGTTCATTGCGCGCGACATTTCCATACGGATAGAACGACCGAGCTGTTACGCATGTGTGGAGGCGACCGATAGAAAAGTAGTTGAGAACGGTCTTGTTAGTCCTGTTCGATTCACTCGGCACGTTCGCTGGACCCGCAGGTAGGTGACAGGTTCTCTGAACAATTCTGCTTTTGACCAATTTCAAGAGAAACAAAAAAACGAACAAGCGTTCGTTCGGATGCGAAACACAGACACATAAGCGACGGACATTTTAGATTGGAGAACGTTCGCGGGTGATGTGAATCTGTGTTGGATTTTGAGAAACTTCGCTGGCTTTTTCTTCGCCAGGAACGATAGAAGGGGAATTTAATTAAAACCACTTGTGCAATCGTGTAGGTGATAAGTGTTCCAGCAAACACGTTGCTTTATCGCGCTCGATATTCACTCTCGCGTTATTTTTCTACACTCGTTCCTCGCGGTACGTTTTTACATTCAGCTTTTCTGCTCCGCTTTATATTGTAACTTATTCAATTTTTAACACGTTTCATAACTCATCGTCATCTAACTCGCATACAAAAAGCTTGGATCTATGCTACCTTAAATGTTCATTTTTCCATCTCCTCGCTCAGTAACACTGCTCGTATCTTGGCAAATCGCAATTCCATAGATTTTTAATTAAATTGCCCTATCATCGGAATTCAAAGCTTCCTTGCTTCTTTCAACTTTCGCTTCGAGTCGCGCATATGAGATAATAGAGAATAATCGAACGATTTCGTTCGAGAATCGATAAAATTCGACGATTCGAGTCTCCCTCGGTGTTGGCCTTTCCATATGTTTCACGGAGGACTGTTTAATCGAGTCGATTAATTTGGAAAACTCGCTCACGTTGCTCGCCGTAGGCGTGTAAAATCGGTTTGCCGCGCTCGCGGTCGCGTCGGTTCCATTGCGTGCGCGCCGCGCTGCGTTCACGTGCAATGGCGCGCGTACTCGAACGCGCGCGCGTAACTACGCTAACCGTAGAAAGGCGAGGCCTTGATATTTCGTATAATACGCTTTGAGAATTATCCGGTGGGATTGGTGCAGGCCTGGTTTCAACTCTCGTTCACGGTTTCTCTTTTTCCCGAGCCCCGCCACGGTGAACAGATTTAAAGGTCTGCCGGACAAAAGTATCGCGATACGACGCGACACTCGTAAACCTGGCCGAGGCTGGGACGCCACCAGCCGTGAAACGGACGGGCACGATGGCAGAGAAAATGGAGAAAATAAAACAGATAACGGAAACAGAGAGAAGAAGGGAAAAAATGGAACCCGTTTAGACGCCCGGCTAATTGTACTCCTCCGTGGCGGAAAGGAAATACTAAAGGATTCCGTGTCTTAATCGAATAATTACTTTCTCAGCCGGCTGGTTAATTAGATTCCGCGCAAGTTTATGGGAATAGTTGCTAGTTGTCCGATCGTGAAGTTAGTCAGGATTGATTCGAGGTTGTTTCATCGGATCGTGGAGAGGGTAGCGGCGCATTTGATTTTCAAATTGACTTTAATCGGTGAATGGGTGGATTGTACGGTGGAACTTGTTTTCACGACGTTGGATAATTCAGATTTCACTTACGTGTTTTAAATAGATTAGTTTTATCTTGAACTGGAACATTTTTAGATACAAGGTGGAATTATAGATAACACGTCTCAGATTTTCATTGTGCTAGATTACACGCATCTGCTGTCGGTATGTTTGTTCAATACTGCGGACAGATGATTAGTAATTTTATTTTTTCTTCTTTTTTTCCTTTCGCAGCCGATGATAGCTATTATGCACTGTACGTGTCGTGTACGGTTCGTTTTAATTTCATTTAATCCCAGTTTCGTTACAATGTATGGAAATTAATGTTGCAGATAAAATTAAACTGTATCTACGAAACTGGACTGATTAATTATACACAGCTTGACGTAGTGATATTTCACTGCTGCTGCACGTTCTAACTATGCAACATGAACTACGTGCGTTTACTATAATTTAACCGGCGCAATTAGTCAGGCACAGTCACGAATTCTCAATTTCGTTTCATGGGGTACACTTTACTCGCGGTACTTTTCAAACAGAATGGGAAAAAGCTTCGCTGTCGCAAGAGGAGTTCTTACTCGACCGCGAGCTCCGAATTCTGCTTTCTGTTCTAGAATTCTTCGTTCTTTCGTTCATAAATTTACAAAAAACGAAATTCAGGGACCATATAGTGATATTCACTCACTGTCGATTATTTTTCGCGCGACATCCCCAATATTACACAAAATACAAAATTTCCCACAATCATATGCGTACATGCATACATCGTGTCGTTCTAAACACCTCGATTACGCAACAGAAACGTTCCACGGCACGTAAAGAGTAAGAAATGTAAAAGCGAACGAATACCTGTGCAGCAGGCAATTGTACGCGCGACACGAGTCAGCGTAACTCAGCGGTACGGTCTTATTTCTGCGATACATCGATCGACTTTAATTTGCTCCCGCATGAATTTTCACGCGATTGCGGTAACCTCTCCGGCGTTGGGAACGCGGTTTGATCGATCGAAATCGATGTTTAGCCAGAGGCCAGCCGCGAAGGCGATTGAGCGGTTGAATCGGAAATCGGCGGCGTTCGTCGCGGCCCTTTTCCGAGGTCCGCTCCAAATAGAGGCGTAGCCGGGGCACGGGGTGCGCAACCGGCGCGCACCCGCTCGACAAATTGATCATTGAACGGAATAACTTTGCTTGTCTCCGATCGCTTGCGCAACAAACGCGGTCTCCGCGTGCGCTCGGTGAACCGACAAGTCAACGCACGCAACGATGTTTTTCCGTTGCTCTTTTTTCGCCGATCGACAGCCAGCCGCCTGGCAATCTTACGAAGTTTGGAGGATTCGATGCAGGGGATTGTGAGAATTCGAAGAGAAATTATACAGATCGGCGACAGCTTTCGAAAATCGAAAACTATACGTGTCGATGAAGTTTCTGAGGTGATAGTGGCTCTCGAAATTGATTCATGGATCGATATAATAGTACATAATCTGATCGTCTAATTTCGCGGCTAAAGACTGAAGACCCAATAGCCTAATTCAACGGCAGAGAATCGAGCTAGGAGAATTTCATAATCAGGAGCAAGTAGAATTCCACAGCGCGGGATCGTCGATCGTTTCGAACGTGGAGGCGAGGCAGAAAGAGCTCATGCGATGGTCTCGTGAACCGCTTTTATCCGAAAACGGGCTATCTGAAGCGACGGCAAATATTTTTCATTCAATCTGGCCGACGACGCGGTGAATAGGCGGTTTATTTGCGCGCACGCGAATCAAACCGATAAACGCTCGAAACGATCCCGATTGCCCGGTTTTCGCTCTGGATACGCGAATTACGGGGAGTAGGAACGAGTCACGGTTGCGTCGTCTCGAGATATTCGCTCGTAAAGTGTATTCCTGAAACAGAAAGAAAAGGAACATATTTTTACACACCCGTTTTTATCCCCCCCTCGTTTCTTTCCTGCATTTTGTTTACTCGTTTTTCTCGTGGTTATTATAACGACTGTATATACGATCCACGCGAGAACCGCTTCCGGTTCGTTGTTGGCACGCTGATGGCGATTGAACGTTGAACCGCGGATGTTTATGGTATTATAGAAAGTTCATTTGCGCGAGGAAATATAGAGCGCGTACAATACACTCGAGCGTTAATTAAAAGTCTCGCGTTTTATCAATTAATTAGAGTAAATTATAATAATTTATGTCTCTGCTCGCTTCACCGGAATCCATCTCATCTAACTTCGATCTGGTGATCGTGACACGATTGATAGTTAAGTCGAGAAAAATCGAAGGTTAATGTCTCTCGATCAACAAGCCGTTGATAAAGATGACCGTATTATTTCGTCACACCGATCGACGAGAGTAACGAGTGTGCAGTGGGCACTCGGATCGATCGAGGGGAGTTAGCTCGCCTTCGGTGAAATTGCTGTCGTCACGTGAAAAATGACCATGCAGATACGGGAATCGAGGCGATCGTCCCTCGTAAATAAATTATCGTAACCCCGCGGTGGATAAACGCGAGAAAGTTCAGCGTTCGAGTCTGAAGGTGGACGAAGTGGGGGATGGGGCGATTAATTGAACGATCGCCTCGCGACAATTAGCTCACCGATATAATCCGCGGGACGTTGAAGCGCGAGGTGGAGCGAATAAATTGGGACAAGGCGAGCATATTTAAGTACACGTAGATATCTTCTTACCCCTGTCGAATCGGTTATCGAAGACGGCGTCCAATAATAAATACGGATAAGTTTATTGTCGACCGTTCGCAAAACATGATAATCGACTCTCGTCTCGAGATGGAACATCTTCTTCAGACACCGCCAGTGTCTTCGTGAAGATTACGCAGTTGAGTGGATGCGGTTCATTTGGGATTTTAACCTTTTCTGAAGAATCATATCTTCTGTGAAGAATCAAGAGGATATTTTCGCTATGACCATAAAATAGCACCGAATGTGTGAACGAAAAATGTTTATAGTAGATTTTTAATATGTATTATACTAAATTATTAATGTTACGTGAGGATTGGATGATTAATCTATGTATTAGAAACATTGAGCATAGGTTGAAATGCCAACAAAGATTCAAAGCCATATTGGCGTGGCTGATCCAGCGGGCAGTGGCTGTATCTACTGGGTCCGATCGAAATGGCTCCATCTACTGTCGCCACTTTTCGCTGGACGACTACTGCTATGCCAGCGATACATCGTTTATTTTTAGCCTCACGCATACGTGATTATACAATATCTACAGCCATTACTCATCTGAACGTCCACCAGTCTTTCTCGTCTCGACTCGTGAGTAGTCGAAACTAAATCCATCCGCGATTAAACTTGTCCCTGCTTCCATTTATTTTCACTATCGAAGAGAAGCCCTTTCGCTTTTTATCAGTCACCCCAATCTCGTATTAATCCTGATGCATGAACCGACTAAGGTCCAGCGTAAACACAGGACCCCTAAACTTCGCGATTCTCTTGCACGATCCACTTTTCGCCCTTCTGTTTGCCAAGGGACCATTATGGCTGCCTTTCAATCCCTTTAGCCGCGTCCCACGTGGACACGTAGATCAGGAAACACGTAGAGTAGGGAATCGGGGTTAATTAAAGGGGAATAATGTGCGCGTACAAGTATAGCCTTGGCCAGTGGTTTGTGTTGTTAATCAGGGCTGAAAATAACGGTGTCGCCCTTCGTCAGATTCCTTGGTCAAACGTTGGAGGATGAACTGTGAAAATCGAATCCAATTATCGCGTGCAACGTATATATTATAATTAAGTAGATTAAAATTGTTGAGCAGTCTGGAAAATTGTATTTCACCGAGTGAAATCGAATTGGGGTCGAGTAGATTAAGCGTTCGATTGATTCGAGTGTATTGTTTTTTTCGAATACGTAGCATATGTGCATTTAATGTATTTGCAATCATCGGCAATTGTAGTGCAAACTACGAGCTTTTTCTTTTAAGTGACTGCAGATACCCGAGCGCATTATCTCGCTCGTAATTAGTAGAAAAAGGAAGTAAAAGTCGAGGCGGGAAAAAAAAACAATTTACGTAACTACTATCTCTTACTATGTACTACAGTTTTTCCTGTTTGTATGACCCCCGACCTTAACGTCATCGTGCTTTAGATTGATACAGCGTTCATTCTTTCTACCCCTCCATGGTGTACGCATGGGTGGCACTTTGATTTCACTTTCCAGCGAGCGAAAAATATTCTACGATCGAGTAACAGGTAACACACCTCTCTCCTTCTCTTGAATCGGTCTCCTGGGTGAACTAATTCTTCCGAGAACAGTGTCGTCGTTAATTCGTCCTATTAGAACAATATCGTATAAATCGTTGAATTCGGAGACACGAAAGATTTCGCAAAATGTTTCGCGCGAAGACAAACATCGCCACCCTCGTAGCTGGCTCGCGTTAATTACTTTCGCAAAGCCTCTCCCAAACGCGGTCACAGCAAACATTTGCGGCTGTCGCCAGCGTCTCTCTCTTTTCGTTTTTTTAATCGCAGTGGTGGTTAAATGAAAAAAGATAAAACTCTGTTGCTATTTAAATTGATCGTAAGTAGATTTTTATCATGATTGAAATTTATGACCATGAATCTAATTGCGTTCCTGTATATAAAACAGATTCGAAGGCTCGACATGTTTCAGATTGCACGAGAAGGACAAAAAGTAACGTCATCATTCCAGGAAGCACGGTGTAACATCGTGTCGGATCTGATTGGTTAGATAGGAGAGAATGCGAGAATCGTGTCAGTGATAAGGGAGAATCAGATTGCAAAAGAGAGACGCCCTCTCTCTCTCTCTCTCTCTCTCACCCGGCCTGTTGACTGACACTTGTTGCTAGAGTAGTGCAATAACCTTCGACTTTCGAAGCGGATCCATTCATATCGGAAAGCTTTTTACACCAGCAACTGGCGGGAAAGAGGAACACTGGGAAATTCCTCGAAAACCATCTCTTGGAAACGAAACCTCTGACTTCTTCAGAGCTCTTTTTGGTATTCAGAATGTTACCAAATTTCACACGTGGCATATGAAATAATTAGCAAATATAAATTGTCGAAAGTGGAAATGAAAAACCAGACGACTCCCAAATCAAGAACAGACAGAAGCCATCAATCGACGAGATATCTCGCGAAATCCGGGTACCTTTCCAATAACAAACCGCGTACCTTATCAATTTATGCAATTTATCTGACGTTCCGCGCGAGTGCAACCACGCGCAGCGGTATCGCGGTGGTATCTCGACAAATATTTTTGTCGAGTCGACCGCGAAAATTTTCCAAAACCCCGTCATGGCTGTTGTCGTCCTGATGGAACGTTGAAAAGCGCGGAAGCGGACGGTGGTTGACCGCCGGTCTGCTGGAATCGCGAAACAAGGGCATTGTGATGTCAAATACATTTTCAACCAGAGGTATCAATAATTAGACCAACGTCAGCTTCCTGGCACTCATCCTGTTACTCATCCTGGCACTTTATTCCCAAGAGATATTCCTAATCAATAAAGATTAGACCTTACTGGCACGCATCCTGTTGATACTTTATTCCTAAGAAATATTCTCAATCAATAAGATTAGAGTCATCACCCTACTGGTACGCATCCTGCTGACACCCCGATTCCCACGAAACAAGATCGAAGTCTTTGCCCCACCACCCTAAAACTACGTAGTATAAGAAGACCTGGAAATTGTCCAGTTTTTAGTCTCAATTAATCTGCCGATCTATACTGTTAAAGCTCTTGATAAAAGTTGTCGCGACATTTTACTTTGTATTTCAAGTATTATAATAGAGAGTTGAGTGAGCGATTGCTGGCTCGCATTTTATTTTTAAAAATCACCTTATAACATTTTACGTGACAACATCGTGGCCGACGATACGCTCAATGTCGACCGTCGACGCGGATACTCCGATTAACCTCGACGCTTTGAAAGAAACTCGCGATTACCAGCCGTATCACCGGCTCTGTAACGTATTACAGCACACCCTCGTCCCTTTCTTTTTTCCTCTCGCCTCGTCTCCTCTCGGCCTCTTCTCTTTTATTAACCCAGATGGTTTATCGAGCAGCGAACAGCTGCGCGTCGCTCGATTCGTGTCAATAGAGGAATCCAACGATCAGACTCTTGAATTTTTGTCACTGATTTCGTTTTTCTCGCATCACCATTTTGAAAGTGTGTCTTTTAGGATGTCTATCGGAGAGTTTTAATTGCATTATCGGTCGCGAGCGATTTCGCAATTCGTTTCAAGGATTTACCGACGACGCGTCCACTTCATCCGACGCAAATGGAGTAAAATGAGAAATCGATCCGTAGTCGTTGTCGACTCCGTGGCACCCTCGGGCAGCAGTCGGCGCAAATTGATCCCGTGCATCGACGCCAAATGAAATCAGAGTTACCCGTGACAGGCTAATGACATGCCAGTTACCACGGACGCATTGTATTCGCGTGCGCACCTGGGGTGCAGAGGCATGGGTGCGCTCGCCACCCACTGGTTCCCTGGTTGCGACCGGCACCGACACGGGCGCCGGAGTTCCGCGATGGGGAATCGATTGTTCGTTGCATGACATTGATATGCAACCGCGTACGCATGTAAGATTCGTGTTACCACAGTCGAGGGACGGTTCTAGCTGGCGTTCTACCAATTTGTGCCAAGTTGACACGTTCGAAGTCGACGACTCGAAACGCGCCAAACGCGCGTTACGATTCCTCGTCGCGCGTAGACGTGCGAACGGTTTTCATCGCGGTCTAATTATAAACGGTCGCCTGCGGAAGATTTATCTTGTTTCGCATCGAAACGCAATACCAGACAAACACACGCTAAGCAGATGAAACGATCGAGCACCGCGTACGGCGATAAAATTGTTTTAAAACGGTTTATTACCGGGCAACGTACAAGCGAGTCTCACGATTCTATTCGCATCGAGATACCATCGTTTCGCCGATCAATCTGTTTACGGTAAATGATGACGGCTGACGTTATTCGTAGCTGCAATTACCATACATAACGCGCAGCTAATTTTAAACAAATATTTCCATATGGACGATTAAGTACTCGTTCCCGTCGAGCCTCGCACTTGACACTTGCGAGTGTTTCGTTTGGAACACTCTGAGTCATCAGAGCCAGAGTCGAATCGGTTGTTCGACTGGTGTAACCGATTGAAAATCGAGTCAAGGCATCGAGTCGAATACGGGCCGCCCACTGGGTCCGCTATGGGGTTTGTTTCCCTGTTCAGTCTAGGACGAAGCCGACGTCGTAGTCGGTTTTCAGATTACGCGTAGGAAGAGGCGAAGCGAGTTGTTGCCTGGCAACTAGTCGACCCAGATATCTGTTGCCCTCTCGTCCTAACGTTGCTCAGGGCGTCTGGTTGTCGCGGGCAGAGTGTACAGTCGAAGGCTGAACGGCTAGGGGGTGCGTCGGGGTGGAAACGGGCGAGACGCGAGGGAAAACGGTGTTCTTGGACGTAGTAGTAGTAGTAAAGGTCTCTCCTTTGCATACGTACAGCGACGTGGAAAACTGCTGGGCCACCTGTGTTACTGGTTCTCTAGCGGTGTTTAAATGTACCGTTGGGAAATGCAACGGAACCTCGATTATGCGAACGAGTCGCGACGCACTCTGCTTTTCTCATTGAATAACTCTGTTTCTGCATGGAGAGAAATTGTTCGTTTCTGTTTCAAATATACGAAACAGGGGATTTCTTTAATTTTTTACATAGAAAGTTTTATCAGTTAAAGCTGAACTTTTTTAGATTCTCGTCTCAAAATAGTTTATTGGTTCGACTACGTACAACTCGAACCCCTCGATTCTGCAAGAACGAAAAGGTTGGCGTGGCCATCCAGTTATTAACGGAACCGATTTACCACGCGTAATAAAGCCGCGGGAAACACGTCGCGTTAATAATCGTGCGTGCCCATCGATTTATTTCGCCACGGTTTCACAACCCCGGTATCGCTCGACTCCCACGGATCAATGTCAGCCATTGTTGTCGCTGGCGTGACATTTACATATCACACGCACGGCCGTCATTGCGCCATTGTTATTACATGAATGGACGTTTATTGTCAATTTCTGGCTCGCCGGTTTGCCCGCAAGGTCCGCACCGGTCATTGCCACTGAATGGGCCAACCGATTCAGACGCACGCCCCACCGTATTATCCCCTTAATGCCCGATTCTAATCGCGCCAAGGGATTACGATCATTAGCACCCGTTGCTCGGACGTGCGATAATTATCATCGTCGCGTCATTTTTTAATTGATCGCAATCGATAACCGATCCGAGTCTAACGGCTCGACTAAAAGTCGCGCACGCTGGCGGAATGTTACGCAAGTTGATTGACGCAGTCGTCGAACATTGTCAGGTGACGTTATCGACGATTAACCGCGATGCAATTGTTTATCGTTCGATCGGACGTACGCAGAGGCGGTTAATCGATTCCACGTCTATGTTAATCGAGCCTGTTCCACTGGTCGGTCTTTAGAAAATGATACCTCTGGTCGCGAGTCCGCGCGACAGTTGCGCACATAGTTGCAAAGTTTCTGGATGAAACCTGGATGCGATTCCACGCTTTCCAGTTTCAGTAGTGCACACACGTCCGACTACTTGGCCGTCCATACCGTGATATTTTACTTGCAAATCTCTTCCTTTGATACCGCGTTAATTTAAGTTGAGCACGTCGTTGCATAATACTAAACGTTGCGTGGCTCAAATTGTATCTGAGCGTTGCGTAAATGCGTGTTAATTTCGACGTATCTTTATTTCCTAACTTCGACACCGTGATTCGCAGGAGTTAACGGCAACGAAAAGAAACCAAAGAAAGTTTCGAGGAAAGTTCAGACACGAATAAGATAGTAGGTACACGTTTCAAGTCACGCAGCATCGTAAATCCTTGATCAGTAATTTAGATACTGACGCCGCTTCGACTGCGAGTCCCAACGCAAATCAACGCGCGCGTTCTCAAACGTTTCGTCGCAGGCGCTCGTCACCTGCTTAGAAAGACCGTATTCGTCCACGATGATGATTCGATCTCGTCCGAAAATACCCAGCCACGTTCCTCGTGGTCATCGACGATGCAGTCGAGACGCACGTGGGCAAAGTGTGGCCGACCAACGACGCCGCTCTTGACATTATGCAGCGGGAGCGCTTCAGCCGCGATCCTCCGTCGATTGGCTCCGATCCTTTTTTTTTTTCTTTTTCGTAACACGCCAGCGTAACGTCTCGACGAAACTGTACCAACATCGTGGGTGGAATGCGAACAGACGCGCTCGGTTGAGCAACGTAGAAAGCCGCCAGATTCCAACGGTAGCGCGCGCGAAGTTTACGGAAGATCCTTTTTTTCTCCTCGACAGAACGTAACAAGCGGCTAGATCGACTGGTAATTAATGGAGGCTCGTAAATTCGAGAGCCGGATCGACTGTTAAAAGTACGATTCAGATGGCAGCGTCCAGCGGCGGACGTTTACGACCACCGGTTGCCTCGATTAAAACGTACGAGCGTGAATTATGCGGAGGGTCCAGCGACGATTTACGACCCTGGCTATGGAATCGACCGGCTTACGCGGTTCTCCGTCGTTTGGTAGTTGTTCAGATTTGTTCTAGGAACTCGCGGAGACTCGTGGCGAAGCAACAACCGCGTTTAGCCGTAGACGAGGGTATCGCTTATAGGTGATACGAGGTGCAAGCATTCTATAATCAATCTAGTTACATTGCATGAGTGGTCAACTCTCTGTGAATCAATCTGCGTTCGTACCTATGAATATGTATGATGATTATACTGAAATTATGATTTATCGTCGAATATCAATATACGTAAATATAGGTATGAAAGTGATGGATGAGAGTAATATATGAATGAAGAAGATCTGGTTCCAAATTGATTGCTCGCTCTAGGTCACTTGGCTGATGGCTAACGACGTCATTGCTGTCCCCTTTTACTGCGATTCGCGTTTATAATTCGCATCTTCTGGTGATAGTAATTCGCTTCGAATGAAATATCTCCGTCTCCTTACTTAAATTCTTTCCAGCTATTCTGTATAGTTCTGGTTAACCTTGAATAGTCGAGCGATTCGTGGAATGCAGCCATTTTTGTCGCTCCCCGCGCTGTGACTGCGAGTTCGACTCGCTCGAAATGGAATTATTGATGGCAAAGTGATTCTCGAGAGGGTAATTTCGCGAGGCACCACCCGAGGGCTGATTCAGGAACGCGATAGTGTTCGTACTCCGCGTTTCCGGCAACGCGAACCGGTCGTGCGCCGTGGCAAACACGTAACGAACGCACAGGTTGAGGGGAAAAAAATCAATCGGCCCGTGCCCGGCTGTGGGTGCCTTGTTCCTCGTCGAACTGTTTCCGAGGGCGTGACGTGAGGGATCGATCGACGATATCGCTGCATACGGGCAGCCGCGCAATTGCATACCAGGTGACAGTAGACGATAAATCCCACGAGATGCGCCGTTTAATTATTTAAGCGCTCCTCATCGACCTCTGCGCGTCCGATACGACAAGGCCATCGGCTGCCTAGTACCTCCTGACTCGGTTTCGCTACTTTGCGAAACAGTTATCCCTGATTCAATCCGTCTTACTGGCGGCTGCCAACGTTCTTCTTCGCGTCAAACACTCTTCGAAAGTTTTTCGCGAAGTTTTCTTAAGGTTTCGATGGAAAATTCGAAGCTTCCACGTGGGATCGCTTCTTTCCATGACCGTCCACTTTTTACGAATCCTCGACGATAGTCTTGCCTGCTAGTTCAGATATCGTTCTCTCTCACTTTGAATCAGCATCGCTCGCGGTGAGTTTTCTTAAGTTAGTTTTCCGAAAGATGTAACAGTTCTCTTCGTTTCTTCATCCACCGCAGGTTAAAGTCAACATCTAGATGGAAACTAACGTAAATGATAGAAAACAATCCTTTATTCCCAGTTTTTTGTATTATTTTCGATACGCGTGGTATACAGTGGAACGTGAAAAAATCGCGCGTGTGGAATGCGTTTTACGCAATAAAACGAGGGGGAAGTGGAATTTTTCGTTGCACGATTTTCAGGATACGAACAGAGTTTCTGCGTAACAATGAAAAAAAATATTTAGATTCATATTTCTCTTCCATTTCTGTGCCAGAATCGCGACTTCCTTTTTTATTACGCACATGATTTAATGTCGAAGAAAGATTGACTTCATAATCGTTTTACTGGGTAAAATTTTTCAGGCAAATTTTACGATCCGATGATGCAAAATAATTTTTTGCTTCTCAATATTTCTTCGTTCCTCTCGCCTTCTCACTCCTTAATACACAAGTTTAAACATTTCAGACGCTACGATTAATGGAAACAAAAATAAATTCGAATTTCTTATCGACCACATCTCTTCTGCCGAATAATGCAAAACAATTTTTTGCTCCCCGCTTCCACCACTGTTCTCGAAACAGAGAACTCGCGTTATCCCAGCAGCAGACATACCACGTTGCAGAGAAACATTCGCGGAACAGTCTCCGTGACACGGTCGGCCGGTGTTTCGCCGATCGAATTCGCCTTTCGATAGTGAAACGGGGACAATTTTAAGACTCGTTCCTTTAACAATTCGTTCGAGCGAATAGATAATGGCGCCAGCGTGAATGTAGTCAACCTTGTGCGTTACCTACCACACCCTGCCCGATGTAAAACTCGAGAGGTCGGTTTTCACCAGTCTCGAAGTGTGGAAGGTCGCAAAGTGACAGGAAAATCGATTTTTTCCCTCCTTCATTCCGCTACCGGTTTCGTTATCATTTTTCCCTCTCACGTTCCCCATAAAGATACTTTTTAAACCGTCGTAACCGATTAGAAGAATTTCGATTTCGAACCTCGTCCCAATTCCACAATTCGAACTGTAGATTTGAAGGCTTTGAAGGGAAACCACTCACCCTCGAGAATAAGGGGTCGTGGAGTTAACGACGATGGCCACGGTTGTACGATCATCGTCTGGTTTAGGTGCGTGTTCGAGCGGATCACAATTTTGGCACGGCGTCGTCGCGACTCGAACTCGCGAGCAGCCGCCAACGAAATCGTCCGCGCGCGGAAGTGGAGCCGGGCAGAATGCACTCGTGACGATCGATCACGTGACGCGTGCACCGCGCGAACGAACCGTAACAGGAAGGTGGAACCGGTATGCGTCGTGACGAGCATTTTTGGTCGCCGGCCCAGACCCCAGTTGGACGCGCTTCAAAATAAATTGGATTATCAAGGGGGATAACACGTACTCCCGGTACAAGCCGGCGCAAAATGTTTGCGCGCGGGAAAAGCGGACGGCTATCTTTTGAGAACGAGAAACGGAACGATCCGGGAACTCGTGCTCCTGATGAATAATCGTGTTCGATTATTATTACACGACCGAGAGATTTTGCAAAGTCTCCGTACCTCTCCGATATCGCACGTGTTCCACGCACTTTTCTGCAATTCAAATTCTCCAAAAATGCACGCACACCCGGCGTCTATTTCCAACCAGTCCACCGCACGCTCCCACGTGTCCGCCACGTCGTTAATTGACACGCCTTTCCGTTTCACGATTTTATCGCGAACCGATTCGTCGACGGGGTGGAGGGTCGACTTTACCTCGGCTCGATCGAGTTAACATTCGCCGTCGGTTGCGAAACGAGCGCCAGCTCGGCTGGCGGAACGAAGATCGACGGAAGGAAAATCGTCGTTGGGTTTCGCAAAAAAAAAAAGAAGAAAAGAAAATAAAACAGAAGGTTAGAGAAAGAGAGAAACGTGAGAGAAGAAGAAGGGATAGGCGAGCCATGCCGCCTAATTTATCGGGCGACGAGCCGTAGGTGGGCATGCTCGCGCGCTCAGCGAAAGTCGCGGCTGCATTAGCAACAGGTGCCTCGCAATCAGCCGCAGGCCACCTCGCGGACCAGCTAAATCGATTTCCTCGGCTACCGTCTGTCGCAGCTTCTGTTTCCCTCGGCTAATCGGCGTTCTTTTCAATTTCTCTCGCTTCGTCTCATTCGAGAATCATTTCTCCAATCTAGATAAGCAAGCGATGGAACTTGAAGCAATTTTCATTTTCAATTCCATGGGGACCATTCGATCAGAGGTTTCTTGCATCTCGATGTCTCTCATCCTCGTTTCATCCTCGTGAAAAGCTATTCTCGCAGGCATAGTATAAATATAGAGATATGGGACTTGAAACGGGGAATTCGAATAGAATTTAACGTATTCGTAAGATCGCGGTAGCTGGTACGTTTCATCGGGAGCCTGAGAAGCCTTTGAATACGAGCATCGAACGCCACGAAGCTTCCAAAGCAAACAAGCACGTTAATTACCCCGGCGAAGTCTCTCGTTTCGTCTTTTGTAATTAGCCGGTGCTGGTAGCTCGCTTGAAAATCCGATTATATTTACCGTTCCATAATAAAGTTTTAAGACGCGGTGCTTCCCGTTTCTCTGAAACAAGCGGAGAGCAGACTGGCTCGTAAACAATCCGCGATCGTTAAAGTCGATTATTGTTACGAGGATGCCTCCGCGTTGTTCCATCCGGAATGCAGGCCGCGGACAAACGCGGGCATTCGGTCGTTTTATCATCCGCGCTGGGAGACGGCTGAAGAATGTTTCTCGTTCGCGTAATCTACCGAAACGTTTCCTGTGGCATTAACTTCCTTCCATTCGTCGACGATTATCATATTGAAATAACTGAAACTTTCAATTAGTCCAGCTCGTGATTGTATTAAACGACGCCGACTTAATTGTCTGAATTGGTTCTACGGCCGGCACTAAACATTTCCATCCCCCTAGCCGACGCAAAGGTCAGCTCATACCGATTGCTGTGTCATCTCTTTTCTCTGTTTCTCGATTATACATTTCTATAAATCATCTATGGAAACGTAGTTTGCTTCTTTGTTTCTTTAAAGTTTAATTCTCTATGATTCATAGCTCCTCATTTTCAAGTAACTCTAATAACCTCGCTGTAATAAAATTAACGTAGATAGAGTATCATGGTGAGAGGAGAAATGAAATTTAGAGAAAGAGGCATTCACCAGGATCCCCGTTGTAATATTAATATTTGAACGCAGTATCAGCTCGGTAGTAAGCTGCGTCAAGCCTTTCATCCCTCGTCCTCTTCAGCGTGCACCCTTTGAACGCCGCTGCATCATGCCAATCAACGTTATGCTTCGTCTACGAGCACTGGTACAGTCAGCTTGTTGGACAACGATCGAACATCGTGTTTGTAGTTACCGCCCAAGTGTAAGCCTGTGTATCTTTAGGCACAGTGGCATCTTGTAGGACGATAGAGCACCCTCTCAATGGAGGCAATAATCGAAGATGGATTCCAGAGATTCGTCTTTCCTTGCTTCTTGTAATCAACAAGAAAAATTAAGTTACATGGATAAAAATTAATACGTAGATCCATTGAACATCGTTGGTGTTAACGTATGTAAAATAATTCTCGCTTACGGCGTACAACGGTGCTCAAATCGCGAAGGCAATTTGGCTCCTCTCGAGACGTTCATTTTCGCTTCCACCGCAAGTAACACGTCCGACTAAGCGATTCCATCAGCATTTTGTCCGGCTGACCGCAGACATCGGCAATTTCGCTTACCACGAACGATATAGCGTTCGTTGGCACCGCGTATCGATAGAATTCTCGTAACTCTCGCGTGGATCACGACCAGTTTCGGTTTTATTTATTCCTCCAGCGAAACGGATATCGACGTATCACGGCGCACGGGCACGTTTTTCGATCGTCGCGCGAGAAGTTCGATTTCGTCACGATTACATTCGAGCCTCAAGTCAAAGGCTAAAAGCGTATTTAGAAGCGTTGCTTCACTTTTCGAAACCACTTGCAATAATACACTTGAACGCATCGCTATTCGAAATGGCAGAGAAAATGGCATCCGCTGAACGCAACGTAACCCTTTCATCTGCCTCTGCGACAGCATTTCTCCCTCGAACGCGATCGTTATCGTGCCGCCGCGTGTACGCAGGAATCTCTCGTCGTGGACACGTATTTACGATGGACAAGTCGGGATTCCGTGGAAAGATGCTCGTTCGAGAAGTGAGACACGCGGGAAAAATTTTTTTTTCTCCCATCGATCGGTGAATTGTGGCGTCTCTGGTAATGGTTTCTCTTACACAGAGGCAATTGAGCGTTGTATCGAGTAGAAAAGATGAGGCGAGGCGCTAACGGTAGCTAATAGAATTTTAATTGAACACGACTCGCATCTTTCTTTCTTCCGCGAGTGATGGAATATTAATTGGCGAGTATCGAGGGAACATTTTGGGGGATAACGGCGCGACGGTATAGTCTAAATTAGCGGATAAAATTTTAATTGACATTCTGTTAATTATGCCGCTTAACGCAGAGGACGGAATGTGGCTCGAATTGCGCGCGACTATGGCAAGAATCTACCTTAGATAGGTATTCAGGAAAAGGGTACGCGAGAGAAATGTCGCTTTTCCTTTTACCGCGAAGCAACCGCGCGCGTATTTGGCTGTCTTAAATGATACAATGTAAACCGTTCGGAACAATTGTAGGATCGCGTTGCGCGTTTTAACGACTGAAAAATTGCTCGCCTTATCTTGTATCTAACAAAGTGGCCTGCTCGACGGTACCCTCGATTTCGCGAAGCACACCGAATCGCGGCATTTTCCATATAAATTATTTATATTTCCCCTGGTAATTGACCACGTTGCCATTTCCACTTCGCATCGCCATCCATTATCTAAAGTACTAACAAGATTTATGGGAAACACCGCCAAGTGAAATCCTCGAGCAGTATTTCAATTCGCGTTAACACCTTGGCAAGCGCAATTAACATTTTAATCAAGATCTATCGATCGGTACCGCGTTCGAATAAAAATGACAAAATAAACCAGATTGTAACTGATCCACTTAGGGACAGTCGCAATTACGATACATGCCTATAATTTCGTCTCACCGTGCTTCTAATTCCTATTTATACATCTAAAGGTGCTTTCGTAATTTAAGCCTACTTAAAAAGTGGAAACAATTCAGGCGATCAGGCGGCGTATAAATCGTAAGTAATTGCCCGGGCTGGACGCGGTAGCTTTAATAAGAATGATCAGCGTTACGTGCGATATCAAAGTCCGTCGATCAAACTGAAATCAGCCCAGTTTGCTCGCACCGGTTGCTACACACAGATTCACGATGGGCCCGATTCAGCTTGTTAAGCGTTACGTATCCGCGGCGATACAATCTGAAAAACGGACGCATACCTCTCGATAGGGTAGCTTTCAAGGCTATGCCATAGCGGAGGTGTGTGGGGGATCGATCGGACCAGGGGGCGGTAGATCGTTGCACGCGTCGCGAGTTTACCGTAAGATGCAAATCGTGTCGGTTGATTTTTCACCGGGAACGTGATCGACCAGTTCGGCCCCGTAGAAAGTGAATTAAACATTCGAGCGAGATCCGCTCGAGATAGCCGTCGTTATTTTTAACCAGGCGACGGCATTTCGAGCGGATAGCAACTATTTCGGCCGGAGAATCGCGCGAGAGGTCTTCTCGTTCGCGAAAAAGAAACGACACGACGGGGAGGGGGCGATCCATTCGCGGACGCTGATGGTCGCTTTATACGTTTTTCGACGGGTGCGATTAAATCTTGACACGAGCGGTTAATTGCCCGCTCGAGAACCGTCTAACGTGTCTCATGCAAATTTTGATAGCCTCTTACGTCCACAGACGTCCCCAATTTTTATGTTATCCAGTATCCTCGACATAATAAATTAGCGTGCGCGATACGGTTAGATATCCAAAGTGTCTGTTTATTAATATATTTAAGTGTAATTGTTGGGAATTTATCATTTTTGCGAGCAAGAGGAGACGGCGAGATCTCGCGTTCCCAGCGATGCGCGCGAGAAAATCAGACGACCCGGCTGGTGAAGTTCAGCGAGGCTGAAGTTGTTTTGCGAACCAGCGTTCGATTTATCTGTGTTGTACTCTTGAACTCGTCGAAGATTCACGGTATTTTTCCCAGGGTGGTCGCACTTCGTTGTCGTCAACGCGTCGAATTCGCGTAACAACGTCGTCGCGACGGTCATCCGCGAGGGAAGACATCCCCCGTGAAAATGCACGCGTTCCTCGAGGCTCGCTTATCAACGATTAAACTGTTGGGAACAGCGCATGGCGGGAGCGAGGTTGCGCAAGATCACATCGGCCAGCACTGGTAACGCTCGCGGAGCAGTTATCTTGCGCAACAAATCGTGAATTGTATTCGGGTACGCTGAAATTTCAGTGATGCTGAGTCGGTTAACCCTTTCCAATTCTCTTCCCGCCAATTACTAGTCGATGCATCGATTCCGTGACCGTCTGCTCCGACGATGAGTGGCGTTGAGGATGTCTGTTGGGTAACAGTCGTTGGTACTTACCGGCTGTATCGACAGTAGTTGCTCGTTGGATTATATAACGCGTCTTGGAATGCGTCGAAGACGGCTCTTAAGAAAGGGTAGAAGTTTCGTTGCGAAAGTGAGTCTTCTTTTTGAACGCGCGCGAAGCATTTTCAAATGGATCACGGAGTTTTATCGCGCGTGGAAAGTGAAGCCGTGGGCCCATTAATATCTCTCCGTTGCTATCGATACGATTACAACGATCCCGGATGAGTTTCTAACGCGAAACGGTTAACACCCCGACCGAGCGATTTGGAACTGCGCTCCATCCAGAAATCGGTGGTACGATTGGCAAAAAGTCAACTTGTCGCCCTACGCTTTCTCCGCGCGGCTCGATCGATCGGTCCCAATAGGCATACGTGCCATGCACGTATGCATAAAGATCGGTTTACGGGCAACGAGGATATAGCGGTGGGTGCATAGATAAAACTGCCTTTGTTACGATACAGCGAAGGAGGAGAAACGCGGCGTAGATCCCACGATGGTGAAACACGCTCGATCAACTATAACGCGGGTCATTGATTTAGCCGGTGCTGACTCGCACCTATATCCGTGTACCGACGCTCGCGCGCGCTACCGTACTGTTATGCATTATGCAAAACTTTTTTCCAGCCCGCCGTGACTTTAATCGGCGGGTAAAGAGAAAAAAGAAACGCCACGGCGTGTGTGTCGCAAACGCCTTTGTCGTTTGTTCTCCGAGCAGCGCGGAATCGTGTCACACAAAGAGGGGGAGAGACAAGTTAGATCTCTGGATTCTCTCTCGGCGCCATTCCGATTTGCCTCTAGCGGGGGACGAACGAAAGTGCTCCAACTAATCGCGTTTCAAAGATGACGATGACTTAATCTAGCCGAATCGTGGATTCGATTCGTCCTCGACTCGATACGATACGAAAAATGTTCGATTTTGCGGGATCGACCAGGCGTCGGTCGTCGAAAACTCCGCCAGCTGTTAGGTTACAGCTGTTCGACGGCGCGCAACGAACGATTTCAGCGTTGGTGCAATTAAACACTGCACGGTGGCGGACGTGTCTTGTAGCGCGCGCGCGCGCGCAAGAAACCGCGGCGCATATTGTGTTACAATTTCAAGCGATTCGCTTGATGAAAGGGATCGGTTTTTCGTATTATTAGAGGCTCGCTCGCGGCTTTGATCGATAACCCGATGGCCTTGAATGGACACCGGACTTTTCTAACGAAGTAAAAGTTGACTCCGGTGAGGCCGGCGTTGTAAGGATTTTAAGAGATTGCACGTCGCCGTGGGCACGTTCGTTCGTACATATTTATTAGTGCACGATCAATCGGAATACTTTCTAATATCGCGTCGATACGTGGCAACGGATGATTGATTCATTCAAAATGGGTCTTTCGTTTAAGTGAATTGGCCAATCTTTCGATAGAAAAGGTGGAGCGAATGTTAGAGAAACAGATACACGGAGGCGCGTACTCTGCAGCCTGTTCGAAATCATTTGGTCGCGCGAGGCTACCAAAGTCGTACGGGGTAACTTCCTGTCCCTTCCTTTTTAATCTCGACGAGCATCAAAATGGCGGAGCATATACTCGCGGAGCTACTCGGTGGTTACTGAAAACGCTCGAACCGAGTTTCGTTTCGAGACGGAAACGTGTTCCAAGAGGTAGCGAGCAAATGCCCTGGAAAACGCGCGCTCGCAACAATCTCGCTCCGCCCTGCGCCCTGCGCCGCGGTGTATCCAAGGCCGCTCGAGGCCGATCGAGTGGTTCGAATTCGACGATTCGCGGGTGCGGCAGACAGAAGGCACTCTTTCACTCTCTGCCCGTCTCTCTCCCGTCGTAGCCGCTTCTCTCTGTCGCTAAATAGCCCCGAGTCTAGTCTCCGTCCGACACCCTCGCTTTCTCTGTCCGTTCGTTTCTCTCTTACACCCGATCATTCAATCGCTTTCCCTCTCCTTTGGTCCCCTACACTTGCAGTATTCTGGTCACATTCTCCCCCTCTCTCTCTCTCTCTCTCTCTCTCTCTCTGTGTTCCTCTCTTTCCCACGCGCGCACGCATTTCATTTAGTCCAGGTGTCTCTTTCCCGTCGAACACGTCTAGCAGATTTCTCGTTTTACGTACCTGTTTCATTTACTTGTTCCTCGTTTCGCGTACTCGGTTTCGCGTGCCCTTTCATTTTTTTCTTAACTCGATCACGAAGTTTCGAGCAGGGTACGCGATGCAACGGTTCGATCGGCGAAAGGTTAAAACGGCGAGGATCGCTCTCGAGTAACGATAATTAGCCGTTTTTAGGGGACACTTGTACTCTATACGCACACATATGCAAGCGACATCTGCTCGCGCGATGTACTCGGTACTCGTGGGGATCAACATTCGCATAGGCAGCTGCAACAGCATCGATCACGGTGGACATAACCCAGCGGAACGCTTAAAACTTTCACAAGCACCTACTATATAGTTCCTAAACCACATAGCCGGCAAGCTCTTTCCCAGACGTTTACATAATACCCCTAATAATCTTGCGATCCGCGCAGCCTTCAACACCGGAAGCGGTACCTGCTGGAGCACGAACGGGACAACAGCCGACTGACCCAATTCGTGCGAGACCCACCATCATTTTTTCGTCTACACGCGCTGCGGACGCTTTGGAAATATTTGAAGCGAAATCGAGGCACCCACTGTCGGCCGTCCCGATTCCGCTGTGTTTCCCTAGCATACGGGACGATCGATCATTCGCGGGCCCTCGCCGCTTTACATAATACAGCCGGGAAGAATTCAGCGAATCACGGGAACGCTCGGCTCGCTCCTCGAATTATTCGAGTGAAAAGAATGCAACCGAGTGCATAATTATTTTGTATGAATGTCCCAAACTATCCGAGCAATTCCACCGACTGTTGCGTTCTGTCTCTGTCCGATGGTAGACGCCGCGAGCACCGATCGCGAACGTCCTTGACGGTCACCGTGGCGACTGCGCAACACTGCACAGCGCAGCGTTGCGCGTCGTTACGCTTGCGCGCACTCGATGCACTCGCCTCTCCCACCACGCGAACCACCTTTACCGTCACGATCCCGCTTCTCTCTTTCTCTCTCTCTCTCTCTCTCTCTCTCTCTCTCTCCTTCTCTCTCTCCTGTTCTCTCTCGTTCTCTCTTTCTCTGGCCAGAGACCGCGGTTGCCGCATATTACGTCATCGACACCTTCACTTGGTCCGTGCCGGCGGAGCACGATGCACTGCCATTCGTTGCTCTTTCATCGCGCTCGCACGTTGCCCGCATCGTGTCTACCCTGGTACCATATTGTCGCCGCTCGCATCAAGGATCTTTCATTGTCGCTCGATTTTTTCCATCTATCGAATCGCTTTCGTTGTTCCCTTTTTGGCGATCCCCCCCTTCGAGCTGGCCAGAGAGAACGTCGCGCCTCGTAATGGGTGAAAGGCTTCGCGTGCGCGTTTGCTTTTCCGAGAAACTATTGTCACCATTTGTATTTCGACTTTTTTTCCCAGTCCGCAAGGAAACGCACAGCAGCGAGTCTCCGTTGACCACATCTTTCAGCCACGCGCGCGTTGGTACCGTTTCGTTATCGCTGCGAAACAACGTAACATACGGTTACAATAGTACTACCTGCATACCGATAAGTATCCGGATACTTTAGTCAGCTGCGGCGATAACGCACGCACGTTGCAATCAATAGAAATACTTGTCACTCCGGCGTTACAGCTCGTTAAACCAAAGTCTGGATAGAATTGTGCAAATTAGAACGAGGATCCCGGTTAAATAATCATCGAGCCGCCTAAGCAACAAAAATAGCCGCGCGGAGGAACGCAGGCGTACGCGGGATACATCGTATTGTATCTCGACGACTTCCTTTTCCTCTTTGCGATGGAGAGGATGCGCGCGAACGCGGTCCAACGCGAGGACAAGTTACGCGCCGCGGCTACTGGAACGACCAGTTTTGCCGGATATTTTCTGCGAGCATTCCAGCGTGTGTATAACGCATACGCGCGTACACGTTGCTGCTCGATGAAAAACGTAAGTGGATGCGGCGCGATATCGTCCCTCGATTGATAATCCAAACGGAGTATTGGAAGCGACCTTCCCGCGGGAAACCGGCCGATTACGCGGAATGTCGCAAGCTCGTGTGGCTTGCTCCAATTAGGAGTGAGTTTTTTCTCTCGCGGTTAGAACCTGAACGCTATTTAACGATCGGCCAACAACACTTGTCGATTTCTGGGAGAAAAACTGGACGACAAATCGCGGTATTTCGATGGTAATCGCGCGTTCCTTCTGACCAGGAGAATCATGCGAAAAGCCTTCCATTCTGTCAAAAGATTTTTTCCAATTCCAGCAGTAGGTTGCTGAACGGTTAACTGACAATATACATAGACGTATCATCGCGGTATTTTAAGTAGATAGCATTTGACGAAGATTCGTTTCCCGTTCTGTCAGTCCCCTAATTTCTTCTCGATGCTCCAGGCAAGAGACAGGGAACTGTTCGAAACGCGCGAATTCTTACGCGAGCATCGATGAATGATATACGCGTCGGCGATGTAGCGCGTTCAAGAATAGACAAACCGCGGCTTCCATTTAAAAGCACCGCAGACCAATACTACGACGTGAAAGTAACGATCTGATGCAGAGTCAATAACCTGCGATAACTGTTTGACCTAAAAATGCCTTTGGAACTTCGTCGAGGCTTTTTTCCTACCCTCCGCGTCGACGTCGAAAGCTCCGCGATCTACCGTGCGAAACCACCCGCGTTTCGACCGCGTCTGACCCCAGATAAATTAGCGGGAACGAACGTCCGCTCGATTACTGTTCCTTTATTAACGACCCGATAACGTCAGTCGCTAGTTTTTAGGCAAACGTACGGCTCGTTTACGCTTTCCTCTATCGCGTTCGCGCGATTAGCGGTCGGGTAATCAAAGGGGGAAGAATTGTGAAACTTCGCGCACATCAGAGGTTACGTATCTCTTGTTCATTTTTCTTTTCAACTGAGTTTTTAAAAACGCAGAGAACTTTAAACTTGCAGCATGTTACGACCTTATATCCTCTTCATCTGCTTTTTTACTTCTTTACCGATTTACGTAAACTTGAAAACGAAGGAGATGCGTAACAGAAGATTTAGAAACGGAGCTTAGAATATCGCGTACAGACGAGCCCAATTTCTCCACTGATACGGCTCACTCTTTTACATTCAACGCGATATTTACCTTATCAACTGATTAAATCCCGCGGTGGACGTGTTTGCCCTATTTTTTCCTTCCCCTTTCCCTCCCCCCCACCCTTTGCCACGAGGAATAAAAAAAATTACGAGGAACGCGCGTAGGTTTCAGTTCCGATAAACGACCGTTGATATCAAGAGCGTTTATCGCGCGCAAATATTGTGGGAATATACCGTGCACGAGCTACGCGAAAGAAGGAAAAAAAAAACCAGAGGAACTGGAACGTTCACCAATCCCGTTGCCAACGCTGATCTCATTCTGCGGTTTTCAACTCTCTTTCTATCGCGCGTGCACGTTTAAACCACGGTTGGCGTCCAAATTTGAACTGGCGAACAAATTCGCTTCAGCTGCTATCCGGATTTGCGCCGCGTTTCCATCGTTGCGAGTCCAACGCGCTTAAGTAACGTCGGGTCTAATTTATACGCGAGCAACATTGTTGCTTCTCGGGCAGGCCAGCGACGTCTCCGCTTGCAGCGTATGTCGCGGCTTAATTGTATTAATTATCCTCTTCCTTTTTCCGCGTCGTCCGCCTGGATTTGTACGCGAACGGTATTACCACGGCGGAAGCGTCGTACAGCGGGCTGGTAATAGAATTCTCGAGTTGCGAAGAGCCAGTGCGGGAAAGTAGGCCGATAACTCTTGAAAAGTTTCGTCGTCGATGTGGAAATATTCAGCTGATTGTAGGAGAGAAACGATCAGGATCCGCCGTCGCGGGTGCTATAGGCGCCTATAGAGCGTGGCGCAGCCGGTTCTAGAAGCCGCTGGAAACACGCTTCGCGTTGTGTACGTGTGCGACGCACACGGCCAGCCACCGGAAACCGGCTCGTCGCTCGATGGAAAATGTCACGGGGGATTTTTCGCCGGCGAAAAACGTAACAACGACGCCAGATGCGCCGGCTCCGCGACGCATCTATCCGCTCTATCGCGCGGAATTACAGCCGTTGTTGCACAACTCCGACGGCAATCACGGTCAGATAAGAGTTGCGCGAATTATGAAACGTACGATTACACGCGGGATGCCCTCCGCGGCGTACGCGCTCTTTTATCGATAGCCATTTTTCGCTGATCCGTGCCCCGTTGCGCGGAGAACCGACGGAGGAGCAAAGTTTGCGAAGCGTTCGAACCGCGTAGCGTAGCACGGCTGTGGATCAAATAGACCGACTTTTCACGAGCTCCAACGAGGGTCATCGAAAGTGACAGTGCACCAATTCGAGTTCTACGCGCCTGTACCGCGAAATAATTAAATTAATTAACATTCGATCGGAATATTCAGCGTGCGTGACATTTGAAGTCACGAAGCGTGATTCCCTCTCGAGAGACAGAGAGAGGGAGAGAGAGAGAGAGAGAGAGAGAGAGAGAAAAGAAGGGTAGCGACGAAACGAGAGTATCTCGTCGGTATGGAAATTGGCGCGTCTACGTGATTTTAAAAATACACCGGTGACGCTTATGTAAACTGTCAGTTCGCCGGCCGGCGTTCCGCGAGCTTTTAAGCGCGCATGTACGCGCGTGAAAATCGGAGTCGAATCGTGAGTCAGGAGCGCGTGGAAGCGCTGTCTCTATGGGAAGAGCAGCCCCCGGATGACGTTTACATTTAACACAAGACGTAAGCGGGGATAGCGCGGCCGAGGCGCAACGGTAGGGGTAGAGGCACGTAGAGTAAGAGGGAAGGTGAGAAGAGTGGGGGACGGTAGAGTGCGTGCGCGCTCGAGTTGAACGCGGCTGTCAGTGTCAATTGGTTCGCCGCGGCGATTCGAAGTGTCGTCGACGTGTAAACCGACAAGTTTTTTTTTCACCGCGCTCCGTTAACAGTCGGGACGACCACGGTACGTTTGTATCCACCCATTCGTATCGCGTCCTTCCCTGTGTGTTTACCCGTCACCAGCCGGTGAGGGCAAACCGACGAAGCGGTTACGGCCAACGGTGGTTCACCGATGATCGGCATCGATCGGGAACAGGAGCTTCGATTTTAATCCCCGTCTCGACTTTTCGTTCGCCACGTCTGCCCGTCAACGGCGACGGGCAGCCACGTCTCTCCCTCGATCGAGATCAGACGTGTTCTTTTTGTTTGGTGATCCCCGCTGATTGAGAATCGAGCAGATTCGAGTAATCAACTGCGCGTAGATCTGGTGCGCGTACGATCGACCGAGCGTGAGACTGACCGCGTTTTCAACGAACTCCACGAGCTTCTCTGCTTCTCGACGATACCGTCGCCGATCGCAAAACTTCACGTGTGGTGCCGTACGACGATTTGAGCGCCGAGTAAGTGGAGGAACGCTCCGATCGGATACATGTCAGCGTGCTCCGACAGCGGTGAAGATCGGTGAGACGTGCTGTGTCACTGCGCTGCCCGACGACTACGCAGAGAGGCTCTTACAAGATGTGAGTAACACCACCCTGCTGACATAGAATATACGCGTAACTTGCCATATGGTGGCTACACGGTGGTACAATTCTCTTTCGTTCGAACGTATCGATCGCGGTACCGCGGCGATCCGTTTCGAACGGCCGACAATCAGGTTACCCAACCTAACCGCGGCTCGATTCTCAGCGAGAAATAACAGCGTAGCGGCGCTCATGTGTCGAGCTATCGACGATTCTAGAAAATTGCGTCGTTGGCTGTTATTTCGACGGCGTGGCAACCGCGACAGCGAGTCGCGACAATTTTCATTGCTTCGCCCGCTTTTTTCTTTTTTCTTCCTCTTGTTTCTTTTTTTTTTCTTTGATAGTCGTCCCGCTAGCCGACCTTACCGACAGCGTTTCGAAAACACCCGTGTACGTCCCGTGAACACGGATATACGAACTGTCGCGCTCTTTCTAGAAGGTACATTAGGCGCGCAGGCGCGCGACCTTTTCTAAGTCCTTTTCTTCCTTTCGCCGCGACCGTAGATACTCCCGTACAGCCGTTTTTTCCTTCGTACCTTTTTTTTCTTTCTCGTCGTTCGTCATTCCACAGAAAGAGAGAGAGAGAGAGAGAAACAGAGAGCATCGTCGTCTTCCTTCTACCGAACTCGTAACGTTAGAATATCGACCAAGATACACTGGAATTTTTGGTGGTTTCATGTCAATATTTACGTCAGAGGTTCGTACGTGTGTCTTTCACTGTGCGCGTTACGAAACTCGCTCTCTTCGCGGGGCTACATAACGTACAGTTTCCTCCTTTCCTATCGCATCGACGCAGATCGCGCAGATCTCTCGCCGATCTCTCGAACGAAATAACGATACCAGGCGACATTCGAAAAGGACGCGCTAATTAAAAGTACCGAGCACGAGCAGCGAGCACGGTTCGAACGCCATCGAAACTAACACGGAGTGGAGGGGATTGGGTAGCAGCGGTCGTTGATTGAAAAATTACTTTCCCCTTCGGGAATGAAATCGTCCCTATCCACGGTCATTGTTCGCGACTTTACGGCTGTCGTTCCGGGTATTTTGAAATTGACCAAGGTCAAGAACTCGGCTCCCGCCGCCTCTCTCGGAAGCAGCCAGCGCCGCTGGTGGGTGTAATTCGCGGCTAATTTATCCGCTAGTCGCAATTACACGCGGAATCCCGCGAGACACGCGCCGATTAGAATCTTGGTCGCGACACCGGGATCGATTATTATCCTGCCCGGCGGATTTTATCGCATCCTGTTCATCGCGTTGTTTGTTCCACCGTATCCATCGCGCGTGCATAATATTGTTTTCTTTTTTTGCACCTCAATCTCATTGCACGACCGCCCCGCGCTCCATCGTTCGCTACTCAAATAATTAAGGAATCCGGCTCCTGAATAATTCATCGGCCGCGCGCGCTTTAATTAATCGCTTACAAGCATATAATATATAGCAATAATTGCTAGGAAGAGAGATATTTTTAAACGACCGAAACGGAAGTTGCGAGGATCGCAGCGATCTCTGGAGGCAGCACGGAATCGAGTTCCGCGATCCTTTTTCTGTTTCTGCTCGCCGATTTTCTGCAATAAAAATCGTCGCGACCCTGGCGCGCGTTGGTTTTGAACTACATACCTGTCCGTTGCCCGTTCCCGATCCAGCGATACTTTATTTAGATGCTCCCTGATTAATTATCAACGTTTCGAACCTTAGCTGCGATGCTGATCACGATTTTCGCTCGTTGCTAACGAAGTAGTCGTTAACGTCGTTAATAATCAACCGACTCGAATATATATTTAGCCTGTCTAAATAAAGTAGCGGTGAATCGTGTAAAGAGGTCTCGCGAGCCAGGATATCGTCAACGTTTAAATGGGGTAATTAACGAACGAACGCAACCAGAAATTTTAACTATCCGATATCCCTCTCTATCCCCGAGTAAAATTCATTTTACACGTGTCTAGAACGGATGATTGGGTAAGAGCAGGTTTGAATTTACAACTCCGTGGTCGTCGGGGGGGAAAAAGAAGCCTTGTCTGGCAAAGAAAATTGATATTCGCATTAGTATATGTAAGTTGAAATAACGTCACGCTCGCCATTCGTTTAACCTATCTGGCGAGCGAATTTACAAGAAACAAGGCGTAGGAATTCGCGTCGATTGTGCAACGTTCGTCATGGAATATCCGGCTGTTACGCGCGGCGTCGGCGTTACTGAAATATTCACGAATCGTAAAGTTCACTGGAACGAGTGCTCGGCCGATTTACAGCCGATTATTTCGGGTTCGAACGCTTGCCACCAAAAGTAGAAGTCGAGGCGAGCTCCATTCATGAGATTTCGGTGCCCAAGTCTGACGAACCCGCCTCGCTCTTTACACCTCAATCGATTTTCGTTGGTCAACCTCGAGTGACGAAATAAAAATAACAATCGCTGGTCCATCAGTTTACGAATTATCTAGTTTTAAGGCGACAGTACCTCCGTTCGAGAACATCACGATTTTCAGCACGATTTCCATATTTTCCGCGAGCGAGTTCCGCGAACCGGGCAATTCGCAACTGTATTCGGGCCAACGTGAAAGTATACGCACGTCCTTGGCGCAATAAATGCTACTTTCAGCTGGAACAAAGAGCACCACGCAATAAAACGTCGAGCGAGATCGCGTTGCACTCACTTCCCCGTTCAGTTCCACGCTGCTTGTCCCCCGCGACGAACTTACATTTAAACTGCGAAACAACGAGACCGCCAAACACAGTGATTCACCCGTCTATTTCCAACTCTCGTACTGTTCTATGCAAAAATTCTGCGATCCATCAACTTACACAGATACGTTTCGAATATACGATAGTTGAGCGGTACTCTTAAACGAGGAAAAAGGCGTGGAAACAGCCGATTGACCTTCCTGTATCGTAATCGATGATCGTCGATCGAACACTGTACTTTGATGTTCGTATAATACGTTGATTTCCGATTCTTGAACGTTCTCGCTCGTTAAGCCTCTGGTCGTAGAAATTGGGCATCGAGCGTCGCTCCAATTGCGAGAACGCTTGCAATTCCGAGTTGCACTCGCTCGAAATAAGTTACAGGCGACGAGGAAAACTGCCGACTCGAATTACGTGAGCAATTTGCATATTAGATAGATACGTGTAAAATGTTTGCCATTATAAAACATTATCGACCTTCGACTGCATCGTAACTGCTTCTCTGGATGCAAAATGTATCGTTTCGGTTATTTTCGGAGCATCTTTTGCAATTTCAAACGCACACGTTGGTTATTCACGGTCATCGATAACGAGGCTCCGATACTCGCACCAGAAATCTGGTTAAAACATGTTTTTTAAGGTACACGCGTATAAGCAACTTTTTACGTTTCAATACAATCGATAAGACGATCGATAGCGGTGTTAATCTACATGTTTTGTTACTAGCAACATAATTACCACTCCTCTTCCATACATAAATAACAAACGAATTCAGAATATTACCTACCGTGATTCAATCGTGCAAGTATGTTTGCCGACAATCAATGTTCACTTAGTATTACTCGCTTTCAACAAGTCGATGCCATTATGCAACGCTGAATTGCCTCTAAATGGCTTCTCCGTTCGCATTATGCTTCTTCTTTCTATATTTTACGCGGCGCTAAAGCGATTCCGACTGACGTTAAGTAATACGGACTTCGGTTTGCATACATTATCCATGGAAAGTAGCCGCGAGCGTGTCAGAACGCACGCAATAGAGCGCGATAGCTGAAGGAGAGACGCAGGCTTCTCGCGCTTTTTAATCACGCTCAAGTTATTCAATTTCTGTCCCGCTGTCGTACGATAATCCTCGATCAAGGTGACGCGAACAACCCGAGGCTTCTACCCGCGTAGCAGTTTCGGCAATTACACGCAGTCAACAGGTTGTTCTCGTTACGCGAGTAAACGGTGGCAAAGTCGTAATTTCATTGGGACGACGCCACCAATTTGGCACGGCTAATTGCAACAACACTGTAATTACATTTCTCTGAAATTAAGTTAACCGTTTGTTCGATGGAATTGATCTGGTGCACTTGTATAGAAAGATTTAATTCGTTCAATTAATTTCTCGCGAGAAACGGGACGCAGTTGTTTTAGCGTTACGTTGTGGATCGCGAGAGAGAGAGAAAGATAGTGCAATTTATCAAATCACGAGATCCTGTTCGTGACAAGCGACCTAGGGCACCAACGACGAACTACGAGCGCAACAGGCTGCCCCGCGTTGGCATAATCCGAACCACGCACTTTTACACCTTCGCGCCGCCCTCGCAGTTGCTGCAAAATCGTATTATCCTCGGTATTTAATGGTACCTAGTCCCAGCTGTTGTGTACCTTGCAACAGTTACGACTTCCGTATTTTACGTCCACGGAATCGTTAGTCCCCTGACGCTCTCGTTACACTTGGAAATCGTGTGTCGAGGATACGTTTCGAGTAGAATTTATTCTGCTTCCAAAGGGGTATCGTTCGAAACGTCCACCTGCGCGCAAGAAAAATGTACTTCCTTCGTATAACAGACAACTCGCGAGACGACTCTGCGAGCGATTGATTAAAACGTGACCACATGCGTCACGGATAGATTCACGTCAGTGTACAGACGCACGTGGTTACGTCTTCGATCGCATAAATCATCGAACATTCTTTTTCTTCCTTACGAAACCCAACCAATAATTTCGCCGTCCCTCGGTTCGCGGGCTGGGAACGCGCCGCTCGTGTCCATTCGAATTGCGCGAGCGAATCAAGATAGCGGCGTCGTTACGTGACGCGACGCGATACGACGCTCGCGGACTGCACGTGCATCGACCGGGGTCCGACCAGCAATCTCCAGGCCGCTGAATTTTCCAATCACTCCTTTCACTCGTCCCAGCACTTCCTCCTTTCTTCGTCTCTCATCACGCGCCAGATAACCCGGCCCATATATCCGACCGTCATTGTTGCCCGTCCGCGCGATTTATCGCTCGCGATTTTCCCCCGCGGAAATCGCCACCGTCGCTGCCTTTCCCTGTCGCGATATTACACCAACTTCTCGCCTTTCACTAAATCGAGCGTGGACCGCTTCCTCTTTGCCTCGCCTCTTTCTTTGCGACGCTATGGCGCGCCGATCTGGATGGCCAACCCTTCCGCCAACGACTCCACTCGAGTGGTGTCGTGTCGTAACGAGAGGTTTTCAAGTTCTCTGGGGACATCGTAGCAGTTTGCTGTTTAGAGAGTTTATTATTGCAAATTATTTTGAAGATAGGATATAGTACGGATATAGCAAGCGTTGTGATAACATTGCAACATCGAATCTTGACGGATCTTGGTGAAATATGTACGCATACCTCTCGATTCGTGTGGATTATTCGTTACATTGGATGTCTCATGCGTGAAAATGTATATGTATAATGTAGCTTTTGGAGGTACTTGTTAATCAGACGTTTAGTCGGACACTTAGCTCGCGTCGAGGTATGGGGTAGAAAGTATTGGAGCGAAACTGGAGTTTACAGAAGAAATCAGAGGCGTGTTTCTTCGCTGCTGCGAACAATTAGTGGGTTTTTGCGAATTTTCTGTTTTATCGCGGAGGGAAAGGGCATCGCGGGACTGTGAATTTCGCGAGCCTTTCACTTATACCGCGGTCCTCCCTTTCCTTGTGTCGCTCGTTCGATCGACGCGGGCGGACTTTCTTTCTTGGAACGTGACAAGATTGGAATTCACTCGAGTGGCTGGCTCCACGACGAGCGTTGTTGATCTTTCGCATTCGTCGCGAAGATACTTCTGCAAATACGTGGATGCTTTGACGTTGGATCGCTGATATGCTAATTAGATGCTATTTCAGAAATTTGTTTCAGAGATTTCACGAACGTGGCATTCTAAAGCCAGTAGACAAATAGAAATCGGAAGAGAAGTCGCGCACGTTTTGTAGATAGTTTTAACGAAACTGGCAACGTTAAAAGTAGCGCGATTTCCATTTAAACTCGACCCTTTTTAAGTTGACGAGCGAGTGCAACGATAGAGTGCAACGAATCGCAGATGTTTGGACGATGAATGAATTCCGCGATCAATCGTCCGGATTATTTTCGTTACCCACTGTACGCGAGTACATGTGCAAACAGGCGTGTTGGAAAAGTGGCGCGGATTCGTTTGGACTCGATCAAGGCAACCGCGCGATGCAATCGTCGAGAATAAACGATCTCCTTCGGCGCAGACCTATATTCGCGTTCGAATAACAAATATCGAGTGGATTCGCGGGAATTTTCGCGATGGATTCTCCTCGCCGCGATCTCTCCCGACGAAAAGACGTCGCGTGTTTTACCTGGCGCTTTTTTTCCGTGTCTCATGTTATTTCGATGACAAAAGCGCGCATTCTTTGACACGGTGTTATTTGTCGATTACAATCCGAGTGCATGATATTACGTCGGTCCCGCGAGGGTTACGTAAATCAAAGAACATCGTGCATTCATTGTTCGCTAACCTGCTTGGCCAGTTTTTACCGTCGTTCCCACGTTTCGTATGAAATTGAAAAAAAGAACCAAATTGATCGATGGTATCTTGCAAGTATCTGTCATATTTTCAAGAAATCAACAAATACTGTCATACGTGTCCAGAGTAAATTCTTTAGAGCCTCTCTTAATGGTACAAGCTATTTTTTCTCGTATGCGAGAAAAACGATTCACGAGTTACCAACTTTTAGCTTCGAATCCAAGCCTTAAAATCGCTCGCAACGATACTCGTTAGAATTTCCCCTCGAGAGTCGCTTAATTCGCACGGCATTCTAAATTGCAATTAACAGGACTCATTGTAGTAGCCAGGACCAATCGTGCATTTCAGTGGCGATCGAATCATTCATGCGCGGCCCGCGTGATCCGTTGTTTGCGTTCACCAGAATACGACGATAACCGTGTCCATCGAAGAATCAAGGGGTCACTCGAAATTTCAAGAGCATCACTTTGCTACAAAAATCGCTCGAGGTGAGAGATTACAGACGGGGGAAAGAAATTTCGACATTTCTGATTAAAAAGGGGGACAGAATATTTTCTCGTCTGAAATTCGTTAAAAATCGTCTCCTCTCGCGTTCTCCGCTTTGTAATCGTTCAGTAGGCGTGCTTTTTGACGCTTCGAGAGAAGCGTCTGCGCGAGCAAAAATACATTCTCAGTACGACTGTTTGCTTTCCTTTCTCTGTTCGAGAGAGTTTATTTTATGCCGTTTGAACCTCGTACGCTACCGTGTTTTTTTTCAAACTCTAACGCGATCGTTTCGATCTCGCCTGAACCTGGAATTTTTATCGTATTGTATGAAATAACCGATCTTTTCGTCAGCGTTCACATAATCCGCGAGCGCGATTAAAAAATTGCTCGATCCATTCACCGCGAGGCTTGCCCCAAATTAAAACCATTAAAACATTCCCAGGTTTGCGCCACCTGTTACCTCTCACTTTCAACTTTATTTCTTCGTACCTTCGCAGCACCAGATAGACAAATTAGGTGGATTTCCGACGAGATAACCGACTCGATGTATCGCACGTACGTGTTCTCACTTACACGTCTGCGACGGATTAAAATAACAATAATAAGGTCGTTTTGAGAGTCGAAACGCGCAGACGAACCCAACGTCCCCTCCTTCCGCCTTTTTTCTTTCATTTTATTCACGCAAAACCGCCATTCGTAACTTGACATTGCTCCGTCATGTTCACGAGCGCAATATTTCACGCGAGAGGCGTGCCTGTCCGCCTTTCACCGTATTCGATAACGCGATTTAATTAATTTCCACGCGGTGGTCGTCCCTCTGGCCGCTCGCGCCCGCTCGAAATCGAACCAACCGGACGTTGACACGGTCGATTACGAAATCAGGGATCGGCCAGCCTCGTCGCATCTCTCCTCCTCGACGCTCGGCTAATTTCGCGATTATCGCTAGCACTCGCTCGTTTTACTTTTATTTTTAACTTCCGATTAGATATCGCCTTTCGTGCCTTTCGATTATCGCGCACTCTCGAAATACGCTCGAATATCGACACATTTCGAATGGGCTTTCGATATTGTTCTGAATCGAATGATCGATCGTTTGCAGTTTATTCTGTCTCGGAGAAGTAGATTTAAAATATACAAAAATGAAGGTTTAGGTACGCGTATGCACTGGCTGATGCCAAGTTTGCAGGAGTAAGCGTGCAATTCAGTCGATCGATCTTGATCCATGAGGATAGCGTCTTTTAATTCATTGGTTAACGATTTCAGAGAGTTTTCGTCTATTTTATCTGTGTGCCACGCGCACTTTCACTCGGATACGTAACAAAGATGCGATTAATAATGGCCACGACGATACTTACGACAGCGAACAAGACGAGGAATCACGTAATTTGGCCGAAAGTAACAGGTTAGAACCTTTCCCAAGCCGTTCACCAATTTCTATCGATAGATGAATAGATTCCGATTCGTGATAACGTAACAGCGTGCATCGTAGAACGCTGGAAAGGATCCAACAATGGGAATGCTTCCTCGTCCGCCTTTCACGGACCCTCTCTCTTCAAGACTACGCGTTCGAATGTCCACTATCACTTGGAAAGGCGACTGATTAACCGAATAAAAGTTTCCGTTACCGCGAGAGGACCATCCATTCCATATCCGCGTTGCACAGCTCTGCAAGTACAGTTTTGCAAAGAGTTAAACGACAAATCGTACAGGGGATGATTCGTCTACTTTCCGTCCTATCGCTAAACAGTCCTTTGGCGAATCGTTTCTGGCCTCGTCGCTGCAAACAATGCCGATTCACCGACGAAACGGGTCACTCGTCGCTGCGAAACAACGTGGGCGTAATGGGTTATGGCTCTGTTCTCGAAAATATCGCGGCTGGTATCTCGCGTTGCGCAACGCTCCTATTACTATCGCGACACGGCTATTTAACCGAGCGACGGATTCCGCCGAGCGATCGATCGCGTCCCTCGGATGCTTGATATTTGAACCAGTTGGAGCAACGACCAGAGAAAAGGCTCTCTGTCTCTCTGTTAAATATCTCGAAGGCTAATGTCAATCTTCCGAAATGTTACTCACCCAGGCTTCGTACAGGCTTGTGTAGAACGGCTGGAAATGCTCGCTGGACGAAGACGCGTATTTTCGAATCGAGAACTCGTCGCGGATTATCGGTTTCTGGTGAATTCTAATAATGTCACGACGTATCGTTACGCTCTTAGTTAATCTCCCGTTTAATCCCCAGCCACGGCAATATGGTAACACATGGAGAACTGTGCGCTAATAATAATCGAAACACGTCATCCCCGAGTGTCCCAAATACTTGGAACGTCGCTGTGAACGTACATTAGATAAAACGTTATCGACGAATCTTCTCCCCCTCGGTTAGATATTGATTTATAAGTAGGATATAGCTTTACAACCTGTGGGATAAAGAGGAATTCGCGATCGAGATATCCGTGGACGTTCTGTCCAACTAGACTTAAAGACGCTTATAGCTTTGTAATTACACCGCCTCGCGGTTCTGTTAATCACTGCCACGATATTTATTGCTGGATTTCGTCTGATTTATTGTTCCCCGTAGATCTATCGAATATTATCTCCTAGTCGGCTCGAACGAACGAGCAACAAACTCGAAGCGTGTTCCATTAACCGTACCGCTGGAATCCGTGCTACCGTGTTCGGAGATAAACGATATCAGGACGAGCCGGATGTCCGTCGTGGGTGGAGTCGTGTCGTGGGAGTCTTTCAACGCGAGATCGTCGGAAAACGCACAAAATTGCTATTTATATGGACTGGTTGCATGAAAACGATAATCGTCGATGATAGAAACAGAAGGAGATATTTACCTCGCGCTACGTTGCGTTAAGCTCGATCCTGGTTACTTTATCAGCGAGCTGCAGGTGCTAGCTCGATTTTCACGCATTTTTTCATGAAGCATTCAGTACGAGTTATTATTTGAAATGGACGCTATCGTTACCTCAAACCGTTGTAACGACGTACCCGAGAGTAGGTTTGAAATTCCGCAGGAGTCAAGTATTCCCCTCTTGGAGCGTCAGTATTTACATCCAGTCGGTTCTAATCCCAAGGATTTGCCGGCTAGGCGAACAGAACTTTCCTGTATCGTACACAACGGTTATTCTGTGCCCCTGAAATCGTAGGTTAATTTGAATAATTAATCAGTCGAGCGTTTGAGTGGTATGTAAACTGCTCGATCGTGTTAAAACGAGACGAAAGTCAAGGATAACAAAATTGCTTCTCCTTCGGAGAACTTTATCATGCAAAATCTCATAAATTACACAGCGTTCGCGAGGTTTCTCGCAAAGATTTCTGTACGCTGATCCGTTTTGGGGGACATTCGAACAGGTGTAATCCGTGGAAATGGCAGCGAGCCTGCACAGCGAGTAGAACGTTCCGCGGAGGAGTACAGGGGTTAACCTGTTCGAGGTCGGACAACCAGTCGCGTAAAGGATACGCGAGCTAGCCCACGTTCGCATTGTTGCAAAACGTGTTGCGCGCGCCTCCCTTGACATTAAAACGTGCGCTTACGACGCGCGTTCCATCGCGAAAGCGTAATATATGCCCGCGCCTACCGTTGCCTGTCCCTCCTCCACTCTTTTCCATCCTTTCCTCTCCGTGCAGCTCGCCTATTCACCTTTGCCGCGCTCTCTCGCCGCTTCTTCTCCATTTTCGTCGCTCGATCCTGCCGGTCGCCCGAGGCGTCGCGCAGATCCTGCTGCGGATTTCCACGTTCGAACGCGCGCCAACCGCGAAACGATCGCAGCTTAGTCTTGCTTGGTCATTTTTTTAATGTAAAAAGTAGCAAAATTTCCAAGAGAAGCACTCGACGAGCCACGATGGGACACCTAATCGCGGCATCCCTGATCGTAGGTCAAGAGCACGGTTGCTCCACGCTTTTCCCTACCAGTTCTCCACAGTCGACACCTTGTCCCCCTTTTTCCCTCCGTCGAGCGCACGGTTTTCTTCTTTCTCCTTCGCGCAACGAACTGCTGCGAGTTTCTCCGCTCGTTCGCATTCCTGCGACTCGTCGAACGATCCGCGAGGAACGGGTCGAGCGACTCCACCCGAGGATCCTCGGCGGTGTTTGCTCGAGGAACATCAACTACACACCCAACTGTCTCTCAAAGTGCTGTACCCTTCGGCCAGTGATTACCAACTCGAACTTGAAACTCGATCTTTTGCATCGTGTCCAAGAGAAGAAACGTCCTTCCAGGGTACTCCTTCGTCAGCCATTATTCAAATCAGCCTCAAGGGACTCGTGCGCGATCGCTCCAGAAGGCGGACCAGCTGAACCACGGACAAGCCTGGCTTATCGATTTATTACGAGCACGCTCTCGCCTCTCCTCTGGCTTATGGCCATTCTTATTACTTTTCCGTCCAATTATCTCGATTACGTATCGCGTTATCGGCGATTGCGTAACTCGTCGGAGCGATTCGTGGAGCACCAGGTATGGCAAGACACACACACACGGGGGACGACAATTACTTTTCCAGCTGTTATCTTTGTATCGTTAACGTGTTTCACGCTTTCACTCGCTCGACGCTTTCCTTCCTCCTCGATCGACTTATCGGACCGCACACGTTACCGCCGTGGGAAGGTCAAGAACGCCGATACGCTCTTTTCCTGGCCTCGCTCGCTGTTGCGACGGTCGATCGCGCTTACGGAAAATTTTTTAATTACTCATTCTACTGAGGACTTTCTTTTGGAATATATCGTTGGTATTTTTTGTTTCGTATACTCGTATCGTGGTTTATTTAGACAGAGAACTGTTGGTTCTTGACCTCGTTTTCATAACCGTCAACGTAACGTTGTTCCGTTTTCGCGATTTCGTTGAGCGACTTTAAACGTGTAATATGTACGTTTCTCACATTTGTAATTCGCAGGAAAGGAGAATTGTGCTCCATTGATTTTTCGTTCCAGAGAAACCGAATTTAAACGGAAATGCTGGTTGAAAGAATACAATTAGGAGAGAATCAACTCCGCCAATTAAGTTAATTGGAGCACGAGTTCTTCCGTTTAAGCTCTCGCATCGCGTAACGTCTGCCACTTCCGTTTAATCATCCCCAGATTAACAGAGTGGAAGGCTCTCTTCCGAATTTGTTGAAGGCGATCGATCGAGGGAGAATAATTGCGAAAGAGAACGATCCGCGTCCCGTAAAATGGCACGATCGATATTTCGCGAAATCGAAGCGGCGGCGAGGTTCCTCGGATAGAAACAGCACGTTCGAACCTCGACGAAGCCGATTCGGAACACAATGGCCTCGTAATGACCGCTCGTAACCCGTCGATGACTTGCGAAACGAGATATCACCAGCGCGCTGCCTTGTAGATCAATTTTGCTGGCGAAAATCGCGTCACCTAACAGGCGCTCGCGAATGCCATTGACGTCTGCGAAGGCTGCCCTGTATCTGTTACGTGTCCCGCGTTATTATCGCACGGTAATTAAAATAAAGCGTATTTGCTCGTCGGGCGACAACGTTAACACATCGCAGACCGACGTAACGAACTGTTTGCCAACTCTTGACAAGGAAGACGTAGTTTTCGACGACCAACGAGCGATCTTCGCGAATTTCTACGAAAACTTTTTCCTTCAGAAATCGCGAAACTACACTGATAAACGGAATTTGCACGTCGAGCTGTTGGACGATTGTTTCTCTTCGAGTTACCATACGAAATCGAAGCGAACTGACCCACGTTCGCAGTGAGAATTTCTCATAAAACATATTAAGTCGAGTAACTTGACCTACGCGTATAAGCGGAGACTTGACGGCAACCGATTTGCATAAAAAGTTAAGGTTTCGCTGGGAATTGAATTCCGCCTTGGAATCTTAACCCTGAATCGCTAAACGATCGTAAACATCCCGCCGGTTCCGAGTCAGCCGACTTAATCTTAACCCTGAAGTCTTAACCTCGTACTCGCTAAGCCGTTATAATATTTATAACGTGTTTACGTCAATTAATTACCGACTTCCCGAGCTAACTAACTTGCGTAACATTTTCGAGCATTTTATATAACGTTATTTCGCGCGCGACGAGCACGAAGCGAGCGAAACAGTTTCCAACGTTATGTAGGCCACTCGTTTCAGGGAAAATATCGTCGAAATAGAGTTGTTCTGCTCGACGCTGGGGAATGTTCGCGGAGCGAGCCATTCGTTGATCTTTTTACGGAAACGATACCGTACCGCGTCAGCTGACGCGTTCTCCGCGCAACCCTAATCGACGTAGAGCCTCACGGTCAGCCGCGACGCCGTTGAAAATGGCCGCGTCCACACGGTTGGCCAAGATCGCCGTTAACCTTCGAAATCCTAGAAAGTAACGGGCGAATTTTTCGAACGGTGCCTCCTGGCACGGTGTCAACTATACACAGAACGCGCTACGCGTCGTTCCCGTCCATAGTTTTAGAGCGTTCGCCGGCGAAGTGAGACGTAAACGAGAGCCCTCGCGCTCGAAACAGGTGACCGGCCGTTTACGGGGCGAGCGCATAATTAATCGACGAGCCGTCTAAATACGGCTCGCGAGGCGAAAGACTTACCTTCTCGACTTGGCCTGGCCAATTAAAGAACCAAGCGAATATCGGCCACCGTAGGAAAGACCTCGATCGGAGGGCCTGTTGCACGCGTTCGAGCCACTTTCTTCTTCTACCCTCTGCGTGCCTTCTATTCCGACTTTTTCTCTTCTCTTCTTTCCTCGTCGTCGGAATTGTTGGCGAGACTCGCAGTATTTAATCCTCGAATCGAATAATTCCCCAGTTCCAACGACAATATGAATTTAAATGGATGTTCGGTATTGTGGGGTCTTCGACTTGTTTCTTCGTCGATCGCAGGAACGAGCTTCCTCGTCAAGTAGCTTATTATCGTTTCGAAAATCTCGCTAAACAGATTTTATTCTTACAGGCGAGTTCTTGGCTTCTCGTAACTGTGGTGGTTAAGCTTTTTACTCACGTTGCGTTAGATCCAGCTGAGGTTTTCCAAGTTTCATCCGACGCGAATGTATTCACGTTGCTGGATGCGACTTAGCACCGGTGACGTAACTGATTTTAAATCGCCTAATGATGTATGGCTGCTGCTTACGTAGAACTCGACGTCAACGAAAACTGGTGGAAATCTGAGGGTTTGAAGTAGTGCAGGTTTATCCTCGCTGCTACACCATTGTCGACGATCGCCAGCCTTTTTAACGCGAGTGGTTTGCAGAGAAATGATATCGTTACTCCCGTTACCCCTGTTTTCTTCAGTTTCTTTCGTACACGCATACTGGTCTCCTTGAAAAAAGAAATATCTGCCTCGCGATATATTTATTTCGCGAAACGTAACTCCAGAAAACGTCTGCCGGCTCATGGGCGCTAACCACTTTCTTGGCTACCTCCGAGCTAAGTGCAATTTGCTGAATTGGAGTTTTTACACGGTGGTCCCCGCGTGTTCTTCGTCGCTGGGGCCACGATATTAACCCTTTCTTGTCTGAAACAGAGAAAAATAGAGGTACCAACACGGTTTCCTGCGAAACGATGGGATTAAAGCGAGTCGAACGGAACCGCGCGACGAGAATACAAATTTTAGGAATTTTACTTCAGTCGAGTAAGAATGTAAGGATTGTTGATCTTTCGAAAATTTTCGAATGCTGCTACCAATTGAATTATAGCTGGAATTCGCATGGGTGTGACGTATAACATGGGCATTCTCGTGCCATCGTAATAAATACTGGGGAAGACTCACAGTGGGCACTTTCCGTTTCGCTTTATTAATGAATCTCGAATCGGGCTAATTGACTAAAACCATAGCTCGGTCAAAGTCCATCGAAATCCTACCGGCTTACAACACGCTTGTCAGACGACATTTTCGACAATTTACTGGAACGCTCAGAGGAGAGAGTATGGAATTAACCTTCAAATTAACCCTTCGAGGGTCAAGGTTTCGAGCAGTGAGTCGTAATTTCGTTCATTTCCGGGACAATATGCGAGACTATTCATTTCACTTGTTTCCACGATCATAAAAAAAAATCGCTGTGTAGCTTAGCGTTGGAATTATTGCGCGAACGGGGGTGTCGTTGGACTATTTTCCTGGTATATCTTGCCACGCTCGATTTAATGCGAGAACGCTCCAGTTGAGCCCTGTAAAAGGAATGTCGCTGGTCTTTCAAGGTTCGCGAGCTCGTACCAGGGCGTGGTATGCACCTGGAAATCCGACTGGCAAGCAATAACCGATCTCGTTATGATTAGCAAATCGTCCATTCTCGACTGGCCGACAGTTACTTTGCATGTCTCTTGCTTTTTTATTTCTCTGTTTGCCTTCGTCCTCGAAAAGTCCACGTTTCACCTCCCCCACGTTCTCTCTCTCTCTCTCTCTCTCTCTCTCTCTCTGTCCCTCTTTCCATTTCTTTTTTTTTCGTTTTTTACAGTCCCTGTTCTCTCGTCGAATTCCGTAGGCGGATTGTGCAAACTGTTTAGGACTAGAGTAGCCTGCGCTACTCTGTATTTTAAAGCGTTCGATGTGCACAGGCTGCGAAGTACGTGTACGCGAGTATCGATAGTGAAAATGTTGACAGACGGTTGGGCAATATTTGCCTCGCCGTTACGTGGTTCCCGGTTCGATTGTTGGGGAAGCCCATGGTTAACAATTTCGATTTCTACCACTTGGCTACCGGTACACTCGAGCGGAGTTGTAACTGAATTATTAGGCAGGCTGTTCGATAGAGCCTTGACACGATTTGTCATCCAAATAGAAGGAACCTTTCCTAGTTACGTCTGTTTACCTGAAAATATGCAACAATCTGCTCTCGATTGCAACATTCTTCTTCTCGAATCTACCTCGACTGACAATTTTTAGCGAATGAAAATTCCTAATTCGCAAAAACGAAGTTTCAACGAGGGTAGAAGCGAGATTCTGCTGGTAGACGTGTTGAGAATGAAGAAAACGAGCTTGAAGGGTCGCGTGCGAGTAAACCAAGTCTTCCACGCAGCCACCCTCGTTTCGAGTCTGATTTCAGCTGCAGAAAGCGGGTTGCGCGAGGCGCGGTGTCGAAACGCGCGAGCCGCTGGGAAAATTCGTTTGAATCGGATTAGTCGGCGAGGAATCGCGCGTATGCGGCTCACGAGCGGCGCGTACGTACGCGCGCACCTTGTACGTCGTGTCTTGGCCGTTCGTGGGAGGAGCCGCCTCTGTCAAGGTCCGCTCCGCGTATATTCTTATCGACAAGGCGATGCAAGCGTGTCCCACATCGGCCGGATGCTCGAGGTCGCCCGTTTTTCCACCGTCGCGAGGAAAACCGAACGCTCGCGATTTCGAGCCCAAAATCATTCATCAGCCACCCTTGCAACGCGCGTGTTGCTCCCTCGCGATCGAGTCAGAGGAACGATTTCGATGAATCGGAGGGTCTTGTAATTACGAGTGGTTAATTATCGCGAAACGTAATGATTCAAACGGTTTCTATCGATGTTGATTTGGTTTTGTTCTTTGCTGAGGAGTTAGGAGTTGAATATACTGAAATTCGCAATGAAATTCGTTGAACATTACGAAACGAAAGAGTCTGAGAGGAGCAAGAAGATCGCAGAGAGGCGAGAAGCATCCTCTGCCTCCCAATTTAGAAAGCAAAATTGTAACGTCGAGCATACGTCGACCGTAAATTGTACAACCGTTCTAGAACTGAGGACAGCGAAACGAACGCAGCTACTGAGTCACATCGCGAAGCCTACATACTCGCTGCTCCCATTACATCGAAACACTTAACGCGCCAACCCGTAACACACAACATGGTCACTGGCCACGACTCTATAACCTCTTTCATTAACCCTCTGACTGCCGTCGACGCATCTAAAGCGGTTCTCTTTACTCTTAATAACGATCGACTCGCACAACAACGCTAATCTATTAACAATGAAATAGTTTTGGTCTCGTCGCTTCGCAGACTGTCTTCAAGTTCGAATCTCGCGATTCACCTTCGCTATCGGTGAAAACGTCCACGATGACGGTGCAGCGACGTTATCGTTGCGGATTAGTCCACGGCGGAGGGAAGAGTAGCGATTGGAAGGAAAAGAACCGACGTCTTCGCGTTGTTTATCGCGGCGACAGGGCATTGTTGGCGCGACAGCGCGGCTACGATAGGGAAGAACGCGTGTCGGGCTTCGATAGGGAAGAAGAAGTGGGCCACGGGCCGATAAAGCGACGATTCCACGGAATCCGTGGGCGCGCCGCTCGCTCGCCTCGCGTGCTCGTGAATAACCCGGTGTTCCGTGTCCTATTATAGGCGTGCGATTGCATCGTTGACGCTTTGTTAATCGCGGAACGAGCCTTTTCGCGTGCCGTCCCGCTGTTATGCAACAGTGCAGACACCCGCGAACGAGCATAAAGGCGCCGCGCGGAAACTCTGAACCGCGTCCATCCGACGAGCCTCCTCCAGTTGGCCCAAAATGGCGGACGACGCGAGAAGAAGAAGATGCGCGACGAGTACTTTCTTATTCCTTGCTTTGCTTCTTTCTGTTTTGTTCCATCCAACTTTTTGCTCGCATTTCTGATTAATTTTATACTTTAACAATTTCCTTGGGATATTTGCCACGTTTTTATCCAATTTTTCGTTCTTAAATCGCTGAATTTTTAGACTTACGAATTCATTGCGCGATACTTTCTCGAAACTGACCGCGTATCCGTAGACTGTTAACCGAGGATTCAGGGGAACGTGACCCAATTCCGTCCCAGAGCTGTTTCGTGTTTCTACCTTGAGACCCTTCGAGGTTACATTCACCAGCTTTCTTGAGGTCTCGTTTTTCTCGAAGGTTCCGCGGGCGAGCGCAGAAAAAGGGAACGCCTGTGTTCCGCGAGAGAATGAAAATCGCTGAATAACGAAATAAATTAACATCGTCGGAGAAATTTTTCTCGCGAATATTTATCTTCGAAAAGTGTTACGTTCTATTATTATTACCTTCGAGAATACATAAAAAGAAACCTACAAAATTCTAAACGAAGTGAAATAATTTCTGAAATAATTCCAGCGTGAAGGTATGCACGTACAAAGTCAGAAATAATAAAAACCGTGCTCCCATTGTGAAAGATTGAAACGAGAGGGTTAACGTTTACGCCTGGCAGCGAATTCTCGGCAGGAATTAAGCGACGCGTGTTTATACGATAAAAACGAGTTAACTCGATCCTCAAACGGAGAGGGCAATCTCGCGGGAGCGGCGAGATATTTTAAGCTCTTGAAGCCTTTTGGCCAGTGCGTTCCATAATTTCCCCGAGGACGCGGGTCGGTGTGTTTTCGCGCGCCAGAATGGAAAACCGTGTAAAGAGCGAAACTGGCTCTGAAAAATATCTAAACGCGAAATGAGCATTTTTACGCGACGAGCGCCGTTGGACGCGTTCGTTGATTAATTATTCCTCGATCCGCTCGATTAAAGAGCAACGCGAGCACGAGAGACAGAGAGAGAGGCTGCTCGACGCGCGTGCGTATGCGCGAGAGGTGAAGGGGGTGAATCGAGAGCAAAAAAGTGCAGTCTCGCATCGCGTATGCAATCCCTCGCGGCGTTATTCCATAAGCAGCCGCGGAGGCTAGCATCGCGTTGCATAAAGAGGCCACTTCCCGGTTGCGTTGGGAACGTTCACTTTCTTTGTGTTTGGCGCGCGCGGCGCAACCGTGCCAGACTCGTCTCAGCGCGGAGAGCCACCTGGAAAAGGATGAGGCACCGTGCAAACTCGTATTGCACGTCGGCTACCAACTGGTCCCGTGAAAGTATCAAACGCCGCGCGATGCATCCGTGGAACGGCGCCGACGGGTACCTGTTCCAACCGGGGCTCTTCGCCTCGGATACACCTCCGCCGCTCACCCAAGCTAGAGCTCGTCCGGCGAACGTGACCTTTTTCTGGTATTTAGGATGGATCGTGGTGTTCGAGAACGTTTAAGCGGCCGATCGTGTTCCCGACGATGGGAGATCGAGCGCGCTGCAAGGTGCATTCGTCTTTCAAGCGGTTCGCGAATGCCTGCTTTGAGAGGAGGCCTGCGATACTTGCCTGGAACAGAGGGAAATCGTAGACTTTTCTTTTTTATACCGTGTCACGAAAATATTGCAGATGTAAGAATCTTCGTTGATCCTTGGCGAACGAAATTTTTGTATTATTCTTTTAACCTTATTCGAGTTAAAATTGGTCCAAGCGGTGACAACGACTAGACGCTTTGAACGATGCACTTGCCCCCTTCGTGTCACGGAGACTTGTTCCCTTTAAAAGCTAGCTAAAGTCGATGCTCCATGGACTCTTGGAAGTTTCGAGAAGTTGTACGAGTCGTTTCTCGAAGTTTCTTTCCCGGCGCTGTTAAAGGGTAGTTGACTCCTGGTCGCTCTTTTTGAAACGGGCGTTAGCTTTGCGATTTCTATCGCCCCGACGGTGTTTTATTCAGACACTCTCACGGGAGGAAGGTTGTTTTTACGATCCTCTTTTCACCAGCTAACACAATGGTGCTCGAAATAATTAAGAAGATTCCCAATCTGTTCCAGTCACGATTAACCTTTCGTATAATTTCGAATCAGAGAACACAGACCGGACGCGAGACAAAAGATCGCGCTCGCCTCGATATTCGAGGATTCCGTGTCAGTTATGCAACGATAAATTGAAGTAGCCTTCTGGTTTTCTTTCTACATTCTACGCCGCGGACTGGAACTGGTTCTCGTCGCGCAGGTCGTGGAGGATGCAAAATAAAGCCTGGCGTCGAGGAAACGAGGCGTACCGAGGGAGACGGGTTCTGGTTTAAACGCGCAGCCCCTTCAACGTCTGCCCGTAAGAGCAACGAAACAACTCGCCCTGTGATCAGCCATCGCTGCGTTCGCTGCAATTAGCCTGCAGAGCTTCGACTACGCGCATCTAATCACTGTCTTTATCGTTATCTTCCTTACGAAATGCCCGTCGTTAATTAGAATACCAGCAACCGTGTGTTTACCATTTTTCCGTGCCAACGTCCGCGTCAGCCTTGAATCCCAGTCGTTTCTCGCGCGTCAACTTTTCCTCCTCGCGTCTCCACGATTTGCCTGCAACCGCTTCGAGGAGGAACCCCTTCGAATTGTGGCGCGATGCGATTCTTCCTCAACGAGAAAAGTCGATACGTCGCGGTGGCAGCATCGCACACGTCGCGTGGAACGCAGAAAATGCCGTGAGGTATTTCCCGCGCGACGAGCAGTCGATCGAGCGAGTCGGACGGGCGGCTGGACAAACGAACGACGACAGGGAGGCATGCTAATAAATAAAAGGTCCGTCATGCGTGGGATTCCAGCGACGCGTTACGCCTGTAGATCTCGCGGCGAGCCTCGAACCCATCGGCTAACGCGGGGAAATAAAGTTTATGGTCACGCTCAGGGTTGCTACCACGGTGTCATAATATAAAACGCCAGGCGTCGTATAAATTACGAGCCGGTGGTTTCAATAAACACTCGCAGACGGAAATCGTAAAACTTGGCAAAAGGCGAGAGGATCGCGTTTTTCTGGATACAAATGGAGATTAGACGAAGTCACCGTCGTACCTCGAGCGTGCGAGAAAGAAAGCGCTGCGTCACTCTTCGATGCGAGCGTACGCACACGTTTATCGATCGCTATAGCTTCGCCTATAGCTTCGATCGCTCTCGCCACGTATACGCGATTCAATAATAGTTTTCTAACGATCGAACCGACACTTTCGCGCGATCGCTCTTCTCGCGACTGGTTTCCTCGTTCTCCGCGAGTACATCCAGGTAATTTGCTGACGACTGGTTATTTCCTACAATTTTTCCCATTTTCAATGACCGCAACATTCCACTAGTGGAATTCTTCATAAAATCCAAGATCAATTCACGATAATTAAAGTTACAGTTTCCTTCTCGTACATCGATATTCATTTGATATTTCGAAATAATATTCAGCGTAGAGTGGGACAAGAGAAACGAGCGATCCTTAATCAGTTAATTGTCAAAACGACCAGTGGTGCGCGCAAGGATAAAAACCAACGAGATTCCCTCGTGGAAGGTTATTCGACGCGAAGTCAGCGCGCTTGTCCTCCGGAGTGACAGGCGTATCCTGCTCGTCGCGCGCTCGACGAGACGGTAGAAACGAAAGCGCGAAAGGTGTAGCTTTTCACAATGCGCTCGCTATGCTGGAACGAGCGAACAACACCTCGCTTTGATAGGTTGTTTACGGGCTGGTGTTACCGCTGTCCTCCTCTCCACCGTGGGCATTATGCACGCGACGTGCACGACGGGAAAATGTGTTACGCCGCCGGTTCGATTTGAATGAAACCTCGCGAGTACGAGCGATGACTCGGTCGGAGAGGCGTATCGCGATTTCCACCGCCTAGGCCGCGTCGTCGTCCACTCGAGGACGTTCGTTTCTGTTCTTTTTCTGCTTTTTTTGCTCCACTGACACTTCACGCTTCGACGCGCCTCGTTTCTGCGTTCTAATCGCCCTGCAGAGGCATTTAATCGCGCAAATTTTCGAATCACTTTTTCACCTAACACTTTGTTTGCGGTAGGAGTAATCAGAGGCGATTCGTTATAGCGCGCGCTTAGTTGGAACCGTAAGTGTGTCGTCGCGCCATTTTTACGGCCGTCGAGCGACACGGTGCCACGGAAAATGGCGTCCTAAACCAATCGCAAATTGCGCGAGTCACGAGAAGGCAGGCCAATCGATCGAAGGACGCTTCGATCGTTTTAAAATGCTACGAGAGATTCTGTCGTAACTGCCTTTTGCCTATCGCGCGGTACCGCAGGTGGAATATCGGCCTAGGCTGCTTTAGAAACGCGGCGATTCAACGTGGATAAGAAGATGGAATGGGTCAATCAGTCGTTCGCCCTTTATTCCTACGTCTCCAAATCGCGCAGAGATGTTTCACGACACCCTTTTCGGACTGCCTTTCCTGTTTATTCCTTCAGGTAAATGATCCTTTTATTTTATCTCGCGAACTTTCAAGCGTTCTCCAGTGTTCTCGTACAGTTCGTGCGATTTAAAAAAAGATTACCCTCGAAGCGTGTTCACGAACAACGAATAGTTCCGCGAATAGAAACGATCCTATGAATTGATTGAAACGAGACACCATTTCATCGTGTTTCATAAAAAGTCTCCAATCAAGATCGATTGAAACGTCATTCACAATCTGCTCTTTTATCTCTCTCTCTCTCTCTCTGTCGCGCTTAGCGATACCTATCTGTACACGAGCGACGCCGTCCCAGCAAAAAGGGGGATTCGTCGCACCTGTTCAGACGGAAGTCTGATAATGGCGTCACTGACGTCCGCGAACAATGTACGCGATTATTCTCGCGGCATGCACATATGTCCGCGAAACGTTGCGTAATATTTACACGGTTCGTAGCGGCCGATAGCTGCGAGGCTTCGGTTAAATCGATAGTCGAACGAGCGAACGCGATACAGCGCCTCGCAAAGGTCTCGCTTTCAGCTTGGGCTCAGACATTTCGTTATTTCGTTGTTAAAACTATGGTCAACGTTCCCTTCCTTCCTTGCCTCCTCGAAAGAAACTCATTTTCATGCAACACCGTCTAAAAATAGAATCCCGTGTCGTTGTTGAATTACCGGTAACACGATTCGCCTGTGCATTTCGCGGAGTATCCCGCATGCACGTCAGTTTTACACACCTGCGTGCAACCTGTTCGATCGTGACGAACCTCGTCTTTTTATCGTCGCGTTATCCTTTATCGTCTTTTCTTCGACGTGCACCCTCTTCGACGACAGTGTTTGTTCCGTCGAGCGTAAGAAAAGAACGACGAAGGCTCTCGAGGTTTTACGAGAGCATACTTTTCTCGTCGTCATCGTTACAGGGAATTCCACAAATTCAGATAGAGATTAATTACTCCCGGTTCTCTCGTTATCCGCGTGTCGAGTAAGAGTCTGTTCTTCGTCACTGGTAATATTTCCATATTTTTGCTCGAACTTCGTTCAACCTCGACAGTCCCTGGAAAAGAACGCGTTTCCGCTTCTCAACGTCGATTCCTGCTTTAAAAGCTAAGGATCGGCATCAATCGACTCGCGTCGACGTGCATTTTCATATTCCTATTACCGATGCGGTGTCGCGTTGCGCAATGCCTGCTGTTTCTAGATTCTTCCGTCGAGTCGTTAAGCGGTTTGTTGAAATAACGCTCGTCTAAAATCGCAACATATTCCGTGAAATCTAAGTATAGAATTGGTTGGATAATAGATTCAGAATTGAACGCTTTCTCGCGCGGATCCGCGAGCTGAGATCGTTCGCGACTACTATCGCAATCGATTCCAGCGAAACGGTTCGAACGTTCGCGACTTGGCGCGATCCATTTTGCAACGCCCACAAAAATCAGAGTAAGAGAGAAGGAAAAGCTAGAGAACAGAGAAATATCATGTCTCTGATAAAAGATCTCGCAGTCAATTTTTATTCGTTCGTTACATAATTGCAACCTCTCTCTCTCCATCTCTCTCTCTCTCTGTCTCTCGCACGCGGCACGTTCTTCTGCCAACTCGAAACGCGTCGTGTCTCGAGTTAGCAAATTAAAAGCGTATCGATCACTCTCGCTACGTAACGCGTTGCTCAATTCGCCGCGCTCGCGCTACCGGGGTTGCTGCACCCCCGCGTCTTATTAAGTCCGATCGCATCCCCGAGATAAACGATCGATCGCGAATACGTGCCACGAATAACCCAGCTGAAGTAACGCGCGTCGCTCGAACGCGATTCCAGCGAGGAAAACGCGAGCAAGCACTGTCTCGACCATCGTCAGGGATGAACGCGTCACGTTCGACGCGAACTTACCCTGAGTTCGTTCGAGAATTACTGTCCTCTGCTTCTCTGAAGCTCTGGGGGCGCAACTACGTTTCCACCCTTTCGTCCATTACTGCGAGGACACCAGGAACACGGATGAACGGGAGAAGAAATTGTTGTTGGATCGAAGCAAATGTTTGCCCGTTTGTTTACCTGCTAGTCCAGTTTTCTCGTCTTGTCTCCCTTAATGCCTTCCGTGGGCGGCTCGCAGGAATCGCCGTTCCGTCGTGGATTTGTCGCTGGTATCCGTTTAGTTGCGCTCCGCGCGTGGGCGCTGGATTAACTTGTCCTTTTGCGGGTTTCCACGCGAGATGCACCGACCCAATCGATGTTGATCGTGTCGCCACTTTGCGAACGCTTGAGCAGCGTCGTTTAGATAAATTTCATTAGGTTTCCGTTCTGTTTTATCGTGATCCCTGCGTGTTCTATCGAGGCGATCGGCTGAGGGAGTCCGTTCGGTAGAACGTTTCGTCTAACGTCAGACACTTGGTCCCGCCACGCCTGGCGGAACTCTTCGCGACCACTTGACGCGCCAGTTTAAATGGGACGCGATAGGACGACGAGAAAGACGGAACGGCAATCGTCTCGATTAAATTCAATGTCAAAGACCAATCGTTCTGGCGATAAATCACTCGCTGGTTCAGTTAACCGACGCTCCATTAGCGACGTTGATTTTCGAGAACGTTTCTAAATCCCAGCTTCCTCCAGGCCTGGGTTTCGTCCCGTTGTAATTGATCACGCGACGAGATCAATTAATTATCCCCGTTGGTTAGTGAATTTGTTACGTGATCGTGAGACAAATGTACCGTGGATTCTGTGCACGTGTGAAAATACGTAATTGACAACGATAGTCGATATAGTCTTGCCACGGAAACATGTAACAGTAAAATACTTTCCATTCGTGTCAATACCGCGTGCGCAATTCTTCAATCTAATCGGAACCGTGTCATATACTATATGTAAGGTAATTACACACACCGATAATGTAAAACAGCTCGCTAATGTGCTACGAAGATCAACTGCTTAAACTAGATCGTAAAGTCTACTTAAACCATTTTACCGTGGACGTATTATTTTTAAACAGAAATTGAACGTCCATGTGTTTTTTTCCATTATGTAAGCGAAAGAAAGAAGAAAAAGAAGAATACGTATTAGAGTTTCGCGCACGTTCAATGACAAGCTTTAATGCGTGTCGCGAATGCGTAATAAATTTGACGTAGGACAAACACGTTTAGCGATCATTCAAATACGATAGCGTCAAAGTGTGAGTATCAGAAGCTCACAGTTTCGCGCGAAACGCTTGCGTAATTCTTCCATCGTGCCGCGCGGGTGTCCGCGGCGGTTGTTCAAATATCGATCGTCCCGATGATGATGCATGTAAGTACGATTCGAACGATGATGCAAGTGTCGTAAAACTCGGTGGAATCGGTGTTACTTTCTTTTCGTGCGTCGTCACGTGATTGCTCGGTCGCGTGATCGGTGGATCGCGAACATCGTGCCAGACGGTGGGGAGAATCGAAAGCGACCGTCTTCTTCTTGGCAGAGTTCTCTGCTTCGCGTTACGCAATTCACCACTTAGCTGTGGGACTCCAAGTCGAGAGGGTTTGGGTTCGACGCGTGTCAAGACGTCGCTGTTAAGGGATGATGCGTCTTTAGAACGCTTTCTGAATGGTAAATTAAGAATAAAAAAATGTAACAGACACAGATATTGTTATCAATAGTTCACTGTTTGCATAAATACCAATATGCAGAATGAAACCAGGATCCAAACGTCCATGTCCCAAGTTAGCACTTAGAAGAAAAAAAAAACTAAAAAGACAGCAACGCGGTCGTTTCAACCACTTGTGGATTTCGACCTAGATTCTCATCGTCAGATTGTTCGAGGTTGTCGAGGCCTATTTGCATGTCCGGCCACGAAGTTCGACGGCGAAGCCAGCGAAAGGTGACACGTCTGCGACCTCGAGAAGGTCGTGGCGTTTCCTCAGCGCCGTCACTGCTCCTTTGGGGTTTCCATCCCCCTATACCGCATTCTCCGTCACGCAGTTAAGCCTCTTCCCTCGTCGTTCCCTTTTATCTACGTTAATTTGCTTGTACGCGAGCACATCCCCCCTCGTGCCACGTTCGAGGATGCTGTAGCGACGGGCTCTCTCATGTTTCGAAATTGGCAGGCACCGCGACGCCACGTAATCGGTGATCTAACGATCGGTTGCGTTTATCTCTGACGTCTGAGAGTCGGGGTGGCTCTGGAAGGTAGAATCAGTTTCAGCGTGGACAATTTTCTTAATAATACGACTTGTTTAGTGGTATTATTTGTTTTTTTGTATCGTAGCTTCTGTACTTTAATTCTGCAATTTAAAATCAACCCTTTATGGCGCTTAAAATTATCCTGCGCCTCTGAAGTTTCCATTTGAATATTATTTTGCGTGGAAATTAATTCTGTCTTTATTTACGTTAAAGTCGTAATTTTAGATGAGCGTTACTTAACGTTAATGTATGTTAATGTAAAATTGGTAGGAATATTGTGCTTGACACGAGTTATCAGAATAATGTTTCAACGTGGAATGTACAGCTGGTGTTGGCAAAACAGATAATGAAGAATTTGCATGATTATGAGATTCGATGGTCGTTGAGAATCCCCGATCTTTGCGCTAACAGCGATGAAATCAAGGAAAATAGCAGGGGTTGATTTACTTGACGTTAGATTAACCTTCGCAGATATTTTATTAGCAGTACTCTGACAGCAAATTAACTCTCTCTATTTATAAAAAAGGCGATTAAATATATGTAAATAGAATTTCTCGTTATGAATTTAAATTAGGAATGAATAATTATCGTTATAAATATACCCACCGCTCTGGTCGTTAGGCGAATGCAATAGGATTCACCTGTCATCGAATCGACTGATGAAGATCAATGACCAGTGACGTCAAGCTTGCTGACCACGTGCACTGAATCACGTATGCAAAAAACTAGCACGCGCGTATCTCGGACCTGGGATTATTCGTATGTGATTAGCGTACGTAGACTAACAACTGGAGAAAGGGACAGAGAAGACGGACAGGTTCAAGGATTAATCGAATTTTTATAGATTCCCTTGACTATCATCTACAGATCCAAATTGTCTCGCTGTCTCGAAGCAACATATGTGCACGATGTAAAATCTAAACCGCCACATCTGTATTTTTCTACTCTATCGTATCTTTCCTTCGAAACACTCTTCTCGTTTCTCAACTCGATGGAGTTCCACGGTTGGAATTACTTAAATCATGAACTCGTTCGATCGAGAAAAAGTATCTCTCGATAAACTGAAAGATTCCGCTTCGTCTGACGATTTCTGACCAGAGAAACGCGCGCGTACTCCATTGAAAAAATTCGAGATAGAAGAAGATTGCGGGTGACTTCCTGTCGCCTTTTTCTCAGGGCATAATCATTTCACCGGCACGGCTTCTCTCGTCGATCCTTTCCTCTCCTCTGTTGCACTCTCACCGTGGAAACGACCTCTCTTTCCAACAGCCGTTACGCGTTGCCACGGCTCTCGCGTCAGAGAGAACGAGCCTCGAGGATGAGCCGCAGGAGCAGCTACGCGGAGGCGCGCCTCGTTTTATATACCCGTGGCCACGGTCCGGTTAACCCTTTCAGCGGGGCGAAAATTAATTCGCCGACGATGAGGATCGGTGATTAGAAGTTTCTGTTGTGGGGCAACTTTCGAAATGTTAATTGCAATACGTGGACGCAAGTCCCGCGGCTATGTAGCGCGGATATTCAAGTTTTCTCGGTTCAACTCGGGTGTGGGTGTATGGAAATTTATAACTCCGACAACCACCGTCTAACAAACTGCTTGTACAGATTCCAATTATTACAGGAAGTACAACATTGTCTGCTTTTTAGCGAAAATGTAGTTGACTTTTAATTAACTCATTATTGTTCACGGAAAAACCATTCTCCCTTCTCCACGTTTCTCTCAAACTCCAACAAATCAGAAATACATTCTACACTGGTTGTCGCGCTTTCCCACGGTACTTGTCGAGAACGTACACACTTTTTTCCACCGAAATTCAACGTTAAACGAATTCGAAGCTAACATCCCTCTATTCATCGATTCCTCTGGCATCCTAATCCTATCACAGCGACGGGTCGACGCAATCGTGACTCTCACGATGCAGTTAATCGGTGTTTCATGTAACGAGCGATCATTAGACCGCATTACGGAGAGTCGACGGTTATTATTTCGATATTGGCAATGTTTTTCCTGCGCGGCTCTCTTCCCTTCTCTCTTCCATCGCGCATTGTCGGTGGCGAGCGCTTTAAATGATCGCCAATCGGGAAACGGCGAAATGGCATTCCTCCCAGAAAGCGTAATAAGCCGGCGTTCCATCGAGTCGCGGACGAGCACCGCTTTCACGACGGACCAGGAATGGCAATGGTAATAGTAATACCGATCGTTCGATGGATACGCGAAGTCACGGTTCTGGAATGCGCGACTATGGATCTGTCGATAGGAGAGGCTCGAATCGTCGCGATGCGACGGAATTATTTAACAGACTTGGATGAATTACGGATTGTAACGCGTTCAAATCTTTACACGCGTCACGGAAAAGGAATTGTCGCGATTAATCACTGTTTAACTCGAGCACTCGGATGTAACATTTTTCGAAGCGCGCACGTGTACCGTTCAGGGGGTCTCCGTTCGCCAGTACATCCTTCACTTTCATTTTTAAAGCGCTTTCAGTGTTTTCCCCCTTTCGTTGCAAATTCCCTCTAATGGAGGCTCGCCTCCATTATCCAGCGTTCGGGAGAAAATGCTCGTTTGTATGTCTCTCGCATCGACGAGATGAATTTAGCGATCCACCTCGCCGCTACTGATCCGTTCTAATTAGCGTGCCGTTTCAGTTGACGATCGCTATTAATATATGCGCGATGAAAACGTTCGCAAAGGAACGCGGGAATGGGTTTTAACGGCGTTTAATATCTCTGATGTTTCCCTTGGAACAACGGTATTACTCGCTTCTGTTGTAGAAAATCCTCGTCTTTAATGTATCGCCGTTGCGAGCCATCGACGAAATTGCAAGCGCAAGGGATACGCGACCGGTGAAATTCTAAAAGGAGAAGCACCGTTCCCACAGTGCTCGCTTAAACGGAACAGCGTTGGCACGCGTTCTCAAAACGCAACGCATCCACGCCGCGATTGCTTTCTCCTAATTATGCAAACGAATTCCGGACAAAACGAATGCCAATTAGCCGTTTCCCAACGCGTTCGTAACGCGTTTCGTTAGGCGAATGAGAGAAACGAAAGAAAAGTAGGAAACAGGAAAGAGGAAGAACCTTGAAGTAGGAAAAGGAGGAAGGATCGCGTGTTTCCGCGGCGTTATCTCACTTGAATTCGAAATCCTCCGAGGAAGATCCATCATGGCTGGCTGGCTGGTTCGGCCGCGATCCCGTTTCCAATCGTATCTGCTCGAATTCGAAGCTAGACTTCGCGTAGCGACGAAAATCCTATCTACACAACGGCAAATATTATTTCACTCTACTATCTCTCTCCATACGGGTGTTTAATGCAAATTAATATTTCGATACAGCGCGATGCAGTAAATAGGGGCTCGTTACGACCCTCGAGTATCAATGTTCCGGCATTTTCCCTCGCTTCGACTTTAAAAGTCTGCGATCTTAGTAATTATGTCGATTAACGTCTATACTCCCAAGTATGTAAAACTGGATGCTTCCACCACGTAATTTATTTACATTTCGTCTCGAGGAACGTTTTGCATCCCCCTCAGACGATCGCGAAGAGGCAGAGCTACTCGTTCGCGAGGATCATCCGTCGAAAAGGATCGAATCGGTCGCGTATCCCGGATGCACGCGATCGCGAAATCGAAACTCCGCCGGCTGAGCGATGCCGGGTGCAACGAACCCGGTGCAACGAAACTGGGACACCCACGGCTGTTCCGCGGCGTCTTTGCCCCCGTGCACACACACGGTGACCCCGTTTTCCAGTTACGTCGACGACAGCCCGTTTCGATTTTCACCCTCCCTATCGCGAGTCCTCTTCCGCTTTCTCGGCGCCTGTTGCGTTTTCCTCGGGAGCCTCGATCGATCGAACGTGTCGCGCGGTCCCCGTGCGAGTCCTCGCCCACGGACTCTCTCGCACCGCTGTTACCATTCGCCACGCCATCCGTAACGAACGTGAAACTTTAATCTTGAAATCCACCGCGGTTTACGGAACACACCAGCGTGCAACGTTTCATTCAGTTTTCCATGCATTTCTCACATGGCACACTTTTCTCGCGAATCTTCCACCGGAAGCGTCCCACCCCTTTAATCCTTGTAGATGGAAAATTCTGATCGAGCTTGCTGGTTTAAGGTGATTAGAAAATCGTGGCGTCTTGAGTTTTCTTATTAATAGTTAATCCTGCGAACGTGATGGATGTTGTGGGTTGTGACACAGGGTGGTAATATCGTGCAACCCCTAGTAAAAGTAATATTTGCAATTTTTTTTTAATTTTTCTAGGGATGATGCGTTGTCGCGTGACCATGCGATGCTTAGAAGTGTATTATGTATAGGTTTTCGCCGTTTTGTCGGACCAATAGTCGCCGGTTAATGCACTTTGCTCTTTTCCTACCACTTTATTCATTTCGACGGTGACGCAACCGGCCGCGAACAACGTACGATTTCGCGTATACGCCGCGTAACGATAGTTCGCAAGGTAATTAGTGTGAATCTGCTTCCTCCTCTTGCGTTACCGCGATAACTCCGAATTTAATTAATGTAATTAAGATCGGTGGGTACTCTCTGAGGCCTCGTTCCCATTTTTTTTTTCTTACCCTTCTCTCTCTCTTTCTCTCTCTCTCCTTACTTTTTCTACGTTTCCTCCGTGTCTCGATTCCTCTCAGTCTGTCCTGTCCTGTTCCATCAATTTTCTGTAACACAGCCAGGTAAAAAGTGTAGGGATAATCGCGAGCGAATGATCGAAAGTATCGTTGCTCGACTGGCGAATTAATCGAGTGCTCGGGGCCAATTCCCAGGATGGAAAGGACAGCGCTCGCGTATCAAACGCGATCCTTTCTCCCGGCTGCTCGTCTTTTTCCCATTACGATTCCCCGCGTACAGAAACCAGCGATCGCTTTCGTTTTCTACGCCGCGGCTGAGCGCGGAGGACGCGTCGCGAACGCGCGTTTCGGCCTTCTTCACCATTTTCGCGTGCGAGCCCCCGTTTTCTCTTTCCGCTTTCTGTTCGCCAGCGACTAGCTAGCTCTGGCCATCCGAAACTGTGTACGCAGCTGAAGAAAGTACACTTGGAGGCAATGTCTCTTTTTTTGTCAGTACATTCGAATCGACGAAATCGTCGTGTTTTCTCTAGATCGAAAAGAGTATCCGGAAGTCGTTCCTCGAGCTTCGACGCGCGAGAGTACCATTTTCCTTGATGGCGACTGAAACAGTTTCTTGCAAAATTGTTCAACGGTCTGTTAGAGAAATTATTGCAAAGTGCTTTTTTTTTAATTTCCAGACACACCAGGCATTTTACTTCTTGGAAACATTGCGATCGTTATTATTGTACGCATGTATTGCTCTTTCTTTGAGCACGTTTAGAGTCTGTAACCGCAGGAATGATTAAAAAAGTTATTCGTTCCAGTGGTAGCAGAACAATTTGCCCCTGTTGCATAATAAGATTGAGATCTGTGTGAAAAAAAGCGAGCCGCTTAAGAACTGGGTCACTGTTTCCCTTATCAGCGCGAGAATGGCACAAAGCATCGCGGCGAGTATTATAAACGATTTGGAAAATACGATGAATAAGTAGCTCGCGTTCTCAAAGCTCGCGTCTTTGCGTAAACTCGGCTCATTGTATGGAGAAACGTTATTGCGGCGTAGAAAATTGCGATTCCCATCGCGTTATCTATATTATCGTCAGCGGGGCCTCGAAGGGGGACGTAACAGCGTGCGACGACGCGCCATCGCCAGCTGAATCGAATGGATCATTAGCGTGTCCCATCGCTATCTATAAATTAGCTGATCCCCTCAACAGGAGGGAACACCCTGTAAATGTTGGAACGCGTTCGCAACTCGATGCACAGTGATTGACCACGAAACCAGCCTCTAATTAGATCCAGCAGCATCGAGAATACGAAAAACCGTGACGAAAGCTCGAACGATTTCATAGGGTTAATCAGATGTAAACTAACGGTCGCGAAAAAGGTGAACCAGATAATTAAGTGTATCACTTCTGGCTCGCTGTTCCACAAAAAACTAGTTATTCCAGATAATTATCGACGGATGTTTTTCGTCGACACTTATGATAATCCGCTGTAGCTGGAATGAATGAATTAACGAGAGGGCGTTTTTTTTTTTTCAAATCGAGATCGCTACTTTGCAACGAGAAACAAAGCTAACACATCTGACCATGCGAATTGAATTTCATGGAAGAGTCGAGAGCTCTCCAGATCTGAGAGCTATCTTTTCGAATCCCCCACCTTCACTCGATCCACGATCCAACTAATCCTAAATCCGGATCGCATAATCGAGGGTGATTACCAGACGATTTCGTCCCGATTCCCCGCGGTTCGCGAATTGAATTACCTCGTCGAATTGTGGCTCAGTTTCCGGGTGCATAGCTCTTGGAGAGGATCGATGCCTCCGCTGGGTAGGTGAGTCACGATCCACTGTCGACGTACACCATGTCTCCGCGCCCCCTGCATTGCGCAATACACACGAAGAAAACCGTGAATCGGCTCGACGATGATACAATTGAAGTGCGAAATCCGCATTTTTTCTCGACGCGTGGCAGACAGGCAGAAACGTCTGTCTGGCCTTTCCACGCGGAGTACCGTTGCCGGTTTGCAGCCTCCGCAACTAGCATCCGAACTTTCTCTGTTGCATTCTGTCAACATATGTCGTACACGCTCGTTGAGTAACGAGCAAATAGAATGGAAATGGGAATCGAAGAAGCTGCGCGAACGTATCTGTTTGTTTTGTTGGAAATGCTATTTTCTCACAGTAATGAAGCGTTCATAGCGATACGTGCACGGTTTCCAGCGTGTACGTGTGGGGTGCAACGATTGTATTGGATCGTAGAGGAGTAGCGTTGGTAGGGAAAGGGCAGACAGGGACGACTAAGAATTGCATAACGTTCGACCGTCGCGGATAGGGGCTGGAGAACAATTTCCCACGGAACCAAGGGGGATGTAATATTCGGCTGGCGGAGGAACGGGGAATGTAGGCCAACAAATGGCGGTTCATGCGATACCTCCGTGACCGCTTATATCCGCGCCCCGAACGACCGGTTTTAAATTCTTTAGCGCGTCGATGCGCGATCAATTATTTATCAATTTTCTACCCGCGAGCCGTATCTATACCCTGGAACACACGCGTCCTCTCTCCTATGCCTTTTCACGTATTTAACGGGCATCGATCCGCCGCGATAAAAGTCCCCTCGCGTCCCGGTACCATTCTCCTGGTTTTTAAGGGACGCTCCTCTGGCTTGAAATTCTCGATCGAATAGTGATTTCTCGTTAAAACAGTCGCAGGAAGCGGCTCGAACTGATTCTCGAGCGAACGATCGAAAAGAAATGTATTTCTATTTTAAACGCGCCAGGGTTTAAATAGTATCCGGCAGCGTACCTTTGTTCAGAAATATGGAAAAGTTGTATACAAAGTCGCGAATGGTGGAGAACAAGAGAGAGAGGAAGCGCGAGGAGAAATGGAAGCCGGGAGGGTGCCAAAAGGGGTGAAAAGCGGCGCGCCGGAGGCGGTAATCAGACGACGCCGTGGCCGATGGAAAATAATACGTTTCTGTTACGCGATCGTTCCAATCTTCGCTACCTTCGTGGATCACAGAGTTCGGCTACGGACTCTGACCGCGATGGCAGAACGAAAACCGCGGGAATCGCGTTCCTTCTACTCCTAAAACAAACGAATCCTCGGTCCGTGGCGTCCTGTAATCACGAAAAAAGAAACCCGATACCGTTCGCTGGGGAATTATTAATATTCGGTTTCGTTTCGATTTCGCTACGCCGCTGCACGGTCCTTCGTTTTATTCGAGTAAATCGATTTCGACGTGTTCGAGTAAGAAGAGAAAAATATCCGCTTCCACGAACGCCCGATGCAATTAATAAATAATTCAATTTTCCTGTTATTTTTACCGCGCTGATGATACTCGCTCTATTCTACGCATAACGTCCATTAACTCCGTTTGACGACGTCCGAGCGAGCTAATACTCGAGAGCATGATTCAGACTTTGGCAAACTCGAGCACAAAGATCACCGAGACATTCCGCGTAGCTTCCGTAGTGTATTATTGCGAATTATCGTTGTTTAGCCAGCTAGAGTGGGCGTGATCTCACGAATTTAGATTACTTTCGTCTTCCTGCGAGCCTGTTTTCCAGCTCGCTCGAAACGACTCGATGAGAATGAACATTTTCTACGTCTCTCTTTGACCATCACTTCGGACGATCAAGGTTTCCTTAAAATACGAAAATGTTTCTTTGCAACGGAAGTAACTAATTAAAACGGCACGAGCTGCTCTGTGGGATAATTTGTAACAGACAACGCGCGATTAGATCGAAACGCTTAACATCGTGGATTAAAAAGGGCCGCTATCCGCAGGAAATTACAGAAGTCGGAATCTGAGCGGTGGAAAGCACGAGCAACGCTCTGATTAATGTAGTCCCGGGCGACTGCAAACAAACGAGCGCGTAATTGAATTTTATCAAGTGCAGATAATACCTCGAGGCGCCCGCCGTAATTTGCAATTCAATGGACAGTATTTTTCCGAGTTTGTCGACGCGCATCACGCGAATCCGCGTCTGCCAACTCTCGCCCTCGTTAGGAACTATGGCCAACCTTGGCACACGAACATTTCGCTCGGAGACCCCTGCACCGGCTGGTTTCTCCAACGCAATTCTAAGGAATCGAACCATCGCGTATCGTGGTTGCCACTGGTCGACGTTTCGATAACTAAACATCGTTTGTAACAATCGTCTAAGGAAGAGGACGTGAGCTTTTGTTATCCAATTTCCGTAAAATAAGAAAAAAAAGAAAGGCTAGACCTTGGTTAGCTCACGAGTCTTCGTGTACACATTACAGTTTACGTAAGTTGGTTCTGGGAATTGTCTTGTGGTTTTTCGTCGAAACAGACATTAGACCACTCGCGATAATGCCTCGCGGGTACTCCCCAGTTGAGGCAACACCATTTAATACGTGGGCAGCGATATTGGAAATGTTGTTTGAAATTAAGCAAAGTGTAAAAAGGGAATTTGTAGAGATAAGAAAGAATGGTCAGAGTTGAGTCACAAAAGCAACCGATATTCTGAGCGTACAATAGAAAAGTAAATCGTTCGAGTTTCCATTTTATTTATCGATCGTTTCCTGGGAGCTGTAAAAGCAGAAAGCCATTACGAGTTCCTTGAATGGTCCTCAGCGATTTTGATCTACCGTCGACCAACGGTTTGCGTCACGCGTAAATTTGCGCATCGTTGGAAAACTTCTTTCCGTTCCCACCTCTGGGTGTCGAACCCTTGTTTCGTCCCTGGTGACGTTCGTGAAGGTTCTCTTGTTCTCGATTGATTCTCGGAAAGAAACCACCGGTAGAAGCCCGTTCTCAACCAGGGAACGTCTGTTCTCGACGCGGTCGGCTATGCGTGAAAGGAATACGGGATAAACGAAGGCGACGCTCCTTCCATTGAGAGGGTGTCGCTATATTTAGTCGCCACCTTGGTTTCCCTCGTTTTCCAAACGAAATCATCGACCCACGAACGTCACAGCCGCCTACCTCACAATACCTCGACAAGTCCCCGCTAAGGCGATAAATCTCGGCTCTCGACTGGGTTCCGGCACCGGAGTGGATCGGAAGCTGTTCACCGCGGGGTTAGGGTCAACTTTACGTGTTCCTCGATAAATTATTTCTCACCACAGAGAGTCTACAATTTTCATTTCCGTCTCATTGACGACAAGTCACCCATAAAACGCTGCCCGACGAGAGAGCACCGCGATAAGAAGTCAGTCGATATCCCACTCCCGACGTCACACATCCCCATCTTTAACCCTCTTTCACCCCCAACGCCTCCCGAAAAACCGTAACTCTCCTAGAACCCGATGTTTTCCAACCCAAATCACGGAAACGGCGCGTGTCCACCCACGTGACACAGTTAAATCTTGCCGAAGCGAACCCTACGAGGTGACGCCACCCCCGCATGGTCCTTCGTAACCCGTGTACATATTTCGTTCCCGTCGTTCATAGTCGCGTCACGGTCGCGAGCGTGAAAATAAAACGGGGGGATGGGGGCCCCTCGTTGACGTGGGTCGATGACTGGCTCGTATCCCCGGGATCAATAGTAGCCGTCGACCACCCCTCGTCGGTCCAGCCGCCGTTTCCCCGGAATCGAGCGGCGTGGGCGTCGGGAACCGCCACCCTTCGCACAGGAACGAACACAGCCGAGGGATCCGCGCGTACGTGAGTCGCGCCACGGGATACCCCTCGGCGTTGTTCCATTCACCGACGCCTACGCGCGTTCCCTGTGACGTCATTGAAAGGGGTGGATCTGGGGCAACGGTTGCTCGCCTTCCCTTCCCCTCGTGGCTCTTCTATCATCTACGTTTCTTTCATCTGCTCGAGGAGGCTATATCTGTGCCTCCTCGTACCTGTTTTTGTTTCTTTTTCTCGTTTTCCTGCCTTTTTCTGGTCTTCGCACTTCATTTTAGTTAGCGCTGTGATGATCTTCAAACATGTATTTGGACACGTTTCTGTTATCGCGACGTATATTTGGCTCGTGTGATTGTGCGGAGTTAACGATGACCGACGGGGATTAATATCGCTCGGACTTTGCTGGTTTTTCTCTTTTAGCCTCTCGTACGATTTTTTTTCTTCGCTCCGCGCTTGCAATTTCCTGTTTGTTCTTTCTTCTACCCTCCGCTAGTTTCAAGCCTTTATTTCCATCTTTTTCACCTTCCTTCTTTTCTTCTCTGTCTATTCTACCTTCTGCTTTTCGTGCTTCCTATTTTTAGCATCCCATTTCTACCTGCGCTATAGTTTCCACACTTTTCACCCTCTTTTATACCCCTTTCTACCCCTTATCCAGTCTTTATATTTTTGTCTTTTCTGTTTTTTCTTTCATTCTCGAATCCTTTCTTCTCCCCTTTCAACTTTCATCGCTACTCCACGTATGAACCCTCTTCTCGCGCCTCTCTGCGCCTCTTCAACCCCCTCCTGCGGTTAATGGTCGATCAGAATCGAACATAGCGGGGATCCAACGAACCGCATCATTTTTCCAGTTAATTTCATCGTAAAGCTACTGTTATCCTCGGTGAACAGTGATCGAGATGAACGAGCAGTTGACGAGGGTTGCTGGGGAACTCTTCTTCTTCTCCTTTGACTTTTTGGTGAATTATAACGGGGTACGAGGAAAGGAGATTGGTTTTGTGGGAGGTGTTTCTGTATCGTCGGGGGTGGATGAAACGATCGTAAGCTTACGTTTCTTGCCTACACGCAGAAGCAACGATTCTGGCACTTGTACAATATCACGGTCGTCTGATTAGAAGTGGCTATATCTACTGCGTTCGTTCGGACGGCTATGCGTATCTGTTATACTTTGCTCAGATTAGTCACGTCACTTGAATTCTAAAAGTCCAGTTTTTCTCTTTGTTCGATCTTGATTTGATTCACGAGTAGAATTCTTTTCCATCGAATGAAATTCTGTCTCCAACATTTTTCCAAATTAACAGATATGGCACAAAAGTTTGAAATTGGTTACTGATTACAGACGAACTGTGCAACCGTGCTCGATCATTCTCCATTGATCGCGTGTAGCATAGTCAGCGACGTTATCGCGAGATATTTTTGTTTAGGATACAAATGATTTTAACTAATATAGAGGATAGTAATCAGTATTACTGTTAGACTTGCTTTTCTGTTTAATTATCTATCGATAACGAAGTAACGCGCTTAAACACCATTTCTTTCCTCACTCTTAATGCATCGTGGGACTTAATTTCTCCACTGAAAGAAAATAATCTATCATCGTAAACAGTCTATCGATGTCTAATGGTCTCCAATTTAATGAAAATCCAAAACTCTTGGAACAGAATTGCGCAATGGATTCTCGAAAGTCTCTCCTTCCAGAACTCCTCTCTCGATTCGTCAGCGTTCGTCCAACGTTCCTTTCCACGCTATTGGCGCCCGTCCAACCTTTGTCTCTCCTCAGCCATTCCACCCTCTGCTCGACGTACATTTACTCCGACTGTCGAGCGACGAACAAAACTTCGAAGGACTCCCTGCACTTTCAAAGACATCCTTAAAAACTCGCGAGACTCGCGTGAATCCTCGAAACCCGCTCGCCACCGACGCACCCGTTGCCTCGTCCCTTCCTCGATGCTCCCATAATGACGCGTCGCAACACCGCAACAGTACCTCGATCAAACAGACGTTCATCCGTAACGCACGCGATGAGATCAGATTTACGGAGCCAGAGACATGGCGTCGATGGCGGCGGCGGCGGCGGCGGCGACGGTGGTAGATTTACCCTGGTTCCCCTCTCCTGGCTCTCTGGTACGTCGCTACCGCTGCTGATGACGGTGCTGTCGCCTCCACCGCCGCCAATCCGCCTCGTTCGCCTTTCACCGCGCCTGCCTCAGTTCACTGTTGCCTCTCATCAGCCGCGGATCGTATCCGTCGACGTGTCCGGTCCCCGGACGGTTCTCCGTGCCTCGTCCCTCGTTCTCGAACAGCAAATTAGCACAGAAAGCGATTTTTCGAGTCACCAACCGCTTCGCGTGGTCGATTTCTCGATTGTGAAACCAGGAACGCGTTTCGAACGAGTGGTGTTATCGAGCGAGAGAAGCGGACGACGAGAAGACAGCGTCGAGGGAGGCGTTCTTCATGGTAAGGGGTTGTGGAGCGAGGCGGCGACAAAACGGAAGGCGGAAGGCGAGAGGAACGCCGCACGCGTGCTCCACAGGTGGCGGTCCGATTGTTTCGCGATCGTTTCGCGATCACACGGACGGAGAGTGGGCTCCCTTGCCGAGTGAAAGTGCCGCGGGCCTGGTCAGCTGGCCGATTCTCGTCGAGGTGAATCCCAGGCTGCTAACATAACCGCGGTAATCACGTTTTTTCGAGATTGCGCACGATCAGAGGATCGAGAGTGTACGTAAGAGTTCTGTTTTTCGGTTGGTGCGCGTATTCCGCATTCGTTTCCTCTTCCTTTTCTTTTTATCAAACAGATGTGGTGTTGTCGTGGTCGAAGAGTACGACAAGTGCGACGATCCAGTGGATTAACGTAGGACACGTCAGGCGAGGATAAATTGTACGAAGCAATAGTTTGGATTTGTTTTATCGCTATTTTCTAAACTTTTTTTCTTTCTTTTTCAAAAATCGTGGCCAAGGTGTGTGACGCAAATACCAGTATCGCTATTAATAAGAGGGGGGGGGGGGGGGGGGGGAATGATAACGGGTATCTGCAGCTGAATATTCTTATCAGACGTTATCGAGAAACCAAAAGTGGTTCCACTCGAAAAAAAATCACTTTATACATTAGAATCTTTCCTAAATGCATCGACGAATCGCGTATATAGTATTCCATCGTATAGCCATTCGCATACGATATTGATAGTTGTTTGCGGCCCGTTAGCGTGTCTATAAAAAGATGACACCCGACGATGTTTACACATTCCAATAACATTCGTGCAATACCCCTGCGAATCGAGCAAAGCGTACGAATAGTCGCGAACGATGTAGCGTGAGCGCACTGACCATACACAAAGTACTGGCGCGCGTCCACATTTTCCACAGAGACGCGTTCACGTGAAATTGAACCTCTCTCGTTTTCGTACTGTCATTCTGATAAGCGATTCGACAAGCTCGAATCTATTTTAATCAGTATGTAAATGCCACGGCAAACACAATAAAATCGCGATTATATTAATCAACCGTGACGCACGGAGGCTGTTCAAACAATCGAACGACTCCATTCTCGCCCGCGGTAAGAAAAATCGGCGGTGGAGATACGTCGAAACGCTTAACAAACACGAACATTCATCGAGAACGAAAGCGTAATTTGTCGAATCGATAAGCGTTCCGATGCATCACCTTAGGACGGCGCGCGCCACCGCTCGTGTACGCCGCTTGATCTCGGTTCGAAGCGTTCTCCAGGCAATCCGAATGGCGTCATCCCCGGAGTATGCGTTAAAAAACGCACGAAGACTTGTTCCGCGGAGCGTGCACGCGGTAGAAAGCAACGGTGGCATCGCGAAGCGGATCGAATAGTGTGACGCAACCAGGGCTGGTAATCGAGCATGCGGCTATTAGCTAACAAAGTTACCGCGATTAGCCACCGCGTCGCGGACGAGCAAAGCTCGTTGGCTGTTCGCGTCCTGCCGGATCCATCGTTTCGGTTTAACGACCGGTTTTTATCGCCAATCGCGTCCGATTAATGTACGAAGCTGCGGCGCGAAACTCGTCGCCGACGATAAGCTCGACGAGGGGCCTTTTAACTCGCGATCCTCGAAGCCCCTGCTATCTGCTAATGAAATAACGATAATTAAACGCGGCCGTGAACGAGCAACAAACTCGAGCTGCTCGCACTCTGTTCACCTTTAACAGCTGATCGTCGCCCAGATTTATCGTTGGGGCATAAAGCTACCCTTTGTCGGGGTAGGACTTCGAAATTCGTTCTCTAAACGATTGAATAGATTTTATCTCGAACTACCGAATAGGGGAACGATTTCGTTCTCTTCAGGAATAACGATGGCTCGATTTCTAAGAAGGGATGGGCGAGAATTTCGAACGGATCGTGCACACCACCCGGACGTAACCTCGTGACATTTCGAAACGTGCACATCTTACTCACGCGTACGAGTCGGATCTCAGTTGTTCGAAAAGTTTCACGGATCCGTGTGTGACACAATTCGATTGATTCGTCGCGGTATCGCGGTTCACGGTTTTCATTGATAGTTCCGATCGGTCAAACGATCAAACGAGCCAATTGGTCCACGTTGATACGGCGCTAGATTTCCATTGACGCAACCCTGGTCACTCGACCCCGACGCGTATACCGCGCCACGATGTCCATTTAACGAAACGACGCGGACGCAGGTTGAACGCGATCGTACGAAGGCGGAAATGGCACGGTTAATAACGTATCCCTCGTTTCTGTTTCCATTACAGTGTGGCTCCCTGGAGATCGGCGAGGAACGCCAGCGTCGGGTCGCTATGATGGAGTCCCTGTGCCAGGTGAACGGCACCAAGAGCAACGGCGGGAACGAGACCAACTCTACCAATGGGAACAACAACAACCCGGACTGCCCTGATCCACAGCAGAGGCTGGCCGTGCTCAGTTTCGAGCAGGTCAGACGATTGAACGACGTGATGAACGAGGTGGTGTGCATCCACGGCCGCGGCAACTTCCCCACCCTCGAGGTCCGGCTAAGGGACCTGGTGACCGTGGTGCGCAGCAAACTGGAGACCGATCCGAGCAACGGTGGCGCTGGGATGAGGGTGCGCGACATACGATTGAACGGGGGCGCAGCGTCCCACGTTTTAGCCACCGAGTCGCAGCCGTACAACGACCTGGACCTGATATTCGCCGTCGAGCTGTCCAGCGGGCGAAACTACGACAAGGTGAAGGCCGCGGTCCTCGGCTCTCTGTTCGACCTGCTACCGGAAGGCGTCAGCCGCAAGCGTATCACGACCTGCAGCCTGAAAGAGGCGTACGTCAGCAAGATGGTGAAGGTGAACAACGACGGGGACAGGTGGTCGTTGATCTCGCTGGGTAACTCCCGCGGGCACAGGAACGTCGAGTTAAAGTTCGTCGACTCGATGAGGCGGCAGTTCGAGTTCTCCGTCGACTCGTTCCAGATCGTCCTCGACTCCCTTCTCCTGTTCTACGAGTGCAGCAAGCTGCCGATCGGCGAGAACTTCTATCCGACCGTGGTAGGCGAGTCCGTGTACGGTGACTTCCAAGAGGCGTTGTACCATCTCCACAAGAAGCTGATCTCGACGAGGCATCCGGAGGAGATACGCGGCGGCGGCCTCCTCAAGTACTGCAACCTCCTGGTAAAGATGTACAAACCGTCCCAGCCGGACTACATAAAGACCCTCGAGCGGTACATGTGCTCGAGATTCTTCATCGATTTCCCAGACATCAGCCAGCAACGCGCGAAGCTTGAGAACTACCTGTGGAACCACTTCGTCGGGCCCGAGGAGGAGGCCCTCAAGTACCAGTACCTGATGCTGCTCCATAACGTCGTGGAGGAATCGACCGTATGCCTGATGGGCCACGAGAGACGACAGACGCTCGCGTTGATCGAGAACCTCGCTTACCAAGTGCTCTGCCAGGAGCAACAGCAACGACTGTCGAATCACCAACAGGCACCGCCTGGCCCCCCGGCCACCTACGTATACGCGAACGGTTACTACTACGCCCCGGTGATACCCACCGCGTGCTACACGTGCACCTGCAACTCGTGGATGGCGTGCTCGTCGTGATGCGACATCCAAGCCAACGCCATCGTCGCCACTAGAAACGCCATCATCACCACCACCGCTACGACCACCACAACCACCGCTACCAACACCGCCACCATTACCGCAACCACCGCAACCACCACCGGCACGGTCACCGACAAAGCCCCGCTCGCTTCGAGATATCGTCGGGACTGCGATCGATCGCGCGATCCGGATCGTCTCGAGAATCTCGAGAGGGAGCACCCTTCTCGTCGCTCGACGATCCTTCTCGACGGCGGCTACGGGTCGAGGAACCACTGCCTGGTCCTCAGTTGACGCTTGGACACGCCTCGTGCACCGATCGAAACTGCGACGTAGACGACGAGGTGGAGGCGATCGACGCACGGATCGTCGGGGATCGGTGCGAATCGATCATCCTCGAGCGCGGGTCGGTGACAGTGAAACGCAGGTTCCAAGGAAGACTGAAGAGAATCTAAGGGATGATGAGGAGGAGGAGGTGAAGAAGGAGGAGGAGGAACTTTCGATATTTCTAATACTGTGCGTTTACCCCCTTCGTTAAGGGGCCGATATAAAACTCCGTTTCTTTCCGTTCCTCCTAGACACGCGTTTATGCAGCCGCGGTGGACGATCGCAAGTTGTCGCGCGGGTAGGACCAATTGAATACACGATGGTACTTGCTGCGACACGGTCGTAGGGGATCAACCGAGAGACTACAAGACTCCAAACGAAATAAAACGTAAAAAAAAAAAAAATTAAAAAAAAATACAGACAAAAATATATGAAGCTAAGGAAAGAATCAATGCGAAACGAATAGAAGAAGTAGCAGAGAAATTATGTGTTGTGCCTAACGAAATCGAGCGGATGGTGAAGAGAGACTAAGTAACGGGAGCCGCGTGTATCCGAACGCGCGGTTTAATTGATAAACGACGAATGTACGTTGTCGCGCGTTGTTTCTCCTGGTGCGCGCGTTTGCGAGACGACATTTGGACGCGTACGATTCGCACGGTGGCGCGAAGACAGTTCGCGCTTCTTGTCGCGGGTCCATTTCGAGGACAGTGGCGTCGCCACGCGGTGGCGTCGGTTCACTAATACGGTTCCGAACGGACACGGAGGATCGAGGAGAGGAGGATCGTTTACGAGGGGGTAGAAAGCGACGACGAATCGTGACGGCGAAGGAGTTTACGTCGAGGAATCGGGAAACGCTAACGACGAGGGAGGAGGAGAAAAAAATACACGAAAGGACAGAGGACGCCTGGAACCGGATCGCGGAATAAAAAACGACTGATAGCGCGCGCGCGAAAGCGTCCGTCAGCGTTCCACGGTCGTCCCTCTTTCTTTTCTCTTTTCCCAGACGGAGAAGAATGAAAACACCAACAACAACCAAAAAAAAAAACACAAAAAATGTAAAAAAAAATATGAAACGAGCGAGTAGTATGTTTGGAGAACGTGTACTAAAAGACGAAGTTAGTGGTAACACACCCACACACACGGATTCACCGAAAAACAGCAACGAGTAAATTGAAACGAACAGATAGAGAGACGGACAGATAAGCAAAAAAACAAAAAAAAAAAAACATTTACGGGCGTGGCGTTTGCATCAAGGATAATTATAAATATATAAATATATATATTTAAATATATAAATACATGTATAAAATTTATGTATAAATATTAATGTGTGGCTGTGAACACATTTCATTTAGATACTACTGTAACGTGATATATAAGATTGAAATAGAGAGAGAGGAAAAAGAAATGGAGGATGAGCGGCGCGATCGGTCCGACAACAGGAGAGAGAACGAGAGTTTGTACGCGGAGAGTCAGAGAGAAAGTGAGAGTGAGAGAGATAAAGTAAGGGAATGAGAGAGTGAGAATGAGAGGGGTGATAAAAATAGCGAAAAGATGAACGAGGGGTGAGAGACGTTTCCATTCGTTTCAGCTGTCTTTTCTGTTTCTTTTCTTTTTTTTTTCAAATTCCGCGTATATACATATATCAACCAGCGCTGCTACGCCACATAAATAGACGAACACACGTATACACGAAACACGCGAGCACGCAGTAGAAAAGAAGAACGAACGAAGGTTGATACCAGCAGGTAGAGGAATCGAAAAATGCAACACAAAAAACACGGGAAACACGCGGAGACGCTGCGTTCTAAACGAGCCTCGGTTCTAAACGAACATACACCAGGTGGAGAGGCATGAGAATAATCTTGGAGCCCATGGAAGAAGCACCCTGGACCGAGCTCTCACTCGATGAAAACCAACGGATGAGAACGTGGAACGCTTCGTTGAAACGAGCGCTTAGGGGATGAAGTCGGACGTAGAAGAGAACAGACACGCACCCTTGCGATCGAGGGATCCTTTCGGCGACCCTAGTCCCAGCTGCTGCGCGATACGCGAACTGTATCGTCTCCGTGATCTAAAACATCTGTACACGTACATATACATCTCTATATATAATAGACACACACACGTACACGCATATTATATCATATATACAACAAATGGAGCACGCGTGTGTGTATTCGCGTGTGTATAATCTGTTCTATACACGCACAGAGAGTACACCACCAGAGGCCATGGATCTCCGAGCGTTTCCACGCGTGGGGAAAAATCAATCCGCGAGTTGTCCTCTCTCCCTTTCTCTCTCTCCTCTCCCTCTCTGCCACTGTCTTTCATACGCTGGGACACGTGTACGTGCACGTGGACACAGGTGGGTTTTCTGCACGATGAAAGAGAGACAGTGGCAGAGGGCGAGGGGGTTAGGGGGATGCACGCTCGCGACTCCGCGTCTGTTTTACGCGCGTGTTCGCCCGTATCGACTGGTGACCCCGTTAGTTAGCTCGCGCAGTCAGTCACTTCGCCCGCTCGTTCAGTTCGTACGTTCGTTCGTTCGCTCGCTCGCTCGCTCGCCCGCCTCGCTCTTCCTTTCAGTTCGCGAGCGAAAGTAAAGGCCTAATAAAAAGGCCGCAAACTGGTTTTTCTGGTATATCGCGTGTTAATGCTAAGGAGAGCCAGACCAACTAACCGCTCCGCGGCCGCTAACACACGGGCCACCTCCGGCTGGCCTGCTCGCCTCCGTTACCCGCTCCACCCGATTTCGGACCACCTTTCGAACGATCCGTCCGGTGTTGGCGCCTCCTCTTGGCGACCGTTCGGCTCTCGCTGTTTACAGATCGTGGTCCAAGTTCATCCAGGCCATCTTAGACCAGGTTCACGGGTAAAGATCGCGAACAGGTTCGTATCCGGCGGGGTACCTCTCGCAAAACTGCTCACAACACGGGGATGTACTATCCAGGCTTCGATAACCGATCTATTTCTAGACTAATTCAAATACGTTTCCGAGTCTTTCTTTTTAGACGCCCACGCGTGCCTTCTCGTCGTTCTTTCTGTGTTTAATGGTTTGTGATATTCTCGCGTTTCACGGTTACATCGTAGAGAATAAGTTCAGTCGGATCTGATCGCGTTTAGTTACGTTCTTGCTGTTAGAGCGACTCGAGTTTGGCTGGAAACTGAAACTTTCATCGTCGAGCGATCTTCGTCCAGAAGATGCCACCAGAGTTCCCTCTCGAGTCGCGAGTGTGTTGCCCTTAGTATTCGACCGGTTTCGAAGGGGCCTCGAGCCTCGAGGAATCGCAAACCCTCGAGTTAGAGACTCTGGACGAACCTCTACCTTGCTCACGGAACGTAGGCTCGATTCGTAAGTTTGATGGCTGATCGAAGAGCTCCTATTAGTGTGCAGAGTCTTTTCAGTGTTGGCTAATCGACGGATTCCGTTTCCTTTCTTTCTGTCCTTCCGTTAAATCAATCGAGCCATTCGGTTCGACCATTCCTGCTCGTCGTTTCTAAGCGTTCAATGGTATTTCTTAATCCGTCTCGTTACATTCAATTCTTGGCTCATCTCGATCCCTCGACTCGAACATCGATTGTTCTCTTTTAGCTCAGATGACACGATCGCAACGTACATTCGTTCGCATCGACGATAAAAATAGCCCATCAAACGTTACACATATAGGAAAAACTTATCGTTGTACAGAATACGTCGTTCTTTTTTTATTACACTGGTAGTTTTACATCATTGTATAGGATTTTTTAATCGTTTTACAGTCACATTCGCGATAGAACTTGATCGTTATCGATTGGCACAACTCCCTCGCCGAGGCGGTCTTTTAATGGTAATTTCTTCACCATCCGCGTCGATATGCTTTGCACCAAGAAAGGAGAAACGAAGGAAATCGAGTTTTAGGAAATAGCGATACGGTTTGATAACGAACGATTAAGCAAGGGTTTTAAGAAGATAAACGCGTCTAATGCACGCGATACACGTTTTAAGCGATCGTTCTCTCGACGAGAGAGCTTTGAAGAGTTGTTCTTTCATACGAAACAAAAAAATCGGTCTTTCGATGATCGATCGATCTTCGTTGGATCTTCGATCGAGCTGTTCGCGTCTCCTCGATGAGAAGATCGCTCGTTCTTTCCCGAGTTATTTATTTGCAGACCGATCGAGGCGATACACGTGGCGTTTGATTAAATGAAGTTCAAAGAAAAAAAAGAAAATAATACAAAAAAAGGGAGATAAAATGTTGGGAAAAATTTCGATCGCTTATCTTTATTTCGAATCGATCGTAGGTGGAGAAGCGTTTAGAAATCGCGGGATTTCTTTAATTTAGAGAATAATCGATTAGATTTAGTATAGATCCATTGATCATAGGCACCGTATACTTATACTACTTCGCGATTATTCGTTGACAAGTAGATCTTGACAGGTTCTGTCAGACTGAAGAGTAGACACGGATGGTTTAGACCAGCCGTAGTTCAATTGAAACCGTGTGTTGCATCTTTCGTTATTTTTTCCTCTAATTTAGAAATGTCTCTTGTTATGTTTCGCCCTTCGAAGTGAATCTCGCCGGATTTGGAGCGATCAGGGTGATCGTTCGAGGCTGAACGCGAGGGATAATCATCGCCTAACTATAGATTACATATAATTCCGAATATAAAACGAATGTCGAGGGAGCCCTACTCGCGGACGCTATCGTTACCTCTTCTAAATGAAAAGCTAAAAATGAAAAAACGAAAAACTGAAAAAAAAGAATAGTATAAAAATAGGGAGCCATCGGCAGTTTCTTTAATTGACCTCGACGAACCCGCTTGACGTTCTTCCTCCGCTCGAAACTCGCTCGTAATCGGTAATCACCCTCTAGACGGCTTGAAACGATGCTACGAAAGGGAGAGCGCGCGATTCGACTCGATTTAATCTATTAAAGATCAACCACTCGTCAACGTTACATTTCACGCGCGTTGGCAATTATTATACCGTCGAATCGAATTAGCCGAGGGAATAGATTGCGAATGTATGAAATGTACCGTTGCTACCGAGCAGCGTTGCTCCTTAATGGGTTAAGAAACGATCGAACGGACAGGGATCCTGAGCGATCCGACCACGAGTCACGAAACGATCGTTCCTCGAAGAACAAGATCCGCTAAATTAGAGGTAGCTTTTCGAGCAACGAGCCAACGAGAGAAAGAAGAGAATTAAGAAAGAGTATAAAATCTGAGTGCGAAACAAGGGGCAATTGTAATTATCGCGTCGCGATTGTATCGTAATATCGAACGAGCGTGCAGCGTGACGGACAGTTCCGTTTCAACAAAAGAGGAATCGTGCGTGGATCATCGAAGAAACAAAAAAAAAATGTACTCTCGGGGTGCGAGCGAGGGGGTGATTTAAGAAAAAGAGGAAGGGACGAGATTTCAAAAGTGGCTCGTTTTCAAATCAAAGTCGCTCTGTTTTTCATCGCGCGTATCCCGCCCTTTCTTCTTTCTTCCCTTCGTTCTGTCTTATTCCCTTTCGTTCTTCTCCTATCATCGATCGCGCGACACACTCGAACGCGACTAATTAATCATGGACCGCTCGCCACACGGGCCCATTTCTCCGTACGATGATTCCGCGCGACACTGTACTCCGATGATTATATACAATACGCATATACGTATATACGATACACTGATTTTTTATATTTGAAAGAGAAGAGGAAATAAAATGCATTTACCTGACACACCCACGACACATGGTTGTTATATTCGGGGCTGGAGGAAAAACGGGGCGCGACTTCGCGAACCCTCGCGCTGTTCGCGAGAGGAACGAATCGACTCGACTATCGATCGCGTGAACGAACTGCGAACGAAAGGGAGGAACTAGGGAGAGATCTGGAGGACGGAGGGAAGAATCAGACGGGAGCTTAATGAGACACACAAGTGTTTCACGTTTATCGCGGAACGAGTTCGAGGTTCACTTTCGGAGATAAGGTGACGAGTTAAGTAATTATGTCGTTTAAACTAGTTAAGCGGTCTATTTTAAATTCTTTCAAGTACAAGTTACTCTTCTTCAAGTAATCAATCGTTCTCTGCTCTAATTAAACATTAACGTAATCTACTTTACCTAATTGAAAGAACAGAAAGGAAAGGAAAGAAATAATTCCAAGCTTTCCAACAAGGAAAAGAAATCGATTTAAAAAAAAACGGAGAGGTAGGGAACGAAGTGATACGATAGCGCTGGAAGTACCGTTTAGTCGATGGAAATTAACATCATCGCATAATTTGAAACAATGTTTCGTATTGTACTTGTCTTAATTGTTCGATTCGCACGGAGAAACGTCTCGAAACCCCTCTAGAGCCTCAACGAGCGAGAAACAGAGAGCGTCTGTCGTCGTCGATTAGCTCATCGCCTCTATTTGGAACGGGACGATGAAAAACGTAGACCACGACTCTTCGTCCCGTACGATTTTATCGGCGATGGCCTCGTCTCGTTAATAGAATACAAAAACGCGGCGATCGGGCCCATGGAACGTAAAAAGGGAGAAAAGAAGGGCGAGGAAGGGTCGAATGGTGGACCTGGCCGCGCGAACACCAGGGAAGGAAACGAAGGAGACGCGTTTCTACGAGCGAGATGCTTTTGCGTTAAGACACGAGATTGGGTGAGAGTTCATCGAGAGATGATTCTCGCGTTCTTGTTTCGATTATTCGCGCACGCGATCGGAGATGTTCGACAAATTCTTAACCCTACACTGAACTGCGTTTCTTAGCGAAGATATCTTTATCTACCAAAATTTATGACCCTTTACGATCCCAGAACGAATCTAATTTATTTTACTTCGTAACGGTCTCATAGATCCTTTTATTCGTCACTCTTTTTATGACCAATAACGTTAATTAACGCAATTGAGCTAAGCATGGCAGTAGAACCTCCCTTCGATCCGATCGCGGTCTCGTTTCTTCAACCCCCGACTCGCAATACGAATACGTACACTTAGCTTTCGTTAGATTTAATATTAACACTGGGTTAAAAAAAAAAACGACAATTTCTTTCTCCTTATCTCCTATTTTCGAGCGATAAGAAATATGATTGGATCGAAAGGGTTGAATGAGAAGCGATGATGAAGCAGAGTTAATTTAAATTTCGTCGAATTACTGACGAAACGGTGGAAAGGGTTAAGCGTATGTCCGTGAGAATGGAAATTAGGATAAACGAGTGGTACCTTCGAGAGGGATACGAAAGTTGTATCTGCGTGGATAGTATCGAAGAAGAGACGCGTGGATGATATTGTAGAATTTTTTAAACAACAAAAGCGGGGCGTATCTGTGCGAGGAGTGACACGGCGAACGATAATCGTCGTTCTTTCTTTCCTTTCATTTTTCTTTCTTTTTTTTTCTTTTCTTCCTCTTCGGTAGACACACAGAAGAGATAAGGATATGAATATCGATTTTCTTGTACGAGTATTCAAGTGGAAGGTTTATAATAATAAAGACTATGATTTACACACGTGTACACGTCTCTTATTGCGTTCTTCGCCGCATTAACATCGTGATTAACACTGGTCACGTTTCGCTCGCTTAACACCGGCCATCCTCGAGCAGACGTTAACACGAGAACGTTTATTGTTTAATCGCGAACCGTTTATTCGGATGACGATCTTTTCATCTATCCTTCATCTTCCTCGCATAGATGCCAACCGAGGTGGTGTTTACCGCAACTTTCGTCCAGCGTACGTCCAATGGTGATACGATGTAGCTAAGCGAGACTTTTAACGTTAGGGAGGAAGAGCTTTTTTTACAACACGCACCGTGAATCTCACCCAAGGCTCGAATCTCAACCTGCCGCCAGGGACAAGAGCGAGCCATTTCGAACGTGTAAATACATTTACATAATTGCGTATTGTCATGCTAGTTTAGCTGTAGAGATCGCGAGAGAGAGAAAAGTACGCGATGGATATCATTTTCGATACGAGACCACTCGTTGTCGCACTTGTGTACTCGTAATCGATCAAAGTCCATTAGGTTCCGTTTTAATACTAATTGAATAGTAAGAAACGTTGTGTCTGCATCGTTTCGAACGAAAAAAGAGAGTACGGGTGCATCAGCGTAGAAGAAATGTCGAATAAACAACGAGTGGTCTCGAGCAAACGAACAACGCTCGTCGCCTCCGCGAGTTTCAGATCGAAGGAGGGAAGAAAGCGTAGACGAAGCCACGGGAAGACTGGAGAAGAAGAACGAAAAAGGTGGAATCTGTAAGATAAATAAGGGTCGCGCAAATAGTTTAATTCCGATTTCGAGGAGAGCAACGCGGATTCTAATCCGGATATCGAACATAAAGCACGAGCAGACTGATCGCAGATATTCGATAAGCTGTACAAACGTTCTCGATTAGGCTAAATGACACGATAACAGATGATCGCGTAGAAGAAATTAGTTAACTAGCTTCGTAGGAGGATCTTTTAAGAGCGTCCTTTCTGATTTATCCTGTCGAACAAACAAAAGTCAAGAGAAACGAAACTGTATGTAGATACACGTATAGATATATATACACATTAACGCGACGCAAGAATTAGAGTCAGAGTCAATTGTATAATAAATTCGACGATGAGAGAACCTTCGCGTAGACGAAGTAGCGATTTTAAACGTTGGTACTTAATTAAGCCGCCGAGCAAAAGATTGCTCCTCGATCCGACCGTTCGCTCGTGGCAACCAATGTTTCCAGCGATCGTAACTGGCGAACGGTACCACCGATAATCATCAGAGTTCACCGTTCGATATCGAGCATCTTCCGTTTGGTCTCTTCGACCGTGGAAAAACGCAGAGAGGATGATCTCTCGCTCTCCTCCGCATTTTAAACGCGAGAAAACACCCCTAAAACACGACGACTACTGAGAACGATTCTAGTTAAGATCCGATCGCGAGGAAAGCGATCTCCACGGTCACGTTTTCTTTACTTCTACCTTGCGGGCGTTTCATTATTACGATTATTATTTCTTTTCTCTTTGATATTTGTAAAACGGAAGAGCACAGAACGCCAGACGCTCTGCGTCTTTTAATGAATTGTGTCGTCGAAATATAATTCGTGGTAGTTAGACGCGTTCAACCCTTTGAGCGCTGCGAACGCGTTAACGATCAGTGGTACGTTCGAGCAATCGCGCAATCTAAATTAATCATTATTCGATCGTTGATCATTCGTATAAAAATATTATATGAAGAAATGAACCGAGCACGCATTTCTCAGAGCTCGAAAGGGGTTGAACCTCCGTAAACGGGGTGGTTTAGTCGAATTAATCAAAATGTAGAACCGGATGAACATCCGGAAGGACAATCGAAAGGGGAACCGCAGCTCTGCCACGACTCGAGGAAGGAGAATGGATTCACTAGGATTCGCAGATCGGTTTTTCCAGCGATCGAAGGCGAACATTTCCGGAGAACGATAACACGATCCGTAGCGTTAAGTAGGGACCCGTGTGCACGAGATTGTATATAGAATAATTCGCGTCGATACGTGATTTACGTGTGTGTTTGAATGAGTAGAAAATGATAGAAGAGACCGGGATTTCGACGAGCATCGCGATAGTCGAATCAATTACGAGAACAGTGTTAGGTTCTTTATTATAATTCATTCATTTACAATTGATATAATTTCCGTTCGTGCTGACCACGCGTTTGTAATTATCGAACGATCGAGGCTCGATCGCAATGAAGAAGCTCGCGAAATCCCGAACGCTCGCGCGGTTTTTAAACAATTGCGCGAACCTTACCAACACTAAGATTAGACGCTGCGTGGTCCTCTCGTGCCAGCGATATCTTACACCGATCGACAGGGAAATGCGGAAAAATCGAGGCACACGATCACCGCGTGTTTTCCTTCGCGACGTTGTGAAACCACGGAAGAGGAACGAACGGTGGAACTTCATCGACTTGTGTGCGAAGTTCTTATCGTTTGCGGTCTACCGTGCAGTTACGCGACGCTGTCCTTTTTTCTTTACCCTGGAAAAACAAGAAACTTCATCGTTTAAGTTCAAGACACGGAAGTTCATTAAATACGTAGCATGTAATCGTTAAAGGTATTCCCAGATGCTTGCTGCATTCTACTATCGGCATCTACAACGATTGAAACTTCATGGAAATGCTATTCAATTAGCTCTTGGATATCCTACAAAAAATGAAAGTTAATAAAATATGTAAAGGGTTGCCTGAAGCACGAGAGAGGCACGCGAGGTGTGTTTTACTACTTACGTACGATTAGCGTCCTACGAATCATTTAGTCCTCTCATTCCTTCGCGAGATCCTCGGTGGTGCCAGATCCTCCCTCGAGTTCTTTTCTACCAGGCGACCAGCCGCTTCGACTAATCGTCGCCACGCGGAATATAAAAAAGGGAAACGTGAAGGCACAATGTATAAAGAAATTTTAATTAAGAAACGAGCGATTTTTCTTTTCTCGCATGTGTACACGAGGAACACGCACGCGTGAAGGACGCCAGCGAATCGAATTTTTCACGGTCTGGCATCACTCGACGAGGAAACACGCGAACGAAGCGAACGCGACGGGACTTCCGTCCGTTTCCGGTCGCTGCTCCACTGCGCGAGCCATCGTTTTGTCGCTCCTTCGAACGATTATCGTAATCGCGTGCAGGATTCAGAAGCGAATCGAGCACCTCGTAATTGGAGTGACTGTGTTACACGTTCGCAGCAATCATTTTTATTCCTTTCGAGATGAAACTGAAAAGTAGGAACGGCGACGTATTCGTCCATCGAGCGTCCAATTTTGGTGATTTCGGCTACGCATAAGAGCGACGTTTGTGTTTCTAATGTATGCGAAAAGATGATATCGACGATGGTTATTTCTTTGAACTTGCAACGTTCGGACGATTTACGTTAGGTTTGTTTCAATTTCAATCGTGCGATGCCAATGTGTGGGTTGATCATTTTAACATTGATTTTCTTTCTTTTATGTCGAATATATCCATTTTATTTACGTATTTTACTAATCGAATAATTATAACGTTTATTAACATTCTTCTGTCTAAAATTATTAAACATGATTTGACTACGATATGAAAAGAAAATGATAGGGGAGAAAATGATTAAAAAGAAGTCGTAGAGTAATAGTTTGAGGAAACAGATCAGGCGAACGGAGGTTGATGAAAATGAAAAGGAACAAAAAATGCGGGATAGTTACTGAATTCAATGGCAGACGCGCACGTTGAACGGTTTAGAATGGAGGTATTTCAAAGTTGGGGCACGTGAAAAAAGGCGTACGATACGAACGATCGACCTCTCACGGTTCGTTTCCGCTTTTACATAATGGAAACTCGATTTAATAATAATATCGCGCATAATCGAGGTGGCGGGGCAACGGAAACGCGAACGAAATCGTCGATCGCGAGCGCGCCAGCGTAATCTTGAACGGTGATTTTCCTTTTTTTTTCTTCCTTTCTTTTCTTTTTTTTTTAACCTACTTAAAACGGGAGGGAACTCGATACAATTTACACGTATCGCGCTGGATAATTGGAGTGTTTCGTAAAATCCCTCCTAGCCTCGTAATCCCTCGCGTGAACGTAAAAATATGCGATCCGTGATGCAATTTTCCTCCTAAAAATACGAACGAAAATGAAAACGAAATTCCTCGGATCCCGTAGCCCGATCGATTACGAAATTTTACAGATTGAGGTAACGCAGCGTAGCGTTCGGAGGATTTCGAATGAAACTACTGGCTGAATTCATCCTAGAATCATTAACTTGTAACATAGCTAATAGAAATTAAGACGATCGACGATTTTACTGGGAAGAAAGGGGAGGAAAATTATTAGAGGGATACTTGAGTAGCAACTCGTCGACGCGCGTAAGCCGTTTCAGCCGCCGTCCGATCGTGCGAGGGATTAATCCCCTTGCTTGTAACCACTAGACATACATATAACTGAGATTACGGTCTAAATGCAATAAAAGTATACAGTACGAATAAGAAAGTTTCATTTTACTCGAATGGCCGCTGTATTTAAAGAAGTCGCGAGAGAGAACCGATGCCCATTGGGATCACAAAAGGATGCACAAAATAATTGAAAAGAGAAACAAACAAGAATCTCGAGCTCGTCGTGGAGGAAAGAAGATTTTACGCATACGTTCGGTCGAGAACGGCCGGAAGTGCTCGCGCGGACCTTCGTCGGTGGACAAAGGCCGCCGACGGACTTCCGGCCGTGGACGTCGCTCGAGATTGTTCACGACGCGCTCTTTTTTTCTCTCCTCAAGACGTATTAACCCGTTTTCCCTCTGAACAAAAAAGGAATGGTAATTTCCCTCGAGTGCCCATTACGCGATTTTAACACAGCCGACTTAAACTCTGCATTTTTGTTTATCGTCGACACACGTTGGACGCGTTTCGGAAGAGAAGAGAAGAAGATAGAATAACGCGAGGCAGAGACGGAAAGAAACAGAAAGGGAGAAGTAAGACAACGAGTCACGCACAGGAGGCGTAATAGAAATTAATACTCGACGATTATCAATCGTTCAATCGATCGTCGGCGATCCATTTCACTGGTAACGAACGAATTAACGGCGACTACGAGTACGGTTTATTCGCACTGTCCGCGTTTGTACATTAAGGAAAAAATTTGCAAAAGAAAAAAAGCAGAAAAAAATTGGGGGGTGCAAATATATATATACATATACATAGGTACGTATAAGAAAAGCGCAGATTGGAAGAGTAGAGGAGAGAAAGATGTATCGTACATTTAATATGTCCAGCGTGACACACGACACGTATGAGAGGGAGAGAAAGGGAGAGCTATTTTGAAGGATGTGTTCGAAGAGTGCGTAAGTGGGCGGCGATAAAGTTTCTTTTTTTATTTCTCCGACTTGCCCGCGAGTATATATTCCTATATGTAAGAGATGTTATATAAGGATTACCTATAAAACATGAAAATAAATATCATGTAAACACCGAGAAAGCGTGGCTGTATTTTTACATCTCCGATATCGATTCCGCGTGATATTTCGCTAGCCCTTCTATCAGCGCCCCGCGACCCTCTACGAAAAACTTTGAACGCGATTACCGAGGAAAGCTTTTAAGAATTTTCAATTTTCCCGTCTTATCTGCCATCTAAACAGTTCTTCGCTCGAAGACTGGTAGAAAAAAAAATCTCCATTAGGGAATTAAATCAAGAGATAACGAACGAACGCTGTTGTTCAACTCTCCAAATGGCGGCTTTTAACCGCGTCGCGTTTTTTCCTTTCATACGAAATCCATTCCCATCCGGTGTAACTCGCGTTGCAACTTTAATTAAACGTCATTTAAGTGTGACGGAAGAATGCTTTTATCTGTATGCGTGATGAACGAATTCCATATCTGTTTGCGAGTGTAATTGAACGACGATTGAAAGACGACGAAACGGGAGCGTAAAAGGGAAAATCGGGCCGCGAACGTCGGACAATCGAGGCTAAACGGCGACGAATAAATTTCACCTAGCGATTTCCCAAATGCCAGCTACGGATCGTGGTTACGCAAGGTCGCCGCAAAACTTCGAATGCAATTCTGTTGCAACTGCGCCGGCGGATTGCTCCAGTTGTTCGCGCGGCCCCGTGCGTTCCAGGAAAATCGCTGTTTCAATGGCTGGAGCACCGTTTTTCTTTCATTTTCGTTCAATCTTCCAATCTCCGCGCCTCCCCCGCTAGCCCCTCGTCGTCATTTCAATCGAGTCGAGCGTTCTTGCGTCTTCGTACGAAACTAACGCTTTATCCCACGGTGATTAAGAAATTTCTGTGTCGTATGAGAACAAAAATAGCAAATCACAGAGATTCGCACCTTTTTTCATGTTCGTTTAAAGATCGCGTGGGGTTCTCTTACCGAAAAATGTTCCGTTAAATTCACGCGTTTCAGTGAAATTGCTCGCGTGTTGCCCACAGTGCACATGCAATTATCGCGATAATAGAATTAGCGGGAAATGCGATGGAAAATGATAGCAGAAAAGAGAACACGAATTCATTGAAGATACGTAAAATTCCTCTTCAATCGCGGATACGTTTAAACTCGCGTCCAACCGTGCTCGCATTCAAACCGCTCGGTATCGCCGAATCTGCATAGTTTCGGCCCCCTCGAATAGTAGCACGCTAATTAAGAATAAAAGCCCCCAGCCACGTTCGCGATAGAATGCAATTAACTATGAAATAAAAAGGAATTGCAGCGAACGGAATGTTACGATATACCAAATGGAAACCACAATGGTCAGCTGACGCAAGATACAATATCGCGTTCCAATCGCGTTCGGATATTTCTAACGATTTTTGCTGTTATTACGCATCTGCTCCCTGATCACGGCCCAGCGAAAAAAGGGGTACGGCGCGAAATTTCGATCGAGCCAAGACCGTGTGTCGCAACGCGAACGCGTTCACCGGCTGCCACGACTCGTTGCTCCGTGATTTATGAGTTCTGCTGGTTTTTCCACCGCCCGATGGGATTGAGCCATTACATCAATTAGGGCTCGGATCCGCGTAGCTACGACGTTCGAATCGCCGGCAAACCGTGTCGAACCGCGACCTTCTGCTAACTCTTCTCAGTCGCCCAGCCCGTTATGCAAAACGCGATTCAACTCTTTCTCTTTCGTTCCTCGCCACGGACGTGCTCATTCGAATCGTATCTCGATCCTCGAATATTTTCATTGTTCGAGGTTGCTCGAATTTTTCAAACCATGGAAATTGGAAACTTTTACAAGTTAATAAAAGAAAAAAACCGCTCCGAATTCATCGAATTTTCAAATTGCCGACTTTCTAAATACTCCGATCAAGCCGAAGGGTTTCAATTATTGGGCAACCGCGAGCAGTTAAACCATAGAAACAAAACTAGAACGCGCGATTCAATTTCCCAACATTTCTCGGTCTTTCACATTCTTCTGCGCGTGGAACGTTCGTCCGCGGTTCACCCTCGCGTTCGATACTCACTCGTGGGCACGCGGAACGCGCGACAGGCTTTCGAGAAGCATCGGGAGCACCGCGACTTCCGGTCGCGTCGGTGCCATCGGGAAATCGGCGCGTCTCGAATGGCGACCGCGTCTCGCGTAAACGCCTCGAGGCTCGGTTTCACGCGCGCGCGGTCGTCTCGGTCGACTCCGTCAGCGGAATGCGTTCGAACGCGTTGGTGGCCGCGATCGGAACTCGTAAAATTTGCTTTTCACGTGCTCGCATACATTTGCATAAATAGCAAATAATCAGCGGGCTGGCTGAATTTCGTATGCCCGCGAAAGGGACCCGGGAACCAGTTTCCAGGCCTGACTTTCAGCGCTGCTTACCGTATACGCATAGGTCGGTAGGTGCCTATTAGCGGCGAGCCTCGACCACTCGCTAGGAGGACATTGGGACTTTCCGACTTGATATTTCACGTTTCATAGAAGCGAACATTCAGATAATCGCCACATAATTCCTTTATTTATACATCATTTAATTAAATGACGACATATCTGGTAACGAGTAAGAAACTAGAGAGGATTTGAAATAAATTCGAAAATAGATACTTGTAACTGAAGTAAGTATCTAACGTGCTACATAAAAATCGAGTAGATATACATGTATTTATTTATGATTACCCGTATTTTTTATTGTGAGCATTATATGCGTTACAAAAAGCACGATAAAAGGTCAGACACGAGGAATGAGCTCGTAATAAATGAGGGGTTGTAGAGGAAAAGCATTCCATCCTCAGCCCTGACGCGATCGGTCCATCAACCGGTCTTACATTTGCTTCCATCGCCTTGATCGTCTCCTCTTCCCTGGAAGCTCCATTAAAATTAGATTAAATTCGCGGGAGTCGTTGAGCGGTGCCATTTCTTGAAATTCAAATCTCTTGCACTGGACGCTGAGAGCTTCTCGACTGATAAAGTTGAGTTGATCTCTCGAAAAAAATTGGTCAGAAGAAGGTTCAGTCTGTTGAAGCGCCCGAGGTGATACGCGAGTCCTGCAAACGAGACGCCGCGTCTTCTAATTCGTCTGTGCTCCTTCAATTTATCTCCATTACACAGTCGATCAATTTAATTCATTGCGCTATCCCCGTTCATTGACTTCTCGATTCACTGACGCGCCGCTTCGAGGGTTTCGATGCTGCGATCCGGTTGCAACGTGCTCGTACGCAATTCGCATAGGAACAACCCGACTCTATGTCCATTTCAACCGTATACTCTGCGATAAATAACGCGCCCAGTAGAGTCTTTAATCCAATGAACCTCGACAATACCTCCAGCGAGAATCATCGAGCACGCTTCTTCGACGAACTCGCGAGCCAGCAGGCGTGAACGCACCACCTGTCCCCACCAACGGGTCGAGCCACGGAAAAACTTGCCATTCATCGTGGGTGTCGAACGCGTGGGTGTCCCACGGTGCGTTGCACGTGAAACAAAAGCAACGACACAAGTGCGGTGGTCGCAGCGGTGGCCGGTGTTGCGTAAACGCCGTCGACTCGAACAGCGAACCCGGTCGCCCTCTCTCCGCGGAAGGGACGGCGAGCACCGTCGAGAGCACCGAGCACCGGGTACCGGATCCGAGGACATTTTTCTCAGTCGTCGACGGCGTGGCCAGGCCGCGAAGGTGAAGGCAATGGAAGCGGGTGCCGCGGCGTGTTTACGAGCTGGAAACTGCCGCACGCATCCGCGAGGAAAGCGCGGACGAGGCCGCCAGCAACGGAGATCCGGGATTCCTGGAAACCTGCCAACTCCGGGATATCGCGTAGGGAGCGCGTGACACACGGCACGACTGGTTTCCGAAGCTGAGGCCGCCAGTTTCGACGGTCCAAGGCCGAGCCCCGCGCGGGACACCTTTCCTTAACTCTTCCTTTCTTAGGGTACGCGATCCCTGGTCGAAAGTAAAAGTATTCGCCAGCTGGCTTTCGAAAGCCGTGGTTATCAGCTTACACGGCTCTCAATAACGCAATAACATTCTTCTGCACGTGAAACGTTCCTCCGCGGTTCACCCTCGCCTTCAACGCCGTATCCTGCTGGATTTCACCGTTGAGAATAATGGTTTCGCTTGTCGTGCGATTCGGGACGGGCATCTTGTGCGGAAAGGCCACGAGACCCTCGTGAATTCGTGTATTCGAGTGGACGACCTTGGCCACTATGTATTCTGGTCGATTTTGGTCCTGATATGGCAGTTCTACTTCCGAGAACGAGAACTTGGACGCGTTGAAAGTGCTCGCATAAATTTGCTTAAATTATTTTAATCGCGTTTCAATCGCGCTACATCCTTTTATCGCCCAGGTATTAAGGAGTCGATTTCAATTGGTATGATGGACAGATGAAATTGGTTCACGACTTTAATTTGATTGCGCGTTAACATTTCATTGAAGTGGACGTTTCTGGTTTGACTGTCCCTTCTCTCTGCGATCGATTCGCGACGGTATCCGTTTCACTTTTCTCCGAACTCGTGCCAATTTCATTTTCACTTTAGCAACAAAGATCGAACGATGAGATAAAGTCCTCATCTTCCATGCTTCGGATTACCACCGAACTCTCGACGCATCATATAAACGGAATTTCATTTAATAAAACCAATGATTCATCGGTAGCCACTGATGTGTTTCATTTTATCTCAAGAGCACCGATTCTCGTCAGGCATTGAAACTCGATTACTTTGTCCACCTTCGTTACCAGTTTCTTCTGCCTCGTTAAGGACGCCACGAACGATCCTCACTTCAAAACACGCCACTTGACAATGTTAACAAATTTACGTTATAATTCCCGTATCACAGTGCGATGTCGTTTTTACAAACGGTAATAAGACAAGAAACATATGTCCCGAGCCAGGGAAGGTAATAACGATCAGCGCGGATTGAAATAATAAGAAACACCAGATTGTGGACGAAGCTAAACCTAAACAACCCATCTTCGAGCTTGTTTCAGATCGCGCCTCCGCTCTTTCCTCGAGTCTTCGTCGTTTAAACTTCCTTCGAATTTCTTAGCCCCGAGTGATCCTCAAAGAAAATCCATCCAACTCCCTCCAAGTCGCTTTACTTTCCTCTCTGCGCTCGATTCTCAGGATGGGAGCATCCATCGGCTGCACTTCGCCTCAGTTTCGCTGCGATGTATCGCCGGACTTCGCTGTAGCTTCGCGCGGTTGTTCCGCGGACAGCGGTGATTAATCAAATTTAACAGATACCAAGCTACGGCCATTGTTTGCCGTTTACGGTCCGCGAGACGACAAAAAAAAAAAGAGGATACGCACGACACGCACCCGTGGTAAGTGTGATTCCATGTCGAGTTTCAATAACGCGCAACGGTGCTCGCGACGAGGGAAAGGATCGTGGAAACGGAACCGGCTGACAGAGTCAAACGGGACAATCTGTTTTCTCGTTCGACAATCGAGGATACATGGTATTAAAAACACGTAAAGATCGAATGAAACGTACGCGCGAGCAATCGCAGATCGAATTAGCCTAATTCGAACGGGACAAACGCAAGTTACTCCCTCGACGTGAGTATAGTTTACGATGCGCGCGAACTTACCTCGCGCGCATTCGTTTCACTCTCCCCCGTTCGAATCGAGTATCCGAGCGGTTATTAATTATACGAGTTACGCTTAAATTAACCGGTTTTACTCTACGCGTGTCAACGTGCCTATATTTCTCGGATAAAACCGAGAATTCTCTGGCGTCGGTTAAATGGCGAACAGGATCTCTCCACTCGCGAATCGCGTTCGCCAGCGAGGGAGGCTGGCTTTGAAATAATTGTAAAACAGATTCGTTGCGCAACGGCAATGCTTCGCGTGTAACCTCGCTTGCGATAATGTTACTGAACCTCCGTAATCGAAGATACCGTGCTGGCACATGCAAATGCGACGAGTTTCGCGATGATTTATTCGAGACTCTTCTCAGAACCGATCTTTAATCGGCTTTACAGTCAAACGATTCGAAAAATGTTCACTCTCTCGAGTTACCCGTTTTATTTTTCAAGATTTTCAAACGTTCCAAGCCTCGCGAAGAGCTGCGAGGAATAGCAATCGTTCAAACCCATCAAAAAGCATCCCTCTTATTCAAACAGTCGACTGAAACCCTCCAGAGTCGTCCGATCGTTTACAACCTTCCAGCTTCGACGCTAAAACTCACGGAAACCCCATAAACTGCGCCGCGTTCGTAAACTCTCCGGCGGGTACCTTCCAGCGCGTTTAATTTCATGGGGATACTCTGTCCGTTTTCGCGGCGCGTGGGATTGAATTGTCCATAAAATCGCGGCCCCGACCGGGATCGCGGCCAACGCGTGTCGCGGCTCGAAAACGGACGCAGCATCGATCGGATCAGCTCGTAAACGAACCTGTTGCACGGCCACCAGGGAATTCGCGACGTCGAGATTCGTTCAACCATCGCACCGCCGAGGGAGAAAAACCAACCCCCTCCGCGTCGATCCTCGAGCGCTGGACCATCGCAGAAGTTTTATTAACTTTTAACATCGAGCACGTTACAACTTGCTCGCGACGCTATCTACAACTTTGTTTATTTTTTACGTAGCTACATATCGCGTGCTAAATTAACCCCTTTAATTTATCTGTTTATTCAATTGTAGAAGCAAATTTTCGTGTCTTCTTTACCTTCTGATTAAATAAAAAGCAGGTAACAACTGGTTGGGTGAAACTACGCGATAATGTACGTCCATTACGTTTTCCTTTCACGCCCACGACATGACCTTTTCTCATCAGTAGTAAAAGTGGAATAAGACACTAAAGTTTAAGCATCTGTTTCGCTTGCATCCTGCATAATCGTCAATAACCAGTTTCGCTTGCTCCTCGTTAAATGTTTCGTCATTTTCGTAGCGTCGTGGATGTAACAGGGACGGCGGAGACGGAAATAGGGGTGGGGATCGCTGTAACGATCCGTCGTAATTAATCGAGAGAAACAGAGCTGTTCGCATGCGTACGCAAACGGACGGGATAAAGTTTCGTTTTAATATTTTCGCGACACCGTTCGACGATAAATCACGCGTGGTTTAATCTATCCACCGTGGTTCTCGTGGGAAAGATTAATGCCACCTGGAAGATCGACCGGTCGATGGTAGATAAAGCGATAGTGGCGACTACCGAGGCTTGAATAATTCCCTCGGCCCGCGCCGCGGGAAGAAGAGGATCGCGATAATCGGTACGTTGAACCGCGCGGCGGTGTCTTCCTTTTAGGAAACTTGTAAATCCTGTATCGAGCGCGCGCTCGTTGCCATGGAACGGGAGCGAGAAGTATCGCGGCTCGATCAGCAACCCTCTAATGCATCTACATATTTAGCTGCTCGATGCAACCGAGCTACGTTCCGTTTCGCGTCCCTCCGCTTCGTAAAAACTATCGATAGGTCCAGTCTTCATGAATTACAGGTTCCTCTCCAGTCGTCTGGAAATTTATAAAAATTCTGTTAAAAATAACCCTTTACATACGATTAATTATCGTACACGAGGAGAGGGGACTCATCCGCGTTTGCGACTGCGGACACGAACGCTTCTTCTTATCAATGCAAATGCACGCTTGTATTTCAGGCAGGGCGAGTACCGCGATACCAGCAGTTTTTCACCGTCGTTATCGTTAACCTTTGGAACCCAGTAACACCCACGTGCCCACCTATTCGCACCGTTCACCAGGGACGCGTAGGTGAAAACCTTTCTATCACTGGTAGCGGACTGCGTTATTCCTGCGGCCGTTTCGTTGTGCAAATAGCCAACGCGGTGGAAACGCGGCACGCGTTGCTTGTTCGCTCGTCAATCTTGTTCCTCGTTGCGGACGCGTTGAAAAGAAGTTGGCCGTTTGTCGATAAACGCCGCGTATCCGTCGAACAGCTGTTAGAAAACGAACGTCGGGAGCCTCCGAAATGTCTGGAGCTGGAGCGAGGCGCCTCGAGCCACGTAACAGCCTACATTTTATTTCTCTGGACTTTTACTTCGCGACTGTGCACGCTGTTCGGCCTTGCTGCGACCTGAATACCTCGGTTCGCCATCGCTGGAATCCTTCGTGTCGCTGCTCGATTTCGTCTCGGGTCACCGCGATGCGTCTTCCTTGATAAAAACCGAGCGAGCCGAGAAAAATCGATTTAAAACCGTGAACGTGCTCGATCGCGGGACAGATAAGATCCCATACTGTAATCATTAATTATCGTAAGTGTCGAGCACGCGATATGCCCTCGAGAATAATGTCGGTAACGGGGTGGTGCGACAAGATGCGTTCTCAGAATGTGAATTAATTAATCGCCGTCGCCTCGTTGGGATCGAATGACGTTCCCCAACAATAAATACCGTCGTATTTATAGAGAGGTTGATATAATCAGGCCAATATCGAAGCGTAGATGATCGTATTTAGAAAAAAGGTCATAAATTCTAATCGCGGTTTCGATCTACACACGCTGCTCGTTCACGACTCGCAAAGTATGTGTCACAATTAGAGCTGACGGACGAATCAGGCGTACTTGCGATCTCCTCGTAACTTTTCCACGGTTAAATGTTACGTTACTCAAAGATTCATCGGGCATGGGCTATTAAATTGGAAGGAAAAAATTGATAAATATAAATCTTATATAAGGAATATTAAAAGAGCCCGTTAATATTCGCGTCATAATTTACAAATGTAAATTCAAGCAATCAGTACTGTCGAAAAAAAAATGCTAAATGCTCGATCGATTTAATTTATCCTTTCGCGCGAATGCCATACTGCGCATAGCGCAGCTTGAATTTATCACGTGTCTTATTAACACCACGACATGCATCGTCGTACCGGTCCATTATTAGCCCCGCGTTAAAACCAATTACTAGTCCACCACCCGCATTCCACGTTTGTTTTACAAAATTGCAATATTCACCGCGATGCAACGGCTCCTAGCGGAATGTAATTACACGAGCTATGGATTAACATTACTATGCGAAACGTTCGATCGAGTCGTGCCGTACCACGATTAACTCGGATAATAACGCTTCGCGTTGCGCAGAAACAGCTCGACAGTATAGATAAATCGTAACGTCTGCACGTCGCGTCAAATTTTCCCGCGTTCGCCAGCAATTTCCTATTCGTGCGAAGCGTTCGAGCGAACCACGATGCACGGCGCTCAATTTCCGTTCGAATTCGTTCGATCGCTCGCGACCATTTCTCTTTCAAGGCGACGAACGACGCCGCGGTTGGTCCGAGAACAAAATCGAAAGCAAAGCGAGCCACGCGAGTTCCCCTTCGATTACCGTGTTCGATCGAGCCGCGCTGCGCGCCGTCCCTTTCAATTCCACTCGAGCAAACTGAACCACGTGCACTCGCCTTAAGGTGGAACATTCTTTGGAAATGCATTTCCTGAATACAGATCGCGCAGACCGGGGGCCGTTAACAGCCGCGCGTCCAGCTGCTGGGGAATAGACGCGAAGAGCGCGCGGCTGGTTAGAGTAGCGTTCCGGAAAAGCGAGGTCCTTGAACTCGATTCCGCGGCTACGCCTCGAGATAGGTACCTGGCAGCGATGGTCGTCCTTTACACCGTCCCTTAGGCCGTATGCAAACCGCATCTCCGCCGCGGGGCACGCACGCGCGTGCGTTTCATCTAAACAGGGAGTGGCCCCGCGCGGAGCGGATTTTCCGCGGTGGTTCGAGACAACGAGATGTTCGATTTGCATGAAATTGAATTTCTGCCGGTTCGATCGTGGCCACGCTGCTGGAGTTTCGCTCGCAGCGGAATCGAGAGGGTCGCGACGTTGATTTAATCCTCGTCGAATCCAGCTAGGCTCGACGGTCGAGGGCTAAGCGTCGCTTCGCGGTATGAAAGTATGGAAACGGTTGATAACCGAACTGTTCGCTCCATCCGATGAATAAATGTAGGAGATAGTCGAGTTCTAGGTATTCGGTGGGGAATGTCAGGTCGTTATTATATAATAAGCTTCTCGCTCTGGCAATCGAAACGGAATTAAATGCGAATTTGCATGACCACGATCATATCGAGCAAAAAACTTTCGCGCTATTATCGTGAAATCATTAGCTCGATGTAAACGCTGAACGGTTACATGAGTAGTATCGGAAATTACATGTATGAAATAATGGGTCCTCGAGCTCGAAAGTTGGAGGATCGCGTATCGACCGCAGCTAGTAACACGTACAGATCGAAGATCGTGTGTCGACGACAATTTTATGACACGATTCCCAGCGAGGAAAGAATAATACAATTGTGAACAGAAAATTGCATTGCGTACATTCGATCGAGCCGTTCGATAAGTTAATGTTAACTCTCGGATGTCGATACGTTCGATGTACCGATAATCTTCGACTTCCTTGAACTGTCGCGTGAAACTCGGCTTTACGCGAATATACAAATCTCTAGCCTCGTATTTCAACATTTTCTCCCTTTCGAACTTGTACATTCTATATGGGACGAAGAAGGTTGTGCGGGAAAAAGTTGAAACGACGAGGACACCGAAACGAGTTCCAGTTTCTCGATATATGGGCTTAAATGCAGAGATCAGGCGCAGATTGAACGCACGAAAATATAAATCGATCGCCACCCGTTGACATTCCGAAATGATCGCGTAAAAGTAATTCGACGCGTTGGATTGCATACGAATGAATGTCATAATCGTCAACGCGTTTCTAGAGCGGTCGAACTTGCTCGAGTCGTGGCTGACCTACCCAAACTCGTCGATTCAACCACCCTTAAATAGTTAAAACACTCGGAGTGTATCTAAATTCGTTTCAATCCGCGCCATCAACCCGCTCCGAGCCGCTCTAATTGACTCTGACGCGATGCGAGCCAGCGTAATTCGTTTCAACATTCGCGGGGAGCGATGAAAGGCGGACTAAAAATTTCGTCTAAGTTATTCCAATCCGCTTCAATTTACGGGAATTTCACTCTATCTCGCTCTGCCCGATCCCAATTCGCCGCAACTCAATTTAACTTGTTTTAACTTGGCGCGGCTCGCTGTATTTCAATTGCAACCCCTTCCGCTTACATCTCAGATACATCTCGTCGTAATTGAATATTCAACGGGACGATACGTTATTTCAATTATCTCCTATCTAGAAGCGAAAATAAGACAAGAATCAAGAGAAATCCAAATCAGGTGCGTGTACACCAATAGTGAAGGTACGTTATCCCTTCGCGTATCGTACAATGTTAACTCTAGATTTTCCAAAGGTTGTCATTTACGATCAATTTAAAAAATTCGATGTAGAAATCGAGTAGTACCGAGTTGCAATGATATATCGACTGGCTTTCAATTATTTTAACCTTGTAATACGCGATACCCTTCTAGGAGAGAATGCATAGAACGCATCGACGCCAGCCAATTCGCGTTCCCCCTCGTGTTACTCGTACGGTTTTATTTGTATCGTAAAGTTTGCTAAACGTGATACTGATTATCCCATGACGTCGATTATTCGAATTAAATATGCCAGTAAGAATATTCCCGATACACGCAACGCTTATTAAGTAAGCACGATGTTCTATATTTTAGTTCCTGTTAATAATAATGAGAAAAGTTCACAGTCCGAGGAAGTAGATAAAGAAATCTTGGTAAACATTAATTGCCCGCTCAGATTAATATTGAATTACATCCGAGATACAGTTGGATTGGATGATACAAGTAAACAGCATGCAAAGTCTCTTTGGTAACAGTTATTAGAAAATTTAAAAATTAAATTACATTTACAGCCGAGTTCGATTTATGCGACGAAATTAGTTGTATGTTAAGAAAACTTTCCTTTTTGGAGCCGTGCACATCTGGCTTAGATGTTTTCCAAGCGGATTTGACATACGTAATAATTACATTTGAAAGTAAGTTTGAAACGTCATTAAATGTTATCTCAAGAGACAAGACGTTCGGATTCTACTTTGTTGAGATTCGATAGATTATGTGCTACTTGAAAATATATATATCATTCTTTTAAATATGTTTTATATAGGAGATGCAAATGGTCAGATGACAAATATCACGCCGCTCCTTTCCGGAAAAGCAGCAAAGAAGTGCACTGATACAGTTTTAAAGTCAAACGCCTTGTTTAGAAAAACTTTGTCTACTAAATCATCCTTAAAAAAAGGTCAGAATACAAGTAGAATGGTGTAATTATAATTATCGGAAAACACATTTAATTGTATCACGAAATTTGAATACAATTTAAATATATGCTACGCGACATTTTTTGTACAAAACCTTTGTGAAAAATACTCTTGCGAAATGGCTTTTATAACAGATCTTTATCTAATTCCCTAAACTTTACATTTGGAATAGTAATATTATGAAATTTCCCATGTTTACCTAATCCTTCTGTGACAAACCTTTTTGCTCCTTTAACCCCTTCTTCGAATAACAAGTGAGATCCATTGTCTTTTTCAAATTGTGCAGCTTCCGCAAACTGTTTGGCAATAAACGTGGCATAGTGTGCAGATGTGCGATCTGCGAGCAGCGATCTTTGAGGAAACTTGATCAACGATTTTGCGAGACTTATTGCATCCCCTACCGCTAAGAACAAAATACTTATATTTTACTATATTTCACTGGTAGCTCTGTTATACAAACGTCCCTTGATTTACATGCTCTGCATTATGAGAAATGTATACATACTTTATGTAAATCAAGGAACAATTTTAATCATTACAGGCTTAAATGTACCTGAACCAGTGCTCGTATAACGATTAATTAAACCCCAAGACAATGCTTCTTTTGCATCAATATGACGGCCAGTTAATATCAGATCCATTGCTCTCGAATAACCAATTAAAGCTGGTAATCGAACAGTACCACCGCACAGTATAGGAATACCAAACCTTCTATTCGTAAATCCTAACACTGCACTTTCTTCCATTACTCTTAAATCACACATTAAAGCAAGTTCAAATCCTACACCCACTGCGAATCCATTTAGAGCAGCTATTAAGGGTTTTTTGCTTAACTCAATTTTATTGGCCTATAAACATTATAAATTCAGATACTTAATGCAACGGTACAATTATTATTATAACAAGGTTTATACACCAAAGAGACCTTAAAATTTTCTCACCAGTGGACCAAAATGGGGTAAAACTTCTTCGTTTTCTCCATTATACTGTGCAATTTCTACAAGATCGTAACCGCTACAAAAATTCCCTCCCATGCCGTGCAGTACACAGACTGTATAGTTGTCATCATTTTCAAACTTATCTAATTCGTCTGATAATTCTTGAGCAGTCGCAGCATTTAAAGCATTTTTTCTTTCGGGTCGATTTATACCAATTGTAAGAACGCTTTCGTAACAGCTTTCTACTACAATATTCTTTTCTACAAAAATGTAAAGGTAGAAGTATTTATTGCGAACATACATGTAAATGATCGTTGTAATGTACCATGAATAGATAGTAATTATTTACCTGGCTGCTCTCCCTTAAGTTCTACATTTTCAGACGATTTGGAGGTTAAATATCTTTTCAAGTAATTTCTGTAATGTGGATTGATTATTCCTGACAATCTTTTCAAGAAATACATTTGTGTAATTGCGAATTCTATTAAGAATTCCGTAAATGCTACGATGAACTTTTATACTCCTGTAAAATTAGTTACTTTTACTCCTGCTTTCGATGAGACATTTAAATTCTCCTTTCTTATTGGAGTACAAACTAAACGATTAGCAAAAAGGAGAATTTACACGTACTTTGAACATCAAGGTGCGTACTTATGATGAAATTAATCTCGTTTATCGTTCGTTGCAAACGCGTATTAAACTACACACCTAACCAAAGTTTTGCAAATGTCAAAATAGTCTATGTATCTCCGTTCGAGGAGCCCAATTTTAAGGAGAAGCGCTGATTTGACTAATTAGAAGCAAGTGTCAATTTTATAGAATAAAATAGAAAGAGATAGTTTCGCGAAACAGCATTAAAAATGGAAGATCTGCAGAAACTGGAGGAGGAGGCTAAGGCGAGGGCGGCTAAGTATGTCTCTAATTTGTTGCAACGACCAGGTCAGTTGGAGAAGATTGACATGTATAAACGTAGAATATCTCGAAAAAAGGCTTCGGTAGAAACTATGCTGAAAACAGCGATGCAAAGTCAATTAGACGGCGTTCGCGTGGGCTTTGAGCAACTCCAAAGTTCTTTGGAGAGTATCGCCTCTATAAAGCAGGATCTGAAAGACATCGATGAATTGTTTAGCAAGGTCCCGGAACTTAGCACAAAATTACAAGCTGTTCAGGAGGAGAATATGCGTCACTCGCAATACGTTACTGCCAAGGAGAATCTGAAGCATACCTTTACTTTGCCTGAAAGCGTTGAGATGACCAAACAGTGGATAAACCAAGGAAATCTTCTATATGCCCATCAAATAATTATGGACCTCGAGAACTCGAGAGACGACTTGCTATACGAATTACATAAGCTTCCAAATCAATCACCAGCTGATACTGTCATGTTAAAGGCTTATTTAGAAGACGTTGAGATGCTCTCCGAGCTGATGGAAAAGCAAATTAGATTGGTACTGAGTCGTACATTAAACACGGTAAGAAAAGAACCCACGGTTATTGTAACAGCATTGCGGATTATAGAAAGGGAAGAGAAAGCTGACCACTTCGCTATTCAGAGGCATAAACAAAGCGGTTTTATGCCACCCGGTAGACCAAAGAAATGGAAAGATATGGCGATGAAAGTCCTAGAAAAATCTGTTGCAAACAGAATTGAAGGGACTCACATAGAGGAAAGAGTGGACAACAAAATGTGGCTAGTCAGGTATTTAGAACTTACACGACTTTTGATCTTGGAAGATTTGAGAGTCGTTAAAACTCTCTGCGAACTTTGCTTTCCACCTTGGTATAACATTGTGAGAACTTTTGTTAAAATGTACCACACAAGTTTGTCACAACATTTGAAAGACATAATTGCTAATGGCTTAGAAGGAAATGAATATGTATCACTGTTATCATGGATCATGAACACTTATACTGGACCAGAATTGATGCAAAATCCTGAACTAAATATTGACACAAGCGATATTGGCCCCTTATTAAGTCCAGAAATCATAAATGACCTCCAAGAGAAGTACTTGAAGAACATGTGCCAGAATTACGAAGATTGGATGAAAAAGACTTTGGAGACTGAAAAGGTTGACTGGTGGTGTGGAGTGTTGCCAGAAGGGAGCACTCAAGAAGCTTACTACCATACAGCAGCGCCTGTGATCATATTTCAAATGATCGATCAAAACCTTCAAGTTACAAAAACAATTAGCAGCGAATTAACAGCACAGGCTATAATACTGTGTATAGAACAGGTGATCAAGTATGGTTATATGTACAGACAGGCAATATTGGAATTTAAAAACAAACATTTTGAAGACAGAAGTCAGGTACCATACTTTACTCATCATATGATTACGGTTGTTAATAATTGTTTGCAGTTTATAGAGTTAGCACAGCAGATGAAACAACTGTATTGGGTTCCTAATACTTCTGCAGAAGCTAATGTTAAATTTGAGAGTTTGTTATCAAATTATCAACAATTACGAAATGAAGCAGCAGCTATACTATTGGAAGAGTCATTTTTGGATTTAGAATTGCAATTCCAAGATCTGATTACACCCAAATGGTCGTCATCTTCTATTCCAGTAGATATCATTTGCGTGACCTTAGAAGATTACTTTCAAGATTACAATCACCTGTGCCCGAAAAATTTCGAGTACGTTATTATGGAGGCGCAAAATCTAATTGCGAAACGTTACATTTCTGCGATGCTCCAAAGGAAAATATCGTTGAAGACGTACGAGGAATGCTTAACGTGTACGTCGAAAATAATGACAGAAGCGGATAAACTGAAGAACTTCTTTGATAGAATAGCTCCGAAAGTAGGGAACTTTAACTCTCCCTTCGAAATAATTAAACGTCTTGCCGAGGTACTACGTTGCGAGGATTCTGAAATTCTTTCTTTGGATCTACATTCATTAGTTGAGAAGTATCCAGATATGACTGAGGATCATTTGATCAGATTATTGGGTCTCAGAGGCGACATATCCCGTAGCGAGGCAAAGGAAAAAGTATCGTACATTTTCGAAGCTCAACGTAATCGTAAAACTCCGCAATCTATTACGCACAGTATATTCAAACAAATAATAATACAAGATAGTTTTCTCAGTTGGAAACCTTAAAATTTAATCGCAAACACCAAAGGAATAAAGTTGAAAATTATTTTTTACATATCATCGGTGAAGCTCATATAAACGGTACATTATATGTACTTATTGTCCCAGTATCATCTAAATTAGTAATAAACAGAGGAATTACTAAATATGTAAATAGACAAATCAATGTTTAGTCAAATTCAGTTTTTCAACTTAAAAATAATTTATCCACTGAAAAGTGTAAAGAAAGATTTTAAAATAATTGTCAAGTCTGTATATAAACACATGTTGCATATGTATATAATTAATTGTATAAATGCTTGCCAGAAATCATTATTATTTATTTATTTGTGGCTTGAAAACAATATAGATAATACGATAATAACTGCCTTAGCGATTGTATTAACTTATATATTCATTATATAGATAGATGCGAATAATTTTGTTACTAAACGTGTACGTAACACAGCCCCCAAAAAGTACTTTGTATATATACAACATTTGAAGATAAAGAAAATAATAAAATATAAATAACTAATTAATATTAATATAGAAAGAGATTTCCTACTTTACATGTTTCCCGCTTTGGATGTAAGAGAGAGAAAGATATATAAGAAAGCTATAGGAAAGAGTGAGACAGATGCTGCTGACCTTACTCTGGAACCCCTGGCGCCATCTCTGTAAAAAGTGCTCAAACTGGTCGCACACAAGTACCGACAGCGAAGTGAACTACTGAAGACTACTAGCGCCATCTCTTGGAGAAGTGCTAAAACTAATACCCGACTAGTTTCAGCGCTTCTCCGAGAGATGGCGCTAGTAGTCTTCAGTAGTTCACTTCACTGTCGGTACTTGTGTGCGACCAGTTTGAGCACTTTTTACAGAGATGGCGCCACGAGTTCAAAATGAAACTTTTATAAACAATCACTCAGTATAAAATATTTACTCTGTACGATTTAATTGGAGACGTAAATCAATATTATATAGTACCTTGAATACGTAATTATATTAATGCTAATTAATTAAAAGAGATACCTTAAGTTAAAAGAAGGAATGGTTAGCTAAGTTGATACAGTTCCATGCTTCCTCAACCTCGTGCTCATTGTGTATCAAAAATTTGAGCCAAGCATGCCAGCTGAAATAATAAATAACGTTCTAACGTACGAGGGTTGCAATTATTTGCGGTATCGTTTATTACTATCGACACTGTCAGGCAAACCAGTGCGAGTAACAAATATCAGGACTAAAAACGATGATCCTGGCCTTAAAGGTTACTTTTTCAAACTAGTCAATTAAAATATAAAATTATATAATATTTGTACTATTTATTGTATGCGTACATGTTTTTATTGTAGAGTACGAAGTCAGCTTTGTTCGTTTACTTGACAAAATTACAAATGGATCCAGGATAGAGTTAAACGAAACTGGGACCAGTTTATATTATAGTCCCGGTTTATTAAATGGTGGTGAATTAGAACACGACTGTAATGTACAACGAGGTATCGGTTATTATTTGGAAGCAGTTTTAATACTGGCTCCATTCTGTAAAAAACCTGTGGATATAAAACTCAAAGGAGTTACCAATAATACCTTAGGTAATTCATAGCTTGTGAACACCAAGCAGTTACTTCTGAGAAGATAAAGTTTATTAACTAATGATCTAAACATTTTTAAAGATCCATCTGTGGATAGAATCAAGGCATGCGCTGTGCCTATATTAAAAAGATTCCTCTCCGGTGACAATGAGGTTGTATTTACTGTTAACAAAAGAGGAGCTGCACCTCTGGGAGGTGGAGAAATTCGATTCAAGTGCCCTATTAGCCGTAATCTTAGAAGTATTCAAGTTAGTATAAACTAGACTTACTTACAAACAAAGTACCTCTACAAATTTTTTAAGAATATGTACATACATATATATTTATAGTTTCAGAGTAGTGGGATGGTAAAAAGAATAAGGGGTATCGCGTGCGGCATACGTGTATCTCCTGCGGTCGCGAATCGAATTGTAGAATCTGCTAAAGGTGTAATGTTAAAGTTTTTACCAGATGTATACATTCATACAGATCATTGTAAAGGTGCAGCCAGTGGAAAATCGCCAGGTATATACTTAATACATTTTGGGATACAATCCCAAACTATTTCTACACAGAATATTTAAACATGTACAAATTCAATAGGTTTTGGAGTATGTTTATCAGCTGAAACAACTGCTGAAGTTGTATTCGGTGGAGAAGCATTTTCGCCCGTAATGACGACGGGTTCTTTGCCGTGTGTACCAGAAGATATTGGCAAAGAAGCAGCTATGAAATTAGTAGATGAAATTTATAGGTAGAGGAAATACAATTTAAGAGTGTATGAATTAATAATACAGATACTAACACAGACTCGTTTCTAGAAATGGTTGCGTGGATTCTCCGTTTCAGCCTATGACTGCTATGTTTATGGCATTGGGTAGAAAAGATGTTTCTAAAGTCCTGACGGGACCGTTAACGCCATCGATGTAAGTAGTATTAATTTATTTCATCGCTATATTTATTTATCATTTTGAAATAACCACCACTTTGGCAGGATACAATTTTTGCGCGACTTAAGAGATTTCTTTGGAATCGTTTTTAAAATTAAGCCGCACAAAGAAGAAGATGAAGAATTAGACCAAGTTGTTTTAACTTGTATAGGTACCGGATATACCAACATAAGTAAACGGACGTTATAAATTTATTGTACCTATACTAAATTATCACCAAAATTAATAAATTTTTTAATAAAAAGAATTATATTTTACGGTAATAAATATTAAATATTTTATAAAACGAATGTTTGTAACCGGATGGGTTTAGAAGTCCAAGCACGAAAATATCCTGACTTTAAAGTGTTCCATAGACGTTGATAATCTTTGGACCATCTTTTGCAATCCAAGTAGGTAAGTTTTTTAGGATGTGTCGTGTTGCAATGAAAGTTTTCATATTTGTCACAAGTTCGTAAGAACGATTCGAAAAGAGCCCGCCTTGTTACGAGTAAATTGCCGCCTTTCTTTTTTTTCGTAGCCCCTTGCTTTCTACCTTCCACTGCAATTTCGGTATCACTGTAAATAAAGCATTATATATTAGTATATAAATCAAATGAAATATAAATGTTATATAAATTACCGATTTCTCACAGCACACCATATTATACTTGAAGGGCAAGGATGCTTTCTACCGGAACTTTTTTGCTGTTTAAAAGAAAATTTACTTTGTACAATATTTAACTTATTCAAATTTTCATTAAATCGTGCGAACAATCCACGCTCCATTGCTTGCAAGGAGAAAGGAGAATTACCTCCAATCGTGATACTTTCCATTTTTATCGAAGGTATCAGAATTGACAAAAGTGAACCTTGCAATCCAAGAATGTTCCATCTAAAATCAGCACACATATAGAATTTAATTTCAGCAATTACGAAATACATAATAATTTTGCGCAGTTCAATTTACTTCGCTATTTTATCAGAACAAGATAAGCTGAGAGTCGGATTGCCCCTTCCTGGTTTAGTACGTAATGCTCCAACTACGTGATAATTTATACCAGGCAACTGAGGATCTTGGCGTTCCTCGGATTTAACGCATTTCGCACCAGTTCTATATATGTCTCTAACTATCTGCTTATCTTTTTTATCACTGTTTAATTTTATTATTTCTCCTTCGATATTATAATCACATTTTCTAATTTTTGCTGGGGGTACATCATGATCATACAAATCATCTTTTAAAAATATAGAACAATCACCGCATGGTGTCTGACTCGTGAAAAAATGAAACGATACTCCATCGCGTATCTTAATTTTTTTCGTATCATCTAGTGCAAAAATATCACTTCTTCCATCGCTAAGCAATAAATCTATCTGCTCATACAAGTATCTTAAAAAGGCACGTCTAGCAAGAACTTCTGCGTGAGAATCGTTTAATCTACAACCCTCCTCGTATAGTTCCGTATTTACTAAATCTATCTCTCCTAAACACTTCGTTCCTGTAGCAAGAGCTACTAAGGACAATGAACCATCATTTTTTTTTATTACTATACCCGATAACACAGTCCATTCTGTCTCTGACGGTTTACCCTTTTTACCAAGCTTATTATATTTTTCTAAACAAAGCTTTGCTACTTGATCCGCAAAATCTTCCATCTCTTATATTTACATTTATTTCTAAGTTTATTTAGTTCACATTAGAAGGATCCCAGGCATATTTCTGTTGCGGTAGAGAAGATAAGATATTCATGTTTTCTTCATCGATTGAAAAATCGAGTCGTATATTGTCTCTTATATGTTCTTTCTTCACTGCTTTCGGAATAATACCTGTAATAATTTAAAAATACGTTCAATCGTAGTTCTATTACATCGCAAGAGATCGACGATTAAATTATTTACCGATTCCTTGTTGCAAAGCCCATCTTAGTAATAATCGCGCCGGTGATACGTTAAGTTGAGAAGCTATTTTTACCACAGTTGGGTCTCTTAAAAGACTTGTACTGCTGCTAGTACCTAATGAGGAATATGCTTGTACATGAATTCCTTTCTCATTGCAGTACTTGATTAATTCTTCTTGACGATAATGTGGATGCAATTCAACCTGCATAGGAAAACATGCTTTACTTCTTCAATTGGTATAAATTAAAGCATACATAGTTACAATTAATTTACTTGATTAACAGCCGGTGGTACACCCTTGCAATTTTTCAACAATTCCTCCAGATGACCAATGGTATAGTTAGACACGCCTATAGATCTTAACAAACCTTGTTCTTTTAAATCTACCAATTTATCCCAAGTTTTTGCTCTTAAACTTGGATTGTCTGTCGAAGTTTCTGGTATACGAGTTGTACCAGGCCAATGAATCAGATAGAGATCAATGTATGTTGTATTAAGTGCTTTGAGAGATTTTTGCACAGACTGCTCTATCCCTTCTGGATTTCCATTTTCACTCGGCGCTGTTAACATGAACACACAGAAAATGAGAATCCATAGTAAAGATTGGATTCTAATAATAGATCAATTATTAGATTAATATATACCAAGTTTAGTTGTAATGAAGATATCACTCCTTTGAAGATTATACTTTGGTAATAAATCTCTTAAGGCATGTCCAATATCTTCTTCATTTCGATAAACTACAGCTGTATCTTTACATAACAAAATAATAAGAGTAATTTATAAGCACACAGTACTTATAGACTTACATTTTTCTTGCATACATACCAATAGAACGAAATCCTACTTTCAAACTTTCATTAACTACTTCGTGTATTATATCTCTCCCTTGAATCTTATATGTCCCAACTACAAGGAAAGTTATTTAATATATAACATTTCATAGTAACACGTTCCTTTCAGTTATTCTAAGACTTGTATCCCTTTATATCAGACACATATTATTAGAAACTAAATAGTATACTGTAGTTTTTATATATTAAAGAACTTACATCCGACAAGGGGCATATCGTAGCCGCTCGAAAGTCGAACATTTTGCATTACACTGTTCATAATATTATATTTAATTTATACAATTATCACGTGTTTACACTCACGTGGATCAAGATTCAACCTAATTTATTAATCAGCAATCACATTTATAGCGCTACCTATTAGTGTGCGCTTCAACTAAATTAGAGGACGCGTTATATTTAAGTCATTCATTGCCTGGTACATACTTTGTACTTATAATTATTTTACCAGAAAAGTAAATGACTAGACACGTAATTTCTGTGTAGCTTGCAAAATTGTATTTCTAAATAAAACACTATTAAATTGCTTACTAAAGTTACGAATTTTCACGGCAAAAGAGATCGCTTGATATTAACGCGACGACACCATACTCTATTGTACTCGTACTTCGTGGCAGTATGTCCACATCTGATTTTGACAGTTGACGTTTAACTTTCCCTTAATTTCCTTTCAATGTTTATAAAATTATCGCGTGTATAGAAAATCGGGGGAAACAGATGTACATAGGTCTCGAGAGAAAATACAGTAGTCAGATGTAGAATGGCCGAGGGGAATGAGGCTTCGACGCAACAGAAATCCGATACCGCCGGAGAGGTTACGAAGGAAACGGAGGCTGATATCAGCCGTTACTTCGAGAACGCGTCTCGCACGATTTTCGACGATATTGCCTCGTACGGTGGAATCCCGGAGTTCGAGCTGCTCGCCCATCAATCGGGTGAATTCTTGAAATGTAGCACGCTGCTAGGGAGCGATCGAGTCGACCATAGCACCACCAACGATGTACACAGAGACGCTTGGATACCTTCTGAGCAAACGAGGAAGATTCTACGAAGCATCGCCACTTCGACTGCCGGTGTTAATTCCTTGGACAGGGAGAACCTGACGATGCCAGGACTCGCGGTACAGGGTGACATGCCTAACCTAATAAAGAACGCTGCTGTACGTTTTCTAAGCGAGGACGAGAACGTGCAGAGGAAGGTACTCACTGCTTCCGATGTTACGCAAGACGAGCGAGGCTTGAGAACTTTGATACAGGCCGGTTGTTACAAGGCAGCGATAAATCTATCGGGAAGACTGTTGGCGGTATATGCTCAAGGTTACGGGAAGATAAATCAATCCAGTAAACATTCTCCGCATTCGTTGCAATTATGGTATACAAGGCTGGCTCTGTTGACCAAACTCAGGCAAATTGATATTTTGGAGAATGAATCGAAGCCGTTCGGTAATCTGGATAAACCGGATATGTACTTTACGTTTTATCCGGAACTATACGGCACCAGGCCAGGTTCTATGGCTTCCTTCTCCTTCAGGCTGCTTCTAGCAGAGATCCCAATGTACTGGAGAAAACCTAAACAGGCATTGGACAATCTTTATAAGATTCTAGCGACAGTCAACCAAATTATAACTAATTTGAGCAGTGGTTCCAATGGGGACAGATCTCGTTTTAAGATCAATCCTGCTGAACAGGAGGATGCTATAAGATTATGGAAGGGCAGAAGGTCCAGAGTCCTTATATCTATAACTAATTGTGCAGTTAGCATGAAAAATTATGTACTAGCTATGGATATCTTAGAGAAGTTGTGCGAGTCCGCAGATTGGTCACCCGAGCAAATGGATGCGCTAAGAGCTAGCATAGGTAGACTACACTTGTTTCTGGGAGATGTTTCAGCAGCGGAAAAATTTTTGACTAATCAACAGAAAAAGGACAGTGGGCCTACTGTCAGAGAGTTGACGGATAAAGGATTGATGGCAGTAGCTCATAATTCTTTTCAAGAAGCATACAAGTGTTTTCAAGCTGCAGAAGCATTGGATCCATCTAACATCGCGTTAATTAATAACATGGCTGTCTGCCTTTTGTATACAGGTCAGCTGAAAGCAGCAGTACATTTATATGAAAGTATGATCACAAGAAACCCTGTAAAAAGTTTACAAGAACCTGTGTTGTTGAATGTCTGTACCTCATATGAATTGCATACAACTCACTGTAAACAACCAAAGCTACATTTACTGAGCCAACTGAACAGGTATAAAGGAGATGCTGTAGATATACAGTGCCTGAAGCTTCCTTTAAACTAAGACCATTTTGTTCATCTGTGTACAGTATACAATAGGCAGAAGATGAAATTTTGAACCTGTTATTTAATTATGAAAATGATTGCGGCGAGCGATGTGTACATTTTAACAATAAAAATCGATTTCGATCGTGTTCTTAAAAAATTATTTCTATATATCTTTACCTAACTAAATAAATAGTCTATTATTTGATATTTTCAACGAATTACGTGTCTATTATATTTCAGAATAAGTATTCTATATTAACGCAATAAAAATAAAAAAAAAGCATGTGAATAGCATCGATACTCTACTTTCTTAATGGGTGTTTGATAGTGTCTTCGTGTTGATAGCTGTCTTGGAGGGTTGCAGGCTCGTAGGGGTATTGGTAGCTTTCTTGGAGGGTTGCAGGAACGTAGGGGTGTTGATAGCCTTCTTGGAGGGTTGCAGGTTCGCAGGGGTTTGGGGTCACAAAGCCAGAGGGTCGCAGGGTTACGGTTTTCAGGGCTAGGAAGTTAAACGCTTGACCCCAAAAATAGGGAGACGTACCAATATGTACCTCGACAGGCGAGTGATCTGTGTTCCCTAAAACAAATGGTGAGCCTGGCAATCTCGTTACTGAACAAACACATGTTACAAACGTTCATAAACATTATTACACCTAAGGTTGACGAAACAAGGAATTGAACATCGATGTCAAAGTAAAATAGCCTTTATTACATCGTGAAACGAGGACAATTTAATGAACGTTCAACAATTGCTAGAATTCTTTCTCTCGCTCACTTTCTCTCCCTCCCGTTCGCTCTCCCATCCATACGTACATTCTTTCCACTTGCTCTCACCCTTTCATTCATGTCACTCGGCTTCAACTGCTTACACTTCATCTCGCACCTCTTTTCTCCCCTTCGTTTCATCGCCTTTTATTACTCGTTACTCTCGTACCTCGTCGTACATAATGGGCGTGCGTGTAATGTTCTTCGAGAATAATGCATTACAGGGTTACACGCTTCGTTACGGTGCTAAACGTAACGACGTTCGATCTATCCCACGTAATTAACCACCCCCTCTTAACCGTCACCCCTTTGATCCGCCCTTCCTTTTTGCCATTCTCTAAGATCGTCGACGAGACTCCAACGTTACACCCTCTCATTTCGCTCTCTGTCTCTTTCTCTCCCGTCACTTTTTTTCATCCCTCTTTATCAGTAGGCGGTACATCAATTGCATACACCATTCAGATCGATTCCAAAACTGCACTCTCTCTCCCTGCAGAAAAAAGGCACGAACTGGCGGAAAAGTCGGCCTAACTGTATAATATTTTCATTTATTTTATTATGGATGGAACTTCGTCACAATACATTATTTTTAATTTCATTTCTTTTCTCTGCTGCTTCTCCTCGTAATGTGTAACAGGCTCGGCTCCCCTTCCGTTTCAGCCGGATTCGTTCGAATCGCGCTTCGAAAGTTCGCCGCGTAGTGCGAGCAGTGTTCGATCCCTTCGACGATACACACCACCCTTCCATTACATTTTCATCCCTTTCTTTCCTTCTATACCCTTTTTTTTATTCGCCTCTCTATATCGAATGCCCATTATCAACGATCGATCTTTTAGAAGGATCGATCGTTCCCGTTAGAATAACGTATTTTTGTAACATTAGTCAACGATCTAATTACAAGAATATACTCCTCCTTCCCTGAAAAAAGGCGAGTATCGTTTTGAAATTCACGTTCGAATGAAGGAAAAAATCACGTCGTGCTCCCTTTCTTTTTTTCCATCGGTAATTCGCAACTCTAAATGACCTGAACCGTATCAGCGTTCTGAACCGGACCTAGTGCAATTACCAGGATGCTATAGAGAAACGTATCATCGGAATTTACAATTAAAATTTTATACAGTGCAACTGCTTTTCGAGCCGCTTTGCAACCGCTCCCTTCAACACCCGGAGAAGGCACTGCATCCACTACGCAGCTGGAACCATCCGGTTTTCATACAATTTTTTTTTTTCCCCCCTCCCACCGTCCTCGCAAGTATCTACCGCATATTACGCTTCACTGTTACAATAACATCCGCATCGCTATTCCTGGCGACTAAATGTAACCTTACGAGTGTATTACCTATGTACATGCATGCTGTGCCGTGTACGCACACGTACCCACACGGGCACAGGGGGTCGCGCGTGTGTGTGCGCACGTGTGCAGGCTTGCATTTAGCAAATTTATCCTTTCTTTTTTTTTCCACACTTACGATGTACATATATATATATACTATTGTAATTAATGCTTACGCATTCTAAATCCTAAAAAGAAACGGTATTATTATTGTCCTGCCGTATTTTCTCCGAGTATTTATCCTGGTGCGCATACACGCAATACACGCATACGTTTTACACGCACACACGCACGATTCTGGCGCTTACGTAACGTAGTCATGGAAAGCTCGATGGCGTAACCACCAGTGTTCGTCGAGTACAGTTTAAAGCGAATATTTTATTATTACCCGCGTGCTTCTCAACCTCAGGCGTAATCACAATACGTTCTCGGTGTAATATCGTGCTACACCGTTCGTGTAGCACCTGCAGAAGATACTTGTACGTATCGGTAATTTAAACTGTTCTATGCGACCTTACGAAGGTTCTTCTACTACATACATATATATATTTTATGGCACACAATTTTTACTTGCTCTATGTTTATTGTCCGCGACAGAGGAAACAATTGTTCGACAGATCGGAGAAGCATCGCGGGAATAACATTACTTTCGACGAGAGAATTCACTTCGAGATCGAATCATTGAATTTCTATGTTATCTCGGTAACTAGGCAAGCTCGGTCGTTCACGGAAGGCATCGTACGGTGCTCATATTTTTTTTTCTTTTTTTTTTTAAATCGTTGCATCAACAATCATTAACAATTTTTTACTTTTTTTTCTTTTCCTCGTATTCCTCCTCTCGCTTTCTCTCGTATTTCGTTCGTTTCACTCCCCTTACGAGTGTCCATCTACGATTAGTCGTTTAGTTATTTACCTCTTCATCTGTTTCACTTCGATTAGTTCTGGCGTAAATAGTTTAGGAATTAACCGGAGACATAACCGATGCCGATGCGCGAAAGCTGGCAAAATTACGCTGTAGTCTGTCTGTTAATTAATAGTACGTACATATACATACATCGAGGCGAGCAGGTTGCAAATACTCCCGAATTAGAGCGAATATTTCTATCTTTATATATCTATATTTATATTCATATATTTATATATTTATATTTATATATATAATTTTTTTTTTTTATTCTTCATTTAGTCACTTATACGTATGTAATATTGTCTTCGTAAGTTTCCTGCTTTTCCTTCCTGATGTCCTAAACCCGTTGGTCGTGAAAGTATTCGAAAGTACAGAATCGAGGCTCTTTCCGAGAGTGGAAAATTTGGTCAACCGAATCGACAGCGCGAACGAAACTCGGGGCGAATGAATTTCTCGTGAAAAGAATCGTAGAAAAAAGGGGGAAGATGCTTAAGGAATGCCGGTAAACCGTTACATATACGTATACACATCGGACGATCATAGAGGGATCATTGGGGAACGAAAAGGAATTGCACGGACAGAAAGAAACAAGAAGAATGGTACAGAGCAGAGAACGTGACGCGTAATGATGAGAAATAACGGAGAGAGAATAACAAATCGATTGCACAGGAACGTTTAATCGTTTACGATCGAGTCTCGAAAACTAGAAAATAAAAATAGAAGATTCTCGCGTATCTGTACCAGCCGAGGAACAGACTCGTCGCGGGTTCACGGATCCGCGGCGATCGATTAGTACTATATATATATATATATTCAATATATCGTGTCGTAATATTATAATAATATAAAAATATATTTCTTAACTATTAACACTATAATAAATGAGTATTATAAGCATCATATCTGGATGTTTTTCCATATTTTCGTAGTACGGACACGATGCCTGTCGCGGATAACCGGAGCTTCTAGACGCGGAGGAAATGCAACGGTGACGCCCCGCTCGGCCGAACACGACACTACTTTTTTTTCGTTTCGACGCAACCCCTTGAACGTTTCATACACTTCTCAGCCGTTTATTCCAGTATAAGTCGTCGTTTCTTTTCCTTTTTATCAATCTTTATCAATAACAATATATATATTTATATAATATAATATATATATATATATATATATATATCACTTGTCACTCGTGGTACGTGTAAATAAAAAGAGGCATAAACCGTTATAAAATACAATTCTCGAGTATTATCGATCTGTAGATTATATATATATCATATATGTATACCGCTTACCTACGCGTCCGAACGAATAAAATAATAAAAATGTTGTAATAATAATTCTTTTTTTTTCCGTTTTAATAGTACAGTATTGGAAGCATTTAATATTATACTTAGAGTTTATGATCGGGGCCCGGATCTCGGTGAAGGGATGTTTTTTTCTTTTTTTTCTCGTCTTTTCTTCGTTTGTATCGTTTTCTCTATTTTATTGCGAGGTTCTCGATGCCATTCCCCCTTGTTATGGGCTCGACAAAAAAGTACGAGAGGCCATGGTGATACTTCACTACGTACGAACAACTAAAGAAAAAAAAAAAAAAAGAGGAGCACAAATAGCGCGTCCATTCACACGGAATGTCTAAGGCATACACTTTTTTTCATCATCCTAGGACGTAGAACTCTTTTTCTCTTTCTAGATTATTTTTCTTAACGCGAGGAATATGATACGCGGAGATTCAACGGTAAACGTAACGATGTTTCTTTGATTAATCTAATAATATAAAAGAGAGAAAGGCAAATCAAATTTAAGTTACAAAATGGTAATGTACAAAACGCTTAAACAATTAGAGAATTAGTAACGGGGGATAAAAACTAATTTATGTACAGTTTCTATTACCGAACTATCGTGAGATCTGGTTGGATTACGTTTAGTTTAAGTTAGATTAAGTTGGAAAGCAAAGAAGGAGGGGCTTTAGTCCGCGTATATTGAATCTCTCGCGTAACATTACGACGGGAATGCCGTCGGTACGACGACACGTGGAATTCAAAGTAAGTACAAAACGATCGAAAGTTACTCGTCATGGCATCGATCACCGACAGATAAGGCCCAGAAACATCTCGACGCTACGTATAATAAATCGTAACACGGCCTGGATCTCCTGCATCGAGTCTCTCCAAAAGCACTCGATCGCGAGAGACGACCGGAAACGACTAGATAGTCTAGTATCCGTTCCCAGCGGTTCATTGGAATTTGCGTTTAAGCTCTCTCGGTTTAGCAGTTTTTAATTCAGATGCGTTCTCTTCCCGTTCGGTGCTTCAAACATTCTCGAACCTTTACCTTTGGCTTTTCGTTCTTATCTAATTGCACGCGCGCTTATTCCCTTCGTTTAATGTCAACTTTTACGTTTTAAATTCTTATCATGGATCGCTTTTGTTCAGAAAGAAAGTGCCAGATAAAGAAATTGATACACGGCAATTAATCAGAAATTATTGTAACCGGTCGGTGAATTTCGTTCGAATAATTTTGCAGGAATGAAAGATCTTCTTTCGATCATTTTAAATCGGACAACATAAAAAAAGTATGAAAGAAATTACTCTTTCCTTTTGAACATTCTTCCGTGTTATGAATATATTTCAAATTTTATTTCACTGTGTTCATGGAATATCAAATCGCGTCACCATATCCCTTCGCCAGTTTTTGCGCGTCACGACTGAATATATCGCGTGCCCCGTGCGTGAACGTGGCTAACAAATTTGTACGTTAATTAGTTTCCTTATTATTGTCATGGTATATATAATAATCTTGTTAATAAAAATACTAAAATATTATGTATATTATATATAATATATAATAGATTATTGCATTATGCATTTTTGGTACCGTTGCATATCGTTTGGTTTCATTTTTTTTTTTAATGCTCGTCGACCCGAGGTCGGGGCGAATCTTTTTTTTTTGTTTTTCAATTTTTACTTTACTGTTTCCTTTTTACTTCTTTCTATCTTTCAATGCGAGAACGAAGTCTGAGAAGAAACTCACGAGACACTTGGACGATACTGTGTTGCTGTTGGTTGAACAGAGTCGCGATTATCTCCTCTCTTTCTCCTCGACATCGCGTCGTAAGTTTCAATTAATATTTTTCTTTAACCAGTATGCGTTTCTTTTTCGCAAGCCTCCTCGTACATTCTCCAGCTAAATATAATTTTAGGCTCTAATTACTGTTCGCTGCGTTTCACGCAAGCTTCGTGTTAGCGACTCGCTTTTTGTCCCCCGCGATCTGAAACGCGCGCGCGCGCGCGAGAGAGAGAGAGATCTCATTATTCGGAAAAATTCGTCGCCAGGTCGTTACCTGAACGTTGTTCCCGCGCGTTATGGCGCGAGGTACATAATAATCGTTAATCTCTGTGTTTCGTGGTTTGTTTTTGTTGCTTCTTAAATGCCGAGTCCCGTGTCGTGGAAGGAAAAAAGGACCGTACATACTTAACTAAGCCAGCGAGAGAGTCTTCGTTTTCAACTAGCAGGAATACTTCTATTCTCTATACGGCTTGCAGTAGGAGTAACGATGATTCATGTGTTGGCTGTAGGAGCCGGAGTGAGAGAAGCGCTTGAGGCACTTGGAGCACTGGAAGGGCTTTTCGCCGCTGTGCAGTCGCTTGTGTTCGGTCAGATGGTGCTTGTGCTTGAACGCCCTTGGGCACTCCACGCATTTATACGGCCTTTGCCCTGTGGACATATCATCGGACCTTTGGTGATCGTGCACGCCATACGAATTGGCCTGTTTACAGTGTTTGGCTTTACATCGGACATACAAGATTATTTATGAGTGTCTCTGGCAAACTGCAGCGGCATAATTTACGAATGAAGGTATCAAGATCGTAACATACCGGAATGTTCGTATTTGTGTCTTGCTAGGGAACTGTGCTTGGAGAATGTTTTGTCACACCGATCACAGAAGTAAACACCCTGCTCGATCTCTGCCGCTGGCGGAGCCTCTGGTTGACTCGCGTTTTCAATTTCGGTCTTCACGTATATCTGTGGTTGACTCTGCAAAAGTAAAATATCCTACGATTAACATCGAAATATTTTAGCTACTCTTTTCGCACTCTCATCGGTACTACTCAGTCCTCCGCGTCGCAATAGTTTCAACGTGAGACCACCTGCACAATCTTCGTTACCTTTGGAACAATTTCTCCCACAGTCGAGACTGAACGCTTCGTTTCCACAGAATCTGTGGTCTCCTCGTCGATAACTAACGGCGAATCCTCCAGGTCATCCGCGTCTTGACTATGCGGCTGTGGATTATCGTTTTTCTGTTCGATAGGAGACGATGACGTGTGTTTCACAGGGACAGTGTCATTATCTTGACACGTCGATTCCGTGAGAGCTTCTTTCTTCGACAAATCTAATGGCTGCTCGATCACGGTTTGACTGGTCGAATTAGCTAACGGTACTAGAGGCGGTATCTTCGATTCTCGACGGTCCCTCGCCCGGGAATTTTGGAACCAAACCTGTGCAGAGAACAATGTAGTCGTAGCATGATGGAAAGGGCAATTAAAAATTTATCTTCTCCGCTTTCCACGTTTTATGGACTCAAACAAATTTTCTTCTACATCCACGAAATTAACGTTGACTCACTATTACGCATTAGTTATTACGCATTAGTTTCAGAAGCATACCTACGGCTAACTTTATCACGAAATCAAGAAACGGATTAATTGGCAAAAGTTTCTGGCAGAACTTTTTACCTGTACAACACGAGTGGGGAAATTGATGTAGTTGGCGATCATGATGATCTCCTCCTTCTTTGGCCGGGGATTAATGGCATAGTAACCCTTGAGAACGGCCAATTGCTCGTCGTCTATCAACGATCTAGCCCTAACTCTTCTCCCGTTATCGTTGTGCGTCTGTGTACCAACCTCCTCCTCGTCTGTGTCCGCCTCCGAGCTATCCTCCGCTTTTCTCTTGTAGCCCGTTTTCGTGTTGGGCTGATTCACGTCCTCGAGCTTCGCCGCCAAGCCTTCGCTCTGCGAATCATATTGATCCGTCGCTGACCAGTCCGGATAATGTGTCATCTCGCTGGACATCTCGCTGTCTTGATCCTGCATCGATTTTCGTTTACTCAGGATTAAGAACATCGACTGGAAACACACGCGATACCGCCTAACACTACCGAACGAAAGTTGTACGGTCGCTAGAATAATTTTCCGGATTTCGATAAACATTTAGTATTTTTTTACGCATTACAACTGCAAACCTTCGTCCAATAATATAGGTCAAGAATGAAACGACTGACTAATAAATAAAAGGAAATTTATGAAACATAAATTAGGTACGAGCAGTAAATTTTAAGGCCATCGCATTGTTCTAATCTTCGGTATCTTGTACTAGCATGCGAGAGGAGCCATATGTCGCAACATTTCTGTGGAATACCCACGTAGAAATTTGCGGAAAACCTGGCCGTATCAGCTTGTACTGCGGCTGTTTACGACCTCGGCCCATCGAGTTTATGACATGTCAATCACCATTAAGAAATGAACGTAGCACGTGGTCAACAGAAACGTGGAAAGTTTCGACAGTAAATCAATCGTTCGAACCAAGACCTTACGACAATTCACCCTTCTTTAAATCTAACGCAATCTGACCAAAGAATTTTATTTTCCATCGTATCGAATGTATCATCTTACTTGATAATCCTCCTCGAATTCTCGTTTCATCGTGGCTGGCGACGTGGAGAGCTTCCGTACGTTCGCCTCGAGCAGCTGTTTCGTCACGGAGGTGTTCACCGTTTCCAGGATACGTCGAACAGCGTCCAACCCCTGAGGATCGCTCGGCGCCGGTGACTCTTTGCCCTCGGTGCCTTCCGTGCCCTCAGAATCAGCCGTCGACGGGCTCATAAGCTCCCTGTGCGACTCGAATTGCTCGGCTACTTCGTCCAATCTCTTGGAATGCAGCTGGTTCAAGATTTTGCCCAACGACGTCTGCAGGAAATAGCTGCCGAAGCCCATCATTTGCGGCAGAAGCGTAGGCATATCGTAAATACCTGCAACATCATTTTGCTACCATTTATTGCTGTTCCCTTTCTTTTCATCGATTACTTTTTCAGCTGGTAGAGAGTCAACTCCTGCTGATTAATGTACACGAAAAACGCTGTTTACAATTCAGTTATTGTAAGATTGGATTTTTCGGTTAGATTAAAAGGTTTCTTTAATTTACCCATCGGTTTTATTGAAACTATAGAGATTCAGTTCTGTCCAATTGTGACTAAGAGTTTGCCAACTTTCGCAGAGTAATACTGGAACCTTTTCAGGACGAAACTTGCTACTTTCTTTCGGTTCATCTTTCTTTCGCCGATATTACTTTCATGCAAATTGGGACATTGAATATTGATGGATGTTCTTGGAGCTTTCAGGGAGATTTCTCGTAAATTACCATCCATTTTCTGTGTACAAAGCGCTCCAATCTTGGTAAAAATACAGGGCGCCTTGCGTGGCAAACTGGTTGTTAATCAAAATTCCAGCGAATGAAAAAATCGTCTCGAGTCCACGAGGCGTGGACACCGGTACAGGTGAACGAAGTGAACGAGCAAAAACGTTCGATTTGCGGATCGAAAGCGGGTTATTGCGGTGAAATGGTGAGATGGTGAAATGAGAACGGCGTTATCGACCCTCACCCGCTCCTTCCCGTTGTATCTCCTGATAATCCGAGGGCGAGAGCTTAGGCAGAATAGGGAGGAAAGTGTTGTTGTTCGCCGCGAGCAGATCGGCCTCGCGCCGCCCCGGTGGCAGGGATTGTTGCGCCTTCTTCGGGCCCCTGTCCACATTGTTCGCGTTCGTGTGCCTGGATTTCTTCAAGTTCACTATCAGGCACTTCTTCGAGGTCATGTGGCTCGAGTACGAGCCCGAATGGGAGAAACGTTTGCCGCAGTTGTTGCATTCGAACGGCTTTTCACCGCTGTGAATGCGAAGGTGCTCCTGGGAACAAAGGAGATATGGATGAGAATGGAGCTCGAAAACGAACACGAACGAGTAATACAGTAATAGTAACCACTGATATCTATGAAGTATAAAAGTAAAGTAAATCAACAAATTCTCGTTCCGGTGCATTCTAAAAACGTACGATACCACTGAAAGATGCGAGGACACTTGTATTTTTAATGAATCTTTGTAAGATATAAATTATTATTGTTAAGCAAGTGTTCTTACATTATTCAGCGGTATTATACGTACAATCCGTTTGCTGCAATAATGACGACTCGAGAATCACGTAGGTTCTCGAGAAAAGTGGCTTCTGGTATCAATTACTTGGAAATGACTAATTTGTAATCGCGTGCCAGTTTTGCAGCAAACGAACGACACTTTGAATTCCTTTGTAGGCAAAAAGGAAACGTCTATTTGGAAGAATTCGTTCGTTTCGATCGCAGGAGAAACTATATCAAAGTCAGGCAGTGCTGTGTGAGAAAAAGTGACCGCGGAAACAAAAGAACCGGGAATAACGATGTACGTATGAGAAATGAAAAATAAGGGTGCACTCGTAGTACCTTGAGGTGATGCTTAAACTTGAAGGCTTTCTCGCAATGGGGACACTTAAACTTACGAAGCACGGCACTCTCATCGTGGCTGATCATGTGCCTCTGGAGTCGGTAGACGTTAGCAAAAGTCTTGCTGCACACCTTACAGGACTGAAAAAATGTATTCCTCGTTAGCGATGAATCTTAATTAATACCTACACGATTGACTGCGAGCTCGTACCGAACATTTAACTAGTCGGAGTAGCATAAAAAATGACTTTATCCTCAAACTGATTTATTCTAAAATGATATTGCATCCGAGAGCTTCAGCCGAGGCCTATTTTATTCGAAGCAAACACGGGCCACGTCCGTCTGTTTCAGAGTAGCCGTGAACTACATAAAGCAACAAAGAGAAGCTAGAATTTCAAAGTAAACTAGAAGCAGAATCGCGCACTTCATCACGAGCTATTTTATAATCGCACAGGTACGACGGTCAATACTGTTTCACGTAAACGTGATTCAGAAATAAATTAATTTACATTTCTAATGCATAATAAGTAAGTACTATCTGGCAATTTTTATTAGCACTCTCCTACTTTGCGTAACTCTGCTCGTAATATTAATTAGCACCCTAATGTTACCAAAAACGATATATACTATTTCCTCCTTTAGTACAAACAGAATGATCAAGATTTATTTTTCTACCATTCAAGCAATCGATGGATCACTCATCGACGTTATTCCTTTCCTTTCGAATAAAAGAAAAGGAGTAAAAAGCATTCGGTTAAAAAAAAAATTAGGAAGAAAAGGAAACCATTACGTGCACACAGACATACACGTGCAACAAGGAAACAAACAGGCGAAAACGAAGAAAGAGCAGAGCAAGATATATAGATAGATATACAGAGAGAGAAAGAGAGGAGAATCCGCAGGCCGATCGCGCATGATCGATAATACACAAGGAACAATGGAGTCCTCTCGTCCTTGACGTTAGTTTCACTCACCACTTGGGGGAATTGAGCGTTGAGACCGTTCTTGTCGATGGCGTACGAGGTCTTGTGCGTGTCCTCGAGATGGAGCTGAAGCACGTGGACGTCCCGACAGAGGAAGCCGCACTGGGGACACCTCTCGCCACCCTGCTTCGTCGATCCGCCCTCGCCGCCACCGCCGCCGCCACCGCCACCACCACGGACGCCTCCTCCTGTTCCTGTTCCTGCTCCACTACCGCCTCCGCCACCACCACCAGCCTCGCTACCTGTCCCGCTACCACCTCCACCGGCACTTCCTGTGGTTGGCGCCCCGGCCGTGCAACCTCCGCCCACCTCCGCGTTCGCGACACCTGCTGCCTCGTCCTCGCTGCAACCTGAAACACCAAGCCACACGTGCACTCTGTTACACCTTCCATCTCTCTCTCCCTCTCTCTCTCTCTCTCTCTCTCTCTCTCTCTCTCTCTCTCTCTCTACCGAGTCTCTCCTTCAGCTCATCGTTCACTCCGCTTTTTCCGCTTCCAATCGGTTCTTCTCTCCGCGATAACTGCCCGTACGATTACTACTGAGTTTCGCTGCGGTCCTCAAGGGCGCGGTTGCGTTTTCGGGACTCCTAGCAAGTTTGAATTGAGTTCTCTGTTTCGCGAGTTTTTCTTTTTTTTTTTTAATAAAATAAGTAAGAAAGAGGGAGAGAGAGAAAGAGTGAAACGTCGCTCTGTGATCGTCCACGATAAACACAGGTGCTGCAGGGCTCTCGCGTTTGTAAATCTGTTTCTTGCCAAATGCATCCGTTGCAAATGCAACTGCAACTCGCCAGTTTTCGAACGCGAGTGTCGCGGTTTTTTTTTTCTGAGAGAACTTCACTGCTTTTCCTTTGAACGAGATTAGAGAAGCAACGGCCTATCGGAATTAATTGACTATTAATTGCTTAGCGATACGATTGTTTTTAGAGGCGTTCAATAAAGAAACAATCTATTTATAACAATGTAACGATCTACAGGGCGGAGCAAACGCGGGGCGATAAGAAACGGAGGAATGGCGTGATCGGAAAATATGGCGGGGATGTATTATTCAGCGTCAACCTTGGATCGTCGATTGATTTCCGGCAAACTATAGTCGAATCACTGCTAAATCGCGATTCTCTTCGCGTAATTCACACTTTCCTCTTTCGCAAACAAGCTCTAAATTGCATCGAATTGTCCCTCGTCGTCTAATAACAGCGGGCAGGATCGCCGTCTAATGCAAACATCCTTATGACTCCGTCGTGATCCTGGATGGAAAGGAGCGTGGTAAACGAATCTTTACGAGCGGCGACAGGACGCGGCGATACGGTGTCAGTAAAATTCAGGAGATATCGAACGTTGTTCGTAACGCGCTCGAAGATATGATCGGCCGTAAAACGTGGGACGCGAATATCTTCGTGAACGAGACCAATTGAAGGCGGAACCACTATACATTCTGCGTCGTTCGGTCGACGTTCATAAATATACAATTGCGAACGTCTCGAGCACTCTTTAAACTGGCGAACGACGCGAGTACGTTCCCGCGAAATTTTAAACCGCGGCGAATTATTTTTCTAACACGCTCGTACGCATACGGGAACCTCTGTGTTTTCCGACTTTCGAATTGAACTGTCAATTCTGTACTCTTTTGTACGTAACGTGTATTATAAATAGGTACGAGTACTTGGGATACTATAGGATCGTAAACGTTGAAAATTGTCCAATTGTTGGCATAAAGTTACGCGATATCCATTTTACAGGTTTGTTTACGGATCGCATTCGAGGAATCATTTTACAACCACTATGTATTAACGTAAACTCCTCCGGAGCTAATGAGCAATCGACAGAAAAGCCACAGGAGATCCTGCAACTACGCGCTTTATGGTTAACCACGACTAAACGGATGTTGATCGTTCGATTCCACAGAAAGCTATCGAACGAGCGACGATTCGATGTTTGGCAAACCGCCGGCCAAGATAAAATTCTGCTCTAAGTCAACCACTTGGAACACTTTGTCCGCCTTTTGACCGCGCGTTTGCTGCAAAGATCGCCGATCGTTCGAGTCTTCAACTTCGAGATCGAAGGGCTTACAGCCCTTCCTGAAAAGAAAACAATGAACAGCAGCAAGATGTCCGATCATCGGACATTTCCAGCGCAGAAACGAAACAAAAGGGAGGTCCGCGGCGAGGAGCGTTCGATGGAACGACAAGAGGCGGGAAAACGGAAGTCACGTATGTAATCTCGTTCCACGAAGCGCGGACAAGTCCGTGCACCGCGGGACGCGAACTTTGCTCGCGTAGTAGGCCGATAAAACGTCGAAATGGGTCAGAGCCGTGACCTTTTCTGCCTTCCTCCTATCCGTACCGTTCGAGGATCTTCTCGATTATGTTGCGCGGGGCTAGAAAAGCGGCGAGCAGATTGCGTGGATGTTTAACGTGTACGATAAAAACGCGGACATCGTTACGAAACGCGTGGTACGCTGATCGATGGATCGTTGCCGCGATTTTTCACCAATAATCCCGTATCGCGTGAAAAAATACACTTATCCACGAGGTTAACACACTTTTGATCATTCATCGCCGCTGATGATTTATTGTTACGAGCCGACGTCGCGATATCTTGGAGCATTTTTTCTACAATCACGTCGTCCATTTGCGTGTTGCCTACACGTTCAAAAGAACGTTCGAAAGGCGATTACTCTTTTGCTTCGTAGTCATTTAACATTGTCGTCATTGGCTGGTGCAACTGTAATGGTATACTCGCTTGTTCCTCGCGTTCAATTTTTCCTGTCCCCCTTTAATCCAGTTATATTCGTGTTTTCCTGCTTGACCAATTTTCCCTCCTCGAAATTGGAAGAGATTCTAGCTGGCGATTAATCCTCTTCATGCTTTGTACCATTTCTCAGAAGCGTAGATGGCGCGTCTCGATTAAGAAAACAGTAGCAGGCAACTATCGCGAGGACTCTAAAAGCATCCAGATGAAATTCAACGCGGACCAATTTCATCGCCATTCTCCCTAACAAATTGTAACATCGTTCCAAGTTATTTTTATCGCGGCATCGAAGCACATGGTACACCATTCGAGTTACAAAGTAGTCACCTGCATCGAGTAAAAAGTTCTAACTTTAACTACTACACTGTAGAACAATCCTCTGGGTATGTATATACACCTGGATTACATAAATCTCGACGGAGAGACTCTTTTACGATTTCAATAATTACGAGAAGAGAGAAATTTCTATAGTCGTAAAAGTGAATTTTTGCGAATCTGTTAGTTTCACTGCGTAGCCATTGATCCTCCACCGATTCTACGCGGGGTCAAAAGTTCCGGTCGGAAATGTTCCACGTGCAGACCACGGACGGCTCGAAACGATTTTTTAAATCCGCCTGGTCGTCACGTGTCGCGCGAAATGGCCAGGGTAAATCGATCCAGAATGGACGGACGTTATCTCGAGCGTGGAACGTCCAAGCAATCAAGACTGTGTGCAGATGCGTATCTCTTAGCGGCCGTCCTCGATGGAGGAGGATGCGCCAGCAATGACGTCAGTGGAATGCAGAGACTTGCCTAGCAAATTGTAAGTAATATCGCGCGATCTCAGATTCGTGACGGTTCGAGACGTGGACGACGATCAAGTCGATCGCATCCCTCGCGATCTCTGACAAATTTATATGCGATCGATCGAACGAAACTGTCCTGCGAATCCATTTTCATAAAATGAAGATCATTCTTGCCTTCTTTATGTTCATTAGCTACCGAGGAACTATATATATATAGCACGTGCTGATGGAACGCAGCAGACAAGCTTGCAATTATCGAGAGCCTGCTATACCCCGAGCTGATTCATATCGGAAACGCTGGTATCAATCATTGAATCAAACGTTCATTAAACGCTCAATCAAATTACTGCGAGAGTAGCGTGGTTCTTCCTAGCCTCGAAAACGATGACACAGAGAACTGAATCGACAGGAGAAAAAAAGAGTAACCCGCGTTCCGCGCGACTTTGATCCCGCACGGATCAACCTGGGTGAACGAGGAGCTAACCAGAGCAAACTAATCCCCTCGAATCCCCAAAATCAACGGGACGGGTAGAAAAATCGAAACGCTGATCCGCCATTAACCCCGTGGCAAACGGGGCAAACGTTTCGGTTAACATCGATCGTACGAGCCGCGTATTTGCGCAACTATGGCGATCCTCGCCAGAGAAGAATCGCAAATAGGCGTTTGCTGGCACGCAGGTAAACGGCTTTAACGACGTCGTTAACCGCCATTGGCGGCGGGCATATCAAAGGCTTTCCCTCTAACGCGCCTTTCATCGTGTGGCACGCGCGCGCGAATCGGCGCCGATTTGAATCGCGGCTGGGGCTACCCGCGGTGTATTTTATTTTTATTCGCATGCATCTCCTCTCTCTCTCTCTTTGCCTCTATTGCTCGTTGAAAAATGGAACGGGGTACGCGCTGGTGAAAGGCAGAAAAATTTCCTGTTGAAAGGCGGTAAACGATGGCTTATTTTTCTTGTTTGCGCTTATGGATCGCCTGGCTCTTTGTGTTCTTTCGCTGGTAAAATTATTTTTGTTGTCTCGGACGGATGGATTATTAACAGGGATCGGTGTCGATAACTGCGGATTCAAGCGTTGCTTAACACGATAGCGAGTTCGTTCTCGTTGACGCGGTTCTCTTATCGTTCCTTCCTCGAAGAATTAGGATTCGATTCGAGAATTGTTCGCAGAATTCTAACGGCAGACATCAATCTTCTTCGTGCTTCCGTTACGGTGAGATCAACCACTGGGATTTAACCGTAAGATGTCGAAATCTATCAGCCCGCAACAAACGTTTCCGGAGATTATCGTATAAACTAGCAACGCGTCGATTCTAGCTGGAAAGTGGGCAGCTTTCGTCAGCGAGACAGCATGTCACGACAACTTCGAAGAAATCCAAGAAATCTCGATTGCGGTCTTAACGAGGTTGATCGCAGCCATCGAGGAAATCGCACTTGGCTGCAAAAGTATTTTACAGCTGATTCGCATACATAAACATCACTTTTACAAAATTGAAAAAAAAGATCGAATTATATAACTTTTTCAGATTACGATGCTCGTTTAAATTCCCTGCAATCTTTTTCAAAACAGATAGCCTCATCCGTAGAGAGCCAGACTTCCCCGTCGCCTATCGTCGAATTAAAGGGCAGCCAATTAGTCACGTGGTGAACAGCGTCTCTTTCTGTACTCCCTCGGAATGCCTCGAAGTCACGCTTCGCGCGATAATTGTTTAGCAGAAAGACACGCGTATCGGTTAACGATTACGCGAATTTTCCTCGCGATTCCCTGGTAAACCGTCTGTTCCGATCGTTCTAGACTTACATAGCTCCCGTCTACTGCAACATTAAACCGTGTGTGTCTCATTGTTTCTATTTTTAAGAACCACAGTTACGTGATTCACGTGCGAGGTATTTATCAGAGGAAACGGGATAACCACCGTCGATCCTCGATCCACCTACAAATTTCTTCAATTTTTTATTCTTTCTAAGAAGAGACCGTACTATTAATAATCTTTGCGAACCCTTCTACTAAATAACACGGATAAACCGAACGGAGGATTTCACGGAATCAACCAGAAGAATGAAACCACAAACCTGGCATAATCAACGCAATTCCACAGCGATAAATAAGTGGTTACGCCACAAGAATAAAACCATAATTGGAGCAACAATTCTTTCCCAGAGAACGTTTCGAAATACATTTAAAAATCCACAAATTTGTCTGAAACCTGCAATAAAACAATAACAGTGCTAAAGAAACCTTTCGAGATCGCAGCAACCAAACCTTGGATAACCGTTTCACAGCCGTGCATAAATTCAAACGGAAACCTTTCGTGAAAGGAAAGAAGAAGAGTCCCGTGGTTCCAGGAACAGGACCCACGGTGGGCGGGCTCGACGAATAACCGTGAAACGATGGAGGACCGCGAGAGGGAGAGAGGGCCCCCGGATGCTACACCTTGGCTCTCGAGGGAGGATGGATACGTGGCGCGCTTACGTCACGGTTGGACAGCGTGGATGATATCGCACGCAGGCCATAAAGGCGCGTTCGCACGGCGCCGTGGATACGTCGCCGCGGCTAACCCGCTGACGCCCGCCGGCAGCCGCGTGCGAAGTAAACGATTTGTCGGAGGGGTCATTGAGCCTGATAGGGCGCGGCCGCCATCTTCCACAGCGTTCGAACCACTTCACGGGACGACTTTCGCGGCACCGCGCGATGGGCACCGACCAGAAAATCACTCGTGCACCGCGTTGTCCGGCTCGATTGGTCTATTAACCCTTTCAATGTTTACAGGACGGCGCTATTAAGTCCCAAGTACCGGTTGTCTCGAACTTTTTTTTTTTTTTGCCTCTCTCCCCGTCACAATTCAGCGCTGGGGACCTCTTGCACGGAAAGGTTATTTAGGTACTTGCTGCGAATTGATAACGTTAATTAATTGGCAGGCAGGTACACTGTACGATCGTTTCATCGACATTCGTTGAGATCTTGGGATGTTACTCGATTTGACGAGTGAAGAAGTTTCAGTTAAGATAAACAATTCTATTGTAAATCGAGTCATTGTAGAAATTGCGATGAAATGTTTTTTTTTTTTTTTAGGGAAAATTGAATGAAAAACTGTAGTCGCTAATGTGAAGTTATTTGCACGGTTTGTAGAGGAAAAAAGTGATCCGTCTTGAAAGGGTTAACGCATCGTCGGACAGCATGTTTGAACGAAGACCGATACCATTGCGCGTGTTCGCGACGGTTCTCGTCGTTTTGGGTACAAGGGGGCCGTCCGCGTGGACACTACACCATTTTGTCGGTGCGCTCTATATAGTCTTCTTGTCCTGAAATTCGACTCCCTTTTACAGCGACGTTTCTCGACGATTCTTTTTCTTTTCAGTGTTAAAATTAACTCCTCGCGATACTATCGCGAACGTTCATTAAATTTTACACGTTAATAAGATATTATAAATTTAAATTATCGCGATAAATTCTGATGACACATATCCGTGAAAGCACACTTTGTCGTATTTTTATCTTCCGCGGTAATTCATTTTCAAATTTAAATAAAGATGTCATCGATCTGTTTCCACAAAGTGGGAAGATCCACCGTGTTCCGTGAGAGCGGAAAGAACCGAGGAAGCATAAAATATACGCGTTCGAATGGCGCGCTAAGCTGCAATTTCCGAACGGCGTTGAAAAAGAGACGGCCGCGGGTGAGGACGGCGGTAAATCTTCGACAATGTTCGTGATTGAACGCAAATGGCACAGTTATAACACGGCGTTATGTGTATACGCAATCAGCCAATCAATGGGACACGCACGTCAATTCGCCGCGAACTAAATGTCGACCAATCGGCCGTGTCAACTTCGTCGATTAATTTCTGAGAGGGACGTGCGGAAGCGGACAATGGAAAGACCAAAGTCGGAAAAGTAATTGCGGATTCTTCTCTTTCACCTCTAAAACAACCATTTTTCTGGACAGGTACGATCGAGAATGTATTAATTAACGAACGCAATTTAACGTGAATGGCACTCGCGGATGGCCCAGCTGGAGTCCATAAAAATCCACCGTGTCTCATAATTGTTCGACGATTATTCATTTGGACTATGAGAGATTATATCCAGGAGTAAATTCTTCATGAAACAACGAGCGTGTGCTTTACACGCCAGCTCTTTATCATCCTTTTTGCCACACCGTTTACGCTGGTCTGGATCGATCGATCGGCAGGACTATCGGTCGAGGATAATGAACGTAACAATATGAACAGGAAACTGTTCGAAATCGTGCGCATTCGGGTCAGGGATGATTCATTGTGCGAGCTTCTTTGCCAAGAAACCATGGTTTATTGGCTGCAATTATGAGAGCGTGCGATCGATGGTCTCTATTGGGAGGCAAAGTTTTTACTGGGTAGGTACAGTTAAGGAACGCGGTACGCAGTAGGAGACGAGATACGCGAGACGAATGTGGGTGAAACTATAATGTTACATCGTTATCGAGAAAAGAAAACAAAAATTACGTCACGTTGTATTATCGTTTTACATTGTAATAGCGTGAATGAATTCGACGCCGGTTGGTTGCTGCTGGTGATTCGCGATTTCCACGAAATCGACTGTAACGTGTACCACCATCGACTGTACGGTTTCTCTAGTCGTTCGAGATTACAGGATGAACTTACAGGCAGCTTAGAATAATTCGTTTCCATCGTTTTGATGAAACGAGATTTATAGACCTGGTTGGAGTCAGACATGGCCCCGTGTTAATCCGGAGGAAAGTAAGGAAACTAAACGAAGGTTAATTTAAACCGCACGAGACGCGGAATGCGTCAAGGTACAAACTACAATGAAACAACCGAGTAAATACAGCTGCAGGGCTGACCTCGTGCCACCGAATAGAGTTAATTACTCTTTTGTCGCGTGTCGTGTTTGAGAACTTAGCAAACACAGGCAATCGTGCGTGTATCTAAGCGTGAGACGCTTAAAGACGCTCGTAATATACTTGCACGGTTTGAGCTTCGCGCAATTAATTCGAGATTAAGTCCTGGAGATTCTAATGAAACTATAACCGACTGCTGATACTTAGAAATCGCACGATTTCGATGTGGTCCCAAATGAAATTCTTTAAAAGGCAACCGCCGTTGCTCCACGGCACAAGTGTCAAGCGGGAAAGAGTCAACAGCGACGCGTTTCGTTTCCCTGCAGAGGCAGTGGTCCCGCGTTTTCCATTGTTCGCGGCGGAAACGGGACATTTTCGCAATCAAGCCGAGGGTCCGCGCGTGCAACTCGATTATTCGCTCGCGTTTCGCTGAAAAACGCAAAAACAGACGGCACCGCGATAACCGAGCCGCAGCTCGGAAGATAACACCCGGGCAAAAAGAGAAAGGGATAGAACGGCGAGGAACACGCGAACGGGATGACTTACTGAACTGCATACGACGCGTGCTGCCGTCGATACAGTGCCGTCATTCATCGCGGAATATGGGGAACAACGTCTTATCTGTCGCGAGGAACAATGTACTCGGCGTGTACGCGCACGAGAAAACAAAAGGAGCAGCCGAAGCGGATCGGTGAGATTTTGGCACGTCTCGAGCGAATTTATTTCGGTGGCTCGAGCGATTTCGCAAAGCGATCGATGCACGATTTACACCTGCGTGCGCGGCTATCCGCCGTGATCAGGAAGCGACATTGTTCCCGCGACATTATAAATAGCTTCGAGAGGTCCAAAGGTGGAGTTCCGACTCGCAGTGGAGGCTGAAGCGATCCGATAATGTACATATACAAATATTCACCGTTTACTTGCTTTTTAAATAGCGGAAATATAAGTTCGATTATTATACTCAAATTATAGTTGAAGAAATTGTAAAACTGAACTGGTTTCCCATCTCGTTTCATGTCTAAGCTGAAGTCTAAGCTACATCGACTAAGGAATCGGCATCAGGCGATGGACCTATGAGTTCGATTTTTATACTCAAATAATAATCAAAGAAATTGCAGAATTGAACTGGTTCTTCATCTCGTCTCGCCTCTAAGCTTCCTAACATCGTCTGAGGAATCGGCATCCAGGCAATGGACCTATGGACACGAATGTCAACTATAGCCGGCATTCGTGTAATGAGCCGTCAAACCACGCGACGTTCGTAGCCGTCGAACGTAATTTTGGGTAGGTGTGATTATACGAGATTGTCTCCTAAATCCTGTTAACGTCGCCGGCGATAAAAGGACGAGTAGCGCGGGTGCTGTAACAAAGCTAGCAGTTGTCTCGTGCGGTGGAACCGTACTGACGGCCAACTACGCCGTAAAGAAAGGGCTAACACGTCGGGAAATACTCCTGGATCGGTGCTCGCTTGGCAAATGTTTACTCGAAAGTAGAGATTCACGAGTACGGGGCGCGCGTTACAGTCTCGATTCATCGGGAGCGCGCCAGAATCGATTGAATGGCCGTCGCTGGGACGACATATCCTTCCGTCGTCGCGTTTCACGCGGCCTGTTCCCTATTCGCGAAAATAGAGCCTCCGCGCGTAGAATTGGTAAATATTTTCGCGCAACGTCTACTACTTTGATCATCTTCGAGGGTATACTCGACAGGATAATCCGTGGGGAGATGCAAGAGCGTCTGATCTTGGCCTCTAACGATATGCATCGGCTATTCTGATAATCCCTTCGATAGAGTAATTTGTTATATTAGATTATTTATACGTAGAGTCTTATCGCGACAAACGGCTGTCGCTTTAACAAATTAAAATCTCATTGATCACTTCGCGTGCTATTTGGACGAGGTTCGAATTGGTCTCTCAGACGAAGACAAATTCTACTGAAATCTAGTTAGAGCTCTTTGTTTCGAAAATAAATGTTTGAGATATTTCGTTCTGCGTCGATGTACGCGTGATAGATCTTGTTTGCAAAGCATACAGTTGTACGTTGCACGGATAATTATTTAAATATCCTGCTCTACATCTGTACTGTAGAAAATGCTCAAATTCAACGAAGCTCCGTGTGCTCTTTGTCGAAAGAATAACTATTTTATCCGACTTGTTCTGCGTTCCAGTCCACCCTTAGCTACGTGAAACCATCGACGAGCAATGTTTTAAATGAAACTTCGCTCGTTGAGATATAATTGTTCGAGCATTCAAGTCGAACGACTAGCGGTGAAAGGAAATTTTCCTTGGACGAAACTTGCGAGCCTTTTGTTACAGAAATAGCAGCCCAGGTGTCTCCTTGGTGTACGCCTATGCGCGTGAAAACTTTTAACAGGCGAGGTTTCGAGGGAAACTTTGTTTCATTTACGCTGTCGCCATTCCGTGAAAACGGCGGGCGTAAAAGTCAGCCGGTTTTAAAGCGGCGAAAAAGCGGCAGGCAGCAGCCTCCGAGCGAGGAGCGCCACATCTGAATTCATTTCGCGCATCCGCGCCACCAAAGTGGTACGTGTCGGGTCTAAAGTTCAGCGGGAGAACACGCAGCCTCCACCGGTCGTGAATCACGAAAAAACCGTCGCCACGGGCCGCCGTTAGGTGACGCGACGCCAGTGTACGATAAAAAAAAAAAAAAAAAAAAAAAATGCCCACGAATCAACGCGAAGTTGCGAAACCCAATAAATCTCGGTAAGTAAAAAATACTTTTCGCTGAGCGCGAGCGGCCGCCGCCGCGTTGAGGTGAACGAGATCCACGCGGGCCTATATTTACCTATCGAACCGTTCGCGGAGGATCTCGTGTCTGAAAATCGCGAGCAACCCTTTCACGATGCAACCAAAGTGGATATGGACTCGAACCATCGAACGTGCCGTAAGTTTTTCACCTACGATTCTATTGTGCGTAACGTGATCGATTGGAAATTTGGGACGATGAACCAAAATGGGACGCCTGTTATCGTGTACGTTAGTGAAAACGAAAACTCTCGATCGCAGAGTATATTGGTCGGTTTGTTTCGTTAAACCTGTGCGAACCTGTCCGTCCACTTATTTGAAGATAGGTGGTATTTCAGCGAAATGGAACGCGCGTGCGCGGAACGCACGCGTGTGTTGTAGTACGCGAAGCGTATTCGGGCACGGTTGCGCGCGCGTACAAACGTATTTACGAGACACACGCAGGAATCACGTGTAAACGCATTTGACTTTATAAATTCTTGAACGCGGAACTGTATCATCGACGGAAAATCGATAGAACGCAATCTAACGTAAACGTCATCGGAAAGCACACGTTTCTAACCGTAATCGTGCGGTCAAAGTGCACGTAGTCGTCGTTGCGCTCCGCACTCGCCTTCAACGCATACATAACCGAGCGCAGAAAATGTAGAAAACAACCGCAGTATTTTAATACGGTGAAACGGTTGAAAATTCGTTTACAGACCAAAGTTGTTGGGCACTGCACCATAGAACTAGGTTCCAAACGTAATTCGAAAAGACGAAAACGGGGAAGAGAGCGTACCTTTGAATGTATTCCGGACGAGAGTCATGCTCATATTCGCGTGAGCGCGAGCCAGTGCTCCCTGTGGTACGTCTTGCGTCTATTCGAGGGATCCGCCAGGTTGAATGGGTCCGGCAGTCGCAACGCGTGTCCCGCGATTCCGCTCAAGAGTTCGTCCAGCGTGATCTGTGACGCTTCAAGGTACAGCGACGCATGGTTGCACTCTCGCTTCTCGTCTCCCCGTGGAATCGTCCGATAAACACGCCGCCGGTACGAAGTAACGATAACCGCCTGTTCTCGCGTCGGGGAACATAGATACGAGGTGCGGGGCCTCGGTGTCCCTTCGTGCGACGGAGAAAAATGAGCAGCGCGACGCGGTCGCTGGCGCTGTTCGGGGGCTGACGGGCTTTCTAAATACGTATTATTTCAACGTGGTTCGCGCGAACGTTCCGGTGCACCGGGCCGCTCATCGCCGCCTCCCGGTCTCTCCTCTTCGTCCTCCTCCTCTTCTGGGTTCTACTCTCAATGACAACCGGTCGTATCACCGGCGAGCCACTTTCGACTTGGGATATCCGCGCGGCGACGAACGATTCGAGGCACAGGGGCGACCGTTGGACCAGCACAAACGGTCGGCACTTGCCGCGATCATTAAAAGCGGCCGTGTCACTCGCGTGCACAACGAGTTCAACGAAACACGGGAATGTTGATCACGTTTCTTCTCTTCGATACGAAATAGACGAAGTAGCCGAGCGTCGGAGGCAGAGAAGGAGCGATAGAGAACGATAACAGCAGGGACAGGAGAGGCAAGAGGTGTATGTGGAAAGAGAGAGAGAAAGAGAGAGAGAGAGAGAGAGGTTATGCGCAGACGACGACAGGAGAAATTCCAGCGGGCGGCAGCGCTGAGGTCCACGGATAGTTCGTCCGTTCCTTCGTTCCCCTTGTCCGATAAGTGACGATTCCACGACGATGATTCGAGAGGACCGTTTGGGTGGGACGCGTCTCAGCCTCGTTGGATCATCGACGTCCGTTTCGGCGTGTACGCCGGAAAAGCGGGTAATTAAATATCGTTTCTTCTCTTGTTACGTCCCAAGGTGCGTAGCCAGTCCGGCGCGTGTAAATCCATTTAAATCGTGGCGTTCGCGCGGAGTAATCTTCTATCGTAGCGTAGTCGGCTCGCTGGTCGAAGGATCGCTCGGCGTCTCGTGGAACGAAGACTCTCTACGGCACGACGACGCGACGCACTGGCGACATCCCAAAAAACTAATCACCACTGTACACTATCCGACGAGCCGGTAGAAAAACGGGAGGAAAGGTAGCAGTCGCGCACCGGTTATATCCTTTAGTTAAACGTAGCCGTGCGGGAAGCGATACGTTGCTCTTCTTCAGCCGCCTCCACCTCCGCCGCGATTCCTTTCGCACGCACGTAGACGCGAGAAAAAAGAGCACAGACACGCGCGCACACTTAAGGAGACAGACCGGAGGGAAAGAATAGCGGGAAAAAGAGACGGAGAGAAGAAAGGAACGAGGGAAAAGTGCGACGGTGATCGGGAGCCGATGCTAGGGCATCGCAGAGAGCGGGCAAGGCAGAAATGTCGGTGTTACTACCAGCTTCGAGTAGCAAGCACCGGTAAAACACGGTCCTAACTAACACACATAGAGACAGATTGGGGACTGCTGGTTCGGAGTTTACTATAGGATGGGACGGATGGTGATGGCGGCCGTAGCGGAGCAGCCACCGCCCCCATGCTTCTTCTCTCTCTCCGTCTTTCTCGCCTTGTTCGACCGCCGCCCCCCACCAACGGCTCCCCTTCTGCTCCCCTTCTGCCTCCCTCTATACGTCTACCACGGACACGCTGGAGCCCCACTCTTCCTCGACCAACTTAGCCCCTTTCTCTCCCACTATCACTCTACCGTGCCTCTTCCACCCGCGATAGGTCTCGCCACAGCCTTCGCTGGGCTACGAGATGTTATCCTCGAGCGATTCGTTGCGTACTATACATATATTCGTCTCTACCCGTGTCGTCGCCACATCCCCTACCTGCGTCGCACTTCGGCGTGTGCGTTGGCCGCAATCAAGGCCAGGAGCGTAGCCACCGGGACAACGCGCCCCGCGCTATCGATTCCGCGCGGACCAGCCCGTTCTTTTCACTAATATACCGGCTTATGGATCGCGGCTCAGTTTCTTATCGCGACGCATTCGTTCGTTCACCGGAAACCTGGTATCTTTCGGCTCATTGGCTCATGGACGCGGTTGTCTCGTTATTTATCTGGCCAAAGGAAGGATGCGTGCAACCTCGATATTGTATTTACTTCGTCGCAGCTTCCTCTTCACGTGTTCTGTCCACACGATCATGCTTTGCCCAACTGCTGTTACTCGGATGGGCCGCGTAAATCTACGAGAACGTTCCTATCGAGTGTATTCGCGTCCAATAAATTCCCCTGGCAATTTCGTACAGGAAAACGGCTCGCGAGAGAGAGAGAGAGAGAGAGAGAGAGGGAGAGAAGGGGCGAGGGAGGCGGGGACGTCGAAACAGGAAAATGGTCCGCGCGTAGGAGCATTTTTTTCGTCTAGTTTTTTCTAAAAACATCTATCGACCAGATATACGATTTGTCCGCGGAGACGTTGCACGCGATTCTATAGAATTTCTATAGACGTCGCGAGGTATTTTGCAACCGCGATTCGAATACCTCGAACTCGCGGTGGGGAAACGAGATAACGTTCGGTAGCGCGTGCGGTTATCTTGGTCGATTCCCTTGACTTTTCACCGCCGTGAGGTATGTAATACGCTTTGGTAGTAGACAAGAAGCTCTTATTCGCGTTGCAACCTACGTCGTCGGGAGCGTCTACGTACGTACGTATCGGTATCAGCGAAACTTTCCATCCGCGCATCTTCTTCCTGGTAATAATAACGAATCGTCGATAAACAATCCTAGAATTGCGAAAATCTCTACGTCTGTTCGATGTTATTTAACAAACAGATCACGAACATCACCTCCAACCGGGGCCTGGTAACGAGCGAACACTAGAAATAAATCGAGTCGATGATTTAGTCGGTAATCGATTCGTAACTGATATTTCCATATTCAATGAGATCCCGCTGATAGTCCAGCACCGTTTCCGGGACACCGTTTCCGTCGGGCGTACGTCAGATAAACACGGCTGCCGTGAGAAAGAGAGGACACAGGAAAGCGAACGAGGCAAGGTAGCTTATCGTCGGAAACGACGATATTGACGGCTAATGTACGTACACACACGGCTCCCGGCGAAAGCAGAGACGGCGAGCAGCGGCGGCAGTGTCCGATACTATTATTAGTGTGCAGCTGCCTGCGAATTACTGAATGAAAGGGAAGGACCGCTTCGAAACAATGTCCAAAAGAGACGGGAGCTGCATCGTTTAAGCGACAGCCATCCGACGATTATTTAAAGCCAGATACACGTATAGACGCGCATACGAGCGGCCCGTACCACGGAAAGCGTGCGTCGATCTCGCGCGTTCTCCTCGCCGCTCGATTGATTCGTAAATTAACGCGGTGTCTCCTATGCTCCGTTCGATTCGATCCAACTCCGCGAGCGATCGATCGATACCAAAATTTACCACCTCGCGCAATATTGTTCGACGATAGAGAGGAATGCGCAGCCCTGATATATTATTTCGACCAGTCATCTATCAGACGCGCGGCAACCTGCGTATCCAGTTACGAGAAATCCGGCAATTATTTAGCGTCGCGTTGGTCGCCTTTGAAACGGAGCGAAAGGGCTGCCTGAACGTACCCCGCGACCAGCGCGAACGTTGATTCACATACGAGGAGAGAATTATCCGCGAAATTAATTTGTGAGACGGTCATACATCTATTTCAGTCCCGAGTCGCCAGAGGAGAATAAACATTGTACGTGTCGCGTCGCACTTTGTACTCGAGTTGATTGGAACGGGCTGAGAAAAATATTCTCAATAAGCCAATTTCCCAATCTTTGTTTTCCACCGCGATACACGTGTCACTCTGTACATACAAATTCCCTTGTCAGGGATAATAATCCAAGTTTCTTTCTTTTCTTTTCTACATCGAGATTATGAGCTCACTGCTGATAGATCCGTAACTTTGGTCTTGAAAAAGAGAATGATAGACCAGTTGACGATACACGACAAATACGTCCAAGCGCTAAACGAGAAGCGTCAGGCTAGCATCGTTTAAAGTCGAACTTATATACCAGCGAAAGCGTAGCCGGGCCATCTCCATTCAACGAGCACTGGCAATTAGAGCCAATAGTTGTCGACCTTCTCTCCCAAAGGTCTCGTCTCGAGGTGTTGAATTTCTTGGTATCTCACCAGCTGAACCATCTCGCTCTGCCAGCCTCAACAGAATGATATCCAACTCGTAAGAATGCCTACGATCATTCCATTAGCAACATTCGAAATACAAAGCAATAGGAAGAGCTCTCAAAGAGGAAACTTGCTGGTTCCCCAAGAACCATCATCCGTCTCTTATAAACATTCTAATTTATATCGCAGAGGTTCTGATAAGGTTTGCGAAAGATCGTATACTCTCGCAACAATGAGAGGTGAGCTCGACCAGGGTGTTCCCCTTTCCTGAGACGACACTGCGCGATCTCCGGCGTGGCGGGTCCAGCGATGACGCGGAGATCACCGAGAGGCTACGAGCTTCTCCGACGCTAATCGAGTGGGAGTCGAGCGGGTTGCATGGTGGGAGCGCGACGCGTCTTCTACGGTAGGGGAATTCCCCGATAGCGGTGCGGTGTGGTGACCACACCGTGTCCCTTTTTGTTGCCGCCCATTAGGCGCCACCGCGGCGTGATTCGCAACCGTGTTTCTTTATCTTCTCTGTAGCCCGGCTAGACTTTGCGAACGAACGCGACCGACTCTACGCGGCTCCTGCCTATCTTTTCACCCTGCTTTTTTCCCCTCCTTCGTCTATCCTCTCTCTCTCTCTCTCTTCGTCTCGTTCTTCTTCCCATCGGACAATAGCGGAATGATTCACCGGGCGTAGGTACCATACCTTCGATCTCTGTACACACGCGGAGATAAGTCGTCTCGTGTCACGTTTCGAGTTCCGTTACGCTGTGCCAGGACACACGCGCTCCAATCGTGCCTCGACTTTCTCCGTTTCGGAGGAATCGCACAGGGGTGGTACTCTTAGGAAGGGTTTGTTGGACGCGGTCGATTACTGTCTTTATTGAACGTTTAGGGATCATTTGGAGAATCTTCGTTCTGTTTCCTGGCATTGTACGAGATTAATTTTTTTGACATCGTAACGATAGATCTATGAAGTAGGATGCTCCGAAATGGAATAAAAATTTGTTTACTCGTTCCTCCTGATATTACATTTCACGGTGGTGGATCGTTCCTAACGTGACACTCTGGAACTGGGTGTTCGGAGGTTTTATCTGACATGTCGCGTCTCAAAGACTGATACCTTTTAAACCAAGGAGTATAATCGCCCTCGAACGCTTTTATCTCGGGCTATATATTAATCAGCGCTGATAGAGATAATAAACGTCCGACGAGGGCAGGGGACTTTTTCTCCTGCTCGGCCCGGTCCAATTTGAGGTAACCTTTTTTTTTCTTCTTCTTCTTTTTCGCTTCTCCCTTTCTTCTCCTGGGGACTTTTTACCCGCTTATTAAGTGCGCGGCTCGTTCTGAAAAACTAGACCAGATTTTTATCTCCCGCGGATAGAGACGGAGGCTGGGGTAACTGCGCGCAACGTTGGATATAACCGGATGGTAGAGCCAGTCGTTGCCGTTTCGTCCGCTTATTGTTCCAGGGACGGCCGGTCAATTGTGTTTCACCAAAGATCGCGCTTTACTTCTTGCCCAGATAGCACGCGCCTTTGTGCTCGCGTTTTTCACGGATGACTGATGCGTTGGCTCGCCTCCTCGCTTCTCCGTTCGATACATCGATGAGTACATCGCGTCCGACTGAATTCTCTATGATTCATAACGACGGACTCCAAGTCGATAAATGTTCAGGTTAATAGTGGATTTTTTTCAACAATTCCCATCGACTGTTTTCGTCTTATTTTTCTTTTTTTTTCTTGGCTTTCCTTGCGATCAATGTTGCTTTGTTCCTTTGTTTTTGTAACGGTCTCACAGATATTTCTGTTTAAGGAAAAGCGGAGAGTGATTTATCGTGGCACCTCGAAATCGATGCTCTTTATCGTTTCTCCTGAAAAGCGAGCGTTTTTTTCCCTCCGACCCGCTCGGATTTCATCGTATCGTGCAACCTTTACCCCGGCCACCTATACAAGAGGAACGTAAACGCCAGGGTCCGATAATTTGTCAGGACGGACGACGACTGACGGTTGCATATGTACGTGTACTTGTGTACCGGGTGATTCATACGACTTTGTTTACGAAACTTGCGCTCTTCATCTCGCAGCCAGGGAAAAAGTTTCGAAGACAGATAATTGGAGCAGATTCTTCTTATACGTCGTTGTATCCGCTCGAAATGTCTCCGTATCGGCGCGAATATTTTCTTCCACGCTAGGTTGAACATCGAAAGCGTGTTCCGCCTCCGAGGATCGATATCTTTTCTTTATACATTCCAACGAGGGCAGGCATAAACGAACTCGAATCCAATCACAGAAATTGCCTCCCGATCGACCGTACGATGTAATTTCCTAGAGGAGAAAATTTCCCATGCAACATCGTTCATCTCGATGGCATCCATATAATTTCATCCCACCGCCAATATCAATCTGTACCCACGGAAACCTTTCGATAATCCACGCCAGCAGCCCCCGTCCGGTCGTTTCGTTCCTCTCGCCCCTCGCCGTCTCGTCCTCGGACGAAGGAGATCTCGCGTGTTGCCCGTGGATCACCCTGTACACGCATAGGTATAGAGACATAGAGAAACTCGGCCGGATCTGTAAAACTGAAGGCTCGTGGACAAAAACCTGACCTCTCGAACAACTGTGCGCCATGTGTGCGCCACTTGTGCGCTCTCCTCTCTCCGATTCTCTTTCCTCCGAACGCTCCCCGTTGCGTACCCCCATCGTTTTCGCCCCGTCTCTCCCTGCCACCGGGCCGCCCTCGCCCACCGCCATTTCTCTTCCCGACCCGCTTCTTCGGGCTCACCGATCCCGATTAATCAGGTATGAAAGATCGAAGCGAGGACCGCGAGAGCCTCCGTCCCTCCGCGTCCTCGTTAACGTTCCTCGCGCGAGACCACCCTCCAACCACCCGCCCACGGTCTTACTCAAGTTCCGCGAACAGTTTTAAGTAATGGTCTAAACTAGTTTTCCTGTCTCTTTTTTATTTGCAACGCAACCTTTGCACGGTCGCGATGCGTGAGTAAACGTGCAAATAGATTCGAGAGAGTAGATAGAGTTTCGAAGTATATATCTTAATGAGTCATTTTCGAAAGCAAAGCTATTGTACTCGTAGCGTGTTGTACAGATTGTAGAAAATGAAATTTAGAGAGAAGCTATGTGTTGTGAATACATATTTAAGGATAACAATTGTTATAACTGTATTACGATTAATGAGGAACAATGGAGCTATCTGTTCGTACCGCGGAAATCGGCAAAAGTTTCGCAGACTCGTCCAACGTGTACACTCCATACATATACATTCTCCTCGAGATACGAAAATAAGAAGCGGGACTCCCAAGGGGAACACGAGCGCCGTTTTGTACCTTTCCTCTCCTTTTCGTCCAGCTCTTACGTCCCGTTTCTCTGTCTTCGACTTGTTTCTTCTTGCTTCTTCTCTCGTGCTTTTTTTTCGAGAAGATTCTCTTCTCTCCCTTTCGCTCTTCCCGTTAAACGAAATTCCTTTCGTGGAACCGAGCTGTGTAGTCGAGATTCCTGGGATCTTTGATCGAACAGTTTTTGCCTTCCTCTGGTTATTTTTATTTCGTTGGCTCGTAACGGAGGTGATGTTGGTAATTTTTATGAGGCGAAAGTAACGAGAGATTGTTCTCGCTGATAGAACCATCGCGATTCGAAGGTTGCCGTGAAAAATCGAAACGCGTCGTCAGAATGTTTTAATCAATAAGCACGACTCGAGCAAATAGGTCGTTTATCGTCGCGATACAACAAGGGGTCCCATTTTTAATACCACGTCACGGATAAGTCACGGCTAGTATGTCCGAGCACGAACAAAGTTAAGCAGTCCGTATAATGTAGTCAGTGGGGCCAGCTGGCAAATATTTGTCGCGTTCGAATTTCTGTTTGCTCCGTGAGTGCCGCTCGCAAAATAAGATAGGCACGAGCTTTGGCTACCGTCAGCCTCCCTAGCCTTCCGCAGTTCAGGCCAATCATCCACCGCCACGGTGGATGAGGTTGTTTACCGCCTATGTAGAAATCCTGTCGACGGAAACGATTATATCCGGCTGACAAATAGAGAACCGCTTAAAAGTTCGCGTATCTCTGGCAAGTTAAGCGGACAACTGCCTAGAAGACGCGCTGCCTAGAAGACGTGGTCAAACGCAAACAATTTTAATCGCAGTGACTAATGAACGCTTGGATCCTCGTGCGTATTTGATTTTTTCTGTCCCTTCGATCCGTACAATTTTTACCATTGCGTCCAGCTGGTACCTTCGAGGGTTCCATGAAGCAGTTAGAAGGTCCACAGCCAAGTTCCTCGTACTATTACTATATTTCAAGGAACGAACGCTAAACGGGGTCGTGCAATTCGAAACTGGCTGACGGCGATCAGATCGCCTTTCATAAAGTAGCTTTCTCGTAGCAACACGTAGCCGTGCGTCCAGGTTACTCTGTATAACCTGTCAGCCCATAAAGAGTGGCGTATTAGCGGCTCCGGTTCGGCTCGAACGTCCATTCGGCTCCGTTTCGACTCGCGTACGAATCGGATCGGCTGGTACGCGATGCGAGATATCGAATTGGCGGCAGTTTTTGCTGTCAGAAGCAACGACTGGCCGCGATCGATGAAGGATCGTCCTGACGAGCGTTCGAGGAGGGGAAAAAAGTTTTCCGATGAGAACAGCAAGCGGGACGCTCGAGGCGTTATCGATGAAAAGTTCAGAGCCGGGGTACGTGGATGTAATTTAATCGTGACTACGAAGGCATGTGGCGGTTTTTTCTTCAGCGAGGAATTTCCTCGTCCCTCCCTTGGAAACTGAGAAACTGTCGCGTTAGCGACAACTTTTCCTTCGCGAACTAATTTCCGTCACGGATTTCACTCTCTCTGAAAATCTTCCGTGACAAACGTGCATCCTTCATCGACATCCACCGCTCGACGGAAGAGTTGGCCCGCGCTGTCGAGCACCGCAGCCGCCCATCGTCTCGTCCTCGTCAGCCCCATGTCGAGCAGCCTGTCGCAGAGGCGGCGAGAGGCCTCGTAGCCACGAGAGATCGTGTTCCGCAAGGGAAAAGGTGGAGCCGCAAACGTGGGACAGAGCTGAAACGTGGCCGCACTCCTGGCCAGGACAAAAAGTAGCAAAGTGTGTGCTCGCTCGCGTAGTTTACCTATGCCACGGCGCGGCAATAACGATGGTCGCCATATGGGTAACAGCCCGGGGGCCCAGGGAGACCCCGCGCACCTTCCACTCGTCCCTGTCCTCGTCTCGGTTTTTCTCTCTTTCTCTGGGTGCCCTTATGCGGGCCAGATTTTATGGCCTAGGTACTGGGCTCTGCGCGCGCGAAAGGGCCGACCGTCACCGCGAGTTCCCCTCGGGCGGGACAATTCTGCAAAAACGTGGCGGCCACGCGAGATCGTGCGACGTGACTCATCGATAAATTCGACTGTATATAGAGCGCCACGAGCAGTTCCCACGAGGAAATCTCGCTCTCCCAGCGATTCTGCCGCGTGCCTCCTCTTCGAGCCGCCTCCTCTTCGCCTACCCGTACGAGATCGAATCGTGTCCACTTAAAAGTGAAACGGATGAAACTAGCTCGAGCAACTCTGAAGATTTCGTGATTCGTCGGGAACGATTAAAAAAATTACAGACGATTTGTCCTCGCGTAAAAGTGGCGTAATGTAAACCGCCTCGAGATGAGCTGGGAAGAAATACAAATAAATTCATTCGAAACTTGAAGGGTGGCAGGAGAAAAAAAGGGGGATCAATAAAAGTAGCAAGAAAATAGTAAACCACGTGTTCGAGATCGGTCTCTCGCGTTGGGAAGGGAAAGGAAGGGGCCAGGGGATTTTACAGCAGTTTAAAGGTACCGGAAACGCAGGTAATCGAAAGGGCGCGTAAACGAGGTGCGAAGTGGTCATAAATCTGGCCATTAGCCTCGTTACAATGGACACACGGCTCGTGTTTTATCGCGTCCGACTGTGCCCTGTCGCTGGAGCAGATTTTTCGCCGATACGTGACGAATCGCGGCTACCCGTGTCCGCGATAAACCTGGATTTCCTCGTGGCGTGACGCCCTATCGCTTTTCCTCCGGTAATTTTATCGTATTTCCACCCACATGCGGCTAGGATACATCCATCGACGCAACTAGAACCGTGGAACAATGACGGGTTCTGTGATTCGATCGTTCATACGCTGGCTTACTGTTTGCCATCGCAACGAATATCGTTCGCCTCGAATTTCTCGTTTTTTCTTTCGTTAGATCGTTCGTGGAACAATGCGCGTACAATGCGCGTCTACTTGATCAAGAACGCTTGGTACACTCGCAGATGGTGATAGTTTTGTCTAAAGTATCTTGGTTACGGCAACATCCTCGTCGGAAATGAGAAGCCACACGCGTTTCAGGTGTGCGACGTGCTCGACGCGTTCCGCGTAATGAAATGCGAGCGCGTGCATATGCATTCGGAGGGAACTCTACTATTTGCACGAGTGATTTGCGTTCGCACGCCCAGTCGGCGGATATATTTCGCGAGGCGAATCTTTCCATTTTTCGATCACGCGCGTTCGTCAAGCTGGCACCGATAATAAATTGTATAATCGGTGACTGTTCATCGGGAACGTGTTTCGAAACCGAACGCGGTTTCGTCCGATACCGGAGACAAATATAGTAAATTTTAACGTTGTTTGTTAAGCATCGATCGAGCGTTTCGGTGTTAAAATAACAGATTTGAAAAGCAACATTTCATATGCGACGCACGCGATCACGATAATCGTATCCGCAAAGAACGCGCATCCCAGACGCACCCCATCTCCCAGTTGCACCGCGAAATCCTGCGCCCGCTGAATCGGGCGCGGCGTCGAATCGGCAAACAAAAGGTTAAAGGGATTGCGGTTACGCGTTCTGGGAAGGTGCGCGCTGCAAAATGCAGCCACGGTGTCGATGGATATTGGATATGGGCGAGATGGGGTGGCTGCGCATCGTGCACGAGCTACGGGGTAGCAAAGCTAAGCCAGTAATGCAATAACTTGAATAGATGGCTATGCAGGCGGAAAGAACATAACCTATCTACCCCTCCTGTGGACCACCCTCTCTCCTCCTACCCCACCGTACCTTTTTCCATCTCGCGTTCCTCGTCTGCGTTACGTACCCCGTTATTGGGCATCCCTGTTCCTTGAACACGTCGAGGTACATATACGAATCGACGCACGTACCGTATTCGGACTGTGCCAGGAGGGTGAATCCGGACCGGGGTGGTTTCGACCCTACCTTCGAAAGTACCTAGCCCCCCCTCCCTGAATACAGTCGGTTACGTTAAAAGGCTTTTAATATGCGCGCTTGTTCTCGATTCGCCTGGTATCGAACAGAATCGAAACGATCCTCGTGGTCTTTTTTTTTAAATTAATCTTGCTTTCCAAGCAAGAAGAATTCTATGTAAATGGTACTTCTCTCCTTTTAATGTACTGAAAAGGAGTGAAAGGACTAATACGTGGACTAATCGCTCGCAGGGGATTTACTAACGTTTATTTAGTAATTAAATATGCGGGTGTCCGTTTGTTTAAACTACGCCAACGAGGCCGTCCATGTGTTACGCTTAGACGTACAAACTGATTGATTTTAATTGGGGTACAATGAGGACGATTCGAGCGCGGGGAAGCGATGTAATTTTAACTCCCGTTCGGAGCGCGATATTGATTGCATACGATCGTGTTTATCGTCCAAAAAGATTATCCGTAACGCACGATACACTGCATTTACACTGTCGCTCGACATGTGTTCAAATAGCATCGAAATAAAACTACGATATATACCGGGTCCGAATGGACCGATAACGAGTAACCGGTCCACGTCGAACTGTATCCAAAATGAATACAATTAACAATCTACAGATAACACCAATTTGAGACGATTAAAATTGAGATTGGAAGCAACGACGACTCGTAATTGCAAAGGAAAAATATATATATCAGAAGAGATTAAACTCGCTGTTAGCAAGGATCGCGGTACAGGCAAAAGTCATATTCCGACACAGATTCGAGCGTTTACGGTCACGTGAAATCGAAGGCGAGTCGGATGAAGCGAGTAGGAAGAAGAAAAGGGGGGCCAGATCCGAACGTGATCGGCGAGGGGGTGCACGAGCAGCCAGCGAGAGGGTGAAACTCCCTTGCGCTCGCAAACAGGCGCACGGATACAGAGGGACAGACAGACGGAGCATGCTCAGACGCACGTATTACGGCGCACGTCAGTATTTAAACACGCTTGATGGGAAGGTGGTGCACGAGGGTGAAATCGGGTCCCCATTGTGCTCAGGTGTGAGGCGTGTGCGCGCAAGGGGGTGGACGGAGAGGGGTCTCGGGTGGGATACCGTGGGGGATAGAGAAGAAACGTCGGACGGGGCGGAGGGTAGATTTGCACACGCGGCACGAGCCGCCTCGACAAAGGGATGGAACAGATTGGAAGCCATTCATTCATTCGGTTGCCCTGTATTTTTTCCCCGTGTTTGACTGGGAGAGCATCGTCGACCACCCTCCCGCCGGTTTGCCTCCTCCACCACCCCCTAGCCGCGTTCTAAGCCTACAGGTACGCTCGATTACTATTTCCCATTGTTTTTTCCTGTTTTCTTTTTTTTTATTCTCATTTAAAGGATGCGAGCATACATAATAAAAAATGGTCAAACTTCTACTTGCTTTCGTACTTACAATTTCGATAGGGTCATACTTATATCTCGCGTTTAGCTCTCGGTGCGGACGTTTTATTGGAAAGTTAGGCACGAGAGGAACGAGCAACGTACTTAGAATATGACGTGAACCTGTCTCAAATTGCCAGTTACGAGCACAATGAACCTAATGGTGGTCGCGGCGAAAATAATGCGGTACTTTAAGATTAATTACCACCAAGGGCTAAAGAATACTAAAGGAACGTTACGTTATTTATGAACACGACGTGAAACTTTTTATAGCGTTCCAACAAGTAATTTAAGAATGTTGCGCGTTAAGGTATCCGTCTGATTGGCGTTACTTTATGCGATCAACGAGGGGAGAGAGAAACTCTTTGGAGTGCGTTTCCACCGTGAACGGTCGCAAACTTGTCCACTCTGACTCGCGACATAATGGATTCTGGCAATACTGTTCGCTCGCCACGATAAATACGCACGACAATGAGCCCGTGGTAAGTCTTGGCCGCGGTGAAGTCGGACTCACCATTGGCTCCTGTTTGACCTCACGAAAATCAATATCTGTCGGCAAACTTAAGTGCGTTCGAGGGGCTGCGCCTTTTGATATTTTGTGTCCAAACCGAACGCACGCAGCTTCCTCGAGATTTTCTGCGCGTTCCATAATTATCAATGCACGCTTTGCAACGCATAGTCATCCATCGATCGGATCCATTTGACCTCCTTCGTTCGACTTTTTCGAATTACCTCCTGAGACGATTGTACCTCCAAGAACTCTTGTATTTTCAATTGTTATCGATTCTTGCCTTTACTCACGAAGACGTATATAAAAATTGAAGTAGAATATTATAACATTCGTTAATTAGACTGACGGTAGAGGAATGAGTCAGGAGTCGGAGCAGAAAAGATCAGAGAGCATCTTTATGCTCGTGACGCGATAAAAACGACGCGTAGAGACGCGAGATCGAGTTGCCCGGTTAAAATAAGAGAACAGATGAAAGGGATGTTGTGGTCGGCGGAGGAAATCAAGTAGAAAAAAAAAGCACGATAACGCTATCGGCGGTCTGAAACTCGGCAAAGGTGAGGCTCCAATCGCGCAAATAAAAATTATCAGGGAATATTAACGTTGCAACATACACCTCGTCTTGATACGTGTTGTATACCGTTTCATAAACAAATGACCGCAGCTTTAAACCAGGCGACCATTGAATGTGACACACGAAGAAACGAGCAAGGAAATTTGGTACAGAACGTGTTACATTCCTCGATATCCACGACCACATGTGTGACGTTAATTAAATATCAGGAAAGGTGAAAAATTGGAATACAAATTTTAATTCGAAATTGATACAACTTACGTGTCTGATATCTCGAAACGAGTAACATCGAAAGTTATAAAAGAGCTGCAAAGGAGTTCTCTACTTCTCGAGAAAAGGAGCCTCGTCCAAGGTACAATGGATTCTTTGCTGATCGGACCCGTCAATTCACATTAGAAGCGGGAAATGGCCGCAAGGAGAGTTAACCGAAGACAGAGGCCCCGGTTGGAATTGGCTTTATCACGGATCTAAATTCGGCCCGTTTGTCGTGACTCACTATTCCTTGAGATGAAAATATGTGGGTCCACGTGGTACCTGATCAGAGGTTACCCACGTCCCACTGGTTCCTCGCGGAGCCACCTTTAACCGTAGGTGAAGGAGGACACGTATCGTTCTTTAACAGCATGCGGGCTCAACGTTGGGAATTCCGCTCGATTTAACCGTAATTGTTTAATTGGAGATCCTCCTCGCCGAGACTCTGCAACGGTTAATTACTGACGTGGAACACGCGGTGCTCCTTTGCGCGCTGTTCAGGCTTAAAAGTTCGCGAGAAACTAGCCGCGTTAAAATGAGCTCAGGCCTTAAAATGTATCTTCGCGTTTGTCGAGAAAAAGTACTCCTTGATCACTCCTAATAGATAACTAGGTTGGACTTATAACAGCAACCAAGGAAGATGACAACTTTATTCCAGTGGGAGTCCGAAACGCGTGTAAATTACAATGAAACGCGTAGTAGAGCGTGGAAGATCGTAACGACGTTCTCAATTAATGGAGCACACCATGGCACACAACATACAGCTCGCAAGTGGTAAGAATTCGTTGATGTTCATCGTATCAACGTTTAGCATATTTTCAGTATCATGGTGTCACGGTTTCAACAGAATTATTAATACAGTTAAAAAATCCGGACAGCTTTACCGTATTCCTTCTTCTTGCGCAAGTATAAATAACGAGAGTTATAATTATTCGTGTCTCTAGTTAAATGAGAACCTACAGTCAACCACGATTTCTTTCCTCATAAATGGAAGGAGGAGAAAAATGATGTTACAGAGAGATGTTCGAAAGTGAAATGACACGTTTTTTAAAATTTTACTCGAGCCAGATCCACCGCGGCATCGATCTCACGGCAATTACTCCCTTCTATTTCGGTCAGCCGCGGTTCCTCCCTTCGCAAGGTGAAGAAAAATGCGGTTGCAGAAGGTTAAAAGCGAGCGAACACCCTCGTTATAGTTTTATTCGAGCAGATCCGTTCCACGCCGTGCGAAATCGGCAGGAACGAGCGATCCGGATCCGCTCGGGCTGGCAATCGGTCATACGGGGGTGAAAATCGTGGCACGTGACCCCGCGGGTACAGCGCTCGCAGGGGGAAGCTGGCCCTGCGCCACCGGCCCTCTTCTCTGCGACGACGTTACCTTTACTGCGTTTACTATTCTCCATTGTGTACGACTACCATACGGGACCGTGCAAAGGAGACTGCGAGAGAGATCGCGTGAGTCATCCGTGACGAGCTGCTCCCATTGGCGTAGACCAGCACTCGAATACTTTCCTCGGACAGTTCGTCGACGTTGCTCAACCGTAAGAAATAGAAGTATCGCTATTCTTCTCGTTAGGGCGATTAGTTGATCAATTCCATTCGCTTGTCCTACCCGTGTCAACTTTGAACACTATAAATTGCGAGAGGTTTTTATCGGAGCAACGTGGTCAATTTTACTTGTTACTCGCGATGGCAGACCTTTATTTAGGTCAAGGTGTTACGAATGAAAATCTTGTGATCGAGATACCAACTACATTTTCATCGAACCGTTCGAAGAAGCGCGCGAGATCGCGTACAGCGATCTACGAGACGAGAAGAAAGTCTTTTTACGAGTTCCATTTACCAGGGGGTCGATGGAACGTCCGCGTCGCAACGAGTGAGAAATTGTATTTCATTTTAAATGGTCGTTCCGTCGCGGAGGATCCTCGATATTACCCGGGTTTCGCGACTGGGAATCCCTCGTCGTACGCGTAAAGATTTCCTCCGCTCCGCCGCGGGATAAAACGACCCTTAGTCACCGCCGCCGCGTGTGATCGTACAACGCGATCGTTTAGAAGCCGCACTTCGTCGCCAGTGGCTTGTCCGCTTGGCCGCACACGGGCCGCTTTACACGCGGCCACGTTTAAATCGAATTAATTCGTCGCTACCGGTACCGATCAAGCCGGGCATGCGGGCGCACTGTACGAATTACAGCGAGCCAACGTCGAGCCTGACTTTCGTAGGTGACGGTGGGTCTCTTTACTGGTATCCTACCCATGGGAACTTCTTTTTCTTGCAACAACCACGTAATAACCCTCCTGTCGAGTAATTGAAACAATTACACCGTATTTTTATCGTTACCATCATCTCGTAACATGTTGTACACGTCTGAAATTGTTGGAGCATCGTCCGCAGCGACTTTAGAAGCTACTCGAATGGGACTGGCGAACGGGAAGGGAAAAAAATTTGCCAAGAATCTTATCCTACCTACGTCACTGTACCCCAATGCTCGATGCATCAGTCCGTCAGGCTTGCATCTGTATGTATTTACGCTCTGGGGGGAGCCCCTATGTGACATCATCCCCCTCTCTATACGTGCGGCCGATTCGTTTCGCTGGGCTGACTTCTGTCGCCTAACTCGAAAACACCCCTGGACCCTGCCACCTCCCTTTACCTTTAATCTTTATCAATCCATCCAGCCGAGCCGGAATCGAACCAAGGAACGGACGGCGCCGCGCATTATTCACGCCCGATAGCCTCCTCAACCCTCTGAGCGTCCTTCGAGCTCTGGCTTCCACCAACGACACCCAACCCCTTCTACACACGTGCACACGTACGCACAACTCTTGTTCTACCTAGATACTTTTCGTTGCGAGTCCACAAACGATCCACTCTTTCGACACGATACGCGATTGATGACACTTGTCGCGCGATGGACTCGCGAGTAGACCATACCGTGGAGATTTGTTGGTTCGAAGAATTTGGGATAAGGTTGCTGTTGGTCTTAAATTTGAAGGATGGAATCATTGGTAAAATATTATTAACTACTCGTCCCTCTCAAAAGTGTTCATGTTTGTTACTTCTTGTACTTACATACGTTTTTTAATAAATGTTATAGACTCCTTGCGACAATTTTTATTTTCTACCACAGTTAGATGTCTGCAGTTTGTAAATTGTAGGACAGACTACCTGTTCGTTCGCAGGACATAATGCCGGAGTTTAGAGCAAAATAGGCGTACAGGTAGGTGGAGTCTCGTGTATAGGGGCAACCTGTAATCGCCACACCTACTCATCATCATTCGCTTTCGTTTCTTTACCTGAGACGGAGATAGGTAGGTTTACAAGACACGAAGATACTGAAAACCCCACTATTCAGTTAGTAGGACGAAATACCTTTGTCAATTTGTATCTCGAGTGATCAAAAATTGATCGCTTATATGATCTCCTACTTAAATTATAAGTTTTTCTAAACTACCGAAGTATAGATAACAGTATATAGCTTGTTTCAACTGATTTTCTAGTAGTTCACAGTTATAATTGCTATTTGACAAATAAAAATTACGTTTAATCATGAATTATTAGTTTGAAGCTAATGTAAATGGTAGTATATACGATAATAATAAAATTTCTATATCTGATATTAAATTTTGGAACTTTGTTTTAAAAATCTTATTAAAAATCTAATATACCTTCTCCTAAAAGCTTGAAAACAATGCGTCTGTTAGTTTGTATCGTAAAAACCTGCATTGTTAAGTATTTTATTAGTATTTGTAGTTATGTATTGTACTTATATTCGCGCGAAGAACCTCTCTCCCTTTTCCTCAACACCTTTTTAAATTTAAAGAGTAATTTAACTTCCGGCTATCGCGCTGTTTTACGCAGTCGTTCCGTACTTACGCGTTCCTAAAGCCACTGATACTATACCTTTTATGCAACCTTTCACTACGGAACCCGAGCTGTGTTTCGACCAATCAGAGGCCGTAAACTGTGCACGAATACTTTTCGAACGCACTACGTAACCGCCAATAGGGAGACTTTTGCGAATTTTATCCTTGTCTCCGTCATATTTTATACTTTCACGAATCTTTACCGTCTGAAAGCTCGTTATAAATTCGAAATTCTAGATGTTGCACGTTCGAAACTGTTCCGTAGCGGTTTTAGGCGAGCCAAAATTAGCCCAATGAAATTAGAAAAGTTGATAAATACGGCTGTTCGAACAGACCTATCAGCGTTTTGCAAATGCGATCCCGTGATTCCTTGCGCGTTGGAGTTCAGATCAAGGTTTTCTGATCGGTCGTCATAGTTTGGGAAGGTGAAAAGTGTGCCCGTAGTTTACTCGATATTCTTTATGAGATCTTACATTTAACGGTTGGCTCCTGAATTTCTTTCGCAGCCGTAAGTAACGAGACTGCACGATTATTGCACGCCGTAGGACCCCGCCGTGAAACATACTATTGCGACGTACGCGAGAGATCGAGACGATTCCAGGCGAACGTCAGTCGTTCTGTCCCCGTCGATGCCAAAATGTCTAATCTAGCGTAATCTACTGTTCAGGGTAGAACGCCTTTTAAATAAATACGTAGTATCGTTCGATCCAGCGATTTTTATCGCTTCTCGCATCCGAAGTGATATCTTTATTGGTGGTTACACCCTATCCTCGTCATCGTCGTCGAATTAATACCTAACCCTCAATAGTCCATTGTCAAGCAGCTTCAAGGTATTCCTAGACCCCACCAACGATTCGATTACTAATCATGGAACAATGTTTACACTCACACTTCTCTACCTCCTAAATAAATGCATTTTAACCAGATTGTTAAACCGTATTGTTGTACCGATACCATAATTGTTATTTTTGTCCTGCATATAACAGTTTCACCTACCCTACCATGTACATGTTTGATAGCACCTCCTATATTGTAGTAACGATTTTTGTTTTGAATAAAATAGTTTTCTAAATGCTGCTATTTTTCACCATTGGATTCAATAGGTTTCATGAAAATGGATTGTTATTTTCACTCCATTAAGATTAATTACATGTATATAGACATATATGTATACATACCTAAATATTTAGATATATACCTAAATGCTTTTTTATGTTTGTTACCATGTTTATAGATGCATTAATCATTTAATTTGGCCATTTCATTATAATTGTTTCATTTGAAATAATATATATACATATACTGTCTCTAGAGCATGCAATAATTGTTCAAAAATAAATTTAAATTGAACATTACTATTTCTGTTGTGAAATTGATATAAATTATATTTTTTTGTATGCTAATTGATATTTTGTAACAATAAATGTTATATTCTGTCTATGGTTTCAATCATGTAGAAAAATACAATGTTACATAATAATAAATACAAAGTCTTTTTATGTGCACATATTATTTGGATTTTTCGAAGGACAGTATAAGAACCTATGTATAAATATTCTTTCATTAAATATTTGTAAATAAAAATCTGTTCTACATTTGGCATAGCTATTATGCATTTTCTTGTTGCTTAATTTCTTAGATGTCAGTCGCAACTACACACAAGTATCGCTACAAAAATGTGGGCCTGGACTCTCAAGAACTGAGACGGCGCAGAGAAGAGGAAGGTGTTCAATTAAGAAAACAGAAAAGGGAGCAACAGTTATCAAAGAGGCGCAATGTTCCTAATATGGTTGCAGATGATGACAATGCTCCGACAAATGAATCTGCTTTCCCTGCACCACAATCGGTAAATTCAACATCACTGGCAGAAAAATAATACTTTGAAGAAATCTACAACTTTAATCAAGAATGCTAATAATCAGTATGTTTTTTTTTAATTTTACAGAAAGCTTCCACCATTGTTCTCGAAATGGTGCAAGAATTATATAGTCCTAATCCAGACGTTCAATTGGCTGCTACACAGAAATTCAGAAAAATGTTGTCTAGGGAACCTAATCCACCGATAAACGAAGTTGTAAAAACGGGAATCGTACCTAAATTCGTTGAATTCTTGCAGAATAATTCGAACTGTACTCTACAGGTTAACAGAGAACGAAGATTAATCTCGATTTATTTTAGTAGATTTTTCTATGTTTAACACATATATTTGTAATGATTTCAGTTTGAAGCAGCTTGGGCTTTAACGAATATAGCTAGTGGAACGTCCGAACAAACGCGCGTAGTTATAGAAGCAGGAGCTGTTCCCATCTTCATATCCTTGCTTAGTTCTGAATACGAAGATGTTCAAGAACAAGCAGTTTGGGCATTGGGCAATATTGCAGGAGATAGTCCTGAATGTAGAGATCATGTATTAGACAGTGGAATTCTCACTCCTCTTCTGCAGTAGGTTTCAAGTTTTAAATTATCCACGTGCATCTATTCTATCTTAATTATATTCGTTTTATCAATCCTAATGGCATCTGGAGTAACAAATAACTTTTTCGAAAGTTTCTACGCGAGAGAAATATATATCCAACATTTCCGAGTTACATGTATAGTTGGCACGAAAAGAGATTTATTTTTAGACCTACTCTTGAACCTTCTAGAGTCAAATTTCTTATGTTTCCTCGTATTAGTTTAAATAGCGCAAAGTTAATCTTTCTTGTTCTAGACTGCTTTCTAAAGCAACACGTTTGTCGATGACACGTAATGCGGTGTGGGCATTATCGAATCTTTGTCGTGGCAAGACTCCACCACCGGATTTTACGAAAGTTGCACCATGTTTACCAGTTTTAGCTCATTTTCTTGATCACACTGATAGCGATGTCCTTGCTGATGCATGCTGGGCTCTTTCATATTTAAGCGACGGACCGAACGAAAAGATTCAAACTGTTATCGACGCAGGTGTATGCAGACGCCTAGTACAGTTACTCACGTAAGTATTGTGCATGGAAAATTACACCGTGATCATTCTTGGAATGGTAGAAGAGTTAGAATTTTCAATTATCGATAAATATATAAATATATATACATATACTGTACGTAATGTATTATGATTAAGAATCGGTCAAGTACGCGTACACTAATACTCATTGCTGATATGATAGGATGCGCGGAGCATTTCATTAACATTTACATTTTACATTTTCATTGAACTGTGTCTACGATTTAACTGAAACAGGACACTACGATGTCCAACGATAATGCAAAATTCTATATTCCAGGCATGAACAGGAAAATGTAATTAGCGCTGCACTTCGAGCAGTAGGGAATATAGTCACAGGCGATGATATACAAACGCAAGTCGTTCTTAACTGTAATGCGTTACGGTGTCTGTATCATCTGTTGAATTCGTCGCAAGAAACAATCCGCAAAGAGGCATCCTGGACAATCTCTAACATTACGGCAGGAAATCCTCAGCAAATTCAAGTTCGTACATGTCTTTTCCACGGACGTAATCGTTTAGCGATATTATTTATGTCGCCACTTTAAAATAGTCAGATGGATTTGTGTTTTCGAACAGGCAGTCATCGATGCTGGTATATTCCCCGTCCTAATTGACATATTGGCAAGAGCTGAGTTCAAGATTCGAAAAGAAGCGGCCTGGGCGATCACTAACGCGACAAGCGGTGGCACACCTGACCAGATACGTTATATCGTTGTCGAAGGTTGCATTCCACCGTTGTGTGATTTGTTAACAGTAATGGATCCTAAAATCATTCAAGTCGCATTGAGCGGTTTAGAAAATATTCTGCGTGTGGGTGATCAAGATGCTGCCATGCATAATGGTATCAATCACTGTGCTGTATTAATCGAAGAATGTTACGGTAAGCGTAAAACTAATTACAACTGAATCAGTAGTACGAAACAGAAAACTAACCACGACCTCTTTACACAGAGGATTTCCTTTTTTAAATAGTCAAGTCTGTTCTCTTTTTGAGATTCAATCTTCATTGATGTATTAGAATTGTGCTACAAAAAATATTGCAATGTTTCAGGCCTAAACAAAATAGAATTTTTGCAATCTCATCAAAATGCAGAAATCTATCAGAAGGCCTTCGATATAATCGAACGGTATTTTGGCTCTGAAGAAGAGGATACGCGAGTCGTACCTACAATCGATGCGGAAGTACAACAGTTCCAATTCAAAGTGCCCGATTCGTCTCAGCAACCACTCGAAGGCTTTGAATTTTAATCGATTAGCTCTAATCGAACCTCTGAATGTATCCACCTGATTCAATTCTCTTGTTTCGTTCATTGCGTTTACAACTTTTTTCTTCGTGAAAGAGACAATCTCCGAAATGAAAGAAAAACAAAAAGAAAAATCGGTCAAACGCAAAATAGTAGTATATTTATACGTATACTTCTCTTCAAATTCGTTTGTATCGAATAGAATATCAGTAAAAAAAAAACAAAAAAAAAACATCTTGAAGTGATCAATCTTTTGCATTATGTCAAAGATGAGTAAAATGTTTATTCGCAGTTATTTTAAATGGTTTTATCTTATTATTTCAGCTACATCATACGCATCGTTCTAAGTTCGCCACGAGAATATGATTATCTTACTACGAACGTGTGTCAAATTGTCACACACCGTCAGTTTTTTTTTTCTTTTTTTAAGCTTTGGAATACATAATTCGAATACATTCGTGCTCGAACTCATAACATAAACGTATTATAGTATATGGAACACGTTTTAGTTCACTGAAGTTAACAAATTAAACATCTTAGTGCTTAAGTAGAAACGGATAAGGACGGAAAAACACAGTGATCGGGACGATTTACTATTGAGATGTACCAGTGTCTCAAACGACGTACGACTGACTCAGAATTTACGGAAAAAAAATACTTGCACAACTAGCAAGACACTATTGACTGAAGTACGCGACTACGTAGCTAACACAGACAACATTACGCAACGAGTCACTTACATCCTTACTACAGTAGGTAGAAACATGACCAATTAAACTTTTTTACTGCAAATACGTATCTCTTATAATTTTAAGGCTATTCTATACAGAGTGCCCTTAAAAAAAAGAAGGAAGTAACATTTATGTCAGATTAATAATGTTATTTTCATTATATACATATTTATGTATATCTAACATTTCATCTAATATTGGTGCAGATACATTGATAGCAGATAATTACGAAATCCTAACATTGTTTCTTCGCCGATGTTTACTATGAAATTTGTGAATGAATTATGTTTAATGTTTTAATAAGTAAAATTTTCTATTTTCTAAAAGTTGCTTCTCTTAAAAGCGGTAAGATTGAAATTATGTAACAATAAATAATCTGAAAATATTTTTATATTTTGATTAATGAAAGTGAATTTTCCGCGCGTATCGTGAAGATCGATCGTATTCGTAATTGTACAGCAGATTAAATGTTGGACATTCTGTATAAAAGGTCTGTGACTGTATAAAATGTATTTATTATTTAGGTTTGACGGTACCACTCTATATTACGCAAAATATATATAAATATATATATAAATATATATATTGTCTACTTTTAGTTACGGACTTGAATTATTACGACAAAAAGAGGACTGTATTATAATAAACTCGTAAGCGATCATTTTGTTAATATATTTCGACAAGATGCATACTCTTACGAGTACTTGTTGCCAATTTATAAAATGCTTATTAAATAGAATATAAGTGTACTGAAAAAGAATTTTGCCATTTTATGTTGTGCAAGCTGTTCTTAAATAAATAATGGTAAAAATATTTGAAAAGTTTATCATTTAAGAAATTATACGCGAACGCTTATTTTTGTGGACATGAATCGATTTATTTGATCTTCCTTAAATATATATATATATATATATATATATATATATATATATATATATATATATATATATGTAAATGTATCATTTATATAAATTATCAAATTTTTATATGGAACTAATTAAACTTATCTTAATTTTATAACTTATTTCATCGATGTATTTGGTAATTAAAATTTCTACGAGAAATTTTTTAAAACTTATTTTTTGTAAGTGTTTGCAATATATTTTATTTTCTTTCTGATATAATCGAAAGTGATGAAGAAGAAGCGGAAGCTTGTTTTTTACCGATATGATTCTATTTGTGATAAGACATATATTATGCATTATAAATTGGCAATTTAGGACGTGAATAACAATACGCGGACAGAGACGGACATGTTACACTAATAAGAATACAATACACGACATGGCATGTACGAGGTGAACTTACTCATTGTATCTTATTTTAAAGCAGTCTAAACATGTCATTTAAGAGCATAAGCGAAATCATGTCAGAGGCATCGAACTTGTTGTTATATTTTTTGAAAATTTGTAGAAACCACCGAATATCACCATCGGAAATCTTTATCTGAGAATGTTGATTTGCTGTACTGTCATTTGACGTAACAAAATAAAGTTGAATATTAATACACAAAAATTTTTTATTCATTCGTTTAACGATACATAAATAGTTGTATCTATATCATCTATATACTATTATATGCTGCTGCACAATGTTATACTTGATTGATTGTATTTTATAATTATGTTCATATCAAAAGATTATAACTTGTTATTTATAGACAATGAACAATCGCTATAACTGAAACTTGTGTTTGACTCTGGTAAGACTGGTACAATGATTCCATCTGTAAGTCTAGTTATTAATGGGTCCAAAATATCCTTCTCTATATACTTTGATAACCTGTTAAAAATTTGCTTCTCAACAAATTCTAATTCCTTTTGGGACGGTTTGTACTCATCAACGATTATTGTTATTATGTATATAGCATGCTCAACTAAAGGCTTTTCTCTATCGCAAAAATTGTGAAATGCCTTCATAGCTTCTGCATTTATACCTAACAAATCTTGTACTATCTAGAAAAGATTTTGTTGTAATAGAATGGTTGGTAAGTGAATGGAATTCACAGTTTTATAGAATAGACAAGGGATTGTATAAATACTCACTACAGCCTTTTTCTCTAAGATTTGTACCTTTAAATTATGAATTACATGACCAATATCATGTGGAAAGTCACTTGGTGTTAACATTAAGTAATCATTGCTACCTAAAATATTACCACTCAACTGTCCAAGTAATCGAGCTAAGCAATTCAATGTATCTTTTTCCTTTCCAAACAATATTATGGTCGTTGGTTTGGTAGGAAATAAGGCTACATCATATATTCCAGCTGATATATCATTCCAAATGTAGACCTTCTGATTTTTAAATCGTGATTGGATTACATGCATTGATTTAACTATTACATTATTTATCTCTACTAAATCTAGCTTTTTCTCTTCTACCATTGCTTTATCATCTGTTTTATTAACTAGAGTACTTAAGACAATCGTGATAAGCACACAAAGAATGGTATACATAAACATATTACTGTACTTTGTAAAAAACCCTTTTGTATCCTGACTCTGTACCTTGGATGATACAAAAGAATGGTTAGTAACATTAGAGTATTGACTATTATTTGGGCTGTGAAAGCTTTGTGTACGCATCCTTGTCTCAATAGGAGAATTATGTGCGGATATAAATTGAAAACTATCCTCTCTATTATCTTTGTAATCATCATTAGGATAATCATCGTCATCATCAGTGTAATCATCACTATAATTATCATCATTATTGAAAGCATAAGAAAATTCTTGATTTGGCCTTTTAAAATTAGAAAAATCCATATTTTCGGTTACATTGGTACTTTTTATGGGTGGACGTGCTTTAGGTACAGGTGGTTTAAAAAATTTTACTTGATCATTTAGCTGAAAACGATGTTACTCATTAAGCTTCAACATATTAAGTTCCACACCCATACATGGCATTTCAGCGAATATAATTGTGTATAATAATAGATGTTGCTAGTTATTAGTTAAATAATAAATATACATACACTGGATTTCTTCATATAGCATGTAATCAAAATATCAGTACATTGCGATCAATAAATTTAACCAAAAAAGCTTGAATGTGTAGGATTTTGAAAAAATACTTAAAATTATCAATCTCAAGAGCACATCACCAGCTCATGTGTATATATTGAATTCATATCGAATGACATATGTAATACACACCAGGAAAACCACTTGTTAAAAATAAATTGGACTAAATCGTTATTTTTCTATTAATATTATACTTTCATGATTTTAAAAGTTTGTGTTATGTAATTGTATCTATAATGTATGAAAAACGTTTTATAGAGAGATATTAAAAGAACTCGTCGGTTTTATTATAGATATACGAATAAACTACGGATTACTTTCGTAAATTATATTGGTAACCCTGTAACTAGATATAATAGCATATGATCAACATCGAAGAAGCCACAGAATACTAATATAAACAGAAGTTTCACTAACACGTTTGCGGGCACTATAAGTTCCAGCGAGGTGCAAAAATTGACAGTCATTTTATTTTTAAATTGGTTGTGATAACCGAAATTTGATTAAACACATTTTATAAGGGTAGTCAGATTATTATATTTTAATCGTTATATATAATAAATATTATAGCATCCACGACAATACGACAATACAGATAATATAAAATTAAATTCAAAATAATTGACTTTAAGATTTGAATGCTATAGCATTCACGTCCACGAACGTGTTAATAATGAGATGTTTAACATTTTTCTGTCGCAAATAGTTACTTCAAGTAAATTGAAATCTCGTAAAATTTCCAATATTTAAGTAAGAAATCAGTTAATAGAGTCTAGTAGAGTATCAAGTAAATATTAAATAAGCCTAAAATTTTTATTATACAATCGTAACGTTAAATTTTTGTAGGAACTATCGTGTCGTATTTTTAAAATATTATTTACTAAAATGGTATTGCATATATGAGAGAGAAAGAGATATATGCGAATACATACTTCAAATATACCTAAATGAATGTTATGCTTTATGCATGAAAATCTCGGATGAGACTCGAATGATCCGATATAATGAAAAGTTTGCGAAAATACGTCGGAATTTTCTATTAAACTATCAAAATTTTATCGACCATTTCGTATAATAGGTTTCTATTGAATTCTTATCATATAGATATAAGGAAACATCACATTTTTTAGGAATGCTCGACATTGGTGCCACCACTGATATGGTGTGCCAATATATATGAATTGTTACGGGATGTGTTGCCGGAAGAAATACATTTCCACAGATTCAATACACGATTGTAAGCATTGTCCATTCGTGATAGACGTATCAAATACCTGGTTTTCAGGATTCAAAGATTATTTTCGAATAACTCTATGGTGACGACATGTGCGTCAATCCGTTAAAGAAAATATGCCATTGGGGTCCTCTCACTGCTCTCGGTAGGTGAACCAAAGTTATTTAAGTCCGTTTTCTTCGACGAATGTCAAACAAAAGAATGCTCCTCGTATTTTCAAACATCGAAAGCGATAACGTGCTATTCTAATTTCAGTAGTATGTTATTACCGTATCATGAAATTTGGCATAGAAACATTGCGAGACTAAAGTTGACAGATGAGAGCTTTCATTTTGTTTTACAGAAGTCTGAATCGAATGCCGCGAAATTTGAAAATGCATTTTCTAAATGAAAAATGAATAAAAGATATAAATTACAAACTTCCTTATGAATACTATCTTTTGTACTTTTCAATATATACTGGAATCTGAGCAATTAAATATATAGTTTAAACTATGTACAACATTTTAATTATTAATTTTTTTTATAGCCTAAATAGATCTATTTATATTAATGCTGTTTTTTGCAATACTGTTTTAGGAATAATAAAAGTAATTACATTGATGACAATACACTGTAGTAGACAATGGTGGCCACCCCAGGAAAGTTTTTTCGGAGCAGTTAATTTTATTCTTTTTTTTTGTCTTAGTGGATCTACTCTCTTTCACTTTATTAGTGCTATTTATGAAGGGCCTGGATACCTTCCGTTAAAATGGATGCCGGTATTGTAATACAACTTTATAGACAATATCTTATAGACATAAATGTTTATGTATTTATAGATGATAAATACTTTGAGAACTAGTAACTAACACAGAATCTAAAGTAGTTTTTCTTTTGCCTTTTTTAGGAAAAAGCAACAGACACCCAATATTTACAGTACTGTTCTGTTTGCGAAGGGTACAAGGCACCAAGATCTCATCATTGTAGAAAATGTGGGGTTTTATATAATTATTTTCTACAACTAATATATACCATTTATTGATCACTATTTACTTTTCAGGTGGTCGTTGTGTGATGAAAATGGATCACCATTGCCCTTGGATAAATAATTGTGTCGGTCATTACAACCACTGTCATTTTATAGCATTTCTAGCAAGCGCAGTTGGTGGATGTTGCGTTTCCACTTTCACTCTAGTTTCTTGGGTGATGACTGTATTATCTTTAAGACCACTATCATTTCCACCACCTTCGATATTTATTCTAATACTAGTTATCTTTAGTATTGGTCTGTCAATCGGTGTTATTTTTGCTGTTGGAACTCTACTATATTTTCAAGTAAAATTCTAATATTTTAATTGTACTTTAATTTGTATAGGACTCTACAATTATTACTATTTTTTTATTTTCAGCTATTGTCCATAATAAAAAATATGACAGAGATAGAAGCTTGGATTTCAGAAAAGGCTCATTATCGACGATTCGGAACCAGGGACAAATTTATTTATCCATATTCAAAAGGATGGCGTTTCAATGTAAAACAGGTTCTCACGTGGGATTGCACACCAGTGGGTGATGGAATTCACTGGCCTGTTACCGAGGGCTGTGATCAATATACTCTAACGGTAACATTCTTGTATATCGATCTGTAATTATCGTGCAAGTATACGCCTTCCAACGATGTCCTTCGGGAGGTTAAAACACGACTGATATTCCAGCGAGAGCAATTAGCTCAAAAGAAAGACAAACGGAAGAGAGCTAAGACTTACAGGGTTATAGAAGAAGCATCTGGATCGCGGTTACAAATAAGACACGGTTGGGGCGTATTTTGTCACCCACCCTGCACGGACGAATCTCGTATTAAACTCGAAGTCGGAGATATGGTGGTCGTAACACGGTGGAGGAAGTACGTATTTGCGAAAACTGCAATTAGCTGTGTAATTAATTGACGGATGTTTCAGATATTGGCTGTTTGGAGAGAAGAAACAGAACGATGAGAACGGGAAGCAAGTACGGATACGAGGTTGGTTTCCACGGCCTTGCGTGATCGAAGTGATCGAGAACGAAACGTACTCCTCTCCCCTAACGAAAACAGATTAAAACATTCCTTCTTTGTATAGAATTTTTGTAATGTGTTTATGAATGTACTACTGGACAATCGATATTTTTTATCTAGTGTTTTATATGCAAGTGTTTAGGTACGGATGAATGTCTCTAGATGTTTCGATGGTCTAATATGGAATTAATTCACTCTAGAACTAACAATCGAAGTAGTGGACATTGTATTTAGTTGTATAAACAAACGGATTTCATCGCGTTGGAACAAATTTGCATAAAGCAAGGTCTCCATTCTACTTTCCATATTTTTCTCTTCTTTTTTTGTATAAAACTATTTATAACGAAATGTGTGCAAACTATAAAGCTTCTTTGTATTTTTGTACATCGGGAGGATCAACTATAATGTAAATACTTTGACATGATTACAGCTGTTATTAGTAATAGATACTGTGTGCTCTCGGAATAATGACGTATCGAACTATCAAGAGTGGCATTTAAAGAAGAAAGAAAAAATCTAGTAGCGTGAATTAACATGATGTTTTCTTTTCTTTGTCGTTTACAATGAGCAACTTATTACGATGAGTAATTATAAAACGATACATTTCATTGTGTAAATTTTTACGAACAGTTTTTGTAATTGATAAATAAATGTTTCGTTAAGAACGAGAAACTGGTTGGTGGATACTTTTATAGTTTGTGTCGCGATGCTTAGAAAGCTCGTGAAAAATCAATAGCACTGTGAAAACTAACACTGACCGAGGAAATAAACCATACTTCTGGTACGGACGGTGCAATGTTAAGCTGGGACGCGTAATACACTTTTCCACGAATCAATTTAATGATTACAACAAAGTTACATGCGACGTAATAAATATATAATACTCCTACACCATTCTATATATTTTATTTCGTTCGATCGATGTAATTGTGATACGCTAAAATTCCCTTGAGCTCTTTCAAGCTATTTAAAAACCTACCCGTTAAGGGGAAATAGGAGAAGGAAGAAAACCGTAGAAACATGGAGTTAAAATTCGAAATGTATAAGTGTTGAAGCAGAAATCGCGTGGGAGAATTTTTTCAAAAATTTGACCCGTGCCAGATGCCGATTCCTTCCAGAAAGCGGTGGGAGGAGAGAATTAGCGAATGTCCAAAGACGCAATTCGCAGTCAACTGTAGAGTCGATGAAGGGGTCGAAGTGAAAGTGACAATTAGCAAAAGTGAATTGTGCCTGGCTTTTATGATTCCATGGTGGGATCTGGCCACGTTCAACTGACTCGCAGGTGTTCCAGTGATGCAGTTTCCTTCGGATCACTCCGACTCCAACACGACCACTTTCAATTACGCGTCTTTCCCTCCCGTCAATTTAATCGTATGAAATAGTAAGTGTTCAATGTAAACGATCTATCAATTTCATTTTGGAATTTCAAAGGGAACTATTTCTCTGACGATCGATAGACAAGAAACTAGAATTCTGATAGATACTAACGATCTAACCACCCCTAAAGTACATACACCGAATTAACTGACTCTTTTGTTAAACGAAAGGTCAGAAGCGCAAGGAGAGTGTCGAGAAACGAGGAATATGAGTTTGACTATGAGAAACGCAGCGGTCAGCCTATTCATCGTGGTTTCTTCGGCCCTCATCGCGCACAGTTTCCCCGATGGAGCACCGGTAGATACTTGCGTGAAACCATCGAAGGCTAACGAGCCGAATCATGGCCAAGCGAAGTCGAAACCCTTGAATACGAACCCTTACACGTTCACAGCCTCCTCGTCGCAATACGGTCCCGGATCGCAGATAACTGGTATGTTATTTGTTATATCTATTAATTAAACAAATTGAGGACTTTACCGCTAGGGGTAGTATTCTAACGATAGCCAATGCTCAAACTAGCAAAGTCGTAGAAATGACTAACACTTTTTTTTATCGATCAAAACCTCGGTTGGAGGAAATGATCTATAGCATTTGCAATTTTGTTCCACACTTTCTTCTTCTTTCTCAAAATGCCCAACAAGAGAATAAAGGCTGAGAAAAAAGAGGAAAACAGTTTTTTCCCTAGAAAAGGGAAGGAAACGAGTAACTTCCCTTGAAAGGAGAAAAGTGAAAACGATGAGCTTGAGAGAAGGGAAGATTGCTTCGAAGAAGGATAAGAAAGGGTGGTCGGATATCCCGCGGCGGGGAAAAGGCCGCGTGTTCTGGCTCTAAAATTAGCGGTATGGCGACAGAACTATCGGGCAGGAAAAGAATAAAACGGAACGGAGCCGGGCATGGGAACAATCGATCCAATCAACGTGGATACCGTGCAACTCGAAACGCGTCTAAACGCTAACAATCGCGTATTCTGTGGCTCGTAGGTCGGTTCTGCATGCTCAATCATCGGAATAATAGCGCGCGCCTCGAATCGTTCGTAGAGAAATTTTTTTCTGCGTGGATTTCGTAAAACACGAAACACGATGAGAGACGGAGATCGCGTGTCTAAAATTCCTGTTACTCATCGAGCTCGTTACGTATATGGAAACACCGCGTCGAAATCAAACAACACTCGCGTGCACTTCTTACCGATTTACACGTTCCATTTTGTTGCTGGTAAATGTCAGCTAGTTGACTTAGAAACCGATCTTTAAATACCTCGAGCGATTCCTTTTCGTTTTATTTAAATAGTTAATTTAGAAAAGAATTCAATCGTTCAATGTCTGGTTATTTGTTAATACGTTTCTGATCCGTTCGCTAACAAATTTCGTGCACGTATATGTCTGCGGACCGAAAGTGGCGTACTTTACAACTACGCGGTTCCATAAATAAAGAACGAGACTAATTCCAGGTGTAAGTAGAAATACAACTTGGTGCAGCTCCGCCCACTTAAATCTAAAGCACGCATTCTATGATAGAATGCGAGCAATTCGCCCTTCTCGTATGCAAGAACTATGCGCGTTTCTCTCGCATTTAGAACATATAATCGTGCAATTCGTTGTGCTCCCTTTCGCATTCGTAGTACTGCGTTTATTTTTAAAGTAAGTCAAACAATTTGCGACTCACCGGTCGTTGAACATGTTGTCTGTTAATTCGACGATTGATGGAGTGGCTCCTCGTTACTCTGACATTCTGGACCACGTTGGCAAACCTACGAAAGAGAGATCTGTTAGTTGAAAAAGGAAGGACAATTAATTTTCTAACATGTAGAATCTATTTTTTAAATTGCTTTTAAATATTGTTTGGTAGTTGTGGAATTGACTGTGATTCTTTAATTCACATCTCGTTCAGAATTGTGATAAACGGTGTAAGGAAAGAAAAGGAAAACACAATTCCTTTTTACAGATCGTACAAATGATAGCATGGTGTTCAATCATTTCAATCACGTCGGAAAGCAAGGGCCAAGAAACACCCCCTCGTACACAGTTCTCTCTCCGTTCGATTGCCCACCCTCTTTTCGTTTTTCCCAACACTGGCAGACAGTTTGATCGCGGTATTCCCGCGAGATTGAGTTTTCCAGTGTTCCGATCGGTTTCCAGTGACCATCAGCGGCTCGTCGTTCAAGGGATTCTTCCTGCAAGCGCGTGATCCCGAAACAGACGCCTGGATCGGCTCCTGGGCGCAAACGGAGAACACGAACACCCACCCTGAGTGCAGCGCCGTGACTCACGCTGATCCTTATGAGAAACAGCACGCCACCCTTATCTGGAATGCACCACCGAACGCCCGTGGACGCGTGTACTTTACGTGAGTGCCAATTCTCATCGCGCGAACATGATAAACTGCTCGAACGCGTCCTGCGTCCCCAGATGTCCAGTCGAGAATTTTAAAAGAATTTTAAAGCTACCTTTCGAACCGAAGGACCGCGAAAAATCACGGTATTGGAATATTTATCCATTCGAAGGGGGAAGCTGGTTGCGATTTGTTTTTCCGTGTGTTTTAGATTTTTATAACTATGCAAGACACTGGTCTAATTATCGAACTCTAATTAGAGAAAAACTCTTATTGTCGTCTTTAACAGAATTGAGATCAGGGCCTTTAATTTTCTATTTTATTTCGTTGTTCGAGAAATCTAAACCTCGAGGTTAATAGGGTAATTGTACGTAAATTATTTTATCGGAATTGTATTTACTTCCTTCATTAATTATCGTTTTAATAACGTATCCGATGCTCGATAGATAATTTATATGCAATAATGTTCATCGGAATGCCAGTAAAATGGATTTGCAGCTTTGAAGCCGTGTAAATTCTAAATACCCGTCACGTTTAATTCAGACACATTCGTTATGAACGACATGCGTACGCTACTGAATGTAATTTATGGTAACTGGTAGCACTTCGGTGAAGGGAATATTCGTAATTTCTTCCTCGCAGAATGCAGTCAAGTTGCGTCACTCTTATCGCAAATGGACGATAATATTTATTGCACTCTTGAGACAGGAACGAGTACAGGCCATTAGAAAATAGTTGCGATATAGTGGTCATTATTAACTAAGTTCATTATTTAGTAAGTTCATAATGGAATCGCGATGTAAAGAGGTATTATTTCCAAGACGTTTGAAACCATAACGAGGATAATTGTACCATAGTTTCAAAATTGCGAAAAATGCAGGGGAGGCAGGATTCTTTTTCGATTTCTCGCAAAAATCGGGTGCAGCGAGTTGTAGTCTGAACGAAGGGCTTCCATTTCGACAGAAGGCTAATGCAATGAGACTAATTGTACGCAGTTGGCCAGTGGAAGTGATCGCTTCCGTTGAACGGCTGCTCTCGAATACGCGCGTTATACGGCAGACTTGTTAATAAACCACCGAATTTCTAGGAAACATTTGATTACGAGTCAAAAGGTTCACATGCGGAGTCGCAACGTGGCGAATGAATCGTTTCGGCTCGATGCAGCCTCTCGTCCGAAATGGTCCACGTTAAAACCGTTTCGCAGCACCGAACTCTCTATTTTCCTTTCTCGTTTTACTATCCTTCACTTTTTTCGTATAACCGTAGAAAAAGTTGCTTCGAGCGGAGTTCTAAACTTGTTCCGGTTCTCGTACTGGAGTGCATTTTTTTAAATAACTGCTTTCTCAGGGGAAATTAAAATACGTGCTTTGATCGATGTTTAAAAAAATTGCCGCAGTTGCTAAACGTTATTCGTTGGTTGCAGACTCGGCTCATTTTACGCGTGATAGAATGTACGAGTATCTAACTTTGTCAACGATTACCTCATCTTTTAAACGAGCAAAAACACGAACATATTGCACTTGCTTACGCTGCAAGGGTGGTATTTATAATTTTTGTTCTGATTGCAGAGGCACCATCTTGAAGGAGTACGCAACATATTGGTCCAACGTGGTCGCTACGACGAAGAACTGAAAGTTATCATACAAATCTGTTTTGAGTTGTTTAAACAGTGTGCTTTCAAGTCGAAGGCACTACGATTCGCTCGTAGATGAAAGCAGTTATGACATCTCGTTAGAGCATCGCAACGATCGAATATTTGTATATTTTGCGTTATCTTGTATATTGATTTATTTTTTCACACGAAGATACGATTTTAAATATAAAAACGTAAAAATACAATCTATCCCTTCTTTTTCTCACGGACGGCGTTGACTTTCGTCGAACGTGCATGAAACATTAATGATAGTGGTACTGGCTACTTTTTTCGCTGGTCCACGCTGGAAACTACTTTCTATTTTCATTCGCAAGCGGTTTCATTCGTCACGTTGATTGTGCCACTAACTATAAAGTATAGGTCCTCGATCTGTCAGACAAAGTTGCGTAATCCTCGATTGTACGAGCGTACATCAAGATTTCTTCGCCTTAAGGCCTCAGCCATTCGTCAAGCATGCGACTGTACAAGATTCGATTGACAAAATTGGTAAATTCAGATTAACAGATTGAGACAAATCTAGAGGGTGGTCCCGACACGCATGAAAGCTGAAGGATTTACAGACTCTCTCGTTCGTCGCAATACCTTTGAATATCGTCTGAGAGTAAAAGTATCTATATAGGCTATCTCAAAAAAATGATCACACCGATCTCTCATTGTTACGAATATGGCACAAGGTTCATCCGAACGATTGTCTTCCAACGAACGTGTAAAATTGATTACCAGTAACACAGAGGGAGCATCATTCTTCCGCGGGAATATTTCATCGAACAACTAACGACTCCGTTGAAACAGTCCCTGGATAACATCTCGTTTGTCAAACAAAGAAACCAGCTTTCCACATCTCCTCATGCACGCCTGACTTATCCTAACAAACGATCGCTCGGTGGGAAGAACCTTCAGCCTCCTAGGAGACGATTCGTAGCAGGTCTGCTCTTCCAAGTTTTTCGTCACACTTACGCAACGTTTACTCTCCAAGTTTAATTAAAACTTTCAAACAATATTTAGCAACACGATCATGGTAGACGTTTACTTCAAACGGCTTCGGATCGCTTGATTAGAGGCTGGGGAGTCTAAGTATTTCCGGCGTGGTCAGCGACCATAGCAGGCGTCTACGCGACACGCTTTTAAATGGAAGAGAGTTCTCGTTTTGGCGCTTAAAGAGTCGCGATTACCGGTCTCACGCTGAGGCACGTGGGCCGATACGGGGATTGGACGATTACAACACGCTTTCAAAAGAGGGTTCCGCCGTTTCTTCGTTGGATACCACTAATGGAACCCAGCAGGCATTTGTACGAGCAGGAAACATCGCGGGATACGTTACGCAAGCCTTGCTTGGTAAAAGTGGGTCGTCTCTACGTAAGGGAGGCACGATAACTTCGAAACCGATCTCTTCCATGCACTTTACGATTCTAAACAGCCTCGAATAGGACCGATGCCGGGAGAGCTGTTCGATCAATCCAGATACGGTGGGTTTTACGAGGAGCAGAGACGATTCTGTATCGTATTTCTGTTATCGAAGTGTGCAATCTTGAAATCCTTTCGGTTATTTATTTTTTCCATTAGTTCAGGGTTACTTTTTTACTTTCAGTTCCACGGTTGACGAGGAGGATTTAAGGGTTCCATTATTGGAGGATTAAAAAAGTCGAATTTTTTAAATTCTACATTGCATCTCTATTACTTGTGTATGCTATTTATGCCGCGATAAAGTAATACAGCATGCCAGACAGATATTACAAATGGCTGCAAGAGCCGTGCATAAACCACTGTACCTACAGTTCATTAATCAGATGCAGCATCTACTGTTCACGATATTGTGCAAATGAAACGCTAAAAAATCCGGTCAGAAAGTACGAGTGACGCAACCACTCGTATAGCGTTAGTCATGTGCTTCTTCGAGTCTGTTCGAAATTTCCTCGACAACCACCCCCACGCTCGTTTCGCCTGGTCGACGACGTGTTCCTCGCCTAGGATCATGCATATTTACGTTGCTCCGCAGAGAACACATAGACACGGGCTGGCTGTTTCGCGAGTAATGACTGACAGAGGCACTGCGCCCCTTCGAAGCGTGCTGGTGAGAATACTCGCGTGCCATTGCGCAGGACGCCGGCGCCCTGGCGTCGCGGCCACCCCTCGAGCTACACGGTCGTTGTTTGCTGGTTCCACATCGCGAACGACCGTGCACACGGCTCCGTGCGAGGACGACGATCGTTTCCCCGTTTCGTTCCATGAACGGTCGCGTAGCCCTGCGTCTGTTTTTTTTTTCTTTTCTTTTCTTTCAACCAGTGAGAAACAATAGAGTCTCGTCCGCGCTCGAGAAATCGCTCGTTTCTCTCTGATTGGACAATCGAAACGTCTCGCGGAACCGATACACGCAGATAAGAAAGAATAGAAGGCAGAGGAGGGAGAAAGAAGTTTCGGTCGAGAACTGAGCAAGGAGCAATGTGTCGATAAAGTTCCCATGAACCTGTCGTTCAAACGGTGAAGGGGGGGTGGTGGTGGTGGTGGTGGTAGTGGTGGTTGCGGTAAAACGGTTGTCCATAGTGTCCACGGACCTTGCTCTCCTACTGCTCGACTCGCGACAGCAGTAGGTTGCGACGCAGGGTGAAAAGGGACGGGGCACTGATCACCGTCTGGCTAATTTCTTTGATCAGATCTCACCCTCGTTTGGTACACTGTCTGCGTGGAACGGCGCCCGGTGGAACCGCGGCGGAGATATGCGCGTGGTATCGATCACGCGGGCCGATCGCACGGATATGTGATACCGGAAGTAGGTACGGCAGGCTTGACCTGCGTGCAGGTGCTCCGCGGTGCGTGCCACGTATGCGTACCACGTATTAGGGGTGAGCAGCGACAGAGCAGAGAACGGTGCGCGAGAAGAGGCCGCGTGTCCAGGGCCAGTCGTGAAGATGCACGCCACCGACGCCGTCGCCGCGACGGCGTCCCTGCCGTCATCCACGTCCATCGTGTCCGCCTCGAGGATGCCTGGCTATGCGGCCAGGATCGCCTGCGTCCTCCTCGTATCCTGCTGGATCGTGCAGGACCGCTTGGTGCTCGGCATGTCCGAACCACCGGAGCTCACCACGCTGGAGGGTGAGTTTTTCTCTCTTTGCTAACGCGCATTACGTTTTACTCCTGGCTACCCTTTGCGAGGACTCGCGTTGCGACTTTGGGACTCACAGGGGTTTTACGAGAATCCAGCGAGAGACCTTCGTGTTCCATTTTTCGTTGCTCTGCTTCATTTTATGAGCGCTAGAGCGTAGAGACTTGATCGCTCTCTATTCTGTTCTCTGCTGGATGTTATGGATATTCTTTGCTCCATTTTATGGTGAAGTTTAGAGAAAATACCCGGGATGACGAGTTGTGGATGGTCTTCGATCTTTGTCGAATGATGAAATCGTGGAAGAGTGTACAACACATATGATGATGCATGCTATATCGTATTTTAATGATTATTCAACCATCTTTACGCGTTATGCAATGCAATAATTTCGCGAGGCAACGAACTGCAGAATGTTTTTTTTTTCGTCTTTTATGCCCCAGAATTAACGGAACCCATTTACGGACTTTCTCCGAATGCACAGGCAGATCAGCCCGTGTCATTGATCACATTCTGCTCATATCCTGCTCGCGTTTTTTACTCTAGCTCGATATTCGAGCAAATATTTTTCCAGCATCGACAACGAGGGACTATGTGCTGATTCATGTCAAGATACTCCCACCCTTCGCTCTAAGCCCCCTCGCCGGGGCAGCGGAACACGTACGCTCAACGGATATACAATAAGCCTTTCGCACGTTCGAACAGGGCTATTTATTTACAACTGATCCACGTACATTTTCCCTCCTCTAAAATTGTATTCGACGATTCAGTAATCTCTACGAAATCCGCGTGGTAGTATCCGAAATAACAGCCACTGGGAGAATGTAACGACACGCGTCAGAGGGGCTCGAAACGTGCGAAAAATGTGACGACCGGAGGGGAAATCAATTTTATCGTTCACGATAAAAATGATTCTAATTTAATATCGAAAATGACAAATGGGGAGGGATGGAACGTTGAATCAAGGTCAGTTCTTAAGGACTAATATCGCCAAGCGTATTTTACTTACTAATGGTAGCACTTAAATCCGAAGAGGTACGAAATAGTGGCATTATCGCGAAATCTACCAAAAATGGTTTCTTATCTTCTCTTTTTCCCTGAATAACCCTCTTTAGAGAAGGTTTGTTAACGGGAAATGAATGAACGCGATTCTTTCCTGTCTTCGTAATTAAAATTCTTAGTCGAACTCGCGCATTTCCCCGTTGCGGGAGACGCCATCGATCGACGGAATTTATTAAGACATCGCGAAACGAGCCCAATGCCTTCGCAGGCTCGAAAGTTCAATCGCCAGCTGAAGAGGCCCGGTTTATTTCCCCTCTTCGCCTTCTGCACTCGTTTGCGTCCTTATTTCCTGAACGAATAAACCCAAGCCCCCTCTATTCAATCGTTAAAGTCCAACCGAATTGCCTTGAATTCCTTCAGGATTCGTCGATCCGGCGTTAATCTCTTAATCTCCAGCCGCTGTTACAGATACTGCTGGCCCGTTTTAATCGGAAATTTACTATGCTCGTTTCCGGCCATCCCGACGTTGCTTTTTTTTTTTTTTTTAATAATTCTTCATCCTCTCGAATTTATTACCCCGTCGTTTATTCATCCCCTTTTCCATATCCTCTCTATTTTTCCCTTGTATCGCACATATCAATCATATTTTTTATCAACGTACAATAACAATACAATCATTGATACTCTGTGCATTCCTTTTCTGCATACTCTAATTCAAAGTACGCACAATATGAGGAATAGAAAGAGCATAGACTTGAAGTCAAGGTATTTAAATCGAACGGCTCTTGAATTCACGCAACTTGACCAATCTGAACGAGGGTATAACATCTTAATCTCCCAACAAGTTCAGCTAGATCGATCCACGAACGACTAACACCTTGACTTCGTAAAACCATTGTATCCAGCTCGTTTTCCCTTAATGGTCGATTTCTATCGATCATGAAGCTGCTCTCGAACGTTCTCAGGAGAGATTGAAGCGTTACAATCAAACAATCAAGCGATCGACGAACAATGGACCAATTCCAGGGGAAATAATAACGAATGCAAATTGATTTTAATTTAACAGGGACGAGGAGAAATACAACGAGTTACGGCTCATTGGCTTTCCTCGATATTGATTATACGGAAAAGCGTTCCAGTACGGGGAAACAAGCTTCCCCGGTTATTCTGCAATGCGCAATAACGCGATGTAAATTTTTACGCTCTGTCTTTTTTCCCACGTATTTCTTTTTTTTCCCCCTTCTAATAAAATGCAAAAAGGTCAACAGTTTCCGTGGGGTTTCATGGCTCGAGATCCGATCGGCTCGATAACGTCGCTCCAAATACATTTCCAATCAAAATATGGTTCTCGTGTACTATTCGGCTGTATTGTGCCGGTTCTGGCGGTCGTTACCGATGCACATGGTTTTCTGCAGAGTCCGGCCGCGGTACATTTGCAAATTGCACAAGGACTGGCTCGCAGTCGACGTAGCAATAAAGCGTTCGGTTTTACTCGTCCTCGTCCGGTGTTATCAGACGGTAACGAAGGAGTCGCTTAATTAAATTTTGATTTAATTATGAATTCGTTCGCTTCGAACGTCACGCGCCACTTTAATCCGCGTGGCGCGGGCGTGCATTTGGTTATTCATTTGTGGAATGTTGCCAAAGCTGATTAAAAGTATAACGCCGCAACGTCGCGATAAAATGCACAGTATAACCGAATTTTTCTCTTTTAACGAGAACGTTTCGTGAGTTGTAAGAAAAATTTTGTCGCTTAGCTCGCGCGGACTGGCAAGAAATCCTCTCACCTGTATCTACCGGTATCGTGTTCTCGCACTTAAGGGTGGCCACATGCCAAACGAGCCCTCGACAAACCCTAAACAAGCTCGCATTTTGCCGGTTTTGCTCGGCTATCGACGCGCGAGCATCAGGTTGTGAATAAATATTCAATATCAGCCTTTATGAAGCATTCCAGCGGTCGGGCGATGCGAACTATTTAAAGCTAGAATTTTATCGGCCTGTGAAAAAAGTCTCATCAACGTTAAGCACGTACTGTCGTACGATCGGTGTCCTACATAACGTAATCAGATGAAATATTCCCTCCCCTTTCGGAATGATAAAAAATCCTTCGTCCACGACGATTAGAATGGGTTTTGAAAAATACACAATCGTCCCAGGCGAATACTTTCAGGTAGATACCATCGTTTATTTGAGTTAATGAAACTGGTTCATGAAACGCTATTGCCAGTACGATAACTAAAATATTCACACGTTCTCTCTTTTAGATTTCGTTTTCGTTATCAAATGATTTATCTTCTTAATTATGCATGCACTTTATATTTTTATATTTTCCACGGTTAAACATTCGAATATTTTCCACGAAACAACGAAATTTACGCGAAATGTTTAAATCATATACAATATTAATAGAAACACGTTTCTATGTTCGTGAAAATGTAGAACAAGCTCGCATAAATATCGACAGACTATTAGCAACGGACGAGAAAAGTTGACTCTGGATGACTAGGGACAAGATCACCGCGAAACCGACGTGGGACTCACCCCTTCGCAGACCGCAAACAGCGCAACCCTCTACGCTTGGCCGATCATTTCACCCGCGTTCCACGTTGACAACGTGGCGCAATCGGGTAATTAAACGAAACAGAGCAGCTGGCCGTGCCGTGGCACAATTAACCGTGGAGGCATTTAACGCGAGCCTGGTCCTCGCTAAATATATTCAATCGTAACAAGCACCCTCGCCCCTGTACGGGCCAGTCGAATAGATTTTCGATTTTAATCGCGCGAGGCATTTAGGCACCCTACGAATGTTCCGCACTAAGCTCGAACAGATACGCGACGTCGCCGCAGATATGCGCCGTTTAACACACGGTCGAACTTAAACGAACATACAGTCACTCGCAAAAGTCTGTGCAAACAGATACGCTTTTCAAATTTCAAGTAACTTAAAAAAAAACTGGGGTTTTAAACATTTTATGAAATGTGAAAGAATAAACGGGTAAACCCTTATCCTTTTTGGGGTGTTAACGTTTTCAAGGGGTTGTACGCGAACTTTTGCAACCGATTGTACATACAAATACAAGTAAACATACAGAAACCCGCACAAGCACCAACAAACCAGTGCAAATACGTTCAAACGCGCACAGGGAGCGACTTTCGTGACACCCGTGCGTGCAAGGATTACCTTGGTAAGAATTGTCGGCTCCCCAGGCTGCTAATCGATACAAAATGATATTATATCGTCAACTATCACGACGCTGGCACCCTTGAATTTCTACGGCGCAGTTCAGCGCTAGTTTCACGCGAGTAGTTCCTTGCGGATGCGTCCGACGAACAATTAGATGACTCAACCCTTGGCTTTGTGCATCGCAATTGCGGCCAACCGGCTGTGTGTGTCACCCATGCTGCTCGATATTCCCTATCGAACCGGACGCGATCCTGAAAAAATGATAACGAAACGTGCCGCGTACGTGTCGCGCCTCTGCGTTTCGACCCGTTTTAATTAATGACCCGCTTAGGGGTTGCTCAGGAAGAGATTTACTTTTCTTGATTAACTTCCGTAGCTTTTATCGCTTTTATTCTCAGGTGACAGTCTGCCTTCTTTATTGGCGGTTGAGAGTAGGCTTTCGCTTGATTTGGTCCTCTTAATTATCGGGTCTGAACGTCAGTATACGGTTTCTAACGATGATTAAAGTAAACACTTTAAGTGGAGGAGCAGCTTTTTTTCTAATAAGAAAGAGTTAAGAGATTTAATGCTCCTTAAGTAGTACCTTTCTTTCCTTTGCTTACACTCGTAAGTTGTTCCGTGAAAATTACGTTGCGATTAAAGTATGTTTCGTTTCGAGAGACTGGAGTGCATTTCACAGTGAAGGGGTAGTGTAGTTGAAAGGTAGAAACAATTCGCGAAGTTACTTCTTCGGCTAGTTGATAATAATCTTATCGCAATGAACTCGTTTCTTTAATCTACATTTGAGCCACCCTCGCGTAGAAGTTACTTTCATCAAAATGGTAATATTTCCAGCCTGCGTTTTATCCAACGAACATAGCGTTTGCGTAATTCGATGGATGTAAACGCGGCGAAAGCTGCTCGAAGTGCTTTCCTACCTGGTCGCGATTAACAGTATCACCAAACACAGGGATAATCATAAGCTCGAAAATGCTAATTGCGAGCCCCTCGTTCGAGCCCCGGATTCTCGTAAAATTAGAAAACTTCTCGAATTTTGCGACTGGAAATGCGTGTTTGAAAATCACGGGTGTCCCATGGAAACTTATTAAATTTCAAGCAGTTTCCTCCAGGCGAGATAATAAACTTTTAATTAGACAAAGTTTATACCAGCCTCGATTTTTATTCCAGATTTTACGCGAGCCAACGCGGCCAGCTGGTTAAATCATTGATTTACGCGAGACGAGAGGTTTGCACGCGTTCCACAAGTCCCCTTTTTGCGTCGCCTGGATTATCGATCTTCGAATCGCGACGTATTTCTGGTATCAGTGAATACGAACTCTTTCGTTTTCGTTTTTCCATGATACTCGGTGCACCGTGGAGGAAAAAGGTCAATAAGTCCGCGTTCGTTTGAATTTTTCTTGTTGCCTCGCCAGGAAAATCTACGCGTGCTAAATTCACCGGATTATTTTCTCCCTGCGGTGTACCGACGAAGCGAGGCTGGATGTGTCCCCTTTTAAACGAATTAGTCCTAACCGAATGGATCGTGTAACGTAATCGTCGGGGGTGAACTCGACGTTCGTGTCGGATTATAAAATTGGTTCTCCAGTTGAAGTTGAAGTACGTGGAAACGCGTACGTTTTTCACGAGCTCGGTTGCTCGCCATAAAACTGTATGATTGTAAACCACGAATAGCATGGAAGCTGCCGCAGCCAAATGTGTATCTCCATCGTAGTTGATGGCCTGAATTTTTCTCGCGTTATTGACCACTTGGAAGCTACGTGACGCGATCATTTATAGAACAGTTACGCTCAGCTTCTTCGAGTGAGTTACTGAACGTCTCCTTATTACGATATAACACAATTTATACGCTTCTTTATTAAGGAATAAACGCAACTCGTCGTTACGCTTTCGTCTCATTTCCTACGTCCTCATAGTTTATACAACCGACCTCAGTCTAATTCAATTAATCTTAAACATGGCACGATCATGCACTTTCCACTTGGTCCAGTAGCTAAAGTTATCGTCCAGAATGTACCTCGTTTTTCTAATAAATAACGGATAGGCAGAAGTAAAACGAATCGTTTTCCTCGTTGAGCTGTTAATAGTCAAGCGCAAGTGGTTGACGAGCTGGCGAACGAAGCTCTGGTTAAACGGCAACGAGAGACGAATAATGTTCTCGAATCGAATCGACTTCGAAAATGCTCGAATTAACGCCACTTCCGTGCCGTGAATCGAGTGCCGCTTACAACTGCTCGTCCGTTATATCAAAGACCGCAACGTCGAGACCGTATCATCGATCCTCGAACATCTTGGCCTTTCGCGCCTCCAGGCGGAGGAGGTTTAGCCCCTTTTGTTTTCACCGAGCATCGCTTCTGGCCCTCGCGATTACAAGAGATTTATTTTGGGGCAAGGAACCTGGACGACAAACAGGTCGTGGCACTTAATTACGACGGGATACCTCTTCGCCCTCCCCCCGGTGAATTACATGTGTTGCAGCCACTCGTTTTATCAAGCGGTACGGCGTAATTAGAACACGCCCTGGGGCGGCTACACGTTTTAAAATACAGCCGCCCGAGATCTTGCGCCTCTAGGCGGATAGTACAGACTCTGCCTCTGCCTATCGCGCGGACAAAACGAGCGCTAAATATCGCGGGTCCTCGATTAAAAACACTTTGCACGGACGCGGCTTACCGCGGTCGCCATTTGTCGCGTACGTTTCAACCGCGATTTTTCTCGCTAACCCGATGAGAAATTTTAACAGGCCATTACCGTTTGCCTACCATTCGCAGGAAATTGCGTATGATGTCTCAATTTTCGAGAGAAACGATTTTGAACGGTGGTGCAGGATAATGGAACCTGGATTTTCGAGCGCGGACGTATGGGATTCCGTCACGTCTCGTCACTGGTTTATGGATTTTTGCCATCGATACACGTGTGTGCACGCGACAGATTGCTTCTTTTGTTCTTTACACGAGCATCTCTAAATTAAGAAGAGAAGGTCAAGGATTCCAACTTTCATTTCCTTGTCTGATGCGGATTTCGACGAGAAATCCTAGAGCTCTGAACGTCATCGTCAGATATGTTTTCTTGCCGCATCGAGCTACCCTAAACAGTTGATATCTCTTCGACTCTCTTTTTTCCCAGGTTCCTTCCCGTTTTCTTCTCGCAGTTGCATATTTCATTTGAGCAAATCGCCTCCATCTCTACCTCTTTATTTCGTACGCAGCCTTCTGTTTGCTACTCGTTAGACTCGACCGGGTTGCGAGGTGAACGCTCGGGGAAGCGGAGACGTAAAAGACACTGCAGTCTGCACTGCGGACTCACGTGCAGTTAGCTTTCCGCTCAAAGTCGCGAGCCACGGCTACGTTCGCTGCGGCTTGTGTTAGACTTGAACTAGTTCCGAGTTCGACGTGATAACAAACAACGATGGCTGCACGGCTTACCGAATAACGTTCAAGTTCCGTCGTTTCCACTCGTTGATAACCGTCCTCGTAGATGAACAAAGTTTCGAGGCTTTCGCGACCAACTTCGATTTATCGCTATTTTTTTTCTATTTTAAATATCTTCCGTCTCTCTGTGCTCTTGATTTGAGCTTTCTATTTAACGATCGAATTTATATTAACTGTAATTATTCCATTTAAACTTTAAATTACTATGCTGCTTGCTGCAGTGTTACGTAAGCTGTAAAATATGTTGGGACGAAAATAAAATTAGCTATAGAAACGTTTATGAGACTACTTTGACCCGAATGAACACGTTTCAGGGAACAAGCCGGGGGTGCAAACAATTTTCTGGTTAATTGTATCGTACGGTACGATCCATTTTCATCTTCGATCGTATTACGTCGGCGAGAGTCGGATTTAACGCGCTCGTGAATACATTAAGGTCGAACTGCAGATTCTTTCCGGCGTCTCTGATCGATCCGAGACGATCGTTCCGAGTGCATGCAAATTTGATATCGTGCCGCAATTCCACGATGCCTCGCGCCGATTAAACGTTTCATTGCGAAAGCAAACAGTTCGAACGTTAAATCACAACATATGACGAGATGACATTTTAATTGTGTATGATAAGACATTTTTAAGAGGGCGCGCAAGATCGAACTAACAAATATCCCTAATGTTAGATCACGATCTACTATGACAAAGTGCAATTTAATTATTCGTAATGGATGACAATACCAAGAATTCCGAGGGAAAAATCATTGTTCATGAAAGCATCGCGTAATTGACTCACGTAACTTGATTTAATACACGCATTCAGTTGCATAATATGTTACTTAATATTATGTAATACATTACTTCGAGAGCGTGATCAGTGATGAATACGAACGACAAGAAATAAGATTACCTTGCCATGCTGTTTAAATTAATCTCGTTTTTTTTCTAATTTCTAAGCTTTAAGTTGGTGTAGAAGTGCAGGGGACATTAACAAAGCGTATTAAAAATTCATGCAACAGCGGTTACTTCATATCTGGTGTTTCATCGTACTTTCTCGCGTCTAGCTTGAAAATATCGAACTTCTTTCGAAAGCGGCTCGCATACCTTCTACTCCTTTCTCTGGCTGGTACCTGCGAGATTTTGCAATCGATTTGCACATCGAGACGCCGCTAGTATTTCTCTCTATATATCACGGATGTAAGATGATTATGTCAGACTTCCAAAACATTTTTCGGATCGTAAACAAGCTTTCATATATTTTTTTATTCAAAGCCTTGCAACTTTGAGACGAATGGAAGATGTTTAATTTCGACTGGGTTGTGAAAGAAATTAAAAAATTTAATCGAAATCAACGAAGATTCTACGCTGTATCCAATTACATGGATGGAAACCAGCTCCAAGCTATGGAAGTTACGAGCAAAATTAAAACGGAGGACGTAGACGTATAGGTGTGTGTTTTACGCTAAAAGGAGCACCGAACTAAAATTAGTTCCCACTAAAGTCATCAGGTATTATTAAAGATCCATCAGCTGTGTTACCGAGGGCAATATAAAATTACTTTTCAATAAAAAAAAAAGAGTCTCTTTCAGCTAGAAGAATTTCTAATTCTTTCCGCGAACGACACGCTTGTTTCTAACAAAATTAAGCGTCATCGAGTGCAGTGTTTAGGCTCTGAAAGCATCATTATCGTCCACTTCGCTCTCCGACGTGGCGTCTAAAGAAATATTCGTAGCCACGCGGGGTCATTTTTAAAGAGCAGGGAAAAAGAAAGGGAAGAAGAACTGCGAAGTTTCTCGTCGCAGCAGCTGAAAAATTCGAGCGTGAACGAATTATTCACGAGGTGTCCTCTCGCGGAGGTGGCGTCTGCCAGAATAATGACATTCATAATTTATAGCGTCGATGCTGCTCGATGAGCTGGCTGAAATATTCAAATCGTAGTCAAAGGAGGGTGCGCTGTTTCGATAGGAGACACGCGATTACCGATTCTCCGCTGCATAATTATTAAAAGAAATTCATAGACAGCAAATCTAAATCCTGTATCACTGTATCCTGGTTTACGTTGGGCAGGACATAGATACGTCGTACAATTTTTAGTTTAACTCTTTTCTCCTACTTTTTATAACTCGGAAAATATTTGTTAAGCAAAGGAAGCTCGATGTACGTACAGCGACAGTGCCTAGGTTAAGACAAATGTTTGCAGTTCCTATTCGATGTCAGGCCAGCGTTCCACACTTTAAATACGCCGCGGAAGGGAGGAATACGCGACAATTTATTTGAAAAACACTTCGATCTCGGGGAACACGCGTCTGTTTCTCGTGTCTGTTTTCTCAGTAAACCGATGGTGTATAACTGCGGAGATCTTAATCCGCGGATGTGGGTCAAGCAGGAAAATATATAAAAAAATTTAGCAGCGTAGTAATTCTCTGGTAAGTCTGGCGAAGACAACGGGTTCGATTTAAGCTCGTTCCCTTCTCGAACGAAATTATTGGGAAAACGTCAGAAAAATTCTCGAAAATATCGGACGAGAACCTTCCGATGGAGAATAATTGCTTTCATAAAAATCAGTCTCGCGATTGAAAATATAATTCAGACTTACGGTTCGTTTACCGCGTAACGTTCGAATAGTCCGCTCTTTACGACTAAAATAATATCTAAAAAAAAATCAGCCCTCAAAAGAGCGAGGCAAACTTTTCTCGACCGTCACGACCCTTACAGCACCGCTGTCGAACCATTAATTATTGTCCCAGACTCGAAATAATCCCGTTCGAAAGACCCGTCTCAGCCGGACGAACCGACCGCGAATTATTAAGTCCGATATCGAATTTCAATTTGCGCGGGCGAAGGGTGAATCGCGCGGGATGAAACCACGGGGGATGAGCGTGTGGCACCTGCCCGCGACGCAGCTATCTGTTGCGTGAGATTCGCCACGGCCACCGTGGCTAATGCGATGTTTAGGCAGCCAATAAATCTGGAAACGGATATCTGGACGATAAGGGTCATTTATCAACCGTGAAAGAAGTTTCGCAACGCGCGGCGGGCACACGATACCGTTGATTAATTCCCCCCGCGCGAGTTGTCTGTCGCGCACGATCCTTGCCGCGAGTCTATTGATTAGCAAAAGAGTATAGATCGCGGGTGTGACGCGAATGTTTACAAGTTGCAGCTACATACGATTCTGAACGACATTCTTTCTCGCGTCTATCGGGTAAACGCGTCTTAGTCGTTAATTGGATTCATGATTGGTGATCTTTACGTTGATCGTGCCAATTAGATTAGATTAGCTTGTAATGTCAGAGGTCGAAGATCTATCTAACGGAACTCCATTAGAAGTAATCGAATACTACATGGCTTGTAAGATTATCCGCGAGCTCGTTAGAGGGAATCTCTTGGCAAACTTCGTAAACTTGTCTCCATTACCACCCAGTGCTTCTCCGATCGTTTAAAGGTAGTTGTCTTCATTTAAAATCGCAATCCAGGACATGCTTGTAGACGTTCGTAAAATCGTTGCAACGGTTAAGCAATTTAAGGGAGCAGATAAAAAGATTCTATTAAAATCGAACAGGGTACTTGTCGTCTATCTTTCTCTAGCCAGAAAAGAGAATCGACGATCGCGAATGTTGCATCGATGCGCGTGAAAAGGAACTTCTCAAGCAACGGAAGTAGAAAAGAAAGAAGCTATCGACAGCGCTCGCAATCGTACGATTCACTTCCGCTCCGACGAAACAGCAGCGATCTACGCGAAACTTTTCTCGAGTTATAAATCGTGAAAACGCGGCGAGTTTGCCTTCCTTTGCGAGCAAAAGGAAAACGAAAAGATGAGGGCGAGAAACGAGGAGACGAAAGAGTGGAAGAAATGGATGCGCGAATGGGGAGGTTGAACATATTCGAGGTGAAAGAGCGCGTCACCACGGAAGAAGGGGTTCTCTCCCTCTGCCGATGGCGTGACCGCGGCGAGTCGATGGCCATCATCCTTCACGCAACAACAGTAAACGCCGGCTGCACTTTTTGCCATTACCGTTATTATGCGACTTTTCACACAGTCAGTCGCCCCAGCAACTGGCCGTGTGCGCCAGTTTCGCGTTTGATCGGGGCTAAACCGTCGGGGAAATCGATCTTCATGGAAGCCAGGCCTGTCGGCCGCGACGCCTTCCATGCCCTGTGCGCTCGTGAAAAAAACAAGGAGAGTGGCACGCCTGGGCCGACTTAACGAGCCAAGGGATTAACGAGGATCTTTATCTGTGTCCCTGGTTAATTAACCCTTATCGCTGACATATCGGGAACAATGGCGGTGGGATAAAATTGTTCAATCTGTTCTCGTACGTTAAAAGAGTCCTGCGGAACTGGTACAGTCGTTGGGAGACGCTTGACGAGGGATGTCGGTGCGACTTTGTAACATCGTCGTGGTTGAATTTTAATGCGATAAATAAAGAAACTGTTCAGCTGGCGAGATAGTTAACTTTTTATGTGGGTTTAATGCAGAGTCGATGTTCATTTGGAAATGAAACTTGTCGATACCATGCAGTAACCAAAGTCCGCGCGTCGTACTGATACAATGCTGCCATTTCGATGCAATGCGTCACTTATCTTCTGTTCTATATTTATAAATTGTTCGCATCGCTCAACGCCTTTTAATCTAACGAATGGTTGAACTTCTACAAACTTTTCAAGTCAGTATTTCTGTGCTATCTCAACGAGATGCAGTTCAACTTCAGATATAGGTCGTAGCTATGGTTTCAGCGAGCGAGGACGTTGGCGTGGGTAAAGGTTCACCAGAAAATTCCTCCGAGAGTAGTGATTTTAGTGACAGTGAAAATGAGTTTGACGACGAGAGTGAGTCCGATGACGAAACTGAGTCCGACTGTCAGGCAATTGATGACGAGGACGAAGAAACGGAACCGATTCTAAGGCAAAGATCTCTTCGAGACGACACGGCTACGCATAACGCAAGTAGCGAGACATTTTAAAAATTTGATTCGTTCATAAATTATAGTCACATACATCCCCCAACTTACTAGGCACTATTACCATATCACGTTCGATAATTAGCGTTTCCTCCCCTTGTTATAATTAAACGAGTTTCCTCAGGGGATGTATGATTTTTCTATTCTATTATCTGATCGCGAATTTATTGCACTAGAATGTGCAAACGTTCAAACATTAAGTGTTTGATGATCTTTTCTGATGCTAGAATATTCTTCTCCCCGAGGTAGCATAAATTATATCTCTACCGAGGTATATGTGTACGTATTTCAAAGGGGAAAAGATCACAACGTAACGAGTTCCCTCGACGCGTATTACTGTCCTTCAGAGAAAAATTCTAAACTCTTACGTCACATCAGACCTATGTTTTCGTAAAATTAAACATCGTTGCAAATTCTATGAGGGATTACTCGAACGAAAGCAAAAATTAGTTCGAAGACGCAACAGTGCCTGGAAAAACCTGATACGAAACGCAATCTTCTTCGTTTCACGGACCTACATCATCGATTTAAAGTGTACGACGTGCTGAAATGGGAAAAAATTGAATAAAACGCGAGGAACGGAGCAAGGTTTCCCTTTGAATAGTTTTCACCGCGCAAATACACTTTCTGCAAAGTGTATATTTTCTCGGACGAGAATATCGAAGCTTCTCTGTACGCGAGTTTCCCTGTTCTTAATTCAACCTTCTAAATTAACTCCTTTACTACCAAAAAATAAATGTAATATTTATTAAAAGAAGAAATATATAAAATAGCGATATCATTACTGCTTTCCACCCCTTCCCAGATTCCCACTACTAATTAAACTCAGACTTTTATCCCTAAAGTCTACATTCTCCCATAACATTTCCCCTCCACCTGCATTCGTGCTGATGAAATTACGAATTTGCACAGAAACGGATGGTTATTGTTCCTCGCATCGTCTGAACCACCACAACCCCCGTGATAGGGGCGAAATCTACGAGATTCGATCGGTCGAACAACCACCTGACTTATCTTCTTGTTGTGCCGGCCCTGCTCGAAGGTGGTTGCCAGCTTCAGACTGCAGCAGGCGTGGGACGGCTCGCACGTGAGAGCGTTGGCAGTGTGCCACTGCAAAGTGACCCACTTTCGAGGCGTAGATTGACCCAAGAGTCGCCATTTTTCCTGATAGTCACCGGGCGAGCGGTTCTCGGGAGCGCGGCCACCTTTCCGCCGCTCGCCACCTTTCTTTTCCTCTCTTTCCTCCCTATTTTCTTTTTTTTCAGGTCGTGCCAAGGAGGACAGATCGTTAACTGACCACGCAATTATGCGCGAATAGCCAGTTTCTTTGAGGCTCGAGTATGCACGCTCTAGCCGGCGCCGCTTTATGTAGTCGTTCCAAAGCGGAAATTGCAAGCCACGTTCGCTACCGGCGTCAAGTTCCTCTAGAGAGGGGAATTATATCTATGTTGGACTTGCATACTTCTTTTCGGTTTTCTAATTTTCCATCCAGGGGTGAAAGATCGAAAGTGTTACGCTCGATCAAAGTTTCCTTCATGGGGTGTGCGATCTTCAGCATTGAAACTGCTTTGCGTATAGTTGCAATAATTACTGTCAAGTTTTTGCTTCGATGAGGAACACATCTTTGTAGAGAAAGCGAAAGATGATTTTTCCATTCGTCGTAAGGGAGAAAAGATAATTCTCATGTACAACTTCGTGCAATCTCGCCTCAAAATAAGAAGTAAATCGATAGATTGCTTAAATTTCTTTCTTTAATAGATGTACTGTGGAATTAAACTACATAGAACAATGCAGATTTGTTCTATGTAGACAAACTGTTAAAAGATTTCAGACAGCGAACAAAAGAACGACAGAGACGTCGCAGTTGATCATCTTCCGAGGTACAGCTCATGGACCGCAAACAGACTGGGCGAGTAGAATACCGTCCGCCCTTAGCCTGCCTCATTCTACTTCACCGTAATAGAGAGCCGGTCTTATTTCGCTCAGTGGAATGAATGAAAAGTGCAGACCAGCCAGAGTCCGGGGATATCTCGGGTGGTTACGGGTCAGGTCTTCCTGTATCCGTAACGAAAGAGGTCGACTACGAAAAGTCGAGTCGTATCCAAGAATTATGCCGAGAACGTCCTGGTTTTGCTCTTGAACCGGCAGAAATCCATCCCGGGAGTAATTCTTGCATAATTAGAAAGTTAAATAGTCGTGCCGATAGTAATTTCGATAGCTGTTCCTAATTTCCAATTAAATTTTAATCTATGTGAATTTATTTTAAGAAGTAAAGTAGAAATTCTATAGGAGTAATTATAAAGCACGCAAGGATAATAATAATGAAAGGAATGCACGTTTTTTGACGTTTAAATTATTTGAAATTCACGACCTGTTCGCTCGTTCGATTCAACAATCCTGTCAGACACTTTGCTCCGAATTCCATTAAATCTTGGATGTTCGCGGCAGTAGAATAGCTCAGAGCTTAGGCGTACTTTGGTATAAGCTAAGCTGATCGTATTACGAAAGTGATTCAGAAAATCACACGATCCATATGCATGTGTGCGCATATTTCTGTGGCTTATAGTTATTTTTCTGAGAATACATGGCCACGTAATGGTTTGGAATTTTTCCTCGGTGATTTATCGAGAACATTTTCCAAAGGACGGTTTTCGTAAAGCAGATCAATGAAAACGATAAAACCGAATGGGACATCCTATCAACGCGACGTTAAAACATTGATCCATTATTTAGATGGATGTTATCAAAGACACGGTCCACAATGTTATCTGCTAATTTGATCTCGTACAATGAAATTGCTATTGAATTTACAACCCCTCAACCCATGACATTTCCCCCAGATGTAACCTCCAGTATGTGTAGATCTCTTTTACAATTTCGCGATACTTTGGAGTACTTCTAAATAGTACGTCTCGGAGCGTACCATCCACCCTTTCACCGAGGGTTACCACTTCGCTTTCATCGATTGCTCGACGAAAACCCACTCGACAATGCGAGCAGATTTAAGTGATAAAATTACACCGTGGTCAGCGGGGTTAACATTGTGCTAGCCATCGAATTAATTACGGGAGATATTGCCAGCATATCCCAGCGGGATGTTATCGTTTATCATTGAGGACGGCGCCGTCGCGGCGTCGCGACGATATCACGAAGGCAGTTTGCACGCACCTTTCTCGTTGTTCGAGATATCTACGAGATACTAATAGTGTCGTGACCGGCTCCGTTCCCCCGTTTCGTATTCAAGCTTCACGTTCACCCGATTCTACATCATCGACTCGTCCGAGTACACTGTTCCCTATACTACCCCCTTTCTGACACGAATACGTTTCGCACAGAGAAGCTCCCCGATTGATTCTTTGCCGGGCGAGCCTTTGTTAATCAGTTTGAAAAAATAGGCCGCGTCACAATGAATTCTATGCCGCGACGCAGAAAAATCCACGGGAAACAGAACGTACGAACGGAAATTGAACAAAAAGTACGAATTCTGCGTCCACAGACCGTAAAGTTGAATACCTTTTCCTTTTCAAAGGAAATCGAACGGATCTGAAACTGTTACCAGCTAAAAAATAATCTGACAGAAACCTATTTCCCATTTGAATCGAGGCACCCGTCAATTTCTCGTGTGGAGATGAAAATAACGTTTGTTTTACTAGGATACTGATTCTAAAAGTGATGATTGAAAAAGTAAAATAGAGAAAAAAAGTGTTCTCTGGTCATATCGAAGATGAAATCCCGAATTGAGACAGATTGCTGGAAAATTTGGGGGATATTCTTTCAGGACACGATGATATTAAGCCAGGATATTCTTCCTAAATGCGTCTATCTCAGAGTCAAGCAATCTCTCTTCGAGCTTATTAGGTTTCCTGCCAGGTATGCAGACTTCTACACCTCTGTGCCACCGTACAATATAACCACCCCCTATGGAGGTAGAATATTGTTCGGTATCCTAAACCCTAGATAAAATCCTCTTTTCACTGTACACGCTCGTGGATTTCATCTCTATCACGGAAATATGGCAGATTCTTCCTCCACAAAAGAAATATCACATGTTCGGACAAAATGTACACACATCTACACGTACAATGAGAGTAATCTTTCGTTTAAAGCTTCCTAGCAGCGAGATCTTTGACTTTTTGTTTGAAAAGTATCGCGTTCACAGCAAAATCGTGAATTAGAGTACATACAATACTTTTTCCCAAATTTTACTCAACGCTGGATTTCGTTCTACCGTCTGCGATTTATTTGAATGTTTCAACTTAATGCTCGAAAGTTCCGAAACGCATGCAGGAAATAAAATGTCAGTAAAAAGGAGAACTCTCGAATTCCGTCAAACATTTTGTTAAATCGAGTCGAACGAGTGCGTTATTTTTACGGTTCATTTCATCGTGCACGATTGCAAAGTGTTCGTGGATCCTCCCCCGAACCATCGTTCTCCGCGTATGTCTGTGAATACGATTCTCCCCGAACGGAGAGCGCCATTATGCCACGACAATGCAGTAATCAAGCTTGGTCTCTTTGGCTGACAGAAAAAAGAAAAAGGATCGCCTCCGCGACTACGCCGCCGGCGAGCGTCGTCGTCTTCGCGGCATAGGCCCGCGCCCACGAATTCTTTACGACCTCGACGGTCCGTTTAACCTCGACGAGGATACTTGAAAAAACGTTAATCGCACCGACGAGAGGCCAAGTCACACAGATCGCCGCGGTTCTTCAGATTCCTCTCTGCGTTTCTTCAATCTCGATTGACCGATCGTCAATGGAGTTGACTTTCTCACCACGATGTTGAATATACGAAATGTTGGATAATTATTTTTTTGGAATGTCCTTGCGAAGAAGCACGGAGTATCGTGTCATTTCTATTTGAATCTTAAATCGTACACGTTTGCGTAATATCATTTTGATGTATGCAAATACAATTTTCCTAACAAACCACCTAATTGCGTATCCATGGAACTTGTGCTTCACGCTTTTGAGAGCACGGCAGCGTATTCGATATTGATTAAAATTGCATTAGGTATCGTACTTACCACTAACAGCGCAGTGATGAAGCTGGTTGCGAAACTACGGACTCCGGAAGCTGCGTGGAGGACGTAACCACTACACGGCGGGACACACGAAGCAGGAACGCCGTCCGCCACGTGCTACGGTCCGCGGAAGACTAAAATGAAAATGAGAAACAAATCTTAGAGCACAATGACATTATCTGGCCAAACCGCTGAAACGAAAACATACCTCGCGAACTTATCGCGTTTCCATGAATTCGGGTTTACGTACACACGCGAACACGTTTCGAATCGAAGGTTACTGTTGCGCGTAAGAGACTTTACGTGTATAATTTAATTTAGAGGAGGATGAAAATTTTAATTAACCCCCGTGTGTCAATTTATTCTCAGATTAATTTACGCCCACCAGCAGTGTTTAATTCCAATTTACCTCGTCGCTATGACTACAGACTCTCGTTAGTTCCAAGTTAGAAAGTAATATAAATTTTTTTAAATGAATTTTGTAGATCATACATACAACAATCTCTAATCGTTCGAAGTTACACAATGTTCAACGTGTTTGTTGAATATAGTGGATACAGATGGATAATTTGGAGTCGAGGACTGAACCCCTTCGAGCGCATTCGTTCCTAATTAATAGATCGTCACGTAGGCAGTTGCAGCGTTATTAACTTCGCGGGCCAGTGCAAATATTAACGAATGGAATGGTAAAATGTAAATACATGCTGGGACATGCGGTGCAATCACGAAAACCAGAGCAAAACGCTTCGTCATACGGATAACCGATAGGGGGGTTGGGAACATTGCGGATGATATATTTGCTTAGAGCGCACGGTTGAATTACGGCTCGCTTACGGGTTCCGTATCCGTCGTTGGGTTCGAAAACGATTTATGAATCGAAATTCTATACCCGATCGCTTCGTCGCGTTCAAATTCATACGAAAATATAGCAAGTTCCACTTTATCGTTGAATCGCTTCATTTTTATTCGTCCGGCTTTCCAGCGTCATTTTCTAATTGTCTAAGAAACGTCCATCGCGCAAATTTCATCAGCTTTTGTCTTCTTAACACGTTGGAATAGTTCAGTGTACCCAATGCCAATGATCCTTCGTATTCGCGTTCTGTTACAGACTTAACTGACAGGGGTACGAAGAAATACGGCGACGACTGCACGGAGGATCGCGACTGCGGCTTCGATGGCTCCTATTGCGAGCCAAAGAAGAAGAAATGCACGTGCAAGGAGGAGTTCGAGGCAACGAATCATATCGATAAATGTGGATACCGTAAGTTAGTATATTTTCAAGCGTGCCCGGCGTCTGGACGTTTCGTATGCGACCGTGCTCGCTCGGTAGCAACGAGGTACCGTTGAAAACGGAATAACAGACGACAATAGCCGTGATTATAACGGAAGTGGAGGACGACGATGTCTCGTAAAATGCAGAAACGGAACGAGATATCGTTTCAGTCGGGTCACGTCGTTGGGAACGGAACCTTTCCCTTTAGTAAACCCAGTTTTACGATCGGTATGGCATGAATGTCTGGGGGTGGTTGCTTATGGCTTTCATCCGCGGAATCCAAACGAGGCTTCGTGCTTTTATTGTTCCTCGGGTGTTGGTGAGCGTCGTGAGGAATTGGAAGCGGGAATCCACTGGCCGAGATTACGTTAGACGCCGACTTTAATTGAATTCCCCTGCGGAACTTATCGCAATTACTACTGCCCTCGAATGCCTGCCGCATCAATTTCGAATTTCGTTCGTATTATCGACACATTATCACCGTGTAATTTTGTTATGGACAATTTATAAAATTATGAACCGGCATACGAGGATTAGTATATCGGGATTAAGGGTTGGATCATCGTTTAGCCACTCTCCTATATAATTGCGAGCCTGTGGTCGATGTATCGAGGGCAGTGCGGCGCATAATCAGCAGTTCGGATTTGCCACATTAACCTCCAGTTACATACACTTGTCATCCACAAATTCTCAGCGGAGGGAATAATTCCTTCTTACGCTGATAAGCGACAATTACCAAACTTCGTACGCGTTCTGTCTGTCAGTACTGAGCGATGTTACAATGGTAGATAGTGGAATGGATATTGTTGTATCGATGCGTGAGACAATTGCACGATAATTATTGACTGACGTATCGACAATGCTTTGAGATAATACGAGACAATAGTTGTATACATATTCACCATAATCCAGAAACATCTAGTAGCCTATCTGCGAATTGGAAGAGAACTGAAGAAGGAAAGGAATGAGATCGGTTTAGTTCTTGCTAATTTACAAGTTAATACTCTCAATTGTGTATAGCCATCGGGAGAAAAACTAGGATAAAATGCTCCGGCTTCGAGTCTCATTCGGAGGAGTGGATTGAAGTCTAAACTGAGCACCTGATGCATCGTTGAATACGAATAAGGCTGAAATAGAACTTACAAAGACAGACTGCGACCGTGAAATCAATAGCTTTAATAAGCACTTTCCTTTCCTTGCAAATTTAAGATGATAATGAGGATTTAAATGTCAAAGTGTTCGTGCCAGCATAGCAACGATGAAAATCTCCTTGCCCTATATACTTAACAGTTCAGACCAGCGGCTTTTCAGTTAAGTTGTTAGAATTATTCTTGCGTAGTTTTAATTCGTTTTGAGTAAAATATTCTACAGAGTACAATTAATATCCATCGTCCTTCGTCAGCTACTCATCCCTTTCAACCTCGCGACTAACGTAATAAACGCGAAACGAGCACGAAGCCTCGGATAATTCCACCCTTTCACGGGGAAATGGTAGCTTTTTCGACGAAAAGGGCGAACCTGCCGTTAATGGTTTCTGTTTTCAGCGGTGAACGTGAACGAGTCGTGCTTCTTCAACGAGCAATGCGAGGTGAAGGTGAGACAGACGGAGTGCAGGGATGGCCGCTGCATTTGCATCTTCGAGAAGGTCCCGTTCACCCAACCTGATGGGACGATTGTGTGCGTCGGTAAGGACACGAAAACGGTCACTGTTCTGCTGCGAATTTCTGCGCGCCCTTTCTTTTTTTGTCTCTTTCTCTTAATGAGACACCATTCGTCGCAACTGTAATAACAGCAGTTCCGTTTTTAATGGAATTCCGGCCTAAATAAACGCGCCCAGTTCCGCAATTTGTCAGCCACTCTCGGCCACGATCGAATAAATCACGCTGGTTTAATTTTTGGTGAGCGAACTGCGCGTTTCCTGCAAGACCAGAAGTTAAAAGCATCGCTTCTTCGGTATTTTCGAGCCTTTGTCGCGATTTATATTGTACGACGGATTATATAGGCCTGTGAGAAAGTAATTAATTATCCTGTAAGGGAGGATTCGATGGTCGTTGCTTTTTAGCTTTTTAGCAGGCAGAAAAAATTGATTTGTATCTAGTAACGTAAATAACGCGAATGAAACTATAGTATAGCTTCGGTTCTTCTATTTCATTGATTTACAGCTTTGTAACCTTCGGTTTATCACGTGTAAAATCAGTGGATAAGGGGATGAAATGTTTTTTTTTTCAGCCGAACAGAAAGACGAGCCCAATCTTCAGTATATCGACCCGACGATGATCACTGTTCTCGTGGGTATGGCCCTCATGTTCATCATCATCTGTGTCGTCCTTAGGCTTTTCAGCAAGTAAGCCATCCATTTGCATATCTTGCACGGTGACATCGCCAATTCTCGTAACGAAACTTTATGACCCACTTCACCCGCGGAGTCGCGTTCTGGAAATGGATCCTTGACGTCGCATACTTAATGCAAATTAAATGTTTTATGTATTTTTCACACCATCGTCGGCCATGGGCAAAATTCGGACGAAATTACAATGACAAGTGCATGTTTTATTTATGCTGTTCAGATGTTTCTCCGCCCCAAGTTCGGTAGTCGCAAATTGATTTGGCGACACCAAGCCAAGTCCATCTTTAGACGATTTCAATTCAGAGATAGCTCCGTTTTTTCCATTTTTCCAACCGATGGTTACACGCAAATCTTTCTGAATCTGTGTTCCAGGGCTCGTTGGCGCGAGAACCGCACCATCTTCAACACGCCAAACGCTCGTCTGATGAACGTGTCGTTGCTGAGGGAGAACAAGCTCCTGCACCCGCAGGAGAGACGCGGTTCGAGGGCGAGCGTGCGGGTCCCTTCGAGGCAACCCTCGATGGCCTCCCTGCGCGCCCACTCGCCGAACGCCTCGCAAGGTGCGAAACACTCTCAGCACTCACAGCACAGAGTGAGCCGTACGGGTTTTTATTCATTCACTTACTAAGCAAGCAACTTGTTATACAGTGTCCCGTTGAAACGAAGCAAGCGATCATTTCGCGCGGCAGTTTATATCGGGTGTTCGATGGAAATCGAGACGCCTCGACGAACAACGGGAAAAGAATAATATACGGAACGCCTTTCTTTCTTTTCTATCCTTCGTTTACTCGACGATATAGTTTCAAATATATGGAATCGCAGGTTAAAAAACTGGGTGGATGTTCCCTTTTCCCCGTTTGCCTAGTAATTGTCTGTCAAACACGGTCGTGTCTGTGGCTATAGCTCGTGCGTTTGTCATAGGTACCGTGTGTTGCGTGAATTATTCAAGGTAAACACATCTGTTCGACAGCGACGTGTGTAGAGCCCGTTATTTACCGTGCATCTCGTTTCTAATTCGCGAACAAACTTTTTGCGTTAAAAAATGCAACGACCACGTCAGGTGTATAAGAGTACTAGAGAAACAACCATTGTTTTCCTGTTCAAATATTCATCGAGTTCGTCAAGAAAGTTTCCTCCCTCTTTTGCTACATTGTGATTACGCTTTTGTTTTTTCATATCAAATAATTCGCGTTGCGCGATTTTCTCATCATTTTGGAAAGCTTGGCGGGACTGTCGTCTGTTCCCAACTACGGAATAGCAATCACAGGGGTTCCTCGAGCTACTCAGTTAACGCCAAAAATAAATATCTTCCAGTATAATATCGATTTCCGTAGAACATCCCATATATGTATAATATAGACACGAGTATATATACATAAAGTAGGTGATTACCTACTCTTGCCTATTCTACTCTTTACTTTAGAATCCTTCTATTAAGCTCAGAATCCTTCAGAATTTTTCGCATGCACAATTGCCTGCCAAGAGGGTAGATTATCTGTTGGTTACTTTGAATTCGAGGGTGCATCGAGATCGATGCGTCACAATTTGGATGCATCGTTTTTATAAACAACCAGAGTATCACGACAATAAAAACGTAGAATCGTACATATATATATGTATATATATACATACATGTGTAATTATATATTACGGTAACGGATAGTTTAAAGAAACTCTACGTTTCGATTTCGTGTAATCATGGGACAGTTGTTAAGTGAATTGCATCAAAACTCGTAAGTGAAACTCGAAGGTGAACATTGATGAATGAAAGAGGAGAAGTGTGAATCGTAGCTTATCGATAACCCTTTGGCTAGCCGATAAACGATTACACGGGACATTCGTCGAGCGATCGAACGAGAAATATTGAGAGAAAAATTATAATAGCTTTTGATGTATTTTTTTTTTTTTAATTCGCGTGAAGTCAAGGGGTTAAACGGTTTGAGAACGTTGACAATCGCTAGGAACGATATGTGTGAAACTATCCTTAAAAGTGTCACGGCAGAACGATGCATCTTTAACTCGCCATAAATCATGTCCCACTTTTTTAATGGATTTGACTCTCTTTGCAGTCGACCATCTATAGCAGTAGTCTGTTTAATGATCCCGTCTGTGACCGTTGTTCTTGATTATCATGTACTGTGGACCTATGAGGTGCTCTATTGTAAAAAACTTTTCAAATTGACGCGTCCTTCGAAGAGGGTAAGTTTCGTATTTCTTACGAGTACCTTTTATTATCTTTTTCTTATATATACTATATAATATACATAATTTACGGTGTCTGGTAGCGTATATGTATGTGTATTTTTGTACATAGCCCTTTTATATTATATGGTTACTTACCCTCTTTCGGATACGTCAGAACTTCGAGCCTAGAAGTGTGTGAGTTTTACTCTACAGAATTATAATTAATAGAAAGTCTGAGTCTCCTCTGTCTAGCGTTCTCGAGGATCACAACTATAGTTGCTTGCTACAGTAAAAGATCGTTGCTTGCGTATGAACGATGATTCTACCGTAGAAATCGCGTTCGATACCAGTACCATAGTCTATACGTACAATCAATTATCCGATAGTAACGGCGTGTTAAAGTAACGTCCAATGAAACGGTAGATCAAATTGGGAGGGAATAAGAAAAAATATTCGGTCTACTATTCGAAATTTTCAAGATGAAATGATAGTTCGATTACTAGAATTTCGACTGCTACAAAAAGTCGAGAGAGATTTCTATGGATCGGGCGAGAAATTTTTTTATTTCCTCCGCGTAGTGGCAATCGAGATAGCGAATATACTGTGATACACCTTTACTTGCGAACCAAGACGAGAATCGATGATAGCATACGCGTGCATTTCCATTATCGCACGGAGTTCTGAAGTAGTTGTACAAGATACCAGATCGCATTCGAGAAATGCGTCTCGGTTACACGGTAAGATAGTTTATCGATCGACTTCACTGGAAATGGTTAGCGAAAGTTTCGTCTGCCGGGGCGTTTTGGCCCTGCGAACGCGCGAAAGCTCCTCCGCGGTGCCATTCCCGTCCTCGAGGATCCATCGCCGGTGAAGATCGATCGACGAGTTTCACTTCAAACACCTTTACAGTTCGAGTTCTCGAGCACTTTTAGCATTAGACGATTGCATGCGCGTGCACACAGCGGCGGTTGTGAGGTATAAATATCTGTGTATTCACGTATCGAACATAAAATATAATTAAACAATTGGCAAGAGGAACATTTCCAGTTTAAAACCAAACTTTACAATCACCCTCGTAAGAATTTTGTGCCTCGTAAAGGCTCTCTCTTCTCAGCCTCTCACGAATACACGACCGCCGCCGTACATGTTCCTTTTTACACGAGCGCAACGAAGGATCCGCTCCGATCGAACAGCCTAACGTACGATCCCCGTTTTGCTCGGTGCGGCTCTTCATGCTTCAAAACTTTGTCCCCGGCTTTTCGTGTCATGCAAAAGGCATGCGGCCGCGGCAAAGCACGCGATACTTTAGCAAGAAAATCTCTGTCGCCAGGGTCACGAACAGGATCGCGTCGCGGGAGCCGCGGGAGCAGCGGGAACGCGTCGGCCACGTCCTCGAAGTCGAACAAATCCCTGCCGAATCAGCCCAGCAGCATGACGGAAACGGTGCTGGAGAACGTCACCGTGGAAATTCTTCAAGCGAAGGCGTAGAGGTCATCCGAGGCGTAGAACGGAAGCGGCCACCGTGCGACACCATCGTGGACTCAACCGCCGTTTTCATTCAACGAAACGGAACGATCGGTTCAGATCGTCTTCGAAGCGACCCGCGTATTCTCTTTTCGGAAGCGTACAAATTTCCAATTCGTGTATAATTCTACTACTCCCCTTTCTGCTCGACGCGTCCAAGAGTTCGCCTGAGAATTCGTTCGCGTCTCACGTCTGCCTGCTTCGGGTACGATACCTCTTCACGATCTAATTAACGCGCGTTTAGCCAATCGTCCATTGTTATTAACGATAAATTAAACTTGATCCGAAGCGAGGAGATCGATCGGATAATTGCTAGACATACTCGACGAGGAAACTCGAACGGAGGAAGCAAACGGCGTCACAGTTTGTACCGAGATAATCAATGCGTAACTCTCACGTCTGACGGAGGTTCGTGAATTTCACGACTTCGACGAAGTGCTGCCAATCGAAGATGATTCGATTCGCTCGAAGCGTTTCGCGCCGCAGAAACGCAACTGATCGCGACGTGATCTAAAAATGATCGCGAAAAGTTTTTTAAGATTAATTCTCACAGGTCGTTCTTAGATTCTGTTGCGTTTAAGAGAAAAAAAAAAAGAAAAGCCTGACTTTTTTTCTACAATTTCAAATGGTAAAGCTTGACTTTTATTGCGAGGCACGATATCAGCTCTTGGTCTTCGATTTATTCGTTCGCTATTGACTCGCGTCGCAGACGGGCCAACGAAAATCTGGAGGCGAAACATAGCGGAAGTCCGCGCGAGCCTCGCGTTTTCTCGTTGTTCATCCGTGAAACACGAGGCTCTGCCTCTGAGGTTCGCCATGTTCTTTCTGGACCAAACGATCGCGCACGTTAAACGATCACCCGCTAACGAAGTATCGTTTTCATTGCTTCAAGCTAATCACCTCTAGCTATGTAATAGAAAGCGATTCGTATTTTATAAACGACACTCTATCGAGAACAGCACACTCGACGCGTTGGTGGAACTCTCTGATAAACGCGGACGATCGTTTCAGACGAACGTCCGATACGTGATCAAAAATCGACCGGAAGATAAAAATCCTTGAATCCATCGCTTTCTGTCTTTTACCTCTACCGGTCTATCCTGTACTCTTAAAACGTTACACTTGATTTCCTAACGTTACAACCCCGTACAGAGTGGCTTCTTTGAGGTGCTTTGATCCAGAAGAAAGAAAGAGAGGGAACGAGGAGATCAGATCGGTTACAGAGCTAAAGGATAGAACAGCTCGATGTTCTAGCTGCGTTTTATCGTAGACATTCCGAACCGTCAGCTGGTTTGATACAAAATCGACACGTGCTATTTATTGGACGAAGGAATCGAGATGGTGTCCGCTGCGGGGAATGTGAACACGGTTGTTTAGTAACGTGGTATCCGTGGATCGCCTGAAAAGACTAGAGACGGCTGAGATCCATTTTCCGTGCGTACGTATTCCCAGCGCGATACACAAATCGAAATATCGATCGTTCTTGCCAGCGAAACTGATTTTTCACGAAGAGCCAATACGAATGGGACCAGACGAGAAGTGTTTTGAACCGACATCGTGGGGGTGGCGTTACGCTACCACGTAACGCGGCAATATCGCCGATAATTAAGCGTATCATCGATTACAGCTCTGTCTGTTTCACGACAAACGCGTTTTTCATTAAGATAAGGTCTGACAAGAGATCGTGCACGACCATGCTTCGTAGATGTTATGGTCCACACGTATCGTCGGGGCGACGTACGCAAGATTTACTTTTCTCGCGCTTGATGAACTTTGCACGTGTTTCTCACTCGAACTCTTCTAGTCGCACGCCTGTGAAACAAGCTTTATCGTTGCTCGAGGAAAACGATTCGTCGAATCCATATAATATGGATTTGTTTTTTCGATCTCTCACATCTGAGTGAAACGCTTGCCTTATCAGAATTTTCTCTTCGCATTTTGATTTCCACACGATCCTAACCGATCCAGAGAGCAATCGAAGATGCGTAGAACCGGTGGTCAGAGGTTCGATTCGATTTCCTCAAGAGGGATATCATCGTTAGATAGAACACGACCAAAACGCATCGAACACGTTTGTACAACTTATGTATTTACCTTAATGAAAAGTCGCACAAGATTTCTCGTTAACGCGAAAGCTGATGTCGATCTATGAAGATATACACATTGTACACGAGTACACTCGTGCAGACGCACGAATCGACACGTAAATTACACGTACGAACACATCGAAGTCATGTTCTTTTCTCGAGTAAGTAAACGGGAATCATCGATAGTCCGGTACGATTGTATCTCAGCAATTTAGTGCCTACGCTCTCGCGTACATAGAGTTTACGTAAAATGGAGAAAAAAGATGATGAGATTAATTACATATATAGATACGTATATACACACATATATTATATATACCAGTACAAGAAGAGAAAAATATATTATACATTATACTAGGCTTGGCACTATTTGCACTATTTGTAGATTATACCTACTTTTTGGAATGCCTAGAGACTGTATCCACTCTGTGATCTATGTGCAACGCGCAGCTAACAGATTCATCTTGCTACCTGTCATTGTTACATTATTGTTATTATTCTTATTATTATTCTTACTCTTATTCTTATTATCGTTAGCGTCATTGTTATTCTGAATATTTATCAAAGATTATCCATAGATATTTAACATCGTATAAACGACTCGCCTAGTTATTAACGTCCCGCACCTGAATATAAATACGTATTACCTTCTGCACCCACGATATGATCCATTTGTATAGCATTCTACGCCGTGAAAGTAACGATTTAAGCTATAACAGAGAATCATTTCACGATCATAATATCGCGTGAGTATAAATGAAGATCGAATAGCTGAGCGTCTGTAATACTCTTGCGGTATCCGTGAGAGAATAAAAAATGGAAAAAAGGATTACAAAATGAACAAAAAAAAAAAAGAAATTTTTAAATATACAATATCTATCTCTATACATATGTACACATACATTAGAAGGAATACAGGTATGCGTTTGTGAACGAGCGAGGAGCAAGTGTTTATTAAAGTAAGACGTTTAAAATTAGGGCAAACCGAAGAGGGACCGATCTGATCCGCAAACGAAATTCGGGGAAGGTTTCCGTTTCCGGGCAGAACGTACCCCTCTGTTGCCCGTTAGAATTGTTAAGCGGGCAACGAGACCCGGCTTAACGCGTTCTTCATAACTCGACAAGTCCATTCGAACAGTCTACGATTGTATACATATAATTCAGTTCTGTGGAAAGTAATCGTTCGCTTTTAAGAGTTTCTAGAGTAACGTTGAACGCGAATTAGAGGGCGTACCAGTTAAGATGCTTTATCGAGTCGTTAGTTTCCCTCCACCCTTACGATACGAAGCACATAGAATTTAACATTAACGAGAAGAAACAAACGGAGTGCCTCGTCTTTATCACTCAACCAAAGGCGCTCACTCACTTTTGTAAAATCCGTTTACTGGCGGCGCATCGTCGCGTCTCTGATCTAAAAGAAGAGAAAAACTTTCCTACACAGGGAAATGATGAATTTCGTCGACGACAGTCCGTACATGGGACAAAGACAATTACGTCTCGCCTTCTTTTCTCGTTGCATTCTCTTCTTCCTTCGCGTCCTACTTTTGCATATCTACGATCACGATGTTAGCTATAAGACCTGGCTTAAATCCAGGCCCATCGAATCGTTAAACGGTCACGATTTATTTCACAGCCGATAGGCCTGTATTCGTAGCGAGAGATCTTTGTCCCTTCGATAAATGTCCGCTTTAGAACAGTGTAATCTTGTTAGACGAAATGTAAGCAACTTCGATGCGGCGACATCGAAGTTGAAGACACCGAGAGGAACATAGATACCTTATGAACCGGTACGATCGTCCGGCGTCATCGATCAACGAGTAACAAATCCGTAAACCTTGTAACGAAACCAATATTGCTCGAGATATACCTCTAATATGTCTCGAATCGATCGTTAGTCAGGCAATCGTCGATGATTGGGCAAGCTGTTGTTCCCTGGAGTGTCTAGTTTGCGGAGACACGAGAGAACGACGCGGTAATCCAAATATGGGGAAGTGTTTGGATTACTCGTCGTTCCTGCGGGGTTCACTTGTTCCGACAGGATCGATTTTTCATGTCCAACCGAGCTCCCTATGACGACTAAACTTGAAGCGACCACTTTTTATACCTTTGTGGGTGTCTACCGACAACGCTGCTCTTTTTCCAGTTTTTCTTCTTTTTTTTTTTTACTCCCGTGTTGGTCGTGTTTAATTGACACGCGACACCTCGATACCGGAAGACGGAATACACGAACACGAAACCGACAATTTTCGCTGACAACGATGGCATTATTCGAAAATCAAAATTAGACAATACCTTGTCGATGCAGCCTGAATCAGACGTTAGAGATCAAGAATGGTAGGAAAAAGTCGCCCATACATCAGGAAACTATCTTCGTCAGTGGCTTTGTCGAAATGTGTATAAATATACATGTACATTTGTACGCGTATACGTGTATGTACCTTAAGAAGCAATCTTTTAACGACTTTCACGATTTTGTAAGTTTTTCGCTACACAACCTCGCCTACGTAACCCTTTCAAATGCAGCACAAATAATCCAATTACATATACGATAAACGATGAACGTCGTTACGGTAATATTACTATAATTATAATTATTATAATCATTTAACACCGCTTTGCTTTTCGAGGGAGTACGTAGAGTGTTCGCACGTTTGTGTGCTTCTGTAGAAGTTATTCTTAAGGACAGAAACATAGAAGCTTCGTCTGATCGCAGTTTGTGCTTAAATATTCAATGATCCGTCTGATAATGTTTAACTATTACGACCGTAGGACGGTTCGCGGTGCAATATTGTGATTCGATATAGAATAATTAACATAAAGGGAAATTATTATATACACTTGTCTCGAAATATTACGTATATATGTATATGCGCGTACATATACATATATACACGTATAAACACGATGTACTCGTAAAATGTAGCTCTCGCTTCGTAATTAAATAGAAAAAAAAAGAAAAAAATCGCGTAAGGGTAAGACTAAATGATATTACGTGCTACGCTGTAAAACATTGTAAGAGCATTTAAGGTGTAGAGTATCTAGGCAACAATTGAAGTCTTATAGTCATACCTTTTCAGAGATTATAAGTATATCGTTCGAAGCAAACGTTAGAACTCACAGGAGAAACTTTGATTAACCGTCTACATATTAGAATATCTCCTAATTATTGCGTGTGAATGGGTGCGGGTAAAAACGTGTATGCGAGTCCCTCATTTTTCAATTTTCAATATTTTATAATGTCCGGTATGTATCGAAAGTGGATATATCGTTGAACTTTTGGCAATATATACTACCCACCCTATTTTATTAGCGGCTTAGCCTACCTTGTAACCTTTATATTATACATTTCGTATTATAGCTTGTAACGGATAAATTAATAATCTATAACAATTGTATTTGAAACTTAATTATATTCTGACTCTTCGAATTCATTTTAATAAAATCTTATTACACTGTACAAATTGGTCGTTTCTATTGTGCAACAGCCTCCATGATATAATAACCCTGTAAACATTATACTTCTACTATATATATATAATTCTCCCTTAAAAAGAAGTGAAGGAAATAAAACGACGATGTCAAAATTATTTTTCTTTCTTTCTCATACAAACGATATTCGGAATTTTATATGAAATGTTAATTAAACTAACAATGCTTTGAATGCAGAATACATAGTATCTAAAATACTCTAAAAGTATAGCACATCCAAATATTTACACAATTATAAATACTATATTAACAATAGTTTGTTTCATTTATAAGAATTTTTGGCTCTCCAATCGAGGAATTCGTCGAATTCAGCTTCGTCTCCGCTGGAGACATCTTCATCTGTATTTTTTTGCCTCCTATCAGTAGCTTGCATTTGTTCCTTGCGTTTTACAAGATCCATTACTCTAACAATGTAAGATTTTTCGTTTACTCGTTCTATTCTACATCTTTAAATTACTTAAGTAAGTAACACTCCAAATTACCTAGACCAGTGTCTTATTTGTTCTTCTATTTCATCTAATTGTCTTTCCGTTGTTGCTTCCTCTTGATCATCTGCAATGATTTGTGCAGATTGTGCTGTTTCCTCTTTAATCACTTTTTGAAATTTTTCCCATTCCTCCTCTATGGGATTTTTATATTCAACATTACGAACCTAAAAATCCCATTAAAAGTATGTAACACAACATTACATACATTATAACACCTACATTCCTCATGCAATGTTCTTACTTTAGCATCTAAAACTGGATCATCAAAAAATCCTTCTGGAAGTGCCGGTTGATTTACATCTTTACTCTTTTCTTTGTCTTTCTCATCCTGTGTTTCTGTACTCTTTAAATCTTTTTCTTGTACTATCTCGTTGCCATTTTCTGTCTTTTGTGTTATCACCGTAGTATTTGATTGTGTCGTACCATTGACTTGCTTAGGACTATCAAAGAAGTCTGATGGTAAACTTGTTGGCACTTGTATCGAATTTGTTGTTGAATTTTTTAATATACCCTTTAGTTTCTTATTTGTTGATGGTTCTTGCGCAGGAGACATAGGTCTTTTAAAAGTTGGACCTTTTTTAGTGTCTGTTTCTAATTTTGTCGTTTTGGCTAATAGAATATTTTCTTTATGAGTCTTTGAGTTTAAATGCACTGCCCACACTGCTTCACTACGTATAATAGTTTTACATAAAATACACATAAGCTGTCCTGCATCTGTGTACGTGTTTACCACAGTTAAGGATTTTTTATATTTAATGCCTCTTAATGTAAAAAAATCGAATACACACATTCATGAAACCCCATTCACACATGTATGCTCTCTCTCTCTCTCTTTCTCTCTCGCTCTTTACTTTGTTAAAGAAATATGGTATAAAATAAATAACGTAGGGAACATAAATTGGAAAAATTAACCTTAAAATATGTCAGTATACGATAAAAAGGATATTTTGCTAGCGGCGATTCAATCTTTTTGACAGCCCCTATTTTCTTTTTGTGTTCACTCATTGCTTTGCGCAAATCATCTTGCGTTAATTTTCTTTTAAGCGACATATTGATAAATCAATTGCAATATTATAAAACAAATGCAGTTCTCACTGGCTAGGTTATGTTTTGTATTTACCGTTTTATGCAACCTTAGCTCCTCTATCATCAAACTTTGAAAGTAAGTAACAACAGCTGATGTAACCGCATGAGATGTTAGTAAATATCTACATAGTTCTATACTAAATAATTTACATAGTTCTCTAATAATATTTTGTCCACTAATATTTACATCGTTATTGGCTTTTTAAAACCAGCATCGATTAATATTTAGTAGCATAATATAAATTAACCATGGAGGCTGATGCTTCCATACCATTTGTTAATCATGATCCATTTACTGTGACTGGATCTTGCACATTATGCTCTCATGAATTGACTAATCCAGAATTGTTATCAATATTAATGAAATGTGTCAACTTTGCAGCAATAAAACACAAGGATCAACGAAGGAAAGATGAGAATGAAACCCCATATGTAAATCATGTAATAGGTTTGTAACTTTTTAAGTATGATATTTTTGCTTCCCACAATTGATTAATAAATACAGAAATATGTACAAATCAATTACAATTACGATTACAATTACCAGAATATTTATTTAGGTGTAGCTAATATTTTGGTGCAAGAAGGCAACATTCATGATCCTGTTGTAATTGTCGCAGCTCTCTTACATGATACTGTAGAAGATACTAACACCACTTTTGAAGAAATAGAAAATGAATTTGGTACAGAGGTTTGTAATATTGTTAAGGAAGTAACCGATGACAAAAGTTTACCAAAACTAGAACGTAAAAAGTTACAAATACAAAATGCACCTAAGAAAAGTCATAAAGCTAAATTGGTCACCTTAGCAGATAAATTATATAATTTGAGAGACCTTCGAAAAGCGATACCAGTTGGTTGGTCGCAAGATAGGGTTAAAGAATACTTTAAGGTATTTATTAGAGAAACAGATCATTTTTTAAATATATTTTTAATCTAATCAGCAAATTTGTAAAAAATATTATAGTGGTCCAAAGCTGTGATTGATGGATGTCGTAAAACTAATTTTAATCTAGAAAGGGAACTGGATCTGATATTTGCAGAGAGGGTATCTCAAGACAGAGAAAGATGTGCATGCAAAAAGCCATTGATATAATATTATTATTGTGCTGAATAAATTTCAGTGAAGCTGTTTGAAATGTAACAAAATAAAAACACACATGATAGATTCAGAATACATATTATAATATAATGTTTGAAAAGATAGTGAATGCTATAATCAAACACTTCATTTGCTGAGATTGGACAAGCTGTATATAAAAATATATGTAAGTTTACAGATCTTGCAAAAATGTATATATGTATACATATAACGTTATTATTAAGGGGAGGATAATGTCTTCTAATTATACTGTAAAATTGTACTATAATCTTTTAATTTTTAGAATGTTTTTGGTAGAACCATTTCATATATTCTACCAATTTGTCTACTTCCTTTAGAGTAATAGCATTGTACAGTGACACTCGAATTCCACCTACCAACCTGTAATATAATTAAATATTTTTACATTTCGCACAATTTTTCGTGCATATATGCTACTTCCGTTGTCTGAACTATGAAATCAAATGCCTCTCGTATTATTTTTTCGACTGTTCTTCGTTTTACACTGACCTGTGCCCTTTCAGTTGGAGCATACCACGCGCACTTGCCTCAGAAAGGAACTCTTTTTCGAGTCCGTCATCGTCTTTGCCTATTCTAAACGGCACATTCATTCTACTCCTTGCATCCGGCTTAACCGGACAAGAGTAAAAGCCTTTCGATTCATCGATTACATCGTATACTTTTCGGCTCTTTATGATCGCCAACTTCTCCATCTCTTCAACGTTACCGCGTTCCTTGATCCATTCGAAAACTAAACCGACTGTGTATATTCTAAAAACGAATACCAACGTTTTAAGAACATTTCTACTGACTAACTATCTCGCTTGAAGTAGTACGACACTGCATATTAACGATTTTATTATTTTTTATGCTTACTGAAATACTGGTGGTGTATTGTGTATAGAGTTATCATTTGTCATAACAGTGAAATCAAGTATTGTTGGACAAATTTTCATGGCATGGCCGAGAACATTGTCTCGCACTATCACAAGAGTCACACCAGCTGGACCGATGTTTTTTTGAGCCCCAGCGAATATTACTGCAAACTGAATAACACGTTACACCGAAAGCTTCTATCATTTATCGATATTAACATTACGTACTTTCGAAATATCTAAAGATCTTGTAAGTATATTAGACGACATGTCGGCGACGAGTGGAACTCCGTTCGTTTCAGGAATGTAATTGAACTCGATTCCTTAAATAATGAAATAGATATACTCTTCCACGAACTATATCACTATTTCGATTTCATCGTGTTATCGTTTAATTACCATGAATTGTTTCGTTTGCACAATAATAAACGTAAGATGCATCGGGGTCTAAGTTCCAAGTAGACGGGTCAGGAATTTCCGTGTATTGGGTAGTTTTTGGTAAAACCATATTTACTTTGCCATATTTGGCTGCTTCCTTCGCCGCTTTGGCCGACCAAGAACCTCGAAGATTCGTTTTATGTTAAAATGCGAGACTTCATTCTCGTATAGTGTTAATTAGGTAAATTTTAACGATATATTCGACTCCTTCGACATTAGTATCAGTCTCAGTATCTCTTCAGATATTAAGACTGATACATTGATTTTGAAATACATAGTCAAATAAACATCGTGTCCTTTCACGATCACGGTATATTTTATCGTGCAAATGAATGTTTAAGAATTTACCAGTAACTAAGTAGTCTGCAGTACCACTTGTCATCATGTTCAAAGGAACGGCGGCAAAAAGCCCTGTCCCTCCCCCTTGCATAAATAAAATTTTGTAATTATCAGGTACGTGTCTGCAAGATTTAAATAACCGATTATGCTTATGAAAAAACGTGGTTTCATTTCCTTAACATTAAGCAAACGAGCCTCGTACTCGTGGTCCACTATATACGATAAGGAATGAAGCTTCCCATATTTCTCTTTTCATAGCAACTTACAATATCTCTCGTAACGTTGCCTGTGCATTTTCGACAATATTTTTAAACTCGCTCGATCTGTGGCTTAATTCCAACACACTGATTTTGGTATTGCCATATGCGAGCAATTCCTTCTGCACATCTTTTAATACCTACAAAAAGGAGTTATCATCGATGTGATCGATATACATACTTAATATTTATAGTCCTAGTACTGTGACATTATTCTCGTACAACCAAGAGACAATTAGATTCAATCGATCTTATGTTTAATTCTCGTGATTAGTACTAACGATACGAAACGATATATGCAATAATTCAATGAATGAATTTGACTTTTGAGAGAGTGGAGTTTAATCTATTTTGTTGAATTTAATTTATGAAATGTTATATCCCCTATTATTCGACAAACTTCAACTACATACAAGAAGATTCAAATACAAAGGTAATTAATACTTTTAACGATATTCATTCGTGTACGAGTCGAAAAAATTAAATAAATAAATGATAATTTCGAGTTTTTATAAATTACACTTCCATGCCTATTTGATCTCTTTCACCGCTACTTTCTATGTCCCAATATTTCTAATATCTCTTATCTCTCAACTCCGTTAAAGAAAAGAAAGAAAAAAACAATAGACTTGATTTAAAAGCGCAACAATTCAGCCATGATACCTGTTCCGGAAGTTTGGCTGGTCCCGCACCAAAATTGATAACACTGTTCTCCGAAATATTGCTTTGATCGCTCATTGCGAATGCTACTATTGTACTGGACGACCGACACGGGACTGGACTGATTTCGATGCAGAAAGAAGCTTCAGCTCTCCTAGCCTTGTTATCTCTTTGTAAATAGTGAGTGGGGCTTTCGTTGTACACAAGTGTCTGCCCCAGTGTATTTATTACCACATTCTACACGAACCACAGTATTATTCATCAACAGCTGCCGACTTCTAAGCGCGACTTACGTACGATCAACGATTATCGATCATTACATGCAATTTTTCTTTTTTCTTGTATCATTTTCTCTTACTTTCTCTTCCGACATGTGTTTTATTCTCATTTATTTTATATAACTCAACGTTGCGAATGCATGGAGTTTAGTCACAGATAAATAAAAAATCAGTAAACTTCACAACCAATAAACCAATCGCTGCAAATATTAGGTATCTTGTTTCGTTTTGCTTTGGCATGTTACGTATGAAACTTGTCAGGCTGGTCTTTGCGAGCGAAAAATGCGTATTGGTCGTTCATAACGAGATGCATAATTACTAAAATTGACTTTGCCTGAGGATAGTAAAAATTCAACCATTTGTTAAGAATAACACCGAGAAACTGGTTATCACTTTTGAATGGTAACATTGGTAAAAGATAACAATTTTAGTAAAAAAGAATCGTGTAAATACATATTACAATAAGATTAATATGCAAATTGCTCTCGAAGACATGAAACGACATTACTACATAATTCTTTGAAGATCTTAATTCTTTAATAAATCCATGTGTGTAAATACCCCCAGCAACTTTTTATCTTATGATTATGAAAATGGCCTAAAAAAACTTGACCTATAACACTGATTCTATTTGCTGGATAAAACCAGATTTTTGTAGTTATCACTCCGAATAACTCAATCGCTTAAATGTATTAGTGTTTTATCTACATAATTTTAATACACATTTCCTTCCCGATTTTAATTCTAAACGTCCCTACTTATATCATAATCGATAAAACTGATAGTACTCGGGTTTCATTTCTTATATTTTTTATTAATGGATTGATATCGAGATACATAATAGTCTTGCATCATTTTAATTATTTCGTATGACATTAACAGCAAGTCTAAAAATGGATAAGTAGTAAGTACACATTAAAGCGAGAAAGGGAGAGAAAGAGAGACGGAAGAATAGACAGCTGTCGGTATTCTAGAAAAAGACGCAATTTGCCACTTGCCGGCACGAATTAAAGTGGTTTGTTTTCTATACAATTTGCAAAATCCGATAAAACATGGATTCGTTCAAAACGTTCATGGACATTTTCGAAAGAGCTGTTCAAGAAAGAAATAGTGATAATTTATGGGAAATTTTAAATGACAGTAAAAGATACTTTCAAAACATAGCAAAAGATGATAGTGGTATGTAGCAACAAGCGTTTCTTATTTTATTGTTAGTCTTTGCAATGTTTAATGCTTGGAATTTTATCTACAGAAATGGTGCTATCCATGTTATTTAATAATGACAAAGGGTTACTGTGTTTTCTTAATAAAGAACTTAACAGATCTACCTCTCAAAAGGGGTTTGATAAAGCAATTAAAGAGGCATTTCATCTTATTGAATTTGTCATGACACAGTTTAAAGACATATTTGAACCATACATACTTGGTACAAAGGTATGTAAAACTGATCGAACAAGTGTATATCGTTGTATGTAATATATTAATATCGTATTTGATTGTAGGATACATGCCAACTGGCGCTTATAACAAAATGTTCTGAGTTTATTCGGAAAGCTGCTTGCAACACTTTGAATAAATTAATAGAACTTTTTAAGGATTATGACATAAAATTAGATGAAACTGTAAAGAAATTTGTACACTTGTTCCCTTTTGTCAAAATGAAAGGTAATGTTATAATATATATTATACTATAAACATATATAATGCCAAATATTTATTAATTTGATTTTTTCAGAGAAAGTTTTATTATTTTCTGTACTTGGAACAATTATAAAATATAACCCAGAAAATTCAGAGGTGCAAGAAAATTCTACCATAATTTTTCAACGATTAACAAATGATTTCAGCATGCAGGTATATTTTATATTTTTTTTAACCCTTTGAGCACTATAAAATCATGGATAGAGAAACCACCATAATGACATTTGATGCTCGAAGGGTTCATATTTTTACACAAAGAATAAATTCTTATATTTCTCCTTAAATAAAAAATTGTAGTACCGTGCATTGACTAGGTCTCAGTCAAATCATACATTTCAAGTGTATTTAGACGTCATTTCGGATATACTGAATCAGCTTCCACATGATGTGAGAGAAAAACATCGTCAAGAACTGTATGGATGGGTTAAAGAATTCAGTTCTCCCACACGGTATTCAGAAAAAATGATTACAATGAGATCTGCGGTTAATCTACTGTCCAGGCATATGAATATATTTCGCGAATTTATTTATCGCGATTATAAGTATTGGAACCATCTACTGGTGGATTTGGCGTCGAACAAAAATGTTCAAAATAGTGAATGCGGACAGCGTGCATTAAAGAATTTTTACCGAACCATTGGAAGCATTTTAAAGGATAAGACGTTTGAAGATGATAAAACAATATTTTTGGTAAATTTTTACGTAACTATTACGTAAAATAGCTATCTTTATCATTGTTAATATTCTAACATTTTGTTTCAGTATTTCAAGCAACAATTCGAAGAATCTTTAACACCCAATTCTGGAATATCATCGAATATGCTACGTTTTATTGTATATGGATATAGTCAAATGGCCTCAGCATGTAAAACATATCAAATTAATGAAGGTGTTAGAAATATGTTTTCGTGTATAGCTAATTGTGTCATGCCACTCTGTTTAAGGTACTATATAATTACTATAGGGTAATACAAGTGGCAAATTGAATTCACATAATTGATCAGTTTCCTAAATTTTATAGGGATGATACTGAGAATGTTTACTTGGAAGACATCTGTGATTACCAAGAAGCTCTATCAGAAATAATATTGTACATGCCAGATCTTTCAATTGATCAAATCAATATAATTACGAGGCTTAATACTCTTTTAGTTAAAAGATTTCCCGATCTTCCTATAACCAGCCAAAATCTTGCGATATCATCGTTGATAAATATGATAATTAGCATTGGAGTGATCAGTAAAAGTCTTTTAGATGAATGTCTGTACAATTTAAGTAAGTATTTGCTTTCTACATTGTGAGTGGCGTATGAAAAGAATTCTCTAAGTAACAAATAGAGTCATTAGTAGAATTTTTCTTGTATGCCTCTAACACAAATTGCGATATCTTGTATATGATATATTTGAATATTTAGTTCACGAAGGTATAGCATGGAGTTGTTCCCATACTTTACTCGTTGATGCTGAATTGCAGCGAGGATTGTACGATCTCGAAGAGTTACCGATATGTTATAAAAAATATGTACCTCTCTGGACGCAGCTTTTAAATCCGGATAGATACAGAGAACACACGAGAATTGCACAAGACATAGTTGACTCAACTATGCACGCAAGCATGGTATTAATTGGAAAATTAAATCTGACCACGAAAATGAAAGAAGACAATATGTTCTCTGATGCCGTTTATTCTCAAATTGCTGAGAACGAGGCAGATTTTCGTACGTTCGTCAATATCGTGGACTTGTACGTCGATATGATCAGTAAGTTAAAGGTATCTTCCCTACTGCTAAACACAATACACAACTTTCTGTTGAAAATGATCAGTATGTCTTATAAGAATCCTCTGATATCGGGATTTTATAAATTGGTACACGCAACTTTTAAACATATTTCCAATTTGATGGACGAAAACGAAATTGAAACAAAAACACAACTAATGTTGTATAAATATTTAACGAACGTATTGGATCTAATTCCAACGTTTTCTAACGAACTGTTAACTACGTGCTTACGTTTAATTCTCGATATGCCAATAACATACGTGAAACAAATTCTGAACAGTACAATTCCAACATTTAAGATCGCTTTTACTATCGGTGTAAGCGATTTCGAGTTAGCCTGCACTGCGTTGGACTCATTGGAGAAGTGGAGGAACCACATGGATAATCAAGATATGATTGTATTCTTGCAAGAAATAGTACCATTTTTGGAGCCGTATTTACGTAGCGGAGAAAGCTCCGTGGAATTCCTTCAAGACATAATAAAAACGGAGCGAAAAGTTATTAAACAGATTATACTGAAAGATGAAATCACGTTAGAAAAGTTTCAGAGGAGAGTTCTGCTATTCATAGCTTCGCTTGATACCGGTATAATAACGAACTTTATGTATAAAAGATCTACAGAGACAGGAGCTACTTGGGATAAAAAAGATTTACTGGAGTACTCGTTAACGTTACCTGATACTAACGTTATTTGTCAAGTGAACATTAATTTCGATAAAATTTTGCCAAGATTAATTTTGTTGGCTCAAAATTCTGGGGATAGGCGAACGAAGATAAATGCTTGCGAAGTGCTGCATTCGATAACGGCATTGGTTCTTGGTAAAACGTCGCAACGTTTAGCGTTTAATCCGGATCAATTTGTCCCCATCTACATGGTGTTATGCCCAGCGCTACTGAATCTAGGTTGCGATTACGACGAAACAACGAGAAAAATGTTTCAACCGTTAATGCTACAGCTGACGCACTGGTTAAGCTCAAAGTTCATGTTGAAATCTTCAGCTAGTATGCACTTCATCGATACGCTTTTTAAAGGTCTGAGCAACGACTCGAATTCATCGCTACGAGAATTTTCTGGGATGTGCTTAGCCGAATTTACCAAATGGTCGATAAAGCAGTCAACTGACAATGGAAACCTATCGCAGACGAATATTTACGGAGTTATATATAAAATGACAAGTTTCGCGCTTCATCCCTCCGCTTCTAAGCGGATAGCGGCTGCGACAGCGTTCAATCATCTTTACAAAACCCTGCGCGAGAATAAAAATATCGTATCCGTGTATTGGCTGGAAATTTTGTACAGTTTTGTTACAAGTTTGGACGGCTGCAACGATCGTTCGATCATCACCGCGCTTGACCATGTCGAGAGAGTCGTAATAACGAAGAAAGATCTGTTAAATGAACGACATTCTCATCGTAAGGCAACTTTCCAGTCGGAAAGGGCAACTTTACTCGACGCTGTAAACTGGTTGCTCGTCCAGTGTGGCTCTTTGGATCAATGTTGTCGCGCGAAATCTATGGAGCTAGTTATCAAACTTTCTGAACACGTAGAAAACTGCGATTCGGCTGAGAGCATGATAAAGAATTATATTGACAGTTGTGGAATCGAAGCGTTTAATGGTATAATATTAAGCAATCTCGAGCCGAAGATAGAAGGTCTATCGGTTAAAGGTCTACTGCCTCTTCTAAGAAGTTTAGATTGCTACATTTGGCTGATGAAAAATAATTTATTGGATGCGAAATATTTATTTAATAATTCGAGTTCGCAGAGGGAAGTATTTTTCGACTGTGCGAGCAATTTTATTTGCCTGGTAAATAAAATTAAAATAGAAGACGACGGAGATAACTTGGTGATACTAACGAAGGAGATAGAGGATTTGCAAACGTTACAATGTAAAACAATATTAACTACATTAGAGTTTATACAAATTCTGTTGGATTCCGGTGTATGTAAAATTATTCTTTGTAATTGAATATGTTTTATTAAGGATGATAATGAAATCGTTAATCATTCAGTTTCAGGACAATTTCTTCCCAGATTGCTTCTTTAATAAAGATTTATACGAGTTGATTGCAAAATGTATCATCTGTCCGTACGTAATAGGATTCGATGCAAAGAATCTTGAAATTACCGAAGCGCTTCCAAAAACTCTGGAGTCTCTGTTGCAGTCAATTACTAGGAAAACCGATAGCTTTTTATTACGTTTGATTAACTCTGATCTGTCGATTTATGTAGATAAACACATAAACGACTTCATTAATTTAGACGAAATAGTTTCCAATATGAGCTGTTGCAGTGAACTCAAAGAATATGTTCGAGGTTTAATCGTTTTGGAACATCATAATATTCTCAATAAGCTGCACAATGTAAAACCTATACGTAATATCCATTTATTAATGTATTATAGTGATTTTAACTTTAACTTCTTTTTTAGGCAACAAAATTGATACATCGACCGGAGGATAAAGTCACATGTATCTTTAACGTGTTGGCAAGAAGATATTTAGGGGAACTTGTTTGCGTAAACTTGAAACCGACGGTAAAGGACTATCTAGAAACTTTAATGGGATTTCTACTTATGCATTACGAGGTACTTTATTTAAATACTTGTTCTCATTAGCCAAGTTATTTGGTTCGAAGTTACTGTATTAAACACGTATTTCGAGGCAAGTTAAACACTTGGAAGGTCTCTCGAATTCGAGCAACTGGTAATCTAGTAACTTGACTAATAAAATTGAAACTTAACAACTTTACAAACTTGTATTTACAGCCTTCCATGACAAAAACGTTAATCGCATTAATTGAGAATAACACAATACTCAATGCAGGTTCCAGAAGAATCGAGCATGGTATACACTTCCTGAATACGTTTAAAGATGAGATATTTAGATACATGTTGATGGACACGGAAAAGACAGTGGAAATGTTGAACGAGTTGCAAAAGAATCCGTTCTTTCTCTTAACGATAACGGAGCAACTGCTTTTGTTCGTGCAACGTCATAAAAAACAATTGCATCACCAGGCAGAATTTTTAGCGAACACAATGATCAAGAAATTTACGATGTTTAAAAGCGCTGTAAGTAGTGTTGAAAATGGAAAGCAAAAACTGATCAATATCTTTGGGATCGCGGTGCACCTAAAGCGTGAACCGATACACGTGTTATCTATGAATGAAGATTTTTACACGTGGATTCTCAGTCAGCTGCTGGAGAATTCAGATATAGAATACAAGATTTACATTCTGCAGAATTTCCTCGTATGCTTGACTGATATGACATCCGACACAAAACCAGAATTACTATCCATTTTATATAATCTAGGGAACAATCTCAACGTGAGTCCAGATGATTTCTCTCAGAGGAACGCGAATGCTCTAAGAGTAATTAATTGTTTCCAAAAATTAGTAACGCTGTTACCGATCACTAAATCGGTCGCTACGTTGAAATCTGTTATCTCATTTGCAACGGGAATCGCCGAACATTTATGCAATGATAAAACGAGCGAATATTTAGAGAAGTACTTCGCCTCGATTACCACTGACTATGCTTTCGAGTCTCTGCAGGCGGCGTACAAATTATTCATGGAGTCGGACAGAGGGGTAAAAGAGAGATTTGACGTGTTGTACAAGTTTCTTTTGCCGTCGTTTGGCTTTTGTAAACTCCCTGAAATACGTCGATTTTTCGAAGAAAATATCAAGGAAATACATACGGTTATTTGTCAAAAATTGGTTGGGACCGTCTCTTACGTAAATCAACTAATAACATCGAAAATAGGATGTTACGATCTTGTTGCAATTATGTTCTGCAAAGTATCTATAAACGACATAGACGATACTGACAGTGTGATCACTCGAAACGCAGTTGACAATGTAGAGACGGGAAAAGAACTTCTACTGAGTTTGTACAAAAATACGTTGAACGTACGCAAGTTAAAACGCCCCGAACCTGAACTCAAAGAACCGATGAGGTTGTTGCATTGTTCCGCCTACAATTGTTCCATAGCTATCGTGTCTTCCTATAAAAAGGACCAGGACTCTTACCTAATCCTTTTTGGCGAGAACAGAGAGAAGGAGCAGTTGATTTGGGAAAATATTGTGGACTGCGAGAAGAGATATAATTTTCAGCAAACAGTTACCGAGTTTCCCAAGTATCGTAAGAGGCTGATCAACATAAGGAAGAGCATGAAACAGAGGCAGATTTCAACCCCTTACTCCTACATTTACAGTTACGATTTAGCTGCCAGTACCTTGAACGAAGATATAAACGCCTACGACTTCAATGAAACAACCGTGCGTAGCAAACCAATTACCGAAGAGGAGAGTATGAGTTTAACATTCGAGAGCGACGAACTGAACAACCATGAATGTATGGCTACTGTTTGCGGAGTTCTGACTCACATGTTATCAGAAGAAATATTCGTACCGGACACCGACGAGGATAATACGACGATCCATATACCGGCATGGTTGAGTTGCTTCCTGAAGTCCATGTTAAGAACGAATTACGATAATGTACGATTGTTCATGCTGAAAATTGTGTTGAACATGCAGACTGTGTTCCAGCCTTACGCGAAATTTTTCCTCAAACCGATAATGCAAACGACGCACTCGTATTTAGGAAAGAATGAGATGAACTATATTATCGTCGACGTTATAGAAATGTTGATGAACTGGCAGACAGCATCTTTTGAGAAATCAAGTAGACCTATATTCGATGCCAAGGACAAGGGCACTGTTCAACAGCTATGGGAGATAATTATCCATAAAGTAATCGTGAGCAGGTCCAGCGAAATAACCAAGGCAATTTACAAGTATAACTTGAACTTGGTGAAAACAATGCTCGAAGTGTGGCATACCTATCTGCAGTTACCCTCGAATCTAAAGGAGAAGATGAGCAACGCGCCTGGAGCTGCTATGTATTTGATACTGATCTGTTTCGTTAATGGCATGGAGAAGGATATTGTCCAAAAGGACGATATATTACAATATCTGGATAAGTCTGTAGAGGATTGGAAAGGCGATGAGGAAACAGTTTTGCAATGTTACGAATGTTACGGTTTTGTTTTGAAGTACTTAGATGGTGACGATAGATTGACGAACAGAAAATGCGCCATAATGGACAAAATACAAAGCATACTAAGGAAAATGCAGCTAGAATCTAAGGATAGGCTGATGAAATGTATTCGTGCACTGTGCAAAAATTATCCAGCAGCGGCGACTGCGACTTATTTTGATTTCGTTGTGCCGAATATGTTCAAAGTGGATGGTCAGGTCAAGTCGAATTGTTTAGAAATATTCCGGCAATGCATACCTGATCTCAACGCGGCTCAAATAGTGAAGGAATTAAATTACATGAAATTCCATGACTTCTTGAAAAATCGAAGTTTAACCTACGAGAGGATAGCGCTGAAAATGATTGATTCCTTAGTCCTTGTTTTACCCGCGTCAATTTTATTATCGTTGGCAACTTTAGCGATACCTTACACGAGGCACGAGTTTTCTGAATACAGAGAGATCACATACAGCATATTCATAAAAAGTTATAAAAAATATGCGACAGATAATTCTGAAGACGAGGAAATAAAGAAGTTGATGAACATCAGCAAAGAAATATTACTGGACGGTGTATTAGATCCTGCTGAGAAACTGCAAGAGATGATACTCAACTTCTGGACCGCGGATGCTCAGTTGGAAAGTACTTGCAAAGAAAGATTGCTGGAAATTTTGACTATGTACACCTCCAAGATTGGCCAAAATTTCTTGCCATTCCTACTCTTACTGATCTTAGATCTTACTAAAAATACAAATTACAATGAGAAGATGTTCTCCGAGCCTTTGTATGATTGTAACTATGCGGACTATAATATAAGTGCCTCGTGGAGAACAAGGAATCTCGGGTCAAAGACACCGTTTTTCGTGCCATCATTAACTAGTCAAATGAATCAAATGTTCACGCAAACGAGCTCTGAATCGTCTAACGTGAACTCTGACTTTACGTACACGAAGCCTGTCTACGAATACGATGCTGAATGGCAGCTTCAAGAAACTCAGGCGCCTGAATTTGAACCGACTTACGTCGCGGAAAGTTCTATGACAACGTATAAGAACTTAGAGCAAGATGGTATATTCAAAGTGCCAAAGGTGCCGGAACCAGCACATAATAAAAGATCCAAACGATTTTTAAGCAGCTCGACCGACATCTCTCGTGTTATGCGGCAGAAGCAAATAAAGAAGAACAAGCGACGCGAGGAGATGATAAAGGAAGAAGATACTCGACAGAGGAGCAGCGTAAAGTTGTACAGAAAGTACAGAATCGGTGATTTCCCAGACATTGAAATACTGCACGCCGCGCTTATAGAACCATTGCAACAGTTAGCAAAGAACGACCAGTTAATCTGCAAGGATTTAATAGTTTCCATTACCTGCTCGTTAATCGAGGACAAATCTTTTGCAGCGAAGCTTGAAGGCAATGTAAAACGTATCGTAGAGGACGAGCAAGGCAGCAATTCTACCATACCTGCGCTTTTAGAAATACTATTGCACTCTCGTATCACGATTTGCTCGTCGGAGGCCATTGTTAAGGTTTCCAAATCGAACGGTTTAAACTTCCATGGGTCGTGCGTTTTGGAGAACAATTTAATTTACAAAGAAGACAATTCTGAACCTCCTAATAAGAGAATGCGAAACAAAAATGCGAGCGACTCGTCTTCCGATTGGTTGCTGTTGTCGAATCTTTATGAGTCTATGAACGACGTCGACGTGGTTCTCAGCATCTTTCAGAATCATATAAGCAACGAAGATATGCGGGTAGGTATTCGATTCTATAAATATGGCAACAGAATATTTTAATCGTTTCTTCTTCAATTTTAGAGCGCCTCGCTTGCACAAGCATCCAACGACTGGGGGAAAGCAAAGCTGGCGTACGAGGAGGCATACAACACGGAATCAGAGCTGATAAGAGAACACTGCCTTCAAGGCTTGTTCGAATGTTTAAGCAATTTATGTAACTGGAATGAAATAGACAAGTACATGAAGGAAAAACTGAATGGGAATCTTGATAACATATGGGACGATCCGCGGAAAGATTGGATGTTCCCATGGCTGCTCGAGGTGCAGATCCATAAACTGTTAAACGAAGATTGCAGCGATGAATTTTACAACAACGTGCAGATCATGGAATCTTGGTTGCGAGACGATGCAAAAGTAAAGCACATTAAACGACTTTACGGGAACGAGTTGTCGCTATTCGTGATTCATAGTAACGTTGAGGGTGCTCGTGACTTTTTATTGAACACTTTGGACGAGGTCAGGGAAGAGTGGATTAGGCTTCATCCACTGTCCACCCAGTTGGGAGTCCGCAAGTTGCAAAAGCTTCGCATCACCAACGACGTGGATCGGTTTATAAAGGTTTTTAAAACCAGAACTCCGTGCAATTTGAACGAGATCTTGAAATTTTGGAACAATAGCATGCCCTCAGCACAGGATGCCTTGGTCCCATGGGACAAGCTAACGTCGTATCGCTTACATTTCATTAATACTTTACTAAGTAATGATGAAGAGACGTGCAAGGAAGAGGATTCGATGCAAGTCGATACTGATAGTTACCCTAACACTGAAGAAAATGGGATTATTCGTAGAATGCATGCAACTGCCTTTACTATGGGACTGAAAATGATCGAGGCAGCGTTTGATCAGGGAAACAGATACGTAGCAAAGAAATATGGAGTACGATTGGAGAAAATAATAAAGAATTATTCAATAGACAAAAAACACGAAATTCCCTTAGTACACGCGAAGATAAAATACTTGATGGGAGAGACTGAAACGGACGTGACAAAGAAGTTATCAAGTTACGTTTCATCTTGGAAACATTATCACAAACTTTTACGACAGAACGATCTCGAAGATACTCTAAGTGTTAATACGCGGAAGGAAATTAGTAAGCTATCATCAAGAATTGCGAAGCTCAGCGAGGATGAAACGTTTGCAAAATTGTTAATGACAAACAGTGAAATTTTAAAAGACATAAACGTAGAAACCCATGACTTGTCTGTAATTCAGAATGCACTGGAAACTTATAGCTTCGATCATTTGAAAACGTGCTGCAATATGACAACCACGAATAAAAATGTAGGGGAATCCTTTTTCAGTCTCGCAAAGTACTGTTACGATAGGTTGTCGTATACCACAAATGATGTTCAATTGAGCAAAGAATTTGTCCACTCTATATTGAAAGCAATGAGTGCTGGATCTCTTGAGGCAGCCCACTATTTCCCTTGTTTGCTAAAACCCGAATACTTCAACGATCAAGAGACTAAAGAGATTTTTATGAATGAAAGCAAACGCATTGAAACTTGGCGATTTCTCTCTTGGCAGGCACAGTTGTTCTCCCATTTGGGAACCTCGATTGCCCCCTTAATAATACCTATCCTCAAACGAATCGTCGAGGAGTATCCTAACGCAGTTATTTATACGTTTCGTTTGACGGTGGAAACAAATCCTGCTCTTCTAGAAGAAACCAGCACTTATGATATTCGACAACTTATTTATAACAGACCAGAAATCGAGAGATTCCTAACAGCCATGCAGTACGTGGTCCAACCTGAACTATATTTGAAACATTATTTGCTTGAATGTCGTAAAAATTTATCACTTGGACAGGCTACAGCCGTGAATATGCTTATGGAAAAGGTATATCCAAATGCACGAGAGAACAAACATGACGTAAAACCAGGGGCTATCTTTGACGAGATACAAATGCATAAAAGTAAGATAAAGGACTTACAAAATAGCAGGTCTAAAGACTTCGAGCGTCGTTTAGATGCAATGATACAAAACATTAGTCAATTACTTCAAAGGCGCAAAGATAGATTGAAATTGAAGGATTATAGCCCATGGTTGTGCAATTTCCCTGAAAAAGATATAGAAATACCTGGCCAATATACTGGTAATAGAAAACCTATGCCTCAGTATCATACGAAAATTATAAAATTCGAACCTACTGTAAAGGTGATGCGATCGATGCGTAAACCTATTCGGATTACCATGATCGGCAACGACGCAAAAGAGTATCATTTTCTAACGAAGTTTGGAGAGGATCTAAGACAAGATCAAAGATTGCAACAGTTATTCAACATCATGAACAAAACTTTACATGCAGATGCAACTTGCAAACAAAGACAATTGTCTGTTGATACATATCAGGTAAGTGAATACTATTTTAAAGAAACCAGTAAAACGGAAATATTATAATTAGTCTGTTCTATGCAGGTGATTCCCTTATCGAAAACGGTGGGTCTTATACAGTGGGTAGATAATACCAGGTCCTTGCAAGAACTTATAAACTTTAATAAGACAAAGCAGGACGAATCCATAAGTATAATGTACGGGAAATGGATACAAGATGCAGCACCCAATAAAAAAGGATATGAAATATACAAGGAGGCGGTGCTGAAATACAAAGCTGCTAAAGTGATCGCTAAAATGAACGAATTTATCAGTAAAACCGAATGGGATAGTTTACGTAAGACGCTGACGGTATTATGTCCATCTGTAGAAAGTTTTGTTACGATGCGGCGAAATTTTATTACTTCCTACGCCACAATGTGTATCGCACATTGGATCTTAGGCATTGGAGATCGACATTTAGAGAATACTCTGGTTACCGTCGACTCAGGACGTTGTTTAGGTATAGATTTTGGGTTTGCCTTTGATGCAGGCGTCAACCAAAGAATACCGGAATTAATGCCTTTCCGTTTAACATCGCAAATCCTGGGCTTACTAAAGCCCTTTACCGAGAACGATCTTTTGGGGATGACAATGGTTCACGTTTTACGAACATTGAGAAATGATCAGGGACCTATTCTATCTTGCATGGATGTTTTTGTCCATGAACCATTAAATTGGACTCAACACGTCAATAGGGGATTAAGTGAAAATGATGAAGACGCTACAGGTAACTTTTAACGATATGCTAAATCAAAAGCATCTTAATTTTCAGAATAGGAACATGACAAGGTATTTTAATCGCTTTTATTTCATCTAAATTACAGATGTGAAATGGGTGCCAATGAGAAAAATTCAAGCAGTTACGAAAAAGTTAAATGGAATCAAACCATCTTTGATCACGATAGATCAATTAAAAGAACAACATAATGACAAATATTTCGATAGGTATTACGTCATAGTTACCGGGGATGACGAAGATAATAAACGAACGCGAGCAAGAATGGGGAATAATTGTTTAACCGTCGCGGAACAGGTATTATTTTAAGAAAAAGCTACTTTAATTCAACAATACAATTTTTATACTTTTTAGGTCGAGTGCTTATTGGATCAAGCAACAGATTTAAACATTTTAGGTCGCACATTCGTAGGATGGAAACCATGGCTTTAAAGTATTTGTCATAAAGCTTATACGTTTCCACCATGATAGAGTGTAATTTATTTGTAATACTATATTTTTGTTTAATTCATTATTTAAAGTAAAAATAAAAGGTAAAGTAAAAATAATTCAAGCATTTATATTACAGTATTCATCGTGTCAAAAGATGTTAAATAAAAGTTAATTTCAAGATATTTGAAAACGTAATTCGTACTCACCAATAGCAGATGAGTTGAATATAAATTCAGCTACTCTATACGCTCCTCCATCTTGAAATAAAAAATTAGATTCTTTCTGAACTATTCTTCTTGCGAAACTGATTGGATATTATAATTGAAAATCGTAACTTACCGATCACCTTATTTTGTAAAACTTGTGGTCCCTTCAGTTGTACTCGAATTACTTGCACTAACACCTGGTAAAATTAATACTATTGTTAGAATACGTTAGAATGTACGTTACTTTACAAGCGTTGCAAGAGAGCGTCGAGAATATTTAGAGAGAATTCAATTATTTCGTACAGTATTCCCTTTTTGATATATTAAAACTACTACTTACGTATGTTACTTACGTATTTTTAATCTTCCAAAAGTAATCTCCTAATTATTTGAAAATAAAGTTAAAGAATCGAACGAGCAAAAAACCGCGACACTCCCGCACTAGTTTAACTTCGAACTGATCCTTAGTCAAAAGAATTTTCATAATTAATATTCACTTGCTTTTATACAGTACATTATATAGTTATTTATTACATTTTATAATTTTAAAATATTTTAGAGTAATTTATGCATCTTTACATACTTTATAATAATTATTAATAGTATTAAACAATATTGAATCGTAACGCACGACTTTTGATTTATTCTCATCATTTCCGGTGTTTTTACATTGTTAGCCATACGAATGCGTACAGCACAAAAATTTAAATAATTACATTCTTATTTCTTTAAATTAATAATAAACTTTAATTTTTTTATCCAGCGTACATTAGAAAATTACGATATTTAATATAGTATCGTATTGTCTTCGAAAAGAACATATAATAATTACATTGCTTAGCACTATCGTTAGTTATGCGCGCAATTTTTAAATAAATTGCACTCTAATAAAAGTTGTAAATCGCAAATGCTTGAGAGTTCTTCGTTCCATTATTAAAATTATTGATAAAATAAACATAAAAGTGGCTATGTATAATATTTTTTCACTGTTTTTTTCTTCTGTTTAACAACTATTTTTATAACGCTAATTTTTACGTAGAATAAATTATATTCACATAAAATTGTCTCGGCTTAAATAAGCTGATTCGTCAATTACGAATAACTTGAAATAAATGATTTTTTGTTATAAAAAATTGAGATCCTCGAGAGCTTTAACTTCTTTACTTTAAGTATTATTTTAGTGATTTTATATAGGAATTAACTTTTTTTGTATTTCACAAAAACTTTTACAATATTCGCGATCTAATATATTACAATAAATGTAGACAATATTTAACATTGCTGCAATTGATCTTGCAATTGTGCATATCGAGTTTGCAATACACGTTCTCGTTCTGTTTGTCTGTTAACGTCTTCCATAAGAGCATTTACTCTTCTCGGCACAGCTGCCTCTTCCTGTGTTTGCAAAAATTTGAATGTTGAAAGTTCTAAATGCGCCTGTTCTATTTGTTCCCACAGATCATGTAACTGCTTGGTTAATACTTGTGCCCTAGTCTACCACAAAAAAGATACATACATTAATAAATATATTCTTTTACATAAATATGAAAGTATATACCTGATAACCCCCAGTGAGAACTTTCAATTTCTTTTCCATTCTCGCTGCACGTTTAGCTTCGCCAGTCATATGCATGCGGTTTTCTTCCAATTTTCTTTCGCACGCTTCTACTCTGTCTTTCTTAGAAGCCAATGTGGCTCGCGTGTATCGTTTTTGAGTTTCCAGATATAATATCTGACGAAATACATGAACGTATATAGAAAAGAAACATATTTATTAACTTGAAAACATTTTAAGCATGATAATTACCTGTGATAAGCATTCTTCCCATACTGTGGTATAAGAATCTAAGCTTAGTTCCCCATGTGCCATACCTTCTTTTACTACCCCCATTTCTTCTGTCAAAAGCTTCTTGGCCTGAATAAGGAGATGCTTGTTCAATTAAAAGATACAAATTGAAAATCAATATAACGTAATTAACTCACGGCTGTAAGCTCCTCTTCTTCGAAGTTGCCGTAAGGATGTTGTTCTAAGTAAGCTTGCGCATGGGCAGCTGAATTTGAGGAACCTTTTCGGCTTTGTTGCACTGGATTTTGCATTGCGTCATGTTGCAGCATTGTGATCATTTCTCTTTTAATCAGTTCCTCCGCCTAAAATGTTCATTAATATTTATATGATCGTGATATAAGTATATAATGTATTCATCTGTTGTATGTGCATACCCTTTGCAAATCTGTTAATGGGGTATCCATGAATGGCCTTAAAATATTCATATTTACATCAACTGGCCGTGGTAAATCTCGTTGTATAACTTGTGATCTCCTAGACAGTTCTTTTTTCCCTGTAAAATGTTACTAAGTAAGTACTTGAGGTGATATTAATCCTTTATATTTCTAAAGTCAATATTATATTTCCGCTAAACCTATTTTCGAACGAGGATGGTAAAATAGGTTTATACTCAAGCACCAATGAATTACGAACTTTGTTCTATTAACTCCTGCTGTTGTCGGGCATCTATATCGGCTTGATCCTCGACAATTTCTGTCGCGGCCGAAGTAGTATCTTCGTCTTTTGCTTCTCCTTCGGGAACTACTATTTCATAATCGTTACGTGGTACTGGAAGTGCACTTAAACCAGCACGCAGTTGTTCCTTTACTTGTTTTTGAATTAACGGAGTCTCTGATCCATCCATATTTTCGTCCGGGTTAATACTGAGTTTATCGCGAACCGGTGTGGTTGCTAGAACTCCGTTTTGCGTTCGCGTAGATGTTGGCGTATTAAATGAATTAGCAGGTGTTCCGTCGCTACGTTGCGAACGGAAAGGTGTAGCTAAAATTGTATTTGGTGTTGCTACAGCGTTCGCGGAAGGCACGACGCTAGTGAAATCAGAATTGTTCAACGGGGTATTTAATCCACCTGTTTATGAAAGATAAAGCAAAGAATTCAATATCACTGATATTTCATTGTTCTTCAGAGATTTCTAATTCGCAAATTTATTAACCTTTCAACGGGGTATCGACATGTGTCAGGGCCATAACATTTTGAGCTTCCTGAAGAATTCTATCCGCAGCGGCCGGGGTACGCGGAGTTACAGCTGCATTTGTTGGTAAAGAATAATCAGCTAACAAACTATCTGATAATGTAATACCACTTTCTGTCGCAACTTCACGAGCAACCTATCACAAACAATAAAATTAGAATGCTCGCTTTTTTTATGTCAGGAAATCAAATATTTTAATATACCTCAGATGCTCTACCAAGTTTAACAACTTGTTGTAATTCTTGATCAGATATCTGTGGCTCTGGTAATACAAGTTTACTTCTTTTCTTGATTGGTTCTTCATTATTCAGCATTCCCATTGGAATATCATTTTCTTTACGTTGTTTCAATTTTTGTTTGTCTTTTCTACGTTCCATTTCTTCTTTCTCCTGCCTTAATTCTCCATCTAAATGTTGCTGCCTCATTTTCGAGAAGTCAATAGCAAGTGGATCTACGTGCTCGGTCGAAGTATCGTAAAATCCGGGTGCGGGCCGTTTCTCGAAAGGAATCTCAGAATTATAATTAACGCCCCGTTTACGTTTATTCTTTTGCGACACGGTAATACCAGCAGCTCTTAATTCTCTACGTTTTTGAAGAGCAGCCAGTCTACGAGCTTCCTCCAACTGTTTCTCTCTAGCCTTACGTTTCGCTTTTTTACCCTGAGTATTTGCAAGCCTAGCACGTGCCTCGGATAACATCTCCAATTCTGAAAATTACTAATTTTATTGTTGTTTTATATACAAGGAGGGGAAAAGTTACAGTTCTTAAAATGGGAATCACACCATCTTCATCCATGTCTTTAGGATCAGGTCTAGCTGGTTTTGTTTCAGGATTTGGATCAATTTCTCCTGGCTTCAGTTTGCGAGGATCATCCGTGGCATCATCACCTTCCTCTTTCTTTTGAGCCTGATCCCTAATGTGGCAATGGAAAACATTATTTAGACTCTTACGTATAAATATCAAACTGAAGTTATGGAGTGTGTTAAACGCACAGTAAATATTCGTAACGTTCCAAACATTGTGCAGCTGTCCTTCCAATAATTGGTGCGATTGTTCTCCATTGTGTCGGCATTAGTTTTGCAAGATGAAGAAGCTTCTCGTCTTCCTCCCTGCTCCATTCTGTCTTTTTGATGCTTGGATCTAACCATTCAAACCAACGTGCTTTACATTGTTTAGCAGATTTTCTATGTAAAAGAGATGCTATACGACTCCATTGATTTTTGCCATATTTCATAACAGCTGCTTTTAAAATCTCATCCTGAGGAAGCGGAATATTTTTAGAGAAGACCACCTTTTGTAATCCAAACGTCGATATATGTAGGTTAGGAATTATATCTTACCTCGGTGTTACGCCAAACACCACCTTTTATCATAATACGTGGCATTTTGCTATGTGTGTTTTATTGTCATTCAAAAGAAAGTGATCAAATTTGTTGATTGTCTCTATTTATTTAATAATTAACAATCACCGTACTTAAGTCAATAGAGGAGCAACGATAACGCTCAACTGAAGTAGTCGCTGCTACATTACTAGTGGCGAACTATCGATTGTTATCGATAGTTTTCACTATCGAAATCTATCGATAATTTTCTTTTGAATAGTGAATATGTTCCGCATAACAAAAGTTTATATTACAAAGTGTTAATTAATAGAAATTACAAAATGCATTAGAAATCTTAAGGAAGATAAAGTATATGGTAAGATAATGATAAATATGATAACAAATTTAAGGAAAAATTGAAGATTGTGTAATACAATAATTTATTCTATACTCAGACAATATGGCAAATCACATAACACTTCAAAATGTGCTAAAAAACAATGTAAACTACTGAAGAACTACTAGCTCCATCTCTTGGAGGAGCGCGAGAATTAGTTTCAGTATTCTCCGCAGAGATGGCGCTAGTAGTTCTTCAGTAGTTCACTTCGCTGTCGATAACGGTGTGCGACCAGTTTGAGCACTTTTCGGAGAGACGACGCCACCAGTGGAAAATGAAATTTATTTCATTGATAAATACATTACTGGAACGAAATGCAATTAATCTGTAATTACGCGGTGTTTTGTCGTTGCCACTTGTTTAACGATTAGTCTCAGTACATTGGAAATGGAATCAACGAAAAGTATAGTATTTGTAACTGTTGGCACTACCAAATTTGACGAGTTAATCAGGACATTGCTTACCTCAGAGATTCTGGAGGTGATGATACATGTTATTTCTTTAGATATTCACCTATAACATTTTATTTTGTACTGTGGAAAATTGTACAAGCACTTAGCCTTCGTTTGTGTTAAAGTAACTTCATTGGATATACATTAATGTAGTATAGCATTTATAATATCCTGTGAATATTTTAGGCATTATCGTCAAAGGGGTATAACGAGCTAGTTTTGCAAGTTGGTAAAACATTGTATGTACCAGATTGTACTCCCCGTTGCGGTTTTACTAGAATAGAATATTTTAATTTGACTGGGAATATAATCGATTATGTACAAGCTGCTGATCTAATCATAAGCCATGCAGGGGCAGGAAGCATCTTAGATGCTTTGGATAATAAGAAAAACTTGATTGTAGTTGCAAACGAAAGCTTGATGGACAATCACCAATTAGAATTAGGAGAGCAACTCCACAGAGACAAATATTTATATTACTGTACTTGTCAAACTTTGTTGAATACTATTCAAACCATGAATTTCACTGAACTAAGGCCTTTCATCAATGAAAGAAGTAAAAACATTGCCAAATTCATAGACCAAGTAATGGGATTTTCTGTATGAAAATTAATATATAAAAGATCAGACAAATTTCTCAAGATAATCATTACTTGTAAATAATTTCGAAGTAATAAAAGATTTGGGATGTCAATTAATGTTATTTGATATATTTAGATCTTTAACACGTTTTACAATATGAGATATAACAGCTTTACAAGTTTATTATAACCAGATATAGCTTTAATATAATTTACAACAATATAGTAAGAATTACTTAAATAACTGTTCCTTAAAATTATAGTGTAGTAGCATAGAAAAATTGATGATGTCCAGTTAAGAAAAAACGATGACGACGAAGGATAACGGCAGTTATTAGAAATATTTTCTATGTCCTCTTTGGATATCTGGCTAATTGTTAAAATAAAAGCTATATCGATAAAAATATTTTCTGAACACTGTACACAATTTTAAAATAAATTTAACTTCTCAACGAATCTTCGTGTTCCTTTAGACGTTTTTTCTTATAGGAATAAAGTAGACGGGCAATCTCGCACGACGGTCAGTAATAGTCATTGCGTTATCGATAATTTTTATGTATTCGCATGTTTTCAATGCGTTAATATCGTTTCGTTTCTCAGAGACCCCATTGCATTGTTTATACTTTCAATTTATTGTATACATCCACATGAGGCAAACTACATATGTATATTTTATAGCGGCACGTATTTTTTAATTACAGACCAAGCCAAGACGGGTCATTTCTTTTAACAGTTCGTTTCCCATTTGCGCAGGGCTCCTTGATACTATTACACCAGCCTAGATAAAGTGAACAAATATTTGTGTATGTCGTAACGTAGATATTACCAGTAGCAAATTTTATTTTTCGGTATTAGATCGTAATATGTGAAATGCCAGTCTTCTGGTGAAGTATGGTCAATTATCTTTTTACTTCGATAAAAAGTTTATTTATTAGCAGAATAAATTGAAAATCATTAATTTTGGGCATTATGTATAGTTGTTGCACTAATTCAGTAATATGTGTATTATGACCTAATAGACAACATGATGGAGTAATCGATACCTTTTCGAGTGCATTGATTTTATCTTGCGCACCGCCTTTCCCTCCTGAAATGATTGCGCCAGCATGTCCCATTCTTCGGCCAGGTGGGGCAGTAATACCGGCAATAAATGATACTACTGGCTTGGCTTTACTACCCTACAATCATCGTAGACATGTATGATATCTGTATGCATTATATATTCCTGTAAATTATATTTATACGGGGCATAATGAACGGTTTTTGGGGATACAAGTGACATCAGGACTTCTGGAAAGAAAAATAATCGTGAATTAGGACGGGATGGGACACGGGTACCAATAACTTTGAACGGCAACCAACAGTATTGTTCTCAATTAGATATTCCGCCGCCGATTCCTCTGCGCTGCCGCCGATTTCACCGATCATTATAATACCATCACAGTCTGGATCCCTTAGGAATACATCCAAGCAATCAATGAAGTCTGTTCCGTTAAATGGATCGCCACCAATTCCAATGCAAAGTGTTTGCCCAAGACCAGCCTTAAAATAACATTACATCGTATCATCGCGAAAATTATTATCATCGTAAAAATGAACTGAAATTCTAAGCAGATTAGTGATTTTTACTTACAAGGGTTGTCTGATTCACAGCCTCGTATGTTAAGGTTCCCGATCTTGACACAATACCAACTTTTCCTCTTTGATGTATGTGTCCTGGCATAATACCTATTTTACACTGAGATAGTAATATGTTATAAAACACAACATAGTACTACGATAGTAGTTATACACGGTGTCTCAGGACGAGCAATAGATATGTGCGAATATAGATTAAGAATGTAGAATCTCCTCTGTTTGAGAGTCTACTGCTCGGAAAATCGAGCTTTAAAATTCGTCGATTACGCGTACACGCGCTTAATTCCCGATTGGATACGCTCGGTGCAAATATTGACGGGAATTAATCAAGTGTTCCTGTACTCGATGAACGATTAAACTCGCTCTTTTTTAAACACGAGGCCCCCGAATAAAACAATTTTACTACTCATCTGAGATATCCTGTATACATTAAGTACAAAGTATGTATACTATATATCGATAAATCTTTAATATCGGTACCTGTTCTGGGGCTATTATTCCCGGACAATTTGGTCCAATTAGACGAGATTTATTTTGCTCTAAAAGTCGTCTCTTAACTTTGACCATATCATGTTGTGGAATACCTTCTGTGATACATACAATTAATGGCATTTCTGCATCAATTGCCTCCATAATAGCTGCTGCTGCAGCTGGTGGAGGGACATAAATAACGGATGCAGAAGCCCCAGTGGCATCTTTCGCCTGGAATGAAAATCAATCCAATTTTAGATATAATACAATCTCCATTGTTCTATATGAAATATGCAAGAGAAATGAATTGGGTGCCAACCTCTTTCACAGTCTTGAAGACTGGTTTCCCAAGATGCTGTGAACCAGCTTTCTTGGGGTTAGTGCCGCCAACTATTTTAGTACCGTATTCAATGGCCTGTTGGCAATGAAACGTTCCTTGTTTACCAGTGAAACCTTGACATATAACTTTGGTATTGGAATCGATTCTTAAATTTTTTCTAGTTTCTGTATAATTGAACCTTATTTGGTTACGCAATAAATTTCCACAATTTCTGACTGAAATACAAACGTAACAATTTATTATGACAATGTAGATGTATAAACCCTTTTGTTTTTTTTAGTTGATTTAATAATTCTTTCTGCTTTACTATTTAATGAAATACATGTTTTAATAAATGTTAAATGGTAAACAACACTATACTCTATGGCATAGAAATATTTATAATGATCATATTATTCTATGCTACACATTATTTATAGAGACAATATCAAATTTCTTAACTTTTAGGTCAAGGTTCAATGACTGAATATTATCCAATGAGTTCATGTGATTAGTATGACATTTAATGTGATATAGACTCAAGTACTGTAACATTCAAATGAACATGTTACTGTGCCCAATAGTTGTACGAAACAGTATTAATAATTGTAACATACGAGTAATACAATTAAATATGAAATATAATTTAAAAGATGCATTGTACGATTTTGATTTCATACACAAAATGAAAGGGGAAAAAATTCACAAACAATTACATAATGCTGCGTTAATTGTTACAACTGAAAAAAGTTAATATGACAAGCGTTGCGAATCCAATTTGTATCTATTTTTTTTTTTGGAAAAATATGAATAATTATGCATCTTCTTATATAATGGGAGTGTTAATGTGAACAAGGATTGTCAAGAGTATTTTTAGTTTCGAAAATAGCGCGTTTCCGTATGAGAAACGGACGTGAAGCATCCGCGATAATTGACAAAACATGTTCCAGTCATTTTGTAATGTAGAAACGGCCTGTCTTAACATCGAAAGATATCTAAGGCTCGTCCTTATCTTACCTGTGAATTTCGAAAACGTTCTGACGGCCACAGCCATTTTTTAATTGATGTTTCTCACAGAATCGCCAATGAACGAAATTGAATTATTAGAGAATCACCATTTAAGAAGACCGACTTCGACGGACTGGCGAGGTCAAGTTCGGAGAAAATACACGGACAAAGTGCAGCCTTATCTCACATACCCTAATACTCCAGATTCGTTACGAGGTTGTCAAATGACAGGAACGTTGAGCATCGAACCGATTGGTCGGCTACTTCTTACACCGTTCTCTTCAATCTAATTTCCAACGCAAAAGACACGTTTGTAACTAGCGCAGAGTACGCGCGACAGTTTTCAATACTGTCGTGGAACGAAAGTTACTTAATTCCTTAACGCCTTACACATTTTCAAACGATAGTCTTCCAAACCATAAGATTAATCGAGCTCCTTAATTCGACGCACGGCGTAAAGGACGTTGTACAGTATTAAATTAGGCGTACGTTAATCGTCCCTTTACGTCATAGTTTATTTTTAAGGTTTCTGGGAGTATCGCGGGCAAAAGTTCCCTAGTTTCGGGAGCCGGTGTTAGCAGAAGATGTAGAGGAATTCACGTTGTCCCTATTTGCAGCTTCGAAATGTACACTCTACGTAGGGTCGGTCACCGAATCCATAATTTTTAAACAAAAGTATGCTACGCGAAAATTAAAATAATGCGGTGGGAACGTTAGCCAAAGGGATTGAGAACGATCGGTATTGTGTCCACAAGTATCGAGCTCGCGTTGTAACTGTAACGATAGTTCTATGGCACGGAAAGGTAGCATGCTGCACAATCAACGGAGGCCACCTAAAATTGAGCGTAGTTAATGAAAGTTACGATTGATGGTATCGTAGTTGCCAAATGTGTAGATCACCGGATGAAAGTCTACATAAATCCCTTTTCGATTTTATTGTTATTACTGACATAAGAAATTAATTATATATATACATATATAACTTATCATATGGATTGTAAAGTTTATTGAAATTCCAAGTGATCCAATTACGAAGCTAACATCGACGCGCATAGATAGCACGGTATAAATGACAGTGATGTATAGAAAATAAATATCTTGATAAAAATGACGTGGTGAAGAGAGGCTTATCGCTTTAGAAAACCATCAAAGGAACTGCAAGGTACACACGCTCCTCTTCCGTAGTTTGTGCTGCTACGTTTTGGTATCGTTTCGATGTATTCACGGAATGTATTAGAAAATTTCTTTGGAATGCCGATCGTCTCAAATATAACTTCGAACAGAATTGAAAGACATTATTCCTGAAAGTTATACACGGTCGCTTTAATTACCACTTCTTGTACAACGATACCGAAAGATTTCCATTTCTATACGTTGTCATATGTTACGTGTCATCAAATTATCCTCGTTATATCGAAGGTTGACGGTTTTATACGCTTAGGATATGTATCTCTTTGTAAGGATAAAAGACTGGCTCTGTCATTGAGAAACAAAGTAAATATGTACATGTATCATCGTCTGAATATATATCATTTTTTCAATCGTCTAGTGTTTTATTTCATTTCATTGCTATATAATAAAGAATTTATATTATTTTTATCGGAATTGTATTGTCGGTTGCATAATCTGCTGTGTTAAATTTTTCAATGTGCAATCAAAAATATCTCCATTATTAAATTCTCATAATTGTAGTGTGTGAATTATTTAGCACTTTCTGCTGCTGTATTTTTTTTATTCTTCATATTCTCTATGAATATTAAATAACATTAAATTGATGAAATAGGATGGAAGAAAGTACAAGCTCTGAAAATATTTGGTGTAAAACTAAGGCAGAAGAGCAAGGTAGTTTATACGCCGAATCTATAACATCATCCATGGAGGCAAATTCAACTTCTTTAGCGGATATATTTGATACAGCGTTTACATCTACAGTTGACCCTTCGCCACAGCCAAGATTTAATTCAGGTATCTCTAATCTGTTCTTGAATCATTCAACTAATTTCTGAACCAGTGGACAATTTCATGTGTTTGCTGTTTTACTCTAGGCAATGAGATGGAATATGATCATTTGTTTGCCGAAAGTGATGTGGAGGACTCGGATGTAGTACCCATCAATCCCTATGTAAATGCATCACACCATTCTACTTCAGATAGTAATTTTGTTTTCGGAGCTTATTTAAATGGACCCGAAACAGCCGGGGGCATTTTACATGAGCGTGATTCCCTGGTGAAACATAAGAGTAAAAAAAATGAGGAACATAAGTCATTAAATGACCAGCAATCTGATAATTTGGGCGTAGCTGGACCATCTAGATTATCAGATGGAATTTTTAACAGGTAATTAGTTTTAGTGATTTCAGTAAGGTCACGTGTAAAAATTATTTTTTTTTTCAGCACAACCAGATTGTCAAGCAACGATGGAAATGTTCTGAACAGAGTTATGCAGAATATCGAACATGATAGTGCCAATGAAGCTAATAATTTGTACCACTCACTTTTGCCAAACACGATTAACTCTCAGCAGCATTTTGGACATGCAACAAGTATGATTATTTTTGTTATATTCATAACAAAAATGAATAAAAAAACAGCTATATGTACTACTAGAGAATAAATAATAATATAATTCCTTGGTATTAGTAGGAAACGATGATACACCATCAGCACCCGATTTACAATTGGATTGGTCCTCAAGTAGTGATGATACTACTAGTAGCGATGATGAAGATGGATCTATTGAAGTTCTGGGAACAGTAAATCATAATAATAAGGTAACATATAATTATTTTGATTGTTCAACATGGAGTTCACATTTCGAATACACGAATCTTTATATATATATTTTAACAGCAAAATTCTGTACAAAATAATGAGGAAAATAATCGTCCAGTAACCGTAGTTGATTTAACTGTGGAATCAGACGAGGAACATACTCCACCTGCTCCGACAACATCGGTAGTAAATCCATGGACAACGTATCCATTCCGTTTGGATCAGTTGGATGTACATAGGTATAGTTAACAAGTTGCTTAATGTGCAATAATATAGACGTATTCTAATATTAATTTCAATAATCGTTTTAGTGGGAACAATACTTATTGCACGCATGGACCACCGGATTACATATATCATGGTCGATGCATGCATCATAATTATAGAATTCCAATTCCTGTTATACCCGTAGGATATAATCAAGTACCAGGTATTGAAGTTTATGGAAATATAAAAAAGATAAAAAAATTCGGACACGCGTAATGTTTGATTTGCTTTCGTTTTTTTTTTTTTGTAGAGGCTTCTACGGGAGTATCAAGACCACGCATGCATCCTATACAAGAAAGATTATGGAGGATACAACAACGTGCACAAGAAGTGCGACGAAGATGTCTTTATCCAAGATTTTCGACGCATCACACGTTAGTATTACGATAGACATTCAAAATATTCCATTATACAATAATTTTGGTATTTAGTAGTACAACACCGTGCAGTCCGCACGTACACCAAGCGAATCAACATACGTGTAACAACGGAAACGCTAATCCTTCGAACAATAATCGTTGCAACGGTTCAGAAAATATGACGTATGCGGAAAATTATCTACCGCCACCAATTTTACCACCACCGCAACAGCCTACTGTTTATAGCCACCCGGAAGCTAGGAGGCCGCCAAGTTTTAGTCCGCCATGTTCCGTACAACCTGTTATGGTAATTTAATACATTTATTAGTGATGTACATATTTATAATGAACTTTATTAATTTAACTAAGTTTTTTACGTGGTTGATATGTATCGTTTCATGTGTGTAGGAAAATTCGTTGAACGGTGTTGTGGAAATGGAACCAACACCACCGGTTATGTTACCCTCAATGCCAGTTCATCCTTATGTACATCATCATATGTATCATCATTATGGTCCTCATCGAAGACCGCCTGGACCACAACATATGCATCACATTCATATCAATTGGTTACAACACGCTCATTTGGTATGTTTTCGAATATAATGTTTTGGGAGTTAGAGATTGTACAGCCTCGAAATTCAAGTTTTAAGAATTCGTTTCGAGAATTTTAAAACCGTACTAAGTATCGAATTTGAATTTCGAGAAGTTAGAAAATTGGCTAACGTGTTTTATAATGTACGCATTGGATTTCATATAGCAGGGAACCGGTAACCACGATATGATGCCGTTCTCACCTTTCGGTATACTACATCCGGGGCGCCACATGTCGGCGCGATTTGAAAATTATATGCGCTTCGTTGATTTGCGGCGCATGGCTCATATTAGTTGTGGAGCGACGCAGGAATCGATCGAAAGTCATACATTCCGTCACAAGTACAAACGGGTAATGAATTTTACGTTTACGTGTAAAAGTGTTCGTTATGATACTGTTACCTGTCTATACATATATCGTTGTTTCTCATAGGTGAAGAAAGTTGAAAATGGTGAAGACGCTATTGAAAAGTGTACTATATGTTTGTCTGAATTCGAAGACTGTGAAAGTGTCAGGTAAATATCTATTTTTAGATATCAGAATAATTGGATCGGTAGTTTGAAGAGGAAGATTAAAATAAAAATCTTTAATTGCCTTGTTCAAATTGCTGATTTAATCTTTTATACAATACATTTGGAGCAACTTCATTACATAAATTGTACATATATCCGATGTTTTTTTACAGGAGGCTTCCATGTATGCATTTATTTCACATAGACTGTGTCGATCAGTGGTTGTGTACTAATAAACGCTGTCCTATTTGTCGGGTGGATATCGAAACTTTTCTACATAAGGAGCTTTCCGGCACTGCATAGTTTAAGGTCGATTTTAACCATCTATTTTCGTTCTTAAGTATAATCAGGTAATATCTGCGTCTTTAAATACTTTAAACGATTTCTATTAAAACAATAAACCTTCCTCTGACGCTGCTATTGAATGTTGATGTAAAAAAATTTTACTGTGAATAATCAAAATATCGATAATGGAATAGAACTAAGTTCCTGGAGTGGCAGGAGGGATTTGTTTTGATTTAACATTATATTATCCTTGCATCTATGTCATGGGTATTAATAATAGTGTATATACAAAAACATGTTAGGTTTGTTCATTACGCGTTATTATATATTAATGAAGCATATGTTTTTGTCCGATAATTTATCACAGATATGATGCTACGGACGATAACAAATTGTTGTTAGATCGTATCGAATATGTTTTTGTGGTTTTATTTTCTTTTTTTATTAGGCGTGATAACGAAAGAGACAAATGTTAATTATTAGAAAACCTTGGCGAAATAGAAAACATTGTGAATTTTTTTTTTTATAATTAGAAGATAATGCGAATGTAAACTAATGTGAATCATAAAAGAATATATTACTCTTGTGTTACACATAGTAATTCTCTGCTGGGTGCTATATTGATATAAATTTTATATACGCTAACTGTATTTTAATCTGTGAAAAAAGTTGTTGAACATTCATTTATCGATTATATGACTGATCCTCTGAGGCTAAATTTTTCGTAAATTTTTATATTAAACCATTTTTTTTTTTTAACAGTACTACTTTCGAATATTAATTTTATGCGAATATCGGAATAATTAATTCTAAACAAATTTCAATTTGCTAGTAAACTAATGGAATAAATTTTAAATGATACAATAAATAAATTTAACATTTAGTTAGTTAGAATCTCAAATATTTGATGCTGAGCAAGTAATATTAAATTTTTTCTAAACAGATTCTAAACATGTTCGTGACAAGTTAATTTGAGTTGGAAGTAAAAGAGCATAATAAAGAGAATATAAACATAATGTAGAAAATTAAAAAAAAAAAAGTAACTACTAATTAAACGAACGCATACAATTATTAATGCTGTGTAATACTACTGTATATTATTATTGTATATATCGACATAGTAATATTAATATATAAATATTACATGTGTACACATTATTTATACAGTAGCATTACATGGAATTTCATCGTTTAGCGACATATTGATTATATACAGTGTAATTTTATAACTAGTAAAAGTTTAAATCGATAACTGGTTAGACTTTATTCAAGTCGATACAACAATTTTCACTAAAAATTTTCAAATGTATTTGCGAATTGAGGAAAAAAAAGATGAAATATGAAACGGGCTATTTTCACTTGTTTTTTATATGAACAAACGATATACATATGTATATGTAGATGCCTTTCAAAAGCAAAGATATCTGACAAATGTCCTTGATTTTTATACCGAAAAAAAAGTACGATTCTCATCCCGTTATTAGCAGTAAGTGTCGTGTTTTAACGTGATGATTTTTCCAGTATAACACTAATGGATGAGCAAGACAGTTATAATGTGAACACTAAACTAAGTCAACAGTCGAAGGCCATTGAATTGATTATGCATACTTTCTTAAGCCTAATTAGCGAAGTTAAGCCAAAGACTTTGAATTTAAATTGAAAGCTTAATAAACCGATTTTAACTTTCTCGTATACTGAAACGCACAGATCATCGTATAAATTACATAAAACGTTCATTCGAGGAGTATCTAAAACACGATCGGCTACCAAAAGTTCATTCTATGCACAATGAATATCATTCGAATGATGTGCAGTCGCTGACGAAAATATTTGCCCATTAATTTTCATTTCAGTGACAATTTTATTGTCATAATTCGCTCTGCAAATTCACCCCGTGGCTTCTCCTGGTGTTTAAATAAAAGTACGCGGCGCAATTGAATTTTACCGATGTCTTTATGGTTTTGTCACTGGCTGCACATATGTAACCGCGTATTTTTCGAGTCACGATTATTTAACGAGAACAAAGCTTTGCTGTATTGTGTACATACGAAGAAATTGTCGTAGGCGTTATTTACTGCACTGCGCGGGCCTTATGTAATATTAGATTTGTACATAGTTACTAGATTACAGAGTAGTCTAATCAAAATGACACTGGAGTGTAGAAAAGCATTAGTCGCGAATGCAGATCTATACCATGAACTTGAACTTCCAATACCTACAGAAATTTGAAGAACGAATTGACAAAGCTTCACGTTGTTACCGTATCTGATACCGTATCACTTTTATGATGTATGTGATCTTTTCATACCGGAGACTCGCGTTTTACGAACAGTTCTAACATTATCGAAACTGTATTAAAACTACTAGGAGATCAGAGGATGTTAATAATTATAACCGTAAGACAAACTAACGAGAAATTAAACTACGTCGAACATTAAGACAAAAGATATCGATGTATTTAACGAGACATCACGGAATCGTCTTTGCACTTTCTTTGCGTATACTTCATTTAAGAATATATCTAGTAAAATAGATTTTATGCGGTATAATTGACGATCTGAATTGATAAATTCGAAAAAATCTTGCGAAACATTTGTTTTGTCGAATATATTGTTTAAAAAAAAAAAAAAAAACAAAAAGAGACAATATATTCGATCAATATTGACACGGTTCGCTGCGAATATCGAGAAGTTGCGGTAGCGGTTTTTAACTATTTGTTTTAATAATGGTGTTGTGCATTTTGGTATTGTATCGAAAGAGATTTAACGTTTGGGTGTTATTAAAAGTAAGCCGATGGTCGATGAATTTTATTTTAAACCGTCGATAGATTTTCTTTCTTAACGATGTAATTATCATTAAGAAATTCTTGTTGCACTGCCATTATTGACAATGATTCAACGTGACCGAACGGAAAGCTTCGTCGACGATCTTTCTGTCTTATTTATTGTTTAATTGGGGTACTGTCCGAGTAAAGTTCGTCTCTCGGAGCTTGCGATGTACATTTCTTATGTTACGTATATATGGATGCATGCGAGTTTGTTTATTATACACCACGGGAAGATACGCGCATAGGCCGTTCGGATATTTTCTGAGAGGAGATCCTATATTGATGTGTAAATAAAATTGCCGTTATAATGATTCGAGTATACGTGTATACTAATGGAGGAAAATTTGAAATAAAGGAAACGTGCGTATTTGTGCTACGTTGACAAACCGGCCCTACGATCATTAATTTTTCCTTATTCCCATTCTAAAAGGAGCAATTGTTACTAAATTGTTAGATTGGTTTCTCGATTCTTGGCTGTTTTAACCGGATGCCAGTTGTATAGCGTCTATAGATAGTGAAAGGGGTGTAATAAAATTAAAAAGAAGAATCTGGGTCATGTACGGTATTCTATGCCTTAGAAACAGGTTTTACCTACCAGGTGATTCTAAAAATTGGAATACATATGTTTTCTTTTTATTTTTTACACGGAAAGTGGTAAAAAGTTAATCTTTATTAGTTTATTAATTCTGTTTCGTAAAGAAAAGAATTGTTTCACAACGTAACCAGTAAGGTTTTCTTCAATTTTGTATAGCTGCAATGATCATACTTGATATTTTTAAATGTAGATTAATTAAAGAAATAACATTGTGCAAAGTACTGTTTTCATTTTGAAAACCAGTGCAGTACAAACGCGGCGTTCCTGAAATATTGCTGCAATAATGCGATATTGCAAATACCATTGCAAAATTTCACTAACGTTGTGAAAATATTAGTACGCAATGTTGCGTTGAAAATATTTTGAATCCATCCCATCAATATCCACCTGTCTCAACTTGGATGTCATTATAATGGCCACGTTGTAGCGAATAAAATTTTTAACACTCTAATTTATATCAACTTATGAAGTACTTTATCAAATTCGTACGTTTAGTTTTCCTAAATATATTTCTATTTAAATGCAAGTAATAATATGAGGAAATGATTGGTACCTCTAGCATAAACTAAACGCTAGTACTTTCATTATACGATACGTTCAATACGCCTACACCACATGCACATACTTTTATTAACGGTTTTTGCCATTCATTATCATTCAACATGACAATTCCTTTATCCAACAGATTTTATTAAATAGATCAACAATGTTTTGTTAGTCTCAGTCAGGTAATACCAGTTACAGAAGCCATAATGGCGCATCTATGTCCCATTTTCATATAAATAAAAAGAAAATTAGCAACTTGAGAAATAGAAATAATGAGCAGAGGAGAAAAACTATTAGCGTCAACGAGCATAAGGTCAGACCGTTTCTTGCAAAAAGTCTCGTTATAGGTGCGCATAATTCAGTGAATCACTCGACTGTTTACTTTTCCTTAATTATAATTTGCAACGGGTGCTATAGCAGAATCAAAAATGGAGAAATCATGATAAAACTAGGGTGTCGAAGGACAAACGCAGCTGGCTGTTAGCTTTCGCGTTATTAAAATAAGTACAAACCCTTCCACGAATGTAATTCATCAAATAAATATAGACTCAAGGGCAAGAGTTATTATATTGTCGAACCAACATCCGCTTGGTAGTTCTTGTAACCAAAGAAAAAGGGGTGTGTGTGGAACCTTGCAAGGCTTAATATTAATATTCCGTTATTCATTCTCGCATATGTTGGCAATATTAAAACGTGTTACTATTTTTTGAAAAATCATACACTTTTCAGGGCCATGCGCGATTGACCTACGCCGCACGAAGAAAAGGAGGGAAGCTAACGTCCTCCCCATTAACCTGCCTCTAGTGAGAGTGCGAAAAGAAATTAGCCGAGCGCCAATGAGGAGGATGATTGACGCGATCCGCGTTGTGTTCAATGCCACTTGCAGAGCACTGAATTCAGCTACCACAGGGAAAAGAGAGGGAGTACGTCTCGGTCGGTGGCTATATAGCCGGTTACAGGAGTGATCGTTTCAGTTCCGAACACCTCCGTCAGGATTTGTCCACTTTTTTCATCCTCCCCGTCGTGATCAGCCAGGTCAGATCTGGCTCTACTCCAATCTCAGACGCTGTCACGGATTCGCGCGACGTCGACGGTAAATAATGTCCACGTGGTCGATTCGTATCTCTGAAACTGGCGGAAGCTTTTCAACTCTGGAACAAAGAGCTTAGACAGAATAAATACAGGATCATGCATTCGGGACCGTAAACGTAATCCGTCTCGCGGTCTGTTCGAGCGCGTCGTTTAACCATCGACCGATCTGCTGATACCGAAGAGAAGAACGATAAGAAGATAGTGATCATTGACAAAGATAATCGATATCCAGGAAGATGCCGCCGCAAGAGAAGTTCGAAACGTCCGTGCATTTGAAGAACGATCAGAACAATAGTGCGGCGAACTGTCAGACCTCGACGAACCCTCGAGTAAGGGAAGCTGGTGGTAGTGACGGGGAGGAAACGAAGGAAATGGATTTCGACGAGTTGTTGCCTTACGTTGGCGAGTTCGGTGTTTATCAGAAGATTCTCTTTCTTCTGATGATCCCGTTTGCTTCGTTCGTCGCGTGGGTATACTTCTCGCAGATCTTCATCACGTTGATACCGGACGAATACTGGTGCTGGGTACCGGAACTGGAGAACCTCACAGTCGATGAACGGTAAGTGAAATGCTTCGATGCTTCGTCTGGACGGAGACTGAAATTGGATAAATCTATTGATTGGAACCTTGAATGAACGCTTTATTTAGCTCCTTAAAGCCGAGATTTTATTTCCCAGCATTGTTTGCCGCCGTTTGTTCGCGTTTAATAAAAAGAAGTGTAATTGTAAAAGAGGGCACATAATTTTTTGTTCATCCGCTTGGTAATTTTCTATAATCACATGTTAAGGAAGAATTGATAATGATGTAGGTTGAACTCGATCAATAGTTGCACATTGTCGGCTCCAATATTTACATCCTTTACTGAATGTTTGTGTAACAAATTTATTTGCCAAGAGTGGCAAATTGTTACGTGCATTCCTGGTATCATTAGGATGTGTATCTTTGCTTTATTGTGCGATCAGTTATATCAGTTTACTGTTTGATAACAACGTCTGCAATTATTAAAAACGTTTACAGCCAGTTGTATTGGATCCGTTCTATTGTTTGATGATAATTACAGAGGAAAGAGGATCTTGCCGCTTCGATTCGTGAAAAGCGATAATTTATTTTACTGTACATTTCCGTATTTATTCATTCTGTAAGTTAGTAATTCGAAAATTCTCTCTCAGGATTTTTTTACACTTACTGAAGGATACAATACGGACTAAGTTTTTTGAAACATTTTAGAAGATCCTCGAATTTGTGGCAAAGAATTATTAGAGTACTCAGGAAGTTTGTTTTCAAAAAGTATGATTTATACTGCATTTATAAGAAATGAAAAATGTTCTTGTTGCAAAGTATGAACTTTTTATCCAATTGTTTTATATTCTTATCAGAACTTTAAATGTGTCAACGCAATATCGTCTTTTTTCTGCGCGTGATCTAAAAATATAATCTAAGAATACGAGGGCAGATGCAAAAAATCGATAAACCGTAGTCGGATGCTGATGAAAAATGTGATCGGATTACACCAAGCTCGAGCTTGCGTGTTTAATACGTATCGATTAATGAAAAATACTGGTACGGGACGATGGAGAGCGATGTCCAACATCTATTTTACAATTCAAGGATGACGACGAGTGTCTCAACTACTTAGATGAATACTTTTTCCCATGAGTGTATTGTTGTTGCGAGTTATCGATCAGATCACAAAGAGAACGATTTTTTATCATAACATGCTACTACCTATGCAAAGTTAATGTCTCTTTTAGAGGACGCTATATCTATTTCTTTTATACTTGCCATCGTAATTTTTTCTGGTTCTCAGTAATTGGCGAATCAATTTCTAAATGAAACTCTACTCTTCCATAATGTTTGGCTCGTTTCCCTATCGTTCTACGATTTCAACGACGATAATCCTGTCGAAACACTTGCGCACTGGCACGCCGTTCTCCATCTAACTGTAGGCAGAGAGAGAAAATCGTGACCAAAATGGAAGGAAAAGGACAGCGACGAATTGTTCTTTAAGATGTAAATAGACTGCACCTTCGGTTCTGACGTAATCGTTAACTAGTTAATGGAACTTTGTTTCTAAATCCGGAGTACGTTCAATTAGACGCAAGTGGTAGCTTTATCGTGGTAATTGATGGAATATGACATTCAAAGTGTAATTTAAATGTTACACTTTTGTCTAGAATTCCTTACTTTCCCTATATCGTTAAACTTAATTTGGTGCATCTTCATACTGAATTACCGTGGACAAGAATGGCGTACGTTCGTAACAATAAGTTGATATATGCATTTTCTACATTCATTACTTGCGTATATTCTGGAATTACATATTTTTCTACCTACTTTCCATTCGACATTATCGATCTCCACGTTACCCCTTCTTCTAGCGACACGAAACTACGTGGGACCAAAATGGCGGGTCTTCGCGCCAAACAAATCCATTCTATCGATATTCTATCGAGTCGAAACACGATCGAATATTGAAAAGAGAACAGTGAATTCCTCAAGGTGCAAATGAATTCCACGTTCGTTTAGCGGCGACATTGCAGTTGTGGGTTAACAACCTTCAATGTTATTCGAATAATGCAACGTCCCGAGCAGCCGGTAGCAGCTCGTAAAAATCTCAATAAAACACGTTCCTCCGGTGAACGTATGTTACCGCGAGGCTTGGAGTTTGTTTTATTTTTCCCCGCTGTCCTCCTTCCTGCGGTTTGTTGCATAATGGAAGCTTTTGCTTTATCTGAGATACGTCGATACACGACGAAACGGGCGGGCTTTCTTGTCTGATCGTGTTAATTTATCTGCAGCCACGACCGCGAGCAGCGTCGCGACGCCGTAGTTAACGTGTCACCGTTCTAACTTAATGACTTTCCGATCTCTACGAAACAGGAATCCTTGTGGTACGAATCGGTTATGATCATTTGGGGCTTCTTATTAAAATAGCCGTGCAACGCAAAACTGTTGAACCCGAAGGTAATAACTTCGAATAAAGAGACGGTTCGAATTTCTAATTTATGCAGGATTTTTAAAATAGGAATCGCGTTTAGCAATTTCCAGGCAAGAAATCCAACGCCTATGATACAGTCATCAAGTGAACTTTCAACGGTGTTCCAATGAACAACTGGAAACGACTACCTGTTCATCTAACACACGTGCCACGATTGCACCATGATTCTTTATTAAGGTGTTTCGAGAGCCGCAGGATGTTGTGTCGCAATCTGTTCGCACAATGCACTCTGGATTAGGTTCCCAGCTGGTGCACATTATCGTATCGACGGTGTGTGGAACCTTCGTGCAAGTAATGAGAGCGTGAACGCGAAAACTCACGTCCAACACTCACGTAACATTCGGTTAGATACCGTTCGATAGCGTTTAATTGCGACGAGTAGCACGGGATGCTGACAGTTTTTTACGTGTTAAAATGCTGGTGAAAGATGCACGCTTGCACGCTCGTACAATTACGGAAAAATGGCAGACGATGAAATGGTCTCGGGCGATGTAATTAAAATTTCAGTGAAACCGTGTCCGTGTGAATCGTTAATGATCGTTGGTATCGTTCGGACGGTTATTCAGTTGTTCCATGTGGTGAATAATAACGCAATTTTCGTTGCAAGCTATTAAAATGGTAAGACGGCCGCGTAGTTATTTTCTACCGCATAGAACGATTATGTGTTGGAGAGATTGTGCTCGAGGAGAACGGATTAGCAAACAATGGTTTCGATTACAATTGTTGAAAGTTTTTGATAATATGTTAATATAATAACAACGCACAATATATAGCAATTGCGTCACTATAATTGCCAAATAGCTAGTTTGAAATGATGCGCAATTTTGTAATCGCATAGTAGCTTGAGCCATCCGCAGCTAATGTTTAATTCAATATGGTGGTATTAGGATTCAATTTATGGTTTCAGTCGCGATACATGATACTGCATGAATCCAAGAACGAGTACAAGAATTAGAAAAAATTGTTCGAATAGCTAAAATGCTGCGAGTTGTGAACAACTCGCGAGTCTTGTTTTAGCGCTGCCTGGCGAATCAATGGCGGCCTGTATCTACTTTGGATTGCACGAACGTTTTTAACGATAAACTTTCCGCAACTTTGAGAGTTTCATGAATGAACAAAGACAAGCTGTCGTCGTTTCGATCTCAATGCCACTTTTTTTTCTGATCGTTGCTCGCTCTTTGTAAGCATGTAACGGTGAATCGAGGATGAAAAATACAGCGTACGTGCGCGTAACGCAATCAATGTCGTCGTTCGTTCACTTCTTGCACGCAAAGGTCAGACAACGCACGCGATTAATCGTGATACTTTGAGATGTTAATAGACGAGAGTGACATTATAATTGTAAATACTTATTCTTTCGACGACAAAAACTTCATACTAACATAGATTTTTAAATTATTACTATTAATTGAATTTGTGCGACAGTAATTCTAATTCTCTAGTGTCATCAACGAGTTAGAAAATTTGGTTTTTAAAAAAGAATATTGTACATTTGTCTTGTTAACCTTTAAGGGAGGAAGATTAATCACTGCATCAACCTGATTACGCGAAGCAACTTTTTTACGGTGAACGCAAGTCAGGTAACCATGATCGATCAAAAGTAGCTAACAATCGTCGACAAGCAAATCGACAGACTGGTATTAATCTGAAAACGTATCCATGACCTCTCTCGCACTTTCTATAAAATCTCGGAAGCAATGTTAATCATTCACCTGTCGTCGATCGTCTACATCCTTTTCTTCGTGTTCGTTCCAGACGCTCGTTAGCGATACCTGTCGTTGGCGAAGGTTACTCGAGATGCAGCATGTACGATGTAAATTACACGGAGATCCTGCTCAATGGAAGCCACGCGACTGGCCCATTGTGGGCAACGAAAGCTTGCCAACACGGATGGGAATTCAATTACAGTACGGTGCCTTACGCAACCGTGGCGACCGAGGTGAGATACAAAGCGTTCGTTCCACGACTTCCTCCTTTCGAGCATTCCCCTTTTTTCCCTTCTTCCATTCCTTTTTTCAATCATCTTTATTGCACTTTAATCACGCCGCTAAACGAGTTACGCTTGGTAGAAAGGTTTCCACAAGGTCCTCTTACTTTTCGAACGATGCGGTAGAAACGATAGACCTATTCTACTTAAAACCAACCAAGACATTCGAGTCGCTTCTAAGAGTCTTCACTCGCTCGATTCCAGCGAACCTGGTGTTGTTCTTTCATGGAAAGGAGAACTTTTCCTTTCGTAGTTCCACGCTACCGAAAGAGAGCAAAGTCTCTTCGTTCCCTTGCCTCGATGGGAACGAAAGAACGCGTTTCTTTGAGATCTCATAGTGAGATCTCACTACGATTGCCGTCACCAGGCACCATGTAAACCATTCGACTCTAGTTCTCTATTTCAGCTGGGATGGGTCTGCCAGCACGACGCTCTGCCGACTATGGCTCAAAGTATCTTCTTCATTGGCGCCATTTTTGGAGGACTGATCTTCGGATGGATCGCAGATCAATACGGGAGGATACCAGCTCTGATTGGGGCCAACTTGATGGGGTTCCTCGCGGGGGTGGCCACCGCGTTCACCGACAGTTTCTGGCAATTCGCGTTGTGCCGCTTCTTCGTTGGATTCGCCTTCGACAATTGCTTCACCATGATGTACATATTAGGTAATTGAATCTTTTATTTCGTTCCTTCGTGCTTCTGATTGTTGCGCTTCGCGCTAAACGGCGTCTATTCTGTTTTTCTTCGACTTTTTGCCGGGTTCATTTGCATTTAAAGATTATTGCGCGAGGACAGTTAAGGTAAGTGAGGTGAGTATATTCCTTGGAACTGGAGGAACATAGAAATTTACGTCAAGTAAATCTTACGTCGGTAAGGTGTGCGAGATAATGCTATACTCGTTAGTCTATTTTTATGGTTAATTTACGACTGATCCTTCTTCAAGTACGTTCCTTCGAATTATCCTGCGCGTGCAACGTATATAACAGACGCAACTTGCGTTTCTCTCTTCGATTGGAACCAGTTCCATGCGATAAATTGATTATTCAATCAGGAATATTTTTAGTGGGTCGTTCGTGTAATTAAAATAAAATAAATAATTTACATCACATCTAACACCAGAGTTAATCTAAAGCGGAGACATCCTTAATTGCTCAAACGTCCATTCCGTCGTTAAACAAGTGCAGTACATCATCGTCTCCATAAATTTACTAGTCTCCAGTAGAAAGTGAGCGTAACTGTATAGCGAAACATCCTTCGCGACGTAATTTCGACATAGAAAGAAGCTACGAGTCGATGCAAAACCAGCGTTGCGACAAACGGGACGATTTGTTAAACTAATTATCGAATGACAACATTTCACAACTGCGAAAATCGAGACCGACGAAACCCGGGTGGCGTGCATTAACCGTGACTCGATGACTCAAGTCGAGGTTGGAAATATTTACGACTTGTTCTAACAGTCTAGAACTAGGCCAAGTTGACGGAATTCGTGAGCTTGTCGGCTCGTTAATTGCTAGTCAGTCGGATTTCCTAATTGCCAAGGTTGTTCATTGCTCGATCATGAATGATCGCACGGGTGTTGTATTCTTAGTAGTCAGACTTGAGAAATTTTTAGTTCTGAATTCAAATTCGAATTTATCTCTGATGTATTACGATGTTTCGTGATTTTGCATGATTCTTGCTGATCACAACAGTCGTAAAATTGATTACTAATCGCGGTAAGCACGTTTCAAATATTTCATGAAAAAAACTGATAAAAATTAAAACTGATAAAAATAGGAGAGTGATTTATCAAGACTGGACTGTAAATACTGGACACTTGGACTTAACATTTTTTCTTAGTGCTACATTTTTTTATGCAATTTACTTATGTACTATTTTTTTTAGAACGAAACATGGGTGAGTGAACGTGACAGCATGATCGATCCATTCGAATGTCGAACGTATGTTAATTTATGGTTCCGACAAAGCCATACATTGATTACAAACGAGATAAACATTATTAATTCGCATCGAGCGCGTAACAAGTATTACATCATCGAGGTCGTTGGTTTGTAAATAGCGATATTCCCGGTTTTGCATTAATAAAAAAATAATCACGCGACGTGGAATCGTACGGTTCTCAGTGATGGATTGTGAAAGCTGTGAAAATAAGCTACTCCTTTCTATGTCATTCTTAGATGAACTTTGATTCATTTTTTCATTATCGTCTATAGAAATAGATGACAATATCGGTAAACGACGAACAATGTATTTAAAAAACCACGTATTGGAATAGAAAGAAAAATTTGTTCGATACTGTTTCTATCTAAACGATGCGACTTGAAGATCTTAACTCCTAATTTTGTGCGAAGAAAATGCTAAATATTTCTGTTTGTTCTCCCCTTTATGTAAACGATATCCTTCAAACATACAAACAGTAGAATTGTGCAAATGAAATTAATTACGAAGAAACTCGAGCTCTGTGTCACAGAACCGACTTTACATAATCCGAACGCGAACATGTTGCTCCGTTACACGTTCTAAGACATATTTGCATTTAAATTAAATTGAGCTTCACAAAGAAACTCGAATGTTATCCAACAAGTAGAACGGGTCAGCGCGTTTTTAAACGAACACATTATTTATTGTTATATATAAAGAGAGAGAGAGAAAGAAGGAGAACGTTACGCGAACAGTAGTACCATATTCTGTCATAGCCAAGTTGCAGCCGTTGGTATTCGTGACTTCTTCAATAATGGCAACCAAGCACGAGAATTTTAGATTTTCGGTTTTCATGGCGGACGACAGATTAAAGCAATTAAAGATGATCTTGAACAATTAAGTTGATGCTCGAGTGACATTCGTAAGGCTCGAATCATAGGCGAAATTAGCTGTCTCGTGGGCACGTGTAATAACTTCGGGACTGGGACTTAATTTCTTGATTGTGTAACAGTGCAGGAAGTGGTAAATACGTGGAAATTTATCGCCCGTGAACGACGTATACTTTGTACTCACTACAAAACAGGGAATAATTGTTCTTAACGAAGTAACCACGTTAGTCATTTAATGCCGCTTTGTTTTTGACCCGGAGTTGCTTTCAATTATATAGCTGCAAGCAGTTTGTCTTCGCTGGCCATTGTTGGCTCTCTTTCTATCAATATTACAATGTTCATGATGCGTCTCAGGAATTGAACTCTTATTTAAAGTGCTCCTTTACAACTTCATCTTTTAAATTTGTATATTGCTGAACATCAGGTGTTTGCTAATGATTTCCTTTTCAATATTAGTTCTCTTCTTCCAGTATTGGAATACGTTGGACCAAAATGGCGTACGTTCGTGGCGAATATGTCAATAGCTATGTTCTTTACGTTCGCGGCATGCGTTTTACCTTGGATCGCCTATTTTCTGGCGGATTGGAGGATGACTTGTATCGCCACCTCAGTTCCTCTCGTTTTGGCCGTGGCGACGCCATGGTTGGTACCGGAAAGCGCGCGATGGCTGGTCAGCCAAGGCCAAGTGGACAAAGCTATCGAGATCTTGGGCAAATTCGAAAAAATAAATGGCACAAAGGTGCCTGACGATGTCTACAAGCAATTTCGAGTAAGTAAATCCAGTTAGAAATACTTCTCTCTGAATTTTCTTCGTGTTATTAATCAGTGTAAGTTTTGGAACAACAGGAAACCTGTGCCAGAATATGCAAGGAGGAAGAAGCGGATAAAACGTACTCCGTTTTGGATTTATTCAGATCTCCACGGCTACGGAATATCACTATTTTATTTATTATTATATGGTAGGTATTGCTATCTGATATAGTTCGTAAAAAATTTGAGTTTCGCTACGTTAAAATCTCTGCGAATGTTCGTGCAAAAGTAATTCATTCAACGACACGTGTTATTAATGGACGAATTATTTTATGAAAGTTATATCACGTGGAAAAGAAATGTTTCGAAGCTCATTAAATGTTTGACGTACCGTAGGATGGCGATTTCTTTGGTGTTCGATGGTCACGTACGAAACGTCGATAATTTAGGCTTAAACGTGTTCGTCACTTTCACGATTGCTGCAGCAACGGAATTGCCAGCGGACACGTTCCTCACAGTCGTCCTTGATCGATGGGGCAGAAGATGGCTGGCGTGTGGCTCCCTCGTTATTTCCGGTATATTCAGCATCTGGGCATCCGCTGTTTCCAATAGTACGTATATTTTTTAAACCAAGACCTTATTATATATATTACTAAGTTATTATAATTTTTTTATCTTAACACTAAGTTCAATAAGTTATAGAGACGCTTAGTAATCTTTAGCACAAGTCAAAATCAATTTCCACTTTTGTGAGCAAGAAGTTAACGTCGAAGAATCTTTTCAGATATTTATGCAGCCACCTTGGCTATTCTGGGCCGATTTTGGATAAACATTTCGTACAATATCGGCCTTCAATACGCCGCTGAAGTGTTGCCAACCGTGGTTAGGGCTCAAGGTGTAGCTCTGATACACATAATGGGATACGTCGCCAGCATCCTGTCACCCTTCGTGGTGTACCTCGATGTCGTTTCATCGATTCTACCCCTGCTCGTATTGGGCATTCTTGGTATCATGAGCGGTCTCCTCACGCTGTTTCTACCGGAAACGTTGGACAAGGACCTACCGCAGACGCTGCAGGACGGTGAGGACTTTGGGAAAAATCAGAAGATGTGGGACGCCCCTTGTATCGGAAGGTAAAAATCACAACTAAAAGGAAGTGTGTTCGATCTTCTTTTCTTGAAACGAATTCACGGAACTTGAAGTTCAGGACTCAAGCTCTCTGCTAAAAATAAACCTTAGAAGGGTATTGGACTATTTTCTTTTTTGGTTTTGGTAGAAGGAGAGTTATATTCATGAGCTGAAAGTTCGATTGTTTCTTCTTGATTTAGGAAACGCGACGCGGAAACACCACCCCCCGCCATGTTTAGATCTATCTCTAGATGCAGCGTAAGGAACTCGATGAGGGCGTCCCTTCGTGGTGAGCCTTTGAAGAGCAGCATGATACGAAGATCAAGCGTGAAGGCCAAAAAGGGCGAAACCTCGGATACGCAAGTGGAAAGATTGTAAAAATATATTCACCACGAAATGTCTGACACCTTGATCTCGAGATCGGAATGATCATTGAAAGATGTCTTCCAGAACCGTGTAGCACTGACGCTGACCAAGTTACTCGATCGAATAAGCGCAGGTCGTTCAACCAAAGAAGAAAATCGAAAAACACTCTCCTTCGTTTTTATGGAAATCATGAACATTCTCTTATGCTTCTTTTCTTCTATTCTTTCGCTTTCGTCACGTAGGTAACAGTGAAATTGTACATTTAAAGGCGAAAACGTGGTTAGAATAGCTTGGCCAGCCTGTCGTGCAACCACGGATCGTGTGTATATAATGCATGTAAAATTTCTAGGTCGATGTTAGAAATCGCTCTGAGATCTCGGCGATGCACGAGAGCGTCGGACGACCGAGGTGCATCGCGAGTATTTTTATTTCTCTGTAAAGCGTTCCTACGTATTTTGTAATAAAAGCAACGAAAACCACATTGAAAGCCGTCGAGCTTTTCGCAACACCTGTCCTTTGGTCGATCGACTCGACAACACGAATAAGAATCAGGATTATCCTTCTATAGTACCCAAATGGATCTCGTGGCGTCTCCATTGACGTCTGCATCGCTATATGTATTACTGTACGAGGTGTTCCCAGAGCCGACGTATAACTTTAGAAGATGTGGTTTTCTGCGCAGAAGTGGATTGAAAATGAAAAATGAACTTTTTCACGCAGAACTTCATTTGTTACGAAATCGTTTATTTGAACGCTTATATTATACACTCATATGATGGACAGTATTTGATGATATTTTCGACTTGCTATTGCATGAGAAACTACCTGTAGCATGATTTTTAAACCACCCAGTACATACAAGTTTTTTTCCATGCTTGTGAATGGAAGTTACTTTCCACTTATCTTATTAGTCGGAAATGTATAATTGCCTCTGAAAATAGCAGTTCCAGCAATCCCAATGTTAAGTTTCAATAAATAAGAGTTCGCGACCTTTTTGTCAATGTTATCCCTGATTAATTAATTAGCGTAACGTTGGTGGTGATCGTTACCATTGTTTAGCGACAAGTGGTATGGGTAAAGCTGTGTATAAGGAGTTGTATCGGCGTTAGATGGGTGATTAATCTTGTGTCTTGATATGTACAAGTAAATATGTCTGTATTCCATCACAGTTATGCATTGTATTTTCCGTATCTAAAATATGAAAAGAATGTTGCTCGTACGTAGTTTTTTATCTTTCGTAGCTTAAGCAGCTATCACTTATTTAAGTGGATTTAAACAAGTCTTAATATTACTCCTTTAGGATTGTGTAAATACATTATGATCTACTATTATTAATTTTTCTAGCGTTAATTTATATTCTTTTCTTATTATCTCTCGTGCTATTTTTTATCTTCGGTATGGTGAATTGTTACCACTTTAGAATCAATTGTTTATGTTTGTAAATAGTATTATTTTTTTGTTGTTTCAGTTTTATAGATATTCATTTGCACTGGAATTGAAATCTGCACGTTATTTTTAGTAACGACTGCGATGATATCAATAATAGAGATTATAAATAATCCTTTGTGATTATTCTGCATTAATAAATTTATTTTATATAAGAAGATGAGTATTATTGATATCGAATGTCGTAAATATAGAGGATATCTAATTTTAAACAATATTATTCAGTATTATCTATGCGACCTACTTGCATGAAATTATGTATCGTTTATGATGTGTAGATTGACTAAATTGAGACAGCCTGCACAATAAAATGAACTGTAAATACTTGGTCTAGTTCTAGATTATTAATCTGGAGTAATCTGTACGTATTTTTAATCAACACCGATCTATATATTAACCACAAAAATTTACAATTGCAATAAATGTCTACCTTTGTTACTCGGAATAGATATTACTCGTAATTAGCTAAATTTAAATTAAAATTGTCGAAACTATTCCCAAGTACATTTCTAGGAAATGTTAATTTGTTTGCAACCTTGAAGATATCAACAATATAACATCTATCTCTGTTAACTATCTCTGTTGATCCGATTAAATTTGAGTTGCAACGAAGTTTGTTCTTTACTTTCTGTACTACCCAACATTGTTTGAACATGATATGAAATAATATTAATTGAGCTTAATTTGATTAAATCTAAGAATATTCAATCTGAAATGGCGGAAAAGAAATCAGTTTTATTGCGAAACGGATGAATTCAATAACAACCCCAATTTACGACACGTTCCGATTGACTGAGTGCGATAATTACTATCGAACACATTTACAATAACAATCTTGCTCAGATTGGTCGGTTCTATTTATTTTCCTGATGAAATAGACATAAATACACGTGTCGATACTACCTAGGATATAGAGGACAATTGCGGAATATCTTGACAACGTTTCTTGTACTTTCTCATATAAAAATCAATTCGACTCTTAAGAATTTTCAAACAGTTATATTCGACGTGCTTCTATGCCAATTTCAAGCAACTGATTCATCTCTCTTGAATGCAACAACGTGGCTATTTGTTCTGTCAAGATAAAGCAACAATTCAAAAAGAAGAACGTGATGCTCGTACAAGCAAAAACTTCTATATTAACATGGGTAATGTATAATCCAGGAAGATAAATGTAAGTAAGTATATACGCACAGTCTTACATTTCTATGTTTGAAGGCGATTTGTTAAACACTGAAATATGACATTTCGCAGTCGAATACGATGTAAATAACACGTTATCGGTGAGACAGCACAAAATTATTCGTTGGTAGGCACATGATTCCAAATTTTGTAACGAACAAGCTTATTGTTTCAGCTAGTACAGAGTGAGCAACTTTGCATGATAAAAATTGATAGTACGTACGTCCTATGATAAGAATTTAACTGCTATCATTTTCAGTAACGTATGTTGAGTTATGTAAAGAAATTTGTTTTTTAAAAACAGAGCGTTGCGTAAAGCGGAAGTGATTACAAGAATCCATTCGGTTCGATCTCTGCCACGACAGTGAAAGCATTTTCATTTTTACAGCGATGGGAACGATGCAATACGAAACCTGCGGATTCCGCTTGCGTTACCCAGGGATCTATCAAGGTAGACCGGATTCTTGAAGAATCATTTGATGTCGCTGCATGACGAGAAATGAAATTTTTCCAACCTCTCTGCCTCCGTTAAAAAGTCGAGACTGAGAACAAAAGTTACACGGGTCGAGCTAACAAACGCTATAAAACTGTCGCGACCCTCTTACGTTAAAACCCTTAAAAGGGTTTTCAAAGCATCAATTTCCTCGTACATTCTCAAGTCTCAACGATCTACTCCGTCTATATAAAAATTTCATCGTCACATTACATCCCTTGGAACCATTGCTATTCTAGACAAACTCCGACTATATAATCCTATTCCCAGTCTTCGTTCGCTACGCCTGTGTCTAAAGGACGGGTCTGTTACATGGGCTGCAAGACAAAAACGCCTTGAAAAACCGGTTCTGTGTGTACAATGGTGTTGCAGAAAAATCGTATCGATAGTATACGTGCAATGATCGTAACGAAATTCACAGCTTCGAGTTGAGAAAGAAGTGTCCATTAAGAGATCGACCTAAACGATACCGCGAATATAAAAAGTACACTGTCAAGTCAACGTGTTACGAGTTACCGACCTGTTCCACCGAAACTGGCAACGGACACGTCGAGTGTCGATGGAAATAGCATTGAAGGTCTTTAATTATAACGTATGCAAAATTATTTATAGACGTGGAACCACGTAACCGTATATTCATCGCAGTTCATATTATACTCCTCTCTAGCGTGTATGTTGTTACGTGAGGATTAATAGCGGTACCAGATCGACTAGAAATGGAACTGGCTGAAATAATACTGGACATGGTAACGGGTTCGTCACTGTACCTCGTATTATCAGTGCCAGCGACCATTAAACATCTTGTCTCGCTGATACGCACGTTGGGATTCAATGAATGTATTGTACTTTACTATTGATTTCATTGTCATTTACACCTTTAAGTGTAATTAAAAATTATTATTTCAATTTATTTTTGTATGCTTCCTTTTGTACGCACGACGTCTTCTATATTTCATGCCGTAATGAAACCCCAATAAAACTGCACCACTTTGCTGCTCTACGCCCAGCGTTAAAGTAAATCGAGTTCGATCGCGATTCGAGAATCGTGCCAAATTGTTCAGCTGATCCTAGTGTCGGGCGATAGCTGCTCTCGTCTCGTTCCTCTCCGATCCTCCGCGTCTCGATCGGCAAACACGTGTGTCGTCGAGTATCACGTTTTCCTAAGTTATGCTTAGCTTTCTATATCAGCGTTACGCGAGCCGGTTCTCCTTCATAATCGCGCGAGACCTCGCGACCATCGGACGCGTTCTCCTCTCTCAGCTACGAGAGAACCGCGTCGATCGTTCGCTTCGTCATCGATTCCGCTCGTCTGATCGATGTGAACCGCGTAGATCGTTCGTTTTGTCACCGATCTCGTCCATTCGCTGAAGAATAATCGCGTTGCTCGTGCATCTATCAAAGGATCCTGTTGCTCCTTCGAGGAAATCAACGTCGACTCGTCGATTCGACCGCAGATCTCATCTTAGTCTCTGTACGAGGAAATCTTGCGTGGATAACAAAAATTCCAACGTAAATTGTACTTCATCTCTAAATTAAGAATTGAAGAATGAAGACTCTACTGTGACACGGAAATTGTTTAATCGATGTTAACAGGGGATACGAGAACGCGAAAATCGGTTGGTTTATTCGGCGATATCGAGGACTGGAAGCTAAGATAGTCAACGACGATTGGGATTGATAGCGAAGCGCGGACACGTTTCGATACGATTTAGTGCGACTTCAAGGAAGAAGATGGTTCGATCGAGGATGCTTTTAATTGCCTGTAACGTAATTCGCTATTAATCGTGACTAGAGTGGAGTTAACTGATCCAGAGGTGTTGAATTAATCGCGATCGCCTGCAAAATCGTGTTGGATTTCAAGCGAGGAATTCAAGCGAAGAGAGTCGCGGGGTTTATCGTGGGCTGCTTATCAAGGATTTGTTTGACGACTGGTAAGGTATCGAGCGATTCTATTTTTGTCTTTCTGATGGCGAATTTGAATTTTTGTTAGAGTGACTGGTAAATAACAGTCAATGTGAAGTCTGCTTTTGGTGACGTGAATTGAATCGAAAATCGAAAATTGAGTCGCCATATACATATATAAGTTAAACATGAGAGATAATGTTTTTAGATCCTTCATCAACTATTCTGTTATGTATGAAAATAAATAATATATACGATATTTTTTATCAATCAATTACAAACGTCAAACGAAGTACTTTTTACATGATTTAGAACCGTACGGATAACCAATTGTCACAATACAATTATATAATGCAGCGAAGCTCAAGTAACTTTCCTACATTTCTCGTCCACTGAACCGCGTCTCATTCAGAAGCCCATTAATATCTCTCCAATTACAGTGCCGACATCTAAACGATCCAATCAATGCTTCAACTCTATTTCTTCCACTGAGCGCGACATGTCTAAGCTGAAGGCGAAATTCTGCTGATCACTTCAATTGAACAATGCAGTTTATCCAATAAAATTAAAAGCAAAGTAAACAGCAAGACTCACGATTTGATCGAACATTTTGGTCGAATAGAAATCACCATTGTTCACTTAACTTTTAATTTTACTTGCTCAACCACCATTCGACCAACATGAACAGCGTATTTCTGCTATTTTCCTTATTCTACCCTGTTTTTGTGCGATAAAACCACGCTGATCGCGTGACACAAGCTATCGTCGCATGACTGGACAGCATATGGACACGTTTCTACATTAAGCTATGTTTAGTCGTGAATTTTTTGCTCTGCAACAAGGACCAATAAAAAAGTCTATGCTTCGAACCCTAGTCGAGATCACAATGCCATTGTATGCACAAGTACCGTGCAAAACCGAAAAGACGATCTGTAATATGGTACAGACGATCGAGATTGCAGGTTGCATCGTATGAAAACCGATATCGTCTGTATCAGACTCTAAACAGTGATCTGGTCAATCCTTTTAGAACCCTTACGTCCAGAGATCGCGAGCGGATCTCTATTCGAAGTCAATTCGAATGAGTCGCGTGTCACGAACCACTTAATTCCGAGCACAATAATCGTTTGGCGCTGGTACAAACACTTATACTTAATTTATCGTTTAACCGATTCGAAAATGAAGCGGAGACTGCGTCAGAGGAACTTTGCTCGCTAATTCAGTTCGTTTAGCGGTGTCTTTCGATCGACAGTAGCGTGGCTCCGAAAAAACGAAGGTGTCGGTTAAACCAGGCTCTGTCTTCATTGTTTTCAGAAATTCCCTGACGGGTGTACGGAAGAAACATGAACGGCAGGTGAGATTTCCATTCCTCGATGTTCCTAATAGCTAGTGTGTTCATTTTTCTTTTCTATCGACTCATGTGGAAATCTGTTGGATTGTTTAAGAGAGATGAAAATCACGAACGATTTGGATAAATCCATAAGGCCTACAGAGACGACCCGGTTGAGGCCGAAATTGGAAAGCTTCGACGATATTTTGCCTTATGTCGGAGATTATGGAAGATACCAATGGTGGTTGCTGATGGCGATCCTGCCTTACGGCATGATCTACGCGTTTCTATATTTCTCGCAATTTTTTATAACGATCATCCCTACGGAACACTGGTGCAGGATAGACGAATTGATGGCCTCGAATCTTACTCAAGAAGAGAGGTATGTGCAGTGGACTCCTTCTGTGAAACGACTTCATACAACGTGGATTCGTGTAATACGATGGAAACGTTCTGGATGTTATACGATGAAGCAGACTATATATACAGGGACTTTAACTCCACACGTTTACAAACTGACGTTTTTTATGTTTTAGGATTCGAACAGCTATTCCACGAACGAGCGAGTACCCCTATTACGACCAATGCCAACGGAAGGACCTGAACTTTACGGAAATTCTGAATAGCGGGAAGAACCTAAGTTCGTGGGAGTTAGGAACCGACCGAAAAGTAGGATGCGATCGATGGGAGTACAACTTCTCGCAGATCCCGTATCCCAGCATAGGAACTGAGGTGAAGTATCTTTGGAGTACCTCCGTTGAAACCGTTGACAACTTCGAGAAGCGTAATAGAGCAAGATCTTGGTAATTAGCTAGATTGGGTATGCGACCGAGAATACCTCGTGTCGACGGCGCAGGCCATCTTCTTCTGCGGCTCCATCCTGGGTGGCTTCCTGATCGGCTGGATCGCGGATCACAAGGGTCGCATCCCAGCGTTGATGTTTTGCAACAGCGTAGCCCTTCTCGGCTCTATCGCCACTGCAAGCGCCAATAGCTTCTGGTCGTTCGCCATCTGCAGGTTTTTTACCGGATTGGCATTCGATAATTGCATCAACATTCCTTTGATCATCGGTAAGATTCGAGCAAGATAAAAAGTTTCACTGCACTGGTTCTCCTTGATAAATCTTTGATGTTTTCTCGGTGAAATGCGGAAGATAATTGTTCTCAATTCTGGGAATTATCGATTGTAAATTATTTGCATAGTGCTGGAGTATATGGCCGTCTCGAAACGGACTCTGGTTGTCAACATCGCTTTTGGAGTACATTTCGCAGTGGCTAGTACGATTTTGCCTTGGATTGCTTACTACGTTTCAAATTGGCGATATTTCACTTATATCACTGCCATACCACTGCTGTCCGTATTCATTACACCGTGGATTTTGCCTGAGAGTGCCCGGTAAGCGAATCTACGAAGACGTTTATCTCTTAATTATTCTCCACTAACCAAGTGTGAATTTTAATGTTGCAAGATGGTACGTTTCCAATGGGAAAACGGACAAGGTAGTGGAGAAGCTTCGAAAAATAGCTAGAATCAACCGCAGAAACCCGGATCCGCGTATTTATGGCGCGTTCGTCGTAAGTTTGACTAAATATTTATCTTTCTTTTTACTTTGTTGCGTTTCTCGTTACTGTCTTTCTCCGTTTGTTTATGACTCCTCACATTTTCTATCTCCTTTTGCGTATCAAAATTAGAACTAAGAAGATACTAACGTAAATCAGTGATTCAACATTTACATTTCATTTGCGCTACTTCTAGTGGCATGAAAGTCATACTATTGTAGGTAACATCTATCTGTTAATAGCTATTCAACTAACCAAACAGTGGTTAACACTATTACATTCACAACAATTATATAGCCCCGTCCAGTTTTTTCTAAATATATATCATTTACCTTCAACATCCAAAATCTTCTTCATCGATGGTTACAGAGCAACCTTGAGGCGTCGGACAAAAAGTGCGAAACTGCGACGGTGCTAGATCTGTTCAAATCGCCCCGGCTGGCCAGGAACACCATTCTGCTGGTTCTCTTCTGGAAAGTATAAGAAATAAGCTTTAGAGAAGCTCGACGAATAATCTGGCCTCATTTTACAGGTGTCTCACCGTGATATCCTTCGACGGCCATGTGTACTCGTTAAAGCTTATCCAGAGCTCGGTGTTCGTGTCGTTCTCCGTCGCCTGCTCGACGGAACTTCCGGCTGGCATACTGCTCACCCTGTTGCTGGACCGATGGGGACGTAGACTCTGCGGATTTCTCACCCTCGCTATGACTTGCCTATGCAGCATCTTCGAACTAATATTGCAGTCCAGTATGTACATGCTTCTTTCTGTTTTACTTGACGATTGAAAATACAAAACGGAATTAGAGTTGGAAAAGACAAATTTAATCATTTTCTAAACCTTTTGATGCAGTATCTGCTAAATTAGTGATGTCAGTGATGTCACGATTTTGCCTGAACATGGCAGCCAACGTTGGTCTCCAATACGCGGCGGAACTGTTACCAACACCTGTCAGATCGCAAGGCGTATCTTTGATTCACATTTTTGGAATAGTAGCACACTCTATGGCACCCTATGTCATCGACTCGGTAAGACACCCTTTCCTGTTACTCGCTATAGGGAATGGAATGCTGAAAGTTTTCAATAATATCGATTTGTTTACCAGGCTATAATTTGGGAGGGATTCCCAATGCTGATAATCAGCTTAGTATCATTCATCGGTGCAGCACTTGTCTTGTTCCTACCGGAAACTGTGGGCCAGAGTCTTCCACAGACCATCAAGCAAGGCGAAGAATTCGGGAAGGACCAAAGCTTCTGGTCACTGCCTTGTTACAAGAAGTCACGCTTCGATAACCATCAACATTATCATTCTTGCGAACGATAATTATGTCCAATCCCATATTTCATTCCAACATGTTAATGTAACTGGAAACATGAAGAGAAAATGGAACTCGAAAAAGTCGAGGACGCAGTACGGTGCAGTAGTGTGGCGACTTTTATTTTTGTTACGCGAAAATTTGAAACGTTATTCCTATTTTCATATTCCTGCGTCAATTATGATAGTTATCCCGTTTACACGTAAGCATTCTTGTGTCTTATTCTTTAAATTTTGCCTTTTCTGATAGAGCAAAGTAAGAACGAGCCTAGACTTTCTGTTCCTATATCACTTTTATTATAATACTCTTGTAAGAGTTTTTTTTTAATTGTAAAGTTAATTTCCACTAGTTGCACTTTCACTCGAGTCCAGCAGTTGATGCCAATTCGGCACTTAAAAGTACTTACAAGTATTTTTAATTAAAATACGTCCGACATACAAAGTGGTACGTCTTCTGGCGATTAAAATTTACGTTAGCTGCTGTTTGAATATTTTAAATTACGACTGCAATCTCCGATCTTTATAGAATGTTTTGCTTCCAGCAAGCAATACACTAAAAATAATTTTTCATATGTATCAAACGGTATAAATACAAGAAAAATTTCGAGCGCGAAGTTTTGTTCGCCACTAGAATTTTTGCTCGAGTACCAACTGCTGGACTTAGTTATCCAAAATTATTTCGGGCGTACACCGAAGGAAGAGCAAGTCTGAACGACTGTTTCTATTGATTTAGGAAAACTAAACGAGTATTCTAAGCGAATTGTGCCATCGAATGACGATTAATGTTTGTCGTTGTGCCAATAATAACGCAGTCAGTCTGAAAAATAACTGGCTTATATTCACTCGTGCTCATCCCCGTTTCATTCACAAATCTCACGGCATTGCTCTCAATCTGACTTTATTTTACAACGACAGTTACACAAATTGCGTGCCATATGTTCCTAATCAGCATGCATCGGTTCATTCTAAATCTAATTTGAAAATCTAATTTGGAATGTTGGAAGAATCTCTGACTCTGAGAAGATTTGCGATGAAGAAAGGATTTGACGTTAAAGGATTTTACGTGAGGTTCATCGAATTGGAGACTGAAAGAGGAGTCTAGCCTTATAAGTACGCGAGTAATTCTAACGATCGACTGATTGTATAATTGTGACTGCCAGAATCATCGTTGGAAACTGATATGATACAGATGTGGCATCTGAGATGAACAAGTGGAAAGGTCGAAAGGAACGAAAGTGGAGACAGATTTCTTCGAGGATGCAAATTTCGCTAACTTTTATTCTCGAGCTCGAGCTGAAGTTTTCCATTTATTCGGAGCATTGCTTAAACTTGAGTATTTTCGAGATTATTATCAATGCAGTTAATCATTCTAACGCGTTCGATCTAACGTTGAAATAAAACGGACCTAGTAGAGGTACAGTGGCTACAAAACGTGATTGTATTACCAACGAGGCGTGTTTCTCGATCGAGTTTTACCTTTTCGCGTTACAATGGAGTTTCGTATCGAGCTGAACGCGTTAAAGAACGAAACGAGAAATGACCATCGTGTTTTTCGAGCAAACGCAGGTACTTCGGTCTAAAAGTCGATCGAACGTCCCACGAATTGAGCCCCGATGAACTGTGAATCATCTACGGGTACAAGGTATCGACGATTCGCAGTAAACGAGACAAGTTGGAAGCTCGATAGAACGCGATAACCGCTCTGAAAATCTGCCATTCACGCATAAATTAGTTCAACTAGCGTTGCATTTCTTAATGCTTTCTCCCGCATTGAAATATATTAACAAAAAAAGAAAGAAACTTTGAAACAAAATAAAAAGAAAAAAAATAAACATTTCTTTTTAATTTAAAAATAAAAGTTGTATAAAATACAATACTATATTGCAGTAGAACATCGATCATCGGAACAGTGAATAAGTGAACAGTGCTAAATTTTTGTTTAATATCAACATTTCTACCACGTGGAAATGCATGTGCTATATTTATCATGATCTGGATGTAATCGAGGTTCTACCGTATTTTTCTAACAGAAAGACATATTTCTCGCATCTGTGTACGTCCAGTACTGCGTTCAATAGTGAATGCAAACGTTCGCCTCTTGTTTTATTAACTAATTAAACGTACACCTACGTGATTCGACGTTTCTTGTCTCTTTCACTGCGGTGCAACAGCTGAACGCTTAATGCCTACGTCTTTCAACAGCTCTCAGCACATACGCGATAACTTAAGACCTAGAATCACACTCGCACTCGTTTAATAACTATATTTACAAAGGATTTTGGCAAGTTTCACGCGGCCGCATCGGTCGCTATAATCTAGTGCAGTCGAGCTTTTGAACACTGCCAGCGAAGGCTGGATTCGAGAGGCCTTTCTTCTTTCTGTAAGACTTCTTCACCATTTTGCTCCTGCCAGAAAATAGTACGCGATATTGTTAATCGATTTCTGCCGTTCACGCGTCGCATTCAATTATCGCCAGAGAAAATAATACAGGGAATTCTACTTACGAGGATATACACGGTATCCACCAGAAACTTTGCTCTTTGCCAAAGTCGTTACCTTCCTGGAGAGTTTCCGGAAGATCCTGATTCAAGGTTTCTGGCAAGCCAAGGGTCAGGAAGGCGTGCACGAAAGACACCAGACCGAGGGCGATGAGGGGCAAACTCTTGTCAACATCAGCCTGAATGGGACAAGAGTGAAGACCTTTCTTATATCCGTTTGTATATTGCTTTTACATTTGTCGCGTGCGTGTGTCCACGTTTTTATGTTTAATTTTAATTACAACACGATCCCTTTAGAATAGTTGACCTGTGATTCTGGATAGACGACAGTTCTGAGAGACTTTTCAGTTTGCTTACCAGGTAGACAATGTACGGTCCCAAAATGTGCGCGACGTAGCCGATGATATGGATCAAAGACACACCCTGAGCTCGCACCACGGTCGGCAGCATTTCCGCCGCATATTGGAAACCGATATTCGCCGCGATATTCACTCCAAGCCGTGCTATGATCGCCATGGCGACCCTTGTCGAGCCTTGAACAAGTCGAGAAATATGTAAATGCCAGGAACGCTGCATTCCTCGCGCGATCTACGCGCCCGCTACGATCTCGGCCCAATTAAGAACGAAATGTCATCCCCTTGAGTGTGCGTCGACGCCTCGAAACACATGTCGAGGAATTAACGTGACTCATTTAATGGCTCGCAGATGCGAAAGCTTGTGCAATTCGCTAACAAGCAGGTTGTCTGAATGATTCTGCACATTAATTAACAACCAGACTAGTTCAACGAACGATTCGAATTTTGAAATTTTATTGCTCGTCAAAAATTATTCACGTTCTACGAGACAAGAAGGAACTGCCATTATTTCAAGTACGAACTTTCAGTTCGAAATCCCTCGGGTTTGAACAAACACTTAAACCAACGCGAATCAATAAAACAGGAATTTTTCCGTCAGTCTTCTCAATATCGTTTCCTCATATTTTATTGAATAATTTCAATTGGAGAGCCATCGATCAAAGAAAAGTAGAAGGGGAGAAGAAAAGAAGGAGAAACTTACCAGTAGGGGTAGCCAGGGCAACAAAGGAGAAAGCTCCGCAGAGGAACATCGAGGCGAAGCCCATCCATCGCCTGCCCCATCTGTCGAGAAACAGGGCGAGAAGAATGGCGGCCGGAAGTTCCGTGAGGGATGCCAAGGAGAAGGACATGAAAACATCGTCGTCCAGAAGTTTCATATTCCAAACATGGCCATCGAACACCCACACCATGAGCAACCTGGAAACGAGCGAATCGAATTGCGGTTTAACCTCCTATCCTTTCACGTACTCTCATCTGTTCGTCAACAGTCGATTAGATTAAACAAGATACATGAAGGTAAAAGTAGGCAATTTTGTAGAAAATATTGAAATTCATTTAATACTTGAAGAGAACAATTTTTCGATCGGAACGCAATTGATTACTGTGTGTGAGAAATAAGAAAAAAGATACAGAATGGGAAAAAAGAAACGTGAATATTCTAATTGGAATGTATATAATAGTTGTGACACGTGTTCTCCTAACTGTGTCTGCCTGCTTAATTCTATACAAGCCTCTGGCGTTTCTCAACGTTAATTATGCACTCGAGTAGTGTGAACGTCCTGAATGAGTAACATAAAATACCCAATATATTTATTGATACTTATGCTCGTAACTTATACCTAGAGTTTACGGTATCTGTTTTACGATTGTTTTTACTTGTCTGTCAATGAAACTGATAAAATGATGGAGTTAACTCACCAGTAAATGATGAGCATGACTGTGATTCGACCGAGTCGTGGCAATTTGAACAGATCCAGCACGGTGTATTGATTATGGGACTTGTCCTTCTCGTTTAACGTTCTGCAACTTTTTTCGAATTCTTCGAACACCTCCTGTTTCACTTCTCGGCCGTTCACTTTTGCGAACTTTTTCAACATGTCGATCGCTTTGTCAATCTTACCGCTGGTGATGTACCAACTATGGAAAAGGAACAAAACAGTTAAACATGAGAAACGAACGTACAAGGACGTATAATCGAATAAATAATTATTCTCATTGAAGTGCGTTGAACAGCTTTTTGAGCAATTCTTTTTTACCGCTTCGAGAAACATTTGTATTCTACATCCTGGGTTGTCAAACTTGTCTCAAGAGCAACAATCGTTCAGCATAGCGAAAAAAAGGAGTATTTTAATGAAGAAAAGGAGTTAACCTCTAGACGTTTCTTTTTACGAGGCAAAACTTCTATTTTTACACATTTTATAGGATCATTTTAGCATACTGTTTGAGATATGTGTAGTGTTTAATTTAAACTTCCTACTGACTCTTGTAACCATTCCTGTTACTTCTGTTATGAATAAGGAAAACATATACGGACAGCTTTTAACAAACTAAGATACGTTGATTGCCAGATACTAATAACTATTAATTTTATTGACAGTGATGAATTATTCAAACGATTAAAATTCAGATTACGTAACAAAGTGCAGAATTTAACGCTATTAAATCCAGTCATGAATGAAATATATATGCGTAAAGAATTTTACGGACCATCGTTCGTCTGGTTCGCCACAAATTAAGCTGTAACATTTACAGATTTCAAAATAAAGAAGGAATTGAATTACCGTGCACTTTCAGGGACGATCCACGGCCCTATGAACGCGACCACCATGGGACACGCGGTGGCCATGCTCAGGATCCTCCAATCTGCGATCCAGTACGCGATCCAGGGCAAAAGACTCGCTGCTGCCGCGAAATAGAGCCCGAAGGACATGTTCGCTACCAATGTCCGGTATTTCGGGCCGACATACTCGATCACTGAAAGGATAGTCGTGGCGTTGTTACTCTGCTACTAAATTAATTTCCTCGTAATCGTGACGAAGAGAGAATTGCGTGCAAGTTCCAAGTCCTCACCGATAATGAAAAGTACGTTGAAGCAGTTGTCGAAGGAGGTGCCAACGACCATTCTCGCCAGGCAGAAACTCCAGAAGCTGTTGCAGAACGCGGTGCCCACAGACGCGATGAACCCGACCGCGTTGCACGCGACCAACGCCGGAATTCGGCCGTAATGGTCAGCTATGTAACCAAATATTAAACCCCCAAGAATGCTGCCCACGAAGAAGGCCGACTGGGCTGCTGAGCCGAGATATGCATAGTCGCAGACCCACTCCAGCTGCAGGATAAAGAAAAGTTACTTTGTTTCACACCGTCATGAGTCTCGACAATTGAAATCTAACAGATTGGAATTGGCATTAGTTGCTTTTTTTCTAAATTTTGATAGAAAGCAGACGATGCAATAAATAATTACATATAAACTAGAATTTCACCTCGACGGCTATGGATTTATATGGTATCATCGTAAGATTGAACGTCCATCCGTTGTCGCACGATTTGATTGGCCAGGACGGATCAGCCTTTCTGATGCCCTGTTGCAGTATTTTCTCATAGTCCACGTTGTACATATTGCATTTCGAAAACGCGGTGGCATCCTCAAGCTGCAGCTCCTGCGACGAGGCTGGAGGTATCGAGATCGCGATCCTAAATGAGAAATCTAGTCTTAACGGCTAATATAAAACGTCAACCAGGGAAACACCAGGAAAGATGGAAGTATGGAATTATTCTCCATTTCCGTTCCATTTCGAGGAAGGAACAGAATGGTAATGCTGACTAATCGTAGAACTGGAACGTATGTTCTGATTGCGTATATTCAACTTTACCATTACTAAATGCAAAAAAAAAAGACAGGATGCTGCTGAATCACGAATGAAGCAAATCGTAAAGCAGAAAATAAGAAGCTAAATTCTAAACCAACCATAAAACGTAAAATACAAGACTACTTAATGTTTGAACATCTAATTTTTTCAAGAAAAAAAAGTTGTAAGACAATCTATGCAAACAACATCTATACGGTTATAAATAACGGGGAAGAAAAAAACTGAAATAAAAAAGCTATAAAACGTAAAAGTACATAGAAAGGTAAAAGAGAAGGACGCTTAATAACTCCGGATACTTCAGGGTGTCTTATAGATTTTTGCACGCACTTTGTTCTACGAGTATCATTAAAAATCAAATTGAAACGCCGCTTAACAAGGAAACCCACTCGTGACTCCACATTTAGCAAATTCCTAATAAGAAATTAATTACATTTCGTTGCACGACAAGGTTTTAGTCTCCCGCTGCGACAGTCCGCGAAACACCTACATACGGGTAATCGTATTGTGCTCAGATTTAATTACCGATCACAGCGTGTATCGATGGATCGACATCGAAAGACAGACGCGAGTCACGTGTTTACATGCGAAACGAGAAAGAGTTTCCTGGCCGACTAGTTCGCGGAACGTCTAGTAGAATCTGCCGGAGGTCGTCGGCCAAACTGGTTTCCGGCGACCGGTCTGACGCTAGAAAATCGCTGGTGTATTCGCTCGCGCTGTTCTTACCCTATCAGTGATTCAGTGGAAAACACAGGACGACGGTTTTCCTTATTGACGCGTTTAAATGGAACCAGTCCTCGCGCGCGTCGTCGAGAACGGGGACCCTTGGTCCCACGGAAACGCGCCACCGTTCTCGATCGCGCCTCCGTTTCCTTTCACTCGAACAATAATTCCCCGCGTTCTTGAAAATATTAAAATACCCGGAAAATACCACGTGCTATGACGTTGCAGCGGAACGGTACTTATTCGTAGCCAATAATTTTCTTCCGTTTAATTCCGTCACACACGTACAATCTACACTTGTTGTCCGGTATTGTCGTGACACCAGGTAACAAATTGTCGCGATGCGATACGTTACCACGGTAGTGTATCGTGCGAGATATCTTCGTGTTAACGGAAGATTCTGTTGCCAAAGGTATTTTATCGCGGTACCTGCCTGAGAGAATGAAGAGGCTCGATCCACGTGCTATTTGTGTAACGTAACTAGTTAATTATAGCCAGCAGAATGGAATCTTCGTCGATAATTGATTAACGGGCATTGATTCGCCGTAAATTGCGCTCGTTATCCGTGGTCGACGTTTACGGCTTCGCTTATTTTATTGTCAATTATGCAACGAGATTATTTTGGATCCGAAGCGCTACTCACTTTTCTTCGTCCGTGAGGTTCCACCGGTCCAGTTCCGGCACGGTACACCAATGTTCCGCGGGCAGCAGCGTGATAAAAAACTGCGTGAAGTAGAGGAACGCGTAGACGAAGGTGAAGGGCAGAAGGACGATAAAAAGAAACCATTGGTAGCGGCTGGCTTCGCCAACGTACGGTAGGATGTCGTCGAAGGTCTCGATCTTCGGACGTTCGCCTTCCTCGGCTTTCATGGATTCCACCATGACTGTCATTATCTTGATCTCTGCGAATTAATTGTCGGTTACTTAACACGGATTATATGTGCATGCAACGAAGAGTTCAAGGTGGACCAAAGCGTTACATTACATTGTTAACTTTGAAGAAAAAAAGAAGAATGAAATATAAATCGTTATCTCGAAGGAAACCGGTTTATCGCTTATCTCCTGTCGTTATTATTATTATTATCATAGAATTACCGTAGTTAATAGTGATAATTTGTTGTAATTATCAGCACCTTTTGATCAATTCTTTATTAAATGGAGGAAGTTGAGATCAAGGTGAGGTGAACTATATTGCAAGCTAAATCTAGATAAAGAAGATGAAATCCAAGGTTTATACGGAGGATTACAGTTGGCTTTGATTATCTCTTAATGCTCTCTGTGTACTTCAATTTACTTCCTTCGTTCACTTCGGCTAGGGGCTGGATTCGAGATAAAAAAGGCAGCGAAACTCCGTGGTTCGTTGAGGACGGAGAGAAAAGAAAGGTCCTTGATCAGTTTCACAAAGTTATTGCTAAGCGGATTCTTTCTAATTCGCGTATGACACTACGAAGGAAAGCCAGCTACGATTAATTAATGATTTGCCATTTCCACGGCACGAAGGTCGGTATTATAAACGGTATATCAACAGCTGCCACTTCCAAGGCATGGTACACACGAAAAGTTCGCCTCCCCTGGTATAATCGAGTTTCTAATTTCCCGCCAATTAAACGCTTTTTCGGGCCACCTCTGTCCTCTAACAGATCTTTTTACGCCCAAAGAGAAATCCCAATTTGCACGCTCGTTTTTCGATCATCATATGACACGAATTATATCTATTACGCAATCTGTTCCATTGAAATCTTAATCTGGCGAATTGTTCCAACTTTAGATACATAATTATCGAATTGGAAATCGGATTTTATGTTATTCGAACGTTTTTCTTCCCGTAGCCTAGTTTCATTTTTCAATCGAACTGTTCATATGGGATCGTCCATGTTACACATAATTATAGATGTAAAGTCTATCCCCCTCACTGCAGAGGCACTTTTTTTAACGGCCTATTACTTCTTCTTATCGACATTTTTCGCGAATCCTTGCGTGTGCGATTAATCGCCAGAGGCGTGTGCATGTAACGGATCCATACATGTTTCATAAGATCTGGCGGCTATTTATTACGGTTACGTATAATTGGCGTTGATTGTGAATACCAGGCGATTTAGAAAAAAAGCACATTAATAACGGTAGAACCGGAAACGTGGATTCAGTGACATAACTGCTATATTCTGCGAGTCCGGTGAAATTTGCATAAATGCATCTAACGAACACCGCCTGCTTGCGTTGCGTCGAGCCGCGAGAAGTCGATGGGTGCTGAGGAGGATCTCAGCGAAACGAATTGACCGAATGAAGGAGTTTGAAATTCGAATCGATTAATTATTTATGCACAATCGTTAGACGGCCTGATTTGATAAAAGGAGAGAACCGTGAGAGAGAAGAAATTTACTAATAAAAGAGGAAATGATTAGAAACAAGATCGGTTGTAAAGAAACGAGCCAGACGAATATTGTATTTACAGACGAGCACTAGGAAAAAGGAATGCTATGAAAAATAAGCGTATTTTAATCAAGTAATTGGTCATAATAGATTCCTATCGTTAAACATTAATTACACCAGCTGAAGTGCATATGCATCATCGTCTATGCGAACGGTACGGAAAATAAAAACAGATTTTTCTGAATAAAAAGAAAAAAATACGGATGAATAGGCACATTTCAATTCAGTAAATAGTCACTCGTGATAAATTGTCGGCCTTTTGTGAAACAACTACGAATGAAGTTACCGTTGATTTTCGTATCGTGTTCAAAGTGTGCGGCAATTTTAATCACAATGCACTAACACAAAACCACGACCGGTTGAATCAATTACCAATTATCACTTATATCATCATGTGAATCTCCTATTCTTAGAAAATAGCTGTGTATAAATATAGCAAAAATACAAACACTCCGGTTTTCTTGTCGAGCGGATCGTCACAATTAATTAAGGATTATACTAATCGCAATATCCTTAGATCCTTACAGGTGTGCTGACGTTAACATCTTGTTAAAACTATTAAATTCCTTCGAATTATAATACAAAGTTGCTTGGGAAAAGCTGCGTGTACGAATACTTTTTAATCCACTGCATGCATCGATTTGTTGTTATCGATCGATCGGGTTTGCGCAATCATTGCCTATCTACAAACCGATCAACTTTTTTGTTCCAATTTTTCAAAGACCACCTCGATACCTTAACGTTCCTATCGATATTACTTGCTGTGCTCCTTCTATAGTACATGTATAACGTTCTCGACGAGTAACTACACGAAAGTACGAACCTTGAGCAGCCGTTTATATCCGGGAAGAACAATTAATAACACGATTATTACGGCATCAGTTGGCACAGATACATAATTTTGCATACGTGATTTTCTCCGATAATCCAGTTTTCTCGCCTTCGATGCGATCGCGATCCAGGGAAAGCGATCGACATCCCGGTCGCTCGTCATTGAAATTCATCGACGCACGCGAGATATCTCGAGCGTTTGAATTCCGCGGAACGCGCGCAAACGACGCGCAATAACGCCAAGTGGAACGATCGTTAGGTTTCGCCTCCAACTTTCCTCCTGTCGCGTCCATTTTTTTTTTCGAAAGAGAAATGCAGATATTACGCAGCCGCTCGTAATCGAACTGCGGATGTTCATGCAAATTTATATTCATGTAGAGGCAATTAAGTTTTCCTTAATAAAATATCATTGATAACAGATTTATTTCCTAAGAGCAATCGATACAATCGTTTGGATTCCTTATCAAAAATTTATCACGGCAGTATATTGAAGTCTGAAGCTTGTGTAAATCATTGATTATTCGCCAGACTTGTGTATCACGAGTTAAATTTATCGCGACACTCTTCCTATCAGAAAAGCTGTTATGTGGCCACGAGTACCAATTTCGTTATTTCACATGATCGATAAAAAATGAATTTTATGGAAAATAAACGGATACACTTTTGAACGGTGTTGCATACGATACACGTTCACTCTCTTTCAGTTGGTTAATTGCCGCGTTTAATCCGTCCGTTCCAACTTAACGAGTTCACTTACAGATCCGATCGGATCGTTATCTGATTGTTTAACGGGAGTTTAACAAAGTTCGTTACCTCAGGGGGCTTAATTCTGGCCTTTATCACCGTGAAACTCTGTGGTGAAATGGGAAAGCGAGTTGTATCGAAATTGGAAACTCCTCGGGCAATATATTTAAAGCGAAATGCTCTTATTGTGCTCTTTCGTACATTATGAACCGATCACTTTTCCAAACTCTAATATGACAAATTGAACTTTATCCTGTATTTCATTAGTTCGTTTCCACTAGCAGCTTTCTACTTTCAAATTAATCTCTGTACTCCTCTTAACTTATTTAAACCGATTTTTGAGTTAATCTTTTGCCCCATTGTACCACGGAACTGCGATTGGAACAGTCCTTGAATAGAATTCTAACCGCAAATCTCGTGGAATCACATCGAAAACCTTCACTCTAACGGTACAATCTCTCAGTCGAGGTGTTAATGAGAAAGAAAAGGCGACTAAGTGAATTTGGCCCGCCTTTCCACGAAAAGGGAACAGGTACCAATTAATGTACCGAGACATCGGATTTCATCACAGATCACGTACTGCGATATCCAAAACAGCATTTACCTTCTCCTCGGTATCGTCCGGCAAGAAACTTCACTTGACACACCAGTTATCACAGATCTCCGCGGTCCAGCGTTAGCAGAGGGGATCCCCGAAGGGTCACCGTAGAAACGGAAAAGTAAATCGGCTCGGTCACTCAGCCGAGTCAACGAACTCGAGGGGACCGTTCGACTCGAGGGATCGACTTCGAACGAATTTCACGATTTCCGTCTTCGTTCTCCTCTTATACAGCGGTCCTCCCCTTCGCGTCACTATCAGAAAGCAAACAGTCGTCGATCGCAACGACTCTCGTGATCCCTGCCGCGGGACACGTGCTCGATCACGATCGTGACAGTGATCTTGGCCGACGAGTGCGCAACGATTTCCCCCGATTTTTGGGACGCGCGCGCTACATCGTCGTTTAAAAGGGGGCACGCACGGACTGTACGCCGCGTGGACAATTAGTGAGGCTTTATAGCGCGTGCAGACGAAAGCTGAGCCCCACCAGCGGTGATCGCGCGGCTATTGGACGATGCCTTCGGTCCCGTGGATCGTCCGTGACGTCACTGGAGAACCCTGACAGGGGGATTTCGCGTCTCCGCTCTTTCGCGCCCTACTCTCGCTCCTCCACCCGTATCGCTCGGACGCCACGGCCCGTTGGGTTTTCTCATGACGTGTCTTGTTGCTCTTTTTAGCAGACAGGGAAGTGAGACACCACGGACGCGACGCGCAGGTGAGTGCACTCGGAGAGCGCAGCGAGTGTGGCCTGTCGAGCGGACTGGATCGTCCGATCGTTCGCGAGCTTTCTGTGTTTTCGATGGCTCGCCCGATGGATCGAATTGGGCCGCCTTCATCGAGTGGAAACGGTCGAGTGTTGTACCTCCTTGATTATTTTCTTCATCTTCCATTTTCTTCCGTTGCTGTGAAACTCTGAAGAACTATTGTAGCATTTTCTAATGGGATTTGCTCGATGTAATTTAATTTCAGTCTGCTTTTTGGGACAAGAATTATCGCATAAAAAGTAGTAGTAAAAGGTGATAAAAATCACTACCTCTTCTTTGGAGTTGTTTTATCTATGAGTGATTTCAATGTCTAACACGAGGATATTAAGATAAAAACGATTTAGAAGGGTACAGCCTCAAAGTCCAGTTTCTGATAACAACTGGCATACGAATCTGATTAACGATTAGGTAATTAATTTGTACTCTCGCGTTGCGTGTCTAATTCGAGGCTAGTCGAAAAGTGTAGCTGGTAAGCGTGAATCACGATGAAATCCGTACAATGCTTTTACTCGTCTTAACCATTCAACCGGCAATTTTATTGTTTTTTACCTTCCTATACAATTCCTTCGATTTTACGCAATTCTGTGTGTGTCTGTGTGTGTGTTCATTTTTTATCCTTCATTTCTTTGTATATCTCTTGAACAGAAGCAAATTAACCGTTCAGTGAACTATTTTTTTCTATTTCACTTCGTTTTTCTTTACTTTTACTGTACATTCGACGAAACAGGTGAATAGAAATGAATCTTCCACTTTTCAATCGACAAATACTTCATTTGCGAGATTTCAGTCGAGTTAACTGAGGCGATATGATTCTACGCTTCGTCCGCGGTTAAGATAGACGCAACAGGTGACTTTTTCGGGTCCAACCCGTCCGATCCGGTCCAAAATCGCTCGACGAATGCAAAGAGGCACCGAGACCTTCTCGATTCACGACACAAAGCAACCCCATCGATCGCTCGAGGCGACATCGAGTGCTGAGTAATACATACAATACTATTCGCGAAACTCCGGATGCGGAGACCCGGGAACACCGCTGGCAGAGACACGTAGTACTTCAGAAACTCGATACCCTTGAACGAAATAGAATTACGAGTTCTACAGACGGCTGAAAGATTGCTTTGTCCACGTCGATCGTTCTTATGCAACGGAACACTGTTGCACAGAATGAAATTCGAATTTCCCCGCGCAACTCCAATCGTAGATTTCAGACTGGAAATGGCGAGGAACTCGCCGCCACTAGCCTCTCCGAAGTTCAACATTCGATTCTTTCAGGAAACGAAAGGAAAGTTCAATTCACGTGACAGTATTTTACTACAGTTCCGTAAGGATTTCGCAATGGTACAATATATGCATCGATTCATCGACATTTAACGAGTATTGAACGAACTTTAATTGGTGTTTGTAGAAATCTGAAACGGGGAATCCCCTAGGTCTGTGGTTAAAACCAGAAATCGAAACTTGGAACTCGAAATATATAATGTATGTACGAATTCGATGGCATTTCTGACGTCTGCCACTCCTCGTTGACACCAGACGTGTCGAATCATTGGATTCGTGTACAGAATGCATTTCAAGAGGCAATACGGATTATCACAAGTGATATCGAATACTATTTTTTTACTAGGGTCATATAAAATCAGCTTAAAATTGTTTTATCAACTTAAGATGAACGATATCTCAATTTAAGATCAAGATAAATCACTAGCGATTTCATTAATTTTCACAGCTTACATAGTAGAAGCCCCAGCAATTAAAATCAGAGCGAGTAATATCAATTTTCTCGAATTTATATTGCAACTACTTCATCTCTGCATTTCTTCATTCAATTTGAAATGATGTTACTCCTGCATACAAATGTATGTATACAATTAATACGATCAATAAACGCTGCATTCTTAATCAATGGCTAATAGTACTTCTTTCAACACGATTTCGTAAACATAAGCATTATGATCGCGTCGAACATGATTTTCACGGAAGACAATAATGTTCGTTTAATTACTCGATTGTGGCGATGATTATTGGCATTGGTATTCAGGGTCGCCAATTCTATGCGGTTACTTTGCAGACATTTTTAATGCTAACCGTTCGTTACGTCCGCCGCGAGTTGTCGACGTTATCCCTCTCAAGTCGATCATAATTGCTACGTTAACGATTTCGCATTCGAACTATTCCATTGTTGGTTCAAAGCGATTATAATAAGCACCGAAGCTAATTGGAAAATCAGAGGATCGCGATATGGGAGCACTAAAAATCGTCGAAATAATGCAACGGCCGGCGAGGCCACGGAAAAACACTTTGACGTTCATTGTAAATATTGCTAAATTCGTTTCGATGATTGCAGTGATAACGGCGGGACCTGATAATGGTTATAATCTTGGGGGATTTGCTCTCGTTTCGAAGGGAGTGAAGAGCGTTCGTTGCATCGTTCCCACCCGCCTGCCCGCAGACGAAAACATTTGCATTTGTAATTACTGCTATAAACGGCGATGCGTATTTTTCGAATTTTCTTATCAGCGTCCTGAAAAGAGCAAAGAAAAAAAGCGGAAGAAGAGGTAATTGTTTCACGTGTGAACACAGGGATTATATCGTGCGCTACCGCGGCATCACAACTAAACGCCAGTTTCGATTTTAACGATCTTCGAATAACTAGCATTAAATTTAAACGAATTTCATTGAAACTTGCTAGCTTGTTACTTTATCCAGAGCAAATAAATTGTAAGACAGAATTATTTTTAGTCGTACTTCAGTATCGCTGTATGCGATGGGAACATTGCTTAAAACACACTTGATTTTTTGTTTAATTGAAATTCGTCAAGCATCGGCTAATTATTCTGTAAAATCTGAAGATCGAAACTGATGTAATAGGACCCTAAACTGGAGCTCTCTATTGAACGATATGATTTAGAACAGCAGCATCATTTAGATTTAGATGAATGACAACCTAATGTATGGTGACAGGTCTTAAGCGCCGCACGATAAAACCGTAGCTACAACCGTAGCTAAAGCAGCACGCGTCTGTGAAAAATGCAAAAGATAGCACGTGTATACACGTTTCGTAATCTCGAATCAATTCCTACTTAAAGGCGGCGACCTTCGCACGAGCGTATTAATTTATGAATAAAAGAAACAGGAACGTCTAGTACCGTATAAAAAAGTTGCAACATTCCCATTAACCGGTGCAACAGGGAAGAAATGAGTAATTGGATCTTGTGTTACTAAAGCTCCACTAATCGTTCGTTTCTAATGCACTATTGATACATTTAATTGCACGTGGAAGCCCCTTGGCTTGACTTTTTATTTAGTCCGAATCGCGTACACGTTACAACAATTGGAGGCTGGAACAAATTTCTGTACAGATTCCGCTTCCTCGATTGACTTTGTAAAGCTATGAATTTACGTAATATCCAGTCCCACATCAATAACTTACAGCAATAATCGAACGTGCCAAGAAGGTCAGAAACGTAATTTTCCACCTGCAATCACGGGGAGCGATCGTAATTGAAATTTAAGTCATCAATATTTAGCGCGCTCTGATTCCTTTTTTTTGACCATCGACTGCGACGAGGTGAAACAAAAATTTTTTGCGAGTTGTCACTTCGGCTTTTGTTTCAGATGAAATAAACCGATGGCCTTGAAGGGAATGAGCGCCCAGGGAAAGCCCAATGGTTCCCAGCGGATGGGAGCTACCCGCGGGCGAGCTGCGATGAATAACCTGAGAAGGTCGTTCGAATGATTATCAGAAACCGGTTCATGGAAGAAGCGAACGACGACGATGGCAGAGCGGCCGGAGGATGGACCCAGATAGCGTGCGCGTCCAAGTTCAAGCAAAATTTCGTCGTTGAACACCGAGGCGGCAAATTTCTAGGGTCCTCGAGCAATAAAAGTAACGGAACTGGTGAGCAGAGTTGTCGAATGAATAATTCAAAGTCCAGTTTCGTCTCGATATGCAGCTGGACTTCCCTAGAGAACGGTCCGTCGATCTCCAGACGAAGGTTTGCGGAGTTCAATTCAGGGGACCTTGGAATTTTTAAGACACTTGCGTCTAATGAAGGCGAATCGTTTCGTTTGGCCCGTTCAATTGATGAATTTAGGCGTCGACCTCTCGTGAGAATAGTGTCAAGGATAATAATTGCAAAACGTGTAAAACGCGAAGCGAGCCACCAGTTATCAGTTAGTCACCAGACAAGAAATTAAAAGCAATCGACGAAACGGTCGCAAACGAGCTCGTATTTTCCGTCATTTATACGGTCGACTGGATTTACGTAAGAGAGACTTATGTTAATTTCGAAGACTTCCGAAATAAATTGCGCAAAGTCAAGGATACGCTCGTGCGTCTCTCGCGTCCTAAGCAGAACCAGAACAATTTCTGCGTGTCACTATCTTTTATTGCCAGCTCTTAAAATAAAGATAACATTGTCGCCTATTGCATACGGTAAAGATTACTTAAATTTAGGTATGCCTTATTATGAAACGCTAACATAAGAAGTCTTCGAGCATTATCAGTTTTACAGCTGCATTCTTATCTATCTCTATTTAAACTGCAACAATATTTAGAACGTTTAATCATCTTTTTAATTTCACTTCCTTACAGTTCAACATAGGCTTGCAAACGAACGTATTGTAGGGAGGTTCAATTTTATCACAGATTTAGAGTAAATGAAAATGTTTTCACTGAGTGGTTCATCGGCTTCTACGTAACACTTCTTGGCGCGAGTTCCATTGAAATGTCATCGAACGAATCGTGATTCGATGGAAACAGGTCCCAAGGCGAGAAGTTGCCATCGTTGGAGTCGCGTCGTTAATTTGTGCAAGCATGACCACGTGGTCGGGCATTTAACCGCGTATCGTGGAAAACGGAAGGAAAAATAAGCATTCGTACTAACCAATGATAACTATATACGTGTGTACCGTGAAAATTCCGATAATACGAGGAAAGTTTTACTTCTGAGAAATATCATACCTGTCGTGATATATGGGAATATGTCTGGTATCGATGGCTGGCGCGTGATTAAAATTTATTTATGAAAAATTCGTTGCATTTTACAAGACGATGCTTTGTATCGAAAGTAGCAGAAATGTCTGCTTCTTTGGATTTCGAAGTTTTTCATTCAATTCTCATTACTGGGATTACCACAGCAAATGATTGGAAAAACTGACGATTCTGACGGCTTATGGGTGTTCAATCACAATTAATTAATAAAGCGATACTTTTGCAGGATAGTTTTCCAGAAAGGTCTCGAGAATGCTTCGAATTGAACGAGAAGAGGCACGGATAAAGTTAAGTAAAAGATCAGTGCCGAAGAAACAAGGCTGCGAGCAAGTGAGCATTGTAGAAAAGTAATGTCGTTTTCAGAGGGATAACAAAAGAATGACGGTGAAACGCGACGCGGATCAAATTTCAATAGGATCTCGAATTATGAAGAGAGAATCAAGTACAATGCGATTGCTTCCTTGGTCGGTTGAGAAACTCCAGTACCGCGTCATTCACCCTTCTCTCTCGTGACGCAAATCGCGTACCATTACGCACTGTTGATTTTAAACAAGCCACCGATTAAAAAAGTTAAGGAAAAGTGGAACATGGAGGAAAGTCGTTTAATGACGATAGACGTTAACCCAGCGGGCAGGTATGTCTGAAGAAATGAGAAAGACGCGAGTAGAAGAGTAACGTGTTTCTAATCTGGAAGTTGTTCTGGCATTAAGACGGCCGAACGAGGAACGAGGAAAAACTTTTCATTTCATTTTTTACCTCTCAGTTGCTGGACCCGTACGTGACATAACGAAAAAGGAAATCCCCGGATAATTCTCATAAAAACATCGTAGTTACAAAAATTGTTAATTGGCAAAACACTCCACTGCCAAAGTCCGCGTCCCCTCCTCACAGGAACCAAAGAGGGCGCCCTCAATTAAAACGATTCGCTTCAAATTGTAGAACACCACAGATGCCATAGGAGATATCTATTTGAATCATTTGTGCTGGCTCCGAATAGTTTCGTAATCTGTTGTTGACAGAACGATAACCGTTTATGTCGGTCGTTATCAGATTTGCAACAGACACCACACAGTCACTGTGAACCGGACACTATGATCGCACTGCATAATTTCTATCGCTTTTGATAAATGTGCGTAGTGTTTACGTTCGAAGCGGTTTTCCTCTTCCATATTCAGTGACCCACTGATATTTTCTACGCGAAAAAATGTCCAAATCGTGGACAGAATATTAATATGGTATGTTTGCGTGTTCCCTTATTTTCACCTCTTAAGAGTAAACTGTACAGTTTTATTCAAACGGCTAACTTTTTTACTATCTTTAATATTCCACGAATCTACGTTAAACTATCAGGAAATATTACGAACAAACTGCAGAAGTCATAAAAGGATAAAACGAACCTTACCTCCACGATTGGATGAAATGACCGCGCACAAGGCCACGAAACTTGGCTCGTTTTTCACGAATCCATGTTAAGTTCAAGTGTACCGACGTAATAATGATCTTGAACGAGTTTCGACCAATAAATATATTCACCAGTTATCTAATCATCCTTCCATTCCTCCGAATATTTATATTTTAAATAACTGTCATCCACGGTTTCTTTCAAGTGACATTTATCTTATCAAGTAACATTCACTTTCCGACAGACATTTTCCATTTCGAAAGTATCTACTTTTTAACTACTTTTATTGATTGTCCACATTTTACTGCTTCGAACCGTTTGCTTGAACGTGTTTCTGCTATTAATCATCTATGTATCATAACAGTATAATGTGTAAGCAAACTACACATGTTATATTTTCATTGTTCATTGGGATTTACGTATGTACGTACGAATCAGATGCAGAAAATTCTCATAATTAGGAGATAATTTTTTTCATAGTATATATACATTCTTCAGTCTCGTTACAATGATTCATTTCATTTAATTCAGCCTTTTCATTTAGCTTTGAGATCGTAGGAAGCGTAATAACCTCGATGAAGGGGTTATATGCTAAGAAAAATTGATCTCACGAGATTGTGCTTTGCCTGGTGGTAGCCATCGCGTTTTTGTCGAGCCTTTCTTTGATCCCACCAGCTCGAGGGTACTTTGATAAGTGCCCTCGTATCAAACTGTGGTAAACGTATCGTCCATCCTTTCCCGCGGATACGTAATTAACATCTTATTAATAATAATTTAATCGCACAGTATTTCATTATTAATATGAATTTCCTTGAAATACAGCCTCGTTTAAATCGCTAAGATTGTTGCAAACTGTACTCGATCATTAATTTCGAAGGAAATCCTAACAATTTAACGCAAAATTTTCAAAGTTTCTTCTTGTCTGTTTCTAATCCACCATGACGACTTCATAGCCGAGAAAAAGGCAAGAAGCAGGTACAAGAAAACCAGAAATCACGACTAATGAGCGAAGCTGCCTCTATTCGTTCCAACTTACGTCGATCGACGTCAATGCCAGTCCACGAATCCGTCGACGAACAAAGGAGCAAAAGCGTTCACGGCGACATATTTTTTTTTTAATAGCACGTGACTGAACTGACGCCACTTCCGGCACAGGAACGCCATATCAACGAACCGTTCTCCATGGAATCCCTTCGGGGGAGGTTGAATGTCTCGAATGATTCAACGCGTTAATGTACACGCTATTGATATTTTTTACCTTTCATTTTTTTCTTCGTAAATCGTATCGTGCCTTAAGAAATTGTGCAATTAACAACCAGGTAGGTGTAATTGGTGCCAGTTATCGACGGAATGACGGGAAAGACGTTCTTGCGCGTGTCCTTCTTGTCCGTTCGAGAATTCCCGCTCGAATAATTTTTGTTCCTACCAAGAACACGCGTCGATAGAGCCGTGAAGTTTCTTCGACGAGTGATTAAAGGATTCGTTGGGCAACAATGTGGAACTCCGGAATGCGTGGATTCTATGAATGCGATTTCTATTAAAAAGATGATTTACTACTCCGAATAAAGGGATTTATTAGTGATTTAAAGACTTTAGACAGGCTGTACGCGTAATTGTACGCGCAGAAAACGAGAAGCTTGGATCGGAGGTAGCGGGAAAAGTGTGATTTTTCACGCGTCGATTTTTTTTTAACAGCAATTACTCGTAGAATTATTAGTCGAAATACTAATATTTGATAGCTATTTTTAAAGCGTACCGAACGAGGCACATAGCTGTAGGCGGTTTTGAACGTGAATGGCAACTTGCTCAATGTTAATAACTCGTATTTGTAACAGAAAAATGGTGGTTTATGATTGAAGGATAGATATTTTCTACAAGGTGACGCCTGTTCTTGATTCTAAGTATACAGTCGCGAACCAGCGGTCTGTTTTGACTAAGAATTGTGCAATCGGTTGTGTATGAACTTAACGTCAACTTAATTCGTAGCTAAACCATGTTTAGTCTCCGGTAATTAACTTTGACATATTGGACATTGCTAGCAGTCATGCTCCCATCTATGCCACTCGGAAAGCAGTAGGTGCCCGCTCAAACTGGAGAAATAAAAAAAAAGAGCAACGATAGCGTGCAACGTAAGAAAGCAAAAGTGATCTTCGCGTGTCCTCCGCAAATCCACCCGCAGAAGAACCGCTCGTATCAGAAACCATTCGATATTCAGCCCAAAAACGTATTTCCGTGCTTTCCACGTTCCTCGTGACATTTCCCAGAGGGGATTGAAATAACGGGACACCCGGTACGCTGTATTAACTCATTTTTCCTTCATCAACGATCGATGTGCGAGATACGTTCCTTTCCTACCATTAATCAACCCAGTTTTTTTTCTTTCTTCCCTCGAACACGACGATTCCCGATCGTTTCCCAGTAACTCCCACCGGAGACGTCAGAGAGTTACCCGGGTACCCGGTTTTCCGCGGCTACCCGCGTCCGTAACTCAATTTATTCCACGCCGCCGTGCGCTTTCAGCGAGGTATCCTTGGAAATGTCGGCTTGGTCACGCTCAACTGGCTCGTTCGACATTATACGAAAGAAGGAGAAAAAAAATGCACACACATATATATGTGTGTGTGTCGACCATTTGTAATATCAACGATTCCATCCACGTTAGGCGAGAAAGAAAAAAGATGAAGCGCGAAACGCGCGTCTGAACGGTGGAAGAAAGATGCACCGTTTCCTTTTCAGTGTCGTCGACGATAATTGCAGTAATCGTAGCGACAGTGTAAACGAGCCCTGACGAGAACATTTTCATTACCTCCCTCTCGATGAGAAGACACGTGTCGTTTCGAAGAATGACATTTGTTCCGCGGCAGGTGATCCTCGTAGCTTCGACCGCGTTCTAATATCGATACTCGTTTGCGAGCTAGGTAAAGGGGAAACAGATCGATGCTCGGTAATTGATTAACTGTGAAACGCAGTAATGAAACCCGAGGCAATTAACAGCACTGTAAATAGCAATCTCTGTGGAATTAATTATTCAAGTATCGCGTGGAGTAATTAACCCAATCACGAGATCCTTTTTAATGCACGATACATGTGAGTCACAAAATTCTTCGGATTCAATGGCGAACACTCCAGGATATCGGCAAGAAACTGTTTCCTAATCGTTATCGCTTCCAACGATACACGGTAGAAAAGTAAACCCAAAATTCTATAACGAGGTAAGTAAATATACTCATTAGCTTCCACCTAAAAATGACTACAATCTTCTCACGTCATTTTCTCCATATACAAGACAAAAATCCAGTAACGAAGTGAATTCCAAGAACGACAAAAATAACTGGAATACCTGTCGCGTAATTAATGAACGGCAAAAAGTCGATCGCAAAAAATCTCACTGACACAACCCGGTGGAAAAAGATGGAAAAACAAATGGGGTTCACAGGGGGATTCACGGATCGTTCAAGGGTTGGCGATAGGTCAGGCGATCGTATCTTCTCGTTGATATTCGGAGATTTCTTCGTGGTTTCGTGTCTCGCCATTCAAATGAATTCAAATGCCTCATCAATAATTCATCGGGCCGGTTATCAAGGCTACGAATCGTGCAGGATCCCATGCATCGTCGGATGATTCACGACGCTCGGAGGATGCCGCAAGTAGGCAACAATAATAACGTAATAATAATAGAAGATAATATTGCGTAATAAAGTTACAATTCAAGCTTCAAAAGTGACAAAAATATACTGCACGTGACGCTTTCCTTTGTTCTTAATTAAATTACCGTAACGATTAAAGTTGGTACTTGAGAAAAGCTCATCTCTCGCTTTGAGCGTACATGCTATTAAATGCAAGTAGATTAACGTTAACTCCAATTCTCTCGAAGCATCGTGTTTGTAGCGGAATCACGTAATCCTCCAAGCGTTTGATATTCATCGCGTTTCCCTAGGATTCCCCAAAATATCCTGATCATCGCGAAACACTCGTCAGATATTCTCTCAGCAGCTCCACCAAGGCCAGGAAGTGCTTCCTCGACGAATGCCGGTGGTAAATGGCCCAGTTTCAGGGAAATAGCTGCACGATGCGGTAACACAGTATTCGATGGAAGCAATGAGTCGTGCTTTGCGTCAAAGCGGCACTCGATCCATACAACCTGTCTCCATCAGATTGCGAGACAATCGGAAATGATATTCTACCGTTGGGTGCAACAAGTGCATTCGAGACACTCGGCTCCTTTTACCGTCGAACGTGTAAACAGAGATTTTTCGATGGTTCAGACGTACGTCTGACAAATTTCATTCGCTTATTCTTAGAATTCTTCGAACCAACTAAGTGCTAACTTTATGACTAATCCTCTTTGTATGGCAATTTAATTGTACCCGCTGGCTGCATCCACTTGTACAGTTAATACGCGGGACAACCTTTGAATCTTTAGCTGATGCAGTAAGAATGTTTGTGTAATTCGATTTTTTAACAGCCGATACCAAATCGATTCTATTGAATGAATAATGCAGTACAAACGCGAGCAGACAAGTGTGCGAACAGTGTTCCTGCACATTTCCAGCCACTCATTAGCTCCCCCTTACAGCGTTCCATTCTTTCGCATTCCAATTTTCTTAAGATCGTTTCAAAAGCTTCCACGACCTCTTGAATTCCCTCGCACCGCGAGGAGAAACTTTTTTTTGCCTCTACTCTAGACCGTGGCGCGAAATTCTGGTGCATAACGTTGCAAACTTTTAAAGAATTTCCTCGAGTATGTTTTATTACGAGACGAGGGGATGTTTATTTGACGCTTTTAATATTTGTCTCGAATATGACTTGCGGGGGTAATCGTGAGACTGGAGGAGGATCAAATTTCGTGTATTAAGTCCGTCGAACTTTTACTTCGCGCCTGTTGGCGAATCATCTTGGGTAACTTTTTTTGCCAGTTACTGCGTGACGCTTTCTTTCTTGCTGGAAGAGATAACTGTCACAGTGGCAGTCGGAAAACCTTGCTCGACACTTGCGATAACAGGTATCGTTGTGGCGAAGGGCAATGCACTCGGATGAAGTAGGCTAATGGGAACTTTCAAACAGCCATCTTCATAACTTTGCGTATCTCTCCCGAGCAGCGTTCCAATCTGCGTAATACTTCTAGCCTTGTTTTTCAGAGGAAACAAGTTTTAACATCTTCTAATTACGGTGCACGAACGTGGAAGCGTCCGCCGTGGTCTACTTCGATCGAATCGAATTTAATTCCGTCTGAATCGACAGGAATTCTTCAGTTGACGTTAATCAACCAGTTTTCGCTAATCGTACGTCTGTAACGAACCCAACACTTTTTCCTCGGAACTCTTCATACTTCATCGAAGCATGAATAATGCGATCTTAATCGAAACCGATTCGATTCCTAATTAATTAAAGGAATTAGTAGAAGTTCGTTACGCGGGGTATACGATCTCAAGGAAAATTTTTTTGCCGCCCAGCCTTCATCCAGGAAGTGCACTGGCACTCGGCAGATTTTATTACGGGCGTACACGGTGATCCCCTTTAACTGCATCCGCCGTTAGACGATCCTCGAAAAGCAATTTCGACGGAACCGGAGGCCGGATTTATTGCGAGCCGGGATTCACTGTAAACACCCGACGGCGGCTCCTCTTAATTCCACCCCCTCGCTTTCGATTTCCCTGTCCGCGCTTTTTCCGCCCGCATTTTTCCTTTCGTCCTCGCGTCACCGTGAACGCATAAAAAAATAATCTCGCCGTGGAGATCGTCAGAGCACGATAATAGACGACGTACGATGTTTTGAGAAAGAGCTCCCGTACTCTAATCGAAAAAGTCTTCGCGCTATTTTCCATATCACGGAGAATGTTCTAATGATCCAAAAGAGAAGAGTCCAGCGAAATCAGAGACCAGAATGGATAGAAGAAACTTTGTGACAACGCTCGTGCGACATACACGAGAAACTTGTTCCAACATCACGTCGATTCTACATACGACCTTTTATTATTTGTTTTATACCGCGATTGCAGCAGCTGGTATGGACTAGTGACTTTTCAATCGCAGACATTTGTCCTATTCTGTGGAATGGGCCCGTAGGATACTCGTCTTTACTTCGGAGTGGATGCATGTACCTTTTAATTAGTATAGCTTCTAAGAAATCACGTTGAAATGACGTCAGCGATATAAATTTCATATTTGTACGTGTCGCAATGTTATTCCAAGCGACGCTGTAGTTTCCTCTCGTACGTTCTGCGAAATGACACCGTGCTACAGAATTAATTGTTTTCCTTTAAAAACGTCCACCTGGGGCCACCCCCTGATGCCGTAAACGCCGTGCTTGTAGATAAACCGCGATACCTCGATGTCATTAAAAATACCGACCAATTTCATTTATTTCCACTTCAATAAATAATTTGCAACAATCAACGCTTGTCATTTCCACGCGACAGCTAGTAGAGCATTGTTCATCGCTTTTATAGCAGCGACCAATGTTAAACCGCAAACGTCACAAGGCGGTTCTTAAGGAAGCTAATAAAGCTAAACTGGATCACCAACGTCATCGACAAGGTGTTAACTAATTCCCAGCCAACGCGATTTAACGAGCCATTCCTAAGATCGGTCGATCGTCATGAACATTACACGTATCCCCTCGACAATTGCAAATAGCGTACATCGTAAACGTTTAAATACGCTCGTGTTCTCGTTGCGCGGTGTTTTCCCTGCCAATGACGAGGATTTCATAACGAGCATAATCATCTGTATTGCATATGCCATTAATATTTAACGTACCTTTCATGCGAGAGACGTGGGCGTGTCTAAGAGCAAGTGCTTCTCGATAATAAGTAATTTAAATTGATAATAAACTGCAATTTTTTATGGGGGTTGGAGGTCGCATGGTTAACAGGGTCACCTTATGAATACCGTGTCCAACTATCTTTTGCAGGTGCAATTTCAATGTTTGCACCGCGGGTCATAACGCGCCTGGTGGTTTCCGGTTTAACGACGTGCTATAGGGAGTTGCTCTACGCCAGGCGCGTGTCAGCACTGCACTTGGGGATGTTCCACGACGTTCTGAATTCAGATATACACAAAGAATAGAAATTTTAGATACAGTTTCGACGCTGAGAAAAGCTGGTACCATCCGCGTAAGCCTATTTAAAGCAATAACGTAATAGTTGCGCGTGACAAACTTAAAAGCACGCGTCGCCAACTCCGCTTCCGGCAAATGGCAGGCCACTTGACGCGCGTCTAACAGCGTTTAAGCGTACTTTAAAATCGATCGATCGTTCGATCAAACGATTGATTTATGGTGTTCGCGACTGCTCGATGTCAAATTCCTATCGGAAAGTTATATAAACGCGTGCGACGCGACTGGATGAAACGGTGTCAATTGAAGGAAATTATACGGACGATACGTGCACTCTCGGCTCGTCCGCCACTTTCTCGATACGAAAATCCGTATCGAAACTGCACGGAACAGGGTCTCTTTTTGTGGAAATTCGGGGCTCAAATAAAATTACGCGGATAATCAGGCCGCATTGTGCCGGAAAGCTCGACAGAGTCGAGTCGGTGTGTGTTTCGTATTTGTCGCTTGTATCCGTCGCGAATAGGACCATAATCCTCTCGTTTTTAATGCGTTTCCAGTCCACTGGCTCGAACGTGCAAAACATAAATTATCCAGTTTTTTTCCTGGCAATTCTTACGGCGCTTTATTTTGCGTATTGCCAGCCACGTATAATGCATTCGTCCAATTACCATCGTACAGTTCCGTTTTACTTGTCGTTCCTAGTTTTCGTCGTTGTTGCAGAAGATTCTTCACACGTTCGTGATCTGTATGGAGAATAGTACGGCTGAGCGACCAGAGGTTGAGCAGTAGAAATTGATAAATGTAAATTGCTGTCCCGGATACAGTCAGGAAGAGAATATTGATTTTTCTACTGGCTCGATTTGCATGTTTATAACGCGAAACTGTAAATTTTCTGAATTAAATTATACAATACTAAGAAAGGAAGTATAAAAAAAAAGGAATTAATAATAATACCGCGAACAGCCCAGAATTGATTAATATTAACCTTAAACATTTCCTTGCAGGGGCAGGAAACAAACAAGCCGTTCGCTTGTTAAAGTACACCGAATAGCACGATCAGAAGGTTGAGTAGATTATTAGTGCAGCGTAACTTACAATCTCTTCGACAAAAAAAAAAAACAAAAAAAGCGCGCAAACCGCTCCGATCACGTTAATTTTAGATTGCGCCAGCAGTTTTTGCAAAACTATCGGAACATTCAAATTCTTTCGGATCGATAACGTGTTCGATAGCGCGATCGATCCGTGACACAAAGGCGGACGCGGATACGGACCGAGTGAAAGTAACGGTAGCTAACAAGCGACGTGATTAAAACTTCATTCGAGAAGTTCATTTGCGAGCTTTTGTGAAAACGCGACCGATTTTCTAGTCTATTTGAAAGTTGCGCCATTAATTAGTTAAATGTCGCGCGTATTGCTTTTACCTTGATGATAACCCCCGGTTTTCCCGTCTCGTTCATTGAATTTCAAACGCGACGCGAGAGAAGAAGAGAAAAAAATGGAATGTGTTAACTCAGAAAAAGGCGAATTCTTTACGCGCGAGGCAAATTTGTAATCGTGTTTTTAATTATTTCCTACCACGGTCTTTAAGCAGCTTTTTCGTCCACGTTTTTCAATTCCAGGAAAGAAGTACATTTTTTCGTTCGAGCGAATTCAATGAACAATTCCGTGCCTCCACACTTGTCAGACATTAAGAGTCCAGTTGCGCGTTCAGACAAAAAACCATCAGCATTCTATGCCACGATATCCACATGACGATAATCGCTAATCTTAACACGTCACTATAGTATATCGTTTACCACAAAGGTTTAATAAAGTAAATCACTTGTTACCTGATCGTAATTATACATCATCCGTAGATACATATTAATGATCGTGTAAAATTATACTTTGATCAGAAAAAATACCGATACTTGGTCATTTACATATCAATTAATTAGATCCAAGTACACTCCCACGAACTAATTACTAAACCAAAAAACGAGAAGAAAAACGCTTAACCAGAAAACATGGCAGTCCGCCAATACTTTTTGCATCCACAAAAACTGCCCACAATAAAATATCCCGCTTTCTTTTCTTCGCTAACGAGCACCATTACGAACCTAGCACACGAACTGCCATCTCTAGTCCAGCGAGCACGGAACAGACACTAAAAGAGGGGAAACGGCACGAATATAAGAGGAAAAATGGTTGTAATTATTTAAAAGTCTGTAGCCTCTCTGTTAAACGAGCTATCCTCTCAAGAAACCCATTAATTCCCTCGAGCCGGGTTTCGATGCTCGAATTTCCGTGTCCCCGGCTAGACGAGGCTGTCCCTGGGAGCGACACAGGATTAACAAAGGCTCCGGAGCTTCCCGCGTTAATTCCCGTTGCGCGTGTCACCAGCCATGGCGTCGGCTTTCTTTCCTGTTCGTCGATGAAACTTCAGCCCGGGCAAGGGTTGAGCTCGCGGCGACTCGTCCCGCGTTACGCAACCCGTTCTCCAAGTTTAGGAGGGACTGGGGTCGGCCAAACAATGGTGTAACCCGACCTACGTGGTGATTGCTATTAATCGTACCAATTTATTTTCTTGTCCACGGGCTCTCCTTGCATTTCAGAATATATCGACTCTACCTGGGAAGCCTCGAGCTACGAGGAATCGACGCGGGCGTCGAGGTCGACTCGCTGGGACAATGGGCGTGATTTCGCGCGTACAATTCTCGGATTTTGCGGCGACCAATTCAGCCAATTTTTTGCTTCACCGTCTGTTCGTACGTTTCTCTGGAGTTGTTGATAAATTTAGGGGTATTGTTCAGCGGAATATCGTTCACAGGTTTTATTTGCAGCTCGTGGATGTCCTAGTAATAACAGACTTTGAAGTTTTAAGATCTAGTTAGAAAGAATAATTTATTAAGAGGAACAGAGTGTGCGACAACTCGGTTTAATTCGAATTCATGCATTTATATATATGTATACAGGAGATCTTCTCTCGTACGCGTCTTAATTTCCGTTGGTCCGCCGCGATTAATCAGAGTTCAACTCGGTAGAACGAAAGATGCGTTAATTGGTTGCACGAGGCGAGCTTCCAACAGCCAAACGATTTCCTCATGATTCCGTTATATTTGCTCCAGTAAAGACTCCGCACTCGAGTCAATTTACTTGAGACTCCCTTCGTCGCGAAGAACTCGGAATAAAGTCTCAAAAGAAGAGGACTCCTCGGAGAGCTGGAGGCAACTGACTTATAAACTCCGTTTTAATTTCGAGACTAAAAATTCGATGCGAAAAATTCAAGTCTTTCATAAAATCCTGATTAAAACACCGAACGAACTTTAAATCAGAAGACTCCCTAGGAACCCCTATGAAACACATCCTGTTGCAGGAACGGTATTGCAAAAGTAATGGAAGAAACGAATTGTTGCGCATCGTAGGAATCAGATTTACCCCAGAATCGGTGATTTTTCTCAGTGAAACACGTCTCGAGCCGCTGAACTAGATTAGAACAGGTACTCACGACAGAGACTCGATCGAAATCCTTCTGGTCCTTAGCCGCTACCGAGGAAGAATACCCGCGGAGAGGAACGGTACCGCACTCATCGCCCACTAACCTTGCACTAAGCTCTATCACCTCGGTCTGGCAACGATAACAAAACTTGCGGACGCGTAGTACGTGCACTGGGCATTTTAGAGGCCCTGCATTCGATCAGGGTACGCGGAGAGCGTGTCGGCGTGCAATTCTTCGTCACTTAAAGAGAGTGGGTCATTAACGATGCTCTCCACGATCCTTCGAGCCGAGCATCGTTCTCGTGCCACGCACACCTCCTCTTTCTTCCATCTTCCATCGCTCGTTCAAGTTTTCCCGTGAAACGTGAACGCGATGCGTGTCGCTATTGATACGCGTTGTTCCCTCGATTCGTATGCGAGCGTTACAACGGCCGTTGTCGTGACGAGAATTTCCCGTTCGTGTAAAACGGTCCGGTTCGAGGCGGAGGATCGAGGTTGGTTGCATGGAGAGCAGTGGAGGAACGGAACTGGGAAATGGAAGATCCAGTGGTTTAGTTTCTACGGTAATTACAATCTTCTTTCTTTTTGTGAACATTTTTGTGAACATTTCATCCATTCTACTGAACGAATTTCGGTGTTGCTTACGATAATTCCATTTTAAACGTTTCGTTCTCTTCCATTCATAGGAATCATTCGTAAAATCCAATTGCTTATACAACATGCATTAAAGAGCCAGATATTATTATTGTTAGAAATGCACGACTTTTGTGGAAGGTGTTATAATTCATTTAGAAAATTGATAAAGAAGAGGAGCGTTTCGTTTCGATGGAATCTCATTGGCGACAGGTCTCGTTCCGATAGAGAGGCTCTAGAATACATGCAGGCCTAGTGGCCCCGATACTGGAAGAGGCCTCCATTGTGCGAAACCCACGAAGATGGAGGTAACGTAATGAAACTAACTGGCTTGCTCTGACCAATTAACCAACCCAGCCACGGCATAATATTTAACGTACACTCTTCACCTTCCCCTGTTCACGTGGCCGTTTACGCCCGTGGATATAGCGTTACATGGAAACGCGTCGCGAGGGAATATCATCAAGCGATGATAAATTGGTGGACATGGACGATCCTGCTTATGATCGAAATTACTTTCCACCGATCTCTCAGCGGAATATATTTCGGAGATTCGATAATAAAAGAAACTAGCTATTACAACTTATGTGATTTAACTTAAATAAAAATGATAACTGATTGGCAATTGCGTATTCTTCGAATTATATCTATTAAAGACGGCTAGAATTTGGAAGAATTCATTTAGAGAGGATGAATAGTAGGTTGGTTGGAATTGTTAATAAATTTTGTTAATAATTTCTGTAACACATGATAAATGAAACGTGTGGAATTTCAATGATAGGTTCAGACAAGGGGGAATGTAACGCGGTGAAGATGTCACTGTTAATTCGCTCTTCCCACCTGTTTGCTCGCGTCTGACCATAGACAGGCACGCTCTACTGCGGCTGCTAGGAATCCGCTGCACGTGTGCACTCGCACTTGAATAGACCATTTACTTGCTCTGTTTATCATTATCCACACCGTGTAATGATACTAGCCAGCGGTACCATTTTATTACCGTGGTTTTTAATTTTCTCGAACTGGGAAACACGTCTAACTTTTCCTAAAATTTCATTTCACGTACGAACTGCACGGATACGAAGGTTGACTGAATAGAGAAGCTTCAACTATCCACAATTGCATCCGAAATGCTAAAATTCCATACGCCTTCCAAACATCGTCCCTACTTCAAAAAATAAGTTCTCCAAATCTTGAACTCTTTGATCTGCAAGAACAATAAAATTCTGACTCGAAATTGCCGAAGGAAACCGACTTTTCTTAAAATATGATCAACCATCCGAGTGAAATATCGCGGAAAAAAGAAGATGCGTCGAGTGGGACAGGAAGGGGTGCAGAGTGCCATCCAGCTGCGAAAGAATTTTCGTTTCGTATAGCTGGTTCGGCTTGAGGGGGTGGATGCGAGGTGGTGGCATAAATATTCCGAGGTTGCGCATCGTGTTCGACGTAACTGGAAGGCCGAGGGAGGAGAGCAAGTGGTGGCGAAGGAACACGAGGGTCCCCGGATTCGTTTCGCGTGCGAGCTCAGTGCGAGCCGCGCTCCGCACGAGTGTTCGTCCAGCTGGGAAGAAGGGTGGTGGTACTTCCGGGCGAGGACACTGGCCGTGAGTTCGAATCGACAACCCTCCGTGGGCTAATCGCGATAGCAAACTTGCTCTGCTTTCAGTGTCTTCGTTTCTCCATTTTTGTTGGTGTTTCTCGCTATTTTTTCGCTGGCTCTCGTTGCCTCGAACGTTCCACTTTTGTCGCTTCGCGATAGTTTGACTGGAACGTTTGGACTTGTTGCTTTGAGGGTGACTGAACGGGTGACGTTTGCGATTGGAAAGGTGTACGTGCGTAAATATCATGCGTTCTGATTTGAAGTTTCCGAATCAGGTTTTTAAGACACATTTCCTTCTTGGTGTTGTTATGTAATAAGTCTGGTATTACGGTTTTTTTGCGATCATTTTTAAGAGAAACGATTTGTCGTATAATATAATTGAAGCGATTGAAAATTACGAATTCTCTGCATAACTTCATAGCATTTATCATACCTCTACCAGTAACCGTGCTGCCAGAAACGCGATTTATTTTTAAACCGCGCTATTTATAAAATACACTTGAACAGGAAGTAAGATCGATTTCTCCGAAAGTTATACAAGTTCGTAAAAGCACGGAAGATCGATACGTCAATCCGCGCGTCAAGCTGGCCGGTTAATCATATCTAAAAAAAATGTCTGCTCGATAATTGCCCTCTAACATTTCAGGAACTGTTTCGCCCTCTAATATTAATCGTTACGAGGGCGCAAGAAGGGACGAGTTGAAATAGGTCGGCGCGTGTGTTACCGCGGCATAGTTTTTATTCATGTATCCACTTGAAAAGTTGTCTATAGATACCTCACCAGGCTGATACGAACAGCTCGCTTTTTGGTCCCTTTTATTTCTCTCGCATTTTTCTTCCTCCACATTTCCCTCCCACTCTTTCAGTCTTGCTCTTCCTAGCCCGTTCCATCCTCTCTTCCCTTTGGCCTGGTTATTTTTCACGTAACCCGGGCAGCGGATGAATTTCCGCGCCGCGAAATTGATGACTCGGGGATAATGGAAATTTATCGCCTATAATAGCCTGCGTTCTCGTCAGCGAACCGTCCAACAACCAGAGAGGTATTAAGAAAAACGCGACAATCATGAATTATTCATATAATATACTCTTCTGTTGACTTGCTATAATAGCTGACTTCACGCGCCAACATTACAAATTTTAATTTCATTATAGTTACACAATTTTGTACCCAAAAGAAAGAGGGAAAGAGATAGATAGAGAAGCTGAAGGTGAACTGTGTCTAGGATCTTTATAGCTGCACGAGAACCGTTGCTAAAAAATTTAGAAGGCAATTCTAGGGGTAAAAATAAGACGAAAAGAGATCGAGAACAAGAGAATTGCAGCTAAAGCTTCGTTTTTGGGGAAAACGATTTCAAAAATTAACGACGAAAGTACGTGGGACTCCTACCGTTAATGCGCGCGTGTTTCATGTATTTTCCAAACAGTCTTCTTCGAAGACGAGGCTGCATACTCAATTTTATTCTTCCTGATTTTCATTCTACTCTTGCTGTGCTCCTGCTTACCCTTTCAATTTTCTACCAACGATAACAAAACCTTGTCTGAAATGGAATAAGATGATAGAAGACGTACCTAAAGTACAGGAGAAAGGTTTATTTCAACAATATGAAGATTGAGTTACGTGATTTAATGATCGGAATTTCTCCGATTCGAGAAAGAAGAAGAAACGCGCGCAACAGAATTCGTACACGTCCCAGGCTCGACGTGATTCTGAAAAGATTTACGAGCTTGTCTCCGGCAGACGAGGGATTAAAAGAAGGTCGAATAAAGAGGCTCAATGGATGAACCAGGTGGAAGTTCTCGAAGCAGTCGCGAATCACGAGTACGCTCTCGAGGAGGGATGAAAAAGAACGAAACTGAAAGACGACTCTCCCTCCTTTAATATACGTGAATTAAACGATGGTCCATCGACTCGAAGAAAAATTCGATCCTCGATCAGCTGTTATTGAAGATTTTTCACTGGTTCAGATGAAAACGAAGACTCGTGTAGGCAATCGTAATCCTCTGCTTTATTCATCGAATCGTCGATGTACGTGAAAACAGCACGGTAATCAAACATAAGACCGTCGGAACATAACGCAATGATTGCAACACGATCCAATTTGATGGGTTGTACGTGATCAAACCGCGCGGCAGATAATTTATTATTCAATAAACTGGACGGCGTCTGCCTTCGATGATTGGCAAGTCGATAACGATCACAGCCAACCGAAATAGACATTCTGCGGCCATTAAACAAACATTTTTAGTAAGCTTATTGCGAAACAATTTGCAAAGTATCCTGTTTACAAAATTGCGCCACAGACAAGATAACCGTAATCCTGATCGAAGATAAAGAATACAATTCTCTTTCATCGTTCAGCGAAGAAACAGATCATACTTAGAATCGAGAGGCCATATTGATTAGAAACTGGAAAACTCTCGCGATCGTTTCCCTTTGACAGACGTTAACGAACGCGACAAGAAAATTCGGTTACACCTGGATAATCGGATATTCAACGGAGAATTATAGGAGCGTGATTTTCCCAGGGGTGTTCCAAGTGGGAAGTCGAGGGAACGAAAACACTTTGAGCCTCTGGATGTACTTCGACCTGACCACCAATTGAATTAACCTGGCGTTCAGCATTGATTTTGCGTCCACGGTTGGAACCACATCGGGTATTATTGTTTAACAACGTGCTGTGCTTGATGAATATCGGCTTTACTTAATCCTCTGTACAATCTGCATAACTTTGAAATTGTACGCACATCTATCTGATTGTGGTAACAAGTATTTGTACATGTCATTTCTAAGCATTGACAATTCTTGTACACACGTTTAAATAAAGATTTTTATTGCTATATACCATTGCATTTTATTAACACACCACTCCCATAATAATCTTGAATAACCAATTCATAGCAATTAATAATTTCGTGAAGTCATACAACACTTAAAGTGTAAGCTTATGAACGAATGAAATAAGACTTTTAAAACTGCGAATACTTGGGAATGTAGCTTGAAAGTAACGCGAAATTAGAGGGGATTAAACGGGATTCAATCTGAGAAGTTCCTTTCTTCTCGAAGGGTGGCAACGGCAAATGAACGGGGATATTCCACACGATTCCGATTGCACTTTACCGTATTAATTAACTCAGGATTACAACGTGCTCCTGAACAATCGTATTAATCCGTGTAATCCGATACAATTGATTCACGGACGGCACGCCACTCGACAACATTACGGGAATCCCTGTCTCAATTATTGAATTGCTCATTGCGAAGTATTGCAGCGTAATTACGATACAATCGAGATGCACGTTCTAAAGATCGGAAGTATTTTAGTAATTGTTGCTAATTGTAAAACTGAACGGGATTTGGTTCGACCTTGTTTTATAACGGGAGCTCCGCTTAGCGATTCGAGTAATTAACAGACCGATTTTTCACCGCATTTTTATTCGATTACTTCATTATTTTGCCGCTAATTCTTTGAAACAATTCTTCGAACTATATTTTTTATTATGTAGTTTCCATGGGTTTATAAAATCCATAGAAATTGGTAGAAAATAACTTCGTACAGTTCTATAATAACTTCGCGAAATAACTTCGTGATCTAATAAAAATCTTTAATCCATTTCGAAAAGACAATTTGCCAAAGTGAAGTCGCACAAAATAGATTCGTTACTTTCTTCACTCAATTGGGAGTAAAAGTTTACAGGAAGATTAGATTGCGATGAAAGAGAATTTTTTTTTTATTCAACGCCGTTCGTCGTTGATTGGTCGCTGCGAGGTCTTCCAGAAGCACTGATTGGAGTCGTGTCGGGAAATCGTGAGGGGGAAAAAAGTTAAGCTCCTTACAGCTATACAGTTGCCGTCGTCGCCTACCGATAGGCAGCAATCTCGTTATAGACACTTCGATCCTCAGATTCTTAATATGATATCGATATCAGGACGATGCCTCGACGAGCAATTCATTCAACAAGCTTCTGCTTCGATATTAAAAAAAACACAGACACAATTTTTCATTCATTCGACCGAAACTAATGAATTTTTCATAATGAGCTGAGAGATACGTGATCGCGTTGCTTCGAAATGCATAAAACCTTCGAGTAAAAAAGGAACAATCATTAAAAAGCCATTAAACTTTAAAATCGATTCCTCGATTCGCACGCTTCCCTTCATTTGCAACAGCGTCCAAGTTTTCAGTAGTATAGGTCCCTCATGTACGGCCAACTTCTGAGTATACAAATTCAGTCCTTTAATAAAACGCGTGCGTCATCGATGAACAAGAAATTCCGTTCAAACTATCGAGCGCAGCAGAGTCAAGGTGTTATGCCAGAGGTGAAACGTACAATCGAAATCATCTAGAGTTTCAGTTTTCAGTTGCTTAGGGACGCGTCCACCCGACAATCGATACGAGACGCCCGTGGCACGAGTTGACCGGCACCGTCGTTCGATTAATCGGCCGAGCTCACCGACAGCCGCGTTCCATTCGAGATAATCCAACCTGCTCGCGGTTTAGTTATTGTCGCATTCGCAACGCTGCTTACCGGCGCCATAATCACGCGCAAACAGTATGAGGCGTCACGAGCAGGTTTACTGCTTCGCGGGAGAGGGTTGAAGCGACCCGAATATGAGGATCGACCGATCCACCCTCGCAATTAAGCGGATTAATTCCGCTCTGGTCGGAAGATGGGTGGAGTAATTGATTTTGAAAATCACGATGCTGGTGTTTCGAGTTTCGTCACAATCTGGACGAAGAGTCGAGTGGATCTGTCTTCCTGTTTCTCCTATTTTTTACGAAACGGAAGTACGACACTTCGAGGTTTTAATAAGTCGTTGTGAAACGTTATAAACATGATTGGCAAACCTGGTCCATTGACATCCTTTTCACCATTGTCTTCAAAATATAACCGCGTCTTTAGAAATTAGTCACGTGTCGGTTCATTATTCCGCGGAACGTGATCTACCGCTGAAACAAGATCGTTGAATCCGTTTAGACGACTATTTCAGTTTGTCCGTTAAAACGAGCGTTAATTAAACGATTATTCAACGCCATTCACCTCATTAGCAGTATGAGTGCCTATGTATAAACAATAATCCGTTCGAAACTTGATCCCCCTCTTTATACTAATATCGAAAATAACTACAGCCAATTGTATTTCATAGTAAACACCAATTTCAATTATTATCTTAATTGTATTAAAACCAAGGATTACGTCGCGCAAATTAATCAGGTTTGAGTGTACTGTCTGACATTATTTTTCAGAAAAGCCACGAATTAATTCCTATCCGGGAGACGTGAAAATCTCTGGGAAACTTCGTAAACACCCTTGCTCATACAAATTTCCATTTTCCCTCCCATAAAACCTTCCTCCCTCGCATCAATAATTCGCGTCTCCCTTCCATCCCTTTCTCGACGCCTTCCAAACCCTGTTCGCCATTCTCGTCCTCGATCCTTTCTACCAGCCACGTATATCATCGCGTACAGAATTCAGGGACAAAAATCCGGGGAGGAAGGCACTGACACGGAAATTAGACTAGGCGAAGTTAGTTTCGGCTATCAGCCAGTCCACGGCAATGAATTCAGACGATTCTCGCGAGGATGTACGAGTTATCTGCGATGGAGCGCCCATCGCGGACTCGATAGCACCCACTGGTGCACGCACGTGAACACGCAACCCCCTCGTTATGCGACTGGTCAGAGATTCGCGGGCAAGATTGAAATCCGTTACAGTTACGGAAGTGGGTTTACGAGTCCGTGAGTTAGGGGCTGATTTCGAAGAGTGCTGTCAGGGATTCCATAGACGGATAGATAGCGAAGAATTAATGCGTGCGCCCCTCGTTAGCCTAGCGCATTGGCACCCTCGTCGACCTAGTTTCGCGTAATTTCGAAGATCTACACCCTATCTCGCCACTCTGATTGTTCTAATCAGCGATAGCGTGCGTCTGAGGAATATTGCACGTTCATATGGGCAGAGTCAGGTTTGAATTCTGGTAAGGTGAACTGGATTTCTTAAGAAACGTCTCGTCGACTGTGTGGCAATTGAAATTGCATAATTTGCAACTAACGATCGTTGGTTCGCCGTGGTTTACGTGGAAAATTCTTGCAGTGAGACAGCAAGACTAAATGTATCTTGATTAGATTAGAATCGTAAAATTTCAGTGCTGAAATATTATCAGTGTCAACATCGTTTAGTGTCTCGTAAAACGTTCGCAGAAGTACGCACGTTTCAAGATATTCATTTGCCGGTTACACAATACGTGAGTAGAAATGGTTCATCCGTATCTTAATATTTTATTTTTAATATACCGTGTCGAAGGAATGGTAACAGTGAAAAACGGAGCCAATTAACTGCGGTTATCGGTGTCGGATAACGTTCGAGAAAAATGTACGAACAACTAGCTAATATTTTAGTCCCTGTTAATTTTCATACCAAGGCGAATGCTTTTTTCGATTTAACGAGCGAAAATCGCGAGCCACGGGATACGATTTGGACATCGTTATAATGGTGCAATCGATAAGCATTGTCGCGACTAAATTAATATCAGTTGCGTAATCTTGGCTTGTCGTTCTTTCTAATTCTGTACAGTCATCGTATCGAACTTATCATATCTCGCTGCAGTAAACAGAGGAGCAATAATAGCTGATGCTCATTCACGATGCGCAGAGAAAAAAGGATAATATATCTGATCTCGTAAATTGGAGAATTTCAAAGGGGAAGAGGAACCGTTTCGAAAATGGTATCGTAAGAATGAATAAGTGGAAAACGAGTATCGCAATTAATTTCTATCAGATCCGTCATATATTTGCAAAAAACTGGAGGAACGAAGAAGAGGAAGCTCCTTGAAATAGTTGGTGCATGCACGTTAAACTACAGACAAAAAGAGACGTTGTCTTGTTTCACCGTCCCTCTCGTTTTCTTTTCGTTCGCCTCTTCCGCAGGTACATCGTCGGTGGTATTAATCCCCGCAGAATTCAATATTCTGAAAAAGCCGTCGGTTTTCAGTACGCGAGAACGTTGCTCGTTAAGTAAAACCTGGCAACGGTAGCGTGAGATAATTAATTTCGTCGCACAATGAACGTTCCCGTTGGATGTTAGGTCTCGCTACGGAGAGACAGGGAGAAGGGAATCGATTCTTTCACGGAATATTCCTAAAGTGTCACGAGTCGATCTTAACAACAACAGGAAGAGGAAACAACAGAACTTTTTTAAACATTTGCTCGCCAATTTATCACAGTTTACACAAAAATTGAACGATTTATTGCTTAGACCGAGAAAAATTCGCGAGGAATATTTGAACTGGCGTTCGCGCTGTTGAAAGAACGAGTGAAAACCAACTAATTGAAATAAATACCTCGAGACAGTCGAAATTAATGCGTTAATAGCGTCTGGACTTTCTACGATATACGTTTTTCTTTCTATCTTCGATGGTGAACGTAAAGAAAAAATTGAGACACCGAGGGAGAAGTTTTCTAGAAGAAACTTTTTATGTCGATAAATGGAGGCGGTTGTTAATGGCAGGTTTAACATTAAAAGAGTTTCCTCTCCATAAAAATCGGACCTCGATGAAATACCCTTTGTGAAAATATCCTCTCTCTTTTTCAAAATATACCGGCGCGTAATTAATGTAGAACTCGATGAACCTGTGTACATTCGCAAGCAACTCTAACGCGATAGTATCACGTTCACCGATAATTAAAGTTTCCATTGAGCAAAATACATTTAAATTCGCACTACGAATAAGATACGAATCGAAAAAGTATTGCACGCTGGCTTCGAAGCAATAAATCACCACGCGAGGTGGTCGAGAGTCAGGAAAGTGGTACAAGTCAGGATTAGAAGGGATGAAACATCATTCGAGGGCGGCGGAAAGATCGCGGTCACCGAATTCCTCGTGTTCTTCCATTTTCGTTTGCGAAATTGGCATGCGTCAAACCCTGACCCCGTCTCCGATGTGACCCAAATTCGGTCCCAAGGAAATGCCTCACTCGAGGCACCCCCGCGACAAGTTTAAGCTGCGAAGTTCACGCGCTTTAGGCACTGTCACGCTGACAGACGGGCTGGCACAGCGAGCGCACTTTATAATGGAATAAAAGGGAATATTTTCGCAGATCAACAGGGGAGGAAAAATGAGCGGAGAAAAGCCGACGTACAAGTTGATCTACTTCAACGCCCGTGGCCGTGCAGAGCACATTCGCTACATATTCGCGTACGCTGGCATCGATTACATCGATGAGAGGATCGCCAGGGAACGGTGGCCTGAATTGAAGAAATGTAAGTGCACGAAATCGATTTTGCTTCCGCGTTACTACCCTAACATCCCGTCCGTTCGAATCCCCGTACCCGCCACCATCTTCCCTGCGCGTCGACGAGGGAACGTGCAGGACGATAAATTGTGGAAATTCACGAGCGAGAACGCGAAACGTTTCCAGAGAGCACTCGAAATAAAAATTTCGCGAAATATCGGTATTTGCATCGGACTTTCGTTTAACATTAGATTTGTGGAACCCATAAATCAGACGCACTTCGCACCGGTTGTTGCGAGAATCACAAGTGTTATTTTGGCAATTTATGTCTACTTTGATTGATTTAACGATCGAAATATATATATATTAAAGAAGAAAGATATTAAACGCAATTAGAAAGCGTCGTCTCCTCGTCATAGCGCGAAATTAGGGGCGAAGAAATGTATATTCAGCCCGCTTCCTTGCGCGACTAGCGAATTTGCATACGGTTTCGACACACGAGGAGACGACAGGCAACAGAGTTTTTGTATCGCATGCAAATCCAAGTTACTCGAACTAGAATTTCATACGGAAAACGCTCTATTCTGTTTTCTCTATTCAGCGATAAAGACCCGTGAAGATAAATTTTCTATGAATACGAAAAATCTGAGAATAATCGGAACAGATATTTCCGAGGACCTCGAAAGCCTCGCGGACTTTTTACGACCTATCTGCTTTAAGATCGTCATGAGAATCATCCCAAACCACCAAAGACATGCGATTCACACACGCACGTATCGAAATGGAAAAAATAGCGCACAGTTCCCGCGTGTGATTAGCAGGCAGCGTTGATTAAAACCGGGACAATTTTCGCCCTGCTATTCACGGGAGCACAAAATGGCCTCGAAGCCGGTGCGCGATTTCCCATCGACCGTATCCGTCGTTTTCCTTGCGTGGCGTTCACTCGCGGCCATATTATTTGTTCTTAGCGATGCCTTATGGAATGCTGCCAGTGCTGGAGATAGACGGGAAACCGATAGCGCAGAGTAACGCGGTGGCGAGGTACTTGGCGAGGAACCACAATTTAACAGGAAGAAACGAATGGGAGGCGATGATGTGCGACGTGCTCGTCGATACGCTCGGGGATCTGAAGCAATGTGAGTAGCTCGTTTCTCGTTTCGCTATTGAAGGAAATTGGAAATTCGAACATCCATGACCGAGGATGAGAGCGAGTGATATGTATCATTTCGTGGTATTGATGTATTTGTTGTGAAGACTCGACTCTGAAGAGCCTCTGACAGCTTGTGTCCACTTGTATCGTATCATCGTAACGCGTTGATGTGAACGATGCCAACACCTGTCGTTTACGTTGATACGTAACGATGATATAATATGAGGATACGTGACTGTACAGTGGATACGGATGAATTGTGTTGAAATTTGCCTCGATAGATTTTCTATACGTGGCAAATTGCGATACAAATCTCGATTCGTAGGTATCAAGCGTACAAGTATTAATATAGATTACAATAAGCCTGCTCAAATGATTTTCCAGTTGGGATCCTTGGATACTTTGTTTTCTGATTGATACGATGACTTGCTTCGAGAGTTTCACCACTCTTATGTACCAATGACATAAGATAAATTGTTTTTATTTCACGCTGGCAAAAATAGCGAGATAATTGTATCTGGTCGATATGTAAAAATATTGTGTCGAGGTATTAAGTGGAATTATATCAGTCTTTCAGATATCGATAAGGATAAGTGGTAATCAAAGTGTTGCACGATTTCATGAAACTTTTTCGTGATTTTAGCTTCATTGAAATAGCGATTGTACGTGTTTGATCGAAGCATTGAATAACATAGGGACAATTGAGGATATTAATTGTAAATGATAGATGTGCATATTGAAATTTCTGAATTTGTTGGGAGATATTCGATTGAACTATAAAAACTAAATGAAATCTCTAAATTGATGCTTTATATCTGAAGAAGGAGATTAGTTACAACTTACAGAGAACTTCTACAATCTCTCTGATAATTAATATCGTAGTTTCCTTTTATTTCTTTAACACGCATACCGCACCTCTTTTAAATTAAAATTAGCAAATAAAAATAGCAAACTATTTCCCACCAAGAATGCTTCTACAATCCCAGCGATTTAAAATGCAAATTTCCTTAAACATTCGAGGTTCGCTGACACAGAAATGTTTCCTTCTCTCAGTAACTCGGATTAAGAAATGCTTAATCGCAACTTATCTGCCGCCTTAATCGTTCGCGTACAGTTTGCATTCCTCGTGATGTACACCGATTAGCGTGGCAAGACGTAGCTTCCCCCCTTGTCCCACGACTTTTGCTCTTTGCCAAGCGTTCCCTTCGACTACCGTGAACGATCGCTACCATCATCGAAAACAGCCAGAACGGCCAAAGTGTTATCAGATGAATCGAAATGCAGAGAAATCTTGGTACGCGTTTAACGTACACTAATTTTCAACCACGATACGCGATTGTGCAACGCCAGTTTGCAGAATGCGTGAACGTTCTGCGTATAGACCGCATAAATTCAAGGGAATGGAAACGACCGAAACGAGAGACCCGTGTGGTAGTTTTTTTATGCCGACCACGTAACGTAGATCGAATTGAAGAATTATCCACGGGCGGAAAGGCGGAAAAAACGTGGAAAATTTCATACCCAATTAAGACTAAAATCAACCAAGAAAAATAGACTATCGATCGAATAATAATGTAACAATTTTTTTTCATCCGCGAATCATCAGCGTAGAGTAATTGCATTGGTGTCGCTTAAGATTAAAATCATCCGTGGGAACATCTCGCAGTGCCATGTACTGCATATAACATATCAATTTGTTATTTTCTTCTTTTTATTGCATCCTCGATGCACGTTGCGCCCTGTCGATGATTCACGATTCGATGCACTTGACGAAGTGGAACATTGCAAATTTGATCGCGGCATAACAAACGTGTTTTCGACGATCTGCTTTAAACCGTGGCTATTACCATAACGATCATAAACAAGAAGCGTCATAAGAACCAGGTGTCACGTGGCAGCACGCCTACGCGATTACTTTTACGATCCTTTTTTTCCTTTATGTACGCCAATATTTACGTAATTGTACGAAGCGCGTAAAAAATGCAGGGAGACGATGAAGCATTCGACGAGACGCACGAACATGTCAATAATTATCGAGAATATGATTGAACGACAAAACAACAGCAGAGAATTAATCATGCTCGATAGTTACTCAATCGTCCTGATTTATTCTTCTCTTTAAAAAGAAGTCCTCTAATTCTTATCCTCTTACAAACATTTAATGCGACTATGCGCGACCAGAGAATTGTAACTTTTACGTAGCCATCGCATGTATTTTGAGAGAAGGAAACGAGAATATTTCCGCTACAGTTTCAACGGCGATGATCATTACGAAAGATTTCTCAGGACCTCAACAAATTTTCCATCGAGATAAGTGAACATTATGGTTCTGGTAACACAAAAACTACGAAAACTTGTGGCACGAAATTGAGGAGAGCGAACGAAAAGAAGAGAAATATCGTAGGAACCGCGAGAGGCGCAGTCACGCTTCTTCCTTCGCAGCCTTTCAGGCTGCGTCTTCTTTTTCTTCGCGCTTTCCTCCTCGTTTTTTAGGGAATAAAAGACAAATGAGAAAGTCGCGGTTCGCAATGCGTACGTTCCAGTTATATCCCAGTATCGTACCGAGGAGGACCACTTCAAGAAGGAAGAGAAGAAAGCGAAGCTGTTGAAGGAGACGATACCATTCTACTTGAACAAATTCGAGCAGACTGTCAGTGAGAACGGGGGCTACACCGTTGGGAACACTGTAAGTTATTGTTTCCATCTGGATCTAGCGTTATTAGAAAAGTTTCCGGAGTCACGCGTCGAGAGAAATCCACAGATAATTAGACTACAGATTGATATAATATTTCTCGGAAAATTTGTCGCAACGAGCAGTGTCATTAAAATCATGTTGACGCGCAGATCTAAACGCGTTTTTCCGGAAACTACATTTTAGAACTCATTACCATGATTTCCCGGAAACTAATGAGCTATGTTGCTTCGATGAATGTACCTTTTACCTATATACATCTCTTTATAATTCCTTATGAGTAGTACAGAAGGAAAATTTTTCCGAACCGCACGCTTATGCATCATCTTACTTAATGTATTAATGAACCAAGCTACGTAAAACGAGAACTCTCTGCAGTCTATTGTAGTACAAAAGAAAAATGCGACCATTTTCGATGGAACAACGCTCAATTATATATATTTTAAAATTGTTTTTCAGACAACGTGGGCGGATTTTGTGTTCGCTGTGGCCCTCGAGAATTTCGAGAACATGTTTGGAGCAACAGCTTTGGAGAATTATCCAGGCCTACGAGAGCTGAAGGAAAGGGTCCACGAGATACCAGCGATTGTTAATTGGCTGGTTAAAAGACCTCACACCGAATTCTAAGGATGTCAGAATTCCAAGAGACAAGCACATATCTATGCTCTGTACGCGCTTGGTCAAATATCAAGTTGTGTTGATTAATGTTAAGAGTTATGGATACTACCAAGTGTACAAATTTTATCAAGAAAATTGTCTGTCTGCAAGTAGATTCGAAACGTTAAAATAGAGGCACTTATTTTACGTCTACTCGTCAAATTCTTCCTTTCGTGTCGTATGTTCTTAAAATTGATAAAAAAATATAAAGTGTACGTTTACTTGTGATGTGGAGTAGCTCGAGATAATATTGAACGTTTGTATAATTTGTCTGTTCAAAGCTCAATGTAACGAGGAAGGAAATTTTTGTTCCATTTCTTTGTACATATGTTGTAAATAAAGTACACAGTTACAGGCATTACAATTCCCGTATTTTAAAAATAACTATTGCTGTACATAAAAACAGATAAGGAGTTATATCCAGTTACGAAAAAGAAATATACTAGCGAAACTTAAACGAGAATATGACCAAGCAAAGTGATTAACGGCGACAATTGATCAATCTTTCAATGAATATTAAAAAGAAAAAATATATGTATAGTAGCAATATGGTACTATTTTAACTACTATCACAAGTATCTTCTCAATGAATTAAAGTGTAATAAAATATCTTCTCCTATCTATTTCTGTTATGATTTCTACGAGTTGAGCGAAGTCTGAGGATGCAATGCAGCAGATTGTAGTGAAAATTTTCTAACTCAGTCCACGATGATCAGTAATGATATATCATTATAATAAAAGTACAGAAGCAAACCGCACAACAGTTTAAGTCTATCGAAAACTTGTATTCTATACTACAATGCGTGAAAAATAAGCTGATGCAGAGAAACAGATCGACAGATAACAGGAGGGACGCCAAGCGACATTACTGCGATTACGTAGATTGTTTTCTAATGACAAATACAGTTATTGCAGTATATCTTACCAAATAGTTGTCTTCTTTTCCTTCCTCGTCTTTAATCTTGCCATGTTAAACACACGCGACGCACTGAATAAAAGAATAATACGAGGATCTGCCACAAGTGACACAGGAGAAGAGCGTGTAAGGATTCTTGAAATAACGTCGTAAATGTTTTCTCAGAATACTTGGCTTTCGACTTTCGAATGTAAACATTTCTGTGGCATTTGAATTTTCATACGATTGCTAACACAGTGGGCACTACAATCTATTTCCGTACCCTGTTGGTTAGATCGCGACCGACACGATAATCCTATTATAATGCCCTCTACAATCTACAGTGGAGGAATTATATTGAATTATATAGATCAATTTCATGATAATAATTTTCTGATTTTGTGGAGAGTGGTGAGAATCGAAATTTAACTTAACTTAAAATATAGGATAATTACTTAGACAATAATTATACAATTACAAACAATTGAAACTTAAATCTACGCACGTAGTCCTTAGCTTGATATCGTTTTCGAGAGCGCAGTCTCTCGAAAACGTTACCAAGGAGCCAGGTCCACCCCGTGGAGGTGACTACGCAGGGACCCATCCCTACTTCCCTAATCCCATCCACCCTCCATTACATCTGTGTGTTCTCGATACAGAAGGTATCGAGGACTGACTCTACTTATAAATTTCAAACAACCGGAATCCGTAATACATTCTCTAAAATCGATTATAGATCTTAGAAATTGCAGTACGGATTTTTGCGAAAGGGATATGACAAGAAATGCCATTTTCTTACCCAAAGCGAAATTTGTAAAGTGAATCTACTGACACTTTAGAAAAATTCAAGTGTTCTACGGTACGATATTTAATTGTCAAATTAAAGTTAAGAAAAGAAACTAACTTCAACTAAGAATTGAGATAAAATTCGCGACGCGATCAAAACGAACAAGTACCAAATAAACATGCGTTAGATTCTCGCGAGAGCATTCTAACCCGATGGTCCAACACTAGCAACTAGGCGAACCATACCCGACGCGAATCGCGAACAAGTTTAAGTCACGTCTTACGTCGAAACAATTGATACCACGCTCTCCCCAATGGTGAATGCGGGTACCATCAAGAATTCAGCGAGACTTAGCAGTAGGACGCATTGCCCAACGACAGGAACGAACTTCGCAGACCGCCCCAAGTCGTCTTACAGCAGGTCCGAAGACCCCAGCGACACGGGGTAGGAGCTACTCGGAACGAACCCGCGTGAGCGCGTCCAATGTACTAAGCCTATACCCAAGTCGAGTACCCAACGGGCGTACCAATCGACAAGGGCTGCGAAATCTCAATGGGCACCGAAAACCACATCAGTTTGATTGAGTATCGACTATTTCGCTGCGTGACGATAGAAGACGATATTTCGAGCTAATAGAAAAGAAAAGAAAAGAAAAGAAAAGCTACGTGAAACGATTTTACGCAGTAGAAACATAGAATGCTCAAGGGAGTACGTAACGCATGTTTATCGGTACTGACTACTCGCGATTATAGAAATGGCTATTTCTCACTTCGGATAAGAGAATGAATTTCTTTACAATTTTCTTACAATTGAGTTACAATTAAATTACTTAAATCTAAGTGCTTATATCTAAGGTCTCGCGCATCCCACGTCGATCCGACGGTGGTCCAGCTGTGATCCAGCGTCTAATGTAGAAATTGAAGTGAGGAAGGAACGAAATGGATTTCGAACCATCGAACGACGAGAACCACTTCGGAGAAAATACGATCAATCTTAAGATTCTCAAAAAATTAAGAGGATATAAAGCAAATATAAAGAGAATAATGATACCGCTTTACGATCACAGAATACAAAATCGTTGATCAACCCCATGATAATTTCAAGCGAGTTTTTGCCCATGTAGAAACTTAAAAATGAAGAAATTAAATGGAATTCCAGTCATCAAACCCTCCGTCGAGAACAAACATTACAGAGAAATAGAAATGACTACAGATTACGCAGAATTGTTTTAAATCTCCCCAATTCCGATCAACGGTGTTTATACAAAAATAATGCGAATAATACCCAAGAAAATGATTAGCGTCGACCAAAATTATGCTCGATTGAGACGAATTAAGGAAGTCGGGATAGAAGGGATTCAGGTTACACAGTTATAAAATTATATTACATAAATGTACAGATATGTTCACTAAAATTAACTTAAACTATTTGCAATCCAACTTAAACTTTCAAAGTCCTGAAAAGGACTTGAGAGATTTAAATTGTACTGCAAAAGACTCGATACTAAAAGTACCAGTTATTCAACTATTCTAATCTATTGCAAAATGAATGAAATAATAGTTGGATAATGAAATAAATAAATGAAACAATGAAAGCAAAACTATGAAATCTTTATACAAGACAGAAGTTATAAATTGTAATCTTTTAATTGATTCTATGAAATCTTTATACAAGACAGAAGTTGCAAATTGTAATCTTTTAATTGATTCTATGAAATCTTTATACAAGACAGAAGTTGCAAATTGTAATCTTTTAATTGATTCTATGAAATCTTTATACAAGACAGAAGTTGCAAATTGTAATCTTTTAATTGATTCTATGAAATCTTTCTACAAGACAGAAGTTATAAATTGTAATCTTTTAATTGATTCGGGTACTTTTAGTATCGAGTTTACAACTGTACTTATGTCTACGCGCGTAGTCCTTAGCTTGATACCGTTTTCGAGAGACCGGTCTCTCGAAAACGTTACCAAGGGCCCAGGTCCACCCCGTGGAGGTGACTACGCAGGGACCCATTATAACGCGGGATTAAATTGTCCAAGTTCAGTTCTCATTTCAATATCGATTAATTATTACTAAATTGTGAAAAATTTTTTTACTTACCAGTCGATGGCCAGTGTCCACTAGTTGCTAATTATCAGCGGCGCCTCCATCAGCCATCAGCCATCAGTCATTATCCATCATCAGCGCCTCCACCAGTTGTCACTCATCATCGGCGCCTCCACCATTTAGAAGTCATTATTGGTACCTCCACCAGCTAGGATTCATCATCAGTGCCTCCACTAGTCGGCAGTCATCGGCGCCTTCACCAGTTGTCAGTCATCATTGGCGCCTTCACCATTTAGAAGTCATAATCAGCGCCTCCACCAACCATCAGGCATCGTCGGCGCTTTCACCAATCAGGAATCTTCATCGGCGCCTCCACCAATCAGAAGTCATCATAGGCGCCTTCACCAATCAGGAGTCATCATAGGCGCCTCCACCAATCAGAAGTCATCATAGGTGCCTCCACCAATCAGAAGTCATCATAGATGCCTCCACTAGTCAGAAATCTTCATCGGTGCCTCTACCAATCAGAAGTCATCATAGGCGCCTCCACCAATCAGAAGTCATCATAGGTGCTTCCACCAATTAGAAGTCATCATAGGCGCCTCCACCAATCAGAAGTCATCATAGGTGTCTCCACTAGTCAGAAAACTTCATCGGTGCCTCCACCAATCAGAAGTCTTCATAGGTGCCTCCAACCAATTAGAAGTCATCATAGGCGCCTTCACCAATCAGAAGTCTTCATAGGTGCCTCCACCAATCAGAAGTCATCATAGATGCCTCCACTAGTCAGAAATCTTCATAGGTGCCTCCACCAATCAGAAGTCATCATAGGTGCCTCCAACCAATCAGAAGTCTTCATAGGTGCCTCCACCAATCAGAAGTCATCATAGGTGCCTCCACCAGTCAGAAATCTTCATTGGTGCCTCCACCAGTCAGAAGTCATCATAGGTGCCTCCACCAATCAGAAGTAATCATAGGCGCCTCCACCAATCAGATGTCATCACAGGCGCCTCCACCAATCAGAAGTCATCATAGGTGCCTCGACCAGTCAGAAGTCATCATAGGCGCCTCCATCAGTCAGAAGTTATCATAGGCGCCTCCACCAGTCAGAAGTCATCATAAGCGCCTCCACCAGGCATCAGATATCATCCTTGACTCCATCAATCATCATCGTCTTCGATTTACTACTTCTCTTCGATGTTCATCCTTCGGTGTCCAAACCGGCAAAAGGTCTGAACAGCTGTTGCGCCTCGTATATATACCCCCATTCCCCCCACCATCACACCCCACTCCTTCTCGACGTAACTTTATTTTTACGTTAAAGTAGCCGAATATTCATCAATTTTTCACTGTTTTTTGCAAATTCATACGCTTAGTAATATGTTGCAGTACCATGCATAATTAGTTATCAATTTTAAGTAAATTAAATCTACATTTGTACATGTAATTAGGGAACTAACTGTTAATCAGCGAATTCTAACTGAACCAGTGTTGTTGGCTGAAATTTTATTAAAATTCAGGGAAATTATTTTAATTGTAACTGCACTTTAAGTCCTTAGAATACTATAGATCGTTTTACCAATCGGAATATTTATCTACTGCTGATAACGAAGTAATCCCGATATGAAAATTGATCAAAGACAGAATATCATTATAATTTATTACAATAAATTTCGTATGATTTTACATTTATTTTAATGATCATTAATTGATTTTAGGTATGTACAGCATTGTTTTGTAAGAAATACTAGAGAATTAAATAGGAAGCATTTATTTTTACTTCTTACCTTTTGTTATTTTTTATTATTTTTTTTGCATTACAATTCATTTTCTATTTTTATTACGTCTGACGAATGGACATTGAATAACACTGTGGTACAAAATTTGATTCATCTTCGAGTCGCATTCAAATCTCGCGCTTTAATGATCTCCATACTCCATTTTGTAGCGTTCCAGTGATACATATGCAGTATTTGTAGGTAACAATCATAAAACTTTACAAATTTCGATATTTATTATACCTTTCCAAGTAAACGTTATTTCTATAGACTACGAACACAAATTCGTAACCGATTTCATTGAATGTTCTGGATATTTCTAATTTTATTCACGTCTCTTACCATTCGTCGTATCTCAACCAATAGGGATAAGCGTTACATAGATGAGATAGGAGACAATATATATAATGATCTCCATTCTCGTTTCGCCATAGTAACCGCCTTTCAACCGGCTTGGAGTCGTTTCGTTTTCGTCGCAGTTTCTCACTTCTTTAAAGAGCAGATTGTAAGTAATTATTATCTGTTAATTACTGTTTCCTCTTTAATTAAGTTTTTATACGTCGTAATGCTGTATATTTTTTGCGGCACGTTAAATAATGAATCGAAATCTTACAAGTCACTCGAACTGGCATTATTGAACGAACCGGCTAACCAACGCATCGTACGTCGAACGAGAATATTCGACAAAATAAATGTTAAATACGTATTTCGTTTCGAAATTCGATATTGCCGGTTATGAAATAATTTAAAGATATGTATGTACATACGTGGAAAAGGTATTTGTCATATATAAAGTTCTGCGGTTACGAAAGTGTTCGTTTAACTAAGAATAGGACTAAATTGGCATTAGAGAGGGAGAGGGAAGGATTTGAATGCTGTTGAGCCATATGGCAAGGTTAATATCAGGAAATAACCACCTTCGCAAACGTGAACGGCATTTTCGAAGTATTCACGATTAATCGTTAAATGTTTGTTTAACGGACGAAACACGCGTACGGCGATAATGTATTTTAATTTTGTGCTTTAGCTGCATACTTGCATTTAGATACATAATTACATAATTTATACAACATATACTTCTGATCGTCTTTTGAACTGAGTGGTAGAAAAATTGAAAACTCGAACGGGTTTCACTTTTAAACAATTGCGACGTTTCGGAGCAGACAGTCGATTTTTACTAGAATTGCCGTGATTAAAAGGTTATTCAAGAATATTTCTGTTATTATTTAATAATTCCGTTTTTGCTCAATCAGAACGTTCTGTTCTTGCAGCGAGATGCCGACCTACAAGCTGACTTACTTCCCAATTGAGGGATTGGCTGAGCCAATCCGCTTTCTTTTGAGCTATGCTGAAATTCCATTTGAGGATCACCGTTTTGACAGGGATGACTGGCCAAAGATCAAGCCGAGTAAGCAGCAATTTTCAACAAATTCTATTTGTTGAATCGTGTCTTCTAATTGTTGCCATCAATTTGTTTGCTAAGCAATGGAGGAGATATTTATGTGGAATACAATGGAAACTACAGTTCAATCTTTTTGTTACTATGTGGGATGCAGGAAGACAATAGGCAATTGTTAAGGGAGGACAATACCTTTTGTTCATTATCAAATTATCTGTAAACAAAAAATTAATTTTCGAAATAGATACTGGGAACAGAACAGCTCCATGCCATTGATAATCAATTAATTCAAAGGGAAATGAATATGAAAATAAAAATTAAAAATAAAAGTTACATAAATGTTATATCAGCCCTTAAGTACTATGATATCATTTTCTTACTGTATCTGACAATTTTTCTCCTGTGATACGAAATATTGTTATTCAATAAAATTGAATTATTTGTTTTATCCTTACTTTCAGCATGTTAGGTACAGAGTAGGACTTATCTTATCTAAAGCATTTATTTGTTGGGTGACTAGAGGTATTATTGAATCAGATAACTGGATCATTTGGATAATAGCAGGCCACAAATTGACTCTTCCATTGCTGTTTATTCATTTGTATAACAAGGGATAATGTTTATGCATTTAACTACTAGATTTCTACTCGTCGACTCGTACGTTACGTACGATTTTTTTCGTCATTTAGTACTTTCGCTTTAAAACTCGAGAAATTATTCGAGCACTGTCTAACACCGATAGCTGAGCAGAATTTTGCATTTTTTTTGTTTGTTTTAATTTTCAGCTACTCCTTTCGGCCAAGTTCCTGTTCTCGAGGTTGATGGAAAGCAGGTCGCTCAGTCTGTAGCTATTTGCCGCTATTTGGCCAAACAATGTGGTTTGGCCGGAAAGAACGATTGGGAAGCTCTCGAAATTGATGCCACTGTTGATACTATATATGACATTAATAAGAGTAAGTATTAACAACTTTATAAGTCGTCTTCACGATGTTTGTTTAATTATTTTTCACGCTGAAAGCCGATATAACCCGGTTTAATCAATGTCGTTATTGATTCAGCGATATAAACATATTGCGGCGATATAAAGGCAAAACCGCCAAAGAGGATTATTATCGAACCTTAATCCGAATTCGAATGTAGATTAGCATAATTACGGTACGTAAACATCTTCTGAATGGCAACGTATTTAATAGGGCTCGCTGCATTCCACTACGAGGAGAACGCAGAGGTGAAAGCTGCGAAACTGAAATTGGCTAACGAGCAGGTGCCATTCTACTTGGAGCGTCTGGACGCTCAAGTCAAGAAGAACGGTGGCTATTTCATCGGCGGCGCTCTCACCTGGGCTGACCTGATATTCGTCGCTCTTCTCGGCTATATGAGCTCCATGAACAAGTCTGACTTGATCGAGAATTACGAGAATTTGAAGCAACTCAGGGAGAAGGTCCTTAGCTTGCCCGCCATCAAAAGCTGGGTCGAGAAACGCCCGAAAAACGTATCCTAAACATATCTCATTTCATTCTGCTTATGGTTTCATAACCACTTCAATCTCGCGATCCGCGTTCGTCCAGGACGACGAGGAGGATCGCGATTATCGAAGCCTTGTACGCATGGAATATACAGAGCGCTTTTAACTTTCATTAGTTCTAGCTACCAACGTCACCTCTACCGCCTTATTAGGGCTTCATTTTAGCTCGCAACGTTCGTACATGGTTGCGCCTATTTTTCTCTATCCTACCGAAAAATATGAAGATATATGTCGTTGAGAATGTATTCTAATTTTGTATAACAAAAAGAAAAAAAGAAATACAAAGTTCATTTTATTAATCGCTCTCTTTCTTTCCTATTTTGTATCCTAACTCTTTATCGATCCGTGCCATCCAGTCAGTGTGCATAATAAACGGACACATTAGTCGTTCTAGATTTACAATAAAGACCCATAGGTTATGTGGTATATAAAAAATGCTCGATTAATAAAGTTAAGATAGATTACAATTTGCTGAATCGCATTCCGTATACATACACATTAATTTGTAAGCATGTAACATTATAGAAAAAAGTTTGTTATCCAAAACGGCACTATCTTGGCGTTCGGCTATCAGTTAGAGTTCAAGTACCTCACGTTACTCTTCACGGAGGAATGACATAAGACTAGCCTGCAGCAAACAAGATATGGAAGTGTGTAAATAATTTGTCATGCCGATTACTAAGTACAGATAGATGTTCTGTGAAGAAAATTCATTTTAAATCGGCTTCAGACGAGCGGCTGTTGTTTCATTACCGCAACGTTCTTTTTTTTTTTTTGCTCAACTGTAAAAGAAAATGGCAGATCAGACGCTCGTTTGATGCGCTTAAGTTACGCGGTATTACCTGCATTTATATGTGTTTAAATCACATTATTCTCTTTTATTATTGTAAAATGGTCGAATTGGATGTTACTTTAAAGTAGTCACAAATGATGGCATAAGCAATGACTTTAAAGTTTCGTTTCCTTGTCAAGTTGTGAATGAACGATATCTTCATGGTAATATAACTATGCAATTCCTTCGTAGCATGAATAATAGGCCCTATTGACGATCGTAAATTACAAACTGTTTAAAGTAAAATGAAAAAATGGCTGCTTTAATTCGGTCTGGAAAACTGTAAAAGGTTTACTCGTAAAAAACGCAATTTGCACGCTAATTAGCATCAGTAGCGATACGCGCGACCAAATACAATTATTCGATCAATTTTTGCACTTTTTTTTAAATTTCGTTATCAAATTGGTATTACACTTCTTTTTCTTCAATATGGTAACGAGCTTTATTACATTTTCTCCTCCGTTTGAAATAACTTTCATTCTATTATGTTTAATGGGCTTCTCTAAAAATTAAGTTGTAAAATCGCTTAAATTTTGGCTGAATATTTTTTATGTGCAAAATTATTACGCAATGTTACACAATCGATAGTGAGCAATATCTGATCCGATACCCACGGCTTGGGCTCTCCTGTTTGTGTAACGCTGACTCATGTGCTATATACTGGCATTCAACCATTACTACTCAACTTGAATTTTTGCCACCAACTGATAAGGTTGGCTCGCTACAGTGACGGTTTTATATTTAACCGCTTTTGGTATAATTATGGATAATTATTTTTATTATGTCGAAAGCGTATCGTATGCATCGTCGTAATCTTGCGTCGCGCGATTTCTAGGACGGTCCACCCCATGAGATGTAAATTTTCAATGTTACACAATGTTTCATAACGTTTCATAAAAAACACTTGTAGCCGTTTCATGGTGAAATGGTTTAGATTAAGTGATTGTTGTTAACCGTTCAGCTACGATTAGATAGGTTACTTAGAGCTTATATTTTCTATTACTTCCTTCGATACGATTGATAATCCGTTACAAAAATTTCCCTTGGCAAAATATTCAATTTAACTGGCCTCCCAAGAACTTCTTCCTGTAATTCTGCATAATATAATTGTAGCAAATATATTTAAGTGGGTCAGAACGATCCACGCGGTCTCTCAGTTGATATATTTTTTTTGCCACCCTTCGCGCGACGATTTGCTTATTAACAAATATCCGTCACGGAGGATGTTGCTCTATGAAAGAAATCCAGCCGATTTTAACGAGTACATGACGCTGCAGATCGTTTGGGTAATTTACAGTGTAACTTCGAAACTGAAACTGGTGGGGGACCGCGATTCTCAATGCCACGATGATCGTATCAAGCCTTCTGCCCGAGTATAATAGCAGCAGTCGTTCGCCAGCGATCACTGTATCTAATACACGTCCACGCCATTTCCACGCATTTCAATTCAAACTTCCGTAAGTACGCCCAAGTTTTTTCAATTTTATCCATCTACTGTAAGAAGGACTTCTATCGTCGAAGATGCGTTACGCGTTTCAATTACCTCTCGCGTTACGTAATCGGAAATCCTGATATTTTTAGCTTTGCAGTTCTCCACGATCAACGTTTCTTAAAAATATTACGCAAAAAATTGTTCTATCCATCCACTGCAATAATACCCTACTTTTCTCAGGTCCTATCCATTCCATTTTTTTTTCAATTGAACTTATAAAAGCGAAGGAAATATCGTTCGACAGTCTGATAATTAATATTTTTTGTAAATGTTGACGATCAAGAAAATGATTTATAACGTCGAACGGTGTTGGGTATAATCCGGTTCGTTTTTTTTTTCTCTAACTAGTGTCATTAACGTCTAGTCGCAGTGAATCAATGTTATGGTAGTAAAGTCAACTTAATTAGCTAGTTCGCTTCTGTATACGACCGGTATGATTAATTGGAACAGCGTCGGAACCACGAACTCTGATGTTGCTAATCATCTTCAATGTCGCAGCTGTTAAACGCACGATCGTGCGCAATAACGGGTTGGAATTTGCCGAGAATGTTCTCGAGCGTTGCACTGATATAACTAGCCGTGAAAATAGTCGAGACCATAAGCAATTTCGTCCTATTCACACGTAGATAATTACTGTCAGCGATTACGAAGAATTTATTCGTATCCTCGTTGGTTCTTCTTGCGCCTCTCGCTTCAAAGGCTTAGAAATCTCTGAACTTACACATTGTTGCACTGTTGTTGCCTGTTTAACTTGTTAAGCTTGGTAAAAGAGTTATCATGTTTACGTGAAGCACACAAGAGCGTGCAACTTGTAATCTGCTTCATTGCGTAAGGTAATCAGCAATCTGCCTTTCCTTATTACTGGGTCTCAACAAAGGACCGGTTTCTCTACGATCCTTTAATCCGCGATTCCATTAAGATTTAATTACAGGCTCGAGTGTATACTTTACTTACGTGGTATCGAATTATCATATTTTAAGCTCCTTTCCACCGCGAATCCTATTAGAACATTTTTTTAATCAATTTTCATTACGACGCACTGTTTCGAATTAGTTTCACGTGCGAGATCGTATATAAATGTGCGATTATAAAACGGTTTGATTACAGAAAATGTCCAACTACAAGCTGACTTATTTCAATATCACTGGTCTCGCTGAACCAATCAGGTTCCTCCTGCACCAGAGTGGCATCAAGTTCGAGGACAAGCTGATCTCCTTCGACGAATGGCCCAAGCTTAAACCCCGTAATAATAATCACTAAACGTCTCTGCCGGTTTTTCTACGAGCTCTGCACTCCTAGGTTTACGCATGTTCGTCGCGTGAATGTTTCAGAAATGCCATTGGGCCAGGTGCCCACATTGGAGATCGACGGAAAGGTTTACTATCAATCCAAGGCTATCTCTCGTCTTATCGCCAAGAAGAATAATCTGTACGGCTCGAACGACGAGGAGGCATACGAGATCGACGCTACCGTCGACACTATCGATGATCTGAGAACAGGTAAGAGGGGCGTCTTCGTGTCTTCCGTTTCTTCGCATTTCGATGGCAACGATTTCTGATCGCAACGATCCTGCAGCTTACAGTCGATACCATTGGGAACAGGATGAAGCGGCCAAGGCGAAACTCAAGGCTGAACTCGACACCAAGAGTCCGTTTACTCTTAAGAAGTTAGAAGAACAGGTGAAGAAAAACGGAGGATTCTTCGTTGGTGGGAAGGTACGTTATTATATAATTCATTCATATTCGAATGGCAGTTTCTTAAACGGAGAAGAGTGATTTCATGAAAATGGGAAGTTAATGTTTTACCACTGATAGTATAATACTTGTGGTCCTTGGTTCGTGAGAAAATCAGTTCTAAATCATGGAGAATTCTGTTTTCGATGGAACTTTGTGGAATTCTGGGGAAACACTTGATTCTCGTTGCAGCTTTCATGGGCAGATCTGATGTTCGCCGCGCAGTCGGAGTTGATGTCCAACATCCAAGGCTCCGATTTGACCGCCGGCTTCCCTGAACTGAAGAAGCTGGAGGAGAAGGTCAGGTCGTTGCCTAACATCAAGGCTTACCTCAGCAAACGCGCCAAGATGATCCTTTAAGAACGGAATAACTCGATCGCACGAGCGTCCCGGGTGTAACAGCGTTTCAACGAGTTTTAACACGATTTCGTCGACTCGTTTCGACTGATTTATTTTTCTTACAAGCTTCCACACTCGCACATTGTTTTATATACTATACAAATACGTTCCATATAAACTTGTTGTTTACGCGAAGATAGACGACAAAGATGGTCGGTTTGCACAAGCTCTCGTGTACAATATAGGTACAAAAATAAATAACATTAATCGTTAGGCAACTTCTTTCATTACGACTTTGATTCGCGGTGTCTACCACGAGTGAATAGAACGAACTGATATTTGTCCATTGATACGTCGTTTCATTTCTTCCGGAACGTCAAGTATAATACAAGAGTATGCAAAGAGTAAAGGGTTTGATTGAGACGTTTACAGTATTGATCATGATTTGCTCGTTAATTTCATTGGGGATATGTGATCCGTTACTTTTTCACTTGTTTGTGATATAGATGATTGTTTTAGGTACAGTTGCAGTCTCTTCTCTGAGTAAGCATTAAAGTTAGAGGGAAGGAACAGTTACAGCATTAGTCTCGCTAGTTCCATCGTGAAAGGTTCTGTAGTATACGCAAAAAAATAGTTTAAGGGGAGAAGCATTTTCTTTGAAAAATGAATCGTCACGTAGACCTTAACATTATCACAACTATTCGCACTTAACTCTAGTTTTAAGTATGGGGTTCTTCTGAAAGTAGCCGTGGAACCGCGAACGGTTATCTCCTCGAATAGAAATACCATTACGTATATTATATGTTTACAGATAACACACGCGATGACTGTGTTTTGCAGTTATCTCGTCGTTTTGATTTCTAACAGCGAGAATTCGATAATTCACAAACAAAACACCACGATTTTGATAATTCTGTCGTAACTTGCGATAGCGATGACTATGTGCTTTGCAGTTATCTCGTCGTTTTGATTTTTAACAGCGCGAATTTCTCGATTACTTCGATTCAAAACATGACGACTTCGATAATTCTGTCATAACTTGAAACACACTTGACTAATCATTTCTCTGCAAATTATTTTTATCGATACTCGTAAGCTCCGATCAAATAATTTTGCAGAGAAACCATGACCACGATTTGCTTCTATACAACTTGTTCGTAGGTTTCGTTACATTAAACTTGCAACGAAAAAATGTTGAAAAAAGCATTGAAAAAATATTGGCAGGAATGAAATCTTTCAGTTCCCAGATCTTCGAGTACTCGAACTAAAAATAGTTTTTAAGATGCTCGAATTTTCAATTCCTGGGTACTTAACAATCTTAAGCACTCGTATCGCGTATCGTTCGACGATAAACCTGTGCAATCTTCGCACGACATCCGAACGCGAACGTTAGATAATCAAATCGCTGTTCAATTCGCCCATGTATCGCGCCAATTCCATCCCAGTAAACTCCGTTTCGTCAAAGTCCTGCAAACTGGAGTTACTGATTGTGTTCGCGCTCTCGATGCTTGGATGGCTTTGAAACCGTGGCGAGAGGATCGTCGCTTCCGGTTTCGCGGTTGGACTAGTCGGGATTTTCTGCTGGACGGAGAAGAACCCTTTCGTTCCCAGCCTCAATCGTTCCGCGAGTATTCCTATTTAACAAAAAAAATTGCTTGCTTCACTCAGGGCGTCTTAATTTTATCAATTTTATCAATATCCTTATCTCCAGCAAAGTATCACCTCGTTAAAGCCGTAACAAATTTTCCATAGTCTACTCTAAAAAAAAATGGCGAATCAATGAAACGACAAATTCTTGCATCTGGATCTTATCAACGATCGTTTCGATAGTAGAAATCGATTCGCTTACCAAGGGTAACAGTTCGAGGTGGTCTCTGGATCTTCAACAGGCATTCGTTCACGCAGGTCGCTGGCAAGTTGTTGTTACCTTCGTTGAAACTCTTGCTGATGGTGGTCATCATGGTCAGCTGGCTGGAGTTCGAGCTTCTCGACATGCTGCGGGCGAATTCCCGGTTGTTGGCCCTGTTCACCGTCGAGACGATCCGATTTTGTTCCTGGTCCTTCCGCTCGGTTAAACTGTTCAGCTCGGTCGTGTTCGTCGCTCGAGCGATGCAGGTCAGCTTCTGGTTGTCGTCGCTGACCGAGATCGACGGCGAATTCTGACGATCGTCCGCCTGCCTGAACGCGGACCTCGGGTAACGGGACAGGCTGCTATAGGTGGGCTGCCGCGGCAACGACTTCCGGGACGACCATTTCCGGCCGCAGTTATTCGACAGCATCGACTGAAAGTCAACTTGAATTCGTTTAACGCACTCTGTCGAACTCGATCGGCATATTTTCTGGACATGTCTTTATTCATTTTAAGTTTCTCATGTATTTCCAAATTATTTCTATTTTTTTTTATATACTCCACATTCTCTTTTTGTAAAACTACTTAGTAATCTATTCCTATTCTATAGCAAAAATGACCAAGAATTGAATTAACCCCTCTCTCAATTTTCTCAAGTGCGATCAAACTCTGAAACGTCTATTCGCAAAATAACAGCGAGCTGCATTTAAATCTCGAGTCTGACGAATCTCAACAATCAAGACGGAAGGCGCTTTTATCTCGTTCGTTACACTTGCACGATAATTAATAACACTAGGAGGGGTTGTTGACAAGGAGGTTGCCAGTTCGAAAATGTATTGTGATAACTTACCTTGAAAGCCTTCCTAAATTTGTTGGACATGATGTTGTATAGCAGCGGATTCACCGTCGTCGAAAGGTAATAAAACACCCCTGACACGTACGTGAGGATAGTGTAGACTATAACTAACGTGTTTTGCGGCCGAGTGGTGCTGTTGTGCGCGTAGACGGCCATCAGCCTCTGTGCGTGGAACGGTGCCCAACAGATGAAGAACGCCACCACAACTGCAACTGAAAATTTCATTCCATTTTAATGGTCGAACCAGCCGCGTTACTCCGTTCGTACCGTCGTACTTGCTTCTAATTTTCAATTCGAGCCTGACGCAGTTAAACGGATCCTTCGATCCATCCATTAAGCTTACAATTCGAGCCTGGTACAATTAGATGGATCTTTCGATCTATCCATTAACCTTTCGATCGATACAAAGCAAGCAACAAGTTGCGAATGCTAAAAGTAAAATGCCAGAAAACGTATCTGGTTCGAAAATATTTGTTGTGCGCTGCGACACGGAAATTCTTTGCCGCGCTGGAGTTCCGTTTCGAGGAACGAATTCGCAGGACGTCGGATAGACAGACAGACGAGCTGCATTCCCGGAATAACTGAATAAATATTACATTCACGCCCCGTACACTCCACCTTCTCGAGGGGTGATCGATTTAGTCCGATTTAATGGACTGCTAAAGCGTCCGGAGGATCTCTGGTAATTCGAATACTTGAATATCAATGAACCAGAAAGTGCTCGGCGTTGTCCTCGTGACTGAATAACCATTGTACTTTAAGCTGTTCGCCTGCAATAAACTGCAGTCTACTCGGGTAGATATATTTCGAGATAAGGTCTCCTGGGGTCGGAACGACCGTATGGTTTGCGATGAATCGCACTCGATCAATTGAATGCCGTGAAATAGTAAATATTTCATAGGAGGAAAATCGTTCTCGCGTTTAGAAATAATCTGAGCTACACTCGTTCAATAAACGCTTCGTTTCCATACTTTCCTCGTTCGCTCATGATATCGCTTCGCATTACTATTCAGCTAATTTTCGACAAAATTCACGTTACCAATTAATTCAATTTTGCTTAAGAAGCTAAACAATTCTTCTTTTTTAGTATTAATCACGATAAACACGAGGATTTGCGTTTTAAGACGTTGACTTTTAGCAGCGAAACATTTGTATTCGATTAAAAGAACGTGGGCTCCACGAAACGAGAAATCGGAAGTCGTATTCGGGTGAAGAATTGAATCAATGGATGCGATAATTGGGACGCCTTTGTCCGCCATTTTCCCGTCCGCTTCGAAGCAATTTATTTGAACGAAGTGGAGTTCGCGTTGGTCGATGGTTTTGATCCTTTGTGATAGATAATATGTTGTCGTTAGTCCTCTGTTATCGTGTTAACGAGTGGCGCCAGGTTTCCGGTGAACATTTTATAATATATCTGATACCAGACCTCGTTTGCGAACTTTGCGATAACTCGCCGCGATTCCTCACTATTACACGAGTTCTACGCTCTTGGTCGGTTTCTGTAAATCGATCGATCATCAAGAAACTGAAACTAACTCGTAAACACTATGCTAACTCGACACGTGCGCATTTAAAAAGGAATTTCTTGAATACCTTAAAAGACCGCTCGGAATTTCTTTAACACGAAAGTTTCGTTCGACAAAAATCTATCTTATCATTCAATTTACATCGATTTAAGTTGTTACTCGCATCGATAATTAATTTCATTCCCTACGATCCAGAGGAATTCAACCCGCGAAGAGTTAACGATCTTCAATAATTCCATCCAAGATGCACACGGACTGAATTGCATTCTCCATTTGTAGAGCCCTCAAGCTGGAAACCGCATTAACTTATTTACCCCTGAAAAATCCTCGGATTCGCGTGTAAAGACATAAAAGAGGTTTTATCCCTGAAATGAGATTCGAATCGATTCTATCGGCGGTCCGTAAGCGTTCTCACGTCCCAGTCCATCGTTTATGCTCACCTTTTGACGCGGAGACTCCTCGAGTCACTCATTTTGCATGAAAAAAATACCGGTTATCCATCATTCCCCTATTCTCGTGGGTAGAATACGATCGCGTTCGACGATAGGAAGCGCCGAAAACTGGCTGGTTCCGTCGTAAATAATCGGCAATCGGCAATAAAATGTCTTCGTCGAAGCGATCCAACGTTGGCTCTATATTTATCTCCGATATTTCCACTTTTCTATCGGAAGACAGTGATTAATCGCGTTCCTATCAATCAATTTACTCCTATCGCTCAATTATTATACGATTCTCCGTGATTAAGGTGTAAAATATTAAGTACAATTGATTGAACTACGTGCCTTCGAATATTTTAAACAATACTCGCTCGTCACTTTTATCAGAACGCAATACGAATTTTTGGAATCGAAAAAGGAAATCCGTGCCTGCCATGTACAAAATTTGGCGAGCCATAAACGACGGAGTTGCTGATAAGTCGCAACGTAGCTTTCGAGGCACGTAATCTTGTTTGTCGACTGCAGCATTGCTGCTGCTATTCTGTTAACGTTTCTCTCGCTTTTTTCATTAACTTTGCTCGATTAATACATAGTTATTTCACCTGACCTATCCGTTCTCAATAGCCTTCACCTGATGTAAATTGTGGATACTTGGGAGCTTGTGGACTTCTGTCGGCCCAGAAGTGAGTATGGAAGAATTTCAGAGTATATATGTTATGATAAATGAAAGAACTGACAGGAAATAAGCAACTGATGTTTGTGCTCGTAAAAGAGATATAGATAGAACAGATATTTATTCTGAGACTGTTTGTATCTAATAGTCTGTATAAATAGTGATATAAAGTTGATTTGTTTGAAGGGATTTGAAAGGATTATGGATATTTGGAAAGTTTCTTCGGTTCGTGTATGGCATTTGTCAACGAAATTTTGTAGCTATCGTTGTAGATCATTAGTAGTGGCATAAATCGTGCCTTTATGGGTCTGTGTGAAATGAACAGCCGGTACATGCGCCAGGATTGATTTACGTAGTTCTATCTCCTCTGGATATTTTTTGTTCGCTCTGTGTGGGTGTCGTGTGCGTGTAAGCTGATTTGATCTTCTTTTATGAACCGTACGATACGGATTTAGATCGTGCGGCCACATATTTTTACAATTTCTAAGTATAAAGTGTCTAAAAAGGAGCAGAGTAAAAATAAAAATCGTGTAATATTTGTCTCTCTAAAAAACGAGAAATAATTACCATTTAATGGTAATCTATAGAACCGTTTAAACGCGTAAACCATTTTCCACGGTTCGCAGTACATTAATCCTAAAACGCGAACGTTGTTCATCACTCTTCCGACCTAAACTTTCGTCGAATATACAACTGGTGCGCGGATTTTTTTATTCGACGCAGTATTGCAATTTCATTCTTGGCTTTGCCACTAAAATGTATTGTTTAACCGAAACCGCATTACAACGATCGCAGTAAAACCGACTGGTCGTAAAAATTTATACTCTCGGGGCTAAAAAAAAATTTAGTCGCCTCGCAAAAATTCTGGCAGCGATTTTTTTACATGGTGAATTAATTCAACGCGAGCAGCTTTGAAAAGTATTATTTTTCGCGACGGATGTCTATACTATTTGCTGTTGGGCGAGACTGATTAAAAGAAAGGGTTCGATTCCTGGAGGGTAAAATTTTCACGACGATATTTCAACTTTTAATCCGGACGATAGACGAAAATCTATTCTGGCAGGGCTTTGGATATGACGGCTGCAATTTTTACCAGCGTTATCTCTTCAATAGTGAACACCTCCGTCGGGAATGAAGATAAGTGGCTCCCAATGCACTCGTAAATTCGAAAACTCGCATTATCGGGGATTTCCCCACCGTCGATCCTTCCTTTTTTTACGATACAGCGTTACACGAGCCACTTTGTCAAGCAATTTGGTTATTTTTCGAACTATCGATGTGACGTAAAAATAAATTCGATATTCCAATGAGAAAAAGAAAGAAAGAAAAGAAATGTAGTAACGTATCTTTGTATGTGTCGTGAATTATTCGAGACATCGTTAAATGAATTATTCAGTACTTCGATCGTAGATAACTTCAGCCAAATTGTCGCAATAATTTATTATACCATTAGCAGAGGCGCGTTTCATTCGTCACTCGCGAATTAAATTGTTTTTATATCGCCTGTCGCTTCTGCAATCAATTTCTGTTCCTGCAACTTGTTGAATTCTAAACAAGCAAGTATCCGATAATTTATTAGATACAAAGTCGAATTTGGATGGTGTCGGATCGCTTTTGAAATTTCGAAAACAATATTTATCAATCCCTCACTCTCTCTGTTGCTTCTTCAATTTCGCAGTAGCGAGCTATCTCGCGAAATTTTACAGTTGATGCTTTATCGATCTTTCTATAAATATGAACTTATCATCGGACAGTGATAAAGCTAGCTGCAAGGCTGTTGAAATGATGGAGCGCCCTATTAAAAGGGCACTATTTAGCCGCGAGGAACCGATAGATCTTCAATTTCCCGGAGATTTCTTTCACGTCCGCATCCGGCCACTAAACTAGAGCGCACTTGGACATTTTTGCCACCCCGTGTCAGCGGAAAGATAGATAGACATGTATACCGCAACAATCATCAACCACGTACACGTATACACGTCTTCTGGCTGCTCTCGAGTAAACAAATTCAGAATAGCAATCTTTTAAACAAATACAGTGAGTGCATCTCCAGCCAGTACATTACTTTCTATCATTATTTCCTACACATCGCCCATGATAGTAAATTAATCTTTCTAGAAGAAAGAACTATTCTCAACGATCAAACTTGAAACGCGAAAGAAATTTTATTACATTTTTTATTCGATAAAAAGGAAAGCAAACGTTACCCCGTGCTTTCGCCTGTTTATTTCCCCTTGCAGTATCGCTCTCGGTTTACACCACCTGTCCAACCACCTCATACAATAAAGTAACGCGCTGTGTATTTGTCTGAGAAACCAGATTGTCCATCGCCCACGTTCCAGCGTTTTAAAAAAAATCTGAACCCTGTGTAGGCGAAAACGGGAGCTGGGCGTTGCGGTTCGTAAAAACGGACGGAAGTGACCACCGCGACGGGGGTCGCGAATCTCGTCGATTAACAGCCCTAAACGGCGCGGTCGATACTTCCGCGGGCCGCCGATTCGGATCGGCGAATTTCGCAGCCGCGAGAGAGTTAACAAGCGGCAACAACGGTCCCGTGGCATCTATTTACGGCCGCATTTTGACAGCACCGGTTTGTATAAAGTTTCGCGAGGCCGTGCCCGCGAATGCGATCTATTTCCTGATCGATCTGCTTACACAGAACGCCGTCGAGGCTTCTGTTTTTCGCGAACACCCCCGCAGCACAATGTTCCTATCTGTAACTATCCATGTCCGTGTTATTATGGGCAGATTTTTAATATCGATGGTGTATCGAGCTATTTCGACGATTTTCTCCAATGAATTCGATAATTAACGCACATGGATTCGACGATACGAAATGATCGTTAAAATTGTGTTACGCATCGAAAACTATCCTTTCAACGTAGTAACGCGAGACTGATTACACAGCTAGAGGAATAAATCGCGCGATGCCACTGTTGGAAGGAACGTAGCAGTTTAAATGGAGCGTAAATCCGCGCGCGTCTATAAACAGGGCGATTTTCGCTTGGCAGGCGTACACAAAAGAAGTGCTCGGGATTCTCGCGGAATCTTTAGGAAAGAGCGTAGGAACTGGAAGCCTGGGGAAAAATGATGGCGAAGGTTAGCGGACGGCGAGCAAAAGAAGGAGCTGAGGTGACGCGCGATAGTCTATTTGCGGTGCCCGTAACACGTATCGTAAATTACCAGCGGAAAATACTGTTCCACTGATTTTTCTGGCGTTAGTCAGCGGCTCGTGGTTTATGAATGGGGAATATGCCGGGCTTCCGGTGCGAATTTATGAATGAAACTGTAGATTATCCTCGAAGTTGCTTAAACTTGTCGTCTTTTGAAAGCAAATAAAAAAATCGCGCAGGCTACGACGGTTTACGATCTTGGCAGACCGAAGTATCATCCTAGAAAGTGAACAGAAACTTTCCATTAGGTATCATTTTACGTACGTACGCGTTGATGCTCTATAAAAAAGCTTTTATAGCGCGGAACGGAGTCTATGAATCGAGCTATTTAATCGAAGACGAAATTTGTTTAATCCAACAATAAGAAGGAGAACGTTGCGGAGTCAGAGTCAATTTTTATAACGCGGTTCGCAGTGTCGTTATTAAATAATCTTCCGCGCGAGATGACGTGTCGTCTATTTTGTTAGAATACGTACGGTCGTAAATAGACATCGATAATTCAACGTCAGGTTTATGTAGTGACGAGATACGCTAGTCAAATTTTATTATCAGCGTGTTTCGAAATTTATGAGAAGACACGACGCTCCAATGCCATGGAACTATTTTTTTATTAAACATAACCGCTTCTGTCATTGCCTCGAAAATATCGTGGCTGGTATCGCGTATTTCCTTCACCCACCAGCGCACCCAATCACCGAATTTCCAATCGTCCCTGAAGGAAAGACGCGAATTCGAAACAAACTCCATCCCAGCGACGGGTTATCGATTAACTGTAACTGTGGGGTGGTAACTTCCTCTTAAATTTAATCAACAACCGTTCAGTAAATCAATTAACCTGAAGCAAGCACAGCTGTAAAGTAAAAAAGAATTTTATTAAAAGGAACGAGAGAAATTGTAACGAAAGATGTTTCGAGGGATATATAAGGTGCTAGAAAATTAGAAAACGGCGAAGTTTACGAGATTTACTTGGAATTCTGAAGCAGAGTTTTTTAAATGTCACTGCACAAATAATTTCATTTAAAATGTTACCAGCGCGGTGGATCATTTTTTCTTTAGTGTAACATTTCACTTGGTCGAGAAATGGTTACAACTGTGGGATGCTTGCCTGGGCGCAATACAAAAGAAATTTGCAAATCTAATATTATGAACGTCGCTCGCCTCGACGAAAGGAACGAACGACGTCGTTAACCCTTTTGCTCCCGACATAAGGCGCTCGTCTATCGCTAGAAATATCACGGAAGAAATAGGAAGTTTACAACAGAGATTCTCACCGGTACCACATCTGTTACTGCGTTCTACGAAAGAAATAGAAGTTATCTGTCTGTTTAGAATTTTAATTCACAAATTTTTATTGCACGCGAAATTTTTAAAGGCTAAATCGTTTCTTCTGCATGTAACAAGTGTTGTAAAAATGAATCTGGTAATGCTTCGATTTCCAGTTCTACATGAAACGATCGAACAAGCCGAAGCCTTCATAAACGAGATCAAGTAGAATTTAGTATCGACGCTGCGCGCGTAAAATCGTCGCTGATGCATGCAGGATGGATTTTACATTTTCGAGATGGTTCCCTCCTCAATTTCCTACTTTATATGTATGATTATTCGTCTGGAATTTTTATGGGCATGAATTTTACTTCGTTCGCATGGTATTCAATGTAACTAAAAAATGCCATAAAAAGGTACTTTTCGTATTCAATTGGTTGGTTCAACAAAGAGCGGCTGTCTGGAATTTCTATGTAAATTCGTCTAAGACATTCCGTAGCCAGGTTCAATTACAGTACCCACGCCCAAGCTAACTGTTATGGAGTCATTAAGGAAGTTGCAACACGGAAATGGTTGCATTAGCAAAGACGTATGGACATAATCGACAGATTATACTAAAATTTATCTACTAAACGCACTTAACGCATCCAATCGAAATAATCTGCAAAGTAATCTCTTAATTTCGTAAAAACATTCTTTCGTTGCGACTAATCGAATCAATTAGAGATGAGGAAGGTTGAACGAACTCCACCGAACAGCCTGTCCTTTTTTCGTCCATAGTTAATTCGTGGATCGTTTCGTTTGGCTCGATATCGTTGTCGATACAATCGAACAGGAGGGTCGTGGCCGCACAAACGTATAAAGTAGCCAAAATCACGAGGTCGTTCGATTTTACGAGGCCACCGTTGGGGAGGGTCTCGATGGCGGCTACCAGCGACAAAAAAAGCCTCGAGGAACAGTCTTCGCGGGGCGACGTCGATCGAATTTACGACCGCTGATTCAATCCTTGGGTATGCTTCTGACTATTAGCCGTCTGGTTTTGCGTACGAGACTCTCTTTGGGCTGGGATGGGCGACGAGAGAGGATTTGACTCAAAGGAAGCGCTAAAAAATCTTGATGAAAATCCAGCGAGAACAAGGGACGAAAAGTTGTCGAGCGTTCGACGAGAATTCGATGAGAACCGAACCTGGGTTAGGAACTTCGTAAGAACTCAATGCAGGTATAATGGTAAGGGAGAAACTCGGGAAGAATTCAATGAGAACTCGAGGAGTCCTCTTCATTCGAAGAGAACTTCTGCGGCGACTCAACGAGGAGGACAGAGGAATTTAAAAATTTATTATGAAATTTGAACAGATGGGAATTCAGTATGAATTTGACGAGGATTTTGTAATAATTTGGAGTTTGATGAGAATTTTATAATTTTGGAATTCGAACGGAGCCGGATAGAGGGTCTGCTGGAATTGCAGGCGAATTCGATGGGAATTAAATCGTGCGAAAGCATGAATCTCTCGGCTACGGTATCGCGCAGAAACATTTGGTCTAAATTTAGGTTCTCGCACTCTTGAGATAACGCTATTATAGACGATAGTTATCGGAATAGCTCGTTATTTCTGTATAATGTTTTATTCGATGCATCCATCACTCGCAAGGACGACTCGGAAATATGTACACGAGGTCGAACAGCATCGCAGATGTTCGTAGAGAACAAATAAAAAAAAAAACCAGCGAAAAATCAAGGCCTCCAATGAAACGAAGCATCGTTCTTGTGACATATATAATTAAGTCTTTTCGAATCCTGCAAAGTAAAAAAAATTTCTTGAACTTTGGAAAAAATTACGCAACATATTGCAGCTGTCTTTTAAACGAATCGATTTTGCATTCCGTCCATCGATATTTCATGTTTGTCCTTTCTAAATTAATTGCATTCAGCAGCAATAATCAACATATTTCAAAATGGAATAGAAGTGTTTAAGAACCACAAGGTTGTTAGAGAGCCTGAATTTAGAGAATCACGAACGTGGGGCGCGCGTCTACCCTGTTTCATCTTTTACTACTGTCAAACCATTCGACGCGAGAATGATTCGCTCTTGAACCGATTATTTATTGTGAGAACCATTAGAAGACATTTCTTGTTCTCGTTGCACCGTTGGATTCGTGGAAATTCATGAATTTTAAATGCAATTGGAATTTTTAAACACTCCGCTAACTATTGAGTGCCCTATACGCAGGAGTTTCGAATACTTTACCTGTTATCTCTCTATCTGATCCAGCTTAGCTAACTTTCTTAGCAGAGCAAGATCTCTCCTTAATCTCCATCGTAACGAGTCTATTTAAGCTCCTCTGAACAAGCGTTACTTCCACAACTACTTCTCTCAGAGCAGTTCAAATAATTGGAATTATATTTAGAGCTCGTTTTTTTTCAAGAGAAAATCATGGGAATTTACTGAGTCTCTAAAAATCGTATTGATATTTACAGATAAGGAAGTCAACATAAAATATATCGTCACCCTAGAACCCTGAGAAACTCTGATCCTTTCTCCCTTCTCAGTTAGTGTACCGATGTGATCAAAATTCAATCCCAACCAAGTGCATTCTCGGACGAATCTCTGTTCCGAGTTCAAACTCGGACCCCTAAATCGCTTCAAGAGTTATCGTGTCGACAAACAGACGTCCACGCGCGTTCTTACAGTTATTAAATGGTCCTCGCGCTACCTGATAAATCATTGTCATTCCGGAACAAGTGCACGGAATAGTACGGAAATCGGTTAAATTCCATATAAAACGTGAGAGGAGGTCTCTCGACTCACCCAGCATTCGGATCACGTTCCTCTGCGCGGCGGTTTTCACTCTTCCGCTGTCGCAATGATTCAGTCCAGCTGGCGGGTGGTTCCTCTTGACGGTGGCCGTCAACAGCCTGGACCGTCTCAGCTTGATCGCGATCAAGACGTAGAGCACGGTTATGATCGTCATCGGTAGCACGAAGAACAGCATCGTGGATATCTCGAACGCGTGCTCGATCAGCGTCCACTTCATCGAGCACTGGGCGCTGTCCAGCATCTCCGTGCCGTTATTGTTCTGTCTGTAAACGATGCCGAATTGAATCGCCTGGGGCACGGCCAGGCAGAGCGCCAGAAGCCAGATCACCACGATGAACTTCACTGCTCGTGACAGCTTCGACATTGTGTGCGAGATGAAAGGATGACAGATCGCGACGTACCTGAAAGAACGACGCAACGCTTTACGCTCGTAGTCTCGACGTCGATCGTTTCGACCGTTCTGTCACGGCTACTTGTCGACCCCGTTGAAATTAGTCGTCGAGGGAACCTCGGAAATTTCGGCCAGCCAAGTCGCCGTTGACATTCTTGGCGGCATTTTCGTGTACGACACGAGGAACAATTCTTTTAAAGTAAATACGCGCACACGATATTCGATCCGCGGATAGCTGTGTAAATACTTCAGAGGTAGAACCAATGCGAAACCCTTTTCAAAGGATATTGTTGTTTCCAGCAGCGAAGGAGGGAAAAAGTCGGATGCGAATTGTATTTAAAGTAAATATGATTTCGAAAAGAAGAAAAATCAGTGTTACCTTTTACGAAAGGATATCTGTAGAATCGCATTTTCCAGGAAGCTCACCTTTACCAAGGGAAAGCATTCCAATTTCCGAGAAGACGTTACCATGGTAAAAATACTTTTCGCAAAGCGTACGTGCAACAGCATATTCAATATAATGGCTACGAGCAGAAGGAACTTCAAAGGAAAGAAGCTTCTAATGATTCTTTAATTAAAGATTCCCTTTGGAAGAGCGAATTGAATTATCGTCAGAAGTAATTACCTGAAAAAGTTAGCGAGACGAATCGTGCATTTCAGAGAAACCTCTGACAAGACCAAAGAACCAGTGACAACTGTAACACCTCCTGACTAATGGAGAAAAATGATCCCAGCCTCTTTTAACCGGATGTTAATCATAATTTCAGAATAAAGTACGGATACTACTCGTCTTCACGCTCGACGAACGCTGTAGCTATTAGGGTGCTCTTTTACTACAATTTCCGTCGTAATCGTCCGTCGGGAAATAGGGTGGCGCGGCGAGGCAAAGGTCGAGACGTTTTCCACGGGAGAAATAAAGGGAAGAGGAGGGCACGGATGAATCGGACGCGCTTTATTTGCGTCGGACGGGAAGGGTTACTTCCGTCAGGGTTCTGGGAATTTCCTTGTGACAAGGGGATGACATGTAACCGTACACCCCTCGAGCTCGATGCTTTTAGTCGAGAACAGTTTTGGTCTATACTTATCGAGAGGTCGAAAGCGGCCAGAACTGCGCAGTGAAACAACGGAAGAGCGATTTATTGTACGATAATATTTGTCGGGGGTGCTGGTTGAAAAAGATCGTAATTTCGCGGCTGACTTAAGCGATAAGACGTGCCTGGGATTAAGGGAACGGTCGAAAAATAAATTAACCCCTTATAACTGGAATTTGTTGCCCGTGGAGGGAATGGAGTCGCGATCGAATGTAACGAACGATTTTTATTTAGCCACCGGCAGTTATCAGCGAGGTAAATTAATTGTTTTAACAGAATATCCCGGATAAATGCAAAGCTTTATATATGAACTCTTAAAGGGGATTGCGCTGATGAATCGTCGACTGCATTTGAGAGGATGCTTATATTGGTATATTTACCGACTATAAGAAATCGTTTCCGGATAATGCCTTTTAAATTGCGCGAAAGCCGATAGGGTTATCTTCGAAACTTTATGGCATCGATACACAATAAAGAATATACGGTCGAGGCATATTGCAGGGGAAATGGTCCGCAATACGCAGCTGCTATAGACTTCCCCTGGAATTATGAATACCAGTGTATCAGTAGGATCAACTGTTTATCTTTTTTTCTTTAGCCAGCTCGCTACTTCCGAGCGGCGACAGTGGCCAGGGACTGTTTCCTGAATCTGAGGGGCGATATTTCAGCGCGATTCGCACGGCGAAATAATTCAAAGTCGCTTACGAACCTCTCGACGGTGAAGGCGGTGATGGTGAGGACGGTCGCGTTCGAGGACGTCTCCGCTGCGAAGCTCTGAATAATGCAGAACGCCTCGCCGAACACGTACGGGAAATGCGACCAGATGTAGTACATCTCCGGTGGCAGGCCGGATATCAGTAGCAATAAATCAGACACGGCCAGACTGAACAGATAGTAGTTGGTCGCCGTGTGCATCGACTTGTTACGCGCGATCACCACGCACGTGGACACGTTCCCAACCAGCCCTGTGAGAAAGATCACCGCATAGATCACCGTGATCGGCAGCACGATGTACAACGGGTCCCGTCTGCTCGTGTACTGCTCCTCCTGCTGCAGAAACTCGGCGATCGCGTTCGTGTAATTCTCGAACCTCTCGTTACCAGCCAGCGGGCCTCCTCGACTTCCGTTAGCGGCGGTCGTGATGGTGGCCACCGTCGCGCGTCCGCTCGAATAGACGGATTCGTTGATGGAAATCATTCTTCTGGAAGATCTGACGACTTGGATGACTACGATTAACGTTGATTAGCTTCTAGACACCCGGATCGACGGTTTCTCTGCAGATTTATGTGGGACGAACTTCAGTGCAGTGGCAGTTGGGTTCGACGATCACCATTTTCACGGCTTTCAGGAGAGTGAAGTGGATAAATTGGTCTCGATGTATCTGTTATTTATGTCCACTTTGTTCGTGTTTATGCATTTAGATGGAATAAAAGTAGCACTGAAATTCTTCTGGACAAGAGTAAGAATATCGGGACAGCTTCACCGTGAAAAGTCGGCTGGTTCCTGGCTTTCAGATCGATTCGAGGTTTTGAAAATAGATCGACCGTCTTGCTGGAACACTTGTGACTTCCGTATTGTCAGGGACAAGGCGACGGATCGAAAATGTCGCTGGTCTCGGATAAGACATATTAATAGAAAATCGCTAAGCTGGCAGCACGAGTTATTATGGTTTCGCTGGGTTGCACAGTGTCCCATCCACGTGTACAGGCTGGGGGACCATTTTGTTCCACACTTCCGGGTTACAAAGTGGTGCCACTGGAATTCAATTTTTACGTGATACAGAAGGAAAGTTTATCGTGAACACTTTTTTAATCCTTTTAACTGTATAATCCTTTCGAAGTTAATTACTGTGTGAAAAATTGATTGCAAATTATTCTATATATATAATATTCGATTTTCGATGGTAGTTTAATTAAATTTATGATACGAATATTATTCGCACAGCGTGTTATCGAAACGGTGGATTATCTGTTACGCATTCGTATCGTAGCGTTCGCGTCTTTACTGAAGTGGGATCGTATAATAGATCGATTTATCAATTCATCGTTACGGGTGTTCACTTAATAAGCCATTATGCCAATTTATAGATCTGACAGTCCGCGGTTTAAGTGTTCATCGATCAAATCAGTATCGATCGTGTCGGTTTAATTGAGTTCGAACCGGATCTAGTTGTCCACGGATCGTTTATCAAACCGTTCCGCCGATCGCGCGCCACGGTACAACTCACGGGGGTACATTTAACAGCCAACGCGTCTCCGTGTAGCAGTTACACGACTTCTGGGTGCATATCATTAGTAACGTTGTCGCGATCAACACGGATCGCACACGACTGATCCAGTCAACCGTGACTACGTCTAAAAATACTGGCACGTGCGAACATTTCGCGGCATTTCCGTCGCGATAATCAATCGAACGTTATCAACGGGACCATTACGCCAATTACACAACCGTACCGCTAATTTTGTTCAGCTATTCTATTTATACCAGCAACTCTGTTAAGCGTAATTGTTCCCGACCTCGATCTTGCACTAATCTCCTGTCGATCTGGAAAAATGAAATCGGTTAATAAATCGGCTAACGCAAATTGGAATATCTATAATCCCTCGCGTGCAACGCTTGTTCACGCGAGAAACTACCGTCTGGGTATCCAGAAATTGGCGTTAAGTAAATTTGAATTAAATTCGAGGCTAGACTGCGACGCCCCGGTTAATTTACTGCCGTTATGGTTACACGACATGATTTTCGTATCAATTTGTTCCGTATGTGCCGCGCGACGATCGGTCAACCTCATGATTTATCGTGACAACGTAGTCAGAACCAAATTCGACGATAATTTGTCTCAGCTATGGTGCTCATCGTAACAATTATGACAGTCATCCATCAAGCTATCGACTCACCCTTTAATTCACCCCCAATTCGCTCTTTTTTTGGCCTCCTTCGTTTTCTCAGAGTAAATGATCACTCGAATAATTTTAATATCTCAATTATCCAATTATTTCCACTGCAATCGTTGTTTCTCGTCTCACGTTCGTAAGTAGCGAATTTGACGCGTGTACAAAGTGACTTCAAGTTCGTGTTTCAACAATTTCTCGCCGGGCAATGATTAATTAATCGTTCCACTTTGCCCTACGCGTCCTAAAATCGTTATTCCTGCATCAGTTAACCGAGTTTACTCGCAAGCGGACACCTCAATCATTGAGAGTTACTACTATGCTAGTAAAATATTTCAGTGTCGCCATTCTGCGTCTAAAGAATTAATGAACCGCTTTCAGTAACTTCTTTATTGCAGCAGATAATTTTACGAGCTTGGCCTTTACGCGAATCATTCCATTTATCTGAAAAAAGTCCAGTCTTCTCGAGTCTTTTATTAACTTCGAGAATCAATGGAGTTCTGTTTATAATTTAAATTCTTCCTCTTCCTAGTAATTAATTGACTCGATAATCAATTGATCCCATTCAATTCATAATCTTATTGATAAAATGAACGTTTATAAATATTACTATATCTCCTCATACCCTTTTAATTAAGAATTTAATCAATTTAAGAAAACAGTTTGCCACGAATTTTTCCTTACTCAACCAACTTCAATGTTTTTCCTAAAGGTATTAAGTTTTCCCAATCTACGAAATTGTTCCGTCAACTAATTAATGTCAATTGAAGCAGTCTTCCTCTTAATTCTCTTCTTCGTTCACAGAGACAACTTTTCCCTTGCGTGATACGAACACGATCAGCGAGCGGTTCACTCGCGACTGAGCATCTTTCTCACGACGAGGTTCGAATCAACCGCGTAAACGATTCACGCTCTATCAGAGGATTGATCCACGCATGTGGCACACTATTTCTAGGATGAAACGAGTCTACTGTCTTTCCATCCTTTCCCAATTTGGTGTTCAAACGAAATTTTACGCGAGTTTGTCATCATTCTTTGAAAAAAATGTTTGCTTAATGCAAAACTGAATAAAATAACAAGTTTCACGATAGTTTGCATGTAAAACAAGTACATTTTCCCCTTATAAGAGTACGACATTTCTAACGCCCTTTAAATATCAACGAAAACACTCTAATTATGCTCAACAACCTCTTTATCCTGTACTACCCTTGATTACCACCCTACTTAGGGTTATCGCCGATGGAACCGCGTCTTCTCGCGATAATCAATGTTGCAGGGTGCATCGGGAGTAATCAATCGATAACTTCGACGGCGATAGTGATTGCACTGTATATTGTTGATCGCGGTAATCCCAGTTTGGTTAGACGAGAGCGTTCCATATTGTTTAAAGATTAATTTCGTTGGTTATTTGCTTTGGGTTAATGGTAGTTTTGTTTGGCCGAGGTTGAACATCGCTGATCTCACACGAGCTTCAATTACTGTTGATTCGTTGCAGGCCTTGAATCGATGATTGTTACAGCGTTTGATGATCAATTTCATCGGTTATTTATTTTATTTTAATGGTTGCTCGCGATTCGACTGCGTCGATTATTGCTACAATGAAATATCCGAGCGTTGTCGAACAGGAAACTGACTATAACGCTTGGCGATGAGCTTCTTTCGTTCTTCATTTTGGTACATCTGCTGATGGTCTTTCGAGGGGGTAGTCTCTCTTACTTCAAATGGTCGTCGATCCTATGAAATCGAAAGAATGAAGCTTTCGAAAATACTCGTAACGTTACTCGCAGCAGCAACTTGGAAATATACTACGAAAAGTTTCTTACGTTTCCCGCGAAAGTATCAAGTAAAAAGGGAGAATATTAGAAGGGATGGGAAAATCGATATCCCCAAAGTGAAGTTTCATTGATGAAAATAATTTCGCGGTATCGCGCGGCTTTTATACGTAAACACGCTGACAGGGAAACTTTTTCGAAGTAAACGTGACAGCATGATGGACACGTTGCTGGTTTCAAGAGAACCATCGTTTACACGCTCTTCGAAGACGAGGAGGAGAACAGAAGGTGTTCGCGAGCTGCTTCGCGGGACACTCGTCCACGAAAGACCCTTTACATTATCCGATTGCTTTTCACGAACCAGTGACAACGAACACAATCAAATCTACCACTGAGTACACACTGTCCACGAGTATAACTGTAAACGATCCCTTCTTCGCTTCGACTCTCATTAAAACCTCATTTCTGAATCGAATCTCAGCTGAAACTTACCAAAAACTAGCTTGGCATTGGTGTATAATACCATAAATCGTGGCTCACGGTATTGAAAAACTCGATCCGTGGATTGGTCGCATCGAGAACTTCAACCACCTCGTATTTCTCAAATAGCACACAAGAGCAACGTTCAAGGTAAACCAAAAAAAGAGGCGGATAAAAGGAATACACTGTAAACGGAAGCCTGGCAAGCACCCGCTGTCGGATCGAAACCGAGCAGACGTTTCACGCGACTATTCATTATAATTTACACACGAAATAATGCTACGTTTACGAAACAGTTGGAAAACGGTACGAATCTACAAAAGCCTTTCGTCTGTGCACGATACGCAACATCAATCGGCCACTGTTCCCACTGTGTTGTGTCCTACAATGGCCACACTCACTGAAAGCTCACGACGCACCAAAACAATTCGTCGCACATGTCGCACGACCGTGGTTACGACCGGACGCGAGCTTTCGCCCGGTTCTCCGGAAACGACTCGGTACAGCCACGGGACGTTCGCGGTAATCGCTCGACGAGGACAACGAGTAACGTCCTGGGTATATTTTTGGCGAGCAACAAGACTGGTTCAGCCGCGGTTTTTCATCGAATCTCGCGACTGGTGCGGGTTTTCGAGAACGACCGATGCCCACGAGAACCGAACGCGTTGTGAGCGTGCAGCGGCTGTGCCGGGAATTTGAAAGAAGCATCGTTAAGAGGCCCTCACAACGCCTCGCACCTGCGTCTTCCGCCTTTGGCCCGTTCGATACCTCCGACACCGTCCGAACGATAACATTTAAACGCTACCGACGCGTGAAACGTTTTTCTAATCGCACACGTTCACCTCCCCATTTAACTCGAACGAATTAAGGGCCTGGAGTTGCTGCGAGTCAATTTCTTCGAGGTCAAATCGATTTTAATCGCTGTTTCTGCGTTATTTAATTAATAAACGATTAAACGAGACATTCAATTGAATAATTAAACGTTTCAGAAGCTGTAATGTTTTATTTAGCCTCAATTTACGATTCGTATCATTGCTCGTTAACCATTCGATGGTTCGTTTGAATGTTTTCCGTAGTTTCGCGAAGAGGAAGTAGCAGACTATAATTCGAAACCAGTTTTATTAAATGTGAAATACACGGAGAGTGAAAATGTGCCTGTGCGTGTGTGTGTCGACGAGCGTGAACGTGTTGGTTCGACATTCGAATATCGAAACGTGGATTGGCAACCTCCCTCCGATCGGTGGTGGTGGAAATAAATATTTAATTGGTACAGAGGCTGCAGTTCAATTGGATTTCGACGATTTGATTAAGGTAGGTGTGAGGAACGCTTAATGCGCATAGTCGTGGGTGTAGGTAGGAATTTTTCGCGAGTCAAACGCGTGTTCTGGAATTTTCAATGGATTATTAATTTTGTAATTTAATCGAGGAACTGGTATCCGCGTGCGTAATTTTGAATTTCAGATACCAAATATTTATTTCGCGTCAAATATCTGGATTCTCATCAATTTGATTTGGTTCGCTTCGAGATACGTTCTAATTTAAATTTTTCCACGATTCGAAGTCCTCTTAATCAGCCTAGATCAATTAAATCACCGCGAGATCTCTGAAACGTATATTTTCAACGATTCTACAGATCTTTCGATGCATCGAACGTTTGGTTCAGAATATTTCCTTCGACTTTCGCGTGAGAATGAGGTGAAATTTAGACGAAGGCCACGATCGAGCGGTTTCCACCAATTGGTAATTAAACTTCAAGAGAGAGAAGAAGCGAGAGGCGTTGATAAGGGAAATGTTGAGGAAAAAAGAGTGGCATCTCACCTGTTGCACAGTAGACAGTTGTCCACCATGGCCTCGTTCCTTTCCAACATCTTCGTAGGTTATCGAACGCACACGATCATCCGCGAGATGTGTTTAACGTCAAACATCGATTTTCCTGGTTCCCGGAGATTGCATCAGGCGTAGACTCGCTGCTCCACTTCCGTCTAGGGTTGCGATGCGTGACAGAAGCTGCACGTCACCTGTTGCGTTCGACGCATCGTAACCAGTCGCTGTTTGGTTGAAAAAGTCATGGAAGTTGTCTCAACCGCTTCATCGCAATTAAAAACGAACAGCTGAATTATAAGATACCGTTCTCGTTGTAACTCTAACTTCGTCGCAGCGTGCAACGATCGAACGTTCGCGTTTCTTCATCTCTGCTAGCAAAATGAAGAAAAATAACTGACTGCGAGGAGTGAATTCGTAAGTTGTCTTCCAAAACGATCCCTCAACGTCAAGTGAATTCTATTCGAGAAGATAAACGAAATCGCGAGGGATTAGCGCACGGGAAGCCTTCGTGATGTCGTTTCGAACGCGAGCACGGTCACGTGTTTCCGTCTCGAAATTCCTCTTCGTTGGGAGCGAGCGTCTCTACGAAGATTTACGAGCTCGCGTGTTCTTCGTTCGTCTGGAATGTAAAATTTCTGGTTTAATCACCGCGAAGAGAGGTTACTTTAAAAAAAATTTGCGTTTGTATTGTCTTTGCGACGATGGCTGTGAATTAATGGTCGTTTAATCTGTCTTTAAAATAGATATCCATGATAGCGTGTAACTTGGCGACGCTAGGCGCTTGGGTTAATCCTGTCGAGGCCTTCGAAGCTTTTCCATCCAAATCGTGTTATCGTTTATTTAAAATAAATGTCCTGGTCTTGCGTAACTTCATTTTGTACGTTGTCAAAATTGATACGCATTTTCTGTCAGTGTCGCATACGGTATGGTTCATAAATATTTGGTTATGTGTAATCGAACAGCTTGAGGATCACAAATTTTTAAACAGCAAAATAGTTCTACAAATTTATCATCATTTAAAAGATTACGACAGTTCTTTTCTCTGGGACCATAGAAGAATGCACGAGCGTCTGATCATATCGCGCTGATTCTACTGCCAGCCTCCGATGCACAGCATGCGTGACATGTGATTAATATATCATATAAACTTGATGTATTTATTGCTTATGTACTGTTTTGCACATTTTATGCTTGTACGTCTGAAAGCGTAGATGATGATGACCATATTGATTTATGGAAAATAAAAAAATAGAGAGCTTGCCAGGCAGTAAGGAATGAGATAAACAATTTTTTTAACAAAATGCGCTTAAAGTTACATGTGGAATATGCATCGAAAGATATAGCATGGTCAATTATATAATTTTTAGTTTTTCATTTTTCTTTAATCGTTATTAGCTTGATGGTTCTTTTTATTCATCTCAGTTCATTCCTCCTCTGTTTTTTAGGCATATCGAGATTCTTTTTAGAGAGAAGAATGATCAGTGGAGATAAATAAGCTTTCATAAATTTCCATATTCGACAATGTTCCATTTTTGGGTGAACAAATATTGTTTCATCAGCCGAACAGCCTTCTCTTCCATTACCCGAATCCAATGCCACCGGGATACATCATCGGTTTGGTACATCATCTCCGGTTCCGGTTGACTTCAACTCGACTTCGCGTCTTTAATCTAAGTTATCGCCCTCTTTCTGCTCGAAAAAGCTCGATATATTTCCCGAGTTAAAGCGTTCGTATTTCTCCTTCAATATTTAGCGATCAATCTTCCATAGCTTTCCTTTGGTAATTACTTTGCGAACTATCGATGTTATGCTTCCGACCGAGTCGGAAAGTATACTTGGCTGACGAAGTCCGACTCGGTTGATTATTGATTAGCGACTGGAATTATTTAGTGATTCTTAGCTTATGCTTTAATTTCCACGAGCAAATATTTACGTGGACATCGATCCAAACGTCTTCTGAAATCTTACCTTATAACCTCTCGACGAACAGCGATTACAAATTTCACTAATTTTACGATCAGTAGGATAAATTCGATTTTCGTGCTCTGTTCGTCGAAATTCCAACGCCAGTCGTTGACCAGAATCTGTCACCATTTAATTTCACGGTTACTCAATTAATTGCCGCTGCGATTTCGCGGCAACGATTCAATTTAAATAAATATAAATGATACTTGAGTGGGAAGCATTGGTCTGTTTACAAGCAGAGATAGAGGAAACTGGTAGAGAAGAAAGATCGCTTCTCTTTTCCTCGGAAATGGATTAATTCGTGCTCGACAATGATCGATCGTGAACTCGTAGCATACGATTGGTAGCATTTCAATCTCGCTGACCTTAATTTCGATGTTTGCCAAGTGGCTCGATCGGGTTCGCGTATTATCTCGTTCTTTACCCCCTTGTTGCATTAAAATAACGAAGGGAAGATATTTTGAAAAGTTACGCGTCAACAAACAGTTGTTGCAGCAACAACAGGCGAACACGCGCGAGATTCGACGGGCGTGCGGTTCTGATTTTAGACGCCGGGCATCCTGCCAATTATAATGCACCGTGTTCCTCTGATCGCGTGGAAGAAGCGGCTGATCGATTCCGCCTCGCGGTGAATAAATCGGCTCGCGATTACGGGTAATTAAACGATCGAACGCCTCGACACGGCCTGCATTTCGCCGCTTGTTTACCTTGGAGGCGAGCATTTTTATATTCTAACGCGAAACTGGTTTCTGACGAACGCGTTGAAGCTTCTTCAAATCCGCACGCGTATATTTTTACACAGGCGATGTCACAACGATAATTGTTTTAACGATTAACATTTTGTCAGCGTTCTTTCCCTTTTTCTTTTCTCTCTTATCGGTCTTCCCTGGGAAATCGAAGCGATCGTACGATTGATCAGGTGTCTTTCAGCGTTATCTATTCGGAACTTGTTCCGATGTTCGTTAACTAGATTCTGGTAGATTACGTAATGCATTATTATCGACCATCTTGTTTTGGGATGTAGGAAATGTTGCCTGTTTCATTTCAGAAGCAGATATTGGTGGAATCAGAATGATTTTCTAATCGTCTACTTCACTTAGAAGAGCCTAGTTCTTCGCAATTGTTATAACCGTCCACCATCTATTCCTCACTTCCTCCTTCGCCTTAATAGCGTGACGACATTAGGTAATCATCATTACCAACTAAAGTTCAATCCCATAATCAAGTCCCGATATTTACGGAAACGTAATTCCAGTCGTTCAACGAATCAATTTATGGCAGCATCATTACAATGGCAGATCAATTGGTCGCGAGGTTCCTAGGGTGGCGACACAATGGACGATGTCGTCGGGATGACGAGTGACCGACTCGCGCGTAGCCATTTCCAAAGATCGCGAGGTTCGAATCGTTTATTTATTTATTTATTAAACATGTTCCACGAAGCTGTAATTATAAGCATCCATCGAAAAGTGAAAGGAACTGACCACGAAGATTACAATTATAGATTTCTCATTAGCGGTTTGTTTCCTGCTACCGCCATAATCGTTTGGCTCGAGCGATGGCATCTATTTCAATTCAAAGAAACCGTTATATCGTTTCTACCAATTCAATAAAGATCATACGCAGTTCATATGGCCTTAGTGCTTGCCCTTTCTAGTCTGGACTGACGACACCGACGAATATAGACCCTCGCCCTATTACTCGTTTAGCCTTCGCAGCTAGACGAAGGTAAAGGACGATCTATAAATCCATAAAGACACGGAAAAACAATGTGAATGAAGGTTCAGCTGGTTCCCGTTCCAGCCTCGATCTTGATCGTCTCGAACGGTAGTGGCGGATCAATTTACCCCGTTGATTGGGTTGATTATTATTTGACGACGGTTCAGATTTTTATAATCGAGCCAAGGTATATTATTATAAATAAATTGTATATGTGCGGATGGATTTGGGGAGGTTAAGTAATCATTTCTCGTTAATCATTGCTAGCACCTGGACCTTTATTATTGTTAATCCGAATTTATAATTTCGATTTTACAAGCTTAAGTATTAGTGTTGACTGTAAATCCTCCGACGCGATGGTTCGTGGTTACTTGAAAGCGTAAGAAGAGCGGATTCTGAATGTGAAGAACTGTTAAAACTGTTTTCGCCATCTGTTATTCTGTGTAGATGGATCCGTCCTCAGTTTTGATCGCCCGTTTTCTTATTGCTTCGGGCGAGATGGTTTTCAGATCGTACGCTAATCCTAATCGTGCACAGAAATCGATCATCGCGGTGGTCCAGTTACTCATGTAACGTGCAGTTCGCCAGTTTTGTAGTCCCACGGGAATACGTGGTGATAATTGTGCTATCCTTCGCTGGTAGACATAATGGACCACGTGATATGGTCCGTTGGACTGATGTGCCTGAAAATTGATGACGAAATTCATTAAAAAATCTATCATACATTTCTTTCATTTCGCAGTACAAAAAATACTGTATAAAAATACCACAATTTCGTAGTACGTAATTTGTGCCATTTTTTCTCATGAAAAGTAGCTGCTGAGTTCGCCAACCACGTACAATGTAGGCCACAAATGTATCTAAATATCATGGCGTGATAAGCAACAAGTGGCTTCTCGTTCCAAAAGTAATACGGCACCCACATAGGAATCAAGCCGCACAGTGGCATCAGAATGTAATAGTACCTGAAGAACGTAGAGGATGCACTCTTATTGTTGGTATTATTCGTATTTTGTGCGAGTGCGGAACACACTTCGGTGTTTTCAATATTTTTTTCTACCTTTTTTGCCAAACAACAACAAGATCTTGCGTTAAATCACTTAGATCAATCTTTGCACCCTTCTTGATCGCATCAGGATGTTCCCTTATATTTATTTATCTTGACATGCAAAAATGTGCATTACGTTAATCGTATTTCCATAATGATGAGCTAATGAGCTTCTTATTTAACGAAAATTCTTTAAGATGAACAATATTATTTTTAACGTCATTGTAGCAAACCATAATTTAACAGAGGGAATCATTTTTCCACACGATTTTATTGATTTCATTCGTTTAATTTAGGATTCTTGATTTCAACCCTTGAACTGCAGTAGAATCTTGATAAATCGACCTAAGAAGGAGAGAAATATTTTTTTGCATACTGTTCACCAAATAGTTATATATAGAAATTAATTATACTTAACTTCAGTTTAGCCTCGTAAACGAGCTTCAATATTTCCGGAAACTCACTTTCAACCTCCATTTGTACAACTAATCAATTTGTGCGGCTCGTTTCGTCAATGGCAGATCTATTGACAGATCATCAGGCTCTTAATGCCCAACAAAACGTGGGGCTATCGAAGGCTACCTTTATTACACGTTCGTGACTAAAAGGCTATTTGCGAGATCAAGTCGTTTTAAACGATTTCATCAACTATTTGTATAAATTTCAATAGTTAATAATTACATATAGAATTCTTTTAACGTTCTGTCTGCGCTGTATATATTTCTAAGGAGGGTACTTCAGATTGTTATTTGTAGATGCGACGTGTTTCGAGCATGCTGACGACGAGAATTGTCAATTTTAGTCGTTTGCAAACGAACTATCCTTTTTATTCACCTAACTTAAGATTCTCGATTTGGACATTTCAATTACAGTGGAATATCGATTATTCAAATTAAAGGAATGCGAACAGGTTTTATCCTATTCAATTATGTATTTGTGCATAACATTTAATCCTCATTTCTAATATTAGTTTAGTCCAGTAAACGAGCCTCGATATTTGCGGATGTTCACTTTTGGCCTCCATTTGTGCAACTGACCAATTTGTGCGGCTCGTTTCGTCAATGGCAGATCTATTGAGAGATTACGAGTCTCTTAAGTAGTGGATAGAATCGATGGTACAATGAAATACATTGTAACCGACAGACTTGGGGCATAAATATTCGAAAATAGTGGTTAATCGGTGAATATTTGACTTTTTTCATATCATTGTCTGATCAAAGTTATCGTAGATAAATGTGATCCAATTCAATGAAAATACTCAAAAAGAAGACTCAATTTATCCCATTCGTTGCTTCTCGATTGGTGAAAGAAAGTATAATGTCCATTTTACTACCGATACGACGAACGATAGACAAATTCGATTAAATCGAAACACTTTATTTATCTAAAAAACAATATAATTTCTTATAACGGGTATAAAAAATCGTTGTATATATTGTATACTGGTAATTGTATACTTTCTGTTTCGCTGGAATAATGTTAAGTAAAATTAAACGTGTACGTTAATTTTTTCGTTTCATACTGGAATTAAATGCACGCGACACGACAGAATTTCCGAAGCACTTTATCCCGTAAAAATGTTACGACTCCTGCCTTTGTTGATCTGCCTTTATAAAGGACCAATGAGTTTGATTAAAAAGTAAGTATTCCTTCTGAACGATATTTATTCCTAGGATCATTCCTGGAATCCAACCGACGGTTCTACGCGTGGGAATTTAACCAACTTTCGAGCTTCTCCCTGTTCCTGGCCAGCCATTTGATATTGTTCGACACCGTTTCCAGCGCTTTGGCGCGGTTCATGGCGCCAGCGCCAGCCTCGGGGTAGCTAGCGAAGAACGCCTTCATTTCGTTCAATTTTGTCTCCGTGGCGAAGGTGTTCGTGATGGACGGGATCAAGGAGCCCAGGTAGCGGTCGTTTAAGGTGTATCTGTTGACGAGGAGCTCCCAATTGGAGCGCACCCAGTCCCAGACCAACGGCGTTCCCACTGGATTCCCTGAGATGACGATCAAACAGCTGAAGAAGTCCTGGGCGCGAACGTAGTTCTGGTCTGTCGCTGTTGCGATGAATCTGCGCAGGTTTATCGAGAAACGTTTCAAAAATGATCAATGTTTAATAATTATTATACGATTGTGTTCAAAAGGGAACGATTTAATCTACTTGTTCAGAATCCAACTGGATCGTATCCCAGCAAGACCGCGCATCAGTTTCAGTTTCTCTGTCGCGTCAGTCTCAGCGACGAACTTATCGAACATGGCGTTCCAGGATGCTTCGTCGCCAGCATGGTTTATCCCTGCAAGAACGAACGGCGATATTTAACGATTAATATTTCACATTTTAGATTCGTTTGCTACACCAATGTGAAAAGTAGTAGATAAAAAAGGTTTACCGTAATAGTAGACAAGATCACGGGTATCAGGATGTGGTCGAACGTCCTTGGAATCTTGAATCCAGTTTTTGAATAATCTCCCGGCTTCCTCCAGGCATTCTTCGTGCCCAACGGAACAAGCCAGCCGCAGGATGGTTGTTCGAAGTTTCCTGCATAGACGAATATTAAACAGGAAGGTAATTAACTACTTTTTGTTGAACGTAAAAAACAGTAATAAATGTTGATTAATTATCCGAGGATGGATTTTTACGTACAGAAGAACACGATCGTTAGTCTCGCTGACGTTCCATCCGACTTGATGGTACGCACTGTCCACCAAGCCTCTGACGTATTTCTAAAAAATGTCGTAAAAATTAATCATTGAATTTCAGCCACTTTTTTAGGTATTTATGGATAGTAGAAACACGTGAAAAAAAGTTTGTATGCGAGACTAAAGTGAATGGCCGAGGTATGCGTTATGATATATTGATTTTGGTTGCGTTCCTTTTTCAAATATAAATTCGCGTAATAAATTGCTGTTTATGGTATTGTAAAGGCAGAGTTACCTTGAACTTAGCTGAAAAATTGGTCGACGACAGCAGAGTGTCGATGTTCGTTAATTTCGATGAAGCCACGCTCCACGGAATGTAGTGTTTCTCTTGTGGAAGATAAGCTGTCATGTCCATCGCTATTCCGTAATCGAGTTCTCCAGCACTTGCCAGACTGAACGCGTCTTCCAGTAGATGCACTCTGTTCGCCACGGACAGCGTCTAACAAGTTCAGTGGAATATTCTTTCACGAATAATCAGGGACCAAACGCAGGATGAGTGAAGAATAAAAATATAATTGATTCTACCGTGTGCTCTCGTTGAAGAAGCTTGGAGAGGCTGTTCCACGCGGATGGTTGATAATTGACACGATAGTATCCAACTTCGTCGGCGTTGAACTTTATCCAGTCGACTGGTTCGTCCAGTTCAATCGTCACTGAAAAATTCAATTGATCATCAATTTATTCGATGAAGTTAAAAATAATTAACAATCACCAGAATGACGCTTACATTCTTTGGCGTCTTTATCGAACCACACAAGAGCTGGCTTCGACATTTTGCTCGTGATGTACGTGACAGGAATGGTCCATTTGTATCTTCGAATCAACACGAAATAATCAGTGTCTCGCTTGAAATTGATTAAACAGCCAAGTAATCTTATTTTAACCCTTAAGGGTCGAATTTATTAGTTCACCTGTATTCCGATTCAGAGGGATCGAACTGTGCGTCAGGGTCGGCCAAAAACCGTTTCTGCGTCAACGTGTACTTATTTTCGGACTTTTCCACGTTCACCACTGGGAATCCCTTCTGCCTGGTCCACGTATCCATAATGGCCGTCACGTTCAGGTCACTTGACGAAGATTCTTGTATTATCTTGAAGAGATCAGCTGTTTCGGCGTTATGGTACATAAATTTCTTCAAGTAAGCGGAAATAGCGTTGTAGAATACTTCTGGTCCAATGAAATTCTCCATCATACGAATGACGGACGACCCCTTGCAAATAAATTTCAGGAACACATCAAATCTAGGTAAGACAATCCAGTATCAAATTAAGCGGAATTTAGAAAGTCAGCTACCTTCTTGTAAGATATCTCATCGAATATCGCAGTTATTTCATCAGGATTATTGACAGTCTGCACGATCGGGTGGGAGCTCAGTTTTGCGTCAGTTACAAATACAGAGTGCATTTGTTCCGTCAGAAACATATCCATCTGTTAGAAAATAAACCCACTATTCTCCAATACCTTAAGCGTAAAAAAAATCAAATTGTAACGAAGTTAATCAAAAAATCGAGTTAATCACCAGTCCCCAGTCAGGCAGAACTCCATCCGCGCTTTTGTACTGCATAAAAGAGGCGAAACCTTCGTTCAGCCACAAGTCATTCCACCAGGACATAGTAACTGAAGAGGTGATAGGGAACAAGTTGAAATAACAGAGAAAAAGAATGCCCTCTCGTCTCTGTTGCGAGTAATTAAACTCACCCAAGTTTCCAAACCACATATGAGCAAACTCGTGACTAACCACAGTTGTAACATCGTAGGCCTGGGAAGTAGAGCTCGTGTTCTTCTCATACAACAACCTCGCCTCTCTGTACGTGACCAGCCCCCAGTTCTCCATTGCACCGGATACAAAATCAGGAATGGCTGCCATATCTGGAAAAGTCAAGCATCTAGATTGTAACAAATAATCGTCTGAACGAATCGTCTCTTCTCTAAACATTCTTTCTCGCATTCATTATGGAATTTAATTGAATTTTGCGAAACTTCGAACACCTGAAATTATTTTCGACTTCTTGTCGAATCGAGGAGGCGGGGAATTTAGAACTTACCAAGCTTTGGTAAAGGATAATCGATGCCAAACAGGTTGATATAATATTCGATGATCTTCACGCCTATGTCGAGGGCAAACGCGCCCTTTTGTTGTTGCGCTCTGGTCGCGTACACGCTGACCGGAAATTGGCGGCCATTGAGGCCCTTCGCGGTTTTCGTCAGTGGAACGAAGTCGCTCACGATGAAACAGGATAAGTACGTCGACATTGGCACGCTTTTCGCAAACGTCACCGTTGTCAATCCTGGCGATGGCTGATCTATTTGCGTACACTAAAATACATTTTTAATGACACACCGTTTCTATCGACGATACAAAATTCAGATATACTTTTACCTCTGAATTCATGTTAGATAAGGCACTGTAGTAATCACCAGTGGGGTGCACTAGCTTCACCGTGAATTCCGCTTTGAAGGCTGGCTCGTCGAAACAGGGGAACGCTCTTCTGGCATACGTCGGTTCGAATTTCGACGTAGCGATGTATCTGCGAACGGAAATCCATCAGAATTCAAATAAAATAGATGAATAAAAGAAGAAAGAAACATCAGACTCACCTGGTACGGTTCTGTTCATCTTTGTATTTGCTCGAGTAGAAGCCCACAATCTTATCTGGTTGCAGGGCGCCATTAAACTCGAAGCTCAGATTGTACATCCCCACGTGGAGTTCATTTTTCGTCGGTACAACGAACATCTCATGCTTGGGCACCTGTACGAGGTCCAATACCTCGAATTCGTGGTTCTCTTCGCGGTCGTACGTCCTCAGCGTGGTGGACGTGATGTTCAGCTCTTTTTGGTGGAGCGCTATGTAACTTCTTCTATCGATCACGTCGATCAGGATCGTGACTTTACCTCGAAAGGTGCCTTTTTCGAGGTCCGGATGCAAGTAGACGTCGTAGTGCAGCGGTTTCACTTCTTTGGGCAACCGGAAGGACAAGTCGGGTACTGTTTCTGGGCCCATCGTCGTCAGAGCTGGAAACGAAGGTCGCCGGTGAACAATCTGTCGCGCTAATGACGACCGTTAAATCTTCCTCCCGACGGTACTTCGATAAGAGTGTCTGCGCGGTGGTGATAAGAGGACGATACCGGTGGTAAATCGTCGTAGCGAAAGTCTGCGATAGAGATCGATCGTTGGGAACAATTTATTACGGCATGTAAACAAACGCTTTAACCCCAGCGCCATTTATGCGATTGTATCGGTGGTATAATTAGTGCGACGGGCTTATGTGGTAGTTTGTTGTTGATGGTACACTATGTACATGAGCGTCCATTGTGGGGAACATCCGGAGAACATGGAAAAGAAAATAAATTCACGAGATTCGTTACAACGTTAATTTAGAAAAATAATATAACGGGGCGAAGGTGCTGTCAGTTTACGAGACTTAAAATGTGATACGAGGGACTTGAAAATTGTAATAAAAATTTAGGTGCAACGCGAAATCGATTAAAAAAAAAAAAAAAGAATCATGATTTGACTACTATATTCAGCGATAGTTGCTAAATAAATATATGTTTTTCTGTACAGTAACGATGCAGGAAGAATTTAAATTTTCCCGCCACGCGCAGATCACTGTCACGAGAACCGCCATTGCTATCGTAAACTTGACCGAGCCGAAGGAAAGCGTGCAACTCACAATACGGGTGATAACTGGCTGCTTCGACTTTCTGATCGAGGAGGACCAGCAATGTGGCCAGACATGTGCAGATCAAGCTTAAAATGATGCAAACGCTGCAGGTGAAGCAGAGAACGCCGGTTCCACGTTGTAGAAGTATTCTTGTCACTGAAACACTTGCTGCGTGGCTTCCAGCGCCACCAGAGCTACGTTTCGATGCCTTCGTCGCCATTTAGGGCGCATGCGACGCTGACAAAAACTCGAGATCCAGCTGAAAGATCATTTGCATTTTCTGATTATATTTCACGCGACGCAGTAAGGCAGAATCACGCGAAAAATGGATCGACTGATCGCCCAAAATCGCCTCCTCGGATGCGAAATCGACGCGATCAATTTAGGCGGGAGATTTGAAATGCAATATTAGATCGATGGAATTCGAGAGAGAAAGGAAATCGTGCTGAATACTCTCTAATTGTTATCAGACGGCTATGAAAAAATTATTCGCGCAAAATTTTCATTCACTAACTGCTTTTAATATTTTTATCGACAGTTTGAAAATTATTCGAGTATCAGTAGCCAAATCGTGCAATCGTCGACTAGGGAGTCATACGTGTCAAAATAAACGCGGACACAATCCAACGAGCGTACACCACTGACGCAATCAGAATTGGCAACATCGAATGAGTTCACTGCGGTTATTAAACTAGCCTTCTCTGTCGCTTCGGTTCCTCCTAGAAGAACTGTTGTTCTGGCCCCTTTGATCCGGTAAAATTGAATAACAACCGACCAGCTGCGATTCAGAGGCCAAAGGGATAACGTCAGAAATTGATCGCGGTGAAGAAACGTTGCTTTCCTCGAAACGTCTGGTTATCCATTAATCGAACCGCGCTTCTTCGTGCTCCTCTGTTTTATAGAGCACGATCTTTCTTTCTTAATCACCAGGATTAGTTTCTTGCTTATTCGTGGAAAGTACCATCAGAGATGAGATAACCTTGATCCTCGTTGATAGATTTTATGACAGACGAAAGTCGAGATCGACGTCAGTTGATTCGAGATCCACTTTGAATGCGATCTACCAGTGCGCGTCGCGACGCGTTACCGATCTCGAGGATTATCGATGAGCGATCGATTCTTTGGCAGAGACGTTTTAATGCCTACGCGAATCGATCGACTGAATTCTTTCGTGGACTGTATACTTCTTATTCCGTCCTTCGAGTGTGATTTCACTAATACAGAGGCTCCCAACTTAATTTAATCGAGCAACCCTTTTCGCTTCGGTATTCATTTGGCTGCTCCTCTCGTGGAATGTTCAGACCACAGTTATTTACAAATTTTTAACGCGAAAGGCTAGAAAGTATTAATTAGAGCGGAAATATATTAATTTTATCGCAGACATTTTATTTCTATTGCACCTCAAGGATCGCAGACAGAACCACTGCTTTAATGCTTGAAGAATTCTAATTAGAAAGCAAATCTAGTCACGTTTTGTTCTCTGTTACCGTTTTCCCTTCGATGTTTTTGTTTCTGCTTGCTGCGCCTTTCGTTTCATTGTCTTGTAGAAAGGCTTGCGAAAAGGGGGATATCTTCTTTTTCTAAGCAATGAATATTCCCTTACGTCTCCTGTTCGAAGCAAAACGCAACAGAGAAGCAATTAAAAATAAAGTAACGAGTGAGTACGATTACCTTGGAACACTTCAATCGCTGTTCCGTTTTTAAATTCGACTAGAAGTGATCAACAACTTCATCCGGTTCTTTATTCAACTACTGAACGAACACTGCGGTGAACGAGCTGGTTTTAATGTGCGAGCAGGTCTTGCTCTCAATTAAAATCAACGTGGCTAATTAACTCGAATTGCAGATTAAATTATGGAAACTCGCGACCTTGCTCGCGTTATTGAAAGTGTTCGCAGACCAGCTGTCTGGAGAACGTTTCATCGATGCACGAAAAAACGATTTCGAGAATCGATTAAACCGAGGCTGCCAATAAATGAATCGTCGAAAAATGGAACTCTGCTCGATTAGTCAAATGTGGATTTCCCGCCACGCTTTATCGCGCACACAACTTATTACGTGCCTTTTTTCTTACTCTTTGCGGATAAGATATCAATGTCAACTGATATACCACATGCATTTAATTTTCCAATAACGATTATATCATCCGGTACACAGTACGCGTCTCTTTTTCCAGTGAAAAGATCAAGGGAAATTTTTCTCGACATTCGTGACAGCTTTTTTAATCACTAACGCTGAAAATGACGTAATTAGTATTAGATGATGAACCTATCGCCTCTGTTTGTTTTATTAAACTTTCTTTGCTATCTTAATAGATGCCATTACGTACTCATTTCTTCATTGACGCTGGTTGTAAGAAACTTCCCTCGTACTAAATTATTTCGCAATTATTTTAAATACTCTTGAAGCACGTGTTTCTGCAGATAACAATAATTTATTTATAAATACACTGACAACTGTAAATATCGTTCACAATTAAATGTACATACGCTTCTAACGACAACAAGGACCGTTTCCCTGTCTTTCGTAACTACGCAAACTACGAATTTAAACTCCCTAAATGCTAATGGCATCTTAACACCTATTTTCGTACACGGTGCTTTCGTTAATGCGAATTAATTGAAATCCGTCACATTACTCGCATCCTCGACGCGTAAACGCTTTCTCGCGAGATCTGCCTGTAGATTGATTCTTCCTCGTCTGTGTGTTTGTACGTCATCTTTCGAAAAACGTTCCACGAATCTAAACAAATTAAAATATGCGACGATTTGGATCAGGGTAACGTAAGTTTTGCTGACGAAGCAAAAAGTTGCCAAGTATTTTTATTAGCGGAGAACTGGCGCGGGCGAGCAAGTAGAAACGGCATTCTGTAGTCAGACACACGCTGCAACTCTTCTTCGCAGGACTTTTTCTTTAAGTGTGTTCAATCGATGACAATCGAAGAGCGCAGTGCAACGTTTGGGAACGTCTTTGTGCAATTTTAAAACTGAAATAGTTTTTGGAAAAGAAGTACCTAAGTCGAACAATTTATTAACGGTATATATATGTACACGATATCGTACAGAAGTTAAGGAGAAAAAAGATTACAAAGTGATTGACACGTTTTGCATCTTAAATAATATCTAAATAACCAGCTATGTTATAAATAGCGTACCCTTTCCCAGAATCGTATTTACAGATAGACTTTGCGCGGAAGAAAACAATTTCCAAGCAGATCCGCAAGCGTGTCCACGTTCACAGCTTTCGTACACGTGACATTCGATAGCGTCGATCGAGGTGTCTTCGTTTTATACGAATTCATTATTCACATCCCTCGTTTATCCTCTGCACATGAGCTTTTTTGAGAAGAGTCGATTGCAATATTCACGATTAAATAAAAAACTTCGCGATCATCTCGAGGACAGCCCACTAGCCGCAGGAACGCATGCTCCTCGAGTTCGACACGATTCGAGGTCCGATCGATGCAATAAATTAAATTCACGACAACAAGGACAAGCGATTAAATTCGAGACGGTGCCTAATAGCATCCAATAATTCGCTATACATAATCTGTTACAGATTTTCTTCTCCCTTATCCTCTACACTAATAAATAAATAACGTTTGTCGGAAGAGATACAATTCTCGTTCTACTCAACGCAATAAAATAGAACCTTTGTTATACGCGTCGATGGTTGTACTCGTGGATTCGACAGAACAGTCTTCGATCATTTCCTCGCCAGAAACGATTGTCGAGTGTACGGCTCGCAAGTGAACGGATCCATCCTTTCCTTTTTTTTGTTCGATTCCTCGATCTTCGCGGCGAAACGATAGCAAACGACTCGGGTCTGACGTGTTCGTAAACAATTGGCGGAAGACGAACGAACGAGAATCAGACCCGAGTGCTTCGTTTCCCTTTGGGGTCGATCATTCCCGCGTCGAATCGTCGATACAGCATTTGGGATCGCCTGGCTGATCATCCCCTTTCGTGTTCGTCGCGTAATTTCCAAACAGTGACAACGCACCACCGTTTAAATAGCTAAGAGATTACAGGATATACATTTGGTGGTAATTATCGTTGGAACATCGTTGGTTGTATCGATAGAAAATTGTGCGTTTGGAAAATTGCACGGATCGTTGGTGTTCTTGTGTACAGGGTGTGCCACCAAGTGTTTCGCGTACGATGGCGGGACCATCTACTGTCGTACTTGTGGGATACCCTGTGCCCCATTTCAGGGTGGAACGTTTTACGCGTACTCACGTATCGTCTGATCGTATCTCTAAAACAAGTCGCTGGAAATGGTCCTTTAAGTGTAATCAATAATATTGCTGCGGGTTCATTTTTCGATTATCGTTCAATTTTTAATGTCACTACAATCTAGAAAACGTAAAGCGATAGAGTAAGAAGTACATATGGCTCTTTAAGAGACACGTATTGTAAATCTCACAGTTTTTTTTTTTTGGCTTTCCTGTCCCACTTATTTCACTTAACGCAAATATACAGATACCAGCATCAACGATCGAAGCTCGATATTTGACGCGCGTATTTTTATGCATTGTCGTTTATACAATAACACACACCTAGTCGATTATTTGGCCACGATAAAAAAATCTACGTACGAAATATATCACCGTCTTACGCAGTAAAATTAGTCGATGTATTGCTCAAGCTACGGTACAGCCGATCCTTTGGATAAACCCGTTCAATGGCGATCGAGAGAGGGATGAAAGGGTCATGACACTCTGGACGATCCTTCTCGAAATGCTACGAATTTCACTTGTCTCCGTTTACGAACGGTCGATTGCAACGAGGAAATCTTTAATATTCATTCTGTCAATCTTCTCCTGACATTTTCATTACCCTCTTCCCCCCTTTTAAATTTCGTTCTCTTATTTTAACTCGATTACTATTTTTCTAACGTCAGACTATTGCTCGATCACGGTCAGGTTCAAACGCCCTTGTCCAATCGTTCGCCTCGAATTACTCTTTTCGAATGTCCGTGATATTTGTCATAAAGAACGCGTGACTTTTTTCTAACACGTATAACGACTATTAATTGACGTTGTGAACGAACTGATCGCCTCTCGACTAGTTGGCGGCCGCGAGAGGATTTCTCCTTATTTGTTGTACCTAACCCGACCGATCGTTTAATCGACCTTGTTGATTATTTCGATCTGCTGGATCTCCTCTGGCTCCATGTCCTTGTCGCCCCAACCCCACTTCGCGTTCTCGTGATAGTGCTGCTGATGGTTATCCTGCGAGCTATATCTGAAAAAAATCGAGGTACCGGATTTGAACGTTTTTACGTTTCCAATTCTCCAATTCTTAGACGATTTAATTTTTTTTTATCGAAGCGATCAATTCTCTGAGCAGAATGGTAATCATTGGTACCTTGATCCGTCCCCGGTTCTGCACGCGCGTTTCTTAATCGTCTCCGGCGAAACGGTCTTCAGCTCCTGCGCTAGTCCCAAACGGGAGAAGAAATTGATGAACGCGGTGGTCCAGTTAGAACTGTAGTTGCCAAATTCGCCCGCTTTGTAGTCCCACGGGAACACATGGTGATAATTGTGCCATCCTTCGCCGAGCACAAGAACGGCTACGGCTTTGTTCTCCGTCGGGCCAATGTTCCTAGAAATTTCCTATGGGATTAGTCGATTTCCACGCGCGCGGTTTTCTTCTCTACATCCGTGTATCTATTGTGAATCGAATTTTACCGATCGTATGGTTTCATCCCCCAAATGTGCGCTGCCGAGTTCACCAGCCACGTCAAATGCAAGCTTAGTATGTATCGAAACATCGAGAAGTACCAAGAAAAAAGCGGCTTCTCGTTCCAGAAGTAGCAGGGTATCCACGTAGGCAATACAAAGGCGAGAAGTGGCATCAGAATGATGTAGGTCCTGAAAAATTCGAGAACGGAATGTGTTAGCCTTACGGTCGATGTTTTGAACAGCTTTCGCGCATAATTATTTCAAGCATTCAACGAAGTGCAACCTCCAATTATTTCTCGCTTTTCGCCTTTCCTTACCTTCTTTGAAAATTAACGATGGGATCGTGGTCCAAATCGCTCATGTCAACAGTGGCGCCTTTCTTTATCACGTCTGGGTGTTTTCTTATCAACAGCCAGCCCATATGCGAGAAGAAGAATCCTCGTTTAGCGTTATGGGGGTCCGCGTCTGTATCCGTGAATTTGTGGTGCACTCTGTGGTCCCTCACCCATTCGTAGATATGATTCTGAAAGGTTGACATTTCTACAATTATATAATTCAATAGACAGGTTAGCGAAAGCGCGAAAATGTTGCTAATTTAACGGCAGAAAACGTCCAACGATTCTGTATCGTGATCGCCTTGCGAAGAAAAATGGCATACGTGTGATTTCTGCGAGAGTAAAGCAACGTATGAAACTCACTTGAAAAGCGACTGTCTGCAAGACCATCAGCAGAGCTCGCAGTGGCCATTTCGCTTTGTAAGATCTATGGGCCCAGAGTCTGTGGGCGCCAGCAGTGATGCCCATGCCTGCCACTATTCCCAGGCTCACCTCTGAAAACATTCGATCGGTGTACACAGGACGCGCAACTCCGTTTTACGCTCGACCCAGTTACGAGCCGTTAACATTGCCAATGACAGCGGAGCATCGAGCGGAAATAAGAACCGAGCAAAGAAAGAGAGAGAAGCGGGATCACGGGAGATCATCACTTTCGAAATCGCCTGGACGAGAGGCACATGGTGCGCGACGCTTAGTTCGGGAGAGTGGAATAACGTTGCTTTCACGGTTTCCAGCGATTCGTGCTGCGGTTGCTGTGAAAACTGTTGACACGTCGCTTTATTTAACCTAGTATCCGCCAATCGACTACTTCGTCGCTCGATAACGATTCAGTGGAGCAAACGAAAATGGAAGGAACAAGAGTCATTTCACTCTTACATCTCCGAACGTTAAATACATTAAAACTACTATTATTAAAAAAAAAAAAAGAATATGATCCTCTGTTTAACAATGGTAAGTATTTGTAAATGAACGCGATCTGGAATTCAACTACGAAATGTTGAAGCAAACATCTTATTAAAAAGCGATTTGAGCATCTAATGAAGGGATCGTTATCTAATATTCGTTTCGATAATCCGTGATGTCACTTGTTCGCTAGAGAGTAAGATGTTCGAGTAGATTTCGTAGAACGAATCCTGATGCGAGTAATACGTACGGAAGAGAAACGTTACGATAAGCTTTTCGTAGAATAACAAGTAGATGGCATAGACCGCCGCGTAGTGCATATACATGAAAGCCAACACGTTCCTCCATACGATTTTCCATTTGTATTTCGGTTGTTTCGAGTTCGATGAGTTCTGGACTAGCACCTTCTGACTGGCTGTGTTTTCTGTCGTTGATTTTCCCTGGAGAACGTTCTGTTGCGAGGCCTCTAAGTACAATGCCGCCGATGTACCAAATAAATTCGGTGCCATTTTGAATAATCTGAAACAGATACATTAACTCTGATAATTAGCCACGATGGCCCATCGAAATGTGACGCGATCTATAAAAATTTATTTATTTCACCAGCAATGATATCTGGTTGATTCGAATCGACTGTAATTATTGCCACTGTCATGCAAATGGATATGAAAATTGAAATTTCCACGTTCTCAAAGAACAGTTCCAATATTTGAAAATTGATTCGTTCATTGAGAGAAGATCTAGTTTCGAGATTCGAAGGTAAGATTGTTCTTGATGTCCTGCTTCTATCAGCAACGTTTTAAATTAAGTAACATTTTTTGAAATCAATACAAAGCATATTGGAATACATATCCGCTGCTGATACAAGTGACCTAATAGCAGTCGCGATGCAAGTCGCGTTCCACTTGCGACGCGTTTTTACGCGTGAAAGTCCGCCTTTCATTGTGTTCGACAGATTTTCAATGCCTGCCGACTACTATGCGTGATGCTGGTTGGTTGTTAACACGTTTCGTTTACGCCGCGTGTTTCAAATGGTAGATGCTCTTCTTCATAAGAAAGAACAACAAATAGAAACGATAGGGAGAGTGTTGGAGAGTGAATTTGCCTTTGAAATTCAGTTTTTCGACAATTTCTCCAGTGAAATTTTTGTGTACTAGAAATTTAAATGAATCAAAATTCAGTACTTTCTTTCCAGACAGCTTTTAAATAAGTTCAATTCTGCGTTAAACCATTTGCTTCTTCGTTGCTTAATTTATGTAGTATTAGAAGACAAACGAACTTGGAATTTCCACAAATCTATAATCGATAGAAGGTATATCGAGTTCAAATAAACATTTATTCAGAATATGCACAGAATTCTTCAACAATTCTTCGTGACGATCATTGTTGCACAATTTATCAGACCATAAGTCTATGTGACGTACGTACGATGTACGCGAACAGTGGATTCACAAATTTTTCCTTTGCTCGTGATTAACGTACAATCGAACTTGAGAATCATCATGGATTTAATTTGTTACGGTTCGTTGTTCCTACGTTTTCACTGGATTTTACTGGAAATATTCCACTAAAAAAAAAAAAAAAAGTAGAAGAAGAAGAAGAAAGGATTTTTCGAAAGAAATTACAATTTTTTCAGAAAATTTCCAAGAATTGTCGTAAGAGGCTTGACGAAATATTGGAACGGTACGTGTCGTGTGTATACGTGCGAGAGTATCCGCAGAGAAAGGGGTCGGCGCGACAGAGAGAAAACCAGAGGAGCGGAAACGAGGAAGAAGTAAAGTTCCAGCATGGAAACTGGTTTTGTATAAAAGAGGCCAATGACGTTTGAGGTCATTACCAATCACCTCTGTGGAATCTGTTCCGTCTCTCGTTTTTCTGTGCGATCTCTGGGATCGAGAACGCTCGTCGAGGGTTAATACTTACGTACACTCGTTAACGAGGTGATATTTTTCACCTCACTCGATAGAAGAAACGTAGTGGCGAAGGTGAAGTTAACGAGAGTATCTCGATGAAATTGAAAAACCGTGGACGATGGAAATCCACTTCACCTCTCGTAAGCAAATTGGTTCGTCGACGGTACCAGCAAAGTTTAATTGCGAAACTTGTTTCGAAGGGGCGAAGGAAAACCTGGAATTTTCACGGGTTCTCGAACTAAAATAGAAACTCGAGTCGAATCTGGGCAACGCGTACGTTTCGAAAGCTAACTTCGTCTACGAATGTTTAACCCTCGGCAAATTTTTCCAGCGAATTCCTGAGCCATTAACTCTAGAGATTCAACGAGCGTTACGTCGAGCGTTTAAAGACGATTCTCGAATAGCACGTGTGTCGACCAGTTTTAAAGATCCTATCGTAACTTTCGACTGAAAGGCTGCAGGTATTAGAACGGCTGTCGGGCACAAGTACACCTTAATGGAAGCATATTCAGGCCAACGGTTGAACGAAACCTGCTTGTAATCACCGAAGAACCGATTGAGAAACCTGGGTCAACGCGCTACACGGCTCGTCGTTCTCGCACACGCGAACAAAGCCAAACAAATTTTCACACACGACGATCGCCCAATTTCACAGGTATTAAACCTGGCTGATGAATCGTCTGACTTGGAACTTTTGAAAAAACCATTATTCACTGTAGGTTTCTATAAACTTTCCAGCTGAAAGTGTGACATTCTCATCCTACTTAATGTACTCTTAAAGTGAGCTTAAAGTCATCGATGATGGCCACTAAAAAGTTTACTAAGCACGTCGATATATCAATTAACTCTGTTATCAATCTTTGTTGATATCGTTTAGAATAGACAAATGTGGTCGAGAGAATCCTTTTGAAACATTTTCCGACTGCCTCGTTCCTCGACGAATGAAATCTGTTGCGATCGATCGAAAGTGAGAAGAAACAAAAAGTTTGTTCGATTTCGTTGTTCGACGGGTAGACGCGAAACGTTGGAATGCAGATTCTCCGTCACGAAACCACGAACGTCAGCGTGCTTTCGGTCGAAACGGCAGAACCGACGAGTCGCAATAATGGACGGCTTGTGTAAAAAGATCAGCAAGGACAATGATAAGCGTTTGGTTTCATCGGAAACGAAGCGATTCTTTCTTTCAAGATATCGCGCAGCCACAAGCTGACCTACGATCGTTTTAGTTAACCGTGAAACGTTTCAAAATACGATGTTTCGAAAGTAACCTGATAGATAGTTAAAATAGCAAGTGCTTCCGCGATAGAGTAGCGTTGATACGAAAGTTTCGCGCATAATTGATAAGGTAAATACATAGTTGCTTTACTTTTGTACACGTAAAGCCTGGAGAATGGACGAAACGGCACTGGCAGCTTGTAGCAAAAATATTAAATGAAAATGCCGCGTGATTTCGGAATAAATTCACGTAAATTCGAAATTAACGACATCGGCGATACGAGATGGAACCTAATTGACAGTGAACCATTTCCACGAACGTCGAAATATTTCATCGCTGTAATCTCGACGGCTACCCGTGTCAACCGTAATCACGAAATTAATAAAATCACCGCACGTACACAAATTCTTTTCCTCGTTCGAAATATTTCCAAACACTGTCAAAGTCCCGATACTACAGAAACAATTGATTTCACTTGAAACTGTTAACTGTTCCTCCTCTCTGTTCTCCAGTTCTATGCGCGAGTTAACCGTGCAGGCAGTAAAACTTTGTTCTAATTACTATTTCAGTTCCATTTGTGGTGCAGTCGAAAAGCAATCGCTTCTCGTGACATTCGATCACTGTTCTCTGACACAGAAGATACAAACCGCGCAAGTTTGTCCATTTTCCCATCCAGATCGTCCTCGAAACGGCCTTATATCATCCTAGCGCGATGATTAGGTCCAAGTGCAACGATAACGATCCACAATGGCGCACAAACCGTTCAGCTGGCAGGTGATATACGCGCGAACAGAAATCGAAGGAGGGAAATATTACGAAGTGGAAGCGTCGCTTCTCGAACGCGTAATGACAACGTGCGAGCGAAGAAAGCGTTCGCTTCCTGTAATCTATTGTCGGGTCGATAGGAAAATGTCTCTTATTGTAGAAATAATAGGTCTGACCTCCACGTGAATTTATTGCATGAGAAAGATTGCTGTTTGAAATGCGACAAGCTTCTAAGTATCGGCGCTCTACCGATTTTTCAGTTGAAAATTGCTTGAAATTTTCATCGCCTGGCCTGTTTAATTATTCTCGAATTACATCACCGACGGAGTCCACGTCCGCAGCGTATAATAGATTCTTGTGCCTTTTTGAAAATCCAATGAGCATCCTACTTAAATATTTAACTATCGCGTCGAATGTTTTCAACTGCCGGTGAATCACGATAAATCAGTCGATTAACTGTATTTAAATCTGTGTTACAATGTCTACGCCCTATCCAAATCCACGTCTCGTTCGTTAGTCACGCATATCGGACATAATTTTTATTAACGAGGAATTTCGTTTGCTTAGATAGGACTGTGCTAGTTGGACTCTATTCAAAACAGGATTTCCGTTTCCTGGTCTGGTTCGATTAAAAATTTAAATTGATTGTTGCATTTTTTAAGCAGTAACAAGTGTACGAGTTTTTCGATCCAACGTTAATTAATCGATCGAACGACGCGCCGATAGGTGAGCATATAAGAGGTAGAAAATACGGAATCGTGGACAATTGATCGAAGGACCAGCGGTCTCAAAAGGAAGGTGAGTGGCTTCTAAAACGGATGGAAACACATTTTCGGTACTTTCGCGAGTCGAGAAGCTTTTTCTCTGTGACGGATCTCTAGAATGATTCGATTCCACTCTAGTAAGCAGACGAAACACTCAAGAAAGTGTGTCGAATGGAATGCTGGGGCACATGCTATCGGACGATGCGCGGATCCGCGAGAATCTCTGGCGAACAGTCTCGACTCTTTAATCGAGCCAGTGAAAGAGATTACCATCACTAGTGACATTGTTTTTGGGACTTTCAGAAGGAAACTCATTTCCACAATTCCTAAACCGATCACGACAAAATTCAGTCGACACTTAACTAGCATTTACAGAAAATCATGGAATTCTACCACAGACGCTTATGCCTGAATACGACCACTCAATCACACACTAGCCACGCAGAAACGACATTTAATTTGTTTAACCATCGCTCGCGAAAATATGACAAGTACCACCCCCATTTACAGTTTCTCAAAAACCCAAAAGTATCCAGCTTCTCGTTCGATTCCAACCAGAAACTCAAACACGACCACCCACAATCATTCTCTCGATTAATTTGTCACTAATCAATGAGAAACTTACGGGTAGCTGTGTCGCTGGCAGCGTCCGTCAAAGCGTGCGGTATCCCCTGGTTCACGTATCACAAAGTTCTCCAACGAGCTGACCCCAAGTGGCTTGGACTGCAGGTGATCCGAACTGGTGGCCGGATCACTACGAAATAGCAAGATGCAAGAGCGTATGTCCCACTTATCAACTCTACCGCTGCTCCATAAAATCGCGTTGACGAAAACCCCCACGCGAGACCACCGGCTCCGTAGTGGTGCCGCCCCGTAAGAAAGGAGAAAGAAGCGATGGCGAGAACCGCGCCACTAGCGAACAGCGTCATTCAACGAGGCATCAATCGACTTACAAAACGACCAATACACACGATGCCGTCATATTGCCCCTAACAAGTGGCTTCGAACTAAATTCGTCGACTATAGAAAAGTTGCAGATTCGGGGGTGGTTTACGCTCGAGGCTCTCAGATTAATTTCGAACGCAATGCTCATTTTCGCGCGATCCTTTGGAAGAAAGATTGCGAACAATCGATCGCGTGATTTTGGGAGAAATTGTTGAATGGATGAATCGCAAATTGTATGTCTTTTTTGGGTAGATCTCTAACTTCTGAGATTTCTAGTTTAACTAAGTACTCTATTATTAGTATTAATTATTCTAGTTTAAATGTGGAATTTTGAACTTAGTCAAAGTCCACTGTTCAGCCATATTATTCTGAAGCCATAGAATTTATATCTCCATTAGCATATCTTAAAATACTTTTAAAAAATGTCGACTTCCTCTTAAATAATAACTGGAAGCCTATTTCACGGCCGCTTTGAAATCGTGCCTTGTTATTGTCATTCCGAGTAGCCGCGACGAAATTCCTCCGCCGTGTTTAATAACTTTCAAGAGCAAGAACGGAAGCATCGAACGCGCGATACCGCGAAGAACGATATACAAGAGTCAAGTCCATCGAAAAACGACCATTTCGAGGACAACTCGATATTTGCAACGGACTAATGACGAATGCCTTATTCATCGTCTCGCTCCAACGTTCATTCATCGATGGTAATAAATTGGTGTTTCTTATTTTAATTTATACACCGATTGTACGCAACGTAAATCATTTTTACGACGTACACTTTTAAGTTATATTGTCATGGATTAAAATGGCGTTCGTCGTAGATACACTCGATGCATAGACGTACGATCGTTCCGTCGTAAATTTCTTTCTCACCTGCCCCACTGTTCGTGTACTTTGCCTACTTATTTTTTCCTTCCGCGTCCCGATTTTAATGTTCTTTCTTCGTCGACACGATTCCGTCCGTTCCGTGAAACTTGAAAGATGTTTACGGGCAAAACGCGCGTGCTATGGCCAACGAGAAGAACTCGAGGAATCGGGGACGAAAAGCGTCTCTAAGTTATCTTTAATTAAATTTGAGGGGTTCGCAACGTGCAAGCATCGCGAGTACAGCGTTCTTTCTCAAATAGTATGGCTCGTTGGCATATTTTGGTCGCATTGAACGTGACGATTTTCACAGAATTCATGTTGCGTGCTATAGAAATGTGTTTAATAATTAGGAGTGTGAAACGGATTATCTTGTCTCGCTGAGAACTACTAAAGTGACTGACTACGCTTGTAATTGAGCCAACAGGAAATTGTACGAACGACCAAGTGTAAAAATAGTAAAAGAAATGTAGATTAGGTAGTTAAGAAATAATGACTGAATAAAAAATAGCAAAATCATCGGAACTGTTGATTGGTAAACGTAGTCTCGAAACGATCGAACGAGTGACTATAATGTCACAATTTCCTTTGCGTTACAGGTGCACGAATGTAAAATGTTAAACAATGTCTGAAGTCTGGCGAGAGACTGGGGAGGAAAAACAATCTATTCCCAAGTATATCGTAATCGACGTTTTCTTTTGTATTTGTGTCGCAATTCGAAACAATGACCGTTGAAAAAAGAGTACATTCACAACGCTTGATCGTCCATTATAATAATTTCTGACGTGTTTCATTAATTTCCATTCATCGTGTAATTTACGCAAGAGTATCGGTAATTTTTAAATTTTTTAAACTCGTAACTGAAAGACACTTCGCTCGCTAGTCAGGCAATTACGATCAATCAAAATTCTTGTCGCAGTTAATTACTTAATTAAGCTTTCGAACTTAGACTATTTCTTTGCGAACGAATCGTCGCACTTTGTTACTTCGAATCTCTGACATTCGTCGAGGTTAGCTGCGATGTTTGTGAAATGTTTAAAAGATTCAGTCAAGCGTTATGTAACTGTTTATGAAGTTACTACTCGACTATGTAATCGAACGGTGCTTAATAATTATATCGTTATTGGTCTCATTTCTCTCAGCTCGCGGAGATATAAACTGTACATCCTTGAAACGACATGATCGATGCGGATATCACAATATCCACATAGCGTATAATGGATGATTCGCGAATATGAATGCGAAGTATATTCAGATTGTGAGAAGAAATTCTAATCGGTTATTTAATATTAATGAAGGCAATAAACAGACGTCACGCATATAATGCATATTTTTTATGAAATGTAGCAGTTGTGCGTGAAGCCGGTGTCTCCAACAGCCGACTATACTGAGAAATAGTTTATACTTAAGAGCGAGGCATTAAACATTTTCATCACCGACCAAACTATTATGCAGAGGTCAATAGTTCGAATGAAAAATGCAACAAGTTCCCACGCAAGTCTCTTTCCAAGAGCGTAAATGATTCGTAACAATAGAAATTAGGAAAAAATATAGACGTATACATCAAAGGAAATTACAGTGATTTGGGTTTCACAGTAATTCTCTCCACGTACGCACGTATTATATAACCAATACACATCAACAGACTAGAGGTGCATTGAATCATAGGATATTATAGATACAGGAAACGTGTCCGATGCTAAATGGCGTGCGTAAAAATAGAGAAAATTGAAATGGGGATTAAAAATTCTAGTGGAACAAGGCTGATGAAATATGGAAATGAACGGCTGGAGGACGAGGTGATAGAAAAACAGCGAAAAATAGATGAAAGGAAAATGCCTGAGGTCTGCGTTAACAAACGATATAAACTAATTGACATAATGGCGCTTTGTGATTTCCTCATCGCCAGTTTAGTCCGTAGAAACGCGTCGTTATCTGTTTCTACGAAACGGTTCACATGAATTCCGAATGAGGAAACAGGCCTGGAGAAATGTACACGGGCAAACATTTGCCGCTCATAAACTTCGAGCCTGTTGGCCAATATTAAGTCTGGGCCAGTCGAGGCGTCGTTTTCTGCACGAGATACCGATCTTCGGGGACAGATTGAAGTTGCAACGTTACTGTAATCCTATTTCGTAATGTTTCTGCGCGTTTACTTATCTACAGATTGATTATCGAGCGATAATTGAATGCGAAAAGTTCTTTAATGAGACATCTCGAGCGACGAGTGTGCTCGTCAACAATTAAAAGGCACGCAGACACTCCTAAACTAATATAATTTTGACGATGCTATTAAAAATGTGGAAAAATGATGGTTGGAGCTGTTGAATTTGGCGTTAACAGAACATCCGTCAATAAAAGATAAATCTGTCACTCTTGTATCTATATAAGTTCTGTCACGAATAGGTGGAGACGATTTACAAATCTTTTAAGCGACCCTAACGTATATACTGTGCTCCGTGTGGTTTCTCGTTTCACCTAATTTAATTAATTAACTTAGTGTACGCGCGCGATCTATGATCCGTATAAGATAAAATTTCTCGTCAAAGGCTAACCGTAAATCCGGTGAAAAGAGAATCTGATTTCGAGTCTGGAGAAAATAGTGTAGCCTTGACCCGGTACAAGAATGGCCTACAAATAAATAGGTAGCCAAACAGTAGGGTATCGAATTAAAGTTATCTTGAATTACTTTAAACGTTGCAGACGTAAATCCTCGCAAAGTACGAAAACGACGATGGCCTAGAATCCGCGGGTTTGCAGGATGCTCGCAGGACATTCATCTCGCGAGATACAAAACACAGGTGTAAAAAAAGGCATCGGTGGTGTGACCCAAATGAGAGCCTGTACGCGCGTGCATATCGATAGTAGATACGTACAACATTCATTCACAGCTGCTAACAACATTAAACAAAAATTACATTTGCATGCGCGAGCGTACAAACGCTTTGAAATGAATTTCAACTGAGCATGCGCGTCTAATTAACATCGCGACAATCACGAGCAATCCGTCCAGTCATTCGTAGGTAATTTCCAAGCATCGAGTCTTCCTGCGGACTTCCACTTCACAATGAAACGCAATTTCACTATCGTGGGATAAAACGAGGAACCAGAAAGAAAGCAAACACTCTCAAATCGTCCTAAAAGACTTCCTCGATCGAGAAGCAAATTGGCACCATCTCTGTTCGAGCGTAAGGAGGACGTAGCTGCAACTCTGACCCAAAATCGCCTCGACCCACGATCGTAAGTCCTCCAATCCTAGTCCCAACCGTGCTGTCCCCCAAAAATTGACTAGTCGCTCGAACAAAAACGATCGTCGGTTCGAGATCCCCTCCAAGGTGCCACGGAACGGCTGCTCCAATTGTTAGAGCGCGGATGTTGGCAATGAACATGAGGACGAAACTTTCTCCCACGGTCAAATGTGGTCAAACCCGTTCGACAATCAAGCGTCGTTCGCCGACACAGAACGAGCGAGATAAAGAGACGGGACCTCCTCTAGCAGAGGGGAACGAAGAACGGGACGAGATGCTCGAGGGTGAGGTCCCGTTTCGAACGAAACCAACCAGACTTTCGAGTTGCCTGCAGGCTTACCTCAGGTTCGTATGGGTTTCCGCGGCTAAAGGCTCAACCACGCGTTTCGCGATGGTTGGACGACCGCTGTTCATTCGAGAAAATTGAAAGCGAACCTTCGTTCTTCGATCGAATCGTTCGATTATCGAATTTTCTCTCGATCTGGATCAGCGTCAGCCAAGATGATGCATCCGAATCCAAGGGAGACTCGCGCGAGCGTGTACCTGACTGAAATCTTGGGCACCTTTCAGGGAAATCTTGTACATTGATCATTTCTGGTGACATATGACCTCGCACAAAACGTACTTTCAGCCGATTCTCTAGCACATTCAGCTGGAGAAATCTCTTCAATACTGAGTATTAATTTGTAAACATTTTCAGATTTTATTTTCCTTCCTACGGATTGGTAGATGCCGCGACCGCAGACGGAATTCCCGTTATTTAACATAATTTTTATTCATTATGTAAATCGTTTTGGCTGTGATTATACATCGACGACGGGTGTAAATAGAAAAGAGGCTCGCGTGAAGGAAACGCGCGAGTGTTCTTTTTTCCTAGAGAAAAGAGTGCGTCCACTGCAAAAAGGAAATGGTACCTGTGGGAAAGAACTTGGCATCGTTTTCAGAGACAGTTAAACTAATCATTGGATGGTAAATACTAACAGCAGAACGTTTGAAGACCAAGTAATGGAAATACTTTCACTCGCGTCGATCTTGTTCTTAAGCGAACCAGTTTGATCGGTTTCTTTGAAACGCGTAAACGCTCGTCCCTCGATTCCGTAGCTTCGATTCGACGGGTCGTTCGTCAAAAATGAACAGTGGAATTCCGCCATAACTCGCGAATAAATTAGCTGGCTGCGTGATAGGATCGAAAATGAAATGCTGAATCCGCGTGTATATCTACGTGCCGTTTTAGAAAGTGGGCGCTCGCTTAGTTCTTTCGTCGCGGGCGTAATTCTTGAGCCAGAGATGTGCCCCACTGACCGATAGTAAACTTCCTTCTTGCTCCCGATAACGGGAGCCGTTTTTCGTTTGGCTGTTAAACGGGAACGAGGATTCGCGGATGTTTTACGCGGAGAACGTGTTCTGCATCGTCCTCTGTAGGGGTTGAATCGATCGCTTTCAAACTCGAGCGGACAATAAACCGCAGAACGTTCGAGGGACGATATGAAAACGCGACGCTCGAGGGTAGTTTTGGAAAAAGTAACGTTTCTAGGTTCCCATGCGGACGATGGCTCTAAAAAGTTTACAAGCAGCCGTGCGAAGTATAAGTTTAGAGGCCCATAAATTTAATTTCACACAATCGAGACTTTAACGGCGGGTCTCTGATTCGAAATCGTCGGGAGAGATTCGAAATCTGTATTTTATGGACACGCTCGCCGGCACTCGTACTTTATCTACGATCGAATGTAAAACAGTTTATCCAATTAATGTCACGCGTTGAAAAACTCTCAACGACATGGAAGAGTGCAGATTAGTGGCGAAAAATACGGACTCAAAGTTGCAGGGAAGCTTCGAGAATTTTGCCAGCATAAGACCAGGCCTCGTGTAATTATCAATTGCGCGTGCAGCGAAAACATGTAACAAGATAAACGTGCGTCGTGGTACGTGAGCAACAGATTTTAAAACTTTCCGCGGTGAAAAGTACGCGAACGTGTATCTCGTGCATCTTTAAATGTGCTTATCGCAAACTTTTCGCTGCTTAAATAACTTTCTCTTAAAACAATGTTGAACGACGATAACGCGTGAAAAGATGCAGCAGAACGAAAACAATGCATCGTTAAATCTTGCCCGCTTACTAAAATCAAAGGCCAGATGTGCATACAAAGCCAAAAGAAAGAAATATAGAACAAATTGAATCACGAAAAACACTACCAACAAGAAGGGCGCCCATAGATAATATTATCCTCTACACACAAAACTAAAAATACAACAAGTATCACTTTAATAGCTTGTTTTATATTTAGCATAAAGTAAACGGATAAAAATTACCCCGTTCAAACACCACAGACGACAGCTAACCACCCACGCAACGCGAACCTCACCCGGTAGTATATAAAAATCCATAAATTACGTGATCAACTAAGTTTCAACTCCTTTCACGTTCATTCTCATTAACATACCCCATCGTCTCTCGAAAAACAACTCACAAGTCCATTATCCGCAACTTGAAATCGTAGCTATAAACAATCGTGTTCCCTCACAGGGACGATTAACAGTAACCCAAGACACAACGTTATCCACAAGCACCCTTTACGTATAAACTGCACAATTTCTCACCGTGGACCAACAGAATCATCCGGAATAGAGCAGCTTCGAGCAGGTCGTGCGACGAAAAAATCAGTGGATTTTCAGCGAACCGTTTATTACGATCAGATACGAATATGACCGCGTCGTTGCGTCAGGGGTTGCGTTTGCTGCAAGCATCGAGCCAACCCCTAGCTCGACTGTGGTTCACTACCTCATGACCTAGCTCGTTCTCTCCCTTTGTCCTGCTTCTCCCCTCGCCCACCCGTGGAACCATCGTTTTCCGCGTGTATTTCATCAAAACCACGGTGCATGCGCGTTACTTCCATAAAGGAAAAGTAAAAAAGGACCGTTGTCTACGAAAAACATTCAGAGGGTTGGAATAAAACCGCGTACCAGTCCCGAGGTGGGCTCCATTGATTCGCTGTCACTGCCGCCATTGATGGGCGTAGCGAGAACTACCAATTGGTCCAACTCGATCGATAAAGACGGGAACTAAGCTGAACAAGTATTTGAAATTTGAAACTGTTCAACTTCACTGCCTTTTCTCTCTTTACTTTTTCTGTTACGATTTTTCAGACTAAGCTTTTCGTGTATCGTTAAGCTACAAATCTGTGATATTGAAATGCTTTTCAATAATTGAAAGTAATCCAGAATTAGCTAGCGTTGATACAGAAAATTATAGGAACACTGTTGTTATATTTAATCTTAGTTGAACAGATTTTTTACTTGGAATATTTGGTAACGTTGCTCGTTTTTCTATTTATAATCGTTTCCGTTTGCGAATGACATTTGAGGATTTAAAAGTTTCCTATCTTTATAGCGTTTGCTCATTTGTGATGCTAACTCGTTAGACACACTGATGTTACACCACGGTGGAGTGAAACGGTGTTGCAAATTAGCTGTGGTAACATCGATAAATTGGCCGTTAACGTTTGTTTGCAGCGTCTAGACGATAGCACCGAGAAACTTTATTTCTCATCGTTGCGACGATAACTCGCTGCTCGCGACTATTCATTCGTAATATCTTACCGTTCAATACAAATCTAAAGTCCAGATATACTCTCATTTGAATCCCATATCTAATTATGAAAAAAAAATGTCATTCCTTATCTAAACATTTAGCGCGAAACAAAGAATTATTCTTCATCCGTCTTCAAATTAACGCGATTCACGATGAGATCAAGATGTGTACGAACGTATCTTCGTTTAACTAACTAACTGACATAACTGATTACTCGACGCTACAATGTGACGAAAATTTCTATTAGCATTTAATAATAGGTAAATAACGAGGTACAAGATTCCAATCGAAGACGTATTCAATTTACCTGAACTGCCGTAGAAACATACTATTCCCTCGACGATATTTATAAAACCGCAAAAACCAGCAAATGTCGTTCGTAACAGAAAATTTTACTACCAGCCAAATGAATGGCCGTCATTGATAGCAGCGTTATCGTTGTACCATTCGCGTATGTAAATGGACGTACGCGAAAGCAAACGAAACATCGTGGAATCAGAGTAACACGGTAGAAAACGTGTGCTTAAATCAATGAAACATACTTTACATATTCTTGGCGATTTACCGATTCCTTTCGATGCTATTAGAATTTCATACAAATATAACCAGCGCGTCGACTGAGTCTAATCATTCGAATTAGTCTTAAAAAATGCAAATATAAAATTGAACGAAAATTGATTGCCACTGAAACGCTATCCAGGAATTTGCTGACCGATTCAACTGTAAGAAATAGATGTAAAATAAGTAAGCATATAAGTTCCTGTATTATTCGAGATCAGGATACTAAGAAAGCTTAATCAATAGTGAAATTCTCAGAAATCAAAGATAAAATTAATTCCAACGTGCAAAGTTCGATAATCCATTAAAAAAAAAAATTGAACTCGCGATCCAGTTGTTGGCATTTCTTGTAAAAAGTTTTTTGCAAGACATCGTGGACGTCGAGCGTTAAACGACTCGAACTACCCTTCCCGTCGCCTCCACCAAACATATATATTTATCTTGGCATCGCTGCGGTGAAAAGAAGGCTGGATCGAGGGGGAAAAAAATAGAGTACAACAATAATAGGAAAAAGTGCCATGAAATGCGAAATATACGGCAGCAAGGTTGTTACGAAATGCAAATCTGATCAAAGATCTCCCTGCTTCGTGCCGATCCGTGGCTGGTCGGCGTGGCTCGTAGCGGCGCGAGTTCGCGCATGAAACGAGCGTGTTTCCTTGCCCAAGCCGCGGGAGTTTGCCCAGAGGACAGTATTTATTCTCGAACCGGGCAGCGATCACGCGTACGAACAGGTGTCACGTCCGTAATCATCGTCAGTTCGACGAAACTCTCGATTCTATCTTCGATCTCTATCTGGAGATTCGTAATCGCGAGTTCAGGTGTTAAAAACCAGGGAATTGCAGTCAATCGATTCTTCAAACTCGCCAAGATATCTCGATCGCGCAGGTGTTACAGATATTCTCCTCTTCGATCGGTTGGTTAAAAGACACGTGTGCGTTTTCGAGTTTGCATGTTGACAAACTTTCAAGGAACACGCGGAGGGTGGAAATGATATGAGAACAAGTGGCTCAGGATGATTCATTGGGCAATCTCCAGCACGGTAATGTTTATAATCAAAATACAAGCGTTGCTAGTGCCTAAAATGCTTCTTGTAATCTGACAACGGTATCTATGACTCTTATCAGAGACATCGAACGCATTAAAGCTGTCTGAACGACTACTTCGTGATTTCCTCGAAATATTTTACAAAATTGCGATCCATTTTTTATTGGATCTTTCTACGATTTTCACTGATACATAACGTTATTGATTAACGGATAAATATTAGAGAAGTCAAAGTGGATGCTCGCTGTCTCCCAACCGCTGCTCCCTACTAATCCTTCGATTGACAATTAACGCGAAGGCAAATTGCTCTAAGAATATTTCATTGACCCGTATGATTAAAAATTTACAAGGAAATGGTTCATAAATCATAAATTTTATATAAACGAGAGGTCAGTACACGCGTAGCGTGAAATCACCGATAAAAATTTCTGTTGTATCGATAACCGAGGAAAAACTCAATCGCGACCTGGCCTTTTGCATAACGGAATAGACGAACGTTTCGAACTCACTTTTTTTCTTTTTATTCCACGTTCGCGATTGCTTGCGGATCTAACGCGCTCGGATGCATCTCTGCGTCGCCATTCTCAGGTTCAAATGTCCTCGAGCACATTATCGTTCTTCGTCCAGAGGCGTATCGCGGGGAGTGTAAATTTCATACGGTAATAACAGGATGAGAATGATTAAATGTCTATCACGAAAGGTGCGGCTCTTCTTCGATCTATTTCCCTGCGAATGCGTATTGTTCGCTTGCTTTAAGAGTCACGATTTCAGAGGAACGTTGCAGATGTCATTGAAACGCAAAGTTGCAGATTTCATTGAAATGCAACGTTACAAGTCCTCGAGAAGCGATCTTTTCATTTTAGTAACAGTGCGAACAGCAAATATAGTTCGATTCGGCTATGTCTGAGCAGAAACGGAACCGCTCTACTAGCTGGCCGCTGAGTGTAGCCAGCAAGAGTAGATCCTCCTTCTAGATCATTAAAATCATTTAAATTCCAGCGATTGGATTACAAGTATGTATTCACGCAATTCAACAGACTTAATTCCTCCTCTCGTCAATTGAGGCACAAAGTTTGACGATCGACGAGGCTTGATCGACGAATGGAAATAGCGGCAGAGAGATTGTTAAAGTTTAAGTAGGCGATATCTCATCTTTTCACGTCGCCTTCAATAAAGTGGCGGCTGGAAGAACGATTCGGCCGTGAACTATGAATTCCGAACAATAAATACTGATTAAACGCTGTATCGTTCGAAATGGAAGGCGCGTGTCAACGCGTGGAAATTACAAGCCGCTATCATCAGGACAGCCACCGTTTCTCGCTCGCGTCCGTACAGATTCGATTCCGTCGATCGTCACAGAGACCACACGGTACATCCTCGAGCCGTATCTCGATATGCATTGATAACACGCGAAACTCGAGCGCGCCAGATGGTGTGCGTTGTTGCACGCACGTAACTGCCCCGACCTTCGCCGCAATTGCATAAAGATCTCTGCCCGACAAGGAGTCATATTTTTTAGCGTAACGTTGCACCGTGTGTACGCGATATTTCCAATATTACGACGGATCACGCCATGACGTAATCGCGTCGGAGGAACGTGGCGCAACGTCATCGCTAAAGCAGTCGAATCCAGTGTCAGGATCAACTCTAGTTGAATTATGTCGGGACGCGCCACGTCATCAGTAAATAAGAAAAGCTGCGTATCGAGAAAATGTACGGTGTGCGTGAATATCCGTTCGATTAGATAATCGAGGAATTATCAATGCATCTCTGACGCGACGTTGCGGCAGTCTTCATTCACTGCGTGGCAAAATAGAAACGGTTGATTTCACGAAGAACGTGTCGACGTGCACGGTTCTTCGTAGATGAGAGATCGCACGGTTCAGAACTATTCTGTAACGAAAAGTACTCGCGTTAGTACTCATTTCGTTGGGATACATTAGCATAAGGACGCCATCGACAGCGAAACGATATTACTTCCACCCCCTGCAGCTTGAGACACGTGGCGCCAGTCCTATCGTTCCTTTCGTTCCTCGCCTTCTTTATTAGTTGTTCATCGTATCAACGTTCGTGCCTGCCGCGACTCCTACGAGGATATCAGCTCGCATTTTCACGGGGGAAAAGAATATTAAATTCACCCCGTGTGTCCGAAACGGCTGGCGCTAGGGCGTTGGACACATTATCCCCCGCCATTTTAAGAAATACGTCGCGTTAGAGACGACACGAACGTCTGAAATATCGTGGCAGAGTCTATTCGCTTAATCCGCTACAATTTTTGTATTTACGAGCGTTCTCTCGTTATCTGGAAAACCTGAGGCGCGGTCAGTTCTCTCCTGCTTCGAGGAATATTATCAATAGTTCAACAAGAGGACACGAAAACTGTCCTTCGATCCAGGTGGTGATACACGTCGGGTAAAGCGATAGACTGTCAAAGCTAATTGTAACAGTGTACGTTAGCTAAAATCCGCTATCGATCGTTCCATTAGATCGTTCCAACATTCGTTTTCTTCGAACCGTGAATCTATTCGAGCGAATTTTCGAATCCCAACATCGTCATTCAGCTACGATGGAATAATTGTTTTCTTATCGATCGTTACTATTCCTACAATTTGCCCCTACTTCCGAGGGATCTCTACCAGGAACACGTGAACTTGTCACGTAGATCACGGGATTCTATCCGCGAAATGTGGCAAGCTAATCTTAGTTAACGATGATAATGAGTATCTGAGAATAAACAGAGAGAAAGGGGAAGAGTGACGGGGGAGAGAAGTTTTATCAACGCATATCGCTGTACCGCATGTGGCAATGTCTACGATCGATAGTGGTGATCTTTTAACGTGGAGCGAGGTTGCGTGCCCTGTGTCAGTCTTTCCTAGCTGGTGGCCGAGCGTAGTCACATTGCGACGTAATTGATCGATTCGCGTTACTCCAGTTGAAACGGAATCACGTTGATCGAATAATCGATGCAACCATCGTGCACGGTACGAATAAAGTATGTACAAGACGCCATACATTACTGATCAAATTTATACACGCGCTACTGTTTGCGAAGTCGGAGAAAATCGTTGGATTCCAGTAAAAAAAAAAAAAAAAAAGACGTAGGAATTATTACTATTTGTATGGCTCGAGACTAAGGTTCCTAAAGTGTCCGTGAAAAGAATACTCCATTGTCTTTGCCTTCGTTAACTCGATTACACAACAGCCAGAAATAAGTGTGATACTCTTTGAGCTAATTGCAATAAAAACACGTAATTCTTGGAATGCAGAAAAGTAGTCGGACTTTTTGAACGCTTGATACATTTAGATGGAGGCGAAGGTAATTGGTTCTTTGAGGGGCTAGTGTATATCATATGCAAACGTAGCGACAAACAGTGTATTAAGCGACTTCAGTAGATAGAGCTCGTTTCAATCAGACGACCGCGCAAGTAGATAAATCCACTTTCATTTGGACAGCCACTAACATTTTGCTAACGATTCGAGTCAAAGTCGTTGCTCTTCGTACGAAGTTCTTCTTACAGGTGACTGTAAAAGAAGAAAGTTAAAGTACCCAGTTGGCATACACGATATAGAAAGTATCCTCGATGTTGCTTCGAAATTAGGGATACCATGTACCGCATTTTGCATTCGCGATGCTATAAATGTCATTCCTCGATGTCGATATCATTAATTCCTAGGAAATGCTCTGCTTGGATTGCAGGATACTGTTCAAGAAATATTTGCATACGTAGAACGTCCGAATTTTGGAATATTCAGATAGTGGCTGTTCAAACACGGGACGTTCTACTGTACACTCGCGAGCAGTGATCCTGGTCTCGTGAATCAGGTCGCGGTACTACTCACGGACGTAAATGCTTGGCGCAATCGTCCAATCAGAAGCGACGATAGCAGAAAGAGCCGCAAATCCAAGATCCCTTCTCGCGTCTGTATGTCGCTATTATTTCAATGACAGTTGTCCACTTTATTGCAGAAACTAATTTTCGATCCGACGACGACGCGCTGCCGATCGATCGAAGCCTGCAAGAGAAATAAGGATGAAGGGAACAGCGTTGAACCAGGTTTAACAGCCAACGACTGATTCAACTTCTATTCCTCGCGCGAAATTCATTGGGGAAACTAAAGGGAAATGTCTCCGGACAAGGAACGAATGCCGCCCACAGTGCATCCCGTGTTAGACGGAGAGAATAAAGACGATGGGATGAAGAATGGTAGATTAGCGGAGACGCAAGACTTTTTGTCTACCGACGAGAGTTATCGCAGCAGCAAAGCGGAGTATGTTCCTCGTATCATGTGGCCGGACTTTCTGGCGCAAGTTTTCATTCACGTCGGCTGCTGTTACGGATTCTACCTGGTCCTCGCGGAAGCCAAGCTTCTCACCAGCCTGTGGGGTAGGTGTAACCTGGTATTAGCTTCGTCGCGGATGGCTTTGCTAGTAGTTCGAGTCGAGGTTCGTTTCAATTACGTCGAGTTGGCACGGTAACGTAATCCACGAACAAGATTAGTCATTTCTATTCGTCAGAATCGCAATGACACATCGCGAGAATCGTCGGATCGGCATATTTTATCTGTTTCCAAGCGCGAGGACGAATTCTTGCAACTCCTCGCGGACGATTACTTACACGCGACGAAACATTTTCGCTGAAATTCCTCCTCGACTTTTCGAAACTTCATCGCTGCGTACGTCAGTTATGTAACGTGTTTTAGAACCGACGAGCACAACGGAGGAGCGTTGCGTGTTGACCTCTCGACTCTTCAGATGCGTCGCTGCGGCTTGGCGTTGCAAAAATTCAAACCCGGGGACAGAAATAACCAAGCTGCATTTCCTGCACGATTATTATTAATCTATGACACTGTTCTTGGCCACGGATCACGCAAATTAGTAGAAGTTCGTGATCGGTGCTCGTCGACCGACAGACAAACCAGCCTTCGAGTTATAACTGGAATAACTTCCGAGAATCGTGCGTTTGATCGATCGATCCTTATCGATAGTGGTAGCCTTTCGAAATCTGTGGTCTAAATCGTAATTATTCATCGTTCGATACGTGGCACAAAATATTAGATCGATACTAAATAAATACGCAGACTTCATTTTATCAACACTCGATCATTGATTAAAGTACAGTCTCTTCTCCAATCCAATCGGATTGTTCAGCTGGTTGTAGAAAAAGATAGAACCTCGAACGCGCGAACAAGCACCAGCTAAGCGTGAATGAAAGCGTAGAAACGGATCGTATTCGAATTTAATCACCCCCTATAATTAGAATCAGGACGTTCCTCTTGGTTCTGACGTACTGCGCGGGTGAAGTCGCTCGAATTGGCTAGAGTCGATTACGATGATTAAAACGGGGGGGTAGGCGTTTCAATGAAAACGGGAAGATGAACGAACCATCTTCTGAAAATCACTCCATCTATCTCCCTCTCTTTCTCTGTCTCTTGTGTAAATATTATTACATAACACCGTTAGATAAATGTTGTGAATGAACGATGGTAACTTCTTTAAAATTGAGGATCGTGAACGATTAATATCACTGAAATTAGAGCAGCAGCAAAGGTAATCAGGTTCGACAGGTAATAATAAAAATGTTGAAAACGATGGACACCACTAAATTTAAATTGAACCAACAACGCAGTGCGCTCAAGTTCAGACTATAAATATATCTGATGCGCTCCACGTAAAAGTATAAATATACTTGCCATATCGAAAAGCAAATAGATCTACGTGCTAGACTATTGCAACTACTACAAACTATAAATACGTCTACGTACATGTGTTGGTTTCCTTTCCGCAGTATTCGTCACTATATACACTTCCGGATTCGGCATAACAGCTGGTGCGCACAGGTTATGGTCCCACAGAGCGTACAAGGCAAAATGGCCCCTACGTTTGCTTCTGGCGTTCCTGTTCACCATAACTGGACAAGTTCGTACTATATCCGACGCCATAACTTTGCATAATTGATAAACACGTTTCTTAATCTCCAATAGAATTTTCAAGAGATGTTTGGTTCCGTTTGTATTATAGAATCACGTGTACGCGTGGGCGTTGGACCACAGGGTGCACCACAAGTACAGCGAGACCGACGCGGACCCCCATAACGTGAAGAGGGGTTTCTTCTTCGCACACGTGGGCTGGCTGTTCACGACCCCGCATCCTGACGTCGTACTGAAACGAAAAGCGGTGGACATGAGCGACCTGGAGGCCGACCCAATCGTCATGTGGCAGAAAAGGTGAGGGATGCTGGCCGTAATTATGCACATACTGGATTCGAGTACGTTACCAACTGTACGTTCATCCGCAGACTGTACGTACCCCTGTTCGCCCTGTTAACCATCGGACTACCAGTCAGCATACCCTGTTACTTCTGGTCAGAATCCATCTGGACGTCCTTCTGGGTGAACTTCAACTTCCGGTTCTGCATAAACCTGAACATAGCCTTCTTCATAAACAGCGTGGCGCACATGTGGGGCCAAAGACCATACGATAAGTGAGTTTCTCCGTGGCTCCTCGCGATTTGCATACAATCGGCTCGCGCGAAGCCGCGTTACAATTGTTTACCTACTCGCGTCAGCTTATTTTACCAGGTTCTCGTTGCATGTGACAGTTCCATTTCGATGATTAGTTGAAATTTCGCGCTCGTTTCAGGTACATCTCTCCCGTGGAGAACGTCGTGGTCTCCATAGCGGCCCTTGGCGAGGGCTGGCACAACTTCCACCACGTGTTCCCGTGGGATTACAAAACCGGCGAGCTGGGCAGTTACTCGTTCAACATGACCACCGGGTTCATCGACGCGTTCGCGTGCATTGGCTGGGCGTACGACCGCAAGTACGTGTCCCCTGCGATGGTCAGGCGCAGGGCGGACAGAACCGGCGATGGCAGCCATGTCTGGGGTTACGGTGACACGGACATCCCCAAGGAGGACCTCCAGGAACTCGAACTGATGGACAAAAAGAAGCAGTGACCTCTGTCGCTTTCAGCCGTCGATGCACACATCGATGCAGCACTCCTTCGATCGCCTGGACGTAAATGTGGCGCTAGCAGGCTGAACGCGGTTAACGTGTTCGTGCAGCCGCATCAGCTAGATCTGTCATTGTGATATCATTCATCGTGTCCCCGTTCGCGAGTGACGCGTGTTACGCAGATTTTTGTACGGTTCGCGCGAACGTTTTTTACCGTCGTTGCGGCTGCTGCAATTCGCACGAAGCGAGATCTCGCGGGGTTACTTGTAATATTGAAGAATCGAACGTGCGAAGACGCGCGTACGAATCGAAACGTTTCTTTAGTTACTTAAACGAGTCTTCTTTTAAGGGAACAAATTTAAATGTAAATGCATGTGGTTGGAGAGATAACTTGTAGTGGATCAGCGTATCTTATGATAACTTAACACATCGCTGACCGGTCACGAGTTAACTCGTGGTTTCGTGGCCAAGCGTTGGCGGCCACCCATGAGTAAACTCGTAATAAGCTGTTTTCCCCACCTTTATTGTTTTCACGGCGCACTGTTGGGAATCTTGTAGTGTAATTTTTTTTTTTTTTTTCATAAGATCAGCCAAGACCCGATATATTTGCAAAACTTGTGGTGTACCATTACTCGTACGTGATTGTTATACTTTTTATCATACGAAATTTTAAGGGTCGAGTAATAAATAAAATTTATTAAAGTTTATTTATATTGTTTTACTTCCATATCCACTTTCAAAACAATAGCCAGGCGCATGAGGTAAATTTTCAGGATAGTTGCCCGTCAGCAATGTGTTAATTGTCGTAGACCTTGGACGGTTCGAGTATGATCCAAGCGTTGCGGTTGGTGGAAGGTGTGAAAAGTTTGGGGAATTAGAAGCAAATTTTGTTTAGAAGTAGTACAAGAAATCGTTTAAATATCCTGGTTAAGAATCAGGTATCGAACGGGTATGAATAACGTATGTAGATGTACATATGAACAGGAGGCAAACTATTCTGCATCACTTTTAGCAATCGCGAGATTTAAATACGGTTTGCCTTCATTTGAATGGTATCGAGATACATGTTCGAATAAAGAACAGTGTGAGAGACAGATATATCGTAATGAGGATAATAGAAAAATTATGAAAGGAGTAATTGATTGTCAACTTCTCGTCGGATGCACGTGAAAAATAAACGACTCTCTAAAGGTCGAACGATCTTGAAACTCTCCATAAATTAAAATCGTTATTTAAATGCGGATCCGACTTCCTTTCGTTCGGTGTTGTCACGTCAATTGTATTTTAATTGAACTGATAAGAGATCGATAAGTTTTAGAAACGATGAGCGGAGCCACGGGATTTTTACTGTGTTCCAGAATGTTAAAACAGCGGAAATGACGCTATGAATTGCTTAACAATAATAAAATTCGAACAGATGTTAATGAGGTTAATCGACGAGCGCTGCGGGTTGACACTCGCTTAAGTAGTTCCTCTCGGATACTTCAGAAGCACGTTTCGTGTCACAAGAACAGCCCCAGGTAAACTTAGCCGCCTCTTCGAAACGCGTATCGATCTTTCGTGATTATCTGCTTCGTCTTTTGGATAAACCGAGTTTGATTTCACGTGACCACTTTTTTCCTTGGCTCGTTGGATCCACCTGTGTCCATGTTCGTGTTGGGAACGTTCTTCGAGTTCTTTCGCGGACCATTTCCATCCGGTTTCTGCGGTGACGTTGAAGAGTTTAGAGGGTGAAACTGTAACGCTTAAAATTAACGGATTGTAAATGAAATTGTAAGAAAAATTATTTTTTCGTTTCGCTCGTGTTTAAAACGATTAATTCTGATCACATTCCTTCGATGTTTATTTTACCATTTACCTTCACGATGGTCGGTGAAACGATTCGCAGAACGTTTCAAGTGGTTATTCAGAATAGAAACAAATGAGCGAAAGATTCGACAGTAGGTATCCAGATAGCACAAAGACATCCTATATGGGCCACTTAAAAACATCTGAAATAGATGGTTCGAATCACGTTAGCCAAGCTATGAAAATCTTAGTGGTTTAAAGATCGAAAAATCGAAACTTCATAAAAACCCATGTTCGAATGCATCTAACAAATATGCCAAAGTGAATTGAATTCGTGCGTACGCACATCCACACACGTATGCGTAAATTATAATACAGAGTGATCGATCCGATTGATCTATTGTATCGACGTTACATATTTATTTATCACGAACGCGTACTACAACAGCTCGCAGTTCGAGCCAGGGTTCAAACAGATAATTTACAAGTATAAAAATATGAGCATACGATCGGACGGAATAATTGCTTCCGTTTGCACAAGCATGACAATCTTATTATAATCTTCGGGAAAGCTTGTTAAAATTTCTTTCAATCCCAAGAGTCAATACTATCTCGTGCAATTCGAATGCTCTTTACAAACACGCAAAACACGTAGAGGAAAGACCGTGTTTGTCAAGATGCAGGATGTTTGGATAAAACAATGGCGATGTCTGTGAGATGTCTGTGCTATCTGAGCGCTAGCTCGTCGCGTGTTATCGAGTACAGCTTTAGTTTTGCGGCAACAGAATGTCCAAGGAACAGAAGTCGGTGACGATACAGGACATCAAATGGGCAGCTCTTCTGTGGTACATTCATCTGCACTTTTTCGGAGTCTATGGCATCTGGTTGATACTCACCGCGGCCAAATGGAAGACTGTGTTCTTCAGTAAGAAACTTTGCACACTTTCCAACTCCTTCGCCTCAAGTTTCATTTTTCTTGAATGCAACGCTCTGGAGTATCCTTGCTCCACTGAATTTTTCACTTAATTATCCAGTCCGAATTTCGACACATTTATAGCCTCAATTTTCGTATTAATTCATTGGTGTTTACATTATAATTAACGAACAAATTCTCCAGCCATATTCATAACGATCCTCGGTTACCTCGGAGTGACGGCAGGAGCCCATCGACTGTGGGCCCACAGAACGTATGAAGCTTCATGGTCGCTTAGGCTCCTCCTGATGTTGGCTCACACACTTACAGGAGTGGTACGTGTCTTAAATCGCTATATTTTAAAAAATGCACTGTTACAATTATCGTGATCGAGTCCATCTTACATAGAAGAATCGCTGTGTGTCGGTAATCCTTTGAGTACCACAACCAAGACTCGATAGGTTTCATATACTTTTACAGGGTCCCATATATGACTGGGTGTTGATGCACAGACTCCACCACAAGTATTACGGAACCGACAAGGATCCTTACAATCACAAGAAGGGATTCCTGTACAGCCACTACGTGGCGAATTTCCTGTCGTGGGATGCGTACGTTAAAGAGATGGAAGTGGAAGTGGACATGCGCGACATGCAGCTTGATAACTTCGTTTATTTTCAAAAATTGTAAGATCCGTTTCACTGGTCGAACCTTTACTGCGTCAGAATTTTCTGATTTTCCTACGCAGAGTTCTACGTTCGAACACCTTTGATAGCTGAACATTTCATTGCTCGCAATGCTGTCTCACAATGCTTTCGTTGCGTTCACAGGTTCTACTGGCCACTGTTCATAATATTCGGTGTAATACTGCCATTGAACGCGCCATTAGAGTACTGGGACGAGTCGATGACCGTGTCCGTGATCACTGGGCTTCTACGGTTCGCGATCCTGGTGAACATATCCTGGCTGGTGAACAGCGGACGAATAATCTGGAGCGCAGAAGGGAAAAAGTTAATGGCCATTCTAAATACACTTCACTTGTGCTATCTGCTCTTCTTTAATATGCCTAAGAGCCACGGCACTGTCGTCCTCGGCAATGACGGAATCCATATAAAATAAGCTGTTACTGCGGTTCTTAATCCTTTAGATGACTAGAGACTACTTGCAAAATGACTGAAAGGAAGGATCCTTGACGTGAAACCGTCAAGAATCGCCGAGCTATTATATTTATCGATAATACGAAGAATGTATATACTTCTAATTATCATCTGGTGTAGGCATTTAACAGAATTCCACAATTTCTTAAGTAAAATACAACAGAATTTGTGATGGAAAATTTTGCCGTTCAGTTGTCAGTTTTTACTTTACATAAATCATATGAATCGTGGTGTCTATGAGTCCACTCTCAACAATCAAGAACGTTTCGAATTTGCTTCGAAACTATTCACACGGCGTCATATCAAACTTTAACCAACATGCAAACATCTCAATTACGTCGAAGTAGCATCTTTCATTAATCGACTCGCTATAATTTCAGGATACCAGCAGACGACCTCAGCATATTCTTCGTAAAACGCACGTTTTGGCAGGCGTACCATTATATGGTCCCGTGGGACTGGAAGTGCGGGGAGTTCGGTGGTTACGGAAACGGATTCACCAACACTTTCATTAAACTGTCGTACGAGTTCGGTTTGGTAAAAAATCAGCTGACGTCCAACTCTGAGGACATCAGGGAGATGCTCGATCAGTTGGCCAAGAAGAAATCTACGCTCAAGAACGGCCTGGCGAAGCTGAAGGAAATATCCGTTTACAACGCGAAGAAACAACAGCTGGAGGTTCAGATGTGACTTAAGAAAATTGCTCTGCTTTTCAGAACAGACTATCCCATTATTATACTTTCACGTTCTGTTTCTGAGCGCCGACGTGTTGCTTAGTGCAGTGTTTCGCAGACTGTGCTGCTCTCGAGCCACAAGAGCGCTACCTGATCAACCCTGGTACAACGCAAGCGGTACCAATATGGCGTCGGGGCACCGTAAAATACATACTACCCGATTCGTCAACTTTGAACAAAGAATATACTCAATTGTATTTTTATTTCTTCTGATTCTCTGAATTGCACTTTTATTTTTCTAACGCCACGTTGGTCAAGATTGACATGTTCCTTTTCAGACTCCCACCGATACACGTAGAACCCACGAATCCATTGATTCATCAGTTTATCCTCTTGAATGCTAAATAAAATCTGGTTTGAACAACATCACCTTCTAATAGTTCTACGATCATTGCGATGGCATTAATTTAGTTGTGAGACTATCGCAAACTTACAAATTGAAAAAATTAGTAGACGCATTCGCTTCACGAACTGAACGAATGGCAAAAGGGAAGCTTCGTTCGTGTCGTCGCGGCGCAACAAACTGGTTGCTCGACAAATTGGAATGAAATCAATCAGTTCCCTCTGATCCGATAACAAAACATCGTATATTTGTCTCTTAAAATCAGATAACAGCATACTCTTTTATTCAACATTAAGATTAAACCTTAGTTCTAATCCCGAGAGTTCCTCGCGCGGCTTACGTTCTTACAATTGGAGACAGAGTTCTCTGTACTCGTGTGCCACATTGTATTTGTGCGCGAAATTAAAGGGGGTGGGTGGAGGATATGGACGCGTACGGATCAAGAGTATAACTTTGTGTGAAAAGGGAAAAAGAAGAGACATTGTCGCACAGGTTTCTAACGAACAGCGCTGACGATGCTGAAGCGTCTCGAGAAACCACGCGACAATCGCTAGTTGGTACACGTTTTATAGTCGCGGGTGGACGTGCAAGTGGAGGAGCCGTGTTCAAAGGCGTAGAGGTGAGTGACCATCGCACAGAGAACATCATTACTTTAATTGAGGTAAGTATTGGAGTTATTGGCTACTTTGTGTAGACTTGATTCGACTTCGCAAACGAAGTGACCGAAGAAACTGGAATTTCGAGAGTTGCTCTCGTAGCAGTTTCAATAGAAACGGAGGAATCTCTGGTTTCCATACATACGTTCAGGCGATCTCAGGTAGAAAACTACAGCAGTCATTCCTATCGACATTAAGCGTACAGCATGATCTTCTATAATGTTTCTTTGCAATCGTACATCGTTGCAAAATCACTGCGATCACTTTTAACAGGTAACGCGATTGTTGGTCTTTAAACTGATATATCGACATCTGTTTTCTGCACTTTCTTTTTATTACCTTTTCTGTTTCAATATGCTCCTAAATATCTGTTACAATAGAGTGTCGTCGCGTACAGATTTTCTGCGCCCGTTGCGCGCTGATCATTTAACAGGAGGACAAGGCAGGAAATGCGTTAACATTCTTCGTTCCCATTTCTACCTTTCAACCAGAGAAAGCACGAAACTGTCGCTTCTTCTACGATCAGGTACCAATTGTGAGTGTTTCGCGGACATTGTGCTCGCCGCGGTTACTTTGCTCGCAGTGCTTTTTATTTCTCGTAAGAATGCTAATCGATCATTGTTCTGCGGTAGCAAACAATAAATTAAGTTGTGCTCTCTACGTGTACGCGTAGAAAGAAAAAAAAAAGGAAAAAATCATCGGGCTCCCTCTGACAGTGACGATTAACGAGAGCGCGATGGAAACCTCGCGTTTCGTGTACTCTTCGCTAGCTTCCGCTTTCCGGGTTCGACGTGGAGTGCAAAAATAGTTGGGGTGGTCAGGAAAGGGAAGTTGCGCTCGAGTTCGCGCGGGGAAAAAGAAATTGCGACGGAACACTCGAACGGAACGAGAACGGACGGGGAGAGAGACCAAAGCGAGAGGGAGGCTGAGGGCGTGGACAGAGAAAGGGTAGCGTTCATTTTAATACGCGAGAAACGAAAGATGGAAAAATGATGGAAGCTACTACCAGCAGCGACTCGTGCGAAATCAGGCATCGGATGCGCAATCATATGCGCATATGTAACATAAACGATAAATCAATCTCACGAAGTAATTTCATTTTGAATGCACTTTTTTACGCGGCCTGATTTGCACTAGGACGCTACGATGATCGCCGACGAATTGCTTCTCGAACTATTCTTGTACTTTCATACTCCCGGCCTCGACGACGCGATTCTTTATTGTGCGATTAAGTAGAAAAACGGAAAGTTCATCGAGATGATTCAGAATTCACATGAAACGTGAATCGAGCAGAACAAGTAAGGAATAGTTAAAGAAGCTTAAAATAAAGAAAATCATTTGCGGCTAGTGTAAATGCATGACGCGAATAGTTGTGCAACTCGACAAGTTTGTACGTCTAATGGCGTCGAAGTGGATTCGGCGAATCCTTGCACGGTGACGTGGAGTTCAAATCGTATGCAGAGAAAATGTTTGAAATTAAAAAATTGTCTGCTCTATCTTCGTCAGTTTAAACGAAAGCTTATTTCTATGCGACGCCATTTTTTTTTTTTTTTTTTTGCTTTACGTATAATAATTAGGTCCTCGTTAGACGATCTGGATCCTGGGATAGTAATTACTTTCGACATTTCACATCAGGGAAATAAAACACCGCACGATTGCACAACGTCATCGAAATGAAAATGTTAACGACGTCGCGTCGATGGTCCCCAACAGGCCTTGCGGGAGCACGAGATACTGTTCGAACGTTCGTCGCGATCCTCTTGGGATCGATTAGGTCATTTAGAACCAGCTACAAGGATGCTCCCGAATCAATCGAGTTATCGTAATGTCGGCTATGTCCGATTTTGCTTGCAACAGTCCGTCCTAGCCAGCAATGAACCGTTACCTATCTTACGAAAACCGCAATTCACAGTACATAAATATATACTTTATATATTATTATATATATATATATTTCTTAAACCCTACGTTTACATCTAAATAATCTTAGTAAAAAGGAAACAAAATACGTTCATTCGTTGGTAGAGCACGTGAGTTCCGTGCGCAAACCTATCTGAAACGAAAAAATCTCGATAATAACACTGTATCGTACGTTTGAAACATTAATAGTGTGCGAACAATCGTTCACCATGGAACTGGCTGTGAACCCGGTCTTGGATGGAAATCGAACATAACCGACGGTTGTACAGCAGCGTAACTAAATGTATTAAACGATATCTCAAAATATTCCACTAAATTCTCGGACAACCTACATATCCTTCTCCTTTCGTAAAGAACTATATATATGTATATGTATATATATATATATAAAGAAATAGTCGGTCGTTCGTGTTTTTAGTCGATAAAGGAAGACGGGCGAACCGTCTTAGTTCTGTGCACGGTGAACCTGTTCCTTAATAATCCTTCTTGACACAACTCGTCACTACTGTCTGGTCCCTTTCCTCCTGAGTGAGGTCCTTGTCACCCCAACCCCATCGGTCGTGACTACCGTCCCCGGTCCTCGCGATGCGCTTCTGCACCACGTCCCTGGGCACGGTCTTCAAGTCGTACGCCAAACCGAGTTTCGCGCAGAAGTTGATGAAGGCCGTCGTGAAATTGTACGTATAATTGCCCAATTCCGCAGTCTTGTAATCCCACGGGAACACGTGGTGATAGTTGTGCCAACCCTCGCCCAGAGCTACCACGGCCACCCCCTTGTTCTCCGCAGGATTGATGTACCTGAGAGTATAATACGATCGCGTGAATACTACTTAATCGACGTTGCTCTTAGTTTTTAGGGTTTTCATTTCCTTCTAATTGATTCGTTATTTGCTTTAATTGATTTATAAGCACAGGAGAAACCTTGATTATGTTTATCGAGCGAGAAAAGATGCTAACCTGTCGTATGGTTTATTTCCGAACATGTGAGCCGCGGAGTTGACCAACCACGTCATGTTCAAGGTGAACACGTAGCGCAGAATTGTGGGGATGAAGTAAGCGTTCGTCCAGGTCTCGTTCCAGCAATAGACTGGGATGACAGTTGGTAGGACGATGCAGAACAGAGTGATCAGATAAATGTAGTACCTATAAGTAGCGAGTAACGAGGGAAATTTTAAAAATTAATTGAAGGCTTGTCATCGATCTGTCGACGCGGACAGTGATAGACGGAAGAGGATGCTTACTTTTTCTGGAACCTCAGTACCGGATTGGCACGCAGGTCGCTCATATCGAGACCTTTGCCTTTCTCCTTGATGTCAGGGTGCTTCCTGCACAACAGCCAGCCCATGTGCGCGAAGAAAAATCCTCTGGTCGCGTTGTGAGGGTCCGCGTTCGTCTCGCTGTACTTATGGTGAAGTCTGTGGTCCCTGGACCAATCGACCGCCGCGTCCTATCGATAACATAAATAGAAAACATTTTTTTCCTTCTTTCTAAATTCCATCGAAACTTCGATCGCCTACGGTTAGTCAGAAGAGAGAATGGCGTTTCAATTTCATTATTAAACGTTAGCACACGAATGCTAGAGAAGATCGGTGACGAGCAACCTCGTCTTCGCCAATTCTGTTATTATTGATCGAGACTGGTAACAAAATTTCGATGCATATGAGACTGACAGCATGTTGGTTGCTTATCACCGATAGATTATCTCGTTATCGCGTAGATTGTCCTCTGTCTTGCGAATATTTCCACGAACACCTCGCAATACCGTTGCACTAACATTCTATGCGATACATGAGAGCAATTCTAATGGGACTAATGACTTGTTAATCCGATACGATTGCACAATGAACATGACAAGCATGTAATTCATTTTATGAATGCATTCTCCATTTTCATGTTACATATTTAACAGCGAATCGACCATTTACCTGAAGCGCCATGGTGTTCATGATCATCAGAAGAACCTGGAGGGGCCACTTCGCCTTGTAGGATCTGTGTGACCACAATCTGTGTGCACCAGCTGTTATTCCCAAGCCACTGAATACGTATAGGAAGTAGGCTGTAAAACAAAAGCAAAGAAGTGTTAGGTACTTTATCAATACGAGTATCATAATTGTTGTTTAACAGTGATATATAATATATAGAAAAGATTTAGTAACGCGTTTAAAGTGATTTCGAGGAAAGGTACATGGCACCACCGTAGGTATACGTAATGTACAATAATTTTGGCACCATGAAAAACGGTAAGTTGGTTACGAATAAGAAAAGAGTGTTTGCTACCATGTAACATTTTGATCGTTTATAAACGAGTGCTACTATGTATATTATTATAATCACGAAGAAGTCAGCAATTAATTATCATGTTTGTCATAATTGTATATCGGTATATACCATATGTAAATAAATTCAAATAAGATGCACGCATTCAACAGGAGTAATAAGGGTAATTAGATAGTTCGTTTGGAAAAATCCATGACCGCGTCCTTATTATTGCATTATTAGTCCGTTGCCCGAGCAGCACCGCAGAAAAAATCAGGTGACAATGCAATAATAATAAAGTAAACATCGAATTCACGCGCAAAAGAATTCGCACGTTTAATAATCATGTAGGACGCGTTAAATGCAAATCAAGGGATGCGAGCGGGCTTAAGTCCGGGATGATCCGTTTCACTCACCGAATAAAGTCGTCAGTAGTTTCGCCGACGTAAAAACGAGGTACAGTCCGTAAACAGCGCTCAGATGAAGGTACGCGAAGATTATCACGTTCCTCCAGACAATTTGCCTCTTGTATTTGGTTTTAGTCGACTCCAGTATCGTGGGATTCTCGGAGGTTTCACCCTCGAACTGCACACCCGTCGGGGCACTCGTTATGTTAGGCGCCATTTCTTTCTTGTGCCTGGGAATACATAAACAAGTTTAAAATTAGTTTACAAGGTAGCACGCGAACGTGATAAAAAACAAATAGTAACATAATTAACAACAAATGTTAATCACAGGTCATAAATTGGCGTACGCAAAAAAGTCCATTCTAGAAAATGTCGCTGTTATCTTCATGAATATTTTAATGATTTGTTTCAAGTGCACGTTGGACAGTGTCTACATGCAGCGATAAAAACCTGCTAGTCAAGCGCAATGAGTCTATTTAATAATTAATATAAGATTGCGCAGAGGAAATCGCGCGATGCCGACGAGGAGCGCGGAAAGATAGCTTAAAACCTTTCCAATAATCTAAACAGTACTCGCGTACTTTCTTTGAATTCTCGTAGGGATCAACAAGGTTAAAAAAAAAAAAGATTAATAGATAGTAACTGTCTTTACTCTGTTTATAACTGTCTATAACTGTCTATTACTGTTCCTCTTACGATAAAATGTTTCCGATGAGCATGAACGACGAATGCTAAATCCAATGAGATAACATTTATCGATATTATTTTATCGATAGTTCAACAGTGATTCATGCATACGTTAACCTTAACCCTTTGTTAATCGCGAGAGAAATTTTAAATAAGTAGCAATTTAATTTATACGACGATGTCGATCGAAGTGAGTAAATCATACGTGACGATAACAAGTGCAATTACATGAATTATAATGACACGAATTGTAATAGTGACATGAATTATAATGATCAATGATGACACTTAGAGTCTGTACATACTCTATGTACAAAAAATACGGACGATCAAATTTCGTATTTTAATCTGAAATTCATTTTGCTCGCAGATATCAGTTTCATATCGAAAAGTTTATTTAAAAAAACATTGTGGGTAGACCAATAACTGTTCGCTGATACGTTGCACACACTCTGAGTTATCACTGGCGATACGCGTGCAAGGGTTGCGTAATATTTTCCGGCATGGAACCGAGCGACCACCCCTCTGACCCATCGGAAAAGGACATCCCCGTGAAATCGATAACGCGAGCCGCGTAAACACTCTACGATCAGCCACGCGAATCTTCCATTACTCTCAATTTCCTCTTCGATGACCCAACGATGACCAAACTTTGTTCCTTCCTCGCAAGCGAGTCTTTTCTCGAGACTGAAAATCAAAGCGTCTTTGGTTCGCATCCTATAACCTAGCCCTTCCTAAAAGTTCCGTTCACCAGTCGTTCGCCAGGTTCTATGAACCCTCGCTGAAGCGAGTAAGCACGTGTACACACTAAACATTCATAATTATTAAAATAATCACCAAGGACGTATATTACGACGAGAATTCAACTCGATTCAAAGTAGCGAACGCATGTGCTTTCATTGTTAAACTTATCTCAACTTAAGAATCAAGGAGGGTTGCGAAAACATTTCTACACTCCGAAAACCGTTCTACATAAACGATTTATGTAGATTAACGAATTAACATGGATCGCGATCAATCCTAACTATAAAAGCTGAGGTCAATCGTGTGTTACAATGATCACGGCAAGTCATCGAGCTCAAGTGTTTGCGCAAGACCAGCATTCAAAGAGGCCAATTATTGTATTCGCCGATCTCTTTACCAACTTCGAATTAAAATCCAGATTAAACTTTGAAGTTTCTCATTTACGTCTCACATGATCCTTGTAACGCGAGGACTATCCAGATACTAATGGACGATGATGCGCGGCGCGTGTATAGAAACGAGAGGGTCGTTCAGCCATTACAAGGGTTAAACGAAGCGCCATACAATCTACACCTTTCCTCCTGTTCAGTTGGAAATCGCTCCAAAGACTCACAACCGTCACTGTTATATCACGAATCTGACTGGCGTTTACCCATGGGCACTGTTCCTGCTCGACAGCTGCTAGACGTCCGTTCGAAAACACCTGTAACCCCTTCTCCGGTTGTCCAGTGACGGCTGCAATGGAGGGTAGAACCTGTCGATTGAAACCATGGAAAAACCCGCGGATTATACGCCTGGTCGAAGCCTGAACGAGGTCACCTATCGACTGGCAGTTGGATCGCACGATGCGCGCCACCCGTAGGGCGCAGACTCGTCCTCGCCGCGTCCAGGCATTGTTGGCCCGCAGGATGTTCCTTCCGTCGCGTCGAGACGCGACCGGAACACTGATCGAAACTTTTTGGTAGGGCTGTTGACCTGTGTCGAAGTCTGTGGGTTTCACTGGGACGGTTGTCCTTTGCCTTGGCGTTAATACTTGAGAATGGAAGCTGGGATCTAGTTTCGAAAGCCACGCGAGTAGGACTTAGGGTTGGTAGGGGGTGATAGGTGATAGGCGTTAACGTCATCACTTCGATGTGGTTAGTTAACGATGGATGTAATAAAGCATTTCTTTTTGTTTTTTTTTTTGTGAAATTAATTTCATTTTGTTTTTTCTTCGAAGATATTGCACTGAAGTAAACCGTTTCGTTTAATATAATTGCTTCTTTAAGGTTTCTATATTGTGTTAATATGAATTTGCACGAACACCATCTAGTTCTGCAGGTTTCAGAGAGCGGTACTGTTGGTACAGTAAGCTGAGAGTCTTGGGAAAGATGAATGTTCAGTGGGGAGTACGAAAGAGGGTGAGAGTGAATAGGGTTGGAATAAAGGGTGAAATGACTGAGATGGCGGCAGGATTTTTTGGGGAGTATTGCTTGCTACGAAAGAAAATTGCTGAGCAGAGAAGGGCATCGGGAATAGGGGCGTCGTGAAATGGGGTTGAAGCGAGAGTGGATATAAAAAGATGACTTGGGTCGATCAGTTGCTGGAAACTGATGGACTGAAAATGTTTTGTAAAAATAATAATGCAGGATTGCAGTTGGCATGTACCCAGGTGATTATATTATATAAAACTAATCGTCCTTATATAATTCATCGAACAGAGTCCTCACCCTTCGCACGGACTACATCGATATTTGCGTGCTCGTAAGTGGATGTTGGTTCCAGGAACTTATAAATGTCACGACAATACTAAAACTAATTTTGTCCTTCGTTTATTCGGAACAAGTACTTTTGTACAGTGGTTCCAGTTTCATAGTTAGTCAAAAAAAAAAAAACCGGTACAGAAGGTGGCCTTGAACAGTCTAAACCTGTGAACTCCGTGATAGACTTGATACTGACGCTGATATTGCGAAAGTCTTCGAACGAGTATCAAACGGGCAATTAAAATTTTGCAAGCACTGCGACCTTCTGCATACAATTATGCATATATATTAAAGACGGGCGATTATTCTTAGAACGGACCTTGGTCGTGCCACTTTCGATTGAAGGTGCCAGCGACACCTGTGAGCGCGTAACTCGAACGTACAAAAGATGCGCGCACTTTCAACATATCCATAGGAGAACCAAGATTCGTTGAAGCGAGTGTACGTTTCAAACGGGTCAAACCTGTTGAACTCGGGAATGTCGAAAGAAGACAAAAAAAAAAAAAAAACCCGATCAGACGTTAACTACAATGTTAGTCTCGCGTTGCATCAAATAATTATGCACAAATATAAAGTTCGAGTAAAATATTCACATATGCAAATGAAATGTACGTGTCTACAGTAGGAAAAAAGGCAATAATGAGATAACAGCTAACATTACGATCGCATTCGTTTGAGAACAAAGTTTTAATGGATATTCGACGCAATTGAATGGGATTCTAACGATACAGCAGATAACGCGCTGCGCGGCGCATCGTTGGGACGCCTGGTTTCGATAATACAATATAATAGTAGTTGGTCGGTCTTTGATAGAGGAACGCTTAAAATCAGACACGTAGCGGCGAACAGCGGCTCAGCTGAGACCGGCTGAACCAATCCCGTGCCGCGTCACAGCTCTCGCCACCTAGAACCGACGAATAGGGCTCCACGAAAGACGTACGATCGGTCGCGCGGCACGCCGGAATCGTATCGACGTGTTCCCGCCGCGTCTCGTGGAACTTGCTGGCGATGGCCACGCGTCCCTGCGATAGGCAGACCGCACGATGAGGTGATGCACTCGAATGTCACGGAGGCGCTATGGGAACGAGGGAACAGAAATTTATTGTGACGAACGACTGAGAAAGACGGATCGACGTCGTCCTGGAAGGGGAATAAGCTGATTCTGCCAGTGGCGGGGCGAATTATACCGGAAGGCCAATATTTCGACCGGTGAATGGAGGCCCCAACGCTGAACTGGAGAGGGTTCTGCTAGATAACTTTCGATGAAATTCTTCGAACTCTTGGTTCGTCGAGACGATCATTTTTAAGCATTCGAGCTGGATATAGAGTAGAGTAGTGTGGGAAGGTTACGGTTGGAAAGAATTCCTCGGGAGGTTCGAGGGGAGCGATTCTTTTGTCGTTCGAGACAATGACGTATGGCCTTGTGTTAGGTTATATATAAATTTACGTTCGCAGGTGTTAAATTCATTTACACGTTGCCACGTAGTTTTGTTTTAGGCTTGGCAGTCCGCAACATTTCTGGTTCATCTTTAACGGCTATCAATAATACGATGATCCAGAGTGTGTGCGGTTGGAAAATGATGCGAAGAACGTTGTGTCTGTGACCGCGTATCGGGGGAAAACTGTACCGAAATAGCTTGAAAAGTGTGGGACAACGGGGAAGGAAATAGCACAACCGTTTCTCACGTGCCATTTTACTAATTTAAACGGCAAACAGCCGACCGGATATTTCGACCGTTTTTCCGTTATCGTGGTGTGAAGAAACTTATACGCCAAGGCGTGAGGAACAAGTTTTTTTCTAGTTATCGTAAAAAACTATCGAAAAAGGGGAAAAATATTCATGACTGTCTACATGTTTGCATCAATTCTTGCGAACGTTTAATCTTTATGTATGCTAATTTAACGCTAAAGGCTTTCACTGCATGTATAATTTAAATACCAAAGTAAAAGACAGAAAAGAGCAGTAAGTACGGGATAAAAAAGTGCATTATACAAATTTTATGTCGACAATTACGTTCGCGTGGTACGCCACGCGAATTATCACACTCATTAGTGCAAGAATGAGATCCAATTGGCAACGTTAATCGTCGCGATTTTATACAGAGAATGAGAGTCGTTATGCTGTTTGATTCACAACATGGCGGCGCGCGCACGCGACCGATCTCAATGATACAATTTATCAGGATAACTTACAGCCACGCTTACGACGATGTTCGCTGGCAATCACGTTGATTGATCATAAACGCTTTCTGCTGTTCACGTGTCGACGAAAGAACAACGGTCCGTTTAGACACACATTTGCATAGCGTGCAATTTCAATGCACGTAAGCACACTTGTGCTGTCTACGAAATTAATCATATCCTAATAGAGCTAACTCTCGTATTATGATGCAGACGCAATAAAGGCGTATATATTGTGAAACGTAAATACTCTACTGGAATAAAAGATTCATTTGAAACTTAACTACTCCACGTAGTTAAGGTTCGCTAATTTCGATGGGTATTAAAAAGCGCAACTATCTCAAGCGCTAAATCGGTCGGGATATTACACATGAAATATTTATTACGGCTGACATATGTGCAACTTGTAAAATATGATTTTGGTAATTCATGTGTCACGATTTGGGAACGTGTACAGTGTTGGCAAGAAGCGTGGAGAGCACGTGCCATGCGGTACGCCCATTTACCACGTGTAGCAAGTGTGTATATAAAATATGCGAAGAGAATGCGCATTTCCCAGACCTAATTATCCACGATCCTTTGCAGAGCTTCGTTACAAACGGAACCTTCTTTAAGTGACTGTAGTACAACCAGAAAAGAAAGTGGAAAGTATGCAAAGAGGCAGCACTGCTCTGTTTTTGTGCCGCGAAGAGAAAACAGTCTTTGAAATATCGCGAGAAAATGTTTCTAATATTGATCCAATACACGGGTATCAGACTACTCTTTACGCGTGGCTTAATTTCTTGGCCAAGTCTATGCGTGCGTAATTCACAATGCACCGTTAATTAGGCTTGGTCATTGTATCGTAAGCGCGCCTTTGCAGATCGACGAATTTCCGCGAGGATGTTTGAGAAATAAAATTCCGTTTTTATGCTTAACCAGTCCGACGATATTCAAACATTTTTCGCAGCGGCATCCTCGTCGAGTTAAAGAAATCTCGCAGCACAGTGAAAATTAAATACCTTTGCGCGTAAGAACGTATCCAATTTGAGAACCCCTGTAATAGAATAACAAAAACCGTTGTTTCATTTACTTTATCACTAGCAAATTGTCATCCGTGTACGCTTACAATATGAATCACAATCTCGAATGCATATGCATATCAGTCGGCACGGAATAATTAGAAATTCTTGGTGGGCGCTCGACAAGTACATTCGAATAGCGCGTAAAATATCGAACGAGCATTCGATTAGTACGCATGCGCGGATACAAATCACGTGTACAGCGCCCGTCAATACGCATGCGCGTAAGCGCGTTACGATCACTGTACATCAGTGAACCGCGAAAGGCACGAGATGTTCTTGAATCGCTTCCTGGTCCGTATATGTTACGTGAGCCAGCGATTCTCAACCTGAGCTAATATTAGTTTGAATAACGGACTTGTTACGTATTGTCACGGCTCGATTACGTGACTCTTGATAAGAGAGCCTACCTTAACTTGAGGCATAACAAACGGTCTTCGCACGTTTTTCTGATATATTTATCCTTACCAGGAGAAGATTATATACAACTGTGTAGTTCTTATGTAGATAAACAAAATTCACCTCGCAGCAAAGCGTACGCCATAGTTTAGAGTAAAGTCTATTAATATAGAGAATTTATTAATAATACTTATAAAATAAGAACCGATATTCCGGACTCTGAAAATAAGAACTGATATTCCTCAACTGATACTCTTGCGATCCACGATTTACGATGTTTTCGGAACCAATGCTGAGCTGTACGTTCGTTAACGGTTCTTTGGCTAAAAGCTTGATTACTACCCAAATAGTAGGCTTGGGATAACTTCGCTTGTTTTACGTTCCATTCTACGCTCGTGCAACGAAGTCGTCTGAATTTGTTTTTCGTTGATGTTCGATATTTGAAAGTTTAAAGCACAAGACGAGAGAACAAATGAAGGTGAACAGTCAGGTGTAAATGTACGAGTGGTAGTGTAAACCTCATGTGTTTCAAATGATATGTTAGATAAAAATGTATCAAAATTAAGAGTTAAAAAGTCAGGATTGGTGAAGTGCCGTTAATCAGTGTATTCTGTGTATGAGAAAATGATTGATGACACGTTGCATACGTGAAGTTATTCATCGTGTATCGTACGATGCAATTAATTCTGCTCGCCATTCAAATGAAACACAAAAGTATCAGTATCAATACGTATCTAAGGAATTACTTTACATGACTTAATTTTGCGCGTGTAATACTATAAATTCATGCATTATTTACGTTTCCTTTATATCAGATTTACGTCAAATAGCTTGTTTAATATCTCATTTACGTCAAAACGTGCGAGCTATTCATTTAAATATGACACTGCGTTCAGGTTTCTCTGTGATGTCAATGAAAACCGGCTTTGCTTAAATAAAGAACTAATTGCCGAGCAAAACTTTACTACGAGGTATTACGTTTATGTTTAAAAATATAAAAAAAGCGAGTGATGGCTCGACTCGAATGAATCAGATGCTCTCTGACGCCTTGGTAACTATAATTCGCGTAATACGCGAGTGATCTGAACGGGATCGAATCGAGGAAATCGTCGCCTGGATCAACTTGAACCTGTTTCAGGGAAATTTAGGACAGTTAGGAAAAAGTTGCTCGTACGGTACCACGTACAGACGAGGGCAAAAGATTCTGGCGCTACGGTACATCTTGAACAGCTGTGCCGTACCAAGCCCCTCGTTAAACGCACCAGGATTGTCACCGCTATTCAGCAATCTGTTCCATTGTATACGTATTATTGTTCCGTTTCGAGTAAGACTCGATTTACTATGCAAATGGAGACTTTTAATTTATGAATACAAGAAGTACACGCGTAAAATGCAAAAGTTACGAGTACACGTGTATTTAACCTCCTGGAAACCAGTATGGTCATTGCAACAGAAACCCTCGTTGTGCATTTATTATTTGTCCGTACAAATTTTCGTCATGCACGATTTCGTGCGCGAATCTCGTCATGGTAACGAACTGATTTCGAGAATCGTAATGGAAGAGGAACGGCGATACCTGTCGAGCGCGTACTTTCCGACAGCGCGAGCAAGAGAAAGGTGACACTGCGGAAGAATTCGTGCGAGCGAATGCGTTCGGGAAGTGCGCGATCGCACGATTATCGGATTCCCTATCGGCTGGAAAATTGTTCGTTGTCTCTGTAAATAAGACTGATAAGCAATTTCCAAGCTAGTGGAAAATTCGAGAAAACGGAGCATTTCACAATGACAAATTTTCGAACCGATGAAATGTGCCGATGCACTCGCGAGCGAACGTGGCGACAAACGTTTGTCGTTGCTGCTTCAAGTTCGACGAGAACACTTGTGTCTACACGTGTGCTCGCGTATGGTTTCGTAGCGCAGGTACCATTCTTTGCTCCAAATCGTACGGTCCTATCGGCGTGACGATTTCCACTTTCGCATGGAAATTTATGCATTTGTGAAATTATTCAACATGAATTCTTAATTATCCGTTTATCGAATCGATCGAGTATTCATGCTCATTACTAAATAAAACAGCAAACGCTCTCTCATCAAGCTTCTGAAAACGGCTACAAAACTTGCCGTTCGCACCACGTGTAAATGAGAAAAAATGTTGTCATCTTTCATCCTGCTCCTGTTAACGTCACGCACGGACCACCTCCACGTACGCGCAGCTTGTCCATTAGACGTTTGTCTAACGAAGAATCATATTCTAAGAACAGGTTGTTTCGTTGGAAGCGAAGCAACCGTGGATGACATTGGTCTTCGACGGTATCAAAATAATTTTTGGCTTCAAGAACATTGCATTTCTGCGCGTGCGAATTTGAATGCTATCAGTGGATACGTTTAAGATACGCCGTGAAAACGATCGTTTGACGCGCGACTGCGCGGTTCCCGCTCGCGCGTAACCGCGAATCAACGATTTAGTGCCGCGATCTTGATCGTTTCTGCGAATGCCCGAGCGAGACGCGCTGAAAAGTTCAGCGCGATCGTAAAATTAGAGCCGCGTAACGACATCGTAGGCTGGAACGATTTTCGTGGGAGCGTTCGAGGCATTCCCAACGACTGCACCGAGGAACGTGGCCAAGCGAGCAGTTGCTGGTGACGTTGCGAGGGATTTTAATGAAATTCACCCCTTGGGAAGTGTTCTTTATCTAGCACATAATGTTACGTGTCATGGCGTGTTCGATGGTTGAACGTTTTGTAATCGGCTTCTCGATTCGGTAAAGATGGTTTCCGTTACAGGTAACACTACGAGGATCACGAAACACTTTTGGGTAGATCGTAGCAGTGCAAAGATTTAGTAACCGAATAAATAACGGGTGAAAGATATGTAAATCACTGTGGATGGTCGTAGATGAACGTACACAGGGTCTCCCGAATTCTGGTACCTCGTATGACACCAACGCAACCGGAGCCAGCCAATGAGACGCGACGCCAGTAGGTAGAGCGTTTCCTGTTGGGCGGCTATCGGGCTGTGTATCGGTGTTGGTGTCATACAAGGTACCAGAACCCAACAGATTGTACATAAACGTAGATAGAGGTAGATTCGAGCAAGGTTGAATCAATTAAAAGGGTCACTGTAGATTATACAGGCATTGCTCCTAAATTACTTGATTTAATGTGCGTTAAAGTATACCAGGTATAATGAATGCTAATTTAAAATAACACGGATGACGGTGTCAATATTGCGAAGCAATTGAAGTAATTTCAGATGATGAAATTTCTATGCAATTGTATAACTGGCTCTCCTGATTGATGTATTCGAACGCCACCATTGATTGATATATTCGAATTAATAAAATGGACGCAAAGGGAACTGCAATGCAGTCGTGGACACCTCGAAGGTAAAAATCAATACCCGACAATCGTTAATGGCAAAGGATGATTTAATCTTCGGCAGGCTGCGGGCTTATCAATTGATTTTTTAACGCGCAAAAGGCTTTTCCATCGTCAGATGCGTAGCACGGAGCAGTCGGGTCGCACTGATGCTACTAATCGACCCTAATCGGATAGACGTTTCCTGTACTCGAATACGTAATACATCCTCGCATCCGATCGTGTATGAAATTGCGAGCGACACGGTGCGCAATAATTATCCATGGACCCTCATCGAGGAAAATCATTTTTCTTGGCTATTTGAAATTTATTTTTTGATCTACTTTCTCAGCTCGACTATCGTGGCACCGTGTCAGGCAATTTCTCTGGGTCGTCGCGTAAAAGAACGGATCTGGTAAAGGGATAAACTCGAGATTTGGTCAAAACGATGGTCAAGTTTTATCAGTAGCCGAGCTGTCGAAGAAATCTTCCCAAACAGCTCAACAGGTGTTAGATCGTGGAAATGTCGTAGCCAGGATCATCGTCGCGCACTCTAACTTTTATTGGATCGATCTGAACAGTGCACAGACGACCAGTGTGAAATTATACGGTCTCGAGCTCGACTAAACGGGAGCATCTGCTCGAAACATTCTACAAAGTCATATCGAACCAGTTATCGATCGGAGGAATGGAAGGGATCAGTTTTCTATTCGATTCGCGTGAAGTTTCAAATGTGTTAATAAACTCCTTTTCCCCGTAAATTATACTTTTTTACGACTTCCGCGTGGATTTCGAACGGCAGACATAAATACGATAAACGAGCAAATAATCAGGTCTGCGAGTGAAAAAAGGTAGGCGAATAGAGGCGTAACTATTTTTACTACTGTTGACGTTATGCCGTGAATTGTGGTACCGCTTCGCGAATAAGTACTTACGCGAACGTTGGTGCGCTCACAATTGCACGAGTCGTTATATTTTCCATACAATTTTAATTAGATGTCTTTTAATAATAATAATACAACGAATTATAAAATGTGGCAAGTGTCCAGTGATTTCAAGAGTGATTGCAATTAACACGTCGCGTCACGCCACGCGTGAACGTATTCAGCTCACGTTGCTGACGGTAACTAAAGTATGCGTGTAACTTCAGGAAACCGATAATACTTGTTACAGTTAACCGACCATGTAGCGATTGATTTTCATTCTCAACTATGAACTCTTCAAATCGACTGGAAGTTTTCTCAAAGTTAGCGCATACTTCGAGGGTTATCTCCTATTAAATCGAAGGGTTCTTTCTCCCTCGCTTTGTGCTACTCTGTCGGCGAGTTGAGTAAAAGTTCCGACTCGGGGCAACAATCGCGCGTGCGCGTAGAAACAAAAAAAAAAGACAGAAAAAAAAAAGAGAAATTCAGTGATCCTCCGGACTACGGTGAAATGAACGTTGCAAAGGTCGCTCAGATTTAACGCGATTTAAGTTCGTTAATCCCAGCCGGTTGGCGAGACGAATGATCACGCGTCGAGATATCAAACGCACCGTTACATCATCGCGAATGTTGATAAGATTCAAACGATTCGAGATGTCCGATCACGCGACGTTGGGATGACCGGTTGTGAGCCGAGGAATCGTGCCACTAACAAACGAGACCATTTCGATCTTGCCATTTACCTATCGCCTCGAAAAGATCTCTGAAAAAAATATACACGCAACTCGTGAAACGAATCCGCTGTTTCCGTCACTGATTTTCACCTATCACTCTCTCGCCGCGTGCCAATTTTGAAATCATTGATTTCACCGAGTGGAATCGTCCGGAGCCTCTCAGGAAACGTCGTAACGAGCGGAATAATTCGCGTGTGCAAAGAACGAACGGCAACGTACCTTTTCCGCTATCCTCGTGGGCCTCTTCGCCGGTGGATCGCTCTTGTTTTCGGCTGGATCGACGAATATTACCGCCTGACGCCGTCGATGCTCCGTTGCCGGTGCGTGCTCGTTACAGGAGAGGCGCGATCGTACAGAGAAGCAGTTACGATACCACAAGGATTGATCTTCGTGATGACCGGATTAATACCTCTGGGGGGACACCGGCTCGTTCGTAAAATGCGTGCTCGTCCCTTACAAACCGAGCTACCTGACAGTGAACCACGACTGAGATGCCGGCACTTGCGGCCAGAGCTAAATATGATTATCGGCAAACACGAGCACAACGACAAGCGCGCCTCGCATCGTACGGAAACGACAGTGGCGCCATAACGCGGTACCGTACGACGCGTTGATCCTGCGACATTTGCTCCGCGGGCAGATGCGTACGTGACCTCTTATCGAAAGAAATTGACACTCGTCCCATGTTTCTGTGTACGTTTTTTTCCCGATTTGTTTTACAAACTAACCATCGAAGACTGTTGTGCTTGTACAACTCGCGGGAACATTTGGTTGCCTCGATATTGCTGGCTAGTTACTTGTAGATAAAGAGGGACAGGATAGGGATCGTTTGAATTTTGAAAAAATTAGATCCTTCTTTTGATATTATATTCTCCTTGCTGGTATTGGTCGTTTGGAAATGCAAGCGTACGGGCGAGAAAGTGTATCGGTTTTTATAGCTTAAACTGTTGGCACTGCGTTTTGACGTTTAAACAAATGGAATAATTCATCATATTAACCTAATGCTATTATATGTTGTTAATGGCATTACGTAATGACGGAAACAGTGTATATGTTATGTGCATACGTTTTCATAATTATCATTCATAAGTTTTAGATTGCATTATAATATTTCCGATTTCATTTTAATACCTCCGACTTAATTGAACGGCGCAATCTGTTAATTAAAAAATTGAGATTATTGAGAGATTTATTCAATTAATTTTGCTTTTAAAATTAAATTAAATTTTTTATCTTCAGTCGATTACGTAGTAGTAACATTGAAGTCTTGGTACTCTGTTTGGCAATAATTAATATTACAATGCGTTTAAACGTTTCGAGTTTTTGGACTCATTTAGACAAGACAGTCGTCCCGCCTTCAATGACTGGAATCAACTCTCAGTCATTGTACCAGTTTAGTTTCTCAAAAGGAAAGTATCTTTTATCTTCAGTCGATGTATACTGTGCGCAATAACATAACAGTAGTGGATAAAATGCATGTTTGGCCGAAAGAAACGATTTCCTCGAATCAAATGATACTCATCCGTTCATTTGTTAATTTGAGCATCAAACCAGAATTGTTTTCACCTTATGTAATGCTCATTACTCAACTCTTCTTCGCTGTCTTAGAAATAAATTCGAACTTTGAAGTCCAATCCTGAATCTGATTATGTTAAAGACTGCACTAGCGTATAATATCAGAATTGTATGAATAATACAGCGGTTAATGGGATGACACATTCCGGCGTGAATTTTGGTGTCACATTAATTAAGTGGCGTATAGAAGTATAATCGTGCATACATTTTCTATTGCAAGGATATACAATGAATAAAAATAATGAATAGCATACCGCCACGTTAGTCGTGATTCAACGAGTTTTACGTTGGGGTTGCAAAAAATAAATTGTTGGGATGCTCGATAATTGAAAGAATTGTGGGGGCTCTCAAGTTGTTCCTATTGAAGCGATTGACAATAATGAGCGGTAATGACACCAGTGACGTTAGCATTTCTTATAGTCATATTATGTATTTACATATGCGAATTATATGTTTCATCCTAGCGACTGAGATTAATAATCCCGGAAATGAATAAAAATCTGGAAGTCTCAAATATTATTTGTACGTAGAAACACATGATGCGTGTGCGTTATACTTTATCGTTGACTCCCTCAATAGCTAAATTTAACATGCAACGAAAATGAGCAGAAATCTGAAAACGTCCGATTGGAATTTTACAAGCGTTGTTGGGAGTATCAAGTCAAGGAAACATTCAACGTCCTTGATGACCAGCTTCTGCGAATAAATATTCAGCAAAATTGAACGCAGGTTCCATAAAAATGACAAACGAACATCTACAGACGTCTGCAGCGATGTTTTTTAAAGTTTTCTGCCTCTCCTATGGCAAAGTTTCTGGCAAATCTGAATCCAGTTATACGAACCGCGTGTATCGTTCTATTTCGAGTAAAGTTCATACAGAACTCACAGATCACATTTAAGAAATGTTAATTTTCATCACGAATAATGAAGGTGAAAAATAGTATTTCTTACGCTAACCTATCGTCACTGGTATGAAGGGGTGTAAATGGGATCAATCTCGTGACTGCTTTACTCATTTTCTTTTTTTTTTAGATCGTTACAAACGCTAGATACGTGCCGCGTTAAGGGGTTGAGATTCTACGGTCGCGCGAAGAAATTTTTCATGATTCCTCAGAAGCGGACTTGCTGTGCCCGCCGATTCCTCTCATCGCTCGTATCGATTGCATCGATTCCATCGATTTGCTGTCGACGGTGGAGGAGCAAATACTATTATCGACAGACCATTGTCCTCATTCTAGGTTTTTGTGTACAAACCTCAATGTATCCGGCGCTCTGATTTTTTCAAACATTGTAACTCGATCCCTCCATTATAGTCCCTTTCTAACTGGCAATCGCTTTCGATTTACCCTGAGTAACAGTAAACTTCCCGGCTGGCAACGAATTTCAATTAAGATACATACCACCAGAAATGAATCGGTGAGGAAAGGAAACGTGGATCGCGCGCCAATCGATAAACGCACCAGCCAGGATTGCTTTTTTCGCTGTGCATTGCGCAATGGAAATTAACGATTGTTTCCCCAGCGCAAACAAGAATGTAATTTATCAAACAAATCACGAGAAGAAATATAACACGCGATGTGCGTATCTACTTTGTACGACGAACCGTCTAACTTTTCAGGAATACGAGAATCTCGAATTCAAATAGCTTTGAATAAAAATCCGAATGATCGTGGTTGGATATTAAAGGTTCTCTCAGCTCGCGGATCGATATCCTGTCCAATTAATCGACTCGACGGCGATAAAAATTGTTAAACGACAAAATAACGCCCATTGTCAACTATACTTTCTACAATTCGGATTTGAATTACATAAACACGTGTGAACGCCAATGACGAATCTATTTTTATTGTTAACATACATTTATTGTTAACATACATGTATAGTAGAATACATGTATAGTAGAAACAGAGTTCAATATTATTATGCATGTATCATTTGCATAATGTATCGTCAGTTGCTTATACTTCCATATTAATCACTCGATAAGTTTGATGATTCAACGCTGGTTAGAAATGTAATAACCAAAACTCGGTGTATAATACGTAGGACATAATAACGTGCGCAATTACCAATGCAATTCACCTAACAGGGTGGGAACCGTGTAGAATGTTTCATCGATGGCTATCTAGCGGTTAATTTCTATCGCATGCGTCGAAGGTAAGGGCGAAAGGACTACGTCGAGATAATCCTTCAGTCTATACTCGATCGCTGCCTAAGACGTCTCGCGTTTTTTTTTTTTTTTCTAAGCGTCGATAGAATTCGAGGAACTAGCCACTCTTTCGTTTCCACGGTATCTACCAGGCTTAAATAAATTTGTTAAAGTTAATTGTTCTCCTAGGAGGTTCCTAGTAAAATGATCGCAAGGTACGCGTGTGTTGTTCAGACAATTACCATCCCGTGTGCGATAGATCGTTTGTTCCTGACAACGAAGTGAATTGAACCTGTCGCAGTACCCTCTAAAAGACAGTTTCGTATTCTTTTGTTTATAGAAACACGAATATTGGAGTTTTCACGACGGTCTTATTCGCCATGGCGGCTGCTACTTGCACTTTACCCTCGCCTTTAACGTTGCAATTAATCTTGGAGTTCGCCAAGTGGAGGGCTTGGGATCAGTTAGTGCTGTTCGAAAATTTAACCTCGTTGGGTAAACCAAATCGATATTTAAATATTTAAGTGATTGAATCAAACATTTCTTTGCTATACAGATATATACAACATATATACTATATATTACTACTACTACTATACTATATATTACTATGTATTACTTGTAAACAGACACGCTCGTAATTCCTTGTTATGTTAACAAAGTTGCTGGGTTTGATTGCATAAATTGCAAAAACGCATTCTTACAGTAGATTTCGAGAAAAATATACACCGTGATATCCGCGATATCACGGTTCAAAGCAACGTCGACACTTTCTAAGCAAAATGTTAAAAACAAAAAATGTGAATTATTTTCATTTTTTTACTATCCACGCTTAAAGGGAGCGAGAGAGGGGGAGAAATATAAATGCGGTTTAGGAATCGGCACGTGCGCAACGCGTGTTCGTGCAACTGTACTTCATATCTGTTAAACGAAAATTTCCACGGTTTATCGACATTAAAATTTATTGCGAAACAAGTCCGTGGACCTTGGCTTTAGAGTAATCGTGTATTACACGGAATGATGTAACATTTAAAGCTGGCGCATTAATTGCCAAAGCTGCTCACGTGAAACGAAATCTCCGTCCGTGAAAATGTATAAGAAATCGGACTTCTTGATGTTGTAAGATCCGAATAATCGTGGGTCGGCAATCGATTGACCCTCGACTATCGTTTAATATAGTAAAATTCCTCGCTTCGAACTCGATTAAGTCGTAAAATATAAGACATAAAAATCACCTTCAATTAACGTATCTCGAAAAAGAACATTTTCACTTGACAGCTTGTTTTTACTTTCAACTGTATCGCATAATAATCATCCTCAGATGTCTAGCGACGTGAAAATGAAGAATATTCCACGAGACCTCGTTATCTAATATGATATTTTCTTTTTTTGGCACAGATTGTGTATTCACGTACACCAGGCCGCTAATAGCGTGTCTGGCCAACGAAGGAATCAGCGTGTCAATTCAGTCAGCTGTCAATCCAAATTTGCCGGACGCCCTCGCGATCCAGAAGCATCGGATCGGATCGATCGTTTTGCTGGACGGGCTTAACCTTACATCCCCTGACAATATTCTCAATGTGGTAAGAAGTACACCCGTGAAAGTTAAGTTAAGCACCCGTTAAGTGCTCGGAGTCTGGATTGTTATTTAACATTTGAGATTCCATTCTTAATTGATCGGCTATAGAGTTGGAATTAAAGGGTAGAAAGTAAAAATCTGGTGGAAGTATTCTTAACTGTTCATCGCTATAAATAATTTCCTAATAAGTCTGTATAAATTCCTAATAATTTACTAATTGCTGTATCAACATGCGACATAGAAGTAGAATAAGAACGCGTAATTTAATTAATCTCACAAACAACTGCTGCTATAACGTAAGAAAATGAATGTCTCAGGCATCACAGAGGTCTCAGTTCAATTACTATGTTTCTTGGCTAATGATAACCACGAGAAACACCGATGCTACGATCGATACTGTTCTCCGACACTTGAGTATCGGTATAGACAGCGATGTGGTCGTCGCGACACCCTCGTCCTCCTACGAGGCGATTCAGAAGTTGTCTCAAATGTACTGGAACAGGTACGTACATATACTTTTCGAATATAGCTTGAATGATGCTTCAGGTATCTAAGTACATCTTGTTCATGGTTAACCCTAGAAAGGGTTAACTAAATTTCCTCGTATTTTTCAGGACATGCTCGTCCTTGCAACGCTATGGTAACAACTTCGAGTTTCGTGAGCCACCCATCAAACGGTTCGACGAGAACGCGTCTGCCAACTTGAACTATGCTGTCCTTGAGAATAGGACGATGCTGTTCCACTTCGTCCATGTGTACAAGATCAGACACTCGGATAACACCAGTCTGGTGACTAATTTCCTTGGCTCTTGGAACCCGGACTTCTGGTCGTTGCACAGTCCGATCAGCGTGAAATTGCGCAGCGATTTCAAGGGGTTGCCGATCGTTTTCGGTGTGCTGAACGAGACGATCGACGGCCACATGGACATGCCTGAGGAGGAGGCGAACGACATAGCGCCGCTCCTCGACTTCGCCAACTTCGTCACCAGCAGCGTGAACGCGAGGTACAACTTGCAACTGCCATCACACACGAGTCGCATTAGGCAGGCCAAGATTCGACGCTTACTAAGACTCTCAAGAGTTTTGCAAATTGTGGAAACGCAGCTCGATGAATTTCTCTCGACGCTGACGAAATCATTCCCCTTCGCTCTTGGAATACGTTGAACGCGACAAGTTTTTTTTTTACAGATTTCAGCAAAGTATCGAGTAATGTATGCAAACGAATTCTGGGTTATTAATTTTCAGCTAAATCGTTTGCATAGCTGTAAACATTCTAGCCACTTTGTGTAAAAAAAGAACACATAATACTTGAAGACGGATATGCAGTTCACGGACAATTTAAAATTAAATCGCCGATTAAGAATGTGAAGTATGCGTTTGAAATTGCGATGCATTTAGGTCACACGTATGGTTAACTTGTGACGGTGTCGGTTAATAATCCGATGTGTTTTTAATTATCCCATATGTCTGTAAGGTTATAAAGAAAGAGGAAGAAATATACGCGATTATAGAACCGTGTTTTTTTTTTTTTTTTTTTTTTAATTGCACAGTTATCGGAGAGGAACACGTGAATCTATTGCATCCTCTTCTTCTTTCACGCCTACACTTCTCTCTTTTGCCCCCTCTTCGCCCCTTCTATTTCGTTCTTGTTGAATTCGTAACTTTAGTATAAACTGATACCATAATTGCGTAAATAGAAAGGCGATAAAACTTTGCAGCATAGAACTGATACCGCACGAGAAACTTGGCACTTTGAACAACAAAGTTTGGAACAATCTTCTCGGGGACGTCGTCTCAGGAGCTGTGGACATCGGGCTCGGTTACATCACCGTGACCGAGGAACGGCAAGCGGAAATGTTCTTCTGCCACCCCCTCATCCGCTACATGTGAGGAAACTTCCGTTCTCCAATTCACCTTTTCTTGTGTTGTCACTTGCGTTTATCATAGCATTGAGAAGAATTCAACAACAACACAGCGATGTCTCGTTAAATGCATAAGTTTTGGTCCCTAGAACTCTTCGTTACTGTCTCATTGAACGGATCTGATCGAGAATTTAATTATCGGATGATTTTATCCATCTCGAAGATTGATGTGCAGGATGTTTGTTGAGTACTTCGGGGACGTTTCTGAAAAACTGATGCATTGGCAAGAATGTATTGACACTCGAGTCTGCATTCAAACGATACGCGTAGTTTTTTCGCAGAGATGACACTTTCTAATCCGTCACAAGCGTTTTTCATTCTTGCAACACAGCGATTAGTAGTTTCCAACCAGTACTCTTTGACCCAGGAGTCACGGTCTCAGCAGACTTCCCTCTTGACTCCACTCTGCGCATCCTAGCTCACATCGCAACGAGATCATTGCTGAGGCTGTCAGAATTCTTTGACGTATATGAAAATGATGCGTGCAAATAAATTCCTGGTTAGTTGAAAACAGTCACACTGTTCGAACGAAATGATTTTCGCACAGGAGAAACATCTACTACCATCCATTGGAGACTGGGACTATGAGAGACATATTTCGACAACCCTTTAACAACTATCTATTGGGCTGCGTGGCCTCCACTTATTTCGCTATATTGATCGCGATGAGTCTGATCATTTACGCGGCGAAAACTGTGCTGCACTACACCGAGGAGACACGCGTTGGAATAGGAGAGGCTGCGCTTTGGTGCATTAGCATAATGTGCATGCAAGGTTTCGTAATTTATCGACTAATTTTCACGTATCCCCAATTATCTCAAATGCTCTTACTATCCCTTGGTATTCTTACACGAAAGGATGCTCATTATCTAGCTAGATATTTATCGCAGGCTCGCCATGGACACCTCGCAATCCATCGGGGAAAACCGTACTACTATTCAGTCTAATGTTCGCATTAGTGATGTACAACGCTTACGCTGGCTTTATTACTTCAATCTTATCGGTGCAAGCCAGTGGTATCAAGTCCATCACCGATATCCTGTCGCATAACTTCAAACTGGGTTACAGCATAACCGACGACGAATACATCAGGGTGAGTTTGGAGATGAGAAACGTTGCTTCATCGATCGTTTCGAAAAATTTCTTTCTACTTCTTCCACTCGTTCATATGTAGAACGTGAACGACAGCAACCTGCGGGAATTGTACATAAGAGCGTTCAACAATCGGGAGTCACGACTGGACACAACGTCCGGTCTGACGAAGGCTGTGAAAGGACACTACGGTTTCTTCATAAGCGCGACCCTTGCTCGTCGCGCGCTGAGGTCTACGCTGATCCAAGAGCGATGCACCCTGAAGGAGCTACCCCTCCCGCAAACCTTCACGATGGTAGCTCTGCCCATGGCCAATTCCTGTCCTTACAAGAAGATCATTAATTTGAAGTACGTCGATTAATTTCAATTGCTCTACGATATTTTATGCTTCGCATGTGCACCGTTCTTTGGAAAATCGAAGGAGGTGAGATAGATCTTCTTCAGATCAACTATCGAACGTTGAATGTTTCAGTATACTGAAAATACGAGAACGAGGAGTTCTGAATAGGATAACAGAACGGATGCTACCAGAAATGCCGCGATGCAAGTCGCCCACCACCTTCCACAGCGCCAGGCTAGCCGACGTCTACTCCGCGTTCTTCATTCTGATCGCTGGGGGGTTGTCGTCCATCCCGATCTGGATCGCGGAAAGGATTTGGAACCGTAGGCGACAGATGAAAGAGACCATCGTTCGTGGGATGCGCAATCACCATCTGATACCCTCGCATCTGCCTCATTTCCCTCGTTTCCCAACGTTCTCGCGGTTCCCTCATTTGCCACACTTACATCCTCGTCGTAATCCGGAGAAGGGTGTTTCTGACAAACATGGCACGCAATGCGATTCGACGAGGAACGAGGAACACCGTGCGTCGGGTGTCTCAGTGCCCGTCGAGAAAGAGTCCTCGCCAACGAAGATGATGGAGCACGTCGATACCAACGCGGAGATAAATCGACCGCGTTTCGAACCGAAATTTTTCAGCTGGAGGAAACAGGCCAGCGTGAAACACGCGAACTCGTTTTCAGGATCGGAACGTAGAAAGTTGATCAGTGGGCAGAAAGGTAGGTCCAGGGATAACGCTGTATTTCCATTTCATCAGTAAGTAAGGGGTTAATCCGTCGACGCGAATGCACATAAAAATTTTATAGACAGTGCTTTTCCTTCAGCTCTGTATACGTTCAATCGCGTTTATCGTACTTGTCATACGTCGCGGTGATTTTTGCCTTGGCATTGTACGCCTTAAATGGAGATTCGTATCTTTTCGTATCTTCCATGCTTCTGCAATCTCTTAGTATACCATACGTGCTTCTAAAAAATGTTTAACAGTGAGAGAACACTGTGTGATTTACGTAACATAATTGGAGATATAGTTATCTAATTATTACCGGCACATAACGTTAATTAAGTCAGGAAATTTTTCGTCGTCGTTGCACCATTGTTGCCATTGCTCGTATAACGATACCTCCCCGATTTCGTCCAGATAATAATGACAGAGGTCTCTCAATCTAAATAATTGCATGTATCGAAGACAGAAATAGAAGTGTATAATGTATTTACAGTCTATTCCGTCCTTCACGTTCCTCACTCACTTTTTCGCCCAAAGTCCATCCGCAGACGTGGTCACCATGATGGAACCCGGCAATCGATCAGAAATGTATCGTTTCTCGTCGATCTCACGTAGACTGTAGCTGTTAAAAGACCGTAAAAATGTTACTTTTCCCGTTTAACAGTGGTAGAATTTATTTGTCAGTAATTTACTATTGGAAAGAATAGTCGCAGATCGTCCTCAAGAGAAGCTCGATTTCGGTATCGTTCAAGCACGCGCTGGGCAATTCTTCGTGGACTTTCAGTAGCGTCTGATTTATCTGAGAAAATGTAAAATAATATTTCAACAAATTGTTATACTTATAGTAACTCGTCTTTGCGTGCAACGATTGGAAGAAATGACATCCCCTTGGTGCACGTAATCCCCCTAATGCACTGTTGCGCAACCTTGTCAGCAATAGCAAGACACATTCCGCATCTGATGCAGGCGGATGAAAAATCGATATCCATTCTGTCACAGGACGAGCAGGACCGCAAATACGGAATCTTCTGAACTATTCTGAACTCCGTTGGGTCGCAATTGTAGTAGTAATCCGCTGTGGAGTTCTCATCGCTTTTGTTAAAAATCTGCACTTTATCCCTTCGACATTTCCTGGATCTTTTTCTGCCGAAACTCGTCCCGTTTGACGTTAAAATTAAGAGAAGCAATATCACGATAAAAACTTTCATCGTCACCGGTCGCTTCCGTCGAATTTTTTATCTCCTCATGTCTGAGATGTGGCTAGAGCCGCCAAAAAAGTTTGCTCGCATAAAATTCCTATTAATATATACTGTATCAAAAATAAAGCTGTACGAAACAGGTTACAATTTCAATATTTCATCTAAAGGTACGCGTAGGTTAAAAACAGAAGAAAAATTTGGAAGTTTATTAGGTCGGAAGTGATATGGTAAAGCATCATGCGGTGTTGCCCCTATCGCCGAGAGATGTCGCTAACCATCGGTGTAGCAAGTAGTACTACCTTTCAGACGTCTGACTAAAAGTACCATTCTGATACTACTTAGCGAGTTCTGACCAATAGGCTGGCCCATGTGGTCTGTGCAAGAGATTTCTAGGTTAGGAACGTTGATTACAACAAAATACAAACATGGTAAGACTTTTATCGACTTGTACTTAAAATATCCTACTGTTTGCTGAATATTAAACGTCTGCATTATTCTTCTTACAGGCCACCGCAATGAGAAAGGAGTTCCTGAAGGCTAAGAAGGTTACGCATCCAAACAGCAGAAAATCTATTGCCATTGCAAGAAGAGCAAAGAAGTAAGTCATATAATTTTCGCGTATTCGACTCCTTCCAAGGCAAGGCTGTTTGGAACTTAAAGCCTTCAGCTTTATAAAAATTGTTACCATTATTGATGAATATGTTTTGTTCCAGGATAACAAACAGACAGAAAGCAAAAATGTCCGGCTTGATAAAGCAGAATTTAATTGGTGAGAAAATGCTCTGGATGAAAGAGCACATGGTTCCAGATGTCTGTCCCTATACTCCAGAATTAACTGCTCAATTATTAGAAATGTGGGTAAAAGAGGACCTGCGAGGGAGCTACAATTATTAGTAACTTTTCCATATGCAATTTAAAGGTATATAGCTAGGAACGATGAAGAAATGGAACAGATTGTTATCAAGCGGTCTATAGGTGGCCGAAGGAACAGACAGCACGCAAGCAGAGAAGATGTGATTCGGATGACCAAGGAGAGAGAACAAGAAGAGTACGATACATGTGGTATAGGTAAGAAATTAGAATCCCTTTTGTCCATAACAGTAGAACATCTAAAATTTTTTTCGTGTTTCAGAAATTCCGGATATTTTAAATACATCTCAGTGTAACATGCTGAGGAATTGGGACGGAGAGCTAAAGTATCTGACCAATTTTAAATTTAGGAGGTTTGGAAAGAAACATTTAAATGAAGCATTGCAGAAAGCAACTAAGGAACCGAAAGAACGCACTAGTCGAAACGTGCATCCGAACATTTCGGAGAAACCGCAACCCCCAAAAGAGGATACCCCTGAAGAAGTTATTCCTCAAAATACAGAGAAGTCGTCGAGCGAATCGAATGATTTAGCAGAAAATAATCAGTCAACAGAATCCAAAATGGAAGTAGAATAAATTTTGCAATCACCTTTTATTTTCGTCTTCTGCTTAACCCTTCCCTAACTACCTCATCCTTTAGTTTCATTTTTTTTTACGAAATCGAGCAATTTTATTTTCGAAGCGTATCCTCGATAGCATCAGTCTGTTTCGCTTAATTTATGTTTTGCTCGACAATTATTTAAGTAAGAGAAGAGAAGCTAAATAGCGTCATCCGCAGCGGATGTAACAGTTCGCGACACAGTTGTCTCCCATGGGGAACAAAAGTACATCACGGGGCAAAGAAGACGACTCGGCGATTGCAAAATAGTTAACGAAACTGGAACATGTGAATGCGAGTTACGTGCGCATCGCAAATCGTAAACTTCGTTCCCGCATTTCCTGCTCTCCTCATTTGTTTCGTTTCCGTCGTTACGTAAATACGATAACGAATTGCATAAACGTTTAAAAAATTGGAGTATTCTTCGTAAATAACGAGTAATGTACCGTCCAAAACAGTTCTGCTGTTTTAAGGAACAAAAAAGAATCAATGATTATCCATTCTACGAAGAAGAGATAATAATTGTAACGATATATGTTTTGTGATTGTTTGAAGGATTGTTGATGTTACAGACGCAGCTGCGTTGCAATTGCAAGGAATTTCTCTCGATGAGCGAGACGGAGAAAAGTGAGGAACGAGACATCGAACATATGGATAAGAGTGAAAGTTGGCGAGGCTTTTGCTTCATTAAGTTATCAACATCAATTGGTATCATGTAATAAACGCATGTAACTTTAAGTATCAAACAGCAATGTATTCGTTTCTGGTATTATTATGCTTCGTAGGAGGCTGCAATCCCATCGCAATCGCGTTCCAATTGCGCGTCAGATGCCATCGACTTCGACGCGCCGGCCATTTTTACGCTCGCTTAAGCTTTACGATCTCTAGGCGTCCTTGTGTTCTCAATTACACGCGACGCTAATCCTCCCTCTCGTTAGACGGATCCGTGCCGTTGCATTAGAAAGTACGTTCGTCCTGTTGCGTCTTTCTCGAGTTTACCCTTTCTCACCAACCAACCCTTAAACAGTACAAAAGTACCACTTCGCAACGCATCGATTCCAAACCATCGCGAAAGGAACAGTACAGAAGATTTAGTGCTTGTTCATTCGAAGACAAATAACACCCATATGGTTACGAGTTGTACCTATCTATAGTACGATAAAACCTTTCTCGAAAACCGTATAATTATACAAACTTATCTCCATTTAATTACACCACGAAAGGGTTAACTATGCGATGTCCACTAAATTACGCGAAATTCTCATCGTCCTCGCAGGCAGTTGCTCGTGAACGTCAAACCAAGATCGTTCTACATCGCGCACCGTGTAATTACACCCACTGGCGAACAATGACTTCGACTGACAACGATCCTTGCGCGCAGTTTCTCCAAATGTCCACGCCCTGATCGACGCTTCGCGGTCTCACCTCGAGTCATGCTCGCCGGGACGTTGTTCAATTTCGCGGTCCGCGAGCGTGACGGTCCCTGCGCGAGGCGGGTAACGGAGGATCGAGACGGGACCAGGCGCAGAAGACGCGAGAGGATCGAGGAGGCCTCCGCGAGGGACGGCAGGGAGTAGTTTCTCCGGTGGAATCTCGGCGACGGAATTCGATGATCGGCCAGCGAACGAGCCGACCATCGACACGAATACCCGAGGGGACGAGGCGGACACCGAGAGGAGAGAAGAGCCTCGCAGCTCGTGAATGTAGGTCCTCGGGTCGCCACCTGTAACGCGTACCTCCCACCTCGACAGCCTGTGCCACTGTCGTACAGCCCTCTTCAAGAACCGCGTCCGTGTCCCGTGGCTCGTTCATTCAGTCCAGCCAGGCGGACAGGTGGACCACCTTATCGGGAGACGCTCCGCAAGGTTGACTTTAACAGGAGCGTCTCGACAGGCTTGACTCCTGGGCTCTTCTGCTCGTACAGGACGCCTCTAAGGAGGCACCACGAGCTGCGAGTGGGCGATCAAATGGATGGACTGGAATACACTTTGTGGGTGGAGGAAGGTCGTAGGAAGTAGGGTGCATTGGAACTGAGATTGCGTTAATGGGTCTTGATTGTTGTTATCGATCACGTTCGGTTAGATGAGTTCGAACGATTGGATCGTTTGGACGTGCGAGATTATCGATTTATGTCTGGTGTATATGATGTAGGGGTTGCAGCTTAGGGACCATGGGTGTTAATATATTGGTGGAAAGGTACTGCGTGAATCAGCGTGTTACTTGGTAGTAATTGGGAATGATAGTATGTAGTATTACGAGACTCACGCTCCGTATCGCCATATTATTTCTGTAATAATAATGGGAACACTGTTATTGTTATACTGTCGACGGTAATTAATAATTAGCGCATTACCCATATAGTAACGTAATACGCGAACATATAAGGAATGCGAAGTAGTACTTCTGAAGTAAGGCAGGCGGTATAATAAAACAGAAATGGCGCATATTAGGCGTACGTAGAGGAAGTGCAGAAAAAATATTGCTTCGTTAATATGCAAGATATCTCTTTTTCTCTCTGCGATGAGATGTACCCACGGTATTCCTCGATACACCATTTCTTATTTTAAATTCAAATGGGCCAACTTTCTCAAAAAGTGAATTTTCTTTTCTACCGAGCAAAAAATCTTCTGCCGCACAACAGCTAGACTCTTTTGCGGTGGAATGTTTTTATAGCGAGATGTTTAACGTGAAACTTCAATACGTTTGAAAGGGACACCTCTCGTCGACACCACCTTGTCTCGAGGCGGGCCACTTCGCATAAATTACTTTTCTCCTCGAGAAAAAGTAAATCGAAGATCCGTTATTTTTGAAAGTAATTTTCTACGTATACATCTTTCAATGGCCTAGACTCTCAACAGCTTCCATATTTTACGTCTTTCGCATTAAAAACCGAAATAACCGTCGATCGAATATTCCCGTCCACTAATCAGTAGTCATATCTGCTCGAGCAATTGAAACTTGACAGATCAAGGGGAATCAGAGCACGAATCAATTTGGTTCTTAATTAGAAACGTTCGATTTGTCAAGTCTCGATGAGATATTCAAATATGTACGATTTCTCGTCCCATCTTCAGCCTCGCACCGTTCGAGTACCATTATTGTGACGATTGTGCCACTCACGCTCGTTGGCGGTCGTTCCTGATTACCGCCGCTGATTCAGTGCCGATCGAGGCGAGCTCGCGTTTTGCAAATTCGATCGACGCGAGCTTACGAATGTTCCAATTACAGAGCAAAGCAGAAGTTTGACGGGTAAATTAACCCGTGTGCAACAGCTGTGACGTCTCGCGTCACTGGTGCACCGGCTAGAATTACCACGTAACGGGTGCCCGTGTAATACGGTTCGAAAGTGCCCTGGCGCTGAGACGACGAACGGAGCCGCGCGAATGAGGCGAAAAAGAACGGAGCTGGCTCGCCGCTGGAATTAATCGGGCAACTTTCTTTATGAATATTTTCTGCGCCACCCTGCCGCGCGGTGTTTCATTTTTAATCGCAAAACGGTTCTTCTTTTCAAATCGCTCCTCTACTTTCACTATTACAATTTCTGTTTGCTCGCTAGATTTTCTGCTTAGAAAGTAACAGAAAATCTCTCTGGCCTTATCTATCGATGAAATTCCTACTCGAATTAAACAAAACCCATACTTCTTCAATCGTCTCCACTGTTCCCATTCTCCGCATCTACCAATTAATACCCCCCATCGCTCTCAAAATCCTCGCACCCCAAATCCTTCCACCATATCCCTTCTTCCCTCCTTTGCATTTCATTCTCTCTCCACTATCAGCCTCCAAACAACAAAATGACACGCGACAGGAGAGGAAAACGTAACCAGGGTAGCTTCTGATAACATATCGCGAACCTAATCACGCGCGTACGGTCGCGATGACAATCCTCGCGATGATCATCCTCGAGAAGGGAAGAACGTCGCGACAGACGAACGGACCCTCTCGCAGCAAAGACAACAACCGAGAGCAGCGACAAGAGAGGATAAACCGGTGAACGAACCACCAGAGAGACGGACACACGGGGAGAGAGAGCAATAGCAAGAATGATGGTGCACGGTAGAGGGGGTTGGGACAGAAGCGAGAGAAGAGGGGCCTTACCGGCTCGCCTCTGGCCTCTCTCTCGATACACCTTTCTCCGGTTCCCAACAGCCGGCGGCGGGGCTTGCTTCCCCTTCAGTCCTCACCGGGACACAGACAAAGTTACGCACCCGGAGAAAGGTCAATCGGTCGGCTGCTCTGCTCGTCGAGTGCTCCGGAGCTCTCGTTCAACCGCACCGTCTGGTGACCAGGTGGAAAAGTCTCGACTCCTCGCGTGTACCCAGAGAGATACGTGGATAGACTGTGACGGGGAATTCCCATTCGAGAACCGTTCATTTGTCGATTTTGGTTGATCGATTTTAATTTTGGTTTCCTTTCATCTTGGTTCTTGGTCTCTATTCATTGCGTTCGCGTCCTGGTAGATTTCGTCGGTACGCGTGTCGAGATAGAGGTGGTTCGCGTACGAGGTGTGAAAAGAAGAACGTCGACGGTTCTGGTGCCGATGTAACGGGCAAACGTTTTGTCGTTCGCGGGCCGTTTCACGTGACAGTGCGCGTCTTCTGCTTGGCAATATTTCGTGAAGAGCTACTCCGTGCCAGCGGGGAAACAGATGGGCGAAGAAGACATGTGGAGGCTTTGGTTCACGAAGCTGTTGCTGGTGACCGCCGTGCTGCTCGCTGTCGCGGCGGATGCGAGATCCGAGGGTGAGTTCCCTTGTTTCCGTATTCGATGTTGCGCGGTTAGAACAAGAAAAAGATTTGAATCGCTTGTTAAAAGCGACGCCATCCAAATGTCACCTCGCGACACTCACTCTCGTGTCTCATTTGAGAGCCTATCTGAATCTAAATATATTCACGAACGCCTTAAAACGGTAGCAAGACAACTCGATGTATCGAGATATCGTCGATACCAAGTGTGTTTTACGAGCTTTTCCCAGGACAACTTATGCAAACGACGTTTGCATCACGCGAGCCAGCCGCGGCTGGAAACGCGTTAAACACTTTCTAATTCGTCGCCGCGAGAAGGTAGAAAATACTTGTCGCGGAACGCGTTGTGCAACGCTCGTTTCTGCAGGAAGGGTTAAACTCGAATTTGGCTCGCGCCTCTCGCAGGATAGCGGAAGTCGACTCGTGCGACTGGTCCATCGTTGAAACAGCTGTTCCTCCGCGTGGTAGCCGAGACCCGGCTCTCCATTAATAGGACAGCCACATTTGTGCCACGCTTCGCGCGGCTCTCACCCAGCTGGGATTGTTCGCGAACTTTGTACTCGCGGCTGTGATTAACACGCGAGTAGGAACTACCTGGCGTTTCGCGTGAACCGTGTTTCTTGTTAAACCGCTGGTTGTCGCGACACGAGGGAAAAAGGGGAGTAAAATGGCGTAGACGGCTCAGTTTCGTGGAAAGCCTGCGTGGGAAGTTCTGATTAACCCTTTGAATAGCGTGAATCTGCTTACGTATACGGTTGATACTGTTATTGCTTGTTCGTTCACTTTTCCTTGCGTCTCGTGGACGCTTCTTACTTCTAATAAGAGTTACACTCTGGTACATTGGGGCACAATCCATATGAGTTTTGTCAAGCAGAGACGCTAATGGCAACTTTATGAATAATACTCCACGACAAGTCTGTGGTATTTAGAACAAAATGGTTACTCAAAATAGCTTGAAAATCGGCGTTGAACATCGTGGAGAACCGCGAAATAATCGAGTACGTATATTCGTGGGAGAGAAGGCAGGAGCAAGTGTTAGATCGAAATTGATACGGTCGACGGGTGGTCCAAGATAGAAGGATCAACGAATGAAGGTAATTTTGAGGAACAGGTTGCATAAGTTCAATGGAATTAACGTTAACAGCGAAGGAGTAGATTAGAGAGATAGTACCGTGTACCTAGGTGTTGCAAACCGTGTAACGGTGTGCGCGGACGTAACAATACGTCGCGTAAATCGTTGTGACCCGAATAACCGGAAATTAAATCAAATGAGAGGACGAAGCAACCGTTCGTACGCGCGAGGTTCAACGACGTTACGATACGCTGGCGAGCTGTCCTCGCGAAATTGGAAAATCCTCCGCGACCTTCCTCGAACGTGAGGCAAAGAAAAGAAAGGAACGATGATGGCCCATCGGCGTTAAAGGAGGGCAATGCAACGCACACGACGCGAAAACGTTTCGAAGTATCCAACAACGAGGCGTCCCAATTCCATTAATTAACATACGCGCAGATCGAATACGAACAATCCATCGGGCAGAGCCGACTCGACGATCGACCCAGATGGAAACGGAACGGAAACGCCGAATGAAACCGATCTTCCTGGGACTATAGATGCATATATACACAGGCAGAGAAATTGGGACCTGCGAACCGCGCGCGGCATTAGAAAATAATGCCGATAGTTTGTGTGTTACGAACGGAATAACGGTCTGCGCGGCTTATGGCGCGAGCGAGCGCGCGTTCCACTCCGGTATCCGCTTGCGTCGATCGGATCCAGGACCGAGGATCGCGAGGGACGAGCGCGCGCGCGCGCTCGATCATCGATCCCACAAACGTTCACGGCTCGATGTGGATCGAACGACGCAGCGTCGTTAAGATCGTTATCGTTAATCGAACAGAGCTGTAACGCGTCGAGTGAAATGCGATTTTAATTAATATGGAGTTGATTAATAAGAGCGGGCTCTTCGTTTGTTTCCATTGTTTTCAAAATTGCGTCATATGGGAAGAATTGGGATTAAGATCGAAGCTCTGGCGGTAACAAGTTTGCTTCTTTAGAAGTGCTGCGAATTTTAGGAAAATGGTTGTCAGGAAGCATGAAGATTGGTGACACATGTTTAAAGTTCTCGAATATTTTTCAAGACTCGCAAAATAGCTGAACGAGTCGTTCACAACGATCGTTTCGCGTTGCGATTAGTTTGGAGGGTTGTTCGGAAGGCTTTGGCGAGCGTTCGGTTTCGCGGTCGACGCTCGCTCGATGCAACATCGCGTCTTTATTAAATATGCACGTAATCGCTGGCCAGCGCGAACCGGCGCGCGTAATTCTTTAATTAATGCCGGAGCGGTATCGCGTACGATGACTCCGGCGGTCGTTCAGCGAGCTGCCAGCGCGTGCGAGCCAGAAAAACAAACCGCGAACGCGTGCTGGCCGAGATCCCAGTTGAACGTCTCGGAAACGAGCCGGTGCGAATTAGCTCTTCCGCTCGTGTATCGTGCGAGTGCTCTGGAACACTGAGAACACCGGAATTTCGAGCTTCTGCGCGAAGAGGGTTGAAATTCTGGGACCACGTCTCAATTCTGATCTGGACGCGACGAATTCTCGAATTTATTCGATTCAATGAAAATAGTGACCAACTCTGACGAGATGTAACGAATTCTCGTTTTCATATCTAGAATTCTAAGTCCAAGAGTTTAATTCCAGTGGACAAGTCTGGCATAGTCGAATTCTCCTTTCCATGTCTAGAATTCTAAGTCGAAGAGTTTAATTCCAGTGGACAAGTTTGGCATAGTAAAACGAGGTGGCTCGTAGAAGGAACGTCTGCTGGAAAAATTCACGTACGTTCGGTAGGATCGTCGTGACGGAAAGCACGATTTCGCCACCTCGAAGCGTGGAATCCTTTTCAGCGGCTAGGATCGTATATTAGATCGCGGATCGCGGACGACGTCTCCCAACCGCGAAGACGTACGAGCCCGAAGGAATCGGGGCTCGTTAGAGGCGACGATCTCTCTCCTGTTTCGCAGCAGTGAATGGAAACACGGAGGTAATGTCCGCAAGGCCAACCGGCGTCGTTAAAAAACGCTGCGAATAATGCAACCGGCTTGCGCTGTTCCGCGCCTCGAGGCCCTCGTTTCTCTCGTGATTTTCTGGTTGTGGTGTAACCGCTCCGCGACTCGCGTTTCATGAAATGGCGGCCGAATTCTTGAGGGATCCTTGCTCTTGGTACTCCTGTTTCTTCGTAGTAAAAATTATAAGCAATGGTGTATTACGAGTTACTGTGTTTAAAGAAATTCGAATCATTCTTTCATCGAATGGTAGCCACGCTGTTTGAGAATCTACGTGTAGAAGAGACGAATCCTCGAGGCTGTTCGATATACCGCGCGATATTCAGGGTTAATGAAAATCATCGGGACGTCTTCTCCTCGTCGATCATGGGAAAGCGTAGCCGGTATTCTTCTATTGGGAATAATCCGCGGGGAAAGCTTCCAATTGATGAGTTACACATTAATGCAAGTGGAAATCTCGGTCGCAGGCCGTAAGAAAAGTGAGTACGCGTTCGAATTGCCTTTTCCGATCGGCTAATCGATTCCAGCCATTGGGGAATTCGCTGGAAAGTAAACTCTGAAACTCTTCGCCGGTAGTGCCAGCAGAGAATGGTAAAAATAAAGTACGGTCGATCGTGCGCAGCGGTGGGCAACGCTAACAGAGAGGTATTCCTTCGATCAATATTTGATTAGCGAGAGACGATATTGAATCGAATGGATCAATTGATTTACGACTTCCTTTAACCAGGATAACTAAAGTAAGATGATGTAACGAGTGACGCATGGAATCATCGACGAAATATTACACTTTAATCGATCGAGTTTCATCCACGATTCAATTTTCATACAATCGTTCGAGATTCCTCAGTGTTTAGTAGAAAATCAAGCAATCGTTTACGTAAACAAATCAGATTGCTATAGAATTATATAAACTGGATGCAAGCGAGCGTTTTATAGGAATGGAGAGAAACAGAAAGGGTTAATCGCTTCTCTCCCCTTTGTGCGCTGCGTTTGGAGCGGAGACTTTCTCCGGTTCACGGAAAAAACGTCCGATGGCTCGCGTACCCGCGAGAAACGCCGCTTCTGTCCGCTTTGCGCAATTACCCGGGCGTCGCTATCTAAGGGGGAGCGCTCCTTTCCCGAGTGCCGTTTAATTTCCCGAGCTGCCGTGCCGCGAAACGGAGCAGGGACGCGTTTAAGCCGAGCAGGAATGCGTGGCTTACGCCTTAGCTCCCGGGAACACCGCGTTACGTTAACTCCGTTAGACGGCACGTCCCTTCGAGCGGCTGAGCGAACGCGATCATCTTTGGTAACTCGCTTTTTCCCTCCGTTACGTACGCGAAACTCGCGGCGTTCCTCGAAGCTTTCTGGTGACCAGTAAGAGATTTTCTACGCGCAAGAAACTCGCGACGTTCCTCTTACATGTCTTCAGATTGGATTGTCAGAATGGAGTTAAGGCGTTGCGAGCATTCACGTTCGTTTTGGCATTCGAAGCTGCCTTGATACAATTGTAGCAATAGTTGGCTGATTTTTGTAGCAGCGTTTTCGTTTCAGTATTACCCGAGGGTGTTAAGACGTAGGATTTTTTTTTAATTCACTGTTACGATCGCCTTAGCAACCGGCTCGGTACATTCGACTGTGGTGGAACACGAGGTTCGATTGGCCAGGACACGGTAGAGCGACATTTTCGTGACATTTGCGTCACTGCGACTGCCTACGTAAACGGATACGAGGGACAAAAATGTATCGAGCAGCTGAGTATAAATATAATGCACAATTAACGGTATTAACGTGTATTAAGATGTAGATTGGAGAGTCGAGAGATTGTACGATCACTTTCATTAACCCACACTGGAGCAGTTAGTCTCTTAAACGTATTATTAGGAGCACCTTTAAATATAAGTCAATTGAGTTTAGAAATAGTTACGACAGGAATGATTTTCGAATATCAAATGCGAAGGGGTTGTTAAGAACCAGCCTTTAGAAACTCGAGGGTTGATATTTCGTCAACGATAATTCTCTTGCCAGATATCTTATCTGGAGGCTCGAAATCCGGCTAAATCCGACTAATTGAAAGTTAAGAGTTGTAAATGCCGCACGGCCGATCAAAGTGAAACCACGACGAATTATCACGTAGCCCCGTTTTCTCCGAACGATCACGACGCCGCGTTTGCGTGAGCTCTGGACCAGAGCCAATTAGAAACACCAAAGCAGGTCCCGTCATTTCCACTGATCCTGTCCCCCGTGACAAAACCATCGCCCGTGAAATTAGAAAAAGACGAGCGCCCCCCGCTTCGAACTCAATTAAATTTCCTCTCGTCGAAATTAAACGTTTAACGCGTCCACGGATATTCAGATTTAAGAAGCTCGTCGAGGTGGTCTCGTCGAGAGGATTAGAATTCCAGAAAATACCGATTAAACACGGCCATCGGTGGCAAGAACGATGGTAATCGTCCGGCTCGAGCAACGCCTGTCCATTAAACGCGTGGAATGAAAGGACGACGAGTGCGCATGGAAGGCCATCGAACAACGCGCGGCGGGAATCGCGATTTAAAACGCGATCGACTTCGACCAAGCGAGTGGAGTAACAGTAAGACAGATTTCAGTCTTTACCAAGGACGAGAATTCGAAAGGGACGCGTCGTGTCACGGTCATCGCGAAACGGTGTCCTTACCAACGTCGATCGGCTTTTCCCGCTCATTTCCCGGCTTCGATAGCCTCGACGAAACTTTTTGCTCTCGTCCAGTCGGGTTCAGTCGAGAAAGTGGTACTGGGACGCAAGTTCCTGGCTCTGTAACTGTAGAGCACCCTCTATGTCCAAACATAATTTACTTATTATCATTCTTTCTCGTGTAGATTTGTGAAATTGAAAGATAAAAAGCATTCCATGTAAATCAAGAGGGTATAAGACTCCGTAATGGCATAGGTTTCCATTGATTCGAGAAGACATTTTGCTCGATGAAGAAGTCGGATCCAGAAGGCCCATGAAAAAAAGTGCGCCACGGATGGACTTGGTTCACGAAAGTGGACACGTGGAGATCACTCTCGCAGAGTGCTCCAGGCGATGAAAGTTCGCATTCCCTTGTATCGAGTCCCCGGACCCGGGTCCCAATTTCACGAACGCGAACTCATCCGTGGGTACCAGCAAGAAAAACACGTTCCTGGACGCTTCCTCTTTCTCCTCTCCCCTATCACTCCTCCCCCCGTGATTCATTTCGATGACCTACAAGCACTTGAGAACTCGACCGCCTCTCGATCATCTTACTTTCTTGCTCCTCTTAATTTACGAACTCATTCTCTCTTCCTCGAAGCAACGTTTCCGATTATTACTGCCGTTTAACCTAATTTCTTTTGGGCATCCCTGCGACAAAAATCAATTCCTCGTGTTGCAACAGATCGCGATCACCGTTCGATCGTATCGCACGCGTTATCGAACGAATCGAACGAACCGAATACCATCGATCGAGACTGATTTTCCACGGGGTCGTTCGCATCGTTCCACTTCCGCGTTCACCATCTCTCGTGCGAACTCTTCGTACTTTCATCGATCCGCGATTGTACTGGTCGATGCAAAAGAGGTCTGGACACGAGTGCATTTCGAGTTCCAAAAAATGGCTCTGATGGTACAGATTCCATCGACGATCGAAGTCGAACAAGATCGAAGAGGCGCGTGATAGAATTTCCTTGATGACAGATAACGTGCGATCGATGTTAACGGAGCATCGATACGTGTCGTGAATATTCGCTGGCTAAACAAAGGCACGCGCGCGAGCGGCGGATGCGGCTTAATGACAGGGCGTACGATCGATCCAGATTGGTCTCGCTCGATCGGTGACCCAGATTTTTGCATAATCTTATGCAACCGTGTTAAACAAAACGCCCTCCTAACGGTTCGTTACGTGACATCACTGGCAAAGTTACGCTGCCCCCGTCGTTGAATGGCGGTTCCGCCAGTGGAACGCTTCTTGTCCGGGGCAGGAATTCAAGTTCACGGTGTACGACGGAAATTAAGGACACGTCGATCGTTCGATACATTTTTCCTTTGCGCCAGTCAGACTTTTCTATCGAGATCTATCAGTTTTTCGAAATTTACTAGCTTTTCTATCGACTATTCGCCTCTGGTGCAATTCAATGATAATATTTTATTAAATTTTGCACACCCTCGCCAAAAGACGCAAGATCGATGTCAGCTTTTCGTTTCTCTTTCGATCAGATAACCGTCCCCGTTCCTTTTTCTCTTCTCACAATCGGACAATTAATTCGTAATGACAAGCAAGGGTTATGACACAGCGACGTGACTAATACAATACGAATTTCGCAATTTTCACGGCAACGACGTGTCGCAACCCCCTCGACGCGGCGTGTCCGTTCGACGCGATGACGATCGATCCGATTCGGTGCCGCGGAATTCCAGTTCGCACGAGGAGACTCTCCGTAAGCTAGAAACCCATTTACGTGGTTCGGTTGTGTCCCGTGGCCTCGAAGATCGCCGACCCGACGTGAATTATAATTTTCCGCCGACTGTCTCGCAGTCACGACCCCGAGGGGCCACGACCGATCCCATTAACATAGAATCACACTCTCGCCACTACGTCGCGTTACGTTCAATCTACGTCACATCGACGTATTTTCGAAATTTATGAAAGTATAATTCCCTACATATCTCACGCGATCGTACGTAAGAATGAAAGTAAGAATAGAAAATTGATCGATGACGCTTGAACTGCTCTTAAAAACCCAGCAGGAAGTTTCCGTAGACCGCGAAGAACGTATATTAATGATTTATGGATTTAAAAGTTCGTTGTGGCCGAGGCAAATAACACTGTGGCGATTAAATGAACTGTTGGTCCGTGGTAGGCATTTACGATCCCCGCGAAAGTAACGAACCGGTCGGAAAAACGCGGCGAAGAACGCGAAGCCAGACTCATCGGCTCGAAGTCGATTACATCGAACAGCAGCGGCCAGATCGTCTCGAATCTTTTGCCTGGAGGAAAAAAAAACGTTCAACCGATCGTCGCTCGGCACTCTCACCGCGGATGATGTCGGAGCGTTAAAAACCGCGGACGGAAGGAGGCTCGCGATCGGCGAACGGAAGTCGCGGGGATTCTTTCCACCGTGGACGGAGAAAGTGGCTGGCGGTCGTAAGAATAGAAATCCAAGCGGTTCGCAGGAATCCCGTGACGCAGGAATTCTCTATAATTCAATTTCACAACCGTCCGCGTTAGATAATACAGAGTCGGATATGATCGTGCGTGCACGCGGAAACGGGAAAAATCCGGTCACACTTGGTCGACCTTACGTTTCGCCGCTGGAAAAGAGTCGGTGTTTTATCAGCAGCAGGAACTTTCTCTCTGGCGAAGAAACGCGATCGCTTCGACGTCGATCGAACTGCGATCAGCGAGATCTTTTCGAACGAATAATAATTCGATGCGAGAGGGGGATGGAAATTTGTACGTTGGATAAGCGCGAAGGTACTTTCAGCGAGATTACGTTTAACGTTGCACCGATTGGGCTAGCTAGAGTAATTCCTATAATTTCATTTCTTCTGCTTGTTAGCTGTCAGTGTGGATATAAATCTAGAGACTTCCAGAGGAGGTAATGATATTCTGTAATGCATATCGCCATCAGTCAGCGTTTCTCGCGTGTGCGTACTCTTGCGTGTACTGTTCCTATGGAATAGAGGTAACTTCTGGTAGCCTGAAGTTTCGTTTGGTAGCATTGATTGATCGTCGAGATGATTGATCGAGTTTCGCGAATGTGTTTTCATTAGAGAACTCTCGGACGCATCCGAGGCGTGATAATTTAATTAGTTTGCCGTGAATCTGGGCGAAACGGTACTCAAGAGCCCTTAAACGATGCGTAATGCGGGCGCAGATTTTTTCGACGAACGTAGACGATCGATCAATCGGCGAGAGATCCACCATTTTTGCCTTCCATTTCGTTAAATCATCGCTGTGCAACCGTATACGACGATTGCGTTTACGCAATGCTGCGAACAAGGGTCGCACGTTATCGAGTTTCTACTGCGTTTAGAACGGACGATCCGACATTCTGCGATTCGTATCCGTTCGGTGGGGCACGCGTTTAACTTTAAAAGTAAAAAAATTCGATTTCGCCAGTCCGTTCTAAATTTATCCGTGATCGAACGCGCGGCCCGCATATGGCGATCGAGGAAATGGGCCTGAATGCGAACGCGGCCCAAAGACCGCGCGATACTTGCCAAGAAGGACAATCGTGGACCGTGTGCCTCTTAACAAATTGTGAACCGTGATAAACGCGCGTTTTTTCCCAGCCACATACGTTTCGTGCAAGTTCTGTTAGCGGTTGAAGTAGAAAACGGTATAATAATTTAGATGGAACTTAAACGCGGACGGAATACATATCGCAGTTGGTATGCAAACGGATGCGCGAAAGATTCGAAATAAAGTACGAGATATATATTTAGAGCGCGAAAGAATTCTTCGAGCTTCCATTTCGTTGGTTATCCTTACGAAAATCTGAATTTGCATAGATGTTCACGGGGTATAATAATAACATCTGGTTTTCGACGAATTCCTGGAGAAAAATCCACCGAGCTGAGACCAGTTTTCGGAAATTCCTGTCGAATACCACTATCGCGACACTCTTTTTTTTCTACCTTCTAATCGTTTCGAACGAGCGGAACTGGATACCACAAGACGGGTATCGTAAAGTGGACACGGAACGAGGTAGCTGCGGTGTTTTTTTGGGAAGAACCGTTTCTTTCGACGTTCTATCCGATGAATATTAAATTCTACTTAACTTGGCTCTGGCTTCTATACAAATATTATTAGATTCGTTATCATACCTACAAACGGTTGTTTATCAACTCCTCAAACACTTCGAACATTATTCTCGACTAACTAAAATTATCCAACGCTTGAAAACGCAATATTAAAATTTCGAAACATTACATATCTCCACTGGAATCCACTGGTAACATCGACATAAGACCCGCGATATCTTCCTCGAGCATCTGGCAAGTAAAGAAATCCGTTTCCTTGGGCGATCGTTCGAGCCCGCTTTCTATCGGTACCTGTCATCTTCCTGTTACTTGGCCAAGGAACGAATAATCGGCTCCGACCCACGCGTCGATCGACGACGAGCGACCGTGGAAAAGAAGAAGACCGCGTCGTCCTCCGACAAATTGCTGCCCTCGAGCGATCCTCCACGGATCCCGCGCAACGCCGTCGCTCTAACGACCCTACGACGGACAATGGAACCGATAGCCTGGCGTGTCCTTCGTCCTGGGACACCGTTGACGCCGTTTACCGTTCTAACGAGGCCTTCGCGGTCCGCCTTCCGTCATCTTTCCTCTTCCTCCTCCGCCTCGACGATTACGTACCGACCACTACTCGAAGATGTCTTTCGCGTTCGTACTACGCGCTTTGTACCATCTTCGAGTGTGCGGATGGACGATGGTAACGGCAAGTTCATCATCGTTGGCGTTTAGACGCTGACGATGTCAGTGGTTATTCAGCTGAAAGGAATTTTATTGGTGCGTGGAGTTATCGAGGGAATTGGGAATAGTTCCTTTGACGGTGCTTCAACCCCTTTAGCTATGGTGCAAAGTCCGCGAATAGATAGCTGCAAGAAACATTTCGAAGGATTATTTTTCAAATTCGATCACAGCAGACATGATAAGTTGGAATGTTAAGCTTTGAGATAATAGTCGATGGTATCAGTTTACTCTGACATTGTTATGAAAAATTGCTAGAGCCTTCACGGTTATATCGTGAGGAATAATAGCTGTCAACTGGATTTACTCGTGTTTTCACCTTCGCAGGGAATTGAATTTTCATCGAGGCGTCGTAAGTGTCGCCCATCCCAGCAATTAAACGACAGACACGAGGCTCGAATACGGAAGACATTATCGATCACCGCGGTATCAAATCGGCGCGGACGTCAGCGATATTTTTACGTAAGAAGAAAGCCAGACAAACGGCCGGCATGGCAGCTGGCTCGTAAAGATCAGCCACTTTGTAATTATAATAGACGTCCTTCCATTCCTGCGATCGTAGATTATCGCCGTGCGCTCGAGCATTTTCATATTTTCCAGCCGTGATGCAACCCTGAAATTCCTATTTCCTTTCGTGCCTGGCTCTCACCGTGCTACGCTGTTCGCGTAAAGAATTTTTACAATTTCATTGTAACCGCCATGAAATTCGCAACGCTGTTACTACTCGTTACTAACCGCGATAGTTTTGTTACGAATTCAGGTACATGCATGTAACGTAACGCATGACGTAAATTAGGAATTACGTTCGACGATAATCGCCTTATCGAACAGACATTCCCGTCGTTTCTCGAGATTCTGCGGTAGATCGAACGGATGGTCTGTGTTTCTGTCCCTCGTTAGACGAAACGGATTGAAATTTAAAGACGGATACGGCGCGCTTACAGCGTTACGCAAGAAACGTAGAAAGTTGTTTGTCATACGGGCAATGGTGCGATCAAACGGCGCAGCGAAGGAAATCTTGGGGACGCGAAAATTGTAGCGACGCGAGCGTTGAACTTTTGTTCACCGCGCCTGGCTACACTTTATCGATCCACGCGATTACTCCGTGGCGATCGTAGAAAGTTTCGACGGATCGCGGATCTCCGTGGTTCGAGACGAAAGCATCGACGAGAGATTCGTTCCCTCGAGCGTACCTTTTCCGACAAACGAACGTTTCGTATAATGGCGCGTTGAGTCCTCGTTGTTGGCCTCTGCGGGATGTGCCAATTTTCCCAGCACGCACTTGACAACACGTCCTGGCGCGTGCCCCGACAACCGAGTAACTGTAATATTCGCTAGCGATTACGGGAGACGACTAATTAAACCATATAAGCGGGCAATCGTGTAAGTACATGGCTGTCTACCGCAAAGGCAATTATTTCTTTTTCGATTCGCTCGATTTCCTTCTCGATGACATAAGGCTCCGGTTGCAGTGACCCGCTGGTACACGTTAGGGTAACAAGCAACCCAGGCAGGCGTGTTGTAAGCTTTTAAGCAACGACTTTAGCAAAAACTGGTGGAATCCAAAGAGCTAAGAATGGCGGTGGTGGAAAAGGGATACTGACAAATTCGAATCAGTCTTAATATGTTGAATCCATGTATCCATTGGTAAATAACAGTATACTTCACCTGATTCAATTATAACAATCTCATTTCCTACTATTAAACTTATTACATCGCTTTTCAAAGTTCTTCTAAATCATTTACGTATCGACGTTACGTGCTGGAAAAACGCCAAGTGGAACACGCAAGGATTCCTCTTCCTGCAATTATAAAGTTGAGACTTTATTATTAAATTTCCACGTGGAGCTTCCTGATGCCACGTTCACCAACCGTCCTGTTCATCACGGGCGGTAGATACGGCTGCGAACGGCGTTATTAGCCGCGGATCGGCCATCGCCAGCTCTCCTCTATCGCACGAAAATTTCTAACGGTATGCTAGGAATTTTCACGGTAGAGCGAAGAAACCCCTATTTGCCCGCATTTCTACGCCACGGCGCAGGCCGCCTATTATCTGCTACCCGGTTTCGTTTTGTTTCCACCGATCGTGGCTGTCCACCGCGTTGCTGCGAGCTGAACGCGAACACGGCCCGTGAAACGGAGGTTTCGAACGCTCCAGTGATCCTCGGGTACATCGTGCCACTGGACATCGTGCGACCAGACTCTCGCGTGTCTTCGTTACCACCCCGTGGAATATCGATTTTAAACACTTATCGATATCAAAATATCACCAATATTAATATGTAGAATTCGTCCACTGGACTTCGCGCGACTGGACACACGTGTCACTGGACTTCGTGCGACCAGACTCTCGCGTGTCTTCGTTACCACCCCGTGGAATATCGATCTTAAACACTGATTAATATTAAAATATCACCAATATTAATATATAGAATTCATTCAATTTGGAATATTACTACACGTACAGTGCGCTTGTTTGTTCGCAAGGTTTAAAAGAATAGACGAAGAGGCTTCGTATCGCAAGGGAACCGAGCAATACCGTTGCAGATGAAACAAAGCGTGAACAGAGATACACGTTTGCGCGGCGCTGCGTGGAAATTCCACGTGGAAATTGCACGGGCGTGCCAGCGCAGGCACGCTTGCATATTTACCAGCCCACGTGCTCGCGCTGCTTCAGCCCACCCCGTGTCTTTCCGCTGGGTGCATCGCGCACCGTGCCGATGCAATCGTCACCCATTGTCCATCGCGTTGCTCGCGGTCAGGTGGGCGTCCCTCGCAACTTTTACTTGCGCTCGTCGATGATCGTTTCTAATCTGCTCGCGATTTACGCGTGCGTTCTCTGCGCTTTAAATTTCGCGCTCTTCGATCGTCTCTTTCTTTAAGTCTTCCTCGTTCACCAACCATTTCTCTATCGCGATTGGATCGTGGGGACTGGTAGAGTTTGGTAGGAACGAGGATAGATCGAGAAAAATCGTGGAGAAGCCGAGAAAAACGGGAGTTAGAACGGCTTCTAGCGGAGCAAGTTCCCGGAACGTAGGTTTGAACGCGCGTTTTTACACTCGACCCATTGCGACCGCAATTAGTGCCGCCGTACGTCTGCGTTTCTACGTTTTAAATGCGTTATGTAATCTCGTATGCTCACCGTTACTTTATGCCTTTTAAATTAATCGACGATTCCGACGCACGAGAAGGGAAAAAAGAGGTGGACACCAAACGCGCACGACAGTGATCGAACTACGTAAATTCCATCGTGGTGTTAACTTCATCGCATTGACCCAGGATGTAAGAGCGCGAAAGAACGTTGCAGAGTTGTGGAATCGTGATGAAAATAAACGAGCCGATAAAATCAACGTTGCGGACAGATATTTTTCAACAGACCGTTCTAATTGTATATATAAATTGATTACAAGCCAGATCGGCAGCGTTTCCTCGACTGTTCGATTACAAATCGAACCATTATGCACAGCAGGTACAAATTGTGTCATAACTACGGTCCAGTTAATATCGCATTACGTTCTGACGTGAAATCATTGGAAACCGCAGTAAATTTCCCGCTTTACATTATATTTTCCACTTTAAAGATATTCGAAACGTCGAATAATACACTTTACGTGCTTGAAGTTACCTTCGATTCTTTAAACTTTCTTCCTACGTTTTAGTAAGCTCGTCATTTTTAGGTCATATCGTCGCAGTGTATCGTGAATTTGCAAAATGCTGGGGAATACCATTCGTGACTTTAGACGGACCATTGATGTCTGGCTCGAATCCTACTGACCCAATCGCAATGCAAAAATCGTCCACATACTCTAGGCACTCGTTGACACGCGAGGCACGCATCGATCGGTATTCAGGAACAATCGATTCCACACGCACGCGGCCGTCACAGTAACACAGTGAACCGATCCAGAATCCGTTCGACGTCCGCGTCCCGACGCCCGCTTTCGAAACTGAGCCGAGCCGGGGAACCGGTCCGCGTCGCGTCTCATTTATCACAACGAACCAGCTCGCGGCATTTTTCTTCGACGAACGCCGTGCAACTTCGACTCCGCGAGGAAATTCAACCCTAGCAACTTGGTTACCGCGAACAGTAGGCGAAACGTACGCGAACGCATGCTGCGACTGTTGCTACCAATGCTGTTTTGTTCTCAGAACAAGTGGAAAATTTTTGGTTAAGATTAAAAATCGTCTGTTTGAATATTCACATGAGAGAAGATAATAACGAAGGATAAGAAATATGAATTTGTGATTATGATAGTGTTAACTAAATTTTAATGTACACGCGTTAAGATTTGCATAATGTGACATTTCAGAGAACAGAGAACGAACTTTGTTATTCGAGGAAAGATAAAAGTTCGACCTGGTTCGGAATTATTTCGAGTAAGCAGGAGTTTAACTATATGGTTGGACGTAACGACGGCTGGCAAAAAATCCCTGCTGCGACGTGTAATTTCGTGTGGTGTAGGCGCTACCGCAATTCGTTATGACACGTTGCTAAAAATTTCCTGTCGACCCACTTCGAAAACGGTGTCGGTCAGCCATGAATCGCCCGCGCGTTTCTATGCCTCCCTCCGGCCGTGGATGCGGGTTTTATTCTTGCGATAAGTTTCCCCACGAGCGTGCAACATAGTCACGTTAGTCGCGAAGTATCATTGCCTTCTTGTTACTAATCACGCTCGATCGAGGCAGGCAAGGATTTCTTCGATTTTATGTTCTCGTTTCTCCCGACTCTTGATAATTTTACACGTGTCCAGAATCGAAAGTCTCCTAGCAGTTTTAACCAGTTTCTGCCATTTTTTTGCATGGATTTTTCACGCAGAACTCGTGAGTGACGCGAGAACGAGAGAAAATGAATTTTTTCAGCTTGGTGACTTTTACCATCGAATCGGTGCTAAGCGAACGCGTGACTTACACCCTTTCGATTCTTCGATTCTATTCTCGTAACTATATTAAATTTACAGATCGTGGAAGAGTTTTGGGTTTAATTTGCGCTTAATACATATTTGACATCGTGAAAATCGACATGAAATGTTAACGAACCGTAAGTGAAATAAATACATGTAATTATGCAATGATTTTCCATAACTGCAAGCGTATCGATCGCGTTGCATGCGACGAAGACTCAAAATAGATCGAAAACTTTCAGCGATACTAAATAAAACTACACTTTCATAGCTGTACGTGTAATCGAGTTTTTCTGCAGCCGATCGAGACTACATTTTTTCTTTCTTACACACCGTTCGACTTGTCATTTTTTCAACTCGTATTACGCTCTACTTCCTTCCGTTCCAACGCGGCCAACGCGAGTCAACAGTACCACGATATTCATCGTTACGATATTAATGAAGAACAATGAAGTATTATTAATTATATGAACAAACGTTCAATTGTCGTTACGTAAACCACGTTGTCGCGGCAGTAATTATCTTCTCGCAGTTACACGGGATGCGCGATGATTCTGATTATGAATCGAGGGAGACAAGCGACGAAACTAGGCGATCCGATTGTTCCAGCTCGTGTGAAGTTGACACGAGTGGTGGTAAATGCGAAGATTAACGCGGGCAATTCGGGTTTGGTTCCGTGCGCGTGGTACCGTGTGGGAATGGAGAACGTTGGAGAACGCGCGACAGGTTCGCGTCCCCACCAAAAACACCGCGGCGACGATAAAAACGGGGCCAAAATGTTAACCACTTTTCCAGAGCAGCTTCCAGAGCAGAGGAACACGAGCGAGTCGAATCCGTTAAACCGGTTAATTATATTCTTAATTACGATACATCTCGATACCCATTCCGGTTCGAGCTTACTTTTGATTCTCACTTTCGATTCGCTGAAATCCATCGTGTTCCTGAAGCTGAATTCGGCCAGGCGATAAGATTGACGAAGATAATATTGCTCGTAAACTCGTACACTCTCTGTACATCGACGCTTCGAACTTTCTGCGAATACGATGTTTTCTGCACGAAAGCTTCGAGGCAAGACCCGACCTTATTAGCGAGTCCATAAAACGTACGACAGGGGGATTGTGTAAGAAGTAACGCACCAGATATAATCTACGCGAGTAAACTACGTATGCAAGCGTAATAAAGATAACGAGATTACAAAAGTTGAGTCAATTCGGTCCCGTTTACGAACGATTAGAAACGGTTCCGCACTGCTGAGGAATTCATCCTACATACTAAGATACGCGCAGCGTGCGTTAAATAAATTTACTGTACTTGTTGTTTAAGCAATTATCTCGCGTTTATACATGGCCAACGGTGATTACGGTCCTGCTCACCTCAATAAACAGACGCGTGGCACAGCCGACCAGTTCGAATACTCTATCCACTGGCGCGACTGTCCGGTTAAGAACGACTGCTTCTACTGGTATCGCTTCTGGCTGCATCGCTTCTGCCACGCGTTCGTGTTACCAGGATCAATGGTATCGGAATCGCTACTCGCGTTTGTACGACCAATTTTTCCACTGTTCCACTCGAAGTCGCCAAGCACGTATCGGAAGTAATTAATCGATCCGAAGGAGAAGCATGTGAAATGATATTTGTTTGTTGCGATAAGGAGGCTATCGCGTTTATTAAACGGTTGTAATTCCCAGTGAAATACGACTATTAAATATAGTTGTTAATGATGTTCTGATACCACGATGGCTCGAGATAGACAGGCATCGTACACGTACGATGATGGTGGCAGCAGTGACGGCGAACATCTACCTCGTATCCCACATTCAGCTAACAGTACTTACGTACGGCCGTCTACGAGACGCCGCGTTCCCGTAAAAAATACACAAACTCGGCCACCTAGCCGCCTCTGCGACACAGTTCGGCGAGAAAACCGGGAACGGTGTAGTTAGAACGAGGATGAGGAACGTGGCCATCGTGACGAAGCGATCGCGAGGTTCATTTCCAGACGATTGCTGAGAGGGAGAAAAAAATATTGGAGAACTCGTTCATGCCCGTAAAATTGGCGAACGCTGCGTGAGGATCATTTTTTAGATCGATGATGTGTCGAGTCCATCGAGCTGATTAAACACTTGCATATGTGTACGATTGACTAAGATTTCTCGACCATGGAAATATATATTTGATTTCGATAAATACAATATTCAATTTCTAATTACTTTCTTTTGTATTTCGATTCTATACTGAATAGAATTTTTGAGAAATTTAAAAATTGTCACGAGCAGTGAAAGCGTAGTAAAAGCGCGTCGCTTTTCTCGGAAAGTGCGAGTAGCTACTTGATCCATAATCGCGTAGGAGTTCTCCACACGCGTGTGACATTCGAATCGAGTAATTAGAATTTATCACGCCCACTTGGATAAGCAGCAGGAAAGGAAATCTGACTGGTAACGATCAAATCCAACCCCTCGGATCGCCACGTTTAACATGATCGCGGAAAGATAAAAATCGTGTTACGTCAAAGTCGGTCGATCGTGTCGTTCGATCGACTATCGTGGAAAAGGTTGGCGTACACCACTGTGCGAAAGTCTTGGACCACCCGTGTTACCGGTTTCCTGGCGATAGCTGAAGCCATTTTCCTGCCAGGCGGTCCCGGACTTTTGTGGCTCGCTGTACAGAAGTGGTTCGCGACAGGGCACGCAGATCCGACGCGGTGAAATAGGGGACAGTGAAACGGAAGTGCAATCGCACGGTTGCACGCTCTATCAACGATCGTTCGTTTCCTTTTTCTCCCTCGTTCCTGTTGATCATAATTTTCATCGCGATTGCGCGATCGCCGCTCGTCTTGACACTGTGGCACGAAAAAAAAGTTACACCTCTCGGCAGAAGCGTTGCACCTCGGTTGTGCAACACCTCGCGCGCTCGCTTAGACGCTTCGCCTAACGAAGCGGAGAATAATTAACTAGAAAGCGGAGATGTTTAACTCGTCGCTCGTTACCACGCGTCCTTTTCAGTAGCAACGAGATGTTGCAAGCGTCTCTCTGTACGCGGCGATCGGAGATTAAGATCGAAACCAGCCGAGTCTGATCGATCGAAGAAATTGAGGAGAGTAATTAAAGAAGCGGCTCGAAAGCTTCATCTCGGTGTTATCCCTCTATTAGTAGCTATTTAGATAAATAGGTAGGAAGATGCAGATTTTTCGAAATTCCGATCGAGTACCTTTGAGCCACTGACCATTGATCTTTGCTCTCGATCTATGCAAAGTGTGTCTTCGTCTCGAAATGAATACCAACATCGACGACGATCTTTCGTTCGAACAGTCTTGAAATCCGTTTTCGAGCACAGACGTCACTGACAGGTATAAATCGTCAGGAACGCGACTCGCGATCTCGCTCGAGTCGCGATCGTTTGGTCCGCCGATCGCGAATCGAGCGGAACGAAGCTCCACTCGGCGTGTTCCCAAGCGAGTGTCGACGATTTCGCAAAGTTCGACGAGATGGAGGTGGTGGAGGCGGCGGCGAAGGCGGCAGGGGAGGGACGCAGATAGGATCTAGGTTGGGTTGCATAAGGATGAAAGTAGCGAGCGACTGAGTAAATAATAACGGTTACGTGGCTCGTTCGGACGGCTCCTCTTCGTAAAACAACCGTAACGAGTGCCCGCAGCGTGGCGTCCCGGTGCGTACCGTGGGACCCACCGCGAAACCTGGCCCATTGATCGTCACGGAGCACGCGGAGGGCAATTATCGTCGCCACTGTGCAACGATTATTCCCGCACGCCGGCCGTGAATCGGCCACGCGTTCGAAACCGTCGGCTACGCTCCTTTCTTTTCGAGTTTTCCTCGGTTCTCCTCGGCCACACGTGTGAGCGAGGTTCGATTAATAATTGGCGAGTTCTAACAAAGATTTTTGGGGAATTTGTAAGTTGTACTAAGACTTCTGATGGAGTGGAACATTGGTTCCTTTGAATTACTTTGATTGCAATAAGCGAGCAAAAGATCGCGAGCGTTATGTAGCGCAATGTTCGCACGAAGATAATAGTCAATGCGCATTGTGTACTGTAACAGTTTAGTTGGTTGGTAAATGTGATGTTTAGACGTAGGATTTGGCGCGTGTATGTAAGGCTTTCGTAATCAGAGGGTTAATATACTTTTGGCAGTGGTGAAAGTGTTGGATGTACAAGGTGGTGCGTACTATTTCCTTGAGAAAAATCGCGAATAATGGTAACGTTTTCCTTTGTTCAGTCGGGATTCGGTTATGCAAGCAACGATGTGTTCCTTTGTTTTTTCTTTCTCCAGTTTCTTCAGCAGTTCTGTGCACGATCTGTTTAAAAAAGGAATCAGATGTGGAACTGAGATACACGAGTGGGTCTTGTTCGATCGAACGAGTCGAGCTTCCTTTGAATTTCATCCATATTATCGCGGTTACTCACGGAAATGCTCAATGCCACTATTTTCATCCTGAATTCTGCCCAACCTCGATTTAATCAAGCAGACAGTATTAATCAGACGAATCTTTTAAGGTTACAAAAAATATTGCAAAATAACCATCCGATTCCCATAATTAATGTCTGCGTATAAAATGGCTAAAAATGTACACCATTGTATTTACTTCAACACTGGTACTAATTAATTAGTCTTAAGCGTACTAAAAACTTCCTAGCATTCAACGGCATTAAATCGAAAGTGAAACCGTAGCATCCAAATAGAAAATTACTGAAATTAGATCACAGCATTTGGTCAGAGATACTCATTGCACCAAATGGCGCAGGCGATGAAATAAAGAAATAAAAAAGAATTCGAAAGTAACGATTCCTTGTTTCGAAGGAATAGAAAATCGACGCGGGAGGCACCAGGTTCAAGGATCAAGCGTGAACAGCGGTCGGTTGTTAAGTGTAATTTGTTAGCGTTCGGCGTAACGCTGCTACTTCCGGAAAGTGGCTCTTCCAGAGTGATCAGCAATCATCGTTCGCAGTCGCGCGAAGAACTTCCGGAAAGAACAGCTCGTCACGCGCTATCCTTCACCCTTCAGACAGAAAGTGATCTTTCACCCCCTCCGTGAAACGATGAGCAATCTTATATTAAATTCATGCGACACGAATGTAAAATTAATATTAATATTTAAAATTAATATTTTAAGTAAGAATTTTTGCATTTCAAATTACAACGAGCGTCGTCGTAATTAAGCTACCCACCGGATGAAAGATCGCAGGATACATTAATATTTCAACTGCTTACGACAGAGTCTCTATCTTTTTCCTGTTAGTTCCTCCGCCGAGGATTAATCGCGACCGAACGAGTTGAATAGTCGAGCGCGAATTTCCGTCAGCGTGCGAGGACGTCTCGATAAGAACGATCGCGTGGCGCGAAACGCGATGAACTCGATAAGATCCGCGAGGCTCTCCTTCGCTGGGCGTGCTCCTCGAACCGTGTAAACACGGCTTTACACGCGAACGAGAACGCACGCACGGGCATCGAGCCCTCGATGCAACGCTCGCGATGCAACCGGCTGTTTTAGTTTCACTGCCGTTTCCTTTTATTTTCCGCTCGAGTCTTCCGAAACATTCCGCTCCGTTCGTAACTTCAAACTATTTTCAGTCGTTCGAATCGCGCGATAGGATCGCCAGTGCGCTCGTTTCCACAGCGCGTCCGCTTCTCTTCCTTTTTCTAATTTTTATGCAACCTTCGTTCCATTCTATTTTCCACGCGATCCACCGTACTTCGCACGGTCGAATTTTTCGAACGCTCGCAACGCGAAATTTCAACCGCGCGAATAATTCGAGGTTACTCGAAGATTAATTAATAAAATTCACGATCGCGCGTTGTTTTGTAGAAATTTAATGATACGCGTCGCGTTTAATTGGAAATGCTTTCGAGGGCGGCTTACGAAACTAGATTACGTAGTAATAAGAACCCGCGTTGGCTTGTTAGAAAATTCTGGTGTTAAGTTTCATTCCGTAATTACACATTTCCCAACGCCTATTAAGCTATCATCGCTCGATCGTCACGTTTCAAAATCAGCACAAGTCGAGTGTTCCACTATGCACCAATAATCGTGAGCTTGCACTCGTTACCGTGCACTTCCATCGCTGTAATCCCATTACAAACACGCGCAACACTCGCATATAAAACAGTACTTACGAATAATAACAGTCTTCCAGTCCTTATATCGCTTCAGGTGAGTACAGCTTCGTTTCATTGATTTTAATCGTTCGACGTCTGATTGGTGAGCACCGACTCGTAACAATGATCCACGCTGCGAAATCATCATCGACTCTCCATTATCACCAGCTTGAATTTACCCAATCTCCATCGATTCTCCATTCAACCTGCTGCTCGAAAGTCCGCGCGCGTAACTCGCCGCCATTTTGCGCGCGACCGTGAAAAATCGCTCGTTCTACCATGAAAGCGTACGCGTACCCAGTTCTAGCGTAGCTACGAGTCAGGAAAATGTGAAATTTGATGGACGGATAGGGGGAATTACAATACGCGTTTCTGGAATGTTAAACAACCTTTGGTAATGGAAATTGAAATCGTGATCGCAATGAATTTTACCTAATTCCGTGCTAGGTTACTGTACCGTGCTACTTGTTGGCGCATCGTACCTATTTCTTATCGTGTCACAATAGATCGCTACGCAGACGAGAGAAATTTTAACGATCATCTCGTCGACGAGTCTGTGATGGTAAATTACGGAATGAAAATGAGAAATTAGCAGAAATGCGTTTCGAGGGGACACTAATATTTCCACGAAGCAGCGGCGGCTCGTTTCGCAAATGAGCGAAGCAACAACCGGTCCGATCGATCGGTTAAGCAACCGGATAGAGAAAAAAGGGGAGTCGACGTTTCTGCGGAGTGAAACGGAGAGGTGAAAAAGCTGCATAATTCCTAGACATTCCAGCCAAGGCTCCGCTCCGGCCCGAGGCAAGAATTCGATTGAACGTCGCGCGGTTGGCGAAAGTGTTTTATAACCCCTGTACCAGCCGCGATACGACTATCGGACCCCGTCGACCCGAGATAATTCAATCGTGGAACGAACGGCATCCCGATCACAACCTGAACAACGTCTCCGCTCGAAGAACCAACGGCGATGTAATCGATTCGAGAGGCGAAGCTCGGAAACGCGAGCCCACGTTGTGAAACGCGAAATGTTCTGTAAAAGAACAGCACTCGATCCTGCGAGCTGTCGCCTATTGTGACGTAGAAACGGTTCGTGGATGACGTTTCGTGGAAGTTGTTACGCGACGTTCTACGCAGAGTTGTCACCGGTCTGATTAATCGAAAGTTATTTCGAAATCGACCTCGAATCGGGTTAATATTTTTCAGCGATACATGACGTACAGCTGGTGCAATTTCGCAACGGAGAAAGCGGACGCATCGCGCGAAAGAATAAGTTTGAACAAGTCGTTAAATACCTTTTCTTTCGCCGGCTTTGATTCGCTGAAACGACGAGGAGCGGCGGGAAAGCGCGGGAATTGCGTAAATTCGCGGGTCTACGCAGTTTCCCAGCCACTTTCTACGCAATCCTTTCGCATCGTTAAGGGTTCACGCGGGGGAGCGCGTGTGTAGCAACGCGCAGCGCGATACGAGCGGAAAGATCGCTTTTGGCGCTCGTGTTTGATATTTCATTTACTCGAGATACCCCTCGTCGCTGCCACGGATGTTAAGGGAACCTCTGCCACGCAGTTCTGTCTCACGGCGTGTAATAGCGTTACTAATCGTAAATTAGCCCAGCGCGTTAAACGTTACCGCGCTTTCGTCTCGCTGTATTAATCGCTTACTCAATATCTGAACCTCTGCCAAGTGTTGCTTCTTATACGGGAAGAATTTCATGCGATTCGCGGTGCTGTCTCGCGTTCTGATGTTTTGGAGCTGGAATACCTGTAGATAATTGGAAACAGATGTAGCAATCTAGTCGTTCTACGCTGAGACCAGTGTCTGAGAGATTTCGTTCAAATGAAACATATTCCATAGTGTCAAAAAAAGTTCTGCCATTTTCCAATGACTTTAATTAATCGCTATGATGCTTCTCTACACTCACTGCTATTCAAAGGTAATTAATTACAGTGTCCAAAAGGTCCAGTACTTCGTAATGCATCATTGTTACCAATCGCAGACATTATCGATCAAAGAAATTGAACGCAATCAGTTCGATCGACTCGACGAGAACAATTTGGTGCCTGTTCGTTTAACTTAGCACGAGCTGAGCTTACGATCGATCTCTACAAGAAGTTGACCCCGCGAGCACCCATTACTCCGCGTCGTACAACGATTATTCCGCGTCATTAAAGTTCCACGCGGTACCAAACCGTGGAGGAAGCCGCTGGACGAGGACTCCAGGCATGCCGTTACATCACGTTTCACCGTTTCTACGTTCAGATGCCTGACCACCTGCAGTCGAGCCAGATCCGAGAGGACACTTGCCCTGGGGCTGATAATTGCCGGAAAATTCTGATTAGTTTATGCCTCGATGTCTCACTTTTCGTTTCTTACCTTTGAGATTCTTGGATAACTTCCGTTAGACTCCCACGTGAGTAAAGAGTGGCTGGTTTTTGATTCGAGATCATCGATGAGGCGTTGCACTTCGAATGGCTATTTTTATGATTCAGCTATGCAGTTAGTTCGTTTTATGAGTTGCAGAAGGGTTGATTGCGATTGATAAAAAGTAACGAAACGTCCTGCGAAATTTCCAGACACAGTTTTCATCGACAACTCTAGAAACCTAATCGCCATTGCGATATGCGTGCGCAAGGCGCGACGTACGCCTTCGTCGAATTCTGATTAACGATTTAACGATTGCGCGGGCCTGGTCGCAGAAGATTCGCCTGACGACAGTGACGAAACGAGAGAGATTCGTCCCGTCACGTCGTCGTAGCGAGGTGGTCCTTACGAAATCGTTGCTTGGCCTCCTCGCGACGGATACGCAGGAATACGAATGGGAATCGGGAGCAGAGACGGAGCGTCGTCCGCGAGGCAACGATCGCCGGGACCGTTTTAATTAACCACTTTCCCGTTTCGTCGCAATCTCGCTTTTCCACGCGCACCGAGCAATTACGTGCGAGCGCGGTGTGCATCGCGATTTATCGCGACGCAACCTCGCGCTTTCACGTTTCGAAAAGTGCTCCAAGTATCTCAGCTGGATATTCGAGTTATCGAGGGGCGACTGGCCGATATCGACGGTCCAAACGGATAATGGCGATGGAAGAATCGCTGATATCCGGTGGACCACGCGTTCCCTGTTCGTGAATGGCTAAAAATAATCGACGACGACCGCGAATGCGATCCACGGAGGCGATTACGGTAAATTATTCGAGCCAGTCGGATTCTACGTCGACGGGTTTACGTGTTCCCGCTGGCATGCGTTTCGAAAGTGCAAGTGCACGCGCCTCGAGGATGCGTCTCACGTTGTTACGCCCCTGCCACTGACATTTCCGACGCGGTACACGCGAAACAGCGTATACGACGTTTTCTGACTGGCTGACAAATCTGCGTGCCGTGTACACGAGTCACGTGCTACCATGAGAGTCCTTGCGTGCGTCTGACGCTTGTTTTGATATCGCCTTTAGCCCGTGGTAAAAAATTCGATTCAATTCCGTGGGCCGTCTGTTTTCCTGGAAGGAATTACGCTCGTCCGTCGCTAATAATAGTGGCACGTAAACGCGCACGTTAAAACCGCTTATTTGGTTATTAAACTTAACGATGCGCATTAAAAAAGTAATTACTCCCGAGTACTTTACGTAACGATACGCGGTTCTTTCGACGCTAAATGAGAATGTAATTATTTTAAAAGCGGTGGATCGTTACAGGCAAACGAAACGACGGTCATCAATTGATATCGAGGTAACACGTTCCAAGTATTGACTCGTTAATTATTCGAATTGGATCAATTACGAGTCGAGACGATATTCGAGAGACTTGGCGCTAATAACTAGCGATATCTACGGCAATTTTCTCTCGTAACGCGTGACATCGCGCCATCGAGAAAGCTGGAACGTCGAGGCGCGAAAGACAAGGGGTGCGTCGTCGGTTACGCTACACTTCTCTTCTCCTCGAGGATCGTCGGGCATTCTGAATTCAGCGTTTGATTGCGAGGCATTGATATTTCACTTGGCATCCGACCGTTCTCCCTTGCATGGGTAAACGGCGAATTCTCGCGCAGCCATTCGTCACGAATGCCAACTCGTGTTGTTGCGAACTTGATTTCGTGGGCGAGGCAGTCGCGACAGACCACGGGATACCACGATCCTACGGTTGGTATTCGTGGAACTCGAACGATTCGGATGCCGACGAAAGGAAAATGATTTCCTTCGAGTTTCGTGCGCGGAGTTTAAACGAAGTCCCTCGAAAGAATTGAAAAGTTATTGAGATACAGCGATTAAAATGAACTTCTGGATTTTTTGATAGATTTCAAGGACTCTGCGAAGAGTTCGAAGACTCTCGCGTTAAAATTCGTCGTTTTTCCTTCACGTAATACATCGACGTAACGCGAGCAAAACGACGAAAATGATTGGAGGATCGCGCGACGACCTCACCCACTTAATTCGCTCTTCGCAACTATTGTATAACCGAACGGAACGCCGCACTACTCACACACTCGAAACATCTACTTTCCTTCGTACCACCACAGCTAACGAACGTGGAAAGAAAGTTTGCTGCATAGGAAATAGGTAGGAAAAAGTATGAATTAAGTACGAGTTCCTCCGGTTTCATATGTCTGACTATAACCGGCTGAACTCAGTCGCTGCTTAGCCGCGGCGCAATCGTCAAATAGATCGTTCACTTACGTTCACAATTTTTGCTAGACTATTTGCATTGTCTCATACTAAACTACCAATGTCTGCTATCTATTAATACTATTTGTTATGCATATATAATTTTGCAAACCGTCATTTCCATATTTCTAAATTATTTCTAAAGGTGGTGACAAAATCCATATAAAAAAAAATTAAAAGTATCTCGATTAAGATTAACTGTCTGGAATATCGTACTTATATCGTTGATACTCATCAATCGAAGAAGACTCATCTGGAGTACTCTCAATTTTCCAGAAGCCCCAGCATCGATTTCACCGTCCCCGTTTTTCGTACGCTCGTCCCACAGCGATCCACATCGACTTTCATCCGTCTTTCTCTCCGCGGCAGAAGGAGACATTGCCCTCGACAATTATCGCGCACTTGCGTGCACCGCCTGCGATACATTGCCGCGTAGGTGAAACCGATAGTCGGTTGCGCAACTAGCCTCGCGCGGCGCGGTCGACCGCGTGTCCTTTTCACCAAGGATCCTCGCGCGGGGCTCGCCGCTTCCTGGAGAACGGCCGCGTCGATCCGGACGAGAAAGCGTCTCTCGTGAAAGCGGTCGTATTTTGACTGATCGCGAAGACGAGACCTCGCGTGTCTGTCCGCAGATGGAAATTCCATCGCGAGCAGGTGGACGCTTGGAAAATCAGAAAGTGTGGAGAGTAACGGAGCGCTCGTGAAGGAAATGTCACACGCATACGTTCCTTTAACCATGTTATTGTTCAAGTGGATGGTTCTGATTAGATGTTTGCGGGTAGAAATGCTGGGTCGAAGCGTGATAATTGCAGCTATCGTTTTCTATAAAGTAACGAGGTTACCATTGATCGCAGCTTTTCATTAAAGAGTGTGACGTTTCGCCTTCGATCTCAATAGCACTCGATACATCGCAGGGACCAGCGTCGTGACTTGTTCCGTAAGTGCGGTCACGCGAATCACTCGGTTTAATTGAACAACGCCGCGAGAAAGAGGGATTTTGCACCCGCAGTGGGTCGCGATTCAATGGCGAAGAAACGAGGCCTGATCTAGCGCCACGATCTTGAGCGTAGGTATCCGTTCACCTATTTCTACGCGCGGCGACTGAATTACGCGCGCGCAACGATTAAATTCGTACCGATGGGAAAGTAGCGGCGACCTTTGACCCGTCTGCGATGGGAGAAACTACCGCGTGCATCCGTGCTCTAACCGCGATCGATCGTCGGCATTCTCTTAACAGGGAATCCAGCCAATAAGGAAACGTGTATAGGTCGTCGACGATTGAAATTTACGATACTTCGACCTTAAAGTGGGACAGTCACGGGTTCGGTAGTTAGATGTAGGATCTGATCGTGGATCGAAGTTTCGAATATCTGCAGTGACTACGGCGTTCGATTTGAATCGAGCATCCGGAAGCGAAGATGCTCCAAAGTGGCATCGTACATTTCTTTACACTCGAACCGTTTTCTCTTCACGGTAAAAACATTATCGCCGTGCTTCTAATACTTTATCAACGCTGTATCTCGAGCAACTCTCGCAACTCTACTCACTGAAAAAAACTCTCATCTGGATCGCATTAAAATCAGTTTGCGTCGCAAGAAAGATCCCAACGGATCCGATCGACTAATTTCACTCGATCTCCCAAAGCTCCCGATCTCCTAAATTCAGTTTCTATTTCTTGCGCGTGTATAATCGAACGCTGAAGAAACGTGAAAGTACGGACTCCTAATCGAGATAAAGGAAGATGACCTAAAATCGCGCAGGTCTTCTACATTTGAAGAGCCACATCTGAAGACGACTAGAGGAGCACGCGGAGCGTAAACACGAAACCGTTTATGGGGAATGGCGGTGCGCGCGGAGTGGAGGATCGGAACCGGGTGGATCGCGAGGAAATCGAAGGCTCTCCGACTCCCTCGGCCTCGGTAACGTGATCACCAGTGCGTCATTACGGGATCCAGCCGCTAGGAGCCAAGGAACTTCTATGGGCTTGGTCCATAAACGACCTACTAGCACAAATACCAAGCCTTTCTACGTTCTGGCCATACCCTCGAACACACGGGAGCCGCGTAAACCCGCCGTTTCAATGGCACTGCCTCTCGCCGATCACGAAGTCGTCGTCAGCTTCATACTCGCGGGTTAATTACCGAGATCACCTGATTTTTCAGCACATGTGGTAAAATTAAAAGGACTTCTGAGGTGGTAACGCGGAATGCAAATTACCTGGTAAATGTGCCAGAGTTGAAATTAATTAACCCGTGATTGAATGATTCATAGTGAGTCATATCGGGTCGTAGGAGTTTCCGCGCGGAAAATATCGCGGTATCGTTCGCTAAAGAGAAGGCAAGAGTTCCCTCTTGGGAACGAGAGTCGCAGACGTCCATTCCTTTCCCATAGTTCACTTTACGGTTGTGAAAAAAGGGTGTACCCACGGTGATTCATTTTTCTCGAACTATAAATTATCCGCGAGATAATTGGCCGGAAAAACTTTCCATCCAACTATGAGAGGAGAATGCAGTCACTCGAATCTATAGTAGTAAATTTATTAATAGATTTATGTGCTGAAAAGGCGGGTTTTTAGGTTGGCGTTGGAAAAGTAGAACGATTAATGAAATATGTCCACCGTAAACGTCTTCGATGGCTGTCGTTACGTCAGTTTCATACTACGTACCCACATTCCTCCCTCCATACGGATTACCTTTCTCCATTCCAGCATCCTCCAGCTAGGCGACGTATGAAATCTTTTCCTTCAGGGACATTTACGTACTTAAGTGAGTCGGTCCTAGCCAGCCATGAATGTCACTACGATCAATCTTTCCCTGGCTGGCGCGCAAACGACTTATCCGCTGGTTTTTGCCACGCATCGAAATACTATGCCGCATTCCAACCCCGTTCTGCATACTGGCACGATTCCTTTCTTTCAGCCTCTTTTTCTATTTTCTATTTCCCCGTGCGCAACCACGCGTACACTTGAGATTCCTCTCCGACTATCGTGATTAATTAAATATACTTCATTCCGTGTCTTTTTGCATCGCGAGGGAGGAACGAATGATTTTTACATCGCGAAAGAGATTCAATGGAGACACGATCAGATTAACACGAAGTAGAAAGCAATTTATGCGACGACTGCTCGCAATGTTACAGTGTAGTTTTCTTTGAAAAAATTAGTCACGTCTCAGGCGTCTCGCAAGTATCGAACAGCGGTCTCAACAATTTCGAGACGGTAATTTTCCTTTCGATCGCACGAGCAGCGCGGCTCGCCACGGAGAAAGCTGTCGCGAAAATCAGAACGCGATCTTTAGAAGACAGCGATCCATAATTATGACTCTCAGACAACGTTCCGATGCATCGACGATCGCTTAAAATATCAACGGCGAACAATGCTCGGACGCGAGTGCTCGCCCAACCTAGCTCGACGATTTCAATTCCCTTTAGTCGGCCGCGAACGTTCACCAGCCTCGTTAGACGGGAACCACTCGTCTTCCCGCGAGGAAGCATTCGAAAACAACCAATTACCCCACCGGCAGCTATTGAATTCCAGCTACCTACGCTTTCTAGCGTCCTTTCTGGGACGCGGTGCAACACGCGTGGACTGCCAGGATGCCGTAAATCAGAACGAGCCAGGGTCCACTCAGAGGAAGCCACGGATAACTCTCTACCAGGAGGGGTAGATCTAAATCGCGTTTAAGAGCGCGGACAGCGCGAGATAAGAACGGTCGGTGGCGGTCGTTCGAAAGTAAGACCGAACGAAAGAGAACACGCACCGCGGACACGTAATAAATTCGATGCAAATTGCGCGCCGCGCAGCGCACACAAAAGGGGCTCGATTAGCATGCGAGTGGGCAGGCTGCGGGGCGATTTGCATCGGCCAATTACGAGGAAGCGTGGCCCGCGGTGAGGCCCAGTCAGTGTGCCGGCCCGTTATGGGCCCGGGGCGATCGGGTTTTCGGTGGGACACGCGGCCCACATCGAGCCTCGTGGGATCGCGTGGACGAGCTGGACCGACCAGCAAAGTTGGTCACGACTCGACCGTGTGCGCCGCGGCCTTTGCTCGCCTGAAGGATCGTACGTCATTGTAATTCGAGGAATAATCAACCCTTTGTGGGCTATGTAGGTCGTCGATGGTACACGCGAGATTTCGTTCTGAAATTCTCCTCGAAATGAATGGCAGACGGAGGCTGTATATCGCGCGGTTGATTTTAAGGTACGTTGGATAAATTCGTTCTGATATCGAGTGGCTGACTACGACCGTCTGAAGTTACTCGTGGCTTTATTCGCAGGCGCACTTTACGTACGTATCGTTATTAATGCTCGAAACGTTTAATAGCTGATGCTGTTTTTTTCAATTTCACTCGGCCACTCGATTTTACGAAACTAATATGCAAATAGATCGTTAATTGATCCGACCAGCAGCTCGTATCGCGGTACGACTATGCAGGTTTAAAAGCAAAAAGTCGTAGCTGTATATTTTTGTGAATATATTAAGGTATAATTAATTCGACACCTGCGTTTTCCCATTCAAAGTGGGAATGGTACAAAGATACTTTCTGTCCGCCAGCAGAATGTTGCCTGTCCCCCTCTATTAATGAAGATAACCGGCTGCATAAATATTCACGGCCTATATTATGCATCGCAGACACGAGAACGTTAACTTTCCCCATAGGAAGAAAAGCATCCGCATTACAAACATCCATACAAGAATTGTTTCAGAAGCGTTTATCGCTACGGCGAGAGGCGCCCTTGCTCGCTTGGGACAGGAATTTTGTTATTATCAATCATTCGCATATATATTGCAACGATTTCAGATATGTATTAATCATGTAGCTCCTTTAATTGCAACAAGTGCGAAGGTAACTCGATTGCAAGCAATCGTACGTGTCTTCCAGATAAAACGTTCGCATTGTCGAACGACACAAATGTGAAAGTGTTTTCCTCTCACTGCGCCAAGTGGGACCCGTGTACTTTCATCGAACATGCAACAAACCCCGCCTATACATGTAGATACGGCTATATTTGAATTAGTAATGGCAACCTACTTCGAGCAGGAAGCCAAACGGAAGACATCGTATGCGCCAGCTGCCAAAATCGTTCTCTAAAGGGTTGCATGTTTCATGCAACAAAATGTACATAATCTTCACAAAAAATATCCCATTTTTTTTTATATCATAAAATTTCTATCAAAACTTGTCCTTTACAACGATCGAACTTTTCGAGTGACCTTTCTACGGTGAGATTCGCATGGGATTTCCATACAAAGTTGCAGAATCAATTTCTCGTCGGTGCCTCCAGCGCAGAATTAATAACAGCCCGCGCGATTAATAGCGCTTCGTAGCACAGGAGTCCCTGTCAATTACTCGGAACGAGTCGAGCGTGTTGCACAGGATACACTTGCAAAAGTGGCCGATCAATAACGAGAGGCACCGGCTATTAAGCAGCGTCGAGGTTACACATCCGAACTGTGGCAACAATTAATGGCCCCGCGTGACCCAAATATCGGGCTGTACTCACTTTCTAATTCCACGCGAGGATGGAGAGGAGCCAGGATGAATGACCACCGATTATTAGCGCCTCGTCCGGGTGCGATCGATCTTTCGACGGAGATCGAATCGAGCTGCCGGCCATTGTCTCGCGAGAATAGGGACGCTGAGGATCGCGAGGCCTATGGAAATCGCGATGGACCATTCAATAATACGTATTCTTCAGTTTAATTAAGTCACTCAACTTCAAGTCGCGTCAATTTTTTATAATCCAACTCAATGTTAATCCATCCATCGATCGAAACGCTCGCGATCTAACGCTCGAATGGACCCAAAATGGAAACTAATTGACCACTGGCAGTCGTCTCCAGAGAATTCGCCTCGAAACGGGGCGAAGAGTTTCACCGTCGCGAACGAAAGGGGATCTTTCGAGGGAACAGTCCTCCTTGGCTTTCCTTCCTCGCGCGTAACAGCCTCATTGTTTCATTGTCCGTCGTCGTACGCGGTGGCTTCCTATTTCGAGGCGGATGCGCGCTCGCCGCCCCGTAACGCTCGCTCCTTCTCAGCCGGGGTCCCTCTCTGAGCCGAATGCGTAACGGCCCGTGAATCGATTTTTCACGTGGCGATGAGCGACGAAAAAGGGAACGCGGGGAAGGATGGAAAGCACCGAGGAGGCGAAAAAGAAACAACGGGAGGACCGCGGACGTAACGGGTGCGTGAGTCGGTGGAGCGAGTCGTTTGGGGAGGGATTTCGACGCGGTCGTTGGGAGATCCAGCCGGAGATGTTCACGGTCTGTTACTTTGTCAGACCAGTTTCAAATGTCTCTCTAGTTGGCCCTCGGGTACATTCGTTCTTGGTATACGTCGTTCAGTATTATATATATCCGCTTCGAAGTCGAACGGATTAATTTTGCTCGATCAATTTTAGTCACCCTTCAAACTACTCTCTTTTACGATGTAATAAGCTGCGCTATTTACCTCGAATATAATTATCGTAGTTAACATTGGTTATTTAAAGATTTATAAACGTGCGCTCGCTGAAAATCGAATGTATGACGTGAAATTGTGGTCCTTTTCCCGTCACAAGCGTCGCACAAGTTGACCAAAATATTTGGCCACATCCGGGACGGTCTGATCCGATCGAGAGACCGCTATCCTCGATCCCACTTTCTTTAAACGGCTCGTTTTCCCCATAATTTATACCGAGGTAGCGGAACTATCGTGCCCACGCAGCGTTGCGCCTGGTGCACCCACCCCTTTCGTGGCTAATGACACGCGAACTCGAATTTCACGGTGGCCGCGTCGCTCGCGAGATTTTAATAAATCGTCCCGCCTGTGCGTGGAATTATTTATCGAAGAATTTTATCGCGATCCAACATGATTCCGCGTTCAGAGGATTCTGATTGCATTTCTTTTCGAACCGAGTGATTCATTTCTTCGAGGATATCTTCGAGGAGACTCATTAGCCGTCGTTGACTGATACCCACTGGTATCGCGATCATTAGCGGAATTTTACGATGAGAAACTTGCGTGGAATTGTGCACGGAATGTTCGATGCTTTCTTTCGGATGCTGGGCGCCACACGAGTTGTGCTGCTTTCGCGAATGCCTCGAGGACTTTCTTCTTTGAATAGGATAATTAGCGGGATTGGTGTAAACAGCTGATCAAATAGCGCTGAAGGAATGCGTTTGCATTCCTGCGAGCGATTTCTTCCGTCTATTTTGCCTGCGTTGACTGCTAAAGGTTTCTCGGTCAGGGAGATTGTTAAATATTCCCTGGAAGTCGTATCCGTGAAATTGCTATCCTTTTACTTCGACCAGTTACCGATGACTCCGAGTTGTAATTTCTATTTCGTTCCACCTGTCAGAAGAAATCTCCTAAAGCAATTATAACAGTATTACTGCGATCATAGTCGAATATTTCTTCAACGACCATCCTCGCGCATTATGAAAACACGCACGCAGTTCAGGTATTTTCGTTCTTCAATTTTTGCGTAACAGATGCGCGCGTATGCAAAAGAGGTTCGCAAGCTCTGCAAATATTCTCGAGAGCTGGACTCAGGCGTAAGAATTACCCAACGACAATAGTACGCGAGGCTGGTGGTTTCGTTCGAACGGAAGAACGTATAGCCGCTCGTTATCGGTGCCCTGGGATAGGATGCACGGAGCTAATGAGATGTATCGAGGACAAATTCCGATCTGCGTACGAAGAACCAGTTTATCTCGAAAGTCTCGCGTAACGAGATCAGGCTGCGCGGTCGATCTATGCCGAACCTTTGGGATCGTTTCCAATTATTTCGACGAGCCGGATCGCGCGGGGGTGCACGTGGAAATCGCTTGATATAACGCTCGAACGCTGAGCCTAACGAGCCTGCAAATCGTATCCATTGATCTCTATTGTAGAGGCAACCACGATTACCTTTAACACTTTGAGCGCGCCAGATACGCTCCACTGTCGATCATTCAGGTCAACCTATCGTTTGTTAAAGAAGAGAGGGACTAGAAACGCGGTTATAATTTTCTAATTTAATCTGAAGCTGAGCTGCTAACAATTATTAGCCAGAAAATATCTTGCTATTATAAAATAATAACTGCCAAAATGCAATTTATTTGTATCTGTTGTCGAGGATGATAAAAGATCGTTTTTTAAAGTGCCTCGTACAAGTTTCGCGTGAATTCAAAGGAGTTGCGAAACTGTCGGTAGCAGCGGAAATCCAGCGAAACAGATCGCAGGCGGTCCGAAATGGAGGATTGCGGAATCGAGCGGAAGCTCGCGAAACGATTCAGCGTGGTCGCTGGCCGCGGAATTCGAATGGAGAACGGAAACGGCGAACGCGGCGCGGCTGTGCCGCGTTGAAACAGCGTTTCACGTGACGCCCCGTCGATTGACAGTTCTCCTCGTGATCTTTTCGAACGCGATCGTTCACTTCGAGACAGTATCCACCTACCAGCGATTGCTGCAACTCGATCGACTCATATACAAACCGAACGCGTGCAAATCGTACGAAGATTGGAGTCCGATCTCGCGATACGGTCAAGCGCTCGGTTTCAACAGTTAAACCATGAAAAGTGGAAGCATTGTTCATCTTAAATATCGATGACTATCAGTGGACGATATCAGAACTTTCCATCGTTGACCGATCCGCTCGTTAACGCCGATTTCCACGCGAAACACGTGGCTCGCTCTTCCAGAACGGTGTTCCCTCCCTGCCTGCGTTTTTCCACGAGCGAGAGGATCGCGATGGACGCGCGTTGAAAACCGCGTGCCGGCTCGACGACCCGCGGCGGTTTTCGAAACAGTCAAGGCCGAGTCGCCTTTCGCCGCGGAAACTCGAAAGGAAGGCGTCTCGTCCGTTGGTAGATCGGATCCTGACGCAGGTGGATCGAGAACCCAACGCTGCGAATCGGGTCAGCGATTCGCGTCACATCGTCCTGCAAATGATCGTTTCTGGTTCCTGATTTTCGTGTACTGACTGCACGATCGATTGAATTTCTGATTAAATTTATTCGTGAACGTGGAAGACGAATTAAATATACCTTGGAGGCGATGTTCATCATTTAGTTGCGACCCAATAACGAGTCGACTGCGTTCGGGTCCTCTTCACTATTGGTGGTGGGTTGTGACGCAATAGCTGGTTAGAAAGATGCAAGAAATGGTTGTTGCGTGATCGAGGGTATATTTCTCTGTCTATCCGTTTGCTTGGCTCTCTGACACGCTGTCGGTCACGTGCGTCCGACAACTCACGTGGCAGTGGTCATGTTTCACGCGAGACTACTTTTCGCTGCTGGTTCTCAGACGCTATCTCTGCCTCTCTCTCTCTTCGACTGTTATCAATACAATCCGCTGTTGTTTTAAACGAGTACAAACTGCGATCGATGCGACCCGCTGGTGTGGAACGTTTTTTCGTCCCCAGTAAAATATATTTCGGACATTTAATTTCTAACGCAAAGAGGTGCGCTCGTCTAGTTAAAACAGTAGAGGAGAATGTATTTGTTACGTAAACAGAGTGGAGTGTCACTAAAAAGGAAAGTGAAAGCGCATGTCGCGGTTGCACAATTGTTCGTGAGAAAAAAATTTGTTAATAACGAGACATGGTTCTTATTACGTTTGTTCGCGATTCTTTGCGAGCTTCTATCGCTCCATGAAATGGAGAACGCGTCTCTGATCGAAGAATCGCGTCGTTGCCCTCCCCCTCGATGTCTCCTGGTCCGTGCTTTCTCTAATTTGCAATAACATCAGGAAGGCGACGCTCATCTTCCACGGAAACTTGCTTAAACTCTATTTTTACGAGGAAACGCGCGATCGATGGAAAAAGGGGACACGTGCACGCGTCCATTCGCGATTCTGCAACTCTCGCGGCGTGATTCGTGTCGCGGGTCTCGACTTTCATCGCTGTTTGTTAATAAAATCACGGTTTGAACCGAGAGAGGCCGAGAGAGGCTCTCTAAGGTCGAAACGCTACTGCGAGCACCCACGACCTCGTATCCGTTTCCATTCGGCTCCAACGACTTTCAGAATTATTTCATTTCGCTCGCGGTAGCAAAGGAAATGTCACTTGACAAACGAGCGACTCGCATTTTTAAACGTGAGCCGTGTACACGTGCCGCGAGAGGATACACGTGCTTCGTTGCTGATGTAGATATATTGATTGCAAATTCGACGAGAACAAGAAAAGGAAATTCTTATTACACTTAAGGTGATTATTAGTTTTTAGTTATCCTATTAGAATTATAGAATGTAAAAGAAATTTTTCACGCACATCCCAGCGACGCGTATCAGCACTAAGTCGAAAATAATGAAGTTGAATTGCCTTTGAACGTGGCAATGAATTATTGCTGATTATTACCATAGTACCGCATTATCGCTGGCGCGGTGCAGTAAAAGTGTTATTACGCTTGAAACCACGAGGAAATTGCACCGTCCACGGGGACGTCAATGCACCGACATTCTTCGTTGCACAGATTACTCGTAAATGGTCGATAAATCTGTCTCGATACTCTTCTACACTTTCCACACAGTTTACCTTTATTCAGAAAAACGTTGCTTAACGCTATTCTGCTACGCTTGATTATGGTAAATCGTGTTTGGATGATATATGAAGAGAATCCACTTTCAGATTGTGTAATTCTCGGATTGATTACCTGGAGAAAATTAAAATGATTTTGCATACCCGTAGGAGAGCCGATAATCGATTAAAACGGAGATTCATCATTTTGCAAGCAAAAAAATTAACTGTCATTCATTTGTAGGAACAGTAAAACCTAAAATTCGTTCACCATCATCCGTCAAGCTCGCGTAGCTCGAAACGCCACGGAAAAATCGTAAGCCTTGATCCACATATACAGAGCCTTTCGAGCGGCTAATTCTATCGACACGCAGCAACGATCCTCGTCCCATTCTATAGTATCGATCTCGTCCGTTTCGCAAGGTGAACACGTGTCCTACCTGAACCCATTGGTCCAGCGAGCGCGATCATGACTTACGATATCGTGATCAATGTCTCGCGGCTTGCAGCCACAGGGAGCGAGGATTGAAACGATACGTTATCGACCTCTGCCGTGTCGGGACAAGGATCTCGAGTGTGGAGCGAACCGGAGTACAGAGCAATACCGTTAAAAGCAGCCCTGGTGTCCGCGATTACCTTTTGCTCTTGCGCTCTGCCCGCTTTTTCTGCCTTTTTCAGACGGGGACGCCGGCCACGGCTCTCCTCGAGCAATTATCGAATGGCCTGGACCTCATTCGGGCCACGAGATCATCGAAACTGCCTCAGACGCGTTCGCTTTATTCGCTGCTACTCGGATATATTACTGGCAATTAATATCGTTAATGTTAACATGTTAAAAATTGTTTTTTTTTTTAATAACAGTTGAATAAAAATGTGATCGTGTGTCACGCGTTGCTCTGATTGTAATTAGTCGCGAATATCGTACGCGAAGTCGAGGTACCAGCTAATTTTGCGTTCGAACAATGGCTCGTGGTGCACGCGGCTAAGTAGTAGTGTCCTGGCAATTGTCAGGCAACGCTGTTCGTACTACTGCGCGCAGTGACGTTTACGAGCGCGTAATTAATGTTCATTCGCGGTTACGGAACGAGACGGAGCGATTTCAGTGGCGAATACGGGATTCAGAGTGTTCAGAATGTTCGAGACGAATCTCGAAGGAATTAACAACCGCGCGACGCGATGACAGCGTTGTTACCGGTTCCCACGATCGAACACTTTCTCCGTCGAACCTGCTTCGTACGCTTGATGCACACTAAATATGCAAAATGAACAGACCTCTCTGGTTCTGCAAATGTCGAGCTCGACTTCGATTCTGTTAAGTGTTACTCGTTTCTCAACTCGCGACGGGAATTTGGGAAATGCTTTCTCGCGTTACGTGTTTCGTTATCATATACAAATAAATAATTTATTAACGCGCTAGTTTCTACGTGGATATAATATACTGCAAATTGTCGCTTGACTAATAGCAACGTTACAAGAGCATTGGAAAATCTCGTTTCAAAATGTCCGAGTTGGCGTTACATAAGAGAACCGGACTGACCTTTTCCACTGACGCTAAAGACTTGAACCTTAACGCTTGAATTATCTTCGCTGCTTGCGAACGCGATTATATCACCGCGCGAACGCAATTACTTTCCATCGTCGAAAAGCTAGAAAAACCATGAAAAATCGCGATTACCCGATGGAACCACCCTCGAAGGACTAAATATGGTCGAGACTGGAGAACACACGCGAAGCATCGGTTGCGAAAACTCATCGCGCCAGTGAGAGTGATCATCGTTCTAGCTCTCACTCGTCAACGAGTCTTTAAAGATGGCTTACATTCCGAAAGCAGTACGCGTAGCTAGTTAGGAACGCTATTATACAGCTGGTTAAGTCGACGCAGCTGTGCCTGTGCTTAATTCGTGCGTTCAACTGGATAACATCTCGTTTCGAAATATCTGGTCGATGTGTATTGGATCGCTCCTTTTCTCATATTGTATTGAAAGCAAATAATTAATACAAAAACGTTTTAATTCTTCACGGTTGTTGCATATCTCTCAATTATGAATAGAAGAAAGTAAACTTTCAAACGGGTACAATTGAGTAATAAAAATTCAAAGTATTAGTCGAATACCGTAACTCTCTAGCAAAGTCAGTCGTTTTGGATTCAAGAAGAAGGCGCCTGTTCGCCAAAAGACCATCCAGTGCCGCCATTAAATCGTTTCCACGTTACGAACGGAAAGTGAGATCTCGCGTTTTCGATTGAATGCCAACTGGGTTTCGTTGGCAGCGAGATCGTTGGAACTTGCGACACGTTCCAGTCAGGGTCACCGTGTCGGCGACTTCGCTGGTGGAAACGATCGCACGCGGTCGTATGCGCGGTCACGTTTCGATGCTACCTGTCCAGAAGATCTGTTTTGTCCCCGCTAGATAAAATTCGTACGAAACGTGGATGAGGCTTAGATCGTGACGTGGAATCAGATGGAAATGGAACAGACGCGAGCGAGGGTACGCGTTCCCATGAAACACTTTCCGATGTTATCTCTGTCGAGCTTAGACGACTCGTCTCTGTTTCTAAATTTTTTACTCACCGCTCCCGATCTTTCTCTGTATTTACGAAACGTTGAAAGCGACAATCACTTGCTGCTCGACACTTCTGACGCGATCTTAGAGCCTGATGCTTGGTTCATAGGGTTTTACTACTTAATTATTCTTTCTTGTGGAATTTCATTCGTGTTCTTTCCTCGCGATTAACTTCTGCGCTACTTATTCTGGTGTCGTTTAAACGTTTCTTCTCAGAAGCTAAATTTTACTTACCATCGCGGTGATTGAATACGGACATCCAAAATGGTCGATCATCCTCTCAATTTGCACGCTCCAGTTTCATCGCTGGTCGTCCTCCACTTTGTTACGCGGAAGAAGCACTGCGAAGCGTTCAGGCGTTCACCTGGAACGCTCGATTCCCTAGTAAGGTGATCCATTTGACGTCCCTTCGCCGTTACTTCGTCGCCGTTTATCGTCCGCACTCGGAGCCCCGAGGAATCCTCGTTGCAACGCGCACGAGCGCGTCTGGGGACGATTACGTTAGCTAGAAAGCGGTGGAAAAAAGGCTAGACGTTGTTCACGGGGTAACAGACGACATGAATGAACGAATTATCTGTTGCGAGAGTCCAGGAATGCTTCGAGGGACTTCCCTCCTCTTGAAGGTGGCTGCAGCGAAGAAAAAGAGCTCAAGGCAACGCCTCTTGTATGCAACTGCAATCGTGTGCTGAAGATGATGGTTGCAGAATGACAGGCGTGATTCCATGGGTTCCTATATCTACACATTCACAATTTACTTCATTAGAACAAATAATATCAAATGATAAAAAAAATATTTATATTATAAAAAAAGATACTGAAATTGGAATAAAGAATACGCAATTGTCAGACTTCTGAATCAAATTTGTCCGATTTTTCCTTACGATCTCTCTAAAAGAAACTACCATAGCCTCTTCGCATAAAAATGCAATTTATTTGATTTAAGTCGTCCAAGGATTCCAGATTTCCTCGTTGAAAGACAGATCGACCGACGGCGTTGTCGATCATTCAGAGACAGTGCGAGTCCCTTGGCATCGAAACGAGCCTGGTTGGCCTCAGGCCAAACCATCGGAGAAAGAAGGGCGACACCAAGTCGACCAGCTGACCCAATGCACCGGGACGACGATGACCTCGAACCACGAGAGTACGTCGATCTCGATCGGTGGACTACCGAGAAGTGACCACTGGTTGGACAACCGGATGTCATCTCGATCCCTGTCAAATTTCGACTGCCTTGGTTCTCGTCGATTTGGCACAAGATAAATCGTTGGAAAATTGTTTCACTATTAAACAGCACACGCGAAAATCTCGTTGCCAACTTTAAAAGAAACGAAAGTCAATTTTATTCGCAAGTGGATCGAGCTACCACGAGTCAGACGATCTACAGAAACGTGGATTTAGATCGTGAATTTTTAATTGATCTTCGAGTGTGGTAAACGATCGTGGAGAAAATAAAATTGGAGATGAAGCAGAGATACGAGTGTTCGATAAGTGATAGCGGGACTTGTTCGGTTTAACGGCGATACAAGGAAGACGGTGATTAATGTAATTAAAGTAGCGCGATTATTCTTTACAAGTGGAGTACTCAGTAAACAGATAAGGATAGTGGGTCATAGCAAATCGCGTTCGCATTTTTTCCGTAAACTCGATCGACCAATTTGCGTTCGAGAAAATGGCCCGTAGTGCCGCTTTCCAGGCGGTCGCGCGATTCAATTTCACAGTTATTACGTTAGTTTCGCGGAGCTCTGGTTAAAGAGGTTCGCAGAAATCGTTAAGGATCAGCGGATCGGCAATTAAAGGAGTCGCTGATCGATCTCGTTCGATGAATACATATCGCCTGCAGCTGGCGTTTCATAATCATCCACCGTAATGCTCCGTAATGCTGGAAGATCGTTTGCAACGCTCTGTTTCCTGTCAATTCGTGGACACTGTAGTGCTTTCATTACGGTACTCCGGAAACAACATCATATTTCTTCAATTAAAAACAATGCGTACCAATTCAAAGGTACTATCCACTAGAATCGAGGAAACTCTCAGCTCAACTGAATTCGCATACTTTTGCTAAATTATCACCACGTTGTAGCGATAATTACGAACTCAGTCTCAGCAAACAGCAGTCGCGATCGACATGGCGGAAGAATGGTGCTCGCGAGCGACGCGACAGTGACTTTAATAGCGCTAAAAGCTAACGGGGAGGCAGTGGAACAGGTGAGGCAGGTACTGGGGCACTCCGGGTCACGGCGGCCGCCATTCAAGACGAACGAAATTCCCCGTAGTCGGGTGAACTCGGCAAATCGAGCATGACGAATGAATGAAACAGCGTAGAAAGAATCCGCTCGATCGGCTGCGTTCCTGCGTCGCTCGTTTTAAATGACACCAACTGGATCAACCAGGTGCGCAGTGTCACGACAGAGAAAAACGAGTCGCGAGCCCTCGATCTTATTTTTCCCTCGACGCATCCGGTCCAGTGACATTCGAAACAATGTCAAGCGGGAAGTCGCTTCGAATACACATACGAGACGCGTCCTTGGCCAAATTAATCCACCTTCATCACCTCAATTGAAACGCAATTCGATCGAAGCTGCTTTCAGTTTCTCAAGATCACCTGCGCCGCGTTCGATGTTCGTTGGTCGCAGAATGGTACCCAAACCCAGCGATTCGCAATGGAGAGACGCGTGCGTGGCCGTTACTGAAGGATATTTCATCAGCGCGCACATGGTACCTACCGTGGTGACGTTCAAGCGACGAGAAGAAAGGAGTCGGTCAGATAACTGTACGTCTCGGCCTCCGGACGACATCTTCAGCATCGTCGGGGCCCTGGGACCTCTGCCTCTCTCGTTCTCATACACCGTGCACCTTACCGCTCCCGCTCTCGACCGTCGTCTGGCGACTTCGCCGCTGCTCGCTGGTTTACTTAGCGGAGACGTGGAATTCGTACCCGCGCTCGGAAATGATCGGAACCACGCTTCGCCCGGGGCCATTTCTGAGAAACACGCTCTCAGTGTCACAGTACGCGAGCGTCGTGTTTGGTACGCCATTAAGCACGTTGACAAATATTGCTATCATCGCGAGAAATACGAAACTGATGATAAAGGCAAGAGGACACTGTACATTATATTATTAAATATTTATTATATTATTTTTAAGGATTATTAAAGTAGATAGCGGTTGTTTTGTGCAAACGAGTTGATGAAAAGGATGCAGATGGAGTTATTTGCGATCGTAGATTTTATTAGATGAGCAGAGAAGTGCGATGGAATTTTTGCTCGTGAATAGAAGAAACTATTTAATTATTTATACGAGCTTCTTTAGTAAATTATTCGCCTCAGGTTATTCTGAAATTGCCCAGCCAACCGCGAGATAATTCTATCGCGATTCCACCGTCGAATAAATCTCGAACCGCACCGCGAGGATCCTAAACTTGTAGGTTTACCATTATGTTCGTTGAATTACGATATGGGCATCGCGCATAATTATCCTTTCCTACGCGTTCAGCCATGCAACGCGAAGAAATCTATATGATGACCAAACGCAGCCTCTCGAGCAAGCATCCTTCGCGAACTTCCCTTCACCACCCACCATTTCCTTTCCCGGAGGTGCCATTACGCGGCCTTGACCAGTGCGTTAAACAGATAAACATTTCGATGAAAGTTTCTCTTGTTTTTCGCAAATTGCACTGTCGTTCGAAACTGTTGCACTCTGATTTGGACATCTGCTCTATTCTTTAGCGTACGCTCGTCGAAACGGTACTCTGTCTGGCTGCGTGTGTGCTAACACGTATGCCAACAGACATGGACTTTGTAATAAACGTTATCGCTTGTTAATTCTTCGAGGAATTAATGGTGACTTAATTTTTAATTTACAGATGAGAGACCATTGACAGAAGTCAGAGCACCTAGGATAGAAAGGGACCTGCAAGGTGAGCGTTGCACCCTCCTCGTGTGCCTGTTTTGCATCCGATTCGTGTTTTCCCAATAGAATTGTGCTCGAGAATGGCTTCACGGTGGGACGAGAGACGAATGCACATCGTCAGCCACGTTCTGTAGCTCCATTATCCGCAACGAGGTCCGTGTTCGAGCACAATCCTATCGGCAACAACGATTCTCTCTCTTTCGCTTCCCTCTCTCTCTTTCTCTCTCTCTATCTTTCGTCTCCGCTGTCTGGCCTTTCTCTTCTCACAGTTAAAACCGATCGTTCTGTCTCTAAAAACCTGCAATGTGCGTGTCGACGCGAGGTGCGGCCGTGTACATAATCAGAAACGACTTCTTTCGTATTATATATATATACATATACATATCTGTGTCTCTCTTTCTGTGTTTGTACCCCTAATTTTTTTTTTTTCTCTTCTTCTGTCGCATCGTGCACGGTTCATTGTACCGCAAGTCGATCACTCTTGCACTTACGATTTCCGTATTCGCTTAAAAAAAAATCTCAGATCGTCCAGTTGAGACAGTCATCGAAAAGTGACAGATTTACAGTACAATGTCCAGTGTCGCGTTCGATTTCGTTTCCGTGGGGCAAATGGTCTCGAAATCCCCTGACGATCGACTCACCGCAAAACCGTAGCCTCGGGGGACTTGATGATCGATCTAACGAAACGAAGAGTCGCGTGCAAAAGAGAACGGAACCTCGAAAAAAGCAAAATGAAAAAAAAAAGGAAATAAAGAAAGAATACGTAACCGCGGCGGGGAGATTTACAAATATAGGAGTACTTTCACTGGTTGAAACGTGAAATGAATTTCACGGTTCGCACGGGGCCTATAGATCGGGGCGCGAATTAGAAACGCCTCCATTGTTGACCGAGTATCATAAACGGATCCTCTGGAACTAGTTCTCAGGTCCCTCGAGCCGTACATATATATTATACAACGTTCTATATACCTATATAACGCATATACATGTATACGTATCGATTTGCAATACCGTGTACGGCCTACGGCTATCTTTTTAACGCCTGTGCACCTTCTACTGTCGTTTTCGCGCGCGCGCACGATTCACGGACGCGGAACCGCGACGCCCCGGTTGCAGGTACCGGCCCCGTTTCCGGTCTAGCGCCGCACGGAACGGAACGGGACGGAACGGAACAGGCGATCCGTCGGGGCCACCGTGAACGTGCGACGATCGGAAACCGATACCCGTGGGGAGAGGGTAGAAACGGGGACGCAGCAGGTTCCTTCTCTCTTATAGGCTATTGTACCAACAGGATGACTCGCCCACTAAGATCGTCTGTCTCTTTTTTTTTCTGTTTCTGTTACTGCTCCCGCCTGCTCCTCGCCTTCAACTCTTCTCAACAACTGGATGCCGTCTGCCTCCAACGTCCGCCCGCCACTCCGTCTCTCCGACGACCCACATATTTTATCGAAAAACGAAAACACGAAATACGATAATACTTCCATACGAGACACCGATTAACCGATTGGCCTGACACCGATCAAATCGCGACCGTCGGACGACTCGGACGAATTTACCACACACGACTCGACTGGATCTCTGTCTATTTCTATTTTCTCTATCCCGAATGCGAACGAAACGGGAATGGAAATCTAATGATCTTGCGTGCTCCTCGCGCGGCGATTGTCCCCGGTCCTCGGGTGCCTCTGAACGATCCTGAACACTTCCCATGCTCGAAACACTCGTTCCATGCGCGGTGATCGACAACCAGGCGTGACCACGGTACTCCTGGTCTCGGCTAGACCTGGCAAATCCGTTCCCCCGGTCGGTCTGCTAACGAAAACCGCGCGAACCTTCGTGCAGGATGGCGCCAGCACTGAGTTCGCTACTCAGGTGCTTGGTACCACGCTGGACAACGGTCGTCTCTACGCGAGAATACTGGCCACGTCCAGCAGGGTGTTCTACGACAAAGAGCCCAGTCCTGACTCGGCAACCCCGTACGTGGTTTACCCCTCGAGGACGTCTGACGATGACTGGCAGTTGAAAGTGGCTCTGGATAACGCGCCTATCAAGGCGTTAGAGGATATTGGAAATGTGAAACAGGAGGAGGGCCAGGGAGGCGATTCTGATGGCCAAAATGAAAATGGAAAAGCTTCCTCGACGAAGCTGGATGAACTGTCCAGGGAAAATGATATATTTAGCAAAAGAGAGTTTGGTACGGATGGTCAGAGGTTCAAACCAGCGAAGGTTAGACCCGCGGATAATCTGCCTACGTACACTGTGAAGCACGAGTACGTGACGACCAATTTCGATACTCTTGAAGAGGATCAGCCGAAGAATTTCAGGCCCAGAGTGCCTAAGATCTTCAAACCTCAACCTAAGCCAACTGTGCAGAAGAGATTAGATCCAAAGCCTTTGGCGACTGTGACGTATCATGGCTTCGCGGAGTTTACTACTACCGTTGGTGAAACTGTCATCGTTTTCTCTCCAAGCACGTCACCAGCTCCTGTTGGTCGTCCAGCTACCACGATCAAGGGTGACGCGACTCTGAGGCCTGACGATGGGATCGCTGTAATAAAGATTCGACCAACCAGTGTGGTATCCGGTCCAGAGAAGACTAAAGAGCATCCAGGACGCAAGTCTGATCCGAACAGTGAAACAGGTGATCCTCTATTGGATGCCATTAACAGGGCGAACATTCAGCCAAGCGTCACTGAGAATTTCGAATCTGAACCGTCCACGACGTCCACGGAGCCTCTTCTTCTGGTACCAGACATCGAGACTGCCTCCTTGAAGCCCACAGGCCTTCTGAAGGTCGTCGATTCGACCACTTCTTCTGATGGTATCACTACTCATTATAAAAGTTTAATTTATGGCACCTATATTGGTACGAATTACGTTCAAACTATTCACACGTCATCGAACGTGTATTTCTTCCCTGACGAGGCAACCGCAACGTACGATACAGAAGATACCACCGTGGATTATGGTACTACAGTTGCTGAAGAGTCTGAAGGCGAACTGGATACCACGATGGAGATGACAACTGGTACCACGCCCAGAATAATCACCACGAGCGAGGAGTCTCTCCTGGAAATGAACGAACTAACCACGCCATTGAAAGGCACCACGGATAGCGTGTTAACGACATTGAAGGATATCCTGGAGAGCGCCAGAAGGGTTGTGCTTGGTACCACCGAATCCGTTTCAACTTTGGACGATGAAATTCCCAACGATATAGTGCCTGGCGATCCTCAAGGTCGCAGTATCAAGGTAGGCGGTTCGAATAACGAGCTGGGACACCAGGATCACAAGGGCCACGCGTTTGACGAGCAGGAAGAGAAAATTACATTGGCAACCAGGTTACTTCCTTCAACAGTGTACAAAACGTTCACTTATTTCACGACTTTCTTCATCCCCAATGGCGATCAGACTACGACGTCGATAAAATCGAGAGAGGTGGTCTCGTCAGAGGTGACTTATCTGACGGAGTTGATTCTGCCAAGCGAAACTGCGCCCTCGATCCTTCCTACGGCCGTGACAGAGCCCATGATGACCACGACCACGCCCAGTTTGCTGGTCACGGAAGTGGAGCAAAGTACTAAACAGGACGAGGAGATAGAGTTGATCTTCAAGACTCTGTACACGACGTACACGTACTTGACCACTTTCTTCCAGGAGAGCACTTCCAGCATCTCCAGTCGAGAGGTCGTCGAGACGAACGTGATCACTCAGACCGTTGGCCCCAACGGAGTATCCGCTGTGGTTGCTGGATTGTTCGAAACGGACGAGTCGTCTTCGATATTGCCCACAAAAATTTCAGACACCGTTCTGCCTTCCACTACGCCCATGCGCGAAGAGGGCACTGAGAAGTATCCAACAACGATGGAGCAAACTACGGAGGACACGTTGACCACGTTGCAGGAACAAGACACCACTACTGATCAAAATATCCCTACAGAGTCTGGAGTCACTAATAAAGTTTTCGAAGATGCCAAGGAAACCACGCCAGAAATTGAACCTAGCCCTACGCCAAGTTTGCCAGTTGAAGAAGTAAAGGAACAAATCAAGACGTATTACACGACGTACACGTACTTCACTACTATCTTCGTCGACGATGAGACGGAAATCGAGACGAGAACCGAAGTAGTCACGAATGTCGTTACTGAGAAGTTCCAGCCGACTGCTGTGGTGCCCGTAATTCAGGAGACCCAGCAACCAACCACGCCCAAAGCTGAGACTGCACCAACTAATAAACCAGCTGTTCCACCAGAAATATTGGCGTACTTAGAAGCTATTCAGAGACAGAAATCGCAGGAGGAAGCCCTTCTTCTGGCGAAGAAAGTGCAGCAGCAAGCATCGAGCAACGAGGCTGCAACCGTTCCTGAAGCTAAAGCGGAACCGACAACGGAGTATCCAAGTACTTTGGAGGATCAACCAACTACAGAGAATATGTTTCGTGGTTTCGAAGTGAACGCCCAGGTGACGCCCAATCCACCAGTCGAGGGTGAAGTTCTGGGATCCATGGTCACTGACGTGGTGTCCTCCTCCAGTTCCGGAGGCGGCACCGTGTTGGACGTGATGGACAAGAGGAACGCTGTGCCTGAAGATCAAGAGCTATCAGAGTCGAATCACCACGACGTGGAACCAGCGCCTACTCTTCTGCTTCAGACCAGTTACACCACTTTCACGTACTTCACGACGATGTACAAAGGTGACGAGTCAAACGTAGTCAGTCGTTTGGAAACCGTCACGAACGTGGTCACTGAGACCATACGACCAACTGCTGTGGTACCAGTTGAAACTAGCACTTTGCCAGTGACATACTTCACGACGTTCACCTATTGGACGACGTTCTATAAGGATGGCGATACTGTCACCACAAGTCGCGAAGAAACAGTCAGCAACGTTGTGACACCTGGAGTGACACCCACGCCTACAGTAGAGCTAGGAGTGCTCATGACGTATCGTCCATCGACGTCGAACGTCGAAGACAGCTTCGTCAGCGAGAAAGAATCCAAGATCACAGCTGATAACGAGGTGACACCGTCGGACGTGGCTCCTATTCAGAATTCGAAAATCGAGGAACTGGGATCTACGAGTTCTAAAGAGATCACCACATCCCCTACTACTGATCAGACTGTTTCAGAGTCCGTTTCAATTAACCCTGAACCAACCACGTATTACACCACTTACACTTACTTCACGACTTCCTACGTAGGCAATGAGACGATTTTGAATAGCAGGCTAGAGACTGTTACCAGCGTCTCCATTCCTGATGTTCCTGTCACTCGTCAAGCTGCAACTGGAAGAGCCATCGATGGTCCAATCTTTCAGCAAACCTTAGCAACAGAGGAGAAAACGATTACACCGTCGAAAACTACCGAGCTTCCGAAAACTGGTCTACTTTCGACGATCAGATCCAGCCAAGTTAACGACGGCACCACCACACATTATATGACTGACATTCATGGCACTTACATCGATGGGTTGTACGCTCAGATTAAAGAGAGCTCGACCAGAATCGAGGTACCACCGTTGCCATCGTCAGTGGCTACGCCAGTCCTGCCAACAGGCGTCCTGTCGATGAACAAAGGGAACATAATAGACGCTGATGGTGTCACCACGATCTATTTCACCACGAAACAGATCGGGACTCTGCTCGACGGACTCTACGCGAAGGTAATCGAGAGCACTTCGAGTACTAAGATAGACGAGGAGAGAAAAGCGACTATACCACCCACTCAGGGTCACAGAACTGGTCTGGTAAGACTGATCCAAGGTCAAATAGAGAATAACGGCACGACGACGTTCTACGAATCGAAAGTGATCGGTACCAACATCGAGGGTAGGTATGCCCAGATCATAGAGAGCACCTCAACTTTCTTGTCTTCGACTCCAACGATAAAGATCGCACCCACGACGACTTCGCCACCCACGAAACCCACGGAGATCCCAGAAATCTCACCTTCCCCTGCAGTGATACAATCCTCCCTGTCGGAGGACCCGACGACAGAGCCTCCTGACCAGGACGAAGATCTTGAGCAGAATGAAGAGAGCGAAGAGGAAGATGAAGAAGGGGAAGATGGGCAGAGTGTCAAGAAGAAATCCAGGCTGACTTTCTCCACTAGGAAGAGAACGTTCACTCCAGTGATCAGACCATTCGCGTCCAGAAACAGGCCCACGTTTAATCCAAAGCGAAAGGGTGCACAAGGTGCAACGACGATTACCAGAACGGATATAACACCTACGATAACTGCAACTTTGGCTGGAAAGGGCAATAGATTCGCTTCGTCCAGGGGTCGCGTCAGTTCGCCAATAGGTCCATACTCTTCGACGTTGTCGCCATCAGGGTCGAGAAGATTCCCTGGAAGACGAGGTTCTCCAAGCACAGCCAGTTCTTACTCCTCGACTCTGACAGGAAGCACCAGAGGCAGGGCTCAGCCCAGAATATCTCCATCGTCCGTGTTCCAAGGGAACAGACGTGGACCAACGTCGATCAGAGGCTCCTCGGCTAGAGCAGCGTCTCGTGGCTCGAGTTCCGTATTCCCTGGAGTGTCTACCAGGTACAGGTCGCCGATCAGGCCATCGTCCACTTTGTTGAGAGGTCAGGCAACGGCTAAACACGACGACCAAGAAAACGATGCCAATGAATTCACTACGACCACTTTGGTGACTGAAGAGACACCTTATACGGAGGATGCGGAGGACGGAGAAACTGTTACAGCGCCTCTTCAAACGACCACAGAGTCCCCAAGGAGGTCGACGAATCCTTTACTGAGGTTCCGCAGGCCAAACAGTCTGAGCACTTCTGGCAGAACTGGGACGACACCCAGGCCACCAACGACTACGAGAAGAAACGGCAATTTGAACAGAGCAACCACGCCAGCTGTTCCTAGAGTTAGTAATATTCGAAGCAATGGAAGGGGCAACACACCAATATCGACCAGGCCTCGACAGGGTAGCACAGGGTTATTTCCTCCTCGAGGACTATTTGGGAAGAAACAGGAACTACCCATAGAGGAGCAGATAGAGCCCAGCGAGGATCTGGAAGGTGAAGACGAGGAAAATTTTGAGGACGATGGTGTAGAAGAGATAGCTGACAACGATTACGATGGCTCTGAGCACGAAGACAGAACAGCGAACAGTAATCGTCGCTCTGGAAAGTCTACCAGACCAATCGTGCAGATCAGACCGAACAGGTTACGAAGGATACGCAGACAGGCGAGTCAATTGAGATCCTTGACCAGTAGATTCCGACGACCGGGTCAGACAGGTGCGCAAAAGGCTGAAGACAAGTCTGACGTGAATGAAAATATCTCGAGTAAAGAAGAGACGTCCAAGTCTAACTCGAAGCCTATTCCTCGTTACAGTAACACTCGAGGAAGGTCTCTGACAGCGTCTAGACCTGCGTCCAAGTCACAGAGCAATTCTGAGAAGACGTCAGCTGAATCGACGGAGTTAAGTCAAAGCAAGACCAGAAACAGGTCGAAAAACAGTAATAACAACGGCGAGAGAAGCACCACCTCTAGAATAAAACCTTCCCCAACTTCTAACAACGGTAGGTTCACTCTCAGAGAGAAAGACACGAGTTCCAGCAGATCGAACTATAAAAGACCAAGTTCTTCAGGAACCAGAACAAACGGTAGAACCTCGACTAGCTCAGAACGCGTGAGACCACCGCGATTGCGAAACGGATCGAACAAATCGACAGAGTCCACCGCCACAAGGCGTGTACCACCTTCTGGCCGCACTGCCACGAGGTCCTCCAGCAGGAATGGTAACAGAAGAGCATCGCAACCGACGAAAACCAGAGGTTCCCTCGAGGATATCAGAGAAGCGCCCACAGTGCATCCAGACTACGACGGGACGATCACAGTGACTCACTACGTGCCCACGGAGGTCACCATACCAGTGGTGAACAACGGCATCACGGAGCAGAGGAATATCATAACCGCCCAACCCAGCACCGAAGTCCTGGCTCCGTCTCAGTACAGCACCGTGACAGGTGGTGACGGCAGACAATTAGTGGTGATCGTTAGCGAGGTAACCGGTACCAATCCCCAAGGTCAGACCGAGGTAACCCGTTTCCTGCTCCACGAGACGCCCACTACCCGCGTCTCCCACACGTTAACCACCTTGGGTGGCCGCAGGGCCTCGCAGTCCGTGATCGTACCCACGACCGTCTACTCCGTGGAGAACGTGGTCTCCACAGTGCAACCGTCTCTACCCGGGAACGCACCTCTCGCGAACATTCTCCTCTCGCAACTGCTTCTCGGTCAATTAGGTCAGGCGAACCCGTTGCTGCAACAGCAGGGCACACCCTCCACGCAGTACAACACGCGCACCACCTCGTACGTCACCACGATCACGAAACAACAGAGCACGGTGATCCCGTTGACGTTTCGAGGGAAAGAGATACTCACCACCCTGGTGGACACCTCGACGGACGTGGTCACGGCGACAGAGTTCGTCACGGACACAGTGGTGGTGACACCAACGGCTGCGTTGCCAGCTGCGAATTTGAATTCCTTGTTGCTGCTCCTCCAGCAACCCCAAGCGCCGAAGAACACAAACCCCCTGTTGGATCCCCTGTTCGCAGCTGCTCCGTTTACCCAGAGCAATACCTTGCCTGGCGAGGTTGAGAGGAGGCACCAACCAGCTGATTCCGATTATAAACACGACAATCATGACTACTCGGGTGAGGAGGAGGAGGACGTTCAACAGTACCACAAACCGTCGAAGCCTAGAAACGGTCGGGGTAAATCGAACGATAAGAAAGAGGAGCCTGTCAGGGATGAGTCCAGCGTTGTGACCTTGTACGTTTCCGGGCGAAGGCCAGGGGAGTTCAGCACCGTTCTGAGCACCGTGAAAGTGAGCGACACGGCCGGCCCGTCACGAAGGCGAAGGGAAACAGGGGAGGACGCGGTCGTCGACGTTCGACCGTCGATCCCGCCGTCGTTGCACGCGGGACCGGACGAGGTCACCATTCTGGCGGGGAGCGAGGACTCGCTGGACGCGCACGCCCCGACACAGAGTCTCGAGAGCGTAGTGGGTGACGTCGGACGGCATATATCCACGTCCATCCACACCTAACCCTCGACACGCATCGCCAGATGATCCTAACCCCCTTTTCCACTCCCTTAACTATCATCACTCAAGCAATTAATATAAGTTCATCCTCGAACATCCATCGTGAGAAACCCACCTAGAGACCGAAGCTGACGACCTTTTCTCTGACTTCGTCCAAGCTGGTGACGCTCGCTCACTGGTTCGTTCATCGCGCGCGTTTTCTGCGCGCTACCCAGCGACCAAATACAGATCGATCACCTTTGTCGCTGATTTTTCACGTGTATCATATCGTTCGAAAGTCCTTCGCGATGGAAGAATCGCGAAAAGCTCGCAGCTTCGGTTGAATCGAGAATCCTCGTCGCTATCTCGACGTCCGTTTCACGTCCTGTTCGCTCTCCCATTCTTCGATACTCTCTCACTCCTCCTCTCTCTCTCTCTTTCTCTCTGATTCTCACCTCCCGTGGTCCTCCATCAAACGGTCCACCTATTAAACGCAGCCTCGAATCCGCCGCCGCCGCACGCGCGCCCACACGCGACGAAATCCACGCGACGCATGGTACTACTCTGTCTCTGGTCTCTGTCGAGGAACGGATCGGCGATTGCTGGGCCCAATCGCGCGGTCGATCGATAACACCCGGCTCTACTAAGTGCACGAAACAGAACGTATGAGGATGGGATGTGTCTGACACGATTTGTCTTGTTGTTTAACCTAACACTCGAGATGGCTCGAAACGTACCCACCCCACCCGCCTGTTACTCACCGGTTGCCCTAGCTGTAACTCACATACACGCGTAGAAACAAAAGTAAAAAAAGTAAAAAACCATACAAAGCCCATCCGACGAGGATCAGTGCGTGCACGCAAGCGAGAGAACGTCGCCTTTTCAGATGTTTACCCCGACGACTACTACCGATTAACGAGCGACGTCTCTAGCGAACGCGCGTGGCCGTCCAACGAGAACGTCCGAAGCTTCAACGAGAATGGCGACGACTACCTCGAGGAGACGCCCAGGAAACGCGTCAGAATCCGCGTGCCCGTTATCAGAAAGAACGGAAGGCAACACAAGCTGACGGTGGTCAGACGAAGGCCCGTTGCATCCAGGACAGAGGACCCTCCGTTGGTCGTGGCTAGCCACACGCCCAGAAGGATCGTGGTGACTCGCGTCAGGACTCTGGGCTTGGCCAATACCATTCGAAGTGACTTCGAGCCAGACGCCCTCAGGCCTGAGATCGGAAGGCACAAGGTGACCATCACCAGGCGTAGAAAAATAGGCTCGACCTTCGTTTCGCCTACGAGCAGCGAACGAAGAGGTAGGATCACCAGGAAAAAGTTGATCGCCGTTAGACCGGTACAGCCTAGCCCGACTTTCGCCATTATTACGACTGGTTTCTTCACTGCTCCGACCTCAGAGTACGAGGAGGAGTACTCTGAGATGGAGGAACGCGAAGAAGTGGAGGACAAAGGGGTTCCCAGTACGACGGTCACGCCTGAACTGGAGGAACCACCTAACGTAATCGACAGCAAGCCCCAAGAGCTCGAAACTGAAAGTACAACGGAAGAGATCGACTCGAAGTCGATAGAGGAAAGTTCTGTCAGTTCGCCGGTTATCATCACTGATAATTTCTTCTTCCCACCGTCCGATGACGAGTACGAAGAGTACGAGGAGGAGGAGTACGCGGACGCTACGACTGAAGCTCCCAAGGAAGAGTCTGAGAAAGAAGAAATACCAACCACGACGGAATCTACGAGAGTAGAAGAAGTTTCTGATAAGCAGGACATTTCAACAACGTCCGCAGCTACTGATGTAGCTGAAAAAGAGGAAACAACGCCAGAAAGTGACACTGTTAGTCAAACCACGATGGAATCGATTAATGAGAAGGAAGAAGATAAGTCTGCAGAGATTTTGACAACTGTGAAACCGATAGAGGATGAAGAAGTGGTGGTCACCACGCAAAGAAGCTCTGAAGAAACGTCAGAAGATGATGTTCCGACGACTAGTTATCCTGAAACCAAAGAAGATGAAAAGGAGGATGAAGAAGAACGCGTAACGACAGTCGAATCTGTAGAGACCACAGTACCTGTTGAAGAAACAACAGCGATCGATATACCTGAAGAAGAAATCGAGACCACGACACAGTTTAACAAGGAAATCGTACCAATTACTGAGAAAGAAGATGAATATACTAACACTGATCACCCTGCATCGTCCGTTGAAGTAGAATCCAATGAATCTTCCTCGAAAGAGGATGATCTCGAGGAGAACGTCGAACCCCACGTTACAACCGTTGCGACAGAACCTGAAGACACTTCATCAAAAGATACTAACGACTCTTTCGAAAAAGACATCGAATCAACCACCACGATAAGTGAAACGGAATCCAAAGAATCTTCGTTAGAAGATACGGAAGATTCCTCGGAGAAAGACAACGAATCCCAAGTCGCAGTGACAGAACTCGAACCCACAGACTCACCCCAAACCAACAACGAAAATTCCCCCGAGAAAGCCATCGAAACTCGCGTGACAGATGTTCAACCAGGCCCTGAAACCACCTCGACGAAATCTATCGAAGAGTCCGATGAAAAGACCCAATCCCCCGTTCCAATTACAACCACCAGCCTAACTCTCGAGACGGGTAGGTCGTTCCCAAATGCGACAGACATCGCCGTTCCCAAAGAGGAGTCCGCGATCACGATTAAACCTGAGGAGAAGGAAGAAATCCCCACAGTGCAACCGATCCGACCCACAACCGTGCCCGCAACGTCAACCGCGACGTCTCTCGTTGAGATATACCCCAGTTTCGCCAGTGTCCTACCCCTCGAGACGCTCGAAACGACGTCGCAGGACACCGTCGGCCTCAGTCGCTCGGAGGACTCCGAGATCCTAAGCGTGATACCCCTCGAAGTCGAGCACGCGACGAGTACCCCGGAGGTTCTCGAGGCGACGAGCAGCCTCGAGAGTGGGAAGGCGGCGACGTCGATCACGTCGATCGCGTCGCCCACCCCTGAGGAGATCGAGGCGGGCCTGGCCGACGATTTGTACCTGTCCCTCTCCAGGCCAGACTTCCCCGAGATCCTGCCGTCGAAACCTGTCCACGTGGGGCCTCACGAGACCGGGTCCGACACGCCTCAGCTAGAGCCGAGCACGAGCGTTTACTATACCGAGACGATGGTGACGTCGACGCGACTGAGAACGTACACGTACGTGGTGACGCAACTGAACGGACTGGAGACGAAAGTGACGTCGTCGACGACCGTCCGACCGAGAGTGACGACGCTTACGTTGACGGTGCCCGTCACGGTGACTGTCACTCCTACCGTGGAGTCGTCAGCGTACTCCGTTTCGTCTGTGTATAGCCCGGTGCCCGTTGTTGGTGAGTAGCTACTATTGGCTCTGCCAGAAGCCTTCTTCCACTGAACGATCGTCCACTGCTCCGGGAGTTTGGAATTGGAGAGTTTTGGAATTGCTCCGTGAATCGCATTCGAAGGCTGGGGTTGTTGACGATGAAGTAGAGCGTTGTTTGTTGGGAGCACTGGACGATCGATGTAAAAAGTAATGTTCTTCCTTAGACTAATATGATACTTCCTTTCGAGCTGGTTCGAGACTGTACAGACGCTCCTCCGAGTCTCACTTCGATTGGCTTACGGCGGTCTAAATTGTTTTCTGTACAATAGATACTCTGAGTGAACTGTACATACCTGTAAATGAATTCTGATTCTTGTACATATCTAGTCTCTATTCTCGTTCGTTTTTATTTCTATAGTCTATTCTGTATATTTTTGTTTCTCGAATGTCGAAAGTGTTTTAACAGTGTACAGTGACCGTTCGCGCGCGCACGCCTGGACAATTGCTGCCACCCAGTACATCTGTGGCGGGGAGCTAGATCGTTCAGGCGTGTTTGCGCGCGCATTTGTGAATTCTTTAAATTACTTCGCCTTCGTTTCAGATGTACATTGTTTCGCTCGTAACCGTTCGAACACTTCGGTTCACTTGCGATAATGGTAATTGGGACCATCTGAAAATGTCGATTTACAAAACGTATAAGCATCCTCGAATGGTTCTGAACGGTATACGATCTTACTCGTTAATTAGCCTACAAGTGTCTAAACGTGTGACGAGGCGAGAACGCAACGATGATTTGTCACGTTTCATCGTGGAATTGTAATGACAGGGGAGCACGAAGCGAAAGATGAGGAAGGTCGGAAGTTCAACTTGGCGACGCGCGTCATGTCGAACGGAGTCGAGGTGATCGTGGCGGGTCCGACGCCGGCGCTACGATGGGAGACCTCGATGCCGCAGCCTACGCTGACATTGTCTGACGCGGTTGTCATGATGCTTCCGCAAGATAAGCCGAACGAATTTGTCACGAAGACGTGTACGACCACGTTCACGTATCTCACCACCATCACGAAAGACGGGACCACTACCGTGTCCACGGAGCAACAGGTATAACTACGATATCGACGACAAAAATTAGCAATTTCGAATTGACATTTCGCGTTTATTCGCGTGAGATTCGATTAAGAATGAGACCTCGCGACGAATGAAAATTAATCTACAATTTGCTGAAGGTGATAGCCAATACTGCGACAGAGGAGCGCCACCGGAAGCCAGGATCGGAGACCGCCGCGGTAACATTAGAAGCATCGCCTACGTTACGCACTGAGGTCTTCAAAACCACGTACACCTACCTAACACTAAACACTGATCATTCGAACGTGAACGACGCTTTGGAAAGTAGCACGAAGGTGATCACGAACACTGTAACCGCTCCTCAGCATTACCTGCACACGATTCTGGAGCCATCGGAGGCCCCGCAACCGGAAACGAACACGTACCTCAGTACCAGGTTGCTGGAGAAGACTTTCATGGAGGATGGACGCACCAGAATAGAAACCACCAGCGATACAGTAACCCAGGTTCGTGGTCGATGATGAACGACGCGGGCAAGTGAATCTCTGCGCCGCTAAATGGGATTTTAAATGACACCGTTTCCATTTCAGCTGATAATAACAGAGTCTGCACCGCCTCCGCGTCCGACCAGCGTTACGACCACGTTAACTGCGCTGGATAGCACGGAAGAAAGCATGTCAGACATCATGAAGACGTACTACATCACTTATACTTATTACAATACCTTCTTGGAGAAAGGTAATACGGTTGTACGAACGAACGTCGCGACGTCCACTGACGTGGTTCTGGAGAAAGTGCCTATCAAGAAAACGACCACGAAAACGGCTACGGTTAATCCCACTCCGGAACCCATTCAGATTTTCGCCACGAAGACGTATCTGACCACGTTTACTTATTTCACAACGTTACTTCAGGTACCTTGATTAATTTAAACCATTGTAAATTAAATCTTATACGTTGCACTCGATGGAAAATTATTTCGTGTAAAAATTTCCAGGCTGGACCAGACGGCGAAACTTCCACCACAGTTTCTTCGAGGTCGCACATCGTGGAGAACGTGGTCACAGAGTCCATAGCGCCCAGTTTACTTAACGCTGGGTACATGAATTTACTGACTACAGCGCATCATTCTGATCCGGTTAAAAACGTGGTTACTGGTTCAACGATCATCTTCTTCGACGAGGACGACCAGATCGATTCTACGACCAGCTCCAGTTTCCAGGAAGCGACCTCCACGGTGGAGGTGCAGAACGACGAGGCGATCTCTGCGAGCTTGGCATCCAGCGAGCCGTCACCAGTCGTCAAAGAACCGATTTTAAAACCTTCTGAACAAATCAGCCAAGTAATTAGAACTTACCTTTCATTAGTACTATAAATAGTTAAGTTCTTGAAATATTTCATACTATATGTTATAATTTTATTATAACCGCAGGAGAATAACGCGACTGTTTCCACCGAGTCTGTACAGAACAAGAAGCCTGCCAGTCAAAACACGAGCGATCTTCAAGTAAGCAATCTTCTAAATCTGGGATCGTTGGGAATCAATAGTCTGTCGGCTCTGAGACCAGTAATTACCGCTGTGGCTGGTCTTCTGCAAGGGAAGACAACTGCGACGCGTCGAAACGATTCGATCCCGCAAGCAGAGGCGCAGGAAGTGACCACGCAAAGATCACCCATCTATATACCTGTTACTGATTTCGCTGACGGAGATATGATACCCCTTGAAAGTCAAAATATAGGTAAAGTTTCTGTGAAGCCAGAAGATTAATATTTATCGTTTAGTGATTCACTGTTTCAATCGACGGTACAATTGTTCTTCTTCAAGGTGCTCATCTGGCGAACCTCAACCATAACTACATCCCCGAAACGCGGCACAAAGTGGCGTCCAGCTTGGCAGACGGAATCCCAATCTCCCCAGGCGAAGTGATCACCGCGAACAGTGACGTGATCATTGGAAAACCGGGAAAAATGGCACCAAGATTGCCTCAGACATTTTTAAAAGACAATGTAAACATTGGCATAAAACCACCGCCGCAGCCAGTTCCCAATATTCCAGTTCATCCCGTGTTGGAGGTGCTGGAGAACGATCGAGACGACTCGCAACCACAGCAGACCCTCCAAGGCCACAAAGGACCACAGATACAGATATATCCAGCGCAGCAGGTTTACGAGGAACACTTGAAGATACCAATCTCCATGCCTGTCGACTCGAAGCCACAGTTGATACCAAAACAACCCCAGAAACTGCTCCCCGTTCAATCGTCACCACCGAAGAGGATGGGTTCGAAGCAGGACGTGATGAAGAACGAACCTATACTGAAACCACCAGACAGACCTAACGTGGAGCAGTACGCGAATCCTAATTTGAACCTGAAGGAACCGGAATGGAGTCCTGAGAAGCCTAGGAGGCCGTGGAGCGCGAAGGACCCTCTGAAGCTTCCTCCACCCCATCCGCAATTTGATCAGGTACAGCTTGCATTTGATTCGATGTGGTATTAAAACATTTGAGGGATTTCAAAGATCCTTGAACGCTATCGAAAATATTATAGAAGATCGACTCGGGAAAAGCACCGATAGGAAAACCATGGCTGTCCGAAGAACAGAAGCGACCGCCGTGGTCCCAGAAAGACCCTTTGCTCCCCGATCCTCACGTTATCATGCAAAATCCAGAACCCAAACCGCGACCAGCAGAGCCCATAGTTCATCAAGTGCCTCACGTGATCGACAGATCGACAGGTCAGCCTTTGCTGGTCAATATCCAGCCCAGTCAGGTGACGAACGTGGTCATTCCTCAGGGTGGTACACAGGCGCTGATCTTTGGTGACACCAGCGAACCGCACATCAGTGGACAGTACTTCGACGATCCCTCGCCCTATCCAGAATCAGAAGTTGGTCTGGGATTCCTTGGAATACAGAAGGTTAGTTACTCGACTTGCAATTAATTGTAAATGGTTTAAGGTAATGTATAACAATTCTTTTCGTTAATTTATTTAGAATACGAAATAAAAATTGTTACTATTCTGCGCGCAGGTAGAAAATCTGCCGCAGTATTCCAACGGGAAGGATCCAGTGGACTACATGGTTCCACCATCGCCACCGGTTAATTTTAAGCCTCACCCCGAGAAGCACCCCTCCAATCGTCCACAGTCTATCCCTCTATCACCAGGCCGTTTCGAGTACGCGAAACCGTTGGAGATGTTAGAGGCGCCCATAATCAGGCCAGAAAAGAAACCGTCGGATGTGCATTTCATCAAACACCCGGACAATTCGGGAGCCATAGGCGGTCAGGGTCACCTGCACACCGAGATCTTAGTCGACCATCGACCAGAGTCAATAAATATTCGTCCGCAGAGCGTCCCACATCCTGCGATCCACCCTCACACGCACCCCAATAATCACATACCGCCACGAGGGCAGTATCCTAAGATTCCAAAACCTGGTGACTCGAGCATACCACCGAGAAGAACGGAAATACCGAATCAGCAAGATAATCCGTATCAATACTTGCTTGTAGCCAAGCCAGACTCAGGGAACGACATCCTTTTGAATTCTAATTGGAAGCCTGACAAGAAACCACCCCCGCGGATTCTGATGAACAACAGATTGAGACCTCGCCCGCCATTGAAATCGACGACCAGTCGTCCGATTTACGTGGAGCGACCGAATAACAGGAAACCAATTTATAACGGGCCTCAGAGGCCCCAGAACACGTTCGTGCTCCCGCATCGGCCGATGGCCAACCCTCAGATCCATCACGAACCTCCAAGGATGACCACTTCGACGCCTGGGGACGTGGTTAAGGATGTATCGACCGAGAGGCAGCCTTCTTTCGGGCCTCCTTTCCAGGTAATCGAAACTCTGAAGTATTTTATCGAATAAAACGGAACAAAGTGATAGACTATTCTAATTCCACGTTCTTTTGCAGATCGATTTTCAGGATAGACCACCGCACTTTTATATTGAGAATAGACCGACGAACGTGGGTCATATCAGGCCCCAAACGGAGAGGACAGTGGAACACGTGCCCACTGGAGCTATGGAGTACCACAATCCATCGGATCCGAAAATAAAACAGGAAGAGAAGCCTGTCACAGCCAGGCCTGTGAACAGTCAGGTTCAGAACTTCAATCAGGTGCCGTCCAATCAAAAAGGACAGCAAGAGACTTGGCAGAGCGGCACGCAAACGGAGAAGACCATGGATTCTCACACTGACGCCTCCGAGGCTGTAAATTATCACGATCAGATAAGCGATATGCAAAAGCACGACAAATCGAAAGAGGACACGTCGATTGTTAACCAAAGGAGGAACACGACTGGTAACACGGTGATGGGCAAACCAATCGAAGAAATGGACTACCAGAAGGATGAGAAGGAGAAACCGATCTGGATAGGCCCAGGAGCTCCATTCACCCTTAAAAACGATGGCGCGCCAGTTCAGATACCTCATGGGCAAAATTATTACAACATTAAGCCTCACGAAATGCCAATAGTTCAAGGGAAACCATTTGACGTGTACACTGGCAACGAGAATACGTATGGCTACAAATGGGGCGAAAATAAGTCTGAATATGAGATCGTGCAAAGTGTACCATCGACTTACCACGGTAACAAAATGTCTCCAATGAGTCACACGAATCAGCAGAAGAAACAGACCCACGAACAGGATATCACCATGCACCTGAAGCCACCAGCAATAGTTCCTCAAACGGTACCCGAATCAGGCAAGCCTAACAGACCGTATCCAAGACTGCCAGGAGGAAATAAAATGGAACCCAGACCTGTATTGTACCCCAGACCTGATAATATGGGCCAAACCACTGACATGAAAATGAGTGGTCAAATGAAACCATCGAACGAAGGCAAACCAGGGAGCCTGGAATCATTCGCGAACAACAGTATGACACCCCCAAGCAGATTGAATCAGAGCATCTTGCTGGGAGGTTTCGTGGACTTAAACTGGAGCCAACGACCAGACAATCACATGATTTATACCAATAACAGCGGAATGATGTGGAATCAGTTGAAGAACACTTCTGTTACTCATCAATTTGAAAACCAGTATGGTCAAACCAGTAGCGAGACTGTGCAATTAGGCATGGACAATAATCGTCCCAAGGTGACGCAACAGGGCCACGGAATGGGAACGAGAATTCACCCAGAGTATCCTCACATCATCGTCAAACCTAAACCTCAAGTACCCGGAACAATTACTATTTCCTCGGGCAACAGCAAGTCTGAAACTCCGCCAAATCAGTTCTCCATGCCAGTGGAAGCCATGGGCGAAGAGGTGGACAGTAAAACGCAAACGGAACGACCACCCAGCATGCTGGTCACGATGAACAACATCGGTGAGAAGAATAACAACGACGAGAAGCTGGATAATTCTTATCAGACAAATTTCGCAGCCTCAGACGCGAACAAGGGCGATTCCATGGAACCTCATGAGAGCAAAGTTAAAGTGAGACCCATTGAAACGTCCACCGTGGATATGATGAACAGCATGGAGGGCATGGGTGTACCATCCAGAGAAATGAAGCCTCCACCATTGAGACCCGTAGTCGGAATAAATCAGTCGAATAAAGACAAAGAAGAGGACCTTAAACCACCCCCTATTCCATCGAGAGATGTCGTTGGTTTATCACCTCCGCCTGTTGATATCACTACCACTAGTGGTCCCATGGATGACAATAGATTTCCGTTTGGTACTGCCAACGAATCTGGATTGAAACCACCGCCTAAATATATTCCTCTGAAGGAGTCCACGGTTGCACCTTTACCCAGCGTCTCCATGGTACCACCTAGTCCAAGGCCTTCTTTAACCAGGCCTTTCATCATGGAACTGCTCTCTCAGGTGAATATATTCCTCGTACAGTTTGCGTATATGTTTTAAGTTACTCTAAGTACACGCTGCTATCGATTGGTTGTTTATATCTTTCAGGATATGGTGCCTCCACCCCCAGCGACGGAAACCACTCGACCCCTCGAGATAGCCACGGTGAGACCAGCGGTGGCGGTGTCCGGCTCGATCCAAATCGCGACAGCTGTCGCAACGTCTCACATACCAGTGATACACGACATGGAATCGAAGATACCGATCATACACGGCACTGTCGATCTTCCAGTAGTCGTGGACGTGCCTGAGATTCTCAGGCCAATCGAGACGAGGAAGACTGAACACGTTAGCATCTACACTGTGCGGCCATTCGATACGAGGCCTGTATCAAGGTACACGAATTGTACTATTTATTTTCGCTCGACAGTATCTTTAATGGCGTTCGTAATCCTCGAGATTTTCGTACGAAAAAATTGCAGACTATCCGTGCAACCAACCGCGATGCTGTCAACGAATATAGTGATCCCAACGAAAGCGAGACCACACCATCCGGACTACATTCAACCAAGCAGGTCGACGTCGACGTCTCGACACGTGGAACCGACACGATTCCCCAATCAGGACGTTCCTCTGAACCCTGTGAAGCGTCCAGAGCATCCTGTGTTTCTGGAATCGAGTTACGATAATATTCCACCGTCGACGAAAGTCGAGGCCACGGACAGCTTGACCCACGTGGTGGCCACGAGCCAGAGGAAGGAACCGCGGCCCACGATGACCAAGAGCGACGCCACGAAGGTGGTCGTTTCATCGGCGACGGAGCACAAACGGAAGAACGAGACGGCTGCGAAGGAACTGCCCAGCGTGGTGACCAGGGTTGACAGCTCGATAACGAAGGTAACGAGCACGCTGTTAGGGAATATCGACAGGAGGAACGAGTCGACGATCAAGATAACGAAGGACGTCACCAGTGTGACACGTGGGGCTGTTAATGGGACGACAACGACGACTATGCATATGAAACCGAAAGAGGTGAGCTCTCTCTCGATATACTAACGAATATAATATAAACTGCTGTTATATTCGCTGGATTTTCTACAGAAATTTGTTGAGATTAGATTAGAGAAATTGCTCGTTCCTCGATTTCGGTGTTGTAATCGTTTCTCGCGCAGGTGACACGATTCCAGACGTCGACGGTGACCAGAACGGAAACGTCAGTATTAGGTTCTCCGCCTACCACGCGAACATTGCTTCTCACCCACACGATGACGTCGACCACTGTGGAGACCGTGACGGAAACGTTGCTGCGACCGACTAGCGTGATCTCCACTGTTACGTCGACAATTTTGCAATCTGTGGTCACCAGACTGCCACCGCCTCAGGACAACGTGGTCGACAACGATTCCATTTTAGTGGTGGTCAGCGATCAGAAACCACCAGCGTCTGACGCGGAAGCTGTAAACGTGAGGATTGAATTTCGACATCAAAACCATATACGATTCACAGCAGTGAGGGATGTGTATTAAAATGTACATTTTTTTCTTCAAGGTGGAGGCTGAATATGGTGATATTACGAGGGACGACCAACCTATTATTACAAACGAGGTTCACAGAGTCCTGGCTGGCGAAGTTCTTGGGGCACCTGTGGTGTCCCTTCAACCAGTTGTCAATCAGTGCACACCGGAGTGCAGAGCTTCCAGAGCTGAGATTTGCACGGAAGCTGGTGGTGAAATGAGATGCGTGTGTCGTCCAGGTTTTGCCAGGATGTTCCCCGACAGACCATGCAAACGTGAGTCATCGACACGTGAATATTCCTAACGGCGAATTAAAGATATATATATTAATCGAGTTAATTTATTCGACACGAAATCGTAGCTACCTATACGTACACGTTACGAGTTGGCTTGGATCGCATTGGACAGGAGCCAGTGTTTTACGAAGCCAGCTTGAACGACTCGAGTTCGACGGTGTTCAGAAGACTGCTAGGCCCTACCAAGGACGCCCTAGACAGAACTCTGATGCAGAGCGATCTCAGAGACGTCTACAGAGGGCTGAACATAGCTGGCTTCTCGCCTGATCCAACGAAAGTGGAGTTCCACGTCCAGCTGAGCGACAACGCGAACGAGACGAGGCTGAAGGAGGTCCTTCGTAAATACCTGATCGGAAGCAATTACAGTTTAGGCGGTACTGAGGTTTATGCTTCGAAGAATCTTAATTTGGTAACTATTTTGTTTCTCTGGAAAAGAACAGAGGAACATGTTTTTTGAATTTTCTTTCTAAATATCATCGTTCGATCAATTTCGATCAAAGGGTGATTAACAAATTATTGCTGCACAGATCGACGCGGTGGATTTCGACGAGTGCGCGACAGAAGAGGGTGGACCGCACCACGATTGCTCGCCCAACGCGGCCTGTTTCAATTTGAGGGGTTCGTATCAGTGCTCTTGCAAAGAGGGATGGGCGGATTTGTCCGAGAATCCCGCGTATCCTGGCAGACACTGTTCTCAAGCGCCGTTAGGCTGTCCTAGCTGCAATAACAAAGGACACTGCGTGACGAACACCAACGGTCAGGAAGTCTGCGAGTGCTTCCCTTGGCACAGTGGTCAGAGATGTCAAGTGAATCTCAAAGGTAAATTTGTCTAATTGATTTCGCACTATTCTGACTCTTAAAAATTGTCTGACACCTAAAACTATTTCGTGCAACGTCTGAAATTCGAACGCCACCGTTGACACTGATCATAAATCTGTCCACAGTGCTACTGATAGCTCTGGTTACGACTGGCGCGATATTGCTGGGCCTTCTGGCGGTTTGCGTGGGCATGGCTTGTTTCCGTCAGCCGGGTCGGAAGCGTAGGACAGGCGACAGAAGGGCCATGATTCCAGGAACAGGCGGGGATACGAGTAGCGAGGGTAGCGTGACAGATCTGGCGATCCCTCACCACGTGCCGCACGTTTTGCCGCCACCCCCGCAGATGATAGCGCCGTTGCCGCCTAGCAAGAGGCCCATCAGGAAGATCAGCGCGAAACCCAGACATCCACCGAGGAAAACCACCATGATACCTGCATCAGGTTTGTCTCACTGCCAGAAATTAGTCACCTCGACAATTTCGAAAGAAATATTATTTTTCTTTTTTTTATATTTTTGCTTCTGCAATCGATGCAGTGCCGGTGAACGACGAGCAGAGGGATCGTTCGTTGACAGTGATGATACCGCGCGCGAAGTATCGATCGGCACCCCAGTCTCCTCAGAACTACAAGTCCGGCATGAGCACCTTCTCGACGGAGGAGCACAAGCTGTTGAACTACCTCGACAACGGCACGCATAACGCCGGAAACAGGAAGCAGAGTATATCCAGCGCGAAGGATTGCAAGGAGGCTGACGTGCAGATCGTTCGAACGCAGAGCACACCTGCTGGCGCCCTCGTCAGCGCTGGTTTTCAGGTATCTTCGAACCCCGTTTTGTCATTCGAGAATTAATCTACATTAACGTCTCTCTTGTTCAACCCTTTGATTTTTTGAATCTCATTGAAACCATGTTATTCATCTTTTTCCAGGTGTCCGCGACGGTAACTCGACCGATGGACGCCGAATCGACGCTGGCTCGCTCCTGCGGCGAGACCACAGTGGAGACAGCCACGAAAGTGTTGCGAACGGGTGACCTACAAGCGGACCAATGCTCCACGTTGGCGCGTTCCTGCGGCGAGACGACCATCCAAGCGCCGACGAAGCTGCTGAGGCTCGACTTAGGCGAGTCTGGCTCGACCCTGGCCAGATCCTGCGGGGAAACGACCATCCAACCCCCGACCAAAGTCGCCGACGGCAGAAGGAACAGCGTTAAGGACGCCAGAGACAACAGAGACACCAGAGACAGCGCCAGCGAGGGGCACACAATGGCCGAGAGGGATCTGGGAAGCACGCTCAGACTTCCGGCCCAGCATCCGCCCCTTTATAGCCCGGACAGGGTGAGTTACCAGCGAAATTCGAGATCCACGTGAAATGCTCTCGTCTCGATCGCGTTCTCCATTGTTCTTACTCGTTTCGTCGCACGTGGACAGACTTTGTTGCTCTGTAATTGGATATTCGTGATTCTCGACGCGTGAGCAATGTTCGTTTGGTTGTTCTTTCAGACCAGCGATCGAGAATCGAACTTCGACTCCCTTTAGACAGCGAAGATCGTACAAGTGACAGTGGAAATCCGGTCGACGGAGGCTCGTGGACGAAACCGCTGGACGGTGCCCTCCACAGGTTCGCAGAGCGAAAGAATATCAGGAGAAACGAATTTGTTCATCGACCATGCTTTAATCGACGGATATCGAGATATATCCCGCGATTATTTAAAATGAAAAGAGAAGATCAGGAACGTAATACCGTTAATCTTCCTATTGGGAAGCTTCGATCGTCTATTTTATTAAATTAAAACGATTATTTATTGAAAGGAAAGCGTCTCGGATAAAAAGAACCAAAGTAAGAAAGAAAAAAAGGCAATTTGGACCACGGTGGCGTATGGATTCTCGTGCTCGCGGAGAAACGCTTTCCTCTATTTATTTAATATACTCGTTCAACGATTTTGGATACGTAGACACGTCTCAGAGAGCGGTCTCTTTGCCGTCGACGGGATTCGAGGATCAATTCTATGTTCGATCGAACGCGATGAGGCTTTGTCAGATTCAAAGAGACGCGCTGGTTACTTCATCCCCGTGCCAAAATACAACCAATGAATGGGAAGGCTCCCTTTCCGACTGTCGTTTTCACGTTTTACCTTTTTCCTTTTTACTCTCTTCTTCCTCTCTTCAACTGGTCGCGCCAAGCACTCGTGCGCGTCGTTGCGAAAGTTCGATTATCGTCGAGAGTCTTATCGCTGTCATTAAAACAGATGCGTCGAATTTTTCCAATCCAGTCGTTGGAAGAATCAAAGATCGATGACTCTCGATCGCGTAGTCGAATATTTTGGCAAGTGTTCCGCAGACTGTGCTTGGCAAACGCTGCACGCGAATGGACGCGTGACTTAACACAGTGTCATAAGTCGTGCGAACGGCGCCGATCGCCGCGGTGGGCGGAAATTATTATTAATTGTTGTTATTGTTTGTTTGTTTAGTCTATTCTCTAGGCGGGTCGTGTCATGTTGCCCGGCTTCGTCAACTCGCGAATCGGTGCGTCGCGACGCGGTGGATCCGCGACACGAGCCAGGCTCAGCGATGAAGTTTCGCGATGCGAACTGAGTTCTTTCGAGAGATCGTTACTAAATAATTATGTTATTAAAATTCGAGAAGAAATTGGAGCTGTTGAAACGCGGATCGAGAGCGTTCGCCAGTTACGTCCGATCGAGACGAAGCCGCGGCAACGTCGCTGAATCAGACTCGAGGAAGAGCGAGCGGAACATGTCTCATATTGCACGCGCACGTGCATTAAACTTCATTTCTTTTATTTTGTTTAGCTCGATAAGTAGCGTAAGGAGCGGACGAGCAATAAGCGGAGGACAGGTGTATCGTTAACGATAATACTTTCCACGTTTCCTTTTTCTATCCACTATCTCCATCCATCGGTGTTGTAAGGCCGCATGTCTCACCAAAAGAAGGATACGTACGTCCGCGATCGTTTCATAAACGAGGACGAAGAAACAAGCTCGCACCTTGTATCACGTGTAATTACTAACTTGTCCTTTTTCTACGTCCAAAATGAAATTACTCCTTTATACATACCATATGCGTACGCATAGAGAGATATCCGATTTATACATATATATATAAAATATAATATAATATAAAATAATATAATATAAAATAATATGTATACATAAACTATATTCTGTTGTACATACCGTCTCCAAGAGAACCTCTTCTACTTAATGTTATTGTAATTTTTGTATACTTGGAATCTCTGTATACTTCACTGTAATTTTAATAAAACTGGATAATACAAGTGTTAAATCTCATTTGCGAAATGATCGAACTCAAAGAACCGAAGAACCGAAAGAACGACGATCAAAACACACCGCTTCATCGAGGATCTACATACGCTATACTCCAAACGCACCCCCTCTCAAGAACGCAACCGCGAAACCGCCCTCGATGCCTGGTCGACATCACGCTGAGAACCGCGACGTCGCGCCGCTGGAACGAGGACAACTTGATTTCTCGCGTTGGCAAAAACCCGGGGACGTGCGGCGGGCCTTGTCCCTCGATTCGTCGCGGCGCGAGCCGCGGACGGGGCGAGCTAAAACCAGCCTAATCCGCAAAACAAACCGATCGGAGGGGGCCCGCGGGTCCCCGTTCCGGTCCCGCTCCGTCGTCCGTCCGTACGCGACGAAAGGGCCGATTCGTCGAACGGGCCCCGAGCGCGGACGACGAGCGGCGACTACCGCAAATGACTTTATTTATACCGTCGCCCCTTATTAGGACTCCTCGAGCCGTGGCCGTGTAAGGTTGTCGGAAGGTAATTTCGCTGGTATCGGGCCTCCTTTTGTCGGACTCTGCTTTTTGCCTGGCAACGTCCAGCGACCTGAAATTACTACCAAGCAGAACAGAGAGAGAGGGAGAGTGGCGTGCAAGTTTTTCGAGGCGAGCGTTAACGTGAACACGCCGCGCCCCGTGCAACGCGCGGCCAGCTTCGCGATGGTGGTTGTCGCTGGCGATCGGTTCGCCCAGTTCGTTGGAAAACTGACTTGCGATCGGTTCTTCTGCACGTTCCACGTGTATGGGTATACGGGGTTCGACGCAGTGCCCCAGCGTGGTTGGAGCAGGATCGAGGGTATGTTTACAGAGTACGTGGCGACCGTCGCGCGGTGGTCGAGGGTGGTTTTTGTGGATTAGACTGAAATCGGAGGCAGAGCTCTCTTCTCACAGTTTTTCGTGGACAAGAATTTATGTATACCATCCGCGGCTTTGAAATCGTCGAGATATTCGATTAGACAAGTAGTACGAGTCAAGCAATACTTAGTCGAGCCTAATGTTACATATAACTCACTGGTTTCCACCCCTGTTTCGACCGATTTTCTACTCTCTGGCGCCCTATTTTCTGTGAATAACGGCAATTAGCAGGAAACGGGGTGATCGTAAAATTGGAACGTGACAGAGGTCTCAGATTAAGACTGACCAGAAAAAAAGAGACATGGAGCCAGGAAAAAGGCGGGGAACTGACAGATTTACAATGGCTCGAGCAATATATCGTTGGGTAAAGATATTGGGTTTTGGCAGATAATAATAATCTCAGCAGGTGAATTCAACGATCTTAAAGAAAGGCAGAGGAAGTCTCAGCTGTTCTGTTTTCGAATGAGGCTACCAGAGGCTCCGTTGCGACGTCTCGTCGGGGCCAGATCCCGTCGCGACAGAAAGAAGACACAGTGGCCGTTTTTTCTTGGAACCGTCGACCTCGACGCGTTTTTGCGACGCGTTGCGCGCGCCTAGAGAAATTGGAACCCTTGCGTCCTCGTGTTTCTGCCCATGGACCCCCGTCGATTTCTCGGTGCCACTTTCTGTCTCCCTCTTTCTCTCTTTCTCCTTCTCTCTTCCCCTTGCCAGGCACCTCCTTCTCAGACTCAGATAAGATTTCATCGGAGGAAAATACGAGTAGTCCCACGAGGGAGCCGTCCTCGCGCGCCACGCTCCCCCGGGAACCGTGAAAGAAATTTGTATCCGAGTTTTTGGGAATCCCAATTTGTGGATCCAGCCTCGATCTGTTCAGGGTTTCAGCTTATCGCTCTGCACGTGCACGATTCTCTCTTAAGACTTCGAGATGTGAAAGTGTAGATAGCCGCGATTGATTTATTCGACTTTAACCGAGATTCAAACGGTTCCTTCTCGAGAAGATCGTGAGCCGCTTGCGCGAATCGAGACGATTGGAAATGTCTGATACGAAATCGAACTGTTCGCGATCGTTTCACGTCTAACAGTCGCAAGCAGAAGCGAACCTCGAGCAAAATTTAAGAGAAAAAGTCACCCTCTTCAAGCGTTCATCAAAAATCAGTCAATCATCGTTCACTTTCAGTATCAAACGAAAAAGAGAAGAGAAAAAGAATGGAGAAACGAGAGAAACCGATCTCCAAACAGCAGGTCCGTTCCCGATTATCCGTCACAATGGCGGTGGCAGCGAGGCTCGCTCGCGCGCACGGTGCATGCCACGAGATAAATTGTCCAGAAATTTCAAAGGTCGGCTCTCTTTGTGGGATTAGCCCGGGCAGCGGGGGCTACCAGTTACAAATCACCAGGTACCAGTTACCAGTTACCACCTATCACGTGGCTGGCGGTGCGCGCTGGAATTATTGCGATACGCGCGTCGAATCCCTGGCCCCGGTCGATTCTGGACCGTGTTGGGCCGGATTGTTTGTAAACCGGCCGTGATCAGCCCCCGCGGACGATTTATAACGATCGTTTCAGGCATCAACCCCCGTCTCCATCCCCGCGGCGGATCGATCGCCGTCATAAAAGCGCCGCGCCGCTCAACTCGCGTGGAAACTACAACCCTGGACTACCTGTGCCGAGGGACGTCCGCTTTTTCGGAATTCCCGCTTGGAGAACGCATGAACGGGTTTCTAGGGGGACTCTGGACTTTGGAATTATCGATGTAGGTCGATAAAGGTCGGTGACGGAACCGAGAGACGGAGGGTGGACGATTTTTAGGGCGGAAAAGAGGGTAGCTATTTTAAAACCAACGGATGAGGGTAGATAATATCGAAATACCAAAATGGTAAAGTCAACACGCGCACCCTGCGTCGCTCTCTGCGTTGCAGACGCTGGTACGAATATTTCGCGACGTGGAACAGGGAAGAGCGCGATGGACGCGCTAATGAAGACATCTCGGTGGTAACACGGGCAAGGAAAAGGGAGAGCCTCTCTGTCCCTGCTCCAGGCTTCGAATCGGCCGGCACAATGAACAAGTTCGCGTCCATTGTCGGCCACAGCCTCGTATAATGCTAGCTTCGCCGGCATTGTGCCGCTTCCTGAAAAGGGAGAGAAGAAAGGAGCCTGGCCGTGATCTATGGAGCAGAACACGATGCCATCCGATGGCCTGCGGTCCTCTTCACCTTCGCCAAACTCCAATGTCCCTGTTACCGTTCGCGCTTGGATCGTGACGCGTGAAAAGGATTTCACAGAAAGTTCGAGCGTGCACGTTGTCGCCGTTCGCTGACACGGCTGGCTCTTGCGGAGTCGCGCTGCGAGGGTGTCCTTGCTGGATAGAGCGATCATCGACGTCCAGCGAATCCTCTTCGACACGGTTCAGCTTCTTTTTCCTCTACACCAGTTCTGTCTTTGTTCTTCCTTTTCTGACAGCTTTTTAAAGAATTTTCTATGGTTTTTTTGGAACAGGTACTCTCTTAATGTATGAACGTTCTGTGGATACACTGTGTTTAGAAAGAGATTTCCAATTCGCTGTTCGGTTGTGTTAAAGACCCACAGATTTACATAACCAAGTACAATGTACTCGTTGCTTAACGACCCTTCCCCGTTTCCACAGTTAATACTTGCGGCGCTAATCGAAACACAATACGCAATTCCAGCAAATCGCTCGAATCACCTTTTCTCACCGCGATCGGGAGATTCGCGAAAGAAACAACGAAACGAAGAATTATGAGAAACGCGTAAGAAACAATGTAACCGATGTTCGCGTAGCGAGGAGAATCGCGGCTCATTACGAGAGTGTGAAGTCACCGAGCCGCTGGAGAGGCTGGCGAGCAGCTCGTCGGAGAAAGGGGCAATTTCGTGCAGGGGCATACACGAGCGAACAACTTCTTAATATCTCCCCCTCGATGACCCGTGGCGGAAGCTGACGAGCCGACGAGTCGCAGAAAACGCTGACTCTGTCCGCGTTCGATGGAAATGATTTTCTCTTCTGGCCCAGGGAAATGTTGGGAAACGGCCGCTCGCTCCCGCGGCATTGTTCGCAGCCGCCGCCGGAAATCGTTAAGGTTAATGAGGGATCCGGGAAGTTCTTTGAAGGCGAGATGACGCGGTGCTTCCCAGCTAATAGACTCGTCGCCGATTTTTACCGAGCCGGCCGGCTCCCGTTGCTTTTGTTTTCGGCTGCTCTGTAATATTCGGCAACGATTGCTACATCTTTCACGGAACATCCCGCGTTATAACATCGTACTTTGGTCTCGTTACCGCAGATTGCGCGTAATGCCACGTTCGAAAAATTTGAATCGACGATAATGAACGTGTACACTGATTTCTGCCGACCATTTTTCAGATACGTACGTGCCGTAATAAAGTAATAATGAACACTGTATTTAAGTTCGACGTGGGCACGACGTTAAAAAATGTCAGATGATAGCCGTAAATTATTGTTTACCGAGAATACCTCGGAAAAGAGAACGCTTGCGATATCGTCTTAGCTAGAGGTAACTCTGAGCTGAATACAAACGCGAATCTGATTCGATTATCTACATCAAATTAAAATAAAAGCTTTAATTTCTCTGGTTTCACGAAGTATCGTTATATGCCTCGATTCGAACAGTGACCAGCGTCATTGTACGACGCTACAGTGGCGAAACGATGGCGTAAAAATCGAACAACCGGATGTTTACCCGCGACGCATGTCACGGCTGGATATTCGACGATTTCCCAGCGACGCACGATCCTGGCGCGTCCCCGACGCCTTTTATTGCGACACGTTCCGGGGATTTGGGACGCGCCCCGTGGAAAATGGGTGCCGGGCGATGCGCCGGGAAACGCGTCCTCCTCGTCTAACGGGCCGCCGCACCGTGGAAAATCGGATTTCACCGTCTGTTTGTTATTTTCGTGCCGCGGTGAAACGTTAATGGCCGTCCTCTGGCGAAGACGCGTCGATCCACGGATCGTTCTGTGGCGAATCGATGCACACGGCCACGGTCATAAACTGACGCCTCGAAACGAACGTTTTGTGGCCGTTTGATGGGCTGCATCGGCTGCCCGGGGATTCGTTTCGTTCGCCGGTTTCAATCGTCCTCAGTTTCCTTTTTTCCCCTCTCTTTTTCTCGCTCGCCTTCCATTCCGAACGAATTAGCCGTTTAATGCCGTTTGATGGTTAATAAAGTTATTTCCGAACAGTCTGCTCCGTTTGTATCGCCAGTTCGCGATTCGAGCTTGTTCTAGATTCCCGATCGGCGAACGGTCTCAGCTTCCGCCCGTCGATCCGCCGCGGTGGAATTCAGGAGCCACTGGCCATTGCCAATTTATTGGGAACAGGTTTGCTGCCGGGTCCAGTTTGTCCGTCGCTACGACGTCGTTATGGAAATCAGCGGCCGTGGCTTCTGCGAGTCGCCTGAGAACGTTCCAACGCGATACGCAACGAGAGACGCGAAAAGAAACGAGTGGCTACAACGTTACGACACAGAGAGGAGATAAAATTGTATACCTTTTTAAAGAACCAACGCGAATCTCACGGTGAACCGGTGCCGCGAAACGTTTTGCGAACACGTTGATTCCCAGAATTTCATCCCTTTCCTCTCGCGTCCACCCCTATCCGCGGTACGCGAGAAGCGTCTCAATTGTGAACGAGACAGGCCCGCTCCGACGGCCATCAACGACGGAGCGCCCATTTCGAATTCCAGCCCCCTTAATATCCCCAGCCCTCGAGAGGCCGTGTAATTCTCCCATCGTGTTCGAGCGGCGTGTCGCGAATGAACCGTGAGACGACAGCCGCGATTGTCGCGCTCGTCGGTCACGCTGAATCCGCGGCGGATGAGAGAGGTCGAAAAGGGCCCGCTGGCACCAGTGGCACCCCGTTACACGTAATTTCCATCGGCCAAGTGACGGATCGCCTCGACCGTGCACCGAGCAGGACGATGAAAAGCCAGGTGAGCCGTCGCGAGCGACAGGATCCGTCCGGCTAATGTCCCGGCTTTGTGTCACTCATCGCGCGGACGTTCGATGGCTGCTCAATGGCGGAACCACCGGCAAATCGCAAGCGCCCCGGCACGAAAGCGTCACGCTTGTTAGGCGAGCCGGAAAATCGGGAAAAGTCGACAGGTGCTGGGTGCAACGTTCGAAGCGTGGACGTAGAAACTCGTCGCTGACACGTTTCGATGAAGTAGGACGTGACTGTTTGAGTAGAACGCGAGGTAGTTTCAAGGGGTGGGTTTTGTGTACGTAACAATTGTATCTGGGTATTTATCGTTGCAAAAAGTACCAAGGTAGACGAGGTTTGTTCGTGAATTATATATAAAGCATTTGAAAATTCGTAGAAGTTGGTCGAGATTGTGATACAAGAAGGGAGTCTGTTCGTTACCCTCAGGATCGCAATTAACTCCAAACCCACCAAAGGCAGTTTTCACCTCGATCTTCTTCCGCCAACCAACCCTCTCTAACGAACTACCTTAAGAACCTCCCCCTTGAAGAAACAATTCTTCCTGGAACGGCTGTATTCCAGGCTCGAGAGCATTCGTTCCAGCGGCTTGCTCCTCTTTCCGGGGCGGCGATCCTCGCGTCCCTGTCGTGACGAAGGTAATGGCGACGTAATTAGCGCCAGTTCGATCCTTTGTGTTATTCACCAGGCGTCGAGAACAAGATGATTACCGGCCCTCGACGAGCTCCGGGTCCAAGCTCAGGCGTTGCCAGCCTGTTCGAAAATGAAAAATCGCGCCCGTGCTCTCTGCACCCTGTGGATGCCCGCTTCTTTTATGTGCACGCGTTGCCCCGCCCAGGCCCCCTACGAACTCGCTGGTTTTCAGATGTTTCTGGACACCTCGTGAGGACCACAGAAAATCCATGGGTCCGTGTGAAACAATGGGGGACCGTGAACGAACCAGAGAAGCGATCGTCGATCGTGATGGAAATAAGCACGCGAAACGAAATGGATCCCTAAGCGAAGGGGGTGAATTCTGATCGTTTCTACGAATCACGATTGTGAGCTTTGTTGGTTGCAGGAATTTGTATGAAAACGAACGCGTGATATCATAGTTAATTGAAAATTAGATGCATCAACAAAAGCTGAAGGTGTAGGTTAATTTCTTTCAGAGAAATGAATGTCGAACACCGCAACAGGTGCCAAAACCGTTCGAGCAGAACGAACCGCGAGAGGAACCAGCCGTAGGAATCAATTTTGCTCTTTTTTCTTCGCGCGAATCGGCGCGAAGCGAGCAGCGGGCAGAGCAAACACTGGGATAAAGGGGCCCCAACGAGTGACTTGCGGAACTCGCGACTTCTTACGCTCCTGGGCGAGCGTCGTGGGGCCCTTCGTGGCTCATAAAGGCCGCGAGAACGGGCCCCAGCCGTGGAAAAACAATGAGGCGGCCCCGATCGGACTCGGACTCGCTACGCGGCCCTTCTGATTCGCCATGAAGCAAACAAGAAATCGAGAACGATGGCTGCTTCGCCGACCGCGCATCTGCCGTCGTTCCTTCTCTCCTCTCTCTCTACTCAGTCCCAACCATTCGTCGTTCGATGCTCGTTTGATACCCAGCAAAATGTCCGATGAAAATTTTAAGCAGGAAACGATGTCCATTTCGTAGCAACAAACCCTTCCTCTCTATATCCAATATCGATATAATCGCAAAAATTCCATAATCACAGTCTCGTTCTCCAAAACCCACCAACCGCATCATGCGCCATTGTAACCAACCCCCATAAAAATCGCGAATATAAAGAAAAAAAAGAAATGAAGATAAAACAACTGCAATTCCTGGCAATAAAAATGTCGATCGACGAGCAGAGCAGAACCAACCCCCGGATTCCACTCCGGGGGCAAGCTTTCCGCGTCCGGTACGCCGTCCAGCCGGTCTCTCTGAAAGTGTGACTTTCTTCAGGCTTCCACTTCCCTCTCTCTCTATCCTCCTCGGCTTGGTTCTCGCTAATTCGTGGACGAGCTTATCTCAGGATCTCGTTTGGGAGCAAGCTACTAACTCTCGACACCTCGGTGGTAAATTCTACCCTTCCGGCTCCCCGGTTACCCCGTGTCCAGCGCTTAGCTCGCGGCAGCCGGCTCGTGAGCGCAACCGGGACAGGGGGCACGGTTAGAGAGATCGGTCGCACGGACGTATCTCAGCTCGCAGCGTGCAGATCGGCCGCGCAGATAGCAGCTTAGAAGGAGGCTGCGAGAGGCCGTCGAGCAACCGCCTTGCAACCGCCTCGCACGGAATCCTTGGGGTATCGCCTTCGAAAAGCCGTCAGGTATCGTCGTAAATCGTGACTCGTCGATTTCCGCCGCGTGGAAATGGATCGTCCGTGCGGGGACGAACGAGTCAGCCCCCCGCGGACTTTTCACCGTTGCCACCATGACGTCTCGCAGCAGCGTCCACCGACGCTTCACGGCGACTTTTTCTTCTTATTCACGGCGTTCCGTGCGGTTTACGGTTCGGTCGCTCTTTAAAGTCCGTCGCGAACCGTTTCGTTCGTACGTACGGAGAAAAGGAGGAACCTCTCTTTTTCTCCCTCGAACGAGAGACGAAAAGACGTTGCGTCGCGGTGAAAAAGAGGGAGAGAGAGGAGAGTTAAAAGGTGAAGGGTAGACGGAGGGGCGTAGGATAGAGGAACGTGGTAAATGGGGCTGTAAATCTGGCGGGCAGACCCATTATAAGTTTATTACCGACTTTCCTCGACGCGCGACACTTCTTCGGCTACGAGTCGGACTTCGAAACCTGTTACACGGAGAACAGCGTGCCTCGAGTTGTAACCGTGGCCCGTGGCGAGAGGCTGGCCGTGGGGAATATTAGTCATGTTCGTTTATTCTGTCGGAAATGCTTAGGATACTTTATGCCGGACACAACGTGCCGCGGTTCGTGCCGTTGTTCCTGCGTTTCGTTCGTTTCTCCTTTCTCTCTTTTTTTTCCATCTTTTCTGGGGATAATAAAGTACCGGATAGTTCGAACGTAGAGAAAGAGAAAGAGAGAGAGAGAGAGCTAGTGGAATTTAAATGCGTGTTTGATTCGTATTACGTGAATTCGAACTCCAATAAATTTCAGCTTATCCGTGGTTTATATACACCAAATTTATGTATAGCGTACATTGACGTCGACGAGTGCTCGGAATTACATTGTAAATTCCGTGCGTTCCCCTCGATACGGTTCCTCGATCGGTACTGAAACTCCACGTCTCTTAATTATCTCTGGAAATATCCTTCAGCTCGGCTGGTGTGTCCAAACGTTCGATTTCGATTTTCGGTTTCTCGTTCGCGCTGAATATTCGTTGGAGGCGCAGCGTGCGTTTCCACGCGCAGGAAGGTGGGCCGGGGCCCTGAGGGTTTAATAACACCGTGGGCCCAGGCATAACCGAGCGAGACCGGGTCGAGGGGCCCCCCTCTTGGCATATATATAGCAATTAGGCCGTGGAACGTCTCTATCCCGGGCCGCGGCGGCCTTTCCAACCATGATTAGAGGACATACACGCGCGGTGGGGGCCCCGCGCCACGTCCATCGTAAGATTAAAGCCTCCTCCACACCGTTAACCCCCCTCGAACCCTTTCGACCACCGATCGGCTCGAATTTCGTGCGACAGCTACGCGCTTTCCAAGGGCGGAGGCTCGAAATGTGTGAAATTAAAAATTCTCCAGTTCCCAGTCGATCCTGACGTTCGCGGTTTGGCGATAGCGAGGGGACGAAGGGCGGATGCGCGGACATTAACGCGTCAATTAAGCGGGCACAGGTACGAGGATTATCGGGCTTGAAACTTAAGAGCGAAACGATCGTTGTGAAAAGGGTTTTAGAAATCTAGCTGAAAACACGGGAGAAAAAGGAGGTGGAGGAGGGTCGCGGGTGAAATAAGGACAAGATTAGCGTTGCGGTCGGATGGCCGAGGATAGGACGTAAATAGGACCACGGCAATATCTCGGGACAGAGGCGGCCGTCCGACAAAGATGTTTACGTCAGCCACGGAAAGAAGGATACATAAATAAAAGACAGGTGGATTTTTCTGTCCACGGTCGAGATAATCCGTATCGACCAGAACGAATCCACCGATTTCTCGTGTTCCCACTTGACGCGTTGCCTTTTTAACCCGCAGGAGGAATTCCACCGTTCAAGATGGTCGCCTTTCTTTCAAAATCAAACCTGTTCAACCCCGTGCCCGCGCCGCGGCCGTCCTTTATCTCCATCTTTTCGCCGCGCTCGTAATTCACCGGCCAATTTAGAAGAAACCGTAGGAAATTCCAGAAACCGAGTTCCACCGTTCGACGGCGAAAGTCGAGGGAAGCCGCGCGCGCGCGCGTCTCGCGGCGAATAGGACGCGCGTGTGTAATAATTCATGCGCCAGTTAATTATAATGGGTCAATTTCTCAAAAACGGAAGATCCATCGAAATTGCAAGGCAGAGTTCCAGCCGGGGATCATCGATAAACATGTCGAACGAAGGAGCCGCGTCTCTCGGGGCTCCGTGTTCGGGAGGTCTTCGCGTGGGGCGAGGCCACCATGTTCCTTCGGGTCTTTTCGAGTCTAGTCCGGTCTTCGTCGCTGGCATCGTACACCGTTCGCTCTGTCCTCATCCACACCACGGCGTGCGAGCACCGGCCACCTTGGGGCGCCCCCGGGTGGCGAACGGACCAACCTGTCTGCCTCGCGCCACCTCTGCTCCAATCCTCTTCCCGTGCTTGCTCTCCCTTTCTGCCTCGTCCTCTTCTTTCTCCTTCTTCTGGTTCTGCGTGCGCTGGGCACCTGACCGCGTCTTTCGTCATGGAAGACGTCCACGGACGCGAGAATCGTTGAAAGCCGGCCAGCCGATTTTGGCGAACCGTTCGTGCCTTTTCGAATTTCACTCTGATTTTCTGAAGTCTCCGGTAAGAATGGTCCAATGATCGCTCGTGATCGATCACCGGTGATCTCGCGTAAGAATAGAACTGGTAGCGGTCGGAGTTGTCCGTTTTGATGGATTTCACGCCATCACTTCAGACTTTTACACGCTACCGAATGAAGTATTGATTTCCTTTTGAAAGATCCTTGGAGTATGGCGCGAAGAATACCTTGAGGTTGGAATAACGTTTCGAGAAATTTCGTTTGGGGTATTCTCGATCTACTTGAAACTCGGCTAATTAGTCAGAAACGTGGACGCGAGTCCCCAGCCGGGGAGTTGGACATTCCAATCCGATCCTGAACGCGTGCAGGCACGTTGTACCTAGACACCGTTTCCCTATTCCAGTCCTCGTAGATCTCCCTCGTAGGAGCACCAGATAACGTGGCTTCTAACGACACAGAGTTATCGTAACGACCTGAAACGGCTGCTCGAAACCATCGACTTCTCATTTTCCCACGAGCAAGGGTGCCCAGGTCCCGGTAACGACCGAACGAGGATCGTCTCTACGCTCCTCGGTTGCTCGTCTACTTAACAATCCTCATCGATAACACGAAACAATCTGAGACGGTAATTCGATCCTGCAGCCGTGCGCAATTAACCAGAAACCCGAAGATTTTCATGCATCAAATTGTAATCATCGTATCGGGACAGTGAATTTCGTTGCATCGAGAAAAGTCGAGCCAATGGTTAACTACAGATTGACCAGGCTCGTTCGAGAGGCCCCTGGACACGTCGGTGCCGTCTTCTGCTCACGAAATCCCAGGAAACGAGGAACAAATTATCTCGTCAGACGGACGCACACCGGTTTAAAGCGACGAGATCGCTCGTTGTGGCCAGCCTCGGCTCGTGGAGGGGGGAACGGGCCCCGTTCTCCCGCCATGCGCTCGTCTGCGGCGGCATTAGTCCCATCACGTGACTGTTCGCCCCACCAGAGCGGTCGCGGTCCCACCACGAGCCGAGTCAGGCTCCTTCTGGCCCCTCTCTTCCCTCGCTAACTAACTGACCCAGCGCCTAGCGCCCCGCGTGTCGGCACAGGCGGCTTCTTTCTTACCTGATGAGCGCGTACAGACGCACACGCACGTCTCCGAGGGGCCCGCCGTCACGCCAACGACGTGCAGAAGAGGATGATGAGGGCAGGGTGGAGGGTGGGATGACGGTTAATGAGCTAGAACCACGGGGGAGCTGCTACGGGCCCCGAAGGCTCTCCTCCACCTTTCTGGGAAGTCACGAATTGCGGCCTGCTGTTCACCCGTCTCTTTCTCTTTAACGCCTCCCCTGCTCTTTGTCTCTATCCGTCGCGCGCTTCTCTTACTCCGCGCACGGGTTCTGTTTCTCGCGTAAAACCTTTGCCAGCTTTTATGACCAGCCTGGACTACCGAGGCCACGACAACCACGACTTTTCGGAGATGTACGAGCTGACGACGATGCCTCGTTGAACTGGTCGAGGATCGAGACGATCGACGATAATGAATTCCGTTCCAGGCTCGTTTCTAGGTACTCGCTACGAATGCTTGCCACGTCGTCGCTAGAAGTCGCCAAATTTGATCGAGGTAACGAGTCGCTTGAAGTTAACGAGAGATACGATCTGCTCGTCTTGTTTGAAAGTAAATGTCAATCGCTGTATCGATATAATACGAGAAATCAAAGGATCTCCTTTGGTTACCTAACCAATCATCCCGTTTAGAGCAACAACTTCATTACCGCTCATTAGACATTCGTCATTATTATTCAGGGCCATAAAGCGGCCGAGACCACGCCGTGTTACTTCAAAGGGAACACCGTGGAGGAATCGACGCATTGAGAAATCACTGTTCGCGCGACTCCGAGAAGTTCGCCGGGGCCCTCAGAATGAGAAGCAACAGTGCCGAAAGATCAAAGCGGGTCCGAAGAATAATCCTCGCGTTGGTCCACTGCCTGGAACGGAACAAAAGGAGATGGTGTACCAGGGATTCGACGAGGAAAGCCAGAAAGAAATAGAGGGAGAGAGAGAGGGAGAGAGAGAGAGAGAAAGAGATGTAGGAGGGTGCGCGGACTGGACCATTGGAAGGAAAGAGAGGCGAACGCTATGGGGCAATAGTGGGGCCCACCTGACCAACAGGTACCTGGTAGGGCCCCCCATAAGGAGTCTCATCATTGACCCGGCCCACTCTCCCACCATCGAACAGCTCGGCTAAAGGGTTCCAGTCCTTCCTTTCTGCAGTCAGCACCCTGCATCCCATTGCTAGGATGGCTCCCCGGCCACTCGAGATGCAGATAATGAGAATCTTTTTTCAGGCATAATTTCGTCGTCTAATTAAGTCATTCCCGTCGAATAATTTATCGACGTACAGGCTCTCACGGGAGAGGAGGGTGTATCCGAAGTGGTCGATTCGCTGCAACGGGATCACCTGTACACGGCTGTATCCGAGGGTTAATAAAACGATCGACGCGATACCATCGTGCTCGTTTTTTTGCCCTGTTACATTTATTACGCGTAATGCGCGATCTTCGAACGATCGAACGGACGTGGGGGGAAGCTGAGACGCAGAAACCTGAACGACGCGAGATTTGAACGGCGATGTATTTCTGAAATCGCACCGCCGGGATTACTCGAATTCCTGGTCACGTTCGAACGTGATCCCATTAGGCGAGGCAGATATAAGAATTCAGTTGGACTAAACATTAGCTAGGTGGCTTCTTGCCAATCGGTCGACAAGCAGACGACGATTAGTCAAGGGATCGCTGCCTGTAAGAAAGATATCAATCGGAGACTTTCACCGTCCGCGTCTGTGTATCGCGATCCATCGATGAGCGGTCGTGCGATACCAACGCGCAGATGGTACCGTCGCCTGGCGAACGCGTATCTCGGAGGATGGTAACCGCCGTGGAAGACTGGGAGCCCGCGCAAAAGGAGATCCAAGGATGAAACGGAAGGAGGATGCTGTTGGCGTCCATCGTAACGAGCGGCGTTGTTGCCAGCTCACTCGTACCACTCGGATAGACCATGTAACATGCGTACTTTTTTTGTTTACACTGCATTACACGGCTACCATGAAGCGAGGTAACCGCTTTTTGCCACGGCCACGACCGCGGTTCAGTCAAGACGGATCGATCGGATCTGTCGGATAGCCGCGGCACTGCCGTCCACCGTTCGATGTTCGAGCTATCGATAAGGATACGTGTTCCGACGCGATCAGCGGATGCTCGTCGTCTCCATCGCGCTGGAAATCCCAGGAAACAGGGAGAACTGTTTCTCAGAGCGCGAAACTTGCCTTCATTTTTATTCCAGCTGTATTTCTTATTGGACAAACGTATGGATTTATACGTTAAACGAGGACGTTACACGGTCAACCCAAATAATCGCCTCTGATTAAACTAGCTTCCTTATAAAAGAAAGAATTCAGCAAAAGACGCGTTCGATCCTGCAGAGTAATTAGAATCAGCCAGTCGAATAGTTATCCCTAAACAGACCAACAGTCTCCCTCGACGAGAGTCCAACCAATCAGCGAAAGAGTTACATCGTATAAAGTCATTAGCCAGGCGTCCGCTCGTTGCGGCCAATCTCACCCCCTCCCCCAGCCGCCGTGTCGTAATTCTGCCGTTCAGGTACCTCTCTTCATCATCGAGGAGACGCGTCACGTCCGCGTCTCCGGCAAACACCCCTGGCTACTTATTATTTTGTTGATTTTGCCCGGCTCTCCCACCAGGCCCTGTCCCGTTTGGTCAGGACCTAATTATCCTGGAACGACCGGCCAATCAACGCACGAAAACGACAGCTCTTGCGCGCCTCCCTTGCGCCACCATGCTCGGTGTCCGTTCGTTCTTGGACGATCGTTCGAAGGGAGACAGCCAGCTCGTTCGACGCTGCTCGTTTCGCTAAAAATCCGCCCTAATTGTCGACGTCCCCTCGACGATGATAGCACAGGTTGACAATGATGTCTTCGTCGCTGGCTACGAGAGTGAGGAATCGAAGACAGAGGAGCTAGGGACCACTCTAACGGCTGACTTAAGGGAAACGGCCAATTTGAATGCCGTGGAACAGCGATCGGGGCCTCTCTGTTCTTCGTGATGCCCGACGCGTAGCAGGAAGGGGCGAGTGTGACTTGGAAAAGGAATTCTGCCGCTGTTCCGGATGCTCGAGGGTGATTACTTAAACGGAATTAGTATTTCGGTGCTGACGCGGTCGGCTGGAGGGTAGTTTCTGTCATCGGAAGCGAATTTAAGGCTACTGGATGAGACTTTTGTGGCTTTACTGTTGGCTGTTGAGAATGTAGACGAGATGATTCGGGGGTTTAGCGTACGCGTCAATTTTATTCCGACGAAATAACGTTCTATGCGGTACGAATGCTTATTGACGAATGAAAATACTTGGAATGCGTCCTGTATAAGAGCATATGCGAAAATATTGAGTTTTTCTTGGACAACGAACACAAGTGGCCATCGAGAGTGTTTGGTTTCCGGCAGCCAGAAAGTTTCACGAGAACAGCCGGTCAAATATTTTCCCCTACTCTCAGAAGGACCTCTCCTAGCGCGTGAATTCGAAAAGCGCAGAGAAATCTGGCTACCCGACGACACGAATTCTTTGGAACCCAACCGCCTACTGTCAACGTGTCCTGCCTTTCTTCGCATTTTCGCCTCCGCTGGTTTCATGTTTCCACGGGCTCCTCGTGACACATGTGCGGCAACCGAACATTTTACGCACGACATGTTAGTTTCTGGAGCAGTTTTCTATTTCGTTGGTCACACGGCGTCGATATTGACACGAAAGAAAATAGTTTCGTCTTCTCTCGTAAAGACGCGTGCAAAAAATTCTTATTTCTTACTAAAACACTTACCAAAACTCTAGAAAGAGCAATAATCAATACACTTTACAGGAACCACGGATTAAACTTCTGTTCATATAGAATACATCTATCGAGGTCTCGATCAACCCCCTTTCACTCCCAGATCTACCAATTAACATCTCATTTCCGTGATCGAACTCATCCAGAAACTCCACTCGCCAACCCCTTCTTATCTCTCGAAACTATCAACGTCCGTGAAACCCTTCCGCCACTCGAGCCACCCCCGCGCGTAAACACGCAGAGGACACGGGCCCCGCTAATCGTGCCCATCACCGTGGACACGGGGCCCGTCTATCCGCGCTCTGATGGATAGTCTCTCCCCTTGGAATAGTTTCGTGGTCCCCGCGTGTCACCCACGCACTCCCTACCCCTTCGATCTCCGCCTCGTACGCCTTCGCGGGCTGTAGAGAAAACGAGAGAGAAAGAGAGAGGCAGAGAGAAAGAGAGAAAGAGAGATAGAAAGAGAGAGAACCGGAGGTGGGAGTCAGGGTCGGCTGGTGCTAGTTGAGTTGTCGAGCTGACACGCGTTCTCCATCCTCCTCCGTCCGTCTCCATCGCGAACCCTCTTCCTTCGACCTTCGTCCCCACTAACTCCTTCCCCTTTACTCTCTCTCTCTCTCTCTCTCTCTCTCTCTCGCCACGAGATTCTTCCCACCATTTCACCGGGAGATCCACTCGACCCCTCTGTCTCGCTCCCCGTCGCGTTAACCGTCTCGTCCCGTCTCGTTCCGTCCCGCGGTCTCGTATTGCTCGTTCAACGCGAGCCAGGGGCCGTACGTACTACTCGTGTGGCTCTTTCTCGCTCTCCCCGGGAGTTTTCTTTGGTGCGACGATCCTCGTCGCACGCCAGCCACCACCGTTCGTTGCTCGTGCTCCGCCGCTGATGGTGGTGGTGCTGGTGGTGGTGGCCAGCTTGATGGTGGTGGTAACGGTGGTGGTGGTGGTGGAGCCTCAGTACCGCCATACCCGCCAAAGCACGAGCACCGTGACAGCCCGTACACACGCCGCGGATTTTTGGGACTCCACTAACCCCCGGGCCACTTGCCACCGGCTTTCCCGCGAGAAACGTTCGTTTCGTGAACTGTGCTTGGACCGTTTCGTCAACGATCCGGAACCACCTCCCTGCGTTGGAACAGTTTTCTCCCCCTCGCTCTTGTCGGAGCGCACGAGTTGTTTGTGTAGGGGTTGTTGTTGTTGTTGTTGTTGTAGTTGTTCTTTTTCTTCATTCTTCATTTCCGGGGTGAAAGACCGTGCGACGCTCGAGGGACCAGTGAAACTGTCGGTCCTGGTGTACGTCATGGTGTGACGTGTATGCAAACGGAGTGCTCCACACGGTGAACGTGATACCGAGGACTCGCGTTGGATAACCACGAATGACGGAAGCCCGATTCGTAAACAGTTCCGTGCGTTTTCGTTCGCCGCTGACTCTTGACAACCGGTTATTTACATTCTAGGATCGTTTCTGCGTAACAGTCTGCTAAATGACCTTAAGAGCCAGTATCTTCTACGACGAGCGGCTCGCCAGCTCCGCGAGACGCTAAGAGGACACTCCTCGGCGCACTCAACTGCTCCAATTCATCACCGCGACGATTCTCGGAACGCCATCAATCGCGTCGCTCCGAGGGAACGCCTGTTTCAAGATCAACCAGTGATCCGTCGCGAGCAAAATACCCATCCTCCATTAAACAAATAAACAACAGCGAGCTTTGACAAATTTCCACGATCGATTACCCTGAGAACGGTCAGTCGCCGTCCGACGGAACGCGTGCAAACGCTCAACCCGTCCTCGCAGTCACCGAACAACCCAATCGCCGGATTCATCCGCTATTGAAAACCTCCAGAACCTCTCCAAACAGAATCAACCGATCTTCGCAACAGTCCCTACAGCAAATTAATCTCTCGAGTGTAATAAAAACATCGTCGAAGTCGAAGAGAGAGAGAGCGAGTCTCCTCAGGATCAACGGACTATGCAATCGTGGATCGAGGGTGGTACCTATCGTCGGGCACGGGGTGGCATACGGGGCGATCTTCCCTGATCCTGGACGAGCAGACAGCCCGTTCCCTGGCGCGGCACCAGAGCCTCGAGAGCAGCGAGAACAAAATGCCGGAAAAGGAGGTCGCCTATCATCAGGAGGCGTTCTCCCTGTTGCCGCCGCCGCCGCCCCCGCATCATCCGCACTCCGCGTTCCACGCTGCGTTCCACCCGCACCCTCATCCGCCGCCGCCGCCGTTCCATCCGCATCATGGACCACCGCCACCGCCACATCCGGCCGCTGCAGCCGCCGCCGCATGGGAGCACCACGCGGCCGCCGCAGCCGCGGCTGCCGCCGCTGCGTTCCACGCGCCACCGCCTCATCCGTAAGTCTTTGCCTTTTCATTCATTTTTACGCGTGTCGAAACGAAGTTCGACGAGAGTTTCGTAGATCATTCAGAGACATCGCGAGGTGATTTGGCGTTTCGCGTTGTTGCATTGGTCGGACCGATGTCTGACTTTTCGCGACGACTCGTATCACTTGAAGCGTTCGAAGCACGCGTCTTGGGGGATTGGAACTGTGAAAGAATTTGGTCAGAGTTTGTTTAAGGGTTGTTACCATTCGATGATCAAGTTGTTCGAGCGATACGAGATGGATGGCGATGGTTCATTTGGCAGTCTCTTGTCCAAAAGCGAAGTTACACGGTTCAGTTTGAGTGACACTGTAAGCGAAGCGAAGGCAACGTGAATCGGCAATCAATCACGGTGCTCGATCAAATTGTAATTCACACTGTTTGCTTTCCGATCGGTTTCGCTGGCTCGGTTATATCGTACGGCAAAGTGAAGCGTGTAATTTTCGTTTCTACGAGGAGACGCGGTTAACTCGATAGCTCGCTTTTCGATGAGACTCGCATCACTTAAATGAGCCTACATAGCGATTTTATGAGATAAATGAACAGGAATTTCCGAGAGTAATAGAACCAATAATCTAGAGTGATCTCTCCAATGCTACGATAATTTCAACGATTATCACGGAATTCATTATCTGTCTTAAAGGGAAAAATACGATGATGATCGCAATCGGAGCGAAACGCATTTTTCTTTCTGTGGGTTACCCCTTTTTCTTCAACGAGGAACAAGCCACACACGGAAAAGCGCATCGCGTTTGAATCACGATTTAGATTCTCACGTTAGACCACGCAAAGTGCTTTATTCCTTCAGCGGCTTTATCTGTTTTTATCTTCTCTTAAACGGACAGCTCTGTTGGCGTAACCGGTCAGATTATTCTTGAACAACGTTACGCTTCTCTTACCCCGTGCGAACAAAACGATCGCGCGTTTCGTACGCGAATAGCCAGCCGCGAGCCTGGCTCGTACCGACGTTACGCGATATTTAATTGAATTACGTACACGCGGCTACTTTGTGCCCCGCGAAACGGCGCAAAACTTGCGAGCGACGCGTCCCGACGGTTCGCCGGCGCGGAACGCGCGCTGAATGAGAATCAACGAGCCGCGGCCTAATGGTAATCCTCGCGTGGATCACCCTTGATCACGCTTATCTATCAAACGCATCGCCTCGATTCACGGCCCTTAATTATCCCCTAATGAATCCGAGCGAGCGCGAGGTCACACCGCGCCTCGCCTCTCTATATGTATTTCTTCTGAATCGCGATAACGATTTATTTTTCGTACGCGAGAGAAAAAGAGAGAGAGGGAGAGAGAGAAAAAGGGAAGAAAAAAAAGAGGAGGAAAGCTCGATCGCTGGAATCGATAACGAACGGACGAGAACGACGCGACGGAGCGAGAAAAGGAACGCCAAAGGGATAAAGGGAGAGGCGGCCGCGTATGGAAAAGAAGTAACGAAGAAAATAAAGGGTGAAAGAGGAGAATGGTTTGGCGTTGGTGGATCGGACGCTGCGCGGCGAGGGGGAACTTCTTAACGTCTTAATCGAGTTAATTAAGGCGGCTTCGCACGTTTTCACGTTCCGCAAACACGACACGCTATTGCACGCAACGAGATTACCTCGACGACTTGTTAAGGCTAGGCTAACGGGCTCGTGGAAACGAACCACGCCGGGGGATAATTGGACGTTTCTAAACGGCCTGCTTAACCCTTTTCACGGCTGATACTCGAACGGAAGTGTCGATCGTCTTTGCTTGAATTTCAATTACTTTTCACCGAACTCGAACTCTGTTTAACCTTTCCCTCCACGACCCCTCTCCCCCCAGAATTTCGTATTTCAATCGCAACTGCAGAGAAAACAGACGTACGTTCCGCTGTTCTCTGTAACAAACTACTATTCGCGTGAATAAATTTATCGCGTAATCGTTAGGCATTCCTGACAGAGAATACGATTCCTTTTATGCAATGAAGGATGGTTGCAAGCCTTGCAACTGCTTCCGTTACTCGATTGTTAATAACCAACGAGGAAGTGAAGATTCGATATTCGAAACTACTTGTCGGGTAACGATTCAGGGTAGGACTCGATCGGGTGGGTGTCGTTTGTCGTTTCCAAAATTTCATTGGGTCCCGTCCATCCTGCGGCAATTACTCGACAAGACAAATGTGTCCGCGACGCGCGGGGAGAGAAAGGAAAAAATGATTACCCCCTTGTCGTAATTGCTTCCGATCGTGAGATCGAGCAAGAGGGCAAGTAGCAGGTGTTCGATATTAGCCAATCGGCCAGGCCAGCGTCGGTTCAATTAAGCGTTTAATTACACCAGCCAGCCAGATCGTTGCCACCCCTTCGATCAACCGTGAAATCCTGCTCGTTCGATGTATTTAAGCCTCCGTAACGATGTATTCCCCTCTCGAACGATTTCGTCGTTGCTTCTTGCAGACGATTGTCTCTCGACATTTTGCTGACACCTTTCTGATCCACTGACGAGTAAATTCGTTTTCTTTTCTTTTTTTCCTTTTTGATACATTATTTTTCGTTAATTCGCTAGTTTCTCAAGTTGGCGCTGGATCGAGGAGACAAAAGATCGCGAGCGTAGGTTAAAGAGCGATTAGAAAGGCGGACAGGGGATCAGAGCAGCGACGGCCGGCGCAAAATTCATGGCGCGCGTCGCTCAGCGCTTTCCCTTCGGCCGCTCGACGGATATTTTCGTCTCTTTACGAGGATACGAGAGACGCGGATGTATTTTTGCCATCGGCGTGTGTCGCGCCTCCTCGCCCCTCGTCGCGGTACGCGATATCGTCCATTTCATTCTCCGTGACGAGCAGCCCGTTCTAAATGTCCAGCGGATGCGCTCGTTTCCGACGTATTTCCCCTTGACTGAAAAATCCCCGGCTGGCGCCGACGTTTCGCCCGCGCGTCTTTACGATCGCGCCTTCGATCGCTGAATTTATAGCTGGACATCGCCAGGGGAGTCTTTATTTTCAAAACAAATCCGTACTATAATTGGAAATTGGAATGATGATTAAGTTATGAAGAGTGATGAACGTTCGTACGTGACTGTGTGTGCGCGTGAATCTTTTTTTTAAGCGAGATAAAAATATAGTGTTTGCCACGAATAGAGAATCATGTTTCTCTGTACTCGAATTAATTTTTAGATGTATAATGGGACGGCGATTGGAGTAAATCGCGTTTCTTTTGGATCTGCTCGAACAGTAAACGTTTATTATTGCATTTTTCTTCAAGCGTCTGGCTGATCAATTGAAACTTTGTTTATTTAATGTACGCGAGGCTCGATTGCAAAGTTTCCACTCTGAGTATGATGAATTATTGCATAACATTCGCGTGTATACTGATGCACGGAGTCGCGGAGTCTATGGAACTCGTTTAAGTAGATTAAGCTACACGCGATGATCGCAGCCAGACAAGCCGCGGGAGCGCGTGTTCGGAGCACGAACTTTTTGACAGCTAAAGAGTAACCTTTTTACTGGAATTTTAAGTTCTAACGAATGTTAATTCGCAGATTAGATCTGTAATTAGAATACGACAATCGTTCACACGAGTTTCTACTTGCGAATTTCCTTTTTACATTACAAATAGGAGCATTCGATCATTTTGGAGTACGAAAGGTTTAAGGTGAAATGTTAAAACATCTTCGAAACAAATGACAAACGCTTGCTTCGCAAACGAACAGTACTGAATTCGTAAAAATTCGCGAGGATCGACGCGACGTGCAATCCAGCCGCAAATAGGAAGTTTCAGAGCGTATGTAGGAAGTCGTTACGCGTCTCTCGAAGCAAGAAACAATTCGTTCGTCGTTCAGCCACCCTTTAACGACGATTCATCCCGGGTACACGACAGGCCAATGATATTTGCATTTTCCGGCACAATCACGCTGTTACTCGTTACCCACGGCTCGTTGGACGTCGACAGCGTTCGAGGACCGGGCAGACACTTCCTGGGCACCGGTGAATGCGATCCAAGTGCACTTGCCGATTGCAAATGCGAACGCTCGTCCTTTTCTACGGCTGAGACGCTCGCCCCGTGTAACACTCCGCTTAGCTGTCCGCGAATACATTACGCTTGCTGTACGCGCTCTAATCTCTACGATTCAAGGACCGTTCGCGGTAATGCCAAAAATAGATACGAGAGAATTTGTAACCGATTAGAGAGGTACACGTACATCCATTATGAACGCGTACACAAAACTTCGCGTGACTCGATTGGGGAAACAAAATATTGTACGTTAAATTCAGACTGGAAAAAGGTTAATCCTCGCATATAGTACTGCAAAAATGAAGCAATCATTGTGAAACGCATTCAGATGGACGAAAGCTCGTTCGACGAGACGAACCCAAAAAGGTCAGAGCAGTCCCGCCAGCGCAGAGGCTGCGCCGATAATTCGAGCATCGACCCCCTTCGCCTCGTCGCGTTTTCGAGTTCTGGTGCGTTTTCGAGTCTCGAGAGCGAAATAAAAAGACGAGAAGAACAGTGGAGAAGGAAAGGAACGAGGAGGCGGGGGCAAAGAGAACGAGAAGGATCGCGAATCGATTGCCTTATCTGCGCGAGCATAGAAGCTCCAGATTCCCGGTGGAAGTCGAGCAGGGAACGGTCGTAACGTCAGGTAAATCGGGGTACCTGGTCGTCCTTAGGCGTGCTTTTTTTTTATCGCGGATCGGACTGGCCCCACGCACAGCTCGTGGGAGGAAAATCTGGTCCCCGTGGTGAACAATGCACGCTCGCGTCCCGTTTATGAATGTGTCGGTCGCGTGGGCACACGGGATCCCATCGGGTGGAACGAGGAAAGCCGTGGAACTCGAGGAACATGCGGGCTGTCTGCGCGTACCCTGCTACCAATCGAGGGATCTTCTACAGAAGGGAGCATTTGCTTTCGAATTTTCTTTTTTTTCATCCTTAGAACACCCTCGAAACTTCGACTTTCTAGCTGTGTTCGTGAGTGAAATGCTTGCTGCAATTGTAAAAGCGAATGGTACCTATGGGAACAGTATGCATTTCACTTCTGATGCTTCTAGAATTCCAGAACCGTTCCAGATGGTTGCTCTTACGCGTGGACCATTTTGTGCTGGAATTTTAAAGAATTCTTTTCGAGGCAGCATATCGAATGTCGTGAAATATTTATATAGCGTTCGAATATGCGCGTCTGCTGAGCATCCCCGTTTCGAAGCACGGTTTTCTTCCTTCGCGGACGGATCGATCCTCTGTTCCGTTTTTCTATATTTTATGGTCGCCTGTCGCGCGGTACGTGCGCGCAGTTTCGTCGTCGACGACTCGGAGCCGATTGTTTCGATCATGCGGCGGCCGTCTTCCGAGAAGCGAGAGATACGATTATGTCGAGCCGTTCGCCGAGAGTTCGATCCGTTCGCGAGCTCGCGTCAGATAGCGATTCCCGTGCACCACGAGTGATGTCATCCTCGTTGGGTTCCGTTGTACCGGCCTGCGAAGCTGGTTGCTCTCGACTGGAGCAATATCCATCTGAAATGAGGGAATCCAGGCGTGGCGTGGCTGATACCTGGAAACTCGACTTATTAGCCAGCTTGTCGGACTCGCCACCAGAGAAATCACCCCGCTGGAATTCCTGGACCCGTTCGAAGGAGCGAACCTTCCCAATCGTACCCAGCTGTATCACTCCCCCGCGGCGTCAAAGGGAGAATCTGAGAATCGTGCACGATAAAAAGGAGTGAAGAGGAAAAAAAGGACGAGACCGCGAAGGGATGTGAGAAAGAAAAAAAAAAAAAAGAACGCGTGCGTAGAGGAAAAAGGAAGCAAGAGGAGATGAAAAAAAATGGCAAGCGATTTTCAAGAAGCCCCTATCTCGTATTCCAGGGCCGTCTCGGCTCGAGGCGCGTTGGTTGTGTAAAAACGGGAGCCGATTTGTCAGCGAGGCGGGATCGCGATGTACACGGTAGGAGCTCGTCGAAGGAAGACGTTCCCTCGTGGCCCCTGGTTATCCAGCCATCCTGTCCTCTCCCCCCCCTTTCTCCTCCGCCTTTCTCTGCCGCGGATAGAGAAAGGCCGGCTAGGGGCGATACGGGGGCGCGCGCGCGATTTATCATTCGCGCGGCGTCCATTGATAAATTCCAGACATTCATAACGCCACGGAACCGCGCGATCCACGTCCGAGGGACACACGATACCCGGGCACGATACGATACCGGGACGATACCGGGCACCGCCGCGTTACACCGTCGCTTGTTCGTGTTCCATCGCGCAGATAGACGCGGACGTAACGCGAGAACGAACGAATACGCCCGCGGAGGGTGGACCTCACCCCATCCCCCCCCTCAGTTGTTTGTTAAACCCTCTGTAAACGCAATTCCGTTCGCTCATGCGAGAGAAGATCGTAATCGATTGCGATTTCTCTTCTCGTTTCTTTATGTTTAACAATTGATAACTTATGATATAGGTGGTATCGGTTACAGTTTTCGCGATGCGAAATTTGGAGCGATCCGTTTTGAAACGTACGCCTCGTCGAGATTGGTAAAGATGGTTCCCCCATGGCGTACTACGGGGGGGTGTCTGAATACGATTTACTGTTGTTTTCTTAATCTCTCGCAGAGAACTGGAGTATGTTTGGAGAGGCTCCCTTACAGGAGCACGAAGTTGATTACTCCAAGTGGTTTATAGTTCTTCCCTTCGTTTTTAGGACGAGCTAGTGTAATCTGTTTGGACGTTGGATTAGGTTTTATTACGACTGATAAGAATAGTCTCCCCAACATTGTTCCTAAAAATATGTTCCATCTGCGTATGGATTTATCGCGCGTCGTTGGGCACTTCACCAGCGACAGGTTCAATTCGATGTTTGGAAACAATTCGAATGCAACCATGGAGCAACTCGAGTTTCCAGCTTTAAATTAGTGCTTAACACACGCGCGACGACCCCAGAGAAATTCATTGATTGATCATCCGGTAATTAAAAGGGGTTCAACACCACGATCCGCATTCCTCAATCTACGCGGCGTCCCTTCAACCTCCTTAAACATCTCGGTCGAACAACGTTCTCGGTTCGTTCTGACAACAAAAGGGGAGACGAAATCTTTCCCACAGTTTAAGAGTACTCGTCGTGTCCCTCAAGTTTATCCCGTGTCATAAAGCAGGAGTGTGCTCGTCAAACCAATAAGATCCGTCGTGTTTCAACAGCGGGGGCGGGGTGGACGAAGGGAGGCGCGACTTTCACGCCACTCGGCAGCGACAAGCCGGCCTCGTCCGGCTCCAAAAGGCCTAATCGCCTTAACGAGACAATTAGCCGATGATAGCCGCCGATAAATCCCGGTTTGTTTTGTCTGCCTTGCCGGACGCTCTATCTCCAGTCGAGATTACAGCGTCCAAATATTTCCCGCGGCCAGGCCCTGCAAACATTCCCCTGGCTTCGTTGTCCTGTAAATATATTCGCGGCTCCTCGGCTGGACGATCGAGAGGCCTTCGTGGAACTCGAAAGACAATCGCCGAAAGATGGTTTATGCTGGCTGAATTGTAAGCAAATAGCTGCTGCGTACTCGAATATAACGCGCGAGTGTGCTTCTTGCTCTCAGTGACGCTGTTCGTCGAAAATTTAATTCGAGCTGAGACTGGTCGATCTCATCGATGATCATCAGGCCACGAGACGGGGGTAACTGTTTGTACTTTGAAACAGTGGAAATATTTTTTCGAGTATCGCGAGTCGAAATCGAGACTGGTGGAAAAGGAAAGGTGTTTTCTGGGGAAATATTAGAGGAAGCAGTTAGACCCAGAACACGCGAGGAAACGTGCACGCCACGTGGCCAGGCTTCCCCTGGCCAAACAGATTTACCCCGGTGTTGTCTTTAGTCCGCAAACACACGGCCGCGGCGCTGCAACCACTTCCGCCGGCTTAAATCCCCGCGTCACGCGCGTCGCCTTCGACGACCGGCGGCGGTTCACACGTTGGGCAAATATTTCAACTAGCCAGCGTTTCACGTGGTCTGTTTGAGCGACTCGACGTTCGAAGATGAGAACTTCCGATATCATCCACAATTCTCGACTTATCGTCAACCGCTCGGATTAAAGAATCAATGGACCAGCTTTTCAAACACCTTGAAGTTCGACTTTCCATCCGCAATTATCGATTCGTACAGATTCTCAATGATACCTCCAGTTATTATTTAGATCCGTGATTTTCACAAAAACCACTACGTTAAACCCTCCAATCCGCGAAACAACAATCCTCGAGAACCCTCGTCTTCCGGCTGGAAACACGGCAGCTAACATCACTCGTGGACGAAGATCCTCGTCCGCGATCCACCAGATAGCTGCTTAATCCCGCGTCCAGGGATTCCTTGTTCACGGGGGATGCGCGGCAAGCTGGCAACAATCGGATTAGCGGTTGTAGCGCTCGATGCAGGGGATATCGCGCGCGAGGAGGGGATCGAAAATCGTGGCGGACGAGGAGAGGAAACAGCTGGGGGTGGGACGAGGGAGAAAGAGCGAGCGAAAGGTTTCGAGGGAGCGAGGTTTACCTTGTAGTTGGATTTAAACGAGCGGGCTCGAGTGGCGCTCCTACGCGCGAAGATCTCTCTTCTGGCCACTCCCGCCTACATTCTCCCTCGACCCCTCGGCACCCGTTCGCCACCCCGCCGCCCCCGCTCTCACATCGTTTCTCATCCGTGGGCTCTGTGTTCGCCGCTTTTCAGAGTGGTAAATTCTCGAACGCCATAACACTGCCACCGTGCGTTTGTTTGGACAAGGGCATTATGAGATTTTATGCGAGCTGCGCGTGCTTCCACGGGAACGCGGTTGTTTATGCACCCGCGCGCGGCGTCGCGGACCTTTTCGAGGAAGCACCGATCGTCCCTCTATTCACCTCGCTCCAACAGTTCGCTCTTGGTATCGGCTCGTTTTCGTTTCCACGCCCTCTCGTCTCATCTCGCCTCGAGTCCCGTGCTGCTGTTGCCCGCGTCGATCGCCTGGCATTCGCTCGATCTTCCTGCGCCGGCACAAGGTGGCGAGGATGACGCGTTGTTGTCTGAGAAAACGACACGTTGCGCCGCGTTCTTGTTTTCTCTGCGGGGTGAATCGCGGGGTGCTGGATCGATTTGCTCGAGATTTGTTCAGTTGTTTTCTTTTGCTTTCCCGATCGCCCCGCGTTGCTTCCGCGCGCGGTTCTCGTTCAGAGCTGTGACGTAGAGGCGACAGGGGTAGGTTTCAGTTACGAGATCCGCCTTTGGACGTAGCAAGTGAGAAAGTAGCTTCACGAAACTGTACGTCCACGATAATTCGCAGGTACAAATGTCTCGAGACCGCAAAGTGCTTTATCTTTGCCAAACCCTTAAATTATCGTCCTCGATCCGCACCAACTACGCCACGTTCCACCACCAACGAATCGCGATACTCGCAAGAACGAGATGCCGGAATCCACGAGAGCGAGGAGGACTCGAGAAGGACGATAGAAGCAAAAGCGGACAGAGGGGCGGGGTGAACGAGGAGGAGAAAGTTGGTGGCAGAAGGTCGAGAATCTTCTTAGAAGCGACATAAAGATAACCGCTCTATTCGAGGAGCAACTGGTAATCCCGGTGTGCCCGGGATCCGGCGCCATTGACTTCTGTCCACTGTCAAGTTAACGACGCTTAATGACAGCTGACAGAGGCGGCGGCCCGGGTCGGCCGTTCCTCGCGGTTTCTTTTCACCCGCGTCACCTCCGACGGTCCCCTGGAAATCGTTCCTACCGCGGAAACCATAAAATCGCCCCGTCCCGGGACGACTTTTAATGCCACGCCGCGTTCTCGCCTCCACCCCTCGAGCGAGCCTTCCTCCACGATTTTATCAGCGTGCCCGGCGTCCGTTCCGCTTCTTTCAGACGTGTGATAATCGTTTGCAACGCTTATCGTGTCCTCGGCCCCCGAGAACTGCGAAACCTCGAGTGCTCGAAATCGTGGAATTTATGCGGCGAGATTGGACGAAGGGATGAACGTCGATTGCGATCGAATATTGCTCTCGAGCCCCTCTCTCATTAATTGCAATAAAATCGCGTTAGTGCTGTTGTTTATTATTCTGGAAATTTAAAATTCTGGAGAAAAGAAAAATGAACACGGAAATCGTTCGATTTTACGACTTTCCATAATCCCGCTGTGTACTCTGATCATAAGTTTGAAAGTGGAGCGGGAAAAATTCAAATCCCTCTCCCCCACTGTCGATTTATAACCGACCATTAACGGAGTAATTTAGAGAACTAGAAACTGCTCGCTTTCGAATCGAATCGCGTGACCCAGAAATCGAGCATTCCGTATCACCTATCGCCCGCTTATCAGTTTAGATAATCCAATGGTATCTGCGATACTTTTAACTATCCCGCGATCGGTTTTTCTCGCAGCGAGAGAATTTCGCCGGGCAAAGACACGCGGCGCTCTAAGCCGCGCGGCCGGCTTCAATAAAATCCGTCGCAAAAATCCGTTCCCCGCTTCGAGCTGCATTCCTTGTCCGCCAGCCGAGCTCGTGATAAGGGAAACGTATAATAAGACGTGATAATGGGGTTGCAATAAAGATACGGAACGCACGAGGCCGGATTGGAATGTATCTCGGCCGTATTACAATGCATAAAGCCCAGCAGAGGTTTCCATAAACTTATACGCTCGGTTCTGTTCCTCTTGTAGCCGCTCTTCTAAAAATGCCACGCGCGGAAAAAGGCTCGAATTACTGCCAAGGACTCGAAAATTTCATGTACGCTCGAGACTCCGTGCGCTTGAAACGTAAATTTGCAAGTACAATCTCTGCTCGAGTCACTTTCGATATCGATATTTCATTAGAGAAGTGGATATTCGCGATTTTTTATTCGAGTTTTACGCGCGACTTCTTTCAGTCGCATCGCGTTGACAGCGGAGGCAGAGAATTTTCCATTTTGTCAGATGTCATTTTTCTACTCTGACGTTATTCAAATCGCCACGATTATGTAAATGTCGATATCCTTAAATTCTTACGATTATTTAGCACGTATCACGGTGAAATCGTTTTGTAATTTTTCAAATTTCTCGCGTTAGATATGCAGGGACGATCGATCGCGCGAACAGGTAAATGCGTATTTTTTCAAACTCCATTGAAAAATTCGAAGGTATTAATACAGCGGTTGAGAAACCGCCGTAGCGTTCTCCAAGAAACGATCATCGAACCACGGGAAAAATGGCGGCTCTGGGAAGCAGCCAGGGGCGGAGTTTTTATGAAATCGAAGAAATCGGAAGCGCGTTTTTCCAACGATGTTCTCCACGATGTTTCGTCGGCCTCCAGCGCGCTAATTGAGCCATTAACTCCGCCCTTTAATCTTTGGCTTCTACCCTCGCCGCGGTTCGATTTCCTTCGTTCCTGGAATGGAATGGAAGGTTCGACGATCCGATCGAATCCGTGTTCTCAAGCAAAAAGGATCCAGAAACGTTCCTCGCATACTTTCCAATAAACAATTCAGTTTAACGAATGATGGACCATCGAGAGCAATTTTTAATTAGAGGTATCTTCACTCTATCACAATCTCAAAAAGTTTTCCACGTGTTCAAACTGGGTGTATTAAATGAAATACTGCTACACTAATAGTCAATTGTAGTTTAGTAACTTGTAGCTCAATTCATTTAGTATATTTGCTGCATCATTGACTCGTATCGCCTATTCCATTCTAAAGAGTAACAGTATTGTTCAGCGTATTCCATTGTGGGGTACACACTGGTAGATATTTATAGTACGAGTTACGTTACTTTATAGTACGCCATGGCTGCGGTGCTGTAAGTGAAACAACCCTATCATTCTCAATCTATCATGCTATAAAACATCGATGCGATCTATCTAAAAAATACATCTCCCCAAACTCGATAATAATCCACTTATACAATCTTCAAATTAACTGAATTAAAATGACTACATCTGAATCGAACAACCCTTAAAACAACCCTTCGTTCATCCAACGGGATGCGAGAAAAAAAAAAAAGAAAACAACAAGGAAGATGGAAAAAGAAGGTTGCAAGTTCTCAAGAAAGTGTAACGAAACGCGGAACACGAGGAAACCAGGAATCGTCCAGGATCGACACCCGTGTTCCTCGAAAGCCGCGCCCCCCGGGTGTCCAGGGTGGCGGTGATCGGTGATTTTCTATGGGGAGTGAGAGATTCAATGCCGCGGGGAACGGCTCGAAAATCCGCGTCCTAAACCAACATCTTTATGGACTCGGTGTTTCTTCCAAGGGCCGCCTTATTACGTTGATTTATCGCTTTGTGTTCCTGGCCTCCATCCACGGGCACTGCGTGGCCCAGCCGGGATCTATAGATCCCCGGTTCCGTGCCTGGGCCGTGCCTTTTCACGGGCACTTGTTGCGCGGGCGCTGCTCGCCCTCGCTCGAAAAAAAAGGAACGCTTATTTCTGCGCGAGAAACCACGGGGCCGTCCGAGGGCCCATTGTGCCCGTGTTCCACTGGCCCTTCGCGCCGCCTTTCGTCGTGTAAAACGTGAGTTTTCACCTGCTGCTGCTGCTGCTTTACGATACGCGTTACTTCCCGTGCCACGGTCAGTGGATCGCGAGCTTCGTGGAATTCCATCGAAACGTTTTGGGTCATCTAGTTTCGAGAAAAATTGGACGTACTGACAGAACTTAGAATCATGATCGTGTTTTCATATTTCGAGTAGACGTATCGCCATGAGATGAGTTTTTACCACGAATCGAAGCAGTGAACGGAGAATGATCGATGGACAGGTTGGAATGGTCGCCAGCGACACGAAAATCGTATCGTTCGGTACGCTGGTCATCGTGGCTGGAATCTCGGGTCATCGTGGAAGGGTATCTCGATAACAGGGAGTCCGCTTTGTGAACCGGGCCTAACAGATATCGAGATGCGTGGTCGCGCGCGCGATGGGTGTGCATCCGATTATCTTGGTAACTCAATCTCTGCTCTCGAGCGGCTAGTCGGCTTTATCCGCTGTGGATCGAGATCTACGCGATCTTCTGCATCGAAGGAAATCGTGATCGGGGAACGGTAGCGTCGCTCTCGTTTCCTGGAACCCCGCCACGCTTGGCATTCCTATTTTACGAATCGTGAGAGGGTTTGGCGGGATGGTTAACGGTCGAAAAAAATGCGTGACTCATTCGAAAGTAATTTTTCCTTGGGACACAAGATGTAAGCGAACGGTGAAAGTATCCGAGCAATTCGTCGAGCAGTTGCTCGATGATAGATTGTATAATTCCATTGAACGAAATTAATGCATCACGCGTATCGATTTATGTAAACTTACCCCCTCGCGTTCGAACGACGACTCTCACTCGCCACGATGTTTCGCGTGACAACTTGATTTTTATATAATTAAGTTAAGTATTCTATAATAATTAAGTTAATTCTTATATAAATTCATTTACCCATGGAATTGTCTGCAGTTGCAGCGCCGCCCGACCGAAAAAGTCGTCGAGCGCAAAGGGTTAAAATAGAGAAACGATGAGCTGTGCTCGTCTGGTACTTCAGTGCACGAGAAAGTTTGATTTGTTAGTCTTTTAACTATCGATCGCGTGTAAGTGGTTGGTAAGTAGTCCCAGAAGTTGCACGGTCAGACACGCGTAACCAGTTACGTAACTGGCAAAATATCGCGAATTTAAATAGCGAACATTTCACAAACTTATATATATTCGAGTAATAAAACGAGCATCGTTCGAAGTCGAAAGAATTAGGTGCACCATAAATTTCCGATTATAACGCAATAAGCTATAAAAAAAAAGTCGAACAGAAACGCAGGCAATCTTGAATCCTTACCTTCGAACGCTTCGAGATGAACGTTGCCAAACATTCGCAAGAACAATTCGCTTTTATATATTTTTCTCCTCCTCCGAGAGCGTCAGGCGGGAGCCATCGCGTGGCCATGGCGAAAATTTACGGCTTCCGTTTGTAAATTCTCAGTTGTGCAGTCGGCCGACATGTTTCCCCATTGACGTCTCCGGCACGTCGATGGCCCGTGGCGTGTCGAAAACAGAGACGTCGCGGTGAATCACGCGAGCCACGTGCACCATGGAATTATTGCGTACCTGCTTGCACGCGTTCATCTCGCTCCGTGCACCCGCATTAAGCGCCGCGCGGCCGATCACTTTGCTGCCTCGCGCCCACGCACCCTGCCCATCCCACAGGAATTACGACGTGCCACGACGTAACGCTCGAACTTCCACGTACACCTCGAATATTACCAACTCGCCTCACGGCTGACAGTTTCCAATTATTCGTCGAGATTTTCCAATTCTACCCTCCCCCATTCGTGGCAACGAAGATGGAATTTCGTTCAGAGGCTGATGCAAGAACATTTCTGGGTGATCCGGCTCGATTTCGGCTCTCGAACCGTTCAGCTTGATGGGAAACAGCGCGCGCCTCTGGAACACTGATCCCTTTTATCGGCGTTCCCATATTTCGGTACATGCCCCCGGGAATTATAGTGTTCGCGGAAAGTAGAATAATTTCGAGCGTCCAGCATTCAGAGTACGTAACACGAGCCTCATTAATGGGTGATAAATTATCCAGATCGTTTCCTCGAAGCTGCCCATACGAGCGAAATAACCACATAGATCTGAGGAACACGATCTCGATATTAACGAACGCTAATTTCTTTCTCGTTTATCGAACGAAATTTCCTCTTTGAAAGAGGGTCAGGTTTTTGGATCACTGGGTCACTTACGTCTTATAAAATCCTACTTTAATACAATATTATAATACCCATGTGTACTTAAATCTGCAATTGTGCGAGTTAATTGATCATCTCGAACTCTGACGGAATGATCGAGTACCACGAGAAAATGGCACGAAACAGGAGAGCACCCATGGGTGCTGCGTCGATCGAGCAGCTTCCATTTTCGAGCTGGAGGCGCTGTTCATCGCGCGCGAATCGAAAGTGGCGAACGATCGAGGGTTCTTCGTGGTACGAGGCTGGTGGTGGTCGGATTGGTCGGTAATTCGATCACGTATCGCGAGCTGGCCAATTGGCTGGCGATGATTGCGTAAGAAAATTCGTGAGTTCCTAAACTTGCGCCGTGTTGGCTCGTACAGTCTCGACCCGATGATCGTAAATTCGAGATCGACGTCGCCGCGACGGAACGCGCCGGCTGCGGCGTCGCCGCTTCCTCGTTGTAAATTAACGAACGACGCCGCCTGGTTCCGAAAGCGTTTATGGATCGTAAAAGTGGCGAAGATGTAAACTTTCTTGCAAAAAAGCATCCCGTCCCGGGCGGGGAGCGCTGGTAATTTCCGCGCGATCGTAAACGGTGCACGAAAAGACCGGTCTATCCTTGTTCGCGTCTCCTCTTTCGCGTGTGATTCAAGAGGAAGGGATTGGGGCTCGTGGACATCTTGTTCCGCGGTCGAACTACTTCCTGAAGACCGTGGAACGTGTCTCGCGAATCGCGATAACTCTAAACGGTGGGCTACCAAATGTTAGACGCTGGCAGTATTTTTCCACTGTACTTATAAACGTCGCCGGGAGTGGAATATAATTCCTGGGTGGCATGAAACGCGGAGGAAACAAGGGTAAAACAGCAATACTAAAAACTCATACTGGTTAAATATATAGCGGAGTGCAAGCCATACCGTTTCTTTCGTCGAACCTCATAAAATGTCTAGCATTCCCAGTCATCAAGCATTTATTCGAGCCATCAGCCAGTAATTAGTATCCCTCGGTAGGAGAGAGAGTCCAGATCGCAAGAAGCATCCGTCTACTCGCGACTGATCCTTCATTTTGATCGTTCTCGTCCACCGTGCCTCGCTGAAACCAATACAACTATCAAGATTACACAGAAATTAGACTCGGCTCGCGGTCTTTCTTTTTGCGACACCAGACGTTCGTTCCTTAATGAGCTCCCGTGGAACGCATAACGCGGCTGCTTCCGCCGCGAATCTGTACCGTTTTCCGCGCGATAACGACGATAATCGCGCAACGTCGCTCCGGGACGCGTACGCGTTTCCATGCGCCCCGGCAGCGAACGCGTTCTGACACCTAATGCATGCTCTCAGCGGGCACTTACGATCGGTATGTCTTCATCGGTCTTTAAGATAGATGCTGCGCTCGCGATAATGAAAAAGGAACAGTAATTGAAGATTAAAGAGGCGGCGGAAAAAGTGGGCTGGCGACTCCTCGGGAAAAAGGCTAAAAAGGCTGATTAATGGCTGGCCTCGGAGAGATTTATCCCCGTTGTGTAGCTTTACAAATGAATACCTTTCGATTTCGATCGACTTCCTAGTCGTAATCTGACTCTACTTGCAACAGCCTATCGCGAAGTATCTCTTTCATTTACTACTTTATGACACGCAAAGTTGTCAACTCTATGGTAATTAAAAAAAAAAAAGAGACGCAAGTTACTGAAAGATAAAAAAAACGAGATCGACGTACGTTTCGCGAGAAAGGTATCCCCAGAAGCTAGCACGAGCCAACCAGGGAAAGAGAAAGGAGGAGAGAGAAAGAGAGCAGGCTCCCGGATCGCGGCCGGATCGGCACCAACCATCTCCCAGGTAACCGCGCGCGCAATCGATCGATCGATCTCGACCCCTCGCAGGGCCAAGCATCCAGGTCCCTTTTTTGCCAGCTCGTGAGGAGGTGGTTCGAAGGTGGTTAGGCCCGAGTCGGTAGGTAGGTAGGCAGGACGATCGCCGTGGAGGCAAGAGGCCAACCGGAGGAGTCGCGAGGTGGAACGAAACGGAGCGGAACACGGCGGCGGAGAGGTCCGAGGAGAGGGCAGCGAGCTGTCCGGATCGATGATGCATGGTACCAGCGAGTCGGTCGTGCTACTCCCTTGCAAACTTCATCTTCGTAGCTGCTATGTAACCTCCCCCGCGATCCTCTTCCTCCGCCTCTACCGCGGAGCCTCTTTATCCTGGCGCCGATCCGCGGACCCGCGAACCCTGCAACTGGATCGAACAAAGATTCCGTTCCGCACTTTCCGTTTCCATCGTTGTTGCGCTCTTCGTTCGATCGATGCTTTTCCAGAGCACACATTTCGTAGAATCTAGATTTCGTTCATTATATCGACACCTCGTTCGATGCAAGTAGAGACAGACAGTAGTCAGACGTATCTACTAGCTAAAACTAGCGCTCGTTACACGAATGTTTGATTTATTTCATCTATCTTGTCGCATGGAATAATGGAAGGTATTGGACTGCAGACAGATCGAATTAGAAGGGTTACTCTGTAATGTGAAATAATTGATTCTTCAACAATGCGAGCATTTCTATTGATGTCTTGCAATTAAGCAAAGTAATCTGCAATCTTTCTGCTAGTCGCTGTCAGGATTAGTCGAACTCTCGAATTTGGAGCAGCGAACACGACGAGCTCCGACACTCTGTCGCAGATTTCGCGCGTCCATAGCGAGCCCCCAGCGATTACGTTCGTGGGAGTGGTGAGGTTACCCGCGGGCCAAGCATCTGGCCGTAATTACTAAATTATCCTTTAACTCCGCCGTCCACTCGAGGCCGTGCCGCGATCTTATCCGAGCCAGAGGGTTGTGCCTAGGTTTACTCAGCCAGCCCGTGCGCTGAAACGATCGTCGTTTATCCTTGGTATTCCTCCCGGTGAGGAAGAAGAGGAGCCAGCGCGAGAAGCGTTCCGCAGGGGTCTTGAAAAGCGAAATCCAGGGGAAAAACCGGTACGAGGGACGTCATCGACGAAGGTGCCTCAACCGCAACTATGTATTTGGTGATCTCACGAGAGACATCGCGATGATATCGCGATAACGCGGTTACGTATGGGCTCGCTCGTTTGAGGCCCTCGAGCGACTCGAAGATCGGTAGATTCGATTTCGACGAGGCTCGCGACGAAATTCTTGCCGTGGAATGCGCGACTGGGAAGTTCATAAAAAAATAAGAGCTTCGATAGATTGCTGGGAAAGCGAGATTGGAAAAATGTCGAGCGAATTTTGAGGAATCTGTTTCGTGGGAGCCGTGGCTTCTGTCAGATCCACGCGGGGGAAACCGAGAAAGTTCGCGAATATCCTTAATCGTCCGTCGTAATCTTTGCTCACGCGTTCATCCTCGCACGCAGAACGATGTCTCTGTGTTGGTACGGCGTGAGTCGCCTGCAGCGTGATGGTACGTGCAGGCAAATGCACGGGGAATATGACTGTAATCATTGGCAACAGGAAATCACCTGAATTTAAATACTTTAACTCCCATCCTCTTAAGCACGACCTTTATCGAGGCGATACTCGAACCCTTCTCTTGTGGGAAATTCGCTGCTTTCGATCCTGTAATACAAGTTCATCGATGCATATTCTTGCTAAAGCCTTTAATTAGACCCTCGTTTATTTCAAAATCCTTTAGCTACCACTTTCTCTCCCTCTTCCTTTCTCTCAAAACACTCAAAATCCGAAGCACAATAATTTCGTACTCCAGAACAAGAAAAGCAGACTCTCGCGCTCCCTCGCAGGGGTAGAACGCCACGACTGATCCCCCTCGAACGCAGGAGCGTACGTGCGCGCGTAGAGGAGGATGTTGGACGCTCGCGCGCGGTGTGGGTGCGATCCGCTCGGCAGCGCGATGGAGCGCGCGCAGCGAAAGGCGGCTTTGCGCCACGAAGATCGTGCGAGTTTACTGCACGAGCGCTTCTTTGTCTCGCATGCTCGCACACGTGAGCCCCCAGCTGGCTCTCGCTCGTTCCTGTCCGCTCGTCTCTCTCCGACGACCGGGGGACGTGCACGTGAATTTATGCGTCGGTTCTCGTCGAACGAACGGCCCGGCACGCTCGTCCTCGTCCGATTCATCGCGGGACCGGAGATGATGCATCGTCTCGTGCGTCCCGATCATGCCTCTCCATCCTAACCGCTACCAACCCGCTCGAACCACCGCCACCGTCTCCTTCTCTCTAGCAGCCTTAACAAACGCTGGATACAACTCAATCGCCGGTCACGATCCTTAAGCGGCTCTCACACAAGCCTGCCTCCAAGTAGAACAGTCTGGCGAGCTCGAGTTTTATCTGGTTACACGTCGAAGGGTGGTTTTTTTCATTTTGTCCCTTTTAGAACGCTACATCGCACTGCGATGTTTGTACGTTCGATCGAAACTGTGACTCTAGTCTCGGTTAAGACGATCCACATCGCTTCTCGTTGCTGGTTTCAAAGGGGTAGAAAATAGAGACGATCGTGGTTGCTACTTTTTTACTGAGTGGCTCGCGTAGAACGGCTCGGTCAGTGTCATCCACAGAGGCACTTTTCACGGAGGCTTCCTGCGGTTTCAGTTCGACAGACGTCTGCGGCACATGTGCACACCAGGAAGCAAGGTCGAACAATGAGGTCTTTGGACCTTTCCTGTTATAAATCCACAGCATCCCCATCTTCCGTTCGAACCTTTCCACGAAATTCACTTGTTAGTCCACCGAAAGTGAAGTGCTGCCTAGATCCGATCTACCAAAGGCGCGTTGTGCGTCCTCCAGCTCGAGTCGGTGCCAAAATCGCGTCGCAGGGCGCAGAAACCCTCGCGCGGTTTTCACGTAGTTCGTTGCCCTCGAAAATTGCGCGCGAGGGCGTGAAATTTGCGAAACGTCGAGGTACTTTCGCATGAAAGACGGCGTTACAATACGCGCCGTCGCGAGAGTCGCTCAAAGGAACGAGGATGAGGCTGGGGGAGGCTCGCGAAGGGTTGAAGAAAGGGGAACGCGGACGCGCGGGCTCGTTGGCATTAGCATTAGCGCGAGTTTCCAGGCGCATTAATCAGGATTAAGCGGCGAACGCGCTCGTCGGCGTTTCACGACCGAAAACACTCGGATATTTTTTCACCGACTCGAGCCTCACCCCCGTAGCCCCGATTTATTTTTCTACACACGGCACCTTCGCGCTACCGACTGTCCATTTGTCAAGAGCTTCGCGGCTGGGGAGGCCTCTTCCACGCTCCTTTGTCGCGGACACGTCCGCCCGTAGAAAAGGGTTTAAAGCCCCTCCTTGTCTTCGATTTCAATGAGCGACGGGCTGCGAAGGGAACGTTCAGCTTTCGTCGCGACGATCTCTGGCTACGTGGGTAGTTAGCGATCTCGAGTTGTGCGCTTCTTCGACTATGTTTGTCAACTCTTCTTTGCCGATTTTGTAGAATTTTGCTATCGACGAATTACTGGATTTATCTGTTTTTACATTCGTCAGAGTTCCCAATCTCTGTAAGTAAATTCGCAGTTTAAATTGACCAGTGAATTGTAAACGATTGGAGTGCAGCGATCGTCGCGAAAGTTAAATATTGTACCGCGTGTCATCGCGATCGCCACTGTGTCGCGCTGTGATCGCGTCGCGCACAGCCGATCGACAGAGAAGAAGAAACGGTCCTTTTATCGTGCGGGGTTATCGGTCGCCCTCGACATTAGCCATTAAAATGATTGGTCCAGCAATAATCAAGTCGCCTCGACAACTGGTACCCGCGCACCACGCATTCCGCCCCATGAATCAAGGCGAGAGCCGTTTCAACTCGACTGAAGAGCTCTCGAACGATCGCCGAATCCATTTGCACTTTCGTCTCGGAAAAATATCTCGTACGCGCCTCGCGACGCTGCGCGAGGAAAGTCGCTTCTCGAGTTAACATCGTTCCCCGCTTTTACGGTTCTCTCTTTTACATGCTCCCTTGAAACCGCGGGGTAAATACACGCCGCTTACCGCGCGTCGATGACAAATGGCACCGCGAGGTTGCAATTTAGCCGGTTGACTGCGAAAATACGAGCTTGCGTAAATCTTGCCCCTCTGCCTTTCACCTCGCTGAACGTTCGCCTCCGTTCGAAAATCGACGCGCACCGAACGAGACTCGCCGCGAGATCGGCGAACGATCTTCGCGCGGAAACGACACCATCTTCGATCGCAATTTTTCCCAAGATGGGTATGCTCCAAAGAATACAGCCCCAGAAAGCTCGCGTCTGCACGAACGAGAGCAGACAAAAAAGCGGAGCGCGCAAACGCGAGAAGAAGCGTGTCGCGAAAAATCGGTCGCCGCAAGAACCACGAAGGGGCAGAGCGAGAGAGAGAGAACGAGAGATACAGGCGGCGGGAGTTATCGCGAAGAGAGCGTAGCCGGGGGCGAACTCAATGAGGGCATTGTTAGCGCACGAGTTCATTGATATCGCTCAATTAATAAATTTAAATAGCCCGACGTAATTCCGCGGCGTCTCGTCGCCGAGCCGTCGTCCCTTTCTCTCTCTCACACACACTCTCTCTGTTCTTTCCTTCTCGTTTCTCCTCCTAATCTCCATTATTCTAATTGGCGGCAGCGGAGGAACGCTGATATTTTCGCGCTCGATATCCACCCTGGCCGTGTAGCCCCCTCGATCGGCTCTGGCGCGGTTAGATGCGTTTCCGCGATTAGCGAGACTCGCGAGCCGCGCTTTTGACACTGATAGAACGATCCCTTTCTCCGTGGCCCGTTCCACGTCCGTTTGGTTATTACGGGAGGATTAATGGGAGAAAACGCGCGCGGGACGAGGCGGAGGCGCTGGTAAATGATGGCGGGCCTGGAAATTGGATAGGAGATGCCTCGCGGTTTCCTTCGAAACGGCCGATGGAGGTGGTTTTAATTAATACTTGTTTGTTTGCCAGTTGGCCAACTTGGTAACGACGATAACAATAATTGCACCCGCGGATACACGTACGCACGTTAATTTATACCGCGCGACTGTGTGCGCGGGGCGCGCGCAGCGCGTGGAACACTCGATGCGGTGTAGATGTTACGATAATTAGAGCGGTAAACCCACTACCTGTCTTTATTTTAATTTCATTTTTTAATCCTCCTTATAAATACGTTCGTCCTCGTTGCATAAATGCATCGGTAAGTTCGACGTGTTATTATTTACGTGGAGATAAAGCGTAAAAAACCGGCGTACGTCGCAGAGAGCGACGGCTAGAAGGTAGATCGAAGATCAGACGGAAGATTTCTTTGAGAGATTAAAAAAAAAAGAGCTGGAAATTCAACGGTTATCTTTGATCTTCCTTTGTATCGTATTAATAAATATCGATCTCAATGTATTTCGCGTGGAAAAGAATCGCGCGCGAAGAATGGCGCTCGAAGAAGGCGAAGCGGAAAACTCGCGGGACTTTTTCGTAGATCATTTACATACTCGCTATAAATTATTCCGTAATTGATAAAGTAAGCAAAAAGCCGGCGAACGAGGCTGTTGGTAGTTGGAATTAGCCGCGCACGTCCGATCGATAAATCTCGCCGGACGCAACTATCGAGATCCGCTTAATAGAAACGGCTTCGTTCGCAACGTGATGCATTACGCTTGTTCATCATCGTACAGGGGAAATGATGAATACGATTAAGGCGTCTAATTTACAATAGCCCCGACGAGCACGGCTACCGTAATCAACGCCTTGTTGCTCCCTTTTACTTATTGTATTAACTTCATCAACAGACAGTTTCCATTAAACGGTCATCACTTAATACCGCTTACGAGCCGCGCGGCGATCAACTCTCGATGGAACTTGTTCTGATAATACAGGATATACATTCTGTACATTTCTCGCAAGTTTCTACAGCTCAAATTACTTTCTCGCACTCTACTTAACACTATTCCTACCGACACTTCACGTATACCTATTCCTACCGCGGCTGGTCAAATGACCGGTCTTTCACAACTTATATTTTTCAATGTTGAATGCAGACCAATAGCCAGCTTACCAGTATAAAAATATATTTTCTTTTATTCACGAGTACATAATCTACATTTTATTCTTTTTCGTCGCATTTTTTACAAATGGGCTTCTCAACTGTACATTTTCCGCATACGTACTTTTTACATATTAGACAGATTTTGTTCGTCTTGTTATCCTTACAATACCTTATCTGACATGTTTTCCGTTCACGAGAACCTGTACTTGTACTTGCGATGGGTGTTGGTTGATTTTCTTTGCCGAGCTCTTGTTGGTATTCGATGGCAAGTTCTTCTGCCAATTGAAATAGAAATTCCTGTCTTGTAATTTCTCCCCCCGTAGTTTCTTTATATAACACCCATGCATTTATCCCGGCTAAATCCAAGATATTAAGAAATACTTGCAAAGGCCATCTCCGAGATTTAGATTTTACCGAATAATTTCTGGCCATTTGGTCGGTCACATCTACGCCAAACTTGGTGCTATTATATAATTGAATTGTCTCCGGTGTTCGGGTTTCATTTTTTTCAATTTGTACGGAGTTGTGCATTGAACTGAGAATTAGAACTTTCTTTCTTGGTTTGGCTTTGTAAACTGTCAACATACAATTATTTGAGCGATAGATTTTGGTTGAAAAAAGTGCCATGTCGTCATTTTTCAGTTTTGCCAGTCTTGGTAGCTCTTTTCTATTCGCTCTAATTGTCCCAACAATCGTAGTATTTTTTGCTAAAAGTTTTGTTGCTAAAGGTAGGCTTGTAAAAAAGTTGTCCGTGGTTATATTTCTTCCGCATCCTACATACGGTTCTGCTAATTTCATAGTAACAAACTCTCTAAGAGGAACTGAGGGTTCTCTACTTTCATCTTTTCCCAAATAAGGAAAGCCGTTTATTATATATTTGCTACGTACATCGGATGCTAACCAAAATTTTATACCAAATTTGTCCGGTTTATTGGGCATGTATTGAGTGAATCTACACCTTGCTTTCGTTGGAAACAATTGTTCGTCAATAGTAATATATGGTCCTGGTTTATAACAATTTTGACTGTTGTCAATAAACTTGTACCAAACTTCGGAAATCATAGCAAATTTATCGGTTTGTAACCGTTGGCTTCGTTGATTTCTGTCGTCAAATCGAATAAATCTCATAATCTCCGTAAAGTCATGTCTACTCATAGTATTTGAGAAAAAAGGCGGGCCCCACTTTTTGTTCCATAGAAGTGCTATATCTATATTCTTAGCCTCATATGCGCCGCGTGCATACAGAATTGCAAAAAATGCATATAACTTTGCAGTAGACAGTTAACATTTATATCCCAACACTCTAAATGCCTCTGCCTCTGTGCACTTTCTTATAAGTTCGATTATATTCTTATCAATTATCACAGAAAATGCCGTCCTAACTTCGCCTTTCATAATATTACGTTTACTATACCCAGTCGGGCCTGATTTTTCCCTAAAAATATTATGACCAGATGCTCTTCCAGGATTAGACCCTATTTTTACTTCCTGCCAAACAGTTCCGTCTATCGCAATTTTCTGGAAGGCACTTATCGGATAAAATCGTGTCATAACTACATTACCTTTCGTTTGTAACGACTTTATAGTTTTGGAATTGAGTTTTAGAGAGAAACTATTACAAAAATGTATAAATCGTACTACCGGTCAAATGACCGGTCGTGGTAGGTAAGACAGACTATAAATTTTTCTCGGAAAATAAACAATAAAAAAATAAGTGAATACTGAAAAATATATCATACATATATATGAGGAAAAGTGGTAAAGTTTAAAGGCGATTCACATACGTTGAATGTAGGAAATTCCAATTGAAAATTTAAAAACGGTCATTTGACCGGTCCTGGTAGGAATAGTGTTAAAAAAATTCACGTTATTTCCATTCACTACAATTATATATAATCAACCTACTGAAACTTGTACTGAAATAAATCCTTACATCCGCATTCAGTTGGTCTCCAGAAGACAGTGGAAAACTGAAACGACCATCGAGACGTTTGCCACCGACAAGTGCATCGATCATTGCGAACATCCTTACAACGGACGCTGAAATATTCTCTGAACCGCTACCAACTCCCCTGCAAACTTTATTCATCGCGATATTCAATTCGCACGAGCGATCTCGTTAATCCAATCCATCCGCACTTCATCTTGTCCCGTACCCCCCCGGGCCAGGAGTACCAGCAGGGCAACATTATCGAGTCGCGGTCGCCCATCGTCTATAAAATCCAATCGATGTCGTTCGCGTAGAGTTAATGAGACGATCTATAAAACGCTGCGTGCACCAAGACAAGGTTAGAAAGAGTGAGAGAGAGTTAAAAAGGGTAAATGGTAATCCAGTTGGTAACCGATGGAACAGGGACAGAGTCGCGACGCCTAGGAGGGCAGGGTGCTACACTCCCCGGCTCGTTAACGCTGCAGGACCGTACGAAGGGTAGGTGCAAACAGGTCCATTAAACTGAACGGCGGAGATATTCTTTTCGCACGGTCGCGGCCGATGTAAATCGACCTTAATGGGCCGCGTTAATTGAAGCGGCGGCCCGTTCCGGGGGGGCTGGTTGACTTATCGCCGGTTTGGAATTCCGCGCGGCAGGTTGCGCCCACGAAAAGAAACGGAACGGTGAAAACGCGTCCGCTTCGCGTGGGACCGTCCGCGGTGCCATTTGCAATCAGCGCGCCGCGACGCGGGCTCTCGCATGCTACTCGCTCGTGCGCGACGCGATAACGTTTCGCGATTATCCTGGCAGAATTTTCGGCGCGACTGAGCGTGGGTTGCGAAGGTGGTGAACGGGAACGGGGATCGGGAGTGAAAGCGCGACGAGGTCCTTTTTTCGTAGCCCAGCACGATGATAAGGGACGAGATACGCGGAGGCCTCGAGAGAAGATATAGCGATTAAGGGAGTGGGTGTGCGCGGTTCGAGAAAGTGGGAGGAGGATGGTGGGTTGTATTTTGCAGGAATTATAGCAAAGTCTTGTCCGCGCGAGGTCCTTTGGTCCTTGAAATTCGAGCAATGGTTAACGAAGGACAACCAGTATTAGGACGTTGTACATAATTGCTCAGAGTGACGCGTACGTGTCGTTTGGGCTTTTGGCGCATTGGTGTGCACGCGTGTAAAAGTGAATCCACATCGAGAGGACCGCCAAATAATTATGATCGCGCGTTGACAGGCCGCGGTGGGTTCGAGTTCCCATCCGCCTACTCCGTTGCATAAAACATTATGGCCGCCATCACTTAAGCCGGCGAGGGCCCGATGAGCGTGCACCGGCCGGGTGCACTACGGGGTGTCCCGAAAACTCGCGTCCATCATCTTTTCGTGGCCTGGACACCCGTCATTTGCTTCTTACGCGCACGGCGGAGATTAATGAGAAGCGACTGGCCCTTTAATTTTGCTTTCATTAATTCGGTAGGCTGGCGATTATATCGAGGTTTCGTTAGGCCCCGTAACACGCGCGAGAGAGACAGCCAATAATGAAACGTCCGTGGATAGAACCCTTCCATCTCTCCTGCCTCTGTCCGCCGCTTCTCTCTTTATTTTTTTACCCCCCTTTCTCTTCGACTTCGTCCTCCTCTTCTGGTTCGTTTCTCTTCTTTTTCTTGATTTTGATTTCTCCCACTTTTTTTTTCTTTTCTTTTTCGTTTCTCTTGCAGAACGACCAGAGACTCTTTCTCTCTCTCTCTCGCGCGCATGGCTCGCGATTATCATTCATTTGTATTCCGGGGAATCGAGCGCGCGCCATAAATGCTTAATTTATTGTTTATGGAACGTCGTGACCATACCGGCGCGTTCCCTCGAGACCGTTCTTTACGGTAAGTGGAAAAAATTCATTGGCGTATGCAAAACGCCAAGAATTCCCGCTCGATCGGACGTTTAATAGAGACATAGTGGGTTGCCAGCGACGGAGGCAAGGCGATTCATATACAGGGTGGTTGATTCATTCAACGCTGCCCCGTTCTTATGCGAACGTTAAAGAAGACGCCCGGATTAAACGATTAATCATCCGGTGAATTCGTGCCCCGCAAGGTAATGTTATTACCTTATGGATGAACCAGTTTACTCGTGAAACTGTAATCGCCCGGCTGGAACAATCTAGCTCGTCCCGATCAGCGTTCATTATTCTGTCATTTATTTGCTTCGCAATCGAGGGGGGAAGCCATCGGTTTAGAAAATTGCGAAATCCGTAGAAATGGAAAAGGGAAAGCGCAAAAGAAAGTAACACGAAGTGGTAAGCAAGCTTTTCTCCGCATATTTGCACTTGCAACGCGAATATAATTGATACGAGTTCCATTTAAACGATGGAACCGACGATCCTCGAGATCGAACCAGAACTCGAGGCCTCCTCTTCAAGGCTGTGAAGGGGTTCACGGGTTCATGGCACTCGGATAACCCTGTATGACGGTGTCATGAAAGAGCGGGCAAAAAGTGACGGGCAGATGCGAAGGCAGAGCACCGCGGCGCGGATATAGTCGTGGACGAGATTTAAATCGCGCGAGCGAGCCTGCGGAGATCATTAATCGTTGTCACCGGGCTAATTTTCGGCGGGCCTTCCCTAGCACGTCGGCACATTTTTCCCCTCGTAAATATCTATCCCGCGCTCGTCGTTTCATCTCTTCGACCGCGTGACGTAAGCGAAATCCGGCAACTTTGTATCTCGTTCTTTATTAACACTTCGCGACGGCGATCTTTCGCATTTCTCGTTCGACGGACGCTGCTTCGAACGAGGCAAAGATCGAGAGATCCTCTCCGGATCTCAGACGCGCCAGCAATTATTTAACCCGGCAATAATATACCAGAGGAGTTGCGAAAGAAGTTGCTCTTGGACTTTTATACACTTTGCGTATCTTGTTTTATGAATTTTAATTTTCGACTAGTTAACACGTTCGCCGTCCGATGTGTTGCGCGTTCGCGCACGGTCATTACTGGCGCGATACAATCGCCATCTTGGGCTAATTTCAAGGAGCCGACGTGGAAACGCGAACGTAACGTATTACGAAAAATAAGGACGGAAAAACGAGAGAAACGATTTTTTAATCACCGCCCGGTGTTACATCGCGGGACGTGCGAGTGGGAACTAGGGAACTACGCTGAATGCCTGAGCAGCGAACGTGTTAATTTCAGATACAATCGATGTATCCACCTTGCATCGAAAATGAGATATTACTCAGGCGATCGCATACTTTATCAGAATAATTAAGCAGCGTATAAAACACGCACGGCATCGGGCAGCTCGCCGCTCAAAGGGGTTAAGTTCCCTGTTGTCGCGTGGAGGCTACGGAGAGGCTCGCGAGCCCGCCTCCGTGGTCCAACGAATATAAATCTCCGACGATATTTCAGCGTCGAAAATCCTGGCCGCCCTGTTCTCCAATTCCCCGTTCGTCGCACGTGAATCGCGCAGGGAAAACTCCGTGGTCCGCTCGACTGAGGAGCCTCTTCGGCTACCACGAGGAGGAAGAAGAGGCGGAAAGGTCGAGCGAGCGTTCTTCTCGCAGGGAAACGAACGATCCGCGGCAACGAATACAACGTTACGGTGTCCCGAAGCTGGGTCCGAACGTTCCAATTATACGCGAGAAACGGGCCGAAACAGGTTCCACGGCGGAACGTACACATAATTTCCCGCCCCGATGCCAATAAAGGAGCTGGCCACGATTTTATAACAGCCCGCGCCATCTTAGCGCCTTTTTCTACCTTTTTGCCACGGCCAAAGAGGTACCCGTGGATTTCTCTACCCCTGTCTCCCTTTATCAGTATATAAAATCTTTTTTCTTTACCCTATAGTGGTAAACCTGGAAGCTGCTCTCGCCTCGATCCTTTCCCCCGTGCCCCGCCATCCCTCGTCCTCGGGTCTCTATCTTTATCGTGTCCTCCCGGCGCCCTTTACCCCTCCTAGTCCTCTCCGTCTCTTTCCTCACCTTTGCTCGCCTATTTCTCTTCCTTTTCCACTGCTCTCTCTCTTTCTCTCTCTCTCTCTCTCTCATTCTATTCCAGCCAGTCGTTTTTTCCAGCACGCTTGCTCACACGGGCGCATAACAAGGAATCCTACGACTTTATGGTCGCCGGACGGCAGCAGCGAGCATTTATTGGTCCGACCATCGGCCGACTAATGGCTCGGCCGGATCCAGATCCGAGGCGAGGTTCGCGCCGGCCACCACACAACTTCTTCATTTTACCACGTCGTACCTTCTCCGACCTGGCTGCCGTGGTGTGTATACCTACCGCGCTGTCACGGGCTGCCCCACGATTTCGTTCGCCGCGCGAGACCCGGTACCGCGGCTGGAAAAATTGGTGCCGATCGCGGAGGTGGCTCTCTCCGGTTATTGGGTATCCTCTGCTCGAGATACGGGACACGCTTCGTCCCATGTTCGGCTTGTTAATGCGCCGGTGCTCGCCGATACCGAGCATTCTTTGCACCGTGGACACGGCTGTTTTCGGCCGTTTTGTCCGGGGAATATTCTCTCGTCGATTTCGCGCAGGATTTTTGTAACCTCGCGTCGGCGAATTATTGGAGAACTTCATTGTTGGGGCGTGGACGGAATTGTAGGTGTACGTGGCCCACGTATCGAGGTTCATCGAATCCTCGACGCGTGGAAGACTCCACGCGAAGATCTGCAAAGGAAAACTTCGAGGAGACTTCGATGTCTCGCGCGAAATAGGAACGCGAAGGTTGAAAGCGATGTTCAACGAGAACAGAGATGTGAAACGAAAGAGAACCATAAAGTGCGCGATAAAAGGGCCAGCAGGAGCGAAGCGAAACGGGGAGGGAAGTTTCGAAGCCAAGAAATAGCGAACGACCCCGATACCAACCGAGGAAAGGCGCGGAGAGGGGTGTAGAAGAAGGACGAAAGAGGGACAGAGGGTGGTAAGGGGTCCAGTGATAATTGACCGTTTAACGATCGCGCCGATTTCCTCCCCCTTGGGCTCGGTGGTCCTCGAGCGTGGACGAGGCACGCTCGTATATACGCGAGAAAGCTAAACGAGTACGAGTAGGTACGAGAGAACGTGCGAGTCGTGAGTACAACATCATCAGAGACAGGCCTGGTCGCTGGGTTCCTTGGTCCGTTCGTATAATAAAGACGCGTTCTGCCGCTACCTCCGGATTCACCCTTTCCCTTCCTCGCCTTCAACCCTCCGTCTCTCTCCCGCTTTCGACGCCTCCCAACGTCCCCTTCTCTCTCCATCCTTCGCCGTCTATCTCGTGCCATCCTCCAGGTCGTCGCTTCGTCTCGCTCTTGGACGCGCCTCGTCCCTCCATTCCTCGTCCCCTTTCCACGGGATCATTTTATTTTTCGTTTCATCTCTCCCTATCCCTCCCCTCCACCACACCCCCAGCTTGTCTGCCCGTACGTTTTGCTTCGAAGATTCGCCGTTCGAACGGTCCTCGCGTGTTCGTCCTCCTCCCCCGTTCCTTGCATCCCTCGTTCGCTCCGTTCGTCCTCTTTCAGGACCACCTCCCCTCCGCCGGCCCTTGGCCCGCCACGACCCCTTTCTATGTCTCACTCTTGGCCTTCCGTCGTCGTCGCACGCTTCTCCCTTTGCTCGTGTTGTCTCTGTCGGTCGCTACGTCCCCGCCACCCCGGCCCACCGGCCGTTCCATCGAGAGCCACGGCGCGCAACCCGCCCCCGTCGCCCGCAGCGCGAGCATCCGTGGTATTTTTGAACCGGTCCACGACGGGAGGCTGCGCCAGGGCCGCACTTTTCTCTGCGACGCGTCGAAAATTCTACGAGGCTCGCCGCAAGCCCGGAAACGCGTACAGTTCAGCGAAGACACCGTCTCCGTCTGTCGTTCAAGATTGCCAAACGAAGAAATAAGGAAGATTTCTGATTTCATTACCATATGCGATGAAGTTGTACAGACCTTCATTGATTGAAAGGATTTATTATAGAAGCTGGCTAAGAAAAACGCGTAACTATGACGAAGAATATGTAGAACGATTCTGTAGATTAAAATGAACAACAAATGAAGAACAAGAAATTTTCGTTTGTCGCTTGGTTTTCAGCGAGAAACGAATTGAAAAATCTCAGAGAGGGTGCAGTAGCGTCCGCTCGCGTCGCGGTAGTCATGGGTGCTCTCCCTCCTCGAAGAATCGCTGTCGTTTTCCGCGAAATCGAAGCCTCGCGCGCAATTTCGTTACTCCAGATCGTAATTTCGTTTCGCTTCGATCTATCCGTAGAATCGAACACCCAGTAGACGCGTTCGACTCGCGTTCGAATTATCGAGGGAGCGGTCGTTGATCAAAAGCGACCGCCGACCGGGCGACACGCCGCCGAAAGGCGCGTATTCCGCGCGGAACACGAGCGACGCTCCCGTGTCCCGATTTGTACGCGCGGGAGCCGCGCAACGAGGCGCCGGGCAAAAACGCCGGCCGCGCAATTTGCGATTCTCGCGGCGCTAATTAATTCGTCCGGGGATCCGCGCTAGTTCTCGCCCGGGATTCCATCGGGACGCTGGAAGAATGCCGCCAGAATGCGACCGCGCTGGGAATTGGCTCGTCCGATTCGATTCAACGGTTTCACGATTTTTTAAGACCCGCCACTTCTTCAGCTTCGTCATCATATTTGGAGATGATTCGCGATGCTGTGGCAATTTTTTAAACTGTACAAAAGGACCTTTACACGGTTTGGTGCAACCACTCGTGGGGTAACCGCTGGAACGAACTATATGCAGCGCGAACCTGGAATTTCGTTTTTTCACTCGATAATTTATATTTATTATACTCGCTTTATCTGTTTTGATAAGTCTAATTACACGTTAGACGGAGATCTTGTTTAAAATGGCGCAACAAGACTCGCTCAAATCGGAACGCGGGAACATTAATTACATTCTATATTAAGCAATTTAATAAAAAAAAAACGAACGTAGGAAACGTAACACGCGTGACACGGCCTCGTACCTCGGCAGAGAGGAACGTTCGTTTAGGTATAATCGGATACGCTATTTCATCTGTATTTCCATCTGCGCTGTTTCGCGTGTCTATGACCGACGAAACGCGAGAACTGCTTCAGCATAGCTCACCGATCACCTCTCTCGTCCGATTGCAATCAGAGGCACGGGGGGATGATTAAAACGATCCATTTTAGGAAGCTCGTTAACTTTTCACCGGCCGATCTCCGCGAATTCTTCGTGCCTCCGCTCTCGTATCACCGCTCACGAATCCCCCGGTTCGATCCATTAATTTTCCAATTTCCGCTTGCGCAATCCACGCGCCCGCTAGTTTGTGTAATAAATCTATCCATGTGTAATTGCGTTGCGTAACCTCGTTCACCAGCCTGGTTAACTAGTAGTAGCCAGGACACGCTGGAAGGCTATTTCAGAAACGAGGACAATTGCTTCTCCGGGCCTTCGAATTATCCTTTCAACGTTTCGAGTAAGCGGAATACCGAGGCGCAACCTGTCGTTCAAGATTGTTCAGGGGTGTCTGCACAATTCTTTAACCAGAGGGAAACAATTGTAGGAGGGACGAACGCAATTGAATTAAATGCGAGCTAAGTGGCGCGGGTAGGATTAAGCTAATCGCACCCTACATTTTCGGTGGAGCGAGAGAATTAATTGGAGCACCAGTCGCGAGCGATTACCCTGCGCGAGCAACAGGTGGTTACGTGTGCGATTCGTCCCGAGGGATTCGTCGAGCAGCCCCTGCGACCGACTTAGGCTTCCCACCAATTTCACCCTCGACCGTGTCGAGACAGGTGCACCTCGTTCTCCCTCGTCTTTCACCTCGCGTTCCTCAAATAATTCTGCACTGTTCTATGGACTGTCCGATAGACTCTGCGAGCATTTCGATCGACCAATCAAGGATCCTGTTAAGAGGCTGGAAGATATTGAACGCTTACGTTGTCCCGCTCTCGACTACATTTTCCACGAGACGTTGGAAAATACTGACTGAAGAGGATTCCTCAGAATGCTGTTCACCGTTTAATCACGCACACCACGCAGCTCCTCGTCTGCGCGGAGCCAACTGGTACCATCGACGTCCTTGACTGTCAACCCGAGGGAAATTCGCGTCCGCGGAATGTACGACCGTACCTCTTTCGTGGGCCTGGCGCGCGATTCGAAATACTTGGACGTTGAAGCTCAACAGGTGGTATCAGCCTGTCCGAGGTGCGGAGTATCTCGTTTCAAGCCGCACACTGTTACTCAAGCGGTGCTTGGCCACCGCGTGCCGTATAATGGTAATTAACGCCGCGAGACTGTTAAAATATCCCCGGCATTCCGCTGGCTCACGGTCGTTGACACGGACGATAAACGGTGAATACGACCGTGAAAAGGCGGCAGCCCGTGTGGATCCGTGCGGACGATCCTCGAACCCGACCCGAACTCTGTTGCCTTCGTCAACGGTGTAGCCCGTCCCTTCGGTCATCCCGTCGTACGCGCAGATGACGATGATAAAGAACCCGGTTAACGTGGTTACCGTGCTCCTTTTAAGTGGGTCAGTCGAGTTTCGTCGTGTTTATCCGTGTCCGATACGCGGTACCAAGCGTTTCGTAACAACTAGTTCGAATATCTCGAGGACGAACATTTCAGGAAGGGGTGGAAATTGTAATCGAAGTCCTCCTCGGAGGAAGTTCGCAGTAAAAAGTGTCGAAAGTTAAGAGGATCGTTCAGGAATACAATTTTCCTAGTATGTTGCAATTCAATTCACCGCCACGATTTTCAATTGCCACGCTAAACGACCACCTTTCGGTAGAGATAGCTTCGAAGGGAAAAACCCTTCCGTTTGATTTATTACCCGCATGGCCAGCGCCAGGAATCTTCCGTTAGACCCTGTGTTTCTAATTCTAACGCTGTAATTTACAAGAAACCTCGCTGAAGAGGATTCGTAAGAGGAGGATGATAAGTTTCACGTGTTTCGCGAATCTCTTGCAGCGCGAAACGGAAACGGAGCCTCCGTAGCCGTTCAGAAATTGCATCCCTCTGTACCCTCTCGAACAATGCATGATAAATACGTCTATCAAACGGTCTAATGAACTTGTTCGCGTGGTTAATGGAATTTCTGCCCGCCTCTGGTGCAATTAACCTACCGGTCGGGCAACAGCGCGCAATTTGAAACAGGATACTCTACTCTTCGAGGGCCACGATGATACCACCTGTTAAGTTCGAGCTCGCGCGCGCGCGCGCGCCACTGAGCGATTTCATATCGCGAGGCGTGACGGGGTTATCGCGGTCGGATCGATCAGCGACGATACACGACGCTGCTGACCGAGGTCAACGCGATCGACGTCGATACCAGCGGAGGATATCGCGGATAATCGATTCGCGGCAGCGCGAAACTTATCGTGAACCGGACACTCGTTGATCAGCGGCGCGTCAATCGGCGAAGGTCGTGCCTGCCAAGAATGTTGCTCCCTTAATTGTTTGCTCGAGCGGACGTCGGCTCGATTAGGGTGAATTGAGCGGCCCTTAAAAAGGGAAGACTGGATCGGTCGTTGAAACGGGGAAGGTGTTTTCGACTCCTTTTTATCGGGGAAACTGGGGCGCAAAATTTCACGAAGAAATCGCCGCGGAGAATTATTCCGCCTAATGAGATTAATTAAGGATAATACAAGCTACTAATTGTGTACGAAGTTGGAAAAAGTCCCGCAGGCATTCAAGGTGGGGCCGATACCCATGCGGTCTATAATGCGACGAACTTTAGCAGAATTCCATGTTGAATGTTAAAAAGCGCCCAACAAATCTTCTCCACCCTGTCAATCAGCATTCGTTACCATAAATCCCAACGACAAGAAGGCTGTTGTCCGCGAGAGTCCTTCTTTGGGCGGAGGAACTCGGATGTGGCTGAGCACCACTGGGTATAATTATGACATCTAATTAGGTTTTTAGCGGTTGGCGGTTGGTTCGGGCCGCAGCAACCATCCAGGACTCGAACAGCCGCAGTCAAGGTCTTTTTTCCACGAGCCAGCTCTGGTTCTGGACTCCTCTGGCTCTGTCGCGCCCCTCCCCACCCACCCGGTCTGGGGCCCTCGATAGAGATTCCAGCCGAGTCCCTTTGTTTTGTCCCGGTCGCCCTTTTTTGCGCTGCGACCGATTCAATCGACTCCCGTATACAGTCGAATGTCTCGCGTCCCTCCTTCTCTCTACCGCTGGGCCCCGACGCGCACATCTGCGACAGGGAGCGAGAGGGAGCGTCGCGATGAGTCCCCGCGAGAAGTCGGCCTTGGAGGTCAGCTTTGACCCCGGACGGCGAGGAAAGGGGGCGAGCATCGGACCCGGGGACGTGTAATCCCGGCAAATGAAGAGCCTGGGAATAATTAGGAGCGAGCGACGCCGGCAACAAGCAATTAAGACGAATCGATCGCGTTCGAGGAATATTTCCAGCTGATGCTTGCATACTTTTGCACGATCCTCGAGTTCGAAATGGAAATTTCGCTAACGCTCTATGCCACGGATGCTACAGAGAAGCGGGTGACTTAGGAAATTCGACAAATTTTAATAATTTTTAACTTGGACTCTGATCAAGTAAACGCTAACCTTTGTCGAGTTGCCAAACGTTACTTGGCAAGGGGGATGAAAAAAGTGGCAGGGTCGGTAACAATCAAACGGAGCCCAGCGACAACAAATCAGGGACACTGGCGATAAGCATCGTGATCGAAGTTCACCAATAACCTTATCCTACCCCTGCGCGAGCCCTCTCGTTTCGCTCGCGCCTAAGAACCAAAGAACCGAGGAACACGAGGGACAGCGGCCCAGGGGATGGGGTGGGGTCGAGCCTCGAGACGAAACCCGTGGTCCGTTTCGTGTTGCGTTAGCCGTGTACCGAACGTCGGACAGAGCGAACCAGCGAAAGAAAGAAAGAAAGAAAGGAGCAGAAGGGAACGACTCCCGGGGGATTAGCATTGGAACGTGAAAAAGTCTCTTGTTAGATGGCGGTGGTACCCGTTCGTTCCAAGACGTCATTAGGGCACGCCACGTGAAGCCGAGAGGCCCCGGAGATCGGGACGCGATAAGCCTCGAGTGGAGGGACGGGGACGGTAGAAGGGGTTGCGAAGAGGGAGAGGGGCTGCGGGCCCAGTTGGATGGGCCAGGTGAACGGTGGGGGAAAGAGGAGCGAGTGACAGAGGCAGAGGCTCGCTGGGGTAGGGGGCGATGATGGAACAAAGAGAGACGCGACGAGCCTGGGAGGAGAAGGAGGAGTGGAAGAGGATACGAGACGAAGAGTGATTGAGCTGTAGTCGATCTTGCTGCCCTGTCGAAGTCTCGAATGTCTTGATGCCGGCCAGTCGAAGATCGAGTTCGCTCTCAATACGGGAAGGGCCTGTTTGCTCCTTCCTCCTCCAGCTCCTCTTCCTCGCTCCTTCTGCTCATCCTCTTCTTCTTCTCCTTCTTCCTCCTCTCGACTTCTGGCCGCTTCCTCGCCTCCCGTCTCCTTTTCGTCCGTCCGTACTTAAGCGTCCGTCTCTTCCGCTCGTATCACGGCTACCTCTGTCGTCTCCGTCGCCCCGCGCCTCTGATCGTCCTCCGCGATGCTTCCTTGATGCCTCTAGCTCGCGCTAGAGAAGCTGCGCTCGCGTCTGCTACTACAAAGTAGCGACACATCCGGACGCGTCCGCCGCTCGACGAGCGTGCCTGGGACTTGTATACGATTTCAGGAAATTCGAGACACGCGGTCGGGAGGACTGGTTCTGTCGCCTCCGTAAGGTGGCCTGCTCCATTTGTAAACGACGATTGCATTTTTCTCCACTTTTTCTGCCCTCTCGCGGTGGCCGTGGATTGAGTTTCGAGTTGGAGCCTCCTAGTCGCGCGAGGCATTCCTCCCGCGATCTCGATCGCGATCGAAGCCTGATAGATACGGGGTTACTTTGCTCGCGCGCGAATTTGCATACGGACGATAACCGGGGGTAAAAATCCCGCGCGTTTCACCGTCGCCGCCGAGTACGGCGTTTAGCGGCGACTAACAAGATTACCGGTGCGTCTCGGAGCAATTGATCTCACTTAATTACCAGCCCCGCAGTCGCGACAAACGCTCGAGATTACGCTGGTATCCCGGGTGCCTCGAAACCCCGGCGATCGTCGCGGCTTTCCTCCCCTGTTTCGCAGCTCCTTCTCGCTGAATCAATTTGTACGACGTCATAAGGACTAATTGCACGAAATAGCACGTTGCGTGCGGCGGAGGGTGTCCAGCAAAGTTATTGCGGTTTCTGCAAACAGGGGAGACTACCTGGCACTGTATCCTCGCTCGTAGCGGCGTTATTACGTAATTAATAAACCCGTGCATAATAGCCACGGTTAATTAACACGTACGACTCGTACGCGCGAATCCAAGCGCAGAATTCACCCCTGGCGAACGGACTGACGGTTCGAGCGAGACGCTCGAGCCGCGCCACAAATCAGTTGCAACCCATTTTCGTAAACACACCGAGGTAAGAGGAGGCCCGGTAATCAAGGCCCAGCCCTGTAGATTCGAATCTCGACGCCCCTCCCCAATAATGTCTCTCTCTTCCCTCGCGCGTGCTCGTGCGCGCAGGACCCAAAACGGTCCGACACCTGCGAGGGGTTACCGCGTGCGAGGACGAAAAATCCGTGGGCGATCCTGCAGCGATCCTCGCGGCGAACGTTTCCCCAATTCAGAGACACCCCCGTAATAACGTAGAAAAGCGGGGTGGCCCACGGACACGCCCCTGGCATCTCCCTTAATTACAGGCTGCCGCGTACGAATTTACAATGTCCTTGCTAACCATCAGCCACTCCCTCGCGAAGTTCGACCGACGAACGAGAGAGAAAAAAAAGAAGAGCACCGCACGGGGATGCGTTGGACCCTCCTGAGCGACGAGCAGCGAGTTCCCCGCTAGGTTCCCCTTTATAAATCGTCGACTGGTTTCGGTGAAAGGTCAGCGACTACCGTTTCCGCCGGACCGGACGAACGATTCGCTCGATGGGACGTTAACTGGGCCTCGCTGCCTCCTCGTCCATCTATTGAGACGTCTCGGTTTTAATGGGGTCGATTCTGGGTTGGCAGAAAATCCTGGCCAGGCTCTGCTCGCTCTACAGCGGGCTCCGTCGAGATTCGTTCGCTGATTGGTGTAACTTCGCTAATCTCTGGTAGGCGGTGAGTTGGCAAAAAAATGGGGAAGAAGGTTCCTTTGTCGCTACCAGTGATTTATGATGCACGAGTCTAGGGGTATTGCGAGGGTTTCGAGCATTGAATCGGCTCGTTACGAATAGATTAAGACGACGAGGCGGGTGGGTCGCGGGTTGGTCCTGTTACTTTTATCAGAATCCCCCAAAAATGTTAACCAATGCTCGCTAGAAGAGAAAAACGTGTCTCTCGCCAGCAACGTTGAAATTTCAGATCGCCAAAGATCTGTAAAGCAACCACCCCTATCCGCGAACGTAACAACGCTCAGCGATTCGACGATCCCTCTCGCTACGCGGTATCGAAACGATCGCAGTGCCTCGAAAGATTAACGCGAGCGATTTTTAAACGCAATTGATCGCGCGTGCGTGTCCTGGTACCCTGGCGGTGCAGCTCTCGAAGCGGACACCCGGTACGTAATATATCGGCGCGCGGCGGGCACCTGCTAAGAAAGAAGAAAACTCGCGGTGGGGAATACGATAAAGGGGGATGATTGTGATCTGAGAGTCCGAACGCGATAGAGCCATAGATCATCGCGGGGCTGAGGCGGGCCCGGGCTTTTGCTCCATCCACTCTCGTCCCACCTCGGGGGCCTTTCTCGTTCGAGGATGCATCGCGATGCACGCGCAGGGCCGCATCTAACCGTGCATAACTTCTCTCCCCGTGGCAGCTCCTTTAATTGGTAATCTCCCGGTCGGTGGAATCCCTTCGAGCGGAATAACGCACTCGACTTGGCGGTGGGGGGAGAAAAAAAAAACAGAAAAAAGAGGACGAGACGAAAAGAGATGAAGGAAAGTGGCCTGTATTAGCGGCTGCGACGCCCCTGTCTTAGGAAGCTGATAATTTAGCCCGTTTTGATATACGGAGCACGTGCTCTAGTTCCTTTTCTTTTTCTGCTCCCTGCTCTCCTTTCCTTCGATCGGGTACCCCTTACACCGGGCCTATTAAGCAATCAGCGACATGAGAGAACCACGGACTGGCTGGGTACACGGAGATGGCTAGATGTAGGCCTCGTGGAAAATCGGTTTTTAATCGCTCCTGATGACTCCTCTATAAGGGAGTCTTGTTCCGAGAGCCTTTCTTTTGGAATTTTCAAGCAACTATGGAGATCGTTTAGCCACTCGAAGCACCTGATGTCTGATAGAGTGATGGATTCGATGTACGATGTCGCGGTGATCTTGTTGGGATGGGTACAGGTTGATCAATTGGATTACTCAATGTTTGAACAGGTAAAATATTCTCTGGAATACACGCACGAGTATGGAGGATGTTTAGATGTTCGTATCGATCTCCAGTTATTGATCAACGTTAAAATATGATTAGACTGTTAAATAGCCTATCGAAATTCTAGTAATAGACGCGAACCAATTGACTGGACAAAGCTGGGCGATCTCCTCGAGATGTTCGTACGATTGCTTCCCGCCTGGGCCCGGGCCCGATTCCCTCGCTCTGGTTCGGGCCCACGCGACGTTGCCAAGTCTCTCGCGGGGCCTCGCGATGGAAGGGCAGTGAGGGAGAGAAAGTCGAGGGAAGCGGATCGAAGGTAAGAGCCGTTAAGTCGGTAGCATCCGAGACGATTGGCGCCTGATTGGTCGCCGTTTCCCCGCGTCGACGATCCAACCGGAAGCCGCGGCACGGTGCACGCGTAAACTGCAAACAAACGCGCGCGAAAACGATCGAGATCGATCGATCGATCTCTATCGCCTACTTTCAGGATCTAATAAAAATTGATACGATTATTCTTTACTTCACGATGAAATTACGAGGTTGTAGACGATGACGTACGGGAAATTGATGAATGAAGTGTATATAACGTTTATTGGTTATCGCAACGGGTTTTACTCGGGTGTTACATCACGATCCTCTGGTTACAACGGTTCTGTTAGCACGATTGTTAACACGTATGTACGGACATAAATAACTCGGTGTAAAACTCACCGGGTAATCAAAATAATCGATTCGCTCGTCTTAATTTATGCGGTATATATCAAGCACACCTTGTTCGCCCCAAATACAATCGCAGTATATTATCGTTATCAAGCGGCGGGATCGATCGCATGCGCAATTTTCCTCAACACTGTATGTTCTCTAGCAAACGTGCGAGAATAATTATGGTGGGTACGAGGCCCCGTTCGGGTTCTCGACAATTTTAATTAGAATTCAACGAACGATTTTATGCGCGTCGCTCGACGAACTTTCGTAATCGTTCCTGCCGGTCGCCGGCCCGTTCGTGCGCGCGATTTTTAAATAATCGGTCAAGGGAGCAGGCCGGTTGTTTTACGAGCAAAAACCAGCGACGAGATCGATTGATAAGACAAAATTAATTCGAACTTAAGTACCGTTGCCTTTCGTGTTACTTAATTGCCTCATTATATGCGGTGTAACGACCACCGGATGAAGTACGAGGGCTCTGATTAACGCGGATGCTTAAGAAAGGGAGAGGAAAATCAAAAGCATTTTATTCCTCGTCGCCTTTCCATAAATTGAATCGTCCCGCCGCTCGAGCATCTTCTGGTCGCTTTCGATTTATCGGCGCGCGTCCGCGACTCGCGGAAATTTACGATCCTCGCGAGGCATTCCGCGTCTCTCTCGTTCGCCACGATCTTCCACGAAATTCCAGCGGGAACCGACGAAACCCGCGTGCGTTTGAACGCATTCCAGAAATCGCCGCGGTCTGCTCGACTGCGCGAGCGAACGAAGATCGAGCGACCAAAAAATTTGTACGATTGCTGTGGATCACGGGGAGGACGGTTTCAAATGGAATATTCTTATAGCTATTCGAGGATCTAGTCGCGACTCGAGGTCGACCGTAGCTAATTCCTCTCGAGCACTTTCACGACGCTCTTTGGCACTCCCAATAATCGCGCGCCCATCTACGATCCTAATTTACCCTTACACCAATTTCCACGCTGTCCCGCCATAGGGCGTCGTCGTGTAACACAGTTATCGCATGCTGGAACGGTCTTTGTCCCCCCGAGAAAGTGAAAAGGTTCAGGCTGTTGGACGTGTTCCACGCAACTTGTTCGCCGGGCCCTACGTCCCTCTGATCTTATTGCCTTGTAGCGGCGCGCGGATCGCTGGGTGGGGCCAGGGGGGGTTCCGGGGCAGGGTGGAGACGGGGCCTTGTCCAGGCCACTAAATCTCGGGAGAGGCTTCGACGTTGAAATAATAAACATGTCCACCGGGACTGTCTCTCCTTGACGTGGTTCCGTTCCCCTGGACGAGCCGTAGGACGTAAAAGGGCGCGCATACAAGGTCCTCCGGGGGGTCCACGGCCACGTCGTGGAAGGGTGGGGCGACGGGGACCGTGGCTTCTCGTACGTGGAACGCAACGGCCCGCCAAATAGAGCGGTTCCCTTCGAGCTTCTAATACGGGCATATTTTTCGCCCTTTTTCTCTTCCTCGGCTTCCTCGATCCTCGTGGCCATCGTCAGACTGGCTGTCTCAATTAATGCCTCTCGACTGTTAATGCTTCGCTTCTAATGTCCCTCGCGAATGCAGAAGAAATCGATGTCGAATATAATAACTCGATTGAGTCAGAGTTTTTCGAAATACTCTGAGAGATTCTAGTTTAGATAGGTTGGTAACAGAATAAGCGCGATTACTGGAAAAAAAATTGGAGAAGGAATGGCACGGCCAGTGGTGGTTAATTGACTTTTCCCAGCGCCGAGTCACTCGAATCCGTGGAATCTACTGCGAAGCAAGCGTCGTTTTCTTTTCGCGATTAAGAAACCACCGGCTTACACCGGCTATACGATCGTACAATCCTCGTAAAGGAGCACGGGGCCCTGAAGACTTTGGCCTGGCGCAAAAACAGGCCCAGCGAACCGCTGTAAAGTCGTCGTGGATGCAGGGATGCATCTACCGGTCCCGCTCCGCTCGTTCTCTCCAAGCTTAGACGACCGGATCCCTGTTACACAGCCAGCGGACTCGCGCTACTTCTCAATTATCCGCGTCACTCTCCCGAACACACCGTTTACGACGAATTGATCGCGGTTAAACGACTCAATTCCCAGGATCCGACTCGATCCCTGATTTCGAGCTGCGTGAATAGAACTCGCGTGGAACTCGAGGAATATACTTGACGGTACCATTTTTCCTTCTCAAATAAAAAATTCATCCGACAATGAATAGAACCACGCGAACGGAAACCTCGATGATCCTCTGAGCTGTAATAACTTAATCGCGACCGCAAGAAATTCGCAATACCAAAAACCCCCGCATTATTCCCAGCCACCATCATCTCGCGAACAAAGCCTCAATCTTGGCTGCGAAACTAACCCGTACGCGGTTCTCGACCGCAGACGTGTACCAGCCAGTAGCGACACTCCCAGGAACGTTGGCGTAACATGACGAATCGAAGCGGGTGGCAGAAGCCGCTCTCAGCCGGGCGAAACACACACGGGGGGATGGGACAAGTCAGCGAACTAACTCCAGTCACGCGCGGCAACTGTAATCACGTCAGCGCGGTGCCCAGGCTCCCTTGATTGGACCGTCCATCGGTCCTCTCCCGTGTTTCTTTCTCGTGTCTCTTCCAGCGCCACGGTATATCCATCCATCCCCCTCCCCCCCTCTCCCCTGCGTTCCCTTCCTCGCGAGCGGACGGAGAGAACCTCTTCGTCTCTGTCGTCGAATGGCCAACTCTCACCCCATTTCTCCGGGTGCCTCGGCTACCTCCCACCCCTCGTTCGGTCTAGTTTGCGAGCCAGCTTTCGTTCTCGTCCTACCGGTTAGCCGGGCCCCCTTTTCCATGCTGTTCCTCCGCCGTTTCGTAGTCGCGGCTCTGTGGTGGAAGCCGTCGAGCACAAATGAGGTTGTCGCGTCAGCGCGTGCGTCCGCGCCGCTGCGGGGCCCGCGGGCCCGACGATGTCCCAGGGAACGGGGACGAGTTTTTTCGCCCGCGTACGCTCCTCGTTTTGTCATTTCGCTCTCCACGCTAACCCCCGCCTTCGCTCGATCATTGTTCTCGGAAAGCGGAGTGGACAAGAGCGGACGACGGGGATACTGGCGAGCGTGCCTCCTGCGGGAGGAGGTTGTCCGGTGAATCGATTTTTTTTTTAACACTCGTCGACTTTCGAGGGTGATGACCCGTGCGAGGGTTCCGTTTCAAAATCGAAACTATTCGTAGAGAAGTTGGTGGTAGGAGTTTTGAGTAACGCGTTGGAGCGATCTGTTAGCGATCCACTGGTGGAGAACTGAAGTTGGAGAACTTCGAAGACTCGAAGACTCGTAAATAATAAGCAAAAAGCAAGCCGAACACGCGATATTCACGCATACCCTGGATGCGTCCAGTACGGTGGTGCGCTACGACTTTATGACGGTCCACCATAAAACGCGGATGTAGTACAACGACCGAGGTAGTCGCCGTAGGTGTACCGTATACACGGTCAAAGGAGAACGAGAGAGAAAACGAACGGGACCGTCGATCCACGGACAACTTTATTATTTTCGGCACGGTTACCTCATCGACGACGTTGTAGCTGAAAAAGAGAAAAAAAAGAGGAACCGGAGTTAAGTTTCGGGATAATGTAACACCGTTGCGCAACCGAATCATTGTTATCCGTTTTACATCGCTGCAACCTGTGTTTCGGTTTCGACGTTGAGTAATCCCGATGTTCGACATGATCGCTTAACGAAGCGTGGGAGAAGTTTCAGACAGACAGGAATCTGAGTTGTGGTATCGATCGTTGAGCTAATTTCGATGATACTCGATTGCAAAAATAATTAATTACCAATGATTGAATCAAATAATGCCGCATTAACGATTGCTAGTAGAATAAGCACAAAGAGTCAGACACGTGGCATCAGTAAGCCAGAGACACTATAATACTCTATGCGGAGAAATTCAAGAGATCTCGCAATAGTAATCGCTCTGACAAAATTAGGGATCGAATTTTCGTTTCGTGAACCAGCATCCATCCGTCAACCTCGCAAAAATCATACCTTTCGGACGTCCATCGCGCACTCATCCCCAAACGGTGAACCACGCTGCGCTTTAATTGCTGTTAAACGCGGCGCACGTAGAAATTCAGAGGCGGGCAGAGCAATCGGACACGATTTCCACCAGTAGGAGACGACAGGTAGATGAAACGGAGGAACAACCGGCCGCTCCATTCCCTGCAAATTGGTTAAATTGCCACGTTACGTTCCACAGCCCGATTCCCTGTAACCGATCGGCTTTTTACCGAACCGATCCCTGCCCGTCATAAGAAAGACATTGCACCGTCTCTCTCTCTCTCTCTCTCTCTCCCGCGTGTTCGAACGAAACATTCGTCCCACACGGACAAAGAGGGGCCATCGCGGGTTTCGTTCGCATCCGCGTTGGTTAACGCGCGCCTCGACATCCCCCGTGACGTTACGCGGGTCCGTCTTCGCGTACAACGCGCACACCATCATCCCCTTTCCTTCGACCGCTACCAACGTTTGTCGTCGTCCCGCAGACCGGTGGCAATTATTAAATTCCCCCGTAAACGCGGCCCGCTCGACGTTCGAAGTTAACAGGATGAAGCGGTTACGTTTGCGTGCCGCGTTGCTCGTCGAGCGGATCCAAAATTGCGCACGAACCGCTCCCGTCTTGGAATTCGAGACGTTTGTCGAGGTGGATGCGTGCCGGCGGGGAGCTGCCGAGTGGAAACGTGCCTCTGAATCCGGGGGAAGGGTTGCCCTGAGTTACTGAGAGGAAAATAGCCCGCTCGGAACGGGAGGTTAAAGGTTCGACGATGGTGCACAGTTAGGAGGCGAGCGAAGGGTTAAAAGACGTTGCGTGAAGAGGGGTTAGTTGGCTATCTGTCATTGTTTCCTCCAGTTTCTTTACTTATGTTTCTCGCCAGGAGTGTAATTAGTATAAAGCGAGATAGTGTTATCTAATTGCAGCGGATGTCTGTATAATAATGGTTGTTGCATCGAATAAATAGAAATGCAGATGGATCACTCCAGCCGACGATTAGAAATAAAATCGCAACGGAAAAGGATTCTAACACGCAAATTAACGAGCAAAATACAGATAATTATCCTCCTAGACGAGGGGGACGAAAAAACGAGCGAGGGAGGAACTGAAAGTCGAAACGTTCCGCGAGCGGGCGAACTCGAGATTGGGCCTCATTACCAGCACGCAGCTGCTCGCAGGCTAATAAGCCGTCACAGCTTCTGTGCAAACGCGTCTCGATGCAAATGTTACTTCTTCGAGGCACCGTACGCCTGGTTCGACGAGAGATGGGGGAGAGACGAGGGGAGCAACGGTCTCGCGAGGAGGACGCACGGCGAGGGTGAACGAGGACGCGCAGGCTTCCCGACGAAAAGGCTCAGGTAACACACGGCGGACCCACTACTCGCGGAGAGACTTTTACGGGGGAGTCGGTCTCTAGGGATCGACGAGATCTCGCTGCTCGATCGAGCGAGCGTATCTTCGATCGATGTCCTCGTCGACGCCGCGGGACACTCGATCCCCCTCCCGCGGTATTGTCTCGTGACCACGCGGTAAATTGGGATAAACGCGCGGGTGAAAGTATCGAAGCCGATCGGGTTCTCTCAGCGATCCGATTCGAGATTTCTAAGCGCAGCTCCGACTGGATAGATTTGTTAGCGGAACAGAGAGTCGTTCACCGTTCCTCCTCTGCAACCATCGACTCGATAGCTGCATTCGACAGTGAGCGCTATCCCCAGGGGGTGATACCATATAAGTACCAACCCCAACAAATTACCCTTCGCGTTCACCCCGTCGAAAACATGCTCGGACACGAACCACTCGAGCTCGTGGTCCCTGCCACTCCTACGGGGACCCCGCCATAACCGATGATCCACTTTCTCGTAACACGCGTTCAGCACCCACGCGATCACCCGGGTCGTAGATCGCGCGGAAGGGGTCCACGAAGAAGAAGAAGCGGCGCGGGCGTAGGAGGTGAGCGCGTTATCCCGAAAGTTTAGTGGCTGGCGCGAGGCAGAGCACGAAACCGGTAGTAAAGTTATTCAGAGGGCAGCCAGGACGGCGATAAGCGGCCGTGGTAAAGGGGCGAGGTGGAAGGTAGGTGGAGGCAGAAGGCGGCCGGGTATCCGAGTACCCGAACCGATCTTCACAGATAAGGGCAGAAGGTGTAACTTACTAGGCCCGTTGTATACCTCGATACATCGTGCCTTTATATATCCCCGCGTCCTCCCGTTACATGCCCTTCTCTGTATCCCTCGAGCGGAGCCCGCTTCTGCCGCGGCCCGTTCCTTCTCCGCTTCCTCGCGCGCCAACCCTTTCGCCCCTTCCTTTATACCTTTCCACCTTCCGATCGCTGGCGACTATTATGTAGCTTGTAAACCTTTCCAATGTATACATGTGTACATGATATGATATATATATATATTAACGCGCAAGTGTGTATGTAATTATCGCATTTTTCTATACTTTTCTATGTTCCTTCTTTTTTCTCCAATTTTTATATTTAAAAATTTGGAACATTTGGGTATTGTTATAACTGTGGAATGTATGTAAACGTGGGCAATGGTGTCTCTGTGGGTGTACACGGGTGCACGCGTGACGTAGAAACGCGGTGGAGCGAGAGGAGGACGGCCGTCGATCGTGGAACGTATAAAAAGCTCCGAAATATGCTGCCGCATGCCGGCCGGTTCCGCGAACACAAAATAAAGACAATGGACGCATCTTTGGCCAGCTCTCGCCGCTTAGGTCGCGGTTCGAACGTCCGTTCGAAATAGTTGGCTCGCTTTCTTGCGTGGACGGGGAACCTGGCTCGTTCGGCTCCGATCGATCGAGTACCACTCGCGCCTGCCTCCCTCGAGGGGTTGATCCGGTCAAGTTGTTTCTGCGGAAGATTCAATTCCAGAACCAGTGGCACGCTGCTTCGAATACGTTGATGGTAGTCTCGTCTGTTCGATGGATGGTCGTTTTCGCGTTAGAAAAAATGATCGGAGAACGTTTCGCCCGTTTCGTAACGATGATAAAATCGTAAAATCTGATGCAACAGGAACTAAGAAATTTAAAATTCAAAATAGAATGAGAGAAACGTCGAATTGAACGTACGTGTGTCTGTTTTCGGGAAGGAAGACGAGAGCATATAAAGCGGTGGATTATATTCGAGCGGGAAAATATTGGCCATCATCGACAAGAGAAGCGATTCGAATGTAATACCGCAAAGACGATCGAGGGTCTCCGGTGCGTTTCGTGCGGTTACTACCCGGCACGGACAGATCCTCGCGAAGGAGCCAAAACAGCTCGTTCGAGATTTAACGCCTCAATTACGAATTCATCGCCGGGGGCAACCCGACCGGTGATGGGATGAAGACGATTTCAACCGCCTCGGAACACGAACGCTGCCGAATATATATCGAACACCTTGCAACATTTTAAAGGGCTCTGCGCCGTGTATCCCGTGAGCCGTAAGTTCCTCCTGACAGCCGGACCCGCCGTAAAACATTCGAACGAAACAATAATAAACGGGTTTGGTATTTCGCCCGCGTCAAGCGAAGCGCTTTCTTGCCATATTCGGGAGAGAGGAAGGATTGCGAGTGGGCATTTCATGGCTAATGAAACGGCGGATACATCTGCTATTGAAGATCCACCAATTCTCTGTAAAATCTCCTTACGAATCTTTAACTTTAGTAGAACGTTTCTGAATTTTTAAACAAAAGCTCGCCAAGAAATCTGAGACAATTTTAAACCTTCGTCGACTAACTCTTCAAGTTTATTCTGCAAAAATTTGGAAAAATCAACGAAGCTTCTTTCAAAAGGTTTGGATGATTTTTCTGAAAAAAAACAAGGGCGAAGGAAGAAAGAGAATCGAGTCACGAGCGCGGCTTTACCACGCGGACAAAGAAGAGTAGCCACCCTTTTCCTAGGGGCCCACGGGAGATTACGATCTCGAGGCGCTCTCGCAATTTGCATGGGGTGTAGGTTTTCAGGATTAGAAATGCACAGAGGACGGGCGGGCGTTTTTCGTGGTCGAAACCGGCCGATGCCCGCGTACCCACGGAGATATACGTATGCGTGTACAGGAACGAATTCACGGCTCCCCTTAATACTCTCGCTAAGGCGATTTATCCTCGACGCCTCGATCGGCGCGAGCAAGAAAACAAGAGGACGAACACGGCCGTTCGGGCTGGCTACAAGCCTGCGTCGAGAGGAACGCGTTCTCCTCCGCGTTTCTGAGGGTTCGTTCGTTCTCCAAGAGCCACTTAGCCTCAGCTCTCTTCAGCCAATAAGCTAGGTTACATTTCAAACCCGTTTGATATCGTCCATACGCAATTTATCCAAAAGAGGCAATAACAAAATCGTGTATCCATCTTCCACCCTTTCTCGTAACTCAAAAACACACCCTTCAGCGTCTATCGATGTTCATCCACCAAGAATCCATCTGCTTGCGAATATCGAGCAGCGTTTCATCGCAGACCTTGGACATCTTTGGCAATTAAGCAGGGTGGACAGATGGCCGCGGGTTGACGCTTGTCATAGGCTTCTCTCTCGATGTTCGCGAACCGAGCGAGCATCTGCTGAAATAACGACTTAATTCGGTTGGGTCTCGGTTAGCCCGCAGCCAAGGTGGCGGATCGAGCTGGCCTGGGCTGGCGCGTTTCTTAGAAAACACCGTTCTCCACGGCGTTCCCCGAGCGAGTCACCGCGCAGGGGCTACCTTAAGGGAGTGCGGTGGATTTTGGTAGAAATTCGAGATTGAAATCGGCACGGGCCTCAACACTGACGCGTTCGATGCCAACGAGAGGATGCTGGGATGCTGCGATGCTTCACGAACTATTGTTCGAGGTTTGCTCGTTGGTGCTTTGGTTGCCAGCTATTCTGAACGTATTCACTTTATGTAGTAGTAGTGCAGTAATTTTATTATTAAGAAATTTTCTGATCAAGAAACTGATCTGAAAAATGATCATCGAGTTTGGAAGATTCAGCGTTATTTAATTTAATAGTTTCTAGAGGATATCAACGGCTATTCGATACGCGGCGTCAGGTGTTCTCCGTAAAGAAGTAAGCGCGTAGCTGTCCACGGAAGAAGCCAATTTTCGAGGACCTTCCGTTCGAAAATTCGTGCGGTTGCTTAAATATACATACTGAGGGAGCCCAGAACGATTTCGACGTTCGTCAAAATCCAATATTTTTGCCCTGTAATTTCATCTGCGTTGGAAAACAACGCTGTTTGCGGCTTTTCATCGTATACCATAAAAATATCGAATTAACTAAATATCGTTGTTTCTTTTTCTGTTGCAGGTGAGTATCTCATCTTTCCACGATTCGCTAGATTACAATGCTCTTAACCAAGCGCGGTGAGTACACGCAGTTCTCTAACCTACCCCAAAAATTACTTATCGACATCTTTCAACCCCAGAAGAATATTATAAAAAAAAAACTATTCGCGAGATGTCACCGTGGAATAAATCACAGTAGCCATCGACCATCGTCTCTCTAAGATTCTCTACGCGCGTAATCGTGGTCCCGTACGCGCGCACCCCCGCCCGCGTACGATAATCCTTTATCGCTAAAGAGCCGGAGAATCGTAGGCAGATACGAATGCGATTTTCAGAACCTGTTACGGTCGTTCCGGGGCCCCACCAAGGTGGTCTACAATTGCAGTAATAACTCAATTATCCTCTCTGGGGCCTGGTACCTGCCTATCTGCCTCTTTTACTCTCAAATCTCTCACTCGGCTACCCATCCCCCACCCACCCTCTGTCCTACTCCCTCGGATGAAACCGCTGTTTAACCCTCTCGTTCCCCTCGTGGCCGCGGTTTCTTCCTGCTTTTATCTCGATCCCTCGACTCTACCCCACCCCCATCCCTCCCCCTATCTGTTCTTCTTCTTCTCTCTCTCTCTCTCTCTCTCTTCCCCTCTGTGTGCAGCGCCAAGAAATCCTCCCGGTGGAGCGTAATAATCCCTTCGATCCCATCACGATCTCTCCGTTCACATATTATTAAGGGGTGCGCGCGCGCACCACCGCGCACGGAAATCGACCGTCCGCCTCGCGGCCTCCGCCACGGAAACGTATCGAAATCGTACAATTAGTTCGAACGATTGCCAGGCAATGATGACTTCTCCGGTTGCTGGCGGCTTCCACAGGTCGATCGTGTGGTCTTCCGCTCTGCGCTCCCGCGAGTTGACCCCTCGAACGCCTGCGACGAGTTAGCTTCGTCCCTGTGCAAGAAGAGCGTTCGCTATTTTCTGCCACCTGGCACAAACCATCCGTTTACAAACTGCACAGAGAGCTGCTACCAGCCCTGACAGCATCGACGGCAAACATTTCAACGTGCTGCGCTCGTAAGCCATTCGTCAACACTCCCGCGCGCGTTCTCCGAATGCACCCCGCGTTAATCGCGAATATCTCAAGCTCAGCGGGTCCCGAACACGGCCGCATGAATCACCGGAATCCCCGACGGAGACCCACACGGGTGCGTCCTCGCAATCGCGAGCCCCGTGAATAACAAAGCCCAGCTACGCGAGCGGACTCGAGCAGCACGATATTATGGTGGAAAGGGCGAGTGTTATGGCGAGCGAAAAACTACATGGAAAAGAGACGGAGAGGGACGAAAGAAGGGGATGGTTGGTGGTGGGTGGCGCGATGGGTGCGCGTTTGCGTGCGACCGCGCGCCGATGCCGCGGCACGGACGAACGCGAGAAGAAGGGTTAAGCCGAAGCCCCATCGATCATGGGATCCGGCCGGGCCGCGATCCCATGACTCTGGGAGCATAAAGCGCCGTAAGACCCGTCGCCGCGAGAGGACGAAAAAGAGACGGAAACCGTCTGCCAGCGGGAGGAGGAGAGAAGAGTAGCAGAGAGTCCGTGGGCGAAAAGAGAGGACGCGCACGGTGCGTCGAGGAATGGTCAGCAGGCCCTCGAGGCGGTGGGTTCAGCGGGGGTGAGCGGGCGCAGGCCCCATAACCGTGAACTCTGCACGCCGCGGCTTTATGGCGGTACGACGACGTGGAATTACCCCTGTCGTAAGCAGGTATATACTTAAATCTCGCGCTCATGCACGTAAGTCGCGGACGAAATTGCACACGGCCGATCGAGATTGTGGAAAAGCCGGGGCCAGACGAGCGCGACTAACGCGCGGTCACGAGCAGTCCGCGCGGGGACCTCCTCTCCTGGGACCCACCGGGGGTGTGGCGTGATTTACCATTGGGAACGGTGACCGGCCCGTTGCTTTTATGCCCGCCGCTCTTTTTGATGGGTTCGCGTGCACCGCGGACGCCAGGGCGACAGATACTTGACTCGGAGAATTATCGACTTGCCGGCGACTGCCAGTGGGCAATTTGCTGTTTATGGGAAAGCGGGTGGCTAGGGATGTTCCTTCTGGATGAAGGACTGGGAGGACTCTTTCGTGAGGAGAGTTGAGTTGTTTCTTGGCTCGATGTGTTTGAGATTTTTTAGGGGACTTTTCGAAGTGATTAAGATACGGGGGTGGTTTTACCTTGTAATCGGCTTGACATGCTGATAGACGCTGATTTTATGTACTTAAGGTATGTTTAGTCTGAATTCGTGAAGCGTAATGAAGTTGCAATTTCAATTTTAACTTGGAAATCTCTCAAGTAAAATGAGACCTTGTAGAGCGTAAGATATTCGTTGAACTTTAATTGTCGAGCAATTAATTGGATAATCGCTACACAGGAAAGGAAATTAACAGTGAGGATCGTTACTGCACAATTCTTTCCATCATTATTATAAGCGCATATAATTTCGCGAGGGGTCGCAGAGGAATTGTACGCGCAACGATTTACGGTGGCGAAGCTTTGCAACTGATTAAGGCGCGATTAATTAGGTTCGTTGCTATCCACACAGAAGGTTAAGGCGTAACTAGCGGAACAAATAAAACTATCGTTACGTATGCGAGGATATGCATTATAGCCCGTTGGATTCCCGGAATGGATAAGTGTGTAATTCAATTAAGGATCTTTCTCTCGGAAGAATGCAATTATCAGGCGAAACATTCCTCGCATTTTTCATACGGACGCAAACCACAGCGCGGTGGTTTCCAATCGGAATTCGAAAAACGATTCCTAATGAACTCCTCGTCGTTAGCAAGGCAGAAACAATTATCAGTCGAAATCCATATTGCTCTCGCTTCCTTTCATCCATTGTAAAGGGAACGGCTGTATGAAATTAATTCGTGACAAAAGAGATTTCGATAACAGGAAACCTCTAAAAGCGAAACGCGAGGTCCTCGAATTCTCTGCGACCGTCCTTTTCGAGAAGGAAGAGGGCTCGGAATTATCGGTTTCTTCGTCAAGAAAAATACGATCACGATCATCGCGGATGAAAGCTACAAGGGCCTCGTGAAAACGCAATTAAGCGCAATCGAAAATCGATTCCTCAAGAGTCGAACACTTCCAAAGCTTTATCCGCCCTTATCGAGGTGCCTCTCGTTCGAGGCTGGACACGGCGGGCCGCGTCCACGGCCGCGATATTTAGAGCGCTACACTGTAATCGAGTCAAACGCGAGAAGCTCGAGGATCGAAGGCGAGAAACGCGATTTTTCCCCGTAGTTCGGGCTTAATCTGCTCGCGCGATAAGCCGGATGCAAATTTAACGACGCCCATTAAGGGAGACATCACCGCGAGGCGCCTTAATGACAGTCCTTAAATCCCCAAGATCCGTTCGGCTTTATCTGTACCCTCGACGGGGCTCGAGGAGATCGTTTAAGCCGATCGTCTCGCCGGCGATAAGATCGGATTGTGATTCGTCGCGTTAATTGCTGAGCATTTTTTTCTTCTCGTCCCGCGTCTCCCATTTTTTTCCCCCCTTTTCTTTAATTTAAATTCGAGGGGTTTTTCGTGGCAATGTTGCGCGTCGATGTTGCATTCTGTAGGTGGATCGAAGATCGAGGGGGTCGATTGGATATTGTCGCGAAGGCGGTGATTTTTAAGGCTCGTAAATTAGGGGCGAGGTTTTAATCGAGATACTTTCGAAGTTTACGCCTTTTCGAGCGTCGATATCTCTTTGGTGCGAACATTGCTGCGCCCAGCGATCCCTTCCGAGTTATTTCGGAATTCTACTTTGTATTTTAGTGGCAGTGGTCAGAGAATTAAGGAAAAATATTCGCTGTCGATAACGATTCCACATTGGCACAGGAAGCTGATAGATAATTGGATAAAAATGTCTCTATACTGTTTGAAAATTCATATCATCTAGAAAGAGGTTAGGAGGAATAATTATAGATCGCTCGTTCGGGATAAGGTTAATATAATCATTCGGAAAACGAAAATAATCGCTGGTAACAAGCCTGTTTCGCGCTAATTGCGTTAGTTCCACGCAATCGCGAGCCAGTGGAACGTGTACCATGCGGCGAGCTTATAATTAAGCGTGTTTGCATTCGTGAGTATCCCTCATGAATTTCGCGTTGCACTTTCTTCGTTCTTTTCTCCGTTCACCGAGTATCTCGCGTACGAGAAACACGGAGAAGGCGTAAGGGTGGAACATAGTTCGTGACGGACGCGGGAATATTTTTAATATTACCAGAATCAAACTCTAAATTGCTGCGATCACGGAATCCATCGTAGTCTAAAATTACGACGTCAGCTGAATAGGATTACAGCTGAAGAAATTGCAAATATTTCGCGGCTATTAATTGCGCGCAACGAATTCGTTAAATTGCAGATGACTTCGAGAACAAACCCGTGAACCTTCCAAAACGCAAGCTTTCTACACACACGACATATAAAACAATCAAACGTAGAATTGATAGTAACTTTAGACCGAAAGCAGATGGTCGGATGGTGTAATAGTTGCAAGCTCATCTCCACAAATAATCCTGAACGTATTCAAAAATGCATAATTGAACAATGACCAGCAAATTTCCACGGGACTCGTTAGCGCGCGCGGACGCGCGTTGCACAGAGTCACCCCCCCGAACGTCGTCCGAGTAAACCGAAAAGAGGCAAGCGGGAACCATTAACAAACATCTCTCTTCCCAAACAATGGCTATTCCGACTTTCATCAAGTCCTCGAACAAGCCGCCTCCCCTCCTCTTCAGCATCCACCTTCGTACGGATAAATGAGGACGCTGTGGCCGAGGAACCCCCTAATAAATACCGAGTTTCTCCATCACTGGCGTCCACCTTGCCTACCACCCTCTCCAATCAGGCATCAGACACGATCCTCACGGAGGTAGTCCTCCGACCAACCTTCCTTCCTTCCTTCCTTCCTTCCTTCCTTCCTTCCTACCTACCTACCTACCTACCTTTCCTCGATTCCTTCCCTTCCTTCCTTCCTTTCTCCCTTGCCAAAGCAATCTTCCATCCCCGGAGTAAGACATTGAGGCACCTGCTAGAGTCCAGCTCAATCAGGGAGTATAGCGTGGCGGAGAGGAGGCAGCAGGCGGTAGTGGGAGAGCTTGCACGGTATACCCAGGGAACTGTATCCGGACGGGGCAGGGGCCCTCGACCGACTGGGTGGTCCTACCGCTTCAGTTGTGTTCCGACGCGCTTCAAGCCAACACTACGAACACTATTTCGATCCAGCCGGTGTCGTGTGCTCCTCTCTCGTCGAACGCCAGTGCCAGGGCTGGCTGGAATAGCCCGCGCGAGTCCTACCGGTTCCGCTCGATCCACCACGACGACGACGTAGACATAGACGAGGACGACCCCGCTGGATCACCTCCAGTGGATTACGCGTGCGTATGTAGAAAACGCGTGCGCGTTCTCCAGCAAGGGTTCGAGGTTTTCTCGTCCGTGGAACGCGTCGCGGGACACGCTCGACCATCGAGGACGTCCGACGAGCGATAGTTCGATGGCAGCCGGCACGCAGATTCGTAGGGATCGGTCGCCACGTCGGTGCTGATTGGTGAAGGTGGCAAGTGTCGGCGGTGGAAAGCTCCGGTTCCGTGGGAGGAACGTCGCTGGTGTGGCTGTCGGAGCTGTCAAGTCGTAGCTGTCGAAGGATCGTCCGACGGCGATCGCGCGGGTTCACGCTCGAACAGTTTCCGCGGACACCCCGTCAAAACGCGGGGACGGAGAAATTCAGCGCGTCTCGATCTCTTGTTAGAGATATCCGGGGATAACCGCGTCGAAGATATTCCCACACGTTCCCCCGGCACGGTCCCATATAAATCAGGGGACCTCCGCGAGGGACCTTGCTACGGCCGACTCGAAAGAGGACCGGTTCGTGTTTTCGCGGTACGATCGACGATGATCGGTTGCAGCCGTATAAACGACGAGATAATTCTTTGGCGGTGAAGTGAAACGATTCTCGATCGAGGAGGTGCGAAGGAAGGAGAATGGTATAAGGGACGATAACGACAAGGTGGCACGGGCTGTAATCAAATGCAGGTTTATTTAGAACGGCCGCTTTGATAAAGTGGTTAGTGCGAAAGCGTGGATCGAGCCAATCATACCTGATTGCCCGGACGTGAGTTGTGCGAACCGGAGAAAGAGAAAGGGGAGGCGAGAGACGTAGAAAAGAGCCGGGGATACCACGGACGGGCGCATCCTCTCGAGTCGCGGACACGTACCGGATGAAGACGTCCGATGGTGCGCCACGTGATTCGTAGATCGCCACCCGATTCCTCGACACGATAATCTAATCGTCGATTCGTGACGAGCATCCGCGGGAGAGCGGGGGTTACCGTTTCGAATCGCGGTCTACGATGGACTCGAAAATGGGAAGAACGTCCTCCTGGTGAGGATACAGGGTGAGTTTGCATTATTCTTTGGGAGTAAAAATCTATTTATTAGATACACTGACGATTCATTTGGCCCTGCTACGAGACGTTGCAGCTTGTTCCATCGAAATCTGGCTTGCAACAGCCGCGATTAAAACTACAACAGTCCCCACAGTAGGCTACGTAACCGTCCACATTTTTCTCGTCGGAATTTCCCGATTATCCGTGACGCGGTCGGTGCACGACGAAGCCTGGGCCGCTCCGTTTCTGCCGGTCCAGGGACCCAGGTATGCGCGCCAGGCACACAGAGGGCCACCATTCACCGTTTTTTCTTATTCCTTCCACCCGGCGGAGTTTCACCGAGGCAGCTCGTTCCGTTCGACGGCCACGAGACGCCTAATTCCTAATTCCTATTCTCGCCGTTGGCCTCTCGGCACCGTTGGGCCCTACGAAGGGACAGCGCGGGGCCCGCTTTCTCGAATTCGAGCCGGCCAGCGCCCCGAGAGAAATATCTCTATTATTGTCATGGAGATGACCGACCGCGCGAAGAATAGACCGCGGAGGGCCTGGAGTTTCGTGCCAGAGAGACGCGACGCTTTTCGTTTGGTCTCGAAAGACACGTAACCAAACGAGCTGCAAGTTTCTTAGACTGATTCGCTTTTCCGTAAACGAGAGTAACGAAGGTGAACGCTGGGGTTGACGTCGGTTTCACTTTCGAAGCTGTAGTGGAACGCGATGAGACGAACGCTCGAGGGGTTAGTGGAGAAGGTTTGGAAGGTTATCTCGTTTTGGTAACGCACTCGAAAGATTGGTATCCTTGTGATTTCTGTTAATGAACATCGTGAAAGAAACGCGGTACACCTGCTGCGCTGCTTCTTGAAGGGTTAATTAAAATGAAAAAGATAGCATAATTATTATAAACTCTGCGCTTAGCTCCAGGTAATTGAAATTATACGAGTGCAAAAGTAATCCGCACGCGAAATTGTACAGTATTAACTCGACTTGCAAGTGCGCGGACTCCAGCTCGAAGTCGAATGCAGGAAACGTAATTTTTAATTAAAAACTGAAGAGAGGCGCGTCGAGAACGTTCTTCTCGGTGCGTGTACCTCTGGAACATAACGATCGAACGAGTTATCTACTTGATAAGTCTGTTCAAGGAGGCGGAAATTAACCGCGGCAACTTTCACGACGGGCCGCGGTCGTTCTAATTACCGACGCGCGCCATTTTTGTTCGCTGCAATTATAATTCGCTCGATAGGGGCTGCCTTTACTCGTTGCCCGCGCACGCACGCGGCGTTCGACGTTTCTCTACATTGTTTCCACGGAAGAGACTCGACCGGATAAGATTCGCCCAGCCAACGTCGTAAATATCCGCGGTAATTGTAGGGAAGATAGCAGCCTTTAAGCGCCGTTCTACGAGATATAACATAATATTCGAGAAATCCGCCGCGCCGTGTTCGCTGGCAATGAACGGCCGCAAAAATCCCGTGAACGCGTACACGCCTCTGGATCCTCGTTTTGCAGAAAAAGGCCGCGTTTCCTGTATTATCGTCCATAAATCGTGTTATCGCTTTATTAGATTAGCTTCCAGTCGCCCGGTTGATGAAGATGTTTCCTGCGCTCGCCTCGCGGACGCGCCTTATTCTCACGGTACTCGACGCGCTCGTAAGCGTATTTTTTACAATTATTGCTGCTTGAGAATCGAGAATAAGAGGAGACGACGCGCCCGGACGTTCGCGCATAAAGGAAACCACCTAACAGATAACGAAACGAACGCGAATCGACAGAAACGGAAGGTAGAAGGGGAGGTTGCGAATCCGCGGCGGTCGGTGGGACGCTCGAAACAGGAAAAGAAGAGAGGGAGGAACCGTGGATGCCAGCGGGCAATCGTACAGACGGATGGACGTAACACGGATGGAGAACCAGTTCTCTCATTTCATTGCGTTCGTTGTCCGATAATGACGCATAGCGGGGCACGCACGTCGCCGTGGCACTCGCGAGGTGATTCCCTCCCACGTTTCGTCCTCCGCTTGGAAATTACCCTCGATCGAGGACACCCCCTCGCTAACTTCCCTCGCGAAGGTTAATTCCACGGATCTCTGAAGATCGACGGAGCTCCTGATGATCGGCTACGGAGATTCGCGGGATCAACGCGGGGTCGTGGAAGCGATTGTTAACCGTTCGCTTTGTAATGTTAGGTAGCAGTCGCGGAATGCGTTGGTATTCAATTGCGATAAACGTGAGTTGCACTCGCGATGGCCGCTCTCGGGGAGTTCCCCTCCGTTGCGGTTTAGGCGGTGCGGGGAACGTATCGATGCGAATTATTTCCTAGAATTGATCGGAAATATCGATCGCAATGGCTGGGGTGATTACATGTAATCAGAAGGGAGAATTTTTCGTCGGAACCCACTCGAGGATTTCTCTATTTTTTCCCCACGCTCGAGTCTGTCCGAGTGTTTATACCCTCAGAAGAGGTATGAATAAGAAATCTATTTACCATCTTCGCGAACAGCTCAATAACCCGCTCCGGAATCTCGCCAGCGGCATAATAATCCGTGCACGCGGTATCAATCTCTCCGCGGCGTAATAATTCGCGACGAGGTGGCCGCTAAAATCGCAAATAACTGTATTACCAGCGGCGCAATGCGGTTGTAACCATAACAAATAGGGGGGTTGGGGGCGCCCATGAGATGGGACGATCGACGCGCGGCCGTAAGTAATTCGAAGTAACGTCCCTTTAATGAAATTACATCCTATTTGCATCCATAATACGATGCACGGCGAAGAATCGTCGGGCTCCCAATAAAAACTCATTAATTTCCACGTCCCTCTCACCCCCTCGCATCCCCCCTCGATATCATTCCGGTTCCACGGCCTGGCCAGCCCTCTCTCTGCGTATACCCACAGCGGAGAACAACGACGAGGTAGGTGGGGAGGGAAAGGAGAAACGAGACGAAAAAGGCGCGCAATAAGTATAAAACGGCGATAAACAGAAGAAAAAGCGGCAGCAAGGAAAAGGGACGAGTTCGTGAGACGTGATCGATCTTTCGAGCGTATCCGAGCGCATGTACGAACGAGTTACCTGTTACCACATGTTAATCGCCGCGCGTCGCGGACTTTCCTCACCCCCTTTTTGCACGCGACGCTTGGCGAACACGCGCGGCTGCGTGCACCATCGGGGGCTACGCGTAGACGCGGTCCCCGATGTCCACCCTTCTTCGCGCTGGGGAACGCCCGTGAGAGTAATTAGCGTACGCGGACGGTTAATAAACGCGTCCGTAGATTATGTTAAACGGCGACGATTCCGCGCCCCGCGGCGGACGCGGATATCCCTGAGCGGGGTGTGCGTGCCAATGGTAGCCGGATAGCTGGGTCGCGTTTCTGTCGCTCGGCGTGTTTCATCCGATGATTGCTTTAACGATCGGATAAGTATACCCGCGTGTCTCGCGGTATCTCGCGCGATTGCTGGCTACCTCTCGTGGTAAATGCTTCGGTTCGGTGGTCGATTAATAAATTTCGTTTCCGTTTCGATCGTGAACGGAGATGGTGAAGGACTTGGGGTGTAATCAGTCGCAATTAGAACCGAGGGAAGAACGCGATTCAAGAGGTAAAGTCTTTAATTTGAGGAAACTGTGGGTAAAGTAAACGTTGTTGTGAAACAGTACTAAAAGCGAAGATTCCCTCGCTATAAAGAAAAAAAAGAAAGAACGTGCCTCGAGCGTTCGTTTGTTTTAAAAATCTACGAAATTACCCGACAAGCGATGCTCTAAGTGCATTCCAAAATAAACGAGAAGAAACAGTCGGATTCCGTCGCGAGACTCTTCAACGCGCGTTCATATGCCCAGGCGACACGATGACTTCATCCAGCGTCCGCGGCATTCCTCCGTCGGCGTAACGAGAACGAAAGAGCTAACGCGTTCCGCGCGTGTACCAAGGAATTGCTAGACACGGTCGTGTCTAAACTCTGGTCACGATTAGGCGATCGAAGCAAGCGCTGGATGGTGGACGAGAGAGTAGGGACAGCGTGACCGAAACGATTCGTCGGCAGCCATGATGCGGAGGCTCGTCGAGCCGATCGGATCGAGCCTGCCGTTTCGTTCGACGAGCGTCCACGGTTTGGTCGATCGACGATTAAAAATTCGGTGGAAAATAATTGATGAACCGACTGGTGGGCTCGTCCAGATGGAATTGTGGCTCGAGGTGATCGGGAATGAGTAATCGATCGTGGAAACCGGCAAATGTCGAGGCGAGCCACGGCGTAATTAAGTAATGTTCGATGGAAGATTTATGATCGGTTCAAGTTGCACGTTTTTGCATTTATCGAACGCAGTATCGGTACGATATTCTAACGAGACTCTCGATGCCACGTTCGTGGCGATACGAGAGGCGTTTAACGGCGAGAATTGTTTCGATCCAGGCGATCTTCCAGCGTCGAGGATCAACGGCTGCATTCTCGTCTGCGACTCGATTCCGGCGGGCGTCAAAGCGCCGCGAGCCGTCCCTGAAGAGAATCGCGAGACGACGGGTTGTTTGCTCTCGCTCGGATTTTACGGCTCCGACAGGCCAGGCCGGACAATTACTGGTTGTTAAACTCTCCGACTGCATGGGCAAAGGCGATCGCAAAAGTCCTCTCCGCGGCCGCGCGACCATCGGCAGCTGCAACTGCGCACTTTAAAGAATCACCATCCACGCACACCGGTTTCTGTATTTATTTTTGCGCGCCCCCCTCTCTCTCTCTCTCATTACCTCTCTCTCTCTCTCTCTCTCGATCGCGCTTTTCCATCCCTGTCCGGCTGCTCATCGTCCCGATTTATGAACGACGATCATTCCGGCGTGCACGAGCGAGACTAAAGGAGCGGCGAGGGACGTCGGGGCGAAAGGGGGACAGGGTGGAGGGAATCACGCTGAATTACTCATTAATTCGACGTTAATGCAGCGAGAGGGTAATTTGCGCTTTTATGCCGCTTCGGTGTCCCGACTGTTTTTGTCGTACACTTCTTTTAATGAAGGTAATTACGGCCAGACCGGCGAGCCCCACCTACGGGGTCGATCTTCCTACCCGAAAACGTATGAATTTACCCGGGGAACCGTGATGCTTCTGATGCTTTCGCTGGTAATCTTCAACTTTTTTGCCTTCGAGTGTATTTTTTTCGATTCAGTGGCCCCGTGAAAGAGAGAGAGAGAGAGAGAGAGGAGGAACGTTCGTCGCTGGCCCCGTGTCAGTTAACTTCCTCGGTGATGCGACTTTACTTTCATGTACGGCCATATAATCTTCGGTGTTTTACACGAGCCTGGCAAATTTAGTTTTTTCTCCCTCCCGGAGGAATAAATAATCTTTGTTTTATGCGCGAGGAAATGTAAATTTGGAGCCATTATAATGATTAATAATAGCGACGAAGCGAGTGCCAGGGTAAAATGAATGTCCAACCGCGCGGATCTCTCGAAATTGTTCGCCATCGAAGCGGATGAAAAATCCACGAACGCCCATCTTACACCTCCCCGATCCCATTATTCTATAAATACCACGAGGTCCCCCCTAAAAATACCAGAAACTTCCTCGACAATCACCATCCGAACCCGGATCTCCCCCCGTCGTAACCCAATCCGCCGAAAGATCAAACCAATTACGCTATCCCTGGATGGTCGACTTCCCCCTCGCCTCGACTCGTCCATTGCTCGATACGGATTACGAAATATCTTCCCCCCAGAAATTATACGAGGCAATCTTCGATCTTCCATAGCTCGACGAGGTTTTCAGAATTTCTAGAACGTCTAAAAAAAGAGAGAAAGGGTGGAAGTGAACGAAGAGAGGGCAGGGGATGCGCGCAAGGGGCGGTGGATGAAGAAATTACGCGATGAACGGGGGATCTCTTAATTCTGACGGGACGCGTTCGCCAGGGCTGGCGAACGCCGTGCGGTTCCGAATCGTGCGCTTGGCCAACCGATGGACAACCGGCAATTATCTTTGGCAAACTAAAGATCATCGCGATTGCTCTCCGCGCGTATTTTCCCAGACGCGTACCGTGGCTCCGCTTTGATCCAGGCTGCTTCATTTCCCAGCGTCGCGGATTATTAACGAGCCGTGCTCGTGCCACATCAAAAGGTGCGATTTAATTGGGGAAACCTTGGTATTCGAGCTGGAGCGCCGCGGCTCCTTGGCGACAGGGTAAGGGGTGCGGCGCGTGGAAAAATAGGAAGGAGATTTATCGGTCCCCGCGATGGTCGAAACGATGATGGCTCGAGGATTTACCGCCCCGGATCTGAAGTGGTAAACTCGCGGCACGCACAGCCAATTTAGCCAGCAGAAGCATTTCATTGACAGGCGACAATTTTCGCCGAGACCTCGCGTATACGAAAGGTGGAATGGAGCAATGGAATGGAGGAGAAAGAAGGTAACTCCAAACGAGATATTCTCTCTCCCTAGCGTTTGATAATCGGTATCATTACGTAATTGAACGTACATAGGCGTGGCTGGGAATTAAGATGTCATTCTGTGAAAGTGGGTTTCTTCGGTTTTAGTAATTTGATATCGAATGGGGTATCGAGATTTCGGTGGCTGAATCTCAATGATCCCAACAACAGTAGCATATCCCACGAATGTATAATGAGTTTCTAGAGACAGGTATTCCGGAGTGTCTCCGGCTCTATTAGCATAAACGAATATTTTAATAAATATCTTGTTTTTTGTATTCATCGTGGAAAAAAGAGGTTGATTTATGAAACAGTTTATCCGTAGCTCATTATACTAACAGATTTTAGTTGCTTTATTATTTCTTATTTAAAAATTAGCAAAAGTTTCCTTTCAAGAAATCATTAGTACCATATTTACTGCAATCGTTTCGAAAAACTCTTAGATCATTTCATCGAGCGTTTGCGACATTTTACATAATTTATTAACTGCTCGCGCTGGCTGATTAAAGAGTTGAAAAACTTGCTCGACGTACACCAACGGCGATGCAGAACCGGCGCGGCGATTTAACGGATTATTGAAGCCTCCTCGCCTCCGTTTATCAAAGAGTATCCACTCAGCCGTGAACTTTAGCCACGAGCCATTCGTAACCCCGATATTTCCAACCATCGCTCCAATTATTCTCAGCCAACCGAAGCAATTACTCCTGACGTGTGCCATTCTCGCGCACGGAGGTGGTCCATCTCCCTCTGAAGAACGAGGCGAGAACCAAAGAACAATCCGCGACGACAATGAGAAATCAAGAGAAGACATTGAAAATGGTGAAATATCCGATCGGAATAGCCGTTTGTTCGCCGTGGCAGGCGGCAATTAACGTCTCGCTGTCGCCACCAATGGCGACTTCCTGTCCCAGTGTCGAGCAGAAAGCGCGAATCCACGCGGAAGATCGTCTCGAGGCGAGCTCGCATAAGAAGAAATAGAGGAAGATGGAGAAAAAGAAACGAGCGCGTCGACCGCTTTTTGTTGTCCCTATTAAAATGAGTAGAGCCCCCTCGTCCCGTGGCTGAAAGAGACAAATCATGCGGAAAGTCAGCGCCGCTATAAAGACGTTCCGCGTGCGCGCGGCCCGTCTCGACGGTTCCGCGCGAGAGTTGTATGCAAATCGTCCCGCTTCTCAGCGCCGCGCCACCGCAGATCGTCTTTGTTCCACGGTTTTGCGGTTTCACCAGCGGAAGAAAGCCCGCGGGGGGGACGAGAGAAGTTGGCGCTTAGAACAACGCCGGCAAAACAGCGTCCGTTAACGCGCGCGGTAGTCTTAAAATAATAATAAATAAAGGCGATAGAAAATTGTACCGCGGCCTCCCTTTCGAGGATTCGAAGCCAGCGAGGCGGAAACGCGCGCGATTCGATCATTGTCCTCCATTGGCACCCGAGCGAAAGGGTTAGGCGAGGACTTCGATGCTCGCGCACCATCGACAGATCGAAACAATTAGAGGCGGGGAATTAGGGGTGCCTGCGGTTGTGAGGGGTAAATGTTGTGGGGCGTTCGTGATTGGGATTTATGGGGATGAGGAAGGCACAGTAGGGTAGATTGCGGAACACCTGCGGATGTTTGTGTACGATCGAGTGACTGCTGAGTTAGGGATTATTGCGTTTCACGGTATATTGTTCCTCAATTTTTTGTTTTCTTCGCTAACACTAGAAATTTATTGCTAACTATACATCTCACTATTGATCGTTTTAATTTTGGACATGTTTGGAAATATAAAACCTTATCGAAGGACCCAAGTAAAAACGTGAACAAAATAGAACAGAAAAATAATAATAAATAACCACAGAAAAGATTGAAAAATTGTCTACGAAGTCAAGTAGAAGGTCTCCAAGTCAAGTCCCACTTCGCTAGCCCAGAACACCATAAAGTCAAGCACGTTCGTCCGGATCCATCGACATGCCCAAACGGATCCGCGCAAGAAAAGGTTCACCGAGGCGTGTAAACGTCCGACCTCATCACGACGTCACCATTGTCTCACCCGTCCCATTGGCGCAATTTCATCGAGGTCGAAAAAAGGAAAGTGGGCGTGCGCCGTGCAGCAACGTGGTTCCACCTTGCGAACAAAGCGTCCCTTGATACCGGTCCCCGCGCGAGGGGTTAACGATCATCGTCAATACGTCAACAAGAACGGGATCCTATAGGAATCAATCGACCCCCCTCTGGCGTTCAATTACCATCCACCCAGTCGGAGCCCTTGTCTCTCCCCTCAGGCACGAATCGAGCGTTGCCTAACCCCTTTGACGCGAGAACTGCTCCGCTGGCTGAACCTCTCAGCCCGGAAGGGAGGCGTCGTCACCGCCGTTTCCGGCCACAATGGTTGCTCGCTGGACCGTGGCTAAGTCGACACGACGTACCCCGTCGACTTTATTGCGCGACAATATAATCATTTCGCGTGCTACTAGCGGCAACAGCCGATCGACAGGGGGTTGAAAGAAAGAGAGAGAGAGAGGCGGAAGGTGACGTTCACCAAACAGCGAGAGAGACGAACGAGAGGGGCGCGAGAGGACGACGGCGGGGCCGAAAAAGCAGGCGTGTGCCGCGGTCGATGGGCAACAATGAGCCACGGACCCGTTTGTTTGCCAAACAATCGGCGCCGCGGCGAAAACAACGCGAAACAATCGGCCATTGTTTCGAACCGAGAGAGGCTATCGCGTGGAAAAAGGGTAGGGCAGCGAGAGTATTTCGGGGGTGGCGGTGCGTCGAGAAGGGGCTCTTGTTTATGACCGCTCGAAATATAGTTAATTGTCGGACCCCGCGGACGGGTCGACGAGACGCGTCGCGACGTGCGAACGACACGGCCGGTTAACACTGTGCGAGGGCTATACTGGTCAGCTTCTTCGAGGTTAATGGTCCGTTCTTTGTAACGTTCTGGAGGAGCTGCGAATAGTTTGGTACAGAAGTTTGGGGATGATCGAGAAACGAAAGCGATCGGTTGGAACTAGTCAAGTGATTTCGCGCGACAGTCGAACGGAAGTGGCTGTATCTACTTGACAAGTAGATCGCTTCTCGCTGGACCGCCGCGGTTACGCGTTCGCGAAGCCAGTAGTTCTGTCTTTCAGCAGTTTCTGAGAACAAGGATCTATCTATCGTTTCGATTCTTCGAGGAACGGAAACTGGTATACCTTAAACGTCGTTAGTTTTAGTATTAAAATGGGATTCGACGCGGGAACGATCGCGCGATAAACGTGTAACTGGTTTGGGAGATACGAGGAAGTGATCGGGCCTGGTGCTTGGTTACGAAACGATTGTCAAACAGGAAGAAATATTGTTGGTATTCCCCGAGGTGGTTGGAAAACACGTTCTTTCACTTTGATGTCTCATTTCGGGTTCGTTCGACGAGGTAACGTCTCACTGTTGCAATTGTCTGGCCATTCGCCGTCGTAGTCGCGAAGTATAATTGCTAGACTGCGGATAAACTCACGCCGATTTATGCTTTTATAAATGCGCGTATGGACATGATACCTGATTGGAGATTTGTTTCGTCGATACAAGCTTGTTCGAGCGGCACGCGCATAGCTTAACAACGGGACAAGAATCGCGCGGTGTACATTTTATTTATTCGACACCGCAAAAGGAGTAATTGCTTCTTGTCTCCAGCCCACTCGCTCCCAAACAATCAGATTCAAACACCCAATCAAAGCCAACGTTGCGCCACAACTTCCTCGCAAGCTCACCGCAAAAGACAATAAACGTCCTCGCGGAACCGCAAGGGTCCATAAACATCCAACTTGCGAGCGCGCTTAACACGTATCGAACAATTCTCGTGTTTGCTGGATCGCAGGATAATTAAACGCGAGTAATACCAGGTCGTATGAAAAACGCGCGATTTCCAAGCTTGCGAATTTACGTCCATAATCAAACCCTGAAACTGAAAGATATCGACTGATAACGGCTGCGAAATTATTGGGCAAACGACTCGCGCGTTCGTTTCTTCCGCGACGTGCAAGCGTCTCTCTCTCTTTCGAAGCGGAAACGTGGTAGCGGTCTCGAGTAGGCTCGCGGATCGTCAGGCTCGAGCGAGATCCGCTCGCTTCCTCCGCGCGCTGTCAAGCCCGGTGTTCTTTTTTTAAAGCCCGCCGACAATGTACCAGCCGCTATAAATACGTACGCACGCGTGAATACGTCGCGACTGTCGCCACGTGTGAAGCAGCTTGAGGGCTCTCTACGCCCTGTCTCTGTCCCTCGCGGCTCTTCGCGCTCACGCGTCGTTTCCTCCCGCTGTTCGAACCACCCCGTCACCCCGCCTCATCGTCCTCCTCTTCTTCTTCTTCTTCTCCTTTATTTTCTTGTTCCTCCTTCCTCGCGTGTTGCGTGTTCCTTTCGCGAACGACGGAGACCATGGCGGCTACGGCCAACCAGGAGGCGACGGCTGAGGAGGGGGCGGACGTAGAAGAGGGAAAGAGAAAGACCGGCAAGGATATTCCCGGTCGACATTTTTCTTGCCGGAATGCGGAGTCGTTACGTTCGCGAGGCGTTACGATCGAAACGCTCGAGATGCTCTTACCGGTTCCACGGACTCCTCGACGAGGGCCACTGGCGCGCGCGCGCGCGTACACCCGCTCTCTCTTTCTCTCTTTGCCCCCTCGAGACACGCGGGGTCCACGGATCGAGCCAACGTGAGCAAACGTGAACTTTCCAGAGCCGACTCGTGGCCGAGCCGATGAGATAAGATTCGAGTCCAGCAGCCAGTGGAACGGGCACGTGTGCCGTTCTCGCGGACCTCCTCGACGATGGTCAGCTGGCTTGGTTTCACGGGCCCCGCCAAGGGTAGCTACGTCCGCGAGAATTCGATCGGTTTCCCGTCTGTGGAGCACGGTCGCGAGACCCTCTGGCGCAAATTAATTTGTTAACTCGGCCAGTTCTCGATCCACGATCCTGCTAAGTATCGTCGAGCGATAAATTACAAGGCGAGAGAGCGGGAGGGACGACTCGTTTTGCCCAAAATAAGCTTGGCCGTGACTTCGCCTTCGCTGGTACGCATAAAGCGGTAAACTTATCGGTGCGCGAGGTGCGTTATTTAAGAACAGGAACAATTTATTGGGCGCGAGAGACAAGTTTTGGCGTGACGAGTTAATTCCGCTTACCGAGTGACAAGGGCGAGAGAACAAAGCCTTGGGAACTTAAGAATTCCGATGAGACACCCGGGGAATAAGGAACGGCTAAAAACAGCTGACTACGGGAAACAAATAGGCTCGTTCGGATTACAATTTTCTTTTCGCGAAGCATCCGATCGGAGGTGAGGGAAAAAGGTGGAGCGCGGTGGCAGTCGTCGCCGTGGGACGAAATAGGCAACGTTTCAGGTTTTTATCGCCGGCCCTGCTGGTATAATAGAGATGACGCGACGGCCCTAGCCGGGCTACCGAATCGACGGGCCTTCCGCGAACAGTCGGGCCTGAAAAAGGCATCGTGGCATGAATTAAGGACGACTTCCGAGTAAGTAGGAGCCCTGGTACACCGAAGACCCCTGTCGCGTCTCGTTACCGCCGAAATTTCTTTCTTTCTCTCGTCTCACCCTGGTGAACGTCCCTCTGCCTCGCTCTATCCTTCATCCGTAGCTGCTCGAACTGAAAAAAGAAAACTTTGGCATAGACTAGCCAAAAGGTATCTTACATTTATCCTAGTAACTATTCCACTCAACTTTAAACGTTGTACTTGAAAACCACCTGGTCTTCCAAGCAAATTTATTGTTACATATACTCTATAGACCTCTGTAATGGGTCCGCGTACAACTTTAGAGCTCCATTTAATGAAGATACAACGACGAGTCATCGACTCGCGAAGCGATCGCGGCGAAATACGCACGCACGCTCAATCCACCCACGAAGCTTCACGGGAACCAATTGGCAACGGACGAGAAGACAATAGGGTCCAGGATCCGTGGAGCTGGGGAGCCGATCGTTCGCGGCAAAAAAACTGGGCCGCGTGAAACAGAAAAGAATCGGTCGGTTCGGTAAATCGGACGCGAACGCGGGAGATGCTCGGATTCACGGGGCCCACCACGCGGCCGGTGGGAAAGTGAAAGTCCCGAAGGTTCAGCCGATTCGGCGGAACCGTTTTACCCGGCCCGATGAATCGATTGAAGCAAAAAGGAGGTAGCGACGGAGGAGGCGGCCGGGTATCGTTTCCCCGGGGCTAATCGCGGCCGGCTCGTTCCGTGTGTTTAAAAACGTTTGTCGCCTTGATCGTTTTCCCCGGTATAATTAGCGGCGAGCCCGGCAGAACGGATAATCGATGTACTTCTTTTTTGGTCTGCCCGGTACTGCCGGTGCCCATCAGGCCTCTCGTCTTCGGTCCCCGCGAACGTCACGTGTGCGTCCCCTTAATCCCTCTTAAAGGCCCCTCGGGACGAATAGTCGGACACGAGGATGCCCGAAGTAACACGAACGTAATCTCACGAGGACGAACGCACACAGCCGTGCCCGCGCACACCCGCGCCACCGAGGACTCCGACGGGCAGACATCTCTTTGTTAGAGGGTCCAGTTCTTTCCTCGTCGTAGGGAAGGCTTCGAGCCGCGACCCTTCGCGAGTCATCGAGTTCTCTCAATACTCTGATGTCAATTACTGCTACACCTCGTACTTCGCCTTGCGACGACTCTCGCGAAGATTCGCTAGAATTTCTCTTCGAGTGTATGTAGAAAATTCCACTCTTTCCACGATTAAGAAACAAAAGTCTTAGAAACGAAGATCCACGTGTCATAGAAGATGCTGCACGTTCGTGAAACACTATTCGACGCGCTCTGTTGAAGGTTTCCAGAGTGGAGTAAGGGAGGAACGCATGCGACTCGGCGACATCGCTAGGCGGACGCACGCATAAGCGACGTGTAGGTCGGGGCCCGGGAGAAACGTGTACGCTAGTTAGTTAGACCCGCTGGCGGACTCTCCGGGGCCCGAGAAAACGATGCACGAGCTCTCCGGATGGCATTGGTAGCCGTAGGTAGGACCCGGTGCGTGCGCCACGCCGTATATTTCAACCGTTGCAGCCTGTCGTTGTGTGCATTGTCGCATGCGCGTGGTATGAGGGGTCCGCGGGAGATACATATTTGTTACGGGGATGTCCCTTCTCGGCGCGGACGTGATTCGCCTCCGCGATTCCAATGAAGATCTCCCCACTGATTGACTCTCTTTCCAGCCTCGATCCGTTCGCCTTCGCGTTTCCCTGGAATACTTAGTACCGCGAACAACGGATACCGAACAGCTCGCCCCGATATTTCTTCATCATTTCGAACGAAGCTTTTGGTTGTCGTTTGGCAGCGCGGTTTTTGTCGATCGATGGTACGTGTTCGATCGATTGCTTCGCATGAACCGAGAGAGTCGCGAGGGGATTTTTAAACGAGCCTGGCCAGCGATTCCAGGCTTGCGCGAAACGGCGATTCTCTCTTATCGCGTGATCCACAGCGGGAAGAAAAAATGCTTGCGAAACCCTTGAAATGTAGCGGGAAATAAATTTCGCTGCGTAATATCCGTAGAGGACGCGAAACGAAAATCGTGTTAATTAATCACCGGCCGTCCGAGAGCGGCATCAGTCTCGTCTCGCACGCGACGCCCAGCCGATACCAGCCCCCTGGCACGATTCATCATGTTTCGAGGTAGATGCATATTTGTTACGAGAGACGGTGTCCCTCCCCGGCGTGGACGTGATTCGCGTTCGTGATCCGAATAAAGACCTCCGGCCTGTTGACTTCGTATCCAGGCCGTACCGCTCGTCTGGAATCGCGAACACGCCCGTACGAAGAGGGAGAAAGGGCGATTGCCAGCGCTGCTGAGCACCGCCGATTCCACCGTTCCTGCCCCTTTTTCTGCGGTCTTTCTAATGGCGAGCCCGTCGTAATCGACACGCACCGCGATCCCGATGAACCTCGCTGCGGCTGCCAAGCGCCGTGAAATCGCCCTTTCCCACTGTTACCACAGTTTCCTCACGACTTTCGTTGGCCAATTACGCGGACACATCGAAAGGGGAACGCCTAATTGAATCGGTCGCGTCACGGAATACTGAGAATCCTCGAGGGTGAGGCTGCGTGTGGCTGGAATCGGTATTGGTCACTCTTCTTTCGGTCGTTCCTTTTTCTTAACCGCGTGGTACGGTTCGCTCCTTTTGGCACCGGCAGTGGCGACGGATCGTGGTTGCGAGAATTTTCGCGTGGCTGCTGTGGGAAAGTGTAATCTTTCCTTGTGTTTCTTTTCCATTTGCGAGTAGTTTGAATGAACCGATGTTTGCCAAAGTAATTCGCGATATCAACGTCCGTTAGCGGGCTTTAGTTGCTCGCGTGCTTAATTATTGCGATAAAGCGCTGGCTCGAGCAATCGAGCGATTCGATCGGTAGAGGCGAGCACACGTTCGATCTTTTCAGGTTTCTGAAAAAGCCAGACACCGTTATTCGGCTCGAGAAACGTCGATCTAGCCAGAAAACCGAGGAAACCACCTTGGTTATCGTCGGATCTGTGCTCGAGGATGTTTCCCTGTCAAAAGATCGCATCTTCGGGCCGTAAATTTCCTGGTTTTCAGTGGACGGCATAAAATTTACGTCGATCGTTACCCACGGGTGCAATTACTCCCCGGTACAAGGTATTTCGTAACGTCTGCCACGCGCTTAATCGGTAATTAAGGCTTAAAGGTAGCCCACCATCGTCCTCCTCGCCTCCTTTGCATCCTTTTCCACAGCTTTCGCCTCCTTTTTCCCCCTTTTCCTTTTCAGCCACGTACCAAGTCCGGCGTGTTCGACGCGTAAGCGAGTTATTCCGACGGCGTTACAATTTTTTTCTCGCGTACCATCGCTAGGCCGCTCATTAAGGGGATGGCCAGCAGCGGGGCGTGCGGGGCCGCGCGTAATTAGTGCCACTAACGAGGGACGCGCTTCTTGCGGTGCGTGTACGCGCGTAACACCGGTGTGCAACCGCGCCGCGGCAACCGCGGTCCCCGATTCTCAGCCCTTTTCCTCCTTTTTTCGAACCCCTTCTCGTGCGCGTCGCCACTGCTCTCAGTCTTCGGCTATTAAAATGCGACCACCAGAGTTTTATACAATTCTATCGTTATTCGTGCGCAAACTCTTCCTCTCGGAAAGTATTTGCTGATACTTCGATCGTACAATGTCGTGGAACCCCGACAAAGTCCTCGAACCTCCTCGAAAATACTCCAGAAACGTGTCCGCCCAGAAGGTTGCCTCGATAGAACGACGGAGAACGTCTCCGTTACGCAACGTGGCCCGCGTTTCACCGTAGGCCCCGCGCGGCAGAAAATATCAGGCCCCGTGAAGAATTAAGACCCGAAGCCAAATTCGATGCAGCTTCGATCAGGCAGCGTAGCTCGGAGAGAGAGAAGGGTCCCCGGGTACGTCGTTCCACCTGTTCTTTTTTTCCCTCCATCCTCTCGAGTGCTATCTCTGTTAAAGGGCCCCGGAGAGCGTATACGAACGCTTCTAGTCCAACCGGTCCACGGACGCACACCACCGATGCCACCGTGTTCACAGCGTGGCCGAAAAACACCGTGCGCGCCCGAGAAGGACGGGGACCAGGCGGTGGGACGAGGACGGGGCCAGCGACGAGAATTATTTATGATGGCTGATAGAGACGCGGCGTTCGAGGCAACGTTGTCTAAGAGGCAACAGACCCACGCACTGGCATTCCTACCCCCGTCCACCCGGCTGTCCTTATTCCGCCGCCTCGTTCCGTCCTGTTTCCCCTCCTCGTGCCCCGTCCGCGCGTACCCTTTTCCTCTACCTCCTCGCCGCCTCGTCGTCCGCCTTTCTTGCTAGCCAACTTTATCCCGGCTTGGCTCGCTGCTCGTCACTCTCCACCTTCGTGGACACGCTCGTCCGACATGGTACTCCGCGGTGATGGGTGACAAGTCGATGGGGAGCACCGGTGGGATTTTCTGAAATCGATGGAACCCGGATAAAACGCCGCTGACGGACTTTCTGGCAACGCGTTTCGCGGTTCTTGGCTGTTCTCTCGTGCACGCACTCGGAATGCGAGATCGAAGAGATGCTGGACGGTTTTTTTCTTTTTTTTTTTTTATAGTCACTCGCTTGGTGTTGTCTTGTCGGTGGTGTGTCAGTGGTGTGCGATTTAAGTTGATCGTTGAGGTCTTGAGGGGTTGAAATATTTTTGGACCCTCCCTTCGTGAGGTTGCGCGTCCAGAAATTCTCGCTCGATCCTGTCATCGACCTTCGTTTCCATCGATTCACTAATTGTAACTGTGTCCACGGTGAAATGTGACCGGTTTTTGTCCACGTTAATTGCAGAACACCTCTCGTGTTTTCCCGGGCTTAACGACCGGCTGAACACCTTCCTCGCCGCGTCGCTTCCAGCGTGTGCGTGCACGCACCGGAGGATCCTCCACAAGCAAGCTGTAAAACAGAAGAGGGTTGCTCGTGGTCTTCTCACCTGCTCCCAAAATATGTGAACGGGTCCACGAAAAAAACCTGGAACTCGGGCTAATTATCGATGGAACATTAGTCCAGTCTGGCGACGCAGACTTTTATGGCTCGCGCACCCTGCGGTGGCTTCTTTTCTCCACTCGCATTGTAACGACCGCCTCTCGAATTCAAGTCTCGATCCTTTCACTCGAAACTTTTCTAATGTTAAATCTACTGGAAAATTACGTTGCTCCCAGACGATTCTGAAATGAACTTGGAACGATCTTCAGATACCTCGAACCATTACCACCATTACCAGGTCAGAAATCGTTATCCGCTAGCCTCGACCAATTGCCTCTACGCGACTTTATTAAACTAACATCCTCCATTAACAAAGTGGCGAACCACGGAAGATCAGAAAAAGCCATCAGCCTCGAAACAGCCTGGTAAAAAGCCATTTTCTGTGTCGTTCGAACGACGGAACCGAGGCAAAGCGGTCGATCCCTCGGTCCCCATCGCGCGGTGACGCTTTTTGCCTGGCCGCGGCGCGCTCGCGCGATGAGGTGATAATCTTCGCCGCGTGGTTGGAGGCCGGAACGCGCGCGCGATTCGATGGCGTTTTTGCGTGCGACTCCGCTTGGACGGGAACATCTGCGCCGCGTTCGTATCATAAAGCGGCCGGGATTGCCCGGCCGTTTCGTAATTACAGAGGAAATGGAAGGGTCTAAATTGTAAATTACGAGTGCGCACCGAAAGGGGTGGAGGTTTTAGACGCGTGAAAAAGGAACGGCTTGATCTTAGGCGCGGGAACACATATTTTACACCGGTAATAACACACCGAGAGGAAGTTGACGATCGGAAATTGCGATCGGCCGCGATGAATAATACGACCAACCCCGTTACGTCCTTCTCGTCCCAGCCAAGGATTCTAAATGTCTTTATTGTTTGGGGATAAATTAGCCAGGCTAAAACAATGGGATCCATCCATCTGTTTGACTAGTAAGTATTCTTCATAGTCAGCGCAAGCTCTCGCATCTGTGTCATAAAGTTAGAATAAATTTATCCAGATAATTCATCCCTTCGAGTGAAAGTCTTATACGAAACCATCATTGCAACAACTATTCAATCATTCTATCCTTGTTTTTCCCCCATTTACTATCCAACTTGCTCCCACAGGATATACTTCGCGAAGCGGTACACAGGTGAACATCAACCTCGCTTCAGCCACCCAGATATCACTTCCTGCGCAGACTCATCCGCGGCGATGGCTCAAAATTCATGCCCCTGAGAGTGGTCCGCGTCATCATCGGCCGTTTCCCTCCCCCGAGCGAGAGGTGAGCGCACGAGGAACAGGACGAGTTCCCCGCGAGCGTAATAACTTAATTACGCGATGCCACGGCCGGATAACGTTCGGGTGTTGAGCGTGGGGGCCACGGGAGGTTAAGGTGGGCCCACAAAAGTTTTCGTGCCGCGCGGACCGCTGCGCTCACTCGGATCCGCCTGGGCCCCGCGGTTGTGGGCCCAGGGTCGACCGGGTTGTGGGTACTACGCGAGGCGTGGGCGTCTTGCTCTTTGGCCCGCGGGGGGTTTTTTGTGGGGCGGACAGAGCCGCATTCTCTTATTTATTACCCGGAATATTAAGTTACCCACGTTACCACGGGGCACCGTGAGGCCCCCATGGATTCTAACCACCAGCACCACCGCCGGTGATGGGCACACGATCCTTTTCTTTATTTCTCTCTCTCTCTCTCTCTCTCTCTCTCTCTCTTCCTCTCTATTCTCTGCTCTCGCGGCTTCTCGGGCGATTTAATCGCGCGCAGCCTCGCTCGATCGTTTTGCCAGCCTGGTGGAATTTAATCGTTCATTAGGCGGATGAGGTACGTTCGCCAGGTGATGATGGCGCAGGGTTAATCGACGGACCTGGTTGCATTCTGATGTTCGTATCCGTATGATCGATGTGCGAAAATTGTCGTTCGCTCGTTTCCTTTTCGTCGTTTCGCCGGATCGCGTCGAGATAGTGATCGAACGGTTCGGGATACGCTTAATTAGAATGGCCATGCCGCCGCGGAAACTTGTATTTCTAGTTTTGGAAGCGCCGAATGAATTATAGATCGGACGAGCCAGACAAAAGTATGAATATAATTAAGTTGTTTATAACTCAGTCGACACGAGACTCGCTTCATTAACACGGAACTTTATTCGAACGATATAAATTGATTCGAGTCCAAAGTATCGGTCGTATCCAACCTTCCGTGCGGATCAAAATTTCTCGTGCCTCCTTCCCTCTTCCTCTCTCTCTCTCTCTCTCTCATAACCCTCAGAATCGTCTAATAAGTGAACCGTTCAAACCCTCTTCAAACGTCGGAAATCAAACGCGCGTACAAATCAGATCGTTCAAATCTCGTTAGAGCTACCCGACGTCAGACTCGATGCCAGCAAACGTTCGGTACCGCTGAGAAAACGAGCATCGCCGGGTTACAGAACGTAGCCTGTTCTCTTCCCTTGCGTCCCGTAGTCGATCTTGGTCCCGTCCCTCGTGCTCATAGATTGCAGCCCGCGGGGCACCGTGTGTGCGTACACCTCTCCCTTTCTCTCTTATTTTCTCTCCCCTGGACGACGGTACCCGGGACAATCAGCACCGCGGAGGGCCAGGGGGGAAGGCAGTATCGTGCACCGGGGATCTAAATTGATTTTAGATCCCGTGGACCGATTGGGCAGCGGCGAGAGTAGCCTCGCGTTAATTAAGAGTGTCCGTGCTGCCGTCTCAATAAAGCTGCGGATCCTTGAATTACGGAATTATGACGGGAGCCGATGATCCCGCTATCGCGGATCTTGGCTCGCGGTGCTTCCGTATTACGGAACGAGTGTCTGCCCGTCAATTTATTACTCGCACCACGGACGCGGCTGCGAGGCTAAACGTCGAGCCTAGCCAATTAAGATGGACCCTGGAATAATATCGGCGATCGAGACGGAGAAACGGAGAAAAAGGGGAAATAAAAAATGGTAATTAAGGTTACATTCGGTGCGAGAGAAATGTACAAGGGGGACGACACACGGTTCGGGTTCTGGTAGAAATTGGAAAAGGAAAGTGTGTTTTTAGCGCGGTTCCAGAGAAACGGGGGAGGGCCCCGGGTCCTACGGGAGAGAGCAGGTATATACTCCACTCGCGCTAAGGTCGAAATACAAAGCAAAAAGAGGCGGAGGCTGGCCAGCGAGGGGAGCAGGGTTCGCAGCCTGTTTCGGTCGTTCATAAATCCTCCACCTTGGATCCAACCTGCCTCACCCCCTCCCTCTCTCGTCCCACTCGTCGGTCCCTCTGGGCCCTTCTTGCCACGCACACGCGCACCACGCAGACAGTCAGAAACTTAGTCGCTCGCTCGCGCGCACACCGATCTCCTCCTTACGTTCTTATCCAATTTCTTATCCCTCCACGGGCTCCACTCCCAGTACAAACCCCACCCCATCACCCCTGTCCCTCACGACCGCGCCATTATGCTTCTCGTCCCTTCATTTGTTTCCCGGTTTCTCCCTGTCGGGGCACCCTTTTCTCTCTCAGCCCATTCAAGGGGAGGCAGGTTACCCACGCAGATTTAATGCGGAATCGCGTAAACACGCGGTTATCCCGCGAAATCGCTGCACGCAGGACCAAGAGTGGGACATGGTCGTTCGCACGACCAGTCGAGGAGGAGTTGCGTGGTACCGCGTTTCGCTGTTTCAACGGTGTCATCGTCGGTTGACAAGGTAATCGCCGGCTGTTGGATTAATTTCTGGGATGGGCCGGGATGTTGCTCGATGGGAACAATCCTCCACGCGTCTTTCGCGTTTCGCAGCCGGTAAATCATTCCCAAGATTCAACCACTCGCGCGACAACGAAAGATCCGAAATAAAGAAGGAGAAAAGAGATGTGGAATCCGTTGGTACCACTCATCCGCGTTTTCTCCGGCGCGTCACCGCGAGGACGACGCCAGCCCGCATTCCGAGCGGCGGCAGTCGTCGAGGAAGCGGCGTCATCGCGGATTCCGCGCGCAAACATGTAAGTTAATCGGGGAACTGGTCGAGGCGAGAGGGAGAGTGATCTAGAGTACCCCTAAAGCGCGCTGGTGATGCGCGCACTTGCACGGCATGCCGCGGGAATTGTAAATAGTGTAGGCACCGAGGGGCCGTGCGGAACATCGCGGGCAAACGGGACGAGCCCTAACCCATAGAGGCGACCAGAAGGAAGACAGCGAGGGCAAGAAGACCAGCCAGAGGAAGATGAAGGAGGGAGAGAGGAGGGGGAGCCACGACAAAGAAGAAGAGTAAGCGGGACAGGACAGCCGGGCCGGCGGCGCTGGGCTGCGCGTGTATCCGCCCACGTAATCTTGATTGTCGACACACCTCCACCTCCACCACCTTCTACCACGAAGTGCAACCACATACACGCGGACGAACGCGCGAGGGCCTGCGCTTTACACAGACGCGAGGAGCCTTGTGGGCACCTATGCGCGTCCGGATGCAACCTGTGCGCGATCGCACACACCAGGGGCGGATCAACCCTGGACGCGCGTTGCCCGCTCGCCCGCTGTAAAGTATCCTCTCTAATTGAATGCGCTCGATGGCGCGTCGTGTAATTTAGCCGGGGCTTTATGATGCCCCTTTCCGCGGCCCGCACGGGGGTGGAGTCCCCGGGGGGTTCGCCGTGCTTGAGACGTTTGGGAAACGAGCGAGCTCGAGCGCGGTTGCCTCGACTCTTCCTTTCGCGCTCGGGGTTGACCACGCGGAAACTTTCCGTTCGCCAACGTTCTACTCAAGTGTTCCCTGCTAATTATCCGTTTAACGAGGTGACTCGAAACGTCGGGATTTTTGCCTGTATTCGCGTTTCATAAATTAAACGCCGTGGAACTAACGTGGAACGTGGCGGTGGTGTGGGACCGATCTGTGTTCTGTATCGGATTAAGTCGTTCGTTCCAGACCCGTGCGCAGTGGAATACATCAAGCAACTTAATTGATTTCGGTTTCTGAAAAACGATATTATATGGGCTTATGTATATCTACGATTTTTCGCAATTCTCCACCGTTCACCAACGCTCGTTCTCGACGTGCTCCAAATCTTTCGACACCCCCTTTCGATCTAGTCCCTCGTCGCGTCGCTTTCCCCCTTCGCGAGTGTGTCGCAAGCCCCAGCCCCGTTCCGCCATCGGGCCTCTAATTGGCCCCGCCGTTGATTCGCCGTCGGAATCGAGGCGAATAGGTACCAACGACGCGTCAACATCGATATAACGATCCGGCCGTCTGTCACGGTCTATCGGATCGCTCTCTACCGCGGTCGTTCATGAAATATACGACGAAGCGTGGAACGGGCCCGTGGTAACTAGATATTACTCACCTTTCAACGTGATCGCTTGTTACCCGGCCGATCGGCCCCGGGTTTCAGGCATTAGCCGGCCACGAGGCGTCCATTCATGCCCGCGGAACGATCGCTGCCACGAATACGAAGATCGTGTGGCGCAAGCTAATCGTGCTAATTAGTCGGTGTTCCAGGCTGATCCGCTGAATAAATCAGCCGGTTTTACGAGCGGGCGAACGGTACGGTTGACCGTTCAACCGGGGAAAAATCTTGCTGGGTCGAGTTCGAAAGCGTGCGATTCGATTCCTTTCTGGAATTCAAACGATCGGGGACGGTGGTTTTTGTTGTTTTTTTTTTCTTTTTTTTTGTCGTATCGGAGAGCTTGAGAGGTGAGAGAATAAATAAATGCGATATGTGTATCGCGAGGCGCGCACGGTTTATCGAAGAGCCACGGAATTTCACAGCGGTTGGATTATAGGTTTACCCCGCGAGGAGCTCGGTTTGTAAAGATACGTTGCATTGAATTAAATTACAGAGACTTGTATTTCGCGCGACGGGCTTTTACACGCTCGCACGGCTCGGCTCGAATTAATTGTTTTACATTTGAGCTCGGTGTAAGCCGCTCGTTTCAATCCGCGCCGCTGATCTTTTATACATGAAGCGGTTGCGCGACTTGGATAATGATATATTTTAGACGTCCACTTTGCATAAAGGAATTTAAGGTTTCCGTGTTTATTGAAAAGTTTCTCGAACGATTCAGCGACTAGTTTCTCTGTTGGGTACCCAAGGAAAATAGCTACCAGTGCAATTTCACTTCGAAAGCATTTACATTTGCGATTCTACCTGCGCAAGCTCCTGTGCCATTCAACATACCAACACACACCACTTCTAAAACAATAATAACCAACTAGAAAATTCAATTTATCAAATATGCAACACCAATTCAACACAATATTCCATCATATCATCGAGCTCGATAATCCCCAGAAGAATGAACCCCCTCGAATCGATCCGTCCAACATCCACCGTTGAACAAGCGACACGCACACCAACGAATCCAGCCATTTCGATTCAGCACGGTTCGCGTTTCGCGTCTCCAAGAACTGGTCCAATGATACGCCAACGTTATCCGGCTATCATCTCGTCCCTGTCCCCCTCTGCGAGCCCTCCCGCGCCACGTTGGGTCTCACGGGATAAATTCATGAGCGCGGTGTCCTCGCGAGCGGCCTCGGGGGGAGCCGGGCATGTAAATGTAAAGAGGGCTCCTCGCGCTCGCGCGAAGCGAACGAGCCGAGCGCATTTTATTAGCGCGACCACGATGGGTGGTGCGGATCGGGCGGCAGGCGGGGGATGCTGGTCCCTGGCGAGGAGAAGAAGGAAGAGGCCCGATAGCGCGGAGGTGGAGCGGCTTCAGAGGATCTTGTAAGCTCGCGCTCGCGTCGACCTTGCTTCGCGCGAGCACACGCCGCGCTATTACGACGGTGTTCGCGCGAGCGACGCCGACCGCGGTGGGTTCCCGACGTGGAAATTAACGACGGAGGCGTCTGAATCGGTTGCCGTTTCGCCGTTTCCTGTCTTCGGCTTCGGTTCGACGGGATCTCCTATTGTGGCACCGTCTGTTTCTATTCTTGGAACGATGGTATAATGCGCGTCTGAAACGAGGTATGAATCCTGAATCTTTCAGCCACCATTTTCGCCATTTTTTTTTAGAAGCGATCGTTCTAAGAAATCGTACAAATTTCTTACAACTTTCATCGACGATTGGTTTCTTTTCGATTCTCTTCGAAATCTGTCCTAGAAAACTTAGTTGCCACGATAGTTGGCGAGTTGTATAGATACCAATAGAATCGATCTGACGTTTCACTGCAGAGGATGTCACGAGAGTCCAACTTTCTCTCCGTAAACGTAGTAAGCGACACGAGGATTCGAGTGTGCGCGCAGCGTCGTGTACTCGTGGCGATCCTGTTAATAGACGTATCGATATTTTCATATTTGTTCGGCTGTTCGAGGATCGAGATCTAGTTCGAGGGATTCCTCGAAGCCACGTGCAACGCGGGATCGGATACACGTTTCATAAGATCGTAGACACGAGCTGTGTCCCCGGGGAGAAAGTTGAGTTATGCTTGTCGGGATGTCTACACCAAATGTGCATGGCATTGCGCAACGCGCAATGTCCGCTCGTTATTCACAATATTGTCAACGACGAGGAGAAGTTGGGCAACTCTCTGGCGCGCAGCTCGAGCATCTCGTAATCCGTTGCACCGGCTAGGTGCACGCCTCTCGAGAAGCTTTGCTTGTCGATTCTGAGAAATTCTCGCGTGTAATTTCAATGCTCGAACCAAGTATCGACAGGAATAGGATTCAAAAATAGCATTTCCGCAAAATACTAGAAGGAGAGACTCGTGGAGTAACGATCCTTCAGACTCGTGTCACGAACTCTGTCGAGGTTTCATTGATTTTCGAAGAGTAAGAAATTCGTTCGTCACCGAGAAGAACTTAATTTCAGGATCGCGCGGAGTACGTGGCGGTGGTCGTGCGTGCGATCGGGAGCAAAGATGACCGGGTTGCCCTGCGCGTCCCTCCCCCTACCTCTGGTTCTCCAGCCAAAAGGAAGAGGCCGGCCGGGTAATTTCGCCCGGTCGGAATGAAGCGTGGCGTCCGCGCAAAAAGAGGTCCGTCGTCGTTTTATGCCTTGCTCGCACCGTGTTGTACATTAGGCTGTAGGTGTGCGTACACACCACCGACTGGGGGATAGAAAAACGGCCGGGCCTCGGATGGGTGTCCGGCCCAACGGCGGGGAAGAAGGTAATTGTACGAGGCAATCACGGACGCGTTACAGCGTTCTGCCTAAAAAGCGTGACAAAACGTGGCGGCTTCTTCAATTTAGAGTGAAATAACAACGGGCAACGGGGGGAGGGGTTACGAAGCTGGGGCATAACTAAAATCTTCATCGTTTCTGCCCGCGGGGCGAGACTTTCGACGAGGCGAAACGGCACCCTCCCATCGCCCTCGTCGATGAGGAAGAAAAAGAGGACGCGATCGGAGTCGAACGATCGCGTTTCGCGGAGCTGGACGAACGAGATGAATAGGGGCGAGGGTTTTTCTGTCGGATGGTATCGCGGCTTTTTCCCGCTTACTCGCGACTTTGTGCGAACTTTCGTCGCGTTCCTTCAGGGGATTACGTAAGCGGTTTGAAAATCGATTTCTCGGCCGCGGGAGGAAGGGGTGGGTGGTTGAAAGGATTCTTTGCACGGTCGGTTGTAAAGTTTATGCTTCGGTGGAGGCTTTGGTATTTTTCTCCTTTTCCTTTTATTTTCTCAAGGTTTTTGGTGCGGCGTGGGCGAACGGTTTGTGCGGGAATGCGCGTATTGTGCCAGGCAACAAAACCCGCTGTTATTGGAACCAGTCAAAGAATGCGATACATTTCTTCAGGTTTAATTACTTAACCCAAATACAAAGCGTCTCTCATGTTTACTGAGTATAGAAAATATCCAAAGTGATCTAATCTGGGTGTTGAAACCGTATCTTCTGCTTGATACAGGGATAACGAGAGAAATTACCTTGTTAATTACATTTAGAATTAACCATATCCGTGCATAATCGTGTGCCCGCATAATCTGGATCTATATTATTCCACAAAGTAATTTCCCATAGTTCCTCAGCTATCCATCAAGAACAAGGAAGTTCAGTTAACCCTAGTATTATAACTCAGGCTTGTGTTTAACATACCAAACGACTTCCTAATTCCGTTTAAAAACGCTCGTAGCTCATATACGATCTCCTAGCTACTGAATCGCGCGCGATCTACGCTCTTCATTATTCCATCAAATAATTTCTGGCAGCTTCCCTCGGTTTCGAACAGAAGGCTCGTCTCGATCGAGAGGCCTCGTAAACCGTTCTCGCCTCTAATTAGAACCACTCGGAGGCGATCGCCTAATAACCATCGATGCGACCATAGCTACGTAACAGTGGCAAGGTGGCGACCACGGTGAGCGTGACCGCGGTGAGAGATGCTGGTCCGCAGCCACCCGTCGCGTTGGGCATTAGCTTCATTACCGAAAGGTCAGCCGCGACACTTTCTGACCTTCCCTTTCGAAGCACCTCGGGAGATAACGAGCGGCTCTCGCGGAGAGGCATCGAGACGGCATCGAAACGAAGAAAGGGGGAAGCGAGAGGGAGCGAGAGGCGGCAGAGAAAGGTAGAGGAGAAGGTGAGTCGGTTCCTCTGTGCCGGTAAACGACCTTCGGTTCTCCTCTGGTTCCAACTTCTCTCTCCGAGCGTCAATAGAGTCATTAGTCACGGCCCTCGGTGTACCCACGATATTCGTTCCTCCTCTACCTGGGGGCCCTGCCCCTCCCCCCGCCTCTCGCACCCTCTTACCAGCCTCCTGAGATCTTCCGCCGCCGCTGCTTCGTCCCTTTTTCATCTCCACGGATCGTTACATCCCACACGGCACGAAATGTCCTCGACGATGCGCGCCCCTCTATTCTTCGACAACGTCTCGACTCGCGTTGCGCAAATACCGAGTCAATTCTGCGATCGAACAGGGTGTAATTGTCGGTCGATTCGCTTTGTCAGGGGATAGAGACGGTCTTAGACGTATTCAGAGGTGAATTGCGTTAGCAAACTTTCGTGTTTAACCATTCTGATTGATTCAGAGTTTCCACCCCCTCGATCCGATAACGCTTTCTAAGCACGTTCTAACTTAGGAGAAGAATGTAAATGTTAAATAAATTATAACGCGAGGAACAAGGCGCTTAATCTCGAGTAAGATGGTAAATGGAAGCCATTACCCGTGACGGATATCCGCCACGGTTAGTTTCGCAGCGTTTCAAGTAGTATGCAATATCGCGAATAAAGGTATTACCACATAACGATGTGAATCCCGATTGTTTTCCCGGCAGAGATTTATCGAGTTGATATGCATAGCTGGCGCGAGGTATCAATCATCGGACACAGTCAACAGCCGCTATTATATGGCAGCTGTCGACAATAGCCGACGGTCCAAGGGGCTGACGTAGGTCCCTTCGCAACTCCACGTCGAATCTCTCACAAACGCATGCTCCTTTTCGTTATTCTATCATATATATATGTATATAACATCTTAACGAAATTTCCAGCTTTGATTAATTTTAATAATAAAATATTCGTTCGCGTGACAAGAAAAATATGATTACAACTCACTGTCGCGCTTACGATCGTCAAAGATGGTAATTGTATGGTAAACTCGATCCTCGAGAACGAGCAGTGAGACGGACGCGTACCCTGCCCCATCCCCTGTCTACGGCTCCATTACCAATCCATTAGGGATTCAAGAAAAAGGCTCGGACAATTTCGAATTAATGGATTCCCGTTGGTAGGGAAAAAAAGGATGGCATGGCGCCACGTATACAATAGGAAAAGCGGCGTCCTCGGCTAGTCGGATAGTCGAATTGCTGGCTGCAGGGCAGAACGGTTTCCAGCGCGATCGCGCGGCTATGAATAATTCACGGTGTACGCCGCGACGTTTTTGCGCACGAATTACTTCATTAGAGGCGACCAGTCGCATCCTGTCGTGGCGACAGTGGCTACGTTGCCTGCCTTGCATGTCGATTTTACCGAAACCTGAAAAGGAAGAAGGCGACAAAGAGCTCCGGTGAGTTTTCTATGCCGTGAAACCGTCCGGGGGTGTATCCCGTACACCCGTCACGTATCCCAGTCCTTACATCTCTGAAAAACCGCCCAACGGTAGTCGAATCTCGCCTGTAAATCGCCTTTCAGAGCCAACGCCTCGCCGTGCCCCTCTTCACTCGATCTATCGATCCGTCTGACCGTGTTTCCACTTTCAACCCCTTCGTCTGTCTCGCGTCAACTTTCGAGCTTCGTTCTCCAACGTTTCTGCGAATTCGCAGTTTGACAAATGCGATATCTCTTCCTCGTTGTACAGCTCAAAATATCGTTCACCGTTATCCCACAATTCACCCAATCTAATTTCTCTTTCGATTTACCTTAATTATATTTCATCGCGGTCCTATTTATTACTCGCGATCTACGATCGCGAACCAGAGTTCCCCCCACATAATAAGCTAATAAATCAATCAACGTCACCCACTCCGTCCCGCTCTATCGATCCATCTCTACCCACTTATTTCTGTATCTATTTCTATGTTTCCAATCTGGACGTCCGTGTCCCGCGCTCCGTCGCGTCTCTGACAGCCTGGATCGTTCTTAATTAAGGGAGAGCCACGAGCGGTGATTTAACCGGGCGTTCGATCAACGCGCGGCTCGAAACACCGGGCGCCCCGTGGAAATGCGGCGGGGAACAGGCGTCAGAGAGTGCCACGGGATGTGTCCGATAGCGATCGAAGTGGGAATCCGTTTCCTGAGTTTTCCACGCCGCCGTCGAGAGTAGTGGTTTAATTGGCCACGCGTGACGGGCCTTCGTGAATATTAATGACGCTCGACAGGGAACACCGCTCCGAGGGGTTTGGGCGGTCGACATGCGGTCGAAGGTATCGGAATTTCAGGTTATTGGATTTGTTTTGCGGCCACCTACCAATGGTGGCTGGGATCCGTTTAGAATTTTAAGGAGGGCTCGATCACGAGTCGTAAAAACTGGTACACTTAACAGGTGTGTACGTGCGCGGCGACGCGCCTCTGATTTTCGATGAATATTCGGCTAAATATGTTTGTAATTATAACTGGAATGATGAAGTTTTAGAAGAGATGTTCGATGGGTTGTTTAAATGATTGTTTGTTTTACGATCGTCTTTATACTGGTTCGAAATGGCCACTCGAATGATGTATTTCGCTCTCGCTTTCGTGTCGATTAGTTATTCTTGAAAAAAAGGAAGAGGAGGAGGCGAACTTCTAGAAGAGTCTCTCGTACGAGACCGTTTCGTGTCGTAACCGCAAGGGTTAGAAGAAACGGCGACGGGGAGAGGCGCGATAAATCCAGCGGGTGGCGCGATAAATTTCTTTCGCGGAAACACAAAAAGCGCATTAACGTCGCTCGGCCGCGCATCCCCGCGACAGGACAGGTAACCAGCATCATTCGTAGAGAAACTGCTAATGGGTAACCGCGAAAAAAAGTAACCTTCGTCGATCACTTTTTTGGTCCCGAAAAAGCTCTCTAAAAATAAAGCTTTTATACTTAAATCGAACTCGCGCAGATAAAATTTCCAAGTCCTGCAGATCATTTCCCATGAAATTACTCGTCAAACCACCCCTTCTGCTCGATCGAACCGATCACCAAAAAAACCACCCCTTCTCCTCATCCAACTTGTTCAGACAAATTTCCTTGGTTCAGACAACAGCTGTGTTCCTTTTTTAAAAAGTGGCTCGTCGCGTTTTAACACGATCGAGGGCCTTATTAATTCGACATGCTAATCGCGAGAACGAGCTACCGGATCGCGTCCCCATGGACGAATTCGCTCTCGCGGGTACGCGTCCGACTTAAATGAATTAGACTCACGTACGCGCGAGGCGCTACGGAGCGTTCGAATGGCCTATAAATAACGCGCGGCACCGCTCAGCGGCGTTTAGGCCGGATTTTCAACGAAGGAGCGGCTTCGATCGAGCCGCGGCCGCGGCTTGCATATCGATGCCACGGCGACCCTGCGCGCGTGTAAATATCTTGATTAACGAGGGCCTCATTTAGCCCTGTCCAGGGGGAGACTCTGTTTGGCCAAGCCACGAAAACATTTCGGCCAGTTCTCACGAACCGGCTACAGCCGCGATTAAGGGGATACTTATGGGTCGACCTGTCGCTCCGCGACGAACGTTCTTGCGGGTTGCAATTACGTGGAACACGTTGCTCGGCTGGGTTAATCATCCGCGGTGATTTACTGGGATTAATTCGGTGTTTGGTGGCCGCGCCTTTTTCTCCGTTCGCACCGTTTCAGACGCTGAGAGGGTATTCGTGTTCCGCGAATGGAATTAGTCGAGGAATAGAGGAGATATTAACGCGTACGCGTTCGATGATCGCGATTGGTACAGCGGAGGCACGCTAAATATACGGTTACCGCGAGTGAGCTACGAACCTGCGAAAACGTCGTTTAAAAGACTATATCCGTATGAACGAGGAGAATGAACCCCGCGCCGCGACGTTTCACGACTTTTCGCGGTAAGAAATACTCGCGGAGCTTTTCGACGCTCGATCCTGGCCGCGCGCCAACCGCGGCGAGATGAATCGCGAACAGCGCCCACGAAATTACCAGAAAATCGCTGAAATCGAGGGTGCGCGTTTCTATTAGCGCCACCACGGTACGCGCCTCGAATATCCACCCCTCGTCCTCGCTCGAGTGATCGATATCGTCCACTTTGCGAACCAAAATTAAAAAACATTCACTCTACCTTAATAAATCAGTACTCTGAATTTATCTGTTGCACAAAAATGGCAAAACTTGCTTCTGTAGAGAAAAGTATATAATCTTGCCTACTAATCGTAACATGGCATTAGATACCCACGTTCTGTTACAAGTGAATGATCTGTTTCCTTCGTTAAAATAATTATCCAGAACTCTAATTATGTATACTGCAGCGGACGACATAGAAAACGGCACACTTCCCTCGATAAAAGAATCGTTTTAAGCCCCGTCTGACCGTTGCCCACCAACACCACTCAACGACACCGATAAATCCATGAATAATTCCTGGCAGCCACTCGTACAAATTAATAACCTCATCAATAAGCCCCGGCACACTCCACCCACGCGTGTCACCTGTCGACTCTCATTATACTCGATCATTCCACCCATTCCGCCTCCTCGATCGCTACCAACTTTCGCCGATTCGTTACCGCCGGCGCTCCCCCCCGCGCGCTTTAAATCAAGAATAGATCCAGAATGGACGCGAGACACGGGATGAAGAATTCCACGCCATTTTCCCGCGGCGACGTCCGCTCGTTTTCTTCCAACCGGCCGCGTTTGAAGCGCGTGCCGCGTCGCCCATATGGTTTCCTTCCGTCTCCCCTCCCGCGCGCTTCCAACCCTCCTCGATCATCCCGCGGGCAGGGTTCACCGAGCCGGGGCAATAAATATCATAACCTGAAACCCCGTGGAAGTGTTAGGCTCCCGACTTAATCCGTGGCAAAGCCGCGAAACTCGTCCCAGCCGGGTTCAACCGCACCGCGATGCTGGCTACTTTGTCAGCGACGCGGGATTTCGCGTCGCGCGAACGATCGGCGCACGGCTCTCGAGCGGATTCGCGGAAATCTCGTCGACTTCGTCTCGCTTTTATTCGAGCTTACGCGAACGCTTTGTCTCGCGTTCTATATTCTCGCCTGGGAAGAAATTTTCGATGCAACCACGATACCCTTTTGCAGCGTCTTTAAACGAATTCGATGATCGTTGAAAATGGAGGAATCCCGACCAGTTTCCTGGTATTCGTCCCATTAGAAACGATGAATCGGCACGAAGGAACGAGGTGCCAGAGGATTCCGGGAACTTTCGAAAAGGCTTTCTGTTCGGATGTGTTTCCCTCGGATCTGGTTTACGCGGAAGGCTGCTTTCCGATCAGGCTCGCCCAGCTTTGCGTCAGAACAGCAGGGAAACCTGGCAGATGTTCCTTGAGCAGCGCTTAGCCCGCCTCATTACCACGAGTCGCGTTAATGGGCTTGCGACCCTTAATACTTCACCCGGCTTCCCGTCTTCTCCTACCGTTCGCGTACAAAACGTTCGTTAAGTCGTGACGAGGGCCCTGGCGTCGGATAATCCGTGCGAAATCGGTCGGAAGGTGCGTTGAACCTGCCAATCGTCCCCAAAATAATCGAACGTCTATCTGCACGACGCGATCGAGAGGGTGTATGGTATTAACCGTCGAAATAACGGGACGACGGAAATTTTGTCGCGGAACGGGTTGGTACGTGCCGAGAAAGAACGCTTCCCAGGGTGGCAGGGGGGGAAGAAACAGCGAGGAAGGAGTCGTCGAAGGCCGTAGGAATTTCAAGAAGAACCTGGCTCGCTGGCAGACGGGCCGTAGATAAAGATAGATGCGTCGGTTTCCGGCGTGTCGAGTTAACGACTCGAGTTTTATCTGTCGGTCCTCCCCTCCGTGTCCCTTGTTCCTCGCCGACTGTCAGGTCTGGAAGCCACGGGGAGGGAAAGAAACATGCGCAGAGAGAGAGAGAGAGAGAGGGAGAGAGAGAAGAACCCCGAAAGAGAAATTAATAATAGCTTAATTGGAGAACCGAGACCGTGGAAGTAAGACGGAACAGGGGGATAAACAGTGAACATGTCGTAAAAATTTTCCCCTTTCGTTCACCGAATAAATCGAAACGGAAGACCTAACGCGGTTACAAATATCCCGCTTGTGGACTTTGGTATCGTCCTTCTGGGGTAACAAACTATTCCCTTTTCGAGAATATTTAACCGGAATGTGTGCTGGACTCGTCTATGCAACGCGCTGAAACTATTATCAACTGAATAGACGATCGCTTGAATTTTTGTGAGAATACAGTTAGGGGGTGAGAGCTGGAGAAAGAAACGATCTTTAAATAACCAAAGTCGCGGGAAAAAAGTGAAAACGGAGATGGGAAAAAAGAGTGGCAGAGCAAATCTGTAAGAAGGAAGAAACAGAGCGAGAGGAAGGGTTGAGAAAGAGGACAATACGATCCGCGGAGAAAAGGAGGAGAAAAGCTGGCGAGGCTCGGGGCAGGGGAGGCTCGAGAAAAGGAAGAGAACTCGAAGGCAGAAGCGTATATACCACGAGTCATCTGGCACTCAGCGGGATTCGAAATAGAATCGGTCTCGTTCCCTCATCCCTCGGCTGGTTGTCTCCCCTCTCTGTTGGCCGTTCATCAGGCAACGAGCTTGAGGAAGAAAACGAGCAGCAAAAAGACGTCGAGCCGACGGGGTCGACGATGTTTTCATTGTAATTATGTCCCCTGTCCCTCTGGCCGTTCCTCGTGGACCGAGCTTTTTACGGGCCACGCTACTAAGCAGCCTGTCAAACCGTCCTAATTTTTGTCCCGGATTCGTCGCTTCTATACGATCCGGTTCTAATTCATCGCCGCCGCCCCGAGCTCTTCGTTGAAATTGGTTTATTTCCTGGGACGATAGCCTCTTCTTGTTTGCCTGTCCTCTCGCGTCGTCGAGGGAATTTATGTGGTCCACGGAGTCTTTCGAGTGTTCGACGTCTCCTCGTCGCTGAATCATCTGCGAACCGTCCGCACAATGTGAATCTCGCGCGCGTCTACGATGACGAAAATTAGCGCGGTCTGCGACGAGGGAATTGACGCGCGCGTTCACCAGAGTCGAGCATAAATTGGCCGTGATATTGTTGGCACGAAAACGCGACGACGAGGAGGAGCACTCGTCGTATTTCGGTGGCGACAAGTCGCGGATTGTATGACAAAGCTGTTAACACAAGGCAGGCCGCGTAAAGCAGGTAACGAGTAGGCAGTAATCGAGATCCGTGGACTCTAAGTAAAGTCAAACAGCCGCGGCGGTTGTCTTTGCTCAGCAAACTCGCGCCAGTGCGGAGCCAATATTTAGACAGGGACCGGCTCAAACATCGTAATACGCGTTAAAACGTTATGACACGCGCCAATTGCCGTCTCTGCTTCCTGCGGCCCGGTGCGGTTCGCGCCTCTGTTGCTTTTCATGCGCCGCCATTTTGGTAACGCGCCCTGACGCTAAGCGAAATCGTAACCGTGGACAGCTGACGAAGGATAAACTCTTCGTCTTTCTCTCTGTCTCCCTTGACTTTAGATTATTTCGTGAAAATTATTCGAAATGATTTTTGCACTCGATTCTTGATTGCAATTTTCAGGTAAATGTGCAATTTTTTAATTGATCGAACGCGCAAGAATCATTGACTCTTGGCGAACCTGAATTTCGTCTGCTAACTTTCTCTCACGCCATAACGAACGCCCCATAAAGTAGTCCCCGTTGACACGGGGTGTAGAAACGTGTCTAGCTTCTAAAGCGAACGCTCCCTGAATAAAAATTTATGGCCCAAAGGGGAGGGTGGACGTAAATATCGGAGATTTCACGTGAAACACGTCCCAGAATGCAGGAAACTGTCAAACAAACTAATTTAAAGCCAGATTCGTAATTTTAATGAACCCATCTGACGTCTACGACGTTGTAAACGATCCCATTTACGTTCACGTTTTCATTCTCAAAGTTTGACGTTTCACTGAAAGTAATAAAAAAAAAAAAAAAAAAAAAAAGAGAAAACATCGTTCATCCTCGCGCTTCTGCTTCTGTTGAATAACGTCCTCCTCGATGCCGTCACCAGGCTCATTTCCTTGTTACCTAGCGAATTTCCTATCGAATACCACGGAGATTCCTCGAGCGCGCGACCTTGATCCCAACCTACGCGAAGACTCTCGCCTAACTGGCGGCGGGATCTTCAGCGTTTCCAATAAAGATCTCCGGCCACCTGACGCTCTTTGTGATTCCTCGAAGAATCCTGCCGGCTCGCGGAGAGAGGCGCTCGTAAAGAGGCACTAACGACCAAGCGGCTGAGAGAATATCTTTGAAGGTACGAGACACGCGCCATTTCCCGATGATTCGACCGTGGCGAATGGCCGTCAGTCAAAACGCAAGCCGCTCTATTCCGCGAGGACCCAGACAGGTCCCTCTGTCCTCTTTGCCGTCGTTCGCGTTTCAGCTAAATTGAGCGGCGAACACTGTTTTCTCGAGACGACGACAAAGCCATTCCGCCAGTCTTTTCGATCTCGAAACGTGGACGAGCACGAACAAATTAGCCGTCCCTCGATTCGTTCAGAGTGTTGCTACAAAGTTACGTACGCGTGAAAAATTTCGAACAGACTAACGCAAATTTGAAGAATTCGAGCAGAAATCGAAACGGATAATTAGACGGTTACTTGATTGCTGAAACGATTACGCGAACAGCACAATTGCCCATCAGTCATCGGTAATTGCGTGAAAATAAGATCTACGAACAAGTAACCGCAACAACTTCCGAGGGAAACAGTTCCGCAGACGCGAGACACGCATCATTACCCGATATCCCGTGCGTGACGAATGGTCCGCGGCCAACAAAAGCGGCACGCTCGACTATGCTCGCGATTCTCGAACTCGTCCAGCACTTTTGTCCAGCAACGAGAAACGGCGGCGAAGGAAAACGGGAAAAGTTCAGAATCGCCTTTCTGGAACAGGCCGGGAAGCTTGCTCGGGGTCGCTAGAAGACACCTGTTTCCCTTCCACCGCGTCGACGTGGCAGAAATAGAATGTTTGACGAAGAGACACGCGCCATTTGTCACGGCTTCGAGCGTGTCGTAATTTCATTCGTCAAACGGCCGTTCCTCTCTTTGCATTGTCCCTTCGAGATGATTAATCTGCTGTTTGAATTACGTCTCTGTTTCCCGTGCGCCCCTTTGCTTCTTTAACCGCTCGCCCCTCGAGATGACGGACGTGGCGATAATTCGTCGGCTTAAAAGTGGCCGGAACTAAGTTCTGACTCCTCCCTGAGGAGAGAGGTTGCCGCGTTTACGCGCTTCGAACGAGATTCCACGGGAGAATCGACGGATTCCTCGAATTTCTCTTAGCTAGTCGAACAACGACGTAAAATAAAACAGAAAATTCTCGTTCGTGTTTCAGATTGTCCAGCAGCACAACGGCGATCGGCAGCGCAGCCACCGGTGGCGGTGGCGGAGCAGGCGGCGGTGCGAGCGCCGGTGGTGGCGGCGGCAGCGGGGGCGGTGGCGGCGGGGCAGCCGGCAACGGGACTTCCGGCGGTGATTTCCTCCGCAGAAGTCACCCCCTCTCGGAGCATACGGCCCTGCATCCCGCCTACCGGCTCAACTACATGGACCACCTTTACCACCAGCTCCAGGCCTCCACGCACAGTCCCAACGCCTCGTTACACGGTAATTACCCTCGCTTGTACTTGTTCCAAGATAATTAGAACGATAGCCGGCGAGGGTACGTCGCCTAATTTCGACCACGTACCCTGTTCGATGCCGCGGATTTATTCGACGTCGAATCGTGTTTGCCGTTGACAATGGTCGTTGTTCTTCGTTGATAAAGGGGGGGCGCAATAAAAGACGAAGAAAGGAAATAGTAGGTAACTCCTGCCGGGAAGATAGAATTGTTTTGGAACGGTTTATCATCCGCGGATGGATTCTGTATAATGTTTGTTGTTGTTTTAAGCTGTCTCTAAATAAAATAGGTAGCTTGTATAAGTGAATGATTTTCGTGGATATTCGTATGTGGATTGCAGGGGCTAATTTTTCCCTCGATAAACGTAATAAAAGAGAACAGGGGCGTGTATACCTTCTCTATTATTAAACGCGGAGAAGTTATAAAGAGCCCGCATTTCCGGCGGAAGAATCCCTTTGAGAATCAAGGCCTTTGAATTCGTTAGACATGCCCCACGATACGGGATGGTATTATACCCCGGCTCGAAAATGCTCCAACGACTATTCCTAGGCTTTTTAAACAATTTAGTTTCGTGATCTTTTTCAGGACTGGGTGGTTTGGGCCCCGAGTACCTTTTGCACGCAGCCGGACCAGCGAGCACCCTCGCATCATCAGAATTCCCCTTCTCCATCGACGGTAAATAAAAAATTTTCTATTTAAAAAAATCGCCCTGATCCTACTGTTTCTCGTGACTCTAATCGAACGCGACAAGATCGATAAAATCATTGACATTCGACACCGAATTTCTCATCCACCGAGATAGAGAATTTACCTGGACGTGATCAAACTTGAACCTCCAGTCGCTTCCGTAAGAGGTCTGAAACTTTATCTACCACGAATAATCTATTCGAGGAAGAAAATCCCTCGCCATAGTATCGTACCTTGAATTTTTATACGTCGTCGATGCTAATCGGTGAAGTATCCAAAAATTCGTCGATTTACACCGTTCTTCGCGTCTGATACTTGAAAATGTCTACGATTCACGAATCGTGGCGACGATTCCTCGCGAGGAACAGAAGGAGGATCTCTCGAGCAGGCCTGAAATTGCCGAGGCGGGTCGTATTCGACGAACGAAACGGCAGAGAGTTTTTCGCTGGTTCGCTCTCGAGGACGACAAGTGAATCTAATGAAAGATCCTGATGCACGGTACGCGCTGCTAGCCGTAGGTGTAGCAGCGCTAGCAGCAGGTAGGAGATCGACCGGTTAAGAGGCCGAGAGGCTAAAAGACGACTGAAAGGGTAAACGGGGCCTCGTTAGTCGCCACCGCCGCATAATTGAATCGACTCGGAGCGACACGACCTCATTAACACCTTAGCGCCTACCCTACAGGTTGTCTCACGTTTCTTCTTCCTCAGCTCGCTCTCCGCCGTTCCCCTTCCCCCCTTATCCGTCCTCTGCTCCCTTTCAGCGTGCATTGAGCAACGCTCCGTTCAAACGTACGTGATCAAATTCTAAACGAATATATCGGGAGACTGAAACGAACTGCGAGCGTACTCCGGCTGTTTTGTCCTTCCAAGGAGCATCGCCAGCTTGTTCTCCCGCCATGTAAAGGTATTGCAACAGGGTTACGTAAGAGGCACGTTTAACGGTAATTGATATTACGTATTTCGATTTTTTAAGCGAGAGGAAAAGACAAAACGGAACGACAAGATGAAGGTTTAAGTGAATAATTATGAATTCGTTGTAACTGTCACGTTATTTTATATTTACAGTATCGTGCGACTAGCATTTGTTCCATTTCTTTCGTCTACTATTCAGTCGTAGGGAATCTTTTTTTGAGTCACTTCGCAAGGCTGTGGAACACTATGGTTGCGGGATTTGAAGCAACCTGTAGCGTGGTAGCGTGCGCCGGGTAGCGTGGAACGAGCCGCGTCGATCGCAGTGGCCGATTGCACCAATTTACATGTCTCAATCCCATGTTAGCCTCGCGAGGGGCGCAGAGAAGCGAGGAGGGTGAAACGTACGGAACGTGTAGAGTCCAGAGGGTCGTGGGTCACGAGGACGTTCGTCTTTGGACGCGGTGGACGGAGGAGGGCGGTGAGAATCGTTCGCATATTCATTAAAATCCGAGACTCCTCCGTGGAACCTGGACCAACCCTTCGAGACAGATAAGGGAATCGATGAGCTCTTTGTTTCAACGAAAACGAGAAAACGCATCGAATGGATAATTATTCTTTTGTTCGCCGCCGTTTTATGGAACGGTGGACAGATTAGAAGCGTAAGAATAAAAAATATCTGAAAAAAAGAATCGAAGCGATGAGAAATTACTTCGTGACGGCAAAAAGAAGCGTGAAAAACCGCGAACGATCGGTGTTTAAACAGCATAAAAACGAACATCGCCGTCGCCGCTGAAGAAGAACGAGGAGGAGGTCGAACGACCTCGATCCAGCCGCGAGACCGTCGATGAGGAACCTTAAACGTTTCAGCTCATGCGGAAAAACCGCACGGCAGCGGTCCTCGTCCCTCTCGTTCCTCCTCTGGCCGTTCGCCCGTTGACCGTCGTAAATTTGATCGTTGCTCGAATTAATAACCGGGCGAGGGGATAAAGGAGCGCGTCCGCGAGAGGCGAGGAGGCCCAACCGCGAGTAACCCTATACCCGTTGTGCGCGAACGGACGATCAACCGAGTGGAAACCAAGGAGAGAAAGAGCTGTGCCTCGAGCCGTGCTCCTCATCGTGGCTGGCGCTCTGTATCGCGTTGCCCGTGCGAGACCACGCGGTGAGATAGAGAGAAGCCCGAGAAACTGGCGGAGGCAGTCGAAACGGGAGGGTGGGCGTGATGGAAGCTCGAGAGAAGCGAGAAGAAAGATTCGAGAGAGAGAGAGAGAAAGAGAGAAATACAATTTCGAGGATATAAAAGATCGATACGAGAAGAGATACCGGTAAGATGCACGCGTTAACGTTCTAAACAGAGCAGGTCTCGTCAAACATTCGTGGAAACCAAGAAGCAAGAAGCGAGAGAATTGATGAAAAATTGATGGGATCTAAAAAAGCGTCGCAAGTATCGCTAGGCTACAGTAAAAGGAAATAGGAGGATAAAACGAGAGAAACAGAAGAGGTAATGTAATAAAAGGAGGTGTATCGAAAAGAGAAGTAGAAGAAGAAGGCGAGGAAGCGAAGAACCGCCACCATATAACCAACGATGCGGCGTACAAGCGAGCCGCCACCACGAGCTTAAGAAAGTGGTTTGTATATTACGTCGTTGGCCTGCGGTCGCAGGCAAATCGCCGCTAAAACGTTCTGGCCGCAGTGTCAGCCTTTCTGTTCCCACCTTCGCGTCTCCTCTTCCACCTACCGTCGCCTCTGCCTCACCTTCTCCAGGTTCGGTTCTGGTGTATCTATCTGGTTACGAGCGCGCGCACCGAAAGGCAAGAACCTTTAAAAAAAACCCCTGCCCCCCCCTCTCGCCGCGGAATATTCCTCGGTAGTACGAGCCGCAAGAATTCGTAGCGCTTAATTGAACTGGTTCTGAGGCCACACTCTCGCCTGTTTGCACGGGAATTCGCGCAGCTGCTCGCTGAATCCGCGGCGCGAATCGATTCCCGGACGCTTCCACGCTCTCTGTGTTTCTCGCGTCCCGTTTCTATCGGTCGCGTTCCGTGCGTAGGGAAGCGATACCCATGGGAGTCGGCGCGACGGCTGGTGACTTCGATGCGTGGTCAGGCGATGAGCGTCGGCGCTAACTTACGTCGCTCTCCCCACTTCACGCGTCTACGATTCTCGCGATGGTTCACGCGTATCGTGCTGTATTTCAGGAGGATCATAGCCTACTTCTCATCGATTATTAATATCATTATCGGACAAGCGCTTATTAATTCGAACACAGTAATAAATAATAAATTATTGTAATAAACGTACTTGTAATTGACGAATTTTGTATTTTTGAAGGATTGAATATTGAATGACAGTAAAACGTATGGACAGATTCGAAGAGTTAAATTGAATTGTCTATTTGATAGACGATGGACCAATCTGACGTGAAAAATGTGGAATTTTTAGTATCAGCGTCGTCGAGGCTAGGAAGCCCAAGGGCGTCCGCCATCAGAGCGAGCCGGAAACGAGCCCTGAGCAGTTCCCCGTACTCGGACCGCTTCGACATCGACAGCATGATCCGCTTCAGCCCGAACAGTCTGGCCTCCATCGTGAACGGATCCCGTAGCAGCAGCGCGAGCGGCAGTTACGGTCATCTTTCCGCCGGTAAGCGACCACTTACAGGTATTATAATTGCCGCGTCGACTCTACCCGTCAAATTTGTTGATTTATTCCCACCTGGCATGATTTACCGGGCGATTAATTACACGTTGACTGAAAACTGGCTGGAAAAACCAGGCTCCCCTCGGATCGTGACTACACCCACGCTCAAGAGTGCCTCTATCGGGACACCTGTCATTGCGATAAATGAGTGAAAAATATCGCGACAGCCGCTATAAATTTCATCGATTCCTCTGTCGTTCTGTCCCCGTATGCAGATCGAACGTAACCTGCAGCTGAATTGAACGGGAACCGATAAATCTGATAGAGTCGTTAATTAACCGAAGTCGCTTAAGAGCGTCCCGCGAGCGAATGAGGGTTCGCGAAATACTTTCCCAGCGGAGTGTACCGATCTTCGGGCATGATTTGAGGGACGTTAAATCCCCCCGCCGGTAGAATCGTGTGCAGCAATTTTGAGTAATTGGCCGGCAAACCGGTACGAGTCGATTACTCATTTCGCGGCTGTAAATTTTGGCGCGTCGCGGTCCGCCGTGAAACACCTGTGGCTAATTGCCCCCCACCCGCTTCGCCAGGTAACCCGGGCAGGAGGCGAAAGGAGGGCGAGGAGGGAAAAAAGGAGACGTTACAGCGGCGATTTACGCGGGCCGGATAAATAAGCGGGTAAACCGCGCGGAGGCGGGCAGAGTCGCAATTAAGAGATCACCCGCGCACGATACCAGTCCCGAAAACGTAAGTCACCGAGAGCGGTCCCAAACCGCGTCACAGGGGACCACGTTGATTGATCGCCCGTAATTACCGACGCGGCTGTTCGTCTCGTCGCCGAGCGGATCCACCACGGCCGTAAACGTTTTCGCGAGGGGTGTACCGCGCGATACGTGAATTACACGCTTGTAATTACACGTGTAGCCGGGCAGCGCGGTTGTTAATGCGCGACTACCGCGTGACGGCCGTATTTTCCGTGTTATTGCCGCGTTACGGGACGGACGAAAGGTACGGGGCTCGTAAACGGGAGAGGTATCCTCGCGACGATTATTTTTCTCCTTCGCTTTGACCACGGAATCTTTTCGTTCTTCCGTCGCGTCGTAGATTTCGGGCCGTTGATAGTTCGCGTCGCGCGTCCAACACGGACGCGACGTCTGCGAGCGTCGTTCGCCTTTATCGTACACCGTGACTGGAATCTCCGTCGATAGACAGTTCGACCCGACGTATAATACGTGGCAACGTAATTCCAGCAAAGTGTACCCATAAAGGGTTAAGTACACCCATCGCGGCGATCTTAATCCTGGGACGTGGAACGGGTCCGTCCGTATCGCGGCGATATTAAAAAGGCATCGACGGCCAGGCGTGTATCATTTGGTGATCGCGTGGAGCGTTTTAACAATCGTCGTAAACCGGTGGATCGGGCGGTTTCTCAGAGAAACCGGGCCTGTGGCCGTCGGAATTACCATAATTACCGGACCCGTACCAAACGAATAAAGTCATCGACGGTGGCGTTAACGCGGTGGGCCTCCCCGTGCTCGCATGGATCAGGCCCTGACGTTTAAGGGCCCCGCGTAAGGGACCCAGAGCGGCGTTGGAGGGGGCATCGAATTAAGGCGGCGCGCATGAAGCCATTACGGGGCCCGGGTGCGCGCGGGAACCGCAAAGTCGGCTGGACCTCCTTGCTCGCGCGGTTTAAGGGTAGCCGGGTAATTTGCGATTAAATGAAGTAATTAACGAATTAAAATTCAACCGGCTCGCGAACGCCGGTCGTTTGTCGGGCTGACGACGCCACGATGCCCCGCGGGATCCCCTCGCTCGTTAAACTCGCGTCGAGAGCTACTGTGCCGCGCGATTCCTCTCGTTCGTTGGGAAATAGCCGTGGATAAATATGGATATTTGGTGCGCGAAGTTCGAGTGCAATGAACTGTCTGTAGAATTTAATATAACACGTTCTTTTTTACTGAGATTGTGGTAACGATAGCGTTTTATAGCTCTCAGGATTCGTAGCAATTAATTCGAAGATAACATGTGTTAGTATGGAGTGTAAGCGGGATTGGAGTTTGAGGTACGATCTCGAACATCTCATCGATGGTCGACGACTCGCGGACAAAGGCTCGACATCGGAAATAATGGCGGCAGCAAGACGCGAGAACGATGAAAGGCTACTTACGCGTTTCTGTCTAACATGGTTCGCGGCAACGACAATGTAATCGATCGTAAATTCGAGGGATTTTCCGCAGCATTTCTCTATCGAGCGTCGTTGGGACGCGTCTCGCGAAGTTTCTCGTGGCCGCGTCTGCGGTGTCGCGCGCCGAGTATCGTCGGTGATTAAGCGATTACCGTTCTGCACGCGAGTGGATGGCCGTTTACCACGGCAACGTACGGTCGATCCCGCAGAATTATAGTGTTCTTAAATAAAGCATCGTAGGCGTGCACTCCGCGCGTTCCTCCGGTTTTATGTTCATTCGAATCGCGGGGAACTATCAATGCGCCGCGAGAAATACAGCGCGCCAAGCGTTTTACAATCTCACGTATGAAACGCGATTTTTCCACTACGCGTCGTGCCAAGAATAAGACGTAAATGTAAATGCTGGATAAATGGCGAGAAAGTTTCCTGGAAACCAATGTAATTCTCTCGTTCTCTCACCAATTTTCTATTCAACGTTCTTCAATGATCCGCGCGTCATTGATCAGAAACTGAAAGTATTACACGAAATTTTATTCCACTTGGTGAACTTGGTGAATATCTTAGGGTTTTTTCGCCTTGAACGATCCATCGATCTGCGATCTTCCTTCGACTTGGTTGATTCGCGACAAACGGCCTCTGGCTAGTTCTCTGGAAGAACTAGTTGAATTACCATCGTCTGGCCGAGCATTCACGGACACAGCTGCTTTAAAAGCCCACTGCTAATCGTTAAGCGTCCACGGACATGCAACGTGCTCGCTTTTATGAAGCACCGCCTAGAACGTAGACACGCATGGGCGTGACCGGTCGTCTAAGCGCTTTGGCGCACGTACGCGATGGCACCGTGGATGGTGCTCGGTTGCATCGATGATGGAGCATTCATCGACTGCTAAACGGTGACGCGATTCCGTGCGGAAAAGCTCGAAAGATCCAATTCAAGGCGTTTCCAGGCGTTTCCAGGCCGATTTTGCATCGTTTCTGAACACGCTCGCGATTATTTTATTTCGTACGCCTGAAAAAATCCACGAATCGAAGCGCGTTAATGCAAATATCGCGAGAGAAGTATCGAACTCCCCGTGGAACAGTACTTTCACATCGCTTCCAGTTTCTGCAGTATCGAGAGCTTCGATGTAATTAATGGTTCGCTGGCGATACGACCGCGATTAACCGTTCAAATATCAAAAGTGACTCCTGTCCATCGACCGTCAATCGAGCGTAAATATCACGGAGCCTAATTTATAGAGCACCGATAGGGAGCCTGTCAATCATGTCCGCGATTAGAAGGAAGCGTGATTCGCAGGCCCGTCACGTAACGCACCGACATCGCCATATCGAACGGCGATTAATTTAGCCGTGGCAATTTATCGCGCGGGTACTCGCTGGCGACCGCGCGTATCGTTAATATTTTATCGTGTATCTACAGTCATCGATTAAATCGCTATTCAATCCGGATTATACTGTATAAACAGTCTCACGCTTCGACGGCATCGAAATTATCGTTCTAAGGACAATCTGACATTTGGCTAACTGTACAATTATAGAATTCGCATGCAAATTCACCGTGCACATATTATATAATAATTCAAAATACCCGATGCGATACATTAAGAAATTCCGTGAAAAATCGCGAAACGATATTACACGTCGTTGCAAGGACACAGGTATCGATTTCATCGATTTCCTTCCCCGCTGAAGGGTTGAGTAGCCGTTCACCAGTCCGCTTATCGCGGCGTTTTCTCTCTCGTGGACGACGCGGAGGAGAGGGTACGACAAATAACGCGGCGAACACTGCCCACACGGTCGCCGTCTGTGCACACAGGCTCGTGGTTTCGTAAGTGAGGCCTCGCAGCATTGAAATGCAAGCTTGGCCTACGTGCCGGAAGTCCGGCGTGGCGTGCCCCGACTGTCAAGAGAATGGACGCGGTCCGATTTCGATCTCTATCGATTATCCCCGGGTGTGTATCGCCACCCTCCGTCGTCCTGCAGCGTGTTCGCGTTAAACTATTAAACCGTTCTGGGTAAGCGACGCGAGCCTCGGTATCGACCGATTAAATCAGCACAGGATCGCGCGGATAGTTCCCCGTTACACACCACACGGCGATCGTTCCTTCTCTCGTTTTCTTTTCCCCTCCTCGCCATTTTCTTATTTATTTTATTTTTTTTTTCTTTTTTTTTCTCGTGTTCGCACGGTAACGGTATCGGCTTTCGGCTTTCTACACCAGCAGAGCTGGATTTCCTTGCAATTAATTATCGAGAGAGCGCGCGCTCGCGCGTTGTACGCAGCATGGGGGAACATACGTTTGATACGGGACGATAAATAGCCGTGGGCGCTTGTTTCGTTCGCGGGGTGTGCTTTTAATTGTGTTCAGAGAGAATCATGGAACCAATCGTAGCTCCACTAGTAAATAGCCTGCTAATTGCGTTTGATTATTTTTCAAATTGGATTTCAAGTCAAATTGTTGACGCGTTTGAATTTTTGTTACAGCAATGAGTCCAGCTTTGGGAATGCACCCTGGAATGGCGCCGCACTTGCAACAGCTGCAGGCCCACCTCTTGAGGAGCGCGGCAGCAGCGGCACTTCTGCCGCACGCTCATCCCTTGCAACCTCCTGCGCCTCCGCCACCGCCACCCCATCCTCACCCTCACGCCCATGGATTGTCGCCGCATTCGCAGCTGTACCCCGGTGTGCCGCCCCATTCCACAGCCTCTGCGACCCTCGAACCTCATGGCGGAGGTTTGCCGCCAAAAACTGAGGTAAGCGAGTTTACAAATGACTAATCTTAGAATGCGATAGAAATTCTGGTCCCCACGGTCGATCATCCCTTCGTGCGATACTTGCGATCAGTGAGTCCATTAAGCGCGCACAGGTGTCCATCCTATTAATGATGCACACAGTGACAACGTATGCTTGTCATCGATTCAACTGGGATAAATAACGATTCCCTACTGTGCAAGTAGTACGCGACGTTCAGGATCTCTCTGAGATCAACGATGGCGCGAGTAGAAAGAAAAAAAGATTGAATTACCCTCCTCGCGTGGTCCTCGAGTTGCAAGCAATCTCGCGCGCGTTATTTCGCCAGATTTCATCCCGTACAGCAGATCATCGTCGTTTACCTTCTTCCTTTTCCTCTTCAGATTCTTTCTACTCATACGTTCTCCATCCGCGTCGTTGTTAACCGCGTTCTCCACAATACTCGTGGTCTTCCCTCAGCGTCCGCCCTCTCAGTCTCTCCGCGAGCGTTTCCTCGACCCGTTTCGCTGTTCGTAGCGCGCGGCTTTCCGCCCCTACAGGCTGCTCTGATTTATCTACATCCGCGGCGACCGTTTTCATTTTCTCCGGCAGCGACACGACCCGCCGCGTGTCCGCGCGCTGTAAACCTCCCCCGGGCCAGATCGCATCGTTGCTCGCGGTTTCGCCGTCTCGTCGTGCACGCGCTCGTTCCCACAGTGTGATCGATGGATTTATACGCGCGCGGTAATCGAGAGGGCCCCGCCATCTTCCTCTTTCAGCGGCGTTACCACCGCGGATGGCCTAGCGCTCGCCTCTAGGAAACGTAATCCTCTCTCGAACCTCTCTTGCAACATCTCTATGCCTGATGCCATTAATATTCCGCGATTGTTGCTCGATGTTTTGGACTTGGTATTTATAGCGACGATAGAAACTGAGGCGCGCTCGCGTTGAGCAGCAGATTTCTAGTATACGTTAGTTATTCTTTCTTCCCTCGTTATCTGCACAGGTGCGTCAGGTACGTACATGTATCTTGTTATTCTCATTTTTTCTCTCAAATCGTACTTCTGAGCGCAGGTTCCTGGTATTCATTTATTTTCCACCGTAGCTGCACGGTGGCTGTTATTTTAACGAGTGCTACCGCCGCGCTACCGTTCAACAGGTATCGCGTAAAAACGCGTGTGGTTTATGGTATTCAGCGACGTTCTACTGTACGATAAATTTCCTGATCGGACAACTTAATCGAAGGAAGTTCCAGTGGAAGCCGTTCACGCGTTTCACCAGTCACGATCGGGCACCGTCGAAAGGCGCCTTGAAAGTGTTAATGGCCCCCTATCTACCGCCTATATCTTCCACCGGCTACCAGAAAGTGCTAAAAGTTTTCTCTTAGAACCCGCGCGTTTGCCTAATACTTTCCCGGACCTTAAAAACCACTTTCGTCCGTGCGTCTCTTACGCTTCCATTAATTTAAACGTGGCCGGGGGTGGGCTTCCAGGATTCGATAACCGTCGTGGAATATCGCGGAGCGTCGTAAAAATTTTACGCGCGTTCGATTCCTCCTCGTTTCTGCAGATTTCGACGCCACGTTCGAATAGATCTCGAATTCGTTTATTATTCTCTCAGTCTCCACAGTCAACGTCCTACGAAGGCGGGCAACGCTCGATTTAATTGATACGAACTGCAAAACGCACGATGATCGCGCGATCGCGTGCGGTTGCGTCGTAACGAGACGTCGTTCCATCTCTAACGCCCGAACGTCGATGTTTGCTGTGGAAAATCGTTGGTCCAGCGTTCGCGATCGTCGATACGAACCCTCCTCCACCCTCGAGCTTCCTGCAGCGATTGAATTAACACCGAGCATCGATTCCCCGTTGCCAGCAGATCGAGCACCGCGATCGTAATTGCTCGACCCGTGTAAATTGCCGGACGGATGCGTGCCGTGATTAATCTTTTGCACCGGGACGCGAGAAATTACAGTGAACGTCCGCCGGGCTGTTATTTCTGTTAACGCGAACACGCCACGGCGAACGCCCGTTTGATAACGGGCAGCGTGTGTTTAACGTCGAACGGACTCGAAAATAATTTAATTTGAACGGTCAATGCTAATTGCGCGAGGATTACGATATTTTTGCGGGGCTGGTGTAATTTTGGATGGACTTTGGATTGTTATTATGGTGATTGAATCGCAGAGCGCGGAGTCGTGCAGAAAGGCATCGGAGTCGTCGACCAGGTCGGTGACAGCCGAGGCGGACACCTCCTCGAGGAGGGCCTCGACCAAGGTGAAAAGAGAGCCAGCGACGACGACGACCAACGCCACGACGACCACTGCACCGCCCGCTCATCCTCCTGGACGCAGTCCTAACGAGGATCTTAAGGACGAACCTGGCGATTTTATCGAGACCAATTGTCATTGGAGGGATTGTGGTCTGGAGTTTCCAACTCAGGTGAGTTCGAGTGTATTTGAATGTAATTTAAGCTTATGATTACGAATGACACAATTTACTAAGCTTCTTTTATTTATAGAACGATCTTGTGAAACACATCAACAACGATCACATACACACGAACAAGAAGAGTTTCGTCTGCGCGTGGAAGGGTTGCTCGAGGAAAGCAAATCCGTTCAAGGCTCAATACATGTTGGTGGTGCATATGAGAAGGCACACTGGCGAGAAACCCCACAAGTGTACTGTGAGTACATCTATATCTAAATGAACACTTTAATCTAACATTCGGAAGTTCATCATTAACATTCTGACTGATTTGATCGTAGTTCGAGGACTGCTTCAAAGCATACTCGCGACTGGAGAACCTAAAGACCCATATCAGATCCCATACCGGAGAAAAACCGTACACCTGCGAATACCCTGGCTGCAGCAAGGCGTTCAGCAACGCTAGCGATCGCGCGAAGCATCAGAACAGGACTCACTCGAACGAGGTAGACATTGAACCCAAAATCCCCCATAGAAAACCACCCTCTAAATCATCGAGAAATTCTGAATCATATTCTTAGAGTGCTTCGTAAGCTACATCGTCAAACGTAATAATTTTCAGAAACCATACGTCTGCAAGGCACCAGGGTGCACCAAGAGGTACACTGATCCATCGTCCCTGAGGAAACACGTGAAAACGGTGCACGGCGCGGAGTTCTACGCCAACAAGAAACACAAAGGTGGAGGCGGTGAGAGCGGAGATGGCGGTGGTAGCGACGAAGCCGGTGCTGGCGGGCACAGCCCCAGCAGAAGCGAGGATCTTCACCCAAAAACTCCCAGTTTGTCAAGCCCAAGCATGAAATCCGAGAGCGAAGCCAATAGTCCTCCCAGCATGATGCAGCAACAAGGCAGTCCATTGGTCGGTGGTTGCAACGACGAAGTCGCTGGCGTTGGTGCTTTGACCGGCGATGGTGTTGCCTTGGCTGAAGAACCTTGGAACGAGGAACCTGATGACCTGGACATTGCTGATCTCCCGGTTGCTCTTCGTGCCATGGTGAGTTTTCGACTGAGTTTCTTTGATTTCATATTATAAAGGAATATGAAATACTGGAAATTAATCGATTGCACAGGTTGGAGGAATGGAATCGCAACAGCAGCAGCAACCACCCCCACCTACTTCGAGGAATCGTCTGAAAGGCAGATTGAACGCGAAGGGCATGTCGAACCTGCCCGTCAGCGTGTCTGGGATGAGAGGAGCGCGTGGTATAGGTCCTCAGGGTAACATCGGCGATCTGAACAGGAGGATTACCGATCTGAAGATGGAAGGTGGTGGTCCAGCGCGTCAGACGAGTCTGTCCGACCTGCAACTCAGGCTGCAACCCCTAAACGAGCCTAGACGAGACAGCAACAGCACAGTGAGCACTTATTACGGCAGCATGAAGTCCACGGACTTTGGTAGCAGAAGAAGCAGCCAGGCTAGCGGAGTTAGCGCTGTCAGAATAGGTTCGACCGGTCCTGGAAGCTTCTACGATCCCATCAGTCCGGGTACGTCCAGAAGAAGCAGTCAGATGAGTACCACTTCCGGTAGGATCAACCCACCCAGTCATCTTCAAGGGCCATACTCGACGAGCAACCTTGTCGTTCAGACGCAGAACATGTCTCTTCAGGTATTGAGATAGTACATGTTACGTTTTATCGTCTTGGGTGGGATTGTTTGGCAGAATGTTTAATTACGATTAATTTAGGGCATCCAGGGTATGCCAGGGGACTGGAACGGTCCGAGTGGCCATTGTACGCAACCATCTGGTGATCGTCGTATGTCAGAGCCCACGAGGGGTCATCAGGCTCAAAGGAACTCTCCGCCTATGCCACCTAGGCCCAGGTCAGCCCAGCTTCCAGAACATCATCCCAATCAAGAGGTTATCCTAGATGAAGTTGGGGAAGGAGAAATGGTGGAGAACAAGCTGGTCATTCCTGACGAAATGATGCAGTACTTGAATCAAGTATGTATTTTTTAACTAAATCGTAAAATAATCCTCAAAAGGATTTTATTCAGAACTCGTTTCATTGATTCCTCATTTATTTCAGGTTCAAGCAGGTGGAACTCAAGTCAACTACCGCAGCAGCCCTCTCCCCATTTGCCAGTCTCCAATCTGCACCAATCCCTTGCACTATCAACGTCAAATGCAACCCACCTGCAACTACAACCAGCCTCACCAGCAAAATTGTTATCCCCAACAGCAACCCGCTCAACCGACTTGCGCGAACTACCAAAACACCTCGCCGTCGCCCTACAATCAATGCCCCAGCTCTCGACCCGCCCAGCCCAACTCTCAGTACTGTCCACCGCCTACTTATCCATCCCAACCGAACGGCGGCCAAGTTCTCAGCCCGGCAGCAGGTCAAGTAATGTCGCCAGGATCTCACTACGCGCCCAGTCACATCAGCGATCAACCCCTAACATCGCCAGCAGCTGGCGCCCTCGCACCCCAACACGCTCCTCAGAACCTTCCTCAGAACTCGGCTCAGTTAACCAGAAACTGTCCTCAGAACCACATGCACCACGGTTATTACCCCAACTACAGCTGTCAAGGACAAATGAGCGCGAACTGTACCGGAAATCTGAACGGTCAAGCGAACCACCACACGACCTCCCCATGCGTCCCACCAAATCACAATTCCATCACCCAACAACAGTGCGTACAGATGCGTCCTCCTGGCAATTGCCAGCAGTTATCGCCGCACTGTACTCAACAGACAGTCATACCCAACCAGACGACCATAAGTCATCCCAGCACGCAGTGCGGTCAGATCGTGAACCAGTGTACCAGGCCAATGGTGATACCCAATGGTCAGGTGCCTAGCTTGCATTCCGCTCAGCAGACGAACCAGTGCTCCCAGATATCGCCGCACTGTTCCCAATTGACCATGAACAACCAAGCGAAGCCGATAACCAACATGACCAGCCTTCAAGGCTGCCAGCAACAAGCTCAACAGCAAGCGACTACCCCGTGCCTGCAGATGGGCAACTGTGCTCATCCCAACGGTAGCCATCGACCGATCACCGACACAAGCTTGCCTAAGAGAACGTCTCCGCAGTTGTGCACGGCTCAACAGACCAATTGCAGGATGCAACATCAGCACCAGACCTGCGCGCACAATTGCCAAGCTCGTAGCAATCCTCCGAGTCACCAGCCGTACAATTGCAGCTGCCAATGGGGCTACGGTGGGGACCAGTGCTACCACGAGCCGGCTGGCGCGACTATGCCCGAGATTCAGTGCAGGGACATCAGTCAGTCCCAACAGGGCTCACCCATGAAGCCGCCTCAAGGCATGAGGCAGGACTCGTACAGAAGGACACTGGAATACGTGCAACAGTGCAGGAACTGGTCTGGAAACGCGCAGACCCACGAGACGAACGTCTCCAGTTCCACTCACCCCATGTCGTTGCCTCAGCCGCTGCCGTCGAGCGCGAACATGGTGGTGAACGACATGACCTCGTCTTTGAGCTCGTTGCTCGAGGAGAACAGGTACTTGCAGATGATTCAGTGACTCGTATCTACGGTATAAATATATAAATATATAGATATATTTTCGATGGTAATTTTTTTTTATAACAACGGATTGACCTGTTAACCGAGTCGCCCTCCGTTCAGACTGTGAACGCGGGGTCAACCCCCTTGCGTGACCAGCTCGTGGCGCGCACGCACGCTAGGATTAGTTTCCGGGCAGTGCTTCTAATTTTGTTAGTCACGCGAGGGGTGAAAGGTGAAACTGTTTCCCCCACTTGTTGCGAACGCGAGCATGTTCTTCGCGAAGTAGATTCGGTACCAGGTTCAGGTTAACCCACATGGCAGATCGCGTCTTTCTCGGTTAACAAGTTGGTAATCGCGAGCAACGCGTACGGAGCGCTTCAGACTTTTGTATTTTTGATAAAAGCCAGAGGTTTTACTCCCCTCCCCACTTCTTGTAGAGACGAGCGTATTTTGTACTCGCCAAGTGCCCGACAGCCGCTCAAATGAATAATTAAGTAGAACCGTAGACCTCACGAGTGGATGACATTCTCGGTGATTAAGTAACGATTGCAATTGATCGAAGTGATACGTATTACGAACAGAGTTCAAATGTGTTTTCTATTCTGCTACGTTATTTATAGGGTATAGTACTTGTACAAAATTCACGGAACCTCGGGGTGCCTTACACGGACGTGAGATACGCGCGCAGAGTACGCGCGCGCGGAGTAATTTATTATATTTTTTTTCGTGGGTGAATTGTATTTAAGATGAGATGTCGCGTTCGAAATTCGGATCGTTCAACGTGACGCGAAATTAACCGGGTAGATTTATCGAAGCACTACGCTTACGTGCGTCAGATGTTCGTTTCAACGAGCCGTTTAGTCGCACAATAGGATTACACGTAGGTGTCTCTCACTGTCTCTCAGAGACCGCAGGGAGCAACTCTTGCAACGTATTTTTCTACCAGTCCTCTCAAAGCGTGCCAATATACCGTTCTTATCGTATCGTCGTAATTTTATCTTTTAGCGTAACGCGACGAATGGTGTACTGTTACGTGCACTGTGATAGGATGCGCTTGACAACGATGTGTTGCATTTCTGTACCTGAGAGCCAAGCTGACTCTTGTCCTGGATTCTAATTCTACAGCACAACAGGGATTTAATCCCAGAACGATTAATATAAATTTAACCACCTTGTAGTGACTCCAATAAAGTGAGAGAAAGAGGAAGAAATGGTCAGTCTGGCTGCAAGATACAGATTTTATAAAATAGTTTCTCCGCGACACGATACAGCCTGTTACGAATGAGATTAATCGACGAAAAGAGAGAATAGACGGCCAATACTAGGATACAAAGTCTGTAGATAAACCAGAGTAACGTAAGGGATTATTGGACGATCATTTCGTGAGAATGCCTCGAACGAGTGCCTCTGCATATGTAAGTTCGCGTGTCGTCTTTTATAAGGTCGACGGTAAAGAAAAAGAAGATAGTCGAGGTGAAGCGTTTCTAGATTACCCGCCCGGCTCCAATTTGATAATAATCGAACGAACCATCCTCGAGTGCCTTTTGCGATCGTCGTCGAGCGGTTACGCGTTGACGAGTGCGTAGAGATGTTGAGAGTTTAGCGTACCTAGAGCTGTTTTTTTTTTTTTTTCTTTGTTATACAAACGATTTTGTACGAATTTTATTATATCCACGGAGTGCGCGAGGAGCCTTGTGAATATTATACATATCTATGGTATACATATAGCGTAGTGATTCAAGCGCGGAGAGGAGCAGTAACACGAAAGTTTTACACACCCTGAGAATTGTTAATTATTTTAAAATAAATCATATCGATCCCATCAACCTTACCTGATCCTGGTATTTTATACAGAAGCTACGAAAAATTGTCAAGGCTGAAACCTAAAAGTGAACGAATCCTCTTTATTTCTCATGGTAAAAATTGCTATAATTAATGGTAGATGTATGCGACAGACCTACGTAACCGTTTGGACTAATTTAAGTCCGTTGGGAGGAGCCAAAATACTCACCGTTAAAATATTTCTACCATGTGCTCGTGACACCGTATAACGCTCCGCTTCCAGACAGCTTTATCGCTTCCATGGTGTGCGCTCGTGTATCGTCCCACGTTAGTATGCCCGCACATGCTGAAGATCCGGTAACAAAGTGAACCCATGACCCTCGATTAATTCCGTACGATTAATTAATCGCGATTAAATAAAACTCGGATAACAATATCGCTCTTTTCTTAACGCGATTGGTTAGTGTCCTTACAGATTCTTTATTTATACACCGAAATTAGTAGATATAGTTCGTAGAAGGTACAAAACAGGAACAGGCTCGCGACAGATCATATTCGCTCGTATCGATTGATCGTTTCGAGTAAACGACAGGTTTCACGTAGATTTCGAATAACTGGTGACGCGATAATATTTAAGACGTGTTTGAATAGATCGACCCGTCAGAAATTGTTTAATCCCTCGCAGAAGTGCCAGCCAACAGGTTCTTGCTGGCGTGGCACGAGCGGACAGCACGTGTTCCTCACGTTTCCGTATTCGACGGAAATAAACGCGACGTAATCGGGCGATTAAAAATTGTAGGCGTCTCAAGACGCGTTATTGGGCGGTGACTCGTTCGAATCGCCACTTGAGACGGGTTCCTCGGTATTTTTAGTGTCCACGGTGGTCGAGGATTCAGGTGTCTGAAACAATGACACAACTTTTGAATGTCCAGAAAAATTGGCAACTAAAAATAACAAAAACGCGAAACAATGAGTGACACTTATTCTCAGAATACTGATTGTACCGATACCCATGATCTCACGCATAAACAAACAACTCGTGACTAGACAAGCTATTAATGGAACAACATACAAGAAACATGTCAGTGAATTATTGTCACGTGAATGGGCAAAATACACTGGCCAATACGATACGTTTACGTGATAGACGAGAATCCGTGAAACGTCCTTACCTGACGAGGTAGATTCGACAAGCTGGTCCTCAGCCTTCGACTAGGCAGGACATCAGGCATGGGGGGTGGAACAGGTGGTTCCCCATACACTTCGTGAAGCTCCTCCAACCTGGTACTCAACGCAGACCCCCTTTTACTGGTCGCGTTCATCTTGTTCATCAACCATTTTGCCTGTTCCTCTAACCTCTTCAGCCTGTCTTCCCTAGCAGCCAATGCTTCCTCTGGTGTCCTGTTTTTCACGCTAGAAACTCTCTTCTCCTCCGAGGTGCTCGTCTCCAATTTCCCAGTCTCAGCTGACGAACCAGCGACACACTCCACCGCGGAGAACTCTTTCACCGTGTCCAAACTCGACGATGAATCCACAGACACGCTGTCCGAGTCCATCACGTTCTCCACAGAACATCTGCCACCCCTTTTCTCCCTTGGTTCCGCGTTCTGATGCGTCGACGTGTCGAGGGACGATGATGATTCACTGTTGGACAGCGACGTGCCGAAAACTGGAGCAAAAAATCGATTAGACGGACCAACGACCAGCGGATCGCTGAACTGGACGTTTTTCACAGTTGAGGGTGGCACGTCAGACGGAGGGTAGGGCCCGATGGAGAACACAGGCTGCGTGCTGGACGTGCTGGTTACAGTGGATGCATGGGACACGAACGATTTTTGAGGTTCTTCGCTCTTTGCTTTCTCACCGTCCGTATTCGTTGTGTTTAGGTGATCTTCCACGGTGCTCGATTGCTGATCCTTTTCCTCCTCTGTTTCGAGGGTGGATTGTTCTTTGGTATATTCGGTGGTGATCTTTGGTAACTTTATATGGACTGACGTGGACCAGGATTCGATATGCGGTTGCGTGGTTTCGGAGTCTTTAGAGGCGATGTCTTCCTTGGCGATCTTCTCTGCGACGTCCTCTTCGTTTGAACTCGCGAAAGTTATTGAAGTCGAAGTGATACTGTCGTCGATTCCTATCAGGTTCTGAATCACGTTTGTTAGAGCCTGATCCAAGGGATTCAGTGTTTCCTGCGGACTCTCTGGAACCAACTATCGACGAAAACGAATTTTATAAGAATATCAAATGTAAAGAATTTTATAATTGTTAGACAGTCGATAATCGTTAGTTTTTAACTTACTGATATTTCAGTTGCACTCGTGGATTCGGTATTCAGTGTCCTGTCAGCAACTTCCGTTTCTTCTAATTCTGCTTCAGTGTCTGGCGTAGGTGTCCTTTGCTCCAGCGTTGCTGAGGAACCAGTCTTTGGCTCGGATAACTCTGTATCGGTTGGTTGCTCCGATTCTGTGTCTGGTGTAGGTGCTCGAGGACTCTCCTGAGAATACACCATAAGTCAAGTGAAAATATTAGCTTCCACAGTACAAGAACGCCAAATAGTGACACGAATGATTAATTCGAACCTTTCTCGGTCTTCTGCGTGGTCCCAGTCTGATTCTTCCCTCCACTGCGTTATCCTCTTCGTCAGTATCATCCCCACGTTCGTCGCTGAAGCCACTTTCAGCGCTGTATCGAAAAACGAATTACGTTCGTAGGAATCTTCAGAACTAGAAAGACAATCTAGTAATGTGGAGAAAAATTTCACCTGTTGCTGAAGGAATCGTGAGCAGCCAGTGCCTTTCTAGCAGCAAACTCTCGCCTCAAACTTCTCCACTCCAATTCCGTGTTCGTATTCTTCTGTCTAGCAGATTCCCACTTCTCGCGACAATACTCCAGCTCCTGCTTCAACTCTTGCAACATCTTCCGCTTCTGTTGCAACTCGTACCGCAGGATTTGCTCGTGGGTGTGTAGTTGGTGATGCTGAGCCTGCATTCGATCGACTATGGTCCAAGTCTTGCTTAGTTCCGCCGACACAGCCGACAGTCTCTTTTCCTGGAAACGTACGCGATGATTTTTCATTGAAATCGTCTTGAAACACGCGTATGCGTCCCTTACCTGTTCGCCAAGCTTGCATTCAAGATGAGCGTTCAACTGCTTCATACGATTCATCTCCTTCTCCAAGTGTTTCTTCTCTAGTATCAGCTCTTTCAGGCGAATGTACGTTTTGCTGACTGAAATTACGAGCCTTGGACCAGCTGGAGTGTCGACTGACTTGTAACAGATGTTGGGGTCCGAAGAGGACGCCGCGGAGGCGGTCGGTGTGCCCTCCGCGTGACAACTCAAGAGTTCCAACAGGACACGCCATACCTGAAACAGAACGTTTCATTGTCAAGTTCTAATTTCAATCATATTGAGCTAAGATGGTTGTCAGAGTTGTTCCAATATTACTTTAGGCAAATTGTGAGCTATGTCTTCTTGCTGTAGATCGTCCTCTTTTTTCTCCACTTCACCTTCGACCCCGTTTTCACCGTCAGCACGTTTCTGAGATCCTTTACTGCCTTCGACTTGCTCGATTAAATCGAGAAGAAGCTTGGGAAGCGCTGCAGCCTCGGTGCCCTCCTCTCTTGCCATGTCGCATATCAGGTCGTGATTCTCCTGTGTAATAACATTGATGAAACATGTCCACGCTATTTTAATATAAAACCAGTCTTTCTTTGGTACCTGAAGTAACTGAGTCAGTCGATCAAGATCCATGTCAGCAGAGGTGGCGCCCAGTAACATCTGAGTGAACAGACCATTGATCAACGACATCTGATTCTGCAGATCCCTGCAGTCCGCCTTGGTCAATCCCAACTGAGACTCCAAATTCGTTATCTCTGTATCCTGTGCGTCTATCTGTTTCACACACGAAGTATATTTGAAACACTCGATTGCTTTTTCGACTTTAGATGTCCGCTGTTTTTAATAATAACTGATTAAAACAAAAGGTTCTCGAAGAATTCACAGGCAGGCCCTCTCAGTACCTTCTCGTCAGCCTTCTTCAGATCCTCCTCGAGGCACTCGCATTGCTTCACGGAATGGTCCAACCTGACCCTGGTAGCTGCCAGCTCCCTCACAGCCGAATCCTTCAGCTCGCCAAGCACTTTCAGCCTCTCGTTGTAGAGGCTCTTCAGGCTATTAATATTCTCCAGCTGACGTTCGCACTCCAGGCCAACGTCGTCCTTCGCCTCCAGAAAGCTTCTGTCGCCCAGCCTGGCCAGGATTTGCGCGAGATGGTCCTTCAGTTCGCTGGCACGACGCTCTCGCACGTAAACTGCCTCTCGCGCCCTGTTCGTCACTTCAGACAAACTGTGGATGCGGTACCGATGCAGATCGGGATCAGTTTCTAATTGATAACGGAGATCGTCCACTTTGTCCATTTGGACGCGCACCTCGTTCCTCAGTTCATCGGATACCTGTCACGAGACGAGTAAAGATTAAGATTCAACGCTTTAGAGTCCTATCGAACGCAGAATCTGTGTGAATATGTTGATTCATTTTTGGAACGTCCGAAATAACTTGCTTCGATTCCTAAAGCAAACTATCTTTCACTTCCTTTGAAATACAATCTTCCTGGAAATCCGTGAATTCCAATTAATTGGAAACAAGTGTTCAAAGATCGGTTCGATGGAGGGTCAAAAGGAGTAGATATCCATCAAACTGTTTAACCAATCCGTCAAGACGATTCTCGCCCCTTTGTTCCATTCTCGCCTTTCTATTTGCTTCCCCGGAGCGGGAAGTTTGTTTTACATACGGAAGGTGTAAACGCGCCAGCACGTGCTACGCGTTCTGGCTATACTCGAAAACGATCCTCAAAGAACCGACCACCAGCGACCGATTGGTTACCGTTCCAATTTTAATCAGCTCAGACGATTTACCTTCAGAATGCTCGTCAATCGCTGAGCCTCGACGCGTTGCGCGGCGAGCTCCCGCTCGTCCTGTTTCTCCTCCCTCGATCTGAGCTTCCTCGAGTCCTCGTCCACGCTGGTTCGCGCCTGATCGTCGCTCTGAGCGGACCTCAAAAGGTCCAACACCCTCGACGTCTCCGAATGGGCCTCCTTTTCCGCGTCCAATTCTCGTCTGAGCCGTTCCATCTCGGACGAGACCGCTGCGATTGCTCGTTGCCGCGCCTCTCGCTTCAAGGTCAACTCCTTCTTGAACTCCTCGATGTTCGCGCGATCCGCTGGCGGACTCTCCTGCGGATCGTCTATCGATTCGATCGGACCTGTTCGAAAGGAAATAGATCAGAGAGAGATATATCGCGATACATTCGCATAATCGGACGTACCAGCGTTTGCTTTTGAACTCTCGTCATTGTCACCCCTTCCCTCAGTCTTGATAGTCTCCTTCAGTCTTTGAATCTCGTCCAAAGCATCTTCGAGAGCCTTCATCTGCTTCTTCTTGTCAGACACCTCCTCTGATAGCTGTGCCTTTAACTTGGATGTCTCCTGGCTGTCGATGTTCTTCATCAGTTCCTTCTCCGACATCAACTGTTGGAGATCCTGCTCGAGGCTAGAGATCCTAGCTGCGGCAGTGTCCTTCAGTTCGTTGAACGCCTCGATCTCTTTCAATAACCTCTCCGTCTCCTTTGTGGCGGCGTCGAATTTGGCCATCAGCTTATCGTGCTCCTCCCTTCGCTCCTGTAAACTCGATTCCACCTCTTCGTGTCGCAGCTTTGACTCCTGGAAAATGGTAGGACGAAAGGTTTTTAGTTGACGAACACGCGACATTTAATCGTCTATAAACGTACCTCGTAATCTTTTGTCAGCTTTCTGACTAGCGTCTTCTGCTCAGCCAGCTCCCTCGACAGCCTCTCGTTCTCGCTTCGATACTCAGACCGCTCGACCTTCAGCCTTTCAACTTCCTCCGTCAGTCTGATCACTTCCTTTCTAGTCGAACTCTCCTTATCCTCTACGATCCTACGTTCCGTCTTTTCGGATTTGTCTAAATGCAAATTCGCCATCGAACGATCCGTTTCGTCGTTGGACCACAAGTCTGTAACTTCGACCGCGTCTCGTCTGACACTTATTCTACTACTAGCCACAGTCTTCGCTCCAACGTCCGTCGAAATCTCTGTGTTAAGTTCGCGTTCAGGTACGCGGATGCCACTCGAGAGTCTATCACACGGGACATCGTTCGTCCGTCGACACTCTGAGTCCTGATTGCTGGTGAACCTCTGTCGTTCGACCTCCCTGTCGAGCCCTCGAGACTTCGCCGTGGCCTCCAACCGCTCCACTCTCGATCTGAGCTTCCTGTCCTCCTCCTGACGAACGCTCCCTTGTCTGACGCTCAACAGGTCCTCCAATCTGTCCACTCTGGCCTCCATTCTTCTTCGTTCCTCTTCCATCTGCTCGTTTCGCTCCTGCTCGACGGCCAGCCTCTTCCTCAGTGCCTCGTCCACCGTTTCCGACGAGACCGCTCGTCGTCGCAGCTCCTTCTCCTTACGCAACTCCATGTAGAGCGCCTCCAAGTGCGACAATGTCGCGGTGTGCGTGGACGCCAGCTGCTGATTGGCCATCGCGAGCTGCGAGATCACTTTCGACAGCTCCATCGCCTCTTGGTGTTGCCGCGCGAACGAAGGGCTCTGCCCCTCGGCCGTCTGCCAACCTGTCATCTGCGTCGCGTACGTCAACTGCAATATAAATAAGTGAACTAATTTCAGTGGGGCTAATTGAAACGAGCCGATCGACGATCGGAATTCTGGTTCAAGGAATGGTTACGTGACGCGTTGCTCTTTTTGTCGTGGGCTCGTCGCGAGGAGCTGTGCTTGCGTCATGGGTACAGTTCGATTTCGATAATAAAAGAGAAGGGATGTTAATGGATGGAAATTTGGAAAATTTTTATGGTTTGCGCAATCTTCAAGCTTCTCGAGGAACGCGAGGATGAATCGAGAAGAAAAAAGTCGCGATGCAAGTGTATATTTCCGCAGTGTGTCTGACCATGGGCTTCTCGCGTAGCTTCATCTACTTACGCGCTCGTCATAAAGTTGCAAATAGAACCACTCGCAAACAGATCTTCATAATCAGTCCTCGATCTCTTCAATCGACCCTCATAAACGCAATAACACCTGCCACGCGATACCAAAAGCTTACCTATGAAAATCAGCAACGAACAAAATCGCAGAGTATGTGCAATTCTTCAGCCCTTCTAAGTCGTCCCAAGAGTCACGAGCGGATCGCGAATTGTTCGCGAGGGAAATAGACGCGACTGTTCGACGATCGATCGTCGACGAGCCCTCGATAGCTCGATCCACGCTGAACGATCTACGAGAGTGTACTGGCACAAGGGGCGGCGCGTTCCTCGAAGGAACCAAAGACACGGGGGGGGCACGTGATCGCCATCGATGCCTCCGCGAATTCGCGCCGACAGTGGCCGTGACTCAGCGTGTTCTCCCGAAATCACGAAGAGCCGCACAGGCGTTTTGGACGCTGGCCAGCTTTTCCGCCGCGGGACAAAAGATCGCGTTCCGGAAAATTTCCTGCCGGCATCTGCGTCTCCGTGCGCTGCGGTCTCGATCGCGAACGCCTTAACGATTGCGTGCGCGTGGGCGAAGTTTTCGATTTTTCGAATCGCGGCCACACTCGAAACGGAAATAAACTTTGGACCAAGTTTTTGAAGCCGCCTTTTGCCTGCATAAATCGCTTTGTACTTCGTTGGCATAGAGACAGACGCTTTTGGCAGAGCCATAGAGGGTAGCTCGTGTGTACAGCGCTTTGAAAAAGCATTAGAAATGGTTTTTAAACGATTGATTTTATCCCCTTTTTGTTTTATAGAGAACTACGATAAAGAATTTCTGAGAGAAACAGAGCCACGCTAGGGTTATACACAGTACAGTTTAGTAGAATGATTAGATACAAATTATTTCTTATCCTTTGTGGCAAATTAAAATAGAAACACTGTGCACAGAAATTTGTTTCTGAGAACAGGAGGAAAAGAAGAATTCGGCTTTCTTAGTGATTTTAATAGAGAATGATGTAAGAGATGATTTTTTCGAGCTGACACAATGGGATTTCGAAAGTGCGACGCTCGCTGATGCACAAAGCTGAGTCACGAAGAGGAAATATCCTAAAAATTGCAAAAAGCGGACAGATCAACGAGGAATATCGTATCGACTAAATGCGAACAGGCCACCCCCGAAAATTCCCATCTACCCTTCGCTTCGTCTCGTTGCAAGAGGAATTCTTTTGCTTTATTTACGAGCTTGTTTACGTTCTACTTTCTACTTACAATATTTATCTTCCGTGACGGCCTGAAATCCCCGGTGCACCAAATACCGAGCAAAGATCGTGCCGCTTAAACGGCAGTATATTTTCACGGACCAATTGCCCTTCTACCGTGCAACTTTCAACTCGCGCAGCCGACGAAATTAAATTTCACATCGCGTGCAATTTCTAGTTGAACGGACGAGATATCGACAATTTGACTGAAATCAGAAATCCGTTTCGCACCAAGAAACAAGCAACAAGCTTTCCATACTACAACAATCCTAAACATCCTAACAGGTAAACCCAGTAAAACCCAAAATTCGAGACGAAAACGGGCATCGAAACAGTCCCAAAGTTTCTTACGGCTTCGAGCTTTCGTACAGCCTGATGAAGCTGAAGAAGTTCGCGTTAAGGAACAAAGAAAAGCCGCGCTTACCAGAGTCTCCCGGCGCGGAGGTCGCAAGTTCGACAAACTCGGCGCGGATGGCCGTTGACTCCGCCATTCGTCGCCTCTGAAGGTCGCGTAAGGACTCGGGCCCTGCAAGATCCCGTCGAATTAAAATAAAATCCGACGTATAACGGCGCGCAGAAACCGTTTTGATCGCAACCGACGGTCGACACCGCGGATCCTCTTCGTTCCCCCTCGCTCTACGTGCAACGATAAATATTCGATTTATATTTAACCTGCGATCGAGGTTCTTCACCCACGTCGAACGCGCTGGTCCTCGTCCTTTGTCGTATATTTTCGTTCGCGTATTCCGGACAGCAGGACTCCTCTGTCCCGTAGACAAACATCTCCTCGCCCCGTTCCCTCGGGGGGGCCGACTGCGGCCCGTTACTACTGCCAGCCGCGCCCATACTGCGCCTACTCCACTTGAACCGCTAATCTCCTCGCGGAATTCGTTCTCGCTGGTAGCTCGTTCCCTCTGCTCTGCGATACGTGTCTGAAATGAACGTCGTGTACCTTTCAATTACTTTTCAAGCTATTCGTACACCGTCATGTACGTCGTTATTAACGCCACGATTGATGTAGGTGGAGACAGATTATTCTGACGCGATTTAAGGTACGTCGTTCGAGATCCCTCGACATCAGCGAGAGCCACGATTTTGTCGTTCTCTCCGCAGTCGCATTTCTCGCGCATAAATTGTTGTGTTTATAGAATTGGATAAAACGTACGCGATATTCTAATTCTGTTCGAAACGTGAAAAACACGTGGTGTTCCAAGTATTTCGACACGTCTTCCGATGAACGAGAGACGTTTGGGGATACGGAAGCTGTTATTACGCTCTTGTTAATGCGTTCGATGGAAATTGTGCCGCGTCAGATAGTTTGTTCGAACCGAGTTCGGCGATTCTGCGAGAAGATTAAGAGCTCACGGTACCCCGGTCGCGACCCACGCGGAAAGTTTCCAGCTTTATCATCTTACCGGCAGGAAGTTGCAGGGGAAAAAAAGTAGAACCATCAAGATAAATGAATCTGTACGTTAGCTGCTGCTAATTCACGAAGTCTCGATTAGCTCTGTAGGGGGAAACAGAGAGAGAGAGAGAGAGAGAGGGTGAGCGAGTTGGCAGAGAAGAAAAAAGTCGGGCCCGGATCAGCTCGTATTTTTAGAAGACAGATCGGTCTAGATCTTTTATTTTAAAATCTGCATTAATCTTCCGTCGCGCGAAAATATAACGACGTAAAAAGATGAAACACCGACCAGACCAGACGAGCCGTCCTACCAATTACAATGGGAACGAATTCATTCGAGAGCGCGACTTCGTTTCTTTTCTACTACCCCGACAACTGACATTTCTTTTCCGCTACCCGCTGCGGTTCAAAGATCAAAGGGAGCCTCGTTCACGCGCGGAGGTACCCTCGAAGAAGCTTTATAACTCGCGTGCCATCGCGTCTTTCCTCGCAACGCGAGCCGCGATGTAAATATGCTTAAATATAACTCGATCTTAGATCGGAAACGGCCGTCCATTTCCCAGCTGAACGAACGAAAACAAAGAACCGTCCTGACGACTCGAACTTCCCAGATTTTGCCTTGCTCAAAAAATGGTTTCGTGTAACAGCAACGAAAACACAGAACTGCGCTTTAACTCGTAAATCGCTCGTGGTCCTGAGAAAAATCAGATCTTTGCCGCAACGATGGCAAAAGTAAGAGATTAAATGGAATAGATGCTCAAAGGCGACTTGGACTAAACCAAGGAAAGGGTTGAAAGTAGACGTTCAAGAGCAAGACCCTAATGTTGTTCTAAACTAGTCGAAGATAGGCAATAAATCTCGACAACAGTATCGAACGCTCGTCCACGGACCCATATATAGATCCACGGCACATGTTGAACGAGTTTCCAAAACCAGTAATAGACATCCAAAACGTTCGAAAAGTCGAAAGCGAAAACCAAAAATAGGTGGTGCCATGGTTCCCGTCTCCATCGAGGGATGACGAGAGAGTTGACGGAAAACCGTGTACAATCGCAAGGAAAGCGATCGATAGAGGCAGAAGGTCGGTGAAACAGTCGAAACAAACGCGAACGCGAGTCTGTACGGTGCCATAAATACATCATAAATATATATACCTAGCGGTTCGGCACGCGATCCAAATTTAGATCCACGAGAGCGATCCGATGGTTCCCTTCGAACCCGCTAACACCGATCGAAAAATCCTCTTCACGGCTGGCGGATCGCGTAACCGCCGCGTCACGAGGGGTGGAGTTGCGCGAGAGTAACAGGAAATTGCGAAACGACGGACGACAGAATCGAGCGAGCGATCGATCCCTGAGACACCTCTGCGGCGAACGGAACGCGAGGCGAGAGACGAGAGTGTTCGTAACGATCGAAGGATCCGGTGGGGAGGGGCGATCGTTGCGATCGCGACGATTGGTGGTCACTCACCGGTGGTCATCCGAATCGTGGATCGCTCGCAGGGTTCGATTTCCTTAGGGTCAACGGCGGCACTCTCGACTGGTACCGTCGCCGCTTGCGGCCAGCGACTCACTTCTCTAAAAATATCGTTTCGAAAGACCGCGTGCGCGAGGACGTCGAAGCCTTCGGCTTCGTGTGTCGCGCACGCGCGTTCGCCACTTCCGTGTGACGCCAGCAGGCGCTCTAGCTTGCCGCCAGTGGATCCGTTGGATCGGGGTGGTGGTCGATTTCTAGCGAGGAGTAGCCATTAAGCTTCTGTTCGATCGAAGCGGTTCCATCGATGACACGTTTTCGTTGTCGCGTATCGCGACAAGAAACGATCGTCGATAGAAGGGAAAAATGTTTTTCAGCGCAAGCGAGACGACCGATTCGGAGAATCCTCCTGGCGTCATAAATTCGCGACAAGCTCCACGACGCGTACGAACACGCGAACGAAGGAGAAACACAGCGACGAAAACGCGTTGAACCTAACAATAGCGCTGCTCCTGCTCTAAATTTAGTCGATTTTTCAAATGGTTCGACGCAGCGTAGCGGTACACGTGCTCGCGGGCAGAATCGTTTCGATTTCCTGCACGAGTACATCTTCCTGTCACCGCGCGGCATCTGTGTAAACAGAAAAAAATTAATAAACTGCTCCACAGCGATTTCGCGATCCATTAAACGTGTTTTGATAGTGATTTTACTGCGAGCATCAATCGTCTATGCTTTATACTCAAAAAAAGAACAATCCATTTCTGTGTACACCACTTTGTTGGTCATCGTCACGCGCCATCGATGTTACAGTTTAAATTATGTAGTGGTTGCACAATAAAGAAAATCACAATTAACGAGGTAAACAACGTACCATCGACTATAGTATTCTCTTCTAAATAATTTCACGCGAGTTTTATCATTTGTTCGCGTAGCTAACAACTATCGAATTCAGAATGGTTCGTGGTCATCTTTAAGATTGAACAGCATATTATTTGCAGTGCGCTCTCAGTGGCGCCAGCCAAATTCATGATTCTCGCAAGGCAGATCAAGGTTTCGCAAGACAGAAATCTGTTCTCGAGAATCCGCTTAATTTTATATAACCACGTTAGTGTCTACAACACGTTTGCAACAGTGATTCATGAACGCGATGCTTTGTTTTTCCCAGAATACGGAAGTAATCGATATTATTTCTCTCTTATACATCCAGATAAATTCGTCGAAAAGTGAATAACACGATTGTTATCAGGCCCGGCGAAAAGTCCAATGCAATCAAGTAATACGAAACAAAGAAACGCGAGAACGTTCGTTCCAAATTTGCTATACAATGTTTGAGGATATAAAAAGCAGTCGAATTACTTGATAACATCGAATTTGATGTTTCTGCCTCTTATCAGAATCGCAGATAAATCGTCTCTCCGAGTGTCGACTGCGCTACAGTCTCGATCGGCAATGTTATCAATAATTTGATACATCTTATCGAGTATTACCAAGTGACAATCGTAGTCGAGCGTCAAAAATTTGAAATAGACCCTGTCTAACTCTGTTAGCAGCGAACGACTTAGATTTTGAACAGAATTGACGCGTCTTTTGACGTTGATCGGTAAACAGCTGTCCATCTTGGCACGATTGGACAATGTTATCGGTCGATTTACCAAATGCAAACAGTTTCCACCGTTTGCTAGTTATCGCTTAATCAGGGGGTGACTGTCCATCGTTAACCACGCTGAAATATTGCGTTCGATCCTTAACGACGACGGGGTGCGCTCGCGCCGGCTGAACAGGAAATCGCAAATTTTTCGTCACGAGCTACGACTTACGTCCGTCGTTTTCGATCTTCGATCGTAAGGACGAATGGTTGAGTCTACGACGAAGTGGAAATGGGAGCTATGTGCCAGGACTTCTCCTTGGTTACTCGCGTGGACGAATTCATAGTCGATGTTTGGCAATGTCTACGTGTGGCAATTTTTAATGACGTTTATTACGTAGAAATTATTATCTCAGGAAACGCAAATAACCTCTCGATTGAAAGTGTGCCGAAATTTTGGACTATAAGCAGGTGAGATATTGTGGAAAGTTTGTCCATCCTCTTGGAAAAATGCCGATCCAATCTCGCGTTGACGCGAGGACCTCAAATATTTGATTACAGTAATAGCGAAGGATACAGCGGGAAATTAGTCGTAAGAAATCGATAAGGGTTCTACTCACTCAGCCCTATTCACATAATCTACAACTATGTTCTCGTCAGAGTTGTACATCTTCTTTTTTTCACGAAATACGTACTTGTTAAAATACGCATTTGGTAATTCGTATTGATTGGGAGTAACGAATCTCGTTTAAATTATGCTCGATGAATATGCATTTTCGTCTATTATCATGTGGAATGTAAATGTAAAAATAAAAGTTGTTCATTTATGTAATCTTTACTTGTGCCATCATCAATCGGACCGAACGAAACAGCAGCCGCCATCTGGCAGCGAAGCGTGGGTAATTGTGGAAATCCATATCACAAACGATATATAAGATGGCATAGATCTGGTATAAAACTTGCGAAAGCACGGTTCAACTTTATTTATCGCTACGAGTTTGCATTGAACGCATTGTGAATATAACAAGAGTAATTGCGAGGTAACATGCGAATAGAATGCGCGATTACTGTCTATTAGCTCTTCCAACTCACGATTCGCTATCTTCTCCATTGCAAAAGATGCGAAACCAAGTGAAACAACGCGAAATAGAAATTTCAATAATTCATAACGTTCATTGTTTCAGAAGTCGTTGGGACAGTTTTACAGAGGAAGATGTCTCACGTTATAATCGATGCTACGTTTCACGTACCTTCATATTCATGCCAAGGATTCATAAGCACACAAATTATTCCGCAAATTCGTTTCTCTGAACTGTTAATTATAACAATAAACAGTGCACGTCCACGCTAAAACACAAACCAGATACTACGCTCGTCCCATTTCTTTATACAAATAATTTACACCTCTGACAAACACACGAATCGAATGTGTATTCGAAACTTTCTTTTCTTCCAAAAATAACACACTCTCGCGGCACATAAGTTATGCCATTAAAAAGCAAGCTGTACAAATACCCACGGATAATTCAGAATTAAAACTCGCCCTTATTTTCATTGGCGAGAGGCAACGTAAATATAACCAACCTAAAAAAAACCGCGCGTCTATCGTATCGAGTTCGAGCATATTTCACCAAGTTTACAAACGAACGAACAAAAAACGATCGCCGTTACGCGTGTCGCGGAGGAAGATTCCACGAACGAAACGTTCGAAAAGAGCCGCCAAACCGTGCGCGATCTGCGCACGCCTGGCGTTTGTCAGGACGCCGTTCCGATTGGTCGCACCACTGAGTTTGCTCGCTGGAGTGCACGCGCGCTCATGTGCCGTACTGATCGCCTCGGTGACAAGGCCGTCAGTTACTGTTCGTACACGAATGCGACGAAACATCCGGGCGTCTTGGCGGGTTTTCGCTCGGAGCTGCTCTCACGAGACCAGCTCGGCAACGAGGAGACGGAGGTGACGTTTCTACGAGGAGGAGACAGTGCGCGTTCGAGGATAAAGGCAAGAAAGGACGAGAAGGATAGGAAGCAGCGAGTGGCTGGCGTATACGAGGAAACACCAACGCACGGGAAACCTGTCGAACACCTGGGACTCTCTATATTAGTCCATCTTTGGTCGCGCTGATAGGCGGACAATTCGCAGGTGAGCGAGCTGTAAACGATGCGTCGGCGCGGCTAAGCACGCGGTTCCCCCGCGGTCTCGCTTTCACCCGTCTCCCTGTCACGTTCACGGAATTTGCGTAAAAATGTCCTACGCGTGTCACGTTCGAAAACACAGTCCTGCGCGTCTCGATCGGCGTGAACGTTCGCGACCAATTCGAATGACCCACGGTGGTCCCCCGTTTCGCGAGCCAACGCCAGCTCGTCGCCGTCTCTCGACGAACTCGCTTCATCGAGCCACCTTCGAGTTCCGTGACGGACACGAAGTGCGAGTGACCGACGAATATTTGACAGCGGACTGACAGAGGAGGACTCGATCACTGAAGCCGCGTATCGAGAGACGCGAATCGTTATCGATGGCTGTCCTTCCCTCGACTTAATCGCGTTGGTCTCGATCGCACGTATCCCTCTCGTATCTGTTCTTTGATAAATAAAAAAAAGACCAAGGAACGGTCACGATCGAAGGCGAGACGGCAGCAACCTCCGCGCTTTGAAATATTCAATGAACCTGCGTGACTGCGTTCGCGAGGCCTATCGACGAGACCTTTCTTATCGATCGATCCGTGAATGGGATAGACCGTCGATTGTTGAAATTAATAAGCGGCGGATAAGAATAGCGGCTTCTTTAGACGTGTCCATCGACTTCGCGAGTGTACATAGCGGAAGACCCTCGTCCGCGACCTTGATCGCGGAGCTGGTATAGCGGTACACTCGAGCAGCGCGCGTCGATAATTCTTGTCGTGTAGTCCCCGTCTCGTATTCGTCGTCTTCGCGCCAATCCACTCGTTTCCCCTCTCGCAGCTATGCATCGATGCCCGTTTAACATCGTGCTGCTTCCATCGAGCCGATCGCCGGATACGAATCAGATGTGTTTGTACGCGATCCATCAAGCGTCGAACGTGGAAACGGGTTACTTGTAAACGTCAGCTGATTCCAGCCGAAGGCGAGTTGTCTCAGAGTGGACGAACGTTGCGAACGCCAGCACCGAGAATATTTATTCCGTCGTTTGTATAACATTCGCGTTAGTATGTATGTCGCTGTTGTTTGAAAATGCCTCGAGTACGAAGCAGTTTATCAATTACATTGGGATAGGCGAGAGGTACCGATTCAAAGGACTGTTATGATCGTCTACGAAGCCGATATCGATTAGCTTAAAGTCTAGAATCTAGACTGACTATGATTATACGCGATTAGGAGTACGGTTGCCGTAGATTATGTACTATATTTGTTACATAATGCTTGTGCTACGAGAATATCTATTTAAATCACCTTCGATCCTATTAAAAATATAAGATACAATGCCGACGCGTGGCTGAAACCGATGGATCACGGCTGGAACTTTTGAATAATTCGTTTCCGTTGATACGAAAGGTCGCGACGCGTTCGGTATTTACCAATTTTCCAATGGCTTAGCTTATAAGCTGGAATACTATTGAAAATATTTGACCGAGCGGAAGGTTGTTTCATCGAGAACGCGACGGTTCCCATTGATTTCCGGTGAACCAAAAACTTCACCGCCATCCAGCGATAGAATTCCGTCGAATTTCTACGGCATTCACCCGGTTGGAAAGTGTTATTGCCGTGAATTCGACAGTTTTCGCTATAAATTATGACTAAACTAAACAAACCCATACTATCCGCTCAAAGTAAACATATCTCTACGTGCTACGAATTTGTATTTCAAACAATTGGCTCCTTCGAGCCTTGTCTGTCGAAATCGAACCTGTACAGTATTCAAAAGTTTCGATACCTTCTCATTGACGATTATTAGCGCACGAAGCACTCCTGTTTTTCCACCTTGCTCCACTAATTAAGAGCATACACGTACACGATTGTAATTTGTCAGTCGCGTAAGTTACTTGTACCTTAAAACATCCCAACGGTCGAATTTATAGCGCCATTATGTGTATCGGTAGCAACCTAATTAATATCGAATCTTACGAAACAACAGCAGAAGAACGTAAGCGTAGAGATGATACTAAACGGGTCAATTCGCCGCTGCACATTTGTTCGAATAAACTTCGACGACTCCCCTGTTCCATTTCGAAAGTTCGATGGACTACATTCTCTATTAAGGTTTCCAGAGAGTCTTACAATGGAGCCTGGCAAAGAACGTATTCCATTGGCCATTGTACGCCGCGCGTATCGAACAAAAGCGACGCCGCGGTCGTAATAATCCGCGATGCGCGCGAACCTCAAAAACCGTGGTAATTAATCGAAACGGCGTGCACCGAATCGTTCGCGGGGTCCAGCAGAATGTGACAATTCCGGCGCGATTAATTCGGTCGTGAAATTTTTATCGACCAGACCGAGAGAGGTGGACCGATCTGTTAATTAAAAACGTATTCGGATAATGGACTTTCCGTGTCCAATTTCGGCGAACACGAGCCACTTCGCGAGGAGCTCTGTACGCGACGTACGTACGATAATATTCGACAAATTCCATTTTTATATCGTCGAGGAAAATTAATTCCGTACGCTCATCGTGTTTTTCCCAAGTTGTGTACAAATAACGCGGGCCGCACTCGCGAAAGAAATTATGCCGCGTATCAGCATCGAATCTTTCCCACTCGATCTTCAACAGCGGCGACCGCGTTGCATTTTATTTATCCAAACTTTGATCGAGCAATAATTCAGTAGTTTTTTTACGTTTTAACGGTTCCGCGGCACGCAAGCTAGGAACGTCTTATCGTATTATCAGTGACGTCAAAATCATCCTTTCGACACTTATCTGCGAACGATACCAACAGAACTCTTGTTCGTTTATCGCTTTTTCACGTTCGAAAGTAGAAAAACTATCGTGTCAATACTGTCGTCGGTTGATAAGCCGTTTCTTTAATTGTATCTATCTTCTATCGTAACCTAACGGAACCAACTGAGTAAGTTAACAAGCGTCTGTCTGGGAACCGCACAACCGGAGAAGATGTTATTTTACACGTAAAGCCGAGTGGATAAGTCTCATTTTCGAGAAAAGACTAATTAAAGCGTTTGTCATCCTGAAACCGGTTTCACATTGGCATTTTCCAGGCGATAGCATCTCGACGCGATAGCCTGCGTAGCATAGTACTTAAGCAAAGTGTAGACGTACGTCTTTTTGACACGCAACCGGTGTATTTCTATTTTTTCTTCGTGGCTAAGAAAAAAGGAAAAATATCTAATCGTTCTAATTAGTTTACGTAATATAGTACCGAGTCTCGATTACTGCGGCCATAGAGGCTAGAAGATGAAGAGAGAAAAAGAGAGAATGATTAATTTTCAAAATATACCAATACCCAGCACACGCCTACCTGAACGTCTCAGAAAGTCAGATTTTACGCTGCATTTTCGTCTCGTTCTTCCAAAACAAACCGATCCTCGGTCCATTTGTACGCGTTACTCGTCTCGCGACACCTTGCGCGTAAAGGATCGGATACCAGCGAACGTATCGCGACCCACCATGGACGCTAATCAGAGCACGACAGGGCGCGGATCGAACAAAACCATTTCAATTACACGGATCTGCGAGCTCAGCCAAATTTGGGAAGTAAATGTAAATTATTCGCGGCGGTGCCTCGCGAACCTTGGACTTTATTCGCGAAACGAGGATGAAAAAAAGTCGCAGAACCGGATCCAAACGAGCTATCGCAGCTATTTCTGTCGTCGAACGCCGTTCTTCGAAGAGGAGGATGTGCTCGAGCGTTGCATCGAACGAGACGGCGAATCCGATGTAGTAAGGACGATCGTTCGCGTCGCGTCTCGGATAATTCGGGGCAAGGTGGCCCTTTGTCTACCCAGGATCTAGTTCGCGGTTTTAAAACGCGACTCTTGGCCGGAGGTTTTATACCCCCTGGATTTTTACTGAGGCTCGCATAATTTTACGGCGGTTCGCGGGATAAAACGAGTCCTTGATGCGATCCTGCGATACCAATACGGAGCCACCGCGGCTGAGAGTATAAAACGCTCGCTCGCCGTGGATTTCGCGTCAGATTCAGCGATAGAAATTTCAACGGCTCCGCGTGCAATTTCAAGCGAGCTTTGGCTCCTTTTCGCGCGTCGCGAGATTATAGCCGGAGTTCGTCAGAGGGACCACGCTAATTTCGTCACCGTTCCGAATAAATTAAACTCGCCATCTCACGGCACTGTCTGTCACAGGAACAGAGGCACCCGAGATTCTCTATTAAAGAATCCAGATTGAGCCAACTGCCCTTCGTTCCGCGACCCTGCCCCCGAAACAGCCAATTACGGAACTTCCATCGCGAGTTACCAACTCCACCCGATGAATCTCTGAAACGTTATTAAATTCGTCGCGATCACGAGTGCGCGATATCCAGCGTGGAGATAGTTACTGACGCGTGCAGTAATTAGAAGAAAAATCGCGACAGCGAGGGATGAAGGATCTACCTACCCCCATGTTCGGTACTTTAAATGGCCCCTGTAAGCAAACCCCTCTGATGAACTCTCGATAAGCGAGCCAAACGAGGCAAACAGAATGCCGGTGGTTCATTCTCAAGATGCTGCGGGCTACCCGGTGAACCGTGGGATCCCTTCGCGATACAGGGCTCGTGCGTTGATAATTTGGGTCATGCATTTTCGGCCCCGCACGTCCGCGCCGTTTCCCATCGATCCTCTTTATCAGTCGTCCCGCTTAAAGCGTGCCAGTCCGCACGGCTCGACGTGGCGTTAATTAACGAATTTCATCGTCCAACCGAAGGGTCGATATCCCTCGATGCTGGTGCGTCTGTGTCTGCGATTTTCGAGAGAACGCGACGGACGAGGTGGTAGCGCGCTCGCACGGCTCGCGTATGATGATGAGCTAATAGGGTCAACTCGACCAGAAAGAGATTATGACCAGATTATTGCACTCGCGGCTGACACAAAGCCTTTGTACGACGGGGACGATGGTGGACGAGTGCTGTGGAGGATGACGCAGGATTTCGACGGGCATCGGTGCCACGATGAAATCGAGGAGGGTGGTTCTAACACTTTCGCCACGCAGGATACGTGACACGATCGAAGCATCGTATGATGGCTTAATGAATGTCGTTGAATTAACTAGTATTTTAAGACAGGATATATCTGGAACTTCTCATTAGACGCAAACTGTTTAGTTGGATGCATCAGTTAAGCCATTGAATCTTAATTATATGCTAATTAACTGGCGTACATTGATTAGAATATTCTATGAGTTAGCTGCGAGGAGGAAGTTCGATTAATTCTGCCAGCACTCTGTTACATTAAAGAAAGTATACGAATCAAGAAGACGAGGTGGGGGTGAGTGGGGATGTACAAACGTTCATCCATCACTGACAATTTTAATCGCCACACGAACCTCTATGAATTTCTAAAATTAACAAGACACATTTACGTGATACGTTTACCATCCCAAAGAATGTACATTGTACGATACGATGCATGAACAGCTCTACAGAAATTCGTCGCGTTAGTCCCATGTTTTGGGGGCTCGCGGGTAGATCCGCGGAAGGGTGGGTCACACCTGTAAAACCGCAGCGAGCGATCGAACGAGGCTAAGGAGATTTCGAAGCCGTGGAACGACCGCGAGCCGAGCCGCAAGCATCTTGAGGGGTTTTCCCTGCACACAATCGATACCGGTTTGATAACATACCACGGGAAACGCCGGGTCAACGGTCCGGCGTAACGTTTCCAAGCGGGCTGACCGCGGGGCTACGCGGCGTGCCAACTCGCGTTTCCTTCGCGCGATCATTTGGCATGGCGCGTTGGATCACGTCGGGTCTTAAGTCGCTCAGGATCTCCCGCGGACGATTTAGGTCGCGCATTATTTCTCACATTAACCGGTGGCCCCAACTCGAGAGCGTCCCTTCGACTCCATTAAGAATCGCCGGAACGGCGGAGAATCGTGACAGAAGACGAGCTCGCTAAGTCGAGGGTTTCAAGAGCTGCGAGTTCTAAATGCTTGCTGATCGAAGAGGGGATGATAAAGAAAAAAGAGTAATTTATTTGCGAGTTCGTTGGGAATTCAGAGTTTCTAGCTGGAATTGGTCGTTTCCAGTAATTTCCATTCGAATAGTTATCGCCACGCATGTTGGAATAGATATCGAGAATTATCGATGTTCGCGTTGGTATTTATACGTATCGTTATTTTCTCATTTTCCTCGTCACCGTTAATAGCGGCTGGCTAATTTGTAATTAATTCACTCGGCAATCGGAGTCGCAGTTTGGTGACTCGTATAATTGCGGCCGCTAATATCTGCTCGGTTCTAACGATGATTCATCGGTGGTTTCAACGATGTTTAGTGTGATTTGCTTTGACGATCGTCACGCGGTGCACGGCGAAACGGAACTCAATTGTATTTCGTAGTCGCGCGACTCGGTTGCACGCAAGGAACGTTTGTTTGCACGTATATGGAATAGGAAGAATTATTAATGGGATAAACATTTCATGGCTGACGGGACAGTTTAGTTTTACGAGCCGCGCGTCGAAATACGATTCGCTTTACGGGCGTTTCTCACGCGAATACGATAACGAAAAACGCCGCGAAAAAAAGAGGATATCGCTCCTACGCTTCCTGAATTTTTCATTCTTCCACTTCTAATTAAGCTGACATGTTAAACGATCGTTAAGCTCTCGGTTTTCATTGAATTTTTTATACACGATACTCCCATCCTTTTCCCCTCGCAATTTCTTGTACACCCCACCACCCCATCCTCTCTTTCACCGCCATTTTTCGCGGTTACGTCGCACCGTTACGATAATTGTTACATGTTAGGTATCCGATGCGTAGCTTCCGTTGTAAATGGCGCATTCCATTTGCCTCATCCGTGCTCGTTTCGAAAGGTCACAATTAAAAACGCTGAAGCATCGCGAAGCCATAAAAAAAAACAGCCGCAGTACACCGTTTCCCTATTTTTTTTTTCGTCTTTTCGCTCTTTTTTCGAACACGTACCGTCCGCCCTCGTTCGAAAGGCGATTGCATCTCGTGCTCGTTCCGTACTTTTTGATAGACATGCGGCATCGCAAGCTCGTTAAATATTAAATGCGCGCGGGGAACGCTCGCGTGCGACGTCCAACTGAAACCCGACTTTTCCCAAGGAAAAACCGTCGTACTCTAAACTCGGACATTTCGCAACGTCCGTGGTGTTCTCAAGGTACACAGGGAGGAAATCGTAAAAGGGGAAGAGAATAATTCACGAAGATCGTTTAATTCTATCGTTTCTTGCAAAATTCATTAACGATCCAAGGAAAATCGTGGTTCTATGTGTACTCGATCTTACCGTTCAATTTGACCTGCAGTATTCTAGAAACATACAAGAGGCAAGATATCTCTCGAAAAGGGATGTTCTGGAAAAAATTTCTTTTGAAACCCCTGTGTTAATAATACTTAAACCGACGACCGTTCGTAAATCTCATCAGAGGTCGAAAATTTAATGCGAGGACGTTTCTGGCACGGCCGTCTCGCGGATTGTTCTCCAATTAGCGGACCTTCCGCTTTCGACGACGCTTTTCCTCGAGACTCGAGGGAATTCTCGAAAGCGATGCTCCAACCCTCTCTCGAGCATCTGCCAGCGACTGTGCGCGAGGTCATAAAAAAAAAAAAATCTCTCAACCCGCGCAACACCCCCCGTTTTCCCTGGATTTTCGTTTCGTCGAATTTTGACACGCTGCATCGGCACGCGAGAGATTCAATTTTTTAATCATCGCGCGGCGCACCGACGCGACAGGTCCGCCATTAACCTGGAAGAGGGAGAACCTTTCGTCTCGATTGAGCTTTTGGAAATTTCCAGGATGAACGAAACGGATTTATCGCTAGCAGTTTATTAACGTGCAATTTTTTTGTTCGCGCTTAAATTTAGGTCAATTTTAGGGGCGCGTGGGCGGCTTTCGTGGAAAAGAGGGGAAAGTTATGAAGTAAAAGGAGTAATTAATTGGTTTGCTGGTTTGTTTGTTGATTTACGTCGAGTAGGAGTTTCTGTACTAGGTTCGTGGTTAATGGCGTGGTTAATACGAGGGTTGAATGAGAAGTAATGCCTCCGATTTTATAACTTCCATAAAACTGGGGGTACTTTATGGATGGTAGGCAAAACTAATACTTGAAATTTACTGGTTCATTTGGTCCCCACTGAGCCGAGTCAGTTTCTAACCAAAAAAATGGTATTCTCACTGTTGTACATTAATAACATTTAGATTCGATTACCATGCCTCGCTCTAGACGCACGAATCAGTGTCAATTAGTTGCAAGAAATATTATACATTCCAGTTACTATGTCTGTTTATCCAGTATTTCTTTCCAATGATAACCTTTTAAACTCCATTTCCCTAATCCCCTCCGAACGCCTCCACTATCGTCCTCCATTTCTCATTTTAATGGAGTCGTTAAGTTCAATCGCTGCTACACGATTCCTCGAGCGAAAAATCCGCCATTCCGAGATCTCATAATTTCCATTCGATTTCATTTGTGTCACCACGGATACGAACTCCTATCGACGTGTCATATTTTCTACTTGCAAACTCTGCAAACATTCCACTTAACCTCTGAATAACATTTGCAATTATCGTTACCTTTTCACGCTAACTAACTCAACCTTTCTTATAATATCCTGCAATAAATATTTATTGCTGGTTCGCTCGAGTTGTTCGAAATGGAACTAAAAATTATACAGGGGTTGCAGATATTTTCCTAGTCGACTGTACGGCTCTACGTAAAGTATTCACCGTATTCACGGACGGTCTCGTATCGATCGCGATGAATTCGTCTCGTGTCCGTCGGTGATCCACGGTGCCGCGACATTCGGGACACGCAGCGTCGGGTAAGGGGTGAAACGAGCGGAATGCGCGAGAGTAGAGAGCAAGCAGGTGAGACGGAACGGTCCAGGACGAAATAGAGTACAGCCAGGAGAATCTGCGACGTCACGTGCCGCGAGACGTGCCTTTCTCGAGTTTGATCCCATCGAAACGTTCAAGTCTCGTCTCTTCCCTCATCCTCCCCTCCTCGCGATCGCACGACCCCCGTTTCCTCGTTCCAGCGAGGGTGCAACAATTTCTGACAGCGTTGACTGTGAACTCGGCTGACCGGGACAAATGGAAGGTAACGGCTGGAGATTAATTCGAAAGTTAACGCCTCAACGGAGGAGGAATTAGGGAAGTTGCCCTCGAAGAAGTTCCAGGAAGTTTATAACCGATCCACGCCGAGAACTCTCTTCGTTTTTAAGAAGTTTCCATCCCTCCCTCCGCCTTAATGTGTGCTCTTCGAATTTTTCGAGCAACTTTGCTCCAACTCTCTGGTTTCGATCGCTTTTCACTTAATTTTTATTCCACATCCCCGAGCAAATTGATGGTAATGAACCTCGGATTGGAAGATTCGAAATCTATGTTCGATCTTTTAAGTGATTCGACGAGAAACGTGTGGAGTATATAAAAATCATCTGAACGAATAAAACATCGGCGATGAATGAATAATTCCAGTTTAGACGACGTACTCTGTGAATCGCAACGCAATGAGAACAGGAAGTTTTACATGAGGTTGTTCCCCAAAAAGGGGATGCTACATTATTAATCCCGGAAGCGGTTCGAAACTGACCGCAATAAAGGCAAGACAGGTGAAAGAGGCACCTGGCGATTATTACGAATTTATCACCATCTATCGTCAGTTTTTACGACAGGGCTAAAGTTGTCCTCTCAAATCTGAATTCGGGTATGGATCCGCGTGCTCGACGGCTGAATTTTTCACGCGGCTGGCGCCAAGTAGCCCGTTCGTTCGCGGAATGAAAAATATTCGAAACGCCGGCTACCCTGCGTCTGAATTTTTCACGCAGCCTGCACAAGAGGCAGCTCGCTTCATCCCTCAGACGATGCTTCGGGCCAGGACCGTATATTTCGCTCGCAGTTTCCTAGATGCTCGCACGCTTCGAACAAAAACGAAGAGTATCCACTCTTTAGATTCAAAAGCACAGCTACGATTGCCAGCCTCTGGTGTTCGCAACGAAGAGAGCAATTGGCAGACAGAAAACGTAGCGTTACGTAAATGGCTGGTTCAGTAGCCGCGAACCTCACTGCGACAAATTATTTCTTACGCGCATACATCCAGTTCCATAAATTATTCGAATATCCGTGAGAAGCCGAAACTTGTCCACGGTGTGAATACGCAGAGTTAATTCTGGTCGACGTCGCTCGAGCAATCGTGTTTAATGCAGTTTTCGAGCGGCGTCCATGGCGCACGAATAGAATTCAAATAAGGATTACGAAAGAAGGCGCGTTCAACGGGTTCAACCAAACAATCGAACCCACCCACGGAGCAATAATTCTTCCGCGGTGCGGATTGTTACGCAGCGGTGCTCCCGTAACGGCGAAAAGCATTTCGCAACCGTGAGAAGGCGGACGTAGGAAACGGTGTTTATTTCGCCACGGAAACTGCGAACTATTCAGCCCGCGCGCGACATGAATCAGTCGGAGAAAACGTAGGAATCGGTCTGCCAGATTGGCGGTGCGGTTTCAATGGCTTAATGAATCACTGTGCCTTCGAAAGGAACGCCAGCGCCGGGTGCGCCGCGACGACAGAGTTCGTGTCCTATAAAAATTGATTCTGAACCGATCGACTGCAAAAATGTTTCTCTGGAACGTTCAATTGCGTTGCATCACCGTCACGCAGAAAGTACGAAAGTACCACGTTTTCAGATCTGTTCTACAGAGAAACGAATGTATTCGCCCATCGAATGGAAGCAAATATTGTACCATCGTAAACCGCAGATAGGCTACGTGGCGTCGAAGGTATTAACAAACATCGAACGAACGGGGATCATCTGTAACACAGATGTGCCATAATGGAACCAACTAATTTCTCAGACCGCGCAGCGACGAATGAATCATCCGTTAATTGCGTCGCGGTCTTCATCTCGCGACGCTCTTTGTTTTCTTTTTATCATCGACGTATCTGGCGACTCGTAAACGACAAGCCTGTTCTCCATCCTGTTGTTTGCACAGGAATCAGTGGAATTATCATTGGCCGCTAATACGAGACGAGTCGTCGGCGAGAAACAGGGGGGAATTAGCGCAGATGAATGCGCCTCGTTCGCGCTCGATTTCGCGTTCCAAACGTGCACGAGAAATGTCTGCGGCCGGGGAGTTCCTCCAGTGATGCAACGCCATTTCGCGTTGCATGCTGTAACGTCATTTCGAGTGACCCAGCGGACGGATATCGGATCCTTACGTCACAGCGAGCATTGTAATTGCACGCTAGGTTCGATCACGAACGGCCACGCCGAAGACATCACTGGTTCGATCGTCGACTCGCTTTCCCGTCACGATTAAACAGTCCTTGATACGCAGAAACGCGGTGCACACGTTCGTCTATCGTGGAACGATTGGTACCACGCGAGTCAGCTTGTTTGCTCGTTATTTCTGCTACTCGTTCGTTCGCGCGTTCGATAAAATCAAGACGAGGCATCTTCTGCGCGCGTGTACCTCGAATATATTTAGCGCCATCAAGCACGATTGGAATATTTCGTTCGATCGTTCCTGCGGTTCCGTTCGCCCTGTGTCGCGTCATCTGGTTCACGATTAATATCTACGGCGACGCTCAGAGGGACCGACGATATTCTGGCGATTGCGTCACTGGTAGGAACCATTATTCTTGTACACCATCTCGATGAAAGGTCGAAAATAATTTATTACGACGTTAAGTAGCTCTGGGTACCAGTTCTCGCCATAGATCACGCAGAAATTGAATCAACCCCCGCGACTACGTTCGCCACCCTCGAAATTCGTGACTGCAGTTTAATCTGTCGACGCTTGAATAATTATCACAGTCGAGTGTCTTGGTCCTTGATAAGTTTCGAACGTGACGCACGGAATTCGGATTTTTCTATGGTCCAGGTTAACAGTAGAATCGAACGTTTCAAATCTGCGAATGAACAGATCGATTAATTGAGTGAGGGTGTTTATAAGTAACAGTAAAGGGCAGAAAGAGATCTAAATAAGGGCTTGAGACCCTTGTTGCGTCCAACAATTCTGGTCAACAGGCCCTCATTAACTGAAGCGCGCGACAGCGGCCGTCCTGCGAAGAATAATCTACTTACTTAAACAGATGCAGCCAGCTCGCATAGGTCAGCCGCGCTACGTGCTACCGTAGCCAGTAGTAAAGCACAAATTATAAAGCACAAGACAGCTGTGAATAGAAGAGAGTGTAATTCTCGCCAGCATCGAACCGGTAGAACGTGAATTACAAATTAAAACACAACAATGACCAAGACAAGTTACGCTGCCTCGCGGTGAGGTACCTTGAGATAAAGGTGAGAATCCACGTACGAAAGAATCATGATTTTTTTTTAATAACTACTCACGGGGGTCGTAAATTGCAATTTCAAAGATTAACAAGAGTACCTCAGCGACTTAACAAGTAATCTCAACTGCAATTATCGCCCGCATAAAGGATAGTTAGGCTTAATTACGTACTCTTCTCACTGTTTCGATGTGAAATTACGGCGTGCAGGAGACGTGGTTATAAAAAAGAAAAAAAGAGAAAATTGTGTCGCGACTACGAGAATGTCCACCATGCGAGGTGTTGTACGACGGCATAATCTTATCGAAAGTTTTATCTGAATCCCGTGTGTAATCCTATTATCCCCTGCTTTTCGCGCGTCGCTACGGCCCCTGCTTTGACGATCGTGGTTAGTCACGAGACAAGGTAAAGCGGCGCGTTCTCCAAGTCTTGTAACGCGTTCGTTCTCGAAACCCGTCTGTTTGAGCGGAGATTGTTGTCTGACTTAATTCCAACGAAATTATCACAATCGCACGGCGCAAATGTTTTTGTCGCATATTTTCCGCAGGGATACGTCGCAGACGCGTATTAAACATCGAAGCATCGGGACCGAAGGTACGATACAAATTATGCTCGCGTTAGAGCTTGTTCCACTTGGTACTACGTTTTCATTAAAGGAGCCGTATTTTTCGTCGAATATCACGGGAAATTCTGCGCGAAGGATTTTCGCGAGACATTTTGTACCAGGCGTAAATCGTGATCATTTTGATTCCCGCATGATCCAGTTACGGAACAGAATTCTTGAAGCTCTTACAGAAGTTTGTCATTTCTGTTACACAATTCGTAACGTACGTTACACGGTACGCATTACGCTTTACACTTCACTCGTTCCTCCGCTGCATATTTCATGAAGTCGCTAATGGGTCGGTGTTAACCCGAGGCGTAAATAAAAAAATGGTACCTGTCTCGCAGCGTCTGACTTATCGTATCGATGATTCTCCACCGACTAGTGGTATATTATTATTTTTTCTGGCTTTTTTCTTCTGTTAATGATCGTTTCTTTATATTTATAATTAAACGTATCAGAAATCTATATAATCGCCTTCAGTGAACTCTGTTATATAACACTCTAACGCGTAATCTCATAAGATTAATGACATTAGAGAATCGAATCTGCATGTTCATTACACATCGCTTTTTCAATCTCTAATTGATTTCTTCGAAATCGTAACGAGTTTTCCTTCGTAGCGATTATACAGACGATCGTAACGATCGTTCTCCACTATCTTGCGTAAATTGTACCACAGCGAATTCCACTCGAGATTCTCCAAGCAGACTTCATTAAAATCTCACAAGAATGCAATTAGTCGTTTACATTCGAATGTACACCGATGTGTTTCACGCAGAAACACGAACACGTACGAAAATAAAGACACTGCGCTAACGATGATGCATTCCATGCATTGTTAGCGCAATGATAAACGAACGAACGATATGCAATAATCTAAAAATCGCAGGGATGTTTGCAGATAGACCGCCTGTCTCTGCGATCGCGAAGAATAATAACATCGAGCGAAAAATTCGCCAGACGAAAATTAACGGCTGGCATTATCGTACGTAACGAGACTCGACTCCTCGAAGCCTCGCGAAATCGAGAAGCGAGGTTCGAAATACCGTTTATCACCGCCGTTACGATTGGTCGAAGAGTCTTATCGACTCTCGAAGCCTTTGACACGCCGTTTGCGCGGCGATAACACCGCGAATTAGCTAATATTTGATTGATAATCAATCGTCGGGGCAAACTGTTAACACAGGCTCTCGTGGATCTTCGTTTCGCGTCGCTCGCTTACTCATCAGCGATTCGTCGGACTGTGATGGCCGCTCAGATTGCCACGGGCAAATTTTCTGATCGATTGTGCCATTATCCGAGGCGACACTATCTGCTTTAGAAAGAGCAGAAACGGGAAAGAATGACATTCCCGGTTTTTATTCAATATCCCTCATCATCGTCATATTTTAAGCTCTTCGACGAAAGGCATGCACGCGGTCATTGAAAAAGGTATTACACGTACATTACGAACAATTTTTTCGTAGCGAAATAAATTAACATCAATGTAATTTTCGTGAAAATTCAGGTTACTTTCGTATTCCCAAGCAAAGTGTAGATTTCCTCTGCTGCTGTTGCTCGAAACGAGAAAAGCAGGAATCCCACGCGTGCTCGCTCGCGCAGCTGTAACGGGGGTATAATCCGTTTAACAACCATCGACGTTTTCGTGTCAGCACGTTAATTACCGCCGAAAGAACGCGGCGACGTTTTATCAGCGACAGTCGTTCGCCGACCATTTCCCTCGATCGACGTACCTTCGCCTGGATCAATTAAAAACGCCGTTCCTCTCACCCTCGGTTTCATTCGTGACAGTTAATTTCACCGACAATTAATGCCAGCGCCGGATGAAGCTGTCCCGCGAGGTTTTTCCTCGATGCAAATCCCTCGACGTGCTTATTCCACCAGTGGAAGCCACCGCGCGAATGCCAGCTTTCCATTTCACGGGAAATGACCGAACGAAGCCCTCGCGCGTGGGGGTTGCTATCCGTTCTGTAATTTTCTATTATCCTTTTCGATTTTGTTTAATTGATATTAATGTATTTTTACAGGATATCAGAGAGTGTTATATTTAAATTGTATTCTCGATATAAAAAAATATTGTCAAGCGATTTTATGTAAGCTGTTAGTCGAATTCGGTTCAGTTTATTCTACTGACTTTAAAAGTCATTTCGCTAGAAAGCGAAGGCTTAGAGTGCAAAGCGTTTTCCGCAGAGTTATCGCCTTTTTCAAACTGTTATGTAAATTATTAGTCAGACTCCCACTTTTTCCACCGTTCCACTTTTAACGGCACGAAAGAGGTAACAGCTCTGCTCAAATGTGTTCCGGTTAACAATAATACAACGTCGCGAGTAGCAGTATTGTTTATCGCGGTGCGGTTAGAGAATGAGTACGCACGGCATTTTTCTCAGCTGGGATATATTATTACGAAAGATAAATCGATACTCGACTTAACAATACGCGTTTCGATAAGCTACACTGGAAATTTCCGTCGCCTCTGAACGCGAAATAAAATCAACCAAGGATTCAGTTGATTATCGATCTCCGCGAGTGTCAAAAATAGAAATCAAAACGTTTAAAAGGAAGAAAATGAGTATTAGGTCGTGGGAAGGGATCGATTATCGATTGTGCAGCGTTAATGTTAAACGTTTAAAGGTCGCTCTTTAATGTCGCGGAAAGTATTATTGCGCATCGTATCAGCAATCGTAAATTCGCAGCGATCGCGACAAACCATCGACTGGTACCGTGAGACACTCGACCGATAAGATGTTCAGCTCTCGAGGAAAGGCGCGCCATCGTGACTCTCGACTTCTAATGAAAAGACGTAGTACTGTGTCGAGAGCTCTCTTGCTTCTAGCTCGCGAAAGGATGTGCTGGCACGTCGACAGATCCCAATTTTCCAAAAGCCGACCAACTACCACCAGCCCATTCTTAATTCCAAAAAATCGTAACTAAGCAAACATACTACGTACTCCATCAATCTAGTCCAAGACGATTTATTAGTTGCCCACATCAGAAATGAAAACGATAGACGGAGCAAATTGCAGAGTACAATTTATCCTGTCACGAGTGAATTATACAACTCGGTTAGGAAGGGTTAAATGCGCCAATAAAATTCCTTCGGTGCAAACAACTCAAGGGCATACTAATGTTCTGCAAGTCGTTCATGTTGCGTTCGTACAGCGAGCTCCATTTTCGCAGACGCTTTAGCCGAAAAATTGGTGCAATTCTTGCGAATTTCATGCCTAATACGATACGTGACCCACTCGATCCATCGAGCCAGGCCTCCGTAACGCAATTAATGTGCCGAGCGGAGCGGAATCTGGAGATCCTCTTTCCGCTCGATCTTTTTTCCACCGAGCCAGCTGTTTTCAGCTTAATCGGCGGGAACAGCCGCTCGCAAAGGATTTGTTTGGAAGCCCCGCGTACAGAAGCGGCGCATATCGCAAAGGCTTCTCCGGTGCATTCGTCTGCCGCGGTTAACACATTCAATTACCCCTTTCGCGGGTCACCAATGGGTCACCATTCCGTTACGTCCCGTTACGGCTGTGCAGCGACGATCGAGCGTTGTTTCATTGCGATTCATTGCGATTAGTCCATTGGATATCGTGTCTCTGAATCGAGCGAGACACTTCGAGAACAACGAGAGGTTCAATTCTGTTTTACGTGTCGTGAAGTATCGCACGAGAATCCTAGCTCGATCCATGTGTCTTCAAGATTGACATAGTTATACTTCCTTCGAGAACGACCATCGATACGTTCAAGGTTATTCTCATCTGTCTTCGTAATAAATCGGTTTGATCGATCACGATGACTCGCGCTAGCTTGACGATGGTAAATGGTAGAAATTTTTCGAATCTATTATTCTTTCGTATTCTTCGTATTATTCCTGGGGTTTATCTATGCTTCGTGTTTTCGTCGCGTCACTAGTTATTAATAACTCACAGTACTTGACATTGTCATTATTCGACACGATATATCCGCTGACGTCAAATTGAGTAAGCCCAATGGAAACGAAACGCTTAGCATTTTCGAAGATCGTTGACCCGTGAGTGTCACGGAAATTAAGGGACAGTATCCAGACAGCGAGAATCGCTTGATCGAAAATTTCGAGGGTTCAAGATCGCTCGTACGAAATTTCGTTTGTATCTTCAATATTCTTCGAAGAAAAGGTGATCTCTCGTAGATGTCCATATGTTGATTCGTAATTACGCGACTGGTGGTGTTTGTTTTGCACGCGAAAAACCGCGTGCTTCCGTATGTAAATCCGTGCAGGTGGAGGCACGGACAGATTTGTTCAGACCACGTTCAACGAGGAATATTAATGGGGTGAGTATGCATATCGTGCCGGGCGGGATTGGTATAAACATGCATCCCTGATTTCTCGTAACCGCTATGACTCAGCTCGTCGTGTTTGCTCTACCCTCGTTAATTTAGGGGTGCGATTCAATTTTGGGACACGGCATCGAGATGATAATAAATCGTCTCCTATCAACGTCTCTGTTCCTACCATCTTACCAAAGGAAGAATTGTAGATTTTATATTTTTTCCATGAGAATACAGTACTCGATTAGCGTTGTTAGCGTCATTAGAGTCTTAATCACAGCGTTCGTTCTCATACCACTCCGCTCGAGAAAGCCTATTCTAGTTCACGCAAATTCCTTCGGTAGAACGATGTCCACTTACGCTTCTGTTGCGTTGCACGCGCGTAAATTGCGCCATAACGCTTCGTGCAATCTTTATCGGTCCTCATAATTGCACTTTAAGAATGTATACCGTTCCTCCTGGCTTGCGTGACTGCACTTTTCGCGGTGAAACCTCGTGAAATGTTGCCGGAAGCTTTTCGACCCGTAATGTTAGGGTTCAGCTCTTTAACGGGGTTCACTGGACGTTTATTCGAGCCTGATAAGCCTAATCCGTGAAAATTGCTCGAGTACAGGAAATGGTTTGGGTATACAGTCGTTTAATAATTGATTTCGGCTGATTTCAGATAAGTGGCACGATTTCCTACATTTTAGAACGACAAATCGATACCGTGGAAACCACAACTTTGCGTATTCTTTAATTACGCTCTCATCAAGCCTCGACTTTGCGCAGACCTTCCATTCCATCAGCGTTCCGCTTCGGTAGAATGCAATTTTCTCACTCATCGAAAGCAACAAAATGAAATTAAATTCGATGAATTAATATTATGAAAAGCATTGAAAACCTGAAAGCCAGCGTGCTCTTATTTTTCCGAACGCCTTGCGCACTCCAACCACCTATCAAGCATCGCGGAATTAAATGAAATTCGATGAATTAATACGACGAGGATCGCTCGAAGCTTCCACGGGAGCGCAAAACGCTGTCCGTTTCCCCAAAAATGTCTGACCCAACGAACACCTGGTCAAACACGTGGGAATGATATTAACCCTTTGCGCTCGACGACTTTTTTGATCGGCGGCGCTGCAACAAGACAATTTCGCGCGTAAATGAATTTACAGATGAATTAACATACGAAAGTGTTATATATTGATATATTATCTGTGTTTACATTCTTGAAAAAGATAATTATCGGAGTTCAAGTTCTGTGTAATTGTAATATTTTACAAAACACTTACCAAGGTATTCTGAAGTGCCAGGATCTTGTGGGTCATCGCTGCTACTCCCGGATTCACTGTTTATTACATTAATTTTTCTATTTCTCACATCCGATACGTCATTACTGTTTACACTTGCTTGAAATTAAAAACGAGTGGTGGAAAATTTCGCGATACGTGCGCTTCCTACGACCGTCGAAACTGTACTAACGCCGGACATTATCGTATTCAGGACTACAGTCGTAGAATTTTACGTCACAATGTCACTTTCCAACCGAAGACATAAACAGTCTAAGGGACCACATTCTCGAACCAATACTTCGCATCTATCAATCGAAGATAACGAAATTCAATATAAATACAGCCGCTCGAGTTGCCACGCGAAACATCGTGGCGAGTGAGAATCGCCATTCGAGCGCGAAGGGTTAATAGGAAATTCGACTTGAATCGATACCCGTCGAAGCCACAAGTTCCCTTATTCCTCGAGAGCAAATCGACCGCCGGGCGGTGGCCGTTGCATCAACTTTCTCGCTGCTCCCTGAAACGCAATTCCCCCGGCCGATCGAAAGCGGGGAAAATAAATGAAACCGGACGAATTAACCGGGCGAAGCCATTGTTGGTACCGTCCTGCGGCGATCTCGATTACGCCGCGGCGTAATTGGCCCTGTTCCGAGCCGAGTCAAAAGGGAAACCAACCACGAATGCCCACCCCAACCTCGAACGGGAGAGTGGCCACGACTTTCATTCGCCGCGTGTCGCCGGGGCTGGTGTGCTTTCAGACGAGCTTTGTTTCACCCCGCGGCCGCGCCGTCCGCCTCTGCCGCCCCGCAGCCGTCTTTCTATTAAACAACAAACGACCTCACACACGGCTCACCGGTCAATCGATGTTCCACATTCGAAGCAAGGTGAACATTTCCGAGCCACTTCGCGTCTCGCATCTCTCGCCCCGCGGGGCTTCCCGCTGGAAGCTACCCTCCGCACGGGGCCGAACCGAATTCCCCGCGGCCAATGAGACCGCGAGCCGCTCGTCGTGTGCGCTCGATCGGAACACGCTCGATCCCATTCTTCCCGGAACAATTTCGGGACTTCTCGATGGGATGGGACGGGTTTTCGAGCGGTCGCTTCGGTTCGTTTCGCGAGAGAGAACGTATCTCGTTTGGATCGAACGGCAGGAACGAGGTTCAACCGTTATGTAAGCTTCGAGCAAGGTAGTAATTGTCTTCGCTGGTGCTTGCTTCGGATTACTAGCTAATTATCCGCGAATAAGACGCGTAAGAAGCTTCAGGCTGCGCTAGAAGCGCGAGCTTAACGTGTTTAGCGTATTGACCGTGCCTAGTGGATTCACGCGGGCAATTTTCGTCGCGTCTCACGCGTGCGGACGTGCCATTAGCGGCGTAAGCCCTCGAAACAGGTGGAAGTGGAAATGGTCCCTATCGATAATCGTTAAATCTAGGTCATAGCGAGAGATAGGTTTATCTTTAGTCAAATATAGACGAAACCGTAGAAATAGAGGTTCGTAGAGGATGGAGGCGAACCGCGCGAGGTGGAAGGAAGTTTTCCTTTAAGAAACGAGCAACTTTTTTAGACAGCTGAACACGCGACACGTGGGAAAGTTTTTGGGGACACACGGTAGCTGTGCGGTGGATTGCGGAAAAAAGGAATGGATGTATGTACGAACTTTGTTAAACTTGCACGTACGAGGGCAAAGCAAATGCAACTTCTAACTGTCTCCAGTTTCACCTTGTTCTTGTCTCGTACGTTTTTCCTTGGATGATTGATGGCACAGGAGTTTATGCGATACGGAAGAGACAGGTAAGGTGAATAGATGAGGCTCGATTTCGAATGCATCTTCAAGGACGGCGGTGGTAAAAGTGGAGAACCCTTTACGGCTGATTAGCCCCACGGCTTTTACCTTTGTGCTTGGAATAGATCGAAACATTAACCCGTTCGCGGTAAGCCGAGGTTAAAGTAACCTTTCGAGAGCGTTATTGCAACCTATTTGCGTTTCTGTCATTCTGAAAATCGCGCTAAGCTGTTGCTGGGATCGTGTGGAACGTCTGTTATTTATAATGGCATTAGCTTTAACATTTTAACAGCGGTATTTGCTCATTCTACTTGGAACGGCGTTTCAACGAACTTTAACGGCCTTCGGTTTTCCTTATCGAAATAAAATTTAATCTCCAACTTTTCAAGAGAAACGAAGTATCAGAATAAAAATCGTTTACACCTTCGCTATTTTCAAACTCTCTGCTGGCACTTTAATTGCGAACGATTTTCTGTCACACATGGCCGTGACCCTACGCGAAGTTTCAGTTCGATCTTGTCAGGCAATGTTTTCCCTTTAGAATCGATCAAACCGGATGTGTTCTTAATGCGCGCGCCCGTATACACCGAGAACTTCGCAGAGTAAACATCAGAATTCATTTGTACGATCGATGAGCATCCTGCTCCACATTCGTCAAGGTTTCGCTCGCTCGTACGCGAACGGTGCCATAAAAATGCTAATTTCTTCCATTGTGCAATTTTTAGTTCGCCGCTCGAATGTTCGCTGATAAGCGAACGTTATTCAAACGAGCCGCAACTGCTTAAGCGCGAGAGCCATTTGTAGCCTCCGCCGAGTCTCGAGCGAACAAACATTAGGGGGGGCGGAATTTGACATAGTTTCCGCGCTTCATTCTTCGGCTCCCCTCCCTTCTGTTCCCGATGTTTTCATTTTCATCAGCAGTTCCCTAACACAAATTGACGAAGGGGCTTATGCAAATAACATCTCGAGTCTCTTCCGTGATTGAAAGGAGCTCTCGAGGCTTTGTTTCGCAGAGGAGCTGGCCAACGATCGATGGAGGATGGATCTCGGTGAATGCCGTATTCTGAATACGAATAACAACCTGTCCTTGTCTTTAAATCCTTCGTACAGCGGCTACAAAAAGCATCTGAACGCTGGCGATATATTTTTCTTCGCGTTCGATGGTACACTCATGCGAGCGTAAAAATTTATTACCGTAGAAACGAGACGTGGAACCTAATGGAACGCGTCGTCAAGTCGTTCGACGTAGCAATTCTGTTCCTCTACTTCGTCGTTGACGCCTAGAACCTCAGGTGGTTGAACAAGTTCGTCTTGTAAAGGATTGCAGGGACCTAGCGACGCGAGGAGGTCGATGATCCTGTTCTTTACGGGGTTGCCAGGATATAAGTTCCGTAGCAGGACAGACGGCGCCAGACTCTGTCTCCTCGGCATTAGGGAAGCCTACATTCCGCGTCCAACACGAACACAGACACACGGTCTCCTCCTGTTTGCACGCGGAAAAAGGATCGCGCACAGGGACGATTTTAACGCGCGGCACGTGACTGCATGCGCAGAGAATGACACGGGTCGTCCACGAATTAAGTTGTTTTTCGAAACTCCCGATCGAGGCTACGTCCTTGGAAACCCGGCGCTCTCGTTAGCCCGGGGTGCGCCCCAGATTTTCATCGATAGCACCGTTTATTTTTAGGTTTCCACGATATCGGAGATAGTACGCGCGTCAGCAACTATATTTCGTCTCCGCTTGGGGTTACTCAGCCGACCTTGCCTCCCCTAGCCGCTTTTTTTTTTCTCTGACGTCATATTCTTACATGTACTCTCACGCGTGACCTAATTTTATTACATTCGTCATGTATCTCCGTCCCGCGCATCCGGTTCCATTGAAAGCACAGTGGAACACGTGGCGTTCGATCGAATTCGAATGTCGCGCCAACTCGATCACCGGCGGTGGAGGGCGTGCATGCGCGTTAGTTGTCAGCGTGACATTTCGCGAGGAAGAACAACAAAGTAAACTCGATATTCGTGAATGAATGATGCGACAGAACGATAAAAAAATAGCTGTAAAAGTTAGTGACTGTTTCGAGGAATGCATGGGAAATTCGTGGCGGATATCTTTTGATCGTAGCTGACAGAAAAGTGAGGTTAGATATTAGAGGAAACTACTGCTATTTGTGTACGTATCCGATTGTAACGATGTAAATCTCTTTGTTTAAAGCTGAATGAGGCTCATGGAACCCTTGGGTGTTGCCCCGGATGTGGTGGAGACGGGCGCATTGAAGAGATGGTCCGACTTCCCCGTCCAACATCGATTCACGGATTATTCCAATTCCGTTGGAGAGCCAACTCATCACACCATAAGCCCTTTTCCATGCCAACCAGCGCTTAATAACAAGCTCGCACTATGGTAAGATATAAAAATGTTTATATCAGCTTTCAGAATAATATTAGCTCATGAACACTATACTATAAACACGATTATGTTTCAGGACTGGAGACATTTCCGTCCTACAAGTAGATGCAGTAGTGAATCCTACTAACGAAACAATGGATGATAACAGTGCTATGTGCCAAAGAATATTTGCTCGAGCTGGTTCTGCCCTTAAAATGGAGATATTTAATGAAATCAAAGGTATATTCTATAATAGATTCTTGTGTAAATAGTAGAACTTACCACCCAAGTTAACAGGTGTGATAAACAATTGTTCACAGAATGCAAAACTGGCGAAGTGAGAGTAACCCAGGGCCATGGATTATCTGCACGCTTTATTATTCATACCGTTGGACCAGTGTATAATGTGAAGTACCAAACAGCGGCGCAAAATACATTGCATTGCTGCTATAGGTAAATTTCTGTCGATATAAAGAATTTTTCTATGTGAAATCTTGGTGCAAACATTGAATTTCTGATTGTGTTTTTATAGAAATGTTTTACAAAAGGCACGTGAACTTGGATTGCGCACAATCGCGTTACCAGTAATTAATTCTGTACGAAGAAATTATCCTCCCGACGCGGGAGCGCATATTGCTCTTAGTAAGTACACGTATCGTTTTATAAACCTGATGGCTAGACGATAGACATTTATGTATGGACGTAGATTTTATTTTCCCGATCGTTATTTTAATAGGAACGATAAGACGATTTCTGGAGCAATATGGTGATTCTGTCACATGCATCGTGTTTGTTCTGGAACCGTGTGATCTTGGAATTTACGAAGTTCTCCTACCACTCTATTTTCCAAGAAACTTAGCAGAACAAGACAATGCCTGTTGGCAACTACCAAACGATGTAGGCGGAATGGATGGGGAACCTTTACTTCCCGATCGACAAATCAGAATTATCGACAATCCTCAGCACGCTTTACACGGTACGTACAAATACAATACTAATATGTTTAACTATCGGCTGTTCGAGCGTATTCATTGAGGCTTTCTATGTTTCTTTGTTACAGGCGACGAGACTGTAGAACTCTCCACGCAATTGGAAACATCCGTAAATATTGGTGAACACGCATTCGCGCAGATGCAGGGAGATTTAGATCGTCAAAGACTCCTTGGAGAAAGGCCACCAGCGGATCCGCTCGCGGACATTATGCTGAAACAAATGCAGCAAAAGGAAAGGTATGCCCATTTAAAAAATATTTTTTAACTAATATTAATACCCTCCAATTAGAATTAAAAAATGATTTACTGAGATTATTTCGAGATATCTGGTCTGCTTCGCTATTTTAATAAACTTCGATCGTACCTGGTACCGCGAAACGTTTTATTACAAAATATAAAAAGTGAAAAATAACATTCGGGGCGTAGAAATATTTATTAGTTCAATCTGTTTAAAATACGTTCCTTGTTCACCCGAAATATGCACCTTCCACATATTTTCGCCCAGAATGCTTTAATAAACAGAGGATTCCATTCATATCGTTCCAAATGCAATTTCGTGCGAACTTAACATCTTTTTCGTACGTCACTACGTTATTCTTGACTACTCAGATACAAACTTAATACTATTTTCGTATTCAAACATTTTTATTCAGATTTACGTACTGTTTCATTCTCGAGGAGACCCTGACTTATTAATACTTTATGTTTTACGTAACGTGTATCGTTGGCTGATAAAAAAGAAAATGAAACGCAGCTGTTTCCATGCTCCATGTTTACACGAATATCGTGAAAGTATCCAGAACTTGAAAAAACGTTTATTCCACGATTTTTTATTCGCTTATGCGACGATAAAGTGTTGCGTGGAATGAAAACCTTTCTTACCAGATACAGGTCTCCACGATACCGACGTTTGTTGCATGAATGTTTCATTCAATGAACAATGAGCCATTGATACCTATAACGAAACCAGCTTTTAATGACAGTACTATTCGTGGAGTACAGCGCAGTGCGCTTGCGTACGCAAGATAGATTTTCAATTCCTTCCGAGTTTATTCCCATAGTACAATGTCGTTTAATTGAATCACTCATGCGACTACGGTACTATATTAAACCACTGCCACGCAAATTAATTTTAGTCTTCAAGGAATTTTAAATCAGAGTAATTTTCTATCAGAATAGGCTCGTAACTTTCAAGTCATACTAGGAAGTAATGCGCTTGCAAATGACATGCACTTCTTCCGCTACTAGATTGTTCTGAAATTAAAAAACTGTATTTAATAGAAACCCAGTTTACTGGTACGTGACTACAAAGTTGCACTAGATGATAGGGAATTAATTTACCATGTCGATTCGTCAATTCATTACAATTACGTCCGTAACATCGTTTGACATTTCTATGTTCTCTCGAATGACCCTCGCGTCATGTCAAGCATTACACGATCACATTGATCTAAAATTGATGGACATCGATTTAACATTCGTCAATGAAACCGAACGTCAGTTCACAATGAAAGAAGAAACCTGTCTATTTTCGTATAGACGGTCCTCCTTCGATAATATCATCGATTGAAATAGCCTCGCAATCTTTCATAGCTCGCAATCTCGTTCATAGTCCTCGAGATAGCTAAGCGTGTAAGAATACTCGACAACTAAAACAGCCGAAAAGTACAGTCGCTCCATTCCCCGCGAAAAGTCATCGACCATAATCGCGACTCATTTGCACAATAGTAACACTGCCTCGTAGACGTCATCGAAATAAATCACGCGGTTGATCGTGACAATGCATCAAACGAGATAAGTTGGAAGTGCTCTGACGAATCTCGTAGTTTGCTTTATCTCGCAGTGAAATCATCCGAGGTGGCGAAGAAGTCAAGTCGAGAACCTGAAGTTTCGATGCTCGACAGAAACGAGGTCTCGTAATTCAACAGCAATTTGCCGCAATTTCTTTTAAGAGTAGAAAATACTCCGATGGCCTAGATTGGTGTATCACACAGTTTAATTTCAGATCTGTAACACTTTTTTTATTCCAGTTTTCTTACGTTGGCGTTGTATTTTTACTTTTACTCGCAGTTCCTTAGACTTTTAAGACAAAACGAGAAGATAACGAATGCGGAAGTTAAATATAAGTTGGATCTTTTAGTGATGTTTAATTTGTTGTGCAATCTGTTTCAGTGCGTATAAGGACGTTCGTTAGATCGTACACGAATAGTATCCTCGTAGGCTTGGTCGTTCGAAACCTTCTACTTCCACTATTAATTCTACATTTTACGAAATCCTGGTGCGTCATTCACGGTGGATACAAAGTACTTATGTAGTTTGTTTTACGCCAGTCTATCAGTGACGGTAAACATTAGCGTAGACATTAGTTAACGTTAATACGTCTGACATCATTCTTCCGTGTGTTCCACGAGTGAGAATTGCCACGCTTACGGCGAGTTTAATGGACTGTTAAGCTTGGAATACTATACTTGCGTGCAATTCAAATACGAAAACTTTTAGAAACTATCTCTGGATCATAAATTCGATTTAACTAGAGTTTCAGTTGAAGGCTTTACGAGTTTATTGCTTCTACATGGTCAGATTCGGTTTTTCGAATAATATTCCCTTCACGATGCTTAGGTTTTGGAGTGTTATCGCAATTGATGCGTGTCGCGGAATAAACGCCTCTGTACTCGACAAGAAGGAGTGTCTCGACATGGTCGTTTCGTGGAAGGAACGGCTGGAATCAATTTTAATCGAGGCCACGGTCGTGAAATCGTGAACACAATCAGGGCTTGACATTTTGCGAATAGAAAATCAGCCGAAGCCATCGCGAGGATTATCTCTTTTTATGGAACCGCGATCACCACAGATCAATCGCGTTCGATTTCGATCAGAACGAGGAATCTATCGATATCAGCAAAAGTTCTCCTGCTAATATTCTTTTGAATTCGCGTATCTCTAAAATAGCTCTTCGTTACGTAAAGGATCCTCGTTGTACGCGTGAATTTATTCATTTATCAAATTTACGAATGTTTATAGAAGCACGCAAGCGGCGTTCGAAATCGTCGAAACGAATGTTTCACGGCAGCACAACTGACGCTTCGAGTGCAAAGTTATAAATCCCGTATTTCTCGTAGCCGCTAAAAGTGGGCGCATAATATTTACGTTGTTAACCATGAATGTCGTTGCAAACTTCGAAAACGAATGTAATAATAGCAGGTGCGTGCATCCGTAAAGCGTTCCTGGCACGCCAACAATGTTTATTACAAGCCGAGTGGCCCTCGAGAAAGCGGCGGAATTATACTTCCGACATCCGGTGGAAGCTCTAAAAACGTACGTTTTCCCTGTTTATGGATCCCAAGAAGGCTAGGCTCGAACGTGTAGCGTGCGCCCCGATGATTAATCTCCCGTTGGAGCTTTTCAACAACACGTTCCGAGAAATCGAACAGAGTCCTATTTTCATTTCGCCGGAAGCACCGGGTCGAAGTAATTGCAATCGGGACTCGATGGAGAGTGATTCGAAGAATCGAACGTCTCTTGCGAACGAAAACCGCCCGCGATGTCGATTGTTAGGGGTTGTTTTATCAGTTCTTTTAAAAGCTCTTTTTAAATTTGCCGAGGAGTTACGTCAAATTGGAAATCAAAGCCCTGCCATTCAATACAATTCGAAAATACAGAATTCTCGAACATCGTGGAACGCGATTCGAACGAAACGATGCCCACCATATTGTAGAAATAACCAACTGCGTAGCAGAGTAACCAGCGCGAGTTCCAAAGCTTTTAGAGATTGCTCGGATCCATTTGGAACGCCGTGCGTCCTGGTTTGATTGATGAAAACTGAAATTTCCGCGCTAATTGGGATTAAAAAACGCAACGGGCATATCCTTTTATGGCGATCGGTCCGCAACCCCAAAATTAGTCAACGCGTTGGTTGTCAGCTCGAAAATAGCCGTGGCTATAAATGCGCGTACACGAAACCCGTGTATCACGCATTCCCGGCGTAAACCCACGGAATTTTTAGCTGAAAACCGGCATTTATTTAATAGCTGGTCGAAAATACGTTGGATTATGCCTGCTGGCCAAATATTAATCGCGTAACTCAGTCAACGTCGGCAAAATGAAACGCGGCAGCTTCCCGGCTCGCGAATCGCTCCCAATTTCGCATATTCCAGCGGCACGTGCGTGTCATGCATCAACCGTGTCGCTGATTCGTGGAATTCTCTGCTTAGAATTAGCTGATACACTGCTGGGTGCAATTAATAACTGTCCTGACAACAGACGCGCGTTTTTCGTCGCTAATTTGTGGCAATCGAGAGTTGGCCTTTCAGTTTTATCAAGCGCTATTCAAATTTGCGCCTTAAAACATCGACGACTTGGAAACCTCTTCGTCCACACCTTACCAACACGTGATTCGCAGCAGATAATGGTTCCTTCCAAGAAATTCAATATTTCACGATGATATTCAAGAACTTTTATCATCACCGTGTCTCGTATATCATCGATTTCGATAATGCATTTTTTTAACTGCTCTCAACGCACACACGATTAGACTTAAGAAAGTTAAGATCGATTATCGACCAGCTATCAGAAAATTGCGCCTAAGTGATTCATTAGACAACGTTAGATAATTCGCGCGCCACGTGTGTAAATACATATCGAGTAACCTCGCGAAAGTTTATCGCACAAAATGTAACAGCTTACAATAAGTTGCATCGAAACAAAAAAAAAAAAAAAGAAGAAAACGTATCAAACATCCCTGAATAGGAAGAAAAACCTCGAGAGTTGATATTAGACCCGATCAGAGACGCGACGATGGAAACCGGCGCCCCTTTTATGGGCAACCGATGCGATATTCCGGCAATTAGTCGACGCCTCGCGAATCGAACGTAATAACCATCCCGCGGATCGCGCCCCTACCCCCACGAGCCGGCTTTTTACTCATCGAACACGTACTAGCCTAAGCTACGAGCAGGCGCCGTGACGCAGCCGGTGGAGGCGCGAGCACCCACGAAGCCGACGAAGACGTCGTTCCTCGCCTCGTAGTCCCCCGTCTTCCTCGCTCGGCCGGCTCAGTACGTTGCGGTACGTCGCGAAGGCTCGTCGCGTCCATACTCGTTCGCTCTTCCATCGCGATTCTCCAACCGCGTTATCGCCGACCATCCCGTCGAATCGCGACGGTGCTCGCTTTCCCTCGAAACTTTCATCGCGATCGTCCGATTAATCGACGCACGAGCACGATCGGTACGTTCCGTCGGATGACAGGCTGGTTGCCATCGTAAAATGGACTAGAGTCAGTGCGTCTGGACCGATGACAGCAGTGGAGACGACTCGCGCGTCGATTCAGCTGAGAGACGAGCAATAGCAAAGGGAGTCAGAGTGCCGAAGAGAATTTTTTTAAAGGCGATTCGAGGCTGTCCGAGGCCACTGTTCTCCAGTTGTTCGAGATCGCCGGCGACGCCAGACAGTTGTTCGACTAAAGCGTGCGGACACGTTCAGAATGGTCATGATTGACATGGTGGATGTGATCGAGGACGAGGACCGGTGCGTATGGAATATTGTCACCGCGTTTGCTATCCTCGGTTTCGTTGCCAATTCAATTTTCATTTCGTCTGTCACCGCGGCGTCGAGTGCTTCCGCGTTACGTAAATGTTCGCCGTCTGCCGCGTTCGTTCTCGTTTGATTCCGTTGATTCGAGACGGTCATGTGCAGCTAGAATTTAATTCGACGATGGCTATGGTGGCCACCTGCATTCCTCGATCATTTTTCTTCCAGCCTCTATTTTTAAACCCATTGTAACGTTCATGAATTCACAACGAGCTCAGTCAGCGTTATTTTGCTTACCTCTCCGATCGAAGCGTGTAATTTCTTATAGCGTCTCGTATATGCAATTTCGTGTACCGTTGCGTTGCAGTTACGCGTCGCTCGGTGCTCGATTAATAATCGTTTTTATCTTCACGGTTAGGTCGCTAGCGGAAACGATATTGGAATCGTTTGATACAGAAAGATATCACCGGTTAAATGTTGCGGTAACATTGCGACTGGGTGCAACGCGGAGTAAAAGCTGGACCCTCGATGCACGAGGATTCTGGAGCGAAGCTTTAATCGTTTTCCGATAAGAGGTAGCATTATTTTTGGTCCAACGCCCAGTTTTGTTTCGCGTGTCCCGCTAACTTTTGGTAGCGCTCCAAAACGCGTTGATTTCTCCCTATCCACCGAGGTCCACGATTTCGTCGTCCACCCAGAGGAGATCTCCGTTTCTTCCTGCTCGACGTACGCGCACGGATTTCCTCGTGGCGCTCTCGATTCATCGCGAAAAAACGCGGAGTCCCCCCTCCCCGTTGGTTTTGCTTGCCTTCGGTTTTCCACGCTCGTAATCTACGATCGTGGGAGGAAAATCGTATCGACCGTTCGTGGAATGGGAACGGAGGAGCGCGTAGGAAGCTTCGACTGGCGGCGTGGACGGTGATAACAGAATCGCGGATGTTTACGCGTTCGTTTCAGAAAATTTATACGCGCGGTTACGCATGGGATACGCGTAATACATGTACGAACGATGCAAACAAGATATTCGGGACGTAAGCTGCTCGACGACGTGCTTCTTTCGAGTCCCGCGACTTTAGACCCCCGAATCATTATGCATACTCGTATTTATGCAAATAGCTGCAGTTTAACGATAATCGCAAAAAGGTCGGAAGCATGAACAACTTTGTAATTCATTTCGCATCATTGAGAATATTTATCGTATCACGAGTTCATTCTTACGTGGCAGTTTTTCACGGTCGAGCTTATTTTAGTCGAAATAACGTGTCCTCCTCGTGAAGAATCAGAGTCCATGAACGTTAAAAAAGGAAGTACTGCAAAATGCTCGCGTCATTCTCTCTTTCTCTCTGTCTCTCCTTTTTGGTAGAGTAGACAATAATTTATAACTCTCTATGAGAAGATGTCGCTGAAAAGACAATGGTAGCTCGAGCAGCAATTAAAGGAAACAGCTGCGCGCGTTGTCAGTAGTTTGTGACTGTTCATCGTCAGACAGACACGAGCCGTCACCGTAGAAACGAGCTCACGCGAACAATTGGTGTTTAATTGAGTCGTGCTGTGCATCGAAAAAAGGAAAAGAGAGAAACATGACTGGAGGGTAGAGCAGGATTTCGCATCACTCGAGAGCTCTACGCACGGATTGTTTTAACCTGTTCGCTGTCGGCTCTCGTGCGTTCATCCTGCTTCGAGCGATTAGATTTCACGCGTATCAACAGTGAGGCGGCCGTGAACGTGTCAGAAGCAATGGAATACCAAATGAAACGCGAGGAAACAGGTTTGCAACGGGATCAATCGTAATTAAATGTATGATGAATTAAGACGCTCGTGTCACTAAGTCGTGGTCCTGAATTTTTCTTTCATTCCACCGATCGCGTGCTGCTTAGCCAAACGCCTTGTTAGTGGTGCGTGATCCGCACCTCGCGGCCTTGAACACACCTCGTCGCGGGCAGAAAAGCGGAAAACCTGGCGAAAAGTCGATAGTTGCGCGCTGGAAGTTCGCTGAAGGCGGAATGTCGGCTTGTTTGGATTAACCGCGTTCAATCGCGGCTTGACTCGATTAACGACGTTAGGACGAAACGTTTCGCGGTGCGCACGTGAGGCGTGTTCATTGATTTTAGCTGGAATGGAATATTCATGGACGCGTCCACGCGCGACCGTACGACACTGTCGCGAGCTCGCGAAATGGTGCTGGCGAACGGTCGATCAGAGGGGTGGATTTCGTGGCGCGCGCGGTGGACGCGATGGGGGTGGACGTCTTAAGATGAGGACCGCGAGGTTGCTAAATATACATGGCTGGTTCGTACGACATCTCGTGTCAAGGAATTTACGTAGTTGAAGCGGTCATAACACGAATTTTGTATGTTCGTGGAGTTGTATCGACAGCTTCGCGACTCGACCTTCGCGTCACCGATTAATGCTTGAATAGCAGCGTTTATCGTCGAATTTCTGGGAAACTTTTTCTCGAAATTCGTACTAATAGAGCCTTATCGTGAGATACGTATCGCGATATTTATTTCGTAAGGTTGGGTATCCCGAGGATCGCGTGTTTGCGCAAACCGCACGCTCCCCTCGTCGCCGCGATTAACGCTACGTGATGGCATCGATATTCCAGACGCGAGTCGACCAACTTCACCGTTTTTCCTCTTTTCCGCCAACGATTCGTAATCGTGGAAAGCAACAATGGAGTTACTCTGCTACGATTACCACTTCTGAATCGCACTTGGACGCGAAGATAACGATCACTTGAATGGTTCTAAATCGAGCGTCGGCAAATATCGCGTGTATTTGACAGCTGCTCGCAACGCAGACGTTGCATACTTTTTCCTTTATTTTGGTGCATGCAAATAACCAGTGCAATCAAATGACTGCGTCTAACGCATCGAATAAACATCGCGCATCGAACGTGTTTAAAAAACGTGAAGCAATTTATTGATTCGCTCGGTCGGGAGAGCGACGTATGCCAAATAGTCGTCCAGCAAGATTTGTAAATAGAAGTTCTTTACACAAATGTCAATTCTGCCGACGCTCCCTTTCTGAACGGAAACCAATGCAACGCATCTCTGTTTTCCTCGATATACGCCAAAACCTTTTCGGTAAACAGAGCCAAAAAAAGGAATCTAAAAACCTGCAAACTCTGACGAATACTTCAAACAACCGCTAGGTGTTAAAATGTGTGTCAGTGTTCCAGACACCCGACTATAGTTTCTGGATAAAAAAAAAATTGCTCGCGAACTGTTTCGATCGATGAAAATTCACATTACGAAGAAACTGAACGACCTAGAACACCGCAACCGGTATTGTCGTTAGTTTCCCCAAGAAACACTCGACCATCTATCGTCTATAGCTGCTCAGACCGAGTAGGGCGATCAAATGCTGTCGAAATAACCACAGAAATACCTTGTACGTGGGTTTCAGGTACGAGAGGCTCCTCAGAAGAGCGAAGACAGAAGATTTGTCGGAGGTTTCAGGCATTGGCTGCCTCTACCAAAGCGGAGTCGACCGTCAGGGTCGACCAGTCGTCGTGTTCGTCGGCAAATGGTTCCCGGCCACTAAAATCAACCTGGACAAGGTGAGTTTCAAATTTATCGAACCTTGAAAACCAGTTCGAACAATGCCACTTCCTTCATTTTCCCTCGATCCTCTCATTTTCTATGGCAATTACTCCTCGCACTTCGATTCGTCTTTCTCTTTCCCACCAGTAATACCGTTGCATTCGTCGCGTTATCTCGATCGGCACGTGCGACATTTTCGACGTTTATTTCGCACCGGCTTGGTGTTACGCGCGAAACATGCACGCTCGTTTTAGCTGATTAAAGTTGCAACCTCGTCGAGTCACAGGCAGCCTGTAACTAATTCACGCGGCTGTTATCGTGCAATTCAGTTGTTCCACGAAAAAAAAAATATTCGGAGTATTTTAAAGAAATAAACGGGAAAAGAGTCCGCTGGGAAGCGAAAATTCCTTCGCAATTTAACGATAACACACCTGAAGCGTTCCGCGAGAACGCAACCCAGTCATTTTCCGACCGACAGAGTCGTTCAAAGAATCGCTAACGGAGTTGCAACCGTTCTACGCGCTACTTATAATCACAACCAACCGTAAACACCGTTAAATAAGTCAGACAGGTATCCACGGGATCAATCAACCCTCGTTCCCGCGCGCGTCCCTTTCGCAACCCCTTGCGGAACGCGTCGCTCGAGATTCGACGCCCGCTGTCTGGTCCCTGTCCTCGGCCGACACCGTGGTGGACACGTGAACAGCCTGGGCTCGCCTCGTGACTCGAAAACGTACAACGAATCGCGTAATGGAACATAGTTGCGAGAGGAAAGCGTATAGCGTGAGAGCGGAAAATCAATACGCGCCCCGCGGGGTTAGCCTCGCCTCTTTTATTATGGGCTAGCGTGTTTAGCAGTTCTTTACAAGCCGATCGATCCGTTTAGCATACCTCCGCGCCGCGAGGAAATTGCCCGGACGGTTTTCCGTGGCGAAATCGAGCGTCCGTAAATCTAAAACGAATTCATCGATCGATTTGTCGCGACAATCCTCCCCCTCTGCAGCCAGAGAAAAATGTCGTTGCGCGAGAGGTGAAGGTGCTTTGTTAAATCGCACTTGATTAACCGGACGTAAGGATTTGCATAATTGACATTGGAAATGTTCGACGAAAGTCATGGATGACAAGAATTTAGTTCGCGCTGTTCGTCGAGACGGAGCGACGAAGCAATGGCCGACACCGGATACGGTTTAGAATTATTCATCGATCGAATGTTTATTCAGAACGTCGCCCGTTCGATGGTTCCACTAAATCCTCCGCGACGTGGCTGCGAAACGAGCGTTTAATCGCTTTGACCGTACGCCTGCTACGTTCAACGGACATCCCTCTAAATGGATCATCTCGCATCACTGGAGCCCTCGATACCGCGCCAGCCAAGATCCAAAGTTGAACGTGATCCGGGAAAGTTCAGATTTCGCTCGCGCCTCGGGTTTCCTCGTTAATGGAATTCTTTTAATCGTTGACATTTCTGTCGTTCGATCGTTCATTCGTGTTGCTGATCGCGATGCGTTACGCGGTGGTGGTTATCCTCGTGAATGCAGACATTATCTCCGAATCCCAATGTCATCGCGTTGGAGTGCATTCGAGGGACTACGCGTCGAGTCCCACGCGATTGTTCATTCCATTCGAAGTTATTGATTATCAGGCTTGTTAAAGACTGCGCGTCTGGGGATACTTTTGCGACACGACTGTCGCCCCTATTCCACGAACTATCTTCGAAGGTAGCTGCGAGTTATACGGTAAGAACTATTCAGAAGTCTGGTCGAGTTCTACGAAGAAGACTACGTGAATAGGATCGGTCAAGTGTCCATTCTTCTCGCATCCTTCAGCTCGAAAGTAGCCCTACTCGTAAAAGCTCGTCAAAAGCCCATTCTTCGCACTTCGCTCTCTGTACACGATCCTACACGATCTCCCACCCACACGTCTAAACTATTATTACCCCGAGTTCAAAGAAAGACTGAAATTACCCGAGGTAGCAAAAATTCGAAGGAAACCAACTTCCATCCCTCACATTTTTTACTCTACCCTTCGAGAGTAACTTAGGAGGGCAACTTGTTACTCTCCTCTTCGTTTCCTATCGACGCCTCCCAACAACCCACGAACTGCACCCATCTCGACCAAGCGAACGAGTTCGATTCGCGATGCATGCCCCTCCCAGCCTCCTCATTACTCCTGCGTGTATCGATATCATCTATGCTCGTACCACTCTCGCCCGCCTCGTCGCCCGTCTCCTACCCTCCCGTTGGCGACGAGCGTAGCACCGTCGGCTCGAATCGATATTTACACGTCCAGAAATAGACCGATCACGGAACAGCTCCCAAGCGGAGGGCGCGCGTAGCATGCGACGTCGCCACAGCCGGAACCACCCCTGGCCAAGTATTGTTTTCATCCCTTAACGCGCACGCTGGCCCTTCTCGTTTTATTTAGCATCGAGGCGAGCCGAGTGTCGCAGCCGGAAATAGCCGCGGTGGGATCGAAACGGAAACGCTTGCACGACCTCGCACCTATCGCCCCTCGCGCCGATCAACCCTTTCTATGCGCCTCGACGTTGATCGTGATCGATGGACTCGAGCGAATTCCCGTTTCCAACGCGTGTTCCTACATCTTCTTTCTGTCGACGATCATCCTGCGTCTGTTTTTTTCTTATTCCTCTCTACATTTCTGTCTTCCCCTCTGGAGGGTAGCTGGCATTGAAGTTAAGCTCGAAACGAATCAACAAAGGCATGTGACGTTGTTTAGATGGAATAGCGACTGTTATGTTTGTCTGTCAATAGCAATGGTTGGCACGCGAATGTCTTGTTTATTCCTTCTAATTTACATCTACGTAGTAACTTTCGAACCGATTCGAATCCGATTCGAGGAGGCCTCGCGTCGTCGTCGCTCCGCCGCGTTCCTGTGGCGACACATGAGGCAATCAGGAGAATATAGGATACCATCGAGAGAGGGCGAGGCGAAAGAAGCCGTGAACGACGATTCCTGGTGGCCGAATGTAGGTCGCTGTCCGAGATTCAAGGACGCACTCGATCATTCTCCCCGTGACCTCGCGATAGAAATTTCAGGTCACACGTTTATCGGCCGCTGCACGATGGAAACCCTCCAACCCCCTTCGATCACCCGCTCTATTCCGTATCCACCGGTCTTGACGTTTAAGGTATCGACAACCCTTCCATACCGTTCCGCAAAAGAGTTCATTTTCCAGCCAGTCTCGTTTGCGCTCGTCTTTTTGCTCCACTTTTCCATCCTCCCTTCTGGACGTGGCTCGATCCGGTAATTCCAAAGGTAGGGTCACGAGGGTAGTTGAATTTTTGGTAAATCCTCCTTGGTATTTAATTGAAGATTTTGATTAATTTTATGTTAGCTTCGTAGATTAAAATATCAGCTTTATAGCAGCCTTATTGGTAAATGTACTATTGGTGCGTCGAAATTAAATACACCGTGACGATAACTACTATTCATAGCATGATCGAACATTATTAGTCACTTGAGTGAATATGCTCTCTTAAATGCTCCGTCTGATTCAGACCAAGTTTCATCTCGCGCGCATAATCTGCGCGTAGCTGTACGTAACGATATCGCTCGTTCAAGATAAATCTTCAAACGTAGAGGAGATGCGGGTGGAATGGTTTCGAAAGGTTTGCTGTTTTTGCGAGGGCGGCGGTACACCTCGCGAACATGAACGCGCAAGGAATTCCAAACAGAATCTATACCTGTTATTTATTTCCTCGACGCACGACTAATTTTACTTTCAGCCGCCTTGAAACGAAACGAGATAAAAATTACAACGGCGTCGTAGAAGGCTGTCGCCAAAAATACACCCGGTACGTAGGACGTGGTCACTCGCATGCACGTACGCGCATATTACTCTCACCGTGTGAAGTCGAAGAAGGCGCGGTCTAAATCTTTTCATCTCGTGATACTCGATGAGAGAGAAAGGGAGAGCGAGAGAGACAAGTAGAACGTTCGACTAACAAACGCTAATTAAATGGACTGACGAGATAATGAGACTTCAGGGTCGCGATAGAGATAGCGAGCGTTTCGAAGCTTGTCAGCCAGCTTCGCTTTGTGGCATCGTTGAATCATCGATATTTAAGGCTCTCCCTCGCCGATAAGATAGAAAGTTGTTGCCTTTGTTTATTAATATTACGCCTTTGACGCGGAGCTTTCGACTCTCGAGAGAACAAGTGCTCGATACAGGTGTTTTCCCTTTCTTCCACCCTCCTATGCGAATTCCTACGAAACAGTTTGGGGAATTTTCATTAAAAGCTCTCGAAAGTCTAGAGTGCTGAGTTCTTAAATTTATACGGATCTTTATGAATTTATGAATTCTTAGATATGCAAGCTTTCAGAATTCTAGAAATTAATATCTTTCTCGATTTAAAATGCAAACTTTCTTAATCCCTCAATTCTTCAACCCCCCGTTCACTCTCGATCTCCGTACTCGCGATCGCAGCATGTCCAAAGCGAGCTAATGAAATCACGGTGTGAGTCATCGAGCAGAAAGATGCAGACCCCGTTTTTCACTCGTTCGCTACGATCTCGAGTAAACTCGAGCTCCGTTAGAAATTAAACGGACTCGTTTACACCTTTTTCTGCGCGGCTATAAATCTCCACGTTGGACCAGCGAAGTGAAACAACGAATCATCGGTTTCGACAAACGCGTACGTCGAGCTACCACGTCTGCACACATTTCAGAATGGCGTTACGTGTGGTGCTCGTGCGAGATCGTAACGCGTGGAAAAGGTAAATGCAAAAAGAGCGTAGTAATCGCGGATTTCCGGTTAACAAAGCCGGTGTCGATGGTAAACGATGATTAACGCGCTCGCTCGAACCCGCCGCCGTCTTGTTTCCGTTCCTCTTGGCAAGCTCGTAATTTCGCGAGCGGAACGACGCCGCAGAGGGATCGGATCCAAACGCTGGCTGGATTAATTCTGGCAAACGTTCGGGACTCGCGGACCGCGCAATAGTTGCGGTGGTTTTCTTCCGCTCGCCGTTTCGAAGGTTTGTTTGTTCCCGCGATTCTGTTTGCTAAACCGACACCGATATTGCTGGTAAAAGTCGGCGAAAAATTGTGAAACGCAACAACGTTAACGGTAGCGAGGTTTGCTCGTATCCGCGGTCTTATTTACCAACGATCAAGAATCGGGACGTGGAGACGGTTCGCCGGTTAAAAGTCAGCAAAAAATTCCATCGTCGACGAACGCGAAACGGCACGCGATTCACTTTCTCGTTCGCGGAAGCTGATTGCGACACCTCGTGACGACTTAATTTGCCGGGGATCACACCACTTGACGCAAATCGAAACTCTCTCAAACCGCGCGACATCTCGATAGCAGCGATACCCTTTGTGTCTCCGTGACAAATGACGCCACGTAATATCCATTATTTAAATCCCGCTGCTGCTGATCATTTATTCATCGCACGACTGAGAACGATTCGCCGCGCTTTGCAGAAAGAATTGGAGACGCGAAACGAGGAATTGTAAATGGTTCTCTGTCATCCGCTCGAATACATTAGAATAAATCAACAGAGAAAACCTGTGTATCTAATAAAGAACAAAAATTATCCTTTCCTCTACCAATCTGAAATATTTACCTCTCCTTCAAATTTTTCTTCCACGAATCAGACTCGATCAACCTTCTGTACATGTCCGAGAACGTCGAGGAAGAATCACGCGCAGCTTAACAAGAAGAGGGGCGAAATCTTCCACCCTCGAGCCGCGCCCCACTTCGCCAGAACGCAGAATTTAATATCCCGATACCGTTCGACCTACATGTGTGCGTCAGCGTCCGTGGTATCCGATTAAAATACACGGCACGTCGCGCAGACGTTCTGACGTCACGGGCGAGCGTCGAGAAACGAAAGGGAAGAAGCATCCGCGGGGGTGGCTGTAAATCTCCGAAACCAGAGGCGAGCGTCCCTGCAGCTGAGACGATATCTGGCGGAAGGGAACCGCCGCTCCTCTCAGCCCATCCCTCTTTCCATCCCCGTTTCCCTTCTGAGTCGCGAACTTTCGCAGCCGCGCCACGAGCTTCGCGCGGGGCAACCCCTTTGCTCTTTTCGGTCGCGGGACCCACGACCTGGTTCCCACGATCCTCGCGTCGAGGGCGAGGAACCGGGGCACTAATTCGAGTCGTAGCGCAGCGATCGATTAAAACGTGGTGACGAGTGCGCCGCGATGGGATCAAAGACTTTTCGTCGCCAGATGCGTTTTAATCGCGATCGGTTGCGTCTCGATTTAGGAGGGATTCGGGAGAGAACAGGGTGGTATACGAGGGCAGCTTCGATTCGAGCGATTTCTTTTTAGAAGAGAGATATTTTTATGGAAGACGAGATACGGCGTTATGTGGCATTCTATTCGAAGAACTCTGCGATGCGAGTAACTTGTCTGAGAGATGTTTCAAGGAAATATTTTGCGACCAGACTAATTTTTTCCGCAAGTATAGTCGTGAATGTCAAGTCCTCGCTCAAGTTGTACGTTACGTTATAAAAATAGCGCATGGTAATTTCTAATTTTTATTCCAAAGCGATATTTTATCCTAACTGCGCTCGAACAAAAAGGTTACGCCTGGTCCCAGTTGCGCGGTTCGCTTTGTACGAGCTTCCGGTGGCGCCATAAATCGCGGCTGGTAATCCTGCAGCGGGTGGCCCGGTGATTCCATTCAGAGAGTAATTCGTGGCAACTAAAATATAATTCAAAAGATTAATCCTGGCGCGCGGAGAATTCTATAAATAGAGGAGGGAAAATGGTCTTGAATGGGAACGACGAGGATCCCAGCTGAATTCACCGACAGGATATTTCTTGTTTCTGTTGCAGGCGCTGCTATACCTGATTCAATTGCTGGATCCCATCGTCAAAGGCGACTACGTTATCGCTTATTTCCACACGTTAACGACCAGCAACAACTACCCCAGCCTCCATTGGTTACGCGAAGTGTACAACGTGCTACCTTACAAGTAAGATCCATTTTCCACGATAAAGCACTGGGATTTCGATTCTGCTTTTGCGTGTAATAAGAACGAGGCAATTTCAGCCATTTAAACTGATTTAAATCTAAGCTAATGTTTCGAAAGATTCGTATATGATACACGAATCATTCGCAATATTTGTGTTCCAGGTACAAGAAGAACTTGAAACACTTCTATATTATCCATCCGACATTTTGGACCAAGGTCAGTGCATGGAATTTCCCGCGTTTGAAAACGTTTGGCACATTTTATTAAAGTAGCGTGCGTTTCAATGAAAATCGATAAAAAGCGTCCGATAAGGCGGAACTTTAAAGACACCGAAGCGACTCGCATTTCCCACATTTGCGTTCTATGCAAATCGCACGATCGTATCGAATCTCCCGACCTTCCGGTAGCCACTTAGTTAATACGTTTTCGCTGTGCGCGACTTGCAAATGCGCAAGGCCAATCGGTGTATTGCGAATTGGAGCTGGCATCGTTACCGGTTCAAAGGGAATACGAATGCGGCGAAGTACGGTGTTATTGAAGCGGATGGAAATAATTGGATCGTTCCGCCCTCCCTTGTTAGCTTAAAAACGGACAGGGCGAATAATTGTATCGATACTTAAGGGATAGTTACGGGAAGATTAAATGGAGTCATCGTTTTCTCTTGCTCTTGATTACAGATGATGACGTGGTGGTTCACGACGTTCATGGCCCCAGCCATCAAGCAGAAGGTGCACAGTTTACCTGGAGTCGAGTATCTTTACGAGGTGATGTCTCCTGAACAGCTGGAGATCCCTGCTTATATCACGGAATACGACATGACGGTGAGAGATTTCTTTCGAATTTCTCCTAAGTCGAATCAAATTTCGTGACTCAAAGTACTTCACATTATATCTATTGCCCTAAATTGCGCTGCTCAGCTATTACGTATACACTCGCGAATGAAAGAATAATTTGTTGGACCATTTTCTCGTTCCAAGTAAATTAAATTAAAAAAAAAAAAAAAAATACCACAAAATGTTACAGATAAACGGTATGAGGTACTACCAGCCAGACCCAACCCCATCGTCGCCGTCTACGTCCACGTAACTCCCTGAGGAAGCCTCCCAGCCAGCGAAGCACTGGACAGAACGAAGCAGTCGGATCGACCGTTCCGCTCGATAGTACGATGTCCGTGGTGGCGCGCGCGTTTAACACCCTCGCTTTCGCCGAGCTCTGAACGACGGGGTCGGCTCGCACGAATCGCACCCCTGTCGGCATCGATCGCGACAAACGGACGGTCCCTCGCGAACGGCGAAAAGTGCCTGGCGGAGACGCCGAACTGTTCCCCAAAGAGTCAAGAAGAAACCACTGCCCATCATGTCTGTTTCTCGCTGCGAGTAAAGCGCGCTCTCTATCGAAAAAAGTAAAAAAGAAAAGTAAAAAGCAGAGGATCACCTGCCACTGGTCCTGTCTCGGCAGTCCCGGAGCGAACGTGCGACTCGCAGGTCAATCGCCGCCGGGGCTGACTCTCTGACAGGCGATGCTAGGAAACATCGAGAATCCGAGGGTAGTATCGAGGATCGCGGTGGATGAGGAGACGGTTGTTCGCGCGCTGCGCGGGTATCGGCTGCCAAAAACACCAATAATCAGTATTCTCGTCGTCGTTATTACGATGGAACGTGGGATCTTGTTGTTCTTAGAAATAGCTAGTTGTTGTACTGGTTTTAGAACGAGACAGTGCTGAATGGAGTAGGTGGACGCGCGTTATCCGGGAAGGAGCGTCGACGGCGAACCGTAGAGTTAAACGACCGGCTTAAATGCGAATACTGTCGATCGCTTTTCTGTTATTTTTCTTATCATTGTACAGCGAAGAGCGTCCACTCGATTATTGTATGTCGTATTTCATTATTGAGCTGTTCGGAAAGTCATTTCGTTTTTTTACTACTTCTGATTTTTGCTGGCAAAAAATCTGGTCTAAGTGATATTTGACGTCCTGATTTGAAGCGAAGGTCTTCCCGTCCAAAAAATTTTGCAGAGACTGGAACAAGTGATAATCCGAAGGTGTCAAATCTGGAGAATATGGTGGTGTGGTAGTACACACTGTGGTGGTATGGTATCACACTACACTTCAGAATTAATCGTGGTATTGTCCGGTAGAAGCTCGAAAAAAACGATCACCTTGAAATTTTTTTTTGGATGTTTTTAAAAAATGCTACTTTCAATTTTCCATCTTTGATAGGATACCAAACAAAAACTATTGCAAAGAATCAAATGAGATTTTTAACAAACAAGCCTTACTGTATCAGCTGTGAAAAAATACAATTAGTTCCTCTGTTGGCAAAAATCGAAATTACTTTCCGAACAGCTCAATATGTCACGTCGTTGGTGAACTTAAGTCGCGGCAGCTGGCGCGCGGTATTTTCGATATATATATATTTAAAAGAATGGAAGACTCGAGAGAAGAATACGAGGGAGGAGGATTGGTACACAACGTCGCAACTCTTCCGCTGAAGGGATGTGGAGCGGCTGGTTCCTTACGTGGCACTACGGCTTCGGTGATCCAGCGTGGATCGTGGATCCATCGTTGAAAACCGAGTGACTGGTTGCGCGCTTGTTATCATAATAATAGGCGTAAACTCGTGTTCGCCAAGTGATGAATCAATTTGTTAACATTTGAACCTCGTGGAGGCGCGTGCATATTTGCAAACGTCTTCGTTACGTGGAGGTGAAGCGTCCCAACTGTCGACTGTTTCTTTTACAGGGTATTCGGAGGCATTTTCAAGTCTCCGTGGTCTTTGTTCGCAAATGTCGCACCACAAGTGACAGACACTGTCCAGAAGCATTGTCTCCAATTTTTCTATTTTATTTCAATAGACAGCAAGAGCTGTCCGCGACAAGTCCATATCCAACAATAATTTTTCCTTCCTCCACTTTACGCGAAGAGTAGTAGCTGGTAGAATTCGTGAAACTAAAGTAGAGAAAAACCTACATCTTCGAATGATATTCAATTGATTTATCATTAAGATGGACGAACGTGAGTCCCAGAAAAGTTTGAACGGCTGCCCGCCGAGGTCGTGCACGCGGTTCAATTCTAGATTAGATAAAGCAATAAACTAAGAGCTTTCTCGCGATCTATACATATACCTATATACACGCGCGTATGTGTATACCTCGTGGGACAGATTATCGTTATACTCGTTGTTAAACATTCTTAGGTGCTCGAAGAGGCGGAACGAACCGTTCTAAAAACCGCATCGATTAACCCATTCGTATCCAGTTTCGTAGTCGGCTGAAAATCGATCGAAGAGAAGATCGACAGCGGATGGACGAGCCAAACGGAACGCTGGGTCAATCGACCGCGCCTCCGAGTAAGAAATGTGTATCCACGTTGTAATTTTACATTATTGTCATTAACCCCGAATAACCCAAAGTATGCTTGATCGTTTAGATACTTTTTTATTACTTTTTATTGCGTTAGTGATGTCCGTTGACGCTGGAATAGCGTTAGAGTAGAGTTACGTTGAAACAAACGTGGGACGAACGGGAGACGACCCCTGTGAATCAGGGGGGTGGGTCAGTCGTTCGTTCGTGGTTCGTTCTCGAGTTCGAAGGTGCTCTGATTTCGTTCGTCTCCGTTTCTCTCGTTTCCTCGTTTTACGAAACGGGTACACGCGACGACCTCGAGCGACTCGAAGCTTTCGATCGCTCCGGTCGATCGCGTCGCGTCCGATGATCGATCCTTGGCGTTTTACGTTCAACAACCTCACTGTCCGTCCCTGACAATCGTTTATAGTAAGTAGCCAAGGTGTCGCGCAACGAGTCGTCCAAACAGCCTCGTGGCCACGGTACACTTTCTTCGTTCTTTTGTTTCGTCTCGTATCGTTTCGTTTCGCTCGTCGAGAGAGTTCGAGGGTGGTTTGGACGACTAAGCGTTGCGTCTGTCGCGGCCGTGTGCAATCACGTCGATCAAGAGTGTTGATTCGCATGTGGACGCCGTAGGCGATACGAAGGTCCGTGACAATATGTAACCACTGCGCGCTTGAACGAGCGGCGGCTCCGATTCTGTTCGAAGCTCGTTAAAGTCCTAACCCAGTCGACGTTAGAAGGCACGCGCGATTGATAACGGAACTATTAATCACGTCCAAAACTGCTGACCTAATAATAACAATCAGAATTGCTGAGCTCACAGTATAGCGATTACTCAATGGTACCAAGAATCGCTGACACTTCAATGATTACTTAATTTGTTGTGATGAATCCCAGGCAAATCGAGTTCGCCAAGAGAAATTCCAATTCTCATCGCCGTTGTTAAAGGATATTTCCGATGTTGAGGTGCCTAAACGGAAGAAAGGTCGCGCGTGTAAATGGATTTCGAATTGGAGATTCAAGTCGACCGAGTAATAGGACTTTAAACGAGACGCTCGAGCATTAGGCTTCGCGCTTAGAAGATAAATCTACGGCTTTGAGACAGGGAGGAAACTAAATCGAGACCGTTGTTCCCTCGCTTTTAGGAGCCGCGGAAACGAAAACGGCCAGACCTCGCGAGAAACGAGCTCGCTAAACTTTGTGCGCTGATGTAGCGTATCGATCGGTGCTGTTGTTCGTGTTAAATATCCAGTGATCCACGTTTCATTTTACGAACTTATTTCTTTTCTCGTCGCGCACCGCCATGGACGTTCTCGATCGCGGCCAATCGTCCGGCGAACGGAGACCAAGTCGTTCGATTCGCTCGACCGTCTTGGGAATTCAGTTTCGTGGGTATCTTCGTTAAACTCAACCAGTTGAATTATGTGTGGTGAATTCTGTTACGTTGTCACGTTTGTTGTGATGTTTGTACGATGATGTCTGATAACCGTAAACTTGCCGGGAGAGGAGATATTGTTGTTGCACGTCTTTGATCTGTTTAATCCGAAGACGAATGGATAGATAATTGCGAGAGGTCGTTACGTAAATCGGCTAGCAGAATAACTTAGACGCGAGATTGTTCTATTAATCGTGCTGAAGTCATTATAATTGTTAACGCGTTCCACTAATCGCAGGTTTTGCTAATTAAAACGATGATTATAGAGTCAATCGTTGAACGCGGCCAGCGTTACTAAAAGTGAATTTTATATGAAGAAAAGAAATATATTATAACCAAACGGTGTATTGTTTGACCATCAACACGTTCTTCCTTGATAAACGGCGGATCGCGCGAGTTCGATCGGTTTTAATCTTCTCTGTTCTCTCTTCCGAATAGCTGCACAGGAAGCTACCGCTGTAAGCGTCATGCGAAACTAAATTTTCGAGAAGATGCGCTTGAACCAGCAACACTTCACGCGGTGCACAGTGATTCTGAGAGTCTGATTCTCAGTGAAGATATTTTTTTGACCAAACGAGGATCGATTCAATGGGAGGACGAGAAGTCGGAAACTACGCGTGCATTGTTCTATGTATACGTAAAACCGGTTAAGTTGTTAATTGTAATCGTTGTCGCGATGGTAATAGATTCTAACTAATCGAGGTATATATTTTCGTCTTGGTGCCGATGCACACTCTCTGGCTAGTGCACGCCATGCTCTTTCGTCTGGTTTTTTCGTCCTTTTTTTATAGATCGAGCAATAAACGTATTGTTTCCACAGAAACGTTGTCTGTTTCACTTCCGGCCCACGCGATGGAAGAATTCGTTGCATTTTCGCGGTGAGATGTAAAAAGGAAGCGAGATAAAAAATGGGGGAGGTGGGGGGAATGAACGCGAAGGAAGTATAGTGAAGTTATCTTATCGTTGAAGATACTCTTGCTATCGAAGCGTAAAATTGGAACCTCAGATATTATTTCGCACATAACGATCTTTGCAACCCAGCGATCATTAACGTTCAATAATACTCGATGAAGAAATAACACGAGTTAAACATTTCGCAAACGCTGGCATTGATGGATGTATCGTGTCGTACTATTTTCAATGACAAAACTGACTTGTGATTACACAAGTGTTACTTGCAACTTTTATTTTAAAAAGAAAAATCGTCGATAAGATAGCTGCGCGGCTCGCATTGGCACGGAGCGAACGTAAATTGGATAAATAACATTCGATCACCGTTGTACGGAAGAGGAAATAAACTGATACTCGTTTCTCTCGAGAGAACGTTCTAGCTTCCATGGTTTCGCGTCTCTGAAGAGGGACCGCGAGATAACTCCGGAGTGCAGCTGCAACCCTCCAGAGTCCATTGCACCACCGTCAGACCCGTCGTCTTCGAGAAGAGCACAGTGGCGAGTCACATCCGACGACGTCAAGTTTTCAGCGACCCGTAGTGAAAAAGAACACGAGGGCGTACATGGTCGTTGGTGCGAACCGTGTGCTTGTCGACCCGATTGTAGTCGTACGTGCGGTCTTTCTCGTTCGTCGCGATACCAAATCAGTCAGCAACGTGACGTCGTGCTGTGTGTATCATCGCGAGTGAATCCACGTCCTAACGGTCGTCTCCTTTACTAGCCTAACCGGGCGTGTATATATATAGAAGTGCAACCAAAAGAACCGGTAGATAAGAGCGTAAGCGAGTCAGGTTGGAGATGGGAACTGAAGAGGCTTTGTAACGAGGAAAGGAGTCTATTCGTGGTCACTTGGTAAGACGCACCGATGGGTCCGTCACCCCATCGTGTATTTTGGTGATCGCGACTCGGTCCACCTATCAACTGAGCTCGTCGAGTTGTCAGAGACGTACGAGATCGCGTATTGCCCCGATGAAACACGCCGTCCTTCCAATTCGCTATTTCTCAACGTTTTTGATCTGATCTTCATCTGTGGCGGAGGACCTATCCGGACATTATTGATCCTCGAGGTTGAAATCACCAGCTTTGAACCTAGCACACCCCTTTCCAGCAATTCTTTTAGCATATATCTTGTTTGTTATGCCTTTAATACACTTCGTTTGCTCCTATATTCAAAAGCGTATGAAACTGGCAAAATTGAACGTATCGTTACCAACATTTGTTTCAAATATGCCTGAGATAGTATCGTCTCTTACCCTGACGCCTGTACGCGTGCCAAAAATCGGCACGAAATTTCCGGACGACCCAATCTGTACGTGTACGCCTCGGTAGTTAAACGTATATGTAGTGTACGCTCGGTAAAATTACAGTTTTATTTAACGAATTTTAATTTAATTCGCGAGATAATTAGGTGCACGTGACCGTTTAAAAGTTACGTAATAAAAGTTAATGGATCTCATACAGGTTAACCCATTTTCTTTTTATTCAATCGCTGCTGGAATGTTGAACAGCAAATTGTGCAAATGCCTTTGCTGTATCATAGAACACCGGAGTACAATAAAACTCGACGCATAACATCGCTTACGTCTTTTCCCCGGCGTTTTAGCAACAAAACATTGGCTTTTGATCGGAAAAATCACTTCTATAGTCGTGTATAAAAAGTAACGTTTTTGACGTAGTAATTACTTAAGCACTGACGTCCATATTTATTTTAATTTCTTGGAGTACAAAGTGCTCGGCACACGAACTTCGACTTCCTCTTTATTTACGACCACCACCACCTTACCCGCAGGTCGCATTATTGTTTACATCGATCTATTACAATCGGTACAGCGATCTATTACAGTCGAAGACAGCGATAATTACTTTTCTGATGAATGAAAAGTCCGCGTAAGAAACTAATACGATGCTTGAAACGATTCTTATTTCACCACGTTCCAATGAATCCACGTAGTACCACGTGGACGGCGATTGAAGACCAATGATTCTAAATGTTTCCTTTCTTTCATGAAGCGAATTAGATACCTACAAATGCGTTCGTAATGTTCTGCAATCGTAATGATTGAGTGGCTCTAAATCGCAAAGTCTATCTTTTTTTTTTTGTCACATGTAATCTCTATAAATAGTGTAATTGCATTGCTGGTGGAGCACGCGGCTGAACTGTAGCCGCCCATTTTTTCGTCTTTTCACGTTCGAGTTGTTGGTTAAAGCATCGTGTCTCGGAGACACTGAGATTCCCACAGGCGTGATATCTACGCGATCTACGTTCGAAGCGTATCTAAAGATGATTTCGAGAGCCGTAGGAAAACGGAAATGAAACATTTCAAGAGGAAAGAAATAAATCGCACGTGTATCGATCCATCGAGAGATCGTTGAGATCGTTCACACTCCGTACTGAAAGAGCGGAACACGCGTCGAGGACTGTCGACGCGCGTGCCTGAAAAGTGTACGAGGCCCCTCAGAGGCCATCTTGGCGGCAGCATTGGCCGACAGGAATGGTCACGACCATAGAATTCGAAGGAGAGGAAGAGTTTTCGAGGTCAATGGCTTTCTAAGCACGATTTTAGGCCGGAGAATCGCGTACGCGCGTTTATGCACATCGATCTGGAAACCTCTATTCTTGGAGCGTCGCGAGGGGAACAGGAGGTGACACGTGGATTACTAATTCGTACAATGCGACCCGCGTAAAGGTTGGTCACGAGAAGCGGATGGAAATTAAAAGAACGAGCCGCTTCTTCTGTACGAATAAATGACACATCATTTCTGTTAGGAAAAATGCAGCTGACCGAAGCAAGCGATAATGATTTATTTGAAACAACCCGAGAAATCACGATAAAAAAAAACGTTCAGTCACATTCGAGGTATCGCGACGTTTGTCCATGATAAGTACTATAACTTCTCGAACGAAACAAGTGTTATCGTAATAAGTCGTATGTCCGGATGGCTCCGTACACGTTTAATCACGCCGCGTTAAGAATATAAGACAAAGTGGTATTTAAGATAATCACACGGAGGATCGTTAATCCCGGACCCGTAAAAGGGCGTATCGAAACCGACCTCATTGACACGCACTCGCGGCGTTATCTCTATTTGTTAGTCAATCTGGAGTTCGCGAGGCGAAGTAATTCAAGTTTTTTCGAGCATCGCAAATCCGAGAGTCGTGCAATCGTTACGAGATATTATTTATTCATGTATGCATCGTGATTATATATATAAACTGATTTAAATCCCGAACGTTATTCCAGTCACGATCGGTTTGTGGTTCACAGTACCGTCGATAACAGGTTCGACCCGTAATCGAACGCATCGACGTCGACGTCGCTTGGTCATCGTCGCTCGGCTTCGTCGAACCGATTTTCTGTTGCCAGATGAGCCGGAAGGAACGCGTTTTCATGCCACAATAAGGAAACGGTGAAAGTGAATCATTGGCGGTCACGATGGAGATACTCGGCATCAAGTTCGCACCGTTGAACGTACCGCTGAAACGTAGAGTGCAAACACTGTCGATCGCGGTATGGGTGGTCATAATAGGCTTTGGGATCATCTGGTCCTTCATTATTACCACCGCTATGCTTTATTACTCGTCGATCACACGCTACATAGTGCTGCTCTACTGCGTATGGATGTACTACGATTGGGACACGTGCAATAGAGGCGGCAGAAGGTTTGTCGTGCTGCTCGTTTCTCTTTTCGCTCGACTTATTTCATCCAATGATTTTCTCCTTTTTCAGCGAACGTTGGACCAAATGGTTCCGGAGCTCCGCATACCTAAAAAACTTAACCGACTATTTCCCTACGACAGTAGAAAAAACGGCTGACTTGGATCCGAACAAATCGTATCTGTTGTGCAGTGTACCGCACGGGGTACTCTCGATGGGAGTTTTAGGCTTCATAAAGTATGAGTCCAGATTCAGAACGTTATTCCCAGGGATCGAGGTCCGTGCGGTTATCCTAGATCAACACTTCAGGTTACCATTTGCACGCGAGTACTGTTATATGTTCAGTAAGTATCCTATGGACATTTTTGTTCAACCAATAGCTCATCTACCAAGCTTGTTCCTCTTACGCAACAGATATGTTGATACGTTGCCGAGATAAAATATTTAATTGTCGTTAAGCATATTTATCTGTCGTTGGACATCGGGAAAAAAATATGTCGCATTTGATAAAAAATACATTGCTATGTTTCTGCTGTAACGATACTGATCACTATTTTATTGAAATTTAGGCGTTATCAGCTGCTCTCCGGAAAGCTTGAATTATCGATTATCGTCGAAACCACCGCCGCCGTACACCGGGATGGCGACGGTACTGGTCGTCGGTGGAGCGTTCGAGGCGTTGGAGAGTATTCCAGGGACTTATCGTACCGTGATAAAAAAGAGGAAAGGCTTCGTAAAACTAGCGCTGAAGCACGGGTTAGAATCGACAATATTTGAAACGGAATTCCGTTCGACAGGTTCAACGTTTTGATCCTAGAAAGATTAGGGGTGGCTCTTCGAGCTCACCATTGCCGAACAGTTCAGATCGTACGATCGCTACTTTCCTTTCGCGCGGTCAGTTCCTTGAAACGCGTCATTTTTACTTCCACGACTCGAGGCTCCATCTTTCTAGGGTAAACCTTGAATCTTGGTTCACACCGTTGACTCAACGATTCGCTGAAACGAACCTGTATGACTATTCCATGGTACCTGACCAATGTAGTGGAGTATATCGATTTTACATTTGATCGATTTTAGAACCTCTCTAGTGCCTGTCATCCCCTTCGGAGAACCGGATACGTACGACCAAGTACACGCACCTATGGGCTCGCGTCTCCGAAGGGTGCAAGAATACATTCGCAATAAGGTGGGAGTCGCGCCGGTTATCGTCATTGGCCGAGGATTCTTCCAGTACAGCTTCGGTTTGATCCCTCGTCGAACGCCGATCACTGTCGTCAGTGAGTACTTGAAATCGATCAGAATTCCCCGCCACCATTATATTATACAATTCCAATGATGAAATTTATTTCTCGATCGTCTAGTCGGTAGCCCATTGGACCTCCCGAAGATAGAAGAACCAACGAACGAGCAAATCGACGAGTATCATCAAAAGTTCATAGACAGCCTCGTGCAATTGTTCGAGGCTGAGAAGCACAAGTACATCAAGAACGCGGATTCGGTGCATCTCGAATTCATCTAGCGATGCGATACAATAACGATTTCCGATGAGATCAGCTGGGAGAGAATCGAGAGAGAAAAAGTATTCGATCGCTTTAGTTTAGTTAGTCAGTAGTCGATTACATTTGAACAATTTTTATAGAGTCAAGCGAATTTGAATTGTATCGAGTTTATAGGAAAGCTGTAAGAGAATTGACGCTCGATTAGAGGGGGCTACGATAATCGCAAAGTAAGAGAAAGCCCTGGAAGAACAGAATTTTCTCAGCTAGAAATATTAACGAGGATAGAAGAGAAGTTGTGAGATAGGATACGTAAGCATTATTGATAGGAATAAAAAGACACCGTAAACTTAAGTAACAATTAGATTTCTTGTAAACTCAATGAGCGCGCGTTCATCGCGTATTCGACGGGCATGTGCGCGTCGCGTGTGATTATTTAATTGTAGACATTTCTTGCGAGTAAGTCGACTAAAATCGCCATTAGCACCGCCAGGATTAGAAACACTGTACACCAACCGATTCTGCGCAAGATCTGTAAAAAAAGAATTAATCCTTTGTCCACGTGTACATTTTCAGTCATTCCTACTGTTACTACGCTTCGTATATTTTTGTTCGCTCCGGCCAACCTTGTCTTGCCACGCTCTATTCGCGATGCAATCGCTGAACTTCATCCGCGAGAAGTGAACCGTGCTGTAGAGCGGTATCCAGGTGTTCGGCATGAGCCAGTAAAGAAACGTGTCCAAGTATTTGCGAAAGTGAAACGATTTCCTCGTTACCAAATCTCGCATCTGAAAGATTCATAACATTCCTCGAATATCGATCTTCTGTTTCCATCTGAACGCACCTGCTCGCTGTATTTTCAAACATCGATAGAGTTAACTGTTAATTAGCGTAACGAGAAGAGAATTACTTCGATGTAGTTGTACATAGCGAGATCGCAGATAGCGTGAGCGTCCTCGCATCGAATCTCCGTGAACTTCGGTAGGACCTTGCTAAAATCCGAGTCGTAACGTTCCATCAACTCGTCCAGCAATAAAATGTCCTCGAAACCCTGGCGAAGAGAACGAATTACGAAAAAAATAGCGGAAATAGAGCTGGTTCGAACGATCGACTGAGACTCACCGTGTTCATTCCTTGAGCATAAAATGGCACCATGGCGTGAGCAGCGTCCCCGACTAGCAGGGTGGTTTTACCAACGTGATAAGGTTTGCACTATGATACATTCGCGAGGGAGAACGTTTCGTTTAATCACGACTAAATCTCTTAATTATTACTATTTCGACATTACCCTTTCTCTCGAGCTTGGAAACATTTACCTTAATGGAGACTAACGGTTTCGGTTCCCTCTCGAAGTAATCTGCGACCAAATTATCCTTGCCAATCAAGTCCACTAGATCCGGAAATTGTTCCTGACAGAAGTTCACTAAGTCATCGGGTGTTTTGAGTTTATCGAGGGTGGCGAACGGCGCGAATATGTTCACCGTGAAACTGTGGTCGTCTTTTGGCAGAGCTATGGTCATGAACTCTCCTCGTGGCCAAATGTGAAGGTGCTTGCCACTCATCGCGAACTTGCAATTCAACGAATTCAGGTTCAATACTTTTGCGCAAGTGTGCGAGGATGAAAGAAACGAGAAAAGTTTAAGGGACGTGCACGAACAAGTGTACCTACACTGTTGTTCTCCCCAACGGGTATGAGTAACTCGACGTAACCATGTTCGATGTACGTTTGACTGCAATTGAACAATGGCCTCTTCGACATCACTTTCCTGACTGTCGAGTAAGCACCGTCAGCCCCGATTATCAAATCAGCCTCCACTTCCTCCGTCGTTTGGTTCTTCATGCTGCAAAAATTCATACAACTTTACAACCTCTGCTAAGATATTGCATCGTCGTTGTTTCACGACTATGTTTTCTTACTCGAGTATTTTCAGCTTTCCATTCTCCAAATCTGCGTCCACCAGTTTCTTGTTGAAATGAAGACTCACTTCGGGATACTTCTCCGCAGCTGTTCAATCGACGCGTCCCAAAGAAATTCAAAAGTAGAATTAGAAATTGATAGATGCGTATATTTCTTGCGCCTCTTTCGATTATTTGGAACGATTTGTATTTTCACTCGTTTCGTTAATCGCTATCAGATGTAATCGAAACAACGACACGAAGCATATCTCGGAATAGAATTTGATACTTCCTGGATTACAATTAAATTTTGCAAATCATTGTTTTCTTGCGTAAGCGTATCTTATCGTGTGGAAAGTTTTACGCGCTACTAAGTGTATATGAAATTGATACAGCAATTAAACGTACACCAAGTTGCATAAAATTAATGTATGCTAATTATACATTAATCACATGTAAATCAAAACGGTCATATTTAAAGAAAAACTCGCGTTAAACTCGATGAAACACCGTTTTCCGTTCAATTATTCTGGCGAAGAAAGAGAACTTGACACGGTATAATTTCTCAGGCTTGTCAACAAGTGTCTTGAGCTCGAAAAGAAAAAAAAAAAGGTCGATTATGACCGCACTGGCCGTGGGTTTCAATGTTCAATGGCTGGACGTAGCTACTACAGCGCTGAATGTGGCAAATCGTAAAAAGCACGAGGTAGCGGTGGCGAGAAACACGACACTCTTGAATTCTTGTGGCTTCACGCACTGCCTCGACATCGGATATTCGCTGGCCATTTTTCACCAGAAAAGCTTCTCGAGTTCGTTCGTGTTCTCTCAACTTAAAAATCTGATCTCGTCGAGATAACCTTTTGTGTACAACCTCTTGGTTAATTCATGCGAAGCAGTACGATCACCGCGAACGATCGACGCACACGATACAAAGTGCCGAAAGAGAGGAACGGAGTGATCTCAGTGTTACGTGGGCTTCTACTTACCATTTAACAGAACCATGTTTAGGTATCGCCTGCTGAGCGAGTAAATACACTGCAATGGAAAAAGATTATGGTACCAGAAACGTTCTAAAACGATCGTCGTCAGTGAACTATGCAGATATATCGTCTGCGCTGAAGATCGAGAAAGAAGAAAGAAAAATGAAAGAACAATCGCGAAATCACTCACATTTCCTTTCACACTGTCGTAGAGTATCTCGTTAAGGGTACCGTCCTTGTTGTGGATCATTCTTCCGCGCATGGCAATGCCATGATTGTCGACTATGGCCTCCTCGAGGCCAACCGCCCTCAAAGCATCTCGCCCTCGAACCGACACAGCCAAGTCGATGCTCTGACCTCTGGAATCTACCACTCTGATGTCTAAAAACGATCGAACCACCATCGAGCTTTTCAATGTTCCATTCTATTATAATCTGAGAAACGTAAATACTCGAAGCAGACAGCGTTACGTGCCGCGAAGAAGAATAGGTAAAAGAAAATGTAGAGATCTCGGTGCTCGAGCGAGATTATTACAAGAATTATTAGAAACAACACAGTATGAATCAAGAATTTGAGAAATGTTGAAGAGTAAAAATCGATAAAGCTGTACGTAATAATTGAATCGATTCTCATGGTGTTCACCTGAACGGTACTCATAAATGGCCACGGAATGGCCCCTCTTCGCGAAGAAGCAGCCAGCCAAAGCGCCAACCTAAAATATCGAACACTCACTGTATCGACGTCACGCAAGGTGTTAAAAGGCGTGTGAAACTTGTGGAAGAAAGCGTTAAATAATTAGTTGCCGCGAGAAATTCGCTAGTGGAAGATGGGACACGCACCAAACCACCCCCGACGATGGCAATCCGCGACTTTCGATCGGCGTCCGCCATGGTATACCGTCTTGCACGGAAGCCGATGATCAACTACCTGTTCTAGCATAATCCTCGAGCTGGCATATATACATATACATGTATAGGGTGAGCTGTGTATCGGCGTAATCTAGAATCATGATTTTGCGACGATACGAAAAATTTCTGAAGAAATCATGAGGTCGACACGACACAGGAAGAGGCGCGTTGAAGTTACTGGATCAGGAACGATATCCTTAGAGTAGCGGTTCTCAACCAGAGCCACGGAAAGATGTTACCAAGGGTAAGGCGAGTAATTTGTCTAATACTACATTGTTCTACCCATTTTGTGTACTTCGGTATCAACTGTTATCTTAAGCCATGAATAAGGAACGTTTACAATGTGAATTGTTTGCTTCGTATATTTATACATTCATTCTTACGTAAGATTTAATATCTAACTATGTGTATTTCGATATTACCTTTTATCGTAGCCGTATAATCTCTCATAATCGAATATCGTAAATGTAAGAATTCTTTTGTTTTTCTCATAATGGAAATTATCTACAATCCCATAACACGTGCGGCAACTGCGATTAGAGGGCGACATCATCTAATTGATGAAGACATACCTGATCTTAATCACGAGAGAAAGACAAATATTTAACTTTGGTTATCCTATAACTCCTTCTTTTCGGACAATCAGTTTAAAACCTAACACGATACTTAAAATCTTCTCTAACGATAAGACGTATCTTACGGACTACATAAATCTTCATCTTTCATTTTCCAGAACTCAACGAAACCATCGAGTTCAGAAGACGATCGGAGCAGAAGATCCATCCCCGATTCATCATCCGCCCAAGAAGATGAATCGAACTGTTCCAATGTACCCAGATAAGATCTTTATCAAAAATAACAAGACAGAAGATCCCATCGAAAGCTCTCAGAAGCCAAGAAGAGGACGCATTGAACATGAAAGATACATCCAATAGCAGCAGAAGAAGAGCAAGAGCAAGAAGAAGAGTCAGGCTGGCGAACGGCAGCCCAGCCGCGGTCCCCTCGGCGGTCGCGCCAGGGGGTGGCGCGCGAGGAAGCTGAAAACGGTGACGGGCAGCACGTCGCCGTGGCGTGGCCGTCGTCGACGGAGTCTAGCGCGGCGCTGTCCGAAAAATCGAAAATAGCCGGTGTGCCAGTCAGTGCGGCGATGTCGACGGCGAACGACGTTTCGGCGGTACGGTTCGGCCGGTGGTGGTGGTGCTGGCGGAGACGAAGGAGGAGTACTACCTGCGGGCCAACGACGATGCCGACTGGATACGCGAAGACGATCCTCCTTCTCGGTGTTGTCACGGTGTTATGCGCCCTCCTGGGCACCGTCGACGCCATCGCGAAAACGAGACCGGACGAGCCCAAGCCCAAGGGTGCCCACAAGGACGCCACGTCTGTCATCGAGGAAGTCAATGCCAAGCAGCTCGAACGGCTCCTCAAGGAGAAGGACTTTGTTGCCGTGTATTGGTGTAAGTGTTGCACCTTGTCAGGAGAGATCGCGAGCGTTTTCCACCTACGATTGCTAGCCTATCGTTGCTCGATGCCCAGGGGAGCGACGATCATGGTACCGTGGAGGGGGCCGATGGGAACCTTGAGTCCTCCAAGCGGAGGCGTTGGACCTAGATGGTGATCACGATAGGTGTCGTTTCGTCGGTTCTACAGTTGCTCCGTTCGATTCCTCTCGAGTGATGTAATTAATCTTGCGGATTGTTGGATTCCTCCGTTGATTCCGCAATCGTTTTCTTGCTTTCGTACGAATGATCGATCTTCAGATTTCGATTGATTGTCGGCTCTGAAATTGTTTTCTTGGTTTCACGTGAGTAACTGATCCGGAGGTTTGGATTGGCTGTTCGGTTCTGAAATTGTTTTCTCGCGTGATATAATTGGGGCGAGGATTGGTAGGCATTTACGGGTACTCGTTGAAATCTTGACGGAGGTATCGACGATTCTGGCTGTTCTGCTGGTTCTTGTATTTTGGGAGCGCGCGGAATGCTTGCTCTAGATGTGAATCAAGTACCATAATTCGACCCTAGATATTTCGCCAGTAATTAATAACGTATCAAGCACACGTTGCTCCACATTACCGCGATTAATCGATCCTTTATAGATCCAAGGGATATCCGGAGAACTTCGATTTTCTCCGAGCATAGATCGAGCTCCGCGAGAATTGGCAGTTCGACGTTTCCGTTTTTTGGAACCGTATCGCGGCCACCGTTACGAAAGTGCATCGTGGAAATGCAGCATCTACTCGACGTCCACCGACACGTGGCACCCGACACGATCTTACGTAATCCGTCTACGGGCCCTTTTGCCTCTGATGCGAATTCTTCAGGGTACCTAGCGCTGCGTGTTCTCTTCATCCCTCTCTCTCTCTCTCTCTCTCTCTCTCTCTCTCTCTCTCTCTCTCTCTCTCTCTCTCTCTCTCTCTCTCGCCTCCCCTATCGCACCCCGCTTCGACTCTAGCATTCCTCTCGGTTCACCGACTTCTGCCGCGAGCTGGCTCTCGATCCTCTTCTACCGCCTTCCAACTTTTACGCCTCCCAAAAAGAAATCTAGGTTAGAATTTGAATTCTCCGAGAAGAGATTGCACTAAATCGGGTGACCGTATCAGGGACTGTCGATGCTCCCGCTTGGAGATTAATTTGAGAACACCCAGAGGCGTCGCGTGACACGGTGAGATTCTATCATTGAGAGAGGTGTGCGGAGGTGTTGCGTAACATTTTTTTGAAAATTCGCCTTTCGCGGTGGCCGAAGTTGGCACGATCCCTTTTCAAACGTTCGAAGATCTAAAGATTTCTAACCTACATATCAGAGGTTAACGGTTATACATATTTTTATACGTCGGCAACATTTATCAAGCCATCACGTAAATATGTGCAGCATTTTCTTGGCTGCAAGACACCGCCTCTGCTCTTCAACATTTTTCATCCTCTCCGTCTTCTTCTTCGCCGTATTCTTCTTCTTCTTCTTCTTCGGGGAATTATGTAATTCGTGGCTCCGCAGTAGTGGGTGTCGATGAAAGCCAGAACTGCAGCACGCGATTCGTCATTGAGATCGTTTCGAATGCAAAAGGCGACAAGTGAGACGTCAATACGGGCACGGTTTAATGTACCAAGGCGGGGACTCGCGTTCGTGCATTATAAATAAATCCCCCAGCAGGAGATTGACGCCTCTGTTCCCCGTTGAAGTCGCTGGTCCCGACGTTGTACGGTTGCCTCGTCCCTCGCAGACTCTTCAGGATAAACGCGTATCCTTCGCACGCTCGTTCGATAACATCCAATATCCTTGGAAATTGACGAAAATTGGACTCTTGAAATTTGGACGTTCTTTAAGTAAACGTAACATTGCGTTTCGATGAATGTTTTACTCGATATCAGCTGATTCGCGTGTCGATCGCAGGTACTCGTCCCAAAGTGAGTACAATCCGCGCGTACAGACGATAATATACACGTTATGCACGCGGATTTCATTCGCGTGACAATTAACAGGTATTAAATTCGCACCCTTTGCCAAGCGGCTGGTCCGCACAGTAGGACAAGCCGTCTCGAGTCAGACGCGGGCCTTCGCGGCCGTCTGCACGCCCATATTAATTAGTGCGAACCGCAGGGTGTAATTCTATCAACGTGCATCGACATTGTTGCTCTTTTCGCCGATCCGCCGTTCCATTGCGTCATTGTTCGGTATTTTTAATCCCCGTTGACGTCAACAACAAAGTGCGTCCGATATTCTTGGAACGGGATGTAAGAGGTGTCGAAGAAAATGTTGATCCTGTAAATTTTTGAACACCGCGCATAAATATAGAAAAGCTGGGAACGTCTTGGCACAATAAAATGGTTATCAGAGTATAAACAGATAAATTGCTCGAAGGTTACACACGCGATGTTAACCCTCCGCTGCTCGATGTTACAGCGAACCGGGTTCTCGTAACGCGTTTCTCGTTGCTTTTAAATTTAGAAAAGGAACAAGCCGCTTGATGATGTTCTGAACAAAGATTCGAGGAATTTCTTTACGGATTCGTGGGACGTTCGAGTGATTCGGTCCTCGAGTTTGACAATCGTAATCTCTTGCGGATAGCCTTACCGCGAGACGTATATTTAGAAGCTTCGCACGGCTCGACCCGATGGAAAATTGACGAAGACGTTAATCAGAGAATCGTCTAAAATCGCGTTGAAACGCGTAAATATAGATAGCCACCTGCACCTCGGTACAATGCATAGAAGCTGTATTGAAGCGTGGAACAACGGTGGATGCAAATAGAGGTTGGAAGAGTAGTTGGCACGACGCGTGCAACACCATAAAGTAATCAGAATTTTCAAATAACAGAGGCGTAACGATCCTAAGTAAATAATGATAATAAATCAGTTGGAATTATAAATAAGCGAAAGTCGATTTATCGCGCGGAGAAACAGCGAGGCGAACGGCTTGGGGGTTGACTTCAAATCGACGCGAGGCGAGAAGGGGTTAAAAATTGCCGCGGTGGTCACGATCTCTTCGCTCCGATGCGGGAAATGCACCGCGGCCACTGACTCAGCCCAGTGACGCACACACCGATGCGAACGGATGGTGATTGTGGCGTATCGAGACGCGTTGCCAGCCGTTCATTTAATTCCATCGAAGCAACTCTCGTATACCCCACCGCCGATCCAACCACGAGACGGCGGGATCAGTGGGTCAGGGAACCTTTAACCAATTTTCTCGAGCGAGCAACATTTCAGCTAGGAACCGAGGAACGGAGAAATTGTTAAGATCGAGTAAAATTAGAATTGGATCTGGACTAGCGAAATGTCAAGTTTAAGTTTAGAGAATTATTCAGCTAACCGAGAGAGCGCAACATTTTCAAATAAGAACGAGTAACGCGTTTATTAACGCATCCCCCATTTCTATTGCTATTGAATTTCACGAAAAATCCTCCGCGCCAGATCACCCACTCTACGAAACCGAACATGATCGAAATGGATCGTCGTGGAAATGGCACGCGTACGGATAACCCTCACCCGGTCTAATAAGGGCTAAAGGCTCGGGATGGTATCAGGCCACGTGTACGTATGCGCATAAATGTATCGTATCTCGCACAAGCCGCATTCCTTTCGCGACTCTCCCCTGAATCACGTTTTCATAATACCGCCTGATGTAATAGCTAACACGCTAGAAGACGGACGAAATAACCAACAGCCGTACCGTCGAAACAGCTCGAACGGCCAATGTACACCGTGCCAAGAAGAGGAAACCGCACGAAACAGTTACTAATTATTATCGTGACCCGTCAGTTCGTCACGTCAATTTTTACTACCTTTAACCCAACTCGTGCATTTTACCAATTCACGTTACAGGCTGAAAAATGCATCCGATTCACGTATCGCTCATCTTCGCTTAGCGATACGCCCGAGTCGATTAAATGGAAAGAAGAAATGAACATCGACATCCCCATCCAGCGACCAGCTCAACCCCATTACTTCTTTCGTTTCGAGAAACCGAGGCCTTCTCTCTCTTCGTCTCTCTCTCTCTCTCTCCTAACTATCTTCGACCTCTCACGACGCTCCGTGACGTAACGGAGTTACTCTGAAAATACACCAGCGTGGCGAGTACGTTTCACGCGCCTCTTCCTCACTCCTGAGGCCTCCTGTAAAAATAGTCCCTCGTACACCGAGAAATCTTTCTTTCTCCCCCTCCGACGCACCCCCTCTGCCTGTCAGCGTCCTCTTCCCTCCTCCTCCATCTTCGTTTTTCTTCCCTTTACGAGCACGTGGATTATTATTTCGGGCATTTTTATCGGGACCCTACTGGCCGGGTTCTGGTCCGGTCGATCGGCAGGGAAGAGAGAGCGATACCTCTTGAAGACTGCCGTAGCAAGGCCGGCGCTCCGGTAGCCGCCGCTTTTAGCACACGTTCGAGTTATTTTAGCGCTTGCCGCCAAGCCTCTCACTACCGTCTCGCCTGAAAACATACCGTCCTCGACCACCCTGCACGCAAGACCGTCTCCTGTTCAGCTCGCGATCGCCCCCTGGAGCCGTGGTGTTCATGCCTGGAGAAATTATCTTCCTCTTAGGGGGATGTCGAGGTTACGGTGTCGATGGTTGGACCAGCTTTCAAGTGTACCAGTTGAAAAGACCCGGACGAACGAGCCCGACAAGCGGACCTATTTCCAGCCGCCGTGTCCTCGCAGCTTCTTTGCACGCGTACGCAGCTTTTTCACACCGATTTCGTCTCGACTCAGAGACTACATTTTCTATTCCACTCCTTCAACTTTACTCTCTTCTCGCGATATATCGAGTTTCGAGGTGGGAGAGAGTCGAGCAGAGTTGATGGTACGTAACGTCAGGTGTTTAGGTTTTCTCGAAGGGGGACAGAGTAGGTGGTTGTTTGGTTGTCTCTTGCGCGCCATCGAGGATTATTTTAGTTGTCGCGGATTATTTGTTTTCTCAACGGTATAATTAACAGGGGAGGCCGTAGACATACGTCGATGGCTTACAATGCAAATATTGTACGACCCAGCTTATTTCGTTTCTATTTGTTCCACGCTTTGTCAAAATAAGCGCGTCCACGCAAGAAGAGCGAACCGCTCGAAGTAAGCGCAGAGGCGATTATGAAAGATCCATGACGCGTACCGGAAGACGCTGGCCCCTCGAGTAGATATTTCCAGATATGCTTCCTCGTTTCGAGCATCCTGAATGACGAGCTCTTTCTGCCCAGTTAATTAAGGAGAATATTCCTCGTTCAACGATGCTCCCTCTTTCTCTCTATATCCGCGCCATGAGTACGAAACAGTTAACCTTTTGATCCATCGAAGAATACCTCAACTTTCATCCACCGTGAACAGTGATTTGTACGTGGCTCTGACAGCATAAAATAAGGCAAAAGTCTGTTTTAATATGGTTGCGTATAAACACCCTCGTTGCGACGAGCTTCCGCCCTCAGTGCTGTCATACTGCACACATTGTCAACGACGAATCAACCCCTGAAGTGTACAGCAACGTTCATCGAACACCTTCTAGTTTCGCTGCTCACAATTGGACCAACGGCACCTAGCATTGGCTTCGAAACATTGTTCAACGAGGAAAATGACTTCGCTATAGCTTTCGTTCCACTAATAAACCGTGCCGTTTCCCCAGCCGCGTGCAACCGGTTTAACTGTCGTCTCGAATTTCACTCTCATTAGACCCGCGCGTAAAACTGCACCAGGGGCCTGGAAGTCTCGCCTTGTGAAACACTGTATTTCTGCGCGGCAGATTTACGATCATTCGGTCGAACGCGGTTCTCGCGTTTTCGCGCGTCTCATTTTCCCGGGCGTTCGGTCATCGGCTACCAAGGACGAGCCGTTGTGCGTGAATCGCTCGAGGAGAACGGACGAGGAGAATCTTACGAGAGTCTGACTGGGATCTAAAACTGTTTCACAAGTCGTATGTATTGTCGAACAAATATGTTAGATCCACTCTGAAAGTTATAAACCATGCGATAATTGGAAATATGGAACATTCCTTCTCGTTGTAGGGGGTTGTGAATAGAGATCGATCGAGTCGGAGAAAGGAACCGTCCAGCACGAAAGGTGCACGGTATTTGGCCGCACGTCCGCGGTTTAATTTAATTATCAGCATGCCAGGGAAAAGTATAGAATGAGAAAATTGCTAATTCAATGATAAGCACCGCTGATACTCTGCCAACTATTCGGTTTGCTCGGATATATATATACATTCGATACTATAGGTTGTTTATTCAAGAGTGGATGGTCGGTGGTGCGTTCGCTTGAGCATGTCGTCGCTACTTCAATTCTTGATTGGCTACGCGCCTATGCTTTTCCCATTACATCGTTATTAGGAAGCTTGAGTGGACCGCCTGGCTAAATTTTTCTACATCATCTGAATACCTCTTTAAAAATGGTCGCATCGAAATCACGCTTGAGAAAATGATTTTATTGTAGATATCAATGAACAGATACATGGGTATGGAATTTATAAATGATTGGAACTTCATATTACTAGAATCGGAGTGTATAACATTTTAATAGGAATTTATTACACAAGTCTGTGTTTATTCAATTCGTTTATAATTGCCAAAGTTTATTTAACATTTGGAAGTGTGAATCGCGGCAGTAAAATCACTATGGACACGGAAAATATCCATCAGGAGCCACCTGCTATGAGAGCAAACAGACAGAAATGGATTAAACGCAGAAACGCCAATATACCACCCCGTAAAATTTGCAGATACGTCTCCGAGGAACCTTCTGGTGGCGATCTACATTGCCACACGGGTCACTGCACTTTGGTGCTACAGCATTTATAGCCTTGACCACTAAACTATCCCCAACAGTCTCGTTCGTCTCAGTGCACGTTACATACCATAAGACTTTGATCAATCGAATCCTAATGAAAGTCACAGCGACCCGTGTAGGAAAATTAGCAAAATCATGCAAGAGACTTAACGTGCAAGTGCCTCGCGCTTTCTGACGCCATATTGCCTTCGCTTGGATTACATCTAGCGGATGGATTTAATATAGAATATAGATCTGTCTATAAAATCCTGGCGCCAAGCGTTCGTGTCAGCGAGTCCATACTCAAAGCGCCCAATTACACAACGGTATCAAAGGAAAGCGATGGCCGCACGTGCTGGAACAACCCCAATGGTGGGGCTCGTAGATCGCGCACGGGTTTACCTGAGCCGTAGCGCAAGCTCGGGCGCACCCACGCGTTGTCCCAAATCGTTGATTCACTCTACTGACGCTCACCCATACCGACACAATCGCGACCCACGCGTCTACGCGTGAGACAAGAAATACGGCCGATTGAGTGGCTATCTTTAGAGGCGGGCTGGGACCCTGAAGATATGCCTCGAATGCCTCTTCCGGTATAAATAAAACTATCGACTGCGCGCTGCTCACCCCTTTACGCGTGAAAAACTACTACTCTAATTTATCCCCTATGTTGTCCCTTTTTTCATTCCTGACGTCCACCACTTTTTTTTAGAAACAAATTTGTCTAGATCTTATCGTACAATTAGGTTGATTTGTTGTGACGTCTTGTATCACCCTCAGGGTTATATAAAGGGTTCAGAATCCAAACAATATAAATCATACGGTTCCTCTCGTAGACAGATTTCCAAATATTTCATTATTTTTGTTACCATTAGAACTTGGGACTTAGTAATTGGGTTTTTAGCACTCTATACATTCTCCTCGCCTGTTTTATTAATTTTTTAACTAAAACCTTATCGCTTCGGTTCATTTTCCTCTCGATATTCGATCCTCTTCTCGTACTTCGTCAAATTCGTTGTCCGTTTCGCGCACCCCGTCGTCGAGAAGACTCACCCTTCGCGAGGAGACGTTCGCGAGCTGAACGTAGACGAGTAAAATGTCGCGATGGATGGCGAGGCCGTTCGTTCTCGTATTTTTAGTGGCTCGTAAACTAGGCACTGGCCGTCGTTCGATCTCGTCGTCTCTGTTCCTCTGAAGCTGCCGTTTCTACGCGTGCTTGTTCGCGCGCGCACGGCTAAGTGCCTCCTCGATTCCGCCACCTTGAAATGTCGAAGAAGGCGCGTGGTCTCGATTACATCGAGCATCTTTCCAGGTGAATCAAGGTTGGAGAGCACATCGTATCTGACGGTGCGCGATCTGCAGCTCGATTGACACGTTTATATCGGTCGACGTCTCTCGGATCGAACGGATTGACGGTGATGGACAACCGCTGCGATTCGAACGAGCGCTTCGTCGAGCGATAAGTAGGGGATTATAAACTGGAAATTATGAGCCGCACCGTGTCGAGTTTAGAGACGGAGCGGGGTGTTGGCGAATTTTATTTTTGGAGCTGCGGATTTTTTTATGGTTCGCGTTGGTCGTTGGTTTATTCTCGTGGAACGCGGTGTGGGAAATTGAACGATGCGAGATGGTAGAAGATCGAGAATTGAGGAGTAATGGAAAATAGTGGAGAAGTAATAGTTGATCAGAGATAGAGAAGGGGGTGAGTTAAAGTGGTTCGAGATTGGAAATGAAAAATGTTCTCTTTGGATGCAATTAGATACGAGGGAACCTGGTCGAATTTCCATGGACAGAAGTAGTGATGATTCACGTGCGACGATGGACCACGATGATCGATAGACCAGGCGTGAAATCGGGTTCTAGCGTATCACTTATTTTTCGTTCCCGATTCGACGAACCGTTTAGGAGTGGAACAAGTGGGTGGATACGATAGGAAATAAAAATAGAATTGTTTTGTGTCGCTCTATTTATATTTGTTTGCGAGTCTCTGCTCCACCGGGAAGATCAGTTTAAGATCGTTTTCATAGCAACTGAATCCTTGGGGATTATTGTAGGTGGCGGAGAATATAATCTACAGTCATTCCAAATGACTGGATAATAAAACAGATTATTCGAGCCTTATTCGTTTGTTTGGGAGAAATGTAAATTACATATTAATAATCATAGTAGAAAATCAAGTAATTTTTAATATAAATAACTGTACGATTAGTAAAAAATTTTTTTTAAAGCACTTCGTACTCTCTCCTTAATCAGCCAGAATGAAATTGCCCTTCGTAACCCTCGTCGTAACGATAACCTACCCCGAGCGCACAATTTCTCCCGACTAACCGCCATCGCGAAGACGAAGCCAGTGAAATCAGTCCAATTTAACTGGCACACGTCTTTCAGCGGCTCGCCCGCTGTCTCTCCCTCTCTTCTTTCCGCTCGAGCCGTATTCCCGCCAAGTTTCGCGCGGTAGCGTCTACCACCAGCCGTTAAACCTGCCATCTTAACGACACCTTCACAGGCGAAACGCGCCTAACAAGAACAGAAACAGCAAGCAAAACGTACCCGGAAAAACAAACGAGCCACTGTTGCAGACTGATAAACGAGGTTGATCTGTCCCGGAAAGACAATGGCAACGTTCTACCCTCCCTCCCCCTCCCCCGTTCCTTAACAAAAGTCCTGGTAGCCACGCAAAAATAGAATCGAACACGAGAAGAGCGGAGTGTCCGTGACGCGCGAGAGCAACCAAAGCTAGGGCAAAGAAAGAGAAAGACTGTAAGAAGAGAGTGCGAATCCGCCCCTCACGCAACTTTTGTCGCTCTATTCTGAGGACGCGGTGGCCAAAAATGGCTACGTCCACCTGTTCGCCGGTTTTCTTCTTTCGCCTCTCCCACGACGATTCCCTCGTTCGAGTGACGCTCGAACGTGATCACATCGAGCACGGGAGTCGCGGAAAAATCGCACCGTGGAAAACGGTCGAGAGACACCCACCTCGGTGTCCATATCCAATGATTGTAACCCAACACCCGCGCAAATGGTCTCCGAGACGGTGAGCGAAACGGATCGGCGCCGGCCAAGAACGCTTGGAACTGCCAAGCTACCGGCGATAAGCATAAAATTCCCGCGCGAAGGATTAGTTTCCTCTCTTCAGTAACTCAAGGCTGATCCCAAGGACTCCTACATCCGCGGGCAGATGATCGTTGACCTCGCGGATCCCTGTCCCTCGCCAAGCGACCCCGACGCCGCTCGAACTTTCCCGCGTAATCGAGTTTCGGATTGGACGCTTGGATACTAATCGAATACGATTTCCTTTCAGACGCAAGAAGTTGCACGACTTGCGACAAGGTGCTGGCCGAGCTGGAGAAGATCGACGACGACACGGACCATTTCGGGGTCGACTTCGTCAAGATCAACGACAAACGACTGGCCAAGCAGTATGGCATCAAGAACTTCCCAGCCCTCACGTACTTCCGCGAGAAGGAACCGATCATCTACGAAGGTCAGACTCCCGTCCACGATTCAGACGCTTTTCTACGAAGCTTATCGTGTCGTTCGAGGAAAAAGAAGCTTCACTCTAATGTTATTTACAAGACGTTCGCGAGTATGACGAACAAAAGCGAATAGTAATGATTCCTAATGGCTGAAGGTTCGCCAAACTTTTATTGGAATCCGGCCGCGATCTCGGTAACCTTGCCAGGTATGAGAAACGAGGTTCGAGACTCGTTACTGTATAGTACTTGACCCAGAATCGGCGGAACAATCGCTGGTATTCTCGAATTATCGAGAATCTCGAACTTTTCTTCTCCAGTCAGTGGAACAAATAAGCTATGGTCAGACGTAAGGGGTTCGATCTCCTTCCTACTGAAAGTTACATTTCTATCGTCTTTACGCGATCTCTATTCCTCGAATACCTGCCCTATCGACTTCGTTGCTTTACCACGTGGCACGCAATGCTATGAAAAAGATCTGCATAAATAACAACGGACATATTTCTTCGAAACGTTAATCGTGCAGCTTAAAAAGTATCAGAGGCTGAAAGAATCCCTGCTGTTCGCGTTAAACAAAGCGCAGCGTCCAATTAGCAAAGTAGATTCGAGATAACAGCCGGAGCACAACGATCTTATTAATCGCGACTGGTCTCGGATTTTCGCGAACTCGAGAGTAGCTGCACGTTACGTTGCTTGGACCACCTTCGCGAATCTGGCACCGTTCCTAGCCGCCAGCATTTGCTGAGATCAGCCTGTGGAAGAGTGACGGTCGTGCGCTCGACTTTTGTTCGACATAACCACCCCCGTCGACGCGAAACCGCGGGCCTGGCCACTGACACGAGTCGGGCAGGAGAAATTAATAGGATACAAGGAATGCGCGGTATTATGTAACGCGTGCGATGCAACGCGGCGCGTGTTGCACACTTACGGTTTCATTGAGCTCGCCATCCGGCTCTCTACATTTAGATCGAGACGCGTCGATTCGCTTGGAACGGAATCGGTACCGATACAATGCGCCGCTGTCGCAATTGTGCGGCAGTAACCAGCGTTATCTTCGTTTTTCTTCGTATTCTTCGATAAAACGAGTTGATAGCGAACACTGTTTTTATCAGACAGCTACAGACTGTACGAGATAGCATGAATGTTACACGGGTTCTTATTGCAGTCGATTCGTAAGAATAATGAATGTACTTACTGTACTTGACGATTTTTTCATACACAATTATCACTACAAGTAAGAATTAGAATCGAGATACGTTGAAATAGAGTACGAAAGATGCAGCGATAAAATTGGGGGTTGGTGCTCGGAAATTGGACGCGGTTGGACGAGCAACCCGGAAGCAGACCGAGGTACAGGTGTGATCATCAGTCGGGTAACATTGTGACCAATGGAGACCGCGTTTGGCAACGCGGTCCCTGTACGTTTATTAATCATGTCCGAGATAAAACGAGCGCGGGGAAAAGTGGAGACGGAGGACTTGATAGAATTGACTTTCACCCGGAATCGTCTCGGCTGATTTTCTGTTCGATGACGCAACAACAGATCGCATCTATTTCAATTGTGGCTAATGCAACAGAGGCTATTTTAGACGTCTCGAGATGGTAAATAGAAGCGAGAAGAAGTCGTGATCGGGGATATATATGCTATTAACTATTTTATTTTACGCGTAGAACGCGTATAGAATTAGTACAGGGTCACTGATTATGCCATGGCATCTTTTAAGCAACCGTTGCTTCGCAATGGAGACGAACAGCGGTAAAAAATAATGTTAAAAGCGTTCGTTGCATCATTTTAGGTGACTTGATGGATGAAGAAAACGTTCTAGACTTCCTGACGAGTCTAGAAGCGATGGACCTGCCCGATCGTATCGAGGAAGTAAACTCGAAGATCTTGGAGAAGATCGTCGAGGAGACGGAGTTCGTGGCAGTCCTTTTCTGTGAGTTCTCTTCCCTCGTTATCTCGAGACGACCTTCTAACTTAAATATCATATCTCTCTCTCTTTCTCTTTCTGTCTCCCTCAAAGCAAGATTCACTTTCATCCGAAAGAGTGTAAAAAAGATAAAACCATCTCCAAAGGTAATAGCATCAAACCTTTACACCGATTTTTTCATATCTACAAGAACATCCTCCTCAACGAGAACAGTGAAAATCATTAGAAAAATTCGATTTCAGCCTTGTATATAATTTATTATCGAATTGCAAAATCGAATATGTAGTCATATGTGTGTACGTATAGGGTGATTGATAGTTGTTGGTAGAAAATTTATGGAATGATGACCTGTACGATCATTCCTTAAATTCTCTATCAACGATTGTTCACACACACTGTATATCTGATCCAGACAATTCTTGTACATAATACGCAATACTTTTCTTATTATTATTTTACTGTCTGACTAATATGTCTGTGCAGACACTACGTAAACGCATCGAACGATTAACAGAGCTTTCACCAGAGTTCTAGCAGCCGAGAAGCTCGGTCGCATTAACACGTTACGCGTCTCGAGCAGATTTCTTTGGTTTTATTTTCACTGATATTAACGCCGAGCGTGGTTTTTCTTGCGCAACGATACCAACCATCGTGGTACAGAGAAATCGTTAGATCGTCATTTGTAAATATTCCTCTCATTCCACGATGTCACAGACTACGTACGTCCCGTTTCCTATCCCGCCTCTAACGCTCTGGTTAACCTCACACAAACACGCAATCAAAGTTTCTCTTCGTTCGAAAGAGAACACCGTGAACGTCCCCCTTTTCACACGATCGATCCTCTTGTCAGTATTCGTCTCACTCCCGTCGTCTGCAGAAATTTTGTTATCGTCTGTTTGATACGATTAACGCATCGCAAAGTAGATCGAGCGTCGAGCGTCGAAGAAATTTTCTCTCGACGGCAAACCCGCGACTATGAGCTCGAGCGAGTCCTTCCACTTTGCGATCCGATCACTTGCAACATACTTGTAAATAATACATATATGTGAAACATTCTTGTGTGTGTTGGTATGGATAGGTCCAGATACGAAGCGGTGTGCTGGCGCCGGTTCTAGTAAGTACACACTTCAATGAAATCACTGCACTGGATGTCGCACAGCTTTTCTTCCCAATGCTTGTGTACACACTGCGATACATCAGTCATGACATTTAAGAAGAAACCGCTATTCCGCTTACGCGATACTTTCCCCCGACATTTTGTTTCTAATTTGAAAGAGAGGAAAAGATATGAGGATGATTTTTCTAGCTTGAACGATACTCGCTGTTCTTCTTAAATCTGATGGCTCGTCATTGATGTTTGATTATATGTTTCCATGTATGTATTCCTCCCAAACTATCTGCCCCCCCCCCCCCCTCCTGATACACATATTTAACAATTACCACCTACTATCGAGTAATACTCAAGAACACTGTATTATTTTCAGCAATTATTTCTCTATCTGTTTATTGTAATTAGAGGATTGAGAGTCTAGAGGGAAAACGGTGATAAAGAAGTAAAAGAAATAAGTTACAATATTTATTGTATTACGATAATTTTCCCAATTACAAGCGAGAGGAATGAAGTATTCAGTTACTAATTCTCAAAGTCCCGTGTGCACTGAGGAACGTCACAGTTTAGATGATAGAATGTGCATCATCTTGCATCCCCCTACACACCCCCCTTAGAATAGACGGAATGCGTATGATAACCGAGAGACATTTTTCGTACTAATCCAACGACAGTGTATCCCCTTTTTTTTCGCTGATAGAGAACGAAACGAGATGTAAGTGGACACTTTGTTTGAGAGACTAGGATTTTTCAATAAATAGATTTGCGATCGGAAACCTTATTTAACCCTACTTGAACCGATTTCTATCCCCGCGAGGGATAGCTCGAAACCCGAATAACACCGTTTCTATTTCAAATGGGACAGACAAGCCTGACTGCAAGAAGTGTCTGAAGGCCCTTCAAGAGTTGGAGAACATCGACGACGAGGCCGATCAATTGGGGATCGGTTTCGTGAAGATCGCGGACGAAGAGCTAGCCGACGAGTACAATCTAGGTCCTCTTCCGGTGCTGGTCTACTACAGACACCAGATTCCTATCATTTACGAAAGTAAGCACTCGTCGAAAGTGTCGATTATATATATTATCGATTATATCACGGTGGTAATCAAACATTTGCGTAGGCGAGCTCAGCAGAGAGGAGGACGTATTGGAATGGCTGATCGCGAACAAGAGCACAGGGGACGAAGAGGACGTGATCGAGGACGTGACCGCGAAGACACTGCAAACCCTCATCGGAAATATCGATAACCTGGTCGTGTTATTCTGTACGCAATTTCCCATTAATTTCTAATCGATCTCCCGATCACGCTCACGACCCATCGTTTTGCGAATAATCCCTCAGACGATCACGGTGACGAGGATTCGATGCAGGTGCTGAACGAATTGGAGAAGATCGACGACGACTGCGACAAACACGGGATCCAATTTGTCAAGATAGACGACGAGAAAGCGAGGAAGGAGTTCGGGATCAACTCCGTCCCGACGATCGTGTATTTCGAGAAACAGATCCCGAACGTTTACGACGGTAGGTGGATGGGTGTGGCGACTGGAAGAGAAGCAGTAAAGGTAGTCGAATTGGTACAATTTTTGATTAAATGAAATAAAATTGAACGATCGCAGGAGACGTAGAGAACGAGGATGAAATTCTGGAATGGCTACTGTCGCAGTTGGAGAGGGATGAAATAGAGGACGTCACCGACGAAATGTTGGATCGTCTGATCAAGGACGGGAAAACTCTTGCCGTGCTATTTTGTAAGCTGCCTCGCACGAATGGATTGAAATGTCAGTGTATAAAAGATGAAAAATATTATTCACAATTGCTAATTGTCATCAGACGACAACAACGATCGGAAATCGCAAAAGATTCTCAACGAGCTGGAGAACATCGATGACGAGTGCGATCAGTTAGGAGTGGTGTTCGTCAAGATCGACAACGCCGATGAAGCGAAAGAGTACGGTATCGAGAAGATCCCCAGCATGCTCTACTTCGAGAAGGGGATACCCACGTTGTACGAGGGAAATCTCGAGGACGAGGAGAAGGTTTTGAAATGGTTAGAGCAACAGCAGAAGAGCGATCACATCGAGGACGTCACCGACGAGATGCTCGACATGGTGATCGAGAAGATGCCTCACGTAGCCGTCCTCTTTTGTCAGTGATTAATTTCCTTTTTATTTCAAGACTTATTCGCGCGAACATCGAATGATTTCTACAATTTATTTGAATCACCGCCTAATTACACGAAATGCGTTGCGTTTACTGTATCATTCTGTTCGCAGACGACAAGGATCAGAAGAAGAGTCAGAAGATCCTTGCCGAATTGGAGAACATCGATGACGATTGTGACCAACACAACATAGCATTCGTAAAGATTTCCGATATGGAAGAAGCGAAGGAATACGGCATCGATACTCTCCCCACGCTGGTATTCTTCGAAAAAAGGATACCACACATGTATGAAGGTACTTCGATTGAATACATCTCGCTGTCGATTGGTGGTACACCTCGTTGAGTCTCGTCTCGTAACGAAACTATCCTCGATCCCATAGGAGATCTGATGAACGAGGATCAGCTGCTCGGATGGCTACTGCATCAGAAGAAGCACACGGAGATACCGGAAGTGACCGACGAGATGATGGACAAGCTGATCGAGACGACGCCCTACTTGGCAGTCCTGTTTTGTAAGCGATCGATTCGTCTTTCTACCTCCTTTTAACATTCTTCCACTGTTACCGGTTAGGTAGGTGCTGTTGGCCGATCGCGAGCGAAAACGAGACACGAATTGATTCATTTCCGTAGACGACAAGGACGACAAGCAGAACATACGTATACTGAACGAGCTGGAGAACATCGACGATGACCTAGAGAAGGAGGGGATCGTAATTATACGGATGGACAATGACGCAGAGGCGAAGGAGTACGGAATCGATCATCTGCCGACTCTGGTCTACTTCGAGGACAAGATCCCGGCGATCTACGAAGGCGATCTATTGAACGAGGACGAGGTCCTCGAATGGCTGATCGAGCAGAAGAACAGCGCCACCATTGAGGAAGTCACAGACGAAATTCTGGCCGATTTGATCGAGGAACACGAATACGTCGTCGCGTTCTTCAGTAAGCTCGGGAGAGAGGGATTTTACGTTGCAGTATATGGATCAGTAATTAACACGATACTATCTATTTTAGGCGGGGATTGCGAGGAGGGTGACGAGTGCGACAAAATACTCGAGGAGCTCGAGAACATCGACGACGAGCTGGACGAGACAGGCATCATATTCGTCACCACGGAAGACACTGGATTCGCGAAGAAGCAAGGGATCAAGAGTTTCCCGACGCTGGCTTTTTTCAGAAATAAGGAGCCCTTGATCTTCAAGGGTGACATCGAGGACGAGGACGAAGTGCTCTCGTGGATCACCGACGAGGACACTCTTGAAATTCCCGGGAAGATCGAGGAAGTGAACTCTAAGATGTTGGAGAACATCCTTGAGGAGAACGATTACATCGTGGTTTTTTTCTGTGAGTCAAGCCGTCGATCGGTCACCGATTCTTAAATAATCCTACGTTAAACGAAAATTTGTTTGTCTACGCACGTTTAATCGCGTTCTTTGCAGATAAGGAAGGCGATAAAAAAAGTCAGAAGATCCTGCAAGAGCTAGAAAACATCGACGACGAGTGCGAGGAGAAGGACATCGATTTCGTGAAGATCTCAGACGAGGGAATTGAAAAGGAACACGATCTTCCGGGTCTGCCAGCACTCGCGTTCTACAGAAACAAATTCCGTCAGGTTTACAGTGGCGACATGATGCACGAGGAAGCGATTTTAGACTGGATCCTGGATCTCCGAACGCAGACTCCGGACGTGATCGAAAATGTCGACCGGAAAACGCTGCAGGTGCTGATCAACGACGTCGAACACCTCGCTGTATTCTTTTGTGAGTACTACGAACTGTTTCTACTTGCTTTTTCATTATTCGAGATGAAGTTTCGATTCTCCGTTTATAATCTTCTGTCATATGGAATATTGTTTACGATTGTTGCAAAGCGGGGGTGGAAAGGGTGGTTTCTTTAGAAAATGATGTCTGCTTTTTCAAACAGACGATGATAAATGCGAAACGTGCCCGGAAATACTCGAGGAGCTAGAGACCATAGACGACGACACTGACAAGCACGGTATTCAATTTGTTAAGTCGAACGACGCGAAATTAGCCGCCGAGATCGGCGTCTTCTCATTTCCGGCGCTCGTTTACTACGAGACTGGTGTGCCCATCATGTACGACGGTAAGTCTCGATTGCTTATTCCTTGGCTTCTGTTCGATCACGATCTAGACCCGCGATTCCCTTCGTTCGATACGTCTTTGTTTCTTTACGTTCAAGATTATCATACTTCTATCTTCTTTCTTTCCTTTATCGTTTTTTTTCACTTTTCTTTTTTAACGTCGTCGAAACAAAGACACGTAGAGATTTCTGCTGTACATTCCTCTACGGACATTCCTTTTTGCTCTGCATTGTTCTTCTTTCATTGAGGTCTTCGTGAAACGTTCGATCAGTACGCTCAATTTTAGACGGACCACGATGCGAAGTCAGTTTCAGTTTTTATTCGCGACTATGATCGAGAAACCAGTGTCGCGAAACTTGATGAATTGCTCGACTAACATGTATCAATCAATTTCCAGAAGGTTTGTCGCACTTCTGTGCAACGTAACATCGTACGATATTGTTTCCATTTTAAACGAATTATTGATCGACTATTTGAAGTTGTTTGCTTCTAATAACTCTACCTCGATGCATCGAATTGCACTTTGAATAGATTGCTCGATATAAAAGTCACGGCCAAAGAAAAGAACAAGAATGTAAAAAGAAAAGATATGTTTCGAAAAAGGAAGAACAACTGGCTAACCGATCCCCCGAGGTACCCCGCCACCAGAAAATACCCCACCCCATGCAACCGAACAAATGAATTCTCGGTACAGAAAGCGAATGAGCTGATCCTGATATGCGTGTGTGCCTTTTGTAGGTAATCTTAAGAACGAGGAGAGAGTTCTGGAATGGCTAATCGAACAGAAAAGTAAGGAGATTTCTAGGATGATGATTATTATTATTGGTGTACTGTTCTTTGTGACGTTAATCTCGGTCATTACCATACCACCCGGCTACGAGTATAGTACTCGCGCCGTGGTGATCACCCCGATCACTCTGCCGCAACCACGATCCCCATGATCGCGTGTTCTCCAAATGAGAACAAAGATAAAAACGTTTGTTTCCTTAGTTTTCTTGCTATGTCTATATCACTGACGCTTAAAGGATGATGTTAAATATCATTTTTGAAAATATAGTGTACCGTTAATTTTGTGTAAAACATTGAGTTTTTTAGCTAAAGTAGAATTTGAGGGTTTACAATTGATTTCGATACGCGAGCAATACTTTAAGCGTTCGAAAGCTTGGGAGATCGGTAGAGGATCGGCGGTGGATAAAACAAAAAGAAGTCGTTGCTCGGTTTAATATAAACGAGAAGAACAAGAACGAAAAAGAAAGATCTCACAAAGCTCGGTGAAACATGAAAATGAAATAGAAAAATTCGATTCGTGATCTAGCTTCTAACGCGCGCGCAATATCGCTCTTGCCAACTGACCCGTTCACAATGCATTTAAAAGCCACACTCATACAATGCGAGCTTCCATTCTATCTTGGCTCCACTTTTGTACACTCTCTGTCTCTTTTTTCTATCACTGATTTTGATCTCAAGTTCCTAGTTTTTTGTTCTTTTTTTCTACTTTTTGTCACTCACTCTATTACGCAGCCATCTCACCGCAATAATACGACGCTCCACAGCAATTTCGATCGTCTGTCTCGGCGAGAGCGCGGTTTTCCCGTTCGTTCCGCGCGGAAAAGTAGACGAAAGCAGAGCGTTTAGCTACTATCTTCCAGTCGAGTTGATCAAACTTTCGCCAGGCTTCCGAGCCCACTATCTAGCGACTTTTGTGACGAAAGATCTTTCTTTGACCGCGTTTCCATTGGCCTGTTTCGTTGTGAGCCGATCGTGCGAACAACCAATGAAGACTAAAAAACAGTTACTGCCGAAGTAATGTCTAAATCTCGTCATTCAGAAGTTACAAATGGAAATTCTGAGTTGCTGTCTTTTAGTTGTCATTTTACATTGTTCCACGAGCGAGATTGCTGACAATGAAACGGCGCGAGAAAAATAAGATTGAAAAAGTTTTCACGAATGCACATTCGGAGGAGATCCGCGAACATATTCCATCAAGTATGTGTATCACGTGTCGCGATCATCCATATCAAGATATCGATAACATATTCGTAAATGTTCGTTGTGACGTACGTGAATAATGTGATCCATTTTGAAACGTTAAATGCATGCAACCCCTTGAACCGAGAGGCCGTATCGATCACAAAAAACGTAGGTACACGCTCTCATTTCCGGTCGCGTAGAGTATTACCGATGACCCTGTTAATATGCAGGTAATGATGATGATGATGATGATGATGATGATGATGATAGTGATGATGATGATGATGATGATGATAATGATGATGATGATGATGATGACGATGATGATGATGATGACGATGAGGATGATGATGATGATGATGACGATGATGATGATGATGACGATGACGATGATGACGACGATGAAGACGAAGACGACGACGATGACGAAGACGACGATGACGATGACGATGATGATGAAGATGATGATGAAGATGATGAAGAAAAAGATAAGAGTATGAACAAAGCTCTGAAGAAAATCCTGGACAAAGGTAAAGGTCCAACGACATCCAAGGAGGCCGAAGAGGATTTCACGTGAGAGATCGAAGTGTGACGGGCTTTGTGTTGCGCGATAAAAAAAAAACACAGAAAAGATCATAAATACATAGCAATATCTCACGATTGATATTTCCCCGCAGAAAACAGAACGTAGAGATATACATATATGTATTGCCAGTAGAGCGATTCGAATTGACCGTAACAAAGTAATCTAAAACGAAACGTGGCCGTCCGCTCGCCGTTCACGGTCGAGCTGGTGGCCGTAGGGCGTACCTGCATGGGAATTAAAATTCTTTTTTGTTGTTTTTTTTTCTTTTTTTGGTTCTTCTATTCACCCAACTGACTCAGCCTGGCTCCCTTTCTCCCCCCTTTTTTTTGTTCTCCACTCTCTCACCTCTAAACGTCTCTACCCCCGTTTGCATGCGAGCCTGGTGACACCCCCTTGTCGATGGAGCTACGCGACCAGATATACGTCTCGCTGTCGCGTTCGTGCGTTCATTTAAATTATGTACGTTTATCGATACGGCTTTCTTCGTTGATATCAAAATTGCTCATCGTTGCTTTTTGTTCTCTGTCTATGTTTTTGTTCTTTTTTTATTCCGTTTTTAATCGAGGTAAGTAGTATTATGTACATGTAGTTCGTTTTTTTTCTGATGATGGTACCGTAGCTCCAGGAGACCACGATCGCACTTTTACAACCCAACGAATGAAATAACAACGATTTCTCCAAAGCGAGCCGATGGTTCCTGTTGTAGTTGACAGCTGTCGTCTGCAGCGAGCTCCGAGTCGAAGAGAATCGGACTGGCCTCCGCTTGAAAGAGCGAGGAAATAACGGGAGGGTTTCGTTCGAGACATCTCGCGATATCGCGGTGATAACATGCCAACGAATTCATTGCTCGCGTGAATATCGAAAATTAAAAAAATCGTTCGTATATGAAATAGAATGTTAAAAAAATTAGAATATTTAAAGTGATTATACGATGATAATGAATCATATAAACGATACGTCGAGTAAGAATTGTTGCTTTCTTTGGAATTGTTAGAAGATTTAAGTGGAGGCTGGTCCACGCTAAAATGGCTACCCTGAAAGAGTCGTCGACTCGCCGCGAGATATTCTCGTCTGTGAGAAACATGCACGTTTGGCTTTTGCTGCGCAATTGGGGTTGGAGTGACACGTTCTCACTGCACTAGTTAACGTCAAAATCTCACGAGTCAATCAAATCAATCTGTCACTTCTCTCAACGTTTCTCTATCTTCGCTCTCCGTCTGTTTTTCTCACACCGTCACCGTTCCCTTCTCTTCTTTTTTTTTTTTTGTTTTTCTTTAATCAATCTCTCTATCTTCCTATCGTCTACTTGTTTCTACCACCGAATCCCCATCTCTCGACCTGTTCCAGATTGACTCGTGACGAGGCGAATCAATCAGTGCCGTAGGCTAGCCAACTTTTCTCACTTATCTCTTTTTGTCTCTCTTCTTTCTCTCTTTCTCTTTGCCTCATTCACATCTCTCTGTCTTGGAATCTCTCTGTATCTGACTCGTTCTGTATTTGCTTACTGCAGGCGACGGCTGTTTCTACATCGGCATGGGAGGTAAAAGCGCGAAACCCAAGATTCCCTCCTATGAGCCCTACCAGTGCTGTCCTGCCAAGGTCGCCCACGGCACCAAGGTCGCCAAGGCCACGAAAATCGGCCCAGGCGCCAGGGACAGAGGCAAAGTACACGAGAGGTCCGAAAAGCTTGGGCTGCCCGGCCTGAAGCCGATTAACAAGCTCACCGCGAAGGACAGCAGAAAAGCCGCAACGGTGGTTAGCAAGTCGGCTGGCGGCGACCAGAAGGCCAAGAAAGGATTCTTCGGAAGCGGTAAATATCTGACCTGGCTGTGGTAATCGCGGAGTTAAATCACTGCCCACGTGCATCGTGGATCTGACCAAGAAACGCGACTCATTGGGGAATCGTGCATTGCTGTTAAAGAGGAATCGTTCTAGAATTGTTAATGAAAAAAAGAAAAAAAGAAAAGGATACTATACTCCGAGGGACGCTCCTTCTATCGGTTCGCATGATTTTCTAGCAGTTTGCAAACCGTGTAGTTAAGGGGAAAGCTTATTTACCACAAGTTATCTGTGTTAAGTGGATAACATTCGAGAATAGTTGTTTCCCATAGCGAATTTAAAGCCATTTTGAATGAATTATCCTACATTTCTTTACGGGAATTAAAAGAGCGTTAAAAATTGAATCAATAAGTATTAGGCATAATGTATTTAAAGCGAGTATTTACTGAGATATTTGCTGAGAAAGTTACTTCTCGTAAGGAACTCCAATTATTGACTTATACTACTGATACATACATTCAATCGCTTAACAAGCAACGTATACGTGTTTTCTGGTGTATGAATATTCCTAGAGGTATGCTAGAATATTTTTAAACTTATGCTAGAAAACGTATGTTGTCGTTAACGTGATTGGATGACTGATTCAGTAGTAAAAGTCAATGATAATTCGAACCTCTCGCGATAAAGCTTTCCTTCCAAATCTATTATGTTTTAATACTTATCCGTAGAATTTTTCTTGCTCATTTTATTTCCATAAAGAAATCTATGATGTTGTACAAGCTGACATTGGATTCGCTATTTAAAAAAAAACCTAATTTCGATTCGCAAATATTCTACTACATCGTCGCAACGACTAAAAATTCGAGTAAACCGTTCCGGTGAAACGTTCTACATAGCTTTGAAGAAGAATTGAGCTACGAGGCTGAAAGAAATCAGTGTCCACGCGCAGTGGGCAGTGATTTAATTGGCACCGTAGGGGGAGGCACGTAGTAAAGGTTGTTAGAGATAGAAAACGAAGTGACAGCCGATCTGTGTGAAGACGGGGCTGGAAAGAAACGATGAAGTGAGAAAAGGGCCGGCTGACGAAACGTCTTCGTATCTCGAATACAGGTGTGTCGCGCGGTCCATGAAGAGAATCAGGAGCCCGCAAGTTCTGGACGAGCAAGACGATCCAAGAAACGTGCCTAGGGAAGCCGGTGGGCTGGCTCCTCGGATTCCTCGAATCGTCGGGATAACAGTTTCGCGTGAAAGTCTCTAGTCTTCTAACAATACACACCGTACGAACGGCAATCTTGTAAACGTTCGAAAACGTCCGCGCGCCGGATATACATACATAAATACTTACGTGACTGTTAAAACGATACTACCGCGACGGAGCTATAATCCACGCTGTATCAGTTAATTTTTCATTTTTGCCATTTCGAGTTGGATCGTGTCGAGGAAGACGCTTTCGACGAGTTCTTTTTTTCGTGCGTTATAAAACGGATAGAGATTTTTATTATAGCTCCGTCACAGTCTACCGAAACCCATCCCACTTCCTCCTACAATGTGTGTGTCTGTCCAAGAACCTTGTAATCGTCGATCGAAAAACGAAAGCAATCCGTGACAATTAAAAATACGCGACCTAACTTGATCCCATCGGCTCCGAAGAGACAGAAATTAAACAGAAAAAAAAACACGAGAGGAAAAAAGACTATACGTACCGTGGAAATCAAGAATGTAACTAATATAAATATCGGAACGGAAACGAACGAAAAAAAAAAAAATATATATATATGTATATATGCCGCGATGAGAAAGGATCGTGAGGATACAGTTTTTCTACGTCTCACTGAGAGTTGGGTCGGGGTTGTGGCCTGTTGCAGTTGTGGCCGGGCTCCCGTACATCATGAAACTCTAAAGTGCGAGCAGAGGGAAGCGAGGTGGAGGTGAAGGACGAAATGGAACAGAGAGAAAGAGAGAAAAACCCGATGAAACGACGAGAAGAAGAAGAGACAGAAGGGAAAACGGAAGAGGATAGTCATCCAGACGAATGCTCGCTTTCCGATAGATCGCAGCAGAGGGAGAAGAAGAAGAAATATTGAAAGAGAAATTGTAAAAGAAAAAAAAAAAGAGTTAAAAATTTCGTTCGATGAACGAATTTTGTTCCTGAACGTGTCATCGCGTCATCGTCATTCTGATTCGTCATCGACACCTCGAAGCATCATCATCATCGACGTGATCATCTTTCTCCTCCACGTTCATCGTCACGAACGAATACTCGAATCTCGTCGCGAACGCCCATTGATCGACGCACAAAATCACCCTCATTTAACCCCATATCTGTAACCCCAACGCACTCTCTATCCCCTTCGCTAAAAAGGTACGTCCATCATTGACCATCGTTCCTATCAGAGTTCTCGTTGAGAAACTGCAAATAGACCAGCGAACTCGACTCATAACTAAGCGCTCTACATCATTAAAACCAGAATGGGGGAGAAAAAGCGAGCAAGAAAGAGGAGACACGGCAGACTCTGCACCTCCCGTCTCGCACACGCTTTTCACCTTCGAGAAACATAAGACTTGCTTCGGTCTACGAGACGATTTTTAATAGTCGATTAAAAATGGAAAGGAAACAAAAAAAAAACGGAAAAACGTTGAAATAAACGGAATCCACGTGCATTTCTCAACGCTCGAGAGCGCGCGTGCGCGTGAATCGGAGAAGTGCAGTGAATCGACGATGGTCGACCGTACACCTCGATCGTCCTGTCGTTAATTATTTATTTTCCGTAATCGTCTGTGTTCTATTGTTAAATCGTCGCGACGACGCGATACCGCCGTCCCATTGCATTTTTGATCGGTAACGCTCGCGGGAGAACGGGGTAGGGCTCATTTGTCGTGGACGATCGATCGATAGACCGTCGACGATCGAGAGGAGGATGTGGCTGTTCGCTGTTGCCGAACTTTTAATTGTGTTCTACCTAGATTTCGCGGTATAGGTTGTAGCGACGGACACTTTCGTTGAGTTTATCATATTATCGGTTTCGATCCTGGAATCCGACGGCTGCTACGAATCATTTCCGTCTCCGATCGCTCCCTTCTTCGAGTTTATCGACGAGATCGATCATCATAATTTCGCCTCGAACACGTAGTTCGATTCCAGGGTCGAAACGACCGGATCTCTTATCTATACATACAATTCCTTAATCAATCTGCAGATCTCTCAAGAGTATGTTTATGTCAAGCGCAACGCAAGCGACGTGTACAGGTTCGTAGCCAGTTGGTGATCAAGGCGAACCGTATGTTGATCTGGAATAAACGACTGCTTGATCGTCCGCTCTATTCTTTTAATCTCACTCCTGGGAATCGGATATCGTTACTCGTGATTAAGCTGTTTTTCGTCTCGTTTCAGATCCATCGGCTACGCGAAGAAACGAACCGCGTAGATATTGTCCGCCACTAATCTGAACTCAGATCACTATTCGTAACTTCCACATTGGCTCGCCTCTTCTTTTTTTTTCTTTTTTCTCGTTTCTTTTTCTAATTCACGCTTGCGCAGACACAGATCGCGTGTACACACCTGAGCGCTACCCTGACCGTGGTTGCGACATAAACATACCCTAATCGAAATTCCTCAACAGACAAAACGTCGAGGAACACGTGCGTTTCTTGTTACGCCAGCTATATCACTAATCGCTTGACCGCTTACTGGGCCGCACGAGCCAGCACTAAAAACAAAATCAAAAAGAAAACAAAAAAAAACCAGTCAAAGTATCAGAAAAAAATGGAGAAAAAGCATCGAGATGTCTTGTTCTTTTTTTTCTCTCCCCTTTCGAACGGTCCTGAGTGGACTCGGTCGAAGGCGAGGAGGATGAAACTGGAAGGGAAACGCTCTCTCATCTTATTTATTTATTTATTTATTTGTATAAGTGTCTTATTTTTCGTTGATTTCTGTACTCACTTGACGTTCTCGCCGAACGTCGATCGGACGCCGATAATCTGTACGAAAAACTACGTTGGCACAAAGGGTAAATCTCGCGTGGACACTGTACGTACTCGTGTCGCGGTTGTCGAGCCCCCCAGCGCGATAATTAATTATCACTGATCGTCAATTGACGAGAGAAATTTTTTATTGAAACCCATCGAATCAGATTCAAAGTATAGCGTCCGGCTAATAAGGATAATATAAGAAGCTTAATTATCGCGCTGCGTCTGTGGCCGCGAGCACGTCAGGCATGAAATTATTTTACCGTTCGTAAACAGTTTTTGCGCAACTTTTAGCCGTACGGCGTCCTCGTTAATCGCATAAGTGCAACATGTACGATATAATAAAACTCGATAATAAATATGTTTCCTAATACCAATTAGTATCCTTTTGTACTTGCTTTGCCCGTTACTACTGCTAATCGTAGACGTAGAGTCCCCTCTCCGTAATTTCACCAGACTAGCAGACTAGTAGACTATTGAAACTCGTGGATTGAAAGTCGTGTGCTTCGTGATCGTCCAACGAGTGAACGAACCTCGCGTTTAAGATTCATCATTCACACTCTGAATGCCGTCTTATCACGTGAACGTTGCTTGCAGTCGACGAACACATCTCATGATACTCCAGCTACACGGTCATCAAATGCTCACCGTGGACTCGCGATGCTATCTTTTACGCTGCTCTTAAATTGTAGGAGGAACACTAATAAAACGACGTTTCTCGAATTAACAATTGTCGATTTTAAAACCGAAACACGTTTTCCATCTACAAGTTTGAGAGCAACTTCTATTCCTTCGTTGTGGACGCGTCGAACAGAATTTTAAAAAGCATCACGTATCAAACATTTACGAAAATTGACGATTGTCAATTGGAATCATTCGTTTGAGCGATCTATGGTTTACCAGGAAGAATTGTCTTCTGATCGTTTCAACTTCGAACATTGAACGACACCTATGCTATGTGTTGCTGAAGGGTAAGTTTTCTTAAACGTCTAGAAATCTCCAGAATCGATCGGAAAGAATAGCCATTCCAGATCCTTAATAAACGACTGCGCTGTAACTAAAAATTTTCTTAAAATAGATTCTCCAATAATTAATTTTATTTTTGTTTTTTTTTTTTAATGAGCGTTCCATTAACATGCTTCGAGTGAGCGTTTATTAGAAAACAATGATAGTACACTCGAGCAAACTTATGACAACTTAGGTAATCTGCTCGACGAGAGCGAAGTGCTCGATTGGATGGTGAAGCAGAAGACGGACGAGAGCATCGAAGAAATCGATCGTGACCTCCTGAACAAGTATATCGAGACGAAAGAATTCCTGGCTGTCGTTTTCTGTAAGACATCTACCACTTTTTTCGTTAAAAAAGAAAAAAACACACAATATATTGCACGAGAATCGTAAATTGTTCGCAGTAGCTTACGTAGTCTATTAACTTTTGATTCAATGGCTAGGGGTAAGTAAAATTCATTGCTCGATCAATGAAAAACTGAGAAATCTGATCTAATAGCGTATCGGTGATATGAAAATATTACAAGAAATATTTATAACCACTGGTTTAAATTTCCTTAAACTCATAATTCAGCGTGATTCAAAATTACGCTCACCCCTTAAGTATCTTATTCACCTAACGAAATCTGGAAATATATATCACTAAAGTAGCGAACTCTTTGCGATTGAGACAAGAGTGTCTCGTGAAAGTAAAATATAAACACTTAAGGGGTTGAAATCTGGCCCGCTCGAAACGAAAAAAAGCTATCTCGATCCCGTAGACAAGGAGGAGGATCCAGAGAGTCCTAGGGTGCTCAGGCACGTCGAGTTGATCGACGACGAGGCAGCTGAGTACGGCATAAAGATCGTCAGGATGAAGGATCGGCTGATGGCGAAGAAGTACGGCTTCCGGAACCCGCCAGGCATCACGTACTTCCGCAAGGGGAAGAATATTAATTACGACGGGGACATCGACGACGAGGAGGAGATCCTCGACTGGCTGACCAATCCTGAGAACATGGAGCTCACCGATCACATCGAACGAATTAATAAGAAGATGTTCCACAAGATACGACAGACCACTGATTACCTGGCAGTGTTCTTCTGTGAGTAACGAATTTGAAAGAAAAGCTACCTTTCTGATCATTAAGAAATAAAAAAAAAAAAAACAAAACAAAATGAGGAAACGAGATTTTCGAGCATGTCGAACGCGGTGGCGCGCGTATGTTTAGACAGCAACGACTGCAAACAGTGTGGCAGGGTGTTGTCGGAAATCGAACACATCGACGACGAAGCGGACAACGCGGGTATAAAGTTCGTGAAGATCGACGACAAGCAACTGTCCAAGCAATACGGTGTCTTTGCACTGCCCGCTATATTATTTTTTAAGATGTCATCCAAGGAGCCAGTCATTTATGCAGGTAGGTGGATGTTTAATAAGGGTAGCGTACGTTACGTAGATGGATGAAATGCAACGATTTAATTGTTTATTCGCAGGCGATTTGTACGATGAAGACCAGATTCTGCAATGGCTGATGACGCAAAAAGACCCGTCCGGAGAGGTAATCGAGGATTTGGAAGGAGAAGAGCTTTTGAATTTGATAAGAGAGTCGGAATCGTTGGCGGTATACTTCTGTAAGTCTGACAGTCCTTCAACCACGGCCAACTGCCAAGCAGGAATGTATCTCTAGCCTATTGCGTACCACTATATATCTAATATTTTCATATTTCTACTTTATACATACCACGTTCCGTTCCGCTCTTCTGTATATATTCTCATACACGTTCAGTTGTAAATATTACATTTGTACGTTTCTTTTCATTCGTCATTCGCCAAGTTAAAGACATTTTTCAATTATTTGTTTCAAACGTTTCGATCACTAAATTATAACCAATAATTAAGTAGTAGTTAGTCGATAATTCTATTTAAACGTTTAGAGCGGACCTCCTCGCATCCAATTCCTTTCGTCCTCATCCTTTCACGCTAATCTATCGACCACTCTGTTTCTACTAAAGAGAATAACAACTGTATCGCAACTCGTTCCCGTTTGACAATTCCTGCCCTGGAAGCAGGAATGTCGAAGCATATGTTACGCGGTCTCTAGTCTCGTGTTTTTCTCTGCGAATTGCGCTTAATGTGCCGCAATCGATTAATCAGATTTTGGTTTTTAATTCTAAAAAATTGTCCGTCGTCTTTGTTATTGACATCTCACGTTTTTTTTGTACACGTTTCTTCGTGATCGTTGCTACTTGGCCTGTCTGTCTATCTTTCTTTCTCACTCTCTTTCTCTCTGTCTGTTCCTCTCTCTCTCTCTCTTTCTCTCTTTCTCTCTTTCTCTCTTTCTCTTACTTTTATCTGCCCCTCGTCTCGTCCATACGCTGTACACGTTGTCTGCTAATGCCGCAGGGAACAGAACGCTTTGTGACTTGTGTCAGGCAAAATATCAACGCAAGCAGACTCGCCAGAAGGAGCGCAGGATCGTCGAACACGAGGCAGCCGTGGAAATCGATGGTACACGTGAACACAGAAAAAGAGACAATTGAGTTACCGACCCGATTTATGTTTTCTTCTTTTTTTTTCTGTACCAACTTAGAATGTCAACCAGTTTAGAATATGTTCCAGATAGTTCACCCAGATTGCATTCACCACCCTGTGCGCCACCCCACAACACCACAGACACTCACCAATACACCATACAGCACATTGATATAGTACTACGCCGTGTTTTTAATCGATTTTTCCTTTTTACGAATACACTTTTTTTACCGTTTCTCGAAAGGGAAAAGGCTCGCGTTATTTTTCGTTCGCAACAAAAATTGAATCTTTACAATTGCTAAACAATTGAATTTAGCCCCTGGCCTCCATTTCGAAGCTGGACAAATTTTTATCGGATCTTTCCCAGATCGTGCGACTTTTCGTGGATCTCACACACAATCACACCGTCACAGAAGTGTACCTGCACGATTAGAGAGCATGCACGGAGAGAACCATAGATCTAGACGGCAGAAACCACCATATAGTGACCATAGAGACCCCGCTGACCAGCATGCCAGCAATTTTTGTTTGATTCGTGTTTAGATAGAGCTGCAATTAGATGAGTATGGTCAATCGAAATCATCGTTCTCGACGGAATTAGTTTCCTCCCATAGATGAAGCGGATAGACTGCTTTCTTAGATCATCGCCCAATCATCCGTCTTACCCGATCTCTGTCTCATCGTAACAGATCGTTGTCTTACAAGTAGAAATCACTTCCACGTGTTCGTGAATCTTATAACGATGCAGTGTCTCTTTAGATACCGAAGACTGCGAGCAATGCATGGGGATCCTCGAGGAACTGGAGAACATCGACGACGATTGCGACAGGCACGGTATCACGTTTGTGAAGACTCAAGTGAGTACCAAGATGGTATCCAAATCGCTCGTTCGCAAAACTCTGAAGAGTTCAGCGATCTTTGGTGAAAAATTTAAAGAGTGAAAATTTATTATTTGACACATGTTCGTATAGGATTATAAAGTGGCGGAGGATTATGGAGTGATGGAATTCCCTGTACTGGTGTACTTTGAAAACCTAATACCAAATGTGTTCGAAGGTTTGCTATTTTCTCCTTAATTTTAATATTATGCTCACTTAAATCATAGACTACTTTGAATATCTTTCTACACAGGTGACTTAAAGGTGGAGGAAGAAGTTCTACAGTGGTTAATTACACAGAAGACGGAGGATCGAATAGAATTAATAACTAGAGTAATGTTGGAGAATTCTGTTGAAGAGACACAGTATCTCGCGGTGTACTTCTGTAAGACTTCTTATGGTCTTCTATCGAAATCAATCTAATCGACAGTATAGGTATTGCTTTATATGCATCTATCGTTTCATTACAGACAAGCAAAATTGCCATATATGCGACGAAATTTTGGAAGGATTGGAAAAAATCGACGACGAGTGCGACGTGTTTGGCATTCACCTGGTAAAAATTCAGGATCCCCAGCTAGCGAAACGATACTCCATTAAAACGTTCCCTGCATTGGTTTACTTCAGAAATGGCAACCCTCTTCTGTTCGAAGGTTCCTAAATTTTTTTATTTGACAATTATCACGATCCGTGTCTCTAAAATTTGGATAACTTTCAATGAATTCGAACAGGTGATTTGCAAAACGAGGAATCGGTTCTCGAATGGTTAATCGACGACGATAATCGAGAACTGGCGGACGAGATCGAAGCTGTGAATGAAAGGATGTTGGAGAGACTTCTCGACGAATCCCCATTCTTAGCCGTTTTCTTCTGTAAGTTGTTTCTTTTTCTTAATAAAGTTAGAAACCATTCTCACGTTCACTCGAATCGAATGCTATTCGAATCAGACGACGAAGACTGTCCTGAATGCGACGAGATCATGGAAGCTTTGGAGAAGATCGACGGCGAGGCAGACTTATTCGGCATCGATTTTGTGAAAGTGCTCAGCACCGAGGCTGCTGAGAAATTCGGAATTCTCAATGTCCCGTCGCTGGTTTACTTCCGCAAGAAAACACCTCTGATCTACGACGGCGATCTGACCCAGGAAGACAAAATCCTCCAATGGCTGACCTCTCAAGACGTGTTTGAGATTAAAAACGAGATCGAGGAGGTTAACAAGAAGATGCTGGACAAATTGCTGGACGAAAATGAATTCCTAGCTGTCTTCTTTTGTGCGTACCGAAGAAACGTCTCTACTTTGTTTTTAAACAAACGTACGATCGAGGAAAAATTGTAACAGTTCAATTGCTGTCTTCAGATGAACACCACAGTAAGGAGAGCGAAGAAGTGAACGAGAGGCTGGAGAATATCGACGGCGAAACGGACAACTTGGACATCACGTTCGTCAAAATGGCGGATCCGCGTTACGCCAGAAAATGGGGCGTCACTAAGCTTCCTGCCATCGTCTATTTCCGCAAGAGATTCCCCAGTATCTATCGAGGTAAGACGATCGCAATTAGGTCCCAATTTGTCGAGTGACAATCGTTCTCTCAACAGGTGACCTGCACAAAGAGCAAGAAGTCCTCGAATGGCTACGCAAGAACAGGTACCGCCAGCCGGAACTGAACATCTACATGTACATGCTGATCGCCATTACCGTTTTGTTCGCCATGTACACTGGTTTCCTGTTGTCGTGTTTCCGGTCGGAACCAACAACGCCCGCGCCGCACCCGAAGCAAGCGTGAAAATTCGTGCGTTGAGAGAGAGAGCCAGGAAATGAAAGATAGAGAGTGAAAAAGAGTAAGAAAGGAAGGGAGAGAAAGAGAGTAAGAAAGGAAGAGAGAGAAAGGAAGAGAGAAAGAAAGGAGGAACGAAAGAGTAGAGATTTATGGATCGTGTTGCTGCGCGTATGTGCGTTGTTCTTGTTGTTGATCCGACTCGTTTCACGTAAGATTAAATGGCAGCCGTTCGTCCGGAACGAACGATCCGCACCAAGGCTCGACGATTCTACGAGGATGACGACGAAACCTGTCTACGTATAACTTCATTTTCCTTAGACGATTAACGAACGACGAGAAAACTGATAGACTTTGCGCCGTGAACAGGCGTGAAAGGTTGTCCGTGAATTCCGTGAGCGCGTGGTATGCTTGCATAACGTGGACCAAATCCATCCGATTTTCTATAGGGAGATTGTTAGACCTCTGTCAAATGAAAGGTAGCGCGGATGTTTCTAAGAGGGTTGCGAGCGTACACGAGGTGACGTTTGCGGGTGTTCTGCTCGAGTTCTATTCCAAACGAATTGCCATTGTTATGTATATAGAAGGTGTACAAGATTATCCGTGATCGTTATACGTTTACCACGATGTCTCTTGATCGCGTTTAAATTACTGTACAGCGACAACGTTGTGTGATATATACATATACTTTTACTGTATTGCTTTGTAACGATAGGGATATATTATGTTGTATCGTATTCCATTCACTTTGTATTAACTTTTGCTGACTCGACGATTTGTTGCTGCGTTTTCAGGGTGAATAAAATTGACCGGCACTTGTGTACATACACTGTTATTTCGCCGCTGTTCATGGAATGTTGCTAGACAATTCGATCAACGAGCAATCCACGGTTTATTCTTTTTCCCCCTTCTGTTCTTTTTGTACGTGTTCCTTGTAAATTTCATTGTCTCACCGTCGACTAGTATTGACAGTGGTCTTCTTCTGTATCTCGAGTGATCACCTTTGGTCCACGTATAATTTAAATGTTCGCGAATACGGTCCACAGATTGTCAGCATGCCCTACCGGATCATCGCTGACTTCTGTTTACCATGAGCGGGACGAAAGGATAAGAATGTACGCGAAATGGTTAAATACTGCCTGTCCGATGCTCATATTTTGTCAAGGAAAGGCTAATGATGTTAATATGATCATGAGGAATAAAGAGCGAACCCTTGGACCAATTCCAAACTGCTTAAAGTGCCACTTCCGTCTGCCAATTGTAAATAATAGTATAACAGTGTGAACGATGCATTACATACGTAAACACAAAGGTGACGATTTTTCCTTCTATTCGACGTATCACTTTCTTCTTCTTTCTTTCATTTTTGTTCACAGAACACTGCATAAATTCTCAGACAACAGACGGCTAGATGATATTGCCACTTTCAAGAAGCGTCAGCAGACCCGTAGTCATCTAAAATCCCATCAATCAATCTAAATTCCTTAATTTTCATTCGATAGAAACAGTAGGATAAATTATATCTCGCGCTTTAGAGGTAAGAGAGAGAAAGATATATAAGAAAGATATAGGAAAGAGTGAGACAGATGCTGCAGACCCTATTCGAGAACCCCTGGCGCCATCTCTGTGAAAAGTGCTCAAACTGTTCGCACAGCGTTATCGACAGCGAAGTAAACTACTGAAGACTACTAGCGCCATCTCTTGGACAACCTCTGAAGCTAGTTTCAGCCCCTTCCGTACAATAAAATTACTGAAATATACAATAAATTACATTATTGAAATATACAGAATTAACGCAGTCTTTTGTTTTATTTTATTATAGTAAGAACTGAGTTCCTCTTTTGCATTCAGATACTTGTCTTCTTTTAAAGAATTTAACGCAACCTTTTCGTGTGAACTCTCTTGTAAGCTTTTGTGTGCAAAATTTCAAATTTACCGCCATTATACAAAAACCGGAAGAACGGTAGCCAACTTCAAGATAAACGTTTCGATAGCTCTGAAATGCTCAGCGGTTGAGAATTTCTTTACCCAGAGCAAGAATGGCGGATGCGTAAGTGTTGTTCAAACTCGTAAAGAAATCTAAAAACATCACTAGTTAACATGATTTTAACATTCTCAAAAAGTATTATTCTTAATTCTCTTTAAATCTTTTATCATATATTAATTATAGTTTTCATTTTCTTTGTGGAAATAAGAAAATATCACTCGGTGCTGACACAAGTTATACTGTTGATCAATATGAAATATAATTAATACTACATTTCCAACGTGTACATTAATTCTTTAATATAACATTAATTTGCACTTTGTATGGAACCTGATTTTAGTGATAATCGTTTGAACTAAAAATGACATTCTTGTTATTCAAAGCAACTTAACCTCACTTTAATTTTGTGTACCATGCGACTTATCCATTTTTGTGTGAACCAGCCGTATAATTTTTAACTTAGAGTTAATACTTTACTTCGCAGGAAGACAGAAGCTGCACCTGCAGCTAAAAAGCTGCCAGCAGTACCGGAATCTGTTCTTAAGAGGAGGAAAACTCGCGAAGCAGTACGTGCTGCACGTCTTCAAATATCTATCAAGGTACTTTCTTAAAACCTCTAGTTAAATATTTAAAATCAATGTAAGCAATTTAAACAATTTTATCATAATATTTAGCACCGCGCGAGTCTCTACCGGAAAAGAAAAGAGATTTTCAAGAGGGCTGAGAAATATGTGAGAGAATACAGAACGAAAGAGAGGGATGAAATCAGGTTAATAAGACAAGCCAAAAGCCGTGGCAATTATTATATCCCTGGAGAAGCACGTCTTGCATTTGTTATTCGTATTCGAGGGTAAATAAGATTATTTTGTTGGTTCCAATCATTCTAATACTACTGAATTACTGATGCATAACATATAAACAAATACTATTATTTTAGTGTGAATCAAGTAGCTCCTAAAGTGCGTAAGGTACTTCAACTCTTTCGCCTTAAACAAATTAACAATGGTGTATTTGTAAAACTAAATAAGGCAACAATTAACATGCTTCGTATCATTGAACCTTATATCACATGGGGATATCCTAATCTGAAATCGGTCAGAGAACTGATTTACAAAAGAGGATTTGCCAAAATAAATAGACAACGTATCCCAATTACAAGCAATTCTATCATCGAAAAGAAACTTGGTCAGTACATTTACCACTTATTTTTCGTCTAATGTAATTAGTTTCTACAGATATTAAAAGATAAAAATTATTTTTGTATGTTTGACAAGTCCATGGGAGTTGTATATTTATATTTTAATCTACTCCCTTCCATCTTGTCGAAGAGTAATAGAATTTTTGTAGTTCTCTTCCACATACCTTTGGAAAGGTCTTGAAATAATTCTTACAATTTATAATTGCATTGAATAATTTTATTTGCTAATGTTAAACATGTAATTAACGCGGGAACTAAATTGTTGTAGGACGCTCTGGTATTATCTGTGTGGAAGACTTAATCCATGAAATATTCACAGTTGGACCAAAGTTCAAGTTTGCAAGTAATTTCTTGTGGCCATTTAAGGTATATAAATCTTTACATCTAATTTATCGACATAGGCATGGTTGTAAAAGATATTCAATGTTCTATTAACCTCCTACTATGTCGTAAAGTAATACGAGTTTTTCTTTTTGGTACGCATACAATTTTGCGTTTCTTAGTAAAACTCAAACATTTCAATGGGTCTTTAGAACTTTTAGAATCTTTTAATCACCCTAATGTATTTGTATCAAATCATTTATTTCGATTTATGTTCTTAGCTGAACACACCCAACGGCGGATGGCGCAAGAAGACTAACCACTATGTTGAAGGTGGTGATTTCGGAAATCGTGAGGACAAAATCAATGAACTTCTCAGGAGAATGGTTTAAATTTATAAAAATCTTGATAAATAAACGTTTAAATACAACACGTTACATTGCGTCACGTTTTACCTACACTTTCATTTAATAATGATACAAGCGCCCGTGTATTATTATTTATTGTATAAATACGTAAAATTACACACCCTTGCTTTTCAACATCAAAATGAACATGTTATTGAAGAAAACTAAAATGCACAAGATTGCATTGAAAGAAGTATGTACAAATGTACATATTTGTTGTTACTTATTATTGCAATCAATAATCTATATCTGCAATGCTATGCAAGTGTTAATTACACAAACATTCTTTATTTGAACGTACGAATTTTTCAAGCAGAAACGCATGCGCTGGATTACTACATCGAATAGAGTCGGTCGGTATTCTATGCTATAATATAATCTGAGAATGGTGTGTCAAAGCGAAGTTTGTTGGTTCGAATCTTGTTTCAGAGATTTTAAACTGAATATTTTATTTCCTAACAAGATATTATTTTTAACGTAGAAAAAAATTCTTTACTAAATTCTACTAAATATATTCGAAAAAAATCGAGGAATCATTGAATGTGGAAATTATATCATAAATTCTCTCACGCGTACGTATTACACGCCTAACCTTAATACAGTTTTGTACTTGGTGCAAAAGAGGTTGTGAGTGTAATTAATTTTTTACGATATCAATAAATTTTCACAGCATTTTAATTATTTCCTCGCGTAACGGACGGGCTCGGCCCACGTGTTCATCTGTAAGAGCTAATAAATTGTATTTGATTTTGGATTAGAGTGCAAAAAGCCTGTTTCAACGTTGCATGATCTAGGTTCGAGTCCTGTCCATGTTAATTCTCTTTTTAATAAATAGCAAACAATTTTTTATGCCACAAAATATTACGTAAAAATAGTTAAATATGCTGCGAATTTTTTAAGTAAATATTACTCCATTCTTGTATAGCATAAAAAATGTATTATTTTAATATCCTCCTTAATTCCATGTAACGTATAATATTTGAAAGTACATAATATCTTTGTTTTTACTATTCCAGATTATATTAATAATGAACAAAAAGACTGTGGATCCCAATACTTCATCAGATAATGTGAACTTGATCAGTAAATCCAATCATTCATTTCTCAATAATACAAAAATGTTCATCCTACCGCCAAACGTGTTACAAAATATTTGCCTTGGTAATTCTATGGAAAAAGGTAAGCCTATTAATTATTATAATAATTTAAAATGTAATAAACATTATTTTTTATCCATTTCTCATTCAATATTTTCTTCTGCAGATGAAAATATAGTTTCTACGTTAGAATTTATAAAAAATGATAATACTAAAGATCATAAGATTTGTACATCTACTGAAAACTGTACCAATTCAAACAGTGTGATAAAAGCAGGCACAGTAATAAAAGCTAGTAAGAACAATGAGATAGAAGGTACGGATAAAGAAAGTTTAAGAAGTGCAACAGAAGTACCTGCAAATGAGGAGAAATTAGTGTCTAGAGCAGTCCATATAAAGCAAGAAAAAGATATTCATAGTACTATAAGGAAAGACAACAGTAACGCAAAAGCAGATTGCTTGGTAGATGTTGTAGGGAAAGGGATTACTGCAGCGCAAGGAAAACATACTAGTAACAACTCAGAAAGTAATCAAGCTACCTCAAATTATATACCAAAGCTTCAAGGAGAAAATGTAAGAAATATGTCAAAACATCAAAAAGAAATAAAAATTGATGGAACGGTACTTGGCAGATCTAAACGTGTTCGTGAACGAGTAGACACTAATGATGGTATTATCACGTGTAAGAAGACTAATCAACTTCTGAATAAAAAGAGAAAAAGTACTTCTAATAATAAATCAAATCAAGCAATAATATCTAATGCTTCTTTATCTGATAAAACTGAAGGAAATGATCTTAATCAAATAATGTGTATAAAACAAGAGTTTAAAAATGAAAATGATTTATACCTTTCTTCTACTTCTATCACATCAGTTGTAACAACAAATTCACTGCCTTTGAATTCCGGTAATATTTCTAGAAGTCATTCTAGCACTAAAAATAACGATGAGGAATCGTCTGTACAAGATTTACAAAATTGTACAAATGTAGAAAATAATAAAAATTTGGAATCAATGAATTCGAGAGATATAAAACAATACGATAAGATTAAAAAGGAAGTAATTACAGGAGTAATGAATACCTCTGTACTTGAATCTGGAGGAATGAAAAATTTAAACGATGAAGAAAATAATATAAGTGGTGATGAAAATAAGATTAATTTAATCCCTATAACATCGACTACTTCAATAAAGCAAGAAACTGACAATTTAAGCTTGATAAATCAAACTGACACCAGTCAAGTACCAGTAAAAAGAAAACGGGGAAGACCTAGGAAAACTATGCTCACAACACCAAAAACTCCAGATGTATCAATTTCAGATTTAAACACTTCACAAAAAATTAATGATGTTTCTACTACAGAAATAGATATGCATAGTAAGGAACACGATAAAAAATCGTATAATATTAGTAATACCAATGACTTAAGTGGTGCTGACAGTACTGAGGGTAACATTCCAGATCCCATTATTATTAAAAAAAGAGGTAGACCACCAGGTACAAGTATTGATAAAGTTGCAAGCAGTGAGAGAGGTAGAGGTAGAGGCAGAGGTAGAGGTAGAGGTAGAGGTAGAGGCAGAGGTAGAGGCAGAGGTAGAGGCAGAGGCAGAGGATCTAATCCTTCATTAGAAGCTGAATATATACCAAATTCAATGGGACCAATATCTACAGAGCAAATGGAAAAAGATGATTCAAATGCAATTAATACTGTCGCTCACCAATCAGAAGTAAGTTTTGTAACAAAATGCTAATGATATTAGAAGTATGTATGATATTGTTTAACATTAACTAAATTATATAAATATTATTTTGTATTCTATTCAGGCAGATTTAGTAACTTGTGCCAAATGTGGAGTAAACATATTAAAAAGCCAATGGAATACGCACAACTTATTTAAGCATAACAATATGAGTTGGGTGAATGGTGATGAACCAATAGTGAGTACATGTAAATAAATTAAAATATTTTTTAAATACCACTTACTAAGAAATTGTATGTTTTAGGATTTCGAGAATGATGTTAAATTATGGAGAAAGGTATTAACAATGGCTATTAAAAAGAAAAAGGGCCAATTATCTTGTGAGAAATGTGGAAGTGTAAAGCGCAGTGTAAACGGCTTTATATCTCACATGCAATTTTGTGGCAAGTCAGAAGAAGTATGTTTATAATTTTTTTACTAGAATTAATCATTTATTTCAATAATTCGACAGAAAAACATGACGTAATTACACTAATCCTATGTGCCAGGAAAAGCAAGCCTTGATGGTAACTTGCCCTATTTGTGGTGCTATCATGATGCCATCATCTATGGAAATACATGAAAGGAGCCACAGGCAATCGGAACAAAGTAAAATAGTGGAATCACAATTATGTACTCCTGATAATGAAAGAGTAAAACGTAAAGCTGCAGAGAAGTAAGATTTGAATTAAAGATCTCACGATCGAAGTTAAATAAAGATAGTGATATGATATTTTAATTGCAGAGCTGTGTCGAAAATTTTAGAATTTGTTAAAGATCCTCCTGAAAAAAAAGTAAAACTTGACTCTTCTATGCTGGTATATGTTATGTTTTAAAATATTTGTAATTAAATTTAAATAATATATTAAGTGAATAATTGTATGAAATTGTTATCTATTACTATAGAAGCGTATAATAAAGACACCAGAATTTGAAAAGAGTATTCCATCAGTATGGAAAGGTATATGGAAAAAAGAATTGTCTTCAAAAGGAAAAATAAGTTGTCATCAACCAGGTTGCACTTATACGTGCACATCTTATGATGATATGTGTAAACATTTTTCCAATTGCAACTTTACTCCTCAAGAGGTATATATACATATATAATTAGTGTTACTTTTATAAGGTACGTTATAGCTTCATTTTATTGCAGTGTTATCTGTGTAAAATATGTAAATTTTCAACTAACTCCAATGAAGATATGGTAAAGCACGTAACAGAAGAACATGCGACGACACAAGAAATCGATAAATCATCAGACTTTGAAGAAGATAGTTATAGTTCGGACGAAAGTAAGAATAAATTCTATTGTCAAACGAAAACATGAGATACATTTAATTATGATTTATACTTTCAGAAACATCTTATACCATGAAGTTTTTGGACAAGGAACAGCTACATAAAGTTCGATGGTCGGAGCCGTATCTCCCTGCTGTGCAGTGGACTTTAGAATTGTAAATACTTAGATTACCTACGATTGTTAGTACGTACTTTTATTCAATGTTTGAATAATTAAATTTAATTTTCTTTTATAGCGAGAGGAAAAATTATGAATTTTCTTTGTTTGACGAATATTTACCAAATAAGTTTACATTGTTAAATAATCTGGATGCTTTTAAATATCTGCCAGAATTAGAGGTTTCTATGCGGGCGAAGAAAGGGACTTCATTCGAAGAACCACGTAATACAGAAATATCTTGGAAACAATGGAAACGCTTTGAAGGTAGTTTAGATGAAGGTTCGTACATTGATAAAACAATTCCTCCTGCCAAACAAATTTTACAAACATTAGTATGCTATGTTAACTTTTCAGATACTCCAACTTTTTTTACTGGTGGTCCAGTATGGGCATTGGCATGGTTACCCATTCCATCGCCGATGTATTCTAAAGAACCTTGTCAGTATATCGCGATTAGTACTCATCCAACAATGGAAAGTGAATACACTGTAGGAAAATCGCACTCTGGGCATAATATGATACAAATTTGGAGCGTAGGACCATTAAAGTATGGGTTAGTAGTGAACGAACAATTAATGAATTAGAATATTTAACTATATTCTGAAAGTATTGTCTCTTCATTTAGAGTTGGTGATAATAAAAAAGTATCTCCTACTTTATCGTATGCAATTGTACATAATAGCGGCACTATATGGTGCATAGAATGGTGTCCTTCTGGATGTTATCAACATGAAAGTTTGAAGAATTACGAGAAAGAAAGTGAAACGAATTCTAGTCTGAAACGGATGGGTATGCTCGCAGCAGCTTGCTCAGATGGAAATGTACATATTTATTCGTTACCTTTCCCGGAGGAATTAAAATTTAAGAAAACCGCAGATTACGAGTAAGTAAACTTTGTTCAGATTATATAGTTTTCCGCTGATATTAACATTTATCATCATAGGTGGCCTATATATTCTACTGATCCGGTGTTAACGTTAGTAGTAAATATTTCAATGTACGATATCAATGATCAACATTGGCAGTGTACTAAGTTATCATGGACAAAAGAGCATGGTCATAAGTAAATTTTTTCATTAGGTTTTATACACGTATATGTGCTTAATTACATATTATATAAGAGAGAGAAAAGTTATATGATATTTTTCAGTACAATTGCCGCTGGATTTTCAAATGGTTACATCGCTTTGTGGGATCTAACATACAAGTCACCGTTATCAATGGAAAAAAGACAAAACACATATTTTGTAAATGCATTTCAGCATTTTTATGCTCATGGTAATGCTGTGAGTAGTAAGTATTATTCTTGGTATTTTTAAATGAAAATTTTTAGAAATGTTCACATTAAATAAAGCAACATATATTTAAAAATACATCGTTTTCACAGTGGTAGCGTTAGTTCCATATAACGGAGAAAGATTTCTAGCATCTGGAAGTTTGGATAGATCGTATAAATTTTGGAATCTAGAAGATACAAGCACTCCTCAAACTTCTATGCAAAAGGGTATTATAGCAGATGGTGCATGGATGACACATTGGCCGTGCGCAGTTGTTAGTTTCGATGATGCTCTTGGGTAAGAAGCAACAACGAAGAAAGTAGTTTCAATCTATAGTGGAATCTATTTTTTAGTGCCTTGTTATTCTATTCACAGATACAAGCATACTAATACATATTTGATTTCGTTAAGAGAATACGAATTCAAATATTATCCTGTTTTAGGAACAAATTCTCCCACATATGTAAGTGATTTCGAAAAACATATATTCTTTAAAATCGGCAATATTTTATTGAAAAATTTTATAGGCTTTAGCAGTTTCTGACTATGCGAATAGCATTGCGCACGGCACATTAGCGGGAGAAATATTAGCGGTCTTTGCTCATGAACTTGTGCACGGTAGAGATTATACGAATTTACATAAAAAGAGAAAGGTATTTTCTTTTATATTTATTTGGTAATATGTTAATACCTTTCGTATAAATTTAAGTGTGTATGTTGTCCTTCTAGTTGAGTTCATTTGTCAAAATAGTGGACTTTTCGGAAAAAGAAGATGATAAAAAGAATGATAAAAAGCACAAAAAGAATTCGAAGGATTATTATTATATGCCAGAAACGTATACTCAGTGCTGTGATCGATTCGGTATTATTTTCTGTGATAATTTAACAGTAAGTATTTTTAACAATTTTGATATTATACAACCTACTTTATCCCCATGTTTTATGCTATATTAATACATTCATAGAATATTAAACGATATGCGCGTAAAGGGTCATTACCCGGAGAAAAATTAACCGCGGTACCAATTGAGGAATACCCATTCATGTCTGTAAACAGAGTGCGTATATTACGACTGTTTTTTTATCTAGTTTAATATCATAACTTCGCCTTTGGAGACTATCAAGTATTCAATTTTAGATATCATGGAATCCAAATGCATGGAGTTATTTATGGATGGTAGTTGGCTACCAGAATGGTTTAGTAAGACTATTGAATTTTAAATATATGTCTATGCCAGATGAATTAAAAACATTATTGCCCGAACACGCAAAATCTATGCTTGACAAAACGAAGGTCACAATGAAAGATTCTTCTTAATATAGGAAGGAACATTTACTATTTATGCATATAAAGTTAAACATAATAAATTCGACAGTGATCGCTTGTTGTTTAATATGTAGCAAATTATTTTCTTTAACTTTATATATACCCTAACAAGACAACTTTATCACAATAAGAGCACTGTGATGTTATTTTTGCGTTATGACATTTATATATTTCCCGTTTTAGAGGTAAGAGAGAGAAAGATATATAAGAAAGCTATAGGAAAGAGAGAGACAGATGCTGCAGACTCTACTCCAGAACTCCTGGCGCCATCTCTGTAAAAAGTGCTCAAACTGGTCGCACAGCGGTACCGACAGCGAAGTGAACTTCAAAAACTACTAGTGCCATCTCTGCGGAAAATACTGGAACTAATTACCGACCTAGTTTCAGGGTTCCTCCAGGAGATGGCGCTAGTAGTTTTTGAAGTTCACTTCGCTGTCGGTACCGCTGTGCGACCAGTTTGAGCACTTTTTACAGAGATGGCGCCAGGAGTTCTGGAGTAGAGTCTGCAGCATCTGTCTCTCTCTTTCCTATAGCTTTCTTATATATCTTTCTCTCTCTTACCTCTAAAGCGGGAAATATATAAATTCACGCGGCGCAAATAAATAAGAGCACAGTGCTCTTACTGTGACAAAGCTGTGTTGCCTGGGTATAAGTAAGCTTGTAATAAAAATATATAAAACAATAAATCTCTTCGTATTCGTTCTGTCTTCTACCTCATTGATTAACAGTACGAATTTCACGTTATCGTATCGATATTAACTTCGATTCTCATCCCATTTCTTCCTCGACCGTCTTCGTGACAGACATTTTTCATATTATTTAGGCATGTAATTATACAAAATTTGTGAGTAACGATTAACAAAGTATCAGCAGGTAAAAATGAATATTTTTGGAAGTTTGAAATAAAATTGGTTCTGCCTCGAGTTAAATCATGCAAGTATTCAGAATCTCTCTTTAACTTTCAATCAGGAATTATGGTTAAAATAATCACAAACATTGCAGTACATAAAACAATAATCTCTTCAAGTACTGCAACGAAATACATTCAGAAGTGATATGACGGATAAGGCCGGCGAGAAGAAGGTGGATATCGCGGATGCTCCAGGCACATCCGGCGAGGGCGACGCTCCTAAGAAGAGGAGAGCTCCACGGACCGATTTTGGCAAACGATGGCACCGATTTCGTGTCCTGACGCCGAACTCGGCTATCCTCCGTGGTTCCTTCGCGATGAATGATCCCCATTTCAAGTACAGAAGTCGTGGTCGACAGGCTGCTCCAGCATCGATCGTGGCCATCGTCTATGGCCGCTTGTTCGAGCCCAAGGAGTGGATGAAGGAGTACGTGGACCAAATACTGGAGTACGGCGACAAGGTGTTCCGCACCAGCATGATGAGGAATCACGTGAAGGAGAACGAGTACATGAAGGCCAGTCTGGTCTATCCCGAATTCTACATTTCCACGTACAAGGTCATGGTCTGCGTGGAGGAAACTGGTATTTATGGGAACCTCTTCAGCGAGACAGTGGGCTGTCCAGACTTCGCGGATGGGCTGCAGAAATTCTTTCAGAGCAGCGACGCTGGGGTGATCACAGCCCAGGGAACGTCGATGGCCATGTGGCGTCATCCAGAAATCGGATTCCTATTCTTCGACCCAGCGCCCTGCGACGACGAGGGTGTCCACCGTTCCGATGGTGTGGCTTGCGTCATGAGATTCAAGTGTCTGAACGACATCCGCGACCACTTCCTCAAAAGTATGGACCAGAGGTACGATTCTAGATACTGCATCGACAAGGTGACTGTATTGAAAGTAACGGAAGTGGCTCGTGGGTATATCGATCGTATGCCAAGCAGCAGTCGCTTAACCGTGGACAAGAGCGTCCTCAGGACCATCAATCCCGTTGATATCGACGAGAACAAGATGGACTGCACGAAACCCGTGCCAAAGGGTGACAAAATGAAAACGGTCACGGCGGCCAAGATCCACAAGGAGCCTCTTTCGATCACGATTTCGAACTACAGTATCGACCAGCATTTCGCAACTGATCCACTGGTAGACCAGAACAAGTTCGACACCGGATACGCTTACGAGGACATGCACGTGAACGTGCCGTCCACGTTCAGAGAGCTACCAGGGCAAATGGCGATACTGAATGGGTTGACTCACGAGCACAGCGAGATGTACAAGGGTAAAGGAGCGCAGAACGTGGCGAATTGCGTGCTGGCCATTGCCATGAAGAAGGTACACCCAGTGAAGACCTGGCTGAGGCCCAAGTTGGACGAGATACTGGCTCTGGGTGATGATTTGTACGCTGAGGTGAAGTCTGCCAAGCCCATGATGAGGAATATGACCGCGTCTGACCTGAACGACGTGAAGATCGAGGTGGAGGGAAGAAAGCTGGTCATAGACGTAGATTTGATTACCGTCACTGGTACGATCTCTTCTAAGATTCCAACGGTGTTGAATCTGAGGCAAGCATTGGAGGAATTCTTCCTGGTCAACACTGAGGGGGTGATCGAGTCCTCGGCTATGTCCGTAGCGATCTGGAGTCAGGATGACTGTTTCTACATGTTCGATCCACGCCAGTGTGACCAGCTTGGCGTCAGAATCCGCGAGGAGAAAGGTGGGAAGGGTGCCAAGGCTGATACGGTTTCTCGCAAAAAGGGAAACTGTTGCGTGATCAGATTCCCGAATACGGACTCGCTGGCCGCCTTATTCTTGAAGAACGTAGAGCACACGAAGAAGAACGATCGATTTACCATAAGACACATCACGATCTTGGACGACGTGCCTGGGACCAGAGTTTGGCACGATTTCCAGCCAGGTACACCTGGTGAAACCTGGGTTCTCCAGGGAACCATATCCAACGAGGATGAAGATTTCGAGGACGAAAGTCGAGGAATTCAAGGACTGGCTATGCCAGTGGTGGCTTTAATCAGCGCCAAAGAGACGCCTCCACCAAAGTGGACCAGCGATACCATCGACACGGTAGTTCGAGAAGGAGACGCGTACTATAACTGGTGCAACCCTGCGGTGGAAGCGACCGAGGAAACAGAGCAGAGGTACTTCTTCGTGCCTAATTTAAAGAAGAACCTCTACTTCAAAAACAGGAAGGTGAAGATCGACATCGAGGAAGGGACGATCGTTGGCGACCTGACTTCGCCAGCTGACACCGTCGATGTCCCAAACTTAACTACAGCCTTGAAGCAATTCTTCGAGGAACACCAATACGGCATCGTGGACTTGAAGAATCTGAGCGTGGCCGTGTGGAAGATCGAAGAGGAAGTGAAGGAGAAGGACGAAATGGTCCCGGTGAACGTGTACTACTGCTTCGATCCGAACCCTCGAAACAAACAGGGTGCCTGGGCACCCGACGAGGAAGAGATCGAAGGGAACGCTGCCTGCGTGATTCGAACTATGGACCTGTCCGTCTTGGCGAGAGTAATCGAAGCGAACGCGGGACAAGACCAAGAGGAGTCTGGCAATGAGTTCTCCATTCACGATATGAAGGTTGTTTCCATTGGTTCCGAGATGACTGAGGAAGAGATCGAGGCCGACAAACAGATCCCAGTGAAGCCTGATCTGCACAACTATACCAACATGGGCGATACAGGCGCTATTTTATTGGGTAGCTTTAACCAGGCTAACGAAGTGATGTTCAAGAGGCAGACCAGGGACAAACAACAAGCTGGCAGTTCCTTGGCGGCTCTAGCGATGACCAAGCTGTACAACCCTCATTTGTGGTACAGGGAAGTGGTCGATGACATTCTGAAGTTAGGCGATAAGATCACCGTGGACAATCTGGAGAACCTAGCCGAGGAAGGAGGGGAAGACGAAGAACCGAGGGAGTACCTTTTGCCCAGTGAAATTAACGAAGACTTTGCCGTTGGGGTGAATCGAATGTACGTTGGTCTCGAGGAGGACACAGGCGCGGGCAAGATGAGCGAGTTGGAGTCACAATTGGAAACGTTCTTCGAGACGAATGTAATGGGTATATTCAGACAGGACAACATAATGATGCCAATTTGGAAAGAGGGGGACGTATTTTTCACGATGGATCCGAAAGGAAGGGACAGCAGGGGAGAGCCTCGAGAGAAAGATGGCGCAGCTGCTGTTCTGTGGTACACTGACCTTCCATCGTTGGCTGCTGGAATACAGCAGGTCGCTGCTGGTGAAGAGTTCGTCATCGACGTCGTCAATTTGGACAACGCTTACGAGACGAGGGTGGCTGAGGAGGAACGACCGACGAGACCGAGTTCTGGCGACAATCCGTGGTACCATTTTCCTAAGATGACAGAGAACGTGTGGGCCATCGATGGCACGGTTGGCATGGACGATATCAGGTTCGAAAAGGATAACAGGAACAACCAAACTGCGGCTATCGCGGTGATGGCCATCGTTTTCGCGAAGGTCTACGAACCGAGATACTGGACGCGAGCTGTGCTCGACGAGGTGATAGTTACTGGAGATAAACTGCACTCGAAGTGCGTGGACAGACTCGGGGAAGGCGCCATTCCGAGGATCAACGAAATCATGACGGAATTCTTCCTTTCTACGCGTCGTATTAATCTGAGCATCAAGGATTGCGTCGAAGCTGGAAGTTTGGTCGCGAAACCGCCGAAAGTTCAAGGTCTGAAGACAGGAGTTACCAACTTCTTTTCCAGATTCAACTCAGGGGCGTTGACTGTTAGCAGGAATAGAAACATAGCCGTCTGGAAGTGCAACAATGACTACTACGCCTTGATCCCTGACTGGGCGACCACCAAAGATGATAAGACAACGGTGAACCCGAAAGTCTTGCGTTTCATCGATATCGAGACGTTGATAGAGTATCTCCAGAATTTCCTAGGGGACGAAGGAGACTACGAAATGATTGCCATAGACGTGGTCAACTGGAACAAGCTTCCACCTTGGAAATTCGATCCCAGCTCCGCCGTTCGCCCCTCGAATTTACCCCCGTTGAACGCCTACAGGCGAGTTCGTGGCGAAGCGCGAGCGATTCTAAGGGGTAGCTACCACCAAGGTGACGAGATCTTCCCAGAACTGCTACGGAACAAGCAGGGAGCCGCGAATTGCGTGGTAGCCCTTGGTATGTCCGTGGTAAAGAACCCTGTCACCTGGACCAAAAGAACCATGGACGAGATCCTTGCGATAGGAACCAACGTCCATAGAGAAACGCAAAAGGCCAAGCCCACCATAGTCCGTATCAAGCCCAAAGACATCATCAGGGTGTTCTACGTGGGAGTTAACATCCTAACGGCCGACATAGAGTCTGGCACAGTGGCAGGAATAGTGGCGATTCCACCGCCAGATCCTGAGGACAAAAAGAAGAAGAAAGGACGAGGAACGAAGAGACGAGCGAGAGCTGGCAGGGGCAAGAAGAGCAGGAGGCCCACCAGAGTACGAGCTCCACCTCCACCGCCTATTCTACTCGAAGAGGGTGTTCCGTTGTTCTTCGAGAACAATCGAGCTGGAATTTTAGTCACTGATCGCGGAGCGGTGGCCATCTGGAAGGACATGGGCGTCTACTTCATGTACGATCCTCGCGCACGAAGCGATCAGGGTCTACCCGATTTTTACGGTACCTCTTGCGTGATGTGGTTCGCCTGCTTGCAGCCCCTCTACGAAGTTCTGTTCGCGAACATCGACGAACAGGAGAAATACGGACGCTACGAGATCAGCAGGGTGGTCATCAAGACTGCCATGATAGAACCTCTTCCATGCCCCGCTGGATTCAGACCTTACTTCGATTGCACGGCACCACCGATCCCAGTCACATCCATGAAGAGGAACACCACGTTGGACGTGGAGACGGTGACAGAGTACAACATGGTGGACGAGGAGCTCAGCGTTCTTCGCGGGACTCTTCATATGCATCATAGAACTTGGAGCACGGATAGAAGAGGCTTCCAGAGCACGGCGATCGCTGCTGTAGCGATCGTTGTGGGACTTCTTCACGTACCGTCCACTTGGACGCCTGAGTTGATCGATGCTATCCTGAGATACGGAGATCTGCTACACTCGGACAGCGTGAGGGCTGCTCGTCCAGGGAACAGGACGTTATCGCCAAGCGAGTTGCTGACTGTCTTCATCGTTGGCGATTTCAGGGCTACCATACATATTCACAACCATACCACGGCTGGATTGCTTCATACCTTCGATCTGTCCGAATCTCTGACCATGTTCTTCCGATCGAACTGCGCTGGGATCCTTCACACGAGCAATATGGCGGTTGCCGTGATGCAGCACTACGGGAAGTTCTATTTGTTCGATCCTTGCGCGAGGAACGACCAAGGACTGCCCAGTTTCGACGGCGCGGCATGCGTGATGAAATGCGAGAGTATCATGAAGATGGCCAAGGTGTTCGTGACCAATTGCAATCTGAAGACACCCAACGTGTACACCTTGAACGCTGTCAATGTGTTGAGTTTGTCCTTCTTCTCAGACGCGAAGACTGGCTGTCCGCCGAAATGTATACAGTGACCATGAGAAATTCGTTCAAATCGCGATTCTTCGTTGTCAGAGTGTCTGTCTTTATATTTTGGTATTTCAATGAAGAGAAATTTGTATCGCTAGTGATCGCAACGAAGTTCCAGCATCTGCGCGTACTTGCAGTGAAGAGATGAACGAATGAGCGTAGAACGATGATGAGGTGGGTCGTAGTTGTTCAAGAAAAAACAAGCGTTCTCAGAAGACTAGTACTTTTTATTCAACTTTCATTCCATTCTTCGCTTACTCTCTCCCGGTATCCCACGTACTTGTTCTACAATATAATCGGAAACTATGTTTCGTCGCGGCTCGACAGGCGTCGGTCTAGAAATTTTGGGCGCCGCGACTTCGCGACGCCAAGATAATAGAATCGATAGACTCTCTCTACAATCGTAGCAAAAGTGTACCCTGTTACGTATCAGACACCCTTCTCCAACCGAGAATCAAACGAGCCGTTCGAAATCATCGGAGAATGATCTCTTCTCCGCTGAAGATACTGTGCGGTGCTGCAGAGATGACATGTGAAACGGTACGCAGGGGAAGCAAGAAGATACTCTGAGACACTGAAGCACCATTTCCCGGCTTCCTTCGTAATCGACGGTAATAAGTGACGCCCTGCGATCGGACCCACGGATGTCGGTTCATTTCTCTGTCTGTGACCCCTTGTACAATAACTTACTACGGAACTAACAGTACCAGCGAATGCACGCATAGAGAAAAGGAAAAGAGACCGCCTCAGCTCTGCACAGTACTTCATCGACGAAGATCCCCCATCGTAGGGAAGTCCTCGAACGGCCGATATTGATTTCACCGCAAAGAACAGGCAAGCAGAGGTGAAACAGACAATGAATCCACGCGGTCGACAACATTCTCAAATTGCTAATTTTATTTATAGGTTTCTTTATGACACAAATCACTTTTAGCATCTACAATGAGTAGGAGTACAGGCTATACGAGAATGAATTTGATACAGATCACTTATTTAGTGTAAATACAATGTATCCTCTTCAATTACACGCTATATAAACTAGATACTTAGAAAACACTGTACAACGCAGCTGAAAACTGTCGGTGATACTTTACAATATGTTACAAGCACTCCTTGAAGCGAGACGAGCCCAACCGGGCCGAAGTCTTTCCTCCCTTCTCTGACAGGAAGAAAAACAGGGTCCACCCTACGGCCACGGTCAGGGCGTTTCCCGAGCGACACCTCGCATGACGTCCCACGCGGTCTGTAGGCCGTGTTTCAAGCGGATCCCGGAAGCTGCTCCGCCACGTCCAGCTGCTTCGCCCGTCGACGAGCCCACGTCCCAGTCGCAGCAGCGAACGAAACTGTTACTACACTTTTTCGAGTAAAAACCGACGTGGGAACAGCTTCACCGTCCCTGACCACTCGTGGGGACCACGAAGGACCCTCGCGACGTCGTCTCGTTCCTTCCAAAGTGAATTAACGCCGAGTTTCACGAGCAGAATCCTGACGAACGCGAGAGCCCAACAACGATACACCGACAAAAATCGTCGACCCGACTCCCGGACACGCTATCCCCCGTCAGGGTTCGTCGTCGTTTTACCACGAACGAAACTGGTCTCGGATCACAGCGCGCGTTCACGGCAGGGACCATTCCGAAGGATCTATAGTATCACCAGAGAAAAACCGTATACAGAATCGACGAGCGAACCGTCGAGAGGTGTAGCCGGTGTCGCGAGTCAGGACGATCTCTTCGTGGACAGTTTTTTTGCTGCCCGTATCCTACCGATGCGAGCGCGGTGATTCTGTGTGTTCGCGCGACGAGCGAGGAAATGCGTTTAAATGCTTTTTGTCTGTCGCGTGGAAATCGAGCATCGCCGTTCCTGCGATCTCTGCCCCCGCAACTCGGCTACCATGCACATGCAGTCATCATGTCCCATGCACGCACTCACGCACGCTAGCAACATACACGGAATAATACATCGCACGGCATTTACGAGTCTTTTCTTCTTTGTGGCTAACGTCTGTCAGTACAATCGGTAGGTCCTCTCCTTTTACGCGTTCTCGCTCTCGCTCTCCTTCGCCTTCCCATTTTCTATCTTTCGCGCTCGTTCCGTGAACCGCTGGTCGTCCTTGCCCGTACTTGCCTCCTTTGCGGCACCGCGCGCGCTCTCGATCGAACCGTTCTCCATGGTGTTTCGCGATGTACCAGATCCGGTCGCCCGGTTTTTGTACCCACTCAACATTGTTACTGATCCTCCTCGAGACAATTTTCAAGTTTATGCTCGATGCAACCTATTAGCCAACTAAAGTTAACGAATTCTGTGTATTTGGGATTTCAATCAACCCTCTCGCGGACCCCTCGAAGAGACCAAATAGGGTGTTTTTTAATCTTATTTATAACTAATTATTCAGCATTAATAGTATTCGTTATTTTTGCACCTGTCGAAACACAGAGGTATAATAAAATATGAAAAAACGCTTCTTCTCGACTCTGTATTCTGCGAGAGGGTTAACTCGACGCACACCAGCCGCGGATAGTGGACTCTCGAAGAGCCTCCGTGTTCGTGACGGCGACGACAGAAAGTGGTGGATCGCGTGCAGATGCAACCGATCGAGAGCGGACGAGGCACGACCGAAGGGAGAGAAGAACCGGTGGCCGAGGTTAAAAACGCGGCAAAAGAACTAAGAGACGCAAGACCGCCGTGGTGAACGCGGACCAGCGAAGCGTTCAGACACGACTGACAGAAGCTCCGGTTTCGAAACGGATCGTAATCGTAAAAAATATTGCATTATCGATAATATTGGCATGATGTCGTTATGGCACGTTCGAGTTTCAAGTGTTCGGTCGACGCATGTATTACAAGGTTTATCTTACGTTCACGCTGTACAGACGTCGTGGTCGCTTCAGTCGGGTTATCGAGAAGAAACGCGTGGAGACGGGAAATGAAACGCGTTTGAAAAAAAAACAAGAGAAATGAAAAAAATGGAAAAAAAAGAGAAAGAAAAAATTGCTTCTTCTATGCTTCTTTTCGTTTCGCGCACACGCATACACTTACACACATACACACTCTCATCCCCTCTCTTTTTCTTCTAATTTCCTCGTGGACACGCACGCGTGACATCCACATCGCGGCATAACGCATCTCTTTTTCTATTCTTCTTCGTCTTCTACATATTCTTCTTGTTCCTCTGCTTCATCTTCTTCTTCTTCTTCTTCTTTGTCACAGTCCTCCATTGCACTTTCCCATTCGACGCAACAAATGCACCTTAAAACAAACGTATCCCTACCCTATGTACACAAGAGCTGCTCCGCTAATGAATACGCGCGAGAAACAAAAACGGTATTGGACAGTTCCAAGGTGTAACAGGTGAAATATCCCCTCTGATTGACCCGTAGCTTCGTTTCATTTCGCGCTGAGTTTCCTAAGGGGGTTCAGGGGAGATTGCACCGTGGATTCATGCAATAGGACCAAAATTTCAATCGCCACGGAGTGGACGTTTAACAATAAACAGAAATAAGTTGTTATACGTATTCTAAAAGGGCTTCTCGTACGAATAATTCCGTGGAAACACTTGACACAACTGATCGAATGAAAATAAAATGTGTCGATCGTACAGCTGAATTAAAAGGAAAAATCATTGATCATTTCTAATTACACGTAAGTTGCAATTAATGCAAGAATTAAATGCAGATGAACTTGTCATTAAAGAAACAGCAACGAAATCAAAGGGAAAAATAAAATTCCCTACAGAATTACGAGACGATCAGCCCCTTTGCTCGCGCTGTTCAAAGACATTTTACGATGAAAACAAAATGAACATAAAAATACACAAACGTATCGTAGCGATGGGCGTAGAGACGTACAATCTTCGATTTGCTTCGCACGACTATTCCACAGTAACAAGGTTTCGAAGAGAACATAAAAAAACGCAATTACAAGAAAAAAAAAAAAATAATAAGAGAAAAAACATAAAATCGCACGATTGGCTGAAATATTTTTCCTCCTCGTTTTAATCATTTCGCTATTCAAACAACAATGGTACACTGCCGCTTAATCAGAAGACAAAGACAACACGTAATTGCAATGGGAGGCTTAAGAAGCACAGCGTTCGTGGATCGTGGATCGCTAGAGTTCTAAACACTTGTAAAGACCGAACTACGAAATTAAGAAGATTATTGCAATTTAGTGAGCCAAAAAAAAAAGTAGAAAAGAAAGTCACGGTGCACAGAAGAGTAAGAAAAACTGATACACAATAGAAGAGAACGTGATTGTCGCTCGATCGGGAGAACGCTCGATAAATAATGCAACGCGTGCGTGGTGTAATTGTCTTCTCTCGGCAAGGTCTCGATAGCGAACGATCCTGGTGAAGGAAGGAGGGACGAGGGGTGGTAGAGCACACAGAACCACCCTTGGACACGTTCTAATGGAAGCTCTGGATCGCGCGTTCGCCGCCAGAACCGTCTCCCGGTTATAAGCTCGAAAGCGCGGGATGGCGTGTACTCTACACGCTTGTTTGATCCTTGATCTATTCTTTTATTTCTATGCAAGTCGTTCCACGATCAAGTTGATCCACTTTCTGTAAATTTCTCGAGTCGTTCATCAATTTTGATGTCGCTGTGAGGGGAACGGGTTAAGAGAAGAAATACGGATCGTTCACGAAGGAGTTGTCATTCGATCGTTAAGTCCTGGTAAAGATTCCTGAGATTTCGTTTAGATGACTCGTTATTATTGGAGATCCATTTCTGTAATGGGTCTCGATTAAAAGGAGAAGAGTAATAAGGACTGGTGCCAATCGCGTTGTGCTGTCTCGCGAGTCTCGCCAAAAATTGTACGAACTGGCGGTCGAAGTAGAAACAAAATGGCGGCGTAATGGCGAAGGTTATACAAAAAAAAGAGGGGCCTTAAAAAGCGACTGGATTCACGGATAAAAAAAAAAAAGAAAAGAAAAGAGACCTTACACGCTAATCAATCCGCACAATGTGTGTGTGTATAGACTTTTAAAAAAATAACAAATTACATACAGAAGAATAGGTATTTTGACACTGTGAGGTCGAATAAAATGAATGACGAGAAACTGTCTCGCACTCTCTCGCGTTCAGACGTACCTTGGTAATCCTCTTGCTCTTCACTTTCATTCTTCGTCGTTCGCTTCGTCGTTCGTTCACACTATCTTGCGTACACATAAAACATTCGTTCTTAATCTTCTCGTTCGTTCTTTCTTGCTTTCTCGTTTTACCTTTAGTTATACGTCTGCGGTGTATAATTACTTTATAGAATATAGTACCTGGCACAGGAACATGACCTCTCAGTCATTGGCATCACAACGTAACAAGGACTACAAGCTGAGTCACGCGCACTTTTATCTCGCCACCCTGTAGACGCTTTTCACTCAATTCCCATTCTCTCTCTTTCGCATTCATACGTTCACGCGATCTTATCTCATTCACACCTCTCTAACATTCTCCAACATGCTAAATGGCAACTTTGCTCTCCCATTCTCTCTCTGTCTCTCTCTCTCTCTCTCTCGCGTGGGTGACTACAGCCAGACACTTGGTCCTGAGTATTTCTGCATCGTATTTTCATCTCTGCTTTCCTCATTTTCATTCGTTTGTTCGCATTGTCCATCTTTGTTCGTTCACTCTTTCGTTACACGCGTATACAACGTCCCTATCGTCGTCCCAGTTCCCAAATGGCCCTAACACCATCGACCGTGGGCACTGGGTCCGTACCGGCGAACGAACATCTCGAGGCTGGACACGATTACCCGAGGATCCACCTAATCTCCTCAGCTTCACCCTCCGCCGCCAATCTTGAAACCACCCCCGTCGTCGAGGGCGATCCTCCTCTTCCAACCCGCCGACTACGTTCGGACTACGCTTCCACGACTCCAGTGCCGCGTCCGTCCTCCAGTCCAGTTCCAAACTCCCACCGCGGAGCGTTTCCTCTTGAACACCGCCAACCAGCAACCCTCTCCGCCTAGGTATACATTCTGCGAGGATCCACCCGAAGAGGAACGGGACGAACAAGAGGCAACGGTCAGCCGTCTGGTCCGCGTCGTTGCTCACCCAGATTGCGACAAATATGATCGTCCAGCACCTCGTCTGTTCAACACGTACACGGGTCCAGCTGTTGGCTACGCAGATCGCAGCAACAACGGCCCTGTCACGTGGTTCCGGCCGGGGCTACGTGACACTGATCGCCGGGTTGGACGTGCCCGACGGCGGCGACACCACTTCACTCTTTATACACTGTCCGGTCAGTTGGTTCACGCTAAGGGGATTGTTGATGTCGTGGGGATTGGTGCCCACTGGGTTACGATGGGGCGGCGGCTGTTGCAGCGGCTGGTTGTGCGGCTGGCTGGTGGGTATCGACAGTGGCGGTGGCGGTACCGGGGGCGTCAGCGGGCAGGGACACGGGCTGGCCAGGCTCGAGGGCGACGGTAACACCAGCGACGGGCTGGCCAGACTAGACAACGCGGACAGACCCCCGGGACTGCTCAGGGACTCGTCGTCCTCGGGAGTGCCTGCCTCCCCCACGCTGCCGAGGTTGTCCTCCGAGTGATCGTCGTCGCCTTCGCCGTCCGCTTCGCCGTCGCCGTCTCCTCCCTCCCCCATGTATCTGATACATTTCTTCTTACGTCTGCGAAAACAAGCGGACAGAGATTAGTCCTGGGTTGCCCCGGGGATACTTAGGGGTGGGTGATATTACGTGTGGTTACGTAGAACAGGATGGGCCCCGAACGTCGTTCTTTCTCGTTTCAAAAGGGTTTTCACTATAATTAACGTAGTGGACTGGTGGTCCAAAGCAGGCTAGGTTGTAGGGGTGTGACGTTCGAAGCCTCCTGCGGAAGGTTACATCCAGTATTATTATACCAACTAAAAGAACATGCGGTCACTCGTGGTCGTAACATGGCCGACCGCGCAGACATCTCGAGAATCGGGAGTTTCGTGGTCCGCCTCGCTTTTCGAGATTCGGGGTGTACAATGCTCCTTGCTCGTTGCGATTTACCGTGCGATAAGCCGTACGATTAGCAATGGAGCTCAGGATCGATCGTATCGTGCGATTGTAAAAGTTATGACGTAGGTTCGAATAGGTTTGCTAATCGTACGGCTCCTTGTACGGTACCAACGAGATCTCTGCGCGGCAAGCGGCTGGTATTTTATTGTTCGACACGGAATCACTCGCTGCAAATGCCATGCTCAAAAAGTTCAGACGGTAACAAGCAAATAACTGTGGTGTAATAAACGTATACGTGAAAAACGAAAGTCTCAACAAAAAGAATTGAAATGCCAAATGGGCACAAGGGTGGGCGGGTGGAGTTTCATTGGTAAGAGTGGACGTAGTATCAATCCGCAAGGCGAGAACTACGTGTCCCGAGCAGTATAAAACGCCGTTATCGTGTTAACGCGCCGTTCGGAAATCGATCACGGGATCTCGCTGCGAAAAGAAACAAGATCGCAGGACAATCTTTCTCTCCGTTTTCCTTTTCTCGTTTGTCGAAGAACCCGCGAAAGTGCTCGCGTGTATGAATGTGTGATCGATGTTACGTGGAACTTGGAACTTTTATCAACGAAATGGCACGCTCTCTTTCTCTCTTTCTCGATCGATCGGTGAACTTGTTTTTTTTTTCTTGCTTTTCCCACGTCCGTTTCACCACGAAGAAAATCAAGGGAAACGAGAAACGAAACGAACAGAAAGAAAAAAGAGAGACGATAACCGATCGTGTTGTATTATTAACCGCGTGAGACGTTTTGCTGTTGCAGAAATCAATTTGGCGGATAAACGCGAAACGAAAAGGACATCTATTCTATTAGTATTGTATTTACTACTGCAAAGTTCCCGAAAAGTGAGCCCGACCGACCTCGTGTGCTAACTGCATCGCAGTCGAGACATTTATCGCTCTGCCATTGGCTCTCATTATTCATCTCTTAGCCAGTTAATCTTTATCTATATCTTTTCATCTCGTGTATCCATGTGTGAACAATATATTACGGTTGTTGGGGCAGGACGTATACTGTTCGCAGGCACGTCTGGATTCAAAAGCGTTAGCTCGCACCTCTGCGTGCTCCGATTACTATCGATTCGTGCTGTCCTCCAGCTGCTTTAGGAAACAATTAATCAGCCCGTTCGAAACCAATCAATCGCCACTAGAAAACGCTCTACACTTATTTGACTTCGTCAATTCTTTCTCTACGTCTCGTCTCATTGCTTCTACCTTGCATCGCAGCCTATTGTTTGAAAGTTAATCTGGAAAAAATTGAAGCCTTCAACCAATTAATTAATTGGCCAATTAATTTCGAACGAACAATATAGGAAGAAAGAGCTGGTTCTTCCAAAAGCAGAGTCTACAACTTCGACGTTTTGAATTTACCTTGGAAACGTATCGAACGAACGTTCGAATTTCGAAGACTTTTCAAAGGTATTCCGTTCTACCATTTTCCGCTTGTTCGTAAATTTGCGGACGTGTCGATCGAAAATTTTCGTGACGTTCGCGAGACGAAGAACCAGCAGCTGGATACAGAGAACCACGAATCGATTCTGAGACGCGTTTGCGGCCTCTGTGAAGCTCAAAAGATCGCGAGAACGAACTTCGAAATCGTGCGAGCTCCCTCGAGACTCGGTCTGGCCATGGTCTGACCACCGAGCGTCCCGTTCTACTGAACGGGCCGCTCGCCTCGAGTCGAGTTACGCCGCGCGCGCGACTACGACACCGATATTCATTGCGCAACAAGTATATATATTTTACGACATTACAAGAAACGATAGATGAAAACTAAGTAACAGAGAGAAACAGAGAACGTCAATAGTAATGAAACAATAAAAAAAAAAGACAAGATATTGGAATAAAACGAACCATGTTCACGTACTAATAAAGAAATAAAAAAAAAAAAAGAAAAAAAAATAGTAGATCCAACACATCCGTTACCAACACATTAATCGTCGTAATAATTACCGTACACGAATTGCCATGCCATCAAAATCAGACTCATAATAAATAGAAATAATGTATATATATATATATTATATATGTATATTGTAAGGTATACTTCTCTCTATAGCCAAAACGTTCCGAACCGAACAACATAACAATAAAGAAAAGAATGTTTGTTGTAATTAGAGATATATGGTATCTTGGTTACACGTGGTAGACGTACGCAACAACGTATATATTTATATATATAAACACAAGCGGTATATATATAATATATACATATATATGTATTATATATGTATTACAGACCAGCCATGCTAAGGGCAACACTGAGTAAAGTCCAACTAAACGAGGGTAAATCAAATGTAACAATAATAAGCTGCAAAGAGCCACAACAATGAGAAACAATGCGAGCATTAGGGCGTCGCTGTGCCGCTCACTATGCCAGTCCGCTCGTGTCGACCACCGGAAGCGAAACATCTATTCAACCCCACTCCCTTTTTCTCTTCCAAGAGTAAAAAAAGAAAAAGAAATACATAGAATAGATTATATCAAAAGTACTCATACATAAACAAACAAAAAAAATAGAAGAAGGGGAAATAGAAAATATTCCCGTGATTAGCGCGCAGAGATGATAATCACGTTCGAGTACATCCCCTGGAAAGCGTCCGGATCTCTTCTATTTGCATTCGATGTTATATACGAGCAGAGTTGGCTGAGCATAGCGAGGGCCAGCTACGCCCGTAGGTTTAAGTCGGGACTGACCACTGTTTAAGAAGAAGTGTTGCAGTAGAAGGGAGGCGATAGGCTTGACTAGAGATTAACATAAGTGGGTTCTTGCTGAGGCGAGGAGGCATTGGAGGCAGTGTTGGTGTTTGGGGGGGCAGTCGCTGCCCCTACAGATCCTCCACCGCCTCCAGCCCCGACCCCTGCCCCCGCGCTACTTCCCACACCGTGATGGATTATGCTCGCGTGGATGCCCATCCCCGCTCCATGCTCCACTGGGCTGCCAAAACCAACCACCAGCCATTAAAGGGGCGCTCGTCGCATCGACGTTATCACTTTAATCCCATCCTTAAATCCCGCACACCGTATCGTCGTCACCCACACGCATATCGGCCCGAGTGTCCGTGGACAAGCGAGTAACCTGGCCCGCGGACCACCGACTCTACGCGATCGTTCCTCTTTCGTTTCTTTTTTTTTTTTCTCTTTCTCTCGCACGCTTTCAACCCTGGTTCGTTCATTATTTCCTTCTCTCCTCGCGACTTCGTACGTTCTCCTGTTCCCACGATCGCTTACCGAGCTTTACGAGCGTGAATTGCGACCACGGAGGATCGCCGAGAATCGTTCCGATCGTGGTACCAGATGGTTGTTGTTGGAATTTCTTTAAATCACGTTCGATCAACGACTCGATTAGACTGTCTGATCAGAAAATATGTCTCCCAAGTTCGAGTCCATGCTTGCGAAGCTTCGGTGAGGAAGCTTGGTCGCCACCGTGTCCGTGACAGTTTGTGAACCGTGTACTCTATGTTTCCATGTTTAAAACGATTTTGTGCAGCTCAAGTAAGAACAGAACGGAGACAAGGTAATTCTAATTGAAATCGAGTGAAGCTCGTAGCCAAGCGTTCCGCTTGGTTGATTCACGTGTTTCGTTTCTTTCAATCAAACCGATTCTCATTCTCTTCGAATGAGCACTCACGATCGCCGTGAAATGTAGCACCGTGAACAAAGTTTTGCGGTTGGGATTCGTCATCGCCCCTTTAATGAGGTCCATGAGATTCACAAACCCGGGAGGAGTTGGGGCGTTTGGGCGCACTGTGCGATTTTACGTACAGTGAGAACGGAAGTTAGAGTGGCGCTAAAACTGGGTGGCTCGTGATGCCGCAATAAACTACTGTGTGGTATCTAGTAAAGATATTTACAAGCAAAAAGTACAAGTGGACGATGCCGCTTGGATCGGTCCAGCAGCGTGCAAGAAAGATCCTCTATTTTCACTTTCAAAATTCGCGAAATCTTTCCTTCCATCTGCTCTCTCTCTCTCTCTCTCTCTCTCTCCCTCTTCTATCTTTTGGAAGACACATTTTCTGACGGTCGTTTCTAGCTCGTCTATCTTTTCCATCGCGAGGACTCGAATATACTTATCTCGTTTCAATGCCACGTGGTCGTGAATACGGTGGCGTTCGAACGACCCCGTCGGAATTTCGAATTTCAGGCTCTCTTTCAAGTTCCACGATAACATGTGGATGACGGAACGGAGTAGAAGACGATAACGATAAGAAGTGGTGATAATCGAGAAACAACTAGATTCGTGCCCGGGTTGCAAGTCTCTTACGTCGTACGTGATGGCCCGATTTACCACCGGTCAACTCTTGTATTTTACATCTTTATCCGGTTTGCCTCGGGCTGCTCGATCGGCTATCCTCCACCGTGGAAACTTTTCACGCCCCTCGATCGTCCTCTCTCCTCGAGACGAGATTACTTGCGAAGTTACTCGCGTCGTCTCACCGAATCAGAGAAATACGAATGCGCACGAACTTTTAATTACTTCGCGATCTTGCGTGGAAACGTGTTACGGAGGATACTCGAGCCGCAGCAGCCCGTGCCTCGTATATCGTTCACCATCATTCACCACATATATAAAGAAAAGTAACTTCCTCTAGTGTTCACTACTATGAACCGACGTGAGACTTCTAGTCCTTCTCAACACTTCTCAAGATTCGAATACGTATATACACGCGACCGGTACAGCGTGCGCAGCTTGTCGACAAGACGGTATATGTAATTCCTCTCTCAAGAAGCAACGTGTCAAAACCATCTACACGATGCACACGTACCTGCACGGCTTGCACCACTGGCTTTGCTGGTCTAATCCGTACCTGGCGCGACACTTCTTCATGTTGTTACCTAGAAAATGCGAAACGTGCAACGATTAGCGTGTCGCGCACCATCATTCGGCCGTGAACAGGGGGTGGGAAGGCGTTAATACTTTTTATGTCTCTTTTCTTGCGCATATATCGTCCAATTTCTTTCCCCGTTGCCAAACGAATGACCGTAATTGACAGTGACGTTCGAGTTATGGTATAACCAGAGTTTATCATTACCGTGGAGGATATAATTCGCTCTTGAAACGATCGATCGACACCACGATCGCATTAAAGGCGTACACTAGTTGCTGTTGAGTGAATACGGAGTACGAATTCAACGTTTGTCAACTAGTCATGCGTGTAACAAGACGAACCTGACTGATTGAACTTGATCTACCTCAGAAAACTTTACGTTCAAGCTTCAGATTTTCTCTTACATGGAAGAATTGGATTTAGAATCGACAAAACTTTGTTGTTGCTTAACCTCAAGCTCAAACAGTCTAGAAATCTGACAATATATATTAGTATAACAGATCTTCCCAAGAAGACGTGATTAATTTCTATATTGTTCTACCAACAAACGTTTAGCGATTCGAAAGAAGCGACAACAGATTGCAGTCTTCAGGGGAGGGACTCTGCGAATCGACAAGAAAAGAGATATTCTGTCAAGCTGAGTAAAAACGTGCATGCAGCGTAAAAACGTTAAAACGGCGTAAAAAACACGATCAAAGATCATATCTACTCAATTAATGTCGTGATCTGTATTAAAAACGCAAGCTCTAGACAATAAATATTAAAGATGAATGAAAAGAAAAAAAAAAGGAAAAAAAAATGGACGCTCGAGCGTTCGGGCATCGTAAACGAATCAACTCGCATGTAAGGGTCGAGAATAATTGAGTGATTGATTAGAGGTGACCATAGAAAGAACCAAACGAAATAAAGGGGGCAAGTGGATGAATAAAAATTGCGATCTTGATAAAAAGAAAAAAAAAAAAATACAGAAAAAAAAAATGTATATTAACGGGGTTGACAGGCAATGTTGAAACGATCAAAGGCGATGGCGAGCGAGAAAAAAGAAAGAGGTAGGGGGTGTGAAACTGAAAAACTAGCATATCAGAGAGAAAAGTAAGAAGGAAGTAAGAGCGAAAGAGAGAAGAGGCGAAAGAAAGGTACGAGAAAAGAAAAAAGAAGAAGAAGAAGAAGAAGAAAAGAAAGACAGGTGAACACAGAGAGACTGAGTGAAAATTAAAAACGCTTAGGATTGTCTGATTGCGGAGTATAGGTCCCTGTAAAAATGCAAGATGGCCAGCGTCCCCAAAGTTGTATACGTAATTAATAATTAATAAATGCTGTGTCATGTGCGTGTACGTGTGTACTGAATGCGCTCGTGTCCCATTTTACTTTCGTTCCCGTTATATATTTGATCAGACAATATATAATGGAAATCTGTCGGAACACCATGGAGGCACGCACGTGCGCATGCGTACGTGCACGCCCGCTCACGCGAGTGTATCGTTCGTATTCTATCTTTTTTTTTCTGGCTTTTTTCGAACATTCTCTTATTCTCTTTCTTTTTGCATCTTTCTGCCTTCTTTTCCATCTATTTTTTTTTTATATCTCTACACAGATTTTTTGTTCGTTACATCCGAGAAAAAAGGAACTAAAAATTACACGAAAGACCATTGACCATATACAATAATAGATATAAGTTACATATATATGCATCGTCTCTCCTCTGGTAAAGTAGCGAATCAGCGCGAATACCTGTTTATCTAAAAAAAAAGAGAAAATCACTTTTGGTCGAACATTTATCACAGCGTACCCCTTTACGTTACGTACGCTAATCGAACACCCCCGTTCGATACCAGTGACTACGATGAAGAGTACGCGCGGACTCGTATCAGATGCGCAACTTTACCAGGGCCCATCGCGATATGTATATATATGAACGTATATATGCGTGTGCATGTATAATAGTAATAATAATGATAATCGAATATATATATAATATATATGTATATATATCGACCCAAAACCCCAAGACGGGGGGAAAACATGCAACATAATGTAGTGTAGCAATAAGAATGTATATAATAATTATATAATATAATATATGTAATAATGAGGGGGTGGGGGGCTGTTGAAAAAAGGGTGGAATAATTTCAATAAATTTCTGTAGCTGTTGTAATTGTAATTGTAGTAGTAATAGTAGTAGTAGTAGTAGTAGAGTAGTAGGTAATAGTAGTAGTAGTAAGTAGTAGTTGTTGTTGCTGTTCGTGGGGCGGGCTGGGGGTTGGGGGCGGGAGGTTGTAAAGAATGTGTGGAGTGAGGCATGTGGGTACCTCCAGGATCACTGTTTGTGTCTTGTTTGCGCTTCCTCTTCTTAGTTCGGTTGGTATTTGCGCGGGAAGACCAGTCAGGGTACAGCTGCATGTGCAACTGTCTCTCCCGTCGCGCCAACTCATAATACTTGGCCTGTTCCTCTCGCCCTAGCGCGTGCCACTACCGAGAGAGAACCAAACACTATTTGTAATTGTGCATGAACCGTGGGCTAAACAATTATTTTTAATCAAGAAGTAGAAAAAAAAAAGAGATTCACTAATGCTACTGCCGCCACCCTAATTTGCATCTTTCGTTTGTTCTTTGGCTAGGTACGGTTACTCATCTTTTCTCTCTTTCTAAACAAAATGTTATATATGCTCGTTTTCTTTTCTCGTTTGCCTCCTTTTTTTTCGGTTAAATGATATATAAAAAGTCTTGTTTTTCTCGTTCGTATGCGCTTTTCTATATGCATGTTGCGTATGCTCATACGGCGCGCCGCCGCCATTGCTCGAGCATATCTTTCAGTAACACTGGGGTCCCTACTTTCCGTTTAAAGTGCTAGAAGAACAGCCTAGATTCACCCCTCCCCCTCGTTTTTAACGCTCTACTCGTCGTATATCTTTACTTTAAACATATCAAGTTCGGATGGTACGGGGTGTCTGATAGAGGATCGTCACGTGAGTTACTCTCGATGATTCTCAGCCGAACTGTACACTGGAAAAATACACTGCGATCACATACAATAAACTGCACAGACAGATACAGCTAGACAGAACGGTTCACGTGCCAAACTATTCTTAATAATTAAATATCAATTATCATTCTCGAGTCGATGCAAAACCAATTACAAATTGGACATTGCAGGTTTGCTTTTCTCAGTGTATTCACGCCCATCGATCTACGCCCTTCCGAGTGAATCGCAGAAAGGATTTTACGACATTAACCGTCGTCACTTACCGTTCACGACCGTGAGAAAGAAAATTTGATCGTTCAAGAAGATGTTACCGAACCAGATCAAAAGACGTCGCGGATTTAGTAGAGTTCGCGCGCAACCCTCTTTTCGATTCGTGTCGACGGATCAAGAAGAAGAGTAGCGGTAACCCGGGTTTCGAACAGTCACGAAAGGATGAACCGAGAGGAAATCGAGGTTCACCAGGCTCTATCAGACATCCCGTACCTACGGCTCTCGTCGTACATCATCGCTTTCACTCGAATGAATCACAGTCGATCTATGTTCGTTCGTACATTTCCTTCGTCGTTTCTTTGCTTTCCTTTTTTTCACATTCTTTTTTCCCTCGTCTCTCCGCGAACGGATACCGCTTTAGGGAGTTTGGCCAGATACACAAAAAAAAAGAATCTGCGTATAACGATCGTCGCATGACGCGGGAGAGTCCGTTCGTTCCCTCTTGCCCGCGCCGCCGCATAGTTCGGATCGGTGCAAAGAATCCGCCCCCAACAGACAATCCAATGTGATCCAATAAAATATGCGATACATCGAGTCGCAAAAGGAAAAAAAAAAAAATAAAAAAACAAAACAAAAAGAAAGAACGGAGACGCGCGTACGTAGGCGCGTGCACGCGCGCGAGGGCGCGCATAGGGTGCACAGGACGCGCTCGCGTGCACGCGTGTACGTGGGCGTCGTGTTGCTCAACAGGGTTGCTCGGTATTCACTTTTTGAACACATGAGAGAACAAAAAACGAAATAAAAGTCCGCACGAGTCGAAGAGTGAAGAATGCCAGAGACGAGATTAAAAATAAATAAGTGAACGGAAAAAAAATAAAAATTAAACAAAAAAAAAAAAAAATATAGAGAGAAACGTATACAACAAATACAAAAAAATGGACACTTGAAACAAGAACGATAGACCAGAAAAAAAATCGGAACAAAATATAATATATCGTGTTCGTTTGAAAAAAACAGAATGAAACGCACAAGAGACTTTGATCGTTTCAATATCAACCAGTAGTAGGTAATCTATATGAATTATTATTATTATTATCATTATCATTATATATTATTATTATTATTATGATTATTATTATAATGAATTATTAAGGGCCTGCTGTTCTAGCACTGGAAAGTGGTACCTCCGGTGGGATCTGCGGACCGTTCTTTCTTCCTCTTCTTCTTCTTGCTGCCGTATCCGTAGTTATCCCTGGCACTCCAGCCGGGGTATCGTTGCTGATGGAGATGGCGCTCCTGCCTGGCCGCCTCATAATACCGCGCCTGCTCCTCCCGGCTTAGCGAGTGCCACTGCGTGTCATACCCCCAAAATTCAGATTCACAGATTCACAGTCTCACAGTATTTATCCGTGCACCGTGTGTCCCTTTTATTATTATTATATATATATTTTTTTTATTCACGTCCCTCTTTTTTCCACGTGTATACTTTTTTTTTTTTAAAGGAAATTTATGTTATCGTATTACTGTACTTTTTTTCGTTATTACTTTTTAGCGATTTGTTTACCCTCATTGAGTGGATATACACACACACAAAAACACCAAGAGAGAGGTATCTTTTACTTTTTCTCTATCGTCCCAACCCGGTTCTCGATCTACCCGTCCCGTCAGAGAAACTACCCCCTCGTTACGTGGTCGAGACACTTCCTTAGATCCCACCTACGATGCTCTCTTTCTCTCTCTCCCTTTCTCTCCCTCTCTTTCTCTCTATACTCTATTCTATTCTCTAGTCTATCTAGTCGTACTGAGATACTAGCAGATACGGTTAGTGCTTCGACATTTTTATCAATCTCGCGGATCAACGAAAGAACGAACAAAACGCATGCAACTTTCTTTTGTTCTCTATTCTTCGATCGTCCTCGGAGACACCCTGTCCGATTTCGTGGGTGCTCTCTTGGGATTGCGATCGTTTTCGTGCTCGCCAAGTCAACATTTCGCTTCCGGACTGCCTGCGTCTGGACTTTCAGTTCTACGCGTGAAACTTTCTCGAAGCTATTCCAGAGAGACTTGCGATAGTAAAGTGGCAGAAGAAAATCTTGACTTTGGCACGCGTCTATTCACATCAGAGTTCGTTCCCATACGTTTTCTCAATTATTTCCATCTCTATTAATCGACGCAGAAAGATGTTTCGGGAGCCCAGTCACACATTTCCGAAGAGCTTTCATACAGATCGATTCCTTGAACTTAAAAAGCAAGTATCATAGTCGTACAATTTGCTCCTGAAACATTTCGTCGTCTGGTTAATAGCAGTTCATATTAAGCAACCATGGATCCGATTAACAACACATAGTACAGCAAGCTCGATAAGAGATACGAACAAACCCTGATGTAACAGTTCACCAACACTAACACTGACATTTAACAAATATGAAAATGTATAGTTCCGTCTACTCACTCGTCTTCCCAGTATTTGGTTGATCGCTGCGCTCTCCTTTAAGGTACACTCCGCCACGACCTTCGCCCTCATCTCCTTCATGTACAGCATGAACGCGTTCAAAGGCTTTTTTATATGGGGTTTCTTTTTATCTGTCAAACATCATCGACGGGTATAAGAGGTGACCTCTACAGTGAAAATCAACGGTAAACTGATCACCGTAGCCCAGGTCCATTAAACGAGCCCTTACCTTGATTGTTCTGCTGCCCTGTGTCCTGCGACTTCGAATTGTCCGACGGTAACGATGTCGAGTTCTTTTGCTCTACCGTAGACCTGCCAACAGAAATGCCAACGGAACCACGTTAGATCTCCTCCAAGTATTTAGCGATAAAAATTGACTCGTTTTCCCACGCGACATCGATGCTGAACCCTGTGCACAGAACAGAGTACTTCAATGGGAACCTCGAACGGCGTTACTTTGCTCGAAGCAAATGTACTTTGCAACGCGATCGCCAGTAACGAAGGTTGACATTCGCGTGTTCCCGCTTAAAGTATTCCATCCTGTGCGTTTCATCTGGATTCCCATGGTTACCGTTTGAAGTAAGGCTGCTTCGCGTCGTGGTTCAAGGGTTGCTGGTCGGGTTTCGTGCAGGACAGGGGATAGGGTGGCGTGGAGTTTTGGGAATTGCATAGCTGCTCCGTCAGATTGGACGCGGGCCCGTCGAAGTACGGCTGGGCCGGCAGGGTCAACGGGTTCCTGGGGAAGTTCTGCGGCAGCGGCCAGTTCATCTGCTGCCACATACGGTGCCGAGCCTCGACCATCGCCAACAGCTGGACGAAGTTGTGTTGGGCACCGTACGGAGGCGGCGTCACGCTCCTCGGCAAATTCATGTTCGACATCTGCATCAGGCTGCTCATGTAGAGCGCGGTGAGGATCTTGTGATCGGCGGTGGGTAAGCCAGCCTCGCCCGCCTTCATCGCGTCCTGGAGTATCGTCATGTTGTCCTCGATCCCGTTCCCGGACTCGCTGTTGCACTTCTCCTCGTCGATTCTCCCGATCGATCCCTCGCTGCTGCCCTCCTCGATCGTAACGGTGGTTGGCCCGCTCTCGGTGCTGTTGTCGTCCTTCTTTATCACCAGGTTCAATGGCTCCAGGCACTCGGGCTCCATCGCACTCGTGGGTCCCCGTTTATACCCACCGGAACGGTCTGACCTGACCCATCGATCCGCGACGTCGCGTGTATCACTTCTACCCTGGTTGTTGTATTGTCTAGCTTCTTTCTCTCTTCCTCTCTCTCTCTCTCACTCTCTCTCTCTCTCTCTTAATCCCTGTCTACTTCAGTTCTCGCGTGCTCAGCTTTCCGTACACGTGAACGTTCACCACGCAGCGATCGACGCAGCGACTCGAGTAGCGTTTCGTCATCCATCCGGTTGGCAATTCGTCGATGTCCTTCACACTGTCGTACAAGTACGTCGTCGTCTGGTGTATCACTATAGGATCGAATAGCTCGGAAACGTCACTGGCCACGTAACACCTCGTTACCTTGCACTCCATCACGGTGCTCCTCGTCGCCGTGTCCCCGTGTCCGACCATCGTACTGTACGCCGAAGAGTTATCCTGACGGAGCAGTCCCCGTTGTAAACAGCACACGTACGCGCACAACATCTACGCCGATAACCACGGCGCCTGGCTGCTGCTCCAGACGACGACAGAGGCGACCGCGTCAACCCGGAAGCAGTCGAAACGACACTGTTCACGCCGTGTCCCGTCGCGTATACCCGTAGTGCTTAATGGCTCCATATCGTCGTGGACGGCATTAAACATTTACGAGCGTCGAGCGGACGAATCGCACGGTAAAATGTCTCCAGGGGCGGCATCTCGTGCACGGTTATCGTCTCCCTTCGTGTATACTTTCTTGGCCCGTTTCACCACCACCCCCGAACGGAAAAAGGGGAAAAAAAAAGAAAGGAAAGCCAGAGAGAAGACGATCCTCTTCTTTCGCAGTTCTTGCCTCTGCGACTCTTCTCCGGTTACGTAGACACACGCGAGTGTCCTTCCTGGCTGTACAACGATTATTTCACAAGGAGCCAGAGAAAGAGAGAGAGAGAGAGAGAGAGTGAACGAGAGGGAGAGAGAGAGAGTGATAGGGATATATGGGAGAAGAGACAGTAAGAAAGATTGGTGTTCTGTTCGGTGCTGTTGTACTACCGTCCGTTTCCTCCGCGCCTCTCGTCACCCTTGCGTGTGTTCCTCTTTTATCCAGCGCGAAACGCGTCGTTCCTGGCGTCGGTGGAATCACCGAGCGGTGTTACGACGATTGATTATCCGCGAGTGCGGAAGGGGCGGAGGGGTGGAGGGCTGCACCGTTGGGGCCATCATCGCGATTCATGGCTCCGCAGCAACGACACCCTACCATCCGCCGATGTATAATTCGCGCGTGGGGGGGTGAAGATTGCATTCTCTCCGCTTTCCCTGCGTGATGCCTTTTTTTGGCGGGCTGCGTGGCGCTACCATCGGCACCCCTAAACACCCCCGCCGCGCTCCGCCTGGGGACACGGCCACGATACGTGCCACCTGCACAGGACCAGACTCTGCACTAGACTGGACCAAGTCTTCTCCTCTGTCTCTCCCTCTCTCTGTTAATCCGTGCGTTCCCTTAGATCAGCTGCTTTCATTTACCGACGTCTTCTTCCTCCCTGAGAAGTCGTCCTATCCGTCGTTCCCGTCTTCCGATCCCAACACGTGAGTCCTCCAGAGAACCAGCTCGATTCCGCGACCAGTTCGGTTTAAATTTTCGATTTGGACACGTAGCGGTCACGCGTGCACCTCATCCGCGAGTCTTCTCGCGGTTCCCAACGTTGGCCAGGTAGGAACGATCGCCTGTTCGCACCACTCGAAGCACGTGGCTGCGTAGCATCGAAGGTCAAAATGGAAGCCCGTAGCACGCGAGAGACCCGTTTTACGCGGCTCGTAAAAGTCCGTCGGCGTCACGACGCTCGACGGCGGCACGCGACGCTCCCCTCCTCGTGTGCGAGGACTCGTCCAGCGGCTGCCAGCTGATCCAGCACGGCCTCTGCCGTGCATGGGCACTCTCGTGTGCACGCGTGTACCCGACACGTAGGTAGCGCGGCCACGCGGCTTTGTATACTCGTTGCTCGGGCCAGGCGATCGGCCGGGTACTAATGCAAATTAGAAATCTGTTTAAGAGGGTAATGATCAATACATAACCGGCGGCGGCGGCGGCGGCGACGGCGGCGGCGGCGCCGGCAGGCGCAGACGCTGTGCGAAGAGAGTCATTCAATAAGTGTTATACGTGTCTCGCCGCGGCGAAGGGGGAACGGCTGTACGAGGGGTTGGAACACCCCGTGACGTGCTACCCCCTATGGTCGTCAACGAAACTATCAGTCAACCCCTCTGTACGCTGCCGACGACGCTTCTTTATCAACGGACGGGGTCGGACGTTTTTCCCTTATCGATGGAGGGCTGGAAAAGTGATCCTGAGACGAGACGGATGTATCCTGTGCACGGTTCCATCTTGGATATCGAACCGTTCGTAGGACGACGGAAGAGTGTTGTAGATAAACGTTTCACGGGAGGAAACAAATCGATATCGGGTAACGAAAGATTGTAGGGAGCATCTTTGATCCGGTAGGACAAGATACGGGATCTGGCCCCATCTTGGGTATTCGTCCATTGACGAGCGACGAAAGATCGCCACGGATAAACGCCTCGCGATAATCGATATTGGGTCAGCACAGTTTACAGGATCCATTTTCGGTTCAGTAGGACAAGAAGTTGCTTCCCAGTTTCGTTTCCACCCTTTCCATCCATCGAGGGTGCATTCAGCGAATTATCGACTGGCCGCCCTGCTCCTCGATAATGCTTCCCCCCTCGTCCGTGTGCAATATTTATCAGATAATCCACGGCCATGATCAAAGGGCGAGAGCCTGTATCGGGGATTCGCTCCGGCGGGGTGAAAATTAGGCCTGCAGAAAGCGCGTTGCACTGTTCTCGAGGCTGTCGCGCTTTGACACACTGCTCCGATGATATTGGCGTGCCTCCGCGTCGTTTCCGATCAGCGGTGCCTCTCCTCGTTTTCCCGCTAATAAATTCACCGGAAGTTTGCCAATAGCTCGTCGATTATTCGATCGCGGTGACTGGTCCGTGTAGACCGTGACACTTGGTACACCATCCCTGCCAATTATCAATGGCAGAACTTTCCGATCGATTGAAGGTAACGATGTACCGTTACCGCGTTGATTCCAATGGACCGCGGAATCGATATTTACGCTCCGCCGTGGGATACGCTCGGGGAAAGGGGTTCGGAAAAAAGGGGTGAACAACGCGGAGGGTTATTGGACGAGGACTGGTCGTTCGATTCTCTGGAGAGGGTGCAGGTGTCGCTGAAATGTCGAGAACGAACCTGTGATTGTGATCCAGGGTGGAATGGTCCGTCTTCGGCGCCGAGGACACCAGTGCGTGGGACGCCAGCGCGTGTGCGTGCGGACTTAGTCCGGGGTGCGGGGGCATCAGACCCGTTGGTGAAAACCGGTAGAGATCACTGGAAAAAGTGTCAGATAGTCGCTAATCGTGGATTGGAGAACGACGCGTCGAAAGTAATTCGTTTAGGAATCGTTTATTGTTGTACATTCTCGACTCGACTTTAATTACGGGATCATTTAACCCTTTCATAGTGTAAATGCAGAGAGATATAGAAGAGACTTTCTCTTTTGCTCTCTCTCAGGCTATTGCAACGAAAGGGCTAGATCTTAAATTTGCAATATTTCGAAAGCTTCAAAGTTGTACGACCGAGAGAGAATGTTCAATGATACCGACGCGTCGTACAAATTAGCTGGACGCGTACACAGAGAGCGTAGTAATGTGTAACAGGAATTAGAGTGTTCGAGTGAACTTGACAAGTCCGATCACGATCACCTACTAACCTTGGTAAACTAGAACTCGTGATGGGCAAACTCGTGGGATACGGACTTCGGAAACCAGTGCTTGCCTGGGAAATGGGGTACATGCTCGGTGTGTGCCTGAAATGAAATCGTTGCTTGTCAAGCAAAGGTACTAGCCTGAAAGCAAATGTCTTTTCACATTAGAGTATCCATTCTTCGTAGCCACCGCGATTTTTTAGCTGTTCCATATTGAAAACAAGAGCAAATCGTACGATTCATTTACTTCTTAAGTGGAAGCACCTAAAAAATCGTGGTGTAAACATTTTCGATGTTTTAGTTCTCAAAAAAAACCATGTCACTTTCTCTACCGCTACGAAAATGTCCCGAAATAAAGTCTAAAATCGTAACTCATTTAAGATATGAAATTCGCACGAAGGTCCATCTCGAACGCGCGTCTCCTCGTCGCGAGCTTCGGCTCTTCTCGAACGCGATCAGCCAGCTCGAGATCGCCGGGAAAAGCGCGGTTCCGCCCTCCTAATTGAGAAGAACAGGCCTAATCATCCGTGGAAAATCTCAATTTGGAGCGGTTCGAGCAGAAAGCAAATAACAAGGAGGGTTAGCTGAGGCACCGTAGGCGGCCAAGAGGAGGGTTACTCGTGCGGTCAGCGCGCGTTCGAACCGGATCTACGACGACGATGGCGACTCCAACGGCAACGGGTCTAATAGACCGGAACTGAGAGGATGACCCGGGGTAACGGAGCCGTGATTCAGGCGGAAAAACGCGAGTTGAATCGGGAAATTCATCGCCTCGGATCGCCTATGCGTCGCGTTCTTCGATCGGCTTTTCATCGTCTATGTAGACGAGAAAGCGTACGAGAGTTCAAGATCGAGGATGATGAAAGAGTTAGGGGCGGCAAAAGAAGGATTCACCGGGCTAAATATAAGTCGCGTTTATCCTGGTCGAGTCTCGCGTTTAAGGGTCGAATCGTTAATACAAGAAAGGCAAGGAATTAACGACTGCTTCTCATGTAAATCAGCCCACTTCTTCAGTCGACCAACTTGGAGTCGCCGAGAGTTTATTGCGACCAAGCTGTTATTTGACATCGTGGCTATTTAGTCTGCTTTCTTTACCCACGTTTTCCGTGAAACGAGGGGACGTTGAGTCTGGATCCTCGTTAATAGTGGGACTCGTAGAATTCTAATATCTAAATACCCATTGTAGTATTATTTATTATAAACGATAGGCTGACTAATTTTGTCATTTCGTAAGGTATCGCGCAAGGAAATGATTCGATAGATATCCTATTTATGCAGATTTTTGCTAGTTACGTTTTCCATCGTCGAGACTAGTCTATTGACTTACCAGGAAGCAGCGACTTGTGTCATTTCCGGGCTAAGCATGGGATACGGATATTGACCCGTGGAGAAGGGATACATCGGCGCTCTCGTTAAACCTGGAACAAAAATGAGGACGCTGCTGTTGCATTCTTTTAAAAAAATACACGAAAGACGATATCTACGAATATTTATAAAAAAAAATAGACGAATATTTAAAACATCAGTAAACCTTTAAAAATCTTAACTTCTAATTGTCAGTTTCTAATAATCACAAATGTGAGATCAATTTCGGCCATGCCAAGATCATAGGCGATCTCAGTTGCAAGAGAAACAGCCTGAACCTGCTCGGGATACTTTTCTGAGGGGGGTTTGGTTGATTCGCTGCGAACCAGTGAGCCGTCGGCGTCGCTCTTGCTGGCCGCGTATTAACGGATGCAGAATAAACATTATTACGGCTGGGATCAAAGAAGAACGATCCGATTGGAGGAAAGGAGGGCTATGTATTTAATATCGAGTAGGTTTGCACTCTAAACACGAATCGGTTGACCCGGCGAACGTGCCTGGATCACTGGCCACCTACCCTCGAGCGACCACCACTTCCTCCCCAGTTTAGAATGCGTGTTTGTTAGTAATTTGCATAGCACGTGATCTTCGTTGATGATTAAAATTCTGGATATCGCTTTGGTTGATACTTTACACAGTTTTGTTCTTGGAACGAATGTTCTAAACATTTTTTCCTATTATCTCTAACGAAAAATGAAACTGTACTAAAAGCTGTTCACGTATCCCTATCCAATTACCAAAACTTGGAGAAAAAAAAATCAGCCTCACTTACAACCTACTCGAACCCCTCGAAAAGGACACATCTCTAACCCGCCAAAACAGGAACCAAAAGAATCAGTATCAGCCATTCGAACCCCGTTTCACCCTATCAATAATTACTTCTACATCGAGGCTGTCACCCCGTATCGTCGTTACGAGACCAGGCAGGGAGCAAGAGAGAGAGAGAGAGAGAGAGAGAGAGAGAGAGAGAGAGAGAGAGAGAGAGAGAGAGAGAGACAGAGAAAGGGGTGCTCGCAGGCACTCGCAGTGCCGGTATCTAATACATAACCGGTGGTATACGTGCCGCAGAAACGTTCGCGGCCCCCGAAGAGCTCCAGAAACGTCGACTGCCAGCTATAAGTGGGGTGCCTTTGGCGAGGCGGAGTGTAATTGGCTTCATAAGGGTCGACGAGAAGCAGCCGGAATATCGGCAAGCCTGAAACCGCTTGACGAGGCCAATACTTCTCTTTCCTCACCCTCTACACTCTACCACCCCCTTTCAACCCCCGCGCGCCCACCCCTGTTCGTCGTTTCGTCTCTTTCCCTGTGTCGTTGGTATATACGGACCGACCGTGTGGACGGACTCGCCTTTCACCTTCCTTTTTGCGTTTCGCGGGCTGAATATGTCCCGGAGGCTTGTGTACCACCCGTTCCGACCGTCCGCCCCCGCAGCCCCCATGGACGTCTCTGCAATCGTCCCTGAAATCGGTCAACGCGTGGTTTTCCACGATAGGGCCACTCCAAGCCCTTGGTGTCTGGATAACGACCGTCTATCGCTGGACCGTAAAGAGATCGGTCCTGCGGCTCTCGATTACTGGACAGGGTTGCGCCGTTTGTGACCACCAGGACATGGATTCGTGCCGCATCGTTTTGATGTCGCTCGAGGAGGTGGAGTCCTCGAGTGGAACGACCGTTTCGGGATGATGTATACGAGTGTTGCGGGGTGGTTAGGACGTTGCAGATTGTTTCGGTGATAGGTTGTTATTTTGGGGATGGTCAGTTTGCCGGAGTTTGATGGAATTTTGGAAAGTTCAGGCGCAGGTCCGCGTGGGAAGGACTGGGATAATTCCATTGACAGTGGTGGAGGAAATCGAGAGTAAAATTTGTTGATGATCGAGCAGCTTTTTATATATTAGGGGTTCAGAAGACTCGAAGCACGTGAACGGAAGACAGACGAGTCGATATCGAGATCAAGTCTCTCTCCAGTCGCCCAGGGGGTGGTCGTTGGACTGGTGCAGTCGTTCGACTAACAGGAAAGGATCGTTATCTGTCCTGTACCGCGCGCGAACGAGGTAAGGGACGGGAATTAGAAGTACGAGCCGCGACGGAGAGCAACGTGGAAGAAGCTGGATGATATATAAGGGTACTAACGGAGGTTAGGGGATGGGTGGGTTGCGTTGGGCGAGTGGGCGGTCGGGAAGGGCAGGACGGCGGTGGTGGGTTGAAAGGGGTGGCTCGTAATATCCTGGCGAGTCCGCGGGCTCCGTCATGTGTGCTTAATCACTTTCCAGTCGACTCGGCAGTCTGCAACCCCATTATCGGGGTCTCACCACCCGGAAAATTACTCTTTTATTCTCGAACAACTCGAGCTCCCGGTGTTCCGTACACCGCGATATTCTCTGTCTTTCCGCCCCCCTCGTCCCGTCTAACCCCGCAGGTTTCTACGCTTCTGTTCCTTGCCTTCTCCCTCCGGCCGACGACTTCGACGGTTTTCGACTATTTTTTTTCTTTTTTCTTTTCGTTGAGAGGAATAGAGAAAAAGAGAGACTCTGTAGCTCCGTCGTTCTAGGTGGATGGGATGGTACGGTTCGCTCTATTAGAGGCTATCGTTAACATTTACCCGGTCGTGGTTACCGCCGGAAGACACTGGCAGGGGAGCCATGCGTGTCTCCATGGGGGAGGAAACTCACGGTTCCCGGGGTGAAATCGACAAAGGGACGGTATATACATGGTGACGGAGGGTTGGACTCGATAGATATCGAGGAGACAGTGATGCTTTAATCGTGTCTAGGTTTGAATCCGTATGGGACTTCAAATATTGCGATTGGAAAATTTGTAAAGATTCTTCAGTAATACTTTAATGTACTCATTTTTTACTTCAATGTTCGTATTTCGTAACGCTGTGCATATGGCCAGCATTTAGTACCTAATCTGCTAATCAACGGAAGGATCATCGGGGTAAGGATTCACGGTAATCTCGAGGACACGCGCTCGTTTCTCCCCTCGGTTCGGGGTTGGGGAAAGAATAACTTTCGCGTAAGGAGGACTGGCGCGCGCACTCGAGCCATGGCACTCGAGGTCCGCTCGCAACGAGAGGATACGTTCAAGTGGTATTTTAACACTCGAACGAGAGGAAAAGTGTGTTTACGGGCGGCGCCAGGCCGCGACACACGCGTGGAAAGCCCGACAAAGATGTCAAAGTGACCGCTCGAAGCGGCGAGAAAAACTGGAGAACCTACTCGTGAAGGATTACGGTGCTCGAAGAATCGTAGCCGCCTGTGAAAGAGGCCGAGTGGCTTTCTGGGTGCGCGCGCGCCCCCGCGAGCCAAGGGTGGCTCGAGGGTGACGATGATACTCCCCCGGTCTTGTTTGACGTTCTATTATGTCTATTAATCGACTGGTTTGATTTACTTTCACTGGAAACTTGTAGGGTTAGCTGAGGTTGCGAGTACCCATTCATTTGTTACGGATGTTCTTTCTCTAAGCGAGCAAAATGTTCATTACAGAGGAGTGAACAGCAACAGCAAGCGGAAGCTGAAGAAACCCTTTATCCTGAAATATCGCAGTTAAAAATAACTCACGATCAAAGGATAAATACAGCGTACAAACGCTTGGAAAAGAAAAAACCATGGAGTGGGCAAGGAAATCGGCAAGAATCGGTTCATAATCGCGGCGAGGTAGCGAGCAACGGAACGAGGGTGAAAGAGAAAGAGAGAGAGCAGCCGCCCGCGGCGTGGGTGGCGCGAGGAAAGAAAAAAATTAAGCGGATCAATGGCGGAGCCCCGGCGAAACGCCCTGAATCCTCTCTCGAACCCTCCGCGTCGTATCCTGTACCGACCCCAGGCCTCCTATCCGCCTTAAACTCCTCTCTGTTCAAGGGAATTCTGAAATAAACACGCGCAGGAGATCGAAAAGTGGAGCTAATTAGAAATATATTCCTGGAAGCGCGGGAACGATACGAGATGAAGCTGCGACGAGCTAGAGGGGTGGTTTTGCGTCACGGCTGGTGTTTCTCTCGAACTCTCGAATCGGTGAGAGCAGATAGGGTGCGAGAGGATCGTCTGAATAGTAATATCAACGCGTTGGACGAAGATGAACGACGTAATACGCGGGTAGGGAACGAATAGGAAGTGGGAGAGAGAGAGAGAGAGAGAGAGAGAGAGAGAGAGAGGAGAGAGAGAGAAAGAGAGACATAGAATAGTACAGAAATGAGAGGAGGTAGAAGTGGAGCAGGGAAGAGTGAGAGGTCGGTGTAGGGAGGGTTGAACGAGAGAGGTGGCGGCGGTGGGTGCTACGTAGCATGAGAGTACGAACGAGCTAGTGGGTGGCGGGTGAATAGCGTTGAGAAACCCTCGCAAGGAGGACAGAGATGGCGAAGATTCCATCTTCGTCGCAAGTGGAGGGAAAGGAGCGAGGGTGAACTCTCGAGCTCATGGAGAACGAAGTAGACGGGGGGGCGGAGGGGGCAAAATGCTCGCTCGTTTGCAAGACAAAGAACCAGAGCCGTACGAACTCGTAGCCCTGCATAAACGCTCCTCTCTATCAACCCCATCTACATATTCCAGGGTCCTAGGAGACGTGGGCGAGTAGAGGAGACGTTGGCGAGGATAGAAAGATAGCGCGCGCGCAAACACGTTCAGAGTCTCTAGGTTTCGATGTCTCTCTCTCTCTCTCTCTCTCTCTCTCTCTCTCTGCTCTGTCTTCTTTCTATTTCCTTCCCTTGTTCTACACGAAACGATATCTAGAGCATCCGGTGAGAAGGTGGAGAAAGAGGAGGATCGAACCGAATTAGAATCGTTCTCTTTCGACGACTTTATTCGTCTGAGAAGAGCTCGCAGAAGGTATTGTCAGGGTAATGCAGCGTAATTAGAGTTGTCGATCAGGCGGGGATGTTCTTAGCCGAACTTTGGGGGCTGACAACCGTAAAGCGATGAAAAATTCTGGCAGCAACGATATACTTTGCGAAACGTGTAGAGCTAAGCTAAAAAAATATCAACTTCGAGGGTTAAGCGAGAGCTTCTCCCTGAATTAATGCGAAACCACGCGGTGCTTCAAAAGCGAACCCTATTCTACTCGACCTCGTCTAGAGCACGCTTCTCAAAAAAATTTCAATCTTCCGCCACTGTCTTATCTGCGTGCAAAACTCAACACTGTGCAGTGTAGCACGAAGTTAGAAATCCACCCCTAATCCAACATCGTATGAACAAAGTGTGTCGCAAACGTAGCGTACCTCGAACTCGATACATGGTCTTGGTTATCGTTTCTTTAAGTTCCCAACTTTGTACAATTTCGAGCCGGGCTAGGTGAAGCTAGGCTGGTTTTCGGGTTTCGTTGGTGTCGTGTACACCACAGTAGAAGGGTAGAACAACACAACCGGCAGGTGGGACTCAGCCGATGCGCGGTCATCGACTGTTAATCCACACTGGCTGGCGAGTTGATAGCTAGGGGTTCCCTAAAGGCAGGGGAGGCGGTCTCGGGGGCGGGTTGCATCGAGGGTAGGAAGGAGAGAAGCTGTAGAAATAGAGAGGCGGGTTGAAACCCCCTTGACCCGGCGCCAGAGGGAGGCTGCATGCCTGGCTGATTAGCCTAATGGTGAGTCCTCCTCTTATTCTCCTACTTGACGCCAGTTCGCGAGCCTCTCTTCTCTCTCTTATCCCACCACCACTTCCGTTCTGTCTCCATCCGTTCTTCTCGTTCCCTCTTTGTCACCCCTCTGGGGACGCCTCTCCTCCTCCGCCTCTCTCGCGCTTCCCACCCCGTACTCGCCCTACCGGTTCGACCCTTGACTCGATAAGAAATATTCCTTCAATTAGGGCCCCGTAGGAATATCAATGTTTGCACGACTACCAACAACGGGCCGCGTAGACGCAGACGGCGGCGGGTTTTAATTTGCCTCGAGAGCCAAAGGACATTGCGCAGTCCGCTAACCGTAGCTTCCGGGGGCGGACCCTCGAGGAGAAGATTCTCGGGGCGATTCTGGAAACGCCGAGGCATTTTGTTCTTGACGAAGTTTGCGGAGGGTGCTCGGTTGCTTGTTTTACGAGACTAGTGTTGGTGCATGGAATTTTTAAGTACTCGTATTTAGTTTTTATTCGACTCAGAAGTGAAACTGGAAGGGCGTTGAATATTCCTCGAGAACGGGGGGATGAAATCTGAATTTTGAATTCGGAAATGATTTGATAAATTTTATTACTGGGAGTAATTCGCGATAATTTTATTCTGGAATTAATGGACACCCCACCTAACTCGCTTCTGAAGTCCGGGAGGGATCGAAGTTTTGTATTCGAGAAGCGAGACGTAAATGATTCGATTAAATGGGGACTAGCCGCAGATAAAACCTGTTTATATTGTTCGCATATGACAGGGATGACGATGTTGATATTTGCGCGGATCGATACAACGAAACGATACGCTAGACCGTGTTGCTCTAATACAGGGACGAGAAGTATTCCATCAATTACAATTTGAGAGGGTTGTCAATATTTGCACCGACACTAGCGGTTTAACTTCGTGAAAGAATTATTGATTCAACCGATACTGGAGGGTGAAACGATCGTCGTGTATGTTTTGTGGAAACTTGAACCCAGTTCAAGGCTAACTTTCTTAATTAAGAAGAACACGGAGGGGTGCGTTTCGGTCTCGATTTCATGTCGATGCTCTTACGAATTGGCATTTAAACGTCCGATCGATTGCATTTCCTATTTTTCACACAAAATGGAGAACGATCGGGTGCACTGTACATTTCGTGGCCATCGAAGGACCAAGGAAAGAGTTAATAGTCCTGTTCAATCCGCTCGATGATCCGGTTAAAGGAGATACTTGGTACTCACCTGCCGCCGCGGCTGCTTTACCGGCATCCAGCGTCCCGTACGGTGGAATTCCCATATGAGCAGGCGGTGGTTGAGTCAGGTGGTCCCCGTTGGGGCAGAAGAAGGGCATCCCGCTCGGGTGCGTCCCCGCCAGGCCCATCTTGCTCGCCTATAAATCAAACAGGGAGAAAGATACGGTTAGCACGAACGTATCGTCGTGAATACGAAACAAGTACAACTTATTTATATACGTATATATGTACCACGTATGCATTTAGACATGGGTATAGATATGTACATATGTACAGGCGCACGCGCATAATCATTTACGAAACTGTATATAGTGTGTAGCTTTGCGTGTCAACGTTGCATTATCGTTATCGAGTAATTAATTAATGCCGTGTTGATTAATGCTCCGTTAATGCAGCCTGGTAATTAGTAGTCCGCCCGGGGGTATCAATTAATTAATTGATGCCCCGGAAGCATCGACAGGTGTTTGCGTGAGACGATATAAATTGATTTCTTTACCTCCGCCCCGTCGTTTGATCGATGGCGTGTCGCTTTTCAAGCGTTCCAGCGTCCACTGCTAATTGAATTTCGAACCTTCAAGATACACGTACTTCAAAGACAATCATGCGGTACGCAGGTGTGAAAAATGTTTTACACGTTTCTATAGGATTCTTGATAATTGAAAAGAACCCTTCACAGGTCTTGGGACAGGTAAATTTAATGGTCGATCTCTGCATCAAATAAGAAACTGCGAAACAATTAACTCCAACAATTGGCCGTATTCCAAAGAATAGCCCGATTTATCAAGTGTCAACTACATAGTTATCCTCGATCAAACAGCCTTCTTATTGTATCGAGACCTTCATCCATCTACCCTAATGTCCCTACCGCCAACAACCCGGTTTAACGATCGAACAAAGCTAGTATCCGATTCTTTGATCGGGGCCCCGTCGAGTACCATTTCCTCTCCCCCTTATTTAACGTAGACATTAGCATCGTGTCCTCTCGCCGTAGCCGTGTCCCATGGACGACGATCCAGCAGGAAGGGGTGGGCAGAGGGACCGAGGATGGGTCTCCTAAAAAGCCCTCCTCTCCTCTGGTCGAGTAGGAAATATAATATACAATTCAATAAACCCTCGAAACGGGGGTGGAGCGCGCTTATCGAGGACGAGCTCGAAGCATTAATTTGCAAAGACGGCGCGCTTCTCCTCGAACGTTCGAGGGTTTCGCCGTTCTCTCCGTTCGGCTTTTCCATTCGCCGTCACGGCGACGTATCGCCGAATTCAAGTGGCCCCTTCAGCGTCCTCTACGCGCGCGACTCGTCGCGTCTCCCCTTTTTCGTCCCCTTTCAACCCCTCTGTGCGCTCTCTCCTCTTCCTAACCGACTCGTCTCTCTTTTTCTACAGAATTAGTTCAATCTGGCCGCTGCGAAGGCTCGCAAGGTCGCAAAAGCCCTCTCCTCACCCCTTGTGCACCGACGACGCGATCGATACCCACGAGTGGTTGTCTCTTATCAGTCGGTGCTTACCATGAGTGCGGCTGTATCGCGCATCGATCTGACGGCGAGTAACAGTCCTGGATCGAGAGGCTCCCTTTCCATCCAAGTCAGCACCCTCGACAGCAGACCGACAGTCTCTTCCGCGGTCGGCTCGTCTTCCTCCTCCTCGTCATCCTCGTCCTCCTCCTCGCCGTCCGTCCCTTCTTGCTTCCCGCCCTCGTAATCGGCCCACTTCTCTTCCGCCTCGATCTTCACGCGGCAACGATCCTCCTCGAGCTCCTTCTTCCTGACTACGCAACGCGACGCCGGCTCGTTCTCCTCCTCGAGGATCCACTTGCTCAGCTCCTCGTCGCTGACCTCCAGACCCACTTCCCTGGCCACGTTTTGCAACTCGATCAGCAACATCCTATCCTCCTCTTGATCAGCTGACGCGACGCGGAACACGCGAGAGGACAACGTAGGGCCGACGATACCGTTCGAGCAACCGATAGACGCGTCCTCGCGGTCGCGCGGCAGGATCCAGCTTCTGGCGAACGTTTCCGACCTGACGCTCAGCCAGGCTCGATGCAGGTCAGCGAACGCTTCCTTCAGGGTGAACCGTCTAAGAAACGTATGCAGTGGATCCGTTTCTGCGCTAGGATTCGAGGTCTTGTGATAGACCCCGTAACAGGCTCTCGTAAGAACCCCCGTCGCCAGTCTGACTCTCAGCTCTCTGATTACGATCCTAGTCTCGAGGCAATCTTTCGGCACCACGAACAACCTGACTAATCCGTCAGCAGCGACGCAGTCAGCTTCCGGTGGCAAGTAATCCGCGCTCTCAGCGACCAGCACAGCCCCGTCGGGATGCATCGCCATCGCGGTGACCGCGAACTCTCGGTGGAACCACCAGAGGAACAGGTCGACGGTTAGAGAACCCCTGCCACCGCCAGCGTAGATCACAGGCTGGCTAAGCATGTTCACCCGTCTCAGGCAACGTGGCCGCCAATGGCGACCGGTTACCAACAACCGTGTCCTATGGTGGCCCTCGTGATCAGCCGCCCCCACCACCCACACCCTCTCCGCGTCGCCAGCTGTGGCGGCGGTGGCGCGGCGCCGTCCGGGCAGGTCCCGCCAATCCAGGAAGGACACATGTGCGAGGTAGATTCTGCTGCGGTCGTAGCTCTCCAGAGCGTTCCTCAGGCTCTCGATAACGGAGGAATGGGGGACCGCCGGGCAGCCGCGGAGGTTCGCCTGGGTCGACTGTTCGTGCACCTTGTCGGAGCTCGTCGAGACGGAGGACGAGGAGAACGGCGAGGCGGACGATACGACGGTGGACGTAGGGACACTGGTGGACGTCGAGGCGGTGATGGTCGACGATTTCTCCGTGATCACGTCCCTGACACCGCGTGCTCTCACGGAACACTGTCTCTCCTGTTTCCGCTTTCTGATTCGATCCTGGTCACTGGTATACTTCCTCGCGTCCGTATTCTTCTTCTCCTCGACCCGATCATCCTGCCTCCTAACGTTGGCGTCGCGTACGTTCGCACTGGTCGACGTCGACGAGGTCGAATGCGCCGGGGACGAGACGCTCGATGGCGGCGAGGTTGACCTTCTGGAGGACGCGTCCGTGGTGGAGGAGAGTGCCGGCGAGGACAACGACGTGAACGAGGACACAGTGGCGTGATCCCCATGATTGGGCTCGTCCAGTCGATTCTCGGCTGCGGATATCCGATCGCGGCGGCGTGGCCTGCTGGTCGGCCATCGTTGCACCAGGGTGCCGTTTTCACGGGGCTCGAGGCCGCTCTCCAGGGGTTGGCGCATGCGCGCCGTCCACGGCGATCGACCCTCGCACGCTGCCACCGCAGACTTACTCGTTCTGGTCGTCGTCGTCGTCGTGGTGCTGCTGCTGCTTTTGCTGACCGATACGTCCTCGTCCCTGGCGATCCTCTCCTCCTCCTGCACGTCCGTAGCCTCTCCTCCAGCCTCTTCGCCGCTCTGTCCGCCGCCTTGCTGCTCGCGTTGATGCTGCTGATGATTGGAGCCGCGTACCAGCCTCGTTTTCGCGGTCGTCCTCGCGTTCAGGCGCGTGCACTTGGTGCTACGGGGCGACATCGTCGACGGCGGGGCGGAATTCACCTGGGCAGCGCGTGTCCTGCGTGTTCGCGACGGATCCGGCTAGGGTTCGCGCGCGCGCGACCGTTCATCCACGGCGTGCCGGCTTCGCCTACCGAGCGATGACTGAGCGAGCGGCCGCGACGCAGCCGTCAAAGGCCGGAGCGGGAACTAGAAGGCTTTGATGTACCGCCGCCCCGGCGCGCACAAAGCGAAAGCGGCCCCGGCTCGTTGGTTGGCATGCTACGGGGGCGGTGGGGCAGGGGGCCAGCGCGGGGGAGGCGGTTAGAGCGAGAGAACGGGAACACGAACGAGCGCGCGCCACGGGAACCGTGCCAGAGAGACGGAGAACGATGGGAGGATAGAAGGAGAAGTACGGGTACCGTCGCCGCCAGGAGGAACAGAGCAGGAGGCGGGGGTGGAGATGGAGGACGATGGGGTTGGGGAAGAGGGAGCACTCGCGAGCGTGAGCGGGACGGAGACGTTATCTAACGGCGGATGTACAGTCACTGAGAAGTTCAGAGGTGGCACAGGAAGGAGCTGGCTACGATAGACAGCTTAACTGCGTGCGTGTTTTGGGTCAGAGGGGGCGGAGGATGCAAGATCGAGAGAGGTTGAAGATTTTGTCGATGAACTGAGAAGGAGTGTCGCGTGATGTCGGCGTGATTCGCGATGAATGGCAATCGATGACCCATTTTGTAGTCTTCTGTGAAGTTTCTCCTGTCGATGAAGATCATTCTTTGGTCTCGATGACAAAGCTGGGTTGATGTAACTTTGCTGCAGCTTTGTGTGGTAAGGGGTGTTTTTTATTTGTGTTAAATGAAAAATCTAACTGAAAAGAGAAGGTATCCACGGCAATATCAATTGTAAAGAGATCGTAAACTGCGAGAAACCAGTAAACAGTATTCGTTATCGAGGAAAGAGCACGGTTGAACACTGTATAAACGCTCTCCAGGATCGCGTACGCGTGCACGAGAGGTAAGCGTACCCGTCTTCGTGTCGTGGAACGCAGTTACCGGAATAGACGTTCCCCCTGGAAAGAGGGTTGATCGAGCGAGCCGCGTTTATCGGTGCTCCAATTTGCACGGGAAAGAGGCAGACTCCTCTCGCGAGGCTCTTTTTTTCGTAACTGGAGCGAAAGATCAGCGCTCCACGCCATACGAGACGCGTATACTCCTCCAATGTTCCGTTCTAGGGGAATAAGACGCAAATGATCAGACATTAGCCAGAGCGTAGCGCTCGATGGCGATACAAACTGGGGCTCGAGTATTCTTTGTTTCATTACTGTTCCATATTCCATTCGTTGTACTTTGTTGAGTGTCTTTTTGTTTAGAATTTTTAAATAAAAATTTAAATCATACTTGGGAGACTGCACGTGGAAAGGGAAGAATCCTTATCCAGTCGATGGGCAAATAGAAAACGATCGGGTCATATTGAAACGTTACAGTTTCCGATTATGGGTTATAGGTCAAAATAAAAGTGATCTATCTACTCGCGTCGCTATCTATTCACTTTGGCGAAACGATTAATTGAAATCGACGCCGATAACGACGCGTCGAGTGTTGGTTCGGAGCTCGATGGCGTTCTCTGGAGCTCCATTAGCCTCGAGTGTCTACGTTCGAATTCAATTTTTGCCGACCAACACGGTTTGAAATTTTAGTCAAACTATTCTTCAATCGTGACGTACATTTTTTTCGTTGGGAATAGAAACAAATTTCTATTCAGCTCTGGTAAAACTATTATCCGAACAGCGTTACGTGTAAACTGATCGTTAACCCTTTCAGTGTGCGTCCTCGAAGTTAAACACCTTTACTCTATCGAACAAACAACTATAAAGTAAGCATATACAGCCATCGAGCAAACGATTATCATTAAATTATGTAGATCAAATTAAAGTTATACATAGAAAAAGTAGAGAGAAGGTGGAAATTATGCGTGCATGAGCGTAACCAATAAAAATTGATCGTTCAATTAGTCCATCTCTCGCAACAAAAAATTAAATCCTTTTTATACACAACTCGCTACGAACCATTTACCCCAGAATTATAACTTATTCATCAGCTACTTCCTGCGAGAGTCCCTCGCGAACCTCCCAGCAGTCTCGCATCACCTTCGCCCATTAACAGCAACCCTTCCGTCGCAGCCCCTAAAAATCAAGGCCCCCGCTGGAAGCCGAGGTTATCGAGGATCTCGACCACACGTCGTCCTCGCCATCGTCGCGGCCCTCGATCGTCCTGGCTAATTAGCCGGGGACCGAAAAAATTGCCGCGCGCACCTCCACCCCCGACAACCCTTTGCTGTCCGTCCGGCAGGCGGTGGACGCACGGGTAGCGGCTTAATATTGCAAATCGGATTTAGCCTTGGGCGCTGGTCACGCATGATTATCGGCGTGTCGGCATTTCATAAACGCGTCCACATCAAACGCAGCTGGTCGGTCGATCGCGATAATATTTGTCACGTAGTTGCGGTGCGCGGCGGCGGCGTACGTATCGCGGATACAGGCTAATCGATCGGCCTTCCTCCTCTGTAGCCCCTGTACCCGGTTCGGTATATATGCGTGATTACTTTCCGGTACGCGTTGTCTCCTCCACGTCCGGAATTCGAGCCACGCATGCCGCCGCGATCCGATCTAAAGCCCCGTCCACACGCCACCTGGCCTCAGCACGCCATAGCGGGTCGAGGTACCAGCGTGTATCTGCGTTCGATCAAAATTCCTCCTACCGGTATTTCTGTCCGTCTAAGACGTCGTTGTTGTTGCACCTATGCGTTTTACGTGTTTTCTCCTCGCTAACGAATTTTCGCAGTCCGCCTAAGAAAGCTGCGCGAACTTGAAGGATTAAGCAAAGCACGCTGAGCAATTAATGGAAAATAGAAGTAGCGAGTAGGATGGCTGAATAGGAATGATATTTGTGAAAGAGAGAGAGACATAGCGTGGGAAGGTAAAAGACTGAGGGATTATTATGTATATCGGAGCGAAGAAATGGCGTATGGATGGTCTTTAAAGTTCAGGCAGCGCGGCTGGAAACCGCTTTGTTCGACACAGTAGATCCGGACCGTGCGTAGTACGGCATTAGTCGCCACGGCTCTCCCACGGAAATCGTTCGATTGAACGCTGCGCGATTGATTCATTAGCAGCTGGTATTGTGTGTCACTGCCGCGTTTCAAAATCTTTCGAAAAGAATCTTTATCGTATCTAATATGTTTCTTTAAAACGAGAACTCTTCCGTTAGAACGGAAGTGAACTCGTTCTTGATCTCGCGACACCGAAATTTTTCGTACAGAGAAAGCATTCATAAACGAAATTCAACAACTTGAACGTAATTATAAGCTCGCGGAACTTTTTCAATCAAAATACAAATCCCATGGAAGAAATTCCTCGAGCACGAACCTAAATTCCAATCGCCCATTAACGCGCGCAAAAATACCGGGCTGCTGAAAAAATCCACGGCTGAACGCTATCGAAACCATTCTTCACGATTACGTGAGCGCGAAATCGTGCGTTTCGCCGTTAAAAGCAAAAAGTTTCGAGAGAGAGGGAGGGAGAGAGAGAGAGAGAGAGAGAAAAAAAACCCGAGAGAGAAAAAATACCAGAGTGCCCCCGTGGCGCGCGAGTGTCCACACCCCGGCAAGGAAACTGGCCGTACCCGTTTCTCGTGCAACGATTTTAAGCCGGGGAAAGTGCGCCTAACGATACAAGCAAGTCTGTATATACGTATTTATACAAAACGGATCAGTCGCAGCTGCGGTGTCAGCGGTATCCCGCTGTGTGCGTGCGACGCGTTTTCTTCTCAAACAGAAACCACGACGCGCGGCGGCCGCGTAAGTTTTAATTGGGTTATCTGTCCCGGAACGCTGTCAATCCGCGCTGCTATAGGTCTGATATAGAGAGCTTTTCCGTGTACCGGCGGTGACCCGAGCCGAGACCGTGTTTTAAAGACGATAATCGCGTATCTGCACGCCCTTTTTCCTCTCCCTCGATTCTGGCCGGCGCTCGTGTATCGACGGAGCGAAATTAATGGCACGGTCTTTCGCGATGGCGATAACGTTCCGCTAGCAGGAGAGAAATATTTAAAACGGAAACCTGCGCAGGTAAGATCGCGAAAGAATAATGGAGTGTTGTCCTCTGTACAATGTTAACATTCGGTTAGTTATTCAACTCGCTAAATGGCAAATAAAATGATACGCGTTTTTGCCAAGCGACAACGCTATCAAACGATAAAACGAAAATCCTCAACACCCTCGGAGCGATAAGGGTTCCTCCTTTCCTCGCTGCGCCGTCATCGCGAACCGAATAAGAGTTTACCACCGATTTAACCCCCTCCTGATGTTTCCCTTTCGTGGAAGGAAGTCGCGAGATGCTCGCGGCTCCTCCATCCGGAAGATCGAATCCGAGCCCGTCGTTCAGCCTCTTACGCGGCGTCAATTCGATTCACCCCTATTCGAGATAGAAAAAGCGTCCGTAGGAGCAGCCGCGTTCCACCCTTCACCGTCGTCGTAACATCGTAAGAGACTGCTCGCCGGCGTTAAGAGGGTTGCACGGTTCCTCGGGCTGCGCACAGCCTGACGCGGAGAGGAACACGCGCCGCGCCCTTCTCTCTTTCTCTCCCATCCACCCTGTTCCCTCTGCAGTTGACACGCACGTGGAAATTCGACTCGCTCGACTGCACTAACCCAGCGTAGGTGCAACACGCGACGCGCCGCAGGAGTTTTAAACACGCGCCCAACGGCGCTTTCGAGTCCCCTGTATACGGAGAAATTTATGGTGCAATGGAAGAGAGGGTTGTACGGCTATCTCGAGAAGACTCGAGGATCGTTCAGAAATTAATGAGAATGATAAAAATGAATCATCTTTGCCCTGATATACTGCTATGGACGGAAACTTAAATCCTTTCATAGAGGATGTTTCAACGTGTTATGTAGGGGTTAAAAAATCTACTTAAAACCGTGGATATTAAACGTACAAGTTCGAACGCACACCGCGAGCTACTTCCGCTTCATCGGTAAATAATTTATACCAAACTCCAGCGAGAGTCCACAAAATATTCCAGTTCCCCGTACAAACACCTCCGTCACCGGCTCACTCAGCATTCGTCGCACGAGTTAACAATCCCAATTTGCCCTTCCGACTTTCCTACCCCCCCGATTACCTGCGCGCCTCGCTTCCGGCTGGCTCTCGGCGCTCTCGCTTACTTCCCCGAACTGCGCATCGTCGTCCCACCGAGGGAAGCCAGGATCGACCACGCTGAAATTCTCACGGCCGCCCCCGCAGGGGCGGACGAACGAGCGCGCGCGCGCGTACTTTACATCTCTCTCTCTCTTTCTCTCTCCCTCTCTCTCTCTCTCTCTCTCTCTCTTTCCCTTTCACTCTCGATCGATAATATTTTCTCAATACAGCGCGAACGCGTCGCCACGGACAAGGACGATAATATAATACCATCGAAGAGTAGGTACGCGTCTTCTCGAGGCGCTGGTCGCCATAGAGAACATTCAGCGAACCCCTTCGACACGCGCGCGCGTGCACGAACCACCCGCAAGGGGTTGCGAGCGACTGAAATTGGCCCGTGGAAGATGGTAGCCGGTTCTCTCGCGCGGCGAGTATGCATGAATTATTCGAGATACGTTAATCCGGTTGGCTTCCGGAGGAGCCGACGTCCTCCACCGCCCCGTTTCACCGTCCTCTCCTCTCGCTGCCCGCGTCTTTCCAACTAGGCACATCGTTGCACACACGATCGCGGGCCAAGTCGCGTCGTCGTCGACGATGGGAACGTTCTTCTCCACCTCGGTTCTTCCCCGACTTGAAACGAGGCTAGTAGAAGGGCGAGATGGGAAGAATGAGGCGTGCAGGGGGGTTGGACCGAGCGCAGTCGAAGCTGGTAGAGTGCGGGGGTGCAGGGTACGGTCGAGGAAGGGTAGCGAAGCGAGGAAGCGCGACTACGGGAGGATGGTGGAAGAGTTCTCCTTTCTCTCTCCCTCTTGCACCCTTCTACCCTCATATTCTAGCGCATACACGCACGCCACACGTTGTGTCTCTCTGTCTCTCTGTCTCTCGCTTCTTCTCCGTCCTCTGTGTCTGTTACGTGGTGTGTGCACGAGGAGAGAAGCTGGTCCGCAGGAACGACGAGGGACGAGGGAGGTGGTCGCCGTGAATGGAGCCGCGGTGCACGGAGGAGGCGGAGGCCAACCCCAAGCTGAGGTTGCCGAGGCAACGCGGGAGGCGTAGGCGCTCCGCTGCCAGGGAGAGGAAGGGTTCTCTCCCTCGTTCGTTCGGTCGACCAGGGCCATGCCACGAGGGTTGCGGAGGAGAGGGTTTCTCTGCCGTGCGGCGAGACCGTCGCGGGGGTGGTTAGGTTCTGATGGTGAAGGAGAGGGATAGAGAAAAGAGACGCCGTGGTGGGGGCGCGGAGAAGTCTTTGGGTAGGGGTGGAAGGACCGTTTCGCGGCGAACGACCACGTTCAACGGGGAAACGTAACCGACGGACGTCGTTGCTTGTCGTTGCACTTTAAACCATGTGCAGTAATCAGTCTTTCTCCCTCACCCCACCGTTCGTTCTCTTCCGTGTTTGTTAGACGAGTTACTAGACGCGCGTGTGTCTTTTACCCCCATATGCTTTCGGGTATTTATTCTTCGATGGTTATTTGCGCGAACAGCGCGCATCGGGATTCCTTATTCAAACCCTTGCGTTTGGATCGATCTCTCTTTCGTTCTGTCGCGAGGCTTTGCTATCTTTCTCGTTTCCTCGCTCCGTGTTATTTCTGTCCGTGCGCGTCTTTTTGTTTGGGGTTGAAATAATTGTTCTTGCAATTTCCCCTTTTGTGCTCGCGACACGCTGAGCGTGTACAATTTTCGTTGTCTTCTCTACGAAGCCTGGCGATTATAATTTTAACGGGTGATTTCAACCCTTCGTCGAGCGATCTTTCTCAATTTTTGCGCAAGGGAAAGGCAATAAATAATAGTTGGAAATGTAAACGTTCGATTATATCGGCGAGAGTTGCTGGTCGAAACGCGGCGCGATGAAGGGTTAAACGGCGAGGGAAGAAAGGGACGAAACATCGAAACGATGGGATTATCGTTGGAAAAACCATGGCGTTGGCCGAATGTTGGGCGAGATTGAATTTTTTTCACGCCCGCGAAATTACGTCCTCGTTCCGGCCGCGGTGCGTCGAAAAACACAACAATTATTTAACGGTAAATTCGCGTGCGTGTGCGCGCGCCCACTTCGCTTTTCCAATTAAACGGGCCGCCCTTTAATAAATTCGGGAAAAATGCAGTTTCGCTCTGTAAATTCGGATGAAAATAAATCATTACGGACGTGTAGCGCTTCGAAATTCGTTCCCGTTCCTGCGTTTCATCGTCCGAATCCGTGTCTCCGTGCCGTCAGCCACCCTCTACCCACGCGCTGTGATTCGCAAACTGGAACGAAAAGCTTCTCGTTCCAGAGGATTTTTGTAAAAACAACACCGTGACGCGGGCTTGCTCGCGCGCCATCATCGTTTCCTCTTCGAATATCAATTCCGCCGATGGTACCAAAAAATAAAGAGAGAAGGACTGGGAGGGGGGTAAAAAAAAAAAAAATATCGGGAAAGGGATACAAATTTCTGGTTTCACCGTGGAACCAGTTACCCAGAAAGGATTAATCGTACGTCCACCTGTGGCCTCTGCGTGTTACTCGCCTCGTATTTACGAACGTGTGACAATTCATTCTGTCGTCGTTGTTGCAGGCGAATGATTGCGAATTTCTAAGTGACAATTTCTTAAAAGCTTACGATTGTTGGAGGTACATCGTTTTCTGCGATCTAGAATTTCGAAAATACTGCACACTTTAAATTTGATTAAACTCCTTCGAAAAGAGGGAAGAGATTTGAAGCTGGGAGTAATATTAAAATCCTGGGAAGTAATAACGCTAGGAATGTCCCCGTCCTCCGTATATCTTGGGAAATAATTAAGCGTGCGCATTTAAACCGAGCATGGCCGTATATGGCCGGCGCAGCATCGGTGTTTCACATTTTTTCCTTTTCCTTTCCGTCTTCTTTCTTCGTTCCTTTTTCTTCAGTTCCTCTTTTTTCAGGTCGACGACTATCCGGACACGGTTCTCGCGTGCACAGCTTCCTAGTTACGGCCCACATATTTACCGACGTATTCAGCTGCACACGGACCATCCATGTACGCCCGCCCACGCGCCTCCCTACTTGTATATGCATTTAACCCTTCCCGCTCCCTCTCAGACGACGAGTCGTATAAACGAATTCATTTTCTACGAAATTTTCTAAACGCTCTAGAATTTACTCAACGATATATATGTATGTATCATCTTGTATCTTATTCTTATATCTTTCATTCTCCAGCCATCGATTTCTGACATATTCCACTTGAAACTACCCTCGTGTCTCCATTTAGCCCCGTTTCTCTGATTTTATCGAATATTCGAACGTACACTCGCCTTTGTCGAATATACCACGGAGTATTAGTAATGTCCAAGCAACAGGAAGGCAGAGGGGACAGAGAGACGCTGGATGGCACAGACATCTCGAGGATTCTCGTTTCCGGTATCGAATGTTCGCGCGTCTGGGAGCAGCGTGCTCGCGTTACACGATTACCGATTCTCCGGGCCGATTCTTTGCGAATTCTGATTGCAACACGTTTCCTCGTTCCCGCTTTGGATTGGATTACTCTCCAGCCTGGTAATCCTAGAGGTTTGCAACGCGCCACTGGTCTTCTCGCGCCGTGATAATGATCGATAGCCTCTCGTCCGGCGGGCTGGCTGACAGCACGTGCTGGTATTTCCCTGGTCCTCGGCTAGTCCGATTTCGGTGGACGCGAGTTCTACTGCAACGTTCTGGAATCGAATCTCACGTCGCCAAAGTTCGATTACGGTTTCTGTTTAGATTTGCGTCGCGGGCGCCTTATGGTTGGGGTGAGCCAAGCTCGTCTCATCGATTCTCCACTTTCCACGAGCGTTAAGAGAAGCGACGAAAGTGGCAAGCGTAGACAGTATCAAAGATAAGAATGTTATTTGACCTATGTACGTTCCACTGTAAAGTTTTTCTTTCTCCCCAACAGCACTTCTCCCCTCGAAGCCAGGATTTTCGGCGGAGGCAGTGCTTTCAACCTATTTCCCTTTGCTCCTTCAAATTATCGGCTACACGCGTTCATTAGCAAGCGACGTTCATCGTCATCAGAACGTTTACCTCTGCAACGACGCTCCCATTGCCCTCGTTTCTTTGTTCCACCCCGCTCTATGTGTTCTCTGTAACTGGCCAAACGGCAAATTGCACGGTGTACACGCGTGTGCTTCCTATATGCGGAGTGTTACTGTGTAACTAGGTACTGTAGATAAATTTTGGTAGTTCGAGCGCGATGAATGCGAGTAATTAAGCCAGACACCGAAATCATCCAGTCGAGATCTCGCGTAGAATGCGAATCCCGGAAGCGAACACGATAATTAACCACGGCTACGTTTCGCGACCGTCTACGCGTCTAACACTATACGAGACGCGTATCAATCGTAAAGATTGACTTCAGCCTCGCGACTGTATCAACCTGTCATCGTATATTTTTCTAAGAGCATAGAAAACGAAGTATATTTCAAAATAGAATCAGGATCGAGCCAACCGTGGCTTGATCGTTCCATCAATTGTCGTTTTGTGTGCATAAAATTGTAGCTGAAACGTTGAACAGCCGAATGGCCAGGACGGAATTCGACCCGCGTCTTTCTTCTCAACAACGACGGGCGAAGGGGCTGTTTTCGTTCGCCACGAATTAAACGAGCGCGCCGTGCTCGCGCGTTTACCATTATTTCCGTCACGAGCGGCCGACGGTTTAACCGCATTTCGCTCGTGACGCGGGGACGAAAAAAGGAAGGAGAGAAAAGGGAAAAAAATAAAATGCGAGGAAGAAAAAAAAACGGAGGAGAACCTGGCTTCTACACGGTGATTACGAACGACGTTGGATATTCGTTAGCCGGCGTTGGGGTGCGACGCGAGGCGCGTATTCGCGCCCGTCGTGAAACCGGACGCGCGGGGGTGGCGCGCGTAATCATTATCCCCGGCCGGTCGCAACGAGTAATCTTGTTTTCAATGTTCCGTTGGAAAACCTCGCGATCGCGATCCGGACTTTCCACCGCGCAAGTGTTCTCCGTGAGCTCTCTGCTAATTGGATGCGAGTGAACAGTCCCAATTGTAATCGTAAATTAGTTTCGTTAATTTACCAATTACAATACGATCGACGCTTCTGTCGTTAGCTATACCATCTCTGGGATCGTTCCTTTCCTTCCTCTGCGACTGTTCTATCGAGGATGTTTACTCGTGAATCCGCATACTTCATCGAACGACACATTCACGAGAGAAATAATTAGTTTGGTGTGTCCTCGAACAATGCGAGAGTAAACGCTAACAATTAGAAGGGCGAGCAACAGGCGAAACTCGCATCGAGATCAAGCGGTGTGTACGCAGCATGATCGCGAGCAGAAAACATGGGTCGAAAGGGCCGTGGAGCGCGAACAAGAAGCCGCACGATTCTTCGCGTTAAGCAGAATGCTAATTGGTTCTGGTGGTGTTTCACCTGGCGGCGTTTCTGTCTGCGTGTGGTCGCCACGCACCCGGAAGTGGTCAGCCTTATCTGCGTCGGCTGTGTCGCGGGCGCAGCACGTTAATAACGCTAATAATGCACTGGAGTTAATTAATCGCCGGCCGTGGGGCTGTTTCGATGTTCGTTTGCGAGATATACCGCTTGTTTGATGTATTTAAATGAAACGTTATAAGGGAACAATCATCCGCCACTTGCCTTTCTTTGGCGAGTCGAAGTCAGAATTTCTGAAGAATTCACAAAGTCTAATACTCCCCAAGTCCAATACTACTAATAATTCATATAAGACTGCATTCGTTCCAATTCGATATTTCGCCATAGTGTCTACTTAAAAAAGAAGAATGAAGAAATATCAGCTTATCGCCTCTTCTCACAACCCACAAGCGGATCGCTGCCAAACATTCCCAGAATCCCATCAAATAACTACCACCAGCTTTCTAAGCCACTCGAAAAACGATCCAGAAATTCGAAAACCACACCGGAGACCGAACGAATCGCAAGAGACGGCCTCCTTTCCGGTCTCGGTTCGCAGCAGAGAAACGGCCGAATCCGTCGAAAGGAAGGAGAGAAAGCGAAACAAGCGGGAGGAAGAGCTCGCAAGACGGCGAAGGGGTAGTTGCGCGGGGGTGGGAACGGACAGGGCAAGAAAGAGAGGGAAACCGATGGTAGACGACGCGGGGGTGGGTCAGAGGGTGCGAGTACGGCTGAGCGAGAGGCAGGAAGGCAGAGTAGGAGAGGAAGAGCAAGCTACGAGAGCCAGAGGGGTTATCGATGGTGGCGGATAGTATACGTCAGAGCCGGAGGCCGGCTGCGGGGGTCGACGTAGGGGATTCAAGTGGAAGCTGCGGCCAATCCGAAGGAATCGTCGCCATGGCTACCGGCGCCTGCGTCCAGACGTTCGGCACAAACGTACAGCGTCGCCCTTACACACATAGGCACGCGTACGTATAAACATGTACAGAGCCACCCCCTCTCTGTATTTAAATATATCGGCCGCGTGTCTGTGCACCTATGGAATGTGCAAATACCTGCACCACACGCGTGCATACGATACCACGATAACGTTATGCCTGTGTATGCGCGTCCTTATATCTATATACGTATATACGCAGGTATGTATATTCAGATAATGTCTTCATCGAGTGTACCGTATATACGTGTACAGTATGTCTCTACAGATAGGCAGTCACTTACGTATGCCCTGTGTACACGGAATTGCATGTGTCCAGCATGGGTGGTGCACAATCGTGGCCCGGAGAATAGGCGTTAATACGATTTATCTTTGTCTCTTAACATCGCATCTCCGCTGTTATATTCGGTCTCCTCGTCCTTCGTCTCCTCTTTGTCCCTGCTTTCTATCCCGTTTCATTCTACCGCACCCTCCGCTTGCGATATCTTTTGTTCTCTCATCGCCAAAGGGGTAGCAGCAGCGCCACCGTGAAACACACCTTGGATAGTCCCCCCCACACCTCCCCGTTAACCCACTTTTTTTTCGCCGCGACAATTCGCAGCGCGAAACGGTGCTAGGTCGAATTTAGTCCAAGCAAGACGGTCTGAATAGGGGTGGGCACGGTGGAACGCCGTTTCGGGGCGCCGCGGAGGGGTTTAAAAGTCATTTTTCCGGACACCCGGTGCATAAAGCTGCGTAAATAAAGTTATCGTCTTCGTCTTGTTTGCACGCCACTTAGGACCGGCAAGTTTCTCCCTTTGACGTGCCCCGAGTCGAGACCACCACCCCCTTCCCAACAACCCCCACTAACGTCCCTTCCGCCGCTTCCCAGATTTATTCGAGTTTTACGCTACGATCCAGCAATCCTATACCGGCACCCGGGTTTTCCCGCCAAGTTCAACCTTATTTCCTCCTTTCTCGTCCCTTTTCACCCGATGAATAAAAAATCGAGCAGGAAGCGGGACGGCGGGCGGGGTGATTGCATCTTTCTCGATTCAGAACGACTGAGTTTAATCGACGATCGACGATACGGGACGAGGAGAGGGCCAGGGCCCCGCCTCCTGTGATCTCCTTTTCCACGGGGCGACTGCATCGGCGAGCCCGTTCGACGAACCGTGCCACGAGGAAGTATCGTGGAACTTCGTTTAACCCACTTTCAACGGCAGCCCTGGCCGCGGCTTATAACTGTGACAAACTTAAAACCGAATGTCGACACGGCACGGCTAGCTGTTGCTTCGCCAGCTGCACTTCATCTTCGTCTGGCCCTGCGCTCTTCACCGGCCGTTTCAGTGGCTCACTTCGTGCTTCTACTTCGCGCGGGTGAAGTACAAAAGAAGCTGTTCAAGGGTGGTGAAGTAGCGGTGCGAGAGCGCGCCCAAAATGAGCCGGTCGTTTTTTAAACCTGCTCGATTAAAGGTGTCCCAGGTTCTTCGACTTTGGTGTCCATTCTATTTGCTTTACTATTCATTGTATTTACTGTCGTTACGCATATTTTAAGTTTACAATATTTAGCATAATTTCCAAGCTTCATTTTCCATTCCTAAGGGTTGTAAACTATTCGAAGAATAAAGTATCTCCCATAGCGCAAATTGTACAGAGTTTTATTGACAGTTTATAATATCACGCAAATTCTGAACTCTCCGTCGATGGAGCATTATAATTTCATCATTGAGACTCGTAAACTTGCTCGAGAAGAAACCACCCCTCGCTCTCCAGGAGGCATAGATATTTTTCCCAAGCATAACGACACGTCTGGATAACCATTACACAATCTTTGCGTTTGGGGCCAGGAAGGAGAAGCACAATGAACGTCAACTGCGCGTGCGTTGACGAGGGAGTGCCCGCCAACCCTCTTACGAAAGGGCTCTTTCCCCTAAATCTTCTCAGGCCGGCATTACGTAATTATATATTCCGTGGATATATGCAAGGGCAAGCGTAATGGCCCGTACGGCTCGTTCCGGAATCGTTCGCTCCTCGCGGGAACCTGTAATTTTCCGTTTTCCTCTTTTCTCGCGGCCTTCATCGCCTCTTTAAGGGCTGCGTTCCCCGTCGTTAATAAACACTGCAACGAGCCGGGGATGAAATTTACGTTCGCGTAAACCATTTCGTTTATCGAGACGCGAATCTTTTTTGATCTGTTTTAAAATAACAGCAATTAAATATTTTATTTCTAACAGGTTGAAGATCGTCTTAATTTTCATTTTAATTACCAAATGGTAATCATTGCGATCGATAGAGAAGCAGATCGCAGTCATTCTTCCGGTCAATTCGACCGTAATTCAGAAACTATTTGCGCTCCGCGATATCCGCCGCTGGGAAAATCGCCCTAATTTTACCTGCTGATAGAACACTCGCCGCGCCGCAGAATTCGCCACTACGGATCGCTCTAATTTTACTCACCACCGCCGGCTGGTTCCAACGGGGTTTCCCGGTTTGTTCGTTTGATTGCAAGTACATAACCGTGACACATCGCTGAGCTTCCTAGCTGTATTTCAGATAACACGCGAGGGTTAAACTGCCGATGCTCGCACGTCTTCGCGCGACAGACTTTCACCTTTAATCCCAATTAAAATCAAACGCGTCGCCACATTAAACGATCATTTAAACTTACAATCACCTTCCGATTTCGTAATAAACAAGTCCTCTTAATAATCCAGCGTCCAACGCTGGGATAAATAGAAGAGTAGGAGGAGGGAGTAAAAACGTGCTTCCACAAGCAAAACAGTGTTCCTAGGGCGCGGAACTGAAAGTTTCGAAAAGGTGGATGCTCTCCACTTTCACTTCGTTTCCTGTTCTAGCCACCCCCGCGGCTGCTTGGCAACTTTGTACTTCATTTTACGACGGGACCTAGGCGCGCATCGACGATGCAGCCGTAACCCTGAGGAAAAGTTGCCCGTGTTTAAGCGGCGGTGTGCACTTCGAGGCGGATAAAGTATCCTCTGCTGTGTTTAAAGTGGAGATTTTTTCCCTGGTACCTACTGTCTCTCTCTCTCTCTCTCTCTCTCTCTCTCTCCCTCCCTCCCTCTATTTCTTCTACTTTTTTTGTCCCGTTTTTTTTTTCACTGAGCCTACGTAGCCAGTTAGAGTGGTTGATACGCGAGGAAAGTGAGCGAGGCACGAGTGGACGGTAATTAATCCGTGAAAAATGTTCAGCCCTTGACTGACCAGATGCTAATTAAAATTTTGTATCTGCCTAGCAGTTTGTTCGCCGATTCGCTCGCGCTAATCGCAGTAAAACTTTTCAATTTCCGGAAAATGGGGATGATTTCAGAGCTTGAGGATACCTCAACGGTGTCGCAAAGTGTTCTCTGGATTATCACGTGGGATTATTTTTATAACTGCAAGTATTTCTTTGAACATATTTTGCCACGGAGCTTTCCAGTAATTATATAAATAATTTTTAGTGGAAAACCTCGTGGCAACCGCAGGTTACTTTCCATTTATAAAAGAAGATCGCGGTTTGAAAAAAGATTGGGGAACACTGATCCGGGGAAATGTTTACAATCCCACAAAGGGACTGGTTTCCAAGTGTATTAATTTCACCTGGCTGCTCTCTCCAAGTTCGATTTTAATAAAACGTCATTCGCATTATTCGCAGCCCCTCGGCTTGTTTCAAAAAGAGCGCGTTAATTGTGCGGCAAAGAAACAGCGGTAAAAATAAAAAACGGAAGGCAAAGAAGATGAAAAAGAGTGTAGAGAGAGAGAGAGAGAGAGAGGGAGAAAGGGAGAGGAGGGGCCACGAGAAAAAGAAGGCATTTCCGTATAATTCGCGGTTTCAGACGCAGAAAAAGCTTTTGATTCGGCCAGCCGCCGGTGCTATGTAACGACGGTGGTGGTTCGCTCACTTTGCTAAGTGTTCGGGGAAAAGTCGGCTGCCTTCGAGGGTGCAAACAGTTTATTTAATCTGAAAAACCTATTTGGGGGAATAAGGGAGACGATACGCGGGGCTGATGAGCAAGAATGGCATCAAAGGCCACGCGCGCACCCCCGCGCGTATCCATTCCTACGTCCGCGCCCCACCGCGCGTCGTCCACCGACCCTGCGTGCCACCCTCCTCGCCTTTTTCGGAGCGAAAAGAAAGAAAAACAAAATGTTTTCGCAACGACATCCCGCTTCTTCGCGGAAACTCTTTTCAGAGAGGCAGAGGAAACTGCGAAGTGGGGAAATAAGAAAAAACCGGAATAGAGGCATAACTCCGCGTTTATTTCGCTCTTCCGTCGACGTGCTCGCGTGAAGCAAAGGCGGAGCTCGTGTTTCGGGGAAAAATGAAAAACGACTCTTGGAGAAATTCACGGGAAAGAAAATTAGGGGATGAAAGACGATTTTTCTATGAGATCGTACTATGATACCACTAATGATTCACTAATTTTGATACGAGAAACAATTCTGTTTCTGTATTCTATCTAATTTCATTGAAAACAGATTGGAAAGACATTTCACCCGAACGAAGCGTCGAGAGGAATTTTCGACGCTTCCCTGGGCGCCCAAGCACTTTCAGTCAGCAGCCGCGTGAGGATTATAATCGCGAGGACGCGGCGGCGCAAAGCGCTTTTCCCGGTTCCCTGAGCGTTACTCCCTTTTGTTTTCTAAACATCGCGTGCGTGGGTGTTTTCGCGGGTGGCCGCGTGTACGACGGCAGAGAGGGAGAGTGCGTTTCAGCGGCGCCGGAAGCCAGGCGTCGCAAAAGAGCGTTTCTCGCGCCCGGGCGTCGAAAGAAGAAGGCTGTGTACAAGGATCGACGACGGCGGTGCGCGCCCTGGATGCCAAGCAATCAGCCACCTCCAGGCAGCCGCGTTTGATCTGCGAAATCGCGGCTCCTCGTAAACGAGGCTTCTGTCGCGTCTGTTTTAGCCCCCCTAGAGCTTTCCTCTCTCCTCCTCTCTTTCTCTCTCTAGCCTTCCTTTACCCTCGTGCAATTTCTCCTGCCTTTCTCCTCTATTTCTCCCAATTTTTTGTTTAAAATTTAAAGAAGTAGATGTTCGATGAGCGTCGAAAGACATTGAACAGAACACTTGGTGCGATTTCTGCTTTTTAACAATGTCTGCGTGAGAACTCTGCTGGAATTCAACAATCACCTCTCCATTCACATTCAGTCGCGTTCTCCATTATATTTCCCTTATTCTTTTACGATCTCGTGTCTAGTGCCAGCTACTTCCGTCCATTCCACCCCCGCAGTCCTCTCTGCGCTAGTGTTTTTCGTTTTAATCATCTTACACCGTCGCTCCCACGGTTCACACCAGCCTCTCAATTCTCGCTCCTCTCAATTTTCTCCATCCCCCTTTACACCACCCCTTTTCACGTGTACACGCGTACACCTCCACCGACGCGCGGCGTGTTCCACGCGTTTCCCAGTAATTTTTCTTCCTCCCCTCCTCCCTCTTCTCCTTTCGTTTTTTCCTTTTCGCCGAGAATCTCTCTGTCGGTTTCCCAACTATTCTGGTCCCTTTGCCGGCAGAGAACGGCCGGCAAAGAGGGTGGGGTGGAAACAGGAAAAAGGGCGCGAAAAAGCGAGCGCGAGAACGTGTTATCCGGGACGCGGGCGCGCGGGCTCGGGCGAGAGCGAGTCGAGGAAATCTCTGTAAACGAAAATGTATTAAGCGCGGCAACCTAAGCTCGTAATTGCCACGAGGCTCAATTAACTTGCGCGCGTTTGATCCGGGGCCCCCTGTGCGCCGTCAGACGGCCGCGATCGCGTTTCTTCTTTTGCCACGTTAAACCCCCGGCTCCCTACCGCCGCGCACCGGCGAACCCCCTTTGCCAGCCCGTTTCCTTCTTTTTCATTTTTATTCCGCGATTTCTATCCTTTGGACACGGAATTTCCTGGAACTTTTGCGGTCGATCCACGAGTCCATTTCCTGGCAAGGATTTCCGACTCCTACGCGACCCTTCTCTCTCTCTCTCTCTCTCTCTCTGTCATTTCTCTAGTTCTTTTTTTCTTGCGAAATCGAGAATATTGCCAGACATAGTTGGGCAAATAAAGTTGCTTCTAATTACTACCAAAGGCTGAAACGAAGTTTGCAAAATGAAACCGCATTCTTCATTGCAAGATATTATCGTTGTTCGAGGGGTTGTTTTAAGGGCGAAATATTTCAGAGTCTCTTGAAGTTGACACGTGCAAAAGACGCACGAAACATCGTTGGAATTTCTCAGGAGAAAGAGAGAGGGTGGAGATTATCAGCGACGGTGTCAAGGAAATCTCCGGCGAACGAAAATGCAACGAAGTCCTGCGAGCTTCGGCCCGTAATTGCTACGAACCTCTATTAACTGGCGCCCGTTTGATCCGCGCTAGTTCTTTGTGCAAACTAATGCAAAGGTTGTACGCGCGCGCGTGTCCAACAAACGTATTAAGCTTTTCTTTCGCGAGGATGGTACCGATCTCGATGTAAATTTCCACCGGATCGCGTTAATTACGTAAGTGCGCAGGATTTTTATAGAGAGCGTGCAGCGAGCGGGTGGAGAAAATATCAGAATTAATAGCGAACTTTTGATCAACTCTCAGCCAGTGGTTCTGGATTAAATCTCCCAATTCATTGCTAAAGTTATATTTTTTTTTAATTAATGCAACTTCCTGCTATTTGCTCCAGGGGAAATTATATTGCTGGCATTTTCCTTTTAATTTTCTAACGAACGTATTTTCCACAGTATTGTTCGAATTATATTTTTATTTTAATGGACGTAGCACTCCCCTGTTTGCTCGGTGAGAAAATTACAAAACGATTCTTCTGTTTAGAGCATAACGTCGGGAGGTAAAAGACCGAGGAGCAGAAAAATGGGCGAAGGAATTGGTCTTGGTCTCGCTTCCAGGTTCGCGTTTCCTCGTTAATAGTACGAGTCTCGAATTTTCACTCCCGTTTCGTGCAACTATCGAGTTACTACCGCGTGTCAAACAAACTTGCCCAAGAGTCGCGGAAAACGTCATAGAATTCATTCGAGGGCGGAAATAGTCGAAAGTAATTTCAATTTTCGGCAGTTTTGTAATACTGCCACGTGATTCGATCACGTAGATCGCGCCTCTTCGATTCTCACAGTCCGGTTACACCCTCCCGCTGCCTCTGTCTTTCTCTATCACCCGTCGACTACCCTCTACACTCTACCATCTCGTCCCCTCTCTTTCTCTCTCTCTCTCTCTCTCTCTCTATCTCTGTGCACGAGAGCAGAGCGCGGTATTGAGTTTTCGCGGTAACTCGTTTAACTAAGCAGTACGCCGATATCGGTAATCTGCCAATGGCCATTTAAATACCCGTGGACTGGGGCCACCCCTTTTTTTCGCGCGCATTTTCACCGGCAAATGTCATTGTTGACTCAGCCAGGGACCGTTTAAAAACCGGTTCACCATCGGGTATTAAAAGCTTCCGCGCCCGAAAAAAGAATGAAATTATTCAGTCACTCCTCTATCGCGTGCCTCTGGGACAGATACTCTCTCTCATCTTTTTTTTTTTTTTTTAACGCGAATTAAACAAATTATCGTCCTTATATCGTAAGCCTTTTACCGTCACGCGAATTATATCGTGATGAAGAGCGGCGCAAAAAAAAAAATGGGATTTGTATTAAAAAAAAAAAGAGGGGGAAAAGAGAAATGAAAGTTAATGAAATGACCAAAGAAGGGATGCATTTGCAGACCATTTACCCCGGGAATGAATCGATCGCTCTTTTCTTCTGTTAGGCACGCGTATCGAGGCGGAGTTTTGCGATCTTCTTTTTGTCTTTTTTAATAGCTTTAATTTTTGCCTTTTCTCCGGTCCGTTTGTTCGATTCGGTCCCAGGTCTTTCCCGCGGCACGGCGTTGGAAACGCCGGTGAAATTGGCCGGGTAAAAGGCCGTTTTATTTATGTATTCAAAAACAGCATTAACTTAATTTGTTAAACGCGACCGTCTCGCGTCGCGCACCGCCGCCGCCGCCAATTTCCGTGCTCGTTAAAAACCAGTTAATGCGACGCGCGGCAAATTAATATTCCCTCCCCGTATACACGGCGGGCGACCTCTCGCACAGCAAACCGAACCGGCAAACTGGCGCACCCGGGCCAGGCTCGTACGCGCGGCGAAAAATTTCTACGGGAAATTCTCGCGCGCCGGGTGGAAACTGTTAACGCGGCAGTTAATCGTAATTTTTAGTCGAAAATTTTTGATATTACACGCTCGTTTTTAACGCGCTGTAAACCGATCGAGCGGATGATACGATAATATATTTTATTTCATAACCTGTGCCCGTGATTTTTATTTTATGAAATAAATACGCGCTCGCGTTACTCCGCGTTTATTACCAAATATAGCGATACCCGCGAGATACTTTTGCAAAGGTCTCGTCGAAATGATACGCGCGAAGGTAAAACGTATCCGAATGCCGCAGCCACTTATTTCTGGAGTACGAAGTGGAATTATAAATAATAGCGTATATTTATCTGCGCGTGTACTCTTGCGCCATCGTAAAGTTCACTTAACCCTTTAACCCCGTGAAACAAAAGAGCACGATCAAAGCCGCGGAGATTCTACGGAGGTTCACTTTATATACCAACCTTGTAACAATGTCTACATTAGATGCTCTAAAAAAGCGTCCACGTTACAAGCACTCCGTCACTTCCCATGCCTTTGTAACAATTTCTCATAAATGCATAAACATCCGCAGTCTAATTATCGTGCGTCCATTATTCATCCATTGTCTACCTCGGCCACCCCCAAAGCGTTCTCCATTACCAAGAAGAATCATCTCGGGCCGGACGAGGCAGAAGTCGAAGGTGTTCCTGCGAGGAAATTCGTCGAAGAGGGAAAGGAGGCGTTCGTTCGTTCGACGAAAGAAAAAGAGAGAGAGAAACAGAGCGAGAGAGAGAGAGAGAGAGTAGAAGAGACAGAGACGGAAAGGCAGGAGGCAACGGGGAAGAAGGGTGGTTTAGTTCGAGGGACCAGGGGACCGTTGGGGGATGGAGTTAGGTCGGCGGCGGAGGGTCGAGGAGGGTGGCTGTCGGCAGGATCAAAGGGCGGTGCTCGTTGGAGCTTTCGAGGCACGGGACGGGAGGGTGGCGACGAGGGTGGACCGGTAACGGGGCCAGAGGGGCGAACGATAGGGTGGTAGGTGGGTGGTGGTGGCTCGAATGGAGCCGGCAGACCGGAAGTAGGTGGGTGGCGATGCTCGTGGGTGGAGGCGACAACGAGCAAATCTGATTTTCGCTCCACTTGCTATGCCTCTGGGTCCCTGGCTCCGCACCCACCCCTATGTATACGTATATCTATATATTTTTATGTATTTACACGTTCATACGGCACGTCGAGACAAGGTCTTAGATCGCTTATCACGGAAAAACGTTCCGTTATTTTCCCTCTAATGAAATCTTCATTCCCGCCTTGTTCTATAATTGTTGTATAGCAAAATCGCCAATTTGGATCGCTTCGAGGCGATCCGCTTTTCGCTCCTCCTCGTCGATTTCGCGACGCCGTTTTCTCGTTTTACCCCCCTCGACTTTGGCATACTTCAGCTTGCGTATCGGGCCGCATCGTCTGTCGAAACTTCCGACCAACTTTCGCCGAGTTAATATCGCGACATAAATAGTGATGGTGCACTGGATGGATCGAGATTGCGTCAAGGTTAAAGTGGTTAACACATTTCACGCAAGGGATCGTAACGAGAGAGAGAGAGAGAGAGAGAGAGAGAGAGAGAGAGAGAAGAGAAGAAGCGACAATTCAAAAATTTAAATCGATAAAAACTAGGCTCACTGTGCTCCCATCACGAAGTTGACGATGACAATTGAGACCAGAGAGACTACCTCCGCATAAAACCTCTAAAATTTAGTCGAACTTGCAAAAAATGGAAACGAGAAGAGGGTGCCGGGTGTTGGTTAACGAATTCCGCTTTCATCGCGGAAGGAGTTATCAATCTGGGGTTTGTTTAACGCAAACTCCCCGCAGTCTGTGGCCTTTTCATAGAGCGGGCCAGTGTTTGCGCGGGAGCGAATATCGGCGGTATTGTTTTGTCAAAAAGTCACCGTCGACCGGTCGTTGAAAAATCACCGCGCGGCTCGCGCGCCAGCCATCGGGGGTAGGGGTTCGGATTCCACGTCGAAATCACGGGGGCCGGGTATTAATTCCGCGCGCAAAGAAAATCGATTCGATTCGATCAGCGGACGTTTCCGAACGATCCCCGCGGAACTTCGCGCAAATTGGATCACCGATGGGATCCAGCGCGGCGTTAATTCCTTAACGATCGCGCCGCGCGAACGGAGGACCGGTTACGTCTGTGGGTCGAGCCGAAAAATGGTGGCGGCGGGCACAGATTAATTATCGGAAATCGAAATTCTACCGATAGGCGGTACAAATTATACGCCTCTTAATGGAAAATCAATTTTCCAGCCTGGAGGCTGGCGGCGCGCGATCGTCACCGCGGACGCGCTACTTCCGGCGAACCATCGAAAACGAAATTAAAAAGCTCCATTCAATCATGGCGACAAAAAAAAAAAAAAAAAAAAAGAGGATCGCTCCTCGCGAACGATTCAGGATACAGAATAGTGTTAATGAAAGTTGGGAAGATTCTCCAGCAGAGTCGATAACGTCGCGCGAAAAAAGTGACTTCAATGTCCGAATGGAGTTTCAGCGATTGTTCGCACGGCGACCTTAATTCGAATTAAAACTCCAGCTTCGCGATGTATTTAAGTGTACGCGGATAAACGATGTTTTCAAACGGGTGATTTGTTAAACGATCCATCCCCCTGAACGATATTTTAATTTAATCGTCTTAAGCTACAAAAGATCAATCCATTTAAACCAATGAAATCATTAATATCAATGAAAACTATTTGCAAACAGCGCGGCATCTATTTCATCGGTCCGCGTACCGTTTAATTACGGTCCAAGTATATTAAATTCCCTATTTATCATTAAACAATATCTCCGCGTGACCGAGGACCAGCTCGCTACCGTGGAAACGAAAAGTGGCGCACGCGCGCGACCACGTATAATCGAAGGAAGACTGGTGTGCTCTTCAGCAAGCTTGCGCGACGTCGAAGGGCCTCCGTCGAGCGCGAGCCCTCGAAACGGAAAGAAGAAGCCGACAGCGAGTCGAACGGAATCAGCGTTACCGGGAAGCAAATCGCGCGTGCAGACCGCGTCGAACGCGGCTGCTCGTAATTGATTTCCACGGAGCGTCGTCGCGCGTCGCTCGTTAATCATAAATCCAAGCTCACGCCTATCCGAGTAAATTATACGCCGGTACGATGAGCCGTAACGGACGAGCAGCCAACCGGGCGAGCAGCCCGAGCGAGCGAACGAGCGAGCGAGCAGGCTAGCCGTGAGCCACCTGACCGGTCGTCTCTCTCTCGGTATCATCGATTCCTTGGACGCGGTTGAATGGCGTGGCGAACCGGCGACATTGAAAAGTTTCGCGGGGGGGTTACATATATCCTACAGGCCTGTCGGCGGCTGCCAACCGGCCGTGGTACCCGCGACTACCTGCTAATATACCTGTTCGCCGCGCATAAGTGATTCCGCCGATGAACGGACAAGTTACTCAGCGGTCTTGTCCGGTGCGTGCAAACGCTACCTGCTGGCCAGCGCTGAGAGGAGTATTTGATCGATGAAGAAGCCCGGGAACGGGTAGAAAACGGCGTACGGTGGTGTTCGCCGGAGGGGTGGTTTCGAGCGAGGGGCTCGAGGATGGCTAAGAGAGCAGTTTTCGGTGGGCGAGTCAACTTCTTATGTGTCGGGGACTTATCCAATATCGTGGAGTATTGCGCGCTGGTTTAACGGTCGCGAACAACGCGAAGGGATGCAAAGCGGTGGAGGATAGGATTTCGAGGCGGATTTTGTAATTTTGTAACGCGAGAGAGGCTTTACTCTTTGTACGAGCTACAATTAGGCCGAAGGCCAGCCTTCGAAGGTAGCAGAAAAATCGAGAGAAGATGCGGCACCGAGGGAGGGCTCGAACGGGGATGAAAAACACGGGCGTAGAAGGAAGTGGAGCACGGACGACACGACGATCCGAAAACGGATGTCTGATGGGCGTCAAGAAGGGGCGCGCGCGGGGGGTCTTTCAAACACATCGACCGATAAATTAAACGGTCGGCTGGTGACGTTCACGGCTTGACATCAAAGTACGAGAGAAGAGGGTGGTATCCCATCGCGGAAGACGGGGGTGAGGGGCTGCTGGTGAGCGAGACGGAGAAACTCGCCGAAGGGTGCACGCGATGGGAGAGTGGGAAAGAGATGGAAGAGATTCGCAAATTTCCTCGACGAGGAAAAACTTGATTACGAAATTTAGAAGCGAGCGTTAAAAGGATCGGGTACGCGGGTGGGGGAAGGAGGGGCGAGGGCGACGGATTGTTATACGGCACGGCTGGAAATGAGGCGCGAACGAAACGTGACATCATCAAGAGAAGTTAATTGCAAACGACGAGATAGTAGATTATAGCGCAAACTAGCTCGACACTTTGTGCGGCCCCCTCGATACCACCATCCCCGGTTCGCCCCTTTCTACTTGCTCTCGTCTCGCGGTCTTTACCCATCTGAGAGGGCTTGTTTCCGCCTTCGTTTTCTTCGCCGCAAGGACGAAAGAAACGGGACGGTTATAATGTTCCATCTATGGCACTTTTGTATCAGCAGTGGTCTACGTTTTCAGAATAAAAATCTAGCCATTTTTTTCGATCGATGGCCACGATACGTATGACAACGTCAGTCACACCCCACGATATGTTAAATCTTGTATAATCTCCCTGAGTTCAACCCCCATCGTTTGTCCCTCCCGGATCGTTACTTGCCCTATTATAAAAAAAATCACATTCTCGAGTCTGCTCTCACGATCGACAGCGTTACTCACGATATCACCTAAATATCGCGAGCATGTAGCAGCCAGCGATTTCTATCGCTGGCTCCATCGGAGTGGGCTCTGTTTCTGGGCCACCTGGCGCACCGTGGATCGGACCGTTATTACGCGTTTAATAACACGTCATAATAATATGTAATTTCGTAGGGATTACCGGCCTGCCCACCCCCTACCACCGTGCGACGCGCTACTACCATGAACGTCAGCCCTCGCGAAACGCGTGTACGTACGCGCGTATGCACACAGAGCGCCGAGTTGGTCTCTGCAAAGCGACAGGGGAACCAAAGCACGGATGAATGGACGAAGAAACGGAACGCGCGGAGCAGGGGTCGCGCAGGAGGGTTGCGCAACGAGATCGACAGCAGGCTCGATGCTATCGCTACTCTTTGTGATGAGATCCGGCACAATGATATAGAGCAGTGTATCTCTCTCTCTTCCTACGCTGCGTACCACGCGAGTAATACCTCAGCAGAGAGATCTCCCTTTTTTCGACCTCTACCTCTCTCTCTCTCCATCTCTCTCCTTTTTTTTTCAATCCAAGGACCCCGGATGGAGAGCAGCCACCCCAGCCCATTTCGCTAATAAGGCGTTTCCCGATCCACGCGCGTTATGAATCGACACGGGGTCAAGCGGAAGAATCGTTGGATTATGATCAAAACTGTGGCAGTGATTCGCTTCCGGGTTACGGATGATTAACGGAGCACTACCCTCTCTATTCGTGCCGGCTTGATACGCATTTTGCGTTATGAGTTTTCCATGTACCGTCCCTTTCCAATCGGCTCCGCTTACGTTCCCGTTGCGTGCGTTCATTTTCTTTTCCGCGCGCGGCCTTTTTGCCAGCGCTGGATTGATTTGACCTTTGATTGGTAAATGGGGTGGCGGGCTACAGCCGGGGGTGCATTATTGGCAGGATGGTCGGAGGATGTCGAGGATGGTGATTTAAAGGGAAGTTCAGTGACTCCGCGCGATTATTGTTCGACAGAGTTCTGCTGTTGTCCGCGGCGGTTGGTCCTGGTAATTCGGACGTATCAGGGGGTAGTTTTGTGTTCGCGTGGAACTAGGTTAATAGAACCAGGTTCACGAACACGGGCTTCCTCTGTGAACTTCAACCAACCTCTCGACCAGCAAACAACCGTCGGAAGTGCAAGGTAAATTGGACCAAAAATTACTTCCGATCGTACTTTTCGCACTTGCTCGTCCGCAACTACGCGCTTACTAACCGTGCATGTAACTACCGAATCCATTTACAGACTTTAACCCACTGCATCGAGCGTAGTTCAAAGTAGAACAAATATAGACTATCGAAACCTTAACCTCCTCAACTACTCTATCAGTCCGCAACCACGAACCTCTTTGTCCTCCCTCTCCAATTACACCCGCCACCCTTACCACTGAAACAACCTATGACACACACAGAACGATCTCACCAAAATATCATCTCCACGCATCGATCTCTCTCTCCCTCTCTATCTCTCTCTCTGTCAGCATACAAAGATCCCCACACGTGGGTCCGAGGTATGACGCGCGTATTGGCGCGTCCCGTGGGCCCGGTCGCTCCCGTTTCCGGGTAGGACGCAGAGGCGCGGACGACGTACGAGCCCCGGTCGTAGCATTCGTTCTTTAGTCAAACCTCCGCCCCTTTTCAATCGAGACTTCAAACGGTGGAGCGTGGAATCATGATTGGAAGCGGCCGGCTGCTAAGCAAGGGGCTGCCCCGCTGCAGGGTGCTCCGCAGCTCTGGCCCCGTTAGTTCGTACAACGCTACGCTGTCCGCTGGCCTCGGATAGCTGGCAAGGGCGAAAAGGAGGTGGAGGCGGTAAAGGAGGGTGGGAGGTGGACAGGGGGGTTGCCGGCTATAGTAACCCCGGGGGCGGTTCTCCGTCGACGGCGTTGGCTCTATCTCTATACCGCGCGATCCTCTCTTCTCTCTGGTCGCCGGTTCGCTCGGCCGACGTCGTGCCCCGCGCCGCCTCCGCCGCCGTCTCCACGACTCAACTCATGATGAAATTCCTAGCATTCAATCGCAGCACCGGCCGCAACTACCCACATAAAGCGGTAGAGGGAGAGAGAGAGAGAGAGACAAGGGTGCATCGGGGTGCGGGAGATGAGATCGCGGCGAGGAGACGGGCTGGACGGGTTCAGTGTGTATTTTTTATGTGTATCTGTATGGATATATGGGGTATCCAGTGTGTAAACGGAGAGACGCTTTGTCAACTATGCGTCGAGAGCGTTATCATGGGTAGAAGGGTTGCGGGTATGACGAGTCGTCTGTTTGGGGGTACGGGGTCCGCGTTTAAGCTGCTGAAAGCGGTTCGCTTATCGAGGCACGGTTACCTTTCCACTGTTCAAGGGATTTAGTGTTACTTCAAGACAGTAGGTCCGTGAGTTTTAAATCGGGGCAGTAGGAGACGATGTTTAATGTTAAACTAGTTTCATGGTTTCATACTCGTTGTAGTAATACACGCAGAAGCCAATAGGTCATCTGAACTAGAACGGAAACGTACCATACGGATTTATCGCAATAACTGTATCGAGTTAATCCAATCTTCCTACGATACTCTCGGTTAAAATAACTTAAATGGTCCAAATATACTGATAAAATTTATCAGTAGAAGAACACACACACATTCTACATATTCTAACAAAGTATCAATGTCCCAAACAGCAATAGATCGTTCCAATTAGAAGAAGAGTATGAACCCTGACCCACTGGACGTATCAACGCTCAAACCGAGCCACTTATCGTAACCTATTTCTCGTTAAGAAAAACCTACCAAGATTCTTGGATTTACCCGTGGACCATCCTGCAGATGCGAAAGACAGTCGACGTCAGCGTCGGTCCAGGAACCATCGCAGGCACCAGGAGGGCCCAGCCAGGTCCGACGCAGCATGACCACCGATATACACACGTACATCTCTATATACACTCGCTTCCTCTGACCACCCCTAGGACGAACACCGAGAGAACCGTACACAGAACCGTGGGCTAACCAGCTGCTGCTGCTGCTGCTGCTGCTTCTATGCTCTATGCGCGGCGCGCGTCAGAGCTACGCGCTGGAATTCAAATACAGTCTCTCTCACGCTGGGGGTGAGCGAGGAGGTGCGGGGATGAGAGGCTCTGCTTGCTTGCTTGTTGCCGGGCTTTCCGGGCTAGATAGGTTTCCGCCGAGATTGGAAAATACGATCGATCCACCGCCGTTCCCCGCCTTCTCTCCTACCGTCCTCGTCCACCCCCCAAACCCCACCTCTCACCCTCCGCCGCGACTTCGCTTTTCTTTTCGCTCTTATCCAACCCGGCTGCTGCCTTCTATCGCGTTCCGCAGGATTGATAGAGGAGTCTTGACGGTTCAACGGCGATCCCAGCTTTACGTAACTCGGCCCATCCCAGATATGGAGCCTTCCGACGGGGTTGGCCGATCGCTCTTTCGGGCGATCGGTCCAGGAGGGTGATTGGATTTTTTAATATCGCTCGCCGAATGCAACGCTCGACGCATCCTAGCTGATTCATGGCCATTTTAGAGTTGCACAGTTGGATGCCGCGTTTGATGGACAGGCGAAGTTGACCCGCACAGAGGATCGAGTCGAACTCCATGGCAGGGAGCAACGGTTTCCGTTTAATTTGTAGAAAGTTAACGCAGGATCGCTGTCGAGCAGAGACGCTCTATTAACTGCGCGCAGCTTTAATTCGCAGTTACCTTTGTCAATGTTGTTCCGCGGACTGATAGGAAGAGTCAGGTGTATTCTTGGCCCTTGTGTGGATTAAGTTACGCTTGATCGATAAGGGAGAGTATTTTTAATTAAACACCCCAGCACCGTTTCTCGACAACAGCAATCGAGCCTGGCAACTCTGCCAAGAAACTTCGAAGGGAGACAACGCGGCGTTACGTAGAATCCATCGAGACCACCCCAACTCCAACACACTCCGCCATCGGGAACATCGTCTTGGGCGCGTCAGACGACGTGTCACGGAGCTAAGAAAACACACGGCGCCGGATCGTTAGGCGACAACCTTAAACATTTGCCGTGCAGGTTGTCGCGACACGCTGGGTTACCTCGACGTGATTCGTGTGCGCGCGAATCCAGCCTGCTCTAAGCAGGAAGCGTTCCTTAGCACAGGTATACACGCGTGGCCGCTTCGACGCAACCGCCACATCCTCGTCGACGTTATTTTCCCATGTATTTCCTCGAATTTCGTGTCTTTTCTCACGGTCTACCTCGAGCCTGCTCATTTTCGTACACATTCGAGCAAATAAAGATCTCTCGTAACTTCTTTTCTACTATTTCCCGCGTTCAATGACTCTTTCAAGGTTTTAAATTATACCCCTTTCTCATCGTTCATTACTTGACTATTTTTTACCGAGGTTTCCGTTTCCGTGGTAACTACAGCGGCACGAAACGGTCCACGACGAGGAGCGGAGCCATCGCTCCGCCGTATCGCACACGTACACACACCGTGCCTGGAGAAGGGGTGGTCACCAGATTGTAAATATCGAATCGATCCCTTTCTCCCTCTCGTTCCATATTTTCCGTGTACAACTCCTGATATATCCACCTGCGCGCCGTTATAAATAGTCTTCCTATCATCAGAGGAGCGAGACGCCGATATGACAACGCGTCAGTCTGATGTGGCCAGCCGATATATGGTTCTGTCAACGTCGAAAGGACATTTCCTGCTTTGTTCTTTTTTTTTTCTCCACCACCGTGTGTCCACCCCTTTCCTGGACCGTGTCGTCGTGCTCTCTGACAGCCTGACGACCGGCTCGCTCCCTTTCCCCGATGGTGGATTCATTTGCGGTGATTCCAATCCGTGGCGAACGGCGCTCCGGTTTAAGGACGGGGCCCGAGCGGCGCGTCCTCGCGCGCGCTCGTTCGAGGCACGTGATGTGATTACACGCCGCGCGACGACGCTTCCTACGCTTCGCAGAGAGGGTATACGCGCGCAGGCACGGCTATAGATGAAGATAGAGAGGAGAAGTTGGTCGTGTAAGAGTCTTAGGAGAGTTTCGGATTTTAACGGATGAAAGCTTTCGCGAATTACCGTTCGCGCGAGAACCACCCTCCCGCCCCGTGTGTCCCAGTAGTAATTCGACAGAGTGGAGGAGAACGTCGCGCAATTTCAATTCGACGGCTACGGTGCTCCGTCGCTGTAGAAGGACTCGAGCAGGGAGAATCGCGAAGATGTCGGGTTATTACCGTTTTTTAATAAAGATTCGTCGGGGAAACGAATAATTCTCACGGTGTCTACGGTGAAGATTCGCCTGTTATTTACGGAAGACCGCGTCGGGTCCATTTCTGCGAGCCAACCGCCCCAATGTTCGCGAGAACCGTATCGCAAGAACAACCCTCGTCGACGCGTAAATTTCGCCCTTCCCGGGCTGCGATCGGTGGGATTCGGTCGAGTTTCGGGGTCGCCGGGTCGGTGGTTTACAGCGAAATATATTCGTAGAACGCGGCGAAGTTGTATTACGGTTGGCACCAGAGAGTCGAGTCGAGTCGAGTCGAGCGTCGGTTGGAAGTTGAGAAGTCTTTGGTGTCAGCAACAGAGCACCGCGCCGCCATCCCCGGCCCCTCGCAACGCTGCGCCACCCACCCGTCTCCAACCCTCTCTTTCGTCCCTTCCCTCGCCAATGAACTCCGCTCGGTTGTTCGCGTTGTAGGATCAGGTAATTAGTTACGTAGCCGTGAGCCTTGTACAACGGTACCAGCCCAGGGCGGCCTAAACCTCTCCGTCTACCGGCAACAACAACAACGCGGCAGCATCAACGGTAACTACAACCAGCGGCGTCATTCTCGGCTGAGCCCAACGCGACGAACGAGCTGCCAACAGCCACCGGTTTCCATTTGTCACGTCCGCGGACTCGGCCGCCACAAAGCGTTGGCCCGTCCACGAAATTTCCACTGGCCGTCCCTGCCCACCCATCTCCTCGCCGGTTTCGCAATCCAGGAAAATCCTCCAACCACCGTTTCATTCTCCCCGTCTCTCACTCTCTCTCTCTCTCTCTCCCTCCCTCGCGCCCTCGATGGTTGGTCCGAAGATCGCGACAATCGGTCCGAGAATATTCTAGTTTCGCGAAACGGATTGCGCTTCTCTGAGGCTTTGCGGGTTTATCGAAGCTCTAATGGATTGTTTCTGTTATTGAAAGCCATTAGGGTTAATCAGTTCGGAGATTCGTATCGATCAATGGGAGGCGGAAGTTGGTTGGTCTCGATGGTAAATGGAACGTATAACGCGTCTGAAATAGATATTTCTTAACGCGAGGATATCGGGGGATGATTCTGTACGATTGAGAATTTTAATCTTGCTATTTTTTGGTGATCTTATTCAAGCTCGCGGAGTCATCCCTTGCATTTTCTATCAAGCAGTGCCGACCTTGCTATGGCCTTTAATTATTATTCAATCCGATTTCTCGTAAATTTAACGACTCGATTGTCAAAGAAGCGCGCATCCGGAGACACGAATCATCGAGCCTCGTTGGTGTCGTGGATCAAGCCTCGCGGCGACGGTTCGTTAATTAATTCCCTCCCCCTGTATCGTCTTCGTCGCCGTCATCATTACCCCCTGGCGTTCGAACGCGTTCGTTACAATTGCTGGCGTAACGGCAACAAACGTTTTGCCACACGTTCCACGACGGGGGAGGACGAAGATCATCCCATATTTTCGCCCTCCGCCTCTAATCCGGGATTTGCGTATTTCCAGCGACGCTCGAGGGTTTCCCTGCCACGGTAACGTAAGAGGACTGCTTCCTTCTGCGCGGGGCAAGATGAAAACCTTACAAATATTAAGAATAACCCCTCGACGTCCACCCTCTAGGCCTCCGCTCCCGCTACACCCGGCCAAAGCCGATTTGTTTTGATCTCCTTCCACGCGGCGCTTTAAGACGTCGTCCTTCCTGCCGCGGCGGAAACGTGGGAGGAGCCCTCGATGCTTCTCAAAAGCTCCACCGATCGTCGAACCAGCGGGAATTCAATTAAACGTCCTGCTGACTCTTCGCTCGGGGACTCGGGATGAATTCGTTATACTCGTTCGTGGATTGGAAAATGGCGAATATTGGGGAACGTTATGACACTTTCTTTCAGAAAAGAGACGATGGAAAAATTATCGTGCGAGGGAAAGCAAAGTCGTGTTCATCGCTATGACTGTGGAACACGAAAATTCTCCATTCTTTCAGTTTCTGAAGAATTTTACGGTGGTCATCGAGATAGATATCAATGATTTGCGTCGAAGTAAAATTCAACGAAGGTTTGCGGGTCAGAAAGCTTTCGAATATCATTTGTACGTTCGGTGGTCCATACGTAGAAGCCGCGGTAAGAAAAGGTACGATGGCGCGAGAGCGAATCGAGCACAAAGCCCGGCGTTTCCCTCGCCGCTGGTTCCTATGAAACATAATGGCCGCGGTTGTTATTTCGCGCGTTTCGTTCAAATACAAATTAGTGGGCGCCATCAATGACGCTGACGTGCCGCGAGTCGGTTGTGCAGCTACTTTAATTGCTGGTACAATGGCCGTTTTATACCGCTCCCCGGTACCACCGCCACCACCCCGCCCAACCCCTATTCCTCTGTACACCTCTTTCTCGCGTCCGCTTGGCATTCAGCAAATCTTTTAATATAACGAGTGAACGTCTACCAGGCGACGTTACTCGTTGCCCATTGAATGCTCCTCTTCGGGCGAGCAAGCTGCCGCGTCGTTTGTGACGTTGCCACGTTTGATATGCTCTGGCAATTAAGTTGCCGCGCTTTCTGCCCCGCCATCCAACCATCGCCACTTTCAGTCGGACGAGGATGGAAAAAAAAGGCGACACGAGAAGGATGAGGATGAAAAAAGAAACAGAAAAACGATAAACAAGCGAACAAATAGAAAAGACAAGGAGAGAGGGAGGAGAAAAGGAGGAGAAGTGGGACGAGGAGGAAGATTAAGGAGCGTTTTCACGGGCGAGGACACTTAGATGGAAAGACAGTGGCGTTCGAGTTTTCCGTCTAAGCGATCAATAACACGGCGGCCCGCTAAGGGCTCGTTCAATTAGTTCGCTAATTATCGATTCCAGCCAGTAATTGACTTACTTAATGCAGAATTCGTCTTCCGTCAAACGGGACGTTCCACTAGCCGCGAACGATGCATATTTTGCGCCGCTTTTCACTCCGACCCCCTTGCTTCTGTTCCAATCCTCGGCGAAGTAGTGCTTCGCGATTCTTCAAAGGAAACCCGGCATGTTTGCCCGGCCCGACCGATGGGACGCATCATCAATGCCATATTTAATTCCGACGGTAATTAAACGATCCACCCAACCCACCGACTTGCCCTTATTGGTCCGTTAACCCTATCTCTTTTATGTATTTTAATACCTTCCGACGAGATTTCGAACGATCACCCTTGGATCGGCACGTTCTCACGTGATCTCTGCTTCCTTTTCACTGAACGCCAAACTGAACATGCAACAATCGTACAAACCCTGTAATTTATAATATAGACGAATCCCTTCGTCGCGTAAAGCATTCGTCTACAAATTGGACAGAGCGTTTCTTGGAGGAATTAAAATGATAACGGTAATAATTACCATTAATAATCGATAACGTCAATTCTAGTTCTACCCGTATAGAACGGATGCCCACAGGTCCACATCGAAGCTGATCTGCTCTGACGCGAGGAACAAATTTCGTGATGGACCGAATAGCAGAAGGAAGCCCGGATCAGCGCGAGCCAGAGAATTGCTAGTAACGTTACCGGTTGAAGGGGGTTTGCGCAGAGCGTCGCTGTGTCGCCGCTAATGAGCGAGTCTTCCAGACACCCCCTTGCATTCAACCACTGTCGCCCATCGACCTGGCCATCTCTCTCCCCTTCTCTCTCTCTCTCTCTCCCTCTCTGCGACCGAGCACAACCTTTGGAATATGAAACCACCTGGTCGAGAGGAGCATTTGCATTTACCAGAGGATTCGGGTTCCCGCTAATTCGGCAAACGGCCGCTTTCTGGGCCCGACGTTCCGGCCAGGACGAAGCTGATTGGGGATTAAGGCAGCAAGAGGACGCACCCGTTCGGTCAACGCTCCGGGACGCCTCGTGTTTCGCGAGAAAAAGCACGAAACTCGGCTCCCCCCCCCCCTAAAAAAAAACCCGTGGCACTAGCTTGTACGTGTGGAATGATTTTATTTTTAATTTCTAGTGCTTGATACACACGTTTGGTTGGTCGAGGAAGACGAGCTCGCGAGGTGTAGCGTAGGTCGTTTAGTATTTAGCAGTCGTTACGTGAGACCGTGCGTCTCGTTAAATCTTGCAAATCCGTTAGCCGGCTCTCATTTTCCGTGGGATCTTTCTGAATAATTGACGCGACTGCACCGCGTGTTTGTACACCGCTGAGGGTAGTTTGGTGGACGGGTGGCTTGGTTTTTAGACGGTAATTCGTATCGAATGCGGAAGAAACAACTTAATTTTACCTTCGATTTATTTCTTGCACGAATTATATACTACTTTCTTTTTAAATAGGATTAAATGTTCCAATTACGTGCTCGTTTCCAATCAATTCTCCTTCAATGATGTCATACTGCAGTAAAATATGAATGTCCCAAGTTTTTCAAGCAATACCTCAAGACTCTGATTAATCTCTAGGTACAACTCGAAGAAACAACTTTGACGGTCGAATTCTTCCGCGTAACAAGTTCGAAGGAGTCGATAGAGCAATCGTAGAACGAGGAGGCGTGTGAGGCTGCGCGAGCAAGCATCAACCCCCGTTGCGCCTGTCAGTGGAGGGTTGAAAAGGAAAAACGGCGACGTACGAATCGAAAAATAAAATGGCGACCCTCCGCTCATCCTAATCCTATTCTATGTTCCGTACATCAATCAATAACAAACACTGTCTCGTTTAATTACCACATCGAGTTAGTTTCGCCCGAATTCAAACGTTTCTTCCTCGTTTTTCCGCAGCCCCAGAACAATTCATAGTAAAACGGGAGTGTAAATCGTGCACGAGGGCTCGTGCGTGCGATTGAATCGTGTGTCACGGTGAATTTAACCTGTGCAAAGGTGGGGAGGTGTTCTCGAGGCGCCCCGTAACTTTGTTCGAACGTCGCTTGAACGGGGAGCTGTGGCGACGATACCTTCTTCCTCGTACAAATTTTTCTCCGTCGAACACGAATATCCCTTCCAAAATATTCACAAAAAGAGAACTACGATTTTGCTATCATCGAAGCAATACTAAAACTTGTCTCTCTTATCCTAAGGCTCGATTATCTATGCTCGTTTCAATCCAGGCCAACAAAAAGTCCGAAGAACGCATTTAATAATATAATATAGCAACTAACCCCGTTCCTCCTCCAATTATAACTCCCCCAACCCCGTAAGAAAACGTCTGCTCTATACCTCGAGGCGCTCGATTCGCCGATAACCGGATGGAACGGCATAACCGCAGCCAGAAATTAGTCTATCCCGAGGATGTTCGTTACAGAAGCGGACGGACGGAGAATCAAAGCGTTTAAGCCGCCTAACGATTTCCCTGGTCCTCCATTGTGCGGTGGGATATCTCTAGCTACCCGCGCCTCGCCTTATTTCGCCCACCCCATTTTCCAGCTGTGCCTCGTCGTTCGCGAGCGCGCCCGCGCGCGTGCATTAAAAACCAGGACTTAATATACCACGGGGAACGCGCGTCATTGTTGCGGGACACGGTGCGATCGTCGTCGTCGTCGTCGTCGTCGTCTACGTTGCCGTCGCTCCTCACGATGTAACGCACGTACACAACTTTCGACGACGGCACTTAAACGTCGCGGATTTCAGAATCCATAAGACGATGGACCGTCCCCGCGTCCGCTTATGAAAGCCATAAACCGTGGATTTCCGCTACGTCGGCTGGTTTGGCCTATCGTGGCTGGGGCTACGGAGCCCACCCTTCGATTCTACTCCCCTCGTCGAACGTCGAGCATGTAATCGACTGTCATTCTTCTCTCTCTCTCTATTTCTCTCTCTTTTTTTTTTCTTTAAGGGGATGATGGTTTTTAGTTGGCGGTTTGATGGGTGAGCTCGACAAAGTGGAAGATTATGGCGTTTCCGTGGTCCGGGGCTGGGGTAAGGCGTGCTTCGATCGTAATTAGAAATTCAGTGGGATCGTTGGTTTCATCTGACAATTAGATGTTGCATTGTCACGGCGGTGATGGACGCGTACGCGACGCTTGGGTACGCGAAACGATGAACGAAGGAGGTATTAATGTCCACTTTGCTGATCAATATTCTCCAACCTCGAAAAACGAGCATATCAATTTCTCCGATACACTTCACAAAAAGAATTTCCGCAAGACCTCCCAAAATCCAACCGGCCGTCCAATCGAACCAATCGTAAAACCGGATCAGCCCATTCGATCAACACCCATGCGGAACAACATCGTGCACGGCAATAACTTCAATCCTCGAATCGCGCGCTACAAACGACAACACCATACACAGGCTATATGTGCATTTTTTATTTTTTTTTTTTTTTTACATCCGTCCGACATCGCCGTTACACCCGGGGTTACGTTCTGGCGTTCGTCACGAGCACAGGAAAAGCTCGCTGCAGCGAGCGTTGCGAAGGGCGCGTTTAAAAAAAAAAAAAAAAAGAAATATATATATGCATATATACGTATCATCGGTAGTTGCAGATATTTTACGATAACGCCGCTATTGCCGCGCGTTCGCGTAACCATCAACATTTCAACGGGTGGGCGGGAGGGGTGGATAAAAAAAAATGTGGAAGAGGGTAACGTAGGAAGTTCCGACAGGAAAATTGCAATGCGTAAAGCAAAAGCCTTTGCCAGGTCCACTCGTTTGGGGTGGATCCGACTGAGGGGGCGATACTGATGGTCGTGGTAGAATACGCGTACTGTTTCCTCTCTTACCCCGGTTGTTTCTCTCCCTCGAGCCAGCGCACACCGAAGTGTCCTTCCTTCTCTCATCTGGTCTCTTTTCACTTGCCGCTTTACTAAGTGTTCGCATTTCAAACAATACCCAGGCTACTCTTGCACCCTTGTTTCGCCGCGCGCGCACACACGCGACCAGATATGAACACGCCAACCGGGGCCCGCCACCTTCTCCTCGTTCCACGTCGCGGAACCCCTTCAACCCCGACGCCTGTCCTCTTCCTTCTCTCCCGCTTCCCTTCTTCCCGTGTCCAACGTTCGAGGCTCGTCCACCGCCACCGACTATCCGCCTTCTCGTATCAACCAGCCATCCCTGCACGGCGTTTTTCATTACCGCATCTCCCGCGCGGCCTCGTTGTTCCACGGTCCGAAGGGGCCAAGAGTTTTCTTTCGACACGCCGCGGATATTGGCCCTGGCAAGTGAGCAACAACCAGCTCTACCCTTCTTCGAGGGACTCGCGAAAGTATTCGAACGCTTGCCACGAAATACTTTGCTAATCGAAATAATTAAAAGACTTGTAGAAACGTTATTGGGGTTTTAAGTAGGGGAAACTGGACGCTGGAAGATCTGGCGAGTGCATCGTGCGCGTTGATCTAATTATGTGCGAGAATTAGGATTTTGTTCGTAATACACATATCTACAGGATTCTATGATTCCATGTCGTACTTGGTGTTAAGTAGCTGTTAGATATAATATAAGTAACGACGTCGATAAGGATGTAGATTGCATATTGATCGTGGATAAAGAAAAAGATCGCGGTTGACAGATGACGCGGGGCACTCGTAGCAGATTACTTTGGGGATTTACAGCTTGCTGCGGTTTCGTTATCGTACGCAGGACTCTTTTTATAGGGGGTTGTAATGCATATGCCGGGCGCTCCTCTCCTCGGCCATTTAAGGCTCGCGAACGGAAAGTCTCCCCCTCAGGATGAAAAAGCCCTCGTGTCCCGGCTTTTGTAATATTTCACTTCACCGGTTCGTTCGTTAGGTACACGTGTAATGCCTTCAATACCTCCCCCCGCGGCCTGCTAAATGATTCTTTTCTCGTACAGCGCTCGCGTCGCGCACGCGGGTATTTAAGAAAATTCTGTTGGAACGCGAATACGAATATTATCACGTACCTGTTAAAAGTATTTCAACACGGAAGATATAAAAATATATTCTTCAATTAACTTTCTTCGATTACCAAAACACTTTATTTCGAAGGTGGACACAAGTCGTGCAATGTTCAGTCACAACGATCCCCGTTCTCAAACAAGAAGGCTCGTTAATATTTGCTGCTTGTACGCTTCCAGGAATACAAGATAACATTCTCGAGAACGCTTATTCCTCGAAATCGCGCGTCGCCCGCGGCCAAATTTCGCAAACGTCCCCGGCGACGCGTGCACTCTCGACTCAGTCTGCGACGCGATTGCGAGCAGGTGAGACGACGCTCGCGGAGCGACGGTACTCCCAGGGGATCGTTCGAGTGCGTGGTGTACCGATGTCAAGGTCGCGTGACTTTTGGCACAGAAACGGGGCAGGCGGTCCGGCCGGGGACGGAGCTCTCTCTGTGCGCACGATGACAAATAAACTGCGAACTGTGCGCCGACGGTTTAATCCATTTATCCTGCCGTTATAAACGATTGAGCAGGAGTAATTTCATTCTGCGGTTTTGGCTTTCGTACCCGACAGCCTCGACCGTCTCTGTCTCTCGTTCTCCGACCGCGCCCCTGGTCCCGCGCCACCCTCTTTCCCTCTGTCCTTCTCCGCGTCGTGTAAAATCCGCCGCCAGTGTCCCTCCCTCTGCTCGACGAACCAGCCACTCTTTTCAATGTCGCGTACGCGCCTATGTGCCTTGCCCCGTGAAAATTGCACGGCGAACTTCTGAAAACCGCATATCGAGTTTCGCGCGCGGGGCGATTTTTCGACCTTGCCGCGGGAGAAGGTTTCGTTGGTTACAGATGGCGATTCACGTTGGAACAACGCGGTTTTACTCTGTCGATGAGAAATACTTGCGACGTAGAAGAGTTCTCCAGGCTTGAGCCACGATCGGAGCAACGTCTCGACGAGAAGAAAGAAGAAAGTGTAATTTACTGGAGCAACTTCTCGCAGCCGATCTTGACTAGTGGCAGCGCGGGGGTGGAGGTACGTTGCTTTCCTCTCTCATCCACTTTGCACGGCTTCCCATTCTATCCAATCTCGTCGCTCTATCAGTTTCCCATACCCGATTCCATCTCACGGGCCATCCTGTAATCGATTTAAGTCGGCCTCCACCGCCCCCGCCGTCACCCCGTATCGCCATCGAGGAGAGACCCGGAACGACATTCGATCGCGGGTGCGAGCAAAAATTCTACCCATTCGAATTAAATTTAATCGTCTGATCCTTGGCGTTAGAATTGGAACCGTTCCTTTCTCGCGCGTCGAATCCGGCTCGTATCCGCGCTACGCGGTAGTTGGAATTATTTCTCGTACACCGCGTAGCAGAAATCTTCCATTTCGATGTATTTTTAAATGATCGTCGCTTCTGTAAAATAAGAAGTCCCTTTGTGACGGATGCTTTTTGATTCTGAACTCATCTCTGTTGTCGAAACTAAGGAAACTTTTGAACGATCGCGAATTTGTCGATAGAATATTACGTTAACGCTACACGTGGTTCCATTTCATGCCATTTCTTCTGGTTCCGTGTAACTGCCGCCAAATTATCACCTCGCGCGAGCTTCCAGTAGTGGAATCGAAAACTCGAAACCACGAAAGTGATTAGAAACCAGCTCCACTCGTTACGAGATTAGAGTTACGACGGAGAAATTCGACAGTGTCGTCCAGCAGGAGTCTCAGAAGTCCCTGCAGCGGAATCCGTCCACGACGGAATTAAGGAAGCCGCGAGCAGTCGGCTATCTCATTGGATTAAAAAAAAGTTTCAGAAACGTAAATAAATGGTCTCCGTGGCGCACAATGAGCTCGACGTCGAAAGGAAGAAAGGAGGAACGAAGGAAGCGAGCGAAGAGGAACGCAGCAGCGACAATGCCTGGTGGAGAACGAGGTACCGGCGACAGGAGGTAAGCAACAGCCCAGCGTCGAACAGCGGGGGATTGCCCGTCGACTGTGAGTTCGCTCTTAGTATATTGGAAGCGTAGCCTCTCCTCGGCGTCCTTGTCCCCCGCCGTTTCCTTCCCATTCTGTTCCTCTCGTAACGTTCCTCTGTGCTTGTTGGTCTCTCCAAGGGGAAACTTGGTCCTTCCTTTCCTCTCTGGATGGACCTGGACGAAGCTGGTGTCTGCGCCGGGGACCTCTTTGGTTCGCTGCTGGTGTATATATACCCACCGTCTCTCTTGACGCTCCTTTTTTTGCGTTCTTGGATTCCGCTTGGTATTTATATCGCGTCCTCCTTACTTTTCTTTGTGGAAGGGCGGGGGGCTCTCTCGTGGTCAATTTAATATTTTGAATGGAAGGTTCAGCAAACTGGTCGGTGCGCTTTTTCTTGCTCGCGAGAAGCTTCTCTTGCGGTTGATCTGGTCTCTCGGGTTGCAAGATTGAGACTCGAGTCGATGTTCTTTCGGATTTTCGATCTCCTTTCGCAGTTACAAAGTTTACGAGCTATCTGAGGATTCTACTGCTCATTCACTGGCCCGTATCTTTAAACTTTCATCTCATCCTTTCTTGCTTTGCTCGGTGACTAGCTCTCATCTGAGGCAACGCGGATCACATCACTCGTACACGTCTACCATTACGATTTCTCATCTCGTTCGATCTTCCTTTTCCTCTCTTAAAAAAAATCGCTCCCTAAGTATATTCACGATCATACGTAGACAAGTGAATAAATAAAGAAAAGGATCGCAAACGTCGCGTTCGCTAAAATTCGCAATCCCCCAAGAAAGGTCCCGGCGTCGCGGGAAATTAAAGTAGCGTCGGTGTTCCAACGATTTCAATGGTGCAAGGACTATCCTGTCGGCACGACGGAGGAGCCGCTCCCCCATGGAGACATCGCGTCCCATAGAATTCCACGGGCACCGAGGATATTGCCGTGGATACCTAATCCGGCGTGATCCAAGATTCGCAAAGTTTGCCAATAGAGAGACTTGTACGCAGTGGCGCGAGCTGCTGCTGCTGCCTCGGACGTCACCGTGTGCTCTCTTCTGAAGCACGCGGGAAGAGAGAGCGAGAGAGAGAAAGATACCATGGGGGTGGAGTGGAAAGTGGAATGGTCGGGGCTATCTCGTATCTCGTATAATAAAAGCAGGAGACCCGTTGGGCTTTGTGTACGTGGCCGAGGGTCCTGGCGTGTCGGAGGCGGGGGTGGACGCGAGCTACGGCAGGAGGAAGGAGAGGGAAGGGAGAAGAAAAGGGCGGAGGAAGGGTGGAGACCCGAGAGAAGCGGAGGCAGAGAGGAGAACGGAAAAATTAAAGCGTGGAGGAAAAAAATAATGAAAAATAGTGGACCAACGCGAGAGAGAGAGAGAGAAAGGGGGAGGATAGGAACAGAAGGGTGGAGAATAGATTGGAATGGAGAGGAAGAAGGAGAGACAGGCGGATTAAGGAGAGCAAAGATAGAGTTTGGTGGATAATTTGTTTCTGGTAGTTGTCCTCTAAAGTATTTCGCTTCGCGTTTGACGTTTCCCGTTTGCGCTGGCTTTGGATTATTCTGGCGGGAGGGTGGCTTTTTTTCCCTCTAACGGTAATATTTTATGCTTTGAATATATAACAAGTATATTTATTTTTAAGTGTTCCTGATGCACACTGGCGAACGTTGTTTTTTGAAAAAAATATCAAACGTGCCACAGAGTCTGGCATTTCAACCTTTCATTTTTCAACAATCGGTAACTCTTTAAGTGCTACTGTAACACGTGTACAGTTTGTTTCAATCCTATGCATAATAATGACACAAAAAAGATGAAATCCACCTCGAGGTGTAACTCGACACGCGAACCTTAAATTTCCCAGCCCTTAAAACATGAAAATTGATCAACCAGGGTTCGTCCATCCACCCTTCCCGTTCCAACATCCGTCACCAATCATTCAACCTTCGCCACAGTGATCGTCGATCGTTTCTTTTCCACCGTGCCGTCCACGGATGCCTGCGTCTCGCATTCCCATGCGACAACAAGAAGCGGTTCCACCTGAACGCGCTCGAAACGTCCCGATTTCACTCGCGCTCTCGTTTGTTTTCCCGCCGCGCGATTCGCGCTGCTCCTCGACTCCTCGCGCCCTCCCCAATTCCCACCCCGATTCCATTCCCGTTTCTTTGCAACGGAGACGCTTTTACGTCCGTTCGCGGCAAGCTGGAAGCGCGCCAGCGATCGCGAATCGATTCGATTGGCACGGAAACCAGCTGGCCAGCACCGCGGCGGACCTTCGTCTCCGTGTTTCCGAGGCGCTTTTTCTACGCTCCCCTGGCAAACGACCGCTTGATTGATACTCTTTAAACGTGATCCCCGATCTTTTGTAGTTTATGGTGTTGTCAGTCGTGGGCGTTTTTATATTTGCCGAAGTAAGTGGACGAGGTGGCTCTGGCGTTCGAGACGCGGATGTTGATGAAGCGGTTCAGAATGGTTTGTTTGTCTATTCTTGAAACGATTTTCTTTACGACGGTTTTACAGTTCTGGCTGTATCGTGCGATCAATCTGTTCGAATCACGTGTACTGATTCTTCCAATTAACCTGCTCAATATTTCGTTTATCGTTTAATTTTTTTGCTTCCATCCTCTTCATTACAACTTTTCAACTAAAGAGCGCAAAGAATTTAAAAACTTCGCAAGAATAAAAGGAATGATGAATTGTCCCCTTCTGAGAACGCGTCTCGATCGATCGTACACGCCTGTATGAAAGCGTTTCACGAATTTGCCCGGAGAATTGCGGGCGAGAACGATGCTGGAAGGCGAAGTTGCCGGCGAGGAACGTCGTAACAATGCCGGGCCAGTCGGTCGGTCGGTATGATGTGGGAAATTCCGTGGAAGTTGCAGCCCCGAAACTCAAACTAACGGCGAAGTTATGAACTATTTCAATGAGTTTACCGGAGTTACTCGTTGGCGGTTAGTTGATTACCCTGGCCCTCTCCAATTTGCGAATTTACATTAAACACGAGTGGCCCCGGCCGGCTATCGCGTGAAAACTCCCACGAGCCGCTAAAGCGCGCAGCCACCCCAGCGAGAGGATTTTGGCGCAAAGCGCTGAGCGAAACGGGGGGTGGCGTTTCGTCGAGAAGATATTTCTTGGCTGGCTACGTCCAGTTGATCGAGGAAAACAAACCTCATCGTTCTCGAACGTTCATCAAAAACCATCATCGAACGCTTCGTCATTATCGTTATAAAAAAGTAAACGTTACCCAATGAAAAAACCCAACTAGCTTAAACTTTCGCGAATTCGCGGTTCCCAATAAACAATGGTCATCCAACGCGACGTTCCCCGCGGTTCCGGTTTCCTCCCCGGTCGATCCGCCATCCTGCGTGGCCGTGGAGGCCGAGACAATCGACTTCCTGTTCGCGAGGAGGAAAGGACGCGAGGGAGGGACCAGCGAGAAGGACGTCAACTTGCGTGGCAGTGTCGTAGCTCCTCCTGGTTCGCGATGCGGTGGCTGGTTCAACGGACAGAAGACGAGAGAAACCGGTGGTGTAGCAAGGCTCAGGCGGGGGTGGAGGAGGAGGGTGGTCCGACGAGAAGACAGATGCTGGCCCCTGCAGGCTTGCTTTAATTCGCTGATTAGGCGGGAACGACAAGGAGCGGAAAATAATCGGGCTTTCAGCCGCGGCACTTTTCAATCCTCTTCCTCCGCTGCGCGGAGTTGTTCCTTTCAGCAGTGGGTCCCGTAGCCGGGGGGTGGCTCGAAGGAAGGATCCTGAAGAAGTCGCCCTGCCTCCCCCGCCGCTCGTCCCGTCGCTTTTCCTGCTCTCATCGTCGACGTCGTCGCGGTTCCCTGTCGTTGATGTCGTTGTCCCCCTTTCTTTCCTTTCTTTCGTTCTTTTTTTCTGCCTGAATCCCTTGCATATGCGCTCCTCTCTTTCTTCCTCCGGGTCTCGCTTGCTCCGGCGGTTCTTCTGCCGCTGCTGGCTCTCCCCGGCCCCTCTCTCTCTCTCTCTCTCTGTCTCTTTTCGTCGTCTGTTCCCTGGCTCCTTGGGCGAGAGAGCGTCGTGGCAACCTCGTTATCGTGCGCTCACGCGGAGCCCTGTCCCTTCGCTCTCATAATGCCATTCAGCCTGAAATATGAATGTGCTTTTCTAACTAAAGTTTCCGAGCATTCGACGTGCTAATAATGCGAGCACCCGTGCTCTGCTCCTCTCCTCCCGCCTTTTTTCCCTTCCTTTCTCTGCTTTTTCTTTTTCTTCCCCGTTTTCTTTCTGCCCGCTCTTCCTATGCCCGCCGGTTTCGCTTCCTTGCGCCCTCTTATTTTTTACACTTCGTGTGACTCTCGTACGATTCTTTCTGCCTCGTTCGACGTACCCGCCCCCGTGCTCTTCCGTTCGACGCTGGTAAGAATTCGTAAGGAAACACGTGCGAAAGTTGGCAGCGAGGCGAAGGACCGAAAGCTTCCGGTGTATGTGCCAGAGTTTCCTCGTTTTTCTTGTGTTTCTTCTTTTTTTTTTTTTTTTTGTTTTGTTCAATCTGGAGCAACTACAAAGTGTAGCGAACAGGAATATCTGGTTTCTCAACTTTCGTTTCTCGTTGAAATTTCAAAAGATTCCAATGAATCTGCAAGCTCGAACACGCTAATTATAATTCTGGTGCCGCACCGTATATTACGCCACTATTTGTTTTTCCTCTTCCCGTATCCCATGCGCATCAACCCGGCCAATTACGCACGCACAACGTGTAACGAAATTAACGATCACCATGAGAACGAGGAATCCCGAGGAGGCGGCGCCTTCCTGGAACGAATGCTCGGCGAATTCTCATCCTCAGTGGGAAATCACCTTCGAAATCGACGAGATCGGCCATTGGTAATTCGTAGACTCCCTCGTAGACCTCGTAACACATCATCCTAGGAATTGACCAAAAATTCGTTTCGACGAATACCAAATACCTTCGATTTAAAATCGGATCTTTCGCAATTCTCTGGTGTGCAGCAAGCTTCAGAAATTCTAAAACCCTATCCGTCGCGTAGAACATTTGAATATTGAAAATAGTCAAGTAAAGACGTTTCAGAGGATCCGTTCGAGGAGCGAAAGTTTAATCATCCACCGATTTATTAACATAATCCATCGACGAGGCAGGGGGGCTGAGAAGAAGACCGCTTGGCGGCGGTAACAAGGAAAGGCCGGTGGTGTCTGGGTAATTGGCGACGGGGCGGTAGGAGGTGCGTCACGCGTGTGCCCGCGCCGCGCTTAATTCGAGCTCGGTCTGGTTCCGGGGGGTGCGTGAGGCGTGGGGAGAAAGAAGAAATTATGAACGCGGTTGCACGCACGTAGCCGCGCGCTCGCTCGTTCACCGGCTACGTGCGTGGCCCGCGCGTACGTGTGCACGCATAATGGCCGCGAAAGCCGTAATTTTTTCATTATAACCTGCCGGCGGAACAAATACCCGCGCGCGCGGCGGTAGCGCGTTTCTCCGCGTCGAGGCGCACCCGTGTCCCACCAGCGGAATTACGCACACGTCAACCCCTACGGTTTTACGCGCGTGTGTTTTTCCGTCTTTGCCTCCCCGGCTATTTTTCCCCTGCGCAACCCTCTCCTCCTCGCATCGCTTTTACCTTTCAATCGCAACCCCCTCTCGCTCGCTCGTTTCTCGTAGAGCGAGCCTCGGCTCCGCGTATCGAGCCATCCCTCTCGCTCCTCCTGGCTGGCAACGTTTCTTGGGCGCAGCTCGCGCGACCAGGTACAATGAGGGGAAGCCGGAGGCCTCGGCACGGCCCATTAAAAACTTGCAATTAGCATTTAAAATATAAACCTTCGGAAAAGCCGGGGAGAAAGAGACAAAGTGAGATGTCTAATGAAAGGGGAGGCCTTTTGGATTGGCTAAATGCCTTTCAGCCGCGGCTGAGCACCCTGAGCGCGGTTTAAATGGAACTCACCCCTGATTGGCCACCACCACCAGCAGCACCGCCGCCGCCAACGTTGCCGCCGCCACCACCGCCGCCGCTCGAGCACACTGGCAACACAACAACCACCGACGCCAACCGGCACACCATTAGCTCGAAAACCAGCGTCGAAACGGGCGCCTCTGCGCCTAGCATCCCCGGGCTAGTTTTCTTCCTTCGCATTCCTTCACCTTCCACGTCATTCACTCGCTTTCCGTTGAAGAGACGCCCGTGGAACCAGCGGAGGGCGCGCCGAGGGGCGTCCAGGGGGCAAACAAGGGGTCAGAAGGATTCTGCACTTGGATTTCTGCCGCGAGAACAGAACCTCCATCCTCATCATCCCTCGTTGCTCGGCTCCTCCCTCTCTTTCATCGTTTATACTCCGATTTTCTCTCTTTCTCTCTCTCTCTCTCTCTCTCTCTCCCCCCATCTCTCTCCCTCACACTTTCTTCCGCGCACACTCTTTTTCACTGTGTTTTTACTTCTCTTTCTGTTTCCCGTGCATCCATCAGTTTCTCTCCTCGCGTTGATCCACGAATAAACAAAGGTGCGCCGACCATTCGACCGGCCCGACTGGCAAGTATCAAGAACGAGCGCGGCTCTTCTCTCTTCGGTATTTTCGCCAAAGCTGCCGAGTTTATTTCCTTTCCCTTCTCTTTTTTCCCCTCTCTGGTTCTTTTTAACGGTTCTTCAGTCCCATCCTTTTTTCGCGTTTCGCGGATCGGCTCGAATAGATTCCCGCGCGCCTTTTCACCGAACGATTCGCGAGCACCTGGTATTCAAGATCGACCCTGATTTCCGACGGTTTCCTAAAATCGACCGAATTTTCGAGGTCTCTCCCAGATCCTTACATCGACAGGCTACCCAATACCTTGGCTGATCTCACGGTTCCTCCTGTGTATCGCCAGCCTTTTCTCGTACTATTTGCAAACGGATGCTCCCGCTATTTTTCCACTCGTACAAAAGAGTTCGCCTCTTTTTCAGGAATTCTACAGCCCCTTGATAATAGGGATAGCACGATGGATATCGAGTATTTAGTTGAACTGGAGCTCTTTAGGTCAAGGGTTGAACGCGAGAGAATAATAGGAAGAACAAAATTCTAGTTAGGGGCGTGTCTGATTGTAGACAGTACCTATTCTACCAAAATCTACCTTCGAATTTTAAGTAACAGCGATGTAATAGCGATTTCGAGTCCCAGATACTTTCGAACGCGATTCCGTTTCCAGGTCGAAGCGGATTGGACGACGAACGATTTTCTTTAGGCGGCCACGCTGGTTGCAGGAAGGCTGCGGCGGAGGAGGACTGCTACGGCAGAAGAAACCGGGTAGTTCGGAGCAAAGAAGCAACGGAGAAGGGCGAACGACGAGGGAACGAGAGAGGGTGAGTAGGTTCGCGTTAATAATTTGCACTCGGACGAGTCCATTGTCCTGCGGCAGGCGCACGCGACCGTTCCAATTATGGCACTCCGGCTTGTCGACGCTCCAACAACCGGGTTGCGCGTTTTCTCTCTATCCCTCTCATCTCTCCCTGCGAGAAGAGAGCTTCAGCATCGTCTCTCCGATATACAGGGTGCTCGACGATCATTTGCAGAATATTTACGAGGCCATTTTACAGGCTAGAATAACACGTAAATGAAGAATAATAGAAATCTTCGTCAGTACGTGTATCCATAAGCTATTTTTCCACAGTGGTTCTTACAATTAGGGGATGGTTTTTCTCCAAAGCAAAGCCGTAGATACAATCCGTAGATTATCCTTGATTTTAGGATTAATTTAAATCGAAGAGATTTCTTAAGCATCGTCGCAACTGTGCTATCGAACACCCGGTACACGTGTATATACATATACATATATATTCTCTCCTCCCCCACGGTTGCTCTTCCTCCACTCTTGCTCATTTCTGCGCGGATACCGACCCGCTGCAGGCTCCTTTTCACCCCGAGAATTTTAATTACAATCGCAATTATCCCCCCAAGAAAGTTTTGCCTGAATGCCCGCGGACTAACAATCCGACGACACGTAGCGTCGCTGATCATCCTTCCAAGCGGGGACAAATAGGAGAGGAGAACGACCGCGTCGTCGACGACGACGACGACGACGACGACGACGATCCCGTGAGTTGTCTAATCCGGCGTTCGTTCCTCCTTCCATTTGTCTCCGCCTCTTTCTCCGTCGTTTTTTTCAAACCTCATTACCGACGCGGCCACGGAAACCGACGATGGTGGATACCATGGCGCACGGTCCGAATTGTAAGCTGGTGGTCCCTTCTCTTCGACTCCTGGCGAAGCCTGAAAGGAGTCGAGACCAAGATTCTCTCTTTACGCTCGACGAGGATCGAGAGTTCCCTGCCACCTTCGTTTCTGAAGACGGTCCCCCTTTTTCTATTTAGTTTCTCGAGGAAGCGCGTTGGTTGAACGATCATCGAGTCAGTGAAACAGGAAGGTACCCTGAGAATGACGCTGGTTCGCATCTTTCGAGCCAACGTAAGAATTGTAACTCTCACGAGGGTAAAAAGTATGAATGACGAGAATGGCGCGATACGTGGCGAGCGCAACGATTTTTATATATTTCTTCCCACGCGAGAGGGATTCTCGAGGAAATCGCGAACTCCCTCCGTGGTATTATCTCGCTGGTGGAGTCGAAGACGAGAGGTTCCGGGGGAACGTTGAAGCGACGGCGGGCTGGATTTTATGAATGAATCGCGTGCGTGCCAACTGGCCTATTAGCGGCGGGCCCCGGCGAGAACGGTAGCCAAGCCGTGGTCGAACACGAGAGCGTTTCTCAATTACTCCGCGAACGCTCGCGATACACCTACCGCCGTGATTATTACCGAACCGTGACGTGCCTGGCTCGCCGGCGAGCCTCCGCGAAGGTCTCGGCCAAGGCGCAACCATCACGACCTGTTTAACGCGCCTCTGGCGAACATTTCGCCGTCCCTCCTGCCCGTTTCCTCCCGCGTTCCTGCCGCGTATCCTCTCTACCCTTCTCGATTTCAAGCCTCCTCGCAGATACCCACGAGTTTCGAGAATCTCTGCGGCTGGGAATCGTTCATTTTCTTTCTGACAAAGAACTCGTCGAAGAACGAGAGAAAAAAGTTGAAGACTCTGTTCCTAATTTCAAGGTGTCCTTATGATCCACGAATTTGTTAACCTCTTAGACATAACTGAGGAACAAAATTCCATGGAACCTCAAAACTATCGGTTTCTTAATACTTCTGATCACGTGACGATAAGTTTCCAATTGCCACCCCATGTTCACTCTTGTAAACGTCTACGTTAGCCCTCGAACGACCACACAGCCAGCAGATCACCGGCGGAAAGCGAGAAAGAGCGACGTGCCGGCGATCCTACTAAGTGGTACAAGACCACTTTATAAGTGATGTGCTAACGAAGTGTGTAACAGGCGGTAAATAAGGAACCTATAATTACGGGCGGCGTGCCGCGGACGCGGACCGGGGCCACCCACGAGACCAGGCGGCCGCTTCTCCTCACGTCACGTGAGAGACGAGGTGAAAAGCGGCCTGAACCGGGCAACCGGCGTTCTTCCGGCCAACGATGCGAATATCTGGGTCAGAGAGTCCTGTCCGCGACTGGTCACCGCATAAAAACCACTACACTAACGTCTACGGCGAATCTTGACTCTCAGAGAAAACGACTCTGTATCCTCGTCGAAGTTTAATGGGGTATGAACAGGTAAATTTATCGCGATAACCATTTACGGACTGATCGATCTTCTCTTGCCTATAGATTCTTAGAGACACAGTCAACCTTGAAAATTTCAAATAAAGTTAGGAAACTCGAAGATTTTCAACAATTGGAAAATCGACGGTGGAAAAAGTCGATAGATAACTCGATACGTGTATGCGTATCTAGGTAAGAGGCTTTGAAGAATCGTTGAGGAGGCAGGATTCTTAAATCAGCCGAGAAAATAAACTCGGATGCCAAGTAAAATGGTAATCCAAGTGAAAGCGATATTGTACGATCCACTCGAAACCAAGTAATCCTCCGTGGAGTGCGGATCGATCCGAATCGCCAGGCACTCGGAAGCGGTTAATCCACTTTGAGGAGATTTCCATGATACGAGTGCGGGGTGATTCGTTCGAATGCGAAGTGCGAACGCGAAGCAGCCCGTTTCCGGCATTAGCCCAGTCCTGCAATTTAACCACGGCTGAAACGGGCCAACTTCACCCGTGGCGCGGGGGTGGCCAGGTGAGGCTAGGCGGGGTGAGTTTTTTCTAGCGATGCCAATCGGCAGACTCGAGGGAGCCATAAAGTTTCTTACCCCGTCCCGTTCCCGGCTTGTTCTCACGCAACTCGGCCGCGCGAGCTTCTTGCTGGCTCGCGGTGATCACGAAGAAGGGAAACGTTCGTGGCTGGTGGACAACGCTTTTTACTCGGCGAGCGAGTATACTTCTATGGCCGTGTCACGCGTAACACGGCTCGAGGACTACTGCCGAGCGTGGCAGCAGCTCGTTTCTGTATTCGATTCCAGAAATTTGAAGCAGTCGAATCCCTTACGTGACCAGCTTCTATTTGCGAGGAGCGCGCACATCAACGAGCGTTATTTAAGTAATTCGCCAGTAAATTGTACGCTAAATATTTGACGCGTAATTGCCACCGGTTTGGGGAAATATAATAACACCGAGAAATTCGGGATTAAATGATCCGTTGCGGGATTTTTTAACGTTCTGATAAATTCAAAGAACTTTTTCCATTCCCGGAATATTTTAACCTGTTGCTTCCAATTATTTCTCCCCCCAATGAGATAGAACGCGCGGAAAATTCGCAAATTCGTATGCAAATAGCTGAATTCATTAAGCGTTGAAAAATGGATTTTTCGAGGCATCGAAGCGGACTGTTATTAGCGACGATTGTTGAGCGTGCACGATAGTACGAATTAGCGATCCTTTAGGCAGCATTATGGTGGACGGTATCCTACGACCTTGCGAAACTCCGGTATAATTGCCGGAAACACGCGCGCAGTTCGAGCAAAGCAGCCTGCTCTTTAGCTCATCACGATTTTAGCACACTGCTCTCGTCTAACGTATCCCTCGCCTCTTTCTCCGACCGCCATTAGCGCTTCTTCTTTTTTCGAGCGGTCGCTTCGTTCGCCAGTATCGAAAATCGAGGCCACTTTTCTCGCCACCGAAACGTTCGACGACGAGACCGCCGCGCAATCCCAAACCATCGCGCAAACCACCCCTTCTACAGTAATCGTAAATTCTTAACCCTCTGACAGTTCGATGCACTACATTTTTCGCTGCGTATGGGCGTCATATTTGTCTGGCATATTTTCGAGGAAAGTTTCTCTGCGAGCAACGCGAAGTGTATTTAATGAGTCATTCGCGAGCGACTTGTGAAACGAGAAACGAGTTACGATGGCAGAACGGTGAGCGGATATTTTCTTCGAAGCCGCCGTAATTTGTACCCTACCAACGGAAAGAGTAGAAAAAGATTCGAACCAGGAAATACCAGTTTCCAACACGATCATAGGAGAGCAATAATTCAGGCTCCATTCATAAGCTGTTTCCCGAAAAGTGGGCCCATAAACTGGCCGACGGTAGGCGATGATTGTTACTTTCGTTACGATGTGCTCCCTAGAAAGTAGAAGGGTCCAGATTATATCCATCGAGAATGGAAATGATCAGCTTCCACTGGTTACCCGGACCCACCTAACAATCTTGATTTCATTCAATAATACTCTGCTCGAATTGAGAAAAAAATCTCGTGGGAATGACGAAGTACGAACAAAATATTTCCCACAATTTTAATTTTTAAAAACGTCTATCAGATGGTGGTAGGCAATGAAATAAGAAAACCACCCCTTCCGCGTTTCGCTCTCTAAACTTCTCGACTCCACTCGACACGCGATCCAACTCGAGCGCACGCGATCGTACACCCGTTTCACGATTTCCTAACAGCAGCACGGTTTCGTCAGGGCTGACAGCACGTACGATGGGCATTGTCCGGTCCACGTGGCGTTATTTCGTTCGCGTACGCAGGCACGCAGTAACCGATACACCTATGCGACGCCTGCGTGAAACCACGGGGGCGGAGCAGGGGGATGGCAGGACGTACGCGAGTAGAAGAGCGACGAGGAGAATGGACGCGGTGGTAGTAGCTGCTGGTAGCGCTCTAATGAGCTAATGAGCGGTGTCTGGCGCTTCGCGGCGCCGCAATTTTCAGCGCGCGAGGACGCTGCTTCCAGACAGCCGTCCTCGATGTATTTCTTTGGTAATCATTCCTGACTATGCGTCTAACCTTTTCAAGAATGACTCCTCCGCTACTGCGGACAGTTCGCGACTGAATTACTTTAATGGTAAATTTTCGCTGGTAAACGAACGCGTTGATCCGGTTGCTTCGAGGCGAAGCCTCGCATCTAGATGGCTCGTCGTCGACCGCGACGACGTTTAATCGCGATCCCGCCATTCAACCGGATGGTCCACGAAAATCGCGACACGTCGCGATCAGAGGCGGACTCCGTGGACTTTGTCAGGCGAGTCGATCCGCGAAAGAGCCGCGGATACGAACCAGCGATACCGCCGCGCGTTTCACGGCTTCCTGTCGCCGTTAATAAAACTAGCTCGCCGGCCAGACGACCGGTGAATGGCGTGCCGCGCTTTCGAATAATTACTTACGGGAACCGGATGGCTGTGCACGGACGGCTCCGGGTTCGTTAAGATAACACGTGGACTCACCTGAAAGCAGATGGAGAGAGATATTAAAATTCGTGGTGGAATTAATGCCGGCGATACACCGGGGGGAGAAACGTGCGCGTTCGTTTGATAAGATGCGACGGGTGAATGTAATGGCTGGGAGATACGTGGGTACACACGTATACGGGAGTGCGGTGAATATTAATTGCGAGGAAGCGCGAAGTTTATGGTCTCCCGCGAGGGAGCTAATGCAAATTCTTCTGATCTGTGGAAAATCGCCTCCCAAGTTTATTCCAATGGTTCTCGCGATTTTACGAGTAAGAAAGTAGCGCGATAAAGGTGAAGTTTACGAAACGGTGATAGAGCGTCGAGTAAAGTATCGCCGGGGTATCCAATAATTTCTCGAGCCGTGGACAGCGGGACAACGTAGGTCCCACGCGCCGTACGACCTGTTACCAGCAGACAAGAGGACGGGGTCACGAAACGCAGAGAAGGGTGAGGACGACTCACCCTTCTCTCTTAACTCGGACACTCAAAGGGGAGCACTCGTCGTACGCGATGTACTCTCGCGTGTTTGGTCTTACATAATGCGGACGCGCGCGTTCCACGGGCCAACGAGGGTTGTAGGTCCCGAAAATTGAGGGTGGTCGTAGGGAGGGGGTAGTTGCAATTATTTGCTCGGCTGCAATACTATCTATATCCGTTTCGATCCCTGTTTGCAGTTCCCATGTTGACAAGCGTTCTGCGCTCGGACTAAGCACGATGAACCGTTTATATTTGTCCACCCGTGGGCCGGTTTACACTTCTCTGGTACGGGGGCGACGCGCAGCCGCGTGTATATCCATAAAGCTGTCGCGCGACTCCCACCCTGCGTCGTGTTATGCGGCGAAAACAAAATCGCCTCGTAAAACGTTTAATTGGCCGGCTTATTAGCAACGACTCCGCGAACCGCGCGTGGCACTCCCGGTAGAAATGGGTAGGACACACCGTGCGTAGGCTGACCGAGCGGACGCTAAGTAAGGGGTTGCTGGAGGCGGAGGATAAGGTGGAGCGTTTGATTTAGGGGCTCGTTAATGAAATTATACCATCGCAACGATGCCCAAGTGTCAAGTGTCACGGTACATCATATTTAGGGTGCCAGGTTCGCCATTGTGTGCGCGCACCCCACAACAGACCCACGAGGGTGTCTGCAAAGTGAATCGTCTAACTTTTCCACCAGTCGAGACGTCAGCTTCTCGCAGAAGCTTCGAAACCAAATTCGAACCCAAGTAAAATTCTCAAAGAGAAACGCGCGTTTAGGTAGCCAGTGTGAAAAGGAGAAAAATTGACACGCGCAACATTTGCCACGTTGGGGAACGGAAACGCGCGGACGGTAGACACACGGCTAACTAATCGGAAGCATCTCGACGGTCCGGCAGGCGATCGACCGGCGCGATCGACGTTTCCCCGTCGACAGGCTCAATAACCCGCGGTCTACGACGATATATCGGAGGCACGCGCGCGTCTCGCATGTCGGCCCTATTACACGCCGCATTACCACTGTCAACATACGCGCGCACGCACAATAACGGTTATTAGATATGGCCTGGTCGGTTACGGGGTTTGCCCTACGCATTACCGGTGTCACCCACGGAATCGAGCGTCTGGAACGGATGCCTCGAACGACGCCGACTCCTCCATCCGGAAAACGCTCGTTTTTCGCTTATTTTTATTTACCACGCGCAGGTGGAATTGATCATTTAATTCTTTTTGCATACAGGAAGAGGAGAAAGTAATGTTAATTGGTCGAGTAAGAAATGTTCTATGGATTCTACTGTTAAGTATCGCGAGTTAAAAGGAGGAAAGTGAAAGAAAAATGTCACGTTTATAACTGATGGATTATTATAAGAATCGAGTTAGGTGATGTTAAGAGAGATTTTTAGAGCATCATTGTGGCCACGGAGAGGTGTGGGGGTTGCTCGAGTTTCGAGTGGCGTCGAGTGGAATAACAGACAAAGTTTCGGCCATTGTGTATATAGGTCGTGAGCAACTGGTGAATTTCAGAAGGAAGAAGCGTCAACTGGACGAGTCTACGAAAGAACTGGTGTTAACTACCCGAATTCGTCTTTCAAATTCTTGATGGTCGCGAAGATAGTTGGCAATGAGATTGACTTAGGTCGCGTTTTTTGTTTGGGACAGACGAATACGGGACGCCGCGAATATCTCGGTCAGTATCGAGTTTGTTCGTAAAGTGCCAGGAAAAACTCGGTAACTATGAACATTCTATTAACCGAACGTTGATTTCAAGTTCGACGGTGGTCGTTGCACCTTTCGGGGCATTGCGAAAGCAGGACGACTGGAAATTTGCGTGGAAACTCGCTAGGCAAAGAGATACGGAGAAAGTTGCCTGCTGACGTTGTTATCGAACTATTCGCACTTGGGGCGAACTGAAATTTTATTTAGAACTTGGAACGAAGTAACTGCTTCGGCTCGAATTCCTTCGCTACTCAATTATGCACACTTAGAGGCGCGCTTCTTTCGCGCGACGTCTCGTTACGCAACCCTTTCCCTTTCAACTCCTCTAAATGAAACAAACCCGTTTTTTCCCAACGCGAGCAATCTTCCCGCCAACTAAACAATTAAACTTCACCTTGTCGCAAAGAAAAATTATGGAGCCATTTCAACGCTAGCTGCTTATTAAATTTCTGAACCCCCAATCGAAAGAAAAGAACTTGGAAAAACAATTCTTAACAGTGCAAAGCATTGTCACAGTGGAACAAAAATATTTTCCACCGAATCGTAATCGTCTCCCATGCATCTTCGTCAGCCAGATCGCTCCGACCGCTCGTCACCCTTGCTCCAGACGAGCGCCCAAAGCGGAGCGCCGTTTAAGCACATTTCGTCAACCTAATAGGGGTGGCGGAGGAGGGAACGGACGAAGCCCCGTGTTTCCACCCCCCTGGACGCGCGTATGTCGCAGTGACCGTGGCAAACAAAGCTGAGAACATCATATGCAGGTAGGATTATAGCCGGCGATCCCTTTTTACGGTTTAGCAGGATGATGAGCCACCCCAGTTACGGGCGTACGAACTTCTGCCAGGCCTCTGTCCCGATCTCCATTTTTCCACCCCCTCCGTCGATCCGTCCGATCGTTCAACACGCGTACCAAGGGGTGGACTGCTCCGTCCTGACCGTGAAGAGACAAGAGGAGACACCATTGGGGTGGTGCGGCGCGTATATGGGACAGTGCCACGGATGTTAAATGCACAAAAGTGTAACTGCATTGTCGGACGGAGAAATCCCCCCCGGGACGTCGATGGTACAATAATGGGGCCGATTATAATCTTGTCTACCCCCTAGGGGTGCCTCCGTCCCTCCGCGTTCCAGATACGTGTCATCCGGAGCCCCGTGTGTCCCTGGCTCACCTTGCTCTCACCCTATCTCCTCTGTGTACACGCAGGGTGTATCTTGTTCGGCTATTGACTGGCGGGATGGCTCCTCTGCTCGTGTCTCTCTCCTCTTTTTTTCGTTCGATGTCCCCTGGTTAATACCCTGTACGCGCCATGGCCTAATTAAGTGCGCATAATGGAGCCGACAGTTGTGCGTATTGGGGATGGACGGGGCGTGTGTGTCACTTTGCCGCGTTTTTCGGGGACCATCGAGAAGATCGGGAGCTCGAAACGGGTGGGTCGCCGTTCGCGTTCACTTTCAGCGGAATTCCTATGGTTTTTCCTCGCGATTACGCAATTTCCACTCGTGTCTTGTTGAAAGCGTTATTTTCCGCGAATTCCTATTTCTACACCTCGGCGAGCCTCTAACGTCGATCTAATTTCCGTTCTCCTTTGAACCACGTCGCGATTACCACGCACACCCAACCTCCGTCCCGCTCATCCCACGTCGCTCTAATCTCTCCACGAGGCTCCGTCTCAGGCGTCCATATACGTGCATACGTGTGTCAGCGGAGCACCATTTTATCACGCGGCGAGTTTTTTCCCGCGGCGACTCCGCTATCTTTACACCGGGCAACAACTTGTCCGTGCCGTATCCAACGGGCCGGATCCCGTCAGCCGGTTGTCACTGCCTAGCGACTTTCCACGGGCATTATCTGCCTGTTGGATCGACGATCGATCTCTATTCGCGACACCAATGGGCTCGTACGAGGCGGAAACCACGGACGGGGCCGCCTCGTAATGTATAATGGTTCAGCGCCTTAAACCAGTTTAACACCGTGGCTGGCTCATTAAATAAATCTCCGGCTCGCGGATGATCGCTTCATTCACGCGGCGTGCTAGTACGACTGGTAATAAGCGATCGAGGGCCGTAATGAGCGCCGGATCGCCGGTCAGCCTCGTCGACGTTCCTATCGAAACTGTTCCGAGTTAAACCGGCGGATACGCACACGGCTGGCAGGGATTAGGGCGGCCTGCGATCCTCATTTGTACGCGTATGACGGAGTTTGCTGGAATTTAGAGTACGTCTACGATGGTTTTTTTCCATGGTGGGTGCGGGACCGAGGAGTTGGCTCGGTTTTTAGTATTCTGAATTGGTCCGCGCTCGACTTCCGTGTACGCACGGAGGGGGCGAGGCTGTGACGCGGTTTGCTCGTGTTTCGGTTAACTATTCGAGGCATCTGGTTCCCACGTTACACTGGAAAAGTAATTTGTATGCCAATTGCCATTTTCGCGACAGTGTTGTACCTTTTACATTTTTTTCTTTATTGATACCATTTTAAAAAACCACTCTCAATGGAAAAAAGGGAACACGATTTTGAGGACTTATTATTCGAAAGACAAGTGGCGAACGGGTTAATTCTAGAACCTCGTCGATTCCTCTTCGAAGCGAAAGAAGACCGTCCATCAGCGTTCGACGAAACTCCGCAGAGGGTAGCGCGAATGGGGTGGGAAGCGTCGACGTAGGAGGACGAAGCGGCGGCGGCGGTGGCGGCGCGGGGCGGCACGGTTTCCAGCTCGACGGAGCCAATTCAGACCCGGAATTTATCCTATCAATTTCTGCTCGGTGGAGTGGCAAAGAGCTCGCCAGTTCGGCTCGGCGTTCGCTATATTAACGTTACAGAATTCTGCCGGCCACGAAGAGGCCGTCCGCGCCGCGTTTCCACGCTTCTCGCGGATCCCGACCGTCCATCGTCGTCGTCGACCGTCCACCCCCGCTGCTCACTCTCACTCTCTCTCTCTCTCTCTCTCTGTGCCCACCCTCCGTGGCAGACCGCGTTCGTCCGACAGCGATTTCGTCGTCTTCTTGTTCGAGTGTACCCCGATTACGTGGCCGAATACACTTCCGGCAGAGTTTTTGCGCCCCGTTACCGCCCGTCCCTGCTTTCATCGTCGAGTGTCTTTTCGGACGGTTAATTGCGCCCGTCCACCCCCTGCCACCACGTTATTCGCGGCGATGTTAGTTCGACGCGCTGATTCATCGACATCGATCGATTGCCGATCGGTTGGGTCGCTGCTTTCGCGGTGGTTGCGATGACGATGGTTTTATTAGGAAGGTATTATTTTAAAGTAACGTCAACCTAGCGGAAACTTTTGTCTAATAATTAGGACTAGACGATTTTGGTAAGAAAAGACAGTAATTCCAGCCATCTAACACAGAGCCGCTTAAATACTTTAATTAATAATACAAACTACCTGCAGATTGTAAACAGTAAAACGTCATTTCGACAGATTTCTACTTTTCCAATCCTTTTCTCTCATCTTCTTCCTTCCACCCCATCCTCTTCTCACGCGAGACAAATAACCCGCCAAAACGCGAATAGAAAGATACACACAACCATCCGTGGAATCTCGAAATAATTACTGCTACTCAGTAATTAATCCAGAAAATCAACAAGTACAACAAGATTACAAGTGACAAACTACGTACCTTACCCATTATTATCCTAGTCGAATAAGAATTTGCTAGTCAGCGAGAGACGGTACCAGCGAGCGTGGCGCGAGAAAAGAGCGGAGGGAAAAGCCAAAGCTGCGTTCGAACCGGCAAAGAAGCCGGATGCACGTAGAACGAACCTAACCAGAAACAGAGAGACATAGAGAGAGAGGGGAAGAGGGAGAGAGAGCGAGAGAGAAGCAGGAGGAACGAGAGTCCGGGATAGGACGGACCTCTTCAGGTTTAGCGGAGCAAATAATGCAGCAGGGGGAGAAGAGAGCGCCTAGTCGGGCTTTCCATGCGGAAGACCAGCGAACCGATCACACTGATCTTTGCCAAAAACAATAGCCCCTGCCCGCCTTTGAATTCCGCTGGCAAAATACGGGCACCGGCTGAGTCACTGCAACCGGGCGCATACGCGGCTGGCAAAGTGAAGAGAGCCGTAGAACGAACGGAGGAAAGGGGTTGGCGCGTTCTCTCGGCGACGACCACCGAGACGCGCCGTTACACGCACCCTTGCCCTTATCTAAATACGCGGCCACGCAGCTGTGGCTGATCCGTGAGCACTCGCATCCTCTTCCGCAACCGGTTCTTTAGAGACGAACCTTTGCACGCGGTTTCTTTTTTTTTTTGGACGAAGGGTGGGTGGGTTGTTTGGACAGCGTGCGTTCGGGGGTTGAAGGTGAGTTTCGTCGAGAATGGAAACATCAACTCCCGTGGATGTAGGAACATTTCTTGGATCCAATTTAAATAGATGCACTTTTCTGCTGTCTTAAAAGTTCGCCATTCAACAGAGTGGACAGAATATAAAACTGAACTACCGAAAGCACGCCTATCCATCGAACAGGTTAATCGCATTAATTCAACTTATGGAAGGGGGAGAAACCACACGATCCTCTGCCAATAAATAGGACAGCGAGGAAGTGGACGCTGGAAAACTCGTTTCTCGAAAATTGATCACTCTTCTCTTTCTAACCATCCTTCTCCTGTTAGTGTACACACGTGTCCCTCGTCCGTTCTGCGTGTTGGTCTTTCGTGGCATTTTTTCTGCTTGAAAATGATTAATTTCATCGAGATCGGAACGAAGTTATCGATCCGTTATCGATCGTGTCTCTTTGCATCCTAGCCGCAGAAGTCTTTCCAGGTTTCGCAACCCTCTGGCGGGAGGAGCGATCGAAAGAGACGCGGAAATTGGACGTCGTCGAATTCGTTTCGACGAGCAATCGCGAGCTGATTTTCTTTATTCTTTTTTTTCCTTCCACCCCCGCTTCGAGCCCGGCTGGCCGTGAAATCGCTAACTGGCCTTTTTATGCGAGCCGCGTCGTTTATACGCGCGCCCGTGTACGGTTTATTATGCGCGTCCCGTGTGCGTGTCAAAGGGTTCGGTGACGTCGGTGGTTGGCGAACGGAGATTGAAAAATGACTCGTATCCCTGGTGTGTTTTGCGAGTGATCCTGAATTGATGTTCTTTAATAGCGGGAAGAGGTTTCTTTTTGCTCTATGGAACGTAATATTTAGAGGAACGAGGGCTGTAGAAGATTAAAAGATACCCGTGAATGGATCGAGTGCGACATTTTAAACGGTGAACTTTACAGCGTGGAAGGCACGTGTATAGCACATTTTTCATTCGAAATTACTGTAATTAAAAGCTCGGTCTCGATGGGTCTTTCATCGTTTCGGACTCTGTCAATGGTCGTCGGCCAATAGAACGTGGGAATTGATCGGCAAACACTGGATCGGATTTCGAATGGTTTGAAGAGCGCGATCGATTTCCCCCTCATTACTTTTCCTTTTTTTTCTCGCAATTCACCGATAAATTTAGCGAGATAAACGCATTTGGTAAATAGGACCAGTTCTTTCGGTCGTGCAGATCGCAATCTGGACGAGCTTCACGCGTGTCCTCCCGATAAGATCGAACAGAGAAGAGAAGGGTGGCGTTCGTTCGTCATTAGCGCGGTACTTGAAAGGCATACGCACGTGTGTGTAAATTCAGGGCAGGCGTACGATTTTTCCACGACAGCATAATGTACACATTTCTGTTCAATAGAACACGAGGATAATTGAAATCCATTCACCAATCGAGATCCCAATTTCCACCTTCCTTTTCAACCCTTGCGTTATTCCGCATAGGTAATCCACGAATGGAAATGATTCCTCGTCAAAAGTCCAGAAAGTTCACAAAGTTACGTGTCCATCGAACACGCAGAACTCCCGGATTTATTCAATTTCACCTCGAAAACCATAAAAAAGAAAGCCTTTGACAATCACGAGCGCCACAGCAGGCAAACGCACGCCTCTAGACGAGGCATCGTCTTGCACAGACCCGAAGCCGCACACACGAGGCCCTCAACCACCCAGCCAAAGTCAGTGAGCACTTTGTCCGCACGAACAATCGATCCCTCTCTCTCCCTCTATCCGTCGATCACGACGCACGCACCGAGTACCGGTTCCAGTCTCTCCACGGCAGCAGCTGTCTCTCTCGCCACTCAAAAAACAAAAAAAAAGAAGAGAAAGACATAGAGAGAAGGAAAAAAATTCGTATAATAATTCGTCGCGGGCCACGAGTGGGTGGGGACACGCGAGCGAGAGGCGCGAGGGGTGCGGATGAGGAACGCAGAGAAAAGGGGGTGGTGGACGGACGCAAAAAAAAAAAAAAATATATATATAACCCGGTCGCTCCGTCGGCGGAGTCCCTTTTTTTTATGAATATTCGAACACGCGCCAATAAATTCGAATGTGCACGACGGAAGGGTCGCCAGACGTGAAGTGGTAGTCCGTTTGCCGTCGATAGACTCGCCCGTTGGCCCTGGCAGGGCTCGCGCCGAAAAGGGTGATGTGCACGCGTTACCCTACGCTGTACGAAGCCGCGTTCTGTGCGCGTGTGCGTCGACTATGCGAGAAAGGTGAAGAGGGGCAGGTACGACGACTGCGGCTGCTGTTCTCGTCGTCGAACCATCGAAAACCGACTGCTCAACCCCCACGGATCCACCCTTGTAGATTGGAGCTCGAACTCCTTGCGCGACGGGGAGAACCGATTCTTCGACACCCCTTCTGATATGTTGGAATGTTCGAGACGGCTGAGGTGATTCTACTCGAGTTGTTCAGCTTGGGTGCTAGAATCGAGGCATTCGCGATGGGGTAAAACGCTTTAGATCAGGGAGGGTTTATTGAAGATTTTGCTAATGAATAGCGATGATAATTATATCGAGAGCTAATCTGAGAGAAACAAAGAAATGCATTCGTCGATATATAGTCGGACGAATCGATTATCTACCATTACAAATCAATCGAATCGACGCTTCAATCGATCATTAATCTTCCACGGAGTATTTAAAAGAAAAAGAAGAACCAACAGCAGTCAGAGTCCATCAGCGTCCAAGTCGGTTACGCTATTCGCGTCTTGACGAGCGCGTTGCACACGCGGGAATCCAACTCTCTGCAAGAATACAAGGGGAAGGAGGCGCAGGAGGCAGGAGGGAAACAGAGGGACGCGGTGTATGGAAAGTGAAAGAGACACACACAAGCGCCTCTCGCTGGCTAATGCAGCGCGGTGAAATATTCATCAGTCTGCCTGCCTGGCTCGGTGGCACGGGCCAGCCCACCCTTTATATTTCGTAATTACCCTCCCAGCCCCGTTCTTCCACCTCGAGCCAGCCTCCCTCGCCGCCTTCACCCTCTGCCATCTCTTCCACTCGCCAGCTACCACCTTCAACCCTGGCCCCCTCTTCCACGTCGTTGTCGTCGTCGTCGTCGTCGTCGTCGTCGACGACGAACTTCTCGTCTCCGGGGCCTCGTCCTAAGCCCTCCGCCCACTGCACTCTTTCTCTCTCCGTGCCACCCTTAAATCTCCACGGTGTTGGCTCGTTCCCTGGCATTTCCAATCCTCGCTTTTCTCTCACCTTTACCAATGAACGAAGCGAGAGAAAATGAAACGACAACAGCACGCTGCTAACGTAGCTTGTTTAGGAAACCAGATGATAGAAATATGGTATCACAACAGACTAGAGGGTAGTCCACGCGTTAATCGAAAGGATTAGTTGACTGATGAAACGGGTGAACCGACTAAGAAAGTTTCGAAAAGATTGTTTAAAACAACCACACTCTGCTCACGCTCCAATTCACCCCCATTCTCCCAGCGATGTTTTCGTAACCCAGCATCCACGTATGCGGGTCAGAGAGCGCGATGGTATCAAGGAAACCCACCCACGCGAGGAAACTCGACTTTAGCCAGCACGAAGACAACTCCCCCCTCTGTGATCCTCGTCCAACCTCGTCCCCGCCGACGTGTGACTCGATGTTTGCTTTAACGTCTCGGCGGTTCCTTCGTTTCCACATCGACGTATCCTCTCGCCTTCTTCCAACCAGCCCAGTCCTCTAGTGTTTGCTCCGGGCACACAACTCGTGTTCCTGCGCGCGTATCATCGCGGAACCGACGGTTTTTAGTACCGCGCGCCACCCCATCGGCTCTCGAACCCCTCGAGAGTGGGACAGAGAGGAACAGACGTAAGAGCGAGGGGCAACGTCGTCGGGTAACGTCGTTGGGGTGCCGTGAGCGCGCGGATCGACGGGAATTTATTTTTACGAAGTATGCAGCGAGGGATCGCGCCGCCGACGTTGCCCTGTCTTTGATGTTCGAACCGACGCATAGGCATTAGCGTATAAATATTTAGACCGCCGCTCCCGTTGCTGCACCCGGCCGGCCCAACACTCGATCGACTTTCACTCGCCGCGATATCGCGCCTTTGTCGAACGCCTTTGCAACCGATCGCCGGTTTTTCGAGGACCCCCGCCCCGTTCGACTTTCTTCACGGTTGCCAGGCTGTTTGACGCGCGCCACGATGGCGCCAAGCGCCGCGGTTTCGCTGACGCGATCCTCTCTGTCAAAACCGTTCGAAAACAACCTCGCTATGCGTCTGCTAACTTGAATACCCTATTATTGCTTCCATTCCCATAACTCTTCGATTCGAGCGGTTCACCATGAAAATCACCTACCCTGAACTATCGAGCAACAATTGAAATCTCAAAGCTAAGCCCTGTGCCCCTCGCGAACAGGTGGCACACTCGTCATTTCTCCACGAGGAACCTGTCAAAGCAGCTACTTTCCATCCCCCTTTTCGAAAAGAGTCTCGCTGGCACATCGAGGAGGAAGCAACAAAAAACGAGGCACGGCTGATTAGTCCCTGAAGAGGATCGAACGCGCCGGGACCTAAGGACCGATGGCGCTCCGTTGAATCGGGAAATCTTCGACCCGTCCACGCATCGCTGCTTCCTCATGGCGGACGCACAATGCCGCGGCGACGACGCTTCTTCCTCGAAGGAGAGCCAAGGGAGACGTGGTCCTTTTTTCGCGCGACCGTGCGGTTTATAAATTGCCAGGGAGCCGGTGCGCACAATGGACCGCAAGACCAGGCTAACTCTGTTATCGCGGTCCGCTAAGCGACTGGACAATGTCCTCGCCTCCTCTTCATCCGCCCCCTCGGCGTCTTCTGGCTGGCCCCTCTTCTTCTTTTCTTCGCCCGTACCACGGCTCGTGGACGCGTCCAAATATTTGCCCGAAATCCATATCCAGGACGGGGAGCCCTCGTGTCTCGTCAAAAGATCCTGCGGTAGCCCCTATTATTCCCGAATAACCGCGGCTCGCCTCATCAGCCACGCACCGGGGACACTGGACGCGGTTTATTTTGTCGTTCGAGCTGGTATTCCGAGATACTTTTCTACATGTGACTTCAAACTGTATCTTTGTTGATCGTCTGTCGCGATATCGCGACGAACCTTGAATGAAGCGCGACGAATTCTTTAGAATACTTGAGCATCACGAAATAAACTGTTTGTTGGTAACGTTTCGAAGGTTCTCGATGCAACTGCATTCTGCTGGTCCCTGCGATTGCAAGGACCGAAAAGAAAATATTTTGTATTCGTTATCTGAACCCAGCTATTACCAGCACCGAAAGGATAATATTTTGTAGCGTGTCCTGCGCGGGGACGGCACTCGCGTGGACAAGCACGCACGGCTGCCCCGCCGGTCTGTCCATCATTCTTCGTCGAAGTGTGCAAATGCCGGTCATTCGCCGTTGATACGTGGCATTTCGCAAATTGCAGCCTCGTCACGCATGAAATCGACGTCGGTGCCGCATAATCTCGTAGGTGGGGTGTATACGCGTCGCGGCAAACTCTGACACGGCCCTATCAAGTATTCATCGATAGGGGCCCGAAGAGGGGGGGTGGGTACACGGGTTTCATTGTCAACGGGGGATTCCTCGGTGTGACACGCAAGCAGGAAGGCAAGTACCAGAGCCCGCGGTCCCGTGGCGACGCTCGCCAATGGCGAGGAATAAGAATACAGGCAGGTGTGATAAGAAATCGCGGGCGTCGCTCCTAATGGCCGCTGTTGTGGATGGGGACCAGGAATCGGAGGATCTGTTGTACCTGACCGGGGATCGATGCGGGTACGATACCAGCCGGTGGTTTCGCGCCAAACGTGACGGAATTGCATGCATTTTCCACCGACGTAGGAATTTAGCTGGGGGACTCCTTTCTTTAATGGGATTTGCATTTGCGACTGCTGCGCGTTGGGCCGTTGCTTTTGATGGAAGAGCTGCGGGCGGCAAGTCGACGGGGACGGATCGATAGCCGCGATAACGATCGAAACGGAAATTGCCCGAGCATAGCAACGATGCTCGTGTTTTAATCGAATCTTTCGAGTTCCAAGTGTTCAGCGAAGATTGTCTTCGAGTACCGAATGGAATGCGCGATAAGAGTTGGAGAAATGGCGATGATATCTTTACGATACGTGACAGGGAAGTTCACTTGAATGTTTCATGTACGATGGATAGATTTGACGTTGAAAAACTTATAGAATTATCTGGAAGTAGAAGACTCTGCGTGTGTTCGAGGACTGCGATCAGCATAGACTTACCTGAAACAAACAAGGAAATAAAGCAAAGTTAGTACACGTCGTTCCATGTGTCATTCGGTTTAAAATATTATAATATTATGATAGTAAAAATATCTGTACAGTTGTGATTCGCGTTAGATATCTAAATTCGAACGATTCGAACGGTGCTCAAGCAAGTTCGTACTAGCCATCCCCTTTCGGTATGAAACGACATCTTCAGAAATATTTGACGTCCAACAATGGGTCGCGTATGGGGTGGCTGGGCTCTTTCTCCGTGGCCGCGCGACGAAGCCACCGTTATTGCGAGTATTTACGAAAAAGCGAAAGCTCTTTGTCAGCCAGATTAATAAAACCAGCTCATCCGCGGAGCAAAGCCAGGGCCGCCGTGAATTCGACGATTTCCGCTGATCAGGCGGAAAGCAAAGCGTATCGTGGATACCGCCACTCGTAAGGAACAACCCCCCATTGCCATTCCCGTGGATCACGCCATTGATCATTCTCGATTAAACTGCGCTTGTCATTTTCCATATTTCCTTCACCGTTGCAGACAGATAAAGTGTCTTTCTATTTTTTACTAAAAATCATTCGAAAAATGAATATAAATATATATAAAAAATGCGATTCATTTTTTAATCGAAAATTGATTTGACTAAATTTCTGGAAACTATTAAAATACAGTATCCACTGCATTTAATTTCGTCAGGAAAAATGTTTGATCATAAAAGAAAAATGATACGCTCCATTTAATAGGGATTTATTTTCATTCATTGAATTGTTCAGGAAGAGAGCTCGTTTTCCCGACGGAGAACGATCGAGGAAATTAAAAGACGTTAACCGGAAGACGCCCTCCTAATGTCTTCGGGTAAATCGATTGGTTATTCGCTCGGGCGAAATCGCATCACGACTCGTCATTCAATAAAAACAAGACGGCCCGGGGAGCGATAAACCACTTAAGGCCACTCGATATCCCCGGCCCCCGGGAGCGTACTCCGCGAAAGAAAGGGAAAAGAAGAAGATTGCGGGAAAGAAGCGTGACGATGCACGCCAATTTACCGGCGATTCCTTACCGATACGGGCGCTGTGAGCGTGCGAATCTTTGCTCGAGGAATTATACAAGGACAAACGAGAACAAAGTGATCCCCTTTTTTGGCTCCAATTGCGATTATTCCAAGCTAATTATTTTTTAAACAATACTTTCAAACACTAGTTTCCTTTCTCCATATTTTGAGCTATTCTTCTGAAACTCTGCGTTACGTAAAAGGTAGATTAGATTAGTCATATCAGATCAGACTTTCGAATTCCAAAATTCGTCGCGTTATCCGTAGCTGCGATACGACTCTTCTCCATCAATGACGCAAACGCATAAATTCTTATCGTACGTGGATCATTCTTTCTTCGCACCTTTCCGCGTAATGGGCACTGCTTACAAATGCCATCGTTCTCTCCAAGTTACGAAACCGTGACACCCAACACGAATCCATTACGGATTCGTGGAATTCCAGATGATGGAAACGATTTATCAAACGTACATTGAAACGCAGTTCAAACAGCGGACAATTAAACGATAAAACGGGAAGAATTCCACGGCGGTTGATACAAAGTCTAGATCTCCCTCCAGGAAAATAATCGCGAACAATATCAAACCGAATGAATCAATAACAGTTGCGATATTACATTTCGTAAAACGATTAAACGCTTAGAAATCTGCAACATCAATCTCTCAAACATTTCTTCGCTTTCTTCTTTCCTCTGAAAACTAAACACCGTGGAGACCGCGCAGCATCCCCTATCGCGTCTCCATTTTGGATCCTCGCGGTGCAAAAGCTATTTCAGCGTCAGAGGATAGTCGCGTCATTGGTCGTTGTATTTCCTCTTCTGGATCCGCGATGCGCCCTCGAATCGCGACGGAACCGAGGCGAGTGCGTTCTCCATCCGCCCTCCTCGTCTTCGCCACGCCGCTTCCGTTCTTTCGTCAAGTCCCGCGGCCGCGCGCGCGCGAATCTCACCAGCCCGCCGCGTACACACGTCCGAGGGCCACGTGCACAAACACAAACAATAAAACGACGGAGTGGTAGGTAGGTGAGCCATTAAATATGCATCTCGCGTCATTTGGGGGACGCGGGTCATTATTCCATCCGTTGTCTGTCGCGCTGCTTAACTCGAGTCCATCCGCAACGCTGCCGTGCCTTCGATCGAACCGCACACGCTCTCCCTTTCTGTGAATCCGACGGTCTACCGGAACACGAGCACGCGGCCGGATCACGCCTGATCGTGTTCGACCAGGTCGGTGACGAACTTTCATTCTTTTTTGAAAATCGTACCATCCGGTGCTTTTAAGTTTCCGCTTTAATTCGAGGAGTTGATTGCGCGCGACGGTTCGTTCGTTCTTGAGTGAAAAAGGTTGGAACCACTGAAGATTTATGACTATGGAATCCTACTGTGGGTCTAGTAAATTAAGGGGTGCTAGATTGATGATCGTCCAAAGAACGTCAAACCAAATTACAGTAGAATTAGCGCAGTTTCGAAATATCACAGTGGAGCAACAGTTAAATAAAAATGGCAAAGACATAGCGGGGTCAAAATTTTGCAACGAGCGCATAACGAGACAAGTGAATGGAAAACAGAAGACACTTTCCAGCTATTAAATCGCACAAGGTTCGCTCTAAACGCACGACCAAATTAGGTCCCAAGATAGCTCGAGCTCATCGCCCATCACGAACCTCATCGATCACCCCCCGAGTCCCTCGAAACAGCTCCATTCTTCAATCCACCGAGAAACCAGCGCCCATTACCCAATCCCCACGGACTCCAAACAGAACCGTCTATCCAGAAAACAGCCTGCGGCGTCTCCACGCATCCAGGAACCGAAAGAAAAAAAAGAAGGAAGAGGAAGAAAACAAAAAAATAGAGAACCATAGCGAACCACTCCCGAATGCAGTCTCCGAAAAATCCCAGTTTCCCCAGTAATCGTGGTGATTTGTCCCCGAATGGGGTTGCGAACGAGAACGAGTCGAGTCGAGTCGTTCGTTCCGGTCCGCTTTTCCCGGCCATTCGAACGAAATGATGCGCAGGTAAGAGGGTCTCCTCTGCCTCTCCCTCGTTCCACGATCGCTGCTCGAGGGTGGTGGCGAGGGCGGGAGCATCCCTGTTCTGGCTGCGTTTCGCGAGAACGGCGATGTCCAGGGAGCATGCAAGGGAGAGGAGTGGGAGGGGTGTGGAGGTGAAGAAGGCCGACGGCGTAATAATCCTGGGACGAGGCGAAACGGGAGCCGATCATTAAATTGTTCCGGCCCCGGTTAACACTAGGAAGAGGCGAACGGTGGGAAGGGGAGGGCCGCGGGTAGGTGTGGGTGGCGTGCTTCCCGCGATTGGTCAATTAACAAGTGCATTAGAAAATAATGAGGCTTCTCGTGTCGCGGCGCGCACGGTCACCTCTAACCTTGCACCCACGTACTCCTCGCTCGTACACGACATAGGCTCCATCGTTCGTGTATTAAACGTCTACACGCGTGTACGCGAGACGGCTGGATATACGTGTGCGCGGCCGTTTCGCAGCGCTAATTGAAGAGGATTCGTCGCGAGACTAATTCGCAGCGGTTCGCGGAGACGCCCGATGCGTTCGGCTTGGTTGCGAGGAGACACGTTGGATGAAACGAGAAATACTCGAGTAGGACAAGTTTCGTTTTTTCTGCTGCTCGTTATGTGATAATGTCGCGTGGAATTGTTAATTGAAAGCTCTTTCTGTGAATTTGGAATTTTCGACGCGCCGTTTGGCCTCAGGACTGTTTCGAGACAATTATAGTTCCTCCTGTTGTGGGAACGATGGTCGTTATAAATCAATTGCCGGAGCCCGGTGCAGTGGTAATACACAGTGACGAGATAAAACGATAATTTTAGGTCCCCAGTAATAACGGAGGTGCGTAGCTTGAAATATTTGATATCGTTACTGGTTTTAGGAACGCTATTACCGTCATTATCGCTCGCTTGTCTGATAACGTTGAATCACACCGACAGCGATGACGAGTATTAACTGAATACAAGAACGTCGCGCTGGACTTATCAACTGCTTGCTGTATTTGTAAAATTATAGAAGTTACAAATTGACATCTAATTACGCGAGACGATAGAGTTCATCCCAGGTTGAGATCTACATTATGGATCACCAAGTGGAATTCCACGCTCGAACAAGCTCGCGTACAACCGTATTCCGGTTAATGCCATTTTCTTCTGCCCAAGCTGACCGCGACTTCTTCGTCCCGCGTCTCGGAGCGGAAATCAAGAAACACGAAGCTGCGCGCGATCTGCTTTCCGGCGGATTAGAGCTCGCGTAAAACCGGTATCAAGGGCCCAACGGTCCCGTCCCATCCAGTCCCGTGCGGGCACAGCCAGGCCGGGTATGCGATCCCGTGTCTGTTTCTTTCTGGCCGCGCTTCCTGCGCGCGGATCGCGCCGTGAGAATTTCAAGCCGCGCACACCTTCGGGAGAAGTTCGACTTTTTCCCGGGACTCGGGTTTCTTGGATCGGCCGGGGCGCTCGGTTGCGCGCGCCCAACGCTCGAGCGCCGCATGCTAATGCGATCGATGATCGCGCACCACTCTCCCCGAGCATTCCGCGCGATGCATTAACGATGCCTGGCGATAAATAACGAGGAGGAGCTCCGCGTAATCGGCCAACGACTATTTTTAGACGGCCCCACGTAACACGCCCTCGCAATCGTCGCTCAGACGCACCGTTTCCAGGATGAACGCGACGGCGGATGATGGAAACGATCGGAGATGAACCGCGACGCCTGCGAGTTATCCAAGACAGCAAGAACGCTCGAATTTAGTGTATCGTTCGCGGTGAAAAGAGACAGAAGCGAACATCCAACGCGTCGATCCAACAGCAAATCCTCTAAATCGTGGACAAATCGGAACGCGAACAGCCCTCCGCGGCGCGCGCTCGCGCATCGGCCAACAGAGTTAAATGAATTAATACGGACAGCGTAATTGCATTACGGAACATCGTGGCGAATTATCGTCGCCGGCACGGGATTAATCCGGCATAAAATAAACTCGATACGACCGGGGTGAAAAACTCAAAAAGCCGTGAATATAAATATCGCTCTGAGCACTGACCAAGCGCAACCCCCGTGTGTTCGGTGTCCCTCCTCCAACCCCTCTCGCAAGCGGCGGCGGGGAGTGCCGGTTGCGCAAAAGTTTTCGCAACACGCCCGCCCACCCGTTTCCACCCCCGTCTCCGCGCGCGCTCCCTTCCACCCTCCTCGTCCTCCTCCTCGTTCGTTGCAAAAATAGCGGCACCCGGTGAAATAATAATTATGCGGCACGATTACGATCTCCCGGACCCGGATGGGGGACGAGAAGCGCGCGCGTACGCGCGAGAACGCGCGCGGGGATTCGCTCGCGGGTCGGTCGATCGTTATTAATATTCAAGGAGCGCGGCCGTCGGCCGTTCCCTCGCTGCGCGCGAGTACGTTTTCCCTGGCTCCGTTTCTTTCACGACCTTACACTTGAATTCCGCGTAGAACGCGGCGGACGATTTCGAGAAAAGCTGCGACGAACGCCAGAGAGTGGCTCTCCCCGAGTCGTTCTTGCCGCTGGTATATCGCACGCTCGGTGGTTGCACGGCCGCGCGATCCAGGAAGCCGATAACCGCGTCGTAAATCACGCCCGGCGAGCCTCGTCGTTGTGTCTCGTTTTCGTTTTTGAGATGCCCTCGCGGGTCGTTTGCATGCCGTCAGGGATCCCTCCCGTGTTCGCAAACGAGGCACCCGATAGAACGCGTGGCGTGAAACATTGATCGCGCTTTACTCGCGGATGTCGCGGATCGCGGAGATTCGACGGGGTGGGTGAGACGCGGATGGATCCCCTGCGACAAGCCACGGAAATTCGTCTGCGGTTTCTTGTTGAGTGCGATGGAATTATTTAGCGCGCTAAGGATTAGAGCTTTCGATAGAGAATTCTTCGATTTTAAGAATTGTACGCTTTCTTACTGTGTCGCGAATGTATAGACTGATATATGGATATCACCTTTTTAATTAATTTTCTTTAGAATTCATTAAGAATTTGTCTCAAGAAATTTCAAATTTTATTAATCATCATTATTATCATTTTCAGTAGTCTCGACACTTTGACTCTACCCTATCGATTACAATCGCCGTAACAATATCACTGCTCCACAGTACCAGGAGTAAGCACAATTTGAAGAATTTCCACTTGAAATCTGAAATATCCGATTGTTGACGACACGTCAACCCTTCGTTGGATACCTCGTCGAGGCATCGAAACTGACGTCGACAGGCACGGATCTCTGATGAACCCGACGCTTCGCCTCTGACAGACTAAACCGTGGAAAAGATCGAGTTCCACGAGGACTCCGGAAAAGAATGACGCGAAGCGAGCGGGCAACGGTAACGAGCGGAGCGCGTCAGGGGTGACAAAGCAGCGCGAAACACCGAACGCCGAATTCCTAAACGAGCCGCCCCCCCGTTCGACGTTCGATATCTCGCGCTATTATCAACTCTTTCGACCCGTCCGATGGCTCCTCGAGCGATTTTTGTTTTCCCTCCTTCGGGGTCGGCTCCTCTTTTTTCTCTTCTTCCCTCTTCCCGTTCACAGCTCGACACACACCGGAGGCAGCATCGATCAACCCCAGAGGACAGTTTGCTCCGGCGGCCAAGAGCCGCCGACATGGCGATCGTATACAATGAAGCGCGCGACAGAGAGTGAGAGGGAGAGAGAAATAGAGAAAGAGGGAGAGATCCGTGAATAACGGATCGTTCCCCATCAAAAATTCCGTTTGTGCTCTAGCGCGCTGCGTTCTGCACGCTCTCCTCCGCTTCGCCTCGTAGCCGGAACACCCCTGGCTCTGCGTTTCCCGCCGCTTGTCCTGAGACCCACCGCCGTATTCCACCCTCGAACTGTGTGCACCGTTCGAGCGCACGTACGAGTGGATTTTCATGCTGCAACGTCCTTTTCTCTTACGTTACTTGAGGATCGTTTCGTTGCATTGACCTCGATTATGGCTAGGTACACACGTGCGTCTCTGGAACCAGCTCTGCTAATTACCCCGTCAAAGTTACGCCAGTTCAATCTCCAATCGTGCAGTTTTCGAGTTTAGAGGGATACTAGAAAAGAAACACCCTCGACCGCTGGCAACAGTTAATAACAGAAATCAATCGCAACCGCCGATCAACCTCGCGGGTCCCGATCAAGGGGTCGCGACACAGGGGGTGGCTCGTCGCTGGATTACACGTGGGCGTTGACACGCTATGCGAGCGCGTTCGAGGAAGAAAAAAAGAAAGAACGCTCGTCCGCGGAGGTCAGTCGTGGGGAAGGAAACGACTCGTCGCGGGTGGCGGCGCGGGATCCCCTGGCAAAAGACAGGGCCGCGCGAGGCGGAATTAAAGGTGAACGACGGAGGTGTGCCTATGTATGTTTAATCGCGATCGAGTATTCCGTTTGGAGGGCACACGCCAGGGTGGACAGAGGGGGACGCGTGGCGAACGACAGTGGGGTGTCGGGAAGCCAGTCCAGGGGGCGAAGAACGCCAGTAGCGGGCTCTCGATGTGTAATTTTCCCTCTTGCGCCCTCGTCGAGGCGGCTCGTTCTCCTGTAAAACGTCGCGCACGTCCACGAGCGTGGAGTCGCGACTCGCGAGACGGTCGCCAGCTGCAAATCGACGACTAAACGACGCGACTCGCTGGGAATTATGCTGATTAGACGATAAAGTGGAGGGTTGGTGGGAGGATACGTTCGCAGGGTAGATTTTCTTTTTGTTATCGAAGACACGCGTTTTAAGAGCTTCTCTCTTTGATACATATTTCACTCTGTACGCATCCACCGAGGAATCTGCGCGACTTCTTGCGCTTGGTAAAAATGGTCGAACGTCCGTTCCTCGTATTAAATATTTACGCGTTCTCTCGTAAATTACCAGGTTCGCGTGAAGGATACCGAGTTCGCTCGCAGGCAGAGGCAAGTACAGGTAAACTGTATTTGTTGGCACGGGAACTAAATGGTTTGCTTTAATTCCTTCTACGTGAAATACCGCGAGATGCGCGAGTTCTTGCCGCGGTTCGTACACCATCAAAGTTACCTTCTATCTTGCCCGCGGTACTTCACCGTGGAGCCTCTCGCAGCTCCACGCGGTACGAATCAAAGCATCCTACTGTACGCGCGCCATAAACGAATACGACGGTGTAAACGCGCCTTTATGCTAAGTAATTACTCTATTGCTTTCATCCGCGTTGTTTAAATCCGCTTCGCGAGTCTTTGCCGTTTAATCTCTTCGCACTCCAATAAAACGAGTTACGCGAACGGAATGGGGTTTAAAAGGGGTGCGTGTCCCCCTCCTTCTCCATCGAGGAAGACATTTGCGCATTTTTCTACATATTTACAGGCAAATCAGGAATGATAAAAAAAAGGGGGGGAAAAATATCGAGTTCGCGCGTTTTATTGGAGTCGTTAAAAACTTTGCCGGGCCACCGCGATCGTATCGATCATCGTGCCGGACACGCGACGAGCTGCGCGAATCGCGGACCGCGGATATCACGGAAAAACTGTCGCTTTCAACGATTAATTTCGCGATCGAATTTCAAACGACGCCACGCAGACAGCCGTGCCCGCTGCATGATTTTACGGCCGGTTACTTTGTCATCGGCAACAACAAAATTCGCGGCCGGATTCAATTTCCCAGTTACATAATTAATGTCGAGCCGTGCGCCCCCTCGTTTAATTACCGACGAATGGCGGCGTGGCTCGCGACAGGACGCGATTAACGTTATCTCGTCTGTTAACGAGGCACCATCGGAGATCCGTGATATAAGAATCGCCAGAAATTGCGTACGAGCTCGACGATAGCGCTTAAACCTCGTTCGAGGCGTCCCTGGAAAAGTGTGCGTTCCGCGCGATCGCCACTAAAGTTGATAAAGAAAACGGAGGAGAGAAATCGCTGAAAATTCCTGGAACAGTGGTGCACGATCCCGATGTAACGAGGCGGGAATTAATTGCGTCGCCAGTAGCTTCGCTATCATAATGTTATTCTCGCAGAAAATAAAAGACGCGCCGAGGAGACGGCGATAATTGGCTGAGAACCAGGAAAGATTCGATTAATTAGCATCGGGATGGTCAGGGGCGGCAATTTACTGATCTTTCATGTTAAACTGTTCGGAGGCCCGTCGGACCCGGGCGAAACTGGTAATTGCTCGTCGCGTCACGAGCGTGTAATTGAAGATGCTGCTACCTGATTGCCGGTACCGCCGTTTGCCTTTATAAAAAAGACGCGAACGGTGTAAAGTGTAATTTTTGCGAGACGCAGGGCGTGTCCCCCTGCTTACTTGGTCAGAAAACTGATTATCGTGGCCATCGCGCGTCTCAGATTTTATCACCGATAAAGATTACTTGGAGTACTCGTTCAGCCACGCCGCTTCTCTCCAAAAGGGCCACGACGCCAAAAAAAACTCCCGAAGAACGAGGGCATTAAAAGTAGGAGAAAAAGAAGTGGACGACAAACTTCGCCGTGCAGGAGGGCAGGGGACGCGAGCGAAGGAAATCACAGCCCCCTCGTGACGCACGAAAGGAAGCGGCCGCGAGGGGTGGTGGTCAGCTTTTGGGGTGGCGCAGAGATTCGTCCGACGGAGGGTGCCCAAGGCTGAGGATAATGCCTGTTTAGTTGTCGCGCTGTCCACAGGCACTAAGTCGTCCCCTGCGCGCGATGCAACATTAATGTTCCTGGCCCGGATTACACGCCGCATCGGGGATGTGTCGCACGTACCGACCTCAGGCGAAACCTACGCGAGCACTCGCCAGTGTACACGCTCGTGCAAATATCGGGCCGCGTGCACGCGCTCAGAGACAGACGGGAAATAAAAGGAAACAAAAGACCAGGAGACCTGGCCTATGGTTGCCGCGACAGGACTCGAGCGAGTCGAAAGAGGAACTGAGGACTAACGCGTTTCGTACGGTGGAAAAGCGAGTTAGTCGAGACGAAAGAATCGTGCGAAATTTAGCTACAAAAGGGGTTGGCCCTTCTTTGTGCTTTTATAATGTATAATTAATTGTGCTAATTTATAGTAGGGAACGTCTATTCTGAGTTTGATGCGTTCTCCAGCTGCCATCTCATATACAGCGTGTAAACAGATTTCCCCAGGCCTGTACACACACGCCGTTCTCTCGCAGCATCACCCGGAGGATCCACTTGCTCCGCGCGTCAATTGTCATCTTTATTTACAGCAGGCTCGCCGGAAGCGTCGAAACGAAAGCGTCCAGCCCGGGCGAACTGGGTGACGTCGCGGGCTGGCTCCGACGGTGCCCCCCCATCGTGCACTCTCCTTCAGCGAACCAAATTGCCCGCTGAATAATTCACGCGGCAAGGTTGCGCGGCTGTGGTCCACGGGAAATCCGTCTAAAAGCGAGCGCTTCGAGCGATTTGCCAGGCCTAGAAAACGCGACCCGTCGAATCGGATGATTCTCGCGCTGGAAGCGGGGATTTAAAACGGACGCGGGTGCGCGAGGGGAAGTGATAGTCGATAGAGAGAGAGAGAGAAAGAGAGAGAGAGAGAGAGAGAGAGAGAGAGAAAGAAAAAAAGAGAGAAGAAAAGAAAAAAAGCAGGAAAGAAATGAAACGATCTCGATAATGGAGCTGGGGGTGGTGTGGGAGGGGCGATTGGGGACTACGGCGTTCGGGTAAGAGGGTTGAAAGTTTAAAGGCGCCACGGAAGAGAATGCAGGTTGCTTCGATCGGCATCCATTATTCAGGGCGACCGATCAAGGGGAATTTTCCTCGACGGTGAAAAGTCGTGCGCGACCCCTTCCACGGGTCTCGAATCGCCGCCGTTTCCTCGTCTTCGCGGGACGCGACCCGTTCCATAATAAATGGCGGCGGAGAGAGACTCGGCCTATTTCTTCCCTCCGCGACTGCCGGCGACCCACGCAAATCGTCCGAGCCACGCTGTGAATCGTTCGCCGTCGAATCGAGCCTGTCTTGTTCTACTTGTTTCCTCTTCCGCTGGCTCGCTCCCTCTTTGCCACGGTAACGCCGCGGAGCCTTCTTAGGGGACAATGGGGGCGCGATAAGAAATTCACGAGGCACACGAGCCGCGCTCGCAGGCTCGAGGGCAAGGGCAGGTCAGTGAACAATGCCTCCCACGGAGTGTGCCGGCTGCACGGGGACTACCTCAATGGGGGTTGCAACCGAGAGGATCCCCAGGAACCGGGGTTAACGGTGTTACGCCGTGGACGAGGTCTTCTTCCTTGTCCTCTGCCGTTTTCATGGTTATCGAAGATTAGTTATCGTTTGAGAGAGTGATGATAAATAGGAAGTGAAGGAGGGGGAGGATGATATTTTTTATCCGCACGAAACGAATCATCTCGATCGCGTTCGTTTGACGGAAACGTTCTTTGGGGACGATACCATCTGGAACTTAGTTGTCTCTGAAAGTGCACGCATCAAGAACGTGGTCAGGTCAGAATTATTAGTTGGATAGTGAACTAATTCGTAGGACCTCTGCGTTCCATGAGGTTGCACAAACACGTTCTACGACATAATCTACTTGCCCTAATTGCGTCACAGATAATTTTACTACGTACTCGTAGCCTGTAGCGGGTCATGCGCGACGCGTTCGAAAATGCAAGGACAATTACGGTTAGGAAATCGGTACTGGTCGTGCTTTGTAGGGGTCCGCAAACGGAAACCGATCCGTTCGTTAACCACGTCGCGCGGAAGGTACTTCCAGTTCGAAACGTTCCACGGACGGTGCTCGAAAGTGTTAATTTAAGACGACAAGGTTAATCGGCGATCGCAAAGAGAATCGCTCGGAGATACTTCGCGGGTACACGCCAGGTGTACCAAGCGTCGAGTCGATTTTAGATCGCGAGATATTAACGGGCCGAGAGTAAAGAGGCGAGAAGAGTGTTGCAGAAGTGGCGGTTCAAGGCTGAAGGAACTCCAGGCGGAAGTTAAGGACTGTGTTTAAACGCGCAAGTTCAAGGCCAGGAAACTTCAGTCAAAGAAGCTAAAGTTTGAACCTAGATATTCCATCAGCCAAACGGGCTTCTCTAAAAAGCTTCGTCGAAACCTCCTCCTCGTCTTTCGAACTTTCGACCGTGTCTCGCGGACGCGAGCGACTGGCCCCGGAAAATGTCAAATTTCAGGACGCGCTTGTAATCCCTCTCTCGAGCGCGCTTAACCATCCGACGGGGATTCGAATAGCAGATACGATTTCTCGCACACCCCTCCACCCATTGGCAATTCGCGATTCAATTATCGTGGCCCACAGGGGGCTCCGACCGGTTATCCCGCGGCACGATCGTCCGTAATCCCGCCAATTTTGGATTTCGTAATTTGTTCCTATCATCCGCGACGCCTCCGAGCTTCTTCTTACTCGGGCCCGGCTATCAGCGAAACGAGGCAAGAAGACGCATTAATAATACGATCTCGTCGGTCGTTCCGCCGAGACGGACGGACGGGACGGTGTTAGGAACCGCATTTTTCAAGTCATGCCTGTTAATGCGGCGAACAAGGGGCCGAGGTGAGGTCCCGGGCCCCCGCATCCCTTGCCTCAATGGCGTGCACGTCGAGGGACCTTGACGGACCGAGCCGAGGAGGAAAGAGAGAGCGAGAGAGAGTGAAAGAGGAAGAGAGAAAAAAAAGAAGAATTAATTACGCCCACCTCTCTGCCAGACTGTAATTCCTGATAATCGATGATTGACACATTGATGGAAAGACTTTTTAACGTGCTGCTGGACGCTTGTCTATATCGAGGGGTGGTTCGAGCGTTGGAAGTCGTTAGCGCTTGGATTTCGAGGACAGGTAGGAGCGTGATGAATAGCCAGGGTATTTTTTAATGGGAACGAGTGATTTTTTATGTACGAGGATATCGTAATTCGTCTTCGCAGCGAGGGATGTTTCTCTAGATTGCGAGTGATCACCGTCGAAAGTCGTTCCCTGTCGAATGTAATTCCGGAAACTGCCGTACACCGCCGTGTACGACGGAGTACGAAGGAACAGGTTCTCCTCGTTAATGTTCCCGGCAAAATCGATCGATTCACGAGGAACAAAGCCGAATCGATCGGCGCGGAGGCCAGAAAGCCAGCGTTCGGTTTCTAGCCGGTGTACGGATCCCATTACGGTCCCTTCTGCAATCTTTTCGAGCAACATCTGTCGCGGTTTGCGGGCCACTCAGAATCCTGCGAGCTTTCGATCCAACTTGCACACGATCCGAACTCATCGAGCCATACCAAGTTTCCACAATAACCTGCGAAACGTTTCGCTCAACAAAATACATTCCTTCGTCAACCCTGAAAAAAAATATCGCGTACAAACCACTTCGAGAAAGACCCAAGAAAAATCGCGTAGGAACTAAATCGAGCCACGTATCCCATCGTTCGATCCAGCCAATATCTCTAACGATCTCGAGGCCGATCTTTAATTACGCTCGGAGGGCAAAGGGCGACGACGACGCGGCGCGGCTCCGCTCGTTCCAGCTCGAAGACAAATGAGAAGTATCAAGTGGCACGCCGCGATGATCTACGGGCAACGAGATCCCACGCGATGCATTGTTTCACCGTGGACGATGATCCTGAACGAAGAAGGCAGAAGCGTGGCCCACGCCGTCGGCTGGAAACGTTCGGTGCCGCGCCTCGAAATGGAGATCGGAGCAGCGGAACGATCGTACCCCTCCTCGTGCTCCCTCCGCCGCTACCATCGTCGTCGACCTCGGTGTTATTGTCCCTGGACAAGGTCTACCGCGGGAGCGTAGAGGCCACCGTGGCGCTCGTGCGGGTACTGTAATCGATCGTGGATCAACCGGGGAAACAATGCCGCCGCGGTCCGGACAGCGGGACCGTTTAGAACGCTTCCTCGTTGCTGCGCGATGCGCGTCGTAAATCATTTGACGGCCCCGCGGTGCGCTCGAAGATACGCGAGCTGATCGCAGCCAGAGTTCCTTCGGAGGCGAGTTATGGCGCCTCCGTGGGATTGATCGCGACGAGGCGCTCGTCGTTGGGGCGCGAACACTCCTCGAGACTCCTCTTTCGATGGTTTCGCTCGTTCGTACGGTCAGATCGCGATCGCGTCTCCGAGAGGGAGAAGATTGAGGCGCCTCTCGTTTGGCTCGCGCGAGAAATCGCCAAGTGAAAAAAGCAGGAACGCGGATTCGGTGGTGGCGCGTTTGACGAGGCGAGGACACGCGCGCTCCACCTCCAGCGTCCTTGTGTTTCACGCGTTCTTTCCACCGCACCACCCCCCTCGCTGGGACGGTTTTCTCTCGCGGGCCCGGAAATTAACGAGGGAATATTTCATTTTCAAAGGATCAGGCGCCGGAGTAGCGCGCCTCGCTGCAGGAGGGCAAAAGAAACTCGCCGCGACAGGTGGAAGGGGGGGCTGTTCCTCGCGGTGGAAAAGAGAGGTTCCAGCGAACGAGCAGTTTGCCACTTTATTCGCGGCCGCCCTCTTGCCACCCCCCGCAACCGTCGTCGCCGTCTCGTCTCCGTTTTGTAATCATGAATTTCGTCGACGACGTCATTAACGTGGATTAACGGCCGCGTTAAGGGAACGCTCGCCGTGGCTCTCGCGGGGGATGCTGCGCCGTAATCGTCGTTTGACAAGAAAGTCCTGAGGGCCGCTCCTCGACGCGTCTCGAGGCTCCTTCCACGAGTAATGATGGGACAGAGGCCGTACGTCTAAGCGAGGTGTTTGGCTATCTCTTAAAGACGTTCTACCGAGGATTCTTGAAGCCAGCGTCGAGACGTGGAATCGGGAACGACGGAATGGAGTTTAACACTCGAACGCGAAGCCAGCCAACGGTGGAAATTCTTAGCGAGACCGTGCAGCACGCGTACGCGAGAGATTTCCAAATCTGTCCGTCCGTTTTACATAAAAAAGCGAAGAAAGTTGAGATCTTCGTTTACGATTCTCCATCGTCGAGATCGTGACTCTACTCGCCGATCCGGGCGCACGAACGCTCGAGCCGCCACGGCGAGGGAACCTTTCACCCACGTCAACGGGGATGGCGGAGAAAAAGGAAAAGGGAAAGCAGACGCGAGACCAAAAGGGAATCCACGAAAACGGGAGAGGACGATAACTCTTGCGCGAGGCGTCGGTCGAAACACGATCCACGTGGCGCCGACGTCGCACGGCGAGCACCGAGCAGCCCGCGCACCGATCGACGCGCGATTTACATTTGAATCACGCGCGTACCCGCCGCGTTTCTCCACGAAAACCCGGGGCCCACCAACTCGTAAATCGTCCCGTACGTGGCGGACGGGCCGCAATTTTCGGGTGACACACACGCCCGTTTCGTTCCGGCTACGCCACTGCCTCCACGCCGTGCACCACGGTGTGGTAGTTCGTCCAGGTGATTACGCTGTCGCCCGAGGCACCTATCCCCACGTTGGGCCCCCGCTCGAAAGGATTCGCGCACCAGCGTATAGTAACGTTCAAAAGTATCCGATAAAATATTATTCCCGCGCTGCACCGCGAACGTTTAATTATATACAGACACTTAAACCTGGCGGCATGACAAACCTGCTGCATCCATCTTCGCGTACCACCAAATGGATACCATAGACGTATAAACATAGACTCAGCGAAGCTCAAACTAAGAAATACAGATTCATCTAAGAATTATTCACTAACATCGACATTTACAACGCTGGCACACCAAGTATGCGTTGCTCGAAATCGAGAGTTCACCAAAGTATCCGCTGCCATTTCTGAACGATCGTGTAGAACAGCGTACGCGTAGTTGGCGTCGGTGATGAACCGACTGGACCACCTTATGTCCTCAAACCGTGAAGAAGGAGGGGGCCCACGGTGGAGTCGCGAGGTGAGGGCCAGGTGAGCGGGTACCGAAAACGAAACGAGTGTGCGTGCTCGCCGGGGAGTGGGGGCAGGGCTCATCTCGCAGGAATCGCTTTGGTCACGCCAACGCTGCTACCCCTCTCTCCCACTTTAATCAGGTGTTAAATACGAGCATCGTTGCACACCTCGAGTGTTCCCACCACCGGCCGCGTTCGAGAGGTCCCTGTACCCGGTCGGCCCTCCCTCGTTCTTTCTCTTTTTACTATATCGACTCACGGACCTTCGAGTTCGGGCATCGTACAGACGCCACGGCACTGGCTAAGCGCGGTTCGAGGATCCGACGCGTCTTGGCCTGCGTCCTGGCGGAGGAAGAGGAGGCTTAGGCGAAGCCCACACCGGACGACAGGTGCGTCGAGAAGATCGTTAGGGGTTGCACGATTCTGGGAAGCGATCTGGATCGATAGTCAGTTAACTTTTTAATCGCACGTAATTTCTCGACAAAATGGAAGTTGAACGAAGTGACAATGAATTGGTCTGAAAATGATTTACTTCCGTCGCGTTTAAAGACTGTTCCGTTCAAGATTAGAGTAACGTGTTGTCTTAGTGCGTTGTTTAAATTGTTTCCAGTGACAGAGAGAAATCGCTGCCGACCGATCCTCGCGAGTCCTCCGGAGGCGGTGCGCGCGGACGCAGACAGCAGTGCCGGCGTCGAAAAAGGCAGGACGGAGGGAATAAAGGAGCGAGGAAAGGTGGAGTGAAACAACAAGCCCCCTTTCCCGTCGAGCAGGCTCGTTCTGAAAGGAGTCGCGATGAAAAGGGCGACGACGACGGTGTGCAGCCGCGCGTCGAACACCCGTAATTATCGTGGGCCGCGAGCACGCCGAGTCGGTCGACGCGGCCGGTTTCGATCGGCGAAGGCCCCGGCCGGGGCGACTGATTAGCCTCGAGTGGCGCGGTTACGCGACACGCGAGGTCACGGGCCGCGCGCTTACGGTGAACGTGGCGAGAGAGCAGCGAGAACTCGAAGGCGCCTAGCGGGTCGCGTCGAGCGGGTGGAACGCGCCCCGCGGCTGCTCGTCTGGGCTTCGATCATCGAGGAATCGCGGGTACCTCTCCAACTGGTACCCACTGGTTGAAGAGAGAGAAGAGAAGAGGCAGACGGTAACCCGTCGATGGATAAGAAGGGAGGAAGCGTCTGATGCTGAGAAAAGAAGAAGAAGAAGAAGAAGAAGGAGACGAAGAAGAAGGAATCAGTCAGGCAGCCAGGCCGCCAGTCAACCAGCCAGTCCGTCAGTCAAGCCGTCGCGGCTCGTTCTCCGTCACTCGTTCGCTCACTTACTCGCTCGCTACTCGGTGTGTTAATTAGTTAAGGTTGTTGGTCGGGGACTAAATTACACCTCCGGAGCTACTCAAAGGAAGCAATTACTGGTGGCGCAACCCGGAGGGGGACTCGTGAGTCTCGCGAGGGAAAGAGCGCGATGGGGAGGGAGTGAAACGCGGCTATACACAAACTGTCGAGGGGAGTAGGGGGTGGTTATATACTATACACCGGGAGGAGAGAGGGAGAGAAAGAGAGAAGTTAACGGGGCAAGCAGAAGCAAGTAAGCAAGCCGAGCAAGCCAGCCGAGTCAGCCAACCGACCAGCCAGCTTAGCCTAGCTTCGTACACACCTATGGTTGTCGCTGGCTCTCTGCTGGTGGTACACCGGCTGCTGCACCACCGTCATCCACGTCGTCCACGGCAGCCCACTCTTGCCCCGCTGCAACACGCCGGCCACACGGTCCTCCCGTCGATCCGTCTCAATGCGCTCGCTGCGCTACACGTGACTCGTTCCGTGCCCACTTTTATGTTCAACGACCCGCCACCCCTTGCTTCTTCGCTCCCGTCTCTCCTCATCCAGCCGACCGCCATTGCCGCACGTTCTCTCTATCGTTCGAGTACCGATACGTACGTATATATAAATACACGCGCGCGTATCGCCGCTACACCGTGCACACAGCCACCCTCTCTTTTTCACCCTCTGTCTCACTTGTTCTCTTCGCCGCGCAACCACCACCCACAACCCCCACGGTACCAGAGCTTTCTTCTCCTGCGCTACGTTTCCACCGGGCCTGTGTGCGTTTCGTTACACCGTATCGCTGGCTCGGTGGCGGAGGGTGGCATTGATTTTCAAACTGGGAGCACTGTCGACGGTAGTTTGCCAAAATACCAGGCTACCCGCTGCGCAGAGAACACACCGGCGCTATGCTCGCCTAGCCTTTTTCCACGATTTCTTCCCCTCTATGCTGCCTTTCACCCCCGTTTTTATTTTCGACGACCGCTCGCCGCGCTGCGCCCGTGTTGCGCGCGGTGCATCCCGATCAAAGGTAAATGAGATGGAAACGCCCGCGATCGCGTTTTTTTCAGAAGTAAGATCGCGTACGCGTGGAAATCGATGGGATCCTTTTCTCGTGCGAACATTGGACTCCACGGTAATTAAAAAATTTGTACACAGAAGCAGGAAAGTCGTATCGCGTGGGAATATAGCGCGATAAAGAACGTGTTAAAATGCAAGTACGCCGGCCAGAAAAATTTGCCCCCCTCTGGAATAATTACAAAATAGTTCCTTTGTATCACGCGCGTCATACGGGAATCGCGTCATTCCCCAAAGAATACAACATTACGCGAACGAGACTACCCTTCTCTCTTCGTCGCTCCTTTAGTCGGTTATTATCCCATTAAAAGAAGCCCGGGAAATATGCGATGCAGATTAGAAAGATTTATTTAAAATTCGTCCCATCCCCCACTATTCTTTGCCGAGTTTTTTCTCCACCCCCCCCCCCCTCCCACCCCTTTTTTTATTTTCGTTTCCCTTTCACGTGGCGGATAATAGCCAGCCGGCGTCACGAGGCAGAGAGAAAGAGCCGGTCTACGAGGCAAAGAGATGAGAAATTTCCGGAGATTTATTATAGGGAGCAGAGCACACGATGGATAGAACGAGCGAGTAAGAGAGAAAGAGAGAGAGAGAGAGAGAGTACGGATTGAAGCCACGCAAGGTGATGCCCAATCAGTCTCCTCGCTGCTCCATCACGATCGAGGGTGCACACGCTCACCCATACACACCCATAGGCCTGGACAATAAAAGTCTTCCACTACACGCGGATAATGCACGCGTCGTACACGCCGTGGTTCCTCTCGTCGCGACAGGGAAAGACGGAGAGCGAACTAGAGCGAGAAAAAACAGAAAAAAAAGGGAACCCTTGCCAGGGAGGAATCCTCGAACCCCGCCTGCCTACTTTTCTCTGTTTGTCGCGATTCATCCTTAATTCATAATTGCACGGTCTACCGTCGTTGATTGAAGATTACAGCTGTCTCCTCCTTCGAGGCTCCGCGCGGCCCTCTTATTAATCACTGGCAACCTTCCTCGAGGACTCCGCCAGGGGGTGGAAAAAACACGATCCCATTCGGCGAACGAGGTCACGGAACGTGCACGAGCGGAGGAGAAAAAAAAAAAATAAAATAGGGTACCTCGACATGGAAAATTCTTTACGAGGGGAAGTCAGAGACGGTTTTTTGTCGGTCTTGGATGACTCTTCGGTTATTTCCTGGTAACTCGAAAACCCCATGTGGTAACCCGCACGAAACGGCGAGCCAGTTTAGCCGTTTCGAGTCTGAATGTAACCTCGGAGTTCCTAGAAGCCCGAACCTTCTCGGCTCCCTCTCGTTCCTCCGCGGCCCAGGACACAATGCATACCGTGTACCCCCTCGGCCCTCGCATCCCCCGTGGCCCGAGGAACGCGCGTACGGTGGCCACTCCCCCATCGTTTGGCAAAGTCCTTCGTCCTACGCATTTTTTATGGGACAGTTAGGCAAAGTTGGCTTTCTACCGGACGAAAAATCCGATGTCGCCTGTTGTACGTGGTATTTGAAAGGTTCTGTTTCGCTCGCTCCGGGTTGGATAGGGCCGAACAATGGCTTCGAGTCAGTTCTTTTGCGGTACGCCCGCCGAGGGAGAACTTTGGTTACCGATTTCGAACGAAATATTACCGTCGGTCGGATACGCGACCGGCTGTTCCTGGAAATGTATGCAAAGTGGGGTATAGTCTTCGAAACTTCGTAAACGACGCGCAGACTTCCTAGTTTCTTAATGTGCGATGATGCGCGTACCATTCTCCCCTCGCTTTACGCAAATTTTCATTATCTCCTCTGTACCTTCAAATATCTATGCAACGCTTACGCATGTTCTTCCATGTTTTGTATTTCAAATTCCTCTTTTTTTCTTCATTTCAGAGTGGCGGATAGTTGGCTCTCGTTGCTCGCAGTGTTGTCTTTCATTTTCTACCACTCGGAACGAAGCTTGGCCATTTCTGAGGAGCAAGGAAATCGCGCACTCGGGAAGCACTCAATGAACGGTTCCAACGGGATGCCCGAAATAGGCGGCACGTGTTACCTCGCAAGACGCGGGACGTTATCGCGGGAAGCCGCGCGTCCCGACGTCCATTTGGTTGCATTAACGGAAGAATGTTGTTCCCCGTGCACGGTGGCTGTCCTTATAGAGCCCTAGCTCTTTCACGGCGAGAGAAATCTTCCGCGAGTCGCCGTCGGATACCCCCGGACAGAATGGCAATTAGCTGCCGTGGATGGGACACGCGTCACCGGAGAGTTCCGCTCGGCTCTATCGCTTCGAGCTGTCAACTCGACCGCGTGGACAACGCGAGAGCCGGGCTGACAGCTCCGATTGACGCTGACGAACGGGCACTGATGAGCTACCCGCGCGGCTTCCTTCCACGAAGCGACCGGAACGTCTGTGAAAGGATTCGACCGATAGTTTCGTGGTCGAACGCGATGCTGGACGTCGCGATCGCGGTGATTGCCATGGTTTTATCTTTACCATAGACACGGAATGGTTCTGGTTTATGTGTATTCGATATGGAGTTTAGAGGATATTAAGCAGCATTTAAAATGGAGAGACGATCCCTAGGATGATTCTTTGTTGATATGTTATATACAGGGGAAAATAGAGAAATTCGATTTGGATAGAGTCGTAGACATCGAGGAGGAAAGTGATTCGTTTCGCGTGGAACGAGCTGCCCCCCGTGGCGACAGGCGCTCGGTGGCCTGAAGGTTTTCGCACTTTTGCTCGGATTAACTTTTCCTACCTATCCGCACACTTTTCTCTCTGTCTCTCATAGAAACAATAAACGATTCCCAATCCTCGACTTGAAAGAAGATAAGATCCACGAGAAACCTTGATGAAAACCCTGTACCAAGCAATCAATGAGCGAATCCCGCTAGCAGTTCCCTCCGATTCAAGCCCAAGACGCGGCGTAGCGCGAAAATTCCTCGTCTCCGCTCGGTTAACAGCGTCCCTCGCGCCGTTCGCACCAATCGTCGCCGAATGGCAAAAAATAAAGGGAGGAAGAGCGAAAAAGCGCGAAGAGGGACCAGGATGGCGGCGAGTGAAAGAAAAAAAACTGAGATAGAGAGAGAGAGAGAAGGAAAGCTGGCTCGGGGGCTGGGAACAATGAAGCGGCTTGATTTGTTCTAGCGCCTCGCCGCGCGACGCTCCGGATTATGCCCGGAAGTCTTCTCTTTATCTGGCCGTGGTGTATTCGTGTGTCCTCCGTGTGCCTGATTCTGGCGCACACGCACACGGTCGGGACCCGGGAAGATACCCGGCACCGGGAAACGGCGTGTCGAGGCTGCGGATGGAGGGATGAAGATAGGGGTAGAAAGGAACTCGTGTAAGGAGGACGACACGCGTAGCCAGCACGGTGGTTATCGCGCAGCCTGGAGCGAGAGGAACCGGGACACAGGGTGGGCGGGTGTCCTCACGCACATCAGCGAGGCGTACCACCGCGTCAGCATCAGCAACAGCCTCTCGTCACCGTCACGGACCGATGCATTGTGCGCGGACGACGTGTCTGTTGCCGCGCGGCTCGCGCCTATCCTTTCCACCTTCACCCTTACCCACCACAGCCCCCGCCCCCCTGTATCCGTGTGCCTTTTCTCTCGCGCTCGCGTTCCGTTTCGGTTCCCTCGATGGTGTAGGTGTACGCGCGTATGGGTGGACACCTCTGCAGTGGCTTCGCGAGCGCCGGCAACGCCACCACCACCACCACCACCACCCTGTGGAGACTGGCGGAGGGCAGGGTGCACGGGGGATCCTCCTGAATGACAGCGGCGCAAACACCGCCCGGGGGAATATTAAAAACGTATCCGTGGGACAGCGTCGGCCTGGAAGAAGTATGGAGCCAGAAGAGATGCTGGCATCCGCCAGCCACCCCCTGACGCTGCCACGTTGCACGTAAGCGTGACGAATAACAAGCCCCGCGGTTCTGTGTCATCGCCATCGGTCCGATGGTGGTCTAACTCGACCGCGGAGACGCAAGACGTGGATATCGAGGAAGATTCGCGGGGGGGAGAGTCTTCTGAGAACGAACAGATTCAATGTAATACATTTTCAATCCGCGGTGAATAATTCTGCGTCTCCGACGTGATCTCTAGGAGTATCTACTGTCAACCGCAAGCTGCTGCAGCCGACCTCGAACACTTGCGTGACCAACACATTTCCGTAGGCATACGCGGAACCGATCGTTTCTATCGTGCGGAGCGGGGCATCGATAAAACCGACGGTGGGCGCAGCGAACGGCGTCCAGGATCGGGCAAAAGCGTCGCGAAAGGGATGCCAACCGAGCAACGCGTTCTAATATTCACCGCTAGAATTCCTCCGCGTCTCCGGTTCAAAGGGCTGCCTCGCCCCCGTCCCGAAAGCGCTTCCGATCGGTTCGCCTGAGCGCGGGGAGAGCCCGTGGAATCCTGGTATGTCCTTGAGGGCCGATCGGGGGCCGAATCGGTCGGAGGTGCGCTTACGCGTTTCGCGCGCTCCACAGAGAGAACACAAGCGAGAGAGGGAGAGGGAGAGAGAGAGAGAGAGAGAGAGAAGAGAGTGAAACCGGGCTGAGGAGCACGATGGCCAGTAACGAAGGGACAAGCCAGAAGAAACGAGGAAAGGAAGATCGAGAAGAAGGACGAGACAGAAGAACTGGAAGAACGATACGGCTGGGGGAGAGAGCGAGAGAGAGGGAGGGAGCGAGACGTAGGCAAAGCAGCCGTAATAATGGACGAGAAAACGAGACGTGGACGAGTCGAAGGCGAGCCAAGGCAAGAGCAACACGAGGCGCTCGGATGGTCGCGAGAGGGTTGGGACGTCAGGGAGGAAAGAGAGTGAGAGAGAGAGAGAGAGAGAGAGAGAGAGAGAGAGAGAACAGAAACCTGTGATATACTGGCGAGAAAAGGTACGTAACGCTGAGGAGAGGAAGGAGACGGAGAAGGAAGTTGACGATGGCGCGAAAGAGAAAGAGAGGGAGGACTCAGCGCGCGATGGAATAGGGGAGACGACGAAGAGCAGCTACGCAAACCCGGTCGAGCGAGAGAGCGGAGCCGTTGCGGAGGCGACGTGGCTCCGGTCGTGTTTTATTTACTTAAGACCAGTAGCGAGCTCGGCGCAGGTAGAATTCCACAGCTGGAATCTTAATAAGGGTGGCCAGGGGTTCTCCCCCGCTTCTTCTTCTCTTACCCCGGACTCCTCGAACCGGTGTCCTTAGCTCCGCTCTTCTCTTTCGGGGCCTCGTATCTCGCCCAGGGAACTACCGTCGCCTTACCCGAACCTGGATCCCCTTCTTCGTCTTCGACTACGTCCTCGTGTTCTCCTCCACGCTTCCCCCTCCCTCCCTCTCTACCATCTCCTCTTCGTGGCTCCGCTCGTTCGCCTCGTCCTTTTTCCCTTTCTCGCCGCGAACACGTCCAGCCAGATGAAGATTATCAAGCGGAAGTTTTGCCATCGTATATGACCAAATGTCCACAGCTGCCGCGCGCCTCCCTGGCGCGTTCTCCGCTTTATTTTTGGCTCGGCTCTCCGCCCGGCCGCCTCTCACCGGCGGACAACAAGCCAACTCTTTCTCATCCTCTCGGGCTTAGGCTCTAGCGTAGGAAGCGTCGTCGCACCGATGAAATTCTCCTCGTTCACCAACGAGAGACCAGAAAGCCAGAGAAGCCTCTTACGAAAGTCTTACGAGGACCTTATGGGAACCGTCGAAAGCTCGCGATGGATTTCCATCATCCAACGCGAACGGTTGTCAGAACTTACGCTCGTCCGACGAAGCGAGTGTTGAACTCTACGAACGGATTGGGTCAATTTCTTCTTTTCAGCGAAAGGGTTGCCAGCGCGGGGCTGTCGCTCGCGCGTTCCAACCAACGCGCGCAAAGAGTCCGAAACGAGCGCGGGGGATGAACGAATCGTCGGGTACACCCTTCGAATCACTGCGCGCCCGCACGTTACGCGGAACAGAGGCGGAAGAGCGTGGAAGAGCGTCAGCCGGGGCGAGGGGTGGCGGAGGATCGCCGCGTTCGGTGGGGGTGTGCTGGCAAAATTATTGTGTCCGCCTAACTAATCCATACCGCAACGTATGCAACCCCTCGACCCCTGCGTGCGTGGAGTGCCGGTGCTACAGTCAAGTGCGCCACTGCACCGGTGTACCGGGTGACTCTAAAGGATCGTTAAAACAACGCGCGTTAGACGGCCGGATGGATCATCGAGATTTTTCGAGCGTGCCGCGCGAGTCGCCGCCGACCGCGACACACACGGTCGATGACGCTGCTTCCCTCTCGTCGGTTCGAGCGCGAGCTTGTGTTACTTAACGGCGCCGCGGCGCGTGCTGCTGCTACCGTGGCGCGGCTGCCGGAACCCCTTTTCACGGGATTCTGGGGGGGTTGATTTAATTTGCCGATTGGTAAATGGAGGATCGTTTGCGACACGCGTGACTGTCGACCGCGTATTTTTCCCGCCGTAATTTCGTGCCCGCTCGACGACGAGCGGCGATTGCCAATCGTTCGATTAACGCAGTGTCGGATTAGCCAGTTTTCCCGAGCTGAAACGAACGAGTGTCCAGTTCGACGTTTGTTTCGACGACGAGAAAGATTTCGAGCTGTTCTTTCGATTTTGCTGAACATTCGTTTCTCTGTGCTCGCATGCACGATAGAGACTTGTTCCCAAGGGTTGTAAATGTTAAGAATTTGCGTGGAATATTTTTACAAACAACCACTGCATTCCGTTAAAAAGGTCGAACTTAATCCGCGGTGGATTTAGTCATCGAGAAGGGCAGAGATGAAAAATGGCCCCGCGATCGCGCCAATTAAAACGCTCGCGACTTCGCACGTGCTTGATCGCGCGCGTGCGTGCACGTGCGCACCGTGGCACGCGCGTGCTAAATCGTGGGGTCGGCTTTTCTTCGAGGAAACCGGAAACGCGGCCTCTCTCGCAATAATGACCGCGTCGAGAACGGCACGTCGCCTCTTAGAAGCTGCGGGGTGGCGTTCGCGCGGTATAATTCATTACAGTTACCGGGGAGGGAACTCTTGTATTCGCTGCGTGCGTTTCCGGCTGCGCCTCCGAGGGCCGTTCAAGTTTTACGATTATCCGGGGAACCCGACGGGGAATTTTAATATTCTGGAAATACCTTGGAAACACGAATAACTGTCTCGACTCGCGCCATTCGTTACCACCGGTACGGGTATTAAAAAATATTTCTCGAATTAATTGCGTTCTGCAGCCGTGAGCTTGGTCGCGATCGGTATTCCATATCGAGCGATCTCTGACGTAAGAGAAAGAGGGAGAGAAAGGAGAAACATTTGAAAAGAGATCGCGGTACCAATAAGGTTAATCTTTCAGCGATTCTAAATAAAGCGAACGAAACGGCGTGAACTTTTTCTCGTTTATCTTTTTTACACCCAAAGAGAAATCTTAGCGCGATTTGTCTCACGGTTATCCCCGCGACAGTTTTTTTCATTCCGGTTAATCCTGCTATGTTCATTAGCTTGCAGCCGTGAGACTTTTACCTGGCCAACTGGTGTAAGTTTCCATAGCTGGTCGTTTTACCGTTAACCGTGGAAAATATGCGCCTGACGTCCAGCTTTTCCCTCGGTTCGCCCCCCGCGGGTGCAGAACTGCTTTGGTAGACGTCTAAATTGCTTATGCGGCCGGCCGCTACAGCATGTTTCAGCTATCTCGATGACTGTTCAGATGGTAATCGGGTTTCAAGTCTCAGTTTCGAGCAGAATGCGCAGTGTAGGGTTACGTCGTCGTAAGAACAGAAATTGAATCAAGATGTATCGCGGGAAGTGTAATGTTAGACGATTTATCGTGAATTATACAACGGTAACGTGTTGTAGCTGATGTAGAAACGACAAACGTCGAGAAACATCTCGAGACCTGTCTCGTCCCTCGAAGCTGCTCCGTCGCGGCGCGAAACTTTTCAGAAACTCGTTAGAAACACAGATGGAACAGACTCGCAGCTCGCTAGCTGCCCTAAACGGTCCCGCCGATCCATTTCTTCCGCAGCAGCCCAATCATCCGGCCGCAATCCCACGTTCGCACCCGACGCCACACCGAAATTACTCCAATCACCGCGTTCACCTGCAACCCGACCGCAGAATCACGCTCGCATCTCGTACAGGAACGCCGCAGCAGCCCCCTGAACGCCCCACGGAAACGGGCGTCGTCGCAAAAAACCGAGACACCTGATCGATCATCCAATAAATCCATCAGCATCCGCGCGCAAGAAGAGAACGGCGAACTGACGCGAACGGAACAAGTGAATCGAGGCACCGTCTGCGAGAGCACCCCGGAAGCGGGAAACCAAGTCGAACCAGAAACGGGGGGTGGTGGAGGGAGCCCCCGGTGCGTTTCATCGAGGGTCGCCGTTACACGCAGAAACGATTACCCGATATAGTTGTAACCCTCGACGGTTCATCGATATATAAAACGCGCCGTGACGAACACTAGGCCAGAGGGGGTTGCGCGTTCGCAGGATCAGGGCACGAGGGGCGGTTAGAGCGAGAGAGAGAGAGAGAGAGAGAGAGAAAGAGAGGGGTAGACAGCCAGGACCTGGCATAATGCGCGTGTAACACACCCTACTCATCACGCGCCACTTGCTCCCCTCTCTCCCTCTCTCTCTAGCCCCTTCGATGGCTGGGATCGACCCCAGAAAATCAACCCTGGCTCGGTGGTGCACGCTCGTCTCCCTGCGGTGTGTAACCGTGTCCCGCTTCGTCGTGCACGCAGGCCCCCTACCAGCGATGCTGGTCGCCTCGCTGACTCGCATGTGCGAGTTATGTTTATATTATGATATTAATAGAGGGTAATGCGCGACCTCCATCGGGCTGCGCCGGTGGCAGCAGGTTGTTTGCGTCGACACGCGGAGGACGGGGCCAGGGACGCGCCTCCGCTTTGTTCGCCACCCTGATCCGTCGAAATTCGTTCCTCCCCACCGTTTGGTAACGAGGGGACCGGCGAAATTTCGAGTAGACGTCGCGGCCAATCGTAGGAACAGAGGCGGACTAACGACGGAACTGCGACTCGCCAATTACGATGGAACTTCGTTTATCTGACCTGATCCGGGAGAACGTGTGGTTCGCGGAGTGGAAGCTCACTGATTCTCTGCTTACCGAGAATGACTTTCGCGGCGCAGTTCGACTGCACGATGGATCAGGTAATAGGATTCCGGCGGAAGTTGAAGCGATCCGGCTGAAATTTCGTTCGAACGAACCAAGTTCCGCCGCGGTGCGCGAAGAGTTAACAAAGTGTGCAATTACGTGCGAACTTCTTATTCGCTCGTGCGATCTGGCGAAAGATTTTAATCGAATTTCCCCGGTCGAATAATAGCCTCGAGTGGCGCGGTTTCCACAACGGCTCCGTCCATTCGCAGCTGGCTATCTTTGATCGATTGTCCGTTGATTTCACGCGGCCGTGTCAGCGATCCCGGAGTAAAAACTATCAATTGTACCACTTGACGTTATTGAGAAGGAACACAAATAAAAGTATCGTAGAGTCTATAGGCATTGAGCGTACAACAGTGGAATTAATTGTGCACGCTACTACCGGAAGCGCGCACCCCGTCCGGAATACCAAACAATCCGCCACACCACCGAACATCGCCGCGACGTACGTACAATACGTTCCATCAACAGTCACGGGGTAACGTGTCGTCTGTCTTCGGGGCCATGACAAAACCCATGCGGGTGACAACGATTGCGCTGCGTAACCGTACAAGTTCCCAGGCCGTTGGGTAAACGGAATGTTCGCGGCAGGAAACGCAGGAACGATGAAAATCGAGCGTCGATCTACCGCAGCCGCTGTCCAAGAAAACGGCTCGTGACAGGGAGCATTAATTGTCCGTTTTAGGATCAGGGATGCGAAGGCACGAGCTGGCCCTTAGAGGAGGCCCAAGAGATCGCCCTGATGGAGGGAGGGTCTCTTCCGCTATAAATTACACGGCTACGAGGAGGAACCGTGGAGGGTTTGGCTTGACCTGCTCGATGGCGCTCTAAGAAGATTGCCCTGCCTCCGTTTCTGCTGGGGCGAAATACAAATTTTTCGCGGCTACGACTCGCTGAGAGACACGCGTCGATGGAACAGGAACGAAGACTACTTGAAACAGCCTGTACGGTTTTCCATTTGTCCCGTGAGCGTGAAATGAATAAAATCAGCGCGAGGCTGTTTGTAACAGCGGAGACGAACCTATGGGTGACAGCGCAGCAGGACTTCGAGTCCGGTTTTCCACGTATCAACCGGTGTGTCTTTTATTTCCACGCGAGAAAAGATGATACGTTGGATGACACGATAGAAGAAAACGAAACAAGCGGCCGCTCGTTTCAGGCGACTCGCGAGAAAAAGACACGGGAGACCGGGGGGACCGATCTCGTTCTCGACGGTGTAAAATCGTGGCTACGTAAGAACGAACACGGAGGAGAGGCGGTGGATACCGGGAACTGTTAGGGCTGCTGACTAGCCATCCTCCTTCCGTCTCCCGCGCGACTAGCCGGCTGACATCTAATTCGAAAAGGGCAACCCCCTCGAGACCCGCATCTCGTTACGCGGAACATCGTGTAATTAGCACGTCGTTGCGATCCCGTCTCTAGACGAGCCACGAAAGGGCGCCAGCCACTGTCTACGCGCCGCGACGCTCACCGGAAATCTACTTCTCTATCTCTTCGTAAACGAATCATCGAACTTCGCCAGAACGGAAGACTCTCTGGAACCGATAATTACGAGCGTCTACGTAGAAACAGCATAAAGGAGGAAGAATATTTGTATATATCTGGTAACTCTCTTCTCTTTTTCTTCGTTCTCGTTCAAAGAAGGAGGAACAGAGGGATCGAGGCACGCGGCATCCATCGAGAGACTTGGAGGAGGAACAATGCGCACAGTGGGGCGAATTACGAGCCCCGACTAATCCCCGACGCCGCGATGGCGCCGGGTGGAGAACGTTCGAGATCCGGTCCGTGTGTATCGGACGGAAACATCCCGGGCAGAAGTCAGGCACCGGCTCCGTACACGGATGCCGGGTTATTTTTTTCACGGGTGCAGCTACCATCCATTCAGAGGGCGGATATCGCGCGGCCCCGTTTAGACGGCGGCGCGCGGCGTTCTCGAACTCATTAGTCAAGAATTATTAACGTACGACGGGATTGAACAATTGGCAGGGCTCGGGTCTTTAAAATGAATGCCGTTTCGCTGAAACACAGTATTTTTTAACGACGTGCTGACTCTTGGCGAAAGAAAGGAACACGGGATAGGGCGCGCGCTCGCGCGGGGGGTTTCGGTAAAGCCGTGGGCCTCCGCGCGGGTGGGCACGGTCATAGATGCGTGCGAAAAAGTGTACCGTTCGCTCGTTGCCGCGCGAGCGCGCGCGCGCGCGCGCTCGCGCTCGCTCTCTCCCTGAAAGCGAGAAAACTTTCAGCCGGTAAAAGGGCCGATTCATGCGGCAGAATGTGTACGGCCATTCATACCCGATGCGCTGGCTGGGGAACGCGGTGAATACATCAACTAGAATCGACTGGAATAGAATCCGTCCGGGCCGCGCGGGATGAATAAATACAAACGCGTAACTATTTTATTCTCCATTTTGTAGGAAAACGTTCTATGCCTGGCGAGCAGCTAACCTCTCTCGCTCTCTCGCTCTACCTCATTCTTTCCCGTTCGCCCTTCAGCCTCGCTCGCGGATCCCTTCGTAATCATTTAGCTTTAAAATTCAGCCTCTTCAGCGTACACGCCACTCCACCGAATCCACCGCCACCCCCCAGAACGCCCGCAACCGTCCCACCCGCCCCCGTGCCTTCATCGCGCAGCACCACCAGCAGCGGTTCGTTCGCTTCATTTTCACCCCCTTTTCCAGCCGCCGCGAATTCTACCGAGTTCCACGAGTGCCGGCAGTTTCACCCGAAATTAATCCAGCGATTACGCCGCTCTACCTCCGCCAACCACCGCCAGCATCGCCGCCATCGACGGACCGCCATGGATTTTATGCCTCCAGGAACCTCCACCGATCTCTAATTAACGAAGAACCATCCGAATTCAACGGCCGCGCGATCGAACGCATCCTCCGAGCTGCGATTTTCACGGAGAATGGCCCCACGAACCGTGGGGTTGTACCGTGGAACGTCCCGCGGAACGTTTCTGCGTCGATTCTATAGGCTCAGAATAAGACGGAAACGAATATAATAATAGAACTCGGTTGGAGATTTCGTTTTCGAGAGGAACGACCCTCAGAGGGTGGTCGCGATGGATCCCTACCATTTCTACAACTGCTACGAACGAATTTCCAACGACGAGTCGCGGAGATTTGGCCTTTCCCCTAGAAATTTACACAAAAACACGCAGAGGCGATCAGAGGCACGCTCGAACCATGGCCAACGTCGTCGTTTAACGATATCGAGTTACTCGGCGCGTGCACAACGTGTACACCGCGATCAACCCGATCAAACTTTTCATATCTCGCGGCTGCACGGCTGCGCTCACCCCCTGCGGAGGTACACTTCCCCCTCGCAGCCCTCTGGTTCCCTTTGTACCGCGTCAAATTCGATATCCAGTTGTTTTTCACTGTGATTACGTTAATTAGACAGCGACGGCAAACGCGAACGTTGTAAACGCGATCGTTCCGCGAATCGTAAAAGCGTGTTGCTGTTTTCCGAAATTCTAATCGTGCTCGTTGAAAAAAGGACTCGTTCCCTCGCGTCGAGACGAAAATTCAACCCCACGCGACACCTCGATCGCTCGAGAGAAGCCATTTGCGAGGAAATAAGAAAACTACCCCCTACGAAAGCGAGGCGAAAAACTGGTCATCGAGAGAGAGAGAGAGAGAGGTGAAAAAAAATGCACTTGGCAGCCGTTGTCCATGGCGTCGAAAAGGCAAACACGGCGTGAGCGTACGCGCAAAAGATTAACAGACAAAAAGCGGCCGGCCTACGGGCCGGGCGAGAGTGATTTAAAACGTTGATTTTCAATTTCATGGCCGGCCGGGCGTTTTTGTAGTTTTTGTTTTCCCGACCGCGCGCGGCGGCCGGTTTAATCATTTTTGCGGCGCAGGTGTAAATGAATTTTTCTCCGGGATTGACGAATCGAATTACCGATTTGTCCGCGTTGAAACTGGTTGAAAAACCAGCGTCGCTCGCGCGTCCTCGCCGCCAACGCAACCCCCTTAACCGTCACCCTCCCCGCCTCCCAGCCCCACACACGGCTAGGCTCGTTATTACGCGTGTGTTCGCGCGTTTAAAACGATTCGAAAGCGCCGTCGAAACGGGTTGGTACGTGTCGCCCGTTCCGCTCGATTATCCTGGCCAAGTTCGCGTTAATTTCGAACTTACGTAACCGCCAGCCTGATTACGCGTACGTGGGCGAGCGGGTGTGTGCGCGCCCGGGAGTAATCTGCGTAAACAGTGGCAGTGCGTGCATTACAACCCTATTATCCGCTAATCCGACTGCCAGGCCAAGCTAATTCCCGCTGAAATTCATGCACGGTTTAACCGCATCGACGGTACGATAATCGTTGCAGATAGACGCCATCGCGGAGAAAGAACTGATGGCCATCGCCCACTCTCCTTTGGTTCGCAATTTCTAACACCAACCCTTTCGTTACTCTATCCTCTGCGATTGAAACTTTTACATAGCTCGTGCGATCCCTCGCGCGAGTCTCTGAAAAAATCCAACGAACTCCCTTCTCCTCGAGCTGCGAGGCTCGACTGTGCGAAATTCCAGAATCGCGCGACCACCGGAAATCCACAATTCCGAAAATACATGGAACGTCTAAGCCAGTGAATTTCGAGGTTCTAAAAATACCGTGGGCCAGACGTTGCGCAACGAGATCGCAACGATGGAACGCGGAGGAGAGATCAATCGGAACGCGGTCGTGCACTCGAGAGATCGATCCAGAAATCCCTCGCGTCCGCGTCTCCTTCGACGGATGCACGCGCGACTCGTCAGATCAATGGCATCCCCGTCTCTGTCTCACCCCTCGCACCGCCGCAGCCACCCCGATAACGCGTAACATTTATATCGGTAACACGCTGAACCGAACCGAGAACCCTCCGTAGAAAACGGCAGCGGCACCCGTGGCCGCGCCACCCGTTAGTCGTCGTTCCTGCTACCACCCATCGTCGTCATTCGCAGCGCCCGAGCTATCTCTCGGTGACGATGGGCCGGTTCCCCAAGCGAAGCGGCGTTGATGCTAAGCTAAGCGAAGGTTCGCTCTTTGATCTTCTGCTTCCTATATATAAACACGAGTGCAGTCGCGAGGAGGACAGAGACGGACGTACAGAAAACGAGGACAGGGAGCATAGAGAGAAAGTGAGAGAGAAAGAGAGAGATGAACGCGAACGTGTAGGAGGAGCGGAGAGGCGGAGGAGCGACAAGGAGGAGGACGGAGGGTGAAGAGATGGCCTCCATTCCGTCGTATCTCCTGCGTGGGGTCTTTATACGTCCGACTGTATATTCCCCCACATCCATTATCTGCATACATACCGGGGGATACATCATGCGAGCGTAACGTGCTCGCGACTTTCGCCTTGCTTCTCTCTCTCTCTCTCTCTCTATTTCTCTTTCTCTACCCTAAACCAAGTCTCCCCACTCTATCGTTCCCTTCGTGCCGCTGGCCCTTTGTCCCCGTCGCGGTCGTCCACTTTCTAGGATCGCCGGAGTGTCTCCAGCGGTCATCGTGAACGTCTGGGAAGAAATAAACGTCGTCCCTCGAGGCACTGGTAGCCTGGGCCCTGGCGCTCCGCCTCGGGGCACGTCCGCGCCGGAAATAATAAATTATAGCGAACGAACGAGCCTGATTGTCGCGCAAGCGGTCGAGCCAGACCAGATCGTAGCGAGCGAGCGAGCGAGCGCCACTAAACCTACGATTCATCTCGAGGATATCGGGATCGATGGCTGGATTAAACGCGCAGGTGGGAAATAAGGGGGATGATGCGCGTAGAGAGAGGTGTAGCGGAGGAGATTAAGCAGCGCGTATCGTAAACCCGTTGATATCGAGAAACTGGGCGTGCCCGGTCTCGAGAATGATGAGGCTTGATATGGTCGTTACTACGCCGTTGGAACAGGTGATTCATGGCTCGAGATATCGTCCGCGGGCTCCGCGCGGTATCTCTCGAATTAGTTGTCCACTGGCTTTCCTGTTTCGGAGCCGTTAAACCCTCTCGAAATTGATTTCAGCCTCGTGGAAAGCCTCCACGGGGTCTTAAAACCGAGGAGAGGAGACGAGCAGGCGGGGGCCAGTGCCACTGGGCGACGAGACACGCCTCGAACTCTGCCTAACGGAAAACAATAACTGGATTACCGAACCCGATGTCCCGTGCTCGGGGATCTCCTTGGAGGCTCACAGAGGCGGATAAGAGGGTTCTGCCGTGGGTAAAAATAGCGGGACGGAGCTTCCGCGGCCGCGCGACGCGGATATATTTCGTAATTGGACGGGGGCCGCGGTCGAAGATGAAAGAAGGAATAATCGGGAGGATGTAAATTGGTTCCAGTTTAGAGGCGGTGCTCAGATCGGAGCCTGGCTCCTCAGCCGTGGTCTCCGAGTGATTTAAAGCAGCCTCGTTTGCATCATCGGAACGATAATTGCTGGCTAACCATCGATAATATAGAAAATTCTTGTACGCTGTGTCTGCGATGGGAAACTCGAGTAAAGGACACATTCTTTTTTACCATCTCCACAGGCTCGTATCGGATATTAATTTTTTATGAGAAACTAATCACCGCTGGTAACGTTTGGATTGATCCACCGGCGCCAGCGAGTGGAGGATCGTTCTCGAAGCTATCTCGCGAAAAATCGTGGCGCGGGGAGAAAAATCCGGAAAGATATCGAAATGATCCGTGAAAAAGCTGCTGCAAATTGCTTGGGGGTTGACTTTTAATTTGACGGAAAAAGAAAAATCGACGTTACATCGAGCGAGCCAGGGTCGAAACGTGTCATCAGCGAGCACCGAGTGTACCCCGGGTCGTTAGGAACGGCTGACGCGAGCTTTACTTTGTAGATTAACGTTAAATTGATTATTTATTGGACACCGTTGACAATAGCCACAATGATTACATGCTCCCAGCCCGCTCATTTGTCCGTACGCATATCTTTGTCGCCGCGCCCTATTATCCACCCTACATCCCCCCAAAGCCCCCTCCCTATTTATCTCTATACCCTCGTCCTCTCTTTCCAGCCAACGTGGACCACGATGCACGCGCGTCGCCACTGTTTTTATTTGCTCGTTCTTTGTGCAAGAGTGGCGGTCAACGAACACAACGTGGGAGGAGATGAAAAAACGAACGGAAAAAGAAAAAAAGCACCGTGGAAAGAGCAGGAGAAGAGAGAGAGAGAGAGAAAAAATCAGTGGAAAGCGGAACGCACCGGTGATTACCGGACGATAATTAACTTAATGACGTTGCTTTGCCCTGCTGCAACGGCCGAAATTTTCTGCGCTGAATTATTCAAGTGTTTACAACATAAACGCGTCGACGAAAATACGCGTCTACCACCCCCTCCGCTTCCAACCCCCTGAACTCGCTGCAACGTCGGTCCGCGGGGGCTGTATGAATTTTCCAGGGATTTATCGAGCGCCAAGTATGCCCTACTAATAAGCTTTGTCTTCGCTAATGAGCTTTTCGATCGAGGGATAGCAAACGCGGGAAAATTCGACGGGAAATTCGGCAACGCGATTTTTAAACGCCAGCTTTTTTCGTCTCGATGCCGCGCCATCATTAAAAATCGTAACGCTTCTCATTCCAATATCATATTACAAGTTTCGCAGAAGAGTCGCGTAAAACAGTTTACACGAGCACCAACCCTCATCTAACTCGAAACGTTCCATCGTCCACTCCGACAGTTCTCATCGCGCATCTACAAGATCCAATGTCAATCTTCTTGCAGTCAATAAAAAGGGGGTGAACAGCGACCACATAGTACCAACGCGCAACACTATATAATAGCTAGAGAAATCAGAGAACGAGACACGAACCCTGCCACTTATCCCTGTCCTTCGCGGGATTCCTCCTCTTTGCGAGAATCGGCGAAAGATCGGTGGAGATTAGGCCTCGCCTGTTTCAGTGGAAAGGTAGTAGAAGAACAGATGGGAAAAAGAAGGGGCGGATGGGTAGAAATATTGCACGGCCGAGATATCTATCCAGCGACCAGCGAAACCGAGAAAAATCCAGGAGTTATGATTGTCGAGCGACAAAAAAAAAAAGGGCTGGCAGCGATGGCGAGGCTGGAATTGCGGTAAGTGGCATTCTTCTGTGGGGGAGAACGAATAAACGCCTCCCGTCCCTCCCTCGCAGTAACGGGGAAGGCGAAGGAGTTGCGACAAGATTCTTCAGCCAGGCTGGCCGCAACGCTGATTCCTCGCGACTACGCGCGACCGCAAACTCGTGCCAGTGCTCTTTCTTCGCTCGATCGTTCGCCGTTCCATTCGTTACCGTTTCGCCGATCTCCTGGAGATCGTTCGTTTCCATCGCCTCGCGAATCTCTACAGAGAAGAGATATGGAGGATCGACGAATCGCGAAGAAACGAATTCGACAACGTGAGCTGGGGTGAGAAGTCGAGGAGTGCTGAGGGAATCGCACCCCCCATTTACTTCGATCGTATAATACGTCTAATGTATAATTGACAAGGAAGATTAACTGTAATTAGATGCGAAATATTTATGAAAACTGGGATCGTGGATATCCAGGAAAGAATAGTAAGTTTACAAATAGACATTGCAAAGGAAGGAATCGGGGCCAGAAATCTAGCCAATAAATATTTTTCAATTAAAAAGCGCGCATCGTGTCGTTGAAAAATAGTTTGAACCGCGCTGGGCGTAAAAGTGTTTCGTTCCAACCAGGTTGCGATTGTAACGTATCAAAACACTCGAGCGGGTGAAAAAAAATTCCGCGCGTCGATAATTAAAAACGCCGCGGTGATCGAGCGGAAAATATAAAACAATTCGCTGGGAAACCGTGAGGGGGGAGGGGAGGGGAAGGAGGTCAGGGAAAGCAGAAAAAGGAACGAGGCAGAGCCGATCAGGGTTTAGCCCCTGGCGCCGATTAGGCCGCAATTAGGTCGACCATTGTTATGTTAATGGCGGACGGCCGGGAGGGATAATATTAGGGTGAGCCTGTGGGGGGGAATGATGTTATAATATTTCAACACCAGTACCCCGGGGTTGCCGGTGCTCAATTGATAAATCATTTCGTAAGTGGCGGGGTGCGATATCATATTCATATTCCGTAACGGCTGGATAGAGAGGGGGGGAAGAGGGGGTGGAGGACGTGCGAAGTGGCGAGCCGGTGGATCACCCCGGCCGCGCACCGTATTTACCGAGGACTCCCATTCACGGATCATGGATCACGGATCACCGGGAATAATCGTCACGCCCGTCGAATGGGCCAGCTACGACACACAACGACGATTTCCGCCCTGATGATTTGGGTGTTCCGCTCGGCTGGGGCGTATCGTTCGTCAGCTTCACGCTCTCGAGCATGGAGGGGAAAATTACAAGTGTCTTATTTTCTGGTCCACTCGTGCTCTTTACGTCCCTTTCTCCTGTTTTTAATATCATAACGAAGAGGGCGTCGTCAAAACAGAGTATTTCGAGAACTGCCTTCACTACTATAAGTTTGACTTAATTCTTCCACAATTCTAAGATATTTATCATCGACTTTTTTTCCATTCCTGATACGTACACCGTCTATACGAAACTCTCAGAAGACGAAAAAAGTGATTCACACTGGTTCGCCACCGTTTAGGCGTTAAACGAAATACCGTGGCCGAGCGTCGATTCATCCCCATAGATGTATCAAGAGAGAAAGAGGAAAGAGCGAGAGAGAGAAAGAGAGAGAGAGAGTGAGAGAGCCTCGTGCGGATAGTGGTTTATATTGCGGCGAGAGTATAAAGGAGGGGGGTGATAGACAACCGCGTGCAATTGATGGGGTGCAAACGGGGTCGACCGCGCCCGACGGCCTCTCCTAACAGCCATATTACGCGGGTGTTATATTTATTTAATACGCGGCCGACTCGACTCGAGGGGGAGGTTACGAACCGGCCACGGCCATTACACGAGTTATTATTTCTACTGCCTGGTTCACGGGGCACCCTCTTCTTTCCCCAACGGAGAACGATATATACGTGTGTTGTATACGGCCCCATTGTGGCCGGCCAAAGTGGGCCGTTTTCACGCCCGTTGGGGTGAACACGATACACGGAGCGAGACCCGCCCGGAGGGGCCACCGCCGAAGGATCATTCGTACAGATTAGTACAAACTGCCGGGTGGACGGCGTTCGTGGAAACCGTGGGACGGAATCAATTGACGGATCAACCTTTTCCGGGACGCTCGTCAGCTTTCTGCGATTTAATGACCCTTGAATGGCGTGAATGGGGGTTTCGGGATTCACCGAGCGATCCCTCGAGATTTTCTTTCTTTCTTATTTCTTAATTTATTGGAAACTCATGGGAACGAAATCTGGGGGTTGTTTAAGATCCTTCGAGTATAGGCACGAGTACTTGATCTACTTGATAAAGTAGAATGAAAGATTCTACTGACAAGAGATAGATACGGTGAGTGAAGTATCGTTTCAGATGTCAGAAATGAAATATGTGAAGTGATAGTGAATTAATGCGGGGACAAATAAAATCGTACGATCGTCGCAGAAGTAAACCGATCCGCAAAGGGTTACCGTGTGGAAGAAATAGAAAACTGATTGATACTTCTGTTCCCAGTGTCCCGCGTAAAACCACCACTTACACGACTTCTTGTCGCCGCGAGTACCGCCACCCAACAGAAGGAAACACCGGTTTTTTGCCCGCCGTGCCACCGTATGTATCGTTATCCGCTGCAAATCACCAGCTTTCATCGAAGAGTCGCCGTCGCGACCGAAAAAGATTTCTACCCGAAAAGGTGCAAAAAGTCCCCGAGGCGGAAGCGTTTCTTAAGCCATTAACCGGTCGATTAAACCGTCGAGTGCCGCGTGCCGGAAGCGAATTCCAGCTGGTTTCTCGCGTTCTCTTAGAGGAGGATACCATCGACGGGTCTACGCAAATCGACGAGCCGGCAATTGCCGTACGGACAGAACGAACGGGTGGAAAACGTGGAAGAACAGCGAACCGCTGCGCCGCGTTACACTTAACGGACGTCAGTGGCGAGCCGCAGAAAACTGCCGTTCAACGCGACCACCCACGAAGGTAGACGTTACGGATAGATGCTGATTGATTCGGTAGGGTGAATACGATACTCTTCTCACAGTCGACGAGGATCGTCGGATTAGGCTAATGCACCCTTCCCGGGCGGACGCTCCGCTGCGCTCTCACCCTCTCCTTCGCCTTCCTCCATCTCTCTCTCACGTTCTATTACGCTCTGGCGGGCCTATATCGGGGCTAAGTAAGAGTCCATCGACTCTTGGACAAAGCCCCCTGGCCGTATTACCGGCTAGCCCTGCTGCTCCGGTTATAGTTTTAATACCCTCGACATGGGATACCCGAACGGGTGTCTCTGTTCTTGTTGCGTCGTCGAACGATCGCGGAGCAGCGAGTTTGGTAGTAGATTCTTGACGAGCATTGAACGTCGCGTGGTTAACTTTTTTGTCAATACGATTTCGTCAATTACCAACGATAGAAACGAAGAAAAAAACTACCATTCTTTAACAGGATTGCGTTATACATCGTAAAGCATAAATACTTACTCTGCAAGTCTTATCCATCGCCTGCGCGATTTATAAAGAAGCAGAACGCAGGGCTGGCGATCGTACGCGGCCGTGATCGGTAGCGTTACGCTTCTCAGGCGTCGACGGTAAGCAGATCGACGCCTGCACGAGTCTAGAACGTAGAGGTGGGAAGCGCAGTCGCTTCTCTTTCGAGCACTTACCTGAAACAGAAAAAGAAACGGGTACAGGTTAAACAGAGCGGGGAAACGACCGAAAATTCCGACGGAACAATGCCCAAGGGGTGGGAACAATAGGGCGAGAGAAACGCGGAGGACGGGCGAGCCAGAGGGGACACGGAGCGCGGAACGCGAAGAGGAACGCAGGACCCTCTTTTCGACGCTTTCGCTACTTTCGTCGTCGGGCTACGGGGTGAGAAAGAGGGATGGAAAGAAAGAGAGAGAGAGAGAAAAATAGACAGAGAGGGCGTCAGCAGGTGAGAGAGGGGCCACGGGGCCGAGGAACTGTGCAAGGCACGTCATATTTTATCGCCGTCATTACCCGGGGCCCCCTTTTCAGGCTGAATAGGGGCGTGCGCGTCCCTTTGAGATGCAGGGCACCAACGTGACGAGGCGCAGGGACTCATTACACGATATAATAAAATGCGCCAAAAAGCCAGTTAGTCGACGGCCCTCGATAAAAGCCAGTGGCGTAAGCGCGCGGCAAGAGAGAAACAGAGGATGATCGCCGGAGAGTACATACACGGTCAAAGTGCGAGCGAGCGGAATGGAGGAACGCGGAGAGAGAAGGAGCGAGGACCTGTTCGCGTGTGCACGAGAGGAACGGGTAGGCGAGCGCAGTGTGATGCTTTTTAACCGTGGAACGAGCGTAGCGTGGAATTCGTTTATTCACGTTTGAAAAATTATGCAAACAGAATTTTAAAATAATGCAGTGTCGCGCGAGCGTGAGCCCGGCTGCGTGTGTGCCTTTGCCCCGGCGCCGCCCGTTGAACACCCCCGATGGAAACGCCACGACGATACGAGGTTAATTAATTATCCCCGGTGCAGATTTAAATGGCGGCCCCCGCCGGTGAAAAAAAGGGCGGTCCTTTTGAGCGCGGAAAAACTCTTTTTCCTTCCAATTAATCCCAATTATCGCCTATCGAGGAGCTCCGGCCGGATGGTCGCGTATTAAATCCGCGAACGGGGTACCCGCGGTCCGTTTGCGAACCGATCGACGCGGAAAACGGAAAAACTGCGGCCTGCAGTTCGTTAAGGGGTGCGCGCCTTTGTCGGTGGATTGGCCCACGACCTTTCCTCTGTTACTGCACGCGTCTGGTGCGCACGGCTCCAGGATCCGCGGTACCAGCCACGAAATCCGGAATAATGCAATAACGAGCGGGCAACAGCGGATAAAGAGCGTCCTGCCGGTGGCCACGGCGACGCGGGCAATCGAATCGGGCACGCTCGAGCGGAGCGACGCGCGGCGAACACCGCGGGACCGGATAACAACCGCGTGCCACGTTCACGCGACACGGCTAATGATAAAAGACTGGAGAGAATTCCTTATCGCCGGCCTAGAACGCCGGAGACTTTCCAGCCGCGGTTAAATCTGCGCTCAGACTGGCAGTCGCGTTCCAGCACTTTCGTCATCGGTCTGGAACGATCGAGCGAGCCAATTTCGAATAGAGATATCAGATGGGAATTAAGAATAATAAAATTGCGCTCGTAGCTGCATTCTTCTCTACCCTCGTTACTATGCTCGATGTCATGTTTCTTAGAACTAATCGATAACTCCTTTCGTTTTAAATCACCGCCACCACCTGTGGCTCTGAACACCCTTCTTCGAGGTTTACAGAATTTTGGGTCACATCGAACTTACCGACATCTGTTTGAAATTCGATGGTGGCCGTGTCGGCCATTTTTAGCGCTCGCGGTGCGTCTCGTGGCTGTTGGCTAACCTCGCGTCAGACTAAATGACAGAAAAGGAGAGCAAAGCGGGGGCAGAGGTGTCAGAATTCGAGGTAGGTCGACGTCGATGTATATTGTTCATAAATTAAGTATATAAAACCGTCGCGGTGTCGGTTCCTTTGATGCCAGATAGGCGGCAAACGCGTTTCCTCTATTTACAAGACTGCCTCGCCTCGCCAGCCTTAAGACAGACTCGCCAGGAGAAATAGTAGGAGAGAGAGAGAGAGTCGGAGAGCGCGCGCGTTCGCGATAAGGTGCACTGATTAAGCATTAAGAATTAAACAGGGCTGCGCCATAGATTTTGCTCTTGTCGGTGGGCTGGCTGCACAGCCAGGGAAGCTGCTGCTGCTGCTGCTGGCTGCTGTGCTAGAGCGCATACCGCGTCGCCGTGTATTACCTCGCTGCAAGATTTATGCGTCTCGCATATGTAATATTCGCGACCTCGCGATACACGCTCTCACCGATACGCGCGGTTGCCTGGAGACGTATTATCGGCATCGTTGACGCTCGCTAAATGGAAAACGCCGCTGCCGCGTTGATCGGTCGCGTTTCGCCGGTCGGCCACGGGATGAATAATATCGCGATTGGCCGCGATCGAAATTGCGTGTACCTGCCACTGATACGCTCTCTTCCCTGATATTTCACCGTTACAATGTACCAAGCGCGCATTCGATCACGGATTTTTCGCTGGACCAAGCAAGCATTAATCTTCCGCGATTCCCTTCGTCGTCGCGTGATAGCATCGCGAGAAATGCTCGGAAACCACCCCCTTGGAAACGAATCGATTAGCGAGTGGAATGCTTCTTCGACGTTTCCCGTTTGCAACGCGTTCACAGGTATATACAAATTTCTGGAGCCACCCCTGCTAGAATCGACGCGCGATTTATCCGCCCCGCGTGTCGTCGCGAAACCACCCCAACGCGATCTCGAAGCGCGCGTCCCCGCGATCCTACCGTGCGCGGTCGTTCGTCGCACGGTTCGATATATCCGCGTGTCGCGAGCGCACCAGCGACGATATAATATCGTCGAAAAAGCGGCAATTTGCCCGGCCCGCCGCCAATTATCGACGAGACCACGCCGGCCACGTGGAATCCTGTCGTTAGGGTAGTTAACGAGTTCGCCGGCACGTGACACGGGGCGGCCGCGCCACCTCGTCCTGCCTCCGCCGGGGCCGGAGGATCCCTGCGCCTGTTCGTGTCGGTGCGTCACGCGTTGCTGAAGACGGGGGACCGTGCGGCTGCGATTTGAGAACCACTGAATGGCACGTCCGGTGGGGACTTGGCCCGACGAAGGAGACGTCCGTGGAGGCGAAGAGAGGGATCGAACGGCGGGAAAAGGGAGACGCGCGCCGAGGGGCCGAAGAACGGAGGCTGATGGGGAAGGGCAACGCGGGAGGATGAGCGCAGGGCCGTGGTCGGATTCCTCTGTGCCCTCTTCCTGCGGGATTAGTTGACATTCTTCGACAGTTAACTAATTCCTCGCGTCCTCGTCGATGATATTAGATCGTGGAAGTTTTGTGTTTTCTTTAAAATTGGGCGTGTTTATTATGGTATTCAGAGGAGGACTCGTCGATAAGGGTATCGTTTTGGAAATAGCTACGGTTCGCGAGAGCAAGTCGGTTTTTATTCGAAGAGGCGAGCCCGCAATTGACCCAGTGCTCCGAATCCACCGCAGCTGGAGACACTCTGGTAACCGATCCCAAGAAAGGCGACGTTGGGTCGTCAACCCATTGACGAGGAACCACGCGCTACGTCCGACGACGTAACAACGTCCAGATGAACCCCGGTGTATCCCCCCCAAGAACCCCATCGCCGAGGAAAGTATCGGAACTAATCCGCGCGAGGCATGGAACCCGTAATCAAGGCCAAGGAGACTCCGAGTCACGGGGTAACCGCGAAGAATGGCACTCGTCGAGTCCAATTACCACTTTTCAGGGAGCGGAGGCCCGTGGTTAGCCGGGGACCGAAAAAAATCTCGAAGCGAAGGGAGCTTATCAAGCCCGCTCATTCCCTTCGCCAGTCGAGGCGAGGAGAGGCGCGCGTGGTGAGTGTGTGCGGCCGCGGAGCGGCTTTCGAGAGTGCAGAAAAGAGGATGGCGAGAAGCGAGCGGCAGGCACGATGCCACCGCCGCCGCCGCCGGGAGCGAGGAAAGAAAGAGGACAAAGAGACGGGTGCTGCGATGAGGAAGAGAGGAGAGAGTTAGTCGTAGAAAAGGCTGATAGATCATGTCGTGAGGGCTGGCGGAGGGCGTCCAGCGGCTGCGTCTGTAACGAGGAACGGCAGCGGAGGCGACACCCACTACGTGTGTGCACACATTCGCAGCCAGCGAGAGTCCATCCTGACGGTCTCCTCGTCTTCTCTTTTTCCTCTCCGTCCCCCGTTTCTCTTTTACTCCTTTCCTTCTCCCTTCGTCGAGAGTCTTCCATCCACGCGGTCTAGCCATATTTCTTCGTACGTTACCATTTATCTCGCCGCGCCGCGGTTTCGTCTCGTCCGTTCGCCCGCGAAATCTCGCTCGGTTCCTCTTGGTAACATTCTCCTCCTCGAATGCTAATTAACGATGGTCTCCGAAAGTCTAACTTCCAACGATCGATACGAACGTGTACGCGGGACCAATGACTACTACCCCCTCGAGGAATCGCGTCCTCTGTCAATTTTGCCCAGCCGGATCGAGCATTCCGACCAACTGCTCGTCGTCTCCGTATCTCTCCCGCGCGAGAGACTGGCCGATACCCTTTTATTCTCTCTCTGTACAAGCCTGTATAAGTGTGTGTATATGGTTCGTTTACAATGTTGCCGCGTCTGAAGCGGTGCAGAGCCGCCGCCACCATGACGGAGCCAGGGGCGTACGCGCGGACCGCGCGCCAGCCCGTTAGAGCCACTTCACGGATTCGTCGCGTGCTTCGCGATTCGCAACGCCTGCGCTCGCGCGCGGCTAATTGAATCGCTCTGCGCGGACGATGGATCGTCCGGAGGCTCTTACCCGAGGACCTCGACCTGCCGCGTCACTTCGCGGAACTTGTCACCGTGAATCGAAGGATTAGGTTCGCGTCGGTCCGACTGCCAGTAGCCATTAAGTCCGCGGAGTTGCGAGTCCTACGGAGCCTCTCGATGCCTCGACTCTCTCTCTCGAGGAATCCTCAAGAATTGGAGAACGCGCACAGACACTCGTCTCCCCGCACGAAGCCCTCTTCCAGCGATACACGATTATGCGTAAATTCATCAGCGAACAATGCACGCGACATCGATCGTTTCCAAGACGGAACTGGGCAGACTCGTGGGCGAGTGGATAACGGTTAAAGTTCATTTACATTTTCCAGCGACAATCAGACCGCTCTTGACATACCATACGGACAAGCGAATAAAATTAACGCGTTCCGCGTGCCACGTGGGCTATCGTTCGCGATAGCCTCGGTAGAAACGTAACTTCCCTTAAAACGAACAAAGACATTCCTTTATATAGCATTCGTGTGACGATCAGTGTCGAGAGATCAACAGCGAGAAACTAGAGGCCCCTCTCTCGTTTACCGCATATGCGCAACTATCGAGTCCCGACGATCGTAGCGGCGCCAAAACCGACGCGGACACCGCGCTACGTTCCCTCCGCTGATCGTACACACTCGCTCGTGGACGACGCACGAATCGCATTAACGGAGAAGCGTAGCCGCACAGTAGTTGCGAGCGACGAAAGAGGAGAGGAAACGCGGGACCGGACGTTCGTTCCGCGGTCCCGGAGGCTGGTTCGCGTGCAGCAAGAGGCACGGGACTCCTCTCTACGTGGGCGTCGCCACTTCGTAACAGTTTATCGAAACACGGGACCACGTTACTCGACTCGATAAATAAATCGGAGGTTTATTTGGGCTCGTCGATAAAGCGGGCCGAAACGCGTACACGAGCGAGCAGCGCACGTGCACCTTGCGTCGTTACCAACATCGAGATCGGTACATGAAAACAATGGAGCCACGCCTGCACGAATCAGCGCCGCAACCGACGACGAGTGATCGATGCACGCGTCGCGGCGTTGGACGATGGACCCAGGGAAACTCCATAATTCATCGACGGACGCGTCGATCAACCGATCGAATCGACCGCGAGGAGGAATCCATCGACGCAGAGCTCCTTTCACGGCTCCTTTCATCGAATTTGGCGGGAGTTCTCGAGTGCCACGAAGAGGTTGCTTCCCTTTGTTGCTCGAGGGCTCGTTTCGGGGGCTAGACTACCGACGGTTGTCACTGACGCCCCTGTTTATGGAGTTCCCTCGGTTCTTACGGTCGTTTCGAATTTTAGAGCCCCACTTAGAAGGCTGTTCAATTCTCTCGTCGAGCATCCGGGGTGGTCTGCTTTACTCGCTTCCAAAAAAGATCTCTGGGAGATCGACTTCGTTGTCGGAAGAAGACTAACATAAGAACAACGACGTGCTCGCGCGTCTGTATTCCTCTCGACTGAAACAGTACGCGAAACGTTGTGGAGAACGTGTCGACGTTAGAATCAGCAGAAGACTCCGAAAGCCAGCTCTAGGCTGCTCCAGCAGTTCGCTCAACTCGAGAAACCGCTGTCGAGCCGACGCGTCCTATCCGTCGGCCTCGATTCCGCTCGCAATCGCGCGATACGCCTCCGTACGTGGGCGCTTCCGAAGGCGGGACGCGGAGAGTCGACGACGCGCGTTCCTCTCGGCGGCTGAGCGCGAGACTCGAGCTCGCCTCGTGCCGGATATCCCTCGCGGGACTTCGCCGGGGCACTGAAAGCGGGGCAGCGGCTAAATGAGTGCTTTCCACGCTACTGGATGATGGATGAATGCCTACACGTTCGCCGCCGTCGCTAGATAAGGAGACGAATGATTGCTATACGCGGCTGGTTTGCTCTAAACGCGCGCCTGGGGAATTGCTGCGGCCGCTCCGGACGGGCTGGCGTTGTTGCAGCTGCGGACTTAGCAACGAGTCCGCTGCTACCGCGTACGAGAGCGAGAAAGAGCCGACAGGGGAGGTAGGAGCGAACGAGAGGGTTAAACGGAGAGAGGAGTGTATTATTCCTCCTCTGGTTGCATGCGACCAGTGTCTCACAACGGCGGTAGCCGGTGTCGTTGTTACCACTTATCGCAAAAACTGATCCGACGCGGTGCCGAGCCACGCGAGTTGGCCCGTGGAATATGTTAACGCGACCGTTTAAGGGAGGGCTGGCGACTGGCCACGGGGATGTCGATCCGATGGTGGCGATGGTCGCGGGTCAGCGCAGTCCACGATGCTTCCAACGAAGAAGCTAAGGGAGTTGAGTCTGTATCGACCTCTATTGTAATAGGGGAGGTTGACTAAGACGCTGACGCGCATCGCGCGAGCAGTAAACCTCGATTAATCGCGAGGTAGAAGGTAAAGAAGCTTCGAGTTACGGAGAACCGCAAATGGTCCACTGTTCCACGGATCCCCTAGGAAAGAAGAGAACCAGGATCCGTCCGTTAATCCGTCGATCGAGCGGAAGTAGTTAAGAAGATCCCGTGTTCGGGGATAGGAGAAAAGGCGAGTCCTAAGGATGGTCCAGGTCCGCGCGGTTCGTTCGACGAGGGAAATACAATATTTATGTTGATGCTGCGCGCCAGTCGGGCTCGGTATTTAAGTTGTGTAAATCCAATATAAACGCCAAACCTGTAATAAATAACCTCTCGGCTAGCCGCGAGAGGGGAGGGCAGAGAGAGAAAGAGAGGAGGAGAACTACGGTGCGAGGCGGCGGAAGAAGACCGGAATACGGACGATGCGACGGTGCTGACCGAGTTGGACAAGGAGGGACGGCGAGAAGGTGGAGGTTATATTATACCTGCGCCTTGGGGTCTTCGGGCTTCGCCTTCGAGAACGAGATGAGAAAGCATCGGCTGCCCTCTCCCGCGGAGTCGACGGTGGACGTGAAAGAGAACGGGAGAGGGGTCCAAGTAGGAGGAACGAAAGGTATCCTCGAAAAAAGAGGGCGGAGGAGTTTTGACCCTTCGCTAACGGGACCCTTCCTCGCTTCTTTCTCGCTTATAACGCGAATCCCTCGACCCTCGGCCCAAATAATAGCGTTCGACCGGTGGGGCCCACATGGAAACGAGACACCTACGCTACTCTCGCGCGCCACTGCTCTCTCTCTCCCTTTTCCAACCCCCTTGTTGTTCCCTCTCGCTCGTCCCATCCGGACGCGTCGTGCTCGACGACTACTCCAGTTTCTCCGTTACGCGATACGAAATCGCACGAGGCAGGTGCCACTGCTAGGCAACAAGGTCCACGTCGCACGGATCAACCCGGGGAAGGTTGATGCCCCCCGAAATCGGGACTACACCGTGACGAGACTCTATTGGGTTTGCGCAATTTCGAGGGGGACTGCTACAGGTGTCGGGATACGTTTAAGTGGTATGAAAGAGTTCGTTCACTGGGCTGTTCGATGATGTAAGATGTCTCGCGCGATGAAATATCGATTTTCGAAGTCATTTTATTATGCCGTCAGTTGGTTTGGTGATACTGTACGAAGAATCGCGCGGTTCACCTTATATATCCTCGGTGTTAATAAAGATTTTGTGTATCGACCCTAAATCTAAATAACCGCGTATAAATTACCATGAGATTTCCTCGGTACAATATCCAATTAAGAAATTCCTCCTTACCGCGGAGTGGTTAACCGTTAACATATTTTCAATCCACCGACCAGTTCGTAAAAGAGAGGGCCGAGTCAGCCAGTAAATCACTCGGGCGTACCGTTACGTGTCTCAATAAAATCGTACCCGGGCCACGACAAAAGCGTACCTCCCGACGTCCCCGTTGTACAGCCCGTACTCCGCACGCCCGCGCCTATATCGCCGTAGATCTGTTCGCCGTACGCGCGCGGTGTTCTCCAGCGTCGATCGGGCGCAACCTTGACTCGCGGAGGTGCAGACAAGGCGCTCAGCGGTCCGCGCTGCGTCCACGCTCGGGTTTTAACCTTGGCTACTACGATTTCGCAATTCCGCGTCACGAACGAACCTGGTAGCGCGCGATCCACGAGGCTGATCGCGCGCGCAACCGAGCCCTACATACGAGCGCATACGTGTTACCATTAGGCGTGCCGAGGTCGAGAGAGACGGGGGTAGGACGCGGTACGACGAAATGCAATTACGCGAAAGTGTACCCAGCCCGGCGACAGTGGACCACTGAGGGGTCTTGAGGACGTGAGCTCCTTTGGGGCCATCAACGACGACGGAATAATAATGCTTCCGTAGCTAATGAGACACTTTTCAAATTCTATGTGTTCTCTTCAACTGTTTTATGCCGCGTTTCAAAGGGGACCAGGTGGGCGAGTATCGTTTCGTAATTATTCGAGATACGAGGAGTAACTAAAATTGAGAATCTCGTGGTTCTCCGTGGTGGCGCGCGTGATCCACGAGTCTTCGAAGCACTTCTGTTATTCCGTTCGGCTCGAGGAAGCTACGCGAGTCGCGTTTCCATTTTCGACCGGCGTAATTCGATTTAATCGCTCGTGAGCAGAAATCGGAGGAAAGTTTTGCGCGAGCGGATCAGCGGCGGAAGCGGGACCACTCGAAATTTAACGATCCACCGATTCCTCGAGACGGAGGCTGCAACGGCGTATCGAGTAGACGCGAAATAATTGAATCGTGGCCGTAAAGAGTGTCTCTTTGTTACCGTCGGATAGATCCGAGCACTTTTTCTTGCCTCGATTATCGATATGTAGTCCCAGGGAGGGGAGGCTCGGTTGCAGCTCGTTTTTATTCCATGTTTAGAGGGATGGCCGCCGCGCTCCCCGCTTTTCATCCGGCGCGATCTGCATCGAAAGGCGGCACTCGATCAAAGATAATGAGGAAAGCGAACGGTTCGGAAAGAGAAATATGGAGTCCACTTCGTTAAAAACGGGGATTTATCGCGACGGGCATCGCGGTTCCGCGTAATTCCTACGGTTCAAACGTCGATTTAACGAAACTGAAAAGAGTACCGAGCCTCTCCTCCGCGTGCACCATAATCGGTTCGCCCGTAGAATCAGCGGAGGCCACCACTCGGCCATGATCCCATTTACCACTAGATTACCAAGAATTCGTAATCCGCGCAGCTCACTTTAAAACCCATTGAAAGGCGGATTTTTATTTCAACTCTCTTTGAACTAAAATCGATGGTATGTGATCGATCCGTTCAATTAGAGACGTTTCATCCCCCGATTCTTATCGTTGAAATTATTACGTCGAGCAGAGTATGATAATTAAAAAACCCCGTGGCATCTGGTAAGAAGAGTAACCTCTTCACGATCGCTTCTCATTCCTTCAGTGCCGCATAATATCGCATTCGCAAGTATCAGATACGACGTAAAACCGCTGCTGCTCGCAAACGAACGACCAAACGTCCCATTATCCTCGTCGCGGAGAATCAATCGTTCGCGTAGAAACCTGAAACGGTCCCTGGTTCGACGTGGATCGTACCAGAGGCCACGGTCTCTCGCCTCCGACGACGAAATGATCGGTGGGCCCAGGTTAGCGGAGAGGAGACGGCAGCCGCTTCCGTCGAACGAGCAACGGACAGCAACAATGGCCGTGCGCCACGACTATCGGTGGCGTCCCTCGAGCGCCTCCGCGGCCGCTGATGTACAAGCTAGGCGCACTAGCGTAAGGGACTACTGCCTGTTGGTAATTACCCGTCGTAAATCGTGGCGTTCGCCGGGGTCGCCTCCCTCGGGTAACAAGGCGGGCAACTTTGAAGACGCGAAACCGCGCCGCGTTGGAAACGAGAAGCGCGGTCACGAGAGGATGCACGTGGGAAGGGAATAAATTTTCAGGCGTACCCTGCCGGGACGGTGGGCTTTATCTGGTCCAGGGGCGCCAACGGACGGTCGCCCTCAAAGGGTTCGCGGCGAGCACGGCCGCTTAGAGAGTCGCGGAAGAACCGGTGGTCTTTAATCAAGATCGCGAGAATTGGCGACAAGTCCGTGGATAAATCACCGGTAGGCAATTCGAGCCGCGGGATAACGAGTTCGAGCGCCGTGGAACGGCGTGAAATTGATTTTTAATTGGTGGATCGCGGGAGACAGAGGAAGGACGACGCAGAGACCCCTTCCTCTGGAGGATTATTTATGGTTCTGCGGGTACAATGCCGCGTGGCTATGACCACTCGAGATGGCTATTTTATAGCAAAGGATCGCTGTCAAGCGTGTAAACTAGATTCTTACATGTACTTATAAATTTCGGGGTGGTAACATGCTTCAAAGACTCAGAGATCGTAACGAGAAATATTTGGTACGGCAGATGTGTAAGAAAACAGAAAGACAGCTCGTTTCTGAATGTATAAATAACTTCCTTCCCTCCGCTTTTCTTTTTCCAGTTGGAAAATACAAGACAGCCCAATAATTAGTCCGGATCCCGTCGATGAAATAAACGTCGGTGAAATCGAGTGGCGCGAGACGAGCGACTGTTATTTTCGCGACGGGAAGCGGCCGAGAGCGGGTACGTCGCGAGGTATCTCGACGGGTCCCGATGATCGCGGCTCCCGCCCGTATACAGACAGACAGCCGCGCGTACAACACACAGCTGCCGGTTGCATTTCGCCTCGCGATGTTTCGGCGCGATTACGCCTGTTAATGGCGCGGCGTTATGGCGTCACACGGCCGCGATCCCCCTTTTTCCCGCGGTCGCTCGAGCTCGCTCGCTCGCTCGTTCGCGCGCGCGAGGCGAAGAGAGGCCTGTGCCGCATAACGAAAAGTGCGAAGGCACCAAAGTTACAAGAGGATAAAAGGATGCACGCCTCGAGCTTTTACGGGCGGCCCGATGCTCGAGAGAGACCAGCGACGGGGGAGGATGAACGGGGCGCGAGCGACGGGGGAGGGACGCACGCATTATCTAAATGCGCGACACTCTGCGAGGCTATACGCTCGCGCTCTCGTGGTACCACCGCCTCCTCCTCTTCCTCTTCATCCTCCTCCGCCGCCGCCGCCTCCGCAGAGCCTGCGTCGAGCAACCGCCGCCAGAAGCTACCAGATTTCCTCTTTCTTTTTTCCTTTTTTACTGCCCCCCTCCCCTACGCCACTTTTTTCCTTTTTTTTTCCCTCCTTTTTTCGTTTCCATCGCGTCCCCACCGCCTCTTACGCCGCCACGACTCTCTCTAAGTACCGCGTGTTCCGAGTGCTGTCCAACCATCGTCAAGTGGACAATCTCTTCGGGAGTCGTCCTCCGGTTCGGGGGACGAGCGAGCCTGCTGTGTGCACTGCGCGCGGTGTATGTACGCGGGTGTTCGTCTCCCTTGTCAGGGGATACTTGTGGTGGTTTGGCGGGGGAGCGGCGGGACCGAAGCGTGGTCCGTGTGAGGACGCGGATGGCGGGTATGATGGATGGTAGCTCGAGATCTTTCTTGTCGGAGAGGAGAAAAAATCAAGTGATTGAAGGGGTTTTTTTTTTATTGGTAATGGTGTTGGAATGGATTTTAGTGGGTCCCGTAGGTAGGACCTGAAGTGGGACCACGAGCAGCACCGCCACGACGCCGAGCAACTTTCTTCCTTTCGCTGTATAAGGACAAACTAAACTGCGTATTGTTCTACGCTCGATCTGAATGTGAACGGGGGAACGCGACTAACGAGGCTGATTAAGATTCCTTTAATCACACCAACCGGGACCGCCGACGCTAAACAAGTGTGACCGACAAGCTGCGCGAAAGGCTCAAAGAGGAACCGAAACCAGAGAGCAGGACTAATTGCTCTCGAGCAACCGTCGACTCTAATTCTCCTTGGTTTCGCGCAACTTTTCCTTTCCCGATCGTACGCGCGAGCTGCCCGTATTAAATGACACACGGCGTTGTCACGATCGAGAGGTCCCAGTCCGCCCCCAAAACGGAAGATCGCGTTCTCCACCTGTCCCAGGCGCAGCTGTCCCCTCGATTGGCCTAGAAATCGACGAATCTGCTCGATCCGAATCTACACCTCGGGCTGGCCAATCGAAGGAAAAAGGAGGGGCAAGAAAGTGAGTGTTCGAAGTGGATTCGTAATTAGGCACGCTGGTGAACGGACAAATTAGTCGCTTGACATCTGCCGCGGCGGACGAAGCGAACGGGGCGAACGCGAGGGCCTTCATCATCGTCCTCGGACGGAATTCCCCCGCTCGCGTCCGTCCCTCCCTACTCGCTTCTTCCCTCGCTTTCGTCGTAAAGTTCAAATGCAACGATACGACGCGTCCGGCTCCGCAGGCTCGTTTCTCTCATTCGAAACGACGCAGTGGGCCGTGCAGCGGCGCGACCAGGGTCCCCGAAAGGTGTCGAAATCGGCGGACAGCGGCGGCGCACGGGACCCGGCGTGGCGCGCGCAGCTGCAGCTCCGCTCGAACGAGAGGCCGTGGGCCCCGCGAGGCAAAATATCATCGGGGAATTCGACGAACGATCCGCTCGTAAATTACTATAGCCGGGGCCGGGGCCTCTTCTCGCGCGCACGTGTATACGCGCGTACGTGCGCCAAGTGCGCCGAAAAACGCGGCCGAAAGAATTTCTTCGAAGGTGCTTCGACGTCCACGCGAGGGACCCCGAGGACGTGCGATCTCTCGCGCTCGATCACGATCGCTACGCGTTCTAAGAAACAGAATCACGCCACGAACAACGCGATTCTCGTAATTTATCCGATATTTGTTGATCATCGACCCCCAAGTACCATCCCCTCCAATCAGGAACTGCTTCTCACGCGTACGAAAGAAAGGATGGGATAAGGAGAGAGCGAACGGCGGCGAAAAGCGGGCGAGAAATAGTCGTGAATGACTACTCGAGGTTTTCGCGATAATGACGTAACAACGTTCGTCGACGACTAATTGGGATGTTTCAGCGCGCGCGGCGTTCGACGAATACAGGAAGCGCAATTGACGCGAAGCGATACCGCCGCCCCACGGCGCGCTGGGAGCGGGACGAAGACAGGGCCGACAGAGTGACAGCGGCGCGGGTGGAGGACACGGAAGAGGTGGCGGCGGCGGATGAGGCGGCGGGAGGATCGATTCGCTTATCCGGCCGCGAATATCCACGCGAATATACTTAATTGAGGCAGCACTCGATTCAAGGACCCGATAACACGGGTCGAATCAAACGGTCGAATGCAATCGAACGGAAATCAAAAACCTGCATCGGCCGCGCGCTCTCTTTGCGAGAACCGACAGGGAAAACGCGGCTGAAGATTATTGATTCACCACCTACTCCATTATACGCTGCGTTTCCACTCTCTCTCCCTCTCTCTCTCTCTCTCTCTCTCTCTCTCTCTCTCTCTCTGTATGTACTTTATATCACTGATTAGACCCCCGGACCCGGAATCAGACGCCGGGTGCTCGTCTTCGACGTCGATAGCACTCACCCCGACCGGGGGCTCGTCGAGATCTTTGAAAACGAGCCCCGTCGGGGTTCTCGCCGATCTTTGCGACGCTGCACAGCTCGTTACGGATATTGCCACTCTGTTTTATATCTGATTCACAGGCGGTGGCGTCTCTCGACCGGGTGCAAGCGACGAAGGCAGTGTAGCGAGGTCGTGAAAAGTCGGTCAGCGGTCGAGGTTCAAAAGAGCCAGCGACGAGGATCCAGGGAAGATAAGAGAAGTTTAACGTCAGCGTGTACGCGAGGGTGAAACGAGAAGCGGTCGAAGCGAAGGGGTTGAAATCCACGTGTATCGCCCAACTAAACGATCCAACAACTTATCTGAAAGTTCTAAAAACGAGAGATTCGAGTTGCACCGATTTCGTAGAGCGAATCGAGCGGGGGCAAAGTCGGTCCCGCGCTTCCAGGAAGCTGAGGCCCATCCGAATCGCGGCGAGACGATCACCGCGAGCGAGCACGGGTCTCGGTGGGTTCGCTGCGAGAGGAGACGCAGCGACGACGGCCAGCAGAGCGAACAGAGGAGGCCAGTTAAGGATGGTGGGACGAGGACCAAAGCCAGCGGGCGAACAGAGAGGAAGGCGTCCCGATGCGAGCGAGGCCGGGGAGGCGAGTCGAGGGGCCGAGAGACAATGACACGCATACCGCGCGCTCGGTGGCCGGCTCTCTATAGGGGAATGCAAATACGCAGGAGGCGGCGGCGGCGGCGGCGATGGCGATGTTTTCGACTCGGCTAGTAAGCGGTGAGCGTAGAGGGAGCGGCGATGGAACGGGATGGAAACGATGAGCGTGGCGAGAAGGGAGAAAGGGAGCGAGAGAGCGTGTTTCACCGATGGTTAGCGTCAAATATTTGGTGCGTGCGCGAGGTATGGCAACGCCGCGAACTCCGAGGGCCTCTACGTCTCCTCCTCTCGCCGCTACCGCCTCCTCCGCCCCCGACTGCCGCCGCCGCCGCCGCCGCGATACAAGCGCCGCGCGCGCGAGATAGCGTCACGGCACGCAAACTAATTAATTAGTTGCTTTTCTAACGCCGAGGCTTAACCGTTCAGCGGGAGAGAGAGAGAAAGAGAGAGAGCGGTTGGACCTCCACCCGTGATGCAACTTTTCCGTGACGCGGTCTTCCTTTCGATTAACCCTCCGACTCGCGAGGAGGCGTTCGTTGAACCTACCATACGAAAAATTTGGAACCCTACGGATAGTCGATGGTCGCGCGACACGCGACTCGCTCGCTGGGTATCTCTACGTGTCTGTATAGAAGACGAAGCCTGTCTGGTGAAACGAGAGAAACGTCCGCGTATCGTCAGCGATGTCCCTTTAAAGCGACGAGGCTGGTACCGATATGAAGAGAGGTGATTAAGAATTTGCAGGCTTCGCAGCCGGTGAGGACGGTGGTGTTCGCGTCTACCGGATCGAAACTGGCATCATCGATATCAATACACGCTAGCCGACGAGTAGATGTTCCTCGTAAATTCCTCGGGAATCTCAATCTAAATTCAAAGGATCATCGGGCATTAACAGGCGATTACTATTCCAGCCACGGCCGAGCCGGAATCAAGATCAAGACCGAAAGGATGAGAGGCGGAAACGCGGAATAAAACGCCGATATTTCTCCCCGGGGGCAACGGGCCGTACTTTGATTACGATCTGACGTAATAAAAGTTTAAACGAACGACGAGCAGTTACGGTTACCGTCGCGCATGCATATCGTCGTGGAACAAAAATGAGCCGGGAACCGTCCGGACGGGAAGATTTCGCGGATAGATTTCAAGGATCCCCGCGTGGCCGTTCGCTGCATTTGTATGCGTGTTACGCTTCGTGTAAATAAAATAAGTAAAAGAGAAAAGGAACAGAAAAAGAAGCGGGGAAAAAGAGAAGAAAAGGGAGGGAAAAAGGAGCTCTCCGCTGGAAGTGGCGAGTTCCTTTCTAACCGGTGGACTCTTTAGGATTCCTGCCCCTCCTTAGACAATTTGCCACAGCCGCCTCCATAAACGGACGCCGGTGCTCGCTCGCATAGTCACGACCCGTTTCCTGTCATTAGCGCATCGAAGGTTCGCCCATTGGTGGCTGCCGGTAAACGCCTAAACGGACCTGGACGGCGTTTCGCCGATCTCGGCGGGAATTTTCAGGAACGATCGTGGAAATCGAGACGGGGACGATAATTGAGGGCGGACGCGGGGCGCCCCAGCGTAGTTCTGGGAGTTTCGCTATCGGGAAAAACGACTTTGTCGACGACTTCGTCGAGTATGCAGGTCCGCTAATGCGGGCATACACGTCGCACTTACAAATGGGCTCTTAAGAGATCATTGCGATTGCCCATGCGCAGTCACGTACGGTTTTCGTCACGTGTCGCGCTGGCAATGGGCTGTTATCATTGGCAGAGCTATTTTGGCGCCCTGCGCGAACAATTTGAATGGCGCCGTTGCCTCCATTACGCTCCACCCATTGCTTCTTCTCTCGTTGAAGGAAAGAACCGAGAAAAAAAGGGGAGGCAATCAAATTATACGATCATATCTTCGAACAAGCGAGGAGCTAATAATATTTCACTGGTCGTCACTCGCGGGTCGCTCGATCGAGCGTCCCCTGCGTCCGCTCGAGACGCGGCTGACAATCGTTCGAACGACCCGTAACCGATGTAACATCTTCGTCGCCGTTTCCCAATAAAGAACGACGCGCTACCTCCGGCAAGAACGAGACCAGACCCAGCGACCTTGGTCCCCGACGCAATCGCAACCACCCCGAAGAAACATCGGCCCGCATACCTCCACCGCGCTTATTAGCATTTAACGCGGGTCCATCGTGTGTAACAGGGAGGGACGGGGGGCTTTTTCTGCGGCCGCAACCGTCCCCGTCCGGCGGTTTCGACCACGTGCCGGCGGAACCGGCAAAAACCTGGCCAAGGAAACGGGGCGCGCACCGGGAATACCTCGGGACCAACGATACGAACAAATTACGAGGAACACGGACGCCATTAAAGGAGCGAAAGCAGCAAAAATGCCCCCGGATCGCCTCCGCGTCTCGCGCTTCCCGCGGCCAGCCCGTTCAGGGGAACAAACCTCTCTCGCGCAGGTGAAAACCCTTCTCCCCCCCACGTGTCCCATCGCGTTTCGCAATTTGTTTCCGCTACGTCCCGCCGCGTGCGCCGACTTGGCCGACATGTCGACGACGCTGGTAATGACACGCGGAATTCAATGGCCTACGTGTTTATGTAATCTCGCGTCGTATCGTTTGTTCAGGGAAATGCCCCTGAGGGGAGAGGCGAGGGACTGCCGATCGTTGTCTGACTGGCAGACTGTGGAAATTGGAGAGACGTTTACTGGCGCGTTGCAAAACGGAAGGATGGGCTGGCGGAGTTGGAATTTCGGTCGGTTCGCGGAACGAAGGGGTGATTTCCGAAGGATCGCGTTCTGACTTACTACCATCGAGTTATCGACTATCTCCCAAGGAATCCATTTTTTTCTCTCATCGCGAGTGTCTGTTAATCGCTGCGCGATTGTACGACGTCTGAAGCGAGGGACAGGGTTATTGCTCGACGCGTTTCCGTAAACGATGTCTCGTTGGACTGAAAAAATATGGAGGCTCGTCGAAGCAGCGACGCGGAGCGTGTTCCAGGTAACTCGTTAATAAAGTCAACGACACCGAGTAACCGTGGCAAATTGGTTCGATATCCCGCGCGGCGAACCAGATCCGTAAAAGGACCAGGTTCCGTCGATGGTCAGCGAAGAAAACGATTCCGGCGGTGGGGTCCGTGGGCACGGGATCACGGAAGCTTGGCGCCGACGCACGAAGGGCGGGACAAGGGCGCGGCCACCGGTCGTTCTCCCAATTTCGCGGGGTGCGCCTGGAACGAGGTGCCGTTGCATCGCAAGGACCCCCTAAATTATCGGACGCCGGTGATTTAAGGCGAAGCGGTTCGTGTAGGAGGCCGATGGTTTCCACGGGGCGCAGCCTAACGCCGGTAATCAACGCGTCCAAGATTAACGAGATGCTAAAACGAGCCGTGTATATATATATATACATAAGTTGACTTGGTGTACGCGGCACGTTGTTTCGGTTATGAATAAATCAATATCGATAAACAGCGTAAGCCGCGTTACGTATTTGTAATAAGCTCGGAGGATTTATGTGTCGACGCACTTGCTCGTAGTTGTTCCCTTCGTTCTTATTTCACCTCTATCCACCTCTCTCTCTCTCTCTCTTTCTCTCTGGCTCTCTTCGACACGGTCGACTGGCAAAGCTTTCCGCCGATCGATTCGTTTCACCGACAACACCCGGTGTATTAACGCGCTGGGTATCAAGCGAAGTTCAACGATGGAAATTAATGCGCCCAGGTGACCAGAGCATTCCGTAATTATAATTACTCGCGGACCGTGGGTCGGGCCTAATTACGCTCGCCGCTTAACTGGTCCGCGCGGACGCATTAAAGTCTCGTATTTCAATTCGTCACCGGGCCCCGTCTCTGGGGTTGGGTCAGTCCAAGTCTCTCGACCTCGTTTCGCGTTCTTCCTTTTTCATTTGTTAATGCGCTAGAGTTCCTTTTTCCCCTTTTTTTTTTAAACAAGTACTCAGTCACTGAACCTGAGACGAACACTCGAGTCGCATCGCGGTACCATGGGATGCTCCTAAAATATTATCAAGATACACGCTTCACGGTAATTACGTTCGACAATTTCGAAACAGTCAGAAGAACATTTGATACGATCGATCAGTTTTAAGTCGTAGAACGATGTCTACATGGTGATCATTTCGAAACACCCGATACAATACAGCAGGATCGATTGTTACATTCAAACGTCTACATGGTATTTGTTCTTCGCGCAACAATTAACTCGAGGACGGCGTATAAACTCCGTATTAGCCGAACAAGATGCCAGACGCACCATAACACTGCACCCATTTCCCACCTCGCGATCCCCAGCGCCCTTTCACGCCCGTCGATGCTCCCATGTGAAACGCTCGTAAAACGAAGGGAACGACCACGCACGTAATTCAGACTAATTAGCGTGGCATCGGGACGGACGGAGGTCTCTTCGTCCGCCGTGGCTTATTCGCTCTGGCAAAGATTTTCCCCTCCGTCGGACACGTGGGTGAATTAACACGATCGCGGCGTGTAAACGATTATCTCTGTTGGCCTACGGATCAAGCGGACAGTTTCGATATCGGCTCGCGGGGCGAACAGACGCGTGCTTGTGCGCCACGGACGGGAACTGCGTCGGGTGGAACGCCTCGAAACGGCGGACGCAGGGAAAAGAACTCGCTCGAGCCGACTTCATCCGGTAGGAGCACGTTGGGCCCTGAATGGCTAATAAATCGACGCGGTACCGTCGCGAATTCAATCGCGTCTAGCGATGGGCTCGAACCTTGCGAGTTCCACCAGATTCCCTCGGGAAAATTCATCATTTTTCAATCTCGCAATCTCACAACCCTCCAACGCACTCAAAACATTCTAATTCTCCCCAAAGTGGAGCATGGAATACCACAGAAGACCATGATACACGAGAAACTAGCAGATGCCTGTATAAAACACTTTGACCAACGCACGCTGCAACTCACCCCCCCCCCCCCAGTTTCGACGTGGCAAATTAATAATACACGTCTCCACTTGAAGCAGGCCTGCATCTCTCAAGCGCGATGCATATTCACGAAGTGACTCGATCGGTTTGGACTCGAATCGGCTCGCGGTAGGCTCGATGCCATCGCTGAATTAACGACAGGTCTAACCAGACGTACAGACGGGAGTTCCTCGCGCCGTTGGACACGCGTAGAACGGCGGCGGGTAGAAAACAGGTAGGAACGGGGAATCAAGGGGGTGCTGCATCGTCTCGGGAGTTACGACGGCACATCGCCGGCCGGTTTAATTGAAAAAGATAACGCCCTCCCTACGGCCGGTAATTGGGCGTAATTAATATTCATTTACAATGTCGGTGCGCGGACTCGTCGGTACTTGGCCAGGGGGTTGAAGCGGGAGAAGCACAGCCGTCCTCCTTCATGGGCGTTTAACTGGGCCGTAAAGAATTACCGTATCGTCTTACGCGCTCGCCAACCCTCCCGCCGCCAACCCCCTCGCAGGCCTTCCCGTCGTTATCATACGATGCCAATCGATAATTAACAAATACTCCCCGGTGATTACCTTGGTCTAATTACTGGTATTATTAATATCGTTTATTCCACGCAGAACCGTAAAAAATTACGCGAACGATAATGAACGATGGCAAAGGGCGAGACACACACGGCGCTACGGGTGTTATTAAGCGAGATTAACCCGTGTTAGCAGTCACGGTAGCGTGAGGATTCTTCACGCTACCTCGACTCGTTCCACTCGTCTACCGGGTGTCCGCGAACAAACAACGGGCCCACGGTTAATCCTCTGGCTTTCGCCAGCCGAAGGAGCGTCGCGCTCCGTCTGCGCGCGATCCTCCAGGGACGGAGATTACTCGAACGGAACTGTTCCCGTGGCAGATAACGCGTCGCAGCAGTTTCGTACCCCAACTGTGGCAGATAACGCGCCGGAAGGTATGCGTAAACAGTAGCGTTTGGTATTCGATAACGAGGACACGGGGGAGGCTGGCGTCTTCGCCAGCGAGCAAACAACCTGGGTGGAGAGATCGTCGCTGTCCACCAGCTGAGAACAACCAGAGGTGCGTGTACCGGACGAATCGCCAGGTGTTCCGTCGACCGATTCAATTACGATATCGAAGTGGACGGTTCGAGCAGCGGGTACCAACGTTATCAACGAGCTAACGGCGATCGCCAGGCCTCTCCTGATGGAGAGCGTCCATAGCGAGCGAATGTACCTCTCTACCTGCAGTCTCGATCGTTCCAGCGAGCACTGAAATCGGCGCGGAGCACCGTACGTTCCGACTGTCACAGAGAGTGACAATAATCGCGTAATAAAACGATCGAACGAGTCTGATATAATCCGTGGCAGAGAAATCGTAGCTTGTTAACGCGGCGGGCCGGCAGACATATCGCTAATTGCAAAACCACTAATGATCGTAATAGCAGCCCTGTCGTTCGGATCTCGTCAGAGTTATCGCCTAGATCGTGCTAACAAATTGCCGGTCGATGATAAGTTGCCGCGTACCCGGACTACCGCGTCGACTCCTTATTGCTACTCCAATTACACGTACGTAAATATTGTTTAACTCTTTATTGCCGGGACTTTATTCGTTCGCGTTGGGTGAAATTATGGCCGCGGTACTAATGTGAAGTGTCGTTACGCGTTCAGCGAGAAGCGAACGAGGAACTCTGCGCAAGGGCATAACGCAAGGATACATCGACGAAACAGAATAATCGTGCGAATAGCGTAAAATTTTGGTATTAAAGTTACGAATAAACCTATCTTTGTAGAGTAGATGAAAATATTAAGATATGTATTCCTTCTTTTATTGGCAATGGTCAACATTTAAGTAGCCCAACGATCGTCACAAAATTAATAGCAAAATCTTTATCGCGCCACTTAATGAAATTCATATATTGGACTTTTCAACATGGAGGGAGGTTCACTCGTTAAAGAGAGTTAATTACACCTAAAGCCCTCGTCGAGTCCCACGGAGGGCCCTAAATAGGCTGTTCCTCTCAGCTACCGAGGAATCGCGTGTCCCCGCAGAGACCCCCGATCCGTGGCTAATAAAACAATGGGTCCCATCTTTGGGGCGGTGGATTTCGTCGAAAACCAACAAGGACCCCCTAAGCCCGCGATCCAGCCTTGGACACGTCCTTTTTTCAGCTCTGCCCGGTGGAACCCGAGAAACAATAACCGAAACCTGCCGACTGGTCCTACGGTTCACTGAATGAATAAACTAAACGTGTCCAGAGATGCTGTTTAGGAAAGGCAGAGGGAACGGTGAGAAGGGGGAGAGGGACGCGTTGGGCCTGGAGGCCATGTGGACTCCTCGCTCGGAAGGGCGTTTCGTCCGATGGGACGGAAAGGGAAGAGAAAGGCCCGGTTGCCAAGGGCTATAATAATAACCAACCTGAGAGGTTGCGTTAAACGCTACATTAGTCACATCCGATAATGATAAAGTCCTGGATAAACGAACCGTAGCGTGCGCCTTGATCGCGTGATTTTTCACTGATTCCTATGTCAGCCTTAAAATGGTTCGCGTGCTACGAAACGGAGGTGGGTGGTCCCACGTTGCGATCAGAGTTCGATTTTGTCAAACGAAAATAATTTCGACGACAAAAAACACAATAACAGCAAACATTTAGATTTTCAAATATTCGAAGCTCCGCAGAGTTGAAGTTGAAAGATTCTAACGATCACTGTTAAGGGTTTTCTGCGAACCCTGTATGGGTGGAAGATGAAAGAAGACGACGAGTGTCTCGGTGCCGGGTAAAAATCCGGTCTCGATTCCGGCGCGAGGTTCGCCAGCGACGTTAATCGACAAAGAGGCGACTGTGCAGCACCAGCCACGGTTAACCATGAAGGGCTCGGACGGTCTCTCCGCGGACGAGGCGATCCGTGTGGCTGTGGGCGTTTTGAACGGTGCCCGGTGTGCTACGGCCAGAGGGCACGCGTCCTACGTGCCAGATAACAATGATACCGTTGTCTTGGCCCTAAGCCCGCTCCGTTTATCAACGGATTTAGATGGAAATTGCTGCGAAACGACGTACCCGGGGACCGGACGCAACCTCTACGGCACACGGATAACGCGCGGATGGACGAGCCACGATTACGGAGCGAAGGTCGACCGGCTGCGATGGTTCTCGTCTTCGTTTCGCCTTGGGTAATTAAAAAATAAGATAAAAACAGAAGCGGAGCTTTTCGTTTCTCGGTCGAGAGATCGGCTATTGGTATCGAGAAGGTTAATGATGTTTCGCTGCACGAATCTTGCGGGGCTGGCGAAGATAAAAAGAAACGCAGCCAAGGGGTGGATTAACGATCGAAGAGAAGCACGCACGGCCGTGGAAGGGGTGCTCTGGACGCTCGATGGAACCGGACGATAGAAGCGGGATCGCATTCAGACGGAAGTGGAAACCCGCCGAGCTGGCTGGTCACTCTTAATTAGTACCATCGTTGTGACGGTTCCCGGTAATCGAGAACGACATCGACGAACGACAGCAAAGAGCGAGATATCGCGCGCCGTTGTAAACGGCCGCTGCGCGACGTGGTAATTACGTAACTACATAATTCGCCGCGGCAATTGCCAAAGTTTTAATTGCCGCAAGCCGTGAGCGTAATATCATTATTCCCGGGTACTCGCGACGGAAACCTCTGCCGTGGGTGCACGCCATCGTCCACCGGGCGAAAACATTAGCATTCGAATTAGCGACGATTCCCGGGACGTCGGTGAAAACTCCAGGCCGCTTGGAAAACTGTTGGACGTCGACTCGAAAGAGGCGAGGGGGACGCGGAAATTTTGCGAGCGATCGTAGATCGAATTGTAAGAACGATTAAGAATTTAAGTGCGCCTCGCTGAGATCGTCCATCGCTTTGTACTACTAATTTAAAGGGTAATCACAGTAATTAAGAAGAGATCGAGATATCGTTGGACCGACTACCCTGCAAAAAGAGGAAGAATGTTAAAATGTATCCGAAAGTACAAGACCGAGAATTAGCAGATATGACATCGCAGATCCCAACTGCTCGATCGTAACGAGACTAACAGATATCTCACATCGCGGGGGCAAAAACCGGAACAGCGCATTCCAGCTGGTCCCGGGTTGCTTCGTGGCGAAATTCGCGAAAAAACGACGAGAGGGCCAAGGGTGAAATGGTGGGGGTTGACGGAGGTAGCGAAGAGGGAAAAAAGGGAGCAAGAGAGAGAGCAAGAAAGAGAGAGAAGCAGCCTTTTTAAACGCTCTCGCCCTCCTCCCGCCGACGTCCATTTATGAATATGTATCCGAAGCGTGGAAAGGCAGGTGCGAAGTTTCGCGGAGCCTTCTTCCTGCTACGCAATTCGCCCCTTAATGGCCACTCTCTCACTATTATCTACGCCCCAAAAAGCCCTGCACGGCTACAGGTCCGCCTCATCCTCCGTTTCACTTGGACACCGGCGAGATGGCCCGTAGGTATAGTGCTTCTGAGCACCGGAGACTAATAGCGACCATATCGGTTGCCCATCGGAACACACGCTTCGAGAGACGAAACCCACCACCCCGCGTATACACTCCCGTTCATAATTCATCGGCCGTTTGATGAACACGGGATAAAGAAACGTTCGCATGCGGCAGTTACCGAACGGGGTGGCCCGCCATTCGTTGGCCTTCGTCTTGTACCACGATCACAGCGGATCTTCGATCGCGCCATCGAACGATCGCATTTTGTTTCGAAGATTCGAAGACTATTACACTCGAAAGTACGATTCTCTCGACGCTCTGCGAGAAAGTTCGAGGTGTTCCTCGTCTACTTGTGGACGAGAGTGTACCCCTTGTTCGACTAGTGCGCGCAGCAGGCTCACGGCCCAGGAGAATATTGCTAAATTTCGCCAATAAGCTCTTATCGCCGCCAAAAAGCCCTCCGACCTTTCCCTCCCACCCTTAGCCGAGCGCCACGAGACTCGATCATCCATAGCTCAGGGCGAGTAGGAGCCCCCGAAATCGGCGAGTCTCCCGCAAGGTACAACTTAAGCATCGATAAACAATCTGAAATGAGGGGTTTCTCGGTGGACGTCCCTTTTTTTTTTCTTTCTTTCCCCGTACGTTTAAGAGGAACAGGGCACGAAAGCGGCGCGTTCGAGAAACGCCACGTACGATTTCAATATTCCGAGGTGGTTTATTAAGACGGCGCACGGGCCTCTCGCATTGTCACTCCCTTTTAATTAAGCCGCGAACGATGGGAACGTAATCACCTGGACGTCGCCGGGTAATGACTCCGCGACGTGCAAACGAATATTACCGCGGCGATAATTACAACCGTCGGGAATAATAACGATCGGTAGGGTATTAATACCGAAAACCCGATTAAACGCGAATTTATAATGGGACCGCGTGCCAGGCTGCGAGGGCACCTACCCGTAAAACGTACCCAGCGACGGACACGGTGTTGCGTGCCGCGGAGAGACCAGGCTCCGCGTAACGAGTTTCATCCTCCCGCTCTTCCCTTTTCTTTTTTTTCCCCCTTTTTTTCTTTACGATTCCACGGCTAAACGTCAACTCGTAACGATTCGCATCGTTAACGGGCGCGAGTTGACAGGCATTCGATAATTTGTTCCTCGCCTTTTTCAGCGAGACGCCCGGGTGCTTTTATAGCCCGCCTCGAGTGCGTAAACTTCGCGAATTGGGATCCTCTCGGAGCAATAAATAACGGACAGCGAGCAAATACAGACTTGGTATCGTTAAAACGATATTTAGTGGACCGCGCGTCGTACAATACGGCGTAAGTTGCGGCAGGCGTGCGTGCGAATAAATCGCGTACAAATAAAAAATCGAACTCGAGGCATCGGTGTGCGTGTGCCATTGTAATACGCATCGATCCCTCCTGTTTCTACAGAATCGGAAAACGTGCAGTTTGAAGGAATCACTTATCGTCCGTGGTTGATGAAGGCGTAACCCGGAGTGGGTCTGGTTTATAGCATCAACGGGGAAATCAAGTTAGTTGTTGAATTTCGTGCGAATTCCAGGAAGGGGTGGCTGTCACGTGACACGAGGACAGGTAGAACAGTCAGCTGGAGAGAGCCGCCGCAAAATAGAGGTTCGAGTCACGCGACCACGAAAGCAACCCCTCAAAACCTACCTTCCTGCACCTGTAGTGGCCGGGCCTCGTCGACTTAAGGCGGTCATTAATTAAAGACGACCGTGTTGTCATCTTCGCGTCACACCGTGGACAACTATATGTCACGAACCCTGCTTACGCCATGAAAAGCTGGTCGTCGCGGAAATTTCGTTCGAACTGGAGGAGTGGAGGGGAATAGAATCGTTTTTACCAATTTCTAGCGATATCCTGCGCTATTTTTCCACCTTCGATTTTTCTATTCTTCTTGTTGTACCTTCTCCACCGCTTTTAACCTTCCCTCACGAGTCTCTCTTTTTTCCAGCAGCGCGTGGCACCGTCAGTTGGACAACCGCGCAAGAAAACTCCGCTGGCGTTCACGTTCCCGGCCGTTTCATTTGTCAGCGACGCGTGTAATGGCATCCTCTGATGCGTCGCGCGGCCACGAAAAGAAAAACTCGACGCTAACCAAACGGAAACGAAACGCGTATCCCGAGTACACGTTGCAGGATAATATCCACGCATCTATCTGAGCGTTGAAATCTCCGAAACGCTAAATATCATCGATCCCTCGTCATCCCCCACAAAAAAAAAGCAAAAGAAAGAAACAATTTCAAGCGCGTAACTCTGTTTTCTCCGAATCTATCGCGATGGACGAACGATTCACCGGCACCAAAGTGCAGACGTACACCCATCAAGTTATAAATACACCGCGTAAAACGTGTTTCCAGATCGTACTCCAGTTCTCCGTGCTCCGTAACAAGCTATACATGACACAGAATTTCTTCTTCGACAGCCTGCACACACGACGCGACCACGTGTAACCAAGCGATCGACAACAGCTTCGAATCGAAGTCGTTCGATTTCCAGGGAACCGCAAAGAAGCTCGAATGCCCAGGAGAGAAAAGGGGTGTCGAGAACGCTCGTCTCCGACGCGCGTCTCCACCGCTACTCTTCTTTCGCCACCCATTACGCGTCGTCGTTACCATCGACGCGCGTTGCACGTTTTACACGTACGCGCGAACTGCACACGGGGGCGCCGATCGATTTTTCGCGCATTCAGTTTTAATGGATCCGCCAGGTTGGTGCTGGTGTGTTCTTTTTTTTTTCTTTTTTCACCCCCGCGCGGCTCTTGGCGGTCGAGCGATGCCCGCGTGTAAAGAAGCGGCCGGGGGATTTATATTCCCACAGCGTGGCACACATTGTCGCTCGGTTTTTCGTAGGAAAGGGGGACACGACACACGCGAGCAGACCGGAGAGGAGCTGCTCTATAAATATTAATACCGCGGCGAGCCTCGCCTCGTGATTTTCTTCAGTGTCGCGCGGTCCGCGACGAAGAAACCCGGCTAATTTCTGCCCTTCCACGGTCCGCTCGACCGTTTAGAAAGCACGCGTGGGCGAACCGCGCGCATTCGAATCCTGACTGTAAATTAAAACGGATCGCGAGACGTGGTCCCCGCGACTTCGATACTTCGCACGGAAAAGTTACCGCGAGCAGAGGTTTTATATACCTGATCGAGGGTTACTTTATTTACCGCGCGATTCAACGATACTAGCATCCACTCTCGATCCTGTATCCTGTAATTATCGAGTTTTTAACTGACGTCGCGCGTGGCACACGCATTGGTACCGCTGCGCGATACCAAAATCGCCAGCGAACGATTATATATCCTAAATGCCCCGATTACATGGGAATTTGATAAATGCACGATTTACGTGCGACGTTAAACGAATTGAAACGATGGACGGAGAGGGTTAGAGCGCATCGATTCGTCCACTATCCCTGGTGGTTAGTGGAAATCGTTAAACCTGGCTGTAGATTCGTAACACATATCGCAGGTAAATGGCATCCACATCGACGTGTCTGGGGTACCGTGGAAAAGATTGATCCGACACCACTTACGTGGCTCGCGGACAGTCTTCGAGCGGAACAAATGGGGCGCGCTACGAGAAACCTAGAGAAAGAGCGAGGGGTAGGAGTCCACTTGAAGCTAGATCCAGTGGAGCAGATTGCAAATGAAACAGTGATTACCAAGAGAGTGAACGGTTAACAAACGCGAATGTCGCGGTTCGTGGCTGTTAGGCTCGTCGTGGTATCGAGTTATCGGCGGAATTTCGAGGAATTAGACGCGCGCCATCGGATAAGAGCCGGAACGCGAGGCGCGAGCGGTCGCGATCGGGTCGATGGTGGTCGGGCCGCGCGTGCACCAGGAAATTGACCGCGAACATGCACCGTTAAGGAATAAATATTAAACAGCGCGCGACGAAAGCTCACGGGCCGCTGACAAAGGGGTATAATGAAGCGGCGGGAAAACGCGAGCTGCTAAACAATAACAGCGACGGGTGAGAGGGGTGCAGGGGGGAGCAGTGGCCAATTGCGGTGAAACAATAAGAAGCGACGAATTGCAATGCGTTTCTTCTCGCGCCTTTTCTCTCTCCCTCGCTCTCCCTCGCTCTCTCTCTCTCACTCTCTACCTCTTACACTGCCCCTTCTCTGTTCTATTATTTTTTCCGCCGTTCCTCGTCTCGTTTTTTCCTTTTGGTCAACCACAGGAGTGGCCTAGCGTGACGTCACTTTTTTGCAGGCCGCTCATAATAGCACAGCTTACCAGCTATTACCGCGGCTGGCACGCCCCTCTCATCGTTCACCACCACGCTAATACATTTCTCCTCTCCCTCTCATTCACTCTCTCCCTCTCTATCCCTCGGTTCACCCCTCTTCACCGTGCCCTCCCCAGTCCATCGTTTGCTCTCTTTCACCTCCTTACTCCGGACTACACACAAGCCTTACACCTAGCGACCGGTGACACGACCTCGCGCGCGATTACAGCTTTTCCCGCGGATTACATCGCGCATTTATGTCGCAGACGCTTCACCCCCGCGGCACGGGTGCGCTTAATGGCCCGATAAATACGTCCATCTCGCTGGTGTAAGCGACAAGCGCGCTCGAAACAGGGATATCCACAGGGTTTATGTATTTTTTCAATGGAAGCGAAGGGGCGCGGACTTAGGGGGTGGTGGATCGTTTCGCTGTTGCGCTAGGAGGACGTTGAAAGGCACGGGGACCATTACGTATGGAGATTGTAGAATAAATGAAGCGGAAAATGAAGGGTGTAATGGTATCGTACAGTGACGGTACTGAATCGCAGCAGGAAATTACTGCATTAGTTGAGATCGCAACGTAAGTACCAAAATATCATTTCTTGGCTCGTCCTGGGGTGTGACAAGGGGTGGTTTGCGTGGAACGAACGTTCCATTCCACTCGTAATAAATAACGTTTCACGACAGTATAATTATACACTTTTTTGTTACTCCCGATTATAGGCAAGTATTCTGTATCAACGTCAGCATGGTCTCTCGATATGTAAATCGGACGCGACGCGTTTATTAACCGCAAGGATTAAACCATGAACGAGTGAAACGAGTAATTCGTAGGAATCCGGAGCGCGCGGCCGCCGCTCTTCGGAATAGTTCCATCCGGGCCGATTTAGTTTTCCACGGGCGCGTACAAAAACAGCACCGGTGGAGAGCGCGCGTATCGAGGGCCATTTAACCGGATTGATGCCACTCGACCGACTGCTCTCGTTCGTCCCGCGACACTGAATATAATTTCGCTAGCATCGCGCCGCGCGGCTTTTGTCACTTCGATACCGTGTAATTTTCAATGGGACCGAACGAAAAAAAAAAGAAGAGAGGACGGAAGGGGCGAAATAAAAAAAAAAGACCAATGCGCGCGCGCAATTTCACAGTTATTAACCCTTGTGTATTGCCAGAATAAGGGTTGCGTTGACGCTGTTGGGAACCGTGCCGAGATAAAAAATGCGGTTTCACGACTTGCACCGATTGCCCTTCGACCCTGTCAACCAGGCATTGATAAAATGATACTGAATATTTCAGAAGGAACGTATCAATTTCCATTTCAGGTCGAATCGATCCAATCAATTAATCGCAACGTTTACCAAAGCAGTCGCGTGGCTACCGATTTAAACTTTAAACGACAGCGCGGATAATCCGACCGCTAGTTAGGGAAATTTCTTTCCGTTTCACCCTTTCACCCGCGCCTACCGATCTCCTCTTTCGCCCCTCCGCGTCGAGTTTCGCGTTTCATTTTTTTTCTTCTTTCTTTCTTTCCACCGCTTCTTCGGATCTTGAAAATGTTGCGCGGCAGCCAGCGGCTCTGCAGCCGTGGCAGAAGACGAGGAGCAGAGAAAGACAGAACTGGCTGCGGAGGGAAAGCTCGTTCGGTAGTTGGGGACCGCGAGAGGCAACGCGCGCGATTCTTTTTTCGTTACACCGGCGAAACTTCTCCGGACGCCGCTCTTTCTCTCCTCCACGCCGCTTTTCCCCAGCGTTACTCTTTCCCTCCGCTATATTTCCCGCACTCGCAGCCAACAAAAAGAATCTGCTCTTGCGTGGATGCGGAAGGCAACCACGGCAACGCTCTCTCTCTCTCTCTCTCTCTCTCTCTTTCTCTCTTACTCCCCTCCCAGAAAACTGTTTAAAGCCACCAGGCAGAATATTTTAATTGGAAGATCGTCCCGATTGCGTTACCAGTCGCTTATATAATTCTTCACACGCAGCGCCTTCTGTATCTGCGATTCGCGTGCGAACAAAGTGGACAGCGCCCGTTGCGCCTGCCATTTTCCAACCCCTTTCCCTCTGCCCAACCTCTGCCACCCCGACGATACTTGGCGTGGAACGCGGTTACATTTCCCGGACGACAATGTGTAATCTCGCCGCTGCGTTACAATTACCGTACCTGCGTGCACTCAACGAGGGTCCGCGTGGTCCGCGACGGCGACAGGGGTGGTTTTCACACCGCCTCGACGGCGAAATTGCTCGCGCCTTTATCTCGACTGGCGGAAGGGCGCAAACGAGCACCGTGATTCCTTTAAAAATAAATCGCCGCTAAAGGGACCACGCGGACCACCCGCGATCGGGATTATTTCCAACGATGGCGAATGGAGCCGCGGTACCGTGAATTTCGAAGCCACGCGTAAGGGGGTGGCTTTTCGGATAATGACTCGGGAACGCGAGGGACGAAGCTGCCGCGTGGATAACTGTTTGTTACGAATTCTAGTAATTTGTGAACGCGTACGAAGGGTTACTATCGGCGCACGTGGTTTAAATTTGCGAGCCGTAGTGGTTTTTATAGACAGCTGTGAAAGCTTCCAAACGCGTACGCGTTCGCTTTAACAGTAATTGGCCGTGATTAATTTTTGACATTTACGAACGAAATTACTGAATAATTCATAGCGGGAATGAATGGAAGGTGCAACGGCGCAGTGTCGGAGGTACAAACGAGCCGGCGAGTCCGCGGGTATGCTATTTCTATTCGCGGAGCGAATTGCTCGCAGGGAAGGCTGTGACCCGTAGACAAAGTGCAATACGCGGTTTATCATTGTTCACGTATCGTGAATACGACTTCGAGCCCGATACCTTTCACGGATTAAGAAACAGCCCGTATACGGAACGTATATCGTACTCTACCGTTTCTACGCTACCACTCGATAACTATTAATCCAATAAATCGTTCCGTCGCAGAAAGAAAAAAAAGAAAAAAACGCTCGACACTTCGCGCCTATAGAAAGAGATAAACGAAACGTTCAAAGTCTGAAGAAAATCGATATTCTCGGACGTGACAGGAGGAGGTCCACCTATTCAGGAAGCGAGCGTCCAAAGTCCACGGCGCGGAGAAGCCTTATTAAAGAGGCACGCGATCACGGAAATGGGACGGGTCGAAAGAATCGGCCGTAAATCCAGCGGTCGTCGACACGCGGAACCAGGATCCATTGGTGCGTGTTCGAAGTCGCGCGCGCGGAGTTCGCATATTCCAGAAGCGTGGATAGGAAGAGGGGCGCGAGGAGCGAGTGCGTTACCAACCGCACGATAAATTCCTTCAAACGTAATCCGCGGCCTGCGCGACACACAAGGCTTTCCACCGTACTATATCCACTTCTCAAGGTGAATGATGCAAATGCCAATGCGGTCGACGGTCTCGTTCAGCCGCGTGCGGCTCGTTGCATCCGTTCACTTTACTCCCCGGTGAACTTAATAAACAAACGACACGGACACTATTTTTATCTAATCGCGCGAACCAGCCGCTGCCCCGCCTCGATCTGGCCGGCGTGCATCCCACAGTGATTACGCGCGCGCGTGTATGACCCGCGTGCACGTACGAGGGGCTGAGAAACGTGTGGTGTACGCGTCGAACGCCGATACACGTCCCTCGGAAAAACTTCTGCTGCCGTTCTTCACGGCTCGCTTCAGAAATTCCCACGACATTTTCGTATCGCATCGGCTGCAAATTTATTATTCCTCCGCCCTTTGTTGTCGCGTCGCTGCGATCATTTCTCCACTTTCCATCTCCCCATTTTTCATCGCCATTAACGTCACACTGTTAGCTTAATCGCTCGCGGTTTAATTCTAACCGCGATCCGTGGCCAGAAATAAATAAAGTCCAACGCGTCGAAATAAATTGCATATAGTGGCTCGATCTGTCATTTCCCTGACTCGCGCCACCACTCGGTGCTCGTTGTATACGTGCACACGCGGCGTACGTGTTTCCATCGATAAAATTCATCAACCGACTCCACGCAAATCAATCATAACACACGAAAGGGCTGCTCTCATTAGCCCACCATTCTAATGACTCAATCTCCGTCCTGCAGATAATACGAACGCGTCGTTTCCATTTACTTTCCAACCCCTTCCGTCCCTTTCCACCCTGCCCACCAGTCTAATCGTCGTACGACGCCGTTTCCGAGACGGGCCCATCGACGAAACGAAGCTGCACTCGTATAGGTGGTGCGCATACCTGCAGGAACACGAAACAGGCTGCTTTCCCGAGAAGCCCCTGCCCTCGTGGACGGAGGATGATCGATCATGCTACCCGACAACTGCGCTATCGCCACGAAATTCCTGAGGTCGCGACAGCCCCTTAAAACCAACGCTCCTTCGCGTGTCCGTTGCGCACGCAGTCCATTTCTGCATTAATTCACGCGGTAATCACTGGACTCGTGCGAATATGCAACCCTTTCAATTAGCTTCCGCTTTAATTTCAATTTTCCTGTTCCTCGCAGTTTATATTTGGAGGGCGTTTGGGTGGCGCGCACTGCGAACGACTATCGACACAGTCGATCGCTTCGTTCTAGCCGAAAATGAGAAGGTAGCCTCAGCGTGGGCTCGTTTCGGGTCCCAGAGAATTATCAACGCAAAAATTCCACGCGGACCTCCTTCAGCCCACACGTCGCAACCCGTCGCGCGGTCAGCAGCGGTCCCAGGCGTCAAACCACCCACTGCCACCTGACGGCGCCGCTGGTTGCCGATTTTCACCCACCTGCCCTCGTAAAAACTCTGCTTTACGACTTCTCGAAACCGGCCAATATTCTCTTCGAGTCGAGAGAGGAATCCTGACGGACCGTGACGGTATCTCGAGGAGAACAGGGATACTGTGATACCGCGTGGCTCGAGAAGGAGACAGTAACGATACCCGCGCGGAGTTTAAGTCTGTTCCACCGATCGAAGGGTACAATGGCTACAATTTGAGGCGGCGCAGGTGCTCCTTCGATCGCGCAGGAATTGGGCGATCGTTCGTGGATCAGGATTTCTTTGGAATCTTGCGCAACGCGAAACGTTTCGTAAAGAAAGGTATTATACCAAGTATCCTTGTATGGGATTCATTAAAGTATTTTGAAGATTTTAACACGAAGTGAAATCGAGAGATCCAGAGTAGATCAACGACAAGTTCGTTTGGTAATTTCACGACGATGAGTTCGATGTAGATCGCGAGCGATTTGGGTTAGAAGAATTAGATTAGCATCGATTACGAGTCTAGTAGACGACTCGTGTTTTCTGCTCGAGGAGTGCACCGCGGCTCGCCTCGCGTCTTCTCAAAGCGAGAAGCGTGGAAACGCCTCTTCGTGCCCAAAACCGTGGCGCTGCGCTATAAACTTCCTGCGGTAAGGGGCTTAAAATAACCGCGCGGAGGAATAAGAAGCAGAAAGGGCGAGGCGGATCGTTCCTCTGGTTCGATTGAAAGGTTTCCCTTCCCGAGTGACGGAGTTAAATTCGTGCTCGTATCCGAACGCGGGATCATCGTTCCACCGCGTTCTTTTTATTACGCGCGAGGGTTTCTTTTTCTCTTTTTTTCTTTTTTCTGTTCTCTCCCTTTTTTCGAAACGATTGATTTTTTCCCAAGCCGGTTCCCCGCGCTCGACCGACCGGAGAGATCGATCGTTAAGAGAGACGGAACGCACGGGAGGATTCCGTGGTTCGTTCAACCTTGGCCGGTCCCGAGTCACGAAAGTTGGGGAAAAAATTCCATAGACACGGCTGCGGTTCAATTTGTTCGCGGTTCACGCTTCGTTATTGGCTTTAAATCACGAACGGCAGTTTCGATCCGCGGGTGGTACCAACTTCTGTAAACAGGTTTACCGCAGCCATCCGTTTCTCGTTCGCCCCGCCGCGGACGCCAAGGCAAATTGAATTTTCTGCCCCGAGACAAATGTCGACGACGAAGGTGTACGTTTCCTTGCGACGAGATCTCGTCCGTCGCTTATCAGCGATCGATGGAACGACTGACGATTCTCTGGTTAATTTCAATTCTTCAATTCGACGATAACACTTGTTACACACATTACCGTTTCTGTCGAAAGGAACGCGCCTTCCGCGCTCTTCCAACTGTTCTCGATATGCTCGAAGGGTCGTCAATGATTTATTGCTCCATTTTTCCTTGGCGATTATTATAATAAATCTCTCATTTCCTACGGTTACTATCGTCAGGCCCGCTTTAGCAATCAAACGTTTTTCAAACGGCACCAGAATCCCGTACCCCAATATTACAAGTAGTTAGCATCTGAAAACAGCTATTACCATTAAACGCAGGCGCTCGCTCGCCACATGCGCGGCTACCACGATAAAGACATTCACATTGTTATTACTATTATTATACACGAGAGATATCAACGATCGGGCGCAGCTGTCAAGCAAGGATTATCTCTCCCGTCCGAGCGATCGTGTCACGTGGCCGCGAGTCCCATACCAAGCGTCCTACTCCACGGGTAAGTACGTGACCCACTTGATCCTGTCCATAACGCGCGGCCGTGCTACCCGAGCGGTAGCCGTCGATCTGTCGATCGATCGATTAATAAATATACGGTAGGCGAGGATCTCGACGGGTCTCGAAGGCACTCGTGTGCATTCCCAGCGTCGAGCTGCCGCTAGAATTACGGCCGACATTGTCCCAGATTCTCAGACGGTGGCATATGAGCCATACGGATACCCTTCTCTCCATTACTACGCTGGCAACAATACGATTTACGGTCGTACGCTACCCTGGAACGGTGTACGGGGTGTCCCGGAATGGACGGTATGGGCTATTGTGTCGATCGCAACCAGGCTCTCTCTCGAACGTTTACGCAAACGCTTGCGACAACGAATTATGAGACGATCGCATCGAACGAAGCCATTTCTCATTAAACAGCCGCCAGTACGTATTTGCAATTGCAGACAAGATGAGAATCGAGTTGGAAAAATTGTCTGGTGCCACTGAATGTGTTGGATCGACCAAGCAGTTTGTTCAGAGTTGACTAAGCTAGCATACTTCGCATTCACCCCCTTAAATTCCTCAAAACGGGAAACGAGAGAATGTTACTTGAGACGTTCGATTTGTACTTATCCATAGAACGATCCCGTGAATACCAATCGAGCGGAGCCACCCTGTATAGAGCGGTTTTTCGCGTGCCATACGGGCCCCCGGCAAGTCACCGTTAACGAGGCGTGAACGCGCCGCTGAATTACGATTGTTTTCCATTTAGAAACGGCGAAACACCGCCGCCGGTGACAGCGTCGCGTAGAGAGCGCGCACGACGCGCGCTCCTATCGGAGCGCAATAACGTCGAGCTGCTTTGAACCAGGCCGATGTGCACGTATAATGGCTTAGAGAGTGGTCGGCGCAGTGCTTTACATGATCGACTAATATGCATGCGTTCCGTCGACCTGGTCGTCGTCATCGACGTACCGCACGGGGGGCGCGGACGTTCGCCAGCCTCGTCGCACGAACGAGGACGGACACGCGCGTATGCGCGCGTGTTCCCAGTGCGATGGTAATTTTTCATCGTACGTTGAATTATTAATCGGAAAACGGCAAAAGGGCGCGAACGTGCCGGCCGCGCGGTAGATTAAAGAAATGCACCGCGCGCGGGAAAGATCGGCCGAAGAAGAACGGACGGGGCGAGTAAGCGAGCGAGCGAGCGAGCGAGCGCGAAATTGAAACCCGTATTACCCGCGCGCCACACCCTTATAAATATTCCGTGTAACGATGCCCCGCGCTAGATTGATTTCCCAATTAAATGTAAATGAACGCGCACCAGCGAGGAGGGGGACGGGGTGGGCAGAGAGCGGGCCGCGGAACGAGTTTTATAATGTCCGGTTGCGCGCGCCAAGGAGGATCGGATGAAATGGTAGCTTAAGCAGAATAGCGTGCCCGGTCAATAAATTAATTATTCGTCGAGCAGGTGGAAACAGAGGTGAACCAGGCGCATCGCCGTCTTCTTCGTGCCCGTGCGCACTACCCGCCCCCTACTCCGCTCTCGCCCTCGATATTTATGATTCTCCTTGGTATTTATTTTCGCTCATTTGTCCAGTGAAAAGTGCCACGTCACGGAGGCAGACTCCTGCATTTATTTTTCTCCTCTTCGGTCCTGCCAGCTACCTTCGGGTAGGAACCCTTTCGAACCCTCTTTGGGGCGCTCGGATGGAAACCTCTGTACCCCTCCTAATGATCTTTCTGACGGTGTTGGAGTGGCTTCGAGGGAAACCTTGTCTAATATTTAAGTCATTTTGTCTGAACGTGGACATAGTTCATTCTTGTGGGAGATCTTGAAGTGATTTTAGATTAGACAGGACATGCTTGGAAATTACTACGATCTTTTGCACTCAATTACACGCCAACAAAATTCTATTATACGATCCTCGGGGTTTATCGTATTCAACACGCGTGAGCCAGTCACCCTCGGCCACGAATCATTTCAGAGAATTCGTCCAAGGGGAAGAACGATCACCGAACGGACCCAACGAATCCACCAAGGTGGAAACGCGAGCGATCTGTTTGCGGATACAGCGTTCGGCTGTTTACAAAGAAGAAGTCACAGGGATGATCGTGTTTTGCCCCGTCGCAGGAGCCAGGGTGTCCGTATTTCCCGTGGCCATCGCAAACATCTCGGCTTCCGTTTTCGGGGTGGTTAGGCACTGGACAGTCCACGGATATTCACGGGCCCCAACCCCCTGGGGTATTTATTCTGGCTCATTTGTCCCTCAGCAACGCGCCGCGTCATCCGAGACAGCCGCAGAAAGACCCTTCCATCCCTTTCTCCTTCGCCCGCGCCAGGAGGAACCCCCTTGCGAAGGTCTCAGGTGTTGAACTAAAAACGAGTAGTGGCTCGACTTAAATACGGGGACGTACGGTCTCTCGAAAATTCCGACGCGACCGACGGGCTGAAAAATCTTCGTTCGAAGGGAAGTCGAGGGAATTTTTCAGAGTCGGATTATCATTCTCCCTGTCATCCCTCGAGGAAGGAAAAAGGTCCTAACTACGATTTAGAGAACCCATTAAAGATCGTCCGTTCACTTGTCAGCTTAACATATAGATTAATGCGTTTACATGCTCCTCTAGCTGTGTAACGAGTTAATTGGATATATAATTACGACTACTCATTGAACACCTAAATTTCCACTACGAACCTCACTTTTGGTATTCGTTGATTGTATTCAAGTAACTTCCAAGTAGAAATCGAGCAAGCTTAGAGAGATCTAAGGGCTACCATAGTATCGAATAATACTTTTGCATGATTCTGCATGTATTTACAAGTATATAGAATTCCGTACGAAGAAGTCGAACTAAGGATGTTCGTCCACGAAGAAGAACCCCGCGCATCAACCAGATAGGCGCGCAGACATTATTTTGCGCATCCGGATGATAAATGGAACGGCAGAGAGCTTTTCCTGGCCGACGCGTACGTTTTCTTTTACCTTCCTCCGGCTTCCTTTTTCTCTTTTTTTTTTTTCATACCTCTTTTTTAAATCCTGCTCCCGTGTCGCGTTCTAACGCTCGGCTGCCGCTAGTCAAAAGGGGAGAGCGCGTCAAAGAGGCGCACGGCTCGCCGTGGAACGTCGCTCGAGATCGAGAAACTCGTTCAAAAGTAATAGCCCGGGCCCGTTTCAGCCAGACGAACGATCAGCCCGGCAAGTCGGAAGGATCGCGCGACAGGCACGTAAGACTTGCGTAATATCGTCGCCGGGTAAACGAGATTCCTGAAATCCAGCAGCAGCAGCAGCAGCAGCAGCAGCTCGCCGATTATGTCAAACGAGCGAGGGGCGCAACGGGCTGCGGGGCTGGGGGCGAGCGGATCGAGGCGACACGACGACGCGGGATGGACGGGCGTCCAATGCGAGCGCGGGAAGGAAATAAATTCTGGCCGGCTGGATATTCTCGGTGACGCATGCTCGTCGAATCGCGGCTCGTAATGAGCGGCAGAGGATTTGTCGGGCCACGCGATTCGAACGAAACGCGGCGCTCGCCCCGACGTCCGGGCAAAAATAACTCCGGGCTGGCGAAAAACGACGTCGTAACCGCGACACGGAGCGTTTAAAATAAAGGGGAACCGCGTGCGTGCTCCTTTTTCCCTAGGCGCGATTACAAGACGAGCTTTGGAAGATATCCGTCGCGAGTCGGATCGGATCGCGGTCTTCGTCGGCTCTCCGGGGAAACTGGGTTGGAAATAAAATAGAGATCGAGCGGGATGGTCGAATCCAAGTTGACTGTTCTCGTAATTTGTTATCTGGCATAGTTTTTAGTCGGTAGTTTTTTATACACCGTTGAAACGAATTTTCCGGAATGAAAAATACGGGAACGTATTCTATTTTGTCCGACAAAGCTTATCAGTTGCGAGAGAGAATTTTCTCTGTGGTGTGTCCAGAGTTGCCAAAAGAGAAGACCAACGCGGGGCTTAAATTTAATTAAAAACGAATTGTCAGATGTTAAAAAAGACAGGAAACGTTTAAGTAAAAAGAAAAAACAGAACGAAAGTATACACCAAAGAATAAATATCCCAATTTTCCTCCTAACTGCAATGGTACAATCCCAATCGAAAATACAAAAGGCCAAAGTAGATTAATACACGGAAAGATCCCTAAGATAATAGCCTGTTACGTAACGATAACTTATCCTGCCTGTCAGTCCACCAAAAGGGAGCTGGATAATTCGAGGAACCCACGGCGATCCTCGCGAAATGGAAGCGATCCCGAACTGGCTCCGCTCCGGAGGAGCAATTTTCGACGGGAGATCCGTATCAGCGAGCGCGCATCTTGCGAATGTTCCCACGTTAAATGAACGGACAGGACAACAATTAGCGGGGTTCGTTTCAGGGACAAGGGGGCTAGAAAGAGGCGCAGCGTGCGTAATGGAGTCGCGTATCGCGCAGCCATCTTGGCATTAACGGCCCACGTGGTATTATCCCTCGAAAAGGGACAATCCCCGGGGGTTTCGCTGTGCCCACCCCACCCTCGCTCCTCTCCACGGCACAAGGGGTACAGGAGAGGTTGGTCAGGTACTTAAACACAAAAGTACTTAACCACGAACACCGAAACTAATGGCGCCTTCGCACCAGGTAAAATTTGCGGTCGCCGGGTATCGGGGGAGGGCCTGTTTTCTATCTCGCGTTCCATCGTCCTGGATGGAACCACAATTCAAAAGATTACGACCTTCGCCCGGACTCCAGGCTTCTTTCTTCCTTTTTCTTCTCCCCCTCGCCCCACCAACCGCGCAAACAAAAATCTTACGAATAACGAGACCGCGAGTGGAACTCGAAATTTTCGATACACGCGTAGACGACGCGTCTCGTGGAATCTACTGGGCTGCTGGGAAAAAATCCAATCGCGCAGCATGACGGGATACTATGCGCAGTCCGAGCTGACGAGCGATGAATTTTCTGTTTCAGCGGTAGGACGAGCCTCGTCATCCTCGCTATTCACCGTTTAATCGGAGAGGAGAATCGCCTCGTTCCTAGTCAGGACGGAGCGAAGGACAGACGGAACGCGCGAGTCCCTCCGCGGAAGCTGTTGGTCAAGGCCGCGTTCCTCGCGGTAAAAATGAATCGATTTACGAACGCGGCGTTTTTAAAATTCCATCTTCGCTCCGGCGCAGATCCTGTCGGAGCCGAAGAAAGGAACTGGCAGGCGTTCGAGTAAAGGAGGAAAGCAGAAAAACTCTTCCCACGAATTGAATGGCTGCAGGAAGTACCAGCACTCGAGCCAACCCCATTACTGGCCCGATAAAAAGAGCCCGGGGATCCAGGAAAAAGCCGGACAAAAGGGAAACGCAATTTCACAGATCAAGATGTAGACCATGCGCCGTTCGGCTGGATCCAAATCGCGGAACCGTGACCGGATGGGGGAAAAGGGGCGCGCGCGTCGCTCAGGGTGGGTCCGCGCGTTCTCGAGGAAATCCACGGAGCGACCGCGGGGCAACGCGATTCCTTGCGATTCGGTCGGGGCTCTCTCGTTTCTGCCTTTGAGGGAGTCGAGGAGAAAACGAGCTACCCAATAGCGGCGAAGAAAAGCCAAGCCTCGCTCTCTTCCCACGAGCCTAGACCAGCCGGACTGATTGGCAAACAATTAGCAAGGAGGACGGTGCTCACGGTGCGAGAAGGGCACGACGAGGTACTAAACGCGGGACAGGCATGTATCACGCGGGCATCTTTTGCCCGTCGACCACTGTGCTCTCTACCAACCAGCCGCAACCCCCTACCACCCCGTCGCTCGCAGTCCTTCTGCGCCGCTCGTGTCTCGAAACAATGAGAACAATGCCGTTGGTCTTCCGCCGGAGCGGACAGACAAAGCCCCCCGGTTCCACGACAAAACCATCGTCACCATCGTCATCGTCGTCCCTCGTCGCACCTCGTCGCACCTCGCTGGTTGGCCACCGTTCGTTCTCTGGTCCACCGTCGAGGGACCAGCGCAGCGGCGCGCTCGATGCCGGGACCGAAGCCCTCAGAGGCGGAGGCTCGACGGTAGAACGCGCCTGGCCCAGGCCGCATTATAAGCGTTCTCTTAAATACGAACATTTTCACTGTTCCTCGCCTCCTGGATGTGTGCGCGCGTGTACGTACGCGCGAGTCGACGAGCAGCAGTGCGGAGGTAAGAAAGAGTAAAGACACGAGACACGTCGCGGAACGAACGAGGAGGGGACGAACGGCGGAGGACGAGGAAAGAGAGAGGCGACAACAGCTATGTTGCTGCGCCCATTATATTGTTTTGAATTAAGCGCGCCGTGGATGGTTGGCTGGGCTGTGTTTTAATATAAGGGTTTTGAATTTCACGTGCATCCACCGACCCCAAACCTACGCTTCGTCCGCGCAACCCCCCGCCGCAGCAGCAGGTCGTCATGTTCGTAGTTCTACGTGGAACAACCCTCCTCCTCTCTTTTCTATCCGTTCATCTCTCTCTTGGTGTGTCCTCCGTCTCGTTCTCTGTTCGCGTATCTCTCTCTCTCTCTCCTCGTAACACCGTACGAGTTTTTCCTCATCCTTCTCTGGCACCCTTTCGATCCGTGCCTCTGTCTCCCTTTTCCTCGCGAAACTGCACTCCGATACGCCCGTTATTTTCAGCAACCCCGTCGAATCGAGTTCTTTTTAATTGGTGGGACGTTTGCGCGTTTCCGTGCCCGTACATGGACACTCCAGTCGGTTCTTTTTTCTTCGTTCGTTTCTGCCCTGTCTCTCTCTCTTCCGGTAGGATTTTTCCTTTCCCTTTTCCACCCTGCGTCTCTCTAGGCGAGGAGCCTCTGGCTGCCGCACGAGCTCCTCTCGCTCGTTGTTTTTCGACGGCTGCGCGAATTCTAGGCGTTCGTTCCTTTGTCACGGCGACCACGCTTCCCTCTGGCCGCGGCATTAGTCGACGTCGCCCGCAGTTCGACTGCAGAGACAACGTCGTTTCGGAATGTTACCCCGCGCTAATGGTGAACGCGGCCCCCGCGAAAGAGACCGCGCGTGGTCCGACCATCGTCGTTCGCCGTTCGATCGACGGTTTCAGGTCCGTGTTTTTCTTCCGGCAGCGCGATCATCGCGTCAAAGAATTGTCGTGAAAAGGCCTCGACGCGACGGCGGACATCGTTTCATCCCCTAGCGCTTCTGCTTCTTCAGGCAACGCCAGGAATTTTGGTAACTCGTAACCGTTGCTATGACGTTTTTCAACTCTCGAAGGATATTCGAGCGCGATCGAGAATTGTGAAAATTTTTTAATCGAAGAGTCGTGTAGAGAATAAAATATCGAAGAAGAAAATTGAAGAAAAACCTGACGCCCGAAGCGAGGCTGCTCGCTGGCGCACATTTGGAGCCTCCGAAAACATTTCTATTCAAAGCACAATCGAAACTCCGCTCGGGTTTCCCGAGAACGCATCACCGATCGCGAAACAATTCCAAGTGAAACAAATACACGGACGTACAGAGGAAAAGGAACGTACAGAGAGAGAGAGAGAGAGAGAGAAAGAAAGAGGGAGAAAATGACGGGGGAGAGGGGAGAGTAAAAAATGCTCACGGTTAAAGAATGCAGTCCAATTTGCACGGGGACTTCCTAAGAATCCGCGAGCGGATTCCTGGTCACCTAATTGCCATTTTACGCGCGGCCTTTTACCGTGAAAGCCCCGGCCACGAAAGCCACGGGTTGGTGCACCTCTCAAAGGCGTTGCCAAGGCACTTTGTATTCCGCAAAGTGCGCCGCCGCGGAACACGCGTTGTTTAGCAAATTGTCGCCACCGCGGTGCTTAATCAGCAGAAGATCGCACCTGCAAAGCACCCGAACAACACCAACAACCACCACCACCGCCACCGTGGGGCACCCAGGCTCGCTACTTGACAGTCACCCGGGTACGGGTTTGATCTCGTGACTCGCTGGCGGCGCACGTGGGTCGCGATAGCGCATGTTCCAACATTCCATCGGTAACGCGTTCTAAATCGTTGGCATCGTGTCGTTTACGATCTTTCTAATCGGCTCACGGACACCTTGGGAAACCGAACGTTTTTTACGAGACCGGAATGAGAATTCTTTCGGTTCTCGGGTGGTTTAAAACTGTCCCATCGGCCGCGCGGACGAAAATAGCGCGCGCGCGGATGGTGGAACGGCCGCGGATCGTTCTTCGGCACTCGAGCCACGGCTAAGTGTGCGTAATGATGATTGAAGGCCGCCTGAAATTCCCCGTTTTGCTTCTCGTACTTCTCGTACGTCAACGTTTTAAAAGACCTCGACGAGAATAGGAAAAAAAAGGGATCAGTGAACCGAGATCGCAACCCCAATTATCATACGCGCGTTACCGAATTCTTCGCGAAACTTTCGGTCGAACGAAACCCCCCGGCAAAAGGTTAACGAGAATGCGACGCGCGCAAGCGAACTCGAAACTAAGATTAGGAGGACTGCAAACATTTCTGCGGCTGGCGGCGCAAACCCCTCAATTACAGCAAACAAACATTACCGTCATCAATGAAACAGCGCACGCCCCTAAGTGCCAGGGTGCTCGCCGAATAATCCACCCATTTACCAAAAGGAATCGTCCGCCAGTTTCCGGTCAATTATTCGTGACAGCGTATCCCAGCGCTTCTAACGATTACGCCTAAAGAAACTAATGACCAAGTGCTAGAAAACAAGGTCCAAATCGACCAAATCGACCAGCGAAGAAAATCGTTTCCTCGATCTATTGGTCTTCTCGCACGGAGACTCCACCGTCGTACGTACTCCACCTTCGTCGCGTGGTATCGTCGAGAAAGCGAAAGAGGAAGCGAAAGAAGCGCGCGTGGAAATAATACGGAGCAGGATTCCATTGATGGATCTCCGTGGTGCCGTGGTGGCTGTTGCTGCTATTCCGAAAAATCGACCGCGACAGCCGGGTTTCATTCACCAGCGCCCGGTGTGTTTGTAGTCGAATTTCGAGGGCCGAAACTGCTTTCGCGCCCATTTCTGCCCGCGATGGCAAGCGTACGAGGGTTCGTCGGGACACGCTCGTTGTCGGAAATAACGACATAATGACATGGTAGGAGATGAGTGCCCGAGGTAGGTAAATCCGAGACAAGGTACGGGCCAAGGGCGAGAGCGAGACGGATGGAGAACGGGGAGAGAGAAACCAGACTGGGTGCCCCGGTCTGGCAGGGGTTCGCTTCCTTCAGCCAGGAGCAAGAAGAGGCGAGGCTCGAGGACGTGGTTGAAGGGAGACGAAGCGAAGTCGCGCACGGTTGTGTGTGCACGGGCCGCATCGCGAGTCGGAAGCGTTGCTGACCATCGCTGGTCAGGCTGGTGGTTCATCAAGTTCCGAGCAGTCGAAGAGAGCTCTCGATCGACGCTCTCTCTCTCTCTCTCTCTCTCTCTCTCTCTCTCTCTCACTCTGGTCGCGTACGCGCGCGCCTCTTCTCATCGGCCACGTCACGCAATCCTTTATCGACGACTCGGGCTGATTTTATTTACAGTTTATTACCCCAGACCCCGCGGCGACCACGGCGATCCGCCGGCTGAATCCATTAGAAAATTCACGGAAAGTGCATCCACCGCGTTTCGCTCGCCGCGGCGTTTTGCGGAAACGACGGCCACTTAAGGAGCGAGCCAGTTTCTCGGGTAATTATCTTGGCCAGCTAGACGACCGCCTCGAAATGTGGAGCGATAAAAGCACCGGCTCAAGGAAGTACTTTAGCGGGCGATGACTGAACCAGTTGAGTCATATTTGACACTTGCCGTCTACTAGAAAACTCCGTAATCTTATCTCGCGTTAGACGGTGACGCGAACAGAAAAACGGTAACGAGCGGGATCCTAACGCGTTCTCCATCCCATCCGCCGCCTATTAAGAACCGTACGCGGGCGCAACGGTCGCGTTAAGCTCGAGCATTCTGATTTAATGGCGATGTTCTACAAAAATTTACAAGCAACAGGAAGCGTTCGAATGGTTCTACGTATCCTCGACGTCTATTAATGATTTACAGTCCTCTCTTTTCTCGGTGGGCGATAGCTGCTATCGATGAGGAGAATTTTTTCTGTTCCTCGTAACCATTATCGATGGCTGAACGCTCCTCGATCACCGATATCCTATATTTACGACCGAAATATTTCCCTGATTACCACGATGGTACTTTTCGCTTATCAATTACACACAGCAACAGCTTGCCCTCGCAACGTTCAATTCCACCGTCGGTCACAATGGAACGTTATTCTCGGTGGTTGAATCGGAGGCCGGCAAGAACGTTCGCAAAAATCCCACGAAATTACCTCCAAAGCCAAGTACGTACCAACGAGCGAGAAAGAGAGAGAGAGAGAGAGAGAAAAAAGGAAGGACCGTAATTTCACGTGACTGGCGCGAAACGTATCAACAAGAACGCAGGCTCCAAAACGAGAGAAGGCGAAAAGAAGCGCGTTTCATGCCCGCAGCGAGAAGAACCAAGAGCCATTATTCCCATCACTTCGTCACCCTCTCCAGACGACGTCGACGTTAAGCATGATCGATACGAGGCGAATCGCGGAAAATTAATGCTCGTCTCGCGGCGACGGCGGTTCATCGAGCGTGAAGAATCGACGCGGCGTGCACCGGAGAACGGGTTATGCAGCGAGGAATATCCCTACCGGTTCTACCGCGAGCACGCTAAGGCGACAAACGCGAGCCTACGATCGAAGTCGCTCGAAGACGATGCGACGCGGTCCCGATCAACGCGTGTACGCTCTCTTTAAGCATCGAATCGGACCAATTTTGCCGAGTATTTAGCGACGCCATGCTTCATCGCGGTGAAATTAGCCGTCCGTCCAAACACGGAACGGTGGAACGCGCGCGGCGCGACGCGAACAGAAACGGATCCGCGGACCCATTGAGCGCAACAATGCTATTCGCTCGCGTGTACACGTGAATCTGCAAATTTCATTCATCTCGCGGGGCCGTCGGGTGGTAACGCGGCGATAGAGGGAACGGGAGGGTCGGGGGTGGCTCTCTCGATTTTAGCCGGCTTTTTTAACCCGTCCCCAGCACGCTCGTCGACACCTGTGCAGCCTGTCTCGTTTCCTCCCTCTCCCCTCCCCTCCTTTTCCGATTTCACGCCGATCCTCGTTAAATCGCTATTGTCACGTACTTTCGATGTAAATCATTCGCGAAACAAGTTCTCTCGAGCACGACCGATTTCACGTGTCCGATAAACGAAGCCAAGTACGAAGCGCGTGTATAGTGCCCTGCAAGTCTTTTGGTCCATACCTGTTTTTCGAGTACTTCAGCAGTTGTGAATCGTATCACTGACTTTATCTTAAATAATTGATTTTTTTATAGCTGTACAGAGAATGAAAATTGTCTTCACAGTTAAGGGATGAAATTTATAGTACGCGTGAGTCGACCAATGTAGTCTGCGAATACGAAGAGAGTCGATGCATTTGAATAGACCGCCTCTTATCTCCCATTTGCGATGCAATTAGGATTCCTAGCAGCCCACGAGAGGCGTCACAAAGCATCCCTTGGGCGAAGCAAAAAATTTATCTATTTTACACAACGTATCAAGGCATTCCTTGAAATTCCTCGGATCGTTCCTCGCGAGCGGGTACCTCGGTCTGGCTGGTTCGAACGCGATACACATAACGGTCGAACGCGGAACGAATTCCATCCGCGTAATCGCTAATGCCGCTAATTGCGCGCGAGGCTGACACGAGACTCCGACAACCCTTTTACTTTCCCTCCGATATTTGCAGAAGCGCCGTACGCGATGAACGGAGCCGGGACGCGCGAGTTTTCGCTCGGTGTGAAAAGAAAAAAGGAGGAAAAAAGAAAAAGCGCGGGCTGGTTCGCCGCGTGACGTGGCGCGGCGGTCACGATTAATCGTTTAAAAGGCGTCGCGGAAAGAGAAACAATTCTAAACGCCGCCGCCGCCGCTTCCAAGCGGCACTTCATCATCGGGCACGGCGAACGCGCGAACGTTCGCCCGTAAATAAATCGTGAATCCAATTTGTGGCCGCCATAAATCAATACGGGAATCACGATCTCTCAAAGGGCGCGGGGGAACGCTTCGAACTTCGGCTCTGAACAACGAAAACGGCGACGCGTTTCGCGTTACTTGGTACTCCAGCTTTGATAGCCGCGAGAGTACTCTAATTTAACCCTCCAAGGGTGTAATTGCGTTTGAAACTGAGAACGATATTCTACTCTCTTTTCATCGAATTTTATATTAACCAACATCGAAGCGACAACGCACGTAAGACGTGCAATTTAAACTAAGTTCGTAGAATTCATCCCTTAAGGGGTTGAAGAGCTAACGAACGATACGCAGGGAGAGGGAAAGTCTTGGAAGACTTTCGAAACCGTGCTCGTGCCCCGTATGGAAGGCTCGACCGTCCTTGTGCTCTTTTCTCGACCAGGTAGAACGATACGGGAAACAATAAAATGATAAACACTCACCATAGACACAGGAATGGGTCCTCCGGCGCCATTGGGGTAGGGGTACGGCGAGACGAGGTAGCCCATGTTGAACGACGAGGTATGTGGCGTCGGATCCACCTTACCTGTTTCACAGATCAAGACAAAAAAAAGGATCAGGTGAGTAACGTTAAACGCCAACGACATCTTCAAATTCCGTCGCAGATTTTTTTAAACGCTTTCGCAAAATTCGTGCGCACGGAAGACACACGTAGTACATCAACGCGTCGCCATTTAAAAATCGAATCCGATTACTCCGCTAATTTAAAATAATCAAGCAATTCCTATATATACGTTAGCTGCAATAATTAAACTCCAGAGAACCCAGGCTGGAGTCAATAAAAAAGGAGCGTCCAATGGAGGAGGTGTTAAACGAAGGGCGAGGCAGCCAGTTGGCAGGCGTGAAAAATCCAACGAGCCGTCTCACCGATCGACGTTTATCTCCGCACGCTTATTAAGCGCGAATAGTCTTCGAATAATCATATCCGACGATCCCACCGAGCAATTAGACGCGAGCTATTCGCACGCAACGCGTGCAGGCCCAACGACATCCTCTCTCCCTCCCGTCGTTATTACGTCTACATTAAACCAGTCCCGTTTAATGGATTTAATTCGCGCGCACTTACTAAGGACTCCACCGAGTGGAACCCGTTCGAGGGACACCGATCGCGGGCACCGCGGATACGGAGACGCGAAAACCGACGGCCCTCTCTACCGACGGGCCTTTAAGCACGGCTCAGAATGGGGCCCGTACGCCTGTTTCAGAAACCTCTCGCCGGTTTATCCGTTCCGCGAAACTGGATCGCGTCGAGCAACAAGAATCCGCACGAAGGACTCCGCGCCAAGTGATACCGATCATCTCTGGGCCAGGCTGTGCTGCCGGGAACGGGGCCCGCCCCTGTCCCGATCCGCCGAAGGCGGATCCTGTCCGCTCGGGACTCGGTCCCCGTTCCGCGAAACTCGATCGTTTCGAGAGGTAGAAACCTGCTTTCAGGATTCGAACTGATAACTATCACCCCCTCTCTCCCACTCTTCACCACTCTCTCTTTCTCTCTCTCTCTCTCTCCACCTCCCACTCTCTTTTTCCTGCGCGTTCGTATTCGTACGCGCTGATGCACACTGGTGTGGGTGTGCACCACGTAGCGTAGCCACGATCTGCGACGGGTACGGAGTTAGGATCGCTAAGACTACCCTCGGGTGCAGATGGTATCGAGGGCAGCGACGAGCATCTTTAGGTGATCGGCAACGCCATTATTTTATGGGGAGAAAGTATCACCGCGGTTAGGGGCCACGGTAGCGAGTATGCTATTAACTCGGCCACGATAGATCGCGAACGGCCGCCTTAATGCCCCCGCCGATGGAGGGGTACAACGGCTGGCACCATAAAGGGCGGTTGTAAGCCTCCGTGGAAGAGAAAAATCGGTCGGCGAGCTGCACGGTGCTCTGTGCCCTGGTATCGCCGGGACGATAAGGGAATAGACCTGGCGATGCTCGTACACCCGAGCATTATCCTTCCGCGACACCTGATGCGCGACCGCGTAAAGGATTGTAATAGTGCGGAGGCCAGCGGCGATGTAATGTCGACGTGGAAGCCGCGAGGTGGGAACTGCGGGAGGGATGACGAGTAACACGATGCGATCGCTGTGGAACTTGTAGCTGAGGGTGGATCGAAGGGTTCGACTATGAGTACGATTCTAAAATAACATTAACGATTTGTTATATCAAGTAGCAAGAACAACCCTTAGAAGGGGTCGAACGTAGTAAAAAGAAACCCAGCTAATAATCTTCAAAGTTAGAGTGAAACAGATGAAACCCTCGACGAAGTTCCATTAGAAAGATAATTCAGAAATAAGTGAAGTATAAATGGTACGAGCAGCACCCTTCTGCACTCAGAAATTAAGGAACCCTCGTAAGGAGCGAGCGAACGGAGGCTTGGTCAATACCAATCGATCAAATCGGGTAAAAACCGGTAAGAACCGTTCCGCGTGATTTCTCCTGGGCGCTACGAGGCACTTACCCAAGGAAGGTAACCCGCGAGTCGGAAATCGGCAAAGAGTCAAACGGGCCGCTGGGGTCGAGTTCTTATCGATGCCCGGGAAAAATGGGTCGCAACGGCGACGCGACAACCCGCAACGAGAGCAACGTGACCGTACGGCTAGCGGTAAACGGCGATAAATCAGTCGCGCGGCCGGGGAACCACTCGGTTAATTAATACTTCGGCAGAGAAGGAGAGAAAGAGAAAGAGAGAGAGAGAGAGAGGGAGAGAGGGGCGAGGGGAGCGGACGCAGGCAGCCGCGTGAAACGCGCGGCGAGGCTCGCGTCGACCATGAAAGAGTTAATTCTTCGTTCGAGGCTGGACCGCGGAGAGATGATCTCGATCGTCCACCGAGCAACCCGGGACCGTTGACCTTTTCCAGGGAACGCGACGACGACGACGCATCGCGCGCTGCGTTCCGGCCGAACTTGTTAACCCGTTCGGTCGCCGCCTCGACGAGATCGACTCGCGAATTTCTACTCGCTTCTTCATCGATATTGCAGCCAGAAGAATCTTGGGGATTTAATTTTCAAGATTTACTTCTACTCTGCAATTTGTCGCGCCAAGTGAAAAATTGGTAGCGCACGGTTCCGCGCGAGTCTCGTCTAGAAATAGTCCATCCGCGTCCTGGCGAACGGAAAATGGTAACTGTGGGCGTCGTGTCCACGCGGTGATCGCCGGAGAAAGAACGCGAAACGGACTTATTAAGACGCGAACACGAGCGTCCGCGGAGTCCGCGGAGTCCGTGGCGCATCGGCGCAATTCACACGGACTGCGGACGATTAAATTGTCAGCTACGCGGCTCTATAAATAACGCGACACGCAGCCACTCCGGTTGCTGCGTGCACGCGACATACCGGGTCCGAGGAATCGCGCGGAGGATCCCCGTTTTACCGCCGCCGCGATGAAAACCGTATATCGTCCCGGTGGTGAACCGCGAGCGGGGCAAATAGTCGGGGCATTTAACGAAAGTTTTATCCGAAACACGGCCCCATGCGTCGCGATAAAAGTGTCGCTGAATCTCCCGCGAATTTGTCCCGGGATTACCCCCGGGACCGTAAAGCTTCCGTTTTATTGGAGAACGATCCGTCCGGGAGGTTCGCGGACGCCATTTTGGTGACTGATAAATTCTGGACAGCTGGGGGCAACTGTCGTGGCGACGTTACGATTCTTACGGTTCTCGGGAAAACTTCGAGAACGCTCTGAAAATCACTGTTTCGATCCCCGTGTGGAAATCGTAGACGTTGGAGACACCGATCAGCTGAGATACCAGCGGCGAATTTCACCAATTACGCGCGACAGTAGAATTTCGAGGAACTACTCGAGCGACGAATACCTTCTTCGATTATCCCTGCATTCGAGCATTAAATAACCGCAGATTGGAAAGGTATTCGTCTTTCTCGACTGCTCGGTGAAACACATTTCGCCCATCGCTGGTTCGACCACAGCACCCAGAGCTCCGTTTCTCTCTTTCCAAATGCATATCCTGAGCGCGCACATGTGCGCCACACTCCTCGCGCCAAAGTTTATTGCCATCCCGCCCCCTTCGGCCCCCGGCACCCGGTTCCCATCGCATCCTTTCCATCACGATCACCAGCACCAGAGAAGGAGAGAGAGAGAAAGCGAGAAAGAGAGACCCTCCTCCGCCGCTCGTTCTGCTGCGTTCCATCGGTCTTCCACGGCGGCGCGATGTACGACCGACTCTCGAACACTTCGTGCCCGTGTACACTTCTTCGTCGCTCATCCCTTTTAAGCGCTAGGCTGCTGCCTCCTCCTCGTTCCTCTCCCGCGGCTTTGTTTACCTCGCAGTCTTGTTGGAATAATACTTCGAGTCGGTAATTATAGACAGGCCGGCGCTACGCGGCTTGTCGTCGACGGAAGTCGGTCTTGGCACGATTAGAATCGTGATTCTCCGTGCCAGAAGACTGGTGATAAAAGTTCGCGAGGGTAGCTCGATTTTTCGAGCAATTCAAATTGCAAAAGTCAACGCAAGATGTAGGAGAAGAGAAGAGAGATTACGTTTTTCGAAAGTTTCGTTCAAAGAAACACGGAGCAGAAGAAGCGTGCGGACTGGCGACGTCCAAGAACACAGGACGGAGTAGTTGGACCGGAAGCAGACACGCCACGCGGCCCGCAGAGGGGCGGACGCGCGGGTTTTTAAACAATATCCACGAGTTTTTCGAGGGTAACCAGCGAGTTCCGCGTGGTCGACTAGTGGAATGGCAAAGAGCGGAAGCCGCGAAGAGATTATTATGGATTCGCATGTTCTGAGTGCCCTCGATTTCGAGCCAGAGTGTTCTCGACGAGCATTGTCTGCGCCGGGGATCATTTTCGTTTGATGGAAACGGGAAAAACGATGAGTCGCGGCGCGTCTAACTCTACGCTATCTGTTACAAACGATAAATCTATCCGTGTTCCCTCGCGTATTTTTTTTTTTCGCCTCACCCTCGATCCTTTCTCTTTTTTTCTCTCGTTTTTTTTTCGTTCCATCTTTGTAATCTCGCGCAGAGAGGGGCGACAATGATCGTGATGGCGTTCCGTAACGAGGCGCGGGTGGCTGGCGCCTTCGTTTGTAGCCCATCGATGACTCGATGGTTGAAAGAACGAACGGTCCCGTGCCTCGAAAATGTTCCAACGAAACGACACGCATGAGGTATTCCCGGTTACACCTTCTCGATAAATGTCTGCGAGGTTCAACCCTCCCTTTGTTCCCTTTCGCGTCGTTACGTGGCGAAGATCGTTCCGCGAAAAAATTGACAAATTTCGCGGGACTCCTTCGTTAAGCTGATGATAATTGATCATCCGCGATGGTGCACGATGGTTTTCTGTCGACTAAATAATGAGTTGCATTGTTCTAAAAAAATTCTATTTAAGTACGGTTGAAGGAAATGGGACGTTTGCGAAAGTGTACGAGTCGAAGACAGGGATCGTGTCAAAGTTCGATGGCAAAGTGTCTGCTCGAACTCGAGGCTGGATTCCAGGGCTAAAAAGGACACGGGAGCGAAAGAGCGTGCCGTTAATGCCATTATAAGGCAAGCTTGTGTGTACAGCTTGTTGTCGGCTGGTAAATTACTATAATTGTGAAGTTCCGGCGATTTTTAGATTAGCTCTGGTCCATCAACGCTATATGCCTACCTACCGACCTGCCGACACTGCACCGCCACGACTGGCCGGTTCTCAAATTCATGGCCAGCCGGACTTGGCCAGCTTTTTTTAGGCCCCCTCTGATACTCAGAATTGCTACCAACGGCAAAAAAGAACGTGGAAATTCGTACAGTCCTACTTCGATCTTGCAATTTTATTATTTTGCATCCGTGCACTTTACAGCGAGAGCAAGCCACGCAAGAACGAACAATACTATCGATTTTTGCATTCACATTTCCCATTTTCTTTTTCCAAAGTAAAAACATTTCAATTCCTTGCTCGGAGGTTTGACAGTATAAAGAAATTGCGTATTCACAGAGAACTGAAAGGAAATTTACGAAAAAAAGATCGTCGAGGCGCGTGACGCAAACAATACCAAGGAACAAACCACCCCCGGACTCTCATTGCCCCCGAGCGATGATTCGAAGAAATTAATTCCGTCGAGTCAGAACGCGTGTCGAGAATACGATTTCCTACGATCCAGGAATCCTGGTGGATTTATCAGGTTCTTCCGTGTCCCACGAGGAAAACACGACGAGGGGGATGAAGCAGAGGAGGAGAGAAAAAAAGAAAAAAAAAAGGCCAAGGATTACGGCACCCCTACTCCAGGCTCGAAACGACTCCCAAAAAGGACCGTACAGATTCCTGCGGAGACCGGAGGCCAGGCCCTATTGGCCTGTGTCAATAGAAATCCGTACTTGTGCCTCTCGTCCACGGAGCGTTCCGTGACCCCTCGACACGGGGGGCCAGGTTCCTCCTCGTGGAAAAGGAAATCGCAGCGGTTAGACGACGAGAGAAATTTTCGTCCCCCGACACCCTTTGTGCAACAAGTGCCTGGTCCTGGCCGCAGATGCCAATTGTTTGCGACGAGCAATTTTTCTCGACGATTGTCCACGGTGAAAACCTACGACGTCCCTCTTTTGCGTCCATCGTGGGGTCCCTCGATGGAAGACCTTGCGACTTAGTCTCTCATAGAGGAAACGCACGAAGAAAGGACTTCTATGCTTATCGATCCATTGAAAATCTCTTTGAAATTAATTAGAAAGATATAGCGACGTTTAATGACGATTAAAGCTTCTGACGTATCATGAAAATCCTGCATCCACCTAGCTGTTTGACGAGGAAATTAAGCTAAATGGTATTCTAGCTAAAAAAGGCAACGTGTCTGATGATTGACGTTAATTTCATTGCCAGCGAGGAGTCCAGCATCCCGTCCGCCCTATCAGACGCGTTTTCGAGTAGTCGTGGCAAGAATTTTTGCCAGGATATCTCGACGATCAGGGCAGAAGGATAGAGGGCCCGTCCAGCGGCGACTGGCTCCGAGAAATCCAGGAGTCAGATTTCTAGCACGTAGAGAGGGGCCCCTAGGCTTTCGGCAAAACGCTGAAACGGGAATGCGTGGCGGACGTGTAACCCGGTGACCCTCGACGCGGGAGGTCCGTGTACAGGGAATTAGGGGGCGAGAGACGTTCGTGAAGAGGGCCGAGTAAGAGGCTGGCGGAGTGAAATAAGGACACGGAGAAAATTTCGTCTGGAGACACGCGCTTTGTGCAACAAGTGCCGTGTCGCGGTGGTCACCGCGTGCTTGTTGACTCTGATGAATCTCCCCGGAAATCTCTGTCCCCTTTTGTCGCCGGAATCGCCGGAACCTGGCGTTTCGAGGGGCTCGTTGCGTGTAAATACCAGAACCAATAGCGAAACGGCTATTGCTTCCACGAAAAGACCGATGAGTTTCGTGTTTGCGCCGTTTCTTTCTCCCTCTCGCGTCCGCGTCCCTCTCGCGCGGTCCCGATTCGCGCGATTCTCGCGAACGTTCGACCCGCGCGCTTTTTCGAACAGTTACGAACCGTACGACTAGAAGAGGTCGCGCGATAAATAGCTGGATATACATAATGCGATTCGACGCGGAATTGTTCGCGAGCGCGTGACGATTTCAGCCTAGGACAGGCCTCTGATTGTCGTTAGAGAAAGCTGCCCGATTATTTATCACCATGGCGAGAATCTCATTATCGTGCGCCGGGTATTTGCATAATATAAAGGCGGAACGCGGGCGAAACTAGTTCCCGCGTGGTGTGCCCGCGCGCGCGCGCCGGATGAAAGACGACGCGGTCGGAAAAGCGCACGTGCGCAGAGGAGAACGCCGGGATCATCCGAAGACAGAACGAAACGGGTTTTCGCCGTGTAAAAGATCAGCAAGTAGGCGCACCCTCGTAATGGGACCCGGAGATTCCTGACAGGCCTCGAGGCCAGACCCACTGTCACGTACACTCGGGCCCTGCGACGTGCTAGGCTGGTTAGAATCCGAGAGCGACCGCGAGGCCACCGAGCGCACTAAGCGATCGAGACCCACGGAAATCTTCTTGCGAACGTCCAATTCGCATCCACCAATCGCCGATACCGCGTTATACGCTACATTTTCAACAGAGTTCCCCACCATAGAAGCCACGCGATTCCCCAGCTCCACGATTCGTACCGATCCAAAACAACTATCCACAAGAACAGCAAAGAAAAACGAGATAGTCCACAGTACTCCTAAGAATGAACGAAACAGAAGCGTATCCACGCTTCTACTTTCATAATTCATCCCAGCTAGATCCTTGAACCGATCCGTGCTGTCATCCTACCATCGTCTAAACATAAATTTCCTCGAGTCGAACTCGAAATCGTCTCGCAGAGAAATTTTTACCAAGTCCTGTCATCGGCTCCGTTTCGAGTCAGGCGCGTACGAAAACTCCGCTGGCCAGGCTTGACCGGGGGTCAACGCGGGCTCAGGCGAGCAGAAGGAGCCTCTCGTTGCGATCTACCACGGCCAAGAAGAGGATACGCGTCTCTCCGCGGTGGAAACGAGACGCTGCGAACTCGAGCGAGAGGAGGAAGAAGGATCGTGAAAGAGGAGGAGGTGGAGGATCGTCGCGGAGGAGAAGAGAAGAGGCCAGAGGCCTCGAGGCAACAGACCTACTGCCGGGGGCCCTCGCATAGGTGGTTTTGACTCGGCACGGTCCCCGGCCTGGCGAGGCCCGTGCGAAGGGACGCAACAAAAGAAAGAGAAGACGAGCAACGCGGGACAGGCCGAGAGTACCAGAAGGAGAAGAACGAGGACGAAAGAGCCTGGGTCTGCCTGTTTGACCGCCGCCTGGGCTGGCTCGTCCTCTCTTTCTCCGTCGCTCGACGCTCTCGAGACTACCCGGGTTTCCGTTCTCCCTCGCTCTCGACCGCGGCACTCTCCGGCTTGGTTCTTCTTCTGGCAGGGACCAGGGGGCCTCTCTTCGTCCCTCTAACCGAGGCTCGTCTCGTCTCGTAACAAGAGACGGCGCGGACAATGGGTGCCGTGCCAGCGCCTTCGGCCAAGGCTGCTTTGGCCGGTCCGCGCTGCTTCGGAACACCGTTTACGATTGCCGGAATCGCCGAATTCCCGCCGCGTGAGAGGTGGGTCCTCTCCTTTGCATACGGTTTATATTTCGTTGGGCTGCGGAGAGTCGATCGATCGGGCTGTGCTCGCCGTTTCTCCTCGACGTCCCCGCGAAAAATCGCGTTTTGGGTTCAGAGGGAACGATAGGTCTCGTTTCGATGGTCGCGAGGAATTTCTTTTAAAGTCGCTAGGGCACGTTGCGTTTACACGCTGTAACTGTTAAATGCATTTTTCATTCGAGCCATTCGAGGCGACCATCAAAATGTATAAACGCTGTCGCGTGCAGTTCGCGAGGGTAGTTTCCACCCGTTGAAGCCCGATTCGCGGCGCGAACACCGAGCTCCGTTTACGGGCTCTCGTTTCGACGAGTTTACGACGCTGCCGCGTATTCCGGCTAGCAGATCAAGATAGAAGGAGGGTACGAGAGGAACGCGGTAATAACACGAGAAAACGGGGCGCGCGCTTCCTCCCGCGGCCATGGCAGAGGGTTTTACGATGGTAATGGGGCGAGATAACGCCGAGATAACAGGGGGGGGACGGCCTCGGAAGAAAGCGAGATCGTGGCGCGAATGTACAATAACGGTTAAAAATGGAAAGCGGCCGGTTTTTGCCGTCCGATGCGGTTTCCAGATCGGTCGAGATCTCTTTCGATGCTCGAACGATCAGAGCCTCCGTTTATTCTCCAACCGATATCGCGAATGTGACCGACCAGAATAGACTGACAGACCCACTCGACGATTCTTTCTTGGTGAAGCAATCTCTCGTGAAATCAATGGATCACGAGTCATCTCGGATGCAGGATTAGCAATACGATGGCGGACAGTTTTTCTAAAATAATTCCAAGCCCAATAAGAAACGGAGCAACGAGGAACAGGGTCGATCGAGGACGGAGGAGAAGGCTTCGATCGTCGATACGCCGATTACGCGGCCCTCGAGACCCATTGTTCGAGGCCCATTGAAAATCAAGGACGACGCTACGCGGAGCACGACTGAAAATCATCGCGACGCCGCTCGAAACGAGCGCGTCTAAACCACCAGCGAGGAAAAATCATGGCCAGCGCCTCTCTATCGACAGTCCCGAGGCTCGAGTATCGATAGGATCCGTGTCATTCGGGTCACAATAAGGCCCTCCTGACGGGGCACCTTCCTCGAGGGGCATTGCGGCAGGTAGCGGGACCGAGAATCGAACGCGGCGGCAGGGGAACAGTTTTGACAGGCCTGTAGACCGATCGAGGCATCGAACAACTATTTCTACGAGGGTTCTCGATCGCCTTGTTTGTCGCCAAAGGCGAATCGAACGACGTACCCCGTGGGCGTATTGTGACGAGGCAAAAAAGAGGCAAAATAAGGAAAGAGGCAGAAAGAAAAAGAAAAGAAACAAGAAAAAAAAAAGAGAAAACCAAACGCGAGAGGAAAACGAAAAAAAGGAGAAGGGTGGCGGTGAGCATGGTCGTCTTCTGTTTAGCCGGACGATTTTAGTCGACACAGAAATGCGACCAGCGGTAATTTCCAGAAAGAAATAAACTAACCGGAGGAATTCCTCCGGGCCGTGCACACACACGCGTGATATTTTCGGTCCGACGACCTTCTATCCGGAAAGGAGCGCGATCCTGCCAACATCCGCTGCCCGCCCTGGCGACTCTCCTCGAGCAGAATCGAATACTCGCGGCAGTGGAACGCGCGCGCGGTTCGTTCGACGCACGAATTTACGAGCTGGTCCCCGGGTGAGCTCGGTGACCAGGCGAGAAATTCAAATAAGAAAACGGTCAGAAACGCTGCGGCCGATTATATATTGGTTTTGGGGCCGGGTACCCTTCGCGCGGGCGCCTTCCTCGAACACGACGTACCAGCACAGCCTCTTGTAACGCGATAATGCTTTTCACCCGCGTAACCTGGCGGAGGGTTGGAAACGAGGGCTGTGCTCGTTTCGCGACGCTCTGGCGAACCGCAGCGAAGAAACGCGGCTAGAATTCGAGCTGCGGGGACATTGGGTGGTCGGGGATCTAAGGTGGCAATCTCCATTACGAGTTAACGAGCACACAAATACACCTGCTGGCGCGCGCAGCTGTGTGCCAGGCGGTGCGGACGATCTCGTGCGGACGATCCGTCGTCCTCCATAAATTTCGCGGTGCACGCTGGAACACGCGTGGCTGTCTCGTCTTCGAGAGAAAACTGGACGAATCGGGGCAAGAAAAGTGAGCAGCGGAGGGTGAGGAGACGAGTCTCGAGTGTGTCGCCAGGGAGACACGACAACCACCGGGGACGGGTGAGACCGAGCTGAGGCCACTGGTAGGTAGGTAATAGCCACTGTAATCGCGCGCACGAAGAGAGAGAGAGAGAGAGAGAGAGAGACGCCTGCTCCTCTACTCCCCTCAGTTCCATCGTCGGTCCTTTAAAATCAATTCTCCCGCGCTCGAAACGGCCCGTATATATACGCGTGTATATAATACGTGACACGTCGAAGCGGCCTCTCGCACGGGCACGCAGAGAGCGGTAATTTATGCGAAACCGGGGCCCCACCACCCCTCCGCCGCGTCCTTCCCCTACCCACCTCGCGATCTTCCAAACGAGAGTGTGCGAGAGAGGAGGCGCGCATTTCGAGTGATCGAACGTACAGGGAGGACTCGGCAACGCCGCAAAGGCCTACGAGTAGCCGACGGTGCCGTGGCTGGGGCCTACGGCCCTGCGTTCTTGGCCTCGGGCAGGCTATGGAAAGGGGAGACGCGAAGAAGGGGCCCCACTGGGCCTGAGTGTCCACGGGGAGGGGGCAAGGAGACACACGGGCACCCACTCCTACTACTGCTCTATACAGGGTGTCTCAGGACAGAGGAGGTTGGGTTACTCTGCGCGCGAACATGTGGAACGGAGCTTTCTCGAATATATCGTCGTTGCTACACCAATTTTAAATTTGCGCTTCTTCTCTGAGGTGTTATTCACGTATAAAAGTAAAAAGTATTATAAATTGTCTTCGTATGTAACACCCTATACGATCCTCTCAGTTTCTCTTTTTCTGCTTCCCTCCGTTCGCTGTCCGTTTCGATTCCACCCTCCACGCGTCCTCTTCGCTCAAGATCGCGCTCTCCTTCTCGTTCCATCGTACTCCAAGCTTACTCTGCGCGTTTCTCCGTTTCGCAGGTCTATACGCGAGCGATCGCGTCGTCGTATGCCATGGCGTTCTCGAGACGCGAGGCTCGATCGAGGAAAAGGTGGCGGGCAGAGTGACACCGGGACACGGAGAGCTCGGTCGTCAACGTCGTAAGGTGCAAGGATAACAAGACGATAAAGTCCCAAATTAGGGGCCCGCTCTTCTACACAGTCGCCTCCGCGGGCTTGGCTCGCTCCCGCGTCGTTCAGGAACGACCGTATCCGTGTGTATGCATTAGAATTCATACCAGTTTCGAGAGAGGTGCCCGGGTGCCGATTTCGCCTCCTCGACGCGGCCGCGTACGCGTGTTCCGTTATTCGATGTATGCAAATAAACGCACTTGCGTGGAATTCCAGCTGGAATCTCGACGATTCGCGTTTGATGGGCAAGCTGGTGGTACGTTGCTGGCCGAGAGGGTACGAAGGTTAGGGAAGACCGTTGCGGATTGCCCTCTGGGGACACGAACGTGTACGTTGAACAACGGATATGTAATTATTCGATGGCGTACATCGATTACGTCGAGTGATCTTGATAGGAGGCGTGCTATTTGCGTTACTCGTCGTCCGCGAGTTAATTTCGGAGAATTTTAACTGGAGGCGATGGTAGGTTAATACTGTCGTTACCTCGGCTAGAATTTCGCGGCAATAAGTTTGGAAACGTGGCTGTTGAAAGAGAGAACGCGAGTCTGAATTGGGAGTCGTAGACGCTAGAAAAGGGCACGGTTGGACGCTTGGCACGGGGCACGTGAGGACGCGTGACTTCCGCTAGACCGCTCCATCTACTCGGAAAAGGGTTTCCGCTGAATAAATTAATAAACGTCGGTTCGCCAGGCTACGAATTGTTCGCTCGAGGTACCAAGGCGTTTTCACTGCGGGAACGAGGACAGGCTGTTAAAGAGCGGGCGATCGCGATTTTATCGCTTTTACGAACAGCACGGCGACGGTATCTCGCCGCAGATAAGATTAGCGAATCCACGGAGGAGCGTGAACTCATCGGTTCGAACGGGGGGAGAAGGAGAACGTGGCTACAGACTGGAAGAGGAGGAGGCACGAGAAGCGCGCAAAAGGACCTTCGAGGCGGCGTGAACAAGCTGGACAAGCCGTGACTAATAATCTCCGGGAGGCTACTACGTGCACGATAATTAATTTCCCAGATCGTTGATCAACCATCGGACGGGTGGGCTTTCCTTTTTCCCGCGTCGACTATATTTTTTTGCCCGCCGCGTGGGAGTAAAGGGTGCAGCGAGCCGGCGTCGCGGAAACTTTTTCACTCCGTTCGAACGAACATAGCCAAGAAATTTTCTAGTAAGAGAAACGATTTACCACAACCATTACAACCATTCCCTTTCTTGAAAATCCTAACGAATCGTCGATACAAATATAACCCAAAACACGATGATACCACCGAAAGAACAACTACAACAGACAGAAATCGAACTACGAACCAAAGTATATTCCTTTTGACAAAAAGAAGAACTGGCCACCGCTGCCAACGGACCGATAAAATCTCGCGGATATAATTAGTCGTTCGCCCAGTTATCGTCGGTTAATTTGCATGACTGAAGTCGAGCCTTCGGGGGACGGGTCCCCTCCGACAACGAGCACGACCTCGTGCCACGTGTACACGCCGCGGTACATACTCGCAAGATTCTGTTCGAAGAGCGAAGGAAAGGAAAAAGACGTGGTGGCCGTGGCGGTGGTTGGTCGGCGAAGGAGAAGAACGGGGACGAAGAGTGGTGGGCCCGTTGTGGCGGCGGTGGTGGTGGCGGCGGCGGCGGCGGCGTCGTGTATCGGAGTAGCAAGTGTCGGCCCCGTCGGCTACGCCCATATAAATCCTCGGTTACCTAGTCGCTTTACGAGATACAATTATTTACCGGGGCCTGGCCGGCTACCTTATTTAGCCCTAGTTAACTCACCGCCGGATGGCAGAGGATCCCGATTGATCAGCCCCCCGGCCTTTGTCTCCGCGCCGTATCACCTTTTTCGCGCTCGCTCATCCACCATCGACCCCATTTATTATACCGTCCCTGCTACTTCCTGCCTGGCCTTTCCGCCGTTGATTTCGAGCCAACGAGCCACCTCGCTCAGGCTGCCGCGTTACGATCTTTTCGCAGCGATGGAAATTGAAAATCGAGGAGAGTCTGCTTATGCAGGGATACCTTTGGGGGTGAAATGACGCAGACATAAGGTTAACTATCGTTCGAATGATCTTGCGTGTGTCTTGGTCTTTCTTTTCGACCAATGCTTAAACGAACTGGCTAATTAATATAGTACACTCCGCGAGTGTGCTTGTCTGGTGTCTGTCTGTCAGCACAAGGGCTCTTAAAGTAGTGGAGTTCTAGAGGTTGAACTTGGAACAGAAGGTTACTTGAGAGAAGTACTTGCGTGCGATTGGATTCGAGTCGAATCCGCTTAGAACGCATGCGGGAAAGGCAAAATTCTTTCGAAATATCGTCGAACAGATTGACCAAATATGAGACTGAAACGGGTGAGAACGGATTCGATCGATCGGTGTAGCATAGCGTGCGAGACTGCGAACGAAATGTAGAAGCGTGAGCCGAGGAGACAGTGCGGTAACTAATAGCGAAACCGGATCCAATCAAAGCTCTACCCCCATTTGCTCGCTTATCTTCGACAAGTACTGCTCTTATCAACGAGCGCACCGAAATGATTCACGCCGCCGCTGCGAGCGATATATACACGATCAGCAATATAGCGCAGCGACAAGATAGCCAGCCACCAACGAAGCCGATTCTCCTAGACGGATCCTAAGAATACCGCGTCGCGGGAACGCGGGTAAACGAGCGGAGGACGTGCACGCGCAGCTTGTCACGGGGAATCGAGCGGGTTTTGCCGGCGCTTCGACAAATGATCCCGCGAATCAAACGGACCTCGCGTTTCGAGCGTAACGAATACGCCCGGAAGCCGGTGTCGGGAAGGCATAAATTATTTTAACGCGCCGCGAGCTCGTGTGCCGGACGAGCGAAAGAGACAGGGCCCAGTCCACGCGACGTGTCTCGCGCGTTTAACCTATCGACGCGGCGTATCTAGCGGACGTTAATTGCACCCGTGCAATAACGTTGTTGTAACGAGTATCGCGCGCGGAGGCATGAACGGTGTGTCGAGGGAGAGAGAGAGAGAGAGAGAGAGAGAGAGAGAGAGAAGGTCCTGTGTATCCCCGGCTGCACGGTGTGCAACGTAACCGGGGTTCCTCCGCTCCGACTCGCCGCTTGTAAATCATTCCCGCCGCTTAACCTGACATTAGCGTGACAGGGTGTTATCCGGGCTCAGTCATTTTAGCATATGGTTAGCAGATGCCACTGGACGGAGAACCGTTTCTTTTCCTCCCTTTTTAATGGACCAGCGCGGCCGAGTCGTCGATAATTTTCACGTGTAAACGCGGCCGTCTCCTGCGATGGACCCACCGATCGTTCGCGCGCGCGTCCTCCGCGGGCAAATAGTGTAATTAGTATAAATATCGGGGCCCACGGGTACCCTGGCGACAATCACGCGAACGGCGGATCCGCGCTGCTTACCGGTAGCGGAAGTTGCAGGGGAATTTTTGCGAACGCGGTTATTATTCACCGAGGCTACCGTTGCGAAACAGAAAATTGGTGCCGTATGGTAATTAACCGGGACGAAGTTATCGTGCCGTCGCTGCTATTCGCCCGCTATAAATTCTCAAGGACCGTTCCTCTTGCTATAAGCAATAACTTTTGAGTTACTACTTTGCAGGAGCGTTACATTGTACCGCTAAATTGGCATCGTAAACTAGCTAAGTGCGACGAAAGTATGATACCCCTCTATGCGCGGCATTCGGTGCTGCTATAAATTCTCGATAACCATGCTCGAGATACCTACCAATAAACTTTGAAGGATTGTAATTTCGAACGCTCGGACGTTCCATCGATGGCTGCCAAATTGGTATCGAAAAATGTTGCGCGTAATGGAGGGGTAGGAAGTGTCGTAATTCCGTCACCGAGTGCGCAACGAAATCTTGCGAATCGTGCGAACGATTCGAAAACTCTGACCACGTCCAGTCGAACGAAGTCGGTGTCTTCGCAGTGGAGAGTGTGCAACTTGGTGCTCGCAACGTAGAATCGAACGGCAATCCAATAAATCGAGAAGTTCTTAGGCTCCACGGCAACGGTGCACGGCAAGCACGAACGGAAGAATCGGTTACACGGGCACGCGGCTCGGTCTCGAGGCCTAAATGGCCGTGCGCTGCCAGCAGAAGGGCAGAGTTTCGAAAGCCGGAGACTAGCTGCTCTAAACAAAGAGCTTTACAGCCATATTTATAGTTGTCGTAAAACACTACGCAGATTGCTAACCTTCGTTCAACGGACGGTCGTGGTGCTGCTGCTCCTCCCTTCCCTCTGTACGCCTCGTTCCCCGTCCTCCCTCATTTTATTCCTTTCTCGTTACTCCCTGCTTCCCTTTCAAGCTCTCTTTCTCGCTCGTCGCGATGTATCTCTTCGGCTCTCGGTTCCCTCGCCGGTTCGTACTTCGTCCTATGCGTCCCGATTCTCTCTTTGCCAGCTTTCTCTCGCTCTTTAGTGCCTCCACACCTCCTCACCCCCGCCTCCCTTTGCGCCGTTCGCCAAAGCTCTCTCTGTCCCTCTTCTTTTTTTCGACCACGCGTTCCCTTCATCCCCGTTTTTCAATCTCCCCGTTCCTCGACCTCGCGCCGGCCATTTTGGTACCGACTTTACTCGCTCCGCGTTTCGATTCTTCTTCGTTCTTCACAGGTTCCACCATCACTGGCGAATCGCTCGTTAATTCTCCACGTTTCGCTCAACTTTGTTCCTCGCTTCGCGAAGAGTACCAAAACAAGAACCGCGCCCCCGTAGGCTTCCATCCGAAACTTCGCAACCCTTCTGTCCGACTCTCGAAGGAAGGAAGCTCGGTACGAATTCAGCTGGCATCGACGTCGCGCTGGTGGAACCCACTCGTGGATGGAAGTGGCGCAATTAGCGGTCGAGAATTGATCAGAACGCGGGGCAATTCCTTCTGCCAGTTGGGGTGAGGCCGAGGCTGGGGCTTTTTACTCGCCCGATCGGTCCTTAGAAATTTCTTGTTTCTCGGGAAAAGCACGGAGAAACTCCCTCCTGCTTCCTCCTCTCTCTCTTTCCCTCTCAACCGTCCAAGACAACAGGTCGACGACGGTCTTCTGGCGTTAATTGACTGGAGAGCCGTACGGTCGAGCGACTTTGTTTGACGAAAATCGTTTCGACAGAGTCTCGGAAACAGGCAGGACAAACCTGAATCGTAACCACGGGCCCGAGAGGGAAACCGGTATTTTTGGTGGGCATGCCTTATTATCATACGCGCCTTTTGCTTTTTCATTCTTTCGCGGTGGCGCGATTTCTTCTCTTTTTTTTTTTTTCCTCCTCCCGCCCCGGCCTGTCCTCCACCTCGTTCCTTTCTCTCGTCCTTTCCCCCCTTCTTTTTCCCCCTTTTCTCGTCCCTCCTTTGCCACGTTGGATAAAAACACACGTCGTAACGTTAATACGTTTATTAGGGTATTTATAGGCGGCAATTAGACGATCGACGATATTATAAAAGCGTAAAGAGAGTGGAGCGGTCGCGCGCCTTACGAATTTTACGACCGTGAATCCGTTCTTCCCGTTCGTAACGATATTCAATTTATCGTGGCCGTGGCAGGCGTCCCGCGCGCCGGCCAAATGGGATTCGTAATTTTCTACCCTATTTTATGGGACGTGCCAAGAAGCATTTTGTTAATTAACGCTAGCGAAAATGTTTGCTCACCTTCTACGATCTTGACGCAACGAACTCCAAATTACAACGCTGGATTGCCCCTCGTTACTATCGCCATTGTCGCAAATGTTATTCTACCGACTAATAATCAATGACGCTCAGCAATGTGACAGCAGTTTTACGGATCATTGTTATCATTGGACACCGTCAAGTTTCTTAACCATTTTTAATGCTACTCCTTCTCATCGCCGAATTGCTTCTCCGTGATCTGAAGCTACGCTAACCGAACGATCCATCATTCGAACAAAACGAGCCGTAACGCGGTAATCGGACGCGGAGACGGTGAAAGCCACGTGCTCGAACCGAGGGAACGCGGTCGTCGACACGGTGTGCGCGCGATGAATGAATCCTCGCCCTTTAAATAGCGTTAATGTTTATCCGCGATGCAACTAGACGCGAGCACGCGCTCGAGCCCGCCTCAGGAGTATGCCTGCGCTCGTAATAAGTTATTCAATTCCGGCTATTATTAATCTTGTCAAGGAACACCGTTCTCGTGTGAACGGCACGCGTGCCGCGCGTCGCCGCGCGCGATAACGCTCGCGACGCTGTTAAACGACCATCTTCAGTTTCCCGCGCGTGAAAGTAACCGAGGGCTCCCTTATATACGCACTCGCTCGCGCGATCCCTCTGTCTTCCCCCACATCGTTCCTACCCGCGAACGAACGATAAAATCGCACGGAAATACCGCGAGATTCTGAGATCGAGGCGCGGTGGACACGGTTGGGTGGCGAAGTCGAAAGAGTGGCCTCAAGACAACCTCTAACGACTCCTCGCGGACGTTAGAACGTCGCAACGGATGTCGCGTGGACGTCAAATTTGACGTACGGTAGCCTGGTGCGACTGGCTCGTACGCATCGCGATGCTAAGCTGCACACGTAGCCGCGTCCATCTTAACGTCGACCCAAGTTCACCTCCGAGCGGTAGCTTAGCACGCAGGCCATTTGTACATATTATACTTCACGTTAAAACGTCTACTTACAACGTCCAAGTATCGCTTACGCTCTCAGAGCTACCTTAAGTTTCCATTTACCTGTGAATTTTTTTTTAATGGAGGAGCTTACGGAAATAAGAATCCACGGGGAGGAACCTGGATACGCTGCACGGTCGAGGAGGCGAGGGAAGTCGAGGACGTCGATAAATCCTCCGACGCAGTCGAGGAAATCACGTCCGTACGTGACCCCGAACGTGGGGAGAGATAGGATCCCCAGGCGAGAGGAGATCGACCGGCGATACCGCGGAGGTGCGCGTCGCGCGGACACAGCCCGGGCTTATCTTGTTATCGGCGTTGATTGGATCACGCGATTGCCCCGCGAGCTAGCGTCTAGGTGTACAAGCGAGATTAAGGGCAACGGCGGTACCGTTGCCAGGCGTTTACCCGCGAGGCGACGTCTCATTCGAACTTCCGTGAACGATCCGAGAGGAGTTGGTCCCGCGAGAGGATCCGAAGGGAGACGGTCGACGCGTGGACCGTGCCACGGCTGCCCCCTTCGCGAACACGGCGGAAATGTTTGTACATGTGGTATCGCGGCGCGCTTATCGCGGAACGCGAATGTTCAACATGTTTGTCGACGCACTCTGGCCGCGAAGATAAGTCTGTTGACCGACCGCCTCTCGATGTAGGTGAGAACGACGCACGAATTGGGTTGCGGTTAAACGCGTACAGCCAGAGGATCGTGACTGAGTTGAATTCATTCTTGTACGGTCTTGGTGTGTAAGTTTGTTGTATTTTTTTTTGTTTTTAAAAGCAGTGGTAGAGTGGCGGAAGGTTTCACCCTGTTTTATCGATACGACCGGCTAGCTAGCATATTTTAGTCGACCGCTGTCTTCGTTACGTGCCGCATTGCGTGACAACGCGAATCAAAGGTCCCACGTGGCGAGCACGTGTCACGGACCGGATATTTCAGTCACCGGAAAAATGTACGCACTACCACGGAGAGAGCGTACGCCTCTGTCGGTCTTCTGATTTTAAAAGATCGTAGGCGAACCGCAGAGATTGTAATTCTACCAATTTTTTTAGAAAAATTGATCGACTCCGCCGCGGCACGACTCGAAATACAGCGTGCATCCACCGCCACGAGGAAACCGAAAATTCAATAGCGCCATGCACTTCGAACCAGCCCTCGATGCGCCGCTGTAAACGAACAAAGACACAACAGAGCGAGGGGGAATAAAAAAAAAGATGACACAAAAGCATCGAAAACGCTGGACACCGATAAATTGAATTTATGCTCCGCTATAAAGTTTTTAAAAGTCTCCCGGACGTCACGCGTGATACTATGGACGCGTGAAGCGAGAGAGAAAGAGAGAGAGAGAGAGAGAGCAAACATATTTTTTGAGCCCTGCCTCACCCTATACTCTCTTTTCCTCCCTGTCTCCCGGGGTTTTTCTAGGAATACCACTTTTACAGGGAAATTTGTTTAACCGTTTACAAAGGAAGGTGCAAGCACCACCGCGGGGTGTAGTTCCCGAACCCATGGGGATGGGTAGCCCACCGTCTCCTTCTCTCTCTCTCTCTCTCTCTCTCTCTCCCTTCCCCTCTTTAGCCAGGGATGGGATGGGATCTCTCTTCTTGGGCAACCTCCTCGAATGCAAGAAGTCCGGCAGGTAGGCTCGTTAGCGAGCAGGTAGGTAGGTAGAGGCGAGTCAGGGTAGGTGTATAATGCTGACTGTAGCCGGTGTGTCTGTATCCATGCACCGGGTGTTCCAATAATCGCCGTCACAAAGGAACGCAAATGTCTCGCGGAGCGGTGATCTTCGTGGGTAGCTTCGAGAGCTACGAGGGTTGCTGTTTGACTTGGAAATGGTGTATGTTTCGCGCGATAGACGTCCATGCCTGGGTCCCCTGTTTCTCTTTACTTGTCGAGCTTTTCGAAAGAAGGATTTGGCTTACGTATTGGCGTCGAGCACTTCCGTGCGATCGATAGAGGAAACGATCGAGATTCAATTGTCGTAGACGAACGTGTTAATTTTTTAACTTCTCTCGAAGTTGAAATTAAGTTTCAGTAGAAACATGAGGAGCAAGAATTATGTGACTCGAGCATTTTTCGCGAAAAGCATTAGAAAACTCATAACCAGTCTATTTCGAACGAATTCTCGGTAGAGACGTTAAATCACGGGTCACTCACGGCCGCTCCCAACCCTCTCGAACAGCGTCGCAGCCCTCGATCGGGGTCTGCTGGTGCCGGCAGTAACTCCGCGTCTCCTCTGCCGGTGCACCGGAAGTTCAGCCCGTCCCGTCGCCGTTCCGTGCTATCTATATCCACGGATATTACACCGCCACCCGGTATACGGCTCCAGAGCGTAAGAAATGGGTGGGTTAACTCCGCGAGGAGGCAGAGAAGTAAGAAGAGAAAAGAGGAAGCAGACTGAAAGGGCGAGCGAGATTCGAGCGAACGAATATGGGACAAGGAGAGAAAAAGAGAGGCGAAGAGAGTGAGAGAGAGAGAGAGAGAAAGAGAGAGATCGTCGGATATACGAAGAGGGACGGGAGACAGGCGTGAAGAGGAGAGTAGGAGAGAAAGAGAGAGACGAGAGAGAACTCGCTTGGGTGCCATGTGCATTGGTGAGCGGATACACACCGTAAGGTTCGAAGGGAAGGTATTCGGGCAAGTTCAGGGTGATGCAGCAGCGGCTCTTTCCTCTCTACCCTCTCTTTCTCTCTCACTCGTTCACTCGCTAATTCTCTATCGTACATTCATATCTATATATGTATATATATATTCCTCTCGTTCTGGTATACGGTGACTCTAACCCACTCCCAATTTCTGTCTTCCTCTCCCTCCTCTCCCTGACTAACCGACTCTTCTGTCAATTTCTCTCTCTCTCTCTCTCTTTCCTCGTTCCCTCGTTTCCTCTCCACCCGCGTGCACGCGTGCGTGCGTGTGTGCGAGGCGTGCAGAAGCGCGTGTATGCGTCGACCCGCGCGAACCCACCTCCTCCTCCTCCTCCTCCACCCCTTTCCGGCCTCACTCGGCTTCACAGCCGGTATCAGGGCTGCTCGTTTCGTCTCGTTTCGTTTCGTTTTTCGTCTCTCCGAGGATAAGCCTACGGTACGCCCCGGGCGATCTAGGCGCCCAACCGCCTACACGCGAACTCGTCAATTACTTCGCACAACGAGACACATCGTTTATGGCTCGGCCCTCGCTCCCTCGCCCTGCTCTCTCCCTCGCTCGTTCGCCCTCGCCCGCGCTATCTATCTCCCCTTCCGCTCTGTTCACACGTTCGCGCTCTGTCCCTCGCCCGTTCCCTCGTTCACGTTCTCCTCTCTCTCTCTCTCTCTCTCTCCGTGTTTCTCGCGGCCGGCTTGCATACGTTATTTGCGGCGAGGTGCAATCCGGAGGCGGAGGCAGTTTCCAAGTAGCGACAAAGTGCATATCGCGGCGGCGGCGGCGGTGGCGGCGAGCGTGCGACGCCTGAGAGAGCCGGGTCGAACCGGCGGAAAATTCGAGCCCTCGGAAAAATGGGCTACCCGCTTGGAACGCGTCGCGACGCGACACTCGACTCTTCTTTCTTCGCCCTCTACGAGAACCGAATTTCATCATATTTCGTGGGGGAATGCTGTGACGTGTTTAGCGGTGAATCGATGAAAAATAGCTGGTCGCTACAAAGATTTGAGTAGAGACGTGCGAGCAGAATCGAAAGTATCTTTAGATTGTTACCGCTTATTTGCATAGAGAAGAACGCGGGGAATCTGAAGCATTTTAGAGCGTAACGCAGAAATAGTAGAGCGAGCAGAGTACTTGTAAGTCATTGCCATTTATCTGCATGTAGAGTAACGCGCGGACAATCAGCCGTGCCTTTTATCAGCAACAAGTCAACGAAGAATGAAAGATAAGACTTTACACACGTGTCGTATAAAGCTTTGGATGCAGCACACCATTGCGATAACGTAAATATTATTCTTGCATGGAAATAACCAAACACCCCTTGAACCTTATTATAAAAAAAAGATGCATTATCTCGTGAATCTTAATAAAATTTTATTACATCAATCTCTATTCACCGTCCGTCCATGAAATGGCACGAACGAGTACGCGCGCGTTGCGTATTAAAAATGAATCTCCTCGACGGAAATGAAAATGTTTCTTCGAGTGAACGCGGCAAAGGCTTCCTGAATATGCAAAATTCGGAAAACTCATCATCGGAACAGGTACGAGTGCCCGACTGTTTGCCCACCGTTCATGTAACACACCAATGTTTGTTTCCAGCAACGCAGTTGACGCAGATAAAACGAGTCGCGGAATTTCCTCTCGCGCGACGCTCTTTCGCAACTCTTCCGCGCCGCTCGACGCCGATTTTCTCCCACGATACCCGCCCGATTTCGACGGACCGGCCAACGCGGCCTGTTACGTGACGCGATAATGCACCGTATAAATACACACGGTCATTGTTATGCCCAACGGTGCATGCCTGATAATTAGTAACACATACGCGAGGCGAAACTGTCGCGCCCAACGCGAAATTCGCTCCCACGAATCCGCGTAATCACCGCCTGAGATAACGCGCCGGAGCGTTTAACTTCGAGTCAACGTCCCTCGCTGAGAGAACAGTTACGTCAATCCTGATGAAAGAATTTGAATTTCCAACCATCTTATCGTTCCTAACACTACGCCGCGCCTTAAACGACGATGTCGCTACTTCCTGTGGTACCCCGTCGAACGAGCGAACGATCTGAATAATTTTTCATAAAGGTTGCGATGATATCCGATTAAAAAATGCTCCACCAAACGAACGGGAGAAATAGATAATTCAGGGGAGTTAAATAATTCCGCTGGAAAAGAAGAGGCGTCTTGCAAAAAAATCCCATTTATGGAAAACGCGCGTGCGATGAAATTAGTTACGGGTAATTTCGTTCGCCCGTTGGAACGACATCGATAGCCTCCGACGAGCGAGTGGTAAAAATTGTGAAGTACGTAGAAATTCCACCGGTGAATAAATTACAAATGCAACGGATACCGGTGGTTCAATGGCGGTGGTCCATCGTATTAACTTGTCCTATGGGTCGCAATTAAAAACTGCCCGAAATTCCGCCGGCAAAATTGTGTTTATAAACGGCGAGGTATTACAATGGAACAGCGTTCTCGCGGAATATTATTGTTCGCGCCTGGTATCGTTCGTCCACCTACGCGGGATTTCGATTTAAAGACGAGAGGAAAACAAGGAAGGAATTGTAAAAAAATCTGCCGCGAATTCCGCTCGCACGAGGTGCTGCTCGCATCCTCGTATTGATATTGAGATGTTTGCATTGAAATTCCGTGTGCATACCGCGCCCGCGTCCCCTCGTACCTGTTGGTGTGCAATAATTTCCGAGGCATAGTTACCTCGTCGATCCGGCGCGCCGCCGAAAGACGCAATTTTAAACACATTCGTGCGTCCCGAAATTACCGTCGGATCGGTAGCACGCACCGATCACGTCAGGAGGAGGAGGAGGGAAACGAGGAATCGTGTGAAAGAGGGAGAGAGGGTGAAGCACGGGCGCATTCCACGATGTGTTTTCTGTTATTATACCGACGCACATCGTTAGTGTACCTTGAACCTGGCCGAATCACGCGAAGCTGCCAAATAGTGGGTAAAAAATTCGGGCCTTCCAATTCTCCGTGGCAAAAGGGACGACGGGGTGGGAGGGGTGGAGGCCCAGTGAACGGCTCCGTTCTCGTTGCACAACGAGAACGGGATGCGAGAAACGAGACAGGGGACGCAAATTTCGCGAATACCATCCGACTCGCAGGGCACGAGATTATTCGCAGGACGAAACGAATCTTCGACTCCGAAATTACAAGAACGCTTGCTGCTGCTACGTGTTAAGAATGGAGAGGGAAAAAAAGAAAAAGAGAGATAGGATGGAACGAGTTAACGAGGGTTGCAAAAACCGGACACACACCTTTCCACGTAGAGGAAGTCGTTGTAAGTAACTACGTCTAATGAATGGGAAAAAAGTAACCGACGCATCACGCACCATACAGAAGGCAGCGAGCCTACTGGCGGAAAACTAGTTTTCGACGTGAATAAGAAAAAAGACGCGGGAAGAGGGAGGGTAAGGGAGGCGGAAAAAACGGCAGGGGTCCAGAGCGAAGTAATTGATGCCAAGATTAATCCCACCTTGGGCTCCTCTAGCCATCCTTGAAGCACCATAATTAACCACTTAAGCGATTACGACGGGTCCCGACGTAATATTTTGCGCGTCCCACCCTCTTCCTCCCCATCGCGCTCACGTCGCGGGTGCAACGAATCCTGATACGAACGCGTTATTCCCTACGTAATTGTACGCCGTAGAAAGTGATTTTCGTGTCGTGGGCACACGGCCCGCCGCCGCCGTCGTTCAGACAAGATAAATTACAATAATTTAACACTCCACGGATTCGTTTACACTTGTTCCGCACGAATGCTTTATTAGTTGGTCAAAGAAAATAAACGGTACCGCGCGAGATCGCTTTCTTGGGCCACCAGTGTTACTAACCTCCCCCTAATTCCGTCTAAACCTACCACATCGAGTGTCTATCGCCTGCTTCTAAACAACATTATACAGAATCGAATTCCTCGTGTCCAGTAGTAACGATACTATCGACATTCCTTCGTCACCATTTAACAAACAGCATCCCAAACTCCAAGTTCTAATGCGATCTAACAAAATCGCGAGAACACGAATTTTCTAGCCGCCACTAAATCAATGCCAAGGGTGCAAATGAAATCTTCAACTTTGCCAGCAGAAAAAAAACGTATCCACCCAAGATTCGATGTATATGGTCGAGCGATAAATCGAACGATGCTGCTACCGCAACAATTTAAAACACCGTTCCAAGTAATTACCCTTTATTGCTCGGTAGGATAGCAGCAGCGTGTAAATCAGCGGTGCGATTAAAATATTATTGCGCTCGAGCGCGGGGGCCACTATCGCCGCGGCGATATCCGATTTGACAGCGAGTAATTTTCGCGAAAACTATCGCCACCTCTGCGGACAGGGTTCCGGGCAGGCCTAACAACGGCCAGCCAGCGATAAATGATCGTTTTACCACCCTCGTGCAATCGCGTTCGTCTGGCGCGTGACAAACAAACGATTACCGAGATCCTACGATAACTCGTCTTAAACTGACAACTGACCATCGATAAACCGCCGGTCAATATAATCGCCGTCTCGGCCGATTAATCGTTATCGCGCGGAGATTATCTGGGACCTCGAGCAGTGGCGTCTCGCTGGACAAATTGATCGAAGACGGCGCGAGAGGGAGGAGGAGGGGAAAAAAAGGAGGAAAAAGTAATTTGTCACAGTTGTCTGGGTAACGACGCGCGCTTGGGGCGGCACAATTTGCATGGATGGAGGAGGGGAACGAGGAATTTCGACGATTATGAATCGAGGCTGAGAAAGAAGAACGTTGACGATGTATCCTTACTTGTTACCGACGCTGTGTTAACGCAGTTCGACGATTAATGTAACACGATTCGTATTGAAACTAATTCATTTAGGTTAGCTGTTCATTAAACGCGATCGCGAGAGCGATGTTTGCAGGGACTCTATCAATTAGCCTGCCGAAACCTGTTTAGAGAACTCGTAGAGTTTAACGATAATTGCCGCTACGCTTTTTTCTCGAACATTAGCAGTACGAACTAATAATCGCCGCGAGTAGATCGCTTTCCGGTAGCGCAACGATATAACCATAAAACGACGTGGGTGCAACGGCTGGAAATCGTGGATATTTAAAAAAGAATCCGCACGCGTTTCACTCGTTAGTGTTTCACGTGTCTATAGAAATATCAATTTGCATTGCATAATGTCATCCGTAGTCTAAAAATAACGAGCGAACCAGGTGAGATTCGCATGATCCAGGTAACTCGTCTGTAAACGACGTTTGCGGAGGGTCGATGGAACCGAACGAACACAGAGAGGTGTAAAAAAAAGAACGAGCAGCGAAAGAAGCATCGCGAAAGATTCGAAGCGACTTTCCCGCAATCCTTTGATCGCGTACACGGTGTTCGGCTCACGGAAACGTCAGGTAAGGTAGACGGGACCAGACGCGTAACTCGTTAAAATGTTTTGGCAACCCGGTGACAGCCTGCACGGTGTGTCACACGACATCGATTTGTCAATGACAAAGCCCCCAGACGAGGGATATATCCAGCGCCCGCGTACCGTCGTGTGTACCGCTCGCCCAGCCGTTTTGCTAACGAGTCACAATTTGTTTCAAACCTGTCGCGAGAATAATAGCGTTCCGTAAACTTCGGTCAATTTCCCCCGGCAAATTGGGATTAACTTTGCCCGCGGTTTCTCGCCGAAAACCCTTTTCGCTTTTAACCAACGCCAATTCGATTTCGCCCGCTGCTACGCCCGCCACGCCGCCCCATCTCGTTCGACGCCCGATTACTTTCGGCTCTTGCGATTACTTTTCACCCTCTGCGCCCTCTGTCCGCGATACAGCGTGGCCAGAGCGCGACGTCGCGTCTAGCAACGTGGAGGACGGAGCCGATCGAGGAACGGAATCGACGAGCTTATTAAAATCTCTGCAACACCGCCGTGACTCACGGGGAAACTCTTGCGTTAATCGCTAACTACCACCACCGCGCTACCGTTTTACAACCGCGATGATTAATTCCAGCTTGGTCCGCAACGCAAAGTAAGAAACTCCGCTTAATTGCTCGAATCGTAAAATCGACGTACAATTAGACGGAATGCTTGGCAACAAATTTACGATCACCTTTCTCTTAGTAAGAGGGAACGCACTTTCCATTAAGACCTCTTCGATCTCAACTTCGCGCTAACTTCTCGCGACACTAAAACCTTCCACTAAGCGATTGCGAAAATCGTAGCGAAAAATGCTGTCGTTTAATCGACCAATTAGATTTACACAACGAAACTGAAACGTAAACCAAATGGTATAAAGTACAATTTGTTTAAGCACTACGATTCCATGGTAATTCGAACCAGCGACTTTCGTCTCGCTTTTAATTCCGTTGAACGATCGAGACGTGTGTTCTCGTCGATGTTTCGACTCGAAACGAGATCCAGGAGCGACAACACGGTTCCTAGGTGGTCGTGTTTAAAAGCAACAAGGGGGGACGTTGTGCCCTTTAACGTCGATAAACGGCTCCGAAATTTTCGGCGAACGATACGCGTCCAGCGAACGATACGCGTCCAGCGATGCTTAGCGCCGTTTCCACGTAAATCGGAGCGTCGCCTTTCTTGGAAACGCTGCGGAGAGAGAACGGTATCGCGTGTCACAGCAAAAAACGGCTACTGGGCGAGTTCGTTCTCAGAAAGATAAAGACCCATTCTGTTATTGCAGAAAAAAGCCACGTATCGGTAATTCACAAGTTTTTTCTACTGGAGAGATAGATATCTTACGTTGTTCACGAGGCGGCTTTCTGTCATATAACACGATGAATGAAAGCAAGGACGAAGCGACCGAGCGGCGAACGAAATTCGTGGAATCGACTCCGAACGTTTCGACGCATGTGCGTCCACGTAATTGGGGAGTTTCGCGGGCGACGTCGAGAAGCGGACAGTTCGGTGCGATCATCGATCAAATAAAGAGGTGAGTACACGTCGATTCTTACGAATTCGCTGTCTCTCTCTCTCCTTTATCCTCCAGCGAGTAATTAAATCCCTTCGCGAGCATCGACGGACATTTTTGTCACTGGTAATCGTAACGATGATACGTGACAACAAAAAATGTCGTACCCGCGATTCATAATATATGAGAATCGAACGACAGAAATGCAGAATCGAGGTATCGATTAGTGAATTAATAGTCGACGTTGCCAGGCTGCTGTTATCGAAAATGTACGCGATAACGTTCTAACAGAATTTTCCGTGTTCGCAGAGGAGGATCGTAGCGGGCCCGCGCAATAAATGATCTAACGTTACAGGACACGCGTGTTTAACGGGAGCAGATGATCCGGGTAAATGCGTGCGCGCTGTGCTTTCATTGGGAAACGCGCCAAACGGGAATCAGAGACAGACGCCCGCGGAGAGTTTGCGTTTTTAAGCGAATCGGGTGCAATAAACGATAATACGATGTCGGGCCCGATAATCTCGTTCGGCGATCGGGAACGCGGGCTAGATTGTTAATAATCGCGGGTGGAACGCGCGCCGCGGAAAGGTTTCGATTGAACGTAACGGCGAACGGGCGTCGGGCCCGTCCGCGAGGCGTCTAAATTATCATTAGGACATAAAAGCGATTTGCCACGAGTAGATTACGTTACCAGATCGTAAGATAACCGCATACAATGACGTTAATTTATATGAATCAGGCCCTGCCCCCACGACACGCATAAAATATCATAACACGTTATCAGATTTCATAGGCGAGAGAGGGATAGAAAGAGGCGGGAGGTAGTGAGAGTGAACGAGCCGCGATAAACGTCCGACGGGACGAATAACCCACGACTTTCGACCGTGTCGCGTTCACGATCAATCTTCTCGTCCCTACTGACGATCGACCAATTTTTCACGCATCCAATTGATTACGTAATCGTCTCGATTAATCGTACGAACAAAACGCGATCGAAAACGAAACCACTGCTGCCGGTTTTCACGGGTGTCGCCGTATCGGTTCGAATCGAACGAGGGGGCACTTGGAATTTCGTCTGTCTGAATCGCGATTCTCTTCTGGCCGTGCACGCGCTCGTGTTGTACGAAAAAAAACAATTTTTAGTACAAACGTACCATTGCAACAGCTGCTCGGAATACATTTCCATCTTATTGGATAAATTTGCATGGTAATTCGCTCACTTGCAAAACTGCCGTGCTTTTAGTCGGCGAACGTATCAGCTTCCTAATTCCGTGCGAGCGAAACTCGCGTTATTCTTTCCCTATGTTCACCGTTTCGTATCGGTGATTTCTGAAGGAGAGCCACGCGGTCTCCGCTCAGAATCGACGGTAGGCGTCTTAAAGCTAGCGTAAAAAAAGAGAACGTGGAAACTCACCGAAAACAGGGCTGAGATCGGATCTCGCGGACGTCTTGCCCGTCGTCGCGTAACTTCCACCGGCGAGCGAGCCCTTTTCCTGCAAACACACGCATGCACTTAATGGCGACGTCCTTAGGCTGTCACGATCGAGTGGGTGGATCAAAGAAGAAGAAGACTGCGGACGTTGTCCGATACGTATTTGCACGTAACACACGACGATCGACAAGGAGAAAGAGGGTAGAAACGGACGCGACGCGACGCGACGTCGCGTGTCTTGTCACGTTTCAAACTCTACCGTGAAACGTAAAGGGATTAACACCGTATGTATGCAACCGATATATGTATATGGTACGTATACATACAGTGCTGGACAAAAGTATTGGCACAGCATGATTGTTATGATAAAAATGCTTATAACTATGAAACAAATTGTTAAAAAGGAAAAATTTGTTTACACGTTTATTTATTTATTATTCTAGATTATTATTTAACAGAAACAGTAATATAAATAAAGTGATATGCGAAATAATAACAAAAACATATTTATTGAGCGTTTTAAGCATGGACAAAAGTATTGGCACATTATACAAAATTTAGTGTAGTTGTATCTCTCCGAAAAAAATCCGATTGTCACTTGATGGTATAGGTAGGGGATTCCCTGATAGTCATTTTTTCTAACAGTCATCCTTAAGTTCAGTCGATTAGCAACATAGGAAATATAACAAGCAACAATGTCAAGAAGAGGGAAAGAAACTACAAGTGAAGAGAGAAAAATAATATTAAATTTGCACAAAATGCGAAAATCTTATAGTGAAATAGCAAAAAGTGTTAATAGAAGTCGATTCACTATTAGAAGTGTCGTAAAACGATTTGAGAATCAATCAGATTTCAAAAGTAGGAATCGAAGTGGACGTCCCTCAAAGTTAACAGTTAGAGAAAAACGGAAAATTGTAAAGGAAGTGAAAATAAATTGTAAATTAAACTCATCACAACTTAGAGCAAAGTTAAATGAAGAAAATAAAAAAGAAGTAAGTTCGAAAACTATACGGAGAGTGTTAAAAGATGCGGGATATTCTGCGTGTGTCGCAAGAAGGAAACCATACATATCCAAGAAGAATCGGAAGATGAGAAAAGAATTTGCAAAAGAATTTATAAAAAAGGATCCCACATTCTGGAATAACGTATTATTTTCAGATGAAACTAAATTTAATATATTTAAATCAGATGGCAGAGTATTAGTTTGGAGAAAGCCAAATACGGAAATGGATCCACAACATTTACAAGCCACTGTGAAACATGGAGGAGGTGGAGTCATGGTATGGGGTTCCATTGCAGCGTCTGGGGTTGGCGAATTAGTATTCATAGATGAGATTATGGACAAATATGTATATTTAAATATATTAAAGGAAAATTTATTTAAAAGTGCTAATAAATTAAATCTCCCGCGTGATTTTTATTTTCAACAAGACCATGATCCAAAACATACTGCCTATATTGTACGACAATGGATCGTTTACAATACCGCACATACATTAAATACCCCACCCCAGAGTCCAGACATGAATCCCATCGAACATGTTTGGAATGAATTAGAAAAAAAAATTAGAAAATATAATATAACAAACAAAAACCAATTAAAAGCTATTATTTTACAAGAATGGAACAATATAGAGCCGGATTTTACAAAAAAATTGGTAACTTCAATGCCAAAACGATTGAAGGAAGTTATCATGAGGAATGGAGGGCCAACCAAATATTAATTTTTAATTTCTAAGTACTTTCAATCATTTGTGCCAATACTTTTGTCCATGCTTAAAACGCTCAATAAATATGTTTTTGTTATTATTTCGCATATCACTTTATTTATATTACTGTTTCTGTTAAATAATAATCTAGAATAATAAATAAATAAACGTGTAAACAAATTTTTCCTTTTTAACAATTTGTTTCATAGTTATAAGCATTTTTATCATAACAATCATGCTGTGCCAATACTTTTGTCCAGCACTGTATATATACTATTTTTCTAGATTTGTCGTTCCTCGTGGACGTGCGATCTTATGTAGTCAGTCGGTCGCGACTTCGACGCACCTCGGACTCCGTGAGGTCGATGAGGGAACTTTTCTCCTCGGTGAGGTTCTCGGAGGACCTCTTCTCGTCCTCGCCCTCATCCTTGAAGACCTTGACCTCGTCTTCGCTGCCGAGATCGTCACCGCCGCCGCTGCTGCTCACGTGCGGCATTATTGCTGGCCGGCCACCGTCTTTCCTGTCCTCGTCGTCCGGCGACTTAACACGAGAAGTGTGTCCGCCTCGAGCCGCGGATTAACGAGAGGTTAGGCGGGCCGGTACGCGGGAATTTCGAATTCCGTGGTAAGTAAACTCCGCGGCACGACGGGGGCCAAAGAAAACCAGAGGAGGAGGACGCGACTCGGCAGCTACTCTTCTTGTAACCGATCGGTCGACGATCCGTCGGGAACAACACCACTGGCTCTTCCTTTCTCTCTCTCTCTCTCTTTCTTTCTCTATCTATCTTTATCTTTTCTTTGCCTCTCGTATAGATGATGCGTGCTCCTCCCGTGTGACGCGCGCGCGAGACTGTACGACGACGAAAGAACGAGCACGGACGCGGGCAGACACTTCTTCCTCTTCTTCTTCTTCTTCTGCTCTCGGCTATCTGTCTCACACTGAACGAACGTAGAAACGAAACGGACGACAGCACAGAGCACAGAGGTTCACCGTCACCGTCACCTTCGCTACCACCACCGTCGCCACCGTCGTCGTCGACGGAGGAGGTCAGGCTTCTTTTCTATTAAACGCACACTATTTACCCCGGTATCTTTTCCAGTCGAAGAAAAGAAGAGAGCACAGAACGTGGTCACACGTTGCACCGTGTACGCGTATACGTGTAAAATAAAAACGAGTCGCCGTTGACCGTGGGGACGAACGCACGTTTCAACGCACCACCAAGTCAGTGAACACAAAGAACGATGTACCTTGTATCGTGATTACGCTTCGACGACGAGAAACCACGATGACCACGAGACACGAGACACGAAAGAGAGAAAACGGCCGGCAACGAGCCGAAGGTTTAACGGCCGACGCGCGTTTCCTCGCGTATTAACCGAAACGTAATCTCGGCGAAGATACGAGGACCGCGTGGGAAGGCCGGCGCACACACAAGGGAGGAGGGAAAGGAGGTACGATATACACGGGCGCTGGAACGAGGGGACAAGGAAGAGGTGAAACGGGTGGAACGTGTGTGATGTAGGTTGAGTTGTATGTAGAGTGGCCACCGTACCCCGTGCGACGTCTGTGTGTGTATATATATATGTCGTATTTAGCGCGCGCGCTGCCAGCAACTTTCCGTGCTTCGTCGTCGTGTGCGTGCGTGCGTGCAAGTATATATGTATATATACACATATATATATACATATATACGGTTTTTCTTTCTCTCTCTCTTTCTCTCTCTCTCTATTTCTTTCGTTTCTTATTGCGTGCACCAGGCGCATAGTCCGCGCGCCACGTATCCGCACGATGGTGGCCACGATGCTTTAGCTAGCGCGCGATCTTGCTGCTGCTGCTTCGATTCCGTGCGCAGGTAAACACGAAGAACACGCGTAACGACCAGTACGGCACCACGACGACGGTGACGACGTTGCTGTTGTTGATGATGTTGTTGTTGTTGTTGTTGTTGTTGTTGACGGTGCACGCGCCGGACGGCCATCGTGCCCGTGGGTTTAAGTCCCGAGGTGCGTGTTTCCGTATCTCGCCCCGATTCCGATGGCTCGATGTGCTCTGCCTGGATGCTCGGTGCCGACTGCCGGTCACGGTGAGCTCGGGCGGGCGGCTCTCCCACGCGACAACCAATCACGACGCCGGATTCACCGCCGCGGCTTCCCTCGCCGACGTGCCACCTCCCCCCATCCTCGCCCCCCGCGAGGCCACGGCCGGCCAGTCATGGCAGGCAAGGCGGCGAACCGACCCCACCCGAATCCGAGCGGAGTCACCCGAACTCCTAGCACCGTCTTCGTCGACGCCACCGCCGCCACCATCGCCGTCGCCACCGCCGCCGTTGCTGCTCCCACCGCCAGATCCGCCACCGCCACCGCTACCGCTGCTCCTGCGTGCAGTATTTCGTCGCCAGAAACCTCCGTCTACGATCCTCCACCCTTACTGCTACCACCTACCACACGTACACTCTCATAAACGCAGGCACGCAACGCGTATCGCAACGAAAAAGAAAAAAAAAATAAGCAAAACGTTTATCTTCTATTAAGTTCCATTCGCGCGATCGTCTCGTTTGTCGTCTGTCTTTTCGTACTCTTTACCGCACGGTTACCTCTTTCAGCCACGATTGTCCGATGGATACGTCGGTTGTTCGTCTTCGCTTTTCGCCTCCGCTCGTAATTAACCAGGTTTTTATCATTGGCTATCTAGGTGAAGCAATTTCGATTACATCTACCACCCAACTTCTTGTTAGTTAATTAATCCAGTGTCAGGAAGGAGAACATCGTGTTGCACATTGAATTTGCACGCTGCGGGATGTAGAACCTCCAACCTTGGAAACTATAATTTATCCTAATTGAAGACGAGCACCGGCGAGTTTCCGACAGCCGTCGATGGTGAATGACTTCATGCGAGGCGTAAATTCTTCTATGCTATCCGCTCTGCCTAGAGATCGTTTTCGAATAGGGGAAACTCGTTTGTGAATTTTTTTCCGATCGTGCACGCGCATTCCATGGTCTACGGTATAAATTATCTGTTAAGGTAACCTTTTTGTCCAGCACCGATGACACCTTTTTGTTCTTTTTTTTGCTCTCGATGGAAGCGTGGAATTTATCGAAACGGTTTCACGTTCGATACCGCTTTTCTCGAAAGCCATACTCGCTTCAGCAACCGCAAAATGCGTTTCTTCTCCAGGCTGGTTACGATCGTTCAGGCAGGTGCGTGCGTGATTTCTTTATAGCCATGGGTGGACGATAATTTATGGTAATGTATGCTCCTGCCACTGTCCTATCCAATTTCCGAATTTAATTAAAATCTGAAAAGGAAATCGCGCAATCTTATGACTATATCGTATGCTTAGGAGAGAGTGGCCTTTTAAGTATACCCAATATTTAAAAAGTTCCTTTAAATCGACTCTAATATTTTTAAACGATAAAGAGCTACTCACCTATATTTCTATATTTTTAATTCTGCAAACAGCTTACAACCTAATCGGATACTTAAAGTACGTAACTTCACCATTTAACTTGTTCAAACATGGCAGACAACTTCACGAAGTAATTTCGATATAGAAATGCATGACAGCCAACTTCAAGTTGCATGCTTAAATATGAAGAACAATTTTCATGAGAGAGCAATTAATTATTCTTTTTAAGTAAGGTTAGAAAAACATGATGTCAATGTTAATAACCTCAAATGTCAGAATCACTGCGCCTACCTTTGTCAGGCTTCGCGTTAATTATTCCTCGTGCGACGAACACGTTCGTGTTCACGTGTTGCTACCGATCGCGTAAATCCTTATCAACGAATTGCGATTACGCGGCTCGCACGAACTTACCCAGGACTTATTAATTGCATCGCATGAATCAGTGCACATTCTTGAGTAGTTACAGACTGGCTGAGAGAGAAATTGGCTGGAAAATAAAGAAAATAAAGTGTCACTGGAAGGGTCGAATGGAGGGAGAACCACTGGAATTTGAACGTTAGTGCGTATAACCTACAATACGATGCAGTCGTAAGAATCATCGACGAAGCGATTAAAATCGTGCTGATAACGTTCAAGAAATATCGTAAGTTGAAACGCATGTAAAGTTCATACATACTTGACGAGAAACTTAGATTTGGGATGAAAGATATTCAGTTGACTACACGAGCGCTAGTTCGTACGTCCCTCCGCTTTCATACTTCGCGTCCAACTACCATCTTCTCCCGCGCTTCCGCAACTATTTGAAATGATCGGCGAATCGTACCTGTTACTTTGATTCGTAATATATTCGATGTAATATCGCGAAAAGTCATTTAGAAACGTGGAATCGCATCGAAAAATGCGCGTAGACGTTTTCATCGTATTATTGCACATCTATAGCGAATTATTAACGAGAGTTGACATAGCGATATCGAGCGTACTTTCAATAAAATTCTATTTCGTTACCGTATCAATTGAAATACAACGCGGAGTTCGCATGCTACCATAAACGTAATTAATTGTTGTAAAATATAATCGTATTAATTGCTTTTATTGCTTATTCGACCGCTCGTAACAGCTGTCACTTGAGAATATTTGAAAATTCCATGGAAATTTAAGCAAACGCGATAAATATCGAATGCGAAACGAGAGATTTCCATCCGACGTTCGTGTAGTTGTTCCAAATCGTATATTTCAAAGGGTATTTTTATAAACAGATATTTATGTACTTATAATAATCGACGATACTATCCGTGCGCGATTCAAGCTTAGCTTTGAAAATCTAAAAAGGTATCGCAGAGACATCTATGCCAGGATCGATATCTAATGAGATCATCGCCATGCTAGGTTGATAATGCGAATACCCACCGTATCGACGTTTAGCGCGATCATGCAAATTCAGTCACACTTGCCACACAGGCACTATTTCGTAAAATTATTAATTACACAAAATCTGGCAACAAATGAAACGCAATCGTTTACATATAAAACAATCAGACATACTCTGAATATTTATAATCAATTGTTTAATATACAAATGCTGACGAAGGTAAATAGGTATATTTCTTCAGAAATTGATACTTCTTCTTTGATTGCGCACATTAACAGGCTTCGGAAGCATTCGTCCAGCACTCGGATAATAAAGCCCCTTTAATTGCAACGACACCTCCTCCAGCAACGTCTTTAATTCCACGTTACCGCCGTCGTCGTTGTTTTCTCGCTTGTTACTGGCTGCGGGCCTGAAAAAAGTCCGCTGTCTTTAAGCCGCTTCAACTTCGTATCGTTACGGCGGCGTTATTAATTAAACGCGCGAAGTGGTCGCGGTCGACCGAAAACGCGCGGTGAAACTTTCATCAGCCCGTTGCGCCGACGATTTGCCTCACCTTCCGTAATCGCGGTGATACTTGGATGCAAGCTGGAACAACGCCTCCTTGAGCCGCGCAGGGACACCCTGGGATGATTCACGGAAATAACGTTCGTGATAGTTGAACGTAATTTTTGTGGGAATGCTGCGCCTCGAGTTCAGCCGCTCGGCCAACCAAGGATGTAGCCAATTGCCCCGAAAGATTTCGTGTGATGTCAGCCTTTCTAAATGGCCCACGAACTCGGCCTGCTTCAGCAATTGGCGAATGTGGCCCTGAATTCACGCGGTTACGTAGTAGCTGTTATAGTCAGAGTCTCGAAGAAGAGTACACGTCGCGTGGAATAATCGTGAATTTCATCGGATAGGATTGCTAACGGATTACTTTACGAGGGAACGTTTTCGTGGCGAAACGTACGGGCAGAGAAAAGGTGGGATGAACGAGCGAGAGTATCGGCGGTTCGTACCTCTTTCTCGAGGCCTTGGATGTCATTGACCGCGAGGCCGATCATCAGGTTCATCAGGACGATACTAGCGAGCATGACGAAAGCGAGGAACACGACCCTGCTCGTGGCTGGTAGGAACGAACTCTCATTCTTCTCGTCCGAGAACAGAGCCCCGTACTCGTACTCACCCATCATCATTACCACGGTCTTCACGACGGCCCTCCAGGAATTGCGAAACTGGTCGTTCCCGTGGAACAAAACGGCGAAGCTGAACGCGAATCCGACAATCAGGCAGACGAACGCTAGGAGAACCTGAAAGGAAATAAAAAGCCCCAGATGCACGTTGTTATAATCGCGATAAAGAGAGAGAGAGAAATCGAGCGGTCTAGAGGGGAGTGGGGGTAGCCAAGTGGGCCCTGATGGGAGCCGTATCACCGACCAGACATTTAGAACCTTCCATTCCACCCCTTTCGCTTTTCATTTCTAACGATATTCGTCGAAGGGAGGAGAGCTCGTCGCTCTCTTGCGCCTTTCGTTCCGATTAAACGCGGTACTTCCATCGCGCGGCCAGGGATTCAAGGGAGAAAGTACCCTCCGTTGGTCGGTATTAAATCAGGGTTAACGTTTCTCCTGGTAAAACGTCGTCTCTTCTTAGCGGTGTCGAGCGTGTCTGCTTTTCATTCGCGCCCGTTTATAAAACCGCACGGCTCGACGCGCTTTAACGAGCAAAATTGGGAGTTCCTCCGACGAGCGGGGGGGTTTCCTCGTTACTTTCCCTTTCCCGTGGTTCGATCGCGACGGGGTCGAGCCGTGGCGCAGCGATCATTACACGCACGGTTGATTACGCCGCGCTGACCTTCAGAATGTTCTTCAGCACCGTGGAGAACACGAGCGCGTAATATCCGCACATCGGCAAACGTCCGACCAACAGCATCATTTGCATCCACACAAGTAGAATCGCCAGGCTGATGGAATGCAACACCCACTGAGGGGGGTGTCGAGCCGCGTTTAATTCTTTCCCCCTCGTCGAAGTCGTCATTTCCCATGCGTAACCACGGCCGACCACTGAAACGGCCATTGATATCGTCGTGCACGCGAGTGACAGCCAAGTCTCGAACTGTCTCAGATAGTACCTGAAAATCGAGCACGTTTCCAATGAACGATAGCGCGATAGAGGAACAGCTACGTGGCGATTAAAAAGACGAACCTAGGCACCATCAACACTTGGGCCACCGTGTGAAAGAGGAGGACGCACGAACAGGAAACGAGGACCCTCCGCAACAGGGACGCGCCGTCAGCCTCGTGCTGCAGTATCGCTATGGAGTAGCCAGACAGAGAAAGGACCAGGAGGGCGTGGACGAAGACGAGACTAAAGAAGAACACTCTCAGCCTGGACCACTTCAGCCAGAGGAACGTTTCCACCAGCGGATGTTGCAGTATCGTCAATTGTTCCACGTCCGAGGCAGCCGCGATGAGGGACGTAACTACTCCCATTTGCAGCTCCCCTTTTGGCGTCAGCACGTCGAAGTCCACGACGATCTTGAGCACATGAGAACCGGCGAAAGCCAGAGAACGTTGGGAAACATGGTTAAACGACAAGACTAGCTACGTTGCCTCTTTCTACCTGGGAATGTTTGTCCAGCGAGTTTATCCTGACACGGGAGTCCAGAATATGGTTGAGGAACAGCACTGGTCTTGCCGTGTGAGCGAATATGGCGTCGATCACGGTGACGCCTGTGGTCGTCTCCGCGGCCAAGTTGCCGCCGTGGTCGATCAGGATTTGAACGCATTCGCGGTGGCCCTGGTAGGAAGCTCTGTGCAACGGTGTTCGATTGATCTACGCGTCGAGGGGGAAAAAGTGGAACAGTTGAACGATCTTTGCGAGGAGGAGTTAAATTTAGAAGATGGAAAAGTGTTACGTTATCTCGGACGTCGACCTGGCCAGAAGGTATGCTCTCTAGAAGGATCGAAAGTATCTCTGGGCTATCCGTGCTGGCGGCTAGGTGAAGAGGAGTGCTTCCGGTGCTTTTACACCGGTAAAGAGGCCACGCACCGCCGTTCAGCAACTTTTTCGTCGCTGATGGACTTCCTAGCATTGCCGCGGTATGCAATACCGTGGTACCTGTTATTTAACAAGAACTTAACCAGAACCCTTCACTCTCTTCAAATGTTCGTTCCTTGAAACGATTTCAACTATCTCAGTTTACTCAGATCTGGATTGTCTAACATTTATTTCGCAGTACCTGTGTCAGGGTGAACGACATTGGTCGAAGCCTTCGCTGAAACGAGAACGTCCACGATGTCGTTGAATTTCGACATCTCGTTGCAATCCTCTCGAGCAACCGCGGAACCTGCCAGAAGCAAAGGTGTGATTCCACGCTCGTCTCGAGCGTTCACGTCAGCGCCAGCGTTCACCAGAATCTTCACCACCTCCGAATGGTTGTTCTTCACCGCCTGATGCAATGGAGACCTGCCCCAACATTCTGGCGTCGGCAACTGAAGAAACGATCCTCTTAAGACGACTATTTTACGAACGAAATCTCGATCAATCGAAATTACCAACATCGCGACCGATGAAAGACATCCTCGAAGATGACTCGGGCACCTTCTTCGAACAAGAATCGATACCGACACGGTTCTGCGTGCACGCTCCGTGCTCCAATAGCCAATTGACCACTTCGCAATTTCCACGATGCGCCGCGTGAAACAAGGCGCATCTACCGATCTTGTCCGTCACGTCGATGTCGGCGCCATTTTCGTAGAACAGTTCCAGTAGGTCGATCCTTCCTTGCCAAGCAGCCAGCTGAACAGCGGTTACGCGAAGGACACCCAGCGGCTCCAAGAATTTTCTGTTGAATCTCTCCGTGAAAATTCTCGCGGCAGTCTCCGCGTCGTCATTTTCGATGGACGTTATCAATTTCAAATGATCGTTATCGTACGAGTTCATTTTCAGCGAGCAACGTCGATACCTCTAAACTGCGCTCCGTTATGATTTTCGCACCGAACTGGCGTTCGACAACGCGGCGGTGGGCATATTTCACTAATCGCAGGATGTGGTCAGCCGTTGAATCTACGTGTACCCTGTGCCTTTATCGTCTACTCGAAAGTTTAATACCTAGTTATAAATAAGCGATAAGACGCGCGATACCCTAATTCTCTTTATTTTTATTCTGAATAATTTAATTAGAACCAGTCGTATCTGCACCAGCCACTGCAGGGAACAGACTCCAAGACCGATATGCTTAAAAACCATGTCCGCCAAAGAAACGCAAATGCGCGACTTCTCTGCGAATCACTTTCGTTCATCCGTCTCGCGGGCCCGTCGATTCTTCCAATCCTCCTCGACCCAACCCTACCCCATCAGCGAGCCATCCGTCATCCGCTCCGCTTTCAATTGCATTCCAAGTGCAACCACTCGCCCCGTTACTCGCATAAACACCGAGGACGGTGCGCTCCGGCCAGGTCCTCTGATCTGAATACTCATGAACAGCCCCGCGCTAGAGCGTGCACGTTCGATAACGATTCTGTCAACAATGGATAACGGGATAGGTCCGACAGGAACCGTTCACAGAAGAACGATTCATCGCTCGAAGAAGTCTCGAGCCACTTCTCTCCATCGAGAGGGAAAGAGAGACGCTCGACGACCGTTAGCGGTTGCGAGAGCGTGGTGCACCCACACAGTGGCACCACGGACGCTTTCCTCTGGCCGCCAGGTTCAGGTGCACATCCCCAAGCTCACGCACACGCGTCACGTGTGCACGTACCGCGCGTAGTTACACACGATCGGGGTACCAGTTTCGAAGTGGATCCGACGACGCGACCTTAAACACGAGTTAGTCGCGCGCGGACGTACACACACGCGCACGTACACACGCGCGTACAGCCCGTACGCTCAATCAACTGAAGAGAATCGCGTTACCTTGCAGAACGCGGGCCCAGTACGCGGTTGACCACGCTGCAGAGAGGATCCTGTTCGCCGTTTACGCAGCAGTCACGAGAACGAGACTCTGGTATCGTCATGCCCAACTGTCCCAAGTGCGACAAGCCGGTCTATTTCGGTGAGTAACTGCTTCCGCAGCGTGATGTGCTTCCTTCGGACAGTTCTACGTCGTCGGGATATGTGCGTGGAATTTTTTCCGCTAAAACGTTTCGCGAATTACATTGGAATAGCTGAGTGAAAGGATTTGTTCGTGAGTTCTGGGATTTTTAAATCGTTTGATGGTATTGTCGAGGGTGGAAGTTTAGTGGTGTAGTTTTCGATCCACTGACGGTCGCAATGAGTAGATTAGATGTACTAATGTACAGATTTGTGACGCTTTTGGAGAATTTCATGTCGTCCTTCTTACGCCAAATTGTGAACGTGTAATTCTTAGAATAGCTGATGAAGATTCAGAAGCTTCCAATAGAAATTTCCTGGTTGTTTGATAATCACTTTGTCAGACCTCCATTCAGCTATGAAACATTATTTTATCGTCCCAGCAGAAGTTATATATGGTCATGAATAGATAGGAATTGCATTTCCTTCCTTGAAAAGTTAAATCTGCACAATTCGGAAAATGTTCGTTACTTACATAATTTGCAAATTTCTTCTGGGACGATTTGTCGCACGATTAGTGCAGAACGATCGTTCGATCGATATTTATACACATTACGCAATGGTTGCGCAACTGTCTGTTTGTCGGTTGATTACGCATTATCGCTGGTTTTCCGTAAGGTTTTCACTAGAAAAATCACGTAGCTACCGAAGGAAATACGCGTCGCGATGGTCGTACGCCCTCTACGTGAGACCAGCGTGTACCGAACGACGACACCGATGATGTCACTGCGCGACCTCGCGGTCCACCTTGACAAACATTATGTCAGCCTCGTTCCACTGTGTACGGTCAGACGTGCAACGAGAACGTGCAGTAATACGAGACACTAGGAAGGAAATTTTATACAATTTAATATGTATATGCGTACGCGCGATCGGGTGTTTCATCGTCTCGACGACCACATCGCCGCGGTGACGACATAGAATTAAATAGCAGGCTGGAGAGAAGGTTGCCAGCCGATTTGAATGTTAATAGGCAAGATTTATGCGCGAAGGTACCTAGTTCGCTGATCGATCGAAGGTGGATCCGATCGAAGTCCCGAGTTCGTTATTGGAGATCGGTTCGCTGATGTACGCGCGTAAGGACGCGTGGAATGTTTAGCGTCTTCGCGATAAAGCAACGTGTAGTTACGCGAATTGACGCAATGGAAACGCACACCATTCGAAACGTGCTCTTGCCCTCGATTATACCATAGTGATTGGTTATCAAGCACCGGTATTTTTATCTTGGTCATTGCTATTGTAGTAGCCTCGAGTTTAATAGCGTCGAGTGTTCTTTTGTTTTCGACAGTTGTGATAACGCTTTACGGTATCGTCGGATATTACTACAGAATTGATATTACGCGATGGTTGTTATTGTTGCGGTAACCTTGAGACACGGGTATCGCGTAAAGCGTTTTAGCTGCCATTAACACTTGTTGGCCGCTCGAATACAGGCCATTACATTTCCATTTAGTACGACTCGCTGCCTCTTCGTATTTCGGAAACTGTAAATTCCACGTTTCATTCGAGAACGTTCACCATTCTATCGTGCGCATCAGCTAAATAATTTCCGCACAGCGTAACGTATCCGCGATTCATCAAGAATTTCGCGACAGCTGATTTACTTTCCTATCGCACAAATTTCCACTCGGTGGTGCAATTGCAAATACCATCATTCCCTATTTCCTCAGCTTATACAAATGCTAGCAATCACCATCGCTTAACGTCCCCAAATTCTAAACTTTCAAATCGCCAACCCTCAACACCCCAACGCACCCACAGTAATCACCCACACCAAGTCCTCCAGGGTACGTCAGTCGCCACGCACACACGCTCGATTCCTCTGTTATCGCGCGTCCATTCCGCGAGTAACCCTCGCGTCCAGCGAACCGTCCCGATAACCTTATCGTCGTCGAATCGGCGACCCGCGCTTCTCCTCGGGCGCGCAGATAAACGGGCACCGGTACCAGCCGGCTTGGAGAACGATAGCGGCCGCGTTCCCTTCGAACGCGCCCTGGTATTCCGCTCGCAGCCGTTTCGTATTCAGAGAAAACGAAAGAGATAGAGAGAGGAGATAGCCGAAGAGAGAAGAGGCGAGCACGCTTTTAATTGCACGCTTCCTCTTTCGAGCGGCCTTTTAGACGTCCCGTTAAAGCACTATTAGCGTTGGAAGCGGATTTTTCTGAATACGCGAGAGAGAAAGAGAGACAGAGAGAGAGATAGAGAGTCGCTGCCGCCTACGGCCGCGTATATGGGCTTTCAGATCGGGCCAAGTAGGCGTGCGAGAAATGGATGCCGAGGCAACGGGCGAATTAGAGGGACGACACTCTTTTCCTTGTATCGCGGGTGGAACGTTTCAAAGGGTTGAACAGAGACGGAGGCCGCCAGGGAGGCAGGGGGTTGGGTCATTGGACTCTAAACCGACGCACGAGGCTGGCGAGCGCGTTTTTAACCTGTCACCAGGGGCCCTGGACCGACCGTTTAGAGGCCGCCCTCCTCTTTAATTAGCACCCGCTCACAGGAACGCGCGGGACGACTCGAAATTTCGCGAGTTGACCGGGTTTCGCGATTAACCCCCGCGACCCTTGAAACCATCCGCCACTCCACGCGTACGCTTCTTCACCGTCTCGACGGAACAGACACCGACGCTGAATGGTATCATCGCGAAGCGTGTCCGTCGAATGCTTGAAATTGTTTGACGAACGATAAAGCGTTGAGAAAGCGTGCGTTCGATAAAGTAATCGAGACGTAAAGTACAGAGTTCGTAAATCACCGCGCGGTATTGCTTGTAAACATCGTCGGGGAACTTCTTCCCCCGGTAAATCAGAGACGAAATTGCCGGGCCGGAAAATAAATTGCTAATTAATATTCATACGCGAAGTATGCACGCGATTTATTCACCGAGTGCGTACTTCAAATGTGAACGGTCTTTGGTAATTTATAGCGGAGGTGTGAGAGGGGTAATTTAATTTTTGATTTACAAGGAACAGCTTCTTGGTGATCGTTTCTGAGCAGCGTTCGCGATGATTTATGGATAATCGAAGTTGACTCGCGATATGCAAATCTCGAGGCGTCGGATAGGGTACGCACACCTCTTCGCGATTTACGAGCACGTTCTTATCCCGTCAAAAAAAAAAAAAAAAAGGAACCCGCGTTACAGTTTCAAATTGCGTTCGACCGGAGTACCTTCCGTTCTACGCTTCGCCCTAAAAAGCGCGTCCACCTTTGATCGCCGGGTCTCTCGATTCAATTAAATCGCGGCCAGGCCATTCCGCGATGCGCTCTCGAGCGAGGTGACTTTTTCGAGCCGGCGCGCGGCCTTCTTTTCCTTCGAGGTCCGCGCGGTAGACGGTGGCGAACAGCGAGCCCGCGATGAAGGCACTCGCGGCTTTCTCCGCGCGTTTTCTTTGTTTCCACCGGAGCATTCTACGGTAACGTGCCCGTCAAAGGTAGAAGCTTTTTCCGCGGCGGTCTCGTAAGACCCGCGGCCCTTTGGGAGCGCCGGTACCACCCTTGCTTTTCGAACGGGCTACATTCAAATGATCTCGCGGCATTTGACGAGCGGCTCGCTGCTCGCGTTTGCCCTCCGTCTCGTTTTTACGACTGCTTAACGAGAACCTTCCGCGACACGACAGTCCAGCCCTTTGGCTCCGACAGGTGACTGATCTCGAACGTTTACCGTTTGTCGCGAGGCCAAGGGACGTTTCTCGAATTCCTGTCCGATCTTCCGTGCCCGTTGCCCGTTCAAAAGTAGAAACGGTAGATTCTATTCGGCTTCCAAGAGTGATCCGCGATAGAAGCGTGCCCTTTTCGGCGACCCACGGTTTAGCGAGTCGAGGATGAATGCTGTCCCTGTGCGAGGGACCCTTTGGGTTTCAAAGACCCACTGTTCGCGGGCAATACTTACGTCTATTCGATACCTCGACTTGGCCACAACTCGCGTAAGAACACGGTAACGAATAAGATCGAGCCATGAAGCAATTCTTTATAAAACGACGTTCGATAAGAATTAAATAGACTCTCATATTGTCGCAAGCTTAATCACGCTGAACAGAGAGACCCAGCGTGATGGCACGTAAATAACTCGCTCGCATTTTGGTAGCCAGCGATTCGAACGCCTCCCACGTAAAGATCCCTCGTTAATCCGTCGCGTGTAAGCAGAGAGGCGGCGTAAAAAGGGGGCCCAGTAGGCAGGCCTGCGGTAATAAGCGGCGCGGTCGAACAAAAAAGTTCACGGCACCGGTCCCGGGTGAACGCTGGCGTCCTCCGCGTCGAGCTGGTCCCAGCAAGAAACCCTGACGGGAGGGAGGCAGAACGGACGAGGAAACCGAGTCACGTCGCCATCGAGAGCAACAACAATAAAGCGTCCAGCGGCGAGGACCAGCGACAACGGTAGGAGCAGGCTTCGAGAAAGGGGTGAACGGAGAACAGGGGGAGTTTGGTGTATCGGGTGAATAATAAGAAGAACAGAGAGGAAACAGGTTTACCGAAGAATAGTCTGCGCTGGGTCGCGGTGGCGAACGGCTGCAGCGAGGCGAAGGGGGATGAAGAAACTGCGGAATAGTCAGCTTCTTTTTCTTCCTCTCCTTCTTCTTCATCTACTTCTCTTGGCCGCCCTTCGATCCGCTGGTTTACGCTGGCGAAACGAGAAGTTTTTCAGGGCCTTTCCTTCGGAGGGTGGCGAGGGCGGCGGCAGATCGGCAGTTTGAAAGACGGCAAGAAGAGAGTGGCAGCGGATGGGGTTGGGCGGTCGGTCGGGTGGTGGTTGGGTCGCAGAATGGTCTGCCGTGGAAATAAAGAAAAAGAAAAAAGAGAAGAGAAAAGGTGGAAAGAAAAGAGGAGTAGCAGGGAAAGACAGCGGGGGATGATGTTCCAAGCCTATGCAATCAGCAGCCGCCGATTGTTTGGCGCCCGGGCGCAACGATCCGTGCACAGCACTGTCTGCCTCTTTTTCGCGTTACCACTGCACAGCAGCAATGCTTGACGATTATGCACTCGCTTCTCCGCCGCCAGATAATTAGGAGTTAATTAACTAATGGCCCTTTATGCGTACCCTTCTTACTCCACGGCTATCTCTCTCTCTCTCTCTCTCTCTCTCTCTCTCTCTCTTTCTCCATTGCTGGTAGCATGGTACGCTGCCCGTTCCTACCGATCTCCCTTTTCGCTCGTTCTTTCGCCTCTTCCGCGTTCCTCCGTCTCTATCGCGCGAGTCTGTTCGCTCGCTCAACCAGCTACCCCCTCCGACCCTTGGTTACCGACATCGACCCCTTTAGACCCCATCTCTCCCGTGTCTCTACGCTCCTCGTCATTTTCCAATTCCCCTCGCTGGCACCACCGCGCCTTTGTGCTACTCCTTAGACGCGGAGGAACGTTTGAATGCCAACCACCGGGCCGCCACCGGTCCGTGTCTGTTTTGTCTTCCCCGCGAGGTTTGATATGTCGTAATGGCATGACGCACCGCGGCGCATCGAAGGAAAAAAAGGCTACACTCGCTCCTCTGATTCCGCGGGCTTTTGTCGCGCTAGAAACCAACCCCGTTATTCCTGCGCGATACGCGAGCGTGCCCCCGCTCGCGACTAATATGCGAAAATCCGCGAGACCCTTCAGAAACGCCATCGTCGACGGAGCTCCTCGGACCAATGTCGAACGTTTGATTTATAAAAACAGCTAAACTCATCATCGCCTCTGTCTCCACTTCGCCATTTAATCCAGCTCATCGTCTACGCGTTTCGACGCCCGATCGTCGCGTCCGCTGAAAGCGGCGGTGACATTCGAACGCGGCGGATGATCGCGCCGCTCTTTCAATCCGACCAGCCTCGCCGGATAATAAGGCAGCCTCTCGCGCCCCTCGTTCCTCGCGCGGACGAGCGCGCGTTTCGATTAATCAACCGCGTCTCCGCGCGACAAAAGGGACGCGGGCCAGGTTTCGCGGCCGTCTTGTCTCCTCCGTTCGCTCCGTCGCGTTTCCAGCCCCTTTTTCTCGCGTAGCCGCCCCCCGTGGCACCCCCGCGCGCGCGACCGCCGCGCAAATCGTGCGTGCCTCCTCCTTTCTGTTACGCCTCGCGTGGGAATTCGCGGACAGTTTTTGTAAAGCGGGACGCGCTTTGTCGCAACGGCGCTGGGGAAACGCGTCGCGGCGCCCCGGGTTTTCGCGCCTCCGTTGAATGGGCTCGCGTTCGCGTCGATCGTCCCCGCCGGGAATCGACCATTCAATTTTATAATTACGAAATTGCTAATGGAGCATCGTCCCGCTTGGGGATGCCACCGGCGTCTGCTCGATACGGAACACACGCGCCACGGTTTTTTTTTCACAGCGCAGCCACCGCTGCGTACCTTATTGTCCGCCCCGATCGATCCAGCCCTCCGCGAGATGACGACCGCCAAGCGTCCTCGGGTTTCTCGTTTCTTCGCCTCGCTAAAGTTGCCTCTCGATCTTTTTTCGTTTTCACCACACTGTCGAGTCTTTGGAGAGATGTCTGCTTCATTGGAGAAACTTCATTGCATCGCAGAAACTGGAGGACAACGTTGGAATCGCTTGAAATTATCGTATTATCTTGGTTCGATCGTTATCCGAATCTTCGAATCGTTTTAGAGTTGTCTAAAAATATTGGAAATTCTTTTAGAATCCGTAAGATCGTTCAGAGGTACGAATTCTCTGTAACTGACGTACGATGGCGTATTTGGAAATCGCCTCAGACCGCGCTTCAGAAGCTCTGACTGTTCACGCGAACGTAACGACTCGGTAAACGTTCTCCGGTTGCGTAACATGCGAGAAAGCGCATCGCAGTAAACGACAATTTCGCGATAAAACGTACCTCCTCCTGGGTTCTTTATCAAGAACGTAGAGCCGTGTATGGCTTTAGTCAAGTGGATTGAGGCCACGCGGATAGGTCCGATCGAACGTAATAATTTCCTCGTTTCCGTTTCACCCGGTGAATCACTGGATCGGCGTGACACAGAAACCGGACAGTCGATTTCTGCGGCACGGAACGTGAATACGAGATTAAGCCTGGGTTCTCGGTGGATGACTCGTCTGTTTGTTGCAGCCGAAAGGAAGACCTCTTTGGGGAAGGACTGGCATGGTGCCTGCCTGCGATGCGAGAAATGCAACAAAACCTTAACTCCCGGTAGCCATGCCGAGCACGAGGGCAAACCTTATTGTAATCATCCGTGTTACGCCGCCCTGTTTGGTCCCGGAGGTGAGTGACAGCCGTAGAAACCTCTGGTGCATCCATTCGCTCTACTTTGGATTGCTGCTGCTCGCCTTATTCTAGTCACGCGTTGGACTTATTCTACTTTGGGTTTATTCCACTTTCGACGCTGTTCTTCTTTGCGACTCCCACGTTCCTCAGTTTCGATCGATTCTGCTCGCACACGAACGAAACTCGATGCTTACGCTCGTATACGCTATTGCAAACGGTAATTTACATATCTCTTGTGTTACATGCTCTACGTATTACAGGTTTCGGTCGAGGCGGTGCCGAGAGTTACGTGTACAAAAAGTGAACGCTTCGAGGACCCCCAGGGCGATGCGATGCTTATCGTTGAGCGTGTTACCTGTGCTGTAAAAATTACATTTAATTAACTATAGACACCTAGATCGCCTAAGCGTGAAGTACAACATTTTTCGTAGCAACTTACGGAACGTATGATTACAAGTTGCGGAATATCGATGATAATTTTTTACGAGATTGTTACTAAATACGAAGTTCAATAAAAAAAAAAGTTAATAACGTCGGTTTAAAGAATACCTATATTTGTAGCTACGAGTAAGGAAGGAATCTACATTTTCCTATGACGAGCTGCTATCCTTCGTGCAACCGTTCAAGAGGTAAGAAGAGGAACATGCGAACGATAGGTGGCACCTCTTGTTTCGTTTACCCTTTTAAATACGAGAAGCGGGCCGCTTCCATTTTTTAAATATCCGCGCGTCGATCATTTTAAACTTCGCAATCACTTTCTTCTTCCTTAACTATCGCGACAGCAACATGGAGGACCCCGTCGTTATTTTAAAACCAGGCGCCTTTAATCGCCCAACAGTTTACTTGAAAAAATGATACATTGCGACATAACAAGGCATAGAGTTTCCTCGCCGTGGACGAATGGTAGAAAGTAACGCGAGACATCATATAAACCTCATATTTATTTAAAAAGGATGTACAGAGTTTTGTTTGCAAGTATCAACAGCGAGACTCGGCAAGAGCGGCGCACGGAACAAGAATATCACACGGGACGAAATGACAGCGAAATGAAAGAAAAAAAACAAAAAAAAAAGAACAAAAGAAAACGAAATGATGAAAAAATAAAGAGATAAAACAGTTTGTTGCTCGAATGAAAAATGTCCACGGGGCGCAGCATCCAAGCCGAAGTCTCGATCTCACAGGTATTCGGTACCGCGGGTACATCCTCTTCGTTTGAATGCTGCGCGGGGGGGAAAGTGATCCCACTCGTGTCGTATCGGTTTTCTCGTTTGTTTCCCTATATTCACGTTTCGACAATATTACATCGTGTGCTTTCCCGTATTTCTTTTCTTTCTTTTTTTTTTTTTGCGTCTGTTTTCATCTCTGGAACGCCTCCATCGTATGAAGGCTCGAAACGTTACCGCGATATTGCTCTCTTCCTTTCTCTCTCTCTCTCATTCGACGGATTTCTTTGGCAAAACTTATTACACATAGGTCGTCGTTACTAATTAATAAATAATAAAGGCATTAAATAATCGTAATAATAATAATGATGATAATAATATAATAATAATTAAAAAATAACTAGCGATAATAATAATCGTGACAATAGTGGGAGAAAAATTAGCTGTAAATAGCGGATAGAATAAAAAATAATAATAATAGTAATAAAATGTAGAATTCGTAATCATCATCGTTATGATAATAAGTAATAGAGTAACAATGTGGAAAGTACGCATTAGTCAATTACAATCCCGACAATTATAAAATCGCAATGAACGTCAGATCGAATTCGTTTGGTCGATCTTCGACCCTACGGTCTGTATATGTACGTCTGTGTATTTGTGTATATGTATCCATGTATGCGTGTACGTCTCTCTCTCTCTCTACCTGTGTACCGGAAGTATGTTTAGAACGCTCGACGTGGTACTCGAGGATAAACGAGCAGAGAGCTCGTTTCCCTCGGCGTGGCAGGTGTATCGCGATTGCGAATCAGCGTGAATACTCGAATTTGTGTTTTGCAGCCTCGAAATTATTAACAGGATCGCGATTTCCCTCCCTCATCCCTCTCTTCCTCCTGCGATCTATCGATCACCCTCTCTTCGCTCGTCCCGTTTCATCGTCCCCGTTTCCTCTGCGCACGATACTTAACGACAAGCAACGCTACGATACAATTTATAAATAGCAATTATCGAGCAACGAGAGATCGCGGTTACAGGCGTGGTAAACGTAAATCGCGTCGGCGGGCTGAAAAAACAGCTGAGGAAAGCAACTATCCGGTAAGGGGCGAACGATCGGTCTTTTTCATTTTTTCCGTTTGAAACTTGCTGACGCAGTTTGAATCGCTTGAGTCGAATGAGAAATTTTGGTTAAGCTGTCCGTCTGACGCTCGAATCGATGAAACGATCTTTGACGATCGGTTGCGAGCGCGCTGCGGATCAACCGTGCCGGACGCTTATCGCGGGTAACGAAGAAACAACGAACGGGAAGGTGAAAGACCGCGCGAGTCGTTCGAGAATAAATATATTCTAATAAAATGCAGTTAAAAGGAGAATGAGAAGAAAAAAGAGAAAAAGAAGGAAAGAAAAAGAAACGCGACGAGCAAAATTATACGTGTAACAAGGAGATTCGAAGTTACCCGAGCTCTTATCGTTCACGCGCAACACGTTGTAAAATCTAACTCGTTAATTATGAGATAACTGTGATGCGAGCGCGAGGTTGCGCTAGGAAACCCATTTCACGGTGAATTTCTCAAGCGAGACGCGATACGTTGATAATCACCACCGCGGATATTTATGCAAATAATTAATTAAAATACTTTGACATGTTCATTGCACTACTTGCATTACCATCGTACAGAAGAGGGACAACGGCATAATTACCTTCGTAGACGGATAAAAAGTTGTTCGTATAATAAATCGCGGGATTAAAAAACAAGAGGATAGCCTAATAAATAAATACGTTTAAAACAACACGGTTTCAAATTATACCGCGCGCACGCGACTTTATACCCGTGAAGCCGCTGGCGCGCATGCAGGCGCTCGTATCGTCCGCGCGGATCGAGCTGCGCGCCGTGTGTACGCGTGCGCGGATTTCCTTATTAAGGTTAAAAAATTACCATTTTCGACCGTTAATCATAAAGAAATCGGCGAGCACGTAACTTCTCATTAAAATGGACGCGGTTAGACGTTAATTACGCGGTCTCGTGATAGTTTTTCTTCTCTTTTTCGAAACGGTCCGCTTGACGCGATGCCGGAAGCTATTCGATTTCCGCGGTGGGGGCGCGCGATAGCGGCGAAGCCGTTGTACGAGAACAAGCTTGCTCGAGGAAGTGTCCGTTACTTGGGGAAAAAAAAAAATCAAAAAAGAAACGATAATTGACCGGCACGAAGAAGTTCGTTACGTGCCCGCGAGAACCCGTGGACTGTTCGTGATCGGCGAACGATGCCAGTTCCGATCGAAGGTAACATCTTTTTGCGTAATATTCTCCGGTGACGTTACCCCCGATTCGAGAATTAACCATGACGATGGGGAACAGGCGCGTTTCACGACTTCGTTTCGCCTTTCACGCTTTCCCGGTTTCGTGATTCGTATCCCCCTCATTGTTTTGCACGCCCACGTCGATCCTGCACGTCGCTCGCAACACTCGCAACACGTTTACAATCTAAAAGTCGCATTTTTCTTCTCTTTTTTTCCTTTTCTTTTCTTTTTTGTATTTCGAACCGCCGTTAAACTCTGCCTTCTGCCGTAGCTACGCGTACGCACGCAATTCTCATTTCGGCAATCCGTCTGTGGTCTTTGGTTTCTACAAAAAATATATATAATATCCTTAACAGTAATGATCGTTACGTCGATTCCTGATTTAAAAATCTCAATAAACTTATCCGTTATATCTACTATATATATATATATATACTTATATCGCATGTAAGTAAGGGAAGGTGGGGGTGTGGATGGGTGGGTGTTTTTTTAAAGGGTGGGGGCCAGGTGTCGTCGTGCTCGTTAGAAGAAAGAACGTGCCTTATCGGGCAGTTGACTCTGTCTGTTTTACACGCGGGTAATATATATAATTATATATTTATATATATATATATAATTTTTTTTTTCTTCACTTTATATATATGTACACGTTCTAACCGCCGTCAGTGGCAAATGTGTCCAAGTACATTCGTCCCTCTCGCAACTGTTGATACAGCCGCGAGTAACGCGTCGAGGAATGTACGAACACATTTGGTGGGACGACCGATCGCGGGCATTGTGTAGAAATTATGCTAACTGAGGATCGTTAAATTAAACTACCTACGATTATGCGCACTCTACTCTGAGTACCGACACTGTCGGTAACGGCCGCGGGGCCAAACTGCCAGTCCCGAACGCGCGTTTCGACAGCGTCGCCCTTAGCGTGTCGCCCTCGACCAGACACTCGTCGAGTCGTTGCCGCCCGTTTAGAATCCGTCGACTCGATCGTCGACGTCCACGGAGCTACGGTTCCCGTCGTCGTCGCGCGACACGCGTCCATCGTCGCGCGTCGGCGACCACCTCGAACGTTAATCGCAGACAGACGCACGCTCGATCACAGGTCGCGGCTTTATCAACAGCGTTCGATGGTGTTCTCGTCCCATCGAGCGTTGCCGCGCGGTCGCGTGCGTACATGCGCCGCGTGTATGGTGGATCCGATGGTTCAACCATCGTCGTTATGCGTTTTTCTTGGAAAATTTCAAAAGTCTCTATCTCTCTCGCGATTCTCGTGTCGATCGACATGAGCTTTCGAAACGTGGCGTTAGTTACAGGTGATCGGCGCGATCGTGACTCGATCGTGGTAGAAAAGCGTTTGCGTTCCGTCGACGCGAACGCGTGTCTGGTCTCCGTCTCTGGCTCGCCGTTCCTCCGATTATTCTTCCCCAGGGTTCTCAACGGGAACTCGCCATCAGCTGATCGGTGGTCCGATCTTATACGACGTACGACGAAACGGTTCGCGGTTGTTCGTTCCCGAACCGTTCATTAAAGAGATCATTGCTTAATTTCAGCTTGGCTCCTCGTGATATGGCGTCCTAACTGGTTGGTCGCTGTTCCCACTCCAGGGAGACACTCTGCCCGGAGTTGGTCTCCTGTACCATCGTTTAATCAGGCCAGATAAAGATCCGTCGGCGTGGAAGTGTGATCCGGTTTGGTGCATGCACTTCCGGTTGGCGAGGCTGCACTCGCGCCGCTGCTCGCCCTGGTTGCAGCCAAAGGCGATCTGCTGGCTACGTCCGTGCTGTTCTCTGGCCCAGCGTTGTTACATCCGCCGCCCTGCTGCGAATTGGTGTGGGAAGACGCCAGCGTGTCCCCGTTGCAGTAGTAGTACGTCGAGTCTGCGGAACAAGGTACGATTTTATTTTTTCCAATCCACTAACGCCGTCCGACGCGGGGGACTTTATTTTCTCGTGCTTTGAAATATATCGAATATCGTTCCACGTTCAAAATGAATTCCCTCCCCGGTGCTTTGAACCACCTCGGGGCGGTTCGTTCATTTTGGACGAAGAACGAGACCCTAGAATACGGCTGGACGTTGATAAACAGCGGCGCGCGAGGAAATTTCGACAACGCGGCGAAACAACCTGGGCTCTCGGTTATGATCGCGGCGCGGTTGCGAAACGCGCCGATAGAAAGGGGAAAAGTTGAACCGCGAAACTTGGGCTCTCTACGGTGTCGAATACGGGCGCGCGCGTTGCGTCACGTACAAGGAACGGAGCCGGGAACGTATCGCGTGGCCGATAAAAAAATTGTTTATTATTCCGTCCATTCTTGTGCGCGGCGAATACGCACACGCTCTGTCCGCGCATTTCACCCAAAGGTGTATCTACGCCGATCTACGAACTGTCCGCAATCGTCCGTTATGAAAGGCGAGCACTGAGTAGTGGCTACTTTAGAACCGGCCTGTCCACGATTCCTAGGGCTTTTTGCGGGCCCGATCTTTACCCGCGATATCTTGAGGCGTAATAAAATAGCGGCGTGTTTCTTCAGTTTTAGAAAGTTCGATCCGATTGTGCCACGTTGCTATTTTCCTTTTTTTTCGTTTTCTCTCTCTCTCTGTTTTTTCCTCCTCTCCGGAATGATACACGCAGGGAATGCGTACAGGGGGGTAGGCAATGCGGTCGTCGCACGTGTCCGCTCTATCGATACCGATCGGATTAGCCTATCGATGAGTTAGTACTTGACAATTCGTTGACCCTAATCTAATCGGTACTCATACTCACTGTTTACTTACTGAGCAACCCGCTTGTCGCTGCTCCATAACCGTACCCGCTGTACGGCGCGCTCGAGTATTGGGAGTAGGCCGCGCTGTACGCGTAGTCACCACCACCTAAACAGACATCGATCACGTGCACGTTAGAGATATCGCAGCTCCTGAAACGGCGTGAAATAAGACGAGAACAGAAAGGAAACGAAATCGTTCGCTCTACTCCTCCTTGACTCTGACCGCGATGCAAGCGAGATCTACGTTCCCGTTCTCTGCTACCGGGAATCCCCGATTCGCGTTCCCTCGCAGAACAATGGTCACCCTAGGAAGCGAGTTAACGCGCGTTGGCAACGACGTTGCCGTTCATCCGCGGCTCATCGCGAAGCTGGTAAGTCAGGGTCCTGTAGGGCGGCCCTGACTTACCCTTCGAACGTGTCGCGCTTCCTCGGCTGGTTCGTACGTCGCCTTTCTTTCCAATGATCGGTACAAAAAAAGGAAAAAAGAGAGCAGAAGGTGGCTGTTCGTGTTCGATACTCACCGGTGGCGTAGTGTCCGAAACTTGGGAGCATCGTGGAGTACGGTGGTATCGCAGATGCTACCTGGGGCTGAGAAACTGGCGGCTGCAAGACCGTCAGTCCGGGATCCCCTCCGGGGGTGTTGGGGGCCGCGGGGGTGGCGTTTGTCTCGTTCTGCAACGAAATCGGGGGACTCTGCTCGCCCCCACCGGCCCCCACCCCCACATACGACACTGCGACGGTACTGCTCTCTGCTATGGCCATGCACAACACAACACGACATTCGAGTCAAGCACTAGCTAACGATCAGCGCCTTACGTCTAAAGCTTAATTAAATTGTCTCTGAATAGTAACAGGGTGGTACGGGTGGGCGAGAAGGGGGATGATTTGGTGGTAACGGGACACACGGTCAATCGTACATGGTGTCTCCCTTTGGCTAGAACGTACCAGCGTACGTAACGCTTTCTTGAGGTGAGTGGCGGCTCGAACGAGGCCGTGATTGTCCACGCAAGATCTCTCGGCAAGGGGTGCAATTATGCCCTGTACATTGTGGAATCTTCTCGACTTTCTCGAAACGCTCTTCGTAGTGGAACGTAGTTGGGTTCGTCGTCCGGTACGGTGTCAAAATCCACCAAATTACACCTGTGAGTAAACTTTCTCCCCATACGGAGTTGCTTCTTTCGCGATTCGTGTGTGCGTTGCGAAGGTTCACGCAGTATGGACGTCTGTACTGAGCGTCTCGAAGGGGTGGAACGATGATCCTCGATCGCTTAGCGTGACAGCTTATACTCGAACGATGAACAGGAAGGGTGGGAGAGTTAGGGACGCTGAATAGTTATTTAGTGAAATTCTAGTGTGAATGCTCGCGATTCCGTGTACACTTAAAAAAAATGAACAAGTGGAGAACGTGGGACGTATTAGTTGAGCGACACGTTTATTCGCGCGGCGATTCATGTAAATGGTAGACGCGGATGACGCGCAAGGTGTGACCAAGGCTAGACCGTAAGAAAAACTAAAGAGGTGGCGAACTCACCGGTGGTATGGTAAGGAGACATGTTAGCCCCGTCCAATGTTTGGCTCAATTTTAGTTCTTGCATCGTCAGTGGCGCGAGCGGCGTCAAAGTACCACCTGCTATTAAGGGATCCCCATTTTTCCGTTATTGCGATTTTCGTATCGTTGGCTGGCGATCAAGGCGGAACGTCGAAAACGACACGCGATTTCGCGAGACCATCCACTTCTACACGCTCGACTCGAATCGTCGATATCGAACATTACGATCGTCCGGGATAAATTTAGAAACGAACTCTGTACAGGCTGTTTCATAAAAGTGTAAAGCGGTTCGAAGCTGGCTCGTTGAAAGAGGCAAAAAAGTCGTATTGGACACGTGTCCGGAAATTAATCATTCCGCAGGTATTGAATTTAAAATGACTCGAATAAGTAAGCGTGGAATTGCTTTATCATACATATTATATCTGGCTGACTCACGTGGCTGCTCCGTTCACTTGTTTTTCGCACACATTCTCGAACCTGCGTCGAACTCATTGAAGAAACGCGCATTCAAATGAACGATTACCATTCTGATCGTTTGTTACAAAAGGATATTGCGTTGTTCCACAAGCAACAGAATAAAACAACTCTCGCCTCGAGTGCGCGAGCTATAAAAACCACCCCTTAAAAACGTTCACCGCGGCATTCTCGCTTCCCTCGACGAGCACTGTCACAGCCTGTACACGCTTCCTTACGAAACGCGGCGTACCACCGTCGAAATTATCGACACGAAACTCTGCACGAGATTTAGTTAGGTCGTTGTCACGCCCCCGGGCACACTTTCGAACAGTTGCGCGAAGGGGGATGAGTCCATCCCGCGAACTCTAGATCAAGAATCTCCCGTAGAAACGTCCGGCTCGTACATATTAACGGCGGTGAGCCAGCAATCCGTGGAATCGACTTGGCCCCGGCAGCGTCGTCCTTCAAAAATTCTTCGATCCCGCCGCGCGAAGATCCCCGATTGAATTTCATGAGATGAAGCGGCCGTTACACGGCTCGCTTCGTCCATTCCGAAAAAGCAACGACCGAAAGAATTCCGCGGCGCGCGGCGGCGTGACCGAGTTGCTCGCAACACGTGCCACCCGGAGAAAGTTCGTCCCGTTCCCGTACGTGTCTGCACGTGTAAGCTCGCTACGTGGTGTACGCGGTTGGGCCAGCGCGATCCTCGACGGTTGCCCCTCGACACCGTTTTACCAGCAGTACGCTCCGCCGTTGATCGACCGCCGTTAAACGGCGCAAGGAAGACAGAAACGAGAATAAGGAGCGACAGCGAGAGAGACTAGACGAACGAATGGTTAAGGAGTCCGACGATCGCGGCCGTCCAGGACTCGATATACCAGCAGCGACTAGCTCGGATAGACAACAAGAACAGAAAGGGACAGAGAGATAGATAGATAGAGTGAGAAATGTATGTATATATATATTATATATGGAAAGAGAGTGAGTGAAGTAGAGAGAAAGATACGAACAAGAATCGACCCTGGGACCAGTCTACGCGTGGTGTGGATGCAAGCGAAAGTGGCTCGAGAAGGGCCCGGAGAAAGACGAGAACAAGGTGAATAGTAAAGTGTACTGGGTACCAACGGATACATCCCTAAGCCCGGAACATCGTGGAAGGAGATAGACCACCGAATGGGGAGCGTTCCGCCACCTCTTCTGGCACCGTGGCCGCTGCTCAGCACAGCTCATGCATTATTAAAGCCATGTATTTAGCCGATATGGGTATGCAAAGCAAGACGTAAGCCGCAATAATAAGCGTACAGGGATGCGCGAGGATGGTGGTGAAAGAGAGAGAGAGAGAGTGAGTGAGAGATATATATAGAGATAGAGAAAGATAGAGAGAGACATAGAGAGAGAGAGAGATACAGATACGGAAGGGTGGACGAGCAGAAGGTATCCATGGAAGAGGTGGGCAAATGGAGAGAAGGAATATCGTTGAAGGGCGAAGAGGAGGCAGCGACGATGGTGGTTTGCTAGGTCGGCTAGGGAAAGGGGCTTGGTACACCGGCGGTATTATATACAAGAGGTTGTGGTGCACACACTGTCCGGGATTTTGTGCGAAAGGAGAGGGGTGAGAGAAAGGAGGAGGGTGTGCACGAGGGTTGAACAGAGAGAGAACGATTCGCTCACCTATGGTGCCCCCTATGGGCGGGGTGTAGAGATGGGGCGTTTGCGCTTGCGTCATCGTGCTGATGGTGCCCAGGGTGTCGTAGAGCTCGGCGGAGGTGGCAATCGCGTTCCCGGGGAATCCTCCGTGTTCGTAGTAACCTCCGCCGCCGCCACCTCCGCCTCCACCGCCGCCGCCACCGCCGCCACCGCCGCCTCCGCCGGCCCCAGCGCCGTTCGTGCCGCCGCCGCCGCTAGCACCGCCGCCTCCGCCGCCGCCACCGCCGCCGCCGCCGCCGCCTAGCTCGCTCATGAGCTTGTGCTCGTCCTTCATGCTCCATTTACTCGTCCACAGCTGCAACAGAAGTCGGAAGCTCGAGGCAAAGTTCGAGTGTCGGCTGGCAACGAGGTACCCGTTCGCCAGAAAACGTTGGGCATCGACTTATCGTTAGGCGTCGATGGCCCACCTTCCTGATTCGCTCTTAAACGGATATCAAAGAGAGAAACAGGAGTAGAAGAGGATCGTATGAGGATGTAACACGTACGGGCGGGTACATTTGGTCGCCGTTGTAGTTGCTTCTTTGCCTCTTCAGGTCGTCCTCGGGATGATCGTTCAGGTCTCGGTTGTCATCTGCAATCAAATCAACGTCTGCATTGCGGTCCCAGAGCTTCTCGACCATTACGCGCGATAACGAAACAACTCTTGTCGAGCCGCGACGCGTGCTACCGAGCTTCGTGATATCCCAGCGTCCGCCATCGGGGATGGCGATGCGATCGTAACCGCGCGACGACCGTCCGTCTACCAAAACGGCACCCCTGGTCCCGTCCACCGGCTACGTATCTACGCTAGACAACGTACACGCGGCCCGCGGTATTACCCACGAATCAAGACACAAATTAAACGTGGCCTCGCGAAGCTAAATTGAATCTGTCGGACGGGGTCGGACGGATCGGCCCCCGTGCACAGAGACCCGTGTATGGCATTGATAGATAGAGAAACAATTTCGATTCCATTATACGTCTTTATTATCTCCCGGCCATCCAGTCGGTTTAATATAGAAACAAGCACGTGGGACGAGTGTCGGTACATCGGCGGGTGGACGACGCGCGAGGGGGTGGTGGTGGACGGTATACCGCTCTACCCTTTTAGTGGACGTGCACGCGGGGAGAGGCGGTTGGACATGGAAGGAGGATGAAACTGACCAACGATCCCGTGGAACGGTGGTAGGGGTTGGCGAAACGGACTATGCCAGCGTCGGCGGTGGGGGTAGATGGTCCAACGTTTGGGTATCTCGAATAATTAAATGACCATCCGAGGGTAGATGGGTGGAGTACGTAGCATAGGGCTCGTTAAACCTCCCTGTCAAGTTGTGATTGTCCAGTCCGGCCGACGGTCCCGACCATTCGACCGGCTGGGTTTGTTCTCTCCTGGACCGCTATAAAACCCCCGTTTCAAACACGGCGCACCGGTACCGTGGGCTTCCATGAACTTGCTTGAATTTTACGATTCGATCGGCCGAGTTAATCGCGCCCTCCCCCTCCGTCTGCCTCTCGGCTCTCTTGCTCTCTGCTCTCCGCCGCGGAGTCTGGTTTTCGTGTAACGTTGCACGGGGCGAGATTCCATTTAGAGTTCAGAGGGGACACGCGTTCGGGAATTCGTTTAAAACGGATCTTGGTGCACGTCGCGATTGGTTGGCTTTTCTTCTCGCGCGGTTATCCAAATATGGCTGATTGAATTTTAGGAGGAACGGGGCCGCGGGAGAAAGTGGCGTCGCGGGTGATTAAGCCTCGACGGTGGACGCCATAAATTCGTCGGACGCGACGCGCCCCGGCAGGGTTGTGCTGTCTAATGCAAATTCTTGTAGCTTCTGCAAAATTACGGTCACTGGTCCTCGACAGATTTGACAGTGGTTGAGTTATGGCGGAAGGAAGGTCAGCGTTTCTCCCCCCGAAAAGAGCAGTAAATCGAATAATTCGATTGATGCCCGTGAGGGCAAAAGCGTACGTACGCGCCGTGGTGGTGCGAGAGAGAGAGAGAGAGAGAAAGGGAGATAGAGGGTGGGAGAGCGGCCGCGTTATTCGAAAGCAATTGAGTCAATGTTAAGCAATACAATACACGGGTAATAATGGACTCTGGGGTGAATCTGGTCCCGGTTCTCTGTCCCCTACGGTCGCCCGTCGAATATAGGGTGGGACAACGCCGGCCTTTTGGATTTCTGCATGGGGCAAAAGCGCGCAGATGTAACGCGACAACAAACAGCCCCGATAGATTGCAATGCTTCCCTCGAGAGGTTGTTCGTAAATTCGTAATAAGCCCCGGGGATTCTTCGAATCTAGTACACGTCTTAGCCACTCTATCGAACGCATAAATAACCCTGTCGATGCATGATCGATCGTTTTTGTCGTTTGATTCGCTATTCGAAATCCTGCCTCCCAATTAACCGAATTCCGCTGGCCGATTTTTAACTTATCGACTCTCGAAGCTCGTCAAGAGTACACCAGGCAAGCAACCGATGGAATGTCCACGGTCTAAAAATGATGTTGCTAAATCATTTCGATCCCATACCCGATCGTAAATCTTCCGTCACGTCCGATAGCTCTCTCTGAAAAGACGGAACACGCTACAACATTCCGCGTATAATGCACGGGCATTAAAATACTTAAACTGAAATCGCAGAATGCCACCTGGACTAAAAACCGCGGATTCCTTTCCTCATACTCCTCGTATCGGCATGCGCCGTGCAAATAAACGTAGAATGTCCACAAATCGAGTCTACTGTCGTCTATCGTTACCATCGATTCGCCTCGTACCACCCCGCCCAGTAAAAAGGAATACAAATTTGTGGTCTACCGATCCGTTCGTGGAGCAGGGAAAAAGTGAAAAATCTAGAAACCAAAATGGCTGAACACGCCAGATCGGATCCACATGTCGCGAAGTGGACGCCTCGGTTCTCCTTCCCGCAGGGTGGCCCCGTTTTTTTTTCTGCCGGAGGATCGCGACGCATCGGGTGGACGCGGCGCGTTCACCGCAGATCGAGCGTTCGTGAGCACCGCGGTAAACGATCGTCGCGGCGTGCTCGTTGAAATTCCAGCCGGTTAAGAGGCGCGGTGGTTCGCGAGAACAGCCGGCGATCATCTCCCCGGAGGACAGGGAGGCTAATGTGTCGTTGCCGGGGGATAGAGGAGCCGGTCTGTGGTCTGTGAAGTTTATAATCTAATACGCGTTCTACCCCCTCCGGCCGCCCCCTCGGCCGCAAAACACTGAGTGCTCTCGCCGCGGACGCGACCACTTTTGCGACCGCATATCGCCGCGCTCATAATCCGATTATATCGAATTGCTCGCGTACCATCGGCGAGAGCACGCTTCGCGCGAGCCCCCGCGATGTACGAATCGATACGTCTATCGGTATGTGCGCGCGCGAGACGCGTCCGTGCCACTTTGATCGGGGGGTTGTACCGGAGAGCAGCATCCCCCAGCTCTCTCTCTCCCTTTCGCGTTTCTCGACGGAAAAGCTGTGCGACTATTCGTCGAACGAGGATTTGGTTCGTTCGATACGGAAAAATTGGGCGGTTGTCAAGAACCATACGCGGTTTCCTCCAACGCGGCACTTAAATTGCGAGATCGCCTCAAGAAATCAACGGCAGCGAGAAATCGTGTTCCGTTCGCGGGAATACAAATCACGGTTTCATTGTTACGCGAGGACGCGATCGTTAGTCACGGATCGCGAGATTGGTAGAAACAAAAAGGGGTTGCGACGATTCGATCCGGCCCGGAAAGAAGCTGAGAGCGCTCGCGAGCGTCGAGGGTTGTTCGCACCTAACGTGTACGCGTCCGAGACGCGGCTACGTTTCTCGCCGGGTTCGAGCAACGTCGGTCACGTGTCGCAACGGCACGTGTCGAGAATATTTCGGGACGCGTTATTCACGCAATGACAGCAGAATGAATCGCAGCACGTGCTGCGCGACGTTTGACTGATACCCACGCTGTGTATACGTGTAGCTAATCTTGGTTGGGTTTGTGGTGACGCTTGGAATCGTTGGTTCGTAGCTCGAGCAAGATCGCCGACCGGATCTGGCTCGATTCGAGCGGGGATGCGTTTGGATACGTTCATAATTGGCCGATCGATCGAGATTACTCTACTCTCTATCAAAGCTTTACCATTAACTTTGCTTAAAATAGCGTAAGCGATCCTCAGCTAAATACCTTCTCTAATTAGCACGAGCAGTATCTTCAAACGTTAACAAAACCCAAGTACAAGCCTCTACGACCTAGATTTCCCCCAACGAACCATTGTTCGAACCACAGAGGATCTTAAATTCGCGACATCGTTAAGTTTCCCTAAGTATGGACGATGTAAAGGCAAATCGAATACGACTCGCGGATAAAAGCCTAAGAGTTGCTCAATCGTCGCCTCCTCCGCTGTCTTCGCTGCGGCCAATTGAAAGGAGGCAACGAGGAGATCCTCTGGCAACCCTTTCGCTTGATACCAGGGACAACGCGACGAAAATACGAACGTCTCGAGGGGGCGCGGACAATGGGAGCTCGAAACAAATTGAGTGGGACCAACGTAACGTCACCGTGGTATCATCGTCCCGCGGAACGGTTCAACTGCGGGGCCATTGTTCAGGCCAGTTCCGAGGTGGCCAGGGCGAAACTCGTGCCGATTTACTCGGGTGTGACGTCGATCTAAGCGATATCTCGTTTCTTGCTGGGCCTTATATAACCCCGGCGGGCAACAATCGCGAGTGAAATGTAGCCGCGACGCCTTCGCGCGATCCGATCTGACGTTTACATAAGCTCGTCCGCTATTATTTTTCGTTCTCTTCTTACGTTTGGTGCCTCGTCGCGTCGAGCGTTCCCTCGTTCGCGTGTGTCGCACTAGTGCGAGACACGCGGGAGGGATCGATCGGTTCGAATCGCGAGAGTCATCGCGACGGCGGCGGCGGCGGCGGCGTTGGTTAGCGGGACGGACGATCGCGGGTCGCGGGATCATCGACATCCGCGGGCGGGGGAATTCAATGACTCACCGTCGTCGGTGCGTTTTCTCTTGATACTGTTGCCGTTCGGGTCCTGATGGTGCGCCGGGATTCCCAGGATGCCGCTGATGCTGTAAGCGTTGGGAGCGGTCGCCGCCGGGTGACCCGCCGCCGTTGCAGGTGCATGGGCTATCACAGACACGGAACCACCTGATCCCGGCTGACCTTGCTGCTGACCTTGCTGCTGCTGCGCCTGCTGTTGCTGATGCGCGTGCTTCGCCTTCTCCGCCGCTTTGTTCCTCACGATTCTGCGGACAATGGAGATGGGCAACGTGTATAGGGTTACGTGGTCATTAGAATACCAGGAACAGAGACGATATCCGTGGTTTTAACCTCGCCATTTTAAATCGCGACGAACGCGGCTATTCGATGTGACTTGGCTAACTTATGGATGAACTTGGTTGGTTTATTGGGAATCGTGGGCGTGGAAGGAATCGTACCGTTGCTAGGAAGTAACTAAAATAAAGTGAAGAGATTCTTCAATCTCTTTCCTAGCTGACAATGCACAGGGTGAAGCGGGATCGAAACCAGAAACACAAGTAGTAGGCGTAACGGAATTTTTCCACGGCTAACTAGAAACGATCAGATACCGATCCTCCGGCGCGAAGTTACCGGGATGATTAATTACGATCACGCGGGCCAGTTCGCGCACGATCATCCCCCGTGGTACCCTGGCAACCGCGTGCCCAGGAACACGCTCGGTCCATCCAGCCTCTGGTGCGCGTGCACCAACGCGGGAACAACGCGTGTGTCGTTCGCCATTGTTCGGGACAGGCCCGTCGGATCGCCTCCACCTTCGATATAGAATAGCTACGTGACTCTGCGGAACGGTCGCGTATCATAATCGCATCAAGGAGAGTACGCAGACATCAGCCAGCTATAACGAAGTCCCGCGCTCTCCACCCTGCCGCCCTTCCGCTCGTCCACCGACTGCTTATTATCCATGATATATTGTGCGCGCGGTTTCAATGGTCAGCCAGTCCTCTGACGTCGGTATCAATTATCCTGGCGAATATTCGCGGGCGCACCGTTGTTAATCTCGCTGGTGTACCGCTCGCGCGTACGTCGACTCTGCTCGCGGAAGAAGCGGACGCGACGCGTCCCTCAGGCGCCGATCGACGACCCACTACGCCCTCGCGGAGCGCACGGAGAACGGAAGTGATCGGGTACCGCTAACTGAACCGCGTTTGGAGCCTGTACGATGCTTGGGATTGTGTTCTCCTCGACTTTTCTATCGTCGACTCTCACAGCTACAGCTGCGTCTTGCTTGATCTTGGTGTTTCATCGGTTTCTTGATTCAGAGACTTTTTAATCAGCGTGATCCACGCTGGCGAAACATTTGCCGCGCACAATAGGTCAGCGGTTTCGCGTGGCAACGGGCGAGCGCGTAATGGATCGACATTAAGTCGTTCGTTTCTGGCGTGGATGTGTTTGTGGGCTAGGTAATCGTGGGGGTGCGAGCTACGGCGATCAATCAGATGACACCTGTTGCCCGATCTCCCTGGCTCGTTCGCCACCTTCGCCAATTCGCAACAATTAGCAACGATCCTTATCAGGGTTAGACTCTGGGGTGACGCGGGCTAGCGACGATCCTAAATCGTTGAGCCTGCTGGCGCCAATAAACCCGCCGGCAAATTGGTATGTATCATACCTCCGATCTACGCGGACGCTGAACTGTTTTATCAGTCAGCCCAGCCCTTTCTAAGTTATCCCAAGCTGTACAAAGTATCGTCGTTATTTTTAATACCTCTCTACAGCTACTAATCAAGCTGGAAAGAATTCGCTCTGATGCGTGCTTCGTCTCCATTTTGCATCGTGACTCCTCGATGGTTCGCCAACGTCGTAATTCCACGTATTTCCTCCCATTCTGTTCGACGAGTAAAACATTGTAAAAGGAACAGCGGGCCCGTTGCAACAGAGCTTTAATAACCGGTTGGCGGTTTTTAATTGCGCGAACGTAAGGGACTTTGATTTAGCCGATCCGAGGAGGCGATGGAAATCGGGGCCCGTGGCTTCCGCGAAACGCGGTGGAACGCAACCAAGAGGGCCGTGGCCGCGGGTATAATGAGCGCCGATCGGCGATCTAATAAGCGCAACGACGCCAGAGCGTCCGCACAACAGGTGCAGATTTTATCGTCGTACAGATGGTGCGAACCGTTGCCACACGCTGCGTTTTCGAGGGCCGCGCGAGAGCCGAGGGCTTCTCTCTCGTTGGTTATCCAGAGCCGCGCGCGAGCCGTTTCCCTATCTTCTAATTAGCATCGCGCTCGCCGCTGTTTCGTTCGTTATCGATGCATTTATAAGTATCAGCGACCGTTACCGATTCGCGTTGCATGATTTATGTAACCCCGGCGAAATTCATTTCGTGCACGCGGCTACGAAGAACGTAAGAGAAAGCCATGATAAGCCCGGGTTCGCCTCTTCTTCCCTTGCGCTAATCTTCGAGCTGAAAACGATTACCAATCCCACGTGTTGCTGAAACCGTAATTTATTTCGCCTTTTAAATTCTCCAAGCGTTTTCGATCTTCTTGGAAATTCAAACGAGATCGATCCTTATCCCCGTTGTTAACGAGGCAGTCGGAAAGTTTCGTGGATTACTCTTCCTCCGTGCAGCCGTTCACTCAACTCGCTTTGCGCGAGTACGACGATCTTTTCGTTGAAACTTGAAACGAGACGTAGCAAGATTTTTGAAAGAGGCAGGAGAGTGTATCGATTCGATAGGGAAACCAGGGAGCACCGTTAAAGCTGCTCGACAGACCTTTATGGCCGGAGGTCGACGGGAAAATCGAGCAGCCCCAACGTTCTGTCGCCGGTACAACGTTTTTCCCTTCTTGTTCGACTCTCCGCTTCTCCCTCGAGTCGCTTCCCTTCCGGTTTGCTCGTGCTTTGTCTAATCATCGAGTGCCCTTCTCCATTCTATACCATCTTCCGGAGCACTACTACTGGAAATCCTTTTTATCGTGAAATTTTGCCAATTCGAGATTCTCTGTCAACTTTTACCAGTTGGATAATCCTTGAAAAATTAACACCTACGAATGTGACAGAGAAAAGCTACCCCTTCATCGTCGATTGGATTCCAATGTGTCTCGATCGCGTGTTCAGAAGTAAACCGATTAAACCGATCGACAATTCCCTCATAAAACTCTGTTCCGCGACCCCGTCGCGGCACCAAGAAAGAGGGTGAAACTGTCGCTGCTGGAAAATCACATGGCGGTTTCCATTCACGACGGGGGATGGGTGTATAGAAGCTCGCCAATCCTTCGCGGTAGCGAACAAGAAGGGATCTCGCTCCCTTCCCTGGTTTTCAACTGCGTCGGTTCTCCGTCGCTCTCGTGGCCGCGACGCCTTGGAGAAACCAGAGGTGGCGCCTGGAGGAAGGCCTCGCAGAATTATGAGGGTAGACCGTGTCGAGGGTGCCACGTGGGAAGAAGCTATGCCTCCCCTGGCGCCGTCAGATCGTTCCCCAACGGCCACTCCTGAACTAAACTGCTCGACTATCTGCCCTGAAGTGCCACCGATCGCCCCTACGAACTCGACTTTCTTTCAGCTTTCGTTCGCCTTCGCGTATTTGGTCAAACGAATGGGAAATTGAGTGGATCGCACTGATATTTCGAGGTATCGTTGAAGAATTTTTCGATACGAGTGATCTTGCGACGGTTAAAAAGTGATACAGTAACGATTGTTTGCATTGATGGTAAAAGCCAAGCATAAAACGGATCGTCTTCAGGATCTCGGAACGTGCGCGGTCTCTGACGCAGAAACGTGAACGGTGGCGTATGAAGCATAACGGCTGGTAACGCCGTTGGTCGATACTTTAAGACACTCCACGGTCGCGTACCTTCTCGGGACCAGCGTAAAATCGTAGAGACGTCCCGAGAATAGGAGCGGAATAGTTCGGTACGGTGGCAGGAGGATGAGTTTCAGCCGCGCCACGGCTCTGGAACCACAAACTTTAATGTTGGCATTACTTTTATGCGCGACTTTATGCCAAGTATCCCATCAAATATATGACCCGGGCTCCTGCACGCTTCCCGCGGGGGCGAGCACCTCTGTAACCCACCACCTACGCCCCCATCTCTCTCTCTCTCTCCCTCTCTCTCCCTTGCAACCACCAACCCCCGTTTCTACGCGCGGCTAAATTATTGCGAATAAAACTTTATACTCAAATTACCTCTACGCCAACTTTATCGCATTTCGCCGGTAAAGCCGCCACCGTTCCCAGCCTCCGCCACCCTCTGACAGTTCTCCACCCCTCTCGTCGCCGTCTACGGGGCGGACTTAAATTTTCTGCCGCGGATCGGAGTTAATTCCCGCGGATTAAATACCATCTCCGTCGCTTCGACTCTTCGGTGGAAATTTTTTTAATGCCCCTCCAACAGTCACCCCTCGCGGATAACTGGGATCGGTAAATTAGTTTGCACGTAATTCCTTTCATGGAAGAGTTATCAAAGGAACGTGCGTCGATCTGTCGCGTAAAATAACAACATTTACTCGTAGGCAACACACGCTGGAACGTAATGTCGCTTATGCGACGGCATTCATCCGCGAACGGTTGATAGATCTGTCTCCAATTAACGGTAAATAAAAGATTCGTCAACCAGTATCGTCGTTCGCGATAATACCGTGATTGTGGTTTCATCGCTGGTAACCAGACAATACCCCCGTCGCGTTAAGCCACTTGCTCGATTATGGTTCCGGAGTTGGGACCGGCCGGCTCGATTCGCGGCGCTAATGCGCGGGACTAAAAAGTTATTACGTTCCATTATATATGCCCCGTGGTGTGGATTGCGGGGGATTTTCGGGTGGCTTTCGAGAGGATTTGCCAGATCTCTCATTCAGGGGCAGATGCTTCGAGCGTGCGGCGTACGAACGGAACTCCCCTTTCTCTTTAACCCGGAGTCAAGAATAAGAGAGGACGACGAAACCGGGTGAACAGGGTGAGAAGAGACCGAAGAGGGTCAGGGAACGCAGGCGCCAGAGTGAGACAGATATAGAGGGAGAAAGAGGAGTAGAGAGAGAGAGAGAGAGAGTCGCAGAGAACTATTTCGTCGAGCTGTAGACACAATACGGGACTCGCTCCACGGCCATTGTACGCCCTTCAGAGGCGCACAATGGCTGGAAAAGGTGTACCCTGATATTCCACCACCTCTCTCTCGAGAGAGAGGCTGTAATATACCCCGGGAGCGTGCTGTACTTGCCGCTTCTCGGTGTAGCACGGTGTGATTCTTGAACAAAAGCTACGGGCGGAGGAAGCGGGGTTTACCGTTTCTGCCGCCCGGTGTTATCTTTCGCGGCTGGCTTAATTATTTTCGCCCGCTTTTCATCCCGCGATCACCGCCTCCGTTTCCGGCTAATCGACGCGACGTTCGAACCCACGGAATTTTTAATTTGTAAAGGCTTAAAGAGGTACAATATAGCCAAATATCGTCGGCCAACGCTGACAACGTGCCACACGTTAGAGAAATGATCGAGATCGAGAAGAAACTAGATACAAACGAAGAAATAATAGCTCCTTCTCCAATGGATCGAAAGAATCGCACGGACGCTCGTAAGGTTCTCCCGTACACCCTCGAGAGGCACGTTCGTACGGTAGAAAGGGCCAGGTATAGGTTAGATTAAAGCAGAGCACCGTGGCACGATACCCAGGCACCGCATCGCAGTCAGTTTGATGAAGTGTCCCCCAGGTCGCTACCAGGGACGAGTATATTATTATATCCGGGGACGTAGTTCGCATTGTCAAACAGCAGCTGCCTGCTCCGTACACACAACTATATTAACCCCGACACCCTGCCACAGCTACGTGTGGCTCTCGAGTACCACTCTCTCTTGCGACGCGTACGTACGCGTTTCGAACGCGCACGCACACCCAACTCTCGAGCGTGTTTGCGTGTTTGTTTGCGATGGCTGGCGTACGAGCAACAAAAGCCGCTCTTCCCAACAATGATACCGGCGAGTCAACAGTCACGAGTGTGATCCTCTAAAGCACAATGTAGCACACGATTTATAATATATCGCCTCGTAGCCGGGCACCTCTCACCAGTCCGCTAGTCGCGAGGACACAGACTATCTACAAGCCATTATGCGATTTCGAGGGGAGCCCAGGGAATTTATGCGAGCCACGCAGAACCGATATACCCCCGGATCGCCTTCTATGAAGTTGTCGATCCTTCAAATTCTTACGGTGTTTGCGTCCCCCGGCCATTTGCATTTCGATGCAAATTTCAAGGCTCGTGTTACGCGACGATGATCTCCGCGACACCGACGGGGGGGCCTCGGATGACTCGTCGGTTGACTCTCTTCGGTACAATGACTCGACGCGAGACACCTATGAGCTTCCTTTTTCCGGTCATTAGGCTCCACTTGCTCAGCCTCTTCCTTTCATGGAAATTTTTCTGCTCGCCAATTATCGTCGCTATTGTCGATTTAGAGAGACTCTCGTGCTTCTCGTATTTAGATTTCGTTTAGTTCCTGCCTCTTTCCGCGCCACGTATTTATGTGGCGGAATTACAATTGCCATTACGAAACGATGCGATTCAATTATCCAACGGCAATGATACGGTCTGTGCGTCCTCCCCATTACGTTTAATTGAATCCATCATCCATCTTGATCTTGCGTATAGATACGCGCGGTACAGATGATCGAGCGTACTTTCGAAACACTCGTCGATTATTTTAATGAATGACGGTAGAAGGAAACGCGGCGTACCCGCGATGAGTTTAAACATTTTTACGTTTCCGCGACGGGGCCGCGCGCAAGGGGTTATAGATGGCGAAACGGCGGTTCCGGCGCGCGAGCCGCGGCAGCTGACGTCGCCATTTTGTGGCATGCTCGATTACTAGGCATATTACGCTCACCGTGCCGGGTACAATAGTATTCGATCAAACTTCGCTGTGATTACTTCATTGGAGATAGCCGATTAATCTTCGAGCATTCGTTGGTTCATTAGCTGTCAATCATCTATTAAATGGCCGTTTCCGCGAGTCATCGGGCGGGCAGCCTCGGAATTCCATCTTTCCCTCGTTAGCCGATACCCGCAGTTGCGATGGTCTTCGCGTTAGTCATGGTAGCGTTGTTGCATCGCGATCAAACACGGTGCCAGCCGTTTTCACCGCGGGGTATTAAATTACCTTCGCGATCCCTTCACGGTTTCCTTAATTAACGCGTCGTTATGTTTCCTTTAGCTTCGCTCCGCTTTCCATTCCACTTTCGTACACCCAGATATCATCGGCCGCGTTAAAGTGATTGACAGCCGAACCACCAACGAACCAGACTTATCCAGCTTTATGAAAGTTTCATCGCGTTTCGTTTCTACTTGAAACTCGAAACGAGTCGAGTCCTTCTGCGGGAATCGGGAAAAATCGCGGGTTTAATCGAAAGATCGGCGCGCGAAACCTCGAAGGAGATCGTCGAGCGTCGACGGAGGGTCCCAAGGCATCGACGATCGTCACGACGATTGTCGGCGGGAGAATTTTGACGGTGCACTGGCCGGATAACTTTAGTATTCCAGCTCTCGGCCAAGAACAAAAGGGGACGAAGCATTATGGGCTGGCAGAGTAGGCGGCCATCCGGTTTCATTGCGGTTCCGTCTGTCCTCTGACGTTTCCACGGCAACCTGGATTGCGTATCTCGGCCTGTACTCTTCGTCGTCGTTGTCTTCGTTGTTGTGGTCGTGCTCGTTGTCGTCGTCGTCGACGTTCAACCCCTGAACGTCCGCCCTTTCTCTCTCCCTTCCTCCCTCAGCCGCCTGTTCGCCTCCTCCGCGTGGCCACCGCAGCGTCGTTTCCCTTGGTTCGACGTCGGGGACACGGAGGAGGATACCGTAATTGTAACTTCATTTGAGGCTAATTTCGACCGAGGGGGGTATGATGAAACGCGGTAATAATTGCGTTATCTAGACAAAGGACGGTTATGGATACGCGCCGCCGCCGCCACCGCCACCGCCGCCACCGGCGCAGCTCTCAACGTGGAGCATCATCCCTGGGATCCTACGGCCAACCCCGAGGGTGCTCCCGCTTTACGTAGGAGGGGTTTATCCACTCTCTCTCTCGCGCTTTGCCGCTCGTTCTGCAAATATGGCTGCTTTAACGAAACTTCACCGCGCGCCACGGTGCACCATATTGTTTCCCTCCGAAACCGCGCGTAAGGCTTTTAACTGGGGTCCACGCGAGCTTCTCGTTTTTCGTTCCTTTCTTAACAGCAGTTTTACATGCCCTTCGATTTGATCTGTTACTACTTGCGACAAGATCGTCGTGGTATCTGTCAGTTGTTGAATTAAAATGTTATACTGCTTGGTTAAATCTAGGTTCAACGGTAAAGATGGTTTCTCTGCTAGAATTCCTCTTAAGGCAAGACGTATGGAAAAAAATGGGGGACGCATCTGGGAAGGCAGTATAACCATAAAGCACGTCGACTGTGAGAAAAGACCGCGGAAGGTGGTCCTGGTTGTCCCCGTTGGAAGTCGACGGCGGGCAACGATTCGTCAGCCACGGAGGGAAAGACGATCCCTCCCGCGGAGTCGATGGAATGGTAAATAAGCCAGCCGGTAGGCAGGCGTTATTTATGGGGATGTAATTTAATAAGCGAATGATGAAGAAGGAGATACGCGGCGGAACGGCGGGTAGCGGAAAGCCGAAAGTGGCATGAAAGTAGCAGCGATCCCATTGGCCGCCCTTGTCTCTGCCGTCGCGGAGGACAACCGGCCATATGGCCTCGCACGGGGCCAGCCGCTCCTGCGCTCGAACCTCGCGCCGCCACGAGGTCCTTTTCCTGGGGGGTGCGAAATGATATGGAAGTAATGGAGCGCCTTCCACCGCGGGAGATTGACCCTGCGCGATAGCGGAAAAAGGAGAGACCGCCGCTCTCTCTACGTTCGCGATGACAGATTGATACAATTCCATCGAGAGATTCCGTGCGACAGATTTCCTGCCAACTGTTGTTGCCTTCGTTGGTCATTACGTCGAATTAAAGTTGCTGTTGAATGGCTGAGGGGGATGATGAATCGAGCACGGACGATCGCGATTTCGATTTGAAAGTTCGCTTATCCACCTGTTAAGTGGAGCTTGACTCACCAGAGGAGCGAGCAAGAGAAAACTAGACAGTTCCATCCGAGAAGGTATCAACCGCGGCGAGCAAACTCGTCGACCTTAGTTAACAGGTTAAGAAGTATCCTGGACGGTAAGAGATGATCCATGGATGGACCAACAGGAAGTCAAGGGAATAATCCTCCCTTAGACCCGCGCTATCGACTCCGTCGAAGCCGCAAGAAAGGGCGAGCGAGGCACACGCGAGGCCGTGACGTCTCGGGGGCTGCTAGGAGGAAACGAGAAGAAGGAGGCTGTGAAGCCGGCGTAAAGCCCTCGGGCGAACCTCGCTCCTTATCGATCTGCCCCTGAGACTTCCTCCGCGGCTGAAAGGAGGAAGGCGTCCAAGGGGTGAAACGCGGGGAGATAGAGAAGGACGGAGAGCCAGAGGGTTCTCTGTGTGAGCGTGTGTGCGTGCGTGCGTGTAAGATAGACCTCAACTGAGAGTTGGCTACTCGAGCGTGACTCCGCAGCCGAAGCCGAGCCTATCAATATTTCCTCCCGAAATCCACCGCGGTACCATCGCAGCAATTTCTCTCTTCTTATTTTCCACCTCTGCGGACCCTCCGTGGGTTCTTCCGTTCCTTTCTCCCCTCGATTTTCGACGTACAAATGTCTCTGGTCGTTCTCAGGTATCGTAAGCTCAAATCGAGCGAACGAAGCAAGAGTCGAGAAACGAGCGATGAAAGCCACGAGACTAGACGAGCCGAGAATTAAAGGAATCGCTGGATTTTGAAAGGAGCACGGCTCGCGAGGGATAGAACAGGGTCTTCAGTATAAATTCGCGAGTTAAGGAGTCGCAAGGCCACGAACGAAGAAAACGCCGGAGAAGAAAAGAGAAAAGATTGCTCGGTTGATTCAGCAAAGTAGAGGCGAGCCACGAAACGGTAACCGTCCAATCTTGGCGACGTTTTTCGCCTGTTTTTCCACGGCCCTCGATCCTGCGCTCCCACCCGGGAATATATATATATATATATATACGTATCTGTTATTTTTCGCGAAAGCCACTCCATTATTTCGTTCTCCTCGAGCGTTGGCTTTTTTTCCAGCCCCGGTCTCCGCTTCCTTTCTCTCCGCGGCCGTGTCCCCCGGTTCGCGGCCGGTCTCATTTCGAGGTGCCCCGGCAAAAGCAGGATAATACATTATATTAGCCGTATCATTATTTCTCCGTACGAAAGCTAGCTCGAAGCTAGAAAAACCGGGACACGCTCGTAACGGGAGAAATCCCGGCGCTGCCCGCAAACCTGTACCCTAATAATCCCTGGTTTCTATCTCTATCGCGGCGAAATCCTGGTCACCGCGTTCGGCTCGTCTTTCTTTCGCCATTTTGCGGTTCATCATTCCGTCCAACAGCTTTCCACTTTTTTCTACATCTTCAACATCGAATATTCCTATCGTTTCTCTGATAGTTTCTCAAAAGTCCGCAAGGTTAATTTCCATCGCGCGGCACCTTCCAAAGGACCCACCAAAGAACTGAGCGCGTTTTTTTCGCGCGAGAAACTTCCGTTACCCGTCGACGTCACGGTGTCACGATTCACAGGAGAATCCTGGTCGATTTTCGCGCGATCAATCGGCGCGAACAATCACTTAAGGGATAGAGGGGACACGTCCGCCTCGTCCCGTGCTTGCCAGGCAACGGAGCATCGAGCGACTTCCTATCCATTGCTCGGCGAACGGAAATACATTTACCTACACGTAGACAGGGAACGGAAGGTTGCGGGCGTTCACGGGAGTACGTGAGCGGGCGAAGCCAGGTCGGATAGGTGCATGTAGATAGCCAAGGCGGGTAGGTAAGTATCCGCGGGGTAAGTTTTTCCAGGCGATCTGCTCTCCGGATTCAGATCAATACCCGCCATCTGGGCCTTGGGTCGGGGGTGCAAGGATGGAAAAGGAGACGGTGGATGGAGAGAAGGTCGAGCGTGCCGTTAGACGGAGACGGGGCTAGAACGGCGGAGAGAAGGTGGAGGAAGTCACTCGAGCAACAAGCCGCCGCCGCACCCTCCGCTGCAATCCTAGACACATCGGGAACCTCGGCCAGAAAGCAATTCCTGTACCTACATACGGCCACGCTTTCACGCTGCCGTGACTATGACGACACCATCGACGTCGTGCTCGTGGAAAGAATGGAGATACGTGCGCGCTTCGAGGAAGTCCTCTCCAGCTTCTCGAACGGTCCTCGCGTCGAAATACTCTTGCATATCGACGCGTTGAGTGACAATAGGGTGATGGGAAATTAGAATGTCTCCGTGGTTTCTCTTCTTCTTCTTCTTCTTGTACATCTCTCTTTAGAGATACTTACAACCGCGAGCGATCAACCGCGTCACCGAGCGACGAACGCTCAAGCCTATCTGCTTCCGTCTAACGTGCCCCAAGTAATTTGCGTGCGTATCCATTAACACCCTTGGCCAGCCGGAAATCGCGTTAACGGATTTCACTTGCGCCAGCCAATTCGACGCGCATTACGCGCGATTACATTATCACTGCTGAAGCGAGCGGGGCGTGAGCGGGGCGTCAGATCGAGAGGGTGCGAGGAGACGGCGAAGTGGCCGCGCGCAGGGTGCGTCGGACCAAGCGGGAGATAAGGTCTTAAGTAGCGACTGATTAAATCTCGGGACATATGTGTGCCGATCAATGGTACCCTGGTGGTCCGTCTCTCACTCTCTCTCTCTTCTTCCTCTCTCCTTTCGTTCCCTCTCTCCCCATCGCTTCTCGTAGTTGCTCGAAAATGGGGATCCACTCGTTCGGTTCGCGCGGTGCTGATACGTCGTAATGCCGTCTCATGGGAGTTCGAACCCCCCTGTTCCACGGTGGCATCCCTTTGCTCGTGGATACTCGTGTTCGCAGCCACGCCACCCCTACCCTCTGTCTCTCTCCTCCTCGTTTTCTCTCAACGGCGTTGCTTGATCTACCGGGCGATGTAAAAACACTTGTATTAATCGGCTGGTCCCCGAAGGAACCTGCGAAAGGTCAATGGGATCGGGGTGACGGACCGGCTGCACTCGAGCTTATCACGATATCGCACAGGGGATGATCCTTGGGCGGGCCGTCGACTCCTCGGATAACTAATCGCTCCCATTGGCGATCGCAGCATATGGTCGCTCGCGCCCCTTCGATCGCTCCTTTCGATCGTTCTCCACGATGAATTTCTTCTTGTCTCGACGATCGCGTCGATTAACTCGTAGCAGAATTAAATCGTTTCGATTGGGGAGAGTTCGATTCGACGAAATCTTTCGCGGATCGTGTCTGCCAGCTGCTGTTTAAGGTAATGACAGAGTCTACTCTATCGAACGACGAGGACGAGAAATCGTTGACCGATTTCTCGGTGAAACGGAACGAAGGTGGACGGATGAACTCACCGGTTGATGGAGGACACGGATGGCACGTTGTCCTGCGAGCAAATGCCCTCAGCGAGCAATCGGTCCCTGATCTCCCACGCGAACATCGTTGGATTGTCCCTCTTGTAGTTGGCGATCGCCTCGACGACCGGCGGCGTCGCCACTTTGGGCTTCGAGCCGCCTATCACGCCAGCCTTGAAGCTGCCTGTTTCGTAATACCTGCGAACAGAAAAAGGAAACGGTCTCGATGGATCTGTGTCGCGATTCTGTTACGTTCCTCCGCGTTCGCCGCGATATCCGTGACTCTTCTGAATCGTTCATCCTATCGTCTACAATTTCCACGACAGAGAAACCTTCGCGATCGGTCAGAAATTCGATTCTCCTCATTTACATCCGTTTCTATCGCCAAAGTGTCGCATGCGATGTAAAAATAATTACTAAATAATCATCAAAAGGGTACGTATCGCTCTTGGATGGAGATGTGCATCGACATTGTCGTTTCCACCGTTGCGTAAGAGAATCGAAAAGGACAGCGCGCAGTTTACCCTGTTTCCCCTCCATCGAGCAGAATCAAAGGATAAAAGGCAGAGGAAGAGCGGCCCGCGGGAACGATCGTTTTTCCCGCGACGGCCGGCCAACGTCGGAATAACGAATCGCCGTCCAGCGGCGCGTCAACGACCGGCTGTTTTAAAACAAACGGCCTCTAACCCCCCGCTGTCTCTCTCCCACTCCCGGAACACCCGTTCGCCCGTTCTCTCCCTCTTCTTTCGTCCCTCCTACCAGCCCTCCCAGCTCGTGTACGCGCGCCCGCGATCCCCGATCGCGATTGGCCCGCCGTGAACGCGCCCTTTGTGCCTAATTAGTTAAATAATATCTTCGCTGGTGCTTAAATTCAATTAAGCCCGGAAAGCCCGCAATAATGGTCCGCTTGTGGGCCGCCTTGATGGATGTGGGTCCGCCGCCCGGCCGTCGACTCATGCCCGTTCGAATGCCGGCCAATTTTGTTTGCGCTCCACACCGCCACCCCGTTCCATCCCCTGTCGCGTTCGCAGTGTTCGCATCGAGACGTAGAAAAACTTGGGTTTGCTATGAACACTGCGAGAGACACGGAATTGATCGCGAGACACTTCATAGAACGAGGGGTTTATTAAAGATAGCAAAGTATTATCTCGCGCGACTGCTGGTTTGGAATGACTGATTACTTGGAGATCAGGTTTGTCCGGAAATAATGACTAATGTCTACGTACGCGAGTATCACGTATCGTGCGTTGCGCTGGTAATTAGTGGGATTACTTTCCGCGTGATTCATGCCGAGTCGAAGCGTGAGAAATTGATTCGCCGTGGCTCGACACTGCGGGACTGGTAATTCGACGAAGAAACAAGCGATCCATCGGGGGGAACGGACAGAACTGACATTTAAGAGTTATTCTTTCGACGTTTCTTATTGCGAGCGATGATACATGTATACGCACGAGAGTGGACCAAGGAGTACTGCTGTACGCTGTTCACTGGCCTGTCTGACCACGATAGTCTGCTCGATCTGCTCACGCGACTGACGATCGTTTCGATTCAGATTCGTCACGAGAATACTAATGGAGACCTCGACTCTATTAGCAGTGGGCTGGCAATTCGCGTTGTTCTATGTCGTTAAATCGTGTCAGGATCGTCGAGCGATGTTTCATTCGACGATATCCACCCCAGGCAAAAAACGATCGCTGGTGGAACCTGTTACAGTCGAGGGCATAGAGGAGGGTTCCCTTAAACGATCGCGGCCGTGTCGCCCCGCTTCGAAATTATTACGATTATATCTGGCGTAAAACCCTATTCCAGGTCCACATGGCGGTGCTCGCCACCCCGTTTGTCCCTCCTTGTTCCGCCCCCACCGTGAAATACCCATTACGTCGCGCGATTTTTGAAATCGACCCACGCCGCTACCGTTCAACCCTACGCGCGTTAATTTCCACCCGAGTTGTCGATAGACCGGGGTCAATCGCATTCAGTCCCACCTCTTCCCTTTTTTTTTTACGATAATAGCGCTGTTTAACGTTCGCGTAGCCCGTGGCGGACCTCGCCATTTGGCTGTTTCAGTCGCTCGAGCAAATCGTTGCCGGTTTCCTCGAAAACGTCCTAAAAATGCGTCTACCACCGCGCATCCGGCGCGATAAAGTACTCACGGTGGAACAGAGCAGGTTGGTCGCGAAGTTTTCAACACCGTCTCCACTGAACTTTCACCTAGACGGGAACCGTCGTTTCCGTTTCGTTTGTGCAGACGCGTCGAGATCGTCGCGATTCCGCGAAAAACCGGCAGCCAAGCCGTCGCGACGTATCAGTGGCGCGTGACTGCGTAAAGCTTGGGTGTTAACAGCGTCTTGTCGTCGGAGTTTGGGGCCGTTTTCGTCGCAGTTTCGTCGGAAAGAATAGCTGTAAAGTCTTTGCCGTGGCTTGTGAAGTCGCAGCCGTGGTAACAGTGGCGACGACCAGGTCGAGAGTACGGTGTCGTTTGGAACGACAGCGAGAGTTGGCAAAAAATTCGATGCTTGAGTAATAAATTTTGTTAATCGCGTTGTTGTAGAGTATCTATCGAGCAAGCTTCTTTACTTCTAACGGAATGCAACTCAACGGAATGGAAGTTACGTCCGCGTCAACCGGTGGTTTCTAAATTTCAATCGAGCGCCGGTTCGTTCTAGAAAAAGCGAGAAGTGCCGCGGAAAAAAGTGAGCAGTTGCTCCATCTCGGTCAGCTTAATTTATTCGAACCGTTTTTTGAATAAACGATTAGGAAATCGATTGCGAAACCGGTGGCCGTTCAACCGCGTTTTCTTCGCCAGCTTTTGATTCACACGTCGGCCGCGACCAAAAGGCAGCGACTGCAGCGCGACTTATCGATCCGATCGGCCGTAAATCCGTTGAAAAATAAGTGCGCCAGTCGACGTTAATATACCTGTTAATTTCTGCTCATAACACATTGCCGTTTAATACCGTCGCGCGATAAATCGTTCGGGCATCGTGCACGTTTGATTAAAATCGTCCGGGATCCACGATTAATTGCGAGGCCACCGGCAATTTCCTCTGAATGAATTTCGCTAATTTTCCACGTCGAACTCGTCCACGCTAGAAAATACCTATATCGATCCTGTCGATTGCCAAGGAACGAACATTTCCGCCGACACTCGTTACCAGCGGGTCTCCAAGTAGAAACGCCATCTAATGGTCAGACTTCACTGAACGATCGCTCTCCTCGGGTGATCGAATCATTTGTAACAATTGCAAACGAATCTTAGAAAAAAAAGCTACTAAACATCATGAAAACGATACTTCCGTCCCCAAGCGTGACCAATCGAGGCACAGATATCAGCCAAGGGTAATAAACTAGGAAAATTCGATTCGCTTGGTATTCAAACGAGAGAGACAGCGAAATCGAAGGGATGGTAACTCGAGAAGAAGCAAAAGTAGTAAATAATCCAGCCAGCCTATTGTATAGACGCGGGATATACGTGAAAGAGCGAACTATATGCGACAATGATATTCCAGCGGCAGGGACGTATGACATTCGGGCCATCAAAACGGCACGAGGCCACCCGTTACGTAACGCGGGGCGGAGGGTGGAAAAAACATGGAAACCGCATATCGTCGCACCCGCCAGCACCCCCCGGACCGTGGTGGAAAGGGGGACGGTTCCTTCCTTCCGGCGTCGCAGTTTCGTCCCCGGGTTCGTTCTCCTCGCGGTCCTAACAGCGTCTTTAATTAAATCACTCTCAGACCAGGAATAGTATACTTTTTTTTTTCTTCCGTCCGACTCCTTCTGGCCCCTATTCTCCTCTCCATCTCGGTCCGTTCCGCCCTTCAGCTCCTCCGCGTCCCTCCGCGTTCGAGCGTCCTTGGCCATCTCGAACGCGCGGAAATTACGGCGTTACGTCTGCCAAGGGGAACTTGATCCTCCGCTAAATCATTCGCGCCACCGTGTCACCCGGTGCCTTTTGCCTCCCATCGACGAATTAAACAGTCCGCCGGATTGGAACTGTCCCCTCTGTCAGCCGTGAAATGCGATCGTCGAGGAGGAAAGGGTTTCTATTTTCTCTAGAGTCTCTTCGTCGAACAATTTCTAATCTAGCTGTCCATCGAGTGTCATTTCCTTTAGAGATTCCGCAAAGTGTAGGATGCTCTGAACATTTCAACTCCTGTTTGGAATATACTCGAAATTTGACGCGTCCTCGACGGGTACGTTTCGCGAAACGATTCGATTCACGTGGTGGACGAGCGAATCGACGGAGGAAATGCTCGTAGGAGGAAAGAGGGGCAGAGCGAGAGACGCTCTGGCTGTTGGGGGTTGCGGTTGTAACGGATACGGGCGTGGGGGTCCCTGGATGGCGCCTGTACCCGGTGTCGGTACTCACCTCGACAGTATCTTGGATACACAGCCGTGAGATACCCTGAGTTGTCTGGAAATGTCGCACGGTCGGACGCCGCTGTGCGCTAGCTCGACGATCCTCTGCCTGACTACATCCGGTAGGGGCCTTCCGTTCACGAAGACACCGCCGAGCTGGTTAACTCCGCCGTGGCCTGGAAAATGGAAATCGATAACGCATTAGCCGTGGGGGCTACCGTTCCGCGTCGAGGCCGAACTTCCGCGATCGTTCGCCGTGAAAACGCGACGCTGACCGGGTCCTGTCACCTACGCCCTTGCGCGCGTCGCGTTCCATCGGTGCTTTACGATTACTCGCATCGATTTCTTTATTTCTAAGGGAATGGAATATCTTTAAGTAATTACACGCTCGTTCGTTCGAGGCAGGCAATGATTCTCCATCGAACTGAAAGTAGACGTTGCTTGACTATCTTCTTTTTTATTTCGTACGTCCAAATCGTGCGATACAACTTTCACAAAAATAAATACTCTAGACTCCCCATTCCACTTTGCGAATAGCGTGTAGTCGATGCTATACACACTCCACTTAGAAACTCTAATTATCACCGTTCGATCAATATACACGTGCGAAGACGTTTTCTGTTTCCCAAACGCCCCTCGTCCAGGGTAGACAGCGCATTTGCTAATAATGGAAGCAACGTGTTTCACATCATTCGATTTTCCAACCGACACAACTACGCTCTCGAGGCGGCTTTATTTTCGCGCGTTACAGCCGCCTAACGCGATAACTTCGATCTAATATCGTAATGGAGGGTCCTGGACCGCGACATATGTCCTCGTGTACGAGCCAGTGCACCGATGATTCGATGATCGCCGTTGTTTCTAACCCCTGCCACGGCCAGCCCTGTCACGCTCCGCGAGACGAGCCCAGCGAGCGATTCTTCGACCCCGCGGACGCTTCACGCCTGCACGAACGACTTCTTCTTCGACGACGCGTTAATGCAGATCGCAGTGGCCCGTCACGGGAACGAAACAGTCGCGATAACGGCTGGCGGTTCGATTCAACGTGCTCCAGTAACGCAGTCGAGTATAACAGCCCCGATAGGAATCTTCTTGTTGTCGTGTCCGCGCGGGACAGGACTGTTCTACTAGAAAATTAATTCGAGATTTGTCTCGCGACCGTTCAGCTTTCACGTGACATTGAGAGCGCGGGTTTCTTTGCCGTGGATTATCGCCCGCGATCGTATTTTACGTGTGTCGTTACTTTTTCGTAGGCGCGATAGCGTAACGAGGGGTTATAGGAGTGAACGATTGATGGGCGCGTGCATATTTCTTTCCACCGCCGAATTGATGGCGTTCGGTTGCTTCAGGATAGCGCTCGCCAGCCTGTTTCGAATACTGAATAATTACGTTCCAGATTGCTTATCGCTCTTGTATCACAGAGTGAAAACTCTCGATTTGCATTGTAGAAAAATCTAGTTAACAATTCTCAACTTTCCAATTCCTTGGCTCGCGAAAACTTCGCTAACAATCGTGGAGAACGCGAGAATCGTCAAAACCGCTTTATTCCTACGAATAATCGAGATCAAAATTAAAGGAACAGACAAACGTCTCTGCACTCAGACGTCGAATTAAAATCACCGTTCGAATTCTTACCGATCGATCGATGGCAATGTGAACAAACCACTGCGACAGGATCGATCGAATCCTCTGTCCGCTCGTAACGACCCGCGCGCGGACACGCGGATAAGCGTGTACTCGGAACAATCGTCGGTAATTACCGCGATGAACCAGCCATTCCGATCAGAAGCGTCATTGTTACCGGAACGGGGCGCGCCGCGGCGCGTGAACCTCCGATTCGCCTCTTTTTCCCTTTCTTCCACCCCGCGGGCGTAATCGTATCGGCGATCTCCGCGCAGCAAGACAATGAGGGATCCGCGATCATTACCAGAAACGATACGCGCTTTCCGGTCGCAAATCAATTCGCTCTCGCGTTTATGGTCGCATCCCCCGCGGCGCGGCCGGTAGCCAGGGGGATGCACGAGCGGGGATCACGGCGGCGGCGGCAGTGCCACCGGCAAAAGCACCATGACCACCCTACGCGCGGCTCACACACGCCGTCACGCCTGCTGACCGCAACTATACGAGGGCCCTCGGTTCTAGGGCCGTGGCAACCACCCCCGGAGGCCGAAATCCGGGGCTCTGCCAGCGCTACGAATTGCCGTGCCGTTGCTGTTCCCTGCCACCGCGCCGCACGACCTTATTATCGTGTATCTACTCGTTTCTACCCCGAATCTACGTCTGCGTTACGGAATTGACGTTTCGCCCGCGTCGCTGGGGGTGCTGGTTAATTAACGTTAGCTCTGTTTATGCTTGGCTCTCGTTTCGGAGGTCTGTTGTTCGAGCGATGGGATCGTCGCGAGGTTATTTCTCTTTGGGAGCGGCGCTCGGTAAAGTGCTTGTAAAAGTGAAGTAAAGTACCGTTGAAGTTCGATTAAACCGTCCTAGTGTCTGGTCCACGATCTGAACCGTGTCTTCCAGCATCGTTCGCCCAGTCCTCGTGCCACCGATTCGTATCATCATCCGCGGAACTTTCTCACAGCGTATTACCATGCGCGACGGGTCCGTTCACGGGTTAATCGAACGTTTATAGGCGTTTCGACTCGCCGCCGGAGAAAGCCGTCCCGTTTCCTAATCCCATCGCGTTTACTGCTAGCAGCAAGAACAACAATGCAAAATAAGTCGACCTGGCTGCCCGTCGAGCTGACGCGGACCGTTTCCGGGCCCGCCACGCTTCTCATCGACGATCCATTAACGCGTCCGCCGTGAACGTATCGCGGTAATCTTCACGGCTCGTTTTAACCACCGTCGCGGACCAGTCGGCTGGTACCACGCGAACAGATCGCGATACGGGGACAAACACCGTTCGCAATTAGACACACTCGGTGAACGGTTAATCGCGTTATTCGAAGGGAACCAGCGGGACGAACGAAGTCGACGACGATGTCTTCGCTTTTTCTGGTATTCGCGGAGGAAAGACACGCGCGCGCGTTTGAATGGCGACGCGCGAGACGAAGGAAGAGGGTGGAACACGGAGGGGATGCAGCGGGTTAGGTGCAGGAACCGCGCGTATGATATAGATTCCAGAGTCGGTCACACGATATTTCTTCCAGCAGCTTTGTTCCTGTATTACATTACGGTCTGACGTTACGTGTTGCCTCGCGTACGCAGTAAACACGCTGGTCTTTATTACTCTCGACCGGTTGAAAAATGGACGGGAGAACGCGGTACCAGCGAGCTCCATTTTTGCTGAAATTCGCTGCGCGATCGGTCGCTGGGTTTAATTCCAGTGCGACACGGGAAATTATAGTCGCGCAGCGTTCCCTCGTAAACACTCCGCCCAGTAATAACGATACGTAGATGAATTATTAGTAAAATGTGTAAATCAACCGGTAGAAACTATACTTTCGAGACGCGTGGCCTAGTTCTGAGCTTTGGAAAAACTAGCCGCGATTACGTCGAGCTACGTGTACAGATGGGAACGACGGTTTTTCGTTCATCCATCGCAGGATCGTCGACCCGAATTTTTCCCCCTTGGAAACGTCCAGCGGATTCCGCGGCAATTACACGGATAATTTTGCCCGTTCAATGAAAGCGATTGGCGGGCTGGTTCCGCGGAACGATTCGGCTGCGATGCGCGCGCGTTGACCGCGTCGTTCTTGTTAACGTTTCATAATTATTATCACGCCGTTAGTTCGAACGGAACCGGCATCGCTGCCTCGATTGTCTCCGCTTCGAGCCGCCAGCCATTAATACCATTAATAATTAATACCATCAAAAAGAAGAAAAAAAACCAAGAGAATAAACCGATACACGACCAGGAAGCGTAAGCTTATCTTTCGTCACTTGTCGATTCCTTTTTCGCTGGTTTCACACTTTTCTGCCTTCACGCGCGATTACGCCGGATACGCTTCTGAAGTCGTCCCAAACGATTTCCGATCTCTCGACCGCCGTACACGCGCGGAAGCGCGCAACACGGTCCCACGATTCGACCCGGTTTAACCCCCTTTTTTTCTCCCCTCGCGGATCGACCGATCCACGCGAACGGTTTTGAATTTCTCCTGAATCGACAGTACAGACTTCTTAATCGTCGCGGAAAAGAAAGCGAGAGAAAACGAGAGTAGCCACCGGAGGATCCTGCGGCTGGCGGTTTCCGTCTGTTTTCGGTCCGCGTACTCTTGGATTTTCGTTGTCGAGCGTTCTGTTACGCGATCGACGAGGTTTCACTGGCCAGTGTAGACGAGAAGAGGGAAAATTGACGAGGAGGGAGATGAACGATCTCGCGAGTGGTTCCTACGCAGATCGCTGGGACTGCAACCGATTACGGTCTCGTTTTTTATCGTCCGCGGTACCGCTAGCGGTACCGAATGAAGGTCATCGGATTTCTTGCTCCCGCACTCTCGTTTGCGCTAAGACGACAAATGCAGGATTTGTCGCCGAGCGGAGCGGATCGTCGCTCGGCTTTCGTGTCTCCGTTCCACGGACCGCTTAATCGGGCAGAAAACCCCGGGAGAAATCGATTTTTTACGCTAACGGGCCCGCTCTCACGATCGACGGAACAGAGCTGATCGATTTCTTCCAGCCGCGCTAAAATCTATATCGTTCTGTTATTTCGCGTAAAAACCGGCGACGTTTCGCGGTTTCTTATCCAGTCTCTTCCAATCCTATTCTACATCAGCTAGCTAGAGGAATCAATCGCTCGAATATGAATATTCAATTACTAATTCAACCCAGATAACGTCTCACGTATTTTAACCCTCTGCGGTTCGATCTCGAACGCTTCTATCATTACACGAAAATTATTTTCTTCTGTCATCATCCTTACGATCGTTCCTGTTACTCGTTCCTAATTTTCTCACGTCGAAACTCGAGTATAAAAAGAAGAAAATTCCTGTATATGTATGTCACGAAATAATCGAAGGGTACCAATCTCGAAATCTTCCTTCGAACCACAAAGGGTCGAAGCGAGAACCAATGAGAATCTCATCTCATCCGCAGAGCTACAGAATCTCAGTTAAACTGTACTGTCGAAACAAAATAGAAGAGAGGATTGCACGTGTCGTCAGCTTACAGGTGTAATATTCCATCATATTCTGATTGTAACGATAGGCGGTGCTGAGGTCCATCGTTGCCCCTCACCAGCCGACGGCCGTCGGCTGTGGGAATCCAGGTGGTTCCTCTCGCCGTTCGTGGATGATGTGCGTGGATGAACGTGTGAAACGGTCGCGAAAGGACCTGGCCGGTCCTATTGACCACCGACGATGACGGCCCTCGCACGGTCCCAGCGGCGGTGGCTCTCGTCTCTTTTTTTAACGGAAGCCTCCGGGGTCAGTCTATGGCGCGGCGGCACAATGACTGTCATCAGGAGCGTCTTTGTGCCGGACGACGGGTGGCTTCGTCGAGCACCCGGTCGGCCGTCGCTTCATCTTCGTGAATCGGGAGCTGAATCCTCGTCCGTCGGGAATGGAACTCTATCTACGAGACACCTACCGCCCTTCGAGTCTGTTCTCACTGCACTCGCGACATCACTGAATCACACAGAACCACGAGCCGTACATACTAAAGAATTTTCTATCGAGTCCTCGAAAGGGTTCTCGTACCTCTTCATCGTTCGTTTGGTAGATCAGACGAGGAGCTGGTTCCTTGGAACGGTTCTTCTTTCGAATGTATCAGATGAATAGCGCTAACGAGTTCTAGATCATCGTAGATTTAAGAAGAGAAAAATCGTAGGAGGAAATACTATGCGACAAAGGGTAGCTTTAGTCACTGCACACTGTTTCTCGCCAACAACACAGTTTCCACTTCACCGTATCCAAAAGAGGTTCACTCGAGATCCCATCGACGTTCACTTATCGATGTAACGATGGTACCGGAAGACGCACAGAAACCATCGTTTCAAACGACAGTCGAAAACAGTCCACTAAAGTCGATTACATCGACGGTTCTCAAGAAGATTCCATCTCGTCTTCGTCCATGTTCACTATCCACGATTCTCGAGCCAAAAAACGATCCAACCACCACAGCGATACGTATGTATCTTCGACGAGCGAAAAATCAAGCGAAAGTAGCCCCGATTGTCCGCAGTCTGAACGCGGCGAAAACAACTCGCCCCCTCGAGAGGAGAACAGCACGTCGACGGAAGCCCGTCCCAAGAGCGGAGCAGGCAAAAAAGGGTTCTCGGTCACGTCCGACTCTCGTTATCGTTATCAGCCGCGGTGACACGGTGGCTGGACCCCAAAAAGCGGCACGGTCGTGCGGGTAACAACGACGTGAAAGCACGAACGAGGCTTCTGGCGACGGTGCACACGTGACTTCGCCGAAGCTTTTCGACCCCCGCCTCTATCGTCGAGCTTTCATCCCCACGCGGCGCGCAACCCCGCCTTTTTGCATCCCTCGGTCAGCATCCAGCCGGCGGGATCTGCACGAGGATTGGCTGGGAGCCGGATCACGTGCGGACGAGGTGGGGCGGCTCTGCGACGCGGGGTTTCTACGGAAACGGCGGCAGCGTCGCGCGGGATAACGTCGTTATTGGCATCCACCGCCGCGGGACGAAGAGGCTGCGTCACGCGAGAGGAAGACGACCCGATCGGGAATGGAAGAGGCAAAGGTTGCGAAATAAACGTTCGCCGGCTGGTCTACCGCCAACAGTCCCACGCGAAATCACGCGGCGCACACCCCCGTGAGCACTGCTTATTCATGAGCCCTGTCCCTCTACGGGTGGTTCTCTACCTTCCACTCCTTGGATACGATGTCTCGCCTTATCGATTTTATTTATTTAACAGTTTCCCTTTGTCGCTCCAGTTCTTCCGGCAGGACCCGTCTCGCGGTACGTCAACGTTCGACCACCTTGTCAGGACGTTTTCTCGCGCCCGTCCGCTTGGATCGGGGGTGTCACCATCGAACGCGAAGGTTTCGCGTTCAACCCTTTGCACTTTCACTGAACCCCTTTTCTCCTCTTCTTCTCGATCACTATCCACGATCGTTATCCTGACTAACTTTCGAATAAAAAACCAATCGATGTCAGGAACGATCGCTCGAAATCTTTAAGGATCGTCACGATCGAGCGATCGTTTCTCAATAACCGTTCGGATCACCGAGTGTCGCGGCTCGCGGGAGACAGTATCGATCTCAGACGCGGCTAATTACGAGACTGATTACGTCGCCGGGACAAAATACCGTGGACACTGGCGATAGTCCGTGGAGGCGCGCGAAAAGGTGGATGAGGGAGGAAAGGGCTAGGAATCCGCAAGTAACGCGTGTCACTAAGTGGGGAGGGAGCCAGTATAAAGGTGGGGGGGCGAATATACTGGTTTACAAACTGCGCCGCTGCTCTCCGCGGACGGGATCGCTCGGATACTTTTCCTTGGGAACTCGTGCACCGGCGAGCGGCGTAACATTTACGGTAATCTATAGATGCTTACTCGCCGGAAGAAACTTATCACTTTTATGCCGGCTATAACTCGAAAGTTTGCCCAATGCGCGATGCATTCCAATTACCCTTCAGCGGGATCGAATTACTCATCCCTGGGCCAGGGCGATTTTTGTCCCCGCCCGAATTACTGCGCCCGCCCGGTATGCGGGCAAACTTTCCCGGGGCTCGCATCCGAATTTATGGCAAGGGTTTGACCGCGATCCAGATCGGCTCTGGACGAGGAAAGGAAAAAATCTCGCAGCAACGGCGCTCGAAACTTCAGAGACATCTCTCTCGAGGAGGACTCTCCTCCGTTCTCTTCGATTTAACCCCCTCGCGTCGCTGTATCGAGTCATACTCGCGGTGTTCGCAACTGTCGAAGCTTCTTAACTCTTGCGAGACGAGTTTCCTTTTACTCTGTCACTCGAAGAAGTTTCAATATTTTGCAACACTTCAAAACTGTTGACGTTTGACTAACACCTAATACAATCAACGGTAAAACGGTAAATAGAATGGTTTCCATCGGAGCCCAGGAAACTCAGATCACAAAATAGGAATTCTGCAGACAGTATTAAAATCAAGGAAACCTGTCGACCGATAAATGGTGCGTGAAACAGACCCAATTGGCAGGGTGGGTGCGGAGGGGTAAAAAAGTGTATCGAGACCCGTGGAAAGAAGCTCGCGGGCCAGAGAGAAGAGGAGCAGACAACGAAGGGGGCCTCCCCACCTATCTAAATGTTACCATGGCTGGGAAGCTCGCTGCGACTCGGATCAGCCGGAAGGTGCGGTCAGCCATCGGCGTCGGTGGGACCGCCGCTGGGCCGCGAATCTCACAAGGGTCCGGTTTACATTCGAGTGCGTTCTTTCATGACTCCTTTCTTCGTTTCATTCCTACGATCCGACCGGGACACGAGCCTGTCGTTCCTCCTCCGCCGCCCTCCACCGTCGACATTAGATACGTGAGATCGGGAAATGTGCGCGCGCGAGAGCGTTCCGACAGGAACGCTCAGTGTCGTTGCGCAACGGCCCGTGTGTATCCGACACTCGACGTAGCCGCCGGGGATCCCGTAATTTCCTAGCCGGCCGATTCTGCGTTTTCGATTGTCCGCCACGCTGGGATCGATTGCACGCGGACACCGCATCCTGTTACCACGGCTACTTTTTAACCTTCGACGGGGCGAGCGTTGTCGCAGACCGAAGGATTGGCTTCGCGGCCCCTGCGAGGAGCAGGGGAAGAATCGTGCTTGAGAACTGTACTCTGATTAGTCGTTTTTTTCATTGATACGAGAGGTTCGTTTCGATGTTGATTGTTGATTTTGCATAGTCTCTGAAAGTGAATCGAGATGCGCTTAGATACTTCTTATTATGATTTTTATGATATGAATTGATCCTTTGTACAGACTCTAACTTCGACTGAAATCTTTCTAAACCACTCTCCGAACAAGTCCCTCGCCCCACGCAGGCGACTTCTCTTTTCCCCTATGAAAGAACCCTCGAAGGAATCCTTGGTTCACCTGCGTCGCGATCCCATTGAGCAAAGACTACCCCGCGGCACGAGGATCCATTCGTCATTATCGTGTCGACCCGCCTAATCTCTGGAGGATCTAGCGAGATTACGCTTTGGCATATCATTTGCGTTGAACGAACGAACGAGCGGCCAGGCCCGCGTTGACGGGCAATATGTCCTCCAGATGAGTGCGCACCGCCGACGCGAGAATTCGACTCGAGTTTAGGGGAGTTCCTCCGCGGTCGTACTCGTAGTTTCGCTTGGGATACGCCGCACGAAGTGTTGCACGAGCTGCGATAGTTGTTGCACTGTGCGAGGGGTGGGCAGATGCAGATGAGCCAGCGACTACGGGTGCATCGATCATTGGGGGTTGCCTCGCGTGCTCTTGGACGGCTAATCGGTAGCTAGGAGCACCGCCATCCTTCCTAATCCGTCGGATAACCACTGTATTAATCTGATTTGTCATAGACAAGACGGGTGACTCGGGGTCTGCGGTTTGCACGATCTTCGCTTCGTGGTTAGTCTGGATATTTGTATTCAGTGTAGATTTTACGAAATGTTTTTAACGAGAGAAAAGGTAATTCGAATAAATTAATATATCTCGTTACCCAGAAGTGGTCGCAGGAGGAAAATTCATTTCATTTTTCTGTTAAGAAGCCGCGAGCCGCTGCTTTGAAATGCGGAGACTCTTCGGAAAAACATGCGATAAAAGTCTATCCGCGGTCGTAATTTCATTAGCCACCCCAATTAGAGTCCCAGAAACGTCGCGGTGGTTTCGCGAGAATTATTTTTCTGTTTGCCGTCGCGCGGACGGGAATAATGGGTCTCCGATGAGAATCTCGGTTCGAGGCAAAAAACAGCCAGTCCGTGGCCGAAAAGCCAAAAAAGGCAGGGCAAAAACAAAAGCCGTTAAAACACCGGACGAATTTATCCCCCTGTTGGCTGGCCGCTCTCGAAACCGCAAAAAACCCGGAGTGCTCTTCGCGAGACCGCGCCACGAAATTCGGTAACTATTCCGCAAAAGATTAACCCCCTAATCGTGTTACCGTGGCACGACGGTGGAAGGAGGACGGAAGAGGGGCAGAGAGAGAGAGAGAGAGAGAGAGAGAGAGAGAGAGAGAGAGAGAGAGAGAGAGAGGTGGAAAAGGGTCGTGGGACGAGGAGATGGAGGCGGGCGATAACTTACGAGATTTGATGTAAATAGCACACTTACTTATTCGCCAGTGTCGCGCGGCGCAAGTTAAAAATACGGAGGCCAAGGTGAGGGATACGCCTGGGGATGGAACGGGGTGCGGGAAAGTTAGACGGACGTAGGGCAGAAGGAAGGAGAGAGCCGAGCGAGCATGGGGTGGTTGAGAAAAAGAAGGAGACAGAGAGGAAGTGACTTTTTTGCGTAATGAAAGCAATCAATTCAAGTCCCTGGCTGCACCGTTCTCCTCGTGGTAAGGGAGAGAATCGTGCTCCAGCTTTCCTCCTTCTCTGACGTTTCTTCTCTCTCTCTATCTCTCTCTCTCTCTGTTACCGCGATCCTCTACCGGCTAAGGGCGGAAAAAAAAGGAAGCCTGGTAGGGGTAGTAACTCAGTCTCGCCTCGGCTCGCCGTGCCACCCTCTTTCTCGCCGCCCTAACAGTGGCCGGACCACTTTTGTAGTCATCATAAAATGCCCTGCTTTCAAGTTCCGACGATTGCTACTCTCCTTCTCTTTTTTCCACCCTCCGCGCGGTCTTTTTCTAACATCGACCCTCCCATTCGAGGGTAGTGCGGCGGTAGGGAATAACGAAGTGGTGAGTTCAGGAGGAGGCAGGGCGTGGAGAGGGCTCGCAGGGAGGTGGAGAGCAGGTTAATCCTGAGTATTTTCCAGGCGCACGATGGGGGTGGGCGCGAGTGCCCTTGGCGCGGGGTGTGGGTACCTCTTTAAAACAGCACTAAAGTATCGTTAATCTTGGTGGGGGTGGCTCTTACTTTCGCTGGGACAAACTAGTTAGACACATCCGTCTGATACAAAAATAAATTACGATTCGCCCGCGATACGTCTTCCCTTGGTTTGCTTGCGGACGCGCTCCGCGATTTCTTCCTCCCCGCCATTATCGGGGTGTGATTATCTTTTTTCCAACAAAATTACATCTCGCCAAATGGGAGAAAGAACGTAAACGCGACGACTGCCACTCGCTGCTTAACGTACGCGTGTCTATTGGAATGCGTGTACGTAATTTTAGCTTGAAATGTTGCTCGACGACTCACGGTCGAATCAGTGGGATCTCGATAGAAGTGGAAAGAAATTCGAAACGAAGGATACGATAAGCAGCGCGGAATATCTGGTAAATGTTACGAGAATGGAATCTCCCGATGATAGACGGAGTCTCTGTCACCCCGCGGGAAATGCTAAATGTCAAACACACGGGCCACCCCCGTCCCCAGGGGAGCTAAAGGCCACAGCATCATAATATGATTACGCGCTGTCCGTCATCCCCTTGTTTAGACGCGATTACTGCGCGGTGCGTGCGGATTTACGTGAGACTCGGCGACAAACAATTCGATTCTCCTCTGGCAGGGCCCCCGTGACGGGGACCGCCGTTCCGCGCGGGCTTAATTAAATCGAAAGATCTGACGTGACCGGTTTAATTAACCGGCCACCGCGAAAATGTGAAAATCATCGATGGTATCGGCCGCTGGATTAGGCTGAAAAACGCGTTCAACCAGCACGAGGCTATAATCGACCGGCTGATAATCGTAGTGGTGCAATTATATGGAATGAATAAAAAACTCGCGTCTTAACCAACACCACGATTTCACCGTTCACTGCCGAGGAAATGATATACAAGTTGTTCGATGGTATTAAATAGGAAAGCGTCTGACCCGCTCCACGATTCTCAGTGGATCGAGCGGAGTGGAATAATCCTGCGCAGGTCAGACCGACTGTGGAGAGTTCTAGCGACTGATTTCACCGATTTTTGCCGGCGATTAAAGCGATTAGGTAACGAGATCATTCGATATTGCGTAAATAAATGGCTGAGAATGAACTTACCGTGGAACGAGACTGGGGATTGTACGCTTGGTCGCTCGCTTCCTGGCTGATTATGACAGCCATTGTTCCACGTATCAATCACGTCTATTATCACGGACATCGCCGTTTTTTGGCCGAACAACAGCTCGTCACTTAACGATAAACTAGGAAAGTCTTTCACCGGTGACCCGTTCATTCGCAGACCGCTTTCCTTCCCTTTTTGGCCACGAACGTTCGCCTGCCGCGTCAGCCTGTTTCCGTATCATCCGTCGCACGGGTCGCGAGACTAGCACGATCTGGTTATTCAATGGGTAGTCATGTCTCAGGATTCAACGGCAATATTTACTATTTACGCACGTGTCTTTCGCTCGACCGAACTTTGCCGTGGCCTATAGTGGCTACGATCATCATCATTTGTATTTGATATCGTTAACAGTGTTTACGCTCGTTGATAGGGATCTCAGATTAATGAAGATTAACGCGGGCCTACGCTCGTGGTAGGGGAGAATTTTACATATCCGCACCATGTCGAGTAGTTCTCGTCTATTTAGCAGTCGCTCGTTTTATTTATTTCGTATATAACGAACGGAAGAAAGACTGCCATCGTTTTATAGGAAGATATAATTCATGCGTACACGCGCATCACCGAGCGTGTCGCGCAGGCTCATTTGAAAGTCCGATGAGTCAAAAATTAACTTTTCCAAGTAACCGCTGACATACTACCACGTTACTAATCGAGTTGAAAATAAACATCAAGCCGGAGAACGTGGCGTTAAGTAAATCCCGCGTATCCGCATTTAGCAACAATGTTGCACGGTACATACTTCACCATCGATCGGCAAACGGACTCTTTCTCTTCGCTCCCCATGAATATTCATCCGAAGTGGTAATCGGTTTTAATGCACGCAACCAGGAAGACAAACTGTAAAACCCTCGACCAAAGGATGAAAAAATAGAAGGAGTAGAGTGAAACGTACGAGCGCACGAGGCTTGGGCACCGCCGCGTCTCTCCTGCTCGCGCGTCCACCGAAATATCTCTCCGCTGTCCAACGAGCGACGGGCATCGGTCGCGACGCGCGATCGATAGCTTTTAAAATGTTTTGGCAAATCGAGGCGGCCACCCCGCTGAATAGAGGAGCATCGCGACGGAACATTAGGAGGGATATATTCGGCCGATGTAGCAATAATTTCCATGCATATATACACGTAGGTGGTGCAGTGACGGCACATAGATCACAAGGGCTCGCCGACACGCGACAGCACGTGCTCTATCCGCGACCGCTTTCCTCTCTCTCTCTGGCTCTATTCAACCCCTCTGACTCCACCACCTTTTCGACCACCACGTGCCTCTGCACTTAGGGTGAACTTCACGAGCTTTCCACCCACCACAAACGACAAACCGCTCGAGTGGGTCCCCTTTGCCGCGTATGTGTGCGGCATAACCCTTCTTCCAGCCATTACCGTGACGCTATTCATGCTTAATACAACGGATCTCCGGGATGTGTCCTTGACACCGGAAAACGCGGGGTGCTGGTGCAAGTCGCGAGGCGCGCCTCGCAGGAACTCGTATTCCCCCGGATGGAGAACGCTGGATCGTTCGCGATTTTTCCGCCGGATCACAGGTTATCCGAAGCTCGCGATCTCGTAAATAAAAGGTTGAGATTCCAGCGTAAGAATTCTCGTACTACCGTCCACACGTTAGAACGCGCGTTTTGCCGTGCATATTTCGTGCGTTTTTGCATATTATACACGCGTTCCCGTGGTTTTTTGCGCATTCGAATTTCACCGCCGGGTCTCAGAGCAGAACTTTCACTCGTACTGAAATTCTTACGTGCCTTCCGCGGCGCGATATCCAAGTTCTACCGATTTTTCAGCCAGAACGATATACCGCGGTATCTCCTCGCGGTGCTTTTATATCGAGCAGCGATTCGAAAGGGAACGCTCCTTAACGCGTGGTACCAGGCGAGAATGATCGAGCACCGGATGTCACGAATTACAGCGAGATCGAGCCAACGCATTAATTACGATCGAGCCACCCCCGCGCAAGATTGATATTCAAATCGAGACGAGGGGACGCGAGCTTGGACCTACCCAAGTCGAGAGACGCCGTCGAGAGGATCTCCCGCGTCCGAAGGTGGTGATACGGCGGTGAATAAGGGTGGGCGGCGTGCCTCCAGGGGGTTTAACCCGGGGGTTGGTGCATATTTCACGGTCGGTGGTCCCATCTCGCGGAGACAATCTGAACCAGCGCGGATACATCATCGCGTGACGCCGCGTAATAACCTCTTGGGCCACGGCGACCGCCTCTCAAAACCCTCTTATTTATTCATCTCACCTCGCGCTCGCTCCACGGCTCCAACCCCCTGCGAACACTGCCTCGGCTGCCCTCGCGTCCTCGCGATTATGCGAACCCCGGATGCTGGGGGATGCTTCTGATAGACTTGTCGTCGCAATTCTTTGCTTCGTGTGTAACAATAATCGCGTGGAATTGGTGTTTGTAATATTCAGAACGTTTTAGATGTTCCACGTCAGTTTCGTAGATCTCGCGGCCATTTCTTGAATTTTCATTGCGTCGAATCGCTCGTTTCGACAGCAAGTGAGTCAGAGTAAAGGGAAAACTTGCTTTCGTTTTTTTTTTTTCGTTATTTCGGAGCAAACGTGTTTCGAGGGGAAAGAAACGCGGATACCGGTGTGAAAGGATCGCCCTGGCGCGATTAAGACACCACGCGCGTTCGAAATGCGCGCATTTGTAGAATAGCCCGCGCGCCGTAACAAACGCGGCGGCGACTAAATTTAGGTTCCCGCGATGCAGAAATCGAGATCGCTGCCCCTCGCAGGCTCGTTATATTTTTATCGTCATCGTACATGGTCTTAGGTAACTTTTGCACTCGGTGTTGCGTAAAATGCCCCCGGTCCCCGACGCGATATATTAGCGTTTCGCAAATTACGCTTGTTATTTCGCGGGAACGCAAACATCGGCGTTTCGTGCGTTGTTGGCACGAATAATTACCAGCCGGGTAGCCGGTCGAACGAAGAAAGCATCGATCAGCCGGAGGCCTGGCTGGCATCGCGGACGGCATTCCTCGAATAGCGGCTAATCCATCAGCGAATTCACGTATCGCTTACCGGGCCTACGTATCCTCTCTTTTCTCTTCGTTTTATCCGCTTCTTTGTTTCTTTTGTTTTTATTTTTTTTTTTCACGCCACGCGACATCCTCGCGCCGCTTCGTCGCCAGATGTTGCCGCGTAAGTACGTCGACGAAGGATCCACCGGCGAAAACGAACAGCGGAAAGCCGAACAGCCTACTTTTCACCCTGGCCTACGCGTCGCGCCACCCCAACGCCACGCTTCCCAGAAGTCGTCTATCGCGATCTCTCGCGAACCTCTTGCTCGCTTTTTCCTATCTCCTCCTCGCTATCGAGGACATTTAGTGTTCTTACGAATTAGTCGGGGATAAATGGAGTTATGCGCCTGGTAAAATAAATTCGAGTGTTATCGTCGCTGCGGTACCACCAGAGTTCTATTCGTCTTGTCGAGAGATTCTACTGGAATGACTCAGATATTGCAAGAAAATTCTAACAATTCGAAAGGGTTGCAAATAAACTTTCTCTTCCTTCCCTCTCGATTTATCTTGACATCATCAAGGACCTCTACAAGTATCTTCCACTAATTTTCCAAACCAACCCTCTACCCTCGAACCACCCCCAAGCTCCCTTCTTACAAAAAGGGGCAACAAGTATCGACGCGACGATTCGTCCAAGACGAGGGCCCGGATCGACGCGAGCGAGATCACCGTCAGGATTAATAGCCAGCGAAAGGAGCGGTATTTCTGTGGCAGGCGAGAAATATTGTCGCGGGCCAGGCCTCGGTTGTCCGTGGCCGTTAAGATAATAATAATCTTACGAGCGCGAATCCTTCCGGACGAGACGGTGCCGCGGCTGGTACACAGGCGCTGGTAATACGCGCGTGCGGCCCGTTGTCGACACACGTACTTGACTCTTCTCGTGTAACGCGGCCCGGCAGAAAGGCTATTTGTCGGATGACAAACGAGCGGCGGGCTACGTGGGTGGCTTCGACGCGCGCGGCAAATGGTGAGCACCGCTCCGTGTCGCCGCGCGCGCTCCTCGCGTCGTTCGGTTTTCAGAATCGGCACGAGACCGCGGCCCGCCACCGCGTCGGATCGAACGGGCCCTCTACGATTTACATACACCCGTGGATATGATCGAAATTCCATCGCCAGGTTGATTTGTGGCCGGCAGTATCGCCGGCAAACAAGACCATCGATCGCGACCGGGTAAAGGAGGAAGTCGGACGGTCCCGATTTCCGTTTCAGATAACGATTTTCGGATCGCCCGCGAGGGAGGGCGGACGATGGCTGTGGGAATGACGCCTTTGTCTTGGTTAATCCGAGATCGTTGTCTTCGCGGGGACGCGGCAGGAAGGTGGATGATAGATAGCCGGGGCAGATTGGAATCGTCTCGGACAGGTATTTCTGGCCGAGTTAATTCGTGACCGAGGGCTCGTTAAATGGAAGTTCAAGCAGCGATTGCTAGATTCAGCCGGTCGGTTGCTCCGCTGCGTGCAAGCGCCAGTGCGCGCGAGATTCACGATAAGAGAAAATGGAATTCGTACTCTGGCGTAGACGGTTCGAACGTTCGCTAATAGAAGGAAATTTCGAAGCTTTCCTCCAATACAAAAATCAAAGTCGAGCCATACGATAACCCCGTGAATCTAGTGTCCAGCCCCGGAATCGAAGAAGCGGATCGCCGCGCGGGCGTCTGGTTTAAAGACGCGTGGCAGCTGGAATTTGGTATTTGTTCGAGTGCCGCGTCCCGCGGCCAGTACCGTAGATCAGCGACGGTATCATAGCTCAGAGGGCAGGTACAGAGAGCGAGTGGATGCATTTCGGTGGCCGGGCAACGGTAACGGTCCGCGTGCGCGCACGCTCTCCCTCTGTGGCGCCTACGTGAGCGCACGTAAGTGCGTGTATGTGTGGCCGGGAGGCACATAATGTCTAATGGGGGTGATTGTGCTCGCGCTCCGTGACGGATCAATCTGCCACCCCCTTCAACCCCCGACCGCTGCCTCGAAGAGAGACCAAGGGGGTCAGGAGGGACGGGAGGCGAAGGGAGACGGTTGCCTCGAGTGGAAGGGAGAGAAACGGCACGGCAGAGAGCGAACGGAGACGGGGTTAACCCTCTTGGTCTCTCGTCGAGGCGGTAGCTGGGGCCTCGCGTGGATAACGCGCCTATTCGTCATACCTACCGAACTGCCTGGATTAGACGGTGGAAACGTTATTAATCGACTCGCGTCCGCAGCCTGGATCCGCGTCCTCCGTGTCACCGTTCAATTTCCCATCCCTCTGGCCGCGGCCTGCCGCACGGTAGACCGTGGAAATCTTTTCGCAGGGTGATCCTGCGGTAATTAACCCCGTTACGGTGCGTTTGCTCGGTAGCCAGCTACATTACCGCGGATGGAGAACCTTCCCGCGGTTTCTTTCGATCCTCGCAACATTTTCGAATTCTCTCGTCTACTCTCATTGAACTCGAACAATGTTTCCAGCCCTCCGTCTAACTGCATGGTTATCTGGTAACGGAGCTGTAACCCCGCTATCGCTTTCGAATACCAGTATCGGTTGGAAGTGTAAGATAAACCCGAGCGATTCTTTGCCTCTGTTGCACCGCTGTTAATTAAATGGCCAAGGTAGACCATTTTATAGGAGAACCGTGCCGCGGATATCGGCGCGCGTACCGCACGCTCGAGCGTAGTATAAATAGCCGGTCGGTTATCGGGTTTAAAATACACGCCGCCCGCGGGAAAGGCAATTTTAATTACCGTCGCCGGACGGCGGTCAATTCGCCGGGCGGAAAAGTTCCCGTGGCACCCCTTGACATCTCGGACACCCAACTAGCCGACCAGGAAACGCAATAATTCAGAACGCACGCAGAAACGTTTACAAGCGTATATATGCGTAACCTGTTTCGTCCCTGCACGGTTTCCAGGCACCGTTCTGGGAGCGAGTTGCACGGTGGAAGGGTAACGAGGCGATCTCTCATATCGCGACGCCCACGCGCGCCACGTTGACACGATACACGGCCTGCTCGCTGCACGAGAGACGCGGATCGGTACCTGGAGAACCGCGAGGATCCTTTGGAGGACGCGATCGCGTAAAACGGGGCCGACTCGCGATGGTTTCTTTCGTTTCTTTCGACTACGTCGCTGAGGATCGTGCATGGTCTGGGATGCTAGGCGATGAAGGCTGCTGGACGACTTCCTTTTCTGTGTTCTAAGGAAAATTGGTTAATGGTATTTATATAGGAGTGGGTTGTTTGGTACCAAAGGATGTACGAAAAAAATGTTTGCAAAATTTGTTCAATTGACAGGTTGATCTTGTGAAATGTAACGCAGTTCGATGGAGAAAACAAGAGATCGGCAACTGCGCGGTTTCTTGCCCTTTGGAACACGTGTAGATCGTGGAGTGACGCAAACTGATTCGTAGCCTGCAACGTGCGCCTAATTATGCTACCCTCGCGAGATTTAACGCCAGAAAGATTTTACGATCCCTCCTATTGCGCTACCAACTATTCGCGATCGAGACTTACGTGTTTCTTTCCCTCTACCTCTCTCTTTTTCTCGTATATCAATATTACTATCCCATTATAAATAACCCAAATAACTCGAGAGGCCTGTCTCTAAATCAACCCGCGCGACGCCGTATCTAAATCTATTTCACCTTTAACTCTCTACTATTGCCCACAGCCCAGATACCCATTGGCTGCCTACCAATCCGACTGGTAATATCTATCCAACATCCAAGTGCACCCGCGTTGCATATCTATACATCTAATACCACATTCTTTCCCGGTTTACGCATAACTTTCTAAGCGATCAGTGAAAGGACAGGATCGCTTACCATTGAAACACCACGCGGTTTAGAAGGTTAAACGGCGACTGATAAGTCGGCCACGATTACGCCCCGATATTTGCCGGAAAGAGAGCTTCTAGTTGGTCGATGCGTTCTACTCGTTTTGTTAATTAACTTCGTTAACAGTTCGCGGACTTATGGAGACGTTTTACACTCGACTTTGCGATCGTCCACGTGGGCCATTCATTGTTGTAAACTTTTGTTACGTTTTTGTCGTGTTCGCGACTTTTGTCGCGTGTATCGGTAACAAAGTTTCGAAATTTGATTAAAAAAATTCGCGTTAAAAAAAATGGCTGCCTGGAACAAACTCGGTTTCGTTCTTACCTACTGGGAATGGCGACGACAAAAGGCACCCAAGCGTCAGGGCACAGATGGCAGCAGAAGGCTGTCGCAAAAATTGGGTGAAATCGCGGATGAGTTGAGGAACAGAGCTATCACTCTATATATTTTTTCGTCGCACCGCTCGAGAGGGTACGCGCACCCCTTTACCATTCCTGTGTCGGTCACCAATTTACCGATTCAGCACGGAAAGAGTAATAAGAACACAGGTGTACGGAGATGTTGAATCAACATTGTGTCATTCGGAATGCTAATTAGTAATTCTGATGGAGAATCGAAATTTAATTGAATAAATTAGCGTAACGAAATATAGAAAGCGCCGTGACGTGACTGGCTTCTGCGATAATTTTCTTCATTTTTCATCGCTTTAAATTAGAGCTACAAATGTAACGGAGCATCCACCGCGTCCGATTTTGAAACATTCTCTTACTCTGTGTTCAACGAACTAGCATTGCGGAAGAGGAAAAATGTTCCGCTCACGGTTTTTAATTGGGATAATTTCAAAGAGAATCTTATCCTCACTATTGAATCATCGTTTTCATCATAGGTTACTAATCGAGAGCTTACCTAACGTAAGAATATTTTAAAAAACCGCGTTACTCCTGAAATTTCATTTATTTCAAGACAAAGCTACCTCTTCCTCACAGGGGATGCTTTCAGCGATTCCACAGAAGCACAGATCAAACGCGGATTCGATCGAAACACTGTTCGCACGATACTTTGTACCAACAAACAACGAACAAGGCTAGAAGTTATCTCTGATAGTTTTATAGAGAGAAAAATTCCTTGAACGTTACACGGTTGTCCTCGTTTTTTAGTTCATCCATACTCAGCTCTATATATTATACTGGCTGCGCTAAACAAACGTGGCAACGCTGCCACTGCGAGTACCGGAAGTCCGTCTCTCGGGTCTTGGGATTTTTGCACAATTTCGCAGCCGAACGTTTTTTGCACAATATTCCTGGATAACGTTGCTGGGCTTACGTCCGACGCGATTAACGCCGTTGTGGATCTTTTGTTGTGCAGGTAGTAAAACGCGTAGCCGGTGAACCAATAGCAAAGGTTAGTTATCGAGACTCGCGATCTTAACAGGCATTATCGATTCGGAATACAAGCGTCGATCAACAAATCTGGAGCCGTATTACCTATTTTTCTATTCGAGACAACTAGACGCGATCGTAAAGATCCCTCGGATAGGATCGCCTCAATGTTTGATGTCGATAATCGTAAAAGTGATGCGCGATTAGTACGCGATGATCAGAAACGGCTCGCCTGGAACTGTGAACGTAAGAACGAAAGAGAAAACCGTACGTTTTCTCTCGATTCAGCCAAGGATAGGCGTCGAGGACGGGAATAATCCAGGTCGAGTTTCGTCGATTATGGAGGCCGTGGAAAAATAGCATTTTTGCACGTTCGGTGATTGAGTTCGTTACGAACGATTCTTAGAAGCGCGATGATTGCGTGCGCAGATTGTCCGAGTTTTTACAAGTCCTCCGTGCAATAATTCCCCCATCGTTTATCCCACGTGACTGTATTATAATTGCACGCGCACCTCGCGAGTGCCTCTTGCTGTTCAATTAATTCGAAATTTCGCCGGCCGCGTAGAAATACGCGGCCATTGATCGTCGACTGAGATCGTACCCGCCCTGAGAAAATTCTTCAATCATCCGCCATTCATAGAGACAAAGCGTCTAATTCGACGAAACTCTGGGTAAGGTTACTCTTTAACAGAAAAATCCATGTACTCGTAAAAAACGAAAAAAACACTTGACCTCCTTTTTCTCTAAATATAATACCTTACGTATCGTTTCCTGCACTTATCTCGATCTTCGAATAAAATCTGCTTGTACCACTTTTTCATTCCACTCGTTTGCGGTCGATCCGATATGTCTCGATCGGAAACACAGCGTTCGATGGAACGGAAAAATTTCATCGACAATTATGAATGCGCTCTCGCGTTAACCGAATCGCTTTCATCCTAAAATCAAACATCCCGTCAGCCTAATCTCGCCCCTAAGACGCATCGCGTCGGTTCCTCCGCAACCTACGAGTGGCCCCACCGCGGGCAAAGAAGATCGATACATCGTTCTGCGGTCGTCCCCGTGCACGTGCGTTATAATCGCGACCGAGCAGCTTGGAATTTTTTGCCCGATTTGGGCGGACGCGACGACTCGAATCGTTCTCACCGAACGGACCCTCCCCCAGGGGGTGATGCACCGGGGCGGCGACGCGAGATGCGGCCGGTTTTTGCGCGGAACGGTGAAAAGAGTGGTTGGTACCCGCGGGCAGAAACCGGGGCGCGTCGCGACGCGTATCTGCGGGGCCCTCTGCGGTCGTGTCCGACGATAATTGACCCCGACCGTTTCGTCCGCGGCGCGTATATTATAAATGCGCGTTGCGCGGTGCTACCAAGCAGGTATCCGTGGCCGCGGTGGGTAGTTAAGAAGTGGCTGCAGAGCCTCGACGTGACGTGTTATGGCTTTAACCGCAACAACGCGCCTCCGACCGCAGGAACCCTTTATTTTGCTCTTTACTCCCCCCAGATCCCCCCGTTTTCTTTCCCCTCCACCACCGCCAGCACCTCGATCACCCCTGCCACCCTTCAGCGCGCCCTTTCCAATCCCTCTTTCTCCGTTCCTCGACCGCGCCTCGCCCATAATTACTCTCCACGATGATACCAATGGTATCGATCATCATCCGGCTACCCTTCGCTCGCCGATTCCTCCACGACCGCGCTGTAATCCCCATTAGCCGGCGTAATTACGACCGTGATATTATGTACCGATGCAACGCCGCCGTTTCTACGAACGTCCCCTCGCGGGCATACTATACCTCCTCTTCTTCCTTTTCGGACGGTTTCGTCGTTCTTACTGGTCTCGTTTCCGACGAGGGTGATCGAGAGGTGTCGCGTACGATCTGCGTAACCGTTCGTTTCCAACGTTGTATTTCTCAGGAAAGAGAGACAGAGAGAGAGGGGAAGAGATCGAGAGCGAAAGGATGTTTGTACTCTCGCGCTAATAGTTCGTGCAATTCTCTATGCATTCATGGATAATTTAAATATGCAAACGAGCCCGTGATCTATGGACATAATAGACGAACCTACGGTACAAAGTAATACAAGAAAAGTTTACTTTATAATTTTTTTTAAATACGAGTACCAGTTTTTTATTTCCATCTAGATTATGAAAGTACCCATCTGCATAAAGATCAGATACACTGTCAATCGGATGGCGGAAAAAAGGGTACGCGATGTTGAACGTAGCAGGTCGACCTTCGAAATAGAATACCAACGCGGAGATCTTATCGATCGCGATGTACCACGGTATTCGCGAGTTCCGTTAATCGATCGATACGGGGGAGAATCGAATTTTTTCTCGATCGACGCAACGCTCTTATCACGCAGGCACGGGCGACCGCGCAGAGGAATGTTACGCGAAAGCAGCGGCGCCCTCGTTGTAAATCACGCACGCACCGGAGGCGTGGATTTATTTTAGAGTCCATTTCGTGGCATCGGCTCACAGAGGATGAGTCATGGTGGTATTGTTCGGCCGGACGAGAGGAGATACAACACAAATCATTTCCTGCCGTATCCCTATCTATCTGCCTTCGCGTTTACGCGCGGCACCGCGTGTGAGTGCGAGCGGTGCGAGCGGTGCGCGCGTGTGGATCGCCCGTGCAACCGCGCGCAACGACGCATCTCACGCTCGAGCGGGTGCGTCGTCTAGCGTCGCCTATTTTCCTTTTACTCTTTTACTCTTCGTTTTCTCATTAATTCCTGAGCGATCGTGGCACACGCCGTAACGACACTTGCAGCCTCGTCGCGAAAGCTTCGATCGAAAGAGACGCGCGAGTTTCGTAGACACTCCCCGGCGGATAATTCCTCGATAATTTGAATTCGATCCGCAGAAATCCGATTAGCTCTGTCATTATTCACTGTATCCTGTAAATACGTCAACTTGCCTTGCTAATCAACTTTTTCACCCATATAAATATTCATATACTTAATAGAAGAAGCACTGCGTCCGATCGTTTATGCAGATTGATTTTACACTTACGCGCGTGCAATTTTACGTCGTTCGTTTTCTAAAGTAGAAAATGTTGTACAAAAAATTACGTTCGAATCCATTGATTCTTGTCTATACTATTTAAATATCGTTTGGGACGCGTCTGACCACTTCCGCGATCGTTCTACTTCGTCCACCAGTCGTTCACTTACAAGATCAATCCTCCGACAAACCAACTGGCCTCCTTAAACCGAAACAGAACCGTCGTTCGACCCATTCGATTCGATTTTACACCCAAGCAATCACGATCACCGACGCGACCAATAGAAAAGGACAGACCTCTCAACGGAACGCAGGAACGAGGGCACCATCCGCTGCTGGATCGGGAACCGGGCGTCGCGTTAAACAGATACCAACCATCTCCTGAACAGGGCCAATAGATCGCGTGCAATATTTCGTACGCTACGCGTCGAATGTTTGCGTTTCTTCATCCGCGTATCGGAAGCTGAGGATCTGTCGGCGTTAATTTGTCGTGGTTGGCGAACGGAATCCGTGCGCCGCGATATATCTCGCGAGCCGCGCCTCGATTCTATTAATTCAATTATCCATCGAGGAAAAGCGCGAGTGTCGTTCGTCGATAACGACGCGGCAATAACGAATCGTTTCCTCCTGGCGTGGTCCTCGCGCTGGGACATTAATTACACCTGCACCGTCCGTCCCTATCGGTCAGTTCGTTTCGCGGACCTCGAGGAATGCCAGTTTTCCGGCACCGACACGGTACGTTTCGTTCACCGTTTAACCGGACAGCTTCTGCCTCGCGCCATCCCCGACAACGCTCTCTCCGCATTCCATCGTTCGCGCGGCGACACCGCGCCGGCGGATGAGTCGTTCCGCCTCGAGACGAGGAGGAGCGAGAACGGCACGCTTCGTTGCGCCCCTTTATGAAGTTGTTAAAGATCTGGTCTTTTAACAGTTTGTTGCGCGACGCCTGTTCCGTTCGATCTCGCTCGTTGCAGAAGCTGTCGTGCCGCTGGACCAAATGGAATTTATGAAATCCCGGACAGGGTTGTAAATAACCGCGGCAACGAGCGGAGGACGCCTGTTAATCGGCTGGACGTCTCTCGACGTGGAAATTGTGACCAGTCTCGGTTTGCCCGATGCGATTCTTCTTGAATTAATGACACGCTTAAGGAAATCTGTTGCTAATTCAAGAGGACTGTGTTTTCGATTTGGCGCCAGTTTCGATTGCAGTGTATCACCTGTTTAAAGAAACGAACAGAAGGAACCAACGCTAGCATAACTTTGTGAAAATATCCAAACGACTTCGCTCTTCTACCAACTTCGTATCCATGCTACATAAACCAGAGGAAAATTTCACCCCAGCTTGTCAACGAACCGACCAGAATCCCTCCAACGATTCTTTCCCCGAAACTAATCTCTGCCTCGCCAACTCAAGTATACACCCAACATCCACAGTCTTTAAACACGCAACAGCATCGCATAACGATAAAGACATCATCCGAATCGCATCTATAAACCGTACGCTTAATAGAACCGAGCAAAGGTTACCCAAGAGAAGTCTGAACCTTCAGACGCATCCTCGTTACCCGTCCCTCGTTCTCCATCCGACTGAACGTCTCTCGACGAGCAGAAGGATTTCGCGTCCTGGCGGGAGACATCGTCGAAGGCTCGCGGTGTCCCATATAAATAACTACCGGTGGACGGGTGTCTAACAGCGAGCGTCCAACCCCCTCCTGGCCTCTGCCGCCTCTGCCAGGACCGCCTGTAATGACATGATTGCATACCGTCCGCACGCGGTCGCTTCCATGTTTCCCTTAGCTTAGCGTCGTTCTCCGGCGCGCAGGGTTGGAGAAAGAAGGTGATCGACTGGCGGGTAGGGTGGCCGTGGGTTCGCGGGTGTACCGCGGTGGTAGATTCAGTTCTTATGGGAGGCACTACCTAATAAGATACTGGCACGTACGGAGGAGCGTAGCACACGCGAGCATGGAGGATCGCACCGCTCGAACCACAGGGCACGGAGAGTAGGCATACCAATAGAGAATCTTTCCAGCCGGTGTAACCGCGAATAAATCCTCTAATCTAATTGATACGGCCGCCGGTATGCGGCCGCTCGGTATACGCTGCACGCTAAAACGGTCGTTGTTAAGTAGCCTGGGCAGATAGCACGGTGCTCTGGCCGGTTTGCCGTGTGCTCTCGCTGATGGAAAAACGACGCCGTGCTCGAGGGATCGCGGGCCGCATCGCGGGTACACGGACGTCCACCCGGTGGCTCGCGCTCGAAGGTGAAGCCCGCGGGGTCTGACAGACGTGGAGCCACGTTGGACGACGGGCGGATCGGTTTTCGAGCCGCTTCCGCTGGGAGTGCCTCGCGATCGCCGATAGACCCATTAAACGACTTCATCGCTGACACGGATGTACGTGCGCGCGGACTCGCCACGCTCGACTCGAAGAAGCCTCCGAGCCCTTGCAGTTTCTTTTCGTTCGTTTCGAGGCTCGATATTTTCTGCTCGTTGATAGGGGGTAATCGCGAAAAACCAGGAGGACTCGATCGCGATCCCGCGCGGACGTTTCACCGTGGCTAGCGATAAATTAACGGCGAGATGAGTCGCGAGGTGGAATATTGAATAGTATCGGCGATGGTAAACCGGTTCGCGTACCCGCGGAACGATCCGCGTTTTCCGTCCCAACGGTGATATCGTCCCACCGGGGCCCGAGCATCACCACCAGACGCAATATCCCCGGCTGTTACGTAACGTATGCGCGTTACGTATGCACGAACGCCAGGTTATCTTTACGGCCAGGGCATTTCTTCATCCGTCCCGTTCCGATCTCGTTTCCCGTTGGCGGTCGTCCAGTCCCGCCGTTTATATATTCCAACGCGCAGTTTTTAAATCTCCCGGCCGAACGTTTTGAAACCGTCGACAACCGGGGACCGAGGGCGCGGGATTAGTTCCCGCGGGGAACTGGAATGCCTCTCTCGATCCCCGTTGCCACGCGTAAGCACGCGTACAATTTATTACGCGGCGGATTGCTGCGTTGAGCAAGTTCCGGACGGTTGGTTACACGTGCTCTCAAAAGTTCCGAGGCTCTGGTCCCCCTCTACGCGAACGTACTCGACGAATGGGTCGTCCGCACAGAGTTCAGGAAAGCGATCTCGAAGTAACAATGCCCTTTACCAGTTCTGATGTATGCAATTCGTTAACTACTCCGCTGGAACAGGTACTTTTGATCCGAACTTTTGATGGTTAGTGTATTTCTCTTGGACGTCCGCGTACCTCACCGGCGATTGAATGGAACAAGCGACCGATCTAATGGCGAGCGTAGCGCGGCTATCGAGGGAATCCAATGGTTCTTCGCTAATGACCGTCCTGGCCCCGCGGCCACGATGTCGACCGCGATAGAGCTGTTTTATGTCGAGCGTCGTCCGTTTGTCGAAATCGAACGGGACAGGGATCGTGGCTCGGCACTCGAAAAAAATCGCCGCTTTCCGGTGAAACTGGCCGGCGGAAGCGCGGGGACCCGGTTCGCGGAAATATCGTAAACGGTTTCATTAACGGGCGGGCCGGGGCGAGGGGTGAGCCACGATATCTCGCAACAAATTTTCGAGGCAACGTTTATGCCCGCCGTGGCCGAGTAATTACCCCTACCCTCGATGGAGCGATACCTTCGAGAGGAATCTGGCGTGACCTTCGTGTTACATCAGCGAGAGCATCGTCGTGCGATCCGCTTCACCCTTTCTCATCGAGAGATTCGAACCATCTGCGATGCTTCTTGAAATAAACCTACTCTTCGTCATCGTTGCTGAACCTCTATGTCTACCTGTCGTTGATACCACTCTTCGTTAAGGGATGAAGAGGACAGTGGTACGAATCGCACCCGAATAAAGTCCCCCATCGTCGCGATTCGATATTCAGGGCTCGATTATAGCTTCCAAGGGCAATTGTCGAGAAAATTCAGACCAGAGCAAGAAAAGGGGTAAAAGAGAGAGTCAAGCCACAGCGAGAGAGCCCGAGGAAAGTGGAAGGAAGGGCCCCCCACGAGCCACGAGCAGTCTCGGCTCTCCGTGTGGTCTCCGCTACGCCTCGCGGCGACCTCATCCCTTCTGCTCCACCACACGGCCATCCTCTTTCTCCTCCTTCTTCCACGGTCCTCTTCCTCTTCTTCTCGCCGGCGCTCTCTCCTCTCCGCGGCGGACATAAATCTCGGTAGGTTGCATTTATACTTAATGTTGCCAATATCCCGCTTGATCTTCCCTACCTCCCCCTCACCCCCACCGTAGTATCTCCCTTCACCCTTTCGCCCGCGCCGTCCTTCTCTTTCTCGCTCGCAATTCGTCTTCTTTATTAGCCGAGAGACCCACCACCCGGCGGAGCAGAGGAGAGTACGACACGCCGCTCCTCAGGTTCACCCGGTCAACCCCGGCGAGGGTGAATTTATCGTCCCCCTGGTAATGGATAGCCACGACGCCGTACGTCATCGACGTCCCGTGTAGGATAGTTGAGCTGTACGCTCGAGATTCCACGAGGATCAGGATCCTGCTACGCGGACAGGTTCCCTCTCTCTGTGATCGCCCGAGACGATCGGAGGCGCGGGCCTTCTGAAGCGCATATTTAGGATTCGCCTGCATAATGTACGTGTCCGTGTGTACAACCGCATGATAGATGGCCAGATGGAACGCGCGCGTTTAATACGCGTTTCGGGAAAACGGCTCGTCAGATGCGGAGTCACTCGCGCGTCCGCCGTGGATCCTCGCGCGGACGGTGCACTGTCAACTGTACCGTTAAGCCTGTTTCACGCGCACCGAGTCGCGATCCATCCGAAGATACGAACGATCCACGCGGACGAACGTTCCTGTGTAATTTTCCGCGAACGATCTTCATTAACAGTCGCCTGATCGCTCGTTCGACGAGCACGGTAGGAACGCTTTTCCACGGACGATTGCCAGTGGAATTGCCGCGGAATTCGTCGATTCCGCGAGGAAAAAGTTTAATTACCCCGAGATCCAACGATCGCTCGATCTACGGAACCAGCGTCGACCGTTAGATCGCCCTTGGAGGAGGCGTCGCGAGCGCATCGACGCGACCAGCAACCCTGAATCGCGTTGCGGAGCGGTAACTGTCGGAGGATCAAGCTTGGGGATCACCCAAAGTGGGCGAGCACGATCCACGTGAAGGATGAAGCTACATCACTGCCAAGCCTCGGCACGAATCCTACACGCCGCGTCGGCAGTCGGCATGTTCGGCTTGCCTGTGACCTTGAACGACCCTACCGCCACGAGGATTTACTTATCGAACTTCCTCTCTCGGTCCGTGCGCCTACACGGTTCCTGGTCTGGAAATAGCCGTGCACCTGTTCACTGAGAGGCCAGGTGATGCTGATTGATCGTACGCCGCGACCTATCGAACGTATTACCCCCTCGATTATTCCGCGAAATGATTCCTCGATCATCCTTCGCTATCCGTGAGCCTCGTTTCCTCTTACTTTCCGCCAATTACAGAGGAGTTTCTCGAATCAACTCGCACCAGTCTACTAAATCGACGTATAAACGTTCTTGGTACCATTATTTTTCTACCCTCCTATACGAGACCATCAATTTCTACCAGCCCAATGGAAAAACTCATAATCTATCTATCCGAGGGGTTTAAGAGTCGCTGAAAGCGATACGGATCTCCGTTCCCTGAAAACGGTAGACCTCCAGCTGGAGGGGTGGTTCTCACGTGTGCCGCGAGCGCGTCCCTGAGACCCTGGACGGGGTGTTTATCGACTTGGTGCCTCTCCCTCGCTATCCACGGGCACTCCATGGCCGTTTTTCTGTCAATCTCCGCGTGATCCCTGTAATTTCCTGTCTAGAAAACCGACGCCGTGGCTTTAATGCTCCATTGTCTCAGCCGGCCGTTCCCCGCTCCTTACGCTCTGGACTGCGCACCGTACTACTCCCAGTTTACTCCCACTATTTAAACTATGTGCACCAGCGGCTCTCATTCGTCTCCGTCGCGACGTTTCCGTTTCGCGGTGGCGAAAATCAAGGGGGAAGAGAGGAAAGAGGAGAACGATCGACTGTGGCGAAGGGGACGAGGGTTACCGAGCCGCCACCACCCCTCCAACGGCCCTCGAGCCGCTCCCCGTCCATTTGCGCTCTAATTACACGAATATCGGGCAAATTGCACGGCGCGTTAACTGGCCGCGCGATCGTTCGCCGTTTGATACGCGTTACGTGCACTCCGCTCGGGCACGAACGGCGGCGTGATTTTTTTGCAACCGCCGACCTCGTTTCTCTGATGATCCTATCTTCATTTACTACGCAGTACGTTCCAGGAAACACTTTACGACGCGGCTGCAAACGACTCGCAGCTAGATTACGCTTGGCCCGGCTGTTAATCGGAGGGACACGGGTTTCCGACCAACGATGCCCGCGATCCTCGATGCCCCGTCCGTGTCCGGTTGACGAACGCGCCGCTCGTCGCCGGGCACCGATGAATAATTGTGGTAGGTGTTCTTGCGGTAATATGTTCTCCGAACCGGTAATTTCGTCGTCGTTATTAGTCGTTTGACGGCAGAGCGAACTCGTGCTCGTGTTGGGATTAATGTCGCGGCGGAATGAAGGCCTCCGTTCTTCTAACTAGCAGACACCATCGCCTCGAATTCTGCTCGTACCTGATCTCGTCCGTAATCTAATTTTATGGCATCTTTGGTGTTCGTGTTTCTTACACCGTAGAAGCATAACATTTTTGTGTACTTCTCGCGTCTACGCACATTAAAGCGACGGCGTTCAGAGATCAGGCTCCTCTTCAGCGATGAACAATCGACATCGAAAATCCTCGAGCGCGAGCGACGACGATTCTTTATGCAGGGTTGCGTGAAGAAACCGCCGCGAAGTAAGTTGGGGTCGGACGCGGAGGCAACCCGGGGGAAGGAGCACGAGGAAAGGCATTGTGATGCGCGGAGATCGGTCACACGATAGACCCGGTCAAGGACGTGCTCCGCGGCGGGTTCCCAAGCGAGCTGGAACAGACGCGCCGCGTCTGAACACCTTCTTATTCTACTCGCCTTTGCTCCCGCCCCGCGGACGTGCGTGCACACACACCTCGCCAAGGGGAGCAGGACGTAAATTAGTTCGTTAGGGTAATGGAAAGCGAAGTGGGAGTCTAATTAGTGGATTGTTTTCGTGATCGCTATGGTTAGGAGGGTCGTTGTAAGTGTGTCTCGTTGGTTACGCACGTGGTGCACTTTAGCTTTTCTGGGACACTGGAACTCGAGCAAAAAACATGGCTTCTCGACGCGTCTCAAGAGAATCTCGTAGAAGACTCTGAAGCAGCTATTATCGATTGTTTCTTGCGGCTGAGTTCTGTCACGAAGGTATATATAGGCGTGTAGAAGCGAGAGACAGCTCATGACTCATCGACTCCACCCTATCAATTAGGGAGAATCGTAGCCGAGCGATCTGCATTCGTCACCCAGCGGTCCGTCACTTTCATTGACCATGTTTGTCCTTCGTTAGGCCCGCTCGTGGGTATCGCGATCGTGATTGGACGCCGTCTGAAAATGGCACGGGGTACGGATCGGATGCCGTGGCGGTTTGCGAAACCGACGAGATCCTATCGTCGTCGAAGTCTGGTAAATCGGTGTCACTCCGGGCCGTGGCTGCCATTCGCGCTGGCTAATGCAATTAGATAGCTGGTGGTGGTAGCACGCGCGATCCGCAATCCACAGCGCGGTTAGGGCGGCCGCGTTATGTACACTTTCGCTGTGCACTACGCCCGGCAACCTCGTCTGACCTCCCCCGTCCGCCCCCGCGGGCCTCTCTCCACCCTGGCCAGCAATCGATTTGCCTTTGTATCGATCCCAGATGCATCGCTCTCCAGCGGGAGTCGAGGCTCGTCCTGGTTATTAAACACTGGGTGTCGTCCTCGATTTATGCGATACTCTCTGGCTCCGATTTTGGACGACGCGACCATGAGAAACGCGTTCGTCGCTGCGATCGACGATTCGTTTCTTACCGCTTGTATCCTCTGAGAAGGAAAAGTTTGAAGATCGCCGCGTCTTAAATCTCGGCGAAAGCTCGCAGGAGGCTGAAACGGACGGTTCAACTAAAGAGCTCGAGTCGGAAGCGCGATAAAGCTCGCCGCTCCCGGGGCGTACAAGGTCCGCGAAGGCGCGTGCAGCGTCGTAGCTCGTTAAGTCTCTGGAACGATGTCGTTTGTCACAATTTCACGTCGGATCGAATAAAGGGCGCAGCGTGGCCGGGCCCTGGTGAAAAATCCCTCGCTCACGAACTGCTCCCGGAAGTCTCGCGTTCCTCGAGGAGAGGCGGACGAGGTCGAGCCGGGCAGAGCGGAGCGGCGCTTGGTTACAGGTGCACAGGTGCATCCTCCCGTGTTTGTTGCACGTACATTACCGCTCAAAAGTATCAAAACCTTCCTCGTATCGTTCCAACTATTAACTGTTTCGCTGCCTGTACATTCTCCTTCGAATCTCGTTTAATTTTTATCATTGTAAAAAACGAACATTTCCGGTTCGTTCGAATTTCCTTACGCGTCTTGCACTTTCGTCGAGAGGTAGCTTGTACAGACGATCTGACCTCCCGCTTCCTGCAATTTGGCGTTCTTGAAAATCAATGTGCGGATGGCTATCTCGCGGTTCCCATCGCCACAGCGCAGTTCGGTCTGCTGGTCCCCCCATGAGAAACCCCGAGGTCGCCCTTAGGGGAGCGCCCTCGAGGAAAGTGGAAGACGCGGCATTGAACCTCGTTTACAGGCCTCCGTTTACCGCCATCGTCGCTTGTTTCACCAAAATTCTTGCTGCTTTATACATGGATCAATATTCAGATCTGCGACCGGAAAGGGGGGTGGTTCGCCAATGCGGGTCGAAGGTGGCTGGGATCAGGATGGTTCAGATCGTAACAATGTTCCTCTCCAAATGGAAATTCAAGATCAAAGAGATCGCCTTCTCTTCGACTGGGTTTGAAAATGGTAATTTGCGTTTCGTGTTCCTGGCGCAATATCGCGAAATCGTACGACAAGCAAGTTCGCTCGATTTTTGAGCGCGAGTAACCGTGGCGCGGATCATTAGCAAAGAATTCGCGGGACGGCTCGCACAAAAGGGGTATTCTCATGCCGGTTTCCCCTGGCGCGTGTGCGCGGCTGAAACAAAAACCCGGTCACGAGTAATCGGCATTGTAATCATCGTACGCGGGTGTATCGCGGGCGCTATCGCGCGACATCGGTTTCGCAAGCCGTTCCCAAGGAGAGGCGCAATCGCGCGCCTACTTTTCGCAATTGTTTCGAGCGGATCGCTCGAAAAAGGAAGTGATGATTCAACGAAGCCAGGCAAAACTCGTGGACGAAGAAAGAATTTGAAAAGAAGAAAGGACCTGCGAAGTTGAAAGCGAACGACGAACGCGAATCGCGTTGGCTGAGTCCTGAGGATCGAGGATGAAACTATTAAAAATTACAAAAATCAAGTTTCATGCGATCGTGGACAATCTACGCTATTTTTATCTCTCAGACACTCCAACAGGAGCGTAATACCAGTTTTCTAAATTAATTTTAATCTTGATAGAGATGTAGGAACTGTGACGGATATGCTGTCGACTCAAACTGTATCCTTCGCAACATAGTTATCAACTGCAAGTATTGCTAGTATTTTAATCATGGATAGTTACTTTGGCACGGTAAAGTGTGAGTAATTCCTTTATCCGTTACGAATCTCAAATGACGAGAATCCACGTTCTAAGAATTATTTACCTGCGATTCGTACAACATACGGATCTACACTAAACTGGCGAGAAAACGGTGAGCGATGTAGACGATGTACTCGTAGCTGTACTGGATAGTATATAATTTTGACGAACCGATTCGACGTCGATCGTCAAACAGACATTGATTTCCAAGGGCCATTGTCTCTGCGTTGAGCAACCCGCAGAAGATAAATCGAACTGGACGTTGCGTCTGCCCTGGCCAATAAATCCATCTGGCTTGCGCAACAGGTGGATATCCTCTTCGCCGCGGAGTTTCCATTTCTTTCAACAGACCTCCGGTCTCCGCGATTGCACAAGCCTTTACAACTAATTAAATTCGCTTAACAATTCCTCGTGGACGCAGGCACGAATGTTATACCGTCTTTTTAAACAGCAGAACGCGAGCGTTGTACTGGTAAAGTGAGAAGTGTCGACTAAGTTATTCAGAATTGTGAAAATCCCTTGCTTTCTTAACCTATCGTGCATCGTACGTTTACAAGCGTCGAGGAACGAGCTGTTCTCTCGTTAAACTTCAATTCCACGTACGAAAGTGTTCCCAACGGGTGAGCCGCGTCCGATTAATCGGCTCGAACAATTGAATCGCGAGCGGCTTCAGTCGGACGATTAAGCGAATCTGGCGGAAAAACGAGGCACTTTCGATGATCGCACGACCCACTGCGAGAGCAAAACGAGCCGCGGAACAATGGGGGCCGCGGGAGCGAGCGCAAGGACGATCCCACGTCGTCGTCATCCCGTGTTTTCCCGACGTCACGATGCGAGGAACGCGCGTTACGGCCGCGTACCGATCTCGTTGCTCCGTTTCTCCCTCGAACCGGCTCCGAAACGTCGCGATACGACGTTCGATTAAGTCGACCAGTTGAAAACCAATGGGGCAGTACCAAGGATACTCGACGCGAAATTCTCGACACTTCGGATCTACAGAGGAGAGCAACCAAGGTGTTCAAGATGGCTAATTGTAAGTGGGAATCGTCGAAACTGGCGCGCGTTTTCTCCTCACGACTGTCTTTAACTCCACTTTCTAATGCGACAGGCCCTCGCTGAATCTTGGAGAAACCAATTTGCCGATTGCTGGAGATACAGAAGCGAGGGTGCAACAGAAACGTAGAACTTGAACGCAACGGGTACTTAGTAACATTGCACGCGAGCAGATAACGTGGGCAGAAAAAAAACGACGATAGCAACGAACGCGTTTAGCGTTCCAACCGAGAGATAATTGCGTGAAAACGGTCTTAATCGCGCGGCAAGGCTGCGCGGTCACGTTCCAGCGTGAAAACCGGCGTCTGAACGATCGAGACGTTCCACCAGTGTCCTTCGTGTGTCCAGGATGCGTAGATCGCGCGCGAACGGCGAACAATCCGCGTGGATCGAACGATATCCTCGCCCAGGATCGTAGGTAGACGAGAGAGCGCTCGATTCGGCGAGCCTTGAATGAATCGAAACAGATTCTGGCTGCCCTTTCTCCGACTGGTGGCCGCACTTTGATCCCATAAACTATTTATGCTAATGGCAATGCTAATCGTGTGAAGTCCGCGCCTAAGACAGCATCGTTTGCCTCTCGGAGCTGGTGCACGAGATCTCGCGGCTGGGCGTTCGCCGCGGTGTGGAAGGAAGGAACGGAAGGGAAAAAAAAATAAGTAGCGACACCGAACGAGCCTGCCGCCTATGCTAATGTGCTCGTGGCATTAAATGGCGTGAAATTCGATTCGAAAAATGCCTCGTACGTTATCGTGTCTGTCTGCCTGGCGCAACCGTGGCTCCGCTTCGCCTCGTTCAACTTCGTTTTACACGTGTTCATTTGCCATTCGATGGAAACAGTCACGGTGACTCCGTTCCGCCGGGTTTTAATGGGAGATCCGAGGAGTGTCGTTGGGAAATGGTCAATTGGATATTCAGGATCGGTATCTGGAGGCGTTCGTCGAGCCACGAAGAGGAACGCTCAAACGATCAGGGTTATAATTGCACGAAAAGTCGGATGAAATGTGAGAGAGTATCTTGAGATTTGTCAACGGACGATCTGTTCGACTTTACCTGTCGCCATCGACCGGAAAGAGCGCGTTTCATCGAGGCAAACGCCTCTAGCACGGAGGCTACGATTCACCAGCTCGCGAGGAGTAATTTCAGAGGGTTTTTGCCCCGTCTCCTACGGGATTGATCGTTTTTCCGCGCAACTGAAAGCGGTATTCTTCATCATTAGTCCGCTCCCTGCTCCGTTAGATTGGACAAGCCGAGTCGGCTGATCCGGGCGCGCTTGGATCGCCGGTACGCGCATCGCGATCTCCCGCCCAATCGACAGCAAAAAGCGGATGAATTCAGCGCGTAACAACGTAACGACAACGATCCCGGCTAATGGTCGTCTCTGGGGCCCGCTCTACGATTCCGTGGATACACACGAGAGGTGTTGCCATTAAGCGTTCCTCGGCGGTAGCCGAGCGCTTTAATGCGCCGATTAATTTTTCTTCCGCAGGCCTCGTTACTCGCGAATGATCGATAGCCTTTGATTCCACCCGACAGCTTCTCTAATACCATGCGAATTATCGATCGAGATTAACATTCCGGTTGGGAATGTCCTCGATCTTATCGCGGCTAGTGCGTCGCGCTAATTAATCGTTAACGAAGCCGATCGTTCCTTTTTTTTTTTTCTCCTTCAATCCACGGGTCCGCGTCAGTTCGAGCTCGCTGGCAATTCGGCTCCTTCTCGCGCCTCATTAACTTACTAAACGGTTCATCCAACACGTCCCGTAATCTCCCGTATCGACGCCGCTCGCGGCGAGCATTTAATTTCATTGGGGAACGCAGACGCGCGTTCAGAATTTTCGCAGCCGCGATTAATGCGGCGCGGACGGTAGCGTATATATTACGGGGCCTTATCGAAACGGTACACTGACAGGGAACCAGCCGAACGGCGGAATAGAATCCAATTTGCCGCGGTCGTCGCTCGTAAATCTCCGCCGCGGTTTCGCGTAAGCGCGAGCCGGCCAATTTCAGATAGAGACGTGCCAGGGACTGCCTGCGCAGGTACGTTTCCGTAGGCAGAGGTGATCGAGCCTTCCCTCATCGCGAGGGCCCGTCTGGGCTACGAGGCAACCCTCGATCGGAACGATCGTCCCGGGCGCCCGTCGCGGCGCTGATCCGAGCGAACGATTTCTCGGTCCGCGGAGCCGGCGGAACGGAAAAGTCATACGGTCGCCAGGCCCTGCACGACTTTGCGCCGCTCGCCTTGCATCCCATTCCGAATAAATTATCGATAGCTAGTGTGTAACGTCGAGCGTTGCACGCTCGCGACCGGGGGAACTTGTCGCCGGCGAAGTGCAACAAGCCAGGCCCGCCCAATGAGACGGAAGCTGGCTTCCGTGACGAGCGTGACCCAGCTTGGGATGAAAAACGTGGAGAACAGCCTGCGAGCAGCTCTTACGCTCGATTTACAATTTCGAGTCGCTTCGAATCGATTGCTTTCATTTTGGGAAATCTTTGGAAGCTTGTATGTCGTTTGCAACTGTGTCAAGCCTCGCCAGGCTTAATTTAGATAATCGACGATCGCACATCGTCTCGAAATCGACCGAACCCTGCCGCGCGCACGTCGAAACGATCGTGAGCCGCGGCAAAAGGTCAACCACGGTGACCACCAACGACATTACGATTATCCCACGGTGCTCCAGTGGCCGGAACGATCTAACCCTTCGAGTCGTGACGCGTCCGGATGCCAATCGCCGATTTTCGACCACGGGGACTCGGTCACCCCGGCGTCGATGGAAATAACCGTGTTGGAAGGAAACTATTAGAACCACTTCCTGAAGACGCCTCTTCGCCGTCTTCTTGCGCCTGTCAGCGGGCTGCCCCTCCCTCCACGGACGGGTCGCCGTTTTCACTGTGTATTTACGGAAATTGCCGAGCCCCTGGGCTCCTACTTTTCTGCCGACAGTGATTCGTATAGCGGCCGCAAGGGGCAACGATTACAGTCCTCTTGCACTTCTTGGAACCGTTGCCCGGCCAGCTCTCAGGCGAACCCAGAACTTCGGCGCTCACGGCCTCCTCTTCCTCCTCTTATCTATCGCCTGGCGTGGGCGACTCGCACGACTTCCTCAAAATACGCCCGCGAACAATGAGGATCGAGGACGGAGAGGAGACAAACTCGATGAGAGACCTCGCTGGACGATCGTACAGCGCCGGTTCATCCGGGAACAAATTGTTTGCTCGTAAATTCATCTACTTTGTTAGCTCGATCGGCCGATTGATTGCCAGTAATGATGCACGTCGGTCGTTTGCCGACGTAATATCGTGCGATCGCCGCGGAGATACGCGGAGGAAGCGGAACCGATGCATGCGCGGGATCACTCGCTCAGGAAGAGGGAATCGATGGATCAGGCGGTTCGATTGTTGTTCTGCGACTACGGAAGGTACGTCCAGGTGAAATGTTCGTTTGGAGGATATCGATCGATTCGATCAGCCTTCTGTTCGTCACTGTAGAAGAGTAGCTTGGCTCTGTTACTTAAAATTCGTGGTTACATCGATTTCGATCTTCGTAGATGTAGGCACGATACAATGGCCACTTAACAGTGACGCAACGATGCGATAAAAAAAAAACTGGAAATTCCGATTTCTAGCTACTGGTGATACGAACGATGGTTTAGATCATCTTCACTTCAGTTCATGAATCAAGGAACGAGAGATGGAATGTACTGGGGGATAATGTGTGCAGTTCGAAGTTGCAAACATCCAGTTCGATCTTACGTGTGCCTTCGAATCGCGGCGCTCTATTTTCCCACAATAACACTCTGCTGAAACTTTCCTACAGAAGGAGAGAGTACCCTGTTATAGGAGCAGCTTCGATTGAGTTACAACTAAACTGGGGACAGGTTCGCGCTCGCAGGCCCAAAACGCGCGCGTCGAGTGGCCTTAACTGCCGGTCGTAGCTGAATTAAAATCGCGGTGCACCGTAAACGGACGGTCCATAAATGGCCGCTCGGATTATGGGTCGCGAGAAATTCTGAATTGTCAGCTCGTTAGGCGAATCTCGGCGAAGCCGTTTCCCCGGTTACCAACGCCAACGCCGCATTTCATTACCGCCGGCCGTATTTTTCGCCGCTGCGAACTGGGAACGCGCTAATAACCCGGTCGAGCGGTTCATTTACATGATGCGAACGTGGCGCTGATAGTGGCTTCGAAAGTTGCGTTCAGAGTAGCTATCCCCATGAAATTCATCGACCATTGATTAAGCTCTTCCATTTGATCAACTGTCACTAGCGGAGTTCGCGAGAGTCGAGGTATTCCCGCACAAGTGTCATAGAATAACGAAAATCATGATAACCACAGAAGAAAAATAACAAAAAGAGTACCTCCGTTCTCCAAGGCTGAAACAAGAATAAAGAAAGTAATGATAACCACAGAAGAAAGGTAACAAAAAGAGTACCTCCGTTCTCCAAAGCTGAAGCAAGAATAACGAAAGTAAACGATAACCAGAGAAGAGAGACGACAAAAAGAGTCCCTCCGTTCTCCAAAGCTGAAGCAGAACAGTGCCATCCCGCGCGGTACCAAAGACAACCGTAACCCTTTCACAGCGCAGCGGGATCGTCGCCGGACAGATAGTAATTAACAGTCCCGTTAGAGGCGGCTCGCCGCTTATCAGGCGTTAGGTGAGTCCGCGGTGAAGATCGTTAGATAACAAGCTCGGGAGCGGTCACACCGGAATACGGGTGTGTAACCCGTGCGTGCGCCGGGGGCGTACTATCTGGTCGCATCTGCGGCGTTTATCGGCCGGGGAACTCGATCGTCGGTCCGTTCGGCGGATCGTCGACAGGCAGTAGGCAGGATCAGAGATCAGTCGGCGGAATTTCAGGTCGGCCTCGCGATAAGGGGCAGGAGATTGCATATCTCGAGGCGTGCGCGCGAGCGCGGGGCCAGTCGCGCGCTCGTTGAACAGGCGCTGGAGCCTGGGCAACTGGACTCTCTCGAGAGAAACGGGAACGGGCCGCATCCGCTACATAAAGGCGCGGCAGCAGGCCTTAAAGCCCGGAAGAAGGTACGTCGTGGCTGCGAGGTTGTGTGTACGGCCGGCTCGAGAGGCGGTATTCAATAGCATCGATAATAAAATGATGGCGGCTGGTTTGATTCGCGCGCGTGTTCCACCGGAGCGTGCGCCCGCGATCGAAACGCGCTGTGCCGTGGGAGGGTGGAGGAGCGCAGCTGCGCGCATCATCGTCATTAGGCGGCTCGCCTGGGGCTAATGACTGTATTGGACCCACCGGGCTCTGTCGTTAGATCGATGGGATCTTTGTTTTCCGTTCGACCACGCTCACCGTTCCTTGTCTTCTTCGCCTTTTTTCCTATCCTCGCCACAGCATCTTTGCATCACCTAACGAGACGCGAGGGGGGAGAAGAGCAGCGAGGAAGATCGGAGACCGGTTTCTTTTCGAGACTGGTGGAACTTCCCCGATGGAAACTGGGAAGCGATCGAGTCGAAGGAAGTCGCTTCCGATGCGCATACACGCATACGTAACGTGGTATCCGTTGGTGAAAATGGAACAAGTGCTATCGAGATCGCCACGCTGGTTATGGAGTCTCTTCCTTGCACATTGTTGTACGCACTCTGTCAAGTAGCCAGCAGGCATTATTAGTCGCAGAGATACGACGGACGTTACAATTTCAATAAAAATATCAGGCGATTCGAAATTGTATCGCGATTGCTCAGAGGCAACGTTCGCCACTGATGCTAATTAGATTCGACCCCGATGTACGTACTACCTGCTTTCTGCATCGCGTGTCTTGGCGGCTAAGTCGTTGCATCAACCCGCCAGCTGAAGACGAGGGATTCCGCGGCGGGTAAATTATACCCGTTACGAACGGACCAGGCCCACTAAAACGCCCAATTGCCTGCTCCCGGGCTAACCATGACCTGGCCTCACCGGCAGCACTCTCCCTTTCGATCTCACTGCAGCGGCCGATGCATCCGCGACCCGTCGGACCCGTCCAACCCGTTCTTTCGCCGTCTACTGGACTAATGGTTTTGGGTCACCGATGGAATTGGGCCCGCTGTCATCATCCCGCGGAGACCGCTATCGATAAACTCGTACCGTATACGAGATACCACTACGATCGAGATTCGAGGTTCGCCAGTGCTCGATTACCGGTTCCGCCTATCTAACAACTTCCAAGACTAACCCATTTCCACAAATTCCTGAACACAGCTACGATAGAACGCTGTGTACCGTTAAAAGTAGCTCTCGAGAACTCAAAACACCTCGCCGTCGAGTTCCCCGTTGAAACGCCGCGAGATTTCGACACGGTGCCCCACTGAAGTTCGAAATCCTTGAGACCACCGGCAACACCTCGCGCGCATCCAAGCCAAGCGACCTCGGCTACCGTTGTGGGAACAGGAAAGTAAAATCTGGCCTATCTGCAGGTCGGATCGGGACTAGAAGGGCGTGTGCTCGTGATGGCGTGCGCGAGGTCACCAGCAGTCACCGGAGGGAGCATCGCGTCCCTGTGCCCAGGGGCAAGGACGCCCACGGTTCCCGCTCTCGCCCTCGCCATCTGGAGCGGGCCCGTCCTGCCACCTCGTCGCTCTATCACCTGAAGCGGCGCGCTGCCACGGCAGCCTGTTGCTTTACCAAAGAATTCGCGCATTCCGCTATCCGAGCGGCGTTATCCGCAACAAGAGCAACTCGATCGGACGACTAATGCTACCTACGCGGGCACCCAGCCGCGCCCCACTTCCATCGTTGCGGCGCACCGTAGCACGGTTTCCCTCGGCTGGTCTCTGGCTGCAGCACTCGACGACGGACACGCCGGCGGACTTACGAGTAACGCGATACGACCCCTCGTATATATCGCCTGGGCCCGTTGCTCGAGACCGGGTACAGGCGGAAACGTTCCAGTAGAAATGGCCCCCGTCGGGGTCAGACGGGTCGCGCGATGGAAGCTCGTCTCGGGACTTTGTTCTCGCGCGTCGACTCTTGGGCGGTGCACGGACCTTGAGCTCGACGCTTTGGCGGAGGACGATCTTTTCGGTGCGTTTTCAAGCATCCACCTCCCGGCTGGAATTGCTACGTGCTATGGGACATTGCGAACGACGTACAGTTTTTATGTTGTCGTAAATTGTACCGCGTTAGATTGCGCGAGACACCTTGTCTTGTAATTTGTTTAAAAAAAAAAAAACAGGAGCACTCTCTTTGGAAGGCCATCGCATGAGAACGCTTCAACATTTTCAACGTTCCACTAAATCAGGTCTACGTTCGATTAATAGCGCTCGTAAAAGGCGAATTACGCGTGAAACAATCATCGGGATCTTGCACGGTTTACGATATTTCCTTGACCTCTCCCGATCGATCTCACGGCGACCGTGCAGGCCGGACACTCGGGAAATTACGAGTAACGCGATATATCCGCAGTTTGTGGTCGTTGTTGGGAGATAAACCGTATCCTCGTCGAACGGGCTACCTCTGGATGTCCTTATTCCACCGTTTCGCTGAGTATTTTTCAAGCGATCGCTCGACGATCGAGGGACAGATCGAATTATTACAGCGAACGCGTTCCAGACGAATCGGAAGGAGCACTGAAGTGGACTTTCGATGTTTCAATTTTTGAAATAACAGCTATTGAATTACTCGCAAGTTGAAGCGAATCGTCGCTCGACTTCTGACTTCGACTTCTGATTTTAGCAATTCTTGGAAATGATGTTATTTGGCTGAAAATGCGGACATTCTCCGAGTAGCTCGGTCGAATTTACACCACTTATACGTATAATACAATATCCTTCGAACATACCGCTATAATAATATACACTGTAACACATTTTATCACGAAATATAACAATTTGCTTAAAACCACACCAGCAAGTACACCACCAAGAACAATGGCTTGCGCAATGCGAATTGAAACGTCGAGCCATTTCCATAACTCAACGACGGAGCTCGGGCCGCTCGTATAGAACACCTTTCTCCGCAAGGACATTCAAAAGTGCAACCGTACCCGTTCCACTTAAGCCCTTGACTCGGCGTTATGATAACTGAAAGGATCGAAACGCCGCTTCCTTAGTGGTCTCGAAAGGATCGCCACTGTGCACGAAGGGGGGAATAAAACGGGATTCGAGTAAATAATTCCTTTCGTAACTCCTCTGTAATCCCTTCAGCTGGAAGCATAATCCACTTCTGCGGCCTTATGAAACGCTTTCCCACTTTCAATACGGATTACGCTCATAATGCATCGAGCGGACAAATCTTTAGTAATACGACACGCGCATAGGACCCTCGACTCACGCGGAACAACTATATCTACCTACGACGATACAAATCTAACCGCGACGATTGCAAAAGATGAGAAGATGAAGCCCAACCGAATCGTGCGAGTAAATCGTCGCGTTCAACAGAGGGGATTCTGGTTTCGCATTCGAAGCGTACGCTCGTAGATCCTCGCGGACAATGATTACACCGTGTCGCGGAGTAAAGATCGAACCGTGAGCCACGACCCGACGAAGGCGTGAACGGGGTGTTGATTGAGCGGTGAGATCAGTGGAGCGCGCGAGTCCATCCAGGTCTCGAGGAGGCAGCGAGCGGCCTAAAATAAACCGTTTATGCTAATACACGGACGGCGGATAAATCGTTTCCAGCGCGGCCTCGTCGGCTGGTTGAAATTGCAGATAATTTCGACGCGGCTACCGGCAGCCTGGCCAGTGATCGAGTGATCGAGCGCAACGATGCGTGCCCGCTGGTAAACCGTGCGCCGATATATCCCGCCCTCTCGTTTCGTTAATTGACGTTCGCGGGGCTCGATCCAGATTTTTTCTCAAACGAGACGACATTTTCCCTCCGCGGTTGTCGAGGAAACGGGAGTCACGTTCAAGCGAGAAAAATCTTATCTTGGACCTCGCCTGGCTCGGAACCGCGGGGGAATAAAAGTGCGTGGATCGCATAGAAACGATGTAAAACATCGTGTAAACCGAGAGAAATGCCTTCCCCTTTGGCGACGTCCCTTATGCCAACACGACTGGTCCCCGCCCTGTTCGTGTGTCTTCCTCGAAATCGGCAGCTCGCTGCGAGGGTTCGATCCCGTATTCCCAGCGGCGGTAATTAATGGTTGAACGCGGCACGTTCTCTCTCCACCTGTTCGGCTCAGGCGTTTAGCATAAAAGTCTTCATTCGCCGTGTCGTGATCGCGGCCGAGACAACGCGACACCGAGTCCAGCCTGGTAATAAATTAACCGTGAGAGGGCCGATCGATGAGGACCCCCTCCCGGCCTTGGTTTAACTGTACAGGCCAATTAATCGAGGTACCAGGAACCTGGTAATAGCGTATCTCTCGCTCGATGTTCGTCCTCGGTGCTAGCCCCCGTTTCCCGGTCACTTTCTCGCCTCGTTTCGCAGCGGACAAATTCAATTCCCATCGGCGCGGATCGACAGCTTCGAGGAAGTCCTTGGTCCCTTGGACGCCCTTCGTTTGTCGCGAGCGTCTCTTCGCTGACAAGTCTCGCGTAGCGTGTTAATTCGATTTTTGATATTCTGTGCGTACACTCGACGATTGGGGAGCAGTCTTTGACTCTACATCGTCAATTTCCCTCGACGCTCAGTTTTGCAAATGGAAAAGGAAAGTCGAGGCAGTGGGTCCGATTAAATAGCTATTACGTATGTCGATCTATGACGATTCGCGTGGGAAGGAGGCTGTGGTAATAACGACCGCGAACTGTTTTCAAATTCCGAGAAAGTGGCGACAGTTTCGAGCCCACCTACCGCTTCCACGAGCACCAGCCACTGGTCTAGGTTACGTAAATTCGGTTACGTGGTTCACGCTCGAATATTTCTGCCGTTTCGAGGTATCGTTACGCGAGAGACGCCTCTCTGGCCTCTTCCTCGAAGAAATTACCGCGTTCGACGAAATTTATTCGATCTTAACTCTCGCTGATTTATCACGATATTACCATTATTATAGAATCGGCTGTAGAAATGAGCCCGGCTCTGCGAATAAATTACGCGCCGAAGTACCCACTCGCGAACCACCATTACCACCCACGCCTGGCAGCGATTTTTCCGAAATCCGAACGAGCCATCGTTCTTCACCCGGTCCCACATTCGTAATCGGCCGATCAGCCGCGCGCAATAACAGAAACGGCCAGCCCCTCGAGTCTCGGGCGTGGAATTTGTTAAAGCGTAACCGTAGCGCGGTGAGCGTGGATGCGGCGTTGTTAAACACAACGGATCGCGTCGGATCTCGCGTGTAGCCGCGGCGCATCGCATTAAAACGAGTCCTGAGGCGGTGGCGGCGGCGGCGGCCGCCGCCTCCTCCGCAACCTTTCAGTCCTCCGCGCGATGCTCTCCTCGCGGACGCGCGCTTCCGCATATCATTTTCGCGCGACGAGTACGCGCGCACGCGCTGTTCCGTTCCAGGCGCTCGCGTGCCTCGGCTTTTACCGGCTCTTAACGATTTAATAATCATCGCCCGTTGCTCCATTCCGGCTGCCCGGCTCGCGCGTTACTTCCTCGATTCCTACCCGGGCAATTAACGGCCAGAACCGAATGGTGTCTAATTGGGACGGTCTCAGAGGCTCGCGAGCCTCTACGCGGTGAATTAGGTTCCAGTAGGAGTCGCGGGTAAAAATGCTTCTTGTTAGAATGATGAACGCCTGTTCTGCGAAGCTCAGGTGCATCGCCGGTATTGCTGGGAGTCACGCGAAACACGTGATTCACGGTTGCTGCTACGAGCCGCCGCTTCTTCTCGAGATGATGGAACGTTCGACGCGATGCGGAATCCATCGCGTATTAACTTGTTTCGAATTGTTACGCGCACGCGGATTCTATCGTTTTTCTAGTTTACCAAGTGTCCCAGTGATTTCATGCTTCCAAAAATATAACTCTGACAAGTTTCTCTGAAAATTCTCTGCAGCAGATGATTAATAAGGTGAATGAAAATGGTGCATCTTTCAAGTTACCCTCGAATCTCAGCTCAGTGGCTGAAGATCGGTCGTTTAAGTGGATCACGGGGCGCGTAATTCTGAGTGGTAGCTGGCCCGGAGGCGGGCGTCGTATTTTCGTGGCGATCTCCTCGGAAGGGCCGGTGGTGCTCGTCCACGTTTCCGGCGCAGCTCGCCGACGGTGATGGCTGATAAACACGGACAGGTCCCAGCGTGTACCTACACTACCTACGTGTCGGCTGTTACTCGAACGTAGTCACGCGAGCAGCCGCAGCGTTCTTCTTTATTTCCTCCCCGTGCACCCTCCCTCTCACTCTCTCACTCTCTCGTTCTCTTTCGCTTTCTTTTTTCCTTTTCATCCGTCTCCCCTTCGCTTCGACGAGCCGGCCGGTCGTTGGTCTCTTCCGCGTGCCGATTTAGACGTCTCCGCTATCTGATTCCGATCTAAACGAGATCGGACGAGAAGCGAGCGTTCCTCGCGAATATCGCGATACGCGGCTGATAAGTATAGCTGCGGGACGGATGGCACGGTACGCTGGATTTGATTGGTTGATCGAATTCGTTGATGGAGAGCGCGTTGTTCCGTTTCTGCGTGTCGAGTACGGTTCTGTGTTACCGTGGATGACGCGAGCCCCATCGACGCTCCATGCGAATCCATTCCGAGTTTCTACCAACGAGTCAACCACCCACGGTACGATCTCAATTTGCTCGAAGCGATCGCACTTTTACAGCGATTTCACTCGATTATTCTTCGTCCCGGCTAAAGAATAGTGGAACGACCTACCGTCGCTGTCCACGGTAAAACATCGATCTACATTCACCCTTGAGCGCGAGCCGCAAGAAGTCCGATCTAAAAACCGCTGAAATATGTCTTCGAGCGCGGAGCGATCGAGGCAAATTTCATCGAAGGCGAGCCACCCGCAAAAACGCAGCAACCTCGTGTTAATTTGTCGGCGAACGAGCTCGCTGATCCGAGACCCTGTCGATCTTCGCCGCTTCTTCTGCGTCGCGTCTTTCCTCCCCCACCCGCGATAGCGGATCGCAGCTCTGAAAACTGGATTAGAGTTCGACGGTTCTAATAAACACGGAAACGAATCGAGCACCGCGCGACGAGGTTCCCATGGGAAGAGCTTCGAACACTTCCGCGGCAATAACCAATAACCGTCGACTGTGACCGCAGAAAATGTCCGTTCTGCAACGCTCCGAGCCCCGGAGGGCAGAATCCTCCCTTCCATCGTCGCGAGTCGTCTTCCTCGTCCTTCGCCGTGCCCCGCGACCCCTTTTCCGTGATTCCTCGATTTCCTACGATCGATTCTCGCAGGAGGGCAGCGTGGGATCGTTGTCTGTACGATGATAATCACGAGCATGATCGCTCTGCTCCTACTATTCCTCTCTCGATCGTCAATCGTCGAAAAACAAGAAGACACCCACGTATCTGCGACTCCATAATTTTATCGTTAAACATTACGCGCATCGCGAAGGTTCGATCCATAGCCAAGCGTTTCTGCTCTAAATCGCGTTCGATTCCCCCAAGCTTAATCCTCGGACAGCAGCCTCCAGCAGGGTTCCCTCGAACAACCCACTCTCCACCTGTTACGACACGGAGGATCGGCAAATTGCGTACTTACTCGGCCGTATCCCCGTCTAGAGTGCAGACCGCGCGACCCAAGCCGCTCGCGGAACGCGCGCTGGTGCGTTCGATAAAACAACATGGATATTTCCCTACGGAGGCGGCCGGCCTACTACGACGCCTCGTTAGAACGCTTGTTTATCGTCGTTATTATTACGTGCCGCACGAACTCGTGCTCTCGCTTACCTGCTGATCGCGTACCCGTGGATCGTTGCGAAATTATCCTATCTGCGTTCGTCTAAAAAATCGTTAAAGGAACGAGGGACGAGACGGTGTGTAATTGAAAGAGACAACAGAGAGCGTTGGATCGCTTTTGTGCGATACGAATTTCACGACGCGAGACAATCGTCGGTCGTTCGATCGATCGATCGATAGCAACCGATGTTTAGAACCCATCCACTGTTCTCCATCCCTCCCCCGTCCTCTTCGTCTCTGCAGCGGCTCTTCGCGGTCGAGGCGGATAGCCGTGGAAGCGTCCAGGTTCCGTGGATCAGGTAGATCGAACGGATTTACGGTTAGATCCGCCGCTGTCGAATAAGGGCCTTTATCCGCCCACCATCTAGCGGATCGCACGCCCCGGCGAACGATCGCTCCTGTCGCGAGAAGCGGCGGACGATGATAGCAGAGGAGGATGATCTGCGATGTGCTGGGAATTGCCACTTTCCGCGATCCGATCGGCGATTCCTCGGTCAATGGAGTGAGACGTCGACACCCGGTTGGCAAATCAATGCCGGATCGGCAGCGATTCGATCGCGATCTAGCGGTTTAGCGATCCTTCCTCTTGGATTCGGCGCGTTTAGCAGCGGGAAGAGCGTTTCTTTTTGTTTGTGAATAGAGTTGCGATCATTTCTGGGGAGTTTAATGAGTGTGGAATGGTTATTTTAGTTTGGAGATTGTCCGTGTGCTGAATACTTGGTTAAACATTTACAGTATCATAGGAAACGTGGCTCCACTGATCCACTATTATATATATTTGCTAAGATAGCAAGAATTCCAGAAAGGTTAATCGAGTCGTTTTATTGCCCGCTGTCCGTCCACCGCCTCTTTTCACTTTAACACTTACGCTGTCCTCAGAAATGTGGACCTATTATAGACTCGCGTGCTGGCGAGAGAAATTCTGAAGAAACTTAATTAAGCGGCCAGGCTGCTTCCTGCTGTCTGCTACATACGCGCGGGCATTCTTCCATCGGAAATGCAGATCTGCGTGTCATGCTGCTATCCTCCTTTTTGATAGGCCTCTATAATCTAGCATATGTATCTTTAATCGCAAATCACGTTAAATTATAACAGCCTACGAGTGTACCTCGTCGTTGCACGATGTTTCCTATACTTTACTTCGCAATTGGAACAAGTTATCCGTATACCACATAAGAGATGCCTTCGTTTTTTGATTCAGAGGGAGCAAGGACACTTTCGTGGTGTACAAGATCGAAAAGAAGCCTCTCACCAGCAGCTACCTTTAATTCTTAATCGATTCCCAAGGCAAATGGAAAAGCACGAACTACGTGAAAACGATGCGTGGCAGGTACAATCGATTATCTCATGGTGGCCATCGCCTTACGATCCACCAAACGTTGATGAGAACCTTCCACAGTCGACTCGTACACACCCGTAACAACGATCGCAATAAAAAGCACCGAATTGCCACTTAAACATTCCCCAGAGTTCGCGACCACCACGACAAAAGGCTCCATTAATTCCAGCCCTGGATCAACCCCAATCGCGGCGTCCCCGTCCGTCAAGGCTGCGCGGCAGCGTAAATCATCGCGTTCCAGCGATTTTCGCGATATCGCCTCGGCTGCTTTTTCCCGTTTTATTGAAACGGGCCCACGGGTAACATCGTAACGTAGGGCGATCCCATTCCGCCGAGCGGTTCCCATTGGAATTACGTTGGAGAGAGCGTGGCGACACCTCCCGTCCGGCTATCCTTCGGCCCCATAGCCCTCTTTCCCGCAGTTATTGTCGCAGCCACGGCTCGTAAACATAATTACGAGCCGGCTTTTATTTGCAGCGCGCTTCTCTCCTCTTCTTTCCTCTCCCCGCCTCCCCTTCGCGTTCGCCTCTCGCTGCGTTTCTTTTTTTTTACGAGCCTGGCCTTTCCTTTCCGTCAAGGTGCGCGACGGCGTCTCCGCTCGATTTTCCCTGGATGCTACTGGTTTTTCAGTGGGGAGTCGACGTTTACGACGCGGCCGGTGGTCGAATGAGATGCAGGACGCCCTTTCTTTCTTTTGGTACCGCAGAATTCCGTTTACCCAAACGGATTTTCATTCGATGCTCAATTTAATAGCTGCTGCGCTCTTGTTTAATTCATCGAGTCTCATGAATTCGCTCGAATCGAAAACCAAAGGAATTGGAGGACGTTAAAACACTCAGGGTTTTTCTTAATGAATCTGTACAATCTTTGTTTTACGTGTACTAAATAACATTTAAGGGTCGCCTTTTTTTTGTATGGAACGCGATAGGTAATTAATATTCTCCGTACACCAGGACGCGGTTAACGTCCAGAATCGAATCTGTTTCTGAAACCGCGCGGACCCTCGTCTGGAATCCGTTTCCACGTAATAAAACGGACAAAGTTACAGCCACCGTCGTTGGACCATTACTAAAACGTAATACCGTAGCGGAGCGGCGGTCGTAGATTAAAAAGCCTTCGTTAAGGCCCCCGAGGACAGGAAAAATCGCGGTTGTCGAACGCGTGGCGTAAAACGGTCGTGGCCACGTAGGTTTTATAGCTCATTAAGGGGTAAGCACCTCGTCCTGGTCCCGGATAGCCTACCGGCGCAATGTAGAATACACTTTGCCCGTAATAACTTCATGCGAGGCGCGCTCGACCAAGATCCGAGCGTACGCGTCAACCGGAAAACGAGAAACCAATTGGTACCTACGCGATGGTGTATCAAGATCAAAATCAAGCAACTATCAAACAAACACTATTGCAACGCTAACGTTATATCTTTAAATTTGCACTTTCTTGCGTTTCAAGCGAAATGACAAGATTCAAAAGTTGAACTTACGTCAGAAAAAAATGGTACCTCCGGTTTTGACGTCGTGTTTGCACGATCGAGACCGTTAGCGGTTAGTCGAAGCTTTCGCCACTGGTTCGTTGCACCGTTTAGCACCGATTTTTCCACCATCGTTTCCAGCCTACCACCCACGAACGCAGGTGTCACCAGGTCCGCCGTAAAGCGGCGGATAATAACGCGCGGCGTAACGACGATCGGTGGACCATTGTTGGCGGCTGTTAAGGAGCCGTGAACGCGGACCGTTCGCGTGGACCCAACGAGCCATGGCGAGAAGCGCATGCTCCGCGCTTCTGGCCAACCTTAACAATCGGATTGTTAGTACTGGCATCCCTGACACGCCAGCCATTCGTCCATTACTTTTTACAACCGCCTTAATGAACATTAAATTCATCAAACCATAGACACCTCGTCGAACGAGAAGATCGCACGACTCCCTAGGATGCGTTAACAATAATTGCAGTAGTGCCATTTAGCTGGCTGAACTGTTATTCCAGTTAATGTTAATTCGATTCAATTCGATTCTAATTTACTCCTATATTTTCGTTAATGTCTACTGTTTACGATACAAGCAACTCTGTCCGCGTTTTCGCGTACCGCGGCCGCTAACTACTTCCGGCAGCCGGCTAGCCGACGGAACCGAATCTCATCAAAACTTAATTACCACGAATTTCTAAAGCAGGCCTCGAGATATATATTTCCGTGGCCTGAAACGTGGCCACGACCGCGTCCGATCGTTCCGGAAAGAATCAGCTCCGTTTCCGACGACGAACGAACCAGAGCGCGTCGTTGATTGTCGCGCGAATTGTCCCGTGGACGCGTCCGCGGCACCGCGCGAGCTAGAAAGCATGGCGGCGGACGAGCGTCCGGTACCGCCGCGTCTACGCTTTGACGGGCGCGTCGCCGCCACCCGTCGATTCGACGCGCGTTCGAAGGCCGATCGCCTGTGCCTGGGGGGAAAAAAATTAATCGCAGAACGCGAATCGCGATTTGTCCGCGTTCCCCGCCTAAGCAAGCGGACTCGAAACCGCAACCGACAGAAGAAATATCCCGTGAAAGTCCGATACACGCCACGGTGAGCACCGCCTCGAATTGTAAAATTACTTATCACCGGATATCTTCTATGCTGGAAAATTTATGATCTAATCCCGTGTCAATTTCCATCGGACACCATCAGGATATAGCTATTTTTAGAAGCTTAATTTTACGGAATTCTTCGTACTCTCGGATATTAAGGGATAAATGAAATCGTGATCGAATTCGATACTCGATTGACAGAAAGCGAACGATTTCGTAACAATAGTAGAGACGAGGAGCTTCGTCATCGAATTCGGAGGATGGCGAACGGCACGGCTTCCACCGAAAATCATTTGCAACGCGGCGTGACAGCCTATCATCCTGAAACCGCAGTCCCGGTTATTGTACACCCGCGTACCAGTACGGATGGGTCGGTGGACTCGGGTCTGTGGCCACGCCGGCCATTATCCACGTCCGGTCAAGTGTTTCTAAACTACGATCACTAACCCCGTGTCCAATTGGCGCGGAACACCGTGAACATTTAAATTCGACGCCTTCGTAATTGCCCCCCTCGATCGCCTTCGATGATTGAACATCCAGCGGTAGCTGGTCTTTATTCCCACACGAAACGAAACTACCGTGCTGTTCGAGTTTTAAAAAACCGCGCTGCCTCGATCCTTTGTTCCATGAAAACTGTACCCCTCAGGAATGTCTGCGAAACGCGACTTCAATCCTCGTCCACGCGTTCCAAAAATTCGCTCGTTTGCATGAACGTGCTGCAACGCTTGTTAAGATTACGAATCTGATCACGAGATCTCTAATCTGAAAGAACGAAAAGCAGGATCTATCGATCGTCCGATATTTCTCTAACGGTAGAAGTACGATCTACGACGTTTCATTAGGCGGTTACAAAATTTTGCGTGCGTGATCAAGCCACGGAACACCTTCGAGCCGTTCGTTACAGGTCGCGTAAGGATAATTGCGTGTATCATTTAATGTCCCGCGAGCGAAGCAGGCGCGCAATCGCCGGCCCGTCGGCGGGTCGAAAAATCGGTGCCGATGGCCGGCGATCGATTTCCGGCACGCAGCACGGCCGCGCGTAATCGCCTAATTATTAATCACCCCGCGGAGACGCGGCTGGATTTATCGAGACAATCAATGGCGACGGTGGTTTTATGATAAGCAGCGGGCGCTGCCCGCCGGGTACTCGCGCGGAATTGCATCGCGACGCGCTCGCATCGCCGTGAAACGACGGAATCGAATCGGTAAGCGGCGCGCGTACACGCAGCAGGATGGAAATTACCAAAATTGGGGGCGGAATATCATCTTTTGGGAATATCAGAGCATCTAGTTTCATCATTTAATCGAGTATTCTCTGTACTTGTCTTGGGAATATTGAAAAATATGTAAATCACTTCTGAAATAGCGGAACGATTGTTTTATCTACTCAATTTTCCTTCAATTTTTCTGTTTGTCTATCTTCTCGTGTATTGTGTTAAGAGAAAATGAGTGAGGAATAGCCAGATTTGCGATAATCCCTTCGGTTTCGCGTTTCGCATGGAAAGCTGGAAAGCTGGGATACCAGCGCCAGTGAGCGTCTCCGCAAAAGAAGCATCGACGAGCCCGCAACCCGCGGCGGTCGTAATTACACGCTGCTTACATCGTAGATGATTTGTCCGAGCACTGATTAACACCAATCTATATGGAAATTCGCAACGATGCCAGCGCGATTCATCTCTGCATAAACACTGCATCGAAATCTACTTATTCTTATACTCATGGAGAAAAAAGAAAAAAAAAGATACGTCGAAAACAGTTCCACGTCGAAAAGACACTTCGAGTGGGCGAGACGTGGAAAACGAAGACTAGAAGCTGCAGAGGAAAACGGAACGATTTATCGCGCTGCGCGCGTTTCAATTGGCCTGCAAATTATTAGGAACCTGTTTGTGGGCCGATAAAACGGGCGTCATCGAGAGATGTGCTGGATTTATAGGCCACGTTGTCTGCGACGAATCCTCGTTAATCACGCACCCGCGTTGATCGCCTCGTTTTTGGATTTCGAACGATCTAGCCGTCGGTATCGATCGAGTTTCGATCCAGTTTGATCGATTTTCTGCAGCTACCCGCGTTGTTCGTACGAAACGATCCGAATCTATTCTCGCATTCCGGTACGCAGGAGTACAGCCTGGCTCATTAATAAAATCGCGGCTCCACGAGTGCGCGTGCACTGTCAACTGGAAGTAACGGTAGCTGGATGGTGAATCGCCGATAAGGGATCCGAATAGCGGGTGTTTTTTCGCGGCTGATGTACAATGTGATTAATCGAGTGTCGCAGCGGTGCACTGGTGTGTTGTGGGATGCTTGTTCCTCTTTGTATGGAGATTAATCGCGACGGGTCGCTGTTCGGATCGACGGATCCGTGTGTGAAAGAATCTTAGCTTGGGTACCGTGATTAATATTTTCAGCGTAAAAATTTGCCACTGAAATTAATATCAGCGTTCTCTATGTCCCCCAAAAAAATCATTGATCTAATCGTCGCGAACGCAACCCTCACGGAAAAATCCAGCATCCCCTCTCGACGGGCTTCGATTTCGATAACAGCGAGCAGTGGCTGAAGAAAAATTCGTCTCGACGGAGGGAACGATAAATCGTCAAACATGGGAAGCATCCGATATGGGAATCGCGGCGGATACCAGGGTTGTACCGCGGATTCCGCTGGTCCGTCGAGTCAAAGGACGGGCCGACTCTACGCGAGCTTCCTCCTCCGGATAGAAAAGCTATCGGTAACGACGGGGAAAAGGGGAAGGGTTAAGAGGCTCGAGTGGTATTCCGGATCAATTAACCGAACGGCGCCGAGGTTAACGCGCATATGAAAAGGGACGACGGCGTTCGGCGAGCTGGCTGAACGAGGCCTCTGGTATGCACGCTCGCGGATGCCAGCTTAGATCGTAGCCGGCTGTGTACGAAACGTTGTTCGCGATAGCGTGTGAACAAGCCTACGGGGATAGCAGATCTCGCGCGATCAAAATTGTTCAAATAGAACGGTTCGAAATTCGTTTTTCTCCGAGAATCGTATCAGCTCCGATCGATAATGGCTGTCGGAGAGACAAGTTGGCGTCCGTGCAACCGTATCGCGAAGATTAATTCCGTTGCAAGCGGGAAGTCGTTCGAATCCGTAATTTCTGAGCAATTGTTAGAACCAGCCAGCCTGGTTATTCGTCGCTACTGTTAACAGGGAGCGTTGATCTGAAATCCTGCGTCGAGAGGTAAAGAATTTATGGATGCTTGACGCCGATCTGGCGATAGGCAGATCCGTATTCGAGTCCTGGTTCAGCGCCTAGATCGATCGCGACATCCATCAATAAGTAGCTGTTATCTGATCCGCGTATCGGAACAATCCATTGTTTTCGACGAATACACCTCAAATCCAGTACCGGCGGCAGGTCTCAACGAATAATCGGCGAGCCCACTCGCCGCTGGTAGTCGAAGGGAGATTTTATTGCCAGCCTCGAGGTAATATCGGAGCTGAGAGATAAGCCGAGGAGCAGAGACAGCGGAGGATCGTACGCGAAGGGAAGGAGCGAAATCCCAAGTATGCGAGCAGCAATCCTCGGTGACCGCTCGTAAGATACGTCAAACGTCCGCGTCGGCAGCCGAGCGGTGTTTATCACGTGAACACAAACGAGATTGTCACCTGCACATGCGTGAGCACGCGCCTCCGTGCTCCCCACGTTTCGTTCCTGCACCAGGTGTCCACCTTCTCTCGATGCCGGCTCGATCCTTATCCGTTATCCTGTCGAAAGTGTAGCTGGCGATTTTACGCTCGAGATACTACCCCCCACACCGACTAAATTCGATCGACGCCTGGCGTTTGGTACCTCCGCGATCTCCTCCTTCCCTTTGATCGTTCGACAAGCTCGTTTCGTAATAATCGTAAATTGTGACTGATTGTTTCAACGCTTTGAATCGAGTACGCGACAGATCAATGGCGAGGGATCGCAAACCACCCTTAAAATTAAAAGTCTAACATATCTTCAAAAAAAGACCAGTTTCTCAAAGAAGGAAATGGTCTGTTTATATAAAATTCGTTCGTACGATGCACATACTCTCCTGCGCGAAATTTATTCATTTATTCGCACTCGTCAGAGCGTTCGTCTCGCTTAGCTATGCGATGACCTAACGCGGCCACCTCCATCCTCTGGCAACGACGCATTATCCAGATTCCCATGGACACAATTCCGTCACCCGGTACATATGTAACAGGCCGGCTCGCGGATGCATTTGCTAAGCGGATGCATTCTCGAGCGGTGCGTTCTCCATATACGCGGTCGGCTGGCACTTGCCGCCTAGTCCACCTATCACCTACCACGGGGCGAAAACACAGTGGTCATTGTTTACGAGATTGTTTGTTAATACGAGGGGGCGCGGACCGCGGCACGGGGGCCGGTGTTAACCGAACGCGGCGGTTAGCATCAAAGGGAGATCGTGCTGGCGAGGAATCGGTACGTTTCCGAGCGATACTCGCGCGACCGCGGCCATTTTTCTGCCATCCGGAACCAGTTCCTCCGGCGTGGCACGCCTCTCCCACCCGGCGGTCCTATTATCGTAAACAATAAAATTAGCGCGATAGAATCCGCGAATTATTCAACGCGACTAATAACCGTGGCCTGGATGTTTGCGCTATCCGATTTTAATTAACTGCCGCCTAATTGCCCGTCCGCGGTTCGTATTCCGGGTGGTAAACGGATACTACCCGGAGTAATGGAGCGGCGGAATTTTTAAGGGCGACGGGGTTTAAGCAGCTCGAGCGCACGGTTCGCATCGCGGTGTTATAAATACGAGTGTTTGTAGTTCGCGAGACGTCGCGATTTTTCCGTCACTTAATTAGACCCTTGCGCTACGCGCGCATTACTTTGCTGAACTATTGTAATTCTTGCCCGAGCGTTCTCGATTTTACGTACTACCGCAATGCACGGAATGCGGATCGGTTTTCCGTCCAGTGCCGTGTAATCGTAAACGAGCGGACTGGAAAACTAGATTAAATACGCGTACCATGTCGGAAGCAATTTTAGTACGTCGCGTTGTTGCACGTCTGAGAAGTAAAGGACCGATACTACTGTTCGAGGCAGTCGTCGATGAAATTCCCGCTGGAAGCTCATCGTGGAAATTTATCAAATTGCCCGAGTGGATCTTCTATTTGAAATTAGCCAATTTCCCGAGACGATTCGACGGAATTCCTCCTCCAGAGGAGATGGAATCTCGTCGACACTCCATAAAGGAGCAGTTCGAGAGAGGGAAGAGGCTATTCAGGAGCGGACGAGTCCCACTCCGGTTGAATCGTTAATCGAAATAAAGCCGGGAACGGCCACGAGCACCGAGGATTGTGATATATTCCACGTACACGGTCCCGCGAGCGCAGAAGCCGAGGATTACAAGTGGTCGTCTTTATCGGGCCAACTTATCATAGACTTTTGTGTGTCGGGGCGGTTATGCAAATACACCTCTTTCTCGCCCTCTCTCGCTCCGCCTCGTGCACTTCGATCGCCTCGCCGGGTTCATTCTCTTACTCCATCTCCCACCTCTATTCTTTTTACAGCGAAAAAAGATTCATGGCGTGGCCGGACCATACCGTAAGGCCCTTCTGGCGAACGCCTCTGCCAACCAGTCCCGCTTTGAACATATGGCGGATCCGCGAGCGCTTCTCCTAGCTCGAATTCAACGAGACGATCGCGAATCCCCTGTGTTTCTCTCTATTCATAATCGAGAGAGCTTTGAAAAGTTTTGGGAGAACCCTCGTCAAGACGATCGAGAGCGAAATATGTTTAAGTGGTCGTCGAATGGTAACGCGTGCGAGTAAGCGTCAACCACGAATGGTCTTCCGTTCACCAGGGAGCCATTATACATCCCGTGGACGGTTCTAACGGGTCGATCGGCTTTTTCCGAGCCGCGTTGCCTACAGGGCACTCTCGAACGCGGGATCCACAGATTGCCCACGGCTTCCAGGGAAATCAGCCGCATTATCCGCGAGCACGACGAGATTATGATAATTCCCGGTGCCCGTGCGCAGGGTGGACGATCGATTTTTTTCGCCAATCGGATCGATGTATCGGCCGGCTGTGAAACAGGGCCTGGCTCGATCGACGGCATCGATAAACGCGACGGACGGAAACCTGCGACTACGTCGAGGGAAAAAAATATGTCCGCGCCAGTTTCTTAATGAACCATCCCGCGTACCCTCTGGCGAGAACTTCCTAGTCGATCATCGCCCCTCGTCGATTCGAAATTGAGTTATTTGCGTTCGAGTCTAGCCGAAACTGTTCACGTTTAACTGTAACTGATGATCGTAATTTACCTCGTTGCAAAAACTGCAAGGATGAAACGAAGCTTATCGATTTTCAAGGGTAGCGATGGAAAAAACGTGGAAGAGTTACTTGGTCAGAAATTCTTCGTTAGATCGCCGCGATACGCGGATTAGCGTTAATCGTGTGGTCGAGGCTGGCAGCGACATTTATATGCGCGTTACATCCTCAATTACAGTTATTAGCTCCCTGTTGATGGCCTGTTAAAAGTTTATGGGGTCCCGTCTACGCAGTAGCCGTGGCCAGCCCACTGGAATAGACTGGTCCGGATATATCCTGTCCCGTTACCATGTCAAGGGGATCCTGTTCGTTTTGGACGCGTCCTCGTGGCTCGTTCGTGGGCGTGAAAGCTCGCGACGAGGTGTCGATCTCGTCTGCTTCGTTTTTCGATAATAATGGTATAAATTATTCACGCCCGGTACCCGCGCTCGGTAAAACGACGACGTCCTTAAGTATCGTCGAGAGTGTTCGAGGTTTATGGTTCCTCGTAAAACCGGGGCTCGCCGCGCAGCGGAGGCTTCCGGTTTATTCGATCGCGTGTTTATCGAGCACCGTCACGCTGCGGCTTTTATCCTATCGCGTTCTACTACACGGCGTCCCGTTGTCAGCCGTTAACGCAGCCAGGATGCCTGACCCGAGCTTCGAAATGGAAGTTACGCTATTCTTTTTCCAATATGGATGACGTTTCCAATTGCAAAATTTCCCCTCCACAGTTAGCTAACCGCGAGATTTGTATCGAATCTTGTCTAATGAGGAAACGTGCCGTTGTGAAAGTGAAAGTGGACTAGAAATGTCTGAAACCGTGTTAAATTGGCAAAAATTATTCAAAGTCGTCGAGCGCGGCTCGAACATTACGTAGCGTGTTGGATATTAATTTCTACCAGTCGAAGGGATCGCGCGCGACCCCCTCGACGATTACTCGTTCTAAAAATCGCACCCTCAAACTATCCTCGAAGCATTCGAATTTCAACGATTCCACGTTCCACGTCGTCGCGAGGGACCAAATCGATCGGCCCACGGCGGGACGCTCCAGCGAAGCGAAGGCAGCGAAACTGGCGTGGCCAGGCAACGCGATGGTGAGTGGCCGCGATACGATCTTTAATTGTTCGCGGTGGCCGGTCGCGTAAAAATCGCTCGCTAAATCGCAAGGAGGGCCACGCGGTGGGCCTGGACACGGTTTTACGAGTGGACAGCGGGGCCCATGCGGCGCGGCACGGCGAAAGGTCATCGGGCGCGCTACCGCCGCGGTCCACGGCTGCCGGGCCGATTTCGTTTCGCAACGATCGGCCGCAGTTACGGCGCACGGGCTCGTATGCAAACGCGCTGCACGTACACCGTGTAATAATGTGCGCCGGTCGGTTGACTGTGTGACGGAGCAAGGCGAATTGCGGGCACGCACGGTCTGTCGAGCGCCACGATCGATCGATCGCCTTTGTCGATCGGTGGACGTCGATTGAAACGTTCTTTCTTGCCGGCCGGTAAAAGTGGCGTGGCCTGGTAGCGCCTGCCCCCGCCTGTTTCGATCGGACACGCTGGTCTTTCGATGGAGGATAGGATACGCGAAGCGATTTTTTCCACGATTTATTTATTCCACGAATTATTTGCGTTGTGGTAGGTCGTTGGATTTGATTAGGTTCTTTTCAACGTTTAAATAACGAAGGTTGGATGAGGAGAGCGGATATATCGATTGGTATCGCAAAAAATTGTTGGAGAACTATGGATTCCCTTTCGAGCACTCCCACGATCGTTCAAATCGAACATCGTTTTTATCGAACGAATTAATTACCGCTGGGTTGTTGTTAAGCTATTCGTCAATCCCAGGTGGAACGTAAATCTGCATTGTCCCGTAGATAAAACCGGAATCAAGCGTAGCGGAGTGACCGTGCGCGATTAAAGTCTATTTATAAGCGGCGTACCAGCTACTCCACCAAAAAAGCCAGATATCGAGCATCTTTTTAACCATTAGATCCATTAGAGCGGCCGATAAAACGTGCTACACTCGGAGATAACTATATGTACAGTTAGTCGCCCGATAGAACGTGTATCGGCTACGATCCGCATGCCCAATAAGAATTTCCATCCAGGCCTCGACGCGTGGATTGACATTAATAAATTCGTATCACCTTATTAGAACGACCTCCCGACGAATGCGTTTCATCTCCTCCGCTATCCGCTTGATGGTAGCCACGCGCATTTAGAAACGCGAGATAGAAGAGTGGCCGCGCCAGAGTATCCTCCTCCATTTATTTTCGTCTCGACGCTCACGACGAGAGTGGAAGCCGATCAGCAGCGGTTCAGGTGCAAACTATCGTAATTGGGTTTCACCGGAAATTGCGAGGATCGCCGCGGTCAGACGTGGAAGCAGCGGCCTACTTGGCCGCCGGATCCGCCTGTGGCGCGCGAAAAATCAAAAAATATGGCGACGACCGCGTAGAAATTGCGTGGGCTAACCGAGTTTATCGGCGACCGTGATCGGATAGCTGACAACGGGTAGGAAAAAGAAGCTGGACTTTCTTCGAGTTGCGAGCTTGCGCGTCCTCCTGGCGACCTCGTCCCGTGAAACCCCACCAGCACTCCCAGCTCCAGGGATCTTTTCGCCAGAATTCGCTAGAATCGCCGCGGATCCGTTCCGTAAGAGCGTAGCAACGACGATCTCGCGCGGTCCCTAATGCTAGACTGTTAGTCGGGCGGGATCAGAAGTTTTGAGCTTGTTTGCTCGGTCTTCCGGTTAGCGGCGATCGGTTGATGATAGGGGAACGCGAGGATGATTGCAGATGGCTCGTTCGGTTTCTCACACGGGAATTCCTGTTTCTCCACAACACTCTACGGGGTTGAAAATATTCATATCGCTTCCGGTCAATTCGTTTGTCAGCCAGTTTTGAATACCACAATGCAAATAAGAACGACGACACTTTCCACTCGATCTACTATTCCAACCATCCGCACGTTAAACTACTAAGATCCATCAGGAAGGGACGACCACGATGGACTCGAGCCCCGCTCAGACCCGGGATAATTTCGTTCCCCGCGTTTTACCGCGTTGGCTCCTTCGGGAACGGTGGTTTCGCGTCTCCGACAATACTCGTTTCATATTCGCTGAACTATGTAATGCAGGAACAGAGATTAATAATTTTCAGTTCCCACCCCGGCATTATCGGGGCACGAGGCAGGCGGATTGCGAACATGATTCGGATTTCGGATCGCGCCGGGGACGGAGCGAGGGAGCGGTGTGTTTCAGCAGCCGCGCGGCTGCAGGGTCGACCGGTCACGATGGCTCGGGTAATGATAGCCTGCCCTCGCCTCATAATCAGTCCCCCATCTTAATTTATGTTTGCCCCCGCCCGTCCGGTGCACGGCCGTGCACGGGGCCGTGCACGGGGCCCCGCCGCTGCTCTTCGATGTAGGTACCTGCTGCTCACCTCTTTACTCCCGCTAATTTACCGTAATTCGACCGCGAGACAAGCAACGTACTTTTGATTCTGTCGCTGATTTGTTACGGGCACGCTGGCCGACCCTGCTGACCCCGTCGACGGCCGCGGGATTCCCGCTTCCGGTCGAGGCACACGGATATCGAGAGCGAGAGCTCGCGTTGGGTGGTTCGCGCGAGTTTTCATCCTCGCCCGCGACGTCTCGAAAGCATCTCTTCCTGGTGAAACCAGGCGCGATTATCGAAGACTTCTCTCGACGATCCGTATCCTTATCGCGCGTCCTCCATTTCCGACTTGTTCCGCGTCTAATCGCGACGAGGAAGCGAAATGAAACGCAGGATGCATTCGAAGCGCGGCGAATCCTCGCGGTTTTTTCAGGGACAACCGGTACCGACGGAATCCATGAAATCGATCGTATTAATGAATTCAATTGCACGGCTAAACGATGCTCGGAGCCTGGAATTAAGAGCCCGTCGTATCGCAGCGGCGTTGCGTGCGGATGATAGCTGACAGGTACACGCAGTTTGTTGACCCTGGCTCCGTTCGCCTCTGCGGGACTGTTTGCCAGCTAAACTCGACAATTCCTCGCTCTGAACAAGTTGCAAAGGTCTCCTCGTAAAACCTTAAAGGCCGCTCTCGGCTCTGTTAACCTTGGGATCGCTTCTGCACTCCTCCGGCTGACCCCGACCGTACCTATTCCACTCGTTCTGCTTTCCTTTTTTCATCGGCGAGTGACTCGCGTCTTTCTAAATCGTTGTTACACGCGATGATTTATCGCGACCGGTGCGCAATAATTTTTTTTATCCCCGCGTCGCAACGTTTAAAGAAGTAGTAATCACCGTAAAGAATTTAATACGAGTCTCTTAATGTAAATTAGTCGATAATAGTTTAAAGTAGAACTCGAAACATTGGATACGTTCTTTTGCTAACGAGACCCAGACTCGTAAAACAAGATCGCGATTACACAGTGCGATAGAAAGCCGGGGAGAGAGAAGTCTGAAAGATTTGCGAGTGATTGAAAAATTGGAGCAACCCGTTCTCGCGCGAGCGTCGGTCGCGCACGAGCACGATCCGCTCGTATTTTCGCCGATGACGAGCACGGTTCACGTGGCGATCCATCGATTTGCATACGATCGATCGACGTTCGACGATGGTCGCGTGGCGAATCGCCGGCGCGATCCGCGCACCGGGCCAATTATGACGTCCGGGACAGTTATCAGATTATCCGCCCGTCATTTCTTCGCATCGCCCCGCTAATGATTTCCATCGTGGCGTAATTTACGCGTCGATACGCGCGCGAACGCTCTTCCGGCACGATGATGTCGCTGAAATTGCAGCCGCCGCTTGATATACCGGTCGTTAACGTTTTAACGTGTCTTCGAGCCGCGGATAGTTTTCTTCGGAAGACGCTCTTTGAATACTCCTATGCAGCTTTCTTGATGGATACGTGTACTTTTCTCTTCCTGCGGATTTTTTGTAATTAAGACCGCGCGTCGTGTGGCCGCGCTTCGTTAGAAAACAATTTCCTCGCGTTCCACAGTCCGAGGATTCGATCTCGAGCAGATTAAATACCGTCACAGCCAGTCGCGAAATTCATCAGACGTTTCAACCATTGCGATTGAACCTTTTCGTTTTATTACGCGTTAAGTACACTTAATGGCCTGGTAATAAGCGGGTATAACGTTCGTACTTGGTTAGAAGTGGAACGATACCGTCCATAGTCAGACGCGGAGGCCTCTAACGTCCGATGTCACTTATTGCGTTCGTGCACGCGCCAATTATCAATGTACCGCAGCCTTAACGGTCTCGACGTTAATTACACTTATCGTTTCGTTTATTATAGCACACGCGGCGTGTTAATAACGCTCGAGCTTTCTTCTACGCTCGATTTTTCCCTGTTTCATCGCTCCCAATGCCTGTCTCGTTGCACTCGAATCTCCAAACTCCTCTCACGCGAACGATTCTCGAACACTGTACGTTCGCTACCCCAACGCGAAATTTCACGCACCCTCGAATGGACGCCCGGGGCTGTCAGTACCGTGACGCGTAGCTGCGCGACGCCGCGTCCGTACGCGTCGATCGAGTGCGTTTATCTGAGAGCGGACGAAACAACCGAACTGCGGAAGAAACGCGTCCGCCATTAATCGAACGGTTCGATGGCCAAGAACCAGTTCGCAATCAGTTCAACCGGAAAACTGGGACGGGAGACGCCGGTGTTTCACGTGGCGCGTGCACGTGCGTGCACACGAACGTAAACACTGTGATCGCAACGATATTTTAATTGTTACATCCTCGCGATTACCAATCGAATCGAACGATTCTCTGCAGCAGAAAGTTCGAGAGAAATCACTTTCGTTCGATTCGACATGATTTTCGTAGTCGCACGTGTCGTTCAGTCGCCGAACGAAATCGCCATTAAACCGACAAGAAGCGGAAACATAAAGCGGTCAGTTCTTACTCCGGCTATGTGTCCTTGGAGTGGGGTAGAATTGCGAGATATCGGCCAGTTAGACGGAGGTCTAGGTCTAGGAGTCTATTGCGAGCCTAAGCACTCGGGGCTGATATAGTCGAGTGCTCGCGAGGGTGCAACGTGTGGCCTCGTTACGCTAATGGCGTCATGCTCTGGCGCCCCACAGACTGCTCTACGGACCAGCCGACTCGATGGCCAATGCTCGCCGCCGACGAGTCAATGGAAACCCTCTCGAGTCCCCCAAGTAAAGCCCATCAGGGATGCACCGTGACCTTTCCAGTCGAACCTGGACCTTTTAACAGGCTGATAGCCTGATCATCGAACCTCTTGGGGAATCATTGCTCGCTTCCTCGTTGCGATCTTCATCGATATCGAGTGTTCGTCGAGGCGACAGTTCAGATAGTCGAAGGTGGTTTATTATAAAAGTCTCTCGACGTGGAACAAACGGACAGCGCTCGTATCGCTATCGAGAGGCGAACGCGGGTCGTAGCTTCTCGTCGGAACTGCCCCTCTCGATCGATACCAGGACGATTCTTCTTCCCTCGTTGCTTTCACGGGAGATCGAGATCGTTAACGTGTAATACGACGTACGCGCAGCGGCGTAAACGAGCGCCGTCTTCCGCGGTGCTCCTTGGCTAACTTTCTCCAGCAGTCGGTGTACACGAGATCCGTATTATTAGCCGATCGGTCGCCTGCCCCCTTCGTATTGCGCTTATTGAAATTCCTCCCCGCGTCGCGCCGTCCATCGCTACCGGCTGCTCGCGTTCCAGTTTTACGAGATAAACGCCGATTAATCGGCGGATCGTTCGAATTCCCGCGGCCTATAAATAACGCTTAAGCACCTGGGGAACGGCCGTTCCTGGCGATCGTTTTTGCGGAACAATTAGAACCCGCGCGCGACGTCTTAATCCCTCGGCGACGAATAAATTCCCATCGCCGGCTGCGCGTTAAGCCGCGCGGTCGCGACGGCTACGCAGGATCGAGACCCGGCTCTTCGATTGTTGTTTATGGCTACAATAAGCGGACGGGATTTATTTTATTTAGTAATTTCGCTGGCTACGGATAAGGTAATCCTCGCGTACGGTGGACTCAGAGGAATTTCCCCTCTAAAACAACTCGAACGATCGAATTCTCTGCACTAAAGGGTAGATCCTTCATCGATTTCAACTACTTCCGACAACTTTCCAACGCGAACAGTTATATCAGTAAGGATACTTGTGTTATCCACGCGTGTATCACTCCAGGAGAGAATAAGAAATTTTCGAGCATCGAACACGCGAGACGCATACGATAAACCCGTTTCACTTTTTATCCCGTTTAAAAGGAGGACACGGTTGTGTATCGAACAGAAGCAATTGGACGTATGTTGGTCAGCTTCGTAGATTAACTCTCGAGCGACGTCTCACGAAATTGCGCGGGTAAAATCGGATCGGCTATAAATTAACGAGCGCCCGCTCGTTTAGCGCCTACGAGCTCTCAGCCGCAGGAAGATCGCGGAACGGTCCCGCTTCCGCCGTCGTGGCCGCGGAATCGATTTATTAACGGCGACAAGCAGCCACGGACGGCAAAAGAAACCAGGGGACGCGGCTTGCGTAATTAGCAAGGGAGGGTCGATCTTGGGCAACGACACACGCCTCGCGTGTCATCGATTCCCATCGAGATTCTTGCGTTAATCGCGAGTCCACTCTCGATTCAGCTGGTACGTACGCGTATGTGTATGAATATAGTAACGGGACGCGATGCGCTCAAGGCGAGCCAGATCCGGCGGAACGACGCTTCCTTGATTGAAAATTCCCTTATTCGACGTTTTCTGCGATCAACAGCAGCGATACGTCACCAAGCGACGATCGTTACTAAACGGAGCCTTTTTCTCGACCAGCTGTCCCTTCGCTGAGCACCTTCTCGCGACTCTACAGACGACATTGTATCCGTAGCTTCATAAAGAGGGAAGAAACAAATATGATCGACAAAACGAAACGAAATATCTGGTTGATATCATAGAAAGAGGGACAAGTAACAAAATTGTGTTCCATCAAATTTTTCCGTGGCACATTCCTGTACGAGTTAGAGGTGCGCGATCGGCTACTACCTCGTTGCCGTAACTGCACTTGCTCCACCCGGTGTTTGCGCAAGTATTCGCGTACACAACCGGCTGAGCATTACACGGCGGCGTTTACATTGACAACCAAGAAGGGGGAGGAGGAGGAGGAGGGTTTTTAAAGAAGGAACGATAAGGTACCTCCTCGAGTGTGACCGTACGCGCACGCTCGTAACTAAACGCCGCGAGACGCCGGGTTTCGAATTAAGTGGGACTCTCGTTGCGTGGGAGGGCGATCGTAGATTTCGAGGGAAGCCTACGGTCGGCCGGATTTATGACGAACAGCTCCGCGCCGTGGAAAGCCGCGCGGTCGATCGCCCGGCGGAATTAACGGCGCGGTAATTAGCGCGGCGGCGGTCGTTGCCTGATTGCTTTCGGGAGTGCGCCAGCAGTTGTCCGCTCGGTGGTCGTTTTGAGAAACGAGGCGAGTTCGAGAAAGTTCCCGTTGTTAATTAAATGCTCGCTGCTCGTTCGATGGCTCGTGGCGCAACGCGCGAACGTTGAATTAGATAATTAGAATGACAGATCAGTCTAACGACCAACATTCCTCCCTCCTGTCGAAACGGATTCTTGGAAAACGCGTACATCGTGTTACATCGGGTATATCTAAATTTTTCGTCCACTAGCATTCGAACCATCCAATTATGAGCTACTTGAATGTATACAATGTCTAATTTAATATTATTTCCCTTGATACCAGTCATATTACTATTTTCCTCGGCAAAATCCTACAAATTCTTTAAATATCCAAGTAGAATCTAGTTGGACTTGGTTATCCTTCAAGTCGACACAGGTTCATCCCTTCTCGTACACCTTGCGTACGAAACTTCACCAACCACCATCGATACACTCGACTATCGCAACAGCTCGATAAATCGGTCGAGCATTTTTCGCATCGAGCACCGCTTGACACCAACGCTCGACCTCTCGCACTCCCCAGCAATCGGTAATCGAGCAAAGAAACGCAGCCATTTAACCGCGATAGAACCGAAACTGCTCGGTAGTTCGTTTTCGATAACCGGTATGCACCAACGATGATACCGTTGCAAAGCGGAGAGCCACACCCTTGCCAGTGCACACAGGCATCCGTGTGCACACGCGATGGAAGCAGCGGCGTAGTGTACGCGTGACCATGTACACATAGAGCGGAGCGGTCGTACCGATTGTATCTGGGCGTCGGGACGCGGCGGAGCCCGGCTGGAAAAGGGAAGAGGCCTCTCGATGGAATTCGCGGCGGAACCGTCGATCCTCGCGTCGATCTTCCCGGCTTCGCGTATTCGCGGCCGCTTAAAAGTCGCGTCCACGAATTCCGTTGCGATCTGCCAAGGGGGGGAGGGGGGAAAGAGGAAAAAAAACGAGAGAAGCAGGAGGGAAGGATCGCTCGTTGGAGCAGACGGCGGATCGAGGAAAATCGGACGGGGTATCATCGGCGATAGCAGCTGGCATTGGAAATTATTCGAAACTATTCGAGATGGTGGCGCGATCGAAGTCAGGTAGCGAGAGAGATTCCGGCGAGTTCGATCGTTTCTACGCCGTACGCGCGGAATAATTTACGGGCTCGTGACGCTCGAGAAAATCGAACGGCGTGGCAGAAATTACGCGGTTATCCCCGTCGAAATTGGCACGACTGGACTCCGCGAGCCGGCTCGCGCGTGCACACACACGCACACGAGAGAGCCCGGGACGGGTCGACTCCTCGACGCGTGTCATTAAACCAGTATCCTAGACAACTGGCGCTGATTATTTAGCAATACAAATCATTCCGCGTGCGAGCTCTATCTCGGCACCGCTGCCGGCCAGCCTTGTCCGTTCACCGCCGCTGAAGATACCACCGTCCTCGTCCGGCTCGTTTCCAACCGGGTTCTCGCGTGCGCGGGCGTGGTACGTACCACTTACGCGGCCGCGAGTGGAGAACGAGGCACACGCACGCGCGCGCTGCTAGAGCGCCCGCGAGAACGGTGTACGTGTGCATCAGATAGCCGTTGCCGAGAAACAGTTTCGTTGATTAGCGAGCTCGTTGAACCGGCCGTATTACTTTGTCGAATCGTAGAAACGCTGCGCGCGGAGAGAGTTATGGCGGTCGACCGGCTTAAATATCGTCGCCCGTGTCCAACCGGAGCTTTATCGTGCCCGCCTGACTGTTCTCCGCGGACGGAAGACGGAAACGAGATGGCGGACCGGTGGTCGCTGGCTATTCGTTGCCAGTCGAAGCGATTTCGCTGATTCGCATGGAGATATTGGTGTACACGAACCCTCGATGATAGTCTCTGACGATGATATTCGAAAAAAATAGGGGGTGGAAAGTGAACCAAGGATCGTGTTGTAAGAATGAAACCCAAGAAACGAACACGTTCCTGACTAACGATTTCGAAGAACTTCGAAGAACGACTTCGAGGATTATCCACTCTGTAGATACCCGGTTGCGAGTCCGCGTTTTCACCTGCACCGACGACGATCGTCTCCAATAGAGACGCTGCCGCGGCATCAGCCGGCTCGGTGGTTCTCGTTCGATGAGTCATCTCGCAGCCGCGGCGATCGCGGCATAACGCGTTATCGCAAAGGTCGTCGGCCAGATCGATATTATCGCCGGGCTAATCAGCGCGCCCGAGCGTCCAGCGTGCAGGACGAAGAAGCGAGCAGAGGAGGACGGCAGCCGCTTCCTGAACCGCGTCGTCTCGTGGACGGCAGGCGAAGCGATCTGAAATACGAGCAATCTGGACGCGAACAGGTATCACGCGACATGGATTAACCTCAGCTAGGTCTACGTTTGAAATAATCGTCGACCATTAGTTCGTTCTCGCGGCCATCGTTTTATCAGGGATCGCTGTCACCGCTCGTTGCAGTCGATCTTTCATCTGGCGAATTAAGAGGAGTGAAAAATTCGTAGGAAACCAGGGGCCATATTTCGCTGAGCAACTTTCACTTAACTGGACCAACAACTGACATACTTTAACCACCCTGTCGTTGTATCTTATCATCGTTTATCATATTTTTCTATGATCACGATCTCTCTCCTCCCCTTGAATAAGCCATCGCTCGGTTCATCGCACATAAATTGTCACCAACGACAGGGTTCCTGAATTCGTCGAGTGACAAGAATTAATCGTTCACCGGTATTACATTTCTTATATTCACGGTCCGGTTCCCCTGTAAGCTCTCGTCGGCAAGAGAAAAGGAGGAAGAGGAAACCGCGAAGCATCGTGTACGCGCGAAACAGCAGAAGGCTGGAGGCGTGATTGGAAATTCTTCGGAGGTGGATTAGATGAAGTTTATCTTGGAAATTGAAGATCCTGTTCGCGATTATCGAAGCTGGATCAGATCGAGCGTCGTCGAGTTTCAAGATTCTCCATCTGTTATCATTGTACGATGTCCGCGAGTGGTCGAAGCGCTCGAAACCACGGACACTTTTCAAGCACGGTTCACCAATACCAAAGTGAACGCTAAATGACATCTTGCTTCGAACTTCCCGCGGAATAAATCGTGCAATCTGCACGCGATCGGCAAAGAGACCAGCGGTACCCACGATCCGCACCCTCGCCTTCGCTTTTTCGAAGCGACCGCGAGCATGGCGGACATCCACCGCGTCCCTTATCGTCCGTTCCTCGAGGTTCCCCGACACCGCGACTGTCTGTTCGGTCTAATCGAACGCGGGATCTCCCAGTATCGGCCGTCGACTATTCTTTTCCACGAGAACGGCGGGGCGACTCGTCGCGGCCGATGTCATTATCCTAGGCGAGCAGATAATGGCGGCGCGAGCGCGCGAACGCCCGGATCGGCAGGCGAGGCATGCAAGGAGCCTGGAGCCGCATTATCGTGGGATTACGTAAGCGCGGCATACGGTCTGCGCTTGTGTGTTACGCTATAATTAGGACCAGCCTGGCATAACCGCGAACGGCTACCGCCGTGTAATCCGCGTCCGTATTAACGACTCGCGATAAACCCTTAATAGGGGGATAGGTCCTCCTGGCGCGAGCATGTTCAGAGTAGCTGCGAGGAGATAGAGAGAGAGGGACGAGAGATGCTGGCTACGATGGTGAAAGTAGTGAAATTTGGTACTTATTACTTTGTGGATATCGTACCGTGTGAGAGTATTGAATATCATAGCGTTTGCAAGTGATATGGTTAGCACAAGATCGATGGATACGAAAATTTCTCTACAGTTCACGAGCATACGATTATTGCAAAAAATAGTCGGCTCTTTCCAGTTACAGCTGTTCTTAATTAAGCAAGAATCATTAGGCGGGGAATAAATAATTACAGCCAGCCGTGTGTTATGTGCTGTCCAAGTTCCTCGATATTGCGAAACATTGTTGGAGTTACAGTTTTCTAATCGGCTCGTTGGATCAGTGAAAGTAATAGTCAGACCGCGGATGTCCATGCCTTTATGGAAAATTTTCAGGCAAGCAGAGGTTGCGCGTAACCCGCGATAATATAAAGAGTATCCCAAGAGCGACATAAGAGTTCGCCTCAAAAAAAAAACGCTCTCGTTACGTACCTTGTATACACGTAAGAGAAACAGAGAACAAAACGTGACGTTCGCCACGCAGATTCGTGGCGCCCATAAATCAAGGTATGCGCGGGCCCTAACCAGGCGTCTCCAATAAATTAATAACCTCGCGCGGGCCCTGGGGTTAGATGGTCCCGGCGGGCGTACCACCGCGTGGGCAAGTGGCGAAAATCAAGATCTCGCGGTTCTCGTTCCCGACGTACGCTTGATTAATACCCAGATGTAATTACCGTGGAGGAGGCAGAAGGGTGCACGCGAGGCGCAGGAAAGGGCAGGCTCACGCCAGCGACGTCCGAGCGATCGCGCAGGAGGCTCGAACGCGTGCGACGAGGATACGCGCGCGAGCGTGCCCCAGAACTGGACGAGGACGAGGCGAACCGGTGGAAGGCGGAGACGGCGGAGGCTGTTAAGCTGCCGAGGGAACGAAATCCTGACAGATTTCATCGTGGCCTGACGTAAACAATTTGCGAATGTAAATACCTGTTGAATATTGAGCGCGGACTGCGGACAGAGAGGAGGGGGCTGGGGAGAGCTCGAGGGGCCTCACACCTTACGACCTGTTTACCCTTTAAACTTGTGATTACCTCCACCACCTTCCACCTACCGCGGCGTGCACGCTGCTCGCGTCTACATGTGCACGTATCCCATATACACTGTCTGTCAAAAGTACGGGATCACGCCTTGAAGCCCAAAACATCGTTTGCCTATAAACTAACGTTTCAGGTGTGGGAAGATCACGGGTGAGGGGAGATCGAGGATAAACTTCTGTCGTTTTGCTTGACGTTACTTATAACGTAGACATTAATTAGAAGAAGGGACTGTCCTTCTACGAGGGTGTCTGGGAATTTCTCACGATACTCGTCTGTGGTCTCGCCAGGGAAGGATTGTTCGGGAAACGTACTAAGGCCGCGATAAACAGTCAGACTGATAATTTTTAAGTAGATTCCTGGTTCTTGGTCGATGGTATTCGAGAAAGAGCAAGGATCTACCAGGGTGCCAATACCACGTTTCGCGATACAGTCGTATCGAGGCGACGATGACTAAGTGGACACGAAAGCGAGAGTGAAGCGAGTAGTGTGGGAGGTCTCTAACTTTTGGTCGACAGTGTACGTGTACACACGGGGTCGTTTCCACGTCATCGGCATAAATTATGCGCGAGCGTTGCGCTGCCACGCCGGATCCGCGGCGCTCGACGTGGATCGCGGACCTATCCGTCCGGATCGCGCGATTCGCAGGCGCGATCGAGGGCCCCGATAAACGCGCGAGAACCCTCCTTCGAAATGGCGGTGCGACCGGGGGCGTTAAGTTACTCTGGCTCGGTTGTTGGAATCACGACCTGTATGATAATCCCTGGCTACGTTCTACTGCTACGTATTTTCATTCCTCTCGATGCGCGCTGTCGATCCGTCTCGCGTTTTCCATCGAAATAAAAACGATCGACATTGAGAAGCCAATGGAAAACGAACCGCCATCCGTCATCTTCGATCTGTACTTCGGTAGCTATTTAAAATCGCGATTCCGCCGCAAACAGCCGTAGCATTCCAGATGTTATCGAGCATCGTCAACGCTGACCAGCGTCGAACTGGTCCCATTAATTGTTCCGCGACTGAATAGCAACTTTGCGTCGATCTCTGGTCGCGATACGCCCGCGACAGATCCACGCGAATACGTCCCCTAGATCGAGCGACGACCGCGAGGCTCGCGAAGAACCGGCGACAGGGAGGAAAAGAAATTGGTTGCACCGCGAGGGGCCATCGTGAATAACATCGCCATCGAACTAGGCTCAGAATCGGTCCATGGAACGGTGGAGACGCGGAGATAATTTACGACGCTGGATATCGAGGCTGGTTCGGCAATTAGATCGACCGCGGAAGCCGCGCATCCGCGTTGATAACGACGAGCGTTAGGATAATTGGTTATTTCTCGCGATCGATCGCCGACGCGATAGAGTAATCGACGCGATCGATAAGCGTCGGTCCTGAGCGCATTTAATTATAACGGGACCGGCGATAACGGTACGGCCGATGTTGACACCGAAGTTAAGCTTTCGGAGCGCCGTGTCTTCGACGGGGCGTCCGTCTTATCAGCGGATCGCGTGGTTCCGCCCGTTCGACGATTCCGCGTCGTCCTTAACGACGAATACGAGTCTGATTCAATAAATTTCCAGTCCCGATTAGATATCGATCCTTTGACGCGATTCCGTTATCCGTATCGATTAAACTTTTTCTCGCCACTCGCGTTTATAATAAACAGATGTAGACAATTGTGCTTCGACTCACCGTCCTGGTTCATCCCGTGGCCACCGTCATCTGCGCAAAAGAAAGAAAACACACGAGTTACATCATTAATGTCCAAGTACTGATAACGTTGCTTAGCCCAGTAAAATTGATATATGACAGCGCGACTTTTGAACAGTCGAACTGCGCTTAATTAACGCCTGGACACGACGAGTCAAGGGAAATGAGAGACTCGTAGCGAGATTTCGAATCGAGGATCCGCGGCATTCCTCCTCGTCGATGGCAGCGATTCGTGGCTGTCTCGAGGTTCGACGCCGTGGTCCCTTGGTGGAAAAAAGGGCGACTTCTAGAGTTGCTGCACGTCGCTGATCGCGAGGACTTCGCAACGATACCGCGGCCGCGCAGACGAGTTGCAACCTATTTGTACTGGGCGGCTGGTATCGCGGCATCGCGCTGTGTTCCTTTATTTAACCCCATAAATAACCGGTCGCTATCTCAACCCCGAACGTCCCGCCGCGCCGCGAACCCTCCCCATCGCTAAACGCGAACACAGACGCGGCTGGCGAATTATTACGCGCTGCCAGTCACTCTCTCTGCTACGGGGTTGCCACGATGGGAATCCCCGCGAGGGCATCGGACCAGCAAAGAATTCCTTGCCACGATATCTCCGCCTCTTTTTCCCTTTTGGCTCTTCTCTTCTATTTTTTTTCTTTTTTTTTTTTTCTTATTCGCAGCGTTAGAATATACGTGGGTCGTAATGGGACGAAACGAGTCGTTTCTCGCTCGAAAGGAAGTTATTAGGTATTTAGAGGGGGGGGATTGGAAGGAGATATTACTCCCTCGGGACGAGGTGGATCCTGCAACACTTTGATGCAACGCTCGAGCGCTGTATTCAATTTGCCTCGGACAGTTTTTGCAGCCGTAACTGCTCTTTGATTACTTTATTCCAAATCATTATGCAAAGTATAGATTCGCCTTTATTACAGTTGGAATTCGTTCCGTTTGACGATCGACTAATTCCAGAGGCGTCGAGGAAGAGAGCGCGGCGGGGCTCTGCGCCACGATCCCTCGCGCGCGCGTTGCGAAATGAACTTGTTAATTTCAGGGGGCAGCGAGTTCCAGGGGCAGGTTCCACAACGTTGCATTCATCGTTATTCCAAAGAGGCGGACAGTTTCGATGCATACGAAATTAATGTCCGCGCGTGAGATTTAATATTTCATAGGCGCAGAGCCAGTGTCTCCGCTGTTGGCGACACGTTGCGCCGCTCAGAATGCGGTCCAACGAATCTGACAGATAATGTAGGAGCAGGGACACCGTTTTTTTTTTTTTTTCTTCCTCCGTCCACAGCCAGGTGCGACTTTTACGCTGGGAAATTGAACGGTTTCTTCTAAACGCGTGTGCGCACGGTAAGTGTAGGGGTGAACGTCGCTAATAGCGAGCTGCGTTAGATTAGCGAGAGTTTCAAGTTCTTGGAGAGCTAGGCGAGCAGAGCTTGTTTCTAACGAGTTCAGAGAGAACGAGTTTCGACCGAGAGAGAAACTTATCCAGGCTAGAAAGAATCGAACTTTTTCATCGCCGTGATTTAATGGCTTTTACGTAATAATTTATGTAGCTTCCACCATAAATTCTCTAATCACAATCATTATATTCTCTTCATATTTATCGCGCTCGAACTTTTACGAACGGTCAATAGTCGATACGAAGAAACAAAGTATTAAATTGAATATCGTATTTCCATATTTTCCCGACGAGCTCCATAAGAAATCAATTAGACGTAATTTTATATTTTAATCGGGCACATTTTTCGCACAGAAGTTATCCCGTTGCGATCGTCTATATCGTCGATAAATGGCCGCCACTTTCCGTGCGGCTACCAAAGCCAGATCGTAATCGATCGCGATTACAAAGTCGCGGTCAGACGATCGAATCTGCGGATCATACGTATGTAATTCCGCGTGGTATCCGGTATTAATTAGAGATTAACGCAACTACCCAGTAACCGCAGCGCTATTAGTGATAATCGAAGCCGAGTCGGGGCTGCGACCGGTCGATTCGCAATTAAAACATTGTCGCGGCGGTGGTCGACGCGAGCGGCTCGCGAAACGAGAAAAATCGCCCGCGCAGTGGAGGAGCCCAATTTATGCGCCGGCGGCGAGCCACGATTTTTCCCCGCGTCGGCTAATTAAACGCGGGTATCCGCTCGTTAAGGATGTACCCTCGAGTATGTTGCGCGTATCGATACTAATTGCCGCGAGTGGAAACGCACGGACGGAAAATCGAGCTTATTTTCGTTTCGTCTCTCGATGATCGTGCTACACCAGGAGTTCGAGTGGTACGGTGGTCTTTTATTAGAATCTGTTTTAAGTTCGAAAGAGAAGGAGAGAGAGAGAGAGAGCTTCATTTACTTCGATGTGAAGAGAAGTTCATACAGTTGAAAATATATAACGCATAAGTATCTTAATTACCAACCAAGAAGTCGGAATAATTTGTGATCTTCCACTTTGCCGTTTGTTCTTTTCTCATAAATGTTAGTGAGTTCAGTCAAGCAATTTTTACAGCTCCCACACGCGATGTTATCTCCTCTGATGTGCAACTGCGTTATAAAAGCTTCTCTAACCCACGCGCGTATGTAAAATCTTTAATTAATCGAAGACGAACGAGTTTCACCGGAAAGTGGAATGGCGGAAAGGAGGGAACCGGCGGATCCCGGATGGAGAGATTGAATTATGCTCTTTGTCCGGCATAATCGAGGCGATCTTCCATCGTGGCTGGTCGTCGCTGGCCGCGAAGACGCGCGATATCGATCTCCGGCGATCGAGATAGAGGCACAATGGCCCGAAGGTGGTCCCGCGTGATCGATTTAATTCGAATAGCTGGAACGTCGCTCAGCGTGAGACGACAAATATTTAGGATTCCATTAACAATACTTTAAGCCATTGATTAACGTAAACGTCAGCGAGCGCAATTAGTAACGGCCGCGGTACGATTGGCTGATAGATCGATCCGCCGATGGGAATAGACCGCGATCAGTGCTGATTGTCGTTAAATAGGTAAATGATCGATCAAGGAGTGGAAGACCGACAGAGAGACCCAGTACTCTTGGAATTATAAACGATTGAATGGAATCACCGTTTTCACGAACGTTGAAACGAGGAAAACCGATGCTGTTGCTCTGTTATCCAATCTCTTGCGCAAGATCGACATAATTCTGTGCGTTCTAACAAAGCCGCGCAATGGTGAAACGTATAATTATATTAAATACAGAGTTGCGTATTATAAACACAAGGAGCTAAATATAGTCAGCTCGAGAAGAAATAGCAACAGTGTAGCAGTCCAAATTTTCTAACAACTAGTTCGTATGAATACGAGAAAGACACACGAGGGTAATTAAGAAAAAAGGATAATCAAACGCGGTAGCTCGCGCACTGACACTCGTTCCTGTTCTCCAACGAGACATTTTTACCGCCAGGTGATAAGGAATTCAGCGTACCTGGTCCAGATCGATCAATATGCAAATACTGATACAAATATAATAGCTTGTACGACCTCTACACATACGAACCACAAGAAAAAAACAAGTTTCCACTTAAACCCCGTTTCGTAAACCACTTGTAAAATTGCTCAATCAAGCTGGCTCGTAGCTCTATAGCTGAGAAACGTCCTCTCGAAACGCGAACGAATCCAAAAGAGAAGAGAGCAGACGGCTATTGGGAAAGAGTCGAGGTTACAAGTGGTCGCGCGAGTCGCGCGCGCTTGTGTGGTCCCCGAACTGATCGCGGCCCTCTCCGTCAAATACTTGATATCATTAGATTTAACGACCCCTCCTGGCCGCCTCCTGGATGCCTCCAAGTACCTCCGTTCGCCTCCCCCGCAACACGGTGCCGTTCTCCACGGGCCGTGCGGCGTTCGCGGCTGCTGCCACGGCGGCGAGCCTTTCATCTTCCTTAACCAGCGCCACTCTCTTCAGCGTCCGGAACGGCTCTGTACGTTTGTACGCGACGAGAGTCCGCAGCGCGACGCCTGGTTCCGGGGAACTACCGCTTCACCGGGCCCTTTGTGCGCCCGTTTGCACGCCTATACAGGGTGGGTTCGCAGAAATCGGTCACCACCTCGCGAGACGACAGTCTGTTAGCTGCGCGAGTTAGATAGAAGATTTCTACTTGAAAGACGTACTCGCTCGAGATAGCCTCGTTTTTATTAGCTCGTAAACGTGCGGTAAGAGACTCGCGTCTTTAATATCCTGCGCGTAGATCGACGGTTTCATTCGCGTTCGTCTATCGTCGTGCGAAGAGGTGCCACGATTCACTGCAATCGATATAACGCGAGACGATGATACTTGACTCTTCAGGTTCAGTTTTCTGGTTACACAGTAATCGAAGAGGAGAAATATTTGAGACTTTCGTAAGTTCTTGTTGGATAATTGTGCTACCCCTTCTTTGAATTAACAACAGCCCCAGGGCCGGTCTGAACGGCTATTCTCGTGAGTCACGCGTTATCCAGCGAATTTTTCAACCCGAAGTAGGTGAACCAGCCGCGACAGGCACACCGTGTATACGTGTATATGTGCTCGAAAAGATCGTTGCCAGTGGAACTCGGGGCAACTTCAGCTAACTCGATTGTTCCGTACGGAACAAGGAGGCCTTTCACGCGGCTCTTGTTCTGGCGGTCTTTGATGAGGGATCGGCACGTATCGCCCAGGCTCGATGTCTCGCGAGGATAAGATTCAATTAAGACGATATCGATGCGGGGATAAGCAGCCGTGGATAACGGAGCCCTTTACGTCCTGGCGTGTCGTTACGGCTTAATGAAGAAATTTTGTAGAAACTCTTTCTTCGCGTCGAACACGAAACGATTCATTTGTATACCTTGTAAAGGAACCCCTACTGTTGAGTCATACTTAATTACATCGATGCAAGATACTCTTGTTGTTTCAGAAACGAGTGCGAGCGAAAGAAATGTTTCCCTCCAAGCGAAATTACTGGCCTCGTTTGAAAAATTATAGGCTATCACCGACGGAGGAGAACCTTGAACTCCGACAGCATCGCGAGTACGCGTGTCAAACCCGCTAGCGGAATTAATAAATCCGCGGAGCCGAACGCGGGGCAATTCTCCCCCTCGATAAACGATCAGCCTCCATCGTCCGGGACAATTGCGCCGTAAATCATCTCCAGTATCTGGCTAATTGACAAATAAATCGCGTCCGAAAGTGGGTCCATTCGTCTTCCCGGGGACGGATAACGTCGATCGTAAAATCTCCTCCTCCCGTGGCGAGCGGCGCCCCGCGCGCGTAAACCGGGGAATCGGTGCTCGATTTTCTCCGCGGGTAGAGTCCGCGTTCGTGGCCTGCGATTCCTGAATTCCGCGTCGACTCGCCGCGGCTCAACCCGGTGCACTGTCATCGCGCGTGATCGTGTTCGAGCAGCCAGCCGGACGAAGATTTATCGGCGGCTTTCCGCGAAGCACGTGCCCGTGGAACGCGACGCTTTTTGCCGGGTACAGCATTCCGATTGGCTCGGGGATCGCGCGAAAAATATGATCGTGTTATTAGCCGTCCCTGGCGTCGATCGACGCTGGAAAAAAGTGGAAAGTCGTCGATCGAACGGCGATGCTATTTGCAGAGCCGTGCATAATTGCCGCGCAAGACAGACTCGCAGCGGTGTCGTTGCTTTTTGTACCGTAATATCGCGAGGGAATCGAGGGAGTATTTGCCGTCAATAAGATTTGCAGTTGAAGTTAATTGTTTAACGTGGAAAGTGCTGATCTGAGTACTCGATCGGATTCTGAACGCGGGCGCGCAAGAAACGGGAAAAGGTCGAATGAAAAAGAACGGAAAAAGTTGGCAGAGCGCGGGCAAGAAGCAAAACAAATTTACATTGCTCGGTCGTAGAAGAAACAACGCGACGTTAAGGGAAGAATTCGAAGAATGTCCTGGAGCGTGCTGATACACGGCGGCAGGCGAAGAACCAGTATACAAGTGTCGGCATCGCCCGTGGATCGTTTTTATGAGGTGGACGTTGACTCGACAACGCGGACAAGAAGAAGACCAATTACTGTGATGAAGCATTAACCTCGTGACTCTTTCGTTGCGTCAAAACTCGTTTGTCTTGATAGTGGATGAATGAAGTTGCACAAACTGTACTACTTCAATCGAATCCAAGAGTGAATATCCGATGAGAACAAATTACTCACCAGTGCTCGATCTAATAGAAGAGACAGAGAGAGAGTGAAAAATAATATAAATCGCGAAGAAACTATGATAATTAAAACTAATTAAAACTAGAATCGTAGGAAAGTGTCTTCAACTATAATGACATCGACTATGATATCATCGATAACAATTTCAAACATACGTGATTTCGCGCTCAACTCTTTCCTACGTTGTTCTTAATCAAGATGTAAAAAATCGAGGCAAATGGATTCGTAAGAAGAAACATACGTTTTTTCTTGGAGTCCTCGTGCATACCTCCGGGTGTTGCAGCTCCGTGATTATGGTGGTGGAGAGCCAGAGGGTCCTGTGGATGCGGATGAATGGCGGTCAGGGCACTTCCGGCTGGGTCACCTGGGTTGACCCCGACCCCGACCCCCAGGTGAAGAGCACCATGCTGCGTCGTGTGTGCCGGAAGCTCCATGCTGATCATAGCACGCCACCCTCCTTCCGACCCCCGCCTTCCGCCACCACCCTCCGCCTCGGACAACACCCCGTCGATCTGGACGAGGCGTCTGTTCAACCCCTCGTCTCCTTCTAGAACAAACAAACAAAAAAAGACACGATCATCTCTGTTCGTTCCAAGCATTCCAATCACCGATCCATTCAAATCGCCGCTGCCAGCCGAACAAAACCTGCGAAACGCAAAAAGAATCGATACCCGACCCTCTTCCACCCTCCTCATCGATGGAAAAATCAACTACCCAGCCACGTTTTCTTCGAGTCCATCCGGTTAGTCGCGGCGCAGGTGCGCGCTGGCCCTCGCCAAACCCGAAAGGTGTAACACAGTTTTCGATCGACGATCCTTGGCTTCCTCCCCGCGCAAGAATAGCCGTAGACAATGGCGGCCGCGTCTAGCTACCCGTCGCGGGTGTTGCTCGGAGTGGCAGAAAAATGAATCGTCGGCGGCGACGGCGGCGGTCGAATCGGCTTTGCCACGCTTTTTACACCCCGCGGTCGGCGAACGCCTCGCCCGCCCCGCGTAATGGCCCGGCAGGGCTACGCTTTTTTGCTTATTACCGGCGAGAAGGCCGCCGCGGCGCGGACCAGGCCCCGCTAGCCACCTCTGATTCCACCTGGATGAATGAAAGGATGAATGGACGCGTCGCTCTCTGAACGATACTCTCTGGACGGATCACCGACCTATATAAGACGCGCCCCGGCTCGGTTTTCGGGGAATTGCTTTTCTTGCGACCCCTCCGCGGCCAAGGAGGAAGTCGAAATGGCGCTGCACAGAAGCGATGATTCGATTGTTCGACGGGGTAAATTGAATTTTTTTTAAGTCCGTTGCGGAGGAATCGATCGATCGAAGAATCATTCTGAAGATGTTTCCTGTATACCGAAACGACTTTGGTATTTAAACATGGATAGCATCGCGTAGAGATTCTTCTCGCGATGACTAACTGAACTTCTAAATAATTTACTCTGTGACGTAACGGCGCAGGAACGAATCCGTTTCGCTGGCTCATCGTTATTGTCATCTTGTTACCAGGCGTTCCTAATATTTTGTTACGATTGGCCCCGGCAACGGTGATACGAACAGTGAAAGGGACCATTTCTAGGCCACTCTGGATGCCGGTGAAAAAGTTGAACGCAGCTAACCCACGCTCCTCTAATAAAGCGAGACCATCTATTCGAGGCGGGTGAACGAGTCCCGTATTTGCTTTGGAATCGATTCTTCGCGGAAGAATCCGGCGATTCCCGTGGCAACGATGCCCCGGCACCGTATTAATAAACGCACGGTAGAATTAGAGGCAGTAAAGACGAGGCTATCTCCGCGGTTCCCGCGGGCAGGATTGCTCGCGGAGGAATGGCGTAAAATCTTCCCCCGACTGGCATCGTCCGACGAGCCAATTGTCATTCGGCGTTCGCCAATCAACCGTGAAATTCGAACCAGCTCCCGCGTTCCGCCGTGTTCGCAGGAATCCCGTGAACTCGACGCCGCGTGGGAGTCGGATTCTCTTCGTTTCGACATCGCGATCTTTCTTCCTCGATTTGTTCGATAATTCCAGACCTACGCGTTACTCTCCAATTGATTATTCCCAGTTGGAACCTTGCTAAATACTAAACTATAACAGTTTCACATCTGAGCAACGTCAGTTGGGACAAGAAAAATGTGATTCTGACCCAAACTCTATGCTAAAGTCGCAACGATTGATTCCACGATGAAAGCTCGAATCTTTTCACTTAAACCGCGTCCGAAAGCTGCGCAAAACAATCCAGCCTACATTACTGACGGAAACCAAAGAAACAGAGCCTCTCAACGAATGCCTCTCTCTAAACCTCAGAAAACCAGCGATCATCGCCGTCGTTACCCCGTTGAAAAAAAAAGGAGGTATTGGGTGAGGAACGTCCGAACCGCGCGGCTGCGCAAGAAACTGCTCGCTCCTGAGGTTAGCAAAAAGGCTAGGAACTTATCGGAAACGAGAGGGATGATTGTTTAGCCGGTAGAGGAGCTCTGGGTAACCTTCTGGCTCGAATACGGGAGGGCTCGTGCTCGCCGCCTAATGGAGGCTGGAATGTAGCTAGAACGCCGGAGTAAACGTCGGGTAAAAGCCGGGGCGTCGTTGGACGCCGGTCGTGGCAGAGGGAGAACGGTCCGCGTATCTAGGAACGCTCGAAAACGGCCTTAACTAAGGCAAAGTGGGTGAACGGTGGACGGGCAAAGTGCGCGTAAAGACCAGGCTGGCTGGCTCGCTCGCGGAGACGACGTTCCCCGTTTTCCCTCTCAAGGACCGTGGGAGTCCGTTGTGTCTACGCACTCGCTAAAACCATTGTTTATAGGCAGCCCTGAACGGCCGCGCGGTTCGCTAACTGGCCCCTCTCTTTAGACAGCCAGCCTCTAACTGTCGGGCCCGAGGAAACTAGCTGGGACTGCGCGCAACGAGCTTCGAACTCGACGATCGTGTTTGCATAGAGGGAAAAATGCTTTGCGTGTGTGGCCATCGTCCTGGAGGAGGCTGCAGAAGATCGTCGATCCTTCCGCGCGGATGCTTGGTCCACCTTTGGATTACGAAGGATGGATCAAATACGTACTAACGATCTTAGGATCGTATGGTCGAACCGTAATCACGAAGGTTTACTCTACAATTATAGCAGCGACGTGCAACGTGGATGATTAATAGAAAATAATGAAAATACCTAGATACACATAGCGAGCGCGTTACTATTTAGATCCCATGGCTTGGGCCATTATTTGCTAGTAACCGTCGGCAAACCGTGCTGACCTTATCCCACCCGAATGGTGGAGCACGTATGCACGTTCGTTTACAACTGTACGACTCGTTGAACATACCGTAGGTTCCCGGGTGCCCCGTGGTTTATTGTTAGACGCGCGTTAGAATTTACTGTAATTAGAAATATAGCGAAACAACCGGGCGTATATAATGCACGACGCGGATTTAATCTCGCCCAATCGGTTAGAAACCAGCTACCCCGCGCGGCCGTGGAATCGTAAAGCGAGAGGATCCCTCATACGCTACGGGGATAACCAACGTACTAAATAAACCCTCGAATTCCTTCGCGAGGAACGACAAGAACCGACGCATACCAGCCGATCCTGGCGAATAGTAGAACCCGCGGAAACCCGCGATACTCGCGCCATCCCGTCGACCCTCTCCTCTAAACGATATTAAAAACAGATCGCCCAGGCAGTTCAGGCAGCCTCAGAAAAAAATCAACGCATTAACCGATGCTCGATTTCCGGATTCGCGATCGAACCGGGCAACGTGAGAAAGAATGCAACACGGAAGCCCGCGGCGCAGGAGCCCCGCAGGTTCGCCACCTTCATATAGATCATCGCGGGAATGCCGTGGATTCCAGCGCGCGATTCGAATAAATTAATAAACATGACCAACGGGTTGGAGGTAGCTGGTAGGGATGGAGGAAGCTGGGAGCCTTTCGAGGCACGGAGATTCCTACCCAGCCACGAAATCCCACGGGATACGCAGCCAGAGAGACGAATGGACCCTTTTCCAAGGATCCCATCTTCGATACGGCGGTAACGCTGTTGGCATTCGTTTATGGGCCCGACCGGTTGCATAATGTATAGGCGTTTTCGCGTGAGACTCGACGGCGGACCGTTCGCCGTTCGACTCTTTTGTTGCGCGGGCCCGTATCGGTTCCAGCGCGTATTCTACGACAGCGTAACAGGGAGCCGGGGTACGCGAACGGGGATCTATTGTGAAACGCCGTGGCGGCCGGGGCAATTTCTTGATGCATATTGTCACGCGTTGTTAAGCGCCGACTGCACCGCCATTACCGCCAGTCAAGGGGCATCGGCTGACGGCGGAGAGAAAGACGAGCAGGAAGAACGGTAGCGGGTCCGTGGTAGCGCTCACCGCCCCTGCCTCTCGTTGCATCGCGGCTATCTGAGTAGTTCGCTGTTTGCGTACGATGATAGCGTTCCAACGCCGAGTTCCTGGGGAAAATCGAGGGCTGCTTGCAACTCCTGCTCGGCCATTCCCATGAAACCGCGCGATTTTTAAACGAGGAACAGAGAGAGGAGGATTTTGAGTGGTAATCGCGGAATTATCCTATTTTCTAAACAAACACACCTTGGTTTGCGTCAAACGATTAAAATTTCCAATACATCCGGAGAACGGGAAAATACGTGTTGTATTAAGGAGGAGAGAAGAAGTGGAATATATTATATAATGGTTTACGAAGGTTTAATTGCATGTATGGCGGAGCCAGGACAGGTGAACGCGTCTACCGTTACGTTAACAAGCTACAATCGATGCGATATTGAATAATTCATAACGACGTAAAGATTCGCGAACGAGTTTTTCGGGTTTCCCAGTTTTTCCGTAGATCTTACAGCCGATGACGGCCATCGCGGACGCATCGAGGCGAGGATGATCGCGCGGCTTCCGATGGCTCGTATGAATATTCAACCGAGTCGTGTAGCGCGCCCGTCGACGTAACCTGCGAGCGCGCGAGGGATTAGCATTGGCGCTCGATCGAGCTTCCAGCCGACAAAAAGATCGCTGCGGCTGCTCATTAACCTGATTAACCGTACTTGGCCACCGTGGCGACGCACGTGCCGCGGATACAGCAATTCGCGAACGCATATACCTCTACATTAATACCAGGTACAGTGGTCGACTTAAAGAGAGCGAGAATCGGTCAATTCCTCCTTCGTATTAATAGTTTCGAGACTTGTCGAGGCATTAGATCAATCGAAACATCTAACATCCCCAATTTCGAGCTCCAAATCTTTCACTAACATCGCGTATCACCTCGCAACCCTCAACGACGCGCGACCAGGACTTAACCGAAACAAACTTACCCGTCGATACGCGAGACCAATTAATCTCCCTCGTCCAATTCCCCCATCTCGAACCGACGAGATGTCCAATCGAGAGAACAACCTCTCCCTCGACCATTCCGCTGATCAAAAACACCGTAAATCACCGCGGTCCTCCGCAGTGGAAGTCGCAATCGAGGTCCCCGCCGCGGGAACGAGCCGAAACAGTTTCCACCGTTTATCACGGATCGGCTCGTAAATCCCCGTGCATTGTTATCGGTCGCTGTACGAGCGATCCCGGCTCGAGACCGGTCCTCCGCCGATCTGGCGGCGCGCGGTGTCCTGTTAATGAACAAAAATCGCGCGAGCCTAGCGGAGCATGGCGAGAGAGGCGGCGCGCGCGGCCCACGTGAGGGAGATACGCGAGCGGCGATTCGCGTCGTCTGTCGCGCGGACGGTCCCCGATTCCGGTTCCACCGCTTCCTGTTGGGACGTGTGGACCGGCTAAAAGAGAAAAGACGCGCCGGTTTCGCGGACACCGCCGGCTCTGGATAAGCCACCTGTGGCACGTGCCGTTCCACGGCCGTTCTTGCATGACCGGGTCCCAACGGAGTGCTCTCTCCCTCTCTCTCTCCCTCGAGAATCTCGCGAGTCCTCCGCTCGATGGAGCGGGCCGATCGAAAGTGATCTCGCGTCTTGTTCGATGATATGGATGATGGCATTCTTTTGGGGGTGATTTCTCGAGCGGTTGATACATAGCTAGTTGGGAGTTTATATGTTGCTGGCGTTTTTTAGGGTATCATATATTTAAGACAGTGGAATTTATGGATTTTTAAATAGTTGGTGGATTTTTTTTATAATTAACGTTGGATTATACTCCATCGATCTGTTAATGCGTTAGAATCCTATGGTCGTGTAGAATCACTTCTATCGCTTCTCGTTGGGAATCTCGAAACGCAGCCCGATAACAACCCTCGGATAAGAGGAAAGGCCGGCAGCAATTTCAGTCTCCATAAAACCAGCCATAACAACAAAATTCCTCGTAGCCGCAACGAATGGCGCTACCGCGACACGCCAGGCTATCGGAATAAACTTTCGAGTCTACCGGCGCATCGACGCGGGACTTTCGATTACACAACGACGCGTAACGGTGCACGATAAAGCGGCGTGCAATAACTATCGCCGGGCAGGGGTCCCGCCTCGCTTCTCGATCGACGCCGCTCGAATCGGCCCCACCGATTCCGGTTTTTACAGCTCCGTCCAGAGGTCCCTCTTCTAGCCTGGCGCGTAACGAACCGGCCGCTCGCCGCTTATTACGCGAAACATATGAGAGATTTCATCGGCGACCGTGCGAAGCGGCCATTTCAGCGGACGACATCGGGACGCTCGACGCGACCGGCGTTATCACCTCGCTACTCGACAAAGTACGCCTCTAGAACGCGATCCGTTCGCTGACGAGAAAAATCGCGATCGCATTCCACTTAATTAGGTTCCCCGTCGACTTTTTCGATTACGTAAAAACGCAGGCGAAACTTTCTGGGTGAACCTGTTCGCTCTTAGATCAACGCCGATTTTTTGCGACGTTTCCCACTGATTCTAATGACCCACGCTCGCCAAAGTCCACGAAGCAGAGTACTTTTCTATTTTTATTATATTCCCCGCTACGTAGTCTGAAATTCCTTCTGCTCAATTTCCATCGTTAATCAACGACGTCGAAAATACCAACCCCCTGGTGGTAACCTTCCAGGATCGCGTTTCGATCGATCCCTCCGCCTCCCAGTGTCTCCACACGGTGGAATACAATCGGGAACGATCTTTAAGGGCGCGTGCGAGGGAGTCACGAGAGGAAGGAGGCGGATAAGTGAGTTTTAAAGAGCCACCTGTAGAAGCCTTGGCGCGTGGCACACTCGTTCTAATCCGGGGTCGCTACCTTCGGGTCCCGTCCCCATCATGCAAGGTAGCTAGGTAGCAGGTAACAGGTACCAAGGTGCATCCCACCGACGTTGGAAGGATCAACGCCAGCATCTGGCCTCTATCCTTTCCCCAGAGGGAGGAAGAAAGAGGAGGGATGGTGGAGAGAGTGAGAAAGAGAGAGGGGGTGAGGCCAGGTTGTGTCGAGTCTCCTTCTTCCGAGTCCTGCGAGCCGGTGATTACATCTACATTCTATATAAACGCCGGTTCCGTGATTATCTGCTGGTTCATCTGCCGATTCCCTGACCCCGAACGTTTCTATCTTCATCGAGAACTCGGTAAGATGCCTCTCGCGCTTTTTCATCGTGCCGTGAAAGGGCGGAAAAGGGGGTACGTACGGTAGCCGAGGATCACGGATAGTGATCTACCGTTGGACCGGTTGAATTTACCGGACGGCTTGGAATTTCTTGAGTAATGGCTTTCTAAGTACACGGAAGGGTGGAGACTGGTCGAACTTGTTCAGATTGTGCAGATCGTTTTTGGATGTCGGACGGTACCGCGCGCGAGGGCGAGATCGCGTTGCTTTATTTTCGCGCTCGTTACACCTACTAGGAAGTGTGCTTTTATTCAGCTGTGGATCGGCTAGATAAGCCGTCCAGTCCGAGTGGCTGGTATTTTAGATGCCGTTTGACAGGAGTAACACCTCGCGATCGTTCGAGGTTACCAGTGCCATCGCGATAGCGCCGTTTGGATTATCGATGTTTTTCGATGTTTCCCGTCTCCGGACGCGAGGTAATCGATACGAGGAATATCGCGTTCCTGGCTGATCCGTCGATCGATCCACCGTGCCTACGCCTCCGTCGAGAAAGGCAGGCGGCGCGAGCACGTCGTTACGAGCGATCGAGCTGAATTAATAACCCGTTAAACAGGCACGTAACACGGGTGCCAGCGAAAGTCAAATTAGCAAAACCAACGTCGTTCCTGACATGTCACTTATCGTTTCCACGGCCAGGAACAAGTTCTCCCTAATGAAACCACGATTAATGCTACTTAATGCGATCGCCACATCGCAGTTAATCGCTCAATTCTCAGACCACGTTACTAACAGTGGAACATTGAAAAAATCGTTCGCCAGCTGTTTTTGTTTTTCGTATATTCAATCAGCGTGTTGAAATGCATCGATTGCACGATTCCAAGTCCGCGATACGAAGTTATCAGGGTACTTCTGCGAGCTGAAAGTCGGTTGCGAAGCGAAATAGCGGGTCAGTAGATACAGAGCAAACTGGTCAGCCGTTCATCGAGCAGCGGAGGGACAAGGAGAGGCGTTCACGAGGCGTTTCGTGACCGGAGGTGGAACTATGACGAATCCGTCGGTGCTGCCGGAAATTAATATTGACTTTTTGCTCGAGGCAGGGCGAGGCGTAGTGGAGGTATCTCGAAACCGCGAGACTCGTCACGGAACGCGCCCCGGGCGCGAATTTCTCCCATTTTCAGCGAGCCCAAGGTGAACCAAAACCGCGCGCGAGGCATCCAGAAGAGGAGTGGGAACCAGAGCGATCGGGATTACTTTATTTGAATTAGATTTGAGGTACAGAATGTGAACGCGGAAACAATGGATGATGGCCATGGACGATGACGGTTTCGCCTTGGACGACCTTTCATTAAGGCTTGCGGATGACGTCTGAACAATCGTGTCGATGATGAAACAGTGTAACGTTCTATTAAAAAAATTGGAGGCGTTCTTCGAATCCATAACGCGCTTCCGTTACTCTGCAAAAATAAACCTTTGCGTTGCTTCTATCGATTTTCAAATTCTCCAAAATTTTGCATCAGTGGTTATAAAGATGAGATTACAAAAGTATCCGTTTGAAGAAGGCGGTAGAAATCGTATATTTCCTGCGAGAAAATGTGTCATTGGCAACGTCGAATAAGCGTTTCCATTGGGCGATGGATCCATCGACGTGAAACTCGAGCGCGTACGTGTAGAGATTGCAGAGCGTGGAGCACGGTTCGGCGACAGGTATCGAAACGAATCGCGTCACCGCGGCTCTTTCATTTCTCCCGAGCCAGCTACGTGGCTCCGTTTTGCTCCGGATCGGCACAGATGCGACGATCGTGCGTGAAGATAGAAAAGTTGCAAAGCTGCTCCGTGAGAGGCGATTCGTTGCGTGCGAGGAAACGGTCCCGCGCTGGCCCTAGAATATTCCAATCTGTATCGAGGCTGTTCCACGTTACTCATATCGTGCCTGGCGAACGCGTGGGCTACGATCATTTTCATAGCGACCAGCAATCTTTACCTCGAAAAAAAAATCGACACGTGTACGTAGAGAGGCGATCGAGAGAGACATCGAGGAATGTTGGAAAATTGAAATTTTACATGTAACACTATATGCGTTGGGTCAAGCAAGCTTTTCGTTGGAACAGTGAGATATTCCAGTGTCTCACAGCTATTTCTATAGAATAAGACTGATTTTTATCCCAGAACAAAGATCATTCGACTGTCCATTGGTCACGGTGACGTGGGCATCGTGACAGGGATTTTTGCCACGTTTTCTTAGGGTTTTGTGTGTACACTAACGGTACGTCTACGGCAGAAAATTCATTGTAGTCGAGCAGATTTCGACCGGTGGAATACAATGGCGCACGGTCGCCGCCGATCAGGTGGATAATCGGAAGATTATACAAGCGGCTAACTGTAACACGGTGGACTTCCTACTGGTTTCTTTTAGCTAGAAAAAAAGACTGGTCGCGTCCGTTCCTTGGATCTTTATTTGCTCCATCCCGTCCGCTTTAAATACCAGTTTCTCGTCAGCGAATAGACATTCGACGCGTGCAGCGTCATCCCTATTCTGGTTGATAAGTACAGAAATTCAGACGGAATCGCGAGTCCTTAATCTTCTCTAATTAGTAGGTCGTAATCTAATCTAGCATTGATTCGTCCGTTTAAATCATCCGGACGAGCATTTAATTTATTCCCCCGAGACGCAAGCCGGGAAATTATCTTACTAATTTAACGCGCGTCTAATTGCCGAGGAGTTAAGCTTTAACGGGTTGCTACAATTTATTATATGTGTACCTGGCGGAATCTGTAACATCATCTATGCCATTAACGTCATCGTTTTCAATTAAAACAGCAAGTGTCCATCAATCTGTGGAATCCTCCTTCAATTAAAATACCAATTCCAAAATGTTCTCCAAATCGCGCAATACCCTTTTGAATGGTACGCTAATCTCCAGATGCCACTGCAATCCTAAAACCATTCTGCTTTGCTATTCACCGTCAGCTGACGATCGTCCTGTGAAACGTTCGTCGCAAGAAACACTCGAGAATGGTTTATCCGTTCGTTCGTAGGTCTCGTTACGTGGCGCCTGGAAGGATCAACACGGTGCCCCGTCGTATCTGGCCAGTCCAGTTCAGTGCAGTCGCCTTGGTCGTTGCTAGTCCGCCCACCGTGCCGCTTGCACAGTCAGTGAAGGTCCAGGCCGCGTGCCACCTTGCATTTTTATCGATACACGGCTCGATAACCGAGCCGCGCGGTGGATCCACCGCTGTGCAGTTTCCCTAACACTTTCACGATCGTTTCAGATCGGGAAACCGCGGCGTCGGTGCGGTCTCGATCGGACGCGCCTCCCATGAAGTTCCTGGATCGATCGAGCGATGCGCCTCGTTGGCAAAAATCGACGACACTGAGAGAAACTGCTCGATTTTCATTTCACTATCTAGTGGACCACCTAAGAGGATGATTGCCTCTGTTGCTCGAACGCAAATTGAAGAGATGAGCGACGTATCAACGATATTCTATTTAATCGAAGCTAGCGCAACGGTAGCGGAAAGCAACGAACTCCCCTTTCGCTACAATTCCACCACGTTTAAAACCGCATTGTGCAAACGTTAAAACACCTGTGCAGCCGCATCGAGATCCTTTCATTTCCCCAGCGACTCGCGTTTCATCCACCCACGGGCGAGTCCGCCGCCTCCGCGTAGCTCGCGGAGAACCACCGTCCCCGACTTCTTGTCGCCGCTCGGCGATGGCTCGAAAAACGAGGCGCACTACTCGTCAGGCCGTTGCGCCGGGGTTCGCGAAAATTTCTCGCGCTCGGAGAAGGCTCCGTGCGCGGCTCACCCGGCCACGTAGACGCGGCGGCGCGGCGAGAAAAAGAGGAAAAAAATAGAAAAGCGCGGTGGCGCGAGGAAGAAGACGGAGGCCGGCGTGTACAATTGATTGGTCCTGGCACATCCTGGCCCCGCGTCCTCCGCCCTGGCACCATGGGAAAGTCGTCCACCGCAGGCCTCTGTCGGTTTTTGCCCACCGTCCGCCTCTCCTTGCCCCTCTGCGTTCAATGCTTTTCTCACCTTCCATTCTTCCATTCCCCTCTCGCGTCCCCGCTTGGTGATCCCGCGTACCGAGGACTGTGGATCGATCGATCGATCGCGCGGGGATACCGTTCCGTTTGCAGGAAGTCGTCCAACAGGGATTAATTAGGAAATGACGGGGAATAAACGCGAGTTACGAGGGGAGGAAGTGGACGTTGAATTTTATTATGTATTCATTTATTTTCTCGCCCTGTTCTTCGTTCTGTTCTCGTTCTGCTTCGCGTTCATGCGGAAGGAATTGCTCTCGAGACTAAGTACTCTTGTTACGGAACGTATTTTTTTTTTTTTGCTAGATAAAGTCGTTTCAGTGGCGCGAAATGTTTCCCTTTCGATCGTAATTTGATGCGTCATATTTCCGTTCGACATTCTATCGAACCACGAGGAGAAAGGAATTTTTCGAACGGAATAACTTCGAGAAACAGTGAGAGACGCTATTAAAAACGAGCGCGTAGATAAAAAGAGGAATAGCCGAGAATATTTCCATTCCTTTGCATAACCATCCCGGAAACTCACGGTTAAAGTGTCCCAGGTAAAAAGAAAAAATAGAAAAAAAAGAAACAGAATCGAGGAGCAGTATTTGTTGTGGATGTATCCTAAAAACTCCTCTCCCATGAAATCGGTGTCTGTCTGCGTGACGATTAACAGGTAAATCACGCAAGACCGTGACTAAAAGGCCACCGGATCTCGTTCTGAATAGATGCTGTTAATCCGAAATAATCGAAATTAGTCGATCCTGTTATGAAAGATTCGTGGAATGCCGATCTCGCTCTCGTGGGAGCACGTCGATTTTGCGATGGCCGTTCGCCAGGCAAATTTTCAAAAACGAAACAACCGAGGCTAATTATTCAGACATATTTTTTTGCTAAAACGCAACGAACAGACGAACGAACCACAAACCAATGCCAAATCAATCGACAGCAGAGTGTTTCAAAGTTCGCGAATCGAAAGAAAGCGATCGTCAGGTGGGCACGCGGATGAGACGTCCACGAATGCGTCTAAACGCAGGAAAGAGCCGATACATCGGCGGATCGGTTATGCCCGACGGAGACGAATCGATTGGCGTAGACCGCGCGAGAAGTAACTGGATTCGCCGCGGCGATAATGACCGACTTCGAGGGCAGACCGTCGTCCCCGCGATCGTTTCCTGCGGCACCAGGAAGGATATCGACTCCGGTCTGTCGAGGCGTTTCTATTATTCTGGGATTTATTGGAGTCGCCGGATGCTGTGTCCCTCCTGGGAACGGGAGCGCGTTGCTCGACCTCTCTCTCTCTCTCTCTCTTCTTGAAACTACCGCTGTTTAATCGAAAGACGAGTCCTTTTTGCTTTTAGAGAGACACGAAAAGTGCGAGATACGATTCTAAATTTATCACGCGAGAATTTTCCACCTGTCGCGATTGTTCGACACTGGTATTGCACACGTCGCGACTATCTATCCGTCTGATCGAGATTTCTTTCTCCACTTTTTTCATTTATCCTCCGACTATCGCTCGACTCGAATTCCTTTCTACGTCGAGCAACGCCGATCGAATCGTTCGATTCGAGCGACTAATCGTCGCTACAAATTCTTGCTAATCGTTACATACTTCTGGGAGACAATCGACAGTTTGAAGGAAAGAATCGTCTCTGATCGAGGATCGACGAGATCGAAGGAGAAACGATTTGCGATCGAAAACGTGAAAGAAGAGTTAATTATGCCAGGTGTGGCGGAAATAAAGCGATGTTCTCGAACGTGGACGGTGCGACAAGTCTCCGGATCGGAATCTCTCGCGAGACCTGACGCGGTCGATTAAAGCGTAAAAATACTGGACGCTCTGCGTTCGATTCGTTCGTTCGCTCAACCCAAAGCCTAGTTCCAACCCGATGCGTCCATGTATCGAACACACCACCTCCGCAAGCGTCCATTTCTTTCTCTTCCTTCTGCTCCATCGGCTGTTTCCTCGTACTCTGCCTGACAGCCTGCAGCTCGACTCGTAAGCAAAATAAGTGCTTCTATCCGCCTCGAATGCACGCAACGTGATACTTTTCCTACCAGAGAACGAATCTCAAAGTCCGCCATCCTCTGGCTCAACAGCTTCGCATTCGTATTCCCTCTAATATCGTTAATTGTTTCCTGTTTTTAAAATATAATTCAAATCGTTTAACGAAAGGATTATTCCGTCGGTGCTGGCTGCGCGAGGCTCGTCTGCTCGATATCTCAATGCCCCATCCATCCACCGTTCCCTCTAATTGTCCGATCAGAACGAATTAACATACACATCGCCGCAATTTTTCCACCACGAGCATCGAGCCACGTAATGAACACGTGCTACACGGCAAAAAAGATGCGCGTAGCCGATCCTGCGCCGAGATATTATGCCCCATAAGCCGGGCAAGCCCCGTCCGTCGATTCCCCAATCGCGGTGCTCGATTCTATAGATCGATATCTTAATTCCACGACACGAGGATGAGTAGTCGTTCGCTGTTCGATGAGATTCATCGATTCCGACCATTACAACATTCAATTGCTTCATCCTGTACGTTGATCCCTGCGCGGAACGGTATTCCCTCGGCCGATTACGCGCCTCGGTTCGCCTGATCGATATCTTCTGTTTCCCCTGTACAAATTTCTGAGTGATTAAAACGTTCCAATATGCTCCTTTTTTCCCCCCCAACCCGGCGATCCTCCTCTTTTTCTGATACGTCCTATCGAGCATAGCATAATACTGATTGCTTTGAGTCATTAACCGGCGACCCGGAGGTGCGGTGGTTGTTAAGTAGAGCTACCCGGCCGCAGCCAGAGAGCCGAGTGTACCAAGTGCATCGACTTGGATGATTAAGCAGAAACTGGTGTGTTGCACTCGGAATATTATCGAGTGATATTATACAACGTTCGTACGATGCCTCGCGATCGAGGAAAGATCGAGCCCCATCAATTTACCCCCCGAGTGAACAAAATACCATTTCGTTGTATAAATAACCCGCGGATACACCTGGGGTATTAATTATCATTTTTCCGTCGCGATCCTTGCGCTCGACTCACAGTCGACAACAAATTGCACCGTTAAACGGAGAGGCTGCCGGTTACAAAATACTTCCTACCAGAAGAAAAGAAGCGGATAAATAAAGAGAGACGAACCATCGCGGCGCACCCGTTCCTCCGTTAACCCCCTCCGCCCTCTCTTTTTAACCGCGCGCAATTCGTTAAGCTAACGAACACGTGCATCCTCGCGAAAAAGTCCGCGTCTACGTGTAGCAACCGTCTGAGAAACGGTCAGGACACATCGCGCTAACCGGTAAACTTCTCTCCATTTATCAGCTCACCAATTACCCATGCACGCGCGTGTGCGACGCGTCCACGCACGCACGAGCGGGCTTCTAATGCACACGTGGAAAAAGGACGCACGTAACGCATTTGTAACACACGTGCGCGCGCGCGGGCGAGCGTACGATCGGCGATCCGCTCCGCGTACGTACGTACGTACGCGTTAACGCGCGTTCCCGCGGCCCAGCTCCGCCTGTGGCGGTCGCCGCCTCGCGATACCAGGAAGAGTCTGCTCCCCGGCCATCGATACCGGAGATCTCGTCTCGTACGGCCGACAATACGCCCGGCTGTTGCGCACCGCGATTACCGTTCGTCCCGCTGACAATTACTATTCCATTACGCTCGCACGATCGCGTCCGCTCCGCCGCGATCCAACGGGACGGGACGATCCGAGCAGATTGTCGCCGGTAGTATACGGGTCTCTGTACACCTCGTGTTCGTTGCTAAGGGTAGTTTCGAGGTGAACAGGATCTTTGCACGATTGTAAAGAGATTCAAAGAGATTCAAAGAGATGCAGGGAGATTCGAAGAATTTGTATTCTTGAGGGTGGTCTAAAGGGGTGAAATATGAGTACGTTTAAAAATTCCTCAGCTTCCTGTAATTGAAATAATTTGGGTACTTTATACATCACGCGATCAGAACCACCCACGAGTCCTAATTAGACAGTCACTGCACTCGATCCCGTAGCAGAGACCAATCAAAGAGATCGTCAGCGGTAGGTTTCTCTAATCGCTCGGCGCATACTCGAACGAACCGAACTCTGGCTCCGTCTCGAGCGGTGCATTTATCGCACAACGCTATAACACCTTTATGATCAATTATCGCTAAGCTCCTTACAGCACTTGCCTTGGGTCGTTGTAATTACCGTATAGAGGCAGAACTCGATGCGAGCGGTACGTAAACGGTATGACTCAACAGGCAGGCATTTTCAGATGAAAAGTTAGTATGAGGCGAGAGATCGCGGAGACGGCTCGCCGCGATCGTGATCGAACGATTTCGTTCGAATCGCTTAAGAACGAGGCGAAAAGTTTCTTGGTTCGAGGGGACGTTGGAACGATTCCTTTTGGGTGGCCTTGCCTGGTTGATTAGCCCACGAGATAGGAGTATCTGGCGCGCAATAAGGCGACCTTGCTCGAAGGCGGGTGGCACAGGAAGTCGACAAGGTTTTTATCGTGTCCGACGCTCGTTGCTACCACGACAAAACAGCTAGGACGGCGAACGAGCTCCCTCGGGTTTCTTTAAAAAAAACCTCTCGAAACTCGTTCCACCAGGTTTACGAGCGACATCTTCTGCGATTTTTATGCACGCGATCGTTCGCTAATTGTTCCGTACAAACTGATAATAAAAATAAACGGACAACGAGCGACAAGTGCAGGAAAATGACATACGCGGCAACACGAAACGTTGCGATTAAATACTTCAACCGAGAGTGCATCTTGCAACACTCGACTGACTCCCACGCGACTCGCTGTGTAACCAAGCACGATTAAATCCTCCAATAAAACCTGACGTCACAATTAGATCATCAATTACCCGGCCCAACAAATCCTCCGACGCGATTCCTCGAATTCTCCATTTGACGACTGTTTAACAGGCACAATTTTCAGTTTCGCTGAAACGTCGATGGATTGTTCGATTTTTCCAGGAACAAACGGCGCCGGGAGTTGAATTAGATCGTAGATCGTCGATCCCCTTGTTCGAGCCTTTCCCTTTCGCTCTCCAGCCCAGTTGCGTCACGGGTTCCCCAGCACCGGATGCGCCGAACGGACGTCAAATTCCTCTCCGTCGTTTTTTTCCTTTATTCCACTCGACTTGCATCCGCCTGGCGTCGCGGATAATTGAGGGAGAATCAGGTCGCTTTGACGGTCTCCGTCTCTGTCCGTTTCGTTCGTAGTCACCGTCGAGAAGAAGATGATGGACGAAGGTCGCCAGTCAAACGAGCGTCTTCCTATGGAAATCACGCTTTCACGGGCCAGACGTGAAACTGGTTCAATCGTAACTTCGAACAAACGTATCGACAAATGGAATATTAAATAAAAAAATTCCAAATTAACAATCGTACGTTACTCTGTTAATATATTGAAATTTAAGTAACAAAAGTGTCTCGAACGATGTCGCAAAACGTAGCAAAGGCGCGACGATCGTAAACCAGAGGGAAGGGCAATCGTGCTCGGCAGAAAAAGGAGCGCGAGGGTGGTTTATGTGGGTCGATCTCTCAGAACCGTGGGCTGTCCTCCGCGAGAAGCGATCGCAGGGTGGAACACAATACGGTCGAACGCGAGCCGCAAAGAGATTCGATCTGATCTGTTCCCGATACCGTTGTGTCGTATAGCAACGGGTATCTCGCAAATAATGATTGTTAAACAAGCGGCCGGTTATATAGGGGGCCGTTTCGCGCAATGGTGCGTGCCACGAGCGCTAAACTCGCGTCGAGCGGCACCTCGTTAAGACAGCGTTACAGAATTTCCAAGAGGAGATATACAACCCCCGTGGAGGCTTTAAGAGGCATTTCCACTCCCTCTCTCTCTCGAGGCGCCACGTTCTGTTGCGCGAAATCTGACAAAGAAAATATTAGGTGGCCCCACAACTCACGTCGTTCGAATATAGGAACAGTGACAGTTTCACATTGTCTCGCAGCGAGTCGCGAACGTAGCTTTTACTGGCATTTCATTAAACCAATAGAAAAATCTAATACCTGACATCTGATATCTAATACTTTCTAATAGTTTCTTGGTATTCAGAATTAATTCAGAATCAATTTATTGACGCGTTATCCGGTTAATCGATGGATGTGATGTGTAGCAATCCAGAACCGAGAATGGAGATAAATAATGGGGAAAATTAAGTTTGTATGCGGAAAAGGAATATAAAGAGAGCATCGTTTCTCGCTAACGATACCTTCGTTATCGAATGTAAACGTTTCTCGCCCGTTAGACGCAAGAGCAGGCGAATAAAGTTGTTAATCGAAACGATTTCCCGATAGAAGAGCCGCGGTAGGAAGCTCCTCCTCGTAGGATAATTGCGTGCGCTAGAGGGACGCGAGGCAAAAATGAAATAATCGATAGAGGATACGTGTTTTCGTGGTAATTCGTAAAATCGAGAGACACATGGAAACGGTGAAACGGCCGCGGGAAAAACGAACGCGACGAGTTGCAAAACGAGTTACCTTCTAATGATGGCAGCCGCGTGGCAGAGGTTTGTACCGCGCTAGAATTACAGGACGGTCGTATTTTCCATGCACGAGCGGCTTCGAGCGCTAAATTTCCTCTCGAACTCATCGAAGATGCTCTAGAAAATAGTTCGCGGCTAGAAGAGAAACGTCGCGATGATCCACCATTTTTCAACCGATCCTACCTACCGACTTTAACGCTTCGTCGATCGATCTCAATGTTTCCGTGGCGAAGAAGCCTCGCTGGCCGTGAACAAAGAATCTTAATTAATATAGCAACGGAAGATAAGCGGGGCCCTCGGTTCCCCTTGTCAAGCCACGCTCTCAATCTACGAAGGGACATCGCGGGCCAGATCGAATCGAGAGTCGCTGGAACTCGAGGTTCCGCGAGTCATTGTTGGATACCATCCTCGAGGCCTGTACCATTATCGATCGATCGTATTGTCGCGCGGTGCGCTTCCAATTAGCCGCCCTTAGGCCGTCGTGAGAATTTTTCGTACACCAATACTTTGCAACATTTTCCCCTCGACGTCGTGGAAATTGCCGGCGTTAGAATATAATTTGAGAAGGTATCAACGTCGTTTGGTATTTCGTAATTGACCAGCGTTCGGTTTAATTACGTATTTTATGCATGCGTGAGTATCCGCAGTCTAGTTATCATTGCGCCGGTATCGGCGTGGCTCTGCGAAAAAATTCAGGATGGAACGGCGGGTTAAAAGCGTGTAGAAAGATCGTTACCGTTTCAAGGATGGTAATTAAACAGGCTGTCGCGAGCCATTTTAAGTTGGAAAATGTTCCCACGTGTGCGCGAGGCTTCTGCCGTCGCGACGGGATCGCGGGGCTCGTTTAATTGCACGCTCCTTACTTGCACTTTCGTTCAAGGCGATGGCTTAGAATGTGTTTGCGTGAACGCGAGTTATTGCTCGAGTTATTGCCCGTTCTAGAAAATCGCGGGAAATCGAGCCGGCTGAACAATCCGGATAATGGCCGACTGCTTTTATTGATTGTTTGCGCTTCTTGGGCGCCGCTAAATAATTGCCGCCTAAAGTGTTGAGCGTGATCTAAGTATACGCTATCGGAATCGAAGGAATCTGAGAATAATTCCTTGGGAATTGTAGGTTAAAAGTAAGACTCGGGTGGAATTTCAATTTCAGAGTATCGATACCTTGGAAACATCGCAACTTGAAGAATTCAGCTGTTTAGTCGTTCGAATGGTAGCCTACGAACGGTAGAATAAAATGATTCCAGCTGATCAGCTACTTAAAAACTAAAACTATAACCACGCTACTCGCTGTCGAACAACTCGCGAGTAAATTCTGGCGATGATTAAAAACTCCACTACTGGTAGCCGGGAAAATCAGCGACGACTTCGGGGTCGTGAGACGTCGAACGAGTACAGGGTAGCCGAGTACGAGCGTTGGAAACTTTTGCCACACATGGTACGTGCGAGCAACAGGAGGTTATTTGCTAGATAAATCTTGACCCGCCTCCTTGCATGCCGCGCGATACCCGATCGAGGTTCGACCGATCGTGTATATACGTTCGAGAGAGTAGACCTCATTCACGTGCCTCGCCGTGGCAAACGGGCTGCGTTCACCGTGTGCGCCTATCCTACGCCCTGCACCTGATACCGGCTACGAGAGCCTCGATGCATCGACCGCTCGCCCGCTCGCTTTCCTTTAACGCCGATCATCGTTTCCGCGCTTCGCCCTTATCGGGGCCCACCTTTCGCGTTTCGAGCTGCTAATACTGTTACGTTGATAATTACGAGCCAGATAGTAGCCTCCAGCGGTTGGTACAGTGTTATAACGCGATCTACCAGAGTCCTCTCCTCGCAGCTTCTTTTACTCTTCGTGGGATTTAGCGTAATTAATAGCTGGTGATCGGATCGACAAGTTGGAAAAATGTTGAAGCTTCGAGTATTTGGAGGCGCTTGGAGAACCTTCAGAACGTCAGCGATGACTCTGAAGCTTCAGGACTGAACTGTTTCGGGTGTTCCTAAGAGGACAAGAACGTCGTTCCACCCCCTGACGCATCGAAACGAGTTCCAGTCACGTGCTACGTCGATCCACTAACGGTCGCGTTCAACTCGCTCTACCCATCCAATGGTGCATGCACCTGATACCTACGAGTCGCACTTGTTGCACGAGCTGCCATTACGCCGCGCTAATTCGTACTCTGGCCGTTTCCTACGGTGACGCACGTACCGACACGGAAAATATCCGGTCATTTATGGGGGTGAGCGTTACACCTGCTGGCAGCCCAACAAATAGGGGTTTTAGACGGTGACGCGCGACCAGGAATGTAAATTCTCACTTCCTGTCGGCGGATAATTGCGCCCTCTCCCCTTCGAACTGTTCCCCTTTTCTCTCTACTCTAGTTCGTTCCTTTTTTTCCCGGCGTCAATGAGGGACGGCTTGTCGGGTGAAATCTGACGAGGGTAATTGGATCGAGCGACGGTTGTTACCCTTCGAACTTGTCGTTTCCCTTTAGCGATCGAGTGAGAGCCATGCAACGTTTCCATTCATTCCAGGAGACCCTCTTCCGTTTTTCGTAATGGGCGGAGCACTGTTTAAATTTTGACAGAGATCATTCGTTAAAAGCGCTGGATACCGGCGGATTATTTTTCGAAACTTCCAATGTACGACTCTGACGATCGAAGGCAACGTTCGCGCGTATCTTCGAGACAGAAATCGGTAGAGAAACATTTACTATAAGTGCAGGACCGTGTTCGAGGATACGCTCAGGCGGGCGCGCGCACCCGATACCCGGGCTGCTTGTTACGCGGCTCGTCGCCACCACTCTCAGACAGAATACGCGCAGTTTCCCACGGAAATTTCCGGCAATTTGCGAAACGTTCCGACGCGCGTCTCCGCGCCGTGCCAAGGTCGCAACCGCGCGGCGCGCCGTAACACTTTCTCGAAACGCGACGCACCGCGAGGAAACCGACGAGGAGGCCCGCGAAACGCGCCAACGCTCCGCCAGCCGCTCGTTCCACGGTAGAAAAGAACGCAGCCGCTTTTGCGTAAATTAATTTTAACGCGTTAGTTAAGACACCAATCGTACGGCGGACGCGGAGAAACGTCCCGCGGATTCGATTGCGTTCAATTCCAGTGATAAATGAGCGATAGTTAATCGAATAAATGATGGAACGCTCTGTATAAAATTCCCGATACGTTCTCCCCGGTGGAAATCGATTGCTTTTCTAAACTCCTGCACCTGTACACGAAGTGTTTAAAGAGGCAATAAATTGCGCGCAGACACGTAAATGAGTTATGGATGTGAGCCGTGTTTAGTGTTTCCCGGACAAGAACTGTGAAATCGAATGGCACTGCACTGCCTTCGAAGTTACTCTGAACTCCTGATCGATCTTTTAGCAATTCTCCGGCTCCCTTGGACGCGATAAAGAATTAATATGAATATACGCGCGAGAGGAAACGCGCGTCGATCGATAATCCGTAGGAAAGAGCAGCGCGGCGCGAGCCGCGGTCCTGGTGACTTCAACGCGCGGATAGGAGACTAACGCGTTCATTACCAGGCGGCGGGCGATTCGAACGGCGCGCTCGCGCAACAGGAAGTCGATTCTGGCTCGCGCAACATGACTGACACGCTTTTATGATCCCTAATGGATTCAAGAGGATCGACGCCAGCGCAACAGCGCGGCTAGCAACGAAAGGGGGGATACACGGGACTTATATCGCGGCGCGACGAACAGTTTTGATCCGAAACATCGGGAATATATCACGTTTGACGCGCGCAGATTCCACCGCTGCGCCGCGTGATCCATCGCATGCCGCGCGGCATCGATCGGCTTTTTAAAGAGGACATTAATTAAAACCAGCCACTATAAAATTAGCGCGATTCCAGTGTCTTCGATACGCGAGACTTTTGCGACGCGCACCATCGAGCTCGACGTGGCAGGATTTCGACGTGGTTGATGGACGTGGCAAAACGAAGCCTGGCGCGTGAGTATCATAGAATCGTGGTTGCGAAATGAGTCTGGTCTGTGAATACGACGGCGTGTTGGGTGTATTTATCGAATGAGATATACTTGAGGAAGACGAAGGGGATACTTTCCGCGTAAAACAGTGTAGAATCATAAAAATTGAGAGCCCTGAATTTTTTAAAGTATCAGTTTGTTAGGAGAACTGTAACGTAAAAGAAGCAAGTTGGTTTTCTAAAAAAAGTACAGGTAAATTTACCAACGTTCATTTTCTGAAAAAGGTCTACCTCGGATGAAACGTTTATAGTTTAATTGAAATCAGCATTACACGCTCGGCAGTTAAGAGGCCATCAAGCAATGATTTCTCTGCCCAAAAGCGCGCACAAAGGGGCGCACACCATGGGAGCTGCTTAGCGGCACGAGAACACGTCTCTCGCGCGCTCATTACCGTAACAGCGCATTAAGTCATCCTCGCTTTCATAACGTCTGCCGGAGTGATTTACGAGATTCAATTGGCCGTGGTGGCTCGCGTAGCTGCCGCCTCGGCGGGCAAATAAAATCGACGTCTATACGAACGAATATTTACGCGCTTAATCGCGCGCGGTAGCTGCTACGATCGTACGTGTGGCGGCTCCAAAATTCTACATCCAATGAGGCTGCCAAGCGATAGAATAGCGAAACGCGAACGTGAACGTCGTCGCGAGAGCAGTTCGAACGCGACAGGGTGGTGGATCGTCGTCTAGTTCCCCGTCTGATTTATCGATCCGCCTCTTTTACCCTCGCGAACGAGTTACACGCGCGGCGTCGACATCGCAAGAAAGGGATCGGGGTTATCGCCGTCCGCGAGGCGCGGCTTATTTACGAACCGAGTCGCGTTCGTCGCTAATAATTCAATAACGCCACGGCGCGGGGCAATAATTATTCCACTTGTCCGATGCAATCGAGCCTGATTGGAGTTAACTGCGCGCGTGCACGTAGAGCCGCGAGCGCGCGCTGCGCCAAAGAAAGTGTATAACGCACTAGCTGGTACCGTCCCTCTGATTGATACAGATGACTACATCCGACTGATGTGTGGGCACCGCAGAAGGAGGCGCCCGAGAACAGGTTCGTGCATCCCTCGACGGCGTTCAGCGGCCGGAAAAACGGGCCCCGCGACGCCATTAATGCTGTCAGGGGCCACTGTTGGCCTCCGCGTTCGCGTCACCTCGCAAAATGGACCTCGTTTCGCGTGGAATTCCAACCGTTACCGTGATACACCGACGATAGGCGTCGATAGAGGACATAGATGGAATTGATTTTCTATAGAGGCCAATGAATGGTATATAGAGTAGTCTGGCAGTGGTACGCGGTGTTAATTTCGCGCGGAACAGGTCGATCAATGTGACGCTAATGGCCACGCAGGGACGATGTAATGGATACGTGTGATGGTTTCCTCGTTCTTCGCGATCCTCGAATTCCTTCGCTTTACGATTACCCGATATACAGACGCGATATTTCATTCCACGCTCTCGCGGTTAAATAATCGATCGTGTCAAATTCTAGGATACATTGCGACTCGCTCGAACAAATTACACGGTTATTAACATATCCTATATATCCATTAAGTGGCCAGCGCTGAAACTAATGCACTTCGAACGACGAGTCCAATTGAAACGAGAGAAAAAGGAACGAACGACTGCCCACCTCGATTAAAGAATAATCGTTTACGATTTCTGTCGAGTGTAACAGCTGTTAATGGAAGAAAACCGGCGTCTTCTGTCGGTTGTTATCGAGAAATGAAATCTTCGCGCTATCCTAATAGATTCGGATCAGCAATTTGTACGGCACGGTTATTCACGATCAGCCGAACGCCGCGGATTTATCGATTCATCGATTTTGTAAACGCGTTAACATCGTCGCGCGCCGGCTACGCGGCGTTCCCGCGATATTTATCAGCCGCCAAACGTTTCCGCGGGTTCGCGGCACCGCGACAGGTGGCTTTTTCAGCGGTGGAAAATTTTCCCGCGGCCACGGTTTTCGTCTCGCCGGCTACACGCCGCGGCGTAGCAGATCGCGCGGGTCTTTATTGCACCGGTTTCGAGTGCCGCGGCCTTTTTTTCCGCGGGCGGAACTCGTTTTACCCTGAAAACAGTGACCGGTCTGGCCGCGAGCGGCCACCTGCGCGGTATGTAAATGCGCGACAACTAATTTCTAATTCGCGACCAAATGGATTGCGGAGCGCGCCGTCGTTCGCCGCGCGAGCACGATAAAACAGTCCACTACGTACAACTCTGACATTACTCTCCGCGTGTCCCCGTGCGTCGTCGTCCCTTTTCGAAATCCTACCTCTGCTTTCAAGTTTATTGCTTCTGGTACCGCGAGCGATACACGAATCGAATTATCGTCTAGCTGAACTGAGAAGAGAGTCGAACCGTTTGAATCTCACTTTTGTTATCGCGTGAGCTGTTAAAAATGTTCGAGTAAACATTGTTACGCGACGTCCATCGAGAGGAACACCCAAAGCATCCGTGTAATGTACCTCGCGGATGAAGAACAAGCGTCTCCGGTTTCTTGAATGAGCTGATCACCGCGCATCAATCCGTTCCCATCTGTCTGAGGCGAAACAAGAGCGATCGCTTGAAAGAACGATAGCCACCGGTTCGAAAGGCATCGGGAACGCTGTGAGATAGAGTCCTAGCTACGGCAAACTGGCAAGTCGGTGGCGAGAGAGCAATAACCACTCGGTGATCCGAATGACCGGCGGGGTGCCATTAAAACCTCATGATTCGTCCATCAAGCGGCATTTATCTCGCACTCGGGCCCGTAAGAACAGTAATTCAGCTGAAAACGCGTGTTGGCCGGCAGAAAAAGCTGTCTGGGTAAACAGCCAGAGCTAGAGGAATGCATAAGAAACGCGAGCCGGCCGAACGTCTAATTAGAAGAGAGCAAAACGAGCGGAACACACCCGGGGTAAGAAAGCGTCTTTCGAATGGAACGATCGCGAACGAGAAGCGTGGAGAGAGTTTGGCAGAGGGTGAGAAAGATACTTGTCGCTGGAACTTTTTGCTACTTTCGAGGCGGTAAATCTCGTCGTGACAGCTTCTCAGGGTTGGTGAAGTCGATAGACGCGTGGACTTCGAGGAACAATTCTGGTTCGCCAACGGGGTAGTTCTTAGAGGGTAACCCAAATATGGAAGATCGACTGGAGATCGCTCGATTTTAAGAACTGCTCGAGGTATCGAACGAAACGAAAGATGTAAAAATGCAATCGATATGCGAACCTTAAACTGCGGGGACCACAGATCTCTGGAACGATACGGAAATTATTCCGCACGACAGAGGAGTAATAAAATCGATCGTGGCCCGTGGTAAATCCACGCGTTCAGCCTAGCTGCGCCGTAGATACCGCGAGTAGCTGGCGACTACGCGGTCAGATAGGCTAGCCAGCAGCAGGCTGGCCGAACGAGCGCATAGTTGAGGAGGTTTGCAAGTGGAATAGATATATAGGTGGGACGTAATCGGGGCCAGGTGTGGCTCGACCTGATGCTGGAAGCGGGAGAGCCGAGATAAAGCGGAACGTTTGTTGGTTCTGCTCGATCTTGAGGTATTTACTTTCATCTCCGCGGCATTTTTCAAGATGGAGTCGCGCGATCCTTACAGAAAGATTCACTATTTTCCTCTTCCAAACTTCACCCTAGACATCCAGGTACTTCACTCGAACAACTCGACTCGCAGAGCTTCAACAGTATCGTTGAAAAACTCTTACAAACACGTCGAAGAAAAAAAAAAGCTCGTCGAGTGGGAAAAGCAGGAAAATCGAGGGGAAGACGAATCGTTCTCAGAGCAGAGACGATTTATAAATAGATTCGAGCTACCTGTGGACGCCCTCGGCGTGGCGAGCCACGCCACATGCGGAGAGGGCACACGCGGCGCGGCCGCGGTTAACTGTATAAACGCGCGGGCACGCCGCGCGAGCCAAGCGCAATTAACCGGCGCGAGGAACCGGCCGGTCGAGCGGTTAACAAACGAAACAAGAGGAGCACCCGCGCCGCATCCTTGACATGGCCGCGATCGGCCACCACCTAGACCGCATTCCTGCCCCGCCGTGACAGACGCCAGGTGACGATCCGCGACGCCGCGGTACCTGCACGCTTTGCGGTTGACCGCCGTGTACGACCAACGCGGAAGACGGAACGCGACCCCCGTCGTCCATTTTAACCTGGCAATTTCGGTGAATCCGCAGATCTTACTCGAGACTTGCTACTGACTGCTGCTGCATCTTATCGTTCCCTCGTATTACAGTAGTTTAATGAAAATAATAGTATCAGTGTCAGTGGAATCAGAGAAATGGAGCGGACATTAGAGAACGAGTGAAAAACTTGTCTACTTAAGAATCCACCGGCTCTTGTTTATCTCGTGTACAGTTTTACCGAGGTATCGGCCGGAAGAAACGCCGCGCAGCGTCTTCGAGAGGCTTAACGATCCTACCGCGAAACTAAATTACTTTTTAAGCTACCCGTCAATTCCACGATTACGGGAAACCGAGCGAACCTGGAGAAACTGAACGCCGATCGGAAATGTCTCGCGCGTCGAGGGGAGAGTCTAGACAGTGTGAAATTCTAGGAAGCTTTAAAAAGAATCTGAAGAGGTTCTGCTACGCGAACGATGCGCGAGGAGTCGTGAAAATCGAAGATTTCCATCGATTCGAGGATCGAGTTTATCGTCGAGCGTTCTAAAACCGCGATTCGAGCTGCCGGTTGCGTCGTATCACTCGCATTCCGGGCTCACCTTCTTCTATCAGCCAGGACAGAATCGAGCGGTCGTTGCACGACGTGATGACTTCTTTAGCCGCATACCGTGGCCGCAGCTAATATCACTTTGTAGCGAGTGAATGAGTCTAACGAACAGGCTGATGGACGTTAGATTAGACCGGTCCAAGTTTTCGAGACGGTTTTATCGGCGGGGCCGCATTCCGGTTCGCGTGCGTGACACGTAATAGCTGCGTAATACCACGGTGCGCGGGGCCGCGTAATTCCACGGGATTTCAGGAAGAGAACGCGGGGATAAGAGGCGCGGGAATCGTTAACCGGGGCAGACGCGCGTAAATTTTCCAATAACGATCGCGTCGCTCGGGGAACAAGTCGCGGGACGACGCAGTAAAATTTCAGGGCCCGCGGTACTATCGCGCGTGTCCATCGAAAAATCCCGCGATTACCCGCGACCATCGATTATCCGGCCCGATCGAGCCGTGTTCGACGATCGTTCCGTGGCCCGGGCGATTTTTCGAAAAACCTCCAACGGACCAGAAACCGTCCCTGCCTTTTTATCGCGCGCGGAAGATCTGTGTCCCGTGGACGTTGTTAACCGTGGACCACGCTCGTTTCACCGGGGCACGGGCATTTCAGCGACTGTTGAATATTCGCGTTTCAGAAATTTATCGTACGCTCGATCGTTTCATAAACGCTTAAATATCGATAGCGCGTAGCGAGCGTCTATCCGCCGCGGGTCTTTTATCACTCGCGTTAAACCAGGAAGCTTTTCAAAATGCTCGAACGCGCGTTGATTATTCGCGTTTAACGATGCTGCGATCCCCATTCGAACGGATAGAGTCGAGCTGGATGAAACTCGTCCATTCGACCACGTACCATTAATAACGCCGCGCGTATCTACGAAACTTCCGCTGCACGCGTTATCAGCGGCGTATATTTATATCGAAAATTAATAGCTGAAAAGTTCGAGAGCGAATAGATTTGCGTATTCTTTTCGAGGACGAGTTGGCGCGCGTCGATTCGTCGCGACGCGTCGCGGCGTAGCAACAGGTAGGCCGGGTGAAAATCGTTGTGAAATCTAATTACACGATCGGGTCGCGGGAAGATAAACAGGTGTGACCCCGCGATCGATCGATTACGAGCGGGGTTTGACGGATTGCACGGTGTCGCGGGCCCCGCAACGAGAGGAATTGTATAGTTCGATGCGAAATGACAGTAGAAAATTACTCGGATGTCCAGCTGAGATAATGGTCTTCGAGTCAGGCGAACAGTTTGCCCGCGCGATTGGTTAAACTTCCCAGCGACTCGCCGCGCACCACCGTGCTGACGGGCATTATTTATTACGAGCGTTGAACGCTTACGATGCGAGACAAACGAAATAATCGGTAATCCGAAATTCCGCCACTCGAATATTAAATTCCCCTGGAAAAGTAAGGGGAAGAAAATGGCTAGAAATTTAGATTTTCGTTCTTGCCGCCACTTTTTCCATCCCCTCCTCCTCCGCATCTGCAATTTTGTTGCTTTCTCTGTTCGTCGAACAATGGGCAATTTGAGATGCCATGAGATCCACCAAGTTCAAATTTCTCTTTTGAAAGAAGAAACTTGAGTTTAGAACTTCATCGCGTTGCAGTAAAATTAAAGAAAGATGTCGCTTAGATGTTCTACTCTAATTTCTCCGATGGAACTTTGTCGCGTCCTTCTGAGACGATTCTAACTTCTGCTCGATTAGATTATTCGTGCGAGAGAGAGAGAGAGAGAGCAGGGTACAGTTATGTCGCAAAAGTGATAATCAGTCATAACTGGACGCAAAAAAGGAACGAAACGGAAAGTAGCGCGAAACGATGCGCTGTATCGATTGGAAAGTCACGATTGCGGAGTGTAGATTCCAAGGAAAAAGCTGAACGGCGCGAATGGATATCGTTGGCACGATTGAAAAATCGCGGATGCGGTTTCGCGAGTAATTAGATTCAGATAGTTCGATAACGAAGCGGCAATGTAACATGCGAGGACGCCGAATGAACAGCGAAAACTATTAATCCCGAGGCGCAACGGCTATCGATAAGACCATTAACAGTTCCGGAGAGAAACTGAGTCAGGTGGAATCAATAAACGATTACAAACGATCGATGATGTCCATCCATTCAAAACACCTTCGTTTACACTGTAGCGAGAACACTGTATCAACTTCTCTCTTAACACCTTCAGAGTAATACAAAATTACCAATTTTTACAAAAACTTTACTTCTTTCCCTCACAGACCTTTATCTACATTCACCAGAATCTCCTATTATAGACCTTCTTCGTATAAACTTTTTACAAATACTTCTCAGAGTTTCATAAAAAAAAATCTCCAAAACACCAACGCGCCACGAACAATAGGACGCTGCAGTCAGGCATCGATCATCCCCCTCGCAAACTAATCGCCTTAATCGTTCCCATAATGGCTGTTATCAATTGGAACGGAAGCCAGGGCACCAAAGACGTCGGCGAACCCTTCGCAGCCCTATCGTCTGTCAACCCTTGTTCCCTCGAACGCGAACGAGGGCCGTCTTTAACGACCGCCACCTGACGCAACAACTGCCTCTGGCCAAGATGGCAGTTGTCTTCGGATGGGAAGCGTGCCGCAAGGGGTGGAAAAAGGGCAGATGCCCCCGTTTCGCTCCCGATTAGAAACGAATTTCTCGAGGATAATGGGGACCGGTTGAAGGAAACCGGGCGGCTCGCTGGACGATCGTTATCCGGCTTTTCGATCGCGCACAAATTTTCGATGAACAGCGCCGATACGACCGCGCGAGGCAACCAGGACGCCGTTTCTCGACGGCACGCGCGCGCGCGCGAATGAATATTCATTTGATAAATTGACGATCGCAGAGGATCGTTAGTGGCCAGGGGATGCGCGGTGTCTGCAAATTGAATACGGTATGCCTGTCGTCGGGCGAAAAACTCGCGGAAACGACGTGCGGTCCGATTAATTTTCGCTCCGCGTAATTCCGTTGAGGAATGCTTTCGTGCGGGGAGGGAAAGGGGGCTACAGTTCGGGTAATGATATCGATAAGTATATTAACGAATTCAATTTAACTTATCCACTATGGGAATTTTTGCTCTCGCCCAGGCGCTCACATTTCCCGCGAAACATCCGAAAATGAATAATTTTCTTGCACGCGCGATGTGGATTCGACTGGTGTATTTGTACGTTTGAATGTGAGCGAATGAAAATGAGATTGCTTAGGAATCCTGTTACATTCTAATGTAACTGCCGCTATTCGGCTCTTCGATATCTTAATAATATTATACCGGTGCATCGATAACATATAATACAAGATAACCTAACGGTTGGTAGGATTTCTTTCCTGGAAGCCACACGGGAAATAGAGGAATACAAAATTCGCTGGTAATAATGGAGTGAGACGCGGTTGTGCGACCGGTGTGGAGGGTGATTGTACGATTGCGTTAAAAAAGAGAGAAAAATTTGTCGAGGTAAAAAGTAGAGTTATGTCACCGAAATTATTATCGATCGGTATTATCGCATAATCGGTACCACCTCTAACGGCTCGAGCAGCAGTTCCGACAACAGAATTTTAGCAACGTCTCGGGGATATTTCCAGGGAAAAAGGACGAAGCGATTAACCGATTGAAACGGAGGCGAATGTTCGCCGTAGACCGCGTGTTTTGCCGATTTACCGGGCTATAAACGTCCCTGGCGAGCCTCTGTTTCGCGAGATAGGATCGTTCAGCGTTTATTATAACGCGTCAATCTCGGAACGTCCGCGGTAATGCGCTCAAAAACGCGGTCTACGTAGCCGTTCTTGATACTTATTGCTCCGCTGAATATTCCGCTGTCGAGATAAACTCGCTCGAGCGCTCTATACGAAGTGATTCAACGATGACACTCGAGAATTTATAGTCCCGTTCCATATATTTCGAGATTAAGGAAAAGGACTAAACAAACGCGGCCCCGTTCGCTCTTTCATTTACAAAACACAATAATCGCGGCTGTAATCTGTCATAAAATCGCTACCGTTCGCTACCTCGAATTACCGTCCCTTATCAACTTTTTCGCGTACCGTTCGGCTCTTTCCGCGACGAAAGTCCGCAAAAAGAAATCGCCGTGCATCGTTCGCCGTGGAACGTTCCTGCCGTGTGTCGCTCGAGAATGCCCCTAATATTTGTCACAGTCCGCTCGTTAGTCATTAACCGCGCGGACAGATCTATCATTATTACGTAGGAGACCAGTTGCCTATTATAGGCCAATGTAAACACAGAGTTTGCCGCCCTGTGTGCGTGCAGAGTTTGCGCGTGTGAATCGCGTGCAAGCAACTATCGTTGCCCCATTCAGCGTACCGCATGCAAATACGTTGCATTCTAATCCTTAGTACCCGCTGCGACTGATAATGTTTTCTAAAACCTTCGTGTTTCGCGTATTACTTTGAAACCCATCGAACCAGAACATTTTTCCGCTCGCGTATCAAAATATTCGATTAGCCTCGTACGATTCCTTCTGATTTACTATTGCGTCGATTCAAGTATTTTAGAGGTTCGAAATATCAGCGAGTACTTGTAAAGTCAGGATATATCGGAACAGCGCGTGTAACAGATCAACGCGTGCACGCAGGCTAGATAGCGATACCCTTTTTTTTTCTGGACACGTAATGAGGGAAATGAGAAAGATAAGATTAATAATATGAGATCGAGTAGTTCGTTCAGAGATGCACAGAAAACTCACCCGAATACGAACCGCTGCGTCGTCGTGGTCGTGTTCGTCGCCTGCCTGTATCCCTCGGTTACCGCCTGACCGCGCGTTGAAGTCTCTGAATATTCACTGAACACCGCGGCAACACTTCACCGTTCGCGCGGCCCGTCGCACCGTTCACAATCGTCTGTCATACCCGCACAAGATTCCCTTGGTTCACAACAACTGAGGCTTCTCTATTATCTACCAAGTTCCTCTACAATTCATTCGTACGTGGATTTCTCGGTCAGAACTCGAAACGTCGCCAACGATCGCCACGAATCCGATGGGCCGATCCGTACCAAATCTGCGCGCGTCACGGGGATCGAACGAACTCTCCAGCTGTTCCCGTCGACTGTGTATTATCGAAATCCGCGGTTGATAAACTGTCCTCGATAAATCTTCGGTGGCAGGAAGAATTCAATTATTTCCGAGCATCGCGCGCGTCGATGATCGACGACGGACGACACAGGTGACGGTTCGCAGACGCGTCGAAACGAGAGGATGTTCAATCACCGTGGATCGGGTGTTCATTAAGAGTGACCGGCTCGTTGGTCACCGTTCCGCGAAACCTTCCGGATCGTTGGTCCCGCTGATCGCGTGGCTGGACGCGTGTGATACCAGGGGGAGGGGAGGTGGTGTTGCACGGTTGAAAGAGGAAGCGTTCGGCAAAGTTCGCCGTCGGGGATGACGATAAAATCCACCGACAGGATCGATCACGGTTCTACTATCGACGAACGCGCGTGCAGCCGACGCGGGTGATCCCAGGTTGGGTCTCGGTTTCCGGAACTCCCGAGGGTAACCACAAAGGGGAGCGTCGTTGATCGGCGATTCAACAGGCTCGAGGCTCCGACCGTGTCATCGAGTCCACCCTTAGTGGCGAATCTCCGTTAAAGACGCTCGAAGCCAGTGGATTCACAAAGAACAGTTCACAGATCACGGGATAACCTAATCGCCCGCGGACGTTGGGACGCGTCGAACCGGGTAGCAGTCAACTTTCACGAGGCGATCGATAATATCGATAGACGCGTGGAGGTAAAGTTTAGCCTGTTATCCAGGGGGGATTCACCGGGATTGAACAAGTGGCCGCGACGCACGTCGATCGAACCGGGTGACGGTGATCGATGACGAGGCCCACGCTCGCCGATGCGTGATCCCGATGGACGAGGTCCGTGCGGTTATCCTGGCGAGGACGATCAGCCAGCGTGGTAGCGCACACAGGATCGGTCGGCTGGTCCCGCGCTTCACGTCCTACGTGTTCGTGTCTACGTTCGCCGTTCTACCTCGTGGAGCGTGCAGCAGGAGGCGTGCTGTCCCGGACTGGACTAGCCTGGGCCCCTGGAGTAGAGAGGGCCGGTCGCGCTTCACCTCCGCTTCACCGGCCTCCCTCCACTTGGACGTGGCGGCTCTCCTGCCTCTCTTCCTCTCTCTCGCTCTCTTTCTCCTGGCGACCGGCTGGCTTCGTTCGCGTAAGCCTCGAACGGAGCACTACGAGGCTTACCTGTCTCTCTGCCTCCCCTTCTACCGCGACCTCACCGCGATATCAGTGGGCCGACGGGGAGAGAGAGAAAGAGTTCTCGAGGGGGCAAACAGGAGTACTGAAGGAGAGAGAGAGGAAGAGAGAGAATGAGATAGATAGGACGACGGGGAGATAGTCCAAGGGGGTTCAAGGGGGAGAGGTAATGATGAAAACGGCCCCTCTCTTGCAACTTTCTTGAAGTCTTTTGGTGGACGCTCGTACCACGACGCCCCCACACGCTGTGGCAAGAGGTGAGGAGAGATTGGAGCGCGGCTTGGTCGCTTTGAAGTTGACCAGGTGGCGCGATCGAACGACAGTCCTGCTTGCTGATTTTGGGGATTCCTCTTCATTCTACGATGGGGTATGCTTTGTGATCCAATCAACTGTATAGCTTGAACAATTCTGCTCTAATAATGCTACCCTGGAAGAACCACTTCTGACCATCCCTCGAGCAGTCACCACGAATATTCGAGTACCCCTTCGACTTGGAGAACGTCGACCAAGGCCCAAGACCCGACTGCATACGCTGAAGATGCCCATCGTCGAAAATTCCACGGCTACTCCGAGGTCCACTCGGAGCAGTTCACACCGTCACCGTTATGGGCGGAACCGAGCGGAACCACGCTCTGTGCGCCGAGCGAAACTTCCCTCCCCGTTTAAATTGGACTTTGGGCAAAGTCGGTGCTTCTCGTTCGTATTCCCGCGTCGTAAATCGACGCGCTCTCGCTCGTACGTGCCCGATGGAAACGCGTGGGCGTGTGAAACGGACCGAACGGAAGGCCATTGAATTTTTGTGCAAATTTTTCGACAACCAGCCCGCGAGCTGGAGGATATGAACGCGCGGCTAGCAGTTCGATTGCGGAAACGCGATACGCCGACGATATCCTGCTTCCGTGGCACTTGTTCTCCGTTTGTTCTCCACTCGATTAATCGATCGCACGCTGAAGTGGTGACCGCTGGGACCATCGAGTTTGACGAGAGTCTTTGCCGTTTCGAATCTGATTTATATTATTTAACGACTCGTATCCTTTGCTCCCTCCATTGTCTTCCCTCACCCGGCCCTTCATTTGGTTTGAATTACAAATTCACGGTCAGCATTGTTTCGCAAATACGTTAAATTGGGGAGTATCGCGGTTGGAGAACAAAGGCTGGTTCGGTTAATCGTTTCCAGGGGGAAACATTCCATAGTGAATTATAATACCGACGCAGCGTCTGCGCTATAACAGCGTAACCCCCAAAAATTGCTTCTGAGATTGCGATTAATGAACTTCTTGACGTCCCAAACCTGCGCGCCTCAATTTCCATGTACATAGTCGTAATTTTGATGGATTACGCGACTGGAAACGAGAACACGAGCAGTACAGCTGCATCGATCTCTCCGTAACGGAAACGAAGAGGAAAAGAAAAAAAGAAGAATACTCCACGTTTCGTAAATATCCGATACGCTCGACGCTATAAGTACGAGTCGTACTCTGGTACCCGTAATTAACTCTTAAAGTATTCAAGGAAACATTGGCCTCGTTTTGCCCCCCGAAACTGTACGGGCTCGTAGAATATTAACGCGTTCTCGGGTAGCTATTTAACGATGCCCGTGCCAGATGAAACGTCGGCCGCGCGCATCCTGTCCGGCTGGTTCAACGGTCGCCCCTTGTAAAAAGGTACGCGCAACACCTCGAATAGTTATGCACCCCTTTTTCGCCCGGCCCGCAACAGTTCTAATAGCGGCGCGTTCTATCCACCGGCGTTCGTTGCACTTGCTGAAACAGCTGTGGCACCTGTTCCTCCCGGCTGGTGGCTGTGTAAGGTGCAACGGTCCCGCGCCGTACGCGTTCACCACTCCTGCGCGCGGCCCTTGCAATATCCGGAATAGACGATTGGTCCCGCGTTAATGGTAACCTCCGCTCGTTTCCTTCACTCCGGGCCTAATAGCTTTTCTATCTTCTGCCACTCGATGGACGGCGCGCCGGGGATAAATGGGTTCCGTTTCGAGAATTGCGCTCCGAAGAGAGAGGGAGATTGATGTTGTTATTGGGTCATTTCGGTGGTGTTTCGTGGACGCGTGGCGAATTGGAGAATATTGCGACCGGGGTTGATTGATGTTTATGCAAATTCATGCCTTCGGAGGCATGGATCGAAGAAATGAAGGTTGCGGACTTGTTTCGACGAATTTAGAACAGCAAGAGGGCACGCAGAACGATCCTTCGAGTATCAGAAGAACTATTCTTGAAAGACCCTCGCAGCACGCGTTTCCATAGAACGGAAACGAGAAGAGTATCGTCCAATAGACGATCGCAGGGTGCATCCTAGGGTGCAAGAAGCGCGGGAAACACATGGCCAAAGGTAATCCTAGGGGTGAGAGACGCGGATCAGCTGGTGTTCGCCGGCGATATCGAGGAACGGAGCAGTTTCGACCGTTAAACGCCCTTCGCGAAGGTGAGCACATGGCCCGGAACGGGGCTCGATGGGATCCTTCGAGGACACGCACGTTCCTCCTTCGTCGGTGTGCTCTTATTAATGGCATGCGTTATTACGGGGATGGTAGTAACGGCCGCGTCAACGGTCCCGGGCACCTGACGCCTTGTAACGAGTTGGGCCCGGCCAGGGGCGGGGCCCTACTCGTCCCTTTTCGTCACGATCGCGTCCTGGCGATCGTTCCACGCAATTCCGGTAGCCACGGCCTTTCTTGTCGCCTTCTTCCATCCGATACGAGCGGACGATAACCTGGCCCGGGATTTTTGTGGTCGTCGACGTGTTTGAGGTGGTCCTCGGGGCGCCTAATCGAATGTCATCGGAGATTTCTAAGTAACGAGACGAGGAACACTTCTTTTGGGTGCGCGATGAGGAGACGGACTGATCTTTAATTAGCCACTGTTCGTTAAGTGTGTCGTTTCTTAATTAGATACATCCCTTACCTATCCGACGATCGCGAGTATTCGTGGCGTAGATTACGATTCGATTAAAATAATGACGCAATGAGATGTCAGATAGAGCAGTAGAGAGAATTAGGTTTCGCTAACTACGTAAATATTGCCGATACGCGGCTCGATTCCATCCCAATCGCATCGGGAGGAATCGAAAGGAGCGTGCAATCACGCTTTAAGCGGAATTCCAATTAATTAGACTGGGAGGATAAAGCGGCACACTCGGTATCATCTCGATCACACCGTACCCGATCCTCGACAAACCATAAATCTGCCCGAACGGCCGGTAATGGATCGAATCCACACCGTGGAGCAAATTAGGCAGTTGGACGGGGCTATTAAGCATCGCAACGCGGGGATAATTCGCGGGGTGGAGATAATTCGATTGGTCCGAGGAGGAGGATAGAGATCGGCTGTAGACCGTTGGATCGAAATAAACGCTCGGGGCGAGACGTGAACGCGTGAATTGCCACCTGGGAGGACGAGGGGTCCAGCAGCCGGCCGAGATAAAGGCGCCACGGTGGATTAGACGACGAAAAAAAAGCCGCTCGTAGGGGTGTGCAACGTGTTGTTTCGCCCTTGAACGTGGCAATTGCCTGGTCGATGGCGTAAATGAAGTGCTCACCAGGGCAGAAAATGAAAAATCCTGCTTGCCGGTATCGATTCTGATTGCTGGCGAGCCGGCGGAGATAAGGGGCCGCGGTTTCCCGACGCGATGGACAGCCGTAAACGGTGCGCGCGATGCGCGGCGGTGGACGTCGATTATGCTCGCGGCGTTGGGCGGTGAGAAATAGAAAATAGAAAATGGAATGAGCCAGCTGGAGTGAAAGCAGGCCGTTTCGTTTGCCGCGAAATAGCTGCTCGCTGCGCTCAACTAAATCGTTGCCCAGCCTGTGGACAACGGAAGGCTGATTCGTTCCTGCGTGAAACGGGCCATTGTCCAGAGGCAATTAGACTACTTTCGCATTCAAAATTTCAAATTTCAAACGCTATGCCTTGGAAGTCTTTCTACACTCGTACATAATATTGCTCCCCACCCTCTGTAAACCTCTTTAAATCCTCATTAGGATAATTCAAAAGTTGTAAGCGAAACGTGTTACTCGTCGAAGCGCGGTGCAACAACGGCACTCTGCACGCTTCTTAACTACGATTTTAATTACAATAGCGTCGCCATTTCTTTTTTTTTCGCTGTGTATATCCACCGGCTCTTCCCGTACGATCGGTACTGCAACGCTTCGACGCTGAATCCTGCACGAACAACCCACCGCTCTCGATCCGCTATAATTCAACCAGCCAAGATTCCCGATACCCCTTATCTGGCCTCACCTGCGAACGTCAGAACGGCGTCGGATTACGCGAAAATTCTTGATCGTAGATTAACAGAAAATGGATCGTCGCCGGGCAGAGTGAGCCAGTTAGATCGGTATCCGGCCGGGAAAACGATTCAAGGAGCAAACGTCGATGTAATCGTAGGTCAGCAAACGTACCACCGCCAGCAGGTGCGGCTTTCTTTCTTTCAGCCCCGCCGGACGTAGGGTAGGTAATGTCTTTCAGGCCTGCTCCGTATATCCACCTCTGCTCCCCTTTTTTTTCCCCGCTCCTGCCCTCGTTCGTTCCTCGTTCCCCTGGTTTTTTTTTATTCTTTTCCATCGCTCGCATATGAATTCATTATATCGCCTCTGCAACGCGCGAAAGCCCTTATCCGTGGATCTGTGAGAGATACATTTATTAATTATACTTGTTCCACGGCATAATTTGGTTAGCTGCCGATAATTGGCTGCAGATAGGACCGGGAGATATTTATTCGCGACAGGGCGGGAGCTTAATCGATACGAGACGTCTATATTTTCGGTCCTTGTTGCCACTTGGGTGATCCACGGTGTAGCTGGGAGTGTCGAAGAAATTAATTGACGCCAAGAAAAAGTGTACTTTGCCGGGGCAATTTTGCGACGGGTAGCTAAAGTTTCACTGCTGGCAACGATCGGTTTGATCGGCGAGAAAGTGTCAAAGAAAACATCCGGCGAATTCAGAGCGTAGAACAACAGTTTCGCTACGAAATCACTGAGCCACGCGATGCCAGCGATCGGGCCAACGAGAAAACGATTTCCTTGCGACGAGAATTGAATCGATTAGACTCCATTATCCACTTTTTGTTGGCTCCCTGGTCGGACGGTGAAAGTAGTAGAAAAACCGTGTCGTCGCTCCGCGAGACCTCAAGTTTGTCAAACACATTGTTAGAGCTACTACCTAGAGAAAAAAAAACCCGCTGGCGATCATAACGCTTCGATAAGTAACACTTCCATTGGAAAATCGCGAAAGATCGATGAGAAACGAAGCGAGGTCACTCTCTGCTATTTTGCAGGAAGTGATAAATTCCAAGGTGATTATGTTTCTACGTAGAGTAATCGAAGATGTATCTGCCACGATGAAAATGTCTCAGTGAGCGCACGGATACGTGCGGTATGCGCAAGCGATCGATTCGTGGTCCAGTTTCGTGCACTGGCCCGACGGTACGCTACTTATCGTTTCAACGCCTTCATCGGCGTCTTTCGGCACCGGGTGTTACGCAGCCGCTGGCACATCCCATCTTCATCCGTGCCGTTGAGAGTAATGAGAAAATAACACGAAATTACACACCCCGACCGAGCGTGCCCCGACCGGTCCGCCGTGTCGAGGAGGAAGTTGAGGAAGGTCTCGAACCGGCGGACCCGCTCGCTGTTTCGACGGTGTGAAATTTATTCGGGATTCCGGTATTTTTAAATTGATCGTTACGACAGTCTGAAGTTTCGAGACGCGTTCTTTCGAAAGTTGCTCGAGTCGTGCTTGCTCGTGCTAGGCGTAATTATCAATCGGTAATTGGAAAGTTGCTTAAGAATCGTCGAGCTTATTTTATTCGCTTGTCATTCTGCTCCTCTTCGTTCTTGCAGTGTCATCGTGTTGGCATCGATCAAACTACTCGAAACAATCGTTAGCTTCTACAGTTTTTCATACTCCTCCAAGTCTGCGGACCTTTAGCCTCCGACGACTACTCTTGATCGATATCGTTCCATCTCGATACACGATGTTCGCGATACAAAAAAAAACGCGTCTATAACTCGTCGATCTCACCTCTGCAAGGTTTCAAAGGTACATCCAGCAACTCCACCCGTGGCAATCCGCGTCCTGCTGCTCCAAGGCTGACGAAAAGCGGCCAATAAACGTTCAGCTGGGATGAAAAGAGCCGAGAGAGTTCGCGACCTGGTCGGTGACCGTCGCAGCGCCTCGCGTTGGCTTCCGACGGGGTCCGTGGTGGGGTCATTCTCGTGTCGCGGACGTGGAGGGAGCTGTTGGGGCCCGAACCGTCGGCGGAGGGAGAGGGAACAGGGCCCGGAGGGGCCAGAGAGCAACGGCGGACACGGCCGCGGGTGATTACGTCGCCTGTCGGCGCGGAACTGTCTCCTCCTACCCGCGGCGCCCACCGTGCTCCGATTGGCCGGGCTCCCTGCCGTGGAGACGCGTATACCTCGCCGGGCCCTCCGTCTCTCTTTCTCTCTCTGTCTCTCTCCTCTCGTCTCCTCTCCTACGGGCCTGCTTCTCCGCCGTCCGGCTTTTTCGAATCGCGTTCCCCCATTTTTTTTTGTCGCCGTCCTCGCAGTCCCAGCCGCCTCCCACTCCACAGGACCCGATCCGATCCCCGTGGCCGTTGCCTTGCGGCGAAGCTTTTTCTGCTTTCTTTCCGTTTCGTTCGCCTTGGCTCCCTTTCGTCACCGGGCCGGCCGCCGCCGCCATGGCCGCTTCCGCTTTCGGCGGGGTCCGTCGAGTCGAGTGATCGGAGATGGAGTCGACCACTTTGGGACGATTTCTGGTGGTCGTTGTGCTGCTATTCAAGGAAATTGGTTTAAGGAATTGAAGGGTGTAATCGTTCGATCTGAGATTTATCTGGCGCGATTTAGGTTGATTTTTTATTTGAATGGATCTTTGGAATAATACGTAATTTTTGCTTGCAACATCCACGAGCGTATTTAATAGCCGCGTCCTCTGTTTTGTTCGCGTCGATGTTTCTCGCAACTCGTGTCTTTAATGCATTTGGTAACCATTGTCGACCAGAAGAATTTGTCCTCGTTAAGAATCCACCTTGGTCCTGTTACGAAACCCGCCTCGTTGGTTTCGAATATTTTCCAACGTCGTAAGGAAATGCCAACGAAAAGATAAACGAGTGGCGAAACGAGGAGGAAGAGAGGAATTCGCCGGGCGTTTGTCCGGCGTTCTCGTTGGTTCGGCCGCTTCCGCCTGAAACGAAAGTAGGGTGATACGTCTAACGGTGGGTCTATCGTTTATACAGAAAACGGAGCCGGCAGCGCGTCAATTTTCACTTCGTTACGGGAGTGAAATTCCTTTTGCATGCGCCAGACCATTCCGCGTGGAATCGCGTGCGAACAGGCCCGCGATGCGACCCGATAAATTCGCCGGGACGACGCGTGCGTGTGCCCCGCAACACCAGCGCGCACCAGTATGCGGACCGGACGTAATTTCACGTTGGAACTCCTCGAATCTCCCCTTTCCCGGTAAATCTAACTCGTCTGGTATAAACTGGACCACGCAAAGTTTCTACGATCGTCGAGATTCGAGCAAGTTTTCGTCTGGGGAAATTCTATCGACTCCTACCCATGCAGTAGAGAAATCACAACGACACAGACCGTAATTAATTCGTCGCTGACTTGTAAAAATTCGCAGTACATCGAGAGTCAAATTGGAGATTCGTTTGCGACGAAATCGTATTAATTACAAGGTTCATTAAACCGCGTGAACTGCGAGTACAAATCTATCAGGAGGATCGGACGTCGTTGAGCGCTAAGCGACCGGACTCTGTCCTCGTCGATTTTGTTTAAACGCTTTCCTGGCCAAGTGACCGTGACACACCTTCCTCTTGCCACGGGATCGGTTTACCCGGGGCGATTCCTCTCGTGGTGATCCAGATCGAACGACTCTCCCACGGCGGGAACCCGGCGAATTCTGATTCTCTCTAACGGACGATGACCACGAGAAACCGGCAAACAATGACGCAAAACCAACCGAGAAGTAACCGGGAATACCGACGCAGGCTGTCGTCGACGATATTGCCGCGTCGAAAGAAAATCGCTCGACGACTAAGTCGTGCCTGCCAACGAAGTTTTCTCGAGCCTGGTAATCATCTTATTAGAGAGAAAAAGAGAGAGAGAGAGGTATTTGTGAGAACGAGGACAACTGAGCAATCTTCCGTACTATTTAACCAACATTCTCTATTCCTATTAATTAGCAATTATCTAAAAATACGTAATGTTTGCAAATCCATGAGCGAAGAGTTTTCCATCCATTTGTATAAAATGGAAAAGGAAGGTACAAGAGATAATAAAATACATATGCTAGAACTCTATTTGCGTGAATGCTCGATTAAGTGGATTCTTGTTACCTAATCTATTACCGCAGGGCGTGCTATCGTTCTGACACGAAATAAGTAGCGAAGAGAATAAAAAAGTGAACTGATTCTAATTATTTACTAATCAATAAATCTACAATATGGCCTGCACCTTGTATTCGTATCCACGATGTCTAAAAGAAGAAGATTAGCAAACTTAATTAGCAGATTATAGTCGAGTTTACACCGCATCAACTCGATGTGTACCGTAAAACTAAACACATTATCGCAAGTACCTTCCTGACTTAAAAAGAGAAAAAGCTTCGTTTGCGCAAATTACATCTAATCGACGGAATACGATCAGCTTTGCACCATCGAGGCGACTATTCCACGAAGTTGATAGCACGCGCGGCACGTACCAGTTATCAACCAATAACCCCGGCGAGCAAGCGTGTTGCAAGAATCGAGAGACGATCAGGAACGCCTTCGTTAAGTTTTACGTCCTATCGTTAACGTTGTACGCGTTTAATTCCGTTAGGCGGTGGCTTATCGGGAGAAGATCGCGAGAGGTGATACCGTGGAGCGAGTTATTGCAACAAAGTCCAGATAGGAATCTGTCCGATCGAGGGCCAGGGACCCGGGACAGGTTGATAAAGTTTAGAAGCGGCTCGTCGTCGCCGCGCTATTGAGAGCTCGTTTGCACCTGGACGCACCTGTCCGTCGATACGATCGTCGACGGCGCGTGGCGGCGATGCCGCGAGAGGGTGGTTATAATTCCACCGGGTGCGCCGGTATTTGTTTAGCAAGATGGACGGATACGAATTCGGGGATTCCGCCAGCCGGAAGCCGAGGTTAGACGCGACTGGGGCGGCCATTGTGTGGAGATCCAGGCCAGATATCGATCGACGCTGATCGTTCTGTCGATAAGCGGTTTTTTAACCTCTTCCCCCCTCTCTCTCTCCCTGGCGTTTTACGATCGAACTTCTCCGTAATGTACAATTTAACATCGCGTGATACTTTTTAGCCGAACTTGGTCGATTGCCAGTCGAAGCGTGAGGGGTTAAGGAAAGACAGAACGACGGATTCCTGTCTTTTTATCCTGCCAATTTCAGACCTCATTACAGCACTAATGTATTACAATTTCGTACGTATACAAGACCAAAGTAAAGTAATCGCGCAAGAACAAGAGGCCCAAGAAACGAGTGCATACACAAAAACGTGCATCCATCTTCGCACTGTTGCGAAAGAACCCTGCGCACCCGAACCAGCTATCCATCGACCACCGTACCGCTCGACAATCACCGGTCGCGATCTCGCAATCATCCTACCCCGCGATACACAACTCATCCTTTAATCCCCCCACAACGAAATGGCAATTCACCATCCTGCAAGAAGAAGCAGCAGCCTCGTCGAGCGATTTCAACGAGCGAGTGGTCCCAACGGAGGTTCCGCGGTCGCCAGAGCGACCGGTTAGCATGATCCACAGAAAATGGAGGGAAAAAGAGCGGACGCCGCCGCGGCGGTGTCGTTTCCAGTGGCACGGACAGGCGATAAAGGCCTGAGGACGAGGGTGTCCGCTCGCACCTGTCTCGCGTCTCGCGGAGAAATCCGTTTAGCCTCGAGCAGGGCTGAGGGCGCGAGCGCCGGAGGTTGCGCTCCCTGGACCGTGACGGAGCCACTCTCCGCATACTTCTAGGTAAACGTCGCTGGCGTCCCCGTGACTCTGCCTTGTGATCGATCGCGTGGATTCGATCGTTCTTGCCGCCCCGCAGCCGGCGAACAATGCCCGTTTCAGATCGCTCGGCCGAACGAGAGACCGGCGGCGCTCAGCGTTGCAACTCTGTCCAAGCTGCATGCCCATTGACGGGAGGGATAATGAGCCGAGTCTTTTGGGAGCGTGGTTCGTGGGTTTTGTGGTCTTGCTCCGAATCGAAGGTCGATGAAATTCGCGCGACAGTTGAGAGTGATTTTTTTCACGACTCTTGGTAGATCCTCTTTATTTTCTTGCACGTCGTCGGGCTTCTCGTGGATTCTCGAGTGTCCAAGGACTAGGACTTAATTTCTCCACCGGTTGATTGCTAGATTCGGTCCAAGGTACTTCATTCCCAGCGATCACTCATTAAGGTCTCTATGTTACCGTGAAATGATCAGAAAATCCCACGGTCCCCCTGTCTGTTCAGCCAGAAAACAATTTTACGTCGGTGGGCAATTAAAGGATCTCGAAACGAGCGAATTCCATTTAAATGAACCAATTCCCACCCTTGAACACACGTACAGTAAAGCGAGGCGTAACTTCCAGAGAATAATTGAGCGCCCAGGTGCATTCTTCGGCAGACACAAAAGGTTCTCATTGGTTCGCGAAAAATCGGACGGCTCGACGGTAACGAACGGTCGGGGAGCGTGACAGGGCGCAATTTTTCGCGCTGATAGTTTATTGTTAATCTTACCCCAGAACGAGGAACAGACATGCCTCCTCGCCCAGCTGGGTATATACCAATAGGTTATCCAGCTACCTCCAGTTTTATCCCAGTACTGAGTCCTTCAGCTACCCTAACGCTCGAGGAACCAAGATCCCAATCTCGAGGAGGCGAACTTACTACATGCACGCGTGCATACTCACCCCTTACGCCTCTGACCCCTTACGAATTTCAATTGGATTAGATTGGGCAAATTTTTAGACAACTTGACCTGACCCGTCCGTATTTTATTCGATTTGACCAGTGCCCCGTTAGCCGCCGGACAAGTCCGACGCCCAGGCTCCACCACGAGGAGGTGGGGTTGGCACTTGCTGGACTCCCAGCTTCTGGAGCCCTTCCGCGCTGACAATTCGCCAGGCGGATAAGAGGCGTGGGCAGAGGCACGAGGAGGGTAAAAAAAAGAAAAAAATCATCCGCTATGACACAAGATCGTTCAATCGCCGAGCGGCCAATCGGCAGCTGGTGTCACGGGTGGAAAAGCGAATCCTTTGATCGCCGCTTTAATTATCGGCCACTGCTTCACCACGCTCTTTTTTACGAGGATTCCTCGAGGGGGCAGGGACGCTGCCGCTGCGATCGATCGCTCGGGCTCGAAACACCTGTTAAATCGACCGCGATCCTGTGTCGTTAAAACGATCCACTGAACGAGGCCCTCGATCTCGACGACGCCGCAAATGAAACAGGCGACGGGACGAAAGGAGGCAAAACGAGGGACTGCCGCGGTAACGTTCGCCACTGGGATTATGGTACCGCGCTAGTTACACTCGCCGTCGATGGTTTACATTTTAATTACAAGTGTAATTTACGACTGGTTCGAAACATAAAAGAATCCCTGGTTTCTCTTATTCTACGGCGTTACGGTTTGAAGAAATTTTCCGATTAAACCGCGGCTAAACTTCGACGTTTCTTTGCCGCGGGTAGCAAGAACTGCGATCCATCGCAGTCCTTTATTCTAATAGCAAAAGTAGAAACTGTGTCCACAATCGGAGAAATAGAAACTGTGAACAATCACTATAAATCAATCGATCGGCGCAAAAATGTTGCATGCGCCTCTGTCTTTTCGACGGAGTTATTCTTCATGCTTCACAGTGCGCTATTGTATTAAGAAAATGAATTTCGCGCAGCTGCGGGGCAATCAATTATAATTATTGCTTCACGTTCATTCCGAGGAAAGAAAACGGCGGAAAAAGCGTGGCTGCGCTAACGCTTCGCAAACACCGGGATGAAAGCGGCCGATGGATACGCGTCCAAAGGCCGTAGAGCCGCGGTCGGCCGGCCATTCAGCCGGTTTCTTCTCTTATGAATGAGCCCGATGATCCGTCATTAGCATAGTCACGATCCGCGGCGACATCGCGCGCGTCCTCATCCCGTACCGTTATCCTCGCTGCCTTGCCACCGGCTAAATGGCTTCCCGATGTAAATTGCCCCCCCGCTATAAATTGCATAATCATCCTTAACGGGTCGCGTTCGATCGTACGCCAAGCGTTCCTCGGCCGCGAGCCGCCTATCACGCCGCGAACGAGGGGTAAAAACCGCCCCGCCGAAAATTGCCGTATTCGTTTCCCCGTGGAACGCGTGCTCCGTAATCTCTGTTCCCTCGTTCACGCTCATCGTTTCCGCGAACGATCTCGCGTTGAAGGATGATTTATGAAAGGATCGACCGGCTCACTCGAGGAGGAAATTGTTCTTCAACGCTGCTCGTTGCATTTTGTTGCTTCAGATGTATGATTCTCGCGATCGTTGAAACGCGAGTTTCACTACTAGATACGCGAGATATTTCTACTAAATTTCTGTTAAACAATTACACCTCGCGACACTCTAAACTAACCACTCTAAAATGCATCTGAAACACCATCTCTCCCTCTTAACGCTATTCGATTGCACTTTAACCTCCTCTGCAACCATCACAGGCCTCGATCTCCTCGCATCGAACGAAGGAACATGTTCCGTTGCAAAAAGAGAGACGCTCTCGCGTCTCAGATCGAGAGGCATCGAGGAATAGGGTGGGCAAGGGTGAAGGAGGCGGGGTAAGCTGATCGAATCACGAATTACGCGGTGGAGAGCCGAAAGCGATAGTCAGGTGCGAGATCCTGGATCCCGTTCACCCCGTACCCGGGGCATAATTCTCTAAGCGATATTGGTATTCTTTTGCCGGTGTGTTATTTACACGCGTAGACGAGGCTGGGGTTGCGGTCGCGGGACGACTCGGTGGTAATCGGGCACCGGTCAGAAGCCGAGATAGATTAAATTAGGACAGGTAGCAGGAGCCGAGGTGAAGCGAACAGTGTCGGAGTCACGTGCGGCCTCCGCGCGACCGGAAACACGGTATAAAGGGTCCGGGTGTACTCGGAGGGCCGCGCGCGGCGGCAGCCTCTTCCATGCGGCTACCAGTTTGACGATGGTTAGTGGAAACGAAACGTGCGGTTGATGGCTCGAGGATGGAGTTCTCGATGGTTCGTCTGTTTCGTTGTCGGATGGATAGGAAGCGGTCTGGCTTCTTGTCTTATCGAATTTGACCGTAGTCCATGCGTGGTAGAGAAGAAAAAGTGTTCGTTCTTCTGATAAAAGTTGACGAATCAGACGATTCTGCAACAGAATGTCGACGAGCATTCGCGAGAGGCTAGCCTCGGTTTTACGGGGATACGCGGAGACGATCGCCGCGTGCTCGCGTCCAGCGGAATGCACGCAAGAAAGTGGCGAGATGAAAGGCGAGGACGGTCGATTCCGATGGCCACAGGAAGAAGCCCGGCCACGGGATTACGTGGACGCTGGAACGGCAGCGGTGTTTTCTTTCTCCCTTTTCCTTTTTATCCACCGCCTACGGAAAAATTAACCGGATTCCGTAGGAATTATCGAGAGTGCTTCTTGCGGAAGTTCCGAGGGCGTCCCGACCAAACACCGGTGACAGAGTTGAAAAAGCTGCGAGCTTTTTTCACCACCGCCACTTCCTGTCCGCCCCTTCGATCTTCTTTCTATCGTTCGACAGTTGGAATTTTAATGCTCGTTTCCGTTGCTCAATTTCTCAATCGATAGAAACGCAGGATCTGTCGATCTCGATCTTGGGAAAGAATTCATACTTTTTCTAGGTGTAGAGAATGGATGATAAAAATTGTGTCAGCAGCTGAACTCGTTAGCCATTTTTTATTCAGCTTCGTACTTTTTCTATTAAATCTGCCACGGCTACTTTTTGATCGTTCGACAACTTTTCTGAATTCTCCATTCTCTCTGAAGTTGCGTCTACGATAAGTTGGCCCCGCGTAGGATGAAACTGGATTGCGATGAAAACTTGTACTAACCCGCCTCTAATGTAACTGTCCATCGCGTTCTTAACAACGTTCATTCTCAATAGTAACCATACCACTCGCCAACATGGCGATGTTACTTCCTTTCGGTAATTACACGTTGCAACCTCCTAACTTGTCTCCACGATTTACACCTTCGACAGTTCGGACTCGTATCGTGCAACAACCTTGCGCTTATCCGGAACGCAATTACCAGCGGCACTGGATATTCCTGCAACATTAGGTTGCACTAATTCATGACTAGGCTCTTATCCAACGGGTTCCGCGGCTTCGATTTATCGTAATTTATGTTGCAAATTAAAAACATGCCGCTATTTACGATCTGGTTAAGCACTCAGCTTGACGTTATCCATTTCGGTAGAGATCGCTGTTAACGCAATAACTGTCCACTTCGGACTAACATACTTTCAACCCTATCGTTCACGCCTTATCGCATTGCACGCGACAATTTTCAATCTTTTTCAGGTAAATTATATTAATAACGAATAACCACAGTTAACCGTTACAAAAGTTGCCAGCGGTAATTAATAAAATCCGATAAATCGCTTCGAAAGTACAACTAATATCAACATTATCGATCGATATATTTTACAAGCATACGAAATACGACATTACATCTAAATAACGTTGCAACGATCGATAACCGAGCAACTAACCCGCGGAGAGGAAACAAAAAAAAGACAAAAAAGGATAGGAAAACGGAGAGATCGAGAAACGACAAATATCCGACAGATTCCGTTTGCGCGCGATAATGACAGGTACGTGTCCGCAATAACGAGAGGCAAACGGCGGCCGTAAACTAGCGGCGACAAGCGTTAAGGTGTCGTAAAGGCGATAATTCAGCTGGTTTATCAAGCGCAGCCGAACACGGTCGCGACCACTGTCTTTACGGCCGATCGATATTAATGCCCATTGTTGAAAACGCGCAGCCAGATATCGATCGAGCAAGTCCCGGGCACAAATTGTCCAGACACCCGCCGGACCCGTTCCCTCCGCCCCTCGTTTCAATTCGAATTAATATAGCGGTTATCGATCGACCGTTGCCCGAGCGGTTCCGCGAGCGGCGCGATCCGCCATTTCGGTACGCCTTGCACCTCTCCTGGGTCCACGCGAGCGCGCCTCGATCCGGCCACGGTATCTCGACGCGATTTCACGAACGCCTCCTTTTTTTTCTCTCTCCTAGCCGCGGGGTACGTAGCGATTTTACGGTCGAACTACCCGGGAAATGTCCAATTAAGTGATTACCCTGGCCTCTACGGTGGTTCCCTCAAGTGCAATGTTGAGGCAGGCTTATCAACAGGTTCGCGATTTTTGATCCCGCTTGCGGTGGAATGCGCTGATCACAGAGGACGCCGTGGATGATATCGCCGATAAGAGGAGACGTTAAATGTCCGGATGAAATGTTGCCCGATGCGTTCGATTTGCTACAATGTGTGGGCGCGAGCGTAGTAGGGCATAAAAAACTAGCGACCCGTTAGCTAAACTGTTACAACAGTATCACTTTAGCGGGGGACGAACGCGGGAGTGTGTCTGTAAATAAAACGTGCGGAATGCCGCGACACATTCTCTAACGATCAATTTGTGCACCGTTATACTCGGGGAATTTCGTTGCCGATTTAACTCTTAAATACTCCAATAACTTAAACCCAGTGACACGTACATGTACCCAGAGTTGCAGGTGCGTTACGTAGAAGTATCTTTATCTCTTATTTTACTTGCCAGAGATGACCCAAATAGAAAATTCTCATATCTTCAGAAACGGTGAATCTTGATCGCGAAATTGAGGAAGATCAAATCATTCCCTAATTATTCAACTCGAGCTAAAGGATACGACGTGACTCGACATCCGCCCTCTTTGCATCAGTCGAACAGTGAAAGTTCGGTGCGCAATGAGAAGAAACAAAGTGACAAATCGCGGAATCAGGTCGATCGAAGTGCAAACGTGCGTAAGTAGCGCCTGGTGTGACTCGAAATCGCACGTTCGTGTCCTACCTCCTGGTACGGGTACACCTTGGCCCGTGTCCGGGCGTGTAATTCGCGCGTGTACGCGCGAGGGACCGTGTCGCGTGTACCTGGCCGGGTTCAGTGATTAATCCCCGCGCACACGCCCGTAACTCGCCCCTGAATCGGCTGGAGAACGCTCGTGCACGGACAGGCCGGATTAAATAAGAGATTTCCAATACCGGCTACCGGTCTTACTTATCCCCGATTACGATCCCGCGTTATTAGCCGTGACACAGTTCGATGTTTGTACACGCTGCGCACGTTGCGACTGATTTTCTACCGGATCGCAGCTATCCGGTTGATTTCTCGCGGATATTGCCATCGTGTCTCTTGTTGTCCAGAGGAAAGTCGCTAGGGGTTGAATGTAGCTTCACGCATCCCTAGTGGCATTCGACTATTCGATTCTTTGCTTGACTTTTTTTTAAAGAAGCAACGAGTTCGTTTGTCGTACGTCTTGTTACTATTGTTATAAATTTTCGTACTCGATATTTCTAGAAAAAATGTTTGTAACGATAGACCCATAGAATATCCGATTTTCGAAGATCGAAGGGAGCAAATGACGAGGTTACGTGAATTTGCTCAACCCGACAGCCACACCGTCCACGGCCATTCCTCATCTCGCGTACGGGCCGCTCTTCTAGAAGTCCAGTCAAACCAGTGTAACACGAAGAACGAAGGCAAAAAGTACAACCATTGTTACTAGTTCCTGTTACCGCGGCCCGTGCACAATACCGCTGCACGCTTCCTTCGCAACCGTGAAAAATAATCCGGCTTTGTCTATGATGTGCGCCACAATGCGCCACTGGCGCAAGCTATCGTATGGTCGCGGTTGAAATGTCGTTTCAGGGTAAACCCGCGTCCCTGTGCAGAAGGCACGCACTCGTCGACAAATGACACGTACGAGTACGTCCTTCTGCCTTGAATCGCGTTGGGAATAGATCGTTATGGATAACGTAACCAACAATCGGCGCATCATATTTTAATTACCCGTTGCCTCATCGTTCGAGCGTCGCGTTCCTCCGAGCCCGCTCTATTTTCACCCTCGAAATGAAATATTAACTCTCCCATGACTTCCGAGTTTCGTCAGCGGAGTTAATTGAAAAGAGAGGACGATGATTCTCGTAACGAATGCTCGTTGATGCTGAACATCAAGTTCCTCGAATCGCTTTTCGCTTAAAACGGATTCCGTAACGTGGCTTCAATTTCCTCCGAAATCCATCGTCGTTTCTATTCATCCTATTGGTCGATCAATTAACGAGCGTTGCCTAAATAAAAAAAGGAGAACAGCAATTTCAAATTAGCGCGATTTGAACGGTCAATTTTCCTCATCGAGATTATTAAAAATAATTAGGGATTAATTATCGGTGAAATATCGCTAAAAACGGAAGAAATAACGGAGTGGCGTAGTCGTGATTCGTCTCGTGCCAAAGAAATCGCCGTTTCGATAGAACCGAGACGAGAGCCGACGATAATTTAGCGGGAGCCGCTGTTTGCCCGGTCGAGCTGCACGGGTAATCGTTGGACGAGCATTTCGGCGCGCAAATGATCCGTCCACGATTGATATTCATAATTTCTGCACGTTGGATAACCGGTTATACAATGTCCATGTGTTGCGCAACAATGTGGAGCCGTGCAAAGCGAAAGAGAGGCGAAAGACGGTGACGGAGGGAAAGAGATTCAGAAGTGAAAGGGAGGCATTAGAGCGGCGCTGCATCGCAGGGCTGCCAGAGGCGAGGATTTTGCTGAGTTAATTCGAAATAGTGGGACAGGAAGACGAGATTCGGCATGGGTTTCAACGGTTCTGCTTAATCGATACAAAAAACGTTCAGGACCTCCGCTAGGAAACGGAGCCGTGAAATTTGTAAAATTATTCCGCCGTTGACCACCTACATGGCGGTGGATCCTCCAGATTTCTGGAGGCGCGGTGAATCCTATGAAATCTCTGTAAAATTCGAATTTCGAGTCCATCTTCTCTGCGTCAAAAGGTCGAGGCGTCGATCGAAACAGTTTCGCTTCGTTCAACGGCGGCACGGAAGATAGATCTCGGAGGCAGGTGGACGAAACGGTAGGATCAAGTCCAACGATCGATTTGTCGCCTGATTTCTCTTCGCGGAGCTTAGTCACCGGGTTTTTTTCCTCTCGCTTCACGGTGAATCGAAAGCAGCTGGGATTTCCTAGATGTAGAAATCGCTGCTCCCCCCCATGGAACTAGATCTCGCTCCCTCCCGATCATTGTGGCAAAATAACTCGTTAATTAACTCGAGAGAATCGAAGCCAACATTTCTATCCCGCGCACCGATCGTCGTACCTCAACGCCAAAAGAATACGAAGACTTCGAAACAGTCTACGCGAGAAACGAAATAACCACCTGTCAACTCGAATTATCCGTCCTGAGACACTTCCGGGACTTCGTACGGCTCGTATACCACGAGAGGAACCCTTGATCCCGAGGAACAAAACCCGGATCAAAAGGGAAGGCGCGAAAACAAAGAAAGAAAAGAAAGAAAGAAAGAAAGCAGGCGGAAGAGGGCAAAAAAAAAGAATAACTCGAGGAGGAGGTGGAGGACGAGATAAAGAAAGAGGAGGCGAGAGGGGATCAGAAAATCGGCGCACGGATACCACCTCGATAGACGGGGTCAAGCAGGGCCCGTACGAAAAGAATAGCAGCGTTTAAAGGGGGCTTAAAGTCATCGCGGACGTAATCGGTCCTGTCGATCTTCGGTGGCCCTCTCCGGTGCCATAATCCCGGGACGGTGAACCGGCGTTCCTCCATTCACCGGCTCTCCGCGCAGCTCTGTCCGGCATTGATCATTGTGTCTGACGCGATCGGCTCATAATAGGCCACGTCGTTTCCATCGTTCCTGATATGAGAGAATAAAGAGTCCCGATCTCGGTGCCTCTCGCTTCCCTTCGCCCTCTCATTGTGCCTCTGTACGTGTGCACGCTCGGACGGTGTCGTTCTGGGATCACCGAGGACCTCGCACGCACCGAGCGTTCGAGGCGCGTCATCCTGCGGCTTGCAACGGGGGTGTCGCTGATAAGATCGTGATCGATGGTACGAGAGATCGATATTTCGTCTGTTTCGCTTGTCGACGGGCCTGGCTGGGGGTCTCTGTGTCTAAAGTGGTCGCTTCTTGGGTTTTCTCGATACTGGAATCTTCGAGGTAGTTGTCGTATTCCTGTATTTCTTCTTCAACGCTACGAATCCTTCAGAGATCCGTTCATTCTGGACCAGTAATTTCGATGCAAAACGTAAAATACGATCGATTCTATGAAATAGAAAAATAGTACGCTCTTCAACCCCCGCGATACCACCTGCAGCCAACGCACCCTATTGTTCCTCGAACTGTCGAGGCCACGGGGAAGAGTTATCGAGCGAAACCCACCGTCGGATTTGAAACGAAGCAGCCGCGTCCCTCATGGCGATCGGACGGCACGTAGGAGTCTCGTAGACGCGAATGTGGGATGAATGGAAATACGGGTACTTGAGTAAGCTTAAATTACATTTCATTCATGCAGGAAAAGCAGACACGCGGGAGTCCGGCCTTCCGGCAACCGCGTCGCGCACGTAGAAAGAAGGCACCGGTGCTCCTGCGTAATAATGGCCGGCCTATAATGTGTATTATCTCGACATCCTGCGGCGTCTCCTTTCGCGTGCAGCTTTTCCTAGCCCGAGCGACGTTGCGACAGCCGTGGCTAATCGCGGACGGGTGCGTTTCGCGTGTTACCCGAGGTATCCTTCGGGGCGGCGACTTGCGCAACCCGCGGCTCGAAAAGTTCGGGATCGCGAGCCAACCGCGGTGAAATCCCCGTTCCGACGGCTTTATCGAAGAAAATGATCGCGCGATCGGCGTTTCTTGGCCTTCGACGGCGCGATCCTTACCGAGACCACCTCTCGATCCGCGGCGATTCTTTTTCTGCTCGTGTCGCAATTCCCTTTTTCCTCGGTGTAATTGCCGTCGTTTGCGGTTATCTTTAACCTTTGCGTATTGTTCCAAGCGGCACAGTGACACCGTTGTGTCCCGTGTTCGACTGCAACGTTCCGTGCACCGTTCCCTTTAATTGTCGCCCAGCAACGCCGTACGTTTCGTTGACGAGAACGGTTTTAGAAACGAGTCCAACCGCTCGACGCGGCGTCGAGTCGCGTTTCCAAAGTGTATCCGTCGGTGAAAGTGGACGTCCTTTGCGAAACACGAATTCTGGAAACGACGCTGCAGGCTTTAATCGCCATCGAGCCATCGAGCCGCCGTTTCAATGGGGGAGTGTGGCGTGGAAGGGGACAGGAAGGGGGTAAAAATCGGTGAAGAGGAATCATGGCTGGATGCACTCCCTCCCTGTGTTCACGCACTTTTACCGCCGGCTAGCATCGGCACTGGTTCTGCGTTTTTCGAGGGGGAACCGACGACCTGTTGAGCCTGTTGTCCTGTCGAGGAGAGTCGCCTGTATCGCTCGAAACGCTATATATGGAGTCCTCGGTCATTTCTACGCCATAGATTTCACGCCAGTTCTCGAAACAAAGGATCGACGCACGTGAATGGGTTAAACAGATATATCGCTGCCGATGTCCGTGGAGTTTCAAGTCCGTTCTTCCTTTCAGGCTTCCCGTTATCAAAGCGTTCCAACAATTTCACTTTACGAGTCTCGTAACTCGAAGTTTCGACGAAAATACGCCTCGAACTGGTCCCAATCGTGACCGCGCTTTCTCGTAATAGCAATTTTCCTCGACCAACTGGCCTCTTCTCCCCTCCATTAACTTGGTTGCAACGTAAAAATCAAAGAAACCCGTGAAACAATATACTTTCCTGCGCCGCGTTACGCTGCTCCACTTTCCCTTCTGTCTTTTCCTTTTAATGACACTCATCGAGACCATCCGTAACGATCGGTCCCGACAACGAACCAGAAATTACGATTTGCATAATACCGGGACCCGTACACGCGGGGAGTAACGCGTGTATGCGTATAAAAAGAGAAAATCGAACGTCGTGTCAGCAGCAGTTTCGACCAATGGGGTGGCCGAGCATGGCGAGGTTCGCGACGATCGCGACGATTGCGATCATCCTTCTAGCAGCTTGCAGCCTCTCTCGATCCGATGGGATCGATCTGAGGGGATCGATCGGGAGGAGGGCAACGACGGCAGGTGAACGAAACAATTCTTGTTCGAATCGCGTTTCGAACAAGTTAAGATTCTTCTCTTAAACTGAAAAACTTGTGTTCTTCCACTTTGAAGTAGCATGATCATACGATTCTAGATGGAAAAAGAATTTCTTTTATTTGCGACCCCGTTTTCAAAGAAATTCAAAGGGTACGCACGTAGTTGGTTGATCTGCGAATTGTTCTACTCAAAGAGATGAGTAGAATAGTATTCTTTAGCTTCCCGGTGTTATTTCAGGTCTAGCCGATGACGCTATCAGAGGAATCCTTCGAGTGATCTCGACGGGGAAGTCGAGCGAGAAGGATGACGAGCGTCTGGTGAATCTCATCAAGGAGGAGATCGTGAGGACAGCGCGGAGCATAAAAACGCCATCAGGTTCGATCGAGGCCGCCGCCAGAAGGGCTCAAAGGTTGGTCACCGAGCTGACGGCTGCCTACACCACCGCCATTTACAAATCGAAGTCCACAGAGGAAGCCAAAGTGAACTTTGCCCGTTTTCAGAGCACCGTGCAGGAGATCGTTGATTTTATCAAACACGGTCAATTTGTCGTTTGAACGACAACCATTTGTCCAATATGAGATGTTCTCTGCTAATTGTGAAATAAAGCTGAGAGATGGAACTTTCTCAAAAGAATTTTAAAGAATTATTGGAAGTAATTAAGAAGAAAAATCTAACCTGAATTTTAGCAATTAAAAACATCGTAAACAAGAACGCAAGGCTATAAAACGACTGCAAAAGTAGATTATATATGGAAAGCTCGTAAAAAATCCCAAGATCCGAAATAAATCCGATTCATCGTGAAAGATAATCAACCCTTAATTACAAAATTACGTCGCAATAAATTTCTTAAATACGGAACAAATTATCCTCGGTTTCGCGATTAGCCTGCGAGAAGCCGGCGGTATCAATCATCGAGGACGCACGGCGAATCTATCGAGAACATCGCACACGTGCCAGGAACTTTTACTCGAGGGTAGAGATCGCGCGATATTCTTTTCTTCTGTTCCGTCGACGACGACGCTGGGGCCGCAGTCCACGTCCTCTACCCATCCACGTACACGCGTGCACGCGTACGTAGCGGCAACGAAATTATTCCCGCTGACGTATGAGTCAGGGCAGACGATCCATTGTAAAAGCGGCATGGGCTCATAATCTGGCGATGTAGGATCTCCAGCCCGAGCTGACCGGAACTGCGCCTATGCTCTCTCGCCGGAAGTGCCGCTGCCACATGTAGTAATATAAATTATAATGCCCTTACGGTTTTTCCTTTCGCGGATTTGCATTTAAAACACCGGAATGGCATTGTCGTCGGGATCGGCGCGAGCGATTTTCATGGAAATAAGAAAACCTGCCCGAGGGAGGGCCCCCGTCCCAAGGGGATGGTGCAATTAAGTTCCATCGGAACGAACGTGGAGCCTTTAACCTGTGTCTCATTTATACTGGCAACGACTCACTTTGCTAAGTCAGAAACATTTTAATTAAACATTCGAAATCTGTAAACTTGTAATACGTACGATCTCGGTCGTGGTAATTGCAGATAATAACGAAGTGGCGTAAGGTAGTTTGAATTAAGAATAAGAAGATTACGCGCAAGCGAAGAGAAGATGAAATCTGATGTAACCTCGAAAGGAACACGATAGAGACGACGACGAGGAAACCCTGACGAGGTGGCCACCGGCGTTCGCCAGTGCACGCGCGTTCCCTGTTGATTTCCATCGAATCGTGCCAAGGCTAATCGGAGATCAAATCTGAAAACGGCTCGCTTTCACCAGCTCGGACAATGGCCACTAAAGCTTTTCTAATTCCTTTTGCGTTTCTTCCCCCCACCGTGGCCATTTTTATCTCTCTGTCTTTTCCACCGGATTTTTCCCTTCCTCCTTTTTTCGTCATCGCGCGGACGGACGCGTAATGCATGCACCGCGAGAGTGCCCGGTTGGGATGCGTGAGATACAAAGTAGCTTCCTTAATTAACCGATATGCTAATCACGGAAGCGCAAATATGCAAGAAATTAATTAACGTTTCGCTGCTTACCAGTACTGATATGATAATCCTTGACAACCCGTGGTATCGTCTTTACTGTGTCAGTGTAAAATTTTTCTAAAATCACGTCTCACCGATAAGGGGACGCTTCCAACTAGCTTGGTTAAGTCCATTAATTCAGGATCTGAAATGGAGAGCCCGTTAAGTGGAATTCCCTTTTAGCGTTTATCAAGTTTTCAAGGATGTTCCGAACGAAGGCAGGTGGAAGATCTCTCGCGATTGCTATCGATTAGAACATTAATCGAGAACCGTGAAAAATTCCATGTTAAACACTTACTCAACTTCTCCAGGCGTCATCCAGAGAAATTCCAAGCTTCAACGCCGCCGATCCCCATACCGATGACAAAAACGAGCGAGAACCCTGCCGAAGAATTTCCAAAGCATTCCCTTTTCCCATTATGGGTTGGAGCAGGGCAGCTTTTCCACGGAATTCAACGGAGCCTGCGGTACCGGACGGCACCCAAGGACACCCCATAGCAGCTCGCGTCGTGCACGGCTCCGAGTTACGACAGAGACCGCCGCGTCTTACCGTGGATTTTATATGGGAAACTGATTCGACCACGAACCAGTGGATAATATAACACCGGGGGCATTTTGTTTTGTTGCGCAAGAGGATAATAAACATCGTACGGGCCCGCTACCGTGCCGACTAGATAGGCTACCAGAGACGATGAAACAATGCAGCATTGTCCCGGCAGTGGTGAACCGCCAAAGACCAAAGCACAGCCGAACCCAACCACCGCGTTAAGTCATGAACGGCGTTGCCCACGGCCTCGGAAACGTCCAGCTGGATAGGGACGGGGACCTGACCCCGGCCAACCAATGCACGCCCGGGGAAAAATCACGCCGCGACGGACTCGCTGCCCGCCGGAAACGGAAGGATCGACTTTATGTCCACGACTGGGACGTCGGACACGTTGGTAATGGAAAGTATATCGTGGAACCCGCTGACGCACCGGTTTGTTTCAACTGTATGTAACATGCTGTTTCCACTGTAGTTTTCGATGTAGCTTTTACGGAAATGGAGGTAGATTTAGGTTGACGGAGGTTGGTCTTGGTGTGTACACCGAGTCTTCTACCCAACGATAGAAAAGAATTTCAAGTAATTGCATTATTCGGTTTTCTATCCTCTCTAAGATAAACTAACGATTTTAGCAATATTATCGTTGCACAATATGAAAGAATCTGCAATGTTCAGCTCTAGAAAGCTCCAAATTACAAACGGGAAGAGTCTCGAATGCTTAGAAAGGCTGTGGAAACGATGGTTTCTCAATCTCGAGCGCCTTGCAATTTTTGCGCCGTCGCTGCCGTTACGTAATTCCACGAGGAAACGGTCGAGACGCGTTTTAACCATTTCGTTCTTCCTGAATCCGGGGCACGTTCGCGTGCACGATTCCCCGGGCAGCGAGCCGCTTTACAAATAATTCGAAACGGCCGTGGCTCTCGCCGGACGATTCCTCCGGGACGATGATTCTTTTCGCTCGGGTACGGGCGGCCGCCCTTCTTCCCCGTCGATTGTTCGCGTTGTTCGACCGCGGCGCAATGAAAGCTCGATGGCACGAGCAAAAAGCCGTGAGGTAGACATAAATAAATAGGTGGTGGGTGTGGTTGGTAGGCCGCACACATGGCGTCGTGACCCGTCTCCACTCTTCGTGAGCGCAGGCCTCGCTTAAGTTATGCCCTGCGGAATGCTGCTGCTCCCGCTTCTTTCGGTGTCCTGGCTAAACGCAGCTTCACCGTGCCACACGGCTTAGTTTCGCCTCCTTTTTGCTCGCCACGACTCCACTCCCTCGCTTGTTTGCGGTGTTTGTTCAGACGAGAGGATCAGCCTCTCGACCAGGACGCGGCTGGAAAATCAAACCTGCGCCGCGCAAATTTTCTATCCTTTCTCCTCTCGATTCCTCCCTCCTCCTTTGTCTTCTCCCGGCCGATTGTGCTCCTCTGATCGCCTTTGCATGGGAATTTTTCGCCTCGCCCTCGCGAGGAGCGTGCCGTAAAAATGCACCGCACGCGTCGCGTCCGTCGAAATCGTGAGGACGATGTCCGCCGGATAAGGAAGCTCGCCTCTCTGCAGACAGAAACGCGGAAGCGAGCGTAGAAGTAACCCCTTTACGGCACGAGCAAAGAACCTCGGGACGTCGTTCGTACTTATCTTCGTGGGAATTTTTTCTCTTCGCGAATTTTTCACGGTCGTGTATAGATATCGTGCGTAGAACGAGTTCTCGAGAAAATGGCGGAAGATCCATCGAGTTTTTCCCGTCCGATCGGTATCATTCCTTGTGAAGTAACTTATCGTCGCCGGATACGCGAGTGACCGATGATCCATCTGAAAATTCGTTATCGCCGACCATTAATCCAGAGCTCGTTCCGAGGCAGACGAGACGACCCGCCACGGGCGAGTAAAAGCTCGCTAATATTCGACTCTTAACGGTACAAGAGCCGTTACGTTATAAATTAGAGTCGAATGGAAGATTCGCCTCTCTGCGGCGGACGCGAATAATTTATGCGTCGACGATTTACGCTGGCGATCGTTCAATGGTGTGTCAAGTATCGCTGGAAATATCAATTACCAGGATTCCTTCTGCTTGTTAACGCCCGTTCCATCTGTTCTATTTCTGTTGAACGAGCACCCGCTCCGGCTACGCGAGGCCGCTGCTACCAGTCGACGCGCCGGTTGAAATCAAGGGGGAATTAGAAAAATGAATTAATCGCCAAGTTAATGATAATTATCTGAAACGATCTATTAGAAATCTGACAAGGAAACTAGCACGGAAGCTGAAACTCAATTAGTCCAACTATTTGAATTTCAAAACCGTGTGTCTCGCTCGAGCCTGATCGTATCAATCTGGCGCGGGCGGTGAAACTCGGTTGACCAGATGTTACCGCGTTTAATTAATCGGCCACCTAAGGAATCGCGCGATGGTTTACCGTTAGAGGTGGCCGTTCGCTCGACGTGTACACAAATATCGCACGGCTCGTGATTCGCGGCGCAACCCGTTAATAACGCGCCAAGTGTCTAAAAGTAGCAACAACGCTCGCAACACCGTCGCGCTTCAACCGGACCATAAAAACAGGAACAAACGTCTACGATTCCAGGCGGCGCGAACGAATGGCATCGTTCGATTTTACTGTTATCGAAAACGGCTCGGCTTGTTTCGCTGTTCGATTGACAGCATGCCCGTGGTAGCTGGTCGCCTTCATACTTGCTCGCCTGTAGGGGTAGCTTCGATGATAAATCGAAACACAGTTGCTTCTTCTTAGTCTCCGTAATCGTTGAGCTAGTACCAGGATTGAGCGATAGAGATTTAAATCAATGCCAAGGTAAATCGCGATGCGAGCAATCTAAACCGCGAACTAGTTTCCTCTGTAGTTTTACGTATCTCTCGGTGGGACTTAATAAATACCACGACGCGAGGGAACGAGCCGGCGCAACCACGGTGGCAAGACTCGGGCTGTTTAACGAGCGGTGGCTCGCGCGAGGAAGCCCCAACCCCCGTATAATCTCCGTCAATTTATCTGCCGCGGCGCATTTAATTCCCCAATTACGGGAAACTTTCATTGCACATGATAATTACGATCCCGCTTGCTAATTAAACCCCATTAATCTCTTATTGCGGTGCTGCCATTGAATCATCCCCGTTTCGCCGCGGCGAGACGGCTAAAGAACGGCGAAGAGGGTGGGTGGAAAAGGCAGAAATTAATAAAAGAATCGCGTCCTTATCTGGTACTGTTGTACGGCCGACAAACCAGGAGCCAGTACGTTCGTTTAAAACCTCCAAACCGGAACAACGGCCTGGCTCGGATGGATAATGAAAAAGCAAACGCGAGAGAGGCAAAAAGACGGAATAAGAGATGGCGCATGGAAGGATGGGGGGAAGAAACGGTTGAAACTGCCTATGGTAACGCGACAGAGTTACGATCGTAGAACGTAGGCGCACGACCGTACGCGAGTAATTTTCTCTCCTCTCCTTCTGTTCGTTTTTTCCGCTTCTCGTCCCTCCTTCTCCTCCCTCTATGCACCGCGGCGATTAATTCGCGCTGGCGCGCGCGCGCGAGCTCGCGTCCTTATATCGCGGCTCGATCGCTGCCGAGGAGGCGGCAGCGCTTTTTAAATAACTATAATGAGGGCAATTATCGTGTGCGCAGGCAAGCAGAGTGTGACGAGTCGTTGTTACACATTGCGGCACGGAGGATGATCGCTCGAGCTAGATGAACGAATTGCATGGAGAACGGAGGGGTGGCGCGCGGAGGATCATAAAGCCTTGATGTCGTCGGGGTAGGGGATTTGGAGAAGAGAGAGAAAGAGAAAGAGAGGGAGGCGAAAAGAACTCGATCTGGAAGAGGTTTGCGAGAGGTCGAAGAAACAGCGCGTCCATCGATTTTTCGACGAGTCTCGAAAAATGTCTTCAAGTGACGTGGAACAAGTAAAATGGCACAGTCGAACGCGGTAGTACAAGTGCTTCGAACACAGTAGTTCAGAATAAGTAGTATACGATAGTTAAACACAGATAACTGAATTGTAGAAATGAGATGATTTTTTGCGAATTACCTGAGCGAGGAGATCATTCGGTGGAACTCGTAGAGATGTCTCCAAGTAGTACAGGACTATCTGGTACAGCCTGCGAAAAGAAAAAAAAAAACAGCGATTAGTAGAGAATAATAAAGAAAACATTCGAAAGAGTTGCTGCTAATCAAGTAAAGATTAAAAATCACGAAAACTGGGCCATATCTAGAAACGAGTGCAGAAAAAGGACGAGAAACATCGCGAAGACGTCTCCTAGTAGTATAGGATAGGGGGAGAAAAAAGGAGCAAGTAGAATAAAGGAAAAAAGGAAATAATATTAGAAAGAGTGGAACGATGGCACGATCGGCTCGGGAGGAGGAAGTGACGGTGGAGGAGAGGCAGGGAGGCACATCAGAAGAGAGAGGAGAGACAGGCAGCGCGTGGCAGCAGGCCTCTCCCCTTGTCGACCCTCTCCTCCTCCGGCAACTAATGCCCCGATCCATGCAACCACCTCCGCCAGCCGAGGCCTTAACTACTTTCTTATTCGCTCGTTTCAGGCCGGCCTTACGGGCCCGTGCATAATGCCGCGGCGCTCCTTACGCATGCTGAACGGCAAACGCACCCCCTCGCGTCCTCCTACCGCGGCATCTTCCTCCACCAGCTCCTCGTCGTCGTGCTGCTCGTCCACCTCCGCCTCCCCGGAACACTCTACCCCGAGAGGAACTGCGGGTCAGAGACTGCAAGGCATATTCGACGCAGACTCGTGGCTCGTGCCTAGATCCATTGGCGTCCGACTCCTGAATTCAATTCTGCTGATTCGAATGCTCTGCTACGCATAGAATGGCGTGTCTCCATTTCTAATCAACCACTTGGGGGTTGTCTCCTCGATGTTCATATTGTATTCAGTCAAATTTGTTTCATCTTGGAACTACAAAAAATTCTATCTGTACGACAGAAGGTCATTTTATTCTTCGACGAAACTATTCCTATTTCACAACCCTTAACTACTTAGTAAGCTTACAATTGGACATTTCCATACGATTCGAAATCGCGAATGGTACCACGTCGAATTTTTAAATACATAGAAGGAAGTTATCAAAATTCTATCATCTATAAAGTATGAACTCAGAAGTAATAAAGTGCCTCAAGAGACTCTCAACATTCCTCTCCGAAATCAAATCCCCTGATCGTCGAGCAGAGCCCGCGGAGCACTCGCGCAAGGAGGATTCGCGCTGGCAATGCCCCAGCTTTAGTCGGGCGACGCCGATGCGCTAATATAACAAGAAACGTGGCGGCTGTTGCGCGGAGCGTACGGGAGCGAAGTAGCCTCGCTTATGGTCCGGTGGTGCCCGAGGAGCATAACAGCCCGCGGAGCATAACGCCACGAGCCATCATATCCTCCTTCCAGAAACCCTCTCCGGAGGTGTTCCACCCCCGCGCGTCCTCGCCGCCGCCGCTCGTCCACGTTCGAACACGCCGTATCCCCCCTGTCCTCGCGGATGAGCACGAGTCCTCCTGGCGAACTGTACGCGTCACGCGTGTCCGTGTCCGCGTGGGGGATGCACACTCTAGGAAGTGGAAGAGACGCATGCGAAGCCTGGCCACCTGGGACGAGAGAGCCACAGACGAACGAGACAGGTGATTTTCAGAAATCGGCCTGTTCGTCGAGATTCCATCCATTTCCAGAACGTTTCGAACTTTTGGTTCGATCTTGTACTTGTCCATTCTCAGCAATGACAGACGAGGGGATGAAAAGGCTGTGAACGTTTTTGTGAGACTAAACGCTTTGTGGAGATTACTTTTTGGATCTAATTAGAAATTGTGGAGTACTAGGACAGTTTGAACTTTGTCCCAATTGATACATTCGGAAGAATAACAGAAATTCTAAACGAGATCGGTTCCTACCCATTAACAAGTTATTCTTCAAACAATTTGAACATCGAGAACCACCCTAATGATTCGTATCGATAGACGGAGGAAAAATTGGAGGTTCGCGAAAAGAAATTCGAGCGTGGAAAGCGGCGCGCACGCGAACCGGTATGGAACAGGAAGGAGAGGAGAGAAAGAAGAGTGGATCACATGTACACACGTACACAGGCGATGCTTATAGAGTACGGGCGGCTCGCGCGCGCGCTGGTGAACGTTCGAGCGCGTGCACGGCAGATACGTATGTAAGTACCTTTATGCACGAGTATCGGCTGGCTTCCGCGAACTAGATCGGCCAAGCAGATATTAGGAGCGCGTCTGCCCCGTTGCCATTGCGGCAAGTGCTGGTCATTGTCCACCCGGCGGGCACAGGAAGTCGACCGGCGACGAGGAGCAGTGAGGAGAGAGGACGAGCGGGAGGGAGAGAAAAAAAAACAGAGATTTTTCGGTAGGATAATCGCGGAGAAACTACGGGGAGAACGATGAGATCGTCGCGGTGCTCTTTGCGAAAGTAGCGGGCATGGGGTGGGTTTTAGGTTTGGGGAACGTGGATGGATGTCGCAAGAGTAGGCTCTGAAATTTGTAGTTTTCTTCGAGAGAAGTAACGAGAAGGAAAAGTTGGGGCTGTTGGGCAGACCTTAATGTTAATGTGATCAATTGGTAACAAATGTAAAATATGAAGATCTGAATCGACAACTATTAAATCAAGTTTACTAACGAAGATGACCAGAATGGAAAGTCGTCGTTCCTACCACTAATTTTCCTTCCTTTTTTTCCCTCTCTCTAACAGAATTTACGGTGTTGCTGCGACAAATAATCGTTATCCGGCAGGAAGCTGACGAGGAGTTGGTTGGCCAGCGAGAGATTTTCGGTACGATAATCGTAGGGAAACTCCGGACGCCCATTGTGACAATGGCCTCCCGAGGCAGCGCGATAATTACGCCCGGTAATAACGCGGTAAATAGAAAGAAGCGACCGGCTAGCTTCTTCCTAATGCGATCTGTCGGATATTGCCTTAGTGACCGGTGAAATTCATTTGTTTCCTGCTCCCCTCTGCTTTACGTGTAATTTCCCCGTAAAAGAGATTAAAGATCAGGAAGAATATTTTTAAAATTATCGTTCCGTCCAGACCTCGCGATATTAATACAGAAAGGATTAATTTCCTGTTTTCTTCTGTACGCACACTTGCTTCCCTTCTTTCGACGAGGTGGACGTACCTAAGGAGGAAGGGACCGAGGGGGAAGGCGAAGCGAGGAGGGTAAAAGTAAGTGAATGAGTGGATCCAAATGGGAGTTGGAAGGAGAAGAATCGTCAGGGCGGCACCTGACCGGAAAGCGTCACAGTCACCGCATTCAGCCTCGTTCTTTCCTTCTGGTTCCCCCTCTGGCTTCGCCTCTTTCGCCAGCCTTCTTCCTCCTCCGCCACCTTCGACGAAGGGTTGTTGCGCGTCCCTTCTGACTTGCCAGTCCCTAGCCACGACATTATGAATGAACCAACGAACGAAACAAAAATATTTCAACAAAAACTCTTTCAAATCTCCTCCTATCTTGACTAGCTTGCGACACACATCAGACCCTTGAAGAACACGCACCAACTCAGATTGAAAAGATGAAAACCTCCTAAAGTCCCAAATATTTCGTAACGTTTCAATTGAAGAGGATCGTGCCTGGAAGAACGAAACTATCCACTCATCGATATGCGCATAAACACGAGCGGCGAGCAAACTATCCAATCTATAAAAGCGTACGACCGGTAGCCAAAGGTGGCTCACCGAAGGGAAGCAGACGAGGAACACGGCAGAGGGAAGAGGGAATCGATGGTGGAGGCGAAGAGGACGGGACGAGTAGGTAAGGACACATAATAGCAGGATGTTACAACGCCCCGTGTCCGGTACATAAGTATCTGGTTTCATAAATGAAAGTGTCTTCATTCATAGATACATATTTCCATACAATTGCCGCTATTGGTTCGTATCTTATGATATCGCCATTATGTGTGGGCCGGGGGCATTACATATGTACATAGCACCATTATATACAAATTCCTAGTAATGCGCCGCTACTGCTGCATTAATGATAAAGTTGTTTAGATGTCGCGATATTGCCCGGGCCAGGCTTGCACGGAAAAACCGAGGAAAAGCGGCGCGCGTGTACGGATGAATACCTTCGAGGTGTCGAAGTGGTCGAGCGTTGCTCGACAATCGAGCACGTGTCACGGAACGTGTCATCGATGACCATGAACACTACACTATCGGCTTGCCGCTGTTCGGATCACGGTTTTGAATCATAAACTAGTTTGGTCGCTCCACCTCTTGAAGCGTCCATTTGTTCAATCGAGGAGAAACAAGATGGCGTCTGATTTCATTGGTTCGAGCAAAAATTATACATCTTCTATGCGTAAAACTAGAGATTTTTATTATTACACAATACGCAAAGGATTCTAGCTACATCCGTGGTAAACGATATCAGCAGAGAGGGTTAATAAACCCAACGAAAAAGAGGCAACAACTTCGAGTAGGTGGATAAAAGAAGAAGGAGGCGAAGGCGATCGCACGTGCTGTACGCGAAGGGATCCGCGCGGGGATTCCTGTTACGCGTTCCCTCGTTACATCGAATAAATCTAGCTCGATGACGACAGCGCGCACGATGGACGCGCCCTGTGCGCTAGGTAGGAAGTCATCCTTCCTAGCATCCAGAGTCCGCACAGGAAATCTCGGACGCACCCACCGAAACAGCCCGCCCCCTCCGTCGGGGCCGATTTAATGTTTCGTTTCCTCTGCGACGATAAGGGGCTACGATTTTATAGAACCACGCCACGTCGCATGGTCCCTTCACGAAAACGAAAGGCGGGACGCCTCGTGCGTGTACCTACACAGCTCGATTCGCAATTAAACCCTCTTCGAACGTTCCACGGCAACCGGAAGCGGACGATCAAACCGAAAAATCGATCGAAGAAGGAATAATACCAGTGTATAACGAAGTGCGAAGATTCTGTAAGTGAAATACGTCCGTCATAGACAGACCTCAAGACGCTGTCGAACGAAACCGATCTAAAACCCCTAAACTAGTTCAAGATTCTAAAAAATACGCAAACTACACAGGATTTACACGAGTGTTCGTGACACAGCATTACTGTCCGACTATATACAACCTAATCTACTGTCGAATGTCACTTCAACAGCAAAGTGGAAAGAATCGATGAATTTCTATTCTAACTAAGGTTTAAAACAGACTTTCGTCTCCTAATTCTGCTCTACTCGGTTGAACAGTCTCGTGTACAGATTCAAACAGACAAGGAATTTTGTCTAACAGAAAAGGCGGTTGGTCGTGGACGTACATCTGTCGAGTAGGGCTCGTTAACGTGCACGTTGAACCCACAGTGAAGAATGGTCGACGGAGAAGTACATAATATCTGGGATATATATACCTGGGAGATAGTAAATTTTATAAAATAATACCCCTCTCTACGTGGCTGCATATTCATTTTTCCGGAGGTTCCTCCCCACGGTTCCCGGTGTCCGAGGCCGGAGCCGTCTACATATGTATGAGCTTCTGCTGGACTACGCCGGTCACGCCTCGGCGAATCGAGCTTTCTGCCCTTTATTTTCGCTGGCTGCCGTTGTACCCCCGGTGTGCACGCCGACCCGGGACCGAATAAACAACCGGGGTCGACCTGAAAAGACAAAAAAAAAATGAAGGAAAGATAAAAAAGAGCGGGTAAACCGGATGATTAGCACTCCTCGCCTTCCTTCCTTCCTTCCGTGTGCAAGCTGCATAACGATGCTCGACTTTGGATTGCTTCGAGCGGCCGTAATTCCGCTCGGCCGTCCATTGCAGCTAGGGGAAGCATCCTGTGCGCGTTGCCTTTCGTATTCTTTCGTTCTCTTTGATGTTGGGGTAGCTTTCTAGTGGACGATGTGAGTTGTGAACTGAGTTTGTGACAGCCATAGCAAATTTTGTGAGTGGAGAAGTTTGAACGATTGGAGGGATTCGAGCATCATTGGGTGGAATTGGAAGGTTGGACCGACGGCGTGAAATACGAGGGAATTGAGAAAAACTGAAGTCGCGTCGCATCAATGTCCTTCTTGTTCTAACATCCAGAGACACCTTCCTCTGTCCCTTTTCTCCTCTCTCAAAAATTTCTTCCGCAAGTGGTCGTCGCTCCCCCTGCAAAAATGCATTCGAGTTAGATCGCGTAATAAAACATCGAGCTGGCAAACTAAAACGAGGAAGCTTCCATTCGCTAATTTAATCTGAGGCCGCTACAACGCGCAGTCCGATTATTAACGATCCTGTAATACGAGTTTCCACCGGTAGATCGGCATCAGAAGCACAGTTATCCGTCGCAATTAAAAAAGGAGGAAGAGGCCTCGCGGGGTTTTCTCAAAACTAGAACCGTGTCCCAGACAAAGCGTAACGAAATGTCCGTAGGGGCCAGCATAAATCTCGCGGTATTCCGTTTCTTGCCGGCGTCGAGGAGCGTCGGCCAGTTTCCCTCGGCGTCTAAGAAAAGCAACGCGCTCGCTGGCTTGCATTAAAGAGCAATTAGCCGCGGCTCGCGAGCACGCTGATGCCCGGAAGCGATAGAAGCGGGCCGCGCGTGCCACCCTTACCTTTTCTTCGTGTCTTAGATCGTATACCCGTTCGTGTCCGTGCACATCCACACGCACGGCCTCCGTCCTGCCTGCAGGCTCGCCTCGCGGCTACCAGGACTTCCCCCTTTTTTTCATCTTCTTTCCTACATTCGCTTGCTAGAATTTATCCACCTAGCCGCTGCTTCCAGAACGTCTATTTCTGTTAGAAATGTCAATTCCTTTTGTATCTCTAGCTTCCACGGAATTACTTTTCTTTTCGAAGACACGGGTATTTTTGGAAAAATGAGACGTCAGATGTTCCTCCGTTCCTTTCTATCCTCGATTCCCATGTGCCTCGGTTTGCTCGCCGGCGTAGCAGCTCGCTCAATTACCGTCGCAGATAATCATTATCACGGAAACTGCATCGCCGGGCCTCATTGCCCCAATCCTTAATTAACCAGCGGCCAGACGGTAATTGGTACGAGCCGGTGTACGACACCCGATCCATTGGCGAGAACGAAGGGCACGTGGTGAATAATGCACACGCGTGCATATACGTACACGTCCAAGAGGAGTCTACCACTCCTTTCGACTCGCGTCGTCCTCTTCCCCATGCGAGCACCCGATCGAATAACGATCGAGCACCGAGTAATTCGACGGTCCCAGATAAGAAATCGGTGGCTCCTCGTTTCGCTTGCATCCAATTTTTATGTTATAACACGTAATGCCTGTTCACAGGGTCTCAACGACGTTATCGATGCAATATTGATGCTCAGATTACGGTGGAGCTTTCAGCCGCCATTTTTGTTCTTCCTGGATGATGGTCCGGCCAGATCTTTGAATTCTGCTGGTTCTCTTCTGTGTTGTACGCGAAGTCTTCAGCTTGAAATCGTTATGTATTCCGGAAATGATAAGCATTGTAACAGGAGGAAGTTTTTCGAGCTCTAATAACAGAACGAACAATGAAACTGGTAATATTGTATACAATTTACCATTTGCGTTCTGCAAAAATGCTTTTTAATAGAGCAATATTTTATAGTCTTCCCAATCTCATCCCATCCCATCAATTCCACCGAGGAATGGAAAAAGGCAGACGTCCACTAAGAAACGAAGGAATCCACTTATAATCACGGTACTTGCTCTATAAACAATCTCGAGCGTCTAATTTTCGAAAACTGGTTCCACCGTGTTTATAAGACTCGAAATCGATATCAGTTTGAACGTGTCCTTTTGCAGAAGTTGCACGTCAACCCAGGGACCAACGTTCGGTATGCAACTGGTGTCGTAACGATCGTTAGACAACTTAATTATCGGTCTGCGGATATCGTCGATTGAATTGGATACACGTCGCGCGTACGGGGAGAACCGATGGCATTCCTCTTCTAGCGCCGATCCTCTTCGCCTCTTCGATAAAATGCAGGATGAATTTAATACCGTAAGTTGCACGTGCGTGCGTGCGCGCTCACGCGAACGCTCGCGCACGCATGCTAAAACGGTTTAATTGTAATTTATGCCCGAACGACTTAGGGCTCGCGTCTCGCCCGGTTGCTTCGTTTATATCGTCCAGGCTTTTTGTCTTCGCGCGGTTTGATTAATTTTGCGAAATAACCTGTTTAATTAATCGTCGGGTCGGCTCCAGTAAAATGCACACCCCATCGCGACTGTTATTCAACGCGTGCAACTCGCTCGGCGATGTTCAGAGAGCCGCGTGCTGCACTGATTTATTCACGGCTTCCTTGTTGTGAAAAATCGGTTGCTTGCGTTGAGATAATGGTCGTGTAATAATTCGAACGTAAAAATTTTCCAATACAATGGGATGCGTTCGTCTTCCTCGTCTCTCCGTTACATAATATTGAAACTTGGGAACTTCAAGTTCTTGGAAAGGCATTCGTATGTCTGCACATCTATTTTTCGTTCGAATCTCTTCTGTCTTCGGCTGACCTATGATGGTATGTCTTTCAGACGTTCATCCGGTACGGATCCGATACATTTTAAGATGATGGTGCTATTTTTCGTTCGCATCTCTTCTGCCTTCGGCTGATCTATGTTGGTATGTCTTTGAGACGTTCATCCGGTACGGATCCGAAACATTTTAAGATCATAAACTGAAGGTCTAATTTCTTTATTCCAGCGTTTATGTCTTTCGGTAGAACGGCTCGATTTTCTGCGGATCTCGCTTTGTTTCGATCGACGGTTCAACGAGGGAGGTGGAGGAGTAAAAAAAGAGCGTGCCGATCGGACCTCGGCGGAATGGACTCCTCCAAGGCTGCCCCTACGAACAAGAACCGACGATTATTGAGCGGGCAGAGATAAAAGGTCGGTTTGACTGCCAATAAAGCAAAGTGCACGCGGCTCCACTTTATGCTGATCGATTTGTGGTGATTTTATAACTTGCCCTGTCCATAGTGGTTCCCCTGTAGACGCCGCGGTTCAAACGAGCCGCGATATTTTATATCCGCTGGGTGAACGCAAAATGGAGCTTTACATATTCCTATGAAAGGGGCTGGGGCACGAGATTTTCTTGCAAGACGTTTCTTTGTGCCAAGCTTGGCATCTGCGTTGCTAACTCGCATCGAGTTGGAACGTCTATCGCTCTATTCGCGATATTTTTTAATTCTTTCGCTGACATTTAAACAGTGTCTTCTTTTATGCGATGACGCGTTACAATTTTCATTTGTGGAAATATACATGCTCTCATTTTTATTGTCTTATTATGATTAGACATATTTAATACATAGTACACTCTTAATGTATAAAGGATAATTTCACTGTTCTTTTATTGCTACAAGTTCCTTATATTGAACGAAGGATTGTAGGAAAAAATAAAACTCTTTCATAATTCCCTTCTACTGTATAAATATTACACAATGGATAATTCTAATCCTCACTGGAATTGCAAGTTTCTACTATATCGTTTAGAAGATCCTGAGAAATATTTACTATAGCCTTCATGTTTTTGCAATATTTCCCCCGTGATCGTTTCTTCTGTTAAAGAATGTACACTCTACGCATAACAAGGCACGTTCAGTGCTGATATGTTACAAAACTGTCAAAAATAATATCTGCCGAATTAGACATTCGAAAGTTAACAGTTCTTTATAATCTGCGTTACTTTCCTCTTTTAACCTATTTAGTATATGCTTAACGGAGATCAGAATATAATCGAACGGTTTCGTCGACTTTTCATGATATGTAACCTTAAATGTACGTTTATGTTATCAGGTAGATGGACGTTGAGAAGACTTTAAATAGGACATTTCGATTCCGTTGAACCTTTCGGTTCCGTGGAAAGCTCTTCAGCTGCCAGAGCTAGAACTTCTTCGCACACCCGCTTGTAAACCCACGCATCGCCCTTTAATCGTTTTCTTCGAATCCCAACCAATTTGTTATTAGACACACCCTCCAATAGACAAACCTCCAATTCGAAGGAGCAAGCATTTCTAGAAGAAAATGGCCGCGCAGTGTCGTCTTCCGTACAATCTTCCGTTTCCCCTTGCAAGATAAACCTACGAATACATTCGATACGTGGCATGAAAATATAAAATAAAATGTATCTACGAAAGCATTTATTTAAATTTTACCCTTTTTGATGACACATGATTCCTTTGCGGCGAAGCGCGCGACGCAGTTGCGATAGAACATATTTCGGATCGTCGTTTGACGTTGACGATACGTTACAGAGACCCTTTGAGAAATATAATAAAGATACAATATACTTCAGTTCAGAGAACCACCGATTTCTCAAAGTTATCTGGGGTAATAAGTACGAACCTTTCCGGAAAGTACATTAGGTTGGTCTGGATCGATATTTTCGCTTTTTACTCGTCTCTTTGGCGTGAGTACACAACGTACGCGATTCAAACCACGTTCCAAACCCATTATTACTTTTCTTGCACTCCCCGGTGTAGACGACTGCGACCCCCTAAATATTTATTTTTGTATATATCATTTACCAACAAATTATTTTATGATATAATGCTATCGCGTGAATACCTTGTCTCCGATACTGGAGTATCAGTTGGAGTAGAGACAAGCCTATCTTTTTCTGCAACTCTCTTCGCTGGAACTATAATCAATTTATTATTAATAATTATATAACTTACGTGTATAAAATTGAAGTGACATACAAAGAATGTACAATTAAAAAGAACGAGCGAATTTAAAAGAAACCGAGGGAAAGAGGCAAGGACTAAGGGATAAAGGAAATTATATCTCCTAAAGGGGAATGGAGTTAAGAACTCCTACGCGTAGCTATTTGTTACTCTGAATTGTGGTTGTTCACAAGTCGTTGCTTTTCTCTGACTAATTATCTGCTTTTCGCGCAACTACAGCAATTTATGGCACTTGGAAACTTTCATTAAAGTTTCTAATTAGGTGGCTAGTATCACCTAATTAGAAGTAAAGTCTAGAGAACGTATATATAAAACTGCCATGGCTGTAATGAAACACAAATACGTGTTCCTAAAGGTTCATTTAACGACAAGGAATAGGTAATATAGGTAAACTTTTACATGATAAAAAATAGTTGTTAAAAGAAATGTGTCGATATAGCAATAATGTGAAAATAAGTATAATTTTACGGAACATACCAGGGGAGCATGCGTCATCTCCTTCTTTACTTCTAAGTCGTTTTCTACCAGGCAAATGTGGCTCCATGAAATTGTTAGCTGCATAAATAATAATACGATAGTAGTTAGACAATATACATTGTTTATAAAACACATATAAAAGTAAGTAAAACGTACTAGTATCAGGTGTTTGTGACAAAATCTTGACAGTAGCATCACATACTGGTGATCTGATAGGTTTATTTCTTGGAGAATAATCAAGTTTTGTTATAATGCCATTACCTCCTCCTTCACACTGTGAATAATAAAATGAAACAAGTGAAAAGGTTTACTTAAAATATATCACATATATTTTCAGTATATTACCTCAGGTTTAAAATAGGATTTTGCAGAAGGCGATATTCGAAGTGAGAGTCCGCGAAGTTTTCTGTCTAAGAGTAACAAATACGTAGCAGTTTTATAATCAGTTCGATCACTTTTTAGAAGTTTTTTCCAAATATCTGAAGCATGTTCACCGCATATCGCGGACATAGTACTCAAGACGTCATCATCTTTTTCGAACTGTAAATGTACTCTTATTAAAATATTATGATACATTCATGTTGCTGAAAGGTATAAAAAGTTATATTTACATTGGTCTTATGGACGAATGTGACAGGATTGAGAAATCCTGCTGTGATCCAGTGATGATTGCACAATTCTTGAATAGTGATCCTTTTTTTCGGATCTACCTGTAGCATTGCTCGTATCAATCTTTTGCTGCTACTTGATAACCAGTTTGGTTCGTTATATTTGCCGCTCTAAAATAATGTTTTCACGTAATTAACTTTGATGTCTTCAGTAAGTTCGTGCAATAAATAAAAATAAAAGATCTTACTAAAATCTTTCTGTACAAGTTCTCTATACTATTATCATCAAAGGGTAGAAAACCACAAAGTAACGCATAAAGAAGAACTCCCATACTCCAAATGTCTACTTCTGAACCTGTAAAACAAATATATTAGTCTTATTTTCAATAGTTAAGTGTAATAAATATTTCTAATACTTTCCCCTCTATAAAACATAAGTAAATGTTAAGTACCTAAATACTTTTTTCCTAATATAAGTTCTGGCGCAGCATATGTTGGAGATCCACAAGATGTTTGTAAGTGTGAATGAATACCATTTTTTGGTTTTGCACACAGTCCAAAATCTATAAGCTTCAAATTCTCATCCCTGTCTAGCAAAACATTCTCCTAAGCACAGAGCAATATTGTTTATCATTTACATTAATTATTAAATCTGGAAAAGAAAAGTACAACTTACCGGTTTTAGATCACGATGAGCATATCCCAAACTATGCAAATATGCTACTGCTGAGACAATCTGACGAAAAAATTTTCGTGATTCTGTTTCGGAGAGCCTATTTTTTTCAACTACAAATATAAAAAGAATTATTTTGTTTTTATACATATACACATTGAATAAAAATATAACAATTCGTATGTAGTGCAGAATATTACCAATATGGTCAAATAATTCTCCTCCTGAACAGTATTCTATTATCATGAAATAATGACTCTCTGTTTCTATTACTTGATATAATCTGCAAATATGTTGATGCAACAAAGTTTTTAACGCTTGGACTTCCAATTTAACTCTTGGCAAATCGTCCTGAAAATTAGAAAACGTTGCAATAAATGGTACACCGATTTATCTCAACTTTTGAAAATCACTTACACCCAGCGATGTTTTATCCATTATTTTGATAGCGACTTTCTCGCCGGTTGCGATATGCGTGGCGAGCTTAACTTTCGCGAAACCTCCGCTTCCGATGGTCTTCTCCAGATCGTACAAACCCTTGAGCGCAGCATATCGTACCATTCTGATGAACCTGTCGAAAATGTTCACTGATTACTGCTAATTATTCACTGTCACTCACATCACTTTTGAACTCACAAATTTTAACGTAAACAAGTTTTAAAAGCCAATCATCATACGGAGCCAACTTCAAAGCACAAATAGTACCAATGCAAAGACACAGGCGGGATTTCTCGGCGAACATTTTTAGGGATTCTATCTACGTAAGGTTAGTTCATGATAACTCGCAACAGATATTACATAGTCATTCTTATTGAGAATTAAAGGTTGTTGCTTCTTATTGATAGTAATTTTACGAATATAGAATATAGTGGTTCGTTTTTATTTTGCATAATGATTACACGTTATATCAATATATGAATATTCTTTTTAAATTATACAAAAAGAACATGCATTCATCTGTTTGATCCTAATTTTTTTGTATGTACATAAAAAGAGACTGAAAATACATAGAATAACCATTTGTAAGGAAATATCGAATGCAACTTATAAGTGTATATATTAATCACTGACTATAAAAGTAATTTTCAATTTACAATATATACGATTTAAAGATAGGAAATACATTTACTATTAAACATTTCAGTTCATATTTAAAAATTGTACGGACAACTGAATATTAGAACAATTATATCCTTCAACACTTTTTGTATTTACTTCATAGAAATACAAAAATTATTGGCATATAAGAGGCAATTCTTTATATCAGAAAATTAAAATTTATAATTTAGAATATCGTAACCCATATCATCTGAATCATCATAAATTTAAGGCATACGTTACTTGTACGTAAATTTTTTACCTAGTGCCATAAAGAGAAACAAATTCAAATAAAAAATTTCAAAACATAATAAATCTAGTTTGCTGCATAAATTATATTTTTTTGTTTCTTGTATAATGCAAAGAAACAGTACGGGAAACATTGCATTTAGTCTTTGGAGTGTTGGCTACTAGAACTAGTTGAACGTGAACGACGTTTGAATTTCGGTTGGTTATTAGAGTCTGAAGCGTTATCACTTTTTCTTCGATTCTTATCGTAACGAGAATTAACGTCCGTGTCATAATTAGTATTAGAGTTATTCGTCCTTCTATAGTCGTTGCGTCTGTCGTAATGTCTGTAATTGTCCCTGCCGGGTCTATTAATCCTGTAAGAGTCTCGCCTTCGAGGATAATAATTCCTTCTATTTCTTCTATCACGACTGTTTCTACGATCGTATTCTCTATCTCGAGATCTTCGTCGATCCCGCGATCTCGATCTACCACTTCCACGTCTCCTACTCCTATCCCGAGAGTCCCGTCGTGATGATCTGTCACCGAACGCTCGATGTGAATCGCGTTTCGTTAACTTTTCGTTCTTATTTTTACCATCCATTTTGTCTTTCAATGCCATATCATTAACATCTAAACTAGTATTCAAATTGTCTTGCTCTTGTTCGATGTCTTTGTCGTCCATTTTCTTCTCTTCTGTTTGATTATTTTCTTTGTTTTCTAATTCTTCGGGTATATGAACCTCCGCTTCAAATTTATCCATCATCTGATTTTCTTCATCTGGATTTTCAGTGAACTTCTTAATTCTATCCGCTTCTCGTTTCTTTAACTCTTCCTCCTTCTTTAAACGTTCCTTTTCTAACTTCTATAATAAAGATTAAAACACCCCCCCCAAAAAAAACAAAAGTATAAATTGATTCAATTAATTTTATACGGGATACATTTGAATATAATTATGTACCTGAAATTCATGTAACTTAATAGTACGATTTTGAGCCTGTTTCCAATGAGGTGGTGTAACACTTCTTGAACGGCTACGCGAAGGCGTATGGTATCGCTAAAAATGTATTTATGCATCCATTTATTCTATTTTTATAAAATGAAGTTTCATATGCGAAAGTATATACTCAAAATTCATACATACCATACATCATATATTACATATAAATACTTACAAATATCCCCCTTCCTTTGAATATGCGACCAGTTTTCCTATGCGATCGTACTCGATCCCTTCCATAATGTTGCCTAAATTCTTTTTGATTTGCATTATTAGTAGGCCCTGCTCTATATAAAAATTTATTGGCTGGTACTTCCGGGATTTCATCTGGATCTATCTTCGTGACTGAAACAAGAGGATGTGGCTTTCCCAGGTCGTCTTCATTAGAATCATGTATTTCACCATCCTCTGATTTTGCTCTTTTTTTACTATAACATTATAAAGTATTATATACAGCATTATGAATTACAATAAATAAATTCGGGTATGGATTTATAGTTCTTTAATTATCTGAGAGATAATAAAACTTGAATATACTATACTTTTTCTTAGCCTTCTTCTTCTTCTTAGATTTCTCTGCATATGAATCAGAATCAGATTCAGACGAACTGCTCTCTTTTACTTCACGTTTCTTTGCTGTAAATAGAAATAAAATCAATTTTAATTGTATTGCGATAATTTCTTTTTAAAATAAAGACTTAATTTTCACTAAAAAAAAAAAGGCTCACCTTTATTTTTAATCTTTAATACAAGTTCTCCACAATTTACAACCTTCGCATCTTGTAATGGACGAGACATACGGTCTACTGGGAGTCCCTCAACATGTGTAACAATTTCCTGGCCAGACACTACTTCTCCAAAAACCACATGGACACTAAAATAAAAATATAACATTTAAACATAAATACCATTCAAAAATTATTTGATACAAATATATAACAAATGCATTATTTATTCTTATTTACTTGTCGAGGTGAGGCGCTGGTTGTGTTGTACTACAACAACAAAATATGATTAAGGGGATGAGAGATGAACAGAAAGAGCCAGCTTTCATTGGTCATTGTGTTGTAGTAGTGGTGTGCAGACCCTTCCCTCACGACTACACAGAAATATAGCTAAGTTATTCATTCCTTCAAAGATATTCTTACTTCTATGCTTTTCAGTATTTCACCAGAAGATTCACGTGATTCATATGAATTAAAAGATACTGTACATGGTGAACATCAAGAATTGAAAAGTCATAAACAATTTACTGTCACAAAAATTAACAAACCTAATTATCCTTCTATTTAATTATTATATCACCTGTTATTCATTTAAAACATATTTGAAAACATGTTAGCGTAGAAAAGTGTTAAAATATGGAAATTAAATGTATAGTAAGTTCCTATTACCTTTACCTCTGAGGTTGACAAAGTATACATCTGTCAGCAGAGAAAAACAATTTTGAGCCAGTAGAAATATTAAAAAATAAAATTTTCGTATGCAAAATACAGTTCTTTTCGTAGTTACAAGTATTAACCTTTAGTAAGCTGATCACTTTTGTTAATAAGGACATGCAAAATAAATATTTAGTAAAACAATATAATGAACGCATTAGTCTTAAAATTAGTATAAACTAGACGTATAATAAATGTACCATATGATCCTGCACTTCTACCATGGATTTAATCAATTGTTTTATTATGCTGTTTTAAACATTTTTATAATTTTATACCAAAATTAATCAACTGTTTGTCTATGAATACTCACATGAAAAATTGTGAACCATTTGTGTCTCTACCACGATTAGCCATTGATAATAAGAATGGTTTATTATGTTTTATAATAAAGTTTTCATCTGTAAAATATTATCCCAAATAAATCTCATACTTACTCTCAGCTTTTACATACATCAAAATCTGTATATACCTGCAAATGTTCCACCATAAATTGATTCTCCTCCTGTTCCATTACCTACTGAAAAATCACCACCCTGAATCATAAAATCTTTAACTACTCTATGAAAAACAATTCCCTTATAATGTAACGGTTTGCTGGTAGTTTTCCCAAGTCCTTTTTCTCCAGTACACAGAGCACGAAAATTTTCACACGTTGTCGGACAAACGTCTGCGAAAAGTTCAAATATTATGCGGCCCATTGGTAAACCGCCCACCTCTATATCGAAAAATACTCTGGGATTAACAGCAGCCATGGTATCTTGTTTCGTGGACTCCTGAAAATATGTACGTAATGGAAAATTGAACAATTAACATCTGTTCTTATAATATATCATATATGGAATACAAATCTCCTACGTGCGGTTCTATAATTAAATAGAAAATAAAAGAGATTACAAATTTCTTTCTTTACAATTTTATTGATTAAATTTAAGTGATTCTGGGGAGGTTATATGGATCGATTAAGCACAATTATACGAATAAAGACTGTTACCGTTATATTAAAAAATAAAACCACTGATGAAAACTTTCTCAGAACTTCGAAAACTCCGAAATCAGATTAAAATCGTACTACGCAACTACTACTTTCACCACGAGCAATATCTATTAATCAGAGTGTGTGCAATACGTTTATTATTCTCTCCTACGTTAGCACATCGTTGTTATATCGATACAACAGTAATATCAACAACATTCGACCAACGTAATTCTACGATTACTCCTATGTCCGTTTATTCGGTGCCATATTGTTGAATTCATGTAAGTATTGTTAACATGTTACGTATGGCTACCAACAAAACATGCACATATTTTTTCCCTATGATAACGCACGACGGATTGACTCAGAGAAACATTAGGTAAATTTTAGTAAATTAAACTGTCTTGTTTTCTTACTTTTAGATCGAATGTTTTACTGTAAAAAACACTGCAGACGAATAAGTAAGACGGTCGTTTCTTAGAATTTCGATTGATTAAATCAAATAAATTATCACAGACAACATTTCACGCACTGAAATCTTCAGGAATTAAATTTTCTTATCGTTGAGCCAATCGAAACACATCGAACAGAAACAACATGTGAATTGTACAATGATTTTTGATGTTATACACTTGAGCTCTCCTTCTCTCTCTTCGGTATGAAAGACGAAATAATTAGATGGTTCACATGATAAGTTATTACAGAATAGGGAAAGACGAGAAAATATACAACAACTAACTTATTCACGCACACGACGGCAAGTGTTGGTAACTGAGAAGTGATGTGTATGACGCATACCACGAAGGATGGTTTCACTAGAAAGATCAACAGTGCAGTGGTCAATCAAACAGACCTATGACGCTAACGAGCTTGTAAATATTAAATCTTACAGGAACTGCTTTATATAATTAATTAGGCGCTTATCGCAACTGATTAAGTCACCGAAGTTGTTCAATAGGGTGATTGAACACATTTCTGAAATGAGCCGTAAAATTAGATTGAATATAAGTATCTGAAACTTTATTCAAAGGAACGCTAGTATTCAGCTGTACTTTTATCCATGTCCGAATAAATTATTTTAACGCCTAAAATTTGGTAGCATCCAATTTTTAGTTCAACTTTTATAATCTGCAAACTGCTTCACTTTTTCACAGGTAAGCTATTGTTTTGAAGATACAATCGTGGCTACTTATCTTTTAGATGTTACAATGTATAAAAAAAAGTCAAACATACGTGAAAGAAATTTCTGACAAAGGAAAGATTTAAAATAACGAGGATTATTCTATAATATACGTCCAGATAGTGGTAACAAATATAGACATATGTAACAAGAATTTTTATAATTTTGTAGGTGCATGGACCACACAAAATTAGACAGATATAATGCAGTCCCAGTTAGCAACAACTCCCCGAAAATTACCAGTGTTCGTATTTCCTCAAAGTATGACTTTCTTTTTAGACGATCAGTCCACTCACAAACAAGTCCTAACTTTGTATAACCCATATGATTTTCAAATTAGATTTAAAGGTGTGTGTTATGATTGCCAAAGTTAATAGCTAACTAATATTTACTTGACATTATTCAAGACATTTTTACTACTGTCATTATTACAGTACTATGCACAGCACCAAACAAATATAAAGTTGTCGATCCAGAGGGAACGATAAAAGCTAGGTGTTGCGTTGACATTGTTGTCAGACATACATCTCTTGTATTAAGTAACTGTAATGTGATTGATAAGTTTAGAATACAAATGCAAGAACATCCAACTAAACAGGTAATTAAACGTACATTTTATTATATGAGCTAGGACTCATAATTTTTTACCAGTTTACCAAGGATATATTAAGTACCATAGTAAAATTATACTGTTGAAAAATTAATAGACTATAGGAAAAAGAGATGTCGAAGCCAAACTACTTCCTGGAACAACAGAAGCAGTTGGAAGATCTACACCTGATCCTGAGATGTTCCAACAACTTCCAATAAATGAGACTAGACAGCAACAATCATATGCTCTTATAGCTCAAAATAAAGCAATTGATAGTAAGTTTGAAAGATTATTTAAAGTACGGTAATCTTATTTGAATGGCAAAAATCATCATTTACAATTGCAGAATATATGCGAAAATCAGTAAAATTACAATATGATTTATTTGGTGGAAATACTCAACATAAGAATACAAAAATGTACCTATCTTCAGATATGCAATATGCTATGGATAAAGGTTAATAAGTTAGTATTTAAAATTAGTATCTGGATTCAAATATATGTGTAATGACGCATTTAGTCTGTTAGTTTTACATCACATAATATATACTGTTTTAAGTGCCATTCAATTTTAATTTACGTGATATAATTTTCTTCCAAGTACCTTAATGTTAAAATTCTTTATCTTGATATAAATTCAAGCTAAACTGCAAGCTTTACAAGTACAAAAGAAAAACACTATATATTTTAAACAAAAAAAAAAAATGAAAAATATTTTTAACATAATTAATTGAATAAATATAATTTTTAGGAGGAACGAATTACGTAGCTTTGATTGCTGGAATCATTTGTATAGTTGGATTACTTTTACCTACAGAGGGAGAACAGAATAATAGTGTGCCTGAATATCTCCATCTCTCCATAAATTTTAAATTAATATTTTCATTTGTACTAGGTAAGTATTTATACTCACATGTTTTATTTAATAGAATATGAACAGAATCTTTTTTCTCTATTATAGGTATGGTCACAATTATTATCTTAAGGTTGTAATTTTTTGGCTAAAAAATATAATGATTAGAATCATGAAACAAAGCACAATTAATCTTAGGTATTTTTTTGGCATACAGCCTTTTTTTTATTACTGGCTATATCTGATTCTAGTCTATAAACAATAAGGTGTCATATTATATTATGACTAATGTTAATATTTATTGACATATACGAAATCTTTTATTCTTTTAATGTATGTGACACTACATACGTTCTTGTCCAAGTTAATGCTTCATTGCCTTAAATATGCATAAGACAAAAAGTTTGTACATACATTAAAATTTCAACAAAATTACCGTCTTTTTATATATATATATCTCAAGTTAAAATATACTAAATATATTAATATTTGTATCGAAAATAATCGCTTCAGTTTGGTTGAAATGCTTTGTGGATAGAAGCATTATGTACAAATCACATTAATAATTACACACACATTCTAAAGAAACATGATCTCGTGTAAAAATGTATAAATACCGTATGTAAAAATGGGCTTCAAATTTTAAGTACCCTTGAATAAAAATATTTGGCATATAGAGAGATTATTTATTTTCATAGTTAAATACTTTCTACATCCGTACATACAACGTAATGTATTGTACGAGTTATGTCCTTTTGTTAAATTTTTTAGTAAAAAATAACTATAAAAGTTTTATATATTTTTTGGAAATAAGGGTATTTTTTCTTTTTTTTTTTATTATCAATATGTATTTGTTATTTACATAAGTTACAATGGGACACTTGTGAATAAAATGTGTTATCCAATAAGATGGCCATTCAAATTCTTTAGTTGTAAAATATTTCTCTCCTAAGTATCATCTTCTCACAAGTATCAATTGGCTAAATATAAGAGTACACAATATGTACCATAATAAGTGAATGGATATTACCTAAAATAATTTAATATAACTTACCTGAACATCCAACTTCAACAATTCAAGGTTTTAAGTTAGTTTCACAAGGTTTTAGAGCCGGTGAACATTCTTTAAACTTTCATTATGAGTTTTGTATTCCATTGAGGCACTTGCTGGAAGATGTAATACTCTTCTTAAGGTATCTCTAATACGTGCTGTTATTATGTAATCAGACGCAGTCTTATTCCATAAACATATTATATCCTCCTATCAATAACCAGGATATTTAATCATTAACAGTTCATGGTTCGGTACATTAATATAGTAAAAATGATCTTACTTGAAACCTTATAGATACAACAGCTCCACATATCTCTTCTCCGACCATAAATTGTTCTCCTAACATAGCTAATATAAGATTTTCCCAACATCTAGAAACTAAACCTTTTCTTAATCTTACTATCCATTTACCACCTTTCTGATTTGCTTCATCCTGAAACAAATGATATATTAGCAGTTCAAGTATAATAGCTAATTGATAATAAAAAGATATTAAGCCACTTACTTCCCACATTGGTTTTATGCCAACTTTGAATAGATGAAAATCTGTAGGCGTTGCCAATTCTGATGGCCGGATTAAATGACTATAAAGACTCCAAAACTGCTCCACACTTGCAAACCTACCAACCAATTTTAAATTTTGATCGTAATTTTGTATACTTGACTGTTTACCGGGACTGCGTCGACTATACCATAATGCATATGCATATTGTAATTTGTGCTCATTTGGACTAATTTCTATTGGAGGCTACAATAAATATACATATACATATATAAATATATATATGCTATTTAGTAAAAATATTAATAAAAGAAAAGGAGAGCGATACTTACTAGCAAATCTTTCTCAGTTTTTTGAATGTCTTTTGACTGTGTCTCATCATCTCCGCTGTCTTCATTAGTTTTTAACCTGCAAGTACTATTATAATTTATAACTTAAGTCTCATAAAACTACGAATATTATCATCGAATTATTCTTACAATTTTTTTATATACGATTTTCATTCAAAACCACTATGAGACACAGGCTTCATTTGTTTATTTCATACTTTTAAATAACGACATAAGAGCATTGCTTCTACACGGTCACATGCAGAGAAATACAATTTTATTATTGTTTAGTAATGGTTGAAAGTCTCAGAAAAATTGCAATAGAATTAACACACGGACATATCGATATAGTAGAAGGTATTTAGTTTCTAACAAATGTCAGGTCTTATCACGTGTTTTGTTATTTGGAACTAGTTAGTAAATACTTTACGACGAAAAATTAATAGATAACGCGTGGAATTAATCGATGAAACACGTGTAAAATCGATATTAAACGAGACAGTATGTCAATGAATTTTGTTTTCTATTTAAAACAAATCTAACCTCTATCTAGCCCACAGAAAAAGGCACGACGAAATAAGAACGCTAGTTTCACTTACGCCTCGAATTTATTGGACATGTTTCAAGTTGTAATATAAACCTATACAGAATATTGATTAAATGTGCTACAAACGATATATATTTCAACAAATATAAATAAAAATACAAAGAGTTCACGATATCTGTTTCCCTTTCACACGTTCTCTCATGTATATGTTTTCAATGAATTGTTGATCTTTTCTATATTCTTTTTTGTTACTTTGTCAGAGATTTTACACTTTAATGTTGGTCATACTAATGATAGACATACGTATATATATGTATAAATTAATAGCGCGTTATATAAAATATCATGCGAAAATTTTTATAAAATGTATACAGCTATACAAATTATGGTTATTATTTTCAATATAATACACATTATATTTTATAAGACAGTGCATTATTAAATTAAAAAAATGGTATATAATTTAGTCTTAAACAGTGTAAGAGTAATACACTTCGAGCTTTCAAGAATCGGTAAAACAGATTTATATTAACAATATTAGCCGTTTTGAACTTTGTCCATCGAGAATTTTAATTTTAATCTCTTCATAATTTCTTCTCGTTGGTACATAACTTCTTTATAGCATAGTGGTGAAAATACGATCGGACATTCATACTGCACGGTTTCGATACATTTTGTATCTTTTGCCCCGTCACGATCGAATCTGAATTGCGAGATCGATTCCACTGAAACGAGAATTAGAATTTAAGATTGAAATCATTTAAAAGTCTCACTTGGTTACCGGTACTTGGTCTTAAAAAAAATCTGTTTTTCTTTGGTAAAAATGTTCACTCACAACATCCGAACTTAGGAAAGAAACACGTATGGTGTTTCGAAGTAATTAAATAACCATTGTCATCTTGATGTATAGCATAATGTCCATGTGCTTTATTTCGAATAATTGGTATGTGACTCAAGTGTTCTGTATACTCAACCGAATATTTCCAATGATCGTAATTTCCACTTTCCGCGATAACATTAAAATCCTCTCTGCAAATATCAATAAGAGTATTAAACAATAATAACCACGTGCTAAAAGTGGCGAGTGCAATCATTTTTTATTTTACGTACATTGTCGGATTCAATTTTTTCATGTTACTAAAGTCTGCTACGAATTCCCAAACATGTATGGGATTGGAATCTTTTATTATACCTTCGAATAGTACATGATGTTTCTTTTTATATACGAAAAATGCATAAAAAATCAGGAGTGTTAGAATAGTGTAAAGCACGTTTCCGGTCTTCCACTTCATTGGATTAATACCCATTGCTAAAAAGGATTTCATCGTACGATATTAATTGTACAACAGCATTTTTTACAAACCATGTATAAAAAGAACTTTATGCGCTCTTCTAACTATCGTGCGCACGCTCCTATTATAAACACTTGAAACAAAGTTGGAATGTCTTACGTTTCTCATTATATTTATTTCTTTAGGGTACGAAACCGAAAAAGGGAAAGAAAAGAAAACATCTCACTTACTTGTAAATATATGTACCACGTACTTAAAACGAAATAAAACAGTTTCGTTTCGCAATGGCTTCTTATAATCTTAAATGCTGTACGGGTGTATACTTTGAATTATACTTGTCATTAGAGTATATGAGAATTTACATTTGATACTGTCGACTTCCGTCAGCGAGATAAAACAACGATACTGGTTTCGTTTCGAATATCAAAGGAAGAACGATGAGCCATATAATACTTGTCGTTACACGAAATGTTCCATTTCCCTCCACTGTGTTTTAAGCCACGATGCTTTTCTTCGTTGGATTGTATGTATATACACACGACCCCCACCAAATTTCATGGTGGCCCTTTACCCCCACTTGTCCACGGAAATAGCCATCTACATGCGCATACATTACACGCGCAGACCTGGCAGTATGTTCTAAGATCACGTGGTTAATGGCGCGAAATGAAGCATAACGTATTGTTTCGTCGACGCTGGGGAAAAAGTTTATTAACGTACATACAATCGTCTGTTCCGTTCATCATACAAGGTTAGAAATATATAGTAACATATAATGCGTTTTGTATTTTTCATACTACTTTGAAGTATCCAAATTCTTCATCGAATATAGACCCAATATAATTTTTAATGTTTATGCATACATATATATATATATATATATATATATATTTTGTACATTTTACTAGTTGTATTGTAATTTTTTGTATATTTCAATAGTTTTATTGTTAGTTCCTGTATATTTCTATAGTTTTATTGTAACTTCTTATATATTTCTATAGTTTTATTGTAATTTCTTGTATACTTCAACAGTTTTATTGTAAGTTATTCTATATTTCAGTAGTTTTATTATAATTATTGTATATTTTAATAATTTTATTGCATTTCCTTGTATATCTCGCCAGTTTTATTGCAATTTCTTCTATATTTCCCGCTTTAGAAGTAAGAGAGAGAAAGATATATAAGAAAGCTATAAGAAAGAGTGAGACAGATGATACCGACTCTACGCTAGAACCCCTGGCGCCATCTCTGTGAAAAGTGCTCAAACTGGTCGCACATCGTTATCGACAGCGAAGTGAACTACTGAAAACTACTAGCGCCATCTCTTGGAGAAGCGCTGAAACTAGTCGAGCATTAGTGTCAGTACTTTCCGCAGAGATGGCGCTAGTAGTTTTCAGTAGTTTACTTCACTGTCGATAACGATGTGCGACCAGTTTGAGCACTTTTCACAGAGATGGCGCCACGGGTTCCAGAGTAAGGTTGATATCATCTGTCTCACTCTTTCTTATAGCTTTCTTATATATCTTTCTCTCTCATACCTCTAAAGCGGGAAATACACAATACACAATGTATATATCAGAGTATAAAATTACGTTTATCCGACTTACCTAGCAGATACCTTAAATCACTCTCTCTAACAATAACAGAGATATACATCTATGTACACGCTATAGAAAAATATTTAAGCGCATAACACATATGAGGACATAAGAAACCTTCCAAATAAAATCCTATGCAACAGACGTCAGGTTGCTGAAGAGATCAAAAGTCACCGATTCAACACGTACAAATGGAAGAACAGGAGCAGACACGCATCTTTAAATAATGATCTTCTTTCTACGAACATCCTAATCAAGGGAAATACCAATACGTTTGCCAAGAAAAACGCATGAGATGAATGTCCTTCCGGTAAAGACGAACCCACCGTAAAGATGCAGAAAGGCGGCTATTGCAAAGTATGTACCTAAACTTTATTACATCAAAAAACATATGAAAAAATGTAATAAATATTATAAATATAGAGTAGTATAAAGTAAAATCGAGTACAAGTTGTTTTTGTCTTTATTATTACACGCTGCTTGGATTCATGTATCGACGTAGTAAACCCGCGGCTCTCTTCCTTTCACATTGAACAATCTTGAAGACTTAGCCATATATACATATATGTACATACATACATATATGTCTATATGTATATATATATTTTTTATTCGTTATGTACATACGGTGTACGAATCATCGACAACGGAAATCATGATTATACAGGCATGATCCAGCCAGTCGTTGATTAATTGCGAAGAGAATACGAACGTATCAATATCTCTTTGTATATATGCACAGAGATAAAGAAAGGAAACACGAATAAATCGCGAATTATCGAACAAGCCTATTTAACCATCATAGAAACGGCGACCATCATTAAGACGGCGAACAAAATACCTTTTGATTCATTCATTCGAACCCAAAGTATCCGGATTCGTAATAACGGGCAGAAGCTTTTTCTTCAGCTATTATGTTTTGTTATATTTACAATATATGTATGTATAATGTATATACGCTTAACTGGTCTAATAGGATTATTGTAACAAGTTACCAAAAAATATCTACACAGTAAAAATATATATACATATACATATACATATATAAACACACAACATAGTATGTCGCTCGTGCACGCGTATGTGCATGTACCATGGCTGATTTTTTCCTTTTACACATGTTTTCTTTCTACTCCCATTCATTTCTGTCCATATAACGTTGTAAATATTCTCTACGGTTATCTCATCTCTGAGTTTCCTCTTCGTAAACGTTAACAAAGTCCTTCCGTTCATAGAAGCTGTGTACATTACATATTGCTGGCTTACATGAAAAATCCAGTAACTTACTTTCGCAGATTCAAAAGATTTTCCTTGTACGCCCACGGTACGGCCCCTCTCTTCTCTTTTCCTTTATATTTCTCCGTTTATCGTGTGTGCGTGTATAATCGTGTACCTCCTCGCTCTGGTATGCATACGTATAAACGCATCTCTAACGAGCCCATCGGAAACGTAGCACGTGTACGCGTAACATGCACACGCTCGATGGTTCGTTCTTGGCGAAATTGAGGCGAGTTTAATAGCATATATCTCTGGCAGATCATGGCGCGGTCGCTCTGCTGCTCTCATTTGGGCCAACATCACTTTAACCAAAGGATATCAGAGACCCATGGCGTATCCTCTTCGACCTACGTAAATTTCATCTATACATTCATCTATATCGGTTAGCAAGCGTGTCCGCCTAGAAAGAACAACGAGATATTTTTGCAAATATACATACATACATACATACATAGGCGATGAGTTTATAATTTCTGTCCATAATTACACGCTACGTGGTCACTATGTTACAATGTCGATTCAGCGGCGCGTGTATACCTATGCACACCTCCAAAAATATATGTATATATATACACTTGAATGTTCCAAAGTTTGCTGTCCTCCTTTTTTTTTCTTTTTTCATGATACCGTCGAATCTTGCGTCACTTAAGAATATCGCTACGAACCACATTTAATCTTATTAAAATATATGTATATATATGTATCCGGTAGACGCATCTATATGAGCGTTTAACCCTCTACGGCCCAATATGTTTCATCATTACCATTGTAACTTCTTTAATTGCTTAACTTAATTGTTACAATTTCACGAAGCGTCTAAACAGTCTCGTAAAACGTTTTCCCTGGTGGTTTATACGAACAATCAATTATTAAAATATTTCACAAGTGTCCGGAAGTGGATAAGAACGTTTCAATTTAATCCGAATGGTCCATAGAGAGTTAAGAAGAAATATCAGTGGCCAATATAATACGGGCACGCCATACAGATCGTTTCACGACTGTACCTCGTTCCACGATCGAGAATTCACGCAACGACGACGCTTTTTTTTCGTTTATCATCACAGGCGGAAAGAGACTTAATTACACATAATAAGGGTCAACAAATTCTACTCAATTTGCCTCGCTTTTCACCACACTTCTTCGTTCTATCGTAACGGTCTCTCGTCGTTTTCTTCTGTCTTTCGTTGCGTTCGTCGAAACGGAAAAAGTATTGTTTTTTTTTCTTGAAGCGTATAATGAGACCATCAACAATGTGTATAGTTCCACGCATGCACTTCGGAACGAACATGCGTCACTCGAACGCAAACAACTCGCACAATGAATAACGAGAGTTCTGCGCGATCCTTTAACAATAGGTCACGCAGAAGACAACAAATCGGCGGCAATGTCGCTTAAAAACTATTGACAGACTGTTCGCAAGAATATATAATTTCCTATCATCCCTCCCTCCGTCTCTTAACTATCTATCATCCCTTTAGAACGGACAATTGAGATTCACTAAAACACTCCCCGTTCACGCCTCGTGCGCGGTTCAAAGTGGAGATTCCAAGCGTGTTTGTGCTACTCGTTCGAAAAGAAATGACAGTGAAACTGAAGAAATGCTTTGTATATTGATGAAACAGGGGGGGGGGGCGGCAAGAATCGCGTAGAATTAACGATGTGAGTTTACGAGATGGTGCAAAAGAACGTTAATAGAATAGAATCGCACGAAGTATGAATCGTTGAAGAATGCTCTTCCTATTCGTAGACATCCCTTCAACTTTTCATCGAAGCACGATCAGAGATACCTTCGGCTTTCTTCGCACGATTCGACATGTCCATCTTTTCACGTATATCTGACAACATCTGGTGTATGCGGAGTGTAAAGACGACCTTATTCCGAGGAATCACGAATCTCATTGATGCGCGTGAAACATATTAACGCGTCGCTTCTAATCGCGTGGCCGTAGACAGGCAATTTTTCATCAACCTTTAATAGAACACATGGCATTCGCAATGCTTGAAAATCATGATTTTAGAAAGTAGAGCAAGAACGTGAATGTTAGACAAACTGATTTTTTATATCACGTCATCGCGTCTTCTATTGTCGCTACGAGGCGATCTCTTCGCCGTAAAAAAATTACCCTTGATCTAAACACTCGAAAAGTAGTATGTTTCCAACTGTTCTCTGTATTCTTGGTCCCACGAAATTGTACGATCATCGATCGAATATTAAAAAAACTATATGGACCAATCACTGTTTCTACTAACCATTCCCGTGGTAAAAAAGAAAAGATTCCAATTTTGAGAACATAGCTTCTGCGACACTAGAGAGAAACTAGAGAGAAAGGGAAACGAACGATAATTGACGGATTCGAAAGATTCGAAAATTGCGATTCATTCGGTTGAATTTCATCGGAATAAGGCATGTTGCCGTCTAATAAAGAACGGCATTGTCTTGTTTATTGGAAGTCGAAAGATCAGAACGCGCCTCGAACAGATTAAACCAAAGGAAACTCTCACGGCAAACAAAATCTCGGTGCTTTCCATTTACTTCCCTTCATCGGCTGTTTATTCACCCGATGTTTATCTGTTTCTTAATTTTCCAACACGGAACGTTGCTCAAACGAGAAATTTTACAGAAGAGCTCGCCTCTTTATTCATTTAAATGCTACGTTCAACAAGACAGTTTCGGGTTACCACGATCGAATTGCGTTACAGCGCAAATTTCATTTTTCTTTTTACAATCGAAGTATTTCACATTCGGAGTATCTGAAAATAGAGATATCTAAGCATTTATTTTATACACTAATTTGTTGGTAACTCTCGAATACCTTCCTCTACGTGAATTCATCATGAGACTTAATATCTCGATCTAACGTTTATCTATCCCCTTACAATGTATGTATAAGTCGTATCAAAATCAAGAAAAAAATAGGTTTCGCGATTGGACGATAACGAACATGACGGTATAAGCATCTGTTTTCACTATCGTTCGTGTGTTTTTAGAGTTTTTCTTTTTTCATTTTTTTCCTTTGTTGTTACTGTTTTTCCTTTTCCCTTTCGATTTCAAGGAAGTGAACACCGCGTAAACTTCCGTCAGGCCTCGAGACTTGAACGCGCTCGTCAACGCTGACAAAAGACAGCACCACACATATCTCGTACCATTTTCTAGTAAAGCTTTCATCTCCACGCTTTTTTTTTCTTTTTTTTTTGTAAGCCTAGATACGTATACATATATGTTTATATATATATATATATATATATACAAATTACAACAAAGTAACTCCGTTGTTTTGACAGCCTCTATCGTAAAATCGGAGACAGACATTAACTGTCCCGATTAGGATGCTTGGCAAGGAATCGTCGAGGCCAGGGTAAAGGCCAGTCGTATTGTCGTGGCACCGTGCCGCCCACGTTTTTCTCGAAATATTTAAACATAGGAAACCACCAGAGCCGGGCCAAAAAGTTGTTTGGTTCGTATTGCTGCAAATATACATTTCAAATGTACAACATCAACATTATCGACACGGTTCCGTATCACGCTCGCATGATGCTACATCGCCCTTTCTCTTCGTTTTACATTTCATTGTACGCAGGCACCAATAAAGAATTGATTCTACGATTACGTTAATTCTTAAGTAGTAAAAAAAAAGGGAATTCAGCTTACCTTAAGATGCGAATTATTAGCTAACGTATGATAAATATACCATAAGCGTGTAGTGACGTAGTATGCTATGAGAACGTCCACGGTATAATGTCCGTGAGCTACCAGGACCATAGTTACCCCAACGAGAACAATAATGCCCGCCAGCCAGTGTATTGGTTTACATCTTCTCGGAGAATCTGCATTTTTAAACCCAACATCGTTTTAGCTTTCCCCTGTTCCTTATCAATCAATCTTTTTAGCGTGCTAATATCATCTTTCGCGAGGCAGAGATATTGCGATTATATCACCGAAAAGAACTACTTACATTCCTTGATAATCAGGTAACTAAGTACAAGCACGACTGTGTGACCGCTGTAAATGTAATCCCCGCAATAAGTGTGCTTGCCGTTTATAGACAAGCCGAAGCCAGAGATGAGCTGCAGAACCCTCTTCGTAACGAGTAGGGGACTCGTGTTGTTCGCTTTAGGGCTGCAGTAGTATGTTTTGCTGGCGACAGGCAGTACCGTAACGTACATCGTGATGCTGCGCATCATGTAGAGCAGCCCCATCAGCAGAAATATTCGCCTAACAACGATAAACCTGAAATAGCCAACGTAACGTTTCCTTAAAATAAGAACAATCTGAAACATCATCATCAACAGTAGTGTTCAGACGTTCGGGGGTTTAAACGGGTATCCTTTTAGCTCGTTTTGAAACGATAGAAAATTTAAGGAAGAAAATGAAAACGGAGACACTGAGAATCCGAGGGGCTAAAAGGATAACGATCTTGAAACTTCTACTGTTACAATGCGTAGAGTTAAAGTTACTTGTTACTTGTTCTACTTCTGAGACGAGCCTGTCGAGCAAAAGTTCAAGTTTACAAGTAATGAGTGCACCACGGTGTACACCGATACGATACGTACCTATGCTTATGAAAAATAATAAAAACCATCGCTGAATTGGACAATATCATAATCAAAACTTCCGACACATTAAGGGCCCAATCCTGGGCGGCGACATTGTCCAACACTACATCCGGAAGTGGTCCGTACGTATTTCGATCCGGGACCCGTTCGTGCACCAACGCGAGGGACGCGGTGGTCAGTATAAAGTTCACGACCATGAATAAAAATGCTGCAACAAAAAATTGTATCTCCTTTAGTTGCACACAAATTATTTAACTTGCAAAAATAAGTAAGCGATCATTGTCACAACCCCTTGCTCTTTAAGAGACATACTCTTCCGCTTGAGTGCAGCGAAAAAATGCAATTTTTTCAAGCTAATCTTTTTAAACGAAACACTTTTTATACTTTTCAATGAGACTTGCAATAAAAAGCAAACAACTTTGTATTACCAAGAGAACATTATGATTATTCATCGAGATGCAATTATACTAGATATTTTCCAATTAAATGTCTCTTTTTTAAAGTGATTCTGTATATGATTTAACAGAATTATAATTTCAAATCAATTGCTCAGCTCAGTACTTTTTTTATCGCAAGTACTATAGGGGATTCCTATTCAAAACAAAAAATAAAGTAAAAACAGACAAATTGTCTTGTTATTTATACTACCAGGGAGCATTAATCGCAACGAGTGCTATATATTTTAGGACACCATATATATATATATATATATATATATATATATATATATATATATTAATCAAAAAGCTACGACGCCAAACCTGGTACCACGGTAACATACATTTGCAAGAAATGGCACGGTGCCAAAATTTCGCTCGCGCGCTCCGACTTCCTTGCCAGTGAGGGAAAACCTTTCGAAAGTACTCCCTCGAAATCGTTCCTACATCCGCAAACGATCACGGAAACAGACTACCGTTTAATGAGCGAATACGACAACGAAGAAATGTATCTGCGTCATTTATTAACGTATCAGGTGATGTATGAAGACGTATATTCTAATGACTATTGGTTAAATTGAGCAGGAAGCTGCTCCTCCTAAAATATATTTCTACAAGTATGTCACCACCGATCAAATCGAATCGAAATGTGCATTAAATTTTCTACCATTTAATAATACGTCCATCTAGCTATCAACATTTCATTTTGTGAAAGTTAAATGTTAATTAACCGCGTAAAAAAGAAAATATACTATCGCAATGGAAAATATGCAAGTAGTTCTCAGGACTGACATATCGTAAGATGAATCATGTTTTGTTTGTTCTTTTGTAAAACACACTGAAGTTCATTATACACAATGAGAACATGCATAAAAATGACTTTTTTTTTGCGATGACACTGTTTGCGATGAATGCTTCCGAATGCATAGAAGAACGGATAAAGAACTTTTTTACGTAACGATCTGGTAGGAAAATGCAATTAGTTTAATGAAACCGGATAAGATGCATCAGTTAATTTTTCATTTGAGGTTTGACAACTTCACTAGCTATTTTTCACTTTTCGTGATTTTAAAAGTATGAAGACAATTCTAAAGAGATAAGCAGATCTGTTATATTACTGAAAATTATATTCAGCCACTTCTATGAAAACCTGTACAAGTCAAAAATCAAAATAATAAAAATTGTGTTTGAACTTTCATTTTCCAGAGAAACGACATTGAAAATCCATATAGAATAAACTTATAATTAATCGTTTTTCTCCAAAACGAAGTTTCACAGACAATTTCATTATTTTTGATTTCTGTTTGATTTTAATCTCTAGAATCACCTGATAAAATTTCTTTTAACGCTGCATATTAAATGATAAACATAATACTTCTTCAATAGATAGCAAACAAGTTTGCAGTTATCTTAAATAATGGCCTGAACTAAGCCAGTTCTTATAGATAAACCAAACGATGATCCAAAACTCCCGATATGATCGAGCACAGCTATATCAACCTTCGAGTAGATCTGCACCGAAATACCAGGTCATGTAGCGACCTCGATCTCGATGGACACCCCGCCGTGTGAATGGTGCGTGCACGGTTTGCGAGAAGCCTGGTCTGAAGAGAGTTCATTGCCGATGAAATTACACCACGAATTTTCTCCCATTTTACAACAGAACATTATCTACCCGTATAGTATTTTGTCTTATTTTACAACCCTTATCAGTCCAGCTATAGATATCTAATCGGAATTTCATAACGCGAGAGATACCACAAATTAACCGGCAGTACGACAACGACTTTTTCCTCTCGCGATCTGTAAAATTGTTCCAACTTCATAATGGCCATTAAAATCGATGTTTCCGCATACGTGTGACTGGGCAAGTCGTCATTTATCCGAGTTAACAGACAAATAACCAATGCAAACGGTGATCTTGTTTCTCGAAAGGATTATATACTTCAAGACAGGAGTTCGACGACGTATCGCCGACTGTTCGACAGAAGACTCCGATTGATCCTTACCAAGAAACGTTTTCCACTTTTCTTTCGGGAAACGGGGCTCTTCCCGAAGAGGCGCGGGTATGTCGAGCTTAACGACACCATTCCCGGACCCATTTGGTATGCCAGGGTGCCGTCCAAGACCGTCGATCTTCTCGTCCTCGTCGTCCACGTAATAGTCGGAGCCGGATGCCACCCCGGACCACTTATCCTTGCCCTTGGTCGGTGCGCCAGGTAATAACGGCTGCCGTTGGTAAACGTCGCTCGACTGTGCCATCCCGTTGCTACTTCCATCAACCGCCGCCTCGACGTCCCTCTCGTGGCCCTCCCCAGCGCCCAGTGGTCGATCGAAGCTTCCGTAATCACTATGCAGGCTCGTGACCTTGGGGTCCAATACCATCCTGCGAACAGAAGACGCAGCTATCATCGCAATTGCTCTTACGTTGCACGTGCCGGCTAGCAAAGCTGTCTCGCGGAGGAGTCCAAGGATTCCAGGAGGATGTGCGTCGATTAGTACACGACTGATCCTTTATTCCGGATAGGAGGCAATACTCCAGTGAGCTTGGCAAGAGAAATCGAGATTTTTTTTCATTTTTTAGGTGACCTCTCGGATGGAAGGTAATTGGTGAGGATGATGTGGAATTTTTCGATCGGCGAAGTGGTTACGTAAGATCGTGAACGATTAAGTGCCATTAAATTGATGGGAGGCGCCTTGAGATCGTGGAGATGTCGAGGAAGCACCTTGGCGAACTGATGTCTGTTTCTCAATTTGATTTCCTAAGATAAGTACCAGTTTTAAAGGAACGCATCGTAGGTTTTTCTCTGTGTAATTTTTCTAAGGTTAGTATTACAGTATGAGTATTACAAAGTATGAATAATCAACAATCATTACACGCACCAATCCTTTAAAAAATGATCGTCTTGCCACTCATCAAGAAAACCATACAACGTGCACGCTGCTACTTCGAGACAGGCACATATCGTCGAAAAGTCCGCATTTATCGGTTATGTTATTAATAAATTTTTTATCTTTCAGAGAGAAGTCTAAAGCGAACCATCGACTCGCGATTCCTTAATCAACCGTATATATGCTTGGAACGTCGGAAAAGCCGCTGAACAATTTAACGGCGACGCAGACGACGATAGGTATCAATCTAAATGCAGATGAACCAGGATTATTTATAGACAGGTGACACGCTAAATTTCGAGCGGCGACAATACAACTACTTGCCAACCAGCTCGATCAGAGCGTCTCACCTGAATTTTTCTGTCTTTATTTTTATCAAGGAAGACACGTCGCCCGTTGCTGAGGTAAAAATCAGGGCAAGCTGCTTACCCGCGTCGCTCGATAAAACGTTCAAGCAGTCTGCGTTTAACCGGATCGTTGACGCTCAACGATGCAGCCGGTATAACGTTCTACTTTTAGTTATCATCGCACTGGCGGAGCAAAAGGTTATCGTGTTAAGGATACGACGGCGTGGCTCGCTTTAAAGGCGACTACCACGGCTCCCGGTTGAAGTCCTGAGATGGGCGAGGCCGGGTTGATATCCGGACAGGGGGTTTGCGAGAAAGTGCAGAGACATTCTGCTGATAATACCGCGCGATCGTGACGAAAGAGGGAAAAGTTGATGATTATTACCAAGACGGAACAACGTAGCGGGTATATTATAAGGGAAGAACGCGTTCCTGCGTGAAAAAAGAAATAAGGACATCAAACAGGAAGTTAGTTTCTCTCTCTAATTGAAAATATAGTGATTATTTCATTTGTAAATGAAACTAACCACTGTAGAAAACTAACTACTGAAAATGTCCACTTAATTCACTTGTAAAATTGATTTGTATAACGAAAAGTGTTAACTAATCTTAAGTAACAATTTAACAGCTTGTTATTTGATCATTCGATGCGATAAAATCTCTCAGAAATTGTTTAAAGTCCCAACGTTATCTGATGACAACGCGAGTTTAATTAGCTCTGGCCAAGAGATCTTGTTTGTAGAAGATTAATACGAGTCATAGTTAATTACTGATTTATTTGTCGAACACATGCGAGGAACCGCGTTGGAAGCACACCAGTTCCTGGTGTTCTTTTTTTGTCTCTATCTTTTTCTACATTCGAAGGATCCTCGTCGTGCGTGACGAGGTGGTAGAGCACTGCTAACGAAGAAAAGCTCAGCCGTGGGTGGCACGAACACCCATAAACAGACTCCTCCGTAGGCGGTTCTCGCGGCCTGCGCGTTGAATTGAGCGATAAATCCTGCGCAGATAATTCAATAGTTGGTCAAACGAACGTGGAAGTCTTCTATACTTTATCAAATTGATAAGACGAGAAATTACAATCAATCCTACGAGCCATGAACCTACCAATCAAATCAAACCGCGATGGTAAACAGAGTTACTGCGAAACTAAACATTTGTCATACGCTGTACATATTTTCAAGAAAACATTCTAGCTAACTATGAGTGTCATGATTGCATAAATAATGACACACTTTGTTTGGTCTTCGTGATCTCCCCTGATCTATTCATTAAGTTATTCATACGGAATTTTAGTAACATCTTCTTTCACTGTTCCCAGGAGTTTGATGGAAATCAAAGTTGAAAGCAACAATCAGTGGCAATGCCCTTTCGAGGAACGGTGAAGGGGCAATTCCAGAAACAATATCCCGACTTTTATGGGGTTATTCGCGGAGGAACACGGGACTTGACCCCAGTAACCTGATAAGCGTCCAAATGAGACCTTTACAACCATGCCGTCACGGCGTTCCAGACCGACGACCCCATTCAACCAGCTGAAGTCTCTCCATAGCCAAGGGACCTCTCACGAAATTCGCTGAAACTACCTTTTCCTCGCCGAGATAACCTTCATTTCTAGAACACTATCTCATTTCGCGACGCGTATCAGCTGGTGTAGTACAGGATAACAGAGAATCGTTACAATTATCGTCAGGATTGGAAATTTGAATACCTACTCGAGTTCATGTAAGAGGCATTGAAACCGTTGAGTTTACTATTCAATCATGCTGTCGCATAAATTCGTCCCCTCGAATAGCGTCGAACACCAAGAAACATCAAGGAACACGAAATGAGTCACGCTCGTCTCAGATCCAGATCGTAACTTATGTCACCACCGTGACTGAACGTGATAAAACTTTCAACTGAAATGGCTACCGCCTACGGTAGATAGAAACTCGTCTTGGTCCCCCCGAGCGATGGAGTTTTCACCAAGTTCCATGGGAATCCGCTGGAATCCAGATGGAATAACGAGAGGAACGAGTATGCCTCGACACTAAATCGCGAAAGATCGATCACAGCGTCCCTGTACCCTTATCTATTTCTGTCATGCTCTTTTTACAGAAACGGCGCAAGCTGGTTTTTCCGCAAAGGCCAGTCGCAAATGGAACGATCGGTTACTAAGCGTGGAAATATTCGCCTCCCGGCCATGCGGCTCGCGAAAAAGCATGCGTCAATGCATTTCTACGTGACGACCGTGGGCGTCATTCTGGCTCCATGCGATTCGATCGTTTTTCCTCTCTTTTCTCTCCTATCTCAAATCACAAAGATTAAAAAACAGGGGGAGGATGCTCTAGCGGGATCTCCCGTGATTTCTTCCTGCTCGAATGCGCGCGTCGACGCTCGTTCGAAACCGGGTCATTTTTTTTCGCCGCATCGTCGTCGACCGTTCTCTCATAAATTACGCGAGCGTCGGGAAACATTTTTACGTTACATCGAGAAAGAAATTACCATGTGAGTATACAGGATGTCCGAATGCGGCACAGCCAGACAGGAAGTTGTTCTACGTGCGAAAATAAGTCGAAAATGTGGAATAAAATGTTTCTCAGTTGCGGAGCTCGTTTTGCATCGAATTCTAACTATAGATTTATTTTTTAGGAAGCTACAGTACTGTAGGCTGGTTGGCAGATTTATTGTTTTTCCACCCCCGCTACTTCGGCTTTTCAAACGTCTGCGTAAGTGTTTAATTTTAGGCTTCCGCTGGTGTAAAACGATAGCGTAAAACAGTTTATCGGGCGCCGAGAATTAAATATTTTAATACTGATCGATCAATATTACCCAGCTAGTCCATTATATTATGCTATCATGGCCACATTACCTTCATTCAACACCACCGCTCGAAAATGGTAACTTAACGACCGATTAACATGATTGCGGCTCGATAATCGCTTTACGAACACGTCGCATAAAGAATTACGAAGCTTTTAATGATAGCGAGCACGGAAGCTTTTAATAGGTATAAACAGATAGTTTATCGGTCATGGATGCTATTAGGTGTTCATGGCCGAGGTTATAGTCTACAACCGCTGAATCTTCGGTAAAAGAAGAACTCTTATTGCATAGTCACTTTTCCCTCTGTTAACAAATTATGCTCATATAAATTTCCAGAAAACAATGGTTAAGACAATATTGTAACTGTAAGCCTCATTTGAGAGATAAAATGAATAGGTCTGACTCACAGCTTACTTAATAATACTACCACAATTCCTTTCAACGAGTAAGCTTCTATCGATTGATTCATAAGAATATCTTTAGCGGTAGGTAATGTCATTGACACTGTCAAAGACGGGTTTCACTGACACTTCCATTTGCGTAACAGAAATTCTACAGGTATAAATGAATCTGCTTTGTTTCCCTCCAGTGTAATTGTCCTGGCATCCACTATGAACCAAAATAACATTACCTGTAAAACAATTAGGGCAAATTAGATTGCTCCTAGATGTCTACAAAGCATATTGAACTCGCAACATTTTAAAACAATTCATCTACTATCAACGACACGAGTTTCGAATCGGAAATGCCGCGGCTTTCTTCGTTTTAAGGCTACACCACTATCAAATAAAAGAAGAATAAGACAAAACGACCCGTATACGCAACCGACTTCTCTTCCGCGAATAAATCAGTCGTCTTGATACGAGAAGTGCAACTTGAACGGGTGTCTCGAACTCTCCACGAATAACACTATGACGCGTGGTTATAATTAACGATGAGCGCTGTAAACGGCAAAGAATTTATTGTCTACCGAAGAGAGGTTTTCCAAGTGCATTCCTGAACGATACATGGCTCGTATTTGGGTTAAGCCTGTCGACTAATGAATTCTTACAATTGCATTTAGTAGATCACTCAAAGTAAAGTATTAGGTCAACCCGGAACATGCGTGTCGTTTCGAGAACGCGTTGCCTTTATCGCCTTATTTCTTAAGTAATGCCATACCTCATCTGATTCAATGACCATGGGTTATCCTTATAAATAATTCCAAGTGTACATTCCAAGTATAATCTCTGTGCTACTTTGTCGTGAATTTTCTGCTTTTTATGAGAGATATAAAGTAAGAATACAAGGCATAATATATGCACGAAAACGGCACAAACTGTGTAGACGTCGTATCTAATCAAAGAAAGGCAGCCAGCTGGCCAATCTGCGTGTTCCGTTGATTCAGCACGACCCGGGTAAACAGAATTTTATTAATCCATTTACGTGCACGTCATGGCCTGCTCTAAACGAACCGAACAGCGACATCCGCTTTTAAGAAGGCATTTCATCGGTCACTGTGAGCGCTCCTAAAGTTACAATTAGTAACGAGACTTAAATCAATCAAACTTTTAAGACCCAAACTATATCGCTTACGAAGAAGGCCACAGAGTTGAATATGCATTCGTTAATTTACATCGACATGAATTTCTATTTGGCGCAGAGCTACACTGCACATATGTACAGAAAATTGCATGTTCGTTCTTTGAGTCGTTTAACAGGTAACAATGCTTTCGGACGAGTCTTAAGGAACGTCTTAAAGAAAATGAACAATTAACTTACGTATGTTCAGGGGTCGAGGAAAATTCTGCTGATCTATCGCAACAATAGTTCCTCGCGTTTGTAAGTTCTCAATGGGCCAATTGTATTGAAAAATCCACGTGCGCAGCACCTATAACGCCACCAGAGGTGGGTTAACGTTTTCACCGAAAGGTCAAGTAATTCTTCGCAGAAAATCGAACAAAGAGGCTCGAATCAATTGTTCCCAAGGCTTTCCGTTCCTATCCTCTTTCCATGTCGAATGCCGATCCCGAATCGATGCTAACGTTCTTGAAATTGAAGCTGCATCGTAACCAAGCAACTTTTACCGCTAATCGACCCAGAGAAACTTACATTTCTGACGAACGAGCGTCTTTTACAGAACGTTCGTATCTGAAGAACTGGATGGTGAATATTCCCAAACGAATCCCTTCGGAGCATTTATCGTAGGCCATGCGGAAGACAGAATGAAGTTATTTGAGAGACGCAGCCAGTTATTTACTATCGATTCGATGCTACACAGGTGAGGTATGTAGAGCTACTGCTGTTAAAGACCTTCTAGCAACAGGTTAATAAAACGTGGGATGAATGTTCTGAAATTAAACGCAGATGTGTAGTGTCAAGGAATGCTCAAATGAAAAATGAAGAACATAATTTATCGACGAAAGTAATTTGCACACAAATGCCTTCTACTAGTACGCCTTTAAACAATCTTTCGTTATACTACACGTATGTACATTGTTTCTATATTCAATGAACCATTAACGACTCAAATGGAATTAAATATTAAAATATTTCCATACATAGTTTACCATAGATAATCATAACGCGTGCTTTGATTACCTCCAATCGTCAAGCTCTATCTTTAATGTATTGTCACCAGTTGCACCATTTGCACCCCTCGCCGAGCGACTTTCTCGCTGCGATGTCCTGTTTTCACAATCGTCCATTGGACCAAGCAGTCTAACCTGGTACGTCTCATCGACCTGCCGTCCTACGATCACGTTCATCATCCTTCGAAGCAATCGGGGCACGTGGACCGGTCGTCGAACGTTCCATCGTACCGAATCGAAGGGGTTCGAGGCAGTGAAGTGATTCAGCATCGTTACGGCGAGTTAAGACCAACTCTGATTCATTACATCATGGACGATAGAGCTACAAATGCGCAGCAACAGGTAACATTTTCGTAGACCACAGAACACTGAAGGTTCAAGCGGCGATAATGTGCAATGTGACCGTGTCAGCTTTTTACATATCGGTCTTATCAACACGTGTGCAGCGTGAAATGCAACGATAAATGAAACACACAGTCGTGGCGTTCGTTTCATACTAATTTCCACAAATTGAAGAGTCCATATTTTTTCCTTCAACTAACCGTGGAACGCATGCGGAACGTTTACTCGAAGCAAATACCATGGAACCGAAGAAGCAGAGAAGGAAATGTAATAACAGACAAGTTTAAGGTGCCATTATCTACGTCCACGGTCTGATCGGACGGAGAACGCAGTAAAAAAGAAGACATTGGGATCACATTCCAAACGTGATCAAGCACGATTAAAAGGTAATTCGATTATTTTTTCGAACAATTCACTTTGCTTTTATGAGAACATCCTTCGAGGATAAGTTCTCTACGCTTTTCTGCCCATCTATGGTCAAAATCGAAAATCTTGAGGTCGCTACAAACCAGAAGACTTTCACCGGGTGCGATGACCGATTAAAAGTCACTCGTTATGGAACAATTAATTTCTGCTTTCGAAAACTTATGGAAATTCTGATGAACGCGGTCTCATCGGCTTATTTTACAAGCATTTAGTTTCGTGTACGAAGAAGATAGATTACGCGGAGTGCGTGTTAATAGAAAAATATATCATTCTACGAACCGTAATCGATTAGAAGATGATAGGATAGAAGAAACTGTTGATTCTCTACTAGAAAAAACTGATCCAACATTAAAATCCTTACTTATTCGAGTAATAACAAAGTGCAACGCACACTCCAGAAAAATATTGAAGAAAATCCAGTTCGAGGAAGAACTAAAGATAAACTGAACATAATCTATCATTAGGATTATATAAGTCATCCTCATATAACTAGACAACGGTGTCGGTTATCTAAATAATCGTCGCCTTACGATAGAATATTTTTGCAATCGTGTTCAGCGGTTTAATTGAATTGCATAATAAAAACATCAGGCGCAACAGATCTTTACAAGTAATGATACAAATTGTTCTACAAACACAAGATGTTTATGGAGTGAATCATGTCAAGTGCCTTTAATGCTTATACATCGCTGTACACGCCAGCACCGTCATACTTTAAGGATCGTTTAAGACAACTAGCTTGACACTATTGTGGCTTTAAACGGTTTTCGCGGGAGTTAAACAAATTCAGGGAGCGGCAGATGACGTCGTCGGAATGCGTTCGTTAATATCTCGGCTCCAATAATAACCGCGTATCGAAGAAACGCAGCAGCCGGCGCGACGACACGTGAAATCACGAAAGATGCACTAGCCAAGCACGAATCGATCAGGTGCAACGTAAATAACCGCTGCCAACGGGTATTGATCCAGCTGCGCGTTTCCAGATAATCATAATTCCAAAACAGCCGGGATGAGCAGGCGGAAACAGCTGCCTTTGACAAGAACGATCCAGAAGTCCTCGTAGTTACGCAACCGTTCGCAAGTTAGCCCGTAACGTTACGATCCGTCGCGCCGACAACGTTTGGCGCCATCGTAATTGTCTGATTAATGCATGCGCTAAAGGAGAACGATAAAACGAAAGCAGTTACCGAACGGTGCGCGAACCATTCGATAGTAACGCCTAATCGATCTTTATTAAACTATAATTTACGTTCAACTTAATCTAATCGAACCCAAGAATGTCAATCCAGGGATAGGTTCAATGACCTATCCTCTCGAGGACTTTCAACAGCACAAATCCGAAATAAAATGAGTTCGTATGAAATCGACTACATCTACGTAAAGAAATGCACTTTTCAATGCAGCTATCATAAGTCGAACATTACATATTAACGTAAATCAGAGAAAAAGAAATCGAACGAAGAATACAACCCCTAAAGACGTGGGAACGCAGTATGACGAACGCGAAATGCATCCAAGACGTCATCGTGACGACGATTCCGGCAAGCCCTGGAAACTTATCGTTAGCTACATAACAGATACGTTTACGTCACACCCGGTCTGTGACTCATTTCCTCTTTCTCCGTAACTGACTCACAGTTCCCTCTATCGTGATTAACGCACTGGATCTTCAATGACAATTAGCTGTATCGTCATGTGTTCGGATTGGCGCGAAAAATACATGTTGCCCTTTGCCAAATTAGATCAAAAGAACTCTGACTCGATACCAGATACCTTCACCGTTTATAAATAAACGCACAGTCTGTTTTAACGTATCAAAAATTGAGTATTCGTCATCGAACTTAAATCGGAGATCGGTAATGTTCTTTACACTAGTCGACGTTATCCGCGCAGACTGTTTCCACTGTGGCTAGTTAAATTACACCAACACTTGTTTACCAACGCACACACCTCTATAATTTGAATAGCCAAAGGGTTTGAACACAGGATATAGCCGTGCTCCATCATCCATATAATATCGCATTAACGAACAAAACACAACCCCATTGCCCACTTCCTCTTACATTAATGATGGTCCCAGCTTTTCCTCAATTTCCCGTACGTTGTACAGGATATCGATTCCGTTCCTGCTTTATAGGCACGCTTTCAAGCGAGGAGTATTGTTCGAGAAATTACTTTCTGACAAATGAAAAAGCTATGGAATACGCATTGCCTTGTCAATTGGCTGATGCACATATAAATCGATGCTAATAATTCCCGACGTGTAAGAAAATTAGTTTTAACTGTCGGGGCAAATATATGATCGGTTAGACTTGTGCGTGTTTGAAAAAACATGTTGAGAGGTTCGACGAAAGATGCGAATTATCGAGACACGAACTAAACGAGGACGATCGTTCTTTTCGCGCGAGTTTAACTTCACTTCGCCTTGACATTCTATTAAATGAATTCAGAAATTTTTGAAAACTAACTAAGCATCCAAAAGTCCAATCGTAAACAAGAAATAACTGATCTTTTATGTAAGCCATCAGGGAATAAACATTCATCGTTGCTACGTGAAAGTATTCGGATAATTCAAGGCAATGTGTTCACCGTTGATAAATTATTTTGCGTAATATTCTGCAGATATGTTTGAGATATACTCCGCGAAAAAATCGACGCAGGAAAGAAAAGGAACAGAATCTATCCAGCAGTTATCTTGCTTACTTACGCGTCCAGCAAAATAACAGTTTGCACCGGCGTCATGTTCGCGCGCAATGTAAATACTACGAGTCGGTCAGAGCTCGGTAAGTAGGCAAGGGAAAAGAGAAAGACGCAAACAGAGACCGAAACAAGCACAATGTAAGCAACAGAGAGAGCAAGAAACACCGCATTATGATACGTGACTGGTAACGACCACCGCGAATGTGTTACTGAAAACAATACTCTAACCGATCTACATGCACGTTGATATAGAGGCAAAATTAATTTCTGTAATAAGATAAATAAGCTTAGGAATCGGACGGAACACTGTTACACGAATAGGATCAGGAATTCCATTGACGCGTAAACATTGAGGGAGTGCCAGGCTGTTGGCTTTCGATGAATACACAATCGTGAAACCTAAGAAAATGAAAAAACACGAATGACATTTAACAATATAATTGCATTTGCATTGTTTAATCGTGTTTAGAGATTAAGGGTTGACTAATGTTGTTGACAATACTTTACGTACTTGATGCTCTATAAGCTTATCGATGAAGCCTAATGGTAACAGCGAAGAGTCCACACCATTAACAGAACTTGAATTATCACTTGCACAAATAAAGACAGATCAGCTCATGATTTCGATGATGGATGTGTCCGATAGCACAGTTTTGAGCAAAGGAGTCTACGAACCGACTGTGCCAAGGTCTCGTGAAAGGTGCGACGCCAAAAATTGATCCAATCACGTAACAGCATCTACAATACTCAGTTACATTCGAAGGTTCCTACACGATCGCGTCACCGATTGTATTCGAAACATTCGTTACTTGAAGGTACACATCAACAAAACTGTTCTAGCAAATCCGCACTGTCAACGATGAATGTATATCGCCACTGACGCAACTGTAACGGAGCACATATTAGACGATCAGGATTTAAATCACGAATACTTCAACAAGACAATTTTGATTTATAGCAATCGAGAAAGAGCACGTATCGGTCGTGCAAGGTCTCATAAGAGGTGCGACGCCAAAAATACACTGCGGGAAACCGTAACGTAGGTAAGCAGAGAGTCGGAACAGCTCGCGTTCTCTGCTTGAACCGCTAGGTGCACGTGTACCCGAGAAACCGCGAACACATGCGCGCGCGCGCGCGCACTCGGAACACATACAGGTGGTTCAGGGGGATCTCGCTTTTACCTCGTCGCCCTTCGAGAGACGACCGCGATCGATCACTCGCCTCGAAATATACACCACGCACATGCCAGTTCTGATGAAAATTTCTATTCCCTTTTTTAAACATTTTCTCACAAACTTTTTTCCGCGACAGTTCGCTTCAAATATATTTTTAACAGATATAAGAAACGAGACGAGAAGACTTATAGTGTTACTGCAATATTTTCTGACCAAAATGAAGTTCAATAATTATAATTTTTCTTCGCTGCAAAGCTGCACGAACATTCAAACTGTCAATTAACTTACATGAAACAGTAATTACAGACTGCTGTTATGGCGATCCTCTGTATTGCCTGGGACACCGTACCCGGTGCCTCGCAAGCGAAGACTACAGAGAAACTACTCGAAAGGTTTGACGTATCGCAGAAAACGTGGAATTGGATGGTAGGAGAATTAGATAGAGACGGATAGGGCCCTGCAACTTGTATTAGGTTTTATGACTGCCAAGGTCAGCTGCTTTCCATAAGAATGGCGGTGCGAACGTCTCAGCCGACTGCGGTTCAATTAGTAGAAGAACAAGCATTCACTTGGCCTATGCTGGGACAATGATAGAATTAACGACTCCTCGCGCATGTTCTCTTAAATTTGCTGCCAACATAAGAAATGATAAACTACAAATTACAATTTTGTTCCACTACGTTCATAAATGGAGCAACTTTTTTGTCCCATTCAAATCGTCATAATCTTAAGCATAAAGTTATTAAACACTTATATTAACAAATTTTAATCTGACGGCTAACAATCACTTCTTAGGACAGAGAAATAGAAACACGTTACGACTGGATGGAATAAATTTTATGGCGGTCAACGACCAATCGAACGAAGCGCCTACCTTGAGGAAAGAATCAAATCAGCTGTTCGCTCGATCATTTTCATGCATCGTGTCACGTCATTTTTTATTGTAAATATGTGAACGTGAACGTGCATATTTCTTGCATATTGTTTATCTTTCGAAATTTCCGAAATCAGCATATACGGGTATAAAATATTTTTGCATACTGCTCTCATTATTTCTATCGTTATTTAATAATAAGAAATGCAATATTAAGGTTAAAATATATCTGAAATTTAACCAGGATCGTTCGATACATGAAAGAAGCGGTCAGATTATATTGCTGAAAATTACACACGACTATCTTATTACTAAATAACAGATGGAATATATTATGTTCTCCAATTTAGTAAACTTTGTAACTATAGTTTAATCGCATGTATATAACCGTTTCATGCTTACTTTGGAAGAAGCAATGGACAAAACATGCACGATGCAATGAGAACTTTAGTCATAAACATATATACAAGAACTGACCTCATACATTGTATCAAAACATTATAAAGTACATTACCAAATTAAAGCAACAGTGTATCGATATTAATATTTTTTAAATGGTTAGATCCGAGACTGTTACAAATTCGTGTAACGATAATGCTACAATTTAAAACACACAATTACACCAGTTATTTTGGCGTTCTGTAAAAGACGCAATTAAAATCGTATCGTGTATTCGGAACGTAATTTGTCGTTCAATTACGATGTAAAAAAAGGAACGATTAATTTCAGGTTATTCATCACCGCAACATGGTTGTTTACAATCTGGAATCGTATGGCTTTACTGGACACGCTAATATACATAAGAGCATTACGACGATACGTAAAACTGAGAAAACAATATCGATACCTGTAGATCAAATATCACCATACCTTGTTAAAGCACTGGGCAATTCAACCTTGACAGGTAATCGTAACTTGTGCATTTTATTTCTACATACACGCACTACTTTTAGCTTTCAGTTTTTCACTACTCGGAGCGTGCTAGAGAAGCGTGCGATTTACCACAGACGATTATAACAGAGACATAACCAACAAACGTGGACTCGACTTTCTTCGCTTTAGACAATGCGTTCCGCGGCAGTGCAACAAAAAGGCAAAAAAAACAAAAGAAAACACATGTATCAAACAACACGTAAACTAACCAACAATACTTCAAAGGGGAAGAATTCAAGTGAATGACTTTTACATGGACACTTGGGCGGCTAACGACTCCTTTCTGACTTGCAATCTTTCAGGGATGGTTGAACACTACTAGATCTACGACGCAAACCCATATCGCGATCACTCTATCATTCTAATTTAGACGACCGACTGTTCGATGTTCGTTCATCGCACTCACTGTCCACACTCATAACGCTTTTATGAGAGATCCATTGTGTACCGTGCGGTTCCAGAAAATTGACACTTAAACAACAATAAAAATTAAAGATGGCGTCAGCTAAAAGATCACGAACGTATAGAACGAAAGGAACTTGTCGAGAAAGCCAAACCGTTCTGAATCGTCACATTTTCTTCCTGCTACGGATCAACAAATTCCTTAAAGCGACACGCACGTAGCGGCGATTATCGTACTTGACTGGAGTTTACTACCGACAGCTGTTAATCATCGACTTTATCGACTCGCACATTTGCGGTACATTCAAATGTCTTGAAAAATGTATTACTAGAATTTGTTAATTTTTGATTTGATAACAAAAGTATTTACAAAAGCTGCCTAAAGATCTTGAGGGCTATATGTAGAGAACAAAGTGATAATTATTTTTGTATAGAAATGCAGAAAAAATCTAAAGTAGGAATATAAAAATAGAAAGAAATAAACATCGATCTAAAAACTGCACTTTTATAAGAAATGCTTGAAAGAAGTGCATTAAATTCATTGAAAGATATTACACCAATTTGTAATTCACAACATATAAACAACCTAACCTAATTGCATAACTATATCTATTGTATTTAACAAGTAACAATTAGTATTTGCTTGTGCAAATTATAAATGCAAATGTAACTATATAATGTAACAGTATAAGAATACTTCAAACTAAATACTTTGATTACTTTTATCGTAACATAATACAACATGATCGAATTATTTAATACAATAAGAAAGTATTATGTACATTTAAACGACATATCACTAAACAAGCTTAACGTCAATGACAAGCGCTAAAAGCATAAGCAGCATGATTGAAAATCCGTGTTTATCTGGCTTACCTAAGCAACGCTTTCCTCCAACAGTAATCTGTTTCGATTACAAGCAACTGTAATTTCATCATATACGTAGACGCAGCTCAAGACATACAATATTGTCGAACACGTCGGCTGATGCTCGTTCGAACACCAATTAAGATTCTTTTTCCACCTTCTCGAATTCTATGCGTATGGTTCCACTGTTCGGGGCGCGACTCGTGGACGACCTAATTCACGGTTATCGATCAATCAAAAACTAAATGCTCGTACGTGCAGAAGTAGACGAATAATTCACGATAAAAGCGAACACGTCACGAATCTCCGAAAATCTCTTGCCCTTTTACGGGGAAACTGTCACACGTTGTTCAAAATTTTGCTCACGATACATCCACCGCGCACCGAGACATACTGCGACGGATGTTCCTTCGCCCTCTCCCTACAGTCTATTCGTTAAATGTCCTTCCGATCTCGTAGCCGTCTAACTTCCTTAAAGAAGTACTCCGCAAACGAATACCACGGGTGCATCTCGTCTCGTTGCAGTGGAACTCGAGTTGTGAGCGAACGAACAGCGGTGCTTTCGGCGAGCCTCCACTGGAAAACCCGAGAGCGCCACGCAGGTCATTTTAAAAAGCGCAAGCGCCCTTTCATAGATCGCGCTTCTCTCATGGGTAACTCGATGGACTGATAGCAACCAGTGACGTCATTGCATAAAGGAAATTCATTCACGAATGTTCGACGCCCCCACATCTCTAAGGCCAAGGACCTTTCCTTCGAAACTATTAGGCATATACAACCAGTCCTATAGCCGAAAAATGCTTCCATAGATTCTATAGCAACGCAGTGCTCTCCCCCTCTCTCTCTCTTTCTCTCTCTCTCACACATATGATATTTCGAAATCATTCTTGAGAAGAAATTTATTTAATTATCTTTATAGAAGTATCACATCACTTTTTAGTAATTAGAAAGTATGCATTTTCTCAATTTAATGTATAACAAACATGAAAATTCAATTAATAAGCCTAGAAAGTTTACGCCTTTTAATGTATAACTTCATTGTACATTGCGGTTGTTGATATATACTGAAATTATAATTTTATGCGAAGAAACTTACTGATTTAAAATTTACATAAAATAATAGCTACCTTATTATTTTAATTACAATGAACTTCTGCCATTTTATCATTTCGAACAGCTATACTTTTCATATGCTTTACAATAAAGAACATTGACAAGTTTTATTCGTTCATCATCTTAAATGTATATAGTAATTAAAGTATATGACTATTTTGTATTTTTTATACATTTATCAAACACTATTAATATATAAATAAATATTTTAAATGATATCATCTCTGATTTAAGGATTCGTAGTTATATATTAAATATAAAACCAACTCGTGATTGGTTAGAGAAACAAACAACACGCCAAACATAGTTCACGTTTAAAGAGAAGAACCAATCATATAACGTGTTTTATATGTTCATGTTGTCCTTGAATGTCTGCCTTATTTTAACTTTTCGCCTCTAACCTGAGGATCTGCAAGTAAACAATAATCAACAAAGGACCATAGCAAAAACAAATCTGTACATTAAATTACCTTTATCAGTTTAGATATATATTTAAAATCATAATGGTAAGTTTTCGCCTATGTTCAATTATTTCTTCTGATGCTTGTACGTTTTACCTCAAAACAAGATAACCTCAAATATAATCAAGATTTTCTTTTCAGGATGTATTTTTAATGATTCGACGAAAAAATATGACGATATTTACCGATGCCAAGGTCAATACAACAGTTCTTGAACTTAAAAAAATAATAGAAGGTAAGGATTTGTGATTTATATGTACATGCCATAGAATATGACATTTCTAAAGGAGAAGATTTAATTACTTTGTTTCCTCTCTTTATCCAAATTTAAATGGAACATTTTGAATATTCATACATTGTGAATCAACGTAATTTCAAAACAAATGTCATTATCTCATAGGTATATTGAAAATACCACCTGTAAATCAACAGCTGTTCTACAAAGACAATGTTCTAATGTCAGATAGTAAATTTTTATCTGATTACGGACTGACATTAGTGACCGCGAAACCACAATGTCCTGCATTAGTAGGATTAGCTATACGTCAAGAAAATGGACAATTCGAACCTTTAGAGATGACACCATTCTCACTGCCGCCTGATCTACCAGACGTCATGAAATCTCAGGAAACCAATGGACAAGAACACTCACCTTGAAACAACATTACCATTGTGAACCACCTGATGATAGGGTGTCAAGTTTGACACCAATTTTATAATTGTCAGATATTTCCAGAAAAGCTAACAGCTTAAGCAAACATGATGTGAATATTAGGTACATAAAAATTTATACAAATATTAAAAGTGTCTTGAGGCTTTTTAACTTCCTTAGTGAAACTACTAAGCAGTTATTGACTCTTTTGTTTTTGTTTTTCTTTTTATGCATAGTAGTTCAAGTAGTATTTATGTACTTGAACAGTCGACTGAAAAAGATAATAAAGAGTAAAAATTTTTTTATAATCCAGTACACCATTCAAGTTTATTATATATAATCTTTTATAGATACAAAATATGTTTCAACATTTTGTTAAAAAATGCCAAGATAGACCAAATACCTCAGTCAGATGTAATTTATGGTTGTAGTTTATATCTTATCTTATAATATTTTATAATATTTCCAACCTAATTTATCTGTTATTTGTGTGAATACATTTTTTAAGCTTAAAAAATTTCTATAAATTTTTTTATTAATCTTGGAACACAAAATGCCTCAAATTTTGTAAAATATATATAGCAATGTCACTTATTACTTAAAATGCAAAATTTTAAAAATATTGATTGTAAAAAAACTTTGAAAATTAGGTTTTACAAGTTACGAAATAGAAATTTGAAAATGTGATAAATTATAAATAGTGTATGTAATTTAAAAAAATTGATTACATTTGATACATTACATCAAGTCATTTTAGTATAAAACACAAGATAATTTTCAATTATGTTTTACTATACCATAACACCTTGTTAACTTTATTTACGTATACATTAATTTATTTATGCAAAAAATAACGTGTATATTTATTACATACTATTATAGATTGAAATATTATGTGCAGTTTACAAATACATTAAATTTATTCATACAATATTTAGCATATAAAATACTTCCAAATATGTTGTAGTATTATCATTTAGAAATTACAATTTAATGCATTCAAGTAGATCTGAATTGCCTAAATTAAACTAATAGTACTTTAACAAAATAAAAATTTGCAATAAGTTAATTTATACTGTAATGATTTAATTTAGTTATTGATTTACATATATATTCAAATATAATGTCCTTATAGTGGTTAAATAAAGTTCAATACTGTAGATTTATTAAAGGAATTTAAACAATGAAATGCCAATTATGTTTATAGATATATACTACTGCTAATAGTAGGCTATATAAATCTACATATCTTCAAACCGAGAACAATGAATAATCACAATATATATAAACAAGGGCAGTTGATATTTACTTAAGTGTTTAACCTGTTACAAATAAAATATGTTTCATCTTAAACATTAAATCATAAAATTGATATGAAGGTATGCATGAACAATATAACTAAATTAAGGAATAATACTTTACCCTATTAAACAAAATAAAACACTATTTAATACATTTTTAATATATGTAATTTAAGTTTCCAGATATTGAACATTTCAAATTAGTAGTGCCTTTTATAACATAGGCAAAAAATCTTTAAACAGCATAAAACAGTAATTGATTACATGTTATATTAAAAATTCACTTGCATTTGTTATGCTCTTATTCTCTCTTGTCTTGATTGCCATATATAAATTGTTAACAGATGTCATCTCTAATGAATATTGTATGATGTTTATTTATATAGTTGATTTGAATAAATTTACTAATATCACTATATACAGATAAATCTATACAGATTTATTATCATTATATACTACACTATTCTTCATATATCATGTGATATTTGTTAACTAAATATTACTATTTATTTTTGTTCTTATTTAATAACATTTCTAGAATAAATTGTTTATAATGTTCCTTTTTACTTGGTATGTAATGGCCACCTTCGTGTACTACACTTGTTTTATTTATAAACATCTCGCTAATTTCTTTTGCCATTTCTGTAAAAAAAAAAATTATAATATGTCATAATGTGCCATATTGATTTATTTCATTAATGTACTGAAAAAAAATTCTCTCTGCCTCTCACCTGTTGGTATGACTTGATCAGTTCTCCCATAAACATGCAAAGATGGTATACTTATTCTTCCATCATAGTATATTTCATGAGGTTTGCATAATGATTTAAATCCAGATATAATGATTGCAAAATCAAATTTAATTTGCAGTACTGCAGAATTATTTATTTTTCACGTGAATTGTATCTTATAATTAACATACTAATTTTTATATGATCAGTACTTACAATTTCTCTGTTGCATAAAACAAAGTATAGTAGCAAATGCTGCACCTTGTGAAAAACCTAAAATGCCATCAAAAGGTCCACATTCATCAAATGTCTTTTTAACTAATGCTATGCTGTCTTCAAAACCGACAGCTAAATCACTTGGAATAGTCGCTTTAAATATATGATCTTCTGTATTGAACCACCATCCATATCCTATAAATGTATAACAATTATTTTTAATATAGTATTGTCTCAAAACATGAATCTTTCAAGTCTTTTATATACTAAATCATAACATTTACAAAAGATATTCAAATACCGTCTTCTGCTTCATCGATGCCAAAATTACTTTTCATTGGAACTTTATGTGGTCCTCTTAAAAACATAAAATCAATTTCCTTTTTAAATCCCTTCCTTATTGAACCCAGTTTTGATTTAAACATATTATCCGATTGAGCATATCCATGAATTGCAAGTATCTACATGTGTGTATATTAAAATAATTTTAAAAATATAATTTGATTTAAATGTATATTCTTCTTACCCGTAACTTGTTTACTGTATTATCCATAGTGTGGCTAATCAATTATTTTATATAATTTGTAATAAATATTATATATGTGTGTATGTGTATGTATACATATATATGTATATATAAATTAATAAGTATTATTAACTTAAAAAGGTTATCAGTACAAAAATGTAAGTTGTTTAGAAACTTTATTTAAAATAATTATAAAATATTTTTATTTTATTTATACTTAAAAGTCTAGAAATGTTTCAGTTTTCCAAATAAATAACTTTTTATAATAAAATACTTAGGAAAACAATAAGTATTAGCTAGGTTAAGTATTATTCAAACATCAGGAAGAGAAGGTTAAGTTCATTCTGATTTATGTGTAAATACATGGAAGAGGAAGTTTTAACTATTATTTGATGATTGTACAAATGTGAATTAAAACACAGTTTATTAAGTAGAAATAATTTATTAATATTAAAAAACTGAAAATAAGGCATAGAAATGATTAAAAATCCAGCATTGCTTTTAAAAATAGCAAATTTTAATAACATGAATATTTTAAATAGCTTCTCCTATGAAAGTAACAAATTGAAATACTAAGTATTTCGACAATAAGAAAATAATGTTTCTTTGTGTGTCTTTAAATAAAAGTATTATCTTTTAAAGTAACATAGGAGTACACAATTTACAATGATGTCCTTAACAAATTATATAAATATGATCAAAATATGTTTAAAGGTCACTAAGATCTACAGCTTCAACTTTTGCGCTAATATTTTCATCATTCTGACTATCCTCTTCGAGTTGCTCTATATTTGTTCTAGGAAAATCTAATTTTGCCCATGAACCAGGTTCTGCTTTCCTTAACTTAATTTCTACTTTAGTAGGAAGCATGTTGACACTGCTTTGTGCAACATCAACAACCTACAAGAATATAAATATTACTTATATAATTTAGAAAATAAACAATCAACTCCATAAATGTTTAAAAATTCTTTATACATACTCCTCTCAATTCTAAGTCAAGATTATATCTAGAATTCTCTTCTATAAAGTATAAATCGACAGTTAAACGTATAGGGTTTAACTTAATAGTTGATTGATCCGGTTGATATTTCTTAGCATAAATTGAAACTACAACTAATGCTCCTGTTTGATGCCAATCCATTCTGCATTTGACTTTTTTGCTGCTATTCTGAAAAGTTTTAATGCTTTATTAAAATAAGAAGTATTTCTTTGGAAAATAGAAAGATTTTGTATATAAAAGGAGATTTGAAACGTACAACAGAGACCCACATATGCTTCCCTTGTGTACATCCTGGTTGTTCTAAAAATGTGGAAAAATCTGTAGTTTTCTTTTGACAACAAGACCAATATTTCATTCCTTCATGGAAAATAGGAGTACCAGGATGATGATTGCATACTTCATCATCAGATGTTGGACCATTGTATGTAGCTTTGCATGAATTATTTTTGCAACTTTGTCCGATTTGAACTTTAGTCTCAGATGTAGTGTTTGATACATTAGAAGTTAAACCTTTAATTTGTTCTAATAATGTTGATGACACATTTGGTTTTAAAATGATTTGTGGAGTATCAAAAGGAGGCCTTTCCAAACCAGCTCCATTTATAAGAGGTTTCACTTCAATCACTTCATTTGACTTTGATTTGTCAACAGATTTCTCTGGTTCTGGTGGCTTAATATTTGAATGACGTGATTTTGTACAGCCCTTGATATTTAAAAACTCTGTGAAGTCTATGCATTTCTTATTGCAACAAGACCAACCTTTGTAAGCGTCGTGAAATATTGGCTGACCAGGATGATGCACGCAATCTCCTAAATAAATTATATTACTGAAGAGGTAAAACTATCAAACTGTAATGGAAGAAGATGAATAACATACCTTCTTTATTATCATTCGGATCAAATTTTTTTCCACAACCACGATTATAACAGTGTAATAACACTATTTCTTGTGGCATTTTTAACCTCGCTATACTTTAATTTAGTTATACAGAAAGATTGTGTATACGAGCGTAAATACACCAACCATACAACCTACAGCAATGTTTGCGACTGACTAAATACACGCTGGTTAGAATCTTTTTGCTTCTATAGTTCTAAAAAACTTCTAGCACGTTCTAGTAAAATTAAACCTGACTCTCGAATGTGGTATCCATGGAAAATTCGAATCAATTATAGTTAGTGTTGGTGTATACATTGTCATGAAGAATATAATAACAAGATAATACTACAAACATTTCTAAAATGTACTATTTGTAAATTATTTATTGATGCTAAGTAAAAAAGGTTAATGGCATGTTAGGATAATTAAGTTATAATTGATTAGTATATGTTTCTTACACATATGAAACGAATAATCATTCTCTTTATACTTTAAGCTTTATGTTCACATAATTGATCTTCACTGACTACATTTTGACGTCGAGTAACATTTCTATGTATGTATCTCATACTTACAGTAAAACAGTTTACATTGCTTAAGTAAGTCAACCTAAATGTTGAGATTTAAGTATAAACACACAATGTGAGTTTACAATCAGCATGTTTATAAAAAATATATGTACATTATGACTCATATATATAATCATCAAGATATAATAATAAATATAATCTATACTTGCACATACTAATATGAAATGCTTTTAACAAGAATGGAATTTCAAAATGCATTTCTAATATACTACATCTTTTGTAATATACAAGACATTTGTAAGTTTATTACATTAAATTTCTCAAAATTGTATCATAAGTATAACTTGTATGCTATAAAACATATTTTTACAGTTGGTCTTCATACAAATTTAAGGTATTATGAAACTCTTCATACATCTCATTTCAAACATAATATTGTCAAACGAGGTATTCAGCACAGCTATCATCCTTATAATAAAATAAGTGAATTAGAATTTTATTCTCATGGACGGTAATATTTTTAATTGTTTATTGACAAGAACGTACAAAAAAAACTTATATGCATGTATATATATATTGTTTTATTAATAGATATTTCAGATTAATTTTAACTCCAAGAAGAGAAGTTATACATTCCAAATTCAAAGCATACGAAGTCAATTGTGATGGAAAAGAGAAAACTATACACTTAGGTAAAATAATATGAATGCACACAAATATATTTTCTAAGCAATATGATTATATAACATTATATCTTGCAAAGTTTAGTACAAACATTCCTGGTATATGTATTCTATAGACTACTCGTATAATAATACCAACTAGAGTTTATATGCAAACTTGTGGTACATTCCATAAATTTGCCTTTACCGATTGATATTTGATCTTATATTTTTTAGATCATGAAAGTTTTTATCATGGACGAGTGTTTGGAGAAATTGATTCCCATGCACAAGTGCATATCGACAATGGTATTCTTACAGGCAGTATTACAATTTCTGATGAAACATTTCATATTGAGGTATGGAAACAACATTGCAAAATAATGTATTTCAGCATAATGATCATTTAAATTATCAGTTTTTAAATTCTTGTAGCCATCCTGGAGACATCTACCTCATTTAGGGAATGAAACAATGATTATTTATAAATCATCAGATGTTAAATTTAGTTGGGAACATTTTCAAGATGGAGAAGGTCATACGCATAGCGTTCCTAAAACTTGTGGATATGTAAAAGAAGAATTAGGTTACTTTATTGTCTTAAATAAAAAATTGCATTAAAAATTATTGTATTTTCACGTAAAGTTTACATTATAGACATTCCAATTGATGAAGAAAATGAAATTGAAGAAGAATCTGATTTTAAATCAGATGAACATTCCAGAACAAAGAGGCAAACAGAAACTTATGAATATACTCCAACAAAAACAAGATGTCCCCTGCTATTAGTTGCTGACTACCGTTTTTATCAAGAGATGGGTGCTAGTAGTACAAAAACTACCATTAATTACTTGGTAGTCGTCTATACTAACTGTAATTAATAGTAATTAACTTGTTTTTAGATAATAATTTGTTTATGTTTTGTAGATAAGTTTAATCGATAGAGTACATAAAATTTACAATGATACCTTATGGCAAGAGCGGCAAGAACAAGATGGATTTAAAGGAATGGGTTTTGTTATTAAAAAGATCGTAGTTCATAGTGAGCCAACCCGTGTAAGAGGAGGCGAAACGCATTATAACATGATCAGGGACAAGTGGGATGTCCGTACATTATTAGAGGTAAAATTATTTTTTTAGACTTTCGGATTCTTTTAAACGACTTTAAGTTCGTAATTGATCAACGTATTTCAATGATGTTTAGGTGTTTAGTCGAGAATATAGCCACAAAGATTTTTGTTTAGCTCATTTGTTTACTGATCTCAAATTTGAAGGTGGTATACTAGGATTAGCATATGTTGGATCACCTCGTAGAAATTCAGTAGGTGGAATCTGTACACCAGGTATGCTAACAAAATTTATCATTCAAAAGTCAAATTGAGTACTTTGGTCTTCATCTCAAACTATGTGTTTCTAATTTTTATTCAATTTGCCTTTATATTTTAGAGTATTTTAAAAATGGCTACACGCTGTATCTCAATTCAGGTTTAAGTTCTAGTAGAAATCATTATGGACAAAGGGTTATTACAAGAGAAGCTGATTTAGTTACTGCACATGAATTTGGGCATAACTGGGGTTCTGAACATGATCCAGATATTACGGTAATTTTTTTTCATTTTCATGTAATTGAAACATACAACAGTAGTTTACTTTTGATTTGGACGAGTGGAGCTTTTTAATAGGAATGCAGTCCAGGCGCTAGTCAGGGAGGTTCGTACTTGATGTACACATACAGTGTTAGTGGATACGATGTGAACAATAAGGTATAGTTAATGAATATGAAAGAAAATAATAATTCCAGGAAAAAATACTTAACTTTAATTATTTATTGGTTAGCGTTTTTCACCATGTAGTTTACGATCTATTAGAAAAGTATTACAAGCAAAATCTGGTCGCTGTTTCTCTGAACCAGAAGAATCATTTTGTGGTAATTTACGGGTCGAAGGTGACGAAGAATGCGATGCAGGACTACTTGGTACCGAAGATAATGATGCTTGTTGCGATAAAAATTGCAAATTACGTCGAAGTTCAGGAGCAGTTTGCAGGTAACTATTGTCTGCACATACCTATAAGGTGCATTCTTTGTAAAGTTTAAGAATATTCAATTTTATATTTTTACAGCGATAAAAATTCGCCTTGTTGCCAAGGATGTGCATTCATGCCATTGGGCATTAAATGTCGCGATGCACAATATGCTACGTGTGAACAGGAATCACGTTGCACGGGAGCGTCTAGCGAATGTCCTAGGTCTCCACCGATGAATGATGGTACAGGTTGTCTTGAAAGAGGTCAATGTAGACTTGGAAAATGTGTACCATATTGTGAAACACAGGGTCTGCAGAGTTGTATGTGTGATACAAGTACGGCTCTTTATATTTTATTATACATATAGTCACACAATAAATAACAGTATATGTATTTATGTTAATACATTTATTTGCAGTTGGAGACGCGTGCAAAAGGTGCTGTCGAATGAGTTTGAATGAAACGTGTTTTCCTATAGATCCGCAAGATATTTTACCGGATGGAACACCATGTATTCAAGGCTTTTGTAACAAGGTAACACTATTGAGAAAATTTCATTGCTAGACTGCGTATGTTTATGCGTTTATGAAAAGTTCAGATATGCAGAAGTATTCAAACTAAAACGATATAGTTCTTTGCTTGTATTTATACGCATTCGCAGTTTATTTAGTATATTTTCTAAACGTGCAAATGAAATAAATATTTACAGGGTGTTTGCGAGAAAACGATTCAAGACGTAGTAGAACGATTTTGGGATATTATTGAGGACATAAACATTAACAAGGTTATGCGATTTTTAAAAGATAATATAGTTGGTGCTGTAATAATTATTACTGCCATTGTATGGATTCCAACTAGTTGCGTTATTAGTTATATCGATCATAGACGTGTTAAAGATAGCGAAAAGAAATGTCGTTGGAAACACACAGATGAGCTTATTCATCCAGATGAGCAAAGACAAATTATTTATATAGGGGGGCAATGGCAAAGGATACCGCAGGTTACTCAACAGTCATAGTTTTATTTATAAATAGACGAAACGTCTAGTCATGAATGCTTTCAGTTTCTGTTTTACATATATTTTTAATTTGTTATACATTATATATAAGAAAATGTTTTTAAATAAATTTAAGAACGTTTATAATTAAGCGAAGATTGCATCTAATTAAACACAATACTTACATTTTACGAAATAATTTAATTATTGGAATACTTATGAAATTTTATATATATTTATACAGAATTTTATTTATATATTGCATAATAAATAAAAATTTTCAATCGAATCAAATTTAAAAGGTATGAGAAGTATAGTCTGTCCATGCATGGTGTGAAATAAAACAATAAAGCAACAGAAGAATTTAAAACTTAAAAGATCCACGATCTAATATGTCTATGTGTTGTATCTTGCTCACGTCGTAAACGAATGGACCATATCGAAATTTGCAGGTGTTCTCAACTTAAATATCGCATCTACTTTTCCAGTCATTTATAGCACGTGCTGCAAATCGTAGCGCTAACCTCTAAGGTTTCGTTACGTGTAACTCAATAACGTGTGGTAACGTGTCTTCATTAATACATGGCAGCTTGAATCTGCAAATTGCATCAGTATACCAGCCGGTATCGAATTGTGAGGTGGTTGTTGAAATTTTCGCAAAAATGAAAGAAAAACTTCCGGAAACGATTAATTTCCCAAAGGAGGAGGAGAACATTATAGAATTATGGAAGAAATATGATACTTTCCAAAATTGTTTGAGGTTATCAAAAGGAAAACCGAAATATTCGTTTTACGATGGCCCACCGTTCGCTACAGGACTACCTCATTACGGACATATACTAGCAGGTACAATAAAAGATATTGTAACAAGGTATGCTTATCAATCTGGCTATCACGTGGAAAGGCGATTCGGCTGGGATACCCATGGTTTACCTGTCGAGTATGAGATAGATAAATCATTAGATATAAAAGGACCTGATGATGTTGCCAAAATTGGAATAGCAACTTATAACAAAGAATGCAGAAATATTGTAATGAAATATGCAACAGAGTGGGAAACAATAGTGAGTAGAATCGGTAGGTGGATCGATTTCAAAAATGACTATAAAACATTGTATCCTTGGTACATGGAATCTATCTGGTGGATATTTAAGGAACTATACAATAAAGGTCTTGTATATCAAGGTGTTAAAGTAATGCCTTATTCTACGGGTTGTAATACACCCCTGTCTAATTTTGAGTCGGGGCAAAATTACAAAGATGTCAGTGATCCCTCCGTAGTTGTATCGTTTCCTTTAATGGATGAACCAGGTGTTTCTCTTCTTGCTTGGACTACCACTCCATGGACTCTACCTAGTAATTTAGCACTTTGTTGCAATCCTACATTTGAATATGTGGAAGTAAAAGATCATTCTTCTGGGAATGTTTACATCATTTTGGAATCAAGCTTGGAACTTGTATACAAATCTAAAGATTTATATACTATACAAGGTAAAAGAAAAGGAAGTGATTTAAAAGGGAAAAAGTATCAACCTGCTTTTCCATATTTTGAAAATCTAAGAGAAAAGGGTGCGTTTGTAGTGTTAAATGATACATATGTCACAGCAGAAACAGGCACAGGTATTGTTCATCAAGCTCCTTATTTTGGAGAAGATGATTATCGTTGTTGTTTAGCAGCTGGAGTCATAACAAAGGATCAAGAAATTATATGTCCTATTGATAGCTGTGGTTGTTTTCTTGAACCAGTACATGATTTTGTTGGGAAATATGTGAAAGATGCTGATAAAGATATTATTAAGTATCTTCAGACAAATAAGAGATTAATTCAGTTTGTTAATATTAAACATAGTTACCCATATTGCTGGAGATCTGATACACCATTAATATATAAAGCAGTACCCTCGTGGTTTATTAAAGTGGAAATTATAAAAGATAAACTCCTTGCAGCAAATAGTGATACTTATTGGGTACCCGAATATGTTAAAGATAAACGATTTGGCAATTGGTTAAGAGATGCTCGTGATTGGGCTATTAGTAGAAATCGTTATTGGGGTAATCCAATTCCTTTGTGGATTTCTGAGGATGGACAAGAAGTTGTTTGCATAGGAAGTATCGCGGAATTGGAAGAATTAACCGAAACGAAAATAACAGATATTCATAGAGAAAGCATAGATCATTTAACTATACCATCAAAGCGATCAGGATATCCACCTTTACGACGAGTACCAGAAGTATTTGATTGCTGGTTTGAGTCTGGCTCAATGCCGTATGCACAAATGCATTATCCTTTTGAACATAAAAAAGAATTCGAGGAAAGTTTTCCTGCGGATTTTATTGGAGAGGGTATAGATCAAACTCGTGGATGGTTTTATACTCTTTTAGTTATATCTACAGCTCTTTTTGGTAAGGCTCCATTTAAGAATCTTGTAGCCAATGGATTGATACTTGCGTCCGATGGGCAAAAAATGTCTAAACGCAAAAAGAATTATCCAGATCCTATGGAAATTGTTAATAAATATGGAGCGGATGCTCTTCGTTTGTACTTAATTAATTCTCCTGTTGTAAGAGCAGAGAATCTCCGTTTTAAGGAAGATGGAGTTAGAGATGTTATAAAAGATGTCTTCTTACCTTGGTACAATGCATTTAGATTTTTAGTGCAAAATATTGAAAGATTTGAAAGAGAGGAAAACACTACTTTTGTATACAATCAGTCAAAAAATGCATGCTCTAATAATATAATGGATAAATGGATTCTATCCTTTACGCAAACATTATTGCAATTTTTCAGACAAGAAATGCAAGCATATAAATTGTATACCGTAATACCTCACCTAATAAAATATATAGATAATCTTACCAATTGGTATGTAAGAATGAATAGAAAACGTATAAAAGGAGATAGTGATGCAATCGACTGCCAACAAGCATTGACAACTTTATTTTCTGTTCTTTATACAATGGTTTGTGTGAATGCTCCATTTGTACCTTTCTTAACAGAATTTATGTTTCAACGTCTAGCAAAATTACTTCCTCCATCCAAAACTAACATGGACAGTGTTCACTATCAAATGATACCAGAACCAAATTTGCATCTGATAAATGAAAAAATAGAAAAAGCTATTTCCTATATGCAAACCATAATAGAATTAGGACGCGTTGTACGAGATAGGAAAACAATTCCTGTAAAATATCCATTACCAGAAGTTGTAGTAATTCATCAAGATCTTGAAGTACTAAAAGAAGTGAAGTCTCTAAAATCTTATATTCTAGAGGAACTTAATGTAAAAGAGTTAACTGTTACTACAGACAAAGAGAAATACGGCGTTAAATTAAGAGCAGAACCAGATCATAAAATACTTGGAGCACGTCTTAAAGGGGAATTTAAATCCGTTATGCAAGCCATTAAAGAGCTAACTGATGAACAATTGCAAGTGTTCATTGTAAAAAAAGAAATTACCATACAAGGTCATAAATTAGAGGAACAAGATTTACGGTTGATGTTCAGCTTTACAGGACCAGCAGCAGAACAATTATCAAAACAGTACGAAGCTCACAGCGAGGGAAACATTTTAATTCTGTTGGACGTTACTCCTGATGAAAGTATGCATAATGAAGGAATGGCCAGGGAAGTAATTAATAGGATTCAAAAACTAAGAAAAGAAGCTCAACTGGTTCCATCAGATGAGGCTATTGCATATTATGAAATACAAGATCAAAATAGCAATTTAGCAAAAGTAATTGTTAGTCATAAAGAGTTTATTGAAAATGCAACTAAAACTCAACAAGAAGACATAACAAAAATGCCAAGTAATGCAAATGTTATCATAAGAAAAATGCAAAAAATTAAAGGCATCGACCTAGATCTTCTTTTAGTGAAGCCTAAAGTAGATTTACTTGAAGATAACAAAATAATAAATGCAGATCCTTCGTTAAAATACGTAAATATTGAACTTGTCGGTATAAAGCCGAGATATGGAGCAACCAGTTGTGTTGGAACAGTGCTGTTAGAAGCTCCAAACTCGTTAGTTCCTATCTCGTATGAACAATTAAAACATGAAATCGAACTAATATTCGGTATTTATGGTTGTGCTTATGGTTTATACGTCGACGATAAACCGATATCAGAAGAGATAACTGTTTTGTCGTTGCATAGTCGGACAATAAAAGTAGCAGCATTAAATTCCATTATAACTCAAACATCTGCAGTATTAAAGCCATCAATTTGTAAATTTGTTAATATTAACGGTACTTTAGGGAAAGGTACTATTCTGTTAGAGAATCCAAAGGGAGACTTCGGCTTAGATGATAAAATGTTAAAACAGCTGTTAAATATTTTCTTTCATAAATCAAACATTTCTGAACCTATACCTAAAGTACTAACTGAGTTACATGGAAAAACGCTGCAATTAAGTTAACTTTTATTTAAAAATGAATTTTCTTTCATTATTTATTTATTTTATAACTTCATTCATTTAAGGGTTGTATTTTTTTTTAAATACGCTAGTAACCATACATCATATATTTCAATAGCAATTCCGATTTGGTGACAGCTTTTTTTCATATATATTGTATTTACTTACTTATAAGACTTTATAAAGTCGTTGAGATTTTTATGGAAAAACAGTAGTAATTGCAACATTTTTTATACAATTAAAAAATAATAAACGATCATATATATTATAAACTATACAATATACAAATATACTTTTTTCTATTGAATTTATCGCGTAATTTTATCAAAAATTCGGATGAAAAAATTAATTTTTATTTACATTCAATCAATCAATAAACTGTAAAAGAACATAACAGTAATTTATCTCATATTCAATAAAAATCATGATGATACCTCGCAAGTTGATTTTTCTATAAACTACTATAGTACAATGTATTACAGAAATTAATGATGAACTACTGTTTTCATTGGCATTATTTGCCAGAAAATGTAGTGACACTTTTTTTTGGAAGTAATATGAAACGTATCTTCTAATAAGTTACAATTGTAATTGTTTAATATATTGTGAATCATATATGTACACACGCTATTGGTGATTTTTATTAATTTTTTTGTTAACAATTTATTTAATGGTGCTTAAAAAAGGTGATCACTATATGTAATTTCTTTTGTAGTATTATAAGTTTTGAAATTATTATAAAAGTATGACTTTTTTATATTAACTGCAATTTATAATAATTATACATTTTGCATGAAAGTTAAATCATATATAGATATAATGAAACTTAAAAAAATTCGATGAAAAAGTTATGAATATAAGTTTTTGCATTGAAACTAATACAATATAGCACCATCGCAACAATCGCATGTAATATTTTATTACGATTAATTCAACAGTTGAATAATATTTATCAAAGATTCATTTCGGAAATATATTTGAATAAACAGATGTTCATTAGTTATTAAAATGCTAATCATTCAAATTTTACGTTATACACACGTTTTCATTTCATTTATGTGTATGGTATTATATGTACCCAAGGAAATTTCTTTTCTAACTACATAAATACAAATTTTGAGCTTAACACGTGGATAAATTGATTCCAAATTTGAAATGCAACTGATTTACTTTCTAGGTAATGCTTCACTTATTCATGAGTGTTCGTTCATATATTGGTAAAAATCACAACTCTTTTTGTTCATTCTCCTTCGAGCCAAAAACTAATGTGTTTAAAATGATGCTGCATTAGAAACACACAATAACGTTTACAAAACCATGTTCAGATTGAATATTTTGAACTGCTTACTTTTTGTTTTTTAATTCACTCAATATTTCTGATGTTCTGACCACAAAAAAGATACTAACTAATAACATAATATTAATGCTACTGACATTGCGAAGATTGCAGTGAGCGCGTATAATGCAAGCGTGGTACTTGCAGTAAAAAATTGAGCATAATGATATCGGGAATACCAAGCGGAACCTAATATGATAGTCACAATGGTTACTAATGGTCTACTCAAATCCCATTCGTTACGAACTACGGTGATTCCTGTACTAACAGGTATGTCAGAGAATGGTTCAGGATTAAAATAGATTGGTGAAGAATTGTCCAACGTTGATGCCTGAGATGGTACAAGGTTTGGTCGCGGTTGATGCACCAAACAGTGAACTACGCAGTTGTTAAACAAGCCACATTTCTCCAAAGTTTGAGTGTCAGGTTGCAGTACACGACCATTAAAGACTAAACGCACTAATTTTTGTGCATCAAGCTCAGTTTGAAAATGCCTCCTAAAAAAGTTATTTAAATTACATTAATGACGATTTGGTAGGAAAGAAGATATACTAACTAATGATTGAAACCTTTTAAAATCTCCAAGCAACTCTTTAAGGCTACCAGTAACCATTTTTTGATCATCATTTATAAACTTAAGTTTTATGCTAATTGTATTAGCATCATTTGCTGAAAGATTTTGAGATGCGCTTTCAACAGGTTCATTGCGTGTCGATGTTGATATATTTGTCTCGTTAGAAGGTGTTATTTTAGTCTGTCTTTGCAATAAAGTTGCATTATCATTATTGAACGAATCCATTGCTTCGATAAGTACTTCCTCTGTGGCAGTTGCTTCAGATGTTCTATGCGTGTCAGAAGAAATTCCTTCATTTGTGTCTATTATGACAGACAATAAATAATTCTAAAATTCCATTTTATAATCTTATGTACATCAGAAGTATCTTTAATTAGGGCGTATTACCTGTGATGGATGGTTCAGGGCAACTTTGCGAATTGCTGTTATTATCATTAGAGATTGGCTCTATTGTCTCTTCTTCCATTACCTCCAAATTTGGAGGTCTTGTAAATGAGCTTGTATTTTGATGATTAGCTCTAAGTTCTGCAAGCCTTGTGCGTGTACGATGCAATACAAGTACTGTGCGTATTAAAGGTTGATCCGTGATACTGGTAGAGTACCAAGCAAGCCATCCTACTAAGAGTACGACCACGACAATGAAAAAATCTGTCACTTCATCTCCAACACCCTCAATAAGAGTCATTTCTGTGATTTAAGATTAACCTGTATGAATGAATATAAATATAACTATATAATAAAAAATGTTAAAGGTACTTAGTCTTGGAACCAAATGTCTTGGACATGTTTATATTCAATGTGTCAACTAAATCATGCATCAAAATGTGTTAGAAGCTATTAGAATTATATTACCTAAATTTTATAGAAAATGATAACGCTATTGCCTTGTACAAAGTATCCTGAACAGGTATTAATAATAAATAAAAGAAAAAATAAGGAAGTAAATAACCCTGATCTCGTTTAAATATCTTCAAGGTGAAATCGATAGTATTTTTCCGTCCAAGTTATTATACAGAAATAACATTCGAAAATAAAACGAATACAGCTTACACAACTAGAATATAATCGCATTACTTTTTCCACGTATTTGTCTAATATTATTTAAACGTCTGAAGAAAATCTGAACAGAGATAACAATTTCATATGTTTCCCTTTACATTATAAAATAACAATTTCCACATTCTGCCACATAACTTTTCGTCCTCTTTATAATTGCTCGATCTCACCTCAATTTATATAAATCGCACACAATAGAGCAGGATTAATGTTTTCACCAAAAAACACTTACAAAAATCTCATTTATACAAATATCTGAAGATGACGCAGATAGTTTATGACAACCAGCGACGTATGCGATCTACTTCATAATTAATGAAAACACGCATCCATAAGGCGCGAATACTAATGATTTAAAAAGACTCTTTTCTGTTCCAACATAACGTGTACAAGGTAAAATCGGTGTACGACTTCAATGTAGACTTGTCGTCCTAATATCGTATATTTCTATGTTTTAGATCCGTGAAATTCTATCGACAATTTTAGGTAACTTAACTGCTCGTACAAAACTTGACGTATTTTTCTTTTTTCGATTAAGAAATGATGTTATTTGAAAAAGAAAAATGTATAAAAATGCACCGATGCACGCAGAGGAACAAGGATATAAGGGGTATATGCAATCAATCTACTTTGTTACAGTAGCAGTAGTAATAGTAAGATACATTGTAATTAATTAAAATTTTTAAGACGTTTAAAAGCTTTATGAACGATAGACGTGATGTATTACACGTAAAACGTAACGTACCCTAAAATTATCACGTGTCATAATAATGTATACGTACCTACGCAGGTATAACATCTGAGATATCTACATAAGTACTTACTAGGTATCTACAGACAAATGATATTTAGTTCCGTATCAGCCAGACGTCAAAATGGCTGAGTTAATTTCGGTCCCGTTGAAGAAACCGTCTGACGTTGATGTCGTTAAACCGCTGTCAAATGTTATTAAATCGACATACAGTAACGCGAATAATCAAAAGGACTATACGGAGGCGATTATAGATTTTAGTAAGCTAAGGAATAATGCTCTGTGGCGAGCTTTCGAGAAGTATGAAAGTTCGTTAGAGGTTATATACAGGTATGAGTCATCTTTAAATCATTATTACATTAATTTTAGTTATGACAATGCTTTCGAGCATGTAAATAATTCATTATATTTTGTTTTATGAGATTTCCAGATACTTCTTAACTTTCCATGATATTTAATGCAACTATGAAATAACGTATAGGGATATAAATATATTATAACACAATAAAATACTATTTTAAAGTAGTAACCTGTTTTTTTTTTTTGTTAAATAAAAAACTTTTACTCGTTCTCTTTAGTTACTATGATCAATTGTGTGCGTTGGAAGGTAAGATACCTGCCCACGAGTTACAAATTCCGTTTAAATGGAAAGATGCGTTTGATCGTACCATATTTGGTGGAAAACTGAGTCTAAGTAAGTTTTTCTCAATATATTTTTAAATCCAGAGTACAAGCTATTCATATTTGATGTAGAAGGATTAATAATTAGGTACATAGATAAGATAAACCATTCTTGATTGTATCATTATTCGTGACTATACCTTCGATAATATTGACTTAACGATATCTAAAATGATATATAATATTTGATATTTTCAGCAATTAGTACATTGGCATATGAAAAAGTATGTGTATTATTTAATATCGCTGCTTTACAAAGTTCGGTTGCGGCGACACAATCTTTGGAAAGCGACGAAGGATTGAAATTGGCTGCAAAATTGTTTCAAGTAAACATTAAAAATAATTGAAAAGATAGCATGAAATATTTGTATCTACATAATTTTTATTGTTGCATAAATTTTAGCAATCTGCTGGTATCTTTAATTATCTCAAAGCAAATGTTATGATGGCTATCCAACAAGAACCAACACCTGATATTAGTCCAGAAACATTAGGTGCACTATCTGCATTGATGCTTGCTCAAGCTCAAGAAATATTTGTACACAAAGCAATCCATGATGCCATGAAAGATGGAGTTGTTGCTAGATTAGCTTCGCAGGCAGAGGAACTATATGCAGATGCATTGAAGTTATTCCAAAAAGAGATTTTCAGAGCATTTTGGGATAAGGAATGGGTTCCCTTAGTACGTGTACACAATTATATTTGCATAATTAATACCAAATCTATCTTGAATAATTGTACATAATATTGATACAGATTGCAGGAAAGCAAGCCGGATATCGTGCAATGACTGAATTTTATCAATCGTTAGTTTGTAAAAATAATAAGACAATTGGAGAAGAAATTGCAAGATTGGAGGTAAGTCTTGTAAGATGTATTTTAAGCTTGCGAATGTATATTTGTGAATATTAAGTATGATGTATGATTTCAGCATGCTGTAGAACTATTCAAATCTGCGCAGCAACGTTCAAATAAACCTCATTTGTTCCAAGATTATGCCAATAGAGCTCAAAGAAATCTTGCTGAAGTGAAAAAAGACAATGATTTTATTTATCACGAGAGAATACCGGACATAAAATCTTTGGAACCTGTTGGAAAAGCTAGTGTTGCTAAATTGATACCAATGCCTGAAGTTTTCAGTTCGAACTTCAAAGGTTTGTTACTTTAACAAATGTAATAATATTTTCTTGTCTATATATATGTATTGTACTATTTATTATACATGTATGTTATATATTTTTAGATCTATTTTCTGATTTATTGCCCGTTAGCGTACATCAAGCGATGTCATCTTACGATGTTCGTCGTAATGAATTGGTTAATTCAGAAATTTCCAAATTGCGTGAAATGACACAAGTCCTAAATGGGTATGATTATGATGCATATTTATACTTTGTAATAAGTCTGTTATTATATATATTCTAATGTTATTATATTAAAGCAATGTAATAATGTAATAAATTTCTTTTTAGTGTATTAGCAAGTTTAAATTTACCGGCAGCTATCGAAGATACAAGTGGAACCGAATTACCACAATCAGTATTGGAAAAGGCTCAGTATGTGAAAGAGGCAGGAGGAATTAGAGCTTTGGAAAACTCTATGAAAGAGTTACCTGATTTATTGCAAAGAAATAAAGAACTGTTAGATGAGGTAACGAGACATACAAATTACGATAGAATTATTGCTTCTCGATATAAGTAATTATTTTATTTTTATAGAGTGAGCGAATGCTTCAAGAGGAACGCGAGTCCGATGATCAATTAAAAGAACAATTCAAAGATCGCTGGACAAGAACACCTAGTAGCCGTTTAACAGAACAATTTCATACTACTTTACGCAAATATCGTGAAATTATTAACAACGCAGTAGCAGCTGATAAGGTGAACAAATATATTTCCGGTATACTGGTACATTATGCTAAGTCATTGGACATAGTTCCTTAGAAACAAAATTTAAATCTCACTCAGAGTTATAGTGAAAAATTGACATGTCTTTACCTTAATCCTTTGTATAATAATCGTTACGTGGCGTAGGTTGTACGTGAGAAATTTGAAAATCATAAAGAAGGTATGGAAATTCTAAGTTTAGATGAAAACACTATGATTAATGCCGTACCAACTGGATCGGCGGTTCAGGAAAGCAGTATTGTTGCACAACTCAGAAAGTTAATGGAAAATGTAAGTTTTTCGTATAAATTAATTGATTTTTTCTTTCCAAATAACATTAAACTATTGAGTTGTTCTGTCTCAAGGTCGAGGCATTGAAAACAGAACGTGATGTTATAGAAAGTGAATTAAAGTCTGCTACTACTGATATGAAAGCAGTATTTTTGTCAGCACTTGCAAAAGACAGCACAATTGATGAACTTAATTTATCTATAGAGAGTTTAGGAAAGACTTACGGGCCTTTACAAAAACAAGTAAGAGATAGTATTGCACGACAAGAACAATTGATCGCTAATATTCAGGTACGTACAACTGACTCAACTATTACTCTGCAAAACAACTACAGTCTACAATTGTATTAAATTCAATACCAATTTTAGAGGTGTCATGCAGAATTTACATCCGAACAGTCTGGTAGTGGTAGTTCAAGAGAGGCGATGTTATGTAAATTAGCAGCTGCTTATGATGCATTTAAAGAATTGAAAGGCAATTTAAACGAAGGTGCTAAATTCTACAATGATTTAACACAGGTAAATATCTGTTGTTAATATTTTAAATATTTTTTTATTACGTTTGTGTTATATTGAAGTTAAAACGTATAATACTTTATCTATAGTTACTAGTAGTCTTCCAAAACAAAATATCGGACTTCTGTTTTGCTCGGAAAACAGAGAAAGAGGAATTACTGAAAGACTTAACGTCAAATTTAAGCCAGCCTGGCCCACTCACAACTCCCAGCATTCCATCGCATCACGCGGGTACAAATATAATTCTAATGAAATAACTTCAAATCACAAAGTAACTAACGTAATCAACCTTTGAAATGTAATAAATGTGTAGGGACACCAGGGCAGAATCAATCTGGAACAGAGCAGAGTGGATCATCGCAGTTACCATATCCTACACATTTCCAAGGTGGAATGCCTATGCCATATGGTGCTGGCCCGGCCACACCATATCCTGCATATATTGCTCCTCCTATGCCTGCTACGTATAATCCTTATGCAACAATGCCCTACCCAGCGCAAGGTAATTTAAACAATACGAAATCATTGTTGACGTGATGTTACGTTAAATTTGATGTTTTGCGTTTCATCTGTAGGAAATTATAATCCGTATCAAGGTATACCTCCAACTCCTTACGGTGGGTATGCAACCTTGCCACGTTACGGTGGTAACCAACATCATCCTCAAGGACCTCCGTTTTGAACTGTAATGCGCTGTGATTGCAAAACGTAACTACGTGGAATTTAGGAGAATGAGAAACCAGTTTACGTGTACACAATAACATTACGGGGATTCAAAGCATAATACGTGTCATTCTGTCCAGCATTAAGCAGTAAAAAGAAATAGCGTGTTAAAGATAAATATGAAAGAAATTATATTCCTTAATTGTTATTGTATATCGCGCAGTTGAATATTTGATACAGAATATATCGAGATACGTGATATATTTTAAGCTTTATATATATAAATAATGCTTCACGAGAATGAATTTAAAAATAATGATGCCTGTGCAGTTCATAAAAAATATGTTGTAACATAATATATACCGTAGTCAATGACTACGTATAATGCCTATAAATCGTGATTATGTCATTGCTATTAGCATTTCAACTTCTTTCTTTGTATTTATAAATATGCAGTCTTGTATACGTTAACAGTATTTTGTTGCATAAAATTGATTACTTCGTTTACAGTCATACATTTCGTTTGAAATTGTACGTTATATTTTTTGTAATAAACAAAACTACGCATAATATTGAAAACAATGTTGAAAGTAATGTAAAATTTCCAAATGTGATGGCAAAAAGCGGCATCATATCCTATAGGGCTATCTTTGGTTTTAATAAATATTTGTAATGCTCTACAATCTTTGTACTTTATATTATTCCATTACACAAATTATTTATTTTATTAATTAAATATTAAAAATATTTAAAAAAGAAACGTAAACTACTTTTCGACCAGTGGCGCCATCTCTGTAAAAAGATTTAGAGGTAAGAGAGAGAAAGATATATAAGAAAGAGTGAGACAGATGATATCGACTCTACGCTAGAACCCCTGGCGCCATCTCTATAAAAAGTGCTCAAACTGGTCGCGCACGGTTATCGACAGCGAAGTCAACTAGTGAAACAGTGGCGCCATCTCTGTGAGCGAACCCGAAACTAAAGTTCGATTAGTTTCCGTAATTTTTACAGAGATGGCGCCACGGGTAATAAAAGTTAAAAGGTGACTACATATGTGTACGTGTATGCGTGTGCAAGTGTATATTTAAGCTATTATATTATTGTATAGATATATCTAAATTTGTAACAGAGTTGTATTTTACCTTGATTAATTAATTGCCTGTCTTCTTTCTCTTACAAGATTGACAAGAGGGACGAAGAGAAGGAGATTGAAGAATTAATGAAAAAACTTGACTGCAATGAACTTATAGGTAGCGTACAAAGACGGTCAAAGGCAATTTTACGTGTGTCGTAGCAGAGGATTAATTAATCTTTTCCTGCAAGGATAGTAGACGAAAATATTAAGAACGAAGGATAATGGCATTTTTAAAGAGTACCTGGTTATTAATAAGTTTATGCATTCTATTGTTGCATACGAGTGCAGCTGTTAACAAATATTCCGCAGCTGCAAATAAGCCTAAGTATGAGGATCCCCTTGCGTTTCCAACCTCTCTCCGTGAATTAGATAAACCATTTCGCATGGCAAAATTAAATGTAGTGTGGATAAAAGCAAGGAATGTAAGTATTGATATACACAGTAAATTTTGGGCCTACGTACATGTGAGAAAACATATCACCAAGTTTATTTCCTTTCAGCGTCTGACAGATGCAAAGTTGCAGTCAATATTCAGTGATTTGAAAATTCATGACAAAGAAGAAATTGCGTATAAACATTACAAGGCTGAAGGGAAAGATCCAAATGGCGAAGAAGAAGCACGTTTGAGAAAGAAACTTATTGGTAATTTAATACAAATAGCAACAATTTCCATGCGTGCAGTAATTTTCATTAAACTTTCTATTCCTTTAAAGGTATTATGAGCACCTATGGAATATTGGAGAATTTCAATGATACAGAGAATCCAGAATTGTTAAAGAAACAGAAACCTTTAAACGATGGCAGTAATTATATTGCCAGAAATGTTTTTAGGGATACAAGACTAAACAAATTATGGGCCAAAGCTGAAGTGGCAGGTTTTACATGCAAGTGTTTAAAAAGTCATGCAACAAATGAGTGCTTATATAATAAATAATAATAATTAATTTATGTATTCGATAGACGAGGAACTAGAAACTTTAAAAGAAGAATTCCAACACTATCAAGATAAAATGGACGAGTACATGAATCTGCTGCAAGACGTGGACGCTGGTGATAAAGAAGCATATAAAAGTAATTCCTTCTTACATGACTTGCTTACTGTTCTCAAAATAGAATAGACTAAGTTTCTTGCATTATTTTTCACAGATAGCTTACATGATAAACCAGAAAGTTGGAATGAAATAGACAAAGAGGAAGAAATTTCTAATAATGTTGCAGAGAAGAAGTTAGATCATCTGGAGAAAACCAGTTTACTTAGGTATGCATATACACTATGATCGTACACAATACTTACTCATACATTACTCACAAAAAATATACTTAGAATGAAAGATATTTACATATGAAATTTTAGGGAGAAACATATGGAACTTAGAAATAAGTACGAGCATTTGGACAGATTAACTGCGAAAGGTCCGAAACATAAAGAATTTATAGAACCAAAAGTGCAAGGTTTATGGCGTATCGTATTGGAAGCACAATTTACACCAGAAGAACGTGCGTCATTGAAGGTAAGTTATACGTGTATACATTTTCTTCAAACTCATTATTCATAATGCACTTTATTACCAGCAAGAGCTGTTACACTATGAAGGAAGATTACTCAAATTACGACACTTGCATACGGAAGCTGCTTTGGAAGCTGCGCGACAAGGAAAAAAGTACGAGATAGATAATTCTACTCACGAGCAACATATAAAAAAACACGCTAGGACCGTCCAAAAGCTCCATGCAGATCTCGAGGCAAAAATTATGCAGAGACACTCGGAACTTTAATACATATTGACGATAGCTTAACAAATTTATACAAATGTTATTACGTTACGCATTAATTATAACTAAAAACCTATGTTAAAGGTACATGCAACAGAGATGTAAAAAAATTTTCGCACCCATCTATGTGAGATTTATAAGGATCTAATCTTTTAACTCTAGCATTTTATATTATATTTACATGATATATATTTTTAAAAAGTTTATGTATGTTTTTTAGTCTATGTATAATTTTATCGTGTTTGAAATAATAAAAGTTGTATTGTGATGCTATTTCTTAATTTTCTATCTTAGTAACTGTATCTTAGTAACGCATAATACATCAATATTGCTATGACAATTGCTAGTATCAAATTTTGCTATCATAGCGAAGATAAACAACTATGAATGCTTAAATGATACCTTTTTTTAAAGATATATTAATTATATGATATAGTGTGCATACATCGACAACATAATGGCAACAGCAATAAAGGATCGAGTTATTCCAACTATGGATACTCTGGTTAAATATGACAATCCTGTTTTAGTTACAACACGTCCAGAGAAGGTTTAATTTTCACCAACTAAAACAAACGCCATTTTTGTTAATTTTAGTAGAATAATTAAATGCACAATAATAAACTGCTCAAATTGTTTTATCATTAAAATAGATACTTAAAGATCAGGTACAAAAAATCGGAGTGGCAGCTTGTAAAGTTGAAACAACTATTCCTACACTCGACACACGGCATGAAACTTCTGAAATTCTAAATAGAATTCTACCACCTAAACAATGGGAAGAGGATGGTCAATTATGGACTCAAAAAGTATATCTTCCTACTTTAGTAAATAATCTATTCTATTCCTAATGTATTGTTTCATATATCAGGTATCAAGCACACCAGCAACAAGATTAGATGTTATCAATTTGCAAGAACAATTAGATATGAAATTGCAGCAAAGGCAAGCCAGAGAAACTGGTATTTGTCCAGTACGCAGGGAGCTTTATACACAGTGCTTCGGTAAATTGTATTTATGTCAATAGAACGCTAGTAAAAATATACTACCATTTTATGAACAGTTTATAATACTTTTGGCTAGATGAAATAATACGTCAGGTAACAGTGAATTGTGCAGAACGTGGACTGCTCCTACTTAGAATACGAGATGAGCTCAAAATGACATTAGCTGCGTATCAAACTCTATACCAAAGCAGTATTGCTTTTGGTATGCGCAAAGCTCTACAAGTATGGGCTATTATTCTTAAAAAATAAGAGTATCAAAGGATATTAAATCTTTGATAAGATTTTTACAGGCTGAACAAGGGAAAGAAGATTTAATTGCTGCTGCAGATGACTTGCAATTACAAAAGACTGAATTAGAAAAAACAGTTGTTGAACTAAAACAAAAATTTGAACAGGCTGAAAAAAGAGCAGCTGAATTAAGGGAAGCTGAAGAAAAAAAACATATGGAAGAGATACAATTCCTGAAAAAAACAAATCAACAGTTAAAAGTGAATAACCTTTACATAGCGAAATTTTATTACTTTAACAAAGTCTAGACGAACATAAAAGAGGTGCATTAATTGAATTATTTTTATTTCAGACACAGTTGGAGGGAATTATTGCACCAAAAAGATAAAATCAAATATATAAATAATTATTATGTAATTTACAATAGAAATAGATATATATTATGATCCTATATGTGAATGGTTTTTAATTCAATAATATCAGTATAAAAACATTGAAATTTTCTTTATCTTCTTAGTTTATGATAAATTTGCACTTGCATATATATTTTTTGTTTACAAATTTGTTGAACATTGTAAAACTTATATAAATATTGTTTAATAGTAAACATGGGTAAATAAATACATATTTGTTTAATTTGTCAACGTGCAGTACCACAAATTTGATACTTATTGTATGAACAGTGTTTTTCCTTTTTTTATTATATTATGTCAGATGTATTTTACTTAATCTATCTATGCATGATTCAGCAATCGATTTAATATAAAACCAGGTATGTAATACTATCAAAATATAAAATACATGCAATAGAATGTAATATTTCTGTTTGTTGTAATTGATTATTAAAATAAGAACAAAGTACAAAGGTTTGAAAAGTACATACAAATTATTATTATCTATAATAGGATTTAACGTCGATGTAAAGTACTTCTAAACAACGGAGTTCATAATTATAGTTCTGTTCTTTGTACTAAAAAAAATTGTTTTCACTTAAATTTGATTATTTTATAATAGAAATGTATGTTGTATAATATTTAACACTATAATTGTTATAATGTTTTTGATCATGCTACTCCTGATGTTATAAAAAGCTACAATTTTTTTAAAAAATGGTTACTTTTTAAATAAGTTCACTAGAAATACATAATTAATATTATTGGCACTTTACATTTACCATACTAACATAGCTGATTTTATTGCTGACAGCACATACTAAATTACTTATAATGGCTATTGAAATAAAACGTGCTACATTTATGTTTTCTGATAACATAAATGAGATTGTGTATAATGGGAAAGACATATTTTTGTTTCTTACATCCTTATTAATAATTTTAAATTGGTCCCGCTCCCTTAATCGCACTTTACACCGCAGTTAATAGCATACTTGTCTGAATTAATGTTTTACTTAAGTTACATATTATTTAATTTCATATGCATAATATTCATAATCTTAATACTTAACAATATGGTTTGTGTTCCATTAAAAAAACATATACGAATTATATAGAATGCTGCTGTGTACTTTAAGATAATCTTTTTTTTTAGGTAGCTAATAGAACTACTAAAAATTTGTTTCCCCTCTTTCCTTCTTTTCTGATCTACACTGCTGAATAAATATACCTATTCATTTTGTATTGCTAAATAATTTTTTAACACAATAAAGAAACAGCATACATTCATATATTTCATTTCCTAAATAATCATTAATTTTTTTATACTTTTAATAGAAGTAAGGCGTTTTTCTTTCTTTGATCTTTCCATTACTTTCATGTTAGTTGTTTTTAAACGTCGGCTAGCTCTCTTTGTATTGAGCATGTAATTGAGAACATTGTGTGTTGTAAAATAAAAGAGACCAACGTTAAAAATATAACAACCATTAACACATAAATAAATTAAGATACAAAGAAAAAACAAAGCGTGTACAGTTTAATAGCATGTCTAAAAGAATAAAAAAAAATTTAGTATGTAGTATCCATCACATTAGTGGCAATTAATTTAGGTGGCAATAAAATTAAAATAAAAAAAAAAAAAATAATAAACTTTAAATACATTTCTTTCTAGAAAAAAATGAATGATGAAAAGATGTTAATATTTAACAATGAGATTAAACATATGTGCTCTTTAAAATGTGTTTCAATGTAGATTAGAACAGTTTTATATAACATATATATTAATTTACTTACTTCTAGATGAAAATAAATAAAATACTTTACAAACCATAGTAACTAGCCATAGTTTAACCCCTTGCTGTACCATTTAGCTTAACGAAATCCGTGCCCAAGCGGTTGGAGACGACGCGCACTAAACTGGAGCGTAATAACAATAGAAATCGACGATCTGTTATATATATCTGCTATACGAATTTGTGTCCACGAATCTCACTCGTGATGTTTACGTTTGGCCCGTATTTGTTTTTACGAGTCTAATTCGTGATATTCATGTTTTAAGCCACGAGATTGTTACCACGACTCAGACTCGTTAAAGTACGGCAAGGGATTAAGAATTACTTTTCATTTTTAAACTAATTAATAATTTTACATACATCCGAAACCAATTTATATATATTATGTTGTATTATAATTTGATTACACTTTTTTCATCTGTGTATATTGGTTGTTTCTGTATTATCTTAAAATACTGTTTCTGTATTGTTATCTAAACTGTGGAAAATTGTATGTATTAGATACAATATTCATTTAAAGAAAAAGAAAAAAAATTGCAAAGAGGAATGTGTATTGCTTTGTATATATAACAATATTTAGTATTGAATCACATCAATTTTTCACATATAAACTGACTTTAATAAATACGTTTCGTAAAAGAATTATGATCGTATAGTGTCGACAGTACAAATACTATTTTTATATAACACCCTAAAACTTTTCAGTATTGATATATCCTTTTATCAATATCATAAGAAGTTGAATGTTATGAAAAAAGTACAAAATACAAGGTCTATGAAGTGTGAAGATATATGGAAATTGATTATAATCTATAGCGAATGAAAAAGTATTCACACACTTTGAGCTTTCTGTCTATTATTGAGAATATAGTATTCAATACAATAAAAAGTAAAAACATCTGTTAATCCACAATAATTTACAAGAATGTAAGTGTTAATAAAATCATATCCAAGATATACTAAACATTTAATTTAATGTTACATAGAGAAACATTGCTAATAGAAATTGAAAATTTGCAGTGAATGAATACTTTCTTTTGATCACTATATGTTGCACCAGTTCAAGAAAACTATGATGCACTAATGCTAGCGACACATACACTATTCATAAGATCTGTATGTCAATACCAAGAACATAGCACAATCCAAGTAACGAATGACCATAGATTTGAATAAATCTAGTTCGTTACATAAAATGACGAGTACGAAATTTTGTTTATGTTATGCATGTATGCGTATACTTAAAAAAGAGTAACGCGCCGAACGAGTGATTTGTAGTATTATATGCACCGATACAGTAGGAATTCGAATTTTGAAATGTAGGTAAAGTATATAGATCAATATACTTTTGTAATGCTGTAATAAAATAATATTTCAATTTCCTTGCTTATGTTCTTCCTCATTTTGCACCAACGGTCAATTATTCGCGGTCAATGACGACCTCTCTTCGAACGTTTTCGTTTCTTTCTCTTAGAAACAAGAACAACAGTATTTGCACTTATTTTAGGAGCAGCACCTTCAGTGGCACTTGTAGATATAATCGTTTCGTTTTTCTCTTGTGGGGTGCATACAGCAGAAGACTGCCCGGTAATTTCTTCGCTTTCGCTTTCAGCATCACTTGCCCCCGTTCCAGTAATACTTTCTAGCTCATCCTCTGCGTTACTTAATTCCAGCGATATAATCTTTTCTCGCAGAGTTTCAACCTGGTTACATAAATGTAAATACAAAAGAAATTTCGCCTAAAGTAGGACATTAGAAGTTTGTATCGCTACATGTAATTATTAACTTAAATCATATGTAAGAAACATACGAATATAAACAAGTATACTACCATTACAGAATGAAATTGAACGTAAAGTTTATAATAGTTTTAGAAACATAAATATGATAGTACATGTATCAATACCACAAAAATAATCACAGTAAAGTAGTAGTTAAAAAAAATACCTTTATGCATGCTTAAGTAACTAGTGGTTAACAAAATTGAAAGTAGCATTACCAATAGTGTGAGGAAGAGTTTGTTAGTGTTCAGTGGAAATGAAATCAATTGCTCAAGGTGGTGCAGATTGCATTTCCGTGGTCAGTGCCGGATTCTTGGAACAACAAACACAACCATTGAACTAATGTTTCCATTAGATTTTTGTGCATTAAAGCAAAATATTTTTAGAGTAACATGCATACGTACACACACATAAGATTGTTTTAGAATTTACAAATTATAAATGTACGAGTACATTAAAATATACACTTTTATATCATCTTTTACTCGAATGTTTATAAAGATTATCTTCTAATTATATTAGGTGTTCCACGCAAATCGTAATTTTACCAATATCCAAATATAAAATATGCCAATTCTTTTAATTATAATATTCTTGTTATGATTCAGATGCGTAAATGTTTGTACTAAAAATTTCTAAGTATTAGAATTATATATTCATGATAAGCTATAGCAATTGCTTTTTACTGTTTCTATGCAATAAAATAACAATTACTATATCGCTCGTTTAGAAAATATACATCTTTCAGAACACGTCTCTGGTCCATAACGTAGATCAAACGATACTCTGGTGCTTAAATTTTGTGCTAGCTCTAGAATTTATAGTACCTGTCGCTCAATGAGCTTCTCGACGTACTCGACCGTTCGCACACGGCGTTCACCCGTCACCTCATCCACGTATTCCTCGGTACGCCGTGTGACCTTCTCGTCCACTACTTTCTCGGATTCGCGTATCTCTTTAGGGGGACCCACTTTGCTACGTACGGCAAGTTTGGGAAAATCTGCGCTAGACGGCCGTAACGTAGTGAACTATGATAGTAAGACAGACAAATGTGGTACCATTGTAGTTAATATCAACGTTTGTAAATACACGGAACACTATAAAGTTAGAGAACTACAGGCAAGCAAAGAAATACAATTAGTAGTACGATAAAAAATAATGCTGGTTAATTAGTTTTCAAACACATCGTTAGATTACGTTTTATTGCTTTAGTTGCTGCTAAGACGACTAGAGCAATGGTACGATGCAGGTGCTTACATCAGCTGGCTTTTCTGCTTCAGGAACGGGAAGAACAGAGTCTGTGGAATCCTGTATTGTATCTGTTTTATTCGCAGTATCCATCATTTCGCTCATTTTCTTAATTACTATCTGTGCTTGAAGAGCATCCTAAATACAAACGTTTAATATAAATAAATCTAGATATTGTTTCTCTTTCTTTCTCTCTCTTCAATGCATGAGTTTTTCAAGTTATAAGGAGTATTGAAATTAAAGCATGGATTATTCACCTGTTCTAGAGATTTTAAACGCGCTTGTCTCCATGCTGCGCGCTTCTCTGCCCTTAATGCTCTCTGCTCGGCAGGGGTTAATTGACTTTCTTCATCTTCATCCGAAATTTTACCCTGTGAAATGAAAAATGAAATGAGAAATAAAAGCCGTAGTGCTCATTCTAGATTAAAACAATTCTTACTCTTGTTGTCCATGTTGTATCATCTTACAGTAGAATCTTAATTATTTAAACTAATCATTACAGATACTATTCAATTAATCGAGAAAGAAGATCGTTTATACTTTGAAATATAAAAATATTGATATTAAATATAAAAGAGAACATTTTGAATTTATTGGTTTTCTTGTAATCAAGATTATACTGTATTAACATTCAATGAAAGTAATACCTCCTGTACAAGTCTCTCCTTCAAGCGACGTTCTGCTTTTGCCGTCCTTACGCTGCTTGGAAGATTCTGCAGAAGGGGGATCGAACTTCGCGAGCTCAGTCGGCTACTGCAAGGTAACGAGCATGCACACTGACAAATCATATACATGTGCCAAAGTTTTAATATTTATTCATTAAAAGAGGAGGTACAAAAGCAACGTCCAGTACAAAGGCGAAAAAATATTGGTACAACTTATATACAAAAAAAAAACGATAACAATACAAACAAAATTAGACTACACTACACATCAAATGTAAGTCTATGAATTATGTGATCGGATCGGTGCTGGGAGATTCTGAAGAATAATTATTTCCACGTTCTTGCTTTAATGACGATAAGACATTCGTATAAATAAAGGCAAGAACGAAACACTCGCGTTAAATAAATAATAATTTTTCTTCAAAATCGTTGAAATGCGCTTGCAGTGCGTGTGAAGAAAATGTATTAAAGCGTAAAAATTGTTGTCTGCGAAAACTATATTTCGATATACATTATCTTCGTAAACCTATGACCTCGTCTTATTAAGAAAATGGAACATGTAATTTTTATTGTGCAGTGAATGCCTGTATGCAAGCACAACCACAACCTGAATTGCAAGGTACAACGTGAATGTGAACTCGTAAGCCTATATACAGGTATACGTTATTTTATAAGCAAAAAATCGCTAACTTGTAACGAAACTATTTATACGCTAATTATAATAAGCATGCACACTTTTGTAATAAAGTAACAGTTACTATAAAAAGCACCTGATATAAATTATATGTACATATAAAACTTATCGCAGGTATTAAAATACTGATATTTACACTATGTCGTTTCATATAGAACGACGCAGCTTTTTTTGTTAATTAAAGAGGACTATAACTTTAATATGAAAAAAAAACAAAAAAATTTGTATATAATTTTGTAAACTATCAATTAATATTGATAAAAAATTTTGGTAATTATATGGACATAATTATTTCTCAATTGAAAGATAGCTGTCTCGTATAATACGCATATAATAATATAATAGAGAGCCACGTCTAGTATCTTACAACTGGAAAATAATTAATATGATTACATTACTTTATATTTTTATATACAGATCATGTGCTAAAGTGCAATGCTATAATACTTGTGTATGTAATATAAAATTAATTCTCTCATCCTTTCCGTAAAAAATATTCTATTAATATGTAATACAATATTTTGCGCGAACAATATTAAGAAAGTATGTTATTGCATAAAGATTCTACAGTTAAGTAGAATTCTCACAACAAAGAGATTAAATTATTGCTTAAAAGCTTCAACGTGATAATTAACAACGGTTTCTAACCGACACGTAATTTCTTAATAGCCAGTATTTTCTTTTTCATTTTATTCTTATTTTGTGGTATGCTGACACGAAAAAAATGAAAACAAAGAAAGAAATACTAAGGTAAAAAGGTTTTGATAACCACACGTTTAAATGCGTAGAATGAGGAGTACAACTTAGCTTACTTAGGTCGCCGGTTATCCCGATCTTCTATCGTTTCCTCTAAATCTTCCAAACCTTCATTCTCATCGAGTTGAGCCCACGATTTTAATTCATCCCGCGTTAAGGTGGCAATCTTTTTCTCTAAAAACATATAATAAACTTATAATATAACATTAATAGTAGCAGTACTAGTAATACTAACAAAGGATTTAACAGATATCATACCTTCTTCTTGTTTCATTTTTTCAACTTCATCCTGACTTAGAAAACTAAATACTTTTTCTAAAAAAGAGAAAAAAAAAGAAGATGGATTTGTATAAAAAAATGACATATTATATTAATGAAATATATTACATCAATATTTACCTGGTTTAGGGGAAGGTTTTAAATGTTCCTCCATGGCACTTTCAAACAATTTCTTTTTATCGCTAACCGACATCTTCACCAAAGGTGGTGTTGGTGAATGCGTTGGTGAAAGCTGTATTTGAAAATGTTACATTAAAATTGAAAGTAACAGTAATTTACGTAGTATGTGTATAAAAACTTCCTTTTCCACCAAGTATACTTTAATTTATTTATTACATGCACACCAACATATATTCAAATAAGATGAAAAGTACTTTTTTTGTTAATAAGTGTTAAGTTGTATACAGTCAAATTCTATAATTTAAATGCATCAACATTCTCAATAAAGAGTAAATCAAGAAGAAATAGTGCATTAGTGCTACTTAAACATGCTTATCAAAAACCCACCTCAACCTGATTATTTCCATCAACAGAGCGTGCGTTCTGTCGTTTATCAAAAGAAGCCGAAGTGCCATAATCTGCCGTGGATTTAGGAGCAGTTAATGGTGTAGGTGGGAGTTTGAAACGAGAATGAATAGTCTGGGCAGGATTCTGATAGACAGTCTTATAAGAGGTAACTTGAGGATCGAAAATAAATTTGTTATCATGTAGGGATGAAGGGTGCTCCTTCATCAAAGAGGAAGAAGTAGTATAATCGAATGCTTCTTCTTTAGAAATGGGTGGAAGATCGGCAAATGTAATACTACGTTTTGGTAGGGAACTTTTTTTCCTTGGAGAAGGCAAGCTTTGGACAGCAGTAGTACGATTGAAATTCGCTGGTGGAATAAGAATAGAGACCGGAGACTTTGGCGACGGATTGTCCACTGATGTTCCAGCGCTCTCTTTCCTTAGTGACTGAGTGAATAATATGAAGAATTGCATTAGTAGAGTTAATAGTATATAGAACATAATTAAAAATACGAATTTACTGTTAAGCACTATATAAATGTATACCTAAACTATTAGACTAAAGCAATACTTTCTGAGAACTAATTATTTAACAAGAAACAAAAATATGTAACTTTTATGTAATTAAATAAGGATTCCTTCACTTTTCTTCTCAAATTTCAGCTTATTTTTTCGTTTTATAAAACTTGTAACTATATTTTAAAAACAGATTTATTTTCAGCACTACATCTCATACAAAATCTATATTAGAATTAAAAAGGAATCAGTTTTGAACTTATTCATTCAATATTCTTCTTCTTTTTTTACCACCTATACATTCAGTATTATATCAATTGTACTATTATTGCAACAATTCATGCAGCTTTGCGCATAACTTTGTTTTGTATACCCTCCTAATGATTTTTAAATATATTAGAATTGATTTTATATAAAGTTACTTCACATTTGTACCCTCTATCCATCACTTTTTCATATGCATCAATACATCACAAGGTATTCTGAATTAACGTAATTAATTTAGTAACCTTTATACCAAAAATTGTAAAAAAGTAATAGGAACTGTTTTCTCTGTATCTAATAATTATAAACATAAGAAATTTATTTCATAGTTTATATGTAGTATTAATTGTCAGATTAGATAATAAATAAAGATTAAATAAAATTAATTTCAGAAGTACTTGTTTGCATTGATACATTTGAATAGAACACTGCATTTATCTCATTTTTACGTCAATCATCTAGAACTTCAATATTAACATCATCTTTTCCTTCTCTTTACAATTAGATAAATACTATCTTATTTTTATACTTTGTAATAATATATAAACATCTGGTCCATTAGATTTATATCAACATATAACATTTATAGAACATTTGTAGAATACAGTACATTGATTTATATTTCAATAATGATATGAGATTTACTGTAGAAGTAACCATTCAATAGTTGTTAGCACTTGTAACTTAGAAAAAAAGAATACTAGATACACAAATACCTTGTCAAATGATACTTTGTGTCTCAATGAACGTTTCATTTCTCATTTTTTTTTCTCTTATTTTTACCATACACCATGTAATGATGCAAGTAATTGGAACTTGATATCTTTTGGGTACACTCCCTTATTTAGTGATACACGCATTGATTAATATATTATTTGTTTCTGATGATATACAGTTGAAGAGAGTGAATGAAACATTATAAAATGAATTATAACTATAAATTCCTAATCATATAATAATGGTTAGATCCCTGGAAGTAATAAAATATTTCACCCTTTTTTATGTACATAAGCTGCATTGTTCATAACATAAAAAGGTATTTTTAAGAAATATTTTAGAAGAAATTCATGTAAAATTATGAATATAACAAAATCTTTACACTTTTGTTTAATATAACTAAAAAAAAATACTAAATAAATGAGATTGTTAATTAACAATATATTAAAAGTATTTTAAGAAGTAATGGAACTATTTCTTAGATGTTACTCATTTAATTTTAAAATAAGACTGTGTATAGACTCTCGTTTCTTTAATTGCCAAGTCGTGTACCACAAAGGATAAAGATGGTAATGCCTGTATCTCTTTTGAAATGTAAGAAGCAAGTATACTATTATAAAAAAATTGTTAGAAGTGTAACAATATACACTTGTTGCTTAGTATTCACATAAGAACAGGAATTACAATTACTGTTGCTAATATCTTTTCTTACTTTCAGTAATTCTTAACAAAGTACCTAAAAGTACATATAACTCTTTCTTTTAAGCTTAATCAAAATTGCAATAATCAGCCATCATATGTCTCCAATCTTTTAAAATAGATTGCGAAATAAGTTTAAGAATCAATGTACAAATATCGCTAAAAATATGTTGTTAAATATGTGGGAAGTTCATGTCATCTATGACGTCCGCCTACCTATCACAGAAGTTATCTTCTTATATTCATCTTTCTTTAACCGATATTCACATGAACGAAGGAGCGATGAATTATGTACACGAGAGTCTGTTTGTTGTAAGGAAGATATCACATTTTTGTGATGATTAAAACCTTAAGTCCCCCTTTGCTTTTTTTGTTTGTACCAAAGCAAGAAACCAATCACAGAGAATCAACCTAGCCAGTCAGAGCGTGTTCGCAATAATTACACTTAATATTATATAATGGCAGTATCAGTAACAAACGGAGTAACGATAGTTAAAATTGTACAACAATGATACCCATATGAAACACAATAAACACCATGATTATGTGAGTTAACGACACGAATATCCTTAGATCGTATTTTATTATGGCACAGTCCCGCGAATTCAGAGGTATGGACGTAGACACAGGGGAAATAAGTAGAGGGTCGAACGACTCACTCCTGTTAGAGGGCAGCCAAAGTAGCGCTATCACCTTCCACTGTCTGCAAACATGTGAAACATCTCTTGTTTTGCCGCTCAGGAGAGCATGCGACGCTAATAACACTGACAAATATACATTTCATGCGTCACATATTATAAATAAGTAATGAGAGTTATGGTGAGTGTATGAACAATGAAAAGAAATATACATATATAAAGTAGCTAACAATGATGTATCGAATTGAGAGATTCATTTCAGTTTACATTAAATGTACAATCATTTGAAGAATAAGAAGACTTAATAAAGTAATATTGCTGTTTCTTTCCCACTATTCTAGTTAAAAATTAGCAATTTTATTAGAGTTTATGGTTTCCTAATCATTTGAAACTATTGTGTTTAAATAATCCTATAAATCAATATACTTTCATTAAGAGGAAGTAAAATAAATTTAAATGAAAACTACTGTCCATGCTTGTACAACCATATAAAAGTATATACAATAGGGAAGAGCAACGTTTTCTATTAATACCACATTGTACCATAATAATTTTTCTGTCTTAAAAATGATCAGAAGCTATTCTTCTTTTATAGAACTCCACTTTTACATTTTTATCATTTGTAAATTGAACTTTTCAAATGTCCCTCCATTTGTTCCAGTGCCATTAATAAACATGGAATATTTTTGTTAATAAGTCATATGTATATGTATTCGTGAACACATGTACATAAATAAATGATTCTCAACTAGAGCATAAAACATACAGCAAAATCATGCATATTTTGCAAATAGAACTGAAAATAAAAAGCAGCAATTTATAGAAAAAAAGAGGAGAACAATAGAAATAACAGTTTCATAAAACTAAAGAATATCAAGCATTCATATATGCAAGATTTATTATTTATGGAAATATATTCAACACCTAAAATAATTCTAAAATTGAATAAAAAAAATTAGTAACAGATCTTGTATCAGTATTCTTAAATACAACTTAATTATTCTATTTTTATCAATTTACTATTTTTAAAACTATTTTATTCTAACTACTAAAAGCAAACCCACTACTTTTAAATTTATTAGTGCAAGAACATGCAAATATAGCAATTATATCAATTAAAAATTTATAATATAATAAAAGTACTTACATTTGTATTCTGTGGTGCTAAAGTATGTTTGCTCATCACAATAGTGGTTGTTTTGAGATCTTTTGTACCACCTGGTGATTTAGGTGGTACAACCATATCAACCGGACTACTTGATTTGCTTACTAATGATTCAGCTGCTCTTACTACATCTAATACCTATTTAACATTGAAAGATATTTTATATCAAGATTAATATAAAATTAGTTAATAGCAATCAAGTATCAGCCACAAAATTCTGCATACATTATCCAATTTGCAATTATTTTGTACTTATATTTAATGATATTTATAAAATATCTAACATGTTTGTTTTTCTTATACATATTTTAAATTTAAGAAGTATATATAGATTTTTATAACTGACTATTTTATTGTACGTTTGATCTTACTTTTTCAGGAGTAGATTTTTCCCTATGTTCAAGCAAAGCACGTTCTCTTTCTTCTTGTTCCCATGCTATAAGTTCATCCTTCATTTCTTGCTCTTGTCTAAGAGTTGCTGCTTCCTCATCATCACGATCCAGACTGGACACACTCTGCGACAACGACTTAGTACCCTCTGCCGCAGGATCCTTTAAATCTTTAGACGTTCTAGACTCTTTCGATTCTCTCCCGTCAGATACTAACAATACTGATTCAACATCACTTTTATCGTATCCTTTGCAAACTACTAACGTAATTGTATTCCCTGAACACCGTAATATATTTACTGCCTCTTGATGAGCCGCGCCTAATAACGATGTACCGTTCACTTCTAATAGTCTCATGCCAACCTAAAATTGAAAATGTAATTACAACAGATTAATTTTTCTATAAGCATTAAAAATAGTTACCTTCAGTCTTCCATCTCTTTTAGCTGCGCCGCCTGTGTTAATTTTGGATATAAACACCCCCTCGTCTGTATGATCAAGAGGATTACCCTTCTGTCCCCGAAGTCCGCCTTTAATGTGCATGCCTAATTTTTCACCTGGTTCTTTCGTAATTACTAATTCCTGAAATGTAACATTAATTTTAAATGAACTTTCGTTATTTTTTTACACTGTTTCATTTTAACTCGTACAAAATTTAAATATTTTTCTATTATATTAAAATATAATTTGTTATTTTCAATGTTATATATTTACATAAAAATTATAAATGCATGATACATGATGGCTTTATTATCGAGTTTTTTTTAATTTAGCATTAAGCGAATAAAGCAAGTAATAAAAAGAAAAGATTTTCGGATTCTATGTAATCTCAAATCTAGGCAAAAAAGCAAATATCCGTGGTTTGGTGCTGAGCTTACTTACAGCCTTGATAGAGGGGTAAGCGTGGCATTGAAAAAATAAAAATAACAGGTCAAATAAAATTGAGTACTTACTGTCACAGGGATGTACTCTATTTCGACCAGCTTGTTGGACAAATTATAGATAATAGCATTAAGAAACAGCATAACGAAACGATTGTAAGTGAAGCACAAAGTGCCACTGTTTGCAGATGATAAGCACTTAATGAATGGTTTTATTCTATTCTATTGTTTGTTCAATTAGAATTATTGTTTTACATACATTTTTAAATTAATATAGAACTCGTTCATTCAAGGCGTTAGAATGCAATATGCAATTCTAGTCTTTATTAATATTAAATTTTAACGTTAAAAAGTTAAAAATTGTGAGAATTAAGCATGTGAGAAACATATATTGTGAATTTGTGGTTTGTAAACTTATATTTTTCACAAGCGTGTTTTTTCTTTAAAGCTATTTTGTAATTAAAAAGCAGTAAAATGGTGTGCAGTGACCAGCAAGCAAATGATTACATCAGCATTGGTTTTTACCTGATAATTCTCTGGTAGAGGATCATGTTGAACGGTAAGCACAATTTGATCTTCTGGTCGCAGAAGTTCCATCACAGCCTCTTGATGCGTAGCTTTCGTTACATCCGTACCGTTTACCTTTAGTATTCTATCGCCCATTCTCAATTTACCAGACTTTGCAGCTATACCACCAGGCACCACCTAATTTTTGTGTCACACTTGTATTATTACATTATTTCGGAGTATTGTAAAGAATATTGATAAACTCTTACATGAGATATAAAGATTCCAGGTTCCTTTGCACCAAACGGTATGCAAGAATGATCTGTACCCCCAATAATACTGAATCCTAGCGATCCTTCTTTCACAAGAATTACGTCCTAAAAATATGAACATAATTAATTGTTTTAAAAAAAAGGGAACATACTAAATTCTTATTTTATTTAAATTATGTGGACACATTGTCTTGAACAATAGTATAAGACAACATGGACAGATTTTAACGAACAGAAAGTGGATTTTCATAAAAGTGAAGGATACACATATAATATTATATTGAATAAAAGAATATATTTAGCTTATACTACTTACCTATTTCCATGCCACAGAGGATAAGCATCCAATGTATATAATAAAATGTAAAACATTCCGTATACACCCAATTCCTATCAAATATTTTCTGGTACGGTTTGATAAAATGCACACATACACAAGGAAACAATTACATTTAGTGGATCAAACTGATAGCACAGAATTTCAAAAATATAGACATGCACCAAACAAGAATATGATTGACAATGAAAACAGACAAACAATAATAATAAAAAACGAATAAATATCTATAATATTATTTAAAGTTACCTTTCTCAAAATAGAGACCAATCATTGTAATTATAAAAATCCTACTAAGCATTATTCTGTGTACAAAAATTCAGTCACAATTTAAAAAAATATTATATTTTTAATTAATCATGCATCAAGAAAAGAAACCGATTGAACCACCCTTTTCCAATGATCGTAATTATTCTGTAGATGAATAATTGATTACATTTAAATATATTTAATCAAAACTTATGGCATTAGAACCATACAAATAGTTAGGATTGTGATTATCATCCAAGCATGGAAATAAGTTAATAAATAATAAATACTAAGTACTTAACTTTTACCTAAGACATTAAAAAAGTGCAAACTATTCCCGCATTAGAGAAGAAATAATTATAATTTCGATATATAAAAACTAACAGAACAAATTTTCTTTAGTCATTCAATTCGATCTTCTTTATCGAAAAGAAGGTAAATGATATCTAAATTTTGTAAATAAATTTTGATCGAATCGCAGTGTGCAATGTAATATCCATGCATCTAGCTACCAGGCACATACCTCGATAATCACTGGCGGTACCAATTGATTTTCAGTCACCCTAGTTACGACGGTCTCGGTGAGCGTGCTCTTTGTGATGGTCTCAGTAACTTTACCGAGTGCGGTAGGGGCTGGGGGGAAGTTAACGTCCCCAGGTAGATTATCAGGCTGCTTTATTGTCACTGTCACGATTGGGCCCTGATGGGAGTCTGGTGACGGCGAGGATGTAGGAGGACGAAGGAAATGAGCAGGGATCATAGCCTGAAAATCTTCGTTGGTGATTGGCTTCGGTACCTGTATGTCCTCCTGAGGTGAGCTTGACCTAGGCTCTGTAGAAGACGTAGGCGTCGAACTTGCTGTTGTCATGGGTGTAATTGTCGGCTGTGAAATGCTATGCCTGGGAGCGGGTTGCGGATGCGGTTGGCTATTTGTCGGACTTGATGATATTGATGAAACGTTTTTAATACTTCCAGACTCTGTGACACCGTTCATTTTTGGCATCTCAGTAATCTCTATTTTCATAGGCGGAGGAGTTTTTGACGTTGGGCTCGGAGATAAAGTTCTATCTGCGTCGATGGACCGCCTGTATCCAGTATATCCTGGTCTATTAGCTATGTAACTATTGGCGTTGTACAATCCTGTGTATGGCTTAGGTGCACCGATTACTCGTGGCGATTTTTCCGAAGGAGTTACCACCGTAGCTGGGTTTGCTTGAGAACGTGGAATTTCACGTTCAACAACTAATCGAACAAATCTTTCCAAGCCAGTTAGCAGAGCAACTGCTTGTTCATGTTTAGCTCCTCTCATTTCAACTCCGTTAATCTGTCAAGCGAAATTGTAATGTTTGAGACAAAAGAATCAGTGCTACATAAACTAGAACCGAATGCGTTAGTATGTACTAAACTTACAGATATTACTTTATCTCCAACTAATAATTTACCATCTTTTTGGGCCACACCACCTTCAGTAATTCTTGAGATATATATCGCCTAGAAATTATATTTTGTAGAAAAAGACTATACATAACTGAGTGAGAAGCTAAGTGTAGAAAATAACTTCATCTTACATCACTATTGTCTTTGAATGGCGGGGAACCTTCTCCGCCAGCAATACTAAATCCAAGTCCATTTTGGTCCCGTATTAATGTTGTATGAACAAGAACAGATACCATCGGTTCATCATCGACTTTTGCCGAAGATATGGGTTCAGGAATTTTCTTAGACTGGGAAAGAAGAATTTAAAATTTTTATATTTCATTTTAAGATGTATAATTTTCAAAATTATATACCTTAATAGCATCATGAGGTAAAGCATCACCATTCTCCAAAGTATGTGATAAACCTGTAGATGAAACATGAGACGTCGCACTTGGCGCTCTACTGGTACTTAAACTAGAGCACACTGAGTCTTTTTTCGATGACGTCTGTTAAACACAATAATGTTAATAAATTATACATTATATTTCATAAGTAAACTGCATGTTTTATGTAAATTCATATTTTTGATGACCAAAAAAATGAACTTAAATCAAGAATTAGAAATGTAGACAAACGAACCTGTTCATATGGAGGTACTATCCTCGTAACTTCTCTTTGTACTACTAATACAAGGACACGTCCACAAGCTTTTAAAACTTCTACGGCGTCATAATGACCTACGTTTACTACTGACACACCATTAACAGACAATACTTTATCTTCAACTTTCAAACCTGCTAAATCTGCAGGACCGCCTATAAAACAATATAATAATCGAATTATATAAAATTCACAATGTATATGTATATTTAGCAACGAAAAATTTGTCGCTTTAAATTTAATTGTTTACCTTCCGTGACTCTGGAAATAAAAATGCCTTCATCATCACCCTTAAAGGGGGTTGAACCGATGCCACCAGCTATTGATAAACCCAAACCACCTGTTGTTCTCTCGATATGAATTTCATATTGTTCATCTCGTACTTCTATCGTTGGTTCCGCATCGGAAGTGGCACCTATATAATTAGATATACCAATTCAATTATTATTACTATTATTATGTTTATTATGTAACTATATAATGTTTCACAGACTTCTCCCTTTACCGCCCTCTCCTTTTTTTCTTACAAAACATCTATATTTTCTTGGCATTTTTAGTTGCACCTTTTATACACAATACGTAATATTAATTTAATCGAACATATCTTCTCCATCGTTTCTCTCTACGCACATACGTTTGTCACATCAAGTTAGATAAATGACTGGATACACGATAAGATAACTAGTGGAAAGAGGATATCTTATCGTGGAGTATGTTTGCTGTCACTGATTGCGACGCAACAACGCTAAAAAGTTTAGAAAACTTCGCCATTTAGTGTAACTTGCGGCGAGAAGATATGTCATTTATTGAAGTATTTTGTTTTATATCTACTATGTGAATGTTATAAAAAGTGTTATATTTAGAGATCTTTTAAACGATAAATTAAAACGTTGTCAAGTATAATATAACTAGATTGTTCTACCTTGACTTTGAGTGTCAAAATTCTCTGTAGATTCTACTGGTGCTGACGTGGATGTAGGAGTTTCCTCGTTTTTCTTCATAAGTGCCTAACAGATAATATATAATATTATAAAATATATATAATACTATAAAAACTATATAAAATTCCTCTCAATTAATTACAAATAAATAAATAAATAAACATGTATACTATGTGGACATCTGTTTAAATACATTTAATTAATATAAATTTTAAATATGTTTTAGGCAGACCATAATTACCTGTGCAATAATGGAAGCTACTTTTTCTTTATCTACTGCTGTATGAATACGTTTATTTTTCAAATGATGAGGAGTGTCTCTGCGATGCAGTCTATTTGGTTTATTTGAATCACCACTGCCATCATAATCAATACCTTCTGTTACAGAAAACTCTACATGTCTTTGTGTGTCTTCATTTTCAGATTCGCCATCTTCTTTGTCATTTCTGTCCTTTGATTCAGATATTGAACCCTCAATTCCCATGTCCTAACATAATAATTTTTATAAAATAATTGCTAAAAAAAGCAAATAAATAAAAGAAATAAATTATCGTCGATAGTAAGACGTACAATGTTAGATTCTGTAATGTATTGATTAGAAACTACTTCTGGTTCATTGCTAGACTGAAGATCCGCACTATTGGCCATCGTTCCAGGTACGATTTCATTTTGTTCATTTTCTAATGACTCGAATTTCGATGATTCTTGCTGAGTAGTATCTACTGTCAAATCATTTGATTTTGTTGATACGTCAGTATCTGTCTTATCTAAACCAAATGTTTGAGAAACATCCTGAAAAATATTTTTAATTATTCTTTACCATGAAAACGTAGTATATAATGTGACTACATTAAAATAAAAATTTATATATAATTTAGATTTTCAATAATTAAATCAATTAATTATATTAATAGTTACCTGCTCATCTGTAGACGCTGATCGACTGTCACTCTTACTTTTACTAAATAATTTATGCGCTTTTGCTTTTAATTCTTTGGGGTGAGGTGTATTTTGTCTTACAAACGGTGTCTGAAATAAAGGAGATGTTAGATGTATTTAAATACGTTTTTAAAAAAGAAGACAAATGGTAAGGAATGAAATACACTTTTGTTTTTGTTATCATTTTAATTCAATGAATCATAAGAATAATATTGCCTCCAACACACAATGTATCTCGATAATATCCTAAACTTAGTCACAACGAATCTAACGAGTTTAGGAGGTTTTGTCTTTCGTAATTTGCTCACCTCCTTATCAGTTTCTGGAGGTTCATCCGTGAATTTAACGGAATGCGTTCGCGACGCTTCTTTTTCCTGCCAACCTTCATCATCGCTGCTGCCTAGCTCACGTAGTTCACCATCCTGAACAGCGTTTCTCATTCCACTGAGCATACCGAGTCTTCCTGAATCTAAATAACATATTATGTTGCGTTACGAATGCAGCGCGTTGAACTATAATTTGAAGAAATGAATCTACTAACCATCTGGATGGATTTCTAACTGTGGCAAAAGGAAACAGATTAATACTTCCTGCCCTGTTTCTTCGTCGACATCCGTCTGGAAAGTAAGCATTGGCTGTGCTTGATTTTTACTTAACCATACTGCCTTTAAATTCAGATTGATCAAGGAATATGGCAAGTATTGTAATCTGAAAAATATAATCATGGGTATTGTTAAATGTTATTAATTAATAAAACATGAAAAAAATTTCGACTTTAACGATAAAAATTACACACCTATTTCCAGATACGTCTAAAACGTGAAGAGCAGTACATTGTCCAACTTCGACTGGAAGATATTGCAATTTATTATCCCTTAAAGATAATACACCTAATTGTTTTAAATTCCCTAAAAAAAAGTTTAGTTTGAATTAATATCTCGCTTTTTCATGAAATATTGACTGACTATTTATTGCATAACAGGATCTAATTACAAAAGAAATTGTCTTACCGATCTCTGTAGGAAGCGATTGCAAACTATTTCTATCTACATTTAAATTGTTTAGATTATGAAGTTTTCCTATAGTTACAGGCAGTTCTAAGAGAAAATTTTCCGTAAGAATTAATTCTTGCAAATTTTCGCACCTGCAATGTATATCAACTTGCTTTTACTCTTTTTAAAATGTTAACAATTCTTCAATCGAAAAGTAAAAAAACAATCTCACCTGCCTATGTTTAGATTTAAAGTAGATAGCCTGTTTTGATCGACTTTGAGAATGGTAAGCTTTTTCAATTCTCCAAGTCCATCTGGTAATTTTTCAATAACATTCTGCGACAAATGTAAATCCGTTAAAGACTCTAAACCCCCAATTTCTTCTGGTAGGTCCTCCAAACGATTTTCAGACACATCTAGGCATGCTAACGTTTTTAGTTCTCCTATTTCCGGTGGTAGATGCTGTAGCTGATTATGATCCAGCCATAACTCTTGTAATGCTGGTAATTTTCCTATATGTGCTGGCTACAACAAAAATTGCAATTTTTAGTGAGTATTATACTAAAATAAACGCGTTTCTCCTTCAAGATTTGTTATAATGATTTATCTTAAATCTATCTTACTAAAACTTCAATGTCATTGTCACCAAGATCCAAGCGCTCCAATTTGTGAAGTTGGGACAGCGATTCCGGCAAGGATTTGAGCAAATTTTCTCGTAACTCCAATGATTGCAACGCCTCCAAGCTAAGAACAATCGGTAACAGAATTGTAAGTACTAGATGCGACGAAATTTAATTAACACCATTTTAAGTTCAAATGCAATTAAAACGAGTTTCCGTTGGTGTTACCTTCCGAAATCAGGCGGTAGATTCGTAAGAGACATATCATTAAGTCCTAGAACAGTTAAGTTCCTTAATTGCACGAACCCAGCTGGGAGCCTGTAAGATAATTTTTGTTTTTTCTTTGAATTCTTAATCCTATATTTTCTTTCGAATTTGAAAATTCAATTTACACGAAGAAACACTTTAAACGAATAAAAAAAATTCTGCATTTACAGACCTTGGAATTGGATTGCTGCTAAAATCCGCCACCTGAAGTGCCCGTAAATTCTTGATGTTCTCAGGAATGTCTGGTATATCTGAAATGAAAAAATAAAAAAAATGGTACTAACATTTGAATCTAATCATTAGTAGTTTTTTATGCGACGCGAAAATTCTAAATTCTGCTAATAAATGTGACCTTTCTGGTCCGTAAACAGTTTTGAGCCTCTGAGAATGCTATGTGAAGAAAGAGTTAATTGACGCATGTTGCAACGTATTGTATAATTTGCACGTCGTTGAATAATACCGGCCAATTGATTTACAGGAAACCAACTGCAAACCCAATGACAAATTCTTCCGTGAGAAATAAACGCGATCGGTGAACTAAACACTGCTATTGCATAAGAATGCAGGATGCTGCGTTGTGGATGAGATAATACAATATGTATACATTCCTCCTGTTGTTTCCCCGAGTAAAGCTGAGGAATTTTATTAATTAACGGGAATAACGAATCTGCAGACTTCGAACATAAAATATACTGGTTAAAAACCACAGAATTTATGAGTAATTTTTCGTGATTGCAATATATACGTATTTATTGCTGCCGTATGCAGGAATATGAAAACTTAGGTGAATTAAAAAACTGGTTAATTGGGATATACTAAAAACATACTACAAACGTGTATTACAGAGTTTTTATTTATAAATTGGTTAACAATTTATTACAAGATATAGTTAGATTATAATATGAATATAAATTTTCTGAAAAACTTGTTATACAAAAATAATATATTATATAGGTATGAAGATGTGGTTTCATTTCTCCAATTATCTACATTTATGGTGCAATAAGATCAAATTGACGAATACATGCACATTTTTGAAAGTATGATGAATCACACCACAATTGTGCATTCCTTAATCAAAAGATGAAGCACGGAGAAAAGGGTGAGGAATGGAAAATCATGTATCGCATAGTAAGCGAAGCGAGTCTTTACGAGCAAACTGAACCTTGGAATATCGCTTGTTACTTTTAATACGTGTTTTACACCAATCATCATCAACTATGCAATTGCTAAGTTGTTATTCAAGTTTTACTAATTGTCTTACGTTATAACTTTTTGAGTTTCAGTAAGATCGAAATAGTAGTAGTACGCACGTGTTTCGTGACGGATGCATGCGCGTACACAAACGCATACTATGTCGCGAAATGCATGTACGGTGCGCACGCACGTGTGAACGTAACGACAGCGACGTGAAGCAATTACAAACTAACCGTGATTCCGCCAGACAGAAGAGTCAGACCCCTTCGTTCGTCGGACCTCTTTGTTCCCAAAAGGATGTTAATGATCGATGAACAAAGGTATACGTCTGAGGACTTTTATAACAACGAATGGATGCACAAAAGAGATTGCCTTGTAATATGCTTGACTGGAGTTTGAACGGTATCGAATATGTGACCGTCCGTTATCGACCGATAACTTTCTGTCTGGTTACATATTATGCAGCGAGGAAACGATACGCCATCTCATGGTTTTGTGGTTAAAATATCTCCGATCGAGCGATACAATTACCATCCTATCAATATTGAATGTGCGCTGTATATGTGCGTAGTATATTTTTAATTGCGTCATGCACCGATCTGCAAACGATTTTGAAGATTGCCGTGACAACCGGCCACAATGAGCATGTGCAATACACCACGCGTTCAACAGAGACGTAGCAGTTTTTTAAGTCTGTTCATATGCACGTTGTACGTAATCATTGATTCAAAGTATATCAAAGATTATAAACGATGCTTAATGAGAAAGTAAGTGACCAAAAATTAATTAACTTGTGTCATACGATTATGATTATTTAATCAGATGAAACATAACAAGCTCTAAACTATTTTCAGGAAACACTTTTTCGAATAACCAAACAATCAACAATACTACGACATGATTCACTCACCGGTTGATAAAAATGTTTACAATCGAATTACGTGGGTTTATTGCAAAAACGTTTCCTACCACACCCTCGTGATAATTCGTCGCCACGACCCTGGTTACACCCTTTTCTTTTTCCATCGAATCGGTCAATTTTCAGTAATTACGGGATCGCGGTCAATTGCCAAGCCTACTTGTCGAATACAGTAATCTGTAATTAAGCAACCAGTAAATAACGCAAAACATAGCTTCGGTATACCTCTGGACGCGTCCGCTGCTGTAAACATTATAAATAGCGCGAAACATCCACCCTCGGCCTTTGCAATTTACCTTGGAAGAAGAGGAGGCGACGGAGGCCGTGTAACGTATGCTGAGGTGGGGAGGCCAGCCACCTGACATGTGAACACGCACTAAGTTTGAGTAAATAGGATCCATTACTGTAGGCATGAAAGCACAAATGTATGTATCTACCTCATACACGGCATCGTTTCTCACAGATCCTCCATCATTCGCATATTTCGAATTTTCTGATACAAGGAAACATAGTAAGAGCTTATTTTACAAATTTTATTCTATATTTTCTATCTATTTTTAAATCCATCTTCTCTTCCTGCTTGCATCGCCTCATTACTAGAACACCCTACGTATCTATCTATGTATATGTAGTCACTAATATCCGACGCAGCACTGTTTACGCTATGTCGGGAGACTGTGCGTTACGGTCTCGCCAGAGAAAAAAAAAGGGAAAATGCAATCGGGTAAACAGCCTTTAAAGCTGAAGCTTTCGTGACGTGTAATTTTATGCCGCATAAATCACAAGAGATATTCACTTCTACAATTTTCCATCGCGAATACGCAACGGGAAACATAGGGTAATACGCGGTAAGGGTAAAAGATTACACAGTACATGTATGCTTTTTTTTCCTTACGTAATATCGGCGACACACGTAAAGAAATCGATCAGCCGGTTAGAAGAAAAAAAAAGTGTCCCGTCTTCTCGTCTAGTTCGTAATTCTTCGCCTCTTCAATTCAACACACTTATTGATGTTAAATTTACTGCAATGTTTACTTAGATTTTTTATACTCTTTTTCTGATCTTTAATAACAGTGGTTTGTGTTACAGATTTATCGGATAATCGCGAGTGATCATAGGAACATTAATAAATTGTTTCGAACCGGAAAAAGAGCAGCACAGGGGAAAAAATGGAGAATGAAGTAAGGGTGTAACGGAAGGGTGACACCTCGCTCTTCGTCATGCCTACACGCGCGATCTAAGTTCTTATGTAACAACGAGCAACACGTGAACGCGTGGTGAACTCGCTAGAAAGTTCGCAAGCTGCAATTTTCTCTGTACCAGGTGCTTCATCCCCTTTTTTCTCCATACCCGAAGGTTACAGGTTACATTTAATAATTTCAAGAATGCATGTATCAATTTCTAGAATTCAGGCCAGATACATACATTTACAGTTGCTAAAACGGTACTCCATGTAAAGAGGGGAATAGAAGTTTTATTCAGGATATTGAATTCCAGTCACGGTCAATTGATCTTCTAACTAGTTGCAGAGAGATTCGAAAACACGGTCTACGATTTTGTTTTTCCTCGGGCACTTGTAAATCCAGGAAAGAGACGATAAACGAGTGTCCTACGAGAACGGGAAACAACAAGTGTCTCGCAGCTTGCGAAAATATTATCGTTTCGTTCCAAATTGGGAGCAATATCAAATCATCCGTAATTAACGATCACCACCACGATGAACATTATTTTTCTTCGTGTTTCCTTGGTTGATCGTTTAGACTACATTTCATCTTCACGTAAATAATCATAGTCCTACTAAGAGAAAAATCGTACACGCTACGAAAAGGACGAGAACCGGAAAAGTATCTTGCTAGTTGCATTCCAATCGGTAGCATCTTCTTCGTACGTTGCACCTACACGCGAGTGCAACGCCTTTCATTAATAGCCTAGGTTTCCTGAACTCGAACCTGTTGCTATAAACTTATATTTCTTGCACGCAACGAGTTTTCACTGTCAACCAGTCTTGACCATTCCAGATCTCCTATCTAAATCCAAACGCTGTTGCTTCGCTAGTGAAAATAAACGCGAAGAAAATGCATGCATCCATGTGGTACTTCTCCTATGATTAATTTGTGAGTACATTCTCTTATTCTCGAAATTTCATACTTTATGTTGTCTAGAGGTTTTTAAAATAATATTTAAAGGAGTTTTCATATAGAAGCTTTTCGTAGCGAAGTTCTGTGACCAAAGAAATTCTATCACATCTGCAAACCGGTGGAACTCTCGGATTAAAGACCAGTTTAATGGAACCATTCGCGAACAACGGATACAGAGACAACACGTAACACCCAGAGTTTCAACTTTCTCGTTACAAGGTGAACAATACATTACTGATGGAGTCAACAATAATTCCAAAGCTCATAATAAGAAGTGTTCCTAAGAAAACAAAAATTACATTGGAACTAATGATGTAGAAAACTATGATATAATTTCCCTGTGTTATTGCAGCGACTCTGCACGCAACTTTGATCGATGATAATTGAGAACAATCGCTGTCACCTCATAATGATTAAATCATTGATGATGCTTTACGTGTTCTATAACATCATATCCATTTTTTACTGTATAGTTTAACAGGGTCTTAAACATATTCTTTTAAAAGGATGTCTTGCTCTTATCCCCGTCTCTTTTCAGTGATTATTTTACTGATAAAATTCCACTTGCGAGCAGGTAAATCGTTCAAAGGATGCTAGCAGAAATTAGACCACGCAACAACCTGTACGCATCGATGTGTGCACGTTCACACGCATGTGCGTGGGCGGCTTAATCAAGGGGCAAGTTTCCTGAACCCGAACCTGTTGCAGTCGCTCGCGGTTTATCTCTTCCATGATCAGGCAACGAGTTTTCACGAGATCGTATAGCGCGGTCTAGGCTTGTGTGCGTCGCATTTTTTTTACACACGGGTTTCCATGCGAGCAGGGCATAAGGGAATCTACTTGGTTAAAACGACGAAGGAGCGACTAGCGTTGCCTCCAACATCGTCTTGTAACGTAGCCCTTACTGAATTTTGCACGAACTGGAGAACAGAGATGAATAATAAAGCAGAACGTTGCATTCAGGCGTAATATAAATGTAGTTTCCCCAGAGCCACAGAGTGCTTCTAATTAAAATGAAACGCATACTTAATGGAAGTTGTTAATCAAAGGGAAGAAATTCCAGCTTTTTTTTAACGCTGGTTTAGGCGTTCGTTTTGAGAAACGCCTTCTAGTAAAATATATTGCGGAGAAGAATAAGATGTGATGAACAGTATGTTTAAATAACTAAAGTATCACTAAAAATGGTAAAGGCAGAAGAAGTAATTATGTCTTTACCTTTATAGCAATATTTTTCTTAGACCTTGAACGCGCAAACAATTATTGACTTTGTAACAGTTTTTAAAATTCACGGATTAAAATAAAAATTAGGTATTCGAGTTGGTAATCTCTCCCAGAAAAAGTTACCACGCTTAGCGTGTGACTTGAATCGCACCGTTGGTTTTCTGAATTAAAAGTACTGAATTAGAATTACCAGCGATGTAACAGCAACCGGCACGCACCTAATCCCAGTGTAATTTAATTGTTACTTTCTCTTGTTTTTTCGTGACGGTCAATGAACCGTCTCACTCGAGCGTATCGCATTAATTGAAACAAGTGAAAACTGCAAGGCTTACGTGAAACCCATCTCGCATTAGCATCGAATAAATACGTGATAATATCATCGTAAATACAATGACACAATAATTAATCATTGGTATTGTTTTAGCGGAACATGAAATTTCAGCGTTAACTTTTCCGTGTAAATTGCAAAATTAATCGTTTTTGATATTAACATTAGCTTCCATGCAGGATATTGTAAAATTAATGACTGTTGATGCTGAGCTTCGAGTTCTCCAACCCTCCTACCAAACTTTTGTTCAATGATGGTATCCAGCAAAATATCGAGCGCTTCCTCCCACGATCAACTTTAAACGAAACACAGTACCCTAATGATGAATGGTATAACACATGAATTTATCTAACTCAACACGTGCAGTATAAAGTTTGGCAAAATTCCGAATCAAAATAAAATCGTTTATTTCTATAAGGTTGTGGGAGAACAATCTACGATTCATCCACGAATCGTTCATGATTCAAGCTCAAAACGTTTCAACTCTGACCCAATTAGTACATGAAATAAATATCCAAATTATGCAATCCAGTGCTCTTGTATCAAAAACTTTCCACGATTTCTCATAGTTCTATAACTACTTTGCTATCGCGAGTATCTGATAACTTTGGATTATTCGAAGTATCTTGAGACTGTAGTTTAATCAAATCCCACGTTAGCTCTTGCAACGTAAAAGTTATCAAAAACAGCCATGAAAATATTAAAATTGGTAGTAGTATCGGAAAGCACGCGACCAGCATTGCTCGTAAATATTCAGTATATATAATAAATTGATCGAACCTCGTTGCATATGTACGCTTACCATTCCAGCGCAACAAAAGGGTTGCTGATGGCCATTGATTAATTTTCGAACATGCACGCAAGTACCTAAAAAGAGATCGATATTCTAGGACCAATTCCTGGAATTTCTTGTGAATTTTTCCCCAAATTGTTTCATCAATTCTCCCTCGTAATGTGACTATAAAAATTTTACGCACATGCAAACGTTTTAATTAAACAGCACGGTTTCGCGTACACCTAAAATTAGAGTGGAGTTCTGGGAACACCCTCGACATGGGAACGTGTCTCCAGTTGTCAGTTTCCACTCGATTGTTCCCCAAACTCGTCCTCGTGTGTAACTTGTTAGGCATTAACGAGGTCGACCGCGAAGTGTGCAGCAAGTGCGACTGCAAAAGTTGCACGCACAATCTATAACGAGTTTCGTAAATATTGTAGGACGACCTCGCGAAATATTTATCTATCTAAACGCAGTGGTAATATTAAAAGTACTAATTATGTTCATTTCCCTTGACTCGTGCATAGCGACTGGAATTATATTTATTCAGGATAGCATGTACCCCTACGTTAATTGTTTCCCAATCAAGTCTATCTGGTGTCTCACACCCCCTTGAGGCACGTGTATCACCACTGCCACGCTACCTATACGCAGTAGACAATCTCAATTTCACGGTCTCGTTAGGTATTCGTGGTCGTGCAGGGTGTGGTTTTACCCTTTATTTTCTCGTTTATTTTCGCTTTCCCACGTTCGTACATACATACGTAGTTCTTTCGATGGATCCTTAGTGCTGAACAAAGCGGCTCGATCGAAGGTACGAACACTCTAGGGTGCCTCTAAAAGTGGGACACTTTTGTCCTCTGCTTTCTCTCTCTCGTTCACCCTAGTCTCAAAAGCGACGCAGAAATATCAATCACTGGCCCAGATATTGCGAATCGTTTTTATTCAATACATAGAAATGCTGTCCGCGCATATGCAGACGAGTGCAAATAGTGCTGATCACTCTTTTTCCCTTATTCGTGTCACGCTTGAAACAAAATACGCGAATCTGGAGAACAGTCGATGAAATTTACTCGAAAGGGAGAACTTTTGCAACGTATATTTTTGGGCCAAAAATTTATTAGGTCGACACTGCAAAAATTCGCAAAACAGAGGAACGTCGAGTATTCTCATGCTGCCTACGGCACAGATTTCAATATAATGTTTACATTCTTCCAGATGAAATACCTTTTCCTTATGCCTCATGCTACCATTTTCAATGGTTGTACAAGTTTGAAAAACCGCGCGTCGAAGACCAATTACGCTTTACGAAGGCAAAGCAGAAAAAGGGCGGCGTCGGCGGCAGAGTCCCAGCACGTTTCTATAACTGAAAACGTCCGGGAAGCCAGCGTGTGTACGCGTTTCGCGTAACCTAATTGTAGCGCCTTATTGAGTTTCCATCAGCGACTTGGTATGCACACCGATATCCTCGCCTTAATACGTTGACCGCTGGGAGTCAGCCATTGCAAACTCATTTTCCAGCCGGTACGAACCGTCTGTTTCGTATAACCGCGACCATTTGGAACTTTTCCCTCCTTGATCTGGAAGTAACTGTTCCTCAGAATCATGTAGTGACAAAGTATCAGGCCGCAGCAATAAACTGGTATAAAATGTAATATAACGCGACTGAAATGATCAATTAACTGGATCTTAGCCAGGAGTAGGAAATGATTAGCAAGTACAGAACATTCTGACTCGGTCCTAATAATATTACTTTCATTTTTAATTAAAAAGCAATTCAATTGCGTAGAATAATACAACTTTTAAATAGGAGCTAAGCTAGGTAAAAAAATTCTAATATTAAGAAAAATTGCTGAAACTCGGACGTATATCGTCGAAATTGATCGGGATTGCCCGCGTCAAATGTGAACGTTCGAATATTCTTCGTGTGATTCATTTGGTTGACTAACGCGTTCCTCTTCTCCTTTCTTTCGACACGCGTACTTTTCCTCATCTTGTCGTATCGTTGATAAAATAATTTGTCTCGATAAGGTTTGTAGTTTCTCCAAGCACTCGAATATCAGCGTAGCCAAGTTGTCTAACAATTGGATTGCAAGTAAGGTCTGTAGTAATTTGCGACTGATTAAACTGCCAGTAGACGCCAGTAGACGTATATAAAATGTTCCATGATGACACAGAGTACTCCATACATATACATAAAGTATTTACGTGCCAAGTACGTTGAGACGTCACTAACAAAATTTCTCGTTACAATAGAACGAAAGACAGAATCTTTCTAAAAACAAATTTTTCAACCGATGACGATTAGATAGAGACTATCCTTTAAGCAAATGAATTATGTAATAGCAATCCTCTCCTGTCCTGACTATTCTTCCTTCTCTATCTTCTTTCCTCTATGAGTCACAATCGAGAATTACTCTACTTTTCTCTGAAAAATCCACGGATAACAAAAGATAGTGGGGAATCTCTACACTCGCTTATTAATAACGTATCGAATCGCAAGTTATCATTGTCAACGAATCATTATCGCCTCAAATGATAGCGAGCGATTATGTTCTATCGATCACATTGATCGACACGAGAATAATTTCGGTTATTGGTGGAAACTCGATAAAGTACGAATTAATGCGGTGCTCTCGGTAGACGGGAAGAATGCGTTCAGACAGACAGAAATTTATGATATCGATTATCATAGGAATGCAATTTATTACACAAATTGAATTCGATGTATAATCGTGACGAGAGAGATATCAGCGACCAAGTAAAGGAAGATTAATGTTCTGCTGTTATATAGGGTGTCATTGAACGATCCAATTAATACTGCATCTAAAAAGAGAGACGAAAATGTAATGTACACTTGTCTGTCATCGGAAGCTTTGTTTCCAGGCAAATTAATGTTGAAAATTATTATATTATTAGTGCTACAGTTATCAGACCTTTTATCTTTCCTTTTTCTTCATCGCGTTCCTAACTTCTTCACTCCCATAAATGTTATCTTGAATTTAATTGATATAGTTGTGTACATATTGTCAATTCGATTAAAGGATTGGCTCGAGAGCAACGTCTGTGCTGAAACATTTCAACCTTTAATTTTAACGACGAAATGAAAACTATTATTCAGCATTAATATCATCATTTAGATTCACGGTTCTAAAGTTTTATAGGTCATCAAAGGATTAAAGAGAGTCGAAAGGGAAACGCAATAACGGTGAACGATGAAAATCAAACAAGCAGCAGCGAGTAACTGGCCAACTTTCAACGGCAGAACTGTGCGTAATTATTAAAGTTACAAACTTCACCGGTATTAATTAACAGGGCACGGTAATGATTGCAAAATTCCTAATCGTTGGCACGATTAAATGGCGCAGTGGACTTTAGTTAATGGAACTCCAGTATATCATTGTTGGCCCCCTGTACAATGGGTCCTCGATCATGGACCAGAGATCACCCCTCGAATGGTGACCTTTCGGAACTGCACGAATAGCTCCCATTAATCTCAACTTTCTACAGGAAGTGGTAAATCATTCGATGATGTTCCGATTTTTCGAACGGCACTTCTCACTAATTTGTCATAGAACGTATCTGCTGCTCAAGAGAACGTAGAATTGCTCACCGACCATGACACTTGCTTGCACACGGAAAGCTCTCTGACTCGGCTAACCGGCTCTGTGCGCGTGTCTGTGGATTAACATCGTGCATTTCACGTGCACGCTTGTGAAATTATTTACTACGAGAGCTCGTAACGCTGTCAAAGCCTTAAATCGACCACGCCGATTATCCACCATGGCCAGGCTACGTGGCAATCCCCCGAGACCACGTTCTTGCTATTTTAAACAATGGCGAAACTAATTCCTTGAATATTCCAGCGATACGCTGGAATCGTTACTTCGTAGCGTCATCAAGTGGAAATAATTAATGATTCATCCTCCACGTTACGTGAATGAATTTTATGATTAAATTGACCTTGATTTGAAATTGTAAACGGATTTAGGATATGACTTTGTGGAAGGTGTTTAAAAAATTATAGCAAGTATAGGCGGGTTTTTAAAACCATCTAGGCGTGGAAGGCATTTGTGCGACTTTTATTGTACACTAACCTTTCCCAAGATGGCAATAAATTTCAATAAAATCACACCTCCCGCTATTAATATCAATTGAATGGGAGTAAGAGGCTTGATTCGAAACATTCTGCGAAGCTTTTTCACTCTACGTCGGTTCGAAAGAACATTAGAAGCAGTGGAAAAGGAATTTCAATTAAAAATCAATTCCCTTTCTCTAGGAATCATCGCATAAATTAATAATAAACTAAACATCTTTTAATTCGTTTGAAATAAAAAGAAGTAAATTGGTACTTTACGATAGCATCGTTCTAAAAGTTATTTCTACGAAGGAAAATTGAGAACATCAAGAGATGCTTCGTAATGGGTGGAAGGAAAAGCGAATTACTAGACATTTTATTTCCTCGACTCGCAGAATTCATCGTCGGCGTCAAACGCAACGCAACAACGTAGTTTATTCGATTTACCAATGAAATTCGATGGAACTCGTGCTCTCTGACCCTTTTTTAACGAGCTAAACAGAGTCTGAATCGCGTTACACCGATGGAAATAGGAATTGTTGTTAATAAAAAGTAACAAAAGAAAGAAAGGGAACGAGGGGATTGATATTGGTACAACTATTTCGATGACTCGCTGGACACAGTATCGGCTTTTCAGCTCGTCAGTGTTTCCGGGAGAATTTTTCTCCGGATAAAACGCGACAATATTTCTGGGCAATATCCGTGAATGCATCTCTTTATTGCAAATTGCAACGGCAACGAACGATTGAAAAATCGTTGCATACGATGATTTACGATGAAAATGATTTATATGCTAATATCTCTAGAAACGATTAAAAATAAAAAAGAAACAAATTCATTTTCCTACCCCTTAATACTCACACATATTATACTGCCAGGACCAATTCGTAACGCGGTTGATTCAAGGAAACAGTCAGTCTTTGGTAACGATAGGAATATCGATTTAACTGTCACCGAGTGACAAAATCGTCAATATTCCTGTAATTATTCTTGTAAGACAAGTGGAAGAAAGTTTGATCGGGTACACAGTTCCGGATATAGATTCTACGCAGCCAACGTTCTGTTACGAATAACATATCCGATATTCCGCGTTAAAATCAGTGATAGATCCGAAAAGTAGCGATTATGAAACCGGTCACCGTTGATACAGACACGTGGCATATTGTTAGCGTAGCGGCAGAAGAGGAGGCCGCAGGCACCCAAGCTATTCCGCGCCCTGGCATGCGCAACATTTCAAATTGGCACGGTGTTTAGATGTATCCCACGTAATTACCCAGGCAACGTATACTCCCGCGTAAGATATTTGTCAGTGGTATTCACAAAGAGGGCCGATCCTGACATTTCGATGGCGCGTAATCGGTCGTATTTTCAACACGTTCGCGCGATAGCGCCGGTGTTGGCCATGGCAGAGGAACGAGGAAGAAACCGGAGCAGAGAAAGAGAGAACGGATTTATTTATTTTCCAACCGACCGTGTAACTGTTATGCTATCGATATACACACGCGTTCGATTGCAACGGGGGCTCAATTTTAGAAAGAACAACGGTAAATTATACTATATGCGCCCTGCGAGGGTGAGCCGAGGCCGTTTAGGGAATGCATTGATCCCGCTGAATGGAATAGATTTAAATATTAACCTTTTGGCTGTTTCCAGTTGAAGATTGAAATATGAGTTGTCATTTCAATCAATTAATCGAGATGTGCTCCGATATTAACAAGACTTGTATCGAGAGCACAGAAGGGGTTAAACTAAAAGCATCCCCCTTCTTATCCCCATAAAAATCAGCTACGTTGTTGATTGGAATTTCACGCGCAAAATGGTGATAAATGAACCACGTGTTTCGCGCGTGATGCTTATTTTGACTTAGTAACAATAGCAATCATAATGTAGCAGAGACGAACAACAATTTGTCTGAACCGTCGAAAGCCAGGCAATCTATTATTTGCCGCGAGGTATTCACCAATCTTTTATTCTTGTAGAACAGCGAAGCGAACGACGTGAAACAAATTACACTGTTTAGACGATAGATCTTCATGGAAAAGATTTATAAATTTATCGTACGTTTAACCGAAAAAATGTTGGGCCTATTTGTTAAACTGTGCCAGTGTGTTTCGAGCCATTCGGTTAGTTGTACGTTCACGGGGTTTACGGTGAAACAGGGAGAGAGAAAGAGAGGCGAAGAAGGTAAGAGAGGCACGGATCCAGCAAGAATGCTAAGAGCATTGGAAGGTTCGTGACATTTCAATCCTTCGATTCTTTTCAAAGCTTCCAACGCGGAGTCGTTCGTCCGGCTCGTCTCTTCCGGGTGCTTAATTCTACGGTATAAGCGCGGCTATAACGGCAACCTACGCGATTTTCACGATTAAATAACGAATGAAGATCGAATAACAGAATTGCTGAATCACGATCGTCCGCTTAAGAAGGATACGTATACTAGCGTGATTAAGGACGATGCTCATTCAAAAGTGAAGAGGTACCGTCGTCGTACGTTCATAACAAATTCAATAACAATATCAATTTACCTTCAATTACTAAATATTGATAAAAAAAACAAATGAATATTCAATTAAATGTTCTAATCACAAAAAAAATACCAGTTATTTATATGTATTCGAGGATAATATAATAATCGTATAAAAGCGTCCCATAAGTTCACAAGTCGGAACGTTCCGGAGAAGGAATAAGATCTAGAGAAAATGTTTTCTTTCGATAATGGAAAACCCAGTAATTTCTTCCTCGGTAATTTAATAAGTTTTATAAGAATTATAGACGTGACTGTGTGTATTCTCATCAATGTCGTCGCGTGCGAAGGAAATTTATTGTTCATCCGTGTCGCCACGTGGTGAACGGAACGTGCCATTGCTTAGACAAGCAAGAATTTTTAATTAACCTTACCCGTATAAAAGTGCCAAACTCGTCTAGTTTACGATATAAATCGTGAACATTTCTCATTTTTCATAGTGGAAAAATTCAATTCTCTCTACTTTAAATTTTTGCCTCGCATGTAGATTTAGGTCAACAAATTTCTTCACTTTTACGCCCTGTAATTTTGGAAATTACAAATCATTCGTTTCCGAATGTACGGAAATAAATAATGTCAGATAAATGAGCGTATGCTTTAGTGCTCGACAAATTGAACAATAAGTGACGAGGCTATTCAATAGACAAGGCTTTGTTTTAGACAGACGCTTTTAATAAGCGTATTGTGGTGTACCGTCATCACGAGTGTCATTAGAGTTGCCACGGTACCGGTACAATAAACTAACTGGAACCAGGAAATAACCGATGCCGTGATAACTGGACGCGACGTCCACGATTCTCTCATGGCTACGTCCCTTCGAATAGATTCACGGAACAGGAAATAATTTTTTCAAGAATCCCAACGTGCACCGTCACGAAAAACTAGCCTGACCAGGCTTTTGAAGTGGGAATGCTTGATTGAATTCAATGATCCCAGCGCTACGTTTAATATCTGCAAGTACGCAAGGAATGAAAGGCTCTAACGAAAAAGACTTTAAGTGTAAATCTTAAATTTATTACATTAGTAATACGAATTTTTAAAATCGAAGTTAGAATAGAAACTCTTCGTTTCAAAGTGGGCCATTAAAGATATTAAAGATTAATATCCGCGAATGTAACTGATGGCTATCACAGTATTTCGTTAATTACTCGAAATGGCACGGTTCCAGGAAAATATTCCTTGGCTCGATATCGAAATAAAATAAAGGGGACCGGAGACAAGGCTGTAGCGAATTGTGTACAATCGATAGCTCTATACGTAGCTCAAAATAACTGGAGGATCAGCTACTCAAACAGCTTTATCGCTCATTCAGGTGTCTAATATTTTAGAAGCACCAATATACCGCGGAACTTAAATATTATATGAAGCAGACACAAACGGAGTTTCTTTAAATCTTCCTGTATTAGCAGATTATGCTTGGAAACGTGAAAATTATCAAGTTTTAAGCCGAAGGATTATACCAGTTTAAAAAAGCAGATTAATACCGAAATCCCTTCACCTTCGCATATGCTTTTAAGTACCATCCAGCTTCGACTCTGCGGACAGAACACGGCCAACAATAGAGGACGCAATGAAGCAATTTTAAAAGAAGAATTTTAAACGTTCCAGTCCCTCTAGTACATTCACAGTTATTAGGTATTTCTGAAACCGAAATTCATAACTAGGAAATCTGTGTATTGCGTCATTCGTACGGCTCAAAAGATTCCTACTCATCTTCGTCGCCACTTGCTCTTTCCCTGGCGTTAAAACCACGGTGACTCGGGGGCCCCCCATTCTTTCCCAGAGAACTGTGCTGTTACCGCGCATTTATTCTCACGCGGTGCCATTCTGGAACCGCCTAATCCCACCAAGAACGGCCCACTTAGTCGAACGGTTCATGGAACATCATTCCCAAGGTGCAACCCAGTTTATCACGCCCGTGGAAATTAGCGCGACCTGATATATCGCGTTACACGGACTTTATCGGGCAACTATTAGCAAACTTCGAACGGCCTATATTTCGTGAACAGCGTGTCCCATCCCCGTATGGAGACCCATTGTCTGCCGTTGACCGACACAGATATCTCGTCTGGAAAGTGTCACGGCTGACAATAATAAGGAGATCGTCCTTGAGGAAACAGACGTAATATTGGTTCGATAAGGTTCGTGATAGGAATAAGCGGAATAAAGGGAACGGTGAAATGTCCCCCAGGTACGCGGCTCGGTTCTTTTTACTGTTCTTCCAGTCGATAACTTGATCTTCCAGAGCGAGAAGGGGTAAGTATCGATTGACGGCGAAGGAAGTAGCGATCCAAGCGATAAATAGATCCTTCGCGCGAGGAAAAGATGGGAAAAAGGAGCCGCCTTGATCGCTGTGGGACCTCTTTAACTATTCTAATGGCGATTAAGTCTGCGGCTCTCGGTACATATAACGGAAAGGCAAGGAAAGAAACTGATACGGATTGACGCGATTAGTGTAGAATTTTAAAATACGATGTGTTGCAGTTGCAAATGTTGGGTTTGCGAATGGACGGGGTCTATCCTGTTATTAATTCACCAAGATCTTTATAATAGGGGGTTGTGTAAGCTTGTTGAGCGAATGGAACGACTTCGAGAGTCTTCGAACGCTGGTGAAGCTCGTATTCTTGCTGAAGGAAGGCATCTCGAGTGGTTTCTTTAACGTTACAAACCGGGAAGATGATGATCGAGCAAATACAGTTAAAAGTTTCTACACTGAAACTTGACATTATTTTAAAAGCATTACCTTCGAGGGAATTACTGCTCGTCGCGATGATCTTACGGAATTACTATACGAAGGACATCGCTGAGGCAACTGTTCGGCCGCGATGGTCATGAATGACAAAGAAGAGATTTTATCGGTCAAATCGTGAACCGTTATCAATGAGTCACGGTGGTGGCCAGTTGGAAACAATACAGTGACACGAGTCGATGACCACATGTCTATCGAAAATTCCAGCGATCTATTCCCGCTTATCTCGTTCACATTCACCATTTCCATATGCTCGATAAATATATCCTCCTTTCCCGAATACCTGAACAGACAATTTGCTTCGTAACGTACTAATGGAATTAGAAGAATTTTTAGAATTTCAGCGATCACAGGATAAAATAGAAATTGAGTGGCTGGCGGCAACGGGGACAGCGATTTATATCGATTTGGTGTAGACGAGAGAGAAAGAGAGAGACAGTTTACAGACGAATGAGCAAGCAAGTATCACGATTTCGTTTTTGAGAATCGCAGGTCGATGTGGCGCAAAACCGGCAGAGCGTTTTACTTGGCTGGAACTCCGGCTCTCGACTTTCATTGCGGAACAAAAGAATTCATTTTCAGCGCGTACAATGCCGTCGCTTATTATACACTTCGGCATTGTCCGAAATCTTTTTTTCTTCTTCTATTTTTTCATTCCTTATTTTTAGCATTTATTATTCGAGCGTTTCGACTAAAAATGGAGGCTGTTGACTCTATTTAGGCCGTTAAACATTCCCACCGGTTCGCGCCAACTTATTATATCATTCGAGGTTATTAACGAATGCTAAAGCAAAGAACAAAGTCAAAATGTTAAATTTTCAAGGTGATACCAGAATTTCAAAGGTTATACGTAAGTAGGCATGCGGTATTGCTTGCTAAGTGGGTGAGCAGTATTACGAAATGACGGACTAGTTTCATTAATGAAAACGAATGAGCGCGTAACGAAATTAATCAGATAACGAAGAAAGTTAAGCAAATTGCGACTAAACTTTTGAGTAATTATCCGGGTAATTTCGTTGGTGATTTAAAAGTACCTAATAGCAACTTTCAATTAAGTGCAGAAGCGATTTCAGCACTGAGATTCATTAGCGAAAGCTCTTGGATGATATCGTCTAACAATGTAAAGTTAAAGTAAAGCATTTACACGGTTACTTCAGTTCAACGAGACAAACTGTTCCGTTAACTGCTGCCGAGCCACTTGGCGATAAATTTTCACGTAACATTTTGTCAGACATAATATCCTGAATTCATCAGAAAGGAATTTCTCTCGCGACATTTACTTTCCATTTACAGAGAATATGAAAAGTAAGTCGTGGATCCGATAAGATGTTATTACATAGTCGAAGGTGTAATCGCAAAAGGAGCGACAACAATGACCGACGAGATCCACGTTGTTCGGTTCTTTTTGAATGAAAAATTTCATTTCACGCGACGGATAAACGTGCACGCGTACGCAGACATTACGACTTCGGACCTAATTACTTGGGACGGACGTCTGTCACGCGCGCGTGTACACGAAAGAATGCGAAAGAGGCACGTTTATTGATAACGAGAACGGTCGCTCATCAGGAAGTACTAATTACGCTAGGGAATTATTTATGGCGTGTATTTTTGTCGCACCTTTCGCGATATTACCGAAGGCAACGTGGTCTCACATTTTGTACATTGCATTCTCTGATAATTCGTACAAAATTTGTGTGTACCGTGATATGGCTATTTCATTTCATACGCAGAGAGAACGAAAATTGTTGCCGGTTTTTGAAACAATTGTTTCCCGCTTGCTCTTCTTCAGCAATACTTACATACAGATACAAGTAGAAATTGTGAGTTTCGAAGGTTTTGAGTAAAAGATCTTCACCTAACATTGAGTTACGAGTGCTGCTCAGTATTTAGCAGCAAGAAGCATTCCAGGCGTGTAGAAGGAGAGAAGGGACCGGTACAGAAAGGGGGAGGTGGTCTGATGGCAAAACTAGGCATCCGCGACTCTACGGTGCATTCCTTCTCTTCAGCCGTTGTGCTGCATGTGAAGTAACGAAGTTTCCTATGTATATGTGTGTGTGTGTGTGTGTGTGTGTGTGTGTGTGTGTGTGTGTGTGTGTGTGTGTGTGTGTGTGTGTGTATTATATATATATATATACGCGGGTGGCGAGGGACGAGCATAAGGTAAACATAAAAACGCCGAAGTAGAACGGTAAGTAAATCCAGCGAACAGCGAGAAAGGAAAGGCTTCCCTCTTGGGAAACAACTTCGAGGCGGGAGTAAAAGAACGCGCTTCAACGTGCCTTTCAAGCCACGAGCCGCTGCATCGTCGTTAGAAAGTAAACGAGGCGCCGCTTACTAAAGGTGTGTGTATTGATCTTCACGAATCGATCTTTGAATCCAACGAATCGCTCATTGGATCGATAGTTAAAACGATAAGAATTAATCGAGATACTGAAACACGATCGAGAAACTCTGGACATATATCGATCATAGAATCGACTCTACTTGTGTTTTTGATCGATATCTGATAATAAAATTGTTGAAATTTTGCCAATAATTTGATTAATGTGTAACAATTCTATGCACGATTTTATTGCTAATACTTTTCAGAACTGTTCTACGAGACAAAGACCAAGACGACAAAAAAGTAACCATCAACCTGTTAGATCATCACGATCGATACACCGGTTATTGTAATGTGTAGTAAAAACGTATAACGATAACGGTAACTTACCCACAAGATGTACGTTTTATTAATACATAAAACTGGGCACGACTGTTACACGGTTTATCCAACTCGAACGTCCGAGTCGAGGTTCCGTTAATGGTTCGCCTCGTTTAACTCTAACTTTTCTTTATTCGACGCCTTTTGTACGCGAGTTATTACACACGGTGTTCCCATTGACAATCGTCTGAAACACGTACACGTGCTGCGTCCGAAGCCGTTGTGGCAGGCGCTGGGTTGCCTGCTGGCTCACCGTATGCGAAAAGAAAGATAACCGGAAAGACGAAGAGAAAAAACGTCCAGAAAAATGTTCACGTCGAAATGAAACATCGAAGCGAAAGCCGTTTCGCTGGATCTTCTCTATCGTGGTCGTCGGTAACGAAGTCACGAAACAATTGAACAGAGTAGTCCAAAAAACAGAAAAAACGAAAAAAAAAAATAGAGAACTACTCACCGTTCCTAGATACGTCCAGTTCCACGAGGTTTTCGAAGTTCTGGATATCCGGTGGCAAGCGGTGAATTTCATTGTCGCTCAAGCCGAGTTTTCGTAGCTTCTGTAGTCGAAAAAAATTCTGAAACAAGAGAAACGAAAATAAGCAACTGTGTATACGTCGGGGAGAAAACGGCAATGTGACAATAAAAGCTACCCTATCAACTATGTCGTGAGCGTTCGTCGTTACATTATAGCCGATGGAATGATACGTCATGGACACAATAGCAAGAGGAAGAAAGAGAGAGAGAGAAGGAAAGAAAGAGAGAGGGAGAGAGAGACAAATATGAGAGGGGAGAGGTAAAGAAAGAAAAAGAGGTACGGTTGTAAGACAGAAAGTTGGCATGTAGCGGTATTTGCCTACCTTCGGTAGATCACGAATGTGATTCGCGTCCAGCAGGAGCTCTTCCAAGCTTCTCGAGTATCGTAAAATATCATCAGGGACGCACGACAGAGAGCAATGACGCTTATCAATGTATTCCACCTGCCTGTTACACCCTTTAAAAATCGGAATGCAGCGGAACATGGTATCCTTTTCACTATCAATCACGTTAAAACAGCACCAATCATAATTGTCCCGTTGTTTTTACGGTGGCACACGATGCTATTTGTACATATTCGTGGGTGGGATAGATTAAGAGAACTTAGGAGGAAAACGAGCGGCACAACATACACTTTCACGCCCTACTCGGCTTTAAACGCGCTCTCGGCTTGTGCCTCGAAGTCTGACGTCATCACGTCTACGAACCACTGATCACATTGCTCTAAAGCGACACACAACAGTGAACGAATGCGACGCTTTGAAAAGATGGTTCCCCCACCATGCGCTCCGACGCGGACCAACAATAAACATAGAAGGGAAACCTTAAGTAACACGTTCACTCGCAGTTACAACGATAGATGTGTAAACTTATTTATAAATTTAACATAAATCTCGCCCGTGTATTATAACGATTACAGTATGAAATAAAAACGATTTTCCATAAAAATCTGTACGTACATATAAAGCGGTTACTTTTTCATTGAGAATCGACTATTACAAAAGATGTCATTTCTGTAGCTACGTAGCCAATCATATATTTTACTTATTATGCCACTAATTTAACATATTTACTTTCTGTTTCTAATACATGATATTTAAAACTATGTTTTCTTTTACATAAATAATTAGCGAAATATTTGATATTTGTAATAGTTACTATTTGAAGCAAATATTTTGTATTTTGATGTTAATTGTTACTGCAATACATTCCAACTTTTATACGATATACAATATCTTTTTTATCGACCGTATTCGCTTTAATTCTCACAATGCAGTCACAAGAGTGCATTGTTACGTAAAAAAAAAATGAAGATTTATTTCCTAATCTATACTTTATGCTTATTTATACACGCACAACACAAACAAATTTTAGCTTTTAATTTTTTAACGAAGTAGAAGGTATAAATTCATATAAACAGTATGCTTTTTTAATGTTAAATGTACTACCATATAAATTATTTTAACTGTTGAATTCACTGTATATATTGCTATTTCTTCATAATAAGTGGGATAGAAGTCACTGTATATAATTACAAAAGCTTATTTGCATATTTTTGGTAAGTCATTATTCCTTGAAATTTATTTTACGAATGATGGATACTATACTAATTCTCAAATTAATCAAATAATTAGCACCACAAAGAGTTAATATATATGTAATGATTACAGTATAGTAAAGACTTGAAATTCATATTTGTAAACATTAAAATGAGTATTGCACTGATATCAGAGTATTTGGATACATATCAGGGGAGAGATAAACTTTTAAGAACATTGTCCTATGTGGCAAAATTTGCTACATTGGCCACGTCTTCAAACGAGACAGAGCAAAAGTTAAGAATAATTAGCAATCAAATGAGTGGATGTAGAGTGATTTTAAGATTATTAGATGACATACCTATGATACATTATGCTATGACATATGGATGGGGAAAAGAGGTACGCATATTAAATGAAACAGATTGCATTTTTTAAAGAACATTTTACACAGGTTACAAGTTTCATTTTCTATGCATTAATGTAAAAATATAGATGTATATTATTCTTCTACAGGCATATAAATTTCATATGTCATGTAATAGGAACCAGATTGGTTAATCAGATGGGCAGAACTGATACAAATTACTGTGGATGCTATATTTTGCCCGATAGAACATATTTCTTGGGCTGGTGAACATAAATTGATCAAAATTAATGCTGAAGCATGGGATAATGTTTCAAAATGGTTTTGGGTTATTTCTCTGCATTTGTCATTAATAAAGTATGTGAAAAAGGGGCATGATTATTTGCACTCTAAGCTTCAAAATGTTTATCACTAATACATATTTTTTAGGTCATTACGGAAATTAAAAAAGTTTAATAATTATGAGACACATCTTGGTGAAACTAAGTGTAATACAGGGTAAATTTAAAAAAAAAAAAGTATAATTTAGTTGGTTAATAAGATTTAGTAATAACAATGATTTCTTTGTGCTTAAACAGAGTAGTTTTGAAGACGCTGAGCAAACAAAGATGGAATGAATTGTTGACTTGTATAAGATTAATACTAGATATCAGTTACGCAATTAATTATTTACCATATGGTATATTCTGGGGTGGTCGATTAAAAACTTGGCATGTTGGAGCACTTGGAACTTTATCTTCCTTCATTGGTTTGTATCAATCTTTAAGGAAACAAGCAGAACAGAAAAAGTATTTATAAAAAAGAACAGTAGAAGTATTTGTAATATTATAAGAAGAATTGTACATATGCACAGTTTTATTAGATCATTCTTATAATTTGTATATCTATTTAAATATGTATTGTGTGATAAATATAAAGTATTAAAATTGATGAAATAGCAATCTTAAGTATTCAACGTTGTATGTAATTTAAAGTATAATTTTATATATACTACAAAGACAATACAATGTAGTTAACACAATAAAGAACAATTTATTGTTTCTAATATATCAATTTTGTGTTACAAGATATATTTTAACAAGAATATATGCAATAGGAAAAAAGCTAAAGCAATATAAATTATTGATATCCACATAAAGCTTACCTGATTTTAAGCTAATTAGTGTAGTTATGATACGTTTACTAACGTTCGAATTACTTTTACAATATTTTTCAAATGTTATTTGTGTAAATTATAGACATAGGTTGTATTATCAATAAAAGTGAAAGAATGGGAGGCACTTTCTGTATGAACATAAAAAAAAATATTTTGCTACCTAGGGCACAATGGTAATCATTGCCTCGCGAGTGGTTAAATCTCTTAAAAGTTTTAAGAAAGCCTCGACATTATGCGTACCAATAGCAGTCTTGTTTCTGTAATAATAGATCACCCTGTATCGCGTGGTTTTCAATGATTTAAAAATAATTTGTGTTTCCACATTAGAATAAAATCTATGGAGATTACATTAAAAGGCACGACTTATTAAAAGTTTTTAAATAAGATAATATTTCTGATAAAAGAGCATCTTTAAAATTTCTGACGGCTCATTATCATTCAGCCATTAATAATTCGTTGATTTTTAATCTAAGAGGTTTTGTCTTCCATTTGTTTAGAACCATCCTCAGGCATTAGCAAAAACTGATCTTCTGTGTACTAAAAACTTTATGATTATATTCGAAGCTTTCGTAGAATATATATATTTATATATATATTATTTTATATATTGTTAAAGCACTTCATATGAGTATTTCCTTACGTATATAGTAACCATGTTATTTGATAATTGCATTTGATGTTACAACACCATATATTTCTTTTTTTTATTTGTTCCACTTCTTTGAACCAAGCGAGAATGACTCAGAAATATGATAAATTTTCCCTTTTTTTAATATTCGTTAAATAATCCAATAATATAGCAGTATTACCTGCAGTTGATTATATGCATTTTCATTTATAAATATTTATATTCTTCTTTTCGGAACATTTGTAATTAATAACATATGATTTATAGCTTTTCATTAAAAAAAATACAATAAATATATAAGTAAAGTTACTTTTTGTCACATATGTTTCGAATATAATTTTTAAATTGTAGATAAACTTAGCTACTTGTTACTTGACTTAACATCAAGGTTGAAATTTATAATTAAGAATTTCAGCTTTTGACTGCATTTAAATCTTTTCAACGTTATAATTATTATTTTTAACTTATACTCCCTTGATCTTATTGATGATCAATTGTGATTATTAATTGTAAGATTATTGCACACGATGATTAATTGAAATAATGTTTTATAATTTATATATATAAAACAATCTAAAGATAAATGATAAATTAAAAGATTAAGTATAAGTTAATATGATTAAAACAAGTATCGTATAGATGATAATTAACCTGAGTATCTTATATTATTGTTAATACTATCTATCGAATTTTCATGGTGGAATAACATTTAGTATCTAGCAGTTTGCATAAGCACACATTTCGTAAGGCCAGGAGTTTAGGGAGGGGCAGAAGGTACAGTTGGAAGAATTCTTTGTTGGAACGACTAAAAAGAAAGAAGAAATGGAAAAAAACAATGATAAAACAGAAAGAGAGGAACGACAATGAAAATCTATCTGCAAAAATATGATTTTTAATTCGCTCAACAAAATGATATCAAAACATCAGAAACGCGATTACGAAGTAATACCACAAAATATTGTTGAAAGAAAATACGTAACATAATATCGTAACAAAAAATAAAAACAGAATCAATTCATTACAATCCGCACCAGAATCGTAGACCGTGTACTTCTCCATTTTGTCAACCGTTAAACAGTCCCTGTAAACGAAAGCTCGCAAAAGTTTACCGCTTTGATTATAAGAATATAAATTATGATTACAGTGGCCGCTTTCGGCAATACACTTACACTGTACAATCTAACATAAAACTACAAAGGCGGGCAATAACATCGACAAATGTCGATATACAGCCTGGGTTCTAGCTAGTACTCGAATCAAATGCGGTCTTCACAAAAAAAAAAAAAATTATTAAATTATTAATCCCTCCTGCCGCTAGAACACTACAATAATCTAATCTCACCGAATAGTTTACGATTAAGCGTAATATTTCGCCGATAGATTATTATAGCGGCGCATTGTGTTTTTTTCTTAATGGCTTTTTAACATCACGAACTTAGCCCTTTTCTCTTTTCCGCTTTTATCTTTTTTTTAACAGTCGAGTGGCTTCCCCATTTTATCGTATAAAAATTATTGTCACTATAAAAGCCACAATTGAACTCACACACGAATTCAATGTAAATGCTCACTCGTAACGCATAATTGCCGTATAATGTGATGTGTTATCCAATGGCACAAATATATTCTTCGGAATAAAACGATCAACAAGAGAACCAGTCCCTAAGTAAACATACTAAATAAAAGTATTGTTTGTTTAGAACGTGGTGGTGGCCGCGTTCGAAATAGGAACTTTATATGAAAACACGATTTATATTCATTAATTAGTCTCTATACCGCGGACGTACGTTGATAATAACGATAATAAACAAATCGTTGCATTTGCTGATCAGCTGGTATATCCGGTATTTTTATGTATATCGTCAAACCAGCTGCCCGCAGCTCTGCGATAAAAACTAAGTTTGCACCTTGCCAATAAGTCATCTAGCGCAACGTCCGTGCAAAAACAAAGAGTCAAAAAAAAAAAAAAATTGAATCTGTGATCATGAAAGGGAAGCTCAATAATTGTACTTAAATGTGTTAATTCCACGAGATCCGGAATTTACGTTTGGAGATAATCCGACCACTTGATTCGTCTTGGAATTGCGCATTAATGGCTTATGATGCAACATTGGTTCCATTGAGTGTTGCCATAGCCAGCAATTACGACAGTAGTAACGGAAGCACATCTAGAAAAGAGTAAAAATGATATTAAATATCTTATATGTAAGAAAGGAAAAAAATTTCTTTTACATACCACTTCACGACAAAAATAGGGTCCTTGTTGCAAAGAACACACAGAACACATAGAATCCTCTAAATACGGATCAACTTGCACCTATATTATAAAGAAATATATTTCGTTATAATCCGATCTTACCTAAAAACGAATATTTAAAAAAAATTACTTAAACCTTTTTTGTAAATTTGGCAGTTTTTATTTCTATGAAAGCAGCTGAAATTGCTCTCATGTATGAATGTTTTGTACTAAATGTAACACGACCAGATCCGATCGGATACTTGTGTTTGTCAGTATCAATGCCTAAAATAAAGTTTCAATGTTAGTGGTGTATATCCATTAATTATCATATATATTCAGCGGTAGACAAGTGCCTCGTTCTCTACCTGCGTAAATAACACCGTGAAACAAATCATCCATAATTTTTGCTAGACCAGCAGCAGTAAGCATACCGTGAAGAGCACCGACAAACACTGTTTTGTGAGGATCAAGTTTTTGCGATGTAGATTTAACATAATTACTATCTTCAAGAATCCAAGGTATCACCTGTACCTGTGTTAAAATCGTACAAAAATTGTAACTATTCTAAAGGAGTATTAAAAAGAAATCAAAGCTTGATATATACTCTAAGGGTTAATAAAATATGGAAAGACATACCTCTTTTGCTTTCATACGTTTAGATGATATTTTGTAATACCAACTGCCACCATTGGTAAAATCATGTGTACAACATGCCAACAAAGTTTTCACCTTAAACAATGCATATCGTCTCTCATCAAAAGAGGAACGACACGTGCAATATGCAATATAAAATATTTAATTACCTGTTTCTCGGATTCAAATATGATATATACATATCCTTTTGGCTGCGTAGCGGACTGATCTTTTCCTGGCCATTCTACCCGTATCTGACCGAATTGCTTGAAAGTTGCGACTAAAAGAGACTCGGTAATATCCCAAGGTACACCGCCGAGGAATACCTTGGATGAATAACCTGACGGTTTCTGAGTACGTTGTGGCAATGTACCACTCCAAGTGCATATTGGGTCGCAAAGTGCTGAAATAACTTCTATTATCAATATGCTCCCTATTAGTCTCTGTCTGCATACATTTTAACGAGTAAACTGTTATATACCAGCAGCACTTCGATGAAATCGTGCTACACGTTCCAGAGACATCTGTGGATCTAAGATATTCACGGATGGTGAATTCAGTCCCATCATATGATTTCCAGTGGAGCAACAGCTTTTCTCGTGCGACAAAAGGGAATTCAGAAAACCGCTACCTTGATTCGCGCCGCAGTGATGACCACGATTATGTCCATGTGAATGATGATGATGCGTTGATGATGAATTCTGATGGGATGTAGATAAATAATTTTTTGCTCCCATTCGTTGAAACGGCGGAGTGTAACATCCGTGTGATGAGTTAAATGATAAACAGTTCTAAAATGAAATCATTTACTTCTCCTTAATCTTGATGAATTGAAGTAATTAGTTGTATTGAATTAAAAAAAAGAAATTACCATTATGTCGGATAAAGATTCATCTATACTACTTATACCACTCGTTTCTGAGTCTGCTGGTGAGTTTGATCTAGATCCGTTGCATCCTGTAGTGTGAGAATACTCGGATGTAGGACTACTACAGTCACTAGCGTTAAAAATATAAAGCACGTGTTACTAACCAGTTCCAACTGTTTAAACGATACATGGCTATAAAGTATTCCTAATTGAATACCTGTAAGGTGGTGATCCACGGATAGGTCTTCCGTAAAAAGGAGAATGAATGGGCGATGTCGGTGAACCAACATATTGCATAGATCCTCGATTTGTCAACGACGATGTTGATTGATTCCTACTCTTTGTAGATGAGTACGAATAAGGGTTCGAATAGAGACTTCCGGGGCTGCTGGGGATACCGGATGTGGTAATAGAACTCGGGGAGCTTGGAACATCTAACATTGAAGAGTTCGAGTAGATTCCATTCCAATCGTCACACTATATTCACCAAACATACAACAATTAGACAAAACTTTCTTAATCTTCTTACCTTAGGAATTATTCATTGTACGAAATTGAAAATACGATATATAGATATATAGATAATACGAATATAGATTTGTATGCATCATTTGTTATTGGATCGCATCCAATATAATGTTACAAGATAAATGATAAAAACAATGAGATATACGATTAGAAGTTTATGGAACAGTTGAGGCGAAAGAGAAGAAAAGGGAAAAAGGGAGAGTGGGCCGCGATAGAGCCGTTTGGCTCAAGCTTGTAAATTCTTGGCTACCCTGGAATCCGGGTCGCGCTAACGCGCGCGGCTATGCGTAATTTATTTTGCCCAACGCATTATACGTCGGCTCTAATACGTGCATTTCGATGTCCTGTCGGTCCTTTATGTACAGATGCATCTAGCAAATGGTGAAGGTAATAACGTTAAAGGCGTCGAGAAGAGCCTGATAAAATGTCCATTAAAGCGTCTGGTCGATAAGGCACAGCTTTCGTACAGGTCTCTCTTGCTTTTACCTCTTTTGACCGAATAACATCATTCAATCATTGTTATGGTACAGATTGCAATTATACATTACTACTTATAATAATTCGTCATTAATAATATATATTATTATATCAGCCACTCAGGAACCAATATTGGTCTATTAAATTATTGGTCAATTTTAAGCTGAAACAAAAATTATTACGTAACGTACTAGCACATCGCAATACTTTTCGTTTCTCATTGCCGTTAGTTTCTCTAAAACTTCATCTTTATGGCTATTACGCGGCATTATCCTGGTCTACTGTTGTTATTTGTGGTATCCTAAATTGACGTTAGCGATTCGTCAGAACAAATATATTGAAAATCGATACATCAGGTAGCCAGAAGGTCTCTATTGTGCAAGAAAAAAAAATTAACGGCACAACGGACAGAAAAGGAAGGTTGAGGAGCAGTTGGAGTCACTCCAATGAGGATAATCATTGTTCCGGTTATTGCATTGGCAGCAGGCAGACGTTTTGGAATACTGCTGCCTAGTTCACCGTTTGGAATTTTCACTATCGTGCTCAACAAGCTACATTCGCAAATTGAAAGAAAAACATTTTACAATAGCACGCTCTTTTCGCTCCTTGTACCTTTCAAGTGATTAAAATATAATCATGAAATTCATTAACTTTTTCAACTGTATCAAATAAGAAGCATTTAACATTTTTATAAGACCGAATGAAACGTGTTTATCGTAGGCAACATTTAATTCTCTTCTCACAATCGACGCAAGTAAACTGTTATCTTTAGGAAACCGTTATAAATCGTAGCTAGGAAAGATTAAAGGAACTGGCTCTAGTAAGCGCATCATGAATAACGAAGTTGCCTGACCTAAATCAGAGTAAAACGTTCCAGCATATAAACCATGTTGTGGTGGACGCTTGTGCATAAATATATAAAGTAAAAGGAAATATCACCTGATAATGCTGAGAGGATCCTTGATTGCGACCCTGATACTCATAATTGCGGCAACCAGGAGACGTAGCTGTTGATTGACTGCCTATCAACGATCCCCGCGGTAAACCCAGTCCGAATAAATCCGAAATCGACATGTCACCTAGTGCAAGGGAGGAAAAACGAAAAAGTCTGTTTGTTGTTTCGAATAAATTCACGGAAATATACATCAGAGGGACGTGAGGACTATCGAGTAACAAACGACAAACGGATACGCTCGTTAGTTTTTGAAATTGAACGACCAAGCAGGCAATTAGAACAAACTTCCTTGCATCTATCAGGTGTTATTAAAAAAAAAAAAAAAGAGAAGAGAGAGAAAAGGAACATTTTTAAATTAGAACGCACAATGAAATATAAAAAGCGCACAACTGTACAATTCTGTATCTCGGTATGAAAGCAATCAATGCAGAGAAATTGTTAAAATGTACATTAAAAACCAGAGAATAGTCAAAAATAACTGTCCCATGTTGGTTACTCTTGTTCCAACATACAGAATTATATGCGACACAACCCTGTGTCAACCCTTTTGCTATTAACCATCAAAAGTGCTATTGATTATAGTTAATGATAGTTAAAAGCACCATGATAATTAGCACTCCATTTACTTATACTAACTATTGCTATCCGAGTTCTTTCCACTCCCCAGTGCTTCACAAAATGATTAACAGATAATCTACAAATGTACCCAAATACGAAAATAGAAAACATTACATGGCTATCAGAAGTAAAACGAAAAAAACGAACCTTTTCCATCAATACTGTTGCTCTTATTAGGTTGCGTGCATGACGCTTCGTGAGAATATTGCTGAGAACTGAATGGCGATGGAAGATCCAGCAATAAGTTGCTGATGGACGGCAACCGTTGAGGATGCTCCCGTTCGCGCTCACGATCACGGTCCTGCTGCAACTTCATCAAATACTTTTCACGTTCTAACTGTTCCCGGTCCCGTGTCTGCACCTGCACGTGGTCCTGCTGATCACGCTGCAGTTGTAAGCTATGCGTTGTTTCATTTTTGCGATCAGACCAATCCTTTATTATCACCCCGTCGAGATCGAACGATGAGTCTGCCTGTAAAAAAAGGAAAGAAGAACGCGCCGAAGATTAGAGTATCGTAAACCAAAAGCCCGAAACGGCTTGCATTTTGATTATATAAATCACGGTCAGTATATGTCCAGCGTCGTGATAACAAGGTGTAGCGTTGCAGAGTGATAATACAGTAACCTGTTACCATTCTTTTTTATACAGTGACACCTCAGTTGTTTCGTAGTTTGTTTTCCTCTGTTTTCGAGACGAAAAAAATAGCTCCGACAGATCGCTGCGGTTAATTTTTAGGGTGATGAACTGTAATGTGTATGTACATGAACGTTACATCGAAGTGACAACACTATAGGAAGTAAGGTCGCTAATATGGAATGTTTGAATTGGTGTTCGTAAATTGTATTGTGTTTGAACGTAGAGTGAGAAATGATACATATCGTTATTCTATTATTTTCTATTTGCTGCTTTTTTTTCAATCGCACACTTTTTGATTAATGCGTACTGGTTGGCTGGTCAACCGATTTCCTTGCGCAATTTCCGGCAAAGGTGATGAAATTTCAGAAGTTGCACGATTCATCGGAAGATATACTATACAGACGATTAAATGACTTCAAACGCTAAAATGTTTCCGTTGGTAGTCGAAAAATCGTGTAATTTAATGCGTATCCACCTACCGCTAAATTCCTCGAAGTCATCGCTACGAACGACACCGGCAAACTGTGCTTAGAGTTTTCGCTTCGGTACAGAATAACGAAAACAGGAGCTTGAAGGACGCCACTCCCAGTTCGCGTTCATGGAATTCGGAAAAAAAATTTTGCAGGGCCGGGGAAGATATCGAAGCATTCTACAAGTTCAATAAGAATTCCAAACTTCGTGGAATTCAATGCTGTCAAGTTCAAAAGGGCACGAAACCTAATATAATCGACGCAAATAATTTAGCATAATCGTGTTACATTGATCAGAACTGGAATATTTTCGAGAACCCTTAAGGTTTTGCGACCCTTTGACTCATCGAGGCTTGCACCGATATCGATTGTTCTTACGAAAGTCGTCGGATGTATGACTGGAGATTCTCTACGTGCTACATACATATATGTCAGCAGATATAAGTGGAACCTAGATTTTATAAAACTTCTAGTTACAAATTTATCACATCCAAGTTGAACGATACAACTAAAATGTTAGAAGAACGGTACGTGTCGGCAGAAATACGGCATAGGATCTCCATCGGATTTGTCGATATCAGATAATTTTAATGACAAAATTCGATCGAATTCTTCATTACCTTCATTACCTTTGATACTTATTAAATTATCGATGAAGGTTTAAGGACAATTTTAGGTGGTGCAACATGCATATATTATATTTAGATAAAGGGGCTAGACCATCAGCGTACGAAACGCAACGTGTTTTGCACGTGGACGCGTTGCGGCTCAACGTACGATTCGCGTGTTTGTTTACAAGTGAGGACGCAGGACATTCCTCGGTATTTGGTTTCACATTCTAGGTTCTACATTATAATCGTCACTGTGTACAGACATGATTTACACGGTATAAATTCCTCTTTCGAAATGACACCATAGCGCTAACGAAATTCCAAAGTAGGTTACCAATCGACCACATGACAAGTTAAAAAACCAGGTCCACAGAGAAACGAGATGCATTTGCATTGCATTCGAAACATTTGCAGGGAAATATCAAGGAACGCATATCGACCACTTAAAGAGGAAGAATGTAAAATATTTTATAAGAGAATAACGACTTACCGTTTGTACTAACGTAGGCATGTCGATTTTCGATTGAGCCTCGCCGAGATTTTCAATTGTTCCGATCGTTGTTCTCCACTGATTCAACGTGGTTACGCCGTGACGTAGTTCAATGTATTACAAATTTGATATTTAATAAATGTCTTTGATAAAATTGTCTCGATTCGACGAACACAGAGAATTAAATACGCGAATTTAATAAATTAGTGAATCAACAATTATGTGTTGCATTAAAAATTTTGTAGAACATTTGATCCCACCGGGTTTTTAATCATTCGCCGGGGGATGATATTTTAATTGTTTTAACTCTTAGAATCGCCCATTTATAATTAGTTCCTTGGTTCTTCAAAAGCAAAATTTTATTTCTTTTTCTATTCGATTTAACGTCGATACAGCAACGATGGAGACGGAACGCCCATTCTTCTCCACATTGCTCCACTCTGTGAACTGAATTGAAGATCTGACCCTCCCTCTCCCTCTTGCATCAGCAAGAGTACCATCTTCGCTAAACGCCGGCGCGGTTCGCGAACGCGCCCTTATCCAATAAAATATAAAAATTCTACCGCAGAATATCGAATGTAGCATTTACAAATAATAGATTAAATAAACAAAATTGTAATATGTAATAAATTTGATTTGAAACGTTAAATGCTTTAGATAAGGTAGACATTTTTAGGAATTGCTACTACATATATCGCTCGTACATTGCAACAATAACATAATTTTATAATACACGCAAAAGACATCGTATTGAAATATCAAATTATATAATAAAATATTGAATTCGATCTCTATTTTTTTTATATCTTATCATTGCACTAAATTTGCAATTTATGTTTAAAATGTTACAAAATTAATAAAATACATGACAGAGGAATATTGAACAGAGGAGTGTTTGAAGCAAATCAATTGCTTTATTATATAGACAAAAATCCGTTTATTATATTTAAAAAAATTTGCGCTTTTCATTCTATATGTGCGGTCGACGAATCTAACATTTCAACTTCAGAACTAATGTCGCTGGAATAATTCACAACCACGTCTCGTGGATTACGTTCCACTTTATCAGAAGTATTGTCTTCAGCTTTAGCAGAATCTTCTCCCCAGCCCGAAAATAAATTTACTCTTAGTTTATCAATATCCTGACTTGCTGTGCCAGTTATGTTGTTTACATTCTCTAAAGTTTCTGCATTGTCTGCCTCTTGATTTCTATTTGCAGGATATTTATATTTTGGAATATCGATTGGTGCATCTAAAAAGTATTGTTTATAGCCAAACAAACGTATAATTTGCAATTGTTATTAATGAAATGTAGTAGGAAGTCAATTTTTCCACCATACCAGGATATGGAGGTGATTCTTCTATGAGCTGTTCCATAACATAAGTTAACATGGTTGTAGTAAAAGTATCATCCCTTTTAAGTCCAAGTGCCCGATGAAAAGCATCAACAGCATCTTGGGTATTTCCCATTAGTGCATGGATGAATCCCACTGCTGCATATGTTGATGCATTTAAAGGGTTTAAGACTAATGCCTGTAATTATTATGTATTCTATATACTGAATTACAAAGTAAATCATAATTTGAACAAAAATCTGTTATTATTTAAATCTCGATTTTTTTAACCTGTTGATGATATTCTAAGGCCTCTTCGTATTTCTTCATTTTTCTACAAGTATGACCCAGGTTATTCAGAAGTGCTTCCCACTTGCTAGGTAGAATAACATCCTTTAGGCCACCTTGAATTCTTTTCATGGCTTCCTTAAACTGCCGTTCAGCAGTTTTGTAACTGTATTCGATGAAACGACAACTCTTGATAAATTAGGCAGATTTCCAAAAACCGTGGAAGGGTGGAAGTACACTAATCAGGTTGCAGAGTAAATTTTGAACCTCTCTTTTGCATGTTAGAGTAACTCAGTCTCAGGGATAACATTAAAATAAACGTTGAAATACTTACTCTAAATTGTAAAAAGATATAACACCCATCTCATGTATAACGAATGGATCATTTGGGGCTATTCCCTGAGCTTGCTGGAAAAACTTGTCAGCCAATTTAAGATTATTCGTTAAGCCACACTCAAGTCCAATGTACAAAAGTGGCAGGTGACAACCTTTCATTAGCTGAGAAGCTTTAAAATAAGCAGCCATTGCCTGATCATGTTCATTCTCTACAGCAAATGAATGACCATAAGCTAGCCATGCAGGACCAAATAGTCTGTCTAATGCTGTAGCTTTTGCTAAATATCTTCGTGCTGGATCACTTTTTCCTGTTATCAGAACATCATTTTTAATAGAACAGTAAGTTAAGATATCAAAACTGTTTCATCAAAATTATATTTACCTATACTATAGTAATAACATCCAACTGCAAACCATGCTAAGGCCATATCTGGATATAAATCAACTAATTTATGCGCTAAATAAAATAAAGCTGAAAAATAAGTATTATATGTAAGTCTGTGAATTGAGTGTCTTATTTCTAATGATATAGTATATTATATGTACCATTAGTTTTCTTCAGTTCCACTAAGCAGGCAATATGCACTGGTAAGCATGAATTATGATATGGATCCTTCTTTAATATCCTAAAGTATACACCACTGATATAATAAACTTATACATTACAAGATATAATATATATTAATATCTAGAAATTACCTTTCCGTGAGAGAGAAACATTTGTGATAATCACAATTGTAATACAATCGCTCTGCTTCTGCAACTTCCATATCCAAATTACCTAATAGTTTATGAGTAACAAGAACTCCCATTACACTGCAAGTAGCAAGTGTTTGCTTCTTGTTTGGTTCTTGATATTTCTTTAATTTGCTCTCGTATAATAATTGTAAAAACTCTGCTTCAGCCTCTGTACACTGTTCACCAAATGGAAGAGATTCCAAAAGTTCCTTTTCTATTAAAATTTTATACAAAATAACAATATTTATTTCTTCATTTTCACGCTATATGAAACCTCACAATTTTCATACCTTCAGCAGCTGAAAGCATTTGGTTCTGAACTAGTGCTTCGAATGCCTGATATGAATATACATCACAATGTAGAGCTTGTTTATAACAATCGGTTGCTACCGCTCTATTATCCATAGCTTCATATACTCTTCCTTTCACATACAATATTGAACTTTGTACCTATTGCAGAACAAAAATTAGTTGGTAAAGTTTTATCCATTGAAGAAAATTACATTTGAAAGAACCTCTATCTATAGATAATTACATTTTTTGGAGCATCTTCCAATATGTCTATGCGATCTCCAAACCCTGATTGTGTTATGTTTGTACACATTTCCGATTCATTAATTACTTGAAGTGCTTCATTGTACTCTTTTGCCTCTAAAAGACTTCTTACCGTCAAATAGTGGCACATTACATCAGTCTATAAAATAGTACTGACATTATTCAAGAAACTGTTTATGTAACAATGTTGCATATCATTGAAAATAATTATTGAATTAAAATTTACTTTTTCTAGTCCACGACTTCTAATAAGATGCGCAGCTCTATGATATTGCTTCATTAGATACATACAGTGCGCTAATGTACATACATCTTTAGGATCTTCGTTACTTAATGAGACAACCTTATCTGCCCAAAATAAAGCAGCACTATACAAATGCTGTAAACAAACAAATAATTATCTGTCTCCAATAATTTTAAACAATTTAACTACATCTTATAAAATTCAATAAATTCCATAACTTTACCAGATCGATATACGATTTAATTAATTTCCTACAATTATCTAAGTCAATATTTTTATTGTCCAACAGATTATGCATTTTCTCGCTGTCTGCATTAACACTTTGACGCGCCATATTTAATTTAAATTTTAGAGGTTAGGTACTTTCTCAAGGAATCGACGTTTGTATATCAATGTGTACACTTGTTACCGATATATTATCGCAAGCCACTTCTTTTACATAAAACTACTTATAACTAATTCACCAAATTTCATCGCGCATTAGTTAAGCGTACAAAATGTATCTTTCTACGGTTCAAAGTTTATATTTTTAAAATAAGCATTAAGTACAATAATATCACACAAAAGCGTAAGGACACACATTTGTGTTATCACTCGCAGGTGATTTTGACATTGTTTTCTCAATAATATTATTGGTCAAAGCATAGAGAAACTTCACGCGGCGCTGCACGACACGATGCTTCGAAAAATGACACTTCTCTCTTCAAATTGAAGTAACCATGCCGTAGATCGTCCCACGTGAAAATGTCCAAACGGTCACAAATTTTCAACCAATGGTTATCGAACACCCTGTCCGACAAATCGTCGTACCTGCTGTGTCCGTTCTGCTTGAAAAGTTTCCCGTGCGCGGCGCCACGTGTTCGCAGCGAGGAATTTTGGAACTGCCTTTCCTTACTGTAAAAATTACAAATAGTGGTAGTAGTGGTAGAAGATGGCAAGAAACGAATGAATCGCGTGCTAATGCAAACGAAGCTAATCGAGCATCATTCGCGACGACCGTGTAACGCTCGGTATTGTCGACGTCCTCGATCGTTCGGTGACGATATATTATTACGCTTTGCGATCATGTGAGAACACAGAGCGAGGCTCGAAGAGGGGTAAGAGTTCGGTGAACGGAACGACCAAAAACTCTTGCAGGCGATGTCAAACATGCGGCGACGAATTTCGCAGAAAAGTCTACCAAACCGACGGCGTATTTCGGCCAAGATTTGTCAGTGAAACCAGTGCCAATGAGTGTGAATATATGGCGGCGCGAGTACTTTTACTGAGCATCTTGTTTACAGAAGTGCTAAAGCCCGCTTGTGCCGCAGGTGCGTCTCCCTCCTTTCCTTCTATCTAATCTGTTTATATTCGCCGAACTGATACACGCTGGACCACGCGTTAATAATCGTTTATTTTCTACTAGCAACGTTGATTGTAATCCCGATAGTCTCGTTTTTCTCTCATTTTTTAAGCGGCACTCGATGAATGAAAATCCGCGATCCAAACTTGAACGTTTTACGTGCACGTAACGTTCTGAGAAAAGCAATCATGTTTTCCAAATATTTTGCCTATATCATTGTGACATACATAAAAATATGTCATTTTTTAATGGACACATTGCACTGTTTAAATATTTGAATGGTAAATGTACAATTGATTTGTTATATAGAAGCTTTATTTCAATAAGTTGGAATGCAAATCAATGTAATTTTATGAACGTATTACTTATGTAATTTCAGTCATCAGATATGATTGTGATTCTGTGAACAACATTCACGAAAAAGATGTTAGATGCACGATTACACTTATGCAACATTAAAGATTCATACAGAAATATATTGTGAATTTTATAAATTAAAACCTTTGCACGGTTCACATTTCACTTCGCAGGTGTCAAAGAAATTGGAACCAGTTTGCATAACAAAAACGTGTCGAAATCAGAAAACTTTAACAATAGTCCAACTAAAGGTTCGGGCTTAACATTGGAAATTCAACCTAGTGGTCATGTGATATTGGGAAAGAAAGGAATTACACTTAGCTGTATAACTGGATCAAATCAAAATATCTCTTGGTTACACAATGGAGTATCAGCACCACCTTGTGGTACCGCACGTTGTACTCTTCTCAAAAATGGTTCTCTTCACTTACACAAGGTACATTTTATGAAATATTAGTCCTCTGGTATGTGTTATTCATTTTCAGCTTTAGTATTAAAGTAATCCTTATTTTCACAGATGGTGCAGAAATTTAAAGAAAAGAACACTACTATCATTAACTTTAAAAATAATTACAAAAACGAATATCGTTGTGTAACACGTACCAATTTAGGACTTTTAAGATCATCCCCTACATTCATTCATATAGCAGGTAAGATTTTTATTTCATATTTTATCATTGCAATGTCTAATTTTGCAAATCATGTTTTTTTTATTATTATAGAACTTGCCCATATGTTTAAAGAATCACCAAAAAATATAACTGCACAAGAAGGTGAAGTAGCAAGACTAACTTGCTTAATAGATAGTGTTCCTTTTCCTCCTAATATCACATGGCAGCATAATGAAAAAATATTGTTACCCAATCAGAGTAATTTAAAGTGAGTACCTTTAAATAGCAAATAACAATTAATTATACAGTTATTCTATTAATTAATATTGTTTAACTTACAGTAGTAAGTATATAATGGTACCACCAGGTGTTCTGTACATAAAAGCAACGAAGTTATCAGATGCTGGTTCATATAAGTATGTATATCGTAGTTATTTAATCATTATTAGATTATATGATAAATAAAAATACAATGTATTATCTGTTTTTCTTACAGATGCATAGTAAATAATGAATTCCTAAAGAAAACCAAAAAAAGTAAAGAAGCAAAATTAACTGTTATTCCACAACCAGAAGGTAATGGATCATATACACCGCCGTTGTTATTTCCACAAGTTTCATACAATCATTGGCTGCTAAATGGATCGAATCTTACTTTAGCATGTGCTGCATCTGGATATCCATCACCACTTATGATGTGGTCATTTATTCCTCGCTATATTGGTGATTTATATATGAACATAAGTAATATTGTTTAGACACTTCCCTGTTACAACATATAAATATAACATGGCACAATTTATTAATTTTTAGATAATCACAATGTTGCACAACCTCGCATTTTGCTTAATTCTAGTATTGGTATTAACATATTATCACTAGTAAATGTGAGTGCATCCGATGCAGGAATTTACATATGTTCTGTAAAAAACTTTGTTACAAATAATGTGGAGGTTCAGGTGTGTTATTAAAGAGTACTGCCGTGAGTATATAATTACGCTAATAATTTTAATAAAATATTTTTGAAAAACAATTTTAGAATATAACAGTCGATGTGTTGATACCACCATCATTTGTGAAAACACCTGCGAATCAAGTATGCCCAAATGGAAGAACCGCAAGATTTGAATGTCAAGCACAAGGATTACCTGTGCCTAAAATATATTGGTTAAAAGATTTATTGAATATTACAATTAATGGTAGAGTTATTTGTTCAAATATTTATTTGTCTTTATTTTATATGTACTACGTGTATAATGTAAATGTATAAATTCTTTTTACAGGACGTAGGACTATATATATAAAAGAGTCTAATAAAATAGAACTGGCAATATCTGCAACAGTTCCGGCTGATGCTGGTATTTATCAATGTGTTGCTGTTAATTCAGCGGGAGAAATTTGGGCCGCAGGTCGGCTGCAAGTAAACACGTCTCGTAATAGTCCTGCTGCACCTACCTCTTTAAAATGTCATGCTCTGTCGCCCGTTAAAATTTTTATTTCCTGGGAACCACCAAAGTCTCTACCACATAGCAGTATTAAAGCTTATACCGTCCATTATAGTCCTGTAGGTAAGTTATTTAAGCAATTTTAATTGAAGTACAGGATAGAAATATTACATTACACTCTTATAATTATAATGTACTTTTAAATGTAAGTTGTGTTCTTTGAGAAAAGTTATTCCAACGTTTCACAAGCACTGTAGCTAATTTCATCAAGGGTCAAATTGCACACACTGATAATGAAACTTATCAGAAGTTAGCTGCAGTGCTTGCAAAATGTTGGATAACACTTCCAGAAAGGACATGGTTTAAGGTAAGGATATACACTGTAAGCAAAGCTGAATGGTGGTGTATCAGCGGTTATATACAAACTTATAAAACTATATAAGTTTTGCATTGTTCATGTTATCATATACGCATTTTCATTTATTTCTTTGTGTATATTTTATTAGTGATTCTAAACACCATTGTACATGTTGTACATAGGCAAAACGTTAAATCTCTAATTACATTTTTTTTACATGATATATTTGCAAAGAAGGAGGCAAGGAAGAAGTTTCTCCACCTGAACCGGGTAATTCTACGTCAGTAGAAGTGACGAAGCTTCTAGAACCATATACTAATTACTCCTTCTACATACGAGTATGGAACAATTTTGGTCCTAGTGATCAATCAGCCACCATTTTGTGTTCTACAGCCCCAAGTGGTGCGTGATTTTTTGGATGTTCTTTTTACTTTTCTTTTTTTATTCAGAATGTAAAACGGTACCACTATGTTTTCTTGTTTGTTATTTAGTTCCTAAAGGTGCACCAAAAGTAAACGTAAAAATACTTAGTAGTACAAAGTTAAATGTATCGTGGGAGCCACTAACTAAAAAAGAGTCTCGTGGCATTGTGGTACAATACAAATTACAGTACAGGAAGCATGACCATCCATATTCTTCGGTTCGTCATTTACCTGCCAACGTGGAATCGTATGTACTTTCTGGTACGTATATTTTTCCTTTCTTTATCATTTTAGGATCATTAACCGTTATTTTTACATTATTAAAAAATTACTATAAACATTCTTAAAGATTTAGAACCCGAAGCACAATACCATCTACGAGTACTAGCGAAAACAAAGCAAGGTTGGCCTAACATGAGCGAATCACAATTAGAATGGATTACTGTAACTATGCCATCTGCTGAATCTAATCAATGTGTTATTAAAAATGTGGATGTACAAGTATTAGTAGTAAACGCGACGACTGTAAAAGTTGGTGCATTGTTTTTAATTTAATATTTTATTTCTTGAATTTTATTTTCTTCATAATATTATGTTCAATTTTCTTGTATTAGGTGAAATGGAACATAAATGTTAAAGGAAATGACAAGATTGAATCGGAATTTGACCATTGGCAAATTTATTGCAAGAATCAAAGTGGACATAAGTTAGCATCTATTTTTTTACCGCAAAACGTTACAGAATATGTATTTACTAATCTTGGTAAGTATTGATATCTTACTTTCTATTTTCAACAAATTGCATGTATTACCTACCTAAAAAGTGGAAATCTTTTTATTACACTTAGATGTAAATGTTTCTTATACAATGGGCTTATGTATGATAAGCTCTGATAAAGTAACGGGCTGTCTAACAAAACAAATAGAGACTTTTCAACTCGAGACAAGTAAGTACACTATATATGTGAACATTTTTTTCATTATGACATAAATATAATAATACAATATGTTATTAATGCTTTTATCTATTAAGCAGATAATTTACCATTGGCCTTGGAAGCAATCCCCGTTTCACCTACTTCTATAAATGTGACATGGTCATTGAACGTCGTGCATAAAATAAACTCTTTTGAATTATGCTATCACGCGATTCATTTGGCGAATTCAGATAGTCCTAAATGTTTTATTTTGTATGTAATAAAAAAAATTATTCTTTTCCGGTACAACTTGAATCAATTTTTCTAACGTTAAGCATTATTAATCTTCATTTCTTTTTTACAGGAACGATACCAAGGCTACCGTTGACAAACTCAAACCATTTACATTATATCAATTTAAAGTGAGAAGTATTCAAAACGATACGAACCAAAGTAGTTTTTATAGTGAGTCCGTCGAATGTTATACAAATGAAGATAGTAAGTGAAGAAATATTTTTTCCCTCTGACTCTGTTTCTATAAAAACAAATTGAAGGAAATGTTATTTAACTTAATAATTAATTTCAGTTCCAAGTAAGGTAGAAAAACTAGAATGGTTTTTAGTAAATAATACAAAAGTACGAATCGCTTGGAAGGAACCAAGTAACATAAATGGTATAATACAAAATTACGTTGTCATATATACAATGGATTTGATGGATTCAGCTAACACGTGGAGAAACGTGACTGTGCCTGGTAACAAAACATCGACGATTTTACCTGGCTTAGCATCGGGAAAGCGATATTTCGTTATGGTACAAGCCACAACAAAGGCTGGTTATGGTAAACCATCGGATCCTATGATTATCATTACAGGTGGTAGTCCGTCGAAAGTAACAAATTCACCAGACGAGCAGAAACCACCACAGACTGCTAAGCCTGATCAAAGTCTTGGTAAGTAAGTTTATTTGCCAAAAGTTATTTACATGAAAGAGTAATAGCGATCAAAATTAATTACATAATTCTTTATTGTTCATTACACTTTAGGCGTAATTCTTGGTGTAAGCATAAGCATTGGGTTTATTACAATCTGTCTGTGTAGTATGTATTGTCGAAAGAAGTGTGAGAATGCTCGTATTTTGAGAGAACACGCGCAATCTACAAAAGGTCGTACATTACATAAGGTGCGAAACGGGAATAGATGTTGTACAGATCAATCTTCTACATCGGTGAGTCAGCAGATAAACACTAGAACGACGCCTAATGAAATTGAACTTGCTGTTCTTTGTCCTGCGTCGCCCATAACAACCAATCCACATTTGGATACGAAAGTACGTATATGCAAAAGTGTGAATATTTGCATACAACAGTTCCACAAAAATATATTGTTATTATAGGGCGGAAAATCGAACGGAATTCTTGAATCTTGCGCGAAAGAACCCTTATTACCATCATGGGAAATAAACGGTGAACCGAAAGATATCCAAATAACAAATAATTCTCAGGTACGAATAGCTTTTTATCCAAGGAAAGTCTCTCTAAAGTGATATATAAAATAATGAAATAATTAGTACAGAAAATTATCACATATTTTGAAATGTAGTACAAAACGATGGACAGTGTCATCTTAAGTACGCAAAAGCAGCAACAAGAGCCAGAACAAGATCTAGATGGTACACAGCTCACGATGGTCAATTGTACTTTAGGCAGCAGTAGTAGCAGTTTAAATAACAATTCTGGATGTCCAGAAGGAGATACGTCCCTACCAAAATCTATGTGTATATCTGTTCCGACGCTCGGACCAAATGGATGAAAGCATTAGGCAATGCAACCACGTGTTCAAACTTTTTCCTCCTATGCTCACATTTGCAACAGGTAGGATGTAAAAAAGTTTTCGTGCAACTCGATTGATTTGCAAAACGTGTATTCATACAAATGTATATAAACGCGTACGGATGAGTTAAAAGAACAGAATTCTCAAGGAAGTTAAAAGTAATGCGTTACTACATTTTGCAAATTTAACGCAACATAACCAGTGAGTGAAATTGCTAACATGCATACACGGTTAAACAATATGTAAATAATAGCGTTTTGAAAGTGCGTTGAATCTGAAAACTTCAACTATTGTCTTGTATATAATATTTCGAAGCAAGCTATTACTATCAAGAAAACACAGTATTTCCACGTTATTAGTTCAACAAGGAATTTAGTAATTTTCTTTTAACTTTATTTGGTGTGAAATAATACTGTGACAAGGATAGAGATCATGCAAATAATACTTAATAATATCCATTAGATAACTTGCTCACACATATAGTACTGAAATGACATCTATCAAAATGCAAGAAAAGAATATGAAATTGAGAATTAATTAAGCGAGATAATAAGAAAATTCTTTCTCCCCTTGAAAATAGGGTGTCTGTTAATTATGAATACATATTCATAAAATATCATGTTTTGAATAATATTGAGAAGGTAAATAATACATTCCTCCACGTTAGGGAAAAAAATTGTGAAGTATCCAAGTTACGGGTATGGCCTAATCTATTTAACGATATGTATTGCTTTTTTTTAAAGAGAGCAATAGTACTGATCATTCCACAATCTTAAGTTTTCCATTAACTAAATTTGAATTAATAAAAGAAAAGTTTTAGGTTCTAAGGAATTAAGAAGAGTACTAATTCAGACTTTATATATTAAAAGTATAGTCTAGGTTTTTCCTTTTACTACAAATACTATAACTATACATGTAGCATTACAAATTTCGACAAATATTTATTCTATCAAAAAATAGAATGTTATCAACATTTTTAACAAAGATTAATCGAAATATCCATATTAATTTAGCAGAATCTTTTTATACTTCATGTTTTATAATTGTATTATACACTATTGAAATATACGAGAAGAACAGGAAAAATTTAACATTAGAATTAAAAAAAAATATATTAAAAGCTTTTCTAGAAACATGTAAAAAATATTTCTAAAATTTCTTGAAAAATCTAAAAAATTTATATCACATATAATTAAAGTATTAATTTAAAATAATTAAAAATATTTAACATATAGTCTATATACTTTTTCCTGTTCTTGCAGTAAAGGTAAATCTTACGTTGTACAAGATATTTAAAGTTAACTACATCATACAAAAGTAAAAAAATTGAAAAAACGTGAAAGAACTACAAACATATTCCAGACTGGTGCATGTTACCATGACAGAAAAAGAAACCCAACACAGTACCTGATAGAATAAGCTATATCTTTTAGAGTGAGACGTAGATATGTCATGTTATTATTGTACCTCCATTAATTGTTATTTATTACATTTTACATCCAGTACTATTTTAAACAACCACATTACACTGAATTTATGCAATAACATAGTCACTACAAGCACAGTATGAATCATGTAAAAATAGAAATAATTCAATCTGCATATGCTAGAGATTTACCATATATTTATTACACAGATTTTTACATTTTTGTACGAAATAATTTGTTAAACATGCATTTGTATAATTTAAAGTCATTTTTTGCAAAAATTATTCTGCTTTACTTTAAAACAATGTTGCTATTGATATATAAACTTCTTGTAATGCATATTTCATAACAGAACATAATCATGAATTTTTTTTTAATGGAAACTCCGCAAACTTAATTCTAGTGAATTACTAAGAAAATTTCACAAGATCTGATCATGAAAAATAGGAAAATTCATTTAAACTACTACATATGAAATTCGTTACATACTCTACGATCTACAGTTATCAGAATCTCAATTTCATGATTAAACAGATGGTTGTAGCTATTTATTTACGCAGTTTCATAACAAATTGTATTTGTTGTAAAACGCAGGCACATTTCACAGATAGAATGCTTGTTTTGTGATTTTTATTTAAATGATTTGTTTTCCATTTGTTATCATATTTAACACGACCTGTTACATTTTATGTTACTGACATATGGTAGTATACTTTTATATTTGTTGAAGGTATTTGTTACTCTTCTTAAATAAGAAAACGTGAATTGATATATAGTAGTAAGCGACTGATCGCTCATTAATTCATTCTTCTTTTTGCATTAAAATTCTTAACTTCTTAAATATTTTTTGCACTGTATGTATATGTTAATTATTAAGCTTGTACAATTTAATTACATTAATGGAATCCGAAGGAAAGATTGTGAACTAAAAGGTATTATTTTTAAGACAGAAAGAGAATAACAGATCAAAAGCATTAATGAAGTAGAAGAGCTACAATAATTAATATGTCAAAGACATATTAAGAGGCAAGTGTTTATACTTTTGTCATTTCAGAAAATGTTCTTCTCTCGTATTGTATACAAATCTTAACTATTGATTTTAGAATATTTGTTTTAAAAAGTGAATGTAGAGTTGTAAAGTGTTTTGATCATTTTATAGCAGCATAACGTACTGTATTTGTTAAGCGCGATATTGTTTGGACTGCTATAGGCATATTTCTATTTTTTTAAAATCCTGTCTTGCGTTGATTTGTACCTTACATGAAAAGTATCCACGGTTTACAAGACAACATCTGCTAAATTTAGGATGAATTAAATATATTGATGTTAAATTAGCATCACTATTCCTTTGACTACTTTTGTGGATGTGATAAGTTTCAAATTTTGTAAAAATAAAAAAGAGAAAGCAAAAAATAGAGTCGCCGTGCCTGTTGTCTAAGTGTTTTATTAACTTTGAAAGATTACACAGTATTGAAGTACAAAGCAATAAAAAAATTCTTATCTTTAGACTTCTAGATAGGGAAAAAGGCAAGTATTGTGAATTGTTACATTTGGAGTATAACCATTTATGTGTATGAAACAAAATATTGGAAAATCGAGGCTATTTTGATTATACGATTCTTAAAAAAAGAGAAACTATTTATTTGTCTTATAAATTATTTTATACGTTGATTTAGAAATATCATAGCTATTTCTTTGTTTCATCGTACTAAACAATACTTTTAGTTATACATATAAAAAGTATTCCTTGTTACTCGTATACCATCTTTTTCACCTGCGCATCAAGTATACCGTATTAAACTTCATTTAACATTGTACCTTCATTAAATAATAAGGAGAATAGTTTTACTTCATTTCATTTGCAATAGTTTTTTTTTCATAAAATATACCAATCCAATAGTATTGGCCATACATAGACAAAGTATTAATTGTATTGTACGGCGACTCTAGTCTGAATATACCTCCATAATTGCCACCCCTATGCTAGGGTTCGGCACTTTATATTACTTAATTTTAACTTAACCTCAGTACCTATTACACAGCACTATAATTTAGTTCTACACGATTTACCTCAGAAAGTATATTCTCACATACAATAAGTAGACATAGCCAAGACATTATACTTTATTTTGTATAAGATATATATGGAAAAGCAAACCCGGTAAAAGAAATGGAAGTTTGTATTATTATCGTTAATTATAGCAATTATTATGCACTAAGAAAACTTTATTAATTTATTTTTTCTTTTTGTATCACCTGTATCTTTTTTTTTTCTTTCACTGATACCTATACGATTGTTCTATGGCAGATATATATAATTATGCTGTTTTTTAGGGTGCAGTTACTTTGTAAATATCTTTTATCTGTAGACTGTACACACATATTATCTGCTAAAAAATATTAAAAGTATATATTTTAATATATTATACATAGTGAAAACTACATCAAATTATAATCTTATTGTTTAAAAGTATTAAAACGATACACGAGAAATATTTAATGATATTGTTGACTCTTCTGATTACAGTATCTTGTTGTAACCAATGATTGAAATAAAATTAAGACAGTGTATCGATGTTTGTTGTGTTAAAATATATATATATCTATATATGTATACAAAAAATTGTATCCCACCCCAAAATATGTTAATTTTTTGAACAAAACAAGAGGTATAGTAAAGAAACAAAGAAATAAATGCATAAATGAGTAACTTTATTATCAAAGGATTAATAACAATTGCTTCAAAGACTAATACTATTAATTTTATTTGGCAGTCATTGCCTTATTATATTATTCTCTAGGCAAAAATTAGGCTTACTTTTATTATAATATATCTACTAATTTTCTTGTATGTGTTTGTGTGCGTGTGTGTATGTATGTTTGTGTGTGACGTTTTAGAAATATTTTCTAGCTTAATTAATATTATTTGTACTTGATTTAATACATTATATAATTTGAATACATCTAATATTCTATATTTAGATAACCATAAGATCATTTACTTGGAATAAAAAGATTTCTAAGTTATGAGTCATAGCTTCTGGAAGATATACGTTATGTGGAATGCAGTGGATGTAAAAACAAAAAAATCTTTTGTACATTACTACAGATCACGTTAATTCTTCAACAAGTTTATTTTTATATTTCCAGTCTTGAAAAATTCAGTATAAAAAGCATTTTTGGCGATGTGTACATAATTCTCTAAAATATTCATCCAAATAACGTTACATACTATAATATATCGTATTTAGGCATGTAAATATCTAAAGTTTCACGTTTTTATGTTCTTCAGCATTTTTCAACTTCAACTTGTTGCTCTTATATAAAGTTGAACCTTTTGACTAGCAACCTCACGGTGCAAAAATTTCATTTACCTTCAAACTATAGTAAAATTAAGTACATTAATTCCTAGTTTATCACAATTGCAATAGGCTTATACGCGAAATCTTCATATTCCATCCGTACATCTTTTGTAAACTTGACTAACAATATTTGTTAGCAAGTAAAACATGAGTAAGGTGTGTAACATACAATAGAGTATGTAACTTGCGTAGATTACTAGGCACAAGGTGAAACGCTCTGTAAGTTATTTATACAAATCATTGTAAGCTGTTTTTCATTATTTGATCTTGGCAGTCTGTGTTGCTAAAATTCATAGAACCAAGGAATGTGGAAATATCTTCATCTTTACATAATCATCAAGAACCTGCAACAAAGGTGATTAAAGTAAAAATTTTGGGTAAAAAATTTATGGTCTCTTTATTCTTTCAATAACTATTTGTTACCTCTTTTAAAGCATGCTTTGTGAGTTTTGGATAAAGATATTTAAACCCAGTACTTGCTAATTTCCCTGTTTGCAGATATAAATGCTTATTATAGAGAAGCTCTTGATCTATGTACGGCGACAGAGGACTATTTTCCACTCCATCTTTATTGCAAGCTTCTGCCCAGGGTCCCATATGTTTGTCGTTTACTTCTTCAACGACGGAATTCATATCTGTCTAGAATATGTAATACAACATTTTTTAATCTATATTAACAGTTTACCTCCAAGTATATTTATTATAAATATACTTTAAAATAAATTGGTATAATCCAGATTTATAGATTATGTAACCATATTTTATGTCTAAAAAATTTGAAAGTAAATATGTGATACGTGCAATGTCATAGATTTGTACGTATATACACATATGAAATGTATTAGCAGATAACAAACAATAATACAAATTTTCTTTCATACTTTAGCCAATGTGGAGAACGCAGTACCCCAATAATCATGGTTGATATTAAATAATTCTGAAACTATAGCACTGATTGATCCTTGTGTTGAATCACCTTCATCAACAATATTGTAGGTTTGACCTACAGTATCTGGCCTATTTACTAAATGCCAAATAGCTCTAGCTACATCTCTTACATGAACCGTGTTCATATGAAGATCTGGTCCCCAGAGTAACTTCATCATTTCTCCCAAATGTTTATAGACTGCTCCCACCACCAAACGTGGTGCTACAAAGGAAATGTTTGTATTTCAAAATTTATTTTTAATTCTTTTAACACTGATCGAAAAATAAATTATTGTTACCTAATCCATTTCGGTCACCACAGCCATATACGATAGCTGGTCTTACTATTGTGTAATTTAAGTCTGGTATATTTTTCAAATCATTTTCTACTTGCAGCTTGTATTTTGCAACAAATGTCCATGGTTCTCCAGCATCTTCCTCTTTGAGAGGAATCTACAGGAAACAGGCAAATTATAAGTTTTCTTGGAAGCAACTTAGTTACCATACAAATAATATAAACTTCCACATACTTTTTCAGAAGTACTAAAATTACCAGAAGATATTTCTACATAACGTTCAATATGTAATTTTGCTGCTTGTTGAGCACAATTCATGCTCAACTTGTAAATTCCTTCCTTATACACAGGATCCGTTTGACCGCTCTTTGTTTCTCCGGCGCAATTGATCACAAAATCAATCGGATCATCGGACATGAATGCATTCTGACAAGATGCTGGGAATAGAATTGAAAGATTAATTGCAAATAACAGAAGAGGCTAAGGATTGAAAACCAAAAATGCAGAAAAATGATCAGCATCCCAATTACCTGCATTGATTAAATTAGCGCTTTTAAATTCGAGCAAAGGATGCTCGAATACTTGCTGATGCTTAGCATTAAGCCAAGCTGTTTGCGGCGGAACTTTATCCACGACGCGTACGAAAGACACAAGATCGTTACTCAACAGATATTCCACGAGATTACGTCCTATGAAACCGCATCCTGTTACGACGATAAAACATTTTTTTAGTCCCCCCTGTTTATCACTTCCGCTATACGCTACCATACGAAATGGAATATGCTTACCTCCTAAAATGATTACTCTTGGCTTTTTATCAGAAGCAGAGGTTGCCATAGTTATTTGTCATTTAAAGTTTGGGCCGTTGTTTCTCTGTACGGTTTCGTACACTTTGATTAGAGCAAGGGAAACTTTACACGCTGTGACACTTCATAAAGGCAGAAAAGAAAAAAAACTCCGGTCGCGATATGGTTATCTGATCGGTGCACCACCCTGTACTTAACCTCAAAAATGTACCGCAGAGAAACGTGTTACCACGGCCTTCCACCAATGCCTCTCGTTAAAATCATCGACGCTGACCGTAGATTTCGGTAACCTTAAGTTGGAGGAAGACAAAATCATGAGGTACCGTTCACTGACGGATTCTCGGGTGCAATTTAAATGCAATCCAAATCGCACATCGGTCACTGACAAACAAAGTACAAAGAACAACTACCGAAAATGCGATTACGACCGATCGATATACATGGTCGGGTTTCAAAACCAACGTGGACGCCATCGGTAAGGACACTTTCTTACATTATCGGCGATAGGCGATAGTCAGTTTATTAATTCCATCCATTTAATTCAAATACAGATGCTTCGATTTTTTTCTTCTTTCTCTGTTTGCTCGCTTGTCCTACGCGAAATATTAAAGTGAACTATCATCGATTTCGTGAATTCGTATTTAAGTTCGAGAAATATAGTATCAATTTTCTATCAGCGTCGTCGTTCTATTGGAATTCATTAGTTTATGATCCATCGTTCCGTGTGTCTGACATGTATCTTTATAAGTCCGCGAGCTTAGTTGATTTTTATCAAATTTTCCGGACCGTATCGCGTCGAAATTGCGGCCGCGTTTATTAAACTCGATCGTTCGTTCGCCGTGGTGGCCGTGATAATTGGAAGGTGATCAAGATCGTAACGTTTTAACAGTGAAAAAATCCCATAATTTCCCATGGTGTGCGCGTTCCGACAGAAACGTGGGAGGGGAGAGGAAGAGAGATGTGTTGGTGGATGAATTACCACAATTTCCTTAATAGCTAATAGACTCAATCTCGGAATTTGTCTTTTTTGTTCGTTTCTCGCGGGTTTCTCGAGATCTCCTCGTGGCGAGCATAATGCCGTAGGATCGTATTCGAGAAAATAGGCAGACGCGATGGTGTCGATCACTTAGAAATAACCCAGATGTGACGGCTAAGCGCGGAATCCTTGCGCACCAAAGTCCGGCGCTTTAGCCACATCGCTGATACCGTGCCTCTAGACTTAACAATTTTTGGTATGCTTTCACGATCCATTCACGATGTCCGCATATGCGATGATACTGCCATATCTCATCCTAGGATTGTTAGGTAATTGCACCGTTCTCCATTATGTACCGTTTGACAGTTACATCCGCAACTTAAAATCCCACTAACATTAGATCTTCCAGAGATTATGATACATTTCCTTGCCGAATGCGTTTCGAACCGTTACTAAATTCTGTACGCTTTATAGAGCAATGTTATGTTCTATGTTTATAACAGTGCTTCGTTATCTTACATACATCTAATCGAATGGCAAGATATATAGTTTGAATTTTTGTTTTCTCGTTGTTCCGTTTGAAACGTACGTAAATAACGTTTTTTCTTTTTTTTCTTTTTTTTCTTTTTGACACATTAATATATAATTTTATTGAATATACAGAAAGCAGATTTGTTGATGAATTCGTTTCTCTTGCGATTCTGCGACTGTTCAATTTTGCTTCTGTAATACAAATTATAGTTTTTCTACCAGTGGAAAAAGTATGTAAACAAAGTTTTATTTACAGGATCTACGTCAGGACACGATGTCAAAGGATCGCAAGTTTGCGAATTTTATAATGAAACACTGTGCACAACATCGCAGCAAGAATGTTCAGGAAAAGAGGAATGCGGTCCACACGATCCAGGGAAAAGAAATCATTGTTACGTATTGTGGCAAATTGATAATGTCACTAAGAAATCTATAATTAAGTTGAAGGTATTGTATTATTATTATTTAGTTTGTTAGTTATCTGATTAATTTTAAAAGTATCATCATTAAATTATACGTTTCAGGGATGTTTTTTGGATAGCAACGATTGCTATGACAGGCCACATTGCATTGAGAACAGTGCGCAAAGAAAGAAAGATTTATTTTTCTGTTGTTGCGACGGCAATATGTGTAACAAGAATTTTACGTGGGAACCCCATCCAACTTCTTCCTCTAAACCTATTCAACCTCCTATTATTCATGGTACTTACTTATTTGAACACGTTGAGCGCCGAAATTGCCGTCTTTTCCGTTCAGCCGGCAGCGAGTGAGCGCTCAAGTGATACAATGATGCAGGGTGATCCGGGATTTCAAAGCACGCTACTTAAAAGCACGCGATTTCGAAGCATGCGACTACACGCACTGGATAGGGCTTATCTCTTGGCTTAGCTCTTGGAATTGTTCATAAATTACTCAAAAAGGAAGGAGACATGCGTAATGTTGTCACGTCTTACAATATGTGTAAATCCAAGCCAGATTTTTGTTTAGGCTGTTTTAATAAATTTCATTGAGACGACTACATTTATTTTTGAACTTTAATATTGTCGGCCTCAGGGACCGACGCCGGTCAAACGAAAAGTTCACTGCCGGTCCCCAGGGACCGGTGCCGCGCTCAGCGTGTTAAATAATAAATTATTTGTGTATGTTCCACGAAATAATTATTAAATGATCATTGATGGTTCTGATGTTTCAGAATCAGAACCTGTTCCAAACACAGAGCAACAAATAATCACGCTTGTTTTGTCAATATCGATACCCATGCTATTACTTGCTATCATTTTGCCATTTCTATATTGGTTTTACCGACGACGAAAGTCGGGATATTTCAACAAGGTTTGGAAGGCATATGTACAGATCTCTCAATTACTAAACGTTATAACTCTTTTGTTTTTGGTGCTATATTATCAGCTATTATATAACTAGTCATATAAGAATTACATAAAATGGTTTGTTCTAGGTACCCACGTTAGAACCACTGCCGTTACCGCAGCCATCTCCTAATTTAGGATTGCGTCCGATACAGTTACTCGAAATAAAAGCTCGTGGTCGTTTTGGAGCTGTTTGGAAAGCACAGTTAAAAAACGAGATTGTCGCCGTTAAGGTGTTTCCTATACAAGACAAACAGTCTTGGCAGACTGAACAAGAGATTTTCAAACTTGCACACATGGATCACGAAGATATATTACGATTCATAGGCGTTGAAAAAAGAGGTGACAATTTACAAGCTGAATTCTGGTTAATCACTGCCTATCATGAAAAAGGTTCACTGTGCGACTATTTGAAGGCAAATGTTGTCACATGGCCTGAGATGTGTAGAATAGCAGAATCTATGGCAAGGTAAGGTTTCTGTATAAATTTCACCTGTTAGGAAACACTGCCATTCAATAAAATATTTTTATCACATGTCTAGAATTACAAGTTAAGAGATTATATATTATTATATACTATTTAGATTTCTAAAGAAAAAGGGGGGCGATGGATGGTTATATTCCAAATCTCTATTTTTGAAGTTGTGAGACTGATGGTTCTAATCTGTTTAGGGGCTTAATGCACTTGCACGAAGAGATTCCAGCTAATAAAGCAGATGGATATAAACCTGCTGTGGCTCATAGAGACTTTAAGTCGAAAAATGTTTTACTTAAAGCTGATATGAGTGCCTGTATAGCAGATTTTGGTTTAGCGTTAATATTTCTTCCTGGGAAACCTTGTGGGGATACACATGGACAGGCATGTTCATTTCGCGTCCGTCTTATAATTTGAAACATTTTATGATATACGAGGATGAATATCTTTTTGTTTTCAGGTTGGAACAAGAAGGTATATGGCTCCAGAGGTTTTAGAAGGAGCAATTAACTTCACAAGAGATTCATTTTTACGAATCGATATGTACGCTTGTGGTTTGGTGCTCTGGGAATTAGCTTCGCGTTGCACTGTGCAAGATGTAAATTCTTATATATGTACATCTCAATGTATAAGATATATCGTTCTATCAATTACTAATTGAACGGCTAATTTACTTCCTATAGGGACCAATTGGAGAGTATAGATTACCATTCGAAGACGAGGTTGGTCTTCATCCCACTTTGGAAGATATGCAAGAAAGTGTTGTGCATAAAAAGGAGAGGCCAGTCATTCTAGAAACGTGGCGTAAACATCCCGTAAGTTTTAGTTTAAAAGAATGCCAGAGGGGGAAAGGAAGGTAGCTTTAATATTATTTGTTTAGGGACTTCAATCAATTTGTGATACAATGGAAGAGTGTTGGGATCATGATGCTGAAGCACGTCTCTCAGCTTCTTGTGTAATGGAAAGAGTTGCTACGTTGAGTAGGACGCTTGTTTTAAATTCATCGACGTTGATACGAGTTGATAATACCAACGAGACTATCACCAGTAAGGAATCTAGCATGTAGTTAATTTACGTGTATTATAGCTTTAGTTAAATTGCACAACCATTTTCTGTACCATAAGTTTTACATATACATCAATGGGGAATGTTAAACTGTTGCATGTCATTTTATGATAATTATTTTTCAACATTTTATCGTTTTCTTCGTAACACTTTATTTTTAAACTAACATAAATTACAATTAATGAAATTATTTATATTTATTTCATGTTATTATCACCTTAATCTTTCTTGTACTTATCATTGGATTATTCACATATAAATTATTCATATTGTTTATGATTTATCATTAATTTAATTTATTATATATTAGAAAAATATTCGTTTGTATGTGCAGTAAATATTGGAATTTGTCGAAGTAAATTTAATTCTAATGAATCGAATGTAGTATATGTGCTGTTACAATTTTCTTAATTTGAAGCAATTACGTTCCTCATTGATGTTAACAATCCTGCAGTGATTGTTCAGAGATAACAAAATGAATGAAACACTGGCCAAGTGAATTATTCATTCAATGTTTTTTATCTATAAAGTATCATATGTGAATTGTTACAAAGAAGATGACTCAACAATTTTATACGAAGTACCTGGTAGAAACAGTCAAGTTAACTGATTGGAAGCTATGAGGAATTTATTAGGACCTTTGCACGAAATAAACAAGCTACTCTAATTATTTTGCATTTTACAGCATACAATATTTAAGGTGACTGATTTATTTCGCAGAAATAAGATTTTCTCCATGAACCTTTTTTTCTTTATATAGACTTGTATATATATATACACTTATATATATAAGTACAGATATATTTGGTAAATCGAATCATTTTCATATTAATTTTCGAAGTATATTTATAGAATGTAGATTATACGAAGGTGTATACATTGTATAATCAAAATTGATGCTGTTCGAAAAATCATGGATGAAATTTTATCGAGCGAAGTATAGTAGTCTTCCTTACATACTTTACTCTTAATTGTCCATGGTTTCTTTATAGCAGCACGCAGTTCTCTCAAGGAAAGTGATTCTCTAATTATTGAACATCTAACCTAGCTTTGAAATTAGTCTTGCATCCAGTGTATGTACAGTGGACCTGTAAGGCCTTGAATACGTAATTATTATGTTATTTATGTGTTGAAAATGTTTAATGAAACGAAGCATCTTGTTTGAACCAGTTTTCTACGATTTTCACTGACTGTGCGATTAAACAAATATTTTCGTTCTATTCAGTTTTTAATATTTTAGATGATTTATTTTGTATTAGAACATTTAACGTTCTTCCACGACTTAATTATATTGAAGACTGTGCAATGAGACTGGATAATTTTTTAAAAAGGCCATGGAAATATTTCAATCACTCATTAATTTAGTAATGACGATCTGTGATTGAAAATACAAAACTGTTTCTGAGAAAACGATGGTTATTCAAGATGCACGTTTTGAACGATACTGATACTTCTATTTAAATAGTGATTTATCGATTTCAAACAGACGACTCATTTTACTTGCTCTGGATTATTTAAATCAAGATTATAGAAAGAAATTTGATGTAAACTGTATTATAAATCAAGTCTATACTATAACAATTTTCTCTCAACGTGACAAAATTAAAGTAGCTTGATGCTATCAAAATTGCGTAAACGCACTACACAAACTGTGATAAGTATTTGAACAACAAATGAGGCCTAACTCTGTTTCAAACCTTGCCCGTTATTCACAATCGTAATTCATCAGAGCAAGTAAAAGTTAGACAAATTGTTTTATTTCTGATATTAGGTTTTAGCAGTGCCAAAAGGGTAACATATGCTCATACTGCATCTTCATCTTTGTATATTAATTTGTAGCTATGTAAGACATAGAAATCGGTAACATGTACCTATTAATCTTTAACGTACAATGTTATGAATGAAAAATTAATCCATAATTGATTGTATGCATATAATAACTAAAATATTATCTTTATTTTGTAAAGACAAAGAAAACAATGTACAATATTCATCTTTGCAACGCAATATAACTTATTATAGTATTGTTAAATGATCAAGTGACTCATAGGACAAAGAGTTTATTTAACAGTTACACTCTATCGCACGATATTGTAACATTAAAATCGATTATGGATTAATTGCAACACTATCTAGAATTTAATGAATTTTCGGACTTTTACATATCGAAAAGCAGAGATAACTGTATTCACGGAGATACTTCTTATTTTATATATGCTGTGAATTTTGTTTGTAAAAATTGTGTAATATGAATGTTCTAATCTCATCATTGCTTATTGTTATGTATATTACTGTAATTCGACGTTTTTATTCTTTCTTTTTAAAACAATTAGGAAGCAATGCATTTGTGCCAGCAAAACCAGTCTAACTACCAAAGGCTGATGATAAATGAAATGACTGTTTATAGTAGAGAGGAAGTAAAGAATGTTTGCAATTTTTCATGCTCTGTCAAGCATATACTGATTTTATGAAAGAGAGTGCAATGGTGAGGTAATATTTTGAGACATCCTGTACACACTCCGACAACACAACGTTGTCACAACAAGAGCACTGTGATGTTACTTGCGCCGCGTGACATCACCTTCCATAGCCATCCACGTCCGCACTCGTCGATGGTTGTGATGGTACGTGGTAACACCACGTTCTGTGGCACCAGCGTATCACGCATTTTATATATTCATTCATTTTTTAACCAGTGTCGTAGGATGACATTTGTTAACGTGGAAACTGTGTTTTACTTAACTTTACTGTGACAAAGTTGTGTTGGGATGTACATTTCAATAGTTTTATTCTAATTTATTTTATATTTCCCGCTTTAGAGGTAAGAGAGAAGATATATAAGAAAGCTATAGGAAAGAGTGAGATAGATGACGCTGACCTCACTCGGGAACCCGTGGCGCCATCTCTGTGAAAAGTGCTCAAACTTGTCGCACACAGTTATCGACAGCGAAGTGAACTACTGAAGAACTAGCGCCATCTCCCGGCGGAACGCAGAAACTGGTCGGGGCATTAGTTTCAGTACTTTCCGCAGAGATGGCGCTAGTAGTTCTTCAGTAGTTCACTTCGCTGTCGATAACTGTGTGCGACAAGTTTGAGCACTTTTCACAGAGATGGCGCCAGGGGTTCCCGAGTGAGGTCAGCTTCGTCTATCTCACTCTTTCCTATAGCTTTCTTATATATCTTTCTCTCTCATACCTCTAAAGCGGGAAATATAAAATAAATTGGAATAAAACTATTGAAATATACATCCCGACAACACAACTTTGTCACAGTAAGAGCACTGTAGTGTCACTTGCGTCGCGTGACATTATATACTTATATTAAAACGAGTATAATCTTATACCTTTGTTTCATGTTAATCTATTTTAGAATCAAAATGAATAAACTGTTTAGTTTAGTCATTTTTAATATTCGTTTATAATGTGGATGAAAAAGTGTCACCGTACACCATTGCTGAGAAAATTTCAGAATGAACGGCATTAGCAGACGGTATCAACAGTGGAACGATACCGTATGCCGTTCTGGTGTATTTAAATACGTGTAATCCTGGTGATATCCCTGTGACGTTACGGAACCTGGGAACGCCACCGTGATACGCTGGTACTTTTTGTGAAGTGTTATGTGATTTGTTGTGTTGCCTGGGTAGATAGACATACAAATCATAGACATGCATACGACGTATCATGTTACATTGCTTGTCTCTTATTAAACCATATCCCACGAATATATACAGAAGTTAGGTTTTAATATTGATAGTACCATAATGGCATTCCAGTCACACATGCACGCGCGCGTACACACACACACACACACACACACACACACACACACGTACACGCACACGCGCACACACATACATACTGTATATTAATGTAAATCAATACTGTAATTTCTGTCTTTTAGTCTTATAGAAATTGTAATTGGTATCACCAATTAACATTAAGACTAGTTGCTACTTTGCAACTTTCTGTTGTGTAATAATCTAGTTGACCGAATGACTATCAAAGCGGTATTACGCAGATATACCTTAGGTTCAATATAGAGGAGTGTTTCTTCAATGCGTGACCGTATTTCTTTAATTTTTCTTTTGTTTGCATCTAAGGAATGAGAAAAACGCGCCTCTGCACGGAGTCTGAATAGCGCTTGACTATCAGGTTGCAGTATTATTGTCTAAAACTCGCTAAGATGAAATTATTTGAAACGCTTAGATAGTCCATCCGGCAACCCCTTTGTTTGATAGTTACAAGTCAATCCTCGGCTTAAAGTATTAATTTATGATGTTATTTAAATTACGGCCATTTGTTGTTTCACCCGATGCTGCTTCGTGTAAAATCATTTTAAAAGCAAATCACGAGACATAATTACGTAATATTATACCGTATCCGAGAAGCGCTAATTTTATTGTTTAATCGCATATTGATCAGTCGAACGCAAAGTATTTCCACTTATTCCGCGAGATATAAAATACCTGTTAGTCGTGTTTGTAAATACAATGAACGTTTTTGTAAGTTAATATCAAAGTCATCAAAATACTTCCGATACCGTAATCCGTTTCATATCATACGTGACATATGTCATTTAATTGTATCGTCTGCTTCTGGTACTGTTATTGATTGTTACTACTGATATACAATTTTGAACAATCGAGTACGTCGTGAATTTTCAGGAAGAAAAACATTGTTCACTCGTATTTAATTTAGGTTGCATTGTATTATACATTAAATAGGCTGATCAGACATGTAGCCTGTGCACAGTCTGAGGTAGGAGAAATGTAAATAGAACTTAGCGAAACGTAATTTTAGTAATAAGACTATTAAAGAAAAAGAAAAAAAAGGAGCACTTTCTTATAATTTAAACGTAACATGACTCATAGCAATAGAATGTTCCTACGCACATTGGGTATAACTGTTTTTCAAAATCATATTACGTAGTGACAAATTTTTGTAACAAAGGCCTCATCGAGTTTTATACCGTGTACACGAAAACGTTATTTCGCGCTAACGTAAGTAACAAAAACAAAAAAGAAAGATGTATCAATTCTAACAGAATTCACTTTATCCCATAAAATTGTATACAAGGAGTGTTGGTTACAGAAAAAGTTCCTCAGTGTATGAAACGATCATGGTATCGATTATAGATGTTTAACATTATAGAAGAAGGAATAAAAAACAGCGGTGCTTGGATATATAATCTAATGTAACATTTTTTAATATCTAAATATATATAGGTAACTCTTTATCTTTGTTTTGTAATGAACTAGTGTTATTACGTTAGGAATGAAACCGAATTACCATTTCGTCGTTTACCATTACGATTGTTCTGTAACGATAGTTTATTTTGTCGATAATGTAATATACGATACGATTGCATAATTAAAAGCACGGGAAATAATAAACATTTTAATAAGCGAAACAGTTAAAAATCGGTCTATCGATGGTTGTAAAAAAATGTGAATAGATTTAGAAAGCATACTCGATGAACATGAAAATTCTACTTATATGAACATATATCGTATGTTTTTATTTGCCGCTTATCAATGAAAATTAGAAACATCGACCATGTAGTAAGCCATAATTCTTATTTCTTTGTACATTTAAGAGAGTTTACATTGAGTTTATTTTGTATAATGTAATTTAACATAATTGAAGAGAAGCTTTCAAGGTTACTGAAGTTTAATATTTTCAAGACTTGCATGCTTCGTATTTATTATTTATATTTATTTGTTTGATTACGCTAGTTTCATATTCTAAATGAATAAGATGCCTTACAAAAAGTATACTGCCGTACGAAGAAATATACAGGGGTACAATTACAATTTTAGATTTTATTTGATTACATTGTATGCCGTTCAGCATACTAAACAATACATGAAGCAAGTAAAAAAATGTGATCGTTTGCGAACCACAAGCGCGCAATGTAATAATTTATACACATCAGGATAAAATTAAACGAGATACTTGTTAATCGTGCGATATACGGAATAGACGAGAATAAAATATAAGTTACAGCGTTAAAAATAAAATTCAACGTTATCGCACAGTCGCATTGATAAACTTACCTATACACTATGATCACAGTTACATTCATAATATTATAAGTTATTACATGTCGTTATCGTCTTTATCATCATTATTATCATATTTCACTGTATATATGTACATTCTGATTATAAATAGGTATATGTTCAGTTAATTAAATATAATCTGGTTTGAAAGCCTATGACTAGTGATACCTATATTCTTTAGTCAATGATAATACGACCGATAATACTATCGCAATCTGATATAAATGAAGCTTCAAACAGTTATGGATATAATAACAATTACTATATACCATATTTTAAAAACAATTCTATGCCTCTCCTTTAATACACTGTACACGCATTCTTTATCCTCTCGTTTTAGGTTCGTAGTGTTTTGGAGTCTTATAACTCTTTACTTCACTTAAATTATCTCTCTGTTGAATAATGTTTAGTGTGGGGCTAAGTCTGAATAGTATGCACGCACATCCGCGGAACCAGACCTTTTCTATCACCTCTCGCACATAACAACCACTTACTATCTACTTCTAAAATTACTTTCAGCTTCTCACCTTCCCCAAATGCGAGATGTCCGTTATCTGATGAAACTCTATGCGTGAGCGTACGAACTTCTCTGGAACCGAGATGCGTGATCTGTTATTTTACTAATCTACAAAAAAAGAAACAGAAAAGAAAAACCAAAGGTTAAGCCCTAAAGCTATAAACAAAAGAGAAATTATGCACAATGCAATAAAAAAACCATAAAAATAATAACATTTTCTTGCTTTAAATAATAAATCAATTTTAACGATACATTCGACACGATTACTTTCTTCTCTACTCACTTAAGTGGTTTTTTTGTAGGAGGATTTCTTGCTGTACTAGCAGTAGTAGTTGGTCGTGGCAAAGACGTAGACGCGGCTCGTCTTTGGGGAGATATTATGTTTTTGTCCTTAGACATTACACCGTAAGACTTGTAAGGAAGAGAACTAGGTCGCGTTAAATGAGTTCTTGTTGCCCCAATAACTTCTTGATCCACTCTACTAGTACGTTTCGTTACGTCTTTGTTTCTTACTTCTACAAGTTTTTTTGGCGTAGTTTTCGTCGTCGAAAGCATGACAGGTTTCTTCAACGATGGAATTCCTGAGATAGGAGATTTCGTATTTTTGGCATGTCCTGGTATCGTACTTGATTGTTTCACCGGTGAAGTAAGAAGCCTTGGTATCTTAGACTTTCCCGCACTGGTGGGCGTTCGTGTAGGCGATAAGGGCGATGATATTGCTGGTTGAATCTTTGTATCGTCCTTTCCAACCATTAATTCCCACTTCTCTTGAAGCTTTCGAAATTTCTCTTCCCCGGGCATGTCGTCTTCGTCTTCCATTTTACTTTCCGGGCTATGCGATTTTTTAATAGGCATCGATTGCTTATTCGAAGCTCTATTCAATGGTGAATGTTCTAAACTATCACTATAGTCTTCAGAGTCCTCGGAAGCCAGTTTATCGAGAGCACGAAATATTTTTGAACCTATAGGATTACTTAAACGTTTCTTCACAGTTTCCATATCCTTCTGTATACCGCCAGATTTATCGTCGTAGTTGGTATAAGCGACGCACGATCGCGGACGAACTTTCCTGGGACTAGAAACCATTGCACACGTGTCCGTTTTATCAAAATGATGTTCTTTTGCGCTAAGATCGACATTCCTAAAGTTTACAGCCTGTAGTATAATTATAATTGATTAATTTTGATAATAAAATCTTCGACAAACAGCATGAAATCGTTAATATATTCATACACGTAACATTTAAGAGTATTTAATATTCTCTATACTTACATTAATAGTATGATTATTTAAATTACCAAAGCTATTATGAAGTTGGCGATACTGATATAAAAGATCAAGCTGAAATGGACAAAATACAAGAGGATTTAAAATGTATAAAAGAGCGTCGACAACTTCTCGTGCGTTTGAATTAGCCAAAGCTGCCACAAATAGACTATTATTATTGTAATGTTTCTTTAGAATGGACTCTCTCGTACATAAATACGCAAACCATGCATCCAACGCTCTTAAGCTGAAAAATATATGTACAACTCAATTATAGTACTGTTATATTGTTCATACTAGAAATTGCATAATAGTTTTTATCGTGATAATTACTTACTTTAATAAACCAAATACAAATGCATGAAACTTTAGCATTCCTTCCGTAATAACATCTTCCCCATTAATCTTTTGTACCAATTCGTTCAATGCTTTAGTGACTGGACCTTGTTGAGAAGATGCTTCAACCACTTGCCACACACTATTTGTTATTGGTCCGAATGTAGAATTTAAATGTGGTCTCAATCCATCCGACATGATGGCATACAAAGCTGGGCACAAATTACTAACACAAATATAAGCACATTCATTTTTATCATTGTAATTCTGTCTATTATGAGTCGACTCAGTATTCCAATATTTCAGTAATAAATCTACCGCTTTATTTGTGGATAATATCATTTCTAAAAAAAAGTATGTATATATTAGTAATCTATTATATGGTTAAAAAGAGTATTACCAGTAAAATTATCTATTTACTTCTTTTTTCATCTAGATCCAATTTACTATCGGGACTTGTCGCCCTTCTTTCCTCTATAAATGCAGGATCGTTAGTTTGTTCACTTGTAACAGCATTTAAGTTATTAGTCTGAAACAATTTGTTTCTTTTCTTTTGAAAAAGTTCGATATACGCATAAAATTTATATACTGCAAAAAAAAATAATATGAAACATCTTTAAAAAGATACCTTATTGTCTAAATATTTTTTCCTTTGGTTCACGGCAAAACTGACAGTCTTTTTCTGTGATTCTATCATTTCAGTAGCTTTGGTAACGTCTTTATTCATCCTGAGTGCTAAAAACTTTCTTACATACGATCTTAATTTAACGTCGGGATATTCCGTATCTCCGTCGCTACTTTGTGACGAGAAACCACTACGCTTCAAAAATTCTTCCAATTGTTTTACATCATCCTCGCTATTTTCAGAATTTTCAGTCTCTATATCTGCAGTGCTAGCTATTTCATTTACTCTTTCTAAAATACCACAAAATACCACGAAATATTAAATAATTGCATCATATGGAACATAATCGAAGTTCTGATAATCATAACCGTACGTATGGATTAATTATATTTACCCGTATGATATCTTTCTTCTATCTCGTCAACATCCTTTTCTGAATCAATGACTCTTCCACGACACGTCAATTGCAAATCATTGTTCATATAATATGGCTCTTGCAAAGACATCCTTTTATTCGTCTCTGGCGATTGATCTTCTATTTCCTCTACATCTCCCATTTCGAACATGCTATATCTCTTACTAGCAGGAACCTTGCTTTTTCTTAAAATACTTCTAGGTAAGGGTGGTCTAGGTGGCACTTTTCCATTAGAAAATTCAGACTCGCGATCACCGTGTGGCAACGAAATCGATCGTTTTGGTAAAGATGGGCAAGGTGTCTTTGTCTTATTAATTTGCCTGTACATTTTTTTATCGTTACTCACTAAACTGGCCTCGGAACTAATACTATCATAACGGTAAAGATACAATGGATTGGTTGCGTTATTCAACGTTTGCTGATTCGTCGATGAGTCGGTCAGTATCGTGGATGATCCTCGATATCCAGAGGATGGCTGCGTAGCGGTACTACTAGTGGAGGATGAATTATTTGGTATGATTTCGCTTATGGTACGAGTTTTGTGACGCATCGGTGGTGATAAACAAAACAGAGGCTTTTTCGTTTCTTCATTGATGTTGATGTGCCTCGAAACTTCTGGCACATCGTGTAGAATTTTCTTGTACTCGTTGGGCAAAAGGAATGTTAGCGACTCCCAATCCTTGACGTGTGAAAATCCACGTTGACGCAACGCATCTATATCGTTACATGAGAATGGTCTACCAGCTCTACCGGTATGTTTCCAGCTAACTCTATTCCTTCCGAAACATTGCGGTTTCAAGGCTACGTTGCTCAACTTTGTATCTTTGATATTTAGAAACGATAAATCAGGTAAAGCGTAGTTCGGATATACAACGTAAACTGGTTTCTTATTAACGATCGTCTCTCTTACAGATGGATTTTCTTTCTCCTTTACAGGTGGCGTAAATACTAACGATGTTTGAACCGAATTATCTTCGGTTTCAGCTATTGCTTGAATACCTGTCGTTTTGCAAATTGGATGCTTCTTCTCGAAAGATTTCATCCATGCGACTTTTCGCGGATGTTCGAATGCGTTAGGGATTACATCGAATTCATTCTGGTCAGTGTCATTATCATGCGTTAAATCCGATTTGGACATATTTTCTGATAATTCTTCTACAGACGCAGATGACATCATTTCATCCTTTTGTTCGCTTATCGTTGATGTATGCTTTGGAATGTCACTAAAACTGTCTTTCTGATTATCGGTCTTTTGATTGTGAGGAACATTAGTTTTAATCCAATTCATAGTAAAGTCGCTTTCTGGAACTTGAGGTTTAGAATTATTCTTTATATTCTGCCGTTGTATCTGCGTATTCGTATTAGTACCACTGTCACTAGCACTATTATTTGTAGGCCATCCATTATCACTAGTCGAGTCTGATTGATCTAAAGTGAGACTCATTCCTTCAGCACTCATACTCTTTTGTTTCATAAACAACTTAACAAGACTTAAATTCTGTAGCTTCTTCCCCGTTGAATTGTGCTCACCGTTGTCCGAGCTCTCTTCATTTATAGACCGACTCATTACAGATCCCGAACTGTGCAACTGTTGTGCATGATTGTTTGATTCTGCAGAATCAACCTGTATCAAAAACAATTCGAACAAAAATCGTTCAATTGATTAAACATCGTTCAGTTACGCGTGCAAAGAAAATGTGTTCACCTTTTAAGGATATAAACGATTATTTTTCTTAATTTTTATAATAAAATGTTTCTTAGATACTTACAGAAAAATTAAGAGGTATATTGAGATTTTGTAATTGCGTAGCTTGAGTAAGATCTGGCAAACTTTGGCTTCTTTTATTTGCTACGGATATAATATTGTCCACGCCATGCGAAAATTCTGGTATCGTATTGTTATTGCCTGATGGATGACGCGTTATTATTTTATTCATAGAAGAATGTTTTAAATTACTCCATGTAGTATATATTTTAGAATCAGAACATGCCATCGATAAATCTAATCCATTTTTTAATCCCGCGTTTCTGTTATAATATGGTCCTGTCGCGCCGTAAGTTTTTTGCTTTTCTGTAAAAGATAGGATATAATTATATTTCTTTACTACGTTTATCTATCAAACTTGTTTATTTTATGTACCTTGATTTTCAAAATCTTGTGAACCATCGGAATACATTGTGATACTACCCTCAAAAGCAATGGTATAGTTGTCTTTGTTGTTTGTTTGGCATGTTAGCAACATATCCTCGCAGTCCAGAGAGTCGACGCTGTAGCTACCCCCCGGTGGTAGTACGGGTGTCTCTTTCAAGGGCGAGAAGAGTAACGACGATTTGCATATTGAAATTGTATCCGTCGTTGAACAGGCCGAATCTTCTCCCTTCAATATGATATACGTTTTTGTTACAGAATTCTATATACTTCTAAATAATCTCCCATGCACTTTATGAAACTAGCACAGCTCATTTTCATGCACAGGTTAAATTACAATTCATTTCATCAATTCTAGTTGTCTCTTATGATTATTATATAATCAAACCAGCTTGAATATGTTCCTTTCATTGAACATGCAGAGGAATTGCAAGCAAATTGAGTTTTATTTTCATATCAAGTAAAACTCATGTTGATGTAATTGTTTTTATGTATCCACCTCAAAATCAGCAAAAGAAATTCAACATTTTCAGCCATTATCATACCTGGCTGCTGGTATGAGGGCTGATAGATGAACCGATGTCTAGTTTTCCCATAACAGATCCAGATATACTGGCATACCGTTCCCTTTGATAGTTAAACTGCCATGATAATGAGATACAGAATGTCTTTAGAATGTTAATTACAAAAAGAGTGAAGAAATAGGAAGTACCTTAAACTGTTATAACCAAGAACCATAATTAGAGATAGTTAGAAGATGAACAATAATATATATCGCTAAAAGAATTCCGTAACAAAAATTTATTCCAACATATCAATGTTAATACTGTTGAAAAATATCAATACCATATGATCCAAAAAATGCACAAAATATATATAATTTGCTTGCAAACTATCCACAGTGAAGATATTTAAATTTAATAATTAGATATGTATTACGTAATTTAAAATTTATAACATAAGTATAAAACTATAAAATAGATAATACATATAATAATTAATTATATTTACCTCAGAATGCTGGACTGGATCTGTGCACATCACAGGTAATGCAGTGAGCAGAGTATGTATGTCTGCTGTGCGAAAGCTTTCTATATCAATTTCTGCGAAATTAGCATCCAGATTACGGGCAAGGTCATCGTAATAGCCCAAATCTTCCCGAGAATATGAAGCAGAGAGTGAGGACAATACGCTTGGATGAACATGAAGTCCCCCATCCCTATAGCTAATATTTTACATATTAATAAATGTACACAATTAAAAAATACAACTAAAATATGAACATATTGTAACTTAAGTATAAAATCCTACCCATCAATGAACCACTGGTACTCCACATTATCTTGTACAAACTCAGAACTAATCAGATCGTGTTGGATAGAATCTGTTGCAGGATTGGAATTGCAATCAGACCCAGGTGTTTGTGGATCTTCCATCACTGCAGCCCCCTTGCCTGCACCTAAGACACATTACGTATTATTAATAAGTGAAATCACTAAAGTACTGTACACAATTTGAACATAAAATTATAGAAACAAACCATATCTTGCATAAACAAAGTGTTTTTGTGGTTTGTTAAACATGTTTCTCTTCTTTGCAAATGTCATATTGCAAATCATGCATAGTGGATCATTTTGTATCGTTAAAAATTACATTATACAATCACAATTGTATGTTACCTCGTAACAGATCATCGTATATTGAATCGTCGCAATGCCATATTCCGTGTCACACAAGTCGCGTAGATAAATACGCGGAAAAATTACATATCGTCTTTATCATATTCTTTTAGAAAAAAATAATCGTACGTAATATTTTTCTATCGATGTTATACGCACGTATCGTAATATCGGTTACCTCATATAATGAAATCAATGAGACGGCTCTAATAAATACCAATAACAATAATGCACTAATAAACACGCAAGGAGTTTCCTCCTCTTCATACACCGTGGAATGTAAGTACACGATAAAGAAGTGTCAGCCAATGACGTCAGGTTTAGGTTATGGCGGACGCATTTGAGTAAGTGCGCCCGTGTTCCGTATCAGGGATGATCAAGGCTGCGCGTCATCAAGATACTTAAGAGGGCGTGTTTTAAGGTTAGTTGTAACGTAATCAAAAATTAATTAATCGATTGAAATGTATTCATTTTCGTTTGTAAAATGTATGACGTTGCAGATCAGCACATGCATAATGAGGAAACCTATCGAATAAGCTGCTCCGAATTATCATTAATCACCAATTTAATTTAATATATTCTCAACGTAAGTAAAAGTGTTAAGACCATTTAAAGACATGGACAAACTTCGTCATGTACAATAAAATGATTTGTTCGACTTTATTTTCTTATATATGTTAGGTTTTGTTTTAGATTTTGATAAGCTTTGTAATTATAGGAAAAGTTATAAACATTGTAAGTAAAGACACGGTAGCGTGGTTCGTAGTTTACCGTCATTCATGGTTAACACACACGCGACCGATTCAATGGACGGGCGTACACACTTTCGATGATCTTCGGATGTTTTTATCGCGAAGAATAAATTACATGGTAAAAAAAGAAGAAAATGTTTTCAATACGATTGCTAATCGTACCTCGAATAATTCTTTTCCACCGCATCGCCACGGTCGTCCGGCTTTTCTGTTCTACGGAAAATATTTACATCCGATAAATGTTATCCGAAAACACTCATGCTCACGACCATATGGCGCAAACCAACCCGTCACTCATAGTTAGGAATTCATTTTAACTGCGCCTATGGAGTACGATTGCTCATGCGGCGCATGAGCATTGCCAATCCAGCGTAAAGGGTGGGCGAAAGGAAATCGGATACAACACGCTTGAATTAAGGTTACGATACGACACGCTAGATTTCTTTTGTCGTCTGTCGAAATATTTACTACTCATATCTTTAGAGGTAAAATGTTTGCCTCAGTCGTCTGCTTTAATTCTGAATGTTCAATATGGTTATAAAAATTACACGTACACATACATCGTCACACCTTCCAAATCAAGAAATAATATTATTACTATCATGAAAAGCAAAGTATTCGAATATTTTAACGATCCAAGAATTTGGTATTGCTGGGTATTTTAAATTATTCGCGTTTATGGTTGATAACGTTGATTAATTTTATCCTAAAGCGTAGTCCGAATATCATTAATCGAAGTTTGACTTCATGGAAGTTGTTTTACATGTTCGACAATCTTCTTAATGCTAATGCCAGCTGTGATTTTACAGATCCGAGGAAAAATCTTTCACAGTGCTTCGTTTGCCAGTGTCGAGGCCGTCAGATAATTTTAGCTAGCCACAGAAGAAGCGGGGGAAGAGGTAGAAGAAATTCAAGAGCCAAATTTTGCGACTCGACGAAAATTTTACGCGTTATCCGATGAAATATAATCCCTATGAGACATTTGCCAGAGACATCGTCTCGTTATTAGGCAGTTGTGATTTTTAGGTAAGAATATTTTAATTGAAGAAAAATGTTAAAGTTTATTAATAACGAGCCCTTGAAGCATAGTAACAGTATCATTATGTTGCATTTCAATTTTTAGGAAACAAGTGTGTTTTTATCTCTTCATCTTTTTTTAATGGTTTTAGTTAATTATAGGGTATTAACGAAAATACATTATGAATCATTGGATGATCACGTTTCCGTGTGTAAACGTTTCAGCAGATGTCACAGAATTATTTCTTCTCTCGTGCACACATAGAAAGCACTCCCACATGTGTAGTGTGGCTACCCGAAATAGTAGGGTACGGTGCCATTTCTCACACATGTAATCGTGGGAAAGTCTTAAATTGGGAAACATTTTTTTAATTCTTCTAAACCACTTATGTAATCTCTTGATATGTTCACATTTGAATTGATGTTACTACAGCAGCCTCAACGTTACACGTTTATTAGCAATTGTTAACACGCACAGCCTTGAACGAGATAATACGTACTACTCTTCTAATAATAATTAATTCGTTTGCAAATGATTGTAAAATTAATATAGCATTTAAGAAGAAAGAATATTAAATGCACGTTTGCCTTTTAGGTGCAGGAAAATTAGATTTGCTGCTTCCTGAATTTCAATTCGTAATTTACCGATTACTAGGCCACTGCCTTATCAATAGAGCTATTCGATTATTATAGTAGATTTGTTTGCGTATATCTAAATACGAATTAAATGACTGTATATATAATATATATGAATTTTTTATCTCCTTACGATTATACAGAAAGCAATTGCATTTCTCATTAGGACGCCGGTAATACTTTCGTTCCTGCCTCTTGCGTTTGCCATAGTAAAGATGCGACGGTCGTGCAGGCGCTTGAAATGGTGGGCTTATACGACCCACAGAGAACTCTGCTATTTTCATGATGACGCACAACAAAAGCACTATCATCATTTGTCAATATTCAGCGTTTTTGTTATTCTATCACGTTACAACATAGTAGTAACGCTGACTCACTGTAAGTTAGAACATCTAACGAATATTCTCGTAAGAGATTAGTTTAATCACGTAAAAACAAACAGTACACAGTTTATCAAACGTCCAACCGTAAAAATGTTAAGCTTAGCTTGTCTATCATTTTTAAATGTGTTCACTTTTTATTATTCCACTATGTACACAATGTATATACATTTATCACTTCAAAGTTACATCACGAATAGGAACAATTCCTGCGACACTGCAATCTCCTGATGCTCTTCACACATGAAAGATGTTTGCACTTTGACAGAAACACGCGTAAAACAGAGTCGATTGCTTGTCCGCACTCGAGCCGATGACACCTTTCAAAGATGCCTTTGTTTACAGCATACTATTTCACTTCAGCGTTTGTATCGTGAACAGTGAGCACACGTATCGTGGTTGAACCCACGTTTCCGTTTTTACTGACAAGGAAAAGCGACGTCTGTGTATGGAAAGTGTGCAACTGTCCTGGTCTTTAAGAACCTAAGTACGGGAGATACTGAAATACTGCATTGACTTCCGCTACGTTGGAAGAAATGTTATAACTGGAAAAATTGACATACTTTTTATTGTTTTGTTTTCTCGAATTAAATTTTATTTTAATGTCTTCATATTAAACAGTTTCATAGTGTTAATTGATTTGATCGAAGTACGTAGCCGGAATTATAGTGATACTTCGAATAATGTAAATTTAAAACTTCTAAACAAAAGGCAAAAATTAGTAACCATTACAAGGTATACAAATTTTGAAATTTCTTTATAATTGACATTTTTGAAAATACGATATGGATAAGGCGTACTTATCGGCATGATTCATAATTTTTATTTGAACCAGAATTGAAGATATCAAAGTAAAGAGAAGTACAATTTAAACAGAGATATGGAACTTTAAGAATTGCAAAATGTAAGTTTGGCATCGGTCTAATATTCTAGTCGACAATAGTAATAATAGACATTACGTCAATCGACGCATTCAACTGCCTAAATTGCAATAAGTGGCGAAGCAATTGTTTCGACCTAATCGAATGTTAAGATAACGGAGGTTCGTCGGACCGATTAATGCTTTGAAAAATGAGGAAAAGATAAAAGTTGTTGAAACACTGAGTCATACAGATCGATGTCTGCGTTAACAATATATGTTCATTATCGAATGCCATATATAATCTACTTTGATTAAAGGTTAATAGAGATTTTATTATAAGAACGATTTATACGAGCTATTATCTATTCAGAGAAAGTGAAGTGTACTAAATTCGTTTACTTTCAGATAATCTATCGGGTAACTGATAACACGAAACAATTAATCTTGCCGGTGTCGTAGTAAACACTGTGCATAATAAACGTGCTTCATTACAATAAGTAAGAGACTAATGAACGTATCCTTACAACCATGATCAAAACTCGAAAAGATAAAGACCAGGTGAATCAGAATTAATTTTCTCTTCCACTAAGTGGACCTAAACGATTACAATTGTACGTCAAGCGGCATTCAGATACGTGACAGCTATTTCTCGCCAGTCGACACACTCGGTGTAGTAACATTGGTCGATCAAAAGGGGGCGAACCTGTAGTTGCTTAGAAAGGAGGAGACTTTTCATGGATGCATTACACAAGAAACACACAAATACGAAAATGTCATCGTTTTACTGGATGTCTGCGTGACAGATCACGAACTAATTGTATCCAAAATTATCCGTTCACTCTTCAATTGTCGAATAGACGATCGTACACACGAATCTCTTCAGATATTAATTCTAATGCAACACCACACTTAACGTAATCACTTGTTTTCTGATAATGATCGAAACAAAACTTTAATCCGATCAGTGATCCCGAACAGTGATCAATTAACGAGTAGCAGAATTTTTCAACGTTTATTTCGGCGGAATCAGTATCTGGACCGCTGTCTGAGTCAGACTGCCCTAACAGCGTGCGTCCTGCGCGGGAGAGCGTTTGCACACGGCACGACACGACGCGGAGTGTTTAATCTCTATTAATAAATACCCGCTCTGCTTCGGCCAGAATAGAGAGCAGCTCTCCGCTACCGGCTCATTGAATGTGTACGAGGTGTTTCATATTGGAGTTTTGTAATAAATGCGAGCGGATTTCATTCTTAATCGATTATCACTTTACGGAAGAGGTTAAGACCATATCGACAGGAAAACAATGTATAATCGAACGTTTGACATTTTATTCACAGCTTCCTCGAGCGGTGAATTTCAATTTTGATCGTTACACATTTATTATTTCGTTAATTTGCGAATTGAAAGTAATGAATGATGTATACCAGTTAATCACGATAATGCTTTCGATTTGAGTTCGAGCAATCGCTGTGACTACTGTTGCGAGAAATCGATTCTCGGATTGAACGGTAAAAATAGCATTATAATACTCTTCTTGCTTAGACAGTCGGTTTGTTAGTAGACAATTATTTAATATGATTATATTTAAATGACATTTAATTTGTCATTATAATTTTGTTCATTTCTGTTTGAGTCAGTTTTTTCATTGAATTCATATAAATAGACAGTAACATTAACTGCGACATCTGCGAGCCAAGATACGTAACTGTAATCGATTCATCAAATTTATAAACACTTCGATTGTTACTTTTATGTATATTATATCAATCAATACAATTAATACGATGAAATACAATAAAAAATCAATAAAAAGTTGATTGGTTTAAGAGAATGGATAGAAAGAAATAGGACGACGAAATAATCGTCTTTAATCCAAACGCGTTACAGTCCTTTCTTTGTATGAAACACTGTAAATGACCGCAGATAACAGATATTCCAGAAAGCCACAATGGAGCTACTTGAAGATACTTCTAAGAACACAATAAGGCATTGAAAAAAGCTAGCATTCTTTGCGTATCGATATTAAGGAAACATAAGTATTACATTTGCTATATACCCCTACTTTTTATGTAGTTCGAATGCATAATAAACATCTTCAATAAGATGCAGGAACACACTTAAACTGAAGTATGCGGTAAGAAAGAAGTTGCCAGATAATAAGTACTAGATATTAAGCACCATAAGAAAATGCATCGGATGTAACATATCCAGGCTTTGACCATTAGTTGTTGGTCTACATTTAAAGTGGGTCGAAAGAAGTATAAATTACGACCCTATATGTATGCGCAAATTGAACTTACCAACGCGTTCTCCGTTGCCGCAGACAATACCTGTCGCCAAGGCCTGAAAAATATGATTACATTATTAATCTTGTTTGCTGGAATTTTGGCAATATTTGTAATAGTAAGAGAAAAAAAACGCAATTGTATTTTTTTCGGATTATGTTACTTTTTGCTAGAAACATTTCCACGTTGAAATATAATGACATTTACAGTTCAGTGGATTTTTATGAAACTCAATATTACCCTTGATATTTAAAAGATATCAATGTATTGACAGTTTGATTACCCACAATAAGTTTTTAAAATATATGAAATTTTATTCTTTTGCAACATTATTTGATTTACATCAATGGGCTGCGACAAGAATTTCGCATTCTTAAGCTATTTCGTAGGTAGTAGGTTATAAAATACCACGTTATTTTTGAACCTTCGCAAATGCAGCGAAGCAGTACCTTTGAAAGATTGTTGTGCATTCTTTCCTCTTACAACTTGAGGGCTAATATAAATACTGTTTAATAGAGAATACCTCATGTTCTTTTGTTTCATAATAGTTATTATAAAATGATTACACTTAATTTTTATTAAATTGCTTTACATGATAGTATGATCTCAACTTATCTTAATAAGATAAAAGTTGCATCATATAAAATTACAAAATTAATTTTTAAACACTATTTTATTTGTTATCATTTGTTCGAAGGAACTTGAGGAATAAAATGTAATTTCCACTGTATGGCATTTTAATCTAAGATTTATTAGAAAAACAAGAAATGATTAGACAGGTGAGGAAAATGATTAGATATGTCTGCTTTTGCAATTTCGAAACACGTTTTTCTTTCTACAGCCCACATAGCTTTGTTCTATCCAGTCTTTCTTTTTTTCCTGCGGGCAAATAAGGTACACCTATATAAGTCTCAACACGTGAATAAAGGCGTCAGATTGTAATTAGTCAGAAGGACGGTATACGAGCGACTGGAAGCGATTCTTAAGCTAGTTTTCTGACCCAAGCAAACAAAAAGGCCGAGTGCTCTGGGTAAGAAGGTCACTGGATCCTAATAACAGTTCGTGCCTAAATAAGAAGAGGATGATTCATTCGTGGTACAATTATCTGCTACTGGATGGGGTTTGAGAATTGATCGTTGTGCTGGTTAAACTTCGCGAATTGATCTCTAGTTTCTATTTCTTCTAAACCGTATAAACAATCGATAAAAATAACAGTAGCAATTTATTCGTCCTTTGGATTGCTTTGATTTTGAAAAAATATTATTGCTAACAAGTAATTAAAGTACGAAATAATGAAATTAAGACGTGGAGCCCGTTTTTAAGAATGTCAATAGTTCATTATTATGTTTTTTTGGTACACCGTATTAATTATTACATTTACAGAAAATACAATATGAAACGTAAAGCTTCATGATTAGACGTAAGTTTCGCATCGATTTTATGTGTAACAGAGGTCAATGACATATTAAGTTTAACTATGTGTGCTCTAAAACTGCGTTGTACAAAAAAAGGATCAAAAGGAATTTCTTGATCTTATTTCTTCTACAAAAGACCAACACCGCATTCCTACTCCTGATTATGTTAATATACATACACGCGGAATAGAGGTACGCCCACATTCTTTGGTTCTAGAAAACGAGTCGATATTAGAGGCGACTGAAGTACTCACGTTCATGGTGAAGGGACAGCTGACAGTCGATCCACTTAACACTTAACACTGCCACGAATTATGACATCGTGTAGATTTCCAATAGAATAACACTGTACGATTATAAAGTGGCCGTATAAGCATGTCGCTTCTTAAAAATAACGAAGATGTACTTTGCAGAATGCATATTCTGAGTCTGCCGAAGAGAGCCCCTCCCTAGCTGCAACAACCCCTGTCTAGGCTCGAATGCGCATGCTCTTGAATTTGACTGATCGTTCACGACGAAAGGGGATGATTCTGTTTCGCACTTAGCTTCTCCTCGCGTGCGTGCAATTTTAAACACTAACATACCAAGTACTGTCGTTCGAATCCATGCGAAGGGCGCAACGATAATGAACTATCGGTGGTATGGTCATCCCTTATTGTTTTGAGGTTATACTGCGCATGTCCGAAGCACCCTCTCCAGGCACTGATAATCGATTGACTGATCCACGATTTTCTCTTTTGATTCACTAAATATTTCCTCCGATACCTTTGTTTGCTAATTTGTGTGTTGGGACTGTTTATGGCAGATCATGAGTAAGAGATAAGGATGACTATTACTGACGTGCAATCACAGTACGCTTTCTTGCACGAGAATACGTGATTATATCACAACTCACCACCGACTTTGCCTTATATTGATTTTCTGCGCTTTGATTTCCGTGTCCAGAAAGGTTGTTACTTCTTCGCATGACCTCTGGCTTATACTTGAACTATAGTACATAACTGCAAACGAGAGCATGATAGAAACACTTTATTGAAAGCATTTGCTTACTAACACCTGTTTGTAGAAATCAACAATTTTGTATATAAGAAATTTTTTTGAAAGATTTGTTTAATAAATAAAATAAAAATATATTTTAAAAGATATCTATTATGCTTGGTAATACTAATGATGTAATGTATTCGGAAAAGAGATTTAAAAGTAGCGCCGTATCAACTAATATTATGAAGATACATATATAATTAATGAATACTATAAAAAATAGCATTTAACATCTTTTTAAATATATACTTTTATTACTATTTCATATTTGACTTCATTTGTATGCGAACCAATCGTGGCACAGTATTCTCCTTCGAACTGTTTAAAATCGACCAATTAGCTTCGCAACTATTTTCCGTTTCAAATTTGCAAGCAGTTGATCGGTTTACGCGGCTTTGGTCGATTCCTACGCATTAAAATTTGTGTTAAAGATATGTCAAAGACTAGTTTTTCGTAAAGTTACTTGTATTAAGTTATTGTTAAGTGTAGTGAAGAAGAATGATGTATTTAAATGTTTATAGTATGTTCCAACGAATTAGGATATCGATTTTTGGATTTATAATAAAAAAATTCGTATGATCCTCCATTTCCTTGCGATTGCATTTGCCAGAAAATTAACAGAGACATGTAAAAAGTAATAATAATTTAAGAAAAAAGTAAATAAGTTTTACGTGTGCATTTGTTCTGCATTGTATGGCATAGTAAAGCAAGCATTATCAGTGCATACGCATTTCCATGCGTATATAAAATATTAAACTGATATAACGGTCAGTAACTCTCATTTTCTAATTTTGTACCAGAACAATACTTTATTATTTTATTATTCTGTAAGGTACAAAATAAATACTTTTATAAAAAATATAAATTTTCAATATACAGTACATGGTACATGAGCTACATATACACATTCAAGTATTGTACATTGTAGTATTAAATTCGAAAAATATGTTACATGTTTAACTGATTTTGTGATGTGATTGACATTGTGATAGTTAAACATTCTATTTCATTTTACTGCTGCATTTTACAATTGCATAAGCGATTATGTACAAGCCTTAGTTAAGTTTGAGAAGTTATAGTACATAAGTTAACAAAGATATAATTGAAGTACATATTTTAAAAGTTCCATAGAGACAATATGAGAAATACTACACTATTTTGTGCATCTTTTATAACTCATTTTCTTACGGTTTGGCATATTTCTGGAGGAACTATTTGTACTTGATATATATATATATATATATATATATGCAACAATATTTGTTCTTTATTTCTAACATTAAAATTTCTGCTTTAAGAAAAATGATATTAAATCGGTAACATTACATTATTATGCAATTAAATCATTCCTGTTCTGTCTTTTGTCTTTACATTAACGTAGAGACTCATAATTGAATTAATAATATTTAGGCATTAATACTTATCATTTAGTTTCTTTTGTTAAATTCTAATTCTCTTTTTAATACATTCTTTGTTGTGTACACTGTTTAAGTGTATCGCGAGACTGATCACAGGAATTATATAAATATTTCTGAGAATAGCCTCTATCATTTTTTTGCAACGAGCAGTAAGGAATGTAGAATGTTAAATATTGTGAATTAGTAAATATCTTTCTACATTAAACGCTCCATGACAATAACTTACTTATGAGAAAAGATTGTGTTACAACCTAAATGCAAGAATAAATATATATACTATATAAATTGTGCCTTATTGCTGACATATTGTTAAACGTATCGTCTATTTTTTGGTGTTTTGCGACATCTTCGTCTTCCGAAGATCGCGATTATACAAACAATTATTGTTGCCAGCAACACAGCGGCCAGGGCCCATACTGCTTTACTAGTGTTAATCTTTGGTTTATCTGGTTCTGTGTCTTCTAGGTCATCGAATGGTGACTCATTGAGAGGAACTTCAGTTGTCGTTACTGACTTTAATACAGTACTATTATTTGACTTCTCGTCAGATATCGATACAGACGATTTAAATGTTAAATTCTTGTTAGAATCAATTACAGTATTTACATTATTTCTTTCATCATTCTGTTTATTCCTAGGTGCTGTGTCTGATTTTTTTGCTTTTGTGCCTATGCTTTTAGGCGTCGTGGTAGTTGTTGGTGGGGCATTTATTTCTGCAATAATAGTTTTTTCTAATTCATCTAACTCGGACTCTTTGGCGCTAATTCCTTTGTGTTGGAAATCCTCGTCTATATCGTCAATATAATCCTCCAAAGGTGAGAAAAATGAGAGCAGTGAATCTGATGAAATCTGATCTATTTCTAAATATTTGTTGATTACTTTTGTCCAATCATTGGCACTTCCTTGCTGAATCATTTTTCTGTTGAATAGCAGACAAACAATAATGTTCTTAATTCCTGACATAACAATGTTAGTAAAAAAATTTATTTATATGCAATACTCACAGGAAATTTATATTTATTGGTTTTCTTACAATTGAATCATATCTCACTTCTGTGGACTCCATCAGATATTCATATAATTGAAATGCTAACATTATCCCTGATAGTTTTCTGCAAAAACATAATACATACCAATATTATGTCTTGATACCTTTGTTTTAATATTTGTTATTCACAATATTACTTACGGAAGATACGGTTTATTGCTAGTGATATAATCATCATCCAAAAATGTAGGTATCTCAGTTTCATTCGAATCAAGTCCTTCGTATTCTTTTCTATAATAAAAATTACAAAAAATTCGTGTTAGAAGAAAATGTTTAAAAAGTACATCAAACTCAATTTTATGATATTTATAATAATATTAATACCTATACATCCACCAAGATGATATTAGATCTTCAGGTTTTGTCATTCCTTTTTCAATAGCGTTAATTCTCCACATATCTGCAGACATATAGTAAGAAATTCTCGGTAATGTGTTTAATGCAGTAATCATCAAGGAGATCATTAGATGCTGCTCATTATCAGTGGAGTTATCCATAACATCAATGTAATTCAACCAAGCAGGGCTTGCAGCTAAAATACCAAACAGTTCCGTCACACTTTCTTCTAGAGCTGTAAAAGAAATATAATTTTTAATTTAAGAAATATAATTTTAAATATTTTTTCATATTTACCCGAGTAGCGGTTAGCTGTATTAAGTACCGGAGTCTTTTCGACAGATAATTGGTTGAATACGACCTTTGCTACATTTTTATGAGCAGAGAGAAAATTGCTTATGGTAGGGTCGAAGCAAGTAGATACTCTAGTATACAAAAGTTTCAAAAATTTTGATTATAAAGTTGGATTGATTATTTAAAAGTTGATTTAAAATACTTAGCCGCAGAATACCTCAAAACAGCACCTTTGCAGAAATTAATTAACTTCGATGGACATTGCTGACTGAAACGACTATTTTCCCAAAAATCTGCCTGTGGCACTTGTTTCAATATTTTTTTACTCATTATAGAGGCAGTTTTGTACATTGATTTTCCAATAAGTTTCTGAAATGCAAATTAGTTAGGTTTGATTTTTGTGTTATACCATTATTGCAGCCCCTAACAGAGACACTGAAAAAAATTATTTTTTACCTTCTTCCAAAGATTTTTTTTTACATTGTACATTAAATCTGGGTGAGGTGTTACATCAACTGCTATAGGGGTCCAGTCACTTCCTTGTAAAGATCCTTTCACAAAAATATTACAGTTTTCAGTGTGATTGATATTCTGTGCACGAGGTCATTTCATATCTTACCAAGTAAATAAGCCGCTATCGTATCATTTATAGTAATGCCGTATTTCTGAGATAAGTTAACTATTACAAACTTCAATACTTTTTTGTGAAGATTAGCAATCTTGCTCCATTCATATTTAATATTACTATAGCCATTGCTATATCCGCTTAAGAGTTCCCAATATTCTGCAATGTCCTTAGCGTCTGTAATCAATGCAGTTATGTTTCATTAAGTTGTATAATTCAAGATATATAAAATTCTAATATTTCGATTCTCAGAAATGACAACCATTTGCTTTAGCTGCTTTATCAGCAAGTGGTAGGATAGTCGAGAAATTTTTAACTAGTGGAGTTAATTCTTGATGCCATGTAGTCCAAACAGAGCTCTTATTTTCAACATTGTTGTTATGGGACAGTATTCTCTCCACATCTGAAAATATTAATATTTTCAAATAATTTTCATTTAGTTTTTTATTTAATTAACTCATAATTAAGGAAAATTAATGATACCATTTCTTGTGCGATTATTTAAGGACCCATTATCAATTGTAGATAATCTCAGAAGTTCTGCTGTCCCAGCAAAATGAACGAGCTATAAAAATCAGAATTATTTTTATTTTATTTAGACAAATAACATGTATCTTTTGACCATTGAACAGAACAATTTATCCTACCGTTTGAAGATCTTCATTATCTAATAAGGCATCACCTACTTTATTCGTAATATCATATTTATATTGCAAAGATGAATCACTGCTAGAATTTTCTGTACTATTGGTAACTTCGTTTCTTTGAAAGGTCTTGAACTTGGCATAAGAAATCAGTTTTTCTTCCTGCAACGACGTGAGTATACTCATAAATGTTTGCATAGCTTATTTTTTAAAATTAATATCACGTATGGTCGCCGATAAACTTACCCATAACGATAACGTTTTATTCGATGGTGAATTAACGAATGTCCATTCCGCGTTGGCTGTTTCCGAACAACTATCCTCGTAATCCAATTCCGTCAAATGTATGAAAGCTTTAGCTTTCTTAATTTCGACAGACGCGATTGAATAGATCACCAGATTAAGGATTATATAAGCCCATTTTAATAGCATCCCTTTGCGCTAGAAAAAAATGATATTGTGAATGTTCTCTGTGTAATTATTTCATCGAATGAATAGCTTTCATTATAGGGACAGTATGGATAGTATTCCATTCACGGTTTCTTCGCTACTAATCGAAAATTACGTTAGTCATTCCTCGAAATGAGTCATTTCATTAGTATCATTTTCTTCCACGAATATCTTTTATTTGCATTTTGTTCATCATGCTTAAGGCGCTGAGACTTAATTATATGTTTAGGTCTCGTAGAAACGATGGATATCATTAAATCATAAATATTATTGCCATTATCTTATTTCCATCTATTTCTCACGTGCTCAATAGCGAAAGTATTCGTTGAAATTGAAATTCTATTGTGATGTTCGTAAGAAGTCAGCTCTGGGTTGTATAGAAAGTTTAACAAAATAGAGGAGTTTTAATGATAATCAGAGTATATAAATGTGTTGCAAAAGATCTGCTTTCGAAAAGAATAGTGAACTTAAAAATGATAAATTTAAACAATGCCGAAGTTTTTGTCTAAAACATAATACAATTATATATAATTATATAATTGCCGATTTTTCATATAAGGTATTGTCTAAAGAAGAATGAAGCACGAAGTTAGGCAAATTGTAAGAGTAATCGAAGTTATGATCGGCCAATTGTCAATTAGCCATTGTTAACACTATATTCGGACGTTAAATTGCTTTCAATTCGATACCATTGCTACCCTCCCTGAGTCAATGATCGCAATCGTAAAGACTGTTCCCTGTGCTTTCATTGGTTCATTAAATCGAACGATCACCGAAGAGCTCTTTTTTACATGACTATTGTTAAAAAAAAACTCTAATACGTATGATGCAAAATGTTTAATTTTGTTAATTAACAGACGGTTGAAAATGAAATTATTTATTTTTGAATTAGTGTTATTATTAGCTTAGCGTTATGCATACGTAATATCGCTCCTCTTTCTTTCCATAGACATATGGAAATTGTATTCGAGAATGAAACAAGGACTGATTCACTTAATTTCTGTTCTCTGTATCTACTATATAATACAACGTTGGGTGTATACATAATTGCTTAAATACATCGTGTTAATAAGCCACGCGATGATCTTTGAATCAAAGAAAATGGAAAGGACAAAAAGATGCCGTCTGTCTAGAAATAATACAATTCGAGGCCTTCATATATAAAGGTTAGAAAAACGTTGTATATAAAATTATAGATTAGATTATAAAAAAAGTATTTCTGTGCTTATGCTTTCAAATACAACTATAGAAGTATAAAATAAGTAAAGTTGACTGTGAAAGTATATAAAACTTTCTCCTTTTCGTATTTCAAGTAAATTTCTTCCGCCTTAAAAGTTACTTTTAAATTTCTAAAATCGATATATGTTTGTTACAGACTACGTAGAGCGTGACAATGAACACAGGTTTAAAATATTTAAACTGTAATTACTGGAAGAAAGAAAAGAAAGAAAAACGTTCCTCTGCTTTGTTCGAACTGGTTCAACCGGTACTGTTTCCGTCGTTATGAATTCATTTAATGGCATGTACTTTTCCTATCAATGGACCTGAATGGCACGAAACGAAAGAACGTACCAAGAATTAAGGTAATCAGTGACTACTGTCCAATGCTGAAAAACACGTTGGAACAAGTAAATAAGGGGCATTGTTTTTGATTCTTTAAATTGTTTCCAAGTCATAAACAAGTGTCCGTGAACCAAAATGAAACAGATTTGCATAGTATCGTCGTACTACGTGCACAAGAATAGCCGTGTGCAAACATACAATAAATGTTTAAGCATCTATGTTGGCCGCGTGTTGCACTACGGATTTAGAGCATTCGGTTATCGATAATGATATTATGTGATTTCCATAACGCTATCACAATACAATGTTCAAAACTTATCTCGACAAACAACCAGATACTATGATAATGGAAATCAAACGTATATCCCGCGAGATTTAAATCATTGCTTATGAAATCGTGCACCGATCAAACACAGTGTAACGCATTATCTAAGAAAATAAAAATAGATTTTTATGATACTAGAATCACTGGTCCAATTACTTCGACTAGAATGTAGTAAAGTTTCGTTCCGCTTTCTTCTATGAGCGATCTATGTGCAAAAGCGAGTAGATTCGATATGAAAAATCGTTATTAACAACAGATTGTCAGAAAACAATATCATTTGAAAATTAAGATCGTTTTTCAGTTGCAGTTTTCTCAAGTTCAAATTAAATTGCCAGATTCTTCCAAGTACGAAGGATCGATTAAAAGTTGGATCAGTGTCAAAAGAACAGATCTAAATAGTTCAGTTTCTACATTTTGCTTACCTTTGCTGGCCGAGCGTTCGTTCGCTCGACGTTCACGTTTTCGAATCTATATTTTCTGACGAGCGCTTTCGATGCGTACGACGAATAGAGGCAGACTGTGCGATGAAATGAGACGGAAAGGAAGAGTGGTAGAACACACACAGACAAAGACGGCCGCGTCCTCCCCGTTAGAACTTTCCTACTTCATCCAAAAAAAAAAAAAAAAAAAACAGAGGTCAAAGTTTGTCGCAAGAGTGTGAAATAATCGGATGCTATGTAACAGATATGCACTTTAACAGATTGATTATCTGAAGCTTATCTCACTGCAAGCGATACACAATGTGTCGCATATATACTGTATGACTTATTCGCACAAAGTTCACGCGATCCAAATTCCTTCACATCATGCCACTCGTCTTGGTGGCAATGCTTCACTGTAGCGTGTGACGTGACACATGGTCATCGGGAATGCAGTTTTATAGAGATCGTACACCTTCCAAACATTTCGTAATCTTCATCGAATAGAAATAGCATGTGTAGATAACCCAGAGGAGTTGCCGCTAATGTAGAAACCTACATTGACTATGATTCATCTATTTAACCACAGACGAGGGATAGAATAGATTAGTTGTTTAATGAATGAAACAGTAAGTTTAGCTTTTTAAAACTTTTAGGTTTTGGGAAGCTAAATTAATAATTAAATTGTTAGAAAAGTATTCAATATTTATTAGTAACTATACTCACGGTATAAATCTTATTATGTATATACACGCATAGCTTCTCTCAAATTTAATACATAAACGTGAGGTAGAAGATTTGTAGAAACAAGGTCAATATCTCCTTTATCTGTCCTACCTGAACCAGTGTTACTTCAACCACCGTGTGCGTCGCATGAACACCATGTGAAGCGCTCCTGCCATTTTGGTTCCTTGCACGTTCGTATTTTGAATTTCTTTTTCTCTATATTACGATTAACATTTTTATCGTCCTCCGACAATGGAAAAAAGAGTTAACGAGAAGTCTTCCGTTTTTGTATATTTTATATTTTATTTATTTCCTAAATACAAAACTATTTCACTATATCACAATAAACTATAATACATGTAAAGGAATGATGTAGGGGCTTAATTTAGTATAAATACTATTTAGTAAAAACGTTCTAGCAAATCGATCTTGCCCGTACGATCGGATTTTCTAGTAAAATGTGCGATCCATAGAAAACAATGTACACCTATGATACCTTATTACTTTTTATTCGCGAGTATGAGACTTACATCGATTTAAGAGTATCGAACACAAGATGAAACTCATGTCTCTGTTGTCCAAGAGTTACATTATATTCTGTAAGCATAACGTCCTGTTTTCTGAATTTTTCTGCCGCTTGTTATTATCCGTATTTTTTTTTCTTTATAGTAATATCGATAGTTTGGGAAAAGTATATGCAAATACCATTTGTAATACTGATGCACTTGAACAAACATACGTCCGTTCCATTTCATCTATTGTTATCATTTATTTATTAAGTACCAGAGAGGCTGTTTGTACTAGGGCTTGAAATAAAAAATACCTGCTGCCGTGAATTATCCATTAAATCGATTGTAAAGGCCGTATGTACTAACATGTCTATTTCAAACTTTTACCGCTTCAATTCTATCAATATGGTAAAAGTTATCCTTTATTTGAAATAATTTCTCGAGTCGAGTAAGTGTGCTGACTTCAGTTGCTATTAAGATTTCGGTGCTCCTATATCTCTTGATTTTGCTTGAATTTGTCAAATAGGAATATCTAATTATACTATCAGATTCTGATACTTTGTTCGTACTTTGTATCTAGAAAAAATCTTTCCCTCTTTTAGTATGCACGCGATTAGTTTAATCATTTGTTTTAGCAATGACTTCTTATCCATCTTCATTAAATTTTGCTCTAATAATTAAATAGTTTACGCGTTTCGATATAGTAAGTTAGCTGTTACAAATGATCTGATTCAAAAGCTGAATTTGCGATGCCGTTCGCCGTAAGAACGTCCGGTTTCTTCTCGCCAACGATTTGCCATTTCGGAGTCTTCGAGTCGTTTTCCTCAGCTCCTTCCTTGTTCTTTTCTCTCGTCTCTAACTCCAACTGTTTACGATCCTGTCTATGCTCCGTGTATAGCCAACTGTTCGCAAAAAAGGTCACATTAACTCTATACATATGATATCATCGATTAATCCGCTAAATTTTTTTGAACAAATTCTATAGACTCTACGGAACGACGAAATCGCTTAACAACGCACTTCTTAAAAAGTATCTCTATCTTTAAACGATGCACAATTATGATAAGTAATTTAAGTAATTCTAAAGACGTTTCGATCGTCCACCATTTATAGGAAAACGAAATGATATTTCTTTTTATTTAGTCCGGCGTTCGATAAACGTAATTAAAATGATAAAAATGTTGAAGGGATGGTATCTTAATCTGACACGAGAGATGTTGAAATTGGCTACCGACGGTAGTGCCTAGAGTGCGCCGTGCTGCAACTGGATAGACTTACAAGAATCCGGCGACCGCTGGTATGGTCATGCAGGCGCCGACAACGAAGAACGTCCCCGGAAACGTTTTCATGGTTGCAACATAAATGGAGCTGTACATGGGCCCATAAATGAGTGGCATCATTGACTCACAGACACCGAGTAACGAGTACACTTTTCCTACAAATGAAAAAGGTATGAAATAATGTGAGAGCGGAAAGTAAAATGAGTGAGACAAGGTTGCGAATGAGATGTTGCATTAACATTCGAGATTCCAGTAATGGTGTCAGGAGGGACGAAGGAATAAAGGTGATCGCGAGACTGGGCAGATTATTAGCTGGACAGGAAAACCTTGTTAAACGTTGTTCTAACCGAAAGAAAAATCCGTGGAAAATTGGTTAGAAACGGTGTCGGCTTACTTAAAGATATAATCAAACAAGATTATCCTATTTGCACAGTTCTGAGAAGATGGGCGAAGGGAAGTGCTTTTCAGAATGATCTGATTAGATAGTTCTAATTCTTTATATCTTATTTCACGTTGGTGAGTGCCTAAACATTCCAAGTAGTACAAAACGTTGTGCATACATTTCATTCTACGTCTATTTCTAAACTGATTGCGATCTGGACATTTTTAAAACGTTGAAGACATTACTTCGTTTAGATATGCATCTCATACGTCTTTAAAGGGTAGATTAAAAAGATATTCTAATAGAAGCGTTCAGGAAGAAGCTCTGTTACAATTGAAATCGTGGAATGAATTTTTCATCGCTAGATTTAGTAGAATTCATTAGTAATTTTATGATTGATCTAAAGTGTCTCTTTTAAATTTATACGATTTGTTAATATTTTCTTCCGCCTTGTATTAAGTGAACTAAGCTCGTAATGTTTACGTATATTTTTATCACAGTTGGTAAAGATAATTCCGTTATGCTTGTAACTTACATTCGTTATGTAAATTAAGCATAGATAATCTGTTAATTATGTAAACGAACATCCTTACTACGTGTAATATATTGATCACGTTTATGCAACGGTACCCGTCACACCGTTTCCTTTTTACGTCTGAAAAAAGGTTTGCTCCACAACGTAGCTTTACAAGGTTGTCACGAAATTTGCATTTACTTACCGAGCTCGTCTGCAGCCACAAGTTTAGATGCTATCGATCGCATCGCTATAAATGATGTGCCGTTCACGATCTCTACTATAGCCGCTGGAACAACAATAAACGAAAACGATGTTGTTTTATTCGATTAATTCCAGCTACCTTCGTGATACTCGATATGCGTGATATTCGATAATAACGCTGTTCAGTCTAAGAAATGCCTGCATAGACGCTTACCTAAATATATCATCCAGTCTGTAATTGCGAATGCATAGACGAAACCAGCGAGAATTTTGCTCATCGAGCTCATAATGCCCACGATTGCGTCATCGATCTTCAGAATATGACTGAAGACACCGACAGATACTGCAGTTCCTATAAATAATAAGAATTGCACAGTTGAAACATATTTATATTGCGGAGATCTATCCGCGATGTTAGAGGAACGAGACTTATCCCTTTTGCCATCAGCTAGGTTTCTGCTTGAGAGGAAACAATGATTAGGAAACCCCCAGTCGATTAGTAGTGGCAATTTCGTTCCTCTTGCACCTTCCCAACAATTTTCTCATCTCTTAGTTTCCTTCAAGGATAGATGCACGATCGCGCAGATCAATGACTTTTTATAATTCATCTACGTTTAAATACGACCTCGCGGTTTGTAGGTATCTAGGTTTCCGTGATTCTCTCGAAAATGATGACCAACAATTCCGCTTGGCAACAATACCATTACATAAACTCGCTTCCTGTTGCTTTCGTGGATCGATCGGACAAAAAAGTGATCATTGAACGACGTACGAGTTTTACGTTTCCTCGAGGTCTTTTGAAAAAAAATTTAGAGAAAATACCATAGGAGAGAGAGAGAGAGAGAGAGAGAGAGAGAGAGAGAGAGAGAGAGAGAGAGAGAGAGAAAAGGACTGACAAGACAAAGCAGTCGTCATGCTCGTAGCGGATATAGGTAACCTTTCGTACATAAGTAATCAACTTTTTTCATTTAAAAAGCATTCAGTAGATGGATAAAACAAGAAATGTATTTTTTACAATGTATTTTTCCTAGAAAAAAAGAAGCATTTCTTTGGAAAAAAATTCTGTTTTTAGAGTACATAGCATTGCGATGTAAAAATAGCACAGAAATGCAATTTAATGTATCATGATAGATAAGACTGAAATGCAAAATCGTATTCGCCGTATATTTATTTCTTTCGGCTGGATAAACATTTCTTCATTTTTTGTTTGTTATGTAAAGTGATATATAATAGGATGCAAATGTAAATGTTGTAATGCAAATTAAGTGCCGAAGCAATCGTGACTTTGAACAATTTCGAAGCAATTGAATATGTTTGTTATGTAAAGTTCCATATGTAAGTGTCGCTTCACATTGTATTCATAATACAATTTATCAATAATATCAATAGAAAATATGCTACATCAGTAAATCACATAAATATAGATGAAACAAAATTTGATGGTAAAGTTTATAGAACAGAATACGCAATTGTGCGTCGCGTAAGTACTTTGTATGTAAGCGTCAAGTAGTTAGTGACGCATTTCATCCACGGTGATCGCGTTTTATCACAAGTGTACTAGAGCGAAAGGGTTAAGGGTAGGGAGCAAATAATAGAAACATCAGAGATTACCGCTAGAAAGATTGGCATTCGTATAGAACTTTCCTTTTCATTTCAAAACATCATCTATTTATGTCAATTAATTTTTCGTTGATAATTAGATCAGAGAGGATTCAAGGAATTATCTAATTCGCTTTACTTACCAATTAAATTAGTCACCATGGCGAATGTGGTGAACATGCTGAACATCACTTCGTTCCAGTGGTATCTGTATCTCATGTAAAGATACATCACCGCCATTTCACCTGTAACAACAACAGAACACTTGAAATTTACCAAATTTTTCTCACCGAGCGTTATTCTTACGATGGAAGCCTCGAATGGGTCGCAATTCCTCTCAATCAGTTCAATAATGACGGTCGTTAAAAATTTGAATTCCAAATAACAAGGACAATAATTTAATTTACTTTGCCGGGTACATCCATCGCGTACGCGTTGTAACTCCGCGAACCACAATGTTCTAAATTCAATGTGGGTGGAACAATTCCGCTTGCACAGCATGAAAGATCATGGTCAAAACGTTTTTCAGAATTGGCAGCTCGCGTCCAGCGTTACCTCTGCAATGTTGCTTCATCGTTCGCTGTGCGTAATAGCTTTCGAAGTTGAAAATGACACGCGGAAGATTCGCCGATGCTGTACATCGGAACAAGCAAAAAAAGTTCATCCATCGTGTATCCGTCGTTTTTTCTCCGATTAAATCACTACCTCTTCAAATGTGAATCTGCAGAAGCGTAAATTACTATTCTGCATTCTACGATCGTTAATATTACTTCTGCATTAAATTGTATGTAGCTGTTTTTGCCACATCACGATAAAGAATGATACGATCTTTTAGTTTTTAATAGTTGACCTTCGTATGTACGAATGCTTATTGTCGAATGGTCGTTGACTATTAATACTTGCTTGTATGCTGTTATATCATATTATAATTTTAGAGAATGTTATTTATTATTTTAGTATTCCGGTAAGATTTTTCTGATAAAGAATCAGTTAAAACCGGTGACTTCATCTCTTCCATTGTTACTGAAGAATGTCTGTGAAACCGAGTAAGCGTTTATTATTAAATTAATTTTTTAATCACTCGTAACTACCTTTATCTTAGGAACTTCTTCCTAGAAGTCTATGAATTACCTAGAAATTGCAAGTTGTATTCTGAATAATTTCTTCGCGTTATTAAGTCAATATTACATAAGGATAAACACGGCGTTATACAAAAAGTTTGTTCATTAGATGATTTTCCAACTGGTTAATCGTTTCCGTCGAGTTTAGGTTATTATTGTATCATTCCATTGTTTTTTTTCTCGTGTGCATTCCTCCGGTACAGAAAATTTCTGAATTCCTGCGTATCGACCGATTTATCTTTCAGAGTTTATACAATCAGACAACTGCGTCTCCCCTTGAGATTATAGCTCTGGGAAATTAATTTATAATCGAACTACAATCAGCATCCAATGTAATTGTGAAAAATGGGATGATAGATGCTTTGCAATAAAGAATTTCGTCGAAGGAATCTAAACGAATTCGTTAAGCCGAGTAGGTTTTAAGTAAAAGTGGTTCATGTTCAAGAACCGAGCACTTAGTGGTCTGGAAAAAAGGAAAGTTTATTATAAAATTACCCTCGATGTAAATTGAACATTATTAGCTTGCAAAGAATAGGAAGAGACACTTGTATATTAATACAATTTCGTTCAATCGGAGAATTAAATTCGAAGACCGTAGGGAATGTCGAAAATTGCTCGAACATTAATGCAAATAACTGAGAATAAATAAACTTAAAGAACGTCACGTCCATTATAAATGTTCGGTCGTGAAATAAAATTGCTACATAATTGCTGACAGTCGCCGAGGAATCATTAATTGTAAGTAGCTTTTGCATTTAATGCTCTCCTCATCCTTTAATCGCAACATACCTTTGCATTCCATTCGCTGACGGATATAATTGCGAGATAACAAATGTTAACAATAGCAAAAGAACTCGACAAAGTGTAATTTTGATGTGATTAAATTGTACATAAACTTTGTATTAAACGCCAATTTCTCAGCTTCTACTCCAATTAAGCTTTAGAACTCGTAACCAGTAAATCTAGTTTAAGGGGTGGAACAACCCTTCGAAGATCGAGGCCCAAAATGCTAACTCTGAAAGAGAGGAGGTTATGAAGATGGAAATAAAAGCTTGGATTAAAATTTAACAGTCAGTAGAATAAACTTGTAACAGTAATAGTCTGAATGTATTATGGTAATCCCTTAAACAACGAGGACTAGACTGATTTCCGACGGTCAAAGATCTGAAATTACATCAGGGTACTTAGGCTATCAGCACATATTAGCATACGTGCTCATAGAATCTGTGTTCTAATAGGTATGTTGACTTCACGCATGCACTAACGGTAATAAATTTCAGGCCACTCTCTTTATTCTCACACTTTCCACGAATGTTTCGCCCGTTTATGACTCCCTCGATAATCAAGTTTCTCAGTTTAATTTTCTTAAACGATTTCTTGCTTCGCCGCATATTGTTCCATTGAAAAAGGGGCTACGATATCAACTAACTCTGCGAGAATTTCTGCGAGGGGAAAAAAGTGCGGGAAGAAATATTAGTAGGTTGTGCAACTTCATCTGGGATTTGTTTAACAGAGCATGGATTTACGTTACGACGGCAAAGCCACCGTATCGACTATCGTTCCCGTTCTTTCGATCGACCTTGTCGTGGTTACTATTCGTAACGCTAATCGTAATTAACGCCTTGGCTAACGTACCGTTCTGACTTTCGTTCGTCGACGACGTGTCTACGGGTTAGCTATATTATAATACATTGTCGAAAAGGAGTACTTAGAATCGATTGAACCAAACGACGATGCTTGACTTAATTAACGTACACCAATTTCACGGTCCAATTACGCGATGTCTCGAACAATTGGTATCAGTACGTCTGGTAGCGATGGCGTATCGACAGATCGATAATTGCCCTACCATTTCCGTGTCTATGATACTACGATGTACTATTTCTATGATCGCGTAACACTTCATTCATAAAATATTAATTACTCCATGAGATAGAATTTGTAAGATCTTATTGATTATTCTGTTGTCGGTACTATCTTACGTATCATAATTATAAAGCAATAGCGGCTGTTCGTTGTAACGTCTAACTGAAATTTTTGCAATATTTTCTATCGAATCTAAGACGATACCTTGAAGAAGATAAAAGCAGATATAGATAGACTGCCTAATTGTTGGCCTCACAAAATCCGGAAGAAGTCCATTATACGAAATTGTTATAAGCAGCATGATTACTAATGCTTTTGCAGCACAGCCAAGACGAATAAAGACGCAACGAAACATTATAATGTCCGGCGTATTAGCGGTCTAATTAAATTATGACAAGGACGCTCGCCTTGAATTCTCTGTTGCAATACGAATTCGTGATGCGTTAATAATCCGTAATTGGCGGATGCAACCGTATTGTCGTTTGAGATTGGTATCGCAACCGTTCGTAGAAGAAAGAAGAAGCACTAAATTCGATAAAATCAAAGGTAATGCAAGAAACCCGTGAAAGGTGTCTTTATCGGAAGATTTATTGACAATAAAAGAATGACTGAGAATCCTATTAAATGAATGGTGATTATACAAAGCAACGCTCGTCAGGAACAGATCTATTAATCACACTTTCACTGGCACTCCTCTAGGGGCTCTCGCAATTTCCAAGTTACGTACAACGTATCCTCGTTCATCGTATGTCTGGTAAACACACGTGCTCAGTGTACGTTCTACCAACCGTTGATCGATAATTACAGCTCATTACACGGGGTTAACTATTTTTTCGCAACACCGAGAGCCGCTACTATCATTTTCATACACGTCTAGTACTAACTTTCCTACATTTCCATGACCGAAATGCTGCAACGACCGATAGAAACTCTGTACCCGTGGGTTACCGCAACAGAACCAGTAGGATTAACCAGTGTTACGTGTAACTCTTTCCACTTTCATTTACTTGTCGATATACAAGTTAGAAGGGATAAATTCGCCGACTTTCTGCTAGCTGATCGCGCGAATACTCTCTCTCACTCTCTCTCTCTCTCTCTCTCTTTCTCAGTCGATTTGCAAATTGCGAGTCTATGGAAATGAGTATGTATCGGTCAGCGAAGAAAAATTTCCGTTTGATTACGAATTAATGGAAAAAAAAATGAAAAAAAAAGAAATAATTACAGCCGTCCAGAAAAGTTCTGGTTCGAAACGATCTAACTGCGTGTTACGTTGGGCAAAGGGTAAATGGAGTGTACATGAATTGTGCGAAAGTGAAATCGAGTGGTATAGGTGAACGAGAAAAGGAGAAAAAAGAAGGAAAGGCTATTTGTAAATGTAATAGAGCGATTGAAATATGTTCTTATGACTGAAATTCATGAAACTAGTTAAACTAGTTTACACCTTGCGTTTCTGGATTGATCTGACTATCTCTCGCAAGACTTTGAAGATTCTAAAGAATTGTACGAAGCATATGCTTCGTCGTATTGTCAGATGCTTTAACGATAATTGCGCCGCGATGTTAAATATCCATCGCAACGATTAACAATAGTAAGGGAAACCTATTACTAACCGTAAAGTGGACCGATCACCACCATAACGATGATCATGAGCGCCAGCACCCTTTTCTGCCGGTTGTTCCTTCCGTCCTTGAACGCGACGCGGAAGGTCTCCTCGATGTGCTTAAACGCGAAGAAATCCAATATCGAGGCGCACACAGACATCTTTTTCTCTTCAACTTTCTCCGCCTTCTGCTTCAAATGCAGCCTAGGTGGCTCCTTGATTACCACTAACCCGTAAATAAAGCTCAGCACATAGCACACAGTCGAGATGCTGAAGACACCGTAAAAGCCAAGCTTCAGGTACAATATCCCTGACAACGCCATCCCTATCGGCACACCCAGTGACAAGAAAACGTTCGCGGCACCGATTCGAAGTGTCCTAGACTCCACGCTAGTGATGTCCGCGATGTAACTGAAAACACCCATGAACATGGTGAACCAACCGCCGGTCAACGCTGGCCACAGTGCCTCGAACACGCCTGTCGCTTCCATGGGTACCTCATAGAAGAAGTACGTGCACAATAACATGCTGACACTGCTTAGACACTCCCCAATAATTGGCAACAGCATACACGGTTTCCTCAACCCTGTACGGTCGCTCCAAGCACCCATAAACAGGATCAAAATGGTGGGCAAAGCACTGGACAGGGCTGTTTTCCACGTTTGCATACCAGCGACCAGCTGCTGAACCGCCGTTTCTTCCGCTTCGTAACCTGTTGTGTTCCTCTCGGCCAACGCCGTGCAGACTTCGTCGGAGTATGCTAAATTCACCCTGCACGCCTTCTCCAAGCTAAGATTCTGCGTGGCCAGAGAGGCTAGCATACAAGGGATCACGTAACAAGCGATCATAGGCTCCACGGTGATGTTCCTGGTGAAGTACGACCATTTCTGACGCAGGGTCATAGACTTCCATACGACGGCTGTGTCGGACACTACTTGGTTGCCGGTGGCCTCTCCTCGTTTCTTCTCTACTTGGGGTGGATTATTCGGGGTTGTGTCAGCCATCTCCCTGGACCGGAGCAGACTGAACCGTACGATACTTAAGTATTCCTCGAAGTGTCTGGATCGAATACGCAGTACTTTTCAACAATCTACGTCATATGAGATGTTTCCAAACTTCCAGTAACTCCCTTACGATACGAATTTGATGGTTCGGAGTCAGGTGAAACTTCCAAGTGTTTTCGAAGGTGATTGGAATCATACGGATGGGTTCAAAGAGACAATCACTATTGGTCTCGGATAAAAATCAAATGTTTTCTAAGGATTTTAAAGCGGATCGAGTTCTTCTAATTATTTAGGTCATAGGATCTAACAATTGAATTTCTCACTTGGTCGGCTTCTGATTTCTCCCCTCTGGACCGATTTAAGGAGTCCAATTCTTGAAATCGTTCTCGTTTACTGGCACACCGGTTCGTCGGATTTCAGTCAGTCCCCGGGAGAGACTGTCTGACCGTCTACTCCTGGCTAATGCACCATTGTACATTACGATACGCGTGTTACCTCTTTCCCTTCTTCTTCCTCTCCCGACCACCTCCTGCTTCGGTTCTTCCTCCACCACCTCGTGACGATCCCTCCAACTGTCCCTCCTGGAGCAAACTTCAACGGTCCTCTTCATGAGCGGTGTCGGGTATATACTTAGGTATGTTCGAGGGTACATCCACCTAGGACGTTAAATGTACGTCGCCGGTACGTGCCGTTTCTGCGACGATCGACAACCACGCGCAACGTCCACGCTTCCGGTTCCGTTCTTCGACGCTTTTCAGGTCAAGGTCTGCTTCGAGCGTCTGGACGAAGGTTCTCTGAATTTTTTAGGGATTCCTTCCAATTTTCTTGAGGGTGATTTCGTTAACTCTACATTGGGTTTGATGTTGTAAACAAATATTGGCAAAATTCTAATTTGTTTGTATTTTTCTTTTCTTCTGCTGCATACATTACTACTGTTTCTTATGCTAATAGATTGTTTACTAATTGGTTTTTTAAATGGTTGGGTAATACATATTTTTTCTCCTGTTATGAATGTTTTGCATCATCGGAAAGGATGTGGGTCAAGTGCGAAATTCTTGTTTATTTCGTTACCGCCGAGAATCACATTCTTTTTTCTTCTTTAGACCGCTTACATCGATGAATATATTAGGTTATCATAAAATATCCATAAAATCTCTGCTAGCAATACTTTGCAATAAATTATCCGGCGGATATTTGGCGATGCGTCACCAAGTATTTTTCGTTACCGAAACTTCGCTACAGACCGACGAAAAAAATATCTCAACAGAATGTTTTTTATGTATGCTAATCGGTCGAACTGCGTTTTGTGATTAATGATCAAATAATCAGATACAATCGAAAAACAGCGATGTAAACAGCGGGCAGCATTACGAGCGACATCTCCGGTAGGCCAGATGCCGAGGTGCCGTTTAAATGTGGCAATTTGTTGATAAAATAATCACAACCGGCCGTCTTGTCTTCTACGGCTGGAGCCTATTTCAGACAGGGCCGTGTCCCCTCCCCCGTGAGGCCACCTACAACGACAAATCAAAGATTCCATTAAGTGTATACCCAACCACGACGATTTGCTCGCCGGGCCTTTCTGGTCCCGCAGTCACGTTTGCTGGGCGGCCAATTGCGACGAATTGGCAATTACGTTCCTTCGTTCCCGCGCGCTCGATGGCCTCCAGATTTTTCTAGACCTTCGTGCTTCCGTAGAAATTTGGTCAATGCCACGACGTGTCAATTTCCATCGCAAACATCCACCAAGTTCCACGCTCTTGATTAACATCGGGACGTCGAATTCGGCGGGGATGTTCGTGCAGCCTCTCGGGGGTTGTTGGTACGCCGAGTCGATAGGTTCAGGATGAATTAAAGAAGGAATCATGGGACTCGTGGCTGGATTAGAGGTGTAAGTTACGGCCCTGGCTTTTAAGCTGACCGTATGACGTCGTCAAGTGAGTAATGCTCGTAATTCGAGCGATGCTATAAAATATTCGATTCAGAGCCGTAACAGACCTGTTGTTTTCGTGTTTCTCCGGCACATCCGCTGGTCACCGCGCGCTTCAACTCGGAACAGACTGGCTCGTGGATCGAGCGACCGGTCGAAACCCGGTCACCTCGCTCTATTCTCTTATCGTGGACCCTTAGCTCTCGATTGGCCTCGCGTTTTGGAGGAGGTAATCGGCCCACGAAACTTTCGAGCTCGACCCATCGATCCATGAAGATTATGCTAGGGACAATACGCTAGGTTAAACTTAGAAGCAATAGTAACTACCGCAGCATTTCTGCTCCTAGTATAATAGTACCGAATTAATTGAAAGTATTATGTTCTAGAGTCATTTTTCTTAGCTCCCGAATGAATTTGTTTTTCCTGTACCACGGCAATCTAATTACTCTGAAAAACGTACGTAGTTATGGCAACCAGTGACGCGATGGTTTTTAATCTATTTGCGTCAGTCTCAGAAAATCGTAACGTTAATTTGCTTAAACGAATGCTCGTAATGAATCATAGTGAGTCGTGACGTTTCCTGGGTTCGAAAGTTAGCAAATAATTAACGTCGTTAAGAACACCATCTTTATCTTATCGGTTGTCCCGATATAATGCGTATCAACTGCGTTTTATTCTGGGCGCAGATGAGATAGAATGTTTTATTGTTGTGCATTCACACAACCGTGGAGAAACGAACGCTGTTTTATTATTCCTTTTCAGTGTGTTTTGCGAATTGTTTGTGTTTACATTAGTAGTTAAAATCTCAGTAATACATTGAACGCGACTCGTAATAGTAACAGTAATAGCGTTGTGCTGCTTAGTGCATTACAAGCACTTCGTAGTCTCTGAAGGACAGCTCCTCGCCATCGAAGGGGATGTACAAGCACCCATGGCTCGGTTGGACCTACAAAGAGACATTCTCATTGATCATCTGAATTCTTAATTCGGCGATACGGATCTAACGTGTCCTTTTCCGCCAATGATTTCATGTGTTCGTAATTAAAAAATAGCTTCCGTTAAGTTAAAAATAGAAATTTCCTATACAAGGAACAGTAACGTTCCGACCTTGCCAACTGTTTGGGATCCATTATGGAGAACACGGCCAACATACAGGGGTTCTCCATCGGTGGTCTGTCCTACGACTACCGCGTCAGATGGAACGGATCCGTTGCTGCAGAATTCCCATCCGAATTCTCCTTGGCACAAAACCTTAAAAGAACAGAACAATTTTTAGTATTAGTAAAATTTTGCTAAATCTCAATCAATTGATTCTACAAAGCGTTCTACTCGATCGTATTCGACGAGTTAATCGATTAAAGAGGTAAAAGGCAAAGGTGATTTTCGTATGAGAATTAAAGTCGAGATGGTAACGCGATGGTAACCGATGGGACAGGGCGACCATCGCTTTTTCCTGCGTTCATTTTCAAAGCCCAAGGTAATCGTGTTGCTCGAAATCGTACAAAGAGCTAAAGGCTCGTGCAAATCGTGCAAACTGTATACCAATTCCGTGCCGCGAAACGGCTTCGCCTTGACACGAAATCTCGATTTCGTGTTTGCGTGTGCGTTAAAAAGCCAGTTACACCGTCGGATTAAGTTCATCGGCGGAAAAATTTTTTTATTCGCTAAAAAAAAGGCGATCAGCGACAAATGTTCTCCAAGAACCGCCTTCGATTTAATCGTGGCTCGCGAGCATAAAAAGTGCGAACGATAACGACAGATAATTGCCACTTTTATCAACAATTAGATTAAAAAATGTAAGTGTCTAACTTTTCTTTGTACGCGATTTTCCTGCAGATAATTTAATTACGTTGTCAATAAGTCTTATTTTTCAAACTAGATTGAATGAAATGACAGTATATGCAGCGACTTTTCCTGATATACTCACTTCGTAATCATCTTTGACGTGTTCTTGACCGTTGTGACATACGTAGGCGGCACTTCTGTCAGGGATTATTTTAGCCGGAAGCATATCACCCTCGTGGAAGGCTCTACCAACGTAGATGTTGCATCCATCTATGTCACGGCCCCCAATGACCGCGGTTTCCGGCAAACTTTGCCCTCTAGTTCGATTGACCCATCTGAAACCTTTGATGGAAATTATTGTTTAATCTCTGATTCATCTACTACAACATAAATGATTACCTTTGACTTATATAAAAAAAATGACCGTATCGTAGATGTAACAAAACTACTTTTCTCTTCTAAAACACTATTGTATGTTTATATATAAATAAATATTATGTGAAAACTCTCATGATGAAATAGATAAAGAGATATAAATAATATAGGTGTAGATGGCTTAAAATGAGTGTGATTTCTCAGGTGATGATTGTGCTGTAGTAAGACTTTTCTCGAACTCAGTTTCACCGCTGATAAGGGGAAAACAAATAAGTGGTGTCTGTTATACACATGTTACATTAATGTATTCGCATATAGAAATTTTTCGATCTGTCGTGAAACCAACTACGTAATTTTTAATCATATCATTTCGTATTCGAAATTATTTAACTTAATCGCTATCAGACAATAAGTAGCGTTAATATTTCTGGGTATTTTAGCGAAATTTAGATTTCGAGAAAATCCTTCAAAATAGTTAAATATAAAACAATCGTTTCGGTGAATAATATAAATTAATGTAATGAAAAAATGAAGTTTATCGAATTCTTATAAAATAGTATTACTTACTTGGCATCTTTGGATCTGGCACAAATGACACTTCAAAGTGGACTAATGCTTATCACCTGCTGTCACCTGATTAAAAACAGTTGTAATCTTATCACATATTTGCTGTAATATTTGTATTCTGGTTAAAGTTAGTAACGTACAAAAGTAAGTTCTCGGAAAAATAGTATGAAAAGATTAGCGATATATATTGGTGTTGGGAGTGCTTCAAATCGACAAAAAAATTAAATCGATGACTTTATTATCTTTCTACATAATTTACATTAGACAGATATAATTTGTACACTGTAAAACTGACAGACGATAAATCTCTTCCATTGCAGTTGCATTATGTACAGACGTTAGTATATTTAATTAAATAGAGATATAAATTTTGTATATAAATAATACAACATAGTTTAAAATATATTTCTGCATATTGGACACGTAGACTTTTGGCTTGTACTGAACCATTTGTACTGAAAGGAAAATGGGATATATAACGTACCAGTTGTGCAAACTTACAATGAAAATTACAAATAAAACTTACTAGACATGCCGTATGAAATTTTTTGCGACACGTGTGACAAGATAATTTTGGTATTTGGTAAGTGTTTATATGGAAAATACTGAAACAAATGTAACACTCTTCGACACCAGCAAACTTCTTATCTAAATTCCTTTTCCATAATGCAAGTCCGTCCCAAACAGATCCATTCTGCAAACAAGATTAAAGAATTAAATAGAAGAAAATTTTCATATCCACAGTAGATAAATTCCAAACTGCTTCGTGAGTACCTAAACTGTAAATTACCTGATGTGTGAGAAATATCGATAATTGCATGTGACAATTCCGCCAATTGGCAGTTCCACCCGCGTGTTGTCCAGGCTCCACAGTAACCGTTCCCAATGGATGATTAGGCGGCAGTACGATGTTCAGTTCTAGTTTCGTATCGTCCATTTGATACAAAGCTATCACTTCACGGAATGTTGGATGAACCTTTACTTGCATATTTTCAATGTTATGCAGTTTATTGTTAAGAAGCTCTTCCTGACAAAGCATAGGACTAACATAATGCGTTGTGATCTTGTCCACTGCAGCACTAATTCTGCTGTCTGCAGTGCTCCACCATTGTCTTACCAACACTGGTAAATATCTCAAGCTGTTCGTATACAACCAACACACTATATGATCCAGCCGCCATTCTGTCCAACTTTCTATCAGATATTACAAATAAAGAAGTATGAGATAAAGTTCACTATATGAGAAGAAAGACTAATGTAGAAGAAGAATGATGTTAGTACCGCCAAAATCTAAAGATGGTTCGGTAGAAAATATTTCCACCAATTTTGCACCCTTATTTTTATTGTCTTGAAGTACTTCCACTGGCATAAGTCGGAATATATTATTTAATAAACTAGGAAAGAAGTTGTCCCTGAAACAGAAATAACTTACTTAATAATGACTAATAAATATTCGTAAACTAAGAAATTAAAAAAGTGCTAGAACAATATTTACTTAAGTATTTCGGCATACTGATAAAGCAAATCTCCGTGTGCATTCGCGCACATGTCCAAAATAATAGCCCACGATAATAAATATCCGACGGTGTAAGTATAGGAGTCGGTGTACGGTTGAATAGTACAACTTACAGTATCACATAATCTAGAAAAATATTATGAATTAAAAATCTATTTATTATGAATAAAATCTAGCTGACTTCTTACTTGAAATCCATTAAAATGGTATTCACGATGTTCTGCGTGTTTTGAAGTACGTCTTCCATTTTTTTAATATTCAAAGTATTTGAATCGAAATTCTCCAATTCAACGGTGGCTTTGTCTTGTTGTACAAGTTCCGATACTGCATGTTTCAATACATGATACGCGCTCAATTGTATACTGGCTACAGGTGATTGGAGTAATTTTAATGCTAGATTAATGGATGTTTCAAGAGATATTTGTGATTGATTTCCAAAAATCACGTTTCCATTCAATACTTTCACAGCTTTTCCTAGGTAATCCAGCAGCACAATTGGTTTCAAAGCTATGGTTCTTTCATTGTACGAATCTGTAATATAATATCCGACGATAAATGACAAAAGTAAAGTAATGATTTTATAAATCGTAGCTGTACCTGCATAGAACATCCAAAATTGAATGATTCCGTTTTGTACATCATAAGCAAAAACATTTTTCCATTCGTCTAACACTGTTGGTGATATATCTACTGTCTGTTTCTGTTCATGTTTGCTAAATAAATTTTGGATCGCGTAATAAAGCTGCCACACAGCTACTGCTAGTGCAGATACCTATAAAAATATAATATAAAACTAAGTTAACAATATTATAGTCAATATATAGGTAATTCTTGTGTACCTTAAAATCATTAACATTTTGTTTCGATTTAGTGATAGAAAGCTCCCATAAGACCAAAGATATTAGAATAAAGTTCCAATGCTCGTAAGTTAACTTGGAGGGAATTCTGTTTACGAGTTCCGTCAGTAATCTTATAAGTTCCAGAGGTAAATTCAACTCATGCCACGGAATTTTGGAAATTTCACTGTGCCAAAGAAAAATCAATTACAAATGTCATATTCCGTTTATAAACGTGGGGAAATTTTCTTAATAAAAATGTTACCAATCAAGGGCCAGTAATGAGGGATTTTCTTTTTCATAAGATATTATCTTTTCTAAAATATTCGAGTATTTTAAATTATCTTCTTGGCTAATTAATGTGCTCCTTGCTGTTATTAATTCGTAAACATCATTATCTGCTGGTATCGAAATGTTTTCAAAATTTTGAAATTTTGATAAAATCTAGAATAACGTTCTCTATCATTATAAAGGACTAAAAGTTAATAAAAAAAATCATTTTCGATACCTGTAGACTCTGCAGCGTTATTTCTTCACTTGTATCAAATATATTGCTACTTTTGCAATTTTCAAACAATTCTACAGGTTCTTTCCTAGGATATAATTCAGTACAACAAAAGTATATTATGTATGATAACATACTTCCGTATTTGGAATAATTTCTGCAAATGTAATCAATCTGAATTATGTTCTACAATATAACTCCACTTATGAAAAGAAATACTTACAATTTTATGTAATCAAGAATTTCATAACATGTGTCCTCATCAATGTATGTTTGTAGTTGTTTAAAGCTATCATATATAGTCATTAAAATTTTATTCGCATTATTAAAACATTTGGTCTGAAAATAGTTATTCAATGAACTATTAATTGCGTTACTATTGAAATTTTTTGTTACAAAGCTTCATACTCACGGATTTGTAATGATTGGAATAAATTTGACTCAAAACAATTGAATATACGATATTAACTAACAGATTTGTAATTCCTGGCAAATTGAAATCGTGTAATAATAATTCCTCTACGCTAGATTCTTCTGCTTTAAATTTATCGGTTGATCTCAAACACAGATTATTCAATAAATTAATATTAAAAAGTGCCCATTTTAAGTAATTTTCTATATTATCTGTTATTTCATTGCTGGTTAAACCGATCGACATACATTTCTGGTGAATGTATATTTTCTGATCAAGAGATAACACATACAGTTTACCAGTTATTACTTCACCATATATCACTATTCCAGTCATTTCTGCTATCCATACTTGTACATCAGAATCTGCTAAAAATGTTAAAATAATCTCTTCCATGTAATCTTTCCCTATAGAAATTTCGTTGTCAAGTATAATTTCAAGAAAATCAACCGCTACATCCACCAATATTTCTTTGCTACTTTCGAAATTTCTGAAACATTCACAAATATTATAAAAGAAACACAGTACAAAATTATTTCGATAAATTTGCTTACTGGTTGTATATCTTTTTCCACATAGAAGTCGCAAACTTTTTCGTTAAATCAACAAATTCTACTTGTGAAAATTTCCGAATAGCTTCTGAAAGACCTTCCTTCCATACATCCCGCATTGTATCAACGAAAGCGGAATTATTATTGAAGTAGCTTTCTGAGCGTAACTGGAAAAGTGTTTCCAATATTTGTACAGCTCCAACTATTGTTTGTTTGTGAGTCCACATTAATGGAACGATATAAGAGATTAATCTTGCAAAATCCAGTAAACATGACTCATCTATTCCGTGGAACGAATTGCAAAGTATAGATATAACTTCGTTGACCCCTTCTTCCTTTATTAATAAATCTAACAAAAGTATATACTTGTGTTATATTTGAAATAAAATAATAGGCTGCATTAAATATTAAAAACTTACTGCCATCATTGAGAGGCTCGAAAGCTAATAAAATAAGGTTTTGATTCTTTTCTAAATCAGAATAATTGCCTGAAGCAATCTCCTTTGCTACATCTATTAACAAACTAGTTATCTTAGATTGTGAACACCATTTCTTTACTATGATATCGTTTCTATGCTTCTTCGATAGGGCACATTGTACGACACTTCTCGTAGTTACAATATCATCAAACTGAAAGGAAAAAAAACATATGTAGCTAAATATGCTTTTATATAAACGAAGCGAGTAGAAAGTGCATATTATTTACCTCCGTTAATGTCTTCAAAATTTCATTCTTTTCAGAATCACTCAAGTACTTCATAACATTGAATATGAGCTCTATTATATGTTCGGTTTCTTTGGATTGTGTTAGCAACCAATTCCGTAATATTTTATCGTAGAATTCGAGGAAGTTTATCTGCGTTTTAAGAAATTCGGATAGATTTTTGGAAAGTTCCTTGCTTTCAAAGCATGTTATAATCTTGTTTAAATATATGACGTATTTTTTCGCACGTTGGTCGGTGATTTGATGGAAATACTTCATGCAAAGGGAATTTACAAAAGTGTTCAATTCACTAAGGAATTCAGTATCAGTGTTACTTTCTGCATTTCGTATATGAGACTGAGCCGTTGTATTCTCGTCTGGACCGGAGAATTTAACTTTTAAATTTTTACGTCTATGTTCGGGCCCCGTTTTTAGTGCAATTAAAAATTCGATTTGGGAATTATTTGTATCTGGAGTATGAAACGTTTCCGAATTTTCACTTGCACGTATAAGAGAACTGAACAGTATATCGAGAGTCCGCCAAAATTCTTGTATTAAACAAGAATAAGATTTATAGCCCTTGTTATTCCGATTTTTGCTCCAGTACCGTATTAAATGGGTTATTTCACAAAAGAATGTCTGTTTCATAGGACTATTTTCTTTCAAGCACATTTCCAGTGCCGGTATTAACTGAAACAATCAATGAATTTGAATGTCCTTCCTGTACAAGATCAATATAGTATAATATAAGATAAATGAAATAAAAACCTGTTCTTTGATTAGTGCGTTAATTAAATCTTGATTATTAACATTTAATAGAACAGAATAACGTAAACATTCGGCGAATGATGTTGTTACCGCAAACATTTCTGAACGGCTTATTTGTACACTTTTTACGGAAAATCTGAAAAAGGTGGTATATATTAAAACATTGTACAACACCGATTTAAGATAACGAATCAATTGATCAAGTACCCTTGTCGCATATTGTTGAAAAAACTTATATACAAGTAATGAGGGTCGACATTTAATTTTGGAAATTGACTAATAAAGGGTAATAAATTCGGATAAACGATACTGGCGCAACACTGTCCTCCACTTCGTAGAACGCGCCATAATTTCGGTAATACTAATTTTTCTATATTTACTACACTGTACCAGTCCTGAAGCAGATAATAGAATGATTAGAAAAACAGCAATGTAATTTTACATTTAGACTTTTCTCAACTAGAAGTTAATTACCTCTATTTTATGTATAGTGACAAGCACAGATTCCCAAACGGCTGATAACAGTGCAGGCTCTGATTCATCAAGGCAATTCATAATAGTTGTTACAGTTCTTTTCTTTTCATCTTGCAATAGCATGTTAGCATTGTCAATTATTGATGTTAGTACATTGAAAAAGGCTGTCTTGACTGGTAGAACATCATGCTTAGCTAATTTCCAAAACTTGTTGTTGTTTATAATTTTACGATGAATGTCGATCATTTTCTCGATTTCTTGAACAGGAACTTTCTTCAAATAGACACTGTATCCTTGTAAACTAGCTATTAATATCCTTTGATACTTTGTTTCTATTTCTTCTGTATGAAGATTCCTAGGCACAAGAAGTATCATATTCTTCCTCTATATAATCTGCTTGTTGAAAATTGTCAAACTCAAAATATAATTACATAAACAGAAACATACTTTTGCATGGACAAAGACTGTGGAGTATGAACAGTTATATTATCACAGACATAGGTCAAGATTTCACGCTGGCAATGCACGATAGCATCAATAATTTTTTTTGGTGGAAATGTATCCTACGTGTAAGAAATTCATACGATGAAACTCTTGTTAATGAAAACTCTTATTGCTAATAAATGATAGTCAGTTACATTGAATGAATTACTAGCAGCTGATGCAGCAGGAAGATATGTATCATATTGTGAAGTAAACCAAGCTCCGGCTAATTGTTTCAGATACATTGCAATACCTTTGCCTACACGTTTTACAACAGCTGCATGTGCTAATTGTGCGGCCTCTCTCACTCTGTGTTCTACATCTATTGCTAAGGCACAATACAACCGTGGCCAGAATGGTAACATTCCTTCCACAGCTGATAATTCTGAATCTTTACACATAACAGCAAATTCCTGTAAGGCCTGAAAAAGTTAAAAGGAAATGCTGGTTAGCTTTAAAATCAATCCTACAAATAATAGGTAATAATCTTTTACCTTGCATTTGGTTGTTGCATCCTTCTTATTCATTTTCTTTAATACTATTTGAAAGTTGCTATCGACATTGTTCATTTCAATTTCATTCGTATTGTAAAGTGTTAAACCTGGTAGTATAGGTACGTATCCTCCATCCTTTACCGCAGAGAAACCAACAAAATTTGGCATCGAAGTGCCCAAAAGTTCTGCACTTCTGCTGCTGTTTGATGGCTAAATAAAGTGTAATACCACTTTTTATATGTAACACTGAACTTTTTTATGTGTCGTACAATACAAAACAAACTTTATTCAAAATAAACAAAAATATTTGAACTGTTTCATTTTAATGAAATAAACTTAAATAGAATTAAATTATTATCAATATTTTCAGCGCAAACATAAAAATAATTTCCAGTTAAAGAAAAGTATTTCAATAACAAAATTTAACCTATAGTTGTTATGAAAATTAATTTTAGTACTTTAGCGTCGTTTCGCTTACTCTTGCATTGTTTTTCGTTCGTTGCGCTTGCTTATTTTTCCCCATGATAATTACATCAACAACGTGAAACAAGAAATCTTGAAATTACACATAAATTTTGGCACTTCAGTTTCTCGTACCAGTACCACGTTTGTAACAGCTAACAGCTGATCTATCAGATGCTTAGTGTTGTCCGTACGCGTTTTCACCTTTCTGTGACATATTTTTAATTATTTAATGGAAAAGTGTAATTAACCGGTACACAATTATCATCGTTCTGTGCGTTCTAAAGGTTTACTTCATTGTTAAAAGACAACATGTATGAAAATTTGGTTAGGCGTTTCAAAGGAGGATATAACAAAACACGATGACGCATTGCGTAAAGCTACATTATATCGATTGATAAATTAGGAAGGATTATTTTTTATTTTACACCAAGTAAGGAATTATTCGATACACGTAAGAAGCCGTCTTGTTTACGTAACATAAACATATTCAAGTTTTCGATTACAGGTTAAGAAGGTTAAGGAGATGAATGTGGGTAATAAATTGAGTCAGAGGTTACTATTGTCGTACTGTTCGTTTACATGCATTTACTTTCCTGGTATTCTAATATTACTCAAGTTAAACGACAATTTGTACAATGTGGGGAAGTACAAATTCATTCCGGTATTGCTGATTCTGCTTTTTGCGGAGGTGGTCAAATTAACGTTTCCTATGTTCCATTCAGATACGTTGCTTATAACAAGAACTGAAGCGAGGACGTCTTCGAAAGCTAGGAGGACGTGGTCTAGATATGTTAAAGAAATTTTCAAATTTTTGTTAGCCAGTTTTCTTTTGTCAGTTGTGTATTATATTATAATTATACTGTTCGGTGCGCCAGTATTCATGCACCACGAAGAAACTACCATGCTCACTGCCACGCTAACTACCCTGACATTCGTTCCTGCGAGCTTGCACTTAGGGGTGGATGGTGCATTAGAAATCATAACAGGGGTACAATCTCAGAAGGGCAACGTTTTGATCGATGCTATAAAAATGAATATTCAAGCTACCCTTTTGGGGACATGGTTAGGTGCCATTGTGATTCCATTAGACTGGGATAGGCCGTGGCAAGCTTGGCCAATTCCATGTGTACTAGGTGCACTTCTTGGATACACGGTTGCACATTTTATTACGCTTGCAAAGACATTGCCCATGTTAAGATTGGGTAAAAAAGTTCACAGATAAATAAAAATGGTCATAGGAAATTGAATTCCAATCATTTTGATAAACATAGCATTTTATACATGTAATAATTTATTTTCACATTCAGACATTTTCTCTAGCAAGATTAGAACCACTTTAGAGTAAATAATTCTTGTCATTCTAGGAGATTCGATCAACTCAATGTACTCCAAACGATTTATTAAGAAAGATCTTTTTACGTTTGCTATAATGGTATAAAAGTTATCTTGTATTTTTTGCAATATAATAAATATGCAGAAAACAATTTCTAAATCTACATGTACCCGACAACACAACTTTGTCACAGTAAGAGGACTGTTACTTGCGCCGCGTGACATTTTATATATCCCGCTTTAGAGGTAAAAGAGAGAAAGATATATAAGAGTGCTATAAGAAAGAGTGAGACAGACGCTGTCGACCCTACTACAGAATCCCTGGCGCCATCTCTGTGAAAAGTGCTCAAACTGGTCGCACAGCGTTATCGACAGCGAAGTGAACTACTGAAACACTATGGCCATCTCTCGGGGAAACCCTGAACTAATCGGGTATTAGTTTCAGGACTTCTCCGAGAGATGGCGGTAGTGTTTCAATAGTTCACTTCGCTGTCGATAACGCTGTGCGACTAGTTTGAGCACTTTTCACAGAGATGGCGCCACAGGTTCTGGAGTAGGGTCATAACATCTGTCTCACTCTTTCTTATGACTTTCTTATATATCTTTCTCTCTCTCTTACCTCTAAAATGGGGTATATACAATAAATTACAATTAAACTACTAAAATATACTATAAATTATAATAAAACTATTAAGATATACATCTCGACAACACAATTTTGTCTAGGTTATGTTGTCGGGATATCTAAAAGGAATAGAAGTTGCTAAGTGTTCAAAATACAAAATTCTTTATCTGTAAGGGGTCATGTTAGGTCGTGTTACATAAAGTTTCTGATACAGCAATGAAATTTGATAAGGATTTAATTAAAATTGAAATGTGAAACTTAAATTTTGATAACGAAAAATTGTTGTGAATTTATTATTGCAATATTGTGATCAATAAAAGGTAAAAATCTAATTCTTTTTTAGTAACGATAACTAATTTTTTTATATGTAGGATACCAAATTGTTACATTACTCATCATTCTTGTATACGGATCGTAACAGATATAGCTTTCTAGACACTAGATGTCAGTAGTATTTAATTGGTACCGTATACTAACACGACCTTGAATTCACTCCTTTTTATCGCTAAACGTATCGTGACCGGTGTCTAGAATTGATTCATACTCGGTGCAGCATTGTTCATTGAATTTCTGCTCTTTTCTAGCTCGTCGATCAGTGAATCTGTTCTTCAATTATGTCGAGTACGGCTGGAAAGGTATTTATTAAATTATTCTATTTCATTGTTGAAAGTGATTGAAACCAATTCACCTGTTACTCAAATAATAAGCCGGTTATATAGATACGTACAATTCATCTGAATTTACTTTTAACAAAGTTACATTTAGAGATATTTATCACACGTAGACGATTATTTCGTTTAACAAAAGATGACCTTGTAGTTAGTAAAGTAGGCAGTTAAGAGGTAACAAGGAAACGATGTTTATGCTTGTTAGGTAATTAAATGTAAAGCTGCTGTAGCGTGGAAAGAAAAACAGCCCTTGGTGTTAGAGGAGATTGAAGTAGCACCTCCAAAAGCTCATGAAGTAAGAGTTAAAATTGTAAATGTGGCTTTGTGCCACACTGATGCTTACACTTTAGATGGGTTAGATCCAGAAGGAATTTTCCCATGTATTCTTGGCCATGAAGGCAGTGGTATTGTTGAAAGTGTTGGAGAAGATGTTAGCGAATTTCAACCTGGTAATACATTATTATTGTCGCTATTACTATATCTAAATTAAGTCAATGATATATCGTAGTTTTATTATTAGGGTTTGCAAAAATTCTAATTCCTGTTTAGAAAGGACTAATATTTTATTATGCAGGTGATCATGTGGTTCCATTGTACATTCCTCAGTGTGGGGATTGCAAATTCTGTAAATCTCCAAAGACAAATCTGTGTAGCAAGATTCGTACCACGCAAGGTAAAGGTGTGATGCCAGATGGTACTTCTAGATTCACTTGTAAGGGTCAAACTCTTGCTCATTTCATGGGTTGCTCTACTTTCTCTGAATATACTGTAGTGGCGGACATTTCTCTTGCTAAGGTACTTTCGTTCTGCTTCAATATTTAAGTCTAATTGGGTATTTTAGTTATTAGTAGTTACATAAAAGTATGCATTGTGCAATTCAGATTGATGATGCTGCACCACTTGATAAGATGTGTTTGTTGGGATGTGGTGTACCTACTGGTTATGGTGCTGCTCTGAATACTGCCAAGGTAGAACCCGGTAGTAACTGTGCTATATGGGGTTTAGGCGCAGTTGGACTGGCAGTTGCATATGGTTGCAAGAAAGCTGGTGCTAAGCGTATTATCGGTGTAGATGTGAACCCGAGTAAATTTGAACTTGGTACAGAATAAGAGTTTTTAAAAATTGATTATTAATAGAATATTCACTAACTTAATTTAAAGAATTTATCGACATTAACGATAATTCGGTTCGTTTTAGCTAAAACTTTTGGATGTACAGAATGTATCAATCCTAAAGATTACAAAAAACCAATCCAAGAAGTTTTGATCGAATTAACTGATGGTGGATTAGATTATACTTTCGAATGCGTTGGTAATGTGAATACAATGGTAAGGTTTGATTGTCGAATTAAAATTGCTAATAAATCATTGGGCGATCGCATTGCTTTCATTTACAAGGAATATATTCTATTCAGAGAGCTGCATTGGAGTCTTGTCATAAAGGTTGGGGTACGTCCGTTATAGTGGGTGTTGCTGCGGCAGGGCAAGAAATTAGTACTCGTCCATTTCAACTGGTAACGGGACGCGTGTGGAAAGGGACTGCGTTTGGTGGATGGAAATCGAAGGAAAGTGTTCCTAAATTAGTAAAAGAGTACATGTCGAAATCTTTAATTCTCGATGAATTTATTACACATACTCTTCCGTTCGACAAGATCAACGAAGGGTTTGATTTGTTGCACTCAGGCAACTGGTAAGTTCCATAATATCGGTCTAATATGTTATTTGAGATATCGATGTTATTATTTCTCGATTAACATGAATTTTCTTCCATTACAGCCTAAGAGTAGTGCTCAACTATTGAGAAAGAGCACATTAATATTTTCTATCGTTTCTATATTTCACCCATGGCTTCAACATGTCGGTTACTTTGTAATACTCTTTTCAAATAAAACTAATATATTTCTTCGTAAATATACTTTTCTATTCCTGTTGATAAATTGGGTTCAGAGTGATTGCAGTCCGCCAAGTTTCTACAACAATCTTTATTCATAAAGAATTCTTACAGCCACATGTACAATACCAATTTGGTGAAATATTAATAGTAGCTCTGGAATGAAGTAAAAATTCTTTACGCTTTTGACCAGGTGCATACCTTACAAAAATCATCACGGTACGAAGATCATAGACGATGATTTTCCATTGTATATAATTATGTATATACAATATGCAAGACTTTCGGTAAAACTATGTATGTTTTGCTTCGAGTTAATAATATACTTGTTAAATCTAGGTCGACGGTACAGTAATAATTCAGGCGGAATATAAATTGCGCTCAACGTAGCAAAGAGTATACATAGTAAGTTAATTAATTCATCGCGGACGAGGTTCCCGTACGCCAAATGTTTAATGGCACGGTAAATTTCTACGAATCCCTTATTAAACGTTACTTTAAATGTTTTTTTAAAGTGACGCGTATTATGTTGTTCATTAAAGTGCAAAGTGCCCTTGGACAGTTTTAACAATAAAACATGAAAATTATCTTCAAACAAGTGTTTACAAAGAGAATAAAGTAAATGTTTGTTGCTCTTAATAAGAACGTAAGTACTGAAATTCTCATGTATTACATGTGCCTCTAATTAATGATAACACACCGGAGCGCTGAACAGTCCGAACATGAAACAATACATCGGAATAAAATGTATCCTAACGCTTAATAAAAACTTAACCACCATGTTTGTTCTTTCTAGATGAGAGATACGTATAATTTGCACTGGCTAGTCCTACGTAAATTGCCTTCTAATACTAGGGCATATTCACATAGTCACACCGATCAGTTATCTACGGATTACATGTTATACTCTAGTACCTACGGTGTACCACACACTCGTTAAGTAAAAGTCGTTAAGTAAAAATGCTTATAATTACAATAGACGCAGACGAATCACGACGTGTAATCGTTTAAATATTTACCAGATATTTGTTCTCTGCATTCCCACTTGCCATATTACAAGAGCACAAAATTATGGAAAGTGAAAAACAAAATTATACTCAACGGAAAGAACCAATACGCACGATGTCAAACATTACTTGTCAACCCCAAAAAAAAAGAAAAGAAAATGAAAAAATGCCGACGTCAAAAATTTTTTTGCTTGTCGTGATTGAACTGCGGTTTAGTAGTTAGCGAGTATGAAATAGGTCATTTTTTTATGCAGTATATCTTACACTAAATCTCGCAACGCAAGATAGCTACGAGAGAGAAAGAAAATGAAAAATAATAAAACAAGGGCAGAAGTGATTAGAAGGGAGGAGTAAAATGTTAGCGTGAGGAAAATAAATAAGCGGCGGTATCGCGACGGAAATCTATCTCTGCTGTCGGCGTACGTTTACCTGTGTTAAGAATCAGCGAAGGTGCCTTATTACGAGAGAGCTCGGTTAAACCTATTACTCGTGACTCGGACTATGCAAATACTTTTCTGTGTTAATATCCTACGTCTTGAAGCGTGTGCATCTTTCTAAGTGTGTCTCCGACGCGTATCTCGCGTTTCCGCTGACGATCAGCCGGGTTTTCTCTCTCAGCCAGCTTGTTTTCGTCCGCTGTATTATCGTAAGTCATAGACAGTATTATATATATATATTTATATGTATATCTATATATATATATATATTATGCTTAGACAATATAATTCGAGATATCGTTAATCTAACGCGGTTGAAAATCATAATTACATAGAGCATTCTTTTTCTGTTTTCCCCTTTGTTTTTTGTATCTCTTCTTGTTAAAGGTATCGTAATTTCTATGCATCGTGGTGTGGACATGTGAGTTTTACTCGATAGAAAATGAACTTCTTTCTCGTGTTCGTCTTCCTCTCTAACACTGTTTTCCTTCCCCCTCTCTTTTCCTCTCTCTCTCTCTCTCTCCCCCTCCCTCTCCCTCCTTTACCTTTCCGCTTTTCCTTCCTCGCGAAATTTCTAGTTTGTATACGCATAAATAGTACGTAATTAGGTTATTTATAGACGAGTTGTGCATGGAGGTACCTCGACGGGCACACAGGGTACAACGTGTCTCCACTGAGGATCACCAGGATGATCCTCCCTACGCGTCGAACGACGACGCCGTCCGCTTGGTCTTGAATCGAAATAGAGCACCACACGAGATTGCTATTGCACGATGTAGCCCCTTGAGTTATTGCACTGTACAAGCTTCCTACGGTTCCTTAATTTAGCAGCTTCTTTAACCCGTTTGGCACTTGTGTTCTTGAACAGATCAATTTCTATTAACCGTAAACGAAAACAGGGCATCTTTATACAGTATCGTTAATCAGGCTACAAACGATCAACATAGGCATGTCAAATTAATGGTTCAAAAAGAGGTGTTCGTTATCGGGTTAAGGATTCATAACCAATGACAAAGAGGACGCAATTGAAATCGTGTAACCACGATGCCAGAGGGTATATATCCGCTGCTCGTGTCACTCTCCGTTAATATACGTTTCTTTGTTGCCTTTCCAGGTGTTAGGCTCGCGCGTGGGTCGCAGCCTTCGCCGACCCGTTTCACTGAAGACACCTCCAATCACAACGGCGATCCTCGAAACCAGCGGATGACCTGGCGTTTCCGTTTTCCCCTTTACAAGAAGAATTGTGTGTCGTCTGGCTGTTCGATATCACGTCAAGGTGCTGCTCCCGTTGCTGGCTGATTCTAAGGAGTCTAGAAGTCCAAGGGCTGATCGGCGGATCCCTCGAGATCCTGGACAGAGTCTGTGCCGCCATCTTCGTCGTCGTCCAGGTCCACGCTGTTTGTCTTCAAACCACCATTACTGATCTTATTCACAATCGTCTCTGCAATGGCGATACAGATAAGTGGCTGCTGGAATAATCATGTAAACATATTTATTGCCAATTCTATATATAGATACCGCAATCTGGTTTGCTTCCACGTGTTCTAGTGCCGGCGAACTCGACGCCATGAGGATCCACGCACCAGCAGAGTCCAAGACTACGGTGGCATTGGGTGCTTCGGTAGTAACCTCGGGAATCGCAGGCAGGTGCAACGTCGGGTGATGATCGCTTGCGTACAGCGGCGCAGGGACGTTCAGCCTTTGAGAAACATCCGCACCATTCGGGACCGCTTACGAAAATGTCTCTGAAAGCAGATGGCTGGTAAATAACACGAATTTGCCAAGATTTATTGGTAGTGTTACGTCGACGAGAAAAATGGTGTTGCAGCGCATCAACATTTTGTTCATTTAAATGATTCTCGGCACAGTGGTACGTATGATAGCGAGCAGAGTTCATTGTCCTCGAGCGTGTGAAATCTACGGTCCAGCCAGCAGTGTCGCCTTAATCCCGGTACACTCAAACGTAACGGAAATACCGCTCGTTTCTATCTCCGCGCCCCCAAAGCGACAAACGCAACGAGCCATCGTTTCTTATTTCCCCGCTCGCATGCAAGCAGAAAGCAATTGACTCGGAATGAAAGTTTCACACACGCCCGGTGGTGTCTGCCTCTTAACGGGCGACCACTCCGCTTCGTAGGCACGTACGCTCGAGACCTATTACGCTCGAGCGTCAACCTCCCCTCGAAGGTATTAAAAACTGAAAGGGTTTCCCTCTATCCTCCTCTCTCGCTGTCCGTTCCCCTTTTCGGGTCACGTATCCGCGGAAGTTTAATGATTTACAAGCAACGGAAGACAGAATTACGTGGAAGAAAAAGAAGAAGGAAAAGAAGGAAGAAAGAAAAAAAAAACGAGTAGAGGAGGTAGGAAGAACTCGCCACGGATGCGACAAACGGATTACTACAACGTGGCGAGGATTTACGTGGGCGGAATATCGCGCGACACGGAAGTCCACCTCTTACCCGTCTGTGTCGCAGCCGTCCAGGAACGGTTTCAGACACGGCTCGTTCTGATCGTGTTCCAGCCCGTACAACTCGGAAAGAGAGAGCCTGCCGTCGTTGTCGCTGTCCAAATGCCCGAACATCCACCTGACCTCGCTCTGGCAACCGATGGGGAAGTGACCTGGAAACGGTGCGGGGATGAAATATGAATTCCTATGCCCGCCTCTCTCTAGACGGACCGGGATGTGAAATATAAATATCGTCGATCCTCCATGGGAACCGTATACTTTAGTAACCTGTATTAGCGGTCGAGTGGACTTAAATTTAGTATGTCGTAGCCGTAGAAACGTGACTGATCGATACGCCAACGATTCCTTATTTCTACAAACGGCTATTCGAGAGACGCGACGGTGGAATGAATTAATTGTAGAGGAAATAGCGCATTGTAATATTTAGGGGCGGAGGAATTTGTAGTTCAGGGATGAAACTGTACATAGAGATTTCACCCAACGTTCTACGGTAGAATTACACGTATTCTTGGCTCTGCAATTTATCAACTGTCCATTTCGCGGCGGTAGGACCGTAAGATCGAATCGAGACGGTACAGGGTCGAAACAATATCGGCTGGGACAGGGTAAAGTAATCGGCGGCAGATCTGAACGGGCAGCGATTCATTCTAACGGGACAATTCCGAACTGGTACGAAAGTGATTGTGCCAAAGTCGAATGGCGTGCAGTGTGACGTTGAGCCAGTTCCAAACTGCGGCAGATCGTACGCGTTGTAATGTCCGGAGACCAGCCCTTCCGTGCGAAGCAATTAGTCTCTTGTATATTCAGCTCCGATCGTCCAGCTACCCTTTCTGCGACCCGGTCATTCCGCACGGTTTACCGTCAACGACGAGCTTTTCACGTTGTCCGTCGACGTGGCAACGTGTTGCCAATCAACGTGACGGAATTATCCTTTGTACTCTTCGCGCGGCAAAGAAATTTGTTCATATCGGTATTAGCTATCGATGACCGTCTCTTGTTACATGATAATCGCTATCGACTCTATTTCAAGTGGATTACTCCGTTTGATGATCGTCCAAATTGGAACTAGTGATTCAGGGACCGTTTTAACAGGGTTTCGCGACTCGGCTATCGTTCCAATCGGGTCTCTCGACAGGGGGATCATCTCTATCGGGATTTAATGACTCGGAGTATCGTCTCAGCTGAGTGTGAATTACACTCTGTGATCAAGAAATCCCTCCCCATCCGATTTCAGTGCTCGTGGAACGTTTCGCTTTCGGTGGTTCGAATATCTTTAATTGCAAATCGTTCGTCTGTGAACAGAGCTAATCCACGCTTCTCTAAACTGGTTTCCCTCACGTAACTCGAATGACGTTGCGATAATTGTAGTGTCTGTACCCTATCTTCCTAATTCGTTGCGCCACGTCATCGCATGTGCAGTTCACCAGATAATTAGAGCAACTTTCGACACGTCACCGCCATTCCCGTTTCTACCAGTTGTTAAGCAACACGCGGAGCAATTACCAGTGTACGCTGGTCACGCGATTTTTGCATCAATTTTTTTCTTCAACAGAACCGATCGACTAAAATTATTGTCAGCACGTACGAAACCGACGCGGCACCAGAATCGACACGGTCGTACCTTTCGGTTTAGGATGCGGACGACGGTGCTTGGAGTCGGCCATCACCACGGAGAACCAATCCAGGAGACGATTCGCCATTGCGGGCTTGGATGATTGCGGGCAATCAGAGTTACGCGATGATTGGGAGTTGTACGCCGATTTCAGGGGGGACGGAGTCTTCTCCATCACCTCGTTGCTCATCAGATGCTTGTCGTCATACTTGCCTTCCGCCAGTGCCTAAAACCAGATGAATGAAGTACTCATGCGAACCCCAATTCGAGTATGCATGTCTCATGAATTCCTTAAAGAAACGTTAAGTCTTTGACGAACTACCTATTTCAACTGATTTTCGATTATCTTTGTATCTTATACATATCGAGAATAATTTTCTTTTCGCACACGCTTTTCAATTGGATTCTACGAGTGGACGGTAATTAAGAGTAGAGAAGGAACACTTTTCGTTACCGTAGCGTTGCTCTTTTCTTGATATCTATCAATTATCGTGCGAAACGATTGCTCAAACAGTTCCCTTCATCGATCACGGGTTCGTGGTTGGAATCACGGCGAGCAAAAGAGACGGCGCTCTTGACCGGCGCAATTATTAACCGTACGAAGGTGCAATTTCGGGGTAAATATACGTCTGGTACACGGGACGGGGATAAAGGGCCCGTTCTTCTTGGCTTTCGTGCACGAGGAATCTCTCGTTTTTCACTTCTCTCCGTAAAACCGCCCGCGCTCCGAGCACCGAGCTTGTACCGCGTTAATTTTCTCCCCGCGGAGAGCTGCTAACAATAAGTAGAAACGATGTATCTCGTTCCCGCCCCATTCTAAATTCCTATCTCACAAATCTTGCTGACCCAGCGCCCGCTTTATACGCGCACCCGCCGTCCCTCGCCTCTGCCCGCGAAAAAACAACCGTGGCTCGTCTTCATCTTTTAGTTTTCTCTTCTCCTCTTTATTTTCCGCGCGTTCCTCCGTACTTCCGGCCCGACCCTCGAGGGGCCAGCCACCCTCGGCGCTCGGTAGCCGCGCTCGGCAGCAGCTTCGACATTACTCGCAAGCCGGATATTTTTTAAACGATCATCTCTAAATAATGCAGCATCCCACTTACCCGTAGCGCATCGAGTATCTGATTTTAAATTTCGAGTTTAAATTTAATACGATTCTTGAGCCAAGATTTCTGAGTTTAAGGGTAATTAAAGTAGCGCCGGGGTAACAGCATTAAGTCCGCGGGAGTTTTATCTCCCCCCCGTGTAATCAAATGACGGAGAAGCGTTTAAAAAAGAAAAAAACGCTTATCCGTTTTATCGTTTAAGTGATGCGCGCCTCCAACGTCCATTATTATAGGTGTAATAAGTATTAAAAATTGCATGGGAGGTATTAATAATTGAGAAAATATTCTCAGGGCTTCCACTTGTTACGAATACGAACGTATTCAATTTTCAACCCCCGAACGAGACCAAACGAAGCACCCTCGCCTCCGTACGATGCTCAGCTTCCGTTTGAATGGAAGCAACACCGTAACGATCTTGGAACGTTGAAAATCGGCAAGGATTAAGGAGCAGGAACGGATTTGCTTTACCCGCGGCATGCACGTCCTCAAGTCTTACGGGGTTGCAGCCGACCGTAACGATATTACGGCTCCTCGCTCGTCTGGCGACGCTTTCAGCCGGATCGATGGGAAAGACGCCTCGTCTGGGCGGCTCGAAAATACGAGCCTTCGACTCGTGGGAGGCTTACAGTCGCCCAATGGGAGCCGCATCACGTAGAAGGACACTCGACCCTCCACTAAAGGATCGAGGCTCGATTTTTTCCTTCGTTTCGACACCCATCAATCGAGCAGCTACCTCGCTCGACCACCTTGGCTGTCTATTTTGACTGTCATCGATGGAGAGATGCTTGAGACATTTTTAGAAATGAAGTTTCCAGGAAAAGAATGATTTTCGTGTTGCGTAGGGATGCTAATTTTTTTTTGTTGGAAAAGGAATGAAATTTGTTGAAAGAGAATTTTAGATTTTTTAATCCATACGTTAGGGGTTTTATGGTAAAAGTGAAGTTCTTCTTGGCTGGTAAGAAATTATTCATCGGCATCTCGTATCTTGAAATTGAAACGTCGATCGTCTTTAATCCCCCAAAGCCTGGAATTCTCCCTCTTAATTGCTTTTCTTTTCCGGTTTACCCAGTTTCCTTCGGCTGGGAAAACACGCGGACCGCCAGGAACTTATTATGAACGGAACAGATGTTTATCCACCGAGTTTTTCCCCGATAACCAATCACCGATCGGTATCGAGAACTCCAATTATCATCTGGGAATCGTTTCTTTCGCGATGTTTCAATTTATCCGGCACACAGAGGCGGGGATGGGCGATGGAGGGGCTTCTGAACGCGTGATTAAACAAAATTATACAGGATACCGCATTTAATAATCCGGTATCGTTCGTGTAAAATTAGTTCGTTAATTGGCACGGGCTTGATGATGTCCCACGATCGCTCTATAATTTCCCTTGATCTTTCGCGAACACGTCCAACGAATCCCGCTTACGGCTCTCGATCGATACGTCGACTGAAAATTCTTCTGCCATTTTCAACAATTCTCTGTTAATCTTTCGCATGCATCCTGTCTGGCTAATTAGCAGATATTTAGCGCACGAAAAAATATATATTAGAGGGTGAATTTGTAATGACAGACGAGACCAGAGGTAACTCAGAACGACGATTTAATATAGTCTAAGAAAGCGTTAAGCGACTGATCCCCTGATTTATTAGACGCTAGTTTACCCGTGCTTTTAATATCAAGAGGAAGCCAATACTGGCGGCTGAATTATCTGGCACACTTTTTTCGCCCCCTTTTCCAACGGAGGGGCGTATCCGACGTAATAAAGAAACGGAGACGAGATAAGTATTAATTAACGGCGGTGGTAAGGAATAATTTAAGGAGGCCTCCAGGATTAATTTCGCCCCGAACAGCATCGCGAATTAGACTCCTCTTTGCTCCCTTTCATCCACCGTTGCGAAACGCCTGTTTTTCTTCCCCGTTTCTTCTCCATTCAGCGCGTCTCTCCTCTTCCGCCCTCTACATTTTCCATCGGTTGTTTATCTTCAATCTTCCCGCGCGACTTATGTATTGTTTTTTTTATCCTTCGCTTCCTTCCGTCGGTACTCTCTGGCCGCGGAAAAGGCGAGCCTCGCCCGGAATGGAGCTTGAATCTTTTATCGTTTCTGTTTCGGGCCACGGAAATGGGAAAGAGGTGTTTTTATGTAGACAGGCTCAGGCCGGGAAGACGTCTGAATGGATTTCGAAGGGAATGTTTCTGTCAATCTGAAACACGCGAAATGGCAGATTTCTCGCGGCTGAAGAAAAATGGGGTTACATCGGGGGGAGAACGGTAATTTTCACCAGAGCAGCGAAGATAACGGGATCGCAACGAGAAACTGTAGGCACGGCGAAAAAAATTGTCCTCCGTTAAAATGTTTAAGGCTTGAACTTGAAATCGCGTTTACAGAATCCACGAGCAGAGAATCCTGGCGATGGCAAAGCGTCGAGATCAGCAGATCGTCGAACAAAAAGTGAAACGACCGATCCGAGAGATCCTGTGAATTAATTAAGATCCCCGAAAGGAAATCCGCGGACGATCGATTTCCAGATTTCAGGCGGACGTTGATTACCGAGACGCTGCTTTATCCACCCCCTGCCGCACTTAATCCTACTTCTTTCTTCTTCTTTTTTTTTTCATCAAGTTCTCAGCATCCAGGCGTATAAATCCCATAAACGCTTGCCTCGAGTGATTATCGGCCGATTCGTGAAGAACGACCGGAGACTTTGCTCGATTCTAACGAATTCATTATTCCACCGCCACGATAGAATCGGAGGGTCTCTACGCGACACGACTGAACCGGAAATGCACAGTACAACGAGGAATAATCCTGGTACGTCGCGTTCCTTCGTAAACGAGAAAAGAGAATAGCTAGAATGAAAGTTAATCTTCCGGTTTTTCGCGATTCGAAGGCGCTTCTCTTCGTGACGGAAGCAGAGATTAATAAACGGGCCGGTTGTTTGCGCAACGTCACCCGGAGCCGTCCGATTGAAATTTGTTCCCCGTGGTTCGCAGGGGCGAGTGGAAAGTTTCGAACCCGCCCCATCCCTTGCGTACCCCATATCCCGTCGTAGGCAGGATCGATCGGGTGAAATTAAATTTCGCGAGCGAAAGTATCTCTCTTGAAAGGAAAAAAAGAGCAAGAAAAAAAAGGAAGAAGAAAAGGACGAGACAGAAGAAGTTTCACGTCGCGCGATCGTACGATCGTACGAAAATCCGGGCTTATTGTGACAGCGAAACAGAACTTTTAACGAGACGCGTCTCTTCTTCCAGTTTTCGATTCGTTTTTTCCCAACGAGCGCCAGATGAAGTTCGGCCAACGTTCCTTAAAAGACAATACAGCCCGTCGTGAAACGCGAGGACGAGCCGGCGACAGATAGGGGGTGGAAAAAGGCAGGATCCGGTGGCTAAGACAAAAGCAGGGGCTCATTGAAAATCGAGAATGGGAGACAGGGCGCGGCGAGGCAAAACGCGCGATGAAATGTTCATTGAATCGGCTAATCTATTCGAATGACAAGAGCCCGGTGGAGGAGGATGGAATAGTCGAGGGTTGGGGGTGGCGGTAGGTAGGAGTTGCGCGGAGGCGGCGCTGGGAATTATTCGACAAAAGCAACCCGTCGCGTTGCTCGGGAAACCTTTTTAAATTGAAAATCTGTCGTATTGTCCCACCCTAATTCGTCTACTTTTCGCCTCCTTTAGAACCGGCGAGTTCGACCCCCCAGTTTCCCCCCCGCGCGACGCCAGGTCGCTTTGTAACTTTCTCCTACGATCGATCGGCGGCGGTGACTTTGTGCAATCGAACGTGGATAATGGCAACGGCGATGGAGGGTTCGCGTAATGCGAATATTCTAATAAATTTTCTTTTTTTTTTCTGCATTTTTTTTTTATCGTTTTCCAAGGACGAGGTCGGAGAGCGTTTTGTTGCTGCAACCCCTGTTTCTACGGGACGGGTGAGAAATAATGACAGTAGTTAGAGCCATTTTCAATCGGACAGCCGCGCAGTAGAGATAGAGGCATTTCCAATTGGACAGCCACGCAGTAAATAGAGTAATTTCCAATCGGACAGCCCGCGGTAGATAGAGCCATTTCTAATTATACAACCGCGACGCGCGTTTGCGTATGTGCGGCCGGCAGGATCAAAGTTATTGCTCGTTTTGGCATAAATTAATGTTAATAAATCGTATAAGAGTGCATGTATTATATATGCGTACGACGTTCGAATGAATTAATGTCAGCCAGTGGAGCGGGTGAAAAAGTTAAATGAAAAGAGAAATTGCCACGGGTTGGAATAAATGAAATTTGTCTAAACTGAAGAAGAAGAGCGTAGAAAAGAGTCCAAGGAAGTTCATATGGAAGATTGAGTTATCCGGATCCCATTAGTATCGTCTTTTCTTTCTTCTTTTTTCTAACCAAGGAGCCTGGTGCGACGTTTAAACAAATGTTCCCCGTTGAAGTCGTTGCCAGAATGAAAATCATAAAAGTTAAGTGTCTCCGTCGACGAGGACTACCTCAGTCTCTGGTTTCCACAGGAATCTTCCACAAAGCGGGACGAAACGGAGATAGAGAGAACGGGAGAAGGGGAGAAACGAAGAGGGGGAATAAAAATAACCCCGAGAAAATAGGAATAAAGTGTCGCGGAGACCACGGAGATGTTTGTCGGCTCTGTTAAAGCGTTGATTTAATTAAGTCGGCTACAGGACGTTGCATTTACCGAGGCGGAAACCCCGGGAACATCTTGCGCCGCGGACGCTTCACGGTTTACTTTGTCACCGGCTGCTCTTTGCAGCTTCATTTCCGTCGACCACTGGAAAATTGAACGAATAACAGTTTTCCATTTTAATTCGTTATTTTCCACAGCCTCCCCGCGTTTCCTCTCCATCGACAGAGAACCACGACGCAGTCACGAACGCTTCGTTCTCTTGTAAATTCCCTCTCATCGATACATTTTCCGCGGGGGTGAGAGACGTGTCCCTGCACAAGTACAACATCCGCCCCATCCACGAAGCACCTGAGTGGCTCGTAAATTCCCAGTTAGCCAGTGGAACTTTTAAACGATAAAGCAAAGCGAACTTAAATATTCAATTTTCCCGCGGATCAGCCGTGCCAGAAAATAATTGCTATTCGTTTCGTATAAATTCGACGTTTATCGAGCCCCGTTCGTATCCGGAACGTCGCTAGCCAGCCGGGGGCGTAAACTACCCCCAAAGAAAGTTATGATTTACCGACACAACACGCTAATTTCCGATTCCGGGCGCGGGGCGGCAGTTTCCGTGCCAGGGAATTTCAGACAGTCCCGACGCATACGCGAGCAACCCCCTCGTTGCACAACGTGGAAGACGCGCCTCTCCCTCTGCGATTTCTAACTTTTATTTATTGATATCCTTCCACGTTCCGTCCCCTACTTTTTCCACCGTTATTTATTTCGCTCGTACTCTCCGCCTCTAACGTTCGCTTTCCCCGCGTTTCCGGTACAATACGTACGCCCCGCGAAAAGAAGGAACCGTAACCGAATATCTTCACCCTCGCGGTGGTTCGACAATTTTCGTCTCGCGAAATTGTTCGACAATTGCACTCCGTTTCTCGTCCCTGTTTGCTGTTGGCAACGGAGATCGGGTGAAACGGTTTTTTTTTTCGTTCAAATTTCCATCGTTAAAACTTCATTAGATTTGACGAGGGTAGGTCTCCTTTATCTCTCGTCCTCCGCAGCACCGCGAGTGATTTTATTCACCGTGTAGCACGCGCGGAACCCGAAGAAAACTGCGATTTATCGACGATATTCCTGTATTCAATCGCGACCAACGACCGTCGAGGGTGGTTTCCTTGTCAACGGGCTCCGAAGGGTGAGCACTGGCTCTACAGGCCGATACAAAGCTCGCTAACGGCGTAAAATATAATTCCTCGGTTTCATAGAATGTTGCAAATTAAGCTATCACAAACTACTTACATTTTACCTATGAAAAAATTGATCGAACGCTACAAAATTTCTGAAAATAAGAAAAAGACTTTCTATCGTTCTTTTAGCGAATCGATTTGACTTTTTCCCTTCGAGAACTACACGTGGACATCCTCAGATGGCAAAAATATTTTTTATTTGATAAGACGGTAAACGAATGTTACCTTAAATAAATTTAAAGGTATCGAACGAAAGCGATCTCTGATACCACGTCTAGGAAATTACGGTTCGCATCACGCGACGCGGAGATCTTCGATCCAACGGGGAAAGGTACTGCACACGTCCGCCTGTTCGGTTGGCAGCCACCGTCCCGTCTATTTATACAAAGGGAAGGGCGGAAATGGGGTAAATACGTACGGGAGGATGGATACGTTCAGTTTGTTTTTTGCCTCAACGACAAAGGGTGCGCGTATCAAGTTCACGGCACGAGGAAGGGTGGAAATGCGGTTATTCTGTTGCCTCGGGATTGAAATCGTCTTCTTTCGAGCAGAGCGTGACGGGCGGCGAACGTTCCGACGGGGGATGAAATGCGTGGCAGGAGGTTTCACGATCAGTCGAGTAGAAACGGTTGAAAGTGAGAAGTAGTCTCTTGTTTGAATCGCGTAAATGTCGAGTGCCGCTCTTGCAGTCGCTCTAAAAGCTCGTTACAGATGCTCGAGCACCTAAGTAGGTTGGACGCGACATTAACGCGGCTGTTCGTTTAATATTCATTGTCTCAGACGTCGAAACGGATGGCGAACGTGAACTTTCGCTCTCTGTTTCAATCGAAAGCAGGGATGACCGCGCAGTCAATTAGAAGAACGCACTGAAACGAAAAAGGGAAAAGGGGAGGACAACTTGGAAACAGACGTTAGGATAAATGGACCCCTCTTGATTTAGACCTGGGATATCTATCGGACCCCTGTGACAATGAGAATCGTAAAGATAATCGATACATAAATTCTCGAGGAAGAAAGGGAAGAATAAAACGGAGGAAGACACGCGTAAGACACGGTGGAGGGAAAGAGAAGAGAGGCGGAGAGGGGCAAGAAGGATCGAGGCTGGCTCGCGTAAATCAAGGGGCGGCCAGGACAATTCCACTGCACCACCCTCGTTCGTGAAACTTCTATCACGGCTGGTGTTTTATCGAGCGGCTCCGTGCCACGGCCTACCTTCAACCTTAAATTACAAGGTCGACGGTATAGAGGGCTGGCTCGCGAACCACTGGTATCCCCAGGTGTGTAAGTCGTTGTGTCAGGGACGAAGACTCGGCTCGAACGCGACTAACGAAACGCTATCGTGTTTAACTGCGCACGGTGATTTCTACAGGATGCCTCAAAGTTGAAAATTGCTTCCAACGCTTAGGAAATGGTTGTGGAAACGATCAGAGTTTTTCAATCCCAGAGGTTACAATTTAGAGAATTTATTAAATCTGTTTTAGTTGGGTGCTTATATCACAGGGTTTGGGAAACGCGCGCTATTAAGCGGCGTTGTACGGTTTATAAGAGGTACTTAGAGCACAGCCCATCGCCAAGGGGTTAATTTCAATCTTCCGCTAACTTTCAACTTCCTCCGCGCCAATTTAACCCTAATCCCAACAGTTTGAGCGTGTATCGCCATGACAAACGCGCGGACCGCATTAATAGGCAATGGAGATTGTCGCGAGGTCTTACGCCGCGTGCAATTTCGTCCGATGAAATACGATAACGAGTCTGGGCCTACGAACGGAGAGAGCGAGAGAGAGAGAGAGACCCAGGGGGTGTATGGGGGTGTTGGTGTTCGCGAATGGTTAAATGGAAAGCGATTTGACCCCCTCGGTCCAGATTTATTTTGCAATTTAGCCTGACAGTATGCTGTTCATCTCGCGAATCTGTGATTCCAACTTAAATAATTCATAGCCCCTAATACGAATAGTAATGGCGGCCGTTTAAAATCCCCGCGTCCCCGGTTGAAATATTCAGGTCGCGGATGGACGCGAGCCTCCATCTCCCCTCCGTGTGTCCACCGACGAATAAACGAAACCATAACTGTTTACGTGACGATTGAATTAACGGTTGTAAATCAAAACGACGCCGCGAATATTTCAACCGGAACAGGAAACGAGCGAGGAGGGTGGTGGCCAGGTAGGCAGCTCGGGGTGCTTGGCTGGTCGATTCACTTCGAATCTCGCGGTGGAGGGTCCCGGACCTATGGAAGGGGTGGTGGATACGCGCGTTTATTTGCAGGAGGGCCGGTTAGGCGGAGATTAGAGAAATCGGGGAAGAGAATTTTGTTTGCGGTACGTGCGGATTTTCTGTTTGCGTTAAGATTACCGAGGCGGTTCGTTTCGTTGCTGATCCGATCGCGGAAATGAAAAAAAAAAAAAATAAAGCAGGGGGCAGAGCGAAACAGAAACGTTGCGTTTCACGGAAAAATGCAAGATCCTCGACGAACAACCCTCCCGATCGCCGCGGCGATTCGCGCGAAACGCTCGTCCGCGGCGACGCGATTCAGCAGAATCTCAAATTGCTGACTGCTACCATCGGCCTTGTTTCCTGTTCCTCGCGGTTTTATCCGCCGTTCCTCGTGTTCGTTGTATGTTTACGCCGCGAGGCCAACCAGTCTCCCGACCCTCCCTTCAGACGCGGCCCTGCTTCCAACAGACGATTATACGTCATAATTTCCGTTTAATTGACTAATATCCGAACCCAGCCGGCGACTAACGACCGGTCGAAACGATAGTTGGTACAGGGTCTGCTTATTAAGGTATCGCGTAAGCGCGGGCATTACCGCGTTATTAAACCAAGAGGGAAACGCCACTTGATCTCCCTCGACCGCGAATGTTGTAATTAAAATTTGTTGCCCCGACGGTGTTCGGGAAGTTTTGATCAACGGGCCTGATTATTAGCTGGTAAGCACGGAGATGTTCGGTCAGCCGTTCTAAGGGGTAATGAAAGTTTTAAATGATCTATGCTTATTTAATGGACAGCGAATCGGCTTACGGTTATTGTTGGGGGACATTATTACTTCGTCTCGCGGGGAAATCGTGTAAAATAATTACAGACCTAAGATTATGTATATTAATAATTCCTCTGTTTTATATTATATAATGTAGAGGGGATATTGATTATCCCAAGTTAATAAGTATCCAGCTTACCTTGGCACGCTTGGTGTACTTGAGATACTGGTAGTGATGATTGTCGTAGTTGAAGACATGAGGGGTGAGAGTGATGTCGCGGTTCCGCGACAACTTGCCGGTGAGTGCCTTTTGTCGTTGCAGTTGCATTTTTTTGTTGTGTTGACGTATATCAGCCGCTGGAACGTATCATAATTATTCGCCAGAGCACACACGTCGACGGATCGCTAATAGACGAAAGAAAAGACCGTAACGTCGATGAAACGGTGAATGGTGTTTCGGGTTTGAACGGGTGGCTGAAAGTTTCTCGTCCCATCGGAATTCTACGTTTCCAATTTCGCGTCAAGCGTCTATCAAAAGCATCTAAATTGAATTTCATTATTTTCTTAATTGTTCCCTGGCTGAAACAAAAGCCTTTTCATCGAGTTTCATTGTGCGCTTTCGATTTCTTTTTGTTTTCTAACAGAAAAGGGAGGTTCCCTCTGTTTTTGTTTTCCGATGCGTCGAGCGAAACGCGCGTTTCCTCTCTCTTTCTCTCTCTATCCCTCTGGTTTTGCGGTTTTATACGCATCGTGTATAAATTATTTATCGTATTGATGGAGGTCTCGTAGCGCGCTGGGGTTCGCCAGTTGAAATTCGCGGGAAATTTCCCGCGAACCGAGCGGGGAACTCGAACGGCCGAACGAAAACTCATTAACCGCGTGTAAACAAATTAGCATTTGCATTCGCGGCGGCCGGACAAGCTTTTCGATGATTTTTAAACAAACGCGACGACACTGCCGGCCGCCACGCGATAAAACTCGATTGTCGACGTTTACACGGCCGCCAGCCGGAATATTTTATGCCTCGGGCACCGCGACGTTATTAATTGAACTGCGTTTATTTACGTCGCGATTACCTTTCGAACGCTGTTGGTTCGTAGTTTTTTTTCCCGTGAGAAGCAAAAAAAAAATACCAGTCGATATTTCAATAAATTACGTTCGTGAAAATATTTCCAATTGAATTTCGAGTAAATAGTACAATATTATCCACTGTTTGGAATCGAACAGTCGATGCCTTTTTGTAAAATAAACATTTCTGCAAAATCGACATCGCCAGTACTTTGTGTAACGAATTATTCGCAGTATCAAATTTGAAAAGAGAGAGACAGAGAGAGAGAGAGAGAGAGAGAGGAGGAAGGAACCGGTGATTTCTTGAGCTTCCATTCGTTCATCCGCGAGTTACGCGGCCTCGTACGCTTTAACAGCGACATTATTGTTCTAACAGGCAATTATGAATATTCATGGTGAGTGTGCTTGTTCACCGGGACCAGCCGTAGGGACGCAAACACGCCGCCATTGTTAAACCGACTACACACGGCCTCTTATGAATAAACTAACGAATTAATTCCGCGCGTAAAATCAGAAAATGTCTACGGGAATTCGAGATTACGAACGGTTCGTTAAGGTGTTTAAACGCTCCCGTTGCGTTCTCTGCTGGTCCCACGATCATCTCGCGTCGCTCGCGAATAGATACAAATATCGATAAGATGAGAACCCTTTTCCGTGCCCGTTTAATTGTTCGAAGTCGTTCGAACAGCTTTAGAATATATAGACAATCGTACATTGGGTGTTTCGATACAGGAGACCGCGCTATAATTCTAGATCGCAGAGGGAACGACTTGCGAAAATTCGTTTCCGTGGAATTGATCGAGGCGAATCTCGAAAAGGTATTTGTTTCGATATCGAGTATGAATCGCGATACGGTACGGCGGACAGGATCGTGGAACCATTAATTTGCCTCTCAAAAGCTGTCGGCGATAAATCAAACCGGCTTCACGGATGATAAATCAAGTTTGCCTGGCCTACATTCGCGTTCCTCATTGGATAAGGACGCGAGCTCGGCGTACCGGTATCTTCCACGGTTTTTCTTTTTCCTTTTTTTCTTTTTTTTTTCTCTCCGCGCAACACCGTAGATGGAAGGCATCGTCGTTTTCATTATGCTAACTCGATTTTAATGGCGAACCGCTCGCGAGTGGAGTACACGTAATTGAGCGCAGCGTCGACTCGCGCTGAATCATCGAAGGTCGTCCTCGCTCAAGGTTCTGGCAGGCACCCACGTTTCGATTATTTTAAGCAACCTCCTTGCGCCGAGGTCGACCTCGCGGGACCTGGTTGCACGCGAACGAACGGTGTTGCAAGTAAATTGCAATATGCGAGTCCCTCGAAGGTTCAACCAAGGGACGTGGAATCGTTTCGCGTTGAATGTCAGCTCGAGAATCTGGCTCGATCTAACGCTATTTCGTTTCACCTCGACGCGAACTTTCGTTTACTCGGTCGGGTTTCGTATTTAGCGAACGATATGCGGATGGCTCGTGGAACCGATCCGCAACGGCGGGTAGTACACGCGATCCTCACCTTTGCACGGGCAGAATCCTTTGCAGGCGATGCGAACCGACGTGTGGTGGATGCAATTGTGGTATTCCAGTCGGCATGGCGAGCTGTACGTGCGATTATCGCTTCCGCAAAGGAACGTCGGCTTCACCACAGGACATTCCTGACATCTGGAACAAAAGGGTGAGACGCGGGCGCGTCGTTAAAACGGGGGCCGTTCTCCGCGCACCGCTTTAATTGCCCGAGTGCATTTCGCTGCTGTTTTCCCCCGTTTTCTTCATTTCCATAACTTCGCTCCCGCCACATAAAGTGGACGACATTTAAATACCACGGTCGCTCCGTGTCCGGGGTTTCTGATGTTTTCAAATCTCTTTATCTCGCCCTCTTTGTCAAACCTCCTCGCGCTGGAGAACGTTCGCTCGGACGGGGACTAACTAACGGAGAAACGGACAGAATTACAAAATCGTGGCTACCATTTTCCATTGTTTCAATCCGACCACTGCACGGTCAGACGACGGTATATATTCGAAAAATAAGCCGGATATTAATATATTCCGCGATTTCTTCCTATTTAAAATCCAGTTTTTTTCTAATTTAGAGAAGCTTTACAATTGAGGTTGAGAGATAGAGAGAAAGAGAGAGAGAGAGAGAGAGGCAAAGGTCAAGCTCTGTACTGCGATTCAGTTAATTGCAAGTAGATTCAGCTGGTCGCGCAGCCCAGACGACCGATAGACTCGAGAAATCTGGAGAGCTCGACGCGCTTCGCTGAATCTACTTACAATTAGCTGAATTCGCCGTTAGCTGAAGAAGCGACCTTCTAGAACGCAATTTTAGAGTTCTTGCCAGCTGGAAAAGAGACTCTTAAAGAGGCACGATCGTAGACTGCGACGGTAGTCTGAATATTTTTGTATCAGCAACAACCCTGCCGTTTGGCGCAATGAAATTAGACTAAAAGTGGACTAATTCGATTAAAACTTTGATGGGATAATTACATTGTCACGTGAACGCCATTTCTTCTCGCAACGATATAATTACAGAGAGTTTTGCGGGTCGTAGAACATTTTCATTACGACGAGCTACACGAAGGTTCCAGTGGAAAGGTATAAAATAAAAATTGGACCGTCACCGCGCGCCCCGCCTCGTTATTATTATGTCTCGTGATAACCGTCGATAAAGTTTGCGCGTGGCGTGTTCTCTGTGAGAACGCAACGACGCCCAACGCGGGCAAAAATTCCGGCGTTTCCGCAACGCGTAAAGCTTCATAACCCGTTAAGCGCTCTGTCGTAACACGAAAATTACCAGAGGGTAAGGCTCGCGGGGGCTGCGCGCACAACGGGCGCAACAACGTTGCAACGCGGCGTGAAAAGGCCGCCCTCGTAAACTGAAACGCTATTATAACGCGTTTACCGTTCGCGTACCACCCCCCTCGGCAACGAACGCTCGCGTTGATTAGAATTTTATAATATTACCTACGTGTGTCGCGCGCGGGCTCGAAGTTCTGTTCGAAATTAAGGGTAAACGCGACGCAGAGTGGAAATAAGGGGGAATACTATCCCTCTGGTGTTTGAAATTCATTTCTCGATTTAGCGGCTCTTCGTTCAACTCTGGTTTCACAATTGAGAGTTTTAGACGCGAATGTACTCCCGAGCTCGCACGCCAAAATCATTCGTCGTCGTTTCACCCCCGAAGAAAGGGGTAAAAATGCTTCCTCGGCTCGTGTCAGCTCGAGCAGGCGATTATCCGAGCTCGAATCAACAGTTGCAGCACGAAGCCACGGGAGAAACGGCCTCTAGCAAGGAATTACGGGCGGTTATGGCGGTATAATAAAGAAGGGTCCCTCTGCGGATTCGGCCACAATACCCGACCCGCTAGGTTGCACCCCGGGAACTTGCGGTCGCTGGCAAACGCGTAATTAGTTTAAACCGAGTAACGCTGTAATTAAGCCGGTTTAACTCCTTTATCAAGACGGGGCCTGCGGCTTCTTGGCTCCGTCGCATCGTCGTCGTCCATATATTTCCAGCCGACGACTTCGCGCGAGTCGTTTGAAGAGATCGTGGACGGATCCTCTTCCAAGCGGACGACTGTTTGAAATTAATTTATCTTCGCAGATTTCTGAACGCACGTTCGAGCCGATTCCGGCAAGGCTATCGAAATCAATTATCAATTGTTCAGTCTGCCACGCAATCGCACGCGATAAAGTCGATTGGCTACGTAATCTCGACGTCTGCCTGCCCCGAAACAATTTAATTCGCGCAGTTTCGCCCGCGCGACGAAACCGCCGATCGTAATTAATTTTGTCCGCCGTTACAATTTCACCACCCGTTTCTCCGTTCCGCGAACCCGTTCCCCGTTTGCGTAACGCGTTAAACGCTGGTAGCCACTTCCGTCGCCCGACACCCGGCGAACCGAACCCTCCCATTCGCGCTGGCAAAGAGAAATTATTCCCGACGGTCTTCGCAGACTTTTCCACGTATTCACTCTCTGTTCTTTAAAATAATTTCACGCTGGAAGAAATACATTGGCTGGATAGCATTCCGGGAGAGCGCATAATTCGGTGTCGGTTGTGGGGGAACAGCGAGGGGGTTGGTTCGCGGCTCGAATCGAATTTCTGTACCTGCAGGAAGAATGTTGATATTCGCCATGCCCTCCATTATATTCACCGTACTCATTTATGAAAATTTTCGAAGTCTCTCTCATCCTGTCCTACTCCACGCTCGACTGTTTCAATTTTTAAACAAGCACCCCGTAACTATCCCCTTTATTTCCGTTTCCCCTACTGTTTTTAACGGGCGCATCCTCCCTCTGAACGCGCTACATTCTTAAGAAACGCCCGACGAGTAAGACGGAACAATAAAAATCGGAGGAAAAGGTGGTACATCGAAGGCGAGTGTTGATAGGGGGTTAGAAGCGCGGTAGGGGTTGGTAGGATGAAAAGAAATTGTAGGTTCTTGTTCGAGAATGCTTTTCGAGAAGACTCAGAGATTCGCGTTTGTCCTAACAGTGCTTGAACCGGTTCTTATCGTGGCCACCATTATCAGCGCAGGAAGCAGCGTGGAATCTCGCGAGCTTGTTTTGAATGTCTTCCGGTTCTAGTTTTGAGCCAGTCGGTTCTTTGAATGTCGTCAAGCGTAAACCGCTCGAGTAGAGAACGGAAACGTTTTTTGTTTCTTTGGTACGTGGAACACGCTCGTCTGATCGATACCAGTGGGATGATATAAAATTCCCAGGCTTCGTATCGGCACGACATATCGCGTTGTATTTTACGTCGGAATTGCAGAACGAACGGGTGAAACGGGCGGGTAATAGATAGAACGGAGGGACGTGGTTGATAATGAACGTGCCAATCCGTCTTTAATCTAGCTCTTTTATATCGGCTCGATCCATTCGAGACCCGTGAGAACCTCGAAACTTTGACCAGGTGCTATCACGGAGAAAAACTTTCGTTCCAAGCCCCGCGGACCTTCGTGCCCTTCTCGTGGGTTCTCTTTCGCGAAATTTTCGGGATCCGGTGGAAGGTCGTTTAACTTGGAACGTTCGTCGTCCGGGAACGAGAATTTATTTTTAGAGTTCCGGGGAAGCATCTTGAATTTCAGTTTAAGAGACGCGTTCAGTGACGGGGCAATTTCGCGAGAATGTCCTGTAGTAACTGTACGTGTCCTAACACTATCTTGTGTAACGAACGCGCATATTCAAGATCGTCGATATTGAACTTTCATCCTATCAAGATCCATCGAATTCGATTAAACTAACGGTGATTCCACAACCCCCAGGAAGACAATTCTTTTTTCCAATCGAACGCCTCCAGTATGAATGTCCTTGTCTACAAGTACCCGCACTATTTCGCGTTAAAGAAAAATCCATCAATTTCCAGCGTGAAAAAAAGGGAAAAGTTTGCGTAAACCTCCATTCCGTACTCCGCTGTCCTCGCTTCAATTTGTATTCAAATTCCCAAATTCCATTTGCCGCCGGTTCCTGCGGACCGCCACCCTCCGTTTACCATACCATCCGAAGGAGTTCCCGTCGAACAGAGAACGAAACGAGAGCTCGGCCAGAATCGCGCGCGTTACACCCCGTAACGAAGTGCGTCCGCGTGAGGCGTCCCGAAATTTACCATCCCCCAGCCATCCTTATCGCGCGACACGGTTTCGATTTTTCGCCGCGCGTCTCGCGACGCCGGCGTCTCGACGTCGCGACCGGCTGCGACCCCAGCCCCGTATTACGGCCCGACCGACGTCGCCCGCCCCGGCACGCGGCTTCGTTTTTCGAAACTTTTGATTTACGCGCGCTCCACGGAATTCCATGAATGCGAAATGTAATCCCCTGACCGTTCCCCTTTCGATCTTCCGTCCACAGCCCGCCACGCCTCACCCTTCCCCCTCTGTCCCGTCCCGTATTTCCGGGAACTTCAGTTTTCAATCGGTCGAACGGGGGTAACAAACGACGCTTCGCAACCCCCCGCGCGAAGGAATACACCGATTCTCGACGCGTCGAGTACGTGTTTCGAAGAAACTGGGTTCAGAACCGAGCGTGACCCAACCAGTGAAACAGTTCGTTGTGTACATTTGAAATTTTTATTCGAATCGTGGTAGATCTCTCGTACACTAAGTGTTACACAGCTGTACCTATGGTTCGTTGGGACGTAAAATTGTCGTACGCAGGGAAATCGGAACTATCGCTCGCGGGGTTCGCGGGTGGAATTCCTTTTACGACAGGATCGTTCGATGCGAACGTTAACCGGGGTGGGAAAGGGAAAAGGCGAGCCTCCGCGCGGGGGCACGTTCGAGCCGATCAAGTGGAATACAAATGGAAGTAAAATATCCACGGCGCGCTATTATTGGCTCGGCCATTGAAATTTTATACCCAACCCGGTGTATATTAAAACGCCGGAATTACCCTGCCTCGTAACTTGACAAAATAATAGGGCTCGAGTAGCTCGACGTCGAGCACCCTGCGCGTAACTCTATTTCAATCGCGATACTTATTTAGCGGGCGTCGAACGCAACAATCGATCGTTTTATAATATCGCTGGCCAGCGATTTTTTATTTTGTTACATTTCTAGTTTTTAAATTTAGCGTAACAAAATAAAACGCGAAGAAATCGGGGAACGAACGAAGACATGAAAATTTCAAATTTTAGCTCGAGAACAGCAGAGATCAACCGTAAGAGCAGGAACAACTCCACTTAGGGATCTCTGCTTGCTCCGCGATACTTTCAACGATTTTAGGGTTTCCTTCAGCGGCAATCTCGTTCCGTGGAACACTTTACGTTTTACAACGCCAGATCCCAGAGTTCCCCCCGTATCGTCGTGCTTCTTTTTTCCGGCAAATCCACGGGAATAGGCGACGGGGGGTAGGGAATCGTCGTAGCGGTATAAGAAAAAGTAGGAAATGCTATTTTGTTCTTGTAACAATTATCGGGAAACGAGGCAGGGCGCTTGTACACGTTGGATTCAAGTGGTTAATGGTGGAGGGGCTCGTGTGAAGTTTAAATGCAGTTAGCCGGATTTCACCCCGTAATCGTTGCTACGTGCCCATGAATCGCAATAAGGCGGCTGTAATCCACGGTGATTGGCCATGGAAAGACTTCCCAACTAATCTATACATGTTTTGTTCTACCGTGAAAATGTTTGCACCTTTCTATTTCCCTTTCTGTTAATAATTTTTTAAAGAATACGTTCCGTCGTTTATCGTGGTCGCAAGAGAGAAGAGATAGGAAGAAAAGTGAAGGACTGCTAGTGAACTCATTGGTAAAGTAATCTAGCAGATCCTACTTTAGACGCAGGGACGTTAAGGACAGGTCGAAAAATTCCATACATAGAAATGGAGCTTGAAAATGGTAATGTTGCTGTTCCTCTAGCGGCGGGCGTTGAAGTTGCATTTTTGTCGGAGGACCGTCACAGAGGTGTACCATTTAAAAAGAGATTGAAAGTCACGTCTCGACGAGCAATGGGGGTAAATATATAATGCGAGGCACAGGTTTGGATAAAAGGTGTACTCGCGATTAATCGGCTGGCGAATAACGAGCAACGCGCATTGTGTCAAGTGACAGTGCATTAATTAGCTGGAGGACGGGCGTGCACGGGCTGGTGGGAAACCTGGCCGCAAAATACGCTCGGAGACCGCAGTCTATTGCCGCCGGAATTGCATGCAGCGGCATTCATTTCGGCCGTCCGGTTAGGGATACACGTACACGACGGTGAAAGCCTAATTCGTGCGGGCGTCGTTGGCCGAGACGCGGGCACAGAGAGACGGCAAAGGGCAGCAAGGAATCCAATCGAACAGACTAATTTATCCCCGTCGTATGCGTGTCCGCGCGCAAACACACGGTTCCTACTCGAAATGAGCTGAGAGCCGATCTTGTTTCCCTGTCGATGTAATCTAGTCTTTGTTGATTGGGGGGTTGCGCGCCTGGAGAACGGCTGAATTGGTAGCGCGACATTATTTTCTTTCACCATCAATAATTTTATTAACACGTTTCTTTCAAGATGTTTAGGACCACCAAATTTATAGTAGAAGATCGCGCAGAGAACGTGCAAGACGTATAAAATAAAACAACCCACGAATTATTGAAGAGTATCGAGCGAAACCGCGTTTAAGTAGAACGAACCCATCAATGGTCAGGCAGCCCGCGAAGTAGTACAGTTCCGCGTTTAACGCGACGTCGCTCGCCGTAGAATAGGCCGGCGTTTAACGCGGGGTTTGATCTCCGGCTCTTGCCTCGCGTTTCAGATGTCCGTCGGAATTCTCCCAACAAAGTGGACAGCAAGTTTTAATCGTCCGCTTTAATCGCAAAACTATTTCTTCATTAATTCTCGCCGGGAGAGGAATGTCCGACGCGTATCTCTCTCAAAGAAATTTCCGTTTCCAAGCAGGTCTCGGGCGACTGAAATTTTTCCGCGGCCGCCACGGGACAGATGGAAATTAATTTCCAGCGACCCCGACGAAATTTACGGCCCTTGTAACGCGGACAGTCAACCGCGCAGGCACAAGTACCCGCAGCAATTTTTCTCCCTGGAACATGTCCCTCCCGATAACTGTCGGCCCATTAAAGATATAGGGAAGGGCACCGTTTCAAACGTCTCGCCTCGTAAAACGTATCGGTGCGTTTAATCCATCGGGAGATGTATATTTGCAATTATTCAGGTTCTCCAGTCGACGCTGCAGGAAGACGATTGATTTTCCTGCCGGCACGGGAACGTGACAAGGTTTCCACGAGCCAAGAAAGCCTTTCGAAATCGATAAAGAGTCCAGTGGCCGCGAGCACGGCACGCCGAGTGCAATTTTACATGCCGTTTGTTTCGACGAGTCGCCAATTCAGCCGCGACGGGGCGAGGTACGAGGGTCGCAGACGGGTGGTAGCGGAAGAACGTGCCATCCTCGGGTTGGGGAGCGAAGCTTACTCGGCAATAAAGTCGAGGCGAAGCCCTCTCGTCGCGGCAAGGCTCGGGAACAGGCGACGAAATAAGCACCACGGAGCCCCGATGCTCGTCCATCATCGCATTACCCGGCTGCTTATCGACTGAAGATACTCTTTCCGCCATTTGTCCTTGCTACCACGTCGCTGCTCCACTTTGCGGAGGCGGTTGCGCGAGCCTATTTTCCTGGCACACGTTCTCCAACTGCGTCCTCCCGGACACTTCCCTCTTAACGCTCCCTTCTTTTTTTGGCAGACGTACACTCTTCGAACGATCGTTCTGTGTCATTTCAATTCTCGTCTACTCCTTCCGCGAGTATCAAAGGATTCATTTCGATTGTCTCGTCAAGATTCGCCTCCTTTTGTACGAAGAAGACCGGCTTTTACGCATTGTCCTAGCGATTCGCTTAATCTCCCTTCACTGTTTTAAATTCTACTTTACCCTTGGCGTTAATTATCACGTTTATTAAGCGCGTCTCGTGAGACACGATGTTCTGCAAACGCTATTAAAATCCCGTTAATTCTGCTCCACTTGATACCGATTTAGATTTGCAGTCTCGATATGCTTGATAAATTTCGTGTATTTAGCGTATTTTAATTCATCGATTTCTTTTTATAGCTCCACGATACATTTAACGATGTATTCGTATATTTCCCGATCGTTTATTCATGGTGCTCTCGTTTTTTAATTAGAATTTCGCCAAGTCCCGTTTACATGCCTCGGATATTTATTTACATTTTCGTTCGCTCGTCGAGCGCAGTAGTCGCAAAATAACCGAGTGAAATATTCGCGATACCTGTTACGCGGGGCGTTCGGCAGGTATTGACAGGCGGTTTAAGGGGGTTGGCTCTGCAGGCGAAAATATTTTCACTTTTACGAACCTTCGACGAGCACGCTCGACGCGTTTTAATAATCCCGTTCGCGGAGTTTCGGAAAAACGCGAGACCCAGGATAATTCAAGGACCTCGCTCGATGGGCCGCGTCGCCATCCGCGGACCATCGAGTTTCCTGGCCGACTCGCGAGCCGGGGCGATCATAAAAATTCCATTATCGTGGCGATTTCGGTACGCTCGTCGATACGCGTCCCCGCATGCGTTCCCGTTGTAATGAATTTCCACGGGAGGGGGTTGTAATAATGGCATTTTTATGACGTTCGATCGTTGAAACAAATGGAGCAAACAGTCTACTTCTGACGGGTATAATGGAAATCGCGAGGAGGGTGGAAATGGACTCTTCGTTGACAGAGGATCGCGGTTTAAAAAAGAACCAACTTCACCCCCTCTTTTTAACACGACTGTATAAATAAAATTATCCGTAGGGATTCAGAAACGATTTTAAATAATTCAGACAACTGATCGAGGTGAAGTAGGATGTCGTCAAATTCTGGTAGTCAGTTATTAAAAGAGACTTCGTACCCTTGTTAGTGTTGCAGAATTTTTCTGTTTCTCGTAAGTAACGTATTTATTACGTAGTTTGTAAAGACCAGAGGGTTGGAAAGCATCGTACGAACGTTTCCACCGCTATCGCAGAGGTTCGTGCTGTTTATAAAATTTCATTTTCCGTTCCCGATGTCGTTCGACCGTCGAGAGAGCCCCGCGTGGCTGGTGGAAGGACCCTATCGATGGCCGGATGCTCGTTCCCGTACGAGGAGCCGTAAATACACATTTTGCCAGGCCAAAAGCATCCCCATTCCCCGGTCCTCGACCGAATCGAGCCGTGGAACAATATAAGAAAGAGCCAAGGAAACTATCCTTTACGGCGAGACATAACTTCGGGCATTAAAGGAACCCCGCGACGTCTTTCGGAGCGTCCTCCGCGTTTCCGGCGGTCTCGAACGATGGACCGCGTTGTTTTCTCTGTCCACAGCGCTTTTAAGAGACTTCCGCGTTGAATTATAAATCGTGGACGAAATCGAATTCGTAAAAATTCCTGGCGAGCTTCCCTTCTCCCTTTTCGAATCGATTCCGTCGAATTAATATGATAAAGTACAGTGAACGAGGTGGCGTTGCTTAACGAACGCTGTTCGAAAGCAATCGCAGACCGGTTTGTCAGCGATTCGGGAATAATAAATTCGTCTGGCAGCCAAGTTCGAGGAGCTCGCGTTCCATTTTATACTCGTGTTTACGCTCGATCATTTACGAGCGACGATTTATGGGAGTTTCTTACGACTCCTTTTCGGAAATTAAACGATTTGTATTTATTGGCTGCGATCACCACGCGTAGGGGGATGCGCGACAACAGAGCTCTGATTATCGTTTAGTCGATGGTTTCGTTTTTCTCCGTTTTACATGCCTTTTCTCCATTGTATCGTCGCTTTATTGGCTACACGAATAAGTGGTAGCATTTAATGGGAAAATTTCGTTAAGAATCCTTTCAGCGAGAAAGGGGTTGACAGTTGGGTATTTTTTCGAGACGAGAAATAAAAGGTCCGCACGAAAGGGCGTTATTTCACGGCCGGGCGGGATCTTACTTTCGTTTTCAAAAGCTCCGCGTCCCGCTAATTATAACAAAGAAAAGCGTAAAATAGGAGTGGCGGCGGAAGCCCTTCTGAAAATGGGACAGCCGGGGTCGTTTCTCTCGACTGGAAAGCGGGGCTCTTGGTGAAATCCGCTTTTAGAACGGCGAATAATACCCTTTAGTCGGCCGGAATCGAGCCTGTTTCGTTCACACCGTCTTTCTCGATCGCGTCAAAGCGATTCCTTTCCCGCGTTCTCACTGTTTGCACCCGCACGATAACCGACGCGCTCGCGATCAACAAATGGAAACTTTCTCGAAGAAGAAGAAAAAAAAAACACACAAAAATGTAAAACGACAGCGTCGCAATGTTGCGTTTCGTGAAAATACCCTCGTCAACTTACATCCCCGTTGAACGCGTTCAACGAAACTTTGCTAACTCGCGTTATAATTTCTCCGCGGCGAAAACTTGGCCATTATCGGTCGAGACGGAACGAAGTCTCGCGAATTCCGCGAAATCCGGCGGAAAAGTCGCGTGCCGCTGGACAAAGGGCCATTAAGGGCGCTGGTAAGGGGCCACTCCTCGTTAACGATCCCCGGTACAGTTTTCTGGCGACGTTACAACTCGTACGTGACCGCCGCTGCTTCTCGTGACCCAGACTGACCTCTCCTCGCCGGGGATTTCAGCCGGGAGGATTTTTCGGTGAAGCTGGGGACGTACGGGAGTCGTTTCAATGGCTCTACTCGAAGATACGCGTAACGTGACACGCATACGACCGTAAAAAAGTTACCACCCGCGACTGGAATCTTTGCTTTCATCGTTTTCCGATCATTTCACGTCATCGTCGCTCGGTTACGTTTCATTTCGATGACGATAGAGCTGCGTATTCGAAGCGTGAATTTTCGTCGGACGATAAATTCCGCGTCGATTACAGCGGTTTTTAAAAGTATATAGAGCTACGGTAAAAACGTGTATCCTCTTAACATTGTGTTCCACTTTTTTCCACAATACGCTTTGTTCGCGTCGAACTACTATTTTTCCACCCCTCGGCTGGTTCGCGATAAAACGTCCATCGCGCTGGAAGATTATATTTAAACAACAGGATTTTACTTGGCTCGATTTATTTTTGAAACGAACAAAATTTCAATCGTATGTACCTTGGTAACGCGGCGCAGGTTTCAATTCCCACCCGATATTTTCGCGAACGATATTAAGTTGATCGAAAATATCAGGCCGCACGCTCCTCCGTGCTCTTGGCTCGCCTGTTTTTTCGTTCCTTCTGCCGCGGAGCCACGCGCGAACAAAGCGGAAAGTTCAATATTTAACTTCAACATTCAATTTCCCACCGGCCCCGATCGCCTGTAAAAACACGTCACGGCTGGGAAGCACCCTTAAACCGAACAAAAGCGCCGCGACAAGTAGAACAAACCATTAAACACCTTCGAGCACAATGGGATCGCGCGCGTTCGACTGAGCCCAGCGACAAGTAGAACAGGTCAGCGTATCTCCCGGTCGAGTACAATAAAATCGTACCTGATCACCGTCGCGTCGTTCATCCGAAACACACGGTATTCGCTCCGTTCCCCCGCAATTAGGCCTGTTTCTCGTTCGTTCTAATCTTTCCGACTGTTTCGACCGAACGACACAGAAGTAGCGAGGACCCAACGAGGAGCAGCGAGGGAGAGAAAAAAAACAAGGATTGAAATGTTAGGAGGGGTGGCAGGAGAAACGAGAGGAAGAAAAGAGAACGGAAAAACACGGGGGCAGGAGAAAAACGGAGAGAGAGGTGCAGGGGGGCTACGGACGGAAAACCCTCTTTGCTCTGCTCGCTCGTGCAAATTTAAGTAGGAAGAAATGTTTCGCCGGCAACTCTGGCTTTTTCCACCCCCTCCGCCTTTTTCTACGCTCGCTCGTCCGTTCGTCTTCCGTCTGAGCTGTTTTCCCCGTGGAATTTTTCTTGCGCCCCCCCTCGCTAGCCGACCTTCGAACCCTTCGCCGACTCCTACCCCGTCACTTTTCCATCCTCACCCGAGGAGAGGGTGACTCCTGTTTGACGTGGCTCCGCGCTAAAGTAAACGCATCCGGTTTCACGTGCCCCTTTTCCCAACACCGCTTCGCCATTCCTCTGCCTCGACGGCGTCGTTCGAAATTCATTTTTTATTCTTCCGCGAGCTGGCTATTGTGTGTCGCTAGGCGGCGGTGGCCTTCCAGGAACCGCGGCTGAATTTCAACGAAAATCCGGCTCGTTCGCGCAAAGACAATATTGGATTCACCAACCCCCCGCTCTCAGCGCGCCGTTCTTTTTCCGCCACCAGGTTATCGTTAGATAGCTCCGCTTGCGTGTTTGATTATTCAGAACGCCGTTACCCGTACATTTCGGAATGTAGCTCGCTACTTTTCTCTCCGCGTTCGTTTCTAGATAGTGGAGATAGTAGAACCGTGCGGTTTAAGTAGTACAAGAACGTCTATGGTCGGACATCGAGCAGTCTCTACGGTAGCGCTGATATATGGATGTACCTTTTTCGAGGAGAGCGATCTGGGTTGCTCGAAATTGGTAAAAATTTCAACTGTGGATCCTCCAGGTGCTACGATGTATTACGAACGAATTGAGGTGATAATAATTAAAGAATTAATTACAAAAGTGTCGGGGAAATATGTAACATGATATTTTCTCGTGATCGACGAAGTTGTCTGTTGTCGAGAGGGCCACGTTTTCCGTTCCGAGGCGTTGGAAATTCTTGCAACACGTTTGAACGAAGCTCGACACACGCGCGCGGTATAAAAACCGTCAAACGCGACACTCGCGGTGCAAAGTAAGGCACCCGTTCCTTTTTCCCCACGTCTGGATGATCGCATTGAAACTTAAGAGTCACGCATCCATGAAAACGTGACCTAAAAAGCTAACCTTTTATTCGACGATGCCCCGTGGGGTGGTGAGGAGGGGTCGGAGCAGAGGGTTTTGCGTTCGACACGCGGAGAACCGGCGAAACCAATAATTCCGGCTTAATGTCTCGTGAAAAACAAAACAGGCCGCGTCTACTCGCCCGCCGGGACTCGCTCCGATATGTTTCACGGTTCCCTTTCTAGCTTTTCCATTTTTTTCCCCCGATTTTTTTTCATTTTTCCGCGAGCGCATTTCTAGCTTTTTTTTTCGACGCTTTAACAAAACAATACGACTTACGCGACAGGGAACAGAGGAACCAATTAAACCGAATTATTCGACCATTCGTCAGTGTTTCTGTTCTTTTTGTACCCTGCCTCGGTGTGCACGCGTGTGCGTTCTTTTCTCTCCCTCTATCTCTCCTCCTCCCTCTCTTTTTATTGTTTGTTATCGAATGGAATAACTCGTGACGAAATCGAGGTAAATTGTAGCGATTAACGTTCGTTCTCTTCGTGCGCGTTACGAAGCGGAATTCGTTTCGGTTTTTCCACAGATGGAAAGAGGAATAATCGTCCGCGTTGCGTTCCGCGAATTTAACGCGTCCCGATTAAAAGTCATTTACGATTGTTCAGTTTCGCCTGATTAAACGGAACGGTCGTCTTTCCCCTGTTTACGTCGACGTGAATCAATCGAACGACCGATTCGAGCGGATTGTTCGTACGGGAACGTTTCGTTCGCACTTAATTATTGCTTCGAAGAGGGGGATGCAAATGTTTCCTCGCGCTAAACTCGATGGAGCATCCCGCTCTCGAAACACGCGAGAAACAACTTGCGGCGTCTCGGGTTTGCTCGTTACTGCATCGTTTCGAGTTGCGCGAACATTGCCTCGAGATTTATCCACCATCTCACGATTTTCTGCCTCGAGAAAAAAATAGTTCACTCGAATACCGCTTTAGATAAGTATAAATTAATTAAATTAATTTAAAAAATTTCATTTAACGGGACGCGACGAACTTTTTTCTCTGCTTCGAGGAGAGAACACGACGAAATGAAATAATAAATGAATACAGCGATGGGGATGATGAGGGACGGGTGGTTTCCGGTTTTAGAGACATGTTCACGATTGAGATTTGTACGCTAGTCAAAATGGAACGTTTTCGAATATATTGAAGACGGGGTGGCGATCTGAAAATTTTCGAGGGCGCTGAAACTGTCGCATGGTCGGAACGAAAGTAGCGAACACTTACTTAGACTCGTCCTGATCCTCGTCATCGTCCTCGGAATCGAAGAAGGCGTCGTCGTCCTCCGTGTCGACCGAAGTTTCCGTTCTCATTCGTCGGTTTTGCTGAACTGCGCGGGATTTTGGGATTACAATGTCGCTGGAAAAGAAAGTCGCCAAGTAGAAACGGACAGTGTCTGATCTGGCAACCGACCTCGCTTACGTTCCACAATTGCTCCAGTTTTAACCCAACCAAGTCGGGACGTATAAATTTTCCAAATCCATGGAGTACCAGAAATCTTTAGAAATCTGTTGCGATATTTAAACTGCTTTAAATTATATGAGCGTAAATTACAGATGAATCACTTGCATTCCAACGTATCGATGTAATGCAAGATTGCACGATTGCAAAAGTAGAATATCAAAAAGGTGGAACTATTCGAAAACAGATTAAATTTAAGAGGAGGCTAAGCGTAATCGTGTAGACGGTGGGTCCGTTTTCAATTCCGCGGGCGAGGAGAGCCAGCGAATTTAAAAAATTTAAGCAGATCCACCGTGTCAAGATGCCGGGTCTCGGTCCCTGGAAATGGAATAAGTTAAAAGCGATTTCCCGGCAACGAAAATGGAACGCTCCCGAATATAATTTCTCGCCGGGGGAAAATAGAGCGCGGAACGAGGGCGAGGAAAATTTCTATCGTCGATAACAGCGTCGAGTTTGCACGGTCCAATGGAAAATTTCTACCCGTAACATGTTACGTGCCGCGCGTTTACGCGAGCACTCGTCGACTTTGTTGGCTCTTCTTTTATTCAATGCGCAATGTCTCGTACGCGAAAATGTACTATCGCGTGTATATAATATATCACGCGAAAAAAAGGGACAGGATTGCACGGACGTAGATACAGGGATGCTAACTGCCCTCTGAAATTAATATTTCACTGTTTATCGTACCCGTAATACAATGTTTCTGCGTTCGCGAATAATTTTACAAGCTTCCAGAACGCGCCAGAACGAATTACTTTCGAGCGTTGCAACGGCGCGGACAAACTTCATCCCCTTTCGTTCGTCGTTTCTATGACTTCCTTTTGAATCGCGCGCTATCTCGTATTTCAACGAAAGACCATAAAAATTTGAAATTTAATATCTAATTGTTCCGAGATTCTACTCAAAAATATGATGAACTACCATTTCGAAACTGGAACGAAAGCAACCCCGTTCGAACGCAACCTATTCGTTCTACCCTCGCATCCGCATCGCCTACCCTTAGCTTCAGCAGCTAGTCGCGAATGTATACCGTTCACCGATGATCGTCGTCACTGTTCGACAATTGTCCACCGCTCTATGGAACGCGGACAGAAGAGCCGTAGAACGGGGCCCGATCCATGCGTTAATTGGCCATGAAGCCATGGTTTACGTGTCTCGCGCGGATCGTTCAAGATAAATTCCAGGGCTGCGCGAATGCCACCGTATCCACGTGGAAACCTGGGGCCGCCGGTTAACTGGCAATAAGCACGCTCCGAAATCAATGATACCCGGCACCGACGCCACCCCATCGCATACCCCGATCCGCTCGGTTTAATGCCGTGTTCGCGGATAATATCGTCGTTAATCATCCGTCGCGGCCACGTCAACGGGGCTCCCGATCGAGCGGCCAATTTCGACGGCACTGTTTATTTTGCCCGCGTACCTGTCGGTCGATCGATACCTCCGACGACCCCGTCCAAGTCAGCCTCGACGCGTCGAGAGTTCGCCCATCTTCTCTGTTTCTTTTTTAGTTCCTCTCTTTGGGACGAAGGTCTGTCGACGTTCGTCGGCAATCTGATGGGAAAACTGGTGTAAATGGTATGGAGGTCTCTTCAGGTCGTAGAAAGGTTATCGAAGAGGGTACGGGGTGGTTAATTTGAGATGCAGTCAGAGGTGCCTACTCGAATTCTGGTGTTACTCGTGGGCTTATGATACGTCGATCAATGCTCCTGTGTAAGGTGAAACTTCACGCCTCTCAAATTCTGATCGGAATTCTGAATGCAGAAACGAAAGCAACGGTGGATCGATAAGCGAGAGAGATGATAGAAAGTGTGCATTGTCTCGCGGATAGTTACCCTGATTTCTCGAGTTCCTTCTTGGAGACGCAAACAGCGGTGAAGGTATCCTTCAGAAGGCACAGGTCCTTTTTCTTGCAGTTCAGTGGACGACAAAGTTCGCCTGAAAGGAAAACAGAAATGTCATTAAACGTGAATGCGATTCGTAACGCGGATTTAACGATGGCCTGTTTCGAGATACGCGAATTACTTTAAATCGCAATTTCCAATTACGCCCACTTAAAAATAATGAACCAATTAAATTCGCGGGTCGTACGAACCCCTCCACCCGAACACCGCTCGCTTCCAATCGACTTCAATTGCTCGGAAAAGTATTCCAGTAACGAAGATCCATCTCCGTGCAACAGGGGAACGAGAATTGAACGGGAGAGGAGAGTAAAAGACAGGATTTAAAAGGCTCCCGGTTCGGCTTTAAGGGATTGGTATTCCCGATTGTTAATACGATTCGATATCGAACAGACGGGAAAGATATGTCCTCGACGCTTTGTGAACGACGTCGAAGACGGGGGAGGGTTGCTCGCGTGCGTCAGAATTAAACTATAGCGTTCGCAGTCACGATCGACGACGTGGAAAAATTCACGGGGACCTCCTCCGCCCCTTCGCCCACTCCCTCGTCGATATTACGCTTCGCCCTGGTAATCCGGCAGCGTATTGACGCCGCGGAACGCTCGCACTTTCGCCTTATTAAATTTTAAGACCGCTTCCGGTGGAGGAATATCTGATTTCGCCGCTTTTTACGATATTGTTCGCCGTGGAATGCCTTTCTCCCTTTTACGCGATGAAACTTGCCTGGCGATTTTATACCTGCGATGAATCGACGATAATGACGGTTATAATTTTCGACACGAGATTGTCCACGGCGTAATATTGTAAATTGTAATTCACGACGCGAACCAAATTAGACGGGCGATCGAGATAAAGAAGGGGTCGATTTTACGATAACCCACGGTCGTCGCGATATTGCGAAACGCTTACTCCTGTCTTTCGAGAAATCCTTTACTCCCTTCCTATGAGACAGGTGAATTGCGCGAACTCGATCCCCTCGACTTCGCCCACCGAAAATCGATTCCTCAATCGCGCTCGTAACCCCTGCCAAACCCCCTCGCAAGAGTCGAGAATGGATTTCCCGGTTGCTGAAAGAGGGTTACGGTCTCGTTGCTGCGATCAGCCGTCGAATGTAAGGCCGATCGTCGAAAGGGTGAAGCTAATTCTGTCGCTGAGCGCGAGCAGGCAACCGATCGCGGGGGTGTACGGGGTTGGTTTCCGTCGAACGAAACGATTCGTTTCGTTTCTTTGATGTAACGCGTGCCTGGATGTGCAATCGCGTTCGCCCCGTGGAAACAGTCGACACGCGATATCGCTCGTTTTCGGAGATCATACCGCGTCGGATCGAATTCACCCTCGTCCCCATTTAACCCCCGACACCGCGAATCGGCTGGCGCTCGACAATCGCGCCTATCTGCCTGAATCGCGAGCCACGATTACCTTTTGACGTGCAAAACCGATAAGGAATTGTCCTGACGTTCAATCACGATCCATGCTCGACTGTCCTGCTCGGATTGTTCCGGATCGACGTACGGGGTGGAAACGGCAGGCTGGATAAATTGCCGGCCCTTAACAGCTCGTGGCTTCTTGATTGATTGATCCGTTACGGACTGTCTCGAATTGTTTCGGAGGGAATAACAATTACCGGTACTCGAGGAGGCTGCTAGAACGAATAAATTGAAGAGGAAAGGAGAGAGAGAGGGTGGTATCGATTACTAATCGGTCAGGTGCCTTCCTGTACGCTGACTTGTACCACTTGTTCGAACAACCGGATCGCGTACAAATTTATTTCTACCATCCTAGTTTGCCTAGTTTAGAAATTTCTGTACGAGTACAGTCAACTACTCTATAACACTGTACTCGTATAACACGGTTTCCATATAAAATGTCGCAAATTAATCTAATTTTGCCAGCTGAAATCTGATTTTTTGTAACGCGGTAAGAATTAATCGTGTTACAGTAGAGTTGGCGGTATAAACGAACTTATTTAACGTATAGTTTACATTATTCTGTCTGAGCCTACACTGATTGATTAGCTACACTGATTCAACTAGACGTCGTCACGGTCCACTCGTCCAACTGTGAACGATCTCGTCCCATTTTATTGTATAAGGGTCCGGTACCAGATACGCGATCGTACACGAGTCTACTACTCTAGTTGTCCGACTATACGGTACGTTGTTCCACTTCGCCTCGAACAGCCTCGTTGCTTTTACACGAGCCATTGTGCTTAATGCAACTCGAATGCGGCCCACAGATATTAACATCTTAGGTATTGCTTGCGCGGGTCGCCTCGATTCGAGTGCACTTCGCCCGCGTCCGGGAATTGTGCCGCTGAATTCGAAAAACGGCACGGTGACCCGGTTTCCGGTAAACGGTTCGTTTAATCATCCCGCATTCGCTCGCGGCTTTTAATTATACAAATTTTCGCCACCGCGAAACGATTAATAACTTTTCGTCGGCCATTCTCGTTTTTATCCCGACGATTTGTTTAATAGCGAATAATTGTCCCGTAATGCGTATAGCGCTGTCCAACCTGAATATTTAGTCTCTACCCATCATCAATTACTGAATACCCAACGGAACGGATTTTAAACGTAACTTTATTTTTTATCGCCTCCAAAGAAACGTCCGTTTCCGCTTGACGAGTTAAAAATCGCAGACTGTCCGACGCGTGTCTGAATATTCCTCGTAGCAGATACTCTCCGCGCGTTTATCCAATCCAACTTTTCCATCCCTCCAGAAGCCTGAGCGTCGCAGGAAGATACGCGTCCCGCGGAAAAAGTGTATCGCAAACAAACGCGCGGGTGCAACGGGATTGTATCCAGGGGGATCCATTGCGCGTCTAATTAAAAGTTTTCCCCACGCTGTTCGAGCCGTCGCCTCCGCGCGTAATGTACCCTGAAGAAGGGAGGGCGGGAGCAGGCGGAATTAAAGTCGAGCAGGCAGGAATTAAGGAGTTCTCTTTCTCTCTATCGCTCTCTCGCTCGCCTCGATCTCTCCCTGGCTTAGACAGCCATTTTACGCTGGCCCACAGCTCTGGCGAAGAGGGATAGAGAGAGAGGAAAAAAAGGGAAGGAAAAGCCAGCCGATCAAAGGGCCCGGGATCGAACGCCTATCCTCGAGCCTTCCTTTCGACGCTCGAGCGAACCTTTCTTGCAAATGGAATGCCACGGAAGAGCAGCCAGGGCTCGAGGAACGGTGTAATTGCAGGAAATGGAGATTGGAGTACCGTGGTCGAAGGTGTTTCGCGAGGATCGTGGGATAAATGGCAGGTTGGCCTGTTTTAGGGTAAACGTGCAAGAGGACGGGGGAGAGTTTGCTCTCGCAGGTGTTATTGGGATTTTTGGTCATTAATTAGAGGTGAATTGTGCACGAAATTTTCTCTTCCATAATTCATCAGGAAAATATTTGATTCCTTGTGATATAGAGCAGTATTTTATACGTATATACCTTCTACGAGGATAACATCAATGGCGTCTCTTGTACTTTATAAAAACCAGGAAGTGCCGTGTTTCATAGAATTCTCTCACTTCCTGGCGTTTAAAAAAAGCTCTCTCTTTATAAGCTCTCATTCTCGACCACGTATCGTGTTTTATTATAGATTCATTCTATACTCCGCGTGCAACGATAATTTTACTCCTATGCCAGATATTTTTACTCGTTACGTTGACCACGTTCGTACGCCGTCGATCAATCGTCAAACCGTTTCGCAGATATAATCGAGGCGTTCGTCTTCTGCTCCAGGCGATACACAAATATCGACGAGATTCGGTGACGTTTGATAATTTACTCCGCGTTGTTCCCCTTCGAAGGAGACAAGTAGACAATAATAAGGATCGACAGTTTCCGCGCGTGGCTTCGCGTCGAGTGAATTGGATCCCTGTCGCCCCGACGATTCCTACGGACGTTTCATCTCTGACAGACGTCGCGAAGCATTTTTCCCCGGATAGATTTACGATGTTTGATCACTGCTCGGAGGACTCTGGGGTTGCATGGAAATTTGATCGAGTCGCGTGGACTTTTACTCGTTAAACTCGAACGAGAGCTCCTTTCGCTAAAACCTCCACTTTTCTGGACGTAAGGAATAATTGGCGAAACGATTTCAAGGATACGAAATGGTCCATTAAAGTAAATCGAATATGAATTGAGTATAGAATATTTATAATCGAATTTGAGAAGAAATCGTACTCGCGTTAAATCGCCTCAGTCGAATCCAATAAAGTGGGAATCTTAAAAAAGGATTCACAGGAGATCTAAGCTGGTATAACGAACGACAGAACGTCTTTCTGACCGCAGAGGTAATTACATCGATGTTCGTAACATGCTAATCGGGGCAAGTTATCGCGAATGGTGTTCACAGTTCCTCAAGTCGGCCAACAATGGACTGCGCGGAACTTTCGAAACAAAAATCGTTCCAAGTGAATTAGCACGCCTGCTGGATCCGCTACCCCTCTGCAGTTATAATGCACTCAGTCCCAGCGCACCTGGCGACGTTTCGACCCCCCCGTACTCATTCCTCGCCAAGACATTTTCCTCTTCGTTCGCTCCTGAAGGATCTATCCGAGAACTTTCAGTAGTATCATTCAGAAATTTCGTCGAGGCGCTCTTAAACCTTCCTCTAATAAAGAACGGCGTCGTTTCCTCCATTTTTAAGAAGAGCCTGAAGAGCTAGGAACGAGGTGTGTCTCTTAAAAATTCGACGATCCTTCTTACGACCACTTCACATATTTTACAAACTCGCAACTTAACCTACTATCCTCGCTGTAAAAGCCAAAAAACGTTCGCCTCGAATTATCGACCCAAAAACGTGGCAGCTGACACGATCTGCTCGATCGTGGAGCGTGACTCTTCGCGTCGATGAGGAGGAAAGAAGCGAAGCGGCTGCCTCGGGTCGCCCTCGAACCGTAATAGCCCGAAGAACCCCATTAACCCCACAAATTATCCGTCTATCTTACCTTCGCGGGTGTACCGTGAGCCGAAACCTCGCCCACCACCCCCCTCGAGCAACCCTCTGTCCCCTTCGAAATCGCATTACGATATCGATTACAGCGTATATTACGCCGCTGACAATTACGGCGCACAATGCGGCCAAAATGGCCAGACTTCTCGGTGAATTAGACGCCGCGGAACGGCGGATATATCCCCGATCGATCATGCGGTTCGAATGATCGACGATGCTAATGGCCAAGATGCTGGGATAAGCTCGAGACGATAATGCGCGCGGTTCGTTCGTTCCGTCGCAGCGGCGTGGATCCGATATCATCGAACGGGGGATGAGTACCGTACGGGGGTGACATATGCGGGCTCGTCAGCGTGCCCGGTGAAATTCTCTCGCGGATCAGAGCCGGAAGAGCTGCGAGACGTGGGCCAGGAAGATCGTTGAAACGATCGGAAGGAAAAAAGTAATAGTGAGAGATGGATAAGAGTTAAATGGAGAAATATATAGGAACGTATTTCGGTTTTCTTCGCTGACGTTGTCATGGAAATGGTCTAAGTACACGTTACACCGTCATTCGTCCATCGTCCAACGCGCGACCCCTATAAATCGCGAAACTAACTCAATATTCTTTCCGACTAGCGCTAGGAAATGTTCCACGCGTAGATTAAAACAGTGTAGCCTGTAATATTTCTGGCATAAATCGAGCGTCATAAATCCTCCCCCTAAATTATCATGCATTCCCAGAATTGCCAAGGAACCGGCGCTCACCGCGGTCGTTATAAATTACCATTACCTTCGTAACGCTGTTCCAACGCGAGCCGTGATTAACTTGAACGCTTTAACCGACGTCGCAGTTATTCATGTTTCTATCGGACGATATTTAAACCGAACGTCGGGTCTCGTCTCGACGAGTCGTCGAGCCGCGCGGATTCTGTTGCCGCGGTGGACGTAATCGAACACGACTCAGGGGATAATTACGTGTTCTTATTGTCAGAGCACGGGCATAGGTACACGTCTTACGGACAGCTAATTATTACGCGATGGCGAGCACGTATCGGAGGCGCATAATTACCAGCCGATTTATCCTGACTGTTCAACGTGGCGTGTCGTTCCGTCTGCGAATCGAGCACCTTTCATTACGACGTCAGTCAGTCTGCAGGAGCACGCGGTTCGACGTCGCGCGACGCGACTATCCGTCGCGATACGAAGCTTTCTAATTGTCATTCAATCTCCGTAAAAATTCGATTATCAGCACACGAGCGATCCCTCAAAACTTATAAAGAATACACGCCTCGATGAACGCACAATAATTTTTATTATCGCAGCATCAGAACGATCGCAATTTTCGTTTCACCGTTATTGAAACGCACTTGGCGAAGTCCCGTAGGATCCGAAACCGCGACGACGACCATGGTACGTCCCAAAGACACGGGTACGCGCAACGGTGCGCGGCGTCTCTCGAGCGGAGCCTCTTTCCTCGGTCACCGCTTAAATTACACGGAGGAGAGATCTGTCGTCGTGGTGGAGTATCATCGGGGAATTAAGGACGCGCGGATTCACAGATGCACTCCGGCGGGCAGGTAGAAACAGGAAGATTCGGCCTCTCCGGCGCAAAATGATAACCAGAGGAGATAAGGCGGCGGAGTCGAGAGGGCTGGGGGGGATCGCGCGGTTACCACGGTCTCCCGATGCCCGATTAAATTATATAGATACCACCGTAATTGCTCGTATCGTTACGCTGATAGAATTTACGAGCGGTCCGCACGCCTGTTATTGGCCACGAAGTAACAACTCGCACCGCGAGCGTACTTTCCGATCGCGATTTACGCGCTGCGCCGTCTGAATCGGCGAGAGCAACGGGTCGAGGAGAGGATTCGAGCGAAAGCTACTCGTGCGTGACTGTCGTGACTCTTACTACATTTCAATAGTTCGTACATCGACAAAAATTGCAAAGGTAAAATAAGATACAAAAAATACTGAGATATAATTGAAATAGTTTACGCACTGTCTCGAAACTCACCCCTAAAAGAAACGCAGACGAATCGAGCTGTAGAGCCTCCTCAGCTCGTAACAACCCCATCGATTATTCTCCCCGACTCGCAGCAATCACGCAGGATCGTTCAACCCCCGTTGAACGCGTGACATTCGTTCCTATCCCCCTAAACCCGAGGCCAGCACGCTTACTCTCGGCCGCAGCAAGAAGTACGCAACGCGGCGAGCACAAAGGGTTAACCGACGGGGCTATTATTATGACCAGCCTCGAATCAGCGGCCGGATTCGCGGTTATTTCCGCCGAAAGGGGACAAAGTAATTGCGGCTGGCATACCAGCGATTCCATGCGCGTCTCTCTCTCTCTCTCTCTCTCTCTCTACTCTCTCTTCCACCCCTTGTCTCTTCGACCCTTGCCTCGCGATTCAATTTAACGAACGTAGCTACGGAAAATCGTCGCGACTGCGAAGGGGACGACAGATCTGATTTATCGATTCTGGACGGACGGTGGTTGGGAAAATTTTCCATTCGCGAGAGGGTGTAGAAGCCGCGGGATCGATCTCGCGTTCTGTTGTCAGGAACGGTGACGAAGATGGATTTCATTTGGAAATGTTTATGGACTCCCCGAGAAACGCACGTCTTGTCGTGATGTATTTTTGACGGTACGTTTCGTGGCGACTCGCACAGATGTTTCTAAACGAGCGCATCCTTTCTGTCGGTAGCCGAGAAAAATTGCCAAAAATTTCCCGGTTGATGAATGGAACCGATCCGTTAGAAGAGAGAAAGCGCGCGGCAACTCGGAACATCGAGGGAAATTAAAGCCGATGCTTCTCTTCTCCGCGTGTCTGGATAATCGGCCATGCAACGATTAATCGAAGTTGGAAAAATTCAACAAATCAAGCCGTGGACAAAAAGTGCGTTAACGTTTCCGTATTACTTGTTTGCGTGCCCGTAAATGAAAACGGGCGAACGGTGGGCCGGGATGGGCGAAGGGGGTGGGTTTGGCGCGCACAGAGGCTAAGCCATTGAAGGGATGCAACGCGCGATGGACGGCATGGTAAAAGATAAAACGGCGGAATTGTTATCGTAGCAATAACGAAACGAGTGCGCGCGATTACATTCATTCTTTGTGCGTCGCTCGCAGGGGCTGATCTAACCGCGCGATTTACAAAAGAATCGTATTTGTTTCCGGCGTACAATCGCGGACCACTCGCTCACCCTCCAGGGCTAACGATTCAAAAACGGAATCCCGTTCTTTTCGAGGGCGCGGCGCCGATTCCGCGTCGTACCGTTTTCAAAGACACACACGCCCGTTCGTGAAATAAAGTAGCGACGAAACAAGGGGTGAGGGTGGGCTCGATGAAATCTGCGGCGCACGGTCGGGCATTTAAACGAAATCGAAGTGCCCCGCGGCGGACGAAGCAGTTTATTCGTAAAACTGGTCGATGACTTTTAGATATTCTTTAAGAACGCGATAGAGAAATTAACATTAGGTTGTGAAACTCCCATTCGAAATATCATTCTCACGAGTGGACGCTAAGTTTGATCATTTCTCTTTCATCTTAAGTTAGCAAGGGTTGAATAATTGACCGTAAACCGATAATAAATTTCTCAGTGGCCGCGTCGCGAAGTGTATCCAAAGTTGAAGCGGTTCAAAGGAAAAGTAGAGGGTCCAAGAACCTCTAAAGGTCTGAAGAATCCGAGCGACGGCGGGTAGGTGACTCGAGGGGGCTCGAAAAAACGTGAACAATTTAAGGAATTCGAGCGGCAGCGCGTCGTGTTCCAAGTGTATCGAATTTTAGGCGAATGATAATTTAAGCGGAAAGTTAATCAGAGGCGAGTTTCGTTACAGTATTGCGAGCCGTCCGAAGTAGCTCCTGGGAAAAGTTACGTATCCCGCGGACCGATTATCATAATACTGCATAATTTGCGTACCAAAGGTTCCTCGAACTTCTTGGGAAACTTTAACGCGCACCTATTCTTCCTTTTTCCCCTTCATCCCTCTTCTTCTCCCGTCTTTTCTTTCGTTCCTTTTTTTTTTCACCCGGCGACAGAATTTGCACTTCAAGAAGTGGGTTAGCCCCGAAGTTCCGAGTAATTGGCTATTTAGAAAGAAAATCGAGGGGATGGCCTTTCCAAACGGAAGAACCAGATGGATTTTAATGGGCTCGCGATGATCAATTTCTGGCCACGCGAATTGTCAATCATTTAGCAGAAACGTCGAGTGGTTATTAAATTAAGCTGTGCCATAAATTGGAAGCTCGACGGGATTTGATAAAAATCTGATAAAATTTTCGATGGTCCATCAACAGCGGATGCGAAAAGCATTTGCATATCATTGCGTTCTTCTTCTCGCGTCCATTTAAGTATTCGTTATGCGATTAATTAAACTCTCCGCTGCTTGAAATACAAGGGATTTGATGCGAAATGTATATGCATAATGAATTCTGGAAGCCGACTAGGAAAATGCACGTGTATGCAAATGCTTTTTATCTACGATACAAATGTCGAGTACTCACTGTTCGGGTCGTGTATCCATCTCTTCTTGTCGCCCACTTTCATTATACGCGTGTCATCCTGCAACAAAGGAACATTCCCATTCAGCTATACACTTTCGACTCTTCCTTTCACATATCGGAGACAAGATCATTTATTTGTTAAAATGAAAAAAAAAAGAAAATAGAGGTGGAATAAGAAAGGGAGGAAAAAACCAATATCTTTGAGCTTATTCCCTGCTTTTCAATAATCCTGCCACGGCACACGATTTCATGCTGAATCCAATAACGAAATTCCCTTCGCTCTTACGCCGTGCGGAGCCAGTTGCGCGCAGACAGCAAAAACGGGACCGGTAACAGAGACAAAGGAAACAATCGCTTCCTTTCGAGCCAATTAAAACGAACTCGCCTCCGTCTGCTCGAATTTTCATGAACGCCTCACCGGACATCTCTATGCAAATCTGCATCGCGCAAGAACCAAAGTCCTGGTTCCGCTGAAAGATTATTAAGGCCAGGCGGCTCGCACCACCGATCACAGTGCCGATAAATTTCCATGCCCCTGGCGCTAATCGCCTCTATACCCGGCTAACACGACCCTGCTGGCATTTCTCATTTTTTTTTTTTTACTCGACGATCAAGGTCGCGTCTCGTGTCACGAGATTCATGTGAAAATCCTATTCCAGGCGTCGAAATCGTTCGCCTAATCGGCAGAACGGGGGTGAGAACGCGGCCTGGCGGTTTGGTCCGTCACGTGCGCGAGATTCAGGGTTGCTCGGTTAAAAATCGAGCCGTTTTGAAGTTCAAGCCGAGGTCGCTCGTGGCACCGGTACGTGGGCGGCTTGGGACGAGGGAAACGAGCTCGCGTGATAGTTCACGTGCCAGTTGGAAACAATTCGAGGATAATATCTGAAATACCTTCGGAGAAACCGGCTGCACGATCTGGGCTACTGACCACCGCTGACGACCAAATTTTCCTTGAGAAGCAACGCGAGCAATATCGCGGAGGAGTTTTTCGAGTAGGCTGCTATTTCGCTAATTAATTCTAGCCACTCTATTCTTACGATAGCTGTTCTAATAATTTTGCGATTGATACGACTGCGTCAAGCTGTATCGATCGTAACATCTATCCAGCGAAATGTGAAATGTTCCATCGCGAAACTTTTCGACGTCGATTTACAGTACGGCATAATCCATTGGAGATATTTTAATTTCCATGCAAATAGCGGGTCGCTTCGACGACCCGTTTCCGTCCGAAAACTGCCGCGTAGCCACCCCCTCGTCCGCTCGCGTGAAATCGCCTATTCACCCCGTTTCCCTTTCGAGGAGAATTCGTTCCTGCGACGGCGAACGGTCGAGCTTTCACGGGACAAACGTCGAACAACAGTCTCTCGTTATCGTCGCTCTCGTTCTCGCTGTCTATACAGTTAGAGGCGGGGGTTGGTGATAGTGTTTCGCAATTAGCAAGATAACGGCGTCGTCCTCCGTGAATTTTCGAAGGCGGCCCGTTTCAGAGCCGGCCACTTGTACGTTTCGCGTGGCGTTTTCGACTTTCAAATTGGCCCAGCGAATCGGTGCAGCGAGTAGAACCGGGCAGCATGTAATTATCATCGAACGGAATAAGGAATAGCCGGGTGCCTCGAGCCTGCTCGTGCAACGTCGAGTTCTCTCCGCGTCTCTCCCTCGAGTCTTCGCCGGAAACGAATTCCATGTCCCTGAGAGTAATTACAGCGATCGAGAACGCTGGTAACGATGGCCCTTCGAAATTTATTAGACGCCCGAGGTTCAACGAGTCTTCGATGCGAGCGCGAAAAATTTCGTCGCCGCTCCATCGACTCTCCCTCGTTACTTTGGCAGAATTTGCATAATTCGAGCGGAATTCGCGATCTCATGAATGTTAAGAAACCCGCAGCGGTGACGTTGAAACAATTAGAACGATTAAGACGGCATTTCGTTTAAGCGATCCCCGCTGAATGTCGACGCTTTTCGACGGGGATCGACGGTCTTCCACTCGCGTCGAGTGCCGCGTTAATCGCTCCGTTCCGCGGCGGCGCGTTTCGAATCCAATTTCCCTGTACGGAGGAGAGTATCCCTGTGTGATGGGGATCAGAATACATCCACAGTATCCTCTGCTTGTCGTAAGAGGCGACTAATAGAGGGAAGAAAGAGTTAAGGAAGATCTAGGGAAGAGTAACGAATTTTAGTGAAGAAGAAGAACAATGTATGCAAAGATATTAAATGCGAAAGGATAGGAACGTTTTCCATTGGGCAAAATAAGAGCGTAGCGCTCTTCAGAATCGCCATCTGCTGGCTATAAAGGACTAATTTATAAAACCAGTAGAATGCTGGATTAAAACGCGTTCGAAAGACGCAGCCGCGAGGAGAGTCGCGCGAGAAGATCGAGCGCCTCCGGCACCGATAAATATGGAACGAGCTCGCAGGATCGTCCCGGAAAACGGCCAGCAGGAGAGAGACTCGTGGCGGGTGAGCGGGGATTCGAATTATGGAAATGCCCGTTTCCCGTTGATCAATAATTAATCAGCGGCGTAATTAGCTTTCGCAGCACCGTGGACGTTTCTCCCGTGCAATGCGCGGAATTGTGTCGCTGTCAATCTGAAAATATGCACCCGAATAATCCGGCTGTCCATTCATCGAGGATTAATCATTTTATGTGCCCTCGTCATTGTCGCGATTCCAGACTGGCCTCGAGCATCCGACGCGCTCATTTCCCAAGAAATTATGTCGGCTAATGGAGCGTGTTAACTCGAACGAATCGTTCGAATTTATCGCGCGATTTGTTATCGTATCGTCGAATCCTCGATCGAAATATTTTTCCGACTACTCTCGCGATTCCTCTCTGTTGCAACGCGGCGGACAATTCGTTCGTTTCCTTATTCGTGAAACCTCGCGCGCTATTCACCGGGAATCCGGGTAAATTCGGGCGGCGATTAATTCCCGTGGACCGTGAAGGATCGCGTATCGATCCGCGCGAATTTAACAAGGTCGTTTCACCGGGACCACGAGGACCTCCTCGTAGATGGGCTGACGCGCGTCGTTTCACCCGGCTGCATACATAACCCGGGCCTCCGCTTCGTTATTCCGTTGCTCCCGGCCGAGATAACCTGCCACTTTTCGCCCCGCGGAGCCGACTGAATTATTCGACGAGCCGAAAATTGCCTTTCGAGTCGACGAAGGTCCGCTTTTAGGGCCGGATCCATCTCGCCGGCGATGCGCGCGTTCAACGGGCTACTCGTGCCCGCGTTAAACAGTCCCGGATAATGTTTCTCGAGTGCGCGAGCCGGAGGAACGCGCGAGCCACTTCCGGTACGGTTAACCCCGTTAAGATCCACCCCCCCCCCCCCCCGACGAATTTAATCGCGATTTTCTCGAGAGCGAAATTTTAAACGGGCGATCAGAAGCCTCAAAGCGAGTGCTTTGACGATAAATTGCTATTGTGCACGGTTAATTGTATACCCCAAGAATTTTTGTTAATAATTAACGAATTTAATGGTAGTCGAATATCGAAGGAGAGGAGCTCGTAACGATATTATACTGTTTCAATTAAAAAGATTTGTAAGAATTTTTGTAAAAGAATTCTGGCGCACAGTAGCAAGTAGAAGTGGACCCTCATTAGTCAGACATCACTCTGAACCAACAAAGTCGAATGAAGATCTTCAAACGCAAAGATACAAAGATGTAACAACAATAATCTCGTACACAGAAGTTGAAAGACGTTTTAAAAATTGCAATTGATCGATTTTAAATACACTTCTACTCGAAGAAATTCCGTTAAGCCCCGATTGACCCGTTTCCTTGTTCCGTTTCGCGGTTGTCGTGCTCGATCACACGCGTCGTTCATTTAATTATTATCCCAGAGGACGGAACATTGGTCCAGGGCCAAACAGGCCGACCGTCACGACCAATTAACATCTCCAGCTGATGGATTGTTCGGCTGCGTCAACAACGGGCCTTTCTTTTCTCGTAGAGGAACTCGACTCACAGGGAAGATCGCGAGGGGGTAGTCGAAGAAGAGGACGGAACGGGCGAACTGGGTTACGGAAGTTGGGCAATTAAACGCTTTTCCGTGGCTGCAGCTACTTGTTCGAAACTTGTTCGGGACCACGGACGCGTCTAGTTTCCATCCTAAGCAAACAAGTTCCCTGCCAAACAAAATATCTCCGGTAAATACGGTTTATTTCAAGTAGCATCGAATGAAATTGCTAAGTGTTCCCATCCGCTTTACGGATCCCGGATCCTCGCATCGTCTCTACATCCGTGCTCGCATACGCGTGTGTCTCGCGAGCAGTCAGAACGAATTTCCCGTTCTTTCGATTTTTCCTGCGATTCCATTCTCCATGGAATGCTTACGTAAATAGAGTTCCTTGCGCCGTGCACCCTCTGTTCCCCCGTGGTAATCCTTCCAATTTATTTCTTTCAGACTGATAGATAACGTCGTTCCTAGTTTCTCGATTCGTTGCGATAGAATTCTGGTTTCTAGATACGCCTGAACTGTCTGAACTCGCAGATAGCCAATGGATTTTATTTCACCAGTTACGAACACCCTCGCGAGTGGTTAAATACGATATTTGAGAGATGCTACTCGCTCGATGGACAACGAAGTGACGAAACTGTCTCTCGTTTCGCGGATCCACGCGATAACCCGTTGTTCTCTCACCCGTCGCCATTTTTTCCCGACGGCTCTGATAGCCGGGAAATATTTCTTGTCGTCGTACGGACGTCTGGAGAAATGATACGCGCTGGCGAGACGGAGGGTGGTAAGAAGGGTTGGACGGGAGCCAACTGGAAGCTTCCGGTAAAAATGGCCTCGGTCGCGGCGAACGGCATCGACATTTTTATAAGTCGATTCCATGTAGGAGGTCGGGCGTGTTCCACGGTATTCCGCGGGACGACGTGGAAGGGTTGCCTGGTCGGGCTGGAAATTGTGCGCGGGCTAATTGGGTTGGGAACTTTTCTAGTTAAGCGTTTTCGTGCTTTGCGTACGCGACCGCCAGTGTTTCGCGATTGTTGCCTCCTCTTTTGGCAGGATTCGAAGGAACGGCTTGGTACGCGCATTCTGTCCAACGATGTACAGCGATTGGCCAAACTGGATATTACGGAGGATCCTTTAACGTCCTTTAATAATACCGTACGCTTTCGCGATACGGCGGAATTGAATGAAAGTAAAGGAACGCGAATGGCTCCGCTAGAACTCCGCTGTTATATCGTATGATTTTATAGAAGAAAAATGAAAAGGGGAAAGAGAATGGAAAATTGAGACAACGCCGCTCGGAGGTTTATTGGTTTACCGTTTTCTGCGGCGCTACTTTTTAAATATTCAATTCGCAAAGCAGCCCGCCGGGACGATCAACTTTTCCCCGGCTATTAATACCTGCCCTTTGCCCGCCGCTATATTAAAAGTGAGTGAAACTGCGCACGGGACGAGACCGGTCACCGTAAACGCGGAACTTTACCAATTAACCAGCCTGTCGTTCGTTTTTCCATCGTTATTCTCGTCAACGGGTAGCGAGGGTGAGACAGTGGATACGCGGGATAGACGAGGCTCGATCGGTGGCTAGTGAACTCTGTCCAGTGATTGTCCGCGATCATCCTCGGTCATTGTTTCCGTCACCTTCGATAGAGAATCGTACCATCGTTCGCAGTTAATCGCGATTCGTTTTCGCTCGTTACAACTTGCTTACAAACGCTCGTATTTTATTCGCAAAAATGTTTCTACTTCACACGCGCGATTCTTCGAAAATTTCATGCGAAAGACGGTTACTTTCAGCGTACAGAAATAAAGGTTTCACCCAGTGGAGTCTCGCAAAGTCCCAAGGAAGACGTTAAGCCGGCATCGCGATAATCGGATGGAACTGTTCGGTGGTCGCGTCCACCGAGGGGCATCCAGCCGATTGGAGGTGACTTAAGGCCTTGGCCACGTTTCAAAACCATTTCGTGGCTCCTATCATGGGGTAGCTTACTCTCTCTCTCTCTCTCCCTCTCTAGCGTAGACATATATACGCGCACGGGTCGAATCTGCGACCGATTAATCGAAATCCTCGACTTCCTTCTTGAAATTCATGGCGTTACCGAGCGGACCCGATAGAGGCGATCCGGTTCAGGGATGAATCGGTGATAGGGATCCCTTTTACGTGGCGTAGCCGACGAAATCAGGCCACGGGTGCTTCAGTTTTTAATGCATATATTCCGGCCGCGCCTCGCTGCGGATCGATCGATTTGGTTAAGGTCTGCGAGCTTCTTGGTTCACCTGGATGCTGGTTAAATTGTTGAATGATCGCTACGTGGCTGGTACGTTACCTCGACACATTGGTAATCAGGATTGAAACGATAGAAAAATCGTTCACTTCGAATAGATGAACTTTTACGATACCGGTTAACTGTATTTTAATCCATAAATACGTGTAACAAGTTCGTAAAGTTGCCTCGAATAGGATTAGATCGCTACGCGTCCAAGCTCGAACGATTGCACCCTTCGCGTTTAATTATTTCTCTACTATTTCCCTCCGTTCGTTAATATTCAATCGACTGGTATCGCCAACGCGAATTCATTCACCGGCTGCTCCAATTACACCCGACACCGAAATTTCCATTTGTCCCGATTTAATCGATCGCGCCGCGGCGGGGGCCACGAATGGGGGTTGTTTCCAGACGCGGCGCGTACAAAGTAGTCGGAGATCTTTGAACGATGAAAGCAACTCGAACGTGTACCCGGACGCATTCAGCCCCGTGGATAAAAGGAAGATCGATGAAACCGATGCAGACCGTTGCCGATAGTTCGATGAATATCCGTGGAGAATCCATCCCCCTTCGATCCGTTCGCCAACGGCGCTCGCTCTATCTCGCGGCCAGCAGCATTTTGTGTCCTCCTCCATCCCCTTGCCTTTCGACCCTCGTTCCACGATCGCTTCTCCACGGGGCGATTCTCAAAAATCACGCTGGATTTTCCACCGCGTTACTTGAACGGATTATGCCCGAGTATCCGCTCGGGCAGCGTCTGTACATTTCCGGATTACGAGCGAACGAGCTACTGATTCTATCAGCAGGGGGTACGAACGAGGTCCGATTCGATCGATGGTTTAGATTGCGAATAATTATTTCCACGGAAATTGTTTTTCACGTTTCAAATTGATCTTCATACGTGGCTACTGATTATTATTCCTCGCTGGATTCATTAATGGAAGCCCGTCGCGTGATGATTTCTGGGGCAGCGAATTATTTCCTCGCGAATGAATAATAGCGGACTGTCCTTCCGCTGAAATTACATTCATCTTCGTTAGGATTCGTCTTCCTTAATCTTCATCCGTCACGCTAATCAGACACCTGAACAGCGAAATCCGACTTAAAAACGACGGAGGGACGGACAAAGGATTTCAGGTTGGCATTTTCGCGGGTGGAACGAGTCCGACTTCGCGAAATGGATTTCGAGTTTCTATCTCGCGTTCAACTCGGATTACTCGTAGTCGGGTCAAAAATCGCGACGTTAACCGCGCTCCTTCGGTCCCGCTCGAGAGAAAGGGTGGTGCGGGTCAGCGAGGGACAATAGCGTCGATAAGTTAATTTGCCAGGGACCAGCTTTTACGCGACTCGAGCCAAGAGGGTGTACACATGCGGTGGCGTCTCGGAGGTAATGCATTTTGTAGCGGAACAGCGCGACGTTCCTCCGCAATTCGGTCCACGGAGATCGACCACGATGACCTCTGCCCGTGCTCGGTCAACCGGGGTTACCGGACTCTTCGTACGCGATGTCCTCGTCCTTCGAATCGAATTGATCCGCTTCTGCGCCATTCTGCCGCACTGAGCACCCACGAATTCGATTGTCCTTCCATCGTCAAAATTGAAACGTGAAATCGCGCCAGGTAGATTTACCGCTGCTGTTCGAATATAATCGAAGACATTAAAAACTGGCTCGCACGGAGAATTCCAGTTACTGAAGATAGTTCGACGGATTTGGTGCGCGTTCCGAAACGGGACAATTTGGAATGTTCAGTGTCAACGCGAGTTTTAAGGGTAGCTTCGACTTCTTAGCGTATCTTTTCAGAGTGACTGGAACGAAAGCGTTGGTTTAACGTTCGCGTAACTGCCATTTCCGCGAAGTAAAGCTCGCGACTGGCCATAAAATTTGCGCGGCTACGTCAGAACGCGGGACCAACGCTCGCGAACCACGCGACCAAAAGCGGGAGCAGGCTTTAAACTCAGTCGTAACCTTCGGCTCGGCGATCGTACACTCTCCGTGATTAATGCCACGCGTGTCCCGGTCGTGGGTCGAATAAAAACCAGCGACTCACACGCGAACGGGCCTGAATAGCGTCCCACTTTCTCTGCGACATTCGCAACCCCCACGGCTCGCGAGACGCCCGCCGCGCTTTAATCCATCCACGCCGGAAGAACGTCGGCCAGCCGTCGCTGCGACGTCGCGCTATAGTTAATTAGAGGGATTAACCCTCGCGCGACGGCCAACCTTTATTTATAAACGCGTACGAACGGGGTTGGTTCGCTCAAAAATGCTGGGATCGATAGAGATGCGGGCAGCGGCTTCTGGAACTGGCCGCCAGAGGTGCCTCCCGAAGGGGGTGCCTCTCTGGGTGCGAAGACCTTCGTCGAGGTTACGCCATCGATTTTCACCCGTCGATCGATAGATATTAAGGAATATTCCATTTTAAATGTCACAGCTTTTTTTTGGTACTGAAATCTACGTGTTTTTTTGAGAACGATCTATGCTTAAGCCCGTTTCACACTTGACGGTTCTACGCGAACAGGAGCCTTTCTGCAAAATTGTATTTGTAGGGCATCCGATTCAATCTCAGTCATCTTCCCTTCGAAGGAAAATAGGAAGCCGTAGCTTTCCCGTCCCGTGTCAAAGAAAATCGCGTCCTCGAGCAGTCGGGTTCTCTCTTTTTATGATTCTTCGTCTTGTATGAGGAATTTCGCCCTGAAAGTAGCGCGCGTTCGTTCTTTCGTCTACTTTTTTATGAGCAATCGTTTCAATTTTATATCGCAATAACGATATTCTCTCTCGTGATCTCGCAGCGACGTAGTTCGGAATTAGTGCTAATGAAACTGGGCAAATTGTGCGAAACGGGACGCTCTTAACACTCTTAGATTAAATCCGATTAATTTCTATCCCTGGTCCTCCTTTTTCAGAGGAGAAAGGTTTAAATGTATCCCTTTTAAATAGATCACCTACTAGTTACGTATACTCTTAATGTTAACTGAATCAAGACAATTAATCATTTCTTCCTGCAAACTCAACTACTAAGTTCTTAATTCCTCCGCTGCCATTCAATTGTATTCGAAATACTTGGATTACCTGTTTCGCTTGAATTATTCACGTTTAGAAACCATCCGGTGTCACGTATAAATCTATAATTCAATTGCAAAATTTAGTACCAAGTACTGTTATCTCATTTAATCCCATTCGACAGCGACATTTCGATCTCTCCTCCGACTGTTTCTCTAACTCTCAAGTTCCATCGTGTCGGGTGCTATTAGTTCAAAATACGAATAAACATCATCGATGCAGAAAGTTCTCTGTACACTTTGCTGTATCTTTTAACGTCCGCTGTTACCGTCATACTCTCGTTCCGTGTACGAACGAGTTTCCAACGAGAAACCCAATTTCGATCCACAGGGCGTCCCACCCTCACGGTCCCCGTTCTTATCGTACCGACGAAATCGACTGCATCGAATTCCATAAACGCAACGAGGGTGTTCTCGCACACGCGCGCGCGAAAGTCCCAGGCATCGCCGCGGGGCTAATTCTTTCGCGCTTAATCCAGATTTATTTAAGTTGGATACGTTTGTAATCCGGACGCACGGCCCCCAGCCATCCGTCTTCCTAATCTCGGTTATCGGTGGGATGGATGCTGCGTTTCGGGTGCCGGCTAATCCGGAATATTCTACCAGCCCGCGTTCTCAGCTCTTTTATTCCATCGGCAACCAGCCGGTGCGGCAAGCGCACCAAATTCCACCGCATCGAACGATCTTAGCGTCAACTCCACCCGCGCCAAGATCCAACGCCCCTGCTCCAGGAACCATCATCATCCGCTCCCATAATCCGAAGATCCTCCCTGGCCCGTCCTTGCGCCGCTTCCACCACCGAACCGAAAGCCTTTGGCTTCCAACTTTCGAACTCCACCATCGCCCACTTCTCTCGTCTCTCGAAAGGTGCCGCACGCCATGCGCCCTCGCATCGTTCCACGATGCAGGTAGAGAAACAGCCGCGTCGACGCGATGCTGGTCCTCTCTAACCCCCTTCGACTACTTTCGCCTGTCGCTCGACGAACAAAGCCGGGGCCGCCTGTAGGCCGTTAATGAGATCGTCCCGCGCCTAATTACTCCCGAGCTCTCTGATCGTCGGAGACGGCCTCGTCACCCGCACTCGGGGCGTTAACTCGCTCGCGGAACGCAGCCGAGCGCGTTCTCGATGACTGAAGCTCGTGGGTCGAACGTCAGCTATGTTTTACTGGGCTCGCAAGTGTAACACGCGGGTTAGATTTGAAATATCGCGACGATTTGGACAGTGGACTTCGAGAGGGTGCGCGTTGTGATTTCTAGAGTTCGTACGTTTCAAAACGGTACCCTTTGCAACCCTTTTAGTGGCACCGTTTCGCGGTGGATGAAGCAAGCGCGGTTTCGAGGAGGATTTTATGGATTTTTAAAGTCTTTGTGTAATGGTGCGCTAGAAAATGTTGTGTTTGAAGCAGAGAAGTTACGGGCAAGCGTTAAACTTCGAAATTTCGAAGTTATTCGTTCATCGAGGGCAACGCGGTTCCTCTCGAACGCAACGGGGGTGCCGCGCGACGCTCGTCGCGATACCCCCAGAATTATTTCTCGAAATAGTCGGGAGGTTCGGAATATCTCGAGGGGCGGGGGGCATGAATTTTGAACAGGCGATCATAGCTACGAGCCGCTATTAAATTCGTCGAAATGAACGTTCCACACAAGCTGTAAAGAGGGTGGCGGCCGTAAAACGTGCGTGCCACGGCTGCAGTTGCCGTTGCGAACGTGAGCATTCATTTAAAGTGCGACGTCTACTTTCCAACTCCTAATTCCTTGCTCGGAACACGCAATTCGGAGTATGGAGAACTTTCTAAGTGTATTTCAGACTTCGCGTAACAGCGAAGTATATATTTTTCTTCCAAGAAACACTGTTATCAACAATATCCATTTCCTTTCTTAATTCTCGGTCTGTAACGATCGTAATACCGGCGAGAACGAAGAAAAACATTGGTATCGACATCAACCCTTCCTAATGCCACGCAATTTCTTCTTAAATCAACAGCCATCAACGTCAATAGACACGCGCGTTTCGAAAGACTCCATTAGACGCCCCTAAACGCTCGAACCTCCGCAACCCTTCGATATCTGCAGTTCTGGAATATAATGATAATAACGTACGGTTGCTCTGCACGATTGTCCCGCGGATAATGGAAAATCGATCGACTGATTGTATGTATCACACGCGGAATCATAACCAGTGAACCGAGGCCGTCATCGCAGATTTTCCTTGTCAGAGATTTTCCATATCGCGCACCGCTGACGGACGTAAGCGAATATTTTTGCGCGACCGCGTACGCGCGAACAGCCCAGCCGGATGTGCATTTTGACGGACGTACGTTCCTCGACGGGAAATGGATCGGCTCCGTGGATCATTTCCTCCGGGCTGGGGGCGCGCTCGGTCATGCCTGGCCAACCGCTCGCAAATCGCGCGAGCGATTAAAGATTTTCCGGGAAATATAGATCCTTTTGCAACAGGGAATTTCTCTACCTATCGGTCTTAACCAAATCTATCGTTTTTTCACTATTTTTCAAATCATTCACCGTCGAATAAAATAATGCATTTCGCTACAGAAGAGTGGGCTGTACCAAATTTATCAATCGAGTTATCCAGACTTAATGGAGATCGTTCAAATGCACGACTTGCCTGCTATTTTACTTGCACCATCACGCTTACGAATTTCGTTCCAATAATCAATACAGCATTAATCCACTAATGCCTGCAACCACCCTCTAGTCGATCAAAAATTCCTGAAACTCGATAATAACAAAAGTCAATGAGCAGGAGAACTCTAATGCGAACGATCCTCGTTCGTTCAGAGACGTCGAAACGATGGGACGCGTTGAAAGTGGGTGGAAGCGTCGAAGAAGGGTGCCGGACGAGGCGGCTGGTTTTTCGTAGCCGGCGCTCGTAATGCAAAAGTTTGACAGGGAACGGAATACTCGGCTCGCGACGCTTCTAAACTCTGCCTCTAATCCGGTTAATCCGTGGAGACAGAGGAACACGCGCGGCCGCGCGCTTTGCATACGCCTGGCCGGGGCTGCATGCATAATGCATGCAAAGAGAATGCCGAGGAGCGAGAGGACGGAGGCGATTCATCGTCGAGCAGGCAACCGATCGGATTTCATTCGCACCTATCGTCGCCTCCTCAGTCATATCCCGACGGGGGGACCGGAAAAATTGCTAGCGGAATTCCTCCCGGAAGACGGAGAGCCCCGAAGAGGAAGGTAATTCGAGCGCGTGCCGTGGAATGTGTCTTGAAATGAATCGTGGAATCGATAAGCCGGTGACTGCCAGCGCGGAGGAACCGGGGACCATGATTTCTGTTTGTTGGATCTCTTGCTTGCGAGAGAATTGAAAATTTCCAGTCTTTAAAGGGCCTCGGATTCACCTGAATGTTTGGTATCGATTCGTGTCAGATTCGAGTTATCTAAAAATTAGAAAAAGGACAAGCGATGGAAATCTGTTTCGACGGGTATAAATGATTTGGAAGTTCGCGGTGCTTGAGAATGTAAATGTTTTTTTTCGTTCAATTCACGTGAGATTTTTGATCAATATTTTTGCAGTATCATATGGTACGCGCATCCATCTTGGCACACGTGAAATATTAAAAATAGATATTCAATGATTCTCGAGATATATGTACTTCAATCTGGTAGCGCTCGAAATGCTTGAACCGCCTGCCTTATTGTTGACCTAGATCACTGTCGCGTTGCCGGATGGAATGGTTGAGTCTGATCACTGATTTTCAGCGCCAGAAGAGTTATAAATGGTAGATCCATATATAACGGGGATTTTCCGCGTTCGTATTTCCTCCTCGCTCGTCTACCTTCGCTAACGTATGAAAAATTAATATTTCATTAATAATTATAGGTCCAACACACAAGCAAACGCGAGAAATCTGAGAAACGAACGCCTGAAAATAATAAACGGGAGGAAGGAAGGGAGGATTTCCTTGATTGCTTTCCGCGTGCTCTTTAATTTCAGGCAATCGCCAGGAATAATGGCACGCGAGCGTCCTTTTAAAAACGCGCGACTGCGAATGCGACAAACCCCAAGTTCGCTCGCGCAGCGAAACAATTCAACGGGAATTCAATTTCTTTCCCCGGTCCGCGCGTCGCGTACTCTCGTCCCGTCGTTTTCAAATTACGCCACATCGACGCGGAATTACAACACGTGTAAAGAGCAGCTTGAAAAAAAAGAATGGAGGAGAGAACAGGGGAAATGGTGGACGAACAAACGAGTCGCGTTTTCCGCGGTAAGTCGCACAGTTGTTTTTTCGACGCGAGACTTTTCATCATCTAGGAGGCAAACGAGCCGCATTCTCCCCGATGTTAATCCACCCTTATTATTCCTGTCAATCGTGCTACACGTTTCCTTCGCCAATTTTTATTCCTTTCTCTTCCTTCCTCTTTCTGGATTCTCTGTTGCTTGAATTTGACCCCGTCGATCTTGGTTTTCAAATCGTTCATCGACAACGCGCGATCGATGTGCGTTCGTGCGCGTTTCCGCTGAACCAGGATGAAAATATAAAAAAATAAAAAAAAAAAAAGGTGGAAGGAAAATATTCCCTTCCTCGAAATTACTGTAAACAATAGTTTTCCAATTACAAACTGCCATCGCGTCGATTGCTTTTATCCGTTTAAGTGCTCGAATCCCCGTAACGACGTTTATGACAAAAAATGGGTTAAACGGGCCGGGTGGGGGTGTCGTGCAAGCAGACGCGGATAAATCCGCGGCGAAAATTCGAACGGCGCTTTTTGTACGCGTTATTTTCTAAATAACGCGCTCTGGCAACGGTGAAAGGTTTTTGTTATCGAGCCACCGTAACGCGACGTTGAAATGCTCTCTATAAATAAATATTTATCGTGAAATACGTAACGAAACGTCCACGAGGCCGGATATAAATTCGACGGGAAACTCACGCTCCGGCGGAAAACTTCGATAAGCTTATCGCCATATTTACTAACGCTGCAATAACTCTGGAAAATATGCGAGGGGGTGGAAAGGAAGCGATAGAGAATGCGGGAGGGAGAGTGAGAGAGAGAGGGACTAGTGGAACAGGGGTTGAAACGACGATGTCCGAGCCGAGGGACGAATTAACCCTTTTCCTCGACATACACGCGATACTTTTTAACTTCGCTAATTTGGACGACGTTCGTACAGACGACTATGATATTTCGTGCCACTTTGGCGATATCTTTTTTCAGACATCTCGTGCGGACATATTAGTTTATACGTGGAGGAAATAATCAGACGTTGAATCGATGTGTTTGAACCTCGTACGGGGGTCGGCACTAATCCACTACAATACCTGTAGATTTAGTCTGATTCGATTCAAGTTTGTCTGCCCCGAGCAAACCTATTCTACTTCACTCTTGGTTCGAGTTTGCTTTAGTCCAGCTTATAGTCGTAACTTCATTTATTTCACTGCAGTCAAGTCCACTCTAAACTTGCTTAGCCTGACTTATCGTTGGTATTATCTTGCCTGGCCTCCAGACCTCTCCACCCTTGACGAACAATACGATATTCTGCGACTGGTATCGAAAATTCCCTATAAAATCCCCTAAAATCATCTTCGATAAAATTAACCGAATCTCTGAAGCGAACCAAGTCTGGTCAGTTCTGCACTCTGAGGACACTCGACAGAAAATCTGCGGTCCTCTCGCCTAAGAAAAATGACCACGCAAAGTCTGCACGCGTGTTCTGCCTCCACGTTGACGTATTGAAATAATCCAATATCGACCACCGGAAAAAGAGAAGCAAAAAACAAAACAAAAGAGAGAATGAATCTTCCGCAGCAGATGCAAACACAGGCGAAAATCCGTGACAGGGTGGCCACGTGTCTATCCCCGATTCGGCGGATCGCGACGGTGGTCGCCAACAATCCGTGTTTTCACGGGACGAATCAATTCTCGACGGCGGCCGCCGCCGCGTCGCGTCGCGTCGGACTAAACTCATCCGGAAATGGAGGAGCCACGGCGAGCCGCTTTTCCGTGTCGATTGCACTCCGCCAAATGGAAATGCCTCCTTCCACCAATCTGTCCGCCGCCCTTCTGTTTTCTCTTTCTCCGGGTCAGCGACACGTGGTACCACGAAATTCGTGCACCCTGCCATCGACGCGATCGATTTATCCTTCGCGCGCGCCATCGTCCGCTGACTCTTCCTCCGCCACCCTTACTCGCGCTCGGACTTCCTCCTCCGATCGAAGGCTCGCGTCTTATCCGGATGATCGATCCAGTTGCTTCTGTATGACATCTAAAATCGCTGATGGGCTGGTTTTTCTAAATTCAATTTCGTAGGTCGAAACAGCGGTACCGACCTGGAGGATTGGAGTGGATTTCGATTTTTTTTTTAGGCGACAGTTTTGTTGAATTTAGATTCGAGAGATTCCGAAGTTAGTTCAGATTTGCAGAGGCTTTCGTTGAAAACCCAACGGTTGACTCCTTGCAGTCGGAATATCAGATTACTTGAAGCGCTCGGAGGATGAAGTAGTTAATTGATTGAATGTATAATCCGCTAGCAATCTGCATACTATTATGAGCACCGAGTATGTATAGAAGCATGGCCAATTAGTGTTCATAAAGAAACAGTTATCGGTCGTGGTAGACCAGACGACCGATTACGACAAGCTGTCAGATCGTAGCGAGAGCTGTCAGGAAGCTGGCGTATTATCAATTACTACGATACGAACGTCTGATTCGCAACAGTGCTATAATCTCGTGTATCTCTCGACGCGCTTGGAAAGATGATACTGCCCGACGACGGACACGCTGTTTTCCTCTCGCGGAGTTCATCGAATCGAGATATCAATCGGCGTCTGCGAGGAACGAGAGGGATATTCGTGGAGTGGCACTGGTCCGGCGAAGCGTCGAAACGGATATGAAAGTGGCGATAAATCGAGCATGAAAAATTCAAGGCGGCGTAATAAACGCGATAGGACTGTCGCTACGGTGCGACGGGGGTAAGAGCGGGTCCGTAGTTTCGCCGTGGCTCACGCTGGCCGGGCGTGAATTCGAAAGGCTGCAGGCGATCTCGCGTAGGGGAGCACAAAGGACGGATACACGCTTTATTGGATCCCGAGGCTCATCTTGTCCGTGGAATGAGAAAGTAGCGACATGACGGGCCACTGTCTTCCGTGAAACGATGCCATCTCGCGACCTAATCCGTGGAATTCTCTCTCGTAAAACTGCTCGAGCGATTCAGCCATGGAAATTAAAGTCAAGGGACCGCTCGACGAACACCGGAGAGGGTGGAGACGCGAGGTGTCCGTTGTTATTTTTGTTACGCGTCTCGTCGAGTCTTTGAAGTATATTAGTTTTAAGATCAGCATTTTTTCTTAAAGATACACGCACCAATGCGATTACATACTTTATGGAGTTTTCGAGTAATGTATGTAGAACTAATATACGAAAGAACCGAAGTTATCGAGGAATTCGAAGAGCGCCAAGTATCTCTTAAAAGCTCTTAAAAGCTTTCGAGTCGAGCAATTGTTAGAAGATACCACTGCTCTAAACTTACTGCGCCAAATACGCGACTATAAAATGAACGTCGAAAAGATAACGAAATGGTTGACACAGGGGTACGTTTTAAAATATATACTTAATTACAGAAGGGTGGTTGTCACGATCCCCTGTAATTTTCCAAAGGCGCACTAATCTCCGCAGACGTACTGATCCTCTTGGAACAGCTTGCACCACTCGCGTCCGCGCAGTCATATTTTACAACGCACGCGCCCCATCCCCCTCGAATAATCTTCCCGGACGGTTCGCGACGTTTCACCCTCTGTCGCAGCAGCGAGAAATCGTCCCGCGAAATTCCCATTTAATTCCCAACCTGGCGTCGATGGTAAGGAAGTCGTTCGCGAGCGACGGAACCGGATTCCGCTCAGGGATGAAACGTTCGACGGCAGCGAGACATCCGCGCGGGGGATTAGAACGCGCCGCGGTCGATCGTCGAGAGCGTAGCAATTTGTAGTTCACGTCCCGAGCCGCGGAAAGCGGATTTACCTTTATTAGAGGGAGACGCAGGGGAGGAGGTTGGGATGGGCTGGGATCTTGCGCGTCTTTGTTCCCCGGCCGTTTCCTGGATGCGACCGGGATGCGGAAACTGGATGCCGCACGCGCAAAAACACCCTCGCAAGAACCGAGCACTCTTTCTCGCGGGATAAGTTGGAACGGGAACGTGACACTCTCCAGGCTACCGGTTTTACCAGGCGGAGCACGGTTAGCGGGGAATTCCGAGGGAATTTTGGGGGATGTTTCGAGCGGAGAGCTTTTTACCTTGCTAAGTGAATCGTGGAGAATTGTTTTAGTGGAACGTTATAATTTTCTTTATAATTCTTCGAATAAGTAGAGCGGACGGTTTTCGAGGTCTACGATGCGGACGAGAGTCGTGCGAAAGTATCGATTTCGAGTCAAAAGTGGTAACAAACGAGCGACGTCTGTGTCCCCTCCGCTGGCGGTGGGTGTCTACCGAGCTTTGATCCCGACCATCGTCCAAGCCTCATCAGTCCTTCGAGAGTTTCCAGCTCGTTGCAGGACCCCTTTGAGAACCCCAAAACCGTTTTTCCACCGCCTCTTTGAGCCCAGAGACGGGGATCACCCGACAATAAACCAGTGCCGATGACAAACCTAACTCCACGAGCTCGTAACGGCGATCCCACCCCCGGCGGATCTCGCAGCCACGAAATTTCGCGACTCCCCGCCAGCAATGCCATTTTACCTTCCGCCAGTCCTGTTCTAGGACGGTGAGAATAGAGAAGAGGAGAGTGTCATAGTTCGTGATCCTGGAAAGGGAGAATTTTGTGGGCTGTTAGCGTTCGACGTCGTTCCTGAGCAGAGAAGTGGAACGAACTATCGTCGTCTTATTGGACACGGTCCACTCTAAGAGCGAATCGACTTCGTACCTTCGGTCCACCGTCGACCGAAACATCCAATTCGCGACAGTTACTGTCCGGTAATAGGATTGTCCGCCCCTATTTCGTCGAGTCGAGACCCGGAGGATCGAGATGACACAATGAAATTGCTGCAACTCTTTGATCGTCCGTTGTTTGTTTTCATCCCTACGGGGGGTGTCTCTTCCCCTTTCTTTCTCTCCCTTTAAGGGGTTGCGTTCGAGAACACTTGAAGTTTTCCCGATCTTCATCGATCCTTGCGCGTCGTCCATGGAAATAAATATCTCTTCCTAGTGGATTTTAGTGAGGGTGTGTAATACTTTGTTTTTTAATATCGTTTGAGTGTGAATTACCAGGTACGAATTGTAGTTGGACGATCAATTAAAAGGGAGGAACGAGATGTTTCGAATAATGTACCCAATGTTGCCAGGATGTTTCAATATTTCCGCAGAATTTCCCCAGAGAAATACGTAAAAGAACGTACCCAGCTAATACACAGCTCGTCATAACTCGACTGTAAGGGTATCGGATGTATATTCGTTTTACATAGCTTCAACGATACTCTTCGCTGGTTTCCTCCCTTAAAATATCTTTAATAAAACGACGCCTCGTGTCCCGGTGCAGGAAACAATCGAATTTATTCTTTACGAATCTCGATCAGAAGTATCACTTCCGATTGATTTCCATCGTCGATTGGTATTAATTTAGTTGGCAAATAATTTCAATCGTACCTTCGCGAGCTAAAAGAGTAAAGCACTTCTGAACGGGTTGGAGATATCTTGAACGCCATTGTGAGGCCGTTATCGAATTTACGAAGCCGTGTTCTGCACGCTGCCGAGCGTTTCTCCAGCGGTTGCTAATTTATTCGTTCGCGTGGAAAAGCGATACGCGGTGCCACCAGATAGGGATCATCGAATTCCTTTTTCCCGCCCTCCGCTTCTTCTCTCTCTCTCTCTCTCTCTCTCCGTTCCCTTCGAGGCAGGGCCAAAAGTGGAGCGAGTCATTCGTGCGCGAGACGCCATATGAAATATGAATGAAATACACCGCGCGCTGATAAGGGGCCGTTTAAGTGCGGGCCGAGATTCAAAGTGTAGCAATTCCGCGTGGATCGCGATCGCGCGATGGGATAAAACGGCGCGACTCCGTGAGACGGTTTGATAACGCGGAGGAAATGCTGTACGCCGCGTGATAACAACAATTGCGAGCTGGGGATATGATAAAACGCGAGGGAATGGCCGCCGCTGAGATCTACCGCGCGATTTCCACCCGCGGTTTCCAGCATCGCGATTTTTTCCTCCCGTCGCCTTCGGGAATCGAGGAATTCGCTGGGAGAATAATTCCAACACTTATCTCAGAGACTTTGTTAGTCACGAATCGTATCGTTGGTTCGCTGATCTCGCCCACGGTTCTCTCGATGGACGTCGAACAAACGAGTTCGAGCGAAGACCAGACGCAGCCTTTCCAGCAGCCTCGATCGCTCGTCGAGCGTCGCTCGGCTAATCGAAACGGATGCGAGCCGATATCTCGTATCTCTAAAGAGGTGACATCATAAAAAGGCGGAGGGAAGAAAACGAGCGGAGAAGCGCGCGGGAACCGCACCGCGCGTATCTTGTTTTCGCTTTGACACGCTGCTCGCAATCTTCTTACAAATGGAACGACGCGACCGGCGTGACGTCACAATCCGCCGCGTATAATGAATTGAAAATAGAGGAACGATGTTATGGGATGGGACGGGATGGGGAGAGAACCGGAACCCGTGGAATTCCCGGGAGTAATCAAAGGAACTCGATCCCGTCTTGCGACTGTACAAACGAACGACGTGGATGAAATTTAAACGCTCCGCGCGGATTATGGATTCCGCTCCAAAAACGTACCTGTCGTCATCATCGAAACGTGTATCTGTAATTGTAACAGATCTTACACGAGGAGCTCTTCTCTTTTCTTCTAAGAAGAATCACATTTCTATGGGTTCCTGCTTGACGAGAGAGGGGGTGATTTAATCGGTCAATGACCAGGTAATAACCCAGTTCTTCCATCCCTCTGCCATCCTCTTTCACTCCGTGGAATGTTCAGTTCGTCTGCGTTTACGACCATGGGTCAACAACCATCCAGTTGGACGACAACCTCTGCTCGAAATCCCTTTTAAATTCCCACCGCGTAACGCGAAATTAACAATAAACCGATGTTGAAGCGACGAGACGTGCCCGCAGACGACGAGCCTGCGAATAGGGGTGGATCGAACGCGTGGGCTCCGCGGCGGTGGCGAACGGTGGCGTCGCGACGCCTTTATTGCCGTGTTTAGACGGTGATTCGCGACGGGACCACGAGCTGCGACCATCGAACGGTTGGAACGTTTCGTTTGTATCGAAGAAAGGATCGCGTCGAAAGTCAAGTGGTGACGAACAGTAAAATGGGTCGTTTATGGACCCAGGGGTGGTTCTGAAGTGGAGGATCGAACAAGGTACCGTAGGTAGAATTAATTCGAACTTTTGTTACCTTGGAAGCAGTTTACTAGCGATCCGAGAAAGTTGATTATTACGTTCGCGTATGTTTCGAAGCGCGGACTAAGGAATTTGTTAGAAATTGCTTGCAAGTAGCTCGAACGGAGTCTTGTTAATTAACACCGAGTTGACAAGGAATATTCGCCACCGGAGGATTTTCGCCAACCAAGCGAGGCCAGCTCGTCTATGCTGAATTAATCCCCTCACTATAGTCGATCACCCTACGGACACTTTGCTAAATCGCCAAACAATTACCGTTTCTCAACGACCACTTTGCGCTCCCAAATTACCCGTGCCGATCCTATCGATCGATCCAAACGAAAATGATTAACACAACGACGATTGAAACCTTCGTCTAATTTATTATTGACGAAATTTATTAACTTATTAACCGAGAATTCCACGACGCTTCCTCGATTGCTGTAGTTATATTTAAAAGCGGAGGAAAAACCCGGTTTTCCACAGCACCGTAGCCTCAGCCGGGGCCACGGAATTACGGAGGGGTTGGTTTTGCTCCGTGGAAACGGGTCGCGCGTAAAAACGAAGAGAAGATAGTAGACAAGCGCCTAGGCAAGTGGGACACGGGGCTGGCCGAATAGTATTCCGAGCCAGCAGGTCGGGCTGGCTATTACCAGAACAAACGGGGGCGACCAGCTTCCAACGGGCCAGGTAAGAAGCATCCGAAACGACGGGGAACGAGGATGATAACGAGTTCCATCCGCGTTACCGAAGACTTCCATCGTAACTGTCGACGATCTCGCCCCTTCCTCTTCACCTCCGCTCGGTTTTCCTACAGAGAGCCGTTTCCGTAGGATCCAAAGGCGTTTCGTTGTTAGGTGAACAATCGGACTTGTACGGAACGCATCCCCCTTGAATTTCGTTCTTTTCTTACGGCGATTCGAGCTTGTTAAGGAATACGGTTATCCCCAGCGAACTTCTGGAGGGCTTTTCGCGTTCCTTGTTCACTTTTCGAGGGAATTTGTAGATGAAAATATATATGCTCGAATGTAAACACTGCGGGGAAAGCAACCGAAAAACGTCGATGAAAAAAATTCAATCATCCCGGCCAAACAATATCCGAGCAACCCTCTCGTTCAATCGAACGTCACTCCAACTATCGAGGGACAACAAACTGGCCCTATCATTTTTCATCGTTCGAGAGGCGACGTCGCGTTCTAGATGTAGGACGCGCCATTAGGCGAGCAAACGAAGGCATCGCGTTTCCCGTCCTGGCAAAACAGAAACCGCCAAAGGGACCGTCTCCGTCCTTAGGCGAATACGTTCTTAATCTCCCGCGACCCGGAAGCGCGAACGTACATCGTAGATGGGGGAATTTACCAGGGAGCAGGCGCCCCGTCTGGGGTGCAATTAACGGGCGCGAGTCGCGCGGAACGAGGCGGGCTGTTTGCACGAAAAATCGCCGTTTTCCGCGCCGATTCCATCGGGTTTTCCGCCTGGACGGCGAACTAATTTCGAGCGGTCCAGACGCCGAACAAGCTGCTCGGACGCCGGCGAAATACGAAAACAGGCGACGGAGGGGATGGAAAGTTAAACAACGCGGAGGAACGGTAACGAAGGAAGGGCGAGACTGAAAAATTGGGCCGCCGTGTGCAGTGGCTGATTTCTCAAGAATCCAGATGCACAAAATACGAAAATATCCTTCGCGTGTATACACCAAATTCAATTTGCAACACAAGAAGAATCAACCGTAGAATCGCAAGATACAACGCCACACGATACACCTCTCTCGCAATTCAATTTCATAATTTACTACTGAAAGTAGCTGTCCTAAATAACGATACAATCCGAAAGGACGGGTAAGCAAACTTCTAAAAAGCATCTTGGTCCATCGAGGAAGGCCAGGAAAAGAGGGAGAGAGAGAGAGAGAGGAGCTCAAAGCGCAGCGTTATCAATGTAGGAGGAGGGTGGACACAAAGGGGATGGAATATGGTCAATTATGAACGAGTAGCCGAGGATATAGTCGTCCCAGAGGGTCGTGGAGTTGGGTCCACAATAATTTAGACGAGGGAATTTCGTGAGGGATGAGGCCGCGGGAGTCCTGGCTCGGCGAGTAATCGTCCCTTCGTTCTCCTACCCCCTTTTTGCCCGGCCATTTCTCCGCGAAGACGACGCGGTCGGTAAGGAACGCGGAGGCTGGAGGAAACGAGAAACGGGGCGAACACGGGGCGAACTTACGTCGACGTTGTACTTGGCTCCGACATTGCTCGGAGAAGTCGGCTCGGCCTTGGTCTTCCCTTACCTTCCACCCCTTTTCTACCTGTGTTTCGCTCATTCGGTAAATAACGAGACACGCCAGGTCGGGGCCCAGCTATTTGTTCACGTCCGCTTAATGCGGTTAAAACGCTTTCGAGGGTGCTCCGTTGAACACGATCCGCAATTCCTCCGCGCCAGAGCGCCGCGTAGAATCGTCGATCGGCTGTTGTTTCAACCCCTTCGACTCTTTCGATAATTGCTCGTGACTCTATCAATTGATAATTCGATTTTTCGATGGAGGATAAAATGTAACCGCGACGATGATCGTCGTCGAAGGTAGAAGAAGCACAATGGAATGGATAAAATCCATAGAATCCTGTAGCGCGAGCAGAATTTGGAAAAATTCCGGGAATCGGTTAACAGAGGCAGCGAACGGCGGCGAGCTTTGATTCGAAAGGGCTGCCAGATAAAGCTGTACCCGTTAAAACGTGTTTTACAGCAACAGTCCCTTTCGTTCGATCGAAAAATAAAATAGAATAGAATAGAATTGTACGTCCCTTTCGCGCGAGTCGTTCGATCGATTGCCCATCCCATCCGCCGGCCGACCTGTCCCCGGTATATCTGTCGACTTTACGTTAATTATTTCTTTCACTACGGATAAATTGGAAAGCGCTTCGTGGGTCAATTAATACGTTGTTTATCGGGGCGGGGTGGGACGTTAACGACGCGAAACTATTATTTTCCGATGGGACGGCCGCGTGCAACCGAAGCGTCCGCGGATAAATTGGAACCGGCGATCGAAAAGTCATCGGGCCAATTCGGCTCCGGGGTTAATTAGCGCACAATCAGAATTCCCTGGTACTTACGAGCCGCGCATCGCTTTTACACCAACCCCCGGTAGTACGCGTCGACGGAAAATCGATGCACCGACGCCGTCCGCGTAGCTGCTCGCGCGCCATCCGAATTTGTCAAAGATGATTACGATAATTGCTCGTCACCCTGACGCGTCAACGTGAATTATCGTTTCGATCGTTAGGACGATTCTAAATTTATAATTCCATCGCGCGTCGCTCGCGAAATCATTTCTCGTCGATACTTTTTATCTGATAAAAACGCGAAGCGAATAACGATCGCAGCACTCGAACCTCGGCCGTGGAACCTCGCTCGAGGTAAAGTCTCGAATAATTCACCGCGACGAACCCCGGCCAGATTAATGGGAATTAATCACGCGCGATATAACCAACAATTAGAGCAACCACCCCACGACCGCGGTCCCTTTCGAGCCTCTCGTTTTATTATTTGTCGAACGCGTATTCCGGCGTGGATCAACGAATCGACGAGCCCCGTCGGACGCGGGATCGAACGGTTCGACGAGGGGCGTGTACATTGTATTAAATGCATCCGGCATAACGAGAGTCCGCACGATGGGCCGATTGAAACGGGCAGGAATTAACGAAACGGCCGACAGGCATCGCGTACCACGCATTAACGGGATTAAAGCCACAAGTGCCCGTGCCCGTGCCCGTTTCCGTCCGAGTGCCGCGAGGAACGGTCGGAGAAACCAACAGAAACGCGGAGAAAGGAGACGAGAACGAGAGCCAGAAAGTCGGGGGTGGAAAAAAGAGAAGAAGAAAAGTCGTCGAACGCGATGCACGACGGCTGGCTCACCCTCGAAGCGATAATTCACCTTTGGCAGACGTCGAGCCGGGTGCTCAAAAATTCTGACAAGACCTACCAAGCCCCAGACCTTTCGAGTTTTTCGAATCAGACGAGCCAGTCCGTTTGCCCCCTGTCCACGGGCTGGATATCCCGTGACCGTTCGTATTTAATATTCTATCGAAATGAATCGTTCATGAGCCGGTCTAATAATGATTGGCGGCTGTTTACACAGAGGCGACGCCGTCTGGCGACTATCGCGCTAAAAGCGAAACGGTGTAAATCATTTCGAACGCGTTCCAGGCTAATTCGCCGGTTTTAATAGGAACGCCATGGTAGATCCGCCGGAGGGGGTACGAGCGTCGATCGCCGACTGGTTTTTTTTTTTTTATCCCCGGCTCTTCCTCCGGTCGCGGTCTGCTTTTTTGATGTAACAGTAACGCGGAGATCGCGCCGCTGATTGGAACGGTCGCTCGTTCGATCCCGGGATTGAACGCGGATGAAATGCAAAGTTCTTTTATTAGGAACTTTTGATGGAATATTTCGTAGCTACCCGGGTGCAGCGTTTAATCCTAACAGGGTTCATTTGGTTACGAATCAAAAGAACTAGAGGAATAGAAAAGTGAATGGTACAGCGACGAGTATCTTCGTTGGTCCTCGAATGTCTGACCATACATTCCTCCTTCTACTTCAGACGACCCCTCGAACAACCCATACAGAACTCAATCACGTCTAATACTCCCAAAAATATTATTTTTCCATCGTACCCGTGAAACAGCCGAGGAATCCGCTTTCCCTGCCACCGGAAGCTCCTCCAGGTACGACGCGTCTAAACGACCCGATGGCTTCGTTCCAGCCACGTGTTATTCTATAATTATCCCGGCGAGAGGGTCGGGGTTGCCGGCGACAATCCGTTAAATAAACGCGACGAGTAAAAATAATAACAACCCCTCGGAATGGGAGGGAAAATGAGGGGCGGTGGTGGATTCTGAAGAGCGGAAAAGCTCGACTCCGCGTGCCCTTCGCTCCTTTTCAAAGGGTTCGCGGATAAATGGCGGGATCCGTCGGATGAATATATCCGGCGGTACTTGCGGCGAGGCTCGCGCGCAACGCAACCAACCCTTCCAATATTCATTAAGCCGGCTTTCCAACGCGCGTAAGAATTTCACGAGGCTAACGCGCGACGATTGTGTTCCGTCTTGTGATCGTGGCCCTTGGGGTGCAGACCGTGGTTCGCGGGATCATCCAACGGGAGCAAAAGGTAACCTTAAGCCGCGTTCTCATTTATTCCGCGTTCCGTTCGCTTTGAGCGCACACGTTTCAACGGGGATCCGCGGACGGGCATAGGGGTGGTTACTCTTCGCGGAGAATAAAACGAATTGTTCGGTTATTGATTCGGAGATGTTTAAGCCGTGTTTCCATGAAACGGTTCGTTAGCCAGTGAATTTTGGTAGAAGTTTAGAATTACTGATTTGCACTGGTTTACACTGGCAACTGGTGCGCTGGCTACGTAAACTTATTATGCCGCGTTAGTATGAATAATTCTGTTTAGACACGAATTATTACTATCAGTCTTGGTTAAGCGTCTTTATCAATAAATTCGTATAAGTATCGAAGATCGCGATTGTTAAACTCCATCAACGCTCGGACTCTGATATTAGAAGCGCCGCAGCAGACACATTTCATTAACTGCTTCACATTCGTTTCCACCTATCAATTAGCCGTGTCTTAAATTACTCCTCGATTTTGCAGATGCGACCGCATTAAGCGCTCCATTTTCGTATCAATCTCCCGCGTTTCAAGCCCTCAACCTTTCAGCTAATGAGAATTCATTTAGACGAAAACAGTCGGTCATACACGAGAGCCATCCGAGGCGAATCAGACCGAGTACATTTGGACTGAATATTAATTGGACTGGACTAAACATCAACCAAGACGGAGTCACAATAGACACCGTACAGAATGACTACCCGAAGCGAGCCGAGTCTTCTTTTATTATCGATTCGAGGAGGATCCAACAATAGACGTTCCTCGTTGCATTAAGCAAACACAGAAACTTCCTTTTCCTTGACCTTTTACCGGCAACCCGAAGCTCTCGTCTCGAACATTTCCCTTTAATTAATTCCTCCTTCCAAGGAGACGAATTTAATCTCCACGAAAACCAATCGCCATTAATTTCGATATTTCAACTCTGCCAGTCTCTTTCGTCGCGAATGCACCCATTAAAGATGCCCACTCGACGTTACGCGACCCTCGACTCGATTCTCACCCCCGCGTTCTCGCGCAGAAAGAATCGGGGTGGGAATCCAGGGTGCGTAAATTCTCAGCACGCGCTCCCCGAAAAATGGCGTTTATTTCTATCAAGCTGGACGGGCTGTCGGGCCTCGAAATAAAATACAAACGCCGGTCTGTTAATCTGGTAAAAAAACATCTCGCGTAAAAATATGTAGAGGCTAATCTAACTCGTAAATCCCCGTACCAAGCAGGACCCGTGGCAATCCCAATTTTTGCGCCCGCATGCAACCCCCGCACGGCACGAGCACGCGTTCTATAGGTGCATCTCACTTTATCATCCGTAATGCTTCCGTTATTCTCGTAATCACGCAAAAATGTGCTTCGCGGTGGCCGCACGATTTTTTCCAGGTGCACGCCTCGCGGAGAGAAAGTACCGCGCCGCTTGTGCACCCCTCGCGTCTTCCTATTTCCACGTTTCTGCGAAATAATATGCTCCCTCCTGTGGCGAGATAACCGGTGGAATAATTTCCATCGCAACGGGACGGGGCCAAAAGTGAATAAAGAACAAGCAGAGCCGTATCGAGGACTTTACCAGCGGAGGGAAGGAGGGAGATATAGGAGAACGTTTCTGGAAACAAACTGTATCCCCAGCTAAAGGAAGATTTAAAAGGGTACGAAAGAAGAACTCGTTCGATGGGTTCGAATGGATAAAGGAAAATTTGATTCGAAGAGATGCTCGGCGTAAAAGCACGCCACGCGTTCTCCGTGAAGTGAAATAAGTTCGGTCCTCTCGAAAGACACATTCCCTTTACTTTAACATAAGTTTACGAGCAGGTCGGAGCCGGCACCGCCTCGTATATACCGGGTTAGGCGGGTGGAAATATCGCCGGCCGCAAATCTAACGGCTAATAATATTTCTTCGGTGCGCCGGGCATCGGGTCAACCGTCCAGCCGTGACCGCGGCAATAAATTGCTAATCGGGCTGACGTTCTTTCACCAATTTCCGGCCGATCGCCATTTTCTCGTACCGCGACCACGCTCGCCAACAGCTACCCCCGCCGCCAATGGACATTTCTATATAAACGCTTTTCCGATACTGTTTTAATGCACGCCGCTTACCTCGTCCCATTTCTGCCCTTTTCACCTCGAGACCTTTCACCGAGTTCGAACGCCAGATTTTAGTTCATGTAAAAACTAAGGATTCATTTGTACTCTTTTTTTTATTAGATTCTCGTAAGTATCATCAACTGTGTGTGTGTGTAAGAAGGGAGAGGAGAAAAAGAGAGGGAAGAACGTTTCATGCTGGCTCTGAGAATGGTCTCATCGGTAAAGCTACCAAAATGGCGGAGTCGCGTCTTAAACGCGAGGACGTTAGGAAAAAGAAATTGTATACACAGTATTAAATATCAAAAAGTTACAAGAGTAGAGTTAACGTGTTCGTAACAATCCCATTAAAGGGCGCACAGATCTTTATTTCAAGAGTCCAAAGTTAGAACAAGCTAATTTCGACCTGAACGCGTCCATCCGTTCCGCGAGAGGACTTTTATCCCTCCGTGGGTATCCAGTCCCCGGCTCGACCCAAGAAGTAACTCGAATCAATCACGCGGACGTGAAAACAACCAGCCACGGGCGATATCTGCTCGAAAAATACGGGGACACCGTTCGACTTTCAGAGCTGGTGGCGTACAAAGGTGGCGGACACCGGTTCCTCGGCTATAAAGCTGATTCCGACGCCGAAATCGAATCCCGTTGGCCAGCCCCTGGGCCACGATGGAATTCTCGCCGACGAGGGGGGTGGAGGGGCTGACCGGGGGGCCACTTCCGTCGCCAGAGCTACGACCCTATTCCCCGTGGCCCGGAAAAAGGGGTTTTATCGCGGCGTTTCACGAGGCCGCGCCCGAAAGGAGAGTTTCCCGATAATGGATCGGCCGGGGCCACTGCATCGGAACTTATTCAGCCGGGCCGACGCGCTAAAGTAAAGGGCAACTTGTTCGAGGATCGGGAGAAATAATCTGCGACTACACCGCCATCGCAGTCGCCTCTGTTATCCGAGCGAATTTTTTAGGGACGCGCACAGAGACGCGCGGCTTTTCACTGCCTTTTCAACGGGGTGGCAGGATGGCTTTTAGATGCGTCGCTCTGTGACGCGTGGAGGGTTCGCGTGAACAGGATTAGACCCACGAATGGGGAGGGGAAGCGAGGGATGAAAGGATCGAGAAAAATATTTTGGTCACTCTTGGGATAAAGAGCTGCTGAATATTGAGTGGATGTAAGGGGTGGTTGCGATAGTGGAGGAAAGATTGGTCGCCTTTGAGGGTGGACGAGCGTTGGATACTGTACAAGCGAAAAAGGCGACTATAGGGGCGAATCTTGTGTTTCTTAATTATTGATGGTTTCGTAAATCGGAGCGAGAGAAATTACGCAAGGGGGAAGAATATGGCGCGGAACGATCGGAACGATGGGAAACTAATTAAACACGGTGTCGAAGCTGCCGCGTCAAGTTCATTGTGACCCAGTTCTCGTCGAGAAGATTGGAAAGTTAAACGATAGACGGAAGGGCGACGACGAGCGGAAAGGTTGGGCTGCGACGAGGCAGAGAAAAAGAGAAAACGAACGGAAAACCGATGGACGTAAAGAAAAAGATGGAGGGAATAAAGAAAACAGGGGAAAACATGAAAATCCCTGACGCGGGAATTCCGATCGAGCCCTGCCAATAGCACGGAAATCAGTATCCTGATGGATTGCGTTCGTGCCAGTCCCAACTTCCTCGCGTTCTCACCCAACGCCGGAGAAGAAGTGACCCTGTCGGGTGGGATGAGGCCACCTCGCCATCGCCCTCGATATATTCCACGGATTTACGAGAGCGTGAGAAACACATGCGGTCGAACGTACAGTGTGGCTCCGATTGTATCTCAGTCGAATATCAATCAACCAATTTTACCCGAATTATTCAATTACCATCTGCTTGTAACTTTATCGTAATTACATATATTTTATTAATAACTCCCAGCGATACGATCATTTAAAATTCATTGAAACAGCTTTAGAGACTTCAACAGAATTTATTCAAGTACGCGTCATCCCTTAGAATGGCTAGCTAGTTTGGAAAAAATGTTAACAACCCTAAAAGTTACCCGTTGCCTTATTCTGTCGCGAACTTCGATCCACCCCGTATAAAAAGGTGGTGCGCGGGTTCCAATAACAATACCGCGGCCGTAACACGTTCCTCTCGGGCTGTTTTCACCCTCCGGGAAGGGTGATCGCGGGAAGGCAGACTCGCATTTTATACGGCGCGCAACCGCTGGAGACCTATCGTTTCCCTCGTATTTACGCGGCCGCATTAGCCGCGGAACAAGCAAGGAATCCCGGCAACGTTCGCGCAATTACGCTTTGTCGCGGCAACCACCGAGGGGTAGGGCTCAGATTTAATGACGCTTTGTCAGTTTTACCGAGTCACTTCGGGGAGACGCGAAGAATTTAATGGGCCGCGAAACAGAGGGCTGGTATATTCGTTAACAGAATCCATTCAACGGCGTGTTCGACACTTTTCCTATGCAGGGTAGTCGAGGTATTCGATACATCGCTGGAAGATCGCGAGGGATAGCATCGATTCATTCCGATAATTGGAACATTCCAGTTAAGATTAATATAAATATTTGCGTACGCAGCGAGTGAAGCGAAGATTGTTCGAAATTCGCCGACTCGATCAGCGGAGCAAGAAAAATAAGTATTTCGCGTTCTTCCGTTAATTTACAGGCAATAGACGGGGGGTAGTTCCAATCGCGAAAGTAAATCGAGTCGGTAAATGTTTGAGAGTGTTCAATTAATATCCTGGCAAGCAGAGGCTGCTTGTTTTCCGGACAGTTTTCGACTTTCCTTTCGTACCCTAAATCGGCCAAATATTTGTGGACTGCCCTCTGTTTTCCGTGCGACGCGCATTCATCCCTGCGCGGCCCCTCGACTCGTACAGCGGCGGCCAGTAATTAACGGCGATCCGCCTTTTAATTTCCCCCATGACTCTCTTCGCCAGAAATATTACGGCCGCTCGGTGGACAATATTGACGGAGTCTTGCCAACGGGAGGCTAATCAATCAGTGTCATCGACAGCGCGGTCGACTCGCCTCTGAACATTTTCAGGCATCGACGAAATAGACAAACCATCGCAGCGAAAAAAACGCGCATATTTTCCGTCGATAGACGTATTATAGGAGAGAGAGAGAGGTGTATTTTTCAAATGGTAATGGGAGTGAAATATTTTTTCGAACCGCTCGCCAGTTTGCTCTCTGTCCATTTGGCACGCCTCATCGCGTAGCCCGCGTTTAATTGTATTTCCCTATATTCGAGTTTTTAACGCACCGCTCGCCGGTGTCGCTTCGAAACTTGCTTCGTCCGCGTTTCCGGCGGTCCAAAAGTTGTCGATCCGCAGCAAAGTTGCACGTGTTGCTCCAAGGACTGCTCTTTCCGGCGGCCGCGTACAATTGCCATTTCAAATGAACGACACCGTGCCACTTTTAATCGAAACGCTCGCTACTCGCTCTTCTTTCTCTCTCTCTCTCTCTCTTTCTCTGCCTCTCATCCCGCTCGATCCGGTAAACAAAGTTAAACTCGTTTTACCGGGGCGCGCCCACGACGAGAATTGCGTCACGACGATCGTTGGAGAACGACCGGGAAGGCTGCTCGACACAAAGAGCACCCAAGTGCCGTCGTTTCAATTCTCGATTTATCTTTTCCATCAAACAATCGCCGCGTTTAAAACCAGCCATTAATATCAGAAGGGTGAAAGAACTCGCGTCTCATTTTAGCTACGTTTTTCGACATAAATACCTCGATAATCTGTGATAGATTTGATTTCAAATTTAAATCGTCGATGCTCTCCTCGTGACGGAGTAATTTAGTTAACGAACCGACGGTATATTAATTTAGTAGCGCACTTATAGCTGAACGCTTATCGAGTTGGAACTCGGTTGGCTGATCGAACATAAAGGCATTAAAAATCCCCGAGGATGCGCGAGCCTCCCATTAGGAACGTTATCGCCAGCGATTGCGTCGTGTCGGTTCTCCGTCGGTGAATGGTACTTTCCCCGAATTACCGCCATTTTCGCGTTGTATTTCTCTATTTAGCCGGTCATAATCGGGGCCACCGTAGCCGGGACAAATGAAAACACACAATGCTCGACAGAGATCCAACCTCCGGTGCTGGCACCAGGTTAATCGCGGCCCGTTCCAACCGGAGACTTAAACGCCCCGCGACCTTACTTGGCAACTTGCTGCGCGCTCATTTTGTCCCACGCTAATTCCACCGTTTTGCCTCTCGACCGACGAATTTCTCGATGGAAATTACCTGATTGTGTTTGATGGTCGTCGGAACAGCTCTTCGCTCTTTTCAGAACGTTAAATCGAAGAAACGCGGATATTATAATCGTTGACCAACCCGAATGCGAACAACCAATCGATCGATCGATGACCTTCTCGACGATCGTAAATATTCCGACGGAATCCAACCGTGGAATCTTCTTGAAAAGCATCCTACGATACTTGAGAGATTCCTCGCTCTCCTTGGCGATCAACCTTCGACCATTTCAAGCGGGGAATTTCCCTCCGTTTAGCCCAGAATCCGTTTAACCGGTTTAATCCGTCGGCTGTTAACAACGCGTACAGAATTCTTCGCGTTCGATCGCGTCGATTATTCGAGACGATGATCGTCCGTGACGCGGACCCAGTGCCCGCGTCTAATGGCCGCTTTGTGAAATACGCGTGGCGGATACCGTGCGGGTTTACATTGGCCAAGGTAAATTATAATCTCCGCGCACGAGCCGCGGATTTCTACCAACTATTTGCCCCGCTCGCGATTATCCCCGGCGTTAATATGCTGACTAACCGGCGGGTTATTGGATCGGGCAGAAATATCGCGGCAAAACATCGTTGCACGTTCTATGCGCTCAAAGATGGCCGCGATATTGCGAAACCAACGGTCCCTTTCTATTATCGACCAGCCAATTCTCTTAAACGAAACACCGCGATGGGTAATCGTGTTACACTCGACGATATTTACGAATACGATACTGCGAAATTGAAATTATTCGCGTCGATGTCGAAAATAACGGGGAAACGAATACCATTAATTATGGAACATGAGACGTGATCGAACTTTTGATTCGATTCTTCGACGACTTAGATTTCATTTAATTTCTTGTTCGTTAAACTTGTTCTCGGGTTTAGTTGTTTTCGAGTAGTTACTTCATCGACTATATTGGGAAGAATAATCGAATAAATGATTAAACGTCGAAATGGGTAGTTACAATCCCGATGTGTACCCGAGTTGGTCGCACAATGCAGCGATTGTGAAGGCGGCGCTCCCTCCAGATAGAACGTGAAAAATGAACAATAGCGACGAATAGAAGTTCTCATGTCAACGTTACAGGACCGACCCAGTTCCGAAAGCTTGTTGCTCAAATGTACCGTGTGTAATCCAATTTTAATACGCAATTACAAAGGTATAATTGGTACGAATTTGGTAACGCATAATAACGAAGGGCCAGTAACCGGTGAAATTAATGAATATATGATCGTTCCCCGACGTTTCAGTCCCGTCCATTTTGTTTTAATGACCGTGAACATTTCCGCCGCGATTGCTCGCTAATCGTATGTTATTATAAAGTGCCAATTACGACGCAAGTAATAAGTGACCCGTGCGAAACCGTATCGCGCGTACACGCGTCTACTAAATTCTCGTTAAAAATCTGTAAAAAAAAAGAAAAAAGAACAACCTAATTGCAACGGCACTTTCGCGCGCGCGCGCGCATCGAACATTTCGCTAGAAATTCTAAAAAACGGTACGACCAAACCCATTGATAACGATTATACGCGCGCGTATCGATTCATACGTCAGCGGCACGTACCGACATTAAAAATACCCCTTTGCCCCGTGTGTTCAGTTGAGCAATGCGCCATGCTATAGGTATTCACCGACCAACTGTCGACGGATAAAAACGTCCGGCGAAGAACGGACTAAACAGCAGGAAAATTCGCGATACCCCGGCAAAAGGAGATTCAGAATTCCATCTGTGTCCCGCGCTTGGCGACAAGTGCGCCTTTAGAAAACGCCAAATGCCTCGAGAATTCAAAAATCCTCCGAGTTTTCACAAATTTCCCCGATATTGCCCGTTTCGCGAGGATTTCCCGGGGTCGTCTTCCTGTTTCGTCGGATACGATCGTCGACGACAGAATGGCCAGACAGTGGAGAACGATAAGACCACGGTGATCGATTCAGCAGGGACAAACGTAGGTGAATCCCACGATTTCGATCGCTGGGTATCGCGGCCGCCGTGAAAACAGAGGATTCTTAGGGCGGACAGCTCTCGGTGGTTTTTCATTTCAGGCTTCATATTCATTGAAAGGGGAAGAGAAAAAGTCGCAGACGTCCGCTTTCAGGGAAGTTGACCGCGGTCGTCCGTACGTGGAACAAAAGGCTTAGTGAAGAGTTTGATCGTCCCCGCTATGCCGTGAGGATAAAGGGGCGTAGGAAAAAGCTGCCAGAATGAAAACGATGTCTTCGAAAGCGCGACAAGAAAGAACCACTTCCCTTTCGTCGTATAATTCTATTTAATTCGCGTATCGATGCTGCAACGTCGATCAGAATCGTTAACCTCGCGATACTCAACACAACTAATAAAGCTGGCATTGAAATTAATGTTAATTCAAAGCGAGTAATAACCAAAACTAACTCGAAGACACGAAATCGCATGGATGTACAATTACGTATCTTAAGAAAAAGATATATGAAAATTACTCGTTCACACGTAGGAATATCTGTGGCATAGAAGTCTGTCGATGAGCGTGTAAATGGACAAAGTCGCAGCGCGAACCATCCTGTTTTCGCCGCTCGAAATTGCGAGATTTTCACTATGTTCTCCGACTCTTCCTCTCCCTCTTTCTGTTTGCGGAAGAATGTTACGCTGGTATTTGAACGTGAACACGAACAGCTGCCGTGCGAGTGCTGCGCTCACGCGATACGCGATTTTAATAAACGACGGTCCCGTGTTTGAATCTTTTATTTCGCGCGCGGGGAATTCCCCACTCGACCTGGCCGAATTAATAAAATTAATTGAATTCCAAGGCAACACTACGCGAGGCTGCGACAAAAATTATAATGCCACGTGGAAAGTGATTAATTTCGTTAGAAACATCGCGTGACAATAGTTCGTTCAGTCAGGGGGTTGGAAATTGGAATACTTTCTACCCGAACGGTGAGATCGCAATTTTTTTATCGATTCTACTTAGCGAAAAATCGCTTTCGCCGATCTTTCTTTCGCTGGCTGCAATTAATCTCGAGAACAGACCGGACGTCGTCGCGAATTAAGCGTCTCGGCCGACTGGATCGCGTCGCGACGCAGTAGCACACGTGTCAGTGCGTCGCGACGCAATCAGGAAGCACGTTACAACGTAATATCCGCGTCGAGGGGCGGCGGGGCTGGGGAAAAAAACAGGGGTCGCCCGGGTGAAATGAATTTCGCAGCTAGCGCTCGCTTGTACGCGCCTCACGTCGCCGCAACCCCGTGCTGCACGTCGTTACCTTGCTACGTGTCAGAAAAGTGGCCGCGAGGATCGACGATTCCACCCCCTCGGACGAAACTGACGCTGGCACTCGAGAAAATTCCCCGGGAATAACGTAACTTCCCCTCGCGATGGATGCTAAAATATGAACGTTCTAACTTAAACCTGGATAACCCGTGACTCCTTGAAAAAACTTTCGAAAGATGATGTCACTTCGGATATACTGACTTATACGTTGCAAATGTCGTACAACGTCTGCAAAATAGTATTATTCACGACGGCATTCTCCAAAAAACCGCATTCAAGAAAACGTCTCGATCGTTCGCTCTAAAAATAACGCTTCTGGACCGTCGATATTCCAAATCACCCCGGAAACCTTCGTTTCTCGACTGGCAGCACAATTAGCGAGCGGTGCGCGACCTTCGATTAGCATTCCAGCAACGGCAGCGAAAGGGCAGAAACGTAGAGGGGGGAGAGAAAAAAAAAGGAGACGGAGGATTCGCCGTTGATATTTCTGGTAACGAAGAATCGTCGAGTACGTGGAATTTCTAGACAGATTTTTGTCGGTTCGTTGCACAAGAGAGACACAGAGGATGAAAAAGGGTGGCGGCAGAGAGATGATGGAGGAGATTTTCCGCGAATCGATAACGAGAGAGGGCCTGCTTTGCCAGCCTGCCTCCGGAACCACTCTGGAGTGAGTCGAGACGAAGCCAGCCAGGATGGAGGCTGCTGGCAAGCACGGTTAAGGTTGAAACAGGACGAGAGCGCGAGGGCCTGACGAGAGGAAGACGCTCAGAAGGAGAAGAAGAAGAAGAAGACGCGGAGGAAGCGAAAGAAGACAGAGAAGGAAGGAGAGAGGATGGTGATGAAGAAAGGCTTGGAGAGGTTGGGTAGGCCGGGTAGGTAAGAAGAGAAAGAATGCAAAAAGTCGAAAGAAACGAGGATAGCGCGCACGTTGTATACGCGGCGGTGAATCGTTATGTAGATGTGTGCATTGTGCACGGTTGTAGGGTTGCTTTTCAAGGAGGTCGACGAGATAGAAACAGGTATAAAGAGGAGGGAAAATCCCGGTTGGTGGAGGCTAGGCTCGCGCGCCAAGGTCGTGGCATCAAAGATGCTCGTGTTAAAAAGGGAGGGTGCCTTTCAATTTTTAGAAAGCCCTCGCGCCTTGTTGTACCCCAACATCTCGCTGATGCATACGTAATACGTTTCCGTGTAGCTTGCCTCTCTGTCGTTTCACTGTTCGCTTATCTCCTCCCCATCCGTTTTTTTTTCCTCCTCCGCGGCGTTTTTGCGCGCGAGAAGAGAACGATACCGGCCGTACACGTTGTTATTCGCGTTACCCGCGTGGAACTACGAACCGACTACTTCGAGCGCGATTAATTCACCTTTCCCACGGCGTGATACGAATTTCCTCCCACCGTCTGATCTAACGCTAATCGCTGTCGAAGGGTCGACGATTTCTCGCGAATCCCCGAACCGAACCGATGCAATACCCACGCGATATCGTCGCGTACGAACGTCGACGCGGCAAGAGACGGCGAATAATTCGATTAAGCGGAATTACAAGCTGCCAGAGCTTCTCTCTCGGCGAACAAACGAATCCGTAGAGTGAACCTTATTGGTTACATCAACGTGGTAAGTAAATACTTAAAGGGGCTTCCCCTTGTTCCGCTGTTCCGAGGTATTAACTTCTATGGGACTCGAACCAGGAGTAACAGCACGAGACGAAGAGAGAGAGAGAGAGAGGGTGAGAGACGGACGGGGTGAAAATATGACGAGGGTAGGATCGGCATTATCGTTCGCTTTAATCGAATTCGAGCAACCGGGCGTTCTGTGTCAAACGTATCGTCGATATCGCGTTACTCCGGGGCGCGAACTGACCAACCCTAACGACGACGCGTCCGTAGCCAGGGTGCATCGCGCCTCCATCCCTCGCGACGTTTCATTAGCGGACGTACCAACAACTCGAGACCAAGAGGGACCCTTGACTCGCGATTAAAACTTGCACCCAGTCCGTGTATTTACGTGCTCCGACGTGACTTTCCGGGCGCCGCCGCGTTTCCGGTTACCGGACGCCGGAAAACTTAAAGTAGCTGGCTCGCTTTCGAGCGGATCGCTGCTGTTGCGAATTTCTGCGGATAATTTCTGTCACTGAGTTTTCACTAAATTGTAAATTATTCGCGAGACAGTTGGGCACGTGTTCGTCGAGTGAATATCGAGAGCTCGATATCAAGGCTTGCTGTAGACAGCGACTCGCAGGGAGAGTCACGGGAGACGCGCACGAAGTGAGATTATATTACGTTATAGTATACTGGTGGCTATGTTTTTAGTAAGTTCCGTAAATTTAACAGCGGATCCCGGCGAAGAGCACGGAAGACACTCGCACGGTGAACGGCTGTACAATTTTGTAGCTTCACGCGTGTGCAGTAAAGCCGAGAGGGCTCCTCTTACAGTGACACAGGTTCCACCCTCCTCCGTCACTGGTCTGATGGCCCTTAAAACTAAAACTCGCGCTCCATTCGGGAAGAATACCCGGGTGGAACGAGCCAGATTCTGACAGGATTTATTTACAGCTCGAGCCAGAAGAATTTTCTATCCGTCGATGAGAACAAGTTCCATGAAACTTAGGCTATTCTTCGATACCGGCGAGCAGAGCTAACTTCAACGTCGATGCTCTGAATAAAAGAGTTCAGGCAACAACGAGCTAGCGCACTATTCAAGAGTTAATTATACCGAAATACTTTCGTTTTTCGTTCAAGAAATTCTTCCTTTGATACCACAGAGGGTAACTGCAAGGGGGATGCGAATGTCCTCGGGCTGAAATACGATTTTCTATTTAATGGAAGCACGAAAATTCGTGGAAACTCATGGAAATGGTTGGCAAAGCGAAGCTACAATTGATTCCGCTACGCGGGATTCCTGCACACGCACGCGAAAGACGTCATCCTTGTTAAACTACGTAATCTTGGAGCTGTCAAGCGTATCCAGGAGACAAACCGAAACCCTACGGCTCACGTGCACCTCTTGCACGGTATTGCGTGCGGATGCTCATTAGTGTTCCTGCAATAATTCTGATATTGCGCGATCGTTCTCGCCGGATTCGCTACGTTAACGACGTAACGTCGCGTTTCCACCGCGGTACCGCGACTTCGGGCGATTATGTCTACGGGTTTCTGGTAATCAAAAACGGTTAACAGACCGTGCCACCTCTTGGAATAATTATTACCGCTTCGTTTGACCTCGCGACCCAATTACCGATAGATTTTTGTCTCGCGAGACCGTGGATTTCCGTCTTACCTTTAAGGACAGGGCTCGCGTGATTCGACTGGTAATCGTATATCGGTAACTTCTTGCGGAACGCGAGAAATGGCTGTTCGAGTTGTTCAATTACGGTGAATACAAATTTACGGGAAGAAATAATACGTTCCATCCAACAAAGAAGCTATCAAGGATGATCGATAACGTTGCGCAAGCATGCAACAAAGTGTCCGTCCATTCATCATCCCTTTCACCGATGAAAGAGTGGAAAAACGACGGCGGAACGGCGAAAGAAAAACAACCGCGCCGCGGCGCCGTCATCCGGGATGGTTCGCCCGCGGACGAAAGTTAATCGCGTAATAAATAATAATTTTTCTCGTCCGCGATCCGGCCATTCGGCTAATTGCCTTTTATGCCGAGGTGTTTTACAGTAATTTCGCCGGCGACGTAATCAAATTCCGTTCAGCGGTCGTTAGTTTCATTAAAAACTTGTGTAACGCCGTAAACCACGGCGAATTACCGCCGGCGATGGTTCGCAGGGATCCGAATTGGCCCGAATTACACCTGCTGGCCCGGATAGGATCGAGAAAACGCGCGGTAATCCGGCTGGAAATTGTGCCGCGAAATTCGAGCCTCGAATACGCCGCGCTGGTGAAATTGCCGCGAAATTCGAACGCGGGACGAATCGCCGCGTGACTTTGAGAGGACGAGCGAAAAAAAAGTACGGAACGGGAAAACAATGGGGGTTAACGAACTGTCCGTACCATGGAACAACGTCGTTTTCCATTAGCTTTTCCTTTATATCGCAACAAAAATAAAAGCGCAGGATTCTATTTTTGATCCCGGGAATTCAATCTGTTTGTCGATCTTTTGTGATGGGAATAGCTGTAAATGGATTGCAAACTTCCCGACGAACGAAATTAAATTCTACTTTAATTTCCCTTCGATTCTATATTAAATCCGCGGGGAATAGAGGCGGTTGCTTTTTACCGTGCCGTCGATTTTGGATTGTAATATTAATCTTGATAATAATTAACAAATAGCCGAGTCGAAAGGTGCCCCGATAATTAATAATAATGGCGGTAATTATAAATTGTGTTTATTGCGTCGATATAATAATAACGAAACGGGACCGGTATCAGCAAATTCTAACGCGTAATACTATGAATCAAATAGAACATTTGTACGAGAGCATTGAAAATTGCACAAATCGCATACAGTACAAAATGTATGGGACATTTTACGCCGATTCTACGATAATTTACGAGCAATGACATCCACGCTTGATTATCGGTAGTTTCCTAAGGCGGAAAGAGGGTAGTCGAGGGGTGGATGGAGGTCAGGTGCCGTGTTTGTCGAGGAAAATCTAGAAAGTCAACAGAAGATAATTAATTAGCTCGAACACGAACCAACCAGCGCACCTATGTCTGCGACAGAACTGGAGCACGAATAAATTCATTATCCTTCCGGCGTCGTGGATGTCGTGCATACGAAAAATATTTTTCTACCGGATGTGCGACTCCGCCACCGCGGTATAACTTCGTTCGCTGCGTTGAGGGTATCTCTGATGCGGGACGGCGATAAAATTTCACGAAGAAATTGGCAGCCCCGGCTGCGAGGGATTTTATTTACGTGGAATTTATTTAATATTGAATCGCGCGACATAAATCCCGGATAAATTTCAGTGTTCGTTGGGAAGTTTAATATTAATGCGTTCTGCGCCGCTGTGAATTATCGCTGAGAGTCTAATTTTTTTATCCGCGTCGAGTTACACGTCGTGTTAAACTGTAAAAGTGAAGTCAGACCGACGAGAATTTCCGCGGATACGTTGCTCGCTACTCCTCCTCGGGTGTGCGAATGTTTCTTCTAATAATTAATTAGAAAGGAATTAATTAGAATGGAAAGTAATAACTACTAATTAATTAGAATGGAATAGAACTAATAATTAATTAGAATGGAAAGTTACGGATGCGATGGGCGCGCGTGGAAATTGAATAAATTTTACTGGAACGTCGACGTCGCGGCGCAATTTCAGCGAAATGAGTTCGCCGCGATTGAAAAGTTGAGATTACACGGGACGATTAACGCGGCTGTTAACAAAATCGAGCTGACACATTATGTTAATTAATATTCCGATAAGCAATTCGTTCGCCGCGAATTCACGCCATTCCCAATACCCCTGTAATGGACATTGAAAATATAATTTACGGGGTTTACGCGAGACACAGAATAACGATATTTATTCGCCTTAATAACATATTTCATTGAAATTCGAACACTCTGCTCTCGGCGAAAACTTGGAAATTTCAATCTCATCGTTATTTTAACGATATACAGTTACATCTAATAATAACTTGCGTTGCCATCTACCATCGCAACAGCCAAAAAATAGTATAGAAAAAAACAAAAAATCTAAACGACACTCTTCACAATCAGCGATCTCGTTTAGCGTGCGAACGTTTCCAAAGAACGCGCTTACAAAAAGCCGGCGGAACACCTCGAATCTCTCTCGAATCGCCGAGCGTTTCCCGCTTCTGGCAAGAATCACGGGGATGATGCGCGTTTCAAATATTTTTCGAAAGAAGAATAAGCGGGGGATGGAAACGCGGGTTTTCGAGCGAGCTGCAGCGCGCGGATATCGCGTTTCCATTTTCACGCCGGGCGTTCAGCCCGCGGCGGTTCCGCGACCCCGTGAAATTCCACGGTGAAAAATTCCCGCCATCCACCGGGGCGGCGTCGCTGTTTCGACAGTCATATCCGGCGCGACGCAAATTTCCTTACAGAACCACCGAAGCAGCGACGATTACGCGTCGCTGCTCGTTTCGCCAGCCAGAAACAATTCGCTGCGAGACTTGTCAAAAGCGCGAATCGAAGATATTTTCCATCCGCCACGCGATGTGTCACCGAGAGGGGGTGAGAGTCGATTGAACGCGCGGATCGCTTGACGTGGTCGCGAACCCTTTCTCGTCTCGCTTCGAAGACGCATCGGGGTGGAATTTCACGTCACGAAACGTGTACACCTCTTCCCACGATACATCTCATTTAACGTTGCTCTACGTTTCTTCGTGGAATAATTTCCAGTCCAATTACACCACTCTGGGATATATTCCAGGTACACTAGGTGCACGCAACTAAAAGAGAAATTGTAACGTTTCCCCTTGAAAATTGCAGCGATTCGAGAACAAGCGAAGGAAGTGACCAAGCGCGAAAGAGAACAAGAGGCGAAGGGAAAAGAATTGGGATTAAAGGTCGCGGAGGGTTTGTACGAAAGAGTGGAATCCGTTGAAACGGCCGGCTGAAATAATTGACCGAAAGTGTCGGTATTTCTACGCGAGAATGCTCGCAGCTAACACTGAGAAGCGATGTCCCGAGCGTGCGCATATTTTCGCCCACCGCGACCGAGTTTCTTACAGCGATGGTGCACGCGAACTACCCCCTCATTTCCTGTATACGTGGCACCGGCCTCCTCTGCGCTCGTTAAAATATTGCCGTGTTTCGGACGTAAAAAAGCGCCACCGAAGCCAACTCTTGCTCGCGTTAGAATATGAAAACTGCGCTTTTCCTCCCTCGTGAATCAAAGGGGTGGAAAAATGGAAGAAGTAACCAGTTGCGCGGCAGCGAATTAATTTACCCGGTGCTACGCGGACGTTTAATCGTTCTAATGAGGTTCAGGGGGTGGAATAAGCGTTCGAGGCAGGCCTGGTCGATCTGTGAATATTCGAATCGATCGACTTTGCTTTTAAGTGGATGATGTCACGAGTTTCCTCTTCCTTTAATACAGAGCTAAGTTTAAAGAATTTTGTAATGTTCGATCGAACTATAAGATTGAATAGGATGGGTTCGATGGGCCGTGCAATTTGCAATGGATGAAAGTCACGATCGGCGCCATATTTCCCCGCAAAATGTTCTCCACGTGTTTGAGCCGCAAGTTTCGCCCCGCACCACTCGATAAAACTTTTAATAAGTTCTCGTCGGGGGTGTGTATACATCGGTGATTCCCAACGGGAGCCATCGATACTTCCTCCGTTACTCTATTTTACCTGACGTTCTTCGTTACTGCCGTTGAAATTTATGCAACGCCAATGTCACTGTTCTCCTCGAAGCGGCACAATTTTCTTCAATTACAATTTCTCCGTTGCAACTCTGCTTTCAATTTACTCGTAACTTTTACAGAACGCGAGCGCACGCGCAAACCGTGAAACGTCTAAAAAGAGCAACGAAGACCAGATTCGAGCAGTTTCGTTTCGTCTTCTTTTGTTAAAGGATAATCGAAAGAACTCACGATACGCAGAGATGGTGGAAGGGAACGACTGGTGGCGTTCACGATGAAAATTCCATGGACACTCACCTGAAACAGAAAATTAAAGGAACTTATTGTCAATCGTGGATCCCTTCCGATTGTGATCCTCAGCTTATTAAAGAACCTTAAGAGGCTTCGTTAACCGGGAAAATCCCAACGTGCTAATTACGTACGACGGGCTTCTAATGACACTTCGCCAACTAATTACATTCGAACGCTTTAAGAAGATAATGAATTCCCAAACCGTGCGAAAACTTTCCCGGCTAAATTCCGTCGCAATTTGCGCGGCGGGTCTTTTGAACGTCCCGCGTTGATACGATCGTTACTTCATCCGCTACCCGGTTCGTGGCACGCTCCGAGAATTTCATATCCCGCGACTTCTCGTTAGCGACTCATTTGGTAAGCTAATTTCAAACTTCCCCGCTGATAACTTTCTTTTTTCTATCATTTAAAACACTTTTTATACTCGTTGCTATTCTTTACGCCCGAAGCGTGGAATTTATTTCTCCGTTGGGAGGCTCTGACCTAATTCTCTGCTATATAGAATTATTCGCGGACGGATATAATTTCGTTTCTGTTATCATCCATGGATGATCACATTTCAGACTCTCATTATAATGGTATTATAATTTGATCTGTATTTTAAGCGAATTGCCATTTCACCCTAATCCACGTCCAACGTTCGCATGTCCGCATAGTTGTGACGCATGAATAACCACACGCCTAAATGATTGTGTATTTATTTCTTTTCAAACGTCGATTATTTCGTCGACAGAGTTCGAGACCGATCTTACGAAGTTATTAAACATCGTTCCACTAATAACCTGGCTTCACTTTGGTGGACGCCGAACGGATTACCATACTAAATCATCTGAAGCAATCCAAGTCAGACACACCAATAACGTCCACACCAAACTGCTGCTACGAGAAATTGTATTAATTGTGGAAGAACTTTCATTAATGTGGAACGCGGGGTAACAATGTCCATTCCAAACTAGCTGTACACCCCTTCGACTACGAGGGAAATACTTGTACAGAGTTGTCTACGGCGAGTTTCGAACATTACGTCGAAAACGCAGAGAAATTTCTGAGGATTAATGGCCAGCTATCCCAACGAACGTTGATCATTGGCGCTAAACACAGAGGACTTAATAATTATCCTTCTGCTGCGCCAAACCTTCACTCTGCTCCTTTAATTACTGAATATTCAACGACGCAAATTCATTCCGATACCATCCTCGTGTACATTATTTCTACGGATGTATTCCTGAGCTGTGAAATTGCGTTTCAGTCTCGATATTGAATACCCACGTATGTCGCACCACTCAGCAAACAAAGAACACCACTGTTTCTTCGCAACGGTAACCTTCTCTCAGACGAAATCATCTCTATTCTGAAACAAACCCTCGAACACGTTTCTACGCGAACAAAGAGGATCATCCCCGGCTGGAACATCCACCATTTCCGTCCTCGATCAGCTCGCGTGACCGACATTCAACGGGAAGCCGCACGAACAGACGAGATCCTCGCCAAAACAGTCGGCAACTTTTCACAAATCCCGACACCAAACAGATGCGGGTCGAGCGAGTCGGCGTAGCTCGTGTCAAAAGTGGAACGGTTCCCCCGTACATGATTAATTTATTCTCGCCTGGTCCGGATTTAGAGAAGCGCTGCTCAATAACTCGTTAAGGAACTTGGAACTGGCACACGCAGACATTCCTATCTTTCAGACGGGTAGGAGGCGATCGATAGCAGGTTTAAAATAAATCCATATCTGCCACTTTTACGGCATCCTTCATTAAATCGTACGAAGCTGTCGACGACTTCTCGGGTATCCCTAAATCGAACGGATAACGACGTGAAATCTTGCGTGTGATTTGTGTCGCTTCCGTTTGATACGAATTAAACGAAGTATTCGAACCGTAAGATTCGATGTCATCTAGCGAACGAAAAAGCAACCCCTATTTGTTCAACAGAAAATAACTTCACCGGCAGCGCAAAATCATCTCCATTTTCAAGCCGACTCAACCCCCGAGCAAAAACTGCCGTCACCCTCCGCGACGTAAACCATAGCCACCCCCGCGTGATCGTCTCGCGTGACCGAGATTCATCTGGAATATACAAGAAGGACGACAGACAAGATGATCGTCGCCATCAACGATCCACGTAAACGCGGAACGAGCGATCCATCGGGTGCGCCGGTAGAAAACGACGAGGTAACCCGGCGCACGTAGCCTCTCGCGCGATAATTCGACCCTGTTGAAGCGGACCCGGGTAGAGTGAAAGGGATGGATAGGGCGGGCGCATCGCGGGGGTGCACGCGCGGGACGTGACGTGGTTCGCAAACGCGGCACCGTGGCTCCCAGTGTACAAACAGGCCCGGAATTCGTTGTGTTAAGGCGCTGAGTCGGCTGCTCGGGGGCTAATGTGTTTACAGAGCCGGCAATTGTAAACTAAACCGCAACCATCGTCGAGTGTTGCACGCAGAACTGCACCTGCAGGTTACGCGTTCGAGAGGGTTGCGAACACCGCTGTTGCGCGTCTACCAACGCGTCTATCCGAGCCAGCCCCGCGATCCGCCGCTGCTAAGCCTAAATCCGCTCGAAATTCTTCATCGAGGGCGAAGTGGATTGGCCCGTGGCCGAAAAACGGATTCGAGCCTGCCCGCGCGGCTCAACTTGCGCTCCCGCTTCGCTCTGTCCCGCAAACCTGGGCTCTCCTGCCGGGATAGCGCGCGGTTACAGTCGTAAATCTTGGTTTACTGCGTAAACTTAACGAATGGGCGGCGGTAGCGATTGATGAAGCCCCGCACCGGCTTCTTCGGGACGTTAGCCGCCCCTGGGGGAGGATTTTCGACGGTGAGGCGACACACGGGAGTTCGACACTCGCGAGATTGATCGATCTGCACGGTTGTCGAGAGGAAATTGCCGAATGGATGTGTTATAGTAAAAGAAGACATTAACATATCGCGGTTTACTCAAGAGACGTCTCGAAAACGGGTAATTGGCTTTGTCATGCTTGAAAGTTGAAACTGGTTGCAAAAATTGTTGCTTCCCGGAAGCTTCGATACGGACGTCCGCAGGCGGAGCAGTCAGGCATCGAAATAACGCGATGTCTTCTCGTATATCGATGCGTATCGGTATATGGAACAGGCTGACAAGTCGCGTTAATTTCTGATGAAGATAACGCGGTCTCGTCACTGGACGCTGGACCACGATATCGCTCGCCAAGTGTCCGCGCAACTTGGTACGTCTATCGATGCAGCTGCAGCAACGCCTGCTGTTGTTCGAAACCGAGCGATTAGAGCAGCGCTACGACCGCTCTAAGCTTCGAGGCTTAGCGAGCCTAGACCCAATTACCTCGATAAGAACGACGATTCAACCTCGCGTCATACGTACTTCCATTGATTCCTACGTTATCTGGAAGAAGCGCGCAGAAAATGCAAGCAACGAGGCAACTACAAACGGCAAATACGCTTTGGATTCTTCGAAATCGAATGGATTACGGGAGGGATCGAGAGCCTGAGACAACATTGCGAATTCCGCTCGAAACTCGCGGCTGCTCGACAGAATCAACGAACAAACGCGAAACCGGAAGAGACGCTCGCGTATCGTTGGGATCGTGAAAATTTTTGTCGTGTGCGGAACGAAGCGGAGAAAGAAAAGGGAAATCCACCCCCGTCGCGCGATATGCAAAATCCTGCCGCGCGAAAAGTAGGCCGGATTTGTCCGCTCCTTTTTCGCTGGAACGTGAAACGTGTTCAATCTGCGTCTACGCTTGGAATACAACAATAGCGATTCAGCACGTTCGCACAAGTGTGTCTGTGCGTAACCTGTTTCCTTCCCCTTTACTTGGTACACGCGAAGGCGCAGCTATCCGATGCAATGTGTACCTTCGAACCCGCGAAGCGATCATCCGAGACTTATTCTAACGTTCGCTATAAAAAGTCAGCTTATCCGTTTCATGCGAAAATAGAGCGATTCCTGTGGCTTCGGTCAGGCGAAGACTTTCCATTAAATTTCGCTCGCTGCAACAATAATAACGTAACGTAAACCGGCATCGCGCGGCATTGTTTTTAACAAATACCTTGTCTGACGGATAAGCCACGGAAGTTAACCCGTGGAAGTTAAGCCGTGGGTTAATCCGCAAAATCAATAGAACCCAAGTAAAGTTTCCACCGGGCAGCAGCGCATAACGCGGACGGATGCGTTGCTTGATGGAATTAATACCAGCGAGCAATTAGAACTTCCGACCGATTTATCAACCGGCTATGCAGAGCAGCGATGGAAGGAGTTTGCGATTTGTTTTTTTTTTTTTTATTTTCTTCTCCTCCATTTTCGCATTCGTTTATTTATCGCATTCCGAATCACGCGAGTACGCGTGCGCGAATGTACGAGATTGCGTGAAGTTGTTCCGCTCCGAATTAATATTCGAACGAGGGAATTGGAAGTTGGGCTCGCTTGATATTCGGATCGAGAGAGATGCACGGCGTTTCCGTTACGAATCTATCGCTGTAATCTGAAATGTATTTTAATTGAAAGGATTCGCGATCCACCTGGGAAGGTATTTTCAGGCACGGTTTAACTTTCGTTTTATTTTGGGGTATTAAACAGGAGGCTAGTCGAGTCGTCGGGGGTGCAATTCGCAGGCGAGTCACGAAACTCCGTCGCAGCGAAACAATTGGAATTACAAGGTGCGATTGCAAATTGTTAGGGGAAACACCCTGTATATTCTTCGCGCGTTTTAGATGCAGCGCGTGTAGCGTTTCGGTTTTCCCCTGGTTTTATGCGAGGCCGTTGTTCCGCGTGTTCCAAAGTTGCGGTTTAATTTAAAAAAAAAAAAGAAATTCCCGCGTGCACAGGTTTTTTCAAGCGACGTCGAGGAACGCAAAAAGAACTTTGGCATTTTCATATTCCAACAAAGCTTTTCATTGAAAATTTTACTTATCTTACGATTATGTTTGCATTATGCAAATTACATTGTGCACAACAATTTCATTTTGCGCGACACGAAATTACGTATGTACATCTATATAATACCCGTGCAAACGATATATTCAAATAATGATTACCAATGTTTGCAGCGTGCAATTTTTTACAGGTTTTCCAGTTTGTTTTTTCCAGGAGAATATTATACCAGCCACAGATCGCGCTTTTAATTTATATCGCTGTAATTATTCACGCGATTACGTCTGGTCATTACTTGCGCGTTTCAAAACGAGATTCGATCCAGCTCGTATGGCGAGCGAGTTTAACTCGGACGCATAAAAATGCGAAACCAGTAAAAAACTAATTCGCTCGCACCGCTACGACCGCGAAATAAGCCTCTTCCGGCCGGTATATCTTTTTTACACGCTCGAAACAACGAAATGTTTGTACGCGGTATAAATGCGAGCATTTTACGTCGCGTATAAAATGTTCGCATCCTTCCGTATATAATTTTCCGCTCTCTCTTACCCCCTCCTTGCGTTTGAAAATTGGGAAGGGTGCCGGTTTTAAAGGCTTGCAAAAGCTCGAAAATGGCAGTCCATATAAAAATCGATAACCAATATTTACGCGTTGAATTTTTCAATGAAAACCAGTGGCGAGTTGTTGTTAAAAATAAATGCCTGTAACGGATTGTAATTCGAATGTAAAGTTTCCAACAGTTCAACGAAACGTTTCAATCAAATCCAATACCAATTCGAATATTATCCTCCTACATAATTCAACAGTCACGCGTATCGTTGAAAACGCTAATTTTTGCTTCGTCAAACAAACTTTCGTTCTACGTACTCCTTTTTTTACCATCCCCGATGAAAAGTCCGCTCGTCCATTTTTTTCCTCGATACAGACGAACGAAAGTTGCAAACCGTGGCTATAATTAAGGCCATCAGGAGGCGAATACGTAACTGGTCCGCGACAAAAATGGCCCTCCCGGTTTTGTCGCCGTCCCTTCGCGATTAACCGTCCTGTAGCCCTGGTCCAGAGTCGCGCAAGAACGAACGGAAGAACTCCGAATTTCCACCGGCTGGCCCACCGTAGGTCATTACGACGGCGACTTGGCGAACTTACCCTTAACGGCAAAAGAAAAAGCGTCGCGCGGAAAGTTTTCGCATACATTTCCGGCCCGTGGACGCGTGCGTCCGAAAGGTTTACCTAATTTTTACCCAATTACCTTATAAAGGGGTGGGGAGAGGCCCCGCATAATTGTCCCCGAGGGCTCATTAATTCTTTGGCTGGTGTGCATCCACAAGCCTCTCGTTAAGTCCTCTCACCCCATCGTTAGTCCCGACCGCGTTAATTCCCGCGCGCTTTGCAACGATCGATCCAGCTTTAATAATCGTGGAACCGACTCGCGAAACTTGGGACGGGAGTCGAAGAGGGGTATGACCATCGACGTCTGCCCTCTGTCGCTGATTATTAATCGAGGGATAAGAAAATAGACGAGACCGGGGACGTCGGTTGTTGGCGATTAATCACTCCTGTGGTGCGTTGGGTGTCTTTGGGCGTTGGTTCTGTCTCAGCTTCGCGTGGACCGGCTGAGGCTTCGAGGGGGTGATGTTCTGGTATGATGAATTGTGTTTCGCGAGTATGGTTAAACGAGGTGGGTGGAGGATTAGTTACTTTTTGGGGAATGTTGTGATGTAGGTAAAGAAGAGGGATAGGTAAGGGAGATAGAGAGACGTGTATGAAGGAACGGGGTGGTAAATATTGTCCGTTCAAGAGACTAATTTTCTTCTTTTCTAAGGAAGTAGAAAGTCCAACAAATTCCCTATTCGAGGCGACGTTATTGTTGGAATTTTAACGACGCCCCAATTAATGACGGCTAATTAGCCGCGACAAAGACCAATCCCGGTTAAATCGTTGTAACGAGCGTCGAAAGAATAGCACGATCAAAGAAAGCGAGATTCGCCGCGTGTTCCCGCCGCGGGGGGAATTGAAATCCATATAAAGTTCCTAATTAGAGTCCCGGACGGGAACGTACACGGGGAGCGGGTTGTAACGTCGTACACTCGAACAGGTCGAAGTTTCAATTTCAACCGCCGCCAAAGTCTACCACCTTCCGCCTCCTTCTCCAGCAACCCCCAAAGTCGTCGTCGCCTCGTTACGAGCGCGAGTTTCCAACTTATCCGCCCTCGACACGCTGTGTGCAGAGCGCGATTGGCAAACGTTTTCGCTTCAAAAGTCGGGGCCACCGACGATACGGATTACCAAGGAAGAACAAATAGTGTGCGAGGCGCATTAACGTTCCCGTGCCTGGGATTGAATTAAACCGGGAAGACGGTGACCTGATTCCTTTCATAGCTCAGCTCAGTCTCCAGATGAACTTTTCTTTCCCTTCTCTCTCCCTCTTCTTTTTTAAATCTCTTCGATAGACAGGATACGAAGTAAAATTGGATATTATTTGCATATTTCCAGTGGAACTGATACTTAAAGTGCTCCCTTAACGTATATTAATATTTGGAAAGATAACAAGGACGAAATTTTTTGTCTCGCACCATTTCTTCGAATCACTGCATATAACGATTATGCAAACTTCGTTTAATCGTGTGGAACGAAGTTTCGCGATGACTGCGATCGATTTTGCTCGGTGTCACAGAGTAACGAACTATCCCTGAAAGTTGGACACAAACGCCGGCACAATTTGCACGGGAAGACCGGGGTAGCTTTAATGAACTGTTTTGATAATTTACAGTATCAGTTTGGAGCACGGTCCCGGGCAGCGTCGAAAAATCTAATTCCCTTAAAACTCGTCACAGGGTACACTCGCCCGATGCTTTTGCACAGTGCGATCTGTTTGGTTTCGTCTGACCAATTTAAACGAGCCCCAAACAGAGTGAAGCCTAGGATCCATTTGAAAATAAGATAAGCAATCAAAGGGAATTTAAAAGAGTTCCCCGTCTGATGTTTGACGTCTCGCGATCGAATTAACTCCCGAGAATATTAAATGCATCGAGTACTTATGTCGACCGGGGAACTCGTTAATACACGAGCGGACTTTCACAACTTCGAACGATCTCGCACACCTATCTTTTTGCACGTACGTGTACAGTTATGTTTGCACAGGTGCACGCACTCTGCTCTCTCGTCGCTCTCGCTTAATTAGGCGAATTACGCGGGTCGCTGTAAACCTTGCGTGTAATACAAGGAACTCTCCATTTTTGCCTCCTTTCTTTCCTTTTTTTTTCTTTCTGCTAACTCGACAAATTTGCGACATCCATGGCTCCCATTTGCTCGCTTCGAAACGGTTGCTCTTCAACGATGATGGCCGCGGTCCCAGCGTTAATTCTTTCGCGGTACCCGCGCGGTATTTTCCGTTTCACGGCGACCCGATGCTCGCGAGGTGCGCGCGGAAAATCGATAACGCTCACGCCACTCCCTGGCAAAATAACCGAGTCGGAATTTCTGGCCGTGCCTCGAGAACGACATCGTGTTTATGCAGATGCGGCCGCCCGGAAGCGTGCCGCGCGGAACAATAACGTGTAATCGTGGCACCCGTCCCGCCTCGCCTCGCCACCGTCTTGCCGATCAGACATCGATACGCGCAGTCTGCTACTTTCACCTCGACTTTCCTCGACTCGTTACGACGTCTAATGCCAGGGCCCTCGATCACGACCAAGAACAATTCGAGGGGATCGCTGCCGGTGGTTGGACGCCAAAGCAGATTCTCCGGAAATTCCACGCGAGAATCGAGTTTATTTAGTTTTAATCAGGCGACTGGGAAATTGGAGTTCGCGAAGTACCGGGGAATGTTAATAGGGTCGATGTTGTGTTAATATGCTCTGTGGATTAAGCCAGTTGCACGGGGTAAGTTCTCCCGTTCGAATTTATAAAATATCTTCAGCTATCCAGATCTCATTTGGGTTGAATCTTCCGATGCGATCGATACTCGAGCTTCTCGGAGTGTATAGAAATGTTCCAGCGATCGCATTCCCCTGGAAGAAAGGGTTGATGTCCGCGAATCGTTTGATACAGCCAAGCAAAGACGTGATCGACGATAAGGAAAGCGGAAGCCGAAGGAAGAAATGGAACAGAAAATCCTTCGCTCGCGTTTCATCGTATGGTTTCTCGCGCGGCAGTCATAAGAGTGGCAACTACGAGCAATTTCGAGAATTCCGAGGCGCGTAACCGGGCAACTGATTAATGGAAATCGGCCTGGCTGCGGTGTATCGATAACTTCACGGTGGATTTGTCGATGGGAACGGGTATCGATGTAAAAGCCGGGCTCTCCCGGGCTGGAAACATGGTTTCAAATTATGGCCCGGGCGCGTACCATCAGCGAAGCGTAAAAATTACACGCGCAGAATGAAAAGCGGTCTAATAAACGCGATTTCATGGCCGGGAAAAGCAAATACGAGGACCGAATGGAAATCACGAGGCTCTGCTACCAATATTTTTTTTTCTTTTTTTTCTACCTCGACTCGCCGTCCCTGTCTCTCGCTCGACATTTATTTTTATTTGTTTCTAACAACGGCACAAATTGTAACACGCGAACGTTCGAGCGAACAAATTTAACGCTACGACGAACACCCAAATGTCCGTGCAATTAATAATCAAGCGTTTGATCGATTGTTTCGCGCGAAAATTATTAATGATTTTGCACACCGTCCGCGAAAGTGCGAAGAACTGGTGCGAAGAGTCCACGATGAATAAAATTGATTCGAACAATTTTTAAAAAGTGACTCGTCCGAGAGAAGTTAGCAAGTGTCGAAGAAATATGAAATAACTCTCGAAACACGGATAAGGAGTCCGCTTCTCTTTCACGGGAATTGAATCCAGGTACCTATATGCGCGCTGCTTCGATCAGTGGAACTTTTATTTTGAAAAATTTCTTTCAACTACTGTCGTTCGCTGCTGTACAAAGTTCTAGACGGCTGTCCAATTTTTCAGCCGTGACACAATCCTCTTACCGAACAGAAGGTTACTTAACTCACGATAAACTCTCGTTACTTCGCTGGCTTTGGTATATCGCACGTGTTCTTCTTCTAATTACACTTGCAACCTCCACATGTACGATACACACAAAAATACAAACACCTTTCAAACGTTTGACAGCAAATTTCCAGGAAACATCCATAAAGAATGAAAGAGATCGGCGAATCCGCGAGCTCGCGAGAAGAAATTAAAAAGAAAAAGTTTCCAGAACTGAATTGATAGAAAGACGAAGGAAAAGGGAAGCCCTCGAGACGGGTGACAAAGTCAGATGGCAATTTCGCGCAGAGATATCCTTTGTGCATGTGCGCCGGGACGCCATCGGAAAACAGACAGTCCCCGTTTTCCCTTCGACGACGGAGAACAGAAAGAACCACTCAACAATACGTAGCAAGTTTCCCGAAGTTGCCGCGAATTCCTCGAACAGGGGTTGCTGGGCGATATCATCCCTGCCGCCAACCTACTCGCCGAGAGATATCGTCTGATAAGGAATTACCGTGATTCGAATGGAAAGTTTGTTAATCTACCCCTCCAGCGGGCGAAAACAAGCGAGGGTACGATCAAAGGGGTGCGTAAAAATATCCGCGGAGAAACAAGGAGAAAACCGTGGGTGGCTATGAAAATAGAGCAACCCTTGTCGATTTCTTCGGGTGAAAAAAAAGGTGTATTAATCGCTGTTGGTGTGCTAAAACTTTCGATTGTTTCCAAAGTGTTTGAATCGAGGATCACCCGCGAACCTCTCGCAAAACTATCGCGCGGCGAATCGTTACGGTATACTCTATAAATGTATGTTACACGTTTCGCCGTTACGAGCGGCATAAATTATGCAAACGACGCTCTCTTATACGCGGCGGAGTTGCACGAGGCGCGGGTGAGCATCACCGAAGGCCGCGGCTAATTTTATTCATTAATCTAATGGGACAACGCTGCTCTAAGTGTGTGAGTCACGTGTAACGCAAAGCTAACTTCAATTTAACTCATTAGCTCGTGACTGGAAACGTGTACGGTTACACGGAGGCGTGGGTGGCGCCGTGTGTATACACTCGTCCGTGAAAAAAAAAGGAAAAAAAGACCGATTGCATCGAGAACGCGGAGATATCAGTTTTAAATCGGTTATTTGCGAGCGTGTATCTATTACGACACATGATCGTTTCGAGAGTCTACCTCGCGATAAATCCAAATGATATTATTAGCGCCGGTAATAAATAGTAATGCACTGTTTGAAGTTTCGCTGGCGAACACGTTGGTTTCGATGTTTCAATCAGTGCTCGTTGGCGAGGAAACGATAAATTCGCTCGAAAATTCGCTGGCGGCCAAAAAATACAATTATTGCCGGGAATAGGTTCACGAACCGGCGCGATCGTGATGCACGGGGAACTTTTATCGGCCGTAAATGGCACCCACTGCAACCAAGGTCCTTTATAATTCACCCGAGGCTTCTGGCTGCGGGTAATAATCGAGATTTAGAAGGTAAATGAATATGAGGACACAATACGATCATTTACGTCGTCGTGACGCGAAAGGGACCGAGTTAATGGCGTTCGAGGGGCCATGGAATTGGCCGAGGAACCGGAAGGAGCTGCCATTAATTATATACGGAACACTGGTATGAAATATCACCTCCTCCAACGCTTGGGAACCGCTAACGCGCGGCCACAGTCTACGTTGCACTTCGGGTTCGCGGGTTCTGCAAAAATTACTCCTCTCACCCCGAGCGTACGTCACCCGTGAAAGATACCCGTTGGAATGACCCTATGTTACACTTGAACCAGAACCACGGATAAAAGGTAAGACACGGGAATTATGGTAAAGCGTTAAATGCCTCGTAAAAGTCAATATCTAAGACGTACCAGACTCCAATGCTGTTTGAGGTTCGCTCATCTGGCAATCGTATCATAACTCGATACTTTTTTTACATAATCAATACTTTCCTATCGCAAATACAAGTTTCAGTGGCATTATCCGATAAGCAACGCGCGTACCGATCCTGACAGACGACTGTGTCAAGGGTGAAACTTGAATCGAAGGGTCCAAGTTTGTTACGCGCGCGTTCGTCTAATCTCGCGACGAGCACGCGAACTTTTCTAATTCCTTTATCGAGCTACACGGGAATTCGTCCTTCCCCAGCGACAGCGAAGAACACGCGTACCCTGCTGTTAATCCGCTTTGATCGAATATCCCTCTCGCCACGCGGCCACTCTGAATAATAATCCCCTTAGCGGATCACTTTTACGGTCTCTCTCTTTCGCGACGGGTGCCGCGATAATGGCACCGATGTCTCGTCTTCCCTGGCCGTTTCTTTTCTCTTCCACCGGTTTCGCGGAACGGCGTATAAAACCCTCGAGAGGGTAAAGACGGCGTGTATTAGAGGGCACAGAGAGTGCATTAGCGGTTACAGCCGCAATTCGGGATTGTCACGGCCATTAGGCAGTTGGCTCGAGTGGCGGGAACTTCGCGGGACAGCTAGTCCGGTTACATCAGAGGACGGAGTGGGCCCTTTCCGTACAACGTTCGCATTGATCATCGACGAACTCCAACGGAGAGCTCATTATTCTCCCTCTCTCTTATCGTATTGTGTATGCAGATTCGCTCGTAGATCAAATTTATGGGGTACTGAGGTTCTCGCGCGGTATTGATCTCGAGTAAATTATTGAATTGTTTGTGAATTATTGAGGGTCAGATAAGAAGGCTGCAGGGGCAGAGGGTGGAGATGGACGCCCGTATGAATCCTTCAGAGTCACCTTGCGTAACTTAATTTCACTCTGACGTGGTACGCTTGCAACGTTTCAAGTGTTAAATAACATTTCAGCCATGTCGAATCGGGCGTGTACATAAGGCTCCGGACCGGCGCAAGAGGCGTACGATACAAATGTATCACGTACGAAACGTGCTCCCTGGCAACTTTTATTTCCCAGGCACGGTGTGTCTTAACTTGTTTAAGGGCGCTACAAGGGAATTCGTGGCACGCGCTAGATTCTTCAGCTACCGGCGAGGGAAATAATACCCATCCGCGAAATCACTCCGGAGAGTCGATAATTAAAGGATCGGAGAGAGGCGTCGCGCGATTCGTAACCGTCTCCGAGCGTGGAACGCGTTCTTCATCTTGCCAGCTGCGGTTAACCAAAGGAGAGAGGATAAATATCGGAAGAACAGGTCTCTCTGTAGCCGGAGAAAATGGGGCGCCGGAGATTGCACAATTCAGATCGGTTGTCTATGTAAACAACCCCGTGGAAACCGTCCCGGCAGACAGAGGGAGGAGTAACAATAGGGGATGCGCTTTAAATGTGCAACTGTCGCGACTGTTTCATCTTACTTTCGGCCCTCGAGAGTCAATGCGAGAGAGATCGGGCGGAGTGCTTTGTGGGGCGCTGGAATAATGAAGCGGAACTTCCACCGCGAAAAAGAGATGCAATTTTTCGCGCTTCTCCTTTACCAACTTCTATTTCCAGCTTAAGCGATAAAAGGATTAACGGGGGAGTGAAACTGTACGAGATCTCTGATCCTCGTCGATCAGAGAATCGGAATATTTCGTTACAAGAAATCGGGGCCATAAAGAATCCAGTTGAATGTCATTTTAATCCTCTCCGAGTGAATTTAGAAGCCCGGTGCTTCCGGATGGTAGAATGCGTACGGTCGTAGAAGGGTGGCGAGGGGGTGAACGAAATTTGTCGCGGGATAAATTACGATCCGTGTGAATAGAACGTTTGACGAGGTAGAAGCAGTAAAATTCATCAGGATACATCGAAACTGAACGGCGGTGAATTAAATTTTCGCTCGGCTGGCACGGCGGGCGCAATTTCAGCGAGCGGCCGTCCTCAAAGGCTTCCGAAAAACATTAAAATTTATACGGCGATAAGTTTAAAATTTACATACTATTTTGCAACTTCTGCCAGGGCCACGAGTCCTTCCCCCTTGTAACTTCATTTCGAACAGGGGATGAAACAAGCGATAGACTGTGTGGGTAATAAAACTGGGGAATGAAAATTACAAAATTTGATCTGTCCCTCGCACGCCGTGGACAATATCAGCCTGTTACACCGTCTAATCTGCATGCTTTAACAGGCTGGTAAAAGTAACTCGCCAAGAGGAACGTAAAAATTAACTTTTAACCGTAGAACCGCGAATAAGGTAAGGGGAAAAATTTATTTTACGGTTACGCGAATCAGGAGATCTAAAAGAGATAAAACGCGTACAGAAGACTCGAACCCTTTGGCTACAAAGTTTTTCAATTAATGTACCGTTGAATTTCACTGCTATCGAACCTTGCTGTTTTCCATGGAAATTAAATTTAAAGTGCGCGTTTAATGTTTAGAAAAGAACTACTGTCAATCGAATGACTCTCTTCCCGTGAGCGTTTCTCTATCTCTCCCAACGAGACATCCTCGGTAAGGGGGTTAAAGAACTCTGCGAGCTATAAAACAGCAGAGCCAACCCGTTCCAAATTCCAGCTACGAACAGATCGATCTCCCAAACCGATGACGGAAAGATCGCCCCATAACCCAGTAACAAGGAACGTCCTCGCGTGCATCCATTGCATGCGCCGAGCCACTCACCCCCCAGTGCCACCGCAGCGGCATCGCTCAATCGTGGAAGACGTACGAGAGGAAGAACGATGGAAACAAAGACGAAAACACGACCCGAAGCCGAACGCAGACACGCGCGGCTACACGTACACGAAGATAGACCGTCCAACAAAAGCAGAAAAGATTGGAAAGTTTCGTAGCCGCGCAGCGTCGCCATGCAGACGGGCTAGGAGAGTAACGGAGAAGCTCGAGGGATGCTGGGACCGGAAAAGGGGTGAACGCGCGGACGGAGGGTCCAGCGAACGGGAAAAGAGGGCGGGAACCGAACGTCCTGGTCGTCGTCGTCGTCCGATGAAAAAGTCGTCGGTGGCGCCCGCCAGTCTGGCCAATATTTTACTATCCAACACCAAGCCGCCCATCCCCTATTCCCGTCTGTCCCTCGCGCCACCATTATCCGTTTCTTTCCTGCGGCCAATGACGGCGGGAAAGAGGAAACGAGTCGAACCGGACCGAACGGGACAGTGGTGGGTGCGGGTACTTTCCGGTGGAAAGAGAAGGAAACTCGAGGAAACTGGCTTGGGGGAGGATGAGGTTGCAAGGCACGCTCAATGAAAACGCCTCGAGATCTTTCCGTTTCTTCGGCGTTGATTCAGGATGCGCAGCTCAGGCGAACTTTTCGTGTGCACCACCTCCCGCACCGACGGAACACCCTCGCTAGTTTTTCGAGGCACGCGATGCTGCGAGGACGCGAGTCGGTTAGGGTGCAGTCATACCGAGCCACCGCCCATCTATTTGCAGCTAACCAACCATCCAACATAAAAATGACAATGCTTTATAGCGGTTGGATCTGTTATATTTCATGTGTGCATTCTTGTGTGCGTTATATAATCCACGTTTGAAGTCCCAGTCCGTAATTAAATATTATTTTTATGGCTGATGATAATCTTTACTATCGATGAAAGTGCGAGAGGGTTCTTCTTGTACGGGAAATTTGATTTGGAACGAACCGAAAGTGAGAGAAGTTAACAGTTCGTCCTTTCCGGGACGGCATCTGATGGTACCCCCTTGATTAAGTGGCCAACTCGTTCCCATTCCACGATAGTTTCATCGGGCGATCCGAAATTCACTGAGTTTCTCGTACGGGTCATTTCCCCCGGTGCACCCATCGCTCGATCAACTCTACGATCTTCAACAAAACCTTGTCACTCGCACTTAATCACCCAATCCATCTTCTCAGGCATCTGTGCTATGGCATAATTTTCCCTCGCTGGGGGACATTCGACCGAAAACGTTCCTAATATCACCAATAGAATTTCGATCCTAGATGAATATCATAAAGCTTCGGTTTACTGAAACAGTAGCCGGAAATGTTCGCTTCCAATTAGCCTTTCTGCATTATACCATATAGTTAATACGCTTCGAGTGTTTCCATTGTCCTAGTTTCAACAATAATATTAATTAAAACGCTGTTAATCCATCGAATGATAAGATTCCCCTCGGTCAGTAATTCCGTTTCGAGTTATAAAACGTTTCCATAACCACAGGGAACGAAATCAACTTTTTACGATCTACAGTGAGGGCTTTGTACGCCCATCTCTCCGTAAGATACAGAACCAATTTTATTTCCACGCCTCGTAATAAAAGTTCCTGCCAGCATCCAGGCTAACGGTCAGTCGAAAAAAGTTCGTCTTCATGGAAGACGTCCTTTTGGTACCTGGCCGATTTACGACGGCGGTCGGTAATTTCGAGTTTCGCGGGTCGACCATCCTTTTTCGTTCGTTACTAGCCGAAAGCTCGACGCAGTTCAGAGTCCTATCACGATTGGTCACCGGGAGTTTTTCCAAAAATTAATCAATCGCGATCGATCGTGACCGTTCCGAAGAATTTCCGATACTACCAGTGAACGTGACCCAAATTCCTGATAATTCAATATACCGCCGCGCAACACCGTCAATATACATATATAACTGTGCCTCGGTCCGGACACACCGTGTGCACCCTTTCGCGTTCACCCCTTTGCCTATCGATTCCCCGTTTCGAGAATTCCCCGTATCACGCGCCAAGATTATTGGCCAGATTTTTCATGACGAACGAGCAGCAAGTTGCACGAACTGTATACACGATCGACCAATAATAACCACACGAAACATCTTCGAAACGATGAAAAAGAGGAAACAATGTCTCAGAGTTCCTCAAATTTTGTTTGTTGAAATGAGATTTCACAAATAAAAATTTGATTGCAGCGTTAGATTGATAGAGAGCTCTTGAAATAGCCAGAGACAATCATCAGCAGTTTACATACCGCATTCCGTGGAATAAAATACGCGTCAAAGGCCATCAATCACGTAACGGATCTTTCTCGTCCTCGAACGGTCCCTATTAAGCTCGACCAAGGACGCCATGCCACGAAGGAGATTCTTTGCCTCGACGTGGGTGGTCGGGATATTTACAGGTGCGTGTACACCTGCGTGCACGCGGAGGCGGTCACGCCATCGTGAAAAGACGTCGACGTAACCTCGACAGAACGAGGAGAAGGCGCACTTATCACGTTTCGAGTTGGTAGCGGGCGTTCGTCGGCCATGTCACAATTTTATCGCGGATTATATTCTCTAATGAGCAACGCGGTCCTTTTATGCCGCTTTTACGCACCGTTCTGTCACGCGACAACCCCTTCAAACCGAGAAGGGGTGGTTTCGCATAATTTTTTCTTTTTTTTTTTTGTAAAAACCAGCTCGTTATTTTCTTGCAGAAATTTAACAACGTTCTCTGCGATGGCTGAAGTTGAGTTAAGCGTATCGTCAAATTACGTCCTCTCTCAATCGAGTAACTTTCGAACGTTCTGCCGGAATATTCACTTTTCGCACTTTAAATCGTTTCTTTTCTTAATGACATCTGTGATACATGGTCGGAGAATTAAAGGAAAGTTTGTTTCTTGCCTGTTAAATCGCTGCACTCGATGGTACAAGGGAAAATACGATCCCTCTTCCAACTATATCATATACCCGGTAGAGATGAACGCACGAGTTCCTCCACTCTTCTTCAACGTCTCGTCAATGACTCTAAAACGTGACGCAAAGATTCACCTAAGCTTAATTAAGAGTATCTACAAGCACCGCACTGTCTATCGAAGTTTGCCTGCTAAGAAATTCCGGGCTAGAAGTTAGCCCCTTCGTTAGAACTTCCTCTTGCTCCTCAAACAACTGCGAACGCTTCTACAAGTTCTAGCAGCGTGTCGACAATATTTTTCCAACTTCTTCGCCTAACCGTCCCAGGTTTACCCACGATTATTCCCCTCGATTTCTCCTGAAAGAACTAACTTCCTACGCCGATAACATATTCTAAACTGCTAAATTCAACAACTTAGCGAACTCCGCTCGGTGGCGTCGCGCATGCAACGCGTTCATACGTTCACCAACCAAAGAATAACCCATCGAAGGTTTGCCGTTCGATATTTCAACAAGTTGCAGCAAACCTCACTAACGTTTCCGTCTCGCTATTTATAGCTTGATGATCCTTGGTTACATCGCATCTGCCATATTTGCCCCGCGTAATCTAACGATAAGCAAAGTAAAGACGAGGTAACGAAATGGGCGGAGTATCCTGTCAGGGTGTGAAAACTAAAGGTACACAACTGCAGCAAGAAATATTCTATTAATAGTCGTGTTTCGAATATTAATGATAACTGGAAGTTCGAACGAATCGAAATACTCGAATCCAGATAGGTATTAATAAAGGCTTCTCGTGGGACATATAAAAATTGTATTACATGATTGGATATTGCGATCGACTCTCTCTGTTGGCCAGGATTATATTTTCTTTTATCAAGGATATTTTCTTACCGAGTTTATTGGCTTCTCCTTAGCGAACAAAATACGCGCGCCCTTATTGCGAGAACGGAAGGGGTGAGATCGTATCGAGAACACTGATTCCGCAGCATTCGAGATTACAACGAATGGAACGTTTCAGGTAAGGCGGCCCCTCTGCGCTTTCACGATATTGGAAAGCTGATCCCGCAAGACGATATCACCGAACGTTTAAAATTCGCAATCAGACCCCGACTGACTCTGCTGTTAAGGCTTCGCCACGGTTGCTAACCCGATGCAAATCGGGTCCCCTTGCTGGTTAAGATCGATAACTCGCTGAGCTCGCTTGGTATTATTTAAAAACTGCAGCCTCCTCAATTTTTCAATGCGATTAATGCTATCACGTCTCTTCCTAAATAAATTTTTTGCAGATTTCGACTGGAACGTTCGTCCTAAAAAAAAAAATTAGAAAAATACCATAGCCTATAGCTAAGCGCACCATCATAATTCCACACCGCCAGTTCCATTTCGCAGAAAACCTCAGGAGCCGAGGATGGGAGAGAAAAATGATCGATCCGACACGGGACGAGCCTGGACTCCTCTAATGGCCCGTCCTTCGAACAGCAACCTGCAAACTGGCCTCTCCGAGGGACCCGAATAAACTCTAGTTCAGGGTCAACGTCGAGGAAGATTGCACTCTCGCGGACAAAAACCGGCGAGGGAGCTCGACAGGGTGCATCGTTACGGCGTTGGTCGCGGCTTATCTCGTTCATCGTGGGACTCGTGACAAATCGGCGTCTTCGCACGGCGGGCGCGGCATCGGAAAATTGGAAAAGCGTCGGACGACGCGACGATGCGGATCGCGAAGACAAAGGACCCGGCGAAACTTCGCCACCGGAAGTGCCACCGGCAATTTAAGGGTTGTCGGCCAGCTGAAGGGCCCCGCAACGAATAAAAGCGACCATGTGCACCTGACACCTTCGAAATTTCCTCGACTTGCCGTGCTACCAGGATTCCCACCCTTTCTTCTCTCTCTTTCTTTCTCTCGTCCCCTGTCTCTCCACCTTTAGCTCTCGCACCCGACGTCCGGAGGATTTACCTACTCTAGAGGGTGATTCAAGGATTTCGCGAAGCTCCCTAGGGACTCGATAATCTCCCAGGGATCACGAGTGGGTTCGAATCTAGCGAAATGGTGCTTGGTTTTCTCTGAACGTATCGTGTCTATACTTTTCACACTTTTCATTGAATTATTATCTAATATTTTGAAGCGAAAGTACAAATGCCGCGGAAATACGCTTACAAAGTATGTACTAATTTTCCTCTTGGTCAGTTTTGTATTTAGTCTTCCGCGTGACCGTTCGCGGCCGTCTCTTGTCGCGTTCCTTTAAACTCTGCTGGGTCGACGTGCGAAAAACAAATTTGCACTGTCACCGGTACACGCACGGCGCAAGAAACAACCGGTGAATGCATCCATTCCGCCCGTTCGCGGTTACAGGATGGCTGGTCGTAAAATGGACGTTGAATACGCGACGGTTCGATAAAAATTCCGCCGATGAAAAAAAAAGTTGGAAGACGGTTTTTTTCCGACTAAAATACTCGGACGAGCATATATAAAGAATATAAAGAACCCCAAGGTGCATAAATTCCGTTTGCACGGAACAAGAGAACTACACACATTCGCTAAAAGGACGAGCGGTGGAAATGTTCGTCGTTTAAAACAAAAGCGCGGGGGCCAGGAAATGCATAAATTTCGTGGGAACTACACAAAAAGTCAATGCACAATAATTCTCAGATGTTCTCTTCTCCCCCCACCTCACCTGCTGGCTGGATAACATCTTTTAACGATTTCTTTTACCGCGGCGATCCAGTGTACGCCTACGCGCAACGAGTTTCGAAAGGATTATTTCTATTTTCAATTCCGATCGGCAAGAACGAATTGAAGGGCGTGTAAAGCGTCCGAGAAATGGTTACGAGATCGGCCATTATCGGGTCCCACATTTTCGCTTCTTCACGGGCTCGTCGCCGGATAAAGAAACGTTCTACAACCACCCCCGTAATCCCCCCCGATCGGAAAGAAAGAACCTCTTTTGTATGGAAACACTCCCAGGAAACAGGCCACTCCTACCCTCTATCCCTCTCGAAAAAAATCACGACTGCGGGAACGACGCGAGCAAGCGGGAAAAGGAACGGGGCGAGGACGAGACCCGGTGAAATCTTAATACCGTTCCGTTGAATGGCAGGGTACCCTGAAACGGTGTCTTCATATTCACGGCGACCGTGCGGCATGAAAACGGTAAAAGCAGGTTCGACTAGCGTGATCGAATCAAGGGGCCATCAAAGGCGAGAACGTTCGTCCTGGAAACGTAGAAATTACACCTCTTTCCGCTCTCAAACGCCTCTCTGCAAATCGTCCCAAATTTCCCCGAGGAAGAAGTAAATGCGATAGCGATGGTGGCGTAAAATACAAGGTGGTATGAAAATCTTTCTCCCTAAAACTCCGTTCTCTCTTTCAAAATCGCCAAGCACCATTGAAAAAGCTCACGGAGGCGACCTTTGAAAGAGATTATAAAGACGAGGTAGGCGCACCAGAGAAGATCCCTCTGCGGTGTACGATACCTTGAGAGACGGAGAAAAAAGAAGCTGGCATTCATCGCGACGGACATCTCGGGAGACAACTGAAAACGGGAATACGCCGGCTCGAGTGTAAATTGCCCCTCGATCAAAATTCTAATGTACACCGTTCGCTTTGCTACTAATCTTGTTGAGTCGGTCAAAGCGAATCGTGAATCTCCTCGGGCGCTTTGAAATATGCAAGGCGTGGACGCGATCTAAAGGTGTGTCCAATGCAACCGCGTAATGCAACGCGCAATAGAACATGCAGAGTAATGTACCAACTTATGAACCTCGAGTGAAGACAGAGTTAAAATTAACGAACTGTGATCTGCGGTTTCTCTACTTTTGTCGCCTCGATTTAATCGACTCAAGAGATCGACGCAGTTTATTTTCTTTTGCTCAACGAAAACAGAGATGCACGCGCAGAATTTTGAAGGAAAATGGCCAATGTAACAACTCTAATGAATTGGCCTCCGTTCGCCGAAATGTACACGGTTCACGTCACGCTGTAGAGAGAATCGCATTACACGCGTACGGATCAGATGCAACAGTGTAACGGACATGCGATCCGTGACGATAAAACAGAGGCAGATAATTGAAGGTGCGTGGACGCGAGGGATTAATTAAAGGATGACGGAGGGCTGAGTCATTGGATGATGCCCACGCGGGCCTAGGAACGCGCGTGAGAACGAATCACGGATTACGACACTCTGCAGAGAGGCTTTAACGGCTATTAAAAGCGAACTTCGGAGAAAGGATTACGAGCCGGATTACCAGGGTCTCTCTAAGACAAATACTGACCTAGATATACATAATGCTACGGGATGCGCTTGGTGTTTTCAGTGAATCGGGGCGAACAGGACCTCGACGAAAAAAATTGCGATCCACCCCCAAAGCTGTTGATGCCATTCGTTGCAAACGCGGCTCGTTCGCGGAACGTTTCATTTACAATTTAATTCGATCAATTAACATCATTGAATTAAATTGATCGCGATGAAAAATTGCAGATTAAATGCCCCATTAATGCAACGTTGGCTTCTAATAAATTAACGCTGCTGATTTATATGGTCGAGTTTATTAAAACTTGTTGGTCGGTTTTACGTGTAATGAGATCCAGGGTTGACTTAGTTTAGAAACAGAAAAAAGAGAGTAAACGCTCGGTTAGTGATGATGTAGGAAAATGTGTTCATTAAGACTGGTTATACTGCCTGTATAATTTGAAATATCGACGTAGGTTTAATAAGTAACTAGAGATTGTTTTTCTTTCTTCTTTAACTGTTTGCTTAGGTTACTTGTATTTTTAACGGAGAAACTCGTCTAATAAATCTACAAACAGGCCTTCGGATGCCTTAAAGAGACAGTTCAAACTCGTCTTGTAAATAAAATTTAAATTAATAAGCGTCGTTCTATGTTTGAACGTCTTATAGAATCTTCGATCGATCATTCCAATTCCAATCTGCCTGCATACACTTGTGGATTAATTTCCATGAACGTAATTTATCACGAACTGATAATAAACTAACCTCGAAAAAAAAAACAGCAGGGTGGCACGTCTTTTACGTACGTGAAAAAGTAATCGCGCGAAGATTTACTTGAAAATCGTGTGCCTTAATAATATTTCTCATCGTACGAACGCAAGCGAAACAAGGCCACGGCGATCTAGATTTCGCGAATACCGAACGTCGACAGGAATAATCTGATTAACACGCGTAAAACAGCCGCGTACGTCGGGGATAGCTCCTCGTCGTCAGGAAATTTGAACAGGCCGATAAGTTGCACCGCGTGAACGCCAAGAACGTCCACGATAAAAGGACAGGACACGGAAGAGGGTTCTAATTTATTTTAAAAAATGCCCGCGAAAAAGCTCGCGATAAATATGCAGCGATACAAATGCAAATCGTCCGCGGGGGTTGCGCGCGCGATACACCGCCCAGATTGCTCGAAATATTTTTTCCGTTGAACCTGGATCCATTCCTTTTCTATGCTCCCTTTATCTCTCCCGCTCTATGTCGTGTTCCACTTTCCAATCTTTCCTTTTTTTTATTATTACTCCCGTGCCCAAAAACACCCTCCCTTTCTGCGCCACGCGAACGCCCCGAAAACAAAAAAAAATCCGACGACCTACATAAAACAAAATCTCGTTTGCTGCGATCGTGACTCATCGCAGGTCTGCGGCGAGATAGAATTAAACGGAAAAAAGAGAAGGAGAGGCTAAATAAATAAATAAAGTTAATGAACCGAATGGTTGCATCGAATTACCTCGGTGCAATCGTTACGTGGCTAACGAGCGGCAATTTAACTAAGAGAATCGATGGTTTCGCTTGACGATTGGCTCGATGAAATCTCCTTTGGCCACTCAATTAATCAGCTACCTAATACTTTCTAATAACGAAATTGCGAGCTCTCAACGGGGTAACGCGACGCGTCGGCGCAAGTGTGTAATATGGTTGGGAATCCAAACTTTCCAGCTAGTTTTACAGCCCGGTGGTTCAGATTTTACGTATACATATCCCCGTGAAGTTTCGACCGAAATGAAATATGGAATGTGTACAGGCTTCAACGGGATATCCCCGCAAACTTGTAAAACCGTGCGCCTTAAGTATTTCGCGCGTAACTCTGCACACTCTGTTCTCCACCCATATGCAGATCAATAACCGTGTCAGCTCTGAGGCGCAAACACTACCGGCAAACCCTATCAACTCACCCCTCGGCCGCCTGCCTCGTACACCCTCTTCTATCATACCAAATATTACCTCGTACCTAAACCGGAGAGCATTTACCAACTCCGCCCGTTCCAAATGGATGACACACCGTGTTCATCCCGCGCTATTTATTCAGCACACCATCGGACAACGTTGTAAGTTCACGTGAACTTCGTACACTCGTTGTTCACGGTTTCCAACTGTTTCTTTCTTCGTTCGCAAAGTTGGACGATGCAAAAGAATGCGTAATTTTCAAGAGAGACGATGTTACAGGTGATCAACGAATGAGCACGCGATCCCTATGGCGGGGGTCGCATTACGGTAAAACCCTGGCCCCGAACGGGGTAATCTTCGATCGACGAGATGGAATTAAGGAGCGAAGGCTGACAAGTATTCGGAAACGAGATCTCGGGAGCGTATCGTGTGCGCGTCACGCTTTCTCGTGCAGTCTGCAGCTGCCATAAACAATAAACTCGCGAGGCGATCAGGCAAAGGCAGGATCGCCTGGTGAATGGATGTGACACCGTAGGAGGAGAGAGTTGGCGAACATTGCCAAAGGTGTCAGCCGACATTCCTCGCGTTCCAACCACCTGCAACGTTCGGGCCGATTTGCTCTACCTGTCTTTGCTGCATTGCACCAGAAAGCGACGACCACGGCGTTCCATAATCGACGACCGGGCTCTGCCAGCTAGTTTACGACCTCGCGACTCGATCACGGCTCGTTTTAATCGCGAACGGGCCAAACATTTTTACGGAGGTGAAAACGATCGTTGGTTGTGTCCACGAGAGGGTTACAAAAACGCACGATCGAGGTTTCTACCCCTATGATGAAGTCCCTTTTTTTCGAAGAACATTCGCAGTTTTATTTTCTAAATCGACTCACGATCCTTTGTTCCAAGATTTTGATTAATTTATGATTTTGATTAATTTATGAAAGAAGCACAGATACGAAAAAGAATATGGATTCCATTTCCAGAGATACAAATGCACCGTGGCAATACGGTTCGTGCGATTGCACGTTCTACTAACCGGACCAGCGAAACGCAGAAGCACGAAATATATTCAATTATTCCACTAGGAATAACCGTTTCGTCCATCTAAAAAAAAAAAAAAAAAATACAGCGAGAACAATCGTTCATATTTGTTCCTACAAATTGAGTCAACTTTGCGCAATTCAATGCATCCACGAATAAATGCTTCAGAATTCAAGGAACCGTTCCACGCGCCAATTAAAGTTTCATACCCAAGCAAACTGAAAATAGCAAGTGCACTCATCATCATTGTAACCGACAAAGTAATTAATCTCTTATTGTTCGGTACATAATATCGAATCAAGTTCGCTGACGTGAATTATGATACAAACGCAGCAAACGCACGGGGTAATTGCGTAATTTGTAATAAACTGTAATTTCAACCGTGGCATTAATTTCTTACTACAAAGCTGGATATATCAGTAGATAATAACGCCAGTGAATAAAAAGATATTAATATTAATTTCAACACATATCTAAATATAAATAATAAAACATCTGCGAAAGATATTTTAGAACTTTCATAGAACTTCATTTTGACCATTTTCTACAAGGGTTACTCGTCACTCATACTGTTGCAGCTAACCAGAATTCTGCTTAATGACGAGCAAAGTAACAATTGAATGAATTAACATTTAAAGACCGCAAACAGGTAGGAACGCACAAACGTAGACGCAAACGAGTCCCCGCAAGTACCGACTGTAGATCTTGAAGACAGACGAGAGTTCACGTTAGGAGAGACAGTGGGAATAGAGTTTTCGCAATTCCCCTTGAATTCCTTGCGAGACCTCGCCAATTGCCGAGGTAACACTCCCACGGAAAAATATATATAACCCAGTCATGTCGGGTCTGGCTTGGTTAGGTTAGGCTAGTTTAGGTTATGCTAGAACCTAGCATAGTATAACCAAACCTGACCTAACTCGGCCAAATCGAACGCTATCGAACCGATTTCAGCGACAAAAGATGCGCCAAAGAATGCTCTTTAAACTACAATTGGTTATATTTCGCTAGCAGTTCGATTAGGTACGGTTAGGTTTAGTTTGCTTGGGTTAGTTGGGCTTATATACTAGTAGACATTGTGGCATTCGCCGCCATTTTATTCGCGCGCTAAGAGGTTTATAAAAGTGGTCTCTAGTAGACACGGGGTTGGTGCTCTAGCCGCGTATAAATTCGTGGTTATGAACCACCTTACCGTGGGGTACGTGTAACGGCGACCTATAAAGGGTGTATTCACATTTTCAAAGAGCGTGCTCGCCCGCCATAAATACGCCGTCCGAACTGGTATTCGGATTATGCGGCCCGCGAGATACAGCGCCGCGATGCCTCCAAATTTATGAAAAGCGTATTGAGTTTTTAAAGGGTTCTTAATGGCCCGTTTTAGCCTCCGTGAAACTCGACAGCCGGACCATCCGTTCTAGTTTTCGGATTTTTTTTTTTTTTTTCATCGTCGCTTTCCATCTGTTTTTCAGCCATTCTTTTTTTCTGCCGCTTTTCGCTTGTTGTTTTCGTTTTCAGCGTCTGCTCCCCCTTTTTTTTTGCACGGCGATTCGGTTGGGATAAAGCCGCTATGAATTATTGCGCCATTGGGCAGAATTTTTTACGTCAAGGGAAAATTACGGGGCAATGTTGAAAGATGCTTCGCGTCGCTTTTAATTTCAAGATAGCCGTCGATGAGTGAGAGGGATTTTAGAAAAGCAATAGGAAGTTGTAGAGACGCGCTTTCACCGTGAAGTGCATACGCCGAATGAATATTTAACGCGGATGCTTGTGAGATAATTAAGATAAACATGTAACCTATGTCTCTTACAGAATTAGATTTTTCTAAATAATATTCTTATCCCAAGGATATATTGAAAATCTAATAGTAAATGAAAGAAGCCAAATATTTAGTTAAAAATGCAATTTCGTTAAAATGCAGTTTAAGCCTGGATACAGGTATTTTTGTACCATTATTTGGAAAAAAAACAAGATAAACGCGAAACAACATTAAAGACCGCGATAGTCGGCCGTCGAACCACGTGATAATATCCAAACGTAGCCATTCACGATTTCAAACAGTCCGGAAGGGATTGTAAAGGAAGGAAAAGGGGTTGAAGCACGAAACACACTCGGTCGTGTAGCTTCCAGGACAAAGGAGATAATCGAGTGATCTCGAGTGGGTTGAGGATTGTGTAAAACGAGAGAAAGTATGAGAGAGTGAGCGAAAGAGAGAGAGAAGGGAAGAGGGAAAAGCGGAAAACATGCAAGACATGTACACGATGTAACGAGAACTCGCGTGACAAAGTCAAACTGGTGAGGTTACAAGTAGGAGGGTGGAAATATCCGCGGACAGGAACGTTTCAATCTCTCCTGTGCTTTTCCTTCCTCGAAAAGTTCAAGGTTCGGGGCTGGCTCCTGCACAGGAACGTAAATAATAGTAATTATGCAAGTCGTTACAAAGGAAAGCATTCGACTTTGAATTATCTCCCATTTTGATCTCGATGGAGCGTACCTTCAATTTCTATTGCAGTTGATGTGCTGAACTTTGACTGAGCATCAGAGTAATTGAGGAAATTAGTAATTAAAACGGGAATTCCCTTTGAAAAAGTTAGAAATGGATGTTTGAACGTAAATGATGCAATGAAATTAATTACTTAAATGCTTAATCCTTAAAGGGCCACGCTGAGGGATTATCCTGACCCAGTCTGATTAAAAATATCTTCTCTCTTTATCAAATTATTCTTCTCTATGTATTTCCCCTCCTTACCCCCTGGGGCATCGAGTGAGATAAAATGGATTTCAACCACGAACAGTCGAGAATTTTTTCTTATTAATAGACGATGTTACAATGATGTAATGTAGCGTGAAATGTGGACGAATTTTTTTGAAACATCCCCTAACTAATGGCATCCTTCTATCGATATCCAGCTTTTAGTTCTTTTTTTCTATTTTAACGTTACTAATATCCAAAACGTCCGTTTCAGGTGAAAATAATTGAACGAAAGGACGCACGGCTCGACACGAAACTCCGCCGAGGCCCCGATAAAATATGCACCATTCGATATCTATTATTACTGTTACGTTCTCGTGACGGTGGTGTGCCGTTCGTGTCATAAACAATGAACGAACGCAACAAGAGAAATTACTATCGCAACCGGAGGGGGTAAGTAGTAATTTATAAGGAACAATAGGTCGCGAAAAAGAGCGGGTGCAACCGGGCACGGCTCGTTTACCTTCGCGCCACTAGGTCACACAGTATTCTCTACCCCCGCGGCGATCGATACGTGGAATTCTTTTCCATTACGCCACGGGATAATCGATTTTCTCTCTGATGGAAAGCGGCTGGTGTGTACCTATAAACCGCATCCACCAAGAAACAAGGAGAAAGCAGCCAGCAGAGAATGACAGGGGGTGAGGAAGAGAGAGAGAGAGGGATTTGTGATTCACGACAAGGCTACGGCTGCGATTATTAAAATTACAAAACGGGAATAGGCGTGATCCGTAATAACGTGGCTGTAATTAACGTCGTTTCGCAGCGTGCCTCGAAAAGCAGACTTTTGCCTCCCGTATTTGGTATACCTGCACACGTAGATCTTGGCTGATTTAACCCTCGTGCGTTCTTCAGATAACTGTTACATTGGCGTTGTCCGCATTAATTCGAGACAAAAACATCCTAACATCTAAATAAATCTGATCTGTGCTCGCAATAGGTATTTTACAGTCCACGAAATCATGATCTTCCGATCTTTGCTCTTTATTTTATGCTCCCTCAGCAAACGTCGAACCCTTTGTTTTGAGACCGAAGAAAACGTAAGAACCGCAAAAAGAGCAGAATAAAAATCGGATAGGAATTCCATCCAGAGTTCATATTCTATTTTCAACGAGGATCGTCATACCGCGAGAGTAAGAACAAAAAGCAAGAAAGTTTCCGCACGAGTACGCGGGAATACCATGAGACAATGGTTATCGAATCAACCCTGATCGATTGGCTTCGGTTACGGTAAATAAATGATAAGCATAATTCGCGACGGGAAGTTCCTTCGAGCCAGCCAGCGGGGCGGTGAACGGGGCTGTCGTTTCTGCTCTGCTATCGATTCCAGTGAGCATCATCTCGTGGTTGTGGTACCAACGTTAAAATTGTTTTATTAACAATCGATAAACAAAAAAAAGGAGGAAAACAGAAACGAAAACCACGCACTCGCTCCTTCCGAAACGACGCTGGTAACAAACGTACGTGCGCGTAAGTTGCGATCCTGAATTAATCGTATGAAAACACCGAAGGAAGCACACGGTTAATTTACAGAAATACGTGCACCAAATAAAGTCGAGCAAATAAATGTGCTTGTATATCGACAAACACGATGGGGTAAATACGATAACGGATAGACAGACTACTAATTAGAGACCATTTAAAGAGAGGGTTGCAACCAGTTACGTTTCAACCGAAACAGAAACAAAATCTGTATCAGCATAATTACCCGAAATGTAAGTATCAGCGTCTGTCGGGCAAAAAAGGTAGGTGCACTGAATGAAAAACGCAGTATCGCGGATGAGGCAATAGACGGGAACAAGGATGAAAAAAACGCAATTATCGCAGAAGCGAGGCGTTATTGGTAAGTGGTTCAACAGTTTCTCACGATGGGAAACCGCAACGACGCGTGTTCTCCATTCGCGCGCGGCCGTGGGTCGAAAAATGGCAATGCGGATTGTAAAAGAGAAAAGATAAGAAGGTCAAGTGCCGTTGGTTGTGCATACAGCAGCGGCGCAACGGTGTATAGAGTTATAACGTTATAGCAATGGTAAAATTGGGGCAGCGTCGTTGAAAACGCCGCTTCATAAATTTAAAGTGCGCGCGATATTAAAACTCGCGCGCGCAATAAAGGGTACGCTTTGAACGCGTGTCCTGACCATCCGCGCGAATACGCGAGTACCCTGAAACGAACTTTTTGATCGACGCTTAAGAACGACGCTAACTGACCGACCGCGGAGAGACGTAGCCGCACGTGCACTCTGTTCCTGACCTTGTTTTCGAATTCCCTCGCAGTTCCGGATATATTGAACGTCGGTTATGGAGCACGAAACAATTACCCAAATCCGGAGTGTTTGCACGACGAAAACAATGTCAAACGTTCGAGTGGAGGGTGTACATGAGTGGGAATGCCGGCATATATTGCGCGAACGTGAAGAATAATCAAATACAGCGTTCTAAATCCATCCCTAATGTGGGCTTCGTTGATAAAGATACATCTTGTATGGACTGTTCCATATCGCGTGGGTGTTACTCAATTATGAAAGCAAAGGAACAGTTCTGTATCAGCTCTTATTCTAGTTGGCATTACACGGCGCAAATAATTCAGACATAATTGAAATTTCATTTAATAATGAGAGGATGAAGACGTAACAAAAGTGCGCGAGTTTTTTCGTTGCCTTTATCATCTGACTCCCTGCATTGCAGTTGAAAGCGTACTTCTAGCTAGATGTATAATGCTTTAAGACTTATACGTACTCGAAAGTATACAGTAGACCATGGTAAAACAGTGCATAATAATATTAAAAATACGTGTAAATATATTATAACTGTGTATACTTATAAGCGTACGTTTCTATCAAACGTATAGAAAGCGATCACGCCATCACAAAGAAAATAAACAATTGCTCCGATAAGTTGCATAGTGTAGCGATCCTGTTACGTGAAAGTAAAAGTGCCTGCATTGCGTGTTCTCCAGCTACCAATTGAACAACGACTGCCAACGTGTACTTTGTGGATGCTGTTGAAAAAGGTCATTGCAAATTGGACTTTTTTATTAAACAGGCAATTCACCTCCGAATCTCTGACATCTATCCACGCACACTTGGTGTACAATGATTTAAAGACCAAAAGTTACACCTCGCCATGAGATGAAGACAAAAACGACCTATCGTATTATCTCGCGACGTCTTTACGACGCATTCAACCTTCGAGGCTCTTTCACTCGAATCGTATCCTTGGCGATATAAATATGAGAAAATGTACGTTCGGACTTTTCGGACACTCCGTTACATCTTACGACTATCTTTGCAAAAAACATAATCATTACGAGCAAATTCGATCTTCGTTGTATCGATAGACCACTGACAATCGATTGATGTGTTCCAACGAAAACTATTTTGCCGCGTCCACAAATCTACTGCTATTCGAATAAAGCATTCCACGTAAACAACCCGCAACGCGGACTCAAAGAAACCGATTCGCGGACGATCATTACGCGGAAACAAGACGGAGCACGGGGTGGCTTTTCAACCCTACGTATTAATGCGCCTGTCAGAGTTTCACTGGCTCGAAAACGCTATTTGACGTATCAGCTAGCCGGCGTAGCGAGCGTGTACAAGTGTATAAAAACGAATCGCAAAACGTTGTCGCAATTATAAATGTAACTGAAGTTGGATTTACCTCTTCCGCGAATTCGAAATCCCCGTCGAATTTCCTCTTACACCTCGCCCCAGCGACTAGCACCAGAAGCACCGTGACCACGAACACCCACGAAAATCGCATGGTTCTTGTTCCCGCGGGAGAACACTGTCCACCGTGAACTGAGAGAAGCGAGACTCAACGCGGATACCCGCAAAACACGTGCACCGCGACCCGATTCAACAAACTACGAACAAAAGAATTCCTCGCGAACGATGACAGGCGTTGCGTTGAAAAGGCGCGCACGTAAACCCCAGCACGTTCGTACCGTTCGTATACCGTAAAGGCGCTAGCGCTCAGCACGACGGTCGAACGAGTTGTGACTGCGCTGAGTGGAGGCGACGCCGCACTACCACAGACGCATGGCCGCCCATTGGTCGGATTCCGGCGAATGAGGTGGAGAGACGACGGGGGCTACGGGCGGTTTTCTATATAAACCGGACTACCCTTCTCTGTCTGTTCCTTTTCCATGGGTTACGTCTACCTCGACGGGTCTCCGGTAGCAAGATTCGCGCGAGCGCGTGGTACACTGCGCCAGTCAATACCTCCACCTGCTCTCGGTTCACCTAGCCGGTGTTGCCAGTGAGTTGACGAGAGAAAAAAGGGCGCGGGGAATTCGGCAGAAGGGCACTGAGGAGGAATCCAGTCTCGCACCGGATCCTCGCTCCGAAAGGATCGGACCAACCGGGCAAGATTCTTTTTACCTTCTTTTTTTTTTTCTTTGGTACCATTCTTTCTTTTTCTCCTGTACTTTCTCCATCAGCCCGCATCGGATTAGAGAGGCACTTTGACGGGTGATTCTGAGTTAATCACTGATCTTGTTGACACGTCGCCACGTTCCGTGACGTTCCATTGTACTCGATGACATTTCCATGTGTTTCGAAACAATGAGAAAGAAAGCGAAAGCGAGAAGGAGGGGGAGTCAAGAGTGATTAATTAAGAATTTCGAGAATTTTATCACGTTATTCCAAAACGTTGGTGTTACAGAGCGAAAGAGAAATCTAAGGAATTCCATGAAATGTATACATTTTTTTGCTCTTTACAGCTCGGACCGGGATTAGAGGTTCCGTGATAAATGATCCGGCTGAAAATGAATCTCGCTCCGTTCTCTTATTTTCTACGTTAATGGCGTTAAATTAACTGTTATAAATAATTTCGAGAAAGGATTTGGACGTTAATGATTATTTAAAAGTACGTTGATTTGACGTCAATTATTCCGCTTATCCTTTGAATTGATGCAAAAAATGACGGGAATTGACTGTGAAATGGGAACAGAAAGAGTAAGAGAAATGAAATAACTAATTAGGGGTTAGTAACCACAAAGTCAAAAAGCTTCACGAATTTCTAAAACAATTTGACTATGTCGTTATAAAATTCAATTATTGCGGTTATTGAGCGTCTACGAAGAGTTTACATTATCGTGACGAGCTCTGCAAGATTCTCAAGTAATAACACTGCTATGTGTACGTATACGCTATAGTGCTATACTTCCAGGAGTTATGTTGGAGATTTTAGAAGCACAAGATACAAGTGGCAGGTACTCTCTACCATTCCTTTAAGTTTCGTCCTTTCTTTGAAGGTATACTTGGAGACATAAAAGCAGGCCTGTATTTCGAGTGGAAAGTTGTCGTGGTAATTTGTCTTACTATTTTCTTACCGCGTAGCCTGTACTGTATCTGAACCTCTCTCTCTATGCTCACCTCTTTCCAAGCTATTTTCCTCGTGGTAGAAGTGCACGGACACTTCCCACGGGAGTAGAGACCAGGAAGACAACGTCGCGCAGACATTTCCTCCGCAAAATAGATCGCATCACCGCGAAAGACAAAGGGGTAAACGTTACTAAGCCAACGCGGAGAGAGGCGGTCGCTATATCATACTTGTTAAATATTGCCTCTTCTACTTTGTAACTTGTCTGCCTCGTTACCGGTTAACTGCGAATTGATAAAGCAAAATCGTTGGATAAGAAAGAGGGAGAGTGTGTACGTTTTATAAAAAATAAATAACATCGTTTTTAAGACATCTCCTCTGTGGTCGTTGAAAATTGATGAAGAGAAAACTTCAGAATATTTCAATTAACAAAAATGATATAATAATTTAGTTTTAGAGAATTTTTAATGTTCATCGCGATTCACTTTCTCCGTTTTGCGTTAGATCTTATTTGAAAATTTATCGTACCAAAGGACCGATTCGTCTCCATGGTCCGGTAGATGTATATTCCGTAGGACGATGTATATGCCTCGTAACTCGTATGTTTAAGCACACTACGAAGCAGACACGAAATGTGTCCTCGGAGACCACTTTCTGCGGAATGTAGTAGCTAAGCACGCACCTACGACGAGATCGTGAAGTATAAACGATCTTCTATTTTACAATTAAACCGGTAGCGGTGCAATTACGATGCACATTATTTTCCAATTTGAATTTTATAGGAATTTGTGATTTCATTACACGTTTCCTTTTCGTGTTCCTTTTGAAGTATATTAAGAGTAGGAATAGTGTAAGGACATAGGATTTTCATATTAATTTCTACCGAAGTGAAATATTAAGTCGCAAACTAATTTATTTGCATTACATATTATTTGTAAGATAACAAATTATAAAAAAAAAAAGATTTACATCTCTAGAACATTCTATTCTTGCATATTTATAGAAAGTTGCATCACAACCTCTGACAAAAGTGTATTTAGTTACTAGTACCCATTGTATCTACGTACATAAAATAGTGTATGAACAATAACAAATAATATTTCGATAGGTCGTTGAGTTGTACATAACAAACTTTGTACATACCTCCCAATCGAATAATTACATATTCTAAAATAAATAATGAGATACATATATAGTCGACCTGTGATAATTTACTGCACTTAGATGTTGCTTGTTCCAATACTGCAAGCACATACACTATCATATTAAAACACCATGTATATAGCTATTTGAATGTATCAAAACATATGTTAAAGCAATTTGTGGGAAGGGTACATGATATTTCGTTATGTGCTGTCAAAACAAGCAAGAGGGTGCAGATATCAACATAAATGTTGACATGAAAATGTTCCTTTATTCTCACTTAAGATGCACATAATGCCATTTATCAACTGAAATCAAAGATCAGAATGTTTTAATAATAACTATTTAATATCAATACATACAAAACGTATAATAAACAACAACAACAGAACCCACTACCAGTACAAAACAAACTTTGTTTAAACATTAACATCTTGTGCACAATTATAGCTTATGTTGCATTGGTACAATGAAGTGAAATTTATTCACTATAAGTAAATTATATAAATGCACGTTACATAAATTTGACAAGTAAATTCATATACAAAAAATATTTTTAACTTACCAATTGGTTCCACTGCTTGAGGCTCCTGTGATTCCGGTGCCTTTTCCAGTATTTCCTCAGCAGCTTCAGGAGTAATTTTAAAAGGACTGCCTGTTACAGTTATATTAGTACTGCAAGCAAATTTATTGCTGTTAATTCAGCTTGAAATAAATTGTTCGTTTTAGCGAAATATTTGGTAAATTTACGCACCATGCGATTCCACCTGCAGGAGCTTCTCGTTTTACAAGATTTTGCCAATGCTGATGCACTTCTTCCACTATACGCAAAGCAAAGTCTCTTGGTTTTGCTTCTCCATTAAATGCAAATTGATTCTCTGGTTTACCATCTGGTATTTTATAAATTTTAAACCACTCAATGGTAGCTTTTATTAATCCTGGATAATGTTTCTCAATGTCTGATACGTCTATAAATTATTTTGTTAATTTTTTAACAAACTCGATTTTATAATTAGTATTAACTATAGAAGATTGGTCTTACCATTCATTTGTTCTGCTAAAGGGTCGTTAATATCAATGACAATAATCTTCCAATCAGTTTCACCTAGGATAATTAAAGATAAGATAAAATGTTTCAAAAAATAATTTTCAGCTATTCATCCAGTCTGTCCTACCTTCATCAATAAGAGCAACACAGCCTAAAATCTTCACTTTTAGAACTTCACCCCTTTTTGCTACCTAATATAATAAATGTTTCATTAAGGATAAACTAAAATTTATCAGATTAACGTGCAATAAAGATTCCTTACCCTATAGCCTATTTCAAGGACATCAATAGGATCATTATCTCCTTTACATCCAGTTGCTTCATCTAACACTTCAGGATTTTCCCATGTCTACTCATAAACAAAAGTAGTACGTGTTAACATTCATTGTTGCACAAAAAAGTATTGAAATGAAAGGGAGTGGGAAATGAGAAAGAAACATAGTAGCAACCATCATATAACAAGTAATAAATATAATGAGATAACCTTGAACTAAGTCTAACTGTTTACATAAGCTTTGATAAGACATTATTCATACAGTTAGATGTAACATCTATAGATAGAAGAGTATGTATGTGTCTGTACCATGCAATGACTAGTTTCCTTTGATACACTAACTGTTAATAAAATGGATGATATCATTTGTTAAGTACCAGATAATGTAATAAACGAGCAACTGCAATCATCTATTCTTTTGTGCTTTAATTTCTTTTAATGATAATCTAACGCATTGATAATTTAGACAAGTGCCTAAAGTACCTGTGGTAATGCACCATAGTTCCATATATAGCCATGATGAGGGAAACAATTGGCAACATATCTCAATTTGCCCTTTTTAACATCCTGCTTAATAGGATTCAATGTCTCTTTAAGATTAATCTCCATCTTTGCATTTGTCCATCTTGGTATTTCAACAACCATGTTTACTGTTTTATTAGCTTCATCAACATAAAGTGGAATGTCATGCATAGGTGAAATTGGACCAACATCATTTCCTGCAATATATATACAACACAAAATTTGTATGAAGGATTAGAATCCTCCATAAAGTTCATTTACCACTCACAAATATATATTGCAAATAATCGAACTAATATTCGAAAGAAATAATAACGTTAAAATTTCGTTAAAAAAGTTTCGTATATATATTATGTCCGTGACCTTTCCGAAGCAATCGTGCATTATACAACATCATATCCCGTATAGTTAAGCGCACGATTTCTTGCCGAACGTTTAGAAAAAAAAAAAAACAAATGAACAGTAGCTAAAAACACATCGGCGAAACGATTTTATCGAAATAATTGTCGACCATGCAATCGACAATAATCATTAAATTCACTGAAATTACAATAAGACTAGCGAAAATAAAGATAAACGATGAACATATGTGGGGAATAGAAAATTTTTACGTTTAAGGTATTCAGATCCTTTCACCCAGGATCAAACACTGCGCTATTGCAACGTAGGACTTCTGTTTACCGGAATAACGCATTGCACGATTCATTACAAATTTTTAACGATTCAAATGAATTCATACATTAAGACAATATATTAAGACATTGAACAAGTCGTAGAAAAAGCGATATGCACAAAAAAGCATTTCACTGACTCATACATTAATACAATTCAAACAACATGCACGCTGCAAATGTAATAACCTATTCTGAAATTAACATAAAGTATTCGTTGCCGACATGCTGATGTAACCTTTGTTACAACCTAAAACGGACCTTAAAGGTTATGTTACTGGATACTTACTGAAATAAATTCTGTAATCGGTGCTGTTCAGTGCACCTCTTTCAACAATAGTATACGACATTTTTTTCACGGTTTTGTGAAACACTGAACACGATCGTGACTTAAGAAGTGTACCTGTCGCTGCTAACCTCAGCGGACTAACAAACTTATTTAAACTACGGCAACGTAACACGTGCAGCGTTATCAACGACATCTTGACATCTAACGACAATATAATGTACTAAGATTAAATTTCGTGTAACATGCAGGAGGACCAAAATTCGATAGCCCGTTATCGGTAACGATAACTGTATTTCCGTGTACTACTGATGACGTGTAGAACATGCACGTCTTTTGTGATTACAGCACAAACGAAATGCATTATAGACCTATCATCGGAAATAGATTTGTGTTACATTCGTAGCTTTCAAGATGTACTTACCTTTCGATGTCGCCCTCAGTGTTACCGATTCGACATAGGACGTAATATAATAGTTACAATACAGATGGTATATTTTATCTGTGACAGTAGTAAAGTGATTATATGAAATTTAAATAATTATGCATCAAGACATATTTTAATTAACGTATATTCTCGTTTGAACCTTAAATTCAACAACAGTGTTTTCGATTGGACAGAGAAGAGAATCTTGACCGATGGTGACAACATTTGTGTGTCGGTTTGGTAAGGTGGATTAAATGCTTAGTGTTCTTCTTTAGCGGCCGCTAAAGTTTCAGCCCAACAGCTGCTATCTAGCGGAGAAAATGTGCATAAGCGGGGCGTACTCGCTTGATTGCGTCATAAGAGAAACTGATTTTCCTAGGTAGTCAGCCATATTGACTCGCGCGTAAGAACATCGAAAGCAGTCCCGTGTTCGCTGTGCTTGCGGTTTGAATTAAATGGTGTGTTATTATCGCAGAAATTCTCTGACTGTGCTGGATTTTCCATGAACGATAACCATTCATCGATCGAAGAATTTGAATACATCAAGGTACGTAAGCAGTAATATTTGTATAAGCGAGGGGACTATTTGAAAATGGTGCGAGTATGGGCCGTGGCCGCATCCAGCGTCGTCCCGCGATTCGACGGACCTGTTTCGTATTCGTAGCTGTCGGTGGAATTGGAACAAGAGTTGTTTATGTGCTTATGGTAGGAAGTATTCCGTTATTTGTTCGAGGAAAGACAATTAGTGCTTCTATTTTGTGTACTTTTTCTTATTATATTTTAATCTGCGATTTTCCCATCGTTGTGCATTCTACAAGAGAAGATCGCGTCTACATTCTATAGGTACGTTTACTACTTTTGTGATTTCACTTATTACACGGTATAACATGACATAGTACATAGTATAACAAGATTTACTCGTATTCTTCGAGCAGTATACACCAAGTTTTCTAAAGGTTTCAAATATGACTTTAGAAATATTAATTTATTTTTTAACTTTCATAACGATGGATTCGACTTCGCGTTTGTAAATATGACTGTTTACTTTCGTTCGAAGGATTTGCATGACGATTTACCAATTAATTCTTGCCGTTTTAGCGCGTGTATCTTAAAATTCTCGCATAAAACCCGATACAATACAAAGGACGCGTATTGTTCACATAACCTAAAGGAACGTTAAAGCGTACGATACAAGGTATGACATTTTATTCACTCTCATACGTAACAGTAACAATATTTATACAGAGATACGTAATATCGTGAACATATTTTAATCAACAATAAACGGAAACATCTGCTTGGCCCGGTTAATAGAAATGTCCGATAGAACATACTATCGTGGCGTTATTTCCCCTAGCTGCATGTATATTGCGCCGTGCATCATGTGATAGAGTGTATTGCTTAAATTTTCAACGGAATTAAACTGGTGCGGTTTATTGTCTGTTGTTTACGATTCTATCCAAGAATTTTGACAGCCGTGGAATCAATACATTCAAGATCAAACTCGTGAGTTACATTCTTTGCGTGCCTTGTATCAGATTTCGTCGGAAAGAGTATCACCCATTCGCTTGTAAGCTTTGCGATATACAACGAGACGCGCAGAATCTGTTGGAAATCGCTGTCAAGGGAAAACCAGGAAATTTTTTCTGTTACTGGGTCGGGGATAATTGACAAATCTGAAATAACAGTGCAGTCGACTGTAATTTATTTCCGCTACTCTGTCCTTCCCGCTTTTGTGTGCGACCCTGGGCGTAAAAAGAATAATTTTGCGAACTGTGCCACACACCTTGACACTTCGTCGCATATGGCCCTTTATTCTAATATATATGTACGCACTATTGAATTGAACGAGTCTTTTCACTGATTTGTCGAGCTTGACAAATTTATCGTCTTTTTTTAAGATCTATGGTTGATGGTTTCCCTGCGGTATAGATGTTTGTCCGCTTTCAGGAACGATTTATGTAGTTCATTCGTGTGACATTACACATTTTACGAGGCACGTACTAGCTTCGGTATTTCGTCATTTTTCCGGCGAACACTCGTTACGAAAAATTAGGTCAATTATGCACTTTGTCACGGAGACGCCAGCTTTTTCAAAAGATGCATTAACTCGGTCGCTTTCTTGGCCACCGTCGGTAATCGATAAATGCTTTTCTTCGTTGCATTTTTACGACTTTTCATCGTACGATATCGTGCTATTTCTGAAAGTCGTTTTGTCTTCTTAATTATTTTCGTATGTTTAATGAAAAAAGTAACTGCGACTTAACAAGAATATAACGCTAAACAAATAATATGCTAATCGTATCGTGTTACATGTTATAACAAAAAGTAATTTTGCAGGTATAGTTTCCAGTGTGTATTTAGAGATTATTACTACAAACGAAGTACAATCGCTAATCAGGGCAAGGAAGTGTACACTCACGAGCGATGCGTAGAGAGGTGTGGCGTTGATAGTAGGTGATGCACATCACGACCAAAGTTACAATGAACTTGGGGGAAACGAGCTTACACACCGGTTCAACACACCGTGTAACGTGCCTTTCTCTTGTACACGAGGGACGATGCGTGCTCGTGAACTATGACACGAGTACCGCTTGAATATTCTAGCCGCCAACCTCGTTGATCCCAAAATCGGAACAAACTTGTAATTATCTGCAAAGCCTAGCCAAGATCTCATTACAAATGTAACAGATCTTCCCGAAGAGAACGAATCACTCAATACTCGTGGAAATTTGCATTCATTCGTCACATAAGTTAGGTATCAGTATATAGCGGAAAATAAACAAGTAGCACGTGATCCGTAAGATCAGTCAATGGGTATTGTACGCGGTAATCGGTATTTTTATCAGACGCCTGTTAACGTAGTTTATTCTTATCGAGGATTGTTGAGAACGAAATTAAAAGCATGGCGCGCTCCCGTAATAATAACAGCGCAAGGCGTATCGTACACCTGTTAGCGTAGTATTATAGTAAGCGTATCTCCTGGCGCGTGGTCGGTCGATTCACGTAAAACTTAATTGTACCGCTGGCTCCGGGGTGCTCGCGTAACTGTCTTCCATGAAGCGATCGCCGGAAGTATTGGGGTTCGACGCGCGCGAAAGAAACTTGTAATATAATAAACGCGAGCAAGGCGTGGCTGCGATCGTCACGTGCCTCTGGTACACTCTGATTGGAATTGTAATTCACGATTAACTTAAATCGTCCTTCCTCTATATATAGTACCTTATGCAACGCTGAGCGTTTGAAATGCATCGCGTTTTTTTATCAGACGTTCCAAGGTATCTTGTTCATAGGGTAACGTTCAGTTGAACATTTCTATTATTGTTGAACACAATAATATGAGATACTTATAAGAATATTATACTGCATATTAAATCTAAACGGATTACGCCCATAGATTTCTCTTAATCACGCGTATGATAAACACGCCACGTGAATCCTCCTTTCTTTTTCTCTCTTTTCTATTTTCGTCATGGCCACTTGGCGCATCTAATCGGTGAGCGTGTGGTTTCTCCACGGCGAATTTCCGAGGCGCGCACGCCGAATCGCGTTTATTTTTTACCGCCAGTGAACGTGAGGCGTATTTTCGCGGGACACTGGGCACTTTCGTTTCTCTAACAATGGTAGGGGGAAAAAAGCAGAAAATGTGGGACGTGAAACGTCTTCCTTCGAATTAGTAGAACAGGTCGAGGGTAGGGAGATAGTTTTCGCGAATGTAGACGAGGGATTATATAAAATAAGAAGCACGCTGGATAGAGGAAACGATTTGACCGTGAAAAAACGAGGCGCAATAATGCTGTGAGCCTCGCCCGTGTAATTGCATCGTGGCGTTACGGTAGGACACGGCCAATTATCTCAGTTTACGCGAGGAAACAAGTGCTCGTAAAAAACTGCCATTGTTATTACTCTAAATCACTGTCGAGGTTCAAGAGCAAAACGAGATGAAGAACGTTGCACGTTTATGATTCATACCCAGTCGTACGAGGATATTGTATTATGTTTATGAAGATCCATGGAATTTCTGTACCTGAACTACACTAACTGGACACATTAAGTCCATTTTGTATTCAGTAGAGCAGAAAGACAATGGCGATTATACTTTGTTTATAAGATAGTAATAGCGATAGGAATAGCTTATTTTTTCAAAGATAACGGAACAATCGAACTTGTAACGTACAGAGGTGTATAAAAAGTGCATTCGAAATCCAATTGCTTCGAATCTCACCACGCCCTAAAAATCGTTAAAAATTACAATCTTATATACATGAGTCATACGGTACGATGCATGGCACGCGGTCGAAGTCAGCATATTATACGTTTTCATCGTTGACGAGCACTCGAGCTTTTAATTCCACGTGCACGTAACAGAGTGCCCCCCTCCGAACACTCGTGAACGAATCCTCGTGTAAAAATACGCTAGGGTCTCGTACGGCGGTGTTTAATTAAAGTACGAACCGCTCGCCGGCTCTCTCGATCCGATAATATCCTCTAGCCCAGATTATTTCTTGCTCTGAAGACGTAATTGCCGTTAATAATGCTTATCGAAGGATTCATGTAATAAATGAGGCCACCAATCGCAATCGTATCTGTTAGACTTCTATATATAATTAACGGTAAGATCAAAGTCCACTAAATATTTCTCTAAGCAATTACATGTAACAAGTGTTGACGATGTGCAAGAAACGAGGATCTCCTGCAAATTATCGGGCCACCGCTGCACTCGACCCTATCGCTAGTGGCAACAAAGTAGCACTCACGATGGAACCAGTAGTCGTAAACTTTGCTCGTCGAGCTGGCTAAATTTACGAGCAACCAGGGAAATGAAAGAGCTCGTCTGAACCATCCCTGCAAACGATAGTCGAGTCGAGGAATCGTCAAATTTTGGTTATCAAAATTTTCAACGATGTTTTCGCAGCTTTCAGCCCTTTAATTTCACGCATCAAAGAATCCTCGGCGACCCTCTCCCAGCGGTGTTCTCCCGTCCGCGTCCTCTCACCCTTGCGACTTCTATCATTGAAACTCGCGACAGAGGAAGACCTATGACGATGAATGCCGCGTTGCGATAAAAGAACGGGTTGAACGAGAAACAGAGGGAAAAAGAGAGAGAGAGAGAGAAACTCACTACGAGGGTGAAGGGTGCATTCTCTGTTCGCGATTGGTGAGGTGCGACGTGTCTGAGAGATAAAAAAAAAAGAAAAAATTGTCCCAACTTGCGTGGCGGTACGAACCCTCGCGAGTGAATCGACTGTAATATAAATATCTCCCAACCAGTCTTGTATCTGCACGAAAATCACCACGACACCCCTGTCAACCCTCGCGGGAACCAACTACAACTTCTTCACCCTCTCTTTAGTCTTTCTCTATAGCTAAAATTTTCACGCGTCAGCTTCCTTTATACGTCTCATCGTATCTCGCGCCTCGTTAATTTCTCACGGCCACCGAATACTTTGGAAATGAATCGGAGTGGTTAGGAAGATACTCGTACGTGGTAGCAGTTGACGTAGGTAATTAGCGAAGTTCATTCGCTCGAACTAACGTGCGTTCACATATTCGCAGTAGGCATCAACGAATTACCGGTCGGCTGGAAAATCAGGTAGCTTGAGAGAGAACTCGAGGAAGAAGACCCTTTTTCTTCTTACCCGTATCAGTTGCACGGCCAGGCAGCAGTCCGGGCACGCTTCGCAGAAGTTGTTATTCAAGCATGTCGTGAATGTACTCGCAACGGTTTGGAGTACGGAAGAAGAAGTGTAGACGAACAACTGTGCCTTGCAATTAGAACAGTTTCATCCTGTCTACTTTGACGCTGAGCGTCAGGTAGCTGACAGGAATAAACTGTCTTAAGATAGATTTGCCCACGTCACTCTGTGGTTAGCATCACCTGTGTCACTTAGCATGTATAAGTTACAAAGTGTTATCCACCGTAAGCTACGAACCCATTCATGAGCCGTTTAACTCCTCGATACGTGCCACGAGAGTAGTCACAGTAGCTCTGGACAGTCTAAATAGAGTAAATCTGACTAATACTTCATTTGGCTTATTTAATTTACTCATAAGCGCGCGTAACATAGTATCTTAACGATGAAAGGGTTAAGGCAGGATCGTTGATAGTCCGCGCTGGCCTCAAGTCTGATCGTATTTCAGCGGTCGTTCGTTGCTACTCGCCGAACGGAAAATTGTCGCAGGAACGTCGATCGATCAAACATCCCCTCCAGGGATAAGGGGTTGATCCTTGCCCCTCATACATCTGCACAAGCCGGCTGGGTTTTCATCTGTTCCGATGGGGTACAGAATGTGGCGCACGTGAAACGGACGCGTTTCGTATTGTGCTGGAGTAAGCACCAGGGATTTAAATGCCACCGCTCGGAAACGATCGCGTCCGCTTCTGCTCGAGCGGAGCGACGTGTATATTCATTCACGTACAACCGCGAACCACCACCGCCACCGGTCGGGTTCATAAACTCCGCCGCGTCTCTCATGCATATGCAGAGCTGGCTCGTTTTCTAATGACATCCCCCGCGATTCATGCTCCTTCCACCGGAGCACGTGCCAGAATAAGGATTTCGTCGCATCCGTTAAGTGCGCGCTTCCGTTGTTCGGTAGTCTCTTTCGAATCGAGGCAATAACGATCGCCGTTCCGTTAACTGGAAAATACGGAGCAGTAACGGAGGTTGTTTCGCGATCCGTCGTAACTCTGGCTTCGTCAGGATCAGGATTTAGTGCTTGAACGTGGGAACACAGCCACGTGTTACGATAAGGTGTTCTGCAATATCTGGTACATATTGGTCGGACAAAACGAGCGCCTCTAATTAAAATTTGAATTCGCGTCGTCTTTGGACTGGTAAGACTAGAGACGGTCCGATTGTCGTCTCCGTTGTGCCACGAAACGAGGTATGAATTCATTCATTAAAGACGATGGCACTTTAATACTTGCGGAGGACGAGAGACGCGTTCTACACATAGAATCACCGAGCCCGAGTGTGTACACGATCGGTGTGGGCGTGTGCCATGGATCACGCGACCCTCGTTCACAATAAGCCCTTTGACACACGGCCAAATGAAGCCCACGCGTCTTTGAAAGGATCTCGCTACGTAGCCTCGCTAGAGAAGGAAGAAAAAAAAAGAACGAGGCGGATTCTTTCAGACCGGCTCCGCTCCATTCAACGAGCCTTTAAACTTTCAGCTGACCCGTTAGCGAAACGAGACGATCGACCGGTTTCTTCTACGTGTCTCGTGGATCGAGGCTCCCCGTTTTAAGTTTCCAACGCTTCTCTGGTATCTACCACGGTCTCGATCGCGTGCGGTTTGCGCAGGTGAAAAGCGCGTTTCTTATCTGCTGTTTCTCAATTGTCGTTGATTCGGTTAGCTTGGTTCGAGCGTATAGCGCCGACACGGCAATCTGGTTGCTGCGATAGAACTTGATCAATGAAATCGAGCAGAGAAAATGAAAGCATTGATATATTTTTCAGCGTAACCGATTTTCCCCAACGCATGTTCCGTTTTAGCGGCAGTATCTCACGATCAGATTAGCTGAACCGTTACTTACGTAACAGAATTTTGTTAAACACGAGCGATATGCAGAAATAGTATTAGTTGGTCAACGGCGTCATGGCTGCTAATCGGGATATTACTTCACCGGTCTAGCAAAGACCACGGTAAAGGACGTCTGCTTCCAGCGATGACGGCATCAAGCTTGTCGAACTTGCATGCGGCACGAACCGAGCCATGTATTCTACAAATTCCAGCATGATTTCTACGTGTTTCACAAATGAATCGAGTTTTCTCGTACCTATCGCGTGATGTCATAGATATTTCTTATCATTAAGTCTGTTACCATACGTACTCAACCCTGATACAATCTTTGGCCCATTTTCGACCCGATTAGTTTCTCGTTTGTTCAAAAAACGTACTTACAATGTATGGTCAGCCCTTCTATAACATATTTTCGATGTAACACGGATGTAATTAACCGTGTTCCGTCCAGGAAGTCTGCTTCATTTTACATCCCAGAGTATAGTTACAAAAGGTATTCTCTATTTTCTCCCTCTTTTTTTCTACACTTTTTAATGTTGCACAACGTACAGTAACACAGCGCAGCAAATTTATATAATTACCCTTTCCTGGGGACCAGCAGTGGTTACATAGGCATGTAACGCGATATTCGGACGGAATTGAACGTTAAACCGTGATTTCCGTTTAATGATACACGCAAAAGGTCTCCGTCTCCCTTTTGTACGCCTGCTCATGCGTGAGTCACAGGCTCGCGCCGCAGCTTGAAATAAAAAAATAGAAAAATAAAAAAGAGAAAGAAGAGGGAGAGAGAGAACCTCACCGAGAATCACGGCGAATGCGTTTTTCTGCTCGTTCTCCCAAGCTAGTCACCGCCAATGCTATTCGCAACGACAAACAACGTCCTGGTATGGCTCTGATTCCGTGCAATTGAGGTTGAATTACTATCACTATTTGCTCTACGCCGGTTGCATAAGGGAGCGTAGCCGCGGCAGCTTCGCGCGGTGGTAGCCGATTTGAATAGCGGACCCGGCAAACCGTGTCGGTCAGGGTCGCGCGCGTATCATTCCCCGGCTATTTTTGATCCGCGAAATCGAACCTGAATTTCAAGGAATTCCATGCTTAAACATTCCTCGTCCACTGCGAACACGTTTCTCGACAAGTTTCCAACCAGCAGTGTCTTTACGCATATGCATGGGAGACCCATTCAATTCTATCGTCAGAAACCAATGTCGCATAAGTACGCGAGCAACCTCATCAAGTTTCGTCTAATGGTTCTTTTATAACCTAAGGGTAGAATAAATGTCAAGGACACGTTGCGTGTAGAACTTTCGAAAATCAGCGTAAGCAATGGTGAAGGGTTTGCCACGTATACCATCGAGCAGCGAAGGTGTTAAGATTCTATGAATCCTTGGAGAGACGGGCTGCGATCGATCACGAGCAGACGTGATACTTTTATAACCACTTTATCTCGTCTGGTGATACTATATTTTGATAGACGAGGTATTATAAATATCGCCGGTTTATTGGCTTTGGATCGAGACGTCGCTCTCCTTTTACACGGCCGTCGGTTCTATCTTCTTTCTGTCTCTGTACAAGGGCCAACGACCTGCGGTAAATGCAACACATGTGCCCCTGTTGCACGTAACTGCAACCTGTCCTCAAACTTCTTACGAAATCGTCACTTGTCTACCGCTATTTTCTTTATCGTTTCTCCTTCTTCTTTTCTATATTCGTGCACGTTTCCACGGATTCTTGGTCTTATTAGCCGAGTTCGAGCAACGCAGGTTCGAGGCGCACTTCGAGGCAAGGGAAAAATTGCAGTGTTGAAACTCGAGTCACTTCTCATTAGTCAAATAACTCGACTTACAAGTGGATGGCGTTCAAGGCGTGCGTTTCGAGCCAAGGAGAGATTATTTAAGAATCTTGAAAGGATATTTCTATCTAAGTACATAATAGTCTTTGCATTGGTAAAGTTATTGGTTTCGACTTACTCGAATTCAAGCACCTCGAGGTCAAGTAATTCGACTAATGAGAAAACGGGGCTTCGAATGCCGTGCAAACTTCTGTCGTTCGGTTCTCCTCGATGTACATAACAGTACACACAGTACTACCCACGATGTTCTCCACCAGGTATACATCTGCTATGTATAAGAAAAAAACGAGGGTTTTCATTAGAGAAGATGTTTCAGCAATGTCTAGGTCTGTATCAGTATAGATGCGTGTACACATACTCATACAGACCATTATCTGCAGAAATGTATTCGCATACAAAGTCAATGGGTAGACAAGAATTATCTACTGTCTAGTTTCTGTAGACCAGTGACGATCAAACTCTTTTCTACTACTACCGATATCAACCAACGTTTTAAATGATTATTTCATAGATTGCTCGCAGACACTCCTTTCACTGAAATGAAAAGGAAGAGGTAAATGTCCGTGGTCTTCACGTATGCAAACTGCCTGCAGATAACGCGTGCAAACGCATATGTCCACTACTTAACGATATCTGTGATGCATCAGGATGACTCAAATTATTCGTATCAGTATTCTTCTTTTCCCTACGTTTCCCTTCCTTAACGAAATAGAAGTGCTTTATAGACGGGATACGTATAACTCGAAGAGCCCCGGCAAATATTGATTATTTCTCTACATGGCACCCTCTAGTCTAGACAGGATCTATACTCGAAACACACTAAAACTGCACACGTCGGCTGTGCAGGTCTTTCGAGTATCGTATCATGCAAGATTATTGGATTAACGCGTGAAATGTTTTTACAGGGCTGAAATATGCCGGAGGAACAAAAGTCTGCTAGTGGCCCATCAGAAGGAACGGCAGAGAATGGAACCGGGACGAACTCGCCCACGAAGAGTCCAGTCAGCAAAGGCAAAACAGCTATTGCAAGGATCACTCTGCTCGATGGGACCGTCAAAGACTTCCACATAGACGTAAGCTATCAAGATGCCGTGTCAATTGAAACAGTCTGCTTTTCAATATCGGGACTGAATGAGAAATTGATTTTGTTTCAGAGAAAGGCAAAAGGCCAGGAGTTGCTCGACATGATATGCCAGAGTATGAATCTGCTGGAAAAAGATTATTTCGGTCTTATTTATGAGGACAGGCACGATTCACGAAACTGGCTAGATTTAGATAAAAGAATCGCAAAATTTGTGAAAAGTAGATCGATTTTCTTGCTTTATACCTACATACACGTTGCTATTGCGCAATATCGATCGTTGAAACTAATTTGTTACTTTCGTTTTTGCAGACGAACCATGGAAATTTAATTTCGAGGTGAAGTTTTATCCGCCTGACCCAGCTCAATTACAAGAGGATATAACCCGCTATCAGCTATGCCTTCAAATTAGAAACGACATTATTACAGGGCGGCTACCTTGCTCTTTTGTCACTCACGCTCTTCTAGGTTCATATTTAGTCCAATCGGAGGTCGGTGATTACGATCCAGACGCGCACGGCCGTACCTACTTGAAGGACTTCAAGTTTGCCCCCAAGCAGACTCCAGAGCTAGTGGAAAAAGTAATGGACCTGCATAAAACGCATAAGTTAGTCTCGGCTACTAGTTTAGCGACTTATCCGCGTGATTGTTGTGATTTATATGTTAAGAACATTTGAACAATGAGTTTTTTTTTTATGAATCTTTTAGAGGTCAAACACCTGCGGAGGCAGAACTTCACTATCTCGAGAATGCGAAGAAATTAGCAATGTACGGTGTTGACCTTCACCCTGCTAAAGATTCCGAAGGCGTCGATATTATGCTAGGCGTATGTTCGTCAGGACTTCTCGTCTATAGGGATCGATTAAGAATCAATAGGTTTCCTTGGCCAAAGATACTAAAGATCTCGTACAAGAGGCATAACTTTTACATAAAGATCAGACCAGGTGAATTCGAGCAATTCGAATCGACGATTGGATTCAAACTGGCGAACCATAGGGCAGCGAAGAAACTATGGAAAGTGTGCGTGGAACACCATACCTTCTTCAGGTAAATAACTATCTGGCAACGAATTTAATTGCAACAAGATACAAGCGAATCGGGTTATGCAGGAAGAAAGCAGCTCACTCACTTTGCTCGTTTTTAGGCTCATGAGTCCCGAGCCTGTAAAGAAAGTAGGTTTGTTACCGCATTTGGGTTCTCGTTTCCGATATTCAGGAAGAACTCATTACGAGACGAAGAAGACACCCATTGATAGACAACCTCCGCAATTCGAAAGATCTTTAAGCGGTCGTCGTCCCACGTCTCGCAGCATGGATGGTAAAAAAGACTTTTGATGCATATTAACTATAAGCGCGATATACGGCAAGTGCCGTTTTTAATTCTCCCATTGTATAAATGATCGCTCTTAGATTTTGAAAGATTTCGTTCTTCTACCTTGTAACAGCATTAGGAGGTCCCAAGCAGGTGGAATCTTACGGTTCAGAACCAAGTAAGAGACATACAATGAGCTATGAACCGGAAATGATTCCTGATATGGAGCATATAGATCAGCGGCCTAGTCCAATTAAAAAACAAAAGGAAAAGGTAAAGGAGAATATATTTATACATAAATATAAATATATATATATCGAATATAACAATAGTTAGTAGAGGATGCATGAAATCATGCATAATCGATTATTATTATATGAAAAATTAATTTTAAACGAAATATTTCTGCGGTCTACGCTTTCAAACAAAGCCTCCTTTTAAAGATTTTGATGGTGTAATAAGTTTCACTAATTAATTGTTCAAACTGTTGTACGATATTTTTCAATGGTAACTTTATTACGAAGAAATTGTAGAACACCAATTGGTTCACTTGAGAATAGGAGATATAGTATATTTCATGAAAAAAGAAGTACAAGTTCATCATTATGCACTACTTTTTTTTAAATTAAACAAACAATGTTTGTAGCCATGGCATGTTGTTCTTGTATGCCATGTTTTTAGATATAGTTGTATGCATTAGATATTTTAATACGTCTATTTCTCGTACTTATCGAAGCAAGTTAAACAACGTGTATACAAGTAAATTAACGACAATTAAAAATTGCGCAAATAAGCGAAAAAATTTGAATGTTTCACGGAAGAAATTGAAATAGATATTATTTTTTTATCCAATCGGTATTTAATCGGTTTAGTTAATTAACTTGTATACGGTCATACGGATTCGAAATACATTTTTTGCAAGGAACGTAGACACGTGTAGACTTTACAAGACCTTCGTCTTACAATAATTGTTATTGGAATTTGAACACACGGGCATCTGTATGCGATATAATTTAATTTCACAAAACTTGAATTCAGTATTCACATCCTAGTGCTTCGACCATATAAATAAAAACTAACTGACACCTAACTAACACCGGTAGCTCACACGCAAAACAAGTGCTGGAACAACATCAGCTAGCAGTACCAGTAGCCTGGAAGGAGAGTACGATGCAGATCGTGGCAAAAAGGTATAGAATTTCACCTGGAACATACTGTCATGCATTAATCGACATATGTATTTCATTCTTTCGTATTTAATGTACGTGACCATTTGGTGTTTTCCTTTTTTTCAATGCATGTCGCTACTTCTTTTTACTTATTTCTGTAAGACATTATGTATACGGCCATCGCCTCAAAGCTGAGTTCTCGAACTTTATTTAAAAAATTTTCATTTCGATACGATAATCACATAAGCATGCGCAGATGCAAATATTTTATGAAAAAGCTGTTCAACCAGCGCTGAAAATGCTTATTGTTCGCATGCGAATAATAATCATCTCATGTGTAATATACATTATTAAGAAGTACCCAAAGGGATCTCTCATGTAACAGCAAGTAAAAAAGAAAGCTCCTCGAAAGGAAAGTATCTTGGACTAACAAAATAAATGACTGACATTTTTTTTTGAGAGCGCAGACCGTACCTAATTTGTCAAGCATGAATTATATACGTATATATAGTATATATGCCAAGAGAATGTAAAAGATTTGTAGTTGATAATAGCTTAGCTATAGAGCTGAATCGTGCTTATTGCATGAAGCGGTGTGTGACTATACATTTACTTATAGAAACCGGTCGGAGGAATTGCGGTCCTACCGCCCGGTGGTTTATCCAAGAAGAAAAAGGATAAGCAAAACGAAAATGAAAAGGAAAATCATAATGATCTGAACAACTCTGATTTAATAAATGAAAGTGCTCTTCTTGACAACAGCGACTTAAAGTCACCGAGTAAGAAAGAGTTGAAAAAGAAAGACAAGGAGACACCAGAAAAGAAAGATAAAGAAAAGAAAGAGAAAACAAAGGTAAGTAAATTATTTCGCCATTTGTATGCTACAGTTCATTATTAAGCGTGAAAGAAATATAGTTCTCGTTATGCTTGTTTTTAATATTACATTTTTACGCACAAAATGACAAAATTTCGAAACAGACAGATCACATACTTGCATATTTTATATATATGAACATATGATTATGCACGAGTATTAGCTTGTTTTCGCGTTGTAAAAAAAATGATATTTAGTTTTAATTAGTTTTGTTAGTTTTATCTGTCAATGATATGTAAAAAAAGATACTAGATATATGGCATGTGTTTGGAATTGCATGTTTTTGTTTATTACAAAAGAGTCCGCTTGGCGGCTTCCTCTTTGGCAAGAAGGAAAAGGATACAAGGCAGAAGAAACAGAAGAAGAACAAAGAGTTGGAGGACTCGGTAAACAAAAGTGATACAGAATCAAATCTATCTGTATCGGAGAAACAAGCAAAGGAAGCATTAACTGAAAAATCGGATGGGGAGAAGGCGAAAAGTACAATAGAATCCCCACAGCTGCTCAGTTACACGAAGCCTTATGATTACGAAGAAACGGAAACTTCACCAACTAAAAAGCCTTTTACACCGCTTGGATTTTCGTATGAGGACAGGCCAGCGTCGCCTGAAATACAAAACCAACAGTCACCAACCGGCGGGAGTCGAAAAGCTACAGGCTTGGCTTTTAATTACGCGCCAGGCGAAGAGAAGAAAGTGGCCGAGTCAGCGGAGAAAAGGAAAACCAAAGAAGCAGAATCTAAGTCCTCCGCTGGAACGAAGACTCCTGGACTAGACTACGCAAAGTTTGTAGGAGAATCTAAGCCTCCTGGACTAGACTACGCAAAGTTTGTAGGAGAATCTAAGCCTCCTGGACTAGACTACGCAAAGTTTGCAGGAGAATCTAAGCCTCCTACCGGGATAAAGTCACCTGGCCTGGATTACGCGAAGTCCATGGCAGAATCTAAGTCCTCCGCCGGAGTAAAGACTCCTGGGCTGAATTACATTGAGTCTACGACAGAATCTAAGCCCTTCACCGGAATAAAACCGGCTGGCCTGAACTACGTTGAGTCTACGGCAGAATCTAAGCCCTTCGCCGGAATAAAACCGTCTGGCCTGAACTATGTTGAGTCTACGGCAGAATCTAAGCCCTCCATCCTAAAGACTCCTGGACTGGATTACGTGGAGTCCGCAGGGTTAAAGGAACAGCAAAAAGCTCAGTACATTCCAATACCAGTAAGGATAACACCGTCTTTGAGATAGGCTTCTTAATCTTAAAAAATTTCTTGATTCGTTAATCTATCAAATTCTCCGTGAGTCTTTCGTCTTTTACGTAATTTCCGTCACTACCGAATGGTGTTTGTTTAGCCAGTTTAACGTCCTTTGTGACGGGTTTTACTGAACTCACGGCTTCTTTCTAGATTGCCTCGACGCGGTATTACAAAAGGGTATACGACACGCCGCGAATGACCGGGGATCACCACCCGTTATATAACACAAAATTACAATACGCAATATCACAAATGCGGCAGGGAACAAAATGGTCAGGAACAAGTCTGGATCTCGTTCAGTCCGTCTATATCTCTCTCTCTCTCTCTCTCTCTCCTCCGAATCGCTCCGTATGATCGCTTGCTCGGTTGCTCGCTGAGTAGTCGCTAAGTAGTCGCTAAAAAGTAGAGGCGAAGAAGAGGATGTCTTCCTGCTGGCTAGCTCTTATATAGGTTTGCTGGGGGTCCTCGGATCCCCTTGGATCCTTCCTAGGGTTCCTTGGTGGGGTAGGGCTATGCGCGTGGGGATTGTTCGGGGCATCGATCGGTGGATTTCGGCGATCTTCCCTGATCGCCCCCTCTGGTGTGTCCAGCGGGGGTCCTCTGGATTATTTGAACTGCGGCGCGTGTCGCGCGCCGTGCTTCCTCGGCTCACCTGCAGCTCCGCTGCTCATCTTGAGTTTCCCTCTCCATGGGCTCAGGGGAGGGGTGGAGGTCCTTCTCACACCCGAGGTCCTTCCTGTCCGTCTCCATGGACTATGGCAGCGGTCTTATCGGTGCAGGGCTCTGGATCTTATCCTTCGGGCTTCAGGGTCTCTTCTGGTTCGCTTCCCGACTCCTCCACCGTCGAGCCCGTCACTCTACCTCGGCGCATAGCCCGTCCGCAAACCTGCGGCCTTCGTACTCGCCGAAGGGGCGTCTTCTGGGTTGCTTCTTCTTCAGCTCGCCAGTCTTATTCGTAGAACGGAGAGAGAGAAAAGAACGGGGAGGGGAAGGGGGGAAAGGTTCTATGATCGCGTATTTCACATTTCTCGCATGAGTGGTGATCTGTGAGCTAGTCTTGTGACGCCACCACGTCACACCTTATTTAGAATGAGATCTCCATTGACATAAATTACATGCGGGCCCAATTAAGATTTTTTTTAGTCGGACTACTATTTTTCGCGCAAACCTTTACATTTGCAATCTTTAAATAGTGATGCCATTTTATACAGGACGTACAGGATGAGACGAAATCAGTTTCTTTGAAAACGAAGAAACAATTAATCCCAAGCACTGCTCCAACAGTTATGTTGAAAACCACGACTAAGCAATCAATCGTTAAGGATCAAGAAGGAGTAACACAAAATATAGAAGAGAAAGTTGAAGACCTTACACCTGGTGGTACAGGCCAAGTAACGGTTTCTACGCACTTGAATAAGGTGATATAAATTGAGATGCAAATTAATTATTAGCTTTGGGTGCTAACTACCTTACGGGGTAGCACCGGTACAATTTAACAATGTCATAAAACGTAAACGTAATCGCAGTACAAATGGGGAATGGAAATTTCTGTATACGACACGGGAGGGGGGGAGATGAACTCGGCAAAAGAAAAATACGCAATAGAAAATAAACTATTAAAATACATATAATTGCTCATGACAGTATAAATAGCTACTCCGTTAATTACAAGGTAAGAAGAAAAGTATTGATGAAACAGTTTTAGGAGTGCCGACATTTCTTCATTTTCGTAACTTTTCTAGTTATCAAGACATTTTTCACACAGAGTCTATATCTTTTCGATATCGATCCTAACTGATAATGTTTATAGTGCATTTAGTAGCTTTATGACATGTACTGTAGATATTGTTATGTGATACTTAGGCATTGAGTATTTAAGTATGGCATGCAGTAAACATGTATGTTATTAGTATCATTTGGAAATGTGATTTTCAAACGAAGAGATTTGCAGTCATCTTGAAACTAGTGTACTGAAGAAACTTAAAAAAAGAGTATCCATTAATATTTTTGTACTATAAATTTTTGTACATGTATATTACTGCTTTATTACAAAACACTAGTTACTATGTAGTTGTATTTAGGCAGAGGCACCAGATGATGGTAGAACGCCGTATATGACAGCGACTGCTGTCACCACACGCACCGCTACGATGCACGAGGATCTTGAAAAAAATCAAAAAACCAGTCAGGTTTGTAATGCGTTATTATAACTTAGCCACTTCTCCAAAAGTGTTTCAAGTCATACACATTTGCTGTATTCGTAATTTTATTCCGCTTGTTTCACACAGTTACCACACACAAATGTTTCCAATCTTCTTATATATATTATATGTATCTACATTATTTCTAAAAATAATGCTAGAGAGAGCTATTTTTTTATATTTTTTTTTATATTAGGTAGAAGAAAAGACTGTAGCACATACAACAGCAACCAGCGCAACGAGACAAGAGCAAAGAGTGGTAACTCAGGAAGTTCGAACAACAAGTCATGTACTGTCTGGCGAACAGGTAACGATTCATTTATATTTCAAACTTATACGAAGCTCACCACTAATGGATGAAGCATGTAAGCATTTATGTGAACGATCACATACTGTGTTTTTGGTTAATCCTAACAGTAAATCATTCAGAGTATACATACTATGTTATATCCTGATAATATGATCATTGCACTCATGTTCAAACTTGTGGAAATTCGCATAACATTATGATGCTTATAATTTGTCTAAGATATTACATTGAACGTGGCTTCTGTAAAAAGCAAGCAATACATTAATACATTAAAAAAGGAAGAATCATATCATACTTGGGACACATTTGCGTTTAGTCAACTACCAATGTTACCTCCACATTCAATGTTATATACTTCATTTGAAATATACCGTACATATTCATTTTTTATGTAATATATGGATAAATAAGATCATATACACATTCATATCACGGTATCATACAATATGTCTAAATAAAGGGATTACAACAACTACATTTAACTCATTCAGAACATTGGTTGATTATTAAAGTTTAACCAGTGCTACATTTTCATTGAATTATTTTTTTTTATTTTTGTAATTAATTTTGCCGGCTTGGTTAACACATTGCATGGTGTAGCTGTTCTCACGAAGGCTCAGTACATCCAGTTCAAGCAGCGATGATTCAGGTACTCCGATTGACCTTGAAGATGATCAACAAGCTTTCTACAATCAGTACTATCAGGTAAATTTTTAGGGACGATGTAATTAATTAAAATTATTATATCTTTCTAAATACAGGATTTTAAAAGTTTAAGAAATTTAAAGAATTTAGTTCTGAGGATGAATCTTCACCCAGGTACATATTCAAGTATGTTTACTGTACAGAAAGATACCCTTCGATGAATAGCAATTATTGGAACAATTAGTTGCCTATTAATACTAATTTCTCTCACATAAGTGTATATATTATTTGGGGTATTTGACATATTTCGTCCATTTTTCCTCGATGCTCATTATATATTGATGCTTATTATTTAACATTCATAAGATCATCATATAAAGTTTAATATTATCCATTGTATCAAAAGCACTGGTTTTAAGGTATTAATCAGTAGTTTAAAAAAATAACATAAAGTTTAAAACCCTTTAATAACGCTTTGGTTTATTGTATCGTTTAAAATGTTTGTACTTGTAATATATTAATGTAACCGTATAATATTGATTAAGAACATTATCTTTACATTACAAAATATCATTTTTAACTGTATCATTAGGAAAGCTATTATTTTGTAAATGTAATTCAGGGTGATCCAGCTGGTGTTGTTGAAACCGAAACACATGTCTATAAAGGAGAACCAGAGAAAAACATAACAACGACCACTACAGTTCCATTAGTAGCGACTGAAACTCGAAAGGTAGCTGTTGAGAGCGAAGATGGTATGTACAGTGCAACTGGAGAAATTGTCAGTTCTCAGACAATATCCAGTAAAACTCGCACTGTTGAAACAATAACGGTAAGTCTACCGAGTTTTATGTGTATGCGAAGGCATTAACATAAAAACGATGGTGTTAAAAATACATGTATTATTGCATTTCCAGTACAAAACTGAACGGGATGGAGTTGTAGAAACTCGCGTAGAACAGAAAATAACAATACAATCAGACGGAGATCCAATTGATCACGATCGAGCTTTGGCAGAAGCCATTCAAGAAGCAACAGCTATGAATCCCGATATGACCGTAGAAAAAATAGAAATTCAACAACAAACAGCACAGTAACTTGTTGAAGATCTAAAATCACATTTGTAAGAGATAAAGGGCACTCTTCGTCTAAAAGATATAATGCTCGTGATTTAAAAAAAAAAAAATAATAGAAAATTCAATTGATATGCACTCCAATAATGCATATGAAATGATCGGACTGAATTTTGCTGTTGTCAATGTTTACTTAAATATTTTGCCAAGTAACGGGCATATCAGAAATAATATTTAATAATTAGCGAACATTATTTCTGATAATAAACTTTGCCCAGCATACTATGAGCTTGAACTTGATTGAAAATCAAGTTGTTACAACATTGATGATGTTTTTCTAAAAATGTCATGGTACCTTGTACCATAAACTGCAGTGTTCATATTCAGAGTATGTATTAGCTACGTACGCAGAGACATAAATATATAAATAATACGTAATACGTATACATAGTGATGTATGTACGTAATGTACGCGAGAAAAGAATTTGTTTATAAGTATGGAAAAATAAGACAGAGTGCCCTATAAACTTACATCACCATTTCACAGCGAACATCATATTTATACGACGTCTCGTAAAAAGCATATTAAGTCTCATATAAAATACGTTTCAATAATACCCAAGACTTGTTCAACAGTACTGGAAGAAATTTAAGCTTAATTTTTTTTAAATTTTGCAACCCTTTCGTTGTACTTTAAATTTCTATTTTTTCAATTTCGTCTTTGTGAGCCTAATATATAATAAAAAGAAATAAAAACAGATAAAAAAATATTTAAATAAAAGTTGACAAGTCAACGATATGTAATTATATAATTAATATACGTCTGAGCTACACGAACAGTATAATATACATATATTAATGTAATTTGTATGAATTTAACGACAAATGAATCACTCAAATGAGTATGTGGAAAGTAACAGAGAGTGGAAGATTTACAATACCTAAGTGAAAAACAACATTTTTTCGCAACGCTTCGCGCGATTTAAATGTAGCTTTTCTGCAATATTCCTTTGTATAGGTTGATTATTTGTGACATATTTTCTTCAAAATGGATATTACATAATGTTTATTGTGCGACAAAGTCAGAGTTCTCTAAGTACTAAATATTAATATATACAATAAAAAAAAATATATATATATACATGTACACATAAGCATTTATGGTTAATTGCGGAAGCAGATAGAAATCTACAAAGTTTCCTACAAATTGAAGTATTACTATTTCAGCAATGTAAAGGAAAAATGGGAATACGTTGTTGACATTGTGCTACTGGATGTGTACAACTTTTATTTAATAATTTAAAAATATGCATTTGGAAGCTGTGTAGATTTTCTTGAATTATATACTTCAAAGATGATAAGGTATGATAGTATATTATTAATACAATAAACAAAAATTATATGTATGTAACTTCATACCAAGAGCTATGATGCATTGGTCAGCGTATATGTCTAAATTTAGCTTGTAACTTTGTAGTTTTAAGAAACTACAAATTTATATAAGATTTTTATTTTGTTCAATAGTTTATTTAATTTTTGTATGAACGACACAGAAATAATTGCTAAGAAGGAGGAAAGGCTGATAACCTCAATTTACAATGAAATTATTAAAATGCAAGTCATACTTTGCAGAAACGTAAAGTAACATAAATATATAAAGTTATATAAATATTAAAACATACCGTTGCTTCATATATTTATGTATGAATAGCATATATACATTGTACATGCGCAGCAATTATAAAGCACCATTAAAATTGCATATCTCACTGTAGGTGGCTTGTTTATACCTTTGTTCTTTTAAGTGTTACTTAAAAAGTTACGTATTTTACTGTACATTTATATTCCACAAAAAGCATTTATTTTATATTAAACGATACGTCACTTTTACTTTTTACATAATGAGTTATTTACACTTGTCACATACATTCTTGAAGATTATATATTTCATCAATGATGCGGTATTAACATTCAGCATTGTATTATATTATATTGATAACTTTTATATTTGGACAAATTGCATTCAAAGTTCTTTAGAACAAAGGATAATCATCGACCGTCTATGGGCGAGATGCACCTTGTTTTATGTTACATTTTGTTGTATGTTGGCAGCTAATGAATTGTTCGAATGTTATAAAATATACCGATTGATTAATCTCATTTTATTTTATAGCGTTAGTTTACATTTTAAATATGCTCAACCATTCTATTAGTTACGTTTCATTCTCTCTCTTATTTATGAGCAATCTTTGAAAACTTCGTAGATCGATTTTTATGTTTTGATGTTATAAAAATAAGTAAAATTACGATAAAGAAGAGATTGATTTTCTACTTGTACCTTTTATACCATATAATTCCATTCTTTTTATATACATATCTTGTTTTTGTCGTACCTAACATTCCATGCTTATAGTGACTAACATGTATGTATTATAAATGCCTGTGTCATCTGAAATTTATTTATTCGTTTATTCGTACAATTTATAATTACCATAATTTTGTACCAGCTCTGCTTGAAGAGATTTCTTTATCTACGCCGACATATAAAATACCGAATAGTGACAAAAAAAAAAAAACAATTTCTTCGTCACCATCTAATTTATGTATTTCAGTTGACATAACGAAAGTTAAGCTTTAAAGATAAGGTATTAAAACTTCAAGCAGTGTACAAATGTAGTTAATAGTATTTTGTACTTTAATACTTCTGTGGTTCATTTAGCGATAACATAATAATTATATTATATACTTAATATTATAGTTCTATGAGATAATTATATAATAGTATTTTGTGTGTAAGGACGTCGTAACTGTTTAACCGTGCACGTTTCTGTTATATTTAAATCGAATTATTGTTTTACACGCATGAATTTCTCGATGTACTTTGTTTTAGCCATAAAAACGTTCTGTTGCACATATAATATAAACGTCGCCTTAGTGCTAGAAAGTTGTACAAAGTAATGTGTAATTAGTTTTTACTGTCAGCTTCTTTTCTTACCATAATTTGCCATATGTTTATTTCTTTTTATCGCAATTTGAACATAGATTTTTTTTCTTATCTCGTACACGACTTTCCGGCATGCAGGCAGTAATGAATGATTTACATAAAAATTATTTAATACAATACGTACATTATAAAGAAGAAACAATTAAATGCAGACGAAAATAGCATCTAGTGAATTATAAATAATTTTCTAAAGACAAATATTAATAAACAAGAAGAATACCCTCAACAAAGAAGAACTTGTTTCCTTGTACAGATACGTGTGCGATACATCGCAGATATATCGACAGATAATTTAAACTGATGGCAATTTAACAGCTTTACTGTACAAGAAAGATCGAAAGCTACGAGATTGCTTGGTCTTATTTACGTTGCTCCAAAATGGTCTCGGAGTAATATGACCATTCTTTACAGTATTCGCACCTGGTGCTAAATTAAAATGATCAAACGATTACTGGTGGCATATGTATCGAACTAGAACTTCTTAAAAAAACTCATCTTATTAATTTACCTATTTTCCAAGATGGAAATAAATGGCACTGCGTTTCGTTAATCGCAGATGAAATTGCGATGGGCAACTGCGGCCTCGGATGTTGAGATATCGCTCTCGATATTGATTCCTTTAACGCGGGTGGTAAATTTAAGGAACCTGTAACGCGAGATATTTATTAATACAATTATACGTATTACGTGAATTAATTGTCAATAATAATACTTGTAATATCTTCGTCCAGCGTGGTTGTTAATGATTTCCTCGTATGATACAGATGTTTTCTCATCTTGAATCTTTTCATGAAACATCTACATACATCCGTCACCGTCTTTCCATCGAGAGTTTCTACGAGGAACATTTAAAGTAAAATATAAATCCGCACAATATACAACATAAAAACATACTTATTGTATTATTATTCGCAATAACATTTTCTTTGTATCTATAATACTGAGTTACAGGATTCCCTTCTAAGGATAAATCTGTTAAAGATACTAAGCCACTTATGCTTTCCGTTAGATCGTCGATATCGTCTATCAGATTATATGTGGCATCCAAAACTTCTAACTCCCGCAATTCTTTGATACTTCTCAGTGATGTTACTTTATTACCCGAAATGTTGAGTACTTTCAAACTAGCCTAATGGAAGAAAATTCGTGTAAAAAAAACTACATATTATAAATGGACAGAAGATAGAAAAAATTTAAATTTACCGACAAAGTGTGTACAGTTCGAGGATCGAAACATAAAGATTCTCCGAGAGCTAGCTGTTGATTTTCTATATGCAGTACGGTTAAGTTACTTAAAGATTCGAGACCCTCTATCACAAGGATTCTGTTATATCCTAAATAGAGCGTGTGTAATTTTTTAAGAGAACTCAAGTTCTCTATTTTACTTATTGCATTACGTTGCAGATATAAATGCGTTAAGTTAGACGCAAAGTGTAAATTTTCTATCTTAGAGATATCGTTGTTTTGTAAGTAGATTACTTTTAGGTTTTTATAAGTACCAAAATTGCCCTGAAATAACACGATTATATATAAAAGTTATATACTTGACCGTTGCTATCCGTTATCAAAAATAACTCACAATGCTGCTAATAAAGAGATTGTTCATACGTAAATGAGTTAAGCCATGTAGTTGATCCTTTGTCAGCTTTTTACTGAGAGACTTGTTCAGCTGTGCTTGGGAACATTTTCTCTCAACATATTCTGCGGTTAATCTCACCATGATTGTCAAATTTCAGCGACTAATAAATGTGAATGTAAACAATCAAGTAATCAACATACTTATGATCGATCAAACATTTATTATTGGGTCAACGCGCTAGTAGTTCTTTAGTAGTTTACTTCGCTGTCGACAATCATGTGCGACCAGTTTGAGCATTTTTCGAAGAGATGACGCAACAGGCAATAAACAATACCCTCGTGGTTAATTGTGTGGTGACACGTGTGTGTGTGAAATCTCATGCGTGTAGTTGCATCTGAAACGAGTTCCCTTGTATGTATTACTTCAAAAATACTTTATTACCTAGGAAGATCCGAGACCATTTTCAAATTGAACAAGTTTTCTGCGATCATGTGATGAAGATTGCAGGTTTTTCAATAGTAAATGTACAATTAAACGTAATGCAATGATGGATGTGGATTTATTAAGGCCAGGCACAGTACCAATATCCCCTGATACAATTCTTTGGTTTGAATTTTTATTGAACCCGTCTTTATTGCAACAGCATTTATCTAAACACTTTCCTGGTAAATAATAACCTAACTTTAACTATGTCATGTAGACTAGTAACAGGGTAAGGGAATTATTAAACTTGTTATGCTAATCACAGTTCTGTGGTATTATTTCAGACCCCTCTGCAACAGACTTAATAATCAAATTCATGACAATAAGTTCGGAACAGAAAGAAAACGAAGTGAAAGTTGTAGATGCAGAGTCAAACGATGCAAAGCCCAATGGTTTGAATAAATGGAGCCATAGAAATCTTGCATTGAAAATTCTTTCGTTGAAAGTAGCGGCTCATTTAAAATGGGATTTGGATGTATTGGAAAGAAAATTACCTTTGCCGATACAGTTAACACTATTTCAAGATCTCTTGTATATAACATCAGATTTGACTGTCGAAATACCAGCTGTACCTGAATTTACGTTGCATTCGATTTCTGATCAAGTTCTGTTCACAATTGTTCTGTACCATAGATGGCATATAAGGGCAATTATTTATAGGGCTTTAAACAATAAACAGTCAAAGCAACAGTTCCTTCACATGTAAAATATTGAATATCTATTATAATTAATAAGAATATTTATGGCATAGATTTTTGTTGAAAAGTACTTGTTATATGTGTTAGTCCAGGTATCCAAGAATCAACATATGTACCACCTGGTGTAATAGATGATATAATCAGAAAGTTAGAAGCTCATGCTTCTAACAGCGTGAATGTTTTAAATAATGTTCTCGAAGCTAAAGACATAAGCCCAAAAATGTTATCCTTTGATACTTTTCAAATGCTGACTGAGGATAGTACAGAAATTAAGCAAAATTGGGAGAACATGCATCCTATAAACATAGACGAGTTTAAGTGCCAGGTACAGATACACTAACATTGCTATTATACTGTATCCGTTTATGATCAATTGTTATAACATTTTCAGATACATTATGATCTAGCAAAATTTCATTTATTGAAAGAAGAGTATCAGGAAGCAAAGCGTCATATTACACAGGCTAAGGAATTGTTTTATAATTTTAATAACTCAGAAGATAAGCTTTACTGTAGAGTTTATAAGGAATTATTAGATGGTTGTTGCGTAGCATGCGAAGTACCTATAAAAGGAATTACTTCAAGTCTTACTCAACAATTACAAGCATCGATCAAAGATCAATATACTGTATGCATTTGAATACCATTTAAAATATTTACTTGCACATAAGATATTAATGCAAGTTATTTGTTGCAGAATATACTACAAATTCTACAAGCAGATAATATTTCAAGAGAAATTCCGCAAGTTTACAGAGATAATTTGGAGCTTGATGTGCAAGGAGGATCTGTTAATAGAAAGATTGTAGTAGCTCGTGACCTTTTACTTCAAATTCAATGTCTAAATTTAGTTAGAAAAATTTTAGATGACAGTATTATTCTTGGCGATTATGTAGTTGAAATACAAGCAGCTGGTAATAAGGGAATTGATGTTTTTTTTTGGGTAGAGTCATTTTTTAACTATCTGAAATTATTTACATCTATTGACTTACTTTCTTATATACTATATAAACATTTTTATAGGCTCTAGGAGGCGTCATAGAGAAAGCTACTGTCATAGATAAAAAACGTATTTCTCGTTATCTCCTTTATCTTGTACACACTAGTAATATTAATGGATTTGCTTCTAAAATACTTGGTGATCCGTTATACACAGCATTATTCGACGAAGAAGAATTAGTTGAAATTAGAAAGTTGGCTAATGATGAAGAACTTGAATTACCGGATTTATTACTGAAAAATGATTGGGGTGTACCACTAGTAACGTATACTCGTTAGTACATATATTTAATTGCTAGCCACTTAGCCTTTAATAGCAATTAATTGTTAAATATTATTTTAACAACGTGTAATATGAATTTACAGAAAGTTCAAAAATAGAAATATTTAATTTAGAGCAAAAATTGATGCAGACATACGATACTTCTGAAATTCACGAAATACTAATACATTTGGACGGTAAACACCGAATGAAACCCTTGTGGCACGTAAACAGTTTCTGGGAATTACCTATTCCGTTACAAAGCGTCGTAATGTCTCTTCCTAGGGGCTTTCTTCAAGATTTCTCGTACATATTATTAGCAAAAAGTCGAGAATTAGTAATGTCGAAAGATTTCGATGGAGCAATTGAAATTTTGAACGTATTGGAAAAAGAAGCACAGCAGCATTCGCAAAGCGGAAATATGCTAATATTTAAACTATGTAAATTAGTAAACTGGGAATGTCTTCTTGTTGAAATTTGGAGATGTCTTCATGCTTGGCCAGCGACAAATATATGTAAGCATTTTTTTTATCTCATAATTCATTATAATTAACGTAGTACCAAGAAATTAAATAATTCCATAGGTGATACCCAAAGTCTAGTTACCCGGTGCAAGCAATGTCTGGGTGCGTTACAAGCAACGGATCAAGTTATTCCGCGGCAAGAAATTATCGAGTATTGTACTGTTTACCTCTTAAATATGGCCGAATGGGACTACCTAACAAGTTTAGAAAAACGCTGGAGTTACACTGAATTTGCAGCAGCTGTTAGTAGTGTTTGTCAAGATATCGTTAAGTACAAGGGCGGAAGAAAATTTCCGAGAGAAGCGTGGGATATGGGTTGGTTTTAACAAGGCAGTATAACAAAATTATTAACTTTTATTTAGTGCGTTATATTAAACATGGATTTTTAGTTTTGGCTGCGTTTTGTCCAAGCAGAGATCAGCCACAGAAACGAAGCAACAGTGGCAATAGTGGGACAAATGCCGGTAGTGCTTCGAGAGATGTTATTGCTAGCATCGGAGGCACCCTCGGCAGATTACGTGAACCTATGGTTTTAACTGTTGTCATTTCGCTATTAGCACGTTTACGAAACGTGTTACGCGATGAATCTAGCCTTGAATTACATACGCAGTACCTTAATCTGTGGCCTGCTGGTGTACCAAAGTAAATTTTTCTATATATACTATCTTACTTACTACTTATACTATCTTACAATAGTATACCAAATATAATTTTGCAGTGCTAATTCGTACAACATTAGAATTATTGGGGAATTGCTATTTCAATTATTAACACAAGCTTTGAAATATTATCCAAGCAATGTTCCTTGGTTAAGATTAATGGGAGATCTTAATTTTGGTACGTGTGAAAACAATTGGTGTGCTTCGAAACAAGACGAGATAACGCTATATTTTTAGTTCTAGGCTATTATGAAAGTGCAATGAAATATTATTTGGAAGCCATTATGGTAGCTAGCGATCTGTTTAGCCAACCAATACCGAGATTACAAATCGACGATCTCGTTTATAGGCGTATGATCAAATGTTGCGCTCATTTACAATGTTACACTCAAGCTGCTGTATTATGCCAGTTTTTAGAAGAAGTAGATTACACTTTAGCTTTTAAAATGGCAGCCAGCGACCAAAAGAGTTGCGCTTCAGCTGACGCTATGGACGCGTACTACCATTGTATTTGGGATACAACGCTACTCGAATATCTCATTTATTTGCATACAAAACGCGGTGAACATCATAGAAAACAGTTAGCGGTCAGTAATTAGACGCGATTCATTTAAAGACGAATACATACATTTTTTTATTAAGTTACCTTTTCAGATCAAAGTAATTGGCTTGCTGGAATTGAATTCTAATAATAATGAAGAAATACAGAGGGAAGCGGCGAATATTCGAAAAGCGAAATTTTTAAGAGCCCTAGCAAAACAGTATGTTTATTAATAAAAAAGGATATCAGTACAAAGTCTTTGTATGATTGTGCAGTAATTCTACATCATTTAAATACAACGTTCTTTTATATTTATAGCTACGATTGATAATTAAAACAATCAAATCTCCCTCCTTTTCCGCGATCAACTCGTACCAATCACAGCTTTTTGTTTTTTTTTTGCTCTAATCGATCTAATGAAACACGGAATTGAAATAGTTTTATTACGCACGATTACTTTGTCAAATTAACGCCATATAAAAAAGGTACTTAAAAAAAAAAAGAAACTGTAATTAATTTCGTTTATCACAGTCAAGTTTCGCAACGTTTTCTAATGTATCATTTTTTTTAAGTGAGTCATCTACGATCAGCCCTTATCGTGGAATACATTGTCGTTGCGTAGTGCGACGGGTGCATATTATTGCCGTACGTAAACGTATACACAAATTATGTTTATACATGTTGAAAACAAAGTGTAGAAGAGGTATTAGTTTCCGACAGAAGACTCAAATAAACGGGCGAATTTAACGAATCGTAAGCGACATGCATAGCATTATTAAAGCATACAGTTTTCATAGGACTGCCTTCATAAACAAGGCGCCATGATGTTCTTGCAACGCCATAATACTGTTATACGACATTTCGTTCTTTCTACGATAACTATTTGTAACAAAACTGCGAACGACATTTAAGTGGAATCCGCCTCGTTTTTCCATTTACGTATCTCTGTGTCGGAATAATTTCGCAACTGTTCGATTCTTTGGTGAGTAGGTGAAAAAAATTTGTGGGAACGCTTTCTGAAATTCCAAAAGGTCTCTGTACTATTGCTTATTGCAAATACCCTGACTCTGAACCACGAGAAAGAGCGAAAGAGACGGGAATTAGAAGACAGAGAGAAGTCGTTGTGCGAGAGGGAAAGAGAGAGGGAGATTATGAACGCTACGAATCGCTATACTATATTACAAGAAAGTTTGCTTAGATATTTGTTGTGTTCGCGGAATTGTTGTCGTTAAGAATACGATACAGCAAAAGTGGAAATCGATAAGTTCATAGATATTTTTATTTGTTCGCGATGGTGAGAGGTTGGCATCAAGAATGTGGTAACAGGAGTGGGAGATTATAGTAAAAACAATGCTGGATCGCTAAGTAATTATACGTATGTATATGTACAATTTATTATTAGTTGTTTCGCGTTCTTGTCATAGGAATTTTTCATATTTTTCTGACGCTCAGTATCTTTTAGTATTTTATTCTCTTTGTATTTTCTGTGTGCAAAGTTTTTCAAATGTCTAACCTATATTACATTTACTGCAATATTTATTTCTTCGTTTAATCAGCACACTTTTCTAATACAACTCAAGCGTGTCGTAAAAATTTCGTAATATCTTGTCGTACAGTTTTTTTTTTATTTTTAGAGATAAAGTATCTGCGAAAGATATTTATACACCTTGCTATAGAAAATTTTTAATTCAACAAACCTGACTGGATTCTATTAAATTACAGGTTGTTATAAAACAAGAATATCATTAAAAAAAAAAAGTCATAGTTATAGTTTACGTATTACAGTATTTTTAAAATGGATGATGAAGAAGGATCATCGAGTTCTGGACCTATGTCTTCGTTGAACAGTTTATTTTCATTCACTAGTCCTGCTGTAAAAAAGTTACTTGGTTGGAAACAAGGAGACGAGGAAGAGAAATGGGCGGAAAAGGCAATTGATTCTTTAGTAAAAAAATTGAAGAAACGAAAGGGTGCAATAGAGGAATTGGAACGTGCTTTGAGTTGTCCAGGCACACCTAGTAAATGTGTAACAATTCCAAGAAGTTTAGATGGTAGACTGCAAGTTTCACATCGTAAAGGTTTGCCACATGTAATTTATTGCAGAGTATGGAGATGGCCAGATTTGCAGTCGCATCATGAATTGAAACCATTAGAATTATGTCAATACCCATTTTCTGCTAAGCAAAAAGAAGTTTGCATCAATCCTTATCACTATAAAAGAGTGGAAAGTCCAGTACTGCCACCGGTTCTAGTTCCTAGACATTCAGAATATGCTCCTGGACATTCGTTGTTACCATTTCAACAAATAGCAGAACCAACAATGCCACATAATGTATCCTATTCCTCTAGTGGATTTAACGCTGGATCTACAGGTGGTGTGAACCCCACGTCGCCTATGTCTTCTGTTCCCAGTCCTGGAAGCACAACATCTCCAAATCCACAAAGTCCGTATGGAACTAATGGCTTACCAGAAACTCCTCCTCCAGCGTATTCTCCACCCGAGGATGGCTCACAGCCTGGACAATCTCCACCGCCTGATCCGGTGGCTATGGATACAAGTGGATCAGCCGAAGTAGCTCCAGTATGTTATCAGGAACCACCTTATTGGGCCTCTATTGCATATTATGAATTAAACTGCAGAGTGGGTGAAGTTTTCCATTGTCATTCCCACTCTGTTATTGTGGATGGTTTTACAAATCCAAGTAACAATTCTGATCGATTTTGCCTTGGACAATTGTCCAATGTAAATCGTAATTCTACTATTGAAAATACAAGAAGACATATAGGCAAAGGGGTACACTTATATTATGTAGGTGGTGAAGTTTACGCAGAATGCCTCTCTGACTCTGCTATATTCGTGCAATCTAGAAATTGTAATCATCATCATGGATTTCATCCTAGTACAGTCTGTAAGATACCACCGGGATGTTCGCTGAAAATATTTAATAATCAGGAATTCGCACAGTTACTTTCGCAAAGTGTTAATCATGGGTTCGAAGCAGTCTATGAATTAACTAAAATGTGTACCATAAGGTAAAATTTATAATTGAGAAATTAATGTTTAGGTTTATAATGTATTATTTACAGTATGTACTTATATCTTTTTCAGAATGTCGTTTGTTAAGGGCTGGGGTGCTGAATATCATAGACAAGATGTTACATCTACACCCTGTTGGATCGAAGCACACTTACATGGACCCTTGCAATGGTTGGATAAAGTGTTAACGCAAATGGGTTCACCCCATAATGCTATAAGTTCTGTATCATAATTTCTGCTTCATGTTTAATAGCAAGGGGAGAAGATAGTGAAATGTAGAAAAAACCTGATGATTCGAGAGCAGTTTTAATATTACATAGTACGATTAACATAAGTTAGGTATTATAAAAGGTTCAAGAAAGTATAATGAGAGAAAGTGATAAGTGAGAAAATGCGTGACTTTTCTCATTTGAACAAAATAAAGAAAGTTGATAATATAATTATAAATATATAAAGGATTGCAGAAAGTCAATAAGTATTGAAAGTGGTCCTTAATTAAAAAAAATTTCGGAGATCACAGTGTACACATAAAAGTTGTACAAGTTTTTTGGCTGTTATATAAGAGAGAATTATAGTGAAAATATAATGTCTTACATATATATATATGAAAAATCGTATTTTTCAAATATATTCGATTACACTTAATACTTTATTTTATATGGAAAATTGTTATGAAAATATTTCTTAATGCTATATCACGAATGCTTCGTTAGATTGTTTTGAGACTTCTACTGAGATCATAGTTGATGAATAAATCAACTACAACAATTAAGTAAAAAATGATTACCGGTCAACGTAACGAAATGAATCAGGTTTACTGTTGATAACATTTTAATATTTACAGTTTCGAATACAGTACGCATGCTTTTGAAGCATCCGATTTATGCCTAAACAAGCCTTAGACTATTCGAATTCATTACTATAAAGACTGTAATCTAAGTGTAATTAATTTCAATTTTACTAATGATAATGCAATTAATATTTCAATATAGACATCAGATGCTGATCTCACGTTGACATTTGATAGTTAACTGTATCTGATGACATATTGGAATATTAACTTTGACGATGCATATAAAAATATTTTTCGTGCAATGTTCCCTAACATTCGTGTAACGTAAGCCTTTGGATGTAGCCTTATAAGAAACTAATGTGACAACTAACATAGAGTCGTCTATTTGCTATTTGTCGAATTCGAGAGTAATATAAGAATTATATGTTAACTTTGCACTTTTCAGAAGTGTTCGCGATATTGTCAGACTTTAACTAAAGTTCATATGTAAATACAAAAAAGTGTACTAATTATACGGTGTTACGTGCAATTTAAATAATTGGTATTACATTTGACAATGGAACACGAAAAATTGTACGATTTAAATTCTGAAAAGTGCCAAAATCTTATGTATGTGATGCGTCTCATTTAAATCACGTGAAAAGCTATTTTTATCGATCATCGATAGAAAATGTAGGTTTTTATCAACGGAAAGGAATTTTACTTGGAAAATGTTCAGTTGTGAAAAATATTGCTTGTTTTATATATTTTAATGGATGACTATTATACTACTGAGAGTAAGAATTATGTATCGCATACATTCGATAATGAGCTAGAAGAACCGTATGAATATCTAGTTGACATTAAGTAAAATTGAATCATTGAAAAGTATGATGCACCTGAAGTTCTTTGTAAGCAACGCTCTTGTCTATGTCTTTTTATGAATGTATAGAACAGGACATTTCATTTTGCATCTGGATACACAGGTACTGTTGAAAGAATATAAATTTCGACTTACTGTTACAGATGGGAACATACCTGTGATGTATAGTAAAATGATCTTCTGGCTTGCTGGTAAACTCACGATAATTTTTATGTGTATTCTACGTATATTTCAATTATAAGTATGAAGAAAAAAATGGTATACGGATCATATAATTTTAATTAAGAGTACTTGAGAACTATGGAACAAGTCACTGCCGCTTGCTGTTACTTATTTATCGATGTACCTAGCTGTGATTCTTTGCTACCAAATTTAGCAAATTACGTATGGGTGATCAACTATGATAAAAGTATTTGCTTTATTGGATCAATGAAAATAAAGCTGTATATTTTTGGATTTGAAAGCACAAATCGTACAAGGAAATATGACAATAATCCATTGCGAAAAAAACGATCTTTTACATGATAAATAAAAATATTCAATCGAAAGAATATTTAAAGTATCGCTTGCCGTTTCTTCGTGGATCACCTGTGTTACACCTGTTTACTTTGAACAAAACGGAGACAAAAAAATATTTTCCATTGGAAAAACACTGTAATTGGTATCGTAGTCTTTAAAATAATGTACACCAATTGAAAGAGATGCGAACGGATGTTTTAGGTATATCGAGCTTGCCGCACTCGTAACGAGCATAATGCTTTATTGCAATATGTATGTATGAATAGTTACATATGTAATAACTATATTTAGAGCTTTTACTCTTTGTTGGTATCTTTCTTGATTTTTTTTTTTGTTAATTGATGCACCGAGTATCGCCAAACTCGTTTCCAAATCACCTGATATCATCTTTTAATAGTTAACAAAAGTTTTGCAGAACTGAGCATATGTCCAATGAATATTACAATAATGCACTATAACGCTACGATGTACGTAACTTAAGTACATGCCGCTCAAATTATGCCTTGGATGCCTTTTATCTAGTGTATTCCAAATGTATATTGTAAAGGTATGAAATGGAAATTTGCTATAACGTATAGTGAAACGAGCGTGCATTGTTTGCCAAATAGCCCTTAAAATATTTTGATCGTGTAATGTCATGCGCAAAATCATACTCACGCCTATAGTGCCGAGTTTTAAATATAGAAATATATTTAAAAGTTATAATAATTTACAAGAAAAATATATACACATATATGTATACATGAATGTATACAAGTGAAATATTGCGAGTGGTGATTTGGGAAGAGATTCGTGATCGTTCTAGATATCACTCAATGTAAATAAATTCTTTTAGGTGTAAAAGAACATCTGTGCAGAATCCATTCCACATTTATCATATAGAATCGATAGCTACAGACTTTCTCTTCAATATTTTCTTTGCGCCATTTTGGGATGTCAATATCATTGTATATCATTTTACACATCGACGACTACGGCAACGACGATGATGATCATGATGATAATGATAAGAAGCGTGGCTGTTTATCACGGTATAAAGTACGATATCGTATAAGCTGTGTTGTGAAGTTTCATTAGAAGACTCGATGGAATGTTGTAAAATGTGTGAGGTGAGAAATGCATTCGTCTTTTTGTCTATCAAGGTAATATTTATCGTTCGCATATATAGACAATTTTTCGTCTGACCGATAATACTACAGGAAGTACAGACTCGTTATAAATCAAAATTACGATATCGTACAATTCTGCTATCATTAATAAGATTATGAAATTCTTTATAAGAGGGACTTCGTACATGTTAGAATATTACCATAAAATGTACTCTCTTTTTCCTCTGCCTAGATTTCGAAGCAAAACAATTAACCTTTGTTTGGTGACGCAAAAAAGAAAAACCAATTTTTCATTTGTGCTACTGTATCTGCATTTCTGGTAATCACTGTGTCGTGCAGCTACCGAGTATAAATAAAAAATATTTCCTATCTGTGTATCTATGTGCAACGAACAACATTGCAGTTTTATTAATCCGACGATCGATTAACATAATCCGTAATATTCCCGGATTAATTTCCCAGAAAAACTCTCATGATTTTACATTTTTATACGACCAATAGTAAAAAATGATTGCAACTGACGATCGATTGATTTAAGCATCCTACAAGTTTAAAAGATAACGGAAAGGGCGAGATTTTCGATGTCTACAGTTTACATGTTTGTTATTCAAAATAATCGACATTAAAGAGCTGAAAAGTCATCGCGCGATCAGGTAATCATCCTCTGTCCATCCTCCCTTATGATTTTTGTATATATAACGCACCATATTTCTCTGTTTTCCCAGAAGCCTACTCAGCTTCCAGAAAGGGAAGCTGGGGTAGAGGGAGAGGAGTTTCACGACACTCATGGAATGATTTTCGGCGGTGGCGCTCTCATTTTCCATCTCCAAACGGCGCCACCACCACCACCGCCATCAGCACCGCCACCACCATCACCACCACCACTACCACCTCGAGCACTATCTCCGTCACCGGCAATTCCAACCCCTTCTCCATTCTGTGGGTAACGACGCCTACGCACGGCGCCGATCAATAACGTCGTTCACGGCGACGACGGCGTCGGGAGCGTCGCTACGTGAAGGCATCCGTGCGAACAATCGACGTGTCGCTACGAAACTTGTGCACGGCCGCGATCGAAACGGAAGCGTCGCGCGGAAAATAATCAAAACGACTGGTAATGCGACCGTTGCATCTGCTACCGTTACACGGGACGAGACTTATGTCAAAGGAGACCAGAACACGGAACCAGAGCCGCTCGGATTCGAACTGTCTCTAGGACCCACCCACGGAATGATGGCTAAGGTGAGTGTCTAATCAAAATAAGGGGATAGTAATTCTATCAGGACAACGAGGGGAATGGCATTGTGTTTTGTTTCCTACGATTGTGTGTGGTTCAGTTGCGTTTAAACGAATCTTTGTTCGGCAATTTGCTGGACGAACATGCTATCGCTACTCTGTCAACAACTGTTGCTGATTAGTTAGGGTTGTTCGTTCGGTTTTTGGGTAACTGACTCGATTGCGAATAAGTCTAGGTTTATATCTAAGTTGATATGGGTCCTGTAAGATTGCATGCTCTATCGTCTATGTGGGTGAACAGTCCAATGGTCTATCTCGGCAGAAAAAGTAGTTTGGCGCCGTCGTGATCAGCCGGACTGCAGCACATAGTCGACGTTATTATCAGTACGTATATGTACGAGGAATAGAATTATTAATGATATAACAGCGTTGACCAATGTATATGCATGATTATATTTATAACGATATACATTTGTTAATTATCTTCCAATTATTATTTGAAACTTCTATTCGCACCGATCAATCTTGGCCGTACGGACGCTGCTGGTATGCTCGGAGCATGCTAAATTTAAAAATACAGTACTTAGGATGCACGTGTGGGACTAATGGTTTCTAATTTCGTTCAATTAACCGTGTACTGATACCGATTTATCAATAGAGTCGAGTGTCGCGGTGAATATACATTGTATATGCGGCTATGTAACTGTTGAAAAGTAAGCTCATTATCAGTCAGGTACAAAACTTAAAGAACCGTAAACACTTATTTACTCGCAGCGGTGCGGAAACCGTGACGATCAGATGCAAACATTTACACTTGCGCGTTCAAGAAATTTCTTAGCAATAACCCATTTAGGAATGAAACGTGCGGCGTTACGTACATTTGATTCCGTAATTTATCGGTCGATGCTCGGGAGAACGCCGCAACGATCGTTTCTATTTTTTCAACTCAGAGCCACCAGTCCCAGCGTGATGCGGAATATCCAGTGTCGCGTTATGTTTGTGCGATACCACCGATGTTCGTGTCAGCTATGTCATGAGTTTTCCTGATCGATGAACAGCCGGACATACGTGCCTCGTATGGTCAACGCCAACTTAATCTGTAGTCTGTTGAACTCTCGGTGTATCGAAAAAGTCACGCGCGCCATACGAAAGGGAAGAAATTTAGATTATGTTTACGCGAAACGTACAGTTTGGAGAAGTCTTCGTGTCGCAATCACCTGCAACGGCCGTTAAACGTCGTCTAACGATTAACGAACGCGTCTGATATTATGGATAGGACAGAGAAAAGACACGCGAACATGATTACAAAAGCACCGCTCGCTGATTGACCCATTATCCGGCGAGGTGCTTTCTTCATAAAATTTTCACCGTGTTTAACGGTCCTTCGGAGACGTGCTCGTTCATACGAACCGGTACATGTGCAAATAGACTTTTTCCAATGCGCGCCGACTGCAAATTAGGGGAGATTGTATCGCCGTTGGGACGATCGCCCGAACAGAATGTATCGCACGATCCGAATCCCATGATTCTGCGGCTCGATGTGGTTCGCAAAATTTGTTAGACAACTGCAACTAAGCCGCGTTCAGCTGGGCCTATATATAAATATAATAGTTGGCACGAAAACGCCGTGAATTGCGGTCGACTGTATTATATTTCCGTCTGGAAAAGGCGGACACATTCGCAGATGATATCAAGGTGGCTGAACCGATAACGATCGTGGAATCCGCTTTTTTTCCCCATTTTAGTTTCGTTCCAACTATTTTATCATCGCTCGCGATTTTTCTCGCGTCGGAACGTAGACACTTGGTGGGAATCTTTTCTTTTTAGTTTCATTGAAACCGTGTATCTTATCGTTACTCTTTTTTCAGATTTTCTACGTTGCGGTAGGCAATTAATTTGCTAGAGGATTCCATTTTCAAGAATCTTTTTAGCAAAATTAAATTTAACTAATTCGAAAATTGTTGGATAGCTGATAAAAACGTGGTTATATAATCTTGAATGCGAGCACGAGGTTTGCTCCGGCCTGCTTGTCGTAACTGCCCTACCTAACATTTTAAGCATTCACGGAAAACACCAATGTGCACTAAAATTATGCATTGAGGGTATTAGACCGCTAGAATATTGTAAACGCAAAAATATAGATTTTTGAACATGTTATAAAAATTACAACGCGGCTAAGAAAGGCAGTGTCACGGTTACGCTGCTCCGAGGATTAACTTCCGTGTTACATTGATAGTATTATCAGAGACAACGATGGACAAGTTGCAGTAATCTGGCATTGGCCTTATTAATCTTAAAACAGACGTACCTTAAAAATGTTCTTACGTTATCGCTTGCCAGTATGTGTAACTTAGAAGAAGGACAGCGTGACTGGGACGATTATACGAGACGGGAGAGACGATTCCTCGGTTAGACACGAGTTTCAAAGCGTATATGCGACGCATTGCATGAAAATGTAGCGAGACTTGGCCAGCCGGCATGTCGAGGCTAGGGAGAGGCCTTTCAAGGTCCTCGGGGATTTTTACACGGCCGGGAAGTAGGAACGGATGTACATATATAAAGGTCGACGAGGACCGGTCGCGTAGCTATAGAATGAATTCGATCCTAAAATCGATAAAAGTGTGTCAGACACAAAGGGATCGTCCGCATTCACCCGTAAAAATTGTTGCCACTCGAAACAACGGGAAAGAACACGAAACGCCGAACGTTCGAACTCCGTGTGCATTGCAAAACATGTTCGTGCTCGAATTAATTCCGAACAAACGAAAGTTGATTTTCGCCCGGACGTTTAAACACGCTGCCATCGCGTCGTGGAACAGGTAACTGCTCCGTTATGCAGCCGCGATCACAGCCGTTTTTCTATTACAATGCTTCTTCTGTAACCTGTGATTATGTGCACAGCACGTGACTTCACCCACTAGCTTTATCAAGCATCAGCGATTCGATCTTATCGATGCGTACAGCGCGGATAATCGTCGGTGAAAGTTGTCTCTTACGTTTGCGTCGTGTTCTATTACTTCCCTGCGGTATACTCTTTTGTACAGCGGGAAAGAACTTTGTGAGGTTTCTCGATACCAGTCAGGGTATAAACAGAAATTGTTTACTTTCTAATCATTGATATCGTACCATCGATGAACCGAGAGGAGCAGAATTTTATCGAACCTCTACGATTCATTCATTATTTCGTAATGGATTGCGTAATATTTTGTCATTTTTTGCAGACGTCGAATCAGCGTAGAAATTAAACGCCTCGGATGGAAGATTTTAATAAGAAGAGTGGTACAGATCTTTCTAAACCGTAGAAAAGGTGTAGTAAAGTCCTCGCAGTATCAATCGCGGTATGAAGAAAAATGTTCCACTTTCTATACGTTAACAAACCCTGCATTATCCAGGAATCGAACAAAACAGAGCTCTATTCAGCCTCGACGGAATGAATTCTATGAGAACTAGTATATACCGCTAATTACCAAGGTACGATGAAAAAAAACGTGGAACTCAAGCTCGTGAGTTAAACGTAGCCTTGTTCCCCCGGTTGATGACGTTCACTGTACGATCGTCCTCGTGTGTTACGCGCCGGCACCGTGCGCGCCTCATACACGGATTCACGGACCGGTGAATGCAGAAACCGTGTGTTTCTGAAGAATAGTAATCGCCGTTGCGGAGTGTCAGTCTGCGGCCGCTCGCGTGGTGAAGGTGTACATACAGTTGCTCACGAAAGCATTCAGAGTGAAACATCTATGTTATAAACTGAAGTGTTCGGCACAATATGATACTCGCATCAAGGTGGAAGTCTCAAGATTGTATCAAGTAAATTAGAAAATAATTCAACTGCGTACGCATACATAAACAGTACATAGTTGCAACTGCGAAAATTCACTTTCTGAAATGGCAAGGTGTTGAGGAATGCCTTTTTCTAAAATTCGCTGAAACGATATGTTATTGTTAAATCGAGCTCTGAAGTGAACAGCGGTATTTAAAAAATGTTTTCCTCAAATGGCATATGCGAGAACTTTTACGAGCGATCGACGTCGCTGAATTATTTTTCAGTTTTACTGATGCAATCTTAAGAGATTTCCCCTTACGTTATATTATTTTGTAAACGTGTATTATCGTTTTATTGAAAATTGCAAAATTTAGGCTCGAACACTTTCGCGAGCCACTGTATGTGCCAGGTGGATAGCACACGTTGCACATCTTATCCGTTCAGCGTTTACACGCCGATGTATCGGTGCGCGGATGCCCGCGGTGGTGGCATAGGTAGTAACCAGGGGATCCTACCGAGCGAATCCGGAACGTTTCATTGTCGTACACGCGACGGGCGCATCGCGATCGCCGCTCTGTCGCGTATCGATCCGCTGTTCGCCTCTCGTTTTTCGCAACTCCGGAAAAACTTTCCCGCGTTTCTTTCGCCGCGAGGGAAATATTGGTCTTCCCGTTCCTCAGGCTCGTTCATCGCTGCGCGATGGAATAATTAACGTCGCGACCACGTCGTCTTTCACGGATTACCAGGAACTTAAGGGGATGCGAATCCTAATCGTCCCCGTGACTCAGTGCACGGAAACTCACCACTTTATTAATGGTCTACCGTAGAAGACTATTCGTGCAAATGTGTTTTTGTGCGACCAGGGAAAGTGGCATCGAATCGAATTATGAGGCGGCGAAACAACCGTGAAGAGGAACGGCTGCGGCGATCGTGAGTCGAAAGCTTCTCTTTCGCGTGATTCTACGCGTTTTCGTTGTTATTCTTGTGTACAGCGACCGCAAAAAGTGTTGGCTTCTGTCCATATTTTCTAGCGATGCGGTTCCTTATCAAGTGTTCTATGTTCTTTATTTGTACGATATCACGTTTCGTACTCACCTGAAAGCATTCCAGATTGACTAGGTACTAATTTACCATTAATTGTATTCTAATCAGCCTATGTGTAAATGTTAGATTAAAGGGAATTTTTGCGGCCACTGTACGAATAACGCGATGCAAAGTTGTTGTCCGCTGAGTTATGCAAGGGAAAATACGCTAACGATCGTTTGCAGGCGCGCGTTTCGATCATTCAGCGTTTTTTCTCTCTCTACACGCTCATCGATTTGCGACGCGTGAATGTTATTGGCGTGATGTAAATGTACTTTTCCGTATACATTATAGGATACAGCGGCCGGTCTGGCAAACCTTCTTATAATCTTATCAGAACTGTTACGTGGACTTGGCGTATGTACGCGTATACACAGGCAGCGCGCCGATCGGGTCGATCGTCCGAGCAGCAACCGCGTTGAACTTCGCACAGGTGTGGTAAATTAATTCTATTTAAATTACAAGCCGGAATTATGCGGCCATGGTATCATAACACGCGTGTCACGTGTACGGTTGTCACTTACGCTGGTCGGACACAGCGGATCGAGTAAATTACAGGCATCGACGTTGCCAAACGCTGTCGGCAACTTCGGCTGCTGCTCGATTAAAACGATGCGAAGACCACGTCTACGCATTTCTCCTCGTCCTCTCGTCATCCTCTTCTATTTACATTATTTTTTTCCTGGCGTTTTTAATTCGAGTCAATGACGACATCCGATGAGCTGAATAGCGACGAGCAATTCTGCGTCGCAATTTAGAACTCCTAAACATTGTAACGTTTAGAAAGTCATTCTGCTTGTAGAAAGCGTTTCAAGCATTTTTCATCTCGATACTGATTTCGCCGGATTGGAAAAAAATAAGAAACAGCAACATCACGCGAATGTTCGCCACACGAACGATGACAATTTCGAATGGCAAATCGAACCGGTAGTCAGAACGCGCGAACGTATTTCCTTGCTCTTCTTCTTTCGTTCCTCGTTGTCTCTTCCTCTTTTCTATTACTGAATAGCCGCATTGACTTCTCTAATTGTTAGCGAGATTTCAATGATCTTGCAGTGATTCCGTTATATATAAACCGGCAAAAAATCTAATTCAAACGTGCTCCTAATTAACACAGTTGCTACGTCTCGCGTGGCAAGAGATAACGACCGGGTAGGCGGCTCGAATTGGCACGAATTAAGGCCTAATGGAATAAAGTTATGCCCTGGGGCCTGGCCTTTGCTTGTCATCGGCTCGTCAACTCGGCATATGTATGTATACACTCGTTGATTCCGATTCTCGCCACGTTCCTGGCCCGGTGTCTGCGCACCAAGTCACAGAATCGCAGGTACGATAGTTAACATATGTACGTTGTTCGTCTTGCTCGATATCGCTCCGTTTGGCCTCCTTTGGCCGTGACATTTTCCAAGATCGATAGCAAACGTTAAGCGAATATCGATTAATTCAGATACCAACTCGGATCGTAATAGTGTTGTGTTACAACTGCAGAAGTGAATACGTCATTCAGGTAGATATATAGGAACGAAGCCAGTCTGTATCCGTAATGCGATAATGTGTGGTTCTTGAATAATTGATCGCTTCCGTGTAAAAGTTACCAAACGAAATGTGGAAGAACCTCGATTATCGAAACGCCAGGCGACTCTGGCGAGAGAAACTGCTTAATTCTTTATTATCCGCACGAAGGTAGAGAGTTATCTGATCATGCGACACGTGCCACATCATTCGACGTTGTGCTATCATTGATTTTCGTTTGGCAAAACGTGATGGGTACCGTTCGCGGACCAAACCGATCAAATCTCCACTTTTTGTATTTCGTACGATTTTAGTGTCAAACCACTTGATTCGCGCTTATGTTCATAATCTTATCACTTTTCGGTACATTCTGTGTTAGGAAGTTAATCGCCCTGGTAAATGAGCGGTTCGCGTATCGTCCATATCAACCGAACGGAACGAAGCATTGATACGGGCAATTCGCGGGCAGGGTTTCCGTCGACGAGTAGCGGTTTGCAAGTAAACTCGCGGGCAATGTAACCCAGTTCTCAGCCGACGGTGTCGTTCAACAGGGTCGTCGGTGAACGCACTCTGTTACTCTGGTACCCGGTTCCTACCTTCGCGCTGGTCATTGGTAATACTATTATTAGTACCAGACTAAGGTAGCTTCTCGTTCTGGCCTGTTACAAAGCCGTACGGTGCCTAATCTCGGCAGATGCTCGCTTTTATCTCGTTGGATCGTCGAATAAATACTTGAAATGTTTGGTATTCGAACTTTGATAAAAACTTTTCGGTTGGCTGGCTGTTTATATTCCACTACATGCACCATTGTATATATGTACTAAACATTTACACAAGGTGGCGAGGGGAAGGAAAGGTACTTACAGTAGCGCCCGAACAGAATAAAGCTAATCGGTCGGGGTGCAATGTTTTCCTTGGTCGTTACACTGGCTTGGAGGAAGCACGTTACGCACGTTCTTACGCGGTAGGAAGAGGAGTAACAGAGGGAAGGTTGGTTTGGATAAAGATGGCCACGACAGAAGTAAACGGTGGTGAACCAGGGCTAAAATTAAATTAGCCAACTGTCAGAGAAAGAGTGACTGAGACACTTGTGATTCACCTCGAGGCTTTAAGGGTTTTATTTGGAGATGGGCCAAGGGTAACGGACTCTTCGGTTCTGTCTACGGGGGTCGAGCGTTTCATACGACCTTGAAAAATCCGACCTTTTCCAGTTTCCCTTTTCCCAGCTTCAATCATCCGATTTCTTGACCATCTTGACCTTTCACACGCCTAGGTACCAGTATGTACACGCCAAGCCTTCATACGTCATTGCCGCGAAGTCTTCCTCGTATTTAATTCGATTGCTCGCAATGCGATTATAACAACTATCACCATTATATTCAGTTAAACTCGAGCTTCAGGCTATGGAACGATTCGGCTAATTAGAAGATAAATGATGGAATTTGTAACTATCTCCTTGGAATGTGTGTACGTATGCCTGGCGCGTCTCGAAACGGATGTGTGAAATAGCTTTACGCTTTAACCGGGTTTTACGCTTGCTGATTTATTATTTTGTTGGTGTACATTTATGATTACAGAACGTAGGAGAGAGCCGAATACCGGTATCACGCGCGGCCAGGCCGTCTTTCTTTCCGAAATCAAGAGTAGTCGCAACACCGCCCCTGGTGTCCGCGCATCGTCGCTCGTTGATGCTGTCGGGCTGTTTGCTCGTCGATGCCGAGGACGAGCCCACCACTCCTAAAACGAAGTGCGGACCACGGACTGTGTCTACAACGTCGATCGAAGGTGGTATCAAATCGTCAATTTACTGCCTTTGCACGCTAATAAGATGAACTGTTCTAAGCGAGAAACGAAAGTGGCTGAGAAAGTTATGGGTAAAATTTGAAAACAGATACATGTATCAAATACTTTTGAAACGAGCCAAGTTAATGTTTGAACGGTACACAACTTTTACTTTTCTACAAAGAGTCAATATAATCATCACATTTTCTTTGTTTCTGAATCAATAGATCCGGCACACAAGACGTTCAGAATATCACCTGTATGGGATATTGACAAAGATGACGTGCAGCAGTTGGTTCACTTTGCCGAAGAGAAGAGCAACTTTTTCAGGTACAATGTAATACTTTATTGCTCCTCGTTACATTCCATCATCCACGTGTTTGGGTACATATTCTATAAATGACGCTATATTGCTCATAGTAAAGTAATATCTCCTCGATATTAACGTATTCTTCCTATAAGGTAATAAGAATACGTTTCATTACAGCTACGCTTCGGTACAATAGCTTTTACAATGGTGCAATTTAACTTTGACTAGTGTCCAGGTATTCTCCATAAAGGCACTCGCGGGAATAATAGGGACCAAATTTTAAATGCAAACACGTGACCGTTTGTGAGCGGTCAGTTATTACGAGTAACTACCTGTTCATTCTTGCTTGAGTCATCGTCATTTATAGAAATGTCCCACGTTTTCCCGAATGAGGTAAGAAAACAGGTGCGCGATAGTAAGAGATCGTATTGTCTCTATTTTCCATTGTTATTCACGCAGTTTGCTCGAGAATTCTCAGTTGAATATGATCGAGGACGCCGGCGACAGCTGCCTGTTGGAAGCATCCCTGGGCAATTATGACAACAATGCGGTGAACGCGAGCCCTCACTATTTGATGCTGAACAAGCAGAACTCGTTCGAGCACGACGAGAGTCTTGGTATATTGACACCCGACCAGATGACCGACTTCACGGTTGCACTAGAGTGCTCCAGGACCCCCTCCTGCGAAAATCTCACAGGATCAGCTGGTTCTAGAGTGGTGTTGACGCGGGCATCAGCGTCCAGGCCATCGGCGGACATCGAGCCGACAGAGGAGGCGTCCAGCGAAAGAACACCGTCGCCTGAAGAGCTACCGTTGGACCCAAAACCGACAGAGCCCGTTAGGGGCACCGTTCCTATAAGTTTCGTCACTTCTGTAACGAGCATCACCAGTCTTGAGGCTGGTTATCAAGGCGACGGTGAGAACTCGCGGCCTGCCAGTCGTGGGGCTGATCCACCGTCGGTCGCCCCCCCGCCGAATCTTCCAGCACCTTGCAGGCAAGACCCGATGACGGATTCGGATTTCTTCACGGAGAGCGACGCAGATGCATACGAGGAGATCGTGCGCGGCGACAGGAAAGCTCAGGTAATCGACGGTACATTGTTCTGCGCCCCTGGAGGACGAAGATGTCCAAGCTTCACCGGAGAAGAAATGGACTCGAGCGGGATTTACTCGGATCTAGACAAAAGACAAGACGAGCTGCATGCCCCTGAGCAGGCAGCTGAAGAAAACGAGGGCCTCACCCCGGACACCATCGACACTGAGGTCTCTCAAAGGAGCCAGCTGAGTCCGGTCAAGGCGGAAGTTATTATGGATTACTTGCAGGCGAGATCTTGTTTCAATTTTGTCCTACACTATTGAATTTTCCGTTTACGGTAAGGTTCGTTGAGACAGCTCGCGTAACAAATATTGTTTTCAGACTCCTGTAAATACTCTGGACGGATCGGTTGAGGAAAACGAGTCGCCGAATATTGGCGAGGTGACGGTGATCGAGGTTACGAGGAATGGCGGCACTATGAGGCCAAAGACGCAGAGTAAAGTCGATTCAATGCCGTTGAAGAAGTACAAGATGCCTAAGAGGAACGTCGTATCGAAGATCAAGGCGATGATCGAATCGGGGCCGAAGGACGAGGGAGAAAAAGAAGCTCGTCGTACACAGAGATCGTCCAGGAAGGGTGGACGCTGGGATGCTGTTATGAGTAAAATCGAGGCCGGAAAAAACGAACAGAGAGTTAAGGGAAGGTCAGTTAGGAAAGAGGTGAAGTCGAGGATATCCCAGAGTCTTGGTCAACCATCGTCCGCGGGATCTATCCAAAAGAAAATTGGCGATACAAATAATAATAATAAAGATAAGAGGTGAGACATTGGTGGTCGACTATTCTTACATTTGTGAGCTTCTGCTCGTATATAGCTTTGTTAAGAAGTTCCGAATTATCAGGCGAGCACGTGGCCGGCAAGAAATGAAATCGCCGACGCAAGAAACTGCCAGAAGCTCCGTTCGAAGCTCCTTGAGCGATCTTAGCACCGGGCCCAAGGACGCGTCAAGTAAGTTAAATTAACGTTCGTTTTTACATGATCGCAAATTAAATTAAAGCTCAATGAATCCCACAGTGTTAACGATATGTCGATATTAATGAAATGTCCGTAACGCGCTCTAATTTAATTTTAATTGAGGGGATCGATTAACATATTATTTGCGAGCGTTTACTTATTGCCATTTATGTATTTCGATATGTGATTGATGGAGAAGCAGGCTGTAGAACAGTGATAGTCTGAACATGGGGACGGAAAGACCTTGCGGAAAACAGTGAAGCTTGAATAAATATGACGCCGACTGATTTTACAATATCGAATTATGCCTGACCGCATACCATACTCTTTGCATAAAAAAAATGACAAAAAACACAGAACCGCAAAGGTCAAGAAAACCGGTAACCTGTGTTGCTTGGTATTAAAAATAGTTAGCAATTTTTTTCATACCAATGCATAAGAAATGGAGCTTGAAACGAGAACGAGTTTTTCATTTTAAAAACGTGGATGTACATGTAAACATGTTGGTAGTTTTATGCGCATCTTTCCCAATAAAAAGGTGTCGATAATACCAACTGACCTACAGTAGCGTTAACCGGTTTTCGTCTTGCAGCAAATGATAAGAAAATGTTATATCTGCAAAAATACTTCTGACTCTTCAATCAACGTTCTTTAGGATAACGAGGATTTTCGTAGGTTTTCGTTCCACGTTATAGGGGGTCGTTTTATATAATAAAAACTAGAATTACTTTCGATCGCGGATGATCAAATGAAATAAAAATCATTTTACATTTTCGACTATCACAATCGCGCGGTCATATAGAAAGACGGATATCCAGACGTTACGTTCGCGAAACTGGCTTTAATCCAAAGAAACCTGCGTATCCTTGAAACTGTCGGGGCAACAACGGATCAATTTCTGCGTCTGAATATACACGTGTGCGTGCGATTCGTCGCCAAGACGTTTCAGGGCTTGACTTAACGCGTAGGTGGTTCGTTCCGCAGAGATAGGGGCGAAGGTGGGGTTGCTCGTAAAAGTGGGCGTAGGAGGGTGTTTTGTATTGACCCGATCCAGGGGAGCGCGAAAACTTAGATGGGAAGAAGAGCGAGGGCGTCGGTGCCCCTCTTCCGGCGCCACTGGACAGTTTTGCTTCCATTGGATCGAGACTCTGCGCGCGCGAGCAACCGCAGCCACAGCAGCATCCAGTCGGCAGTCCTCGGCGGACCTCGTGCTCGCTCGGACGCTGTTTATGCACGCGTGTTGCATTTCCGGTCTTCCATCTTCCTCGCTCTTCCTTCCTTTTCGTTGACTGCTGGCTGCTGCTTCTTTTATCCCTGTCTCTCATTTCCCTTCCCTCTCTCTTTCTCCCACCCTTTTTCCCTCTCTCTTTTTATCCCCCGTTCACACGATCTCTTACTCTACCCCATTCGGGTCAGCGGTTTTATAGAGGGTATATACGCGAGGAGTAAAGTACGTGTGCGCGACAAAAAGAAGGATAGAAGGGAGCTGTTAGAAGCGAACAGCCGGTGCATCGTCGTCAGTGAATGCAGTAAGGTGACGGTGCAAAGTGCATCCGAAAGTTGTGTTCGTATAGAGCAAGAGTGCGAACGTCGATAGAGCTGAAAGTAATTTCCCGATGGCTGTCGCGTTATTTTTCGTCGCAGAAACTTCAACAACACCCTTCGGAAGTTCCAGCATGTAACACGGTATCATGTATTTAAGCGCTGCGAACGCGTTTGACGTGACCTGATTTTCATTCTATACATATACCTATGCTTACACGGGAGCGTTTCCTCTTATCAGATACAGAGAGAGGTACGATCGAAGAACCACCAAGCCTGTGCGAGAAGTCTGACGGGGAACCAGATTGCTTCCCAAATTAGCAACCCCGCGTCGAACTTTCGCAATATGTTATCGCACGTTCGCTTCGATCGAGGAATCTGAACCGCAACACCGAATGCCTCAAGACTGGATTTTGCCATCCCCCCCTATGGGACAGACCAATGAAAGTCTCCCGAGTTACCGTTACGGAGGGAATCTTTGGCTACGTTCCTGTGTCTACATCGAACGTTGGTGCCGGGCAAAGAATAGAGAGGGATTCAAAGTTGATCAAGGTTCTCGTTTGGTCTAAGCCTAAGTGTACATCGAGCAGGCTCACGACGAGCTTACGGGTCAACGGCACTACTGGTTTATTTCCGGCATTGCCTTTCTTCAACTGACCAGGCTTATATACCGCGCGTCCTTCGAGCCCGTCGCCAGTGGTTCGCTGGTGTCCCCACCCTTTTAGACAGGTGCACCCGGCGACCACGTGCGTTCCCAAGGCCGGCGACCACCGTTGTACACGCACCCGGACTGGATCCAACCGCTTACGCAACCGCGATCGCAGTCAGATGTTGAGCCCACATGGTTGAGGTACATCGTAGATCGTGCCGGTGAAAGACTCGACTCGTTGCGATTACGGCCCGATTCAGGTCAGCTGGAAAGGAACGAGCAACCTGCTCGAACCGAACCTGCTTCCGATCGGCGCGCGGCATCGCGCGCTTGATCTCGCGAATGGAATTTATCTCACGGGAACACCGAGTGATCACGTACGTAATGTTTCGAGAATAACGTGAACGGAACAGAACGGAACGGACTGGAACGTGGAGCGACTGGTTGTGCGAATTATATTTAATTGGTGTCGTTCGTGCGACCAGTATGGACGTCTGAAATTGCCCGGGACCCTTTCTCACGAAAGAAAATGCCTGCGTTTGATCGTGAGCGTGCACGATGCGAGTGTCCCGCGATCATGGAATCGAGCTGGATAACAGGCCTCGTCGCAGGCTCGAAGGACACAACAGGCTGAGGAATGCGCGCATCTGATAACAATTGACTAACACCACGGAATGATTCTATTGACGATGGAACGCCGTTGAAGGCAGGGTGAAAGTAAAGATACCAAAATGGGGCAGCAAGGATCGAAGGGCAGGCCGGCTCTTCGGACGGATTTCGTCAGGGATTCGGCGAAAATGCGACTCGGCAGTTTCAAGCGAGGTACGGGTCGTATAAATGGGGAACTCTTGCCTCACCTCCATTGTAATGGGCAATTTCGCACGTTACGAACGGGAACTAAAGAAAAGAGGGGAGAAACAGGCATTATACGGGTTCAACAAGCCTATTCCGTTTAATCCTTTAATCCAGTTTTACACAATAAAAATTCAGACTTTAGTGGTTCCCTCGTGAAACGATTTTCGCGCACTATAGAAGGTAGGGAGAGCCACGAATTCAACGTGGCTGTACCGGTTAACCTTTTTAATCTCGTTTCGCACGAAGAAGAAAGAAAGAAAAAGGAAAAAGGATGCACGTCCGTGACTATCTCTACCAGCCGTCGTCTTATTCTTCGTGGTTCATTTAACGCTAGAAAGTTCGAATGGCTACGAGGTACACGAGCGACTGGCCGACGGTGATGCATAGGCATTCGAAAAGGTAGATGGGTCGAGAATGGTTTCTCTCGAGCGAGTCTAAATCGTTACGGGGAAGGATCAAAGGTACCCTACTTTCACACCTTGCCGCGGGATTTCTCTTTTACCCTGGGTCCCCATCGATCACTGTTATTCGAGGGAATCTTTCAGAAAGTAGCTCGCTTCGTTATATCATGCTCGTTCACTCGTAACTAGCGAAACGCCGTACGGTTCATGTTATATTTCATAAGCGTGGAATATTGCGCAGAAATGTAATCACTGGCTCGGTTTAATGAATGGGTTGTGTACGTAGTATTATCCATTATATATATATGGAATAACGTTGAGGATAACGATCGCGGTGCTTTTATCGATTCTCAGGATCGAGTTTCGACGAATTGCTGACTCTATTCGAAGAAAAATGTGTTAGTTCCACCATATTTCCAACAAAAAGAGTTCGCTGCAATTTTAAATTGATTTCATCAAATACAAAATTGTTAGATTAATTTCAAAAAATTAAAACAGACGCGCAATATCAGGCGTGAAAGAATTAACATGCTTGAACCTAATTAATCGATGAGTAAACGCTGAAGCAAATGTAATGGCGTGTGAATACTTTTTGTAGCCCGCGGGTACGTTTGATTTACGATTAATGTCGACATTAAGGCACTAAACAGGCAAGGAAATATTACTAAACTTTATCGATTATCGCAGTGGCGTGTCCTGAATATTTACTTAGCTAGTTTCTTTCGCGTGGCGCGCGAACGGTTTGAAACGTTGCGCGCACGAGTTCGTACAAGCCCGTTATAAATGCAGAGGCTCGTGCAGGCAACGTGCAGTCTGGTGTACATAATAAACATTTTCTTTTCCACGTCGGCTTAATCGACAGGCACGCTGTTCAAACTTGGCGTCCCCGCACGATCGCCTCGTCGGGTACGAATTCCTATGATGCGCGAAATGTTATTAAAGTTAACTACTCCACCGCTGACAAGCGAAACGAAATTCCACGGTCGATGAACTATTTGACACGTAATGCCCACGAGTTATGAAAACGCCGCTTGTTTTCGTAATTCCTCCGTTATAAATAGGCACGCAAGAACGGAGAACACGGAATCATCATTAACCTGCCGTTTACATGATAATACGTATTCACCTTTCCCTTTTCTCTTTTACTTCTTCTAATCGACGGACGTTTTAAAAATGCCTATTCGATTTATTTTTAAACGCCGATAGACGGAGCCAGAGACAAAAAATGTTGGCACATATCCATAGTTTGAATTAAATTGAATACAATTAACTCTGGATTTTTTTAAATTACTACTATTTATAAATGCGTTGTATTTTCAGAGAGATCACCGACATCGGTGAACCCACCTAGAAGACTGGTAGCAAACGGTCGTGGTAGTCAGCAAAACCGTGTCAATAGCTTCGACACGAAGAAGAACTGCGTTGAAATTTCGACCATTAATCTCGGTGAGTGTCGGAGGGTCCGGTTCACGCGCCCTAAATTGCTTGACAAGTTTGCACATATCGTAGGTCCCGCACGTGTGCGTACACGTATGTATAAATGTCTGCTGTTCGCTGATTGAACAGAGGAAACGAAAGGCCGAGGGCACCGCTGCGTGTTTCCGGTCGGAGACCTCGTGTGACAGAGTTGAGTTTTCTTATAAACGCCTGCCTCTATGCAACACTCTGTACTTGTACGCGGTAATGGGCGAACGAGTAGGGCGTTTTCAATGCCTCATATCACCAGAGTCAAGAAAAGGTTCTATTTCCATCGTAGCATTGAAAATGTTGGCAACTGGCTACGATTCGGTAAATCGATGTGTATTGCGTCTTATCTAATATTTGATGATGCTCCTGCAAATTCTTTCGTCACGACTTAAGCGGAATTGGATGAAGGTTTGTTGCGAAATTGTCTTCGCAAGGAATTTCTTCAAATAATACTTCCAGGATTCCAACTTATTTATATTTTTAATTTTTCTTGCCTCGGACAAATTTGCGCGGTTAACACTCCTTCTTCTGTTAAACTTAATGAGAATTTAATGCGTGCTGAAAGTCTTGTAGCGTACGATAAATTTATTTGTCTGTTATTAGTCGTCTTCCCTTAGAAAACGAACGGACAACGAACCCTGCTGGTTTATGAGCAGCATTTACCCAAGATATCGTATTCAAATTTATTAAGTCGGCTACGTGTACCGCCGTTGCGATAATTAGCTGTGGGCGGAGACCCAACGATGGTGGCATTGTTTGCGAGTCAGCTTGGAATTGTAACGGTATGCATCCCTTCGCTGTAGCCGTCTAGGCGATTTAAACCCCCGACGGACCATCGGACGCTATTAGTTTGTTCCGGGCAGTCCTTCGTAAGGTTTAAACGGGAAAACAACGCTGTGCCACTCAGTCTGGTTGTTCGACTGGCCCCGTGCGCATCGCTGAAACATTCCACGTCAGAAACGTGATTCGTGAACTACTTGCTTATGACTGAGCTTCGTCATCGGCATTGTTTGCGGCGGTGTGCGACTTCCGAATGCGGTCCGCGATCATAAACGACGATTACGCAGGAGTGTAGCTGGTTCAGAGCGCGAACGGTGTATAAATTGTACGAGTAAAAGGATTCTGACGACCATGGTTGCCTCATATTACAGTAAATATCACTTATTTTCCTTGTCAGTGACAATTGATTTTCTCGCGAACTAATTCAAAAGTTGGGAGTTAGTATTGTTATCTACAAATAAGAGTCATCAGAGCTATCGTTCCAAAGTACTGTTCGCTGTACTTTTTACGTACTTATCCTGTAGGTAACACTTTTAGGAGAAGCTCATAGGATAAGATTACGTTTATTCAGTAGCATAGTAAATGTGCATCTTGTGCCTATGCACGCAGACTCTCCAACGTGTACGGTAAAACGGTTCGTAGCGTACGGTACTTGCAAACTTGATAACACATCATTTAAAGTCTACTACCGGTAAGTGTGTAACATGCTCTCGTTAACGCAACGAATTCTGTTTCCAGAGAAGAGCCCGTCAGCGACGCGAAAGCCAATAACCAGGAGACTAACCACCACTGGAAACAGCACGAAACAGCACAGTTCAACGACATTGACGAAAGGTATAATGACATTTTTTATATCGTCACACGATTGCCAAATTCTTACAAATATTTTGAAATCGTCGTTCGAGGCTCTGCGGAAAATGCAAGCTATTTATTGATTGTGCAACGCATCGAATCTAACGACAGACTTCTTATTTCATTTTATCGTCGTTATCGATCCAAGTACACTCGAATTTGTTCTTAGATTAGGGATATATTAGATTGGGAATAGTCCCGCACTGACATAAGCGATTGGAACGCTACATCCCTAGTGTATAGTCATCCATTTGGAAGGACGATAAATTTATCTGGGTTAACACGGTCGCTCTTCAGGCATACAGCATAGTTTTCTGGAAAACTTGTTCCTTCTTTTTTTTGGGATGGTTCTTCAACGATCCTCTACGTTTCCACGTCATCTTTCTGGAATTGTAAAGGCACTGACTGAATCTGTACATCAATAGCAATGTCTGAACGTGGTAGGAAGATGACATCAGATATGACGTATGGAACAATAAATGCATTAACGCTTTAACGGCCGCACGTTTCATGCAAGTACTGTCAATTATTATTAGTGTTTCACATGATGATCGTACGTGGCAATAGAGACATTATTCGGAGGAGTTATGAATTCTCCACTAATTATATATGAAAAGAAATTAGGCGCAAGTATTAAAATTAGTAATTACCTAGTATTTGAAATTTGTTATCTATTATCTGGAATCTGAAAGTTTGCAAAAGCATGACTTTGTAGTCGGCTAAATATACTTAATTACTCGAGACATTTACATAGTAACATGCGAATTAAAATACGGATACGTTAATACGTTAATAGGATAGAGGCACACGGGTAACCCGTATATTAATAATTACACAGCTTAACTGGACATGCAAATTCTAACAGAGAAATGGCAACATAGGCGTAGTTCATTGAAAAGCAAATGTCGAGTCTATCAATCGAAACCGTTCGATCGATAATCATAAGCAAGCGAAGTAACGAGTACGTGACGCCGGCTGTTAATCGCAGCCCGACGAAATCGCACGTGCGTAAAAGCATACGCGCGAGGGCAGCCGCGAAAAGTGTTAATCGGTAGGAGCGTCGTTATCTTCTGAAAGAAAAGATGACATCCGCGAGGAAACATCGCCGGCTCGTGCTTTCTAATTCATTGACCGCGCCAGCACGGTGGTAGCTAGTTTCTAAAAAAGTCCCACGGTCATTTTGCGGTGCGTACGGCAACGTTTCTCCGCGTGCACGGGGACGCACACGTGCGTGTCCCTCCGTGCCGTTTCGAAGAAAGTCGTAGCTTTCACTGGTCCTCCGGTACTAAACCCTGTTCCTCGTCCCGCTACGGGAAAGGTTTTCGCTGCGAGGTACTGAAAAACCCGCGGGGCAATCGTCGAGGAACAGGTATCGCAAAGAATGGAGCCTGTACGGGCGTACGTATCGGTTACAGGCCAGGCGAAAGTATAATCCTTCGAAACACCGTTTTTCGAGACAATTTCGAGAAATTTGCATTCTTACTTTCAAGATAAATTTCTTGTCCGTGTCCCACGGTGAAACGTCGATGCAGTTGCTGCGGCTGCGGATGCGGAAATACATTCGAGCACTTGTATTAATTACGAGAATTTATATTTGGAGCAAATTATTGAAGTTGAAGATTATTATCAATGACCACGTCCACGTCCTAGAAAACATCGAATTGCGGGTCGAGTTTCTACGAGTCACGGTCTTGTACTTCCTTTCCTTTTAATTTACTATTCTATTAATCATTCATGAAGCGGCCGGTGGTTAGATACATCGATTGCCGGGCAAATTGGGAAAATGGTTACTTCGGGTTACAGCCAATTGTTTCGCCTCTCTTCCTCAAGGACGTTACGAGAGGTACATGTATAATAGATACGCTTTCAAGCTCTTTATGAATTTCTATGGTTCCATTAGCGTAATAGGAAGGGTAGTAGAAAATAAGAGTAACATAGAAACCGTAGAACTGGAACGTGTTTCGAGGGCTAAAAATTTTATGAATGATAGTGATGAATGAGGTTTCTAGAACGACAGGTGCAAGTGAAAAACGCTAAAAGCAGAAAGATCGAGCGTATATACATATAGCATGTCATTTGCATTCAAAATCATTTTTCTTAAAATGTTCCCTTTTTTTTCTATTCTCCCTCCTCCTTTTTTGCAATATTTTATATCCAATGATTGGTCGTTCTATGATTTATCGAACACCCCATAGATATCATTACATTTGCGTTACGATTCGCGTGACGAAACAGATATTTGCGAGTGGAATTAACAATTGTTTGCAAAGTTTCCAGCGGAAGAGGGCTATCGATCGTCGATCATTCGGATCATTATCTTCGAATCACTATATCCGCAGACACGTACCCGGCGTCTCATACGAATACGGCTTACCTACCGCCATGTACAGATTGCCGATTCCAAATGGAAAAGCGAATTTATTCAGAGCACGGCGTCCAGTAATAATTCATCGCTCGTTCACCTGGTGGTTTTCATCTTCTTCAGCCTCGACTTTTTTTTTTTCTTTACTTACCTGTTGCTAAAAACTAGTTCTTCCGTTGAAATAGAATTTTAGATCGTCCTCGTTTTCATGAACCATAAAACTTGAACAACCGAATGATAAATATAGTAATGAATACTTAGTTTCCGTGCTTTTCCAACCGTATGTTAACTTCTTCGTTGAACGCAAGCGTAAATTCAGTTTCACGGAAACTCCTTTTTCGGGTAAAAGAAAATGGAGGGGGAGGATGGCGAAGGAGGGAAATATTAATGCAATTATGGAAACGTATGCAGGCATTGTGGGTCATATTCAAGTCGTGTGTTCACCAAGTGCGTAGAGCGCGTGTCCGGCCAGACACGCTTACTTACGGCTTTCCGCGTGTCCATCGTCTTGATACTCTTCGAGGTTGCACCTCATTTCAAGGTGGTAGGAGTGGTCGGCAAAGAGGAAGGAGGGATATATCGCTCCGCGAGGCAGCCTGTGGCTCGTGCTAATTCAGTCGAAGTGCGGACTTGGCCAGCAAATCGTTACAAATTACGATCCCGATTAGGCTTCTCTCGTGTCCGCTGCTCCGTTATTGTTGTTCAATGGTATCAGCGTGATCGAGTTCACTTGCGTTTTCCGGACGAATCACTGATGTGAACTGAACGGGAAACAATTCATTGTGCGCGTGTACATAATTAGGGGAATTCATATTTCTCTCGTTGGAATGGGGAGAAAAATGTAACGTAATCCGAGGAAATTTCTCAATGGAGAACGTTGAAGAATGAAGGGAACGTTATGACGTTGAAAAGATCGATTCCACGACGAAATGATAATATAGATAGACATGCAAATATGAACGCCAATGGAAGCGATTTAGGTGGTCGATATTGCGTAGTTCTTGAACGAAAATAATTCTTTTCGAGGAAACTCGAAATAGACAGGTCGAATGTTCCCGTTAAGGTGGTCGTTAAATCGCCATCGACTTATTGGATTTTCCGTGTTCACGATACGGCTGACGTACAGTTGACCTTAACCCAGTGGCGTCTTCATTGACTGGCTCGTGCTCTTGGACGTATTTTCCACTGGCTGGCCGGGTGTGCGATTAAATTCGGGATCGGTTCGCCGGCTGTGATTCTTTTTTAGCCTTTGGTCCAAGGCGTTGAAAAGGATCGGAATCCGTGGGGGAGTATCCGCGTGCTTTCACGTACATCGCGGGCAATAATGGGAGGATGAAGCACGAGTGACGTAGCCAGGCCAAATTGTAGTTACGATTTAATGAACCGTGCGTGTGTGTGCGAATTTCCCGCGTGTCACCACGATAATTGCGTTCGTTCTCTTTTTTTTCTCTCTCTTTCTCTCTTCGCTAATACCGTATCTGCAGGGTCAATTGACTACAGAGACGGATAACCGAAGTATCCTGAAAAACAGGTACCTCGACTTTCCAAGAGTAAACGGTTTTCTCTCCTGAAACGAGTTTTCCGTGCAACTTTCTTCAATCTGCCATCTAAATCTAGCCGTATAAGATGACTGGAACTAGTCAATTTTATATTTCGCCGGTTCAGTAGTCCACGTCTACCTCAACTTTCATCGCTATGATCCGTAAGACGTTCGAGGATGATTCCACTCGAAGTTGCTGTTCGCCACGACAACGATGGGGTCACTTGAGAGAACGATGAGGAAAATTGATCTGTAGGATTTCATTTGCGAAGATGAATGTATTGGATCGAAGGAACCTGACCGAGAGTCGACGGAGGACTGATTGAATTTCTTGCTACGAACTTAACGAAGAATCGGTAATGGTGATGGGACCGGTGGCTTTGGTTGCAGATCGCGAAACTAAGGAGCTGAGTAATACCTATTCGGTAACAAGGGCGTCTTTAGAAACGCGGGATCAAGCAGCACAAACAGACGTACCTTTTGATCCACTTCGCGTAAAAAGAGCGGAAGAAGTTATAGAAGCTCTATCCATCACTGTACAGTACTTGGCCTATGAGGTACGACAATTCGCTTGTTCTATTACTTTTACCATGATTATTATCACTTTCCAGATATTGCAGTACTAATTTAATTTGACATTTTGTTTTCCTCGTTAATGTGCAGTTGGACGCTTTTTCTACACCGAAATTAAAGAAAGATTGCGAAAACATGAAGAAAGAATGGCTGTCGTCGTGCACGGAGATAGAAAATTTGAGAACAAGAAACCTCGGCATTGAAGGGAGACTAGAATCAGAGAGAGAGGATCATCGAAGAGCCTTGGATCAGCTTCGTGAAGATCGTGAGTCTTGCCAAGAATTATTTGTGTACCTTTTCGTTTCCTAGCTCGTCAACACGTCTTATAATGCGATTGTCAAGATTTTAAGTTCATTTTGTCATCATAAATTTTGTTTGTCAACAGAGTTCTCAACAACAACCGAATATTTCTTTATTTTTTATTTATTTTTTTATTCGCTAAGATGGAACGTGTGTACGCAAAGTACATATACTTTACATGTTCTGCGACTGGCACTATGTGTCATATGATAATGATATCCTCTTGCTAACGAGCATAATGGTCCTGATGTGGCGAATAGCAGAGCTTTAAAGTGGAGCAATTGTTAATTAAAATCAGCGAGGCTGTCGTGCCTACGCGCACCTCGCGAACCCGTGTGCTAAATAATTCAGCGATAGAATTTTCAAAAGTGGACACACGCACGGACTCCACAATGGCTCGATTTAGTTGCCCACGTAACGTTCATCGTAGTTAATTATAGGTTGGCACGTTCGACGGACCTTAATCCGTTCCTACCGTCCTCCGTACTTTGTTTTTCTTTCGTTTTTCAATCTATCCTCGGTGACGTCAATCAATGTCAAACAGAAAAAAAATTCGTCTTCGATTTTTCACAGTGGAGGCTCGACACGCGCAACAGATCGCCATCTTGGAGGCGGCTCTGCAGGAGGAGAGGCGCAGGTGCGAGGTCAGGTTGCGAGATTCCCTGAACGAAGTGACAAAGGAGCATCGAGCCGCAATCATGAAGTTGCGCGCCGAACAGGAGGCTGAACTATTGCGAAAAGAAGCAGAGTTCAAGAGGAGATCCGCCGTTCATGACCAGGGCGCCGCGCTTACGGCTGAGGTTGAGTCGTTGAGATCTGTGCTGGAGATCAGGAGCCAGGAGAATGCCGCCTTAAGGTCGGATCTTGATAATATCAGGCGGGAAATCGAGGACAAAGAGGCTTTACAGCAACGCGTGGACACGCTCGAAGCCAGATGTGAGGATCTGAAAGCACAGCTTCAATGCAAAGAAGCTCTCGAGAGACAAATATCCCACGATAACGAGGTTCTGCACGAGTCGATTCATCAGGTCTCGAAGCAGAACAAGCGTTTGGCGCAACGTAACGAGGAGCTTCAATGGAGGTTGCGTCAAAAAAACGAAGTAGTGACCGTTCTTGCGAATCTGACGCCTAGGCTATCACGTTCGTTGGGCCCGGAGCACGTCGAGCATACGCTATCACCCGACAAGAACGGTCCGCAATCCACATCTATGGTTAAGTTTATGGTGGAGAAAGGCGACTCAGTCTCGTGGACCTTGGAGATCGACGATGAATTTTCTAAGCCAGGATCTGATCTTTCACAGTCGTTATCAACACCGCCTAAAATGAGTAGACCAGAGACAACACCAACAGTGTCGAGGCAAGGATCGCTCAGGCTGACGCCTAGAAGATCATCCGTGGACATGAGGGCAAGATCCAAGAGTATCTCCGTAACGGATTCCGCTCGGGCAGAGGAATCCTCTTGGACACCTCCGTTCAATTCTACGCCGCTCACACGACGAAGACCCAGAAGCGACCCGTCTTCTTCAGCTTCGTCAACCTCGTCAACGTCATCCTCTTCGTCTGGAGCAGCAGTGACTACGAACTCCGTGGTGGCCGCTGCTGTTGCCGCTGCTGCTGCAGCAGCCGCTGAAGACTGCGCCGCTGGACAGAGACCCCAAGAGGCAGGCGGCGAAGCAATGATCTCTGAGGAGACGTCTGCCACGAGTAGCGAGGACGAATCGTCCACGAGTAGCGATATTCCTCCATTGCCGATACAGTTTACTTGGGGTAAACCGATTAAGTAACGTTCTCGCGGTCCTCTCGCTTATCACCTAACAATTCGATTGCGAAGGGCTAATACAATTCGATCGGAACACGTTCGTTCCGGTAATTTCATGTCTCGTGAAGATTGCTTCAACTATTATCGAGGATAACACGATATTCATTTGCGAAAGCGAAAGAGGGGTTTACACGCAGTTCTTTGAAAACGTTGTACGCGCACTTTTTCTATTACTTCTGTACCTGTAACTTATATGTTCGACCGCGAACAGACGAGAAGTGTATACTTTACCAAAACTAGACGAAAAGGCCGTTTCGATATTTTCGATCGCTGATTTTATAATGAATGTTGTTTCGTCAAGATTGTGTGTGTCAACGGGATTGGTTGAAGATAAAGAAGTTGGTCTTTATTTAAGCATGTAGATTAGGGACGATGTATTCGTGGTGTTGTGATGTTTCTCTTTTAAATCTTAATTCTTTACGTTACGCTGACTTCTGTATCTTCGCAGCACTCTGCCTTTCCCTATTTATGAGAGTTCTATTCACAAAAGATCGCACAATAGGAAAGATTGTTCGCTATATGTTGTGTCGATTTGACTTTTAATGGATACATATTATTCACAATATCTATTTTGTAACTACAAACTATATTCTTTATTTGCGATCTTAGGTACTAAGTGTTTTGTTATTCCTTTTTCTTCTTTTTGCGTTTGTTTTATACAAGGAGTGAATAGATAGGGACAAGTCGAGACGTTTTCATTTTATGCTATGTCCTTTAGATAGAAAAAATGCGCGTAGATGTTCGATTAATTTCGTTTGAAAATTTGTTCCCGGTTTCGATGTAGATGTTTACGGGCTACACTGGCGATTACGAAGCCGCAGATTTTTCAGAACCAATTCGAATCAAGTCACCTGTTTATTTGATTCGCGACACTTTTACACATGTCCATTTTATAATGTATGATGCGTTTATATTACGTCTGTACATAAACAACAACGATGTTTATAAATTAATTAGTCTTTATCGCAGAACATTGTAAATAGACAACGACCGTCAAATCGATCCTGTCCCTTAAAAATGAAAAAACAAAAAAAGAGAACGTCGATGAGTCATTCATTGTGCTTACTAAAGAAAGCTATATTCGTCATTGATAACGCAGCTTACCGAACAGTACGATTATATTGCGGTTCGTTGCAACGAATCGTTTACTTGCCAGTCGTTTTTAAAACGTAATACCAATTTAACATTGATATCAAGATTTTTGTAATGTTGAAATCTGGTTTGGCGGTGACGCGCTTATGTGATGATGTATTTATGAATACATCTTTCTAACGTGTAAAAGAGGAAACTAATAATATTCTTAACGTTACACGTTTCAATTGCCAAATGCTGATGAATCGATACATTTGTCTGTACTCTCTTTTATGAACAACGTCAAATCTACAGATAATATGCTATTTCTGGTGCGACTTGTTAACCAACTACTACATGAAAAAAGTCAGTTGGATGAAGAGCTGATGTTAAAAGAAAAAAAATTATAATAATATTATAAGAGAAAAGAGAAACTCCGTTCCATGGACAAGAAGAAAAGTATGTTCGGTAGCAGTAGTGTAGGAATAATTGGGAGGTCGAATATAAGAAAAAGCAAGTATTATTCGCCGAGAACTGTGTTTTCTTTCACATGTGCTGGCAAAAATTCAATGTATTATATACCTATCAAATAAATATTATCTGAATTAAAGTGAATATTAAATATATTCTTCTAAATATAATACTTTGAGTAAGTTGGTGTTTCAGATAAAAGTCATCATTCGAACCGAATAAAAATCAACTCTGAAGCCATAGCAAGATTAAGAATTTTACTTTGCAGCGTCAGACTACTTTCTATCTTCCCTTCTTCTTTATCAATTTGTTGAATCAACCTCATCGTTTATTTTAACAAAATTTATAAATAATTTCGAATGCGTATACGTCGATTTCATTTTTGAATATTAATCTAGTATCAGGTTTTACCGCAAGATGTCGCTACCACGTGCTCATTTCGCGATTTGTTTCCTATTTGCTGCTAATAGAAAATTTGATCAAGATTTTCGTACTAACCACGTTGAGCAGCTTTGTTTTGTTTATCTTACGTTTTATAGTGTTTAGGGGCACATACGATAAAGAAGCAATAAAATACAGTTATTGAATAAGGAAGAAACTAAGGAAGTTAATTATTCAATGCTCCTTTTTAGTTTATTCATTTACAATAGAGCAATTATTATCAATGGAAGGTTCGAAAGTGGAAAAGAGGCTAGCACCGGACAGTTCATTTGAAGGCTTGTGCGTACCCATTTTAATAAAAGTCAACAAACACGGTTATGCTCACGATATTCACATCGATAAAAATGAGGTATAACAAATACGGATTTCATGTCTGTAATTATAGACGGATTATGAACTCGTAAAACGAAGATTTCAAGGGTCAGTCAGTACCATTTTTTCTTAATAACAATATTTCTATCTTTTAATAGTTTAAAATAGGCCGAGCAAGAGATAATGATGAAATCATTTTGGATACAATGATATCCAGGAGGCACTGTGTACTAAGATGCGAAGGAGACAATGAATGGGCTATTAAAGATTTAAGTTCTTCTGCTACATTCGTGAACAAAGTTCCACTCACATGTGGTATGAGCCAGAGGCTTCACCATGGGGATATTGTACAGTTTAGTCCATCCGAGGAATTTACATATATCTTTACTCTTGTTACTAAAGAGGAGCATACACCTAAGAAGCCTAAGTTAAATGAAGAGATATTAGACAATGTTCTTACAGAGCAAAAGACGTTTGCACAGAACCAAGAATCACAGAAAAAAGTTTTAAAGGACAAGCTGCAAACAAAACAGAAAGAACAGGTTGAATTGAAACAGCAATTGGAAGACCTTTTGAGACAACAGAGTATTACAAAAGAGGATACCAAAGATCTTAAGCAGCAAATTACAGTATTAGAAACTAGAATAGAGCATGGTAGTGTTCAAGAAGAACATTTGCAAAGCATGTATGCTGAATTGTTAGAGAAACTAGAAAATGAACGATTTCAATTTGAGAAAAAATTGAATGAAGAGAAACAGAAATGGCAAGAAGCATTGAACATAACTAAACTTGAAAAAGATATGTTTGAGTTGAAAATGAAAGAGCAAATGGAAAAGTGGAGAGAAGAACAACAATCTGAATGGAAAAATGTTATGGAAACCAGAGTTAAAGAAGAGAAATGTATACAGGCTCAACTGTTAAGTGAAAAGACAGTTTTGGAAGAAAAATTAAAACAGACAGAAAAAGCTTTGAAAGAACAAGAAGCCAAAGTAGATACAATACAAAACAATGGTACAAATTTTTTTTCATAGTAAGAATATATTAAGCCCTTTAATGAATTTTCATAGATTAATTACATTTTTGCCAACAGTTGCTGGTCCTTCTGATAATATCAACGAAAGCTGCATATTTTTAGAAATTATAAATAACCCTTCAGAATTTCAAATCATTGATACAATAGATTTAACAGCTGCTTCTCAGCTTACAGTAGATATTCAAGAACAAGAAAGTGTACTTAATAAAGTTAATGATATAATGGATGAACAGTTAACGTGTACCATATGTTCAGAACTATTTGTGAAAGCAACAACGTTAAATTGTATGCACACGTTCTGCCACCATTGTATCAATTCCTGGTATAGAAAAAAGAAAGAATGTCCAGTGTGTAGAACACGAATATCGTCCATGAATAGATCGATAGTTCTTGATAATTTTATTGAAAGTATGTTAGAAAATTTATCTACTCGGTTTAAAGAAAGAAGAAAAGAAGTTATAGCAGAAAGACAAGGTAAGCGTGAACGCTGCAAGTATACGATAATGTATAAAAGTACACTACTTAAACAACACTAATGTTTTAGCAATGGAGCGCAAGAAAAAGATTCATTGAAAGATAGGAAGAAATACAATGTAACTTAATATTTTTATAATGATAGCAAAATAACAGTATGTTATATCAATGCGTACAATTTTACTAGTTCTTGTCAAACCAATAATTATACTTGATTCTATTAAAGTTCTCAAGTATTAACATTATTAAAGTAAGACATAATGCTGAAAATGTACAGAAAATGTATGATTTATTTTTGTTATAAATTTAAAAAAAGAAATCGTTCCATTTTTATTATATGGTTCTGATACATAAATGAATGTCGCTTAAATTTTCATAAAAGCGCGGGTAGAGATGGGACAAAGGTGCCCTCTGGTAGCGCAATATCAAATTATCGTCGTATTATAGTAATTGTAATTGTGTAAGATTCCATGAAAACCTGCCAGCAATCGTTGGTCGACGTGCGCACTTATGGAAACACGACTTTTAGAGAGTTGCGAGTTGTGATACTGAACTATACTGAACGTCGTGTAAATGGCGAAATATATACTACGACACTAGGGTAAAGTGAGATCTTTTTGTGCGGAGGAGTGCTTCATCGGTCCGTTGGTGCGATTAACTTTTCGTGTCGCTGACGGACCAAGCACGGCGATATCGTTACGTTGTTTTTCGCCGTGGAAAACGACACGTCTTTGGAAGGATGGCGACTTGACCCCTTCCGAATAATGGAATACTGTGCACAACGGTACGTTTCCCTGGTGTAAGCAGGTCGTATCTACCACACTATAGATAATTATTTCTTATGCATATTGAATTCATGATGTGCACCTGCACAGCAACTGCTCCTCTAAATTCCCTGAAGGTTACACGGTGTTATTAAGATAGTGTCACGCTTACAGCCGTCGTCATGACAAACTTTTTTTCATCTTTCTTTGTGTTTCGACGATAAACATAATTTCACGATATTTTGCTGATAACCACGTGTGTATATTTATTATACTCAATAATTTACAGAATTGCAATTTCCAATTTCCAATTTACTTTACAGTGATATTTGTTTAGTTGAATTATTCTAGAATTCCTGTCTTATTAGCCACAAAGAAACTAAGGAGGGAGAATGCTGTCAATGTAATTCTTAATATAGACGTATCATAAAAAATTTTGTTCATTTATTTTTGTTCCTTTGTATTGTTCCTGTTAGTCTTTCTGTAAATTAAATATAGTATGTTTTAGACACTATCTAATGACATTGCATTATTAAGTAGGATTAGTTTTGCATTTATACTTTGTGTCTACATATATATATATATATATGTATGTATGTTATATATTATATACATGTATGTATATATCATACTTGAGACTTATTTTTGCTTTGTTTCCAGATTGTCAGTTTGAAATATATTTAATTGGTGCTATAAAACTTGCAAGGTAAGTTATCTTCTAAAACAATGAAATTTTTGATCAAAATTTTGCTTCTTTGTTATCATATAAGTATTAAATTTATTCTTTAATTTTATTTGCGATGTTTCATCTAATAAGACTTATATATTATTTTCATATAATATTCACTTATTTTGTTTCATAACTTAAGATGGCTGATGTTGATCCCGAAACTTTATTGGAATGGCTCAGTATGGGTCAAGGAGACGAAAGAGACATGCAGTTAATTGCTTTGGAGCAATTATGCATGTTGTTGCTTATGTCTGATAATGTTGACCGATGCTTTGAATGGTACGTTATATGCGTTTATGATATCAATCTTCTTAACAGAATGAACTGTAATATTATTATGTTATTGTTTATTTTAGCTGTCCTCCACGCACATTTCTTCCTGCGCTGTGTAGAATCTTTTTGGATGAACTTGCACCAGATAGCGTTTTAGAAGTGACTGCTCGAGCCATTACATATTACTTTGATCTTTCTCCGGAATGTATACGCAGAGTAATAGCTATGGAAGGTGCTGTGAAAGCAATTTGCAGCCGGTTATCAGGAGCTGGATTAGGTTCTAGAACTAGTAGGGATTTGGCTGAACAGTGCATAAAGGTATTGTATTATTTGATTGCTGTTAATTATGTATATGATATGTGTATTATAACAAAGAAGATATTAATATATTGATATTTATATCGCAGGCATTAGAACTCGTTTGCGCTAGGGAAGCTGGTGCTGTGCTTGAAGCTGGTGGCCTTCCATGTGCTCTATGTTTCATTCGAGAACATGGAGCTCTTGTACACAGAGATACACTGCACTCAGCAATGGCTGTGGTTACCCGTTTATGCGGAAAAGTAGAACCTCAAGATAAATCCTTGCCAGATTGCGTTGAAGCGCTATCAACATTACTTAGACACGAGGATGCACATGTTGCTAATGGAGCACTTCGTTGCTTCGCATCATTGGCTGATAGATTTTCACGTAGAAACACAGACCCTGCTCCATTAGCTTCTCATGGACTAGTGTCTGAACTCTTGTACAGGTAGCAATTTTTGTTAACTATTTTATACAAGTATTTGTTTTAAATGTATCGATACTACACAGGCTATTCGAAAATACTCCATATCCTAACTTCTATTTACGTTCATTTACAGACTGTCAAATGCAGCTGGGCCTGGTACAGCAATAGCAACTACTTCTGGAAATCCCAAAACACCACCGCCTTCTACTACAGCATCGACTATTCCTACCCCTGAAGCGAACTCTTCCGCATCCGTTTCCACCATAATTAGTCTTTTATCGACGCTTTGCAGAGGATCGCCTACAATAACTCATGATTTATTACGTTCTGAGCTGCCAGATGCAATTGAGAAAGCTTTGAAGGGAGACGAACGATGTGCACTCGATTCTATGAGACTGGTCGATCTACTACTGGTATTGCTCTTTGAGGGAAGATCCGCATTAGGTCGGAATACTAGTGGTGGTCCATCTGGACCTGTATTACCGCGATTCAGACGACCAGAAAGCGCCGGAGAAAAGTCTCACAGACAATTGATTGATTGTATTCGTTCGAAAGACACGGATGCGTTAATAGAAGCCATAGATTCTGGTGGTATTGGAGTTAATTTTATGGATGATGTTGGACAAACATTACTTAACTGGGCGTCTGCTTTCGGGACGCAGGAAATGGTTGAATTTCTGTGTGATAGAGGAGCGGATGTTAACAAAGGTCAAAGATCGTCTAGTCTGCATTATGCTGCATGCTTTGGAAGACCGGCTATCGCTAAAGTATTACTTAAGCATGGAGCAAATCCTGATTTACGGGACGAAGACGGGAAAACACCACTGGATAAAGCTAGAGAACGCGTGGACGAAGGACATAGGGAAGTCGCGGCTATATTACAATCTCCTGGCGAGTGGATGTTGCCTAACCAAGAACATCGGAAGTTAGAGACAGAAGCGGAGTTCACAGAGCCAAAAGGTGATCCTGAGATGGCTCCGGTATATCTGAAAAGATTGTTGCCTGTATTTTGCGCAACGTTCCAGTCATCTATGTTGCCAAGCGTTAGAAAAGCTAGTTTAAGCTTGATCAGGAAGATGGTACATTATATACAGCCGGAGTTACTCGTTGAAACGTGTGGTTCTGATAGAACCGGAAGTTGCGGTGCTATGCTCGTGGAAGTGATCGCCAATGTATTGGACAACGAGGTAAACCTACGATACGTATTTTTATACAAATTTATTTTATTTTTTCTTTAGTTAAGATTATAAATTTGCATCTCTTAAAGCTAGATTGGCCGTAATCGTTTAGTGCAGTTTTATAGCCGAATAGTAATGCAGCGACTAATCACTGATTAATTCCTTGGTTACATAATATAGGAGCTAGCCTGGCTTTGAGGTGCAAATATTTTTAGGACCTGTGTAAGATGGATATAAATTGTTATGATGAGATTAATTGATGTTTTTTTGAAATCTTTAGTATTCATGCAGGCAGACAGGCAGCTAAACAGACAATGCTAGTGATTTAGTTAAGATTGTTCACAGGAGCTTGAGATAAAAGCACCAACACCACCACCTCCGCCTCTCAAGCCGATAATTGGCCCAAAATTGCGTTGCCTCGCATCGCGCAAGCATTCCAGTTCCCTGAACTACATTGTTGATAAGACGGTAACGTCTGTTGTATATTTGCCAGTCTCTAGTTGAAACATCTTTTGTGCCCCCCTCCCCCACCCCCATACGCTATTCATGAAACCTTATTTTTCTTTCTTTACTGATTTCATTAATAATTATGCAAAGATTCCATTAACATAACGTACTTATGACACAATTCATATAAAGCGTGAGATCTAACAAACGTGCGCATGTCTTACATTCCTTTGCTGAGAAAATTTTTTATTTATAACGTCTTGTATGAATACTATGAACACGTATCCACGTAATATGGAGTAGAGATTTTTGAATTATATGCATTGGTATATATATAGAGTCCATTTGCAATTTGTTCTATAGAACAGAATTCGACATAAGAGGACAATTGGGGTACAAATTTCGTAAATAATAACAGCAAAGGACACACGTAGACTTCTCAGTGAATGGCCAGTGAAATTGCTCTAAACAGAGCTGGTGTTAATCATGATAGATTAGACATGAAGCTGGTTGTCCACTTGTATTGACTGTCTGCCTGCTGCTGATGGGATTAATGGGCATTTGCTTGTGATTTCGATGGATCGCGTAATTGTTTTGCGTAATAAATATGATTTGTGCTGTTATATTCGTGCCATTCGCAATATGATTAAAAAAAAAAACCATAGATGTTACGTAAGAATCTATGTAGCATTTATTTCACATTGAATTAAGAGAGAAGAGCCAGAAATCTTTGTTTGAGTTAACTGGACGTTTAGTCCATATTAGTATGGGATCATATTTAAAACGTGTTCTTTATTTTAATCTTGATAGGAGGATGAGGACGGACACTTAGTGGTTTTGCAAATGATACAGGATTTGATGATAAAAGGCAAAGATGAATTTCTAGAACATTTTGCTCGTTTGGGAGTCTTTTCAAAAGTCGCAGCATTGGCTGGGCCGCAAGAGACTGCCCCAGAGCCGGAAGCAGAATCTAATCAGTCGGAAGAGCAAAGAATGGAAGACGCCCGAGAACTTTTGATTGGAAGAGCTTACCATTGGCGAGATTGGTGTATCTGTAGAGGACGCGATTGTCTGTACGTCTGGTCCGACGCGATTGCCTTAGAGTTATCAAACGGAAGTAATGGATGGTTCAGGTTTATACTAGACGGAAAATTGGCGACGATGTACTCTAGCGGCAGCCCAGAAGGCGGAACAGACACAACAGGTGCGTTCCTCCTTTTTCTTTTCTAAATATTAACACATGAAAATTCATTACCTATGTTTCGTCCACCTTGCCACTGTCTTGTCAAAGTGTTTCTTTCACCTCCACATGTACACACGTGTACACGCATACAAAGCAAACATACAGACACACTCTTTGCGATAGATAAATTGACTCTATTCAAGACTACTTCTTTTTTATGTTATATCTTTTCATTTGTGATTAACTTTTCGCAACGGGGAATAGTTTAGTAAATAACTGGTTTTACTAACTGCCTACAGGAAAAGAGAGGAACACAGAGTCGCTTACCACCGAAGGTAGGTACAGACATGTCCAACTGTTCTAGTCGCGTACGCCAATTCCTACCCTCCAGTGTACGTGACATGTACGTCAGTCGCATGGATATTTCCTTTATTTCTGCATGACCTAAAGAAAAAAAAAAAAAAACATTATTTCTACCACAACATTATTCGGTTCATTAAAAATTTTCACCCCACTTGTTGGTTCTATTAACTGCCTTAATTACTGGAATGTATACTTTTGCAGAGAATCGCGGCGAGTTTTTGGAGAAATTGCAAAGAGCTCGAAGTCAAGTAAAACCAAATTCTGTGAGTCAACCTGTACTGTCACGTCCTGGTACGACCCGCTTGGTTGTAGGGAATTGGGCATTATCCAGTAGAAAAGAGAGCGAATTATGTATACATAATAGCGATGGGCAGCAACAAGCGACTATTTTGCGAGAGGATTTGCCAGGATTTATTTTTGAATCAAATCGGGGTACTAAACATACATTTACAGCAGAAACAAGTTTAGGTGTGTATTCAGTTTTCACCAAGTTATAACATCAATAAAATGTCTATAGAAATAAGACAAATTTCATATGCTACAACTTATTACTTTTTATTATCACTAGGTCCAGAATTTGCAGCAGGCTGGGCTGGTAAAAGAGGAAAACGATTGAGATCGAAAATCGAAGCTATCAAACAGAAAGTTAAAGTACAAGCTCAGGATATCTACGAATGTTACTTTAAGGCTGCCCAAGCTGCACCGCGTGGTGTTGTCGCTAAACTCGGAGTCATTGTCAGTCAGATAGAGAAGGCTTGCCAAAAACAACAGTCGGGAAATCGGGAATGGCGCAATATATTACAAAGCGCGCTAGAGGAACTTAAAGATCTGTTAAACGAGGAAGGAAGAGTTTCTGCATACGAGCTTCATTCCAGTGGTCTTGTGCAAGCTTTACTTTCGTTATTAGCGGCCCCACCTGGGCCGCAACCGCCTACATTACGAGCAACGAAACTCAGAATGCAAAGAATAGTAGTGTTCAAGAACTGTTTCCATTCGAAGGATGCCAATAAGGAGCATAACTCTGCTAAAATTCTAGTCCACAAGTTGGTTTCAGTGTTAGAATCTATTGAGAAATTACCTGTCTATTTATACGATACACCAGGTTCGGGTTATGGTTTACAAATTTTAACGAGGAGATTGCGATTCCGATTGGAAAAGGCAGCCGGCGAGAGCTCCTTAATTGATAGATCTGGTCGTAGCTTAAAGATGGAACCACTGAGCACTATACAACAGTTGGAAAATCATTTATTAAAAATGGTAGCGAAACAATGGCACGACCACGATAGGTCAACGTTCACATTTGTTAGGAAGTTAAAAGAAGGGAGTAGAATACCCTTCAAGTACCAATACGACTTCGACGAGAACGGATTGTTATATTGGATCGGTACAAATGCGAAAACTTGTTCCGAATGGGTTAATCCCGGTCAGTATGGTTTAGTTGTCGTTACATCGAGTAACGGAAGGAATCTACCATACGGTCATCTCGAAGATATCTTAAGTCGCGATCCGTCTGCGTTGAATTGTCATACAAACGACGATAGACGCGCATGGTTTTCGATCGACTTAGGGGTCTGGATTATTCCGACTGCCTACACATTAAGACACGCAAGAGGATATGGTAGAAGTGCTTTGCGAAATTGGATGTTTCAAGCATCAAAGGATGGTATAATTTGGACCACTTTATACGCTCACGTAGATGATTCATCGTTGAACGAACCCGGGAGCACAGCCACTTGGACATTGGAGCCTCCATCTGATGAGTCTCAAGGATGGCGTCACTTACGATTACAACAAATCGGAAAGAATGCTTCTGGTCAAACTCATTATCTGTCGGTGTCTGGTTTTGAAGTTTACGGAGAGGTTACAGGAGTTTGCGAGGATTTGGGACGTGCAGCTAGAGAAGCTGAGGCTGGTGTTCGAAAGCAACGAAGATTGATCAAGTCTCACATGCTTCGTCATTTCGTCGCTGGCGCTAGAGTGGTCAGGGGTTTGGATTGGAAGTGGAGAGATCAAGATGGTGTTCCTCCAGGTACGTTTCTCATAAATTGGAATAGATAGATGGAATGTTATTTGTCCTCCCTAACAAATTTCCTTTATCATCTCAGGTGAAGGCACGGTAACTGGGGAAATGCATAATGGTTGGATAGACGTAACATGGGATCATGGTGGTTCCAATTCTTATAGAATGGGTGCAGAAGGGAAATACGATCTGAGATTAGTCGGTACAGGTCTTGATACAGATAGCGGGATAAAAAGTAAAAGTAATAGCGGTGTTTTAAATGGACGAAAATCTAGTAGCACTCCTAGTTTACCAGATTGCACGGATAGCGCAATGCGTGGTTCAGTAGCTTCTACAGATCAGGCAGCAAGCGCGGATAATTTGGCAGCTAAGGTATAATTGAATTTTTATTGTTATTTATATATAGAATAGCGTGTTTTAATAATATTATTTTCCGCATAAAGTAAAAAGCATTGATGCGTGTTGCTATAGTAGGGAAATCGGTTGTATAATTTAGTATAAATTTTGCATTTACGACAAGCAGCAAGCCGCTGAATCGATAGCAGAAAGTGTGTTATCGGTTGCTCGTGCCGAAGCAGTTGTTGCTGTGACGGGTGAGGGTGGAGCAAATTCAACGGGCGAGCTGTCCGTTGTGTTACATCCTAGGCCTGACACTACTGTGACAAGTGATCTGGCAACAATTGTTGAGAGTCTTGCCCTTAACACTGATTGTCCTGCCAACAGTAACAGCAACCGTGCATCTAGTAGTTCGAAACCACTTTTTGCGACCGTGCGAGGAAATAAGGTGTGAAATACGCATACTTATTAAGGAGAAAAGATTATGATAATATCTAGCGTGTTTGTTGGTAGAGTTTAAAAATCTAAAATACTTTTACAGCCAGGGTCTGGTTTATTGAGTCTTGAGGCTACCGAGATGTTAGACCGTGTCAGAGAAGGAGCTGACAGATTACGCAATAATACTAATAGCTTTTTAAGCGGAGAGTTACTTAGTTTAGTGCCTGTTAGAATCAGTGTGTCGGGTGAACTAGAGGAAAATTCACTAAGGATTAAATCTGTTCAAAGGCCTCACTCCGGAATTACCGATGGTATGATTGTAATTCTTAATCGTGTTTCTTAATCATTCATTAAGTCTAAACCTGTTTTATAAAAAGGAACTGTTCATACAACTCAATACCGGAAAAGTGTACATTTTTGCTTTTTCGTTATTATTTACAACCTTTTTTTTGTAATTAATGACAAAACTAAGTGTGTTTCCTCTAAACTAGCTGCCAAAGAATGTAGTCGGGACAAAGAAGCTAGTTCGTCTACGCAAAACGCGACAGGCGGGTGTCCTGTTGTCGTTACCAATCCTATGTCTGTATCTGTTCCCAACCTTGCTTGTTCTGATGCTAATAATACTTTGGAACCAACAACTGCTACTGGTTTATTGGAAACCTTTACTGCGATGGCGCGAAGGCGAACATTGGGTTAGTGCCCATGTACTGTTGCTTAGCAGTATTTGCATATTAATACTTTAATTTTTAATTAATTAACCATTTAATGTTTCCTCTTTTGTACCGAATTAAGTTGGTCAAATTTGTCTACGTGTCTTTTCTAATAGATTGTACTATGTTCAATGAGTCCAATCAGTAGTTGTAAACAAATGCATGTAATGATTATTCAAGTGGGATAGGAACAACCACGGTTAACTAATTAGCTCGCGTAAATATATGTAGTTAGTTATATAGAAGGTAATTTTACTGTTTAATCCTGATTTTCAGGATCTTTGAGGCTACAAATAGTTGCATTTGATCATTCATATCAACTTTATAGATATTTTGTTTATTTCTACTAACTCGACTCGTTGAACGTGTTGCAACAGTTAAAATTGCTAATATGGAACGTTTTTTAGGACCTACAGGTGGACAGCATATTGCTTCAAATTCTAACACTGGTTCAAATTCACGCGGACCTAATTGTGTATCGAGTTTAGTACGGCTTGCCCTCAGTCCTAATTTTCCTGGCGGATTACTCAGTACCGCTCAAAGTTATCCAAGCTTGACCAGCAGCGGTCAAGTGGCTGGCAGCGGTGTTACAACAACGACTGGGCCTGGTTTAGGACAAGCACTTACAATGTCATTGACTAGTACAAGTAGCGATAGTGAACAGGTAAAATTTCCTAATATCCAATAAAAAATTGTTTAATTCTTAAGATTGTTACATCGATTTTCATACGATCCAATATGAATATAAAATCTTGAAGTGTAGCATATGATTCTATATAATGTAATAAGCAGTTATGGCTGCAGGTTAGCCTTGAAGACTTTTTGGAATCTTGCGGAGGTATTGCAAGTTCTAGTGCTAGTGGCGGTAGAACTACAGGTGGACCAACACTTTTAACTGAATTGGAGGATGATGAAATTGGCGTTCTCGAAGAGGAAGAGGACAATGATGAAAACGATCAAGAAGTATGTTAAATATTTTTTTATTTTAAAATATCTCTTTCTCTTTTTCACGCCTTATCCATATAATTATATTTTTTTTGGAAGAAATGAATATTTATTTTCTTTTCTTCTCGTTTCTTTTTGTAGGAAGACGATGAAGAAAACGAAGAGGAAGGAGATGGTTGCGATGGTGATTATGAAGAGGTAATGGTAAGTCGCAATCTTCTAGCGGCATTTGTGGAAGAAGAGGCCCCTCAAAGTAGTAAGAGACGGGCATGGGATGACGAATTCGTCCTAAAACGACAATTCTCGGCTTTGATTCCCGCTTTTGATCCACGACCTGGTCGAACTAATATCAATCAGGTAATTTGAACGAAAATATAAAAAGGTGCAATTAATTATAACTGTTGTTATTACTATTATGAAATGCTTTGTAGACAACAGATTTGGAAATTCCACCACCTGGTAGTGAAACGCAGTCAAATACGCGATCAGGTTCATTGCCAACGCCAAGGCTCTCTTTAACATTGAAAGGACCGGGACTTCCGGGAGTGTCAGACGTTGAACTTCCGCTTACGGAACCGCACGCCAGTATATTCCAACAAGTACAAGAATTAATGCAATTGACAGAATTGGGTAGTCGTCAAGAAAAATTAAGGAGAATATGGGAACCAACATACACGTAATTTATCTTTTATTTTTAATTCATGTAAAAATGTGTCACACGAGTAGTGGTGAATCACCCTGTATAATTAAAAATTAAGGGTTTATAAGTGTGTATAAACTTGAACTTTGTTTTATAGTATAACGTACAAAGATGCAAAAGACGAAGAATCATCCGGAAGAGCAACGCCAGTCGTCACATTGTATGCTCGTAATGTAACACAGAATTCCTCAGTATGTACTGTGGAGGATGTGTTGCAACTTTTAAGACACGTTTATGTATTGAGCATTACTCGTGACGATAGTAAACACATCGATTATGATGAATCTGAAGAGTCCACGTGTTGGGTTCACCCAGATGACTTTACCTCGAAGAAGATCACAAACAAGATAGTACAACAAATACAAGATCCATTGGCATTAGCTGCTGGAGCTTTGCCGAATTGGTGCGAGGAATTGGCAAGAAGTTGTCCATTTTTGTTACCATTCGAAACCAGACGATTATACTTTAGTTGTACCGCGTTTGGAGCATCACGATCCATTGTCTGGCTTCAAACGCAGAGGGATGCCGTTCTGGAGAGGCAAAGGGCACCAGGCTTAAGCCCACGTCGAGATGATATTCACGAATTCCGTGTGGGCAGACTTAAACACGAAAGAGTCAGTGTACCTAGGGGAGAGAAATTATTAGACTGGGCTGAACAAGTAATGAAGGTGTGTCATTGTTTAATTTATTAGGATTAATGTCAACGAGGTCTGTATCTGACAAGAGTTGGATTTTTATTTCGTGTTGTAGGTACACGCAAGTAGAAAGAGTATACTAGAAGTTGAGTTTGTTGGCGAAGAAGGAACTGGTCTTGGTCCAACATTAGAGTTTTTCGCGTTAGTTGCTGCTGAATTGCAGCGTAAAGACTTAGGTTTGTGGCTATGTGATGACGAAGAACCGTCTGATACGGAGCAGTCTCGAGTATCCGGGGATCAGGTTCGACCACCGGGTTATTACGTGACACGACCCAGCGGATTATTCCCAGCGCCTTTGCCGCAAGATTCTGCGACTTGTGATCGTGCCATTCGGTACTTCTGGTTTTTGGGCGTGTTCTTGGCGAAAGTATTGCAGGATAATAGATTGGTAGATTTACCATTGTCCCGTCCTTTCCTAAAGTTGATGTGTCACGGAGATATCACGAACAACGTGAATGAAAAAATTGGTCTCAATGGCGTGACTCAAGAGAGTATGTCTTCAAGTATGTCGAGCAGCTTTATTTCGGAAGAGGGTGAAGCAGATACGACGTATTCGTTAGAACCGCCGTCTTGGTACGCTGGGCTATTAGACATCGATGATCTTGTACTCGTCGATCCAGTTAGGGGTGAATTTCTGAAAGAGATACAAACGGCAATTACTAAACGTGATAGAACGCTTTCCGACGGTCGTAATTCTGGCGAAGAGGAAACATCGATAAACATCACTCATCCATCTGGAATGTCGGTGCCGATCGAAGATTTGGCTTTAACAATGACTTATTCACCGAGTTCTAAAATATTTGGATACGATCAGGTAGAATTAGTAGAGGGTGGCGCAGAGATTTCAGTCACTATGGAGAATGCAAAGGAATACGCTGAGACGACGATTAGTTACTGCCTCGATCGAGGTATCGCGAGGCAACTAGAGTCATTCAAGTCAGGTTTTTCTAAAGTCTTCCCGATGGAGAAACTTCATGCTTTCAGCCCGGAGGAAGTGAGAGCTATGCTTTGCGGTGAACAAAATCCACAGTGGACTAGAGAGGATTTGCTCAATTATACTGAGCCAAAACTGGGTTACACAAGAGAAAGGTAAAAATGTTTTACAGACGAAGGGTCGGTGGGAAAAAATAATAAAAATTCAGTCTTTTATAATCTTTCAGAAAATGAGAAACAAAGTTTCACAAACAATTACTTCTTTTTCATTATTACAGTCCCGGTTTCCAAAGATTCGTCAACGTTCTACTGTCGTTGACTGGTCCGGAGAGGAAGGCTTTCTTACAATTCGCTACTGGATGTTCAGCTTTACCTCCTGGAGGATTATGTAATTTGCATCCTAGATTGACTGTTGTACGAAAAGTAGACGCCGGTTCAGGTGGTTATCCCTCTGTGAACACTTGTGTTCATTATTTAAAATTACCGGAGTATCCTACCGAAGAAATACTTAAAGAAAGACTCTTGGCAGCGACTAGGGAGAGAGGATTTCACTTAAATTAATCTCAGTTTTTGTCCAGGCAAGGAGTAGCTATGATAATAACATGTAATCGGAAATACTCGCTCTTTAAAACGTGCGAATCGAACTTTGACCCACAGATTAAATCGTGCAATTTATGCACGAAAGCCGAGTCAGGCCTTGATGTTATTTAAAAAAAAAAAAAAGCTAAAACAATTGTTCGATAAGAATCGGTACAGGTTTACAGGAATGATTTAACGTGTAACCTGGAACGGAAAACATTTATAATATACAAAATTGTTTTAACAAAATTTGCTAGGAATTCAATGTATTATAAATATTTAAATATGTAGTTTTATGCGTTGGCGTGTTTAAAAATTCCTATAGTTCGATAGCAATATGTAAATGTAACTAACTACAAAAAAGAAAAGTTACATTGTTCTGTTACTTTATGTTACGAACTTAAATTTTCTTAATAGGAAAACGATCTTAGGTTAACACATTAAAAAGTATCTTGAAAACCAATAGTAAACTACTTTAATCTTGCAAACAGCAAAAGTATTTAGTTATAGCTTAACAACTGAGATAGATTATCCGTTCCAGGTATTGGCCATACATATATTATGAATTTTGTCTGAATACAATAGAAATTGTATTTTCTCAACAAATGTAATTTACACGACTGTTTTCAAGTATATTTGCTGTCCTTATGGAACGAAAACTTTACAGTTCCTCATTTTAGAACGAATGTCCGTATTGTCTTCTTTGTGAAGTATTGTTGTGCTTGGAAAGTGATTCATAATGTAAAAAAAAAAGAAAAAAACTGAAAAAAAAGCAAGAGGAGCACCTTCGACGAAAATTTCTATTTTCTTTATTAGATTGCCTCTGTGTATGGTACACGCAATATACAGCGTTATAGAAGCGCGCAAGATGTGAATCAAAATTGACTTGTGCAAAGTGCAAAGTTTTTTCTTAATCACAATGAGAATGATGTTTTTTAGCATCTAGACCAATTTTCACAGCTTCAAATGTTTGTCCTTTTAATTAAATATATAAACGTATCACCATACTTGTAAAGACACATGAGAGTGTCTAAATTATAACAGGCAAAAAGAAACAAGGTTACGAAGTGATCGAAAACAATTTTTTTTTTCTCTGATGAATAAAACGGTTCTGAAGACTTGGCAAGCTGAGCACTCTGCATCTTTGTACAATATGCTACTTAATGCTCACTCGATAATTATAATTATAGGCGAAAATCAGTATACTTGTAATAATAGTGTCTAGAAGAAGATATGAGAATAATATAAATGTGAAAAAGATTGATTAATGATATCGATATGAGGAATAGTTACTATTACTGTAATATAAATTATTATTGATTCTTGGGGAAAGAATAAAACAAAAAAAAACGTTATAAAGTATAATACGTTTTTCAATGTAATTTGTTAAACATAATATATTGTATATTAGATCTATGTGGATATCTTAAATTTATGATAAGACAAACATAGTTTATATATGTATTAATCTTGATCCATAACGTTATGCAATACTTTTCATTCCGTTTTTTTTATAATTTCGCTGCAACAGCTAAACTTGACTTTAGTCAGTTCTTTTCTTGTACGATACTAAATGCTTCTGCACGTTCCTCTTCCAATTCTTTGGTTGTGATGTCTAGTTTTGATCTGGCAATATCACTGATCGTAAGACCCTATAAAAAGTCGACGTAAATATAAATTATCTAAGCTCTTAGATTAGTTTCTGTTTGGCTCACATATAAAAAGGAAGAGTGATATTTACTTGAACGATTTTGTATTGTCCTTTTTCTATAGTGACCGGAAAAGAGAATATAAGACCCTTTGGAATGTTATAACTGCCATCAGACATCACAGCCATGCTAACCCATTCGCCGGGTTTGGTACCCAACCACCAGTCCCTCATATGATCTCCAGCTGCTTTGGCAGCTGACATCGCTGACGACAATTTTCTCATAGATATTACACTTGCGCCACGTGCTTGAACTTTTTCTACAAAGGTACCATGCAACCAATCATCGCTTACAGCAGATGGAACTGGCATGGTCTTGCCCTGGATAGTTACAGTTGCATGTGCAGCATCAGGATATAGGGTTGAACTGTGATTACCCCAAATAATAACATTTTTCACTTTGTCAACCTGAATGAAAACAATGTGAATTATCAATCATATTTATCATAAGTGATTTCCAAATACGGTATAATTACCGGTACAAATGAATACAATGCTATTTGTGCTTGAGCACGATTCTGATCCAATCTGGTCATAGCACTGAAATTTTCTTTTGGGATAGACGGTGCATAATGTGAACAGACCAAAGCATTCGTATTGGCGGGATTGCCAACCACCAAAACCTTAACATCCTTTCGAGCGTATTGGTCCAACGCTTGCCCTTGAACTTTGAAAATGTTCACATTACTTGCCAGAAGATCTTTTCTTTCCATTCCCTCTTTTCGGGGCATTGCCCCAAGAAGAAATGCTGCAGCTGCATCTTTGAAGGCTACTTCTGGTGAACATGTAGTAACAATCTCTATGAACAGAGAGGAGATACATATACATTAATACAATATACTTGTGCATTTAATACAAGCTAATAGTTAATTTATGTAATGATAATGTTACATAATATAATCTGGTTTCAGTTAGATCAAGTACATAATCTCAAAAATTTCATCTAGCATAATCATTGTAATTTCATATTTCTACCTCTTAGAAGTGGAAGAGCTAAATCTTCCAACTCCATAGCTACACCTGTTAAACTAGTCATTGCAACTTCAATATCTAATAAGCGGAGATTTATTGGTTGATTTGGACCGAAAACTAGGCCAGCAGCAAGCTGATACACTAAAGAATAAGCGATTTGCCCTGCTGCTCCTGTAACGACCACATTTAGTGGCTCGGTCTAGAAAATAAAAGGAAAAGCATAAATTCAAATGGTACAAACAGTAACTCAAAGACAAATTAGTTAATAATATCTTTATTCACTAATATAATAGTACATTTCTTTAAATAATTCATTTCTTCGATTTTAATTTCAATTTTCAGGGATATATAATGAAACGGAAACATTTTAACGACGCAGGTGGTTAGATTAGGTATAATTTATTGGAACAGTTAATAAACGATGAATTGAGAACGATATACGTTTTGATACTCTGTTGAAGGTCAAACGTAGGTTAAGCAATTTTTATATACGATACATAGTTTTAGAATAGTTTACATTATGTTTCCAATGGAAAATGATTGACGTGCGTCTTTGACTTACCATTTTTTAGCGTTAGTAATTATTTTTTAATAAGAACGAAGACAATTGTGGAACTCTCCAGGCAGAATGCGGTGAACGAAAAGTGCTGATCAGAACAACTGATGTAATAGCATGGACGGCAGCTGATCCGGAAGATAGATTAGAATTCGAATAACAACGCTGGAGGCCAAACTATCCTTCAACTATCAATTACGTTAATGTGGACTTAGATCGTTAAGAATATTGTATTATTTAATTTATATACTGTGTATGCGTGGAAGATGCAGTTTTTGGCTTACGTAATTATGATAAATGTACTGAAAAAATGTCTATATTTTACGTGAAATATTTTCTAAACCACGTTCCTGCTTTTTCAATCCGAATGCAAAGTAGAATTTCATGTTACTGTTTTTAGCAGAACCAATTTAGATAAAAGGGAATGCTAAAAGAATATTTGCATTTATTTTGCATTCGTTTTAATGTTAAATGCATACTTTAAATGTAGAATAATTCTTGCGTAAGATTCAAAGATATCGCGTATAGAATTTTGAAAATTTATTCAAACAGAGAGTGTACTCGTAATGCATTCCATTTTACTGCCATCTCTCCAACGACGGTACAAAGTTAGTGATTAGTGTTCAAATAAACAGAATGATGATACATAATTTGGAGATGTTATATATTGAAATTATTTTATTACGTTGCTATTTAAATTGTTTTAATATGCTCATTGCTGTTGCTTTACGTTTGAAATTATATTTTATTCGAATAAAAATTATAATTTTCTTTCTAAAATTTCTTTTTCATACACGTGGCGCCATCTCTGTGAAAAGTGCTCAAACTGTTCGCACATCGTTATCGACAGCGAAGTGAACTACTGAAAGACTCGTGGCGCCATCTCTGTGAAAAGTGCTCAAACTGTTCGCACATCGTTATCGACAGCGAAGTGAACTACCGACCGACTGGTGGCGCCATCTCTTTACAGAAACTGGAACTAATTCCTCGAGTAGTTTCAGCACTTTCCACAGAGATGGCGCCACGGGTAACTCGAAGAAAGTTTTGCAGAAATAATTTTAATATTTATTTAAATAAAATGTAATTTCAAGCATAAAGCAAGAGGAGGAAATTTTTACTATTATATAAACAGGTAATTGCATTTAAAAATTATTTAATGAAAATTTTATTTACGTCGAAATCGATAGAAAGGTCTGTCGAATGGCTCGGTTACGTGCGTAGTTTCGTCGCTGCTGTGTTGTGTTTTGCTTCGCGTCGAGAACGAGTTGTGTCTAGTGACATTTGAAATTGATTCTAGTGGCAAAATTCTAATCTGAGAAGAGTTAGATTATTCATTTACTGACGTGGTGTCGTCGCTAAACACGAGAGTCGAGAGATGTTGGCCACTGTGACGGCCGATAATTTCACCATCTGCTGCGTCTGACGCAGTAGCACCACTCCACGACGGACAGTGCTGCGAGGGAAAGGTTATACGTGTGCGGAGGTTACTCCGATTTTCACAGATTTCGATCATGCCAATTCAAACACCGAGTTGACAACAATCCGACGATTAACTCGTAGCTAAGTTTACGTCATAATCAACTTCGCGCTTATGTACAGATCACGATTTTCATTCTAACCGTAGTTTGTTTCGTTTCGCGTTCTATCTCTCATTTATCAGTCTGTATTTTCTGCAATACACGCGTCGCAACAAATTTATTCTGTAACAATATGAAGTTGCACACAGATGTATATGACAAATTATATTTGTAAGTATTTACTTCAATTAGTTTCTCAACGATATTCGCACAGCTGATACTCGACTCAACAGCTGGGCGTTGTTACCCTTATCTCACTGATAAACTACTTGTTCGTTTCAGATACATAACACCTGAGAAGTTCTACGTCGAGCCTGTTGGAACTAAAGTGTTGCTTGTCGTCGATAGAGTGAGTCAGCAAATTTATACGCAAGGTAATTAGTTATGAATATTTTGCTCGACGTTATCGCAAGGTACGAACGATTGTTGAACATAAGTTTCGTCGATGTTCCAGCTGGCACGGCTAGTCAAATTCCATCGACTGCAAGTCGTAGGAAGATATGGGGTATAGTAGGAACGATAAGGATGTTGGCGTGTCGTTATCTCATAGTAATAACAGATTCTGTAGAAATTGGAACCATAGCCGGTCATCAGATCTTCAGAATAGTTTCAACCGAAGTTATACCCTATACTAAATCTTCCCTTCATCTTAGCGAGAAACAAGTGCAAAATAATTCGACGTACGTCGAAATGATTAAGTCTGTGTTAAATACGCCATACTTTTACTTTAGTTATACGTATGATCTTAGCCATACGATGCAGAGACTTCACAATACACCACCTGAATTTTTACAGGTCATTATTACTATTCTTATTGCTGTTTAATATAAGTGATTGTATATATATATTTTTAATAATTGCTACATTTTTCTTTGTTATACAGATGCCACTCCACGATAGGGCGGAACTTAGATTTGTATGGAATGCTTATCTCCTACAAGACCTGACGTCAAGACCTGAGCAGCATAAGTTTTGCCTACCTATTATCCATGGATGTATCCTTTGAAGCGAAACCAAGATATGAGACATTTATAATTGTTTCTATATATATTTACGCATGTATATTTACCTTAATGCCTGTTCAGTTGTGTCATTGAACACTATTACTGTAACTGGTAGCGTGACATTTAATTTGGGTGTAATATCCAGGCGCAGTGTACATCGTGCTGGAACAAGATTATTCTCACGTGGTATAGATTCGACCGGTAATGTTTCCAATTATGTGGAAACGGAGCAATTGGTTGAATACAACGGACATCGTATGTCATTCGTACAAACGCGTGGCTCTATTCCTTTGTTCTGGTACCAGGCGCCGAATCTAAAATACAAACCTAAACCTCAGTTAAGTACTCACGAAGATCATCAAACCGCCTGTGCTCGACATTTGGAGACCCAAATATTCCATTACGGAAAACAAACTTTGATCAATTTGGTAAATCAATGGAAAATCGTACAATGCCACGTTCTTTCTTTGACCAATACTAGTCTCGCTTAAATGTTGTAATTTTTATACAGATCGATCATCGTGGTCCAGAAGCTGTACTAGAAAATGCATACCGCAATGTGGTACAACGAATTAACAATGAAAACGTTCGTTACGAAAGTTTCGATTTTCATGCTGAATGTGGGAGGCTAAGGTGGGACCGATTGAACGTGTTACTCGATCGATTGACACCTGAATTAGAGCAGATGGGTTACTTTCTGTTGTTGGAAGACGGTACATTGTTCTCTTCTCAAGACGGGGTTTTTCGTACCAACTGTATCGATTGCCTTGACAGAACGAATGTTGTTCAAAGTATGATTGCAAAGAGGGTTCTTAATGATGCGTTGTCGAGATTACAAATCCTTCGGAAGATCGAAGATCATCCCAGCGTTGAAGAACATTTCAAACGGGTGGGAGTACAATTTTAATTGCGAGTTGTGTAATAGCTTGTAATATTTCTGCGAACTCATGCCTAATTCGTAAATTAATTTTAGGTTTGGGCTGACAACGCGGACATAATAAGTATTCAGTATTCAGGTACGGGTGCGTTGAAAACAGATTTTACGCGAACTGGAAAACGTACCAAATTGGGCGCCATGAGAGACGGCTTGAATTCTTTAACAAGATATTATAAAAATAATTTTACCGATGGTTATAGACAAGTACGTATCATTTCCTCTCTTTCTCTCTCTCTCTATATATATATGTATCTCTCCCATATATGTATGATAAATTCTATCATTTTTATTCGATAGGATTCGTTGAATTTATTCTTGGGCCGTTACATCGTGCAAGATGGCGAATGCACATCAGTTCAATGTCCTTTAGAATCGGAAAGAAACTGGCGTTACGCTACATTCCCGTTGGTGCTACTCGTTGCGTCGTCCATGTTGGTCGCGCACGTAATACTCCCTTCACGATATACCACCGAAATTTTATTGTACATGCTGTTCTGGGGTGCTATGGTGGCTGGCACATTCGCAACGATAATTCATCACGGCAAGCAGTACGTCGATAAACCTAAATTGCTTTAAAGAAGCCATTTAGTTCAGGTAGCCTATAATATTGTATTATATTTTTCAAAGTGGGAGGCGTTACAATTTTTCCATTATTCCTTGAGAGTAGAATTTTTAACGATAGGGAACTTTCAACACATTTTTCTGTTGTTAGGGTAATAACACTTGAGAATAGTCACGAGGGGCATTTTGTACATTCGAATTTATAAATTCCAGCTTTTTGCACGTGTATTGTCGCATTTGTATGTTTTGTGAATTATGGATGTAATTAGTATTGGTGAGGCAAGTGTAGAGAAATCGGGCAAATGTGTTCTTATCGATGTATATAGTTTGATCGATGGTAGTTGATATTTCCGATCGGTATACATTGTTAATCTCTTGCATTTTCGGCGTAGAATGAGGTGCTCTACTCGTGGGTCGTATATGTTCATTCTTTTGTTAGCTTGATACGTTTTAGAAAAATCTTGTAAAGTATTGTAAACAGTTTAAAATTCATAATAAGGTTTGCTCTTACAAAGAATGATTAATCTAAAACTTGAAGTTCTCGTCCATGTGATAGTAAAACTATCGTGAGGTGCTTCCGAGTGCAAGATTTATCAATATACGTTAGAAATAAAAATCACAGAATAGAAAATTAGATTTGTGTTTAACGACACTCTAAAACATATTATTATTAACATATATATTGATAAATTTAATTATCCAAAGCAACTCGTGACTTATAGTTTCACTTTCAAATGGATGTTCCTTTGGATCCTAAAGAGAATTGATTACTTGAAATTACTTTTGAATTGTTTATTCTACAAGCACAAAGAATGATTCTGTTTGATTCTGTTTCAAAGATGCATTCGTTCTAAATTTATTATGTTTTAATATTTATTTATTCAGTATATAATGCATTTTTAATGTCTGCAAAAGGTACAGGATGTTTCATTGGGAAACGAACCAATGCTTGTACTATATATATTTTTTTTTTTAAATTGGGCAATTTTTATTTCGTACAAAGAATAGTTTACGTGTAATTTCAGGTGATCGAGGTAGTTGAATCAACCTATATAAAATCAGCCCGCATATAGCGCTTGATATTTACCGTCCATAGATTACCTGCGATTTTATTAACTATTTTTGGTCGTCCGTTTTAAATCCTAATCATGCAGGTTTCTGGCGGTATGTAACACTTATTTACAGTGTAGTAAAGTTCAATAAGAAATTGGTGATAAATCGATGCTACTTTCTTCCAATCAGAACAAAGCAGGTTCTAGGAATTAATGCGACCATAAGGATCGTTCGTAATTTGTAAATGGTATAGTTAGTCGACAAAAGGAGCGGATCGGATTCTGAGATATGCAGGACGTTATATATCACCACCTTGCCCTTTTTAGGTGTACAATATCGAGCCAAAGTGTGTAAAAGTTTTTAAAGTTGTATTTTATTGTAAGCCTGTAACAATCAGTTTACAATCCCATGTAGTCAGGTCTAATTATCGTAATGTAAGATCAGGGGACATTCTGGCGGGGATGTATTTTTTAATATTTAAAAGGTAACTTTCGTACACGCATACGGACACGTTAAGATACTCGGCAACTTAGCCGATGCCTTCGACTCGGTGTGCGTTAATAAAATTGTTTTCTCTCTTGGAGACACACGTGTTACATTTTTCTATAGTTGTAAGACACATAATGCACAACTTTTATTTGATCCACGTAGCTTATCTGATTAGAGCAATGTAAAATGACTTTGCTCACGAATATCGATTGGTTAATTAAGTACGTTATCCATCTATTTCACAGCGTGTCCATTAGATAAATATAACTGCAATTAGAGGAGTGTTATCTATCTCGAGGTAGAGAGCATGCTCCATAATTACCTCGGCGTTTAATTTACACGTGAGCTAGACACAAACTAAACATAAACTCTTAGGTATGTTACGTTAATGGAACTCATTCGATGTCCCTGTAAAGCTATACAGGAGAAACAGACTCTATAAATATTATTGTAGTTTCTGTTTAATTATACGTATAATTATTATAGAAAATAATTATTGTTTCATAAAAATAGAGGTCGTATTCTCTGTGTACTTGCAGAGTTAAGTCTTTACTACGTGTAGAGTCGTAGGAACAAGTTCTAAAAGCGAGGATCCTTTAAAGGTTCAGCAAGATCGTTCTCAGACTCGTTCGCCCATATAAACTCGTGTTGCACGGAACAACGTGCAATTTCTGAAAGCATAATCAACTCAACAGTCGAGATGTTTACCCAAACAAGTAGAATTGTCCTATTGCGGTTAGATTTAAGGCACTGCTAGTTTATTTAGGGAGCCGGTGAAAGGCTGAACGTTCGTGCCTGGTCGTCTCGCAATGTAGGTCTCGATCCTCGATAAGACTTTTATTGCCCAGTACGATTATTATTGTTGGGACTTTTACGTGTAAACCGTATCTTTTTATGAGAGGCCAGGCAATGAAACGCAACAAGAACAAGGCTTCTGATTACCGTGCAATTAACCGGAACATGAGCGGATACAATTATGCAAAGTGTTCTGCAGCCATTCGTACAAAATTTAATATACAATTCCAGAGGTCAAAGTGGGACGAAAATCAAGAAGGGCAACGAAATTACGTTCGAAGGTCCATTTTGAAGGGCGGAAAACGACTTTGGTAATTCAACGAGTATGCAAACTAAACGTAAGAGTTCATTAGTGAATTTTCAAAGTCATTTCTCGCAAAAATTGAGGCGATCTCGTTGTTGTTACTCGAACACATCGTCGATCGCATCGTATCCAAGGGGTGGAACAAACGCAACATTTGATTCCACGATTTTCCGGTTGTCTTTTAACGCTGGTAGCGGGACGCTCGTCGCCGCGTTCGTCACTCGTTTATATCTATTGACGGAGAACCTTCGGGTAGGATGGAAGGAAAACAGCCGGGCGACGTCATTTCCGAACCGAGGCGAAACTTTCCGTGGCTTTGAGCCTTTGACAAACGGTCTCCCGTAATTGGATTCGTTTTATAAAGTTCCAACGAAACGTGCAGCTTTCTGCTATTAATTGGAGATGGTAAGCGGCCCGCTGGTACAGCCAGTCGAGGGTGAGCGGGTAAGAAGAGCGAGGGAGAGAGAGAGAGAGGGAAAGCGCGTGGACTCGAGGTCGACGAGGGTGATTAATTTGATTCAATTACAAACCGACTGCGGATCTAGGGCATCGATTTTATTACCATTTCTCCTCTTCTCGCGCGGTGTCCACACAGGATCCTCCCGTTCGATGCGCGAGAATAAGAGAGAATAAAAGAGGTAACGCGCGGCGTTCATTTCGTGTTCACTTTTCGCTCGGTGTTCCACCTATACCTTTCGTACCGGATGAAATTGATTACCGCTGTTAGAGGCTGAGTATTCTCTACCATTCTACACAGCGTCTAAAAAAAAATCAAACGAGGAATAGTGGGCGTTATTTTCGATATTATACGAGGACGTTGAATTGGGAATGCGCGTACTAAGATAAATTAAACGGGATGCGAAAGAGAAAATTTTTCCGCTCATCGAGAAGTTGCGAGCTTGGTTTTGTACTCGTCCGCGCTTTGCCGTGGATCGTTCGCCGGGTCCGCGTCGGTGGAAAACGCGGCTACCCGCCATTATACGTGCTTCGCGCCCCTCAAGTGGAAAGTGATCTGATAGCGGATTTTTATAGCGCGCGAGGAGAGCTTTTCAACGGTCCGAGTGATCAATTCTTTCGTAGCCGGTGGGAATTTTTCAGGGAATGCATTTTCGGTCGAGTCATCGTTTTTTGCCTTTTTTTTTCGATGTAATCACCAGGTTGTATTTAAAGTTCAACCTTTTATACAGGATTATATACTCAGATAAATTGTAGCTGCTGCTGCAGTATTTACGAGACGCTGATCGATTGAACTTAAACTAACTTTATCAACTTAATAGATTATAGAAAACGCAACGCGAGGTATGCTGCGTCCTCTTCTTTGCCTTAAAAAGAGTTGAAAGGACGAGGATAGTTCGAGAGGCTTGCACGGCCTGGTCACCAAACGTGGACATTAACCAGGCTCGCTCAAGGATCTTGGAGAACTCCGAGAAAAGAAGACTCGCTGGTTAATGGTCGACAGGAGACACAGCATGATTCGTGAAAACAGAAATCCCACTTGCAAGAGTTAGACCGTAGCGAATTAGCGAACGCTAGGGCGGACGCCATCAATTTCCATTTCTTTGGCGAACACGCGTTACAAGGACACTCGACTACCCTCCGAGCGCGCATCGGCCGCGCAGGGCAACCTCTCCATCACCCGTTCGCCTCGTGGTCTCCGTAAATCTCGGCTGGCCGGCCGAGCAATTTGCCGGTTCGACCGTTTTGTGCGTCGTTTATACGCCGCGATTCCCCGATCGGCTAAATCGTTGGCAGCGCATTTAGCGCGGCTACCGCGTGCACCCGCGCTCACGCTCGGTCCAGGTATGCAGCGTACGTACGTCGGTTAGGTAGCTACTTACGCTGGCTTCCGTGATACATGGAGGTCGCACCTAAATTTCCCTTGGGAGTCGTACGTCTCTCCGGCCTCTCGGCAGCCCTCTCTATTTTCCCTGCGCCTCGCCCCGCTACCACCCTCGCTTCATCCGCGGCGTTCTTCTCGCGCCGATTTCCACTACCCCGTCGTTCTCCTTGACCTGGCGATTTTGCCATTCGTTTCCTCCTTTCTCTCTGCGAGGCAAGGGTACCACGAACGTTTATCGAGGACCGAACAGCGAACGTCGAATCTAGCTGTGCAGAGCGTATAAAAGGAACGAGGGAGAGAGAGAGAGAGAGAGAGAGGAGGCGATGCAGTTCTCCCGGTCGCGATCGGTCGTATACATTAAAATAATTGAACGGGAACGGATTCTGCGTGGATGTTGGTAGGGATTCGCGTCTTTGCTTGGCGCTTCGACATTTTTTCCTGGTGTCGGTTCGATGGAATCGAAGATAATTCGGGTGTACATCTGATTCGACGGTGATCTTCCTTTCATTTTCCAAATGGGATGCGCGATAATTAAAATAGGTTTGACGACCAGTGTAGATACATGGATGCATTCGCATGTTTCTGTAGAAAATGTAATTGAACATATTTTCCACTTTGTACCGTATGTATTCGAACGTATCTTACACTTGAACCCTGTTACGGTAATTTCGCGAAGCGGAATTCTAATGATTTTATTAACCTCGCTATTCACGATCTAGCGTAAGCTTAAACGAACGAAATCGAAGCGAGTTCACGCGACCCGGCAGCATCAGGGAGGATTTAAACGCGTCGCGTTCTCCTGGAGATATTAAAAGCCGCAATAATAAAGCCGCGTCCCGTTGATCCTATCCTTTCTCCGTGTCGGGCGTTTTTAATAAAAACCCACCGCCCCGTCCCTCCCGAGCGAGGGTGTGTCGCGTGTCCCGAGCGGAGCGTTCCAAGATTGCGCGCCATTTTTGCGGGAATACGTCTTACTGAAATTATACACAGCGTTTCATGCATACGTTATCGTAATGTCTAATAAAACGAGCGATACCACGGCTGGTACCGCACAGGGGTTGCCACGAGACGGGACGAAGAGGGAGTATGCGCGGGTGAAGGGAGGGATGGGGTCGTTGCAATTTTTGGAGAAATATCGTCGCGGCTCGCGTAATTTGCGTCGATGGGCCACATCTGGCCCGTTTCGGGCGTGCGTTGTGCACCTCCGGAATAATAAATTGGTCCAGGACCGTTCCGTGCCAGAAGCGACGCTTCTTCGAGGCGTGCTCGCGACGAGCTTAAAGCCGGCATTATTGAAATTGCGCGCCGCGGAGCTTTTTAATGGGCCAACGGTGATATCGTCGAATATTTTCTGCCGTGGGAACGGTACAAACAAAACGAACCGTGGGGATTATTAACTTTCGTAATGTACGAGCTCTTCGCGGATTCGCGTTTCATCCCGGTTGACTCCTCCAGTTATTCACTGCGACGGGGATGAGAGGACGGTTAGAAGATAATTTATGAGTTTCTTGGCTAATGAGAAGAAGGAATTATAAAAATTGATTACGAGTTTTAACTTGGACGCTGGGTCGAGAAGTCAGCTGGCGTAGAAGTCGGCATAAAATGATTGCTTGGCGATTAATATAATGCCACGGTAATATCATGGAACGTGACGGAAGATATGAAGAATGTAGATTTATACTCCGAGAATTTTTGACTGCCACTAATTATATTCTTCGAAGCTATTAAAGTCGATTTTACCAGAATTTAGGAGAGGAACTGGCTTCTACTTGGATGTCGGAGATGTAACAAGATCTCGAGGATTTTTATCTGGAATTGGACAGCAGAAAATACTGGCTGGAAGATTTAGAAGTGCTAAACGTCCGAATAGATTTCTAGTCAATTCTCTCTCAAGCTACTGTATATGGATATGTAACGTCCAAGTTACACAGGATCGTAGAGGCTTGAGCCTGTTTCGTCGCGTAACGCCGGCCGCGCGGAATAATTCCGCGAAGGAATTCGCGCAGCCAAGAGAGTAACCAAGAAAGAGTTTCGCAAAGTGTATTAAAGTTCGTCGTCTGGTCGAGTTACAAGCACGACGTTGACTACTTCGCGCAAGGAGATTAAGACGCGCGGCTGCCGCGGGGCGGACAATTAAGAAAACATCACCGCCCGCGCATCACACGGAAACCTTAAAATTGTGGTTAAAGTTTTGAACGCTGTGCTGTTGTTAGCATAGTATGTAAATCAGTGCTCGGTTACCTATCGCCGAGAGAGTATTTTGTAAATAAAAAACATGACAAGTCCAGTGAAAATTACTTGGGAAAGTAACACGATCTCGTGCCACTTTCGTTCTCCACTTCGAGAAGAGATATTCGAGATTTTATTTTCGCAACCTCGGTACTACGATCTTCGTCGATATACAATAGAAGAACAGCGTACTCGAATTTCGCAAGATTTTACCAACAGACATTTCGTTTCGTTCCCAGCGCAGTAATTAACAGTGGAAGTGGTATAGTCGCCCGTTTTTGCGGCCAGAGTTTGTACCCTTTTACGCGTGTCACCCTTTCCGTATGAACGACATGGGTTATCCGTGCCAGATGCGTGTACGAGCAGGGAGGACAGTGGAAGAAACGCTGGTGAAACGGAAAGAAAAAAAATATGAGAGAGAGAAGCGAGGGGGTAGAAAACAGTGCAACAGGGGGAGAGAAGGTCGGGTCGTAACGGCGAATAGAACAACGGCATAAAGCGTCACGAGGAAGGCGCGTTTGGTCTCCCGCAATTTCCTCGGGATCGACGAACCCAGCCAGCCGGCTTATTAACTTTTATGAGGGAACACCGCACGGACGAGTGAGAAAAGGACAGAGGGAACACCGGGAAGGGTCGCAGCCCTCCTCGCAACGAAAAAGAAGCGACCCAACGCCGTTCGCAGCTCGCGAATATATTCCCGCTCCGCGAATACGCCTGGGAGCTTTTAATTCTCTCGCGTTACTGCCAACTGGACTGGTAACAGCGAGTTTCTACAGAGTGCTCTAAAGTAGGCGGTGCGTTAAGATTGGTGCGCTTCTTTGAGCAATATCGCGTCTTAATTTGACGACTTTACGTAGAAGATTTCCTCGTAAAAAGAAAATAACGTGTGACGGTACTTTTTACCGTATTGGAAGAAAGATACATGATTGGTAAATTTAGAAGGGCGTATTTTCAAGGCACACGATATTCCATATTCCCTTAAACAATTTCAAGTATGCATCCTCCAGAAACTGTCGTTGCCTATCAAGCGGAACGCACGGGGTACGACGAGAAGAGCTCGAACGATAAGATACAGAATGTATCGAGAGAACGAAGCAGGAATCTACGGAGATGAACGAGAAAAAGGCAAAGGGAGGCGTGCGCGGAAAGAATTGCAGTGGTACAAGAAACGATGGTCTGGCGGCATCGAGCGCTGTATTGCATCCCATAATGGTGAGCCGTAATATCGAGACGATTCTTTCTCAACGCTCCACCTCTACATTACTACGAATTGGACACGCATGGATGCGACAATTTTTCCTCGAGACAAACCATGGAACGTACCGTGGAAACGTTCTCTCCTCCCTTCTCTGGGGCTCTGTTTCTCGCGCGTATTTTTCCTACCCCGCGCGAAGGGAACGCGTGCAGACGCCAATTTTCGTTAAACTTCGCGCACACCACAATTCCGCTCGAGAGATCTCCAATTATATTAGGTACTCATCCGAACGGTTTGGTTAGCGTTTGATAAACAGTAGTTAGCAACGAGTCCCGATAAAATCTGCCGAATCGTATACCGTAGCGATCGCGTTTTTTAGATTAAAAGTCAATATTAAGCGAGCACGGTTGGTCAACTCGCTTTGCGTCAGGAATATCCGATCGATCCGTGCGTGTGTGCATCACGGAGTTAGTAAAGGAAAACACACGCACGTTCAATTAATCGTGGCATCTCGATTCTCGTTTTCTTAGTCCCCATTTTTGCCTTTTCATTTTAAAGAGTAGATATTGTTTCGCGTCGACGACGGAACGTTCATGGATTAACACGCTCCGCGGTCTAGCTTTTGGCGTGGTACTTGCACTGGTAATTTGTTGGTGATCTTCCCCATCTGTGCGGCGAGGGACCGTCGCTGGCGAATTCATGAATTAAACAACGGAAACCGACCGACACTACGGATCCTCTCTGTTCGCACTCGCGGTGCGTGGTTAAAAAATACGCGACCTCTATGCTCCGTCTTTCCCCTTTTCTCTATGTTCAGGCACGTGAGCGATGTTATTTAAACGAATCGCAAAGGAATAAGTAAGCGTGCGAAAACGTCGACGGTCTCTCTTCTCGAGAAGAGAGTATCGAACGATAAAAACCGGCCGAAAAAAGGGGAGGACGAAAAAGAACAGAGGGAAGAAGGTAGAACGCGACGAAGAAACGATGGAGTCGAGCCAATTACGTACATACTCCGGGCAGCGCTGGTCCATTTGAGAGGGAGCAATTTTCCCCATTCTTGTGCCCTCGACGACGACGACGACCGGTGGCCAGTAAGTTGGTGGAAAAGTTGCGCGTCGCGGCGACAAAACTGGACCTGGAGAGAGGTTTATCGCGTTTTGGCACGGCCGCAGAACCGAGAGCGGTAGGCATCAATTTCCAAGCCACGCTCGGAACGACGGATATCCGCGGTGCCGAATCGTTTATTTTGATTTGCTGGACTCGTTATCGGCTGCGCTGGCCTGCGCCCACGGCGCTTGGGATTAAGAGATTTCGACGGGGAATTTATGGCGTTGGTTTCTTCCCTGCTTGGGACTTCATAAATACCGCGCCCCAGGTAGAGCGGAGCCACGACCCTCTTCCGTAGACACAGGCTTCTTTTTTTAGCCGTTATTAGCTAGAACTCTATTCAAGTCGTGTCTGATATTTATATCGAGCGATTTGAAGCATTTGGAGTTCTTCAAACTTATGTGGCTCGAGAATCTTTTCTTGAACTACATATTTTTTCGCGGATCCCGTCCCAATCCTAACCCCGCAGAAATATAATTACCACGCGAAACGTGGGGCGGTGAGAGGATTACTTGCACAGTAAAAACCGTTTCGATACACGAATCGAAAGATTCCGCACGATATTTCTGGACGGATATTTACGAGCCCCCGGCCTGGTTCCTGGTGTACGTTCCGCCAGTAATATTGTGTCACCACACACGTCAGCGAATCTCGAGTGCACCGGGCTTAGCTGACGCGCAGCGTTGCACTTCCGTCACTCTTTGTCAACCACGCAGCTAATCGCGAACAGTCACGATCAACTGTCGCGGTGTCGCTTTCCTCGATGGAGATCGTGGGAAATTAAAATTTGAAATCTGGAACGTGAAAAGGAGGTAGTCGTCGATCTCGTCGAACGCCTCGAACGAGACCGTCGTACCGTCGAAACCTTCACGACCACTGGGGGCAAAGTTTAATGTAAAATAAATGAAGCGCTAAGCGGGACCAAAGGGGATCCGTCCGATCGAAAATTGTTTTCGCTCGATCGTTGCCGGGCGTTCCACGATGGATTTCTCTCGACTCGCGAGTCCACGGTACGTGGTAGAAACGTTCGATCGATTATTGGCGAGCCGTGCAGCATCGTAGATGTTTACTTTACACTGGTACCGGAACAAAGGAACCGGAAAGTAGGACGACAAAATGGAAAATTAAAGGAAGCGTGTCTCTGGGACGGCAACGGTTCGAAATCCAGGGAGAAAGGTCTTTGGAAATGCTGAGGGAGAATCCGTGTACAGACGGTCGCGGGAATTCACCTGCGCCTTTTCGATTTCAGATACAGGCTACTGAACCAACCCCTGGGTGAAACTGCGCGACCTGAAACCAACCAGCAATTTGGTAATAATAGAATGAAACACTCGAAAATTTCCAAGCATCCAGACAAAAATATCGTGCCCAGTAACCACGATTCACGATCCATGCGTACAATTTTCCGATCGACTGTACATATTTTTCTATCGCCATCCGATAGTTACCTGTTCAAATCGTTCTCCGCGCGGCGAAATTATCGAGGACGCGGTACAAAGTGAAAAGCATCGAAAACCGCTCGAACGAAGGGAGAAGAGTGCAAGGCGAGGGTGGGTACGTATGCGCGAAGAGGTCCATACCAGCTGGTGTTCCAGGGTAATTAACTAAAGTGCTGTTACAACGTAATACAGGTTGGGGAGTAGCCGAACAAGTCCGGGGAAAAATAAAATGTACACGATGCAGGGTGGTGCGCCGCGCGGATCAAGGGAATCGGTTCCCCTCCCGTCTGACCTTTCAGCGTGTGCGCCACCATTTTGATCCACGGGCGGTCGCTTTAAAATCGAACCGGCCGAAGGAACCGTTCGCCCGCTAATTTAATAAAAACCGTCAGCCACGGAGTACATTTTAACGAGGCTCTACCTGTTGTTCCGCGTTCACAGCGAATTTATTCGCGTCGCGAACGTGGAACAAACGGGGCCGGATAGTCGTCGCGCTCGAACGAAGCGAACGGGGTGGGATTGTTAGGAGAGGACGGTGCTTCGGATACGGGGAATGCTTTTAAATCGTTTGCGCGCCGGTTAAACTCTGTGTACACTTGCGCGCACACCGTCCGTTGTTCATAAACGTTTGGACACTTTGATTTTAGCCGCAGTAATAACGCACGGATGTCACCGAATCGTAGTGTAAGTGGAGTACACCGGAAATTGAAAATCGATGGATTCCGTGGAAGACCATGGGATCAAGAAACTGTTATAGAAATTTGAATGATTTAGCATGTCAATTTTGCGGTATCAGTTTTATCTTATCGGAGTATACTTTTGTTCGTGGTTGCAGTAAAATTAGATGGCGGAAATTTCACTTGCAAATCAATAACTTATAAAATATGCATAGAGCGACATTATCCTCGGTATTTTTAATGCACAATAATTAATTGAAGTTCATGGCAAGAAAATGTGACTGATGAATATATATTTTGTCCAGCCTGGTATAACATTTCGCACAATAGGGTTGGGTAAGGACGAGTGGACAGGACGAGTAGCCAGAACAGCCGCGCTGTTCGCGAGAGTACTTAGAAATCGTTGTTATTTGCGATCTCATAACAATCGTATGTTACTACTTTCTGCCATTGTGCATTAATATTCTCGATCAATCGCATGCTCGCGTTCACAGAGTGATGTGGTGTCCATTCCATGGTGGCTTCCATTGTATGCGCTCGAAGATAAGCAGAAGTGCATTAGAAAAAGTCCTTGTCACAGTTTTCACAAGTTAATGTCAGTGCTTGCAATGCAAACGTGCTAAAAGTGATAAGTGTTTTCGACCGTTTCGATTATCCTTAGGTGAACAAAACCGTTGTTAAGCAAATCGCTCTTGCTTCGTGGCACTAAATGTTTCCGTGTTGCGACGCATGAATTTAAAAAGGTTTTTTTTTGGATTTATCCGACTCCTAACGCGGTTATGCAATGCGTTTCTTATTGATTAACATAGAACCGAGAAACGGTTTAACGTCATCTAGAAATACGACGATCAAGAGCTCGGTGACTGTCTGAATTTTTGAAGCAGGCTTGTTGCGATACAAGCACGAATCAGTGTGTATAAGTATACCATCGGCAATACGACTAATTATAAGACAGTTGAGTCTGTTTATCGTAAGTTATGTGAACTTTTACGGTGGTTATCGCGTCGATAATGCCTCGCATATAATCGCATTATCTATGCAACAGTTTGTAATTTTTAAAAGTAGCAGTTCGAATCGCGAGCACCCGGAAAAAAATACACTTTTCTTGATCACTGTGGCTACTTAACTTCACGTTGAAGGAGTATTGATTATTTTGTTATTGAATCGTAAGTAATTTTTCTCCTAACAAGATTCATTTTTATTAATACGTTAATTAATACGCTATTCTCAGAGACTGGACAGGCGGAGAGTACACAAAGGGGAAGGAGAAAAGCGATAAATAGACACGTCTTGAATCGTGAGCCCGTCAGAAGATCGATTGTCTGTCGAATGTGAAGGAAGACTACGCCGAGTGTAATTGCGAGCACGTGGGTAAAACAAACTTCGGAAAATGTCTATCATCCGGTCTCGATTTGTGTTGCTCCTCGTTCTGGTGATCGCATCGTCGTGTTTGTGCACGCAGAATTCTACCACCTCAGGAAAGAAGTTGAAGGTCCTGGCGGTTTTTCCGCACTCAGGCTATAGCCACTTCATTATATTCAAGTCCCTCGTGAACGAATTAGCGCGTCGCGGTCACGACGTTACGATTGTATCTTATTTTCCGAGGACTGAGAAGGAGAAGGCGGAGGAACCATTGCCCACTTTGAAAGACATCGATCTGAGAGACGATAAATCCCATCTGCTCATACACGCCCTCGACGTGAACGCAGTATTTTACGGCGATGTCCGTTGGCAGATGTTCACCAGCTTGCGTGTAATATATGAAATGGCGGGCGAACATTGCACACGGTTTTTCAATAACCAGAAGGTTAAACAGCTTTTCGATAGAAGACAGCAATTCGACGTTTTCATCACCGAGGCTTTCAACAGCTATTGCGCCAACGTGTTCTTATACGACATGAACGCGCCGTTGGTACTGATATCCAGTCATCAAGTCACACCATGGGCGTACTATGATTTAGGACTGCCCCAAGAGGCCAGTTACATGCCTTCCATATTGACTGGACTGCCCAGGCCAATGAACTTCTTTACCAGGGTTTGGAACTTGATCACCATATTAATCGCGAATCTGTTGGTGCGTATGTTCTTTCTCCCGCGTGATACGGCGATAGTAGAAAAATACGGCGTAGGGCCACTAGACTTGAGTGAAATCAACGGAAATGCCTCGTTACTATTGGCCAATACTCATTACGTTATTCACGGATCCGTACTTCATCCCCATAACGTGATCGAGGTCGGCGGCATCCACATCCCGAAGGCAGTAAAGCCTCTGCCGAAGAACATCAAGAAGTTCCTCGACGAGGCGCAGGAGGGTGTCTTATACTTCAATTTGGGCTCGCTGCTGAGTACCGCCAGCGTGCCTAAGGATAAGCAGGAATTGTTCCTGAGAGTGTTCAGTTCCTTACCTAGAAAAGTACTTTGGAAATGGGACGTGGAGTTAGAAAACATAACCAGCAATATAATGATCCAGAAGTGGTTGCCCCAGTACGACGTATTAAGTGAGTACTATGTTCAATCGTTTGCATTTCGTATGATACACGTCAAACAAATTTCACTCGTCTTCTTCGAAGCATTAAAGAGAGTACACTTTTATTAGATAAAAGATATTTATTTAGTATCATCTGAGTAAAACATTTATTTGACTGTATTATACTTGGGTATTTTTCTTCGAACATTATATAAACGTCTATAGTTTAGTTCTGGTGTCAGAATGAAGAAAGTCAGGCATAGCGATTACGTAAAAGTAGCAACCAGTAGTATCGTATTCGATAGGAACGTAATAGGTACGGAGAATCACGTTTCATCGATACAGTTTCTTGCTTTTTAATAACTTGACTAGGCCTAGAGTAGTGCAATATTGCACAAAATCAAGAAGAAAATTCAAATCATTTTTGCCGACTATCGATGTTAACTTCTTCAAATCCATCAATCATCTCGTTACGTCATCGCACGGATGATAAACCGCGTGATGAAAACCCGGAAATCATTATTTTAAGGAACTTCAAAAGCATTTCCATGCAAAGAAAATGTCCATTACTTTCCGTCAGGTACATCTGTTACTAGGCAGGTTCAGAGATTCACGTCGTTCCATCGATTGGTGACAACAGAAAGGCCGTTCGTTATGTGTTTAACACGTTAAATGGGATAAACAATGATTCATCGTTTGTGCTGCTAAAAGCATTGCTCAATAGATTACTTACGCCTATTATTCCTCGAAATATGTCTCTGTCAATGATTTGCAAATCATTTGCCGCGGATGTCTCGCTTCTTTGTTTCCGCTTTTCAAACGTAAAGCTTTGCATCCTGAATTGGTACCAAGAAATTATTATAATATCAATGGTTTAATCAATTCTGTGTCCGTCTTTCTTACATTGAAACAAGTATTTCATTAAACAAGCATTATTTCTGTAATTGACATCAGCGATTGATATAGTTCGCATTCCATCGATTTTATTAAAAGATTTTGGTTGTATAATCGGTTATTTCCTCATCTCTATTATGCAAGTCACGACCAAGGATTAGTTCATCGTGGTTACGCGATATAGATGGCCACGTCTCGAGTACCATTCCCTTTCACTGCTCAATTTAATATATTATCTCTACGTCCTTCGGGTTTTCTTTTAATTAGGTTGTTGTCTTTCTAATTTGATTAATATAGCTGCATCCTCGAGGGGACAACAACATTCTACCGCAAAGATGAGAAGGTTGTAATGAGGAACGCTCTTTTATTTTTCGACGACTGTTCCAAAATTGGGGTGGTTAATTTAGTACATCAGAATTTAAACATTGAAAATTTCAAACTTGTTATTAGCGATATCATTACGAACCTTATGTAAATCCATCATGAATCACGCTTGCAACGAAATGTGCGAAAGAGATATCTCTAAACTATTTTAGATACGTGACACAGCAACATTTATTTCCAATTGTAAATTATTGAATTATCGAATTAGTAAAGTGCTGAGATTGACATTTATCAAGATAGGGTGCGTGGTATTTCTTATGCCCGTATCGCGATATAAATGTAGAGGCGTGCAGTTTAAGAAAATCAGACGATCTGTATCTATCGATAGCGATTTCGCGACGTGCGGATCGAGACGACGAGATACGTGGGATCCCCGTTGACGCTTGAATTCGAAATTGAAATTCCGTCGTGTCGCGCGACTAATCGAAACGGCCCTCGAAAATCGCGGCGGAATATCGAAAGCGGATTTCGGGTCCGGCGGGTTGCGTCGATATTTGCCGTCGTGGCGCCATGGCTGAGCGTCAAACGGTTTTGAAACTTTGAAAACGGTGGTGCACAGCCCGGGCGCTTTCGTCCATCCCCGAAATGATAGCACGCCGACACACGCCCGGCGCACACGTGTCACTGTCGATCACCGAATATCAAATTATTTTTCGATCGCGAAATTATTTCGACGCGCCCGAGGGCGTCTCGCTCTCGACAGGGTTCGATCAGTTCTCTTTATTTAATCAGTCGTTACAGATCTGTTATAACATTCTGTCTAGCGATCATCGTGAGCGTGAAAGCGCTACTTTTATGACCAATGGGTGCTGTTAAAAGAATAGCCGGACTCGAATACATGGATGGTTGGTCGTGCGAGGATGTCCTTTCGCGGGTTGGTTGGCCAAGGAGACACGAGGCTGCGGGAACTCCGGCACTAAGTAGTTTCGCAGCTCTCTGCCGCTGTCGAGTGAAATGACTTTAATTAGGCAAGTCGCTAACGACCTGCTGGCAACATAAATCACCGTTAAAGCCTCTAGCAAAGGAGACCTCAGTGTCGCATTGTTTCCGTCGGTTCTTCCATCCTCTCGAACGACGCGATGGTACAGAGTACTGTCTGATCACGGTAGGTTAGTTGCTATCTTGATCAGCCTCGAAGCATTGATTTGCAAATATGCATGCAAGTGAACTATGATGCTGCAAGTTTTACTGCCAATCTCTATTCCTCCGCTATTATGTATATCTAGTAACCAGATAATGCGCTATAATGCGATGAATACTTCTGTATGATTGCTTTGTGTAGCGGATGTGAATCAGGTTTGTCTGTTTGCTTCGCATTCAATACAGTAGGTAAATTACCAGAAAAACTTACTCAGAATAATGTTTTTCCGTGGTGTTCTCCGATTTAGATAAACCCTATGGGTTTTTATGTGCACTTGGAATATATCACGCTCGTAATTATTATATGCTCGCATTATGTTCGCAATGCATCGTTAAAAAGACAAACAAGGCAAAAAAAAAGAGTAAAAATGATGACAAGACAAAGTACGCGTAGAATGTTACGTGAACGATGATGAGGCAACGCGGTATCGCTTAGTAATCGGGAGCATTCTGGCATTAAAGTTCATTTATTGCAATCTATTCACGACCTATACTTGTATTGACGTATTTTTTACGATCATCGTATAGAATCTATTCATAGCCATCGATTTGTTTTTTAAACTGCATCCGATTGGTGTTAGTTGAGATAGCGATGCAGTTTCCCCCGGCAGATTGCATCGCGGGCTCTGCGGTCGGATAATCTAGCTAAAACTGGCGGATAACTCGACCGGAGGCTGGGATCGATCGGTTTAATTTTATTATATCGCTTCGTGACCGCTGTATCCCGGTTTTCTGCTCAGGGTTCTTCGTGGTTTCGATAAGATCACTCGGCTACGGTCTGCCCACCCCTGTTACTTCGCGCGCTCTTAAACGCTGCACGCGAAATGGTGCGCGAGCCCGGCCGTTAGTTACGTTAAGGGTTGTTCTTATAAAACCGTGGAAATCGTTAATCCCTGTCCTTTAATTGGCGCCGTGTAGCCTCCCCCGTCGCTTGACCGGTCTAACTATACATTTATCGAGCAACTTCGTAACGGTAAATAAGGGTTGGCGTTATCGAGCTAAGGCATTGTGATAATTCAGTTATATTCTTGAAGCAGGAGTAGAACTACAAACGATTATCCTTCGAATATACGGAGCGTTTGGTTACTCTTGGGAATTTTAAGGGGATGTTTCTGGAAGTAAGATAAGATAAAAATCAAGAGTAACAAAATTGTGTTTCAGTTGTTGCGTTAATGGTAAAAGCGTTGCGATTGTTGCTGGGCTTTTACCACTAGTGAATTTTCATCTTATTTTGGCGTCTAAGAGCATCCCTGGCAATGTGGTATCGCGCATACGTACGTAAATATATGTTCAATGCATCGAGTGATCGGAATGCGATCAGTATTAGAGGGGTGGTGAAAGATAGCTCGAGCGTTGGGCTGATAGAGAGGATAAACGCGTGCACCATCTTTCAGTAGGCTAGACATAGAACATTCGATAAAATCGACGTAGAGGTTACCCTGGATCGTGGAATGGTTCCTAGCCGGGTTTGCGATCGATCCTGTCAATTCGCATAGGACTCGCTAATGTAATTGACTTTAGGAGGCAACGATATCGATGGCGCAGCGATGTGTTGACACGCAATGCCCTCGAGTATCGCGTTCAACGACATAAAGGCATAGGAGGGTGGGATTGGGGTGGGTTTGGCTGAAACGTAGGATCGCATTATCCCGCGAGGGCCAAAGACGGAATCATTCGATCGAGGGTCCATCTTATTCCTTTTGTTGTCCATTAAGGAATAGGATATACTTCTTTGTTACCTTTACGATTCTATTGGATTAGACCGGTCAGACGGTTGCGCAACTTCCGCCATGCTAACTCGAAGCTCTCCCTGAGGTGATACATCGCCGAAATTCCAAATGCGAATCGATCGCGATTCAATTTGCCTCGTAAACTTATCTTCTGGGGAATCGGGAAATCAACGATTCAGCTAAATTCGTTAGAGTGGTTGGATTATTCACTTTTGCTACGTACGTCATGGTATTTGTATGGAATAATTCTGAAATAGTAACTAATTATTACCTTCAATGACCCTGTACACGATATTTCAGTAACGTTATACTCATTTACTATTGATAAGATTAACTTGTTTAACCGATAACGATTAACTTGTTTTTACTTCACTTATCTATCGTAATTTAAAACATTATCTTGTGCATGCACTCGATTTATATGCTGTTGGACTACATGCATATTCATGTTCAAATTTCTTACAGACATTTGAATAGAAAGTATACATCGTAATGGGGTTGAAAGAGTCAAGTGAATTCATGTACGTTAGTCCAAAGATTCAGACCGCTTAACGAATACTACCATCGAGGAACACGGATGTCCAATTCGTCCGGCGAATGATTTTCCGGACACGTAGGCGGTGGGATAGGCGAGGAACAGCTCGTCGCGTACTCAATGCTTCCGTTGGCCGCCGTTGCTCTCGCAGACGACCAAATATCAATTCTCACCCCGGCGGTTGGGGTGGCTCGTAAACGACGCTCGGTACGTCGCCGAGGAAATACCGCCGCGTTATTTCCTCGTTACAGGGACGGGCCGTAAAAATGTATCTCGCTGGCCGACGAGCGGGGGAGCGAAGCTCGAGCAAATCGCGCGAACGTTCCTGCGATTTTCCCAGCCGCCGCACCGCGGGTCGCGCGTCGCATTCCCGATGCCGCCTGGCGAAAAATTCATCCCTCTCCTCCCCCTCTGTCGATAGATATCCTCTGTCACGTATCAACGACGCGCGCGCGCACCTATGCGACGATGTATCGAGCGGGGTACCCCTCCGAGAGCGGTGCTCTCCGGACGAACCTTCCTGGCCCTCCTAAACTGCCTTACGAACCGTATCCGCGCGACGCGTAACCCCTATCTAACCTAGCTCTCCTCTGCATCTGTACGAAAATCGAGAGTGGGCGGCATCGGACGCGCTGAGGGATCGAATGGGTGACGTAGAGGTGCCGGAGGAACGCGGTCGCGTGGTAATGGAATTTGACATTAGGATCGACGCCGGAGGTGCCACGGAATCCTGTACGGCGACGGGGACGTGGCAACCTTCTTACGGTTAAGGGATGGGGATGATTTCTCGCGGTGAACGCGGATGACAGCAATTTTTCCGAATATTGGACGTTGAGATTTATTTAAGGTGGAGAGTTTAAGGTAGAGAGAGGGGGTTGGAAGATTTCTCAATTAGGATTGGAGGGTTTCAATAGTATTTTCGTTTAAATATTGATACCATTTTGGGAGATCTGTCTGCTCTTTTCTTTGCTGGAACGAAATTGTTGTACGGTGAGGGGATATACAGGTTTTCAGTTGGCGAAGTTATTAAGAATATCCTATCGACGTTTCCTTACATTGTCGCCACGTAACTATGTGAAGGTGAAATGAGATCTAACATTGGATATTTACAAATCGGGACACATATCGTTCTGGCTTTTCCAGAACAAGGGAAGGCGATACCCGTGGCTCGGTGAACACGGTCCAGTTTCTACGACGATTTTCCAATATCGAGAATCGATTTCTCCCGACACGATGCTTGATTCCGGTTTAACCCTCCATAACGATATAGAATTTTTTTTTTTTTACTTCTCACGAAAGTATAACATAAATAGAATAGTCGGCTGGCAAGCAAATAAACGGAAGTTGATGTCGTATGCCGTTAGAAACGATTGGCAATCGATTTTCAGGGAGTTTCAAGGGAACCGATTCAGTGTTAGAAACGCTTCAAGTCATTCGATTTCTTTTCACAGATCACCCGAACGTCAAGTGTTTCTTCGGCCATGCAGGTCTGCTGGGCATAACGGAGAGCGTCAAGAGTGGAGTCCCAATGATAGTGCTGCCTATATTTGGTGATCAGTTTGCCAACGCAAGGGCAATTCAAGATAGAGGCATGGCTGAAGTTCTAGATTTTGTAGATCTGACCGAGGAAAAAATCAGGCATACCATCGATGAATTATTCAACAACACCAAGTACGTACCTTTTCCTATTCTCTTTGTTAATGTAGATTGATTGCATGTAAGTGTAAAATGGCCTGTTTATCGAACCTATATATTTATTATAATTTATTATAGATACTAGGTTACAGATAATACGGATATAGTACGTTACAGATAATGCGTATATGCAAAAATGTTGTGTTCATTACTGATAAACGGAAAACTACTTATCGTGTTTTCACGGCCGCTAGGTAATCATCATCTTATTATCATGTCTCTAATGATGGAACAAGGCAATTGGAAACATTTAAGACGTTACCGTCCATTAGGGTGACGCGTGAAATTTAGGACATAGCGAATACCGGGACTATCGATACGAATATTCAATGTTACGGTGCCGCCGATAATGGTCCCGGCTGCTAGCGAGATAGTTGAATCTCGGTCGCTCATTTTCGCCGTTTTGATAAATGCCTCGTACGTGGTCCAGTGATAGGTACACGCGAACGGATCCCTCTCACGAATTCAGCCTTTGAAAAGTTATCGTTCACCTCGATCTTCTCGTGTCCACTTTCGTGTCGATCTTGCCTGTCTCGCTACGTCAGCGTGCAGAAAAAAAGGTCAGGGACAAATAGAAAAGAAGTGGGTGAGGTAGGAAAAAATATGGTAAGGTAGACGCGTCCAGGGGAGAGGGGTAATCGGTGACAAAAAGGAAAATCGTATAATCTGCCTGGATATTCGGCCCGTTGAATATCTCACGAGCTGCCCGGACGCTCGGATATCCGAGAAGTGCATCGCCGTTGCAGCACTGGCGCCCCGTTAATCCGTAACGCGGCTCACTGGCGTTTTTCCGCCCGTTCCAACTCCTCCAGCATCCTATCGCCGTTCTCGTCTGCAAGCCTTCGCCCGTGTTTCTTCACTGACGTTTATACAAGGTATTCTGAAACCCTTGGTAGAGAATTTAAGTGGGGCGATGCTGCATGCCAAAATAAGACGGCCACGTCAAGTGTTCTATATCTATTCTGTCCGGATCATTGCCGCCATTTCTACGAGTCAGTATGGATAATAGGTGTCATCTCTAATCCACGCTTGACGGGTCTTTAAAGTCGTCCTTCTCAGGAACGAAATCCTAAATCCTCAGTTTTAATTGAAAGACTTTTAGAATGTTAACTTAAGCAAACACTTTTTTGGTAGATAATTCCAATCTCTTTGATATCGGAAAATTTCTTTTACAGCATAGCTATTGTAAATTCCCTTTCCCTTTGCCGGCTTCCTCTTCTGGTTCTCGCAACCCCTTCCAACGTTTATACCGGCCGCCACGGTCGGCAGATACCAAACTTTTTCTTCGTTCTTCCGCGTCGCTGGACAGATCGGTCCTAAATTCGAAGCACGAATCGTAGGAAGAGCGGACGTGTTCTCCGGATGGTTCTCGTCCATCGACAAATAGCAGGTAACCCGTTGCTGGTCCGGCGCACTCAGGCCCGCATCCGGTCGGTCGCATGGGAAATTTCACGGCCGCTAAATGTTTCACGGCGCGAATCAACGCTGGCTCCGCGCCGCTACCTCGATGACGACAGAGAGAAACCTGGCCGAAATTAAATTCTACATTATTCAACGCCAACCCCGCGAATAACTTGTTAACCGCACCCGCGGCCAGGCACCGCGTCGCGACTCGTCGCGTCGGCCAGCCGCGACCATGTTTACGCGCGTCGCGATTCCGCCGCTTTCCGCAACCGGATAATTGCCCGTCGTTGAATTTTTCACCCCTTCCGGTCGAGACGCGGACCTTGTTGCCGCTGGTAGCCGAACTTAACCGACTCGCCTTGTCCTCGAATCATTCTTCCAACTAGTTTTATCGTCCGATGCAAAGTGGACTAGAATGCTAATGCATTTTGTCGTTGTGCACTCTTTTTCTGCTTGGGGATGTTTTGCTGAGGTAGAAAAACCTGTCGTGCATGCGATCAGCTATTTTTATCGCGGTACGGTTACAAGATTAACTGCGATTCGACATGTTTGTGCAAATATAATTGGATAAATGGGGTAGAAAGCTTTTCTTGGTGGTTAACCTTTTGAATATAAAGTTATCGCTGCAGCGTATAATGTACCTGTTAAATTAAGGGGTTAAGGGTTAGGAGAAGGGAAGCGAAAAAGTTGGTGGCCGTTCCCGAAGAAGAAGAAGAAGAAGAAGAAGAAGAAGAAGAATGGCAATTCGAAGAGCCACGAATCGGGATTTAATTACGACACGCGAGCCTCGATCGATATGAAAGAGGCTTAATAAATCAGATCGTATATGAAAGCGTTGACAGCGTCGCGTTCGACGTAGCTCGCCACTGTTCCGGTAATTACGACAGCCCTGGGATTTACGAGCCCGCCGTCTTGGACCATCGACAGGCAGAGGGTAGGGGTTGAACGAACCGAAAAGGGGGTGGCCCGTTATCCTACGCGGCGACAATGCAGCCACGATTGTATCCGCGTTACCCAACGCCTTGAATATTAATTAATAAATAGATTCGAGCCGCGTAATTGGATGATCGCGATTTGCATGGCGCGGTTACGTGATCGAAATATAGGGGCGCGTAATCGCGCGTTCGACAATTGTCCGCGCTGCAATCTCGATTTGTCGATCGGTCGCTCGATCGAGTATCGAACTACCCTTGGGAGTTCCAAACTCCTCGCCAGACATCTTTCGATATTTCGAGCTGTCCCAAGATGTGGCTGGTGCAGTTATCGATAAATACTCTTCCATAATACTGATCATGCTTCGAAGCAATCAGTGAATGATAACCGCAAGTTATCGTGGATGTAACATTTGGATCTAATAATGATAATAAATCGCTGTTACTATCGAGCGATCCATGTATCGCTGAAACGTGCAAGCTTAAAATGATAAATCGGTCGTTTAAGAACTGTGCAAGCGATATGAAAGTATACGAAAGGAAAGCAAATGATGTATACCTATCGATAACATTATCGTTAGCAGCACCGGCCATCCGCAATCGTTGCCCAGGATTCCCAGGGTCGCGATGCAAAATTCACCAGCCGTCCGAGATTTATCCGCCGATTAAGCGGCCGTACGACGCGCGGCTCGTCGATCGAATATGCTCGTCGCGTGGAACGATAACGGCGGCGGTAACGACACGGTGAAATGCGAGACGGGAACTGGCGTTAACCCGAAGCGTTCTGCGCCGTGGTTCGCGTGCTTCCGCGCAATTGTTAAGCGCAACGTCTCATGCACGAGCGGTGATATAAAATTAACGAACGATTTGGAAACAGCGTTAGCCAGAAGGGCCGCTCGTTGTCGTGTCGTGGTGCTCGGGTAATTGCCATTCCTTGCTGATTTACAGCCCCCCCCCCCCCCAAGTCTCTCGCGCTTCGAAGCAAAAAAGGTCCAGTGGAAAGCTGAGGAAGTCGTCGCGGATGATCGCGGATTGAGTCGTTGTCGAAACGCCTCGCTGGAAAATGACAGCGAGATTTGCAGCTAGGATTATCGTAAGGATTAGCGTAAATTTTCAAACACGTTCAAATCAGCAGTCCTGCAGATCTTTCCGCGAGTAATTAAGAAACTCTCAAATGCAATTCTTTTTCATTGAAGTCGAAAGTAGCACTCTGACGACCTGCTCTTCGTAAGCGTCCGCGCGTCTCGTTTATAGGATAGATGAGACGATGTCAGAGGCTACCTGACACGAGCTTTAACGGTTATCGCCGAGGATCGTGGCGCAATGCCATGAAACCGCTGAAAACATCCATCGAGCCAATAAAGGCTAACTAGAATCGCGAACTACCGAGGATCAGGTCAGTCAAAGTACCCCCCAACCGTAGACTCTGTTCGTTGGTCATGAAACTTCTCATCCTTTGGTACTCTGGCTGATCGATGGGATCTTAAAACGCTATAACCAAAGTTATATTATCGTCTGTGGTTTGCTACTTCGCAGTAGCGACGAAGAGAGGGAGAGAGAATAAAGATGAGGAAGGAAAGCGAGGCTCGTGACCCCTGTCACCAAGGTGCAGCTTGTTCGATTTCCTGTTCTCATCCTGGGTCCCGCGAGGCGACGCGAAGTGGCCATTCAATTCCCAAAGATCTCTGCGCACGATTGCGCTTGTAAGCCAACTTCGACTTACAGCCATTCCGGCCGAGATCAAACGGCATACACTGCCACTGATGCAGTCCACGTTAGCGATGTTCTCCATCCGAGCTTTCACAACCCCCTCCCCTCGCACCTCTTCTATGCCCCTCGTATCAGAACTATCATATTCAGCTTGTACTCTTACAGGAAACTGTACGATCGTAACGATTTCAGGGGTCTTAGGTAGGACATAAATGTCGCGGAAATTTCCTCGAATTTATCGAGCCCCGGAGACACTTCTGTTCTCCCTTGCTTGGCTCGCCTATTCACCCTCCCGTCGTACGATCACACGTTCTCCACCTTTCGCGGATGGTTCGCTCGAAAGAAAAAAAACCCCTTTCTCTCTGTTCTGAGTTACGGTCGTGAAAACACGGTTTTTGTATAATTAACGTAGCTAAGCACTTGGGGCTCGCGTACAGCTCGTTAATTTCCCTGGACCAAAGAAGAAGCGCCGCAAAGTCGTGTTTAATCACGTGTCCCCGCGTTCATCAGCCACGCTGGCCCTCCACCCCGCAGACCTTCGCTTTCTTCGGTTGATGAACGAAGTTCGAGGGTGGCATTTAAACGGGGGACTCGTCGCGCGGGGACTCGTTCGTCCGAGGCGTCTCGCAATCATCGTTCAAGGGCACCCTGTGCTCTCCGGGAGATGGTGGAGACCCGTGTGCCGCGGTCTACGATCAGAAGAGGCAGTATACGTGCGTTCGGGAGTGTACACCGTGTCTCATTTTATACAGCGAGCAAAGAAACTAACTTGAATTTTGAACAAAACCAGAAACTCGACGTCGTTCAATAGTTTTCTCGCCACTTGATCGTAGATGTACGTGTCTCTTGAGATCACTACGGGTTTTTATTCGAAACGTATCTCGGTTTCTACGATGTTCAACCACGGTGACTGATTCGAACGGGACACCCTGTACGTGTGCGCGTGTGTGGCGAGACGAGCAAGCTGCCACGTGAAGCTAGTAGTCGGAAGGGCGGGAGGGTTCGTAGTCAAAGTTTCGACAGTTTGTAAGGAGGTACGGGCACGCCCCTGTTACTCCGCTTCTTCTTCGGTTACGGCCGAGGGATAACATAGTGCAGCTCCGTCGTCAAGTTAGCCCAACACCCGCCTCTCCACCCTTTTCACCCCTTCGTCGCGCTCGAGTCTCCTCGTTCCACCACCGTCGCTTTGTCCTCCGGTTTTTCGTTCTGCTCGCACCCTCCCTTCGTCCTATCCGTCCTCGTTTACTCTTCCCACCACCACCTCTTCTCCTCACCCCTTTCCAACCCATTTTCATCCCCTCGCTTCACCTTGCCAGTTTTATTACCCTGTTGTTCTCGTTCTTATTCTCCTACGAGCGTAACCCTTTCGCTCGACGAGTCTCAGCCCCGTGGTTCGGTCCGGATGCCATCCTTGCGTCCGTCTGGATTTATTCGAGGGGTGAAATGTAGGGGATTCTTATTCCTCGCGCGCGAGATGGACGGCATCTTCTTCTTTGCTGGCTCCTGCGGCTTCGACGAGTGCTTCGGCGCACCTGCTCGCTCGTAAGGGACGCGTAATGGTCGTGCAAGAGGACAGGTGCAGGAGAGAGAAGAATGGGGAACTATCGTGGACGAGAAAGGGGGACGGCGGGGTGAGATGGAGGAGCGAAAGAGTAGAGAGGCGGTGGCCGACAAGAGGTGGAAAATGAACAAGGCCAGAGACCCTGCGTAATGACGCGTGGAACGTCCCCGGACGAGAAAGTAATTGGACGCTTTTCTACTGCTTTGATGAATGGGGAAGCGTTCGATGGACCGAGAGTAAAGCTCTATTTCCCCATGTTGGGATTATTGGTGCTAGTCGATTGGCGCCGCATTGTTATCGTCGCACCTTTCATTTGCACGACAAGGGCGCGCGATGCGGGCTCCGTCGATGGTGGACAATTCGCGTTCTCCAGCCGAGAGGAGAAATGCTTGCTCGCGAGCAGACGGCAACGACGCGCCGAGCTGCTCGCGAGTTCGCTTCTGAATCTGTTCACGGGTAACTGACAGCGAACAACCCATCGCTGTTTCAAAGGGACAGGTTTCCCTGGCAAACTCGAAAGTTAGCTCGACTCGCTCAGCCAGGGGCGAAGGTCGGGCTGTATCGTTTTCCTTGGTTGGTCCCGCGTCGGATTAAAAAGTTGCTTATTTGCAAATGGAACTTTCGCGTCTTCGGTATTGTATTTACCTGGGTATATACATGCATCCCGTTGTGAAGTTATTGCATATACAGGGGGGGCCGCCGGGCAAAAAGCCGGCTTTCTCGGATCCGCTGAATTTCATTATTTAAGTTACGTGTACGGGTACAAGTGTTTGAATAATGCATCCGACTTGATGTACACGAAAGCCGCATTTGGAAAACGCCCTAATACAGACGTTCGCCTCCGTTAACCTAACATCTTCATATTAATCCTTAAATAATGAAAGGAATAATTCATTTTTGTGACACGCGAACCAGTTTCAGTCTAGGGAGAACGAGTGATATAGTTTAAAAAGAAAAAAAGGGGAAAATAATTTTTCGATCCAATTTGGATCTAAGTATCCTCTTCTACTAGGTATTCCTGACAAAAAATTGGAGATCGTGAGCCTTAAATTGCGATAGCTGCGGAAAAGGAGAAGAGGACGCGCGAATCGAAGACTCTCATTAAGGATAAAGCTTTCCCCGAGCGTCGCAGCAGTTCGAAGAAGCGCGTCGAAAATCTCTCGGTGGTTGTACTAAGGCTTTGATCTTATTTCCCAGCGAGTTTCTTTTCCATTCGACCCCCTTCTCCGTCGACCGTTTTGTTCTTCGCGTTCTAGCATCTGTTTCTACCGATTAAGCGACATGTACACGGGGAATCTCGACAGACGCCTTTGATCTTATAATAATCAAAACTTCCGAGACGAATTCAATTCTCCCGCGAGTTGCCAGCTCTCTCGCCCTCGTCTCATTTAACCAAACGGGATTTACTTCGTTGAATGAATACTGCGAGACGTGCACCACGTTGTGTCGCGTACCCTATGGTAAAGTACGTTGTCGAGGACCCAGTGGAATTAAACTGTACTTGGCCAGACGTCGCACGTCCGCGAGAGAACGCCACTTTTTATACGTATCGCACGTATGAGCGTATAAATTGAACGAACGGCTAAAAAATATTCCGCAGCTCTTTAAACAAGCAGATTTATTCGCCGCGCATCCCCCGAAAAACAATCGGAAGCTCCGTTCGAGCGCGCAGACCATGCGAAATCACTCTCGGTCGCGTACCACCCTCTCCACCCTCTGCGTCCCAGGAAACGCATACGAATATCCGAGGGAAGGATAAGATTCCCGGATTTTGATCCGGTTTTACCACCCGTCCTATTCATCCGTTCCCTCGTCGTTCCTGCTGGACGTCGACATTTTCTTCCCAGCAGGAATACCCTCTCCCCGCGTTACTCGTGTGACTTATCGAGTTACAAAGACGTATATCGTCGGGAAGCGATTGGATTTTCCCAAACCACCGTCTAGCACCCGACATGAAGAAGCCTCCCGGGAGATCTGGGTCTCGCGTATGTATACACGGCTGTACACACATACCTACGCGGAGGCGTCTACGCGCGGGTCTGCTTAGACGGGCACACGGATTGCACACAGGGTTTCGTATAAGGTGTTTCATTTTCGCGAGACACATTCTTCAAACGGCCGGTGTACGCGGTGCCGCTGTATCGAAATCGGATCGCTGTCACGGGGCGAACCGGGAAGCGAGGAATTATTGGTCCACGCGGCGATCAGTTCGATGATACCCGGGGGTGGGCGCAGGCGCGATATTATTACGGTGATGTAGCGAAGGCTCGTGGGAAGTCGATAGGGAGACGGTCGAGAAAAAGGAGAAGCTCCCCGGCTCGCTTTAATCAAGGTAAGTTAGCGATGACGGGGTGAATTTCAATCGATTCGACGGGGGTTAGACGGAGACTCGGGGGAGGAGACGCACGGATCGGTGGGATCAGCGAGATCGAAAGGCGGCGTGCATTAAGCGACTTTGGTTATTAAAATCGACCTTGCTTGACTGCGTAATTTTTGTGTCAGGCCCGTGTTTCTACTTACCTTGATTGCTTTGAGGAACGTTCGTCCTAGTTTCGATGGATCGGCGAATCTGACGACACGTTCGTGCCATTGTCACTGTACGTGCAATTTCCTCGATCCCGTTCGGGGCATTACTTCTGTTATCGACGGGTTTACGATAAATTAACGGCAATTAATGATTTATCGATGACTTACTGATTAAATTTCGATATTACCGATTTTTATCGAGAGCTTGTTCGTCAGGACCACCCTGCAATTCTAGCCCCAATTGGAGAATACAGTTTCGCCCGCTGTTTGTTCGAACGGTTTGCGTTCGTCGTAGTCACGGCGGAAGCATAAATATCACTTCAAATGGAAATATCGGGAAGCGTGCAATTTCCGTGTCCCGTAAATTGTGACCTTTAAAAATCTGACAATACTACCCCTCCACCCCCTCACCTTCCCTAAAGAATTAATGCGAACCGTTTTCGTAGAAATTTGATTAATTGACGTCGGCGATAAAATCGCCGTTGGTGATCCCGCGTTATATCCTCATCGTCTTCCACTCTCTGTCCTTCTTACGCACACATTTTCTCTTCCTCCCTGCGGTGGATTATTTCCACCCAGCAACTCGTATATTTTCCAGCGCACGTTTCGCCCGAGTATTTTTCCGGTCTTATTGCCCGAAATCTGCCAAGGAATTTTTGGTAGCACCGAGGGCGAGCCGGTACTACGAATACGTAGATTTTACGTCCCCGCCTCGACCGTACGTGATAATTTAGAATCGTTGCCACAGACAGGCACGACTTTATGCATCCACGGTCGCTTGCCAACGGTGCCGCCCACCTATCGAACTCGAGACTTACTTATTCGGGGGAGAGTAATCGTCCAGAACGCGTCTTCGCGGTTGCCGAACTTCCGGTTCCAGTGGATCGCCGTTGGTCAGACTCCTCCTCCGCGTTCTCGTTTCGCTCGAAACGTTGCGGAGGATCGCGCGCGTGTACGAGCCCGTATCGAGCAGAACCCCGGGCCAAACGATACGTTACGTTTCGCGTATTTGCAGGAAAATTGTTGATATTATCCTCATTATTCGCGTCAATATTAAACCATTCTGATATTTACATTCTCTCGCAAAGAGTAAAATTCAACGGTCGATCGACAGAGCTGTCCGCTCGTAAACGTAACGACCGCGCAATTATGATGTTAATCGATAAGTTAGCTCGATCATTACAAAGAGCTCGATAGCAGAGGGGCGAGCGTTTGCGTAACAGGCACGCGAGTATTCGTTACTCTTTGATTGATCGGCAATCATAGTTAGATCGGTCGCTAAGTTACTTTCGCGCAACACAAATAGGTTCAACGGGCGTAATAGGGTCATCCAAATATTTGTAATCGATTCGACGCTTAATAAAGCCTTGGCGGAGGCCAAAGCGCGGCCCGAGGGGAGTCGGCCAGGTTTTTCGCATGGGAAATTATGGATCTGAAATTCGTCGTTTCCCAACGACAGACACACGAACGGCCGCTCCTAAGCAGGCAACTAGGCTGCGGGCCATCCGGTGGCTCGGTGTCAAAAGACTGTTTACCCTGGGAGCCAGTTAATCTTTCCCTCGGCCCGCAGAGACGCAAACCGGTACGTGACTCGCGGGACAGAGCGAACGGGATGGGTAAACTTTTATTAAAAATCTAATTGGATCGGCGCTCGGGGCCTGAGGGCCATTTCATCGCGGGTCTCCCTCGTTCTTTTCACTTCTGACGCTTCACCCGTCTCCTATAGCCGCGCGGCGTGAGTGCCGATTTGTTGCCCCGTTTTATTTTCACCCACGCGAAATCTAATGCCGTCGCATCGATCCACTCGTCAGCTGTGGCATGACTACCGATACCTCTTTGCGCTTGTGTCGCTGGAACTTCAACTGCTGCGCTTTTATCGGTAGTCAAACCTTTTTCATCTACGAGTTTATCCTTCTAATAGTTCGAAAACTGTTAAGTTTCTCCCTTTTACGGTATGTGGTTCAATAAAACCGTCGTTAAATTCAACATCGCTCGTAAACGAAGGTAAGAAAGGCCATTTTTACGGGACCGATTCAGCGAAGGAATTTATTCGCGGCCAGGTCCACCGTTCGCACGACCGAGGCGCGCACGTCAAACGGATATCCTGTCCGCGTAACGCGCCAGCGACTGTAATTGGGGATTTAAACGTTGTTTGCGTCAGGTGCAAATGAAACATACCCGGTGTCGAATTTTTCTACGCTTCTGGCTCGATTAACCGACCCGCCCTGGGCCGCGTTCGCGCGCGGATCGTTTAACGGCGGCCGTTCAGCTGAATCGCGTCTCGCGGCCAAAATGACGCGTCAATTATACGACCTTTGCGTCGCCTAATCGTCTGATACGAATTTCCCCTCGATTCAACGTCGATCCTACCGTCGATGCGACCATTCGACCATCGATTCTCCCGGGGCGACGTCGCGTCGCGTCGCAGCTCAGGGCTGTGTGCCCACCAGAGAGTTAAACTGTTGCGAGTTGCTTTCGAGAGTGAAATTTATCAGTGTATAGATACGCGTGTGTTACCATGTAACGTTCTAATTAAAACGGATTTCCTTTCTTTCATTTCTCATTTCGAGGGAGATACGTATATGTGTCTGTGTAACACGTAAATCGATTTTGATTTCGAGAAGCGACTCCAGGCTAGACACCGTACCTTGCCGTTTTCCGGAGGACAGATTTCGCGTGGTAATTGCGTCGCGATTTCTAACGAGACTCGCAATTTATCGTTTATAATTTAAAATACGTCTCTCGGAGAATCCTGAATAATGCGCCGGAAGATAGGGGTACGTGCGCGAGTTCGGTTACGCCGGCTAATTGGCCGCGAGAGAAGTGGAGCAGGCTTCTCGGTTCGCCGCGATAACGTTACAACTCGGAAAGTAAGTTGGTAAGGTGTCGGAGAAGGCGCTGGCTGGCTGGTACCGGTGCTGGGGTAGTTCCAATACGGCCGTGGCAGTGGTGTGGAGGTGGTGGTAGCGGAGGAACTGCGGGCGGTGGGCGACAACTAGATCGGGAAATCGTAAAGTAACTTCGAAGGAATTACGAGGGGACGAAGATTACTTTCCGCGCGCACTCGCGACGCGAACCGTCTCGAATCTGTACGCGTCTTCGAGGGGGGAGCAGTAACTTTAAAAAATCTCGCGGAAATTACTTTCGCCCCGTTCCACGTGGCCGTGGCGCGACGCGAGCGTCGGCGGATATTTTAATTGCGCGTGCCTCGCTGCATATTCTCCGAACGAGTCGACAATCGCGGTCGTGTTATACTCGTAACTCGTTCCCGGTCGTGTTTGCAGCAAGCGAAGGGCCGTGCTGAGATCTCGATAACCGGAAGTCTCATTTATTATCCTACCTCCGCACCTTTCGCGACCCTCGCCAGCAGCGAATTTCCCTGCCGCCGTTCTGCAACCCCTGCTTCACGCTGGTTTCGCACTTAGTTACATCCTGAATATCGTTATCCCGTGCGAAATGAACCTCGGCCCTTTTTTTTTTAAGCTTGTTTCCGTCCACCTCCATCCACGGTTTATGCGTGGTTAATTACAACGCTCGCTGCTGGTGGTGGAACTTTTTCATTTTTGCCCCTGGAGTATCACCCCTTAACTTTCTACTCGTACACGATCAACTGTACCCTTTTTCATCAATTTTAGTTATTTTCAGAATTGTTATAAAAACCGTGGTATTATATGGTACGCGATATCTCATGGGAGTGTAGTTCACATTAAAACGGAGTCTACGTCTATCTGTGGTATTTAATCTCACTCCAGAGAGATCTGGAATCAACATGTGCTCGTTGGAAACAATCGTAGATATCCACGGATACTTGTAAACGATCAAATTTCGCGGAACGCGAACTCGAGAGTGAATATCACGTATTTCCCGGAGTCAAGCACCGCTTGGCGATGGGACGGAGTAATTCAGCCGGGGGTGGAACGGCGGCTGGCGCGTTCCCCGTTGGTAGAACACGCCGGGACATCTTTCTTTCTCGGTTCGCAATTAGAATCCCCCCAGAAACGAGTAATTCAGCGCAAGGGTGGCCCAGGGTGCGGATGAGTTGCGAGCGCGCACGAGTTTCCGGCCCGTGGAAGTCGACGCCGCCGGAGAAGGAGCCGGAGGAGGCGCGGGCCTCGCCGTGTAACCGTGATAACGTTACAAGTCCAGAAAGTAAGTTCTGTAACGTGTCTGGGCCGCTCTTGGCCCGAGCGACAACGATCCGAGATATCGCGGGAGTTATGATCCCCCGGAGATACGAGTCGGCCTCAGAAATGGGGACAGAAATGGCTCCTCGCCGTAACTTTCGCGACATCTGCCTTCAGACTTTCCCGACTAAATAATTTCGCCCGTTTTCCGATAACGGCACCCATAACGCCCATCCCCTATCGGACCATCTACCGATTTTCTTGCGCGCGATAGATATTCGATCAATTACGTAGCTTGTCACGAATTACATGCGAAGTGTAACTTCTGACGGCTTCTATGCTCTCTGCAATATGCGTGGAAAATGCTCAGGGTGCGTTGTTCACTTTACAAAGTGTTAATAAATGAAAAATTTCTGTCTATGGCAGTTAATTGCAGGAAAACAGGGTTGAAATCGACTGCAAGGGTCGAACGCAGGTCAGTCGCATCGAACTCCCCATTTGTAACGCGAACCCTTTGGGCTATAATGTTTTAACGCGGTTGTCGATCGATAATTCCACTTTATATTTGGCATGTGCTTGCCCGCGAGGCCAATGGACCGGCCCAGGGCGACACACTTGAAATCTGACGGGTTTAACTAAAAAATGAAATTGAATGCCAATGGTTTTCCCTCTACTATCGCTTTCCAGCTCTTTTATTCGTGGCTAAACAATTACACGTCATTCCGCGAGATCGCAACTAACAAGTTTCTACTGCATTAATCATACCTAGACTGACGCTTGTCTCGGCCATTCGAAGCGGCACCTCTAACCATACTGTCACTTTTCTGAAACATTCATTAGGCCATTGAAAATTTACCTTCATAGAGGACTTTTCGTGGAAATCAAAGTACCCGTATAAGCTCCAACTTTAACTGCGTACCCGCCACTTAAAAGTTCATGATGGATTACCCCTATCATTACACCCTTATCAATAGATCAGCCGGTTAACTCGATGAAAAGCGTTTAACGACGCACCAGAACCATCCCCCTTCTCTGTGCCCTTTTTTCAACCTGCCCGTTTCCATTCGTCCCCATCCGTCGAATAGCTTCTGGTTCCATCGGCAATAAATTAATTCCCTCGGCGCAACGTCTGTCCGACACCCTCCGCAACATCGCTGGCGCGTCCGTCCCCCTTGAAACGTCGATGGACGGAGAGCTCGGGCAGCGTTGACGGAAGGGACGTCGAACACGCTTAAAATTGATGGTTAATTCAAAACCACCGCCGGGCTGCGACTGAATTTGACCGAGGCAAATAACAGGGGGGAGGACGGAGGGGGCGCCCAGGTTGATTCGCGGCCTGCAGCTGTAAACACGAATAATGGAGAGTACCGATTGGTAAATTGTGTGCTCCGGGTCGTCGAGGCTGGTTGCGAGGCGCGCAACCCTCTCCTCCGCTTTTCAACCCCTATCGTTCCACCCCCTTTTCGCTTGTCCACCTTCCTCTGGCCTCTGTTGTTCCGCTTCATCCCTAGTTTATTCCCATCGTTGCGTTCTCTTTTCCGCCCCACCCTTTTTTTCCACCCCTGTGTTTGTCCCGTTTCGTGCGACGCTCGCCCGTCTCGCTTCCTCGACGCTACGTGGCCGGTGTATCCAGGCTGGACAAGCAGACTGGCCGAACGAAGGCTCGTTTCGGACGGGCACGCGTTTCGGCTCGATCAACGACGAGATGTTTTCGCTCGGTTATACACCGTCCCAACGGGTTGCCATCGATACAGCCCGGGAGTTGTTTCCGGGGTAGAACGTTAAGCCGGTCGTTAAAAGCGCTCGGAGATATTTATAAAGTGTCCCGCGGCATCTTTTTCCGCTCGCCGCGACGTCGAGCGCCGGTTCGATCGGTATATGCCCATGAATTATTCATGGGAGCTGGGATATTGTATTGGGCTGGGTTGTTAAAGTTGCGGCTGGAAAAAAGACGCGGAGGGACGTCGCGCGTCAACGATTGCTCGTGTAGCAAGTCTATACTTTCCTTCGATCGGTTCTTCTAGCGACCGATTAATACAACTTTTAGGTGTTTACATTTTCTTCATATTCTGTTGGTCAGTTATATCGTAAGGTTAGACATCGGAAGAGCAACTTGTTGAATCTCGTCTGTTTCTGAAGCATCGACGTTCGTTCAGTCAAATAACATTTGGAACGATTCTTTTTTTGTTACAGGTACACTGAAAGAGTCAAGGCGCTCCAGAAAGTTTTCTTTGATCGACCAATGAGTCCGCTGGACGAAGCGGTATGGTGGGTAGAATACGTGGCGCGGGGTAATGGTCCATACCTGAGAAGCCTAGTAACCAAGCAGACTTGGTATCAGTATCATTACGTGGACGTCTGGGCATTTCTCATCACCGTCGCTTTACTCTTCGTGTACTTGTTGTACATGCTTATCAAATGTGTCTTCTGTCGAAAGAGAAGGTCAGGTGGCGAGAAGGAGAGGAAGTCGAAAAAGAAGGATTGAGATGATAGTACCGTTAAATGTTACAAGATAGTTATTCGCACTAGAAGTAAGAAGACCGCGATGAAGATAGAGTCGATGTTTCATAAAACGGAAAATGATACGTGGAAGGGGGTGAAAGTTCGCATGGCGCAGTTCGGAGACATTCTTTTCGAGCGTGTAGCCGAGGATGCAGGAAACTTGGCGAAACGTTAAGCAGAACTCGCTTCTTCGGAAGTTCCCCAGGCGTTCGACACGGAATTCACCTCGAGCGTCCGCTAAGACAACGAATCGATTCTACTCGAGGCGAATTTCGACGTGTTTCGACAATGGCCAATCACGGGGGCCTTTTTTATCCCCAGCTGCTGGCCGATAAATTAAATCATCAACCGTCCAGGCCTGGCGCGTGTTCGTAATTCTGATTAAAGAGCTCCCTGACTTTCGTCCGAGCAATTTTCGCGGATGCTCGAGTACAGCCGGCCGCCTCTTCTCCCCCGGAGAGCTCGTTCCGCGCTCGAAAGGAGGAGCCGAGATGCGGGACCGGATGCCACGGTGAGAGACGGACAGTGTTGCGGGAAAAAAGGCAATCTTGAGAGGAGGAATTAAGAAGGAAAAGGAAGAGGCAAGACGGAAGGCGCGAGGGGGCGAAACCAGCTTTGCGGGCATTACTCGGTATTTCCCAGGTGACCGAGTCACCGACCGCGTCAACTGGCTTCGACTCGAAACAACGGCGCGTGGGGAACAACAGGGGAACGACCGAGGCTTTACGAAGACGATGTTCTCTAGTAACTAGCGATGGGCTCCGAAGCATTGCATCGCCTCGAATGCCTGCGTGGGCCAAAAAACTAGGACCATTTCGGACACGATCGAATACTTGCATCGCTTCGAAGTCTTGATTAATCTTTACGATAATTGAACTGTCCACGATTCGCTGCTTATCAGGATTTCCAAATGAAATGGCTCGCGTTTTCAGGGTATTGAAAAATTTCACGTCGCCTCGAAATTGAGGCGTCTATTGTTATTATAGTACAGTGGTAGCTGCGTTCACAGCTGTTGGTAACGATCTCAGCGGAACGAGTGGTGTACTCGATTGCACAGAGGCGAGCGTCAGTGACGGTAAGAACGAGGACAGCGGGAAAACTGTATCGCATCTAACGTCGACGGATTAAACGAGGTCTGGATATTCGCCTCTGCGAGCTCGCGTCTTAGTTTTCCCTCCGTTGGTTCCGGCCGCTTTCGACGTCGCGGATTCTCGCATGGGTGCCCAAGCAGCGTGAGAAACGCGGGATCGGCTCATAAAGATACAAGGGGGACGATAAACGCCTCCCACGATTCGCCTGTCTCACCCGTTCGAGATAAGCGGCTGGATAAGTCGACGTCGTAATCGCAGTGATTCGCGAACACTATAGAGACATTCAAGCAGAAATCGTGTTTCTTTAGTATCCACTATCGCGCGATACGTTCCTCCTCTTAGCGCAGATACAGACTTTTGGCAGTTACGCGTAGAATTTCGTCGATATTCTCGCAAGAGCTTCGAGCGCACTCATCTCTCAGCGCGTTAATGAATCGTTTCGCCTCTATCATCTTTAAAATGTTCGCCAAGTTCCCAAATACAAACTTTATTCCACTTTTTAATCGCCACGTAATTGAATAGAAATATAGCGCCGCGGTATAAATCTTGTTTTCAATCTTGGAAGTCTACATTGATACGCGAAGCCACATTTCCACGTACAAAAGTCACCATCACGCAGTGCAGCACGCCAATCGAATGGTAATGAAAGAATCGACGTGCACCAATATGGCGGCAAAACTGCCGGCAGCGGTGGCAATGATCGTCGCACGCTTAAATCAGCCTTAATGCACCGGGACAGAGTTCCGCGGTGCTTTCAGCCGCGGTCGGATCCCGTTTCAGCAGGAATTGTTTCGTACACTCGCGCCAGATTGCGTTAAATATTTACTCGGCGAAGTTTGCGCGGTCGCGGCCGCGAAATGCGTCGCGAAACATTATTCCACGCAAATACGCGCGGCGCGGATTCCTTCGCAGTGACCAACGGTTTGCGGAGAGCGGGTTTCGAGGTGCGGGTCGAAGGAACCGTGATAGTTGGAGAAAATACTCGTGTTTTCCCGGCGGCCACGGTTTTCGTCGGTCCGTCGTTCTTTTTCCCTTTGGTTCCTCGCTGCGCGGGCTCTCGTGCTCGAACGGCGACACGTAGCTGAAGAAAATGGCGGCCTCGCGAGCGTCGAGTACTGAAAACTTCGTTTCCCTGGCCGCGATGAAATAAAACCGTTCGCTTGCGGAGGCAGCCAAGCACCGGTCGTCGTTATTTTCGATCGATCGAAATTTGTAGAAATTTCAGCGTTTAGAGCCAGTGGAGGAACTCGTGCTTCCGTTCCTCGCAGCGGCGTGCTCAGTCGAACGATAATATTTACCGATGACGGGAGACCGGGTCCGTGGCGACGAAAGTTGGACGGATGCCGCCTCAAAGCGGAACTTTCCACGGAATAGTCTCTTCGGACGGACAGGAAGCTTTTTAAAAAGCGATTCGAGCCGTGGACGACGGAAAAGGGGAGAAGAGGAACGGCGAGGGCCGGAGGGAGGACGTACTTCCGGCTATACGGCACTTCTTCTTCGGCGTAATGGAATGTAAAGTTCCCGATTAAATTGCGTCTTTAAGCGATCCTCAACGGCGAGATATTTTTTGTGAAAATACACCCGAAGTAGCCAAGAAATATCGTTAGCCCCGTGTCTTTGGCGATCGCGAACGCTGTTTCTCGCGCAGTTCGAAAATCCATTACCATACGGTGTCTCGATGGAACAGAAAATAACTTTTTTCAATTAATCTTACGTTTCGCTATCCTTTAGATGTAGCCCTCCTACACGCAAACTCCTATCGCGCCATTTTTCGTTTGTTTGCTTGTACTCATTCATTTATCACGGTTGTAACGTTTCTTTCTCGATGTAACGTGATATTTTGGGAATTAAATCTCTGAATTTTTGTGTATAATAAGGAATAAATACTTTTATGTATCTGTCAGATAACGCGCGAGACTTTTGTAGTGTAAAGGAAGTGTCAATATGTTATTAACCGCGAATTAACGAGCGTTATTTGATTGTCTGCCGATGAACGTGACACGGAATGCGTTAAAACATTCTCAGCTCGATGGAAACGTTGGAACGCACGCATGAACGGAATTGACGAAGGAGGGTGCTGTGTGACGCGTTCGAGGGGTTGAAAAGAAGGTTCGTCCCCAGTTTACTGTGCCTCATTTCGCGCTCGCTTTAACTTCGTTGATTGAATCATGACCGCAACCCGTTCCTTTCTCTGCACCAAGAGCCACCCCTGCTGGAGGGATAATATCCACCACTCCAGAGTTACATGGCTGATCAAGTGGCGTACAATTCGGCTGCCTCTTGCTTGATGAAAGAAAATACAGGTATTAATAAATTTGTTTATTGGTCATTATAAAAATTATATACACGACGTCGGGAGGAATTAATGAAAAATATCTGGCTCGACATTTCCCACTGTTTTCTGTCTCTTCTCTTTTTGGGATTATTTCGTGCTATTTAGCCAGACGAAAATCGGAAAGAATTTCGCGGAATATTCGGCAAGCTTGAAAAAATTGTCTCTTTCGGCCTACCGTTTCTCGTGAGAGCCGTTTTCAACCGCGGTCGGTGGAAATCTCTTTTTATTCCATCGTCAGGAAATTTTATAGCATCGATGTTTTCCACCGTTACGGAGCGTCTGAAATTCGTGGTCGTGCGGTTGAATTTCGCGAATAAGAGCCGGCAGGGGTCGAACACACGCGCGCGCCCTCATTTTTCGGCTACCGGCATCCGGTCTGGTCTATTTTCACAAAATTTCCTGTACTTCTCGCCCATTCGTCGGCGGCTCCCTTGAAAAGGCCGGCATCCGGATGCGCTTGACGCTCGCTTCGCGTTCAGATTCATCGCGGAACCGGTCTGCACATTTTAATGACAGCGTCACAGTTCAAACGTACTCATTCAACGCGATTCCAAGTCGAGCGATCCGCCATGCGTGCTGATCTCGTCTGTGTGCACGCTCGGTGGAAACTGCGCGGAGCCCAGTAAGAATCCGGATTTAATTAAGCTAATTAAATTCCGGATGCGTTCGCTGGCCGTCCGTTGCCTGACGTACCAATAATAAGGGATGTCAATGAGATTAACCGGAAGCAAAAGGCGTTCGCGTAACCGAGGTATTGATATTTATTCACATTTTGCAATGCGATCCCATTTCAGAGCACGACTCCGGTGTTTACGGGCAGCGGTAATCTAATTTGAATGCGATTCCTTCTTGCTCATCCCAGTTTAAACATTCCCGTTTACCCCGCGCGCCCCTGGGATGCCAGTCCATCTTCAATGCGCGCGGGCAAACTTTTTCAATTAGGCCAACGTTTTTCTTTAACTTTCCTGATTGACCCCGCCGTCTTTGTGCCCGTCCGTGCATCGTTCTGTATCTTCCCGGCTGCGGAACGGCTCCACGTCGTCCATGTTACCTCCCCGTGTTCCGACCGGGAGAACATTGCAATTCATTTTCCTAATGAGGAGAGAGGAGTCGACGAGGAGACGCGGAGCAGTGAACTTTCACGGTGTCTCTCTCGTGTCCATTAAAATGTAAATCCCGATCCCAAGGGGGGCAACAGGTGCGCGATACACAGAGCGGTCCAATCGGTACTCTTTATCGGCACGTCCCTCTTTTTTACGACGTCGAGCTTCTTTGCAAGCAGAAATTATCCGACGATAATTAAAGGCAAATTTACACGGCTCGCCTTGATTGGACAGTTGACTTAACAGAATTGAAAGCAAAGCGAACGGGCTGCATATTGTCGGTAACGGGAAGTGTTTAATCGTATTGTAATTCGCGCCGTCTGTGACAGCCCGTTTATTGAATCGCGCGGAATGCAATTATAGCCTAGCGACAGATTTTTTTCATTCGCGGATCACAGCTCCTTCTAATGTATAACGCGATCCAATTATTCGGCCGCTCCTGGCAACAGGTGCCTTTCGATTCGGCCGCCATCGAACGCTTCGCGATTCGCTTCTGACGAGCCCAAGGATTAAAAACGACGAGACTCGACGTTCGTGCGGTATTCGATGGCCAGGTGATCTCAGGTTACTCAATCTCAGGTAATTCACTGGAGAACATTCGACACGGATGAATATAGGGGTGGCGAGCTAGGGGTGGGGTCGCGCGATGCAGAGGGCTTGACCGCGAAACGTTCGTTTAAAACCATTAAAGTCAATGTCTCGCGAAAATTTAGTTCGTTAACCGCGGAGCCGAACGACTCTCAAACAACCGACCCACACTTTCTCAAGGAGCCACCGCCTCGAGAAGCGGGACCGAGTTCCCGGGTACTCACGTCGATCTCATCAAGGAACGTTTGTAGAGCGAGTAAGCTACTGCGGGCACGGAGACCGAGACCACACGTTACTCATGGCTCCTCGAAAAGGACTTGGTCGTTTTCGCCCTGCCCGCCTCGCCTCGTTCCGCGTCTCTGGGGCCGTCCGCAGACCAGCCAGCCACAGCTACCTTTCCGTCGAGACTGTTTATTCGAGAAACGGCACTCCGGAACGAGGCCAAAGGAACACGGGACGAGGGGGGCAGGGTGTATACTTTCTTGGAGGAGGTGGCCAAGATGAAGGGACGAAGGAGACGGGATTAGAGGTCGAGCAGCCGGACCGTGAAGAGCTTCGTGCCTCTTTTACCCTCCTTCTCTCCTTATCTATCTCTCTCTCTCTCTTCCCTCCATTTCTTAGTGTTGGTTGGTTGTTAGCGTCGAATGGAGAAGTTACAGATTGCCGTGGAAAGAGTCGCGTGCAAACCCCTCCTGACCGCCTTCTTGCTCGCCTTTCCCTCTTGTGTGTATTCTTCCGTCTTTGGTTGGCCGCCGTTCCAACCCCCAGGATTCTGTTGGATAGGGTATAATTTGCGGTACGCGTTAAAGCACCTCCGCTTCTCGCGCTGTTGGCCAACTTTATGCCGGTAGATTAGCTCCTTCTTGCTTGCCAAGCGGGATTCCACCTTTCGCCTTTATTCCGGCGTACCAACCCGCGACGCCGGGACAAATGATCGTCATTCGGGGAGAATATGACCGCCGCCGCGCGGTGTTTATACCCGGCTGATCCTCGCCGCGAATGATAATCCCGGGCAAACAACGCGCGGTGCTCCCCGGGAACGTCTGCGGGTAGTACGAACCAGGGAACTCGCTAACTTCCAACTTTCCACTTTCAACTTCCAACCGTCACCTTACAATTTTCAATTTTCCGCCAGTTTAACCCATCGAAATTTCTGCTTTCAAATTTGACCTTACCCAAGGTACGAGCAGCTACTTACGCGCCGCTTGTGCGCCGTCTCGACTTCCTAACTGCATTTTTGCTTGGAAAACCTCTCGAACGATCCGGTAGGAACGTCGTTACCCACCCAGCGGCAAACATTTTTATTTATTTAGCGAGAATCCCGAGTCGCGGATGCTGGACGATAAAAATGTATCTCTCAAAAATTGAACGTAAAGGCGAACGGTGCCAAGCGACAAGAGGTTGGTTTTCCCTTGAAAACCTGTATCGTAAATAAGTTTCATCAGAACCAACGGTTCACACTTGACGACGGCCACCCGCTCTTGTCCAGCTGAATTTCTGTCGCGCACGGGGAAATGGTAAAAGCGTGTATCGGCCGTGCGAGAGGTGTTTTCACGTCGGCGCGGGATCCGAATCGAGGCGAGCCGGTTCACGAAAAGCCGTGGCCCGAAAGGAAAATCGAACGGCGACGCGTTTCATCGCTTATAGCCGGCTAAGTCGCTTACCCGGGCCTGGCGAACCTTGATATCCCCGATACCAGAAATAGCCGCGGGGCTCGCAGCCGAAGAATCGATTCCGGAGCCCTGCTGACACGGGGGGATTTAACGACGTTTCGAAAAATTCTGTGGTCCATTGATCTCGCCGTTACCGGCTTGTCGCACGTCCCATCTACGGGGCCGCCCTGGACGTATCGCCGTTTTATCGACCCGGCCACTAAATTTTTCTACGTTCTCCTGGCCACTGTATTACACCGTCGGACGTATCTCGATAACTCAAATCTCCGGCCAGGGCCACGCGTGCCCCTAAATAAAATATTCTCTCGCTGCTATTGACCGCCGCGCGCGGCTGTCGTTCCACCATTTTTTCCCCGCTGGTTCACGGCAAGTGCCGTTCGAGCAGGGGAAGTTGGGTCGCTCGTTACGGATTCCCGTCAATCCGTCGGTTCCCGTAATTGTTTTAACTGTTTGTTTTAGCTGTTCATATACGTATGCGCGTGGTCGAGTCCCAATTGGTTATTTTGTTAACGATCAATGAGGACGCAACGTCGAACGATGGACGTCGGCGTTCGTACGTTGATATTTAACCCTCCGATCGGGCTGCATATCGCGAGCAATCGTTCTACACACGGTAGGTACGAAAGTAGCAGCGGCAGAATTGGCTTTGCGGTTTGCATTTTGCATGCGACGGCCGAATAAAAGGAAGTGCGGCAGGCGCGCCGCGCGAAAGGACCATATACCCTTGCAAAATGATGAAAAAACGTGGGCTGAGAATATTTAAAAAACACTCGGGAAAATAAAAAAAAAAAAAATCGGCGGAGATAGAATATTTTAATTAAAAAAAGCAATAGGAGTAATAAAGGCAAAAAAAGGGGCCATGCATACGAATGAGACAGTATGCGTGGTATACAAATGGCGATTTTAACCTCCCTTTTATCCACCACAGGATTATATTTTTCTTTGCATTTTAATCTCCGAATAATTCGGAATTCGTTCGATATACTTCGCCTAGAGAGGGGCGAGTGCTGCTCATTGTCGGTCAATTTATCGAAGCTCGATTTATCGGGACAAACACAAAGCAACGTATAACACGATATTGAAGAGTTCGGTGTCGAAAGGATTAAAGAGAGTTCTCTCGTTCCTTTCATCCACTGCACAATGTGGACGAAGAGGGAGGGAGAGAGGTTTTTAATACGACGTGGACGTCTATCGATTTCGTTTCCACGGCGTTGACCTTGAACAACCCCTGACCGGGGGATAATTGACGCTCCGGAGTAGGCGGTGACTCAACTTCCAGCTAGTCGCTGGTTTTCAAGATCGTTCGACGAGAGTCGATTGTCCCGCGGTCCGGAAAAAAGGTCGTACAAATTAAGGACGTTTTCCTGGCAGCGGAAGCCAGAGAGGGGAAAGTTTGTCGAACGGTTAAGATCGCCAGGGCAGGAGTGCATCGGAAAATAATTACTCTCGTTCCAACGGAGTGGAACGTCAACGTTCCCCGGCCCGGAGAAAACCAACGAGTCGATTTCAGAAAAATTACCGAGAGAATTGCGCCTGGCAGTCGTTCGTGCCACGTATGGGCCGATCGTGCTACTGGAATGCCTCGCATCTGTTTCTGTCCCAATTAATATCTACAATGTTCCCGGTGACTCTTTTCCCATTTGCTGGGGGGGAAACGAAAGAAAAAGAGGAGAGAGAAAAAAATGGACACAAGACATTGGCACATGCTCGCGGAGTGGAAATACGCGCGAGCCAACAGAGGGTGGAAACGAGAGAGGGTGAAAATGAGAGTGACCGAGCGCGAGTAAAAGGGAGAGAAGAAGAGGAGATGCGCGTTTGGGAACGTCGTTGGTGCGCTGGTGGATGACGATGGTGGAGGAGGTCGCGCAGCTGTACGCGGAAGTAGCGAGGGTGGGTAAAGGGGAGACTCTGGTTCCGGACACCAGGGAATTACTCGGTCGAACCGCTTCGTCGAGTTGAAAATCGTAGACGAGACACGAGAAGTAAGGTCGAGCCGTGAAGCGTAGTCTCTTACGTGTACGTGCAGGGGATGCGGTGGCTCTACGCTGGTAACTGAGGGCCAGGAGGAAGAGGAGGATGGACCGAAAGCAGGAAGCGGGACGAGGAAAACAGTTATGCGAGGAAAGGAGTCGGAGGGATAGTGGAAGGAACAGTGGGGGTTGGTGTTGCGAGGGAGGCAGAGAGGGGTAAGAGAACGGGGGTACAATAAAAGGAGCGTGTCCTTGCTCAGAAGCTAACCTCTTTCTCGTGTCTTTGCCCTTCTGGCTCTTCTGTTCCTTCGTTGGTCTCTGCTTCTTTCGCTTCTGTGTATCTCCTCTTCTTTTTGCTCCTCGTCGTCGTCGTCGTCGTCGTCGTCGTCGTCGCCGTCGTCTCGTTTCTCTCGATCTTCTTCTTACCTATATTCCAGTTTCTTGGCTCCTTCACCCTTCCCCAGCCGCGCTGTCCCTTTCCTGGCTACACTCCGCCCCAAACTTGAATCCAATTTTCCACATCACATCCCGCAAAAGTTACTCCGTGGCGCTCGGCAGGGCAGGAAGCAGCGCGACGTAGCTACGACGGAACATTTTTATCTTCTCTTTTGCTCAGGCCGGAGTAAAACAATTTCGGAACATATTGCCCGCTACGGCTCCACCGTTCTCCAGACCCCCTGAAACCATCCCCCTTTTTCTACCCCCGCCCCGATCCAGCTCCCCCTACGTTCGTCTGTTATTCGACTCTCGTGGAAGACGTAATAACGCGTGTATGCCTCGTCGTTTCGCCTTTTATCCTTCGACAATGTCCCATCGTTCGAGCCACTTTGAGGAACGACCGTATTAATGTCGCCCCGGATGTCCGTCCGGGACGACGAAACCCTCTTCCGGGCAGACCTTGAACCTGCTCCCCGGTCTGAGGAGGAACGAACAGCAGTTTGTTTCTTCTATCCTCTGGCACGTTTTGTCGCGCGGATTACGACAGCGCGGACTTATGTTCCAGCTGGTTGGATGGTTGCAAAGCGCAACTTAACTTGTTGTACCTACTTCTCGGAGATGTTTTATGATCCGTGTTCCGTTCTCGGCGACTTTTTCTCTGTTGAGATTTAAGCTGCGCGCTCGTGGAAGAATTATCTTAATGTTCTAGGATTTAAGTGAATTTTTTTAACGGAACACCCTGTATTTTTTCACGGGGATTAAAAGAGCATTAAAAACTAAGTAAATAAGTATTTGAGCGCGATAGGTCTGACATAAGTATTTAATGAGATATTCACGATGAAAGTTTTATGTCTGTTAAGCTTCAATGATTGACCTGTACTACTGGAACAGGCATATAATCGCCTAAAAATCGACGCAAACGCACTTTTTAGTATTCAAATATTGTTAGAACATTTCTAGATGGATGTTGTAAAACGTAGATGTATCGTTAAACAAAGTATTAGCGTTTAATCCTGACATAAATACTAGTTCCAGTAGTAATAGTGAATGATTCGACACCCTAAAATAGAAATCTCGAATAATATGGAAAAATCTTAATAAATACTCGCTCTAAATTAATTGTCCCCGTTTCTAGACCTATTTGGATACATTTCAGTGCATTTTTAGTTCTCACGAACATATACAGCGTGTCCAAATAAAAAACTGAACGGGACCCAAACGAAGGGATGATACTTTCCAACCTTTTCTAACGATATTGTCGCAAACGGTGATTAGAAAATCTCGCACCAATGGCCCAGTTTGAAATCACTAGACTCCTTTCTCACCCTGGTACGTGCGTCGAGATGTTCGTCGTCGTGAAAAGGGCTTACGAGGAGGAGCGATATCCTGTGTACCGAGGGACCCGAAGCCCGAGCAACCGATTGGCGCTGGTGTTTTAATCGCGGTGTTCGTCGACGGCGTCTGTTTGCCCTCTTTTTCCCCACAGCCTGGGGGAACAGCCGCGTTCCATCATCGGATCATAAAGCGGCCGGGAAATCCCGTTTTACTGCGGCCGCGGAAAACGCGGATGGAAACGTTCGCGGGCGTCGTATCTGAGATATTACGCGGTCGACGGTGCAATAACGAGCGTTAACCAGGATCGAACGCCTTAAATTTTTAACCTCCGTTAAAAATCAATTCTTTCATGTATTACTATAATTTGAAGATAAAAGGAAGTTATTTGCTATTTGTTCCAAGATTTAAATTAGATATTCCAAGGCAACGTCTACAATTATGACAATTAGCGGGTATCTATCAGATAGTCGAAGCGAGGAGTCCGTTCGTTGTTCGTAAGCGTTACGCGCGTACAGAAATTCTCCAGCATTCCGTGAACGTCACGGACCGGCGGCTCGAAGGGTTAAAAATTCCATCCCGCGCCCTTTTCGCGTTACTTTACGAGTAATTCGTTCCTCTTTTTCGCTTTACGACCCAATAGGAACGCGAAGGTATCGCGGAAGGTTACAAGCGTGTTCCCGCGTCAAAGTATTCCCCACGGGACGTGGAATAGTAGGCGAGAACGACGATGCACCGCGCGGAGAGCGCGAAATTGCCGTCGCCGCGGAATATAAATTAATTTGTTAAGATCTCCGGCCCCCTCCTCGCCGCGGCGCCTCCTCGCGTGTTAATGTTTGCCTAACATCGCGCGGCTCGCTCCCGAGACGGCAATCCTCTTTCGCGGACCGTATGAAAATTTATGTCGACGATTTTTATTTGAATTAGAATTTACGCGAGGAGAACGCGCGCGCGTCTCCCAGACGCGCGCTTCGAATGTAACGGAATAATGAACCGAGGTGGTGGATATTTGCGACCGCCTAATGATGGACGGTGGAAAACGAGCGTCGAGTTTGGGGAATGACAACGACCCTTTGATATTCGATATCAAACCAGAGAGAGAGAGAGAGAGAGAGAGAGAGAGAGAGAGAGAGAGAAAGAGAGAGAGACACACACATTTGATTAATTAAAAGGCACCGCCTTTGCGTGCCGCGAATACAATGGCGTTTCGCGTGAAACATACGAAGGCGGATAAAATTCTGATATCCGTTTCCTTTGCGTAGGCGCACGTGGTAAAGGATTGTTTCTCCGTCCCTTTTCGTACGATTCGTCTCTCTCGCTTTCTACTCTTCCTTTTTTTACTTTGTCCGCTCGATTCTCTTCTACCAGCTGAGATTACGGATGCCTGAGCGGTTTTCTCGGTTAAAGTTCACTTACACCCGCACTTAATTAACGCGTGGCATCAGAAGCCAGAGCCTGAGTCGGTTGTATCAGCGGAACTGCATCGAAATACGTTTTTATTCCTATTGCTGGGAGGTTGTAGTATGTTTAAAGGGTTGTTATTCAATTAGTGTGTATTGTCAAATTACGTATACGGGTTGATATTATTCTACTTGAAACGCGAGGGTGATACGAATTAATTCATTAGGGTGGAACATTTAACGTTTAATATTATCACTGTTTTTATTTGCGACAATGGTCATCGGATCCCATTTTTCATTTTCGAGGATATAAACGGTCCGGATATTCCAGAAATATTTATTACCCCGCGATTCAATTTATATTCGCGCAATATTCATGACAATATCATCGGTGAAATTATTCGCATCCAGCTCATTTTTGCCTAAAATAGTAAGTGCTTCATGATCAAAGCGAAAATTCCGAAATAATACCTTCCAGATTAAAGGTTCGTATCGTCGATCACTCGCGTTCATCCCTTAATGGCGAACAGTTTGGCCGGATCTATATTTGACCTGCCTAAAATCGTTTCCACCCTTAAATAGCGTCGCTTTAAAAATGTTACAGATCCGCGCGATCGAATATTCCCGGTAATTAATTGGAGAGTTAATAGTCCAACGATCCGATAAATATTTCCGATACCGTATTTAATCGATCCGCGAGGATTGTTTCGTTCGACTGGCGAGGTCGTCCGTCGTCCCGGGGTAATCGCCGTTAATACGTTGTATCCCGTCGGTGTCGTGACTTTTTCGCCCGCGGAACGAGAAGAGAGCGTGATCCAGTTCGAAGTATGTGTTCTCCTGTAGAGAGGGCAGATACTTATCGGGGCGATTACCGTTATTGCACGAACGTGCCCCTGTACCAGCCAGTGGCATAACCCGAAGAGCTTTTCCGGACTTCAGGCCACTTACAAACTTGCGCAAGACATTTTCAATGGAGATAAATGAAAATGAGTTCCTTCACCCCGGCGTTGTACTCTGAAACGTCCGCCCTTCATCCCCTTTCCCCGCCCCACTGTTCAATATGTATTAACTGAATATTAAATTTCCCACGCGCCATCGCGATACGTTAATATCCGTGATATTGTCCTCGATCTGAAAACAATGTTGGATCCACGGACTGGATGCGCGCCACTCAAAGAGCAGCCCCTTTCTGCGTCCGTCGAGCAGGCCGGACGTCGCTCGAAGAAGGAAACTAGTGGTTGCGCGAGTCTATTTCACCGGACAGGGATCTCTTTTAATTCGTCCGTCAGCTCTTTCTCCGTTCGCGATGTTCCCTCTTTAATATCGCGATTGTCGCCGCGTCCTCGTCGTTTCCGGTGGAAAGAAACGGGCGAGAGCGCAGGGGCTAGGTAAACGACGGGGATACCGACGTGCGGCCATTGGCGGAGTGCGCCAGGGTAGATAAGGCTCCCGTAATTAGAATTGCAAATGGTCCTTTATATCTATAACGCGAGATTAAAAGTAACCGTTTAGCAGGGAGCAGTCAATGGAAATATCGGCGGGCGCGCATCGGTGAACCAATATCGTTGGGAACCAATATGGCGGAACGATTCCGTTTCAATCGTTTCCGTAGGATTTGCTCCTTTTCCGTGGGAGTTTCGCGGGAAAAATTGCCCACCCCCGTTTCTCGTTATTCATTCAGCATTTTTTACCGTGCAATTAGAATCGCAAAAATCGCGCGACATGAAGGGGGGGGGGGGGAAGTAGCGGGACACGTGGGTGCATTTCAAAGTAAATCGAATAGACATTTATAAAATGTATGCAAATTAGGAAGCTGAAACGGAGAATGAAGGAAAGGAAGAGGAGAATTAAGAAAATCTTGAGGGGACCGAAGCGCGAGCGCTGTACTCGAAGCTTACTGTAATCTAATCTCATGGTTGAATAACAAAGTACACGTAAGTATTCAGAATGAAATGTCATGGTCGTTTATAAGTAAATTAGAAAAAAAAAGAGAAGCCAAGAAAGGAGGAAACTTCAGGGAGTCTTGTAAGGCTAAAAGCACGAAAACTATGTTCGAAGGGGTAGAACGAGGACAGGGAACCCTCTGTTACCCTGCTCCACGAGAAATCTCCCGCCAAGAATAGTGGAATTCCTTGTACCTCGTTTTTTTCGTACCAAAACCATATTCCCCTAAATTTATGGAAGGCGAGGCGGAGAAAAAACTAGCGTGGGCAATGGCTGGATCGTTGCGACGATACACGAGGGCCCGTATCGGTCTCGATCGTCGACATGGTTCGGTCTGCTCGTCTCGCGTACACGCGAGAAGGTAGCGAGATTACCTCGCGACGCAGACGAGCAAATATTGGCTCTTATTCGAGTCGGTTATACGACGCTTATGTACCCGCGAGGTTTCTCCTGGCTGGCGACCCTTTCCTCGCGTCCTCGCGACGTCTAGAGACCCTCCAACTTTTGACCCATCCTCGATCCTCGTTCCGCGACGATCGCGTAATCATCGAACGACGATCATTTGTCGGTGGCGTCGATTTTATTAGGATTTGTTGCGGATAAACGAGCACGAAGACGACTCCTCGATTGAACCAGCTCATCCTGGCGTGCTGTCTCGCTGAGTCGAGTTCTTTCAGGGGCTTCGAGCTTGTATCGCGTCGAGGAGGATCGTTAGCGACGCGCGCAACTTCCCTCCCCGTTGGACTCCGCGCGATCCGATTTAATGTAATTAATGTCCTTTCTACGGGATGGTAAATTGATTGGAATATGAATCGATTTTCACCCCCCACCGTCCGTCGCGTTCGCCTTTCTTCCAGCTTGATTTAATTACACGCTTCCTCCCGGGGGACTCGCGCGCCTCCTTCCTTTTTTATTTCTTTCCCGTCGGATGCGTACCCCCCTCTCCCTGGTCCCCCGTTTCCTGAATCGTTCGTACTCGATTGCAGACGCGAAACACGTCACTCTTCGCTCGAGCCACGGTTGAAAAACCGAGCGGAACTCGGAATTGCTGTGCTCTCGCGTGTCCTCGCGGGACGAGCCCCGCTCACGGGACACCGGGAAACTTTCTGAAACCGTCTTTCTGCCGGAAGTCCATACGCGTCGTTCCCCTGGCACGTTGTATTTATATAATCAAGAGTTTTGAGCTCGCTTCACTCGTTTTCCCGTGGAAAATGCGGCCCGGATCGGAGCCACGGTATTGGGAATCCACCACTGGCAACGTAGATTCACAATATCGAGGGATCTTGACCTGATTCCCGAGTACTTGCCTCATATTTCGTAGATACTTCTACCTCCGTTCGAATAACGCTGATCGTTTATTCATAAAGATAGCGATCTTCTTGATCATCGCAAACTCTTTCTACGCCTGTTAACCCCTTATAAAAGATGGAGTACGGAGACCAATCAATTTAGAGACCGCTGGTAGGAATTGGTACCAAGAATGGCAAGTGCTGCTTCGAATCAAAACGCCCAAAAAGAGATACAATTACGGTTCCCATGGCCAGTCTGGACCGTGTCCAGTTTAGTTTTACGAAGACGCGCGTTTCAGCGGAGGCACGGAGAATTAGGCACTCGATTCGTTGCCAACGATCGCGTTCCTCCCCTCCTTTCGAATACATAAGAGAACCCCTGTCCGGAATCATCCGATCGAAGAATGTTGTACGAAGGGGCAACCAGTCTCTGGCTATCCATTCTCCATGCGGAGTGGTATCGAATATTCTCCTCGGGGAGTAGCGTGGCGGTGCTTTTCCACCATCTGCCTCTCCCTCCATTGGCAGCGGTCCCCGGGGGAGGATTCCGCGTCTTCTCGGTTTGCCAAAACCGACGAACGGTGAAACGGGGGGCCAGGGGAGTAACAGCCGACCGCGATAAGGGTGGATAAGAGTGTGTTTAGGATCCGGCTGGATTGCTTGGACTACGGGATTCTCCAATTTGCGGTGCGCTTGGAAAAATTACCGAGATAAACAGCTGACTGGTGGTACCCGGGCTGTCTACCCCCGAAACGGCACCTTTTGCTTTTAACGCGTCTGTTGTTCCCGTCTGCTCGATACCGTTTGCTCGATTCCCACTCGGCTACGTAATGCTGTTTTGATTTTAATTAATTGGTTATCGAGGAGCACGCTGTTTGCCGAGCCGCGGTTGTAGACTCGTTGCCTTTGTTGGACTTGGACCGCGAGGATCCATCGGAATTAATTGACGTTGCACGAAGTCCACGAACTTTGAGAAGACAAAATTTACTTTATACGATCCTGGTTTGAGTTAGATAAATTCTGTGCCGCGAGAGTTGCGAATTTTGTTAAATCTTGAAAGTATTTGCAGCAATTAGCAGATACTCTGCGCAGTAAATTTTGCACTTTGGTGTCCCAGCACATTAGGCGGAGACGTGTTTAGATGGAATGAATAAACCTACAGCCTACAGTCGGAGACTTATTACATTCCACGCATGTCTTCCATCTGCGACCCGTTACCCCACGTAGAGGATTCCACAGTCGGGTTACTCTGTCGTTTGACACACGTCGTTTCCCTACGCACGTTCCATTCTCGCGAGTCAACATCACGGGCCCGCGTTCGAGAGGTTATTTCAAGTATGCGTTCTCCACGACTCGGCATCGCGCGGTTATAGTCGTTCTCTTCTACGTCCGATCCAGCCTTTCCTTCTGGGCAAGGGAAATTTCTCTGGGGAGCCGATATTGGTTTCCGTGGCGGGCGTAATGTCTTTCGACGATACGCAGAAAGAGCCAGAGGGGTGGGTTCGCCTCGTCCAGCGAACGTCGCATAGTGTACCGGATACCAAATCTGGGTGGACAAAATTAATAACTTGCGTACTAGGGACACTACCCTCTATAAAATTTACAATAAACTGCTTTCCGTATATTTTTGATATACTGTACAGGAGTATAAGATTGCTTTTATCAGTGAGTATGATGAATGAAACGCGAAGATTAATGTAACAAAAATTCCAATGCAGTAATTAGCATTGTAATACTTGAAAGCTAGCGTGAAATTAGTAATAATTCATATGTGATTATATTTTATTGAGGAATATATGTAGACGAGTACGTACGAGTGTCGGAATGTCGTAAAAATTAATTAATTAGAAGTAGTATGAAAGGAATAAATAATTAATGAACCATTGTGACAAGTGTCTCTCATTGAAAAATTTGTAAAAAATGTATAAAAAAATATGTATACTACTGCAATTAGTTTCAAAGAGCATAGATTTACAATAAAAATATGAAAATTAATGAATTACGGGCTGCTATAGTATGAAAATTGATTTTGTTAAGTTCCGACATTGGGAGAGTGGGGGGTTGATGGTAGTGGGAACAGGTGTATAAAAGCAGTGAGAGGCTTTTAAGGGCCTTTTGGTCATTTGGATGCCGAGGTGAGAGGGTCAAGGTGGAAATGAGGATGGTCGCTCCTGGTGGCTAACTGTGGAAGAGCCAAGGGTAGTGGACACTGGTGGATGATTGTGGACAGTGGTGGACGATGGTGGGCGGAGGTGGAGTAGCCGAGGGTGGTGGACACTGGTGACTGACAGTGACTGACAGTGGCTGACAGTGGCTGACAGTGGCTGACAGTGGCTGACAGTGGCTGACAGTGGCTGACAGTGGCTGACAGTGGCTGACAGTGGCTGACAGTGGCTGACAGTACCTGACAGTGGTCCACAGTGGTCCACAGTGGTTAACAGTGGCTGACAGTGGACAGGTGTGGACGGTGGTGGAGCAACCATGGCTAGTGGATACTGGTGGATGATTGTGGACCACTGTGGACCACTGTGGACAATTGTGGCCTTTGCCTGTGACTTTTGCCTGCCGATTGGTGAGTGAACAAATGAATGATTTAACTATTCAGAAATGAATTATTGGGTCCCTGCGTAGTCACCTCCACGGGGTGGGCCTGGGCCCTTGGTACCATTTTCCAGAGACCGGTCTCTCGAAAATGGTACCAAGCTAAGGACTACGTGCCTAGATTTAAGTCGAAATTTTTCAAGTCCTTCTCAGGGCTTTGAAAATTTCTATTTCATTGTAAATTGTAATTGTAATTGTATAATTTGTTGTATAATTGGATTGTAAATTGTATAATTGATTGTGATATAGTTTAAATTAAGTAAAAATTAGGTTTTCGCCGCTGGATCGCCGATGGAGCGCCGTTGGATCGCCGATGGAACGCCGTTGGATCGCCGAGGGATTTTAATTTCTGATATTTTTCTATGTAATATTGTATATGTATGTAATTTCCTTATATCCTTTCTCTCATATCCCTATCGTATAAAGTCCATACTGCATTTTCTGAGATTTATAATAGATTGTACAAAATGTAGTATGGATTCCGGTTGTTTGAAATTCATAAGTAGAGTCAGTCCTCGGTACCTTCTGTACCGAGAACACATGAATGTAATGGAGGGTGGATGGGACTAGGGAAATTAGGGATGGGTCCCTGCGTAGTCACCTCCACGGGGTGGACCTGGGCCCTTGGTAACGTTTTCCAGAGATTGCGCTCTCGAAAACGGTATCAAGCTAAGGACTACGCGCGTAGATATAAGTACAGTTGTAAATTCAATACTAGAACTACCAAAGCATTTAAACTGATTCTCATTTCCAATTTATAAATTCTTACTAACTTCTTATAAAGATTTCGTACATTTATTTTTAGAATTTTCTATAATTTTGCTTCAATTAAAATTTTCTTTTAACTTTTTATTTTCTATTCTTTGCTTTCTCTTTCGTATAACTATCATTCTATTTTGTTTGCATGGAATTAATTTTAACTGCGGGTAGTTCTAATGTTGAGTTAATTGCGGACTTTGTACTGGATTGTAAATTGTATAGTTAGTTAAGTTAGAGTTTAAGTTAAGTTAAGTTAAGTTAAGTTAAGTTTGTAATTTCCTTTGTAATATAATTGTAAAGAAATACATTGTCTTATACGAAGTGAGAAATAGCCACTCCTCCCATCCGTTACCGCTCGTCTATCAAAGTAGAACAAAATGTTCTCGCTTAAGTCGGTTCGCGTTTAGTCAGTACTGATGAAAATGCGTTACATACTATCTTGAGCATTCTTATTTTCTACTACGTGGAATCGCTTCACGTAGTTTTCTTTTTTCTTTATTCGCTCGATTTTTCGTCTTCTATTGCCACGCAGCGAAATAGTCGATACTCAATCAAACTGATGTGGTTTTCGGAGCCCATTGAGATTTCGCAGCCCTTGTCGATTGGTACGCCCGTTGGGTACTCGACTTGGGTATAGGCTTAGTACATTGGACGCGCTCACGCAGGTTCGTTCCGAGTAGCTCCTACCCCGTGTCGCTGGGGTCTTCGGACCTGCTGTAAGACGATTTGGGGCGGTCTACGGAGTTCGTTCTTGTCGTTGGGCAATGCGTCCTACTGCTAAGCCTCGCTGAATTCTTGATGGTACCCGCATTCACCATTGGGGAGAGCGTGGTATCAACTGTTTCGACGTAAGACGTGGCATAAATTGTTCGCGATTCGCGTCGGGTACGGTTCGCCTAGTGACTAGTGTCGAACCATCGGGTAGAATGCTCTCGTGACGATGTAACGCAGGTTTATCGGTACTTGTTCGTTCCGGTCGCGTCGCGAATTTTAGTTTCAATTTTGCTTCTATTCACTTTCTTTTAATTTTCATTAATTTAACTTTTGGTCATCATTTTTCGAGTCAGTAAATCAGTTCAGTAAAGTTTAGTATATCGTACCGTAGACCCCTTTGCGAAACACTTGAATTTTTCTAAAGTGTTTGTAGAGTCACTTTACAAATTTCACTTTGGGTAAGATAATGGCATTTCTCGTCATCCCTTTCGCAAAAGTCCATACTGCAATTTCTAAGATTTATAATAGATTGTACAAAATGTAGTATGGATTCCGGTTGTTTGAAATTCATAAGTAGAGTCAGTCCTCGGTACCTTTTGTACCGAGAACACATGAATGTAATGGAGGGTGGATGGGACTAGGGAAATAGGGATGGGTCCCTGCGTAGTCACCTCCACGGGGTGGACCTGGCTCCTTGGTAACGTTTTCGAGAGATTGCGCTCTCGAAAACGATATCATGCTAAGGACTACGCGCGTAGATTTAAGTACTGATGTAAATTCAATATTAGAACTGCGAAAGCATTTAAACTGATTGTCTTATATAGACCTTATACATTAATTTTTAGAATTTTGTATAATATTGCATTAACTTCAATTTTCTTCTCACTTTTCATTTTCTATTCTTTGCTTTCTTTTTCGAGTATTTTTACTTTTTCGCACAACTATCATTCTACTTTGTTTGCATAAAATCAAAATACTTTTATTGCTGGTAGTTCTAATGTTGAGTAAATTGCGAACTTTGTACTGGATTGTAAATTGTATAGCTAGTTAAGCTAGAGTTTAAGTTAAGTTAAGTTAAGTTAAGTTAATTTTAGGTTCTCGCCGCTGGATCGCCGATGGATCGCCGATGGATCGCCGTTGGAGCGCCGCTGGATCGCCGAGGGATTTTAATTATAGAAATTTTTATATATTATATATGTATGTAATTTATATATTATATTATATTTATATATTATATTGTGTATTTATATGTTATATATGTATGTAATACTCATATTCCCTTCTTTTTCCTTATAATAAAATTGTAAATGAATACATTTTCTTATCCAAAGTGAGAAATAACTACTTTCATAATCCGTTACAGCTCGTTCATTAAAATAGAACACAATTGTTCTATTATAAATCGGTTCGCGTTTAGTCAGTACTGATGAACATGCGTTACATACTATCTTGAGCATTCTAGTTTTGTGCTACGTCTAATCGCTTCACGTACTTTTCTTTTTCTTTCTTCGTTCGAGATTTCGTCTTCCATCGCCACGCGGTGAAACAGCCGGGACTCAATCAAACCAATGTGGTTTTCGGTGTCCATCGAGATTTTGCAGCTCTGGTCGAATACGCTCGGGGTACTCGATCAGGGTATCGGCTTAGCACAGTGGACGTACCTCTTGATGGAGTCGCGACGTTGTATTCCTACCCCGTGCCGCTGGGGCTTCAGCCTGCTGTAAGTCGGTACGAGGATGGTCTACGCGGTTCGTTCTTCATTGAGAGCAATGCCTCCACTTGCTAAGCCTTGCTAAGATCTCGATGGTATCCGCATTCACCATTGGGGAGAGCGTAGTTTCGACAGTTTCAATGTAAGACGTGGCATATCTTGTTCGCGATTCGTGTCGGGTATGGTTCATCTAGTGACTAGAGTCGAACCATCGGGTAGAATGCTCTCGTGAATATGTGACGTAGATTTATCGGTACTTGTTCGTTTCGGTCGCGCCGCGAATTTTATTCAGTTACTTTCTTTGATTAACTTTAGTTTAACTTAATTACGTTTCCATTTTCATCAAGATTCGTATCAATCTTTCTTGTAATAAAATTAGAGAATTTAGTATATCGTATCATAGACCCTTTTGTGAAACACTTGAATTTTTCCAAAGCGTGAGTAGAGTCATTTTAGAGCTTTCACTTTGGGTAAGACAATGGCATTCCTAGTTATCCCTTCCGCAAAAGTCCATACTGCAATCTCCAAAATCTAGCATAGATTTTGGAGAATGTATTATGGATTCCGGTTTGAAATTCACAAGTAGAGTCAGTCCTCGGTACCTTCTGTACCGAGAACGCATAGATGTAATGGAGGGTGGATGGGATTAGGGACATAGGGATGGGTCCCTGCGTAGTCACCTCCCCGTTGGTGGACCTGGGCCCTTGGTAACGTCTTCGAGAGGCCGGTCTCTCGAAAACGGTATCAAGCTAAGGACTACGTGCTTAAATTTAAGTCGTTTGCAATACAGTAGAAATTGTCCAAGTCCTTCTCAGGACTTTGAAACTTTCTATCGGATTGTAAATTGTATAATTAGCTACAATTTAAGTTAAGTTAAGCTTAGAAATTTGCCGTTGGGTTGTAGCTGGATCGTAGCTCGCTGTTGAGAAGTGTTTAAAAAAAGAAGAAAAAAAAACACCACCGACTTGTTCGCCACCAGCAATCGTCTTCTTTTTCGCGGTTCCTTGCATTCAATTTCACGTGAATGCGTCGCGGTGTTTGGCATCGCTCCCTACGGCCTCCTCCTCGTTATTTTCGAGAGACGGCGTGCGAAGGAAGGAAACCGAGGGTGGTAACGGGGGGTGGAAGTAGCAATGCAGAGAAAAGGGGTTGCATCTTTGGCGCCACGGTTGTTCGACCGGATACTTTCTATCGTACGATAAACGCCGGATGTGGCGGACTCGTACGAAACACTGAATTGTTCTATGGCCTCCGGCAGATTTATGTATCGCGCGCGTCCCACCCCGTCGTCTCGCAACCCTTCCAGGCTCGTGCCTGTTGGCACGATCGACTGTCTCCGCGCGGCGCGCTCTTCAATTCCAACTGCGTCCCCAGCTCGATTAGAGGCCGCCAACCAGGCTGATTTATGCCGCTTTAATCCCGACGACGCTCCAGATCGTCGGAGACAATTGTGGCGTAAAAATGCTGCCCTTTGACGCGCTCGTTCTGTTTCCTGTTTTCGCCCAGACCACTGTCGATTCACCCGTTGCCAAGTCGAGAATTTCTGATTCTTGGCGAGAGAACGTTCGGTCTTAACTCTTGGATCTTTCGTAGCTTCGAATCAGATATGTTTAAAATTTCGTGGATCCGCGTCAGAGAGATGTTCTTGAGATTTATCGTAGAAAGGAAAGCATCGTACGAAAGTAAATGAAACGTTTCTTAGAGTCTCAGTGTCTCTGTGCTTGAAGGGAGCAGATTTACTCGAAACATCGGACCATTACAGGGTCTCACGCGTGTACACGTTCAGAATTGTGTACGTATCCGAAGGAAAACGGCGATTGGATCGTGCTCGAGGTACTTCGTGTCTTCCTTGGGGCGAAACGGTAGGACTTCCAGCGTTAGACACGTCAGAAACCGGTTGGAAAGTTGCTGGTTCTCCATATTCATACGTCTTCTCCATTGTCCGCTTCTCTTTCAACGTCTTCCCCAGTCACGGGTTTCTTCTCCGCGGGACAGGCGTGTTTCGTGACCGTCCATCATCGAACAACCCCCTAGCCATGTAACTTCCAGCGAAAACTTCAGTTTCGACGCGCTATATTTTGCACGGTTAGGTTCGATTTAAGATCGATTTCAGTAAAAATTAGAATCTTTCCCCAAAGTTTCAAGCGAAGGATGGAAACGGTAAGAATTTTTCAGGCATTTCTCCAGCGCTCCAGTTCCCGTATCCTTTACAAAGAAGTAATTCTATATGCAATACGCAAAGCAGTCGGCGAGTGAAAGATTTTCCATATCCACGAAACATTTCACTGAGAGCTTATCGTCAGTTTCGACACGCGATCTCTCGAAAGCACACGTTCGCGGAATAGCAATCGTCTATAGAATCCACGCAAAAACTGCAAATTTTCCACCACGCTGCGGCCTCTTCCTTTTGGGCAAAGGAATAATTCGTTCGTACGCGAAACGGGCTGCACACGAGCGACTGCGTTCGATACGCAAGTTCCGATTGAGCTCTAGTTTCGAAAACAGTTTGGTCCTCGCAAAATCACGATAATCCGTAGAATTCTAGCGAGGATTTGAATCGAAGATCGAACGCTTCGCTTTTTGTCCCTTTTTCAAGAGGATACGGAAAAGCTGGGCTTCGACGCGCCATCTTCTTGCAGAGAAGCTGGTTCGCGCGATCGCGATCGCCCGTAGGGCTTCGAGCGAAAGAATTAAACCGAGGATCGGATCTTTCCAATGGCCCACTTTCTTTCGCCCCTTTACAAGGGAATAATTCGACTGGACGCGAGACGTTCGTTCGCTCGTTCCTCTCTTTCACGCGCAGCCCTCCCGTTTAACCTTCTCGCTCGCCTCCAATCAGTTCTCGAGATCCTGTTTCCAGGATTAAAAGAATCCCAGGGCAGAAACCGTGGTTCTTGGGCGCGAAGGGCCCTCTCGAGCCGCCGGCTGCGTAATTGGCACTTTGGAGCGGCGCGAGCCCGACAGAGGGTAGGTGTAATAAAACGCGGGCCGCGCCGTAGCAAGATTCATTGCTCGCTGCCAGTCAGTGCGGTCTTTGAACCGAATTTTCTCGCCGGCTCGCCCCTCGCAAATGAGGCGCCGAATTAAACGGCCGCCACCGATATAATCTCGGAATCAATTTGGCCTGCCCTTTCTTGGATCGACTTGGGAACAATCGCCTCTTTATCTGCGATCGATGGCCTCCCTCTTTGTTCGTCGTTCTTTCTACGCGTCTCTTTCGTTAGAATTATGGAAATTGAAACGATTCATGATGAAAGATGCGCAAATGAAAGGTGAATGAGAATTGATCGCTTTGTTTGAGATTAGCGATAGAAACGATTGTATCATGTTGGGAAATATTGTAAAAAAATAGTGGTATAAAGGAGTGGAAAGAAATATCTGTCTTGTGATACGTGAAAGGTAACAGGTCAAATTATACGACGATTCGACTGCTCGCAAGTAGAATCGGTTAGCCGCGCTGTTAGACTACTGTTCGAAATCCTTAACAGTGTTCCTGGAGATACAACAATATGTTCTTTTGATATCATAAAACCAAAGAGAATAGAAATATTTTTCGTGCCTCCGTTCGGCAAAAATAACTCTGCGGGTAAAGCGAAAAATCGGTTTACAGGGATCCTCCACTGCAATGGAGATACAACGAAAATAGAGACGCGGTACGTTTAATAGTTACAGCGGTTAGAGAAGGCGGACGAAAGTAGTTTCGAGCGCGTGTTTCAATTTCATAGAAAATCAGAGAGATCGCGTCGGAGGTCGCCGACTGGTCGCGTTAATCGCGCGAACGCGCGCGTTTAATCAGCTTACGCGATTGTATTTTCGCGGAGAGCACTCGGCACGGAGAGAGCATCGTAAAGGGTTGCAGGCGGAGGGTGATAAGGGAAGGAGGGAAATTACACTCGACCAGCATCGAGCGTGCAGCGTTGACGCATGTCAAATAATCGTAGGTTATGCTCGTACAGGTACCCGGCGCGTACTACGCGCCCCTTTTTCCACAGCCCTTTTTTTTTATACGCTCGGTGTAAAAAGAGGAGCGAATAACAGGGAGTACCGAGCGAAGAGTAACTTGGATGATATTTGCTCGCGTTCAGCCTGGCCACCCAATGTTGATTTTCATCGTAAAACGAGCAATTGAACCGTTCGCGTGCTTCGCTAGACTTCATAAAACCGCGTCGATGGGTGGCGTACCGTGGGCACCGCAAGTAGGGAACACCTCCAGCGATCGAGTTCGCGAGTGGAAAACGAATTAACGCGTTTTTAATTTAATAGAATTTAGCGGAAATAAAAAGAGAGGAATAAACGTATGAATAAACCTTGGAGAAACGGTCGTGGTGGAATTTTCTCTCCTCAACGAGAATCTCATTAGAAGTTTAACGTTCAACCCATGCGTGCTCGAATCGATGCTACCCTATCAGCTCTTGTTTGTAGCGACTTAACACTTCAGGGAATCTTGATCTTTGTCTTTCAGGGACCTTTCCGAGAGGCGTACACTTTCCTCTCTCGTCTACACGGTTCGTAGCGAGAGGGTGCTTGTTTTATAACTCGCTCAGATTGACGGCTCTGATAGAAAACACGTGAACCGTACGAACCGTGAAGATAATCAAATTTAATCGAACACGCGTGACACGATCATCGAAACGCCTGTTAAACAGTGCGTTTACTAGAATTTCAAGAAAACGTTCCAATTATTATTTCACCGGATAGAATCGTCGAAAGTGGCGAGTTAGAGAGATAATCGCCAGGTTGAAGAATCCTCGAACGAAGGGGACCAGTAATTTTCGCGAAATATTTAACGCTTAGCCAGCCAAGATGGCACGGGGATGAAGGGTGGCGAAGAGAGAAGGCGCGGATGGTCTGCTGGCAGCCGGAATTCATTTATCGCGAGACGGCAGGGCACTTAATCATGCGACCCTTTCGTTGGTTTCATTATCCCCATCCGCCTTATCGTCCCATAAAGATATTAACTCGCGAAGTTGGCTGGGCGCGAGTCAAGCTTCGGCGGAGCCGCCCGGAGGCGTCTTATTGAAATCAGCGGGGGCAGAAAATTTCACGGGACCAGGCGGCTGCAGCCTCCGTTGGATCAACAGCTGCGAATTAAGTGGCGCGACTCTGCAGCGCTCGGGGGTTGAGAACAGGGGTTGCTGTGCGCGCGACGAGGCGCTCGAGCTAGCCGGTACCACGATCGCATCCGTCGAAACTTTGCCGCCAATTAGATCGAATCACGTGGAGCGATCGAGGAACGACCGCGTGCGAGGTAGTTACTGTTGAATATCGTGGAGGAACTCGTCGATGTCCCGGACGAGGCAATTAGCGATAAGGTGGATAATTAAAAATCGATGGTTTCGAGTAGGAAGATTGATTCGACGTTGCTTGAAAGATATTCGAGGTAATTTAAACTTTATGCAACGAAGCTGAGGGATTCCCGATTTCATTACTTTTTAAACCGACGTTAACGCTTCAGAGTAGCCGAGTGTAACGATATTGTACCTAGAAACGTCGCATTCAGTGTTTTTAGTTTCGCGAGCGGTTCGACGACAACGTTGGTCCAACTCGCGAGCAGACAGTGAAACCTCCGAGCAGCAAAACAATCGCGACGCAAGGCTGGCGATGGACGCCCGGTAGGGGGTAGGGAGGGTGGCCAAAAAAAAGGAAAAAATGACGAAGCGAAAACAAAGGAAGAAAAAAACGGGTAGGGAAAGGAATGAAAAAAAAAGTCGTGAAACTTCGCCGTTCGAGATCGTCGATCCGCGCGGCACATTGTTTCGCCCGGAACGCGACTATTCCCGGTCTCTCAGGAAGCGCGCAATCCCGCCGCTTCCCCGACGAACTTCCGGTAATCGTGTGCATTCGTGAAGAGCCCTCGTCGACGAGCGCCGACGGGGACCAGACGGAGAACGGAAGTCGTGTCGACGAGGACGCTGGTATACAGCTGGAAGGAGAGACGGAGAGACAGACTGAGAGCGAATGAGAACGAGAGAGAGATAGAGAGAGAGGGTGAGATAGCATGAGAGGAAAAAGACAACGCGCGCAGAAGTACGCGAGAGTAAACGAGACGGAGAGCCAGAGTGTATCGTAGGGAGAATATTTAGAGAGAGAGAGAGAGAGAGAGAGAGAGAGAGAGAGAGAAGGGGAGGGAATGGCGGTTTATGGATGCACTTGCCGCCCTACGGAGGCGCGCACGTAGCGGGTGCACGCGTGTGCACACAACGGAGCCGCTTTAATCGTCGCTGCGGGTAATCGTCGCTGAAAGTAATTTACTCGCACGCGTGCTGCTGACAAAGCCGGCTGTTCGACGGCGTTCCGCGCGCATTTTAAAATCTAATCGGGGATCTAATTAAAAGCAGCTCGAGGAGGATCGTGTGCGACCTGCGTCGATGCGCACTGGTGCGAATGACACGTCCGAAGGATAGAAAGGTGGAGGAGAGAAGGCAGGAAGAGGGACGTCGCGACGGAGCGAGGGTAGTCGTGTCGAGGGCCGAAAGAAAACGTTATTGTTGACGAACGCGGCCTGCAGGGGGTTGCTCAGATCGACGATGGCTAGACGGCGACCCCGTTGTCGATTTATTGGCAGAAAATCAGAGCTAATAGAGCGCGTCTCTGGTGGAAGCGTTCGCAAATTGCCGGGAATTTAATTAAACCGACAGGAAGAAAGAACGCCGCCACGGAAAATATCGAGGTAACGGAGAACGCGTAAAATGGCGGATTATTAAAAGCGGAACGCTGTTACACGTCGGCTAAGCGAATCAAAATTTAATTAACACTAGGAACCACCGCCGCGTTCGTCAAAATGACGGATTTCGAATATCCTACCGTTGGCGGTGCGAAAATAAGCTGGCCGGCTGAATTCGTGCCGTCTTTAACGAAATTAAGGGAACGATTACACGCGAGGGGTGGTGCGAGCTGTTCATCCTTCGGTTATATTTGCGAACGGGTTCAAGATATTTAATTTACAAGAAAATTTCGGCGATCGCGTTCAAATTAATATCCTCGTCTCATCGGGGCGATTCGCCCCGGCGAAATTTAATATTTGTCAAAGGACGATCCTATTATGACGTTGGCGAAGGGTAATCTCATCGCGGTCTAAAGATAACATTTCGCTAACCTGATTTCCGACGTTCGACGAAAACGTTAGTACTAGAGATCAACCCTTAGAGCAAGAGGGGGAGGGAGATATGACAAGGTTGGAGAATTGTTCGGCGAGGACGGCAATTTATAATCAGTCGGAAGCTGTTGTTCCACGGCTGCGCTGGCTGCCACTTTGAATGCCTTGTAAATAGATTACGATCATCGTTTCCGTCCCGCTCTCCTCCGGTCGTTTCGACGAGCGAACGCTCTCGGAGTCGGCCTCTGTTTTGCAGTACGAACGAAAGTTTCGCCGGAAGTTCGTTAATCTTCTTTGACCAGCCGCGCTTGTAAATTATCGCTGGCGTCCGACGCGGGATTTCGCCGGACGAAATCAAACGAACCTCGAATTCAATCATTCCCTATTAAAAACGAGCATCAACGAGCGGCGACGGGGTGGTGAGGCGGGCGGATGAAACGAAGTAATATCGAATGGACAGAGATTGTTCGGCTGATCGAATAAATTGAAATAAATCCGGTTGGCGACGGGGCACCGGGGTGGAATCAGCGCGCGAATTCGGAGCGTGGTAAATTATTCGCGGTCGCGACGAGCGGCGACGTTCATAACCGGTATTTCGATCGTTCCGCGCGGAAATCGTCGGGAAACGTGCCTCGTGGATGTCGTAAAGTCGCGCTCTTTCGACGTCGCGTATCGATCGGTAACGCAGGGGCCATTTTTACGAATCCGTCGGTACCGTGGCCGTTCTGGAGGCGCGTGTTTAATTTCCCACGGTCCAGTCTGGAATCCCGTTTCGCCGTAAACACGGTGCAACGTTAATGACGCGCCGCTGCGAGCCGTTAACGAGACGAATTCGGGCCGGTTGTTTCGCCCCCTATACTCACCCCTCCCCGTTCATTTCAACGTTAAATAATTCACCCGACAGACTTGGAGGTTGTAACCGGGTTTTCATCCTGCCAGGCGCGGCCAGACATTGAATTTCCCCTCCAACTTCCGTAATGAATTTCGCCCTTGCTGCAACCGTTAACCGCGCGGAAGTCGCGAAAGTCGCGGATGGGAAAAGTTGTTTCGGTAATTTTACGGATTTCATTCACAGCGACCGCCGCGAACTTCGTCCTAATTCGATCGAGCCTCGCGCGGACGATTTCGTACGGAACCGCGTCCCGAGACGGACGACGTTCTCTCTGTCCTTCTCCTTTTTTCCTTCCACGGAAAAAGAGCCACGTCGTCTCCGTTAAATAATGCGTTTAGCTTGACCTCGTTACGAGGCGTCGGTACTCGGCCAGCTAACGCCGTGCTGCGCGCTTTTCCCAAATTTTTTCTCGTTAAACGCTCGTTGCTGAGTTCCGCGAGCAAACTTCCGCGGACGAGTGAAGCGTCGTTGCGTGCAAACTTTCGTCGCGTTCGAATTTTCGAATTCATCGGATCCCCACTTGATACCGCGCGATTTTCCCCGCCCCGTTTCGAGTCAGCGACTTCCGTAATTCTCGAACGCTCGAGCGAGGAGAAACCTCGTTTGTTGAAAACCACCTCGCGTGTGTCGCGTATTTTTCGAAGCTTCCCTTTAGATTTCCTCTGGCATCTACCAAGGCGCATCTCTTTAAATACTCTCGTCCGTTCCGGCGTAATCGCGCGCACAATTTCCCGTGCAACTAAACATACACCGTATAATGTAACTTAAGCCTAACTAAGCTCGCTCTACTGCGCCGTTCTGCATTAATCCTCGGCTGGTACTCGCGGCGTAATTTCCTCGCGTTCTACCTGGTTATAGCAGCCGTTTACCTGAAACTTCTCCGCCGTCTACCCCATCTTCGACGCGTATCGAACCGCCTCGAGCGGCTCGCGAGGCGTCCTCGCGCCCCTTGGTTCCGCGCGAGACCAGAGTCAGTCGCTTTTTCAACGCTGGTCAGAGTGATTTATACCGCGGCGGGCGGCGATATTTTTCAATCGTCCAGCTGTATGCTCGCCAGGCGATGCATAGTCTGTCGTTAAAAGTTTACGTTGCTCGCGGCACGTTCCGTGGACCACGTTCAACCCGCCTTCGTCCAAAGACCCCTTCGAATCTCGATGGCGCTATATATTTCCCCGCGCTGTGCACGGACAGCAGGCGCGCGTCCATGTTGGCGTGGCGATGGCGTTCAGGTGTGCGAGGTCGTCTGGATAGACATTGCAACCGGTTACGACGTGCGACGATACGACTGTTGGACCCGACTCCAGGCCATAACCACGGTGAAAGCTAGAGTGCTTTTTCGTTTACCGGCGCGCAACCCCTGGCAACGAACATGTTTCCCCTTTTCTCCGTTTTTTTTTGCCCTTTTCCTTCGCCGCGCGGACTTTGTCGAGGCGAATCGATGCGATTGATAGCGCGACGGAACCGCGATATCTCTCTGCCGCGCTAGTCGCTGGTTAATTGGATCGTTTAATTGCAATTTCGCGGGGAACGGTGATACGATAACGCGTTAGCAACGCGGAGGAACAATCGAGCCATTGTATTTGCCGCTGGAAACTGGAATGACTGAAATTAGCGCGTGGTCGAAATGAAAAATCGCTCATAATAGATTCTTGGATCACAAAGAAATTCAATTAGTTTACGCGGCCGCGATTTAGTTTCGTAATGTCAGATCGAATTCGACGGGCGCAGCGATAATTCGAACGCGTGTAATTTGATAGAAATCGATCGTACAGTTAATTTTCATTTGCCAGACCCGGGGTTACCGAATCGCCAAATTAACGGCCGCGTATAGTTTAATGAATTCGTCGTACTCGTCGGGTGATCAATGTTTCGCTTTGACGGTTCCGTCGACCATTTTCTTCATCGTCCATCCGAAAGCTCTTGCCGGACAGATTTACGCGGGCATAAATCAGCGGCTCGCGCCGAATCTCCTGCGGTTCGTCCTTTAATTGAATACTCTCGAGACCATTATTGCCATCGTTGTTTCGAGGGGGCCGGTTTTTCAGCGATCGTTTCTCGCTCGCGACCAACTTTTTCCGCTCGTGCCACGCGCGCGCTCCCGCCTGTTAACCGAACCGTAACGCCAGCCGACGACAATGACGGATGCGCCTTTGCTGGCCTCCTGCATAACGCAACAAAGCCGCGAGTAGGAATGCTGCGGAGCCAATAATTAACGAGGCTAATGATCAAACAATATGGAACCACCGGCCTATTCACTCTATGATCATTCGCCGCGTCCACGTGCACGCTCCTCGATAATTAATTGTACGTTGGCCGCAACAATATATTGAATCCTGCCGTTTGATAGCTAACGATCATCCATCGGTATCCACGTTTCATTACTGTCGAACGGTATTATGATACGCGGCCAGGTTCCCTCGTGCACCGCCGTCGCGGTTTTTACCGTCGACCGTGACCGATGGGATTCGAGGATCGTTAGAAACCATTCGATCGGGCATCGTTCCGGTCGCTCCGCCGGTTTATACACGCCGCGATGGTTCCCATTAACCGCGAAGTGAACACGATTCGATCGAATGATCCTGTAAAATGTTAGGGAACGACGCGTAAGCGAGCGTTAATAAAACGATCCATTTAGATCGCCAAGCGAGAGATCTGTTCGTGGCTCTCTCGACGGTTGAATCGGTTATTTATACGGGGACGTGACAAATTTGTTCGCGAATTTCGTTAAGCCTATGCAAATTTCGCTGGCACGCTTTAAGCTGGGTTTGGTAGCTGCGAAAGATAATAACGTCGATTTTTGCGGGTGAAAATTACTTCAGGTTTGTGTCACGTCATCGAGACGCGTTGCGATGTCGAACGTTCCCGTTGGTTCTGGACGCGTTATTGCAAGCGTGCAACCGTTTTCATCTAGACGCGACAATGGAAGGGACCGCGCCGATGATAACAATTAATCGTCAGGTAGAAAGTCCAGTCCCGTAACTCGCAGTTGCGCCGTTTTGTCCGGCGATGTCCGCATCGACGTTTTTGACGCGGACGCCGACTATTGTCCGGGAAAATATTTATCATCGCGATTGTGGCGAAAATAAATTATCCACCGCCGCCCTCGTCGTCACAAAAGCGCGTCTGATTTTTTTCTACCCGTCACGTGTGCGCGGGACCGTTTCTTAACGTCGTCTATCATCCGTTACGTTCTTTGCGAAGTTGGTACACACCGCGTTTTTGACGCGGTTAAGTACATTCTAAATCCCGCGAGAGAATTGCTACTCGTGAGGTTTCTTATTTTTAAAAATGTCCAAAGGGGTTGCGTCGAGGCTGGAAGCTAAAAAGCTTGGCAAAAATTGTTAAGCGACCCTTCATCCTCTCGCCCACGAGCGAGGCGCGAACGCGTCGCGATGGTAAGCGATCATCTCGCACGCTTACGCGTTCGCGCGCCATCCGGTTCCTCTTTCGTTCGCTCGAGCCTTTCAGACGAAATTTCTGCAATTCGCTCGGACGCAACGTTGAAAACGTTGCGCAGCGACGATAACGCGATTACGAAACGTCGCGCGGCACCGTGCGCGGAAAATAACGTTTGTTCCAGCGGAAACAGCGTAACGACTACTCGATTAGCGGCTGGGAATCGATATGAACCAGTGTTGGGGCTCGCCGGGGCTCCCTTTAATGGAATGCGAATTTTTCATAAATCTGGCGCAACTTAATCTTTCATCGCGTCCGGATTCATATCGCATGGGATCGGCTTTTCGAAACCGTAGAAAACATTTTCTCCATTTATTACTATTTGCTGATGCGGTTGTACGCGCAATATATTGGTTTCACGCGTATTTGGATATTAAAAAAGCGGCCGAACTGAATATGGAACAGGGTAGACGCGGTCGTACCGGAAGCGTTTGAAACGCTAAGTCCGTGGATCGGCGGAAGGTAAGTCGCGTCGTCAATTATCCCCCCCGAATTACTCTAATCCCCGGCCACATGTATAATTCCCGATAATTAATCGATTCACCGGCGTCGGGGTGAAAAACTGAAATTACGTTTCATCGATAGGTTCAGCTGGCGAACCCTCGTAAACCGTACGCTGGCATTATTGGTCCCTTCGCCTATCCGAATAGGGGCTGGACCAGTCTCACTCACCACACCCTTCGCGTTCAATCGAATTCTTGCCGATCGTAACTGTGTCCGCGATCTGTTGGTCTCGCGTAACCGCGTGCGTTCGTGTGGCGTGATTCGTGGTACGAAGAAATTAAAACGCGACGGATGGGCTGAGGCGGAGCCATGCGAAGGAAGGAGCAAGGGAAGAATGAGAGAGAAAGAGGGAGAGAAAGTGTAAAAAAGATAGGAGAATACTGACTGAGAGGCGGAGGGACAGAGATGAAGCGAGGGGTGCGAGTGAAACGGAATTAGGGATGGAGAAAGGGGAACGGGGGTGTTAAATATGCATGCCGGGTAAAGCGGCAACAATAGAGGGCTCCTCGTCCCTACCCGTTCGCGTACCATCGCACAGAGAGAGGCTCGCAGTTGATCGCGCGACCCGGGCGCAAAACACACCCCGCTAATGGCACCCCCGGCACTCTCTGCTCGTGATACCCGCACCCTGCGTCTCTCTATATATACAACGACTACCTATCCAGCAACACTCACCCTCTCATCCGGTTCTCGCTACTACAGCCTTGTGTTCCTGCTCTTCCTACTCTTGACTGCCTGATGCTCGACCTTCCTCTCTTTCTTTTTCGCATTCCTTCTTCCTCTTCCGTCGTACGCCACTCTTGCTTCTTTTTTTTTCGTTCTCTCCGTTCCTCTCGCGTCTGTTTCAACCCTATGCTTCCTCTGCGTCCCGTTTCTCTTTCTCTACGGGCGCTTTCCTCTTCGTCTTGCTTCACTTCGAGCTTATTGCCCTTTTTCACCCTCCACCGCCACCCTCCAGGCTCCGCCTGCTGTCTTTTTAATTCCGTTTCCGGCTCCCCGTGTATTTTGTATCGCGCCTTGCCTCGAGGGTTGTCGTATCGAGAGAACGATTCGTTAGAAAGTCGGTCGCGCCGATAAAACGTCCTCGGAGCGTGTGTCAGGGGGTGCGTGAAATTCTGCGGTTTGTCTTTCCGGTTGGCGTAGAGGGCCTTGGTCCGGTGTTTCTGTTTGCCCTCGACGTCTGGGCTTCCCTTTTCGTTTCTTTCTCTTCGCGTATGTGTAATTCCTTACAGTTCTACCATCGAGACGTATTTTCGCTCGAACGGTTTATTATTCAAGCAGTGTACCCTTTGCTGCAATACTGTTAATTTATCATGAATATGCGCGCGGTGTTCATTTCTCTCGATTGGACGAAATCTATTCGTAATGAGGCGTCTCGATATTTTTGGTCGTTCGCGATAAAAATGAAATTATCGTCAAGCAGATTTTAATTTCGTCCTATTTATTCTTAAACAGATCGCGGACGAAATCGCACGATTCGCGATCTCGTATCGCGTCCGCGTGCCCTCATTAATTCGCGTCACACAGTCCCCACCGTATTTGTTTCCCAGGAACGATTTTCCAAATCGATTCTGGCGCGCGAAATCTACGCGAGTTCCACGAGTCGTCTCAAACGTGCGGCAACTTAATATCGGGCAAGGACGAGCGGGCGGATCCGTTGGAAAATCCGAGGTAATACTGGTAACTCCGCCGTTACGAGGGATACTTGTTACAAACTTCGAATGTTGTTCTCGGACAGATGCTTATTCGAGAACGAGACTGGTCCTGGTGCTCGCCGCTCGTCTTGTTCCCCGCTCGAAGTTCCGCAGCTTCCGGTGTTTAGTCGAAGTCTTTTCAGCACGGGGAGGGAATCGAGGACGAAGCCTCCGGTTGGAAGCCCCGCGCGAACTTCAATGTCGTCGCCCTACGCCACCGTTTGCGAGGTCGACGCTGAACGGACGCGCGTCTCGTTTCGCACTGTTCGATCGAGGTGAACACCTACATCCCCCTTCTGGTCGCCATCCTCGTCCCCTTTCCGTAACGCGTTTCCGTTCCGCGGAACGGCGAGCTCTATTATTTCGCTGGCGGGAAGGCTCCGGCAGAAGGCAAGAAGGAGGCATTAATTTAACTTTCGTGGGATCGCGGGGCGTCCTTTCTAAGTCCCTATCTTCTTTCGGTCTAACGCCCCACGAGTTCCGCCTGTAATATTTAAACGTCCAACTAATCCAAAGTTAATCCAAACTTGGATCGTACAGGCTAGAACTGTACCATAGTCGTGGTCCACCGTTGGATCGAACAGAGAACGAGATAGCAAGGAGAGAGAGAGACAGAAAGAGAGAGAGAGGGTAGCTGGTAGAGCGTACAAGTACCGATTGTTGCTTCGCGAATGGATCCAGGGACGAGTGGCCGGCAAAACACGCGGGGCGTAGAGGAACGGCGTGGATATAGCCTGCTTGAAATGCGGCTGGCGTTCGCGTCTACTTCCGATCCATCTGGCTCAAGACGGGCGACAAATCGAGTTACCGCCCAAGAGCCGAGACCAAAGAGCCTTGGCAGCCTTCTTTTCCTTCCTTCCTTCCTCCCCGACCTCCTGCACCCTCTACCGCGACTACCCACACCGACTACGCGCCAGTCGTGGCCGTAGTTACCGGCTTCTTTTCTTTACTTTCCGTGCCCGTTTCCTCGAGACCAGTCGGGACACCGCCACCGTCGGCCTCTCGAACCTCGACGAGATCGCGTGGAACCGGGCACCGCCAACAGAACCGAGGGAAAGGAACGAGGGAGGGCTCGGAGGGGGAAGTCAAGCCAGGCTCTAACTCTGTTTAGGGTTCGAGATCGCGAGTAAAACGAGTTGCCAGCTCGTTAGGCACTTCGAGTGCCTCGCCGCGAGCCCTCCATTGGCGACGGTATCACGTACCTGGGGAACGCAGGACTCTTGGCGAATTAACCCCTCGACTACATAGATCCCTCCCATCCCTACGACGGACTTCTCGTTTTCCCCTCCTTTGGATATATTTCGTTCTCTTTCTGTCTCTGTGGTTACTCTACGCTTTCGTGTCTGTTTCGAGTCTCTTCGTTGGTCAGTGCTCCCTTCTTTCCACCCTCTTTCCGCTTCCACTTCTATTTTTTCTTCTTCTCTATCGACGTCGACTTGATGGAACGCCGAGGCGCACGGCTGTGATCTGGTCAACGCACGGTTCATTGAATAAGGTATCACCCTGACCGAAGTTTTATGAGGTTAGCCCGACGGTGAGCGTCGGTGTGAGTGGAGTTCGGGGTAAGTCGGGTAATGGAGATGGACTTTGCGAAAGTATTCGCAGCAGCGCGTTAAATAATTTGCGAACTGGTCGCGTTCCGTATCGAGGACCCCACGGCGGACCAAGTTAGATTGATTATTACAGGCTGATCCGGGGGCCACGGGCCCCATGGGGGTTCTTTTAATTACGGTATAATTTCGCAGCGAATATCATTACATCCTCGTAAGCGAACTCGCGGCATCGCCGTTAACTCTGCGCCACGATTCGATGTTATTCTCGCATTCGTTGGGAACGCGATTCACGATAATAGATCTGGATGTCGTCTAAAAAGGTTTACCGGACAGCGGCGACAAAAATGGTAAGAAACTAAGCCCCCAAACAAGGGTGAAGTAGCAGGAGAAAGGCTAGATAAGGGGGCGACGATAACCTTATTTAGCGTTCCCGACTGTGGGCAAAATGAATTACCAGGGGCGCGGCTGTAATTCCCATGGGTCGCGATATCGCGTCTCGCCATGGGCGCTCCACCAGCGAACCTTCCTTTCTGCGGTCTCCTTCTTCCTCGGTTTCTTTCGAGATGTCGAGAGCGATTCTGCTTGCGCGCGCTAGTTGCTTTCGTCGCTTATTCACTGCCCTCGTGGACGAGGAATTAAGATATATCTAATCAATGAAATGTGGCCAGACATAGGGCCACTTGTTGGATCGACTGAAAGGGATCCTTATCTTTACGTGGCGCCATTTTTCCGTCCGGCCCCTACGGTTAAGTTTTTGCTTTGCATCGACCCCCACAATAGCCATTTCTTCTTCTTGCATCGTCGGTTAAGACGCGGACCACCTGCGAATTCCTTTAAAGAGCCATTCGAATATCGCGTCAGTCAGCCACGATCAAAGGTACGATGAAAATGGCCGGTAGTCTTTCAACTTCTTTTGCAGTCCAGTGATTTCACAGTCGAACCACCATTGTGTCGCAAAGGTTAATCGGTTCGTTCCACCGAGGTAGGAACTTTGTGGTGAACTCGCTCTTCAACTCTTCTCGTCGCAGGAAATTTTTTTCCCGCCGCGTTTCTCTTACGCGGGGCGAGTTCTAGGCGTCCATCCGGTTGGAAGAGGCTCGTTTCTTTGGCGTGGAACCGGGATGAAAGAGAGGACGACAACTTCCGTCGGATTTCGTTTCACTGGTAAATGGACAAACGAGTGGGACGAAGAATCGGGCAGGCCAGTGTACGATTTATCGTTTAAAAGCGTGCAATTTACGGTGGAAACTCCGGCAGTCGATACGACCGCGTTTAATAATTCAGCCGGCGTTCCGAGACACCGGCCAGTAAAAGGGGCGCGAGCGATCGGCCCTGGGGAGAAACTCGATTCGAAGCTACTTTCCGCCAAACGAAATCATGCTTCAACGACGAGCGCAGCCGACCCGGAAACGATAACAACGCTAATTAAGATTCCGTTCGTGCCTCTTTGCTTAAGTTTCCGGCTCGATATTCCTGGGAATGAACACCTTTTCAACCCATGGCTACCTCCGTTTCTTTTTTCTCCTCGTCCATAATTTACCATTGATAGGCGCGACTCGCTAAACTGTCCCTGTCAATCGTTCGCGAGAAATTACCATCGAAAGTAAGAGGGATTCGCGGGAAAGACGATGGTTTTGGGGAAGTGGAACAAAAGTGTGTTTCTCCATTCACTGGGGATGGTCCCAACGACTCCATCGGGAAAAGGGATAACGCTTACGCGAGGCGGCAGAGGCGGAAGCGGGCGTGGGAAGGCAGGCTGGGTCGCGGCCTCGTGTGTTTCGTTTGAAAATTTAATTTTTCTAATTAAAGTGCTGGCGCGGCCAGTACATCTCGTGCGGCGCGCCCCTCGCGTCTCGTCCCGTCCTGCGCCGTGTCCCGGATGCGGGCCGTGGCCACGGCCTAGCTCTTTTTTCTTCTCTATCTTTTTTTTTTTCTTTCCCCACCCCGTCCGAGTCACTCGTTTCATTAGGCTAATGAAACTCTTCTTTTGACGGAGGCTACGCCAAACAATTTCGCAGGGGCGTCGCTGAGGCACCGGTCCCGCGGGCGACGGGTCACGCATTTAACATTACGTCGCCGGCCGTGTCAACCGGAAGAGACCCACGTTTTATGGTTAATTAGGCCTGTTACAGGCAGCGTTTACGCGTTACGTGATATTTTCAGTCGACCTGGAACACCCTGGAACTTGACTACCCTTCGACACCATCGCTGCAATCGAAGATAAGAAGGGTGGTTTCCTCTCGAATTTGAAGGCGTCGATGATCGATTCGAATCGATCTCAGAGTTGAAATTAGCTCGATCGCTGTACTTTCACACTTTTGTAAACGTTTTATTATACAGAACATCGGCGAGGCTGTTGTGAAAGTCGGATTTAATCCGATTCGAGCGGGGGAAAATTCTCGCGAGGGAAATGTAAATAATCGTCGACAAGATCTAGCCGGTGTCTGCACGCATGCCGTGCCTGCGGGGTTCGAACGAATCGCGTTGGCGGGACGGTCAGCACGAAATACAAGAAAGAGGTGCCAGGTACAAAAGCGGCAATTTCTGCGGCGCGCTGTCGCCGGCTCATTGTCACGCGACGCTGCAGGATCGGTGCTCCGCGGGGCGAGTCAGGAGTGGCGCGTTGGTCAGGATCAAAGAGGACCTCGGTTTCATTCGACGCGGCCGACTAAAGCGGGGAAATTCATTTCCATTCGATATCCGGATCGTTGCCGCTTGCCAGGGGGACATTCGGACGGTTATCGTGGCGCCCGCCGATCCAGGAAATTCTGTTCCTTCGAGCAATGGGTCCGCGCGCGATATTTCACGCCGTTCTTCCTCGACTCGACAAACTCGCGTCGTCCTCAGCGTTACGCGTTCGATACAATTTATATATGAAAAGAACGCCGGAGAGTCGTTTAGAGATTTCCGAGAAATTCGAATTACAAGAGAGTGTTCTTAATGTCCGACGCAACGGTCCCGTTCCAGCGATGATTGTTCAGAAATAAGTCAGCATTCCGAGTGAACGATTATTCAGTGCGGAAGAGGGAATTAGGTTAAAAGGTACGAGAGATGCGTCTGACGTTCCTTTTCTTTATGGAGGACATTGTGGTGACAGGTGAAGAAACGAGACTAATTAATTACCCGTCGTATTAATCTTCTTTTAACTGGAAGATAGAAAATATCGGACGGGAATGGCGAGTTTAGTTTCAATTCCGTTCGCCGCAGTTCGCCTCTGCCGGCGGCACTCGAATGGGAACCGTTCCCTTCGAAACGGAGCAATGAAAATCGAATGACTCGCTCGTGAATCTCGTTCGTTTCATCCGCCACGGTTTCCCCTCTGGAATTTGTAACGGTGCAGGGGTCACGGTCGTTAAAACCCTACATCTTTTCGGAGCGGTTTTCAGAGATACGCACGCTGGTACACGTGATCCTGATTTTGATCATCGTGGATTTGTTTCAGATCGTATCGTTATGATATTTCGCTACAATATTTCTTTCTTGAAAAAGGAATCAGATCGTCCGAATTCTTTGCTTACCGTTCTTATTTTCTTTTATCATCGCGAACAACAGAATGGACGGGACGAGAAACAATATTATTTTAACTTGAGCTCCTCTGAATAACGGCAAATTTCGTTCTGTAATTTCATGGCGAGTACAAAGCTTTTTTTTCTCATCTGACGACGGGCGCAATCTTGGGCGCTTGATTCTTCGTGAAACGAGGACAGACGCAGACCCTTTCGAAGCTTAAGCGACGGTATTCCGCGGCGCAGCGCGACGTCTTCGCAGGCTCGTCCGCGGATTTCCGGCCGACATGATTTATGAAAAGAATAGCGAGCGCGCCGGGGCTGTTTTCATTAACGGCTCTCCCTCTCTCGCTCGTTCTTTCCCCCGTTTAATTATAAACCTCGTCACGAGCGTGAAATTCCGCGTCGTCGTCCACTTTTCGACTCTGCCTGCTCAGTTTCAGACGAGGCATCGCAAGTCTTTGGCTCTTTTCTTCGCGCGCGCCGCCACCGCCCCCTCTTCTCGCCACCGCCAACGCCGCGTCTCGACGCGTTTTAATTAATCCCTGAGAATCTCGCGCGCGACGGGGCCACCTTTGTCTCCTTGCGCGAGCGATATTGCGCTGGCACTTGCCGTGCACCGTGAGCCTCGAATTTTCCCGCGCGAGGCGTCAACCTAATTATCGCCCTATCCATCGATTAGTCCTCGCGTCGAACGAGATCGACAACCCCTCTCGCGTTTTACCATTCTTCTTCCACCCCCGCGCCTTTTTCCGCTCGTTCGCCGACGTTTTTCCGCGCGAGAGGAACGTCGATCTCGTCTGCATCGATCCCCCGTCCCCGTTACCCCGGGCGTCGTTGTTCTCCACGGCTGAACTCCTCGTAATCCGGAGATCTCGCGAGACAAGCATCCGAGCAAGGTGCAACGGGGCTCTCGAGACGAGGCGGCGGGGGTGGCAGCTCTCACAAAGCCGTGCCCCCGTTCGGAATGCGCCACTGCCGTTTAGTAATTACTAATCCAACCTGCGATCCTTTCGGCAGCAGCAGCCCTTTAATCGCATCCCCTCCAGCGAATTTGTCTAACCTACGCGAGCTTCGAGCGAGCTCTGCCCACACCTAGCCGTCGGAAACGATTCGAGGGTCAGTCCGCGAGGCGCTCGCGTTTCCGGATACTTTGGAACGTTCCGGAGGGTGGTTATTAACGCGGACGGTGTGGATAATGCGCTATCTGTTTCGCTGGTAATTCGAGACCCGCGTGTTGCCCCCGTGAAAGGGAAACGAATTAATGAATTACCCTGTATTGTAGGAATTATATATACTCGGATGAAAGTAAGGGAACGCGCGTCCAGATAATTTATTAAATTTGATACGACCGTGGTGAATTCGAAAATAAAAATACAGGGACCGTCGACAGCCGCGTGCGGATTTATTCGCATGCAGTCGCGCGGTAGTGAAACCGGATATATATCGGACAGCGCGCCTCTATGGTTTTTCGTCACTTTTTTTTTTCCTCCCTTTGTAACTCAATTATAGCGACGGTTTACGACAGGCGTCATCTGTTTGAGCGGGCAAATCGAATTATTACTACATCGGGTAGACAATTGAATTTTATCGTTGCCGTAATCGCCGCTTTTGAAGCCGCTTTCGGGCTGTCCCGTCTTTGTCTAGCCACTTTGCTTTCATTAAATCCCGACGGGAGCCGCTTTTGCCTGGTACCTCGCTTGATACACACCGGATCCAGGGGGCTATTTATCGCCGTGAAATCGTCCCGTGTGTTCAGACAATTTACCGTAACCGCGTTGACAAGCATTATCGGGCGGAAACATAGTTTTGTACCCGGCGATAATATTCAACGTGACTTTGCGCTGCGGCTAACTGGGTTAATTAATACCACGGTAATTAACCAGTCTGGAACGGAATAAGCTGCCGCGCGCGCTTCCCGCCAGGAATTCCCTATTCTTTCCCTCACTCCCGAGGCAAAAACCTCCGGCTATTCTAACCGATGGAATAATTAAGAATCGTTGCCAGTCGGCTCGACGCTATGCAAATTTTCAATCCTCGACTTATCGAATAAGGAGTTATGACTGGATAAAAATGCTCCCCTCATCCCTGACGAGCAGAAGGTACGCGAGCTTTTCAAGCGTCTCCAGTCTCGTTACTTTCAAAATCAACGTGGCCTCCGAAAGTGCGCTCGATCGTTCGAAAGTGGAGTCTCTAAGAGCGCTGTCTGAGGCGTCGTTTCAGCAACCGGAAGGGAACGCGTCGCCGCAAGTCCAAACGCACCTCGAAAACTACATTCAGAGTAACCCTTCCGCCAAGTAACCTTTCCACGCGAGGGATCCATTTACATCGTCCACGTTTAAAGAGGCTCGCGCGGCTCCTGCGCGTTCATCGACGCGAGGATACCGCGCGCCCCTTACCAAACCTGGAACCAGGTTCGAGTTCAACCTCGAGCCTCTCGAGGTTGAATCGCGATGCGATTCACCGTCAATCTTGAGAGTGGCCGCCGCGCGGAGAATGCGCGCGGATTTACCCCGGGCCCGCGGGGGCTGATGCATAAATCCACGGCGGTTGGGGCTGCTGCAACTCGGCGCGCAACCTCGTCTGTGCTCTCTCGCGTATTAATTTTCAGGCGACTGCACGCGCTCCGTGGGCAGCCGGGAACGGCCACCAGAGAGGAACGAAACCGCTCCAACGGCGGCCGCGCGGATGTTAGTTTAGCCGGAATATTTCAGCCGGACGTGCACCGTAGCGTACCCACTTCCGGCGGCCATCGTTCCCGCTACCCATCTCCGTGCGCCGTCCGTTCTGCGGGCCGTATTTTCGCCACCCTGTACCCCGCCTCGTCTTCCTCGGTATATATACTCGATTAACGTTGAAACGGACAAAGCGTCAGCCGGCCACGGTGTCTCCGTTAATCGTCCGCGTTAATAACGCCCGGCCGCGACACGCCTCGACGGGCTTTTAATGCAACCCCCTGCCGCGGCGACGACCAAACGGGGCGATGACGCTTCGCGAGGAGGACCCCGTTATCCTGGAGACTCGCTCGCGGTAATTGCGCGGAACGAGGCTGACTGTCGAGGCGGAAGGATCGTTGGTGTACAACCTGAACGAGCAAAGGTGAAGTTGCCATGAGGAGCTACTTTTGGAAATTTTCCTTTTCGGGCACGAAGCTTCCTGACGTGTATTCGATTCCTTAAGTAGTCGCATTGTTTCAGTAAGATGTTATTTTTGTTGCTAATCGAGCGAAGAATTGAGGAAATGCATCCTTAAGGCGTATGAGGTTTGGAGGGCGAGCGAGGATTGAAAATTCAGGAAATTATTATCGAATTTTACCAGCGTTGTTAATCAACGCGCGGTGTGCATCGTGTATTATAAAACGTTTCCGTGATCGCGGCCCCCCCCCAATTAGGTCAAAGAAGAGCGCTCCAATTGAAGATAGCAAAGCCCGGCGGTGGCGGGGTTCCACCTCTCTGTTTGCTAACAATGCACATTGGGAGCTCCACTTCTGCTCGGTCAAGCCGTACACGGGGTGGCTTTTATTGTCCGTTGTCCCTCAAAAGGCTGATTGAATTCTGGACTCGCGAACCTGGGCTTTTAGACAGGACTTCGTGGGTTGTTTATTTCTGCCGTGTTCCTCCACCGGGCTTATTCAGACCCGCGCATCGGCCACGGCTGCCAGGCTAGAGGGGTGCGCGCGTTCTCTGAACTTGGTATGCATATACGAACGACTCCTCTACTTGTGGATACCTTAAAAGAGCACTTTAGCAGCCGATGCTCCCGAGCGTCCGTACGAACGGGGATAGGTTTCTAGTGGCACTCAATTTACCGTGATTTTATTTCACAGCGAGAACTGCGAACACGCGGACCAATGTTCCCAGGTACGAGCCAGTGAAATCGAGTGATCACTCTCGAGATCAAACGCCGCCCGTTATTATCACTCGACGGACCGCGTTCATGATAGTTCGCAAACCGAAACGAACGGAGAACGCGCGTCATTGGTACCGAATTGGTCTCCCAGTGCGATCTAACCGCGCTACCAAATCGCGCCATTTTATATCGCTCGTTAAAACATAACCTAGAGGTGGGAATAATCCGCTGGCGCGATAAGACCGGTTCATTAATCAGCTCGCAAGATTTGCCAGCGTGGAAGCGTTCTCGTTTGCGGTAGCTGACGTCCGCTTAATCGTAGACGCTGTTAACGAGGAGGAATCGAAACATTGGACGAGCGTAGCCGAGATACAGCGGCTACAAAAGGTATTGACGCTTATTATATTGTTAGACGATCGTATCGCTGCCTTTATGGAAGAATTATCGCGACATTTTCACTGTTGCCCGCTGGCCCGTTCGCTCCGTTAATGACCCACTCGTGATACCAATAGCGGGGCTTGGTCAAAACAACGCCAACAGAGATGTTGACTGAACCCAATTTGCAGCTCCCGCCTTCGAGTATTTTAATTGCTCGACAGACCAATTAGAGCCCTTCGATTCGAAAGCTGTTAACCGGGACAATGAGCAATGCAGCGTAAGTCCTTAGTCGCGTAACAACGTCAATGTGGACGCGAGCGTTCGCCTGGACGCGATTCATCGGTATTCCGAGCGCGTCCCGCGAGCCGGAAACGGGTCGAGCTGCGCGAGCCTGTCGAGAGAGGCGTGTGGAAGTGTAAAAAGGGGGTGGTTCGCCGGGAGCCATCGAGGGGAAAGGAATATTGATGAATCGAATCGGGCAGAGACGACGATTTTTCCTGCCCGCTTTCTGTCCGACTGTTACCCTTTTTACGACACGCAGTTTTCGGTGGCCGCGTTACGCGCAACGTAACGCTCGCCCAGGGTCCCTCCTCTGGCGCAAATATAGATCCGACGAGACCCGTCGATAAGCTTCGTATCTCGTGCAGAAAGGGACGGCCGATCGTACCACGAAATTTTCGCCCCGCGATTACGAGGAATAAAACGAAAATTCTATTTCCAACCTCGATTCGTTCCCTTGCGTGAAACGGTTTTGGTTTAATAGCGGAGGGCGTTTCCTGGCTGATAAATTTATTTCGCGCCTCGATCGCGCGTCCCTGCGCAGTAAAAGTGTAATATCGATAAAGATACGAATTCCTGTTTTACCTCCGCTTATTTATATCTATTTAGGAATCGATGTTCAGGCTACGAAAGGAAGCAGAAATTCCTGTAATAGTCGACGGCCATTGTATCCGAGGTTGCTTTTTAAAAAGTCAGCAGAGAGAACCCGAGAAAGATTATCGCGCGGAGAGGTTCGCTGTACTCTCCAGGGACCATTCCTCGTCCTGGCGTTTGTTTCTGGCGGTTGTCGCGCGCGATGATCGTCGAGTGGGCAGAGGCGCCGTCGATTACCCGCCCCGAGGCAAGCTTCGGGGGTAAATTATGTAGGAAGTCGGTTTGTTCGCGCGGCCAGAAGCGGACAGACTGTTGAATCTTGCAGCGGCCGTTTTTCAGTGTCCCCACGGCTCGAAGAATAAATCAGGAAAGGTCAGAAGGGGAAGCGTCCGGGACAGGCAGCGGAAAGTGCCACTTGACCTTCCGCCGTTACGCGGCCCGCGACCTTGCCTCCTCGAATGACGCGACCCTGCGGAATATTTCATCGCCGCTGCACCTGCCGCTGTCTCTCGTTCGTTCCCTGCATCGCTGCTTGCTGATGAAATCATTTCCAGACATCATCGTTCTCCTCTTTCTCGCGAGCATCGAGGGACTCGATCAATCGACGCGATAAAATTCATTAACTGTACGTAAATAATATCTCCCTCGTTCCTTTTTTTTTTGCGATTTAAATGACACGTTTTTATGAAATATAATAATTTGGAGTGGTAGCTTCTAAATAAAATGTAACGCCGCCTGGACTGCCGACAGGGAAATAATTACGGGCGTATCGAGTGAACATATTAAATCTGTGTTAATCAAAAGTACAGCCGGCGGTAATTGGCTAAACATGGACGACATACGAAACATTCGGAAATATCCAGCCAGCATCGTTTTTCAATCAGAATTTTTCCAACATCCTGTGCACTCATTTTTCGCTCGTTTATTCCGGCCCGCTAATTCGATTTCAACCGATATCCAACCCTCGATCATTCTGCCATTCATCCAACCCCTCGAGCCTCTCACGGCCCGTTCTCGTTCACTCCGCCGGTGACACTATTTCATTAAGCCCTAAACGACCTCTCTTAATTACTTATCGATCGCGCAATAGGATCAGTCAGGACGATTACGCGGCATCGTTCAGGGATCAAGCCGACTGTGACTTTGTTATTTGTGTTGCGCTCTATCGAGCCGGCTTCGCCACCCTTCGCACCCTTTAATCCCGTACCGGCTCCGGATAATTACGGAAGATTTTTCAGCCGGGCAAAAGCCGCCACGAACGATCGCGGAACCCGTAGCTCCTCCACCTCGAATCGTTTACCTTGAAGATGAGCTTCGAGAATGGCCCCATCCTCCATCGCGCGTTCTCTGCTTGGAAAAAATTGCGAACCATCGATTCTACGGCTCGTCGTGATTTCGAATCTTCGCGATTTAGGGAACACGAACTTTCCAGTTCGGTACGCGCTGATCGACTTTGAATTTCAGTTACTCTTCGGGCTACGAAAATTCCACCTCGGACGGCGCCTTCACGAATCGTTAAACTTGAAGATAGATTTAAGAAACTTCTGTCAGCGTTGGAAAAATTGCTGGCGGTCGCCTTCGTGCCTCGACATAACTCGAGTCTCCACAATTTAGGGAGCAGGGAACCTCCGTTGACTTTGATCGATTCATAGTTAACTTTGCTCGATTATCGAAGTGTGTTTCGTTCAAAAAATTGCGAACCACCGCGACTAGAATTTTGCCAATTTAGGGACCAAGAAGTTCCCTTCTCGTTACCCCCTGATTAACATTCAGTTCTACTTAATCTTCGAGGTTTAAAAATTCCATCACTGAAGTCTTCTCGAATCGTTTAGAAAGAAAATTTCGCCATTTAAAAATAATTGCGAATTATCATATATACGCTCTAGCCACCTAATTCTCGTAAGTTAACAACAAAGAAGTTCCCGCGGAACGTTATTACGCTATAATTGGCTTATCGTTGGGACTCCGGTTACCTTCGAAACTCTCGCAGTTTCATTTCCCAAGGATACGGTTGCACGGTAGAAACGGCGGGCTTCCCAGCTTCCCATTGTTCAACGATGGAAACGTTCCACCCCTTCGCGTGCTAGACCCTCTATCTCCGCGACGATAACTCGCGCGGCGCGCTTCGAGAACGACGCCATTAGCGACGCCGCCGCGTCTCCGCGTAGCTTTTCACCGTTTCGCAGAGACGGTCGCGGGCCCTTCTGTTTCGCGTGGACGCCTTTTGTATCCCGTGGTCCTCTCCCAGGGGGACGCCTCTGGCATAACAAATGCCCGGCTGCCCCGCTGGCCCGTTTCTTATTGCGCGAGACGTAGCGCCGCCGCGCGCGCCGGGGCGGAATGTCAATAAGGGTGGCGCAGGGCTGCCGAAGTTCGTGAAAAATCGACGGGGGTATTCTCGACCGTGGAATAATCGCGAATGAGGCGCCGTTCGAGCCCCAGGAACGCTGACGGGACGTCCCGGAGAAAAACTACCCCCTCGACTGTTTGGAAACACCGATATTTGTCTTGCGCGTCTATGCGAACTCTTCCCTTGGACTTGCGTTCCACCACGTGCGCGAGACGTGTCGCGTGGACGCCATACGACTTTCGCAGTCTCTCGAAAGTAATATAAGTACGAGAACTTTGCTCTTGAGCTTTTGCAAAATTTTTGGTTTCCTCTTACGTATAACTTAAGCTGTTGGTAGGCTTTCCACCCCCAATCTCATTATCTTAAAAAATATATAAAACATCCCTGTACTCTTTCTCCCCCTTGTATGGAGCGCTGACGTGCGTGGATCATATTTTATAGCGACGTTTACTTTTATACACTTTTGAGAGTCTTTCACCCTTGAAATGTAGCGCTCTGGGGTACAGCGCTCGCTGTGAGCGACGCTAAACCGTCGGGACCGTGACTAATTATAAGAATTAGCATCGTTGAGCGAAGTCGGGGTGGCTGGGTAACGAAACCTGGTAGCCTGAGAAGGGAGGAGGGGCGATACGTTTAATCTGTAAGCAAAGCTGGTGCTTCGAGATCGGCGGAGGGGGCGTGTCGAGCGAGGAAACGACAGTGTGGCACGACAAGAGGGGTGGCCAGGAAAAAGACTCGGGCCGGGCGAGGATCGCAAGAAACCAGGGACACGTTTTCGAGGAAGCGCATCAGCGAGAGGGCTCGTTCGCGCGAATAGAGCGAAGGGGATGAAAGGAGACGAAACGACGCGCACGAGACGTTTCACCCTAAATTGTCTTACCGTCGAGCTCGCGGCTAAAAATCAATGACATTTAAGAGTGGAACGAACCTGGAGAAAGAGAGTAGGTGGGTGGCGTGACTCAGGACGAGGAGTATCTTCGGTACCGAGATAGGGTGCGGTCCTTTATTTCGATGGGAACCAACTCGAAAGATCGTCGCCGTTTCTTCTGACCGAGTTTCGTGGCTACTCGCTAAAATAGAAGTCGGCAAGTTGGTTAGCTAGGGTTGAAGATTGGCAGGGGAACGAAATCTGTTTGATCAGAGTCTTTATCTTTATAGACAAATATAAGTTTGTTACTTTACATTATCGATTCAAGTTCGAACGATGTTTCGTGTGTAAGAATCGAATTTGGGAGACAGATTAAGAACGGCTGCAGCCGAGTGAAGGAACCTTGTGGCTTTTGCAATTGAATTGAACAAGAAACGAGAAAAAAGGAACGGGTCCGACAGTTCGATCGACGTAAAATTTGTAAAATATCGGAATCCCCCGCGTTACCGAAGTTGTCTTGTTAGAGGACCGAAGAAAAAGGAGGAGAACGGTTGAGCAAAGGTCGAAACGAAATGGCACGCGACGGCGGTCGGGACTGAAGCGGGTAAACGAAGCACTCCTTCGCCCTGACGTCTCGACGAGTTCCGCTTTAAAGATAACGAAGCGAGTTCTTCCGCGGAATAAAGGTAGGTAACCGCTGCGGCACCTGTCGAGTGTTTGTCGAGACTGTCTTCGCTAGGGCGACGAGAGCGACAGGTGGCTTCGTTTCTCTTCTTCGCCCCTTTTCTCTCGTTTCTCTCCTCCTCTCGCCGCACTCGCGCCTTATGTCTCGCGGTTCCCTGTCTATCTCCGCCGCGGTATTACCCTCGTCCGTCTTTTCCCACCGCCCAGCCCGTGCCACCCCTGAGCCAGCGACATTCGCACGGGTGGTGTGATTTAAAGTGTAAACTTAAATATTCCAGTTAGCGACGTCGTGCAAATAGATTCGATATTAATGGAGCTTCAACGCCCCGGCAGGTCCAAGTTGGGGAAGTTCGCGCGAACGATTCTCACCTTTCTTGCGGGGAAATTGGGGTTGAATCTCTGGAACGCGTCCGCCGGTCCCCTTTAACCCAGACGAGCTGGCGAGTACGGTTATTTCGAAGGAAATTGTAGTAATTACTTCTCGCTGTACACTGTACAATTTCTTATCATCAGGAGCACAAACCCCTTCTTTTTTGCGATCACAGCTCGAAGCTACAACGCGCGAGATATTCGAACATACACTTACCTGGAATTCTGCAGCGATGCTCGAGGCTACAGCTAACAGTAGGAACGACAGGAGCAGCCCAGGCGAAGAGAATGAACAACCAGCTCGTTAGAGAAAAATAAAGGAAGCTTTATTCTTTACATACCATAGCAGGCGATACGAGTCGATGACGCGCCAACGGCACGGGGGTTGTAGCTCGGATCCCCGCGACGTTGGCGCGCCCCTCGACGGATACAAACTAATACCGGGAGGAAGATCGGGGAGACGTGGGTTCGGGAAACACGACGATTCGGTAGAGGGTCCTTCCTCGGGTCGTATGGTACACGCACTCGTCTCTCTCGTTGCTGCCCGCCATAGTCCCGTGACGAGGTCACGCGAGAATCGTCGCCAGTTTGTGCAGGTTCATGATGGTCGTCGCGTCGCCAGGCTGCAGCCTGAGCGCCTCGCTGTAAGCGGCCGCCGCCTGCTTGTATTTGCCGTTCAGGTGGAGGATCGCGCCCAGATTCGTGTGACTGCGCGCCTCGTGCGGCCTCAGGGTGGCCGCGTGCCTGTACCACACCTCCGCGTCCTCGAGGCGACCCGCCTGGCGCAACGCGGACGCCGCGGCCATCGACAGCTCGTAATCGGATCGGGAAAGTTCCGCCGCGCGGAGTTGCTCCTCCGCCGCCTCCGACAGCCGACCCTGCGACGTCAGGAACAGCCCTGCAAACCCGTAACACCGCCTCAGACGAGGGCCAGCCGACGCTGCGTGCGAGATTCTAAGGGACGATTAGGACTGGCTTGGTTCTGAGCTTCAGATGCGACTGAGCAATATCGTTTAATGTGTTCTGCTTTCGCGACGAGTCGTGGTGATTTAGAGCGACTTTTTGTTATTGGGGAAGCTTGCGAACGTAATTGCAACCGCGAGCGTAAGTCTGCGCTTTGAATAATGGAAGTTCTCCAAATGGACATTTTATGTACGTTCCAACCTAATGATAATACCACGAAGGATACGAATGGGGTATAAAGGGGAGAACATAAGGTGCGATCAAGGTTGCCAGCGGAGTGTCCTCAAAAATCCGAGGACGGGACTTGGCGAAGGACAGGCGCCATAAATTCTCGCGAGCCTCTGCCTAATGACGCGTGCCGCCAAGAGAGATAAACCGCGCTGGTTCTTTTGCGCCCTGGAAAATGCTTTCTGGCGGGAGTAGATTAATCCGGACCGCAAAGAATCGGCTGACCGATGCCATCGGTCGCTCAGCCGCCTCCCTGCCCCGTCCTGGTTCCGTGAATGGGACGAGAGGGTGGATTTTTGAAAGGGAGCGAAAAACGCGCGCGGCGCGGAGAGTATGTTTGCCAAACCAAGATCCAGGGCGGATCCAGCGCGACAGAGAATGAAACGAGCGCGGTGGAGCACCAGGAATTGCGACGCTTTTCCGGAATTTCAATACCCGTCGATCTTCCTCGCGACACTGCTGGCTCCCCTCGCCGTCGAGAGTTCCCTTGTGGCCGTCTCTTTTTTCGATTAGCCAGGCACCCTCGTTTTCGCCGCACTCTACCCACCCACCCTCTCTCGCGTCTACTTTCGTCCCTCAGGAAAATATTACACCGGGTATTTATAGCCGCCCGAAAGAATTTCTGGACCCTCTTATCTTCCCTATTAAAAGGATCCGCCAGGCAGTTTCAGTCATCCACCCTCCACCGTGCCGCCACCAGTGCCCAATCTCGACGATCTAGGTGGACATAATAAAAATATCGCCCCGCTGGGAATGGGAACAAATTAACCACGTTCCTCAAATATTATCAATAAATATACGTATATATTTGGAAGTCTACGTCTCTATAAAAATGGTCCATGAAATCTGAGGAACGTGTCTTTCCACCTAGATCGTCTGGTCGTCGTAATTTACCATTTTCTCGACGCTGAGGTTCACGATCATACGTACCATAATGATGATGCACGCTCGAGTCATCCGGTGCTAACCTGCGGGCCCTCAGGAACCATCTCTCAGCTTCCAGCACGCGGCTCGACTGCGAAAAGAACCACAAAATGGACAGAGATCAGTAATGGTGCGCCTCTCGATGTTGGCCCCAGCCATCGCGGATCCCCAAGTTTACCACGGTAAACGGATTCATCGTGACGCGATTAGGATCGTTGGGACGAGCGAAACAAGGGTTTTCCGTTCCACGCTGGGCTCGTGTAAAGGATGGAAATGGAATTTCGATACGGTCCGTCCGTGCGACGGAAGCCGGGCGAACGAAAATTCATCGACGACGCGACGCGACGCGACGCTGACATTTATCGGTGAAACGTTCAATTACGCACGGCGTCGTTTACCTGTATTGACTTTTCGTTAGCCTTCCTGGTCGACGCGTGACGCGAATCGCATAATTCGCGCTCGAAGGAGGAAACCGTTCGCGAACGAACGTCAGGAAGGAACGACACGGATTCTGCTAGAATTTGTTCTGTAATTTATGATTGATTTCAATTCACCTGGCAAAAATATGGGGACGTATTTTTTATTCAAATGTTTTGCTTATGACACAAATCGATATCTTGAATATAGACGAGAATAGATCAATCGAATGACAGAGTCGAAAATAAAATTATCCTCGAGCTTGTGTACCTCCTACGATTTGAAATACGTATTACGAGCTATCCGGTGACATAATTTTATTCCGATCTTGATACGAACTTTCAGCTCTCAAACAGATTTAGAACCTATTTAAGCACGGATAACAGGTTTATCTGTCTTCGCACGCTGCTGGCTTTTCGGCGTACGCGCCGTAAAGACATTAATAACAACGGTAATAATACGGGCGCAACAAAATCAACTAATTAAATGAAACCTTATCAGCCGTGAAGCGATACCATTTACGGGCAATCAATTTATTTCGCGTCGGCAACACACGGAAGTAACTAATGGAAAATTGGCGATTCGGTAATATCGTTGCACGGCAAACAATCAAGTGTATTACACGATTATCGACGCATTTCCCAGTAACCAGACAAATTAGCCTGCGTAATCAGGTCGAAAGTGGATCGTCGAAGGAACGTCGATCGTTGAAAAAGCAAAAAGCCTCAGAACCAGAGAGACAGAGAGAGAGAGAGAGAAAGGATCGCTAAAATAACGGAAGCATTCTGGTCACGGCGCGCATGGTGCAACGTTAATTGATCGCGAGGCGCATTTGCGAAACGGAAAGAGACACGGTCGCAAAGGTTACGAGGCTTACTCGAGGGAACGAGACACGTACAGAGGCGGGAAACATCGCGCGTCCCGAATCTCTCTTGGCTGGGTGAGCGTAATCGCCTGTCGGTGGATGTTGTTTGGATACGTGTGCTCGTGGAGGAATACCCTGAGCTTCCGGTCACCGATTGGTCGGGGCCCCCGGAAATACGGAACGGGCAACGGATCGAGCGGGATCAGCTTAAACCCTCCTGGCTGTTTCCCGTCGACGGCCGCCCGTTTTAAGTGATGTGGGTCAGCCGAACCTCGGCCCTCGGCCTACTCTCGTGTTTGATACCGTGGCGCGCGCGCGCGCGCGCGCTCGCTGCTCTCACCGAAATAGTACTAACTACTTACGTGCCGAGTCGAAGGTTTGCTAAGTGATGTGGGTCGGTACGTGGCCAGACTAGCCGAGCGAGAGCCTGCAATCCCGGTTATCGGCTAACGCCGTTTACATCGTTTCATATTCGAGGCGTGAATTTTCGTCACGACCCCCTCTGCGCCCTCTATCGCTCCCTTAATTTCCCCTTGTCCCTTTTCCTTCCTCTTTTCATTCAATAATTTACGATCAGAGGGAAGAGTGTTATCAATAGTCAGATTCAGTCACGCGTAATTCGTAGTTGAGAGACTCGATTGTTTCCATTGAAACTTGGTACGTTGGAAAATTCAGTTCTCCAAGTATGTTAGTTTGCGAACGCTGTTGGGAACACTGTTGCGAAGACGAGTTCTTTGACGCGATATGACGTTGGAGAGGTAGTTCGCCGATTCCTTCGCCAGGTGTTTTGTTTCGCCCTTGGGGTGTATCTCGATAGGGCAGTGTCTTGGTGGGTGTGCGCGGAATTCCGTTGAACGATATCCGTAGGCGTGCGGGGGCCCGTGGTAAACTTGGAAACTGGATCCGCGCTCTGATGAAAGAGAACCGATCTAAAACTGGTAACTACTTACGTTTCGGGCCAAAAGTTTCCCGTAAGTGATGTGGGCCGGCACGTGGTCAGGCTGGCTGGCCAAACTCGCCTGGAACCACCTTTCCGCCTCTGCGTACTGTTGCAGCCTCGATAGAGTTTCCCCCAGCAGATTGTAAACGCTCTGTAAAACAGGGTGGATCGTCAAACTTCACGCGGTTCCCGCTTATTTTTCTCCTCTCCCTTTCGATTTTCCTCATTCAGTTCCCTAACAGGAACATTGCGGCCTGCACGACGATATATCACCACGTTACAACCCTACCCTCTCTATGTTGTTCGTTAATTAATTTTGTGTAGATCGAGAACGTTATGCAAACGTTCCAATGCCTGTTCCACGCGTTCCATCGTTCCGTGCGAACCAACGAAACGGTACGAAAATCCAGTTCCACCTGTGTACGGGGCTTGCGAAAATTTCACGGCGCAGCTTAACGAACGGCGTCGAAGGCGCGATTAATATCGGCCGGCGTACGATAAATCCGCGAAGGAGGGGCGAAGTAATTGGTCGAAGGCGCGCGAGGGAATGGTAGGAGGCGGCGGTGGAATCAGTTTCGGGAAGTTTTCTGATTTTCAGGACCGACGGCTGCTGCTAATGGCCGAACGAAACTCGGGGCGCGGCGAACGTGTGTGCGGACGTGTCTACGTCCTCGTCGGACACGTACGAGCCATCGCCCGTGGAGAGGGTCGCGGGGGGGTGGATCCAGGGCGTATGGACGGAAACGAGACGGGAACACAAACGACTGGGAGCGTTACGGAACGACTAACACCGAAAAGCTTCTTTCCGTGCGGCGCACGGGTCTTGGGCCCTCGCGTCCCGGAGTTGTAGGCTAAAACTTTTATGATTTTGTTCCGTGCCGGGTGTGCGGCACGAAGGAAGCTGCGAGGGTGGCTGAGGAGGCGCGGAGGACGGTGCGAGAGGGTGGACGACAGAGACGAAGGTGACGGAGACGAACAAACAAAGAGGGTGCGCTCGATACGGTTGCGAGGCTTAAGAAAGATCGAGGGAGAGAGGAGACGCGGAATGGTCCGTGGAGAAGACTTTCTCGCGGGCACAGAAGACAAATGGCGGAGAGCGTCGGGTAGTGAACGGCAGTCGAATATCCTACTGACTCTCGTCGGACCCGATTACCCCGTGATACGATGGATCCCGCGTTCCCCCGTTCCCGTTGGAGATGGCTCGAGCCAGGAGTAATCTGTATCAGCCCAGGCCAAGGATCGCCGCGCGGATTCATAAGAATTCGATCAACGACGCCCCACCTCGCTCGTTCACCTTCTACCCTCCCGTACCCCCTCTACACCCGTTCTACTCCTGATGATTTATCGTTTCACGATCGTCTACGAACCGGGTCATGGCTCTCTTTTATTCGCCCGCTCGGGGGTTCGCTTCGCGATCAAATTGAATCCGTTCGAATCGATTCCGCGTCTGAACCCGTCGACTTTCATCGGTCGGAGGGAAATTTCGCGCGTTCTTACCCGATTCCTTTATCCGGTCGATGGCATCCGTGGATGCGGAGAAAGATTTTACAGGGGACCCCGCGATCGATCGTAAAAACAGCGGGACAGTGGCGGTTTGCAGATCTTGGAGCGAAGATCGCGGTGACGAACTGTGTATTAAGTAGTAATACTCGATAATAGTATTCATCGCGGGTCCCTCGGGATGTATTTTATCATCTCTTGGTTATCAATCCTTGGAGAATGCTCGATCGAATTAGTAACTGCCACGAGAAACGAATAAAAACATTCGTTTACCTTCGAGAAGATTCAGAAGCTCTTGTAGAGATGGTTGAATCAGTAGTAAAGGTCAACGATTCGAACGCTTTTCGAGATAGAATCTTATTACTTTCACGAGATGACTGAAGTTCTTTTTTCGTACATATACCTTTGTGGTTGAGGGTTATTTTACGTCAGAAAAATAAGAACTTCGATAGATGCTCTGCGTTATTTACGAGGCTCGATGTAATCGACAACGCGTCCTACGCGTCTCGGAAGACGGAAATTCTTCCGCGCACCTCTCGACTCTCTCACTGAAACTATAACCACGCGAGTTGAATAATTCCCGGTGAAAGCGTGACCGCCGAAAAGCGGCCGGTTCGGGGTGAAATATTAAAGGTACCCTCCGGCTAAAACCGCGAGAACTCGACGCGTACGCGCGTCGCTAATGCGCTCGAAGAGAAAAGTAAATACGGGTCGGAAGAATGCGAGGCCCCCGTGGAAAGTTTAAGCCGTCGCGGCGCCGGGAGAACGCGGGGCGGGAAACAGGGGACGTGGGGGAAGAGGCCTCGAAACTCCATTGTGCGGAGTCATTATTCACTTGGACTACTTTTCGAGGGTATTACGCGGTGGCGCTTTCAGCCGCGCGATGCCCGCCCTCGAAGTCCGCCAAGATGCATGTCTTTTACATGCCCGGCGTCATCCGCGCCATTGTTTCCGCGGAATCGTCTCTTTGAAGCGGACTCGCGGAACCGTCTTGGGTAGATCGCGTCTCGCGATCCTCTTTGAATTTTGTTTGTCTGCGAGAGGTGCCTCGGCGATCGTAATACAACGGAGCCAGGTCTCCTCGGAGAAAAATAAGTCGCTGTTCGTCGAATAGAGCTCGTTGCTTTTTTTTTTTTTTTTTACGTCTTGCAATTTCACGAGAAATCGCTGGTTATATCAGGCGGTTAAACGTAGACGCAACAATCGGGACTCGTGCTCGTTCAATTCATCAACGGTGCATCGGGTTTCTCTCGCAGCTCCTCGAGGGCGTATCAAAGAGATTTGTTAAGGTAAAAAGAAATCGATGATACCCCTCGCGATCATTATGCGCCGTAGTCGGCCCTCGAGAACGCTACGTGCTTCAGCTCGTGTATACGCAAGAATCTGGCTGGCAACAAGGAAAGCGCGTATTCAGTGGCACGGTTCCGTTGAAAAATACGGGCCCGAGTTTACGCTCGGGGTAAGCACAAAGGGAGGCGGTCTCCTCGAGAGCGGGTGCGTCGTTCGGCGTCCATTGTTCCTTCGAGTGGTCCGCTCCTTCGGGAAAAATTAGGGTGGTAACGTGCTTACATAAAAATCCGCCGATTCAGGGAACCGTATCTAACAAGGAATTCAACGTGGCGCGATGGCCACCAAGCCTGGAGTTTACAGCGTTGCAGACACTCTTCGTCTTGCTTTTTTTTCTACTTTTTCCTTTTTTTTTTCTTCCTTTTTGTTATGCAACTTGGCGATATCGGGGCGAAAGTAGAGCGCAGCGACACTGTCCGTCTGCTCCGCCTGGATGAATGGTTAATCAAGCACGGAACCTGATTTGCAGCCAGCCAGCCAGCCAGCCAGCCAGCTGTCCGAATTAGCAGAACGTTTGCCTCGAAATTTTTAGAACCGACGTTCAGAGTCGAGCGGACGTTCCCTTGTTTCGAATTAACGTCAGAGCCGATGAATAATTAATCGAGCATAGTTCATTAGATCTCGTTAAATCGACTGATATTCCCTTCGTTCCACGGCTGTATATTTTCAGCTGTCAGGTGGACTCGTAACTTCTGAAATTTCATTTCGTTCCCTGGCATCATCGAGCGGGAAATATCGACTTTCCTTCGACGTTACTCGTACACTTCGCTTCCAATTATTTCCTTTCGTCCACTCATTTACTGCCTCCTGTTTACCCTACCTATCTCATCCATTTCATTTTCCTTTTCTTCGTAACCTCCATCTTCCTCGTACACTCATCCCCTTCCAACCCCTACGCAATATTCCAATTCTGCGAGCGTAGAACGGAGAAATCGGGATCTTCTTGGCTAGGCCGGCGCCCTCGCGATACCATCGAGCGGTCCCGTTGGTTTCGCGAGAATATTCCAGTGAATTATTGGCCTTATCGATGGGCGACGCTCGCCAGCAGAAGTTGGACCGCGGGCCCGGTGGCTCGTTTAATTCGCCGATAATTACGTTCAAAGGCACCCCCCCGGGCGGCTGGGGCGGCGGTCGTGAAAAGCTTCGCTCGACTGGGATCCTGGCAATTGTCGTCGAAACGGAGAGGGTGCGAACCGCTCCGAGGCGGACGCGTCGTCACGTTGTCATTGTCGTCATTGACGTCGCCGCGGTCGTGCGTACCGAGTCGCGAGCAAGACGGAGATAGGGGACAAACAATTAGGACGGTAAGTCGAGCGGGCCAATTAGATGACTGACTGTGTCCTGGGCGGCGAGAGGCGGAGAGCTGCGGGATGGGCGATACGCAAAAGGACTAATCGCTGAGAATAATTGGATTAAATTGCGGGCTCGCGTTTCGTGCATTTCAAATCTGCCGTTCTGTCCCTGTCTTTGATTTATACCCTGGTGATACTGATTAAGCCGATAGAATCCCACGATGCATGCCTTCTGCGATCTGAGTTCGTTCGAGGCTTATCTCTTTAATCATCGCGTGGGGGGGTTGTTTAAAAAATTCTTTACTACACGCCTTTGCATTAATACACTTCGAAGCGTATCGATAATGTCTGGATGTTCTTCTCAAATCACGTTTTTCCCGCGCGATGATTACTCCGAAAAATCAGCTTTCCAATAAGGCGAACAACGTGCTCGCTGAACCTCTGACGATATCAATTAACGGGCACGGGTCAACCGGGCGATGACACAAAGGCGACGCGGAAGGCCGGCGATTTACAACGCAAACGGTAGCTCGCATAAATATTCAGCCGGGGGCTTCAGCGGATTAAGATATATTCCCGACACGTATGCAGGTAACGACGCGTGCATGTAGCCGGTCGAGCGTCGAATGAAATAATATTTTACCCCTATTTTTCCTTTTTTTTTTTCCACCCTCCGCGTCACTACGTTCCTCTCTGGGGGTGCGCAGATTTAATCGCGACGCGCGTTGCTTAATGGGCCTCTACACTCACCCCACAGCTCCGTCGAACCGCGGAGACGCGACGTTTCGTTCCCTCCGCGAGCTTTAATCTCTCGCGAGGCGCAGTCACGAGTTTCCGGTACGCCGTGGCCATTTGGCAACGCTCGACGGAAGTCGCGGTTCGGTTAATCGCGCGATTATTGCGACTCGTGGCTCGAGACGCCACGCGTGGTATCAGCACGCGTATCGAGGCGGTCGTACGTGTAAATTTCCTCAAGCAGGAACTGCGATTTTACTGCGAAGGGCAGGAGGACGCAGGTGAGAGGGCAGCGTAGCTCTTGCTTCGCTCGCGAGGACCTGTCTAAGCGCAGAGTCGTGATAAGGTGATGTTAGGGGTGGTTCGCATGGTTCTATTTCTGTTGCCAATTGTACGTGCTTCGCTGTTGGGTCCTGTCTTCGGTCCCACAGGTCTTTCAGAGCGCCGTAACCGTGGAAATTGATTTAATATGACGGTATATTTTAGTCGATATCTCTATTACGTATACGGTATATATTGTTATCGGGTTAAGGAGCACGTGTTAAATTTAAGTCACGTGCGATCCGCTCGAAATTTTCCAATTTCATTTTCTAGATTGCAAGTAGTAATACTAAAGCGTAGATTAAGTTCCATAGATTAAATTAACCCCGACTGGAGTAATTTCGTGGGTATAATTGACTACGTCGCCATGTTTAATTATGATTCCCACCGCCGGGACGGTGCCGTTTTATTCTGCCCGTAATTGAAACTGTCACGCGCGATAAGAAAATAGTAACCAGCTTGCAAAGCTTCCGGATCGGGTCAGACACTTTATATCGTACGATAGATCTGTATTATATTTCGTCTGTGATTTTGCAACCTTGTTATACCGTGGATGTATCGCCATAATGAATCAACCCCCGCTAGATCGCCGTAATAAATCAGCTCTCGCTATATTGCTCGAATGAATCAGCTTTGAGTACGTTTAATTTCCAACGAGATACGTCAGGAAAAATGGAGGAGCCCCGCGGCCCGGTAATATTTTTATATTACAAAAACGGCTTCGCGGATGAAATAAAAAAAAACGAAAAAATCCGACGAAAAGAATAATCTGTTGCGATTAAAACGGGAATAGAACGAAGCGCGCGGAGCACGGATGGTTAGGGAGATAACAATTTTTTTTTCTTTTTTTTTTTTAGTTTTTACAAAAATCGCTGAAAAACTGCCGACGCCGAGTGGGGCTCTATTTTGAAGCGAACAAAAACCAGCGCGCAAGAGAGCACGGCTTGATCTCGGCCCGCCAGTTTCCCGCGGATTACAAGGTACTTTAACTCGAACTCCCGGCATCGACTAAGTTGTAATGTAAAAGTATGATCCGCGCGGAATGACCCGTGCGCGGTTAAAAAGTCCGGTTCCACGTGGACCGAGTTCCGTCGTAGGGAAGTTTGAACGGCGTGGGGCAGGTGCGAGGTATCCGCGGAGAGACGAAGAAAGAGAGACGTGTAGAAAAAGAGAGAGAGAACGCGGAACAGAACGGAACCACGGTGATATATTTTTCATTACCGTGAAAGCTTCTCGTTTACCCTTTAGCTTTGAAAAAGGGGCCGCGATATTTTTTCTTCGCGCGACCGCGGCGTTTTTGAAATCGCGGGTGATTCGTCGAATATACGGCCGGCGATTAATCAGCCAGCCGGGCACCGTGCAATATTTCCCGGCGTTCCGTCGTCAAAGAAACGTACGGTCTGCCGTTGTCATAGAAAGACGATTCCTTTCCTGCCCGCTAATCACGCTCGTTTCTCTTCCATCGCCGGCTCTCGATCGATTTAATCGCGGACAGTATTTCCCGCCGCTAATCGGCTCAATTTCCGCCAACAGTTCGCAACAAAGAACGCTCTTTCCCGGTCCCATTATACGAGCAACTCCTCCAGCGGACCGTCTAAACACCCGCTGCGCGAGCTAGACGATTGTGAGTTCTAATTTGGACGGATAAAAAAAGAGGGAAAAGAGAAACGAAAAAAGAAACAGAGAAATATGTTTAATATTCCTGGCAATATCCTCTCGCAGGCTGTATATCATGGGGTGTCTTCAATCATCGTTAATTTTCCATCCCCAGTTTTACCTCCGAACTGTTTCCAACCGTTTCCCGTTGTATTTTTTCCGTTTTTCGCCCGTCCCGCGCAATCGCCATAAAATTGAAATAAGAGGAGGCGGTAATTGAACGCGTTAAACGCGAATACCGCGCCCGGTCTGTCCGTTGTTATCGGGGCTCGAAAACGAACGAATTGGCCTAACGGGTCGGGTTTTCCAGGTGTTTCGCGGCGTTTCACCGTGAAAACCGGACGAAAACGCTGGACACCGGAACACACCGGCCGCGTATGGTAATTTTCGAATTAATTCCGCAGCGGAGTTGCATTAAATTCGCGTTAGTCGGGGCAACGCGCATACTGTTGCACACGCTTGACTAGAATAAACAATATTCGCGAGAAGCGAAAATTGATCAAATTCTACCTCTATCTCTTTCGCTCTCTCTCTCTCTCTTTCTCTCTATAGAGTTTCCTCCGTCCTTTATTCAGCCCCCGGCGGGGAGAGCAACCGAGGGAAACTTTCGAAAATTATTTCGAATTCGCGATCGCCTCGGTTTGTATTAAATTTACATTAGATAAATACACCGCGAGTTGGGCGCAAACAGCGCTCGAAAATTGTTCGACCTTGACGGCGAGCTTTTCCAAAATTTCCCAACCCAGCGCTGCGACCGTGTTCGATCGATTGCTCCTGTCGCAGTTCTCTACTCGAATGAACGGCAAATGCGTGGGAAAATTAAGGATTCTCGCACTTGCGATCTGTCAACTTGTTGCAATCGCGACGCTCTAAAACGAGCGCGCAGACGATTGGTGAAACGAGGGAAATATCTTAGAAATCACTGACGCTGGGTTGTACGTTTCTCCTTATCTCTCCGTGATAACGATGCAGGATATTAAAAAATAACAGTGATTTCCCTGGCGCAGCGAGAAGTAGTCTGAAACGAAGGTAGAGAGCCGAGAGACGGCGCGAATCGCTCTCGAAGGCCCGTTCTCCGGAGACTGCGAAGCCGATCGATCCCACGAAACGAACAATCAGACGGCTGGTTAGGGGCGCGTAGCGAATGGATTAATTTCTGTCTGCAATCCGATTGACGTGGCTGCGGGGCCTCCACCAGGCTTCGAGCTTTAATTCCAGTCGCATTACTCGTTTCGTATTATGGTCGCGTAATATCGAGCGGGGGATCTCCCTCGAGGGGTGAATGGAAATTCGCTGCCACTCCGTTCCGCGCGTGTTCCACGGGCCGACGTCGCGGCGTCGCGCGCACGAATTGTTTAAAAGCGGGAGACGCCGCTACGGGACGGCTGTTCGCCGGATATCGAACGCGACATCGCGCCGTTTAAGGACCAGATCAGCGTCCTCGCCGCGAAATTCCGACCGATCGTCTCGCTTTTTCACCTCGACGCTAGCAGACAGCTTCCTACGAGCGTTGAATCACGCTCGTGAATTATTCAGCTACGAAACACTTCGCCATCGGCGGGGGAAATTAGAGCGTCGATTTCGTGGAATTATCAGGATGTCCTCCCCTTTATAGCGCTGGGATTCAGCGAATATTTAATTAAGCTTAAGCGAGAAAAGGTCGCATTATAATGAAGCGACGCTCCTCGTACCACTGTATCCTGAGTAATCTCCCAATGATCGTATCTCACGGTTTATATCTGAGAAAGGTAGAAGATTTTCCAGGATCCCCCAATTAAACTGTTACATATTCTTGGGAAAGATTACCAGAAGAGGTATGGGTGGGGTGGATCGAACTAACAGGGGGAGTAAGTTGGTATCAGGAACGGTAACGTCCGAGCAAAAACTCGCGGCACCTGGAACGGGTGCGCGAGGGTCGAGCGGGAAGAGGGAAGAGCGCCCGGGGAGCAAACTCGATAACTAATACCAGCGAGTTTGTCGAAGTTTTATTTCGAGTCAGCTCGAATTTTTATTAAAGTGGAAGTATATTTACGGCCGCGAGTTGCGAAAGGGAGAGAGACGGAAAAAGAGGCGAAGATAACGAGGTCATGGCGATAGAATGTTTATTGCGTCTAGTTTCGCGTCATAAAGCTAACGGCGGAGAGGAGGGAAAAACACGAGAAGGAACAAAAAAAGAAGAGGAAAAAACACGCGCACACACACCTCAGTAGTTAAAAGTTCTGTCCCGGCTAAAAGGTCTTTACGTCTTGGCGGAACTTGCTTCTGGCCACTGCACTTAACCGCCTCTGGTCATTAAATTATGTCGAATCGTGGCGAGCAGCATCGTTAAATTTGTCACTGGGACGATCTTCAATATTGGTACGATACGTACGCGAAGATGCCAGCACGAGTAAATTCTCTCTTAATATTTACTCATTCGTAGTAAAATTTACTGCCCCCTAACGAACTCACCCCTAGAACAGGTTGATATTACTCTCATTTACTCTTTCATTTTTCCAAGCCTCGTTGTCCGGTTGCATGATCGTCACGCGTTCGGAATAAATATCGCATACACCGCTTTAACTGTAATTCAGAACCGTGTTGCGCGTACCTAGCTAATAAATGGAACGATCGATCTAATTGGATTAACTGGTACGAGCATTGCCGCGCAAAGTGAGACGTATCGTTTTTTCGAGACAAATTTCGGGATAATATATAAACCGTGGACGGTTTACGAATCGGGATGCCTACGAGATAGAAGCGAGAGCCGTGGGAACCGTCGAAATTCGATTATATTCGCGAGAGCACTCGTCGAAACAGGCCGACTGTCCGATTAATCTCTCGCTGATTGTCTTTCATTCGATCTGCTTTGGGCATTTCACGTTCGTTTCGCGATCGTACGCGATTTTTCGCGACGCTTCGTTTAGCTCGAGGCACGGCGCGCAGACAGAGGCGGGCCCGCGCGTTGTTTCCGAATTATAAATTGGGAGCTGGAAATTCGCGAGGGAGAGGAAAATACCTGTGCGAACCTCGCGGCGCGGACGGTGATACTCGAAAAATTGTCTGAAACTTGCCACGGCGAATTTCGCGCGCGTACGTGTAATACATATGTATGCGAGGGGGGGACCAGGAGAACCGGAGAGAATCCACTTAAAAATTCAGCGAGAGAATCTAGATTAGCCCGTGAATACGTAGGTAAGGGCGGGCTATCTGCGGCTGGCAGACGATTTTTTCCGACCCGTTTGTCCTCCGCTATCCGATTCACCGCGACGTTTTAATCAGACTCGCGAAATTAACGCAACCAAAGTAATTATCAGCGGCGCTCGTAAATCATCCCCGCCGCCGGACGGGGCGAGATCTCGCGGTGGGAAAAGCCTTGGTCCCGCAGCCGCGGAGAAAATGGGAGCGGAACGAGGTCGCGGAGGAAGCCCGCGAACGACCAGCGAATTGTCACGGACGTTAATCGATCGCGTCCTCGAGACGCGTCCCGTTTCCTTTCTTCCGAAGAAGGCGCGTTTCGAGCCTAGCGACCGTTCTCGATTTCATTCTCGTCGCGAGATCGACTCGCTGAACTTGTTCGAGAAACAGAATCACAGCTGACCGTGGTTGGACAACTCGTTACAAATCGATCGAAGAATGGCGGAGATATATATATAAAGTGCAGATGTAAGTATAGGTTTGTGGCTTTAAAGTTACAAGGGGTTGCGGAGGGATGACAGCGGTCTCGTACAGTTTTGCTCTTTTCCGGACAGAAAGAATAGGATATCACAGGAAGAAAGGTAGAGAGGATATTATCCGAAGGAGGATAGATGAAGAATTTATTCTCGTAGGACATGAAACGAAGAGAGCAGCTTATCGCAAAGATTGCACTACGATAATAGATATTCCAGGTGCATCGTAAACTAAAAATATGGAATCTGTTTGGAATCCATCCCTCTCTGATACGATACAATTTCGTGTCAGCGATATGCAACTTGGGACACGACTGTAATTGATTTCGTTCTCTCTTCTGTAAACTTGAACGCATCAGTTGCAATTAAAAATAGAATTTCTAGCAATCCATTTAACGGATCGTTCTTCCCTCCCCGTGAGCGAGCGCAAAATGCTCCCATTTCGAAGTTTCTACGGTTCTTGTTTTGCATAAAAGCGGCGATCCATGAATATTCTAATAGAAACAATATGCTAACAATATGCTAGGCTACGCTTAGAAACAATAGCGCGCGAAGATTGGCATCGCGCCGTTCCCGTGTTCATCGTAATAGTTCAGAATTAGTTAAAACCATTAAACTTTAAGACCGTTGTTCTCAGTTTCGTCGTTGAGTGGATTGGTTCCTCCGCGCGCCCCCGCGATCCAAATATTCTTCACCCCGCCCGTACGTTTAATCTTCGCTGAAGTCGATTCGAATCGACGACGCTCGCCCAACACTTTCGTCGTTCGTCCCCCGTGCGGGAAATAACCGAGCCCTGAAAATCACCCATCAAATTCCACGCCACGACGGTACGCTCGTCCCTCGTTCGAGAATCACGGATCTTCGATAATCGTTTTTCCCGTGCCCAACGCTGGAGGAAGACGAGAAGGGTCGAAGGGGAGGCAGGGACCTCTCTCTTGGCGTATTATTCCAAAGTTTCGCCTGATTTTCCACGCCACCGACCAGCCAGCCTCTGCTGGGGGGATACGCGACCGTGGGTCATCGCGATAAAACATTGGAAACTGGCGAAACTCCGCTGCAATCTTGCTCGTGATGTTTCACCACCACACCCCCACGTACGATCTCGCGAAATGTTAGTGTATCTCTCTATCCCTTCGCCCCCGTGACTCTGCACGATCTCCTCACGTGCTCCTCTCCTTTTGTGCCCGTCCAAACGCCAGCCCCACTATCTTCGTGTAAGTTTGCTTAGGTACAACCCCGTTACAAAATTCGACGGATCGCCTTCGACATTTGTAGTATTAAAGAAAAGGAGGGCAGGGTTTTATGGGTCGCTTCACGGGCGTCGTTGAAAAGAATTCGTGGAAAATGAATTGGTCGCACGATGGTGAAAGAATGAAATTATCCCGAAATGTACGAAGGATCCGATGAAACGTAGACGCGATTGTGACAACAAATTTTGCCGATTTAATATAGCGACGTTGAAAGGAGAAATAGACTTTTATGAAATCGCTCCAGTATCTTCAGAATTCGTTCAATTTCCACTGATAAATCGATCGACGTTTATAAAATGTCCAAAACCGTTATTACTATTTTTAACATCGGAAATTTGAGAGGTAAAATGGCGAGGAAAAATGGTTGGTGTTTATACGGCTATGCATACGTTCTGTTATTTTTATTATTGCAGTCGATATAGCTGGATCGAAGAAAAATTCATACTCCCACTGTTAAGTAACGCGCAATTAATTTTTACAAAATTATTACGTTCCACCGTGTCACGTTTCAGCAATCTTTCCTTCCCACTTGGCGTTGTGTACGTAAACTTTCGCGGTTGACTGTACGCGCGGACGTGTGCACGTTTCTACAAGCGTGACCATACATCCGTGTACACGGACGACATCGTAAAGTCCTGAGAGATATCGCAGCAGCGATTAGACCCTCGTTTCGGGAACTAAATTTCTCCTGGTCCCCGGCAACCTTCGCGTCCCCCTTCGCCCTCCGTTTCTTCTTCGATCGTCCCCAGTGCGTCCATTTTCGCACGATCCACGAACCTCGACCGTCCTCCGAGTGCTCGCGACCTTTCATCCCCCGACAGGACCACCCCCGCCACGACTTCTTCGCTCTAATTCAACCGGTCCCTCGCCTGACGAGAAATCAATAACCAACGCCGCACGGTTTAGAGAAATTCCCGCTCGGACTACTTTTAACGTCACAATCGAGCATTTAACCAACTATGTAAACGATCTCTCGCGGCTATGGTTTCTTGGATAGTTCTGTGGCTTCCGTTTCGGTTATGACTTGGCCGACGTATCGAGCTGGCCGTGGTGCGCAACGTGGCATCCCCTTTGGCGGGAATCAAAACTGACCATTCGAGTGATTGAATCCCGTTTCTCGATCCGACTCTCGCCACTCGTTTCCCTGAAACCACGAGACGCGGGATTCTGGGTTCTGTGAAAGGGTTCTCCCCCAGGTTGGCCCAGGAAAAATGATTCGAACGCGCGGTAGCAGCCGCGGTGTATTCGGTTACTAATCGATTCTCGAGGCTTCGTTGACGAGGGAACGGAAGCAGGACCGAAGGGAACAGGAAATTCGTTACGAGCAACGAGCTTCGAGATACCATCTCCATGGCTCTCCGCGGGCAACGATCCCGTTTCACCCGTGATTCCACGCCGGCACACCTGGCTAGCTCGGATTCTTAAGTATCGCGATACTTTGAGCATCGTTTCCCCGCGAAATTAAATTCCCCCCGGCCGCGGAATGATTTTTATCTCCCTCTCGTTGGTTCAATTGCAACGGGGAAGGAAATTGAATCGCCCGGAATTGTTTTCAGTTTGAGGAGAAGAGCGGACGCCGGGCTGAACCGAGCGAGCGACGGTATAAACGCGGAACGAACGAGAGACGAAGGGAACGAAATTATGGTTTTATGGCCGAGGGAAGATATCCTACGGGGAGAACACGGGGCTGCGATTATTTTTCCCTCGTTCAGACGCGGCTAAACTAATCCGCAAGATGGTGCCCGGGGCTGGCTCGCGACAATCTTCGTGACCGGTTCTCTCGACTTTTTTATCCGTCGCGGCTTGACCCGTCCGCGTTCGATGGCCACGTGACGCACCGGCAAACTTTCACAATTTTCACCAGTTGTGGGTGCAAATGACGTACAAGTATGGTTCCAACTTTTTGTCGCGATCATGGAACCAGCTGTCGATCGAGTTAACGTAGTAATGGATATGAACGGTCTTAATCAGAGGCGGGTGAAACGGATGGATGAAGGAAGTATGAGTTGATGGAAGTTTGAAGGTTCGACAGCTGTGACTGGCCACTGCGAATTGGTTCTTGGCACTTTTTGTAATTTAGAAAAAGTCTGCTCTTTGAAACAAAAGATGTGTAGTTCTTCAGTACTGCAATTTGAATCGTAGCAACACCTTAATTTAGCCGTTAGTTAAAACCAATCGCACTGTTCACGTTTGTCGAAAATTCGTTAACAACAATCGCAGAATGAACTCGCAGCCGACGGGATCCGAACGTCAATTAAAGCGCAAACTCAACCCCAAGCAGCCCGAACAAAAGCCAGCCCGAGCCCCTTCCACCGCGATAAGGATTCGAGCTGTCCATTTAAACGAAGGCCGTCCCATTTCCTCCACCGGTTCCATTGAATCCCGAAGAATTTCGCCGTCGAACAAGAGGAAGTTCGCGGGTGAAAGACCCTGGACGGCGCCGCGTAATAAGCATCCACCTCAAAGCGTAGAAGGGGTTGGTGGAGTAGAACAGCACCCGCGTTCGTGGTTACGATTTCATTACTTAGAAGCATGCCAAGTTCCTCTGCGCTGGTGATTCGCGAAACGTCCACACACGAGCGTTTCTAGAGCAGTCTTTCGCGGTCGAAGAAAGAAGAAGACAAGACCGCGACACCCCCAAAAGCTTCGACGCTGTCCTCGAACCGTTCGCGTCGCCTCGAAAGCGTCTCTGTGGAATTCACGCGTGGGAATCGCAAAGCCACGGACAAAGGGTGACGCGGTCGCGTAAAAAAGCACGAGTGCTTAATTCGCGCAGGTGGCGGGACGAGTCGGTCACGAAACGAGCTCGTCCCCATTCTTCCTCTTTCGCCACGGTTCTCCTCTGTTCGCGTCCCTTCGGTCTTTCGTCCGCGCGAAAGTCCCGCGGGGGCGGTGGCGCGGTGACGAGGGAGGACAGGGGCGGAGAAAAAAGATACGGGACCGCGGGACCGGTACAATGGACCGGTTCTTCTGGAAGATTAAAGTGCGCCGCCACGGTGGCCAGCGCAGCTTCTGTCGGCGAATGGTTCGCGTTAAAATTAAAATTGCACAGAAAAACCTCGCGCGAGCGGGATACGGGGTGTGTCGCGGTTAGAGACGTGTCTGGAAGTGGGCCGTGTAATTCAAAAGCTTCTCTCGCGATTTTAAGCGACTCTTGGACGCTGCGTGAGGAATTGCGTTACTAGCTCGTGAGACGTGGAATGCGTCAGGGTAGAACGATCGCTGGAGTTCCAGCATAAATTAAGTATCGATTAATATTAATTCGATAATGCGAAAATTCATTGGTATCTCCTACAAATATAATTTGCAAGTTTCACGGTGTTGTATTTTGTCTTTTTTTTTATGTTCTTGCCAGGCCAACGTTGGAACGTTCGGTAGAATGTTCCAGCGCAAAATCAGCGCTCCCCCTCCTGGTCGCATTTTAATCGCCACTGCATCGGTTATTCCGCCAGACTTTTTCGATATCGAGTAAATCCCCGCATAATGACGATACTAGGAAAATTCCCGTGTACGGTTGAAAAGCGGCGAGGCTATTCGCATTTCGGGCGGATTGGAAATTTCACAAATGTCCGATCACGAGGAACGTCCATTCTCATCTGTCTAGCCATTAAACTTGTCGCGGACGATCATTTGCGAGGGAAATCGTGTTGATATTTTCTGGGATGGTCGTTCGCCAGCCGGAGTGCACTTTCGAGTTTTCAACGACCATCGCTCGTTTCGTGCTTTACGACGACTGTCTCTTCGAAACCGGCGAGGGAAACGGTCCCGTTTCCCTCATTATCGTTCGTTGCGTGTTTCGTTTAAACAATCCAATTTTTCGTTTCATTTGCGAGAGTCGCGGGATAATTGCGGTCAAGTCACGCGTAAGTAGATCCAGTCGTTCTTAAACCGACGAGTTTAAAAGATGGTGCACGGATTTACCTTTGCCACGAGACTCTCTTCTCTTACTGACCGTAGCTCTGCATTCAAATCATCGTTCGATGGGGGTGGTTTTCGAGGTCGCTTACTCAGCATATGGCGCATGCATCGATACATATATATGTAAACTACGAAATTTTCAGGCTACAGCAGAGAAGAAGAATCGTGGGCAGGATCATAAGTTAAAGACCACCTTTCTATACGCACACGTGCACCAGGCGCATATAAATTTCTCCCTCGATTCCAGAAACATCTCCTCCCACCCCCATTTCGGCGTCAATCAGAATGGAACAGCGGAAAAAGTGAATCTCGCGGTCCCATGCTCGCCATGAGGATCGAGCCGGAATACGCGAAGCGGAAAAAGGAATTTCGGGAGGATCTGACGAGCCCTCGACGAATCTACGAGGTAATGGGGGAGGGTTGCGCGGCAGGAGTGGGATGGAAGGTCGCGTTCCTCATGAAATTACGAAACGGGACGGAATCCGAGGACGGGAGGGTGGAGCTGGGTTCGTCGTGGTCTCCGACGTCGACGGGAGGACCGAGTAGAATGGAGATTGGAGGGTATACGCGCGTGTAGCGCGGAGGGAAGATCAAGGAAGGAAGGGTGGCCGGAGAAAAGATGGAAAATGGGAAGGGTGGAGGGAGCCGCGAAATTACCTCGAGCGGCATTGTGTGTCGGCTGGGGAGGGTTGCAAGCACCTAATTAGCCACTCAAACAGCGCGAGACAAAGCGGCTCTGTTATTAAAACGACGCATAAAACGACTGGCCATTCTTTTCTTCTTTTTTTTTTCTTCTTCGGACAAAAGAACCAGTCGATCGGGAGCTCGGGTAATATTCTCGATGTACGATCGATGTTACGGAGTTAAGAAATATTGCGAGTATACTTATTCTTAAAGTTTCACGATATACGATGCTTTTGAAACTGGATTGGTATGATTAAATGATTGGTAATTTTCTTACTACGCTTTTCTATACGTAAAATAGCAGATTTCTAAACCAGTATCGATCCAAGGCTGACAAATAATTCGCAACCATCATCCCCGAGTCTTCGTATCAACGTCGATCAATTAGGCGACCCCGATTCCGAAGCAATTAAACGCAATCCCGTAGGTATTTGTTGATCCCCTTTCACGGAGCTCGATCGAAGTCCCTCCCTAATGGAACAACATCGAATTTCTCGCGAACGAAGGGTAGAGGAAGCAAACAGAAGACGAACGGCGATAATGATTCCCGGCCTTCATTTTTATTGAACGATTACGGGGGGAAGATTGAGAGGGATACCGTAGGGTCGGTCGATTAACGAAACCGACGCGTGTCACGCATCGTTCCGCGCCGCGACGCGTACCAATACGCGTCGCAGGGGTAAATGAAAAAGGGGGACGAAACTTTCCGATTATTAATATTTTCTTAGCCGACGATTTTCTGGAAACTTGCTCGCCTCGCGGCTACTTGCGGAGGGTCGCCAACTTCGCTGCCGGTAATTGAAGGCGGCATCAGAAAGGGGTGGAAAATACGGTCTTTGATGAACGGTTTGGATTAATTCCTTTGATATCGGCAAAAGTAACTACAATTCCATTTACGGATTAACGTAACCCATTAACGAATTAGAGGAATTATTTATCGCATCGTTTGAATATAATAAGTTATTTAATCACTTGCACGGCTAGAGTGATTATTCGATAATATTATTTATTCACATACACTGCGAGAGATATATAGCTAGGGAAATTCAATTCTTCGTAAACAGATTTTCAGTTTCCGTGATAAAAGAATTAATTCCTGGCAATTCTATTTATACACCACTCTTCATATTACACCCGCCAAGTTCGTCGAACATCCTGAATGACTTATCGGTATCAGCGGGAGGGAAACGAAGTCGAAGAAGTTCCCAGCGACTCTACCAATGTACCGTGGAATCAATCGGAGAACCCAATCGCTCTGACATCTGTTCCGCTAATCCGAGCTTACACAAACTTCCTTATTCACTGCGGAACGTTAAAGTTATTAATCACGGATCTCTTGCTAGGATTCGGAAGTCCTAGAAATCATTTATCACCAATTGCTCTCTAACACGCTACGCATATTCCTGCTACTTCGTTATCCGTTATTCGTTTAACCGTTCTCACCGCAACTACGAACGCGCGAACTCGTTCAGAGACAATTCTACACGGAGACAAGGTAGACCGCGTCAGTTTCGACTCGTCGCAACGACCTCGTCGACGAGTCACGAGGACATTTCGGGACATTTATTATCCGAAGCGAGAGCACGGCAACGAGCAGAAGAGTCGCGGGGGCGTTGGGTGCCTCGAAATGAAAGAAGGTCTCGGCGAAAGCTGCAGACGGAACGGTGCAACGCCGGCTGTCTGCGCGGTCGCGGAATTCTTTGCGATCCCCGAGAAGCGAGGCGCATAATTACGAGTGCACGAGCGCATAATAGATAGCGGGAGCCGGGTGCAGGCGTTCGTCGAGGGCCAGGTCTCTTTTCCGTCGTTCCAGAAACCGCGCTCGATAGTTCGCGTCTGTGCGAGGCACCCTCTGTCTCTCCATTGTCTCATTATCATGATCCGTGATTGTCGTCGACGTTTGTTCACAGAGGCCTTTCTTCCTCCTTCCCCGCCAACCCTCCTCCGCCGCCTTCTCTCGTTCCTCTTCTCACATTTCTCCGATGACTCCGTCGCACGATCCTGAAAAACACTCGGTCGATTCTCTAACGATGTCTCCGCTCTGTCCTCCGCTTGTTTCGTTTGTCCACCCCCAACCCGCAACCCCCGTGCGCGCGGTTCGTCTCCTTCGTCTGGCTTTCTCTTTTCGCTCGCCTCGTTCCTCCACGGTTCGATTCGCGCGCCAGAGAAACGGAGTAATTTACTTCTAGCGAGGAACCAGCGCCAGTCCGCGGCGCTTAAATCACCGGGGGTTGGCCTCCGTTCATTGAATTACCGCGCGGACAATGCTCGACATTTTTTGACGTTCATTAAAAGGGAGTTCCCTTCGAGCCACGATTTTCTCTGTTCCTTCTCGTTCTCTCTCGTCTTGTTTTTCTTTTCCCTCCTTTTTTTCTGTTTCTTCTCGTCTGCATGCTTCTGTCCGCGCCCACACTCCGTTTCCGGATTCGTAATACATTCCAACTTCCATCCCGGGCCCGGCTGGAAGCGCGACGATAAATCCCCCGGCGACTAAATAGCGATAAATTACAAAGGAACGACTAATTGCACCGGCTAAGTGCGAACGAATGCGGTGATAAATTAAATTCGCGGTAATGAGTTATGAAACAGCCGGCGTTCAACCAGCCAAGCGGGCGGTTGACGATGTTAGTGCCAATTGCGACGGATGGAGACGAACGGACTGCGACGGGGGCCAGGGTAAATCGTGTTTCAAAGATTGATGTTAAACTTTGAATGTCCTGACGAAACAGTAACCGCGAACTTGTGAGAGAAACTTTTTTTTTTTAGACGCGACGAAGTAATGTTAAATTTTAAGGAATACGCAAGTAACAATTGACCAGAGTACACACGAATTCTTTATCGAAGATTAGCAAGACGATCGATACGTTTTACGATATTCGCGAGAGCAGAATTATGTCTATATTTACACTTGCAGTCGAGGGTTAAGGGTTAAGAGCGGGCATTAATTCTTAGGCTCGCCTCGAGTCGCGTAGGCTGAACGATCGCGTTTATCGGTGAACTTCTGCGAAACGTAAATTACGTTCAATTTAATGATCCGAGGCACGTGATACGCTGGAAGGGGTTAACATATGTAACGAGCAGCGTATACAGTCACGTCACGCGCGATAAAAAGCGTCACGACACGGCTGGCGATTTTCGTTTACCTTCCTTTTTTGCGCCAGCTACGATAAACACGATATTAAACAGCGGCCACCGAGTATCGAGCTACCTCAGACCTGCCCACGGATCATTTGTCGTGAATTCAATTATTTGGCGCCGTTATCTGCCTTGTTAACCCTCGGACAGCCACGCCTCTACTATTTCCACCCTCTACAGAATCTTCCAACCCGACGTGAAAACGCTTCTGTCAAAATTCCACACCTTTCGACTCGCGTTTCTTTACGCTCTTCCATTCGATCTACATCGTCCATCGCCTGTAATTATTTCATATTTTGCCCGCGCAATCTATTCCACTCGATAATTCGATTCGTTCTCGATATTGGAAAAGCGATATTCAAATTGCCGAGAAGTAAGCTCATCAGCCGTCCGCGGGCCGAGAAAGTATTCGAATTTAAGGTAATGTAAAAAGAATTGTACAACGACGCCCGGCAAAAAAGGACGAGACGTTCGGCCAGCGCTAATTTCAAAAGCGAGTTCATCCGCCTTCGCATAATTCCCCCGTAACGCAAAGTAGACGTTACAACTAGTTACAGCGGGAGCGGCGGAAAGTTTTTACCGCCTCGACCCGTGGTATAATAACTCGAACGGGGCGGACAAGGGTGGTAGCAAAAAAGGAGGGTCGGGCGGGTGTGCCCAGAAAAAGGCCGTCCGCGATGCTGTTCGCGTAAGCCACCGATATCACTCCGGCGGCCAATTTAAAGTTACGATTCGAGAGGGTATCTCGTCGCCCCGGACGACCGTGAATCCCAAGCTCGACGACGTTATCGCACGGTCCAGCCGTGTCCTGGCCTCCACCCCTCTCCGTACGACGGACCTTGGCCGCGGAATTCCTTCGATCTCCACTTGAAAATGCATCGGGATCAGGGAACCCTACCCCGGGCGAATTCTTCGTAGCAATTTCACGGGAACGACAGCCGGTCGATTATAACGCGTCGCGACCCCTTCTCGTCGTACGACGGTTTCACTGACCGAAAAATTCCTACCATCGGGACGGAAGATCGAGGAGAGAGAGAGGAGGATTCCACGATCTTTCGAACTCGACGGCGACCAGAGTCGGCGGATTCTTCGTCGCAATCTCGGGGAACGAGCCGGCGTAACGGAACTTAACGCTCGTCGATCGGGCGTCGCGAGCGAGGGGTGGCGGGTTTGTCGTCAGGCGTCGAGCGCTCGGATGCAAAAAGGTTCAGAGCCGTAGGAATTTCAATTTGCCCCGATATCAAATATTTCGGATTCCACCGTGTCGGCTGGAAGGGTTTAATCAATTAGGCGGATCAACAAGGCGAGGTGAAAAGTTCCCTTGGTAGCGTGCCAGCGTGATCTTCTGCGATCGTCGAAACCTCGAGGGTTGCAATGAGACGATGATGGTGTCTGCCAGTAGGAGAGTCGCGATGCGATTGAGTTTTAACTCGAAGAAAATTCACAGTGAAAGAGTTGGAATCCGAAAGCACTGTTGTTACATGGTCGCGTTTTACGAACGTGTCTTTCTGCAGGGCGGTTCATAATTTACGCGGTTGTATCGCGCGATCGTACAAAATGGGCGAGACGACGCGAGTCCGTGACGTTAGGGGTGGGGAACAGACTCGCGGGGGTGGACTGCGTGTAATGTAGCATGCTCATGATAAAACCAATACGCTGTGAATAATAAAAAGGGCCAGGTTGTTGGATCGTCGGCCGCTTCTTAAAATTCCGAATGGCCGCGCGGCAATAAATTATTAATACCGTTTAACTAGAAATTTCCCGGCATTTGCATCGAAATTCATCGGCGATACGTTTCGCCGGCGGTCTGTACACGGAATTCGCGAAACGCGGTCCCCGTTTCGCGGGTACACTTTATAGCGGACGATTCGATCGCCGTGAAAATTACACGCACCTGGCGCGCCGCCGCGATTGTTCCCCGGAAGTGCTCGCGGATTAATCAAAACCGCCCGCGCGAGGCGATCTTCCTCCTCTTTCTCTTCTCCTTTCCACAGTTTCTATCTTTCTAAGAGTGAAATTTTGTTGAGCGAATGAAGCGAATTCTTGTTCAATTTCCATTTCTTTAACGAGTTCATCGCAAATATTCATAATCTACTTCGTAACGATTCGAAACGCTGCGATTGATCGCGCGGCAAATAGCAATCTCGGATGTTATGATTGTCGTTGTGCGGGAATTATGGGAAAAACGATTCTTGAGAATTCATAGCGCCAAACAACGCGATTATAATATCCTCGTCTCGGTACACACTATTTCATTCTACCAATTTGCGCATTTCAATGCGCACCGTTCTCGCGAAATTATAATAACTCAAAACGTTTAACCCCGTTCTGGCCCGGTTAAAATGGTGATTTTCGAGCTCAGTCATTGTTGGCTCGGAACGAGCGACATAATTAACTGCATTAAATAAAGCCTAATTTCCATACGCAAACAACCGGGCGCTACCCCCCTCGTTTCGAGCGGCGGCGCGAACCCGTGCGCGTTTAACGGCTCGAAAGAAGACAGATCCAGGGCGGTTCTCGCCCCACAAACCGGGAGAGAAATGTCCCGGAACGGGGCGAGAACAGGGGCAGAGGATATTTACGAGGGAATTCTTTTCGCGGCGGGCACGTCGCTCTAACGAGGCCGAAACACGTCGAAAGCCACCGGATACGCGGCAACCACCCCCTCGAGGGCTCGAATCCCGTTTTCTTGGCGCGTCCGCGAGACGTTCCGCCCCCGCGTGCGCGCAGCACCGCGGAGAACCGAGAAATACTTTTCGTATAAATTGTCGCGCGCAGGAATTCCACGGCGACGCGTCGAACAAAACGCGGGGCCACGCTTCGAGCACGTAGCGAGCGCGGTGTGCCAGCACTGGCTGCGCCCAGGTTCCTCTCCGCACGGAACTGGGACGGGGGTTGGGAAAGGGTGTAACGACAGGACGGAGCTCGAGGGTGTGGGGCGTCTCGTAAAAATGCAAACTTCTCTCTTCTTGGTCGAAGTCAGGCGCGAAGAGCTGGTCGTTGCGTTGTTGTCGCCTCGTCGCCTAAAAAGTTCGACGCGCGTTTCCCGGCTGGGAAAAAAAGCTGACCCGCGCGTCGGGATCGCGCTCGATAGGGTGGAAACCGGGGGCGTGGGTACGATCGAGGAAATTCGGGTGAAGTTCGTTCGAGTGTGGGACCAGTGTGACTGGTATACGACCGTTGTCGAGAAGTTTGTCGGATTTTTGTTCCAACCCGTTTCGAACACGCCCTGCGACGGGCGCAACTGTAAACGCCCTGTTCGTGTGTTTGACGTTCGGCTGCAAGTGTGTAAATAATTTAATCGAACAATTTGCTCGATCGAATCGCTAATGGCTTTCTTTTTCTATTATTCAGACTATTGAAATCATTTTAATTCGATTGAGGCCATTAAAGGTGAAACGGTTCGTTTCGGTTGGACAACGATTTATTCAATTGAAAGCGCGTTGAACAATAGGTATAAATTACCATTCAGCCAGTGACGAAGCCAAATTGTAATTTACATTGTCCGTTTCGATTTCAATTTCATCGAACGTGCTAACCGTTCGAGCAAAGCGAGCCGAATAATTTTGTCTTACAATGAAGAAACATTCGTTGATACGATCGAAGGGTGTATTGTGAACCATATATTTCGGATTTATCGAAACGTTTGCGTGCTGCTGATGGAAAAGGGTAGACTTTACAATTTTCGAAATTGTAGAACTTCACGGAGAAAGAGAAACGCGTGCTTGTACGGAAGGGATGCAATTTTGACAAGGCGTCATGGCGGCAGGAGACGATGATCGAGCGTCGAATTACTGTTCGCGGTTGGAGTAACCTTGGAAAGCAATTAAGAGCTGTGACGGAGCAGCGACCGATGGGAAGGTCGAGAATCACTTCTGGATTGATCGCGTGCCAGCCTTCTACGAGGCTTGAAAGGGTTGCTCGTGCTTCCACGGTATGGAATAATTCTGTAATTTACAGCGACGTAAACCAGAGCAAACTTACATCTCCAAAGTTTTCCGACGATTTCGAAAATCTATGCTGACGCAGTGAAACAGAATTGGATCTTTTACAATGGTACAATGTTCGTGCGTCATGGCTATTAATTTCGCTGGAATTCTTGATTGATCGATAAAAATATATATCACTCCGATGTTAAAATGTATCGGAGCGGAAGAAGAACAGAAAGTCACGGAAGAAGCGAAACTTTTTAGGAATTGGAACAAGAGGAAACGCCAAAACAGTTCGAAAACCTTGTCCCTTGCAGTGACTGCGTCCTATAGAGCTTACCCTGTTCCATTTTACCCCAAAATAGTTTCTGCCCGCATTAACCAACGGCTACCAACCGAGCGAAGGAAGTATTTGAAGGATCGCGAGATCGCAAGGATTTCTACGGAGGCTTCCGCGCGGAAATTCGCAGTAGATTAAATGAAAATTGAAAGAGTTAAACGCGTCGGTAGTTACTTTTTTCCATCATTTTTTTTCCCCCCGCTGCGGAATAGAAGTCGAGTTGAGCGCGGAAATGGACGAGAGAAAACACCGCGCGGGATTACGGCGAGCTTAAAATTTTTAATTTTGGTTTACGGGGCGACTGAAAATCATATTTGCGGCGGGCTTACATACGCGCTACGCTTCTCTCTCTCTCTCTCTCTCTTTCTCTCGCTCCCTTTCTCCATTTCAGCGATGCAAACAACGCCGACCGCGGTGCTTTTCCGTATCCAACCGGAACCAGCGTTCTCCAGTTTTTCTCGCGCGTCGATAAAACGTTAATTGCGCTGTTAGATGCAGGAAGTAGCTTCGTGCCAAGAATAAGTTTCCAAGGGAACGTCTCTAAGCATTATCCACTTTAATATCATTCATATATAACGTTGCGTTTAAAAATTAAACATTTCCGCTCTCCAATTCCCTCGTTATAACAGCAATTAATCAATCGTCGAATTAATTCAGAGTTACGTTTCTCTGGTTTAATATGAGGGTCTAATGAAATTTTAAATGCATGCTTGTAAGAGAATAACGGGAAAGCGGTTTACTCGTTCTACAGGAAAAGGTTTCGTAAAGGGCTTCAACCCCGTTTCTTGCGTCCAACGGTACAATTGCATTCGTCGCTCGCAAACGAGAGACCGCTGCTTGGGCTCATTCGAAAAACGGTTATAGAGTTCGCGGCACTTTTGGGTCGCCGATCGATACTTGGCGAATTTAATTAGCCAGAGCTACGTTATCCTCGCGTGTTTTCCACAGACGGGTAATTACGAAAATTGCAATTCATACAGGCAAACATTCCTCCGCGCGCGATCGTGCGCGTGGTTACTAATTCGATTTAATGAAGAAGCCCGCGATAATGTTACAATCAAAACATCATATCGCCGCCGGATCGATGCTAAACGAATTATAATTTTACGAACGCAACCCCCGAACGCCTCTCCGTCCACCCCAGCGGACGTATCTTTCTCCGATCGATTGCGCGTGGCGTGGATAATTGCGAAACGTGTCAGCCTTCAATTACGACGAACGAGTGCGTACACTCGATATTCAAATTTCTTCTACCACGGCAAACTCTTCGAAATGTTAAATAACGACGCTCGTAATTACCCACGGGAAGCTACGCTCTCCCACGAGTAGTTACAGAAGCCACAGTATCAAACGATGCAGGATTTGAACAATATTTTTAAGAGCTTAAGATACTCCGCCAGTATACAGTTTAAGCTTCTAGTAATCTGAACAAAGTTCCAACTGGGAGCCCGCGAAGCCCGCAGAAACGTTTCACTGTTCCCAAAGTACAGTCGTGCGTCGAAAGCCAGTCCATTATTGTCTCCTGCAGACGGAAAACACGACGGTTCCTATCCTCTTTTACCTATACGAAACTGATTCTGTTTTCAATGGTAAACGGTAACTGCGGGTGTTTCAGTCCCGTACAGGTGACCTCGAGGCCAACCGGTCAGTTTTCTCCGTTCTCCAACACGCGAAGAAGTTTGTTCCCCGGTAGCCGCGTTACGAGCCGCGAGGAGGTATCCGGGTCCCCGCTTAAAGCTCGCCCTCGGTGTAAACCGCTTCTCGCACGAATCGATCCGTAGCGCGAGAGCGATTCGTCAAAGGGAATCCTGCGATGCGGTCGCAAGTGGCCGGCGGCGTTCGTAAATCGAGTAACAAGCGGTAAGGTGAACTGACCTGAGGTGGATAGTGATCCGGTAGCGCGTGGAGCGCCTCCCTGTACGCGGCCAGCGCCCTTTGTAATCTGCCCTGATCGGCGTAGAGGGCGCCTAATTGGAGCAGCGCCTGCACCCTCGCCGCCTCGTGAGCCCGTTTGTCCTTGAGACCGGAACCGTCCAAGGATGCGCCGGTCCGCAAAACCGCAGCCGCCTCTGTCCCTCGTCCGACCGAGGCCAGCGCCGCCCCCAGGTTCACGTAAGCCTCTGCAAAGACAAACGATAAGGATCATCACCGATGTTCGATTACACGACCACCTCCAGCCTGGGGCGAGCTCGTTCGGATCGGCCATGAATTTATATAAATCGCACCGTGGCACCGTGCTTTTTCTCGGTTCGAGCCACGCTACCCCCTTCGAGCCACCCTCCGCAGCCCCACGGACAGTCCATTTCTCTCGCGCCGTCTTCCTTTACGACCGCCCCTTACTCTCGTTCTTTCCTCCTACGGGGACAACCGGAGGAATTATAGAGAGGTTCTTGCCGCCACGGTTCCCCGCCGCTTCGGTTTGCAATTAACCGGGGCTTGTTTCCTCTTCTTTTAATTACGAGCGGGAACGACGGTTTAAAATCGAGCGCTCGACCGGGGACGTCTTTACTCTTGCAATTAGCGTATCGCTGGGGTGGGACGATCTGCATTCTTTATCGAGTTCGCGTGATTATTAAATCGCGGATGTTTATGAATTTATGGGGTAGTTAAGAGAGAGGGAGAGAGAGAGAGAGAGAGAGAGAGAGAGAGAGAGCGCAAAGAGCACAAAGGGCTTCTCTACGTAAATGAAAAAAAGAAAACGGTTTCTAAGAAGATTCGGAACGGAACAGCTTTTACGACTTCCTTCCGCGAGCGGAAGGTTAGCTCGCGGGCTGAACAGCGTTCTTCCACGTCAGCATGCAGATTCTGCCATCAATCCAATAACGGTTTACCCCTGTAAAGATTAAGGGAATGAGAGGGAATACTCTTGAATGGACGTCGCGGGGGAAGAAAGGGGGGGAAGGAAAGACGACGAGGTCCGTCGGGGCGCTTATAGTCCAACAAACCACGGCGCGGTACAATCATAACAAGATCCAGCCCTTTTTTCTGCACGCGCGCTTGACTCGCAGAAGAGGGGCCAGATTTACGCGACGAGGGTTCCTTTAGAAATTCGGACAGAAAGTCGGGGAGCCGACGTCAGCCAGTCGTTTAACGTAAATTCAGACATTCGTGCCACCTCGCTTCTTGCCCGTGTCCGTTTCTAATTAAAAGGGCATTGCCTGGCTTCCCCGACGGCGGGGCCGGAGGGTGGCTCGGCCGGTTTTTACGGCTCGACAGCGAATTGGGTTAAGTCCGCATGAATTCCCGCCTTTTGTCGCGCCCGTGCCCCCGTATATTTCTTTGGCTAATTACTAAATATCGCGCGAATGGCCCCTGTCGAAAGCGCCCGCGGGCAACTGGCTTCGAGCGGCGAAGATTAACTCGGCTTTCCGGCTAATTTCCGCCGTTTCTTTCCGCCACGCGGCGGGAATTTTAATTAAAACGCGACCACCGTGGGATCCCATATAAACGCCACGGGGAAACAGCCACTTTCTCCCACGCACTTTCGAAAAGTTTCGATCGAGCGGACAGCCGGTGCGGCTCGCGCACCTTTTCTCCTCGGCCACCATCGCGTTCTCCGCATCCCCTTTTTTCCGCTCCCGCTGTAAATTCAGTGCGCGCACCGTTTGTAGTCGCTAAACGATTCACGACGAGACGGCCACAATAGCCTGGTAACCGCGTTCATGGGCGCGAAGCACGGGGCGGGGCTCGAGGGTGGTAGCAGCTCGGGTAGTTGGACAAAAAGTTGCGGTCGGCTATGACTTTAATTAAAAAATTTCAAGTCTCCGCCACGGGCGTTCTTCTCGACGGCTGAATCACTCGGCTAGGCCTTGGCGTCAATGGACAACCGGGCCAAAGTTAAACGTATTAAAAAGTTTATTTCCGCTTCTATTGTTACCCGTCCGGAGTTCTATCTTTCGATTCTCCTTTTCCCCCCCGAGATACTTTGGAATACTTAAACGTTCGCATAATTTGATACTTCAGAAGCAAAGTTAAGGGTATCGTCCGTAGGGTTAATTTATTTATTTCGACTGTTTCAGAGACTGCTTATCTACCATCCCTCCAAACGATCTCGATCAACATGACCGAGATAAATCTGTTACGACGATACGAGACGAGAGGAAGACGTGGAAAACGGAATAGGAAATGCGATGAATCTCGCGGTACGCCGCTCGATCGACGAGCTTAAAGGCTGCCTCTTAATTCGAGGCAATCTGGTTCTCGCGAGATCCCCAACGACGGATTTCCAATTCCTGACCTATCCCGTAGGATCGAGCGGATACGATCCTCTAATATCGTCGCGTTTAACTTTCCCAGGGCCAACAGCCGTTCGCCAGCGAACCGGCTGAGGCGTAATACACTACGCGCGCTCCACCTCGCGAAGGCAGCTGCTAATCCCGGTATCATCCCCCGCGATATTACAGCCTCCCACGGTAAGACGTTTACCCTGCCGTGCCTCGAGCCGCGCCAGTATAAACACCCGCCCCGGTAGACTTTCATTAACGAGCCGTGTGATTGGCAAATTTTCCAGGCGCCCGTAAATCCGATTTAGTTTAACGAAATCCCCTCCCCCGATATCGGGGATCATTTTTCCGCCCTGCCGCGGGTATCCCTTGTAACTCGATTGCCGCTGCTCGACGCAGCCAGGAGTAATCGATCAGATACCTCTGTTATCGCAGTCTATTTTTTTTTATCACTGTAAACGTCTGCCTCTATTCTGCTGCCATTGTTATCCACTACTAATTACCACCTTTGCAGACGAGTATACAATAATTACACTCCAGCGATCGATCAGTCGCAAAGTTACCTCTACGACAGTCGAGAAATCGATCTCTGATCGTTGATTCTAGACGGAAAGCCGGTCGACGAACCCGGATGAACTTTTTCAGTATCGTCCAACCCTCTTCTGGAGCTGCGCGCTCTAAGCATCTGCGCCCTCGCGGTGGATACACTCACGCCAGCCGCAATTCTCCTTGTAATCCGTCATGATATCGGTACCGTTCCCCACGTCAGTTGGAGAGGAGGCGGTGTTTTAAGATATTACGCTCGCGGGCGGCCTCGCGACAGGGGCTGCCGCACCACCACCCGATGGTCGGCGCGTGGAAACGTCGCGCAGCTGTATCCAGCAGGGCCGAGGAAGACAGGGCCGCCAGGGAGGCTTCCGGGTACTCTAATTCCATAGAGTATCCCCGGGGACCGCGGCGACGAAAATGGATTACCCGGATCCCGTCTCGTTCCTTATTCAAAATAACGCGAACCATAGGGGTAGCCGCGGTGCGGCCGCCAAGGAGATTGCCCTTCCGATGCTCCAGTTTTCGTTCCTCTTAACGGCTACTTTTTCGTTAATTAAACCGTCGCCTCAGCGAGCGAATTGGATAACGCGCGGCTGACTGTTAGAAAAGTTTCTGGAAACGAAGCTCGTTTTTAGATTTTTGAACAGACGCGTTTGTTCCTCTCGGTTTCCTTTCGTGGCGAAACAGAAAAATGGGATACTCGTTGAATTATTCCCTCGAATGACGCCATTGCAGGCTGTTTGCGAGGGGTAGAGGGTTAGAGTATCGTCGAGTGCTCGATTATCGCGTCGCAGATAGGCCGTGTCACGATTTTTCGCCGCGATACCGACGCGCGATGCGCCCCGTTACGGATTTTGCGAATTCGAGCGTCGAATGGTCGGCAGGAAGCGGAGGGATCGTTCGCCAGCTTTACTGCTGGCTCATAATTAATTAAACGCGAGGAATTTCATAGGGCAGGGGGTGATGTAGATATTCCAGGCTCGCGTCGCAATTTGGGGTGTCATTTGCAATCTTGATCGTGTAGTTCTCGCTGGACGAATTGGTCGGCCAAGAAGTCGTACTTCACGGACTGTTTCTTCTTTTGTATTTTTTTGAGAAACGCAAGCGTGGAAGCAGCTGTACCGTCCGAAGGGTTGACTTTAATTTCATTCCTCCATTTTACGCGAACGCTTCTTTTCCCCCGTCGCGCTCTTCTCGTAGCTGTTCCGCGCGAGGAACAAGTAGAACGTCAAGATTTACTTAGCCACCGTGAAAATTAGAAGACGGTCGTCCACTGGTACGTAAGGATTATTGATTCAATGACGTTCGCTGTTTTCGAGAGTCTCAGCCGTGAGACGAGGTGTCTCGGGAAGCTAAGGGACGCGCGAACGGATCCAACGTTAATTACCATTAATTAATTCCACTATCCGCGGAAGCGTTAAACGGATATTTGTTACAAACATTTACAGTACTTACGTTAAATATTTGATATATACATATCGAACAATATTTACGACGCGCGAATAAATACGATTAACAATGTTTGCGACAAATGTTTAACGTAATGAGCGATGTTTACGGCGGATAAACGAGGAACAGACGAATTCGATAGCCGCGGGGTGATAGTGCAGCGAGTCAAATCTGTGCGCGCGTTTTCCTCGTTTTTTTTTTTTGTCACGAGAAATAATAGAGCGGGCCTCTTGTCGAGGAGCGAGACGCGATCAATTCTGACGGATTATTAAGCTCGTAAACGAGCCAGGCCGTGCTGCGATTCCGCGTCGACGAGCCGCCGTCGATCGCCACCTGTAAAATTCGTTACGACGAGGACCCCGATTCGGATATTTACTGCGATAGCTCCCGCTGCCGAGCAAAAACGAGCGTGTATCCGATTGTATTACCGTACCAGCGGCAATTACACCGATTGGATGGCCCACGGTACGAGATATCTCTTTTCGTTCGCGAACACACCGGCCAATTGTCCTCGATTTTAAACCGCCCCCACCAGCGGACGTCGATTCCCGATTTATTCATAAGCAAACGTCTAGTTGCGCGCGAGATCCAAACGATTAAACGACCGATTAACCGATGATTCGCTCGATCGTGGCGATCGCTGGGTTTTCCGGTGACACGTGTCTAGAAATTGGCCGCGGTGGCCAGTCGATCGATCTTGGTGAGGGGTGACAGCGGATCAACGTTTCAATCGAATATATTTCGCGAAATGGAACCAAAAAATTGGAGTGTCGTTATAAAAATATCGCAACACGTTGGCTTTGAATATCTTGTAAACCCTTTCGCGTTGTGCACGTTCAGTGCATCGTTGCTAGAGTCGAGTGAACTTCAAGAATGCGAAGTTTCGAACGCCAGAAAGTTAGTCGAGGCTGGAACCAATGACGTCTGTATCCGAGTCGGTTCAGTTCAGCTTCTCAGAGACCCGTGGACCAAGTCGGGGGCCAGCGATTCGAAGCAGGAACGATATCAGAAATAACAAGTCCAGGGTACGCCTAATATATTCAGCTGGAACGCGGGCAAGAAAGACGAGTAATATTTCATCGCGCGAAAAAACACTCGTTTCCGCGACTTTTCGCGAGTTCGCCTGCGGAAAAACATCCGCGCGACGAGGCTGGTTCCTCGCTTGGACAAAAAACCACGTCCCTCCTTTCGTGCGATACGACTTTCTCGCCGGGCCGAGTCGCGAGGGGCGCGCAGCTGGAAAAACCGGAAGCGAGGGGGTAAGGCGCGAAACACACCCCCTGCGGGACTGGCGTTGTTTTTGGCAGTGAGATATGAGCAGCTGCTCGGAGGCGAAGCTAATCAACTCCGCGGGGGTTAATCGTCTGATATTTACGGGGTTAATTGGAAAAATAATGTTCTAGTTAAGAAGATGGAACGCTCGAGTTCGCGTTCTATTGTTTCATTCTCCACCCCGTATTTTATCTGCTATCGTGCTCACTGATAAGCCACTGCGAAGTCACTTTGTCGCGGGGTAATGCTGAATTTTCTAACGAACCGTGCATCTTGAATATCAGAACTCGATTTAGCCGCTCGCAGAGTCGAGGGAGCCACTGATACCGCGGCCAGAAGTCTGGCATTAAAGGTATTAAAGGGACGATTTGCTCGGGGGATTTGAACTAATTAAACGACGCAGAAGGCGGAGTCGATCGATTGGGCTTTTGAGCGGCTCATACACGTCGCCGTTGACCAATCAGTGCCGAGCGAGGTGAACGACAGCGCGTTGCCTACCGCGATGGTCTGCCGGAAGAAGAATGGACGGACGGAAACTGCTGTTTCATCTCCGACTCCGCCAACTTGGCAAGACCGCCGCCCTGTTTGCTTCCTAATTACGAAAGAGAGAGAATAAGACGCGCGCGAGTCGGGGTGAACTCCCTGGCGTGGAGGGTGGTCGAGGAGGGGCGCGAGCGCGGGTGAATAGGATGAAAAGGGAAACGAAGGATAAGCTAAGACGGCGCTGAAAGACGGGGCACGCTCAAAGGGGACGGGGGAGAGAGACGGAGGAGGCCGTGGCGAATTCAACTCCGCCGCTCCGCGGAATTAAGATTCCATCGTGCAGCCGAGTTTTGTGTGTGCTTTGCAATTTCCTGGTTAACCCGACCGTTCCATCCGTTTCGCGTTATTTTTCCGCTCGATCGGCGGACTTTATAGAAATCTTTCAGCGGTTTCCGCGTCCGCTCTGTTTACAGCGCGCACCGTTGCGAATCAGAGGGTCGCGAGATCGAAAAGCGACTCCTCGTTACTGGAGTCGTTCTGTGCGACGAGAGAAATTCTACGGTCATCCCGCGGCGTTTCTTTAAATTCTTGTTAACGAATTAACATAAAAAGCGTCTGACTCGAGGCTGTAATTAAAATGAAATTTCGCAGGGAGGACAAACAAGTTGAGAAAAATGTTCTGGGTGCAACAAATATCGCGTGACGCACGATATCGCCGGTTGCGACGTTAAAATAAAACGAAGGAGCCCGATAATGGCCCGATATCGTACAACGTATGCGCATAACGGAGAAAAACCGTGATAAATTCATTTTGCCAATAATTACATGAGCGCACGCATCGGCGGATGGAAATAATGAAACGGTAACGGAAAAAATGGCCGGGGCGGTTACAACGGCGGACGCGCGTTTCCATAAACATTCGTCGTAAATCATTACGGGGGCGAGTTCACGCGCGAAATGACGGCTGCGCATTACGGCGCGGCTACGTGGCCACCCCTCTATAAATAAATAAATAATGCGTTGCATAACGCGCCGCTTAATGGGTCGACGTGGCAAGAAACCAGAGGCGAGTAATTCGCGCTCGCGATATTAAATTTCGGGTTGAATTTAATTGAAATCTCGCGGGAGTTACGACGCCGGTGCGCGTTGCCGTTTCTCGCCGGCTGGAACCGATCCCGAAAACTCGACGCTGGTCCCGGCTCGAATCGCCCGCACGACGATAAAACACCGTTCACGGGGTTATTGTGCGTAATTTCGCGCTAATTCGACGTCACGGGGCGAGCGCATCTTCCGTCGTTCGTTCGCCATCGCGCCATCAGAAGGATTATTATCGAGGTCGCGCGGAGGCGCGCGGAGGAACAACAGGGGCGACGCTCGACGCCGCGAGCGAGCGGGAGGATCGTCGCAAATTGATTCGTTAGAATTAATTCGCGAATAATCGCGCGCCTCGTATCGGAATCGTGCGATTCGCGAAATTAGTCCGCGAATCGATTACGCGGCGGGCTGCGTAAAAAAGTGTCCGGATACATTGCGCCGGTATTTTCCAATCAAGTGGCTCCTCGATTGGATTCCGCGTTTCACTTTCGCGGCGCTAGATTTGCGAGCCGAACGGCAGGAATTTAATATGCGCCGGCTCGCGAAAGGTATTGGCGCGCGTCCATATATATTTCGGCGAGGAGCTTTTAATCAACTCCCGGCGCTCGGGTTCGGGGGTGGCGAATTTTTGTAGCCGGGGCGCGAGTGCTATCGGATAATGGGGAATTTTACGTGGGGCCGCACGGACTTTGTTAATCAGTATGTAAATGCCGGGACAAACACAATGGCCGCGCGAGTACTTTTCGTAGCCGCGGTAGATGGAATCGCACGAGGCGCGTCCCACACACGAGACCAGTATCGACCTGGCCGACGCTGTGGCCCTGTGTGCGCGTCGATACGTGTGTTTACGGTTTCCGTGTATCTAGTCTGTTTATAAGCACACGCTCGTGTGTGTACACGTGTCCGGACGTCCGCGAGGCGAGCGCCCGCGCGCTCGCTTAAGTGCATGTTTGCGCACGTCCAACTTCGCGTGTGTACCTAAATTCGTTTACCTCTCCGGGCACACCGCTTCGTCCCCATCCGCGTCCATTTTTTCGACCACCGTAGACGCGTCGCGTTCGTGGGAGGATACCGCGGTTGGGGTCACCGGGCTATATCAACGATCGGTGGAGGAATTCGGCTGAAAAGTAGCGAAACCACCCCCCCAGCGTCGATCAAGGGGAACTGGGACGAGCGTTCGGGGCTGTGGATGAAAATTGAACGCGAAAAGTCGCGGAGGAACCCTCCAGAGGGGTAATTGTATTCGTCGCGACGCTCTCGAGGAGCCGCGTCTACTTTCTCGTCCGAGGCACGCACCCACGAGGGGTTGAATGTAAATGCGCAACAGCCTAAGGACAACGGAAATTCGTTTCCAAGCAATTCCACGCATCGAGTTTCGTTTCGGGGGACCCGTAGGTCCGTCCGAATGCCACGGCTCGTGGAGCGTAATTTTGTAAGCAATTTCGCGAATCCCGAGCTCCAGCACCCCGGATATTCCCGCCACGATCCCTTCGAGAATTTCTATCAGGACGAAGGAAGGCGAGAATGCTGGAGACAGAGAGAGAGAGGGAGGGTGAGCGAAAGAGGGGTTGCGGCTGGAAGTCCTTCGGCAGAATTACCGTGTTCGGGTGAATCAATCGTGTTAAGTGCCCGTACGGAAATCCGGCTAATTTCAAACGATCCAACCGGGAATCTCTATGCTTGTCAGGGGGTTACGGAGGACAAGACGTGTACCAAGTTTCGGATGGACTGGCGGTCGAATTGGAAAGCCTTAGAATGCGATCACCGTGTAAAAATGTGAGAAATCGACGATGTCTGAAACGATTAGCAATACCTGATATCTCGAGTCGACAGACGAGTTGTTTTCCTCAGAGAATTCTCTGTATCTTCCGAACGACTACCCTTTGATCCCAAGACTGCGATCTCGATTTGATCCGCATACTTCCCAGACTAGTAACCGAGTCGCTAGAGGGCTGTTGCAATATAATAACACCTCAGGCGGGTGCTATGCGCGCACACAACGATATCGTCGACGGGAGCAGCCTTCTGGTTCACAAAAGCTCCGCAGCCAAGAACCACAGCCGAGAGCGGGGAAATTTCGTTTGGTAAAATTCGCGGGAGGGTCAAGGGATCGCATGGATGGCTCCGTGATAAATGCAAAGTGCAACGTGAGCGTAATTAATCAGCCGAAATTCTCCATATCCCTACTCTGGTTTCGGGTCCTGTTAGCTTTGATAATTAATGGAATTCACGGTCCACGGGCGGGGTTCATCGACGCGCGATTAGTGCGCGTGCGGCTAGCCGTCCTGACGTGTTCCGCAGAAAGTCCCACGGAGCCCTGATCGGGCCCGCTCTATTAAGATATTGCGCCGGAAATCCGGCTAATTTGCTCGTTGATCGATGCTCGTAGCCAACCAGGAGAGCAAGGGGAAATTGGGCGCGACACGCGTGACCGCGAAAAAGTTGCTGGGGGGTTGCGAGCGATTAATCACGCTCAGATTTCCAGCGATTGTCGCTGCGCGATCACCTCCCCTCTTCCCGAAAGCCGGATCGTATTTTTCCGTTGATAGGAACACGGGCCTGTTAAACGAATGATAAATTCTTTCGACGAGTTTCATTTTGCCGTCAGAGCTCCACGTTCGCCAATTTTTCGGCGGACGTGGTCAACGAAGTTATTTGTGTCCGGCTCGATGAAAGAGGCGAGAGGGAAGTGCAAAGTGGACCGTCGAATCTGATCGAAAATATAGTCTCAACGAATATATCCGCGCGATATCGAAACGTTCTCGTTCGTACGTTCCACAGAGTCAGACGACCAATTCACAATTCATTATCCAAACGACACGACCATCGCTCGAACGGTTCCACGAACGTCCCTCTGCTCGACTCGTTCCACCACTGAACAGAGAACGTACGAGTTTCCGTTTACCTACGCCACTTGGCGCAGGCCTGGCCGCGCGCCTACCTGTACTACTTGCCGGAGTCTGATCGTGCACGGTCCCGTGCTACTTTCCGCGCTGCTGGCGATATATTGACTTACGCTACTAGTCAAAGTTCCACGAGCGAGTTCTTATCGTGCTCGCTCGGATGTTCGATCGTTCGAGCTAATATTAAACGACGTTACGTTACATCGTAAAGTGTCGCGCAAAACCCTTCCACCCTCGTTCTCTGTCTTATCGGATATTTCCCTTAAAATTCCAATACACAGATGCACGTACACGCTCGCCGGCGCTTTAACTTTCGAGCACTTTGAACTCTAACCCGCGCCGGAACGTCGAGAGGGAAAGTCCACTGTGGGAGACTACACGTGGCATCTCGTGTGCCCTACGAACTTAACGTTTATTCTGGCTCGTGGAGGTTAAAAATAAGTTACCAGCCGTTCACGGTTCAAGAATGTCAGAGTTGATTGGCGTGAACGTAATCAATTGAATGGTTCGATGCCGGATAAAAAAGAAAATCGGTATTGCTTGCTATTTAAAGACTCAGATACAGATACGTCAAGAGAAAATCGCGAATCGAGGAACTTTGAACTCCTCGAGCATAAATCGTCGCGCTATCACGCCGAAAACAGCGGGGTTTTGTTTCTAGGGAAATATTTCAAGGTAAATTACGAACATCCGAGCCGAGTGTCTCGCACGCGTCGATGCGACTGTTCTCCCAATGGTCAGGCGGCCTCCGTTCGCAATTAATCCAATTAAGAGCGCGCACGACAGCCGTGGACTCCGTGTCTGCAGGTGCGACCGGCGAGCACGCGTGCGGACTAATATGCGCAGCAAGGGACCAGGAATTCGTAATAACGACACCGGTGTATTCACCGTGGCTGGTTAATCCCGCCTCGTCTCACGCACGCGTACCATCCTCATTGTTTCTAATGGATCACGGTGCTTGTTTTGCACTCGATCGCTAAGAGATCGTAATTAACACCTATCAGTCGCGTTCGCTCATTCCGTGGATGCGTCGTCTCTCGTTTCCGCGTTCCACGGATCGTTTCGCCACCCCCCGAATCCGAGCTCTCGTCGTAGACACCGGCAATTATTAAGCTCTGTCTCGTCGACAATGTCGCAGTGCGTCGATGGCTCGTTGTAACATCGGCACGCAACCAGAAACATCTTGCTCGATGGAATTTTATTACCGCTCTATCCACCCGCAATCGCTCGTACGCCATTTTGAGAATTCACGTTGTAACGCTCGCAACAGCCTCTCTGATCCCGCATCCAAGAAATTCTTCCCCGCGCGAGCGTCCGTTTGTGCAACATAGTTTAATCATTCTCCAGCGTAAATTCCATTTGCGTTAATTGAAATGGAATTTGCAGAGAGACTGATTAAACTTGCAGCGAGCAACGGTTGAAACAGCCAGTTTGATCGAAGAATAGAAGTTACAACGTTACGTGGGGGGGCCACGCAGGAATTTCGTCGAGCTCGCGTAGAGCGCAGCCCTGTCCGACCATACGCGATGCTACTCTACTTCGCCTTATGATTTTCCACAATCGAAATTCCTCGGTTCAGCCGCCGCTGCGCGGAGGAAAATCGTTGCGAATTTAAGCAACGCGAAGATCCATCCTCTGTCCCTCGTTCTATTTCCCTCTCGCCCACGCTCTCTCCTCCGCTTTGCTCGCGAGAGAGAGCCCGTTGGCTGTTTGCAGACACGATGCCGGGTGTACACTTTACGAGTGTTCGCTGACACGTCTGTTTATTCGTCGGTTCTCCAGCATCCCCGCTGGAAGTTGGTTGCTTTAATTGAGTCACTTGTGTATCGCGCGAGACGTTTTACGTACGCAGGCAAACGGGTAGTCTGAAAAGTTTCTGTCGCAGCGAGTCTTCGACCCGGGGGCGTTTCCTGCCGCGAGACGTCGCAGTTCAAAGGGACTCGGAGAGGTCTTCCAGGTGTCACAGCTGCTTCTTTTTTTCCTCGTCCTCGCTCTTCGTCCACTCTGCTCCTGTCTCTCCCCTCGTCCTTGAACTAACTTCTCGTCCTTCGAAATACTCCCGGCTACCTGACTACCGCGGCGTCGAACAAAGTTTCACGATCGAGGCGCGGTCCGAGTTTCATTTCGACGATTTATTCGACGAGCTCGCTGTTAAACGCGCGATCGTTCGAGACGAAGTTGAAACGATGGAAGATTGCAGATGGGGTGGAGATGCTCGAAGCCCTCTCCAGCCAGAGGCACAATATTTTCACGTTCGAGGCGCGCACGTTAGCCAGACACGCGGACGACGCGAGGCAAAAGCGGAGGCACTCGTGTCGACGGATCGATCTCGAGACCGGCGCTGGGTTTATTAATAATGCACGTTATTAGCGCGATGTCGCAGCTTTTTACCCAGCCAAACACTTGCCAGCGCACTTGAAGCGTTTGTCCCTCTCGAGTGGGGCGGAGGCGATTATCGATGAAAGTGCTCGAGCCGCATTAGCCGGTTACGTGCCGCGCGTTTCACGCTTAAGCAGCCGCCACGTACACGTAACGATTTCAACGCGTTTAATTCCGCCGCCCCGTCGTGGAACCACCCGCGAGGCGGAAAGAGTATTTCCTTCTCCCTCTTTTTTCCCCTTTTCTCTGCCCGTTTCTTTTTTTCTCTTTTCCTTTCCCCCTTTCTTTTTTTTGCTTCGAATTTTTCCGCGCAGGAGGCGCGAAAATTGCTACAGAGGGCTCTCGACGTCCTCTTTTCCGCGTTTTTTTTTTTTCAACCCCCTTCCCAACCCCCGCCTACGTTCCCGTCGTCGTAGTCGTTCCACTCTCCCGGGCTGGCAACAATCGAAAGTCGTTCCACTTCTCACGAGCAATTTAAACCCCGGATTATAATTAAAAGTAGCTCTGAAAGGGCCACTTGTTTCATTGCCCTCGCGGGTCCACTTTCGTTCGCGTCGGATCGCCGGCGAAGGTCAATATTTTACTCATCACCATTCGATGGAACTTCCAGGAGGGGTGATTTCATTTCCAGCTTACTTTCTCTATTTTCCATCGGGTGCCCGTGGTTCCGGCTAGAACGTATTCAACACCGAACTCTTTAACCCAACCGATTTATTCCGACGGCGTTCCACGCCCGTTGTTTCTTTTCTATGTACAATGCGTCGTTGGAATCTACGCACGCATTTTGCTTGTAAAATATTTAAACGTTTCATGGTAACTGTTAAAAAGCCACTCCACATCGTTTCTTCTTTTTCATACTCGAAGCAAATTGCCCGGGTAAAAGCCACTCGAGATATTTATCGGGGTGTGAAGCGGGAATATCCAACGCTTAATGAAATTCCCGATATTCAGACATTAATTTTAATTAATTGAACACGCGTCTTAATGGCTTCGCGCGGGAGCGCACACGCGGGGTGTGAGCGATTGTGCATACCACCGGAGGCTGCGTGTCTACATCCGGCCGTCTGCAGCGCCGATTCAAACGATCGAGGGTATTTCACCGTTAATGAAATGAGCAAGAACGAACACGGCGGGGGCTTACCTGGGCACGAAACAAAGGTACACAAAACCGGCGGGCACGCCGGTCTCTCCTCTATTTGCCCGTTTATTTCCACCACCGTTTCTTCCACTCGCCATCGTCAATATTGATAGAATCAATGTTTACCCGATGGTTATTAATTGCCGCGTCGTGTTAATTGAAACGCTTTGACTCATCGACAACGATTGCCGTCGAGGCCCCGCCGCCACCTCCGCCATAGAAAGCCAAACGGAAAGCATTCGTCGTTCGACGTCCGACCGTGTTTACCGTTTCGTTCCTTCGTCTCTCGATTTTCAATGAACACCACCGCCAACCCCCTCTCGCGATAACCCGCGCGGGGGCTGCTTTAAACGGCGCCCTCTCAGCGCGAATCTAATCAAAGCCCCGTGAGCTTTCTCGCGGCACAAAGGATCGGATCGCAGACAATTTATCGCGTAGTAAGCGCGCACGAATTCCACGACCGTTCCCCGCGAACTCGTGCCACTTTCTTCCGTTCACCCCTGGCCCACTCAAAGCCACCCCCGCTTGCATCTCGCCGTTTCTCAGACCGGGAATATTCACGGAATACCAGGGGCGCGTCGCGCGAGACTCGCCTCCGGAAACGTATTAATTCGTTCGCCCTCTCGAACATCCATCCGCCCCCAACGCGATACGTTCGAAAATACGCGCGACAACTGAGCCAAAAAAAAAAAGGCGACGGTACCTCGAAATCGATGGAACGCCGCGAGAGATTCCTGCGGATGGGAATTTATGAAACGTTGCCGACGGCGATGCAGGGTTACCTCGTGGCAAGGATCCCGGAATTTTTAATATAGTGTCCCTTGGCGAAACCACAAGCTTCGGCTGTGAATACTTTTATTTCCGCGTCAGATTTCAATTTAAAGGATACCCGGGTATTTCAGATCGATCCACGTTTGAAATAGTTGGTCGATTTAATTTCGCTCCCCGTCGAGTTCCATCCGAGTTTTTCGACCCGTCGAACGTCGACGGAAATCGATTTTTGTCGCTCTCGATGCCGAATGGGGTTTCATTATCTTCGCTATGCCCATACATTGGCGAATAATTTTCGTATTATAGTCTGTTAATACGTCGTGAATTACGACTTGGATCAAAAGTGATCGAGTTGATTCAATTGTCGCAACGTTCTCCCTTCCGTCGGATATTAAACGTTTTGTTCGACATCGTGGCGAACGTGCGAATAAAATGTTTCTAATTTCCCATATAAAGACGAGTTTAAATGAACTCGTCTGGAATATTCAGCGTTCGATTTGAATATTTCGTACGGACAGCTATTAGGCGACGAATTCGATTTTAGTAAGGAACGGGAAGGAGCAGCGAATCGAGGGGATGAACGAGCGAAAAGATGAACGAAAGAGGAAACAAAAGGTGTATCTCGAAAGCTTCGATAAAAGCAGCTCGCTGGTAACGAAGTTTACCGGTGTCTCTTTGCTGGCGCGGCTTAAAATTCAAACTTTCCATACCGTCCAGTCGAGGGGAGGGCGGGCGGTCGCAACAAATTTTACGACGCCGATAAAATTACCCCGGCTAAAGCGGCCGAACGGGTGGCTGGGGTGGATCGGTTAAATTACGTTCGCGAAGTTCGCGAAACTTTTTAATACACATCGTGCAGACGCGAGGCTTTTACGAGGCGTGGGCGTCCTTCGATCGTCTCTCGTCGAGCCTCTCGAAACCGCCCCAGCGTCCATTTATCTCGCTCGTCCGCTCGCAGCAGCCATCGCGGGACGCGAATGGTAAATTCGAGACACCGACGGCCGCGTTTCCTGCTTTTTCAGCTGCAGGTGGACAGGATTTATTTCGCGGGACCGCCGACCACGCAACTGCTCGCGGAAATACCGATGGAATGTCGTTGGTGAACGGGGGGGTGGAAAAAAGTTTAACGAACCCCACGAGCTAGAAAGCTGATAACAGCCTAGACTATTATCCGGAATACCAAAGTTTTGACGCCCCTGGGTGTAAATTCAATTACGACGCGGCGAGTTAGCCTGTTCGAGGAGAACGTTACGATTCCGGCTGACGTGTGTGCCTGCGTTTTTTAGCGGCAGCGAGCGCAGCGGCGGTGCTCGTTGCCCGGGTAAGTCTCGATGGAGTATGTTACGCGTATTATTGCGGTTAAATATTGACGAGCAATTAATTGATAATTACGCAAACAAGGGTGTCTGGGTTTGCGTTCCACTCCCGCGTTGCCCCGATCGATCGGTCCGCGTGTTTTGCAAGCTCTGCGGGGGTGGCTTGAATTAAAGAATCGCGATAATGTGGCTGGTGTATCGGGCTATTAATTGCCGCTGCCAGGTTCATTTTTTTCACGCGTACGGAATCGCGGCGGAGATCGAAATCGAAGACGGTGGTTTGTTACGAGTGGTAAGCGGGTCATCGATAAACGTTATGGATCGTGCTTCGTCGAGATTACGATCCAGCTGGCTGTTTTTCCCTGAAGCGGGTTAACGGGTTCCATTAAGTACGCGCAACTTGACCTTAAGCTTGGTTTCCACCTGTAAAGATTATTGCCAACGTAAATATGCCACTTTGTAACTCTGAAAGGCGCGCGCGCCTGTTTTTTAAAATAAGATTACCAGAGAAATTATCGCACCCGGAAACAACGTTCTACCGCTGCCAAGAAGTACACGCTCCGAGTTAAGCCAGGTTTCCACGTGCTAATTTAATATCACAAAAAATACTCGCGTACTCTAAGTCAGCTTTCTAAATATAAGGATTATTGCTGCTCGAGGGTATGCCGCTTTAATGGCACCAGAAAGTACACTCGTTCTTTAAGCCAGGCCCCCACGTACAAAGATTACTGCCATCCGAAGTGGAACACTTCAGATGCATCGCGTAGTACACCTGTTGTTTAAGCCAGGCTTCTACTTTGTAGAAATTATTAGTACCACTCAGCCGCCGCCTATCTTGTTGCATATGAAAACACGTCGATATCACGTTCTACATACCGCGGCTGCGAGGTAAAGTGCCAGGTGTATTCATTTTCGTGGCGCTATCGAATACTTCTTTATGCATGGAAACTTCGTTTCGTATTCAATAAAAAACTGCAATCTTTTCGCAGCCGCGGCGCGCTCGACGCGCAGAAGGCTCGCAGGGTCTCCTTCCCTCGCGCTACCCTCCGCCAACACCCCTAGTGCGCTTTAATCAACGCAACTTCGTCGGATAATTACAAACTAAACCCCCATCGTCACGCGTTGCCTCGAAAGCTCGCAAGCGTAGATCTCGAGGGAAAGTTACAAGCTGCAGGCGCTTCATGGCGGCCGTGATAGCCGATATTCCCGGCCGAGCCTCGAGTCAAGAGGATAATCTCGCGAATGGCGTTAGATAAGCGGTCGGGGCGAGGTGAGCCAGTTGATCAGGAACACGGCTGATCTGTAAACGGAACCGAGGATGAGATCTCTCGTGACGGACGTGCGATGTTCTATTCTTGCAGGTCGCTTTACACTCGTCCAACGAATTGTCCGCTTCCAAATGCGAGCGTACTCGGAGAGAAACGCACGAGGAGGGTGTCTCGTGGCCAGGCATTAATTGTTCCGCGAAAATTCACTGTGCAAACAGCATTGATAAACGCGGCTTTTCCCCTCGCGTAAAAATAATGCACGGCTGTGTGGAACTCGCGCTTAAAAATGGCGCCCACCGGCGAGGCTGACGTTTCGTTCAGCTTTTTAACGAGCCGCGTGAAACGGTCATTTTTTATTCCCAGGAGGGACGATCGATCGGGGTTAAAACGAATTAATGTTTCGAGAACCCGCCGCACGGTATGAGGAAGATAAACCGAACGATAAGGGGGCGGATGATTCTACAAGTTCGAACAGTGTTTGGAAATTATTTCGCAAATATATTCATTATAGCCACGTCGGATCGGGCTGATTGAGTTTCCAAGTTCTACTAAGAAGCCGGTTGCCTCGGAAGTCCAAGTGCTTCCGATAGAACAACCGGTTGATTAAATGATCCGCCCTCCCATCCTCGTCCTCTCTCTCTTTCTTCCTTTAACCCAAGGAGCCCGTTGTTCCGGGAACTAAGTTGAAATGCCTTCGAAATAACTCTGACTAAACACTTAAGATCGATCTTAACGGAAGCCCCGTATCCACTCCGTTCTTTGCGCGCCCTTTGTGAGCCGTTCGAACGATGCTGCCTATCCTGTGCCCAGATAAACGGATCCTCCTGGAGTTCTCTCCTACAAGTAAACCTGCCTTTACGTTGCTCTCCAATCTCATTGAGACAGGTGCGTCATGCGAAGTCGGGTATGTAAATTTCATCGAGTAATAAACAGTTCGCGATTCCGTTTAGCCAGATCGGCGCGCAACAGCTGCGAAAATTTATTCACCCTGACGCGCGTCCCTTGTCACGCGTTCTAAATGAAACCTTTCGAGCAGAGAAATATGGCGGCCGTGTCGGAAGCTTAGCGCGGTGTGACCGTTAACGAGCGATAGAGCGACGAAGCGGCTCGTGGGGCACGCTCGAGTCGGCTGGACTGCAAAAATAAATAACCGGGCAACTGGAAAGCGGAAAATAAGATCAATATCGCGGCTGGTGGAGCATTTGCCCGGTAATGAACCGTTCCCAGGACGGTCGAAGTAAATCGTCGTACGTGGATCGTACGGTCCACGTGACAAACGACGGTGCGCTCGCTGTTCTTTTCTGACCCACCCCTAGCGCCGTGCACCCTGCGCCCGCGTCTCGTCCGTGGCCGCTCCCCCGGGCGAAAGGTGGCCTCGTTAAGGAGGCGAACCGATCCACCGATTCTCCGCCGCGGTCACGCCTACCGCGCGTACCCGGGAGCAGGGGCAAAAAATCGGTCTGGCGATCGCCACCGATATTGTTCGCAAATAGAAAGGGGCAAAAAACGTGAACGCGATACCGAGCGCCGTGCGAGAGAAATTTCTGGCCCCTCTAGTCGGTTAATTGGAGCGACAAAAGAGTTCGCATGGAAACTCTGTTCCGCGGGAAAACTGCAATCGACGAACGCGATTGTTCATTATGTCATTGTTTGTATTTCGGAGGGGGTTGCGCGTTATCGAGATGTCGAGTGATTGACCGCGCTATTGGAAAAGTACGCGCACAGGGGGGTGGTGGCGGGATTTTTTTCGTGCGATCGGGAACCGTTTCAGAAGAGAGACACACGCGTTGTTGAATAGGAACATGGGAACGGGGATGGGTGGGATTGCTTGGACTGCGTACGTGATAAAAATAATCCATACAATGCGATACAATGGGGCATTAGTTTCCATAGAGCCGACAATGCCGAACATGAGACTCACAAAAGGCTCGGGGGTAGTAAAACAGTAACCAATAAAGAATGGAGTCAATTTTTTCTGTTCACCGGGTATCCACCGCGACAATCGAGCGTCGAAGCTGACTTTAATGAAAACAATCTTATCTCTCATCGTTAAAATACAGTTGCACGGTTATGCCTGCCCGCGGTCTGGTCCAGCGTGGCGGTGACAAGTTTATGGAACGCTGTTGATATTTTCGCAAGGTATTTCGACGGGGTTAATACCGTATCAGAGAAGTCGTGTCGGCGCCGCAAGCGACCGCGAAATAAATAGGAATAATATTTGCGTAGCCGTGGATAGGTGGACGAAAGCACGGTCGACCCTGGACCGCGATTTAACCGGGAACAATACGCCATATCGGCCATCAGCCGCGGGGTAAATATCTCCGCGAGCGTACGGGCAAACACCATCAGCGTCCTGTTCTCCACATCCCTCGTCACGGGGACTCGAAAGGCCTGCCCACACCCCAGCGGCCTGGAAATTTATATTTTCACCAGGCGAATTCTTGGCCACGCGCGATTACGCCTCGTAGAAGAGGAAGAGATACGAAGTAACGACCACGACCGGAACAGCTCTCGCGAAGGTCAAATTCTCCGCTGCGGCGAATGCGCGACACGTTCCGCGCGCGGGGGTGTTACCAGCGACGGGAGTGACAGCACCGCCGCCCTCGCGTCCCATAAAGGAGGCCTCTGCATCCTAATGAACGTATATTTTCCAGCCTCCCCTTGTTAGCATATTTTCGATGTCGCCGGCGTAATAATGGCGCAGACGACGTGTTTTGTTAAGTCAACGGAGGCCCTTGAAGGCGCTGTCTGGCTGCGACTTGATTGCCTCGGAACAGAGGGTTAGACGGAGGGAAACTTAAATTGGCTCTGGTTTGCACGGTGAATAACAACCATACGGGTAGAAGAATGCATAGGTGTGACCTGCGTGCCGCATCGACCCAAGGGCTGGGATGTACCTCGCGTTAGGTTCGAATCGTATCGCGTTGGGGTAATTCGTATTTTCGTCAGAAGAATTATAGCGCCGATCGTAACACGTCCAAGAGTCGACGGCTCCAAGCTTTCGTGGCACGTATAAGAATGGACGAGAGGCTTTACATTCAATGGAGAATGGAGGTGTAACAAGGATATATATCAGAAGGGTCACTGTCGATTTTATTCCCAACGGTGGTCCCTCGTTTCATACTTGGCTCCGCACAAGTATATATTCGAACCTTTATAGGCACCCGTTCGAGGGTTCGACGGCAATACTTTACAAGTATATGTTACATACGATCGAACGCCACCTCTTGCGAATAATAATTGAATTCCTGCTGGATCTGACTCGTATTGGCGAGTGCCATGAACGTATAACCTGGTCCCATCTCTAATGAACGGGTTTTTAAACGCGTGGAGCTCGACAGCGTTCTTTCGCGGCTTCGACGGGGCGAAACGCGAAGGGTCGTTCTATTTTTCACGCGAGAACCGCCGTGTCGGTGCTCTAATGGACTGCGATAATTTGCAACCGCGGTTCATTAATGTACACGCCGGCTGCGTCAAATTACATTTCGCTAATTCGAGGCTCCCGCGCATTAACATCGATTTCCTGCCCTCGTGTGCCGCCCCTAAGGCGGAGGTGGATGAAAGGGGCGGTGGTATCAACGGCGGGGAACGCGGCTGTGGAGGTAAAAAAAAAATCGCGAAACTCGAGAGTTTCGCTGGAAACTCGATCGCCTCTCGTCGCGAACATTGTTACGGGAATAATGGTAATACTTACGAGCTAACGAAGGCCGGAAATGGATTGCTCGCTGATAACTCAGAATCGCCTCCTCGTAGTTCTTTCTGCCCTGCTGCAATATTCCCCTGAAACAGACAAGTAGAAAAAGTGAATTGTCGCACGGCCTCGATGATATATTGTCGTAAACTGGGGCAACGCTGGCGTTCGGGGCAGCATTCGCGGGCCTAATTACATAATTCATAATCGATAAGCCCGCTCGCGTTTATCTTCCGCTAAATCAACAGAACACGAGCAATCCGTTAGAACAGAACGTTCGTGGCAGCTGTGCGCGAGCAGAAGTATATTCAGATTTCGAAAACTTGAAAAAAAGTCTATCGGTCGCACACTAGCGGTTCGATCCGCGATGAAAACGTCACCAAAGTGTTCTCCATCGATAACAATTTCGGGGCGGCGAACGATTAATCACCCATCGAACACTGTCGTTCTCAGAAACGATAAAAATATTACTTGTCAACCGATGACTTATCGCGGAGTGCTCGAAACAGCGTAACGAGCGTACGTCAAGGGACGCCGAGATGGGCGTGCGAGAGGGCGCGGAGCAATTGGGAAAGCGTGAGGCGTCAATAAACGAACTTTATCGCTTTATCTCGCACGCAGCCACGCCAGCCATCGTGACACATATTTTAGGGGGGAAAAAATTCATTTTAACGCGCCAGTGATTAATCTTCCCGCGAACGGCGTCACTCGACGAAACGATGAAAATATCACGCGTCAGGGTGTGCGTCGTTGGGCGGCTCGGGTGGCTGTGCGGCTACGTGATTTACAGGGCTGGCCACTGCGCGACGTCGCGCTTTTATCGCTAATATTTTTCTCCGACGCTCGCGTCAAAGTCGAACCAGGCGGAGGCTGAGGGCGCGCGAGCGTTGGCCGCTGAGGGTGGCTTCGAGGGTGGAGGGGCGCGCAGAGGATATCGTTCATAGTTATTTTGCCTCGATCACGCGTTCTATTATTTTTCTTATTCCTCGTCAAAGGCGAGGAAAGCCTGGCGATTCGCGAGGGTTTCCCGATCGATCGATCACGCCGCCAATCGAGCATGTCGGCTTGACTTTAGAGGCTGGGAGGATGGAGAAAAATAAAAAAGAGCGGCGAACGACGCGAGGGGAACCGGGGGCGATGAAACGTAGGCGTGCGTGTCTCACGACGGATCGATAATTCATGGTTTCATAACCGTCAATCGTTGGCGGTTAATGTTTCCCTGTGCGGAATATTTTGTTGACCTTCCAATGGTAGCGGGAATGACGCGCGGCCCCGATGAAATATTGCAAATTGTGTAACGAAAATTGAATGGGTAGCTTGAAAAATAAAATAAATACCCAGTGTTGGGAATCGAAATTCTACTGATAATTATATTTCGGGGCACTGTGCCAGTCGTCGAGAAAAACGGACACCGAAATCTATTACCAATAACTGTCATACACTCGTGTCTTGACTAGATAGAGAAATAATCGATGCTATAGTCGTTTAAATTTTTCATACACGTGTTGTGTCATTCTTTTTCGCAGTTTTACTAGACGTTACAACAGTTCTTCTCGACCACGAATTTATCAAGATATTAATACGATGTATTAACTTCATCTTGCAGGGAAGAAGATGTTGTCAGTAACGATAAGAAATCCATAATGTATGAACAGATTTTTTCTCTCTATCGGTGCACGATACCAAGCGTAGAGATCGAGGCTGCGCTCATCCATTGATGCATACTACTCGTCAGAGGATGGTGATCGCGAGCACCGCGAGAACAACGAGTCGATATTGAAATCGGCTCGCGGTAGTTCTTGCTAACAATCGACATCGTTCCATCGTACGTCTCGTCGTCGAGGATAGAATCACGATCGCGAACTTTTAAGCGTCGGAACTTCATTATTTTAACCGTATAGAAAAATCCGATTCGCGTCGTCTCGGCGTGTTCCAGGGTGTCGCGGACAAGTTATACTAATGACACGCTTTGCGAACGTTCGAGCGAGTGAAAAACGAAGGGAGAAAAGCGGAAAGGAACGAAACGAAACGGAACGAAACGAACGATGAATATCGCGGGGCCGTACAAGGGCGAGGGGGTGGAAACTGAAAGGAACGATGGCTGCTGGCCGCGAAGAAGAGGAGGATATTTCTTTTCCGGCCAAGCAACCGGCCGGAGGAGTTTTCCTGTTCGTTAACGAGACGCTACTCGGCGTTCGTTAACTTTCAAGATGAATATTCGCGCAATATATAATGGACTCTTTCTCTCTTCCACCTATTATCGTCATCCCTATACCTCCCTCTTGGTCCCCTCTTAATCTTTCTATCCTCATAACCATCGCTCTCGTTTGTACCAATTTGCAATTGTCCGCGGTATTTCCCGCAATTTATTATTCCAGCCTTGTCTGGGTTAACGGGTACACGCTATTAAAACCGTACCCGCTCGCTCCTTTCGAGGCGACTCTTAAAACTACACCCCCGTGTTAAAAGGACCACCGTCGCGAGGTACGTCTCTCCTCGATATTTAACGACCCCGTGCAAAACGATCGCGACGTACCCGCGTACACTGGCTGACGTCGAACGTCGTCCGCGTTTCTTGTTAGCCGGACCGGTACTTGCCTACTCGAACCGCGGCACTGTGTTTTCAGACAATTCCAATTTGTGGATGGAGAACCGCTCCTATTGTTCCCCGGTTATTCCCGCGAATCTGTTACAATGGACGCCGGCCCCGGCTCGAAACCGAATTCAGGGAGCAGTTCGAGAGCGGGGCTTTCGAATCGCGCTTATTTCAAGTGGTTTACTGACGCGAGGGGGTGGCGGTCGGGACGAGACGGCCGGCCCGTGGCCATCTGCGGGGACGCGGGATAAACGGCGGGGGCCCGATTGTTAAAATAAATACATTGTTCGCGCATTGTTCGACCCTTCGCTCTATTATTTGCAACGTCCACCGTTGTAACGAGCGGCGGCCGCCGCCAGGTATGTAACGACGTTTCGCGAGGCGCGCGCCCCGCGGCTTTGTGCGATCTCGCGGCCGCCGATGACAAAGCGAGCCACGAATATTCCCGCGCCCCTGGCTCCACGAGAATTTTATACCCGCCGTCTATGCGCGTGACTTAACCATGTGGGCGGGACCAGCGGGAGACGGGGACCGTTGGGGCGCGCGACAAAGGGTGGACGAACCTGGCAAACGATACGAAAAAGCGTTGAAGGAGCGGGGTGTTTCGAGTACGATGCTTGTGGGAGCTGCGACTATTTAATTCGAGGGATATATGTTTGAAAGATACATATTTTATGTATACAGTGCGCCATAGCGTTTCCACGAATGTCTAAAGAATTTTCTTGTCAGTATTCTAGAAGCGATCTCTACGTTAAACAGATAGCTGTTGTTGCCGATCCGACAAGAGCTCCAAGTTTTGCAGGTGGTTTATAGCCGTCCAGGGCGATTCTTTCGAGACGCTGACAGCCGTTAATGCGATTACTATACAGACGGAGCGAAAACACGGGAACCGATCGGACGGAATTGCAAATGTTCCCGGGGCAGACACATTGATACGCGTAATCGTCGATAGCGGCTCGTTAATCGTCGATCGCGAAACGTTACGCGGCCGCCGACGATAAACCCGGCTAGATTATGGATTTCGAGGGCATCGTTACTCGTTAATGACACGGATTACGCCGTGGGTGGGGGGAGGGTGGCCGGATAAAAATCCCAATAAAGACGCGGCCGGTGGTGGGTTTATCGCGTTAACGAGTCTGACTAGCGACGCGGCCATGCCACTGCCGCGGGGATCTCCGAGCCGAATGGCAGCCGATAACTCGCGTATCCACCCCCCATTGTTCGTCGAGAATATCTGATGTATCTGTAATTATCGCTGCCGGATATTGCGCAGAGTGTCCGATAATGGCGATGCCGGTAATAGGTGCTCGGTAATAAGCTCTTGCGGTATTGAAATTACTCCGCACCTCCAGTGCACCCCCCTCTGTTCTTTGAATACTTCAGCTGGGCAATCGCGGTCTGTGAAACGGGCAACGGCTCCGCGACTGAACATTTCCCGATCAATTTCACAGAATGGCGATCCTCGTTATTTCCCACAAATTCCTGACAATTAGAAACGTAACAAAGACCCGAGTCTAACGAGGAATAACTTATTTGACACTCGAGCGAGGCGATAAATATTCTAAGAGTACAGTGTTTCGCGAAACCGTAGTCGCATCGCAGCCAATGAAGTGTCCTCGTGCGAAAGTGACACTTCCTCGCGTTCCCCGTCGCGGATCAAGACCACTCGAAGAACACGTTTCCGTGTGCCACTGTAAACCTGTCATCGATTTCCATTAAAGAATACTCGCGATAAATGCTGGTCTGACGAAACGTCCATCCCGACAGTCGTTCGACTCGATCCAACGTAATATCGTGTCTAACGAAAAATAGAATCTTCCTGGGAGTCGCATCCCCCCGTAAAATGGTCCGAAATTCCTGGGTCGCGTCCAATAACCATGCACGAGAGCAGGGTTAACGACGCGCAATCCCAGCGTCGCAAGAAACCCGACGAATCGCGACAGCCGCGCGTGCAATACGTCCGACGATCGACTCCCCCCGTTCATCGGGCGGCGAAATCAATTTGGTCGATCGGCTGGCCGGCCATTCACGGGAGATGGCGCCGCGGTGATGACCGTCATCGGCATTGTCGTTGGGGCCGGCACTGGCGGCGTCACCCACGACGTGGCTGTCACCGTTGCTTCATCGAGCACCGGTCCTATTGTCGTCGACGTCCCCGTCGACGTCGTTGCGGTCGTATCGGCGGTCGACGCCGCTCGTACGACCGGCGGCGTCGACTTCGATCGAGTTCGAGCCGAGCTGGCCGTGGTTCCACGAGCATTCATCCCCCTCGCTTGTTGGTCCGCTCGTTCGATGGGTCGCTCGTATTACAGCGGGAGATTGACGGTCAACGACGAGGACGAAGGGCTACGGTCACGTACGGTAATTGGATCTTTCCATCGTCGTAACGCCGTTTCCGAAATGTGACGACCTGCGATTTACGACGGGCTCCTTATGTTTTAACGACCCTCGGGCTTGGAGGCCGGTGAAGTGGATATTCTTGCGGTGCCAGATGCGCTCCAGTGGGAGCTGTCGAGAAGCTTCTATCGAGGGGGTAGTTTTACTTCACCCTACTCTGTACAGATACGACGCGATTCGAGGTTTTTTTTTTTTGCTCGAAGCTGATCAAAACAATCTCCAGCGCTCTCGCGTTTCTCGTAACGAAATTAATAGGAGTGCAATCAGATGCAGAAACGGCGAGTGGAGGGCGGGCGCGGTGCGCGAAGGGGTCTCGCGGTGGCCTGGCCAGCGTGTAGCGGCAAAAACTTTCGAGTGCGCGAAGCACGCCGGCTCGAGGAAGCCTGGAATCTGGCAGATACCATCGAAAAAGGAAACCGACGAGGATGAGCGCGCGGGGTGCTCGAAAAAAAGGAGTCGCGGTTAAAGAGGAAGGAGCGACGACCCGGTGAGACAGAAAACGACGGACTGGGGGGGTGGAGGAGCGAAGGTGGAGAAGGATGGAAAAGAGAAGCCGTGGCGGATCGCCGCAAAAACTGGGTGCAAAAAATAATTGAGAGAAAGAGGCGGGCTTGGAGAGACCAGGAGCGAGAATGGTCGGGAGAAAACAGAGGAAGGACAAGGGAGAGACTGGGGAAGGGTTGCAATTGTGGCTGCGGTACTCGGTGGAAACCCGATTCACGCTCGTCGGAACCGATCGATGCGGGCCCCGAGTCGACCGACAGCTGCGGCTGCAGAGTGCTGCAGGTGGAACCGAGGCAGCCAGCCTCGACGTGGAACCGACGCCGCTCGCCCTTCGCCCGCGGATCGAATCGGCGGCGACGCATTAGCGCCCCGTGCAACCGTTGCCTCCTGAGCGTTCCGCGATAATACCGTGGTCCGCTGTACACCACCGTCGCACCACGTGGCTGCACGTCTATGAACGCGTTCTGGCGTTCGCGTGTCCGCGCGTGAACGCATATTCACGTGCACGCGTGGCGGCTGGGAAGCGCGCGCGGACCGCGTAGGTGAATCCGTGGGCAGCCGCGCGCGCCGCGAATAATGGCCAATGGAACACGGACGGTGCGCACGAGAAGATTCGGTTCGCGCAATGTGCACCGAACGATATGACGTTTATCGTTTATCGTTGCGGTCTCGCAACGGTGCGCACGATTCTGCCAACGGCCCTCGCTGGATCCACCCGCGTTTTCCCGTCACGCTTCATCGAGCCTGACGTCGCGCCAAGTCATCGCGCCGGTTTTTTCGATCGGCTACGTACCCAGTCGTGTTCATCGAACGTTACGCGATCCTCCCTGCGACGTGGGGTCCAGTGAAAAGGGTCGACGACGATCGCGTTATAAAGTTTTTGATCATTACGCGTGACTGGGCGTCGAGTTTGGATTCCTCGTGGCTCCTTCGAGCGATGGCGAAAGGCTTGGCGCACTGGGGGTTGAACGGGAAGGGGGTTAAACACCGTCAGGGAGGAAAAAACGCGCGAAGGATCGATAGCCCTTGCGTCGACGCGCGTCGTTCTATTGATAAACAGCTTGGGAATTTTCAGCGACCTCTGTCCGATCGTCGGCCAGCGTTCACGGCTTTTAAACCGGCTCCCCGATCGGCTGAGAGGGCCCTCGAGGGCGCCGCCGCGAGAGTCTCGTATCGGCCGCGTCCACCGCGAAACGTGTAAATGACAGCTGTAACGAATGGCCTGATTAATTTGTTCCAACGGACGATGATCGATCCGCGGCTCAAGTTTTTCATTCCCGTCGGTGGTTTTCGGTTTCAACCGTTCTAACGGGGAGAATCGACCAGCGTCGAAGACCAGGCACGACGAAGTTTTTGTCGACTGACCCTCGCAAATCTCGGGTCCCACCGTGTGCGAAACGGTCCATCAATTTGACGCGAAGATTCTTGTTTTTGATGCGCGTCTCTGCGCAACGTTTGTAGCCCAAACTTTCTTCCTTTCGATAGAGTTAACCCTGCCGCTAAGCGTCCGCGCGCTAGTCTTACGACCAGCCAGCGTTGCACCCCCTGTCAGCTCGAGTTTCCACGGAATCTCTATCGCGGGAAGCTTGCCAACGGCTCGCCACGACGAGCAGCAGCTGGTTTCTTTCCGCCAAAGGCTCGAATTCCGACGCTGGTCTCCCTCGAGGGCCATCGTAACTTCCGTCTCGACGGAACGGTGTCTTCTTCCGGCGGTGTCCGCCGTCGCCTTGCCACTGGCCGAATCCCAATTTGTCGGTATTCAAAACGACCAATAACTGCCGCGAGCGCGGCGTTTTTATTAGCCCACGGGATTGGCGATCGGCCTACATGCATATATGTATGCATAGAAGCGGGGTACACGTCCAGCCGGTGGTCGTTTTTACGGTACGAACGGAACGGCTCGCCAGCCGCACCGCCCGTCGAAGACTTCGAAATTTATTTTATACGCGACCGCGCGTCCGCTGTTCCCCTCGATATCGTCGACGGAGTGCGGGGGGCGAATCCCGCGCCGCACGAAATTTATGGGACCGAAAACGCTCGTCTGTGTTCCGTCTGTTGCCCAAATTACTTTCGAAATAAAAGAGCGAAACGTGGAGATACTTTGTCCGGGCGACGAAACGAGAGAGACGTGCAGCGGTGCAATTAACCCTTACCCCGTGAACGGATCGCTCGTATTCGTAACAGTGGTGGCGATTAAAATTGAACGAGAGATTTTGCAAGAGTCCATTTCATAATAAAAGTCAACTCGATTCGCTCGCGTAATGATGGTGGAGGATGATTAATTGGTTCTCGATTCGTAATTTCACGAACCTCGATTCTTCTATTTGCATTAATCTACAGCGCAGCAAGTTTCAGGGGGTGCGCCGGTGGACTCGTGATGGTAATCCTATTAGGCAGCCCCGCGAACGCTTATGTTTCCCGAGCAAACAATTAATGCCCGCGTAAACTTTCTTGGGTCCGTCGATGGGAACGTTTTTGGCGGAAAATTCGCTGTCAAATCCGAGGATTCGTGGGAAATCAACGAACAGGCGACTCGCGAGTTATGCTGTGTAGATCAAAAGCGACCAACTGGAATTAACGTGCCCAAATATTCAAAATTCTAGCTCGGGTCCGTGTCGCATAATGAAATACCTTGATCCACCGTGATGTATTAAAAATGAATTGCTCAAATATCTCTGATCCTTTCAATTAGAAAAACTACCTTGACTATCATCGCGCGAGAACGAAATATCCTTGTGTTCCCTGTGCATCCCTGTGCTCGTCGGACACGAATGCCATGGGTTTCGCCTACCTCTGTCGGACAAAGTGCTTCAAAGGGTGCTCGTTAAATTCTGACTTCTCCGTAGCGCGATACGGCATACCTTGTCTCTTTATGTAATTTAGTTTAATTTATTTGCAGTAAACGGAAGAAATCTCATTAGTGTACAAAGAGTATCATTTACACAAACGTGCGTTACCATCGAAGTGGAACGTACCGCGAGTAATCATGCAGTTTTTTATGCGAAATTTTCAAACAATGAAACGAATCCCATAAAAACTCCGCTGAACCAAATCCCATTAATAACTTATAATTAGATAGGAGTAGATACTGTCGCGTAACTGGACTTCCACAGTGCCCGCCATGCTCGTTCCACGCAGGAGCCATTCGCGAACGAAATTTCCAAAGAATATCTACGCAAAGCGGTGAGAAATATTTCAAGAAAGTTCCATAATAAATTCTCATTGTTAGAAACGCGGGGGTTGGACCATGACTTACGCTCGTTTCGTGTTTCTTAGCGTAACCGAGCAAGAAACGTGGTCCGTTTTAAAATAAATCGGCCGCGAGGGGCCGTTTTTTCGCCCGCCCACGCCCGTTTTCTCTCTCCGCTCTCTTCGACCCTCCGTATCTTCGGGGATATCGTACGATGGAACGGTTTGCGCGAAAACGTCCGCTCCGTGGTCCGCGATACGTCCTCGTCGCCTCATAAAGAGCCGAGTCACGCGAGCTTAATATATTATTCACGTGCTCGGTCATCGCGCACCACTGTTTTTGCACGCGGCCCACGAATCGCCTCGTAATTTCGCCCTCTGTCGTTACCTTTGCTTTCTTCAATTGCCACGTGAAATTGCTTAAACGCCACTCACGGAACGATCCCCCCCCACGGCTTCCAGGAAGAGATTTATTAGGACGCGCCGACGGCGTACATTATTCGACGCCGTGTAATTTTCGAACGCTTAAATTCGAGCGAACGCCCACGATTAATTTCGTTTATCAAAAGTAGCAAATGTCCGTGTCCGATCGCTCTCGCGAGTCAGATCGCGAGAGGCGCGCGAGAAGGGGTTGCATTTTTAGAAACACGAAGGATCCCCCACCGTTGACACAGTTACGAGGGTGGCACCGAGAAGCGATCATCGAGAAACCTCTTCGTCGCCTGGATGCACGAGCAAAGTTTCCGCGAGGTGTCAAAAGGGACACGATTCTCAGGGATGTTTACAACGGATAGCCAACCCCTCGACTCAACGTATCAGCGAGCGTGGAGCGTCGACAACGGGGATGAAAAAGCACGTCCGTTCTAATCTTTCAGTTCGAAGCGGAAGTAGTCGAGGAAGAACAACCCCGCCCTTCGACGGGGGGTGAGACGAGTGGCGTCGATCCTCGGAAATATATTTGACTGTTTTGAAGACGTTAACGTACCTGCTTACGTTTATGCAGCGGCCTCTCCCCCTTGGGCTCGCCTCTTTCTTGTTTTCGCCGCTTATTGGCCAAGTTTTCAGACGGGAGTGTCGTATCGGGGGCGCCTCAGAGTTTACCGAGTTCCTCGTCGTTTGCAAAGTAAATCGTGCGCGTTTCAGAGACCGACCAACCACCCTCCGCCGCCGCCCTATCCGATCCGTCCTTTCTTTTCCCGTCCCCTGCTTCCCTTTCGCCGCCACGGTTACGCTCCCTCGTTTTCTCGCCTCGTTTCTCTTCTCTTCCCGTGCCAGAGAATTCGGCCACGCGATTAGAGGGAACCTGGTCTGGTTAATACGGGGGGGAATGCTCGCGATATTTGAGATCTGCTTTCAGGTAATATTCTCAGAGGCGTAATAAGCGAGCGGAGCGAGGCGAGGCTGGCCGTTGCGTCTCGTCGTTTCCAGACGCCCCGATGAAATTGAAATTCGCAGCGCGCCAGTTTATCCTGCTTCGCGGTAAAAATGTCGCTATTGTTGTTAATAATATACGCGTGGTAGAACTAGGTCGACGAGAAGTCCTTCGTACGACCAGATGTAGAACGTTCTGTTACATAATTATACATGGTATTCGCGTTGAACCGTAACGTCGCCTCGCGACGACGCCGTATTCCATTTCGATTGGAAATAACTCGGGTCTTAAGCGACTATTTATAACGAGTTATTTGTCCCCGGGAAAAATGAAAACGGGTCGATCTCGCCTCAGTCTTTCGTACGTCTCACGGACGCCGGAAGTGAGGTGGGTGGGTCGTCGAGTACACGGTTGGAAGACGCTCGAGAGAGCATCGCCTCGATGCATCGACGATCGTCGTTTGGGTCGAATTCAATTTCGCCCGGCTGGTCGAAGTCGAATTGGCTGGCCTGTCGGTCCGAGAATTATGCTCGCCGCATTGTGGCTCGTTTCGTTACGCTCCAGACGATCCTAAGCGATGGAAATGCTTAGGAACCTGATGCTTCAATCTACCCTCGGAGATCTAGCCTCGAGCACGAGGCGGTCGTCGAAGAGAAAAAAAGAAGATCCGAAGCTTTGTAAAGGATCGCCCCTACAAAAGGAATCAGGTCCTTTCCCGAGCTTTTGACAGTGAAACGACCATAAAATATGAACCTCGATAGCCGCGCAGAATCGAGACCAACGACTGAATGAATCATAAAAACGAAACAGAAGTAGCCGACGAATGTTATTAATTATCAACCCACGGCCCAGTTTGTCGCGCGATCGCGAGCCACCCCCGTGGACTCGTTCCGATTCCGCTCACGTTCGCCACGTCGTTTACACCGAACCGCTCACGTGACACCAGCCACGAAAACAGCGTCGCCCACACAGACACCCTCCCGCGAAGTAAGACCCAATTTCATTCGCGTGTTCGGACTCGAATTACCTTCCGACTCCCGACGGAATACCAGTTAATAACGACTTCGGTGGACGGACGTGGCGGACGGTCGGAGAACAGGAGGAAAGGGGTTGAGGCCTCGTGAATCGTTCTGACCCGGACCATGAATAAGGGCTCGAGAGAGGGGAGGAGAGAGAGAGAGAGAGCTAGACCGGTTGAAACCTATTATTCCCAGCCAGTTCGACGGAACGTATCTATATACGTATAGGGTGGTTAGGGGGTGGAAGGGAAAGAAAGAAGGAAGAAATAGGACCGCGGAGGGGGTGGACGGTGGCCAGGTAACCGCCACAGTGGGTTCACGCTAATTTTACATCGCTTAAAATTTATAGACAGGATGTTAAGGCGCTTATTAAGGCCGCGTTCGCGGGCAGTCTCTAAGATTCCATAAGTTCTCCCGCGAGGCTCGATTGTAATAAGTTCCGCGCTCGAGGACCACAAATTAGTCCTTTCTCCGTCTCCGGGCTTTTTCCGTGCCGCGGTTGGTACGTTGTTATCTAAGGTTTCGCGGATCGAAGCGGACCGGCAAGTTTTCTAATAAGACAAAAGTTTTAGGCCGCAAGTTCTTGCCCGCAGCCATTTCAGGCCAGCGATGGAGGTTGCGAACTCGTTAACCCCCCGAGCAGACGCCGCAATTCAACTTTCTTCTCTCGCTTTTATTCCCAGCCGTTATTTTATCGAAATTTTATTATACAACGCCGGTTTCCGATGCTATTCTTTATTCGTCCATCGAATATCGCGATACCGTCGATATCTTAGAAATTTTATATATTATCCACGCTTTTAAAAGCAACCACCCTCGAATTCGTTAACGTAAGGGTTAAAACCCACCTCTACCAACTCTCGAATAATCTGCCGCTTTTCTATCGTCGTTGTTCTTCTCTTTTTAACATTAGTTAGCAACGTTCCTCCGTTAGGATGTACGAGGGTCGGTTCGAGGGCAGAGGATGGAACGGGGGGTGCAAGAATTCGCGACTGTCGAGAATCGCGCAGCTGTCAGTGTCGCGAGGAATTTCAGCGACGCGTCGAAAAAATTCGCGGCGCCCGGCGCTCGTTCAGAAAACAGGGAGCGCCGGGATTTTAATCGATTCCCGACCGCGGCGATTATCGGACTGTCACGCGCGTGAACGCGGCCGTACGCGGGCTCTGAAATTCGATTTCTGACCGGGCATCGGACGTAGGAAGTGGAAACGAACGTAAATTCGACTGTTATCCGATTGCGCGGCACCGTACCAAGTGCACTCGACTCTTGAATGGACTTGGCCACTTCAGTTTAATGAGATAGAGCTTAAAGCCCGGGGAACGTCGAGTCATCCCCCCTGCGCGTAATGAAGATCGAAGTTGAAAAGGGTGAGCGTCACGTGAGGAATGCCCCGCGTATGAAATTATCGTGCAATTACTCTATTGCTTCTGATTTGATCGCCTGTTCGAGTTCAATGGTAATTCCCGGTTACCACGGTTGGCTAAACCAACCCCCTCCGTCGATCTGCGGGCCTGAGAATACGCGCGCGATCGATGAGAACCGTGGCCAAGGCAAACGGGGATATGGATTTCACTCCGTTTCACCAAGAGGCCAACGCGTTGCTATTGATGAATGAGATTAGAACAATGGCCTGGTTTGCCTGTTTATAGATCGGTAACAACAAACCGACCGTGAACGTGGCCCGCTATATCTGTTAATCGTTAACATCGCGTTTGCACCGCTCATGTATTAACGCTCGACAGGTGGACGCAATGGGATGCGAAGCTAAAAGAATCCTGACCCACATCGATATTTCGTTCGACCCAATCTTTCCTGCTCTGATATATTCCCATGATTCTCATCGAATAAACGCGTCGCGAGATTCTACCTAGCTCAACGTTCCACTTTAATCGACAGTTTCGCTATCGCCACGCTTACTCCACTGGGTCTCGAGATCGCAGCTGGGCGATTGAAATCGTCCAACGAAATAATGCCAGGTTCTCGGTAACGTGGAAAAAGGAGCACGCTCGAGCGGATCTACGATCTCCGGGGTGAAAAGAATAGCCGCGCGATAGGAGAGGGTGCTCGGTCGAGGGGGTGTGGCCCGGCGAAACGGACGGTCGGAACGATTAGATCTGTCGCGGTGAACCAATTTAAATGGTTCCGGAATAGCGCGCGCAATTAGCGGCCACCGCTTAAATCCAGGCTACATTATACGATCGAGAGATAGGCGTTCGATTTATCTTGGCCGCGAGTCGCCCTCCGCCAGCTTTCGTTCCCCGGTTATTTACCGATCGGTATATCCCGGGCATTTTTAATTAGCTCTTAATTACCGCCGCGTAAATACGAGGCGCGGATCCGTTAATGCCCGCGCGGTGGGCGCCGGTTAATGAAACGGAAAATTCGGCTAGTAAATTTCGCGGGAGGTCGGGATGGGCGCGACACGGGACGGGGTGGGTCGTGTGGGCCGGAAAGTAACAGCAGAGGATTGCGGCGCGCGACACGAGCGCGGCGTTCACGCATTAATTCGGCCGAGGGCGATAAGACACGCGTTGGCTGTTCGCGCCGCGTAATTTAGCCCGCGATTCTAGTTAAAGCACGCGCTGGAATTCGCGCTAAATAAACGCCTGATGTTTGTGTAACGGCGGAATGAATAATAAAAATGAAGAGCGCGACGCGTACGCTGCGGTATCAGCGCGGACGCTGTGGTGCTTGTCGCGAGTGTTGACTGCTTGCGAGTCGGGGATTTTTTTTTTTGTTGGACGGTCGAACAATTGTACGAGATTCGAGAGGATTTTTAAGGGAGTATCGATTTGGAGACGCGAGTCGGGACGTGAATTACATCGAGCCGAGCGAGTGACGAGCGGCTCGCCTGGTCGCGTCTATTAATTCAATTTCTGCTTTCGTATCGCGATACAACGGACGGCACTCGCGGAATTTATGCGAGCCACCCCCTCTTCCGACCCTGCGTCTGCCGATTCGCGTCCCTATTAAAACAAATATCCGCGACTACTCGATTCGACGAAAACGCGATTACACCCCCGACACCGAGTCCATCATCCACCCCCGTCGAATAACAGCTCCGTATATATCTTTCCTCTGTCCGTGAACGGTTCGAGAGGAGGGCTGCGGGGGGCAGTGACGTTTATACTGTAACTCGAAACGGGCGAGTTACGCGTAACACGTTCGTTGGCGAAATTAATTTGCGAAGTTGACGCTGTATATATCCCGCGCGGGGCGGTGCGTTACAATATCGTAATGGCGTTTCGAGTTTGTGAACAGGTATTTCCACGAAATTAAGTCGCATTCGAACGCGACGAGCAAAACTTCCCAGTCAAAGATTCGTCCGGGGCTTAGCTAATTAGCGCGGGTAAATGCGAGCAACCCCGTTCTTCGCCAATACGCCCTCGTAGCCCCGCTTTTGACAAGTAGCTACCGGTCGCCGGGTGTCTCGCCGTAGTAAACACAGAGCCGCGGGTGCCATTGAACGCGATTCTGGAATACTAATTAGCGATATGCGTCAATCCCTGAAAACCGTATTGACCGGCGAACAACAACGCGGTGCACGCGGGCAGCGTATGATTAGCCGAAACCGATCGCGGAGCCCGTCAACGGTTCGATGACGTTCGACGATAGGAGGCCGACCTTCCGGCCGGAACGAGCCTTTGAGCGTATCAACGCGATGACGCCGGGGTATTGAATCGGCCGTTGGGGTTGCCGGTCAGCGTCCGCTCGCACAGAACCTCCGCTGGCTCGTTGGGACCACCGCTGCTGTTGCTCGAGCCTTCGGGATCGTGCATCGCGGCTTTGCGCGCCGCACAGATATCGAAGGGACTGGTGCGCGCATTATCGCTGGTAATATCTGATGCGACGGGACAAAGCTGCGAATGGGATGGCAATCGTAGGCTTTCTGGCGTGGCCAATGGCTGCTGGACGAGTGGTGACGCTGCGAGAGGGTGGAGAACCGGCGGAGGTCTTTGCCGCGTCTCGTTTCGACGTCAAGCGGATTACTGGCACACGTGGATATGAATCGCGTGTGCTGGTACCGATTGAGGCGCGAGGCTGGTTTGTCGATGGATTTGTTGCACGCGGAATTACAGAAGACGGAAATTTGTTTGCATATACGATAGGCTATTCAGCTAAGAGATAAGGGAAGGTTAATATATCTGTTTGTAATGGAGCCTGGTGATGCTCGATAAAACGATAAGTGGCTGGAGATCGTAACGGTGTCAGATTTTCCTTCTCTCTCGACGCGCTTTGAGAGAATATTATTAAAATATACACGGAGGGAAACAGCTTCCTTTGTATTCCTCTCTTTGTTTGGTTTTCATGATCCCGCGGCTCTTCTTCTTTTATACACACCAACTCACTTTTATATTTCCAGCGAGTGAAAGTAAAAAAAAGAAAAAAATCAATCGACCAAGGAGCACAAAGAACGGAAGACACAACACAGAACCTCAAACAATATAAATCGGCCAGATGGAGGGTCGAAATATATGCGGAAAAATCAAAGGACAGCCTCGAAAGCTCTCGACAGAGCAATGGTCGAAGCGTTCGTCTGCGACCAAGTGGAGGGTCCAGCCTCGAGACAGCCGGTTCCAAGTGTCTCTCTTCCGTCGCAGATGCCGCCGTTACGACCCACCCCTCTTTCTCTCTTTCTCAGCGAGACTCCGCGGAATATCGAACCGCCATCGACGACGCCGTTCGAACGCCGCTCCCCCGTAAGGTACGCCCGCGATTGGACGATTTGGTGAACGAAAGGGGATTATAATCGTATTTTAAGCCGTCGAATCGACGTCTTCCGGCGATTGCGCGTCCAGCGGCGGCCATTCCGCAAACTGATTGTCCGTGGTGATTGCGTCGGTGGACGGTGACCCGCGCGCAGTATGGGGCTTTGTATTATCAGACATTGCCGTCCGACAACCGGCTACGTACGATGCACAAACGGTTCGGTTGGCATACAAACGACAGTCTGCGCTCCATAGTCGCAGGTTCGTGCACGGATTTCAGGATCCCTCTCGCTCCGCCAACCCCTATCTCTGCTGGCCTCTCCCTCGATCGCGAGGAGGGGACGGTCGCGAAATTGACCGTGCTATCGCGACTTTGGTACCGGGGAGAGTACACTCCGTCGACTTCGAATTTCAAAGAACCCCCGCGGCTCGAGAGCCCCGCGTTTCCATCACGACGAGCCAAGCCCAGCGGCGGGCCTGCTGAAAATTTATGAAGGGCGCCACAGCGCTCGTCAGCCCGTCGAAACAAACGATATCGATCCGGAAGTTATTTACTTGAAACGCGACTTGCCGCCGCGTGACAACGACGGCCGTGTCCCGTGCGTTTACGCCGTCCTCGAATGGCTGACAGTCCTTGGGACCGGTGGTCTAAGAGGGTGCCATTGTGGACCAGCAACTGGCGAGGATTAGCATCGCGTGCTGCTGTCGGGAGCGGAGTTTGCGATGATGGAACGTCGTGTAATTGTGGGAGCCGTGCGATTGCGCCGATATCAGTTTACTAGACAACATAGTTAGCGCTTAATCACTCGCGCTAGTCGGTCAAACGGACCCCTAATCTGTGCCGTTCCTAATAGAAACGACGGATCGAAACTCTGATCCAGTGTCACGGTAAATTCGCTGAAACTCCGGAGAGAGGAGAGAAACGAGACAAAAGAGTTACACGATACGGTCATTATTACTCGGTCGACTGGCCCGGAGGAAGAGTCCGGTGAAGTGCGGACGAGATAACAGGATGTGTTCATTGGGTAAATTGTTACTGATATCCGGCGGCGGTATCATCGTCGCCGCGGCTTGGTCGGTCGGTTGACGAGTATCGAGAAAGGTATTAAGCCTCCTATCGGCTGGTCAGATTCGCCATCGAACAGAAGTAATCAATTTTTCCGTCGGTGTTGGCCGCCTCGATACCGATTTCGGCTGCACCCGGTGGCTTTTCAATCGGCTGCCCGTGGAAAGGACTCGCTCGTTCGCGGCGGACCGTGTCCAGGGTGTGGGCAAGTGTCCGGCCGAGGGACGGAGAGAGGTCGCGTCAATTTTCGCGTACGATAAAGCGGCAATTATTTTTCCGCGACGCGAGCCCCGGATCAATTCGTCCCGCTTAATTGTAAACCGCGAACGAGGGATTTCCGGTTGACAAATGGTGGCGGACCGGACGATTCCCCGTGGAAATTCTCTTCATAAATCCTCGATCAACCCTCGTGGCCTGTGAAAGCGTTTCGCGCGGGGGGTGACGATGGGGGTGGGCCAGAGGCGGGCGCGTCTTATTCGTCACTAATTGAGGGGCGCATAAATCGGCACGCGACAGACGGAACGGCGCGCGTTTAAATCTGTGATATATAGATTACAGAGGGAATGGATGCGCGAGATGTATAAATATTTCAAACTATTTCTCTATGAATTTTTGACACATAAATTGGGGATTCCGAAAGATTTGATATTTTACAATATATTTTAAAATGTATACGAGCAGAGGGATGTCACTCGTGCCCGAGTACTCTCGATACCCCGATTGAAGCGATACTGTATTTCGTATACAATTCGATTCCAAACAATTTTTACAAATATCGACGAGGAAAAAAGGACACGAGTAAACAGCAACGGTTTTAAAAATAGCAACAAAATTAGACAGCTCGGCACGGTGAGCCCACTTTACAGTCTGCTGTACGTAAAAAACGCCGTGCCTCCTAGTAAAATTCAGAAAATATTCCCACGGAAGGGAAACAGAGAGAGAGAGAGAGAGAGAGAAAAGGCGCTCGAGAAAATTTCTCTCCGCGGAATTTTGAAGGATTCCGAGAAATATTATGAGAGGATCCGTCGATGAGAATGAAAGAGGGAGAGCGAGCGAGAGGGGCGGAGAGGGTTGAAGGCCGTATGCGCGGCTCGATTCCCAGGGGCGCCGTCGGAAAGCTCTCGAAAAGTTTCGCGCGCGCCTCTGGGATCCGAGCACACACTTCGAACTTCCTTTATCTTCGACTGTTTCGCGCTCGCGAGGCCGCGCGCTTCCACCCCTCATTCTCTGGATTTATATTTATGTATCACCCCTCTACGCCTCCCGACCCGTCGTCCATCGAGCTGTTTTTTGCTGGCCGCGAAATCAGATGCTATCAGAGCCAGCGGCTGCGCCTGGAAACAGGGAATACCTATCGCGGCTTTATTATTCACCGCCATTCGATCCCCCGGGACTACGTAACTCCGACTTCCAATAAACGTTACCGCTACTCTCCTCGAGCTACGCCTCTTCGTTTCACGAACGTTTATGCTCTCGGCTTCCTCCAGTTACCGCGCTCGTTTCCCTCCCGTTTCGCAATTCAAAGTCTTCCTGTCCGCTTCTTTCGTTCCGCGAACGGTTCGCGCGGCCTGGCTCAAGCTATCGATGCGGATTATTCGACGACGAGCGTTCTCCCCAGACCGTGTCATCGTCGATTCATGAATTCCGTGTTTAAGCACCGCGGTTGAAAGTGGAGAACGACGCGCGGCTGCTACGCTCGCGCCCGGTTATTTGTCTCGTTCAGCCAATTGGCAAACACCAGCTCGTTCTCCAAGGGTGGCCACCCCGCGAGGCACGCGCCCCTCGCGCGGTGCGTGCAAGACGGCGACCTAAGTGAGTGAGCTGCACCCTTTCATGCCTCCGCGAGTAGCCAGCCACGGTCGTTTCGTCGTTTGCCGACTAATTAATTCACGGAGTTCGTTTACCTTGACGAGCCTCGAGCGCGGCTAAGACGTCGGAGAGATAACTTCGGGTACGCGGCCCGTGTCTTGTCGCTTTTAAGGTCTCCAAACCTGGTTCCCTCCGCCCTCTCGGTGTTTCTGTCAAGCCGTATCCGTGTGCGAGCGTGTACGAACGCCACGTCTCACTATCCCTCCGCCTTTCGTTCTCCTTGCCGTCTAAACACACTCGAAACCATCTCTCACTCTATCTCGTTGGGCTTTCGTATACCGTCTCCTCTCGGTATACATTGCACGGCGCTGGCTACACGAGCAGCGCAACTCGGGCTTGTGCTTGCGTCTACATCGGTCCCAGATTAAACCAAGTTTCAACTCGATAAATTCTCCAACTTAACGGATTAACGTATCAAACTATCGCGCTCGCGCGCGCGCACGCGAGACCAGGCACAGTGGCTGCGCGGCGAGTTACAGGGAGGACAGGGGAAAGTTCATCTGACTTCGCGAAGTTTACCTTGCTACGTCCGTCTACGTCTTCCACTTCTGCTCGTGCTCTTTTCCCGGAGATCCACGGGCACCGTTTACTTTTTCTCCGCCCCCACGCCAGACGGCATTGAATACGTTGATCTTTATGCTAACTCGCGCCACTACTTCCACCAATTTAGGCAGATTTTTATGCTACCAGCCTCTGACTTGTTTAACGAGCGACTTCGATGCTGTCGCTGTTGAACTTTAGTCTTTATTGAGAGAGCTGGGTTTACTTATGTAGGTGACTTCGCAGCCTGGTCGTCATTGGTCCCGAAATTGAACGGAACTTTTCAGATGACTTCGTAACCGTTCGCATCGATCGATAACCTTGAAATCCTATTCACTTTAAACTTTACACTATTTTCACATCGGTGCTCGAGGCGAGTAACTTCGAGCGAGTCCGTCCAGGGGTGAAGTTTCAAGGGGTGAAGCTTTCAATGTCCTTCGCAGGACTCTCCGCGATTGCCCTTTCGAGGATGATCAATGTTCAACCACTGCTCCGTTCCCTCTGAACTTATGAAATTCACCGAGAAACTCTCCTCGAAATTTCTCATCAGCTAACACATCCTAACCTGCGACAGTGTGCGACGTCCCACGCGATTGTGCGGCGTTTGCCCAAGAAAACTGAGACACGTAGCGCCCTTCTTGAATTATTTCTTCGCAGCTTTGCCACGCGCACCGCAAAACTACCGAAACGCGGGGTACACAATCGATTCACCGCGAAACATTACAGGGAACAGCGTTTAACCCACCGCGACCTCGTCGACTTTCGCTCCGCCATGCAGCTGTAACGCGCGCGACGGCGAAACAGCATCCGAAGTTGGTCCCGCCGACTGAGGCATTTCCGCCACGGGTGAAACTCCCTCGAGCACCTCGGGACACCCTGTCGTGTCCCATTCTAAAGATTCTATACGCCCCCGTCTGGTCGCGGTAGCGGAGACCGCGTCAAACTATGCCAGGGACTCGGGAAAGTTCCCGCCTTTCAACGCGACGGATCTCGATTGTCCAGCCACGGCTATTCGTAACTGCCCCTCCCGTCTTCTGCTCAACTTCTGAATTAACGCGAGGTTTTCGCAGCGATTCCACGCGATTCTACGCGGGCGATAAACGCGACTGAACGCGCGAACAATCGTCGACGCGAAGGGGCAAGAAACGAGGCCGCGAGAGACGCGACGAATCGATCGGTTCCTCTCCTCCTTCGACGCTTGGCGTTTCGTTTAATTCGGGAGTATCCGTAAACTAGCCGGCACGGATTTCAATATTTTCCCGTTTGAAAATATTTCTTCTCCAATTGCGGTCCCAACGCAAACCTTTGAAACTCTGCAAAAAAAATGCAGAGGCATTCATCGATTTTTCTCTTTACAACTTTCGGCTCAGCTAAAATTGCAGTTCGAACCGGGGCTGCGATGTACATCGATTCAGCTGGATTAAAAGCAACGAGAAAAAAAGTCGGACTTTAGGTATTTAAAGGCTCGCGAATGGGAAATTCTTGAGGATTACCAGCGAGAACCGCCAACCTTCTGGCGTCTCTGTTTGGCGGAAAGTTTCGAGGGCAATTTCGAATCGGCGCAACGAAGACTTGAAATCTCGCGGCGAGTGGACTGTTTAAATTCGAACAAAGTCGTGGACAAAAGTCTGGGGCGGAAGAGTGATCGATTCGTCGTCGAATGACCCGAAACACTTTCCTCTTCGAGGAAGCAGATCCCCGCGATAAAATATTTACCCCTGCCTCGTGAAATCGAGGTGGATGGCCAGTCTCGACGGAACGAATCGATGCCTCGACCAGAGGAATCACTTTCACCCGTCAGCCATCGCTAGGAGATTCGCGGAGTTTTCCTTCGAGGGTTCTTCTTCTTCCTCTTCTTCTGTTCCCCCTTTTTCCTGTCTTTTGTCCATCGTTGGGTGAAAGTATGGTCCGTCGAGTGGACTCGCGTCGATCGCGATTTAATCGAGGCCCTGCTCGTTCGCGGACGAGGACCGCATTGCGCGCGCTGCGACACCGAGGCGGCGCGCGAATCACACCGGGACGGCATTATGGCGAATTACGCGTGGAAATCTCTTTGAAAGCCGCACCAGGCTGGCCCTCTCCCCGTCTATCGATACGCAAATATTTCACTCGACCGGCTCCAATTATTCCCATTGAGGTAAACCCGTGCTTGGCTCCGCTTTAATCGCGGCCATTCATACAAATTGAAAGATAACCGTGGCCGTCAAACGCAGTTGCGGCCTGTTACAGTTCAAGTCACGTTTCAGCGTGACCACTGAACGGGCTGTTTAAAAATTAACGAAAATGCACGCCGCGCGCGATACCCGCCCGGCGGTGTATCGTTATAAATGCGTCTGGCTATTAGTGCGGCCGAGTGAGAATCGTGATTATCGAACGAACGAATTGCTTCGCGCTCGTTTCACAATCGCCATAACAATTTGTCTCTATGATATAGAAATCGCGCGATTCTTCTGCTCGACCTGGCGTGCTCGACGACAAAGTTGCGATAGAATAATTTCAACCGATAAATCGGAGTCCATGGGGAGAGAAATAAAATAGACGATACTGGAAAATTCGTCGAGAGCCACGTTCGATTTTATCGTCCAAGCTTTTCGCGTACGAATTAATCAGGGTGCGAAGTAGATTAGTGACGTTACGAGTCAGTCGAGTCGCTAATGATGCAACGGTGGCTGGTACTTTAAGCTGCGTGTACGCTCGCGACCAAGTATCTCGTAACTTCGGTTGCGCAATACTGCTGGGAACGGAGCGATGTTGCGCGCAACAAGTGGAGAACAAAGTTTCATTCGAACGGTGGATTCAAGCGTGCCCTACGTGTATTATGGCATTAAAGAAACGATTGAATAGAGCAGACGTTACGTATCCATTACGTATCTCCCCGCGTTGCACGCCACCGGCTCGGGTAATATCCTCCGTGCAAGTTCGAGTGTTGCGTGCAATCCATCAAACGAACGGTTGCGATTCGAATGTGGATACAGCCGGCGGTGGCTCGCCTTTCTCCTTTCTCCGACCGCGTAATGGATCCGCGTGAATTGAGCTAATTGAGTATCTCGTCCGGCGGTGGCCTCCACGCCAGAGTGCAACTCACGCGCGGTAATTGCCATCGTCCTCGTAACCAGACGAGACTTTCACGCGGCGCTGATCTACGATTTCTCAACGCGACCGGATTGATGGATAAATGGGCTCCACCTGCTCTACGCGTATCAACCCCGTGTGTGCGAAGGGATGAAAGCGCGCGGATGAAATTATGCGCGTGCCTTTGCGATACGCGGCGCGCTGATGAAAATTGAAATTGCGCCGGATCGATTTCAACGAACGCTCTCGACCGTTTAGCTCGCGCTAATCCAGGGACAATTAGCCAGCGAATTCTCTATTCTGAGCGATATCCACGCGAATTCACTTCGCGATATTCGCCGTTTCGAACGGCCATCGCGCGAGGATCCCAAGCAACCGAGGGGTAGAGTCGGCGGGAGCACGAGGATCATCCGGAAAATGGCTGGTACTCCTCGAAACGTTTCCATTCCCCGTGCGGCTGCACAATGCGCCGCACTCGGATTACTCGGCTTCTCAAACGCGCGATCTGATATAATACGTTGAAGTTGAAACGGTGCCTGGATAAGTATGTTCGTCGCGTACGGTAGATAAAGTTCTCGAGCCGGGAACCGGAGGAAGACGTACCGCGCGAGGATGCTACCCGCTCGAAAATGGCGGCACGTTTGTGTTCCTCTGGGACCAAGGGGCGCAGCTTTCAGTGGCATTGATTCGCCAGAAATCGTTGGATTTGCGTGTGCGTCGAATCTACGATCAGACCCGGGAATTTCGGGCTTGAGTAAATCCAGACACCACCTCTCGATGGTCTAACAGTCTGCAGACTCGGGACCAACATCAGGATCAAAGTTAAACCACAGAAACCGTGTATACCGTCAATCCTCGATACCATATTCAGCGAGACTCTTAAGATTGACTTTAAAATAAAACAGAGAACCTTGCGCGTCTCGTCAGAAGCTTTCTATCGAGACTCGTCTGGCACAAGAAGGGTAGTCGACCTCCGCGATCATCATCCGTCTCATTCAACGGAACTCTTCGACCCAGCCAACCGTATCCCACCCAGCAGGTGTCCCGCCTCCCATCCAAACATCTGAACCTCCGATTCAACCGTTTCTATGGAAGCGTCGCAGGGTTTGCGCGACCGCTGAAAGACCAAAACCGGTCGAGGAATCAGGCTGGAAGGCGGGCTAGGTCGCACGTCCGGACGGCTGTTGCGTCTTGAGGGTGGGACGGGCGGCACTTCCGCATGCAAATGCGAAGGCGTGCACAATCAAAGCGGCCGGCGGTACGATACATATTCAAGCGGTCAGCATGGGTAAACACCGGTCCAAACGGACTCCACGACGGTTTACCACGGCGCAGCTGCACGCACGCCACCCCTGACGCTCTGTATGCGGAGAGGAACACGTCCTGTGTATCCGTCGCGAGGACGTCGACGACGACGACGACGACGACGATGGCGAGGAAGAGGAGGAGGCGGCAGGAATGCTCGATGGTACAGGGTTGTATACACGTACGGGACACAACGGGATCTAGCCGTGGGTCTATGGCGGATATACGCAGCGTACACGGCCGACAGGCAGAAGCCCATCAATTTCCCATTCAATTCGCAGCCTCGCCTCCCGCCTTGCGAATTCCAGGACCGACGCGACTCCTGCGAACACCCCCGGAAACCATCCACGCCCGAGGACACGGAGAGGTCCCTGCGCACGTCGATTCCACCCGTGTCACGGTTCATTTCTGTCTAGTCACGTCGCTTAATGGGAATTAAATACCGCCGCGGTGATACTTCCTACTGCTGGGTTGCTCGTGGCGGTTCGATCGTACGCGAATAGGAGAAAGGAATCGGATAGAGGAACAGTGAGACGACCCGATTCGAGATCTCTTTTTCTATTCACGGTACGTGATATTCCCGGAGAACGTCTCGGAGAGAGGCTCATATTCTCTTCGATGTTGTTTGAATTTTAAAACGGTACTGCTTGAATCTCGAGCGGCTCGAGAGGAACGTTATACGTAGATCAGTGTACCGTCGGTGATTGTGAATCTGGTAGCTTACTTTTCCGTGACATTAATCAATCAGCTGTTAGACGTTGCCCTCGCGTTTCGGATTCCAGCGCAGCCTGTGAATAACCAATCACCATTGTTTCCATGCAGATTTAACCGAACGAAGAGAACGAACCACGCGGATAGTATCAGTCTCGTATCGCTCGTTCAAAAACTAATTCGATATCCTGGGTGAATTCTCGCGCTCCTGCTAGAAGCAGGGCTTATTTATCCGTGGCTAGAATATGGATAAAATCAATCGAGCATTAATGCCAGCCTGTCAGCGTGTAATTAGACCCGTTTCGGCTGCGATATCCTGTTCGACGAGGTACCACGAGGACGAGGTCCTGTTTCGCCGCGCACTTCCTTGCTGGCTGTATTTTTCACCGTTCCTAGTTTATGAAGGAAATTTAATTTATGAGACGTACCTAACCAGCGACGATCGAGTTCCCCAGGAGTTTCGGATGAACGATCGAGTTCGAGGACATTCGGAATTATGGAGAAAACGGATAACTCAGGACGCGAGTTGCTCGCGAGTCGTTTCCAAGTTTAGTGACGCGCGGTTTCGTACAGCTACGACGTTCCATCGGATCTATCGGACGCATAAATCCAACGGAAGTATTTTCGTGGCACTGGCCGCCCCGTCGGACAAAGACCCGACGTTTTCAGCGGCAGTAATTCGTAATTGCTTCATTCTGTTTATTGCCGATCAATTATGCATCGTCGCGTACATATGTACGATCGTAACGATCATTCGATATCTCTCGTTAATTGTTACGAGCACCCCCGCGCTGTTATTTCGTCTTCGCCAATCCTCGTAGTTATAGCTCGTCTATTCGTTGATGCTCGTCTTCTCAGAGATATTCCATTCCATGACTCCTCGTCGATAAACGACATCTCTAATGACGACCCTCTCTAGAAACTCGATTAAAAAGAATAAGCTTCTCGAGCGTAGGGGGTGCAAGTGGAATCAGACGCGCTCGAACCTGGTCAGACTGGTCGAATATCTCTGCGCGATTACGTCTGATTTTTATATGAAGCGATTTATGTAAAATACAATTGTCGGAGAAATATTTGACATTTAATAACACCGTTAGAATAGTTAAGCAGTGTAAACCGGCGGTTATATTTATACAAAGTCCATTTGTTTAAATAATGTATTGAAATTTCTGTTTGGGAATTTTTCTCTCTCGTTAAATATTTATGGACCGGCGCAAACGTTTATTCAATTGCTTCGGCTGCATTACACACCGGGGCGCAAAATACGGCCGGGCCGAAATGTTGATTTTGCGAAAGCAACCGGGACCAGCGACGACCAGAGATATTTTCCGAACGGAAACCGATTATCGAGCGAGAGTCCTGGGTTACCAAGTTCGAAGCTCATTTTCGAAACCCTCGCGACAATTTCGGAGGCGTCAACGTGGCTCAAAGACGACGTCGCCCACGGACAGACGTCGTAAATATTTGCACGCATTCGAAACAAAGTTCGTCTCGATCAGAAACGAGGTCGCTGCCGCTCGAGGGGCGGGAAATGGAATCGGTGTTTGTCCCCGGGCCAATTAAAGCTTCTCCTCCGACACGCGGGGCTCGTTTCACGTCAATTTCATCGGGACAATAACCAAATTAATTCCCCCGGATCGTAGTTTGATTTCGTTGCCGTTTTCAGCGACGCTCGACCGCGTAAATTCGCCTCGCCCCGCTATCGTCGCGAATAAACCACAATCGCGCATCCATCTGCACTCGACGTCGCCACCTTCGCTACCCCTTCCGGTTCTTCGCGATGTCCCAGCGCGCGTTTCCACCCTCGCGTCATTACGCGTACTTTCCTTCGACTCTTCGTCTACTCGTTCGATGCAACCGCCAAAGTTTCTCGCGTCGATGCAACTGCACAGATGCTTGCTTTAAACGTCGCTCGTGTAACACGGCGTCGCGCCTCCGACGTCGCGACGACAATTAAGCGCCGCGCGCCCCTTCCTTTGAACTCGGTGTCAATTTCGTCGCCAAATCAACTGATTCTATTTACCGTCGAGTAATTACCGCCATTGGCGGATCCGGCGCGCCGAGCCGCCTGTGAAGCGGCCAGTAATTCCCGTTCGACGCTTAATTAACGCGTCACGGTTACCCTCTCTCTCTCTCTCTCTCTCTCTCTCTCTCTCTCTCTCTTTCTACAATTTTCTAATCCGCTTTCCTCCTCTTCCGTCTTTTTCCAGTTTTTATCTCTACAAGTGTACACAGCTTTTCTTCTTCTCTGTTTTATCTCGTCTCAGTTCTGAGCTTTCTCTCGCTGCTGTTCGACACGGAGCAAGCTTTCGCGTCCCGACTCTCGATTCGAGCGTTCCCCTAATCTCGCGAAGCCAATTATTTTTTAATCTTCCCCAGAGCGATAAGCGTTCTCCGTGCCCGTTAATTACCCACCCATCTCGCGACATAATTATCCGAGCGCCGCATAGTCAGCCCAGATACCACGGCGAGGGACAACCGCCGGGAACAACTTTCTTTTCCCTTCTCTGGCAACTATGCCCCGGCGACTAATCAATTTCCCATTCATCGTCGCCCCTCCCTCTGCCTCTCTCTCTCTCTCTCTCTCTCTCTCTCTCTCTCTCTCTCTCTCTCTCTCTCTAACGGATGACTTACGATCGAACCAACAGGGAGTCACAGGAGAGGGGTGTTTTAATAAATCAACATCCATCCTGGCCCTCGAAAACCGGCCATCAGTCTTCCGACCGGGGCTACGAACAAACCACTGACAATGAGGACATCGGTAGGTGTAAAATCCTGATGTACCGTCGCCGCGGATACACCGTTCGCTGTCGTTCGTTCGTGTCCGGTTGATCGATCCGTCCAAGAGGCAACCGGTCGACTGGATGGCACTGCTCCGTTCAGACGACGAAAATGGATAACATTTTAAATATTGCGAGAACGGCGGGTCCCGGCTGACAGCGAGTAATTAATTATTTAACTGAACACGGGACGATCAATCCTAAACGATGTTCCCTTTTCCCGCAGTGTCTTCCGGCGCTCCGCTTTACGTTGGCGTCGGCTGTTTTTATTCAGTCGTTCATTTCTGTGTAGCAGTGCAGAATGGAACAAGCTCGTGGCACGATCGCGTCCAATAGTGTTTTATTATTATTTCATGGCCAGACACACGACTCGACGGCGTACTCGTTTTCGACGCGGAGGATCGCGTGTCAGCACCTGCAACCTGGAACGTATCCTGGACGGAACGACGACATTGCTAGGCGTAAAATCCCGCTGTCCCATAGCCTGGTGTACAAGCCTCGCTGTCGTTCGTTCGTGTCCAGCCGATCGATCCGTCGAAGGGACAACGTACCTACCTAGCTGGCTTATCGTCCCGCGGGCAGCCTCGTTTCCTTTCGCGTGCGACCGCTCGACAGAGATCTCGCGACAACGGAAGCGGAATCGTGGCCGACACGTTACGACCTGGCCGACGCGACGCGTTTGGAAACTGCGCGTTCTGATTGCTGGCTGCAATCAGCCTGTCGCTGGACGCAGTCACGACACTCGCGCGAGCACGCTTCGATAGTCGGGAGGTGTGCTCTGTTCGTTTCTTAGTCTCGTTGGATTTTGTCGAGTATCCAACGCGAGGCGAGTTATTGGCGAGGATTAACGGATAGATTTGGAGAAATGTTGATAGCGGAAGGTTCGAATTTCGCGTTGGTTTGAGATGCAAAGAGGGTGGCGTGTTATTACCATTGCATGTCTTTGGGGTATTACAGATAAACACTGAGTTTTGCTCGATGGAACTAATATCGTTCGTGAAATTCAACGAGTAGCAAGCCTGCAGCTGGTTACAAGCACCGATATAAGTGTCCCGTCGCATGATAATAGCTACTTCATTAACGCGACGCGAGTCGAGAGAAAAAGAAAAACCTGTCTTCTATGTACGCGCGAAGGGGTCGCTACTTTCGAATGCATGAACGTGTCTACCGATTTCGCTCGCAGACTCGCAGAGAAGTGTTCACGCGACAGAGGGAACGATAAATTATAACCTGTGGCTTGTAAATTCATACTATTGGTTCGTCGAGATAATCATCCTACGTGTAATATTTATCCCTGACGTACCGTGACGCGCAACGCGCTGATAACGAACAGAATTCCGCCGCGCGGTGCAATTTTCCAGTTCAAATAACGAACCTAGGTTATCAGAGGATAACCAACCGAATTTCTCCCGGAGAACTAGATCCTGACATTTTTTTTCGACCTTTAATTCGCCGCGAGGAGCAACGTTACGCGTGCCATCTACGCTACGCGACTATCTCGCGTGCTTATTAATCACAGCCGCTATCTGTAAAAAACCCGCGTGTAAAAAACCAGAGGAAAACCCGTGTATGAAACGACGTATCAGCGACGAACATTCTCCGGGAGCGCGAGAATGAATAGGGCGCGTTGTTCGTCTTCGTCCAAGCCGCTTTCTCACCCTTCGAAGATGCACCAGGACGGATACACTCTTACGTATGGAGATAATGGATAACCACGCGAGCGTACGTAAGGTAGCTTATCGTTGGGTAGCAGAGGGATGCCTGGTAGTGGCTTATCGACTCCCTGGTTCGACAGGCTTCCATGGTCCTCTCCTGCGGGGTGGGATCGCTGGAAGATGACGAGCGTCTATCGAGAGTCCTAAGAGAATTATGCTCGTCCACCAGAAAGAGTTCTCTTACGTTACGTATTGCCATTTTTTACATCAATTTATGGTACCATAGTTGGTCTCTGATCATTCTCCAAGCTTTACAAACTGCACGGATTTCTCTATCCCATTTTGTTTCCAAATATTGCATCGTCAGACTGTGCTCGTTTTCTAATCCTTTCGTCGTGTGCAGTTTCAGATTGCTCGGATGTAAGGTAATAGCGTGTGAGATCGACGATGTTCTCCTTGGCAAACGTGAAATTTCCTGGCTCCGTGTATGCAGCTTTCCCAATGGCGCTAGGTAAAGCGGCAGGATCGATCGTGCCGTGAGAATCCAGCGGAACGATCGACCGAATTCCGCGCGGCGCGTACCGATGTTCTACCACTGATCAGCGATTCCCTCGACCTTTGTTCGCAAGCCCCGCGGTCCCGTGGGTCGGACCTCCCCGACGTTTCGTACATCGGTACGCCGGCTGCTTAAGTCAGGAACGACTTCATTGCTTGCGAGATTTGCGGAGCCGCAGCCGCTTTGCTCGCGTGGATTACGCAAATTCGTGGATCGCACCCAGGATCCCGAGCTCAGCGTCCATCGTCCTCGTTCTGGGACCAACCGTCGCAGAGGCTGATTCTCTGGACACTGTTCGATGTTTCGTTCCGTTACCGTCTCGCGTTCCATCGAAGACGAAACGTTGCACGAAATTTCGCCCCCTGTTCACGGTGGGGACCTCCTGAAACTGCCCTTCGAGTCGGGACGTTGGAAGATCGCGGAGGGATTCGTAACACGTAGCGAAAACCGAGGACACGCGGTGAAACTGTTCGCCGTTGTGAGGCGTCTCATAAATCTTTGATGACGTAGCGCGGGGCGAGCGGGTACGATAAGATCCGCTCGCGAGTTTTTCTGATAACGAAAGTTCCCTCGGCAAACGAGGACGCTTATTGCGCGGGCTCCCTTTGCCTCTTTGCCGTGCCGGGAAATTGGCGTCGCGGAGTGCTTTTAGTATTAAACAACTCGCCGGGGGAGCGAGTGCGCGTCGCGACGCTTGATAAAAGGAGAGCCCCGCGGAGAGCGACGCGGAGATTTTCAGATGAATTCGAGGCTACCTCGAACCGATCACTTATTTACCCGCGCTAAAACGGACCGTGGACCGATTCCGTTCTCCAACGTCGTACCATGGACGCCATTAGCGGTGAACGATAGAGAGAGGGAAAGAGAGAGAGAGAGAGAGAGAGAGAGAGGAAAAAAAGAGGAGAAAGAAGGAGGCAGAGCAGGCAACAAAGTGGATTATTGGGAATGCACGTGGCTGTACTTACAGATTGTAGTGCACGTCCGCCATGTTCGGTCGATAGCGAAGCGCCTGGACGAACGCCTCCTCCGCCTCCGCGACTCGTCCCTGGGCGCTCAGCACGCTGCCCAAATTACCATAAGCTGTAACAATCACAACGGGACACACTCGTTACGCTCGGAACACGTTCAAGTTGCAACTGGGATGCTACGGTGCAATCGTAGTCCGGGAAGAATCGAACAGCGAAATGTAGATATCAGAGTTTCGAGTATTAAAGATGATAGTCGTGCTCCTAGATATGGATTTCATTAATTTTGTAATTGTAATTTCGTACAACTTTCGGAACAACTTTATAGAAAATTTGTGATGCTCTCTAAAAGTGTGAATCATCTAGGAGAAGCTGCTACGAGAGACAACAAGGACCCAGCTCGTCGACCTTTCACCCCCGCTCGGCTTCTTTTTCACTTCTTCGTATTTACGAGCTATAAAGCCGCGCGCGCACGCGACGCGGATAGCGCGAATATCGCTAGATACCCTCCCGCTTTATCTCCGGGCAACAATATCGGCAATAAAACATTCCCCAGGCCTCTCTTCTTCCTCCACCCGCGTACGAACCGATGGCTACTCGAGCTCGAGAAGTAATAAATGAATCTCGCGCTCGTAAAATTGCCTCGCGAGCGCGCCAGGGACCGATCCACCTTCCACGATCCGCGCTACCTCGTTTCCTTCCTCGAGACGAGGAGTCGTAACGCGACCGTGCCCTCGATTCCACCTCGAACGGGTCCTTAAAAAAGTTTCATCGGACCCAGAACGTTTTTCGGGACCATCCGCAAGTTTCGAGCGTTTAATGTTAATCAGCGCGAGCCATCTTTATCGATAGGAGCGGGGAGATTCTACGGCGACGAGGGTGAACTGTTTTCGTAGAAACTGCGGTCGTGCGAAAGAAGTTTCGCTCGAGATCGCGATGAACAAGCAGATTACCGCTTCGAACAAGATCTTTACTGTTTCGTGAAGTTCGTCCAAACGTGTCCTGTTTGACGAAAGTCCAATGTCGTTCTCCTCTTAGAAGCCTTGCATTATGCTTTAACGAATAGATCAAGGAATTTCAACGTGTCCATTAATAATTTTGCTCCTTAATCTCTAAATGGAACTCCGCTTCGATCGTGGCGCGGTTTCAACTTTCTTCGCGCGGAGTTACTTCGACGTAGCAACGCGAGTGACGTTGGAAGTTTAACAACCTACCGCTAATACGATTCTCAGGGCTGGTAGAAAAAACCGTTCGACTTCTTGCGCCGTTGAAATCGCAGCGAGCAAAAGGGAAAAAAACACGGGAAATTCTGAAAGCCCGAGTGGAACGGCCCTCGGCAACGATTCTCGAATCGTTCAAGTCCTTCTCAACCGCCGCCACCCCCTGCGCGCGGACGTGCCTCGTTTCATTCTCGGGGCGTGAATTAAGCCCGCGTATTTAGAACGCGGCCGAGCGACGGTCGTGGCACACGCTCGAGCGTTTAACTATAACGGTCTATGCGCGAAAATTTCGCGTACGCGGAAAATAGGGTGGAATAGGGAGAGAGAGCGCGGCGCGCGTTCCAGATTTTTCCCTCGATCGAACGAACCGCGCGCTGGGACCCGTGCGCGCGGCGCGGGTGGGTTCGATCTGGTTAGGCCTCCCGTCTGTTCAATCGTGGCGGATGGGAAAGTGGAACGCGGCCGAGCTGGCGAATTAAAGAGCAGGTCGTGGAGAGTGACTGCGCGATGCGAGCGAGGCCAATGATAGATCGAACGTCGCTGCTCGAACAAAAGGGCCGCGTTCCGCTTTCGAACGACTGGCCCCGGTGGAATAACGAGGAGGCCGCCCCGCGAGAGGAACGATCGACGATGGAAGACGCACACGTTCGACTGGAGAAACGGAATCGAGGAATGATTAGCCGTTTATCGCGCATTACTGTCGTCGAACGTTTTTCTCCCTCGCACGCTTAACCAACCCTGTTTCCTCACCCTCTCGTTCCTCCTGCTGACTATTTTCCGCCATCTTGCCAGCCGAAATGAAACGACCATCACCGCGACGGGAACTCGGTGATAACCAGCGAGCAGCTGTTGGGCTGGCATTTTAAATTAGTCGCGATAAATAGACGCGATAAATCGCCGCTGCGCATATTTCATCGTCGTGGTCGCGATTCCATCGACTGCCACGCGTCTCGAGCGTGTTGTTCCTTGTCGAGCCGCGGCACGTTTTTCCGCTCGCTACGCGAGCGTCAGTTCGCGTTGAAAAATTTGCGAATCCACGATTTTTGCACGAGGTGCATTACGGGTTGCAACGTGCCTAATCAGCCTCTTCGAGCGAGGGAAAAGTCGTGGCCAGCGTGGAGGGAAATCGTGTTCGAATGGAAGTTCGATGGGGCGGTTAGTCTGCGAGTTAAAACCGGATCGAACGACGGCACGTACCGTGAACTGGGTGACTTCGAAGCTCGCTTGGTCAAGAATGAGAGAGAGAGAGAGGGAGAGAGAGAGAGAGAGAGAGAGAGAGCAGGGAATACGTGGACAGAGGAGGGAATCAGGCCGCAGAGTTTGCCGGACCGAGCTTCCAGACCGGATCTTCTATTTGTTACACGAGATTGCTCTACCCTCGCGTCGTCTAACTTCGATAAACCAAAGATTGATACGTCCCCCGACAATTTAATAAAGGAGCGTACGAACTGTTTAATACCAAAGTCAATCCCACGACTTCTGGCCCCGCAATTCCTTCGTAATTTAATTCCACAAAACGCGGACCAGCAATTAACTGGAGCGCAAAGATCAAGGACCGCCGCGGGCGCCCACACACGTACACGCACGCGCGCGGTTCTACCCTGCTCGAAACACGAATTTATTTGCTTAGGAGCACGAGAACACACGGTCCCATAGCCAGCGGGGTGGTACGCAATTTCTGTTGGCGCAATTAAAACGGACCGCGAGAAGGGCCAGCGTCAGAGTGAATGCCGTTTACGCGATGCGAGGGTTGGTCGCACCCACGCGTCGGAGCTTCGACTCGCCTCCGCGTGACCACCCTCTCGCGACGATCTTTACGCTACTACCGAAGAAACGAAGATCGATTTCCACGGATCGAACGTAGATGCCTCACTGACCGTAGGTAATTAGGTGGTCTCGAACGCGGTACAGAGCTCAGATCGGTTGGACGAAGCCGACAAAAACGGCTGGCGATTGGCAAAAACGAGGAGAGATAGGCGCAGGCAACGATAAAGGATCGTGGGTGGAGGAAAGTCGTCGGGGAAACAGGAAGGCACTTTGGGTCCCCGGAGGCCCGTATCACTGATTCATCGAACCGGAATAACCAAGTGGAAAGGGAGAAGTGGAGTCGAGGAGGGTGCAATATAAATATCCTCGGGACCATATATCAAAATTTGAAAAGGGGTGGGCGAGTCGATCAACCGGAGCCTCTGGTGTATTCATAATTTCGTCGAGGCACCCGGGCGGTGGAGGGTGGACGGCGGGTAAAAAGGACAAAAATAACAATGCTGGTGTATCCGGGCAAAGTGAAGGCAAACGGGAGGAAGAATGGAAGCGTACGGTGGTGGCGTAGACGCGCTAGCAGAGGTACAAAGGGGGGTGGGTTTTGGCGAAGACAGATAAGACCGGGGACGATCGTGAAAATTGAAAAATGGCGGTACGAGTTGATCAAATAGAGTAGCTCTGGCGCATCTGCAATAATTGCATCTGGATGCGCGTGAAAGAGGACGGATGACGGGTCAGGAGGCGTTGGTGGAAGCGGTGAGAGCGAGCACGAGGACAAATAGCAAGAAAAAAAAGCGAGCAGCGGATATGTTAGCAGAGGCACGTGAAAGGGCCGCGTCTAGCAAAGGTGGATAAAAACGGAGATGAAGACGGATAAGAGAGGAGTGACAAAAAGCGGACAGGCGGCGGAGGGAGGTGCCGGTTGGTGACTCGTGTTGCATGTCGCGTATCCAGCTTGCTAGCAGTTTTATGTACACGGTAGGCGGATCGTTGGCTGGCCAGCAAGTTCGAGATGAGAGGCTGGATAGCGTCGGCAGAGCCGCTGATAGAACCGGCTGGCGTGTAACGAGAAAACTGCCAGCGATATCCGTCCGCCGGCAGGGAATTTCATTTTTTACACAGCGCCGTATATTTCGTCTCCGCGGACGTATCTGCTTTCGATCATCGCTCGGCATCGTTTATCATTAGCACGCGACTCTTTATTATCTTTATCTTTTTAATTCGCCCGCGCTCGCCAGACGCGCCGCCTATCTTTATTGCTTTCCCTCGCGGCTGACCGAACAGGGGTGGACAGGGGCGGCGCAATTAAAACATTAATGGGTTAGTAAAACGAGGGGATGGCGATTGTTGCCTGCTGACGCGTCTAACGTTGAATATGAAATACGACGGAAGACAACGCGTTCGTGGCTGAAAAATAATTTAACGACGCACAACCGACGCGGTGCTAATGGCGCTTTAGATCTGCTTATTGATCTTATCGCCGACCATGATGAATTTTAAAGCTCCTCTTTCCAGAGCACAAATTGTACGATTACAGAATAGACAACCCTTAACCATCAACGCTACGGTATTCAACAACTGTAAACTACCCTCTACAACAAAATTCCAATTAATTAAACATCCGATAAACTCACCCTTAGGCGGATTCACGTGCAACGCAGACCTGTACAGGCTCTCCTCGTCGTACCAGTCGGCGTTCCTCAGCAACGTCTTCGCCGACATCGTGCAGACAAGCACAGCGGTGGCCACCAACACCGCCCTGCCCTTTCTCCTCGACCCGTGTCTTCTCGCTATCCGATAGCATCCAGAAACCGCTGCTCCGACGATCAGACACGCGCCCACGCTGGGCAAATACAGGATCCTCTCGGCTATGACGAAGCCCACGTAGAAGAACAGGTTGCTAGCCGGTAGGAAGGGAAGCACGAGGAAACCGATGGACGCCGCGACGCCGCTGGCCGTCGCCTGTTTGCTCACGCGACCGTATCTCCATGTGATCCCACTGTTAGGCCTCTTCGCGCAGTGGCAGTCGCCCATTGGACCGTTGTTGTTGTTGTTAGCGGCTCGACAGCCATCCGTGTGACATCCACCGGTTCTTCTACCAGCGCAAACCGGACATCTGGACGACATGGAGCGAGGGTACTGCACCAGGCTGAGACCAGTCTCCCGTGGTGGTCGTCGCAGCGTCCTGATCGTCCAGATCGAGGCGCCTATCAGCGCCGTGTACAGACAGGCTGACTCGAGGTTCCTCGCGTCCAGCAAGCTGGTGATTCGCGGCACAGCGTCCATGGACCAGTCGAAGCTGAGGGTGCTGGGGCAGAGCAGCATTCTCGCGCTGGCCGCGGGTAGGTAGAGGAATGTCAGACCGCGGGTCAGGCGAGACGGATGCCTCGCGGTCGGATTGTCCGCGCTGGCGAACTCAGGTCGCGTGCCAGTGATCCTTAGCCTGCCTAGGACCAGCAGAGCCAGGCTACCCGAGACGATGCCGATGCTGCGCGCGCGGGTCAGCCCGCAATTCACCTGGAAATGCGAACCATGGATGTTAGAGTCAAGGTCTGTGAATGCGAGCTGTATACAGCGGGGTTTGTTTCAGGGACCATTACTGAGATTCTCTGTGGTAGCCGTGTACGAGTATGCACAGGTTGCTTCGAGGTATGTTCTTATACGTTAGTCGCGTAGGAGAATTTTGTAATTAGGCGACGGTATGTATTCATCGAGTCTACGTCTGAGGAGTGAATAATTAATCCCACGTTCGCTGTCTCAAAATACATCCACGCGACAATCTAATTCGTATGAAATATTCGCAAGGGATCTCAATTCGCACGTGTGAATCGAAGAGTTTAGCGGAAAGCATTGTCGAAGTTGTGTGAATCAATGAACGGCGCTCTTTTCGAATCAGCTGTTCGTTATACACTAATGGTTATACGTCGTCGAATTATTAAAGTTTTTAATCGACCAGGACGAGGCCGTGAATAGATGCAAATTGATGGTGATGAGGATTAATTAAGCGCAACTGGTACTACGATCTTAACAATAATTGCTCAAAGTTCCGAGCGGTGAGTCGTGCGCTCCTCCTCGCGTAATTTAAACGAGACGCTCTCCATTCGACACCGGTCCCAAAGCTAATTTTAAGCGGGCCAACGAAATTGGCGTGTACCTGTCGGTCAAAGGGGACCAGTGCTGGCCAATTTATGTCGAAAACATTAATTTCACCGGGGCAACCTTTGGCAGCGGGCGTTTTTAGCCAGTCCTGGCAGCAAGAAGCGTCGACGCGTGTCTTTATGCCGGCGTTTTCGCGTGTCGCGTTCGGTCGAGCAGCCGAGGCTCGTAAAAAACGGACGCGTCTCGCCCTCGGAAAAAAAAGGGCCGCGCAGCGGCTGCCGAAAGGACGCCACGGTGGCGCAGCGTCCGCGGATGTCAATTCGCGAGCCGCGTTGTTTTTTCATCCGCCAACTGCAGGCAGAAACGAACGTCCCAGCAAACAGAATTGAAGAGCCGGTCCGAGGGGGCTCGAATATGCGCCAGCCACGTGCAGGGCAGATGACGTACGCTTACGAATGGCGGATGACCCGCGGCAGGGGTGCATTCGTTCGAACGCGTCTGACGAATGAAACTGTGACACCTTCTCGAGCGGGTTTTCATTCTTGCCGCGTGCAGTCGCATCGTTTTCAGTCGTTGGCACGCGGTGCAAGGATGAAACGAGATAAAAAGCGGGAGAAGATTGGAGGCGTGAAGAGAACACGCGTGTTATTAGGAAATAGCGTGAAAACCGCGCGTGGGGACGCTTAATCCGCTGCGGCACACCGTTGCAGAGGCAGCCGTTCCGTGGAAATGAAAAGTAACGTCGAAAGCTTTTAAAGCGAGCCGTGCCGCGCGTCGTAATGCGAGAGCAACATTTTAATGTTGAGCCACGAGGCCGTGGAAGAAGTCGCGGCAATAATTGCGAGCCCTAGAATCGCGGGCGGCCGGGTCCAGGAGCTTTGTTGGCCGCGATAGATTCGTGCGAGCATTCCTCGCCCCCTCGCCACACCCAGTTCCACCTTTAACGATGCTTTTAATGTTCCCCCGTGAAAAATGCCAGGCGACGCGTAGCCCCGGCTAAATCGTCCCGCTTCCGGTGAATATTTTATAATAATCGCCCGGCGGGTGAACGAACGCGGTGGATTTGTTCCTTCGTCCAGCCTGAGTCGAATGGTCTATGAAATTACGAAACGCCACGAACGGGGTAGAATTGAAAATTTAATCACCGTGAAACTACAGAATTGTTGCAATTTTCCCTCCTCGTTGGGAACCGTTAGAATTCATTCTCTGACGTGGTTGTTACTGGCGAAGCTTTTTACCAACGCGTTCTTCTGGAAGAATGTCTCCTTCCAGAAGCGATCGTCGGTTGGCTGATTTTTTCCACGCGAATTTCGCCTAATAAATTCGCGCGGCATTTTGGGTGTGAATAACAGGAAACGCTGGAAAATTGGAGGCTGCTCGAGGAGACGGCGAGGACGCGACGTTTAGAGCAGACGAATTCACGGTAATGAAGGGACGATAGTTCGCGCGGGTCGAAACTTTCCGTAAGTTTGCGACGCACGAATCGAGAAGGAATAATTCGCCGCGGTAATGTAACCCAGTTACACGCCGCCACTGACATCTTTGGTGTCGCGGTGAACCGACAATTCTGGCCGGAAGTTCTGCGAACAAAGGGCGCCTTTGACGCGAGAGATGGTTAACGCGACTCGAGTAAAGCCACGCGAATCTTCTATGCTAATGAATTGGATCGTATTATATCGTCTTGACAATAATTCGCTTTCCATCCAGCACGTCGAGCCGAGACGACAGCTACGATACTAACGCGCGAACATTTATTTTTCACCGCCTGAACAATAATTACACACAAAACTTTATTCCATTCATTTGCTCGATGACACAATAAAACCAGTCGGATGACCATTACACGTTTCTCCCAAGTTTTCATTCCACTCCCTCCTCGATGACGTACACGTAGATTTTCCCTCGCCAAGGCACGAAGCCAGCTAAAAATCACAGCACCCCAGGACGCTTCCGTATCCCCGATAGAGTGTCGCGAGCAACGAGAGGAGTCTCTCTGGGAGACAATTCCAGGCCTTCGTCCGAGGACGTTTAACCTGACAGCTTGAATCTCGAGGCGACGGAACAATGGCCAGCGAGGTGGCACGATAATAAGAAAAATACGGAGCGATCGAGAAGAGAGCGAGAGAGACAGAAGAGCGTCGACTGGGCAGGAAGCGAGGGAAGAGCAGAGCCGAGGTCTCGAGTTCCCGCGCGACGCCACGCTCGCGAGGGTGTTGGAGAACGCGAACGGGTCCTTGGCACCCCTCCAACGCTCGCTGGCTGGTCCGCGACATGCATCACGCCAGGCGTCTGATGCATCCAGCGCATCCAGATGCGATGTGCACGGGAAAGGCGAACGCCTGGAGGTACAGAGAGTCTGGCCCCGTGTCTGGAGGCGGTTCAAGGTGGTTAAAGCCGCGTTGGAACCGGGTCGCGTGGGAGGTTGTTGGAGATGGCTCGACCCCGTGCATCAGCCCGCTGTCTCCGGCAGATCGCCTGCTCTGGCTCGCGTTTGCACATGCTGCGCCGTTATCGGTTACACGGCTTGTCTACCTTGCCCGTGCACTCTCGCGGTTTACTGGGGCGCGTGGGGCGCGCGGTAGGGTGCGAGGCGCACGTGCGCGGTCGCGGTACAAGAAACTGGGGACGAAGAGGACCCCACGTGCGGATTAACGCTTCTGGTGACCGTGTCGTTTGCGGCTGGCTGATTTATGCGTACACGCGTTTACGGTGTTTCTATTATACGCGGATCTATTAATGGGATCAAAGCGTATCAGGTTTTGTACGGTTTCATTCCGCGATCTGCTAAGCGCGGTCCTATTGCGAGCTCGTGTGATTAAAGCACGTATTTGGGTTCAGTGTAACATCATTTATCTAAATCAGTTGGCGGATAAGCAACCCGTAGAACTGGATCAGTTCGTATAATAGCCGTCCGCTGGTCATCACGCTGTACCATGGTTTTTCGCGTTGGAGTGACGATGGTTGGCAATAGGTCGGGTAATTAACAGTTCGACAGGAATTCAGTTAACGCGGTATTCGGTGTAATTTCGTTCCGATCTATAGAGCTCCACTGTACACAGATTTCGTTAAGCGTTTATCGACCCATCGAATGAGAACGATAAAATCTCATTTTTGTAATACGCCCGTATTTAAAGTGAAATTGTTAAAAATTATATTAATCGGTTAAGTGGTTACTCGTGGAACTTTATGAATTCCGCGTAATTCTATTTACTCGCATCATCCGCTCGTTTCAACGACATGTATCGAAAGTTTGCAATATAAATATTGCATTTTCATTTTGTATGTTTGCGAAAAATACAGATTTAATCATGCGATTATATCGTCGAATAATGATCCGTTGGACGTTATACCTAGATTCGATATTAGTTTACAAATGATTTGCATTGCATGCAAATTCACATGTTTACAGGCACCGTGAAGGAAGTAGAACGCGAATAGAAACCTCCATCAGCTCCTAACTATTATAACGCGTGCTTTAGATAATTTGTATATTTTTGCATATCACGTACGGGTCTCCACTTTTCTGCGCAATTAAATTTCCCGCGAATGCATAAACATTCGCAGTCTAGTTGAAACGGGGCGTGCGTTAAATGTATGCGGGGGGGTAAAAAGGAAGCGGCCAAGAAGCGGTTGGTATTATTGCGACAGCGTGGACGACGAGTTGCGCGAACAAAAGGATGCTCGTACAGTGTCTCTGTTCTATAAACTGGCTGGCGATGAATATTTATTCGCATCGATGACGAGAAGCTGTCATCGCGGTTTATATCCGAACAGTGTCCCCGTTTATAAACCGGTTTGCCGCACTTAACGACCGCGGGAGCCGCGGGTTTATCGACTTTTGGCCACTCGAAGTGTTAACGCCTCGAGGGGATGCACCGTAATGCGCGGTGTGCGACGAATTCGATGTCACGCGGGTTGCTTACGATTACCCCTCTTGTACGCTCGTTCACGGATAATTATATCCCCCGTCGTGTAATTGCGCGGCGCTATCAGTTCGCGCCAGCAGGCTGAAATAATCCGCGGCCGGTTCGGGGTGTCTCGCACCCGACCCACCCCCTTTCTCCAACCGCTGTCCGCCTATCCGCCTACTTTCGCTCGTCACTGGTAATTTGATTACGCCACCATTGGCACCAGCCCTTCCATCGTTAGTTGGTTGTTAATATTCGTAATTGCAAGCGGAGGCAACGGTCTAATACGGCGCGAATGAAACCGCGCGTTGATTTGCGGTAAAGGAGGCGCCTGGGCACGCTGAGACTGCGAGCAACTTCGAGGAGGCCGCGTACGTTTCACCCCAGGCCAATCCCTCGACCCGAGGATCTCGCGTTCCCGCGGGTGGTGCCGTGAAAATTCGCGGATCCTAAAATCTGATAGGCCACGGGCCGCGCCGTAAATTCGAGGCGGCAGTTAAAAGCGATCGTTCGAGCGGATCGTAAGCTGTACGGAATTGAGTTGTAAAATGGAAATTCCGCCGCGACCGCTGACGAGTGATGGCGCTCCGTAAATCCGGAAGTGGCTCGAACCGTACGCTCGAGGGTGTTCGCGGGGCGTTCGGTTCCCTGGCCGCCCCTCTCGCTCGAGCGTCGGCTAATGAGACGAGTTTCACGGGCAGGGACCGCGCGACGGAAATTACCCCCGAGGCCGTAGATTCGCTGATAACTCCGCTATCGAAATATCGAAATAATAGCGTTTCGTTCGACACGCGACAGCACCTGGGAGCCGCGCGTACATAATAAACACACGATACATCAATTACAACGTCCTATCAGTATGCACCTCATCACCGCGACCTACCTCGTCGCATTAGCGACTACCGATCGATGCACCCTCCCTCTCGCCTCCCGTAACCTAATGAATTACCGATAAACAACTCCCGGTGTCTTCTATGCGCCACCCTAGGTGTGCGAGTCTCGCGCCGCGTCGATCTTTCGAGTATCGACAGGGAGTGGTTCGCGTTCAATTCGTAGATCGATAAATATTAAATTACCACCAGTTACTTCTCACGAAAAATTACTACACATATTTAATATTCTCGGAAAAAGTTGAAGACCAAGAACATTCGAAAAGAATCGCACATTCCCTCCCAAGAAATAAAAATGATTACAGTTTCGTGAAACTGTTCCGCGCGCCAATTTAACGGTCGACGCTCGAACAGTTAAACAAGACTCCCCCGCCCTTTATCGGTAGCCATTCACAGAGTGGTCCCCGAAGAAATTTCAGTTGGTCTCTTACCTTTCGACTCGACTCGCCGCGGCAGAGCTCCCAGAGGAGGCAGAGGGCCAGCGAGGATATCCCCGTCTCCTTGGCGAGGGTTGCCAGGGTCGACGACACCAGGGCGAGCAGCAACGGGAACGGGGACCTGGTGCGCTCGCAGTGGGCGCTGTACGCGAGGAACGCGGACAAGGTCAACAGGCAGGCGAGAAGGTCCGCGCGGCCGACCACGCCGGCTACCGCCTCGCTGTGAATCGGATGCGCCGCGAACAGGAAGCCGGTGATCGCGTGCCCGAGGTTGTTTCTTCCCGGCAGTACCTGCGGAACGTGAGAAACTCCCGTTGAAATCGCGCGGACAATGCCGCGGCCGAGGATCGCGCGTCCCACCCCTCATTGTTCAACGCGGGACGGAAGTGGCGCGCGTTTTAGCGGAGTCTTTACAATCGGGGACAATGAAAGCCAGGCTCGCGCGCGGAGAATGGGAATAGGGACGGGTCCGACTGCTCTTCGGCAATTTCTGTTAATCCGCTAAATGGAGCAGGCACCGTGGGCGCGGGAAAGAGGACGGCCGATAGGTGCTCGCAATTAGGCCGATCTCGAGCGTCCCTAATCTTGGCTCCGTTCGATGTTATCGAGGGCGTCTTTTTTTTTGAGTGTCGATGAGAAAAACCCTCTGTAACGAGATCTCCTTTCTGCTGGCGATAAAATAGTACACTAACGAGTTAATAATAGGTACGTAAAGGTGTACGTAAAGCCTCCAGTCGTGTAACGTTACAAAGGGTTAATTGTTTCTCGTTGGAATTAACTTTTTATTTGTTTCGTTCTGCTAAAGCATTGTAAATCATCCGTTTCGAATTGAAGCAACATATCGATAGAAATTTACCGCACTGAGCAGAATTACGTTTGCGTTGATCAGCAAAGGGTTAATCTCTGAGTAGGGAGAAATACGATGAATCGCGCGATTGATAGGTGAATGACTTTCAGCGAGACTTCGAAGCGAGGGGGTGCTTTTATGCGTGCCTTTGATGTCCCTTAAACGCAGCGCGATCGAAAACGATTTCAATTACCCGCGGGACAATGGCGGCGGATTGAAACAGCGGGAAGAACGAAACGGAACTGAGCCACTTGAAACGAAACAAACGGCTTTCCAACCGTAATCGTATTTCCGTTACGATAACCGTGGCAGGTGACACGCGCGGTCGTCACTGGAGGACGCCGCGCGTCCGCGAATATTAACGTAATATTTCGCGGCTAAATGGACTGGTGAAATTTTATTTCCAATCAGCCGGGGTAACGTCCGCTATTACCAAGGTCCGTGTGACGTACGCTCTACAGGTGTCACTATTATCCGCTGGTTTCCTGCCACGCAGACGTAAAATTTCGCCACAGATCGTGAGGCAAGCGAGTCCGTCGCGAATCAGCTTCTTGCTCGAACGAGCAAGACGATTAATTGGTCGCGTGGGTTTACCTTCCTGGCGACTCTGACGACGAGCACGGTGCAGGCCGCGTGCAACGCGACGTTCACCAGATGATAGCCCAACGGTTCGAGGCCTCCCAACAGATGATTCAGACGGAACGTCGCTACGCAGAGGGGCCTGTAGCTTCCGTGGGAGCCTCGATCGGTTAGAGGCGTGCCCCAGAAGTCGTTCTCCAGCAGCCGGGACCACGGCGTGCTGGATAAAAGGTCTGGGTTCGTCAGGATTGCTCTCCTGTAACAGAAACGCAACACGATCGCGTTAGCGTCGTCGACGATTCGCATGCGCGCGTTTGAAAGACATTTAACACGCGCGATCGAAACACGACGAGTGAAACTTAACGTTACCTTTTTTTTTTTTTAGTAGCAAGCGCTTAACTGGATATTTAAAATTAAAACGTCCAATGGATCGTGTCTAGCCGTCCTCACGGGTTTCGAACCGCGCTAGCAACAAGCAACCGCCGCGGGCCACGGGATTTTAATCGAGCCGCGATCGATATTCATGAGGATCGGCGGTGTTTCAGCTCGTCTCGAGACTACGATACCGCAGGCGACGCACCTGAGCCATCGTCGACAACGGGGGAAATGGGAGACGGGCTCGATGAACACCAGGCCAATAATTTCGAATCCCACGACCCTCCAATAACCAGGGCGAACCTACGAGGATCGAGTCGTATTTTCTACGTGAGCTGACGCGTCGCGTCTCGCGCACCACCGATCGACCGATGGAAACAACCATCCTCCTCGCTGGCTCGATTCTTCTCGCATAGAATTTCGTTCGAACAACTGGTTCTCCGCGCGTTATTGCGGGGCCAGCGATCGAATCGACGAGCGGTCGCGGTCGCGATTATCGGATGGGTAGTTCCTATCGTTGTTTGAACACTCTATAATCGACTGCTTGCTTTGAAAATAGTTGTACCCGGCACCGTTAATGAGCAGCGGAATAAATCAACGTTCCCTGGTTTTCGAGGTTGTCCGAAATTAATTAATACCACAAGCGAATCCGATCGACGACTGAAATAATGTGTCGTTAATTAAGTTCCCGATAATCGATTGCTTTGACTGCGAAACCGCCAATCACCCGACGATTGTTTCAATTAAAAATATTGTCTTTCAACCTGGCGAAGCTTAAACTCGTCTCGACTGGTTTGGACAAGCGACTGATCTCGCGTAATTTTCGTGGCCGCGCGAGGGAGGGTTTAAGAAGGCACGCGCTCATTGCACTTGTTACCCTCGAACGAGCCATTCATCGTGGTAAACGGTGGCAATTTCTTTCGCTGTAGCGGTGAATTCATAAAGTCGACGCGAGCAGTCGGTAATTCTCTCGCACTCCGAGTGTTTATTTTATAATTTGCATCCAACGAGCATTTGCCTTTCAAATCGGAGCACCAGTTAGCCGAATCGATGGGCAATTTCGTTCTCTACCCTCGCGACGAATCGTTAGAAAAAGTTCTGGAACAGTCTCGTTAAATATTTTAAACTTAACGCCACGTGGACGTTGGCATTCTCTGTTTCGTCTGCAAGAAATCTCTGCACCCTCCCGTCGTCGCTCGAAGCCACCGTTTAAACAATCTCGCGGCAGATTTCCAAAGTTTCCAGCGCGTCAGTCTGCTATGAGTTCTTCGAGTGCCGCGAGATTTACGATCTCGCAAAATTCATTAGAATTCGGAACAATCCTCGTCGACGACGGTGCTCGAGTCTCTCCTCGATTTCCAACGGGCTGAAACAAGCGACGCGTCTCTGCACACGTACGTATATACGCAGAGGAGCAAACGGATGGCACGTAAAACTTTCCCCCGTCGCTGTTTATTTCAATTTCCGGATCCAGGCGACGAGGTACGCGTTCGCGCACGAATTTCCAAAAGAAACACACCAACACCGTTGTACAACGAATCTTTCGCTCGCAGTTGCGCCCAGTGTATACACGAAATAGGTGGACAAACTTTCGTGTCCCGTTCTGTTCTCTCGAAGGGTGCAAAAGAGGCTAGAACCAAGTGAACGAGTCTGAAAAACCACCTCATTGTCATCGTAGATCTATCGCAAGTGGCTATCACTATCTGGTTGTTAAATGTCCGATTGGGTCCCTTTAAACAATTCGAGGCAAACGCTCGTAACGCAAAACGATCTCTCGTTTTGAAATGTTCCACAAACGCGCGTATGAATAAACAGAAAGCATCTCCGCTCCCTGGCAATCGCTGCGATAGATTTCGCGCACCACCATTTATAATCCACCCGTCTCTACAGTCGTCGCAAAAGGCAGAACACGATATCAACGACCGACCATCTATTTAAATTGCGTCCTGCATATCAAAGCGTGTAAAACGATGCTCGTCGCTTTTTCGTTGCATTATTAGCCTCGTTACCGCGCCGGATCGATCGATCGACCGTTAAACATTAACGTACCGTCGTTCGTGCGGAAACGTGAATGGTTAATGAAAATTCTTCGACGGACAAAAACGAGGCGACGACGATGAGTGTCAGTGTCCGTACAGTGTCGATTGAATTCCGTGTGTCCCCTCGCGTTGTGCGTTCTAAACGCGCGCGTGTTTAATTAACCGTCCCACTCGACGTGGCGCGTGTCGATCGAGCCGATCGGGATCCGAATGAAAGAGATCGTCGGATGGACCGTTGTGGCTCGAGAGGCCGTCTAACCTCGCGTAAGCCACCGCATTAGTCGAAGCCAGTCGGTGATATTAAGCATCTGTCAGAACTGTCGCGAAACGGCGACGCTCTCGCCCTTCGCGTTGCGTCTGTGTGTGCGCACGTCCGCGGTATTCCCCAGGGACTATTTCTGACAGTACACGTGACGTTAATGAATCTCGGTCCCAGGTCTAACAGAGCAACGCGGGACGTGACTCCGCGCGGAGGGTTCGCAGGGCTGGAAAGGGTACGCGTGTACTGCTCTTCAGCCAGCCCCTCGAGTCGAGGCTAATACGGGTCCAACCCCTTTAAACCTCGCAACGCGCAGTCGAACGGGGACCAGCCGATTCAATTCTCCACGGCTCCTCGCCGAATCGGAAACCGCTTAGTCTGCCTGGCGAAATTAGAATTATTGCCCGTCCCCCTCCTCGCAGCGTGGAAATGAATTAATAAATTACACCGCGCCACCCTGCTGGGGCTCGCGTTCTTTCGCCCCGCGTCTCGACGTCTAGCTCCTTGCTAGCCGATTCCACGGAGAGCTGGATAAAGGACCGAGGCGATATTAAAATCGACCGATGATTAATCTTCGCGGTGGTGGTCGAGCCACGCGAAAGAGCGGAAAAGAGAGCCCGGGTAAAAGTGGCGAGGGGGACCAGGGACGAACTGTCCTATCGATTGCAGCTACCCTCCATGGCGAGTTGCTGTTTCAGGGAACAGGAGGTTCTGTTGCTTTAGGCTTGACGATCGAGGATATTGATATCGCTCAGTGTCTCTTGTTGACGTTTCTTTCCGTGCTCGAATCAATTCGTGGTTTTCCACCCTGTTTATCATTATTGCAAGTCTGTCAGCTTTCTAGTGGGATATTTCTTGGTCACTCTAGACGTTTTGGGATGTGAAATCGCGATAATTAGTTCGCGAGTATTGACTGTGGAAAATACAAAGCAGATCTTGTTTCGTAAGTTTTTCGAGTTGAACTTCGCCAATCTGGTTCATGCTTCGTTCGAGATAGACGCGCGTTCGCTGACGCGTAACGATGGCGATTCGAGAGTTCGCGGGACGCACGAATATCCCGCGCGTAATTCCGCGACGGACGACAATTTAATTTCGCGCGACGGCATATTTAATCTCGAATCGACAAGAATTATTTATCGCGCGGGCACGGCCCGCGAGGGCGGGCACGGAGACGGAGGGGTTGGTCGCGCGGCGTTAAATTCCTCGCGGCAACGGACGACGCGACCGCTTCGTTTATCTTCGGTAAAATAATATTTCACACGCGCGCCACGGATGAAATTCGATAACGTCCGCGGGCGTGTTCGATGCGCCGGTGAAATTTTTAACGCGACCCGCTCCGGCCCTTCCTCGACGCTTTTCAAAATTCAGACACACCGTCAGCCGCGAGTCGACCGACGTTAGCGAGCCTCGAATAAAATCTTCATCGAACTGGCCAGCCTATAAACTCTCTAACGGATAGTTTATTCGAACCTTTAACTTCACGGATGCTCCACAAGTATTATGGACGCTCGACGAATTACACGTGAACAGGACCGTACGTTCTCGACGTCACGTATGATTCGCAGGAAAGTAAACGGTCGCCAATAGCAAATTGCCGCGTTACGATCGGTTTCTATCACCAGTTGGTCGTCGCGGCGGAAGACGTGACCGTCGCCAGTCGAATAAATAGAAATTCACCGAACGCAGGAAGCGTTCCTTCGAGAAGCTGCCGCGCGATCCCCGGGGGATGACGCGGCGTCCGACAATTTGCACTTTGCCGTCTCCCCAACCCGTCGCCGCCTCTCGTCGTCTTCCATCTTGCCGCGCAACCCTCGCTCGAATTCAGCTGGCAGCCACCGGGAACGGATCCCATTCCGTAGCTGGCGAAACGAACGGCAGGGGCGAACGAGGGAACCAAAGAACAATAAAAGGGGCCGCGGCGGTGAATCGCGCGAACCGACCTCGACGACGCTACATTACGCCGGGCATTTCCCAGAAGATGGTACCTCGAGGAGCGAGAACCGCGAAGACGTCGTCGAGGGTGGGGCAAATAAATACCTGGCTAAATCGTCCGGAAAACTCGTTCCATCCCCCTCCGCGTCGCATGCGGCTCGTTCGAGCGGTACGTAGCCGCGCGAGCGTCGTGCAATTTCGAAAGTGAGGCTTAAGTCACGCCCCGGTAGGTGTGACGGAAGGGAAAAAAGTGGCTGTCGTAAGTTAAGTCGTAAAGACGCGGTGGTGGTCGTCGTGAACGGGATCGTCGAGAGCGTTTCGGCTCTTCGACCTCGCCGCGTTTTTTGCTGAGGAAGTAGTCGAAGGAGAAGGGGGCGGGTTGTTCGACGGAGCTATCTCGTCCGCGCCACCCCTTTCCCTGCGGATGGTGTTCCAAACCGGACGAGGGAAGTGTGTTGGTTTGAATAGTATCGAGCGGCGGTGAAGGGCGCGCGGGTGTTTCGGATGAACTATGACGGCACGATGGTTGAGATGGCGGAGACCGTGGATGATGGATTCGCGCGATTCCAAAAATTACGTGGCTCGATTGAGACGTTACACGCTTTTATGCACGCGTGTCGCGCGAAGGGGACGCGAGAGTCGCTGGACCGAGCGATGCAGCAGGGTGGTTCGATGATTGAGACGAATTATTACGATGTGTATGTGCTCGTTGGACGGGTGGAGGGCAAGGATTGTGGATTCGTACGATTCTCAAGAGTATATAACGCGAATGCAAGCACTTTGTCACAGGCTGGCGGTGCTCGCAATCTCATGGCGCAATAAACTAGGGCTCTCGCCGGAGTCCTTGGCGCCCTGGCGCGAGGTGAAACAGATTTCCTAGGCCGATGGCCTACATAAGTAACGGAAAGTTACCTCTCCGTTTGCTGTCCTTTGCTTTCTCCTCTCTCTCACTCTCTCTTTCTGCCAGAGGGACTTTATCTTTCGCCGATAAATCAATTTATCTGCTGGCTCTTTCTCTCGACGAATCAATGCGCAATGGAAATATTGCGGCCGATAAGAATGATTCCTTTTAAACGGGACTGTTGTTCCATCGAATATCAATCTGTTCTACCAGGAATATTCCGTTCGCTCGCGATGTTCCCTCGCGAGTCTCTCGCTCTGCTCGAGAGAGCGGCGTAGTACGCTCGAGTTACTTCCAGCGATGAGGCGGTAGTAATTTCGCAGCAATTAAAAAGGAAAAGATCGATTGGTTTGAAGCGCGATACCGACACCGGCGACGAAAAACAAAATTCAATTCATGCCCTCGCATTTTCATTCTCCGTCTGTTTGCGCGAATATATAAAATAAATATTTGGACGATATACCCAAGCTCCTCGCGCGTCCACTTTTATTTTTTAATCCCCCCCGGACTCCATTTACGTGATTGTCAACCGCGTTAAAAAACCACGCGGAACAAAACCGTATTTCAGGATTAACGTCCCCGAACGACAATGCGCGCATCACCGGAGACAAATTATCTCCGGGAGCCAGCCCTACGAACCGTTTAAAAAAGAGAGAGAGTAAGAGCGAGAGCTCGCGTCGAGCCACGCGGAAGTTATAACGATACAATTCGCGTAATCGCACGATTGCGGGTCAGGGAGGTACAGGGGTGCCCGTGAAATCGTTACACGAGGTAATCTCGCTTATTGAATATTTTAGGAGCACCGGCAACATCTTAAACGCGCCTCGCGCCCTCGCGGTGGTATAACCGCGAAATAGGTCAGACACGGTAATCAGCGGGTCCTGGATGGTTCCTGGACTGGCTGCTGGCGTCGTAAAACGGCCATCGAATTCCGAGGAACGTCGAAACAATAAGACGCGTCGAACCTCTGGCTTCCGCGAGCGTTAATATCTGATCGACGACGTGCTTTACGACCGCTTTATGCCGTCCATCGCGAGCAATTAGACCTCGACGAGCGGTGCCCGTTGCCAGAAGCCCGTCGAGGCTCGTCGTCCTGCTCGAAGGGGTATGTTCGCCAACTTCTGACCCGCTCCGCGAGCTATTCGATATGCATCATCGGCCGCGCGATAAGATCCGCAGACTTTCGTGTACCACGAAATACATAACGGAAGTTATCCAATCTCGAGGAGACGGGGCGAAGTTGATAAAGGGAAATACACCCCTCAGCGGTAGGAATATTCAGAGTGAGCGCGGTAAAACTGTGTCCGTGGAGCTGGGCACGGAGTAAATCATCCGACTGCGCTGCTGTTATATTCGCCGATCCGGAGGATTTGGAATTTATTAGCCAGCCAACTTTCAGGCCACGCGAGTATCAGGGTTCAGGGGTGGGTGGGTGGTTGGCGCGCCCGTGGGACGATTTTTGCTTTCCCGCTCGAGCGTTACCGTCCAAGTACTCATTCGATCGGCCATTACCAAGGGAATCGCCGAACGCAATCACGGAGGAGAGATAATTCCACGTTGTTATTGCTCCTTTGCTACGAGCGTGGAAATGCTGATCCAACGAATGTACAATCAACCACGGCCACCATAGTAATCTATTTAGTTACGGTTCGAGTACCAATTTCACGGTGTAAAGCTGTATCGTTCGAATGCGTCTTCCAATAGGCGATACCGGCTGGAAATTTATAACCTAGATCTTAATCATTTCCAAATGATCACGCTTCGATACGCGGAACGTGAAACGGACTCTGTATACTTTCTCGTAGAACGATTTATTCGCTGGACGAGTTTCATCGACGAGTTTCAACGCCAATGAATCAAACATCCGAGCGCGTTCTACCCCGTCCACGTGGTTAGGGTCGCAATCGATGCCTCGATCAACAGAATCGTCGACAGCGCAAGAAATCGCATTAAACTTGTCCACCTAACCCTGTAATCTCTACGCGATCCATCCCCTTCCTTCGATCGTTTCTTTCGCCCATCAAGGAAAATCGCAAATTCTGCAATGCATAGCTTAAACCGATGGGCCACGCCGATGATGGGCGTGAAAATCGACGTTCGTAAATCGAGCCGGTCGAAACGGTTCGTCTTCTTCGAGGGGTGGCGAAGAGGTGGCGCAAGGGGGTGGCGCGCGTAAAGGAGCGAGACAGAGCAGAAAAAGGAGTCGATGGAGGAAATGAAGAAAAGAAGAGGGGAGAACGATGCTCGACAGGCGCGACTATATACCTTTTATACCCCAGAATCGAGGAACGCCGTAATAGAAACCCCTGACAGGGGTCAATCTCCTAACGGTCGATCCCGGAAAGCCAACCCATTCATCGATCAGCCCCCGACTCAATCCCAGCTTCGATCTAGACCTATTCCATTTCCCAATAAGCTGCGCGGGCTACCATCGAAGAAGAGTCATCCGGGTTCCTCCACCTTGCTCTCTGTCTGTCTGTCTCTCTCTCTCTCTCTCTAGCTCGACGCTCTGCGTACCGCGTCCCGAGATCCTCTTTTACATCCCCATCACGCTGTTCTGATTCTCCCGCTCTTAACTCGACCGGAAATACTCGGAGAATGATAACTGATTTCACAGGAATCGACCAGCGGACGGAGAGTTTCTTCCGGTTAGGAAATCTGCTACGTCTGAATCCAAACACGAGGAACTCGACTATGAAATCGAGCAGCGTCGAGCGTATGGGGGTTCCTTAGACGCTGACTGTAATTAGATGGTCATCGGGTGAACACAGTTGGCGAAGCGGAAAAGTTTCGGATGGAAGTTCCAGCTGATGCGCATACATACGAGGATGCACCTACGTACGCGAGTACCTGGAGCAATCGAGTTGCAAATAAGTGCGCCAGTGTCGTGAATCAGCAAGGGAAATGTTACGGAGTAGCAACAATAATCGCGCACGGGCCACGACAATTTGCAAGGTTATCAAAAAATATCAGGCTCGCGACGAAGCACCTCGTGCTCCCATTTAACCCAGCAAAGCCTCGATTATCCGCGGAAGGACGCCACGCGTAACCCCTTCGCCGGTCGTATCGCGAATGGCCCGTAGCCAGCGCCGTTTCACGGCTCCCGTGGATCCAACGTCCCATAGCTTTTTCGCATATCCGTGCGCTATTTTCCCTTTTATCCAGGCCGCCCTCTGGCAGAGAGCCATCGTCCAAGAAGACCACGCGAGAGGACCAGTCCCCCAACCTTTCGTTCGGTAATAAAGGTGTCCCGTTTTCCCTGGCTGGTCCTCCGCGTGTCTTTCCATCTGCTCCAGTCGTTTCCTCTCCCCGTCTTCCCGTCACTCCTCGTGTATTCCTTGCGAACGAACGGACGTCCATTTGCGCCCGTTAGCGTCGTACCTCGAACCGCTCGCCAACCATTCCCTTTGCTCTCCAGCCCTATTATCGACTTTGAGAGACAGCGAGAGGGAGCTGCGTGATTTCTGGACCCCTCGATTGCTCGAGAACGCGGTCGCTCGTTGAAGTGTAGCTTCTAACATTTTGCAATTGAATTAACCTTTCGAGCATGCTCCCTTCGTGGTCTTCGCGACTGAATCACTCGAGAATGGCGTCGAGAGGGTGCTGGATGAATCTTATCAATTCGTACGATGTTTGTAACTGTGTATGCAAGTTGCGAACGTGGAATGTATGATTTTATGATAGACGAGTATAGTGCACGTACAGTTTGGATAAGCTGCTCGACGTGGCACCGAAAGTTATTACGATGGTTCGGGGAATTCGACACCTGACCTTCGCCCTTTCTACTTGGAAACTCGGGCCGCAATAAGGATCAGCCAGTTCAAGGAAAATCAATGCTCAAAGGGAGAAGCGTAGAAGAGGAGTCGAGCACCTGGAGACCACTCTTCGTGGATGCTCTTTGCGTTATTACATCCCCCCGTAACCCCGCCACCCGGCCTCTATACGTGGGGTGGCCTTCTCGAAGATAAGATCCAGCGGTGAACGATGGACGTTTAACCTAGATAAGGTGACTAGAAGGTATTCTTCGTGACGTTGTTGCATATCGATCAACCGTAACTTAAACGAAGCTGTTCGACGGGATTCCATTTACAGCGCGTCGAGTCGTCGATGAAACTTTAACACGTGGAAACGAGTAAGAATATCGCGACGAGCTCGCGGGCATCGATAACGAGGCACGATAATTATTTGGCCCATCGGAATGTTTGTCGTTAGGAACGATTAAAATTTGTTTCGTTACCAGCGACGATTATCGACGGAACTTTCTTTTTAATTACTGCGGGCCATTATCGGCGACGAAAATATTTCTCGCGGCGGATAACCGATATCGACGGGGGAGCATTTTTTGTATCATTTATTCGTAATCAATATCGATGACGCAGAAATGTTTCAGCCACGCTTTCCGCGCCGCTACCGGCGCAATTTTTTAAATTACTCTTTTTCAATAATATATATAAACGTCAGCGGCATTACTCCGTGTAATAAAATGAAACTACGGGATGAAAAATTGATCAATCGTTAATTGTACGCCATGGGACGCCGTCGTTGATAATGCCGCGCTGATGTGTTTACAATTAATACCTTTTCGATCGTATTATATCAGATTGTTCGAGGTTTCACAAAAATCCGTCTGTTATTATTTCCAGCTTAAACAACGGACCGCCCATCACGCTCGTTTCCCGAACGAATTTTTGCGAAACAACTGCTATTTTCGATCCTTGCTTTTATACATCGGATCCGGAACGTTTCGCATTGTGTATTACATCGCTGGCAATTGCTCGAACGATACGAGAATTGCATCCTCCATTGCTATATTAACTGAACAGCGAAATTCTACCCTGTAGCTTCGACCACGCGAAATTGTCTCCTATTCGTAACACAGTTGGACGCGGTTAATCGAGGAATAATCGCGTTCGAGGCGCTACCCTTAAGGTGGCCACGGTAATCTGCATGCGAATCTGCCCGGGGGCTAAAACAAACTGTTGGAAAATTAACACGCTAATCCAATTAACCGAGACGAATGGCGTATCGGCGGGGGGGGGGGTTAATGGAAAAAGGGGTGGCGCGCGCGAGCCGCACCGGGGAAATCAGCGCATCGGCTTTAAGCGAAAATATCCATTGAACTAGGGCGTTGCGCTTGATTAAAATTTCAATCCTGATTCAAGCCAACCTTTCGCTGGCCGTGCTGCGTTTGAAGAATCGACGCAAACACCGTGCCACGCGGGTCGGTCCGCTCGTTGGAAATGCATCGCCGCCTGAAAACCGTGGCCCCACCCGGAAAAGGTAATAATCGTTGGATCTTTCATTGAATCATTTAGTTTTTAATCCGCGAGCAATCGCGCCGAAAATCGCTACCGGATTTTTCCGACTCCACTCGGACGGTTCTCGAGCTGTGTCGATCGACTGGTTTTCAATGGCTCTAACAACACGCGCGCGAGTTCTTGATAATTAATTCAGAGAGCATGATACCGGTTCGTTTACGGCAACTATGGAGATAAATAAGAAAAATCAGAGTCCCTGCGGTGTTCGTACAGCCCCGTGAAGGGTCTTCGTTCCTTTAACTTTATCGCTTTGTCGCGTCGACGCGGTCCCAGCGATGAAGCGAGCAGGCTTTAAAGCGGCAAGGACCGTGAAGAAGCGTTCCGGGCCGTCTGCGACGGCGTCGTCCCTGAAGACTCATTGTCCCGAATTTGATTAGTCGCCAGGAAAGGTAATCCAGGATCCTCTTCGCGCCATCACTCGCCACGGTGTAAAAGAAGCAATGAAAGTGGAGAGGAAGAGAGAAAGAGAGAGAGAGAGAGATCAGTAAGGGCTCGTAATAAAATTCATAGTGTCGCCTGGAAATCGGACTCCCGTGCTTCTCGATCGCCATTTGAAACGCTCCCAGCCCTTCTTCCTCTTCGTCCGTTCCGCTCCTGGTCCCATCGCCACCGCCGCAGCGCTGGAAACTTCTCAACCACCTCGTGGGTCTTATTTACGCATCCCTGATAGGCGGTGCTCAGACCCTGGACTGGTTATTCCGATCACGAGAGAGGTTTCCGCTCCTCTCCTCGTTCGCAACGGAGAATCCTTTACGACTGCCGTCCGTGTCGTCGATATCGACAGCGGCTACGTACTCTGCCTGTATAATGCGGCTGGTAGCAGCGCCCAGGGAGACTCGCGCGCCCCTGCGATTCACCTGTCGCCGCGAACGATTCGTATCCATTTCTTACCGGGCGTTTATCGTCGATCGGAAATTATTTCGCGACGACTACGTCCCGATCGTGCGGTGGGAATTTTCCAGTCGGTGCTGAACGGTCGGATCGAAACACGGACAGAGCTCGCGACTTGGATGGATTAAAATGCATTCGAAGAGAACCGACAGCGAGATGGATGTTCTGAAATCTGCTATGTAACTTCAACTTCGTCGAGGCTGTTAGCCGGCGATGTAAAACCGGGAGAAGATCAAGAGAAGGGTAAAGAGAGGGAAAACGAGTATGATGGATCGTTCCGGGAAGAATGGGGGTGGATTTTCGAGAGGCGACGGGCGGCGAACTATAAGAGCGTGACAAATGTAATAAGGGCGGACGAATCGAGTCGTTTCAGAGCGGAACAGCGAATTTCGCGAACGCTAATGACAACAGGATCGCACGTAACGCTGGGTAACGAGCGAGGAAACAGCGTGCAATTCCTGGTGGCTCGTAAAAACCAATGGACGCTCAAGGAGCCCGCGCGTAAACGGCGAGTGGCTCCCTTAATCTTTCATTAGAGCTCGATATTCCGCTCGATCGGCCAATAATGCCACTTTCGTCGAACGTGGACTACTCAAAGGTGAACGAAGAGTGCGAGGCTGAATTTCTGAACGATCTTCGAAAGGACAGACGTCAACCCTCTTGGCCTAGTGGCAAACAAAATTACGGCCGCCGCCATTGCTGCAGCGACGGTTGTCAATCCACCGCCTTTCCGGCGTTTAATCGCGCCGGCTGGCGATTCGGGGCCACGTAATTCCATTCATCGACGCGAAGACAAATTGCACGGGCCACAATGCCCCCCTGGGCTCGAGGGCGTCGGTTAGCGCGAGGAACGCCGCACGGGGGTGGCGGACGTTCGATCGCGGTTACAGCGGGAAACTATGGCACGAACGAACGGTATAGACGTCGTACGCCACCCTACCGCCGACCCGGTACCATCGTGGGAGCCTCTTGGACGGAGCACCGAAGGGAGGCTAGTAACAGGCTGCAGGAAATTCCTTGCTACTCGAATAGTTTGAATAACTACCCCCGTGGAGCTCCTACCGAGGACGACGAGGACGAGCGCACGTATCGTCCGGCCTGTCTTCTCTCCGCTCGTGGTTCCACCCTCCTCTGTCTTTTATTCCAACCCTGCGCACCTCTACCAGATACCTGGCTATTCCCTCGTACCTTCAGGCACCTTCGTAGCACCTAGTCGCTCGTCGCTGAAGAATGAAGCGGAAAATTCTGGTTCACACAGCCAGTGGATACCATCTAGAATTTCTGATCGTTGCTGTCCACGGTTAACGTGTTCGATGCCTGATTGACTTTGTTAGGAATACTATTCTGATGCAACCAAATGGAGGAGCTTCGCGGTACCTTTAAATTGGACAGCGAGTGGACCAACCACGGGGGTTGAATTTTTCGCCGCTTTTGAGGGCGACATCGTGATCCACGAATTTTCGAACCGACCGCGGCCGCTTTGAAGCGATTTATTCCGCCGCTGCGATCAAGAAGGATCAACTCCTGCGACTCGTTTATCGGCGATTTTTCGTCCGTCCTCGACGAGCACGGTGGCCAGCGAGCAGCGACGGTTGCTGTTTTATTGCGGCAGTTTATCGGCCCGGGTACATTGCGGCGTGAATAATTGCAGGCAAACGCAGTGTGTAATGAGTAAAGCGGGTAATGCTGTTTGGTTTCGGTGCGCACGCGGCAGCGGCGGGGGTTCCGCCGGGGCGAGGTCCAATAAAACGGCGCCGGCCACGGGAACCGCGGTACAAAGCGATCGTTCAAATTAATCGGTAATAACGATTGGAAATCGCGGCCGATTTCCCGGCCCGCGAGAGCTGAAACGGGCTTTTTTAATAAAATCCACCAGCCGATCGACGATCGCGACAGATGCGTCGCGTGCGCGCGGCTCGTTACGAACTCGCGACCCCCTTCGATACGCGCGTCGGTGAAACGACCGTAACGGTGTTTGATAAACGCCATTACGCGGCACCCTGCCGCACCCCCGTCGAATTAAACGGTGCGCAATTACTATTTCCGGATAATCCAACGAGATAAAAACGTGGCCGCGTAACCACAGCATTCGCTACTCGATTGCATTCTTCACCGATTCCTCTAATTCCTTCTCACCCCGTCACGATGCTCTCCAAATATTTTCATCGACAGTGTATCACGGATTACAACGAGAAGTCTCGAGAAGGTGCGTAATCGGGACTGACTCGAGTCAACGATCGATCCAACAAGTTCGAATTCTCAAGGCGAAGGGAAAGCCGTGGCGCTCCCAGACCAAACGCTGAAACCGATATTCCTGTGGTCGAGCGAACGCGTACCATGGTTTATTGACTGTACCGTGGAACACACGAGACGCCTTGTGTGGGGACCGTAAGAAATATCCAGCTCCACGTTCTGGCGTCTTTCGTTCGCCAGCCGGCTCTATTTCGCTCGCTTTTCAAACGGTGGAAAGGTGAAACGACGCGAGAGAAGGTTCACCCTGACGGTGCATCCGAAAACCTCCGGAGGCACTTTGCGCCGAGCCACGCCGTCCCTCGGCCGGATGCGCTCACCGCCAACGGTCGTTTGGCGTGGGGCGCTGTCAAATCGTCCGCGTATCCACCGACGACCCGTCGTTTTGTATTCAATCGCGGTCGCGAGGACGGCGCAGCCGTTGCACCCCGCCAGTCGATTCCCCCGCGAGTCTGCGGCAGCAACGTCGCCTGTATACGTCGAGGATGGACTGCTCCGGGATGTGACGTTGAAAAATGCTCGCTCGGTTCACCGAGGAGAGAGAAGCAGAGAGAGAACGAGGTTGCATCGCGTCGAGAATCGTTGCATGCGAACGGAATCGATTCGAGAAGACGTTCCTCCGGTTCCAAGGTGTGGGATTACGCTCGAGGAACGAAACAGGGGGACGAAGAATTTTGGATGGAAAATTTCGCGGATAAACGTTCTGAGAAATCGCGATCTAATTGGCGGTAACGCGAGAAACATGAGCGGGAATCTGGCGAAGCTGTCGTGGAACGGGTAGAAGTGCTCTGTAATTTAAGAGTGAGATTCCGTGTGCTTAAATTTCTTAGCAATCGAAGAGGAAAAATTGTCGAATAATCGTATAGATAACTGACGGAATTTTTTGCGAAATAATTCGCGTACAGTTGAGAAAGTGGCTGGAAATAGAGGGAAGAACGACAAACCATTGGCGATACAGCTCGCTGGGCAGCCTATTGAATCGCTTCCGTCTAGAATACGGTCCCGCGTTCCCGATTCCAACCGACGGAGCACAGACACGACGCGTTCGACCGTGACGTTGAGAAACGCTCCCCGGATCCCCTGCCAATGCGGATCCGCGTCAAAGGGTGTACCGGGGAACGCGGTCGTACCTGGCAGCCCGGATCCTCGAAACGTCTACCCTGACCTCGTGAATCTTTGTGACGTCACTGGGATGACGAATGTTCGGTTAACGCGGGGGGGTTGCGTTTTCAGCCAGACGTGTACGGGGGTTCGATTAACGTCACACGTCGACGGAGCACTCGCGTTACGCGATTGCGTTAATAACGGTGATTTATCGCCGGTTCGAAGGGTTTCCAGTGCGCCGCGGCGAGAGTGTGTGAGAGAGAGAGAGAGAGAGAGAAATCTCTGGCGGAAGCCACGGCTGTCCAAAGTGTCTGGGGAATCCTGTGTAGCCCCCACGTCACTCGCGCTTCTCATACCCCGGTCCCGCAGCTAAGTATTGAATGCAATACACGCCCCGCAGGAATTCACGGGGCGCCTTGGAATCCTGTGTACTAACTTTCGCAGTGGTATTACCGCGGACCGACAATGTACCGCCTAGGAAGCTCCTAATCAACGTGTATAGGGGGCTAATAAATTCTCCCGGCCTCGTTAGAGAAGGGAAACACCGAGGGCTTCCGGGCACAATGGGAGACGTTGATCGGCTGGAAATTACGTTTCGATGTTCCCCAACTACGGGAGGGAAACTTGACGAACACCGTGCCCCGGCTAAATCATCCACCGGCAAGAATAACCGTGAATTTCCAAAGGAGATCCGCCGGCACGCTGCGCGGCGATGTATAAAATCCGGCGGTACGTGCACGCGCTGCTCGAGCGATGTGTGCCTTCGAGCCTTCGAACTCCCAGCAAGACGCGGAGTATATTATTGCAAGTACGCGCTGCGGAAGTTTGTGTGTACGTAGGTGTCGATTAGCGAATGGATCGGCTATTAATAGGATTCTAATTTATGAAACGCGCCAGAGACTCGCCACTGAACTTAGCGAATTTCCTAGGAATTAACATCTCAATACTTCGCACAAGCCTCGCATGGGGAACTTAGCTTAAGATTAGCTGAAGTTTCGATTCTTAATAAATACTCGATCGCTGTGGAGGAAATCCAAAACAAACTTACCATCTAACTACACGACGCATCGATAGTTTACTCGCCACTATTTTGGTAAAGCAAAAATTCCCCGTTCCAATGCTAGGTAATATTTTTAAATTAACAGTAAATTACAGAGCGCTCCGTGGAACTGCATATCGATGAAAGAAAACGACCAAGGAACGACAAACGATAACGAATCGTGGCATATGCATTCGCGATTAGCCACAAAATGTGCGTCGAGTTTCGCGTACGAAGGTGATCGTAAAACAAAAAGAGCCACCGCCGGCTCGCGGAACCTCCACGGACCGTCGAACGGCATTATTTAGCCCGTTCAACACGTCCCGCGGGTAAATCCCAATTACACGCTACGATGGTCTATCCAGGGGATCGGGAACGCGGGCCTTCCCGTCGATTAACCGCGCGCGGGCCATCTCCCGCGAAGATAGAGTCGCCTCGAACGCTCTATTTTCCACGGAGACGTGGCTTAAGACAACGGGGGAGAAAATTGCCGGCCGTTTCGCGTTCGTAATACGAGCCATCGGGTCAGGGGTGGGTGGCGGTCGGTCGTACTAAAGAGGTGGGTCCAGAGGCGAACGTAGGATTCCTGAAACGGTCTGTGACAAATGAAAGACCGGACGGGGTAACCTTGCTGCGGTCGCATCCGACCCGTGGACGTGGGAGGGAGCGACGTGAGCGTGCAATCTCATTGCCAGGGTGATTCAAATGAAAGGCTCCGGGTGCACGGACACGGCGAACGAGCAGCCGAACAAATCGGACGAATCCTATTTCTCTTGCGGGCGAGTAGCTCTTAAATTGCGAACGAGGAGGTCACCCGACGGTAGACTCGCATATGATTGCTCAAAGCTTCCCGATGGCGGCACGTCCGTGACGAGCACCTAACGATTCACCGGCCCGATTCTGGGTTCGAGTAACCGAGAAAACGCGATCGTGGTCCAAGCAACGGTTCGAATCGACTACGATACCAGCGTCTTCCTCCCGTAGAACGCGTTCGCCCGTAGGTATATATCGAAGACTATAGAGAACTCGTGGTTACTCGTTCGGGTGTAACCTATATACCCGTGGACTCAGGGTAAGGCATTGTTGATCGAGTCTCGATTCCGGGTTCCATTGTCGAGCGGGAAGCACGAGCGGAGCAAACGGAGGATCAGGAGCGTGGTGATGTGCCGAATCACTGGGAGATACCAGCCGCTGGGAAGAAAGGAGGAGTTAGGGGCTGCGCGAAATAGCGAAAAAGGGGGACTCGAGTTGAGTAAGGAAGGCTTTCGAGATCGCGGGATGATGAAGGGCGACGGGGTGACGTTGCAGGACCGCGGAGACGTAGAATGCGTGGTTTATCTTCTCTTTCTCTTTTCCTTTTTTTTTTTTTCTTCGAAAGAACCGCGAGAGGTTTCGATGCCGTTTGTTCCCAGGCTGAACCGTCCCGGGTGTCTTCATATCTCTCAATTGAATTACGGGGGTGGATGGGGTGGACGGGGTTCGCCGTTACGTCGATGAACAGCCACGGGATCGAATGGCCCCGGTGAGCTAGGCGGAGAGGTCGCTGGCGCGGATAGCACGCGAGAACGGTAAGAGATCGGTGGATCCATTCGGGAAGCTGCGAGGACGAGGACGCTCGCTCGGAGTCGATCGTTCGGATGGTATCGGGTAGTGGAAAGCCGGGGACGGATCGAAGGAAATGAAGGTACCCGCGGAACGGACGAAGAAACGGACGAGAATAGATAGAATAGGGACGGGAGAACGGCGGCACTGTTCGTTCCACGGCATCCTCGATATACGTATATATACATAGATAGAGAGAGAGAGAGAGAGAGAGAGAGAGAGAGAGGGAGAGACGTATATATACCCATCTGCGCTCTGTTCCGGAAGGGGTGGCGCGAAAAGCACAGAGTCGACGAAAGCGCGCCGCCGGATCGACTTGACGAAATGAAACGTGGAAGCCGATAGACGCGAGATGCCAGGCTAAAACGAGGTCGATCGTGGCTCCTGGGGAAATAAGGAGCAGCGTGGGCGAGGGGCGCGTGGGGTGGGCGTTTGGGCGCGCCTGTGGCACGTAGATAAGATTCATGCGGGCGAAAGCCTCGAACTTCGACGGGCTGTGAACGAGGCCTAAACCACCTTCAACCACCCTCTGGCCCCGTCTCGCGCGAAAAATCCCAGCAGAGGCACCGGGCGACGTGCAGGGGCGCGACGTCGTTCGCCTCTTTACGATATTGGCCTCCTGGATGGATTCGACGCCGGGTCACGAAGTCGACCCGGTGTCTCCTATATTCTCGAGCCAGCGAAGGGTTAAACTGGAGTTACGACCAGGAAGCATCGCGACGCCTAACGTCGCCCAACGCTGCCCCTCGCCTTCGCGCGGCTGCTGGTACTCGAATCGACGCTGGGAAATAAAATTATGGCGGCGAGGATTAGCCGTGAAATGGGAACGGGCTGGGCTTAAAGTGAAACGGGAGCAGGGTTACTTTCGCCCTTTCCGTGGGCTGTGCCTTTATTTCATCGCTGGTTTTCGGCTCGAATCCATTGAGATATTCGCTGGCCTTTCTGTTCGCGAGAAATGAAGTTCTTTTCTTTTTTCCTTCCCCTGCACGGAGAACAGTGGGAACGCGGACAGGAGGGGTAGCAGAGCGGCATCGAGGAGAATTCTTATTTATTCAACGGTGGCTTTGGAACGATAACGTCGCGGCAACTTTTCTACTTGTAACGTCGGATGAAACTTTTACCCAGCCTGTTTGCATTAATCTCCCGTTTCCCAGCGATGAGAGGAAAATATCGCTGAACGCTTCCGCCGGGACTGAAGGATCGGACGAGTGTTTAGGACGAATCAGAGTACGATCGAGTTTCGAGTGTGTCCTTCGACTGCGTTCAATGAGAACGGAAACTTTTCGAACCTCTTTCGTTTATATTGAACAACGACTCGAACGTGAACAGCGCGAACTACAATTGCGGACAGTTCAATCGAAAATGCTTGATCGAAGCTTTTCTTTCCTCCCCTCGTACGAAAAGCTCGAATGATACGAAGACGCGCGCGATGTTTTCCCTGTCGCGTGGTGTCCGGTTTATTTGTTCCTCGTCCCGTCATTTGGCCGACAGGATAAAGGCTGACGGACGTTCGTAAGCTTTTGACGAGGGTGCAGGGTAAAGAACGAAGGGCGACGGACGAGAGAGCCGTCGCGGGCATGGAAAATTGTTTATCGGCTAGGGCTCGGACCCGAGGGATTTTGGAAACGCTCCATCTTCCGTCTCTCGGAGAGTCCAACCTGCCATTAACACTCTTTGTCCTCCCCACGGCCGGGAATGGCCTCCTTTATATAGACGGGGATAAAAATTCCCCGTCGACGACAGACGCGATCATTCTACTTTTTAATTTCCCCAGGAACCCCGCCCGGTGCTTGCGAGAAGAAATCGTGGGGAACCGGTCTGAAAAGAATTTAATACCGGTTTCCTGCGACTGCGCGAGTATTCGAACACTGCGCGACAAGTGTAATCTAGAATCGATCGTCGACCGTGTCATTGGAAAATACAAGACGCGTACGAATATCCGTCGCTTCCAGCCGGTACTTAGAAATACAAGAACAACCGATAAGCCGTGTTCAGGCACAATGCGTGCTCGATAATGTCGAGGGCGGTGGAAACAACCCCAGGCTGACGGAAAAGCGATCGTCGAATCCAACTTCGTCGAACAAAAACGAAACGCTCGCGTCGCGAGGGGGGTTAACGTATAGTTGAAAGCTCCGAGATGCATGACCCATTAACCAACTGCGAGTAATCCTAAAGTGGCTTCGAAATAACCTCGTCGAAGCCACCGCCACGCGTATATACCCGGCACTTTTGCCGCGAAACAGTTCGCCGCCCATCGAGGAGCGAAAATCAAACGAGAACCGGTGACGTCCGCTCTGGTCGGCCCTGACATCCGGCTAAATCGACGCATTAGCGCGCGGGACGCCGATTCTCGGTGAAGTTTCTGACAAACGGCGAAGGTGGCGGCGGGGGTCGGTACGCGGCGTGCCATGGCCATTATTCGGGCAAAATAACGTTGACCTGGATCGGGGGAGCGGTTCTCGATTTAATGGCGCTCGTGCTGGAGGAGCGGCGATGGCGAGGGCCAGGCCTCGAGCGGAGCGGGCGCGCGCCATTATTAGGATCATTGACGATTCATTTCCGGCATATGACAGAGGGTGTTTGATAGGACGGAACGGGGTCAAGTCGCGCGCGCGTCACGCCGCGCGTCGTTTTGTCATCGTCAGGCTGGCGGATCGATCGATCCCGGCCCATGGGTTCCGTTCAGGAGGACGCGCGTCGGCCCTGCTGCGATTCTGCAAAATATTCCATTCGGTATTTCGACGTTAATGGCGAGAATTACGCGCGATAGATTAGAGACATATCGCATGCAAAGGATCCCCGCTGAAATTAGAAACTTTGACGCAATTTGTAGCGCTTTAATTCGGAAGCGAACGCGGACATTTATTGGGCAAATTTCCCTATTCCGCGATTCGAATATGGACGTGGACAGGATATAAATGGCCGTTCGCTGAGCCATTATTCCAGCGGAAATACAAATCTTGTTACGAGTTTAGACCGTGAAGTGAACTTCGGCTCGATTCACGCGCGGGCTCGTCCGCGTTTACGGGCCGATAAAAATGGAACGCGTCAACTCGACCGACAGGCATTCGTCCCTGTCCAGCCTCGCAGAGCTGCGCGTCCGCGCGAGCTGTCACGTCGCAGGAACGTCACCAAGAATTTCAACGTTCATCTCGCGCGACGCGTTGATGATCGCGCAAATCAAGCGAGCTGGGAAGCCAACGCGGGGACAAAAGCGTGGCTGGCGTGATCTTCGATCGAAGCCGGGCCATCGAGCGCAGCTCGGTGTCTTTGACGATCCGCCGTTGCTCGAATGAAATCGACTGCGAGCCGCTGGCTCGTGAGGTAGCTGAATAATGACGGAGGTCGTATCGGCTAGCCTGGTTAACGTCGAACGCTGACCCGTACCCTTCGCGTTACCCCTGGAAACGTGCTCGACTTCTTTCCCCTTTGATCTTCGAATCAATTTTATGTGCTCGCAATTGATTCCTCCCGCCGATTTAAAGGACAACGCGCGCCAAGCGGAACGCGAACGAGCCACGATCACGCGTCTCTCAAGGAACGCGAAACTTCACCGCACACGGGACAATTCCAGCGAAGTTCCTGAGGAATCACGCAGCGGTCAGGAATCATCGAGAGAAACCGAATTTCGTTCGACTTCCAGTTTTCCAAGCTCGATGTATCCAGCGCGAGGCGAAACTGTGGAATCAGTCGGGCGAACGGCTCTTCCTGGGGCGAACTTTCACTGCGCCCGCGGAAGGAGGCTCCATCAGGAGTCGCGGTAACGCCGGGCTAAACTTTCCCCTTTCTTATCGCGGCGATAAATAACGCGACTCCCCCCTCTCACGGAGTGGAGTGACAGAGTTATTATTCACTGAGCCCAGGGATTTATACGTCGCCGAAAGCGACGATATTTTAACGCGTAATCCTTCGCCCGGTTGTTTGGTTTATGCCCCGCGTAATACCGGAGCGTATTCTACTCGTACCACCGAAATTACCCGGGATCCTTCTTTCGATATAGACCGTTGGATCGCTCGCGATCGAGAATTCAGGGGAGCCAGGAATATCGGCCAGGATATGAATTATACAGGGCCGTCCCATTTTCTTCTTTCACTTTATAATCGCGAGTGGAAATCGCGTCGCGGATCACGATCGAAATAGAATAAAACCATCGAGTATATTATACTTGCAACAATGTTCCCTGTACGAAATTTGGGAGAAATGTATCCATCTCAAACGCTGTGTCGTCGAAATTTCATCCTCTGCGTATAAAAAAAAATACAAATTACGCAGGAACACGTGGTACCTCGATGTCTCGTATGCAACGGCGACGGTTGAACCAGTAGTCGACGAGTCCGTCGAAAAACCCGCAACGCGCGAGCGGTTAACTCGAGCAGCGTTTACAAAATTAGGGGCCTCTCATCCTGGAAATGTTGCGCAATATCCTTTTAACAATTAGACGGTAATTAGTCGCTCGAAAACCTTTGAGATTAATACGTTGGTCAGCCAGCGTTACCTGTCAGAACACGGTGAGAGGATCGGGGGTTGAGAATGGGGTGAGCATTTACATATGAGCACACACACACACACATACATACAAATATATGTATATATATACGTATATAGACGGCGCCTTTGTCGTCTTAATGAAACGTCACTATCCAGCGTCCCTCGGTATTCCTGACCAGGAAGGATGTTGCAGCTGCATTCTAACCGTGGCGACACGCTCGATAGCTCCTGCCAGCGCGGAGTGGGACACAAGGGGGCCGCTCGTTTGATCGTGCAAAAGGTCCGCGGCAGAGGCGGCGGGGCGCGGATCGCCTCAGCAAAAGGTGGAATCGATGCAATGGACCGGATCGACCGCAGATGGAATACGAGCGGATCAAACAATCGCGGGCAGATTTTTCGGACGTGCACAGGGCCCTCGGAGAGGAGGGGGCGCCTCTTTGCAGCGGTGAACGAACGTCGCGAGACGCAAAGCCGATCACAAACGGCCGTCGAAACACCGAGTTCCTCTCTCTCTCTCTCTCTCTGTCCGCGTTTAACCGCGAGGACAGAGAGGAGAGGGTAAAAAAAGTCCAGGCTGTAGCGGGGGAATTCAATTGCCGCGCGCGCGCGGTCTGATAATAAACCTTTTATAACCGGCAATTTTATTTATTCAGTCCAGGGTAAGTGAAGAAATCCCATTAGTCCGTAAAAGAGTATAATTTATGCACGAGCGTACGAACGTGCGCCGCGATTGAAATAGACGTCGGTCGTGTGATGTATGCGGCCATAAAAGTTTCCGCGGAGTTATTTTTAAAGGTGAGGGCAGATTCCGCGAAGGAACACAACGAATGATAGACCGCGCCTCCTGGCGCACCGCACGCGATTCGCTGTAGCATAAATTCGAATTAAATTATTCGCGTACCAGCGGACAGATTGCCTCTTGCTGTTTGCTTATCGCGTAAAGAAAGACGCTCGATCGCTATTCTATAAAAATGTAGAAACATCGAAGTTTCTAGTTCGAGACTGATCAAACCGACGAGAGGGGGTGGGAAATAAGAATTCACTGGTACCGTGGTAGGCTGCGTGACGCAGAAGCGGCGGCATCCGAGCGGATATGCACCCCCGGCTGTAATATACACGCGTTCTCGCTGGTCCAGATTAAAGAGAGTTTTATGCGAGGCGCGCCACGGAGTTATTAATCCTTGGGAAAGCCGTGTCAGAGGAGCAGCGAGGTACAAGAGGCGGGGGTGGAGGAGGACGGTGTAAAAGTGACGCTGAAACAGGGCTGAAGGGCAAAACAGGGGTGTGGAGAGATCGACTGTTACCACCCGCGCTCCTTTGCTCGGGCTCGTTGACGGCGTCGTCATCGTCACGTCGACGAACCAATTTTTCTCCTTGCCGCGATCGATCTCGCCGAGGTGCGCCGTTGAATTCTAACGCGGCCAGATTTTCCCAGGGATGAATTAAGGAATCAATAAACCGTTCGACGCCCCTGTACCACTCGACGATCCTCTGATATCGAGAGGATTTAATATTTGAAACCGTCCGAGTAATTCATTTAAAACCACTGATGGATCTGTGGAAATATTTATACAAATACACTCTGGTAATAAATTGAAACACGTCTAGCTTTACGACTAATCGAACGGCTGGCTTCGAAGACACCGTCGTCGAACTTGGAACGAGTTGCGCAGCCACGTGAAACAACGAGTCGCGCGTCGAAACCAGCTTCCACGATTTCAAGCAGGCTTTATACACCTCCGACGGTGGATAGCGGCTCGAACTCTTTACGGGCAGGGTTAATCCGGGTACGTTTCCCAGACGAGAGAGGTTTCCCGTCGGTATCCACGGGAGAAGGCGGGAGCAAGTTTTAATTCGGTGGCAGGAGCTTTTTCCACGGTCGAGGACGAGCGAAGAGCCGGTCGAGGCGACGGTCGAGGCGAGAATAAAAATTCCGAATCCTCCCAACGGCTGTGAAGAGCGAGCGGTTGGGTCAGATTTGCAAAGTGCTACCGCGTAGTCCTCGTCGTCTGCGGTTCTTCGTCGAATCGTTATCAGGGGGTGACTACCACTTCAAACGGCACGATCGCAATCGGCTCTCCAACAGCTACAAACGGCGATGTTGGACGATGGAACGAGCCTCGCAGGAGCGGTGATCGTTACCACTGGTATTTACTGCGCGAAAGATCGGTCGACGAATCGCGATCGACGCCGTTCCTCTATGCAAACGGTCGATTTCAATGTTGCCCGCGGCGGCTGCGATAACGTCGCTGGTGCTCTATGCATCGCGAAGGGCTGATGTTGCGTTTAGCGCGATTCTGTATTTTAGAGATCGCCTCGCGACAGGTCACGCACCCTTAACGACTAATAACACATGCGTATGCTTGATGGGAACACTCAATGGAAGGAGGGTTGCAACGATTTCTACTTTGAAGATCACAGTTTTCTAATTCATTCGATACGAGGCATGGATAGCTTACAGATAGCTTATCGGTGACTTGTAGCCTGGGGCGAAGAACGTCAAAGAGAGTGAGCGAATATCTAGTTCTCGAGTTACAATTTTCTTACTCCACGATTGCGCGTAGCACGCGAGACATCGTTTCGCATGAAACGCGAGACTCGGTTCTGACTTTACGTATTCCTGTCAATCGATATCACCTGTCTCCAACCGTGGACCCTTTCGTTTCCTGGCATCTCTGCGTCGTTCTTTTCGCGCGTACCCACGATGATTAACGCTAGTGTCGGATTAAAGGCGTTTGTCGTTCATTCGTGTACGTTAACCGAGACGCGTTCGCGTCCGGATGATTCCGGAATGGAAAGGCTTTATCGTCCGCGCCTGGCGTTCGCCAGTTCATCAAGTCGAACGCGATTAACCCTTTCTTCCGCGCGTTCGACTTTTTACTCGAACTGAACAGCGGCTGCGCTTCCGGCCGTTGCACGGCGGCGTTACGCAACGCGATACGCGCGCTCGCGTTCCCTCCCAGAGATCGATCGAGGTAATCGCGAGAAATTATCGCTGTAATGCATCATATGCAACGGGGGGACGTTGATCCGTTGGCAACTCTTCTCTCGACTATTTTTAATCCCCGCGATGGATCGACGAAACGATTCTCTGGTTCGATGTTTCAAGCCAGATACGTAAGAGACGGACTACTACGTACAAGACGGAAGTAGACGAAAATGAAGAATGGCAGAATGGGGTTTCAAACTTCGCTTGGTGTTCGTCGAGTAGACGCGTGTCAGTGGCACGAGTCAGCCGCAAATGCGACGCAGGTGTCTGCGCCCAGCCAAATGGAACATCCATTACGCTCCGTACCCAAAAAACAACCCCGCCAACCACTATTTTCTTCGACGTGCAATAAAATATCGACTCGCAGTCGCGGTTAACGATCGCGCGTGACGGAACGGGCGGATCGATTCGCAGCCAGTCGACGACAACGGTTTTCCTCGCGTTTCCATGCCCTCTCGAAGCCGCGTTCCCTGAATACTGTACACACGAGGCCCTCGCTGGCTTTCACGACGACCGAGGGGGAGCTGGAAAATCGCGGAAACGCAAAAATGCCGCGAGCCATGCGACGCGGAATCTATCGTCGGCGATTCACGCGAACATGCCCGCGATTCTGATTCCCTCTGCGATCTCCCCTTAGGCCCAGAGTCTGGCTCGTCGAGTCACGAGCCGACTTCCACGTTCACGAACGCTTTGTTCCGTGCACGCGTCCCCATTCAGGCGTAGATATCCAAGCCGGAGGCTCGTTTCCTGTCTCTGAATGCCGCGGGAATGCCTGCGCCGAGTGTCTGCATATCAATAAGAACCGCTACACCAGCCGCTGATACGGCCAGCGGGGATACAATTAAAATGCTGCCGCGTGCATTTCTGCGAAAACCACGCGATCCTTCGTTGGCGTCGTGCGAGTGATTTAAAGGACGTCTCGAGAGCCAATTCGAGGTGTGTTCCAGCATCTACTGCAGTGGTTTCTTTAAGAAATTTATTCTACTATTGCAGAGGCGCTGGCGTTAATTGTAAGCTAACGAAGATTTCGTAGTGGAATTAGCTGTAACGGTAGAACCGTTTTCTATCGCGTCGCGTTTTTCCAATAAAGGGAACCAGAGGAACTTCGACGATGGTGCAACTAAACGAATTCCCGTCGACGAGCCGCGTCCCGGGCTTCTAGACATTCCCAGCCAGCGACTAATTAATGAACCGTTTCGAATTACCCGAACAATTCCATAACTACTGTCACCGCGAGTTCCAAAATGCGTCTGTCGCATATTCACAGCTTAAATGCAACGCCGTGGAGAGCCCTTCGGCACCGAGCGCGGGACCACCGCAGAGGAATCGATATTCTACCAGCGATCATTACCAGAACGCCTCGCCATTTTTACGCCGCGATCCGTTTCCGCGGCTCTTTCAGGGGATACTCCCCGTTCGGACAATAACAATTATACCAATTGCACGGGGCGCATAAATCCCCCGCCTCGTTACCAGGCGCCCCTTTGAAAATTCGACGCGTCTGAATCGCTTCAACAACCCAGTCGTTCTCCACGGATACACGCATCGTTACCAGGCCTCTGACGAGCAAGAATAGTACCAGCTAGAAATCGAAGAAAGAACAGTGGATATAATTATCGCGATTGTCTGTTTCGCGATTTATTTATATTCCAATTGAACGAACCAAAGCTCTATTTTGTGCCAGTATCGAACGTGGTTCTGGAAACTTTACTTTCAGGGACGATGGTTGATCGATTAATCGCATATATTTTCATGGAACGCGCTTTCTAGAATAGTTCTGTCCAAGTCGATTATTGAGAAAGCGAAATAATCGAGAGGAAGAACTCAGCGAGGCTCATCGACGTTTTAGCGATCGTCGCGATCGCTAATGACACGACTTAATCTATACGTTTCGCGAGACGCAACGACCGTTCCACGAGGGATCGATTTCGCGCGGGACGGCGCTGAGAAGATGGAAAGACCAGCGAAGTCACGGCGATTCGTAGTAAACGCGGTAACCGTGGGCACTTTCGCACCAGGACGCGCCTCGCGAGACGGCCACACATAATGTCTTATGCGTAAAGAGCAAATTGAACCCTGAGAGCGGACGGCTGCCGGAATGCTAACGAGAAAACTTGCCGCGAGCGAACGGGCCCCCGCGAACCTCTGTTTATTCGCGGCACCCCTATTATCGGGACCGTTCCCGTCCACCGACTGAAAAATGACCATTCAGAGTCCACGGCGGACGAGATTGGATCGCGGCGAGGAAGCTTCCCGATTAAGCGTCCATTCAAATATTTAACGCGGAGCAATATTTTCAATTAATAACGCGGCTCGGTGTGTGTATATTTAATTTAGTTCGGCCGCCTTCTGTGTCCCCAAAATATCGAATTAATCGAAATATAACATTTATATATTAATCGGCGAGCGAACTTTTGCCTGGGATATTTTTCACCAGAAAAGACTGCGAGTGGCACTTCAATCTCGAAGTTTCAGATCGGAAACGAGCGAAAGTAGTGGATCGAGTCGATGATTATATCAGATAGGGGTATAGAAAATTGATTCCGTCAATTTTAATCGCACGAATTTTCATTCGAGGTATCATTAAGTCACGAAGGAATCTAAATAAAGTCCTGAGATTAAGTTCCAGAGGCGTAAATTAGCGAGACCGGTGGAACGAGTCAATGATATATCAGACGTCGGTGCGAAGCGTTTATTTAAAAAATTGAAACGTATCGGCTGGCGATAAATCTTGCAAGGCAAGGCTGTCCATGATGTATTTTCGTGGCGCTGGCTGGTCTGCTCGTAGATTAGTCCGCGCTGGTACCAAGTTCGAGGAGTATCGAGGCAGCCTCGCGGAAAGTTATGTACCGAAAATCACCGGCCACCGGGACTCGATCGATGCCATTTATACGCAAATAACAGCTCGAGAACGTGACTTCCGCGGGGCGACGATCTCGCTCGGTGGTTTTATTACCACCCCGGCACGAGATCCGACGCCGGGAAATAAATCTGGCGAATGGGCCGCGTAATGAAGCCAGCTCTATTAACTCCTATCGCGGAAAGCTTGCTGCACGATGTTTTGCGATCCGTCCAGGCGCCGCCCAATTTTCGCGAAAACTTCCTCTCGTATACCATCGGTGGAATATTCCATTATCGCATATTTTATCGCGTTGTAACCGCCGCGCATCGAGCCACCCCAACGCAACGCAAGGGATGATTCGTGGCAATCGATATTCGATGCGCCATCAGAAATTCTTTCTAGCCAGGTATCTCGAGACGCACCCTCGTATTCAAGGTGAATCGCGTCCATCTCGCGGCTCTACGAGGACTGCGTCGCGGGCAGAGAGAGAGAGAGAAAGAGAGAAAGAGAAAGATGGAGGGCTCGTTTATAAAAATACCAACGAATCCCGCGTCATAAATTATTCATAGCTTAATCGGTCTCTTTGTAGAACGCGCGATGGCACGCGGACAACGGACAGGCTGGATTTGAATATTTTCGCTGGCCGTACAATGAGGCCTGGACAAAGGGCGAGCAGACTTCTAATACCGTCCCCTTTCACCAGCGACGGAAGGAAGGTCTTTTCTTTCTCCTCGGGCCAGAATGACATTGTTAAACGCGTATCGCGAGACAGCGGAACATCGAGCTCCGTGGATCCACTCGGGTTTTCCACGAAAATTCCTCGCCGACGGAAGATCGCTTCGTTTCGTTACACACACGGACCGTGTTTTAATTACGAGAGAGAGAGGAGGAGGAGAAAAATATCGAAGACGTTGTTTGCGTTCGATCCTCTCCACCGTCAAGCGGTTACTTCGAAATATAAATATATGTATAATTTATGAGCCGGTTACGATATTTGTTGCTCGAGTGACGAGAAATATCGCGGGGATTTCGTCGGATTAAAGTATATTCCGTGTCACGCGGAAACAGTGACAAGCAACGGTTCGGCGAAATCACTGGGATACTAACCGTAATCTATGTTTGGTTTCGCGCTATACAGTGCGCTTTCGTGACCGAATCGGTAGCGTTTCGTTAGCGTGCCCGACGGTTCATTCTGACCCGAAAACTGTTAAATAAATAATAGGTCCATTAAAGTTTGTTGCTCGAGATATTGTCTGGACTACCTGATACGTCCGGCTATTGCGGTGGCTAGACTACTGGCGCGTAATTTTTTTTTACCCGCTTACGTAACGAATCGATAAAAGCACGGCTAAAACCGATTATTTTGTACAATAAAACCAAACATCAATATCCAATACCATATCAACCCGTAAAAATGGAATAAATAGGACGCGTCCGACTAATCGTCGTTCGTATCACTACTCCCTTCGTATCTCCCAAACCAATGCGAATTCGAATATAATGTACCGAATATTTTCAGTTCGAAACGTTATTCTCAACGCGTTGACAAAGTTTCCTTTCGATTTCCCTTCGATTGTTACCCGAACATCGTCTCTTTTTGATAATCACGTGTACCTGCAACAGATATAAACGAAGAAGACTATTCCTGCGAGGAAATTCAACGAACTCAGTCAAGTTTATCGCGAGCAATCCTCGCTAGAGTATTTAGGAAATCTTTCGAAATCTTTCCCTGCTGGCGCGGGAATCCCCAGCATCAGGCTGTTTGGTACAAGTTCCGCGGAGGGCAACGACGCCTGCGGGCACTTCGAGACACACCGGATGCAGCTTCTATCGCCCGCTCTAATTACACCAACGACTGCCCAGATCTCGTAGACGCGGAGCCAATCGCGAAACTCGGTCGAAGAACGACGGAAGAGGGACTCGGATTATTTTCAAATGAGATCGAGATAAGTTCGCGGTGGCCAGGCGACGTACCGTTTTGGACGAAGATTTCTTAAAGACGCCATTCCAGACGGGGCCTGGACGTTGGAATAAAGGACGGAAAATTAAAAATCGAGTATCCGACGAGAAGAGATCGGACGAGGAACGAATAGTCCGGAAGTCGGGAAACAATAGAATTCCAGCGGGCGGAAACGAGGGAACTAGAGAGGGAGAGAGGGTGAGACGAACGGAGGGAGAAAGAACGCGAGGGAAGATTGCAACGTGAAAAGAGTGAGACGATCCCGGAGATCGTGGTCCACGTCCACCGTTAACTCGAGATTGGGAAGTTCAGCCGATCGTGTGATTGCGTTGCCACGGCAGGGTCGATGCACCTCGCCTTCGCGGAGCCATCTTCCGGAGTAGCCTGTCTTCCGACCAGCGTACGAATAAACCCCGAGGCGAGACGCTTCCGTAACGACGATAATTTAAAGGTGTTTCGCGCGAGAACAACATTATCGCAGACGACGTGGCCCACGTGAAATTAGAAGAGTGCCAGAAGAGGACGCGAAAGCGAGCGAGAAGGTCCCTCGCGACAGCGAACGCCGATAAACGATCTTAGCCCGCTCGTTAGGGGAGGAGTACACGGTCGAAGGTCGCAAAGGCGACCGCTAATTAATTTCCCTGATTCATCGCGGTTGACGAGGAAGCACCGGACGATGGAAGCGTGGCCGGTGCTCCGCGATGGACATTGAAAGGCAAAGCGGCCAGTCCATTCTATCCGTGATGGATACTCGCGGAACGGACGGTGCTCGGTCGGACGATGGCCACTCTGGTATTTCCCTTTTGCGGGCTGCCCTCGCCCGTTTAAATCCCGACGGCAACGCCGTACGACTACTCTCTTGGCCGCCGGACAAATTAATCGGTCCCGATGGTACGGCAATTCCGAGGATTCCGCACCGACGATCCATGATTCCTCCTGCCCCGACGTCGAGCTACGCGCTCCTCCCCATTCGGCCCAGCCGCCGCGTCCTACGATCGATCCGGATCGACCTTAACAGGATCTATGGACCGACCTGTCCCGACCACCGAAATCTTCCCGTCACTTTTGATTGATCCAGCGCAATTAACTGCAACGCGGTGGCTGAACTGCGAACAATGCTCGCCAGGGTATCGAGCCCCGTTGCATTGTAGATCGACGAACAGTGGAGATGCGTGCGGACGCTTCGATCCGTTCCCACGGTTAGACAGGGAATTGTACTCTTGCGTGGAAACGAAAACTGATCGAATTAACGAATCGGATAACTCTCGAGGAAGCACGTAGACGAGGTGATGCTTGCACGTTTCCGAATGAAACTGAAATTCAGGTTATCGGATCAGGAAAGCTAAGATTGAAGGTTATGATGGGAAGCGTCGGGCGAATCTAAGAATAAGTTTGCTCTGTCCGGAATATCGAACGAGACACTGCGAGGAACGTTTATATACGATTATCGCGATACGCTGGTTTAATTTGAAAAGATGAAAACATCTTCGAATACTTTCTAGTGTCCGTAAAAAGAGTACGAATTAGTACGTTGGTTATTTCTGACGAGTATTCTCACCGTGTGCAATCGTGCGCACGTGTGTGCACAGTCAAGATCTTGAGCCAGTTCTATAATATTGCGCTCGTATCGGAGGGAAGTCTTTGATCATCGAAAGGTGCAATAATATTATGCCTCGCGCCAGAGTTCCCAGCACCCCAGTTCCCCTCTCGCGCGAAGCACGGGACGCCCCACACTTGGCTAGGTTTTCGACGTTCGCCACTTTAGCGGCACCCGCCCCATCGAGGGCGACCCTTTTTAAGTGCTTCGAGTGCATTCCGCGGCACGCGTTCCCCGTGAAAAACAAGATCCAACGAAAGCCACTGGCACCCCGCCCTCTGCTTCACCCTTTGACGGCGCGGTTGCGGGTCGAACCCTTCGAACGCTGCTACGGTGACCGAGTGCACGGTGAAACGTACCGCGCGCGATTTTTAGGAATTCCTGCGATTTCCTGGAATTTCCTGCGTTTCGAAACACTTGAACATTAGTAGTGTGGTAACGAAAATACGCGAGAATCGAATTCACTCGAGACGACGACGAACCGTTGTAATTTAGTATCGAAATATGCACTCGATAGGCGAAACTGTTAGCGACAGGGGACCTACAAGTACGGATACACCCCGAAGATCCGAGTTAGGAGGGCGCTATATTTGTTCCACCGGTATTTGTGGGTCACGAGGGTGCTCTCGCTGGGTCGAAAATTCCGAGATGTCGATAAAAGGAGCCGCGACGATAACTCAGTAACAGACGCCTATTTTGACGGGGGGAAACAAGAGTTGGCGGACACGGAGGGGGTTGGCTCGTGGCGGAGGTGTAACGCCTTGGGTGGATGGCAGGCCCAGGTTCTAGAGGCTCTGTCGGAGGCATACATTATGCTAAGCCGGCTATTAGGGGGTGAAATATGTTTCGCGTGCCCCAGTCAGTTACTGGTCGCGGCGGAAGGGACGCTCTCCTTACGTTACCCTCGGTTGTAACCGGTCGAACAATCGGCGGGCAACATCGAAGGCGTTGTACTACGCGGCCGCACGCTGTTTCGAGGTATTTGCGTCTCTAACAACCGCTAATTGGCCCCGGTTCTCGCACTGCGGCCGACCAGGGATCCACGGACGAGTCGATGGCTCGCATCGTTGCGTTTCCACCCCCTCGTTTCGTACCCGCGCTCCATTGTACCGCGTCTACGCGTTCTTTCTCCGTTTTCAATGGAATTTTCGCAGTGAAAAGAATTTAATTATCCATCTTCCATTGCGCAAATAGAATTATACAATGAAGGAGTACAATAACCTAAGCTGTCGTCTTGTTCGTTTCGTGCATCTCTCGTATCCTTTCTTTATATCGCGATTACATCCCTCGCAATAATTTGCAATGGTTATTTCACGAGGCAATCGTTTTATCGTAACACATTTCCAAGCGATGATCGCGTCGTTTGCATCTAGTCTCTACGATCCGTTTGTAAAGAAGGCGTCCGCCGCAGTCACCAACGCTGTCGCGAGAAATATATCGAACGATTACTCATCGTCGTCCCGAGGCATAGCCCATCAACATCTCCCGCATCTCGACTCGTAAACTCTTTCGCTGCCTCCCTTATCACCCCTCGAACGGAAGAAGGAAACGCGTCCGCGTCTCGTCACGACATTTAAACGAACGCCCAAGGCGAATCGATACGCGTCCATTTTCTCGCAAACGAACAACCCTCCTCGTCCGAGACCTCGTTCCAAGCATTAAGAGGAGAACCGCAGACCAGAGTGGCGACATTGAAAACAGATTGATTGGACGTCATCGAATTTTTCCGTTCGACTCCTCTCGAAGATCTATAATGCGACCAGATCTAGAGAGCAGGGCAGAAGTGAGGAGAGGACACGAGCCAGAGTCTACACGGATCGGATTCAGTCTAACCGTTTATCCGTCGATTCCACTTAATTGCTGGGGAGCGTACGTCGGATTCCAGGCGAGTCGATAACGCGCTCACCGAGGGATATATCCGGAGCCAGTCAGCTGCTACCGTCCTCGATGACGTCGTAAGAGACTGCCATACCGGAGATTCTCGGTTATTGATATCGCCCCGTTTCGAATCGTAATCGAATCAGAGACACAGACGGAACGATGGAATACGGGGCCTCGACGGGGGAGCGCGGGACGCCAGTTTAGCACAGCGGAGCGTAACGCGTCGAAAACTCCGGAAGCTGCTCGTTTATCGTTTAAACGCCCATTTACGCGTGTCACTCGCGTATCCGTTCGACGAAGGTTCTTGCTTCGCTCAATATTAATTTCGCGTCATTGCGTCGAGAGCGGTTTCTAAACGGTTGGATTCTGGCCCAGATGTTTTCGAGGACCAAGTCGCGCGAGCTTTCGTCAGAGTTTTCAACCTTCGACTTTTCTAGCCGCGAACACTCGCGACAGAACGATCCATTTCGAAGTCGTGAAACAATAAACAGCCAGTCGAGGGCTAAAGATACATTTGTCCTGTCGTAGACGTTTCTCGCGGTACGAATTCAGGCGATACCCCAGCCTGGGTCAGTCGGGTTTAATAATATCACATTGTCTTTATATGGAACGCCTGCCGGCGGAAGATAATAAAGCGATCTTTTTCCTCTCGCCGGTTTTCTTTTCGACCCGCCGTCCTTTCCCATTTTCAGCTTCTCGAGTCGAACGCAGGGACCACACCGTTTCAGAACCTTCTGCTATTATTAGCAGCCCCGAGTTTACCCTTCTTCGTCCCTGCTTTGTCGCACCACCCCATTTCCTCTGCACCGCCGCGCCGTTTCGCCCCGCCCAACCCTGGCCCTCGAAAAGTAATTCGACTGGCTGGCGTATTTCAACAATAAGGAGAGAATCATCGTAGTTTCGCAGTCGCGACGTCCCGTTCATGAATCCCACTCGCCCCCCGCCAGGGACCCTAATTGTTTCGTTCAACTCTCGTTATCCTCGGTTTAACTCGTCTCCCTCGAGCGAGAGCGATCTCGCGAATCGGTGCTTTCTTCAGTAGTTCTCAGCCGCGAATAACAAACGTTCGAGACGCGTCTTCGAGATCATCCACGCGAACAGAGCGCAGCAATTCTTCCCAGCGGGTGTATATATATTTTTTTCAAGTCGTTCGAGAAGAGGGCTCGTCTCATTGCACAAGATTTCCAGACGGTCGCGTTGCTGTCAGAGAAACGACGGAAGGGGGTTGAAGCGTCCCAGCTATTGCCAGTAGACACTTGGAAAGCGATGCTCGCGATGGCAGCCAGCTTAATGAATTCCTCGGAACCTGCTAACGAAATGACGTCCAACGTAAATATTTCACTTCCCTCGAATATTATAACAAATTCAAATCCGAGCGCTAAGTCCGGCTTTTCACCGGCAGGCAATCATCCGTCGCTGGTACGCGCGGAAATTTCCTGGTAATTATCGCGCAACTATTCGACTATAATAACGTCCCCCATTGTAACAGCGAGCAAACTTCCCGTCGAACTTTTAAGTCATTGGTCGACCATCGACTTCCGACTACCGCCGCGGTATCTCGAGCAACAGCGGAAACTTACGAGGACCTCAGAAGATCGTGCGTGAAATCATAAGAGCGTTAACTTTCGTTTCTCGAAAATTATCAATTCACTTAACCTATTATTGATAATAATATTCTATACAATTATCGATAAATTACGTACACGACGATACACTTATCAGTGCTGGTAATGCATCTGTTAGCACGCAGATAACACCTACCAATAATAATCAATAAACTATGTACAACGATGATATACAGAGGAACGTTGGCACGCTGTTAATACCTGCCGATAACCAGTAAACCTGACAAACGTAACCTCCGAGATCGTGCTCCGCGATTAAGCCCAAAGAACGTCCCCTAACCGGCGATACCACTTCCGCAACCCTTCGCGAACCGATGGGTTTCCGGCGGCCATTCCGGATCTCATTTCGTGCTCGTCACGTCTCGAGCCCTAACCTCTCCCCGGTTTTCTCCTACCCGAGGAGGATTATGAAAATCTACAGCCGGCGGAGCCGGATAATCGTGGCCGTCTCCTCTCAGCGACGAATTACTTCCGCCGCGACTCCCACGGGGGTCCGTCGAGGGTCCGCGCGGAAATGGGGTCCGCGACGGGTGCGTTCACCCAGCGATCGCTCGCCACGCGATCATTATCGGAGGGCGGGCCGTTTCCACGCACCTGCGCCCCCTCGTTCCATCGAATTAATCGTTGTAATTAATAAGAAAATATCCGGTGGTTCGAGGCGCGCGTAATCCCGTTGTGCGTCGCGATTATCGCTTATCGGCGACACCCGTCGGTGATTAAACGCGCGATGCCGTGTTATTGGGGTGTATTTGAAAATAAAAAAACAATACGGAAGCGGGACAACGGAATTACAAAGGCGGATTTATATACATTAGACCGGGGGCTGCTTTTGTTCGCGGCGCGTTGCTTTGAGCGACGGACGGACCAATACCGGGACGGTTCAATTATCCGGGCGATATTGGACGTTGCTTTTGTGCGACGTCGCTGATGGGCTCCGTGCCGTGTTACACGATTTATTTTCACGCGCCCGATGAAAGGAGAAATAAATAGTCGGCCGTGCCCGTGTTTTTTCGTCGCCCACCGTCCTCGATTTAATGCCAGCGCGCGATAAGGGTTGGAGACGGCGAACGACTCGAGGGGTGGATTCCCTTTAATTCGTGGAACCTTCGGATAATCCGGAAAAACGGCTCGTACCGCGGGTTGGATGGATATCCGGCTGAATCCTCGGAATAGTAACTAGAAGGCAGCGCAACCCTCACGGTTGATTTTAGATTCCGTCCGAGATCCGCCGTATAACTCTGGCTCTGGCGCGAGCGCTCGCGCGCGCGCGCGCTCTGCACCCTCCGCCAACCCCCTTAAACATTCCGCTCAAAGGATCCCGCGTGTTTCCTACGTCTCGGATGTAATCACGCTATATACGGGCTGGCACGTGTTTACCGAGCAAAGGAAAGATTCTCGAGCGCCGCATGCACCTCCGCGGCGGTGTACCCCGAGATCGATCTCTCGTTTCGATATGCATAAACGCAATCACGTACACGCCATAATTCGCCCGACAGCGTAATCTTACTGCGAGCCAATTTATTATCGTACCACCGGATCCTCGCGAAACGAGAGGCAAAGGAAAGGTTGTTACACGCGTACGAATTGATAGACTAAACGAGGGTTGGACGCTCGCGAGGAATACCGATATCAATGTATATATGGTGGAACTTGGTTGGTTTTTTTTTTTTTTATCAGTGGACAATTGGGATCGATGCTGTGCGTTTATAAGTTGAAAGGTTCGTAGGAGGGGGTGCTGAGTTTGCGTAAAGTGCGTGGGAGATAATCGATTGGCGCGGTAATTGTCCACGAAACGACAATTAGCGGCACGCAGCATCGTATAGGTTGGCGCCTGGACCGATCGACGGGCCAGTAGTAGTATCGATAATCATCCGGTAACCGTACTGTTGGCAATAGAGTTACCTTGATAACATTGATCGGGTACCCCGGCCACGGCTGATGTTGATCGACCTCTCGTAATAATTATCCAAGACTGACTGGTACAATACGCACGTGACACTCGCATGATGTATGTAACGGTCATGTTAATATCCATGATAATCGCTCTTCGCTCAGATGACTGTAATTGCTATTACTTGATTGTGTGCCGATCGGCTTGGCCGCGGCTCGATTCCTTTCGGTTCGGTTCTTGCGGCGCGCCAGTTCGTTAATAGATTACTCGATCAGAGAGTCTTTAGCAGTTGAACGTATCGTTACGAGTCATCGAGTATAGAAGCATGGCCAATTAGTGTTGGCAAAGAAATCGCATGGTTGTAGAAGACCAGACGACAAGCTGTCAAATCGTAGTAGATACTGTTAGGAAGCAGACGTGTTACCAATTGCTACGACACTAATTTATTTTTACTAACCAAGAAACGTTTGACTAGTAATAATATATTACGGTTCATTTCGGGAGAATTTATATCCAAACGATTCCTCTTTAATTACTCGAGAAACGATCCGCAGAAAATAAAGTTCCAATTAAAGCGATAGAAATGAGCGAAACTCTTAAATTTCTAATCAATCCTCGCTCGTGGAGAACAGCTATTTTCTTCTCTCTTAAGATTCCAACCGTGACTTTCTACCTCTCTCCACGAATAATTAAACCAGCCTATAAACAGCACAATATTTCACGGTCCAAGAAAAATCACTCACTGCAGAAAAAAAAAACAGAGAACCAATGAAACGTTAACTTAAACAAGATGACTGATTCTTTTACGCGATGCACCGTGGCGCTTATATGCGATGTGCATCAGGTAACGGGGTGAATCACGGTGTGGGCCGTCCCAGGGTTCGCACTCGGCCACCCCCGACCCGGTGGTTGGCGTTCGTTTAAAGCGACGCGCCGTTCGCGCCGGTTTATCGTCAAATGAAACGGAAGAATTCAATTTAGATTCGAGGCTCCCGGCACTGGCGCGGCGTTTAGGGGTGGCCGTGGGGGTGCGTGGGTGGAGGTCGGTCGACCATATCACCACGGGCGGGCACGATCGTTTCGATGCCCGGGTAAAAGTCGTGGCGACGTCCTGGAAAGTGTTTTCCGTTCTCGTCGGAAGGGACATAAATCTCGGGGCCCGGGGTAAGAATTCTGGACGGCGGCGGCTGCTGATCGAATTTCACGCTCCCCCGAGCTCGTCACTGCCCGTTCGCTATTACAAAGCCCGAGAAACCGTTCGACGCGGCTAAACTTTCGGCTGGATGATCTTTGGGAATTGCACATCGAGCACGCGCGATCGTTTGTTTGGACGACTGCGAATAATAATTGAGATGCTGCGACAGCATTGGAGCTTGACGAATCTGTGCATTTTTTAAGCAGCGTAACCGAGTAACTGGGGTAGAGAAGGATGCACCTTTTGTCTTGACACTCTACTGTCCATCTGTGTTTCTATCTATTCCACGGGAACGAATCGATAGTAAGACGGCTGTGAAATTTATCCAGTCCGTCACTTCGTGTTAGCGTTGCAAATAAGGGTTGCACAGACGAAGTCGAGGGTGCAACGTAGCACGCGTGCTCCAGTGGAACAATAACCACGATCTGGGTGAAATTAAAAGCACTAAATAACGGGGCCATCGTGGCTAAAGAACGGCGAGCTAATTATTTTCGCCAGTACGACGATCCAAGCCCTCTATAAATCCATCCGCATAAATCGAACGCTTTTAACCATCCGATAGGAATGCTCGAGGTCTTACCTACAACCACGACAGCAGTCTTACGATGCGAATTGACTTAACTTTTAATTGCATTTTTTTCACGAAGGCTCGATGACAAGGTTCACGATCGATAACATCGTGGAGAAGCTAACTCTTCGGACTCTGAGAATCACTTCGTCCAGAAACCGTCGCTGGGCATCGATAATTCGGTTTCCCTCGCGAACGGTGTCGAGATCCATTCTAGGTCTAGCTGGTGGTCCCCGTACATCTCGTGCAGCGTAATCCGGGCGAATATCGAGTTCTAGGCGCTGCATCGACGCGGGGACGGTACCGTGCGCGCGTTCGCATCGGTGACCCGAATTTCTTGCCGCGGGCTAACTGGACGCGATCGACGAGAAGGTGGGATGCACGGTGAAAGCGGGCCAGAGAACGTTGGTATCGAGGGATGGAAGGGTGACCGCAAGACGCGCTTGGTCGAGTGGGTCTCTCGCGATAGAAGGCACTCTCTATAGACCGACCAGTTCCGCGGCCTGTACACGGGAGAACGGTCGTGTATGCCACCGGGCGTTAGTCAGAGAGAGAGAGAGTGCAAGAGAGTGCGGGAGTAAGAGAGAAAGCTCTGTGCGCCTGGAAAGCGCCGGAAAGCGGATAGTGGCGTGGCGAACACTGGGGCCAGGAGCACAATGGACCTCCTCAACTATCCCTGGGTGCGCTCGACGTCGCAAACAAGCCCCTCCGCGGGCTGGCCGCAACGCATGGACGGAGCGACGATAAATTCCGCAAATATAAGCAGCGAAACGAATTACAACGTGGCTCCGAGTGAGAATCGTCCCCTTTCCCTTGGAATCGCAGCGGCGAACCGGTCGTAGTGGAGGCGAAACGAGCGAAAGAACGAGGGGAACGGCAAGGGGACGAAAAGAGACGACGGGTAGAGAAGCCTGTCCTGCGCACAGTGGTATAATACGGCGACGAGCACAGCTGGTGTCCGCGATACCATCGGCCACGCGAGCGTTTTCGATGACCTGCACGAAGCCAGTGTCCGTGGAGGGTCAACGGGGATACGTCCGGACAAATAGGGGAAACGGTCGGGTAATCGTGGACAGCTGGCAAGCGCCTGAGCGGATTGCCTTTTGTGTCTGGCTAATATGCTTCCTGACGTTCCAGCCTGTGCCCAATCAGTTTTATTCCATTTCCTTACGTACATATATATATATATATATATATACGCACAGGGTTTGTTCATCGATCGAATCGAATATTTGATATCTCGTCGAACGATTTATCTCGCCACGCAACAGACAGGTAGCAATGGATTCGTTTTTGGCGCGAGGGATCGACGAAAACCGTGAGGTAAATTAATCGTCCCAGCCGCGAACGGCGATTGGGTGAATCGCCGGTCGATTTATAGAGACGCTCGTGGCAGGGCTAGAAGTAGTGATGGTGGTCGCTCGATCGAACGGATCCAGAAGGCAACCAACCCACCCCTTGGTCCCTGGAAGCGTTCCTGTGTCAGGCTTCAGGGAAATTCGACGGCCGTGCTGGGTTTTGGGACCGCAAAAACGCAGAGCTTACGTGATTACGTAAACGCTCGGCTATACATCCGCGAGTGTATCGCGTTTTGTTTCAGTCGAAGCGCGAGGTGAATAGAAAAACAGAGGGGAGGTTCTACGATTTTTTTTCAGCCGTCGTATCGACAGGCTCCGCGCGGCGAAAGGAAATGGACTCGTAATGGAAAATAAAAATGTTTACGCCCCCCCTGGAAACCCCTCGCGTCCTTTTAATCCGGTTCCCGCATACGCGCGAGCGAAAAAGCTCGATGCGTGAAAATCGGCCAACGTCCCGTGAAAACGCGGATAAAAATATTGCCGTGGCGAACTCTCGACCCGGGCAGCCGATGCGTCCCGCGAACCGATCACCGGGTACCGTACGACGCCGGAAACAATTAGCGCGGCTATTCTAGGATAATCGATAATAAGATTAACAAGCCGTGTAGCGAAAATAAACCCATAAAGTTAACAGATGTGGCAGGGAACTCGAAATTAATTTTAAACGGCGCCCGAGCGGGTCCCACGCCTCTTGGGGAACGCGGTAAATGGATTTATAACGCTCGCCGCACCTATTATTGCCCGCGCGTGTAACCGCGAATAAATTTGCGGACACTCGAAATCTTTTCCAGAACGAAACCCCGTCCCCGTTCATCCTGAAAAGCGAGCGATTATAATTTCAAATCGATCCATCGATCGCCCGCTAATTGCGTCGCAGAGAAATTCGTTATAAAACGCACCATACTTTCCCAATCGACGCGTGTACGATCGATTGAACGGTACCGAATATCTCGAAAATCCAGCACGCGAAACCTATGCGCCTATTGTCGAACACAGTTGGCGGACGGTTTTGTAGAGATTTGGCGAGGAGGAAAGGGTCGAACGAGGGGAAGCGATGAATCGTGGAGGAAACGAGATCGTCCGTGGAGCGTCGAGCATCAATTCGAAGCGATTCGCCGGTGATCAAGCCACCCGCGGCCGTCTGCCGATCGAAGAAACGAACGCCGCGCCGCACGAGTGGCCGGACAGACGCGGGAGGAAGAAAATTCCGGCAATAAACGCGGCTGGATACGGGCCAACTATTTTTATCGGCGGCAGGAGAGCCGTTCGACTCGCGCGACGGGTTCTCCCTGGCAGCGAGCGACGCGGCAGTGGCGCGTCTAAGAAATAATGCCGTCCCTGCTCGTAATCGCTGCACCGACGGGGTTCACGGCTCGCCGCGCAGCCATTCTTGCGAGCGTTCCCATCGTTAGGAACCGTCACCGCGTACCTCGATCGCGGATACACAGATGAATACGTGTAACGAGCCACTTTCGTGCGGCGAACCGGTCGCGAGCGGAAATCAGTTCTCCTCCGGCGAGGAAATTTTCAGGACACCCTCGCGGCTTGCTTGACGAACTACATATTTGAGAATCGTCGGGGGTAGTTAGTTAGACGGTTGGAAATCGTGGCTCTGGAAGAATACGTGTATAACGGTAGAAAACGAAACGATACGAGGGTGGATGGGTACAGGGTGATCGTTTAATGAACCGTGATATTATATCGTAATTCGCGGAGCGAGAGTACAGGGGTGGGAAAACCGAGGGACAATATTTTGCTAGCCTGCAACTCGACACCCTTCCTAATATCCCCGGAGTATTTAAAGAAAATCCGTGTTATCGGATAATCCCAGGGACCCGTTAATCCCCGCGTGTCGCTCGACGGTCTACCGTCGACCACGTAGACAATTAATTAAGAGTGTCATCGGAACGAAATTCCTGGCGGAAAAGTGGTCTCCGTACTTACCGAGTCGATAACTCGAGGGAGCCCCTAATGCACCGCTGCTCGATGATCCCGTGGAACACGGTAGAAGAGGGCGCCATTAACCTATATCGATCTAATTATTACACCGGTAATAAGAGCCCGCAGAGAAAACGAACGCCTGGCGAACGGGGTTGGGGAACCACGGGGGTGGGCGGGTTGGTAGCCGACGCTCGAGTTTCCCGCGATCGCGTCAAGTCAGCGGGAAAGTTTCGGTGCCGTGGCGCATCGAGTAATGTCATCCCATCATTTCCTGTCTACCGATAGATATACAACGCGCGCTACGTGCGCCAGGGATCGCTACACAACGATACGAAGCCTTCGGGGGACCAGTTACCGCCTCGACGCTCTCCTTTCCTCGGGTTATCGCATTACTAATGGTCGACGTGGTAATGGCTTCAGACACCCGATAGCTTTTCACCGAGCGTGACGTCAGGCTTCAGGTTCGACTACTACGCGACACGCATTGTCGCCACCTCGATGGGAACGACCTGGTTGCAGCGTTCGCTTGCGGCGTGCCTGTTCTCGTCCACTTGGCGAATTATTTTTTGAGTTACATTGTTTGGATGCGTTCGAGTCGTTCTTGAGGATGTCGAATGTTTGAACCTAAGAGCGAAAGACGCGAAAATGGGAGATATAATTGTTGTACGGTGATGGAGAGGTACAAGAAGAGTAGCTTGTTGATCTCTGAAGAGAAAGGACGCGAGAATTCAAGGAAAATGTCGACGCCATCGTTTGCATCGAGAAAAAGAGTCGCGTTTAATGAGACAGTGGCAAGTTGGCTTACATCTATTCGTTATTGTCATCCCGAACCAACCTTCGAGTTCAAAAATTAACCAAGTCATAGAAATAGTTTTAACGAGACACGGAAGTGACGAGTAAAGAGGAAATTAGAATTGGCAGTAACACCTCTATTTCTTACCATTGTTCCTATTCAATTCTGATTCGATTTGTCGTGATACTCGTTGGGAACATAGTAGACGTACGCGTGCTATTTAAATCGCGCGCGACGATGGTGGAGTCCCGGATAATTTAAAATACTCCTCGACGGCTGCAGCATCCGTCGCAGCCATTGCTCCGTCACGGTCTGAACGCGGGGTGGACTTCTCGTCCCGAATAGCGAACAGCGAAGCTAGTTGCGAAACTGTTGTTAGATGTTGCCGAACGACTCTGTAACGAGGGACAGGCTGCATGCAAATAAAGACGAATGCGCCGGAAGACGCGAAAGAAGGGAGGGAAGGGATGCCAGGGGGTGGGCGAAGTCGCACGGTAAGTAGGATATTAGAGCGACGAGGAATCCACTCAGACGCTCGAGAGTACCTCGACGCGCGGTCCCTCTCTTTCTGTCTCTTCGCTCGAGAGATAATCTTCCGGAACGTACGATCTCGCTAATGTCCCCCGTTCAGCGAACAAGTTGATGCATGGCCCAACGCGATAAACCAGCCAGGAGCACGTAGTAATCCGTGGACGCGAGTTAAAATTGGAGCAAAGAGACGTCGATAGGTTTGTACGTACTTACGAACGACGGTGGACGACTGAGAACTCGTGAATTGAGAGGGCCGTTTCCGGCGCCGATTCGTCCGCCAACGTCCACGAGAAATATGCCCCGGAAGCGGGCACGTTGGCTCTACTCGCGTGTTGCTTCGGTTTCTGAGGGGGGGGGGGGGGGGGTTGGTTGGGATTAAGCGACGCGGTCCGCTCGCATCCACCGCGGTTCCTCGGGGTTGGTCTCTCCCTTTCTCTATCTGGTGAAAGATAAATCGCGTGGGCGGGCCAAGCAGCGAAGAAGCTAACGGGGTAACAGCTACTCGGGAATATAGTTCCCGTGGCACCCCATTCGTAACGCGATATATCACGCGCGGAGAAAAGTTTCGACGTCGAATCCGAACGAAGAAACGGGATACGAGCGGGCAAGAAACCGGACGAAGGGCATTCGGGGCCTCGATCCATCGGTTAAGACGGGCGGGGATTTAAATTTACGCTTTTCGAGGAGAATTGGCGACGTTTCGTGTGTGTGTGTGTGTACACTCGCAGTCTCGAAAGGACCCAGTCTCCGAAATAATTGGTTCCCCTCGAATCGCGCTCGCGAGATTATGCTCCGGCGTGGCACCATTCCCGGAGAGCAGTTCGCGCTTCTTATCCATATTCACAACCCCCGTACGAACGAGTCGGAACGAGGAAGTTCGTTCTCGTTAACGAGAACCAGCAGTATGGAACGTTTCGAAACCGGTGGTAGAAGTCAGTTAGAGAACAAGCTAATTTCGGAAAGGAACTGGGGGGGGGGGGGGGGCTGGTGAAAAATCTCCGGTCGTTGGTAATACCTCGGGAATCAGAGCTAATGTTCCACCCTATCGGCAGGACCGGAACACGGGCCGCTCGGTTCGTCGATCGATGAGCAATAAAATGGAGGAACGGCGAGTGGATATTTTCAAGAGACCCTCCCACTCTCCCATCCTCTCTATCTTTCTCTCTCTTTCTCTCTTGTTCGCCTTGTTCTCGGTTAACGTTCGTTCGCGAATCGGTTATTACTCCGACCTCCCGGATCGACTGCTCGGGAAATTTATAAAACGCTAGTCCGGTCGGAAGCTCCGTCCGCTCGGCGGCGTAATGCAGAGAGCGTTCTCTCATTAGAGGCTCCATTCGTTGCTCGTGATCGCAAAAAACGTAATATCCACGGTATCCGGCCGGTGCCTCGATAATTACCATTTCTGCGTTCGCGATCCGGTTCCGTTCCGCCAGTCGATCCGTGATGAGCGTCGCAGGGGTTGCGCGCGCGGGCAAAACGAGCACTCGACTCGGCTACGTCCACCCGTTAATTTCCCGGCTCGTGCGCCTCTTATGTATACACGCTGCCCTTTTCCTCTCGCCTACCCTTTTTCTCCTCTTTTCTACCTCCACGCTACCAGCCATCGTCCATTGTCCTTTTTATGCGGGTCTTCCTGCTTGCACCAGAGCCGTCCTACAGTCGCCGACCAATTGAGCCCCATTGTGCGATTATCCCATTGTGCCGTCTTCTCCTTGCTCCTCTTGTCCTCTTTCTGTCCGCGACGTCACTGTCCAAGACACCGGAACCCCATCGCCTAGCGAGCACGTTGCGTTCTACATCTTTTAATATCGCCCCCGTTACCGCCACCTAGACACGAGTGGAAGCTTTCTCGCGCAGAGAAATAATAGCGCCATTTCTTTGACCGCCATTTCTATAATTCATAGATAGATTCGTCTGGAGATGAATTTTAAGGCTGTACAGGGGCTTGGTAAATGCAGGGCTCGTTACTGAATTATTCCGCTTCTCCGTGGCGACTATTCGCGCGCGGTAATTATCAAACTCCGTGGATGCTAATAATGTCTCTTAATGGATGGCAGGAGCAGAAATCAACTCTAAATGGTTTTTCTCGGGATGACAAACGTTACGGGCAAAGAGATTTCCTGGACCTCGCCACTCATTCGGATCTATTCGAAGAGTGCCCTCGTATGGACACAGTCGCTCGTATAATCCCTCGCGCACCCGGTTCCTGGCATTCCAATTTGTCCACCTTTGAGGATTACCCTTCGCAATTATCCATATTGTATTCATCAGTGTTTCTAGCGCGAGAGATTTTGTAATTAGTTATGTCGCCGTGCAAGCCCCGTTCGACGCTCCAACCCCCTCTCCAGCGGAACGGGGGGTTGCTCGGCAAGCCGGGCACGTTCGTGGAATTTTTCAAAAGTCAGAACAGCTCCCGTCCTCCTGTCCCACGCTAATCTTCAAATATAACTCTCAGAATGCGGAAGATCGAGCGGCCCGATATTTCCCAGGAAAATTGCCGGCCGTGAGGGATACAGGCTCTTTGGTCAGTACGCGCGCCACCCTGCTCGCGCGAAATCCTCTAGGCAAACAGCGTACGCTGCCTGCACAAATTTCCAATTTAAACTTACTGTTTCGTGCGTAAAAAAAAGTGGAAACGATATCGTTACAAATTTGTCGTTAATTTACACATTCTTTGTAGGCAGTCGTTTGCACATCGGTGCTAAAAATTGATCGAAATGTCTGGAACGTTTACGAGCGACGGCGTAACGCGAGATTTTAACGTAGAATCGAGAAAGGATCGAGGTTACGACGCATTCGCGACTCCTTCGTGCACAGGAATAACCGAATCTAAGCGGGATTACTTTGTCCGCCATGGCGCGGAGGTCCTCCGCTTCGCTCGAGGAGAGGAACGTGACTGTCGTTAGACCGGCTGCGACGAAATTGCCCCGATCCGCGAACATCCTTCCGTCGGTTACAAAGCTGCGCCATTTTTCCCGCGGAGCTTCGTAAAGCGAAGATAAATAGTCCATCGGCGTGCAGCCAGTCGGCGAAGGGAGAGAATATCACCGGTGCCTCGGGGTTGCCTCTCGATACACGACTCCGCCGCCCCTTTTTCTGCGCGCGCCCGTACACAACCTACGTCTCATTCCAGCCCCGCGTTTCATGTCTGCCCGTGTATATTTCACCGTGGAATTCGTCGCGGTTATTTTTCACGCGCATTCTTCGGGGCTCGCGGCCGACAGCCGCCTCGAGTCGAATTCAACGCCCGGTTTAGCGAAATTAATGGACGCGCCGGAAGTCACTCGCGGTTGCTCGCCGCATGTTTCCCCGATTGAATTTGATGGACGCGCGAGCTCGTGAATGAACGTGCACGCGCGTACCCATCGATTCAGCAGTGCAGATAAAACAAAACTAATTGGAATAACAAAATCGATTTTCGTTTCTGAGTATCCTAGTCGCAAGTGATCGTCCATGTACGCTGTGAGAGAAAAGCAACGTGCGCATAATACATATTCCCCTTCCACGAGTGGAGCTGATAAAAAATTGATCGCACGATAACGCCTTAAGGCTCGAGCCATCCATCGACAAGATAAACGCACCCCCTTAGCGAACACGAACGCGATGATCCGACTCCTGACCGCCGAGCATCCATTCTCTCGTGCCGTTCGGTCGTATTCATCGACTACCCTCGAGATAGCATCGCGAATTGATAGATGGAGATACAGGCACGACGGACTCGATATAAACGGGCGTCAGGTAACCGAGAGGGGGATGAGAACGTATCACGGAACCACCGCGGAGTTTAATCGACCGCGGACGATATAAGAAACCGAAAGCGGATCCCGGTTACCCGAATTATACCGCGAAGCTACCGTGCTGGCTCGAGGAGCGACCGAGGCGGTGGTGAAAAAAATGGAAATTCGCAGCGAAGAGAGCGAGCGGGCACAGAGAGGCCAGGAGCGCTCCGTAAGCGGGCAGCCACGTCGAGAAAACTTTTTCTCACGCCTCGAGGCTCTCCCTCTTGCCGGCTGGTGTACCAGCAGCGACGAGGCGAGGCGAGACGGGGCGGGTAACGACTCCCGGTGCTGTTGGCAACAGGGTAGCGCCGCGCGCGGGGGTTGATTTAAGCTGCCAGACATTAGCACCTCGCGGGGGTGTCCCCTCGCTCAGCCAGCGGGCTGAGCGTTACCCGGCGTGTCCGATCGAGATAGCGCGAGTTTCGCCCCGCTATCTCCCTCCGGTTTCCCTTACCAACCCCTCCAGCCGGACCACTCCGGGCGACACTTCGCCCCTTACACATTTTCGCACCCTCCGCTCGCTGCTGCCTGCCTGCCTGTCTACTCGGGGATCGGAGATCTTGGAAACTCACTTTGGAAAGTTGTGCATTCATCGCCGGCACTCCACCCTTACCCTACTCGGCCCTCGTCTACCTGCTAAACCGTATATTCACCCAGGAGCGTGGGCGCGACCGCCCTGGACTTTACGCGGTCCCTCGAAATCCGGTTTTTGCCCGATGAACTTCTCGCAGCGATCCTTCTACCACCCACGACGATAACGACAGCCACCGCGGAGGGTGGGACGCGGGTTAGGACGTTGTAAAAACAGCGGGGGACCCGGTCGAACGTTTTCGTGACAAGTTAAGCGTTCAGGAAGGGATCAATGTGTTTTCTGGATATTAGTCCTGCGAAGGGGTCTCGGAGAGATTGAGAGCAGTTCGGAAATTCTGCGTTCCACGTTGAAATGGTCCGCGCCATAAGTCATAAGAAGACACTCTTAACGCGAAATCTACCAAAAATGGACTCTGCTCGCTTTTACTCGTATACTTCACGTGTCGGTGACGTGGTACACGAAACGCGTCCCGCATGCCACCGCGTATAGTGCACGCGCATATTCGTCATTCGAACGACAATAAAGTATCCCGTGTACGAAAGATATATTGACTTGGTAATAGTATACGCGACTGGTTACTCACGTCGCGCACCTTGTCCCAGTGTTGCGCACGATCTTGTTGCTCTTGTACGAACTTACCTGCAACAGAACGAAAAAATGTCATTAATTACTGGTCGGATAATGGAGCGGATGGTTTGGAAAATTGCTACCTCGTAGCGAGAGGTTCGCGTAACGAGGGAACACACTATCGTCGACTTACACCATCACTTCAAAGTATGCAGACAGTTAAATAAATACAAGAATAGTGATTCTGAATTTGCCGGTCTGATTAAAACAGACGTACGCTGGTGAACGTTCAGTAAGGAACGATCCACTCGTTTAAGTGGATAAAGCTACTCGGACCGCCATGCGATTCTGTTAATGAAACAAGTGGACTCAGAATCTGTACCCGAGTTTCCGCGTACGCTGTTCAGTTTCACGGAGTCACCATTTCGCTTATGATTAAACGCGTAAAGTATCGCTGAATCGCACCGAGTACGTAACTGGCGCATAAAACCAAACCGTCCTCTCTTCTAATTGCAAAAGAAAAAAAAAAAAAAAAAGAAACGAGAAAGAATACGAACGGATCCCATAATCGAAACCGAGGGCGGTTAAATCAAGGTGGAAAGCTGGTCAGGAAATTACCCGCGATACTTTGAAAACACTGTTCCCACGGCGGAGGTCCATCGACGGGCGACGAGTTTAACGTACCGACCGCCGCTGGTAACTCCAGGGTGAAAATTGAAGGACGTGCTGGGAATGTTTAATGAACACACAGATAATGGAGGAGCCCTTTGTTTTCGCGCTGGAGATAATAGGAAATTGGTCGACGGGACAATGGAAGTGTTATTAAAACGGGCCTTCCTGTCCATTGTTAACGCTACATCGATGTCGACGAGATTTCGTTTCGCTCCTGGTCCACCACCCCCCGCGCGCGCCCTCGCGATTATTGTAAAGCTCCGCAAACAATTTCCCCGGACGTGCGCGCTCGACATCGTTCCGACATCGACTCGCGTCCGTTCCGCCCGCCACCCGAAAATTATTCATGCCTCCAGCGGCAGCCGCGGCAACGGTGGCCCCCGTGATTTTTCCACGAGTTTGTCCGCGATTTCAGTTCGCGCCACCGATATCCGTTTGATCTATTCTCGACGCATCTCGACGTGGAGGGTCGTTGCTTTCAGCGCGCGTACAATGCTCACCCTCGGTGGCACCCCACGCGGAAGTCAGCCAGCGCTTTCTTCGTCCGCGACGCGTATCACCGCGATTCTTCCACACCCTCCTCTGAGCCTCTTCCGTTCGCAGCTACGACGAGAGATTCGCACGACGCCGTTCGGTTGCGGTGCCTTGAGCCGTGGCGACGATCGAATCCAGCCAGAAGAAACGAGACGACGCGACCACGACTAGGGGCGTATGGAAAATGGGGATGGAAATTCGACGATTATTGAGACGAGATCGCGCGGCTTCGCCACCGACGGAATGTTTTAAACTTCTCGCGGCTTTCTTGAGTCGGTCGACGAGGGTGGCGGCCGGGTGAAATGCGAGTAACGCGTTCTAATTTAAAGTTTACTCGTTCTTGTATTGATTTCCTGACGTTGCGTTTCCGCCGCGGGTTTTCCCCAGCCCACCGGTGCCCGTCGATACCAATAACATCGGGAGCGCGCCGCGCGAATATTTTACTTTTTGCCCGGGCTCCTTTATATAAATTTGACGTTCCAGCTGCGGCAGCCACCCCCGCGGAATCCTAAGTAAATTCGATATCCATCTGTCTATTTGTTCTTTACACCGGCTGAATGTTGAAATAAAAAGGGTAGGCAACGCGGATCGATCCCAACCGCACCCCCGCGCTTTCCAGCATGAAACGATTGTTCGAACGGAATCGCGGGAGGGAATGTCGGATTCGCGCGGAGTATCGTTCAACGATCATTATGGAAATTACTTTCCGCATCGGATGTTTCGCGATCGATCGAAATTTCTTAACTGCATCGACTGCTACGGCGAGCGTTGGAGGATTCAGCGCGAGAAGCGAATCGAAGCAAATGTTTTAAATATTTTCCTTCAAGAAGGATCCAACAGTTCCATGGCCCTTTTCACAATGGACAGTACAAGTACAATAGCAGTGACTGACAAAAGGAAACCGACAGACCACGCTCCCAGGAAAATCTAGCCTCGCACGGTTTTGAAAATTTAAACTTCCGGTCAAGAAAAGTACACTGCGGGGTAGCTGAAAAGCTGGCCGTCCATTCCTTCGGCTGTGCTAGGACGCTGGGAGCTAGACTGTTCGCGTCGAACGCCGTGGAAGAAGAATAAAGAGCAAGGAACGAAAAGAGCGAACAGTATAAAAAAAAGAAAACACACACACACACAGTAGTAAAGAAAGGAAGGAGCAGAGAAAAATATAATAAAGTGAAAATCTCTTCCGATAGAGTGGGCTCGCGAAGAAACGGCAACATCACGGGGCCGGATAAATCTTTCCGCGAGGGCGAACGATACCCATCGAGCCCGCGTTCGCTTCAATTCCATTTAATATAAATTATTTATCCGGCCATAAACTTTTGACCTGTTTCGCGGCTCGTATCGCTTCCTACCACCGCCGCGCCCGTAGACGGCAACTTCTCAATATCGCTCATACCGTTCCGCTGCCTCCTCAGACTACTGTAAATTTGATATTTCATCCTCGAGAAGAGGGAACGTCCTGCGGGAGTTCGTACCAACTTCGCCAGCGGCGCGATACCTGAGAGCCCGGAACAGTTCCTCGCGCCAGCCCTGCGATGCTCCAATGACACTGAAAGACAGTTAACGAAGCAATTGCCTCGGATGAAAGAATCCACGGGAGTCGGACAGATTGACGTTTCCACCTTTCTTCTCGCGCGGTCGTGACGCGTTGCATCGCTGTTTCATCCCCTAACTATTTTATCAGCTTGTTACTCCGGTTACTCTCCACTATCGGATACTTGGACGCGATTTGTCAAAGTAAATACACGTTTATCGGTGTCGCAGCAAACGCGCCCTTAATCTCTGTGTCGGGCCAGGATGGCAGCACCGATTTCTCAGCCGGCGCCGACCAAATTAGCCGAAACGTTCCATCTTCCTTGATATACTTTTGCAAATTTCATGCCCGCCGTAGCACCCGTTGGTTCCTTCGGGGATTCCCAGCAACCTCGCTGTCCATCTATCTATCCTGTTCGCGTGGCGCAGCGCGCGCGAGGGGTGGAGGTCGAAGCAGCGTTGGATCCTGCCGTAGCGGAGGAACAGGACGAGGGACGAAGGAATCGCGGAGATGCACGAGCCCGTAAGGTACTCTTGGAGGTACACGGACCAAGAATTTCGCCTGTGGAAGAATCACAATTGCAAAACAGTTTCGTAACTGGCTCGCTATTAGACAGTCGCAGGCAGCAGTCCACGGAGATTCACATGGCGCGCTTTTCTCCCATTCCTTTTCTCGTTCCTGTTCCCTCTTCGATATCGAAGCAACCAACTTCCCCCCGTATCGCGACTTGGCTTCGAAAATAAGTGAAATCGAGCTTCGAAAGTTTGGATTTCATTTCAGGGGATTCGATAGTGCGAGCGTAGTGCGATTCTGGCAGCTGACGGATTGATGGTGGCAGGACAAGTACGAAGTGGAATTAGTTACGAGACACGCGCAGGTTGAACGTCGGGAGCGAAGTTCGCAAATATGGTCAACGCGTATATCAATGGGCCCTCTGGAAGTAGAACTAGTTTCGAGCAAAGTTCGCGCTTAATTTTCTTTCCTCGCGCACGTGTTACACGGGGGTGGGGAGGTGGTGGAGCGTGGAGGATCGAGCGAAATCGTGTTCGTAGGAACTAGCCCGGGCCGATTCGTACCCGCGAAAGTTGCCCGCGGTGTTTGCCAGCGGTGGCGGCGGAATTGCTTTTTAACTGTTGGATCGCGGTGACACAGGCGTAAATTAGGTTCGCGCGGGCGGGCACTTGAAAATTCCGTGAGCTCGCCCGAAATTTCTGGCCGAGAGCGCCGCCGCTCTTCGCCGCCCCTACAAAGTCCTCCCCGTGCATTTCCCCGACGAGCATTTAGGCTCCACCCTTCCGGATGCCACATGCTACCGTTACGTAATTCCTCCTTAACGACCTCCGTAATTACGTGGCAAAAACGAGGAAACGTTGCCTAACGGACGGCTAACGCGACTTCTCGTCGAACCAGGCCAGCCAGCGAACGCGAGCCTCGCACACCTGCGCGCGTTGCCCACCTTCCATCACCGACTTCCCCCGTAGTTCCTCGCTAACTTTCCAAAATCTCTCCTTTGCGCCACGTTATCCGCTCGCGACATCGAGATCGTGAACGCGAAGCCCAGGTCTCGACGCGACGGTTACCACAACGAGGGCTACACGAAAGGGGGTTGAATAACGAAAAGCCGGCAAGGTGGACGCACAGTGTTACACGGACAATCAAGTTGGTACCGAGTTTCGATACGGTATCAACGATAGAGGGTATTGTGCTTGTACCGTTGCCGCTGGCCTCCTCTCCTATTCCTCTCGTGCTTCTCCGGACCACAAAGGTGTGCCTGCATACCCCGCAGATATGCACGGCGCATTATTCTCCCGGCCGGCCCCTGGCCCGGAATTAACGTTCACGCAACTCTCTGCCTAGTTTGGAATTAACCGGCGCCCGAGAGAGCTCGACTCCATAGCCGCGCGAACTCGCGTCAGAGCCAGGGATCCCGCGTAGCCTGCAGCTCATTTCGCGCGTTTAAACGTTTCAACGATCGCCTGAAAGTTTGATGCGCCCGCCCCGCGTTGATAACCCTCCGGTACCCGCGCGCGGAGATTATTCAACGACGAATTAGAAGAGTAATTAGAGGAGTTTTCGGCGGTCTTAACCAGTTGCGTCGGTAATTAGAGGTGATTGACGCGCGCGCGCGCGAGCGACAGGCGGGCGGAGAGGACGATTTCGAGGGGTCCGAGCCAAGTCGACGTGTCGTGCCTGTACATATGCCTCGATTCGGGGAGTAGATAACAGTCGACGCCCGCAGTATATCATTTCGGCTCAAGTGATTAACCCGGGGTCCGCGGTGATGTTCTCTCGTGGGAGCAGGGAAGCTGTTCTCGCTCGAGCGCGCCGCGAGGCTTCCAATTCAAGGAGTTATAGGCGCCCTTTTGTTAAAGGCCAGGAATTTACCGCGTCGATGGAAATGTGATCGAGCACGTGCGGATGACGCCAACGTTTATTACACCCCTGGGACGAGTTTCTTCCTACTTTGTTCTCAGACACGATCCTCTCTTACTAACTGTAATATCGCGTCGTTCCCAATGAACGTACAGCAAGATTCACTTCGTGCAAGTTGACTTAACTGCGCGCAACACCGATCAAAAGATTATAAACCGTCGAGATCGAATAGCGACCTGCTGTTGCAGTTGGGATTAAGCTGCTCTGCTCGTCTCGATCTACGAACTACCACGCGAAGTGAGCCAGAAGTATCATCCCCTAGCATTAAACTGGCGCAATCCCAATAATTCAAAGAGGGTCCCGTTAAAGTGACGTCCCAAGGGATCTTTGGAGGGAGAGGGGTGTAGAGTATTAAGATGAACCACAAGTTCCTGCGATAGATTTATTTTGATGTTTCGGATTCTCTCCTCCAACTCTATATCTGTACCTCGTAACTTGTCGACTGTCGAATGACGAAAATTGAATGTCTGCCCATTTTTACTTTTGCTTTTAAGCATTTTGTTACACCCGTGTGTTTCGGTGATTGGCCACCGTACATATTCTGGTAAGCCAATCACCTTACCTGTTTGTGGGTGCCGCCCTTCTTGTTGCTTAAGAAGGGCGACATGGACGTTGGCGGGGGAATTGTTGCTAAATATTTATTTTCAGTAATGTAGCGGGATTTTCCGAGGTTCGCTTACCTGGGGCCTAACGATCATGGCCATATGGGCCGCTGGGCCCAGGTCCCCGGTAATCCTCGGTTTATGGCGTTATGGACGTGCTATCGAGGACGTTGACTAAAATTTATTTTTCTATTACTTAAAAAATATTAAAAGCTAAAATGTTTCCTCAAAGGTAGCTTATTTATCCTGCACACCATAAACCGTACTGGCTATTTCTACAGCGAATATTTCTTTATTGTTACTGCTGCCAGCCGCTACATCACCCCCCTTTCAGTGTAAACGCTATATTTACTATTACTTAGTGGTTGTTGCGCTTATGACTAATCTTAAACTACTATGTACAAATTATAAACTACTTATCTATATACATTAAACCACTAATGACTAACTTGCAAGCGATCTGGGAATCTTACGCGCCTGCCTGATCGCGTTTGTGTATATTCTCGCGAGCAAGTCGGATTTTTATCTTGTACGTCCTTGGGTGTGACTGCGGGAATCGGTTGGTTTCTATCGTCAGGAATTTCGTTAGCTTCGAATAGGTAGGCCGGTTTTAATCTATCTATGGATATCGTACTATTTTTACCGCGAATTTGTATTACGTAAGTTTTGTCGGATCGCGATATGACGGGGAATGGTCCTTCGTACGGGAGCTGCAGTGGCGTTTTCACCGAATCAACCCGTACGAAAACATGCGATGCTGTTGCTAGGTCTTTGAAAGTAAATATTTTCTTGTCCCCGTGGCGCGAGCCGGGAACTGGCCGTAGCGCGTGGAAGTGTGTCCGTAATTGTTTGACGACATCCACTGGTTCAGCGATCGGTCGCGTCGTATTCCCGAAGAATTCGCCCGGTAGGCGAAGATTTTCACCGTAAACTAATTCGGCGGTAGATGCAGTTAGGTCGGGACGATAAGCTGCTCGTACGCCTAAGAGCACTATTGGTATCGCGTCGGTCCATGATTCGTCTGCATGACACTTGATCGCGGCTTTAAGCTGCCTATGCAATCGTTCTACTAGGCCATTCGCGGCTGGGTGATAAGCTGTGGTGCGTATGTGATGCGTACCTAACAGCGAATTTAAACGATTAAAAAGATTCGACTCGAACTGTCGGCCACGATCGGTGGTAATCTTTAACGGAGTTCCGAATCTGGATATCCATCCGGCGATGAAGGTTCTCGCGACGGTCTCGGCCTCTATATTTTCTATCGGAAAAACTTCGGGCCATCGCGTGTAACGGTCTATGCATGTCAGGCAGTACCTATTCCCACGTGATATTGGTAGCGGGCCCACTAGGTCGAGATGTACGTGCTCAAACCTAGAGGACGGTAGCTTAAAATTACCGGTGGGGCTGCTGACATGTCTCGATATTTTTGACTTCTGGCATTCTATGCAGTTTCGTGCCCACGCGCGACAATCTTTATCAATGGACGGCCACACGAATCGCTCTTTGACTAGTTTGGCAGTCGTTTTGATTCCTGGGTGTGACAGTCTATGGATTGACTCGAACGCTTGTCGTCGGAAAGGGTGCGTCACGTATGGTCGGACTCTATCTGTTGAGATGTCGCAGTAAACGTCTGTATCGTCGTGTTTTACGCGCTTCAGGATCAACGAGGTACCAGACGCTGTGAGTAGAGTTCTTAATTCGTCGTCGCCCGCTTGGGACTTTGCGAGGTCCTTATATCGAATCGCGGTAGCGATAGACTCTATTCTCGACAGTGCGTCTGCTGCCTCATTGTCCTTTCCACTAATATGTCGGATGTCAGTTGTGAATTGTCCGATGAAGTCTAGGTACCTGAACTGTCTCGGGGTACTCTTTTCCGGTTTCTGTTGGAACGCGTATATTAGCGGTTTATGATCTGTATAGACCGAAAACGTGCGACCTTCCACTGCGTGCCGAAACTGTTTAATAGCTGCGTATATGGCTAATAATTCGCGGTCGTACGCGCTGTACTTTCGTTGAGCAGGCGAGAGGGTTTTGGTGCAGAACGCCAATGGCTGCCACGCCTCGCCTACTCGCTGCTGCAACGTTGCGCCTAACGCGTGGTCCGATGCGTCTACAATGATCGCGAGCTGAGCGGAGTTAGACGGATGCGCTAATAATGCGGCGTTTGATAACGCGTTCTTTAACTCATCTAACGAAGACTCGGAGTCGGTTGACCATTTCAGCGGCGCGTTTTTCTTTAGCTTGCCTTTTAAGAGTGCGTTGATGGGAGCTTGTAATTTCGCGGCATCGGGAATGAATCGCCGATAGAAATTTAACATTCCCAAAAATCTCCGGAGTTCCCCGACCGTCTTAGGTTTTGGGAAATTGATTATGGCGCGAACCTTGTCCGGTAGTGGCTTGGTGCCGTGTTCATCTACTCTATATCCCAGAAAGTTTACTTTCCTTTCCGCGAATACACATTTTGATGAATTTACCACGATGCCGTATTGTTCTAGACGCGCAAACAGCTGCCGCAGGTGGTCCTTATGCTCTGCCTCGTCCTTAGATGCGACTAGTATGTCATCTAAGTAGGCATAGCAGAAATCCAACCCTCGTAGGACAGTGTCGATGAAACGCTGGAACGTCTGGGCCGCGTTTCTCAAACCGAAGGGCATCGCAGTATACTCAAAAAGACCGAATGGCGTTGTTATAGCCGTTTTCGGAATGTCATTCGGGTGCACTGGGATCTGGTGATAAGCGCGTACCAGATCTATCGTCGAAAATATGGCTTTCCCGAATAACATTCGCGAAAAATCTTCGATATGCGGAATTGGATAGCGATCCGGAATAGTTCTCGCGTTCAATGCGCGATAATCGCCGCATGGTCTCCAGCCCTTGTCCTTCTTCTGGACCATGTGAAGGGCGGAAGCCCATTGGCTTCGCGACGGTCGGATATGCCCTAATCTCATGAGGTTCTCGAACTCGGCCCGTGCGAGGGAAAATATCTCCGTGGACAACCGACGCGGTTTACAAAAAATCGGCGGTCCGGCGGTAGTGCGTATGTGGTGCACGACATCGTGTTTTACCTTACACTCGCTGGTCGATGGCCGCGTGATGTTCGGAAACTCGGCCAGGAGACGATGGTAGGGCGAGTCACCGGTGATGGTTTTCACCGACTGCGTGTCGTCCGTGATGACTCTTCCGATGGCTGTTAATGATGTTGTCTGGTCCAGTAGGCGCCGTTTCTGCAGATCCACCAGTAGGCCGTAGTGGCTGAGGAAGTCAGCCCCGATGATCGGCCTCATGACGTCAGCTATGACGAATTTCCACGGGAAGGCTCTACGGAGTCCTAGGTTAAGGTGAAATGTCTTTTCGCCATAGGTGCTGATGGTGGAACTGTTCGCTGCGAGTAGCTCGTACGTCGTCTTCGAGATGCGTCCCTTTATTCGCGTGCGAGGGTACACGCAGATGTCCGATCCCGTGTCGACCAAGAATTCCTCCTTTGTAACTCGGTCGGTGACGTAGAGGCGGCTCGTCCTTGGACCGTCACTGATAGCCGCGTTCAGTGGCGTCCCGTTTCGTTTCCCGACTGGAAGCTGCAAGGTGGGCGGCACTTGGTTGACTCATTGCCGAAGGTACGATGATACCAGCAATGTTTGTTTCTTGAAGGCGATGCACCGCGCGTTTTGCTGTTCGAACGCGACCTTCGGCGGAAATGCGTATGCGTTCGCGTAGATGGGCGTGATCGGGACATCTCCGCTATCTGGAGTTCTAGACTCTCCAGACGCTTCACTAGCATGTCCGCAACCCTGTCGGAGGTGATGCTCGCGACTTGGTTCCGACTAGAACCTTCGTGGATCTGGTCGGCGATCTCCGCCAACTTGTTCAGGCTAAGGTCCGCTTGCGCTGTCACGATGGCTCGTGTCATGGCTGGCAACCGACCGGACCATAGCGTCCGTAGAAAATCGTCCGTTACCGTTGAACCTGCCAAATTGCGCATATGGCGTAGGAATTGTGAGGGCGTCCGGTCTCCGATCTCTTCTTGTTCCAGGAGCTGGCGGATGCGTTGCCCCTGGGACATGGACAACCGCTGGACCAATTCCTTCTTCAGCGTCTCATACTTATCCGTATCAGGGGGATTGTTGAAAATATCCTGTACCTGTACAGCGTACTTCGGCTCGAGCTGTGACATTACGTAGTAAAACTTCGTGTTATCGGCTGTAACGCCGCTTAACACGAATTGTGCCTCTATCTGGTTAAACCAGAGCTGCGGCTGTTCGGGCCAGAAAGGCGGAACACGGATGCCGACGCGACTGATCTCTTGAAACGTCGCGGTATTCGGCGCGGAAGCACTGTCACTCGGAGTGGACGCGGCGGTTTTTCGCGTTGACATTGCCATTTTTTCTTTTTCACTACGCGAACTGAACTTACACTTCTATCGAACTTGTGATCACGTCGGGGTCACCACTTTGGAGGGAGAGGGGTGTAGAGTATTAAGATGAACCACAAGTTCCTGCGATAGATTTATTTTGATGTTTCGGATTCTCTCCTCCAACTCTATATCTGTACCTCGTAACTTGTCGACTGTCGAATGACGAAAATTGAATGTCTGCCCATTTTTACTTTTGCTTTTAAGCATTTTGTTACACCCGTGTGTTTCGGTGATTGGCCACCGTACATATTCTGGTAAGCCAATCACCTTACCTGTTTGTGGGTGCCGCCCTTCTTGTTGCTTAAGAAGGGCGACATGGACGTTGGCGGGGGAATTGTTGCTAAATATTTATTTTCAGTAATGTAGCGGGATTTTCCGAGGTTCGCTTACCTGGGGCCTAACGATCATGGCCATATGGGCCGCTGGGCCCAGGTCCCCGGTAATCCTCGGTTTATGGCGTTATGGACGTGCTATCGAGGACGTTGACTAAAATTTATTTTTCTATTACTTAAAAAATATTAAAAGCTAAAATGTTTCCTCAAAGGTAGCTTATTTATCCTGCACACCATAAACCGTACTGGCTATTTCTACAGCGAATATTTCTTTATTGTTACTGCTGCCAGCCGCTACAGATCCACGGCGAGAGAAGGTTAGCATCGCTGCATCGCCACCCTTCGCGAAGCTTGTGTCTACCGTGTTCCGCGTGTACCACAGCAGGGGCGAGCCTGGCGTGAATCGATTCAAGGACAAGCAAAGGGCAATCGAGGATAACGAGGTACGCGCGGGGCGGTGGATATTCGGCTCGCTTACTCGGCGATATTCACGGCTGCGTCGCGTTTTTTTCAAACCACCCCCCGGTTATAAATTCGACGGCTTCGAGGACGATTAAACGCGCTGTCCGTCGACGCGAGGGGGTGCGCGCGAGGGGACATCTTTCTTCTCGTCCCCGGGAGCGAGAAAAAAATCACTCGGCTGGCGAAAATACAGTCGGAGGTGGCGCGTGGTGGCGTTACGTGGGCACACGGACAAAGCCACGCTTCGTCTCGGTCCAATTCCCCGCGGCATCATCCCCCAACGGTGGTGTCGCCGCGCAGCCCCCGAACGGAACCCGCCCCGTCACTCTTCGCCGCGCGTCCCCGACGATATTCCAATTTATTCTCATCTGTTCCTTGAGCACCCTACCCTCGCGGTTCTATAGCTCGCTGTTTCCTTCTCCTGGTCCACGTTGCACACCCTCCCTGTTATACCTTCGTTTTCATATTCGATTGGCGCTCGTGATTCCACTTTCGTCGTTCGCGTCCACCGTCTCGCTTGGTCTCGTTTTTAATCAATAACTGTGTAATATCTGTTTCCCATTGTTTCCGCTCGCAGCGTGGAGATCCATTTGCATGCGCTGAGATTAATGAAAGTATTCGAACGGCGGGATGATTTAATTGAGTTCGATGTGTACGTCTCATTGTTTTAGTTTTTGTACGCTCATGAGAGATACGTATCGCATTCACGAGGGAGCACATTGTCCTCTTCGTCACATTTTTATCGTCCCCCTACCTCCTGCCCTTTGTTTGCTTTAATTGCCATCGGGAGGAGGAAAAGCTGAATGAAACGAATGGAAATTAGATCCCTGTTGAGTTTATTCGCGTGACAGATGTGTGCCAGCGCGTACGCAATTTGTCTCGATAAATCGCGATCCATTGTAACATCTTTTCCCATTGTTCGCTGCATGAATGACCCATTTCGACGTTGACAGAGGCCAGTATCACCGAGCCGACATCAACGGCTATAACACCCTATTCTTCCGCGCGCGCAAATAGAGCTTTAAAAAGTCGCGCGACACGGAGAACGCGAATTCACCGGTTCATTTATCGTCCCCCTCCCGGTGATTATTCCCAGACGTTTTCGTTTCCCCGCCCACGGTCGGATCTTCCGCTGAACTATCCACCCTCTCGGTATCTGTCCCTCTTCCTGTTTCTCCGTCCGCGTCCGCCGGCTCTCTCCCGCCTCCTTTTCATCGGTAAGGACTTTCGCCGCTTTGACTCGGGGGTTTATTAGCGGGCTTTATCCACCAACTTCCCAATGGTCCGAGGAGTCTCGGAATAAAAGCCTCGTAGCTTCGAAACTTTTGCCGTACACACACACACACACACACACACACACACACACGTACACACGTATATACACTACAGAGTCGCGGGCACAGATGGTCAAAGCCGTGGAGCGAGGAACGGAGGCGGCTAGAGAAAGAGAAAGAGGCTTCGAGCAGGGGTGAGAGACAGAAAGGGTAGTAAGACGGCCGAGAGAACGGAGACGAGGCGGCATCCTAGAAAAGGGGGTAGTGGCAGGGCCACGGGAAGGTGGAAACTGGATGGTAACTTCAAAGAACCATTCAAAGCTTCTCGAGTCTTTGAAATTTTTCCGTTAAAGGAGCTACAGGCGTCGCTCGATTCTTCCGTCGGCTCCGCTCCGCTCCGGGACAACAACGACGAAAAGCGACGAGAGCTACGGGCCAGAGGAGCGGCTGGTCGATAACCGAGCTTATCAAAATACCGTTCAAAACCGTCCCCGTTCTTTTATTCGTTCCAACGCCCGCGTCTTCGCGGCGTGCCTCGCGCTACCTCTCGCAGAGAGCTTTGTTCAGCGTCCCGCGGTACCAGTCGCTTCGCGTGGTAACTGGAGAACGCGCGAATCGGTCGCGAAACTCCTAGGTTCGCGGAAAATCCAGTCCATTATTAGAAAGCTCGTTTGGCTGGTCTGTGCCGCGTTTATCCGGCTGGAAGGATGTCGTTATTCGAGATACGCGGGGTTAATGATGTAACGCGGGTGCTTTCATAGGCTAAGGGACGGCCCGATTGGATTGCCGGAATGGAATGAGATTCCAGCTGGGATCTTTAGCTTTGACCTGGATAATCTGATGAACCGCTACACGTCTGATAACGTTTTCTCGCCGCTGACACCGACACGAGATACGGATATTAAGGGTAGCGATCTTAAAAATGCGATCAGAATCGCGCGGGGATAAAAATCTCCCGCCGGAGTCTGAATTCGTTTCAAAAATTCCGCTCACCGCTCCCTGGACGGTGGATTAAAACGCGGAGATAGAAGTGTAATGAATACAGATTGATTAAAATATCCTATCAGAGGACTAATGGATTTTTGACACGTATAAATGGGTTAATACGCTTTTATAAAGAGTAACGAGCTGCATCTATTAACGCATTATGGAATTTTGCGGTTCCATTTCAAACAATTAAGCCGAGCCACTCTTCGCAGGTTATTATCGCACTCTTTACGCCCTTGCTCTCCTTCACTAATTATCTCCATCCGCCTCTCTCGCGCTATACGTCATAGCCCCTCGTTCATACCAGTCAACTCGTATTTTCCGGTCAAGTAAAATCGAGGGGACCTCCGTATCACTTCCAATCCCTCACAGAAACTCGAAACGATAACTTCACACTTGCAAACAGCCTTCGACAAAGCGTTCTCACGAAAGGCAGGCGTTCTCAAAATCCTTGACCATTCGTTCACCCTCTCGAATAACACTGATTCCCGTGCGAGATTCAATCGCATCCGCGAACTACCCTCGGACGACTCCATCCGCCCCTAAATTTTCATTCACGCTCGAAACAGGTGGCACGGGTAATCCCCGGCAGAATCTCGAGGAATTTTCGCGAACGAGGAGCGCGCCGCGACGCATAAATCACGCGGCTCGGCCCGGCTTTATTAGAACGCGGAAACAAGCGTCGGGACGGCGATGGTGGGGCGGTGGTAGGGCAAGGGAGCCAGGGGGTGGTCGCGCGAGAATTCGGTTGTTAAGATTTCGTACGTCAGCCGCCGCTGAATAATTCAGCCGGCGAACAAACGATCTTAGGAAGCCGGGCGATATATTGCGAGCCGAAGCCCCGGGCCCAGAGATGAGTCTTACGGTGCCGCGTCGCAGCTGGCTGCTGCGCGCGCGAAAGTAATCATGCTAATGTATTCCCGGCGCTCGGATGCCGCGTCGACCGGCACCACGGTAAACTTTATTCTTAAACGCGATTACCAATCTCCCGGAGACTGTACCGCTTCGGACGCGAGGCTAGCCGGCGATACGGGCTGCGAGACGGTGGAGACGGGGGTGAGAAAGAAGGGAACGAGTCGCTTTCACACCCCCTTCCTTGGTATCGCGAGTACAGTGTACAAACTGTAGTTTAACTGGTCGAGGAGATAATCGAGCGTAATCGTGTTTTATGGAGCTGACTTTAGAAAAGGATTTTACTGAATTCTCAGAGAAAAAAAGATGGGCCAAGTCAACGAGCTTAACATCGCTGTAATGGATCTTCGCAATGCTCTGTCGCGGGTCGCAAATATTGAATTAAAGATCGAGAGGGAATGACAGGATACCTTTCACCGAAAGAGATCTCCGGCGCTGCCGTTTTCCGGTCCCGGTCTGCACTTCGCCGTGGCGCACGGAATCTTTCATGGCCGTGAAGAACGAAACGGGAAAGAAACGCGACACTCGGACGCGAGGGCGGAGCGGTCGGAGTTGTAACGCTCGCGAAAGGGTGTTTAATAACGAGAGGGCGGGCGCGAGGGTGCGCGGGACGGAGGAAAATCGGGCCAGCCTTTTGAGGAGCGGTCGGAGAACTGACGGAGAAACGTTTAAAAAAAAGAGAGAGAGAAAAAAACGAGGAACGCGAGAAAGGTGGGGAAAAAAAGGATGAAAACCGAGCAAAAGGGGCGCTCGGTAACGAGCAACGCGGGGAAAAAGAAAAGCCGCGTAATCTCGTATTTGCCTGGTTGTTGTCGCTGTTGTTCGCGTAGCGCGTGTCCCTCTCATCAATGGATCCCAGTCGAGAAAGGAAGAGGAATCTGGGACAGCCGGATTTTTATGCGACGACGCTTTAAACGGCCCTCCTGCCCCTCGTCCGCCCTTCCGCCGTCCTCGACTGTGGCCTAACCTCCCGTGTCGCCACTCTCTTCAACTTCTCTCCCCCGTGAAAACGAAGCTGCCAACGCGATGACACTGGCATAGCAGTGGATGCTGCCCCTAAAGCCTCGCGACTATGAATAACGCACAACTTAGAGCGAGAAAGAGGCATGCGACCCTTAAACGCGGTTAACGCGTCGCGTTGTTGCGTTTTCGCGTCGTTTTCGCGCGTGAACTCGCAGCAGGGTGCGCGACTCCACAAAGCTGTAAGAGAAACAGACCAAGAGCCCTGGTATTTTCATGGTGGAGGACAAGGGTGAGGAGGGGACGAGGGGCGGGAAAAGAGAGATATAGGATGCGTTCCAGATTTCTAAAGGCGTTCAATGATATTCCCGAAGAGCAGGAACGAGAGAAGGCGGAGGGCTCCGGATGGCCGCAATGAAGTTGGATTTAGCTGGAGGCGGGATGGTGAACCGGGTCGCACGGAGTTTGAAGACGTGCCTGTGTGCCGCCGCCTCTCATTTTCTCCCTGTCGCCCCGTCCTCGCCCTCCCTCTGTCCCATTCTCTTTACCCAGATATATACCTACGTTTGTATCTACGCGCGAGCTGTTGATCGCGCCCCCGCGCGCCTTTATTCAACCCACCCACTCTCCTTTGCTTGCATTTGTCTTTTCGCATCTGCACGCCCGCCTTTATACACACGCGCGCGTTAGCCTGTAGATGTACGTAAGGGTCTTTGCGTCTCCCTTCTGTTCTCGTTTCGCGCGTCTGTCCAATCGTGCGTGTATGCGCCGGCTGGTGACGGCTGCCACCAAGAGAGCCGGGGCTGCATTTTCGCGTGGATCACAAGAGGACGAGTCGGAGCGAGAGAAAGGGAGGAGAGCAGAGGTGGGTGGAAACAGCAGGCACACCGTGCTATTCGTCGCGATCGTCCCAGCATCATTTGACGCGCGCGGATCCACTGGATGCGACGGAATGGCCGTCGATGCGAGCGCCGGGATTTATGCCCTCGCATTCGCCGAATGGACCTTTCAACCCCGAATCCACCGGGACTATCATTCTTCCCGGCTCCGCGCGCGCCGTGACTCGGTAAAAAACGATACACCTTCCCGGAGCCCCGTACATGTCAAACTTTATCCCCCTTTACAACGCGACGTGATTCCACGGCTGTTACAGTACCGACGTTTGGATCACCCTCGAATCTCCGATCTTTTCTTTCCGCGTAACAACATCCCTGGTAGAGGTTCCATCCGTGGTTGAGGTTCAGATCGAAATACATGCGCATTAATTTTTCACCCCACCGATATCGAGATGTAACGTTCATCCGTGTCTTTTCTCTTTCTATCTCCAACTCGATTGCTGTCTGAATTTTATAGATACCGTCGACGCTTAAACTTGTCGCTGACTCCGTTCGATGTTGATTCATCCCGTCGTCAAACATTTCTAATCGCCGATTTACGCCGTCGAGTGTTATCGCGAAGCGTGTAAACTCGAGTCGATCGAGAAATATCATTCTCCACGGGTTACTGAAATACCCGGGAATGTAATCTCTAACGATGAACCAGAAATCCAGGGAGCTGAAAATAACTCCCTATTACTTGTAACGATAAAAATAATGGCGAGGGAAAGAAAGCTTCCTCGCAGAAGTATTCTCGGATCGTTATTTACTTTTAGTACGGGTCGGCGAAAGGAAAGTAAACGGCGTGTGCCCGATGTATTTGGCCTTCTATCGCGCTGGGTCTTCCCGCGTTTCCTTAATACAGGCCCTTTCAACCCGTTCGCAGCACCGCGGGACCCACCCCCCGGTTACGTTATGAAAAATTCCACCATTATACCCACCGACGTCATCCCTCGTTCTCTTTGGCACTGACTTATAGAATTCCCCCTATATACCTGACATACGCTCCCCCGGCTGTTCGTAGCCCCGTTGCTTCCCTTTCCCGGACTCGTACATCATACCGCGTCGAACCGCGCGAGCGAGCGTTTCCTCTGCGAGGGAATATCGAAACGAGTGTATTCGAGCCGCGCTTGTCGAACTCCGACATGATGGATCTCCGCCCAAGAAAGATCTTTGCTACTATTCATTCAGAGATTTGTACGAAATACCTGACTGCAATTTTTATTCCCTCGCAACTTGGCTGATCGAAACCACCGCCGTGTGTGCGAGACGCCTGCGAGTAGGAGAGGGACGATCGTATCGATCTGCAAGACGGATAGTTTACGAAAATGATTCGAAACGGCAGTCGCCACCGACATCTCCTATCAATCATCCTCGACTTGCTCCAGAAGAAGTTACTGGAGATTAAGAAAGGGCTGTTTTATGATCTGCTCCTCAGTTTTATTACTCCGACTCTACGATTCTCAGGAGCACGGCTAACCCAGTTTGGCGTCCATTGAATTTCTTACCGCATCCACTTCATCCTCTACACTACCACTTCGAAACTTCCATAATCGCGTTACCATCCAATCGATATCAATATCAATCGCAACATCCCTGTATAAATTATATCCCATCCATGGTAATAGAATTAACCTCATGGCTCGTCGTAAATAAACAACTAAACGATCTTCCTCGTAAATGTTCGATGAGACACCGATACCAGTCCCGATCGAGCGTTTCGATACTCCCTCAGCTTCATCTATGCTCTCAAGCACCTTCTCAGCCGCCTAAACGCTGTCTCCAATGCTCCTCGATAATTATTCTATCGCAACGTAATTCGCAACGGATCGCGCGGACTGGCGAACGATCGTGGATGCAAATTCCGGCAGATTCCTGCGCGTTCGTCCGTCGAATCGATCGTCGCGCGTCCTCTGCACGCCAGGCAGGCGTATGACTCGCGAGAGTCACCGATTGGTCGGTCACGTACTACCAACGTTAATTACGGTTCGGCTAAGAGGGAACTTTGTTCCCGCGGGATTAGAGCCAGGCGAATTCCGGAATCATGCAGTAGGTACCACCGGTGTTAACATCGGTACGCCGGATACGTACGAAGCAGCGGAGGGGTGGGTCAACGGAGAACACGCAGCTTCGTTGCATCCACCGTGTCGCACCTTCTTTCGAGGTCGGTTAAAGGTCGATCCCGCGGGACGGGATTGGGGACGGTAATCCGCGCGTTTCCCTGCTCGCCGCATCCTCTGCTGGCACGCGACTGCTTTTATGCGACTTAATCCGGGATTGGATGATCGACAATTTCGTTTTTCTCCTCTATTTTCTTTTTCTCTCTCTCTTCTTTAGCGGCGACGTGATTGCGCTGGAGAAATTTTAATTTCTTCTGGGAAACGAATTTACGCGTGTAAAACCGCGAGGAGTACCGAGGTGAATAGTGACGGTCGTATTTCTCGATTTTACGTCGATCACGTTTCGTTCCTGTCATTTTTACGCCGCTCCCCGGCATTATTAAATTATTGGAAATTGAATATATTTGGTTTCGTATAATCGATGAATACGTAGACGTTGCGATAAATACTACCGGTGAAACCGTATATCAAACGTAGCGTTGCTCCACTTCGAAATTAATTCCCGGTGAAATTCGTTAGATAAGTAGCGCACGGTACAATGCACAAATGGATGCTCTATAGAAGGTACCTCTACCCAGGCCAGCATTAAGGGTTTAACGCTCTCGTGCACACGATCCCGAATATCATCGTACGGCAGTCGATCCCGATGGAACGCCGTTAAAAGGTATTGACACGCGCGGTTGGAACAAGACGCGAAAGACGGCAAGGAAAATATCGAGGGGAACCGGAATGGCCGCGGACGCGTTCAAGCTATCCGTTCAATTACCTTGCGCTCAGGGCGAATCAACAGGGAGAGCGAGTTTCTCGCGTCTTAATCCTAAGAGCCTTAGGCTCGCCGCTAACGCAGCCCTCAGCGATGGTAGGTAATTGCATAATTCATCTTGGACGCGGTGCACCGCGCCCTAATGGATTTTCGAAATAAATACACGTAACCGCCGAAGGCGTGCTGCGATTACATCATCCGATACAGTCGGCCATGTTGGAGCACTGGCGTCAGCGCAGCCTCGCGCGGCCTCAGAGCGGGAAATATATTTTTCATCATCCGCGAGGAGGGGCCTCGGTGGTGGCTCGAGTCACCCGCCGACGAATTGGAAAACATAATTAACCGGGACGCTTTCACGGGCCAGGCGGACGGAAATATCTGCAAGATTTATAAATCGAAAAAAAGGAGCAGAGGGAGAGAGAGAGGGAGAGAGAGAGGGAGGAAGAGGGAGAAAAAAGAAATCAGCTCCAACGAGTAATTGCATAATTTATCCGATGGAATTAGCGCGGCGGTAATGGATTTCCGTGATAAACTACACCGCGAGCGTACTCGATTCGTCTGCGTGGACCATGAGAGGGAGGGAGGGTTAAACGAGGCCGGCCAATTTGATAAACGGTAACGCGGGATCGCGAGTGTACACGCAGACGGAATGGTATCGGAAGCGACGAAAATCGTGGGCGGCGCGCGTTCGCCGCGCGGAACGCTTTGAAGCCATGAATACGTAACTCGCTGCCTCGGGGCGATGGATGTTCGAATTAGGCTCACTTCGAGAAAGCGACGCCGCCAGCAGCGATGCCTAATTGCATAATTTATACGATATAACGCACACCCTAATGGAAATGCTCGGCTGCCGCGTTTCGCGGCGGATCAGCGCGCGTTCAACGCGTGCATAGTCGAGCGTGAGATGAACGATTCGGTCGAGAGGCCGTGGGAGGAATTGTCGCGAGATCCTCCTCTTAAATTCCGACGCGAAATTAGTCCCGCCTGTAGTCGGGTGAAAGGAGAAGCGGTCTCGCGTCGCTGTTCAAAGCGGCTCTTATTTGAGATGTCCGCGCGTGGCGACGCTCGCTGAAAAGTTAAATGCCCGTGCATCCTGTGTTTCATCGCGTTCAAGAGACCCCCGGCTAGGTAAAGCGGAAACACGGCAAAAAACGGGTGGAGAGCGCAAACACGCCGCGAATGTAAACCTTGACCACCGCCGTCGGTGAGTTAACCCCTGGAACGTCGTTGTTAGATGAACCGGCGTAACCTTTGCCACGATCCTACGCGTGCGTGGAGCCGGAAAACCGAGACAGAGAGGCGGAAACCAGCGGCTCTTCTCGCAATCGAATAAGACGACAACGAGCGCGTGGCTTCAGTAGAACAGCGCTGCATTAGTCAGACGAACCCCTCGCGAGTTTCGCAGCGAGTTCGCGAGGGGGTAAACGATGACTGCTTAATCGCGCGGAGGCTCGAAAGTACAGATATACGATAATTGTGAATGTTGGAGAAGGAATCTGCATACAGATTGCACGGTCGAGTTGGAAAAAGTTCGAGCTTAAGTTTGAGCGCACCGCAACGAAGGAATTAAGCGGGCGTTGGTTGAACGAGGAGAGCGCAGCGTACAACTGTCCACGTATTCGAGTTTACGGTGGCCGCCTCGCAACGGGGATGTAATAAAACCAACTTTAGATGCGGCGGAGTCGTATACTTCATTTCCGTAGCAACGAATGGAATTAAAAACTTGCCGAGATTCCCGTCGCGAACCTTGTCACAGTCGTTGGTAACTGTCGTAAAGCTATATCGAGAAGGGATTACGAAGAAACGATTATACGAGACGTGTACCACGTCGGTTTCTGAAAGCATCTGAACCAGTGCGTAGCTCGACGAATACCGTGAAACGTACCCGTCACGAGCCATTACAAAATTATCTACGATTTATCCGTCTCTGTATCATCGATCACCTTTTATTCCCCCCCCGCTGATACGCTGCGAAGTGACCCGATAAAGCAATGGAAAGGTGCAGAGATTTATTCGAAATTAATTCCATAAATTAATTTTACACATCAAATTTAAATAACACCTCTGGATCATTAATACACGAAGACCGTGCATTATACCGCAGATCTACTTATAATTAATTTCATAAATTAATTATCCAAACGGTCTAAAACTCCTCCGTCCCAAAGCCCATCTGATATACCTCTAATGCCGCGCCTGTCGCCTCTCGTTCGTTTCCGACGCGCATCGACCAGGAGCCCCCGGTTCGAGCACGCAACACCTGCAGATACCCGGTGGTACCAACCCTCGCGAATATGCAAAGAACCGGTACACGCAGAACGCTTGACGAGAGTAGCGCACCAGGGGTAGAGGAAGGAAACGATGGCGACGTTGGCGAGAGAGGTGTAGGAAGCGCGAGGGGGTCGACGCTCTGAGATAGAGAGACAGTAAAGGCGAAAGGAAGAGGGGTTGCAGGTGCGCCGATAAGGGGAGGCCGGAAATTCTTGGGATGGTGGCGTTACAGGTGCCGGAGGTGGCAGCGCTCGCGCGAGACAGGCTAACGGTAACGCTCGCCCAACGGAATATAGAGTAGACGAGGGTAGCAGGCGAGGGATGCGAACCACCGACGTACGTTCGAGCCGAAGGGTTTGCACGAGAGACCCACAAGTGGCATGTCTCCGCGCCGTGCTAACCCGTGCCGCGGCGCTTCCACCGTTTCTTCTCTATCCACCTCGGTCCCCTGCACTTCGTAAACATTGTACCACCCTTTGAGCCAGCGTCGATACCACGGCACGTCGTCGCCGATGTGTACGCCCGCCCTCGCCCCTCCTTTGTAGACATTTTCCGACTCGCGTTACGTGCCCAGACGCGCGAGACGCGACGCATATTCGCCGGTACATCGAGGGGCGCAAGGTTGCGTGAAAATTCCTCCCAAGATTTCGTTCGATTTGGCAGCGCTCGCCTTCGCCCATCGACCCATTCCCTTTGTGCCCCGTACGAGAGAACCGACGCTCCGCTACCCCAACCCTGGCGCGCACCTGCCCATCCTACCCCCGATTTCTCTCCGTCTCCTTCGTCGAATGCAAACATTCGTAGTCGCGAGGGGATGCACGATTTATCGGCGGTTCCCGTTTGATGGTTTTTACGGGGAACGTAACTCGGATCCCAGGCGAATGTCCTACCCGTTACTACCCTCTCACGATCCCGATACCCTCTCCTCGAGGGTCTAGGCAAATATCCCGCGTTCTCTTTGATCCAGCCTCTCGAACCCTCCGCCGCGAATTCGCGTCTCCGCGGCAAACGGATATCCGCTAACTTTGCTCTTGGCCCCACCCTTTAATTACGGGACCGTTTTATCGGCCATGGTGCGTTATTAAAGCCGGTATCGGCTCGAAAAATTCGCCAGAGCGTTCGCGAAGGGAAAAAGAGCATCGCCGTCGAGGAGTGTCCCGTGGTTAACCGAATTGGCTAGCGGAAGGGCGAAGAAAGTAAAGGGACGACGAAAAAATGTGGGAACGGGAACGAGTGGACGGAGAAAAAACGCGGAACGCTCTCGCGTCCATATATTTTGCTTATTGTGCCTCGCGAGCGTGTTTCGTTATAATATCGCGACATAAGTTCCGCGCGACAAAAACCTCGCAGGGCGCGTGCAACAGGAGGAGAGAGAGAGAGAGAGAGAGGAAGGAAGAAACGAAAAAAAAAAAGTATCGTCGCAACACGTTTCGCGTTAGCGCGGCTCTACTCCAGCCGTCATAAGAGATCCACAAAGGCCGCGCGAGATCCGCGAGAACGTGTGCACTCGCGCCACGTGTTACCCTCAATCGTCCTCGCACCCTCGTTTCACCCACGATTTTCCTACGCTGTATAAACGTCATTTGTCCTTTGAAACGCCGTTTCCCTCGCTCTCTCTCTCTCTCTCTCTCTCTCCCTCCCTCTATCCCTCTGATTATAGCTCGTTAACGAGCGCCTGCTTCGAGTGGTGCTTTTCAGCCGCGCTTTTATCTATCGGGACGCCGCGCAATCGGCTCCTTTATCTGGATTCGTACGGACCGGGGAATCATAAAAGCCGATCGGCGGCCATGTAATCAGGCTTCCGGTAGAACGGCCGGGATATCTACCATAATCGACAGGCCATCGTGCTCGTCCGCGCTACTACAACCCCTTCTGATCATCCCCAACCGCGGCGCTGCCTCGCCGCTCCAACGATCGTTGAAATAAACGCGTTAATCCGTCCATAACGAGAAGACGCGCGCGCGTACGGTTTACGAGGCTGCGAGAGGATATTTTCGGCAATTCCAGCGCGGAATGTTTATCGCTGGCGTTTCGTAACTGCTCGATACCGCGCTCGCGCTGTATTCCACGGCAATGCGAAGACGGCGGAATAGAAATTGCGTATTCGCTGAACGACGGTACTATTGTAATGCACTTAGCACGTCCTTCTCCCCAGCCAGGATCCCGCTGAAACCCGTTACGTGCTCTCTTAGCTCGCGAGCCGACGCGAAACGAGCTTATATGGGATTCCTAGCCGAGACGATCTGCTCGTGCCACGAGAGCGAGAGGGAGAGGCGGAAAGAACGAGCGTGTGAAATGAACGCGTTCACTTGGAACGAAACGGTCCCTCGTTACGGGGCGCAACGCTGATATATTCGATTAGATTCTTTGCTACCTCTCCTCCCAGTCGCTGGTCGAGAGCGGGCGGATCATTTATTAGATCGTTTCATAACGCCACCCGCTAATACGTAACTATCTGACTGGGTTAGTCGCCGTGAGAAACACGCCAGCGCCAAGCCCGCCGTCTTGTTAGACCGTCACTGGCCGACCATCCCTCGAGATACCATCCCATCTGGTCTATTCAGCCGGCGAGGGCGAAGTTAAGGAGCCGGGTAACGCTCGAGAGAGACGTCGTTTGGTACGGGCATTAAACCGATATCGTCTTAGATTTTCCATTTTTCCGTGGTAGCTACACATCGCCTCCTTTCACCCCTATTACGCTGCACCGTTACTGCCGCTACTAATTTTCATCCGCCGCTATGAAACCTCTTGGTAAACGTTATCTGGGCTGGTCTCGAGTGCCGATGGGATCAAGTATCGCGAGTGGCCTCCAATTCGACCTGGTAGTTCCGAGGGTAGCTCCTGAATATTTTTCAAACAACAGTTTTGAACGCAATCGAACGTAGGACGAATAAAATTCACCTATCTAGATAGCTTCAAGTGCAATGGAGCGTCAGCCAAGTACATTCGAATCTTTAACGCGATGCTTCAGTCTCAGATTCCTTACACATTCACCGCCAGTGTACCAGTTACGCTTTCACTTAATTTCATCGAGCTCCACGTCGACCGAACTCCGCTATCCCGTATGCGATGCATATTTCACTATGGGAGCTTAATTACGAGCTGTCGATCCCGCGTAATAGACTCCCAATGATAAATATATATACGCCTAAAAATAACCGAAGCCACGATCGACCCGGAGATATGTTGGTTCGTCCGGAACAAGGTAATTCGATTCGAACTCCTGTTAATTACACTTCCTGGCGGCGCTCGCTTCCTTCGAGGCGAAGGGGTTCCACCCCCGAATATTTATACATTTCGCTGATATCGGATCGGTCGGAACGGCGCGGTTCCCAGCCACGGTTCTCCGGGCGATACCTTTGTTTGCGAATCGCCTCGACGGATTTACATTGCAAATACGATCCCCTTGACTTTTGGATCCCGCGCGAGAGGATAACCGCTCGTACCCGATTCGCGTTAAATTGCATACCCGACGCGGATACCAACCTGAGCGTTATCTCGCGGCCGCTCAGCTACTAGGTGCAAATTTTTGCCAGGCTATTTTATAACGCCAGCCGTCCCACCACCTTAACGACCTTCTTCCTTCGTCCACCGTCGAAACGATCCGGTCGAACATTTTTGTCCGTCGAACCGGCCCGGCCGTCGCCTTACTTCCATATATATTACCCCCTCTTCGTTGCCCACCCCTCGCTGCCCCACCACGTTGGATGAAGTATTAAAACGACTACGAAAACCGACCAGCAATTTCACCCCTTTTTACGAGACGCGTATAAATCATCCGCCGAATTTCATTACAAGTCCGCGCGCTCAGGGGGTGAGTTTAACTACGCGGTAATAAACATTCACACGACTCGAATCGCCCTTAATCCCCGTCGCGAATGGCGCTTCTGGTTTCAAGTTTACGAATACGGTGTTAAGTGACGATAGTTTGTTCCTGATGGCTTTGTAAAGTCCGTGAGGTTCAGATTAGAGACGAATGGAGTCTTTCAGTTGTGTTTTAGACTATACACTTTGTTTTAGCGTTAATATTCCTGTTGATCGAATTGAGTATCTTTCGTAAAAGTTTGCTCAGCATTGAAGTATGAAAATAATAAGTCGACGCTTCGTCGCAGAGAAGTTCCAGGTTTGAATTTCGAGGAATAAATGGGGTAGCGATCGTGCGAGTCGTTCGGTCAAGAGGGTGGCGAACCTCTGTGCTCGAACACAGCTTCGACCATCGAATCAGTGCATCTTATTTATAGTTCTCGACGAATGCGAGAGCCTCGAAAAAGCGTCCTGAAAACGCGATTAAACTCGCTAATGGCCTACGGTTTAACGCGAGAGGTGTTAAATTTAACCTATCCTACCCCGTGTGACCGTTTAATTTGACCCATGGAAAGAATCGGTACCGTGAATATTTCAACCGGTTCAACAATACACTCGTCCGCTTAATTTGAACGTCTTTCCAGTTCCGGCTCACGAGCGAGTAATTGCGCTCTCAAAGGTTTCAACGCTGTTACATAACACTTTTGCGCTCGAAACGTTTCATTAATTCGAAATAAATAAACGTTTAATTTAATTTCAATCTACCATCCCCCGCATTCCTCGTAACGGGGATTCCGTATAATCGTTCCCCCGTCCAATTTGAATTAAAACGTTCATAAAACACGGTTCCGCGTTGTTTCCTATTTACTCGGACAGTAATGGTGTTCTTGAAAAAGAAAAAGACTAAATTTCGCATCGTAATAATTCGCTCGAAAAAATCCCATTTATCCAACGAGTCTCCCGTGCGCCTCCGCTTTCCATTAAAAAACCCCCATCTTGGTGGTCACCGCGGAAGCGGGAAAGAACGAACGAACGCGTACTTCGGTATCTTCTCTTTTTTTTTCTTTTTATTTCGCGAGCTCCACGACGTAGTCGCATCGCGACAAGGCTGCTCTCTCGCGAACAGCTTTGTAAAGGGCGGTATTTTTATGCACCATCGGCCGCCACCGGGGAGGTAAATTATTCCCGCCGTGTACGAATGCCAGTCACGCCGGGGGTGTCTCCGTTTTACTGTTTTCGGGCCGCCTCGGCGTGTCCTAAGCCGGCCAATTTACGGTGCAAACATTAAGGTCGTCATAAAGTGGTGGCAGTCTTAAGGCGCTATAAATCGTTCCGCCTTCATCCTTCTCACGTCGCGGCCCGTCTGCCAACCCAGTACGCGGGCGCACCCCTTCCGCCCCTACGACAGGATACGCTCGAATCCGCGGGAGCCCCTGACGAACCGAGCCGCTGCTCGTATATTTCACTTTCGCGATGCAATTTTCCCTGAGCGGGCGTGTCGAACGAATTTCGCTGCAATTCCGGGGACATCCTTCAAGTTTCGAAGGGTGGCTGAATTCAGACGGTGTCCCATTACTGTCTGAGCGTATATTAACGTAGCTGCTGCGCTACGTAGTCTTGTTCGTGGGATCGCGAGATGAAGAATGGAATAAGCTATTAAATAAGAATTGAATGAGCGTAAACGTTGAATTGGTATCACTCGAATAAATAGAAGCATCTTAAACGGAGAGAATCGCTGAGATGCGTTTCTGTATTTTCCGATTCGATCGCCTCCTTCTCGACGCGCATTGCGCAACACGCACATCCACCACCGTAAACACATTTTGCGGCGCGTCTCGCGGGACTGGAATATCGCGGAAAATTTCAAATCTAATAAAGACGAATGCCGCTCGCGCAGGTACCACCGCCTGTCCGCGTATTATGAATTATTATTAAACTTCCTTCTCTTCGAACACCTCCACACGCGTTTCAGTCGGCGAATGGCATGTGTACGAGTTCCAGCAGGCTTCTTGCGACACGTGGCAAGAACCGGCTACGCGTGCCTGTCTTTTGTCATCGACAACAGGCTAATATCCTGTCCCGTCGTCGAATTCCGCCAATCTCTGTACGAAATAGCTCGAACGATGAAACTGAAAGCTGACGCGTCGCATCGACTCGAACGCGTATCATCAAAGTGCCCCTCAGACCTGTCTTTGATGCAGCAGCCGCGCGTTTAACGAGGGGATCGTTAACATTGCCGCGCGAAACGATCGTTTTCCCATTAGCCGAAAGTCAGAATCTCGAAACAAATTACCCGGAAGCACCTCAACTTTGTTTCGTATCATTTCGCGCGGTCCGCTTCGCCAAGCGACCGTTCAATAGGTAAGTTAATAACGCTTCGCGTGTCTCATAACATAAGACTGGCACTGGAGGGTGCTCTTTTACGCAATCCAGCGAGGCGCGAGCGAATGGAACCGATATACGGGGGCGTAATTTTTAAGTCTCTCTCTCTCTCTCTCTCTCTCTCTCTCTCTCTCTCTCTCTCTCTCTGGCGGTGGTACGGGTTGTTCTAGGGTATCGGGGTGGCCGGAACGTGAGCGCACACGTGACGAGGCTAACTAGCGCGGTACGTGTGACGGTATAAACATCCTGGTGTCCCGTGATGAATACGGCCGGTAATTACCGAATGGTAATTACGCTAAAATGATAATGACGCCGCTTCCAGCGTGCTGCCAGCCTGTTTGCCAATCCATTCTGTAATTTTACCATGCCGCGATGCGTCGCGTTGCCCCGCGGTGCCGCTTCGCCACCCCCGCACGGCCCTGTTACACGCGCTCGCAACTTATTAATAATAATAGCGCTAATAATAACAACGATGATAATAATAATCGCGGTAATATCCGCGATTCGTCCCCCCACGCGCTCGTTTTCGAGATCCGACGGCACGACGATTCGACGAGACCCCTTCTGCGCCTCTCGAAAGTCGACGCTGACGCGAGTTTTTCGCCCTCGCGCACGCGTCGTTCACCAGCCAACCCTGGTAGCGCGCAATTGAATTCGTCCGTTCGTTCCCACGGCCGTCCCGTATGTAATTTCGCGATTGTTAATTTTCATAAGCGGCTCGTAAATACTTTGGCGAAATTACGTCGAGCGTCCCGCGAAGCGGTTTTCACGGGTAAAATAGAGAGGGATAGAGTGAGAGAGGGAGTGGTAGGTAGGGGTAGGAAGGTCGTCCAGGGACGGAGGTGGGGCCCCGGTGCTCCTGTACCGCGCCCGTAATGTCGCAAATGGGATGATAATAATTATTACAGGAACGAGCACTTTGCGGTGAACAACGGTGATCGCGGTAAAACAGTAATGATAATGGCATCGTTTTCTCGAAATTGCCGTGGCGGCAGGCCTGCCCGCGAGCGCGCGACGCAAGGCGCAACGCGTAATTTTATGTAGTCCGACGCTTAAGGTCCATCCACTTGATAATCGCGCCGTGGCTCGTAAAGGCCGATTAACTGTGCTTTTAAGTCACAACAACCTGAACGGCGTGCCCGCACGAACGATCGTTTTCATCTTCGATTTATTCGAGTATTACGTCGTAACGTTTATCCATCGGCGGTTTCCACGAACCCTTTCATCTCTTCAGAGAGGCCGACGCATCTGCATGTATCAAACGCGGGCAGATTTTCAAAGACTTCTATCCGAATTAAAAAATTCGCCCCTGAAAAGATTAACGCTGTAAACGGTTGCCAAGATCAGCATCGAATGAAAGATTCAAAGTCGACCCCTCTTCAGAGCCCAAATGAACGCCGCGACGACCAGCCACTATAATTCAGCGGAGCGCCGCAGTCTCCGTTCGAGCCTTCGAACGTGCTAACGAACAAGCGCCACGGATCGCCACGTCCCAAACGATTCGACGGTGCAATTTCGCGGGACAATCGCCGGACGGCGAGCCATCGACGACGCCGAAAGAACGAGAGCACAAACGCGACTAATTGGAACGGCGTGCCTCGCCAAAGTTCACCTGGCCCCCCCGGTCAGGACGTGGAAAGAGAACAGGTGCACGTAATTCTGGTTTATAAAAGCCTTTGTAATCGAGAAGACACGCCCTTCTCCACCTTCGACTATCCACCATCTATTATACAAAAGGCAGCTCGCGATTAAATTATAACCCCGACCACCCTCGATCGATTATTTACCCTCCACGTCCTTCCGTGGACGCGCGACAACCGCGCGCGATGGATAGCGGCTAGACATGATCTCAAGCGTTGCTCTCTTCTCTCTTAATAACTCATTCTCCTGTGTCCCATTTGTGCTCGCCCATTTAAGATTCTCATTCGTAGCACGATAGCGGGGCGGGTAACGGAGAGACGCTGGCAGCGACGACGTCTACCTGCGAGGTGAGCGTCGTGGCTTAATTATCTTCTCCTTCGTCGTCGACACCGCGGCGAACACGGGGCGGTTTCCTTTGCCCGGCGACGTGACATCGTTCCTAATTCTCCCGCCTCGCCCACCCAGCCACCCCTCAGTCGATTACATTATTAATATCAACGCCGCGAGGAGCCGCCGCGTCCGTGAACCGGCAAGTTTTTGCGCGACACCGGCAATTTGAATGTATGCACGGGGATGGAGCACGTGAGACCGCGAGGGAATTCGAATTAGAGGCGCCGGGTCGAGCACGTGTCCCGCCCTCCAACCTACCCCGTCGAGTTGGAACGTTTCCGCGCGACGCATCGACTCGCGGAGGACGACGTCTGCACGGGGGTGAATAAGTAAAGACGCGAGGGATGAAAATGTACGGGAGACGACGCTGGTGGACGATAAGGAATCGATCGGGCGGCCAGACTGAAATTTCTGGACGGTCCTTTTTTTAGTTGTAGGACGGACGCCCTACCAATTGACCTATCTAGATCGCCGGAAGATATCCTCTCGCCCTAATACCAGAGATTGGCCACCGTGCTACGGCTAGATCTGATAAACCGCGAACGTTCCTGGCCACGCACGAATAATCGAACGCGTGAGATCGCCATGGAAATTGGGGTGTCGTTCAGGGTCCCCTCTAGCGCCAAGTGGAAATAAACTTTGCACGGGGTGTGTAGTCGATTGCGAAAGTCAGATTCTGTTCATTGCTTTAAAGGCAAACGGACGATGTCTAATTTTTGTGAAGTATTTTTTGGAAAGGGATATCTTGATGGCAATTCTTTAATTTAATGTTGAAAAATTTGACGTATGAAAGTCACGCGCAGACAGTATTGATAAAATTAAAGCGTGTAAAATAAGGAGTGGAGTGGCAATTAAGAGGATCCTCGGTGTTATCGCGTGGCAATAGGACCGATCGAATCGCCTCACCCCTAGCGAACAGCCCGCTCGGAAAAACCGGGTGGTGTATGTGCCGTTTAATGGACAAATCGCGTTTCTGCGCGCGATAATAAGCGGGATCCGTTTCGAGAGTGGACGTATCGGCGCACGCTTAGCTGATTTGATTTCCACAATTTCCTGGGGTGCCGCCGGATTGTCATGCGGAACGCGAGTCGAGCTATAATTTAGAGCGCGCGTCCATGAGAAACGGAGGGGTGGGATGAGTGGAGGCGGGTCAACTCGTGACGGGCAACGGGACAATCGAGACAGAAGAGAGGAGATGAGAGACAGATGGAAAGTGAAATGGAGGGATGGAGAGAAAGAGAGAGAGATGCTTGGCAGGGGGTAGGAGAGGGCTGAATAGCCAGGATGACAGTGCGAGAGGGTGGAAAGTGGGAAGCGGTAGAGCGGAAAATAATGCAGCGTGCAGAATTACAAATTACACGCTACAGGAGAGGTAGGTCCCTCCCAGTAGCGGCAGAGGGGCCCTCTGTTCGTTCCGTTGATTACACAAACAACATTCGTCGACACGCCGTGAGCTAAAGAGGGGCAGTGGGAAGGGGTTGCAGAGAAATAAGGGACGAGAGAGTACCGCGAGCGGGTGGTATCAAACGCAGTCGTTACAAAGCCGGCTATTAATCTTTATTACAAACAATCCTCTGTGTTAATTCCGTGTAATTTGCCGGCAGTCATGTTCCGCGACGTCCTCCTCTGCCTACGGGACGTCGCGTCGTACGCGCGTTGCTTTCTCGCGGTTCGCGACGCGTTTCCCATTTAATCGCTCCCTCGTTCCAGAGACGAAGGGGGCGAATCAACCCCGATCGTTCCTCTGTAAAATGTCACGAAGCGTGGGAGGGGTTGGTAGAAAGATGGAAAAGAGAGATGACTGACGGTAAACACGACCGCGTTAAATATCGTTCTCGTAAAATTCTGCCATTTCGCTGTTTCTACGATTATAAATCGTTGGGCGTCGACGAAGGACATTTAACGCGAATATTAACCGCCTTAATTCATGGCGTTCGGAATGCAGCCCTAATTGGATAAATATTCCGGATATCATTATCTCCTACGAATTCCGGTTTAAATATAAAACATTACTTCGCGTGGTTATAGCGGAGAGCAATGAATTACGATTAATTCGAGGATCACTCTGTACATTCGCGAATCGTGTCGACCGCAAAAATGTTTCGCTTTAATTACCGAAAGTCCATCGCGAAAATAACGTTGGCGGACCGCGGGTTGCCCATCACTGACCTAATTAATTCGCGCTGCAAAGTGAAACTATGCGGCAAGAACTACCCCTGTACACGGAATCACCCTCGGGCACGCAGAAGAAGGCTCTTATCACGGTATCGCCGAAACGTAAAGCCGAGCGTAATGTTCATCCGCGCGAGGGATGCGGTCTACTTAAGAAATATGTACGTCGCTGTTTATCGAATTCCCTCCGCGCCATTTCACCCTATCTACGGGAGCAATTTTGCCACCAGGCACCATCTAGATTTATGGGATCGTTAAGAGTCGTCCACGGGACGCTGAAACGGTCTAGCTCCAACTTAACGTGAACGATTGGCCAGTATAGTATCTCGAAGGCACAACGAACCAAGAACACTTAGGGGATGATGTTCGAAAGGGGATGATGTACGCCAGTATCACCCGCTATCCCACGGTCCCGTATGGTATTTTCAATTAGGACACTTTCCTCTGCCCTCCCCTAATCCAATTACAATCTCAGACGATCGCGTTCGATTTTTGCAAAATTCAACGCTGATCGTATACCTTGGTACGAAAACATAAAATAGAAAATTTAGACGCTATCAATTTGGCTCCTAAATATCTCGGCTAAATAGCTACGATTTCCGCAAAAGTCTCACGTTACGTTTGACTGATCGACAGTGGCACGTATCCTCCAGTAGCCACTCCATCTCCCACGCTTCGACTCAAACTTTTCCCAACGGTGCCACTTTTGCTCGGTCAAGCAATAGTCGTATCGTATACGCCATCCTTCTCTGTCCGCACAATGAGCTTCCAGTGGCTTACCCGGTGCCCGAGAGGGAGGAAAAACGCGGACGGGTTTTACTCTTCGACGTACACGATCGAGCCGAGTCGAAGCGTCCACAAACACCTGCTATATCGTCTATAATGTTCCTCCAGTGTCTCACTTCGAGTCCTCCTGCTAAAAGACCTCTCCTCGGTTTATAACGCTACGCCAACCCGACCCGTTCTCAGGTTTTTTCTCCTACCCTTCTTTCTCCCGTTTGCGGGGCCGCATCCTAGCGAGGATGGCATCGATTTCACATATACCGAGTGTCGCGCTCGTAACAGACGCGCACATCAGAACGGCCGGCAAGGACCTCCATTATCCGCGCTCCACTTTCTCGCCTGACGTTTTCACACCGCACTAGCAGTCTGTCGTTTGCGGGGTGAGTGTGTCGTTACGCGACGAAATTACCCGATGCACGGGCAACGCGCCACCGCGTGTTTAAATCTAAAGGCGAACAGGGGCCTCGTAAATATCAATTTTCTATCGAGACTAGCTGCCATCCAGCTGCGGTGGGAATTTTTCAATTTTTTACCACCCCTTCGGTTTCCCATTCCGAGGTACATCATATCGTGATATCCGCTGACAAAACAATCGTCAATTCGACGATTCGAGCTTCACGTGAAACGTGCTTATTGTTACATTTTTCTCGTCCGTTTCCTCTTTCCGCGGGGATAAATTTTGCGTTCAGGCCGAACGAAATGGGATCGAGGAAACTCAGCGGATTTCGCGAAGATATCTTCAGTCGCATTTCGAGTTTTTCCACGGGAGGTAAAGATATCCGCGAAGGGGACTTTCGTGGCCTAAATTGCACTTCGCGATGGAACTTAGGCGATATTTCCGCGCGGACTTAAGAAGTCCATAAAATCTCACCAGACTTTACCGTGAACGACGTAACTTCCGCGGAACCTATACAATGTTCACGTCGGGACGTTTTCCTAATTATCGCGAATTATTCATGAACTGCGGCCTTCCGACGAGCCGCTTAGCGAATCGTCCGCATTCTCCTCGTTGCTTACAGCGTTTAAAACGCGTGCAAAACAAGCGTCGCCTCCGAGCTTGCGAGAGAAATGAATTACGACTCAAAGATAATCGAAAAAGAAAATCCAAGAGTAGGTGTACATCACCCCTTAAAATACGAGTCTCTGTTCGATCTTCTACCCGAAAATCTCTCTTCCCAGATCTTCCGGAAGCAAAAGTTGAGCGACGAGAAAAGAAATCAGCGAACCTTCCAACACCTCCCGAAAGAATCGAGCAGGCCAAACAGATTTCGCCCCGCAGACACGAGTCGAACATCGAGAGTGGCGTCTGCGGTGTTTCCAAGTCGAAGATTGCCGAAGATTCGAGACGGATGCTCTAAATCACCGGGGGTAGGGGTGGAAGGACTAAACTTCTTAAGCCAGTTAAGCCAGCCAAGGCTCGAGGTTCTACGCGTGGCTGTCATCCGCGAATTCACGCAGACGTGGAGGAGATCGCGGGTGCACGCGGTCGTGTTTCCGCTCTGCCGCCATCGACACCGGAGGAGACGCGGGTTACAGGGTAGTTGGGCGAGGCATAAACCCATGGAACACGATTGCGAGCTCTTTGGTATGGAGCATATCCGGGAAACCTCGACGTCAGACTGCAGATAGGTATACTGCGAAGATAATCCACTGCTAAGCTCGCTCGATTCGCAAAGACTGAAACCGTTTGTTTGAGGATTTGCTATTTCGCTTGACTTCCGTCTAGCCCTCCTTACCCCGGCGTCTCTTACGAGCGCCTCGCATCCCTGCCCCTCGATGTGCACCGCGGCAACTAACGCCGTCCCCGTCGTCGTCGCGAAACTGCTCGACGCACCAGTTTTCCAAGAGGACCAGGCGAGACACAGTTGCCCCGAGACTTGGTCGAGGAACCGAGGCGAGGGCCAGAGATCGCGACGAACGAGGCGAACGCGAGGATCAAGGAAAGGGGGAAGAAGAGTCGTAGCGAGTCGGAGCAGAAGGTCCAACAAGTAGCAGAGCAGGGGTGAAAGAAGGAAACGGGACGGGGCTGCGTTTCGTTTTGCCGACCGAACAACGAGACGTTGTTCCTCGAAGCAGAAAGAAAAGCTCGCTGCCTCGCGACGATAAGAAAGAATTCGCGCTTTATCTCGTCCGCCGCCTACCTTAGAACGCGAAAATCCCTCGCGCGATTCAATTGCCGACGCCTGAAAATAATTCCGCGTCCCGTCCGCGAAGGAACGAGCATTCTCTTGGGGCTAGAGAAAAGGATGGATTCGAGGGGTGAGATCTGTAATTTAACGCGGAACGCGACCGTGAGAATCGCTACGCGATTTATCGTTCATAACGTTGCGCTGCGAGCACGTTAGATTAGAAAAATGAATTATTTAAAATGTACTACGTTTCAGGATAAATTTGGGGGCTTTTATATTTTATACGTGACAGCACGGATATCGGTTGCCAGAGAGAATTTCCGCTGATGAATCTAAAGCGACAAGGGAGGAATAAAGCGGGCCGAAATTTAATTAATAACAAGCTTTTAGTATCTATTAATGCCGGCGTAGGTTCCACTAGTGCTCTTCAAATATTTAAACTTTCAATTTTGCCGAAAGTAGCTTAAAACGTACCTACACGCGGAATAAATTGCGCCTGTTCGCTTTCCTGCGGGAAACAAGGCGATCCTATCGGAGCCGCGGTGGCGAAATTTTCCACGATCTGCACCCCGAAAGTGGGGTGGACATTTTACGGCTCGCTCAGCTGTTGCGTGTCAAACAAGAACGCTGGAGGACGACGAGAGTCGAAGTAGAAGCGGAATAATTAATCGACGTTGATAACCGATTCATCGTTCATAATTAATGCTAATTTACCTCGGCAGATTATTCCGCCGTCCATCCCTCGCCGCGGCGCTAAAGATGAATTCTTTACAGCGAAATTGGAAAATGCGTTCCCAACGGCGGACTTTCGACCGATCCGCTCGGATTTATAGATTAATAAATCGCAGAAACGAATTCATTACCGCGGGTCCGCGGCTGGCCGGCTCGACCCGGAATTACTCGGCTAGCTTAATGCTGTTTCCGGTGGCGCGACTGGTGACCTCGGATGCGGGCATAAAAATGCCAGTGCGTGTGTCTCTGCCCCTCGAATTCGTTCCAATTCGTACGGCCGCCGATTTCACGGAACGGTAGAACGGCCGTGGAAAAAAAAAAAATAGAGAAAAAAAGGGGAAGGAAAACGGAGGGCCGAGAGAGCGATACCACCTGGCGTCAGTCGATCGGCTCGATTATATCATCGTTTCACGCGAACAGCGCCAAATATTCGATTTGCGTTTGTCGGCAAGGAAAATCCGATACCTTTCACCTTCTCGTTTCACTGAACGTTTCGTAATTACGCATTCGCCGTGGCTGAACAAAGGAACCTGTCTGCGTGGCCGTTCGAATGGAAATGAAAAACCTCTGTACCCATTTGCAACGTTCACGGATCTTCTACATCAGACCACACTCGCGGTGTTACCGTTTCCACGTAAATTAACTTTGCACGCGTCACGGATTTAATATCGTACAAATATTCCAAAACGAATTACTCGATATTAAAAACTGTGTGCACCCTCTGGAATCTAACATTCCATACGTCTGACTTATGACAAATTCCAACTACTGATCAATGAACCAACCGATCCCAAGTGAAACCGCCTAGCCCGTCATCAACCATTTTCCACCATTAGTGCTCCAGGCTGATACGCGTTCCAATCCAGTACAATTAATTGAAAAAGTTCATCATTTTAACCAACTAAATTCCACCGGGTTCCCCGTATCGCGCGGTCTTACGTAAGGTAATGGCGCGCAAATTAACCGTGGCTAATTAGTTGTGGTACGCGCGCGGTGTAATTGCAGCCCTGTCCCCGCATCAGTTTACCAGGCGGCGGTGATTTCGTGCGCGGAGAAAGACGACGACGGGCCGTAGGGTGAGCGAAACAAAGTACGCTCGCTCATCCCCGAGGCGGGCGGCTGCGCCGCTCGATTAAAATGTTGCACGCGTCCCATATTAAACAGGGGTAGCTCGCTGCCTCCGCCGCGAGCATTCACCGGCGAACGCGCGGGCGTAGGCGCGATTCAACCCCGGCGTGGATCACCGTTTGTTCCGCGAGGAACCTCTAACTGGGCGGAAATCTCTTAGCGATATTGGCTGGTCAGTGAATGGGGTATCTATGTTACGTGGCGCGCGCGACCTGAAAAGGCGGAAACACAAAGAGGCGCCAATCCTTTTCGAGCATCCACCTATCGGTATTCATCGTCTTTGCCAGCCGGCTGGAAGGAGATGAGAAAGAAACCGGGCAGGCTCCGATGTTTCTAGCCATTTTTCGCGACCTCACAGACGGTGAATGGAACACTCGTCGATACACCGACTCCCTCGATTCCTTTCGAATTTACGAACGCACGAATTCGTCTCAAAGGGATCCTTCGACCCCTCGCCTCCCTCGATCTTACCATCTAATCCATCGGTAACTTTGATAGGCATCCAGCTTACCCCGTAGACCGACGTTACCTCGCAAAAAAAAACACCACCCTACTTTTCTTCGACGAAGCTTGGCTACCCTCGCTCGTAGCGTCACGCACGTTCGCCAAAGGCAGCAGAGGCGCCTCTAAATAGGTCGCAGCGGATCTCGATTGTTTTCCAATGCTCAGCCCCGTGGTTCCTATCGACGAAGCGTTGTATTTCACGGAAACGGAGTAAGGCCCTATCGAGGCCAAGAGCTCGACGATAAATAATCTCCGGTCCCTCTGCTGACTGTACTCTTTTCGGCGCGATAAAGCGCATCGATCGCGAGCCGTTCAGCCGCGCGGGATAAATTCTGGTCTGCGGGCCGTGCACCAGCAGGAGTTGCACCCTCTGTCACGCGAAACGGCGTATTCGTCCAGCCCTGCATACATAAGCGGCCTGCTGCGGGCCCGCCCGAATAAATAAACCGATACAACAGCCCTGGAATTGCAAGAATTTTCAGCCACCAGCCAAATGACGCGCTTCAATCGGAAGCAGTGCCACCCATGGCGCCACCCTGCGCTCGACTACGCCCTGGGGATGCCACGCTTTGTTTTCGACCCTTCGCGTTTTGTTCCCGCGGCGAACGATGCGACCACCTTACGAATCTCTTCGTCCTCGAAGCCGAGCAGCTGAGTGAGAACAGGCGTTGCAATCGAGGGCGATGAATCCTGGAGACCTGTGCGCGCCTGTCTCCAGAGAGATTTTTGTGCGATTGAAAGCTAGCAAACATTGAATCGCTCGCATCGATAGACATCGGTTATAGCAGTTGTAATAACCGTGCGGAACGACGCGAAGCGTAGCTCCTGCGCAAAAAGTATTTGCGAATATCGGTATTTTTCAATAATGCAGTTTTTCAGCGAGTTCCACACCTCTCCGTGCTCGTAATTCGAAATTTTTGCAAACACACGACACTACCGTGGGACGAATGCAAGAATTTTGATGAGTTTCAAAGGGGGAGGTGGCTGTGTCGCGTTTGAATTCCACGAATCTTTTTCACGATGGCGCATCGTAGCGAAGCACATTCAGCAATAGTTGAAACACTTGCTCCTGCCTGAATACCGTTCATTATAGCCACATTCGAATAATAGCACCACCCAAAACCGATTATCAATTTTATTTTCAATTTAAATAATTTACCGAACCACTCCCAATTACCGTTTCGAATAACAACTAATTGAACCGTACTGCCAAGAACACAATATTTAAACAATATCGCTCATTGTTCCGACGAAACAAAACCCGATTCACTCCGTCCATTCGGAATTCACCAAAAATTCACGCTCGTCTATACTGACCGCGTTATAACAAATCTATCTAATATAATTTTGATTGGATTAAACAGTATGTAAACTCTGAACACTAGCGACAGGCAAATATTGTATTTGTCGAAGCTGTTGTACGCGGTAGAGTGAGAATGAGCAATAAAAGCCGATTGATTCCTCTTAATAGGAGCAGGACGATCGAACAGAAAACAACGGTAGCGACAAATGGCTCGAATTTGTCATCCGCGGAAAAACCGCTGCAGCCTGGAGACCGATCCATTTGTAACAGTCGCGCGGTGATGTAGTTCCAAGACCGGCGTTATTGTCGTCGCGAGCGAACGGATTTAAGGATGCGCACGGCCGCGCGAAATTAATCAAACGCCGCTGGGCGCCGGGAAACAAGCGATATTAAAATATCACGGGGAAATTCAGGCAGCTTTTCGAACGCTGTCACCGTGCGCGCGCCGTCACTCACTCGCACGCCGGCACTCTTCGCGTTGGAGCTCGTCCTGAGAGCCGCGGCCATCCTGCATTGTCAGTCGCAGCTGACAACGCGAGCGGAGCAACGAGCGGATTTGCATGCGATTCAAGATCTATTACACGCCGGCAGAAGCGCGCACAAGCGGCTCGGCACATTTTTTTCCTCCACCCTCTCTCTCTTTTTCATTTCCAGCCAGCGACGAGCAGTTCGATTCGAAACTGCGCTCGCGCGTAGGCGCGTTATCAGCTTAACTCGAGTGAAAAACTGCTCGCTACGACCCGACCGCCCTTCCGTCTCTTTTTTAATATACCTCGATGACCGGTAAACAGTCGAACTGTGGAACCGGGCTAAATACGACGCGACGAAGTAATCATTTTCGCTGGCGAACGAGCGGCGTTGGAATTTTTGATATCGCCGCGGTACAGCGGCACGCTCGAAACTCCAGTCCTCGTCAATTTCGCAAATGCGAAACGGGGGAGGCGCAAAAGGGGGCTCGCAAAAATCGGGACAACGGCTCGCGGTCCCATCGGTGGAAACGGGAGATGCTTCATAATGCCCGGAAGAGCGGGGTGGTTGGTTCCGCGTGGAACGCCCGGGCGCGTTCAACCGATGGCGGACGAGCCGTTCGACGCGGCCGCCAACGGGAAGCAAGGGGGTGGCGCGGGGGTGTGTAGAGCGAATGTACCGTGAAATAACAGACTGCCGCCGAAAAAGGTTTTAAAAGAGTTTAATTCCATTATTTAACGGAAACATAAACACGCGCGAGCGCGGACACGTTGTTATTTCCTCGATGCCGTGTCGCGGGGCCTGTTTAAACAAAGTCCGCGTAACGCGTACCGCGGCCGCGTCGAGTTCGAGAGCCTCCCCCTCTGCTGGTCGACTATTTTTTCGAGCGAGAACACTCGGACAACGGGGACCGTTTGGCAATCGATTTCGATTATTTATACGCGTCGAGGATTCGTGGCCCGTTGTTTCTGGAGCAGAGAGAGAATGCACCGCTCGAGCGTTTCGCGCGTCCCTCCGCTAGGCTCGCGCGCCCCGCACGCGCGAGGGGGCGAGATATACGTACGGCGCAGCCCGTTACCACCGACCCCGTCAATTATTTATACGCGGTACCCGGAAACGCGCGTACGCCGCGTCTTCTAAAAAGTCCGCGAGGGACTGAAATAGTAATGCGTTGGTTTACATTTCATGGGACCGAATGGCGTACCGCAGCCGAACGCTGGCTCTGCGGTATTATTCACGGCAGCCGGTACAAGGGAAAGAGAGGGTACAGCCAGCGTAAGCCTCGAGCCGGTAACTTTTCTTATTCCGTGTTCCGTAACGCGGCTAGGCGGTGTTGGCTCTAAGTGCGAGCGCCCAACTGCAACCGCACGTTCTCGTATGTACGTATGTATATATATATATGTACATACGCGGCCTCGGAAACGCGTTCGTTTACGACATTAGGTGTACCTACGTGCACATCCACGTTGGTACCGCACCAGACGAGTGCGCAGCGGGGTATAGCACGCGGATACGCGGAACGTAACCGAAACTTTTTTCACCTCGAACCCTGGTTTTCCTCCAACGGTCACGCTGCAGGTATTCCTCGTAGAGCAAGTGTTCTCGCGCGGTTACCATCGTTCCTCCCGTAGCCAACCAACCCCCTCGCGACCAGGGTTAAAAGTAAGGGGCGAGAAAAAAGGAAGAGCATCGAGGAAGACGCCTAGGCAAATAAATATAACCAGGCCGTATTCTTTGCCAAGGCATTGTGGTCCGGGCGACCCAGTGAAATACGGCACTTTTATTATCCCGTGAGTTTTAGCGTGGCGCAACGCGCGGCCGGAATAAACTCTCGAGACACGGGGTAAACTCTTCTGAGGGGAGGGCTGGTAGAAAGGGGTGAAAACCTATGCGCCCGTGCTAAACCAGACCCGAGGATCTTCGGATCTCGTACCTCCTATTTATCATACAAAGTTTTCTTCATTTTTTACCCACGGATACCCCAACGGGCTCCGATCCAGGGAGAAACGACGCGATGGATTTGAAAATACGCGTGGAGGTACCGATCCCCACGGCACGGACACGACCAGACAGCGTCAGTGCGAATATTCGCCGCAGTGGAGAGGGAATTCCTTCTTTTCTTTTATCTTTCTTCTGCTTTTCTCTCTTTCTCTCTCTCTTTGCTCGATCGCGCAAAAGCGTAACGTCGTTGTCGCGCGGAACTTTCAACGGCTACGGCGATCCGGCGCACCGCAGTTCCACTTGGGGACTCGGTATCAATTGAAATATACATTCGTCGCGAGTAAATACCGTTTGAAAATATTATTTCGTTTAATGATCGCGTTAGCTACGGGTAGATACCGTTTACTGTTTACGCTTCGGATCCAGCGTAAATAAAATATTTACCCTGCGAAAGAAGCGGGTAGACCGCCTAGGACCGAGCTAACTCCGCCATTCGTAATCTTTTATTTCCCGTTTCTTATTTACCCGACTCCCCGTGTGCACCTCGCCTATTTGCTCGAACACACCTCTCCGTTCCTCCTCATTTGCTCGCGCTTTGCTCGCCTCGAAATGGCGGCTATACGTATTCATAAGTTCCCATTAAAATTTGTTCTCGGATCGCTGTTTACAATGCATCAAGCTGCATTTTATTGCCGATATCGCGCAGCCGTTTCGAGAAATGGAAACGTTTATCTCCGCGAGGATGGGATGCCTGTTTTCCTCAGCCTCGAAAGCGTACGCGTTCTCCCAGGATGGAAGAGGGACACGCTGGACGAGGGGCAAACACGATTCGCGGCGGTGAGAAAGACGTCGACGAGAGGGGAGGAAGAAGGGTGAACGAGGGGGAAGAGGGCGCGGCAAAAAGGTGGAAACTCGGCTGGACTCTCGTTAATAACTGGACTCGACTTGATTATGGTCGCCACGGGCGCATTGGCCGCTTTAGCCTTGGCGGTCGCATCGAACGAGGTGGCCGCTAATGGGCCGGATATGGATGAAAAATTATCTCGGCTTAATGCTCGAGCCCGTTTTTCGTTATTACCTGCGGTTTTAAGGTCCCGTTGGGAGCGCCGCGACGCTGGCCAACGGGCAACAACAGCTCAACGGAGACCGGGGAGAGAAAGGGTGGCTGCGTAAAATAAACGGAACGTAACAGACACAATAATTCATTTTTATGCGAGCAAAGAGTCTTTTGATATGCAACGAACACAAAATATAGAAGAAATCGCAGGTAAGAGCAGTTTCGAAAGACGAGAAATACTTGAGACGATCTAACAATTGCTGTTTCCAAACAACCCTTTGGAAAGATGATTAATCAATTCGATTAATCAAAAACGAGGTCTGCAACGATAGTCTCGCGTTACTCTACTTTCGTTTCATCTAGCTCTCGTTCCACGCTTCTCTCGATCACTCGTTTCATCCATGCCTCGCCTTCATCCTTCGTTCTCGATCATTTAATTTTCTGATATAGCAAAGAGGGACGGCTAGAGAGAGGCGGTACGCGCGACCTTTGCTCGCGCGTTGTTCGCGGCCCCGGTCGCGTTGCAATTTATCCGGCGATTAAACGTTTGATCGTCGGGCCAACCGGTACACGCAATTCCATTAGAACAGGCTGCACGGTTGATTTCTAACGCGCGTGTCCCCGGAATAAACTGATTCATACGATTTACCCGGTCCACGCGTTATTCCATTACACCGGAACCCCCCAACTATTTATGGAGAGGATCAGAGTGGATCGAGCGGCAAGATCTATGTACACATCGGGTGTCCGTTAAGTTCTGTTAATAATACAGTAGGTCGGTAAACCGGGATCTGGTATCGAGGGGGACAAAATAATCCATCGTCGCTTAAATATTTCATGACGCAATCAACAAACTCTAATTGGTAGGTGGGCACGCTCCTTGCGAACGTTATGGGGATGCCGCGTCTCCAGGTACCAATTAAAGGGTGGCTAACTTTCTTGGCGCATCTATAAATACGCAGGCATCGAAAATTAATGTCTGACTATTCGATTCTTAACTATGAGCTCTGTGTCAATCGATAAACTACAAAAAATTCGAGTGCCATTTGAAGACGACTTACTCTCTTCAACTCGTATCGCACCTTGCACCCTTTAAGCGTCGCAAGGGTGCTTCTTCAGCACGAAGAGAACAGACTAATCGATCGCGAACGAAACAAGCCGACTCGACGAAGACACAAGCGCCGCTCGTTCTTACGCTCGAGGGCTTATCGCGGAAAATGCAGGTGAATAAATCGGCGCGGTATCGGACGGTCTGTCGATGCTCGTGGCCGAGTTTATCGGACGCTGACGGAGACGCGTTCGCGCGATAACGACGCAACAGATTCCCATCGGTGACGGGAAGCGCGCGTAATCACAGGCTGGGGCCCAGCGAGCGCGGTAGCCTCTCGCAGCTGATCGAGCCGCAACTACGATGTTCCGGAGATTACGGAATACTCAATTAAGGGATTCGGTATCATAGAATTCGAGAGCTTCGGATTAAGGACGCTTATCGCGAGAGTAACTTTGGATTATACGCGGGGACGAGGCGACGCGCGTGCTGCGTGCACGGATCCTATCAGCCGCGACCGCCGCGGACCTCGCGAGTAATGCTGCGAGTTACAACGCCCTCCTTACCTCCGCTGCAACGACGATCACACCGTTCTCGAACGATCCTCGGATACAGATTACTAGGATAAATAGCCTGGAACCTGTTCTATCGTTGCACGAGAATTTGTAGAGCGTTTGTAAAAATAATTTCAGACTGTCAGAGATTGACTGATACACTTCGATTTGCTTGGAAGCTGACGAATGATGGGGTAAAATCTTTGTCGTTCTAGTGTATCGTTTCGTTGACGACATAAAATGTCGGAACGAGAATATTTTCGTATGTATAGATGAAAATTTTAGCGATGCATGACAGACGTGAAGCGATTAAACAGACAGCTGATTAATTGAAGTCTAGAGATTCGACGGACCGCGAGAGAGACGGTACAATTCGATTAGAGGGACAATTATTCCGTCGAATCGCATAAAAACGGAGAACGCTAATCCAGTGGCGTATGATTTGCGTCCTGTTGCTGGCGTTGGCGTAATTAGTAATATCTGATTAACTAAACCGGAGCGGAATCGGATTAAATGAAATCGGAACGCAAATCGCGGTGGCTCGTAAATCAGCTTATCCAGCTGCGACTTGTCCTTTATTCATTGTGTTTGCGCTTGTTTCCCGTTACACTCTACATTTACTGTCCATTGCCCCGATACCGATAAATATCGTCGTTATTGCCGTCATTAAACCGCCCTGCGCCATCCTACTATTCACGATGAATTTTAAATCCGCGCGAATCGACGGTTCCACCCCCCCATTCTCTTACGTGGCCGCGAGAAACGATTTCATAACGTTATCATATCGATTTCGCCCGCACTGCATTAATAATTCCCCGTTTAATCCGCATCTCAGATTTTTATAACATTTTAATGCCTCGACGTGGACGCGTTTCGATCCCCTAAAAGTTCGTCCGGGTCGAAGATGACGATGCGCGTCAAAACGTCCATCGAAGAACGATATCGAGAGCGAGGTAAATAAACGGCGCGAATGAAACTTTGATCGAACGATAACGTAGACTTCGAACAGATCGGAGTACAGCCTGTATTTGCGTTTCACTTGTTCCTCATCTCCGAGCATTCCCGAACGAGCGTTGCTAAATAAATACGAGCTTACAACACGCAGATGGCACCTTTCGACCAACAACACGATACCACGATACGTACGCGGGTATCGAAAACAAACTCGACGTACGCACGCCTAACGCAGTTATCGCCTGCCTCGAGTGAATCACCATCGCCTTTATTTATGTCATTGAACACGACAGATCAGTGTCTCGACGACTCTACGACGTTCCAGTCGACTCCATGCATCGCGAATACGCGATACGATCGAATAGAAATTCTAATGAAACCGAGTCGTCATCCTCGATAAATTACAATCGAACGAGAGCGTAATGGAGGGTAATCGTGACTCACCGATCATCGTAGACGAAACCCGCTTGCAGGGTGTTGCAGTAGAGGGCCGTGGCGACGAGGGCGCAGGCTACGGCTAGGATATCCATGTCACATCGTGGCGAGGACGTTGGCGGCGGCAGCGATGTCGAGGGTGGCGGCGGCGGTGGCTGCCTCTTAACTTGTTGCACGTCCGCGGGCCTTCCTCCTCCACCACCTCCACAGCCCCTCCTCCTCCGCCTCCTGGGTCCAGCGGCTCGCCGTACGGCGGTCGAGACGTCCGCCGGACGGTCCAGCGACCGCCGCTCTGACGCCTGTCCGGATGTATCTCGCCCGGGACGAATGTCGGTGACACGTCGCGTGAAGCGAGCCAGTAATCAACCCCCGGCTTCCTCGAGCCGTGACGCGGGACGTCGTACGGACTGGTCGTCGCGAACCGTCGTCGTCGTCGTCTCGCTGGTACCAAGCTGGCCGACGCGATGCGAGAAACAGCCGATTCACCGATGGATCCTCTGTGGAGTAACTGCGCGGTGCCTGGACATTCGCGGTCGATCAACGCGTCGGATCTTTCGAGAACACGAACATAAACACGACGATGGGATCCAGGTATGGAGATTCTTCTTGGCTACCACCAGCAGAGATGTTCCTCTTCTCCAGCAGCTTCGATTCTTGGCGATACTCTTCGCTGTTCTCCAGCAATTCTCACTACGAAGGTAAGTGGTCCATCCGTGACACTTGTCCCGACGGTACCGCTAGTTAAAACGGTTACGACGTTCTCCGTTCAGTCACTGGTGCGTTTCCTCGCGAACCTCGCGGTACCACGCGCGATCACTTCCGCGGACAGTGCGTCGAGCCACTTACCCGCACGAAGCTCGACCTCGAACTGAACCGGGATACGCGCGTTCGTGCCGTCTCGGTGATTCTCGACGAACCTTATCGCCGAGCGAGGTGCGCGACACAATGTAAACAACGGAGTGGAGCTCGCCGGAGGCGGCGTCGATGTTGGTCACCAGCGGCGATGCTCTTCCGGGCCAAGGTTCGCCCGAGATGCGAACGGAAATATCGGCGATGGAACGGCGTAGGACGTTGCGTGGGAGAAACAGTGGACACGGTTTGTACCCGCGACGCGGCGCATGTTCCGAATGCGGAACGCCAACTGTCGCGCGCCCCCCGAGGACGAGCGCTTTATACGAGCGGGAGACGGGCATCGATCGGACGGGCGCTTGCGCTTGCTCGCTCCTCTGCTCTTCCTCCTCCTCCTCCGCCTCCTCCTCATCCTCCTCATCCTCCGATATGCTTCCTGGTCCTCCTTCGCTTCCCTCCTCCGTTCGCTCTCTCTCTCTCTCTGTTCCCGTTCTCCTCCTCTCTTCCACCCGCTACGCTTTTGGTACCACCTCGCCAGTGTCCCTCTACGACCGGCCGCGACCACGACCGCGACCAACGGACTGGATTAACCGCAACCCCGGCGACGCAGCTGACCGATGGTTGTCCTTTTTGGAGAACGACGCGCGACGACGTCCACACGGGCGGTACGCGTGCACGCCGTTGATTCCATCGCGAGGACCTGCTTGCAGAGCGTCTTTTCACAGTCGCGATGGAAGCCTGCGAGAGGATAAAGAGCGGTTTCAGTTGAACGAACGTACCTCTGCGGGATTAATTGCATTCGGTGACCGTTCGATGGAATGGGCAGCGTTGTTCGAAAAATAACACGCAACGCGGAGAGAATTATTGTTTGTAGAATATTCGTCAATGGTACCGGCGTTATTTCAGCCCGCGATAATGACAGGGGTTAAACGCGAATCATTAATAACGGCCCGCCACGGTGCATGTCATTTTACAAATTTAGGAATTATTTTACAATTCCGCGGGTGTAGAAGGTATTATTATTATGTGGCTATAATTGTCATTAATATTTGATTATTATCGTCGGCTCGTTTCTAGCCGGAGAGCCTGTTGCGCGTAACTGCCGAACGCGTTACTTTGAAACGAGCACGTCCATTTAAATTTTCGAATTGTCTTTGATCCCCGCGAACCGTCCGCGCTGGTTGGTACCGGTAATTTCGAGTGGTGGCCGTTAAAGTTCATGGAACCGAATCGATCACCGCGGAATTATGCAATTGGTCCGCGTTCAATCGGGAATCGCGAACGATATCGGAAGCGAGGGGCGAAAGAACAGCGGACGCGGGATAAAAGATAGCGGCGAACGTCTGCGTCCGAGCTGGTGCTCGTCCGCGTTTCCATCCGAATAATACGCGTATATAACGCGAATCGATGGTAATGGTCGAGACGATTCTAATCGCGCGACACGGCGCGAGAGATGGATGGTCGGAGCGAGAAAAAGGCGGGCGGACAACAGGTGTTAAGGAGATTCAAAGATTTCTTTCGTCCGACGAGTCACGCCGGGGGTGCGCCTCGTATCGCGATATTAAATAGGGTTGCCCGGCTCCTACGTAATGCTCTGTCCGTCAGTGTTGCCGTTTCGGTCCCGTGCTCCCTCAAATTACCACGATTAATCACTATAGCGTGGGATAATTAATTGCGCGCAAGGGGCTGCGTGAAGCGTACATTCATCACGAGTATTGTTTTAACCGTGCCAGTTACGCCCAGGTGATAGTATACTTAGTCGCGCGAGGGCGCGTGCACGACTGCGCGCACAACCGCCGCCGTTCAAGGAAAGACATTCCCGCGGAGTTTCCAATTAACCAAATGAATGGTCTAAATATCGCCCTCCGCGTCGGATAATGTGTTATTCAATTTCGACGCAAATTGTCCGTATCCTTTCCCGCGTAACCTCCTCTGGATTCCCGGAGCTTCGCGCGGCTTTTGTTCCGGGGACGTATAATGCGGCCGTTGTAAAACAACGAATGCGTATACACACGACCATGGGGATATATACAAAAACACTGTAATTGCGTTCGTTTCATTATTCCCCCGCCGCCCGTTGCCCCCCTCGCGCTCGCCAAATTTATATCGTATCCCCGCGACAATTGCCCCGCGTCTCATTTCCGCGCGATTAAACTTCTGCAGGCTCAATTTTATCCCATCGCCCGTGGAAAATAATTATGACCGACAACTTGTTCCGCGTTCGACGCGAAATCGCGGGCGAAAATGCGAGATCGTCGGACGGCGGGCGGAGGGTGAAACGAATTAAGGATAAACCGTAGCGCGTCGAATCGATCGGTGGTTAAATATTAAACAGGTGTCGGCACCGAAACGAGCTGCGAAGAACGAAAAAAAAGGACGAGATCGCGAGAGGGAACCCCCTAATCAGCCCGCCTGCCACTTAGCCCCGTGTCACATAAACCACGACACGTGGACCCATGGCGGTGGGTAACGAGGGTGCCGATCGAAAGTCAGCGGAGGGCACGGGTAAACAATTCTGCGCACGGAACGAGCACCCGACCGATTATATACGAGGGGGAAAGGGTCGTGCCCATGGGGCGACGTATATTACGCCGCACGTACACACCGTCCCGTACGAACATTGCCTCCCTACCGATGACCTTTGTCCACCTTCTTCTGTTCCCCCGTACCCGTGACCAAAGGTGGAGAATGCTCGCGACACGCAGGTCGAGTCACGAGCGAACGGTTTCACGAACGATGGATCCGCCAAACGGAAACGTATACGTCGAACGTGTTCTTAATGCGAATTTGAATGTACGGGACGTCGTTTCGGATAGGACGTTCGCCTTGTTGGTTAACCTAGGGTGAACGTTACGTGAAGCGTTTCATGGATGGTGATGTCGAACGTAACGTCACGAAACAATGACAGATCTTTACACTTTAGTCCAGAAGCATTCGAGGAACGTTTGAGAACAACCCAGAGAAGTATACTAGCGGGACTAATTCATCCCCATCGTAGACAGTATCGAGAGTAGTGTCCCAACCGATCGCGAGACCCTCGGAGAAGCAACGTGACCCTCGCTTCTACCCTCTGTAAGCCGTGCGGGCATCGACGCGGGCAGCGCGTGCTCAATCGCGACAACGATCACGTAATCAATTAGATAAAGACCGCGCGTGGTTGCCTGGGGGAGAAAAATGTTTCTTGGGTTCGAAAAAAAATATTACTTTCCGGTGGCCGTAATGCAAGCGGGGGCGAGCGTGTACATCGCGGCGGGACACGCCACGACTGTGGAACGGCCGATGTGCGCTGGCTGGCTACCCTGTTATTTGTCCCACGCGCTGCCAGATTAAGATAATGGGCTAATGCGGACCCTCCGCGACCCGACGGTGGCGGCTGGGTATCAGCGTGTCCGCGCGGGGGTGGGCAACGGGCGCAGATACGATGGCCACCGACCACGCGATCCACACGGACGAGCCCGGTTACACGCGTCTCGTTGCGAATTATCGTGCGAACTAATCGCGAGGCATGCGCCCTCCGCGGCCACGAATCGACAGAAACGGACACGACACCACGATTGTTACGCGGTAGGGATCGCTGTTACGACTTAAGCTTGCGGGGGTGAGCGTGCACCCTCGGCTGTCTCTATAGAGCCTCGAGTTTCCCTTCCTTCTCGGTTCTTCGTGGGTGGCGCTGTTTTCGAACGAAAGTGCGCCACGTGAAATTTTGTAATGAAAAAGGGAATCGTGTCAAAGATTAGCTGGATGGAGTTGGAACTACGAAAATAGTCTCTCGAGGGGTGGAAATCCTTTAAACTATATAAAGATGATTCTAACATGATTTTCCATCACATTTATCGTTTAATTATTTTGAGGATCTCTATGAATATCAGGAATATTAGAATTTCAACACTTTGATCTGCTCTAAAAATGACTCCTCCTACTTTTACCGCTGGAGGAAATTCTATCACTTCCACGTTAGCATCGAGGTGAGGAGTTCTTTGACAGTTTAATTGGTAAGGTAAACGATCGGATGGAAATACAGTTCTTTCCGATGGTACGATGCTCAACATGGATTCCGATGAAATTGAAAAGTTGAAAGCGGGCACGCGGGATTTGTTGCCCGCGAGGGCTCGAATTCAACGGCTGGAACTGGTCCTCGAAAGTTTCACGCCTCTAACGCCGGCTTAAACACTGTTAGAGAGGCGCAAAAAGCTCTTTACAGGGGAGCTCTTGCTGGATTTAGATTAAAAGACTTAACGAAGGAAAAAAACAAAGGACATTTCTCCCACGAGTTATTAAAATAACAGAGCCGCTTTAAAATGGCCGCCACGGTCGCTCCCTCTAAACCTCAGAGCGGGATCGACGTTTCCGGTCTCGTACTCTAACCGCGAGACAACTATAATAGATTCGACCGTACGCCGACAGACCAGCGTGAAAAAGAAACACGCGTTTCCACTTAAAAAGAACGAGGGTCGCCCACGACCCACCACCGGAACCGCTCGCGTAGGCAAGCCATCCTTCTGATACGTATCGCGATCCCCTTCGGATCCCCCTCGCAGCTTTCGCACCGCGCAACTTCCTCCGCCGCACTCGCGACAATATCGATGTAAATCAAGCGAATTCACGTGCTCTATCGCGAGCAGGGGCGGTAACGCGTCGAGGGGTTGGTGGGACCATCGGCAACGCGGCGGTTTCTCAATTATTTCCACCCACGGTGGAAATTGAACGTCATTTGATTTCGTTGAAAGGAAATTAATTCTGATGCGAACGGGACGGGTCGTACGCGTTTGAACGTAATCTGGGTTACGTTCGGTGGAGAACGGTGTGCAGCGGGGGGTGGGCAGGTAGGAGGAAGGGAAGCTGGAGGAATAATCGGGGAAAAGTGGAGAAAGATGAAAATGTGTGGTTCGACGGATTCGATGGTTTCGACGTCGATAACCGCGCGACTATATGGCAGTAATCCTACCTGTTACTCCGTTCGGTCGCCTTTCAAATGACGAATTATTACCGCGCGATTCCACGGCGGAACGACGTCGAAAGAGCAAATTGGCGCATCGACTGGCATCGCGATGACTCGTCGCGGCGCCCTTCGACACCCTTCGCAACGGAAATTGAATGGCGGCTAATGAAAATAACTTTTAATAAACGTGGAGTTAACAGGGAAAGTGCGCTCGGCGAGGGGGAACGCCGACCACGGGCCAAATTATATTCCACGAATAGGAACGATTTTAAATAATCAACGAAATGGCCGTCCCGGGAAGAATGTACGACACGCAGACGCAGTTACGCGGTGCTGGTGCGATACCTGAAACGTCCGGAATAAAAGGATCGAACGCAAACAGGAGAACACGGGACGTGAATTCGAAATCCCGCGCGTCTACAAACGAGCAGCGCGATCCGCGAGCGGGCGGCTGAAGCACCGCGAGATGTCTGAATAAAATTCTATAAAAGTTGACAGTGTCCATTCGTAGATATTATTTCGAGCATGTCCATCGAAATACTCATCTTCCATCCGTATCCGCGCGCCCCTGAAAAAGCTTCCCCCTCGTTGACGCTATTACATAGGTGTCCGCGGACAGCGATTTAATGGGTGAATTGGCATCGCGAACGAAGGCAAAAAAAAAAAGAGCGGAAAAATTGCTCCGTAACCGGGTATCAACGGCGGTGATTATCGATCGACACGCGCATTTTCGACGCTAGCGCTGGGACAGGCGAATAGAGGGACGGCCTCGTGGCTCGTTCTCGATTCGCTATCGAAACTGCCGCGTTACCGCGTTCCCGTGATTTTTCCGATATCCGTGCCGCGGGCTGTGCGAGCGCGGAAAATTCAACGCCATTATCCGAGCACGCTGTTGCCGGAACGAGCGCGGTACCGACTCGCGCCGCCGGTACGTCCGCTCGTTCCAAACCCCCTCTGTCGCTATGTGTGTGTACACGCGTGTACACAGGCACGCGTACGGCTGGACGCCGCTGTAACTACACGGCGAATGTTGTTAACAACTGGTATCAAGAGCAGGTCCAACACGAGCGCCGCGAAATCTACGAGGCCTTGTCGCTGACGCGACAGCACGCCCGCGATTTTCTGCCACCCCTACCCGGTGCACGCGCACCGCAAGTGGTTCCGCTTGGCGGAACTCGGCCGACGAGTGGAGACGATCCGGCGGATACGAAGAGGCCACCGCCACGTATCAGCCAGCCGCGTCGGAATCGACAACGAAACTCGATTTATCGTCTCGCAGCCAGGTACTCGACAGGTGTTTCAAAAATACGTGCCGCGGCGTCGCGCGCCCGTTCGTGGATTTGTACGACGCCGGCTTTCGACATTCTCTAAATCGCATCAAGCGTCCCGATGGCTCGACACCGCGCGTCGGAATCGCGTTATGGCCCGTCGGTATTTACTTTTCCCTGTCTCGCGCGACTCGTCGCCGGTGGAAATAAGAGGGACGCGTCGCGCGACGAAATATCGATGGACCGCGTGTGGCGTTCGATTTTTTTTTTTTTTTCTGAGCCACTGTACGGCAATGTTATATCATTACGCTTTGAAATTACGCTACGATATCTAATCGAGGAAGCCACGGAGTGGATACAGAGTCGGTTTCAATTGGCCAGCCGCGCGGTAGATAGGGCCAGTTGTACCTGGTCGGCAGCGTACTAGATGGAGACATTGCTAATTGGACAGATCGTGTCATACGTCTGTGTTACTCGAGCCGGTACAGTTTCTATTACTTGGTTGACGTTATATGGAGCAACAATCAAAATGTACGCGCAGGCTCGTCGTTAACGCGGCTCTGTCTAGAGAGCCGCTGCGACGTGAAAGCGTCGATCTTAAAAGGTGGATGAAAAAAGCATCGATAGCGTGGTTGTCGGATCGAGCGACTATATTAGCCACGGAATAAATGCGACTCGGGGATGGGTCCGGAACGAATGTAATCTAGGCAGAGGTCGGTTAAGACCCCAGCTCGTGGACGCCCTTTTTCACGCTTCCTCCGTCGTTATATTCGGACACACAAAGAGACCCGCCTTCCCTCTTTACGCGCGAGCCGATATTTCATCGCGATTTTCCGCGCACTCATCGCCGCTCGTTCACAGGGTCGTTGGCCCCGGCACCCCGTCCCTACGAACAAACGCCTTCGAGCCATTCTTCGCGCTCGTGCGAACCAGGGAATTGTCGATCGTGACTCGGCGACCGTGGAAAACCCGAACAAACGAACAAATCGGCCGCGCGTACCCGCGGCAAACACCGCGGCGAATTTCTGGCCTGCCCGCTGTTTTCACCTCACGTTTCCAATTTGCGTTCACGCCTTTCGTGCCAGACGGATGGACGTACGGCTACGACCCACTGCGCGCTCGTTGACCACCCCGTACAGCGCAACGGAGGGAAGCTAAAGCGGACTTCCTGTCGACCTTGTAACCCTTCCCGTGCGACGAGCACCCTACGACACTGGTCCGTGACGCGTAGACAACAACAGGTATAAGCTGTACCTCCTCTTAAAAGCGATCTCTGTCGAGCAACGTCATTTTTTAATTGACCTTTTAATAGAAGCTACTTTCACAGAGTAACTATTGATTTCTGCTGGTACCAACTACTATCAGCAGCTGTTCGCGATAATTTAGTCGATGAAATTTGGGGCTTGGATATACGGTGCGCTTGAATAATGAGTTTGTTTAGAAATATCGTGGATGCGAACAGATAATGGACACGGTTAATTAAATGGTAATTAATAGCAACTTGTCGGCGTAGCTTTCCGCCAATCTAATCGAGGGGGGTAATATAGGCCAGGAGAATCTGGGCGCTGACACGATACCGTTGCATTGCGAACGCTCTTGTTACCATTTCCAATTAATTTGCGATCGGAAAGAGAAGCGGCTGGTACGAATCCGTGGGATTCCTCGTGGCGTCCCGCGAAACACAATGGTAAGATGTGGGACGCGAACAATGAGCCACGCGGCAAAGGGGTTGTTCGCGGAGACCTATATTCCCGCGAGGCTGGAACTTTTTCGAATTCCCTCGCGATAAAAGGCTCCTCGATCCTCGCGCGGCTTTGTGGCCCGATAGTGGACCTAATGGGCGGATTAAAAATTCCTACCGCCAACTCGCATTGACCAGCACGCCCGTATCGAGCCGACCGTTTAAGCAACGCCGAACGGGGGAACGCGAAATCGATGGCACCGCAAAAGCTCGCACCCTTTAATCCAACGGAACTCGAGGGGAATTCATTTGCAACGGGCGCCAAGGAAACCGGGTGTCTCGCAATTTGTTTGGAATAAAAGTCACTTCTAACGGCGTCGAAACGCTCCACGTTTTTCCCCCTTTGGCAGATACCACCGTCTGCGCAGTGGGAATTCCGTGGAATTCCGCGTAAAAGGAACCAGCGTTCATCGACGATGGGAAATTCGTTTCCGGATATTGCCGAAACGGAGAACGCGCGATAATCCGTGCTCTCGCGCGTAAGGAAACTCGCGCGAACGGTACACGGCCACGGGGTGGCGGCGGGCGTCGGATTAATTCGCGTACTTTTCCATCAGAGAATCGAAAAGCCGGCTTGTAACACGCCGATCCATACGCGGAGCTGCATGAAAATTAATCCACTTATCAAAGACCGTGTATCCTGTGGCCAGGAATAACCGACCTGGTTACGGTGAAAGAGTTAATTAATTTTCTGGCGAAATTTAATTAATCGAACGGGCGAAAATTTATTTCCTGCGTGGCCGCGGACTTCCGGCACGTGTTCGCTATCCCATCGATATTGCGTTCGGCGATTAGTCCGTACTCGCGACCGCGATTGATCCCGTTCACCTGTAATCTCATTTCCTGGTCAGCCGCGGAAAGGAACAAAAAAATACATTTGTTTGCCAGGCTGCTTTCGTCACAAATTTCTGGGTCACTCGTCTTTACAAACTGGGTAGCAATCAAACAGCTGCGACCCATCGATAAATTGCCATTCTCTCTGTCATTCCGTTCAGCCGCGAGAAAGGGACTGGAAAGAAAGGGTGAGGACGAGGGCTGTCCGAGGCGAAACCAGCGAGAAGCCACGTATCGCGTTTGCACGGGAAGTTTCCCCGGTTATAGCGGGAACGCGATAGCCGCGCTACCCCCGCAGAAGGGAGCGAGCCCTTGTCTAACGACTAGCGTAAAATACTCTAAAGCGATTCCCGTAATCGTCGTTCGAAAATTCTATAAGGCAACAGGAGCCCTCGTTCCACTCGTTCCCTGTTCGTGGCTTTACAACAGCTGGTCCGTCGAAAATTCCGCCGGGAAAGTGGTCCTCCAAAGGGGAAACTGTGTGCTCTGGCCTCGCACACACTCGAGTCAGCGCGTGCGTGTGTCGAGGCGAACGTGTACGCGCGTGTGTACGCGTATCCGTATAGGGGTGGCAGCAAAGGGGCGGAAGAGAAAAGGAGGAAAGAGAGAAAGTAGGAGGCAACGGAGAGATAGAAGGGAGAAAGAGATGGCTCAGTTTCCATCGAGCTTGGAAAGCACGGCATTGTTCGTCAGCCGACGGATAACCAGAGCAAAGGGTGATATGTTGGGGTGGGTGAACGTCGAGGTAGAGTCGGAGGGATGGGACACTCGAGAGACGGGTAGCAAGAGGAGGTGGCCGATTAAACCGTTCCCCAGAAGCAACGAGCAGCTTTACTCGTGTCCCTTCTTCCTCAGGCATTGTCCTACCGGCAAAGTTTCGGCCATCTGCGACTGCTTGTCTTCGTGTATGTCTTTGTCGTTCGACCGGCTGTAACAAAGTTGGATGCAAATGTGTCTCGCCAAAGGAAAACCATCTCTCGATGAGAGGAGACGAGGGGGTGGGTGGCTTCACGGCTTTCTTCTTGCCGCGCTACACCCGCGACCATTCTTCTCGATGTACAAGCCAAAGCGACGACTAATGCCCGGACCTGAGAGGGAAACTTCGACCCGTGGCGGAGAGGGGCGTCGAACGAAAAAGCTGCCGCGCGGGACCGCTCAAAGACGGGCTAGGCGTTCGTTTAATTAAATTTCTAAGACGGCAGGCCAGCGTGTAAATTAGTACGCCGCAGCCGAGGCGTGGTCCCCCTCTTTAAAGGGGGCTTAATGAATAATGCGGTGCGTCGGCAAAAATTACCCTCTCGTTTGCGAGCGGAAGGGTGGGATCCGCGGACGAAACGGCGGGGAACGTCGGAAACGCGCTCGCCTCGTACGCGCGTCGCGTTCTAATTAAACGATTCATTTGAGAGGCGAAAAGTTGCCGCGATAAATGCAATTATTCCGCTTGGTAAATATGGCGTTATTGCGTGTTCTCCAAAGAGGGGATGGAGAGAGCAAGAAAGGAGGACGACGACTTCGCGATGGAAGAAACGGGGGACGTGTTGCGAATACAGCGGAACGGAGGGGGTGAGAAAGATAGGCGGGACGGGACGAGGGTGCGCCGGCTCGACTTGTTGAACACCATCTGTCCTTGTGTCCTCCACCTTTCCATCGTTGTCGCAGCCGTAAAAAGTCATATCTTCTGGTCTAGCGTCCACGAGCACCGGGTCGGAGTGGCTGACGCGGATGAAACACGAGCGAACTCGTTTAATAATAATAATGGCTTCTATCAACGGGGCGTTCGTTATGAAATTGAAAAAAGAGGGAGACGAGCGAGGTTCAGTCATAAGCGTCGCTCCATTCCTGAACCTCTAATCTAATTGACAACGTGTACGCACATATTGCCAATTAGCTTATGGAGTTAGGTATAGAGTAGCACTTCTTTCTCTACACGTGAGTGTACAAAATGAGTTTCAGTAGCTTCATAAAATCACGGAAACGCAAGGAAGAAAAGAATAAAAGGAACAAAAATATAACAAGTGGCTGAATTGAAAAACCCTTTGGCGCCAAAAAATGTAAACAACCAACAGCTGGCCAGTAGCCTTCGGTTCGACCAGCAGTCTCTGCTTCAGCCGTGTTTAAGATGAGTTATCTCAGCTTTTTGATCGTATCGCGCGCTTAATGCGCCACGGTGGATATAATGACGGGTACGAGTGACAGCAAATAGTTGCGATGGAGAGAGAGAAGGAGATAGAAAGGCAAAGGGGTAGTCGAGGAAGAGAAGCAGCCGAGGCGGGAAGAACGGAACGGAGAGTCAATTGCTTCCGTAATGGGATTCCGTAGTTTCTTGTTTACCCTATAAAACTTCGGCCAAAGAACGCTCATGCACAGAATTACTTTCTCTGATTACGCAAACTTGATGCTATTCGTTGCCGCGCTCGAACCACTCCCAGCTCGCCCTCAGCTCCGTCCGTGCCCGTTGTTTCTCCGTTTCTATCGTGACGGAACAATTAACACGGATAATCTAGATGTAACGTGCCCTACGCTCGCGCGTTCAGCTTCGGGATAGCTTCCGCGGTAACGAGTACGAATACGAGCAGCCTGGAAAATTGAAGTTCCCCGACCGATCTCGAGCTGCGTGCGCGTTGCATCGTCGTCTAATAATGATTCCACCAACAATATCCCCGCTATCTCGGGTGGTTTCCAAAATATTATCGTTATTACAGCCCGGGTCGTAAATCGTTCGACGAGGACGCGGCTCATTTCGTCTATCCGTATTTTCTCCAAATTCGATGCACAAAATTTTCATCGCGCACCGCGTTTCCTCTCGAAGAGATCATCGTTAGGTAGAGACGATGAAATAGAGTTACGACCTTCGATTCCACGGTGAAATTCTATCGATCGACAGCGGGAGGGTTGTCATTCGTCATAAGGTGACTCACGACTTTAAGTGAACGCCGATCCGGCGATATCCCGTTTCTATAATACCAGAGGCGCGCTACACCGGCGACTCCCTGTGCCCATAGAAAATTCGATACGGTTCCCCGACGTGGCCATTTCTTAGGTGCAACCTGCACCCGATAATGGTCAACGCGTAACGTCTACCGCGCGCGGCTCTCTACGCTCCAGATAGTGCGCCCAACCACTCAGCCCGGAGGTGCACGGAGTCTCGTCGAGTTACTCGTAAGTGGCGGATGTCATTTCAATCCACTATTCGATTACGCCTACTCACCTTACCTTGCCGCTGGCTTGCTCGTTAACCGGTTGCTCCTTTTGTGCCGTGACACACTCTCAAGTTTAGCGAGCTTCCGCGTGAACGTGCGCGCACGTGCAACGCGTACGTTCATACTGTGACGAATATCGACAACCCTTGTACGACAGAGTCAGATTTTCGGGAATTATCGTGTTACCAGGAACGAGCGTAAAAGGGAGAATTACGAATAATTAGCTGATGTTATATTATCCGTTAATTATAATATATTATGGGTTGAACGTTGAAATGCATTAATATATATTATGCAATATGCTGAAGCTATATTGTATAGTTGTCTGTGGTGGTCCAGCTATCGCTGTGAGAGCAGATGTTACTCTATAATAGGGATCGAAAAGTGGAACCCTTGACTAGTTGCTTTACATGACTGCGGAATAATCCGTTTGCATGGGCTACTAGTATTTTCATAAAGTTCGAGCTGGCAGTGAAGTTGCATGGAACGCGTTTACAGCGAATCGTTCAAACGAAGTATGTTTCTCCCTAATCGAGAACTGATTTTCGCGGAAAGTTCCGAGGAAAATGTACACGGGTGCAGCGGGAGGAGCGACGGTTAACTCGCGAGTCTGCTGGAATGCGAACTATGGATCGATCGAGGACAAATCCACGGCCGCTTATCCATCCACGCTCCAGTTCCATCGAATTACCTGGTCGAAGGTGACGAAAATGTTTCAAGATCGTCCCCACCCTCCTTTTATCCCCCGCGATTGTTATCTGAGAATTTTGCGACAAAGTAACGCGGAGTTATTCGTATTCCAACGTCGCTGGACCTGACGGACAGTGGCAAACGTGAGGCGATAAATTACGGCGCGAGAAAAAAATCAACCGCCACCGAAATCTGAACCGAGATCGCGCGCCCGAAATTTCAAGCCCGTAATTAACAATTATGCAAATGTTTACCCCCCTCCAGCGCATTCGTCGCGCGTCCAGCCGTATAACTGACACCGGTGGACGCTGCGACTGCGTCTGTTTACCCCTTCACCGGGGTGTCTCTTTCCAACTCTGCTCGCCCCCTCTTTATCCGACCGTTCAGCTATCTGTCTCTACCTATCCCTGCCAATGAGTATGTGTCAGGGACCATGAGATTCTTCGGCCCATTAGTGTCCGTGCATACCTATCCCAAGATCGAGTGGCGCAATACGGAGCCACTCGGCACAAATGAGCCTGTCGTGTCTGGATAATACCAAGTGCAATATTCGGGCTGTCGCGATAGATCATTCGCCGCACGCACACGCTTCACACTCGACACACGCGCCATCGTTTATCTCGTGCACGGTGAAACGCAAAATATCGGGGCGAGACCGTCGAGACCACGATTGACGAGCGAAGAGTATCGACGAGGCCGCGATCGACGCCCAGCGCGTCTGACCGACACGGAATCGACGCTACTCGCGGTGAAACCGACCTCGCCTCGCGCGATTATTCGTCGATCAAGGTATCAGCAGCCGAGGACGACTGTCGCGTCTCCGCGATTCGTTCCACTTGAAATCTTAAACGGTCCAACCGAGGTGGAGGTACCTACGGAATCAAATAACAATGAAAGCGATCGTAAAAGGACTTTGCAAATAGAGTGCACGGAATTTATCCCGACCTAACGATACAGCGTCGACCATTCCAAGCGGAGAATGCGTTTCCAGTAACGCTCGATCCCCGTGCCGGTTCGTCCTCGCGGTAAGATCGAATCGCGAGCCGCTACGGCACACACAACCAGGCCGAATGCGATTCTTCGGCCGTTTACGACTAACGTATCCAACACACGTAGCCTGTACGTGACGCGTACCTGGTCCCATCCCACCGCCATCGGTTCCTCGATTTTTCCGCTGTCCCCCGCACCACCCGGCATCCCAGGAGGTCCCAGCGTGCACGAGTCATTTGCCACGTTCGAGGGAACACGAGCGACTCGGCGAGGACCCGGAGCGGCGACGACATCCCGGCCAGCCGGTGCGTGAAAAATCGTGTCCCCTTTATACAACTACGCAGATTTCTTCCGCCGTTTCGTCGCACCCCCCAGGAGGCCGCCGCGACGACATATGGCGCGGCATCGCGCGGTCGAAGCGCCGCGAATGCGTCGAATGCCTTTGGGCCGGTGCAACCAGGGGGTTCTCCAACCACCGCGGACGCGAATACCGTTGCCACCCGTTAATGCCTCCCGCGCGATACGTTTCGACGATTATTTCGCGGGGTAAAGCTGGTGGCGGCGGCGTTGCTGAGCGCGCGGGATCACGAAGGCGTGTCGTAATCACATTCGGTGAAACTGAGTATGGCCGGGGGGTGGAAATTCTTGGACAGTCGGTTGCATTCTGTAAAGGGCTAATATCCAAAAAGTCCGCTGCTGGGACGGAACAACAGAGGCGGAACGCGGTTAAGCTCTCGCATTCAAAGCACGCCAGTAGCGCGCGCGCGCGGATCTGTCGGCTGTTGTTCCTGGTTACACGGAGTTCGTATTACGAGCCACGCGGCAAACATCGCGGCAATAACGCACCCCGTTTCGAGCGTCGTTCCCGCGATTCCGAGTGCTCCGGGTAAATCCTCCGTTTCTGATCAAAAGAAATATTCCAGCTTCGCGTTGGAAGCGATCGACGGATTAATGCCTCGCGAATCATCCCCCTTATTATCGCAGAGATACTATAATGGGCCGCGAGAAAAACAGATTGGATCATATTCAAACAAAACGTTCACTCTGTTAACCATCGTTAACGAGCATCGTTGGAAAAAATCCCTTCGATCGATACATATATATATATTAATCGCGTTAACAGGGTGACGAGGCAAGCTCGTAATGGCTCCATTATGGGAGAGGCGTGTCGCGGGTAATTGGCTCGAACGATGTCGGGTAACACGGACTTTTGGCATGCGGTGAGGCATGACCAGTTCGGTAATCCGGGTAGGCCTACAGCACGGTCAGCCTGGTGCGGTTTGCTACCGAGCGTCCTTGGTATCTGAGGCAGCGGATAACGGAGGCGCCTATACGTCATTTCGCGGCCACGACGAAACCCCAGGAGCATCGGGGCCGCGTCCTGCCGCGCCGCCCTGTTTCGTGTATTAGCGGGCACCCGGCGCGGAGCGATAGGGCGTAAGCCGTGAAATATTGAAATGGGATTTTTCCGTCCCCCGTGGGACGAGGCGGTGCCGACCGCGCGCCTCGCTACATGGAAAATGGGAATATAATGCGATTGGATGAAGCGGACGCCGCACCCCCTGCAACGTGCTCGTCCGCCGTTTGGCGAAGAAGACTCGCTGGCCACCCCTTGGCCGGACCGGGGTGTCGGGCAATTTGTTCGCGGGCAAGGTCGTCTCTGGGCACCGACCGTGATTCGTAACTTTGATCTTGGGCAAACGTGACGGACGTTGGAATTGCGGGGGATGCCAGTGAGCGTGTGTGTTTGACGTTCAAGGGTAATATTGACGAAGCAATCGGTGAAAGTAGTTAGACCAGGGACACGTATGAATATACTCGCGACGGGTCGATCGGCTTGGAGGAACGCTGTTTGGTTAATTGCGCGATATCAAGCTCTCCGGAGTAGTGATTCGAAGCTGTCACGTATGTACCTTTAGTTACCAATACCAGAGACTTCGTTTTAATCACGGAGAATCGACTGCCTCGATGAAGCAAGTTACACGCGAAGAACAAAGTAAGAGAAACCTAAGAAACACCTCAGAGATGGCCTAAGGCTTTCGCGCAGTAGGTACTTCACGTGAGACACCTTCCCAACGGACCGCAGGACAGACATCATCCCGTTCATTCCCAATGGATTCGATAAGCCAGCAGCTTATCGTTATTTTTCGAGCCATTATCACGGCTTTCGAGGATATCCGGGTCCTCCTCCAACTCTCCTTTTATCAACCCCGGACATCTCCTCGTCCCACGGAGCAAAGGTGACCGATCTCGATTTATCCGCGTGAAACGCGCCGCCGTAGCAGCGGAATATCAGCTCTGCGGATCGAGGCAGCCGCGCGCTCGTGTAATTCGTAATTGCGGTGACGGTGGCCGCGGGTCGCGGCTTCGGGGCCGTGGAATAATTCACGCACGAACGGGCGAAATTTTATCGTAACGGGGCGCTTGGTCAAGCGGGCCGGCGAGCCAGCGCGCCACCCCTATCCGGCTCTGTCCTCGTCCATCGTCCGGGGGCACATCGAGAACGGTGATCGTCGTTCCGTTGCCGCCCCCCGTTCGACCCGTAACTCGCCGTCGGCGCTGTTGGCGCGGTTATTCGCGCTTGATTCGTGCCGGCAGCCGGGGTGGAACGCAAAGTTATTCGGCCGCCTTGCCAAATAGGCGATCTAAATGCGCTCAACCGGGCAGAAGTGGTAATACGTTACCGGTTATTGCCGGCGGCAGCATCTTGCCTAGGGCCAGCCTCTCGAGGAGTCGTCCAAGAAAGGCGGCGGGACGAAGCGTGGGGTTGGAGGGCGTATCGTCGCGTACTCGTTGCGATGGGTCGAACACCGCCGCGGATCACCGCCAATTCTCGCGACAGGCGTAAGGCGCGTGTCGAGTTGACTGGAGGGATCGAGGGGTCTCTCCTTTTATGGTTCATTTCACGGAGAGAAAGGAGAAATCATCCGTCGTGGAACGTGAGGGGTTGAGGGGAAGGAGAGATTGGAAGGGGAGGGCAGCAGCCACCCGGTGCCAGTGAATTTTTCCGCGTCAAATGATTTTCCAGCGGTCGAAGTTTTCGGCGAGTTGGCAGTCGCCTCGGAATCTCTTCTGGTGGGCGCGTTTAACCGCGCGCGTCGAGAATAATCGCTGCGACGGGTAGGGTGGATATTACGTCCCGGGGTATTTTTTGAAAAATGGTACAGGTCAAACATAATGGAGCTTTCCGTGAAATTTACCTCGCTGCCCGGCCGCGAGAGGATTTTTTTATTAGATTTAATGGCCGCGCGGGAAAGTAGGGCGATCCGTATTATCGGAAATAGCCGGCCTTTTTACCCGCAGCCGGTGAACGCTTGCGAGCCGTTCCCCGGATCAACGCACCCGTTCGATACCGCACCCCGTAAAATTACATTCGTCGAACCGAAAAAAAGGCCAATGGCACGCGCATCTTCTCGAACCCAGAAGGTTAATAGTCGCTAAATTAACGTCGCTCTGACTGAACCACCGATCGCAGTTCACGGTGTCGAAAACTCGGTGGAAACTTGGAATCGCCTCGGCGATCCGAGGGGGTGAGATTCGCAAGCGTCTCGTCGCGAGGCGAACCTATCGCTTTCAACAAAAACGCATAAATCAGGTCGAGCCTTGTCTCGGGGCGATCGTAACGTGTGCTTCGGATGAAACAAAGAGGGACAAAGACAGTGAAACCGGTGCGAGAGGGCGGGTAGGAGGGACGGTTGGTAACGTGGCCGAGGAAGAGGCGAGGAGAAGGGCAGCCATCGATCGGCGGCCAGGCTGTCTTCGTTGGCGCGATTCGACGAGGCGTGCATCCGCGCCCGTATTCATATTCATATTTCAAAACTCGCATCCACGGCCCATTGTACCGTTGAATACGCTATGCAGAATGCGTCGTCTGCCGTATAACGTTGCGGGCGCCGCGACCGCCTTCTGAATTAGTAATAGCGCGCTGACAACGGGCCCCGTTTCTCTCGGGTCCCGCGCGTTACACGGATGCCTACCGCGACAAACGCAATTTGCCTCAGATATTAATTCGGCTAATGGATTACGCGTTAAGCGTCGCGGAACGTTGCCGCGCGCGGCCGCGAACGCGAGCCACGCCAGCTGTTCGGAACGCGACCGTTCTTGCCGTCGCGTTTCTTCCCCCGCGCTACTACTTCCGTCGCGAACTCATCACGGAGGTGGCTCCCCGCCGCATACCGCCTCCGCTAATCCCTGATTAGATTCGCGGAGGGCGAATCCGTGGGAATCTGGCTGCGGGGTTAGCCTCATTGGTAGGCCGATCGGGTCTTTCTCTTTCCTGTACTTCGTTCCCTCTTGGTCTCGCCAGTTTTCGGAATCGGTGCGAGTCGGGGCGGCTGGAAGAAACGTCCGCTGGAAGCCTGCGTTGAATGGAAATTCAGAGCGCGACGGGAACCAGCGCCCGTGAGAATTATTCGCGAATGTGGAACACGCTGGCGGAATTGTCTTAATATTCAAAAAGACGGGAATGCATTTTTAAACGCGGCCAACGACGACGACGAGGATGACGACGACGTCGACGCGGGCACCGTCGTTCCGTTCTTCCTCCGCTTCCTCCTCCCCGCCGCCACGGGTCCACCCGCTTCACGTGCTCATAGTGGAAGCTCGCAATTACGACACATTCGAGGATCCTCTCGAGGTAAAAAGAATTCCGGCCACTTCTGAGAGCAGCCGGATCGTCTACGGTCTCACGTAGCGCAATTAAATGACATAGAACAGAACCGCCGGCCGACCAAGTGGGTACACGCGCGTACACCATCCACCCACGGGGTGTACGTACACGTACGTATACCCACCGGCGTGTAAAGTAGAATGGCGGAGGCGAAAGGGTGGGCGCGAGCAGAGGGTGAAAGAGAAGGCGGGAATATACGGCGGTGCTAACGAGGCTCCGAGGATCGAATCAAGACCAAATCTCCGCCGCTGATTGACCAGGGCGAATCCTGGAGAGGCCGAAGGCTAATTAGCTACCCGGATTTCTGTACGTGACCCGACAACGGGATCCGGAGACGTGGCGATTATGGTTGCTCTGAGCGTCTTAATTTCAACCCCTGCAGGAGGAAACCGAGAAGGATAGAGGGGCAAAGCATTATGCCCGCAATGCCGTTCGGTCAAATTTCTCTTTGAGCTCTCTCAGCCAGCCTTGGCTCTGTCATCCCTTTAAATAGCCCTCTAAGCACCCTGAAATTCGTCCTCTCCGATATTCCCTTTGAGGCACGATAACTAGATGCTACTTAAACCGAGCAATTCCACCCACCGACGTATATACGCGCCATTCAACCGACTCGCTGTGAAATACTACCGCCGGAGATTATTTTGATGGTAAATCCCGCGCGTATGCAAACAGAGCCACGGGAATTACGCCAAGACGCCGGTGTAAAATGTTACGTAATAATAAAATCTACTCGACGATCTGTAACGAGTACCGCTCGGGCTACTATTTACTGGATGATCTTCGCTGTCGGATTCCACTCGAACGATTCATAGATCGAGCATTCCTCGTTTGCGACTGCAACGCTTTTGATTAAATTTATAACGAAATATCAAATATAATTTACCCGGGTGTACAAAAATTCCGAAAAATGTCGATCTCCATTTCTTTTCGAACTGCACGCTATAGAGATGTCACGGTTCGTTCAATACTATATGTACGGGCGCGCGTCCCAAATTTGTCGAAAATTGAACATATCACATTTCGTCATACGACCGTAGAAATAATCCACGTTCACACGGCAATCGGCCGGGTCCAAACATTCCTCGCCCACGCTTGAAACTCTATCATGCTCTGATTCGTCACCGTAAACATTCACACGACGAACCTTGCGTTCCCATGCCGCGCGCGGCGCGGAATTCGCCGGACGTTGTTCAATTTAATTGAAACTTTTCTAAACACGCCCGCAACAATCCTAAAAACGTGCTAGGCAGTAGACGCGGTCACGTTACAATAATTCCGAGCGTTGCGAAACTTTTTCGAGAGCTGGCCCAAGGTAGAGGAGAAAAGCTTTGGTGGTGCGGGGGTAAAAAACGCCGCGGTGTGGCCATCAGTGTCCGCGGCATTAATTAATTTAAAAGTGGCGCGTTTAGTTGTATAGGGGAACACGCGGCGATGAAAGGTGAGCGACAGCGAAACGCGCGCGTCCTCCTCCCTTTGATCTCGTGGCATAACTTGCCTCTTGTAAAACTTTCGTAATGCCGGGCGACGGTATTTTCTGATGCGTTATTATGTAGCACGCCAGCGACAAAAGAAATAGCTTGTTATACCACGCGACGACCTTTCCCAGCTTGTTATCGCGCTAATCCAGAACCGCTTTCGGTTTCGTTACCAGCGACGCGTCTTTTCACCCGACGACCTTCCTTTCAAATTGCCCATTCACCCTTATTTCCTTCTTGTTACCCTTATACCCTAAGCGTCGATTCCGCGTGACGAGTGGACGCGCTCCTCGCGACAATATGGCCTAATATACGTCGCATCTGGGGAAATTTCATCGCGACGCGGGTACACGAAGTGTCCCACCGCCGGTGGTAGACGGCCGCGCGTTAAAATGTCCTCCAATTAAAACACCCTCTACGAAACGCTCTCGCGAGGAGGAGAACCGAGGCGCGGCACACGAGAGGACGGAAACACTTTTCCTGTCATCAACGCTGATTCGATTTCCCGACGTTGAAGGCGATACAATTAGACGCGTCGTTTGCAGCGCTGTTAGCGACACCAGCTGGGATCGCGACGAGGAAGGGACGACGGGAAGGTGGATTTAACGAACTTTTGGCGCCGCGTCTCACCGATGGCCAGCGAACGCGGAACGCTTAATTGGCCCATTCATCGTCGTCCTCGCGCGGGACCAGGACGTCGGCGGGATAGAAGCCTACGCGAAAGCTCAAGTTCGAACGCTCAACCCTTATTCGCGACGGGGCGTGTTGGTTCGTCGCGCACAACGGCTGCGGGTAAGTTCGCGCGACTCCACGGGAGTGGTGTAATTACACGGGCAAACGCGAGAGGGTGAACGATAGACGGGGAGATGTGGGACACCGGTGAAAAGGGCGAGGGTGAGAGTGTAACTTGCAAATTTGGCGCGATGCGTGCGACTCGTTGAATCCAATTCAACCGGCTGAAATGTAACGCCCGTCGATTATTGCCGGGTCTATGGAGTGTTCCGTTTTAATCGGAACTCGTGGTTGCGTCCCAAAATGCATTTCATATTCGAGCAATAACATTCGCGACTGCTGATTCTTCTCCAAATAAAGGAAATCTCATCGAAAACCTCCGTCTCGAGTAACAAATAGTTCTACCGCTAATCGTACAGCCGGACGAAGACGGAACACCCTGTACGTGCCACCTGTACCCTGCACAGGTGGCATGTCATAAACCACAGCACGGCACGCGTGCACACCGAGCACTAAAGCTGGTACGCGTACACACTAGAGCAGAACCGTGCGCCCTGTGTACAGGCCACTGTCGGCCAAGCAATCTCTTTCCCTGTGGCGAGTGCGCAGGTAATTAGCCAGGCTCCACTCTATCGTCGATTCAAACTACCGAACCGGGTGTATGCGCGTATACAGACGCGAAGCGGGTCATTAATTCTACTGCAGTCAAACAGTGTCCACACGCTGGCGGGTCCGTTCCCTGATGGCACGGGCGCACATAGCCGGCAGTGTTTCCCGCGGCTCGTTCGCCAGCGCGCCCAGTCCCTTCATTATCTTTATTATTTCCCTATCGGTTCGTTATCTTTATTATTTCTGCGTCACGGGCCGAGCGGGAGCGCGAGCACGCCCCGGCGAGCGAAAGTCGCGAATTGATTGCCGGGTAGCGCGCGGAAATACAATGGGGCGAGGCGAGCGGAGAAAGGGGGTTCATTTAATCGCATTAATCCCGTCCAAGTTCTCCGGCGACGCGTCACGTTGTTATTTTTAATGCATGCGCCCCTCTCTCTGCAGCGTTTTTTTGTTTTGTTTTTCATCGCCCCTCTGTCTCTGTCCAACTAGGGGTCGGATCGACCCCGCCATCGCGGCTATATACACCTGTGCCTCGACGCAATGGTTCGGTGCAGCCTGGAGTAAAATCGGTTACCCCCAACAACGCGGAATGCTCTCTATTCTTCGTACTTTAACCGTTCACGGAACTGTGATAAATATGACTGATTGCATTCGTCGTTAATAGACGACGATATGATGGTACTCTTTGAGTTGCTTCGTATTTGGTGGGGTAACCAACTCTGTTATTTCGTGCTCGATAAACAGCTCGACGGAAAGTACGCGTGCAACAGCATACGCGGATTTGCTCGCGAATACTTACTGGGACAAAGTTCTTTTTGGTATAGCAGTTTCGAGGAACTTCTCCAGGAAGGGAGAGGAGGAAATCTCTGTCGGAGATCCGGAGAAACCTGTCGTAGTCCTGGTTGTATCCTTTTCGAGTATTTGAGAGATAGAGCCCCCCCTCGTTGCCAACTGATAGGCGAATCGAGGAGGTCTGCTAGAGAACCTCGACGTTCCATTAGCTCGATAATTTGATCGGCGATAGGTTGACAAAACAACGGTCCCGAGCAGACGGAGAGCCGACGCCACTGCGACGATATCAAGGAAAAGATAAGACCACCCACCCTTCAATTTAATCGAACCAGAGTCCCCGTGATTTCCTCCCTTTCCCTGTTTCTAGGTTCTCTCTTCTGTTTTTACGAAATATTTTCGCGTGCGCCCTTTATCCATACCCGCCCTACGATACCACGAATACTGCGTATCCAGAAGCTGACTGGGACCGAATCGAAACCAAAATCAAAACCAAAGTGTTACAGTCGCGCCTGAATGGGGGGTGGTTGCTTCTGTCATAGAAGAGATTTCACAATTACGGCATCCCCAGCCCCGAATCCCTCTCGCGGTATTCCAGTTAGGCTATTTCGAATGCGAGCCGCAATGCATTTCGTGTGTACGAGGAAACGTAACCAATGGAACACGGACGTCCTATATTATTACGATCCGACGAGTTTGCACCCTGTACGTTCGCGGCAACCAATTCCAATTCCCTGCTCAGGCCAACGTGACGGCCAGCAAATAATTTACGAATAATGAGGACGTTACGTGGAACCCGGCCAGATCGTCCCCTCTCTGTAACCATCCCGCGCCCTCTTCTGCACCTGCACGCGGTATACAGAGGCGGACGCCGCGCGATACGTAGTTAACCGACAGATTGTGAACGTACCAATCCTGCACGTGATCAACCGTGAAATGCGCTTATAAATTATTCCCGGTACGGCCTTCCAAGTGAAATCGGATACATTAGTATCGAGCCATCGAGCTCGCGTTTTACAAATAATCCGCGACTGGGTGGGGTGGTGCACGGTTTCTTACTCGCTGCCGCGCGAGAACACGACACTGTTACGAGCTGTCGAAGGGCATCCCTCTTTTCGCGTTGCATTTTCAGGAAACCCGCGCGACGTCTGTCAATTTACAGTCACGCACTCTTGCGCCCGACAAGGTATCCCTTTCTTTCGCCTCCAAGTTTTTTAAATGTCCATCACTGTCGTTCCGACCGATTTACCGCGGAAAACCGGAATTCCACTTGACACAGGCGGTGTGTAACGCAGGCGAAAAACGTAACAGTCGCGCTGCGTCCGCGTTTACGTACGCGCGCGCGTTTTACGCCGCCGTTTCCTCCCCCTACTGGCGGGGCAATAAAATCCAACGTCGCGGAGGAATAAAAGCTTATAATCCGGAAAACTACGCTCCCGTTGTTTCTGCCTGCAGCCCTAAAGGTTAAAGCGTCGCGGGGTTGTCGCGCGTAGGCAACGACCACTACCAACTAACGAAACTACCCCCCGCGTTCCTTCTACGAGCGCGTAGACTCGCGCGACCCCGATGCCCTCCGAACAATATCCCACCCTCGCAACGGAATGCGCGTCGTTGGACATCCGAGAGACGAAGAAACCGTAGTCCTCTTATTCTGCACGAGCGAGGGAGCAGGCGTGCAATACCGCGTCGAGGCAAGCGGGAGAATCTTATTAGAAACTCCTACCAGCTTAGTATCGATTCCGCATCAATTTGCATTGTTCAAGACGATCCGGAGGAAACTATTCGCCGCTTGGTCGCTGTTACCTGCTCTCTAACAGTCTAGACGGAGAGCCGACGTGGCAACGAACGAGATAGGGTGATAGAGAGTAAACAGGAGAGACGCGCGCGGATAGAAAGAGAGATATTACGGGGGCGAGGGGGGCGAAGATTCCGTGAGTTAGAGCTCCTCAGAGGAGAGGGCGAGAGCGTGCCGGAGAAAGAGGCAAGCGGAGGGGTTGTCAATACCATCCATTACTGTCATGACGCCTTTATTACTATCGTCGTTCCGTTGCTTTCCATACGGTCGAAGGGTTTCCAAAGCACCCGTCCCGACGCGGCTTACCGTTGGCAAGACAAGTAGCGTTTCGAAGTAGGGTGAGAGAGAGAGAGAGAGAGGGCGAGATAGGACCCGACCACTTTGTCCCGATAGATACGCGTACGTATAATCGGATGTGAAAGATTTCGTCCGTGGCAGAAGTTCGACGTCGACAGAAATTTCTGGCGGTTCCTGGATGGGGGACAGCGGGGTTGGGAGCCAGGCAATGAGCGAAGCTATCGTCGGATAGCGAGGCAATCTTCGAAATCTGGGTCAAGTTGGAACCGAGGAACTTTTCGAATTTCGCCGACGAAAGATCGAGCAAATGGAGCGAAATTGTCGCGATCTCCTGCCCGTATCGGTAACGCATTAATCTAAAGATTGTATTCCCGTCGGATCATATCTCGATCTATGATTGATCGCTGTTAATGCCTAGATAGGTTTTTAACAATGCGTCCTATTTTCCTTCCCCTCGAGCGGCTTTAAATTGAACCGTATATATTTCCACGCGTCAAACGGTGCAATTTATCATCCCCCGCGAAAGAGTATTAAATTAAGGGTTACCAAACCGCGGGAAAGTAATAACGAAAACAGCCGCGGGTTCGCTCGAATACTCTCAAAGCGTCTAATAATATGAATGGAAAATTCAACAACAGAGAAGTGGGTAAAGCGGCCGCGACACTTGGTCGGCGGAAAAATAACCACCCGGTGCCCGGTGAAAAGTAAGGGCTGAACAGCTCTTTAAATATTATCGTTCGTTCGCGGGACACGAACGTGTCGGACGTGGCGCACCGTCGCTGGAACGCGAAAGACACATCCGGATCGTTCAATTTCGCATCGTGCCGCGGGAAAATAGACCTACGAAGTCTATAGAGAGCGCGAAAACGCGGACGGGGGTTGATCCAGTCGCATGCAGATTCCGCGGATGATCCGTGGCGGGCAGGGGCCGAAAGTGACTCGGCCACTTTCGGCCGGCAGGCAATAACCAGCCAGGAGAGCAATATAAGAGCACGCGAGCGACTTGTACAAAGTGAAGAGCATATTTATTGCGGGCCATAACAGGCCAGGCTTGTGACGGTGCCCTCAGAGACGACAGGTCTCACGGGAGGAGCTGTGAGATATATATATATACACACACGCACACACACATATATATATATTTTCGGATGGTGCACACGACCACGGCCTATCTCCCGCGGAAATGCCATTTTCGAGACTCGACGTTCCCGGAAAGCAATAATACCGAAAGCAGTTTTAATAAAGGCTCAGCCACGATATATCGTGGCTATGACCCCACACCACACCTGTCCGGGCCTGCTGTACATTGCCATCGCCGTCCTATCGTCCATTCTTCCATCCGCCTCGTCCCAACCCTCGCGTTGCCGCCGCACCCCCGAACGACCGCGGCGTACAGGAGGCGCAAGCGAGCCCACCGTCCTATTCCCGTCGATGCCCGAATTTTTTTCCCAACAGTGATTCCTCTCCTCGGCCCCTCCTGGCTCCAGATTGTGCTCGTCCCTCGGCATCCCCCCTCGCAACGGTCCGCCCGCGATATTTTATCCGCGTCCCGTTTCATTATTTTTAACGATGCCCATTTTATTACGTAATTCGTTTCAATTTATACGCGGAAGCTATACCACTCGAATCCTGCTCATAATAACGCAAAAAGTCGCGTCGGGGGAAAAACCCGGGATAAAGGATCAGCGTTTCTGTCCCGTCTCTTTGGCTCGTCCTCCCCCTCGTTTCCCGTCCACGTTCGCGCGTCAGGATCGTCTGCATGAAGCGCCTCCGACAGACAGGCGGACAGAGCGAGAGAGGGGAAACGAGAAGGAGAAAAAAAAGAATTAATCCCTGGAAAGTCAGAGGTAGGGGGAGGGGGGGGGGGGGCTGGGAAGAGATACGCAAGAAAGCCGGGAGATTAAACCGGAAGATATATTGCGTATCCCGCGCCATAAACAGACTGATGAGACGTACGCGCGATAGGATTGGCCGGGTAAAATGCTTTCTCTCGAATTACCCCGGGCAACCCTGACTTGCTCGATAATAATTCCCAGCGTTCTCCCGCGGAACAATACGAACGCATCCCACCCCCTGTAACGCATTCGCCTCCCCCTCTACCATATTTTTCATCCATCCTCGCGGAATAATCTGCAGCGGCGAATGCGTCGCAACGCGGCCGTTGATGTCTGAAGGAATTGAACAATCCAAGTAGCTCTGGCGCGGTGGAAAACAAAGGGTTTATGCAGAGGGATCTTATTGGCTTATCTGGCATCGGACTGTCGCTACTGTTCTGACGCAGCCACCCTTAATTTCCTGCTCGCTAGCGTACGTATTTCTGTACGCGCGATCCTCTGCTTGGTTGCACTCCATTCGCAGGGTGAAGAGAGTCGTCCTTCCGGGCGGCACGCCGACGACACTGGTCATGCCTGAGCGGAATCGGGGCGACGACGAATCTAAATTGGAATCTGCCGCCGACGAGGATCGAGCGAACGCCTACGCATCCCAACCGCTCGCTGGGGGTTCCGCGATGCCGGGAAGATACGGGGAGATTGTCGCGCGAATCGTCGTCCCGTCGTTGACACGTTCGATTGGCCGTTCGACACGCCACGGAATTCAATCGAATCGCGTCGAATGCTTCTGCGAACGGTTTTTTTCGCGAACGAGGGAGAGAGAGGAAGGGCAAGGAAAGACGGAGACGAGAGCAGATATATTTTTGCGAGCACGCCGCTCATGCGTGCGCTGGCCGTACGAATCCGTGTGATTTATAGAGGTGACAACGCACCGATGGTCCGGCAAATATCGATTTTTCAATATCCCTGACGCTCGATACGCGGAGGCATACGTGACGCCCGGCCAGGTCTGGCACGTCCAAATTATCATACGTCGAGCGATTCCCGAATTAATTCTATTTCGCTGCAGCCAATGGATCGTCGGGAAATTCGCGCGACTGAGTGCTCGTTGGCCAGGACCAATTTTTTCCCCCAATCGATCTAAATTGCAACGATAAGGAAAGGCGAGAGCAGGACTTAACGCAGCGTGAAGGGGACGCGGCAGAATTTTGCGCGCAGCACACGCATGGCTCAAGACAGCTGATAGGGTTAAAAGGTAGAGGGTGGAGCTTGTAACGCAACGTGCTGTGTTGTACGCGCGATATTTTCCCTGGCAATTACGTCTTAGGCGCAGCTGCGCCGCCAAGTGTTTTCTAATGCAGATTATCCAGGTTACTCGGCAACAACGGTGTCTGCGTCCCTATCGTAATAAGCCCTCGAGCGGCTATATTTCCCCGGAGATGGTGTCTGACGTCGGAATTAACCGTACCGCTGGTATCCTTAATTTTTAAAGTTATTTTACCGGCGAAGTAAAACGGCCACGTTCCGCGATCCACGCGACTCTTAGCCAGCCTCTTTCGTTACCTCTTTTCAACCTAACCCTCGTTACCCACCACCGCGCCGTTCGCCTTCCGCTACCACCCCCACCGACCGCCAGGACGAGCAAATCTTTTTCAATCTCTTATGAATCCTTTACGAGTACGGCGAGATTGGAGAATAAGAGATCAAGCTGAACGGGTGGTCGGAAAGAGAAGGATAAGAACGAGGTAAATCTCGTAAAGAGCGTCGAAGAGATGGGTGGAGGGTGGTCAAGGGGTTGAAGCGCAAGATGGGAGCGCAAGAGAACGGGAAAGAATGAATGGTATAGGATGGGTTAAAAAGAGGAAGAAACGGCAGGAAGCGGTGGAGCCACGAGATTCTAGACCATCCCTCTTCTCCAGCCACCCCCTTTCCCCTCCCCGAGCATCGATAATTCCGCCGCGTAAATCCTTAAACGCGTCATAATGGACTTTGCCTTGGTTATTATCGACTCCGCCTCTATCGGGGCTGGAATTCCTATCCTCTCGGTTCGAAACTGTACCACGGTCCGTTAGACGATCCACGAGCAGCCAAGCAAGAGGAACGGAAGATCGACAAAGCGGGCGACAGGGGAAATGGTGAAACGGCGCGAGGCGCCGGAAGAGCAGACCGACGGAGAGAGAAAGGTGGCGGGGTCACACCTCGAAGTCGAACTCGAGCGGCACGATTTAGTTGTGACTCGGGCGGAGAGAGTGCGAGAGAGCGATAAGTGCTCTTCAGTGTTAAATCCACAGGGATAGCTGGTGTATATATAAGGCGGAGGATGATGCGGGGATGAAATCCGCTCGCAGGTGTTAAAATATTCGACGCGCCAGGAAGCACGGCCTCGCTCACCATCGGATGCTGGGGCAACACACTCGAAAATACTTTTACGCTTGATCGCTCTTCCAGCGGCACGGCGGAATGGAAGTCGCGCCATTATATGGTAGCCAGCTCGCGCCATAGTTGAAAGCCCGAAGAATATTTCGAGATAAATCCGGGCAAATTTATGAAATCAACGCGCAGATAAATTTTTTCGATAATTCCACGGACGGAACACGGCCGTGCACCATCGCAGCGCGGAATGTGCGCGGGGCGCGCATGTATTTTCAAAATAAGTAGAACGAATGCTAAGGAGAACCGTTCGCAACGCGTTGCAATTTTGTGAAAAATGGAAAAACAACACCATTAAATAGCTCCTCCACACACTGCTTTCCCATACCCATAACCATTTCTCGTCATCTTGCAACACTGTTGTTCGTATCAATGTCTATAGAAACATGGCGTCCGCGTTCTCGCCTAAAGAAGAATATACAATCGCAGCCCTCGCGAACGGTTTCGTAAATGAGAAAGCATAGCACGCGTTAAAAATATACAAGCAACGCATCGTAGCGGGGGTGGGGCCCCAGTCAAAATGTTTTCCTTCCCTCGTTTCACCAATATTATCGCAATTCCTGGTACCGCGGCATCTCGAGCGAAGAGAAAACACGCATTTCGGGTATGGAACAGAGCGGTGTTGCTTATGTACTATGCATGCCGGCGCATCGCGGGCCCATACGGGGCTGTCGCGGGGAAACACTTTAATGGTACACAGCCTGACGACTAAGACCGGAAACGAGTGGATGTGGAATCGGAAGGGGAGTAAAAAACGTCCCGGATACTTTCCCCGTGGCATCGACAATGCCCGAGGAGAGACACGCGGTGCAGTCAACTCGTGAACCTGGCATGTACGTACACGCGTGCATCCATGTATGTACAGTGTTCCGCAAAATTCTTAAGCCACCAGCGACGCTAAATTCTGTAGCGACGCGCGGTTCACGGACTCGTCGAAATTGCGAGCTTTAGAATTCGCCGAGAACGGAATCGTAGGAAATACGAAACGAGTCGGATTAAGAGGGAGCAGAGTGCGTTCGCTATACTTTGTCGATCGTTTGCCTGAGACTTTTGCACGGTACTGTATGCGCACCGAGGAGACAGTGAACGCCGGAATAGAGGAGAGGCGAGCGTGTGTGTACACGCGCACGTACATACATAACCGTGTACAAGATAGAAGAGCTGGCCTAGGTACGAGTTACCCAAACTCCCATTCGATTCGAGCGACAAACTTTGCAAGCAGTTTGATCGCCGGAGTTACAGATTCACCGTAGAACTCTGAACTCGAAATAGGGAATCTATTATCGAGGCAGCGTTTACACGCAGACGTTCGTTTACGCGACTTGCCGACCCGGCCGCTGTCATAACCGCCCGAGATCGGTGCCCCGATCTCGCTGTCAACTACTGCCAGTAAATCGTAAGTCAGGATCAAGCCGAAAATACCGCTTTCCCAACTGGACGCTCGAATTTCATCGAGCAATCAATGCGATACAGTGGACGTGGTCCTCGACAAATGGAAGCCGCGAAAAAGCGAATATAATCTCGCGCGACGCGACGCATGAATTTACATTAATTTTCATCAAATTTTATTTCAATATTATTCCGCAAATAACTGCGACAGCGAGTAAACATCGGAAGTGCCGTAATTGTTTTCTTTCCCGCAAGTAAAACATAATAACGGGATATTTTTACGGTTTCAATATTTGTTCGACTTGAAGCTGGAATTAAAAATGTCTTTTTGTTTCTGCACGGTGCGTCGATGCTCGTTTCGTACGTGATTCGTGCGGGAAGAGGGGTTGCACGGCGCTTCAACCCTTCGAGCGATCGTCCTGTTCCGGATCGAAGAACGCGTGCAAAAATTAGACACCGCTAACGCGATGCAGAACGTAGCCCGCGCCCACACAGCCGCCTCGCTCTTTGTCCTCCTTCTTTTTTTTTTTCTCCTTTTCTTTTCATCGTCGAAATACCAGTCGCGAAAGCTTCCCGTAATTTTGCGAGAATCCCCGGATAAACGGGGTAAGCTTGAAAGGTGGATGCGGGTATCCTGGCAGATTCACGACGTAAATACATTTGTCTCGCCTGCTAAGTGGGCCGCTGTCTCTTCGTTGCCGAATAAATGCCAGCCAAATAAAACTTCCTGGCTACACACAAACGCAATTACCGGACGTATTCCAGGCGAAGGGAAGAGGCCACCGGACGAAAGACGCATTGCCGTTCCGTAGCCGGGTCCCGTTTGCACCGGTGCCCCGAAACCTACTGTCCAACATCGCGCGAAATTAACTGCGCCAACCCCCCTTTCGTTACCGTCGTATCGTCGCTCGAGCAGGTTCGATCCTCGACGACGCGACCCCTCCTGCGGACCAGGACCCCTTTGAACGATGGAAATTAAACCCGTACAATCGAATCTCTCCAGCATCGAACGTCAGGTCCAGTGATGGCTGCGCGCACAGATCTGCGTGCACCGAAAAAACATCATCGACCATTGGGCCGGAAGATCGCCGTAGGGCGTGCACGATGGAAATTTGCATTTCACTGGAGATGCGCGAGAGCCACTCTCCACACCCGGGCAACTTTGCGAGTCGAGTTCACCTTTACACATTTTTTTGGTACGCATCGGTTGTGTATAAAAAAACGTCGATGGCGGTGGGCCGCGAGAGGCGGGGGTTGGTAGAGAGGGGCAGGCGCGCATAGCTCGATGCTCGAACCCCGTAAAATTCCTCGGAGGCACGTCAGTTTCCCCGGTGCAGCCGGGGAAAACCGGGAGAAGAGGTCAAAGCGGAAATGCGGGAAACTTGCCCGGAGGCTAGGTATGTCTAGATCAGCCACCGATAACGCAAGGAATCGCATGCCCGATAATTGAAAAGCAGACAAGCGAGAATGCCTGCGCGAGAAACGCAACGGGCCGAGACGGACGTGCGAACGTGCAATTTTTCATAAACGTTGCGCGATCAGTGCTAGATTACCACGTCAGAGAGGGTTCGTCTGTTTCTCGCCAGTAGAACTAACCTACATGATGTCCTGCAATTCTGTATAAACCTCCTGTTTCTTTAATGTAACAAAATTTACAAGTTGTCGTTATCTCTTGCGATGATCGTGAAAAAATGTTTGCGCGTAGTGTGGCTCTTTTTATTTCCCTGATTAAAATCGATTATCTCCGAATTAAACACCCGCGTAAATTCAAATAAATGAACATCGCCGGGGCAGAAGAGCAAAGCAAATAGAAGATCAAAGGCCGATCGGGAACAGCGGCAGTTCGCGCGTCAAGGGAAACAAGGAGAAAGAAAACGAGAAGTAGACGACGGGACAGCTCGCGCGTGTGATGATCATTGCGAGCTAATATTTCCAGATTACCTGCGCAGGGCGGCCCAGCGAAAGACCAACGAAGGCGATAGCCAATATCGCGCGGTGAAACCCGCCCGCCGGCGGATACATAGGTATATGCACTCGATATCCCCGATATTTCCGATGGCGCGATACACCAGGCGAGCGCGTAATTAAAACTGACGCTTTCGTTTCGACGTGCCGTCTATAGAGGCGCGAGCCGTTCGCGTCCGCGTATCCCGTTATACGTCCATCGCGGCCTTCACTTCCGCCACGATTGCCATCGAACGAGGTAGAAACAGAGGAAAAAAAAAAAAGAGTTCCCAAAATCGCCGGTTGTCCGTCAAATATGGGCCGCATGAAAAACTGGAAATTATTGGCCGACATTTCCGCGCGCCCGCCGGTTTCACCCCCCGAATTTGCATTCGACACGCGCCTCCGCCGCTCCTCGCGCGGTGACGCGAATTAAATTTCACGGCTATCCGGGCCCGAGCCCGTGTCGTTAAAAATATTTATTTGATTCCGACCGATACCATTATGATGTAACGTCGATTTATTTAACGCTTCCCATCGTTACACCTTCCAGTTTCACCGACACGCAATAACATAACTGTCCCGTTTGAACGATGAATGGAGATAGCCGGGGGCGCGCGTTCCATCGGAACAACAGCCCACGCTTACGGAATTCGGTGTTCCCGTCGATAGTCCGCGCGGAGGCGGATGGTTACCCGCGTTCATTAATCGTAATTAATCCGCGGACGGGGTTCGATGATACAAGACGTTGCACGAAATCACTGGTCGGAAGCGACGGTGGAGGGGTTGCGTGAAGGAGCCGGAAACAGCGGCTGTTAACGCAATACGTAACGCCGACACGTAGGGGAACGAACAGGCACGATAACCGAGACGCGATAACGATTTTCAACGGGCACGCGTACCGTGTCGAACCGGGCGATAAATCGGGTTAGTTCCTCCCGTCAGAAAACGATAAACATTGCCGCTGATGCGGCTCGATCCAGGGGCCGCGCGTGTTTTCCATTCTTTCTGCCATTAATTCCGCCAGCCCGATTAAATCGTCGCGAAACCCGATTCGCGTGACAAATTTGAAAAAAACCTTTGCCTGGGATCCAACGATTCTCTTTGATCCGAGCAATTCGGAGAGGCTACCACGCTGCGGCACTTTCAGCGATAATGGTAATTACAGTCTCGCGATGAAATTCTTCAAGAGAGACGCGAAAACTCGCGGTACGAAAGGAAAGCTTGAAACAGAAGACCGGGCGCATGTACGAGAAAGATTTGTCGCGATATCGCGAAGAAGCTTCCGTAACGTTTCAGGCGAAAAATACCCGGTAAATCGAGTTAGGCGCAATTCCGGAGGAGAACAAGCCTGGAAAGGAGAAACAGAAACGCTAGAAGCTGTACGCCGGCGGAAAGTAAATTAATTCGGTACCCGTGGTTTTCGTAGGTTTCCGCGGGTAACGGCAGAAGAGGGAACGTAACGGCCGCGTCTGTCTCCGAGCGTGGAACGCCGCGGCACGGCGCGGATTATGGTACACGGTAAATGTAGGTGTAATACGTCGATGTAAAACCCGTGGATGCGTGACTCCGGCTCGTATCGAACACAATAGCGCCTGCCGGGGCTGTATTTTTCGTGTACACGTAAAATCCATTTGGTCGTTCGACATACTGGGTTGTCACTCCCGTACAATCGCATCCTCCTCTTGTCGCGCTCGCGCTGCCACGGGTCAGCTTTATTGTCAGCACCGCCAGAATTCCGGCTTTCGCGTCGGAACGAAGAGCAATTATTCTCTCCCACCGCTGCGAGCCTTTAATTGTTGGCGGTGGACGCGAACGCGCCCGCGCGCTTTGCCACCCCGTCCGCGCGATGCATTCAAAATATTGTATTACTTTTCAGTTACGAAGTGACCGCCGCGACCAGCGTTTAAAGTGCATTCCGACCTTTCGAATTTCCCCATTAACCGACATCCATCGGAACAGGCGCGACCTTGCGTCGCGGCAGTTGCGTCCTTTATTGCCCGCCCTTTGTCCTTTCTTTTTCATATTTTTATTCCTCCGTTCCTCTCCTCTTTTTTCCTGATACCATCGATATTCGATGTTGCCGAAAAGTTTATCGAACATTGTTAACGAACGTTCCGCGTTTGCGCTGCGGGGGTGTATTAAACGATGTTCCGAAAACGATTTTCTCGCTTTTGGTACATAAAACGAATTGGCAGCGATTGTAAAGGTATTCAATTCGGAGGTAGACTTTATACCGTGACTAACTTTATACGCTGGATATTTGTTTGCCATTTTCCACGGTCATTTTCAGGAAAGACTTTCAACCGCTGCGAGTGAAAGTATCGAGTGTACCCGCTGAACGAATTTTCGTCGTACACGTACGCCTGCGCTACCGTCAAAGTAAAAACGTACAGATCGAAGCGAAGAAAAAAAAAAAATGTATGCAGCGTGCCAATTTCAGATTGCTAAATTTGGTGAAAACAAAAATATTCCGTTGAATCCAATATTTGATGCGAATAGCTGAAAAGGAATTCAGCGAACCGATGCTGGCCTATTTTCCGACGGATTGATCGGTGCTGGTGAAAAATGAACGGCAACCAACAATGGATCAAGGAAACGAGTGTATTCTAAACCAGGGAAATTGGCAGCAAGAATGGTAAAAGCCGAGTTGGAGCGCAAAAACACAAAAAAAAAGAAAGGAAAAGAAAAGTTAATTCTACCGTGCGAGTGATGAAGCGGGAAAAAAGTCTGACGCGTAATGAGCCTTCTAAGGTAAAAGGGGAAGTCAATTAAGGGTGAAATTAAGTATTGCCATTAAGGAAGGACAGTGTACATCGCGATAACGCTAGACTATACACAGCAACAACAGGGCAGGGAAAAAATTACACGACAAACCTGTTGGTAATTAATCATCCCCCTTACCCTGTTCGCCTGACATCATCGAGTTATCGTTCTTTCTAATCATCGGCCGTATTTTCCGTGTAAAAAAATGCCATCAGTTAAACAGGGTAAATATTCATGCAGACGGGGCAAATAAACTGTGTGTGCCCGTTGTGGAATAACAAACTACGTTCAAACAATTTCAATCGACCCTTATCCATCTTAATTTGCGCGCGGATCATTTCACGGCAAGCGTACCATTTTCGCGCTTGACACGCGGAATTCTGGGAAAGGAACACGCGAAATGACGAGCTTAAACACCCCCTATCACTTTTCGCGTGTGATGTACAATATATTTCAATTCGAACAAAATCCCAAACGTCAGGTAAAAAACCGATCCCCGTTTCGTGCATCGAATCTAAACGGGAAACGAGAAATAACGCGATACTTCCCGAGAAACTCGCGAGCCACCCGTACACAACGTATCCCGGTTGTATTCTGCCGGTGTCGAAGTCCCGGACGCAATACTTCCGGCACTAAAGTCGACGCGTCATTTTCCCCAGTTCGCGTCGTTCGTTAGCGAGGGGAAGCCCGCCCTCGCACGTTCCCAGCGATGACGCCGGCCGACAAGATTGTTCCTTTTATCGGGACACCCTGTCGTTTGTTACCAGGACGCGTGAACCCGGGCCAGGCTTATTTGTCCGCGCGGTACCGGCCAGGACTCCCGTATTCGCGGCGCGTCGCGTAATGCCGCAGCATTACTGCGGATGTCTGAGCTCGCCTAACCAGTAAATATGAGTTTTCACTTGCCGCGGGAACGCCGCGAGCCCGTTTCTACCCGCCGCCTTTATTTTTACCTCGTTAATTACGATTACGCGCGGTCCCAAGGCGCGGCGGGTAACACGCCCGCGCGCGAGCCACCATTTTCTTTCTCGCCAGACACGGCGAAAGTTCGCCAGACGCTGGCGAACTTGCCCGAGGGCGGAAGTGAGATTCGTGCTGCGAAATCCACGAACACGAACGACTTTCGATGCTGTTCGCGTCGTAACGAGGGGGTTGAACGTTGTAGGGGGTGGAACGCACGTACGACTGCCTCGAAGAATCCTCGAGGAATACGTACGCGAGTGTACGCCGGTGCGCGACGCGGTAAGAGCGTTCTCGCGAGTTAGTTATCCGAGTATCAATGTTCCATCGATGCCTCGTAACCTGTATCGAGGAGAGGCTCTCAAGAAGTTACGGGAGCGCGCTAGGAAAACTGTTCCCTTTCCTTGCGCGGCGCGGAAAACTCCGCGGAACGTTCCGCCGGCTTGGGTCGAGCAGCGTTCCGTTAATTTCTAATTAAACAGGGGAATTTAGTGTATCGAGCGTCGTAGTTTCGGGGGCCCACTCGAATTGGAGTAGGCGACTAGAATTCGTGCGGCGGCGGCGTCGTGTAAGACGGAACGGCGGGCGACGAAGAGAAACAACGAGGGTTGGCGAATGTGGAGGTGGGAGGCCGGGTGTGTACCGGAGGGAACTCGAGGAGGATATACGACCTCGATTCTCTCCTCTGAAATAGGCCCGAGTCTTCCCGAGGTCGGTCTTCGGTACTTCGACCTGCGGAAGCAATATTTCCACGGGACTTCCGAGAAACGGCGAACCCGCCGGCAATTAGTCAGGAAGTGGCTGACAAGCCTCCTCCACGTCTACAGGGGCCGAGCTTTCGACGAATTGACCGCCTTTGTGCGCTCGATCGCCGATTCGATATTGCCGTGAACGCCCGCATACCGGGATTAAAGATCCTCCCCTTTCTTCTTAATTAATCGTCCAACGAACAGAAAGCTGGAGAAACTGAAGCTGAGCAAATCGTTCATGAGGAATCGATCAACGCCAGGATGCTTAAATCGTTCGCGATCCTATTGCCCTGCCGCGCGTTAACTAAAAACCGAGAACGCAGTAGAATAAGTCAACGAATCCTGCAGCCGTACGCACGGTGTCCGACTGTGTGAAATTGTGGCAGACTTTCCAGCCGTAAAAATACGTATATGTAAAAATGGTATCAATTTCTGAACGTACCAATCTGTTCCTTCGCGCGATCACACCGGACGCGAAGAATCGTTCGGAACGTTTTGAAGCGTGGCTCGAGCGGCATGATTTATAGGGGAAGAGCCGCGGCTGTACAACTAAATCATCGCAGATTCGCGGTGTTTCGCACGATAAGACAATTCGCGCGATTCCCGCCCGATATAATTCTTCTTTAATGGCTCGTAAACAAAGTCTCATAAATCGTGACTTTCGTCGCCTCGCCAAGCCTGCCAAGCCTGTACACAGCGCAGCTAGCTCGAGTTTAGAATGCCAACGATCAAACGAAATACCTAACTGCGTCGCGGAATCGTGGCACGACGGCGTCCGCGTAATAAGACCGAAGTTCTCGTCGCGATGGGGTTCGTTTTATTTGACTTTCCGATTAAAAAAGAATCCCGCCCCCCCCCCCCGGTTTTACCATCGACTCCGACCGTGGCGATGGGACCACGCGTTCTGGGTAACTACCCCAGCGGGACTCGTAAAGCAATAGCGGCTCTCCCTTATAGCGCTCGTCGGGGCGACCGTTCCTTATAGACCGGCAACGGAACGAACGCGACACCTCGCGGTACAGCTAAGTCTCTCTCTCTCTCTTGGATAACGGATGCCGCAATATCTACGAGCACACGCCCCGATTCATATAAATTACCAGGGTTGATGTGATTTCGGCCGAGCTGTCGCGCGTTTCGTTACACGTCCAGTTAACGCGCGGATTTGCGCCGCGCGATGAAACAGGTACGTGACATTCTTCCCCGTTGGAAATAAACCTGAGACGAGCACGTTCTCTTGTTGCTCGGCTACTTCTTCATGCATACGTTTCCGAGTCCTCGCGGTAATGGTAAGATTAATCCTACAACGCTGGATGTATAAATGAACAGCTAGAAGATACACGACGATGCGAAACGAACGAACACACGGATGAGGTACATTCGAAGGAGGAAAACGATGACAAAGTATGTATTTAACCCGACGCGGAATCACTCGACGGAACAGAGGACGGCTGTCGTACGATAATTACAATTAAACGGTATTACCCAGTCGAGTATCCAATTACAGAACGGGCGATCGGTGGTTCGTCGATTGAAAAATTCTAAATCCCACGGCCGTTTAAGCAGTCCAGGAATTGTCCATTATTATGCAGTTCTTGTTATTACCGTCGCATCGTTCTAGCAATTGAGCCCGGATAAAAGGCCACTTTATATCGTACCCTGTCGTATAATGAGTACCATTACGGGCGTCTCGACTGTCTCTCTCTCTCTCTCTCTCTCTCCGCGCCGTTCCATACCAGAAAAGTGGCATTGTCTCTGTCATTAAATTACCCCACGCTAATGATCGTACCGCACTGTAATTTATGTAACTGCAGCCGGTTACGTCACGCGGTGATTTGCGAACGGCTGCGATAGGATCGCCGCGCGACAGCGGGGAAACGGCGAAAGTAGTATTACCCGGCGCTGGCTCAGACGCGATCGGAATACGCCGGATGATCCCCTTTCTCCGTGTAGATACCGGTTCTTATTCGCGTATCGCGATACGATGCGATACGTGAACACCGTGTATCGTGTATTATTATCCCCGGGTATATTCCATTTCTATGTATATTTTCCGCACATGCAGATCGTGGCCGTCGGTGCTCCCGCGGGGGAGAAGACGTTCCGGCCATACCGAAAATTGTACGCCGAGGACATATTCGCGGTAGCTGGCGCAGCTACGTAAATGATACTCTCCATGCTGGTCCACGTCCACGGGCTATTACTCACGCGAGTACGTCGTCATCGTGGCCGGATCGTGATTTTCTATTCTCCAGGCGGCCGCGTTTCATTAATTAACGCTGGACAACATTTCGCACGGCCGGCTGACTAAGACGCGGCCGTAACTACTGCTGTTTACCCGTTTAATATCCTCGAAGCGGGGGACGCGGCCGATCGGAACAAAACGGAACGGGCCGATGATTAATTTCGCCTGGCTCTCTTTTCAACGCCCGGGCAATTAGCGAGGGCGATAATTAATCGCGGGGCCGTCCGCCTACGCGACGGAGGCCTTCGAGAGTATCGACCGGTAGATATCCGGAATCAGGTCGCGCGTCGATTAAGGGGAAAAGATCCAGCTGTAAAACGGAACGATCATGCCTCGTCGCGATTCTTGTTTTATAAAATCACCTCCTTCGCCCCAACGTTCGTTTCGTCTCGTTTCGTTCTCTCTCTCTCTCTCTCTCTCTCTCTCTCTCTCTCTCGTTCCTCCGTACACGTTGCGATACTTATGTACGAGCAGGCTAAACTCGGTTTCCGCTTTTTGCTCTCTTATTCGGCGGAGAAGTGGCGTAGGCGGTGGTAAACTTTGGATCGATCTACTCTGAGAGACGGAGAATGAAGCCAGGGGTAATAGAGGGAGAAGAATACGACGAACTCGATGGAGGGAGAGAGAGAGAGAGATAGAGGGACGAGGGATATTACTTTTACTCGTTATCGGTTAATTGGAATCACAAGATTCCCGATCGTTTCTGAGAAGCCAGACTTCACTAACTCCTCCTCTCTCTCTCTCTCCTTCGCTCACTTTCAATCCCTCTTCATCTCTCTTGCTCTTTGTGCACAGCTTATCCCCACGCCTTACGTCCGCGCGGAAACAGTCAGACGCGGAAGATGCAATTACCGAGCCAGTAACAAACTCGTTTGGCGCGGGGTGGCTCGAACGCCGTGTTTAAACTGCAATCATGTATCAGCGTGATAAAGACGTTCGCGAACGGATTTCCGCCAGTTTTTAAACGTCGATACCGCCCCCAAGACTGGTCTATATTTAATTGGAATCCCGGGCTGCCACTGATTTACAACTTCGCGTCGATCCTCGCGGTCAGATTGGGGACTAATATACGGGAACCAGAAAGCGGTCGGTTAATGAAGACGTACCAAACGTCGTCGCCTTTTTTCTCCACCTATATTCTATTCTACCGTTTCATTTCCTTTTTTTTTATTCCTTTTTCTTTTTTCTTTTTCTCCTCTTTTTTTTTGGTACTCTTCTGCGAGAGATCCGCAAAGACAATGGGATCTCTGGGCCACAAAAACCGATATTTCCCGTCGTCAGAACGATTGTACGCGGCTTAACGATCGACCCGGAAAAGGAAATTTCATCTTCTCACGGGGTGTGCTCTTTTTATTTCTCTCTTCTCCTCAGTTTTTCGCTACCCTGCCACTCTTCACCGCGACCAATCCCCCACCCCCGCCCCCCTTCCCAGCAACGGCACCAGCTTTATTCCACGGCTTCTTATTTACAGCGGCAAATAACTCCTTTTGCGATGTAATATCGTTACGGTTATGTAGTTTCGCCGATACGCCGGTTCTTTATTCTATTCGAGGGGATTCGTACAAATCCTCCCTGCCTTTGTATGCTCGCCACGTTTCCCTTCTTCTCGCAATCTTTTCCTCCCCCGGCCGTCTCCCTATCCAGTTTGCCTGTCTCTCTGTCTGCCTATATTTTTCAGCTATCATCCGAGACAGCCTATTCCCTTCCTTGGCACGAAGACAGAAACGTTTCCCCGCCTGCGAGCCTCAACCGATATTCAGCCGCGTTGCACGAAATTGAACGATTTGTCGTCTATAAACGTCTTTGAGCCGATTCACAGCGCGCGGCCCGATTGATAAATCCGACCATCTATCCTCCCTTTGATAACACGCTCGCGTCTTGTTAATTCCACCAAACAAGTTTACGCGAAACGAGGACGAAAAGTGTTAAAGAATCGCGCGTGAATCGTGTTTATTTTCACCCACCGTATTCGCGCAGCTATCTGGGATCTACCGCGCCTTCTCTGCCAACCCCTCTCGTTCGCAGCGGCGTAAAATAAAGCCGAACGAAATAGACTGTCTGAGAAGTAAGAACACGTCCTTATTTCAACGGGACGCCAGCGCATCCAAGGTACTCGCGTCATGCAGAAACTTCTCCCGTCTGATCATTGAAGTTAAGCCGCGTTGACCACGATTCGCGGCTGCAGCCAACTCACCAAGTGCACACGTGTGCCGCTGGTGCTTTCAGGATCTATCCGAACCCGTGTAACCCGGAGTACGAGATCGCGGGACTCAATACGGACTCGGGTCGAAGAGAAGTAAGAGAGCGGAGGGTGTCTCGTAGCGTCAACTCGACTAACTGAAAGAGCAACCGCCCGACGCGCGAGCGTACTTTTAAGGAAATCCTCGTTAAAGAACCCGCTGGCGCGACGCAGCTTTGCGACGAGCGACTAATTAATTATTTGCGCTCGCCGTCGAAACGGCAACGACAACCAGGCGAAAGTGACGGTAAGGACAACGGCTCGCCCCCGCGCTCGACGTAGCAATTGAACCCTTTCGACGTCGCCTGACGACGAGGCAGACGACAGCTGGATGCGCGTTTTAATCGCGACCTACGTAATCCTGCTCGAATGTCCCGGGCACGGGTCGTAACGACGATTTACGGTCTAACGAGTTCGCACTTCTCGAATTTCCCGGATGTTCGCATGATTCTCACCCCCTCCGGTCCGCCTTCTCGTACCCTCCGTCAGTCTTCGCGGCGTCTCTGTTCTCGAGGCACCCACTTATCCGCCGTGTCTCGAGGTAACCGACAAAAGTTCGCCCCTTACATTATCGTCGCGGCGTCGGCGGCGGCGCCCAGGAGCCACGAGCCGGTTCCTACGCTCGCGGGTGCCGCTAACTTTTTAACTAGTTGCAAATTAAAATTTAACTCGAGGGTACCCACCACCACCTTCACCTCTGGCTTCTCGACGTTTCTCGGTAGTTTCTCGTCCCCACCCCTGCGGCTCTGAAGAGCCCACGGGCCGCGCGAGGCGAGCAAAGCGAGAGGGATGGAGGGTCAGAGAAAGAAAGTTACCTGGGAGTAGATTTAAAAATGAACCGGGGGTAGCTGAAAGTTATAGGGAGCCAGGATCGAAGACGCCCGGGACTTCGATCAATTTTACGAGCACTACTGGTCAGAAGTAGCGTATCTTCTGATAAGGGAGGGAAGATAGCACGCACCATCTCGATGCTGGCGTTCGCGGATCGCCTTGCCTCGGTGCGACTTCTGCTTCTTATTTATCTGTTCGTCCGACGAGGGGACTCTTTCGTCGTTCGAGCATGCAGTAGCAAAGGTAATGGAACAACTCGAGGAAAAGTAATTCGAAGGAGGATTAATTGTAGCTTCAGGGAGGAAGAAAAAAATTTGTACAAATCCCGATGCATGTCGTTCGTTAGCCGCAAAAATTGATCAAAATTCACTAAATATCTTCATCTCGAATACATCCCTTTATAGCAACAACCGAACGGATTCAGTTAACCAAAATATAATTTGCCCCTTGTTTGCGTTATTCTTTCTTCGAGATACACCAGGGGCTAACGGAACAACAATGTTCTCTCCAGCAACGTTTCAATTACCGTCATGTAGCATTGTTACCATGTCAGCAACTTCGAACCAGCCTGTGCCGACCACTGGCTTCGTATCAAATAATTTCAAAACCGCCACCGGCGATTTTTCATGAAACCGCTGCGGTTGATGGACGCGATCGAGTACTCGTGGACGAGGAGGCGAGGCGATGACGGGCAGGAAGGCGAAGAAAGCGCGAGAAAGGGGTAGTATCGAGGTAGAGAAGAAGAAAAGGGTGGGTGGGCAACCCCTCACGCGACCAGCCGAAGGTAGAACGAACAAATTGCACTTCCCAGTCTCGTTAAAACAATGTCGTCGGTGGGACTGAGAAGAAGGGCGAGCAGCGGACGGCGGGGAGGAGGTGGATGGGAAGGTAGGTAAGGACGAAGGAAAGCTAGGTGGCTGCTGCAGCTTCCAACGAAGCAGTATTCAGGTGGAAAGAGCTCTTCGCTCGTTAGCATTTAATTGAGAACCTCGTGAGGAGAGGACTCCGGTACCCGGTAACGACCGGTCGACGGGCTCGTTTAAATATTTTAATAATCTCTTGTATCGCGAGCGGCGATTCGAATATTTAGCGATACCGCGATATCCGGAGGGAGCCGACCTATCCGTTTGCCACGATCGCTTAAGGAAGCACGAGGTAAAAGGATCCGCGTCTGAGGGGACACGGTATCGGGTAAACCCTGTTCCGAAGGACCCTCTCACCTTCGAACGACCAGCCATCGAACACGGATTCCGCCTTACGGAAGCAATTAGAGCTTGAATGCATCGATCACCGAATGCAAATCGAGCCAGTCGCGGTGCTACCAGACGGCAGTCGTTATCTTGCCACGCGAAGCAACAAAGTATCATTTTAAACGGGTAAGTTTACATTCAGTCGTTCCGCGGTCTGGTTTCATGAATACGGTGATTCGTCTGCGCGACGAGTTTGCGGCGATCCTGTTACGCTCGCCGTCAGAGGGATCGCTCTGGAACAACTTTCTCGCGAAGACTCGCTCGACCGTACAGTTACTGTATGGTACACACAGCCACCCGACTTGGATTCCGTCATCCCCGTGCCTATCAAAGCTAATAGATAACCTCGCTAATGGGTCCACCGTTGGTCCATCTCCGCGCACTTTATCTTCTTCACGTTTCCCGCAGCACCGCAAGTTTTCCCCTTTCCTCGCGAGTCGCGATCCATTTCGTTGACCGTTACCGCCCGATCGGGACTCCATCTTTGCCCAGTCAAACGAGAGGAACAAAATAAGGGTGGCGCGCGATTAATCGCATCGTCGATTCGTTCGACCTGACCCCTATTCGCTCGCAAAGTGGACCGTGATAACGAGCGGCGTGTATCGACCCGCGCGCGCGGCCTTCGAATTTGCCGGTCTAATGGAACATGCCGTTTAGGCGAGCACTTTGTGGCGACTCTCGTTCCTTACCCGGCCATTTTTCTCTCACCCTTCGCTTGCGACGCGTTACATCGACACACACCTGGCGTTACAGGTGAGCGGTGCACGACGGCCGCCTCGTACACGCACGAGCTTATCCCATCGCGCGAGCTTGGAGGCTCGTTCATCATCCATAGAGCGATAATCAATTAATCGCGTGAATACGGGGCCACGGCGAGAACTCGTATTTAATGTTTAAACTTCTTGGCGCGGGAGATTAATTCTTCACGCTCCGGCTGGGCCTCTATGATCGACCTATTTATCAGGACGTCCATCCGCCGCATTTTCTCAGGCGTTCGCAGCTACGACGGAACTTATCAGCCGTTGTAAAATATATTACTGCTGGTTCGTTAGTTTTCCAGAAATATTTATACAACCCCAGCCTGCGTGCTCGTTCGCGACTACCCCAGCGGCGCATCGTCGATCTCATTGCCCCGCGACGGTCCTTTACGACTTTACGCCCTTGAGAGCGATTCCTTTATTAAACGCCCGATTATTTCGCGCCACGGATAATCAACCTGGATTCCCTTTTTCGATTTATTCCCTTTCTTCCCGGCGTATCAAGGGGATTTAGGGGATAATAATAATATCCCCGTTGCACGCTGGCAGAGACGAGGCGCAAACGAGAATATGAGATGCAGCGCAATTAATTTAAATGCCGCGCGTACAAAGGGCATGCACGGGTTCAACGTTCCCGCATCGAAACGGCGCCTCTGGTAAACCTATCTCTGATTAAAGAGCGATTCGAATGTACGTCATTGCGCAACTTTTAAATACGCTGGAGGAAAATCGCGAGTGTACGGTAGAAAAGGGCCATCTCGAAATGTAATTAACCGACGACCAGAAATTCCAGATATCAAAATTTGAACATGTACGCGAGCGATCCTAGAGTTCCACAAAAGTGCCATTACCCACCGCCATGGGAATCCTCTTTGAGCCCCGCACGACGAGAGGAAACTTGACCCGTGGCCACCGTTCACAAGTCGAGTTTGTAACCTGTTGTCGCCACAGGTAAATCGCTTCTCTCTGTCCCTCCTTCCGTTCGCCTCTCCTATTCGAGGTCGATCGCGCGACCCTTCCATCCTGAACCAACTGCTCGACCCCCGTTTCCTTATCTTTCCCACCCCGTCCCGGTCCCCTTCTCACGTCGTTGCCCAACGTGCTCCTCGGTAGATCAAGGTGACCCAGGTTCATTAGCTTACGGTGTACAAAGTTTCCGCGGACCGTTAAAGTAAAGATGGAGAACCCGGAACGAGACTGCGACCCCGATTATCTTACGCTTACGCGGCATCTATATGTCCCCTTTCGGGTACGATCGACAAATATAGTCCACGTGCACTCCTGCCGGCATTAACCGGGTTCCTCCGCACGGATTTCACGGCCGTCGGCACCGTGTTTATACACACACCGTTTGGTGGAATGCACGGCCCGGTACCCGCCGGTATTTGTTGTTTGCAGTTACTCAGCCCTCTATGTTTTCCACCGTCCTGGCGCGGTCTCTCGCTCCCACCGAAACGCCATCGCGCTGCACCCTCTCTCGCGCCCTTACGCCGCACCAAGAATGCACCGCTCGTTGCAGCCACCCTCCCCCTACGCGCGAGCACGACGCAGCAACGTACTGTGTACCGAGGGATGGTACAGGAAAGGAGGAAGACAGTCCGCCTGAGAGGGATTTTATTATACGGTAGAACGGAGAGCCCGCAGGAATATAACCGTGGAAATGCACAAATAATACGAAAGCCGCAAAACAGGCGGCAGTGATAACATCGGGAACATCGCGGTGACAGGAGGGTGGGACGAGAAGAAAACGTGCCCTCCGCTCGAGGATCCTTCCTAACGCAACCGACCGGAGTAGCAAAACCAACAAATATTTTCCGTTGCCCCGGCACGTATCGCGAGAAAAAACACGTACACTCCGCGGTTCCCTTTGCTCGGCAGTCTTGCTTACGTCTGGTTCTTTGCTCCAATTTGCAACGGTTCACGTTACGCTGGCGTACCATCGCGGGCTTCCGAAGATCCCGAACGGTGACCGATTCAAGGGTAAACGAGAGGATGCTTTTACGGCGCCGTAACTAGATATCTTAATCGAAATCATACAGGTTTAATACCGCGGGCAGAAAAGAAGGTCGACGGTTTTATGCGGAATCTTAAAAAGTTTCACGGTTGCGCGCCGGAAGATAATCTGGGACGCGGAGGAAATTGATCGATCGTCCGCTTTGATCAACTCAGCGGTGTTCGAGGTTGTCGAGGAAACTCGGATTACACAGGATGCATTAGACGAGACGCCGGATTCGTAACCTCTATTTTCGTTGTCTGAACATCTTTAACGGACATCTGAAACGTGTACCCTTTTTCGTCTTTATGCCTGCCTCGTACATTTAACAAAATTTCCAACAAGATACGGTATTATTTCGAGCAGAGAACTTTTCTTCCACAGAGATTATCTATTCCAGGGGATAGTCGAGGGAAAAGATTCGCGTCAAGAGATGTCGGATGTCCAAGCTATTTCTGATCTGAAGAAGTCAGTAGAACAGACAATCGCCTCGCTATCGGGCCTGTCCTCCGGTTCGCTCTTTCTAACGCTCGCGTGGACGCACAGGGGCGGATAGGGAGGTACACGGTTTCCCCATTATCGGGTGTTTACGACGACGACAGGGGGACGTAGGAGGCCGACACACACGAGGAACGAGGGTCGCATCGGCCGCTCCGCATAATAACTAGCTACCACGCATTTACATTTCAATACGGCCACTCTGCATAGCGTATAAAAGGTATATAACCCCGGGAAGGATGAAATCGCCGACCTCCGCGTCGTCATCGACACCCTACGTCGTAATCCCCGCGTTGCATCCAGGAAAATAACCAGCAAATTAACCGGAAACGGTGGCGCGCACGCGAGTTTCTTCGAATTCATTTTCACCCACCCCCGGCCCGTTTTTCCACCGGCGGGTGCCTGTTTTCGTTGCAGCGATGAGAAATACTGGCGACGATACCCGCGACAGCAGTCGATGAGGCGCGAATTTTTACGGCAGACGCTCCTACGAGAGCGTCAAAGGAGCAAGGGGGACTTGTTATTAATGCAGTTTGCGCAAGCCGTCGAGAGGGTTGCAGTAAATTAAAGAGCGCCCGCGCTGAAGGCGGGGACGTATTGCTTTACTTCCGAGAAGCGACTACCGGCACGAAGACATCTTTACCCGATGAAAAATGCACGGCTGTCTGCTGCGAGACGGCCGATTGTTGTTCTAGCTTCGCTCGTTGGATGTTTAATCCAGGTCAGCATATAAACGCGCGATATAATCAGAAGGGGCGAACAGTATTGCGAAATTCCACGAGCAGTTTATGGAAAGCAATTCGGTTCGATGCTTAGTGTACTATCTTGAAACAGAATGGGTTTGCTCGATTGAATGACGCTAAATTCTATGATAGCGCTAAACCGAAATTACTTTACTACCCCGCCACGAGATTGTTCGCAACGATAACGAAAGAATTCGATGAAAATTTCTTAATCTCTATTAAACGTAATCTAAACGGAACATTCATTAACAGGGACTCACCGCGCGAAGGTTCGCTGGAGAAGCTCGTTGTCGACCATCGATTATCCAAGGACGAAAATCGAAGGAAGCCCTCCGTGTCCCAAAAGATCCGGGAAACCAACTAGATGTCCATTAAGATAAGCCGAGACCATGTTTAATGGTGAATCCAAATATCGTGAACAGCGTTCGTTGGTATCGTAGCTGGTACGGCGGGTGGCGAAGCAACGGAGTTGGGGTAGGTGACAAAGGAGCGAGAAACAGGGGCGATCGTTTCGGTCCATGTTTTATAGCGTTCTCGCGACGTATCCGAAATGCGATACTGCGGCCGGATAGGCCTTGAAAAATGTTCTGAAACAGGAAGAAGATAACCGGTTAGCTATTTCGCGGGAATAACATCCGATGGAACGAAATCCATTCCGTTGGATAACAAAAAAAAAAGGGGAGAGGAAGAAGATAAAAAAAAGGGGTATCAGGTAGAGTGAACGAAGAGCTGATGCAGAAGTAAAAAATTCTTAAACACGATGATATCAGTACCATCCGGAGCGATACAAATGGTCCATAAATTTGCGAGATTACATTGAAAATCAATGCTCTAAAACGAGACAGAGAGCGTCAGAGCGAACAAAGGGGAGTGCAAGTCAGACAGACGGATAGATAAAGGAAAAGAGCGAGAGGGAGGGAGGGAGAAAGAAAAAGAGAGTTTTAATAAAAACTCCCAACCCTTTTTGTCAACGTGAGCAGCTCTCAGCGATATTAAAACCAGAACTCGAACACGACTACTCTCGGTGCACGTGGTAGTTCCGCCGAAATAAACGAGGCTAGATATTCTTAACGTTTTGCAGGACGTACCGAGAACTAAAAAAAAAAAAAAAAAACAGAAAAAAAGGAAACAGAGAGTAGACAGGGAACAAAAGGTGCGGGTGGAACGAAAAAGGAAAAAGGGGCTAGAGTGACCTTATTCCAATAATAGCTCGGTTCTGCCGTTCGATCGACTCTTGTTTATCAATGAGAATCTAAGCCGCGAATAAACGACGGAACGTCGATAACCATCGGGCATCGTAGAGCCCCGCGATCCCGCAAACGGGGTGGCCCTATATATCGACCAGTGGCATCGATCCAGCCCCGTTTTTAGATCCCACCTGTCTACCGTTATACGGCCCGCGCGTGTTTCGTTATCCGCTCGATCGTTCCGCCCGTAATCGGCTCTACGGTCACACGCGAAACAATGTTCGCGTTTCCTGGCGAGAACCGTGCCGACCAACGATGAGGCTGACGGGTCTGCCCATCGCGGAATGGATGCCCCGTCCGGACAGAATACCGGTCCGCCCCGATCCACGCAGATATAGAACGGTGATTTATTAGGTGGGGAATTCCAATTCGCTGGCTGATTCACCGTGGACCGCGGTCGAAACCGGTAAACATCTTCGATCCGCTCTTCGTTCGAACAATATCAACCCCTCCCGCGGGCGGGCCGCGCGGTGAACGCGGAGCGGGCGCGCGTGTCGTCGCAGAATTTCCATCCCCTTTCCTCTGGCAATCCCATTTACACGGACATCCGTTCGTTCCCGATGATTAGTTGCTACACAATTACCATGACGAGAGAGCGCGCGGCGATCGACGATAAGCGGGAACGGGGTTGAAAAAGGAGAGCGTTGTTTCGTCCCGCGAGATCCCCGCCGCGGCCGTGGGGGTACAATGAAAACAGATTTTCAAAGGGTATCCAGGGCCGGTTTAATTGCCGTCGCGAACGTCGATAATTGCACGCCCATCGGTTTCTCCTAACGAGAAAATGAAGTAATAGCGGACGGGTATTCGTTCGCCTCCGCAGCTGGCGTTTCGCAGCCGTTTTCGCGCGGAGTTAGATTGGATTCGCGGAGGAGTCGACGAGTCGACGTGATCCTCTTTTTATGTAGATCGGCTCTCTGACGGTATACCAGGCGAGCGTAATTGAATGGATTTGGTTTCTCTTGCGAGACGAATAAATGTTTCGATCCGGATTTCCTTCAGATTTTTCGAATCTACCCCTTGATAGGGTGCTGCGCTGCGATTTTTATCAGCCCTCTAATTAATACATTGCGCATCGAGTCGAATTCTTCTTTTACGATTCCCTTCTATTGTTCGACGTAGAATAACTAGCGCAACAGCGTAAGAAAAAAAAAGAAAAAATGGGGAAACAGGAGAACGGTCGTTAAGTCAGCAGTCTCGTGTCGCCCACGCCTTTACAGCGTCTAGTTGCTATCGCTCGAAGTTAACTTCTATCGGCTGATTGGCAGTCTCCGAACGTTTTATTACACCCTGGCCGACAATTTCGAGAATAAGCCGTCACGGACAGAGGCGTAGGACCGATAGGCGCCCCAATGACCCGCGTCGACACAGGGGGAAACTCGCGCGGAGTCGTACGAGTTACGTGCGTGGCCCTCTCACCACAAAAATATCGGGGCCTGGCAACGGTGAGTTATATTCCCGCAAGGTATTATTCCACTGGCAAGAGATGGCACGGTAGCTATCTGATTCCGTTATCTCGGCGCCGTATGCATCGAGTACGTGGATTCCACCGACGAAATAACAGTCCGCGGAAATAACGTATACCGTCGGACGGGCCTTTCAGCGTCCACCTAGGTGCGCTCGAACACGTCCGTCTTCATTCGCCTTTCACCGACCAACCTTCCTTCTTTTCGCCTCTGACCACGAAAGACGAAGGCCTGGAGGAGGAGGAACAATGCTTGCGAAACGTTCGCCAACGGTGGAGAGGAGGGTGCGGAACCGCGCCGCAGGCGCTCGCATATGCACTGTCCTACGTGCGCGCGCCCTTAAAAATTAAGGCGACGTTCATTGTGCCGCAGATTTACGGGTCCGACGGCGATGAAGGGATTAATAATTACTACTGTACCACTGTGTGTTACGTGTCGAGAAACTCCGGCGGTTTTGTAAAAGGGAGGGAGATTGAAATCGCCACCGCGATCGCACGAAGATAACCCGACGCAAACCCAGGGAACTTCGGTACTGCGGGTAGGTAACGCTGCTGGGTGCAATTATGTAACTCTTAAGTAATAATTTTTTTGCAATTTTCAACCTGCCGCGTGTTCGTAGCCGCCGTTTCTTTTTATGCAAATTTCCTGGATTCGAACGTGATAGAAAGTGGAACGAATCTAGGTACCGATGCGACCCTCGGCTGGATCGATAAAAAATTTTCACTGTCCACTGCTGTTTATCGCGACGATGATTACGTCGCGACGAAAACGTGTCGCGAAATGGAAACGCGGGATAAACCGAACTTGAAACTACCAGCCGGAAACGAGAAGGAAATTTATCGGCGATAGGTGAGATCGATGAGACGGAAAAGGCTTCAGTACAATATATACCGCCATAGGTTCGCACGTGCGAGTCAGCTATTAATACCCACAAATTATAAATAATGTCGCTGCCGCGACCACAAATCAACGTTTGCGGTAATACCGGGCATGGGGCTTTCGACTGGTCGGAGGATTAAGCGCTTTTCGAGAGACGCCTACCTGCTGGTACATACACGCGCGTGGAGAGAAGATGAAGAGCGAAGGGGGTGAGATAGCCGATTCTGCGTCCAGCTGCGATCGAAAACTGAAACCCGAGGGAGTGGATCTCTGCATTAAACCCCATCCACCGGAATGTACCGGTTCGCGCAAAATATTCCCTGATAATATCGAGCCAGCGCCGAGCTAATATCGATACTCCTATCGCTACCGAGACTCTTAACGCGGATCGTCACGGTTAATCTTGACAAAGCGTCGAGGACAAAAAGATCCGAACAATTTTCGTTAAGCCTTGGCTCTCGTATCGATGCTTCAAGCAAATCCAGGGAGAACTCGTTGGAAGCATCGATAAAAATTTTAAGAAGGCAATCACGATACGTTAGGACCGTAATTGTACCAAGATATAGGGAGTAACGATATCTCTCGCAACATTTCACTTATAATCGCAGTGTTGACGAATATTATTCGTACTATTAAATTCGCGTATTAACACATAAACATTTATATACTTAATTAGAATATCGTGTACGGGCTTGATGTACGCTGCGAACTTGTTTGAACGTGTCTTGCATGCGGTCCGAAGATAAACGCTATTATCGGATAGAATCCGTTGCGTAGTTTGTAACTACTCGACGGGATCGCGCAGATAACCGGCGGATTTAACGAGATCATTTCGTGTTTCATCGCTTCCCAATTAAGACGAACTTTTCCCACCGGCGTCATAATAAAAGCGTACCACCCCAAACAACGGGATCGTTATTGTCCTGGCCGACCGATTTACATGGCTTTAAAAGGGAACGAGCCATTCGCACGAGGAACGAGTCACAAAACGAACATCTTCGAGTTTACGCGAGCGTGCAGACGGACTTTCGCGTAATTGCGCATCAATGTCCCTCGTGGGAACGTTCGCCACGGGGACCGATAAGTCCCGTGAAGAGAGCACGGTCGAGCAAGGGGTGAAGAATCGAGAAAGGGAGATGGACAGAGAGCGAGATGCCACGGTACGATAACGCGATGCCCCGCGTCGCGGATCTCGTCTCGTTGTCTTTGGACAGCGACGCGATGCGCCGTGCCAGCGTCGAGCATCGCGACGCTCCGTGAAGCGAGAAAGAGCGAGCGGAGCACCGTCAAACAGATTGAAATCAACGGGAAGAGACCTCTATTTTCTCCTCCGCACTGTACCAGAGCCAGATCTGAAATGAAAATCAGTGCCCCGCGAGCAAGGAACCGCAAGATAATTCAAAAACGAGGAGAGGACTGACGCGGAAAGGGGGAAGAGCACGCCACAGGCTGTTGGAAGGAAGAACCACCGCTTCCTGGGATGGTATATAGATGGGCAGCGGTTCTGTCGGACTGATTAAAACGTCCGTCCATAACGTGACTGAATTACGAAATTTTATCTTCGACCAGAACCCGTTCCACGACGAGAATCGCGTTCGCTTGACGAGCTTTCAATTTGCAACCTGCTAACGCTTCGATATTCAATTAACGATTTTATGTTACAACGTGCGTCGGTATTTTCGAAACATACATTACATTTAATAATCGTTTAATAACTGGAGCGCAACCGGTGTATATTGTTTCGCGCTACGCGGGCTGGGCTCCGACAAAGGTCCCCGTGCACCCGCGATCCATGGATGGAATAAAAAACAATTAAAAAATATTCTAAAAATGCGTATAGGTGAGAGGGAAAGAGAGGAGTGGGGGTTGAGGGGGAAATTATAAGAGCGAAAAAAAAGAGAAATACGACAGAACTTTCCGGTTATCAGATAGAATTCTAGCGTGGCAAAAAATACGAGAGAAAAGGGGGCTTTAGCTGGCGCGAATCTGCCTGGTAAGCGTTTTTTCCCTAACTCCGACATAGAGAAACGACCAGGGAGAGAGGGAGCGAGTAGAGGAAGCTGTGGTGGAGTTTCCAGTTATGGAGAAAAATTTTATATAATCCGGAGTCGGTTCAGAGACAGAGATTTCGAAAAATCCCGGCTAAACTTGGAAAAGTCTCGCGCACTCACGCCAGGTAAATCGTTTTCCGCTCTTCGAGATCCGCGAACTTACAAGTTTCGTTCCTTTCTCGACGAAACACGTTACTCGTCTCGTACCTCCTTTTTTTCCCCATCCCCAGCGCGCCGTCCCCCGCCCCGTCCATGTTGAACTTTCATTTCCCAGCTCGTAGGAACTTTCGATTAAATTTTCACAGAAGAACGCGCGGGGACCAACGCTCGACCAGGTGACACGAGTAATTTCGACTCGAACGCCTTGAACCTTTGACGCGCCCCGCCTCGCTAATGTAACCGGCGCATATTCGAACTGGCAATTCATGATGCATTTCGATCCAGGCAACGTTCAGGATACCCGAAGACCGAGACTGCATACTGGCAGCGCCCAGTCCAGGGCGTAATACAGTCGACGCCTTGCCACAGCCGCGCGAGCAAGACGCGGGCTTAATCCGCGTTTGACGCTCGCCAGCCTGTTGGCTGGACACAGACGAGCGTGCGATATTGCGCCAAACCGAGCAATTACTGTCGGTAATCCCGCTAATAGAATTCCAATATGCGTGCCAATTGAACCGAGCCAACGTGTGGCCGTACAGGCGTGAATCTACAGATTGTGCGCGCACGACGAAAGCCCTGACACGGTTCGCCCATTAACTATGATGTACCTCAGTTTACCCCCGGGCGCGAGTTCTTTGTGCGTGTGCACCTAGAGCACGCTAACCGTAAAACGACCGCGCGCGTATCCCGCCCGTTTCGTTCTGAATATAAAGAAGCGCCAAAGAAAAATCCAACCGAGATATTATGGAAACTCAACGCCGCTGTTTCTTTCTCTGGTTCCCATAGTATATCGCATGCGAGCCATCTTGACGTCGTACATCAGCGCACTCCGGTACGACGTACCTACGCCGAACGAAGTAAATCTCGCAAACTACAAGGGAAAGTCTAGTCTCGATTCACGCATAACTCTCCAAAGTCTTTCGCTTTGAAATACATGAATGTAAATAACGATGTAACGGTAACCATTTTATACAAATGACACAGAAGTAATTCCTCACTCGCGTTGCGATTGAAACGATAATGTATCATGGTAATATTCCAGGGATGGTCGACAAGTTTACGCCATTTCGACGATACCAGTTTGAAAATGCCTGGTTCGTAACCAACAAAAATGAGAACACTCGTATATTACATCGCGTATACCTAGCCATTGAAGAACTTTACGTCATATCCTCGATAAGGAAGATCGAATGGTAAGGAAGATTGGTACGAATATATAGTAAGAGTAATAGGAAGTTTTGGCGACAAATACGTAGTGGCAATGGTTTCAAGGAAGCGAGGTAATATACGAGAGACTAGGATGGTAGGTCGCCCTTTGTTAATTGGACTCGGTGCGATGATGCTACCGTGAGAATTGTTCGCCACGAAATTACCTCGATATCTCCTCGTTGCCGTCGTTTCGTGTCGATGCTGCGGCGTTATCTGCGGTTGTGCACGAATTCTCTTTCTTCGGGATTGTTTCGATCCACCGATACAATCGAAACGTTAACGCGATACACGACGATCTAACACCGCGCGCGAGCTATTAGCAACTGATCATCGCGCCATACTAGCGTCCGCGCAGCCATGCGCAAACCGCGAGAATTTGAATTCCAAAATGGCTGATGTCATTCGTATCGGTAACGGGCTTTCGGTCGACGTGCGAGTTTTCGGTCGAATATCGCGAGTCGCGCGCAAATTGGTGATCTTATCGGGGCGTAAAATACATTTCACGCCGTTTCGTTGCACGATTACGTTTAATTGCATCCAATTAAATCGTCGTCCCAATTAAAAACGACGCGGACACGAAGGATTCATTACGATTTACTGGACCAGTGATAACGATCCTTCTCACTTTTCACGGTCGATGTGAAGCACGCGTAGTCGATAGAGTTTCATAAGATAATCCTTGCCCAAGGCTTCACGTGAAATACTTTCAGGTACGAACTACTGTAATTAATGCATGTCCTAATAGTAACAAGGTTAACCTCGGTAAACTTATATACGTTGTAACACACATGAAAGAAATTACCATGTCTATCACTGAAACATAGTCATTAAGCGTACACAAAGGGCGAAGACACTCGAGGAATCTTGTTATGTCTTTTTCCGTTGCGTAGTCACTAAAAGAACCTATCGTACGATAAAAAGCTACTACATTTTTATTTAATTTGATATTACACAAAAACACCTTGCCTCAACTCGATTATATTCCTAAGAAATGTCAATAAATGTTTATAAACGGCCTTTCAATTCGATCACATACTTATAAAAGCGTAAGCAGTTCATTGACTAGTCGGCGGAGATTCACCATTGTCGTACTGGCTTTTATTCCTTAGCAAGTATCCAGCTAGAAAGCTGATAGGGTCAGCCGGCCTCTCCTTGGCTAGACTGGATAGGGCTTGTAACAATATTGGAACTACGGTCTGATCCAAGTACTGCCTCGTTGGAAGAGATTGTACTTCGACGCGCGACTTCTTTGGTGCTACACCAGACAGGTCAGAGTCCTTATTCATTGCTAGTATCCTCTGCAACAATGCAAGACATCGATGTCAAAATTTCACTTTCATAAAGTTGCGAATCTGCATTGCCTTCTTTTGTTTTGTTTACATACGTAGACTGTACAGATACAAAATTACAAAAAACACAGTCTTTATTAGTCAAACAAGCGCGACCAACGATTCTTATGCAGATACATTAATAATACGTGACAACGATGTTGATAATAAAAACAAAGTTAAATTTTGGCATAACAGCTGTCATTAGTTTGGCGGGAAATATCAAAATTGTTGTTGATCAAACGAACTATTAAAAATTTCGATGTGCAAAATTAACATTGCGTTGTAAGGATGCATGATCGGCACTAATATATTCGAAAACGTCAATGGTACGAAACAATCGACGAGAAATAGTAACACAACAGGTTACGCCTACGTTTATAGGTTATCTAACTTACGTGCGCTGTTTCGCTCATAACATTGGTGAGGGGTTGTGCCGGCGTTGCTGGCTCGGTCCTTTCCTCTGCCGTGTTTTCTGCTATTACAATAATAGCAATTTGATCGACATTATTAGTACCACGGATCCCCGTACAAAACGTTTCGCCTAACGTTGCCTATTAAATGATAAAAAGCAAAATAAACGGTACCTACCACCGCCGGACGCCATCGTGCGAACAAATAATGTTACCAACTACTACGACTTATCACTGCACAAACATCGTTCAAATGTTACCATATCGCGCATATTTGAAATGCAACGCGCTTTATGAGAAATCTTGTAAAACATACAAAACAGCCAATCGATAACACGCTGCTTTTGTAGTACAATAAAATATACATCAATGGATCCTTTATGCTGCAAGAATATCATCTAGCACCTACGCTAACGTTGATTTTAAGAAGGAAATACTCCTCCATTGACTTACTGCAGCTCAAGTGTTCAGGAACCTAGAATTATGAACAAATAATTGTCTTTTTTTGTTGGTTTTATTTATTTAACGTAAAGTTAGACGCTACGACTTTGGTACAAAAACATAAAATAGTGGTACTGAGGAAACGGTGTACTGCGAGCGGATCCTCGAGTCCCTACGAACGCGGAGAATTACGAGTATCGTTGTATGAGAATGCGAACTTACAGCCAATTCAAAGGCGAGCACTGAGCGCAACACAGGGTACTAATTACGAAATGTCCCGAGTCTGGTTGCAACCGAGAAAAGGAGACGATACGCGGCCCGCACGAGGGAGAAGCTCGAAGAACCGCCCCGTTGTTGCACAAAAACGAACATTCAATATTTCCAATGAACAAAGCATAATCATATACGTATAACGCGGACGGCGGCCACCGACCGTTTCACAGCATCATCAAAAGTAACGTTAAACCTTGCAAAGAGAAACGATACCAGATCGATCACACAAAAACCATAACGATAAACGAACAGTATACCGAATCGGTTAATACAAGAAAGCTATGCGACAATCTGCACGGGCATCACGTTTTTTTCCCTTTTTCTTTCTTTCCGTTTTTTCTTTTTTTTTTTTTTTACTTTTTGCTTCGCTTACACAATATCGAGGGTCACGTGCGCGATGGACGCACGCGAGACCGATCGTACGGCTAATATCGAATAAGTTAAATATCTGTCGGTTTCTCTTTCATCGCGTTAAGTTTCAAAAGCTTCAAAGCGAAAAGCTCCGCGAGCATTTACGTGAGTAAAACGTGATATACATCGTAAAAGGTGACTTGGATATGGCTACATTAATGTGGTACAGCGCGATCGTAACACGTACACGAGACACGAGACTTTTTTTGCGCAGCCTTTAAAATCACATCGATGAGTAAAAAGTGCGTCGGCGAGCGGAGTCGCAGCCAGTGATACAAACGGGGAAGGGAAGGGTTGAGAAATAAATCCACAGGTTCACGGCCAAAGTACCCCGACAGTACCCCGTCGTCAACGACGGGGCACCCTTCGACCGTGACCAGATTCAACTGGTGTACCACTCGTGCGTCGCCTCGGCAAATAAATGCGACACCTAGACATACCTACTTACAACGTATGTATATGAACGTCAATGTATATATATATTTATATATTTATATATATATTTATATATCTAAATAGTGTCGTGTGGTTAAAAACGAGCTATGAGACACGCGCCGTAACTGTATCCTGGCGCCATATCGAGCTACAGGATCGTGTATCGAAATGACCAGTGTTTTCCTCTCCTCTTCTATTTCTGTTTACCGATATCCAATTTGTGGCTCTATCTAATTGCGGCGTTAGATCCGAATCTCTTGTATTACATACCCCGTTTTACACTCGATCTGTCACCATTCAACGAAAGAGAAACGGCGCATCTCGCGACCATCCGTCCGACTTATGTCCTACTTACGTTTTAAATCGGTACTTGTTGCTCGAATTGCTTACACGTATAATATCATCGTCGCATGTATCATTAAATTCACGTACATTCATAATTGATCGAGATTAGCTTGCGAATATATGTGTGTGTACAGCGGACTAAATATTATATAGGACGATTAAAAATCGACAGCGAGCGTGGTGTGTGCTTGCGCGTTCTCTTCTCTCCTTTCAAAGTATGGCGTGTGGTGTGGCGTGGCGTTGGTAGTGTGGTCGGTTGATGGTCTCCATTTCTTTTTTTTATGTCTTTATTCAAATCGTGCCCTACGATCCTTAACGTGCCGCGTTCTTCCTACGGATAAGTCGATCGGCAAAAGGGAATTTCGCGGAATTTCGTTCCGTTGTATCGGCACGCGCGCAGTGGTAAGAAGTTCACTCGGTCAGACGCCACCACGGCATCGATGCGACCTGACTACTGCTACGACGACGACAACGACGACGCACTCTCTGCGACACTATCGCAAAACAGTGCTCTCTAGATTTGCTCTCCGCGACGTCGAGACTCAAGATCGTCGTTCACCAAAATGGGGGGGACACAACCTTTGTTACGAAATTATAAATCGTATATATATATGTGTGTATATATACGTATGTATAATATCATCATCATGTATATGTATGTATGTATAATATCATATGCCTGCGGGGAGCGGCAGTGTGGCACAACCATGACTTAAAAAGCGAGTAACTAATGTGTATCTCGTGTGTACATCCCGTGACTCGTGGGCGCTTGGAAGCGACAATTGTAACCTAGGAAACATCCCGCCAAAAACCCCCGTGAAATTTACCGTCGCCGAGAGCACGCGTCGCGGGCCGGATTTCAGTCGCGTTTCATTCCTCTCATCACGTTTCTATCGTCCACGAACATGCCGGGTGTTGTTCGTTTACCGAACGGGACACTCGTTCCTGACAGAGGGGGCTCGATCTTGCCGATGGTTTGGATAAAGTACGGTGCGTGGGACGCGCCGCGATATGTTACCCCTCGAACAAATATATTGCCCTTTTCGTCCGGTTCGGCAGTCAATCGATTTGGCAGTTTCGTTAACCTGGCCTCGTAGACAATTGAGCAAGAAGGAGCTAGCTTGTACGAAAAAACCGCGAGATCGAAATATAGATAAAGGCCAACAATTAGAGGGAGGAAATGATATGGTCGAAGACGAAGAAGACGGTCCCTTCAGGGGGCAAATATCGCGCCGCACCGCCCGTAACGATTGGTCGTCATCGATCGATCAAGGGTTGAGACGTCCCGACGAGTGCGCCCGTCTAACGCGATGGTTCGAATCTAACTACTCGCGACGATGGTAATCTTTCTGGTAAATCGTTGCAAATTGAACCGACGACAGCACCGGGGGAAGAGTTAGCGTGCGCATTCTTTCCGCTTCTCTCGGGTCTTCGGCCACTGGCGACGAGAGAGACGGAAGACCACGGATGGTGATTTACAGGTTACACTGCCACAGTATCGTAGGGTGTGAGGAGTCCCCCGTGACCGCCGTGGCCGGCGCCGGTTTGCCGGCCGGGGGCTTCGTTTCTGTAACAAGCAGTTGACATTTTTAAACCCCAATCCCCGTACTCGTGCGTAGTATACACCTTCGCATCAGCAGCATTCTAAATACCAATAATCCAGAACACTATCGCGTCTCCCTCGACAACTTCTATGCGGCTAAAGGAGAGAAATAAATACAATCTGCACAGCGGTGCATGCATTAGCTGGAATTCGCGAGGACATTAATCACAGGAGCTCGTTCCATTAATAAGATACGGTAATTAAAAATATATTTGTACAGCGACGGTTAAAGTTAGTAGCACCAGCACAGCAATGGCAGCAGGATCTGTAGCAATGACGGGATTGAGAGCTGTTGCGGAGACAACGCACATGGTATCGTTCTTAAATTAGTGTTAACTACAAGTATCACACGTTGGTGGCAGCTGCCACCAAACTCGCATGCAAAACACATGACTGGCTTGGTAAGCGTTAATTCGACCCAGGTAGAGATCTGATTGTCGTTGGTATGGAAGCGACGCTGTCGAAGCATTGACTGACCTATATTCTCGTGGCCACAAAAAAAACTATACAGCTAAGAACAAAGTTAACGCAACTTCTAAAGCTTTCCAAAAAACCATCTCTAACGCGAACGTCGTTACATGAATGCATCCTGCAGTTTAATTATTATTGATTATTGTCTAACGAACTTACGGCTTCCTGCGTAAAGAGTCATGAAACAAGAAAAAGTCAGAGATACGTTAAATGGATTGTCACAAGAAAAGGGGGTTTGTTCAGAGTACTTAGCGAAACCACCGTGCACTCGATCGCCACTATCGTTTTGTAACACCCAAAAGAGAATCGATCGGTTCGAGTCAGGCTCGAGGATGTCAATGGTTTCAGAGACAAAATTTACGAGAGACAGAGAGAAAAAAAAAGCAGGTCTAGCAAAGTATCATTACGGAGAGTCGAGTGACGAACGCGACGTTCGTCCGAAATGTGAAAGCGACTAAACGAAAGAGATTGGCCAATTAAAGTTTCGAGAAAGTCAATGACAGTTCTCGAGGCAAAAAATCGCTCGAGACACAGCGGCATGAACGGTGACGGTCTGATTTTTTTTTTTTTTTTTAATCGTACACCGTTAAACCAAACTCACTCGATCTCTACTGACCTCTCTATGAGTTTACGCATCTCCTCGGTGGTCATGCCGTCCTTGCCGCGAGCATTCACTGAAATAGAAAAACACACGGCACGATTGACACAACGGTAAACTACTACGACGACACGTAGCATGCAATTCGTGTAAGCTAAACGATTAGGTACACAGACTCCGCAGCGAGTCCCGGTTCATTCTTGTACGTCGTGACTCGCTCGGCATGCCTATATTCTCTACTGCGAACGGACGAGCAGTGTTAGGAAACCCGAACCGAGAACGCGAAACGAGAACGTTAAGGCTCGACTCGGGATGGAGCAGCGTTAGAACCTCGCGCATCCGGATAACGAGCCATTCCTGATGGACTCGCTTCGCGATACGGTCCTCTGATTCCCTATTCGATCACGGTTCTTTGTACTGACCGCCATAGTTGCGGTTCACAAGTTGGTCACGGTCACATTCTGCCTCGCTGATCTCGTTGCTTTCTTTGCTGTCGTTGAAGCTGGAGTTGTTCTGGTCGTGGTTCCTTGGTGGTGGTGGTGGTGGTTCGGGTGATCCAGAGACGGGGATGTTGCGGGCTGATCCTACGCTGCGACGTCCAACAGAGCCACGAGATCCGTAATGATCGTAGGGAGCGCCGTATTGTCCGTATTGCGAGCCATATTGATCCTCTTCCGGTGCGCAGTTAGCTGGGTCATCGTATTCAGGAGAGAAGACGTTGTGGGTTCCGCTGCCACCTCCTTGGGATGGGACTCGAGAGTAGCGGCCGTTTTGACGTGGCTGAAGACAATAACGAGTCGATGGATAAAAACGATTCCACTTGAATTAGAGCTAAGAATCGTTAGAGAGTAGATTCTGGTACCATAGATTGAGATCCAGAGCGGCTGTGGGTAGAAGCATTGGTAGGATGTCCAACAGGTGGTCCCATGGTGCCAGAGTGTCCGTTGCCAGGGTGGGGGAAGGTCTGGAACTGCATTGCCTTGCTGGGGTCCATTTCCTCGCGGAATCCAAGAAGGTGGAAGGTGGCGTACGGGCAGATCTCATCCTCCATGCCTGAAATAAATGATCACTGAGGGTAGACACTGCCGTGTTAGACCTACTTGAACTAATCTATTCATTGTATAAGATGGTCTCGATGAATCGGGGACAGTCTCTCGCAGGGTGTTGGTCTTGTACAGTCATGGCTAACGCTAAAATGATCGGGTATCTACGTACTGCATTCCTATGCTTTTCCTCTTCTCTGGTTCTTGCTTATCATCCGAGCAACGTTCGTAGGAAAAATTTCGTGCATGTTAAGTCGTCCAACGACGTTCATTCGATTCCCTTGTACCACGATGAATAGACTAATTATATTATACATTCAACTCGACCAACTCGATCAATCGTAGTTGGAAAGATAACGAGAATCGAGTGAAAACTGGCCATGTTCCATTAAAAAAAATCGGATCGTATTCGAGAAAGGTGTTCCCTATGAGTGCATATCGTGTTCATCTGTTTGCGAAGCGGAAGGGTACGAAAGAGCGCATAGTCATGCTAGGTCGTGCAACAATTAAAAGGGTGACGGTTGCATCAGCACGGTGCGAGAACCGTGGTAACTCGGAGGACTTACGAAGGACCGACTGCAACCACAGCCAGCAGCTGCATCTGCAGCTTTGTGTTAGTAATCGTGGTCGCGCGAATAGACGAAGACTCGTCACGACGGCACGGGGGAGATAGAGCGCTTCGTTCAAGTCTCTTAACTGCTTTTTACCAACCTCTGTGGGAGAGACCTTCGGCACTGCCCATACGTGGCGGCGGTGGACATCTTCGGTTCGGCGCGCAATGATTCAATTCCTCGTACATATGTCGCCTCGGATCCCATGTCGAGTGGCTCCTTATCGAGCCAGTTCCACCTGTTATCGAACATATACTACAAAGGTCGTACGACTGACTGACGCTTACCAATGTTCGGATTTGGCTCGCTGCCATATCGGGGTGATTGATTTCATTGACGATTGACGGGGTCATCAGGGTGAACAGGGCGTATGGAACGGTCGGCACCGCGCAGCGAGTAAGATGATAAGCGCAAAATAAAAGGGAGGAGAAATAACCGTTTTCGTCGGGACGTACGTCCCGATTACGTATGTATATATAATAGAAATAAAACATCTTGAAGCGAGGCAGACAACGAGACAATTGGCAGTGACTATGATCGACGCGTGTACATGAATGATGTGTGTCACCTGTGCGATAGTCGACTGTGTGTCACGTAAAATAAAGAAACGGTAACACTGGATGCGACAACATCTAGACAATAATTGGAATTTAGCTAGAAATCATATTGTTGGCAGTTGTGGCTTACTTATCACTGTACCTCGCTTGATGCGATCGCAGGTGTTAAAGTTGGATCCTGGTACAGGGGGCAGCTTACGGTTCGGTGGTGCGATGTATCCAAGTTCGTCGCGAAGATCCGGCCTCCGTTTGTCAAGGGTAGCTCCGCCAACTCCGGTTTGTTGATATACCACGTCGTCTAAAAGAGATTTACCGAAATGTAAGAGCCGCGGTCTCGACGAAGTCAAAAGTATTCGATACTTGATTTCACTGTTGGCCCACCAACGCCTACAAACGTGAGCTGTGATTTTTCCGAAAGTAGGGTGGGGCTAACGTACGGATCGATCATCAGAGAAATAATTTTCTCTTCAACCACGTCTCCGTCGTCGATATCATTTTTTCGCGATCGAACCAACCTCGCTCGTTGCTCGAAAATTATCCGTCTGACGAACATCCATCTGTTTTCTGACTTAGCGAGTTAAAATAATAAAAAAAAATTGCTATACATTGTCCTTCGTAATATTTCTCGTCGGCTGATGAGATACCTCGCAGCCGTGTTTGTTCCGGGCCTCGAGTTCTCCTGGAGAGCGCTACGCAAATCACCACTATGCCTACAATAATCACTACAACCGTAGCTCCGACCGGCACCACCACGTTCACGTCGAGCCAGCTAGGTAACCAGGGGAAGTAACGTCTGACGTCCGTGTTGTCGTTACCATCGTTGCGTACGGGGGGTGCGATCGTACCTGTTCGTCGAACACAACACAGAATAGGAACTGTCGATTACCTTTGTCGCTACCGTAGCCCTTTCCTCTGAGAACGCAGATCACGATGACGGCAACGATTATCACGAGGACCGCGGCTACCACGGGTATGACCAGATTCAAGTTCGCCATTATGATAATCATCGGATCCTCGATGTTGCCACCACCGTTCACGTCCGGTAAATCGCGGGCCGGTGCAATGGTGCCTGGAACAAAAAATTTGGCAACCGTTCAGTCCAGCCACCATTAGCACCGGCTACGTGTGTGCCGTTGCTACCAAACTCTATACTCACCTCCAGTTACGGTCAGTGTTGCGAATTCGTACTCAGCTACAGCGAAACCAGCGTTGTTGTGGGCGGTGACGCGCAAGTGATACCAGCTAGCAGGGTCCAGATCCAAAACGACAAAGTTTCCGCCGGGTTTCACGTTGTTTGAGACTTGGTTCCATTCCTGTTGGTGCCTGGATCGTGGAAAAACGATCGCGTGTTTAAACTTCTATCAAACTCAAAAGATTCTCTATCCGTTCTGTTATTTTCCTTACTTCTTCTTGTGTTCGACGACGAAATAGAGCATAGGGCATCCGCCATCAGACCAGGCGCTCAAGTGAAGGGTGATGCTGTTCGTGGAGACCTCGATGAATCTAGCTGCTTCGGGGATGATCGGTTTCGAGCCTTTGGTGCGAATGGTCAGTGTGTCGGAAGAATCGCCAGTTCCAATTCTAAGAGAATCACGATAGATTATCACCATCCCACGACAACTTCGCTCGTAGAAATATAGATTGTTACCCGTTGTATGCAGTTACGTAGATGTAATATTTCGAGCCGCACAACAGATTTTCCAGAGTGTATTTCTGAGCCGTAGAACTGATTTGAACGGTTTCCCAGTCGCCGAATTCCGGTTTGTAGTGAATGGTGTATCCGTGGATGGGGGCATTGTCAGTGGCGTGAGGTCGGAGTTTCATTGTCAGCGAATTGGTCGTGATAGCAGTGAGGGTAACTTGCGGTGAATGCGGAGGAGCTACGAAACATAGTCGTATCTCGATTATTCGTTCTTCGAGATGGTTCAAACTCGTTTAGATTATTGATGTCACTCACCATGAACGATCAGTTGATGGGTAACAGTGTCGTGGCCGAAAGAGTTCTCAACGTAGCAAGAATATTCTCCAGCGTCCGTACGGTCGACTTCCTTGATGAACAAAGATCCTTCGGGTAATTGTCTGAGTCTGTCACTTGGTTGAAGAACGGCGCCGCGTACTTTCCAGGTCACTTCCGGTGCGGGTACTCCAACAGCGAGGCAGGGCAGTTTAACGTCTTCCTTGTAGGTAGCGGTGAACTTGTCGTCGAAGGATGCGATCTTTGCCGGTACTGAGAAGTATCACACAGATTGACACCATGCGCAAGAAAGATCGACGAAATATAAACAGCTGAGACCAGAAGAATTACCTCGAACGCTTGGTGCTAAAGCCACGATCTTTGAAGCCTCTCCTTCGCCAATGTTCGTGCTAGCGGTTACCCAAAAGTCGTATCTGCGTTGCTTGTCCAATCCAGAAGCCTCGTGAGTCAGTTGATTGGGTGGTACTTTCTGGCTAGTCGGTTCCTCAATGTTGTCTGCCTTGGTGTAAACGGTGTACTGGGTGATCACTCCGTTGGGCTGGCTTGGTGGGCGCCACGAGACGAGAATCGATTCAGCGGACATTACGAGAGCCTTGATCGCGATCGGTGCTTCGGGGACTGTAGACAGGAGACACGGTTAAGGACTAATTTTGCAACATTCTTCTCTGTGATGTGGCACTTACCATCCTGCTCGGTTTGACAGTGAATGGGTGCAGATTTAACGCCATCGCCACCAGAAGTGAAAGCCAGAACCTGCATGCTGTAGTTGGTGTATTTCTTCAGTCCGTGCAAAATGGTCTCGCTCGATGAGGTGATCTTGGTGTCCTTGGTGTTCTCGTCGTACCAGGTGTCAGAGGGTCCGTAAATAACCTGCAAAAGGGAAACTGTAAATATCTCTGCAGCTTACCGATTCGTTCAGAATGCCATCACTTGTCAACCTTGTATCCAGTAATAACTCCATTGGCAGCGCTAAGAGGGGGTGACATCCATGAAACTCTGATGGTCTGAGAAGTCAAAGTGGTGCAGGTGGTATCGTGAGGTGGTTCGTCGGGTACTCCTTCGGCGGTGTGCTGTCTTCGTTCCTCGCTCATTGGTCCGGATCCAACTTTGTTAAACGCTTGAACAACGACGCTGTATTGGGTGTAGGTCTTCAAGTTGGTGATCTGCAAGTGGTGTTCCTTTCCATCTTCCTTCGAGAAGTCCACGGTTTCGAACATGTAGGGTTTGTCGGAGGATGAGAGTCTGTAGCCAACGTAGTATCCAAGGATCTCGCCGTTCCAGTCTTCGCGTGGGGGTGGTTTCCATGTTACCTAATCGAATAATATTGAATTAAAAAAAAAAAAACATTCAATATCTTCAAATTCTAAAATATGTTACCTTAAGAGTGTGCTGGTCAAGAGCGTCAACGCGAACAGAGGTCGGTGGGCCGCTAGGAGCTTCTTCAGCAGTGATGATAGTTACAGTGTCAGACGGGTCAGATGCGCCAATTTCGTTCTCAGCTACGATTCTCAGATGATACGTGGTGGCAGGTCTCAGATTAAAAACACCGGCTACGTTCTGTTGGGATCCAGGTACCAAGACTCTGTCGATGTCAGTTTCCCAGGAGCCTTTGCTGATCTTGTATTCGATGACATAGCGTTTGATGGGGCTGTTTCCGTCGTATGGTGCCGCCCAGGACAGTTGAACAGATCTTCCGGATTTGTCTAATACCTTCAAGCCGTATGGAATTTCGGGAACCTCTGCGAACAAATTTTTGGTTAACATACAAAATCGAAGAGTGATTTTCCATTTTGTTTGAAAGTCTCGACTCGAACCTTGTACAATCATGTTGATGCTGGTATCATCGCTTCCAAAGGCATTGGTGGCAACGCAGGTGAACAAGGCGGAGTCGCTTCTCTCGGTTCTCTTAATGCTCAGATCAGACAGCACGCCGTTAGCCAGGATTTCTTCGCGGATGGTGTAACGAGAATCGCTCTTCGGGTCAAGTCTCTTGTTGTTCATGTTCCACAGGATGCCAATAGGTTTCTCGCCTTGAGCCTCGCATTGGAGTACAGCCGGTTCGCCACGTCGCGCGGTTTGGTTCTTCAGTTTGATCTCAAAGTGGGGTGGAGCTGTGCGATTCAGATAATGGAATAGTGATGTCAAGCTGAAATTACAAGGGACATCAAGAAATTGTGACAGATTGCTCACCTTGAACCGAGATGAAGATAACAGCCGAGAGCCCTGCGCCAATTCCGTTCACAGCTTCGCAGAGATAGTAGCCTTCGTTTGTCTTCTGAATGTTATTGATGGAGAGAGTTCCGTCTTCAACGCTGATGTCTGGGTTGCTCAGTTTCAAGTCGGTGTAATCGCCCGGTGTATCCCCTGTTAGAGAATAATTAGGAATCATCGTTACTGCGTTCAGTGAACGTCAAGGAGGGTAGATTATCGAAGTGGAAATATTCACCAGCCGCCTTCTTCCATGTGACCTGGGGCTTAGGGAAACCGTCGGCTTTGCATTCAACGCGTGCGTCAGAGCCTTGAGCGAATGCCTTGTCAGTGGGTTCCAGAATCCAACGAGGAGGTACTGTTACAGAACAACAAGGTTATTCAAATGCCCTCCTGGCGCATCCACCAATAGGCAGTTAATCCGGGAGCCAGTCGCATCGTGATCTCCAGTTTCGCGAGCACAGTTCCTCTCGAAGTTATCGGAACTGTCCGAGAACATTTTCATCCTTCGTTTATGCATCGAAAAAGTAGATAAAAATCAACGGAACGACAAAAGAAAGAATCTGAAGATCGCGACAGACAGTCTCGTCGCATGCTGAACGAAACGCGACTCGGCCCCCGCAACTGCGACGACATTGCGAAAAATCGGCATGCGGGAACTCGAGATGATTATGCGGGTGACTACTGCACGAACAGAAAGAAGGTCAACAGGCAGATAGAAAAGACTGCGGTTGCGGCTCTGAAGGAGCGCACAGCGCGCATGCAAATAGAGACACTGTAGTATCGTGACTATGATACTCGAGCACGGGCCAATCATGCTGCACCGCTTGAGAGATCTAATCTACGCGTGTTAGTCTATAAGGAAAAAGTCTTGCATGCGTGTTAAAAAAGATGTATAATATACGTAATATATCAGCTACAGCTACGAATGCATGTAAAAAATGAACGAGGCGAGACGTGTGGTGATAGGCGGTTGGGGTTGGATGTGATCAGGTAAAATTGGTTCGTTTTCCACGCGGATTTACGTGGCGCAGGTTGAGAGGGTGATTCTTCAAGGTCTTGATTGGATGGTCGGTCGGTCATCTTGGAGCAAAAGGACACGTTGTAGCGCGACGGGGGTACGGTGAGGTAATAATTAATCGACACTCGAATGTGATCACGAGAGACGCAGCTCGATCGCTAGGGCCTAGAGAGAACCGCTGAGAGAATCCGCGACGATCCACCGATCGTAGTCCGGGTATTTCGTATATACACGACAGTTATGATATCGAGAGTTACACGTGGGGGCAATGTGACGCGATGAATAGTCGCGTATGAGAACGAAAAGTGGTTGTGTAGTCCTATAGAAACATGTGCCTGGGGGATCTGTTGTCGCGGCTGCGAAAAAACAACTGGAAAGCCAACCGAAAAGTGTCGTCGAAGAATTTAGCGACGATGAGCATGACAACGAGACAGGGTAATCAAACGAAGGCGAAATACTTAGCCACAAATACGATGCGGGTCAAGCTCAACCAATTTGCTGGGGGTGTGGGAGACGAGAGGCTGACACGTAGGACTCTGGGCGTAACTTTGCGATTGCTACTCGGCTGAAAAACATAGGCGGGACCAGAGAAAAGAAAAAGAGAGAGAAAGAGAGGGTGTATAGAAACGTAGAAGAAGTAGAAACAGTTGTAGAAGTAGACAGACATATACAGAGTTACCAGATTACAGGAATAGAAGACAGAGAGACAGAAAGACAGAATAAAGGCAGAGTAATAATCAGTACGACAGAATTAAAGAGGGGGAGAGTAGAAACGGCGCGCAAGAGTGTCGTCCCCGGTGACGAAAGCAACACGCTGTGGTGTTCAAAAATTCGTCCGCTGGTAACTGAAACCTAGAAAGCTTTATCGCCAATGAAACATGACAGCTTCGGCAACGATGAAGATGCATCAATCAAGCCTGCAATCAAATACTCTCACGGGCGTCCGTCGCGGTTGCTCTTATTCATTTATTTCTTTCATTTTTTTTTTTTTTTTTTTTTTTTTCATCATTCAATCATCGTTCAATCATCGGTGTGTGTATATATCATTCAATGATCCCATTATCTCTGGCCCTAACCGTGAACTCTTAATGTCGCCTCGTGCATCGCCTTGCCGGACGGATTGCTGGCGATACACGTGTAACGTCCAGCGTGCTCCGGTGCTACCGGCTCGATCAGCATGATACTCGTCCGTGGGCCAAGTTTCCCGACGTTGTACCCCATGAATTGCGACAGGGGCTCGTCCTCGTGGGTCCAGGTAATATTGATGGGAGTGTCACCCACCAGCACCATGCACGCCAATTGGGCTGCCTGCCCCGCATAGATCGGTCGATCCCCAAAATCGAACGGACTGATCCGTGGCAAGACTGGAATGATTAGTCTCTAGCTAGATCCACGGGTACACACGGCTCTCGTTCAGATCTCGACTCGTGGTCATATTCATCGTCCGCTTTCATCGGTTCCTGACACTTTATATATATTTTTTTTTTTTTTTTTCTTATCCCCCTACGATCCGACCGAGAGTAACTCCCACGACTCTTGCCTCTCGTCCGATCTCTCGGTAGTACTCCTCCATTTCTGCATCGAAACCTACGTTACGCGCGTCCCTGTCATTCTTTACTTCGTTAACGGAGGGAAGAAACGATATCGAGACTCTAGGCTACGCGTGACCAGCGAAACTTTTCGCCTCTCTTTCTATACGCATCTGCGAATCGTCGTTTGCCTTGATGCAGTTCGAGTAGGACGAACGAAAGGATTCAGACAGTACATGAGAGATAGAGAAAGAAAAAGAGAGAGAGAGAGAGAAAGAGAGAGAAAGTGAAGAAGCAAGAGAGAAACGGGAGAAAAAAGAGAAAGACACGAGTGTAAATGAGAGAGCGTGTACACGTGTGAAAGGAGGAAACAAGAGAAAGAGAAACTGGGCCTGGGAATGAAGGGGGAACTTTTAGCTCGTCCTGAACTACGGACAAATTACCTTTGATCATGGTAGCCCAAGGATAACGAGAGTGGGGACTGTGGTCCAAAAGCTACACTCGGCCGAGCGACCTACCTAAACGATGATGCTTCGAAAACAAACGATGCGGGATGATAATTATATGTAAGAAAGAAAGAATGGACAGTCGAGCAAATGCAGACTTTCCAAAAAACATATTCAAATATATGTACGGCGCTATTACAACAATCAACAGCAGACAGGTAGTTTCAGTGACGTTTTTCGTTCTGTTTCAAATATAAATAATATAAATATATATATAATACGGCTACTACACGAGCTACGAGTCACGCAAAAAAAAAGGAGCGAATAATTAATTCAATGATGAAACAGAAAGAATATAAAAAGAGAGGGAGAACATCGTCCCGTTTACCGGTCCGAGTGAAACGTAACGTAATAACACGTGAAAATAAACACGCATGACAACTGTTCTGTGTGTACCAACGGGCTACGCGTCATATACGGCTGGATCACAACATCATGCCGGTTTCCAATTATTCTTTCCGATATATACCACACGCTCGCTCTGATTTTCTGCCACGAAACACCATGAAATTACGTGCGTGATCTCGTGACGAATCGATGGAACTCGTTTTAGCGTTCTGACAGGTTTCTTTCTGTTGTTTTCTGTACCGTTCACTTTGAGATGGGCGCTGTGCCTAGCACGACCGGCTGGATTATCGGCGACGCAAGCATACTCCCCGGCGTGTTCTCCCCTGACAGCGGGTATCGTCAGCGCGGACACTCTATCCCCCAACGCGGTGATACCCACTCCGTCGCCTACTTCTAAATGGCGTCCCTCGAACAACCACTTGAGCGAAATCGGCGTGTCCCCCTTTACGACCGCGCAATGGACGATTATCAGATCGCCGGAGTTGGCCTCGTCGAACGAGAACGGCTGCAGATGCGGAGCGACTGCCGAGAGACAGAGACAGATTGACTGCTAGAGAGTCAGGCACAGGCACATAAAGAGGTGGTGAGAGAGAAAGAGAGAGAGAGAGAGAGAGAGAGAGAGAGAGAGAGAGAGACAGCGGGGTGAAAATAGACGTATCGTTTTTAACAGGAACGATTTAAACGCGGCGAGGCTCGCAACGACGGACTCGTTTAAGACCGTCACGGTTATTAACGAAGCGGCGTGACGACTTAGATCGCTCGATTTCGAGCACGGCTACCATCGGAAGTCTCGGGTCGATCATCATCGGAAATGCGACATTTTTCTCATCGCTTCGGTACCAATAAAGGTGAAGTGTGTCGTCGCGTGTGCGAGAGAGTGCGTTCGAGAGAGAATAGAAAATAATCGAACCAAGGTGGTGTAAAAAAGAGAGGGATTTTCATTGACATTACTCAAGCGGGGAAACGTATGCTGCTACTGGAGGGAGCTGGCTGAGGGGACGGTGGAACGGTTTCACAGGAGCTAACGAAATATAATTAGGCTAAGAAAGTATAGTTTCGTTTGGATGATGCGCTTCGAATCGGACGATCCATAATTTTTGGTACAGATGGTGGTTTCTGTTTTTCTCAGTTTCTGTTCATTTTAAGCACCGTTGACAATCAGATCGGCCGAGAGCTCGTGCCTTCCGGCAAGGTTTTCCGCGATACACGTGTACGTTCCAGCGTGCGTCGCCTGGACGGATCCTATGCTGAGTATGGCGCCCCGTCCGCCAAGATCCACGATTGAGATTCCAGAGTGCGGCGAGATCGCATGACCGTTTAAGATCCAGCGAAGTTTCAAGGGTTGATCGCCCTCGACCACGGCGCACGGTACCGTTACTACTTGACCCGAGTTAAGCGGTTTCTCGCCGAACGTGAACGGCAGTAATTTCGGAATTACTGTAAACAGAAGAAAACTGAAAGGAACAAGTCCACGTTTGGCCGCGGGTCGCGACGCAGCCACGGTTAGAAGCAACCGTGTACGTAGCGGGATCGAGCGTTGGTCAGTCGTCGCGGATCTCGTGTCTCGTTTCCTTGCACCACCCAATCCACACAGTGGACCGCTAACGTTCTAACAAAAACCAAAGGACACAACCAAAGAAGACAGAGAAGGTTGGAGAAAGAAACATGAACCGAGGAAAACGAGAAATAAAAAGAAGCGAAACGAAAAGTAGAAAACTGCCGAGCGATGGTGTCGATCGATGGTATCGAGCGTCGGGACGGAATCGATGGGAATGGATTAGTCACTGTAGAGACGGACAGTGGTTAAAGGGTGGTGTCGTTGCATCGAGGTTTCCGTCGACAAGCGTGTACCGTTGACGTCCAATTTGGCCGAGTGTGAAGTCGATCCAGCCGCATTCGAGGCAACGCAGGTGTACTCCCCGGCATGTCTCGCAGCTACGGACTCAATGGTCAATTGCTTGACGCGTTTCCCGGAGCTGGACAGGATCACGTCCATTCGATCGGACCTGACAGGCTGGTTATCGAAGGTCCAAGTGATCTCCAGAGGGGAGTCGCCCTTGGTCACCACGCACTGTACCGAGACCAAGTCTCCGGCGTTCACAGGCTCGTCGCCAAAGGAGATGGGCGCGATCTGCGGAGAGACTATGAGACGAACAACCACATAAAGACGCGCTCGATGGAAGAGATCGAGAGCGCGACGATCCCTGGCGAGTGTGATTCGTAGCGGTGGATCACCGATACGGCCGCGAAAAATGAACGATCGTCGTGGGAAGTGAACGCGAGGGGACGCGAAGGCGATGCGGTCTCACGCGCGACACGTGGTCGTTTCAGGGTTCAGGATCGACTTTCGGGACTGTTTCGATGGGAGATCGTGCGAGATTGCTTAATGGTGTAATTGCGTAGTACCGTTCACCGATAACACTGCCGAACGGCTGACGGATCCCACCAAGTTGCTCGCGACGCATGTATATTCGCCAGCGTGATGGGCTGTGACGGAGTCGATGATTAGGACCGAGTTCTTTCTCCCGGTTTTCGTGATCGTTATATCCGGATGATTGGCACGAGTGATCGGTTCCCCGTTCAAACTCCACCGTATCTCGATTGGTGAATCGCCCTTTAAGATGCTACACATCGCGGACACTTGTTCGCCCCAATTGGCTGGTTCTTCGCCGATAGAGAATGGAGCTATCTGCGGGGTGACTAGAAGTAATATCGATAAGCTATTTCAACCCTTTATCCTCTGATCTACGATATCAGTTTCGGTCAGTCCGTACGTGAGTCCATGTAAAAAGAGTGGGACAATGGTGGAAGTGAACCAAGAAGAGTATCCATGTCCAGTCAGGAGAAAGGAGTTAGTCTGAAAGATTTGACAGACGCGTGCTAGTGAAAGGGAGTGACAGCAGTTGTTTCGCTCTCGTAATCTATCGCATGACACAGCTCGCGGATCTGGTTCGTGCATATCTGTACCGTTCACGGCCAAGGTAGCCGAATAGCTGGTCGCCCCAGCTGCGTTCGAGGCCGTGCAAGTGTATTCCCCGGCGTGCCTGGCGCTCACGGCGTCGATCGTCATCAGACTGACCCTTTTCCCGGTGCTAGATATCGTGATATCGCCGTGATTCTGTCTGGTGACAGGCTCCCCGTTCAAAGCCCACGACACTTCGATCGGCAGGTCGCCCTTTACGATTGTGCAGACTGCCGAGACCGCTTCACCCCAATTCGCGGGCTCGTCGCTGATCGAGAACGGCGCGATCTGCGGCGCGACTGAAAACGTTCACGCAACACCGATGAGAATGCGAGCAACCCGAGCGAATTCCACGATCGTCCTCGTTAACCTAATTAAAAGCCGCAGGAACGGATACCGCTGCCGTCGACGAGGTCGATCGATCGACCAATCTCGCGGCTGTTTAACCGTCCCACGCGATCGTAGACCGCACGAGTCCTCCGCGAAACGGCTCTTCAACCCACCCCCAAACGTTCACCCCGTGTACACACGACGATGTACATATATGTAGATATGCGAAGGGACAGGGTATGAATACAGGTGGATGAGCGGATGGATGAAATGAAAGAGAAGATGGTCCCGGGTTTCCCGTCGCACTAAACGAAAGAAAGTCTGGACAGAGACGTGCCGGTCTACACATATGCGTGCGTATTACCGTTCACGGCTAACGCCGCCGTGTGGCTCGAGGCTCCAGCCTTGTTCGACGCGGTGCAAGTGTACTCCCCCGCGTGTCTGGCCGCCACGGCATCGATCGCCAACACGCTCAGCCGCTTGCTCTTCGTGATCGTGTACTGATCGTTACTCTCGGAATCGATCGGCGCGTCGTTGAACGCCCATGATATGTCCATCGGGAAGTCTCCCTTCAGGATCGAGCAGGTCGCCGAGATCGCTTCGCCCGAGTTCACTGGCTCGTCGCCGAACGAGAACGGGAATATCTGCGGCGCAACTAGAGAAAACGTACACGGTCGCGCGTGTTAACCGATCGCGGTACCGCCGAAACGGGAGATGCATCCTTCGTCGGCGTGGCCTCGTTTTGGCCGTTCGCGGGCTCTCGTTCTTGCTCGTACGGGGAAAACAGGGGCGAGCAGGTGATCGCAGGGAAGGCGGATGAAGTTGAAACGTACAAGAGTATATCAAAGATAGCGGAGGATAGCAACGATATGAGGGATGGCAATTTTTTGTTTCTTTTTTTTTTTTTTTTTGTTTGGTCTGTTTTTATATAGGCGATGCTTATGTGCAAAACTCGTTTGGCGTGCAAGCGTGCTTCTTTAGATAGGTATGTACCATTCACGGCCAGAGTCGTCGAGTGGCTGACGTTTCCAGCTCTGTTCGTCGCTACGCACGTATACTCGCCCGCGTGTCTCGCAGCCACGGACTCGATGCTCAGTGCGCTCATATGCTTATTGATCTTCGTGATAGAAATGTCCTGATCGTTGAAACCTATCGTCCTACCGTTAAACTTCCACACGATCTCTACCGGAAAGTCGCCTTTCATAATTGAACAGGTCGCAGAGACCATGTCGCCCGAGTTAGCTGGTCCGTCACTGATCGAGAACGGCCCTATATGCGGCGCAACTACAAGGACATCGAAACTTATTAATGGCTGTCAATTATGCCGGCTACGACGTCACTAGTCTGTAAATTCGCAGCATCGGTTTCGAGGATGCTTCGCCGCGTCACCAGGCCGGCTATTTCGGAGATCAGCAGAGGAACAACAGGTCGATAATCCCTGACACATTTTGCTCGTGAAACAGCGTCGAGGAATTCGATCGATGGGCCTAATCGCCACGATTTTTCTATAAAGTGCGACACTCGACTTAACGAACCTCCTCTCCTCTTCGACGTGGATGTTAAGAGAGGAAGAAAACGGGGATAAGGATGATGGACTGTTGCGTGCATGCATGAAACGTGATTAGAAAACAGAGAAAGAGCGAGAGACAGAGAGAGAGAGAGAGAGAGAATACTATAGAAGGGAACGGGAGTAGCGAGAATACCGTTCACGGCGAGAGATGCGGTATAACTCGTCCCACCGGCTGCGTTGCTGACAGAACACGTGTACTCTCCCGCGTGCGTCGCTGTCACGGCGTCGATCGTCAGCACGCTGACACGTTTGCTGGTGTTTACTATCGATATGTCATAATGGTTACGAGAAATCGGCTGGCCGTTCAGGGCCCACTCGATTTGGACCGGATGGTCCCCTTTCAGTACCGTACACGTTGCTGTGACGGTGTCCCCCCAATTCGCTGGTCCCTCTCCGATCACGAATGGCACGATTTCCGGTGCAACTGCGGTCAACAATATAGCAGAGTGAACAGAATGAGAGAACGAGACCGACCTTTCACCCGCGAATGCGCCGAGCGATGACCATCGGTATCTTAATGAAAAACGTCGCGTCGCGATCGCAAAAGAAATCCCGGTCGATGGGATCGGGGTAGGATGTGATTGATGTCGGAGACGCGAACGGGACGCGGTGGAAAGCTGTCTGGTTGAGTATCGCGCATGCATCGAGAGACTAAAGCAAACCGTGGGGGATAAGGAAGACGTATTGTACCATTCACGGCCAAAGTCGCGGTGAAACTCGTTCCACCGGCGGCGTTGCTGGCCATGCAGGTATATTCCCCGGCGTGACTCGCCGTCACAGCGTCTATCGTCAGCAAACTGACTCGCCTGCTGGTCGCGATCGATATATCGGGGTAATCGTGAGAGATCGGTTCGCCGTTCAGAGCCCATTCGATCTGAATCGGGGAGTCACCCTTCAACATGGTGCAGGTTGCGGTGACCGTGTCTCCCCAGTTAGCTGGTTTCTCACTGATCACGAACGGAGCTATCTCTGGGGCAACTAGGACGAACAAACAAACCGTAATTGTCTAATTGTCTCTCCGTCTATTGACCTTGGAAAATGACCAGACGACCACTCGATCGACCAACGCGCGACCACTTGTATCGGTCGCCTGGACGGTTCTAATGAAATTTTTCTAAGGCTGTTCGCGGTTGGGTTCGTTCGAGAAAGATATTCCAAGCCTTGACCACCGACACCGCGACTAGAGACAACGAGGAGACAGTGACGATAGAGAAGGAGTGCAAAGAGGGAGATATCGGAGAACGTCTCTTCTTCCTCGTCGAGGAAAGTAAGTACCATTGACAGCCAGGCTAGCTGAATGACTGGTCGCTCCGGCCTTGTTGGACGCCGAACACGTGTACTCCCCAGCGTGTCTCGCGGCGACAGACTCGATGCTGAGGATGCTATTCTTTTTCGTGGTCGCCAGAATGTTAATATCCGAACGATCCCGTCCGATTGGTTCGCCGTTCAGGGCCCACGTGATCTCGATCGGTAAATCGCCCTTGAGGATGGCGCAGACCACGGAAATCGAGTCGCCCCAGTTCGCTGGCTCCTCGGTGATCGCGAACGGAGCTATCTGCGGCGCGACTGTAACCCATTACGCGAACGCTTTGCCAGTTTCTGTCCTTCGTGGAAGAACGAACGAACCTAACACGGTCCCTTCGGTTACGTCGGCCCCTGACGATACGTACGAGATGACGGAAACGGTGTGTACGTGGGATATCACGATGAACCAGAGGATTATAAATGAGGATGAAATTGAAGGTGTCTGTTCACGATCGTGTCTACTGTAGATACCATTCACTGTCAACTCCGCCGAATAGCTGGTGGCGCCGGCTGCGTTCGAGGCTACGCACGTATACGTTCCCGCGTGACTCGGACTGGCCGAATCGATGGACAGCAGGCTGTTCCTTTTCGTGGTAGTCACGGATATCCGATGACTCTCGTCGATGGGCATAGCGTTCAACGCCCAGCTGATCTCGAGCGGGGAATCGCCGTTGACCACCGTGCAGACAGCCGACACGGAGTCGCCCCAGTTCACGGCCCTGTCGGCCATTTCGAACGGGGCAATGCGCGGCGATACTGTCGACGTGATAACAACGCTAGATGGATGGAGTCGACGAACGCGTCTATATACACGGTGAATCGTTTCGAATGGGAAAACTTGTACGACGATGCGAAGAGAAGAATGACCGGTTTTTTTTCTTTTTTTTTTTTTTTTTTACCTCCACCCTCGGTAGCATACCCCCGGTGTATTAGAAACGGCTGACCACCAACCACCCAATCGGTTCACCCGATCGCACCCATAAAGCTGACCAAAAGCGTACCGTTCACTGATAAAACCGACGTGAGCGTAGCGGATCCGGCTGCGTTGGTCGCGGTGCACGAGTACTCGCCCGCGTGTCTTGCGGCTACCGAGTCTATCGTCAGGGTGCTGATCCGTTTACTACTTCTGGTGACGACGATGTCAGGAATGTCGTAACTGTGGTCACCGGACGCGCGTCCGACATCGATAGGCCGACCGTTCAGCGACCACACGATCCTCACCGGCAGATCGCCTTTGATCACGGCGCACTGAACGGTGGCCATCTCGCCCGCGTTAGCGGCCTCGTCACCGAACGTGAAAGGCGCCAACTGTGGCCCGACTGGAAGTTCGAAAACAGCTCTTGAATCACGCGCAGGAGCTCCCGGAGTGTGTCACAAGCCGCGAGAGAAAGGACGATCGCGGACGACGCGCTGGAGCTTGTTCGAGCTCTGTTCACCGTCCGGATTATCGTCGTGGGACGTAGTCTAGAGCGTAGGCTACGAGGGATTCAGACGGGGTGGCAGGGACAGGGTTGTAAAGAAAGAAACGATACAAATAACTGTAATTAAGCAATACGGAAAGAAACGAAAGTGACACGGGCCATCGTGTTCGCTGGACGCGCGGTGGATGGGCCGTGTCCCCTTACCTGCCGTCGTCTCTGGCGATAATCTTACCTTCCCTTCTCTACGCGAGGCTCGACATACGTTCGCGCACCGTTCGATCATCGGCACGACGACGGCAGTTGCCTTCTGATTAAACATTATTACACTATGAAGATTACTGCGGGAGACAAGAAATTACGAGATAGAATACTGAACGTGTACTGAAAGCGATTGAGAAACGCGCCGACCGATTCGACCGTTACCTACTGCTGGGATGGAACGTGATCGGAAAAAAAAGTTTCGGAGAGTGTGCAAGTTCGCCAAATCGACTATTAGTTTCGCTCTTCGAGTTCGTCGAGTTCGTGGACGACGGCACTTCGCCAAGAGGAATGGCCCGCATTCGACCGAAACTTTTTGTCCGCTCCTCCACGTTACGATCGATCATCCACCTACCCCTCCGTGGCCCCTTCCTTCCACCCGCTTCTGCCCAAACCCTTCGAATGGTCGGCGCGCTCTTTAACAGCGCCGTTTACCATCGCAAAGTTATAATAAATTCGTATAGTCGAGGGGGATACCGTTGACCGATAGCACTACGGCGTGGCTGTCGGATCCGGCGGCATTAGACGCGATGCACTTGTATCTCCCAGCATGCCTCGCCGCCACACTGTCGATGCTCAAGAAGCTGACCCTCTTATTAGTTATGATATTAATGTCCGGTCTGCTCGAGTCTATCGGGGTGTCGTCGAACGTCCACGTCAAATTCACCGGGAAGTCGCCTTTGACGATCGTGCAAGATACCGACAGCATCTCGCCGGAGTTTAGAGGATCGTCGCCGAAAGAGAACTGGAGGATCTGTGGCGCGACTGCGTGTGCGACGCGGCAGCATTGGAGGGAAAGTGGCCGGCGTGAGAATCAGGGCAAAGAGTCAGAATTGGATCGGGGGGGTGGAAAATAACGCGTTACGTTCGAGATCCCGTGTTGGCGAGAGGATCCGCTCGCAGCCGCGTACTCACAGATCCGAGCGTCGATTGCGAACCCCCGCGAGGGGGTGGTTTCATTCTGATGCTTGCTTAAAGGAAGACGGAGGGGAAGATGGTGTTCGTAGAGGTTTGAGGGATAAGTAGAGAGATGCGAGACGTTGCGTTTGTTAAGTTACGTGCGAGGGGGTCGTACGCATGTACCGTTTACGTTTAGCTGAGAGGTGTGGGTCGTGGCGCCAGCACGGTTCGACGCGGAACAAGTGTACTCCCCGGCGTGTCTCGCTGCGACCGATTCGATAGTTAGGACGCTGTTTTTCCTGTTCGTGCTCGCTACGACTACGTCGGATCCGTGGTGGCTGTCGATCGGAGTCCCGTTAAACGCCCAGGATATCTCGAGGGGCTGATCGCCCTTGGCCACGGAGCAAGTGACCGAGACTAGCTCGCCCCAGCTGGCTGGCTCGTCGCCGAAGGTGAAGGGTAGTATTTGCGGGGCGACTGGAAACAACGACTAGAAGAGTCGAAGCGAGGAGGAACGAGTGTCGATTCACGAGTGTACGTACGACGACGCTTCTCTACCGTCGTCCCTGAGTGTGTGTTTCGAACGATGATGGGGTTGGTATGGCGGTGAAGATAGCACTGACACGCGACTAGGAAATAGGCACGATGATGGAGGTTGATTATGGAAGTTTTAGGACTAGAAGTGGGGGTTGGTTTGTGACGGTGAAAGCAGACGCTAGGAAAGGTGGCGAAGGTTCAGGCGGAAATCGTACCGTTCACCGTTAAGGTTGCCGATCGGCTGACGGAACCGGCGAGATTCGATGCGGAGCAGGCGTACTCTCCGGCGTGCCTCGCAGAGACACCGTCGATGCTAAGGGTGCTCAGATGTTTGTTGATTCTGATGGTAGTGATACTAGCGTCTCTTGACGTGTCGATCGGGACGCCATTGAACGCCCACGATATATCCATGGGCATGTCGCCCTTCAAGATCGAGCAAGGTACGGACACGGAGTCCCCCGAGTTGGCGACCTCGGCATTGAATGCGATCGGCAGAAGCTGCGGGCCAACTGAAGTCATCGTGCAATTAGAATTCGAGTTCTCATTCGCGTGCTCTGTACGTCTGTCCTGGGACATCCGGGTCTCTCTCGATAGCGAACGTTTCGATCGGGGGAATGTCTTTGGGGGTATCTCGACGATGCAGGAGTTTCATAGGCCGGGATTGAAAACGAGGACTTTTCGCTACGGTGCTCTTTTGCCAGTGGATTGGTGCATCAAAACGAAACGAAAGAGAAAAATGTAAGAAACAAAAAAAAAAAAAGAAGAAATATATAAAAAAAAAAGTCAAGAAAGTGTATACATCTCTCTAGGAACGGATGATTGTTCCCGAACCATTAACGGTGAGCGTGGTCGAGTGGGACGCGGTTCCAGCCGCGTTTTCAGCGGTGCAAACGTACTCCCCCGCGTGTCTCGCGGTGATGACTGAGATCATGAGATTGCTAACGCGATCCGCGACCTTCTTCGCAAGTACGCCAGAGGAACCGCCCATCTCTTCTCCGGGATAGCTCCAACGTATGTTCAATGGCAGGTCACCGGTCGGTACGATACACTGCAGGTTCGCGAACTCTCCGGCGTTCATTGGTTGCTTCACGAACGAGATCTGCTGTATCGTGGGCGGCACTGAGGGTGGAGGATCGATGTATGGACGTGTGATGACAGGTCGCGAGCGTATGTACGTGAGCGTGTACGTGTCGTACGTCACGTGTACTGACGTGTGAACGTCGATGGGTTGGCTGCGTTTCGTGAGAGACTTCCGCTCTTCTTATTTCGTCGCGAGAAAGCTTGACCGTGCGAAAGAAAAGAAAATTGAGAAGCAAAAGGGGACGATTCGCGCGAACGCGGCCAACCCATTGGCTGTTAATACAGGTATATGTATGTTCAGAGACACGGCACTCCGGTGGAGCAGCGGTTGCTACGAATGGTGGACGCGCGAAGAGAGAACAATTCTGACAAGAATGCACCAGATTTCTTACGGTCGATCGTCGGCCACCGCCATACCAACATCCAACATTCCAACGAAAGCGCTCGTCCCTCTTTTCGAGACGTTCCCATTCTACACGATGCGATCGAAAGTGTTTTTTTTTTTTTTTTTTTTTCGTCAATAACTGCTATTGCGGGATCGTCGTCCGTGTGTGCGTGTCCGCGTCCGTATCCGTTTTGCGACAACTCGGTGAACAACGCGATTCACCGGACTTTCCCGCGACACTACAGTTACGGTTCCCACGATTTATTCGGCCAAGACGTTACTGGACGTAATTCGGCGCTATCGACACCGTCGTTACGTGCCAAGGTTCGCTGAAAGAGTCGTTATTAGACCTGTAAAACAATATTCCGAACGCTATCGCGCAACGTTCGTCGAATCGTCCAACACCTGAACACCTGTAAAGAATGTTTTACGCAGCATTCGATTCACGGTACGGCAACGCGAGTAACTCGATAATAATTCTATACGTGATCTTCGTTAATAGAACCAATTAGAAAATCTTCACTCTCTAATCAATCGTTAACGCATCTTCCACAATTGAAATATTCAACCGAAAGTTTGATCTGTGCGAAAGAAAATCTAATGATTCTATCGAATTTTCAATTATCCAATCGGAATTAAGTATACTCGCGCGATATGCCTCGATAAACGATTTCGCGGGGTCGATGCTAAGGGCGGGTAAAAGGAAACTTCGAACTTACCCATCACTTGAACTTCCAACGTTCCTCTAGCGCTGTATCCTTGGGCGTTGCGTGCGACACAGGTGTACGTAGCCTGATCGCTCATTCTCTCGACGTTCTCGATGATAAGCGTGCCATTGGGGAAGACCTTCTGTTTCCTGTTGATCGGCAATACTCTCGTGTCCCGCTCCCACACGATGCTTTCGATCGGATATCCGGCGACCGGGCATGTCACGCGAAGAGTCTCGCCAGCGACGATAGCTTTCTTGTCCATGTGGCGGATGAAGGGCAGACCGTAGACATTGAGACGGGCTGAGTGTTCCGCGGATCCAACCTGTAATCAGAAGATTGTCCCGTCGTTATTGCTCGTTCTCCGTTATTCCCCGCGGTCCCTTGACGAGGCGAGAGTAGAAAGGAATTCTGCTTGCCTTTGAAGCAGCGATACATTTGTAGAGTCCACCGTCGTTCGTGCGAATGCTGGAGATGTTCAGATGAGAAACCACGTCGCCGTTCACAGTCACGTATTGTCCTACTTGAAGCCTCTCGGTGTTCGACAGCCGTTTTCCATCGAGTTCCCAGGTGATCTCAGGGGTCGGATTTCCGCTGGCTACACATTTCAGGAACATGCTCGGTCCGGGTTGAAGGGTCTCCTCAGCGAATGCCTGACGGATCTGCGGGGGTTCGACTGTGGATGTAAAAATATTTGGACGTTAAACCGACCAGCTGAAAATTTCGTCTTTCAAGTTGTAAAAAAAAAAGGAAAGCTCCTCGATACTTACATCGTCCACCAAGTTTCAGTTCAGCGGTTGCCTGGGCGCTTTCTTGATCATTTCTAACGAAGCATTGGTACATTCCCTTGTCCTCTTTCTTGACGCTTTCGATTCTGAGCACGGGTTCCTCGAGTCCAAGTGGTTTGCCATCCTTCAACCAGGAGATAGTCTTGATAGGGTTTCCTCTGACGTTGCAACTGAAGGTAGCCGGTCTGCCAAAGTCGATCGTCTGCGTGCTGGGCTCGATTTCCGCGGCCAATGGCGCCGTAACGGTCAATACAGTCTCCACGCTTTCGCCACCGACAGAGTTGTTCACGATGCACAGATACTTGCCAGAATCCTCGACGCGAGCCTCACGGATGATCAGGGTGCCGCTAACCTGGCGAACGCGATCGTTCAGCTGGACCGGTTGACGACGGGAGGAGCCTTCGATGAACTTGTACCATCTGGAACGAGAGAGTGAAAAGGGGGATTGTCTTTTGCGAGTCGGCTGCCGTGGATCGATTTTCACGCGATGCGAAAAAGCGTTCGTGAAACGAGGCGAATAGAAACAGAAACGGTTTCTCGTCTCGAGATTGAGATGTTCGATCCGTGGTCACGGGAGAGTCACGCGATCGCGTGACCATTGGGCAGGATACGCGTTACGAATACCCGAGGGACCCGAGTCGACGTGTCACGCAGATGTTTCTGTTCGGCTCGTCTCGCGTAGCTTTCAGTTTCCACGTTCCATGTACATATAGGCAGGGCTTTGGGCGTCTCTGGGCTTCTGTCTCTACTGCCGGCTCATTAGCGCGTGTCCCGCTACGACACGAGTACGCAAACTTAATGAAAAAGAGAAGCTTCAGAACAGCAGCTGGAGCGTAAATAGGCGGTCGTGAAGCAGAGCAGGTCGGGCGGGAGAAACGGAGGGATGAAGGCTGGCAGCGACAAGTTCGTTACGGGCGAGAAACAAAAAGTGCGCAGGAGAAGCACCGCTTTTCGTGAACCCGTGGACACACGCCGGTTGTCGGTGAACGGGACGCGGTACCTAAACCGTGGTACCTAAGGGAGAAAGTGAGAAGGCGATCGTCGACGAGAACGTAACGTAGCGACCAACACGCCACTATCGTCGTTGACTTTCGATCGTTGCCACGTGCTGCGATCGCAGCTTGCCGAGCGATTCGTGGTGTCGAGGACGATCACTGGGATACGAGGGAACCAGGACGAGAGAACGCAACAGAGGAGAAAAGAAACCAATCGATCGACTTGAAATCAAGAGAAAATCATTCGAGAATGGATACGGGTCGTGGTGAAAAGGTCAGACTTGCCGAAATCAAAATAAGCGTGCACACTTCCATGTGTGCGACAAAGAATATACAGCGATTCTCAGGAAGTTAGGGGGGCTGGAATGAAAGTGGGAGGCGGTGATAAATTGTGCGACACGACACGTGTGACAATTATTGTGCAACTGGACAAATGCGCGACACAGTACACGAACACGACGACTAGTAATCCTGGCGAGAGTGAGAGAAAGAGGGGGGTGTAAAGGGTTTTCGGGGGGGTAAGTGAAAAAACACGAACGGATGAATGGAGGCACGTAGGTGGCGAGGACTTACCAGCCAGATATCGTGGGACTTATTGGAGGTGTGCAGGTGCAGGGCAACATTGTTCACCCCATTGATCGGGTGACACCCTCTCGGACCCACCCGGATCAGCACCGAGGTTACAGAAGGAGAAGAGGGCCCGCATCCTTTCCGTCACCTATGATACTCGTGGGGTTGCGCCACGGGGCTCCAGTTGGCACTGAAAACCAACACGTCCGATTGGCCCCGGATATGGGATACACAGTTTTCATTTTTTTTTTTTTGTTTCCTTTTCCTCTTTATTTGCACTTTTTTAATGAAACTTGTTTTCTTATTTCCTTTTAATTATATACAAGCCACGAATCACGTTCAGCTTAAATCGAGAACAAAATGCGACACGTTCAAGTTGAACGAGACGAGTTGTGGCGCGAGCAAATCACGTCGCAGAGAAATCGGTTCTTACGATAAAAGCTGCCCTATATATCGTTCTTCTTCTCTAATCTGCGCTCTCTTGCCGTCTTTCTATAGATCGTTCACGAGAGAAGCGGGCGTTTGGATCTTGGATTATCGCTGCGCATGCTTTTGCCCACTCACTTTTTCCCTTGCCTCTCTCTCTCTCTCCATTGTTCTTTCTCGACTTTTCTCTTTTACCCCACCACTCGAGGGCTACCTTTGTCCTCGTTTCACCTGTCTTTCATGATTCACGGCAATTCGTTCTGTTTGCCCGTTCGTCTCTTTCGCTCGTTTCTTATCCGTCTCAATGTTTCTTTCCGGCTCTTGTCGAACGTCCGACATCTCGATGGCATTTTGCGGTACCGCCACCCGACACGGGGTAGAGGGTAAGGATGGAACGCTTCGAAAATAGGATCCGTGCTCTGCGGAGCAAGACCAAACGACCAAACACAAAAAGAAAAAAAAGAGAAGCTATACGGAATTTGTGTGTACCTAGAGATCGGGGCAGGAAAGCCTTGTGCCGCACACGCCAGCGCCAGAGACTCGCCCTCTACCCCGCGGTACTTATTAAGGCCGTCTCCAGTCCCTTTTGGGGCAGTACGACCGGACGGTTCTGGAAGGATATCATTCATTGCCCAGAATAACTAACTCGTGTCCCCCATTCGTTTCATTCTTTTCTACATTTATTCGTAAGTGGTCTCCGTTAACAAATCGGTCAATCAAATTGAAACGATCTCGTCGAGAAAAAGGCATCTTGCGCGTATCGATTCTCTTAACGGAACGTTCGATCGAACCTCTGTGCATTATTTATCGTCAATTTATCAATTGAAAAACACCAATCAATCGGCGCACACATGAGACCCTCTTCTCGCGAGAAATCAAACACGCAGTTACATACCTCATCCTCCTCCCCGACGGTTAGTACCTTGAGTGGACCACGCATTAACATCGCATGCTACTTACCTGGCAACGAACTCGCTGTCCCTCCGTTCGATTATGATCGTGCCTTTCGCGAAACGTACGGCTATCAACTGATTTGACTCATCGACGACGACGACGACAACTTTGGAAACCAGCGGGAGACTAGGGGGATGAACGTCTACCTTGTCACGGGTACGGGGAATCCCTGAAGCGAGTGATACAACGCGATATCCTGACCTCTAGCAGCCAAAACCACCTCCCTTTCGAATTTCTTGCCCGAACTGCGCGGGGCTATCTTGTTCGTGCCCTCTGTAACGCGATCAACGTCTGTTCTCGAGAATGGGACGGGAGTACCTTGTCACTGGGACAGGAAATCCCTGAGTCGAGCAGTCCAGAGCCACCACCATCGTCCTTGGGACGTCGACGAGTTTGCCACCCTCGTAACGTTCGCCAGCGATACGCGGCTTGACGTTGCCTGTCGGCTCTGAAAGCGGCAAGAACGCGACTGAACCCGCCTCGCGGTCCCGATCTCCGTCGAAGCGAAACAACGGGAGGAAATGATGGAGAAAATGGCCGTGTAAGTACCCGAGCAGGGTCGCCACCGCCTGGAGCGTGTCTCAGATCCCCTCGTTTACGTTCTTACGCGTACCTGAACGTGGGGGCTGGAAAGCCTTGAACAGGACACGGCAGACCCACCACTAGACCGACTAGGATGTCCCTCTTCAGCCCGTTCACATCCTTGTCCCGCACGTTCGGACGCACGCTACCCCGTGGCTCTGCAACGATCGAGGATTGGGGGTGCGTCGCTCGTCGTCGAACGCGTCGTCGATGCACGGCACGCGATCGCGTCTCGATGAGAGCGACGAGAAACGTGAAGATAAAGATTGATCGACGCAGGCGAGAAAGAGAGGGGCACGTCGACGATCTCCCGTGATGCTCACCTGTACAAAGGCGAGGGACTGGCCTGTGCCTCGCACAGTAACGTCAACGCTTGGCCCTCGGTTTTTGTCATCCCGTCGAATTTCGATCTAGGCGGCAACCGAGGAGGACTACTTCCGACTGGCTCTAGAAAGCAAAACGAGGAAAGATTCAGCAGCCCAGCCGCCAGCCAGGAGCAATCGATATCTTCACGTTTTACTCGAGCGGCCCGCAGTCCACCGCCCCTTATCGCGAGAAAAACGGGCAAGAATATTCACGAAATTCCTCTCCTCTGCTCGTGCGAGCGTGTGTACCTGAAGATTGGCAGAGGGTGCGCCTGGGCCTGGCACAACATCGCTGTGGCCTTGCCCGCGGGTAAAGAGAAGACCGTTATTTTAGCTGTGGGTGGCACTTTGGGCGCCGCGCCGCTCACTGGCTCTGGATATAAAGAAAGGAGAAATCGGGCGTACATCGCTTAACGGAAACGGTGGTAAATACCTATAAGCTGGAAGAGGGTGACCCTGCGCTGGGCAAAGCATCGTTACCGGGGTGGCCACGTAGCTGACGAGGACGTCGTACTTGGCAGTGGACGCGACTCTAGGCTTGGCACCGTTTACAGGCTCTACAGAAGTGCCAAATTAATGGAAACGGTGAATGGAGTACGAACGGAGGCCGAGTTCACTGACCTAAACGTGGGAGCAGGGAACGCCTGGGCGTCGCACAGCAAGCTGAGCTCGGCGCCACTTGCCACCTCGAAGGAGTCGGACTTTGCAGACTTCGGGAACTTGGGCGACACTCGACCCGCCGGCTCTGACATTTGCAAAACGTAGACACGTTAAATTCTAGGTTTCCATCGAAGCGAATGTGCGCCCCACTTGAACGTGCCACCGCTGTCCCTTACTCTCGAAACGTGGGAGACTCTCGGGTGAAAGGAGAACGTCCCACATAGGGTGGCGAATCGAGGTTTAAGTAAAAATTACCTGTGAGTTGGAGGTGGCGATGCTTGAGCGGCGCACGTAATCGCCACCGCGGTTTTCGCGGCCCTGAGATAGGTGACGCTTTTCGCGTCGCTCTGAAAGGCTGGCGCCTTGGATCCCACGGGCTCTAGATCAAATAAACGCGCGGGCAAAGTGGTCTAACTGGAGCGGAGATGTGTCATTTACCTGAACGACGGAACTGGGAACCCTTGCGCGGGACAAAGCAACGTCGACGAGGCACCCGCGGCGCGAACAAACGAGTTCACGCGATCGTCGCTCGAGAATTTCGGCCCCTTCGCTCCCATCGGCTCTGGCGGCGTAACAATCGTAGCACACACACACACTCTGTGAGCTCGGAAGTTCTCTCGTCTCAACGGAACGGTGGAAAAGGTCGGGGAAAAGAGCACGTCCGTCACGCGAGAGCGTGGCTCCGGCGAGTGGAAAGGTATTCGTTTATTCGATCAACGAGATGGAATTACAGGTACGATCGATAAGGAGGACAGACTTGTGCTGTGTGACTCGAGTACCTGAACGCTGGTACCGGGTGACCCTGCGCTTGGCACTGCATCGCGAATCCAAACGACGTTTTGGTCTTCTGCCATCGTTTCGCGTCACCGGCCACCGATGGTGCCTTGCTCTGCACCGGTTCTTCGCCAGGGATAATTGAAACGCGTGAAAGAGAGAAGAAACGTAACCGCGATGCTTCACGCGAAACTTGAATACCCTCTCGTAGATAATAGAAGCTACTCGTCGATTGACAATTTACCTGAACGTTGGAACAGGGTAAGCCTGCCCTTGGCAAGGGATCACGATGTGCGTACCGGTGCGTCTCTCCATGAGACTGCCCTTCTCGCCGAGGATCGAGGGCGCCTTGCTACCCACGGGTTCTATCGAGCAAACGCACGCGTCGTTCGTTAAACCAAGCCGCTAAAAACGGTTACCTATAGTTGGGCACGGGATATCCCTGAGCGGGGCACGTCAACACCAGGCTGGACCGCGTGCTGATCTCTTTCCAACCGCGTTTCATTTCGCCGGTCAACGCGGGCGCTTTGCTGCCGATCGGCTCTAACGACACAAAAGGTAACGAAGGACACTCTCGATCGGGCGACGTGCGAAACGGCAGCGGATCGTAAAAAGGGTAGTTTACCTAAAACTGGGCACGGGATAACCCTGCGCCGGGCAGAACAGTACGACCGTCGACTCGCAGGCCCTTTGTTTCCAGCCACCCTTCAAGTCACCTGTCAACGCTGGCGCTTTGCTCCCGACCGGCTCTATTCACAGGCACGCAATTTCAAAAAGGCCACGCAGGCGACACGTTTACGAGCATCGTCTGGTCGTATGGTGTTTACCTAAATGAGGGCACAGGATACCCCTGAGCCGGGCACGAGACAACGGCGCTCGACTCGGCCCTCTTCTTCAGCCAGCCGCCCTTCAACTCGCTGGTGAACGCCGGGGCCTTCGTCCCGATCGGCTCTACGAGAGTTTCACGTCGGGCATGCGGTGGAGAAATTCGTGCGTTCAACAGGTTGCATTAAACGTGTTAGTAAGAACCTTCGACCAAGTGAGAGAGAGAGTACAGACGAGAGAATATGGTGGACATAGACGTAACGAAGAACAGCGGTTTTGATTTAGTCACGACATACAGTGCTGGTTGGTTATTCGAAGGCGCGTAGTCGTTACCGTGTTAACAGCACCACCCGCGGTGTACACATGTAGTCTTACGTTGGAAAAATTGTTACGTTTACCTAAATGAAGGCACGGGATAGCCCTGCGCTGGACAGAATATCACGACATTGGTTACCGCCGCGACTTGCAACATTATTCCTCTAACGATCCCCATCAACGCCGGCGCTTTGCTTCCAACTGGTTCTAATTAGATGCAAAACAAGGAAGCTGTCAGCAAGATAATGCCTGTCAACCAGGCCAACATTCATTGTGTACGATTACGTAATTACTCTGATGGAACAGGGGACCCCCGATTAGACGGGATTAAAGAATCGATACAACGGGAGGGGCATCCGCGGTGAAAGGAGTCGACGAGACCAATCCTGTCTGAACCTGGGGCGGTTTTCTCTCCGCGGTCTTCGATCGAGCCTACCCGCGATCAGCTAGCAAGGGACGCGCCTCTCCTCCCCCCTTTATTCTTCACGGTTTCTCTTCTTCTTTTTCTTCTAATTACTGCTAGAGGCGTTACCTAAAAGCGGGCACTGGATATGCCTGGGCGGGACACGGCAGCACTGCGCTCGATCCTGCTCCTTTTTCCAGCCAAATGCCCTTCACGTCCCCCGTGAACGCCGGTGCTTTGCTGCCGACCGGTTCTAACAATGCACACGCGATGAGCGGGGACAGAATTAATTGTTCCACTTTGAATGACGAGAGAAAAAAATAAAAAGGGGGAGTCCGCATTTGCCGGACAACCGTGGAGGGTTGCGCGGACGTAAAGAAGGCCAAGGCAACGCGTAATGGAAACAATTTGAACCGATAAGTGCTCTTCAGTTTTCAGCGATTGCCGAACAATGCTCCTCGATGAAACCTCCGCGGAGGTCCCTCGCGATTAAATGAACAGCTCGTTTGGCGAAAACGTCACCATGTACGCTCGTTGCGGTAGAATGATCGACGCTCCGCTATGCAGGACGCGATTAGTATACTTTGAGGAAGAAAGAATTACCTAAATGAAGGTACAGGGTACCCTTGCGCGGGGCAGAAGAGCACGAAACTGGTGTCCGCTTTAATCTCCATCCAGCCACCCTTTAAAATGCCGGTGAACGCTGGCGCTTTGCTGCCGACCGGTTCTAATGAATCGCACAAAGACACAGGGCCATGCTGTGAGCTCGATATGCTCTTTGACTAACACCCAGCGGTTAAATTTGACGGTATACCTATAAGTTGGAACTGGGAACCCCTGCGCGGGACAGAACAGGGTGAGATCTTGACCGACGACACGATCGTACCAGGACTTCTTTGCGTCACTCGAGAACTTTGGCTTCCTCGTGGCCACAGGCTCTGTCAAGATTAGCAAAAGCAGGGATGAAGACCGCCTTCGAACCAAGCAGACCGACTATTTTACCGGACTAACTATATCGTCTTACCGAACACGATACACGCGAGGGAATAGGGTTCGCACCTGACCGTCGACACTTAATGGACTTACGGAATCATCGTCCCGTGAACAACCACCGATCTTCTTTAAACCGCTGCGCAAGCCCGTGGAAGCGAGATTAGTCGCGGTCTTCCCTTACAGCGCGAGCCCCTCGCCGAACAGGCGCGAGGAGGTCGCGGGACGACGAGTCATAGCCTATTCAGCGCGATAGTCGATGCCTTTCAATGGGGTAATTTAGTACCTGGTTATGGGAACAGGATGCCCCTGGGCATTGCACGGCATGCTCACTTCCGAGCCCTCTTTGCGAAGGAAGAAGAACGATTTAACGTCTCCCAGAAAGGCGGGCGCTTTTATCCCCATCGGCTCTAAGCAACGGAAATAACGAAGTTAAAATTCATCCACCCTCGGACAGGGTTCCCCTTTTTCTTTCGCCGGCGTTTCTGATTCCACCCGGTTCCAACCTTAGGAAAGAGAACGGAGAGAGAGAGAGAGAGAGAGGCACTCGTCCTGGGTTCGTACGATCCAAGTGAAAAATGTTTCGTACCTATAGATGGGAGTGGGGTGGCCCTGGGCATTGCAGAGGAGACTAACGTCGATGTTTACTCGTCGCAGCAACAGGGAGATTTTCTGGTCCCCGGCAAAAGCTGGAGCCTTGCTCCCGACAGGCTCTAAACAACATTGACCCTCGATTAATTCAGGCACACACCGGCTCTCGTTTTATCGATACGTAACATCGATAGCGGGCTGTCCGTGCACCGATAACCGATAACTAATTCAACCAGCGGCGAGGACGCGGCGTTCTTCACGGGCGCAGGATTTAATCGATACTAGCTGTCGAGCACAGTTGATTTCTTTACCTAGTGGTGGGCACAGGGCTTCCCTGCGCGGCGCAAAAAATGGAGATGGGCTGACCCTCGTATCGTCTGATCGTACGGCTCAGATCGTCGGACGTTAATCTCGGCGACCTTGCTGCGACCGGCTCTGAAATCGATCGCATGGGGAACGCGTGCGGTACGCGTTCGATCCGGCGTCAGTCTCGTACGCGTCCGGATAAGGTAGTCGCATCGAGGAACATTTACCTGGTGGTTGGCACTGGGAATCCCTGTGCGCTGCACGCGAGCACCACGCTCGTGCCCTTGCGCCTCGCGTATTTACTCAGACTGTCGTCGCTGGAGAAGATCGGCGACTTGAATCCGACCGGTTCTACGAAACACACGATCCACTCCGATACCTCCTTTCTCGTACGGTTCTACTCTCGAAGCAACAGTTAGACTGGTCGAATATTCTACGAGATGTTCGTGACCGATTACCTGGTGGTTGGTACCGGGAATCCCTGCGCGCTGCACGCGAGCACCACGCTCGTGCCCTGCCGCCTCGCGTACGCGCTTAGACTGAGATCGTTGGAGAAGATCGGCGACTTGAATCCGACCGGTTCTACGGAAAACAGGGAACAACATTCCCGACAAGAGCGACGAGCGAGAGAAAATCGCGTACTTAACGGTCTATACAGCCTACGACCGAGTAAATCGGGCGCTGCCCTGGTCTCGCGGCCTATGCGCAGGTTAAGCGAGCACGTTAGGAAAAGGCGTGCGATACATCCTGCAGACACGCGAGATTACCTGGTAGTTGGCACCGGGAATCCCTGTGCGCTGCACGCGAGCACCACGCTCGTGCCCTGCCGCCTCGCGTATTTACTAAGGCTATTGTCCGTGGAGAATATGGGCGACTTGAATCCAACAGGTTCTACGGGGAAAAGTATCGCGATAAGCGGCGCAGGAGTCGCGCGCCGTCGAGGAACGACGCGGAACCCGGGGGTGACAAAGTGAAATTGGAATTAACTGAGGCGGCGACGGCGTGAAAGCCGAGGCGCGAGTCGATCGAAACCGACACCGGAACGGGCATCGGGAAATTGTATCGACCGCGAGGCTCGCGCGGCCGTGCGCCCGCGATTAAATATCGTCTCACCTCGAAAGTGGAACAGGGTAACCTTGCACCGGACACATCAAACTCACTGCAACGCTGGTTCTCCCATCCACAAACTCGACTTTACGATTGTACGGTAGTTTTGGCTTTACGCTAGAGGTAGGCTCTGAGGATCACAGAAAAATTCCATTACGACCGGGGTACGGGGTGCGTTTACTGACCGTGTTATGGGGACAGGGAACCCTTGCGCGGGACAGGTCATCGACACCGCGGTGGACCTCGCCGTTGGTCTCACCACCTTTATGTCCGCGTTCGTGAACTTTGGTTTCGCGCTGGACACCGGTTCTGGCCAACAAATCGTTCAACTGTGATCATTCAACTCGAATTGGACGTGTTCTCGCGGGATCCCTGACGCTGGAACTGGGTGTCCCCTCGTATCGAATCCAAGTATCTGGCTAATACTCGCGGACACGCTAGATGATACTTCGACGAGATCAAAGAGCAGCTATTGAAGTACCTGAAGACCGGAACAGGAAACGCCTGGGCTGGGCAGGGTAAAGTCAAAGGCTGCTCGCGGAGCACCGTGTAAGCGGTGTAGGTGCGCGAATTCTCCGTCATCGGGAATTTTGGCTTCGTGCTGGCCACCGGTTCTACGAGAAGAAACTAATCACCGTTTGCTCTGTGCCACTGGGACAGGGACTCCGACAACCATCTCTCTAATTGCCCGTGCCATCAATCGAATCGCGATACCATCAAATCCGCAGGAAAGAACAAGCAAACCACGATCGATCGATCGAACCATTCATACGAGGGACGAGGGAACTGTTCTAGCGTGACACAAAACACGATCGCTGGCTATTCGTCATTTCCAAGGTAGACTGGTTGTTCTAACGTTACCTACCGACACGAGGACAGCTCCAATTTATTATTGGAAGACGAATCGAGAACACAGCGCTCGGTTTACCTGAATGCTGGCACAGGGAATCCTTGAACAGGGCACAGTAGGGTGGTAATGGTACCCTGCATCGTGCTAGGGTTCGTCGATTTCACGTCCAGGGCGGTTAATTTAGGTTTCGAGCTTGACACGGGTTCTGCGGATCACAATCAGACAGGAGTCGATTTTTAGAGAGCCTACGGCGGTCCCTACGCGCTTTCCTCGTGGACTTACTTGAAAAATGGGACAGGATACGCCTGAGCAGGACACTGCAACGTAACGCTCTGCGCTTCCAGGATCTCGAACGTCCTGCTCTTGTCGATCATCGAGAACTTTGGCTTCGCAAAGCCAACCGGTTCTAGAAAAAGGTTCGACTACTTGGAACGGGAATATGAACTCGAAGAAGACTGCTTGCGAATCTGCTGGTCGCTGGAACGCGAACGCCGCCTCGTTCGACCCCGTTCTAGCGGGGACGGGGACTCGTCCGCGGAATCCACGAATTCCATTTCAAGTCCGCTTGACTAATGCATTGGGACAGGGTGAGACTGCGCGCGAGGAACGGACGAGGGAACCGTGAGACGTGTCCCGACTATTTTCACCGCGCCGCGGTGGAAACGGCCCCGGCCCGACGGATATATCGACCTACCTAAACGTGGCGACTGGAAACGCCTGTGCAGGACAAAGCAGCGAGAGGCCCGTGCCTTTCGTTACGCGTAATCCGACGTCGTTCACAGATGGGAACTGTGGCTTGCTGCTCGAGGCGGGTTCTAAAAACAGAACGCGTGACAGCGGTGTAGAGACGGAGAGAGCCGCGTGTGAAGAAGAAGCTAGGAAGAGTGTCTTTGAATATGCTGGAATAGGGACTCCCCTTTGTATTTTCCTACGAAGGGGCGGCTGCCGGCTCTTTTCACCTAAAAGAGCGCGGGCTACGTGCCCGGAAAGAGTTCGCGAGCCTCTCAATAGAATAGGTATATTACCTACATCCATCGGAACGGGTCTAAAGCTCGTCAAGGTTACGAGGAGTGCTCATTGTTCCCGAATCGCGAAAGTTTTGCGCGCTGCGTACCTATAGATGGGGACTGGAAATCCTTGAGCGGGGCACAGGAGGGTCACGCTTTTCAACGAAGAGGCGCTGAATCGCAGAAGATCGCTGGGACCGGACAATTGTGGCCGCGTGCTGGATGCTGGTTCTGAGTGGCGAAAAATGGTTACATCGCTCGCGTGGGATGAGCCAAGACAGAGGGGATGGGGCGTGTTACCTGTACGACGGAACGGGGAACCCTTGGGCAGGACACAGCAACGTCATCGCACCACCGAGTGCCACTTTGAATGTCTGCGAGTCCGCCAACGACGGGAATTTCGGTCGAGTGCTCGCGACGGGCTCTACAGAAGAGAGGAAGAGATATGCGTCGAAGAATGTGTCCGCGGACGCGGTGGAAATTCGCGTCGGCTATCGCGTTCTTTCCCAGCCGCGCGCGGTTCCTTCGATACGGAAGTCGCGTATCGATCTCGCGCGCACCATCGCGACTTTGTGTATACCTGAAGGCTGGAACGGGGAACGCCTGAGCTGGACACATCAGAGTGAGCGGCTGATCGTAGTGGACCGTGTACGTACGCGAGTTCTCCGTCATCGGGAATTTCGGTTTGGTGCTGGCCACCGGTTCTATGGGAAAAGAGCTTCGATAGAGACGCGATCGACGAGTCGAATTAATCGCGCGGAACGCCAGGACAGGGCAACGAACGATCGCGCCTCAGCACGTTTCTCTGTTCGAGACGATGTTAGATCGTGGACGTATCGAGAAGTTATCGAGCGACCTTATCCCACCTATGCGAGGGAACAGGGAATCCTTGGGCAGGGCACAGCAGGGTCAGAGTCTGTTCGAGGCCCGAGATGAATCCACGAGAATTATCCATCGTCGGGAACTTGGGTCGGACGCTCCCCACGGGTTCTGCGAGCAACCCCAAGGGGGCGAACAAATGCGTATAAGAAACAGTGGTAACACGGCGGTGTTCTGTATACACGAGAACGGAGACAGGGAACCCACTGGGGAAATCACGAGGGTACCGAAAGAATCGCGTCAGTCGATACGGGCGCAACGGGAGGAGCAACCCCGTTCCCGAGCATCTGTTGCGCTGTAATTTATAGTTACGCTTTCAAACACGGATTAACGTCGGTTATTTAGCACGGCCACTTCTCCTTTGATCCCGACGGAACAAAGGTGGAGTGTCCTAGAAACTGTGCGACTCGGTGAGGAGCACTCGGTGAGAGAACGGCAGCCTTAGATGCTCGAGGGTGATCTGGTAACTCGAAAACTTTATCAACAGGCACCCCTACCTATAGGACGGAAGGGGGTATCCTTGGGCGGGGCAGAAAAGCGGCAAGCTCCCGTTCGTGTTCGTCGTGAGTCCGATCAAGTTGATCGTACTGGAGAGTTTCGGTCGTTGACTCGCCACGGGCTCTGCAAATCGTGGTCGAACGAAAAGAGAAGAAAGAAAGAAAGAAAGAAAGAAAAAAAAAGAGGAGAAGAATAGAAAAGGGAAAACAGCGAAGTTTTACCACCTTTCGTCGACGTAGCTCGCGGACCCTTCGTCGACTTACTTGTGTACCGGGACAGGGAACCCTTGGGCCGCGCAGAGCAGCGTCACAGAGCCATCTTTCATCGTTCGGAATCCTCTGGTGTCGTCGATCGTCGGGAATTTCGGTCTCACGCTGCCCACAGGCTCTGAACCGTTATCAAATTGAGTTCGCACGACGGGAACCGCGGGCCTGATTGCGCGAGGGATGGGGAACCCCTGGACCGACTCCAACGACCGCGAAAAACTAACGTGGGGTCCGCGAGAGATGTCGGTTCGCCAATTTTTTTTACCCATAGCGTCAGCCTATGCAGGCTCTGATTTGTAGGTCTCCTCGGTTGCGCAACAGCTGTCCTGAGCGACTGTCAACAGGCTTATGTAACGCAGTGTACTCCGTCATAAAAATCTATTGCAGTCACTTAGGCAATTAACGCAATTGATAATCGCACGTCAGAGCCTAGCTTTGGAAGAAGTTAGAACAGAAGAAAGATATCCTGAAAAGTAGTACATCGCTGTCAAACGAGTTCTACGCCAGTTTCACGCGACAGAACCCTTGTCAACACCCCTAGTCTCTGTTCCTCGAAATATTCTGATATTCACTGAAAGCATACCTATGGCTTGGCACTGGAAATCCCTGCGCGGGACATAGAAGAGGCAGCGTTCCATTGGTAACGACCGTCAGACCGTTAATATTGCTCACGGACGGGAATTTCGGCCGGACGCTTCCCACGGGTTCTGCGTACGAGTGTCCAGAGATCGTAAAAAAAGAGACAGGAGACGGTATCGATCGTCGCGAGTCGGGACTTACTTGAACACCAGGGTAGGGTATCCCTGTGCGGGGCAACCGAGGGTCACGGAGCCGTCCTTAATCGTACGGAAGCTCCTGGAGTCGTCGATGGTCGGGAATTTTGGCCTCACGCTGCCAACCGGCTCTGATTATGCAATCAAACAGCAACGCACGCGTTCGAGACACCGACAGAGGGTGAGAAAGCGAGCGAAGACGCGACATTTCGATTTTCCACCGTTCTGAATTGATTCTCTACCTGTTTACGGGAACGGGGAACCCCTGCGCAGGGCATACCAAAGCCTGACTTCCGTTCACCATCGTCCTGAATCCACGTATGTCGTCGGTCGAGGGGATCTTTGGACGGACACTGCCTACTGGTTCTAAAGGACACGCGGAGAAGAATTTCCATGATTCTTATCTGTTCCTATATGAAACGGGGAACCCCTGTGGGAGACAGGACCGTTCCAAGGGCCACCCTTCTTTATTTCCAACGTATTAATGAAGACGAACGATCTATTCGATGCGAGGAGCATTTTTCCCAGCCGAAGTCTATTCGAAAATGGTCAACCGTCGAACATTCCGAACGGCCCACAATTCTCTTTAGTCTTGCCTACACGTCTCGAGGTTCCCTTTCTTTCGATCGTGGCGATGCGTGTATCGGTCATCGGTGATCAGAGATATATCGTACCTAGAGACCGGTACCGGGAATCCTTGGGCAGGGCAGAGGAGCGGTAAATTGCTTTTCGATTCCGTGGAAAGTCCGTTAATGTTGTCCATCGTAGGAAACTTTGGTCGTACGCTCCCCACGGGTTCTGTTTCACAACGAAAAGCGCCTATGACTAGTCGGTAGCCGTTCAAGGCGCGTGGGGCCCCCTGCTCGGTACCCTCCGTCGTCATTGTGACTCTCGTTACTGCATCTCTTGGCCGTCGTTAGTCTAATTGCGCGGTACCACGCGATTCGTCGACTCGCGTCGGAGCCGCGCGTTCGTTCCGACAGGACGACTCGCCTGCCAGCCGTTCACCGATCGCTTCGTTAACGATAGAATGGTTCTGTGCCTAACGGAGCTGTGCGTCCTCTCGTCGTCGGATTGAGAGATGAAACGTGGTGGTTTTGCATCGCGACGCGACTGAGAACCCGCGACACGTGGTGCGCGATGGGAACAAAGAGAGTCGTGAACGAGAACGTGAAAACTGACAGCCGCATTGAGCATCGCATCTATTCCACGTGTTCACTGGCTAGAATCGTTGCGTTTCGTGTGAGATATTAGAGTGACGTTTGACTTACCACGCGAGAGCGAAGGACAGAGCCCGGAGATCGCGTGAGGGCGCCGCAAAGCGTCGGAAGAAAAGTTTACGTTGTTTCGTACAATTTGTTCTCTTTACACTTTTTTTTTTCTCTTGCCTTTTTTTCTTTTCATTGGAAGTATATGTATATTTTGTTCAGATATTCATCGAAACCGATCATGCCAAGAGTCAAATAATGGGCGGGCGGTGGCGCGTGCCCGCAGGGGTACCCTGTCCCAGCATTCAGGTTTGCCAATCAGCCTGATCTTCGTGATCAGTACGTGCATTTCGACGCGAGCTTTCTCTACTTATTTTAATCAATTGAAAAACACGAACTTATTCTAAATTTGTCGATAACGTTAAGGGTACTTTGCGATTTAATTATATACAGTACGTTTGATACTATACGCGTCGATTCGATCAAGCTGATTGGTCCAAAAGATTTCACGTACATCGACGTGACTACGACAGCCGAAGGCAATTGATTTTCCAAGGCGCATCCATTCAATATATTGCTTAATTGCTTAATTGTACCAGGCTGGTTGGACGCTCGAATTGTTTACTCTGGTCTCGTGGAAAATCAATTGCCCCCGGCAGGCAGCAGTTTCGAACCCAGACGAAACTTTCCCGAAAACGCTCCAGCTTCCGCGATAAAAGAGTAATTAGAGCCCGACCTGCAAACACGAATTCGGTATCACGCGTGGCGGCCAACGATTTACATCGCAAAAGGATCCCCGTTTACACGGCTCGCGTGTATCCCCGCGATAAGCTAATTTCGCGGAACTGTACGGTGCGTTATTAGAGCCACGAAAACAAAAAGAACGATAAAATAAAGAGAGAGAATCGCAGAGATTAAATTATTTAATTCAACTTCACTTCGCGAGGAAAACGAGAGTTACTCCGCGTTCTACGCGTCCAGGTTCGAAACTGGAAACACGATTCTGATTGCCGTTTCGTAAAAAAACACACCCGTACAAATGGTTCACGCCCTCCGCGTTCGTAACAACGAAAACCCACCCCGCGTTCCTTTGGAGCCGACGAGAAGTAAAACAGAACAATCGGATCGAATCAGAATCGTGGTCTCGATCAAGATGAAGATGATCGATCGTTGTGCTCGTCACTTACCGGTAATGACGAGGCGTCCCTTGGTAGCAGACAGTCTTGTTTCTCCGGTCAATCTATGCTTGGTGCGGCATTGGTAGGTCTTGTATCCGTCTTCAGGTCCAACGTCGCGAATGTGAAGCTCTCCGGAAGGCAGCACCAGGTATTTTCCATCTGTTTCGGTGACCAAGTCACAGGGGGTAAAAGTACAATGCAACAGATTAATTCACGGCTCTCGTTTCGACACGGTGCAACTTTCTAACCAGGGATAATTGACTTATCGGAAAAGAACAGCCGGTATCGGTTCTATTGGAACAGTTTAATCGAGCCGGTTGGCGTTTTCCACGGGCGTGGTAGAAAATTCGTACTCGATACGGGTCCGTTCAGAAATATTCAATTATCCCGACGACCACACGGTACTCGTCCCGGACATCGACGCGCACACTTTAACAGGGCGCGGGGACGGGTACAATGCCGTCTTGATTAATACATTGGCCCGCATGCACTCCATTACTTTCAGCTACCTTGGGCCAAGTCCGTCGGCCGTTGAACAGCGACGGACTCTTCATCTATCTCGTGCTTTCAACGGTCGACGAGCCGTTTGGCGGTTCAAGCTCGTACGTCAAACAACGGACGGGGGAATATCGAGTTTGCATTGTTCCCGACGTGCCTGTGAAACTTTGTAAGGAACACTGACACGTCGGACGTGTTGATCTTTCGGACGTTACCACGCGATACTCCCTTTAATCCTTTTAACCCGCTCGTGGAGATATTTCGTCTGATTTGACGAGGGGCTGTTGTCAACCCCTTATGAAACAAAATTTTCGTTGCAGATACTTGAAATATTATTGTTCTATTGAAAAGTTAATTTCTGTTCTTCTCGATGACTTCCGGTCGCGAAATGAATCGCAGACGAACGAGCTCGATGCATGCAGTTAACAACGACTACAAGCGACAATAACCATAACCATATGCTCTACAGTAGTCACACGGGGAAAAAAGGGTTCGTGGTAGTTGGTGGAATCGTGGAAAAAGTGTTAGAGGATGGGAAGGAAGTCTGGGACAGCGCGAGCAGCGGCAGTCAACGTCGTACGAACAGTTCAAGAATAGAGTTCGGCGTTTACACATTCCGAAACGAGGGGCATCCGGGTTTTCGAACGAATCTCGTCGTACGCCAGTACGCATCTCTCTCGTCGGTCGATCTTCTCGGTCGCGCTCGAAATTCGAGTGGAGGCCGATGGAACGAACGCGTATCCCAAAGAAACGAAAAAATGAGGGAGGGAGAAAAAACGAAAGAAAACGACGCTGGTGACATGTAATCACGGAAGCGATTTCGTTGGCCAGTTATTCACTTATTTACGACGCCACGACGCATCCTGTTTCTTTTCCTCGTGACTAGCCGCAGCCTACTCTCGTGGCGGCCGATTTCCGGTCTCCTCTGTCTCGCGATCGCGACGCACAATGGCGATCGTTACCTGTTGCGTGTTCTCCCTTCGTTACGCACGAACCGAGAGAGTGATCTCTGCTCGAACAAAACACAGAGGATCGCAGAGGATATCGCTTATTATATATCCTTGGACGATTCGATCGGTGCACGTACATAGGCGCAGCCAACGATTATCTATCGATAGACATCGATTTTGTTATCTGATAGTTCTCCGACACTTTTGTATCATTAAGATATCGATAAATTGAATTTATTTTAACTCCTTCTATAACAGAAATAAGAGACGCATTACATTTAGGCGTGTCTTGTTTCCTTTTTGATAATGAACATCTATTCAACGTATTAAATCCAATAACGGGCTGTGGCTTTCCAAAATTTCATGTGATAAAATCATTTTGCTTAATATGAGTGCCCTTGTGGCAAGAAAAAAATGGTATCGATCAGTCTACCGTTTATTTTTTTTATCTTTTGGGTGTGTCAACGATATCGATAGCTATCGATAAGCGAGTGAAAATTTCAATAATCGATAACCATCAGCAGCACCTACTGTACGAAGGAATGCTCGGAACGCCGGTTCACGACGACACGTTCTCCGCGCGGCGCCGGACGAAAACGATCGCACACGCATGCCTTTCCGCTTTTCCACGTGCCTACCGTGGAACCGAGCGGGGAAATCGGAGCCAGCTCGAGCGAACCCACGCGTTACCGATCGTTCGATCACGAAATAAAGGGAAAAACTCGACGACGACGGGCCGCGGCGGCGTGGATTGAAAAAGAATGAAAAACGTCCCAGCGCATTCATTTCATCAATTGCTCGTCACAGCAGGACGTGTTCTGCGTTTGCGTGTACCGTAATCGGTGCTAGGGTATATTTCAGTGGTCTCGTCTTCGATCCAAGAGTCAACCTCGACGAATTCGGCGACGAAGCTCGGTATGTGACACTTGATAATTGCGGCGTTCCCCCGAAGGACGTGTTCGTCCATCACGTTCACTGCATACCGCTGCCCGACAACTGCAACCAGACACCGGTTTCCGGTTTTACCATAAGCCGTACATCTACAGTAGCCACGTATCCGTGATGCGATCGATCGCTAAGAGCGTTCGGGAATTCGTGCGATCCTCACGGCCCCTAAACAATCGCTTGATCGAACGGTCGACGATTAATAAAAAAATAAAAGGCTAACATTCCATAGCTACTTTTTCTAAAAGCGAGATATACGGAATGTTATTCTTTCTGCACTCTATCGATCATTTAGAACGATGGAATAAATGCTGTACGCGATCAGCAGCGATTCCAGACGGAAATACACCGCGAATCAGAGTTTAATTGAACGCCTCGATTAAACCCACGATGCCTGCAATCCGTTCGAGCAAAGCGAACCGCGCTGTTTTCGGCTCATCAACGAATTCTTTCACCCCTTTGCAATTAGAGCAATTCGCGAACATCGACGAATGGAATCGGGTCGATCGATCTCGCGTAGCTCGGGCCGTGGTAGATACGCGCGAACCGAAGAACGAACGCCCGTGTCGAGGCAAAGGAGGAATTGAATCGGCGGATCCCTGCCGGAGCAACGAAAGCGGGGCAACGGATCTATCCCTCGATCGCATGCTGGCTGACTGGTACCGTATGATTGTCCATCGGCCATGTAACTGCCGCCGTTCGAATCGATCCATCCAACTACGTCCACGTGGTCTGCGACGAACGAGGGTACCTGACACTTGAAAATCGCCGCGTTCCCGCGAATCGCGAACTGATCGTAAACCTGAACTTCAAAGTACTGGGCCACCACTGTAATAAAAGCGGAACAGAGAAAGAGAGACAAAGAGGGAAACAATGAGAAAAGAGGAACAAACGAAAGTACGCAGTTTGTCGTTGCGGACTGCGCATGGTCGGTTCGGACGGTAGCTTTGATCCAGCCGATTAAAATTTCAATGAACCGCAACGCTGGGCTCTCCGCAAACGGTAGAGTTCATCGACGTGGCGACGTTCTCTTTGCACCGATGGAAATTAGGCTAGGCCAGCGGACATCAATTTTCTCGTCGGTTTGATTAGTCCCCGGGTTAATCTAATCCGAAATCACGAACGGGGACAGCGTTCCCGTTTCCCAACCGCTTCGTTCGCCGCGCGCTCGCTGGTCGGACGGAACGGGCCGCAAATATTTGACGAGGAACATTTCCACGATCCGTTTTATGGCACTTAATCGCGAATGGAACGTCAGCATGGCGAAACGTAACGTGTACCCTGAGCCACCATTGATTCGTCCCCGCTCTGTGTGATCCTCCGATCTGGGAGGGTCCGTCTATCCTACTTATGCGAGGAGAGTTTTATCTCGATGGAAACGCGCGGGAGTTTCACCGATCGACCGACATTTGTCATACTCCGGGTGGCACTTGGTAACCTCTTAACGTTTGCTGAAATACGTATCGCGCATAAGCATCTGGTTTCTGTGAATGGCTGTATAAACTTGAATGGGCATCGACTCTTCTGTTATTATGCTATTGTGCGCGCACGCCTGGTACGCACCATGGCAGTCGTAAACTTTTACGGCGATAGGAGTCACGGTTAAACGCAATGGAACACGCGAAATTGCTATTACGATGGTTTGCATCACTAGCATTTGTCGTCAGACGCTGACTTCAAGTAGAATGAGTAACATTCGAGTGAGTATCTCCTGCGTCGTGGTCAGCGTTTAAGTGGAATAGGTAACACTTTTACTCCCTGCGCTCTCGTCTGACGCCGAGTACAAGTAGAATGAGTAATACTTTTACTTCGAACGCTATCGTCAGACGGTTGCTTTCGAATAGAACGGGCTGAATTCTACTTCTCGCGATGGTAATTCATAATTCAGACGCATCGAGAGGTTAATTGGCCGTGAAATAAATTCCATCGAGCTGCACTGAGCCATCTTTTTAACGTTCGATTGTTAGCCGAACGGAAGCGGATCGTCCTGTTCGCGGTCGCGTTTAATTCACGCGGTGGTCTCGATTAATCCGATTTAACTTAATCCGCGTGGGTCTCGCGGCGAGGAACGAGGCCACTGCCAGCCGCGCGCTCTGCCCCTGTCCTCTGTTTGCGTTGGTTGGAACGAAAAAATAGGCATACTTTTCGATAGACGAGACGGAGAGGAGACTCCGTCGCCAGAGGCGAAATTCGCCTCCCCTTTTTCCCCGTGTGCGTATCCAAGTGCGCGCATCCTGCGCGCCCTAAGAGCGGACAATGCCAACGCGTCGACGTGCACGCCGCGTTAAAGCGGGGACCAGCCGGAGCCGTCTGTTCGCGCGAGAGGGATGAGCACGCTGGTAATTCCATTTATTAATTCCATTAAAACGCCGGCAGGACTTGTTGGCCGGTAAATCGAGTTGGCCGCGTTGCGGAGACCGCTTGCGTTCTAAAGCCACGAGGCAAACTCGACGATTCCCATCGATCGAAATCCCGAGCATCGAAAAAGGCTAACACTCTCTACAGCGCTTCGCGATGGAGGATCGTCCCCTTTCAACCGACACAATGGGCGAACAATTTTCGCGCATGCACGCCGCAAAACCTTCGTGCTCATCGCGCGCTAGCTAAATATGCCTTTCTTTAGCCGAGACGAGTACCCTTTTCATCTTGGCTGTTCGCGTTGTACGTGGACCCGTCCTCGACAGCCAGCCACTCGATCACGTCTACAAAATCCGCCACAAAGCTGGGCACGAGACACTTCAAGGTTGCCGTGTTGCCGCGCAAGACGAACTCGTCGATGACCCTCGTCTCGTAGAACTGCTGGACCACTGCAACGCGCATCCTCCCAGAGAACGTGAACGCGACACGGAAAGTCGCGTAGAAATCGGGACGGAAACGAAGAGAGTTCGACGAAATTCACGCCTTCCCACCCAATCCGTCTTAATCGGAATTCGTTCACTCGGGAGGAAGGAAATGAAACAGTTGAGATTGGTGGCGAGGGAGAGAAACGGAAGTCCGTTTCCCTGGCGCAGGTTCGTGGAGCAACGAGGATGAGAGATCGCACGGGTCTCCGCCTACCGTAATCCTCTCCGGTCGTGTAAACCGTTCCATCGTCGGCTACCCATTGATCCACCTGAACGAACTCCGACACGAAACTCGGTATTTTGCATTTCATGATCGCGCTGTTCGCCCGTATCACGTACTCGTTCTCGGCCTCGGTGACGTAGAACTGCGAAACGACTGCCCGCGCGGGCACAAACCAGGATCAACGTGATCAACGATTAGACACAGGTGAACAGACAATATGTGACCGCGTGTGCGCACGTTTCCGTGGATCGCAGATAGAGAGAGAGACTACAAGCGCACACGTTTTGGGATTAATCGTCCACGGGAAGTTCAATGAATTCAACGACACGCCTCGGGGTATCCACCACCTGATCCACCTTTATGAGAAACGTTTCAAAGTGGAGTTCACTGGCGTTCACCGCTTTTCCGATAGCGAACTGTAAAGGTAGCCTCGCGATCGCTTTGTCGTGGCCAAGGTACGTGACTCGATTTGGTTGAATAACGAAGTGGATTGGAGCAAATTGCATAGTCCAACAGACGCGGGTTAAAGAACAAGATTATCGAAAGTACGGATAAATGAAACCGCGAGACGGGTTAAAAATTCCCGCGCAGAGTTTGCGTGTCGCGTTGGCAGACGAGAGGATTCACCGCGAGGCGTGTCTAAGCCCTCGTGCAAAGTCGAATCCCCGTAGTACCCTGGCCGACTGCGGGGTCCTCCGGTAGATAAACTTCTCCGTCCTCCCTGATCCACGCCTCGACTGTAACGAACTCCGCGATGTAGCTTGGAATGCTGCATTTCAAGATCGCGCTGTTCCCTCTGATCACGTACTCCGTGAGGATTTCCGGTTGATACGGCTGCGTGACGACTGCACGGGAAACACAGAGGCTAGGCTACTACGGACGGCGATGCATTCGCTGGTATCCTCTCGGATGGGGCTCTCGCGAAAGTTCGCCGAGCACTGATTCGCGCGAGAAAACGGGAAGCCAACGGCCGAGATTAAGCGTTCCGCGTTCGACTCGGCCGGGCAGCAGATATTCGCGCGATCCCCGAGAGCGGCCGGCGCTTCGTTTAATCGAGTTCGTTTATTTTCTTAGCAGGGCCATATAATCCCGGCGTGAGAGCCGCAGCGGATGGTTCGTTAACCCTGGTCGCGTTGCCGCCGCCGTTCAACTGCCGCCAGACTGGATCGCGCCGGAAGCGTATCGTTACCACGTGCCACTTTGAACTTTTAACCGAGTTTGCCGTTTGGGAAACGGAGTGTCCAACTGGCGGGATGGGGACGAAAAAACTTGGAAGACCGACTCGGTGTGTACGATTCGAGGGAAGAGGGACGCGGTGAAGGGTCACCGGGGGAGAAAAAAAGGGGAGGACGGTGATGAGGGTGGGCTGGTGAAGGAAAAAACGGGCGCAGGAAGAATGAATGTAGTACCGTAGTCGTTGGTCGGCTTGAAGGTCGAACCGTCGCTTCCCACCCAGGCGTCGACCGACACGAATTCCGCGACGAAGCTGGGTATGGTGCATTTCAAGATGGCTGCGTTTCCGCGTATCACGTATTCGGACACGACCTCCGCCTCGTAGTACTGAGTCACGACTGAGGGGGAACATGGACGGTGCGATAAGTCATTGAGTAATTAGCATGAGGCTGAAAACGGGTCAGCCTCGACCGTTTCGTTTTAGGGAAGGCATTCGAGTCCTCGCGTGCGACCGACCCCGTTTCGGCAACCCTCTCCCGCACGGAAACGATCGTCACGCGATTGATCATACGACGTTGACAAAACCTAACTCGCGCTGCCGGTTTTTGCTCCGTTTCGAGTCTACTTCCCCTACCGTCCTTCTCGTCGGGATTAAAAGAGTTTCCCTGGTCGTCCTGCCAGCCGACTACTTGAACGAACTCAGCCACGAAGCTGGGTATGCTGCACTTGAGAATAGCCGCGTTGCCGCGTATCACGTACTCGTTATTTACTTCGCTCTGATAATACTGGTGCACCACTAGAATAGACGGAAACGTCGATAATCAGGCTCCGTTCTATGCCACGCGCGTCGCCTTAACGCGCGAACGTTATACGCGTACGCAGATAGGTTTTGCTCGTATTTGCTGCCGCGATTATCGTTTCATACGTATCGTGCAGCTCGTTCTCTGCGAGTTATTTGAAATAAATCGATAATATCGTCGATCCGATTGTTCCCTGGGGCTCTCTGTCATGTCCGTCGTCGACGAGCCGCGTCGACGACGCTCAATGGGACTGGCGTGGACAAGCGGGTGTAACGAACAGCAGCGTTGCTGGGACGCACGACGTTGACGGCAGCTTCTCCCGTAGACGCGTTCACCGGTCGTCGCCGTCGTCTCTCCGTCGAGCAGATCGATTCGCCAGGTCGCATCTTACGCCGCAGCCGCGAGAGCTTAGAAAAGCTCGCATCCACAGAGAAGGTAGAAGATGTCGACGCGTCGGGAAACGATCGGTGCACTTTGACTCCGCGCTTGTGTGCACGCTCGTGTGCCTACGTACCCCCGTTTCTACGCATGTGCGAGGCGGCACACACGAGGAGGCGAACCAGACACGAGGGGGAAAAAGCGAAATAGAGGAAGAGAGAGATAGAGAGTGAGTGCGCGGTACGAACAGCGGAGGGAAGGGTGCGAGGAACGTCTGACGTCGATGTCGACGATCTGCTCCAGTTATTTGGACCAGCGCGCTCCCCGGTAAAACAACGAGCTGGGAGCTACGTTAACGAGACGGCTCGACGATGTTCTCGCGTGCAAGTACACTGATTATGCGAGCGATTCGCCCACGCTTTCGGTCCGTTGCTCTATTTTCTACGGGTTCGCGGCTAGTTCGATGCCTTCTGATAACTGCTCCCACTCGCGACGCACCGTTCCCATCGATAAAATGTCATCGCACGCGAACGCTCGACGCGTCGACGTTTCTACTTCTCTTTCTCCCCTTTCCGTACTCGATCAACGTCGCACGGGTTCCACCAGGTTTCGCAAACGCGACGGAGTAACGATCTGCTCGCTCGGGAGAACGACGACGCTGACTTATCGTTCAGTCGACAGAGTCTTCTCGAGGAAATACCGTAATCGTCGCCAGGTACGAACTCCTCCCCCTGATCGGTATGCCAGGACAGAACCTTGACGAAATCGGCGACGAAGGACGGAACGACGCACTTCAAAATGGCACTGTTTCCACGGATCGCGTACTCCTTGTTCACGTCCGTGTCGTAGTACTGCGCCACCACTGCGATTTCGCAAACACGTTTCGCAGAGAAGGTGAATAAGAAACGCGTAGATCGGAACTCGCGAACGAACCGCCGTCCTCCCGTCTCCGTTTTTTCGCCACGAATATATCCCGCTCGAGAGAGTTTTCGCCCCGCTCGAGCCCTTGTACAAGTGGGTCGTGGTAACTGGGTCAACGGGTTCAAGCAAATTACAGCCGCTCGAGGAACGATTAAAAATTTCAACGATATTTCCGTTCGCCCCGCGAGCGGAAAGGCCGAACAAACGGAGCGTCGTCAATTATTGGTTTTCATTTGTTTGGCTGCTGCGGCAGAGACCGAAGAACGGCGTGTGTTCCACGCGAACAACGGCGGCGGCAGCGATTACTCGTTATGGAAGCCCTGATCTAATTTCGCCCGATTATTGCCGAAGGAAACGGCGATAATTGCCTACCGATACCCTATGCTCACCGTAACGTGTCGCGGTTGGCGAGCGCGAGGTACTGACCCAAAAATCTGCGACGGTAGTTTCATCGTTTCGCTGTTCGATACAGCTGGAATGAAAACGGTTTAAATATACCGTGCCTGGTTCATCTTTGACGTCGTGCCACTGTCACTTATTTGGAATAAAAAAAAAAACAACTTCTTTCTCCAATAGATAGGATAAGAAGTGAAAAAAAGGTGATAGTCTCTTATCTCTGATAGTTGGTTTTGTAGCTTATTCTGAGAACGTGATACTTGATAACAATTCTTTAAGGGTGTAAATAAATATCATCAATTTTGCAATTGTTTCATACTTTGACAACAGCAAGACGTTTTTATCGTTTACAGCGCGGTGATCAAAATTCGATCCAGGCTCGTTCAATTCGTTGCGTCGTTGAAGAATGTAACAGATGGCCAGGCGACGGCGTGGGTTCCCGCATGATTTTCGTAGGAAAGAGGATGACCACTTACCGGCTCTCACGTTAACATCTCGGCTGTGAACTGAACCTGCTGGAGAACGCGCCAGACAGCTGTAAACCTGAGCATGAACTTCTTGACGGTAATCCTCGGCGCGGAAAGGTGGGAAGACCAAGTTTCCATTCGGCAAAACCTGTTAAGAAACGCAGTGTTTTCATTAGCGAATGAAACGGTCTAATAAAGATCTGTTTGCACACGTGGTTTCGCGTCGGTTTAGAGCCAGTTCTGTGTCAGTGTAACCACACGCGTTTAGACATAACGGGCTATAGAGTGACTCACATAATTTTACGGAAGTGGACGGTCGCTGATACCGCGTAAAGAGGCCTTTAAAGTAGCTCGGAAGCTATTGCGGTTTGACAAAATTTATCGTGCTGGCTGCAAGCCTATAAAATTTCTCGCGTGCTCGAGTGCGTTACTATCTCAGCATCGGTTTGCGATAATTCCAGGTAACTTTTACTTTCCGTAGGCGATACACTTTCTAAACAGTCAAGAGCTTTGAAAACAGCACTTCGTATATGCACACGGAAAATAATTCCCCGCGGAACGATCTTAAGGCGACAATGAATTCGACCTTCTCGTCATTTGAGCGATTGTCGTAAGATCGCTTCGTTTCATCGGTAAACGCGGTGACACGTGGGTGGCCGAGTCTCAATCATTCGATCCGCAGTGGGCAGTCGGTCGATTTCGATTGCGCAACGAGAACAAGGACGGAGGTAACGATCGTTGCAAAGTAGCTTCCGTTTGGAAATAATTTCTGAAATACCTGTCTGAGTCCAGGAACATCCCCTACAGCGCTTCCGTCAGCACGAACCCAGATGATGTCCGGTTGGGGGTTTCCTCTAGCCTGGCATTCGACAACAGCTCCGGTTCCGTTTGAGAAGTCGACTCGGTTTGGCGGTTCCTTGACAAATACTGGTCCCATGGATTCATCCTCAGCGCAAGCCACTGCAACAGCGGAAGGTACCGTTTTAGCGTACCGTAGAAGGATACAGAAGCGATTGGAACGCTGCCGTTGCAGCACGCCGACCATGCAGCGGCGCTGAAAGATCAATTAATCGAAGCAATCACGGGCGAAAAGGAACTTTTGTTGCGTGTCTTTCAGCCTCGCTTATCATCCGTTCTCCGCCAGGATACGCGACACCCACGTTCAATTGGCGCGTCGCCAATTGCAGCAAACAACAGGTTGCCGGTCTGCCTATTGAATAATATGCTATCAGCGTCACGTGACCATAAGGGAGACGGCAATGCGTGATTCCTTTTCCGTCACGGAGATCACCATTTCGTCCATCCGCATCGGCAAGAGCCGCACAATCGAAGCCTCGTTATCGCGCGCCGACGAGAGGGCTAAAACTCGATTAAATCGTCGAGTTCCCTGACCGATTCCTGACAAAAGCGGCTCGTAAATTCACTTCTCGGACGCGTCTTCGATCCGATCGCCCGTTCACGCGTGTTCGCGATTGTACAAGAGCTTCTCTGCGCCACTTTCGTGCCGCGCAACCGCCTACCGGGATATAGCCGCGATTACGACGCAACGAGGAGCGGATAAAACGCGGCAAGTTGTAAAATCCGAGTCACGAAGAACCGGTTGGTGAAGCGTACGCAACCCAGGCGAACGACAGGAGGTGTACAGGTACGAGGAACAGGTGTTCCGAAGTTTTGTCGTATCAGAACTCGACCGCCTTGCCTTTCGACGAGGCGTGCCTGTTCCACTGCGAGCGTCGTGCCAACTTCACCTCTTAACGCCGGTATCCATGATTTTCCGACGCGAACGATCCTCCGTCTGCTTCGAAGCGGTCAGAGGTTACGCGAATCAGAATTTTTTCACGCGACAGAAGACGTTTTTTGAAACCACGCGATACACCTCGGACGTGTTTATCCGTACACGATTCCATAAAAGTACAAAGTGCTAACAATTAACGCGAGCGCGTAATAAAGTAGCCAACGACCATTCAAGGTTGTAAACCTGTTCGCGAAAAAAACCGATCTTTACCAGTAACGATGTACCACGACTGTTACAGCAGGCGTTAAGAGGTTAATTACACTTTTACGACGCCGTGATCTCTTCGCCGCGTGGCATCGCGGATGGACCAGCCGCGATTTCGTACCGCTCGCCTCTCGAGAATCAGCTGTGTTCTATCGTACCGAGCATTGAACGAGGTGCTTGTTCGTTAACGTCCGAGTTTATTCGCGAGTGAACGTTCACGGAAAACGGAGGCGAAGGGAGGATTGATCGGTGACCCGATAAGTCCCGTATAAAAGCGTTTTTTCGTAGAGTTCCAGCGTTACGCGCCCGCGATCAAAGAAGAGATTCTTCCCGGTCGATAACCGCTCTGTAATCTATATATAGGCAAGCTTTGAAACGTCCGGACACGCTGCATCGAATATATTCCCAGCGGAGATACGCCGGTACCAACCTGGCCGTGTGTTGTTCGCTCGCACCACCAGAAAGAACGTTGTGCGTGTGACTCACGCGCCTACGCTTCGCGCGTGTGCGTTGGAACTCGAAAGATCGTGCCGGCCATAATAAACAGCGGGGGAGGACTGTGTGAAAAGGTCCAAGCCGATCGGGGGAACGACCAGAAGTCGTTCGTAATCGACATCTCGTTACCTCGAGTTCCATCCCGCGAGTCGCGAGTCTCGCAAGTCCCGCGTCCCATGTCGCGATTATCGGAGCGCATTTAAATCCTTTACAGGGCGATACTATCAGCGTGGAATTTCGATCATATATTCTTGTCTCGTGTGTATGGATAACCAAAGACTTTATCAGAGATCGTTCCATCCGAAATGAATGATTTCTATTTTTCTCTGCTGAGCTGTGGTTTCATTTACGAGATCGCCATTTACGAACCTGCGACGCGGTTCAAGCGAGGCGATCTCGCGCGGAAGCAACCGAGCCCCTATATACCTGTTCTGACTTTTGGGTCAAGTACGCAGGCTTTCGTCGGCCTGTTTGATTTAGCTTCAGGGAGTATTTTTAAACCTGCCTGGTGGCACTCTTCCCCACTGGGCAATATTCGTGGCATTCCTCTCCCCACGGAACCAGCGTACGCTACGCGTTTTTCCGTTTGCTCCGTGCTGTTTTTTCCTCCGTTTCGTTGGAAAGTATCCTCGGGCTAAGTCCACGCTGACTCGCCGTTGCGCCTCGCCGCTGGTAGTGTAACCAACGCGAAATCAAAGGATTCACCTGGCATCGCACGGTGTGCTCCGGCAAAATACGATTCTCTTTCAGGCACGAGCGTCCGTTCTGGGAACAGCAGCTGTTCCTTTCCCTTCGTGTTTCCTCCTGCGCGCCCCTCTGTTCCTTGGCCTTTTCTCCGGCAGCTGCACTCCGCGTGCTCCGTTTCTACCTACCTACGCCTCTCGTGGACCTTTCACGGGCTGACCGATTCGAGACGAGGCGAACGCGAGATTGCATCGAGCGCGGCCCGTCTGATTTCCTGCCCGTCCTCTTCCCCTCTGACAGGGGGACGAAATTGTTCCCCAAACTGTCCGGAACGTGAAAGCTGCACGAGAGATATATCGGGGTGGATTCGCTATTCTGCGAGAGTAGGCGAATTTCCTTGGAGGAAACGAGGTATGTACCGGTGTCATTTCATCTCCAAATGGAAATAACATATACGACTCGACTACGTGCCCTTTGAGAGCGGCGAGGAAGACTTTCATCGTCAACTCGCATTATCTTCTTTATCGTAGCAAAAAGAATATTGTTACTTTTCCTAAGGTTTCAGAGAATTCTATAGAGAGCAAGGTGTGCCTACGCTTCCTTTGAATATCGCAAGTATGGAAACGGTTTCTGCGATGGAAATACATTGACAGCCAAAATTTGATGAACGTGAAACTCCAAAACGTGTAATGTATTCACTTTCTTTGCTTTCTGGTATACAGTTTTATCAAGTACATCTCGAAACGTCTGTCAATGTACCGCGTGCACAAGCGACGTTAATAGCGGCTCGAAAATTCTCTAGACCGACCGCCGTTGGATCACCCTATTGATCGCGCACGTCCGAAGAACGTGTCAGCCGGAAGATTGCTAAACGAAAGATGAGTTGCACCGCGTCAGCTGCTGATCTCACAGCCGCGCATCGTATCGTACGTGCCTAAACGATTAGATGGAGAAGATAGAACGCAGCAACGCACGTTCCCTACTCGTCAAAGTCCATTTATCGATACAGCCACTCCCTTCTTTAATCAAGGTACGATTACAAGAGTAAGGGATATCCATTTCCACGTAAACATTCCCGATTCACGGTCACCACACACGTATCGCACATGTATCGCTCATTACCAGTAACATACTTTTTTATAGTTGATTGACTCACCGTTCGTCAATGCCAGAAGTGCCAATAGAAACATCGTCGCGAGATAGCTGGGTATATTACACCCCCCTCCTGGAGGATCACGCCACATCCTGATCCTGTCTTCCTTGATCGCACTGATTCTCACCTGATTTCACAGAAAAGCACAGATTTCGAACTTGAACCTGGCCGAGCCACCGAGCTCGATCGATACCACGTGGACGCGACGATCGCAACAGTTACACGGTGACGCGACGTCGTAGCGAGAAGGGACCGATTAACGCCCGGCTGGAACGATTTCCTGAATCGCCTCCCGGCTGGAAGAGGATGCACGCGAGTTCCGCCCACGCGCGTCTCTCGATGAATATATTTGATCCGAGTAACCTTTATACGGTTCAAGGCCGACTGGCTGGTTCGTTATCCCTCGCTGGCATCGCGCAGACGGTGCCGTCGAACTTTTTGGAGCTCGCCGCGGAAAAAAAGGAAACGCCATGCATGACCGCGACCGGTGCAAGCTAGCCAGGCGGAAGCGGAACACGCCATCGGTCGTACTTGATAGTTCCCTCTGTTTCTACATTCTCATACGACCGATCTGCCCTGCAGTGCAAGCGGAAACAGGGAAAAGCGATGCAAGCTGCGATCGAATCTACGAGTTACAGAGGCGACAGCGTAAGAGGTAAACAGCTCGTGCTCGTTACGATTTATCACGCGACTAGTCATGTGGTTAATTATAGACCTATGAATGATCCAATAATAGTAACCAATATCATCGATTCCATCGTATCGTTTCGAGGCGAACGACGCAGATTCGAAACGATTCGATCGATTTCTGGAATCATCGCTGTGCAATTGCATGATAAATCATAACGTGTACGAGCCTCGTTTCAAAGTTTCGGCTTTCGTCGTGGAATTTATTGAGCACTGCCATTCCAGCAATACCCTGTACAATCTGAACGTGAATCTCGCGTGGCCAACGAGGAAAGCCCATCTTGCATCACGGATGCGCGATACGCAGCGAACGTGTCAAGCAGGCGAGAACGTGTAAGGAAAACTGGTAAACCTGGAGAGGTGCGCAAAAAAAAAGGAGGAAAATCGATGCGTGAAAACCGAAAGTGCGCGAGACCTTTAGCGTCCGTCGGCTCGCGATGATCCCTGGTACACGTTGCCGGCCGTTTTTCAAAAGCACCGGCGATACTCTGCGTGCACGTGCTGAATCGTTGATAGCGTGGGTTACGTAGGAAGAAGACAGTGAACGGGAGTGACGAACGACCTGGAAGAGGAGAAGGGAAAGAGAGAGGGAGAGATACGGGACAGGATAAAACGAAAGGGAGAAAGAGAGAGAAGGAGAGAGGAAAAGGGAGTCGGATAGGGCGAGAGAGAAATGGGAGAAGAGAAATAGAGATAGAGAAGAAAAGCACGGAGTAGTGCGGCTCGTCACGGAGCTGCTCCCTCTCGGTGGGTTTATTGATCGCAGGGTGCGGAGCGGACCAATCTACCCCTCGTACGCCATGCTTGCTGGTATTCGCCCGAACCAGTCCGCTTGCTCGCCAGCCAGCCCGATTCGCCTCTCCTCCGGCAGCATTCGCTAAATCCGGAAAACCCGCCCCCCGACCGTATAAAATGCCGCATGGCCTGCTACCTGGACCAGAAATACCATTCTCCTTCGCCGCCACCGAATCGCGACGCACGAAAGGTGCGGACTCGTAGACGCATTTTCGATTTAACAGACCAGCCGTGTCGTCGTTCGTCTAATTGCTCCTGATGTCAGTAGTACTACGATAGATATGGGCCATCCGGCATCACCCTGCAGGGAAGGTCACCACCCCTGCAGACGCCGCGAATCGAACGTATCGCATTTTTCTCTGATAGCCGTTCACCGTTCAGGAAAAACAAGGCCTTCGTTCATATCGAGGGGCAACGATATGCTCGATTGATGCATACACGCTTGATAACAATGTTTCCTCCGCAGTGGCCGTTGGGTCGTTGCATCGAGCGACTCAGCGTCAGATACGGTGCATCCAGAGGATGAGTCGCGTGCAGCCTCTTCGGTCGCAGACATTTCTACGACTCTTTAATACCGTAGAGTGAGACGGAAGGCTTGTCAATTCTAATCGAAACCCTAGGTGGCAATAACCCGGGCACGTCGGGCTAATATATGCCTCTAGTAAAATCACGTCAACGAACTGTTGCGATCGTTCGTAACCACGAGAACGCTACGAGCACGGAGCTGCGAATCGCGAACGATCACCCGCGGTAATCACACTCCGCTGCCACAGGGATCACATGCACACACGAACACACCCACGACAGAGATTTCGCAAATCCACGGATGGGCCTTCCCCACGGATCTTTTCGAATTTTCTTTCGTGCGGTGATCGCGCGACTTCTCTCTCTTTTTTTTCGGAGCGAAACGAGCCCTCCTCCACCTGGGAGCGTGACTCACACGTGCGATCGACACAAGTGCGGCCTTTTCACCTTCACCGATTTTTTACGTACCGACGACACGTCGATTAAATCGCAGAGACACACGCTGTAAGCACACACCGTTCCGGTTAACAGAACGAACACTCTAGGTCCGTAGACGACCGAAGAGTGCGACGAGGAGCGTCGTTTGCTTCGGGACAGCGGCTGCTCTACGGGATCTCGAGGTCGACCGTGGAGGGGAGATCGTCGCCGTGGTCCGCTGTTGTAGTGGGGCACACCGCGCCGGTTGGTCGACCTTTGTCGCGCGCGCGACGAAACCGTTCCGTACTTTCGCACCGACTCCTCTAATTGCAATCGTCTCTTATGCCTGCGCGCCGTCACGTCACTAAATTTCACTTCCTTAAAGCGTTTCGGACGTGACAAATGGTTGCGGTTAATAAGGCGTGCCAATTTTTCGCAACACGTTCCTGGCGCCAGGCCTCTCGACGTTGCGCCTCTGTTTTATCGCGAGTAACAAGATTAAGAGGCCGATTGCCAAACTTTTCATTATGATAAAGACTTTAGATTAAGAGGAATTGATATCGATACAACTTAAGTGTACCGGAGAAGAGTTTGCGTTAGCAATTTCATCATTCGCGTGTCGTACTCTTTTGGTATTCGAAACTGTATGTTCTCGGGACTTTTAAATATTTGAATGATTCATACTCTTACGTGCGCGCGATGAATGAAATTTGAAAACACCGCTTCGCGGTGACGTATAGTAGCGTCAACGGGATGCGTCATCGAAGGATGACTGCTTTCTTCTCAAACCTGTACGGATGGTTGCGTTCGCTAGGGGTTGCCGGTGCGACGTATGATAAGGAAGGCCACGTCTATGTCGCGTCAGTGTACCGCGGGCTAGTGTCGAAAAATGGTCGAGAGAGAACAGACGAAAAAGGACATGAGAGAACTGTCGAGGAATGATAAATATTCCATTTTATTACCCACGTACAACGAGGTCGAGAATCTACCTATAATTATCTGGCTTATCGTCAAATATATGGATGAGAGGTAACTACATAACCTCAAAACTAACGACGTAACCTCAAAAGTCGAAGTAATTAAACAAACTACCATGTAGTTAAACAAATTTTAAATATACAATCGGGAGGATTGTGCTCAGTCAAGCGAAAACATTCAACATTCTAGCGAACTTGATTATGAGATAATCGTGATAGACGATGGTTCTCCAGATGGTACACTGGACATGGCTAAACAGCTGCAGAATGTTTACGGAGAGAACAAAATAGTGTTGAGGCCAAGGGAGAAGAAATTAGGACTGGGAACAGCATATATGCATGGAATAAAACATGCTACAGGGAACTTCATCGTTATAATGGATGCAGATTTGTCTCATCATGTATTTATTTTACATCTTAAGTTGATAATATAAGGAGCTATTATACTTAAATGTTATACTTGCTTTTATTATTTCAGCCTAAATTTATTCCAAAAATGATAGAGCAGCAGAAGTATCTTGATCTGGATATTGTTAGTGGAACCAGATACGCACACGGTGGAGGTGTCTATGGCTGGGACTTCAAGAGGAAGTTAATAAGTAGAGGAGCCAATTTCTTGACACAATTATTGTTGAGGCCACAAGCCAGTGATCTCACGGGAAGCTTTAGGTAAATGATTTACAATTTATTCGACACGAGCATTTTAACGTTGCGCGGCTTCTTTGCATTTCATGTTGTAGGCTGTACAAAAAAGATGTGTTGGAAAAGCTCATTAAATCGTGCGTGTCTAAGGGATACGTCTTCCAGATGGAGATGATTGTTCGGGCCAGGCAATTCAACTATACCATAGGAGAAGTGCCCATCACGTTCGTCGATCGCGTTTACGGAGAATCGAAGCTGGGTGGATCGGAAGTTTTCCAATTCGTGAAAGGTCTTCTGTATCTTTTTGCTACCACATAACTTACTATGCATTATACGTGAGAGAAAAACCTTGAAACAACATTCCTTGTATCATACAAAAAACCAATACATAAATCAAAATATGTACAAATAAAAAAATTGTATATTACCGTGATTTTATAAAATAAATACTTAATTTATACGCATTAACCGATGCGTTTTAATAGGGCACGGTATCATTTCACAAACGAATAAAAGATGAATACCCGTTTTTGAAAATGACGAAGCACGTGCACGCACACGTGGTCGTGAATGAGTGGCATGAGACGCGTATAACGATTCTGGCGAGCCATTCCACCCTCGCCGCACCCTCTGACGTCATGCAGCCTCCGTTTATTGATCCATTACGAAATTACAGTCTATATTTCAACTTGAGCAGAATACAAGACAGTACCACAATGTGCCATGTACAGGAGCCTAGCCAAGATCCCCAAAAATTTCCTTTTCTATAAATATTGCCTACGCTTTCGCAAGTAATATGATAAAATCAATTTTCAAAAGTAGACTGCACATATACTTCGTCCATTTATTAATAAATTGGGAAGGTTCTTGAACGCAGAAACGGATCTTCGTTGTTCAATATTTTACCACCCCTCGAAAGGGTCGAAGCTGCTCTGGGAATGCCAGCAAATCGTTTCCCTCCCGATCGATCGTTGGTTTCCTTGGTTCTCTGACGAAAAAGAGGTTGAAAGTACGAGTGCGGCACTTCTGCCGAGCGAAAATGCTCGAGGTCTCGAGATCAGAGTTTCCGTTCGCGGAAAGGGTGCAGTTACCAGTCAGTTCTGTCGCAAGCTTCGCCGCGGCCAGACGTACAAGTGGCGTTGCCTACGCGCCGGGGTGAAACTTGCAAGCTCTCCCGTATCGAGCTTTCAGATGGCTGTGCCTTTTAGAATTTGACGTTCCCTTCGTTCCCCCTACTCTCCTATCGTACACGCTTATTTCCCTTTTTTTTCCACTCTCCCCGTTCGAGTACATATGGTTCCGGTGCATCGTTCTCGTCGCTAGGAAATCATCCCCCGACATGCCACGCAAAATCGGATTCAACGTCGTGTACGCAACCAGTAAGTGAACATGGGATTGTGACTGTAAAATCAGTCAAACGACGATAACCTTGAGCTGTGCGTGAATTTCCGTGGATTCGATCGTCGACGATATTGAGACGTATACTTAGATATATATACGTGCTTTTTAGTTAACCAGTATTCTCTGAAGGATATAACGAAACTGCGAAACTGTTTGCACACATGGATATCGATTTTTCTTTTCTACGCGAAGAACGTATCATTTTTCGGAAGTTGCTGCTTTAGGAAAAGAAAAAAGAAGACGAGTTAACAACGACTCGACACGTGCTTCACCGCGTCTCGTTGCAGATTGCACATTGCTCTTCAGCCATAATCGGTTCTAGTTTTCCGCTCTCTTTTTCCACGGTTAAATATTAAATGCGGTATCCTCGATCAGTGAACACGATAAAACCAGGCATCGTAACGGGTTCCTTTGGTTGTTGTGATTGCGAAACGTGTGCCGAGGCACAGTATCGCGTGACAGTGTCTCATGTTAGCGGTCCATCGTTCGAAGCATAATTTCCAAGTTAAAACATTATCGATTACGTGGGAATCTCCATTTTTATGCAGAAAAGAGGAACGTTTCGTGACGCGAGATAAAAACGACGTAAGAAAACGTTCGTGTACGATGATTTTTAAAGAAACCGCGGATAAGGGTTGTTAGACAAATTTTGGAAAATATCCCTTAACTATTTTTGTCTAAAAATTATCCATCTCCCTATAGTCGCGACAATATGCATTGCAGTCATTTCACACGAGCACAGTATGTTATTCTGAGTCGTGCTTAATAATAATTAATCACAGGCGAAGAAGACAGACATTCTTCGTTGGAGCTGAACGTTCACGGGCCGACGGTAAGAGGTTGGCAAAGTTCGAGAAGATGTACATATCCCCAAGAACTTATTCTGCGCCTTCATGGCCCAACGAAGCTTACGAGGATACAAGTCTTGGCCCATCAATATCTAATCCGTAAGTCAACATCGTCGAAACTCGCCTCCGTATCTCTCTCAGCCTACTAACTTCCCACTTATTTTTCACTCGCGAATCATTTCCCGAGAATGCAACGTCGCAATGTAATATAAAGTCTCGAGTTTCCTTCAGGAAACAACTCGGTAACAATGAGAATCGAATTAGCTCGGCAACCCCGATTTCCCGAGGCTACGTCGCCCTCCTTCGCTTCACCCTCGCTTCTTATTCTACTCGAGGCTGAATGCTGCGCAACGCTTTGCCTCTCGTTGTTTACGGATACCTCTCCTTTTCTTAGAAGAGCACGTTAACGAGTCGGGCGTCTTAACGATCGTCGCCGTATCTTGCTTTACAGCCGAAAAGCTGGAGATCTGGACGTCCAGAGAGGAGAACGCCTCCGTGACGACAGAGTTCAGCTATTTGGGTTACATCACATTATCCGACAATGCCTCGACCATGTACAAAAGCAGGGAGCTGAAGAGCGTCGCCCTTCCGGAAACAGAGGCGGTCTCGTTAAAGCTGAGGCTTCACAAACCGCACAGTAACGCGCACAACGTTTATCAACAGGTATGGGATTCCTCGTGTGTGCGTGTCACGCGACGAAGGTAACGAAGATTGCAGTCGCATTTGTGATTGCAGGTCGGTCTCATTGCCATCAATATTCTCGGCGAGCCTTACGGACACGAGCTCACTGGCCAAGGGGATGCACCGTACAACCCCCATTACACGTCCCCGTACGATGACCTGGCGTTCGAGATGTACGTCGATCGCGAGGTAGCGAAGATTATAAGGCAGATGGAAGCGAAGAAGTTGCAGGCTGTTGAAGGTGAGTGCATCGATGAACGAAGAGAAGGACGACGAATAATTTTGATTGAAAAAATTTCTAGAGGAGAGATTCGAGTACGCCTCGAAGCTTAAGGTAGCGATGGAGAACCTGAGAAAAGCCGGGGAGCGTCTCGGAAAGTATGAACTGGAGAAGAAGTACGCCATAGCCTTAGAAGATTACGATAAGGCTAAAGCGAAAAAAGCTCAAGCGCAACAATACAGACAACAAGTCTACCAGAGCTTGGAAGTACAAGATCTGCTAGAAGTTCACGGGGTAAGTAGATGATTCTAAGGGTGGAATCTGATTAGAGCTTCCATTTATTGTATTTTCGCTCGAGCAGCCATTGGAGAAGAATAACCTGTCGTCGGTTGAGGGGAAGGAACCTGTATCGGTGGACACGTGCACGTCGAACACGACTGCTGCTCCTGAAGACATCACGTCACCACCGAGATTAGTGATTCCGCCAAGTCGCGATGGAGCGATATCTCCAACCGGTCCTGCTCATCAGCCACCCGTTTCACCTTTGCATCAGAAGCCAAATAGCCCTGGTGAATTAATTTATACAAGCATAAAGATGACTGAACGTTAACAGTGAGAGTATACAGCTAATCGTTTCTCAATTCTTGAACAGAAGTTACCGATAGTCCTACAAACGGGGTCGTCGAACGACAGAATAATTGCAACAAGGGATCCCTTAGGAGGAAAACGAAATCAGCAGGACCGGCGCTTCGCTCGAGCTACGAAGCTTACGAGGAGAGGACCATTCCCGCTTTAAGACAGTAAGATGATTAAAAAGAAGGGAGCGTAGGGACAAAAGTGCAGCAATTGCATTCAATCGCGTTTCAGTTCACACACGAACGAGTTCACCAGGGAATGTCACATGGACAATACGGAAACGAAAGTGATATCGAAACTGAACGACAGGGAGAAGAAGCAAGCTGCCTTGCCCATCGCTGTCTTCGGAATGGAAATGGTCACGCAAGTTTCAAACGATCGTCGCAATTATAATTCGTGAGATAATAATAATCGGTAAAATTCATTGACCAGGTAGAGAAATTCTATTCGAAACAATTTACGGACAAGGAGGAAGGTTTGATGCAGCTGAAGGAGGAACTGAAATCGTTCGACTCGGAGGTTTCCAAGCATTCAGCGAACAAAACCGCAAGGGCTGCGATCTTGCTGCTGCACAGAGCTCTCAGAGACAAGGTCTTCAGCGTGTACAGCTTGGCAGCGAAATTGATTAGAATTTTCTTCGCAGAATTTGCGACGGATAGGTATCGCATCCTGTACCATATTTAATATTGCCTATTTAACGTTTCCAATCTCGTGACAAATATTATCTTTGTCGTCCCTTAGAGTATCTTCTGCGGAGATCGCGAGAAGCGTGGAGAGGCTACTACCTGAACTGCTGACAAAGTCAGGAGACACTACTCCCAGAATCCATAACATGGCAGTACACACGATACTGAGCATGGCAGACTGCAAATGCGTCAGGGAGTTACACATTATACCAGTACACTTAACGAGACCTGTTAGCAGCAGTACTCATCAAAGACTAGCTCTGAGTAGACTGGAAATGGTGGAACAGCTGATCCTAAACCATGGAATATCTACCGACAAGCAAAGGTGATTCAAAATAACTTAATCTTGATATCAGTTTGTTCTTCTAGTAGATCTGAGAAACAGTGAAGAATATCAGACCTCTGTCCGTGACGCTTGATACGATCTTATCAATTATCAATGTCACTCGCAGAGGTCCAACCTCGGGCGTTCAGACTGATCCTTTAAAACGCAATTACTCTGATAAGGCATTGTAACTGTTGTAGTGGACTCACTTGTCGGACGTTGTCAGAACTGGGTTCCTCGGGACTGCACCATCCAGCGGAAGCGGTCAGGAAGGTCTCGGAAAGGATTTTGGTATTGGTGTACAAGGTGAACCCGAGACTGGTTCGCAAACAGTTGCCTCCTGACGATGACATCACGAGAAGGAACTTATTGTACCGGCAATTGTTTCATGAATTCGATCTTATCGATCTTCAGGTAAAGATCTTTTATTCTGGCTAAACTAATCCGAATATGGATCACTTTGTTACGTTCTTGCTTATAATTTGTGGACTGATCACAGAGGAAAAAGGAAGCGGATGCGGGTCACAAAACAACGACGCCCACACGAACGAAGTCGACGGAGAACAATGTAGCGAGCATAACAAAATCTCCTTCCAGAACTAGTCCCGTTGTTAGTACCGGAAGTTCAGCAAGTATAACATCTCCGTCCGAGAATAGCACAGAGCATAAGGGTGACAAGTGAGTAATCTACGATTGCACCGCGAATGTTCGTCTGCTATTTGTTAAGCATACATTTTCATCTCGCAGGATGTGCATATTTTGCCTTTCCAAAGGACAGGGTTACTCCGAAGAGGGTTTAAACATTCATTACTGGAGAAGCTGCCCTATGTTAACGAAGTGTGAGGCGTGTAAGCAAGTGGTTGAGATTTCGTATTTAAACCTGCACTTGTTAAGTAAGTAATTCATTTTTCGAACTGCGTTCAAAATATGTATTCGATCTGCACGTGTCTATTTACCTTGCTTTCGTCAGACGAATGCGATATGAGAAGCAATTACGTTAAATGCGAGACGTGCAAGCAAGCGATCCACGAGAATTCCTTCGAGGAACACAGGAAAAACGACAAGTGTACAAGTACGTATTTGGTATACAATACGATAAATTGGTAAGTAATAAAAAGATGTATCGTTTGTATTACAGAACCCATCGAATGCTACGATCGTTGCCCGTTGTGCTCCACTCACGTGAATCAAAATAAGTGGAGAGAGCATCTGATGGGTGATCATCCCTGTGCGAACAATCCTCGAAACAAAATCGGAAAAACTTGTGAGTTTTGCGTTATTTAAATCTAACGCATCGATAATCGCGAGGATTGTTTTGTTTCTAGGTTCAAAGTCTCCATCTAACTCTCAGAATCTCGGCGGGAAGATGACCACACCGACCAGCAGGGATTACTAGCGTCAGCCATCGACTTCGAGTCTTTCGGAGTGCAAAAAACTTTAGAAAATATTTTTTTTGTTCCCTTTGTTTTTTTATAGTTTATCTGTACGTTACGAGCTACCCAGCATTTTTCATATTTATACACGTGTATTTAAATGTTTTTTATAGGAAAACCCGTCCTTTATTAAGTAGAAATCTCTATGTTATAACAGATTTTTTAATCGTAAGTTAAAAATCTTCTAATCTTTAGAAATCTAGCATCCTTGTTATCGACTAAATTTCGAGGGGGAAAAGAAAGAGTACTTGACGCGCAATGTAATTTAACGCGAATATCAATGATATACATTCATCTTTTCAACTTTAACGTAGAAGAAAAGAGTTCAATACAATTTACTATATTATTGAACGTTATGGCATTGGCCATTTCAGAATTAATGATTCCTCTACATCCGGCCATATTTATAATAATATTTGTACTATAATCAGCAGAATACCTTGAATTTAGTGGCCGAAGATAGCAAAAAAGGGAGAGGATAATTGTCGCTCAAATTACATAAAAATCACATGTAATTTCGTAAATTATTTCATAGAAAATGAATAGTAAAAAAAAGGCATTTCCCACGAATTAACAATCACTTTCTTGTTCCCGTGAAAACGTTTTATTCCGTTTCTACTATATTCATCTTATTCTGGTGCATTAAAATAGGTACCCACCTTGTCGCTTCTCGGAATTCCGCGAATATGGAGCACCTTTATGAAACTTTAAATAGGATAAAAATTTTTTACTCGTCCGTACAACGTACTGGAACTGATACTTCGATAAAAATTAAAGGAACATCAGCTCGTATTATAAAATTACGTGTCATTCTTTTAATTCGTCTAAAGTTTGTGACTTATCGTCCTCTTTCGAGTTAGTATCCTTTTCTCCGTTATTAATAATCTCATTACTTAATACCTCAGATGCAACGGAAGCACGATTCTCCTTGAATTTATTCTTTTCTGAAATATGAACATGGAGTAATACCTTGAAAGCATTAGCGTATGTTTCATGAATACATACCAAATTTCGAACAATCAGCTCCTAACAGGCGTAGATAATGAATTGCATCGTGTACATTAACGTATGCTCTCAGGGACATTGTACCTCGCCAACCTACCATTTGCAGCTTTAATGGGTTTTCAGTCTTTTCTTCTTCATATACAAGTATACAACTCCCCGTTGCTGAAATGTTACGTGAAGCAATTTGTACAATAAAATTTATTACTAATGTTTTCATCCCAACAAAGCACGAAATATCTTACCAAAATTTTGTAAGCGTTCTTGCGTCTCCGGATTAAGTTTCACAATTTCAGGTGGAGTATGTGGATCGTTGTTTTGTAATAGCATTATCAGATCGTCTTTAGATATCCTGATTTTCCTACCGTCACCGATATATTTTACAATACTCTGTATACCTTCTTGTGCCAGTCTAAACGGACAGTTCATGTTCTTATTGTCGCAGCGCACAAATGATTTTACTCCGGTATTTATTAATTTTATTTGATCTTCATTAGACAGCACAACGTTACGTATCTCGGGTGACGTGTAATAAATGTTTTTCTTTTTCCTGTCGAGACATCGGACTAATAAACACCGAGGATCCAAATCATCTGATATGTTGTAGAAATTTCTGAAAATTTTCAAATTAAACAAGAAATCAATTAAATAAACGAAACAAAAAAATATCTGTACCCACTTTATAGATAACCACACATCTTCCTTGTCATCTTTGAAGAAAACGAATGGATCTTCCTTGTACCCGGCAATTCTTTTACGTTTCTTCCTGAATTCCCGTGGTCTGTTTGTTTCATCGAGTGATCTTTTTCCTTGTGCATTTTTCTCTGCTGCATCTTCCAGACTTAATTCATTATTTTCTTCTTTACAATTAGAATTCTGCGCAACCTCATCGCTTGTGCGTGATCCGTGTTCCCATGGTAGATACTTTATTTTCTCCAGAACAGCCACAAAGAAACCCCCTGTATCTTGATGATGCGGCAATATTCTCATACTGCGTAATTGAAAAATCATTACTCTAAGGAAATTTTTGATAGGAGCAGTAGCGGACCGCAATGTATTAACAAAAGAATGAGTCTTTGCTTACCATCGTTCGAAGTGAAACTTGGCTGCATCCTCCGGTTTTGGTGGAAACATTTTTGGATGAACTTGCGTTTGCCACTGTTCGGGTACATCTTCCCACGACTCGTAATATTGCAAATCTTTCGACGCAGGCAACCAATGAGATATACCTAGGAAATAGAGGGAATGAAGTATTTAACGCAAACACAATCTATACAATATAAAGCATAATATACAATACCTGGATTGCACACTAAACCAGGTACTAAATCTCTGCAGTCAACTAATTGCACAGAATCTTGAGTATCGAGAAAAAGTCTGTGAAGTACAGCTTCATTTTCTATCGGATTTAATGAGCAAGTAGAATATACCATCCTTCCTCCAACTGCTAAAAGCTCTAGGCCCCGTTTTGCTATCCTATACTGAATTCTTTAAATGGATAAAAAGTAAGTGACTTTTATTGTATAGTTTACAAATTATACAGTTTATAATTAATTAATATTTACCCATGAAGATTGTTCCCATTTGCCGGACTCCACTTACACCAAATGTCAGGGTTCTTCCTCATTGTACCATCACCGCTACATGGTACATCAGCAAGTATTCTATCAAATCTGTAACGTGAGATGTAACAATGTTAAAAAACTTTATAAATAAATATAATTTGTTTATCATCTATTTTACTGACTTCAACTCTTCCTTAGTATTGTCTGGTTTAGTAGTGGTAAAATTAGGCAACACAGAGGCATCATGATTTGTAATTAAAATACTTGGGCTGTTTAATCTTTTTGCTTGATGTACAAGCATGTAACAACGATTGTTGTCGAGATCGTTGGCTATTACAAAGCCCTCTGTAGAAAAGAATAATAAAAACGAAATATAATATAAAATTTGTTTTGTAAATTTCCAATTAAACGTTTCGTTAGTACCTGGATGTGCGTTTCCTTCTTCGGAATGTATCATTTCAATGAGTTGAGCCGTCTTTGACCCTGGTGCTGCACACATATCTAAAATCTATGTAAAATAATCTTTTTAATATCAGCATTTCTGATTTACTCACAATACATTTGAGTAAGTAAATTATACCTTATGAGAAGGTTTTACATCTAATACTAGAGGCGGTACCATGCTGACTACCTCTTGTCTACTAATGTTCCCACTTTCCGTTTCAACGATTAAAAAATTATGTAATCTAAAATAAGCTTCAGATCTCCGAATATCTTTTCTAGTTAATTGTAGTTGCCAAGCTAACCCATCCGGGTAAAATGGCAGACAACGTAATATATCTTTAGCTTCCACGCTATTTCCTGAATCATCTTCCACTTGCGTGTTCAAGATTTCCTTAAAGAAATCTCCTTTGATTATTTCCATCAATACCTTAGCTTCCTCTTTAGACCCTGTAATTCTAAATGCCACTGGCAGGTTCGTTTTCATGGTATTCATAAATGAATCCCACTGGTCCTCGTCAACAATTTTCTGGGTTTTATAATAATTCTCAAAATTCTTATTCTCTCTAATAATATCCGCATAGTTATGATGCGGAGTACTGTCCCATTCATCCTTTTTCTGTATAATTCATAAAAATTCTATATACTGTTCATATAAAGAAAAACCACTTGTTCATAATTAAAGATTGAGGATTCTTCAGCAGTAAACTTATAAATACATGAATTTACATAAATATTCACAATCTAAATATATCTGTGTATAATAGTAAACATAACCACAAGTCACAGCCGGTACATTATTCTAATGATAAATATCGTACCTTCTGTTTCTCTCGACGTTTTTCTGCGAAATTTTTTTTTGGCTTATGCTTTCGACCTTTCCCCATTTCCGTGCGTAAAAAAGTGTTCTGTATTAACAATTAATAAACACGTGCTTTTCGAGGAGCAACAAATAGCGGTAAAATTAATCTTTGAAGCCAGAGAAAACCTGTGGAGAACGCTTCTACTTTGACAACCTTCAGATGGCGTACCTCTCCTCTGTTTCACAATAAAAAAAAGTATAACAAAACTTGTGCAATAAAATTAAGGCATTAGATTCAAGGAAAAGTTAGAGGAAATAAAACAAATATGCAGATTCTATTTCAAGAATTAACAAATAATATTTTTTATATACAACTAACAATTTATAAATTTATTGTAATTTATTTTATACTACCCACTTTAGAGGTAAGAGAGAGAAAGATATATAAGAAAGCTATAAGAAAGAGTGAGACAGATGTTATTGACTCTACTAAAGGACTCCTGGCGCCATCTCTGCGAAAAGTGCTCAAACTGGTCGCACAGCATTATCGACAGCGAAGTAAACTACTGAAAACTACTAACACCATCTCTTGGGGGATCGCTGAAACTGGTCGAGAATTAGTTCTAGTACTTTCCACAGAGATGGCACTAGTAGTTTTCAGTAGTTCACTTCGCTGTCGATAATGCTGTGCGATCAGTTTGAGCACTTTTCATAGAGATGGCGCCAGGAGTTCTTGAGCAGAGTCCCTATCATCTGTCTCACTCTCTCTTATAGCAGGCGGTATCAGCACTGAAATTGCATCGCGTGTTCTGGTGCATTCGAAGACGAGTCAACCTGGTAATACCTCTGGGGGCGTCACCGTAATACGCTGGTGCTTTTTGAGATATTATGCAGTGTTATCTGGGAACCTTTCATATTTAATAAGCGTTTGATTTTAGAATTTGTAATCGATTCATAGAATAATTAGTGGATCTTTTTATGTACAAAATTATCCCTTATAACAATTACATTATAAGAAAAGTCCTTGGTACGAAAGACCATCAGCTTCTGGAGATTCCATTCTATTCCTTAAATGTTCTAATGTGTTAGCTAAATGTTTTTGAATTTGTTCTGTTTCTTCACTGACTTCTAAGTTGGGCAGTTCTTCCCTAATTTTTGCGATCACTTGATTTAAGATTTGAACAGTGACCTAGAGAAAAGAAATTATAATTAAGTTACAGATATTAAGGGATATTAGTGGGCATTATACAACGCTTACCGCTGTATTGCCTTTCTCGTAGAAATAAATATAATGATTTAACAGTTCAACATAAAGTTGTACTTGAACTGAGGTATCCATGCATTGGCTTGCTATTCTGATGCCTTTCTTTAGACAATCTAATACCTTATTTCCGTCTTGCATCTAAAATAATCGTGCAAATTAATTATTCATTCAGTATTACTATAGAATGTAATATTTAAACATATTATTAGGAAGAAGTACTTCTTTTCCTCCTGTAGCTAATGACTTTCCAGACCAGAATATATGAGAACAGGTAGCAACACCTCTACATTGGTCTGGTTTTCTTAATAATTTGCTGGCGTATAGAGCACACTGGTTGCGTACTGGTTCCGCGTTCTCTTCACCGAAACAACTCATTTGTTCAAATGTGGCAATGATCAATGTAATAGCGGCTAACTGAGCTTTCGAATCACTTATTTCATCCTCGTATATCGAGAATGCTTGACTCATAAACTCATAAGCAACCATTTCAAAGTTATCGAAACGAATCTCTCCTATTGCTATTGCACCCTGAAGAAATAACCTCAAAGGCAACTCTGCCAATTCAGCCTTCATTAAAGCTGTAATAGTGGCATGACAGAATTGAAAGATTTTTTGGCACTTTTTCTGCCACATTTCATCCTGCAATGAAAATGAAAATAAATCTATTCCAAATAAATACAATAATAATTCTGTTAATAACCTAATTAACTAACTAACTTGATCCTGTAATCCTTTGTATGTAAAAGCTAGCTGATAAGCTTGGAAAACTATTGGTGGTAGGGTATATTTTATTCTCTTATTCCCACCAGCACTGAAATGTTTTCTAGAAGCACTCAGTATCATGTATTGTTGATCAGCTGTCTCTGATTTAAAATGATGTATCAGTCTGCCAAGAAGGCCCTGTTCTTCCGCAAAATCTTCGGGGTCTTCTTCTATGTTAGGTTGGTCCAGTTGGTCTTGCACCAATGGAGACACCATGGAAAGAACCGCATCCACTTGTTCTTGAGTAGGTATCAACGTTTCATTTTCTAAAATGTTTGTTATTATATAAACAGCTAACAGCTTTCTACCCTCATAGTCAAAATAATCTAGTAATGGGGCAAAATGTTCGAGTTTCAGAACAGTTAATATGTTCTTGTAGTTATCTATTGGAATTTTCATCAGTCTTACTAATTCTCTTGATACAGCACTATTGTACTCGAGCCTGGAAATTTTATCAAATTGATAATATATTGAGCCATGTTTAAATACAAGTATAGTGCATTATACTTACTTATCTACACTCTGTTTTTGGAATATTTGAACAGTTGTTAACAAGACTTTGTCTACATAGTTTACCCTATCAGGATAACACTTGTGTGCTAAATTAATAAGGGCTACTTGAAGAGAGACTACATCTTCTGGAGGCATATCTTGCCTAGTCTATAAATAATGGTAGCTTTTAATTATTGAAAGTAATTAAAATTTTTGTGACTATCATTAAGAATAGTTTTCAGACTTAAACTGAACGAGTAAGGATAATTTAAATAACAGTAGATACTAATCATATTGGTATCAAATTTGTGTAATATCTGATCATCACAAAAGTTGTAAATTAAGAGAGAATGAGTTTATAATAAAAATTCTTTACTTTTATAATTCTATATACCTGTATAATAATGGCTATTTGATCACTGAAAACGTCGAAAAGTTTTACATCTTGTGGGATTCCTGGTACTTGATTAGGACTTCCTGGCCCTCCAACACCATCTGATCTTGAACTAAATGCTGCAAGGCGGTCTATTAATGAAATAATTATATTTTTTACATTTACACCATTTTGTAGCTCAGCACAAGATTTTAAAAATGCGTTTAACGTTTGCAGATGGAACTCGTCCGGGAAAACCTAAATAGAAATATAAAACGTCAATCATTATTAGTTGCATTGCAACTTTAATTTATTTGTTCTATTTACCTGAATTATACACTCCATGAGATATTCTTGAGCAATCGCATCTCTACAGCTGACTACCTGTTCTAGAATTCCTGGTAAGACAAGCTGAAAATCATTATTATCAGCAGGAAGGGATTAATATTTTTATTCATAATTCTGAGAAAATTAAATATATTTAGGATCCACCTTTTTATATTTTTCTAATGTAACTGATTCCAACTGACTAAGCCGTACAAGATTAGTTCCCACCAAGATTCTAAGTTCTTCTCTTTCTCTCTCTCTTCTTTCTCTGTCTCTGGTATGACCCTGATGTTGCATGCGAACCCATAATTTATTCATTTCTGCGAAATTCATCAAGACAAAGTCTATACTGTCACGAACCTAAGAAGAAACACAAAATTTAAACTTGTCTCTTTTATACTTGCTCGTTTTCTATACGTACACTTCCATCTTCATCATCTTCTTCCGCAACATCTGGTAAAATGTTACGAGTGCATTGCAATAAATAGTTCCTTAAAAAGAGTCCTCTTAAAGGGTGTTGAACACCTCTGCACATTTCCACTAAATCTCTTAACAGATCTCTTTTTAAACCTGGTGTTGTTTTAATATATACTAATCCAACTGTGATAAGTAGGTACCTATGGAATTATGTTTATTACAAAGTTATTATGATAGACAACTGTATGCAAGAAACTTACAATCTGGGCACAATATTGCCAACATATTGCACCAATTCATATAAATCTGTAACTTTTCTTCCTTTCTGAAATTCATCTAGCAAATAAAGCTCTAAATGCCTTAGTTCATCGGTAATGGCCATATCTAATATGACTGTAAGAAAATATAGAAATTGAAAAAATAATTCATTATATAGTCAAATCATTTGTTCAATATCAAAGGATACATAATTCGTAATAACTCTTTGGACTTAAAAGAGAGGTTCTTAGTTCTCCTAACATCGTAGACGCGTGTTTCAATGCGTCCATCAATTTGGATTTATCCAAACAGTGTTTCATTTGAAACGCCTGTACTTTGACCACACCGATCGCATCTTCTAGTAGTTTCTCTTGCTCTTCTACTCCGGTTATAGCAGGTGTCATTGGCTGCGAGAAAAATAAAGATACCTACCAGGAACACCAGGTAGTACCATGCTAGGTAAGCCATTCAATCGCAAGCATGCACTGCTTTATGCTTTTATGGTAAAGCAAGAGGGAACCATTGTTCTAGATAATAACTGTAATTCTATTAATAACTCGACAAGCAACAGGACATTAACATTGTAGCATCAGACTTGTACTACTTCTCATACAATATTTTATTAAGGGTAGGGGTTATGATTTCCATAAAATATCATTGAACGAAAAAAATTATAGCATTTAATTGTCTATCTCATCGCATTCGACGAAAAAGAAATTAGGTGAGCTTTAAACATTCACTGAATTGTTAAGTATAAACATTGAAATTCTTACAACTAACCTTCGTGGCATTTAAACAATTTTACCGAGGATAATTATGTGTTCATTTAAATTCGACTAGCATGTAATTGATGTTTTCACAAGCAAGGGTTTGTCATGCCTCTGGAAATTAAATTCATACTTACCATTTTCTGTTTTGGAAAAATTAAATACTTGTTTCTCGCACTTGAATCACCCTACCGATGGATACGGATACGCTGTCGCGCATTACTTATCACCACTACAGTCAACCATAACACTGATTATTTGTGGCGACCAGCGCCAAAAGAGTCACGAATGAAATAACTTAAGGTTAACATAAGAAATAGTTCTAGCCCTTATCTAGTAATATTTGTATGTGGTAGTTGGTAAGAAAAGAAAAATATCACCAACATTTGAGTTTTTATACATTTTTATTTATAAACATTAACATCTAATTAACTGTACATATAACAGATTACATCTCAGGGTAATCATCGTATACAAGATTATCCAAGGAGCGCCTATTTGCAGAATCTTGCTCCTATTGAATAAATAATCTTTCTATGAATCAGAACTTTTAATGTGCACTGATCATAAACTGTTAAATATCAATTAACCTTCAATGATTTCATATAAATATCCAGCTCATCCTCGGTCTCATTTTCATTTGCAACTTCTGTGGTAGCTATAGTTTCAGGTGATTCTGAATCGAAGTATTTCTCTTCTTCGTCTTGTGTTCTTATATCTATGTTATCATATGCTTCATTATCGTCGACAGTGCTGTAAAGATTTGAAAAGAAAGTTATATGTATAATATATAAATAAACAATTAAATCGCTATTATTACAGTTAAATGTATATAAACACCTGTAATCAAAGTCTGCATCTTTTCCATCCAAAAAGTTTTGATACATGTTCGTTACAAATTCTTGTTTGAGTATTTGTTGTTCAGCTCTTGAGATACTACAAGAACTCTTTACAGTTTCGTTCTTATGTTGTATGTCATCTCTCAAACTAGATATTTTACCCCAATGTACATCCTTTTCTTCATTTTGTTTTGGAGTACACGTATTATCTACTTCACTTTCATCTGAATCATTTTCTTCCACTACATTCTGCTCTTCTTCTTCTTGTAATTTTTGCTTCTTCTTTAAATTATCTCTTTCAATATTTTCCATTAATAAATTAACAAATGTAATATTTTCAGTATCTATACTATCCCTAATTTTCTTTTGTTTCTCAGTCATATATTGACCCACTAAATGCTCGTACAATAATGGATTTCTTTTCATCATTTCAGATTCACTGAAATACTCTCCTTCTTCGATTAAGCTCTTCAGAGCTTGGTATCTCCTATTTCTAACGTCAGTCTGCCTGGTTGAACTATTAAAGTACCTTTGTAATCTGTTAAAATGATAAGCAACCTCATAGTCCTCCTCTTTGATCTTCTCAAAGTATTTCAAATGTTCCTTTTTCATATAATGACCAAATTTGGACAAGAACAGACAGTGACTCTTTTGAAAAATATTACGTGCAATTGTTAACTTCTCATCATAAGTTAAATCTGGATCGTCTTTTTGTTGACTCTTAAAAATTGCCTTGCTCCTTGCCACGTAACTTAATAGCACTTCTTCCAAATCTTTGTCCACTTGTATTTTACTTGACAAATTCTGTTGTAAGTTATCATCATCATTATCTTTCTCGTCTACAATCATATTTGGTACACAATCATGTATATCTTTTTTTTTACTCATACCTAACCAAACTGTGTTCTATTTTATGATCACAGCCCGAACATAATTAATGCAATACAATCAATTTACTCATCGTTATTATCACTGAATATTATAATCTCAAACGAATGATTTAATGCATTATTAATAAGATATTTTCATTTTTATTCTTATTTTTTAATGTATTTCTCTCGTACACATATTCACACACGTGAATTACTACAAGATGCGTCATCGGCCACTGGCCTGTCATCAGAAACCTAACCAACAAGTTTGCTTTGCCACAAGCGAATTCGAAACATGATACATCACGAAATGTGTAACAAATATTAAGACAGATATAAGTACATATATATTGCTGTTCTACAAACTGGAATATATGTTTCACAAGTACGTAATTTATAACATACAAAATCTATTATACTACCACAGGTTAGCTTCAAATTATTTTCATCTGTTTACATCTGCTTATGATAACAAGTTCATTACATTAATAACTATTTACTTGTTAATTAAAATCAATAAAAATCCTATACTTATACCATCTGTTTGTAAGTGAAACTATGACTTCCTTTTCAGGTGTATATTACTTTATAAAGTTGTTGTGTTGTATATTTTAACAATTTGTGATTGCTTGTAGTTTTAAAATATGAACGCTTGGTTAATGGATAACGCTGAGGAAACATGGCAATGGAATTGGACAGAATTGTGCGGATACCAAAATGGGTTCAAGCCTTTGAATCCAGATACGCATGATCTAGATGTATGTTTTCTACAACTTTGCCTCCAGGTAATCCAGTGTTACGTGACTAAATCTTTTATTTGTGCATATATTGTATATATTACTGTATTTTTTTAAACACTTTTTAGATTCCAGTTTTAGTCTGTATTGCTATAATATCTGCATATTATTGTGGTAAAAGAAACACACACAGCATTCATAATTTTGGGTCTAATAATGTCATAAATTGGAGAATTGCAATTACAATCTGTCTTGTAGTTCTTCCTATACTCAGAGCATATATTATCCTTACTAATACTGTTCTTGCTCCCAAAAACAATGTATCGTCTAATTTTGATTTAATACAAGAAAATATTGTGACGTCTACCAAGAAGCCAGATGTATCTCTGGAAACTTCTGATTTATTGCACAAAATACAAAATGAATGGAATAATACAATTGATTTCGCAAAATCGATTCTTTTTCCAAAGAGTAGTATCCAGAATTCCACTGAACCTTCTGCTGTTTCAAATACACAGAGTTATAATCTTCTACTAACTACAATTAAGAACAAGGCCACATCTGCCAAACCTATCGATTATCTTGTGGCAGGTACTGAAGGATTAGCATGGGCTGTGCACCTCTGTTTTATATTAAGTTTGAGAAGAGGAAGGAATGTTAATATTAGAGGCCCAGTGTTGATTCGAGCGTTAATATTTTTATTAATTGTCATCTCTGTACTCCTATTAAGAAGTCATATCAAGTACAATGCACAAACTGATGTTTTACCCCACTTGTCATTGGGATTTAGCATCAGTGTAGTCACTTTATTAATACTCTATGCTGTAACATTGATACCAGGTCAGAGTAGATTCAGAAGTAGGAGATCATTTCAATTCAATGAGGCAAGTTCATTAAAAGTTATATATGCACAAATAATGCATAAATAATTCATGAGTTATAAGAATAACATGTTTATAGGTAGGAGAACAGACAGCACTCTTGAGCACTCCAAATTCCTCTTATGTAAGATTCCCTGAGGAACAGGACCCATCTTATCTTGGGACTGCAATGGAAGATGCAACCATAACCTCTAAACTTATATTTCATTGGGTAAATCCATTAATGGAGAAGGGTGTGCGCGGTCTGTTGAATCACTCGGATGATCTATTTGAAATACCAGAATATATCAGTACTAGTACAATTAGTCAGAAGATTGATAAGCATTTGCAAAATGTGGTATATAAATGCAACGCTTTATTTTCTACACTACTTTTGTAATTACAATAATTCTATAGTCTTCAAATACATAATAACATATTATAGCCCAGCGATATAAATGGCAGAATGGATAGTTCCGAGTCAGTATTAAGAACGGACGTTCAAGTTGTCACAAACAAGATTACTTTATTCAAATTGTTACACAAATGCTTTGGTCTAGAATTTTACTCAGTTGGAATATTAAAATTTATCGGCGACTCCACTTCGTTTATGGGACCGTTGCTACTGAATAAATTAATTGGTTTCATTGAAGATAAGGATGAGCCACTCTCATATGGATACTTGTACGCATCATTGATATTTATAAGTGCTTTAGTAGGTAGGCATCAATGTAATTATTTAATCAACTAATATCTAGTTAGTTACAATGTCTGTTATAAGTTATAATCTTAATACTTTCAGGTGCCTTTTGCAATACTCACTTTACATTCTGGATGTCTATGGTTGGTCTAAAAATTCGTTCCACCGTTATAACATTACTGTACAGAAAGATTCTGCATTCTTCTAATGTTGAACTAAAACAAAAGTTTAATTTTGGCGAAATTGTTAATTTTATGAGTACAGACAGTGATAGACTTGTTAACAGTTGTGCAAGCTTTCATACATTTTGGAGTATACCATTACAGGTAATTTCTTTGTATGTTTTATATTGACTTGAAAAATCTACTTAAGAGTTTTCTTTATATTTTCTTTTAGTTAGTCGTAACATTATATCTTCTGTCTCAACAAATTGGAGTTTCATTCCTAGCTGGTGTAATTTTTGCGATAATACTTATACCTATAAATAAAGTAATCGCGAATCAAATTGGAAAACTTAGTACAAAGTTAATGGAATGCAAAGATCAGAGAGTTAAACTAACAGGGGAAACACTAAATGGCTTAACAACCATTAAGTTGAACGTCTGGGAAGATCATTTTTTACGAAATATATTGAGTCAGTATATTTTTGTATACACCAATTTACTCTTCTTTACTCGTTTTTATACCTAACTGTTTACTTTTCCTTGTTCAGAATTACGGGAGAGTGAAGTTAAGTATCTACGTGGCAGAAAATATTTGGACGCATTATGTGTTTATTTTTGGGCAACTACACCTGTGCTGATTTCCATATTAACATTTGCTACGTATGTACTCATTGGAAATGAACTCGACGCAAAAACTGTGTTTACTAGTATGGCATTATTGAACATGCTAATAGGTCCATTGAATGCCTTTCCATGGGTTTTGAATGGTCTTACAGAAGCTTGGGTGTCACTTAAGAGAATTCAAAAAATCTTAGATGTAAGTTGACACCTATAGTTTAGTAGTGCATTCACAGTAATAATGTTAATTGAATTCAATTTAATATAGTTACCAGATGCAGATATATCATCATACTATTCAGAACCTCCATCTGGAATAGATTTAGTGCTCCAAGATGTAATGTTCAGTATAAAAACACATCAAAATTTAGAGCAAAATGGTTTAACAATCAATTCATCTTTGAGCGTTTTAAATCCATCTCTTAATTCTGAATCAGATGATATCTTCAATTTGTATGATATCAACATTACAGTTCCAAAGGTAATGCTAAAATCACACAGTACATTTTAATTATGTTAAATTTCACACATTGCCTATTTTATTTTAGGGTCACTTAATTGGCGTTATGGGAAAAGTAGGTAGCGGAAAATCACTACTTTTAGATGGTATTTTAGGTGAGATTGTTAAAGTCCACGGTAATATAGCAATAAGTGATATCGAAAAAGGTTTTGCCTATGTAAAGCAAAATCCTTGGTTGCAATGTGGTACAATTCGAGATAACATCTTGTTTGGAAAATCGTATGACTATAACAAATATAAGTAAGTACTAAGTTGCTCAAACTTTCAAAGGATGTTGAAGTATTCTTATGCAAAACTATTTGTAATAGGAGTATCTTGAAAGCGTGTGCTCTCACTGCTGATTTAAATGCCTTGCCTAAGAAAGATCTAACACCTATTGGTGAAGCAGGAAATACTTTAAGTGGAGGTCAGAAGACAAGAATTTCTTTGGCCCGGGCTGTATACGCGGACAAAGATATTTATTTATTGGATGACGTATTGGCAACTCTGGACCCAAAGGTTGCCAGTTATGTATTCGAACACGTTATTTTAGCTTTATTGAGCAACAAAACAAGACTGTTATGTACTCATCAGACACAGTATTTGATGCATGCAGATTTAGTAGTAGAAATGTCAAAAGGCAGGATCATTAATCAGGGTAAACCAAATGATGTTTTACCCGATTTAGAAGAATACTTATTATCTTCAGAATCCGTAGAATCGGATCTGGATATTATATCTATAAGCGATTTATCAAGAGAACAGTGTCAAATGGACGGTGAAGAGAAATATCCTGCGTTTAACGAAGAATATAAAGAGAAAGGCAAAATACGTCTTGGAGTTTACGGCTGCTATGTAAAGGCCGTGGGCAATTATTTAGCGATTTCAATAGTTCTATCTATGTTCTTGATGCAAAGCTCAAGAAACGTAACAGATTTATGGCTGTCTTATTGGGTTACTCACGCTAATACAAACATTACTAACACCACCGATAATTCAAAGCCCTTAAGGTTAGAATATTTCTTGGGTGATAGTAATATAGGTACTAATTATTATTTAACGATGTACGCCATACTAGCCCTAATTAATACGATATTTACACTAATGAGAGCGTTTATGTTTGCGTACGGTGGAATTCAAGCAGCCATTGCTATACACAAGCAACTTTTAAAAGTTGTAATGCGGGTATGTAAATCTCACAAAAAATATTTGATTTCGTTTTGAAACGTGTAATGTAACATGAATTGTACTTCTAGGCGAAAACTGTATTCTTTGATATTCACCCGTTTGGTAGGATTCTGAACAGATTTTCATCTGATACGTATACAATCGACGATAGTCTTCCATTTATTGCTAACATATTATTTGCCCAGTTATTTGGTTTGATTGCAACAGTTATTGTTACAGCTTACGGATTACCGTGGATACTTTTAATACTTGCACCATTAACACCTGTTTACCATTGGATACAAAATCACTACAGGTTGGTTGATTGAACTCCTATACATAGCATTGTTACATCATATGTTATTATATATTTTGCAGATTAACGTCGAGAGAGTTAAAGCGTTTGTCTAGTGCTGCACTTTCTCCGTTATACGCGCATTTCAACGAAACTTTACAAGGATTGTCAACCATTAGAGCATTCCGTAACGTACCCCGCTTCAAACAGGAGAACGAATTGTTGCTAGAAGTCAGTCAAAAAACGCAGTTTGCCTCGTTCGCTGTTAGTCAGTGGCTTGCACTAAGATTGCAACTTATTGGCGTCGTGCTTCTAGCGGGAGTATGCAATATAGCTGTTATGCAACATCAATATGATATAGCGGATCCGGGCTTGATAGGTCTCGTTGTCACGTACACGTTATCTGTAACTGGATTGCTCTCTGGTGTGGTAAATGCATTTACTGAAACCGAGAGGGAAATGATAGCGGTCGAACGTGTGAAACAGTATTTAGAGAATGTCCCGGTAGAAACAGTAAGAGGAGATAATCCACCATATGCTTGGCCAAGTCAGGGTGTAATTGAATTTAAAGATGTCGTCTTAAAATATAGGTAATTGAAGTGATTATAGGACAGGGAACATCGGTGTAGGTTGTTCAATGCGGCATTGAGCACTCTGCGTTGATGCCCTTTACTATAATAGGTGGTTATCATTCGGCATTATAAGTGATGCTTATGGGGTTTGAACCTTGCAGAGAGTATCTGGTGCCATCTTTGAATGGGGTGTCGTTTATTACAAGACCAGCAGAAAAGATTGGAATCGTTGGTCGTACAGGTGCTGGAAAAAGTTCATTATTCACTTCGTTGTTTAGATTGACGGAACTCACTCTCGGAAGTATATTAATCGATAACGTAAATATACAAACCTTGCAGTTGAATGCATTGAGGTATTGTCTCATAATAGTTTCGGTTGGAGGATCTCACATACCCATTTATAATCAGAGCTAAGGAAATAAATCATTTCAGATCACGGTTAGCTGTCATACCCCAAAATCCATTTCTGTTTTCGGGTACTATTAGGGAAAATCTTGATCCCTTGAATCAGTATCCAGACTTGCACATATACAGAGCATTGGAGAAATGTAATGTTCATTCCTTGGTGTACCGTTTGGGAGGACTTGGCGCTACTTTAGATGAAAATGGCAGCAATCTTAGCGCAGGCCAGAGACAACTGTTCTGTTTAGTTAGAGCTGTTCTACATAACGCGAAGGTAGCCTTATAATTTTCTAAAAGTTCAAGATATATTCTGGACAATTTTAAATTATTATTTCTCGCTTGTAGATCGTCTGTATCGACGAAGCTACGGCGAACGTCGACCAAGAAACAGACAAGTTTATTCAGACAACTATAAAGTCTTCCTTCCAATCCGCTACGGTGCTCACTATAGCACATAGGATAAGAACAATCATGTACTGTGATAGGTATGTTTTCCTTGAATGTTTTGTGCGATTTGTATGTTTTATATTTATTTTCTTCTTTTGTACTCTAGAGTTATCGTGATGGGGGATGGAGAGCTTCTAGAGTTTGACGAACCGAATTTATTAATTCAGAATGTCGATTCTCATTTCTATCAGTTGGTGAGCCAAGAATTTTCTGATAAGGAGTAAAGGTTATACGAGTAGGTATCTTCCAGGAAAAGTATTTATTTTTTTTCTACATTATTGTTTTATAAGTACATAGAGAGGTACATAGTATTAATTATTTTGACTGTATATAGATATGTATGAAACTTGTACAATATCAGTGAGAAAGTTGTATTTTATCCTAAAAATCACGCAATTATTTTCGTACGGATCTATAAGAGAACTATATATTAATCTATAAGATTACGGTAAAATATGAGATTTTATTAGATTAATCTGTTCCGTAGTTAAGGTACTTTGCACTGAATCAGTCTACCTCGCTGTAAGCTCTCATGCTGCTGGTAATATACGTAAAAAATCATCCAAACCGATATATCCTCTTCCATAATGATCTAATCTCTTGAATATCGTTTGCCATACAGATGATGGTAACTTTAAACTGATGGAGTTGCTCGCGAAATAAAAATCGTCCAATATTAAATATCCTTTATCTAGAAAAGCATTTGCTGACGCTTATCAAATTTACTTGATCCGTTAGATAAATACCTACAATCTTTATCGAGTAGAGTGAACAATATCTCCGCGTTAACGTGCGTATTATTGGTAACACATTTTTTGGAAACCCACGATTCAAACTCGTCGTATAAGACTTTATTGGTAGATTGAAAAACTTGCTTGACTTCTGCCTAAAAAGTTATCAAAATTAACAATTGGTAAAATAGATTTCGCCTGCCCTTACACAAATTTTTACTTTGTCCGGACGGCATCCGAAAACAGCAGTCATAGCTACTTTATACTCCCGTTTGTTTAAGGACCTTTTCGACTCCACGTCAGCATAGTCAAAGGCCTAGAAATTTGAAAACACGACCCATTGGATCCCATTATCGTTCTCGCGATCGCATCCAGAGTTTACCATTCTCGCGCGATCCTTGAAACGGTTGGACGCCGTATCACGTGTTCGACGAATGGTCCCAGCTATAAGGAAGCTTTCTTCAGCGACTCCCATATTTAAGCGACCAAATGAAAGCGGGGCGTCACGCCGCTGGTAGTGGTAACGCGAGGAAAAGGTGGTATCGGTCTTTCACGCGAGGAACACGACCGACACTGCATTATATCGTAATTAAAACGATGCCTCTGCTTTCAGCAGCGGCGGTTGGTATTTTGTAATATTCATCTCGCGGAGCCAATTAACGCCGCCGCGGGACACGCGTACACGTGCTTCCTCCCCGCGGGTATATGCACGCCAGAACGACGTAACGCGCGTCTGCTATATCCGGTATATTCAACCATCGCATTTTCGCGGCCTCTGTCACCGTTCTCCGCCACTGAAAACTAATGAGCTGTAACCCCAGCTGATTTCCCTGCCCGTTTTTTTTAATTACCCGCCATTTAAACCCGTTTGTCCCTCGTTTCCACCACCTCCTCCTCGCTTCCACCGCGAGTCAGGAAGCATATTATTTTTCAGCACCCGCTCGACGAAACGCGCGACACAAGTCAGTCTTGCATTTCATGCGGCGCTAATGATGCGCGTTTCATACGATCGTCTGTCGTACGTTTACCAAGCGACGTCTACAACGTTCCAACAAATCTCACGCCCGATATTGTGATTTCTTCAATGGCGATTTCACGTGTAAAGATCAAACGTATCCTACCTATGACCGTGTTGCCGGTAGATTCTGTTTCCATTCGATGATCGTATTAACTCCGATAACTATCTTCGAGACAAATTGAAGGATGATCGTCGATCGAGATGCTCTTTTGTCAAAGGACGCGAGTGTTTCCGATAAAGTGGTCTCTGGGATCTGTTCGAGATCCGTGCCCCCTTTAAGAGCGACGAATTATACAGTAATTTTCATAATTTCTTCGTTTCGTCGTCATTTCCAAGGCGACGCGTTGTCACAGATGGGAATTTATCGTAGCAGCTCGTGTTTTTTTCTTTCCCGTTTTTTTTTCTCTCTTTACCCTTTGTAGACGCTCCGGGGAAGCCGCCTTTGAAACATGTGTGCTTCCGGCGCAAAGCACAGGCAATCTCGGCTGAAAAGCAGAGCCCTGCTACGGACGGCGTTATGTCATCGGCCGATACTCTCCGACGGCCCATAAAACGCGCGCGAGGGCAAGAAAACGTTATGTTTTAGTCGTAAAGAATAAGTTTGCGGTATGGATATTCCGGTCGTAAAACGTTTGTGCGCGATGCGTGTACCAGGCGATGCCAACGTGCATCGAGACGAACCGTTGACCCTTTTAGAACTAGCGCAGCTACCGCATCGATAAATCCAGTTTGGAAATATATTTATCTTTTACTTTCTCTCTCTTTCTTGTTCTTTGCCTTTCAACGTATCATTTCTGTTTCAGTGTCTGTCGATCGTCTGATAAAAGCGTTTCGAAAAATATCCCCGGGAGCGACGTCACGTCCCGTTCTTTGCCGTTAGAGGAGGCGGTGCTCGAGGGTCGCGCACGAACGGTCTAGCCTGCACGGATTTTCCTTAAAAAAGGGAGGATTAAACGCGCGCAGCGTGGAATATTTGAAATTTCATCTTGGATGTAGCTCGTCTCGTGACACAGCCGGCATACGCACAGCCCTTCGCTCTTTGCGCGTCTCGGTGGGCACTCGAGGCTTCAAGCACAGTCACTAGCGTAGGGGGCTTGCCTGGCTACCCCAAAAGTGCACCTATCAAGGGTTGGTTTCAACGAGCGTACAGCCCTAGAGACCCTTGCTATCGCGGAGACTGCACGCCGCCCTTCGGAAAACTAGGTTCACGTTTTGTTACTAAATTCTAAAACGCCGTTTCAAGTTTGTCGAAACCCAGGATTCTCACGTTAGATCAAACGGGAAATATGCACGTACGTTCATACGTTACAGAGAAATGTTCTCTGGTGCGCGTTAATATTAACGTGCGATCTACGATTTTGCGTGCGTTTCCGTTTAACCACGTCTGCCGACTATCGAATACTACCGCATTTACAAATACCGCCCGGAACTATTAGTGAATTAATAACTGGTAATCATGGCGCTTTCTGTTTGATCTCTACCGGTTACCGTCGATACTGCGCAATCTCTAGAGTAGCGAAGGGTGTCTAGGCCTTCGCTTACCCTTGAAGTTACACGGAAAATATGCCAATGTTGTTTGAACGAGGGGTTCCCGGGTGTATGAAGGAGCCAGCCGACGGTGGGTGGCACGATTGCCTGCGAACACCACGGTGAAACGTTAACTAGCGATCGTGCACGCCCCCGTTTCTTCGGACGGTGAAAAAGGAAAAAATCGCGATCGCGCGGGACACGAATGAAACGCGTTCCCTTCCGTCGCGGGTACACGCGCTCCGGATGTCAAGCGACCGTGGCTGATTACACGCGGCAACGGACCATATATTTGCATTAAGCCGCGACTCACCATAACTCATTACGTCCACAATTCTCTTTCGTCAGCCGGCAACACGTTGCCCCGCATAAATCACAATTTGCCCCCTAACGTTCGCAGATGGACACCGGCCAGCGGTATTCGAATCGCGAAAGCGCCACGCGCGCGAAACCGAAACGACGCGGCCGCGTTTAATTGATCCTGGCATTATCCAAGTGCCAGGGCAATCACGAAATCGTGGCGACGATCTTTTCACCTGCGCCGCTTAAACAGTCGACTATCGGCCATTCGAATCGCCTCCGTGAAATGGTCACGATTGATTGATACCTTTTGTAGGTGGACTAGTTCGGCGAGGTGTACGAGGCAATCGATTTATTAGCGACCATGCCTTTTTCGCGTGGGCGATCGCATTTTCGGAGAGGACGAAGGTTCGTTTGGTGTAGAGGTGCGTGCGACGATGCACAGGGGGGTTAAGGGGACGGTCGACGAGGCACGCGTTGACACAACGGCTGGTCGTGTTTGTAGAACAATGTCCCCGCGGTATTACTAGAAATAAAAAAAAAACAAACAAAAAAAGAAAAACCGGGATAGACGTGTCACCAGACGAGTGTAACGCCTCTCATATTTCCATTAAGTAAGGCAAGACACAGCCGGATAACGGATATAACGGGCGCGAGCTACGGCTTTTACCGTGATTAGTGCAGGATGCAATGGGAAGGTTCGTAGGGTATAGAGGTGCGTGCGAACATTCTTGCATATTGCACGCATATAGTATAAATGCGTTTGCGATATTACGCCTGGCCGTGTGGACGTGTAAGCAACACACGCTTCTCAGCCCGTAGCCCGTGGATCTCGAAGTCTAGTTCGTTCGTATTGGGTTCCTCCCTCGAGGGAAACACCTTCGCGCCCCTCTGCAAGTGTCTTCTTCTTCTATCGTCTGTTCGTCGCTGGTCGGGTTAAATGAAATCCTTCGACGTTGAATCCATTAAGTCGACGTTCGGTTTTTCACCAAGGCTCACCCACGACGAGCGTTCTTAATAACGTTCGTTCCTGCCACTGAATAGACCGGGGTGGTCTGGTGGCGCATCTGTGACCCTGTATTTTTCACGCGTAAAACCCCTATCGCTTCCTGCGTAAGTACTATTATGCGTTTACAAAATAAGGGAGAGAAAAAGGAGGAGAGGGAACGCGGAAACGAAAAAGAAACGGCGCAGGGAAGAAAGGAGAAGGCAACTTCTGAATTTCCATCAAGGATCGTCGAGACGAGGCTTCGGTTGAAACCTTCTGCGCGTGTGTGCTTCCCTGTCGCGACACGGCCGTGCTCGCATTATACGGTCTGTCGCGACGAGAAATAGCAGAGACACGAAGATGGCGGGTCTTCTACATTTACTTCTGTTCCGTAGAATCATTACTACGTCCCGAGCTAAGCCAACCGTACGGGCGCCTGTTGACGGCAACCGTTGACGCGTTAAAGGGGCGAGGAGATAAGTTTTTTTCGCGAATTATGAAGGCGCTCATTCATTACGTGTCCCGTAATTGACGAGTTGCACGGGAAGAGGACGGGGATAGTATCAACAACGCTCTCTTACCGTCGAGATTCCATCTACCAGTAGTAATATTATTTCTTTTCCCGTTTCCTATCTTTTCCTCTATTTTTTAAACGTCTCGTTCGGAACGCTCGTGCAACAGTAATTGAACGGGAACGGTAAAAGTGTATTGGCGCGGGTAAACGTTGACTGTAGTCAGATTCGATTTCGTAATTCATTAGCATAACATTTCCGGAGAGGTACGCTTTGTCCGTTCGACATTATAATAATTTAGCCAAGCGGCTATCGAGCCGCGAGGGTTGCAATTGCCCTCGCCTGGCGCAATTGGTCTCCACCTGATGCGGAATAGATATAGCTTCCAGCGGATGGACTCCATTCGTATCATACCAATGCAGGAAGTAATTGAATTTCTCTCTCTCTCTGCAGAATTGCCGTGTGTAACCAACGATATAAAAAAACAAAAAAAAAAAAAAAAATATGGAATGCGTATCGTTTGCCAGATGAGAAAGAATACTGTGCGTGTGTATCCGCTCATAAATCAAAACGGAGAGAATATCACTCGAACAGGAAGAGTAGTCCTTTACCTTTTTAATATTTTTCGGTCATTCACCCCTAAGCCCTTTCCTCATCATCTCGATGTTTCATCCCTCGTCTTCTCTTTTATACGCTCGTAAAGCCTTGACGTACCTCGTTCCCTGCATTGATTACAATCACCGTGCTACAACGTTATCCCTTTACCTAACGGGTCACTAATTAAAAGTAGGGGAATAACCGATCGATTTTCTCGCGACGATCTTGAAACAGTATATCCATTTCCTCGACTCCTTCCACAGGGAACGCGGCACAGTAGTCTCTCGAAGGTCGATAGGAGGCTTCCTTCTCGAACGGACAGTTGCTCGTTTACAGAGTACACCCCTTCACGCTTTTCTTTACCTTCTCTCCTCTTAATCTCCTCCTGCCAGCCTCGTATCCGGTTTCTCCTCGTTTCCTCCGCCCTCGTCGGCGTCGGTGTTAAATGAGAGCTGACAAAAACACGTGTAACTTTCAATTGGCTGAGCAGTCACTCGAAGATTCTCAACGGGGTTCCTTAATTGGGTTAAATAAATTCGACTGGCTGGCATGTGTGCACACAGGGCAGGACGAAGCCTGGGCTTCGTGTGCGTCCTGGCGACACGCACCGTTGGCAGTGCGCGGTAAGACGAACCCTTCGCGGTGCTCGTGTTGTTGCAGAAGGGTTGAAATTGAACGGCGAGGGTGACCCACGTCGAGGAATTCGATGAACGAACTCCGCGGATATTTATTTACCCAAGTCGGACCTAAGCGTGGACGAACCCCTGAATTTTCGCGACGAGAAATGTTTGCGCGTGAAAAAATTGAGGGGTGGAGAATTTACTCGCAATTCGTATCGTTTAGAGATCGCGTTGAAAATTTTTCAACGTTCTCGCGGGACTGTAAAGGTGTTTCATTTAGTCGAACGATTCAGAATGAAGGCGAAGGGACGTTTTGGCCTTTCAATGAATGCCATTCTATATTCTTTCCACTTTCAGCAACGGTGCACCGCGTCTGCGTGCACTGAAAAGGGATATACGCGCATACGCAGGGAAATGGGCTTTCGTAATATTCGAGAAAGCTGGGGTGCGAGAACGTTTAATTAATATATTTCATATACGTAAAACGAATTGATTTAGCGGAGTGCGAAGTTTGACGCTTTTGTGTCTCTGTAAAATCTCTCCAGCTGAGATTTTTCATATGTTTCCCCGTTGCTAGGTGGCGGCACCTCTTTTTCCGCCGTGAAAAATGTAATCGATTCTGGATTCCGCTATCAACGACAATTTTAATCAGCGGCTCATACCGTTTCACCGTTCCCAGCGATGTCCACGGGGAATAAGAAGGTCTACAAGAAGATCAAGAGGAACAACGAGACGGACAAACGTATGGAGGACCTGGAGAGGGAGATCACTCGATTGGAGAACGAGAATACCAAATTGAAACGTGACAGTGCCGCGTACGAAAGTCGGATGGCTGGTTTCGGTGGTACCACGCGTATTTCCACCCGATTTCCTTCTCTAAATCACGACGTTCAACCCGTTGCGAATAAACGCGTTTCGCTTAAAAGCGAGGACTCCTTCGAGGCCTCGTCGCATTCGAAAAGTAGCTCGAATAATGGAACGCGTAAGAAAAAGCTACGCATGAAGTTGGTAAGAAATCCTAAGGCGAAGACTACGAAAAAGTGAGATCCTCTTGTTCTCCGTGGACGCGCATACGAGTGAACAAAATTCTAGTCAGGAATTTATTCTAAATGGAAAAGTTCAAGAGGCCATCGTATCGAAGTTTCGACTGGAGCCACGTTCACGCAATGACCGTCGGGCATCGGACGTCGTAGCCATGCATCAAATTTAATTAAAGAAAATTTCTGAATATCGAAACGACGAAAGGCGATGCCAACGCATCTGCAAGTAATACCATGCCCGCGGAAACAGATCATTAGGAATTTCGTCCGAGAAGTGCCCTGTCCCCGGGCAAAACCGAAGAAGAAGCAAACGGTTCAGTGTTCAGGAGGAGAGCGCAAAAGAGTTTCGAGACAGCTCGAGGATGCGGTATGTCTCACGCCAAAATGCGTGAAGCCAGTAACCTGTCCACCAAAGCAGCCAGAGAAGCCAGCTGACTGTTGTCTAAAATCGTGCCCAGGAAAGGAGCGTAAACCGAAAGGATGTCCAAAATGCGAGCTCGAACGGATTCAAAAGTTGGAGTGCGAAGTGGGACATTATTTTAGTTAGAAGCGTTGATAAAATAAATAAATAATCAGTCGATCGGTTCGACGCCTTGGCGTGCAACACGTGCAACGATAAATTATGGTATTCGTAGGTGTACCGATTGCGGAAGGAGATCGAGAAAATGAAATACGAGCGGAAAGAGTCGGAAAAGGCGATCCAGAAGGCTATTATTCGCAGCGCCCGCGCTCTCGGCGGAAGGTGTAAATCCATGATATCGGAATCGGTCGAGAAACTCCTGGATGCCTGTAACAGCGGCACGTCATCGCAGTCCGCGTCCTCTCTCACGAACTGCGCCAAAAACATGTCACGTTCTCCTCAGACGTGTCACAACAATTCAACGAGGAGGAAGGACGAGTTCGATCATTGTTACACTTGCAACCACTAGATCCCAACTTTCCCCGCGTTAGGCGTTGATTCGTAGTTTTCAGTTATACAGCAGTTTAGTTTCCTGCAACGAGTACAAAGCACATAAATCGCTGGCATTGATAGCACTCTGGTAACTAAACTGCTACACAGCTGATAATTGCGAGTCAACGTCTATCCTGAAACCCGTCACCCCGCAACCCCTATCCCCCCAGTCAAACGAATTTCGAACAGGCTCGTTGAAAAGCTGTCTGCGCCGTCTGCAATAAACTAACCCCCCCTGAAACGCATTTGATATTCAATATGGATTGTAATTAATTACTTTCGCGATCGAGGATGAATGAAAATAACCGGCGGATAAAACGTCGCGTGTATTCGTTGTCGCACGCCAGACGGTTTTATCGCGATGGTAATAATTTCCTACGTAACGTAACGCGTTAATTAATAAACGGGTGAGAGCGTAAGAGCGGGGTGGACCAGGGCGGTCGATTTAATTACAGGTAACCCGTACGTGCCGACATACGCACTAACGGTGCTCTACTCGGCCGTAGACTTGTACTCGCGTACAGGTACCCAGCCGTCACAAAATGCCGGCGTCGTTAACACTGATAATCTTCCCTGAGCGACCGTTCCGGGCCACTCGACTTACAGGGAAAGCCTTGCGTTCGCGTCACGCCCACCGGAAATGTCGCCGCGCACCTCGTTTTTCCACAGCGCGAAAATAATTAACGAAATATCAAAAGGGAACGTGGTGCGTTTTGTTCCCTTATGAGAACCTTGCGGAACGATCCATCGGGATCATTAAGGTCCGACGATCGACCGTTTCGTTTAACTACGATTCCCATGGAATACCCTGGTAGGAAGCCAGGATGTCATGACCGGCGTCGATTGTAACGGGACACTTTGCTGGTTAATTATTCTTGGTTAATGATAGGACGTGTAACAACAATGAAACATTATATCGCGCTGATGAATCGCAGGTAGCCGGTTGTTGTTTATCTCCATCGATGCAGCGCCATCGTATTTTGTTGGCGGTTGATTGCCGATGATGAGTCCTGATATCCAATCCGTAAATGGGATGACGGACTGCCCGGGATCACGGGCTCGCGCTCGATTCCGAAGCCTCTTCCCAATGGTCACGCTCGAAAAAGCGGCGATAAATGGAGACCGTTATAAAATTTCGATCGACCGCTCGCGTTCGCGCTGACCATTGTTTCCGACCCCTTGCTCGTTAGCGTGGACAAAATCCTGCTAATCTATTATACGCGTAATATTTCCAATCCCCCGTCCGCTCCGTGCCACGATCGGCAATGTGGAAAAACGCTAAAAACGATCGAATAAAACGTTAAAGGGTTTTTTTTTTGCGGGGATCGTTCGTTAATTCGTGGGAAATGAAAACATTGATTTCGGCTGGTCGCAGTGTATAAACCATAAAATTGGCTTTCTATTTGAGCAAACAATCGGGGCGCGGTCGATAAGATCCGTTTTGTGTTAGTTGACCAGAACGGGACCCGTAAAACCTGTCGTGGCGCGGTCGTCGAGGGGCCGTATTGTAAATTGATAGCGATAAAATCTACTCATCTCTCGGTTTATTCGGCTCGGAGCCGAGCGTGTATACCCGCGGCCTGTCCCTGGCATTATGCAGCGCGCACCAGCGAAATGGCAAGATTATTTTAAGGCGTATCTCGGTCTTATGCGATTTCGCTTGCCTCCACCCGGAGAACTTCTGCTTCTCGTCTCCGGTGGTTTTTGCGCGGTTTAACCGGGGGTATAAGTTAGGTCCTCGTTGGGTGCAGGTATACCCAGCCCGAGCTAGCAAGTAGTATAACCAACCAACCAGGGAAGAAAAGAACCGTGTGTCTGCTGATGGTTCCTTTGCGATATCGTTCTTGGCAAATATTAGGTAGTTCCGTCGACTGGAAGACGGTCCAATGTTTTCATTTAATATCTTGTGAATGTCGAGTAGACTCGCAACCGGCATTCAGGGAAAAGATTGCGAGAGCCATTTCCCGTGACTAGTGAGCGATGTCGTCTTTGAGATAAAATACCCGGGAGAAGATCTGTATGCGTCGCGGACAAGATGCGTTCTACGAGTTAAAGGGGTTGTAAAACTTACCTCCGCTATTTTTTAAACCGCACCGCGCCATTCGAGGAGTAAATCCGAGATCCCTTGTTCTGTTTAGTTACTATTATCATTATTTAGAGGAGAGTACGTTAAACGGCGAGCAATTGAGAGCTCGTATGTGTACTTATGTACCTAAGCAATAGCGCGGCGTTCGTCGACACGATAAATTAGCAACGATCGCCAGGTTGATAGCGCTAATTGAAGTTTATCGCGACGGACTTATCTATGAGAGCAACAAGCGTGAAAGCGCGTTGAATGGCAGAAACAGAAATTGGACGGCACCGCGCGTCGGAAACCGTGCTAATTCAGATCAAATGCCATGAATTCCGATCCGCGCGTCAAAGGCAGCCAGGCCGAGGCCTTGGGCAAGCATTAACACGTGTTACGATACACGCGCGATAACCACGATTGAAGATGCAGAAGCACGGGTTGCTTCGTATTAAAAACGGCGAACGAATCGACCGAGCCGAGGTACAGTTTCTCATTAAACGATCAAATAGATTCGACGAGACTGAAAGTACTGGGAGCCGACGCGGATGAAACGTGAGCTCGTTGGAATACGTACTTCGGGAATAATAATAATGTCTAAGGGAAATCACGTGGCGGGATGAACCCGAGCTTATAATAATTCCTGTTTTCTCTTTCACGATAAAGTTTTATAATCGTCGGTCGTTCGCTTCAAAGCGGAGCTTCAATGAAGAGGGTGTGCAGGGGTGAGAGGCAGGTCTGATCGTCGATGCAAGGAGGACGGAGCAAAGAGGCGAAGACTGTTAACAGTTCATTATTAAAATAAAGGAATCGGATGAGTGGATAGATCGATTGCAACTCGGCTGGAAATTATATCCAATCTGCGAAGTAAATCGGATGTAAACCAACGAAACATCAAACAGGGATAATAACCTCGCCCTCTTTTACCCTCTTCATTTCTTATTTGCATATCTCGGTCAAAACTTTCGATGTTCCGTGAGCATTCTAACGAGAAAGCAAAACAGCTTATCTTTTAAACGATACTCATAAATCAAGGAGAAGTGTATACTGAATCGTATCGTATTATTTTTAGCATCGACAATGATTATTACAAATCGTGTCCAAGTCGTGCTACAAAAAAATGGTATGCGTAATACGAAAATGCTGCCAGAGAAAGGTTCTAACCCGTTATGGAAAATCGATAGTGTGTGAATGTATGATCAAGTACCACTATTCCTCTGGCTGACTTCAACGAGCGTCTGTCATGAATGGCGCCCACTCTACGGTCAGTCAGTGGCCTCGAAGATCATTTCTGACAACTGCTTACCTTCACATTTCTGGTCCACTTTTGGAATCAATTACTTCATGTGTCGAGCAAAAAACCACAGTGGGACATTGACTTGCATGGACAAAAAAAGCTGTTGAAACTCTCTCATCCTGAATGAATTAAAATATGAGTCGTTCGATTAACTTTTCAACTAGCTCGGTAAAAAATTGTAATTTCTCTCTAATTAGTAATAAGCTCGAGCGATGGATTTATAAAAATGGGGGTCAAGTATGCCGTTTTTTTGGTGATAGCGAAACGGCTGTATCGCAGAGTGAAATATCGCCGAGCCACGGAGATTCGTGTCGCGTGTACACGTCCAGTACTTTCAAATTTAAGCGATAATCATTCCTTTTTGATATGAGGAGATAGGTATACCACCTGTCCGTGGGCTTCATTGTCGTCTCGCTCGTATTTCCCTCGCGCAGGCCAGCGGTAGATTATGGTCGACGGCGCAGCAATTCTTGCGGCCTGACACGGTGTAATATTTCAACGCCGCCTTGACAATATTTTTCACCGCACCGAGCACCGTGGTGGGTACATCACGAGAGTAGGAAATATCAGCGAATGACTGTGGCCTCATGTGCCGTTCTGACATGATTGCTGGAAGATCGCGATAGCGACTCGCGGCACGCTCAGCTTTCTTTCGCGATGCGAAACATCGACGTTAACCTTTGCTTCGTTGCTTGGAAAATTCCTGATCCCGACAGTTATCGTACGGGTGTCGCTCGACGATTTGGAATTGAGGATTCACTTCTCTTGATTTCACAGGACGTAGACGATCGTGTAGAACGGTACGCAAAGTCAGGAACGCGAGCGCGGGCATTTTCGACCTGTAAGGGTGTCGCGAATTCTCGACTACGCGGAGCAGAAAATCTGTGCAGAAACGAGTAGAAATCAACGCGGTGAACAGTGTAAGAATCCTGGCGCCTCGCGAGTTATAGTCGTAACGAGTGTTCTCAATTGCGCCAGGTATACAGGGGGGTTCTTCCTTTCAGCTTTCTCGAAAAAAGGACGACGACGACCCTTGCAAGAACGGAAAAGCCATCAACGCTGATAAATAAAATGTTAGCGCTGCACCGTCGCACCGACTGTCTGCTCTGCCGCGTATTCTTATTAAACGCGCTTGTATACGTACATATACGTACACTTAAATCCCGTGCTTTTCGCCTGGGGTGCGTCAGGGGGTGCGTGGACGATATGGCACGGTGAAGCACGCACACGTATAGATTCCAGCCACCCTGACTCTCTCTCTCTCTCTCTCTCTCTCTCTCTCTCTCTCTCTCTCTCTCTCTCTCTCTCTCGTTGCCACCGCTACCGCTGCTACCAGTGAAACGCATGCACTCCAACCAAACAAAAGCGACCTGTGCTACCCTTGCCCCCTTTCCACCCTCGTCTTGCAGCTTTGTGCTGCTCTTACATAATACTCCGACTTATGTCTACCTATACTAGATTGATCGAGCTTGTGCGGCCCCGTAAGCGTATAATCCCGTCGAGTGCCAAGGAAATTAGCAAAACGAACCTTGTTCGATATTCTCGAGGGACTTGTCGTGGCTGTCAATTCCGCCAGAACATTCGAAATTAACCCTGCAACGTTGCATCTGTACCAGAGATAATGTAAAATTTCTTATTCATAAGTAGATGAAGTAACGAATGTCCTACAGTTTTGTTAATTTAAGAATGACACATTTTCTAAAGTAATCTTTCACTTGTACTGGGGGGAAGAAAATATCTGCAGCAGTTTCTTCGATGCGTATTTAAATCGGCCTCGCGATTTTTCAAGAAAGCAACGATTTTTCGCTCAAGCGCAAAAGTCTGCGAACCATCGATGATTGGAAGAACCTCACAATAGCGAAGTCGTGCTCTTGTTCGTCTGGGAGGCGTTTACATTTCCACGGAGAAACTCTTTTCTCCGACGACCGCCGCAGAGTGCAACGCGGAGGCCTTTCTTCTCTTCCAAGGAATCGCGGCGGCGACGCATCGTTTGCACCTTTAATAATCCGACGAATAGGCTGGCGGGGTTAAAACAGCAATGACCAACCCCGCCAGCCGCGTGGTCCCGCTACGTTTTCTCTTTTCGTGTCATTATCCGGTCGCCAACAAAGACTTTCGCCCGGCGGATTTTCTTTTTCTGCGCGTCACCCCTCGTACAAGCGGCCGTTTACTGGGGCAAAGTGAGTCACCGTCCGTAATTATTGTCCCGCATTCGAGGTGTCGGCCATGTAATATCCGCGTCAAGCAAATTCGCCCGAGTTTATAACAGCGGAATGGAAATTATCATTAATGACAGGCTGAACGTCCGCGGCACCGGTATTCATTTCGACTCACAGCCTCCTCTTCTGCGTTCCTCGACGGCGCGGGCAGAAGAGTACCAAGAAATCGTGACACGTCGGAGTGGCTTCCGCGGCGTTTATTATGTGTGTAATCTAGGGAGGGTGAAGTGGCACGGAATTTTTACGAAGGAGAAAGTCGACTCGATCCCCAGGGGATTCAATCCGTTCGACGCTCTCAGCTCTTCCTGGCGCGCCTTTGACGGCAACCCTCTTTGCAACTGGCTGACTACGAAATGTCAAATCTCCTAGATCAGTGTTCGCTTATTCGTTTTTCGCGCTACGTTATATACACTTCGCGGCTGCTTTGAGCAGACTGGATTTTTGAATTTTTTGTATCCTTTTACTAAGCGCGATGTAAATAGTACGTTCAAAGTGGGAGGATCTTCTTTCCTCGTGAAAGAATTTTAAAAGAAAGGAAGCTGTTTCTTCGCTCGACGAAACAATTTTATCTTCACCAACCACGACGAGTTTCGTGCAGACTTTACCTTGGCAGAGGAACGGGATGACAACTGGACAATCTCCGTAACGAAACTCGTTTAAACGCGCCGTGACTGGATGCACGAACGCGTGAATATATCGCGCGCAACAAACCGCATGTATCACGAAGAGAGGGGAACGCTTTAATCAGGAACAGCGTAGGATCGAAGCGTCGACTTGTAGCTGGTCGAAAAAGAAAACGAAGCAAGTCGAAATAAAAAGAGATGCGAAGAAGAACGACTCTTTCGCGAGTGATTTTGCGCGCCAGAAGTTTGCAACGTCTTCCTTTCTTGCAACGATTTTAATTAATTCCTGTTCTCAGGGAGTAACAAAGTCCACCATCCAGAACGTTCTTCCGCGATGGGTACAGCTAATACAACGGAATCGCATGAGTCAGAGAGTTGCCCTCGGCTCTAGCTCCACTCTGGCTAGCACGTTTTTTACCTCGTCCCAGGGAAAATGCGGCGCGATACTCTGGCGGCCGTAAACACGAGAAAATTATCGTAAGCTCGGTTAAAAGGTGGCCACGGCAGCGGCAATGTAACCCCGGCTTCCCCGTTGTTTATGCCTTTTGCTCCTCTCCACGTGCGAGTGCCGGGAAAAATCATAATAGCAGCATAAACTAGCGTCCTCTGTTCGTTAGTCGCGTAGGAGAAATTTTCAAATCATTCTCTGGCCTCGAACAACGTCAGGATCGTGACTGTTAGGTTTCGATACATGGACGTGCAAACGACGAAGGAGAGTTACTTTAGCCGGTGAATTGCTTCAAGCCGAAAGAATGCAGGATTGTGTTCGGCGTCGACGAATCGGGGGTGTGGATCGAACCGAAAATCGATCGCGTGGGTGTTAAACGAGAACGGAAAGAGCGGTACAGCTGATTGTACGCTTGTCGAACAATGTTGCACGCACCGTGGAAAGAGAGTGAAACAATGGCCGGGCAGGGAGACGGAGTACGATCCGCGACCGTAGAAAGCAGAATAAAGGTGCCAGCTAATGTGATATATGGGATCGATTTGAATCCGGCGTTTAAGCCGCGAGCTATAATTCAATCTCAATCGTTTTCTTCTCTGTTCCTTCGTCTGTCTGCCCGTTCTACCTGTGCTTAGTCCGTCTCTTTTCGATGCTCGCGCATATTGTATCCCCCAAGGGCACGTTCGATACTCGATATATACTTAGGGTACGTCCAAGCTACTCTCGTACTACCTGGCCGTGCATCGCATAATATATACGCATATCGCGAATCGTTGACTCCTTAAAGTCTCGTTCACAACGCGTTTTCGATGATGGAGATATATCGAGCCATACTTTCCCTCCTACGCGAGGGCGAAGGACTCCGCGCTATCCTTTTATCGGCACGTCTATTCTCGGCGATCCGATATATTATCGCGGGCAAGAAGTGATCGAGGCCGTTTCGACTCTGTGATTTTCTCCCGCGAAATTGAACGAAATATAATTCAATATTATTCGGAACGAAACGAAGGTGAAACCGTCACGAAAATTAATTTAGATTCCGCGGGAGGGGTGGGTGTAAGATGCACGTTTGGAGATGCGTTACACGCTCGGTGTCGCGCTCGAGTCTTGTATCGCACACGTGTTCACTTTTATGCAGGAATGTACGTGTAAGAACGCGTGTCGAGTTGTCTGGGTTGGGGCACATAAGAGAGGAAGAGTCGACGACATTGAGAGAGGGACTCTAAGGGTAGTCTGTCAGGGTCCCGAAATAAGGTAATTAATATTAATGCAGATGCGTGATCCGCCGATGAACAATGAGTACCAGGACAAATTTAGATCCGCTACGTTTCCATTCGTTAAATATTCCTCCGTTTCAAGTGTGCTCGATGTGTAATGTGTTACATCAAACGCTTACCGTGCCATTCGAACTGTTTCAATTTACATATCAAGGTCGTAAATCGCGAGAAAAGTGAAAAACTGGTTTGTTTTATCACGTATATTTATTATTAAGGATCGCGAATAGCGTCGCAGCATCCAGCGCGTTTGTATGTCCGTATATCGGAAGAAAAAGGTTCGACCCAGCTGCACAGCGATTCAAATGTTTCCCGCTTTAAATTCAACGGCGCTCTTACTTTACCACTTGCATACAGTCCCCGTTCGAAGTACCGCGTGCAGCCTCTTAATAAGCGGAAAAAGTTACAGCCAAGACGGTTCGGTGATCCCGAGTCACGCATAAAACTGCGAACCGTCCCGTGGCTGCGATTACAGGCGGTTGCGACCGCTGTAATCAAGCTAATAATAAACGAGGCAAAAGGATGAAATCTCTCCTTCTGTTTATAGGAATATCATCGTGTCCAAGGACAATTGTTCAGGTACTTACCGGCTCTCTGTGCGGCTGTTTACGCAGAACGGAGTAGGGATTCACTCGGCCGATAGTGGTACAGGGATTTCGTGTTGGCGAGGAGGAGAATAAAGGACGAGTCGACGAGAGGAAGGAAGAAAATGAAAGGCGAGGAGGAGGATAGGGGGATGGAAAACGAGAAAGGGACATGGGGTCCCGTGTACGTTCATTTCTGCAGAAGAAGACGAGGTGGCGAGGGGTGGGGGGGCGGTTGGTACGGATACCGCGCGGGCAGTGCACGCGCAGCCGCCGGGACGCGCGCATCCCGTGTGCATTCGCGCTCTTCCAACGCCGCAGGAGGAGCCCGCGAAATCTCGATTGACGCGGCACTGTGCAACGTGCCTCGCGACCGTGGTGATCACCACATGACACGCACAATCCGTACGTGTCCCACGTTTCTCCATCCACACGTCCTACATTCGTTTTCGTTTAAAACACGCCGTTCGACCGAGAATGACACGACGGACGATTCGCGTGAGCGATCGCAGCGACATGAAGTTGACAGCGAAGTTCGTAACCGGTACTCGACGTACTTCTCGATAGTCGGGTCCGCGGTAATCGCAATGAAAAATCGTCGTCGGGCGAGCGTTGTGTTCCTCTGATCGTGCGAATTCTCGTTACGTGCCAGTTCCCGGAGCCGTGAGTCGCGTGTCGTATTTCTTTTTTCGTTCCTTGTGAAAGGTAAACAAGAGCGAAGAAGCGCCCCGTCGCATTCTTTCGAAGGACGTTCAGTGTGCCGCTCGACGTCGGCGAGTTCGGTGGTACGTATATGTAACGCGCGCGCGTTTCGGAGCCTCGAGTCTCGGTGATCTCGGTCCTTGTGAATCCGTTCCTTTTTTGCGCCACGTGCTTTTCGTCCCGCGTTTTACGCGGCTAGAGAGCAAGGGGGAGAAGAAAATAAGAGAGGGAGATAGAGAGTTACGTTATTTCGGGCGTGGATAATCGTGGCGAGTGAATAATACGCGAGTGTCACGAGGCATTCTCGTCGAAGCGTCGCCGGTCGAGAACTGTCGTTCCTCCTCGGTCCCGACCCTGAGGAATTTCGTGGAATTCACGATCGCGAATTCGAGAATACGCCAGTGGAACCGGTTGTATCGTAGCAGCCGCGGTAAAGGGCCGACCCCGATACAGAGAAGGGAGAAATCGGCAGGGAATATTGCCGAGCGCTCGTACGTATCGACGATCGCCGGTCGTTTTCGCGCGGCGATGACGCGTATGGGGGCGCAGCAGGAATTTCACGATTGTGCATAAAATGTGACGGCGAAGTGGCGTCGAACAGGTGCATCGAAACGACGCTCGCAGGACGATGATGGGGCATCGGAGTGTGTCGTTTCTTCACGACGAATAGCTGCATCGTTCGCCTACGATTGGTGAGTTTTTCATTCAAACACATTTCATCCTTCCAACGGAGTATATTAATGGTGCATTCGACCCTTTCACTGGTACCGCACGCGTATACGATATAAGGTCTCGTAGACACGATTAATATTTTCTAATCATATAGACCGAAAGGTTTATCGGTGTTTTCGCACACGGTATAATAATTCTTTTGGAGCAGGCCCCAGTGTTTGGTTCGTTGAGACGCAATTGGTAGCTCAAGGCTATTTTTCCAGTTAGGAACGTCGTCACGTGCGACCTTCTCGTTTACTAGTTTATTGCGTGCTCCAAATGTTTTCCAATTTAAAGCGGAGTCGTATATCGCGTGTTTCTATATTAGAAAAGTGGTACATGTTGCGACGAATGTAATCTACGTCGTATACGTCATTCTAAGAGGATTTTTATTACACATATTTTTTCTAATATAATATATCTAACCAGAGATTAACAAAGTAGTGGTTGATTCTATTATTGATTCTGCAATCGTTCGCCATCGTAGCAAAGAAAATTATTGAGAAGGATGCTTGCAGCATTTAGCACTGTCTTTGAAAGTGCACCCACTCGAGAAGAGTATCGCGGGTGTGCATCCGCTGCTTCGTCCTCGTACACTCGCTATCTTCATACTCGCCTTCGTTCGTTCGCCACCTTTTCCCTTCTCCCCTACGCCCCTCCTCTGGTTTGCCTCTGTCGTACGAGCAGAGCCAATCGGTCGTTGTTTTTTCTTCTCGGAAGGGACAGGCCGAGTAGCGAGAATTAATGTCGAGTGCACAAGGGATTTCGAATCAGTAGCTATTTCCGCTATTGTCGCGGTGGTGTGTACGCGCGTTCCGTCCCCTCGCCGTTTCCGCCACGCTGCTCCATATCTCGAACGCGATTTTTACGTCGAGATACATCGGGAACAATAGCCAGTTGGGGTTGCTGGTTAATATCCAAGGATGTAATTATTCGATGATAGGGACTAATAGAGCGAACGGGTATACCGACGGTGGGAACCGTAAAGGAACAATAAAAAAGGATAAAAAAGAGAAAAACACACCGGGGAGAAATCCGCTCGAGAATGGTGTATTGTATATTGTCGCACCCTCCTAGGACTTGTACTCTAATTTCAACGAGGTACAGCCCCCGTCATCGTCGTCTATCTTCATCGGTTTTCGCGATTTTCGCGTTGGTCACGAGGAGGCAAACTCGCAAACAGAAACTCCATCCGATGCGAACACGCTCGTACAAGACGGGTACCAGAGACGTATAGTTTGTCCTCTGGTCCGCTTCCTTCTTCATCGGCGTTTGCTCCGTCGAGAGCTAAGTGCATGAGAGATGAGAGGGTAAGAAAAAACAGTATTTCCAGTTCGCGTGTTCTCGCCTAGATAGAAAACCTTCAAAGAGAATCGCGAGACGTCCTACGATCGTAATCGTTATACAAGATGTTTCTGAGATCGAAATGGAATCGGAAAGGAGGAGATGTGAGCAATATTTTTTCGAAATTGTGTTTAAATATTCGTTCGTTCATTTACGTGGTAAATTAGGTGTATCTTCTGTACGTTTTTCCTGGTTGTATAAACGACTTCTAAAGTCGATGCGAACATTGCTTCGATAATTCAGATTGCAGATACGTATGTACAATTTCAACCAATTATATAATGAAAACCAGTTTTAATTATTCCCACTGGAATTTGCAATTTGCGTCTCGTACAAATACGCTGCTGAATATGTGTCGGAGGCGGCATAATTGTTTTGTAAATTTTCAATTTGCATACAGAATTGCGTTTTCCTTTTATTTCTCGTTTCGCCCCTTTGACATAACAAATTTTCCAATCTATTTAATTAGAAATTCTCGCGTAAAATTGATCGTTTCGTAAGAACCGTCGTGTCTCGTTTGAAGAGTCATAATTTAATATTTGCCAGCCGTGATGTTTGCCCTAACATTCAACTTGCACAGCAACTGCAAATTCTCCTGGCATTTCGGTGTACCCTCTAAGCCTGGGCATCGCGTGAAGTTCAGTGCAACAAGCGCAATCGAGATTGGTCGATGTCGTGTATCAATAGGTTTCGATATATTTGTCGATCGCGATCGCATGAATGAATAAGCTCAGATGGTGGACGCGTGACCGTTTAACCAAACGTAGGGATGCTTGTCTTCCGAACCCCTGCGCCCGAACTCCATTACCTATAAAACAATATTGGCTCGGTCGCGTCAATGGCCACCGATGTTTATAACTAATTATCGTCCGGCGAAAGGGAGAGCCGGGAGCGAGAACGGAGACGAGCCATCGCGTTGCGGATTCGAATAACACTCGGGCTGGGAGGCCAGGTAGACAGACAGAACGCAGGAAAGAGGGAGTGAGGGCCGATGAATTAGATGACGAGGGGTGTGTGGCGGTAGGGAGTTTCATTTTGAACGAGAAGCATTCTCTGTGCTCGTCCTGGCCCGAACTAAACGGGCAATATTAGCTATTGACTTTGGCTCATGGGGTTTGTCGACGGTCGGGCTAAGTGATGGCGTTCGTCCGCACCGGTTGGCACAGGGAGAATTTTGATTCCGTTTCGTCTGCGCGAACGCTTGTTAGAAGCAGGCCAAACTCTGTTAATTCTCCACCCCTACGGTCGTAAATAAAATCATCGTCGCGCGACGTCGAACAGGGAGGACGACGACTATGGCAGTTTTCCACTCGTTCCGTGTCACACTTTCCCCAGTATCGTTTTGGCGTTACGATCGTCGCCACAGCTGTCGACCTGTCTCGGGTTCACGATCCGCACACCGCTGGTCCGATGTTCGTGACCTATCCACAAAGCTTCCCGTTGAGGTTCACGGACGCTCGTAAAACTTGGCTGTATACGTGGGTAGGTGCGCGTATATGCGTTTTCATGTTCTTACTCCTAGCAGTTTGTCTCTTTCGAATGGCATCTGGTATAAATGGGAGTTTCTTTCCGAACGGACTTTTGTCCCGTAGTTTCGTATTCATCGTACGGCTCGCTCCCCCGGAGGGATAACTTTGTGCACGGCGGAGAAAAGATTTCGATAAAATCTCGCCTTTATACCCTTTTATTTATTTATTCAGCGCCGAACGGATCGGACGGGGGAGTGTAAAATCGATGACGTTTGAGGCTAATAATCTTTGGAAATAGCGAGGGATCAGGATTTAAGTTTAAGTCCGTTCGATGGGGGCACAGTGATCGTTACATAGTGGACCCGTATTCGTGGTGCAGCTAGATGAACGTCGGTTTTCAACAGTTGCAAGTCTTTGGAAATTAGTCAATGTCTCAGCGACAAATCCCGGTTTCTGTGGGCCCCATTCATCGATTCATTCATAACGATAATTATCGAACGTAAGACGAGAAGATCTTTTCAGTGGCGCAATGAATCTTCTGAAGACATTTTACCCCGATTTTTACGATAGATTGAAAATAGGGAGGATTTCCAATCTATGGACCTTCAAAACCGTGCCCGAAGTGGAATCGAATTGAACGTAATGGAACTAGCGGAATACAATGTAGGCACGGTCACCGTTCAATTTCACTACAATACAAATGCCCTCAGAGGTTATTGCGCCATACAATGGTAGAACAGAGGAAGGCTGGAAGGTTTCGGTGTCTCTCGCGTTTCTGGACCCGATAATTATTCATTTTCCTGCGCGTGATTTGGTTTAATTTAATTGCAAACGATCTCACTCGTCCTATGCGTTTGCGGAGAGATCTGGGTCTCCCCTCCCGCCGGTTTATCTCCAGCGGTAATAACCCTTTATGGATCCCGCAGACTGGCTTAATATAAACTGCAATTTAATTGCCGGGCTGCTCGATAAATCATGCATCGGCCGTAAATTTCCAATGGGCCTTGGTGCCAGCGCGCATGTTACGTATACGTATCAGTGATAAAAGCAATTGAATCTTATCGCCGGCTAGAACAATGATATTTCAAGAGAAACGTCTAAGCGCCACCCAGCTCGTTTTCTTCCAAGGTTTATCGTCGCATAAATCCGAATGAAGTCTCAAAGGAAATTCTCTGGAACGAAATGGCCCGTGGAAACCCACGATTTGGCACATCATCGTGACGTTGGTGAAACCGACGGCGCACCATTGATTCGATTCCAAATCCTCGCCACGATTGAATCCCACGATTATTCAGCGCGAATGGTAATTACCGAGTTAGCGTGCTTCTCTAACGTTATTTAAATGACGTTCAATGCCGAAGTGCTTTAATATAGGATCAACCGGAATTTCGTTAGAAAACGATCGGTATAAATTCCAATTTCCAGTCACGATTCGTACGCTTTCTGTCAGTTCCAGCACCGCTAAATAAATACTTTCTTCATTTAGAAGTTTATCGATCAATCTCGTGGAAGAGTTCTACTTAGGTCTGGTTCAAGCATCCGGTTGATGAAAAGTGGTAACTAGAACGAAATAGAGTGGAATAGGTCGGGGGGTTGTGCAAACGAGGAAAAGGTATGGCGTAAATTCTACGGGTATACAACTTGACTGCTTACGTTAGCTGCAGCCGATCTCAATGGGTGGTGCTAGATTGAGCGTTCTCCAGGGGAATTCTTCGCACGAATCTACGCGAGCTGCTAGGTCGTCGACCTCGAGCTACCTTGCGAATCATTGACTCACGGTTTGAAAAAAACAGCTTCGAGATTCGTTGCTAATTAAGACGGAGTGTTAGTTGGGGCGAATAACCTGCTGCTGCGGTGTGATCCCGCACCGTCGAAGATCGAGTGGTCTCGTAATCCCAATACGTATTTCGAGATACTCTCTCGGCTTTCAAATTAGTCCCGCCGCTGTCATCGTTGTTCCTACGTGTCGCGTCTCTGCGAGCTTTCGTTCGAAATAAAAATCAAGCTACGAAGATCTTCGAAGGAAAGACAAACGGGTTCGCAAGGGGGTTCGCGACGGTAACGGGCGATTAGGCAGATGCGAATCTTATTGTTGCACTCAAACGCGAGGCAGAATAACACTCGTGCATGAATAAAAGAGCGAACTCCAGCGAATCGACACCATCTGGTGTACCTGAGTGGCTGCTGCATTACCCTTGAAAGCTCACCGCTCTCGAGTGACGCGGCTCTCCTATGCCGCGGGTGCATTCATCGCGTAATTAACGTCTCGTAATTATGGCCGCGGAATAGAGAGAGAGAGCGAGTCTGGACGTCTCGTGGTCGCGCCCGCGCAAGCTCTCTCTTGTTGCTCCAGGATATTATGAGCTTTCATGGGGCTCCACATGAATAAGGCGCTTGGCGTTTCTGAAGAGGGTGTTACGAGCATTATGGACCTCTCGACGATGGACCGAGTGTTGGTCAACGAGCCGTTCATCGCTCGTTCAAGGTGTAACGCGTCTTGGCCTCTCTTTGACGCCTGGCCACGTCTCTCTTTCTCTACTTTCGCGAGTTCCATCCCTATTCCGTCTTGGTCCCTTTTCGCGCCACGGAAACCTGAATCCGTATTGCTCCTCCTCGTCGCGCATGCCTTTACATACGTCTTCTCGCCGATTCAGTGGCACACGTAGACGACTCGCAGACCGTGCACGCTGAAACCATTCCGGCAGGGACCCGTTAAGTCGCTGCTAAGCTAGACTGCGCGCAGGAAAACCAATGGCGACGATCCTTCTTGTTCGAGCTTCCACTCAGACGAATGGAACCGCGCGAGACCTCTCCGTTCCGCTGCCGCCTTAAGAGCCCACTTTCCACTCGCCACTCGCCAATGAGACTTGCTGGCGATTCTTTTTTTCCTTCTTTTTTGTTGTTGTTTCCTTGAAAGGGTTGCTAGCCGTGCTATTTCTGCCCTGTATCGCTAGCTGCGAAACGAGAGTTGCACTCAGGGTTCGGGCGATTTATCTCGTCCTTGGAAACTTTCCTTTCGGAGTAACTTGAAATCGAACGGACATTCGTCTTCGATTTAATCCCAACGGCCTCTGAAAATTCTTCGCTGATCTTATTCCAATTAATTGTCGATTGTAGCTCATAGTGTGTATCAAGGATTAATTCAGCGATTGAATTTTTTTTTTTTTTTCTTGGAAATTCTCAAGGCACGAGTGCGATCGACGTGCGGTAACGTATAGGATCGGTATTGGGTTTTCTTCTATGGTAACGAATCAGTCGGCGCAGGGAAGCAATTTGTTAGGAGGTTGCGCAAAAACCGGGAAACGTCAAGCTGCTCGGGAAGGAAAGGGGTAGGGGAATAATAATGGCCGGGCGTAGAGAGTCGGGGGTATAGTAACGCGAATAATGTCGAAAGTTAGTCCGGGCCGACCGACGTCGACGTTATGCACGGCGTTCACCTCTGACCTTGCGGTCGGACGAGCGAACGGAAGTTATGCGTCTGGATCGTTTCGCGGAACAAGCAGGAAATGCAGTCCGGCCCGTTGCAAACCGTTACAAGCCGTGAGGGAATCATTACCACTTTGTTGTTGCATCGTACATCGAGAGAGAGTCGTACGCCTTCCGCACCCCCCGAGGACATGCTCGACTTTCGCCCTTCGTATCCGGTCTCGTCCGTCTCTTGTCTGCCAGAGTTGGACATAACTCGAATGGAGTGTCGTACGAGTGAAACTTTGCCCGAATAATCTTCCTAACAAATGCTACGTCTCCTGACAATATCATTTTTCGTTGTACGCGATTAAAAATTGCGAGCTTTTGCAAGGAAAATTGCTGAGAAAATGTACAGAGAAGAATGGCGGAGAGGAGAGAAAAAATTCAATGAAACAGATCTTGTTCAGGAGCGTGGCCAAGGGTCAGCTCCCTGATTTAAATTTAAATTGCTACTAAATTACCGCGTCGTTTCGAACCCTTTGATCTCGTTTGATTTACCCGAGGAATAACATAATTCAGATTTTTCTCCGCCAGAGGGTGATCGGCACGCCCGTTTGAACAACCCTGCGCCGCCCCGCCACTTTGTACGGTCGACGTGTACATACGCCACGAAGACGCGATCTCTCGCGAATGAAATTTGATTCGTGAACCGTGCTCTCGCCCTCTCGTTCCGTTGGGTACGGCGCGAACGATCGGCTGGCCGTTCTCCTTCGGGTTCGCTAATTGCACCGAATACCAAGCCGACTAACAAAACACGTTCCACCTTTGTCGGACCTCCCAGGGACAGAGGGAAGGCACGGGTCTCTGTTCGCTCGTAAAATTGGTCACGTGGCTGGGAAATGTTTCGAACGCGTGTGCGCACGACGAGTGCACCCGTGCTCCGTTTCTGCGAACGAGGGGGCGAATCGCCTCGATCGGGCCACACCGATTTGTTACGTAAGCGAGTGCGTCTGGTTTTATGGCGGACGCGTTTGTCACGCTACTAAAGTCCTCGTCACGTGCGTGCACCAAAGGAGAGAACCTGGCTGGAGACAGCCTGGAAGCTGAGGGAGAGGCCATGGTCGGATGGCACCGCGGTTCTTTAAAGGACCTTCTGCTCGACGCTCAGATTTATACGGCGATAGTTCGAACGTGAAACATGCATCGAGACGGAATTCATATTTTATGCATAAAGCTGAAAGTATTCCCTCTTGGAATGTCTGGTTGTTTCCATTTTGCTAGCAGCCAACGAAAGATGGTAGAGTCGGGAGGTATTCGATCGAGCCTCTTATTATTTATTGCCACCCCTTGCTGGACGAGATGAGTTTAATAGCTGGTGGCGAGCAATATTTGAAAAGTTTCCCGTTGCCGCGGCCGCTACGGATAATCGCGGACAGAAAAAAGAAAGGGGTAAACGGCGACCGATAGTCGCGATACAATCGGCTAAAAATATTGTCGATCCCCGTGCAATTTCCACCTGTACGAATCGAGGCTGTACTCGAGGAGCCTGGTTCGATATTGCGCGACACCGTGGTCGAGGGGCACGAGAAGAATTTCTCGATCGTTCTGTCGAGGATGAACGATAAATTATTGCCGGTGCGCGGTGTAACTGGCTGCGAAACGATCGGATGGATATTACGATCGCAATTACATTTCCATTCGTTCGCGTTACCCGGCGGAGGACGGCAGCGGGGCGCTTTCATCTAACGAGTAATAACCGGGATAAGTGCTTCTGGGTCTCGCGAACGGCTCCCCGTCGTCGCGGAATTTTTCTTGGGGAATAATAAATATGCGGCTGGGTAACAGGCACCGAATATCGAGCGTCCCGTTTAAGCTCGAAACATCGCTGCCGCTTCCGGACGATCGCGGGATTTTATGGGGAATTAAAAATTTTGCATCCTGCCTGTGTAGTACCCCGACCGGTCGGCGATGAATAAAACATCGTTCCGCGTGGGCGAGTCCCATTATTTACGCAGTTACGTGTTCACCTGCGCAATCCAAAATCAATGTAGCCGCGTCACGTACCTAAATATCGCCGATGCCGATGGCGGAAATAACTATGCACGCGTGTTTCACTCGGTTACACCCCGTGACATAGGCGAAAAATCAATACTTTTCGTCAACCAGAAATATTCTATTCCCGTTACGGGCGGATTTTCAATTTCCATTCTGTCGCCGCGATCCTGCATCAGCGGAGAAAAAGGGGGAAAGTACACTCGGAGCAGATGCAGCCATTGTCGTTGCGTAAATTTTCACGCGCCAGTACCGTGCGCCACGGTCATCTTCGCGAATCAATTGAACGAAACCCTGTCAAGGTCAGCGAAGCTCTCCTATTCGGTGGATCGTTGCCCGCACCCCTGGAGACGTAGACAGAGTTCTGAAGCATGTCGAGGGGTGGGCCGGCATTCATCGTTCGAATTTTACTGGCACGCGTTGTGCGGCCACGTGGCTCGGTTCCTGGGGGAATTGCTCTCCTGTACGCGGCTCCCTTGCTCACCGATCAGCCTCTAAAATCGTGCTGAGAATCATTTTGCGGAACTGAAAGATTGATGCCGACACGCGCGTCGGGCTTGCCTCGAGTTCCGCCTCTCTCTCTCCCTGCCTTCCTTCGTTCGTGCGAATTTCGTGCGACTTTGGATTAGACGAACGATCGACGATTCGTTCCGCTCGTTAAATCTCGGTTTAATACGATCAAACGATCTCTCCCAAGCGCGGGCACGATATCGGAACGGTTGGTACTAGCGGTTCCGTCGAGATCAAAGAAAACACATTCTTCTTTGAGCACATACATGAATCCGCGCGTTTCACGCTTCGCATAATTATGCTCGGGGCATGTAATGTGGTAGAAATGAGAGAAATATTCGAACGGTCTATAAGTAATTTTAATAGTCGTCGAATATTCAGTTTCAATGGAAGAACGTGAATTAAATATTGCACAAAGCCTTTTTAAGTACAGCTGGTCCATCTATTATCTCCCATGTAAATCCATTTCTTTGAAAAAAAAAATCATTGCGTCGAATACGAAGATTCATCATTTATTTCGATGTAGCAGATAGCGTAGACTATGACGCGTGTCAGACTATCAGATGTCACGGACCATTAGATGCAGGATTATCGGATTTTTGTCGAACCATTTGCGCGAAAAAAAGGAAAAGGGAATTGGCGAGTCGACTAAAGGGCCGTGTTCGTTAGTAACTGGTTTTGTTCTAATATTTCATAATGGGCCGCGTTGGGTCGAACGTGGAAAACGGATTTAAGTTTGAAAATAGGGGGTTTGGTTACTCAATCAAGAGAGAAAGAAGTAATTATACGCTAAACCGATGAACGCCTGTTGCAGTAATGATGCTTTTATGTCGGGCTCCCCCTCTATTGAAAATCGAATCGTATATTTGTACGCTGTCGTTCGATGTTTCCGTTAATAATAGAATAGAAACGATGCCAATTTGAGCTCCTCCCTTAGACGGGGGGTAATGCATCCCGCGCAGGCAAGGCGATACTCGTTTGCGTAACGCGTAACGATCATCCTGGGCAGGGTACACTATTGCTTGAGTCAATATTGAATGTCTTCTGAAATTCTCTTGGATGGATTTAACGCATTGCGAAACCCACTAGGCGCCGTGTACGAACAAAACGTTTAATGGAATGGTATCTCTCGAAATTGGACGGGAGATGAGAATTCGAAATTCAACGAGGATCCTGGGTACTTGAAAACATGTTTTTCTCGCGACTTTTACCCTCCGAAAGGGGCGCAAAACCATTACTCCTTGGGCAGGGAATGATCAGTGAATAGCCAGACGTTCGTTAACGCAAATTCTACCTATTATGGACAGGTCTACCATCGCATATTTTCAGGCATATTCAGGGAAAACTGGCTCCGGGTAAATTCGTTCACGAAGAATGGCTGGTAAATCAGTTGGTAAGGTAGACGGAGGGGGTGGGAAGAGTTGATGAGATTCGGGAATTCGCTGCAGACTTTTCTACGCTCTATAGCGCGACGTATGAATAAGACAGTCGTCCCATTCAGGAATTGAATCGAATGCGTGCTCTCGAGGGCATGCACGGTTTTTATCATTGGGTAGTCATCCACCGTCATCGTTTATTATCATTCTACAGAATCGTCGAGCTATTTATACACTGTCGATCGCTTGATATTCTCTCTCCTCTCTTTCTCCGTCTCGTTTCGCTGCTCCGTATCTTCCCACCGCGTTGTGCTCGAGTTAACAAACTCTTCCCGACGCATCGCTCCCGGGATTTTCGTAACTTTCCCTCTGTAATTTATTTCGCGTTAAGAGAGAGGCACGCCGCGCTCGCGAGACTCGATTCAGTTTCCGATTCGAAATACCTGGTTTTTATTATTTGGCGGAACCGCCGGGGTTGAGCAGATATTTTCTTTTCCTCTCCCGCGGATGTTATCTTCCTCTTTTTCCTTTCCTCGCTTCCTCCTCTTTTTCTTTTTCTTTTTTTAACGTGCTTCTTTCCATTTTCTCCCGGGCGTTTTTCCTGAACGCGAAGGAAAAACAGCCTGCATATGTATGGGATGGGGGTGGCGGCGCGCGCTGCTGTTTACGCAGTCCCTGTATCTCGGCTTTTATTATGTACTCATCTCTATTCCGATCTTAAAGCCCTTAAATATTGATCGCGACCCGCCGGAACGATACGTACCTACTACGTCTAAGGCCTCCACCCCTCTCAGACGTCGGGTACAAATAGGATCGTATCGCGGCCTCCGGTTTACCGCTCTGTCGGACGATAGTGATTAGGCTGAGAGTCTTCCCTGGTTTTTCTGCTACTCCCGATCGTGCGCTGCAGTCGTCAGGATTATTAAGTGCCCTTGACTTCGCCACGCGAAGAGACGTCGTCGAGTTGAGCTATTTGCTGATCCCGGGGAGCAAACATCGATCAAGGGAAAATTTGTCCCCTCGTCGAAGATATTTTCGATACCATCCCCTGTTCAATTGCGTCGGATATGGAGAACATAACGTTTTATTATCGTTATTAACATTTTCCACCAGCGCTTTGCAATGAAATTTTTTGATCGTATAGAACGATCGCTGCTTAGCATCTTTCATCGCCAGAGCGATGCAATCAATCGAACGGCACGCGATACGCGGACAGACGTGAATCAGAAACACGTTGCGATACCAGCGAATACGATAATGATGCCAGGGTCTCTGCGTTTTGTTCGCGCGGCCGATATCATCGCGGATCGAAGGAATATTCATTGAGGGGATCTATCGAGGTCCTCTCGACACGACGTCGAAAGCCACTCTGGATACTCCCGGCAGCCAATATACAGCGATACATATCCGTTTTCCCTGGGAAAACCAACCTAGTCGAAAGGACTTGCCTTATTGAAAGCGGAGAAGGTCGTAGCTGGGGGCTGAAGCTCGCTAAGAGAGGGTTTATTGAAGCCCACGTACACCACCGTATTTATGATTCGAGCATCGTCTCTCGATAACGTTCAACTACCAACGATCCAACTATCCGACCGTGCGTGTCTATACGTGTCCGTGGTGCTGATTTATTTAATAAATAGCTGGCATTCATATTAGATGCGAGCGCCGCGAGATCTCGCAGGGTGGTAAACGTGCACGCGGAAGGGAACCAGTGCCCCGCGAGAAAGGGGTGAGAAGGCAAGAGGGAGAAGGGTAGGTAGAGGACGGGCGAAATTGATTCGAATATTCGCATGGCTGCCTCGATCGCTTTGAGGGAAAGGCATCTATTTAGACCATGTACTATTTTATTATGCGGGCGAATGTTTGATCTGGTTTTAGTAAAAGCTGTTGCCGGCTATTAACCCCTTTGCACCGTGGACAGAATATTTAGTTCGCAGGTGTTAAGGGTCAATAGAATGCGACGAGTATCAGAGATTGTGCGAATGACAGATCGCTAAATGTTTCGACCGTGGTATCAGCAGGTTCATTCAGTGGCGATCTGAGAGCCTCTGTCCCGGTAGGCAATAAAGAACAGCCTCTCAATCTAAACATCCTGTCTTCGTCCCGTCGTGTTTCCATTCGCGCGACGGCGGGTATACATCAACTTCTACATAGCGAAACGTGCCTGTCATTTCTCCGAAGTTTTCGAAACCGTTGCGCCCCGGGGCTAGCAATAATGTATCGTTTCGCGTATGCCATTGGGGTCGTGATTACGACTACGTACGTGTTCCATCAAACGGGAAAGGCATTATTCCCTGGCACAGGGGGCAATACGCATCTTACATTAATTACTACATCATACTGGCGATAATGAAATTACGGTTAATTAGCCTGAGCGTAATACAACGCGTTGGTCATCGCGCAACTACGTTCTGCGTTCGATTACTTTTAGTTGATTAAATTGTACGATCCAATCAAATTGGTTTATTCGATGAAAGCTAACGCGTGGTTAACGGTGCCGCGTATGCGGCCGTGTCTATTTAGATTCTCAAACATTTTCACCGCGTAATGCAACGCGTGCATTACTACCAAATGGACCAATTTTTCTCACCAACAAGTTTCACTTTGTGTCGCGAGTGACGGTTTTTTTTTTTTTTTTTTTTTTTTTAGCGCGGATTTAGTTTCTCTCGTAGCTGGTATCCTCGTTCTGCTTGAAATTCATGATGTTTATTTTCTCTCATTCTCTTCCAACTCTGTAACGAGTTGTTATTATTATACGCGCGCGTTTATTATTACTTTGGACCGGATAAAACGGAGTATTTCATGCCGCGAGTCCATCTCGTTAACGGGAGGGAAGCGAGAAAGCGTGCAGCGAGACAACCCTTCCACTTGCCTGCAGACGACACCTCGCTGCTTCATCCCCGTTCTGGCACACTGGCCCTTATCTCTTAAAGCTTCAGTTTAAACACGGAAATCGATGCGTCCGTAACAAAGACCAGGGCTATCCTCCCTACAGGGAGGTGGCGAGGGAGATGGGGAGGTATCAAGGGAGCTTCCGTCTCTTGGAGTCTTTCGTGTACGTCCTCTTTTAATCGGGGGAGGAAAAAACACATACCTGGGATAGACACGAAAGCGTGAGACGAACTTTCACGTTAATTATAAGTCGTCTGTCGCGATGTGTGCGGTTACGTTTCATCCTAATTGCGAGGATGGCAATGAAAACGGTCCCGGTCCCGTTTTATTGGCCACCGTTAGCGCGCGCGGTGCCGATCAAATATTTACCTTGTCTGCGAAGTTTTTCTTGAAATCCGAAAATGCTCTTAAATTAACGAGGTGCATCGGAACTTTTCCGGTCGAGAATTTCGCAGACGCGAAAGAGTATGGTCAAAGTAATCGCGGTAATTCTCTCTGATGCGCGTATGATGGGAAGTATAAAAATTTCTCACCGCTACGGGGAACTTCGTTCGCGATCGACCGAGCGTTCAACGATTTTTCCTTTTTAGCATTCAAATAGCCAGTTAGCGAAAGCTCGTTCTCATTAGTCAACCTACTTGACTTCGAGTCGCATGAACTCGAGTAATTTGAAGCCACCGCTGCAGCGCGAATCTATTATTTGCTCGACCCGAAATGTCTTGCCAAGCTTCTTTTGCGAGCAAACCGCGGACAAAAATCGCAAATTATTCACGACGGCGGCTCGCGGGGCGAATTCTAAGTTGGTAATCCCGCGCTACTTGAATTTCTAACTTCGATAGTCGCGCGCGGATTAAGAGCAAGAATAAATATTGGATACTCCACAGTGTTCATTCATTATACACGTATTTAGCGGATTTTTAGCGCTCCCAGAGTGTCGCGATAGGAATGCGACGATCGAAGGGATTAATACCATGGTACGCGTATCGTTTGCATTGGCTATCAGAGCCCCAATGTAATCACGGTACGAAGAAGAGGCGAACGTTTCCGATAAGATACGAGCAATAAATGACTCGCATTGCGGCGATATAAATCCTCGGACACACGGACCGCATAGATTTCCACCTGGGGTGACGGTATCGCGGACCCTGAGGGTGGAAGGGGTTGAGAGGATTCGGCAAAAAGGAGGAATAAGAGGGTCGTTGTTGGCGTTGCACGTCGTTCGAAATTTACGTCGATCGATGCGCGGCTGTTAATCGACCAATAAGAATAATTCGCGCGCGAGACAAAGCCGGCCATTATTTTTCAAGAAGGGTCCGCGCCACGATGGACGCCTTATATTTCGTATACTTTATTACACGATATTACCTCTCGTTCCCGCGTGGAACGCTGCCGTGGCCCGTGGGCGAGCCTTTTACGAGTTAACCATTTCGCGGTCGACTAAAACGGCTACGCAAGGTAGAACGCGAGGAGGCAGAGATGAAGAAGAAGAAGAAGAAGAAGAAAATGACGGCGAGGACGAGCCAGGGGAAACGCAGGGCAGAGACGGCAAGGGTAAACGCGCGGTTTCAGGAGGACGAGCCCACGGGAAAGGAAACAAAGAGCCAAAGACGAGAGAAAATACGCGAGAACGAGCACGACCGCGCGCCAGCTGAACAAAAAGTATGCGAGGCATGCTCGCGCGTAGCGCCGCCGCCGCCGCCGCCGCCACCACCGCCTCGCTCTTCAACTCTAACCCCTCTGTTACCGTCGGAGAAGATGAAAAATCTGGTGAACTGACGTTCATTGGGAAATTGCAAGCAGCCGCCTTTGGGACAGAATGATTAATGCGCGCTAGACGCTCCGCCTATACACACACACGCATCGAAGGGTATGCCTACGTTATACTTGCCCCGTCTAAGGAACTTCTGGCCAGATCTTCTCGGATTCGACCGAACTTTCCCTTTGGGTAATCTTCGAAGTCGAGAGCGTTCGCCAAAACTTACGTCTCGAAACTGTCTCGCGTATCGACTTATCGGTCTGTGCAGATTTATGTTGCAACGAAAACTACCCATTTAATTACTTATCTATTTCACGGACGGGTTGGAAGCTTCTTACTCTCCGATCAGTGTCTGTTGAGTCAGGGATTTAAAATGCGATTTAAATCTCTGACAGTTCCATAGACAAAATGTTCGTATCGTCGCGTGTAATCACGATGCATCGTTGGTACCCGCGTCGTCTCCTCGCTTCTCTTCCACGGTGCGATCGAAAGTTTCGCCGTCGACGCCACCGGTTAAGCTGTCGCGGCGACTTACACCAACGTTTCTCCCTCAGGGGGTGAAGAAGTGGGCGTAACGTATTTTTAATTACGACCGCCATTGAAGCGCGCCAGGTGATGCGACGAGGTTGGATGAGCACCGCTGTTAAATGGCACGATTATCTGTCTCGTGCTTTATTTGCTGCTCGTTGCTCGCGTTCTACTTCGCCCCGCGTTGTCTCTTTCTCCCTTCTTCTTTTTTTTTCTCTCGTTCTCTCTATCTCTCTTTTTCCCCCCCATTCTACTCTTGCCTCGACTGAAGCATTGACTCGAGAGGGTTTTTGCACGGTGAAGAGGTCGGCAACTCGTGCACCGTAGGATGAGGGCGGAGGGGGTAGGTCCTTAAAAACAGATCCATTAAAGTTTTTCCGGCGCTTACCGAGGTGGTAGTGGTTACTCGGCGAGTAGCGGGTAAGATTGCGCATTTCTCCTATTCACGTGCACGCTTATAACGTCGTAGGGCAACGGGCCCAGCCGGTGTAGTAACCATTTGCCACCGGATACAGGAGAAAACTCTCAGTGGATTCTTACCACTTTTCCGTGCTCCTCCTGCTGAAACAGTTCCTGTCCTTTTTCTCCCATCTGCCTGGTCGTACCTTTTGCCCTTTTTTCTCTCACGATCGTTAAAATAATTTTTCCACCGGTACTCACCCTTTCACCTGGTTCTTCGCGCGCACCCCCCTCTCAGTTTTACGTTCGTTTTCCCGCGACCGGGTAGACAATCGACCCAAATTACAATAAACACTTTTGTTCATTCGCCTGACTGTCTCGCAGATCAGCGTTAATTAATAGCTCCGGGTGATGCGCCGTTGTTACTGGAGTCTCGTTTATTTCGCGACAGCTATCCGAACCGGAAAAATCCCGTGACGGACTTCGTGGCGCTGGTCCCTTCCGCGTCCGCCGTCGCTACTTTGCATGACCAATATCGAGGAGTCGCGCGACCGAACGAGCAAGTTCGAAGGCGAGTTTTCACGCGTGTAACCCGAGGGAAAAGTTTGCCAGCCAGGGTCCCCTGTAAATTCATGGAACGCGTCGAATCGAACACCTCGAACCACCCCTTCCTCGTCGGCATCCCTTCTAGCCGACCTTAGCCACGTCTTTTTCCTTTCTCAGGTTTTCTCAGGTGTGTAGGCGATGCATCAGGCTCCCTTCTAATATAACATTCCGCGCCTTCCATCTTGGCAAATCCGATTTGCCCGTGACGCTAGATAAACTCGCCCTATCGCAACGAGAAGACGAGGAATCCTTCTTGGTTGTTTGGAGCGACGGGAAATAAAGGGAACGAGACGTCTACAATGGAAGCGTAATACGTAGGTACGTGTGCGCATCAGAAGGAAAGAGGAGACAATCTTTTTTCAGATGCACGAGCATCCCCCGTCCAATATTCGCTCCTTAATAACGTTGTCAGATAAAATTTTCAATTTCCAACGAATCGCGGCTCCATGGTTCGTACAATCCCTGGGAAGTCTGGGGAGAGGTTAAATAAATTCATCTCGAGCAAGATATGGAAATGTTCACGAGGGTGTCTCGAGATAAACGTGGCGACTTCTCGAATCTTTTTCTCGGTACGTTCGCCTCCTTTGGCGAGGTTATTGGAAATTAATGAGAAAGGTCCAGGGAAATCGTTTTCAAATTGAGACGAGGTTCGCCGCGAAACCTCGTACAAATAATTCATGGGATATCCGTTCTTTTTAATTGAGATGGATTTACTTTCTCAAACCGATATCGAGCAAATTTTCCTTGGCAGAGAATGGGAACACCTTTGAGGTGTTCCCGTCGGAACTTTACTCGTTGAATAATACCAAAGAGAACTGCAAAAGCTCTCCGTTATACGGGAGCCACGCTCCCCCGGTACGCGCGTCGATAGAAAGATTTTCGCGGCTCGAATCCGAACTCGGCGCGTTGGAATTGTGGCTCGCGGAATGATTTGCGTGCAGTCACTCTAAATGCACTTTCTTCTGGCGTCTGGCGAACGGCAGGCATGCCGGGTTTTTCTCTTTTCGTTCTCGTTACGGAAAGACAGTTCACCGATTTTTCCGTGAAAAGAGAACGACCGCCAAGGAAAAGAGGGTAGTTCTCTCCCTCCCCAGCGTAGACTGTTTTTCACGATTTACTCGGGTTTTTCCTTGGAACGATTTGTACGATGGCTACTGGCTGGAGGATGTTTCTGCAGGCACCAAGCCGTCTGTTTTCCCTCTTTCGTCTAGGAATTGTTGTCTCTGCGAGGCTGCCGAAATTTTTCAGTCGTCGACGTTGACGTAGGTCGTCTAGACGCGCCTCAGACTGCGTCGCGGGGCGGAACTGGGGTAAGAAACGGATCAGGGTGAAATTGGTCGGTACGGCGCCTTGGGGATCTCGCATTCTTACCCCCAAATTGCGCATCTACACCCTCGAGTGGCGGTAAAAGTGGGTTAGGGTCTTCCGTAAATTGGGTTAGAGCGTCGTTCGAGGAGAATGGGCGGATCGCTTAAGTGATTTCGACAGCGATTCCGTCGGCCTTAAAGCGGCGCGACGATCGATTTAAAGCGATCCGGCTCGCTTAAATTGATCGAACGGATCGGCGCTTCGACGCGGAGTTTCGTTTTGCAAACGCAGCTTGACGACGGTCTGAACTGCGGAGGAACCAGTTACGCCAGCTGGAAATTGGAGTGTCCGAGGGACAGGAAGTCGGAAGGATGTTCGTTCGACGTGGACGTGGATAGAAGTTGGAAATCTCGAATCCTCCGGTGGTGGCCATTAACGATGACGTGGACAGGCGAAAGACTTAGGACGAGCTGGGTTTAAAACTAAAAGCATTCCTCGCGATTATTGACAAGGGTAACCGGCCGCCATTACGTGTCTCAGACGATCTAATCCCTTTCTGTCCTTCCTCGCAGGCCCGTCCAGTTAAAAGCATTCTCCTGAATTATTCACGCGACACTAAGATCCCGATGCGCCGGGAATTTCATTATTTTCTTCTCGCGTTTCATAACGTCTGCCGCGAAACATAAACGTTGAACGGCCGCGCGGCTGGGAAATCCTTTCCGGCCGCGTTTCCGCATTAATTCAGTCCTTTTGAAATACGATCTTCTTTATTTCCTTCCTACACGCGAATGGCACGAGAAAATAACGTAATACCGCGGTCGGATCGGGTAAATTGATACAACGCGTCGTCGTGGCGTCGGCGATTGGCGGTTCGTAATAACGACGCCTGTAACAGTATGGGAATGTAGCTAGAAATTTAATAAAGGAAACGATAAAGACGAGGCTTCATCTTAGTCAGTCGGAATGCCAAAAGGAACGCGTCATTTGACCAAATTTACCTACCGGCTAGAAGAACAGCCTCGAAGCGCACATGTTTCGGATACGCTGGTCTAGATAAAAGCGAGGTGGCTAGATAAAAAACCGAGAGAAAAACGAGGACAAGAGTGAAATCGTTCGGAGACAGCGCGTGAAAACGGGGCTCGCGCGACTCACGAATGGAAATAAATCCTTTAGGGCGGACGGTTGTCTCGCGCGACGCGCCGGTTTCACGTGCAGGAAATCCCGAATAAATCCAAACAAACGCGTGTACAGGCAGGAGGATCAGACCTCGCCACCTACGATTTCGAAAGGGACGAGGTTTTATTTATAGGTGCTTTGACCGCGCGGGCACATGGCGTGGCACGCGCGGAATCACGCGTGTTTCCGTACAACCGAGCCGAGGTGCACGCACCGGAGTAAATTATTTGGATAAGTCAACGTTGCCTCAGGAACCGTCGCTGGTTCCTCGAACTACCGAACTTCTCCTGTTCCTTTGACCGAAAAAACTGTTCAGCAATCGATGAATAGTCATCGAGTCAAACCGAGCCTCATCGAAGTGATTCGTGTGCTGTCAGTTTCAATTCTCGTTGTGTGCACAGGTTCTTAGCACCTTAACAATGCGTGGAAGATGTATCCACTGGTGTCTGATACATTCAGCTAACGCACCGTGGCGTGACGTTATTTATAGTTCGCTCTTTGCCGTCTAGTTTGACCATCTCGCCATCGACGGTGAAACGTTAACAAAGCGAAGAAAAATCATGTTTGCGTAGAAAAATGTGTGCGTTACGAAAGAACCGCTTTCACGATTTCGTTCTTTTTTCCCCGCGAGATTAAATAGACGACGGTTGCGCGATGTATCGTGCGTGGCGCATTTGAATGTTCTCGAAACGTTTCCACGGTTTCCTAAAAGAGAAATCGAACCTTTCAGTGTCGACGGTGTTTAAACTACCCAGGGAGGATTTGCTTTTTTTCTCTCTCCACACCGCGCTCGGTGTGCTTTCGATGGCTCATCCGTTTAATGGCCAGTTAAATATTGACCGCCGGTTATTCAGTTTGTCTGTGACCTGGTCACCAGAGTGTTCCGTTGTCCATAAACCTGTCTGCCTAGGCGGAATAGGTAGGAAGAAAAGGTAGGAAACGGTGTGTACCAACGTACACACCTGTGGCTATGGATCTCTTAACGACGAGGCTTGCATAGACAATGATGGAACAACTTTCCTCGATTCCAATTGTTTGCTCGTCGAATCAATTCGTGGCCCTCTCGAGGCTCCGTATTTGCCGTGAATTTACTTCGTTTTAACCATCATTGCTTCCCCGAAGCTTTTAAATTTATTAAATCGCTTCGAGACCGATCCATCCAATTTTCTTCGAAGACGCCAGTGCCATATACGCCGTAAGTGGCCCTCCAACGCAAAGGGAGATATTGAACGCTGCAGGCATCGAAAGTACACTGGGAAGTTTTAACCGACTGGTCCCGACTGTTCAGTACGAAGAACCGCGATGAACTTTTCCCCGTAGACGTAACGTTTGCCATCGCGACGGCGACATTTTCGATCTGGCTGGCTGGTGAACGATAGGCGTCGAAACGGTATCGCGACGGGCGCACCGCGACGCCTGGTCGTTTCTCTTTCAAGCCTTCCCCCTCGTGTCAGCTGGTCGCGGTGGGTTGGCCAAATAAAACCGACACGTTTTTAATGGACCGCGGACAAACGCGCCTGCAACCTGGTCTCTGGTGTGCGCGTTCGCGCCTTGACGCTCGTACCGGTCGTTCGGGCGTCCAGGGACCGGGGACGGAAATATATTGGGACCGTGGTAACGAATTCGAGCTGGTTCACCGTCAACGCTGCGAGTCACGTTCGCCAGTAGCAGACGCCGCTCGTAGTTTCCATCTCCCAGCTTTTCTACGAGGGGTGAGTCATGGGATCGGGTCTGGATCATTTCGCGTTCGGTTATTACGAAGTCGTAGGAGGACATGTCTGCTCATCATCGCCTGGTATCGCAATTAATCGAAATCAAATAGCTGATTGTACACGGAAATCGAAACGGAGGGTTTACAGATCGCGCTGTTCGGGACTTAAATTCAATTTCAGAGGGAAATTCAATGCGGTTGTGATCCAAGATTGCAAGGCAACAAGTGACGCGCTTGTCTCGACGTATACTACTTTCTTCTCCCCGTTTCTCTTGGGCGCGCTTGGGCGTCTCCGCGAGCGCATCGCGTGGCATTTAACATTTTTGCCCGCTGCTTTCCCTTTGTGCCTCCGCTCGATTCTCCGCGTCGTCGTTTCGCTCGTGCCCGCGTTTTCGCTTTATAACGAACCGTGGTCGGTCGCTTTCTCTCTTCCTCAGCTGGCGTTTGCACGATCGTACCCCTTCCGGTGGCGCGCGCTGCTCGCGAGTCAAAGGGTTTCCTCCGTGATTCCAGGACTTAATCGATAACTCTTCTTCTCTCGTTTCCGCTTTTGTTTCCCCTCTCGCACTCTCTATCCCCGTCCCCGTCGTTAATTCGTGGCCGCCTTCGTCTGATGGTAATTCGTGCGTTTCGACGAGTTCGTCTGCACACTTTGTTCCCGCGACCAGCGGGAGAGAGGAAACGTGGCGAGAAGAAGAGGAAGGTCGTCGTCGACGGGTAGACACAGGATAGAGACACGGAAAGAGGAAGAGAGCGAGAGAGAGTCTGCTGGAGAGGATTTAAGCCGATGTAACGTCGCGTGCAAAGCGAGAAGGAGAGGAGTTAATGGATCCTGCGGGATGCTAATGGGCTACACCCGTGCTCGCTCGCGCTCTGTTTACAGCCAAAGCCAATTACAGCTAATTCGACGGCTATTTATTAGCCGATTAGTCGGATGTATTCCGGGAGACCACCCCTCGAGGACGTCTTTATGAACGATCCCTGGGGACGGCGGGTAGCGACAAGGAAACTCGAACGATTACGCGGCTGGGTGTTCTTGTCGCGCGTTCTTTCTCCTCTCGCCTTCAATTCAGCCACGATCGCGAATCGTGGCAGTTCGAGTATTGTTTTCGCGGTTCTTCTGAGAAAGCGGGTGCCCAATTAAGCCAAGTAGCCGAAACGTGGTCAAGGGAAAGGAGCTCGCCTCGCGAGTTCGCTGTGCAATAAGCAGCTGGTGAACGAGTGTTCTTAAGGAAGTTGGTAGCAGGCGTTTCTGAAAATACTTTAACCCTATCCAAGTCGCTTTAAACTATTCACGGGCCGCTATGAACGGTCGTTAATAAATTTCAAGACCATGCTTCGAGTGAGCGCACGACGAAGGAAATCAGAGCAAAACCTTAATAGCTATTTTCATTCTTTTCACTTCCACCCCTCCCCACCTCTTCTTATTCTGTTCTGTTTCCTCTCCTGTTGTTAACGAACGCCGGCTGTTGTTAGCTTACGTACGACCGGCACAATGCAATTAGTCGGACGATTATTGCTTTTGTACCCTCGAATCGACTGCGCGTTGCTTTGAAACGTGAAGCATCGGTCGGTTGTCGTTTTTTCGGTTCCTTCAAAAGCACTTTGTTGCATTTTCATGAATTTCATTCCGCGAACGTTTGAAGTCCCCCATTCGTTTCCTGCTTAATCGGTTTCGGTGAGCTCTTCTTTTTATTGTTTTTCTTTTTCTACTTTTTTTTTTCATTACGTCCCGTCTGTTTCCCCACTCGCTCCTCGTTTCCCTCTGCGCTCTCAATTAACATTTAAAAGCCGCACGTGGAACGCGCGACGGTCGATCGTCGAACTACGAACCGCTGTTCTTGACCCGGAGGCTCCATTAGACAAGGTGATTGCATTCTTGCGCCACTGGCTCCGAATAAAGGTATCGCCACTCGTGGTGGTCTCCTTGCTCTTGATTTTCACCCGCAAGTTCCACCTCCGGTCGTTTCATCCCCCCGATACTCGCAGGAACGCGCCGCGAGAAGGCGGAAAGGGAGAAGGTCGGGCGAGGAAAAATAGAACAAGACGAGAAAGAAAGCCCGGATTCCCGATCCAACGAATACGATTCAATACCACCAGGGTTAAATCGGTAGTCAGAACATTTATCGCCTCTCCCTCCTCGTTAATTCGCAGGATCCTTTATTTTCTCGGGCATGAAAGTAAATTAGGAACACCGGTTACTCGCAGATTTAACTCGACAAGACGATGTTTTCTCTCGTGGAGAAATTTCTTCGACGTCGAACAGATGATCTCGTTAATTAACGATTCTTTCCAATGTTTTTAATAGCATCGCGGAGAAAAGAGATAGTTTGAAAGTATTCGAGCGTTTTCAAATATTCAACGATAAGAAAGTAATTTCTTTTGTCGACTCGAGATACCCGTCAGATAAAGTTTTCTAAAGTATTCCGGAGAAGCGCATCTCGCCAGAGACGGAAGATCCAAGAGAAAAACGAAGGCTGAAAATATTTAACCCCGAGGAGATGCGGTATCCGCAACGGGACGACCAGCCACGAGGGGGGTGGCTCGTCGGCCCGGAAAAAATAGGCCTTTATTGTTTTCGTTAGCTCTCCGTTCTCTCTTTCTCCCGTTCTCTCTATATTTGGGACTCCACTCTTCCGTTTTTCGGAGCTCCCCCGTCGGGAGGGAGGGAAGAAGGTGAAAAGAGGACCAGCGAGAGAACACGGGTGGAGGTAACAGGAAAAACCGGTGAGTGGTGGTAATGGGTGTTGAATAATAAAAAGTTCCATCCCTGGCGGGATCGCCTGGCCTTACTTATTTCAAGCCCAACCCGGTCGATCCTAAGAGGAAATTAAAAAATTTCTGCGTCTCGCCGCGGCGCACCGTGGATCCCGCCCTCCTTCCTCGTTCCGCGATTTAATCGAGAGACAATAGCTCGCGTTCCCGCGTTTATTTCATCCCGTCGTCGCCCTAGCCGCGTCAGATTGTTGTCGTGGCTCTTTATAACTGTCGTTCGCGCAAGACAATTGGCAGTGGCGTCTACCACCGTAGACTGTTTTTTTTTTTTTTTTTTTTGCGAGCAAATGAAAAATTTCGCGAGGGTGTCAGAGCGTCACTTATTTATCCTATGAATACGAAGTTTCGTATGGGTTCGATTTAAATAGATTGGTCTGCGTGTCTATAGTGATAGACTGGTAACTCGATTGAAAGCAAAACGTTACACGACCCCTTCTCATTCCTTCGTGAAACGCGAACGAAAATGCGAGCAAGGCACGCGAACGCGTTTTAATTCAATTCGAATTGCATCCTCGTGGCGTCCGCGTAGGGACATAAACTTGCCCACGTCAGAATTAATCTCGTACAGATGTAGCTGCAGGCTGCCGGGTCCTGGGTCCAGAATAAAAGTTCGTAAACGAATGCACATCGATCGGCTATATATTTTCTTAATCGTAAATCGATGACTGGTTAGGAGCCAGGTCCTGGCCGCCCTTATGTTATGGATCTTGTAACGCAACGTGTCGCGAGTGCACAGAGGAGAGGCACGACACCCCTTGGGGCGAGCATAAAGGGACGAAAACTATCCCCCCGTCGAGGTGTTTGCACAGGCCAGCTGTTGACGGCTAGCCGGAGGCCGCAAAAGCTTTAATCATCCAACCCAATCAGTCTTTCGGCGTTTGTTGATGAAAATTCAAGGAGAAAAAGAAAGATTCGGGACATCCTTTTATAGCCGTCCATCCTTCGTGTTTCCGTATAGCCAGAGAGGTAGACCGTGAAGTCGTTGAACGCGTTCCTTTGGCGAGGAGAGAAATGCAAGTTGCATTAAAACGTCTGAGCGTCGATCAGATCGCGTGACAGGAAAATCGAGATTACCCTCTGCGTGGAGCGTATCCGTTCATTTTCACGGCGCCTGGAGTTTCTCATAGGGCGTACACCTCGTATCGACGTGCACGCGACTCAACAACGAGGAAAATAATGGAGCGTGCAGTGTGTAAACCAGTCTACGATCGGCGACGTGACGAGCAGATCACTTCCTCCCTAATTAGGCACGTGCGTAGGTATGCGAGGATCGGTTCGACAGGCGTGCGCGCGCTTAACAATGGCTAATCCATGCATTCACGGTGGCTCCGCGGCTGTTAGGGAACGGATTCACGGTTGTCTGTGTGCGTACGCGTGTCGGTGCCCCCACGAAGGAGGCCCATAAAGGGGCAATACGGTGGATACGCAGGTACTTGCGCCCTTGCCCTATAGGTTCCCGCGGATAAAGGAACCCAGCAGCCATATGGCGCCACGGAGCGAGTCCTTGCACTCTCGATGCCACCGCGTCGCTTGCACCTACGGGGGCGACTCTTTCATTCTCCCGCTTCGATACATACAACTCGATTCTCTAATGGCTTTGTGCACGCTGATTATATGCCCGCCACTTCCGAGCCGTGTGTGCACGTGGGTGGACATGCGCGTGATGTAATCGAGAGCCGATATATCAGCACCCTAAGCGGATCGAGGATCTGAAGCACCACTCCTGACAGAGACCAGTGGATCAGCGTTTCTCAAACTGTCTGCAAGACTCGCACCGTGGTTGTTAGATGAACCGTGACGGGCACAGGGATGGTCCGTTTCGCGAGGGGTGGAACGGCTCATATTCTAAATGGCTACGAACGAGTATCGACGCGGATTCGTGCTCGTATACTTGTTGGTCTGTCCGATGATCGAAAATGAAAACAACGCTGCGAATATCGTGTCCATCGAGAGAAGTTTGAGGTAGCTCTCACTGGAAAACGATAGTTGTGAAAACGTCGGGATCGCGCAGACAGGGAGCGGGGCGAAGAAACGGTAAAGGACCTGGTGGAGATTAGAGATGAAAGTGCATCCGAGAAATGGACGCAGCCGTACAATCATAATTCCTCGGTAGTAAGTAGTCGTCGGTGTACACAGGCAAGGAACCGGACCAGACGTGACTATCCCAATGGCTGCATTTTGTCTTTTCACCACGGCAAACTTCCGCGCTCTCTGACAGGCTTCCTATTCTCTCTGTACCATCTTCTTGCGCCTAATCCGGAAAGTTTTGGCCGTAGCCCCGATACAATGGCCCCTCCGTTCAGCCAGTTTTATTATGCAAAAACCGACCGCGTATTATCGCTGGGTAAATTCAACGGAACCGAGGAACGTTCTGCTGAACTCCTCGATGAAACAAAAATGTCACGAGCTTGAAGAGGAGGTTTTGATGCATCTCGATCGTGGCAAAAGAGATAGATCGATTTGAAAGGCGTTACGTAGGAGACATCGACGAAGATGCAATTCCATTAACGAATTCTCTCTGTTTAAATGCAAGCGGAACGTAGCTACGCGATCTCCCTTCGTTAATGCGGACCGCGGAAAGTTTCATTCATACATCTCTCTGGCGGCGTGCGTGTGTCTGCGACGCAGAGAAATGTGCAGGGAAATAAACCACCGCGGGGTATTATTATTCGCGGGCCGATCAACCGAGCAGACAGCGTCGCGGATGTTTCACGAATAACAATTAGCCAAAGGGACGCAACACCGTCGAGACGGCGACTTAAATACAGCTTAACGATTCACCACCGCGACACCTCCGCCGTGAAGTTTTTCAACCGTTTCCGTCTCACTCAATTAGTGCCGTTCTCCACGTCCTCGTCGTCGTCGCCGTGGTCGTCGCGGTCGTTGACGACGGGGTCGTTATTTTTCACTTTCCCTCCTTGACGGACGCGTTAACGAGTCGCTCCGCGATCGAGAGAAAATCAGTGCCGACCCGTTCCGCACCGGAGTGGCCGGAAATACTTTGTGAATTGGATCGAAATAATCGGAACAGAGGCGCGAACGCGTACGCTCTCCTCGCGATTCCTTGAGAAATTCCTTTCATTTTAGCCGAGGAATTTCAAGCGTTCGCTTCGTCTCCATTCCTTTGAATTTCCATCGATCCATTGAAACTAAATATTGTTTACGAACCCCAATCAGTCTAACCGTTGTATCCATTAACGTGTCTATATCGCATCGATTTCTTCTCGCGATCCGTGTCCAGCACAGCGACTAGCAGTTCCAAAGAAGAGAATAAAGGAATAATTTCAATTGAAATTGTTCGAGTCCTCGCTCGTCTCTCCTACGTATCGCGCGAACATCATTTTCAACTACGGTCCAGGGAGTAGTCGACTTTCGGTAAGACCGCAGTCGAATTCGAGCATGGCGATGGAACAGAACTGCGGTAATAATGGCGCGTCGTTAGCTCGATCGCGAATCGTTGTAGCGATCGCCGCGATACGGCCAATCGACGCGCTCCAGTCACCCAGGGCCGATCCAATTTGTTTTTTCCATTCATCGCTCGCGAATCATTCTATCCGCGTATCCAAAACATTTCGATGAATTCGAAATTCGATCACGTCCCACGGTCGGACACATGGAACGTGTGCGCACGGCCGGGCGTTATCGCGCGGGCGCGAGTTCGACGATCGTCGCGCGCCGGGAATACGATCGCAACGGGTAGCTCTGTGTGCATATTTATGCGACGATACGTCGAAGTCGTCATCGCGGGCAAATGAACGGGGTGACGGTACGGCAGTCATCAATATTTCATATTCGTTCGCATGGCGGAACGAGCAAGGAACTCCCACGGGGAGGGACGCCGCTTTGTCGGGTGATCACGATCATCGGGGATCGTACCCGTCGATCCTCGTCGACGTCGCCACCCCTTCGCTTTCCGCGCGCTAGCCATCAAACTTCCAATCGGTGCCACCCCGTCGCGCCCTGTTCCTTATTTTATTGCCACGCTCGCCAGTCGCGCGCGGTCATTCGTTTAGCGGCTAAGTGAATTTCGAATTTCCCGCGACGGAACCGTCGCGACGCACACGCCAGTCAGCCGGGCTCGTAAATTCCGAACAGTCGGACATCCGGGGACGATAGCGATGGCAGGACGTTCCGATAACTGATACTGAGGAATTTATTGGGCCATAAGGCCATCGAGAATGCGAGAATATCGCGGCATTTTAGTGGCAATAAAGACCACTTTGCAGCTAGCGCGATAGCCATTCGAACGACGTGGCGCAATCGCCGAGGATGTCGCCGAGGTTGACTCTCGTCGTTTTTACGTCTCGAAGGATGAGAAAGACGGGGTTGCTCGATAGGTGCTGCTAACGATAATGTGTGTCCCAACACGTTCAGCGGAATTTACCGCTAATCGCTCGCAGCATCTCTCTACGATTCGTTCTCCGGTTTCAATGTGGACCAACGAACGTAATTTCGCGGATACGCGAGATACGCTCGCGATCGTGAGGGGAGTGGTGCGTTCACGCGGACATTTATCGCACTGACGACTGTTTATACACGCATGATTCACGGGGAACGAGTCGATCGACTCGATTTTATCCTCCTTAAAATCGACGCACCGTCCGCGGATCAATTCCAGGGCCCTTGACGCCGCGCCACGTGTTTCCTTGGCGTTCTCCACTGTGCCACCATCATTTCCGCGGAGCGCGTTAGCGGCACGATTTAACGAGGCATGAGTTAATGCCGCGTCGTGTTTCGTGCGTTTATAAACCTATGCTATGTAAGGTACATGTGCGTTTAAGCTAGACAGGGCTTGCTGCTGCGGGTGTACACAGGCAGATAAAGCGCGCGTCAGGATGCCGCGTACACGCGGGAATGTTATACGTGCCTCCGTCAAACGGCGTAATTTCTGTAGACGGTGGCCCCGAGCACTTGACAACGGGAAGGATTTTACTTTTGAAATACGGGTTCTCGCATAGCCGACGCGCGGCGACCGTCAAGCAGCTACGGCTGTCTTACTAATTCGGTATTTCCCTTTGTTGGGCCCCTGGTTATCCCTCGCGATTCTCCCCCGCCGCGACAGAGAGAAATATTCCGCTATAAATATAGACGAGAGGCCCGTGATAAGTTTGATTCCCTACGCGGGTAGGTACACGGGAGACGGGGATATAATGGAAGACAGGGGTGATTCGAAAGTTGACGAAGGTCTTACTTTCTCGTGCTGGAAACGGCGGCGGCGTGCATACACGCATCCGGCTGATTTATTCAGCCGGCAAAGTGGAGGATCGCTCCGCGACGTATCCACCCGTTCTTCCCCCTATTTATCTTTTTTTTTTTTTTCGTTTTTAAATCCCCACACGTACCAATCCTTTTTTTCAACGCCGCCAACGGAACCGCGTTTTCCTCTAAGGGCAAATGACGTCTGGGGAAATCAGCGCGAGTGTGAGATAGAACCATGGAATTTAATATTAAAAAGTTGGATTTTACGGGCTAGATAAAGATGGACAGATAACGACTCGGAAACGAGAGAGCGCGGGCAGCGCTCGAATCCGTGGGATAAGGGTCTTAAAGAAGCGGCGTTCTTGAAATTTATCTTTCGCTGTTTGTATTCGTTACCTTTCAAGCTTTTCCGCCCACCAACGGCAGCACATATTTCCTTCCCCTCTCATTTTCTCGTTATTCACTCCCGTACCCCTTTCTCTCCTTCTCTTTAGTCCCTCCGCGTCTTTTCCACCGCTCGTACTTCGTTAGGTTCGTTCCTTCTTTGTGAATATTTCCCCGAAGAAAATCCGAGGAGACGCTTATTTCTTCGGCTTTGATCAGGACGCCGGGGCTCGCGAGATACCTGAACTCTCACGGTCACGACGAGAGACGACGCGGCGCCCTCCTTTACCTGGCCCGTTCGACAAGTAACGTTCTCTGCCTCGTACTTTTGGCCAATTAAAACGTCGTGAAAGTTAAACGTAATACACTTCCCTGCCGGCTCGCTCGTTCCGCGTTCTCTTTCACGATTTTACCTCGTTACCCCGGCTCTTTTTGCTAAATACTGCCGCGGCCTTTCCAAACGAGATTCCATCCGAAAGTACTCGGATTGAGCGGAAGAACATTAAACTTTAAGCAGCATCGTATTCGTTCCCCCGCTTCCTCGGTCAGACACGGAAGAATTTTCGAATTCCACCGCGCATAAATCGCGTATCGAGCGCGTAGCGCGTTTTTCTGACCCTTGACCGGACGCATCCACTGCGGAGACTCCACTTCAGAAGTGACTAGACCTTTGCTAATTTCCAGCAAACCGTTCATAGCGTACCTGTAAAGCCTGTGTCCAAATGCACCCTCTGCCAGAAGCAGATCTCAGTTTTTCACACAGCAGTGCAGGAAAAACGTTGCGCGGTGCATGTGGAGCACAGAGGGAAGACGAGAACGCGCTAAAGGAATGGAAGGGAGAGGGAAAAAAAAAAAAGGAAACGGTTGCGGAAGAACTCTCGGTGTAGTTACGTAGCGTCTCAAGGGTGCACTTGAATTGCGTCGAAGGGAGTCTGTGCGCGAGCCACGTACGAGCAACGACGACACCGACGGTCTGACAACGGTGCGGAAGCGGTTTGTTCTGATTACGAGTCTCCGCTGGTGTTGCTGGATGAGGATAATGTTTAGTGACCAGCTCGAGGAGAGCCGACATACGCAGGTGTAAGCACACAGAGACGCGAAGAGATAGGGGTAGCTGGGGCAAGCCGTGGGAGGCGATGTCACAAATTCCGACCGCCGCCACACAGTTCTATCCTCGTTTCACCGGTCTCCTCTCGTTGTCTAGTGATTGCTTGCTTTGATCTCTGTAATCGCCAGACCCCATCTCTACTTCGTCGGGGTCGCCGTCGCTCGACTTAAGTCCTCGTCATCTTGTTCGGGCCGCTCTTTATGCTTTTCAGCCCCCGTTCATCACTCGATGTCCGGGCGAATGCTTTCTTGCCAGACGGGAGCAATAATAGTGGTTCTTGGCTCGCGATAATCAATCCCCGCCTAGGTGGGTTCAACAGTCAATGGCGTTCTCCGTACCCGTCCCGCGTTCTTAGTTTCGCCCGCAGTCTCGCATCCGCTACCATTCCGCTCCTCGCGAAACTTGTACATTTTATTCGAGCAAGTCGCGCGTTCGCAACTGGGTTAACGAAGACGCTTTGGGGGGTAAAAATGTCGAGCAATTTATCCGGATGTTCGACTTGAAAAGGGGACTATCTCGTTTAGTTACTCCGCGTCTGAAGTTGAACCTTTTCAGCGTTCCATTTGAACGGCGAGCGAGGTACGTTTTCGCAGCGATGAATTTCATTCGCGTTGAAGAGAGCCCCGAGGAAATGGATATAGGCCAGGATAGACGATGTCAAAGCTCGTTCCGCGGACGACGCTTCGTGTTTATTAATTCTTCTACCCGTGCAGTCGCCGGGACGAGCGTTCTCTAGCGCTGAACGAGCCACTTGAATGCACGACAATTACACGGGACTTTATCCGCACTGTACCGAGAGAGTAGCCGATGTGAAACGAGGGTGGAAGTATTCGACGGTAACGGTTAGCTGGTCGGCCACGAATTCGATTTTCCTGGCACCGGAACTGGAATACCAAATTCTCTTCATTATACGCGCACGCTCGCCTCTATTTTCGGCCGGGGTCAATTAATTATGCAGTTTTGTTCGTTCATTAAGCCAAGCACCGCCAATTCGTTTTATTAGCCCCTTTGTCGTTAATTTACGAAAGATTCGCACGGTTGATTTCCACGTGGAAATTATGTTTCCGCGGCACTTGCTCTTTTAGTGCCCGGTGGTAACTCGGCCCGCGCCACGGCCCGTTCTCGTTAAAGTATAATTAATTGAACAGTACCGCCAGTCGACTTTCCTTCTCTCCCGCCGCCGGTTGGTTAAAAGTGAGGCCGCGAATAAATGAATAATTAATTAAGCCCAAGGAAACGGGCAGGGAATCGAAGGTAATGGAGGGCTTAGGGCGGCCAAGCTAAACGGAAGGGGTTGGAAACGACAACAAAACCGTCGAAACTCGCGGAGCGTAGGAAAACACACCGGGGCGGTATAGAGGCGCGCGAATCGGCACCGAGGCCAATTTAAATGCAGATCGAGGTTTAAACGCCGACCGAACGTTCGAACACATGAGTCCATCCGCGGCACCCTCTCGTTTTCATCCGGTAATGCCACCGTTGGGATTTTAATCGCGAATTTCCAACCGAACCGATCCACGCGCGCTCTCTCACCCCATCCCTTCCATTCTTCCTCCTACTTCCTCGATTATAACCACGGCCACGTATCTCTCGCTCCGATTTCAACGGCGTCTGATGCGTCCAATAAATTTCGACTAACGAAACCGAACGAAAATCTAAAACGAGTAGAACGCGACCCAGCGAGAATAGAAGGGAAGATGAGGGCAGATAATGGTGGCGTCTTTGCCTATCGGTTGTCTCGCGTCATAGTACGGGGGGATCGGCCAGATAATCCGCTTAGACTTGACAGACAGATAAACTGTTTATTATTACTCCGGTTCGAGCGGCGGGGCCTGTCTGTACGTGGAACACGGAGAACGAGCCGATGGAAGGTTTCGATATCAGTCAGTCAGTCAGCGAGTCAGCCGTTCTTACCCCTCGGTCGTTCTAATCGTAAAACCCATTTTCTCGCTTGCTGGAAGGGACCAGATTCGGCTCACGGAGGGACTCGCCGCGTGGATTCGCCGCGTAATCCAGTTTTATTACTTTTCAGTCAGCGCCGGGGGTCGAACGGGAAGAGATATTTCCCACTTATCCCGGATTATTTCGGAGTTAATATCTAACGAAGGAAAATAATCGCGGCGCGCTCGCGGGTATCCGACTTTGCCCGCGCAACAGCCGTCGACCGGTTATCGATCAACCGATGAAATAATATTCGTAGTCACGGTACAATACGAGGTACGCGTAAACCCGCGGCCCTGGTTCTCGCTCGTTCGTCCACCCTTCCGATTCGAACCGCGTTAACGATTTTTCTTTTTTTTTTTTTTTTCTCTCGTATTCGCGCCGATTCCCAGCTCGCGCGCCGCTCCGATCTTTCGAGCTTTTCGCGTTCACCGGTGACATCCAGACGGGCGAGCGACAAAGCAGCCGGTGGACACGTCCGCGAGGAATTATCGCCGCGGTGGCGAGGGTGTCTGGAATCGACGAGTAGCCTCGGCTGTATCGCCGCCGTCCACGTTTATTGGTTAATCAAATAGTAGATCCTCTTGATTAGCCACGGGATGCTCTTGGCATCTATCGAATAATACCTGCCAGATGGCCGGACGGATTTCTGTCAGACTGCACAACCGGATCTCCTGGAGCGTGTCTAATTCACGAACGATATTAGCCGGGTCGCGGAATATCGACGAGCACGAGGATATTTTTCAGCGGGGTGTTCTTTCGCCGTTACGGGGCTCTGTCTCGCATCTGCCGCTTTCGAGTCACCCGTTTTGGGAAACGGGACCGGTCGATAATCTGGGAACAAATTTAAATCGGATTTTATTCCATCGAGGCGAATGTTTATTCAGTGAACACGATATGACATGGCGAAAATCAGGCGCAAGCGATTACAATATAAAGTACGATATTAATATGCCGTATAAATGCGCCAGTAACAAATGTCGATATGTAAATGTCAACAGCAATAAATTGCGCTAAATTGTATCGAATATGAAGTGACTCGCTCGGTTCGAAAGCACACCCTTTCGTCTCTCGAATCCTCTGGGAATAGCGTGCACCTGTTACTTTTAGACCGTCTACCTCGAAACTTTTAGAGATTAGATCGATCGATAACCCAGAAACAAGTATAAATCTCACCCGACGTTAATCTTTGATGCTATTAACGGTTTGGATTATCTGTGTCGCCTAAGAATGCTTCACTAAAAATACCGGAACTCGGTCGACAAAGGACACGCTCCTGTTCGTCTCGTGACGGAAGATATATATCGTGGACAACGCGTGAACGAATTGCCAGGCTGGCGCGAAACGGTCGCGATTAAATTATCCCCAATTTATACCTTAATAAACGCCACTGGGCTACGGGAACGGAGTTTCTTTGACGCTGGCAAGACGAGACACGCGTCCCGTTTAAATTTACGCGAACTGCAGGGCCGTATTCCCGTGTACGCACGCGAATCGTGCGTGAGCGTGCGCGATTCCAAGCTTCGCACACGGTCCACGACGATAGAGTCGTATATGCGTCGCGATAATGGGCGACGTCGTGATTAAATGCATCGCAAAGCCTCGCGGCATCTCGATCTCTTTGACCAGCGCCTAGGCTGAAAGAAATTTTACGACTCTTCGGCAATCGATACTCAATGCGATTTAACACGCAATAAAATATGATCGTGCGTAACAATTTATTACTCTGACGCAACTATAATTTCGACCGCTGGTATACACAGATACACTCGTCGTGGTCATTAAAATCGGTGATTCTGATGTTAAGATACGGTTGACAGTTTCTGACCAACGTGTGTATTAGCGGTTCCGTCTGGTAGATTAACTTGTCAAGTTCCGGGTGAAAAAGAAGGGGAATAAAAGATGGGATTGGCTCGGGTATTAGGGTTAAGACTACCGTTAAACTTCTCTCCGTTGGATGTTTAATCCTTATAGTCGAACATTCCTTCATATTTATATGCATTCCAAGAAGTGTCGATACGGAAAGCAGTAAACAAGAAACAAGAAGCATCCACCAAGCGTACTTTCGTCAAGTGCTGCGAAAGAAAAAGCTGTGCAAAGATACCAAGAAGAAAGTACATTAAAAAGTTGCAGTAATTAATAAGGAAGCCAGCGCCAGGGTACTGACAGATATATTGGAGCGGCAAAAGGCGAAACAAGTGCCTCGGGGCTTAACAGAAATGCGATTAGACATTCTCGAGCACAAAGAAGTCCACGATCTGGCAGGAACCTGTTGAGAGAGGATTCAAAGGCATCTTTCTCTCGTCTTTCTTCGTCCTCTTGTTCTTTTTTCGGTCTGGGCGTTGTTCAGCCTCTTGAGAAGCGCGAAACGCCCGGAGATTGGCGTCCCGTGTCGCGACCGGTTCGTTACTCACCCCGCGCCGCGTAACTTTAAATCCCGTCCGGCGATTTTCGTACGGAGTGAACGCGAACCCGCGTCTCGCCCCGGTGAAACGAGATACCGTGAAAAGATGCTCGCACACGCTCGTACGCGCGCTTTCTAATTAAGTCGAGCTTTTAAACAGAACGTGCCCGGGAAACCGGAAGGTGCGCGCCCCGCGATAGTCACGGCGGATGGTTAAGCGAGCATCGTTAATTCCTAGGCCGCGGTTGAAGACTGTGGCGGGGTGGAACAGGTTGCGAAGGGGTGGCGCAGCGCGCGGAGTGAAACGCGACGCGCGCAATAGCGTTGGCTAACCGTGGAGACATCGCGGGGTGGTGAAAAAAAAGGGAAAGGATGAAAAAAGAAGGAATATTATAGAAGGTAGACGAAGCGGAAAAGCGGCGCGAGCGTGTTGCGCGTATCCTCTTTTCAGGCTAGAATCAGGAGTCTAGCCGAGTGCGGGGCAGGCGCGAAGCCTCGGCGTCGAGCGAGCCGGGAAACGGTTAACTCTTCTTGCAAGACTACGCAAGGGATAACCGTAGCGAGATGGGGACGCGGAAGGAAAAACCGGCTGGTGACTGTTGCGCGCTTCGAGTTAAGTGGTACTGTTTATTGTTTGAGCTTTAGAACGCGTGGGTCTTCATTAGCAAGAACTGCAGCGAGCCTTCGCGGACGGCGGGAGAAAGCGTCGCGTATATATACATGTAACAAAGAAGAAGTTGAAGAAGAAACCTTGCTACTTCCGGCATCTCGTTAATTAATTAAATTAAGATGCTAGCTGCGCGTCGTTGCCGCTGCTTCTGCTGCTTTAGCGACATATACCGTATATATTTTGCGCGACTCCTAAATGCTGGGGGCTGGCCCATTCTCCATGAATGCATATTAATTGCGCGATCCCAAGACGCGTCGTTGAAAAGAGGCATAGAGGGTGGTTTGGGGTGAGTCGAAGGTAGGGCACAACTCGAGGGTAGTGGCAGTATTTCCGTAATTGTATAGTCAAACGAAGGAAGGATCTAACAGGGTGCTCCTTTTACATGACACGTATGAATAGATTCTTCATTAGCCTCGGAAAATACCTAACAGGTTTCACTGTCGTCTCTCAATTTGTAGAGCAGAACGATCCAGGTCCTCTCAAGGTACTTTCCTTGGAGCTCACGTTGGATCTTGCCGTGAGTAATTGGAAAACGAGTGAAGAGCGACGCGAAACAGCGGCCCGGAACAATCACTATTGACGCGTGAAAGGACGCGAACGATATTTCCATCGGGTTGCCCCGGTGCGCCGTTTTTCATTATTTAAGTCAATGCCCACGGGCGACGCGCTATATGCGATTAGCAATTCCGCCTGCGCTCGCGTACGTACGGGTGCACCAGGGCGATGCCTGCCCGCCTTTGTGCCCGGCCACCCCCGATTTCTATTTTTCGCACCCCGTGCACAGGCTCCCACAGGCTCGGGAAGTGAGTCAGAAGTCATACACGCGTACAGAGACGCGCCAAGGGGTGAGGGATGGCTGGGTCGTGACTGAGAGCGCGGGGCTGATTTCAGCGGTGGTTACGGGCCGCCCCATCAGCTGAGTTATGGCATCCATAACTAGCACCTACGTCTTTCATTAACCCCGGCATTGTCGCCTGTACTGCGGCCAGCTCGTTAAAGGGGGGTACGCGCGGAGATCGACTACGGGGGTTAAGGGAGTAGAAGACACCTATTTGTTTTTTGCTCCACTCGTATTTGCCTGCCATATGTCCCACTTATCCGTGCTTCTATACCTCCGTGCCTCGAGCACCGTTCCTCGTGCGTCGTTCAACGATCGATCCCGTCCTTTTGTCTCTTTGCTTTTCTGGGAGATAGAATCCTCGATACTGTGCCCCGCGGATTAAGTGACTCGAGCGGTCGAACGTGCCCCTCCGCCCAATGCTACGACAAACAACATCAATCATGATCGCGTATTAGACACTTGTCGACATCTTTCCTAGAGTACGACTGAGGCTACATACGGATGTTGCGTTTGAACAGACGTCGCTGGAGAGGAAAAAAGGATAGAAAGGAGGACGAAATCCTGATCGATGGCTAGCGGGACGATCGCTCGACGCGTTAACAACGGATACCGTATCGGCGTGCGAACATCTGCGACGAGACGCGTTGCGTGGTATCGTGTGCGGGAGACGGTGAGTCGAGATTGCCTGCGCTCGAGCTTTTAAGCTCGTTCTTTTTTTTTCTTTTTTCGTCCGCGTCCACTCTCTTCTCGGGACGAGCGTAAAATATCGCGTGCCCTGGAGAGTCCGAATTAATCGCGGCTACCTCCGTACCGATACGAATAAAAAGATGGAAATCCCACCTGCGTGCACGCCGGGCTAGCGATATCGAGATAGTCGCTGCAATTTCAGCGGAGGAATTTTCTTTCCTATCCATTTTTTTCCTTGTTTTTCTTTTTTTTTTTTTTTAATTTCATCCCGTAGCCGTGCACGCGCCGTGGCCGGTTGGGCGTTTATTAAAATGTTTATTCGACTACGCTCCGGAATCTAGCCTCTGCCCACCGGTTTTAACAGCGCAACCGCGTTCCTACGGTACCAGCGTTTCGAACTACCATAGTTTAACGCGCACAGTCTGCGGTCGAGTGGCCGGCAACAAAAAGAAAATCCTCCGGAAAAAATTTGCCCGAGTAACGGACGCGCGCGGGGGCAAATTTCGCCCTGTTGCCGGTAAATTGCTCCTTTGCTTTGTTTTTTTCCGCCGTCAGTGCGTGGACTTTTTCGTCGATACGAGCCGCGCGTTATCGTAGGGTAAACAGGGAGAGATCCTACCCCTCCTCGCTTCGTCGGGGGTTGCTGCTGCGTGCACCAGGCTGCGTGCTCGGTAAAAAATTCACCGGCGACCGGTTTTGGAATTCATCGTTTCGCTAGCATTGGCCGCGGTAACTTTATCGAAAATTAATCGAAAATGGTATTGTTGCCCGTTGTGAAAAAAATATTCGTTGAAAACGGCCGGCTTGTCGAACCGGTCCTTCTCTCTCGCTCTCTCTCTCTCCCTCTTTTTTTGTCCGCTACGCAAATTTGATACGAACCATGATATGTCGCCGAACGGTGTGTTAGCACTCTCGTGTGTTGTCGAAAATATATTTCCTTTTGTTTCGTTCAACAAACACGCGATAAACCATGCGACTCGAATGGTTGACAATGGATGATAATGGACTTGGTACGCGACAACAACTTTTAATTTGTTATACCTCTGCAGTAGATGCAGCCAGATATATCCGCAACGTGTAACTTTATTATTACCCGCAATTTCACTGTCTTCCTTTGGTTGCGTTAATTCATAACGTCATGTTTGCGTGAAATGTTGATTAAAACGATTAAGCGCTTAGCAGAGCTGTTTAATTCTACCGATAGCAGCATTTTTAACATTTCGCCTCTCGAAATTCACAATTCGAATGGCAGAACATCGCGGTCTCATTCGAATTCAGCGGTTCTTTTGTTCTTGAAAATTTGTTAACATTCGCACGAACGAGCTTAGTATTTCGAAGAATAGCGCGATTTGAAAAGAACGGCCTGGCAAGGAAGGGTGGTGTCGCGATGAGGAACGAGCCGTATTTTTAGCGCGACTTTCCGCGTCTGGGTGGGCCGGCTCCTTTTTTAGCGTCTACTAAACACCAGCTCAAAGATAAACTAATTTGTCCCGGATTTATCAAGTTCCCGTCTGCCTTTCCCCGTCCCCATGAAAGTGATACATAGATCGTTTATACGTCTAAACAAACATCGGCTAAATCACATAGCCGTGCAAATATTGTCGCGGCTTGTTTGTTCCATTTCCAAAATATCGATCAAACTATTCTGAGGGGAGTTCTCTTAATTTACATGATTGATACGCATTTCACCGTTCGGGGAAATAACGTTTTGATTGATATCCATCGTTTGATGTTTGCGTAAATTCATGCATTACTTGGCCGCGATATTGTATAAACGTTGGAAACGATGGGACGTGTTATTTCAGCAGCGCGCTGCGCTCTCGCTCGTGCAATTTCTTTTGCCTTTTCACCCTAAACTGCAACGTCGAGCTATTAAGTCGAACGAACGGATTCTACGCTTTCCACGGACCACTCTCTAAGAAATTTCCAATTTCAATCACATGTGACGCGCGGTAAACGCGGACGACTGTCAGCCTCGTTGAAAGAAAAATGCGAGACCTTAATAATCAACCTGAACATATTCCTCGAATTCTATCAATCCGTAAATCGCACGTCTACAATTTAGCAGCGCATTGCGTCCTCGCTGTTATCCGGCCGTCGACGCGCAATCCATTCGGTACCATTTCTGTCAGCATTCGCTGCGATTGAGTGCCGCCATGCGTAAGAACGCGATCGTGCGAAGAACACGCAGATAGAGAGAGAGAAAGAGAGAGAGGGAGAGAGGATCATTCGGTGTGCAAGCACGTGTTATTTTCGACATGGGATTGCCATGAGAATATACGGGACAGGTCACACGTGGTGACCATCGTCGCGAGATGAGAAACTCCCCGTATGCGTACCGCGGGGGTGGTTTCGGTGCCGTCCTTCGCCGTTGCTTCGATGATTAATAGGAATCGACGGATCGTACGCGTTATGGTGCCGCGAAATGTCGTCGATAAATTTTCGGCTGGCCTCGTAACGGGTTCGCGGACAAGGAAATATTTTTTTTCCAGGCAGATATGTTTCTAACCCTCGTGCAGTGCCAGCCATCGTTTCGCAGCTGTAACGTATGGCACGAATAGGTTGATACGTGACGCAGATTGCGTCGTTACTGTTCCGTATAACGGATCAATCGAATGGGAAGGGAATAACGTTCGGAAAATGTCGAAAATATTCCTGTACTTTTGAGTTGGCTGAATTCTTCGGTTTTATATTTTGCACGGTAAGCACAGTGTAGCTGGGTCGATTCGTACAACAGAAATTTGCTGATTCTTCTCGGCTGCCTACGATTTTTCGCCCTGAAATGATCCTCAGCAGTAGTTCGGCAGGAGTGGAATTAATTGGCCAAGCGCTGAAATTTCGTTCCAGTAAATGGAATTGGAACAAATGGGGTTATTCCTTTCCGATTCGGCCGATCGATTTATCGACTCCAGGCGAACGAAAATAAATTTTATTGTCACTGATATACCCGGGGAAGATAATATTAACCGGTGAATTTTGAAATGCACCGAGACGGTGGCGAAAAAAATTGGACGCGTACGGCTCCCGATAGATTTAAAGGATTCGAATAATCGCGGGGGATTACAAAGACAAATTATTACGCGCGCACCGGTGAATTCGTCCCGAAACGGTTTTCCTCTGTCCACGCGGGGGCTGCGTGAACGGAAGCGTGAAACGATGAATGCAAGCTGCACGATTTCCATAATTTCAATAACGCGCAACTTTCTCGCCGGCTTAATATAGCGTAAAAATAATTACTGCCGCGAAAATGGATTCAGGAACGATCGTGTCGCGAAGTTGGGTAGAAAATGCGATATCGTCGGACGGGGTTGGAGGCGCGCGGTACATTCATCGTCTCGCGAACGCGCGAAGGGCCAGGCGAGAAAGAGAGAGATCCTGGGCGTCGTCGTCTAAGGGAGGAGGAGGGCGCGCCCTGGCATCGCGAACCCCACTGGATGCACGAGCACGAACTTTCGTACCTTCGCGCGATGCATTGTTTTTAGAATACACGTAGCGTATATATACTTATACACCGGTAGTAGAAATACGTCGCTTCATTTTTCTCTCCTTCCCCGGGTCGGTGTCAGCACAAGTGTATTTTCCTTTATATCCCTATACCCGACGACTGCTTGGCCGTCCCCTTCCCCCTTTCTCCCCTATCCTTCCTCCGTCTTCCTCTCTCGCTCTTTAAACGTATTTGTCGGCCCTCGAGTAGGTGTTATTGTGTTATACGCGGGACACGACAGCTTTCGAGATGGCTCTGTTCGCGCGGGAACACGAATCCTGGATAAACGTGATTATTTTTCGCAATTTGCTAAGCAGATGCCTTCATTGTGCGCGGCTCCGCCGCGGCAGGAGTTTGTTTTCGTCCTTCCACCCCTTTCTTCTTTTCCCTCCCTGACCTTCTCTCCCTCGCCACGGTATCGAGCCCTCGTCTCGCCGCGTCGACCAGCGACAGGATTTTTCTCTTTTCACCTGTGTACACGTCGCCGTGTACGCGCGCTATTTGCGAATACACACGAGCCACCGCGGCCTCTCTCGCACCCCTTCCCTGCGACACCCCCTTCGTTCTAGACCATGCTCGAGCGTTCGTTCGTCCGTTCGTTCGTTCGTTCGCTGATGTACACACGTAGGCACACGCGCGGAACGCGCGAATCCACGCACGCCGGGGGCTGCATATTTTAACCAACTTGCCTACACCGTGCATTGTCTTCCCGAGCGTCCCCGTCTCGCAACGCTACACGGGCCGAGAAATAATGATCGTACCCGACAGCATCCTGCTCCTCCGTCTATTCTTTGTCGAGAAAGCAAAGCATCCGTGACAACAATGTTGCACTACGCTCGAGAGATTGCGGGAACCGTGTCCTTTTCTTGCTTCGATTGTGTCCTACCCCGATACCACCCACCTCACCCAACAGGGTTGGAACGGGTGCAAGTGGGGGAGAGACCGTGGAGACAACGCGGCGCGGATCGCTGCGAGGCTTCTTTCGCGGTGTATCCTGTTCCCGTTTACGCCGAAACGTTCGCCCGTTGTTACGCACGCGAGAGGGGTTGCTGCCACTCGTACGCTCCTCTTTCGACGGCTCGGGACAAGCCGTCCGGGTGAAACGAGGCGTCGAACGAGGGCGATGCATCGGGAACGAGAACAAGAGGGCTGGATCGGTGATTAAAAACGATAATTTCGAGCCGAGACTAGGCTTCTATTGATGTTCGATGTTATTGGTCGTCCTGGACTCTCGAGACTTCTATTCCTGGCTGACTACACTTCTTGCTGAAAATTATTTAAAAATTTCACGTTGATTAAAGTGATATAAAAATGTGTCGAAATGTAACGATGGTACCCATAGTGGATTTACAATTGTTAGTCGATCTTGGTTCGAGATGCGCGTTACAACCCCACGTATTGTCGCGGTGGAGGTACTTCGAAGACGTTTCGAAAGGAATCCGTATTGATTGGCCCGCATAATTGATTCGGATTCAAGCTTAATGAGCTGATTGTACGTGTGCGGTGCAGTTCATCGATGCGCGACGGACGTATCGGGCGGCGAAGCATCGCTCGATTCGATTGACGTGACAGTTGAATTGCCGCCGTCAAGAGCCGATATTCCGATTGTTCCAACGGGGTGACACGCGGGGAAGCCGAAGGGCCTCGCAGTGAACGGACACACCTGTTTGCGTCTTCCTCTCCGTCGTGATTTATGCGCGTGCCAATTGAATTATATTCGTCGTGCCTTCTTGAACACGATCCCAGGCGCGCGAGGGGCGGACGGCGATCGATGAAACGTTAGAGTCCCCGTCGGTGCCGTGGCGCGCGTCGAAGAAATTAAATCGACGGTGAATTGAATATCCTGTTGGCGGACAATAAGGAAGCGAGCTTCCTTCCATTGTCTTCTTATTACGCCTGTCAAACTAATTCGAACAATGAGATTTATCTCGCGTTCCTTCGAACTTCATTAATAAAGATGCTAGACTCTGCTCGTCCATAAATTCAGGTACAAAAAACAGACGGCTGTGGTTGTATTAAGATTCAGCGCCGCAGATGCGTTTCTCTTGAGCCAGTTCGAGATCGAACGGTATAAGTTGGTCAATGGAATTCCTTTTTTCGATCAACTTTTGTAGTAATTGTTGGGAGAAAATACATCCACCTACCTTCTTGACGATACGCATCGCGTGTGCTTTTGCAGCGCGAAAGTTCCACGGAAGCTGGCACTCCTTCCGCTAGAGCGACCAGGCTGCGGAACGACGTTCGCTTCGAACCGGCGAATTCCAAAGAATGGATCCCACAAGAGGGGTACAAGTATCCGTCACGCCGCTTGCCTCCAGAAGGAGTTGCCTTTTCCGACTCATCTTCAACCCCTCTCCGCGATACATTATGTTTCCCTGAACGCATGCACGACCTTTTGCACCGGGAGAGCCACCGGAAGCGCGTACCGCGCAACTTTAACCCTTTTTCTTGCTCGTCTTCTCTCCTCTCGAGGATCTTTTTGAAGCTCCACGCGATTTCCAGTCACGCTCGGGATGATCCGCGAGTGCCTTCGAACATCCCTTTCTTCAATTGAAACTCGAACGCTCGCTCGAAGACTCCTCCGGCCTCGCAACCCTTCCGACGTAACGCGAGAAATTTGATCGATCCTCCTCGTAACGGGAACATCGGTCACCCCCTCGTTGTAACAGCTGTAATTCACCCTTGGATCTCCAGGGGGGAAATATTATATAAAAATGAAAATATCCGTCGCGACTGCGCGAGACGGGGATGTTTCCGACTTGGCGCGGATGCCGACGACGCAGTCAATCGCGCGTCAGATGAAAAAGGGCAAAAGAGAGGGAAAAGTGGGAACCGAATTAAGGGTGGCGGCGTGTTACATCGGCGTTAGGGAAATCACGGGAAACGCGGGATAGAACGAGCGTGGTTGGAAGAGCGAGGAAGGAGACCGCCGGGCGTCACTTTGGTGGTGGCAGAGTCAGCCTACTCTGAAAGCGCTCATTGAAATGGCTCGCGGCAGTCTGACGTACGCGGATCATTAATTGAAATTCCGTTACGCAAATGCTACGCGCACGTACGCGCGCTTCCTATACGCGGCCATGTTCGACGCGTGTTTCGCAACAACACGGGCAGACGGGACCGTCTCGGGTATACGCTCGAGCACCAGACTAGATTCTATCGTTTTTATCGGGACGAATTAGCGGGGGCAATGCGTCTAATTAAGAGGGCACACGTTCCTCCTGAGGATTTGCTCGCGTTCCGTTCGAGGCGGACGACTGTTTTTATCCTGCGCGCGGCTGTAAAAATAATTGAACACGACGTCGTACCACGGCGAATTGTCACGGACCCGTGGGCTGGTGGTAGACGTAGGAACGGTAGCGTGAATAGCGGGGAATTAACGCTACGGTTAAATAAAACAGCGATTACGAAAGTGGACACGCGGTTGTTGCGTGCGTACGCTCGCGCTATGGAAACGAGAAGAAAGCTCCTCGGTGGGTGGCGCGCGTTTTCCCGCACCGCGATTGTTGGCAGAAAAATCTGTTCAGAAAGTAATTAAAACGTTTAAATATCGGATGTCATCTCGCGTATGCGCGTGACGGACAAAGTGGGCCTGGAAACGAGGGGTTTTAGTTTTTTACCCCGCGCGGCTTTTCCGTCCCTCCTCCGCGCACCAAGGGTGGTGGTGGCCTCTCCTCTCTATGCGCTCCCGCGCGTTCTGCACGCGACTTTCGAAGTTCACCGGCAATCCGTGTGATGTCTGCCTGGCCTTGCGAGCGCACAAGAGAAAATGGCACTTTTGTGTCCCGGTTACTAATGCGTCTCGTAATAATTTCGTTTTTTTTGTCGACTGCCTTTTACGCGACTCGCTCCTCTCCCTCCATGCTCCGCTTCGTCGTCGCAATTTCTGGATCGTTCCTTTCTTTCGCTCGCGGTGCGCAGACCTCGTCGTACAAAGGGACGGGAAAGGGGGAGGGGCGGGGGCAAAAGAGAGCAGCGGGAGGTACACGCGCGTGTGTGCGTGGATATATCAGTCGACGGAGAAAAGATGAAAAAAGAAAAAACGAGGGTAGCGCGGAGAGAAGAACCCGCGAAGTTTTATCTCCGGCGGTCTGACAACGCGGCATTTTTGGTTTATTTTCCAGAAACGAGATGGAAGTACGGACAGAGAGACCTCGAACGGCTGGCCGGATAGCACCGACCGGACGCGTTACACCGACCATACATCAAACAGGTGGAGGAAGAAGAAAAGCGATACCAGTGCCGCCGCCGAGGGTGCCGACCCCTATGCCCACCGCGAACAATAATCAACAGAAGTAAGTAAATTATGTTTCCGATAGTCTGCCCCGCGTTCTTCCCTCCCCCTTTCGTTTGATCAGGAAATATATCCTTCGACAAAGACACGAATTTAATGCGCGCCTACCCTGTAGATAACGAAAAATTCCGAGAGAGAAATTCGCTGAATCTACCCTCGACAGCAATCGTTGTAAATATTGTCCATAGTTTAGGTCAGAACTAAAAGATTCGATGGTTTCGCTGGTATCACGCGAACGACGCATCTCGTAGGTCGAAACTTGGGTTGTACTACTTAAATGGTGGTGAACGATACCCGGTACAATGAAAGCGCGCTCTAAACTTGTTCCACGGTTGTTAATACCTCGTGCCAGGCGAAATATCTGAACTATCGCGATGATTAGATCGGTTGCCAGATTGCGAGTCGCGAGTTACTATCAGTTTCCGGCGCAACGTGTGCTTCCTATTGACGGCGCGGCGCACGAGTTCGTTGGTCGCGTCGAATCCGAGGGTAGAAAGAGACGACGCCATTACGTAAGTGGGATTAGGCGCGCGCGCGCGGAGTTTGGTCTCGGCTGATCAAAGTTTACCAAGCCACCGGTCACTCGCCGGTACTCTCGACCAATTTCAAGATGTTCCCCGCTATATACACTATTTCGTGTAGTTCCGACAGGGAATAGCTTGTAACACCGTGTCTGGTTCAATTACATTAGGAGTTCGATTGTGAGACCGTTAAACCACCCGCTTTAGTTTCCCCGTCTCGTGCAACTGAGATTCCAAATTTCCGTACGTAATAATCGCTAAGTAACCGATAGAAAGGGTCGGATAAAAAAGCCTTGGAAGAGTATTCTTAGTCGAAGCTAGTAATTTTTAATGCTCTCCATCCTCGAGCCACCGCAATCCTGTGGCGAAAACAGAATTCGCACGTGGAAACCCGAGTACGCATTACCATCGCAACGTTTAGCGGTGGCAATCGTGCGGTGCTAATTGAATCGACATGTGTCCACGCGCGACGAAACCGACTCCAATCAACTGGCGTCAATAAAATTAGCACGCAGAAATCTGGCTCGAACCGACCACTCTGCTCTGCAGCGACGTGGTTACTTGTCACCGTAGAGAGGAAAAGAAAAACGATGAAACAGTAGATCGTCGAGTATTTTCGAAATGAATCCGAAGTGAATGCTCATGGGTGCTTGGCTCCGTTGTTCGGGAAATGACGTGCCCGTTCACCGTTCCCCTCGATAGACCGTACAACTTTATCTTGCGGTTTAGAGAGGATTTTGCGCGAGCTTCCGTCTATATATCGGGCGGGGAACTCCGCTAGGATAGGCTCCATTAAGTAGAGCGTAGCAGCGAGGTACAGGCGGTTCGGTCTGTCTGATTAAAGTTCACGAAACCCCGAGACCACCGGCCACTTTACTGATCTCTTCAACCAATCTACTTCGACCACACGTTGGATTCGGCCGGTACACGGATTTGCGGGGCTCTTTACCGCCTCCGCGTACCTCGCCCCGCCACCCTGGCCAACCCCCTCGCACCCTCGCATTAACTCCGCTGTACATAAACGTCTATCGTTCCGTTCCCCCGGTTCAATCGTTATTTCTGCTCCCTAAAAGATTACCAAGTCCGATTCCACGAGGATACTTGGCCAGGTCGTCGTTTTAATTGCGCTGCCTTTAGATGCTCGTTAACTAATGCGGATTATATTAAAGGGAAGGTTATTCCAGGTCCGGGTATCGGGGAACAGGACAGGGTCGGGGTGGTACGAGAAGTTGCTGCGTCCAGTCGGACTCGTTATTCCGCGACACGGTGGCGGCCGACGCGACGTCGCGATAGAGCCGTAAAATGTATAGCCGTGCACGCCGCGAAACCACTTACCGTGCAACTTCTGCACCGCGATGCATTCGAGACACGTAGAAGACTTAACGGAGCGCCGTTCCCAACCGGCGGCCCGCCGGATTCATTTCCCAGACGTCCCATATTCACCGACGAGACGCGATTTCGGCGCGTCCGCGTTTCGAATCGTCGCCCAGCAGTCGCCACCGCTGCGATCTCTTCCTCTCGTTCGAGCATCGTGTTCGCTGATATCGGCGAAATTGCCGCTGTGTCGATTGGCTTCGATCTCGCGAGAAATATCGCCCGTTCGACGCGCATCGAAACGTACGCGTCGTCTCGTTTTCAGACGAATTTCTGCTGTACACACGCGGGAGTCGTGGAAGAAAGAATTACTTACCCGGGTAGAATTATACGGGAGCTGAGCGTGGTGGGAAATAAAATTCAGTAAATTTAGTGTTCTCGTATCGCGGCGGTGGCGATCGATGCTCGGATGGTTGTTCAAATTTTTAACGAGTCTCGCGGCAGCGCGAAATTAATTACTTAACGGCCGGAGGTTTTTTTCCACGGGATGGAAATGAAACCTCCCGCTCTCCTGCCCTTCCCATTCGTACAGGTTTATTCTCTCCCGCGTTTCTACGCGTAACATATGCATCGACGGTACCTTTGTGTCTCCGAGGGTATACGCGTCATTAAAATGCAATAAGTATTGTTACTTAATGAACGGCGACGTTTAAATGGCTTTTTGTTCTTCCCCTTTGTCGATGCACGAATCGATACTACGTGCTTTCTATTATATCTCTGCTCGATGCATTAACAGAGACTTTTTATTATCAAACAATCGGTTGCCAGCGATGTTTCGTGGAAAGCCCGCAAATCGCGTGGTTGAAATTTCGTTTTGCTATCCCTTGCGATTTTCTTTCAGAAAAAGAACACCAGTGTTGGTGAATTTAATACTCGCAATGTTAATTAACGGCAGACAGAATTTTCTCGCAAGTCCATTCGTGGAATTAACAACGACCGTTAAAAAGTTCCACGGGACTCGGAAACCACCGCGTTTCTCGTACGAATATTCGACGAACGGTCGTCGAGAGAGGGACTTAATCCGGGGTTGGTGGTGGTTCAACGAGAGAAAGACGCGAACGCGAGAGGGCCGACGGGGTCCGTGCGAGACAGGCGAGAGCGAAAGGACCAAGGGTGGAGATTAGAGATCTACAACTTATCCCGAAAAGTGGTTTTCAGTCGTTGCACGAGTGCTCGTAAGCGGTTTAAAAGCGCGACTTTAATGCCTGGACAAATCTACATTCCGTTAATTAGATTCCCTGGTCCGCCGAATCGTTTCGATACACTTATCGTTCGTGGTCATCGACGATGGCCTTTCTTGGGAGTAGAAATCGTAGGTAGCAGAGGAGGGACCAGCGATGGACTCGTTTCACGTGACATTTACCGCGCAAGTGGCCAGACAGCCAGTCAAGTTCTACCCGCGCGCGCGTAGCAGCAACGAGCACGATCCGAGGCGGATAAAAACTGGCGAACGCGATGGATTAAGATCGTTTTAATTTTATTGGTCGGAGCTAATTACCTTTCTCCCGACGATCGGCCCCGAATATCCCGCGGTCTCGCGTTTCACGCGTCCGCGTGCGACGCGGGGTATTTTCTCCGTGCCCATGGAAACTAGTCGCACTCGAGCCCTTTCCACCCATCGCCATCGGTTTTCTACCTTTCCCCGTCCTCCTTTCTCCCTTTCTCTTCCCCTCGACGAATCTCGATCAGCCAGGCACCAACGCGGGGGTGATCGCGGTGCGCTGGTTGAAAACGCGCGGCTTGGCGTGTTTCAAGGGAAACACAGGCCGAGCGCGAGGAACGTCGGGAAGTTTGAGGCGTGTAATGTCTACGAGGACCGGCTAATTATCCAAAATGTCCGCAACCATGCGAATTTTTCCGCCGGGATTTTAATTAATTAGCGAACGGTGGACGCGCGCAGAAGCCGATTCCCCGGTCGAACAGGCGGCACACGGCCGGTCTGCAACGCGTAACAGGCAAAGCTTCATTAGATCTTTCAGCGTTCCCTGAAATTCTGTGGACCGCGGGGCAAATAGTTCGTTCGTCGCTTTATGCGGAGCTGAGAGTAGCTTTGTATCAAAGAGCTAGCTACCCGTATGTATTCATTAGTCTGTATTTAGCATAGTTCCAATGAGCGATGGAGGCTTGGCCCGTGAATTGCCGCCGGCTTAGCGTGGTACGCGCCTCCGGTTTCACGAAGAATTGTCGATGCGAGATCGTGGGGATCGCGATTGCGTCCGTATCGCCACGTAACGCGAGTGACATTTAGGGTTGCCTGCTTAATCGGATCGATATCGTTAGCGTTAATTAATTTCGCACACTGATAGAGAATTCCATCGTATTTTATCACGCGTCATCGTTGAACGTACGGAAAATTTTCCTGTACAAAAGATGGCGCGGTACGGCAGAATTTTTATTACGAAGGCTGTATTAATTTGCGCGCGGTATAAAATTTCGCGGAGGTCGTAGGAATTTTTTTCCAGCCTGATTCCCCAACGCGGAAAATTACCAGTCGCTGCTAATGAACGAGCGTTAATTCAACTCTTGAGATGGTGAATCGAAAACGTGCGCGCGATGAGAAATACGAAGGACGATCGATGATGCCCAGTGGCGAACCGTTCGAATTTCGATTCGCGCGGAGGCGGACCGTCGAACCGGCGCAAAGTGTTTCCAGTACGGCTTTTGACTCGCAGACGATTCGTTTCGATCTCTCGGGGGATGGTACACGGCCAGGCTGGTAAAAGTTGCCGGCTCGTTAATGAAGCGATACGGAGGCAGCCTTTATTACTATTTACTGACTGTGACAAGCGGGACGGAACTTAAACTCGCTCCTCTCGCCGTCCTCTAACCGCGATACGTTTCTCCTCGTCCGTCAAAGGATCAAAGCGCTTTCGTTCGTGCGCTCGTCCGTAGGATCGTTCTGTGACGCGTATTCATTTTTTTCGAGTGCGCCCATTCGGACAACACGCGTTGCTTGGACGTAAGCCGTGGAAAGAGATGCAAAGGAACGATGGCCCGGCGTGCGTGGAATCGTTACGGCCCGTTGGGCACAACTGGAATCGAATCGACGCTGCGTATCCGTTGATATCGATCTTCCTCGCGAGACTCACCCGCTGCTCGCAAGCTTCGCTCGTTATGTAAGCTTAATCCGGGAAAGAGTCTCTTTATTCACGCTCGATCTTCGTCCGTTTGTGCACAACCGATCCGTCCACCTCCGCCTACGGTTGGGTCGACCCTCTTGATCGTTGGCGTCCCATCCGCCCACCCCTGTATTCTTTTGGCCACGGATACAAGTCGCGCTTCCGATAGACTTCACTTTTCTACTTTTAACGAGATTTGTTTTTCACAGGCGGCCGATACCATAATTGCATCAACGATTTGCTTGTACCCCCGAGGGCTCCTGGGCTCATTAGCGACGATAAAGCGAGCGCCGGGGCTTTATAAATAATCGCGAGGCAGTCGCAACGATTCTTCTTGAATAATTTACCGGGCCGCTATCGATGTCGATCGGTCTCGCTACTTGTTCCTTGCCTGGAAGGAACGATTTAACGTTTCGACGGGGGGGATTAAGGGTGAGCGTTCGAGCGAGAATCAGGTAGCGATCAGTTTCCGGTTGAAATTCTCGCGATAAGTATTTTTATGCCCGAAACTTTTTCTGTAAACGCTGCTTCATTTGAAGCAGCCCTCCTTCGCGGAGGCGTCAAAGAATTTCACCGTACAGTTGCCCCCTAATCTGTTTACGTTTAATATATTCATTATCGCGGCGAGTGCCTCGAGGGGGCTGAGGATTTGATTTCTCGACGCGTGGAAACGCGCGCTCGCGAGGATGGTGAAAGGAGGGCACACCGCGCCGGTTCCCTGCCTTTGATGGAAGCTGGAGGCCCGTGCGAAACCCGCCATCTCGAAATACGTCAAGCGATTTAATGAGCCGGATTTCACGGGATCGGGTCCGAATGGGGAACCCGGAATCTTCCTATGGGAACTCAGCGGCGTATGAGCCGATCGGCAGGGTATTGGGGAACGAAATGCACACAGCTGAACATGGCGAGAGGCGCTAGCTGAGGGGGCGGGGGTGTGCGCGGAAAACTGGGGTCAAAAGCCCGCAGAAATTTTCAACAAAGCCGCTCATTGTGTTCGCGAGCGGCAAAAGGGGTGCCAAGCCACGTATATAATGTTCGCCGGCGAACTTGGTCCGCTTGCTCTCTTTCCACCCCCTCTAGCCCCCTCTTCGCTCTTTTTCTCTCGCCATGCTTACGCACCGGTTGCGTATCTCCTGTACAAAAAAAAAAAAAAGAAAAAAGGAAAAACGCCTCGCAGGTAAACCACTCTACATACACAGTTTCCGCGCGCCTCTTTTCGTATTTTTTTTCCACCCTCCTCCGTACGCCTCTGTGTCAATGCGCGTCGTGTTCGATTGTCACTCGCACGGGCTCGACTTTGATAGGCGTTACAGCGTGGCGAACGATTGCGGGCACCGTTGCTCTCACCCACTCGGCTAATTTGTCACGCGTAATATTTGCCGATCTTGGGTGTATTTTATCGGGCGTAGATCGATTCGCTGGACTCACCCCCGTGACGACTGGCTGTGTAGCGTCGGACAAAAACGTCCCGTGGACAAACGATCGTTGGGTCTGTGTACGAGAAATATCGCGAGCGTGCGATTCCGAGATTTTAATTGTCAGCCGCTCGACGTCGGAGTATTTAAAAGGAAATCAAGGGTAGCGTGGAGGGTGAGAAATGAAAAAAAAGAAAGAAAAATAGGGAATCGAAATCCGTGATAGGTGCGCGTTCCCAACCTTTGAGACTGATTTTTTTTTTTCGCAGAACACTGTTTGACAGATGCACCGTGATCCTGTGCCACCCTCGTTACGAGCCTTCAATCGCTTCGAATCGACAGGGTCGCCGATTTCACCCCTTCCGCAAACTCTTTTTTTTTTCCCTCGACCGTGCCCCATCGTTCTCCACCGCCTCCTCCACCCGTGACGCACCCTCTGTCGCGCTTTTCGGGGCTTTAGAAAGCTGTGAACGCGTGATAATCGAGGACGTCGCTTCGATTGGCGCGATCCCGCACCTTTGTCGACTGTCGAACCGTTATGCTATAACGAGTCAGCGACGGTTAAGTTGGTTAAAGTGCCTGCTGGTTAAAGAGCACGCGGCGTCTCCCTTCGTCTCGCCCTCTCGCACGCTCTGTCCGCGGCTTCTCGCGTCGTCCGTATCCGGACAGGATACGCACTTGTCGCCAGAGCGGCCCGTCGTTCCTCTCTCGCTCCAGACGAAACGTTATCAATGATGCTCTACGCAGTTTCTCCACGTCTCTCCTTTTCCCTGCTTCGCTCCCGTCGCGTCGTAGTCGAGTGTTTACGGCATAGCAAATTTATATACAAATCGCCAGGTTTCCCAGGGAACCGGAGTCGTTCTTTTCGCGAACGATATCGTAAAACAAGATCGATCGCGTTGAAAAAGCCCGAGAGATTTATTTCGCAGCAACCTACCGCGCGATTGAGATCTCCCCGGGCGGCTGGACGGTTGCGCAACTCATTTCAGCGCGATTAGCATAATTGAATCGATCGGAGATTTATAGCCGGATCAACGATCCTGTTTTATCGGCGCGCGATACACAGGTACGTGTGTGCGTGTGTATCCAGTGGCGCGATTTCAAGCGAAGTCGTATCTCGATCTGGTGGCAGCCAGAGGAACCATGGACGTCGAGACGCCTGGTGTTTCGAGGCGTCTCCGTTGGTGGGCGCCACCCTACGGTTGCAGGGTAGCCGGCTGGAGAACGTTTCAACCCTTCGCGTCGCTCGCCACTGGGACCGCTGTCCACTCTGCGCTCGACCTTCGCGGAAGCAGCTCGCGTTCAGAGCTGCTCCATAAAGTTGCTTTTAAGGGTGCTTCCAGCACTTTGATAAAGAAATCTAAGAATTTTACAAAAAGTAGAGCGATTCGGTTTACTCTTAAAACGGATCAGTTTTACTCTCTCAAGTGAACGTAGACGGTAATCGTCTCCATCAGGCAAATACTCATTGATTCGAGCGCAGAAGACACCGAAACTACAGACAGAGAATGGTTTCCCTGGCTGATTGAAGTAGCATCTAAATGAAAATCTGCTATTTGTCCGACGACCGGTCTAACCGATTGAACTATTCAGCACGCGGACAGATTGCTGGCCCGTAATGGCTACCGTCTGCAATACAGCGGCGCGGCTTTTTATTAACGCCATTGAAAGACCGCGTTCGCGGGCATCGATGAGAAATCACGGGCAGCTCGAGACGAGGCGTTGATGGACGGGTTCTTTCTACCCCGGCATCGTTGCGCGGCGGAGGAACGCGAAATTTATGACTCCCAATCACCGTACGGTAGTTGCCCTCGAAACGGCGCCGCAGACGATAGTCGTAACCGCGCGAGGCGGAATCGCGTCGTAATTATCCGCATGGTGAATAGTTTATCAGCCGTGTAGGGTCGTTAACCTAATGGAAACGGCGTTAAGGCGTAGGATCGATATGGTGCACTTCGCCGGTCGACATCCTTCGGCTGGGGCCAATAGCGAGAAAACGGGGCCGCGAGAGGCGAGAAAATCCGCGCCCCGTCTCTAATAGCGCGTGAATACATTTAATGGAGCCATTTGAATTATAATGGCCGATCGAGATATTCCGATTGGCAGTTACCATCCGACAGATCTACAGCTTGTTTCTCTCCCGTTCTGCCTAATCATTTTTTCCCCCTTCCTCTCTCTTTCTCCACGAGAGGAGATTAGAAACCGGTACGCTCTCTCGACTTGGTCCCGTTATTGAGCCATTACCGGCTTTTAGAGTTCCCCGCGATTATGATCGGACTCGACCAGCGCGAGCTTTCCTTCCGACGCCAGTCGAAGAAACGAGATCTTTTTCTCGACTCTCGCGCGCGGCCACCCGGGGGATTATGATAATTCGTTCGGCGGGGTTACATACACTTGAGAAAGCTAAAAACTGGAAACAGTTATATTTAGGAGCTAATTTGCTTGTCAGCCTCTTTTTCGTGTCCAAGTCGTAACTCTCGAACGTTAGAAAGTGCGACGACAAACTTATTTGACAAGAATCTCTAAAAATGACGAACCACGATTGCTTACCACGAGGGAGATAAATCGTAATATGTAATATTTCTAGTAACTCTGCTCTTATTTTTATATATCCAGGTGTATGTAAATGATTCGCGAACGTACGTTCGAGAGATAGGGTGGAGGTGAACAGTGACGCGACGCGCGATGCTGATTCTCGCGTGGCAAGTGCCTCCACCGGCGACAGGTACGCGCGAGCGTGACTATTTTCCCTTTTTTTTTTTTTCTTCTTCAGAGCAACGACGGCGAACGTTCTAAAACGGCTCGTAGCTTTTTATCGGCGTTAATTCCGCGGGAGCACGTCGCGGTTAGCTTTACGACGAGCGATCCCCCGTGTGCACGCGTCGAATTCCAGATTTCCCGTCGACCTCGTAAAAACCCCGGCGCCCGCGCGTCGTTTATACGATTTCACGGCGATCGAAAACCGCGCGACGCTCGTTAACCCTCGATTAAACCCTCCGCGGATTTTATTCGCGATTCGCGAGCCGCGCCGGATGAGGGGGGCGAATATATCGGAATAAATATTCCGCGGGACTTTAACGGCGGGTCGCGAGTCCCAGACAGAAGTCGAGGCGCGCACCAAGAGGCTCCTCCTGTTCGCTTCGACGTTGCAATCGATAACGTAAATGTACCCGAGGAGAGCAGAGGCAGGCGTCACCGTGTTGCTGCGGGCTAGGATGGTCGTTAACGGCGTCGAACATAATTATTTATAATTTATTTAATATCCATGTTTTAACGATGTTAATTACAAGGGTGAAGGCGCCTAGCGTCGACCGCCCCGGCGTAATCACCCCTTGGGACGCTGGGCGCTCGAATCTCTCCCACGGCCTTTAAAACGCCCGCCCTCTACTCCTTCACCGTGTCTTGATAATGACTTTCGTTCCACTTCGACACCGTGACAATTGTTGCCGGTGCCAACACCTTTTCATCGCTTAACGCGACGACGTCGAAGATGACGCCTCCTCTTTCTCTCCGTTTCCATTCCCCGCGTTTCTTTTTCCTCCTCGCTTCGCCTTCGTCATCGTGATCATTACGTATAAACCAGCGTTACGTGTGCCTCGCGAGCGAGCTGTAATTTAGGGACATCCAGGAAGCGACGTATCTCGTACACGCGCGAGCCACGTCGTCTTCGACGCTCGCTAAAATCGAGTGTGTTTATCTCGACGACTGTTAACGAGACGGTGAAATTCATCCGTGTCCCTGGGTGAGAACGAGTCGCGCACGTCGTCGACGCACGTCGCTCGTCTTAGTTATCGATAATGACGGTAAATTACCCTGCATCCCCCTATCCGTGATATATCCGCGACCACGGTTGGACGACGTGAAATCCGTGGTGGGACGCGTGGGCAGCCGAGGTAACCTGTAGGTCCTCTCGGTTATGTCCTCGTTCACAACGTGTTCCATCGCGAAAGAACAGTTGTCGGCGAACGCACGGGTCACGCGTAAAGAGGGAAAAAGCTGGGGAGAGACACGGACGCCGGTGTCCAGTAAATCGGCGAGTTAGCCGCGTCCCGGTGCAACGATCCCCTATGAATAATCGACACGGTGTTCAGCCGCGTTTACTTAGCACGGTGGGTGTACAGGTGGGTGGCGGACGTGGATCATGGGATTATCCTGTCCACGGTGGACGTCGCGACCCGAGGATCACCCGAGATTGCCTCGATCGTGAGACTCGAGACGTCCACGAGGAAAAATGTTCAGCTTCCCGTCGCGTGTAAATTAGAAAACCAGTATCATTTTCGCCTGTACCCTTTATTATTCCTCGCGTTCGCATTGGCGTTCGATCGCGAGCTATGGGTGTAGGCGTGGGTGGGACGCATTGGTGCAACGGATCCTCCGACTCTGAGCGCGTACTAACGATTAATCGATAATCGTTTCTTGTTACTCGTTCAATTATTTTATTATCGAGGTAGTAGGCTCTAAATCGCGGTCAACTTTTATTTGTGCAGAATATAACCGCGTCAGGGAGTGAATATACAGTGCGCGAGTACGGAGTACGCGTAGAGGGAACTTGTAAATATATCTGTGATTTATCTGTTGGATCACAGATTTTTCCCGATCGAAATAAATTGCGCGCGCGGACAAGATTTGTTGCACAGGCGTATCGGTAGGATCGACAGAAATATTCGCCGGATCGGCTTTCCCCCGTGTTTATTGCCGTTTCCTCGTTTTGCCCTCCTCGATCCGGGCGCGAGAACTGGATCAACGACACGGGGGATAACCCCGGCATCTTAACGAGCGACGCGCCGAGTCGCGTTGTAGCAGCAAATAGCCCGACGCGCCTCGGCTTATCCGCTTCCATTCGTCTCGATCCGCGCGCGTCTGGTTCATTATCGGTCGCAACGCTCGGTTACATCTTTTAACGAACGCGTAACGAACGTTGCCAATGATAGGCCGCCGGATAGCGGAGCAAATGGAATTGTCAGCGACGACGGCGGAGGATCGAGTTAACGATTGGCGCTTCGGTTCTTCGTAGAGTGGCCCGTGTTGCCCGCATGCGGGACCTCGCGTGTCTGCTATTTACCCAGATGGTGGATACTCCATATTTTAACGGCATTTGTTCAGCTTTCTGGCGAGCTGCGAGCTATAAATCAGGGACATATCGATATTTTAACGAGATCGGGGTACTTGCACGTGTATCACCGCTGAAAAGTATCACGGAACATTTTTAAGGATCACGCAGGCATATTCGAGTCGACTTTGGCCCACGATAATGCATCGATCTTCCACGCGCGGATCGTTGGCGTCTCGCCGGATACACAATGGCCGTATCTCCGCGATATTGTCTCGGGGCCGTTTCCGCGTATACCAAGAAATAATCGCGCGCACGTGAGAGGCACACTTTCGTCGCGTAGTTTTACACGGCGAGATAATGCTCGCCGGTTTTAAGCATTCCCCGCGGTAAATTATTCTTATCTCATCTGGGGAACGCCGTTCCGCCCGGATACCTGTCGCCGCGATGACAAACGCGCGTTTGTTCATTATTTTATCGGCGTCAAACCCGCCGTTTCGAAACGGTCCGCGGATCGACCCCTACATTGTTCACCCGCTCGTTCTTTCGCGAGCTCAGTGCCCCGCGAACCGTCCGACCTTCCCAGCCGCGCTCGCGCGCTGCCAATGTGGGAACGGGCCCGATCGCCGTGTCCCCCCCTTCGGATCGGGCACAATAAAATCGCGGCTCGCGATCCTTCGCGCGGATATTTATCGCCGGACGGAGATTACAGCCGGGGTAAATAAACAGTAAACTATCGCAAAGGCGGCGCACGGTCGCGCGGCGCAATCGTCGCGCGGTATCGTCGATCCGTAAAACCGATTCGTTATTTACGCTCCTCGTTCTCCCGATAAAAAGGCTCGCCGTCGTGTCGCGCGGGCCGCGTGACTGACCCAGGCGGTTGGGTGAAACCTTGCGACGCGGGTATATCGAGCTGCGGATAGGTGTACCTCACGAATAATTACAGTTACGAAACTGTTCGTATTTTACGTTAACCATCGCGACAAGGACGAGCCACGAGATGCCCTTTCCAAATCTGAACTCTCGACTCTCACTTTCATCGACTTTACATCGGCTCGTGGACGCGTCTGACACACCATACGCCTGTTATTCTATGTCTTCGATCTAGACATTTCTAGGAGCGTTCTTGAAACCTTCGAGCTGGCATTCATCCTCTGTCCGTAGTGTAATCTCGTTCGTCACGCACGCCCCCTATTGCTCTTGGATTAATAATGCTTATTTACGCGTCCATCTTCCTAACGCGAACGCTCCTCATTCGGGTACGGAAAAATTCTATCACCCCAGTAGGTAGCACGATATGGTGGAAGGGTTAGGTGAGAAAACGCGCGTTGCCAGCGAGAAACTGAGCTGACAATGCGAGCAAAATGACGAGAAGGGTGGAAGAGAGAGAGAGAGGGAGAGAGAGAGAGAGAGACGGTTGCATTGTGTCGGCTCAGCGAGGCATCGTGTACGACACAAGCGTCACGGGATGAGAGGATCCCGTGCGCTATGGCGTGTCCTCATCCGCGTGTATACTTGGCGTACATCGCGGAACAGAGGCCTCTTAGGGGTGGCAGAGGTATGGAGAGGGTAGAACACAGCGCGAGCCTCCTTCCGCACGAACGATCGGACGACAGTGCTGTGCACAAACAATTGAATGCGTTAATTTTTCCTCCCCCGTGCTTTTCCCTATCGATGGAATGCGTTCCTCCTAGGCACCGGTCCTTTCCCGCGTTTCACGATCCGCTGGATACGAGAACAGATCGACATTCAACGTGACGATCGATTCGTAGCTAAGAACCTTGCGAATTCCCCTTAACCCTTTGCTCTCAGTGGTTTTTACCAATGGATGGAACCACTCGGGTCATCTGCATCTCTAAATTCATCAATGGACGCCATTCCTCTGCACTTCTAGTAGATATTGTAAACAGGGTTGAAAATAACAGTTCACGGAGTCAGTTTCGTTCAGTATCGAAGAAAAATGTTCAGATAGCGTGGGAAGAAAGATCGCCCAGTTTGTTACAAGCCTGTGTATAGCCAGTCGAGGGACCGTAAATCTCGTTTGACAATCCGGATCGTCGCTTACGGAGATACGGATTTGACCGGATGTCGCGCGGTCCCCAGAGGCGTCTGGTCTCATCGGTATGGACGCAACGCGTCTACGGATCAATCCAACGCGGGGTGTCTGGCCGCAGAACGCGGGTTTCGTACTGATGTTGATGGATAAGCGGCTCGTGGCCCGTTGATACTCGATTTGTCATCGTACAATGGATGTGCTCGCGGCGTGGCAAGAAATAACCCGCGTTTTTAGATCCATATCGGTGGTCGCGCGAAGGACACATTCCGTGGCATTGTCCTGGATACGGTGTCCCGTGGAGCAACGGGACACGTTCGCTGGAATCGCTTGTCGATGGCTCGAATTCGATTTCGGCTGTCGATACTCGATAATCGATGAACCTCGCGTACGATACACGCTTCTTCCTCCTGTGAATGTTAAAGATGCCACGAGAAACGAACAAGTGGAACGCGAAGACAGTCTACGGCTTCTCCGTTCTTGGAAAATCGCTTCCTTATGCTTCGACGGTCGTGTAACGATCGCGCGTAAAGCTGTTCGCGAGCGTCGGACCGGCCTGAATCCGGCGTCCGGATGAAATATCCTAAAATTATGCGGTAATATCTGGCAACGACACACGCGGGCCCCCAAGGGCTGGGGTTGCGTCACCTGCGAGAAAGGAACAGGAGGAGGATACGACAACGAACGCCCTCGGGATCTTTGTGCCACGGTGCTTTTGCCACCGATCCCCCTAGCCTCCTGTGGCGAACATTTTCATAAACTCCCTCATAAAGCATACATTCGCATTCCTGCGCCAGGTAAAGAGTACCCCAGAGCTGATATTAATTATACCCAGAACGTACGTCGATACGTACCGAGAGCTTTGTCTGAAGAATTCTCGAAAACGTATCTTCCAAGAAAACTCGATTTATCGTGAAAGATGATCGATTTGATGAATGAAAAATTTCGGATTGCATCGTCGATACGAGAATAGACTTTTACAGACGCCAGGATTAGTTGAAGGAAGAGGAGTGAAGGGAAGGGAAGATAGAGTGTAAGAAGTTTTAACATTCCTACGGTACTGACGAACGGGACACGTTCTCGATTGAATTGGCGTCGGAGGTACGATCGTTCGACGTAAACAGTGATCGATAGGAACCGTGTCACGGAATTAATTCGCTCGTGACAGACGAGAAAAAGGAGCGTCTCTGTCTCCTTTCGCGGACGATTCCATCTCGTAAGCAGCCGATGAATATGGATGAACGCGGGCTTTGTCCTCGGTTCCCCAATTCGCACGGTCACGATCTTCGGATCTGCCAGTACTCGGTACCTTGGCAGAGGAGGGGAGGGATTTATTTTATTCGTCACCACGTTCCTCGAGGGCCATTGCCAGGCGATTTTTAAACGACGCCAGTACTCTCGCTCCGTTCTCGTTCGCAGCACGCAGAAACGTTTACACGAAACGTGTTACGCGTCCCGTCCCAGTTGCATAAAACTTTCCACGGACTTCTTGTTACGATCGTCGTCCAGCTTTATGGACGCGTGGTAGTTACGACTAAGAGGGTGAATTCGTCCAAACGACGTAATGAAACGTCGTGCCTAAGACGCTATTGGACGACAAGACAACGCACTTATGGGATCCGCAGGAGTATGAGAAGGCACGAGGCACGCGGCCATCCCTATCTACGAGGGTTGCTGGTAAACAATCGTAACGCAACCGCGTCGTCGTTACGCGTCTCCTTATCGCTACCTGAACACGCTTTCATTCATTCGAAACACTTCTCTTTTTATACCTTCTGGTATTTTCTGTTTCGATGGACCACGGACGAGAAAGAACGATCTTCAAGTTCGCGAGGAGGAGGCTCGCTACATCGAGCGAAGTTTGTTCCGCGAGTGTGATTACGTGGGGTATTTGAAAATACAGGACGGCGCGCGTAGAACAGAAGGTAAATAAGAGAAAAGTAATACAGAGAGATCCATCTTGGGACTAGGATCGCTGCGAACTTTTCTATCGTGCCCTCCCTTCTTCTTTCCGCGCGGATCCGCGAACGAGAATCCTGGGTAACGGGCGGGAAAACGACGAGAAAAGTAGTTGTCGGCGAGCGTTAACGTTTTCTCGGCCAGTGGCTCGGCCAAACCCCCTAAGAGGGAACCATTTTCCCTTGGCGAGATTCTCTGATCCGGTCGAACAAAGGGCCAGGGCCTTGATATACCTTTCGGATACTTGCCGCGCGAAGGAGAACGGAAATCGTATCGTTCCTCCTGCCGCTTATGAAGCATTACGTAAGCACAAAAAGAGGACCGCTCGAAGGAAGGGCAGGAGGAGAAGAAGAAGAAGAAGAATCGTTTCTCTTTAGGGTGGAAGAAGAAAGAAAAGAAAGGGAGACCAAGATGTTTCGTCGACGGAGATTTACCGTGACTGTGTCATTAAAGTGGATCGTTACTGCGCGGCTTTAAGGGGTTCGACTGTTAGAATATTGGCTGCATGACGCATCGGAAGTCGTGTCACGCGTCCAAGTTTCGCTGGAGTAGAGCACGAGGGCTGCGTTAACCCCGTATTATCACCTATTCCCTCGTTCCTCCAGCGATATTTGGAAGTATAGTTTAGAGGGTGTATAATCCAGACTTATCCTCTTTTTGTAAGGCAGACGAGACATGTAATTTGTTCCTGAGACACATTTCTTCCGCGTCTCGTGTCTCCTCGTTCCTCGCGTCGAATCCTAACGCGCGTACGCCGATCCATTTTAGCCGGTGGCAGCGTCGCGTCAAAGGGAGAGAGCAGTGTCCTCGTACCTCGCTACGATCAACCAAATTGCCGAGTAATTAATCGAGGAATCCCGTAACTCGAACGTCGTAGACGCCATCGCATAGGACACGTCTCCAGCGTTTTAACCGCCGCCCCACTCAGCCATTCGCCGTCAATTTCGATCCGTCGTTCCATCATCTCGAGGCTAAAGTGTCGATCGAATTACATTACGGCTTGTAGGCCTCGCCCTCGGCTTTCGCGCTCGCTACCAAGAAAAGCCCGGCCGCGTATGAATATAAGTGTATTATCATAATATCGCGGGTCTGGGGTGGCGCCTCTTCTGGCTCGCTGCTAGGGGAGGGCCACGAAATCCGGCGTTCACGAGCCCGCGACGTAGGGACGGGAGCCCACTTTTACAGGATGCGTATGGATGGGAATCCTGATATAGGTATATATATATATACCTACTGGATCGTACGGCTCGCTGTCTCGAGGAGATTGAGCAAAATAAGCGCCGATGTATTATATGTATCGTCTGAGCGCATGCTTAGCGTGAAGTATGCGCGCGTTTCTAAGAAGAGACACGTGTCTCTCTGCTAGCATATGTGCGCGAGGGATGTTCTTCATGCGAACATCGTCACGAGATTTCAGGGTCTCTATGAAATTTTACGAGAAACAGTATTATCCAAGCTTAACCATCCTGCGTTAAAATTTCTTTCGTAGAAAGAGGTATAGCTTTAAAGGATAGCTTCGAAATGTTGTACTAAACTATTCAGCAAGCACCCTGTGTACGTCGAACGTATCGAGAGGAACGGATAGGTGAGAGTCGCATGAAAGGGAGAATTATGCCAGGCATAAAGTCACGGTGGCTCCGGTCGTGATAAATGAATCAGAGGATAATCCAATAATTTAGATGAAGAGATTACACGCTGGCAAAAGTTGCAGTTACCCTTGCACGTAACATCGTAGCTCTATCGTGCGAGTACTTTCACGGCGACTGCCTCGTCTGTGCAGAGCGGTCAGAGGTAGAGAGAGAGAGAGAGAGAAAGAGAGAGAGAGAGAGAGAGAGAGAGAGAGGCTTGGGGTTGGTTGAGTTGTGATACAGGTCAGCGGACGGGCGAGGGATTAATTTAATTTCCACGTCGATAGAACGGCCGATATAACGCGAACGAGTGAAATAACAGTCGTGGGGATTGATTATCGTTTCTCCACGGGAAACGTTCGCTCGACAGCCTGGACAAGCCACATCGAACGATACGATACGCCTCTAGGAATGTTTATTGTTATAATGGAATTTCTAAAAAAACTGTATTAATTCTGACTCTACGCAAATAGATATCGATACTGTCTCTCGATACAAGTGGATGTCTATATTAATCCCAATGGCTCTCGACAGGATTTGTACAGCAATTAACGGACGCGCCTTAATTAAACGTCAGAGGATGCTCCTCGAAGGGTTCCCCAGTCGGGACTTCTGGCAAAGAGTTACGTTTAAACCAACGCGAAAGTAGATTTCGCGTGATCCACCATGTAGGAGGTGGGCCTTGGGATATCTCGCAGCGACGATCTAACGTTTCGACAAACATGTCGCGGCCAATCGTAACGGTGGCGGCGGAGGGTGAACGCGGACTCTAGGCTCGCAGACAATATGCAGATAAAAGAAAAGGGATCGCTGGACGCGGATGCTCTCTCCGCTAATGGAATAAATAATGCGGAACGGAGAGCAGCCGCCTTAACTGCTCCATTGTGCTGCTACTGGACCGACTTCCAGCCAGGAATCGAGTTAATCGTTTTATTATGTCCCCTGGCCGCCCTTAGAGGCTGCTCCGCGGAGATCTAGAGACTTCCTGGGAAAAAATCCACCGTCCAGAGAGAGATCTACGATGCGACGAATTAAACGGACTTTAATTACGGTAAAAACGACAGCGATAACGGACGTTCGACGAGACCCGCGGCTTTCGAGACGTATCATCGTAGCGAGTGTGCGTAACACAGCGAGCGTGCAGAGAAGAGATCGAAAAGGAAGAATCGCAAAATTTTCACCTTCGAACGCAAGTCGCTTTCTCGCAGAAAAGCTCGAGCGATTTAAAGAGCTGTTCTCGACAAATTTAAGAAAGCTCGACGTTCCGCTCTAACAAGTGCCTGGAGCCTGGTTCCAGACTTATGCGGTGTCGATGGTAAACGCGGCTGAAGCTGCAAAAACTGTTGCGGTCGGGTACTGGGCCGACGCGTTTCGCAGGCCAGCAGAGCCGGGTAAATCAATGGCCATTAGTTCGATAGCGGAGTTTTTACTAGGGTCTGGCCAGGTTGGCCCTCCTGGACGGCTACCGCCGTTTCTTCGGCTACCGGGCACGGCCGGAGAACAATGGGCCACAAATCACCGGTGGAACCAGCTAAATCTCGTTTCGCGAACTCTCGAACGGGCAACGTAAGTCCTCTAACGATACGCGGAATAAAAGAAGCGGTTCCTTCGTCTCGTCTCCGTCCGGTCTCGCACCTTTTTTCCCCGTCCGCCGCGGTCCGAACCAGGAGAATCAATCCGGACGAATAAATTCAATGGTCCTTTTGTGCGCTCTGATTCGATTCGCCTCTCTATTTCTTCCCTTTTTATTCCTCTCTCCCTTCGCGCTCTGGCTGATCCGACAGCGGCGCGTCGCCGATCGAAAGGAGGGCACCGTGATAAAACGACGCGGTTTCCGCTTTATTATCACGTTGTTACGCGGCGAGGGACGAGGAGGCATTCGTCGCTCTCGGCCCGCTCTATTTGGGTCGCCGATTTTATCAAACGTTTGTCAATGCCAGCTACGTTCATTCATTGGTCGATCTTCTCCGTTTGGTTATCGGAAATACTCGAACAATCGTTACATTGTGCCATCCTCGCTTAACAATTCTTACGGCACATTTTTCTGACCGAATCCACCGAAAGATTGCGATGAACTTTAGACGACATAGATTATCGTCAAACGTTTCCCGCCACATATTACGTATTTCGCGTTGTCCCTCATTCTCAATCGCTCTCGATGAATTGCGCTAAACAGTGGAACTAATGGAACGCACATGCTCCTCTGTACAGAAGCAAATTTTGATCAAGGATGATCGCGTTTGTCTCGTTGTCGAGCGTTGGAACCCTTCCGGTTCTCGCGTCCACGAGCAAAATCTGTGGTCGTAAAAAGAATTCGAACGAAGCCTACGAGCGGAAGAGAAATACAACGGGGTTATGGTGGCGGTGAGATAAAAAGAGAATGAAGCACCACGGACGATTATCGTTATCATCGATGGGCGAGCGGCGCTACCGAGTGCCTGGAGTACCCACTTGGAGCCGCGAGGGCACGATACTCGGATATTACAGATATTTCTTCGATAGGTAGCAGCCGCGACGTGTGGCAGACGGGGTAGGAAGCTGAACGTGGTTACGGGGACGATGGTATACAGCGCGGAAGAAGTAAGGGGGTAAGAGTGGAGAGGGTGGATAAAGCCAGGTTAAGCAGAGACGACGGCGCAGAAGCCCAGGGGCTGCTACGGCGTTCCGATACGATCTGGATAGTCTATTTATCATTCGACGCGCTTACCTTCCATTGCACCCTTCGTTTAGTTTTCATGGGGTCTTTACCTGACTGCCCTTACCTCCTTACCGCTTTTCTAACCGCTGACTGGAGCGCGTCCGCCGCTTTGCGATGCATCGGGTACGCGAGGAGCAGCGCAGCAAATGCTCTAACAGTATTCGAGCGACATTAACGATCGGATACTTACGCTGAGATCTCTCGTGTACGCGAAACGTTAAGCGTGTTCCACTCGAAGGAATAGCAATGTTGGCGGAACACTCGCGGCGAGCACGAGTTATTTCTATTGTGGCTCACGTCGAGGCTTCGATGGTTCGCGCGATGAATATGCCAGTGATACGAGGAGCAGAGGAGCACGGGGGGATTCGAGAGGGAGATACACGTATGTTTGACGACTGGACCCGATTGTATCGCACGGGTGAGAGCACGGTTCGGCCAATGGCAGATCGATATCGCGGCTCTTAACGGATTTACGACCCGTCTTATCGCACAAAGGCACCGACGGCCACGCACCACGAGATCGCCCGGATGGTATCGCTTAACGATTTCGTTCTGGATTTTACCTGTGCTCTCCATGCCTGGCGACTGTCCGATAGCCAGGAAGAGCGCGTGCTCGACCATCTCGCGGCGAACGATTTCGTCTCGATGTTCGATCGACCTCCTTTCTTCCGGCATTAGATCGCGAGGTAACGTGGCGTGCGCGACGGGACGATGCTCGAACGAGCGTCTTACAGACCGAACCGAACTCCACGCTGTCTCCACTGCGATTCTATTAGACACAGGGAACGATGCGAAAGGTATCGTAAATCAGATCGCAGAGGAATTCCGCGTTTTCGTAGAAAAGTTCAAGCACAGAAGACGTCGCGTCCTCGTTCGTCACGTTCGACTTTCTAGTTTACGGAGCAACGGCTGTAACTTTCCCGTTGGAACGCCGACAGACAGTAACATGGCTCCGCGCGCGATTTCTTTAGCGAAACTTGGGAAACTCTGGGGATCGCACAGTGAATTCCAATTCCTCGCGCGGCTGCCCATCCGATTTCTCCGCAAATGAACGAATGTACGCTGCAACGAACCCATAACGTCCGTTTACACCGCGCGAAAAACGAAACGAGACGGTGGAACGAAAGCGTAGTGACATGACCCAGCGAGAAGCAGCGAACCAGAGACGACTCGCTCCGAATAACGACAGCGACGATAACATTCTAGCGTAGACGGAGAACAGGGGACGACACGGCGAAAGTAGTAACGAGATAATACCGGTAATAATAAAGTTGTAGCAAGAAATCGGTCGAAAAACCGTCCACGAAGAAAGTAGTCGCGGAGATTAGACGAAGGGAAGCAGTCTCGTTAGCCGGCTTAATGGCCAGGCATCGAGAACGTGCGAACGAGCTCCGAGGCGGAGCCGCGAGAGATCTGGTGGATCGCGGGACCGCGCGTCGTTCCTGCCCGCGATATCGCCACGGCCGACTTCCGTGGCGCTCGTCTCACGAGCCGCTAGAATTCCCTCGATGCGAATCTCCGTATGGAAACCGCGCATTACCAAGCATTACGCGGCCGCGTGTACCCGCCGCGCGCGGATCCCTCGCGTAATCGAGCGCGCCGGCAGGGCCGATTAATACGCGAGCTGGGAGCCGGTTCCGCGATAGACGCGGCTATGGCGTACGCTCCCGGACGCCAATTTACATATCGACGCGTTCGCCTAGCTCGAATTACCGCGAGAACCGGGGGTGGTAGCTCTCACCAGCGGGGAGATGCCACGATAACACGCACGCAGCCACGCACCCTGACACGCTCCAGGATCGAACGGGTATCGTGGAATTCGTTGCTGATCGGGTTTTCGCTTCTCGAACGAAGCTGTCGTGTTCTCGAGGGTACGCGAACGCGTACGATCAGAAGGGGGTAGCCTTCGAAGTTCTTGTTAATCGTGACGAGACGTCACTTTGGAATCTCTGCTGCGAGGTGTATGCATAGTTTGCGATGCGAATATGAAATCACTGTGAATTTTAACGGACGAAGAGTACACGATTGCTTTGTTCAGTGACGAAGGTTTCGGGTCGAGCAGTGCAACGCTCGAGTAGGACGCACGATGCAACTCCATCGAATTAGTACGCGGATGCGTACAGATGTAACAGCGCAGTGAAACGTGTCAATTCGAGTATAATTCGCCCGTAAAGAACACGCGATATCGGGGATGGAATAGTAATGAAGCTCGCGAGCCGCGTATGGTAGCCGTGGCTCGGTAGCGTGACGCGGGGATCGCGCGTGTCTCGCGACTCGCAGCGAGGGGAAATAGACTTTTCAAGCTGAACGTTCGTCTACGGGGCCATTAGCCGGTCCGCTGATCGTACGTTATAAACGAAACAGCCGGCTCCCTGGAAACGACCGGCTAAGTGGATATATCCCGAAGCCTGGAGAAAGAAAGGTTCGAGGGATCGCCGATCGATTTCACTTCCACTAAACGCGCGGATTTACGTCTCGCGCTAGGAGCGCGTTCTAACCGCGATCGTCGTTTTATCGCTCGTGAACGCTGCCAAGAGCGTCGTAGCGTCCCTCTCGTTCGTTCCACCGCAACGCGGTGTCCGCGGGCGGGGTCCGGAAAAACGAGCCTAGCATACCTATCGAGCAACACGGTTTTCGATATAAAATCTACGATCAAGCGTATGAATTAACGATGGGACCATAAACGGAGCGTTTACTCTCGCGGAGAGGGCCGCTCGTTACTCTCGGATTCCAGCCGAGGCATCCATCAGCGTTTATAGATTTTTCGGGCACCCTGATCGTCGTGAAACGGTGGAGTGCGTTGTACTCCACTCACCTGCTGCGTTAGTGGCCTGCCTGTTGCCTTAACGACGCTGCGCGGACAGGTAGTGAACGAGAGTGCCCGTTAAACTATCGAGTTTATCGCGCGGAAGGTCGTAAAATCTGCCGCGAGAATCCTCACGGGCTCCTGATTCCGCCGCAGACACCCGACGGGATGAATTACAGCCGGGACCGAAATTTGCCCCTGCCCCTTTTTTTATCATTATTACCCTCGTCCGGGGGGATGGGATGAAACGACGCGAGCAACGCTCGCCACGATTTTTATCGAGACTACCCGCTACACCCAGATTCTCTCGCCTAGCCGACTCCTCTACTGGACCAACGACGATTTATCGTCCCGTCGACTTGACTTCCACCGAACGATCGCGAATCTCTTCGTCCATGAATTCTCGTGAGAAAGTCCGCCGTTTCGAGTGTACGGGGAAACACCTGCGGTGCCTGGGCGAAACCCCGTGCAGGATGCTCCCCAAGAACGATTTTACACTTCCCGTCTTACTCTCGATACCGGAATCCTTATCCTGGAACACTCTATATATAACCCTGGACAACGGAGACGCATTCAGCCGAGGTTTACCGTCGAACACGGATTCGTAAACCCCGATAAAAGCGTCTCGAAAGATTATCCGCGAGGGGCCAGTGAGGTCCGTTGTCACCACCCTTGAGGCACCCTCGACGTCCGTCTCTCCTCTTTGGCTCGCTCGCAGATGGCTACTCTTTCTTGTCGCGTTATTAACTCCCACATTGATCTCCACGCGCTGAAAGGGCGGGACGCGAACCAGACGTGTTCCTCCGCGAGCCACCCCCGCTCGCTTCGAACGGTCGCGCACCAGGGAAACGTGCATTCGCTGGGACGATAATTAACGCAAGTGCTGGCGGGCACGCGCCACCCGCGGGACCGACCAGCGACAAAGAACGAGAATTCGTGGATAGTCGTGAGACATCGAGATCAAAGCGCGACGCTGCAGTTGTTTGCAACAGCAGTCGTGGGAAGGGAAGTCGAGGGGTGGATCGCCAAACCCCGTCGCGAATTATTTCGTTACTCGTACCAGGACTTCGTCAAGAGCTCCTGTGTCACCGGTGCTAAATATTCATGGTGCGAGGAAACACTTAAGGCTGCAATCTGGCGTTGAATGAATTTTCTACGGGGTGGCGATAATTCTTTTAATTAGTCGAGAAAGAGGAGTAACCATCAATTGGAAGCAGTTACTCTGGGGTCGCTTGATTTGTGGCGACGCGATATTCATTCGAACGGTTGGCTGGCGACGTACGACGGCGTGCACCGTGACTTAAGCCTAATTCCCGGGTAATCATCGACGATAGGGTGTCTCGGAGACGGTCGAGCGTCGATCCGTGGAAGGGGCGATAATTTCGTCGGTTTCCAGGGATCCCAGGCGTAATTTAACGCGGGGTCTACGGACGGCAGCTGTGCCTCTCGAAGACGGCGGACACGGGGCCGCGGAGTCACGATAAACTCTCATAATTCACTTTGGCGATACAGAGGGCCGCCGTATAAAGCCGTCGGTAAAGCGCGATCGCGCCGGGGAAATTCTCTATTGAATGCGAATGCCCGTTTCGTAACATTTGTATACGCGCGTATACGATTATTCATACCCCGGCCATTGTACGCGCTCAACGCGGATCCATTGTGCGTTCGTAATATTCGTCGGGAACGCGGACAACAGATGGAAATTTTGATACACCGCGCGCACGGTCAGCCGGCAGAGTAATGAGTTCCATGTGCGTGAATTTCCTCGAACGGACAGGGTGGAGGGCGGAAGAATCGTTAAGCTTGAAACGAGCTACCAAGTCGACGATAATTGCAAACTGAATAGAAATCTGTGGGGCTATCGAGAAATTCTATCCGCTCACTTTATTCGCATATTTTCATAACAATTATTGAGTCCATCGATGGAGCGATCCCACTGTCACGCGCGAAGTCCTTCAAGATCGTTCCAAAGTGGCTGGATCGCGTCCGTTTCCCGGACGGAACCAATCAAGGTATCGTTCGCGATAACCGTTGCGCGGAGCGTAATGATCTGCTAGCGGTGGCGCGATCCGTATTGCTGTCGGTCCTCCTAATTGCGAACTGTTTCAGCGTGCAATAGGCGCGACGTGCAATCTGGTTGGGCGCGCGGGGCGATGGTCGGTGACGGCGGTGATGGTGTGTGGCGGTCGCACAATAGATTCGGTTTGATGCATTGCCAGAGCGCCGGAGACCGTTAATTTGGTGCCCTCCTGGCCCACAGCGTGGTCCCGCGACTGGATTGCCGTTCCTGCCCACCGTCAAACGTCGTTCGCGTTAATAACTCATCGAAGTAAATAATAGCGTTTGCCAAGGTAGATCCGCCGTGGAACGGCTGGCACCCGCCGGTTTGTCACCGGCCGAGATTCCGTCGCATCGATCGGTATCTCTCGTTAATACGCGTTCCGTTTATCTCGTTAATACGCTCCGCCACGTCGAACTATCGTTATGAATTGGTAAGCGCCTCTTGCCCACCCCCTGTCGATCGACCCCGTGAATCCGTTCGCCGGATGATTGATGAGACCGGAATACCGTAGCAGAGTGTTCCGAAAAGAATTTAACGCCCCTGGAATAGCCGAGATAAACGAGAATCCTCTGCGTTCGGAAAACTGGATACTCATTCTTGGTAAACTTTCAACGATTTTAACGGAGAGCTGACGCGAGAAGGGTTGCAAGATTCTGTCTCGAAACAGGATTCAGGGTCGTCGACGGCCAAAGTTGCGCGAAATGACGCGAGACTGTACGACGCACACCGCAGAGGGTTTCCTGAAATATTTACTTTGAAGGAACAACTGTTCATCGCAGCAACTGTTACGGGATCTCTTTACATATAGGGTTACACGACGCTGAGCGAACCCTTTGAAAGCTCGGTTCGTAGGTTGTCCGGGTAACGCGAATTATTACGTTCTACCTGCTGCTACTTCCGTTGTCCAAGAGAAACGTCTCGATCGCTGTCGTCGATTGCGATCACACCCACGATCATTTACTCGTTGGTGGAGTGTATTAAGCGTTCACAGAAATGTTTCATGATACGCTAACGGCCGTGTTCACGCGTTTGTTTCAGGAACAATGTGAACGTCGACGCCCCGGTCCCGGTGCCGCCAGTGCCGAAGAAGGAGCCGCACGAAAACATCGCCCGGATAGCGAAGCGGTACCTCGACGATAACATGCAGCAGGCGTGGATCAATCCGCGTCTAATATCGATGGTGAGTGAATATAAATGCAGTGATTATACGCCGCGTTAGCCGGATGGTACCGTTGCCCGTAACGTTCTCACGTTCCCCGCCGCGGGAAGATCCATCATCCCTCGTGGCGAGCCAGACACACGTTCGGCTGTAATTTCAACCGGACAACAAATTAGTTCGTACACGGGGAACCTGTGTAACGGCCGGGGAAGTTTTTGCGCGTTAATTCGCGCCGTGGCAACTATCGGCCGAGCCGTCGAATTAAATTGCTAAAACTCCTCTCCCGTGGCATGCCCGATATCGAACGGTTCCGTCCATTCTTCTCTCCTCTTTTTTTTTTCCACCCCCATTCTTCCGTGCTTCCGGAACTTTGGTAAATTTCAGTCGAAATTCCTGGAATAGCGCAAGGGATTTACCTCTCGTTCGCGCGTGCGGGCACACCCGGGATTTCGTTTATTAATCTAGACAGCCTGGGCCTCGTCCCTCCGTCTCCGTCGCGCGGTTTGCGTCCCTCAAAGCGTTTCGTACGGTCGCGCGAGTAGGCGGTAACGAGTGGTAGGCGGTTCGAATCTATCGCGATGGTAAAACTTGTCGGCAATGGGGCCGTGTAACGCGAGCAACGACGCTTCTCATTAAACCGTCCAGGAACTAGGACTGGTCGACTCGTCGGTTCGAACTGGTCTCCGATATTAAGACATGCGTTCGCGGGATTAATCGTCTGCACGCACCTTGTAACGTGTTTATCGCCTCCAAGAATTAATTTTATTGTCTCACTCCATCATCGCGTTATTAAATAATTAATACGGATTCTGATACCGGTGGGTTCGTTTATGTTCTCGTCAGGGAACAAGTATATATAATTATATAGATTACTTCACTCGATAGCTGTTCATCGATCCTTCTCATTAGCCAGGATTTTTCATGTCGGAACGATGTTCGATGGTAGTTCTGGTAATAATGGTCTGTCAGTAGTACGGGTAACACCGATCCGGCAGTAGTTCAGGTAACGAGGCGTTCGTTAAAATTTCCTCCCGCTAAATGAAGTTCAGATAATCGAACTTGTGTATCGAACGCTCGGATAACTGATTTTCTAAATATGCAAGCGAAGTACACGCATTACAGTAAGCGAAGCAGCAGGTAGAGGCGTGTTACAGCGTCGTTCGAAGCGGATTGGCATTCACGCGGCAGATTCAGAGCCAGGGACTGACGGAACGAGTGGACGAGTCATTAAGGGAGCCCAATAACAAACTCGTGATCCACATAACCCTTCGTTATGTTCGCGGCTGTTATTAGCGCGTACGAGGCAGCAATCATCGTCGAGGCAGGTACGAGCAGTCGTTTCGTAACGCTTGGGTCCAGAGCGCGAACTCGTTATTTTCTTCGCCCTCCTGTTAGCTTCTTCTTCTCGACTCTTTTTCTTGTTCTAACCTGATCGTCGTTGCCACGACCTTACGTAACATCTTCGACGCGTTTCTCCGTGCACGATCGAGCCGATAATTCGAGCTGCCTGCTCGTACACCTGCGTGCACCTAGCAACCATCCTCAGTCTCCACCCTTCTCGTCGATTCTGGGGTTATCCGTCTACCTGTGGCATCTTAAATTCGTTTTTATCCACTTGGCGTGGACCCTATGTATCTATATAATTATCTACGAATTTTCGTCCCCTTTCGAGGTCCTCGAGCATTAAATATGGTACGAAATGAAGGGGTTGCCAGGTGAATTATTAGTCGATTCGAATGACGAAAAAGAGCACATTTGTCATCTTGTCGTCGCGAACACAGTTACAAGTGACACGAGCCAAAACGTTTGGGATTAAGCGAGAGGCGACACGTGGCACGCGTGAGACAATAAAACTCACCCCCGTCGAGCCTTGTATCCGTTCGCCAATAGGTACACAGCCACGTATCGTGAACTCTCGTCGAATCATTTGGAACGCTCGACAAGTCCACGTTCTACAGCAAGGCTGTCTCGCGGTTAGGCTACCGTCGCCGCACTTGTGCGTGCCTGTTCACCAACCTTGTCACGATTTACGATCGCTCCACGTTACTTATCGCTGCCGGCTTTATTAGCATGATCGGCCACGCTCGGAGGATAGATTACCCCGTGAAACCGGATCATCGTCCGAACGGCAATCCGATCGTCCGTAGCGGATCAGGGAGTCGTTTCGAGGCGGACAAGACGGTAGTCAGCTTCCGTCAGGACTCGAACGATGCCATTTGTAATTTCGCTACGAGGGTGCCCCGTTACGACCGGTTCTCGACGCTCGCCGCTCTTGTTTCTGTACTTTCAAAGGATCGTGGAACACGAGATTTCGATCACTTATAATTTCTTTGCGAGTATGATGTACCCAATTACGCATCGCTGGACACGAGAATTATCTCGAGGATAGAGGAAACTGAGACGCCAGGAAGGAAATAAATCACAAATCGGTCGTTATCGTTAAGTCGAATCGCAACGGAGCGCTGTAACAGTCAGAAGGACGAGACGATGGCAGGAAACGATTGATAGCGCGGCGGGGAAAGTTAATTAAGGAACGGACGAAACAAGATTCGTTCGCAGTCTCGTCAGCCGTTTAATAATCTCGAAAATTCGGACGATTAGGCGAACGGCCGTGTATGGGAGCATACGTACACTGCCGTCAGTGCTCGTTCACGTTTCCAGCCAGTATCTACACGAGGCCCCTTATACACAGAGGAGCCATCCTGTCTGTCCCGACGCGATTCCCCGAGTGCCCTGCACTCAGTTCCTCTAATAACAATAATAATAAGAAGGGATGGAGGCCCGTTTTAATCAGAGGGTCTGCCTGCCTGACGTGATTAACTCGAAGAGCCCAGGGAAGACAGGGCAGAGAAACGGCCGGAGGGTCGAAGGGGGCGGAAAAAGGGGGAAAGACGCGGGATGGATGCTGTCATTTTCGGTGTTTATCATATCAGCGCGAGAGGGGCTTCATTTCGTCGCCTCCGTTACTCGAGGAGGATGGGGTTAAATCTTGGATTTCACGGCCGATTTGTGCCTCCTTCTAACCGGCTCTCTCTCCTCCGTCTCGTTTTCTCCTCCTTTTTTCTTTTTCTTTTTTCTTTCCTCCGCCACGAGCGTTCGCCACCGCTCCGATCTTCTCACCCTTCACCATTACTCAACCGTTCGAGCGTGGAAAATGTTCAGCAGTTTGCCCCCCTTTTATTTTCGACGTGGCCGTTTTCCGGCTGGCGGGAGATAGTACCAGGTATTACGTAATGTTAATGCACAGCCGGTTGGCTTTATCGGGGACCAGCCATAAATCGAGCTGGCGCGACGACGTCGAGTAATGAGGGAAAAAGGCGGATAATTAAGTCTTGTCCACCGGGTTAGTTATTTCCCTGAAGCAGTCGCTGCAGTATATGCGTGTATACGTTTCATATGCTTCAAACGATATTTCTTCCTCCGCGAGAGTGTACAGTGTCCTGTATCGAATCAGGTGATTACTCGAATCACTCGATTCTTCGTTGCTCCGTAACTTTTAACACAGCTTCACGCAAAGTCGGTTGAGATAGCGAGTAATAACTCCAGTCGCGTCCTATTGTCCGCGATTAAACCGTAGGACAATTTAGAAAAGAAGACCCAAAGATGAATGCTATTATACGTGGTATTCAAAACGAGGCAAGGGAAGGCCCCCCACGACGCGGCGGAGAAGGATTTTACCCCGGCAGACGTCGCTCTTCTTCCCGGAATTAAAGTCATGTCTATGGGGTCCCGACATTGAGAACGTCTCCGCCGCCGTCGTTGCCTTGCGTTTCGCGCGCTTCACTTTGGACGTCTAATTAACAAGCTTTTCCCGAGGATTTTCAAGCCGCCTTGCCACCGACAAGTAACCGACGGAGCAGTAAATACCGTCGCGGGGCAATCGAGTCGCCTCGCGGTGTGCCTCCTTTTTCCGCTGCCCTCCAGCCTCTTCCGCCTTATCGAGCACCCCTTCGGTGCCACCCGCGATGCTCGACGAATTTTTCGATAGAACACCTCCCGCCGTCGATATTTCTCCTGGCGCGATCTCCACGCAGCCAGATCAGGGGAACTTCGATGGCGCGGAAGAAACTGGTTTTCGTTTCGAGTCGAAAGAATCCGTCGAGTCACCCCGCGTAGAAATTACACCGGGGGTGCGATGACTGCTTAAGCAGTATCGCGTCTCGGTGCTCTGGCTGTTTTCACGGGGAATCGCTTCGTGACTCTTGAGACGAGAAAGGTCGATGAACATTTCCAGCATTTCTTCTTTCTTGATCTCGTGTTAATATGAAATATAAAGGACAGCGGTGATGCTTGGTTAAAGTCGATACAGAAATCCCGTGTATCGATCTGTCTTAACGGAAAGTTTGTCGGAGGTTACGAAAGCGAAACGTCGTAGCCGCGTTGGGGACAGAGATAAGGGAAGAAGGATCGTAGACTGGTTTAATATTCCGCTTTGTTCGGTTCATTAGCGCGGCACAAAAGTGGCTTAAAATAATTGAGTCTACGCCGGGTATAATGGCCATTCTGATATCCCATTGTCGACCAGCCTCGGACTCTTGATTCGCGGCGTTATCAATGGCTGCTTATTTCCTTCATTGTGATCGCGCGCAACCCCTTTGTTTTTGTTTAATTTTTCAGCCCCTCCGATATCTTCCGACTCCTCGTGTACGTCCCGCGCGCTCATCTGCATCCGTCTACCGCTATTCACCACCAATCCTCGCTGGTCCCGCTACCCTCTGCGCCGACGAAAACTTGTGATTTATCGTCGAGCATTGCGTGCCGCGATCCTCGACGCTTTTTCTCGCGGATATTATCGCGAACGATCCTCTAGCGATCCGCGGGTCATTCGTCACTGGCGAATTTCTTATTCGTTCGGCTCGTTACGCGCAGAAGTCGGCCTGGTAAGCATCGCCGTAGTTTTTTTCAATTAAGGAGAATGGAAATGGAGGTATTGGATCCTTGATGGGTAGGCAGAAAGTTTCGTCGTAATCGTTAACGATGTCCTCAAGGTGGGCAAGGATCGAAAGGGTTACTCGATTCTTTCGAGTCGCTCGAGTTACTGTAAAAATTGTCTCTGTTCCCTCGAGATAAAGGACGAAAAAGCACTGACTTCTCGATCTATAGAATCGCTGACGAGGGAACGATATCCCTTTTACGCTACCCCTCTTAGCTAAATTGTTCTATCTAACAATTTGTTCGTCCTCAAAGTGCCGTATCGTAAAAAGTTTCTACTTTTCCGTGTATTATCGCGAATGCTTCGCTTCCTTCCGCCGAGGTGGAGACAGAATTCCGTTTAATTATCAACTCCGCTACGCCAGCCACGAATTACGCGTTCGTACATTGTTCGTAATTCCTCGTCGCGATGTCGCGGCTCGCGAAGACCACGCGGCGAAAAGAAAACAGCTCGACTGGCCGGGAAAACGTGGAATCCGAATCCCAAATTAAATAAAGCATTCATAAATTCTCAAGGCAAGGGGCAGCTGGACCGGAGCCGGCGATGGCGTGTGCAGGTTTTACGCTTTTCACGCTCGAGAAGAAAGTACACGGGGCGGCGTTTTAATTCCGTTGTCCGATCTCTCCCTGCTCTCCCCTTTCATCTCTCACACTTTCTCTCGCGCCACTTTTTCATCCACCAACCGTACTCTTCCTCCTGCCGTCCCTTCCTTCGCCTCTCCTTCTCCATCGTCTTCTTCAATTCCTTTTTTTCCCTCACCCACGCCTAATATTACGCCTTATCCAGTTGCGTTCTCAGTATCGCGGTTCGCATTTCCCGCACTTCTTCCGGTAATATCCGGCTATACTTTCTCTCCATAAACCTTTAAGTTTATGGTAAATTGGCCAAGGGATTCTCATACCTTTTCCCGGCGATGTTTCTTTGTTTCCCGGTTTCTTCGTTTTTCGTTCTCCCGTCTCTCTTCCACTAGACTCCTCCTTCTTCGAGGCCGTTCTCGCTCAGTTCCCAGCCTGGCATTATTTCCTACGTCGCGTTTCCCGCTGCGATATCCGCGTTCAAACACACCGGAAATACCGGCGAGCACCTCTTTTTTTTCCTTCTCAGCACGTTTTCAAACGTCCCCTTCAAACGGACGCGACAATGCGTCGCTTTGACGAAGCGACGCCAGCACGCTGGATCCGCGTGTCTTTGCTGGACGTTCTTTTGTGCAAGTAAGATTTAAGAGATTTAAGAGAGACGGACGGTATTTTATCGGAACGATAGTTGGGAATTTTCATATCTCCTCGCGGTTGCGCTGTTCCATTACGTAGATAACAATGTCCTCGCGAGGCGGCTCGAATTTTGTTCGTTTCACCGTCAGACCGTTGCGGAAAATACAAGACGCTACGGTGAAAAATTATCTCGAGACGTCTGAAAAATGATTGACCGGTCCGCGGATCCATTTACCAGGTTCGCAGCGCCGTAAATCCGGTGAGAGAGCCCCCGGGATCCGTGTCGGCACCTTGTTTTGATGGGTGCGCGGTTAGAAGAGCGAGTTTTCGCGTAATTAATAACGAGAAGTCGTGTACACTGTTCCGGGGTGGCAACTTAACCCCCTGCCGCGCTCCTCGACGTCGAAGAACGCGGGGGCGCAAATGAAACTTCCGAAGTCTCGCCGAGTGTCTCGAATGCCGCGAGGTTTCTCGTTAATATGCCACTGTTCCGTGATGCTTGTTCCTTCCCGTTCAATCCGACGTTACTACGGTATCTTCTGAAAGAATTTCATTATACTCGCCGAGAGTAGAACGATAGAACCATTAATTACAAGTTCACAAATTCCTGCTGCAGAATTATTAAACTAATAGTATTCAGAAGAAAGTTGGTATACAGGGTAAAATTGGATTACTTTGCGGAGTGGGTTGAAAAATTGTTGCACCAACATAGACGAGCGATATTATATCTCGTATTAACACGAAATTATCATCTGCGAAATTATCCGAGCGAAACATTGCTCGAATATCCGAGCAACCCCGCGATCGTTCACGCTGGTCGACGACCCTCGAAGAATCCCATTGAGCGAGAAGTCACAGGTGATAAGTCACTTCCGAGAATCAATCGGGGCCAGGAACGCGGGCGAGGCCAGCCTCGTGGACGTCATAAATGCGACGGCGTCATAATTTTATGGGTAGCACGCCGCGTACGTGTGGACAGCCACGGTGTGTGCGTTCCACGAGAGCGTAAGTCGGCCGAGTCTAAGGGGTAATATCGTGGAACGAGGGATACCTTCCGCAAATCCCCCTGATCCCCCTTCAATGCACAGTCTGACGTCTTGAGGTTATGATACGTTCACGGGAGTCGCAGCGATACCGACCTCACGGTTTAATATTTATAAACCAGACCGTACAGCTCTACCTGCGGGGCCGTTCCTCGTGCAGGAAACGCGGAAGTCTCGCGGCGGACAGGAATTGACTGCGGACAGAAACGAGGTCGTCAGTGAACGGGGACGGTTTCCGGTACGGCCTCCAATTTCGCGCGATTGTCTTCAACTTTGTTGCCAATTATGGAAATGGCTTCGCCCGACCGATATCGATTCCGCGATTCCGCCCATCCACCGTGGAATTAACCTCGTTCGTTCCTCGCGACTTGTACGCGGGCATACAGGGTGCTCGGTTAATAAAACGAGAGCAACGAGTCTGGAGGGTAATACCAGGAGAAAGAAGGAACACTACTCGCGGAATTCACGATCATTTCTAACCGGATACACCGTTAGACGCGGAGAACCATTCGGGGGTTGACTCGAGTCGACGGCGGTGGAATTTCCACTCGCGCCGCGATTCTCGCGACGTCGTCGTCGAAGGTGGCGGGCGCCCTAAAAAGACTCGGGTCATTTGGCAAAGTGCTACTTTGTGTCGCGTAAAAAAAGGCAACGACGTCCCTCAGCAGCGACGGTTATTTCGCAGTCAGCGTTTTCCGCAGTTAGAGTCTCGCGCGCGACCCACCCCCGTGGCGGCGACCCTCGAGAAAACCGAGTCGCCGAACCGCGTCTCCCCGTTCCGTCGCCACGCGCGCCCAAGGGTGTAGAGGCATATCGTGGAGGCTTTCGCGGTTCCCCGATCGAACGGCCCGGCACTGGGATGCAAATGGTGCGAATTCGGGCAGCGGCAACTCGGGCAATTAGCTTTAAAGGGTGGGAAGGCCGCGCTGGGTGGCAAAGGCGCGCGGATAGCTCAATCGATGAAAGCAATCTGGTCGCGGGCAAAGGAAAACTTCGATTTCGGCGCCGCGGTCCAGTGAACCGTACGTACGATCCCCCTTTTCGCCGTGGAAATGGTCGCTGGGTAACGACGGGAAGGGAATAGGCGGAGGTGGAGGAGGCGGTGGCCTCCGATAGACAGACGCGGGCCACCGTTTCGTGCACGCTCGAAATATCATCGGCGTCGTTCGCGCGCGGATAATGCCACGGAACTGCAATAAAAGATAAGAAGACGGTCTACCAGCGAGAACCGTCGCCGTCGAACCGAGTTGCAATGGATCGTGAAAGATTAACTTTCACGTCCGCGATTTGCATAGCGAATGCCTAGCGCGGCGTAGATAAGTATCTATTTTCCTGAGCCGTACGCGTGCTATCTTACGTAAACGTGGCAGCGGCGGTGGTCCCTGCGGTGTTCCGTGGCTAGACGCGAAACCGATAATAAAAACGTTCCAGCATCCGACCGTCCCGGGGGATCCGGTCGACGATGGCGCGCGGGGGCTGCAGGAAATGGCTTGGGCGGGATTTTTTGTCGCGGGAACTGCATTATTGTGTTGCCAGTCTGTAGGTAATTACATCGCGACGAGTAATAAAGACGAGTCGGTTCTAAGCCCTCTCATAATGCCAGAAATATTTATTGCCTGACAGAATGGATTGGGGACAGATCATTTTGTCAATCGTACCAGACGAAAATTGTACGTTGTATGAATTATCGAACCGTGTTTCCCACGAAATCTTTCTCAGCTTCTAAAAATCATTCTCCAAACATCACGTGCGAATAAATAAATCGAAAGCGATACGATAAGTATTTCCAGCATGACAGATCTATCTTCCGCGTCCCTCCGTTGATCCAGCACCCTCGGTAAGCTCCCGAGAAACTGTGTTGCGAGAGTTTTCATAAGTTTCCCAGGGAGAGAGAGTGCTGGAAGGGCGCGAGGGAGGGTTGGAAGAAAAAAGTCGGATAACAGCTTAATCGCTTCGGAAATGCATAGTGCGTAGTCCGGGCAATAAGTTATCCGTGGCGAGGGAAAAGATCGTTGGCGCTCGACAGAGGGATGGAAGCGGGGCGAGTATGTCGAGGTGGTGAATCAGGGATAAGAGGCGGGGTGGGACGATGGGGTGGTCGCTGGGGGGGTGTAGCACGTCGAGCGTCGTTAATTTATGGACTTATTTTTCCCGGCGTGCGGTCGCAATTAATCCTGCGCCTTTAATTGCTTCGTAACGCGCCCCACGAAAGGATCTTTCGATTTGATTAATCGGATTCGACGGATGTCGCCGCGCGGTCCCGACGAAAGGGACGAATCATTATATGGAAGGAAAGAAGGAGGAACCCGGCACCACGGGTTTTTGTGCTTGTCGTGACGTTTGTCGCGACCGACGGCGACGATTTCGATCGCGTTCTCTCGTCGAGCGACTCGACGCGCGCTCTCGTTCTTCCCAGTAGCGCTGCGAGCGATATTCAATTTTTAAAATCAACAATTCCTCGTTATCAAACGATTCACAATAAAATACTATACATCACAGCATCGTTATTACGTCGAAAAAAAATGTACCAGAGCGTCGAAACACGATGGACAAAGAAAGTAATGGAAAAACGTGTGATCCACGGATACGCGACGGAACGGCGCGATATTTTGAGAAAAAAATAATCCAAATATTTCGAGGCTCGGCTCAGAGGGCAGCCCTATAAAATTCCATCAAATTCCCGACACATAAAACCCCTATGAAAACCAGGTGTAAATTAATCCAGGAACGTTCGAACGTCCGCAGACACCCCACGCTGGGCCGTATCGGGCGTTTAAATCGCTGAAATACCAAACCAGAGACAATAGGCTAGAGTTTTACGGCGAATATCGGGACGGCGCAAAAATTGAAGGCCGTGCGAATTTCGTAGATTTATTGACAGAGCCGGGCACGTTGCCGCTAGATGGTTCCGCCGCGGAGCGAATAATAATTACTGGTCCGTACGGGGCGAGTCTGGGAAACGGCGCACTCGCGCGGAATATTCTTCGGCACCCGTTCTCCGTCCACCTTTTTGTTTACGTTCCGCGGAAATTTGCAAAAATCCGCGGGAACCGTCGCGCCCTGTGGAATCGCGAAAGTTATGTGGTGATTTTCACGCACCGGCGAATAAATCAAATCGGCGGGCAAACTGCCGCGCAAGCAAAAAGTTACACCGTTTGTTTCTCGGCTATCAATATGTATGGTTTTCATCTAAACCCGATCGAAAATGTAGAATTCGTCACGGTCGGCTGGTCGTCGACATTTTTCCCAGCTGCGTATGCGTTAAGTGTTTCCCCTTTTTTTTCTGTTTTTCATTCGTTTTCCTATGCGACGTGGTTCAACACCTGCCAGGTGAATTCTTACTCTCTGAAGCGTAAACGATCTCGCTGCTGCTAGTGTTCGTTTCGCGACGGCTATTTGCTAGGCGACTGCGAAAATGATTTCACGCAAAACATAGGCGATCGCGTACGGTAAATTGATTTCATTAATTAACCGTGGTTACGAGTTAGTAACGCTCGAGATATTCGAGGACCACGTACGAAATCGTGACCGGAAGAAGGAGTTTCGTCGGCGGGTTGCCCCTCTGACCTTTATCTCTGGCTCGAGGGCCGGTTGTTTCCACTGCAATGTAACGTTCTCTCGGTAGAAGTAACAACCTCCTAATGCACTTAACGATCTCCGCGCGGTATCGTTCGCCGTTTCACGGTCATTTCTCGTCGGCCCCGAAATTAGTGGGGCGGAAAGATACGCGATTCCACGGATATTTCTGGTAAGTAGTGGGCAGCGGCCTAAACACTTCTATGCTCCTGAAATAGGAGAGAGCTACGAGAGTGCTTGACGACTGGTGGAAGGCAAAACGGGATTTACGACCGCTTTATTTCTCATCAGACTGACGAAAAGGAACGCGCGGGAGTAAAGGGGAGGAAAGACGTAGGGAACGAGGAGGACGAGTGATCCCGAGGTAAGTCCTCGTGCGTTTCGAGACCGTTTGCGACGACGACCAAAAACATACCGTCTAATTTATTACTCTCACGGCTTCGTGCATAGTTCACTGTAGTACACTCGCGAGAGCGATGCAAAGAATATTTGATCGGCGAGGGTGCCCATGGGTGCCTTCGGTACCTCGTCATTTTCGCTTCGCGCCACTAGAACGCGCCACGGAAAACCGATACGCGATATATAGTCTTGGTTCGATTGAATTTTCCGAACGATTTATGGGAATATTCAAAATTTTCAAATTCATAGTCGAAGCAGACAAACAATTAAAACGATCGCTGTGCACAACGAATCGATAAGTCAATTCGAACTGGACGAACCGAGTGTTTCGAGTCTGACTCGAGCAGCGCGCCTGGCTGAATCTACTTACAGTAGTCGAACCGCCATTATGATTTTCATTAACCTGTCCGATACTTGGTCAGGTCAAGATTAATCTGTATCGCATTCGAAATAATTACCACTATAGACAGTGTACCGAGGTGGACGCAATTTACGATCTGCTTTTTGTTATCATTTATTCAATGCTTAATGATCTCTGGTTGTCCACGTGACAAGCTATTTCCTCCCCGATTTCGGTCTCCCGTTCTGACGTTTCGCCGAGCGTGCCGCAAGAACTCTCGTTTCCTACCCCCGATCTTATAAATCATACTTCTATTCGGTTGGTTAACCTGGGGACCCCACTGCCTCCGCCCACACCCCGCGGCTATGTTTATGTGCCATTTGCCGGGAAAGTGAAATAATCGTCGTCGTCGTCGTCGACGTCGTCGTCGTTATCGTGGATCAGCCGCAGAATTTTCCGTCGTCGCGGCCGCAGGAAGAAGGGAATAATCGTGGCTGGTAATTCGTGGAAAATTCGAGCGACGGAAATTCGCCTGGGACCAGACTGAACAGTTTCGTTCCTTTGGTTTTTATCAACCCAGACAGTTCGTCGAAATTAAACGGCACGCGTTATAATAAGTAATTTAACGACGAACACGCTGCGTGTAGCGAATGTATATCCCAAATACCATGGATTAGTGTATCTCGCATCGCGAGTTCATCGTTGCACGCTCGTTCATCGCTGGACGTCTGCACGCGATGAACATTCTTCTGGCTTACCTAGCAGCGAATCGTTAAATACTGGGCATTAACGAGCCCAGCTCTGTTATATAATATATGTATATGTACGTATAATGCGTTATTATAAAAGTGTTAATTACCACGGCGATGGTCGGGTATTAAAGCCACCGGACCAGGCGTAATCGGAATTCGTTATGGGTTCCGGGGAACGCGGGCAGCTATCGACAAAACTTTCTCGTCACTCTTGGTATGGGCCGGGAGACGGCGAGGTTGCCTCCTCGGGGGCGCGCACGATATATATTATGCCCGGATCGACGTGCACGCGTACCGATTTCCATGTTCAGGAATTCCATCGGAATTCGTCGGTTGTCTCATTCGCCGCGATTTCGCTCGCCTGCGAAGGGCGCGCACCCCTTCTTTCTTTCTCGCAACCCCTCACCGGCGCTCGATCCTGAAGCTCTAACGCAGTGGCTCTTAAATTTCTTTACCTCCTCCTCCTCCTCCTCGCATTATCTCTGCGCTGGTGCTCTCTTTCGCCGTGTTATTCCGCGTAACGAAAACTTTGCCGCAGCTCGCTCTAGAATGAACAGAGAGTCTAAAATAACACGGTCTATCTAGCAGTTTTTTCTTTAGTTTCTGTGCCTCCTCCTCCGATCGGGCGGTGTACACCGCTCGAACGACTTATCTGACTGGCGACACGACGCGACGAAAATCAGGGATGAAACCGATATTGGGAGGCGACCAGCGTGCACGAGGGTGCGCGAATAATTTTCAACGGCCAGAACCGGCGGCGGGCGAATCGATCGGGAAAATTGAATATTCTCGTTAAGAAAATATTTCCACAGGCTCGACCGTGCGGATTAAGCTGGCTTTGAATCTCGCCGTTTTCCCCGGTTACCACCCTCCTCTGGCCGCGGTGTTGTCCCGCCGTTTCAAGCACGTCAACTGTCTCTTCTGTCTGGCCGCCCCGCACCTACGCCAGCCGCATCGAGGACACGCGTTTCGAAAATCTTCAGTCTGCTACGCGAAGTCGCAATTAAAATAATTATTTTTAGAGAGCGCCTCGTCGTCCGGCGAACGTATTTATCGACGATTATTCGAGAGACGAATTTCGCGCCGCGAAACACGCGACGCGTACCCAATCTTGTCGAGAGAAATGAAACAGGGACTGTCTTTGTTATTCCCGACGACAGAGCGAAATTTCCGCGGACAGGCGAGAAAAATATCCACGGATCGAAGAGATCGATCTCTGACAGAGAGCTTGATAGATCGTCGATTTTTTTATTCCTTCCAATTCCACACTGTCAGATACTCGTATCGTCGACAGCAACAGTGATGCTTCTCGCTGATAATGTTTGCCACCCCATCGTGTGTATACAGGAATTTCGCTGCGTTTCGCCAAGGGTGCTTGTGGCCTGCAGCGCTCCACCCCTCGCGACCGCGGACTTGACGGCTGATTGAAAAGTTACCGCGCCCCCAATCTGGAAGATGAGTCTCTGAAATTAAATCACTGCTTTCGACGGGGATGGGTCGCTGTAATCGTGAACGATGGACCCGGTCGGGGTCGTTCTGGCGTTTGTTTCGCGGACCATTAGGCCACCTTAGGGGTTGCTTCATGGGAAACGTTAAATCTTTTGTATCCTCGAAAAAGAATTATGCGGAAATAAGTCGCTTAACTATTGTCAATCTCCTCGCTGAGAGCATCCACGCGAGAATTCCCATTAACGAACGTCCACTGGTAATACCATCGTTGCACGACTTTAAAAGACATTCTACCGATTAATACACGAAACGTGTCAGACGCGACGGACACGTTGCGAGTACGTACGCGCGATTGACACGCGCGATTAAGACTTAAGACGACAAGTTTGATCGTTCGTCGAACGTTCTTTCGTCGGGACGACTGTTGAGCTGGCCGAGCGATGACACGAAGAGCTGACGAGAACGATAGACGACGTGCGTGTCACGGTGCAATTTGTCCGAAACGGTTTCGAATCGCAACCGGAGGGGACCACCCGGGTCGGCTCGCATTAACGACATTTTTACGTGATAGCGCGTGGGACACGCGAGCCACCCAGCGGGGATCGCCGGAAAAAAAGAGGAAAGAAAAAATGGAAAAAACGGAGACAGGGAGGGCGAGAAAAGTGTGGAAGCCCGAGGAACGCATTTAGTTAATCAGATTGGAGGTGTAATCAGCGGATTCAGAAATTCGAGAGCCTGGTCGACGTATCGACGCACCGTGGCGCGTCGCGCGCGTGTAAATCCCTTGGACGACGTAGTCGTGAAGGTAATTAGCGATCGCTGCTCGTTAATTATACGCATTAACGAGAGTCGTGGCATCGGGACATGGCCTTTGATGGATCCGTGGATCGCGTGGCGGGAGGAGTGCGGCGATAATTAATTGTCGCGAGCGAGAAAAAGGCGCGCGGACGTTCACCGTCTCTGTGGTACTTCTCGAGTTAGAGAAATAGTTGGAAGAAGCTGGTACAGTCGCGTTCAGCCGCGAGTTGCAGCGAATGTTCTCCATTTCTTAAGGAGAACGCTACCATCTCTCGATGACCACGATGTTGAACCGCCAGAAATACGGATGATCACTGGGAGCCTCGTCTTTCTCGTAATTAAAACACGCTGGTCCTCCTGTTTCCATTACGCGAGACGCGAGCAAGCTCGTTACAAGAGTTGTCCGCACGTGGAACGCGGGAAAAAGGGAGGACGTTCGGCCTCCATTATGCGAGGGTCACGCGCGTTAGGCCAACATAATGTGCGGCTGAGGCCTGTTCTTTTGGTTTGGCGAGCACTCCGCGGGGCTCTCAAGGCTGCCGCGTAAGAGGCAGCGTCGCGATGCGAGCCGGGCAAATGAAAAGCCGTCTTTAGACGCCGCGGCTAGGACCGCTACGTCGGGTTCTTACGAAAACGAGAACAGGGGTGAAGAAAAGATGGACGACGGCGGAATCACCGGCGCCCAGCCTCAGGGTTGTTAACGAAAGTAACCGGCGACCTCGTTATTTCCTCGCAGGCTGCCCGGAAACGCGGTGATGTCGATGCAGACGTCCCGCGAACGCGGTGATATTTTAACCGGTCAAGACTTGCGACAACGAGAGAAGAACGTTTTCTCGTGATGCCACCATTAACCCTGATGTCATCCTTCCTCCTTAACAGAAGATGAATACTGCTTGTACGTTACAAAGTACCATTCGACTCTGTGCTTCGTTTACCATTTTCACTAGCAATCAATCCTCGACGATCGATCGCGAATTTCCGCTTCAGACGGTCTCGAGAAACCTCCTCTTCATCAGTAAATAGGTAGCAAGTGACAGCAGCGCTTAATTAAGATTTACTGGCGGTCCGTACCGGCTCGCGACCTACGACCACGATCGGTCGAAAGCAATCGGAAGCAATTTTCACGGGGTGCGTAAGACATAAACCACTCCGGCACCTAGGCGCACCCCAGAAATCGGCCGGGCGTCATCCCTGCCGGGGACAGACCGCAGAAGGGTCGCGGAAACGTCGAACGGAAACTGCGCGCGGACCATCTCGGCCGCAGTACGCTTTAATCAATGCTAACGATCCGTTTATTATTCGAAGGGTCCGACGAGATCGACAGGGACAGGGAGTGACCTTTCGCGGGGGTTTGCGAGGGTCAGTTCCCTCTTGCGCGTCGATGAAATTGCGTTACCGCGTTCGAGGGTCGCGGAAACATCCCGAGCGAACCAACACTGGTGTACACGCAGCCCCTCCACGGTTTCCTTCAAAGGAACGCGTGGATTAAAATCACTCGGAGGGACGGTCCATCGTTCGAGATCAACGACGACCCGTGTACATAAGTTACGCTTCATTAGACGGAAGTTAACTGGAAGCAGAACGGCTAGTGTTTGCGAAAAATGTCGGATGGGTCCGTGGGTCGGTATAGAATTAACCTCAGAATTCTCGAGGGTGGCTATCTTGCTCGTGTGCGCGAGCACGACCGTCGAAACGGGTTCTTTCGGAAGTTTCGATCCTCGAAGGAGGCACCGTGCGTCGGTTCGTGACTGGCCGCAAGAAAATTGGAACAGGGCCACTCGTCTGAACGCAATTAAAGTTCCAATGGGACCACCGCTGATTTATGGATCGTAAAAGAGATTCGTTACTCGTCCCGATAGTTCCCTTCATTTTAAATAGAAGGCTGCGCAGCCCTCGTTCCTTGCCAGCGGCAACTTTCCTCCCTCTCGCGAATCGCCTCCGACCTCTACGTCAATTCACTGCCAAGTTCGCTATTCCTACCAGCTGGGAGCTTCGTTTGGCCTTGTTCGCCACGAACTCGTCTAGTTCTCAGAAGCTGGACGCGCGACGAAACAGTTGCAATTGTTACCCTCGAAGGTACCAGTCGACGACCTCTTTGCGCTCGCGATCGAGCGTGGAACGGCAGCAGTACGAAGCGGTACGAAGTGCACTCAGACCCGACGCGCGCGCACACTTCTCGAGCGACAGCATCCCCCACAAAGACGCCGCAGTTTTAATTACTATGCAATTTTCCTCGCGCAGCTAGTCCGTTTAAAACGTTGTTAGGCTCCCACTCGAACGCACGGAGCAATCACGCGGCTTGTGTGCGAGCGTCGGTCGAGCATGGGTCTCCTGAGGACGCAACGCGCCGCGACGTTTTGATCCGCGAAGATTAAAGGGCTGCCCGCCCTTTTCTCTCCCTCGTATGCATCGCGATGCTTCGAGCCAGCCTCCTCGGACGATCCGCGATCACTTGTCACCATGACTCATCGCCTTCAGATTTCCTATGTTTGCATTTCCATGCTACATTTTACAATATCGAATTTATTTCGTCGCTCGAACAGCGTACAAGGGTTAACTCGAGTTCGTTTATACCGCGCAAGCTCGATTTCAGCATTCCATCATTCTCCCAATGCTTCATCATCGGGTCATCGCTTAGCCAACGACTTCACCCCCCAGCTAGCACGAGGTTCAGCGTAAACCCCATTTGCGATCCAATTCGGGCTGATAAATTCCAGAAAACGCACGAGTCACCCACGGAATAGGTATCGAACGGCCTAGGGAGAGAGGATGCAAGAACTATAATGGATTATCGGTCGAGGGAGGCTGATCGGTAATCGAATATCAGCCGGGGTTAAAATCCATCAAGTCCTCCTCCAGCGTCCGCCGACGCGACAAGTTACTCTCGGTTTTCTATCTGTCGATCTCCCCTAATCGCGTGGCGGCCGCTGGCGAACTGCAGTCTCATTGTTATCGCCCGGTTACGACGTTCTTTCGTAAACGTTTCATTGCCCGCGCTTAACTCCCGGCGTTCTGCTCCTCGATCCGGCTGTTACGACTCCACGGGTCAGAGTGGAGCCGGCTGACTGGAAACTTGGCTCTTTACGGGAGAATCGAGAGCTTCCGCGGCGGTGGTTGGTCCGTCGAGCAGGAAAACGAGCCTACGAACGCCGAGTAATTTCTTTGTCGCCCTTTCGAACCGGCGCTCCCTAGATGATATAAATCAAGGAGACCTCTTAAGGGTGGCGTGATTCAGCGGGCCGCTTTTGTCGTAGCCAAGTGGTCCTTCCTCTCTCGCGTTTGCCCCGATACTTTATACCCAGCCGAGAAGGACGTCTCGGGAATCGAGCCTTTCGCGAAGACTGCAGACGACGCGGTCCTCCGCTGTTCCTCTTCAAGGGTTCCATATCCACCTGTGACTCGTTCAGAAAACTAAATTCGCCAATTCGTGAACGTTCATTTTCAGTCACAGAAGCCACACGAAATAAATACCATCCTCGATACTTTAAATAAATCGCACGTGCGATATACGAGGATCGTGCTCTCAGACGGACGCGTACCTAAGCGAATTTCCAGGTTGCTCGCGAGCAACGATCAACCATTCCCTCCATCCTGCGCTCCACTCTTTTCTCGCACGATGGTACACGCGATGGCGCCCGATTAGCGCCGGTTGATCGATGACGGCGAAAAGTACCGGCCTGGCAGACGCGAGTCGACGGAAGTGGACACAGCGTAGCGAGAACGGAACACTCGTAACGTTATTGTTCCGCGGCGGACGAGGCTCGCCGCTGTAAACGTTGACGTTCCCATCCGTCATGATGTCGTCAGGCATCCAGCGGCCTTTCAACCCCCCATAGAAGCGCCATCAGCCGCGCGGAACCCCATGTGCGCGTGGCGCGAACGTAATCGTGCACCAGGTGCCTCGCTAACGTCTCTTAACGAAGGACACAACCCCCGTCGCGCTTTTCGTTCGTTCCCTCCCTTTCACCTGTACTCCACCACACTCTCCCCCTCCCCCTGCCCCGTGTTGTCTGCAATCTCCTTTTTTTTCGTCTTTTCTTCTACGAACGCGGGAGAGGCGCAAGACACTCGGGGAGACGGGGGCTGTGCTTCTCTTAACAAGCATCGAGCAACTCTCTCTCGGTGCTCGGGACGTAAAAGGGACTTTTTGCTTGTTAGATTGTTTGCTCTC